>NC_134725.1:30731221-35531221 GCF_049634645.1 Pelodiscus sinensis
TAATTCTCGCAGCTAGCTGCGTTCTTCATCGATGCACGAGCCGAGTGATCCACCACTAAGAGTTGTTGTGAGGTTTTCGGGGGTTCTCTTTCCCCCTCCGTGTTACGCCCTTTCGCCCCCGCCCCTTCTCCGCGCACCGCACCCGTGGCGGTGGCGGCGGGGGGGGGGGAACCTTGTCTGCACCGGTCGGGTGCCGGCCTGCTGTCCCCGAGGGGGAAACACAGACAGTGGCGGGTCTCACCGCGAGAGGAGGGCCCTCTGCAGGTCCTTTCTTTCTCTCGCGGCCTAGGGCGCTCAACCGCCCGTCCTCACCCCCCGGGACATCCTGCACGGCCCGCGCAGCCCTCCACGGTGCCCGCCCTTCGTCACTTTTTGGTCACCAGTAAAAGGTTAGCGTGCCAGCGCTTTTCTCGGGGAAAAGACCACGCTCGCACACAAAACGCCAGGTGCTTGGCTCGGAAGGGGCCGGCCGGCCGAGCCCGCACGCCGCACACCGGCCCGGCCCGTCCCTTTCGCCCTTCCTCCCCGCCCCCTCACGCCAGAGCGCGGGAGGGTTAAGGGGCTGTAAGGGTTGTGGGCAGACGGCGGGTCGGGAGGGCAGACGGGGAAAACGGCCTTTCGGCCCCCACCACAGAGAGGGTGGCAGGGTAGCCCCTCTCCGTCCCGGGCTTCCCACGGAGCGGAGCGCGGTACGGTGGGCAGCGCCGGGGAGACGGGGCGGGGACGGGCATCCTCAGATGCCCTGGCCGCCCCCCCTACCCCGGCGCCAGGCCCTCCGCTGCGCCTGTCCCGCAGGCCGCCTCGGGCCGCGCAAGTCTTTGAACCTCCGCCTTCCCCGGGCCCCACGGCCCGCAGAGAGCGCTAGGTACCTGGTCCCTGGGTTGAGGGAAACGTGTCCAAACCCTCTGGGGCCTCCCTCCCCCGCCGCCGCACACGACAGGCGGGCAGACGGCGCGCGGAGAGGAGCCTGGCACCCGCCAGCCGGCTCCGCGCGCCTCGGAGGGGGCGTCCGTCCCAGAAGGCGTGCCGTGGTGCCACCGCCGCCGCCGCGACCTCTCCCGGGCATCCGGGGTTTCCCTCCGTACCCGGCGTGCCCCGGGAGGCAGACGCGACTGGGCCGCCCCGCCGGCAACCTTCTCCCCAGTCGCCATCCCAGCCGCACAGCTGCAGTGAGCGCTCACGCCCGCGGCGCTTCGCCAGGCCAACACTCGGGTCCCAGAGTTGGCCGCCCCTCCCCCGCCCCGCCGCCTCCCCGCCACTGCCGTTGGCGGCGGCGGTGGCACGCGCGGTACAGGTCAGGGAGGACGGCCACGGTGCCCCGGGCGGGCGGGCCCCGCGTCACAGGGGCGGCTTGGGTGCACGAAAGGGGGGGAAGGCACCAGGGTGGCCCGGCGGCGGGCCAGCACCGTAGGCAGAGATCCCCCCGCCTCCCGTCCGTCGGCCTCGCCCCGCCCGACCCCGGCCGCCCGGGGTGCTGGACGGAGCAGAGCGTGGAGGGGGCGGGGGGGAGGCGTCCGAGGCATCCGTCATCACCCTCGGGGGGGGTGGGGTGTCTGCGCCGCCGTCGGGGGCCCGAGCCGGCCGTGCGCAACCCCGTTAATGATCCTTCCGCAGGTTCACCTACAGAAACCTTGTTATGACTTTTACTTCCTCTAGATAGTCAAGTTCGACCGTCTTCTCGGCGCTCCACCAGGGCCGCGACCGACCCCGGCAGGGCTGATCCGAGGACCTCACTAAACCATCCAATCGGTAGTAGCGACGGGCGGTGTGTACAAAGGGCAGGGACTTAATCAATGCGAGCTTATGACCCGCACTTACTGGGAATTCCTCGTTCATGGGGAATAATTGCAATCCCCGATCCCCATCACGAATGGGGTTCAACGGGTTACCCGCACCTGTCGGCGTAGGGTAGACACACGCTGAGCCAGTCAGTGTAGCGCGCGTGCAGTCCCGGACATCTAAGGGCATCACAGACCTGTTATTGCTCAATCTCGGGTGGCTGAACGCCACTTGTCCCTCTAAGAAGTTGGACGCCGACCGCTCGGGGGTCGTGTAACTAGTTAGCATGCCAGAGTCTCGTTCGTTATCGGAATTAACCAGACAAATCGCTCCACCAACTAAGAACGGCCATGCACCACCACCCACAGAATCGAGAAAGAGCTATCAATCTGTCAATCCTTTCCGTGTCCGGGCCGGGTGAGGTTTCCCGTGTTGAGTCAAATTAAGCCGCAGGCTCCACTCCTGGTGGTGCCCTTCCGTCAATTCCTTTAAGTTTCAGCTTTGCAACCATACTCCCCCCGGAACCCAAAGACTTTGGTTTCCCGTAGGCTGCCCGGCGGGTCATGGGAATAACGCCGCCGGATCGCGAGTCGGCATCGTTTATGGTCGGAACTATGACGGTATCTGATCGTCTTCGAACCTCCGACTTTCGTTCTTGATTAATGAAAACATTCTTGGCAAATGCTTTCGCTTTGGTCCGTCTTGCGCCGGTCCAAGAATTCCTAGTCCGAACTACCGTTACTCCTCATTCCACAAGGAGGGTAGTGTAGACATACCCTAGGTCAGTGGTCACCAACCAATAGCTCAGGATCTGCTGGTAGATCTTGGAGCCTCTGACAGGTGATGCTACCTGCTTTGGCCAAGATGTTATCAAGTGCTGGCACTTCAGGAGTCCCTCTCCCCACTTCTGCACATCTCTGGCACTTTGCCTTAGAGCTGCACCCCCGGTGCAGGGCAGGGAAGGGAGAGGAGGCAGTGCTGATGTCAGGGTGCCCCCTTTCCCACTCTGTAGTCTGTTGCCACAGAACTGGGGGGAGGGGTACAACAGGACTTGAGATAGAGTTTGCTGGCTGCTTTTGAGAGTGGTGCAGGGCCAGGGCAGGGATGAGCCTCCCTTAGCCCCACTGCACCACCACCCAGGAGCTACCTGAGATAAACAGTGTCCAGCTTGAGACAGCTCCAAACCCCTGCCCCAGTCATTAAGCCCCTCCTGCACCCCAAGTCTGTCCTAGCCCTTAGCCTCCTGGACCCAAACTCTCTCCCAGAGCCTACACCAAGAACCCCCACTTGCACCCAACTCCCTGCCCTCACCCAGCTCAGAGCCCCTCTCACACTCCAAATCCCTTAGCCAAAGACCAGAGCCTGCACCCCGACCCTCTGACTCAGACTGATGAAAGTGAAGGAGGATGGGGGAGGGAGGGAAGGAGGGAGGATGGAGTAAGCAGGGGCAGGGCCTTGGAGAAGGGGCACAAAGGAGGTGGGGACAAGTGTATTTGGGTTTGAGGTAGATCCTGGATTGCACTTAAATTCAAAAAGTGATCTTGTGCTTAAAAAGGCTGGAGACCACTGCTCTAAGGCCACCCACCCTTACCCATCCCTAGAGCTTAGGTGTAACCTTACACTTTGAGGGATCTTTTACCAGTAAAAGATCCTTAAACAGTAATATCCCAGTTAATCTCTATTTATTAACAATCACCAAAACCAGATGCACATACCAGGCATACAGTGCTCACCACTCCCAGTGGGACAGAACAACTCATCTTTAGGGCCAGTCAGGATCAGGTCCATCTAGGCAGCTCTGGTTTCTGTTCAGTGTCATTGGCACAGGGTTGAAGTGGTGGCAGCTCTGATCTTGGTACAGTGTCCTGGAGTTGGTTCCCAAAGAATTTCCTTTTGGGCCCCAGTTTATATTGGGATACCTGAGTCCTGCTTAGGTCTACCCTAACCAATTATTTTAGTATAATTTTACTAACCAATCACAACCTATAGTAACAGAATTACTTTACCAATTATACTCCACCATCTTAGTTGATTTACACCTAGCAAAATTAATTATACAGCAGACAGAAACAGTCACAAAGCAAACAGAGATCACAGAGACAAACAATAGGAAAGTGAGGACCATTGTCATGAAATGAGGATTCCACAACTTCAACTATTGATAAGCAGTTTCTTGCCAGTCAAAATGCTGTTAAACTAAGTTTTCTCTACCCATCTTGAAATCTATTTCTTTATCTGGTGACAGTGGGTGCCATTAGGACAGGGTCTCCTTAACAGTCAAGTATGACACTATTGTAATGTAATTTAGATGGAATGTATGTGACTCCAAGCTTTGCCGCGCTAATGGTTGCTACTCTTCAGTCTGGCTGCAGAGGAAGGCTTTAGGCCTTCAGTTATGGCTACAGACCTTCCAATATGGCTACAGAAAAACCATATTATTCCATTCCTCTCCTTAATGAAGCTTTTACTAAAGCTCTCATTACTATTTCAGGAGTCCAATACTCAGAGTGGCTGAGCTTGGTCTTGCCTCTTGGGTATTATTAACTAAGGCCTTATTTGACTTTCCATGTCATCTTCCTGCATCTTTCAATCTGTTCTGTTCATCCAGCAAGCCACTGCAATTGTACTCGCTAATTTAGCCAGTTGGATTCTAATGATCACCACAATGGGGTGAATAGTTATATTTAGCATACCTGTTGCAGAAGGTGATCGGCCTAATAGCGTTTCCCCCCAGGAGTGAAGTCCTGCATCTACAATAGTTTTTAGTAAATGCGTGATTTCTGCATTATCATGTTGCACTTCAACACATATTTGTTCCCCTGTCTGTGCAATATACTGTAAATGTGAATGTAACTTAGGATGGATTAATAATTTTCTTATCATAGTCATATTCATCCCGAAGGTTACAGGGTTACATTGTGATACAATTGTGGTTTAAACTTCAGGTAGTTTACAGTCCAAATAGGTACATACTATCCAAAATAACAACTTCTTGTAATGTTGCAAAAACATCTATTAGCTAAATGAGTCATAAAATACAGTTCCTTATCATCTACTACTACAATTGGACAGTGACTTCTCACACAAACACATCCCCTTCCTGCATATACAACAGCAGACTCATTCAGCAAATATATCAAACATACATCTTTGGGTTCCTTTGTCTTTTTATTTAGAAACATTCATCCCATTCTTGTAAATTTTGATTCCCACACACATATCCCAACACTGAAACATGTCAGTGTTTTCTATTGTTGTTGTTTTTTTACATGCCTAGGAATGATGATCAGTGGAATACATAATCAAATGTTTTGTTAGCTGGATTTCCATAGGCACCAATGGATAGATATCAATAGTTAGGTTGGGTGTACAGTTATTACATATGCTTGTAGAACCATTTAATTTTTACTTAGGGTAAAATTTACCAATTTCCACCATACCATTAATTGTCTTTCCCTTTCTGTAACATTTTCCCACTACAGTTTTCTTATTTCCAAAGGCAAATTTCCTTGCATACCTTTCCAGATTATTTGAATGATCAATTGCTGACTTATTTCCTGAGCCTGTCTACAGGCTAATGCTAGGGAAACATTTTCTTGTACTGATCCCATAGTTCCTGCTAGCAGTAACAAATTCTTTTCTCCCTGCTGTTGCCATACTGGCAATATGGTAGAAAATAATTGTTGTCCCATTCCTAATTTTGATAAGGATGCACTGACAGGCTTTCCCAACTCTTGTATTTCAGCTGTAACAGAACTTTGTTTACCATTACTTCTATGTTAGTGGCAACTAGTACTCTAAATCTTAATCCAATTTTACCCTAAACAGTTTTTAATACACTTGAGACCCCTCCCCCCCCTTTTTTTTCTTAGCTATCCACCCCTCCTGGCTACCAAGCAAATATAATATCCTTCAGTAGTTCACATTAAAATAGTGTTAGGGTAGCTCTATTTTTACAGGGACTTTACTGTACTGCCCCTTACAGTAATTAGGGAAGGTGTTAATGGCCCCTAACTTTTAATTGTATAAAACATCCAGGTGCATTCGGCTGGACTTGCAAGCTGGAGGTTGATTAGGACATTTTAATTAACGCTGATTATTTTTATAAACCAATGTTTTTACATACCCTTTTTTAGACATAATATACAACAATGCTAGCAATAAGACAAACACCATAGAACAAACACAAACATAAAACACAATCATTGTTGTAACAGTAGATCCGTGGTATTTTAGGTTGTTCTTCAGCTGGTACCAGCGTTTTCTGATTTTCTGAAAGACAAAAAACATTTTTCTACTCCTTTGGGAGTGGCAGATTATTGCTTAAAATACTCCTTTCTTTCTTTTACAAATATCTTGCTGATTCCTTTGTTTTACCTGCAATTACCCCCATACTTACCTATGTTTTTGTTCTGTAGGCAGGCAGGGTTTCCATTTATTTCAGTGGGGCCCTAAATATTTTGAGGCTTTAGACTTCAGACCCCTCAACACCATTCTAAACGAAACCACCTCAGTTCTTTCCATTCCCTCTGCTTTGTTACATTTTTACTCAGAGAACTGTGGGTAGGTCAAGGCTAGGGAGAGCTCTGCAGGAAAGGAGAGGTCTGCTGGGGAGGGGGACAGGGAGGACTAGGAGAAGTGATGGAGGGAGCCTTAGTGACATAAAGTTTTCTCTGCAATGAGGGGGTCGTTCTTCCCCTCACCCCGCCACCCCATCTACCTTAGCATGCTTCCTACATGACCTGAGTGGTAGGAAGGTCACCAGAAGAGCCCCTACTTCCCTGACCCATCCAGGCTGAGGCTGTAAGCTCTAATGTGGAAGTTCTAGCTTCAGAAGGTGACACTCCTGTTTTCCCTGGGCCGTTCACAGCACCACTCCCTGCAAGCTGGGAGAGGGACCAACCCCTTTCCAGGACTAGACGTTGAGGATGGATGAACAGATTCCCTCCCTTCAGACTGTCCTGAGCCCTCAACTATAAAGAGGAAGATAGTCAGACACCTAATATCCAGGGTGGCTGGTTCTCTGTCTGCTACTATGAGGCCTGCTGGGAAGCAGGAAAACAGATACGCAGGCGAAGATAATTGAAATCCCTCCTAAAGAGCTGCCAAACAGAGCACTCTGACAATGGAGGGCCAGAACTTGGATAGGGATGAGCACCTGCCCTTCCCATTAGTTTCACTGGGCATTACAAGTGCTGTGCATCTTTCAGGATTAGGTCCCATTAATCCTGGCTACCCAGCATAGCACCTCCTACTTGGAAAGGGCTCTTACGTCTGCCTCTGCAGCCCAGCCTCCTTGGATGTAAAATGAGTCAGTTGCAGCTCGGAAGAATATTGACCCCACTTCAGACTTCCAGGACAACTTAACAACTGCTGCCTTAGATCGCCACATTGCAAAGCAGACAGCAGCACTAGAATTGACATCCATTTGTCTTATTTACAAGTGTCCCGGGAGCTCTAATGGCCCTGTGTATAGGGCTGTAGTTTGACGCACAGGGAAGTGCTACTGAATGAAATACCAGCCCCACTTCCTGTAGCCCTGGGCTGGGCAAGTTCTGAGCTGCCTGAATCATGATTAGGTGACAGGATACAGCACAAAGTGCAATGGCTCTGGGTTTTATCTGCAGTGGCATTTCCAGGAATAACCTGAACAAATGTCTGGTTGTTCTGTGTCTCTTACTACAAAAGGGGGCTGCATTGCAACATCAGACAAGCAAGATCTTCCTGAAATCGAAGCAGTTGGCATTCTCCTGCTCTCACTTCACTGTCTGCCTGGCTCTCTGTTCCCAAAGTAAACAGCTGCAGAGGCGAACACAGGCATTGTTGAACTTTTTTGGCAAGTTAAATCATAACCTCTGAGCTGCATGACACGTACACACCTTTTCCCCCGTGGCAAGTCATGAAAGCATTCCGCTTCCTTCGACAGCCTCCTCCTTAACTCACTGCTGCTTTCCTTGAGTTCTGCATGTGCATGCTCCTGAGGCCAGAATCTGAGAATGGTGCACTGGGGCACTGATTAATCAGTGGGATATAGCAGACCGGAGAGGCTCCGTTTGACCCAAGTAGCACTCCCAACATTTCTTCATGTAAGGCACTCTCAAAACCCATAGTATTTCAGTGGATCAGGTCACAGCCTGTGCTCCCTATAGGCTGTGCGCTTCTGTGGCTGCTCTGGAAATATTCAGATGCTGCTCAGCTGATTAGCAGAGCGCCCACAGCTAGGTTTTGAGTTTCTATGAATACTGCACATTTGCACGTGACTTGGTGCACATAAAAAAATTATTCTGCCCATGGGGATTGAAAAAATCCTCACATGGATGGAAAAGATTAGAGGGAACGGTGGTCATGGTAGCAGTCGCTTCTTTGTTCCCAAGCTTACTTCTACCTCTGGGGCTCACACTAGGCCTTGGTTGCCAAGGTAACTGGCTCCATGGCCTAGGAGAGGAGGGATTGCCCCGCACCATGCAACAGACAGCCCTGTTCCTGCTCAGGTACTGACAACCCTGCTCTGCGGCGAAGCCTCTGAGCAGAAAGCTTTAAGAGTTCAATCCTGCCAGGCCTTCGGCACCTCTACTCCCACTGAATGTGGTGGGAAGCATCAAATGTGCCCCAAGAGTGCTTGCGGGATGAGGCTGTACTGCCATATATAAAATGCTCTGCAGGTTTCCTCCCAAAGTTCAACCCACTGCAAGTCTGGAGAAACAAGCCTGCCTAACATCAGACCCGCTGACAGGGGGAGGCAGGGGAGGGGGAAAGGGGGCAGCTACCTGGGGGCCCGGTAACTCAAAGGGGCCCTGGGCTTCAATTGCTGCTGCTGTGGCAGTAGTGGCACCCAGAGTCCTAACTCCTTTAAATGGCTGCTAGAGCACTAGGTGGCGTGCTCCGGATGGCTCTTAGGGCTGCCTGGGGAGGTGGGTACACCACATGGTGTGCTCCAGGCAACATTGTGGTGGGGGCATGCTATGGTCTAGGCAGCACTAAGGGTCAGCTGCCCTCGGCCCCACTCCTTCTACCTGAGGCCCCACCCTTTCCAGGAGTGTGGAGACCCCTTACCCCATCATACTCAGGAGCCCAGAGCTGTCAGTGCTCCTGCCTACTATGACTATGCTATGGAGGAAATTTAAATGCCAGCTTGAACATGCTGGCTCCTGAGTGAGCCTAGACCAGCAAGCCCCACTCACCTGGGAGTTCTCTTGGCTGTTGTTCCTCAGGCAGACTCTTGGGCCCATTAAATGATGGACCCTCCCCTTCTTGAGTTCCTGCAAATTGAGCTTTGTCTCCCTGAGTTGTTTGGATAATTATCCCCCCTTCCTGGTTTGGACTTCCTGCCAGGGAACTAACCTCAGTGCATCAAGGGATGGAGCTGCATAATGTCCTTCGGTCTCTGGACTGGAGGGGGCTTCAGTGAGGAGGGAGAAGACCCTCCTCCTCAAAAAGCAGACTGGCCTAAAAGCAGCAGGCGTCCTTCCAGCTCTCTCTGAAATAAGCACAAGCACCCGGAATGCTTGCTGATTGCACCTGTACCATAGCTCAGGGCCTGATCCTGCAGGGCACTGAGCACCTTTCCTGCCCACTGAAGTGAATGAGGGGAGTGAGGATGACTGTCACTGGCAGGGATGCCCCTAATCTATACCTACAGTCCTATGAACTGTAACCAAACTCATTTGCTGCTACCTCTTGGTCAGATAAAACACTGGGTTCCAGACACTAACCATGAAGAGCATTCTGGGCTGTGAATAAAACCCTGAAGGGTGATGTCCTGAATCCGTCAGTCGTTTCCTTCCAGGCTGTCGTTTTCAAAGGCATTTATGGCAGGAAGACATCCAATTTCCTGTGTAGGAGGTGGAGCACTCCCTGTAGGCATCTGTGACACTGAGCCAGAAAGGATCACACAAGGAGCAGGCTAATTGACTCAGATGCAACCTTTAAAGACCTATTAGTAGATAATGACTATTTTTTTGCAGGTTTATATATGTATTTTTTGCGTATTTACATATGTTTACAACACTCCTGTCATCTGAAGAAGTGGGTTGTGCCCACAAAAGCTCATGATACCATCTACTTGTTTTGTTAGTCTTTAAGGTGGTACTAGATTATTTGTTGGCTGTGTCTAGACTGGCAAGTTTTTCCGCAAAATCATCTGCTTTTGCGGAAAAACTTGCCAGCTGTCTACACTGGCCCCTTGAATTTCCACAAGAACACTGACTTCCTACTGTAAGAAATCAGTGCTTCTTGCGGAAATACTATGCTGCTCCCATTCGGGCAAAAGCCCTCTTGCACAAATCATTTGTGCAAGAGGGCCAGTGTAGACAGCACAGTACTGTTTTGCGCAAAAAAGCCCCAATAGCTAAAATGGCGATCGGGTCTTTTTTGCGCAAAAGCGCGTCTAGATTGGCATGGACGCTTTTCCGCAAAAAGTGCTTTTGCGGAAAAGCGTCCGTGCCAATCTAGACGCTCTTTTCCGCAAATGCTTTTAACAGAAAACTTTTCCATTAAAAGCATTTGCGGAAAATCATGCCAGTCTAGACGTAGCCGTTGTGTTTTAAGTTTTTCCTGTTACAGACTAACTCGGCCACCCCTCTGAAGCTTTTGTACATATGTATTGTTAGAGACTGATGAAGTCACCAAAGAGTTCCTGTCTGTCGCTGTATTCACTTAATGCAGAGATCAAAAAGAGACGCTAACATTAGTAACATCACTGTCCTCATTTCTCACTGAAGCATGTAGTGAACTACCTGTGTAAATGGTGGGAGATGGGTAGTTAGTTGCCTTATGTTAGTCCATGTAGCTGGTAACTACAGGTGCTTAAGAAATAGGAAGCTGTTTCAAAGCCACTATTGTACACCCAAGGACTTTTCTGGCAAGAGGCTGCTAGACAACTGTAAAATCAAATCTAGGGTCCTGATCCTTTTATCTCAAATCTGCTTACGCTTCAACAGGAGATGTTTGAGACACAGGACTGAGGTCTCTAGCTCCTGTCTGCTTCACTCTGATATTGGACTTGGATAGTATAACCCACAGAACTAATTCTGAAAGAACTCTTTGTCACACTAAAACTCACTACCTCCACTGTGAAACTGACCTAAGAACTCTATTCAGACTTCTAAGTATAATGATCTTTTAACCAATACATACTTTTCTTTTTTAATAAATCTTAGCTTAGTTAGTAAGAATTGGCTGTAGGAGTGTATTTGGGTAAGATCTGAGATATTCATTAGCCTAGGAGGTAATGTGTCCCCTCTGTTAGGATAGATGGAACTTTTTATGTGATGCAGTTTTTCAGTAATCCTTATAGGTATGTCTACACTACAGAATTAATTTGAGTTATCTTAATTCAAAATAGTTAATTCGAAAATGCGGTTCGAATGAGCATTTTGCTAATTCAAAATACTGCATCCACACTGACTGGACACAGAATCAGATTTAAGGCCAGCCAGAACCAGGTCAGGCAGGGCATCGGGTCAGGAGTGTCTGTCTGTGGCAACTGCCTGCGGCTATCTGACACCTGTGCTTAAAGGGACACACACCCCCGCCCTCTGGGCAGCCAATTCTCAGGTGTCCCTGCTTGATTGCCTGCCTAGATGAGGGACGGCAAAGCATTTGTGTCTCTGTGTGCTCTGGTTGCCTTCACTCGTGCAACACGGAGCCAGAGCTGCCCCTGGGCACTCTGGTGCTTCTCATGGACATGTTGCTGCAAGCCTGGCTGCACTTTCTGCAGGCTGCCATCCCGGAGGTTCACTGGGGGGCTGTCAGTATCCAGGAGGCCCTGCAGGAGAGCTTCCACCCTGAGGAGCACTAAGAGCCAACCTGGTGTGCCCCACTGGGGGCTTGTGCCTCATTCCTCCCTCCTTCCACTTACCCCTCCCTAACCCCCTTTCCTGATGTCCAATAAAACACATTTCTTGCCAAAAACAAACTCTCTTTATTGACCGAAACTGGGGTGGGAATAAGTGTGGGAGAGGGGAGGGGGAAACCTGGGAGGAGGGAGCTAGAAGAGGGAGGCAAGGGGAGGAACAGGAAGGAGAAGCTCAGGGTTGGGGGTCTTGCCGGACCAACTTGATTTTCATGCAAACCTGCTCCTGGGTTCACATGTGGCCTTTGGTGGCCAGGCTGTCAGCTTGCCTGCCATAGACAGCTGTGTTCCTCTGTCTAGTGTGGAGATCATGGACGTTGGGGGCATCCCTCAAACCTGAGTACAGTCCACCCTGATCTCCGCTTTGGACCAGGAAGATGCTCACCTTCCCTGGGCCCTGGCAGGCTCCCAGGAGCTGGAAGACTGCTCCTGCGGAGCAGCAGAGGGCTGGCTGCCAGTGGCTTGCTGGCTCATGTTTTGGGGCCACTGGGTCGGGGCAGTGACTGCTGGCTCTGGGCTGGCAGGCTTGGAGCTGGCAGAGGCACTGTGGCCAGAGTCTGCCCCTTTAAGGGCTCTGGGGCTGGGGGGAGGAAGAAGAGTTTTCTTGGTTTGGCCCAGAGTGGCCACCAGGGGAAACTGGGAAGGCTGGATGCCAGCTAATTCGGACTAAGCGTCTAGACAGTGCTTATTCTGAATTAGCTAATTCGAGTTTGGCATTACTCCTCGTAGAATGAGGTTTACCAAACTCAAATTAAGCACCCTGCTATTTCGAATTTAATTCAAAATAGTGGTTTGCTTGTGTAGACGCTATGGAAGTTAATTTGGAATAACAGCTGTTATTCCAAATTTACTTTGCAGTGTAGACATACCCTTTCATATTTAACTTGGCTGTCTGGGTGGGAGCTCAAGGCTGTATTGCTGTATGGGAACTGTAAATCTGGCTTCTGGGTAGCCTGTAAGGTATTGTAGATGTTTTGTCGCTGGCCTGGAGAATTAAACTAACCACCAATTTAGAGGATTGTCTGACCCATTCTTCGCAGTTGGCCCTCAGTGAGCAATCTTCATGTGGCTCCCCTGAGATGATGGTCCCATAGGATTTTTTAAAATCTCAGCTTTATTTCCCTAAACTGAGAGGTATCCTCTGTGTAAGGAGCATGGGAGGAGAGGGAGGAGAAGGATGAGGATACTCAGCACCTCACCAGATCAGGCCCAGACACAGAGCAATTCACTGGTTCCTTCTGGCCTGGACATTTTTGTGATCATCGAGTCCAGGAGTCAGCAACGTATGGCACATGTGCCATAAATGGCATGCAAGATGATTTTGAGTGGCACATGGGGAGCCCACGCTGCCACTGGAGCCTTGTGATTGGCGTGCAGCTGTGAGGCTATAGCACCAGCTCTAGGGGGCGGGTGGGGAGGTGAAGAAAGCAAACTCACTCGCCACCCCATGTGCAGAGCTACACGTGGAGAAGCGCCACCCCAACCCCTTCCATGGAAAAGTCTCACCCATCACTGGGCATCTGCCTCTGTTGCTCCTGCAGGGCAGGCTACAGATTGGGCTGCACAGGGCCCAGCTGGGCGGGATGGGCTCTTGTGGTGCGCAAGTGGCTGGCACCCTCCTCCTTTCCTAGCAGCAGATTAGGCTGAGCTGTGCCCGACAGCGATGGGAGAAGGTGGCATTGGCGCTGAAGACCCTGCACACACAGGACACAGGTGGGGACTTGGGGTCCTCCAGGGCTTTGCACCCATGAGGACTTGGTCTGGGGGCACGCAGATCTGTAAATAGAAGTGAATAAGTTAAATCTTGGCACACAACTTCTGAAAGGCTGCCAACTCCTGGTCTAGTCTGACCTCCTGTATAATATAGGCAAGAGACGTGCCCCCCAAATAATTCCTAGAGCAGACCTTTTGGAAAAACATCCAATTTTTTTTTTGCTAAATTAAACAGCCCTTTATCAAATATTATTTCCCTTTGTAGGGACTTAGACTGCCATGAATTCATCCTTCACCCTCCTTTTTCTAAAGATAAATAGACTCAAGGAGCTGCATCTATCACTATGAGACCTGTTTTCTAATCTTTTAATCATTCTTGTGGTTTTTCTGTCAATCCTCTCCAAGTTTATCAACATCCTTCTTGAACTGTGGGCACCAGGTCTAGATGCAATGTTCCAGCAGTGATCAGTGTCAAATATAGAGGTAACATAACCTCTCTATCCCTGCTTGAGATTCTCCTGTGTATGCATCCCAGGATGACATTGGCCACCGCATCATACTAGGAGCATATGTTCAACTGATTATCCGCCTAAATATTTTTCAGATCACCACATCCCAGGATAGTGGCCTCCATCCTGTAAGTATGGCCAGCATTATTTATTTCCAGATGTACCCCTTCACACTGACACACACTAAAATTACTATTATTTGCTTTCACAGTATACCAAGCACTCCAGCTTACTCTGAATCAGTGATCCGTTTTCTTCATTATTTCCTATTCCCCTGTGTTTTTGTCATTCAAAACTTTCAGCGATTTTATTTTGTTCCGGGTCATTGTTAAAAATATTAAATATCATGGGGGCCAGCACCCCCACTGCAAGGTTAATTGGTTATTGCCTGGACGTAGTTCATGTAGGTTGTTCACTGGATCTATGTCTAGAGATATCCCAGAAAAACTCTGCTGCATCCAGGGAATGTGTCTGCTCTTCTGACATTTTTTGTGGAAGAGCAGACATGCTCTTTCAGAAGCCCTGTCTTCCTTGTGCCACAAGGAAGAAGGGCTCTTCTGAAAGAGGAGATTTTTCTGAAATTTGGCCCAGTATAGACGGGCCAAATTTTGGACAAGCCTCTTCCGACAAAACTATCAGAAAAAGGTACGCAAACTGCAAATTCCGATGAAAAGCAGCAGTGTAGACATAGCCTGGGACTTGAACAGTTACAGTGAAAAGGAACGAAGTCCTGCAATCCTGAAGTTGGCCCCATGTGGGGAGCCAGTCCTGGTTCCCCGTATGAGCTCTGTCTGGATATAGATCTCTCCCCCAGAGTCAGTCACAGCATCAGTCTCCACATTGAAGGAGAATGTGAGCTCTTGGTCCTGAGCACTGGAAAAAGTAAATAGAACCCTGCATGGATACATAATTTGTGTACATATCCACAGCTGTATCCACAAAAATGAGCCTCAGAACTCCACATCCATGCCTGCAGCCGCAGATACTTATGGATAGCCGCGGGTTTGCAGGGCTCTAAAAGTAAACTTAACTGCAGCCAAGGCATAAACTAGCCTGGAGAGGACGTGGGGTAACGCTCTGGCTCCTCCATCTTTTGTGTGTTGCCCTGCCCTGCAGTTACTTGGATTTACCCAAAGCCAAGCCAAAGGGGCTACCAGAAGTTCTCAAATTTCACTTGTGTCCACAGTACTGCTTGTATTCTTCTGCCTCCCCTACTTCCTCTCCATACTAGTAATGGTAGCCCACTATCAAAATAAAAATCCTGTTCACTTGGTAGTAGGCACCAACTTGTGGCTGCAGGACAGCCAGATGTCAGATGTCTGCTGCATCAGGTCCCCACACCTGGCTTAGAAAGACCTGCCCAGCAAAAAGATTCACAAAATACAGCACCATCTAGTGGCCATTTAAAGAACACCGCTACAATCTTATGGCTCCCTTCCTTCCAGCCCCAGTCCCTCTCCAAAATAATTGTTTTATTTTGGTCTGTATCCACTGTTTTTCTCCCTTTCATTATGTATGTGGCATTATATGCTTTTAGGAGCAGGTTTTAGATATATGTGGTATTTTAGAATTGCTTGAACGAGTCTTCTTGTGCTTTAGATTGTTCACAGTGTTCTAGCCTCTGCACAATTCATGAAGGAATTCCATCATGTAAACTACTCTCAAAACCCATCATGGGGAGATGAAGAAATAAATCTAGAAACCATGTTTGCAGATTTAGAATCCTTAAAAATAATTTATGAGCCTCCCTCCCATTCCTCTTGCATAATAATATTAATGTCAGTTTAATGACTGTCAGATACTCCGGTGTTCAGTGACACAGAAATTAACAAAATGCAATTATCTCCAGTAGTACTGACATGGGGCCAGATGCCTGAGACATGCTGCAAACCTGACACAGTTCACTTTTGAGTAGAGTTAGAAAATTTTGGACAAGAGCTGTGCTAATCTGGAGTTTGTGGGATTCATTTCTCCCAAAAAATGTCATTTCCCATTTTCTGCAAATTTAAACTTAACTCCTAGAGTCATGTTTATTTAATACTTCCCTTAGGTCATGCAGCAGTGGGAATCCCTTAATCACAGGGAAACTGTCCATTTAGGTTGGACACCAAAAACAGGTTTTCTGAGATTTATTATTTGTATTACCATAGAATTAGAAGCCAGGGACCAGCGCTTTACTGTGCTAGGTGCCATACAAACCCACAGCCCAGAGATAGTCCTGCCCCAGACAGATTGCTAGCTAAGTTGACAAAGGATGACTAATGAAGAGAGGCTGATAGGAGAGTGCAGAGAAATGACAAGATGAAATATATAGGTAGAAGTAGGTAAGGGGAATGAGGTTATAGAATAGACTAAATCTTTAAAGTCTCCAATAATGGAGATTCCATAAGTTCTCAAGATAATTTATTCTAGTGCTTAATTGCTCTGTTAGGAATTTTTTCCCTAGTATCTAACCTAAATCTCAGTTGCTGCAATTTAAGCCCATAGCCACACAACATAGGACAAGAAGTAAAAGAGAACAATTTTTCACTCTCCCCTTTATAATACCCTTGTATGCACTTGAAGAGTGTTAAGTTGTCCCCACTCAGTCTTCTCTTCTCCAGATTACACAAACCCATATTTTTCAGTCTTTCCTCATGCATAGGTCATATTTTCTATACCTTTAATCATTTTTATCGCTTTTCTCTGGACATACTCCAGTTTGCCCGCATCCGCTATGGGGGGTCAACAGGAGAAACTCTCCCATTGAATTCCCTTATGTGTCTTATTCTGGTGGACTACTACTGGAGTTGTCTTTATTAGACCTGCCAAATTGACTCCAGGGGAGCAATTGCTGCAGCACTGATCTTCAACTAAGTGTAGATCTGCCTTTAATCCCTTTCCATCTTTCAGAGCATTCTGATTTTCAAATGAATTCCTGCATTATTTCTAGGCTGCTATTTTTGAGTCAGAGGACTCTGAAAGAACTTCCCTCCAGGCCACCTCCATGTTCTCTTAAAAATCTTTCTTGTTGAAATCAGAAATATAATTGTGGGGACTTCTAGTTGTAAGCAATTATAAGCTGAGCATCATCAACCAAAGACAACTCACATCAGCTTCAACTGCTGTTTTTTAAATCAAAGATGCACACTAAGTCCCAAACTGTTTGCAGATGTTGTCACGGGCTCATATATGGCTGAACCTCCTTTCTGATTTGCCCTGCAGCTCTCCAGTGCATGCTGAACTCATACTCTGGGAGGAAGTTCTGTGCATGGGAACTGGGGCAAAATATTTATTAGCACTCCAGACTTCAGGCCAAAAAGAAGATGCTTTGCCCAAGAGTAAGCTTTCATTGGCTAGCTGGACTGCACCTTCAGAACCCCTGCTAATAGGCCTTTTGGCTAAGATCATGTGCTGAAGTGAAACAAGGACAAGACAACAGGTAAAATTCACAGAATCTAAGTAACTCCTGAAGTTCCTGATTAGCATGAAGATCTCTGACTTCTAGTCAAGTGTCAGGAGACACAGTCACACTGATATCCATGAGCTTTTTTGTCTTTGATTTCATAAGAGCCAAATCTTAGTTCCATCTCTTTTGCATAATGAATTAACAAAAGAGGAAAGAGCTAGTTATTTAATTAATATATTTCATTAACCCTCCCACCCTTGAAATTTTGTTTCTAAATCCACTGCTTCTAAACTTCACTGGAGATTTCAATTAATCTGAAAAGGACTCAGTCCTGGAGTTTTTCATATTTTTTTAATAATCTTGAGATGTCATTTCTACTAGTAATAAAAACATGGAAGTGCCAATTTGGCTTCGTTTTTTTTAATGGAAACTCTATACCTGGATGCCTGAGATCTTGCTTTTTCACGGGTCACAACAGAAGGAGGGCTGAAATATTTGTATACACTGTTTCTCCAACACAGCTGCAGCTAAGGTATCCCAGGACGTCTGCTTACCAGGGACCATGCAGCAGATGTGAACGGTGCATGTTTTGCTAATTCATTTGGCCCAAAACTGTGTTGTCACCATAGAGGAGCAGGATGGACTTGCTCAGGTACCAAAGGAAAGGTTCTGAGAGGGATCGTTTGGAGAAGTGGCCCAGGAAAAAGGCTGCCAGACGGGGAGGAGAGGAAACCCCATCTGTTGCCAGTGCTTTAGGGGCCAGAACCCAGAGTAGTGTGTGGGTTCGGGTTTCCCCCAACCCTACCTACACCAGCATGAAGTCGGTCCCTGGGAGGGGAGACCTGGACTATGGAGGGGTTTTCACCCCAAACTGTGGACAAGCCTATGATGAGGACGGTTCAGTAGGCTGTGGGCTTTGCCTCTAGTAAAGGGAAGGAAGTTATATGGAAGGTCACAGCAAGCATCTGAGGCAAACACTGCCCACCAGAGGCACAGGATCCTTGGGGCATAGCCAGAGCTTTGTCCCAGGGTGCAGAATTATCCTGGATTTAGATGGAGGATACAGAGTAACTGCAGGATCAGGTCCATTAGACATGCTGAGTGAAAAATTCGATGCCAGGTCAATTTCATGATTTGTATGGTGAAAAAATCAAACCTCTTGAGATTTACAATGTTCGCTGTCAAATCAGTGAAAAAATTGAAGCTGATTTGATGCAGGTTTTCCATGTTGCCAAGTCTTGAGTTTTATCATGTGACTCACAGTATTTGGAGTTGTTCCTTACAGCCCCAGGAGAATAGAAGAGATTCTCTATTTTCATTTAAGAACAAAAACAAAACAAAAAACCTTAGGCCCATATAATCAAAGATATTAGGTGCCTAACTCCCATAGGAACCTATCTACCTTAGAGAAGCTGGACTTATGTTTCTAACTCAAATGGCTAGAGAGAAAAGCTTGAGAAGGTGAACCCTAAAGACTCAAAAAGCCAGATAAAAAAATTAAGGTTCTTTTTAAAATTTCACTATTTTTAATTCAATCTTATTATTTTTGTGGGCTTGACAAATGACTTTAGAGTATGTAATGTTGGCAAAACACCAATCATCTTGGTGTCTCTGAAAATCTCACCCAATAATTAGGTTAGAAATGTACAGACTTATTAAAGAGATTAGCAAGGGATTGTTCCCCATATTTGCTGCTTGTCCTGTTTTTTCCTCACTCTAATTATAAAATCCCCAGAGACAGGGATTTAAACATCATTCACTATGCAGCCAAGCAACGCACAGTCATGACATCCAGTCATTCCCAAAGTGATTTGTAAATATCCCATTGCATAGTCCTACTAATTAGAAGACAGTAACTGTAGCAGTGTTTACATTGCTATGTTTATTGGCGGGGGGGGGGGGGAGAGGGGAGTTTTTGGTTTTGTTCTGTATGCAACCTGAGAACATCATATTTGAATGATGTTTCAGTTTTTTTAAATTGGTTTTAAATAAATATTTCTTGAGGGTACTTTTTTCAATTTCTGAGTTGACATAGGCACATGGTTAGTTACTGTATGAAGTTACAGCTCACTGTGAACTTTCCCTAAATTTATTCAACTCAAAAAATGCAAAGTTGGTTTAGGGAAAAATGTATATGTTCAGCAATGAACCTCATTCTTCATAAATGTCACTAAGAGCCAGAATTTGTATTTCAGTTTCTTTGGGCAAATGCAGGTTTTTTACATATATTTAAAGCTCCACAATGTGTATTCAGGCGAAACATAGTTGAGCCAAGGTATTAGCAGAATCCTCTGGCTAAAAAGGGAAAGGGAAAAAAGCAAACAGCCTGGACTTTGGGGCTCTTCACATTCCAAAGCCAAATCTAAATGTTATAAATGATCCTGCTGGCTATAACAAGAGATAAAACTTTGGTCAAACACAAGTTATTGTGTTCAGAACAGGAGAGCAGGGGGGAGGGGAAGAGTGGCAGAGTGAAATTCTTAGGCCTGATAAAACAGTTCATTTCTAGAAAAACATCCAATCTTCATGTAAAAATTGTCAATGATGGAGAATCCACCATGACCTTTGATAAATGGTTCCAATTGTTTATTACCCTCACTGTTAAATCTATGCCTTATTTCTTGTCTCAGTTTGTCTAAATTGAACTTCCAGCCAGTGAATCACATTTGACCTTTTTCTGCTAGATTGAAAACTCCATTATTAAATCTTTGCTCTCCATGCAGCTCCTTGGGCCGGTCAGAGAGAGCCCTGAAGTCACCCAGTTGCCCACTTTTGTGAAGCTAAACAATTGAGCTCCTTGAATCTGTCACTATAATGCAAGTTTTCTAACCCTTTAAATCACTCTCATGGCTCTCAACCTCTCAACATTCTTCTGGAACTGTGGCCACTAGAACTGGACTCTTCCCAATGGTTTCAGTAATGTTCAGAGGTAAATAGAGCTTGGCCCCATGCATGACTTTTGCCTATGGAGGTTGTCCTTAAATCTCTCCCATATGTGCTGACATTTGCAAACCATTTCCTATTTGCCTACGTTTGCCTGAGCTTGCACAAAGCTTTTTGTTGCACTTTATTACATTCATACTCTTTCCTCCCCACATGCATATCTCACCAACCTCCCTGTCAGCCAATGGTCAGGGCAGTGTATGTGTGTGTGTTTTTGAGAAAAGGTTTAACATTTGTGTTTTTACTGCTAGGACCGGGGAGAAACACTCCCCCCTTCAGCCCTAGGAGCAAGTGAATTCTAATGGACCTCCCCACTAGAGATGTAAAACTGTTACCAACCCATATTACCTCTGGATCAGCCCTGGCGGAGACCAGTTGGCTCTGTGGAGGCAGCAGGCAGGGCCTGCATTGGGCTGACAGAACCCCAGACGCATAGAACATAAGAGCATAAGAACGGCCATACTGGGTCAGACCAATGGTCCATCCAGCCCAGAATCCTGTTTGCTGACAGTGGCCAATACCAGATGCCCCAGAGGGAGGGAACACAACAGGTAATCATCACGTGATCCCTCCCCTGTCACCCACCTGCAGAGAAACAGAGGCTAAGGACACCATTTCTACCCATCCTGGCTAATAGCCATTGATGGACCTAACCTCCATGAATCTATCTAGTTCTTTTTTTAACCCTGTCAAAGCCCTAGCCTTCACCACATCCTCTGGCAAGGAGTTCCACAGGTTGACAGGTTGTGCACTGAGTGAAGAAAAACTTCCTTTTGTTTGTTTTAAACATACTGCCTATTAATTTCATTTGGTGACCCCTAGTTTTTACATTGTGGGAATATATAAATAACTTTTCCTTATTCACTTTTTCCACACTAGTCATGATTTTATAGACCTCTGTCACATCCTCCCTTAGTCTCCTCTTAGGGGCAGCAGGAAGGGCCCCAGCCACTCCAACGTGGCCTGGTGAACCTGCAGGTGGGACTCCAGCTCCAGCTGCACTGTAGTGGCTCGGGCAGGTAAGCAGGACCTGGCTTCCACCCTGGCTGTGCTGGAGTAACCCAGCAGGATCCCAGCCCTGGCCGCATCGGAGCATAGAGGCTACTCTGACTTGGATGGAACTCTAGCCGTGGCCATGCAAGGAGCGCCCGCAGGACTCTGGCCCTGGTCATATTGGTTGTGGCCGCATAGAATTGGCAGGTAGATCTCCAGCCCCGACTATGCTGGGCAAGCATGCAGGTGCCCTTCTCTTCTCTCCACCCCAATATCCATGTTGCTGGGTGACTGAGTCATTTTCCACACCTCTTCTGGAGGGAAATATATCCCTGAGTGCTGTGAAGCAACCGATGTGCTGATAGGTGAAAAAGGGGGAAAGAAACAGAATGACTGGCTGATTCAAAAGTGCCTAAGGGAATTAGGCACATACCTGTCATTGAACTGAACCTGCCTAGCTCACCTAGACTTTTTTTAAAAGCCCCTCCCAAGAAAATCCTCAATTTCCTTCTCCTTTATAGCCCCAGTTGCCTTGTACAGTTTGGATGAAGGTTGCAATAGTGGAAGCCTAGATGGTTCCTAAGGATGGTACAGCCCCTTCCTTACCCCTAGTGGATGACTCAGGGCTGGAGACACCTATCATCACCAACCAGGGGTCAGAGCTAGTTGTGGGGAGGCGATGCGGCTAGCACTGTCACCCTCCTGACCCTGGAGCCAGTACACCATGGCCTGGATGTGTCCCATGCATCCTCCAAGGCCCGGGAAGGAACATCAGGTGAATTTTACCTTAAGTAACTGACACAGACAGAGTGGAGGTGACGAAAGGCTAGGATGTGCTCCTCGTCTGGCCTTCTTGGCCTGTGGATTGAGCTGCAGTCTATGCATGTGGATGCATGTGCAGCACCAGTCTGGGCCACACAGAGCCAGGAGGCTACACCAGAGCACCCCTGAGCTCCTGCTCACAAGGTCTGGGGAGGCCGGCTACACTTCTGACATCCTGATGGGACACTTTCCTAGCATAAGCCACCACTAGAAGGAGGCTGGGGACATGGCCATACACATACATACACTCAGGAGTGCCATACACAGGCATGCCTGCATGCTCAAGGCAGTACCCACTCCTGAGGACAGCACAGTGAGGCACAGGAGCATCTGGCACTCACACACACCTCTCACCCTACACCCTGACCCCCTCTGCTCCAGTGGCCGGAGATACAAGTCCTCTCCCTTTGGGATGCCACCGGCTGCCGGACCCGGTTTGTGCATGGTACCGAGGAAAGCACAGCCAGCCTGAAGCCTCCCTTCAGCCTGCAGGATCCCGGTGTGCCTGGCAACTTTTCATGCCTGCTTGTCCCCGGGACATGGGGATGGTGAGGCTGCTCCCCTGGGGACATCTGGGCCTCTATAAAAAAGGGCTCACTCTCTAGGCCACAGATGGCCTTGCTCCCAGGACATCATCTTCATCTGACCCAAGAACTGTGAGTCTCGGCTCACAGATGAAGGCAAGACTTCAGAGACAGTGTCTCCAGGGATGGCTACTGTCTCTCTTTTCTCCTCAGCTGGACCAGCTGTGAGAGGGGGATGGTTGATACTTCCCTGGGCAGCGCCCTGACACTGGGGAACCGTAGGCACTGGAGAACACAGGAGGAACTGCTGCACGAGAACAACTCCATGCTCCAGGTCCTGCTTGAGACACTGGACCAGAGGCTGTGGGAGGACATGCAGTTGTAGAGAGAGACCTCGAGGGAGCTGATGCAGCAACTACAGAGCCAGCTCCTGCTCCTGCTGTTGCTCTTTCCCCAGCCCCAGCTCCTGGTCCTGCCCCGTCTCCTATGTCTTACCCTATTCCAGCCCCACCTCCTGCTTCTCCCCCTAGCTTCCCCCCCACTGTGGTCACTGAGGTACCCACACATGAGGCAGTGGCACCAATCTGACTCCCAGCCCTGAGCCTCTCCTCCCCCCTTGAAGGTTCTCACCTCCCCTCGCTCCTCTCCCAGGTTCTTTCCCCAGTCCCTCCCCAGCTACTTTGACCCCAAATAATAACCAATCACAGTTTATTGTTTCAAAAAAAAAACCAGTCTGTTTTATTGTCTCTGCAGGGGAGGGCGGGAAGGGAGAAGTGAGGGAGGGTCGGCTGAGAAGGGAAATGCACAAGTCCTTAATGGGGAGGCCCCAGGGAGAGGGGGCCTTGTGAAAAACTCTCCCTCAGGGCCTCCTGGATGCGCACACCATCTTGATGGGCCTGCCAGATGGCAGCTGTGCACAGCTGTTCAAAGGCCCTGCCAACCTGGCCAGCATCTGCCCCCAACCCAGGGAAGAACATCTTCCCCTTCTGCTCACAAATATTGTGAACCACACGACATGCGGCCACCACTTGTGGGATGTTCTGCTTCCCAATGTCCAGCCAGGTGAGGAGGCATCTGAGCTGAGCTTTGAGACACCCGAAGGCACCCTCTACCACCATGCAGGCCCTGCCAAGCCTGGCATTGAAGTGTTCCTTTGAGTGGTCAAGGTGGGTAGGCCACGTCCACCATGATGCAGAGTGGCATGTTCATGTCCCCAACCCTATGGTGCTGTTGGGGAAGAAAGTGCCAGCTTCCAGAAAACGCAGCCAGTGTGAGCCTTCCCCGAGCAGCCAATGAAGATGTCGGTGAACTGCTTATGGTGGTTGACAAGAGCCTGCAGGACCATCAAGAAGTCAAGTGGTTGATATAGACAGATGCCTGGTGGTCAGGGGCTCGGATGGGGAAGTGGGTGCCATCAGTAGCCCACTCCTCCCCTGCACCACAGTTGGTGAAGTCCATGTCCACAAAGCCAGTGACAATGGGGTCCACGTCGCTGAGGTGGATGACCCTGCACAGCAAGATAGTGTTGATGGCCCTTACCACTTGTAGAAGGAGACAAACAGAGAATCACTGAGGTGCCAGAGCCCTCAGGAGGTCCCTGAGCCCATCCCCACTTCCCCTCAGTAACACACCAGGAGAAACTCCCTATGTAGCCCATGCCCTGGCAAGGCTGTGTGAAGGTGTGACTGTAAAATGGCTCAGGGAAGGGGGCTACCACCATCCCAACCCCCAATTCCTGCTTTCCTGAGGGTTCCCCATTCCATCGCTTCACTCTCCCCTCCTGGGACTATAGCCCGAGAGTGCCATACCTGCATGAGGAGGGCCCCGACGGCCAGCTTCTCCATGCAAACTGGCTGCAGATGGATCAGTAGCTATCCAGCATGGTGAACTTCTACACAGTAATGGCAACCCATTTCTCCAGGGGAACAGCGGGGCTCACGTGTGTGTCCCCATTGCTTGAGGGCAGGGGCAAGCCATGTACACAGCTCCAGAAAGATCTCCTTCCATATGTGGAAACTCTGGAACCACTGCTGGTCGTCCCACTGCTGCATGACTAGCCGATCCCACCAGTCGGAACTGGTGTCCAGCTGCCAGAAGCACGGTGCATGGTGGTGGAAGAGCTGCACTCCCAGAGAGATGGGGAGGTTCTCCTCAATCAACTGTGAGTTGTGTTCCTATAGGGCCAGGAGGACAGGCTGCAGAAATTGCAGCATGATAGATGAGGGCTGTTGACTGCCCAGAGGCATCTCTGGCTCCATAGTTGGCAAGCTGGGATGTCCGCAAGGGCAACCACAGCAGTCTGAGCAAAGGCTTTGCTGTCCCTCAATGAGGTAAACAAAGGCGAAGAACCTGAGAAACGGCAATACAAGGGTATCCCTTTAAGCACAAGTCTCAGCTAGCCTCAGGCAGCAGCTCCCAGAAGTAACTGCGTCCTGATGCCCTGCCTTAACTGATTCCAGGTGGTCTTAAATGCGAGTTAGCATCCAAGCAGTGTGGATGCTCTATTTTGAAATAGCTAAGCACTATTTCAATGAACTTTTTGTGCGTAGACATGCTATTTCAAAATAAGCTCTTTCGGATGACTTCTTCCAAAATTGCTTATTCCAAAATAAGTGTGCAGTGTAGACATACCCATAGTGTATGAGGCTTAGCTGGTATGTTTTCTTTTATTTTAGCTTAGTAACTTACTTTGATCTGTCTGTCATCACTTGCAACCACTTAAATTCTACTTTGTATACTTAATAAAATAACTTTTGTTTATCATCACAACCAGTGTTAATAATAGTTACTTAAGAACATAAGGACCATACTGAGTCAGACCAAAGGTCCATCTAGCCCAGTATTCTGTCTTCTGTCAGTAGCCAATGCCAGATGCCCCAGAGGAAGTGAACAGAAACAGGTAATCATCAGCTGATCCCTCCTCTGTCATCCATTTCTAGCCCCTGACAAACAGAGACTAGGCATACCATTCCTACCCTTTTTGGCTAATACCCTGTTAAAGTCCTGGTCTTTAGAACATCCTCTGGCAAGGAGTTCCACAGGACTGCTCTGCATTAAGAAAAACTTCCTTTGTTTGTTTTAAATCTGCTACCTATTAATTTCATTTGAGGACCCCTAGTTTTTGTGTTATGGGAACAAGTAAATAACTTTTCCTTGTTCACTTTCTCTACCCCAGTCATAATTTTATAGACCTCTATATTATCCCCCTTTACTCTCCTCTTTTCTAAGAGTCCTAGTCTTTTTAATCTCTCTTCATATGACATCAGTTCCAAACCCCTAATAATTTTTGTTGCCCTTTTCTGAACCTTTTCCAATGCCAATGCATCTTTTTTGAGATGAAGCGACCACATCTGCATGCAGTATTCAAGACATGGATGTACCATGGATTTATATAGAGGCAATAAAATATTCTCTGTTTTATTCTCAATCCCCCCTTTTTAATGATTTCTAACATTCTGTTTGCTTTTTTGACTGCCACTGCCCTACTTTCAGGACACCACTAGTTACCCCTCTCCATTCTGAAAATGTACCATTTATTCCTGCCCTTTGTTTCCTGTCTTTTAACCAGTTCTCAATCCAAGAAAGGACCTTCCCTCTTATCCCATGTCCATGTAATTTACACACGAGCCTTTGGTGAGGGACCTTGTCAAAGGCTTTCTGAAAATCTAAGTATTTAGAAGTACTATATCTACTGGATCCCCCTTGTCTGCATGTTTGTTAACCCCTTCAAAGAACTCTAATAGATTATTAAGAACTCTAATAGATTAAAAAGGGCTCTAGAGGCGATCCTGGCAATTACCTGGAACTCCTAGTCAACCTGTGGAACTCCTTGCCAGAGGAGGCTGTGAAGGCTAGGACTATAACAGAGTTTAAAGAGAAGCTAGATCATTTCATGGAGGTTAGGTCCGTAAAAGGCTATTAGCCAGGGGATAGAAATGGTGTCCCTGGCCTCTGTTCATCAGAGGCTGGGAAAGGATGGCAGGAGACAAATCGCTTGATCATTGTCTTTGGTCCACCTTCTCTGCGGCACCTGGTGCTGGCCACTGTCGGCAGACAGGATACTGAGCTAGATGGACCTTTGGTCTGACCCAGTACGGCTGTTCTTATGTTCTTATGTTCTTATGACCAATATAATAATTAAGGCAGGAGAGTAGTTGCACTGATTTCAATGGGACAACTCAAAGGACATTCTCAACACTGCAAAATACCTCCATGGTAGAATGACTCAGAGTCTGGGTTAAATGGCACAAGTTGGCACTATGGGACTAAAAATAGCAGTGTAGATGACCCTGTGAAAGGGCTAGGTCACACAACCATGTCTATACTGCTATTAATAGCCCTGTTGTGTCTGCTCTGGGAGCCAGAGCCAGTTAACTCAGACTTTGAGACTCGCTGCAGTGAAGATGTACTTTCTCACTCTCAAGGCCTACATTATCAGAACCATCAGACTTACACACTCCATTTCAACAGTGATAAATCATGCATGTCTGCTGATTAATACATGAGCCATTCTTTTCCCTAACCTCAAGCTGAATCATTTCTTCTGCGCACACTGTGCCTGAGGTTGAATGAAAAGTATTTGCATGTTGAATGCAAAGAGAATGGGTGCCAAGGACAACATGGCAATAGCAAGTCACCACAGCATTCCCAGAAGCTGGTAAGTCACCATTTGCTTAGTTGCTTTGCCAAAACTTTTCCAAACTTCTTGAATCTACAGAATTTTACTAGACATTTCAGAAATTTGTCTTCTGTTTCTGGACAAGTTTGAAATACGACTACAGATTGAACATCTCTAGTCTGGCATCCTTGGGACTTGATCCATGCTGAACCAGAGAATTTGCCAAACCACCAGGAGGTCAATGTTGTATAGCAGCATTAACAGTACTTCTACTGCTTATTGGGCTCTTAGACATTTGGGATAAATTAGAGCTAAATAACAGCACAGAACACTGAGAGCCAGGACTGGTGGCTGTAAACAAGCTTTATGGGACTGTGGGAAGCTTGGCCACACCCACGGTAAGTGAACATCCAGCTAACTAAAATTATGCTGGACCAAAGATGTTGCCGGACCAGAGAGTGCTGTACTAGAGAGATTCAGTTTTACAAGCATTGTATTTCCTGTGCTGTTTTTACACGTCCAGTTCTGCTATTAGATCCCAGAAGTACAGAGAGTGAAAATTTGATCTTAGCCAAAAGGCCAAGAAGAGATGGGATTAATTGCAAACATTGAATCTGAACTGAAGATCTGGGAAATATTTGTAGCTGAATCCAGACTTCACAGCTCATGTCCATGTCCAGTTGTAAATAAAAAAATGAAGTAACCAACAATTTTAATAATTGGAAGTAGGTTTGGTTCTTGCACTAAACAATGATCTGGAAGAAAAGGGCATTCTTGAATGTTTTTGAATTGGCTTCTCCATCTGTAAACATGTTGCACATTGTCATAGTGTATTTTTAGTTCCTCATATCATCTAAAAACAAAACAAAACCCAAACCCCAAACACTTGGTTAACATGTCTCATGCTTGTTTAGATGATGCATAGAAACAAACCCAAACCATTTGTTTGTAGTTGAGCATGCTGAGCTTTCAATACTGACCTAGAATGAATTAAAAATTAAGCAGAAGGTATTTAAAAACCTAATTTGCTTTTTGGCAGTTGTATTTGTTATTTGTATTTCATGCAGTTTGGACAATGAAACAGAGCAGCTTTGTTTCAGGCCTGTATCCAGACAGCATAGCAATCTAGTTTAACAAATTTAGGATGAGAAGGGACCATTCTGATCAGCTAGTTTCATGTTATACATGACATAAAGCATAGAATTTCAACTAGCAATTCCTGCATTAAGTTGGTAACTTTTGCCTTAACTAGAGCACTTCTTCTAGAAACACGTCCAAGCTTGATCTAAAAGAATCCACCACATCCACCACATTCTTTGTTAACTTGTTCCAATGGTTAATTACCCTGTACCACATTTTGAATTGGAGCTTGTTGTCTATCTTCCAGCCATGGAATGATAGGCTTTTATCTTTAAGTTAAAAGGGTCTCTAGTTTTCTTGCACTTGAATGCTCTTGTGTTTGAGTTTCCACCATTACTGGGGAGATCATTTATGTTACAAAACCCTTTTCACTGATACAGAGGTAAGAGTCATGAAAATATATCTCCCTTTTTACTAGGTTTTATAAAAAACCTCCTGTTTTAATGCAAAATCCAAATACAGAGGCTTAATTTTAGTTACCTGTGTCTATTTAAACCTGGATATTAGTGGCTATCTTAGGTTGCTGATGGACCAGCCCTGAATTAAACAGCGAAGATTAGGAGTGGAGTTTTTCAAAAGTGCTGAGTTTAGCTATAACTTAAAATTCCCATAGGAGTTTCATCACTGACTTCAGGAAGCACAGGAATAGCCTCCAATGACAATCATCTTGCAGAAGAGCTTTTGAAAAAAGAATGAAAGTTTTAGATTTGTAACACATCGTAAATGTTCACTGATTGCAATTAACAGAGGTTAAACTGGGGTAGGGAATACCGTTTTTGATGCCCCAATGTTCTGCTTCATAACATTTTTGGCTACGTCTACACTGCAGACTTCTTGCACAAGAATTGTTTTCTACAGGAGTTTTTGTGCAAAAGTTCTTGCGCAAGAGCATGTCCACACTGCCCTGTGCTTTTGCGCAAGAGCATCTATGGCAGTGTGGATGCTCTCTTGCGCAAGAATGCTCTGATGGCCATTTTAGCCATAGGGCTTTCTTGTGCAAGAAACCCCTTTTGCCAGTCCACACTGCCTTCTTGCGCAACAGCTCTTGCACAAGAGGGCTTATTCCTCACGGGGAGAGGAATAACTCTCGCGCAAGAGGCCCTCTGTTCTGATGCTTTACTGTAAATTTACTTGTGCAAGAACACGCGTGCAGTGTAGATGCTCTGCAAGTTTTTGTGCAAGAACAGCTGTTCTGCGCAAAAAGCCTGCAGTGTAGACGTAGCCCTAATGTTCAGTTTTTAATGGAGTTTGAACAGTTTGGGGCGGGAGGGCTGAGCTGCACTTCCCCCTTACTTCTTTTCATGCCCTTGACCATCCCCTAGAGCTGGGACTGAAGGCTGGTGGAGCCCCAGGGCCAAGAGGGGTGCAGTGTTGGCAGCCAAGTGGGACCTGGGGCTGGCTGCAGAGTTCACCTGGCAGCTGGGACCCCAGATAGCAAGGGCTTGTGACCAGAACTCCCCAAACCTGGAGGTGCTGCTGCACTGCCTGCACACCTGCTGCCCATGTCTGTTTTAGTTTCTGTTTTCAGGAGACCTCTGAAAATTCAGCCATGTTTTGACATCAGTAAATTCTTAGGGACAACTCTATAATCCTAGAATACTGGAACTGGAAGGGACCTCGTGAGGTCATTAAGTCCAGTCCCCTATCTCATAGCAGGACCAAGAATCATCTAGATCAGGGGTGGGCAAAGAGGCTACCGTGGGCCAGATTCAGCCCACCAAGCTGGTGGATCCAGCCCATGGCCACCCTGCCACTCCCACACTCTCAGGCCAATCGAGACCTGGGGACAGGGGAGCACGTGAAGTCTCTTCCCCTGCCAGAGGCACGGGGCAACTGAGGGAACCACTGGCTGTTTTGAAAAGCTGGAAGGACAGGGGCAGGGGACGAGAGACTTTGCATGCTCCCATGGCCCCAGACCCTGACTGGTCTGGGGCTGGGGAGAGTGCACAAAGTCTCCTCCTGCTGCTGGCAGGGGTGTGCAGCACCTAGAGGGAATTGCCAGCTATTCAGAACAGCTGGCAGTTCTCTCTAGGCACCAGGGGCCAGAGGCAAAGACTTCATGCGCTCCCCCACCCCCAGGCCAATGAGGGTTTGTGGGCAGGGGAGCACAGGAAGTCTCCTGGCCCTGCCCCTTCCACCCAAGGCCCTGTCCTTTTCAGGGAAGCCCGGAGCCACTTCAGAAATTTGTGAAGTGGCCCCTCTACAAAAATTATTGTCCACCTCTGATCTAGATCATCCCTGACAGATATCTATCTAACCTGCTTTTAAATACTTCTGGTGATGGAGATTCCACAACCTCCCTAGGCAATTTATTCCAGCGCTTCACCACCCTGACAGTTAAGAAGTTTTTCCTAATGTCCAACCTAAACCTCCCTTGCTGCAATTTAAGCCCATTGCTTCTTGTCCTATCCTCAGATGATAAGAATATTTTTTCTCCCTTTTCTTTGAAACACCCCTTTAGGTACTTGAAAACCACTATCATGTCCCCTCTCAGTCTTCTCTTTTCCAAACTAAATAAATCCAGTTCTTTCTGTCTTCTGTTGTAGCTCATGTTTTTGAGACCTTTAATAATTTTTTGTTGCTGGACCTTCTCTGTACCTTCTTCAGTTTCTCCACATCTTTCCTGAAATGTGCTGTCCAGAATTGGTCACAAGACTCCAGCTGAAGCCTAATCAGCACAAAGTAGAGCAAAAGAATTACTCCTTGTATCTTGCTTGCAACACTCCTGTTGATGCATCCCAGAATCATGTTTGCTTTTTTTGCAACAGTGTCACATTGTTGACTCATAATTAGCTTGTGGTCCACTATGACCCCTAAACCCCGTTCTGCTGTACTCCTTCCTAGACAGTCACCTCGCATTTATAAGAAGCTCAATGTGAGAACCCTGGGTTATTCCACATGCAGTGCCTTTAAGGGGCAGATTTTTAGCATATTAAGGGTGAATGTATCCAAATTAATCATACTTCACAGGTATATAGTATTAGCATTTGACATTTTTCAAAGGTCTGCACATATATTAACTAATGAATCCTTACTCAGGCACAGCTCCCAGCATACCAGGCTCTGATTCATCAACATTATGGGTCTTGTTTTAGTGTTCCAGAAGTCCAAGGCACCCCTGAAAGAATGGAGTCTTGGCTTTCAGTGACACTGTCTAGAAACCAGAAAGGTTGCCTGAGTTGGTGTCCTGGTGCCTAACATTGCTCCCAGTTAGAGCAAGGTTTATTTTTAAAATGAATAAATAAATAAAATATATTTGGTGACTTAAGCATTTGATAAATTTGTATCTATTTAAAATTATTTCAGTTACATCAAAATAAATTTCTTGGAGCAGAGACCATCTCTCAGTAATGTTTGTGCAGCACCTAGCAAAGTGGGGGCAATTAGTTAGGGCCTCTAGGAACTAGTGTAACATAAATCCTTTTTATTGACACTGATGTAAATGGGGAGCAGCTGGCGTCAGATCAGAATCTGGCCCTGTAGCTGAATGCAGCTGTCTAACAGTGTATTTGCTAAGCTCATTAAAACACAGAACAAAAACATCAGGCAACAACATTTAGTCACATCCTCAGATGTCTCAGAATTCAGAGAGCCCTGCCATAGGCAAGCCTGCAAAGCTCCCCTGAGTTTAGGTTACAAGGTAAGATTAAAACACACAACATTCACTTTGTGTGACTCGAAGGGCTGAGAAAGTTTAAAGGCAGATTATTTAAAATAAAAAGTGGAGCAAAAACAGATTAAAACTACTACACCATGACTATTAATGCAGCGATGGAAAATATCAATCATGCCATTGCCTCTGAAACTAGCTGAGAGAAGAATTAGGAGATTTTATGTTCCAAGTACCAGGAAACCACAAGACCCTGGTGCCTAGTTCTGAAAAGAACACTGTTTGAATCACAAGGAAGAAAGCAGAGCCAAGGGGAGGGTTTAAAAATAGCAGCTTTAGGAGTTCAGAGATATTAGAGCATGTCAGAGCATGGCTGAAGAAAGTAGCCCCAAAATTAGTTGACAGAAGTGTCACTGAATGCAGCATCCTCAAGGGTTGACTGTAAAACTTATTTCTAAGTCCCTGGTTTAAGATCATGATCTCTAGTGGCTGCTCCATGGGCTAAGTTAAATAAGTTTAGTGGCATCTGTCCGGTTCCCACGTCCCAGTGTTCATGCACAAAGAAACTGGAACAGATTGGAAGCGAAGTCAGATGCACCAGGGACTAAATGGATTTTGAAGACCAACCTATCCTTTGCTTGAGTACAGTCAAGGATAATGTATAAGTGAAAACTGCTGCACATTTAAAAGTCGACATTAGAGAGTTCAGAGTACCTCTTGCCCATCTCAACATGGCATTAAGATGCACAGGGGCATTTTTAAAATCCTCTGCATGGATTTAGATTCACTGGGCATGTTCAAAGAGGCGACAACACACCATGCCTGGGGAGTAATGCATCTGGGGGTTCCTGTGTGCTGGACATGTCAAATGTAACGGAGTAAAGAGGAAGGAAATAAGTTTCTACATCCCTGGAAGTTTCTTAGGGCAGGTCTATACTAAAACAAAAGATCAGTTTAAGATATGCTGATACTTATCTTAAGGTGATCTTAAAATAACCTTAATAACATAGCTGGAGTCAACATACAGTAAGCTGAACTTCTCCAGCATTCCTGTTGACTTCTCTTACTCCTTGTGACTGTGAGGAGTACTGGAGTTGGCAGGGACATCCTCAGCATTTGATTTCGTAGGTCCTTACTCAACCCGCTAAATTGAACACCAGAAGATGGAGCTCTGCAGCACTGATCCTCCTTTTAGTATCGACTTAGCCTGAGGTGGTCAGTTGCTTGCATCTGCAAGGCTATTCCACAAGATCCAGCATGCTACATCAGTGCTGGTCTTCTGCATGAAGGCCACAAAAAGCCACACTTCAATAGGGAAGCAGATTTCCTCACTAAAGCATTCACACCAAAGAAAAAAAGTATTTAATAAGAGGGAAAAAGCATGTGAACGAAGAACTGTCTGGCTGATGCTAAAGATAAGGCTGCCTATGTATACAGCACCATGGGAAACTGGTCAATATCATCTGAACTAGCTTCTAACTCAAATGAGAATAATGCATGTAATAGACATAGCTGGTGCCTCTAAAGACATAAAAACATTTCTCTACCAGACACAAGTAAGTGAATATATAAGCACAGCTGGCTTAGAGGGGAAAAAATCCAGCCTCAGCAATAAAGCCTTCTGTAATGCAGAGATTTCTGATGAAAAGACCAGGTTTTTTAGAAAATAGTTTTGTTAATGAAGCATTAAGCAAATCATTGCGATTGTTACCAACATAAAATACAATTTGCTTACGTCATGGCTCCCTTGGGAGCCAGGGGTGTGGTTGTCTGTTTGCATAGACACATTGAGAGGTAGCTTTCATCTAGCAAGTGTGCTAAAAACAGTGGGATAGTCATGGTAGCACAGATAGCCATGAGCTGCATCACAAGCTAGTCATTCCAAATATGCACTCACAGGGTCTGGGTGGATTTATTTTGGGACGGCTAGCTCTTGCCACTGCTCCCCACTGCCTATGCTTTTAGCACACTAGGGTGAGCTCAGTGAGGCCAAATGTGTTTGTGCAAGCTTGGAATCACATTACTAGCTCCAAGTATAGATGCGTCCCTTGCGAAGTCTACCTCTCAGCTCCAGTCATCTTGACCCATGTTTCTTTTTTAGCAAGAGGGACATCAGAAGCACCTAGCTGATTATTATGGAAAATCATTGTCTTTTGGGTTGCAGTATTCAGGGTCTAGTCATGCACCAGGCCCCATTGTATTAGACGCTGCGCAAACACAGAAGGAAAAGTTTGCTGTTGCCTGAAGGAGCTTACCTCCTAGGCAATTGGCTTCAGGTCAGGCTGCCAGCTTTTGGGGCAGGAGCAGTCTTTTTCTTCTGTGTTTGTATAGCGCTTAACATGAGGGAGCGGGGAGCTGGCCTGGAATGGCCATTCCGCTGGGTGATAATAATACAAATATGTAACATACAATAGAAAATAGACTTTGGCTAGAGAGATCTGCACCAAAAACCTCAAGGTAAGATGCTCGTGTGCTCTGAGGAAGGCTGGATCCAGAAGAGAACATGATGTCTGACCTTATCATGCACTTAGGCAGAAGCCCACCTCTTAACACTAGGGTGGGAGGGAGAGTTAGAAATTGATCTAAGCTCCTATCTGTGCAACTTGGACCCGCCTGTTGTTAACTGTAGCAAATTACTTCCCCAGGTTGTTTGCAGGGATGTGGTGTATGAAGGCACGGACTCCAGCCAGTGCAAGCATGAAATCCTTTTATTGCAAGATTACAACTATCTTTATACCCTCTCAACTTCCCAAAAGTCCACATCCTGCTTTTCACAAACTGTGCTTTTTCACAGTCCCAAACACAGCATTCTCGAAGGTTGTTGACTCAGGCAGATGTTGTTATTGTTGGCTCAGGACTCTTGATTACACGCGTTCCCGCTGACTCTCGGATCGTCCTCCACGGTCTACAGCTTTTCTTGGTTTTGTCCTTGGGATGCCCTGTCACGTGGCCAAAGCACTATACTTGTTGATTCTCTACATCTCCCCCTCTTTTATACAAAGCAATACCATTAATAAGTAACATTGTCATTACACAAGCCTCAACTTTCCGAGCAGAATGAATACAAGAAAAAAGTAAAGAAAGAATTATAAAAAGCACAATAAGAAGCCCACTAGCAAGTCCAATAAACACCCACATGCGCAAATTTAATCCAGAAAACCACGTAGTAGGATTAAGCCAAGATAAATCAGATGGCAAAGTAGCAAAAACCTTTTGTGTGGTTAATTCTTGCAATTGCTGAATTTGGTTCTTTAATTGAACATGCAAAGAATTAACATGAGAACGTAAAGAAACATCAAAGGCACCCTGTAAATGGTGTTTAACAAGGTTCCAATCATGAACTGATGAATTCCAGGGGAGGGATGTCACACACAGACCTCCAGCAGTGTGCTCCTAATCACAATGCAGAGACAACCTAGTCTTTAAGGCTGCATGCCTATCACCAAGCCAAATGACTGCGGCTTCTAGGGCCTCAAGCCGCACCAATATCTCTTCATCAATGGTCTCCTGCGTTTGGAACTCCCGTGTAATGTTTATTAGAGTTTCCCCTACCATTTTTGCAGTCTTAACCGACTGAGTTAAAGAGGCAATAGCAGCAGTGGCAGAAGCAAGAATAATAATTGCCGACACAAGAGCAAAAATCAGCCACCCCAAAAATCGCTTCGTACGTCTACGAGTGTTAGTAATCTCCTCCTGCAGCAGCCTTGTAAGATGGCCAAAACCACTATCTCCTTCCCAGTCTCATGTGAGGTTAACAGGAATCCATAACTCAGGGCATCGTCAAAGAGGGAACACAAAGATTACATTATCACTCATGGAAATGCAGGTCTTATATCGCACCTCAGAAAACATAACAGAATAACAAGAATGGGAAAATTTACATCTCTTAAAACTTACATTTTGTGCCAAGGCAAAAACATATGGATGCGAAGTACAAACCATAACACTATTATCTTGCTGCTTAATATAGTTAGATGTATAATTCTCTAAAATCAAACTCCCTAAACTATAACCCATAAATGCTAACCCTATCCGCCACACCCCCTTATGTAACGTGGAGGCCGTGGCGTTATCCCCATTAGTAATAAATTGTAACACAGGACCGGCAGAGCTTCCCCCATGTCACGAAAGGCAATGATTATACCGGCTGAAGGGGACAGTGCGATTGTCCACTTTATCCCACAGCATACCGTGAGGGCCCCAATCCACAACCATGCCGAATTCGCCCCAGAGTACCAGGGGGCTGCGTCCACGACATGCCTGCCAAACCGGTGCCGCGTCTGCCGATATCCTCTTTATCATGCAGCGGGGCAAATCAGGGGCGTATGGCTCCCAAGAGTCATTGCCGCTTCCGTGCATCCCGGGAATGCTCAGTAAGGTATAGTTAACCTTTCCGTCGTGCTCCCACGCCACTAGGTGCAACTGTGGCTGCACGGGCACACAACCTGAGTCATAAAGGGTAGAAAAGCAAAGCGGTGGGAGGTCAGTGACAAAGGTGACATTGGTAACATTAATTTCCTGTTCTGCTGTAGGGGGTATCCACACCCCTCCCACCCAATCGGTACCATTGTTACTGATGGGCGGTGAGGGATCCCACCACGTCACAGGCCTGAATAAGGGGGGATCAATTATGTGCGCCCAATACAAATGTGCTGTCGCAGTATGCACACAGAAACCGCTCCACAGGAACCACAAAAATGCAGTGGTGACTGTCATGGATTTGTCGCTATGGATCGGCAGCGGTCCCTTCATTCTCGAGTTGAATCTCTTGCGCCGATGGCGTACCAATCCTGGCTGGCTTAACAAATCGCACAGGAAGCCAATAGGGACCTGAGGGAAGAGAAACACAGGCATACCCACGTCCCCACGTGATTAATGGAACGGGACCTTGCCACTGTCCGGATTCCAGGTGTCTGTAGTAAACCTGTGGCCGCTCCGGCCACTCAGAGTCTCACCCAAAGTGGCGCTGTGCTGCCATGAAAGACAAATCAGAAAGATTTAAAAAGTTTAACACATACATAGCTTTGTCCAAACGCTCCTGTGGGGTCATTCCCACTGGACTCCCCCTTTTTTGTTTATCAAGAAGGGTCTTGAGAGTGTGGTGCATGCGTTCAACAATCGCCTGGCCCGTGGGGGAGTGTGGAATGCCTGTGGTGTGGCTTACACCCCAATCCTGCAAAAAGGACTGAACTTTGTGGGAGATATAAACGGGACCATTATCAGTTTTAACAGAAACTGGAACACCCATAACAGCAAAACAATGTAACCAATGCCGAACAACATCACGAGCCTTTTCTCCCGCATGGCAGTAGCAACAATAAGGTGGGAAAAGGTATCAACAGTAACATGTATATAGCGCGAGCTGCCAAATTCGGAAAAATGGGTCACATCAGACTGCCAAAGTTCATTGGCCCGTAGGCCTTGCGGGTTAACACCGCTAGGTATGGTGGATAGACGCTGGCAATCCGGACAGGCGCGAATTATATCTTGCGCCTGCTGTTTAGTAAGGGAAAATTGCTGAGCTAATGATCTAGCATTCTGGTGAAAAAAATCATGTGAAAGTCGTGCTTGTTGTAACACATTGGGCCGGACAACTGGCATAATCAGGGTATCAGCCACAGCATTACCCTCCGTGATGGGCCCCAGTAAAGTGGTATGTGAGCAAATATGGACCACAAAGTACAGGTGTGTCCAAGCCAATAAAAGGCGTGACAATTGCAAAAGGAGCTGAAAGAGGAGGCGATTATTGACCTCCTTGAGAAAGGAGCTCTCCAAACGCTGTACTATACCAGACACATATGCCGAGTCTACAACAAGATTTAACTGTTCCTCCGAAAATAGTTCAAAAGCACGCACAGCTGCAGCGAGCTCAACAATTTGGGTTGAGCCTTGCACACGGAAAATGTCCGAGTTCCAGGGGGCATCATCGCCATCCCTCCACACAACTACGGCCTTGCCTGTGTTCCCTGAGCCATCAACAAATACAGTGCGTGCGCCAGGGAGGGGGATGTGAGAAAGCATGGTCTGGGGCTGCGAGGCAGTTGTGGCAAAGATTGTAATAGCCGATGGCATGGCAAGGTGTACTCGATCCACCCCAAGTAATCGTCCAGCGCAATCTGTAAACTAAGGCTTTGAGACAGCCAAAAATCAAAATCAGCGTGTTTCACAGGAATATGAAGGACAGAAGGATCTGCTCCGGTGAGTTGTTGGCAACGGACATGACCCTGAGAGATTAGACGAGCCAGCATATCCATTGCCGTGGTAACCGTTTTTGAAAAGGAGTGAGGAAGAAAAAGCCACTCCAAGGTGCACAAAGATAAGTTTGGGGACACCGGACTGTTGTCCCACTGGCCAATCAATGCATAAGGCTGAAACGTGTGGTAGATTAAAAACAGTCAAATTGGAAGGTACGCATCTCGGCGGTGACCAAAGGCCGTCTGTATTTTTTCCGCTATGCGCTGTAACATGGCCACAGCTTTGGGTGTTAAAGCACGGGGCGAGGACAAATCAGAGTCGCCCCTCAAAAGTTGGAACAATGGAGACAATTCTTTTGTAGTGACCCCCAAGGTTGGCCGAATCCAGTTGACAGTACCTAAAAGTTTCTGTAGATCATTTAAAGTGGTGATGGACGTGGCAATTTTCAACGGCTGTGGGCGGATCTCAGACTCATAAAGTTTCCACCCCAGATATTTCCCAGGGGGCACAGTTTGAACTTTCTCCTCAGCGATACACAATCCATATCATTGCAACAGTCGAGAAGCCAAATCATATAAAGCCTGTAGGGCCGCTTGATCAGCGGTGGCAAAAAGAATGTCGTCCATATAATGGTATATAATGGCCTGTTGGTGGCATGTCCGGGCTTCGGTCAGCGCTGAATCCACCACAATCTGGCAAATGGTGGGGCTATTCATCATGCCTTGGGGAAGAACAACCCAATGATATCGTTGCATCAGGCCCTCGTTATGAACCGTGGGTACGGAAAAAGCAAAATGCGAACAATCATCACGATGGAGTGGGATGGTAAAAAACCAGTCCTTTAAGTCAATCATCTTCATATACCACTGCTCAGGTATCATGGAAGGAGAAGGGACCCCCGGCTGAAGCGGCCCCATTTGCTCCAAAATGGCATTAATCATTCTGAGATCTTGTAACAATCTCCACTTCCCTGATTTTTTGGGGATGGTAAAAATAGGAGTGTTCCATGGGCTGGTGGAAGGGACAATGTGTCCCAAGGCCAATTGCTCCTTCACAAGTTTTCGCGCTTGCAACAGCCTCTCACCCTTCAGGGGCCACTGATCAACCCAAACAGGTTTGTCGGTTTTCCAAGTCAGTTTGAGATGAGGCGGTACATCAGTGGCCCATGCTATAAATTTGTTGAGAGAGTGACATTCCACTGGGACAAAAGGTCCCATCCCCATAAGGTGCAAGGCACTGCCAATATATAAGGCCGCAAGAGGCTCTGCTTGCCTTCGGGACACTCGATTAAGAGGGAACGTGCGCTTTGCCAAGGCACCTGCATGCCCCCTACGCCGGCCACCACAGCTACGGCATAGATCAGGGGCCACTCCAACGGCCACTGAGACTGTTGTATAATAGTAACATCAGCGCCCGTATCAACCAATCCGGTGAAGGGCCGGCTACTGACCAAGCAAGTTATCATAGGTTGCCCTGGTAAAAGTTTATGGGCCCAGAAAATCGCCGGCGACCCCGTGCTGCCGAAACCCCCAGTCCTTTTGTGGGCCTCTTCACCCACAACCACCCTGGGAAACAACACGAGCTGTGCTATACACTCGCCCTGGGGTACAGTGCAGGGTGGAGAAGGGTCCAGACCATGATTTTGATCTCGCCGGTGTAATCCAAGTCAATAACACCAGGCAGCACAAACAAGCCGCTCCGGGAAGTAGAGGAGCGTCCCAACAGGAGGGCCGTGGTGTCCGCGGGCAACAGCCCATAGATGCCGGTAGGTATTAAGTGTACACTGGAGTCTGTAATGACTGTTCGTCCGGCAGTGGCGAAGTCCAACCCGGCGCTTCCCGCGGTGGCTGGGTGGAGGCTGGCGATGCCGCGACATGTGCCTGGCCCAGCACATTCTTCATGAGCCCCACAAAGGGTTTGTTCACTGCCCTGTTCATAAATCTCGGGGCGCCGGGCCTTGCGCCCCTCCAGCCGTTTCCCGGCTGCCCTGCAAGTGGGTTTCCCTGCACATCAAATTTAGAAAGGCACTGGTTTCCCCAATGGTACCCCTTTCGGCATCTGGGACACGGTTGAGACGGGGGGGGAATCTCTCGTCTAGGTTGGGTCCCACCAGCACCCCTTCTGGGACAATCATGCTTTACATGTCCTTCCCTACCACACGAAAAGCATTTAATGGCTGCTCTGCCCACAGTCAGCTGCTGTGCCAGCGCCGATGCTAACATTTCAGCTTTATGTTGTTCAGACCCAACATTTTGACATGCCTTGATCAGTTCTGAAAGAGTTTTCACCTTGTTACGCAGGGGGTCCAAAGCCTTCCTGCAGTCTATATTAGCGTTTTCAATAGCCAATTGAAACAGCAACAGGTGCTGAGCCTCCTCTGAGTCTACTTGTCGTTGTATGGAGGTTTGGAGCCTATCCAAAAATGACACATAGGGTTCCTGGGGGCCCTGGCGGACTGTAGCAAAAGATGTGTCCCTTCGGCCCGCATCAGGGACCTGTCGTAAGGCTCGAAGGGTCAGCGATGTGGCTTGCGTAAATACCAAGCAATTCATCTGAGCCTGAGCCTGGGGAGTAGCATATTGGTCCTGCCCTATAAGTTCATCCATGCTAACGTTTACCCCATTGGTAATATTACCCATAACTTGCGACGTAACACCGTCACGATACTCGGTGTCCCAAACTGCATACTGCGCCGGGCTAAGTAGCAGGCGTAATAGCGAGCGCCAATCATGCGGGGCCATAACATATGACTCCGAAATAGCCACAACCAAATTTATCGTATAAGAAGACTGTAATCCATAATCCTTCACAGATTTGCGCAACTCTTTTACGAGTTCATATGGCAAAGCCTCATGTCGGGCACGCCGCTGGGGCGCATATACAATTGGAAAAGCCCGTAGAAGCTTCACATCTCCTCGCCGAAGAGCCTCACGTCGGCATTCAGATAAAACCCCTGCCTGTTCATTATGCGAGGGCGCCGCCAAGGGGGCCCATATGGAGCAACCATGTGGCTTTCGGACCTGTATGAAGAAGCGGGAACTAATGCTGGGGCAAAAGGCGGAGGGGCTACAATCGAGGACCGAGAAACAGCTCATAGCCTCTGAGTCTGTAAAATTTGCTCCGCCATCGGTGCAGATGCCGCCAGGGCCTTGACGGACTCGAGCGGCGGGTACGAGTCAGGCCCTACACCGACCGCCACCGTCCCTGTGTCAAAGGGGTCCTCGGGCCCGCCGTCCTCAGATTCACTGTCCTCAGGGCCGAGGCACAAGTCGTCAGGCTCCGGGGAGACCGGGACCGTGGCATACACTGGCTCACAATCCTCCTCTGGGTCCTGATATGGCCTGGGATCAAATGTTGCCGACACTTCCTTCAGGACCCACTCGGCGGGATGCAATGCCTGTATGGCTATATAAACAGTTTGCCATGTTACTATGATCCCTTTTGGGAGGGATAATGCAAGATGTTCAGAGGTTCTCAATTCCTTGCCCACCTTCTCCCAGAAGGTCAAATCATAAGAACCCCCTTCCGGGAACCACGGGCAATGGTCTCGTATCCAAACCAACAGCTGAACCAGCTGTACAGGGGGAACCTTAAACCCCTGTTCCTTCACAATGCGCTGCAAGATCTCAAGCTGCAGTTTTTGCTCTTTCGTGGCAGACTGCCCCATACTGTTATTCTGTCCGCGGCTGCTCACCTGTTCGTCCTGCGAATGGTGATGTAAGTAATTTCTGGAGCTCCTCTCAACAGCTTATCCTCCGTCCAGCCGTGGATACACCACCGGTTCGAATCACTCGTTCACTTCAAGCCCTGTATCGAGCGCTATTTGTGGTATATGAAGGCATGGACAAGCACGGTGCAAGCACGAAATCCTTTTATTGCAAGATTACAACTATCTTTATACCCTCTCAACTTCCCAAAAGTCCACATCCTGCTTTTCACAAACTGTGCTTTTTCACAGTCCCAAACACAGCATTCTCGAAGGTCGTTGACTCAGGCAGATGTTGTTATTGTTGGCTCAGGACTCTTGATTACACGCATTCCCACTGACTCTCGGATCGTCCTCCACGGTCTGCAGCTTTTCTTGGTTTTGTCCTTGGGATGCTCTGTCACGCGGCCAAAGCACTATACTTGTTGATTCTCTACACAGGAATGGGGAGCAAGGGGCAAAGTTTCTTTGCCGAAGTCGACAGAGCTTGTCCGCTTGTCCAGTTTACCCTTCAACTCACAGACACAGCCGAGGGCCCAATCATTTATATGTGGTTCAATTTCTGTTGAGTTATTTTTTGTTTCAGGAGGCTCCACACACTGACAGTCCATAAAAGTCCAGTAACCCTCAGCACTTAATTATAGCTCAAGTGTTTCTAAAGGTGAGCAACCATCATTGTCCCTGGTTTACAAATGGAGACTGAGGCAGAAGTGGTCAGTGGCCATGCAAGGTCTGATTCCTGTGATTCCCAGTGTAATGCCCTGTCCTCTGAATCAGCTATATTACTGGGCCAAGAAAGACTTTTATGGTGCAAGCCTGCCTGCAACTGGCCCCCTGCTTCCTTCCCTGCACTTGGTGCATATTGTCCATGCAAAGTGATTCAGCCCATTTGAACTTTGGGCTTTCACTCCAACAAGGCAAGAGATTTTCAATAGATATGACCACTGTTGCTGATTAAAACAATGTAAAACTCCCAACAGCAGAAGAACTCTTATTGCCAAATCTCCACCAGTGGAATTTTTAAAATATTATTTGTGCACTTAAAATAGAAAGGAGCTTGTTTGTACGTGGCAGAATTGGCACCATGGTTTAGGGAGGTAATTTAAACCAGAAGCAGGACTTTGTACAATGATTCCCTTTTTAAAAGTAAATGTAGCATCTGATCAGAAGAGTAGGTGGGTTTTCCTTAGAGAAGAATATAATTTGAGGGCATTAAAGGTGTCAGAGTCTGGATGAAGTAATCTGACCAAGTGCAGTAGGGTTACTATACTGGATATGCTAAACTAAAGTGATATATTCTTTAATACATTGCAGAGAAGAAAACTGAATAAAGCTTGACTGCAATTCTAATATTGGGGGAGTGTTCTACCATCAAAATCAACCTACTAAGGCCACATTCTCACTTGCCATGCCAGAGATTGATCTTCTGGCATTTGATTTAGCAGGTCTAATTAAGACCTGCTAAATTGAATGCTGAGGGTGGCTCCAGTTGGCACCAGTATTCTTTGCAGTCACAAAGAATAAGGGAAACCGATGGGAGCTTTTGCTCCCATAGGTCTCCCTCTATGATGATGGTGCAGGCTCAGCTTAAGGTGCCAGGCTCAGCTTAAGATAAGCCAACTTCAGCTACTTATTTTACATAGCCGGAATTGCAAACCTTAACCCAACCTTCCTGGTCTAGTGGAGACCTGGCCTAAGTTGTTTGTTTTCATCTCTGATTGCACCCATTTTTGTTGGTTGCTGTGTTCCCTTCATCAGATAATAAATCTGCTGAAGACAGGGCCCATTCCGTCATTAAGGCTGTTGATCTCATGCAAACTGCATGATATCACACCATATCCTCCACCAAAGAGGCCTTAGAAGAGTTGCATGAGCTGCAGCACAAGAATACAGCTCTTGGATGCTATAGATGAGTGCCTGTCTGCAAGAGACATGTAAGCGTGCTGCTAGGGACAGAGATCAGTGGTGGCTTTCTGAATAGAAAGCATCTCCATAGTGAAGTGCTATGTTCAAGAAAATCAAGGTGCTGTGCCTGGGTAAACAGAGGTAGAGGCAAATTTATTTTTATCTTTGTTATTACAAGGACTTGCTGGGAGAAGGGAATTTAAGCCATGAACTCAGACTTCTATTTTTTGGGATCCCAGCTACAAAGAACAGCTTAACTCCCAAACTTTAGAGCAGAGTATGGAGATCCAAAAATATAGGATCAGAATTAGATTTATCCTAATGTGAAGAAGCATTCCCACAGCCCTTACGTGATGGCTGAAAGATGAAGGCAGTTTGCAAGGGCCATTATGGGCATCCAAGTAAGACGAAATAGGAATTTGAAGCTACATTGCCTGCTGGTTTTTAGAACTTGTGGGCATGCATGACAATTTGATCTTTCAGTGCAATCAATAATTGCAAAGGTCATTTTAGTTCCTCCACATCAAAGCCACAATGGGGAAGGTAAAAGCAAGTTGAATGAAAATAGATCTTGGGGCAAATCCTCAGAGGATATAAGTAAGTGGTCAGAGGTCTTCTGAAATCTGCTCCAGAGGTTTGGGGCCAAGGTTTTCACTGCTATATCTTGAGTACTTACTCTGATTTAGCAGCAACAAGTAGTCCTGTAGCACCGCACGCACTAACAAATATATATATATATAGTATTGTCACGGAATGTGGGGGAGTCACCGGGCCCTGCACCCCCATCCACAGTCACATGTAATTCTCAGCCAGCAGGTGGAACAGAAGGCTTATTGGTTCACAGGGACACAGTGCAGCCCAGATTTGTTGTTACAAGAACCAGGAGCAGTCAGTATAATCCATCTTGGGGATAGAGGGCCCAGGGGCTCCTGCCCTAGCCTTGCAGGCCAGCTAAGCTCCCTTCTACCCCAGACAGCTGAAAAGTAACTCTCACTCCCAGCCACTGCTCCCAGCCCCCCCAGGCAGCCCTGCATCCTGCTTTGTCCTGCTTCTAGGCCCAAGGTATTATTTGTTGTCACCTGGTCCTCAGGACATGAGAGACTGAACATACTTCCACAGTGAGTCATGCCCAGCCTTCCCCTCTTTGTCCAGGTAGTGTTGCAGTGCCCAGGGAAACTGAGGCACACACACACACACACACATAGAGTCATTACAGCACAAGATAGCAGAATCATGTACAAGGCAGAGTGAATACAGAGGCAAACGGAATTCATACAGTCCCTGGAACGTCACGAGTATCATGAGTGTACATGGGCAAAACCCATTTCTTCAGAGGAGCTGGAGAGGGATAACAGAAACCCAGAATCTATAACAGAAAAAGAAGGGGTGGGGAAGTACTTGTCAATGGTAGGGCCAGTGCTAATGAGGCTAACTGAGTGAGCTGAAAGTGTCCCATACTAAGCTTTCGATGTAAAAATGAGGTGTTAAATGCAGGAAAAGCTGGCTTTATCATGCAACATCCAGTTGGTGTCTTTGTTCAAGCCCAGGGATGCAGTGTCAAATTTGCAGATGAATGTCAATTCTGCACTCTCTCTCTGTAATTAGGTAATAAAATGCCTTTGTAGAAGAATGGCTACTTTTAAATCCATTAATGCATGCCCAGGCAGGTGAAAATGTTCTGTTTTGGCAGTATTGTACCTGCACAGACATTAGGAAAAGACTAGTTCAGCATGAATACTTAATTGGTGTATGTGCAAGTCAGCTGGGTGAGAAATGAATCTCCATCCTGCAAAATAGATTTCAAACATTTTCCCATCAGGATGAAACTGAGTGGTTGTCAGGCCACTGAACCTGTGTCTCCCACATAGCATGTGAATATGTGGCCTGAAGGTGATGCTGGGAAAGCAGAAGGGAAGAAGTATAGTTAAGGGTGTTTCTCTACCTCACCAGACATTCCAAGAAACCTCTTAACAAGAATTTTGTTGATCCTGGCATGATTCTCCCCACCCACGCAAAAAAAGAAATATTTGGTTTAAATGAATCAGCATATTCCAGTTGCAAACTCCCTAGCAGCTTCACTGTAGACCTCTTTGAATAAGGTTATATACACCGGATTTTTAGAAGCATCAAAACATTTTAACAGAGTAGAAGTTATTGTTAATTGTAAGGCAGTGGTCACCAACCAGTCGATCGGGATCTACCAGTAGATCTTGGAACCTCTGACAGATGACCCTGACTGGTTTGGCTGGGAAGCTACCAAGCACAGGCACTTCAGTTGCCCTCCACCTATGGTCATGCTGCTCCTGCCCTCTGCCGTGGAGCTGCCCTCCTGGGAGCCTCCTGCTTGCTGTGCAGAGTGTGGGAGGGAGAAGAGGGGGGTGATGTCAGGGTGTCTCTCCATTCCCCTGTCTGTATCCCATCTCCACACAGAGAGAAGGGGATGGAGGAAGCTTGGCAATGCAAATCTCTGTCATGCTCACACACTGTGAGCATCTAGACTGGCAAGTTTTTCCACAAAAACAGCCGCTTTTTCGGAAAAACTTGCCAGCTGTCTACATTGGCCGCTTGAATTTGCGCAAGAACACTGACTTCCTACTGTAAGAAATCAGTGCTTCTTGCGGAAATACTATGCTGCTCCCGCTCAGGAAAAAGCCCTCTTGTGCACATGCTTTTGTACAAGGGGGCCAGTGTAGACAGCTAAAAACTTTTGCGCAAAAAAGCCCCGATGGCAAAAATGGTTATCGGGGCTTTCTTGCGCAAAACCGCATCTAGATCGGCATGGACGCTTTTCCGCAAAAAGTGCTTTTGTGTAAAAGCGTCTGTGCCAATCTAGACACTCTTTTCCGCAAATGCTTTTAACGGAAAAACTTTTCCATTAAAAGCATTTGCGGAAAATCATGCCAGTCTCACAAACACACACTGTCCTTTCCTCTCATCCCCTGACCCAATGCATACATGGGGGGTTGTTGTTACTCCTTTTACTGCTTGCATAGTGAGTTAGTTTTGGTTTGTGCATTTCATAACTTTCATTTCTCTCTTATGCTTAAATTTAATTCTTTGAGCAGTGAGTTCTAAAATTCCAAAGCTTTTGTGGCAGGAATCATTATCCCTGTGGCAACTGTGCTCCTGGCAGGGGTTGGTATGTCCCTGTAGCCCCTGAGAAAGGCAGAGCAGGGGGTCTCCTCATGCTGTCCTTGCCTGCAGACATCACTCCTGCAGCTCCCATTAATCAATCATGGAGAATCGTGGCCTGTAGAAGCTGTGGGCTCAGTGCCTGTAGATGAGGGGTAGCACATGGAGCCACTGCTGTCCATACCGGCTGTCTGGCCATTCCCAGGTTGGGACTTGAACCAACAACCCTTCCCTCCCTGGGTAGACCTCAGGCCAGAGCTAAGTTCTGAGATTAGTAGCCACTGGTGTTACTCATGTCTGACACCACGCACAAGCTGACAGGGAAAGGAGACTTTTGAATTATGGGAAGAATTCCTGATGCAGCAAGAGTGGAATTGAATATGCTCACCTGGTGCAAAATGGAGCCTTTTTGCCATATGAATGACAATTATGGAAGGTCTGAAGAAGAAGATGGACACCTACAAATCTTGTACAAAAGGGACAAAAATCTTTTCATGAAATTTGCATGCTCCCATTTGTACTTTTTTTTTAGCAAGGGATTTAAAAATCCACCACCCCTAAAAACACCACACTTCAGTCACCTCCCTCATCCATCTGGTGTACAACTGAGGGCCAGATTGCAATGCCTTTAACTCACTTTGAGTATTATCTCACTCCACAAATGGGTCCCACTGAAGCCAGTGGGGCTGCTACGGAAGTAAAGTATTATTCAGAATAGTACATGAATAAGGGTAATGCAATCTGGCCTGATAGTTTAGAGGGGAACCCAATACAGATACCCCCAAAACTGGAATCTAGATTTGAAAGTCAAGAGCTGCTCCTTCTTGTGATTAATAGCCAGACAAAGCCTTCTCTCTAAAAAACCCTGAGCTTTGGGTCCAGACCCACCCCTGAATTCTATGCCTTCTCTATTTTATAGCCTTTTCTTTATATACCCAGATATTGATGCTCTGGAGATTGATTTTCTGGGATTTGATTTAGCATGTCAAGTAAGAATCCACTAAATTGAACACTGATGGTGCCTCCATCAATCCCGATACTCCACGGGGTCGTGAGGAGTAAGAGAAGTCAATAGGAGACTTTTTCCCATGGACCTCCCGCAGTGGGCCTGTGGCAGAAATTTGATTTAAGGTACGTTGACTCCAGCTACACTATTCATGTAGCTGGAGTTGTGTATCTTAAATCGAATTTCTCCAGCAGTGTAAACCTGGCGATAGTACCAGTGAGCATAGGAGCAATAAATTCCATGTCAAGTTATAATGAGACACAGATTTTATTTCCCTTCAAATACAGCAATTCTGGCAACCCATTAGACTCCTTTTACCAAAGGAGATCTCACAGATCCCAACAGGGCTGATTTATATGGTGATTATAGCTATTCATGCCATTGATCAAGAGAGCAAATGCCAGGAGAGCCTAAGGCTGTGAAGTTTGAAGTAAACTAGGATAGTGCTAGATTTGCTGATTGGCCAAAAAGAATGCGCAAAGCACACAAGAAAAATGCACACCAGTACAAAAGATATTACGTGTTGTAGTGCTGTGAGTGGACTTTGTTGCCAGCATCCATTAGGTATAAGTGTTTCCATTTCTTCTTTCGTTATTAACACCCTATCAGTTCTCAGCTTCACAGCTCACAGAAGCAATAGCTTGACATGTATGGATTTAACTTCCATCCCTCAGTGAAAGAAAACAGGACGTCTTTGGTTTTCTGATTGTCTTTGAACAGACATTGCAATTTGCCCTTTCCCTTGTGCTGCTGCTAAGCCTCTGCTCGGTCACCCACTTTAAAACCACACATTGGTCTGCATTAAATACATAAGGGCATGAGGAATTATGTGGATTTATGACATGGCTTTTCTGCATATCATGTCCTGACATTGCCAAGAGTGAATGTGTCTCTGAGCATTACGAGCTTATAGACCCACGTCAGCACAATCTGTCCCTACCTAACAGCACATGTAGCCTTGCATCCAAGGATTTTAAAGTGCATCACAAGCATTAAGCCCCACATGTTATGTTCCCAGTTTCACAGAGGTGCAAACTGAGGCACTGAAAGACAAAGCGATTCGATTGTAAGGTCAAGACTACTACATGGGAGTACTGAATTTCTGCTCCTTTTTCTAGTTATCAGACACACGCTGTCAATTAAAGACCCAAAGGATGACTTGTGGGAATTCAGCCTGATTCTTCCTCCTTTGCCCCTATTGAGGGGGAGACAGTCTGCAAGACTATGGGAACATTAGAGGAGCTTACTAGCTCTGTGTAACACATGAATGCTCCTCCCCTCTTACGGATCATAGATTTGGGCCTGATTCTGCACACAAGACATCCCTGTTCACAAAATAAGAAAGCCCATTCATGCATGTGAATAAGATTTGCTGAGGTGTGAATGCTCTTTGAGAGCTGATTGTAGTCTGGATACCAAAATGCCTGTTTACTACCATCAACTGCTTAAACTAAGACAACAAAGAAGGACCAGACGTTTCAAAATATCCTTTTACTAGTGCACAGTAATTGACACGGTCTGGGTGACCTGTGATGACTCACGTGTAGAGCCCTGCAAACCCACAACTATTTGCTTTATAATCTGCAGGTATCCCCATCCACGGATGTTCGTGGATAATTTCTGCAGATGCAGATACCAATTTTGAATCTGCACAGGACTCAGACTGCAGCTGCCATGGAGAAGCATGGGGAGGGTGAAGAAAGAGCATGCATCTCCAAGTAGGAGGTATAGCAGCCATGTCTAAGCATGCCTTTGCTGCATGGGCGTTCTTAGGTAGAATGGTCCCTGGTGATACACATGCTTGCATCTACCACACTTTCACACTCCACTGCTGTGTCTCCTTAAGGACCACAATAGGACCCTTTGTTTAATTAATTAAGAGTCATAGAACCTCTCTGTGGTAAGTAAAGGAAGTGGAGAACAAGGGAAATGCAGAACATTTTCTTTTACAATTGCCTTTAAAATGGATGCTTTTTTTACTTGGGCATATGGATAATGTAACCAACCACTTGCTCCGTTTTGGGAGAGACTGGGATTTTTCACAGTCTCAAAGATCAGAAGGACTCGCTATCGTCTCCCAGTTGGATCACCTGCAAAACCTTGGCCAGAGAATTTCATGCCAAAAATAAAGAGAATCTTCAGGACAACGCAGGGAAAATTAGGACAAACCTCAACAGCCTCTACTGTGTGTGGCCCAAGTTAGATACAATGCATATCAGTGTGAAATCATGACCAATTACTGCAGTCAGATGATTGTGCACAACATTGTAAGAACAAGAATCAGGATGAATAACACAGATGCTATTGTCTCAGCTGACACAAACTTAGTTTATTGTGCTGAAGGAGTCCTCTCAAGATTGTTTTGTCTGTCAGAGCTTGTTTAAAGACTACATCCAAAGCACCAAGATTAGGAGAGGATTTTCAAGATTCCCTTTCTATGTTTTTTTTCCCCTTCATTCTTGTCATAACTGTGTCTTTGCCTTTGCGTCTGGTATTTTATTTCCAACTTGCTTTCTTCTCATCAGTTTCAATTCTGCCACAAAGAGCATGCGTTGTTTTCTCCCTTCTCATTCCTGTCATAATTCACTTAGGCTGTGTCTAGACTGGCAAGTTTTTCCGGAAAATCAGCAAAACTTGCCAACTATCTACACTGGCCGCTTGAATTTCCACAAGAACACTGACTTCCTACTGTAAGAAATCAGTGCTTCTTGCGGAAATACTGTGCTGCTCCCGTTCGAGCAAAAGCCCTCTTGCGCAAATCATTTACGCAAGAGGGCCAGTGTAGACAGCACAGTACTGTTTTGCGCAAAAAAGCCCCGATGGCGAAAATAGCGATTGGGGCTTTTTTGCGCAAAAGCGCGTCTAGATTGGCATGGATGCTTTTCTGTAAAAAGTGCTTTTGTGGAAAAGCGTCAGTGCCAATCTAGACACTCTTTTCCACAAATGCTTTTAACGGAAAACTTTTCTGTTAAAAGCTTTTGCGGAAAATCATGCCAGTCTAGACGTAGCCTTAGTGCTTCCATTTGCAGTATTTTGTTTCAGGTTTCTCTATCTCTCTCATGTATATTTTAGTTTTGATTAATATTTGATGGCAGCTCTTTTGCAAGTTCATCTGACTGCTTTACTTTTTAAACATAGCTGCTCCCTTTATCCAAAACCAACTTTGTGCCTTCATTAGTGGCATGGCTCTTGCTTGGACCAGTTTCCCACTTCCCTTAGGCTTATCCCAAACCCTCCTTTTCAAGCCCAAGTTCTTCTGTGAAACCTTCAGATGCCGACATTCACTGATTGGATATCCAGACCCGTTGGCTACATCTACATTGCATCCCTCTTGCGCAAAAGCCTATGCAAATGAAGCATGAAGCATATTGCTGCATTTAATTTGCATAATTAATTAGGGGCCGTTTTTGCTCAAGAGGCTTTTGCTCCTTTTTGCACAAAAACCCCCTCTTGTGAAAGAGCCGTTATTCCTGAAAAAATGAGGAAGTTAGAGGCCTTGGGTCCCAATATGAATTTGTGTAATGTTGGTGTAAATCTAGCACCCTCTATGGATCCTCTAGGACAGTGATTCCCAACTTTTTTCCCATGGAGGAACCCCTAAAATAATTTTTCATATTCCGAGGAACCGCTACCTATGAAACTGTTTGCTTGGCCAGAAAAAGTTGACAGCGAGGAGTGCAATTCAATTACTGTTAAATTATTGTCAAGAAAATTTATTCGTAAAGAGCTGTTATATATATACTAGCCAATTAGCCCATCATAAGACGGGATTTTCAGGTCTCTCCTCCCTGTCGGTCTTCTCTCCTGAGCCTCCAGTCTCTTGCTCCATCTCTCTCTGGGTATGTCTACACTACCCCGCTAGTTCGAAATAGGAGGGTAATGTAGGCATACCGCAATTGCAAATGAAGCCCGGGATTTGAATTTCCCGGGCTTCATTTGCATAAGCGGGGCGCCGCCATTTTTACATTCCCGCTCGTTCGAACCCCGTGCCGCGTGGCTACACGGGGCACGAACTAGGTAGTTCGAACTAGGCTTCCTAGTTCGAACTACCGTTACTCCTCGTGGAATGAGCGGGGATTTAAAAATGGTGGCGCCCGGCTTATGCAAATGAAGCCCGGGAAATTCAAATCCCGGGCTTCATTTGCAATTGCGGTATGCCTACATTACCCTCCTAGTTCGAACTAGCGGGGTAGTGTAGACATACCCTCTCTCTTTCTCTCCTCCTCCTACTGCCTCTCTCTCTGACTCTCTCTTTTTCTTCTCCTGCCCCTCCTGCCTCTCACTCAGGAGACAGCGGAGCCCAAATGGCTGTTTGGGCATCACACTCCCTGTGCTGCATGAGCGGTGCAGAAGTCAGCCGAGCGCCATGGTGGGAGGCGAAGGGGGGCGAGGCGGTGATGTTCGTGGCCAGGGGGCGGGGCCTGGAGCTGCTGTCATGCCACATGTCACTGCCCTGCTCCCCTTCGCCTCCCGCCGTGGTGCTCGGCTGACTTCTGCGCCGCTCAGCCGGGCCGCCGCGAAGGAGCAAGTGGTGCAAGCAACCATTTGGGCCCCGCAATCCCCATGCAGCACGGGCCGGCCAGAGGAAACAGCCAGCATTTCAGCAACAGCGCCGCCCAGAGGGAACAGCCAGCATTTCAGCAACAGCGCCGCCCAGAGGGAACAGCCAGCATTTCAGCAACAGCGCCGCCCAGAGGAAACAGCCAGCATTTCAGCCTTACAGACTCTCAGACATTGGGCTACTATATTATATATATGCCAGCTAACATTGTAAGAACATTTTATTTATTTATTTATTTATTCCACGATTTCTCATGGAACCCTTGACGATGGTCTGCGGAACCCCAGCATCTGCGGAACCCTGGTTGGGAAACACTAGTCTAGGAAATTACATCAATGTAAGTGGAGTCCAACCACCTTCTGACCTATTCTTTGACTCAGTCTTCTTGTAACACTCACCCAGTCAATGCAGCTATAAAACATCACACCAACGGAGGACCTGTTCTGGAGCTGTCAGTGTGATACATCCCTGTAAGCTGTGTGCTTCTGTAGCTGCTCAGGAGAAATTCAAATGCTGTCCAGCTGATTATCAGGGCACCCACAAGTAAGTTGTTTGTTACTGTGTGTGATGCACATTCACACATGTATCAGTGCACACAAAAATTTATTCTGAACATGCATTGAAAAAATCTGCACATTGACGGAAAAGATTAGAGAGAACATTGCCCAAACGACTCCATACCACACACACAAGATCAATGTGTTCTGGTGTCCTGTGTGCCTCCCACAGTAACTCAGAACAGTTGTTCTACGTCTGCTATTTACACCTTATCTCAATGAGAAAACACCTACTCACATTTCAGAAAGAACAATGTTTTAAACGAAACCACTGCTGCCTAACTGAAGAAACAATTTAAGGGATGCCATCCAGTAGCTAGGAATCGAGCTCCATTATGCAATGTTAACAATTAAATTCACTCCAGCAGTGAGCCAGACAGCCACAGACTGAATTAATAATGTTATTTATTTCATTTAATTTCTTATGGGTAAAAGCTGCACTTTAAAATCAACAATGGAGTCAATAGCTTAGGCTCCAGGATTCTATACAGAAAACGTTGATGTGCGCTGAGCCGCTGGCAGTGAAGAGTGTGAATGTGTGAAATACAGCGGCACTCGTAACAAGGAAATTGCAGAGACATGATTGTTCATTTAACTACTAGTGCTCTAGCAAGGCTGAGCCTTCAGAAAGCAAGAGCAGCTCCCAGAAAATTAGTTGGTGCTTGAGCAGCTGTACGTTCTGGAGCTGTTTGACTTTGTAGGGGTTTTGGGGCTTTTGACCACAGCAAGTACCGGTCATGGAAAATTCGCTTTTTGGGGGCAAATTAGTAAAATTTCAGTTTTGGGAAGATTTAAAAATGAACAAAAATGATTAAATATTTTCCTAGGTTTTGATTTTGTTTTTTGAAAATTAAGTCATTTTCACAGAAAGTTTTGTTTGGGTTTTTTTGGGAGCGGGGCAAGGAAAAGGGGACAAAAATCCCTCCTCCCAGAGATTTCTCACAAAAACTTTTTTTTTTCAGCTAGCTGTGGTATTTCCCCCCTCCTTCAACCTTGCTCCATTTTCTCATTTTGGATTGATTGTGCCTTAGCTGCCATACCACTGCAACCTTAGACAGCCATGTAAGGAAGCACATCCCTTTCCCCCATGTATTGTTCACCATCACTCAGGCAGTCCATTAAACACCACCTGTCAATACAGAGATATATTTCATAACACAGTTCATTAAACAGAGATGGGGCCTAGAGTCTAATCTCCATTGCACCCATGTAAACATGGAGTAACTTCATTTGACTTCAGTGGAGCTCATCCAGATTTTTACCTGTGTAATAGAGAGACGAGTATCCAACCCTTAGGCTATGTCTGCACTACAGAGTTTTTCTGGGAACGCGACTGTGCTTCTGAATTGTTTTTTCGGAAGAGCAGATGTCGATTTTTGGCATCCCTGTAAACCTCGTTTTACGAGGAAGAAGGGATATTCCGAAAAAGGGTTTTCTGAAAAAAGAAGGAAATTGTGTAGCTTTTTCCAGAAGAACTGTGTATTGTAGACATAACCTCTGTGCAGAACATTTGGTTCAGAAGCACATTCTGAACCCCAGGATGATCTTCACTCCACGAAGGAGAGGAGAAACTATGATATATCAAACAATTTGAACTAGCTTCTGCCATTTTCAGATTTGTCCAGGCTTCTTCTTAAAAAAGGAAAAGCTTTGAAAATAAGATCTACTCTGAAGACCCAGGGAAACTTTCTTTTGAAGGTCTCATACTTCAAGACTAGAATTAGATCTCTTTAATGCTTTTTTCATGACAGCTACAATACTCTGGTGTAACATCTCATGAAAAGGCCTGTTATACCACTTAATGGGTCCAAAACACCTGTTAGTTTGATGCATAAGGTATCAGAGACATATAGCCTCTTTATAAATGCTTGGATGCAGCCAAGTGTTATTTTTAGAATGATTGTAATTGTTTGAAAAGTTCCTGACCATTCTAGCTGTTTGAGTAGGAAGCCTTTGCTAAAATGTGAGAACCATTCACATAAGCTACTACAACCTCTGCCATCTAAGGGTATGACTACACTGCACACTTATTTTGAAATAAGCTATTCCGGAATAGTTATTCTGAAAGAGCTTATTTCAAAATAGCTCATCTACACTGCAGGGAAGCCTCAAAATTAGTCTGAAGTAGGCTTATCTAATGTAGACATGCTATCTCGATTTAGAGCCCCAGGAGGCACTGGGAAGGAATAACTTAGAATGGCCCTGGTGAGGGGCTATTTTGAAATACCAGCAGTGGAGTGTTTACATATGTCTTATTTCAAAATAGCTATTTCGGAATAGGTGTTATTTCTTGCAGAATGAGGTTTACAGATTTCAGAATAAGCCGTCCATTATTTTGAAATTATTTTGAAATAATGGAATGGCTGTGTAGATGCTCACGTTTTTATTTCAAATTAATGCTAGTTATCTCAAAATAACAGTGCAGTGTAGATGCAACCTAAGTGGCTTCTTCATGAAATAGGCTCTTTTTTTCTGACCCCAGTTTGGCCATTAGCATTCAGGCTGAAATAAGAAAGGGCTCTGTAGGGCTTTCAAAATAAGACCCCATCATCATGAAAAATATATGAGCAAAGAAGAAAGGAAGAGTCAGTGGTAGTTAATATTTTACATCACCACCTAGCTCTGATATAGCAGGGCTTTTCATCCAAGCCCTTTATTTTCAAATGACTTTTGATTGCAGTGTTATGGTGAATCCCAGCTGGAATATAGTCTGAGCCTTGTTGTAGTGCTTCACTTTGAGTCTGATGAATCTCCTTGATGAGAAGCAGGACAGCACTGCAGAGTAAATGCACAGGGACATTTCTTAACTTAAAAGTGGCAATTCTTAACTTCTCCAGTGATGAACTGAGTATTATTAGTGTTTACTATTTGTATTATAATGAATTCTTTGTGTGCATGAGAAGTATTTTTTTAATCCTTAGAGATGTCAGAGGAACTGGGACATGCACACTGTACTCCTGCTTGGAATGGTTTCCATTTGATTGCCTGAGAACACACATGGCACAGAGATTCTCCTAAAAAAGAGCTTCAATGTGGCTCCCAGGGAATTAACAGCTCTGATAATTTGTAATTGTCTAGGAATACCCAAGACACATAGCAAGCCAGATCTTCAGCTAACTTCACTTAACCTACATTCATTTATGACAGATAAGATCTGTGTCTTTCTCTGAACCATTATTATTCCCTCCTGTGCATAATCTACTCTGAAAAGTCACCAAACACATTCCACATACAACTGGGTGCCTGGTCTCCTAAGCATTCATTTAGCTTGGAAAATATCAATTTAGTCCTATTTTTGTTGCACTTAATCTCAAAACTAGGTAATTGTCACAAAGTTGCATTTCCTCTTTTGATAAATTTCATGTCAGAAATTTTGTTAACAAGTAAGATCAATTAAAGACAGATAGAACTCTACGTTGGACAGTCAGCCAGCCAAACAGAATAACAACTCCCTGCTCTTTTCATTTGGTTCTTTCCAATTACAAAGGAGCATGGCGGAAAGGGATCTAGGGGTCATAGTGGACCACAAGTTGAATATGAGTCAACAGTGTGATGCTGTTGCAAAAAAAGCAAATATGATTCTAGGTTGTATCAACAGGTGTGTTGTAAGCAAAACTCGTGAAGTCATTCTGCCGCTCTACTCTGCACTAGTTAGGCCTCAGCTGGAGTACTGTGTCCAGTTCTGGGCGCCACATTTCAAGAAAGATGTGGAGAAATTGGAAAGGGTACAGAGAAGAGCGACAAGAATGATTAAAGGTTTAGAGAACATGACCTATGAAGCCAGGCTTCATGAACTGGGCTTGTTTATTTTGGAAAAAAGAAGATTAAGGGGGGACATGATAGCGGTTTTCAAATATCTAAAAGGGTGTCACAAGGAGGAAGGAGAAAATTTGTTCCTCTTGGTTTCTGAGGACAGGACAAGGAGTAATGGGCTTAAAGAGCAGCAGGGGAGGTTTAGATTGGACATTAGGAAAAAATTCCTAACTGTCAGGGTGGTCAAATATTGGAATAAATTGCCAAGGGAGGTGGTGGAATCTCCCTCTCTGGAGATATTTAAGAACAGGTTAGATAGACATCTGTCAGGGATGGTGTAGACGGAGCTTGGTCCTGCCTTGAGGGCGGGGGGCTGGATTCGACGACCTCTCGAGGTCCCTTCCAGTCCTATGATTCTATGATTCTGTTCTGCCAAGCTTATGAAAAGACAGGACAAGTATGTTGAGTCTGTCAGTTTCATGATACATTGAAAAGAATGGCTCTGAATGAATCTGTCAAAAACTATACTTAAGTAAGAGTCTTAGTGAGTCCCTCATTGATGTACATAAATATACATCTAAATTAATTTAAATTCGGGTTTTCTTGAATTTCTGACAGAGGTTATTAACTGTCTTCACGACAGACACTCTGTATGTTATATTTTAGCTAGTAAAGCTATAAAGATTTTGCCCTCCTTTTTAATGTAATACTTTGCAATTATATGTTGCAGAACCTTTAAGTAAGCTTTTCAACACCAGTTTGGTAGGCATGCATGCACTATTTAATCCCCATTACATATAAGGGTAAATTGAAATTAAAAGATAGTAAGTGTTTTGCTCACAATGACACACTAAATCTGTGGCAGATTCAAGAAGAGAAGCTGGTGTGCTGTCTCTCAGACACTTACACTAATCACTCAATAATATTACTTTGCAGTGGCTGTGGGTACATTTTATAATGCTGGGGCAGAGATGAAAAGAATGAATATATGGGATAAACACATTAGCCAATAACCCTAATGTGGCAATGCCTCAACTGAAGTCAGATTAGTCCACTTTAAAGGCAGTTATAGCTGCCATCGTTCTTTCAGTACTGATTTCCTTATCTCATGTCTGTGTCTCTCTCTGCTTTGCAGAATGTGTTCTAATTATATAGTGTACGTTAGTTATGTGGCTTTCCTGAGCCAAGAACTCCATAGTGTGTATCCATTACCCATAAAACTCATGGAACCGGGCACAAATTTTCCTCAGGCATTGTAGAGTAACTAAGTTACCGTGTCCCATAAGACCTTGCTCCTTTTTATAGCAGGGACCCTATTGCTCAGCCTGTTTTCCCTTTATTGGCTAGGCCCAACATTTATGTGTTATTTTATATAATCTTCCAAAGTTATTTTCTTTTCCATGCATCTGTATTTCAAAGTTTGGTTAGAACAGTCCTTAAAAACAGTTGGGCACCTGACTAGCAGAGATCAACTGAGCTAGTTTTTGTCTGACCCCATAGTAACATTGACAGGCAGAACCAAACCTAGGACCTTAGCACATAAGCCTCTACCACTTGAGCTAAAAATCAGCTGGCTCTTAGCTAAAGGCTATAGAGGAAACCTCCTTTTTCTCTCTCTGTAAATGGTTTAAGTGCCACTAAATGGGTCAGTGAACCACATCCAACAGGTGTGTGGGTTACACTAAAATTGTGCATCTCTTGTAGTTCTTAATTGCACAAGAATCTCACTGATTTCAGAGTTGTTCTTGAGCCTCACCTTTGGGTTTTGGGTCCCATTTCAGCAGTGCACTTAAGCAAGTGCATTGCACCCATTGAAATCAGGAGAGTTTCAGGCCATGTGGAAGCACTTGCTGCATGCAAGACTTAAGCAGGAGACAGACAATAAAGTGAGTCTTTATGGGAAAGAAAGCAAGACTGCCAGACAACACAGCTCCTAGGGTTACCAAGAACGGTCAAGTCAAATGTTCAATTGAATTCATTGTTTACATCCTAGATTTTTTTTTTCTTTTTAAAAACAAGCCCAACAGGAATGTGTAGGTCCATGAAACTGCTCTTTGGTCACACTGGTCTTGTATCTTGGTCAGATATTCTTCCCTTCCAAATGCCTGTGTGAAACGGGTTTAGTAAACCAACAGCAGACAGCCTTGTGGTGCTGTAATTCAACTCTCAGCTTGGCCTGCTGTGTGTGACCCAGGGTTATCCTCCGTCTGCCTCCCACTGAGCCATGTTAGCAGGTTTGGCTGGAACAAGCTCTTTGCCTCTTTCAGTGTGTGGTGGGACGGATAGAGGAGACTAGGGCAGGAATAGCCAGGAAAAATTGGCACATGTGCTGCAAACCGGCTGTGCATAGCCATGAAAGCCAGTAAAGACACTTCTCATAGGATGGGTGGTGGGCTCAGGCCACTAGTTAGGGCTCTGGCCTATTAAGGGGGATTTTTAGGGTTTTTTTTTATTATTAATTTTCATTGTTGAGATCTGGCTATTTAAGTAGCTTGTAATTAACTAGTAACCTGGCAAGCACAGGGCTGATATTGCCAGGCACAGAGCATTCAGACAAGCATGCCCCAGAACTCCTCGATACCAGCACTCACCCTCAGTAACAGGAACACAGGGTATGTCTACACTACCCCGCTAGTTCGAACTAGCGGGGTAATGTAGGCATACCGCACTTGCTAATGAAGCCTGGGATTTGAATTTCCCGGGCTTCATTAGCATAAGCGGGGAGCCGCCATTTTTAAATCCCCGCTGCTTCGAACCCCGTGCAGCGCGGCTACACGGGGCTCGAACTAGGTAATTCGGACTAGGGTGCCTATTCCGAACTACCGGTACACCTCATTTCACGAGGAGTAACGGTAGTTTGGAATAGGAACCTAGTCCAAACTACCTAGTTCGAGCCCCATGTAGCCGCGCTGCACGGGGTTCAAAGCAGCGGGGATTTAAAAATGGCGGCTCCCCGCTTATGCTAATGAAGCCCGGGAAATTCAAATCCCAGGCTTCATTAGCAAGTGCGGTATGCATACATTACCCCGCTAGTTCGAACTAGCGGGGTAGTGTAGACATACCCACACTGACCCACCCTGATGTTGAGGCCAGGATGACAGCATGATGAAGAGAGAGGTTTTGGTTAAGCCGTCATCTACAAGGTACCAGATAGCACCTGGCTACACCAGAGAGTGTCACCCTCATACATCAGGAGTAACTTGTTTGTTTCTGTGTATAGAGACATATCACAGAGGGGGTGCCTTTGTCCAGCCTAGGGAACAATGGCAAGTCCTGCCACTAACTGAGCTAATTCATTCTAATGGGCACACATGCATTAGTACCTGTAATCTGCACCATGCTTCATTGACAAGAAACCTGACCAAGTTCCTTCACTAGGAATCCAATCCGTGGATTTACTGGGTAGTTCTGCTGGAGTTGGCTGCAGAGGCTTCCCAGCCAGAGCTAGTGCAACATGCAGAGAGAATACATGCACACAGCCAAACATCTGACAACATCCTTAACAAATGAAATAAACCCAAAAAGACTCACTCCCAAAAGCATTTGTCCATCTGTGTGTCTGTCCATCCGTCTGTGAGCCTGTTTGTTCAAAAACTCCTCCTAAACAGTAAGAGCCAGGGCCACCAAAACTGGTATGCAGCTTCTTCTTATTGTAACTTACATCAAGGTCAGGGTTTGTCCTGGTGCCAGGACAATGGAACGTGCCGGGAATGCGATTGTTGTTTCACATCAAGCGGAAAGGGAGGGGTGTGACAACAGGGAGAGTTGTACTCACAAATGAGCACAGGGTGGCAGCAAGTGCCCCAGCCCTGGAGAATAGTCATTTGCCAGCAGCATGACCCTCACCTCCGCAGGCTGGCCCCAGCGAGAAGCCAGTGGGTGACCTGTGCCTCTGCCTCTCCCTCCATCCCGGGTTCGCCTTGGACCCTATGAACGCTGGGTAAGTCTTCTAGTTCATATTTTTAGTATGATTATGGGCCACTGCTTAGGAAAAATTCCTAGGATTATATCTTTATAACTGTGACTGATCTGGATAGTGAGAGAAAACAATGGTATAACTCCCCCCCGATTTGGCCTATTACAATCTACTGAAACAAGGAAGACATTGATTTCCAGTGTCCTCCTTGCACTGGCAGATTTCATTTATTTCATTGGAGTAGCACCAGGAATGAAGTTAGACCATTACTTCTGTTAGAAAACACTGTTTCTTTCAAGTGCCCTTTCATTTACTCCAGTAGATTGTGCCTAGTGCATCAGTTCGATTAGCTGTTGCGTTAACCATAAAGCCAGATGTGCACAGTCATGCACCATCTACAGCAAATGAATCCATGCCATTTAGAAAACGAAAAAGAATAAAGAAAGCTGAGAGGTGCTGAAATGACCAGAACTTGCAAAGTTTCCTAGGTACATTCCTTTCCTTTTGAGACCCATTTATTTTTGTTACCTCCAAAGAAATGCTGTTTGAGCCACATGTCTTGGTTACCATGCTGAGACCTAATGGTTTGTTACTGATGTAAATTCCCAATGGCCATCTAAGGGGATAGTCTTTAGCAAGAAGGGAACGTATTACCTTTGCTTTTGGGTATCAGCATCTTCTACAGCAACCTAGTTCTGCACCTGTCATTCTGTGACAGAGCAAATAATTATACTGCTCCCAAAAGGGAAGAGCTAATTATGTAGGAAACTGCTACAGCTCCTTGGATTTGTGGCTAGAATTGGGCTCTCTTCTTCAGGTGTATGAGGTCAAGGGCATCCTTTGACCCCACCTGTACAGTGGATATCAGATGTCACTTGTACTCCCTGAAAATGTGGGGTGCGTGTGTATAACAGAAATGTTGGGAAGTTTTAGAGCTAGCTCTAAACTCTCAGGATTGCCCCAATTTCCATAATGGGCCAAAGCAACCCGGTCCACCAGACTCAAACCCCCTTTCCTCATACTTTGGGGAAGTTCTTTGATCTGCATTCACATTCTTTTTGTAATGTAGGCCCATTCCCATCATTGCCTTCTCTTCCTAGAATACCAGACAGAAAGCCAGAGGCCAAACATAAGCCTTTCTCATCTGACATTTACAGGGAAGTGGAGCAAGATGAATAGTTTGCTGCCCATAACACCAGTGTCTAACAGAGCCCGTTTATTTCTTGACCTGACCCAGTCCCTGGGAAAATCCCACAGCGTACATACTTTGTATATAGCCTTGACAACATATAGATTTCTACATGCTTTTGGGCAATCAGTATAGTCCAGTGGATGGGTCACTAGTGTCAGAAGACTTGGATTCCACCAATCCTGTTACTGTATCCTCATGGAAGTAATTTCACCTCTTTGTACTGCAAGTGCAATTAAGGGTTTGCCTGGACAGTCTAGTAATTTTGTCTTCTATCTGGTAAAAAAAAAATCAACAGAAAATACCGGACATGCAAAATGTCTGGTATTTTCTGTTTTTCTCAGACGGAAGGCCGGCAAGGACATTTTGCCCCTGCTGTATCTGGCCTGTGGGTGTGTGTGTCCCTGGGGCCACTTTAAAAACTTCTCCCAGCCTCCCCTGCAGCATGGCAAGATACTTCCCGTACCTCTCCTGCACGTGGGAGAGGCGCACACAAGAGATTCGGGAGGGAGAAGCTTCAGGTGCTGGAGCCCTGCAGTGAAAAAGAGGCTACCGCTCCTTCCCAAGCTCAGGAAGCTGCAGAGGCTGCCAGCAAAACTCCTTTTGCAGGGAGCAGGTGTGTGAGAGGAGAGGAGAGGAGAGGAGAGGAGAGGGGATCCATTCCCAGAGTGGAAGGGAAGCCCTTGAGCCCTTTTCTTGCATGGAGAACCTTTTGGAATGAAGGGGAAGCCACAGCAGGGCCAGCTTCTCTCTCTCTCTCTCCTCCCCCGCTCCCCCCCATAGGCTGGCTAGCCTCTGGCAGACTGGAGCCTTACTAGTTAAGGAGGCATGCAGGACTGGAGGGAAGGCAGGGGCGCGGGAAACCTTGCAGGAGTGGGAAGGAAGAGAATCACCCCCAACCTCTTCCCTGTATGGGGTGCATTTAGGGAGGAAGGGGTGGCCACATCTGGGCAAGTCCCAGAACTCCTTCCCTGTAATAGGCTGGCTGCAGCAAGGAGCAGTGTCCTGTAGCCTTGGCTAGCCCTACACTGCCTGCAATGCCTCCTTAACTGTTAAGGAGGCATGCAGGATCTGAGAGAAAGGCTGCAGGGTGGGGTGGGGAGAATCCTTTGCAACAGGGGGAGGGAAGGGAAGCCCCCCCCCACCCCTTCCCTGAATGGGATTAGGGTTGCCAGGTGTGCGGTTTTCACCTAGACTGTCCAGTACAGTAATTACTTGTTTAACAAGTGCCCACTTAACATGTTTTTGCAATAGCACGGGGTTTTTTTAGGAAATATTTTTCAAATAACATGACCATCCCTGAAATAATACAGAAATAATCAAGTAGTTGACTACTTCGCGCGACAGTATAAGTTAGTGAAAACAGTGGTAATACGCATGAGCAGATGAATTCATGTGGTCACAACGCTCCTCTGCTCACTCACGTGTTTATCTTTGTGTTTTAACAAGCCACGGCAACTTGTGGTGCTAGATATCTAATGTTAACGTTGCCGACCCAGCACCAACAAAAAATTGATTTTACCACCACCACCTGAAAAGCAACCCTCACCTTTCCCATTATTTTTAATGGGAAAATTGACCCCGCATAGCACATTTTTACTTAGGACGAACATTTTCAGAAACGCATGCATAGTGTTAAATGAGGAATTACTGTAATTGTGTCTTCTGTCCAGTGAAAAAAAAGAAAATACCAGATATGCAAAATGTTTGGTATTTTCTGTTTTTGGACGGAAGATCGGTGGGGACATTTTTCCCCTGTTTTGTCTGGCGGGTCCTGTTTTTTGATCAACCAATTTTTTCCCTGCCATGTTCAGGATTTTTTCTGAAAGTATCTGGCAACCCTAATTTAGATCAGTGGAAATTACGTTAATTATGTAGCTGGAGTTGAAGTATCTTAAATTGTGTCTGACGCTGTCCACACAACAGGAGGTCAATGGGAGTGCAAGTTCCCATCGATGTCCCTTACTTCTCATGAGGAGCAGGACTACTGGTGCCAACGGGAGTGCCCTCTCATTTCAAATGAGTGTGACTTCACTAGATACGCTAATTCAAACTCCAGAAGATCGACTGCTGCAGCATCAATCTTCAGCATAGTGTAGAGAAGCCCCTAGGATAGCTGTTCTTTGCCAATTAAAAAATAAAGCAAGAAACTGCTTACCCTGGGAAAATGTGGTCAATCTTTTAAAAAAAAAAAAAAAGAAAGAAAGAAAGAGCCCTCTGGAATCTAAATAAAACATTGTGTCTTTGCATGTGAGTCTAGCTCATAGCTGATATGTTCCCCTTCACATGAGAGATCACCACTTTAAAAAATTCGGATGTTAGCACAAAGTACATTTATTGGGCTTGAATACCTCTGGTATCCCGGAAAAGCTATGCCGCACCCAAGGAACACATCCACTTTTTCGGAACTTTTTCCAAAAAAGCAGACGTGTCCTTTCTCCATCCATCCTCGTTCTACAAGGAAGAAGAGATGTGCTGAAAGATGAGGTTTTTCCAAAATTTGGCAGTGTGTGGATGGGCCAAATTTCAGAAAAGCCTCTTTCAAAAGAAAAGTGGAAAAAGATATGCAAAGTTCAGTTCACAATTTACATATATTTTTCCGACTTTTCTTTGCAGTGTAGACCTAACCTGGGAGTCAAAGGTCAATTTTAAAAGCAGGAATCCCTTAAATGACAAGTGCTCTGTCCATGACCTGCACTTTACACTGCAACAATTTCTCCTTCCCAAAGCAGACAGAAACCAGATCTGAAACATTTACAATGAAGTTTGCAAATCAGTAACATGTGAAACTTTGTCTAAAAGGTAAAGCAATTGTAAAATATCAATGTCAAAGAGAATGCTTTGCCAATTCAGTTTAACTAGTTCCTCTTTAAAATATGTAGGCTTATTTCAAGCCCAATAAATGTACTTTGTGCTAACATCCTAATTTTGTAAATATTCTCCTGGGGCAAGCTAGACCTCTCATGCCAAGTCCTCTTGAAGGATTGTAATTATTTGTAAATGGGGCTACCTTGTTTCTCAGTTACCAGATGTCAAAAGCCTTCAGCCTGGGTCCACAATTCTTAAATGACATTACACCAATAAGTGCCCAATAGTTGACATACATGTTTTTCACAAATGGGAACCAAGCATTAGAAAACATATCACAAACAAATGTGATTAGACATGGCAGCTACAACACACTTGAAGAATGCTTAGTGATTACACTGATAGAGATGCAACCTTGTTAATCTGGTGTAGCTGAAACAAAAGACAGAACTATGTAGCATTTTAAAGACTAACTAAACCATCTTGTTAGTCTTTAAAGTGCTTCATAGTTCTGTCTTTTGTTTTAGTGATTACAGTGACTCTCATGCAAGATATGAATGACTGCATCCAGGCCAATTAGTGCAAAGCCAGGAAGATCTTGAAGCTCCCCTCCTTCTCAGGGTGATTCTCATTCTCAAAGTGTGTCTCTAAAGAAAGAAAGCCTAATACATAAAGATGTGCAGTATCTATCATCCAGACTACCTGTTCAAGTGCAAGCCAGCTTGGACAGGATCAAGAGAAACATGGACACTACAATAAAGTTGCAGTACCACAAGTTACTGTGTAGTTGTGCAATAATTGCTGGGATTTCCTTTGTGCCCCTTGAAATTTGCATCCAACAATCTGTATTACTGCAACTTCATGCTCCGTGGAGAAGGCTAGCTTTGTGGTGGACATAGATAGGGTTCCAGGATGAAATCCTGGTTCTATTGCAGTTGAGGGCAAAACTCTCCCTGGCTTCAATGGGAGTCAGAATTTCACCCCAAAAGTTATTATGTGTCCTTGTTTCCTTGTGCTCCTCCACTTGTCACCTCTTGGCTTCTAGACTGTAAACTCTCTAGAGCATGAACTGCTTTCTAGACCTGTTTTTGCACAACGAAACCTGGCTCATGACTGGGGCCACTACTGAAATACAAATAAAGGTTGCAGGTTCCAGTTCTGACTCACCTCAGACAGCCTGCATGGCAATGCGCTTACACACCTCTTAGTAGACAGCTCTTGCCTACCTCACTGGGGAGTTAGGAGGCTTTATTCACATATGGGCTGTGATGTGCTTTTAAATCTTTGAATGGAAAGGGTGACAGAGTGCAAAAAAAGTAATATCAGTAGCTAAAGCACCATGTATGCTCATAAATCCCCTTCACCAGAGACAAGTCAGGGGAATTTCCTTGCATCAGAAAATGACCAGTTACAATATTTTTACTCATCTTCATAAATGTGCAGCTACCAAATCTTAGCATAGTTAAAATGAAATGTCTATGAGATGGATACTAACACCAGCAATTTCAGAGCAGTAGAGATGGTCAAGGCAGACTCTGGACAACCCCATGTCTCTTGTGTGTGACAGAACTCGTTCATAAATACAAAATCAGTTGCAAAATTACTCTGGAAATCTGTACATGGTTATCTCAGAATTGCACCATGCCAGGAATTTGAGTATGTTTTTGCTTAAACATTTTCATTCATTGCAGGCCTTTGAGCTGATACAGATAAGTTAGGCTTCTCACTTGCAAGGAGAGTGGTCTAAAAGGAATTGGAAAAGACTAAACTCACATGGTTCAGTTTAGGACAGGTAATGTTTTAAATCACTAAAGCAACATTAATATAAATTTGTGTTACAATAGTGTTGTAATTTATAAGAGGAGTTTTAAAAGCTTGCTGTCCCTGACTTTTCAGCACATTTAGAAGTGTGTTTTCAACACAGAGTTGAGTGAAAAAGCTTCAGAATGTTTATGATGGAAATTGAGAATGTACATTTATAACTGTTTTTATCTGTTACCTTTGCCATTTTCCTCCATTTCAATATGCACATGATGTGGCTGAGGAAGAGATCAAAGATGTATTTTATTACTTTTTAAAAGTAGGGTGATTCATAATTTAAGTAGGTTATTAGTAGGCACTAATCAGCCCCAACCAAAATCAGGGCTGCATTATGCATGCTCCACTAAAAAACTTACAGGCTAAACAGACAAGATAAAGGGCAGAAGAAAGGAAGAGTCATCTCCATTTCACAGCAGAGAAAGTAAAATGAGGCAATTGAAGGGATTTACCCAAGGGCTGTGTCGAGACTTGCAAGTTTTTCCGCAAAATCATTTGATTTTGTGGAAAAACTTGCCAGCTGTCTACACTGGCCGCTTGAATTTCCGGAAAAGCACTGACGAGCTCATGTAAAATCATCAGTGCTTTTCTGGAAATACTATGCTGCTCCTGTTCAGGCAAAAGTCTTTTTCCGAAAGACTTTTGCGCAAAAGGGCCAGTGTAGACAGCATAGTACTGTTTTCCGAAAAAAAGCCCTGATCGCGAAAATGGCCATCGGGGCTTTTTTGCAGAAAACCGCGTCTAGATTGGCCACAGACGCTTTTCCTCAAAAAGTGCTTTTGCAGAAAAGCATCCTGCCAATCTAGACGCGATTTTTCCGAAAATGCTTTTAACGGAAAACTTTTTAGACACTGAGGTGGTGTCTAAAACTGACCCATTCTGTGACCATGGGCAAGTCATTCAATCTCTTTGCCTCAGTTTCTCTATTGATAAATATGATTTCAGGATCTACCATGCAAGTCTGTTGTAAACCTCAATGGTGATTAAGCTCAAAAGGAAGCAGCTGGAGAATAGAACAGTATTGCTTTAATAGCACAATCCGAAAAACCGCAGTCAGTACAAATCACAAGACAAAATTCTCAAATATCAGGTCAAATCTATTTTTTTCAGACATTTGCTGATTGCTCTGTAAGAGCAGCAAGATGCCTTAAAAAACTGTACATGGCCAAACAGCTAAACTGCAACTAATAACTACAAATGCAGCTGCTTTTCAACTAACAATTCCACAGTTGCTGAATAGATCAACTAGAATTACTCCAAAAAATATCAATGTTTTTAAGTCTCTGTTTCTTTTAAGTATTGTATCTGGTTCTGTACGTGAAGCCCTTCTAGGCAGAAGGAAACACATGGAAATCCTTGCAGGCAATAAAATATCAGAACACTCTTTAGTTGGATTAGGGAGGAAGTACACAAAGAAGAGATAATATTCTTAAAATATTTTTTTCACAAATTAACTGGCAGAGGCAAAAGCAGTTTCCATTCAAAAGGCTGCATTGATGTTGCATCCAATCTCATGAAAACAGCTATAAAGTCTGATTTCCCTGGCGTTTTGCCTAGGTGAATAACATTCTAGACCCAGACACTATTTTTAGATATCAATGTTAGAACACCAACTTTCTGATGTAAAAATTGTCCTGTGTGTTCCTCACAAGGAAACAGAGCACGGACAGCAGGGCAAAGTTTTTTTTCAGAAATTTGCTGAACACCATGTGTGAAGACCACAAAACTTGCAGCTTTCAAAATGAAGGGCAAGATTTACTTCAACATGGTCTCTTTATAGTGTAGGAAAGATACCTCTTGCATGGGGATGAAGGGAGACAAAATAACCTTACTAGAAATCAGGAGGTATTTAGCTACCATCTGTGTTAGGTGCTTATCTCCCCAGAGTATCTGAGCTTCTTACAATAATGTATCTCCCCTGTCTCATGTAAATGCTGTATGGGATGTGCCAGTATACCTTCCTTACAGATGAGGAAGTGAGGCACAGAGCAACTAAGAACTATATTTACATAGGTATTTAGTAACCTAAAAGTACAGATAGGTGCTTTTGTAAATGCCAATTGGTGTCTAAGGGTGCGTCTACACTGCACCGTTATTTCAAAATAATTAGTGTTTACACAGCCATTCCAAAAAATCTGTAAACCTCATTCTACACGGAATAACACTTATTCTGAAATAGCTCCACTTCTGCAATTTCAAAATAGCCCCTCACAAAGGCCATTCTAAGTTATTCCTCCCCAGTGCCTCCTAAGGCTCTAAATTGAGATAGCACATCTACATTAGGGAAGCCTGCCTCAGATTAACGTTGAGGCTTCCCTGCAGTGTAGACATATTATTTCAAAATAAAATATTTTGGAATAACTATTCCAGAATAACTTATTTTGAAATAAGCGTGTAGTGTAGACATGGCCTAAGAGAGTTTGGTGCCTAATTCCCACAGCCTTTCCATGGGATTTGGATGCCTAGACTGCTTAGGTGCTTTTGTAAATCCTTTTAGGCTTTTCTCTGTGCATCAGGCTGCAGGTGATTTGCCTAAGGTTACAGGAAACCTGGGGCAAAGCAGAGATTTGAATGCAGGCTCTACGTTAGCACCCAAACCATTACCTCATTCTTCCCCTCAGCAAATCAACACTGTCATGGGCAAAGGTTTGCACTAGAATTTCTGGACTCACATAATAATTCTCCTGCTGGAAGAAGTTTGTGCATTCCATAGAGGACTCAGTCTTCAGCCTGTAGTGACACAGCATGTCCCAATCACCAGTGCTTTCTAGGAAAGTTCTTCTGGCTCCCTAAGGACAAATTCTACATTTGGTCTCACCTCTGAGCACTCTTGCTTTAGAATTAGGGTCCAGTTGCACAAATCAGGCTTCACATGAGGGAGTATAGGCTGCAAAGTCAGGTTCAAGGAGCAAAGTTTTTAAGCCACTATCAAACCACACAGATATGAACAAAACACAAAGGACTGGTGTTGGCAATGTCACAAAACATTCACACCCTGCAAATCCAAAGCCATAATGTGGCTAATGGATCTAGGCTGATGATGACCCTCCCTCTCCAACAGATAGGATGGGAAACACTACATGCTTGTTTGCAGGGCCTGCAGAGGAGAAGGGCTGTGGGTTGGCTTGAGGAGCCTTGGGCTGCTTCCCTGAACATGGGATTTGTAAAAGGGAAGGGCCCCTGTGACAGGGTGTCTGCCTAGTGCTTGTTTAATAATGGTTAAACTCAGCCCTGGGAGAGAGCTGAGGTTGTGGAGTCTGCATCTGTGGCACATATCAGCCAATTAGTACCCAGATGAGGGCTGTATAACTGAGGGCTCCTGGAGGGGAGAAGAGACACACACTCTTGATCTTCCTCTTCCTGGGGAGTAGGAGGCACCCGGCTGCATGGGAAGCTGGAAGTTTCCTCGCACAGAGCACTGTAGGGGAAAGGCAGGCCGAGCAGGGGAGCTCTGGCCTGACCTAACTCCCAGACTACAGAACCTGAGGCAAGGTCTAAGGGTACTAGGGCTGCAGAGAGGCAGCCAGGCAGCAAAAGACATCAGGCCCACACCCCCTTGCCTATGATGAGTGATCATTGCAGAGTGCACTTTACCCCTGAGGCAGGGGCTAGATGATGACTGGCAGTGGGGTCACTAAAGCAAAAGGTGTTTCCTAAGAGGGAGGACCCCAGAGTGTGGTGGTTTTGTGGGCTGGGCAGTACCTCAAGGGAAAGACTCTGTGGTCTGGGAAGGGTGGGGGTCCTGATACAGGGTGGAGAACAAACAGGTAAAGCAGGTGAGACACTGGCCAGAAGGGGGTGCTCTAGAGCTGAATTGAGCCAAATTCCCAAGTGGCCAGCAGGAGGTGCTGTAGCGGTGAGTCATGCCTTGTTATAGCCCCAAACAGAAAGCTCAGTGCTAGCCAGGAGAGAGGGGGTAAATTCTAGCTCAGTGGTCATGTGATGGGGTAACAGAACCCTGCACTGCCGAAGGTGGTGGTGTGTCCCTCTGGGTGAGCACCCACTGCCGCAGCGTCTCTGCAGGGAGCTGAACCCACCTGGCACTAGGACCCAGGGGGAGCACCGTGCACCAGGACCTCCGACACAATATGCCAGGCACCAAATGAGGCCAGGCTGGCTAAGCTGGCTGGCACGAGGCCATAAAAGAGCCCAGGTCAAGGGCAGAAGGAAAACCCTCCAAGCAGGTGTAACCACCACCAGGTGGATTTGAACCTAGGAGCTCTGGAAATCAGTATAGGAGCCTCTACTCTCTGAGCTAAAAGCCAGCTAGCTCCTAGCCCATGCTGTAGAGGTCTCTTGATCTTAACTGTTGCTGTGGTCCAGGTACTATTTGCATTGCTCAGTAACCACTCCAGGAGTATGGGTACACTACAGAGCTAATTCGAACAAATTTATTTTGAATTAGTTAATTTGAAATAAGCTGCTTCAAAATAACGCATCTAGACCCAAAAACTAATTCGAATTAGCATTTTGCTAATTCAAAATAGTACATCCACATTGAGTGGACCCTGAAGCGAAGGTAAGGCTGGCCAAAACCAGTGCCAAAAGGGCATCAGGGTCAGACATAGTGTGTGGGGCTGCTGCTTAAAGGGACCCGACCACCCATCTCGGACAGACAGTTCTCAAGTTTGTCTGCTTTCTGGTCCACCTCACTGAGGGACAGCAAAGCATTCGTATCTCGGAGTGCTCTGCTTGCCCTCACTCGAGACACCACTGCACTCTGCAACATGGAACAAGATCTGTCCCTGGGCACGCTGGTATGTGTCGTGGGGTTGTTGCCATCAGCCCGGCTGCACTGTCTGCAGACTGCCATCCAGGAGGTCCATAGAGGGGATGTCAGGATCCAGGGGGCCCTGCAGGAGAGCTTCCACCCTGAGAAGTGCCAACAGTCTCTCTGGTCTGCCCCACCGGAGGCTTGTGCCCCATTCCTCCCTCTCGTCCTTCCACTTACCCTTCCCTATCCCCTGCTTCCTGGTGTCAAATAAAAGACACGTATTTTCAAAAATAACTCTCTTTATTTAACACAGCTGGGGAGGGGGAATGAAACTCTGGGGAGACAGGAGAAAGGAGGTGGGAGAGGGGAGGGGAAAATCTGGGAGGAGAGAGTTGGAAGGGGAGGAATGGAAGTGAAAGCTCAGGGTTTGGGGTCCTGCTGGCTCTCCCGTCTCACAGCACTGCGGGTGCAGGAGCATCAGAGGGGAGTGGGTGTGGAGGTTGGGGCAGGAGGGACGGGGGGTGCAGAGGAAGCAGGATGGAGAGCAGGGGTGGGAGGAGAAGTGCGAGCTGGGGCAGCCGCAGGGGCTTGTCAGCCGATGGTTAGGGCAGTGAGTGAGACTTTACACCTGAGACTTTAACTGCGAGGACACACGGTCCCTTCTCAGCGGGCAGCCTAGGGGGAAAAAGCACTTTTCCCTTTTGCAGGCAGCTTCCCAGTTACAAGACTCCTGCCAGATTTCCTTTGATTGTCCCCAGTCTTTCTCTAACATCTAAAATCCATGTCCAGCATGACTGGCTTCATGTTACTGAATGTGAACCAATAACACAATCCTGCCGACTACGCCAACTCTGTCAGCCAATGGTTAGGGCAGTGCATGGTGTGTGTGTGTTATACACCCGAGTTTCAAGTGCTAGGACCAGGGTCCCTTCACAGCGGGCAACCTATGGAAGGCTGACAGGTGCCCCAAAGTTTGCAGGGAGAGATTATTACACCTGAGACTTTAACTGCTAAGACACACGGTCCCTTTGCAGCGGGCAGCATAGGGAAGGCCGACAGGTGCCCCATGGATCTGTCCCCTGGAGGCGACACGATCCGAACGCCTAGCTCTCACTGCGTCTGCCCCTATGACCAGCTGGAGTTCTTTTAATTGTGTCTGGTTCTGTTACAGCAACAGGAGGAGTCAGGTTAAAGCTTAAACAGTTACAAGTTTATTAAAGAGGTTTCTAAAGCATGTGGTTACAGTGGCTGTTGTTCTTCTTCTTAACTGCTAGCAAATACAGATATTAAAATGGTTACAAAGGAAAAAGGAAGATAGAAAATAATGGTACCAAGTGACAGCTTAACCTTTAAAGACCTCTATTCTATGCATGCACTAAAATAAAAGGACACATACAGGTACAATTTTTGCCTCCTTCTGCATCGCTCACTTCCAGCGTGTCAGGCCAGGATCGGTCCCGGGAAAGACGAATACAAGGCTGGGTGTATTCCTACTTGAAAGAGAGATCCTCCGGAAAAGACTTTATTTTCCGGAGAATCATGTCTAGACTGGCGTTTTTCTCCGGCTTATCTCCAAGCTGGAAAAAAGTGGCAGCCATGTTAATGCAAATGCCGTGGGGGGTATTTAAATCCCCCGCGGATTTGCCTATTCCAAAGTGCTACATTAGTGTAGACACAGCCTAGGTGTGTGGGTTACACAGGCAGGACTGGCGGCATGCCTGGGGAAGGAGACCGGCCCGCTGGTTCACCCATTGACGTGGTCCCGGCCTGAGGAGGGACAATGGGGCTCCATGCCTGATCCCAGGGCTTCTTTGCGTGCTTGGCTTCCCTGGAGGCCTGGGAAGGGCACCAGGACCCTGCCAGCCCAAAGTGGAGACGCAGTTATAACCCCCATGGACGGGTCGAGAAGCCACTGTGGGCTGCCGACTTGGCCCACTTTTGTCTTACTAACAGGTACCTCCATACCCCAAGACGCAGGGAGTCCTGTCCGATCTCCATCGCTATTCAGCTCCAAGGACTGTGTGGATGCTGAGAGGGTGAGACCGAAGCAACTATCCCGAGGACCCGGCGGCAAGAGCTACGCCTTTGCAGCTGACACCAGGCCGTGAGCCGAGGGATCTTTCATCGGACATTGGGCATGGATAGGTCGTCAGGTAGAAGTAGGAAATGACCCAGGACAGGGCTGTTAAGCCCGGGGTGGTGTTAGTGTGTTTCAGCTGGGGACCCCGCCAACTCCCAACAGCGGAGCCTTTCCCCCTTGTCTTTAGGGTCTTGGGTCGGGTCCCAGTGGAGAGGGTGGGCCCAGGCTCCCCTACTTCTCCATTGGTCCATTCTACAAATCGAGAGACTTAATTCCAAAGACTTTGAGGGAACTGCCATCATTTCCAAACTCCGACAATGTATAGATAGTCAATAGAGGGCTGGGAGGTGCCCGAACTCTGGGATGGGTGCTCCGAGAGACCCTGGGTGTGGGGACTCGTGGCCTGGGGACTCTCACAGGTCACCAACCAGTAGATTGGGGTCTACCAGCAGATCTTGGAGCCTCTGACAGGTGATCCTGACTGGTTTGGCTGGGAAGCTATCAAGCGCTGGCACTTCAGTTGCCCCTCTCCCCACTGTCATGATGCTTCTGCCCTCTGCCTTGGAGCTGCCCCTTGGGAGCCTCCTGCTTGCTGTGCAGGGTGTGGGAGGGAGAAGAGGGGGGGTTAATGTCAGGGTGTCTCCTCCCCCTCACTTCTGTACCCCATCGCCACACAGAGAGAAGGGGATGGAGGGAGTTTGGCAATGCAAATTTCTGTCACTCTCACACTGTGTGTGTGTGTGTGTGTGTGTCCATCATTCTCACAAACACACACTGTCCTTCACTCTCAGCTCCTGACCCAACACGTACGTGGGGGGTTGTTACTCTTTTAACTGCTTGCAAAGTGGGTTATTTTTGGTTTGTGACTGGTCTGTGAATTTCATTCCTCTCTTAGGGTATGTCGAATTTAAATCGAACTAACGGAGCGCTTAGTTCGAACTAGGAAAACCTCATTTTACGAGGATTAAGCTTAGTTTGAACTAGCTAGTTCGAATTAAGGGGTGTGTAGCCCCTTAATTCAAACTAGTGGGAGGCTAGCCCTCCCCAGCTTTCCCTGGTGGCCACTCTGGCCAACACCAGGGAAACTCTATTGCCCCCCTCCCGGCCCCGGACTCCTTGAAGGAGCAAGGGCTGGCTACGGTGCCCGTGCCAGGTGCAAGCCTGCCAGCACCCAGCCAGCAGACCCTGCACCTGGCACGGATCGAGCCACCCACCCGATGCCCCCCAGCCCTCCCCCTCTTCCCGGGACCAGGCTGGCGGCTCCCGGGAGCTTGCCCAGGACTGCAAGAGGCGGGCACCCGCCTGGGCTAGTGCAGACATCGTGGACCTCGTCCACGATCTCCGCACTAGGCACAGGAAAGTGACGGCTAGGGCAGGAGAGCTGCCAGCCTGGCCACCCTGGAGCAGGTATGCAAGAGAATCAAGGGGATCCACTGAGACCCCCGACCCTGAGCCCTGACCTTACAATGGCCATCCTGGGTCAGACCAAAGGTCCATCTAGCCCAGTAGCCTGTCTGCCGACAGCGGCCAACACTAGGGACCCTGGAGGGGATGGACCGAAGACAGTGACCAAGCCATTTGTCTCATGCCATCGCTCTCCAGCATTCCACAAACCTTGGGCAGGGACACCACTCCTACCCCCTGGCTAATAGCACTCCATGGACCCAACCTCCATGACTTGATCTCACTTCCCTTTAAACTCTGTTCTAGTTCTAGCCTTCACAGCTGCCTGCAGCAAGGAGTTCTACAGGTTGACTCTTTGCTTTGTGAAGAAGAACTTTCTGTTACTAGTTTGAAGCCTGCTACCCATTCCTTTCCTTTGGTGTCCTCTAGTCCTTCTTTATGGGAACTAATGAAGAACTTTTCTGTATGCACCCTCTCCACCCCACTCCTGCTTTTAGAGACCTCTATCCTGTCCCCCCTCCGTCTCCTCTTTTCTAAGCTGAAAAGTCCCAGTCTCTTTAGCCTCTCTTCATATGGGACCTGTTCCCAACCCCTGATCATTGTAGTTGCCCTCCCCTCTCCCACCTCCTTTTCCCAGTCTCCCCCAGTTTTGTTCAATAAAGACAGATTCCATTTTGGAAGGTACGTTATCTTTATTTTGTACATCAAGAAGAGGGGCTAGGGAAGGGTAAGTGGAAGGAGGTGAGGGAGGAATGGGGTACGAGCCCCCGATGGGGAGGACTGGGCTGGCTCTGCGGGCTTCTGGGGGTGGAAGCTCTCCTGCAGCCCCCCAATTGCCCCCTCTCCCCAGATGGCAGCCTGCCGCAAGTGCAGCCGAGCTGATGGCCGAGTGGTGTGATGTGCCCAGTGTGGGTACTCCAGGCACTCCAAGCCAGGACTGGTTTGCAAGCGGGGCACCCCTGAGAACTGTCTGTCCGGGGTGGGGGTCGGGACCCTTTAAGCACAGCCCTCGGCTAGCCTGAAACAGCAGCTTCACGCTCTAAGACCTCCTCTTATGCCCTGCTAGCACTGCTTCCGGCCAGCCTTAACCCCGGTTCAGGGTCCACTTAATGTGGACATGCTAGTTCGAATTAGCAAAACGCTAATTCGAACTAGTTTTTTAGTCTGGATCCGTTAGTTCGAATTAGCTTAGTTCGAATTAACGCTGTAGTGTAGACATACCCTTACACTTACATTTAATTCTTTGAGCAGTGAGTTCTAAAATGCGGAACCAGTCATGACTAAAGTAATTATCTCTGGGGTAATTGCTGCCCCTGGAAGTTCCTGGCATGTCTCTGCACCCCCTGAGAAAGTCAGAGCAGGGGGTCTCCACATTCTGTCATTGCCTTTGGACACTATCCCCTAAGCCACCCTAGATCCCACCCCAGCTCCCTGCCTTCAGGGCATCCCCTCCCACACTCCAAACCCCTTGGCCCAAGACCAGAGCCCGCACCCCAACCTCCTACCCAGCCTGGTGAAAGTGAGTGAGAATGGGGGAGGAAGGGGGATGGAGTGAGAAGGGTGAGGCCTCAGAAAAGGGATGGAGCAGGGGTGGGGCCTCACAGAAGGGGCGGGAAGGAAGCAGAGCGAGGGTATTTGGGTTTGAGGTAGATCTTACATTGCACTTAGATTTAAAAAGTGACCTTGTGGTAAAAAAGACTACAGCTCTAGCTCATCCCTTTTGTGCCCAAATTAATGATCCAAGCTGCTTAGCCTATATGGACATATTTCTGTTAATCCCAGTCAGTTTGTTATTAGCCTACCACTGCATCCATTGGGTCCAGCTGTCATGTCTTGCCAGACCCCTAGAGCGGGAGCTCCCTGGGGCAGGGAGTAAATTCTGTGCTATTAGTCTGAACAGCACGAATCCTTCAGTACTACTGTAACACAAAGAATAATGAGAAATGTTTTTGGAAGTGTTGTATTTAAAGTACTGCACAGGATCTTTTCAGGGGGATAAGGCAAAACACTACATTTATTGATAATACATATAGCAATCACTACTTTATCATATGCATATATCACATTCATGTACACACACACACACACACAAGCACACTCTGTCTTCTTGTTACCAAGTAATTGCTCTCCCTAACTGCACTGACAGGTGAATTAGATGGGGTAGGAGTGGAGTCAGGTTTCTGCCAATCCCGATCGATGCTCAAATGTTGACAAGGCAAAACCTGAGGTCCCCTGCAAGATACCTTAGATTTATAGTGGCTTCCCTCTCATGCAAATCTATACCAGTTAGTCATCACATGCATATGTAAAGTCTGTGTGGGTCACCATATGCCTATGCAGTTAGTCATCTATGGTGCCTTCTTCTGGGTGTTGTCTTAATGCTGCCACATTCATCTTCAAAGAGGGTGCTACCAAAAGCAGGCACTTGCTGCTGACTTCCAAAGCATCCAATATGTCCAATCTTCTTTCAATAAGCCCACTTGACAGGCCCTAATGTCCTTGGATCTGGTCCTATTCCCCTCTCCAACTGTGGAGAGGTGCTTGTCTTCCACGCCTTATTAATTCACACCTCATTCATTCAACAGGGCAATCAATTAAGCAGAAGAGGAGAGCTCTATTCTGGTACAAAGACATGATTATAATATATCAAAATGTAATACAAAGTTGCTATATAACAAGACTTAATACAAAGTTTCTATATAAAAGGACTTAATATTTAATGCAAAGTTATATATGGAAAGACTTAATACAAAGTCATATGAAAATGATACAAAGTTATATGAAGATGTTTAATACAGAGATTTATCATATAAAGATATTTAATACAGAGATTTATCTACGGATGTCCCATTTTCAGGGGTGGTTTAGACATGTAGGCACCCAAGTCACCTTTGAAAATAGGAGTTGGTTGCTTTAAAAAGAATTGCTCAATAAGCTAGTTCCCCTTGAAGTCAGGGCAAAACACTCAGAATTTTAAATGATGCAGAATCTGGCCCTGCATACAGCTTTATGGAGCCATTGGATCTTCTCTAGAAAGTTACCTGAGCTCTGCTCCTGTGTTCCACTTGTCCTGGATTTATTAAATGACAAGGGAGTGATTCTGATTGCCTTACTCCAGTGGAAAACAAAAGGAACTTCAATTAGCTCTAGTAGGAATGCTATATATTCGCGTAACAAATGGTTAGTGGTTTTTATTTCGGTGCTTTCCTCATAGTTCATATCTGGTATGAGAGTAAGAGCTTATGATAAATTCAAGAGCTAACTAAATTACTAGGGTTAAAGGCCACCCTCCCATGCTGCCAGTGCAAGTGGAGATCAGAAAATGGCCTCTTACAGAGTGCTGCTTGTCAACAGATTTTGGTGCTTTACAAAGAAGATACTTGCTAAATGCTAACACACAGAGGAAACTAAGGCCTCAATCTTCAAAAGCAAGTCATGATTTTAGGTGCCTCTTTGGCAGGCCATCTTGACACCCTAGCAGGACCTTGTTTTTCAGATGATAGATACTAGGCATTTTCTGACAGTCAGGGTCCTTTAAGACATCTCAGGTCAGACATCTAAAATCACTAGCCTTGTTCATAAATGTAGGCCTTAGTCATGGCCAAACCTCAGCCAAACTCTGCTTGAAGCCATTGGCATGTTGCCAGCAAAGGATGACCATTATGCCAAGGGCTATGATTCTGGCATGGTGGTCACCGAATTGATTGGTGGTCATCGAATTTTGAATAAAGTCTGTGCCAACTTGGTAATGGCTGTAAGACAGGTTCTCAAACTTCATTGCACTGCAACCCCCTTCTGAAAACAAAAATTACTTCACAAGCCCAGGAGAGGGGACCAAAATCTGTGCCCATCCAAGCTTTGCTCCCCAGTGAAGGGAGAAAAAACCCAAGCCTCTCCATTCTGGTGGGGGCTGCAACCTGATCCCTGTCACTGAGGGCTGAGGCCCTTGGGCTTTGGCTCTGAGCAGTGGGGCTCAGGCTTCAGGCCTAGGCCCCAGCAAGTTGAAGCTAACCTTGACAACTGGTTTAAAAAGGGTCCTGACCCGCTGTTGAGAACCACCGCTGTAAGAACACTTTTGATTAGGCCCCTAGACGCTCAGTGGCACTGTGATCTGGTACATGGGGTCCCAATGCTGCTCAGGTTTGGGCCATTATCCCTCAGTAGATGGAGGCAGAGATGGATGAGCCAAACCAAGTAGGGTTGCCAGGTGTCTGGTACTGACCTGGACAGTCGGGTATTTTCTCCTCCTGTCCAGTAAAAAAATTCAGAAAATACCGAACACCTAAAAACCAGTATTTTCTGATTATTTTCCCTGCCAGGAGGCGAAAATACTGGACAACTGGCAACCCTACACACATTCAGTAACTGGGCCCAGCTCCCACCCATTTACTTACTTCCTCAAGGGAGCTGTCTTCTGGCTCGGAGCAAGAAAACAAGATGGCCACTGGCAAAAAGCCTCAAAGGCCTTTCTTAAAGGGGCCATGCTGAGGGGTTTTTTTTGTTTGTTTTGTTTTTTTTTTTTTGGTTAATAACTCTTGGAGGTCCTTTTTTTTCATTTCTCAACAACTTTTGTCTCCCCCTTTTTTATCTCTCAACAGAAATTTTTTCTCCAGTGGTTTTTTTTTTTTTTTTTTTGGAGTGGAGGGTTCCATATTTTTGGTTAAACCAACTGGCAGCCCTAAAAGTGGTGGTGTGACTCTTTGTGACAGGTTCAACACCCAATATGAGGAGGCTGATGCAGGCCTGTGGGACAGAAGTGACCACTGGAGGCTGAGAGGAGTGGGTTTGCTCTGCAAACTCCTTCCCTCCAGCCTCAGCACCCCTGTGACAGGGTTGGGTGTTACAGGCCCAGCAAAAGCCAAATTGGGCCAAGTAGGCCCCAAGCAGCCAGTTTGTCTCCAGTCTGTGAGGATTAAGCCTGCGATGAAGCCCTGATCAGGGGAAGTTCACCTATGTGAGAACAGTGGGGCTTGTGTAGTGACAGGAAATTGGAGAGGAGGCTGCAGGGAGGTAGTCTGCAGTCTCTCCTTGGGAGACAGGAGATGCATTAGGGGACTATAGAGACAGATAGCTCACAGTTACTCCCTGGGAGAGGAAGCTGTGAGGCTGGCAAACCCAGACACATGAGGAAGGCTAGGAGATAAGGAAGAAGCTCAGGGAAAAGAAAAATGCAGGAGGGAACCACACCTTGGCTGCTATTTAGAGGGTCCCTAAGCAGGAACCTGGAGCAGAGGATGGGACCCAGGTTGCCCTGCCAGCTCCTGAGGGTGTGGCACCTTGAGCAGTGAACAAGAGGTCTGCGGTGTATTTCTGGTGAGCAGGAACTTTAATACACAATCCCTCATCCCAGAAGGCAGAACTGCATTGAGCCCTGGCCAGAAGGCTGAGTCACAAGGGAAGGCTGTGGTTCCCAGTGTAAGCACTAGAAAGGGTATCTGCCTGGCAGAACTGATCCCTAGAATGGCCAGGAGAAGGTGCCATCCAATGGTGAGTTGAGCACCCTTTCACAACCCCAGGACGCTCTTGTGTAGCAAAAAAAATACATTATTTGGTGACTTTTCTGTGACTTACTTTTCCCCCACACCTCTGCTCTGAAATGCACTAAAAATGTCTGTACTGAAACTGTAGGCTTAATTATTCTCTCCTTAAAGCCCTGATTTAGAAAGTTCAAGTAGGTTGAGGTTGCTCCACAGACTTAAACACATTATAACAGTCAGGGAAGTGCTGTCTTGAATAGGGACCTGTTTCTAAGGAGGTCTCAGAATTAAGAAGCTTTGGAATGTTCAGGGAGTTACTTGCAGACAATAATTTTATTTAAACCACTTCATCAGCTTGCACTGTGTTGATCTAGAGAATTGAATAGTCAGAAGAAATTCTTCCTAAAACTTTTTAAACTTCATAGAGGCTTGCCAGCATTCAGTACCTGGAGGTGATGGGTCATGTCCATATGCAGGCAGCCCTATATGCAGCAGTGTTTGGGTTTCTTTTTAACTTGATGGTAGCACTAGGAAGAATGACGTTAAAATGAAATTTTTCTGAGTCAAATGGCAAGGCTTAGAAAAGCAGATGTGGGGTGTATGCTGTGAGCCAAGAGCAACTTCATGAAACTTAAAAGATCATTTCTACAAAAACTAGAAAAAAATGAGCCAGTCAGTGTCATGATGGATTGGAGGGAGGAAATAGCTTGAATATTTGAACCCAAAAAAAATTGTAGCACAAAAATGTTAACATTCTGGTGCCATTATTTTGTCATGGGTAGGAAATTATTTCAACAAGCAGCTGAAAGATATTTAAATACCAGTCGCTCTCTGAAATACAATGAGAACAGAGGCCTTTATTTCTCAGAACTAGGTCTGCATTCATTTTAGGATCAAAAACTCCCGTCTGTAAAAACCTTGACATGTGCTTGCTCTAATCCTTGTCTCTCTCCTCTCTGGAAGACATTTTTGATTTTGTAGCACTTATTCAAGTTTCTCAGAAAATCCAAAATGAAATATTCTGTTTGGGTCAGTGTGACCTGAATCGGAATATTTCAGAGGTCGAACTAACCTAAAATGTTTTTACAGTCCATTCAATGTTAAATTGCAGTTCTGTTTTGTGGCATATTGTCTCATTTGGAATTGTGGTTCAGGTCTTCTTTCTCTCCTGTGGGCTGGGATCCATAACCAGGCTCTGATGTAATGTAGTCTTCTTTCTGAGAGATGTGGTGCACATTGGGAATCACTGGACTGCACATGCCTGATGGTAGATGTAGAACAGCCAGGGAGCTTGGCCCATAGATGAGAATGAAGGAATCAGGCACCCAAACTACAATTCCCATGAAATCATCCACCATAACAGAGAATTCAGTTTCATGTTGAACTGACTTGAAATATTTTGGGTCAGTTCAATCAAGGCCGTCCTGAAGCATACACAACTCCCCACCCTCTGGTCTACCTCTCAGCCCCATCAAACCAATCCTTCAGCTCTTCCTGTTCCACCTCCCAGCACCATCAGCCCCAGACTTCTCCACTAGGCCTTGCAGTCCTGTCTGCCCCAATACCCCACTCCTGTGCCATCTCCCAGTCCCATCAGCACTAATCCCCTAGCTCCCTGCACTGCCTCACAGCCCTGTGGAACCCAATCTCCCTGACCTAATACTCTACCTTCCCGACTATGCCTCTCCCTTTTCCGCCTGCTCTACCTCCTGGCTTGCAGCTCCAGCCAACTGTGCCATCAGTCTGCCAGCTCTCCCACCAGTCTCCTTACCTTCTTTTCGCGCCCCACCCCCAGCTCCTGACCCTAGAGCCCCGAGCACAGCCCCATCCCATAGAATGGCTGCCATCCTGACAAAGAATGGCAGATGCAGGTGATTGGGCTGCCTAGGGCACCAAAAATCTTAAGGACAGTCTGGAATTCAATAAATCATATTTTCATCAGAAATGCCAAAATTAAATGGCTTCTCACTTGTGAATTGGAATGTTTTGAAACTTTTCAGTCTGCAAAATTTACATATATTTGCTTTTTCTCATGAATAGGGACAAGAACAAATATTGAAATGAAGGCATTTCTTGTGGGATGGAAATTTCACTTTTATCTCAACTCTAATCACATTCTTCTGGGGAGAGAGAAGGCGCGAGAGCACCAGTGAGAATTATTTGACCAAAATTTTTTCCCATTGAAATGAAAATGATTCATGAAAACAGTTACATTAATAGCTTTTCTCCATTATAATACATTGGTTTTCCATTGTTCACAATTGGTTCACCATTGTTAGCCCTTCTGGAGGCTGTTTTTTGGGGCCGGAGGTTGGTAATTTAGGATTTTCAAAAGTGGCTGTTAATTTTTGGGTTCTCATCTGGAGATACCTTATGGAGGGCCCCTTTAAGATGTCTCCAGTGGAGCACCCCAAAAAGTGCAAGTACCTAATATTCCTGGTCACTTGTCAAAAACCTTGGCTTTATCCCATAGGTTGTCTCATCTTATTGAACTCTGTTAAGCAAATTTGGTGTTCTCTTTTCACAGAAGATGCTCTAAGAGCCCATGTTATCTATTTGGCACCCCTATTGGTGCCCATTAATCACTAGGCAAGAGGTCTAACAAAGAGATATTGGTTTGTAGTTTCCTGACTGCCAGAAGGGATGGTGAAATCCAAAACAAGGCAAGGCAACCTCTAGTTTTCAGGATCCCCTTGTGGGCTCTCTCCCCTTAGACAAAGATGAACATAAAATAATTTTAAAAAACAAATAATTTCTTACTGCACATGGAATTTCTCAGGGACTCCCCATAAACCCTGGACATAGTTTTTAATACCATACTTTACTACTGTTCATGGTCAACAACACCCAGTACTTTACATAGGACTAAACACTTGCAAAGCACTGCCAAGAACATATCACCCTTGTATAAATATTATCTCAGTCTTGCCTAGGTATAGTCCCATACACAAGTTTCCCAAAATCATGCAGGAGAATTAGAGCCAGAGCTGGTGTTAGAGCTCAGATGTTCCTACTTCCTAGGCTTGACCAAGGGTTTCCAGATTGTGGTTAGCAGACCATCAAAGAGCCACTGGTTTCAGCAAACAGCTAACAACTTGTTTGCAGGCTCTTTTTTTGCCATGAGCAAGAGGGGGCCCTGTCAAAGCAACTGGAAAGGAGAAGGAATCAGCTTGCTATCTGCAATAAGGGCACAAGAGATAGAAAAGAGAAAATGAACATTGCACTTCAGGACTAGAGTCAAAAGAGTTGTAAAAACTACTACTTCCTCCTGCTATGATTTTACAGGGAAACAACGGCTGCAGCTGCTTGGGAATGGGGAATGGGAAAGTCTGTGCTGTAAGGAGATGTGGTCCTCCCGCCCTCCACTCCTACCCCATCTCGAGGCCCTGGTGGATGAATCTGTTGAAGATGTCTGAATAAAATAAATGTGCTCATTCTCACCACAGTCAGGAGTGCTCAGTAGATGTCAGCATGTTCTGGACAGTAGTGTGTACCAGCTGGTCCCTGTGCCCTGGGCTGGATTTAGAAGAGTGGATTGTGTTAGTAAAGCCCCTGTTCAGCTGGGGTATTAATTCCAGTGGGCTGGAAGTGGTATTTTCCCTTTCCTCCACTGTGGTTTCTGCCATGGCATCAAACTCCCCTTCCCTCCCATAAGTGCTCTGCAGCCAGGTACCAGCTGGCCCACTCCCTGGCTGTATCTGCCCAGACCCTTATCCCAGACCTAACATCCCAATTGCCACATGTTGATCCCTGTGGTCTGTCTCCCTCCCAGCCTCAGTGAAGTTGTAGCCACGTTACACATAATTCCACAGCATATTCATTGCCCTTGGGCCACTCCTATCAATCTTCTCTGGGTGACTCTGACCTGCTGCTCCCCACGCCCCTCAGAACAACATCCTAGCAGGGAGAGGTTCCAGTGGCCTTTCACACTAAACTGAAACGTTCCTGAGCAGTGTGAAAAAAGAGAGTCGTGATCGTTGCCAATACAGACTTCAGTTCAAAGCCCCACTGTGTCTTATGTCTCATTCCTCATCATTCTTTATTGACACTGTCTAAAAAGAGCACCTTTATTGGGGTACAAACCCGTCTGCCGCGCTAGCTGCCATTTCCTGGAAGCCAAACAGAGATGACAAGTGTTTACTTTGTATATTTGTCTAAAGCATCCAAGTGGGAGGCTGGGGTCAGTATTTCAAGGCTTACCACATGTTTCAAGCCAAGCGTTTCCTGGCAGGGAATCCGCAATCACATTGAGCTGCTGCTTAAACTCTGCTGTCCTTGCATGAATCTGTGTGGCCTGTTGTTCGGATTGAAGGATCTGTTCTGGCAGACTTGCTGTAAAAAATAAGATGCCCCTTTTCTAATCTCCCTTTTTAGAGCTTTTAGTGGCAGGCAGTAGCATCAGTTACAAAGGACGTATCTATGGGTGAGGTTGTAGGGAGTGTTCCCTATAAGCTGAGTGCTTAGGTGGCCACTCATGAGAGATCTGAATGCAGTCCAACTGATGAGTAGAGCACCTACAGCTAGGGTTGTGTTTCTACTAGTAGTACACATTTTCACAGGCCTCGGTGCACATAAAATTTATTTTGCAGATGGATTGAAACAATTAGGAGGAACATTGGTTGTAGGTACTTGATTTGTTGGAGAAGTGAATGTGTTCTAACAGAAAGCATTATCAGATTTCTCCCTACTGTGTAATACTCCTTCCCGGTCTCTTGTTATTTAAGTAGCATCTTTTATCTTACAAGGTGGGTAGGTGGGCAGGACAGGTTTAAACCAATACACCATAAATTTAATGTATTTCTCTCATGGGTGGTACCAACCCTCCCACTCACATCTCAAAACAAACAAAACCAAATCATCTCTCCCCACCCAAGGGAAATTCAAGTCTGTATATCATTCCTTAAGTGCAGGCCTATCTCTTATTGATGGTCTTGATCCAATTCCTGGCAGACAGGGCTCAGCACAGCAGAAATGTAACGGAACTGTTGTCACCCTGACTCAGTCTCAGCAGAACAGCCACTCTGAAGTTGGCCCCTCTTAGGTGGAACAGAAGCATGCTGATGGAACCGGATGAGAAGCTTGCCTAATCTATGGATAGACAGTTGGATTTGGCTCCACGATTTGACACCAAGTTCACTCACCAGAAAGTAAGTGTTTGTGTGTGTGTAATTTCGGAGCCAATCACCAAGCCTCGTTCCTTCCCCCTCAAACTTTGATTGAGATCACAACCCTTATAGCTTGACCCAAAACCTGCTATGAAAAACTGCATGACAAATAGCTGAACTAGAAGCATCAGTGCTCTGGGCCAATGTTGCAGTTTGACATATGCAGAATCCCCCAGGAGAGCGGGGTGTGCAAGGACTGCATTATAGCCTGTCTGCATTGTCAGGGGCTGGTAGTCAGGGATGAAATGACCTCTGTGTGTTTGTTCCTTCTAGCACCTGGTAAGTCTATCACTTGAATAACTTAAAAGCCACATACAGTAGGAACAGGCTCCAAGAATTTGCCCCTTGTTTTTATTAAGTGAATGTTTGAACAAATTGAAAGCAAAGATAAATTTAACAAGTTAAGGTACAGTGAATCCAGGAGTCCAGGGGGGGTTACAGTGAAAACAAGAAAGCAAACAAGGATTAAAGTGATCAGTGTAACCCGCCTTGTCCTGGATATAGGTGAGGGGTATTTAAAAAATGTAGTCCATATGTGTCCTCAGGGGCACTGCCCATAAAGCCAAACAGCGTCTTTGTTTCTGGCCTAGTTCATAAGTCCATAGGTGGAGGGGGTCCCATGGCGCCATCCATCCTGTCTTCTCTTCCATCCGGTGGTCTTTCTGGAACAAAAGAAGTGATCATAGTCCATCAGGTAAAAGAAGCCAATGCTGCCCCTGACCTGGTCCTACATCAGTCTGCATCATCTGTCCCTCGTCGTCCACCCAACATGGCTCATCCTGGGTATAGATGATGGGTTTTTAACACTCAGTCAATAAGGGTATGTCTAGACTGCATCCCTCTGCGGACAGAGAGATGCAGTCTAGACATACCCTAAGTGTCCTTAGGGGCACTACCCATAGAGCAAGGCAGAGTCCTAGTCGCTAACAAAGCTCCTAAGTTCATGGGAGGAGCATGCCCCATAAAGTGGTCCATCCCGCGCCCTCTTTGGCCTGGTGATCTTCCTGGTACAGCATAGTCTGTCAGCTAGTGCTTCCCCTAACCTTGTCCCTCATTGTTCATCTGGGGTGGCCTGGGGTGCTGTCCTGGGTCCTGTCCCTCATTGGTCTTATGAGTGCTGTCCTCAGTCCTGTCACTTCTCAGCTGTCACCATTGTCCCTCTGTGGTGGACACAGCCATCAGTGTCCCTCATCGAAGGTCTCTTCCAGCACCTGTGGAGAGGAAACAAGCCTGGAAGACAGAGAAGTGTTGGAGATCCTCCGTCTGTGTCCTTCCATAGTGGGTGATCATGACTGTTTCTTATTTAATAAACAAACAAACAAACACCCAGAGATGTAAAGTTCATCAGGGAAGGTGGCAGCGGCTTTCTCTGGTCTTGTCCTTCATCAGCAGTCTTGGTCAATCTTCCGTTCCCCTCGGCGATGGTCTCCTGCAGCACCTGTGGAGAGAAAAGCCCCTCGAGGGAGGAAGTCGGTGATGCCCCTGGTTGTGTCCCTCCTAGATGGGCAGCCTGAAGAGTTTCCTCATTGAACAAGTCTGTAGTCATCTCAGGGAAGGCAGCAGTTGCATTCCCTGGCTCTGTCCTTCACCAGCATGTCTGGCTGTCTGTCATCTTCAGTTGGTGGCCTCCTCCAGCACCTGTGGGGGGGAATAAAGCCGGGAGAAAGAAATGGTAGAGATTCCTGCCTGCTGCGTCCCTCCTCAGTGGGCAACCTGCTGAGGTACTTCAGTAATAGAATTCATTGTCTGTCAGAGAAGGCAGTGACCATGACCATGTCTCTTGTCAAAAGTCTCCATCGCTTGGTGTCCCTTGTTGTCCAGCACCTGTGGGGAGACACAGCCTGTAGGGGAGAAGACAGTTGATTTCCCTGGCCTTGGGTCTCTTCAGTGGGCGGTCCTGTTAGCCTTCTATAGTCCTTGACACGTTGTCCGTGTTGGGGAAGAGAAGGGTCCTGTGTATCTCTAGTGTGTGTAGTCTATGTGGTGGGGGAGTGTGAAGCAGCAGGGTGTGTTACGCCTCCCGGTATTGGCAGTGGCCCTTCACATGCTCTGTGTAGATATCACAGGACCACCTGATGGCATCGGACACCATCACCTGGGCTGTGTCTAGATTACATCCCTTTTTTGACAGAGGGATGGAAATTAGGCACTTTGAAATTGCAAATGAAGCTGGGATTTGAATTTCCTGAGCTTCATTTGCATAATCGGGTCATGGCACTCTTTCGAAAAAGCGCTATTTCAGAAGTAAAACCACGGTCTAGAGGCGGTTCTTTCAAAAAGGGAAGGATTTTTTGAAAGATCCTGTAAACCTCATTTTTTACCTCATTGAGGTTTACAGGCTCTTTCGAAAAAGCCTTCCCTTTTTGAAAGAACTGTGTCTAGACCGTGGTTTTACTTTCAAAATAGCACTTCTTTGAAAGAGTACTAAGATGCAATTATGCCAATGAAGTGTGGGAAATTCAAATCCTGGCTTCATTTGCAATTTCGAAGCGCCTAATTTACATCCCTCTGTCAAAAAAGGGATGTAATCTAGACACACCCCTGGTTTATGAGATGAGCGTAGTGACAACTGATGCCACAGGCTTCATTGATCAGGTTGGTGTCATGGAGGATCTTAGCAATGGACTTCTGGTGTCTGCTGGACTCTCGCTCTCAAGGGGGATCTCCCTGGATGGTGAATTCCGTGGGCCTCACCAGGGTCTTGATGCCACCGTCCATGTGGAGGGAGACGCACTTTGTGGCATTAAAGCACAGGCCCATCCACTTAGCAGCCCAGCTGATGATGTTCAGCATCCGCTGGAGGCAGAGGTTCTATCAGTGTAAGCTAGAACCCAGTGTGCACTCACCACTAGAGATGTAAGAGTGTACTCGATTAACCAATTCACTGATAAGCAAAAGCTTATAGGCTAATGCTGTAGACTACATACATTTCCCTCCTCTCCCTACCAGTACATTTTTTAGCAGGCTGGCCAGCAGCCTGGCCCAGTCCTGGCTTACAACAGATCCAGGACCTACTCCTGCTGTGGCTCTGCATTTAAAGCGTGTTAGGCGCTGGGTGGGCAGCCAGCCAGTCTCTGTCCTGACTCATGGTGGGTGCTGTTGTGTATTAGGAGTCAGGTGGGCAGGAAGCTGAGGTCAGTTCTGGCTCATGCCAGCTCTGGGAGCACACACTCCCCTCTCAGACAGGGGCTGCTGCCATCCCGTGTTGTTGCCTCCTTATCAGAGGCTGCAGCACAGGGCGACAGGCAGCCAGTCCAGAAGGGGAGCTGTTTTTTAAACTGGCTCCCCTGGCGGACCAGCTCCCGCCTGGCATCCCGCACTGCTGTCTCTGAGGGTATGTCTACACTACAGCGCTAATTCGAACTAGCTTAGTTCGAATTAGTTAATTCGAACTAAGCTAATTCGAACTAACACATCTAGAACTAAAAACTAGTTCGAATTAGCGTTTTGCTAATTTGAACTAGCATGTCCACATTAAGTGGACCCTGAACCGGGGTTAAGGATGGCCGGAAGCAGTGCCGGCAGGGCATCAGAGGAGGACTTAGAGCATGGAGATGCTGTCTCAGGCTAGCCGAGGGCTGTGCTTAAAGGGACCCGACCCCCACCCCGGACAGACAGTTCTCAGGGGTGCCCTGCTTGCAAAGCAGTCCTGGCTTGGAGTGCGCTGAGTGCCCACACTCGGCACATCACAGCACTCGGCCATCAGACCGGCTGCACTTGCCTCAGGCTGCCATCTGGGGAGAGGGGGCAATTGGGGGGCTGCAGGAGAGCTTCCACCCCCAGAACCCCGCAGAGCCAGCCCAGTCCTCCCCATCGGGGGCTCGTGCCCCATTCCTCCCTTACCTCCTTCCACTTACCCTTCCCTAGCCCCTTTTCCTGATGTACAAAATAAAGGACAATTGTGTTCCAAAATGGAATCTGTCTTTATTGAACAAAACTGGGGGAGACTGGGAAAAGGAGGTGGGAGAGGGGAAGAGAGAGGCTGGGAGAGGAGAGGGCAACTACAATGATCAGGGGTTGGGAACAGGTCCCATATGAAGAGAGGCTAAAGAGACTGGGACTTTTCAGCTTAGAAAAGAGGAGACGGAGGGGGGACAGGATAGAGGTCTCTAAAAGCAGGAGTTGGGTGGAGAGGGTGATACAGAAAAGTTCTTCATTAGTTCCCATAAAGAAGGACTAGAGGACACCAAAGGAAAGGAATGGGTAGCAGGCTTCAAACTAGTAACAGAAAGTTGTTCTTCAGAAAGCAAAGAGTCAACCTGTGGAACTCCTTGCTGCAGGCGGCTGTGAAGGCTAGAACTAGAACAGAGTTTAAAGGGAAGTGAGATCAAGTCATGGAGGTTGGGTCCATGGAGTGCTATTAGCCAGGGGGTAGGAGTGGTGTCCCTGCCCAAGGTTTGTGGAAGGCTGGAGAGGGATGGCACGAGACAAATGGCTTGGTCACTGTCTTCGGTCCATCCCTTCCAAGGTCCCTAGGGGTGGCCGCTGTCGGCAGACAGGCTACTGGGCTAGATGGACCTTTGGTCTGACCCAGGACGGCCATTCTAAGCTCAGGGCTCAGGGTCGGGGGTCTCAGTGGACCCCCTTGATTTTCATGCACACCTGCTCCTGGGTGGCCAGGCTGGCAGCTCTCCTGCCCTAGACGGCCACTTTCCTGTGCCTAGTGCGGCGATCATGGACAAAGTCCACGATGTCCGCACTAGCCCAGGTGGGTGCCCGCCTCTTGCGGTCCTGGACAAGCTCCCGGGAGCCGCCAGCCTGGTCCCGGGAAGAGGGGGAGGACTGGGGGGGCATCGGGTGGGTGGCTCGAGCCGTGCCAGGTGCAGGGTCTGCTGGCTGGGTGCTGGCAGGCTTGCACCTGGCACAGGCACCATAGCCAGCCCGTGCCCCTTTAAGGGGTCTGGGGCCGGGAGTGGGGCATACGAGTTTCCCTGGTGTTGGCCAGAGTGGCCACCAGGAAAAGCTGGGGAGGGCTAGCCTCCCACTAGTTCGAATTAAGGGGCTACACACCCCTTAATTCGAACTAGCTAGTTCGAACTAGGCTTAATCCTCGTAAAATGAGGATTACCTAGTTTGAACTAAGCACTCCGCTAGTTCGAATTAAGTTCGAACTAGCGGAGCGCTAGTGTAGCGCCTTTGAAAGTTAGTTCGAACTAACGTCCGTTAGTTCGAACTAACTTTGTAGTGTAGACATACCCTGACATAGTTCTTAGGGCTGGATTCTTAGGGCATGGACTCTTCCCAAAGATTGTGTTCCTGTCACAGTGTTTAGTTGTTATGTTTTCTATGCGGGAAGCAGGGGGCGGGGAGAATCTGGCAGTCATCTTATCCTGCTGTCCTCATTTTGCATCCCTGGCTCCAAATAACATTATTTGATTTGAGACTTTTCGGAAAGCCAAGGCAGACAGAGAATTGCTCCTCCACCATGTTGTGTAAAAGGAGTTGGGGTGGAAAGGAGGAAAACTATTTCCTGCAATGAAACTCTAGCCCATTCCACTTAAAAATAGCAGGAAAACAAACTCCTCCGAGACACTCTAAAAATAGATTTGATACTTGTCTCCACTCTCTTTCCCCCCTCCCCCCCCCAGCCAAACTCCCAGCTTCTAATTTATCTGACTACTTGGCAAGAAACCTGTTAGACAGACTGGAATTCTTTAAACTACTGTCTGTCTTGGTGCTAGGAGAAGGGACTATGTTATACTTCAAAGGGATTGGGGGAAGACACCTCTCTGCTTCTGATAGATATGGTAGGATGGCCCAGAGACTAAAGCCAATTTAACTGGCCACAGGTGAGTCTGCCCCCCAGTGCAGACAGATGCTTGTGTGGAATAGGCTTGGCTAAGGGCTCCAGTGGTACATCCCCATCAGGCAACCAGGGCAAGAGACGTTAGTGGAGAGAAGGGAACATGGTCAAGGTGTCCCTATGTTGCAGTGATCACTAGCGGCTGGACCAGCTGATAAGAGCTGGATTCAAGATGATTCGGCATGTAACAGTAACCGTATCAAACCTACTGTCTTCTGAACTCTGCTCATGTGCCCATAGGTGGCATTGTTTAAATTAACAATTCAGTGCGAAACTCAACAATCCTCACCTACAGCAGCAAGATTGGTGCCTCCATGATACAGACATATGCAGATCTAAAGATCATTGTTTTACTGTAACAACAGCCTATTGGTTCCACAGATGACTAGCCCATGCCACGGGCCACACCGAGGTGTCATGAAGCCCCTCACAATTTGTTCTCAGGATGCAGATTTTATTGGCCTTGTATAACCACCATCCACAACAGAGTGGTTAGGCTATTTCTAAGTGAAGAGGTATTGCTTGTGTGTAGAGCTGTGTGAATAGCTGATTCATGGGCAGATTTGGTTCATGGGCAGTTGTGAAAAATTATGGAGGAGGTAGGAGAATATTTTGGGGCTGACTGAAAATGAGTTTTTTTTAAATTTTTAGTTAAAAAGAATTTTAAAAATCTGGGGTCAGATAAAATATGACATTCAAACTGAAATGAAATGTTTAATTTCTATGTCCGGCCTTTTAAATCTTTTTATAATAAAAGTAGAAGAAACCCTGAAATAAAATGTTATTTTGACCCTTCCAGAAAATCAAAATAATTTGTTTCAGAATTTTTAAAAGAATGGGAGGGGGTATTTTTTGTTTCCATCAAAAAATTTCCCAACATGTACATGAATTTAAGAAATGTTTCAGCCAACCTTGATTTTTCAGTGAAAGTTTCAGACAAAAAATTTCACTCCACTCAACATTGGGAGCCCCTGAATTGCCAATCTAGGAGACTCACTTCCTCATTTCAGCCCAGCTATTGCGCTGTGCAGTGCACAGTGGCAATGCATGGTCCATGAAGAGGCAGGAATGATAGGCACTGTTTAATGAGGGGTAGATAAGAGACCGTAACACTTATACTAGCTACACTACAAGAGAGAGAATCTCCAGACACCCGCTCCATGACCATCAGTGAGCCTGGGAAGAAATCCATCCATCCTCCAATGGTAGAGGATTTCACTGTTGCTCCAGGGACCCAATGGTTATTTTTTATTTTTCCGAAATGTCATGAATGAGTCTGGGCATGTCTACACTACAAAGTTAATTCGAACTAACAGACATTAGTTCGAATTAACTTTGATAGGCGCTACACAGGCAAACCGCTAGTTCAAACTTAATTCGAACTTAATTAGGTAAACCTCATTCTACGAGGACTAATGCCTAGTTCGAATTAAGTAGTTCGAATTAAGGGCTGTGTAGCCACTTAATTCCAACTAGTGGGAGGCTAGCCCTCCCCAGCTTTCCCTGGTGGCCACTCTGGGCACCACCAGGGAAACTCGTCTGCCCCCCTCCCGGCCCCGGTGCCCTTAAAGGGGCACGGGCTGGATACGGTGCCCATGCCAGGTGCAAGCCTGCCAGCACCCAGCCAGCAGACCCTGCACCTGGCACGGCACGAACCAGGCACCCGCTGCCACCCAGCCCTCCGCCTCTTCCCCGGACCTGGCTGGCGGCTCCCAGGAGCCTGCCCGGGTCCGCAAGAGGCAGGCACCCACCTGGTCTAGTGCGGACAACGTGGACCTCATCCACAACCTCCGCACTAGGCATAGGAAAGTGGCCATCTAGAGCAGGATAGCTGCCAGCCTGGCCACCCAGGAGCAGGTTTGCATGAAAATCAGGGTGGTCCACTGAGACCCCCGACCTTGAGCCCTGAGCTTAGAATGGCCGTCCTGGGTCAGACCAAAGGTCCATCTAGCCCAGTAGCCTGTCTGCCGACAGTGGCCAACACCAGCTACCCCAGAGGGGATGGAACGAAGACAATGACCAAGCCATTTGTCTCGTGCCATCCATCTCCAGCCTTCCACAAACAGAGGCCAGGGACACCATTTCTACCCTCTGGCTAATACCACTCTATGGACCCAGCCTCCATGACTTTATCTAACTTCTCTTTAAACTCTGTTCTAGTTCTAGCCTTCACAGCCTCCTGCAGCAAGGAGTTCCACAGGTTGACTATTTGCTTTGTGAAGAAGAACTTTCTGTTATTAGTTTGAAGCCTGCTACCCATTCATTCCATTCGGTGTCCTCTAGTCCTTCTATTATGGTAACTAATGAAGAACTTTTCTTTATGCACCCTCTCCACACCACTCATGCTTTTATAGACCTCTATCACATCCCCCCTCAGTCTCCTCTTTTCTAAGCTGAAAAGTCCCAGTCTCTTTAGCCTCTCTTTATATGGGACCTGTTCCAAACCCCTGATCATTTTAGTTGTCTTCCCCTCTCCCACCTCCTTTTCCCAGTCTCCCCGAGTTTTGTTCAATAAAGAGAGTTTCTATTTTTGAACACACGTGTCCTTTATTTTGTACATCAGGAAGGGGGGCTAGGGAGGGATAAGTGGAAGAAGGTGAGGGAGGAATGGGGTACGAGCCCCCAATGGGGAGGACTGGGGTGGCTCTGCGGGCTCCTTGGGGTGGAAGCTCTCCTGCAGCTCCCTGATTGACACCCCCCCTCCCCCCCGGATGAGCCTGTGGCAAGTGCAGCCGGGCTGATGGCCGAGTGATGTGATGTGCCGAGTGTGGGCACTCAGGGCACTCCAAGCCAGGACTGCTTTGCTGTACCTCATTGAGTTAGACAAGTGAGCAGGGAACCTCTGAGAACTGTCTGTCTGGGGTGGGGGTCGGGTCCCTTTAAGCACAGCCCTCGGCTAGCCTGAGACAGCAGCTCCACGCTCTAAGTCCTCCTCTGATGCCCTGCCGGCACTGCTTCCGGCCAGCCTTAACCTCGGTCCAGGGTCCACTCAATGTGGACATGCTAGTTCGAATTAGCAAAATACTAATTTGAACTAGTTTTTAGGCTAGATGCACTAGTTCGAATTAGCTTAGTTCGAATTAACTAATTCGAATTAAGTTAGTTTGAATTAGTGCTGTAGTGTAGACATACCCTGAGAGATGAGTTCAGTCACTCCATAGCAAAGCCAAAGGGAAGTAAGTAACACACATATCCAAATGAATCCTGCAGGCTTTCATGCAGCAGTATGAGAGGAGACACCCCGTTCATTTCAGCTCTATTCTCTTTCTTCCCCCCTTCCTGTTGTTTTTTGTTACTGGCCCCTTTCCTATCCTCCTGCTCTTCTCTACCCAACTGTCCTAGTACAGTGGCCAGAGAAAAACAGGGTATTCACCCACCATGCTAGGGTGTTGTGAATAAGAATGCCTGACTCTACTTCCACCGAGGGTAATGGGAGCGTGTTCAGGCCCTCAGTTAATTTTTGTTCTGTGCTTTGAAGATGTGACTGTTTTAGACATGTCATGTCATGTCATTCATTCCTCTCCCATCTAGTCACTCTCTTCGTGGCTTCCCTCTATCATTCCCCTCCTCTCTCTCTCTCTCTCTCTCTCTCTATCTCTGATCCTCACCCGGTCAATTCTCAGATCTTTGCTTCACACACTCACCTCTTTTGTTCTCTCTGCATCTCTCTCTGACCAGCTGTGACTGCATAGGAGCCTGGCACATTTGCCCCACTTCAGTGCTCAGAGAGAGCCAGCCTGATGAGCTATATTCTCTGATGCTTCCATTATCTCCAGAGAGGAGGAGGAAGCTTCAAGAGGTACACAACCATTTTAATAATTAATGGGCCTGTGCCATGTCTGCAAGAAAATAGCAGAGCTACAATCCCACTGCCAACAATGCTTCTGTCCTCGGGATGCTATTGGCCCTGCTGTGGGGGTTGATTAGGGACCTGCCATATCTAGTCTCCCATCAGTTAGATTGATGCTATCTTGCCTCTTTTTGGCTGCTTGCGTACAGGCACTGCACTGAGAAAGGGCAGCTCAGAATGCCAATGATTCATTGCATCTCATTCCCATTTTTTCATCCAACACCCTTGCAGCCATGTGACATCTAGAGCACTAGCTCCACTCTAGCTAACCAGTGTCATACCCTGTTGATGGCCTTGGCTGCCTGCAGAAGCACGTCCCTGACCGTGGATTTCCTCACACTGAACTGGTTCCTGATGGAGCGATCCAGGCTGCCCACGTAGTTCACTGTCCAGTGTGGCGAGGTCCCACAGGGCGTTGGCGATGCGCTTCTGCGGGGGAGTGTCTCATGCAGGTGTCCTCGTCTACCACTACCAGAAGCAACATTCGACAGTGTGCAGGGAATTGAGTGGCATGTGCAGCAGCAGGAGCACCAGGAACTTGGGTGATGAGGGCCTGCAGTTCAGGCTGAGGTTCATCCTGCAGGTCCTGGCCTCATCCTGCTGGAGCAACATGCAGGCAGTCTGGATATACTGAGCCATGAGGCACAGCACAAGGCCTGTGAGGGCAGGGAAAGAGCAGCAGCTCCAGCTCTATGGTGTCAGTGTTGTGGCATCCATAAGGGCAACCAGAGTATGCTGTGTCCGTTTAGTGTCCCACGATGGGGAGGCAATGGAGGAGTGTGAGATGTGGCCGTAGAAAAGAGCCCCTGAAAGAACGCATCACAAGCGCCTGACCAAGCAGCCACAGGAAGTGTCCATCCTCCTGATGCCTTCCCCAGAGCACTTCTGGGGACTCTAAATCCGAGGCAGGCTCCAACCAGTGTGGACGTGCTATTTCGAAATAATTCTAACTAATTTCAATGCCTGTAGTGGGGACATGCTGTTTCAATTTTGTTAAATTCGGAGTTATTATGTTGATTTGAGGTTTTTCAAAATTTCCTAGTGTAGACATGCTATTGGGTTTTCATCTGATCTCATTGCAACTTTGCACATAGAGAAGGCCTCTGCAACAGCTGCAAGAAACCCTGAAGAAAGGCAGCTGCTGCATTTCAGTGGTAGGAGGCATCGTGATTTGGGAGAGAAGGCACTATATAAAAATATTGTTTAGGGAGGAGGATGGTGGAAATAAGGGTTATGACCAAGAGGATAAAATAATGCAAATTTTCTGGCCAGTCTGAGTTGCCTGGTATTCCTTGGATGCTATACAATGTGTGAAGGAGATGTTTGCAACCTAGTGTGGCAGGGCCTGAGGTGCACAGCTCCAGTTATCATTAACGGCGGCTTCCTCCCTCATTCTCAGTGTTCCCTCTAATGAAATGCCTGCTCAGTTTCATTAGCTTTTTTGTCAGCTTGGCAAGCAGTGGGGGGTAACTGTGCAGCCATTGTCCCTGAAATGAAACTCCCCTTCTCAGCAGTTTGTATGATGAGCCATATCTACCTTGCCCCATTGAGCAAAACAAGGCTTGTGGTGGGATTAGGGGTGCAGGATGGATTATTTGTTTTGGGAGGGAGAGAAGAAGATCTCTCTGAAATTCTGTGTAACCGGTCCTGTGCGAGACACATAGCGGCAGTCTGCCTTGCTCTTTGAAATGGGCATTAGAAACTAGTTTCAATCAAGGTAACCATTCTGCCTCCCAAGCCAAGAAAAATACTGGGCTTGTTGTCAGACCATTAGGAATAGGCTTCCTGAACAGATCTGCTTTCCTTGCCTTCATACGGGCTGTTTGGGGGGCGTGGAGGGAGCAGGAATCAACTTCATGGCTACTGCAGCCTTGAGTTACGCACTCACATTAAAGCCTGACAAGCAAAATGTTCACTGCACCTTGGAAGAGAAGGCCCACACTTGTTCCTCTCTTACTTCTCACTGCCTTGGGCCTCACTGTGATCTGACACATGCCAGCATAAATTTGAAGTCAATGGAGTTACTCCAGATTTCCCTGGGAGTTGCTGACAGCAGAATCTGGTCCACCTTTCTTTTTCCACCTTTCCCTTTTAGTGTAAATCCAAGTGCTTGCTAGCAGCTGCACGTCCAGTCTCATATAAATGACAAGTTCCAGGTGACGTTTCAACTTGGTGGCCACAGCAAAGCTTCTGACCCTGCCTCTCCAAATTTAGGGATATGTCAGCACCTTTCCTTCTGAGACCCAGAGTGTTTAAGCTACAGAGAGTCTAAGGGGTGGGCTGGGTAGTCTAAGATCTGAGGGGGAGTTGCCAGGTAGGAGATCTGTACCCTGCGAGGCTTCAGAGACCCTTTGGGACAATGCCTAAGATCCGTACAGACTGTAGAGACTAAAGCACCAGGAATCCCGCTGCTGGTTCCCCTCACAGCAGTCAGGAGAGTGGCCAAGAGGGGGCACTCAAGGAGATCTGTAGTATAGCTGCTGCGCCATAATAAGGGGCAATACAAAGTCAGCACTGAAGATATTCACAGCCAGACCTAGCAGCTACCTCCACTGGCACGGGACTGGTTTTGTCAGTGTCCTTGCTATGGACATGTTAGTCATATGAAAGACTGATGAGCTATGAATGCTGCTACATGGTCCATTGTGTGGTCTCCAACAGCTTCAGGAGTGCAATAAAATTGCAAAGGTGGACACAGACTAAATGTCCTGTCAAGACTACCTAGTGACCAGTCCAGGTGGTACACAAGTTGCAAGGAGGCAATATCCATTTGTGATAGATCATGATGGTTATGGGATTCATATCACCATGGAGTTTGCATTTAGGTTCCCAGCTCCCAAGTGCCAAAAAACTGAGCTGTTTTCAGCTTTCTGTGCTGTATCCTCATGAGATTCAGGTTCAGGTTATCAAGAGAGATCGTATGTTCTGCTTCAAAAACATCAGACCAAGTAAGAGGCAAAAGTCTTGTACCAAGCTGAGGCTACAATCTATGATGCAGGATGGACATTTAAAAGTGCAGCAGAAAGTCATCACAATGGAAGGCCTGTTAGCAGGATGATGCATCCTAGGCAAAAGCAGGCTGTTTAGGAAAAAGGCTCAGTCCTCCTTGGCCTCTGGGAAGTGAGATGATCAGTGGGTTGAGCTTTCAGAACAAGTCCCACCATTCACAATAGACTGCAGCTTGCTAAACCCTGCATCAGTAGACTATATTAATGTGAGTTGTGGCCACATTTATTGCTTTTAGCATAAATCCTATTATAACAAACAAGCAAGTTCCTTGGGACAGCTATCATGGGTGGGGACACTAATTAGTACATTGTGCTCACCTCCAGAACATAAAGAATGGCTAACAAGAACACAGCCATGTCTGTCACTGGCTTTGATGTTCTATGTGCCTCCGGGGTCCTTTACAGTCACTGCTGAAGGCACAGTGATATGGATACTGTTTTTCCTTTGTGGTTCCTTGATGTTCACTGTCAGTGGAATATCACCCAGCTAAAAAAACATCTCTGTGAGGCAAGTATAACATGTGCCAAGGAGAAAGACCTGCATCCTATTCTTCTTTTTTCCCCCATCTCTTGGATGATATGTTAAAAAGCAGCCAAGAATTCTTGTAGAGGAAACAAATACAAAGATGTCGTACAGCAAGAAATAAGCCAGGAGGGGCTGAGAACATCTGCTGTTTGAGTATCATCAAGTTACCAGGACATTTGTCCACCATGCTGTCCTCCCAACGCAGCCATTCACCAGCTTACTTCCAAAGAGCAGGGATGCTCTGGGAAGTGTGCAAGTCAGAGATCTCAGAATTAACACAGAAGTGGCTTCAATTCAGGGATCACACACTCTGGAACAGGAATTGGACCTGTGGATGGTTCTGATTTCTTTGGGGAGGTCCACACTGGAACTGGAAATGTAATTTCAAGCTCAGAATGCCCATGTTAGCTTTAATTGAGCTAGTATTCCGAAAATTATAGAACAAATGCGGAGGGAGAAGCTAGCTTTCTGAGTACATTGGTCTTTGTAAAGTCTTTGATGGGTTTATAGACAGGGAACCTAGCCCATCCCGTCACCTATGCAGTGGCAGCTACGCTGCTATTTTTAGTATGCCAACTCAATCAGAACTAGGGCAGGGGTACCCAAGATGGAAATTTTACCTCCAGCAAAAAAGAAAATACCACCAGGGCACACTGGGTTAAACTCCCCATTAGCCTAACCAAGTGGTACTCCATTGAAATCAATGGAGTTTTGCATGTTTACCCCAGTGCTTAATTTGCCCAGCTCCTGTTACTTAGCATGCTTGTGACAGCAGGTCACACAGACAGGGTGGGAGGTGCAGAGCTACGCACTGACTTATTATGAAATCCATCAGGCAAGCATCTGGCTGGAGGCAAGTTTTCCTACAACCCAGAACATTATTTAACCACATAGTTTAGTACATTAAAACAAAGGGGCTGCCAACCAGGAAAAAAAAAGCCAACCCTGAACCTGGGGCCCATTATTCACTTCGGTGCTGGTCATTTGTGGGTTCCTGGAGCAGTGTGAACATTTCATAAATTTTGTTGCAGACTTGAAACATGAACCAGTTCACCCAAACATCTGCTGAGGACAGAGGACTCTAGTCCGTAGGCCCTGGGCCAAGTCTTGTGTGAGCCTGCCTTGAGTTTTTAGTGACTCTGGGCCCTTTGGGTACAACCCATTGAAATAAGCTGTGTGGTTTGGACCTAAACCCAGGCAAAACTCTGGGTTTGGCTGAGCTGTGGTTTGAGGAGTAAATCTTGCTTCATAGCCATGGAAGGACCCTGCCTGCAGCAGAACTGGTTCATTCCTACAGCATGAAAAGGGGACAGGACATAGGGAGCTCCTATATATCAGTAGCAATGGGGAGGCCACATCTCCAGTGTACATGGATAAGGCTAAGGTGCTGGGTTTCCCTGCACAATCTCTGTAAGCTTTGGGAGCATGTGACAGGTCACATGTCTAGGTAAAAGGGCCAATTAACCCTGTGACCTGCTGCATTAGAAAGTCAGGGGTGCAAAAGTCTAATGGCTGCTGAAGCCCAACTGGGAGAGGAGTAGGCCAGCCGTAGAAAAAGGAGGTTGGTGCTAAAAGTGGGCTCCAGGGAAGATCTCTGCAGTCACATTCTCTCTTCTTGAGAGAGCACGCATGCCCTCCTCCTCTTCTCCCCCCCCCCCCCCCCCCCCAGAATAAACCCTGGGAATACAACTCTGGCAAGAACTGGGAAGACTGTGAAGTAGCCACAAAGAGCAGAGGAGGCTTCAGTGGAAACCCAGGAATAAGTCAGAAGATAGAAACAGGACAATAGGAGAGAGCCCAGAGAAACAGGCATAGGATCTGGGGTTGGGCAGATTGTGGATGGGGGGGGGGGGCCCGGAGTAGTAGGTGGACCTGGATTCCCCAGCCAGTCACTAGGGAAGTGAAATAGTCTGGACAGTGGAGCTGAAGACTGCATAAGACAGTCCTGAAAGATTTTGAAACCCTAGAAAGGAAAACCACAGTGACCTGCTGGGAAGGCCAAGCCAGGATACCCGAGTCCCAAGGAGTGGAGGAGAGACATTGTACAAGGAACTGGGTAGTCAGATCTGCCTGTTGCTAATCCCCAAACCCAGCCACAAGGAAATGCCCAGTGGTGAGTGAACCTCATGACAGGGTGACAGGCCTGGGAAGAACACAATGAGTTGGGGATGACGGATGGGCTGCTATGCAGACCCAGTGGATCTTGTTCTCATGGAGCAGAAGTGCAAGAGAAGCTACAGGTGTAGCCTCAGAGCAGCAGCAGTAGTTATAAAGAGGTATGGCTCTTATGCAATGGAAGAAGGAAGGATTCTGCCCAGTCCCATGGGATGTGCATCATACTCAATTTTCCACTTTATGCCACGGGCTGTATTTAGCATCGAGTTGGGAGTGGAGCTGTTGTTTGAATGTACAAGACAGAATTGTGATCACTAGAAACAGTCATATTCTCAAAAAACAAATGGACTTGGACAAACAACGTGAGTCCATATTGCTGGATTCTTCAGGGCTCTCTGTGCTGTATCTGTTAGCGGTGAATATGTGTGAAGACTAGCAAGGATTCTTGGCTTGGCATGTGAAAGAGGGGTGTTCTCCCTCACATGAGCTCACCTCTGGGAAACCTGTGGCAATATATTGACATGGGTTTGTGTCAGTTGCATGCAATTTTGAGCAGATTGGTGGTTTACTACTGATTTGAATTAGAAGAATCTAGGAAAAGTGCTTGGAGTAACAGATTTTTCTGTATTTATTTTGGATGTACATCCAGTGGAAAAATATCTTCCAAAGCATTTTGCTTGGCTATGTGGCCTATTTTATTTGGAGAACAATTGATGATGATGAGTGGCATTAAATGTGAGTGCTGCTTGACAGGTTTTTGACTTGCATGCAAGTCAAAGTAGCAAACTCCATATGTTTCTGCACATGCATGGTTAGGGTAGAGATATGAGATCTGGAGGAGCTGCCAAATGTATTTATCAGCTCCACACTAGGAGTGGGCATTTTATCAGACGTCGTGTGGATGGCAAACGCATGTCTGTCTTTGCAGTGCTATAATGCACAGCTGAGAACACTGAGTTGCTGGAAGTCCCCACAGTATAATGGGAAACTAAATGGAGAATTTCTACCATAAATATTGCTTAGAGAAGTTTGATGTGGCTTGCAACATCACAGCGGTTGGCTGTGGCTTTGCCACAAGCCCCATATAAATGGCAGCCTATATGGATAGGGTCCCAGGAGCAGACCGACACTGTTTGCCTTTTGGTTTATTCCTGCCCCAGGTTTATACCTGGCATTGGACACACCCTCCTCTGAGCCAGCAAAGCTGTGCTAGCCAGTGTCTTGTGGGAGTGGAGGCAAAGCTCTGCCCCTTACCTGCTCTTTCCCACCCGCCTGGGGGGGGATGTTGCAGTCCTGCAGAGGCTGCTCTTCCTTCCCGGCTGCTAGGCACAGCATGGGTAGCTGGGTCCAGGAGCAAGAGGGCACCTTGTAGCCTACTGCTGCCTTGCAGGATGGGCCATGGGCAGCTGCCAGCAGTGGATCATTGGCACAATTAGACAAGTGCAGAGATTAACCAATTACACTTAAAAAGAGAGAGAGAAATGCTCTTGACAGTCATTTTGAATTTCTGCTCCCCTTCCCCCCAAATGCTTCCAGCTCCCCCAAGTGCTTCCAGCTGTGACCTCTGACTTGTGAAGCATTCGCTTGCAACATATCCGCTCTATCCTAACAAGAAGCTTTCTCAGCAAAGCATTAGCCTGACCCAGTGAATGGCAGGGACACAATGAAACCCAGACATTCCACTTCTTTACATGGAGCAGAGAGAAGCAGCTAGACATTAAGGCCCATATTTGTAAAGGTATGTAGGCCTTGCTCCATTCCACACTGCCATGCCTAGGTAATTCAGGAGCCTAAGCTCCTAACACACATAGGAACCACAATAGTGTGTGAATCAACAGTTAAATACCTTGAAAACCTGAGGAGAGACTATGATTTATTTGATGTTTGTGCAGCATAATGGAACTCTAGCCTGTAAGCATCACCATTATCTCGATATAACATTTTTTCCTGTGGGACGACAGAGTGATTTCATAACATCACTTTCCATCCACAAGAACCAAGCACCACCCACTCCTAGCCTGGTCATGCCCAGAGCGCACATGCAGATTTGGAGCTGCCTTTGGCGCCAGCCCTCCTCTCCCCTTCCCAGCGGCTTTGGACCTGCCCTCCCTGGCAGCAGGAGGGTGGGGAGAGACCAGGGCTGGTGCAGCTTCGGCCAGCCCTGCCTCATGGTGGCCAGGGAGAGAGAGGAGCCCAGTGCAGCCTCAGCCCTGCCCTCGCCCCTCCCAGAGGTGCTCCAGAATGTTGCCAGTTAAACAGTGAGTAAGGGGTATTGTGCAGCAGATGGGCATATTTTGGTCCACTGCGGTCCCCCAAGTCTCCTGCTGCCCAAGACCTCCCCTTGTGTTCAGAGCCAGGGACTGGATGTGTGTAACTTTCACCCCCAGCCCATGGAGCTATGGCCACTTTGTATGGTGGTGAAATGTGGTCCTGTGAATTTGCTGTCTTATGTTAGTTAGCATATCTGTGGAGAAACTGGCCATGCACTTACTCAGGCAGTCACTTTAGAAGGGGGACAAGGCCACATTTGCATTCTTTTTCTTTTTCTGGAGACATTAAAAGGTCTATTTATTATGCAGCTTGCCACATAACCAGCTTTTATCTTCAGGGCTGGCTAATGTTTTCAGGCTGTTTACTCCCTTAAAATGAACATATGTTTTAGAGTTATTCTTTGGCTTCTGCTTCCAAGTCCAGCAGAATTCCTCCCAGTGCTCTTCACTGGAGTAATATATGTTTGGTTCTAATATGAGGAAAAATATCATGGGAGTTGGTTTTACTGTAAACATCAAGGCAGCCATCACTTTCTGTTGGCAAGATGGCTGCATCTTCCCATAAAACAGTTTAAACTTCTAAACACACTTTTGATTATTGAAGAACATTGTATTTCCAGGGAACCCTACCTTCTTTCTGAAAGAGATGCTCCAGTTCCAACAGAAGCTATGGACATGATGCAGGGATTACTGGTTGAGACTTTTGGCCTGTGTTATAGGCAGGAAGCCCAATTAAATTATTAGAATGATCCCCTTTGGCCTTCATATTTATGGATATGTGAAACACAGAGCTGGATCTCAGAGTGTGACATTTGCCAGGGGTCAGCTAATGCCTACAAACTGTGTCTATTCATGAGTGATCTTTTTGATTTCTCTCTGGGTGTGTTGACACCACAAACCTCTTCATTAGCTCCTCTCTGTCCCATTTCAGTCTGACTCTGCCATTCACGCCAGTGTTTCTGTTTTACAGTCTAATCTAGCATCTTTTCTCTAGTGACTGATGCCACATTGGATAGTCTGGTTGGGATTTTCAAAGGCGCTCATCAACAGTCTAACCCAGTAATGGGCAACTTGCAGCCCCACAGGTCGCATGTGACCCATCAGGGTTCCATGTGTGGCCCATGAGACATTTTGTTTACTGTTGCCCATGAGCAGGGTTGCCAGAATCTACTGTTTTCTGTCCATGTCATTTCTGCCCCTCCCCCCTCCCACCCCCTGGTATTGCTTAGTAACACACATCTAAAGCCAAGGCACGTGAAATGAGGTGCATGCTGATTGCATGCAACATGGATTGAGAGAGCCGTGTGCTCCCTCTGCATCCAATCAAAGTGCTATTACAGTTCAAGTGGCACGCCCCACAATGTCTAGGGATGTAAGCATAGCTAGCAAAACTACCCTGTCCTGAGAAATTGTCTTGGTTACAACAATCTTGTGACCCACTGAGATTGAGGAGGCCACTCATATAGCCCACTCATTAGCCTACGTTGCCCACCTCTGGTCTAATCCCTGATTCCACTGATGTCAATGTGAGTTTCATCATTGGCTACTCCATCCTCTGATTGTCTCGGTCCATGAGACGAACTTAGCTGATGCTGAGTTTGACCATTTATTACATTGTTACATTCTACAGACACAAAGAGAGAAGGCAAGAAATCTGAACTGTATGTTATGGCCACATTAAATCCAGTCACAAAATGTCTTAAATCGTTTACACAGACTGATGTGTCAGATTGTAACGATTTCCAGGTGCTATAACTCAGTGCTACTTAGGCCATAATTACTTTCTTCATAATTTCCTTTGTCACTGGCAAGGAATGTAGTTTGCTATATATAAATGAGCCAAAGCCAACTTTAGGGACCCAAACACCCCCAAGATGATATTAATTTAACTTTTATGACATTTGTCACAAAGTGGCCTTCAAACATGTGCTTTACAGAAATAATCATCTGCCCACATGTTAAGCAGTCTAACACCTGCCAACCTCATTTGTGTCTCTCTGAAAAGTGCAAGTCTATGTATTAGACTTGGACAGCATGCATGGATGTTTACTCGTGTGCACAGGGGCAGATTTTAGTGATCAAAAGTCTGAGTAAAAATAATACCTTGTACCTTTATAACATCTTCCATCTGCTGACCTGATCATGTTAATTAAGTTCCACAATAACCCAGTATGGGGGTAAGAATTGTTCTTTTACAGATGGGGCAAGTAAGCACAGAAGGGTTAAGTGATTTGCCCAAGATCTCACAAGAGTCTGTAGCAGAACCAGGAACACTCTTTAATCCATGCTTTTGGTCACTAATCTGGCTTCTGTCTGATGACTGAGCTAAATGGCAGTACCCTGAGTTCATTGCTGACTATTGAAACACTCTTTACAAACAAAGAAGCAGAGATGGAGGAGAGAGTATTTTATTTTGAGTGGAGAGAAGTATAAGCTATAAAACTCTCATCTGAAGCTGAACTTCCCCAATACTCAGAGTTAATAAGACCCATGATAGGCTCTGTCCCACAAACATTTCAAGGCAAGATCAGTCCCAGTGGTACCTCACAAATGCATAAAGCTATTGGTGTCTGTGTAATAGGGCACCACATATGACCGACCACACTTGTGACATTCAGCTCCATTTCCAAACTGCCCTGTGGCCCCACCTCTGTTACACTGCATCTTTTGTGTGTGAAGTTAAAGGAAGACAGAAATGGAGCCAAGGATGGTGTTGAAATAAGAAAAATAAGAAGCATTGCACAATGCTACCAGACTGTGTCCCTCCTTGTGCCTTCTGAATTAAACCCTTTATGTCATCGTGAAATAGGATTTCTGGTTCTTCTTCCATTCACAGTTTTATGAATCTGAAGGCCTGTTGTTATCTAGTATAATCTTCTGCTTGACACATACCACTGAACCTCGTCCAGTAAATTCTGCTTCAAACACATAACATCTGTCATTTTCTTTTTAGCATTTCTTTTAGAAAAACAGCCAGTTATGATTTTAAAAAAAAACTTCAAGTAATGGAGAATCCACAGTCTCCCTAGGTAAGTTGTTCAAATAATTAATTACTCTCACTGTTAAAAATTTTCACCTTGTCACATGTTCCCTCTAATTTTTTCATCCATGTTTGGAATACATTTTGTTATGTGCCCCAATGGACGTGTGGATGTGCACCATTAGTAGAAACATCTGCTGCTGACTGTGGGCACTGTGCTATCAGCGGGGCAGCATTTGAATCTTTCCTGGGTAGCCACACAAGCGCACAGATTATAGTGAACGCTGCTTGTGTCTAATTAGAAATTATGTAATTTCAGTTTCCAATTATAAAATCTTTTTTTACTGTTTTCTGCTAGATTACAGAGCCATCTTTTATCAGAAATCTCTTCAGTGTGGGTACTTGTAGACCAGGGCACGCAGCCCGCCATCTGTTTGTTTGCAGCCCTCAGTGTGGTTTGGGTTTACGTGGGACTCAACACACATGAGATCCTTTGAACATGGAAAAAAGAAGATTAAGGGGGGACATGATAGCGGTTTTCAAATATCTAAAAGGGTGTCACAAGGAGGAAGGAGAAAATTTGTTCCTCTTGGTTTCTGAGGACAGGACAAGGAGTAATGGGCTTAAAGTGCAGCAGGGGAGGTTTAGATTGGACATTAGGAAAAAATTCCTAACTGTCAGGGTGGTCAAATATTGGAATAAATTGCCAAGGGAGGTGGTGGAATCTCCCTCTCTGGAGATATTTAAGAACAGGTTAGATAGACATCTGTCAGGGATGGTGTAGACGGAGCTTGGTCCTGCCTTGAGGGCGGGGGGCTGGACTCAATGACCTCTTGAGGTCCCTTCCAGTCCTAGTATTCTATGATTCTATGGCCTCCCCTGGGAGCACACTCCACAACAACCAGGCATCTCCCAGGCGGGATGAGCACTGAAAGACCCAAGTGGATGGGCTGGCTGGAACAGATGGATACAGAGTGTCGATACAGAGTGTCAGCATTTCTCGCCCCCAGGGATGAGGTGCCGGGAGCACTGGAGCATTGTGGGAAGTGCTGGCTGCTTAGCCTTGTGGGAGGAGCCTGAAAGGTGCTGACTGGCGCTCACAGGCCATGTTTGGATTCGGCACCACAGCTTATGGCTTAATTTTTGTGTTCATGCCTGTCGGTTAGAGAGAAGCTATTTGCGTATATTTACATATATATTTGCATATATATGCAACCACCCTTGAGTTGTAGCCCATGGCATGTCTCTGAGTATCACTGTGGCCCTAGGGGCTTCCAAAGTTGAGTAGCCCTGTTGTAGACCATAATAAAGTCATCTCTTAGTCAGCTCTTCAATCAACTAAATAGGCTGAGCTTCACTGTTCCTCCCACTATAAGGTAGGTTTCCATGGCCTTGTCTAGACTAACCCCTGTCCTCGATCTAATCTACATCACTTCAGCTTCACAAATAATTGAAGTCAACGTGCTTACTACAGCATTTTGTGTGTGATAAGGTCGGTCGGTGGAGGCTGCTCTCCTGTCAACACTGGCTACTTTTCTCATCCTGGTGGAGTACCAGCATCGACGGGAAAGCTCTTTGAGACTGATTCATCACATCTAAGCAGATATGATAAATTGACGGCCAGTGGATCAACTGCTGCGGTGTTGATCTCTTGCGTAGTATCGAATCCTTCTTGCTTCCTTTTTCCAAACCCTATAGCTCTTTTCCAAATCCTTGCAAGTTTCTCAACATCCTTTTTGAAATATGGACCCAAAACTGGACTCATACTCATAGACTTTAAGGTAAGAAGGGACCATTATGATCATCTAGTCTGACCCCCTGCACAGTGAAGGCCACAGAATCTCACCCACCCTCTCCTAGAATAATCCTCTCACCTATGTCTCAGATATTGAAGCCTTCAAATACTTTGAAGGCCCCAAGATGCAGAGAATCCTCCAGCTGTGATCTGTGCCCCATGCTATAGAGGAAGGCAAAAAACCTCCAGGGTCTCTGCCAATCTACCCTGGAAGAAAATTCCTTCCCGAACCCAAATATGGCGATCAGCTAAACCCTGAGCATGTGGGCAAAACTCACCAGCCAGACACCCAGAAAGTTCTCTATAGTAACGCCATTGACCTATTTCCCACTGATAATGAATGGTCAATTAGTTACCAAGATCATGTTCTCAAACCATCCCCTTATCATAAAACTGGAAGAGACATCAGAAGGTCGTCAAGTCCAGCCCCCTGCTTTAGGCAGGACCAATCCCATCTAAATCAACTCGGCCAGGGCTTTGTCAAGCCGGGACTTAAACACCTCTAGGGATGGAGACTCCACTACTTCCCTAGGTAACCCATTCCAGTGCTTCACCACCCTCCTAATGAAATAGTTTTTCCTAATATCCAACCTGGACCTCTCCCACCATAACTTGAGACCGTTGCTCCTTGTTCTGCCATCTGTCACTACTGAGAACAGCCTCTCTCCATCCTCTTTGGAACCTCCCTTCAGGAAGTTGAGGGCTGCTATCAAATCCCCCCTCACTCTTCGTTTGTCCAGACTAAACAGATCCAACTCCCTCAGCCTCTCCTCATAAGTCATGCGCTCCAGCCCCCTAATCATTTTGGTTGCCCTCCGCTGGACCCTCTCCAATGCGTCCACATCCTTTTTGTAGTGGGGGGCCCAGAACTGGACACAATACTCCAGATGTGGCCTCACCAATGCCGAATAAAGGGGAATAATGACATCTCTGGATCTGCTGGCAATGCTCCTCTTAATGCAACCTAATATGCCATTAGCCTTCTTAGCTACAAGGGCACACTGTTGACTCATATCCAGCTTCTCATCCACTGTTACCCCCAGGTCCTTTTCTGCAGAACTACTACTTAGCTGGTTGGTCCCCAGCTTGTAACTATGCTTGGGATTCTTCCATCCCAAGTGCAGAACTCTAAACTTGTCCTTGTTGAACCTCATCAGATTTCTTGTGGCCCAATCCTCCAATTTGTCTAAGTCACCCTGGACCCTATCTCTGCCCTTAAGCGTATCTACCTCTCCCCCCAGCTTAGTGTCATCCGCAGACTTGCTGAGGGTGCAATCCATCCCCTCATCCAGATCATTAATAAAGATATTGAACAAAACTGGTCCTAGAACTGAACCTTGGGGCACTCCACTAGAAACCGACCGCCATCCTGACATCGAGCCATTGATCACTACCCGCTGGGCCCGGCCTTCTAGCCATCTCTCTATCCATCTTACCATCCATTTATCCAATCCACATTCCCTTAACTTGCTGGCAAGAATATTGTGGGAGACCGTATCAAAAGCCTTGCTAAAGTCAAGGTATATAACATCCACTGACTTCCCCATGTCCACCGAGCCAGTTACCTCATCATAGAAGCTAATCAGATTGGTCAGGCACGACTTTCCCTTTGTGAATCCATGCTGACTATTCCTAATCACTTTCCTCTCATCCAAGTGCCTTAAAATGGATTCCTTAAGGATCCCTTCCATGATTTTTCCAGGAACCGAGGTAAGACTGACTGGCCTATAGTTCCCTGGATCATCCTTCTTCCCGTTTTTGAAGATGGGCACTACATTTGACTTTTTCCAATCATCCGGGATTTCTCCCGATCTCCACGACTTTTCAAAGATAATAGCCAAAGGCTCCTCAATGACATTTGTCAACTCCCTCAGTACCCTCGGGTGCACTAAGTCCGGACCCATGGATTTATGTACATTTAGCTTTTCTAAATAGTTCCTAACCTGTTCTTTACCCACCACGGGCTGTCCATCTTCATCCCATCTTGCGTCACTTAGTGCAGACGTCCAGGAGCCGACCTTGTCCGTAAATACAGAGGCAAAGAAAGCATTGAGTACTTCAGCTTTCCCCACATCGTCTGTCACTAAGTTACCTCCTTCATCCATAAGGGGCTACACACCCTCTCTGATCACCTGCTTCTTGTTAACATGCCTGTAGAAACCTTTCTTGTTATCCTTCACATCCTTAGCCAGTCGCAATTCCATTTGCGCTTTCACCTTCCTGATAACCCCCCGGCATTCTCGAGCTATACCTTTAAACTCTTCCCTGGTCATTTGTCCAAGTTTCCACTTTTTGTAAGCTTCCTTTTTGTGCTTAAGTTCACCAAGGGTTTCTCCTGTATGCCAATCTGGTCTGCTACCATGTTTGCCTCTTTTGCTACGCGTCAGGATGGTTTCTTTCTGTGCCTTCAATAAGGCTTTTTTAAAATACTGCCAGCTGTCTTGGACTCCTTTCCCCTTCATGTTAGCATCCCATGGGATTCTGCCCATCAGATCTCTGAGGGAGTCAAAATCTGCTTTTCTGAAGTCCAAGGTGTGTATTTTACTACTCTCTTTTCTTCCTTTCCTCAGGATCCTGAAATCTACCATCTCATGATCACTGCTTCCCAGGTTGTCACCCACCTCTACTTCCCCTATTAGTTCCTCCCTGTTTGTGAGCAGAAGGTCAAGCTGCGCACGGCCCCTGGTCGGATCCTTCAGCACTTGTGTCAAGAAGTTATCCCCTACATTCTCCAAAAACTTCCTGGATTGCCTGTGTACTGCTGTATAGGTTTCCCAACAGATGTCAGGGTGATTAAAGTCCCCCACGAGAACCAGGGCCTGCGATCTGGCAGCTTCGCTCAGTTGTCCAAAGAGAACCTCATCTACCTCATCCACCTGATTTGGTGGCCTATAGCAGACACCAACCACAACATCTCTGCTGTTGTTTGCTCCTTTAAACTTAACCCATAGACTCTCAACAGGTTTTTCTCCCTCTTTTATACTGGAGTTCCGAGCAATCGTAGTGCTCTCTTACATATAGTGCAACTCCTCCTCCTTTTCTCCCCTGCCTATTGTTCCTGAACAGTCTATACCCTTCCATGACAGCGCTTCAGTCATGTGAGTCATCCCACCAAGTCTCTGTTATCCCAATTAAATCATATTTCTTGAACTGGGCCAGGGCCTCCAGATCTTCCTGTTTGTTGCCCAGGCTTCTCGCATTAGTGTACAAACACTTCAGGTAACCAATTGATTGCCCTATCTTCTCCATTCGAGACAGGGGTCCTCCTTTCTTGCTCCTTCCTCTCTGCATTTCTTCCAGGTATCCGACTTTCCCTCTCCCCTCAGGGTTTTGGTCACTGTCCGACGAACCTAGTTTAAAGCCCTCCTCACTAGGTTTCACCTTCCCGTGAATATGCTCCTTCCTCTCTTCCTTCCTCTCTTCCCATCTCTTCCTAACAATCCTTGTGCCCGGAACAGAGTCCCATGGTTGAAGAAACCAAAGCCCTCTCTGCGACACCACCTGCGCAACCACGCATTTACGTCCTCAATTCGACGATCCCTGCCCAGTCCTTTCCCTTCAACAGGGAGGATGGACGAGAACACCACTTGCGCTCCGAATTCTTCGATCCTTCTTCCCAGCGCTACAGGTCATTCTTGGCTGTATCATTAGCTCCTATGTGGAGAAGCAGGAAGGGGTAGCGATCGGAAGGTTTGATCAGCTTGGTAAGCCTCTCAGTCACATCCTGAATGCAAGCTCCCGGTAAGCAGCACACCTCTCGAGATTCCAGGTCCGGACGGCAGAGGGATGGTTCAGTCCCTCTTAGGAGGGAGTCCCCGACCACCACCACCCGTCGTTTTCTTTTGGGGGTGGTGGCCATGGAACCCCAATCCCTAGGACTATGCATCCCATGCCTTCCAGTAGATGGTGTTCACTTCTGGTTTCTTCCTTGTGAGGTCCCTTCCAAAGAATTCACCTCTGCAGAGCCTGTGGAGAGAGCTTGAAAGCGATTACTTACCTCTATAGCATCGGGGGATTCACATGCTGGCCTTTTTCCCCTTCTAGAAGTTACATGCTGCCATTTCTCTTCTTGGTCACGTACTGCCCTCTCTGGTTCCTCTGCCTTCCGTGCTTGAAGGATTAAACGCTGCCTTCTATCGAGGAAGTTTTCATCCTCTCTGATCGAGTGTAGGGTCAACACTTGGGCCTCCAGTCCTCTAATTTTTTCTTCCAAAATGTCGACCAGCTTGCACTTCATGCAGATGAACTCTGTTCTGTCTTCCGGGAGGAAGACAAACATGGCACATGCTGTGCAGGTAACAGCAGCAGACCCATCACCATCCATCACTGCTGTCCTGAAGAAGGGATTTAAAAGAAAGGCAAGAGAACCTCCTGCCCTTCCCAACTGCCTCTCTAAACTCCCTGCTAGCACTCACCTGTTCGCAAGCTCCTTGGTCGCTTGCCCACTGCCTTATAAAGCCCCTCCCCCTACCAAGGCTCAGCCAATCAGCAGAGGCTTCTAGAATTCAAACTTTAATTAGAAGCCAACAGTTTCCACCTGCCAATCACAGCCCCTACCAATCATAGCCAATCACAGCACAATCTCCATCAAGGGGAGGGGAAGGCAAAGAGGAAGAGGAAAAAAAAGCCTCACTCACCCCCAGGTCCAGTTATGCTTTTTGGTTTGTTAATCAACCGCCCCTTGTTTCATATCTGAATTTTATTTATGTGAACTCATAAAGAAGTATCTTTTGATGTCCAAAAAAAAGGAAAAAAGTTAGCCCTTTTTGGTGCTTGATTCACTGTTGAAACAGGGATAGCAAAAACATATAAGGCACTCTCCATTCCCCATGCAGTCTTGCAGACATCATGCAATATCTCAAAGCTCTTTAAAACATTTAGTTTCCCAACATCCCTGCAAGATAGGCAAGTAATATTAACACTTAATATTAAGGGCTTTTTTAATCCATTGATCTCAAAGAACTTTACAAAGAATTGTTATGCTCATTTTAAACATTGGGGAAACTGAGTCATGGGCATGTGTAAAAGACTTGATTTCCAGAAGCCCAAAGGACTCCACTTGAAGTCAATGGGATCCATGGTTTGGAATCTGGAAAATCAGATCTTCTATGACATACCCAAGGTTCCACAGAGTCAGGTGCAAAGCTAGGAATTCGAGTTCTGCTGTTATGACTCTGTCCAGAACCCGATGTACTTCTGAGGCATGCAGCCTCCTGTTCCTATATTCATACTTACTTCTAGAAATGTACAAGCAGGTGTCTTGGACATCGGTCAGCACTGGCATTCCACACCTGTACTGTCATCTTGGGTATCAAAACATTTCAAAGAGTCACAATGACCATTGGCCATAAGCTTTAGATCAGCTCATCCTTTACAGCTAAAGGTTGTGAACTCAGCTGCTGAAAAGACTGCTAAAGGAAGCAAATAACAGCTGGACTGAGCTCTGCCATGCTCCAGAAACAAAAGCTACGAATAATTTCCAGTTTTGTATTTTGTAGGCTAGCTTGCACGAGCTCACCTGTGCAGTATGTCTGCAACAAAGGAAGGCCTGCTGTATGCCTTTTCAGGGCACAAAAGGTCAATTTGTAAGACACAAAGCTGGGGAAATGTTTAAAATTCCAAAAATAGGAAAGTAAAAAGGACATGCCAGAGAGATAGGATCTCCTTTCATTTCTCAGAGCCCCCGTCTTTGGTTTCAGCATTTTGCACTACAACTTTTTTTTTTGTACTACATATTTCATACTACAGCATGCTTGGTGGAAAGTTTAAAATGTTGACTTAAGGGCAGAGACTCAGCTGCTGTAAAGTGCTGTAGCTCCGTTTTATGCCCACTAAGCATCTGCCCCATTGTGCTTAAAACATGAAGGCTATGTATACACTGGCAGCTTTTTGCTCAAGAACAGCTGTTCTTGCACAAAACCTTGCTGGGTGTCTACACTGCAAGCGCATTCTTGCACAAGTAAATTTACAGTACAGAGTCGGAAAACAAGGTTTCTTCCGGAAGAGTTATTCCTCTCCCCGCGAGGAATAAGCCCTCTTGTGCAAAAGCTCTTCCACAAGAAGGAAGTGTAGACAGGCAACATGAATTTCTTGCGCAAGAAACCCCTATGGCTAAAATGGCCATCAGAGCTTTCTTGCGCAAGAGAGCGTCTACACTGCCATGGATGCTCTTGCACAAAAGCATATCTCTCGTGCAAAAGCACATGGCAGTGTGGACGTACTCTTATGAAGACCTTTTCAACAAGAACTCTTGTGCAAAACAGTTCTTGCGCAAGAGACCTGCAGTGTAGATGTAGCCTTACTGTAAGTAGGAAGCGGAGTCACTTGAAATAAGCTACAAACGCACAGTGGACCTCACACTCCCATTTACAGAGCTTACATCATGGGTCACTCGATCCATATAGGCTCAGGTGCCTTGGCCCTTTCCCATCTCACTTGCAAACTTCCCCCTCCCCCATCAACCTATGTAGATGCAGCACAGCATCCTCTTTTACAACCTGGCCCCTCGCACAGTGTAAATGAAGCCAGAGAGCCCATTTAGCATTTTCTGTGGCACCTGGACTGGAGACTGCTAATTAAGGATTAGATCCAGCTGGAGAACTAGACTGGAGGCTTCCTATAATGTTACTACTGCAGGGTAATAGGGAAAGCCGAGCCAGAAAGCAGGTAGTTAGGAGCTTGTTGTGAAAGTAACCACAGAGGTACCTGTGGAAAGGCAGAGGGCAGCTGGGGAGAATAAGATTCCTGGAGCAGCTCTGGGAGAAGAGAAACTCCAGGAAAGAAGCCCTGTGGGTCAGTGGTTTGGGAGGAGCTGGGCCTTCTGGGAGGCAGTGCTCTGGGATACAGTGAGGAAGAACTCAGAGGAGCCAAGAACCTCTTCAGGTTTGTGCTTGGGAAAGGTAGGAAATTTTTTTTTTCCTTTGTCTTAAGTTGGAACATTGTTACCCTGAAAAGCAGGACTCTTAGGGTGATCCCGGAGAGCCATGTTACTGCACAGACTAGAGGCAGTGATCCCCTCTAAGCTGAGAGCAGCACAGCTTTACAGGTGATTAATCAGCCCTGCCCAGTCAGAGGCTCAGAGGTCTGTGCATGAAACTGACTCTGTGCTGCTCTGCAGCTTAGAGGGAACATTGACCAGAGGAGGAGGTAGATGGGCTGCAATGCTAGTGCTCATCATGAGGAGGTGCTGTGATAGTGAGTCCATGACCCCTCTGAAGTCTAACATAATTATTCACATGCCCAAGAAACAGAGATGCCAGGTCTGCAAGGTGCAGCAGATTCAGGCTTTTCTTTGACACACTGACCAGTCAGCCTTGAGATTAGCTGTTCTGGTTACTTTCCCTTAGCTTTTAAGTGTTGCTGGTTTTGCCTTTGGATTTGCTCTGCATTCATTCCCCGCAGAGTGAGTGAGAGCCCTCATATGTCTTTATCAGGCCTACATCAGCATGGACCCTGTGTTTGCACTAAGTGTAACATGAACCCTGCTGCTTACAGACAGACATTTCAGGGGCCATCCAGCTCAGTGCTTTTATGAGCAACATCTGTACTGCAAATTCAGGGTGGGGGTGCAGGTGCCAGAGTGGGGTTAGCACACATGCAACTTGCTTTTCTTTCCTGTCAGGATCACTGCAAGATGAAGTTACTCTGGATGTCTCCCTGCCAGAGTAACTGAGATCAGAGGCTGTTCCATTGAGCAGAATAAACTACTAGAGTGCTTAGCATAACTTGACCACCAGCTGTGATGGAGCACCCGCTCTATGACTGGATTTTCCTCATGGCACTAGTATTTACCGCTCCCTCGGGGACTGCTGTGACATAAAGTGTCCAGCTAGCAAGTGTGAAAAATCAGGACCCCAGAGGAGGTGTGTGTGTTAATACACACTTATATAAGATAAAGCCACAAACATTAGGACAGTCCCTATAAAATTGGGACATCTGGTCACCCGACAGTAGCAGCATGCCTGTGATTAACTGCATCACTGAACCTCTCTTTAATTATCCCCATGACTCATTTTAATGTAACAGTTTTACTTACACACATGCACACTGACAACAGTCAAGCTTTATTCTTTCTTAACCTGTGTCTTACAGAATGTCCTGTACATCAGGTTTCCATAGTGGGAGCTAGGGAGGGTGCTGTGAATTCTTAGCGAGCTCTGCATGAGACGGTTATGGATCTGGCCTAGTGTCTGGTACAGTGCCGAGAGCAGAAGTTGAGGGTATTTAGCACCATGCAGAAATGGTTTGACCCTGGTAGAATCCAAGTCTAGGAGCGGTTGGACTTACATGCTTGCTGGGTGCTCTGTGTGTTTATGCTGCCCCAAACTTAATTTGTAATGAAAAAGGTGCCTAAACTCAAGCAATTAGGTTCTGGGCCACAAGCAATTTTTTTTTACATTTGTAACTGATGCAGCAACCAAAAGTGCAAGGTCAATGAACTGATTCTGGGACTCATCCCGGGGCACAAATTAATCACTGGAATTAGCCATGTTGGGGGAGGAGAGCTAAGCAAATTAGTGGCTGGTTGCTCTGTGTTTTTACTCGCCTAAGAGTGCTGAGGTGGAAAAGAAATTCAAGTATCCGCCATGTGTCTTGCTTTGGGACGTTGTTCCAGTTCTGTTACTTGTCCTAATTATAACCTCTAAGCTAGTAATACTATGGCTGAGTGGACTGGAATGTCAGATCCCCAGCTGAGTCACTGACTTTAAACAATAACAGTACTGGCAGATCTTGACTGTATCCTTAGGGCCAAGCTGGTGTCAAATGTTGTGTATAATTCCCATTGGCTTCAAATCCTATGAACCCCCCTCCACCACCTGAGCTTGGTCACATGAGTGTTGCCTTTGCACAAGCTGCACAGATGGATGGAAACAGGACTTACAGGGCAGATAAGGCTGAAGGTGTATATATTTTACAAACCAAATGTTTCCACCCCATGAACGAAAAAATACCAAAACCCTTCTTGCCCTGCCTTTTCCCTGTTCCTCCCCCACCCTTCTGGAGCTTCCTGAATGCCACAAAACAACTGTTTGTGGATCTCTGCCAGAGCTGTAGGGGCAGGGGAGGGGTTGGTCAGTGGGGTGAGAAGCATGGGGGGAGGGGCAGCTTGGCTACCAGTAACGGCTTAGTACCCATTAATTTTTTCCCCATGGGTGCTCCAGCCAGACATATTTTAATACTTCCATGTCTGGTTTGGGCCTATCCTGAATGTTTGCATAGACCACACAGTGAATGTTGCATAATGCATGTGTCCCTGTCCATAGTGTTCAGGAATGAACATAAAGGAGTTTCATCAATGAAAACCCCCCTATACATTTCTCTGAAAATTGCAACACTACATTCTCTTCCAATCTGTATTCAGTGGTGTTGGCTGCAGTGAGTCCCAGTTCCAAACACATCCCCTCTGATCAACCTTGCCACAGCATAAAGTCTTTAAAGCTATGTCTACAGTGGAAAGACTTGGCAATAGAAGTGCTGTTGACATGCAAAAATCGCCAAAATTGAAAACTAGTCAAAGCAGGTTTTTTGCCTCCCACTGTTGACATTTCATGGCCCCCCTTCTCTGAAGAGTTAGCTCCACCATGTTTATTTCTAGTTTACCTTACTCTGGCACCATCTCAGAACTATATTTAGCTCTGAGATACATGTACATAGCTCCTGATGTTTTCAATGTGAGTTTATGCCAAAGCTGTGATCAGGTGACCTGAATTTTCAATGTAAAGCACATTTGATTTGCAAACTTGGTGCATGCCAGTGGGGACAAGATATACTCTGCCCATAAATCTGTTTTCTGTTTCGCTTACACCAAAGACAGCAATCATATATATTGTGATAAAAACCTAAGGAATCCAGTGGCACTTTGAAGACTAATGGATTTATTCGGGCATAAGCTTTCATGGGCAAAAAACCCACTTCGTCAGATGCATTGAAGTGGAAATTACAGAGGCAGGCATAAATATACTAGCACATGAAAAGAAGGGAGTTACCTTATCAAGTGAAGAAACAGTACTTACTAGGCCAATTCAGTCCAGGTGGATATAGTGCACTCCCAACAGTTGATCCAGAGGTGTGAGTATCAAACAAGGGAAATTGGCTTTTGTAGTGAGCCAGCCATTCCCAGTCCCTATTCAAACCCAGATGAATAGTGTCATGTTTGCAAATGAATTGCAACTCTGCAGCGTCTCTCTGTGGGCTGGTTTTGAAGGATAACCACTTTTCAGTCTCTCACTGATGTCCAGGGAGATTGAAATGTTCTCTCACTGGGATTTGTATGTTACCATTCTTGAGTCTGTTTTCTGCCAATTTGTTGTTTTACATAGAGACTGTCCGGTTTGGCCAATGTAGATGGCACAGGGGCATTGCTGGCACCTGATGGCATATATCACATTAGTAGATGTACAGGTGGATGAGCTGATAATGGTGTGGCTGATGAGGTCAGTCCCTAATAATGGTATTGTGTGGGTAGATATGCGGGCAGAGTTGACAACAAGGGTTGTTACAGGAATTTGTTCCTGGTCTAGTGTTTCTTTGGTGTGGTGTGTAGTTGCTAGTGAGTATTTGCTTCAGGATGGAGGGGTCTGTCTGTCTAAGCAAGAACTGGCCTACCTCACAAAGTCTGTGAGCATGTGAGATTGTTTTCCAGGAAAGTTAGTAGATTGTTGATGTTTTTTGCAGATACAGACTAACATAGCCACCCCTCTGATACTTGTATTGTAGTAGTGTAGAGAGGACTTTATCAGCTGTGAGAGACTCAATGGGCAAGGTGCTATACATGCATCACAAGGAAACAGTGGAGCAATGAAGAATGGTGTAATAAACAGTGGTCAGAGCATGCCAGCCGCCTTGTCAAATTAAGCCTAGAAATGTCCATTGGGTACCTAACTGATCTGGATTTTGCCTGTGTATTGAGAGAACCAGCCCTTTGCAACACTCAAGCCTAGAAAGCAGGAGTACAGCAGGCAGGACGGTGCTTTGCCATTGCACGTTTTAAAAGAGGGTGCGGATTTGATGTAAAGCCTGTTATATTTGGCTGCTCACTTGCTTACTTTGTGTCTGAGCAGATAATGTTGCCTGAGTATCATCCATTCCCGCCTCCCCTCCCTTAACTTTTCAAAGTATGGCTTAAAAAAGAAATCCTGTGACTTTGGCTGAGTAGCCTCCTCAGGAAATGTCTATAGAGACTGTCTGCACAGGAAATATCTCCAAAAGAGAGAAGGGGGGAGGAAAGAGAAGCTGAACAAACCTAAATTCTTCTCAATAGATAGATCGTGTGCAATCACTTTAATTTCACTTCCTCCTTCGGTGCTGTGGTTGGCTTTTCGTCACGGTTCCCATCCCTCCTTCACTACAAGTATTTAATAAAGTTCTTGTGCTTGGCCTCCCATCGCACCAAATCCTAGTAAATTTCCTTGTGCTCTCAGGAACGGATTTTCAGCAAAGCTCAGGGCCAAAGTTTCAAGTACTCAGCAACCACAATTGGGGCAGGATTTTCCAAGGGACCTGGGATAGCCTTATATCTGCCCTCCCTGCAAGCCCTCTGCTCATGGAGCTCTGAATGCTCCAACAACAGTGCCCAGCCTTTCCTTCCTATAGCCTTGACCCTACAGCACGTCCACAAGGCCACTTTATGACACCCCACTGATGGGAATCAGCACAGGGCCGGGGGTCCATCATAGCAGGGTCAGAGGCTAATATAAAAATGAAAAATGGGGAGAAGAAATCTGAACTCCAGACATAATATGTGCATGCATACACACCCAGGCACACAAATTCAAACCCCTCCCCTCCCCCCCCGCCCCCCCCCGCTGTGTTTATGCCCTGTCACTTGTGCTCTGCTGGCTCAGTTTGTCGGCCACATTACTTACCTTCTGCAGATAACTTTGGAATTTTGCCTTTGTTTTAAGTAGAATCGCAGCAGAGGTGAATTTCCCTCCTTCCTCTGTCCAACAGCAAGTTTAACCAAGGATTAAACGTCTCTGAGGTACATGCCACAAATTATTATATAACACACGTATCTCTTGGGTGTGGTTCACTGTCTCAGGTAGTGGCATTGAGACCACTTGCAGAGAAGAAAGAATGAGTTTCCTCTACAGCAGTGGTTCCCAACCTTTTTTTATACCGCGGACCGGCAAACTCATTCAAAACCTTTTGGCAGACCACTATAGAAACATTTGCATATTCATTATGGTAATTAATGTATTTGCATATTTCCATCCTTATTATGGTAATAGTTTTACATTTCATCTGTACGCACACAATAAGGGAACTGGGGGAAGATGGAGAAGAAGGGAAGGGAAGAAGGGGGCAAGAAGAGCTAGCAAAAGAGGGGACCAAGCTGGGGAGAGGCTGAGCTGAAAGCAGCGGGGCACAGACTCCGGCTTGGAGGGCTGCGCAGCTTACAGGGAACCCCACTGAGCCAATTATCTAGCCATCGGGGGGTGGCCCGGCAGAGTGCTGTGCCCGGCAGCCGTCAGTTCACAGACTGGCACCAGTCCATGGATCGGTGGTTGGGAACCACTGCTCTACAGCCTTCACTGAGAGTCAGCTGCTTTTAGCTCAAGCATAGAGGCTCATGTTCTAAATTTCAGAGGCTCCCAGGTTTGGTTCTGGCTCTTGACGTTACAGTTGTACATGACTGTTGTGCTGGAATACAGCCACAAAAAATCCATTGGGGCTGCTTTCCAATGTTTTTATAAAGCCACTGACACTTACCTCCTTGCTCTCTGGGGCTTCTCACCACCCTGTCCTGCTGGGCCAGTTCTCCTGGTCTCCCGCAGCCAATGCACAGAGCTGAGATCACCACCCCCTGAAAAGCAATGCAGACACTGAATCACTTCAGCTCTGAGGAGAATGCACTTTCAGGCATACCATCCAGGAACCCTACCCCCACACTGATGGCTCCCTAGGTAACAATTATTTACACTGGGCTTGATAGTAAATAAAAATAATTTTATTACATACAAAGTAAATTACAGATTTAAAATAAAAGAACTAGTTATGCATTTTAACACACTAATGCTAATTGCAAACTTACCCTAAAACTTCTTATTTTGGACAAAAACCTCCAAACCAGGGATGATCTTTTTCTCCCTGGGATTTCCAGCTCCTTTAGGGTGTGTCATGCTAGCTAAAGACAAAGAACCTGAAAACTTCGCATCTTTAGTCTCCCTTTTGGGCTGGAATTCTTTGTTTCAACATTCCCCTTTCCATGGAAAATTGCCTGGTCAGGACCTACCAGTTGGAATGGTCACATGTCTTCCTAAGACCAACCACTGCTTAGACTTAAAGGACAAAGGAGGCTGTTTACAAGTCATCAGGTTGATCACCCAGACATTGAAGTGTTCAAGAATTGGAAAAACCCTTGTTGGCTTTTATTTGCACATTTAAAACCATAAAGCAGTCCATACCTATGGTGACCATATTTTCTGAACCAAAATTAGGGACACATTAGCCACACTGCCTGACCCCCATTAGCCACACCTCTGGAGGTATCACTCTCGGAGTCAAGATGGACACATGACCAGAAGTAAAAGGTGTCATGTGACCCCCCCCTTAAGAATTTTTCCCACCATCCTCCTACCAAAAAGGATGAGTTTGGCCCTGAATGAACCCAATTTGTGTCACATTGCATTAACCCAATTTGTGTCACATTAATTCGGGGAGGAGGAGGAGGAAGGCTGGGGGAAGTGTCCCCTCTAAGAGTTTCCTCCCATGAGCAGAATGAATTTTGTGTTGTGCACCAGTACTGAGTTCATGTGGTTTGTTTGGAAGTGCCACTGTGGCACCCAAGTTATTAATAAATGTAAGCCTCTACCCTTTTCCTCTGCTACCCTGTCTCCTCCCCATACTCCATCAGCTCCCCTGGTGCCTACTGCCCCCCCACCCCTCACCCTCCTCTGCTGTCCTGACTCCTGCCCGTCTCACTACCCTCAGCCCTCATGGGACCTGCCGTCCTGCACCAGCCCCTTCTCTCCCCCTTGTGCGCACTCCTCCAGTAGCCCCACTCTGATCATGTGAGCTACCCTCCTTATCCCCTCTTCTAATACCTCCCTCTACACACCTGCCCTGCCTCTCTCCTCTGGTGCTTGTCCCTCCACTGCAGGTGTCTGCCCTTCTGCTTCACCCCCAGAATCCTCTGGCAGCTGCACCTTCCCTTTGCCCTGCATCCTCCTGGTGCCTCCCCCTTCCCTCACTGCCCCTGCACTCTTTGCCCTCTTTTTCCCTGATGCCCACCCCCTCACCACCCTCTGCCCCCGTTCCCCTCCTGCCCCTCTGTGCCCTCACATATGACTTCCTCCATCCCCACCTTTCTTATGCCCACCCCTCCTTTCAACCCTTCTCCCAGCACCTCCCCCTCACACCTCTAGACTCCAGTGCCCCTCCTGTCTCCTCTCCTCTTCCAGCATCACCCTGTCCCCTCCACCCTCCTACCACCACTGACATCTGCCCTCCCTCCTCCTGCCCTTTTCCTCATTGTCTCCACTTGCCCCCCTGGCATTTGTCTCTCCTCCACCCTGTCCATGGTGCCTTCCCCTTTCTTCTCCTGCCCTTCCTCCTCCCCTCAGCACAAGCCCCTTCCTCTCCCACCCTCCTTCCCCCTAGTTTTCTCCCTGCCCATCCCCCAGAAATCCCTGCAGCCCTGGCCCCAGCTGCTTCTGGGGCAGGACCACTTGCCGGGCGTGGAGCTGGGCCGCCCACAGTGCTAATTTTACTGCAGTCCCTGCAACAGCTTTGGCTCACATTAGCAGAAGCACAGGGGAGAAGCCCCCACTCCCCCAGACCCAGTTTGTGGAGCCCGGCTCTGTGAGCGGGTCCGTGCACTGCTGCTCCCCCAGAGGAGTGGAAAGGGGCAGGGGGAGAGAGGGCCATGCACAGAGCACACCAGCAGAGCCCAAGCACCCCCCGCTCTGCAGTGCTCCAGCCGGGCTCTGCGCGGTCTCTGCCAAGACTCTGGAAGCAGCTCCCAGGAGCGGCTCACTGGCTCCAACCAGTGCCCCTCCTCCTACGGCAGCAGAGGCCTGGCTGGAGGCTGTGCATGGCAGAGGCAGTCCCACTGCAGGAGGGAAGGGCCATAGAGAGATGGGGGTGCCGGACAGCGGCGCATGCTGCAGGGGAGCTTGGTGCTCCGGACACCGCACGCCACCAGCATCGGCCCTGGGTGCCACACAAAGCAGCAAGGGAGCTGCTTACGTGCTGGGTGGAGGCGGTGCATTGCTGCTGCACTAAGCTAGGGCTGGGTGTCTGCGAGGGCGTCCCAGAGAGCGGGGAAAATGAGGGTGCAGTTTGTAGCCAGATCCCAACGGATTTTCTGGGACATTTGCCACCTTTATCAGGACACTGGGATGGAACCCTTAAATTTGGGACTGTCCTGGAAAAAAAGGGCTGTATGGTCACCATATCTGTACCCCATATCTCTAATTTTACATACAAGAGTGATACATATGTACACCAAAGTAAGATATACAGATTCAGCAGATTGTGACATGAAAATTGATAAGTGACATGAGGTACTTTGTCCAAAGCATCTTCAAGTTACACATATTTTTGTCCATAAGACAATTTCAGAAAGGCTGGAGGGATGGAGTCTGTCACAACTGACTTAATTTTAGTTAGGCCATTTGAATCAAGCACAGCCAGTCTGCAATCTTCTACAATAACAGAAGGCTGCTTTGTGGAATGTTGCTTCTCTGTTCTTACCACTTCTTGATTTGTGAAAGTGGCCCACAGTGTAAGTTGTTGCTTTTAGGAGGAGAAATTAATGAAGCAATCAGGTGTCTGTTTAATGCAATCCTGTTTATTTGCACAGAATGGACATAGTAAGAATCAAACAGGTGGGCCATTTCTTTGCTCACAGTTCCAAACCTTCTTCCATCTAGTACTCTGCCCAAAAAGTTCTCTAGGAGCCACACTTCTTGTGCTTCTTGGCAATCTGCTTGGCTTTGGGTTTTTTATGCTTCTTTCTGCCTATTCTATTGTTGCTTCCTCTCTGACACATGCACTTTCATCAAAAATGGCCAGTGAAACCCCTCCACTCAGTTTCTGGCCAGCAGTACATGTGAACTGTGTTTTGGATGGTGGCACTATTATTTCAGCTATCTTACTCTAAATAGGGGTTTAAGTGCTTCCTGAATGAAGGGTGTCACCCAGCATTCATCATAATGACACTTAACAGTTGGGTAAAATTCAAACCCATTTCTATCATGTTCAGAGCTCCATATCTACATCTGAAAGGCGAGAATTATCAGAGAGACCAAATACTTCTTTAAAGTTAACAGGAAAAAACCCAGAGCATATGGCCATGTAAGAATTGTGGATTAAACCCAGTGACATATAAACAAGATGTTTTATTCCTGGGGTTGTCTGATGTATAAAGGAGCCTATTGATTGGATTTTCTTGCCTGCGCCTGTGATTTTGAATGCTAATGTCTGAGTTTTATCAACACCAGCTGAATTCACACAGGTGCTGGACATACAACATCCCCACAGAGCTTCAGAAATACCTGGGCCCATCTACTGTTTATCTTAACATTAACCCCAGCCAGGGGAATATGTCTAGTGGCCTGTTGGACAGCAGTGATAATGCTAATGGAATTCTAAAAGTATCTGCTTATCCCATTGAGGAGGGCTGCTTTCACCATTCCTCCAGGACCTTATGGGATTCCTCCCTGCCTTGCAGCACCAGTAGCTATTATTCCAGGCCTCACTATTTCACTGAGAGATGAAACAGCAGGCAGAATATGAAACACAAAGCTTCCTGAAAAGCAAAGAGCTTCACCCTCACCCAAGACACTCCTAAAAATCCCAGTCACACATGAAAACCAGCACTCTCATGTAGCAGATCCGTGCCAACCACTGGGCCTTGAGGCCGGCTTCTGCTCCCCTCCTTTGGGTCTTCGGTTGGCTTGTTGGTGTGTGAACATTTCATTTCAAAGTATTCTGCCCCATGAGGAGCTGGGTCATGCTGTTGAATTACGAAGTGAAACGGTGTTTGTGGTGCCATCACCGTAGCTCCTCGCGCGTAGGTCAGGTCAGAGTATCTGATGGTAGGGAATGTATGGGGTGGAGAGATGGAAACAGAAATCTTTTCGCTATGTGTTGGGATCCTTTCCAGGCCTTTGCATGTTGGAAACTATTTCCATTATCAGCCTGCACAAACACTCTTGTTTTCTAGCTTCGTAACTTGGACCCAATGGCTATGTCTAGACTACACCCCTCTGTTGACAGAGAGATGTAGATTAGGCACGTCAAAATTGCTAATGAAGCAGGGATTTAAATATCCCATGCTTAATTAGCGTAAACATGGCCACCACTTTTTTTTTTTAAACAGAGCTTTTTTGGAAAAAAAAGGCAATCTAGACGCGGATCTGTCGAAAAATAAACCCTTTTTCAAAAGAACCTGTTTCCCTACAGGATCTTTCAAAAAAGGGTTTATTTTTCAACAGATCCATGTCAAGACTGCCGGGGGTTTTTTTCTATAAAGCTCCATATCGAAAAAAAGCGGCGGCCATGTTTATGCTAGTGAAGCATGGGATATTTAAATCTCTGTTTCATTAGCAATTTCGGCGTACCTAATCTACATTTCTCTGTCGACAGAGAGGTGTAGTCTAGACGTACCCAATGAAACTTTTCTGTGACTGTCACTTCCAACCTATTTGGTCCCCCTGATGATAGATAGCTGGAGCTTTCTGAGGTGAGGGCATTGATACCATATGACCACTGAACCACTGAGCTGTGTGATGCTGACCTGTACCAGCTAAGGATATGATCTGTTTCCAATACTGTAACTTCTAAAATGAACAGAAATCATGGGCTTTGGGTGGGAAATAAAATGTAGGGGTAGATGTTTCATTTTCTGGGAATCCAAATAAAAACCGGAGCCTGGGTACCTCAGAGTACGAAGATTCCCAGTGAGTACATGGCAGCAAGCAGGTTCCCTCTGGGAGCCAAGATTTGTCTTCTAGTCCTGCTAAAGAGAGACAGTTAACATCCGTGCTTCAGCCAGGGGACTTTCTTCATTTGCTGTCTTGTGTGTAGTTAGGATAACCCTTCCCCCCCGCCCCCCCAGCATTTTATGGAGCTACCCTGCAACAAGCACACTAACAGATGGCCACCAGATCAAAGTTAATCTGTATGCTGCATTTCAAGCTCTGAAATTCATCTGGTTCTAGTAAAATATAGCCTGCAACCTTCCTAAAGTTTCAGCTCAACCATAGAATTATATTAAATGTCTAAGCCTTCCCATCCTCACAGGAGATTAAGAGAAATCATAGCACCTATTTAAAAAAAGGCTTGATTAGCAAGTTAATTAGAAAAGATTTAAATGCAGTCATGTACTGGTATGTCACTGGAGAACAGCATTTTTAATGGAGACTGCAGACTCTTATTTTGCTTTGCTTACTCCTGACCAGACAGTAACCTACAAGTTGTACCTCCCTTAACCGGGACTCTCTAGTCTGGCAATATCTGTGGTCCGGCAAGACCACAAATGTTCCTGGACCACAAAGCCCAGGTTTAGGCCGTCTTGGCCGCTGGGCAGGACAGGTGGCACAGCAGAGAGTTCTGGCACCTGCGGCCAGGCGGTAGTGGGGGTCTGGCAGCAGCATCTGTGGAACTCTGGCCCTGGCTGGGGAGCTCAGGACGGCAGGGACCATGTTGGGAGGGACCTCCCCTGGTCTGGCAAATCCCTTCTTCAGGGCTGGTCAGGAAAGACAAATGCCTTTCTCACATGGGTTTTATTTTTTTAGGATCCAATCCAAGCACTGCAAACTCTAGTGATTCTAGACTTCTAGAGCCTCAGACTTCTTTGCACAGTGATCTCTGCGGTTTCATTGTGATACAGCAAACCTGGAAAGAAAGCTCTTTGGGTTGGCTCTCAGGTGTTTTAGTTAGTACATCTGGAGCAGCTACTGGTGAAAAGAGAGCTCCTAAGCATGAATGAATGCTTTATTCTGTGCACTTCAGAAGAATTAAACATAGCCAGGCATTACTGACGAGCTGTGTAGCTTTTCTTGTCAGAACTATTTCCGTTGTCACGTGATAAATGTATCTGACATACCCTTGTGTGAAGGGCACCTGGTGGCTGATAGAAGCAACTCAGATGATACGTATTTAACACATGCACCCCTGCTTTTGATACTAGTTTACCCCAAGCTCAAGGTGTTATTTTTCATTCTTCCAGTACAGATACACCCAAATGCCTATTCAAAATTCTGAGCAGTGTAACTTCCTGAGACAAGATGACGCTTTGGGACAAATCCTACCTTTCGCTGCGCTTGTGCCTCCTGTTAGACTCACAGAGGGAGGAAGGATCATTGGGGGTACCTGGGCACATTTGCCCCATTACCACAGTCCTGTCAGTGAACGCCTCTTCCATTAGATCCAAAAGAGCAGCTTCATTTGCTGGTAGCAGTGGTTTGTTCTTTATCCCCTCCCTAGAGTAGCCAGTGTATTATTCATGCCTGCCCTTAGGGGTGGCTTATCACAAATATCTGAGCTCCACAAAGTTCAAATCCCTCTTTGACTCTTTGGGAGAGTCGTCATAAACACATGAACCTTTTGAGTATTTGAACTCCTGTTGACCTCATACTCTTGAAATGAGCTGTCTCTGACAGGGAGTGTGTGCACTGGAAGTGTGTGCAACTCCCATGACTGGCCTATATAAAGGATTTGAGCCTACTACTGTTACCATTGAATGGAGCTAATTAAGTAAAAGAGGCCTGTGTTGTTGGTACAGAGGTTCTGGTTTCTACCCTTGCTATGGGTTAGGGAATTGTTTACACTTATGTTAACACATTTTCCACACATGTTAAATATAACAGAGTTTAATATTCAACACCAAAGTTTCTGTGGTAATTTAAAGTCTGTGCCAGCAAAAGCCAAAAGAATAAAAGCTTGTACCTAGCATGTTGGAAGGAAATTGCATGCGACATGCCCTGATCATTCACTAACATAGCTGAGCTTTCCTATAATTAGGACAGCACAGAGTTCTGCTCATGTTGGGCCTTCTCTTATGCTTGATGGGAGAATCCACTGTATCATTCCTGCCTTTTGGTCAGTTTCAGAATTATTTAGTCAGTTAGGGTGGGGATAGTGGGACCCTTTGGGGTTTGATTCTTTTTGCCCACCTTGTTAAAACATAGCAGGCTGAGTGGAATGCCTTCTGCTTGTAGGTGAGTGGAGCTAAAACCCCGACAGTCTTCAGACACTGCACTTCGGGTCAAATTGCAACTTCCCTGGAGCCGATGGGGTTTTTGCCATCTACTTCAACAGGATATAGTTGCATGTCTTAAGCTTAGCTTGTAAACTCTCTTGGGCTGGGACTGGGACTTTGTGACATGTTCATACAGCACCGCTAGGCACTGCTGTCACCAGAGGATTTGGTCCTTGGAACATTTTTATCCTTTCTTAGCTTGCTGTTGGCTCCATGCAGATGTGCACAGGAGAGTTGATCCATGCCATTTATTGATCGGTACAAGGCTGCTTGAGCTGAGTAAAGTCACTGAGCATCTGTATGGATTATTAGGCTTATTACATAGCGTACTGGGAGATGAGATGAGCCAGCCAATCTGCTGAAGAGTTGTTATTGACATTGATCTGATTGTGGGGTGGTTTTTTTTTTTAGTGCTTCTGTGACTTGGGCACCTAGCTAAGTACAACTGTGAAAATAAAAACCCTACATTACACTCGCATATGCTGAGAGCCAAGGTGTTCTAAGAAATGAGTCCAGAGACCGGCCAGGATGATATGTACTGTTTGTTTGAGAGCCAGCCAATAGATATCTCTATTACCCACTTCCACAGCCATAGAGTGCCCTGGCAGCCATGGGACCTGAGGGCTGGGGAGAGAGGATATCGGGAACATACTCGTTGCATGTTGTGGAGCCCAACTCCATCCTTCTGGGATGTCTGTGAACATAGTGATCCAGGAGGACATCTGTCCACATGCTTCTGCAGCCCTAAAGCCACAGTAGCATCTTGAGTGGTTCTGCTGTCACTGCTGAGCAAGCTCGGCAAAGCCCTCCTCCCCCCACCATGCAATCATATTGTGCAGAAAGCAGAGGGAGGGTGCAGTTAGACAGCAATGATTTGAGGTTCAGAGCATTTCCTGGAGGTCAGTGGCCCTGTGGGAGGAGTTGATGGCCTAAGGCGCAACCAGGCATCGAGAAATCCAGTCAGTCACTAGTGCCTGAGGATGCCAAGGCAATTGTTGGAAAAGGAAGAGTGAAACCCAAGAGCAGGTGTGTTGTCTCTTTATGGGTGATGCTATTTCACTTGGCGCATACGGAGCATGTGCCCTGTGAGACCTCTCTGGCCACGTGTGCCTGTTTGTGACACATGAGATCTGCTGGGATCCTGGAGTTGCATATCCCAGAATCCAGGTTCTCTGCTGATGTTCTTCTCCCCTGGAATCAGCTTCACAGTATCTTGGCAGATCCTAGGTGGCTAAGCTTGGGGACACAATGCAGCCTTTCCATCCAAAGGTAATGGTGCACTTCCAGAGTGATTCCAGGGATTTGGCCCCGGGGCTTCCTGGCAGCATGTGATGGAGGCAGACTACTGCCATAATACAATAAGCAGGGCTTGTCATGTCTATTCAGATTTTAAATTGCACAGAGCAAGATCTGCACTCTCCCCTCAGTGTATGTGCAGTACCTTACACAGCGGGGACCCAGCCTCAGCCCAGCTGTAGATCAGATAAAATGATAGGACTATGTTAAAACCACCTTGGGTGCTTCTAGCATGAAGCCTGTCTATTTACTTACACACACACACATACACAGAGGGATATCTGGCACACGCGCACACACACACGCACAGGGATATCTGGGAGTATCAGCACAATGCCACTTTGACTCCATCACAACAGGCAGTTTACTTGCACTGATGCATTTTCCCTTTTAACACTCCAGACTGCCTCAGTCCTCCTTGCTCCAGATCAATTTATTTTCTGAGCTAGGAATAAAGTGGTTGCTATTAGACACCAACAATTTCCAATGTCAGGAAGATGCTACCGATCCCTCTGCCTCTGTTTTACATGTTTTTGCTTGGACATTGGAGTCTGTTCAAAGTCAACTGCCTTGGGCTTTGATTTAATTTCAATCAAACATAGCCTGACAGCTTACTTGCTGCCTGTTATTTGCATGTCACCAGCAAATCACTATTTAGTCATATTATTTTGACAGCCTTCAAAACTCAGTTTCCTGACTCATTAAGTTTTATTAATTGACTTGGAGGGCTTAGTTTATGAAGCCCCGATCCAGATTTACAGAAAGTAAGGTATCAGAGTGCTGCTTTGTTGTAGGAAATATTCAAAGGAATAGTCACACTAAATTTTCAGGATCTGATGACAACATTACGTAGCTGGAGGAGGGTTTGGGAACAGGCTATCAAATCTTTTGTTCAAAGTTGCTGGTTCAAATCTACCTTGAACTGATGTTGAGGGAAAGACAATTGATTACATCAAGCCCCTGAGTAGATGGCCTTCATTCTATTTCCTTATTCTTAGGTTCCTTGTTTTTGCTCATAGCTTCTATCCTTACTGGTTGTCTCAGCAGAAAAGCAAAAGACAGGGGACATAGAGGTTGAATTCTCCTTACTTCCAAAGATGCTGCCATTCAGAACAGTCAGTGGCATGGAAGCTTCTGTTGCTGCTGTCTGTGCGGCTGCTGTCCTCTGACTATGCAGAATGGGGCTAAAATCTTGTGCAGGATAGAAAATGTACCCCTCCTGGACACAAACTATAGGTTTGGCTTTTGCTGAAGTTTGGTATTGAGATGGCCTTGTATGGGAGATTGGGGGTGGGGGATAATGGGCACATGGAGGACCAAGGACTCTGGCCTATACTGGTCCCAGTTACCATGCAGATCTGGAGTCAATGGGTATTGAGGGACTCAGCATCTTACAACTCTGGTTGTGTTTTCAACATGAGCAACCATTCAAGATGTATTTGGAAGCCCACAGGGAGAGTGGAATCTCCACAGGTTGTAGTTCTGATCCATCCTTAGCACTGTAAAGCCCGTGAAGGGCTGTCTTCATTCCTTAAAGGTTCTGCTTTTGCACATATTCCTCGGGAGATCCATGGTCAAGGTCCATTTAGGGTGCAAGGCAGAAGTGCTTTCTCTATGACTTCTATATGTTTTTTCTGCACAGCTCTATGTGCTGCCTTTCTAACTTCACCCATCCTACTCTATGGCTCATTTAAGCCCAAGGTTTTCTTTGTGGATCCAGAGTGAAATCCATAACTCTCCTGCCACACACAGAGGGGAGAAAAAATCACAAACTATTCCACACAAGCCTGAAATCCTTTGGCTATTGCAACACATCTCAGCAACACATCACTCAACATCTCATTATCTGTGAGGACACTTATTATTAATTTCAAAATCTCAAGCTGTCACTTTCTAAGACATTGATTTATTTCCTGGAGCAAGTAGATGTGGTCTATGTAGTTATGCAACTGTTCTGGCTTTATCTTCACCTTTAAATCCCAAAGGGCTCTGCCTGTAAGACAGGGCAACTGAAACTTTGCACAGCAGAGCTGGTGCAGCAAGTTACAAAGATATGCACAAACATGCATGCACACTCTGTGTGGAGTCTTATGCTTGCTCTGTACAGTTATGTTGTTTCTGTGTCATTGCATGGAAAATATATGGCTACTTTGGGTGGGGGAATAACCTTGTAGGATGTTAATTAAAAACCCATCCACAATAAAAAAATGTGTGATCCTGCTTCAGCATCTTCCCTGTGATCAGCGCAGGGGCCCTTGTGAGTATTCATATAGGTAGCCTCACAACACTCCTATGGCGCAGAGAGGTAGTAAGCCCGTTTTACAGATGGGGACACTGAGGCAAAAAGCAATGAATTGACTGAACCAGACACCTAAAGCCTGTGATAAAGTCAGGAGTAGAGAACCTAGATCTCCTGACTGCCAGACAGTCCCATTCTTTAGTCACAGTTTGTCAGCTATTTAAAGGCATATGTCACAATTTCAGGACAACTGCACCTGTGTTTCTCCTCTATGGTCCTCAGCTTTGGGCTTCCAGCTCCCAATAGTCACCCCTCACTCCTAGGAGATACCCACATCTCCTAACTGGGAATTTTAAGGTTTGGCAGCTCCCTGCCTGGACCATGATATCTCCAAGAAGCCAGACTATCTAAAAGTCCACCTGTACTTTGCTTTCTCCCCAAGGACTATAACCAGGGGATTGCCTGGTTCAGAAGTAGGGCAAACACTTGTGCATGTGCTGAGCTTTCCAAACATATGAAGACCCACTAAGTCAAAGGAACAACTCATATGCTTAAATGGTCATCACTTTGCGTCCTTGTAGAAACAACTTTATTCACACAGGCTATGTCTACGCTACAGGGTTTTTGCACAAAAATCCGCAAAGCATCCTCACCTCAAGCGTGTTTTTGCACAAGAAAATCTACAGTCAATTGACAGAATAGAGGGCTTGTTGTGGTGTAGGTATTTCTACGAGGCATAACTCCTTTTTGCGGAAGAGTTATTGCACAAAAAGGTGTGTGTGGATGCTCAGCCGAGATTTCTTGCACAAAAAGAGCCTATCACAAAAATCACAGGTGCTCTGATGGCCATTCTGTGAATAGCAATCAGAACTTTCTTGCGCAAGAGTGTCCATGCAGTGTGGACGCTCTCTTGCACAAAAGCACATCATTTTTGTGATGTGCTTTTGAGGTGTGGATGCGCTTTTGTGGAAAAAGTTTTTGTGGAAGATCTCTTCCGCAAAAAGCTTCTTGCGCAAAAACCCTGCAGCATAGACAAAACCTCAGGGTACATCTACAGAGCAACATTATGTTGAAATAACTGCCTCCTGTGTAAACATGGACCAAGTTATTTCAAAATAATGTCGAAATAGTGTCAACCTGGATGTCTTCTTACTCCGACTCCTCTAACCCTCATTGTACGAGAAGTAAGAGAAGTTGGAGGAAGAGTGCTCTATTTTGAAATCAAAGCTGTATAGACGTAGCTCAATTTGCATAGCTTATTTCAAGTTAAGTTCTGCTGTGTAGTTGCACCCTCAAAGTTAGTGAGGCTATGTCTACACCGCAGCGTTATTTTGGAATAACTGATGTTATTATGAAATAACATAGTCTGTGTCCACATAGCAGGCAGTTATTTCAACATATAGAAATGATGTTGAGCTGGAGGACCGCTTATTCCGACTCCTGTAACCCTCATTTTACGAGGAGTAAGGGAAGCCGGAGGAAGAGTGCTCTTCCTCGGACTTCCTGCAGTGTAGACAGCACCAAGTTGAAAAAAGCTATTTTGACTTAAGATACGCAATTGACAACGCTCAATTTGCATAACTTATTTCTGCTTTAACCCTGCTGTGTAGACGTGCTCTGAGTGTTTCTTTTGAATACAGATTTTGGATCAGTGCTCAAGGCCCATGCAAGGTTTAAAGCAAAAGAGTTGTCTCCCCTTAGGGAGGGTGTGTGTGGGGGTGACTTTGATCCTGGGATAAAAGGTGCTATTGAATTGCAGACGACACTTCATAAACAGTGTTATTCAGGTTTCAGCCTCACATGTTCTCTATAAAGTACAAAAATAACATTCAGCCCATTTTAGCCCAAAGCAGTAATCTGGCAAAGAGAGAACCCAGCCATTCAGTGGCAAAGAAGAATCCAAAATTCTGTACTCTGTGCTGTGACAACTAAGCAAAACTTTCACCTTCAGATAGCCTAGGTATTAGCAATAGGAGCTCCATTCTCCCCAGCTGTACTGAAGCTATGCTCAGCATGACTGGATTGGGAGGGAGGCTACCTTGTCTTGTAACTTACATCAGCCAGGAATCAGCAGAATGACACTTGTTCTTGCCAGAGCCCTCCCAACCTGGCATACTGCCTCTTGCTCATATCAAGGTAATCCTCTACTCCCCATTCAGGGCCACTTTAAGGCTTCTTTGTGCACCACAAAGGGGTCTTAACAAAGGCCAGGATCTGACCCATACATTTTAGTTCTGTGCATGGGTGGTGAGTTATATGGGCTTGTGGTGCCCATGCTCCAGCAATATTCAGAGCCGGGGGCCCTGCTCCACCAATATTTGGAGCTGGGTCTCTCCCCCGGCCCTGTGTGGAGGGGACCGCGGCTCCAGAGCATCTCTCTCCTGGGCCTGTCCCTGTCCCGTCCCTGTCATGCGCAACCTTCAATTGGCTCCCCCTTGCTGGCTGCTGCTGCCATGCGCTGCGTGCTCAAACAGGTGGGTGGGTAGGCGCCCGGATGTGACGTGATGTCCCGGCCCGGCCCGGGACTTTAAAACTGCTGGCGCCACACGGCTGAGTTGCGGGTTCGGAGTTCGGGGACTTCTGGGGTGGAGTGCAGACTCCGGCCCCGAAAAGTAGAAGGAAGTAGAGTAGAAGGGGAGGGACTGGGAGAGGAAGGGGCTTGTGCAGAGCAGCGGGGGGGAAGGGAAGGGGTGGAAGAGGAAAGGACTTGTGCAGAGGGAGAGTGGAAGGCACCAAAGGGACAGGGTAGAGAAGAGACAAATTCCAGGGGGCCAAGCGCAGAAATGAGGAAAAGGGCAGGAGGGGAGGTGTCAGTGGGAGGGGGGCAGGATGATGCTGGCAGGGGAGAGGGAAAGGGCATTGGGGGCTGGAGGAGAAGGTGCAGGGAGAAGGCTTGAAAGAAGAGGTGGGCATGAGGAAGGCCAGGATGGAGCAAGTCATGTGTGAGGGCACAGAGGGGCAGGAGGGGAATGGGGACAGAGAATGGTGAGGGGGTGGGCATCAGGGGAAAAGAGGGCAAAGGGGGCAGAGGCAGTAAGGGAAGGGGGAGGCACCAGGAGGGTGCAGGGCTAAGGGAAGGTGCAGCAGCCAGGGGATTCTGGGGGTGAAGCAGAAGGGCAGACACCTGCAGTGGAGGGACAAGCACCAGAGGAGAGAGGCAGGCAGGTGTGTAGAAGGAAGTGTTAGAAGAGGGAATGAGGCGGGGTAGCTCACATGATCAGAGTGGGGCTACTGGAGGAGTGGGCACAAGGGGCAGAGAAGGGCTAGTGGAGGAGGGCAGATTGCAGGAGGGCTGAGGGCAGTGAGAAGGGCAGGAGTCAGGACAGCAGAGGAGAGTGAGGAGTTGGGGGGGCAGCAGGCACCAGGGGAGCTGATGGAACAAGGAGAGGAGAAATGGCAGCAGAGAGGAAAGGTAAAGGTTTAAAAATATTTATTAATAAATTGAGTGCCACAGTGGCACATCCAAACAAGCCAGTACTGATGCACAACACGAAATTCATTCTGCTCATGGGAGGAAACTCTTAGGCTATGTCTACACTGGTGGTTTCTTACACAAGAACATCTTGCATAAGAGTTCTTGTGCAAGAACACATCCACACTGCCATGTGTGAGCTGTGCTTTTGCACAAGAGCATCCATGGCAGTGTGGATGTTCTCTTGTGCAAGAAAGCTCCGATGGCCATTTTAGCCATAGGGGTTTCTTGTGCAAGAAATCCCTGCCCATCCACACTGCCCTCTTGTGCAAGAGAGCTTACACCTGTTAGAAAAGAGTGTAGCTCTTGCACAAGACACCCTCTCTTACCACGCCGTACTGTAAAACAAGAGCAGGCGGGCAATGTGGATGCTCTGTGGGTTCTTGCAGAAGAACAGCTGTACTTGCGCAAGAAGCCGCGAGTGTAGACATAGCCTTAGAGGGAACACTTCCCCCAGCCTCTCTGCCCCAGAGTTAATGTCACACGCATTGGGTTAATGCAGTTGCAGGATAGTTGCATGTGGGGGGGTTGGTAGGGGCCAAACTAATCCCTGTTGGTAGGAGGATGGTGGGAAAAGCACTTTGAGAGGGGTGACATGACACCTTTTACTTCTGGTCATGTGTCCATCTTGCCCTGAGCATGTTACCTCCAGAGGCGTGGCTAACGGGGGGGGGGGGGGGGAGAGGGAGGGTGTGTGGCTAATGGGCCATGGGGCATGGCTAACAGGGGTCAGGAGGCGTGGCTAATGGGGCACCACCAAAAATTATACAAACCTGCCACCCATGGTTCTGTGTCCTTTACACTCTCTCTTAGACATCTGCTGTCCATAACAAGTCTTCACCTAACTCCTGCTCTCTTCCTGAGAGTTACACAGAGCCACCAATATGAACAGTCTCCTGCCATAACCTAACTTCAAAGTTACAAATTCACAGGAAGACAGCTGTCCCAACTGACACTCAATCCAGGAGACAACCTAACTGGCCTGCATGTTTACTATGTGCTGCGCTTCTACACAAATGTCTTGTTAAAGACTAAAATAGAAAATGTAACAGTGAAAACCTACCTTATCACCATTTCTATGAAACACTTTGGGCATATCTACACAGCAGGGCAAAAGTTGAATAAAGCTACGCAACTTCAGCTATGTCAATTGGGTAGCTGAAGTCGAAATAGCTTTATTTGGCTTTTGGAGCTGTCCACGCAGCAGGAAGTGGAAGGAAAAGCACTCTTCCTTCAACTTCCCTTATGCCTCGTGTAATGAGGGTTTTAGGAGTTAGAGTAAGAAGTCCTCCAGCTCAACATTATTTTGAAATGATGGCTTGCTGTGTAGACGCGCTCATCGTTACTTTGGAATAATGTCAGTTATTCTGAAATGTTGCTGCTATGTAGACATAACCCTACAGTCCCCACATGTGGATTAAACTTAAAACTTTTCACTTGTTGCTCTGTGCATAGCTCCTTCATGGCAAAGGAAGCAAGTGCCTTCTGCTGGTGGCAAGTGGAAAGGCATGTGTGTATCCTCAAAAAGTGTTACAGAGAAAATCAAAAACCTAAAACATGTCAGGTGTTCTTATGTGAATGTTTCTATCTTGACTGAGCTTTAGAACTAAATGATGGAGATAAACTACTCTGGTTCTTAATAGCGGCCCCCTTTAAGGAACACTAATTTGGCTCCTGTTGTCATAGGATGCAGGAATGCATCTCCTTTGGAGAAGGGATATAGCGGTAGCTTTGTCTTCTTTATGCTGCCTGGATTCTGGGCTATAGCAGAGACAGACATGTGCAGTGTAATGTAGAGCAGCCCCAAAGCTGCTCTAATTTGGAGCATTTCTTCATGAGCTGCCTTGCAGCCCAGAATCCCCACTGCCATGAGAATGGCCCCTAGTCTGTCCTTTTCCATCCCTGGCATGCCCTATGTGCATGGGAGGGAGGAGGAGCATAGTAATAAAGTTCCTGCATTGCAGTAATTCTCTGCCAGTCAGCCCCTTGCAGCTCTTTTGAGGTTATTAGGCACTCTTGGAGTAGTGTATAGGGACCAGGTGCAGTCCAGAGTTTGGTCCAAGGTCACTATCTGCATTCTGTCTATCTTTAGAAATCTGTCAGTCGCAACCAAATCCTTGGAGACGTTTTGCATCTTTTCCCATCTGCTACTAATCTGTGAATTTTGAATATGCCAAACCACAACACCCATATGGAAAAACTCGATCCCTTATAGTTCAGAAATACTACACATACTATGGTTCTGTGCCTGCATTCCCCCATAACAAATACATCTCCTGCTGTGTAGAACCCAAGCAAGGAGATGTGGGCTGCTGCCTGGAGGAAGCAAAGAGAGAATTATTCTGTATGACAGAGCCCTTGGGATTTCCAGCCATAATAGCATAATAAAGGTAGTTGGAAGCTGAGGGACAAATAGATCCTGGATCATCCAGATTCATCAGCTAGTCCCTGGGAATGGTTGGATAGCAGGAGAACTTGTGGAGTGGTTTGACCGCATTCTACAGGAGAATTCTGCCCTCTGCTGAACTGCTGCACAAAAAGTCTGCTTGCTGTGAAGAAGGCTTAGCCTGCATATGTCAATTTTCTTTTCTTTTAAACCCACTGACTTAAAGAGAGCTCTTACCCCACCCTAGGCTTTGCAGGGCACAAACCTACCCAAACAGCATTTTAATTTAAAACCAAAACATATTATACATCTAGCATTATATTTTCAAATTAACCTAAGTGACTTTATGAGCCCAAATCCTATTTTCAAAAGTGACCTAGGCTCTTGGGAGCATAAGGTGCTTTTGAAATGGGACTTCACAAATAACATTAGTTCACTCAGATCCAGTTATTTGACCGTTGTGCAAGTGATGAATTTGTGTTGGGAACTGTTGTGCTAATGTAGATTAAATTAAGTGGGCCAAAGGTATTAGCAGAAGCCAGTCACTGTCCCATATTGCACAGTGTTAAAAACAGTTCAGAGTTTGGTATGCAGAGGCCTTAGCCTGCTTAGTGCCATGGAAAGCAGACCATTAACATTCATATGAACCTATTATCTTATCTATATATATGTTAGAGAGTTTGTGTGTCTGCCAGACCTTGTGAGTCTGTCCATCTGTCTGTCTGAGCTGTCTTGAAGAGAAGAATCAGAAGAGAGGAGGGAAGGGAAGAGAGAAGAAAGCTCCTCTGAGTCCCTGTCTAGTGTCCTAGCCATTGGACAAATTGTATTATCTCACAGACTTTCTGCGGTCCTATGAAGCAAGTTGAGTACATTATAAATAGCATTTTAATAGCACCTGTGGATAATCAGAGTTTGAGACCAGCTCACTGCCAGTTACCTGGGTACACCTATCTTTGATATTCAACAATGCAAAATTATTCTCAGTATCTAAAATATCAATCTCCAATCTCTGCCTGTCACCATTCTATCAATCATAACGTTTTAGTGTCGGTAGCCAATTGAAAAGAAAATGGAATCTAAAATAGTCCTTTCCCAAAGACTGAAGCAGACTTTTTCAAGAGGCTGCCACATATTTTACAACATTGCCACCAACTCTTTTGTAGTTGCCAAGTTCTTCAAAGACTCTTAAAATGAACACTGTAAAAAGATGTGAGCTGAGATTATAATTTACAGACTAATCATACATTTTGTGCCTGTAAATTTGTATGAAGTATCTTCAAGACAGAATGCTGAGATATTAAAGAATTCCCCTGACTAGGTGCACTGAAGAATCAATACTCTTTCTTTCTGTGCTGGGTTGGCCAAGTGACAGTACATCTTTACTTCAATCCATAGCATTTTGCTTTAGCATTAGTTTTAGGATAAGGGATGAAATGTTGCTTCCTGTTTATTTATAGCTTGTTTAAACCCTCCAAAATGCCATCTTTCCAGTCTGAAAGCAGATTAGAAGTACCTTACATGTTTTGGTTAAACTAATCAGTACTTTTCTATTACTCCAAGAATTGGAAACATCTATTTGTTTCTTTCTCTTAACCAAACTTAGAGATGGTTTAAATGTGAACATGTCTGTGGGTACATCTACACTGAAAGCTTCTTTTGGAATAAGCTTTTTTCAGAAGATATCTTATCCAGGCCTCCTGGAACCAGATCAGGCAGGGCATCAGGTCAGTAGTTGCTTCCTGGAGCTGCTGCCTGAGGTTATCTGAGATTAGTACTTAATTGAGATTTGCTCCCCCCCCCCCCCCAGCCATTTCTCAAGTTCTTCTGCTTGCTTGCCTACCTCTCTGAGGGATAGCAAAGCATTTCCACTGTGTGCTTTGGTTGTCCTGCTTTTGGACATCACAACACACCCTGCTATGAAGCCAGAGCTGCCTCTGGGCATGCGACGGCCCCACATGGCTGTGCTGCAGTTTCTGCAGCAGTTTCTGCAGGCTGCCCTCATGGCTCTTCATGAACTCAAGCCCTGAGCTCATCATTGGGAACTTCTGCATGTGTGTGGGAGTGCTGCACTTGCAACCGCACCCGGGGCCGGCCCGGATGGACACCGGTTCCGACTGGTGGGACCAGCTGGTGATGGAGCAGTGGGACGACCAGCAGTGGCTCCAAAACTTCCACATGAGAAAGGAGACATTCCTGGAGCTGTGTGCCTGGCTCGCCCCTGCCCTCCACTGATGGGACACCCAGGTGCGACCTACCACCCCCCTGGAGAAGCAGGTCGCCATCGCCGTCTGGAAGCTGTCCATGACAGACAGTTACCAATCCATGGGCAACCAGTTTGGCATAGGGAAGTTGACTGCCAGGGGCCCTCCTCGTGCAGGGATGGCATTCTCAGGCTGCAGTCCCTGGAGGGTGGGGGTAGTATTGGAAAGGGGGACCCTAGGGAAAGGAGGGGTTGGTAGTCTGAGGGGTGGGGTGAGGGTGGCAAGGGGAAGCCCCATCCACGGGGGGTTCTACAGTACCACCCTCACACAGCGCTGCCAGAGGGGGCAGGCTCCATAGGGGGTGGCTCTTGGGGTGTTTGTGTGGGGCAAGGGAGAGGGTTCAGGGACCTCTCAAGGCTCAGGCACCCCCTTTGATTATCTGTTTTCATAGAATCATAGAATACTAGGACTGGAAGGGAGCTCCCAGACAGTCACACACATGTTGCTGCAGCAGCTCATTCCACACCTGGGTCTGCCACTGCACGTTGTCTGCTGCATGTCCTGAAGGACGGAGACGTGCTCCCTCATGAGATCCTCCTGGACCCTCCGGAGCCTGCGGCTCCCCTGGGGTTGGGTGGCTGGCTCAGGTGGTGTCGATTGCCCCACAGGCAGGAGGCTCTTGGGGGGGCTTGTGGCTCAGACATGGTGCCCAGCTGGTCTGGATGGTCAGACATCCCTGGAGACACTGTCCCTGGGGCCTTGCCCTCATCTGTGAGCTGAAAGCAACAGTTCTCAGGTCAGAGGAAGTGATATCTCAGGAGCAAGGCCATCTGTAGCCTCTTACAGAGGCTAGGAGGTCCCCAGGGGACCATGCAACCCGCCACCCTCCCACATCCCACAGACAAGCAGGCAAGGGAAATGGCCGGCCATACTGGAATCCAATAGCCAGGTGGGGGGACTCAAGTTGCCTGGGCTTCCAACAGTGCTGCACACACACCTGTGCCTGGCAGCACTGTCCCTGGGAGCGGTGCTGCCTAGAGCATGCAGGCATGCCCATGTGCAGCACTCCAGAGTCTGTGTGTGTGTGTCCTTGTCCCCAACCTTCTTCCAGCAGTGGCTAGTGGTGGGAGAGCGCCCTCTCCCCATGGGGGTAAGAAGTGTGGGCGGCCTCCCCAGAGTCTGTGGGCAGGAGCCCAGGGGTGCTCTGCTGCTGCCTTCTGGGGCTGCGTAGCCCAGACTGGCGCTGCACGTGCATCCACGTGCACAGACTGCAGTGCAATGGCCAGGCCAAGAAGGCTGAGAGACGATCTCACCACAGCCCCTTAGCACCCACCCTGTGTGTGTGAAAAACTAAGAGCACTCACCTGATGATCCCTCCTTGGTCTCGGAGGACGCCTGGGACACATCCAGGTTGTGGGGTAACAGCTCCAAAGTGAGCGTGGTCATGGTGCTTGCCACGTCCTCCTCCTCCTTATGGTCTGGGACCTACAGGCAGGTGGCGATAAATGTTTCCAGCCTTCTTCCAGCAGTGGCTGGAAGTCCACCACGAGGGGTGGGGAAGGGGCTGTACAGTCCTCAAGGATGTGGTGCAGGTCATCATAACAGGAGAAGGAGTGGGATTCTGCCCCGGAGCATGAGCTGTGCTCCCTCATCCTGGCATAGGGCTGGCGGAGCTCCTTGACTTTACTATGAACCTGCTCCAGGTTCCTAGCGTGGCCCTTTGTGGACAGGCTATCAGACATCCAGTCATATATATCGACATTGCGCCACCTGAAGCAGAGATCCCGGAGGGTCTCCTCATCACCCCCCCCCCCCCCAAAGGAGGGCCAGGATCTCCACCCCAGACCAGGATGTCTCATGCCTTTTGTGGCCCCAGCAGGCTCCTGTGAGACCCTCTGCATGCTCACTGGGATGGGCAGGAGGCTCTTGGGGGGGGGGGGCTTGTGGCTCAGACATGGTGCCCAGATGTGTGGCACTGTGAACTGAGCTGTGGCTGGAGGCTCTAAGGGCCAGCTTCCTGCCATAATCCTTTTCCCCTGTGTTTGCAGCTTTAAGAGCTCCAGGGGAACAGGAACTATAGAGTTCTGATGAGTGTGGATGGTGTGGCCAGCAGAGCACGTGTGGGATTTTCCGGAGGCCTCTTTTTTCAACAAAACTCCCTATTCCACGTCCACACACAGCCTCTTCCGAAAAAGCTTTTTCAGAAGAGGCATTATTCCTCAGGGAATGAGGTTTACCAGTGTTGGAAAAAGTCCTCCATTATTTTGACTTTCTTTCGAAATACAGTACAGCCGCTCTCTGAGTTACGAATGAGTTATGGACCAATGCTTGGTCCATAATGCGAACTGTTCGTAACTCAGATCCCATAGAATTACATGGCGACCGTGCTGTTCGTAAGCACGGATCGCCGTTCGTAACTCAGATCCGCATTTACGACCGCTTTGGTCGTAAGTGCGGATGGTCATAAGTGGAGGTGGCTGTAAGTGGGGGAGCGACTGTAATGCGATTGCAGTGTGGACGCCAGTATTGTTTTTCCAGAATAACAGCCATTATTCCAGAAAAAACGGGTAAGTGTAGACGCACCCTTTTTGTCCTCCTAATCCTAAAGATATCTCATTTATCTGAGCCACAATGTCTATTGACACAAAGCTGTGGAGATTACTGGAGATTCTGTCTTATGCTATTTATTATACATGAGTGCTCAATTATGGGATTGAGTGTGAGCATCAGATCTAGATTCCAATAGTTTTTGTGCATAGGGGAAAGCAAAGCTTGATTCTTGATTTTTGCAGGATCAGAGTTATAAGATTGTGCTTATATGTATTCATCTTGTATTTCATATGTATTCACCCCTGTATTTCACCTTGATACCTCTCCTGTGCAAAATGTGAAAGGCTCCTTTTGTCTTTCCACTCTTCCTATCTTGTGCAACCACATGCTGAATAGGCACAACCAAGCCCTTAGCAGGGTTTTAAAATGTGTTTCATCTTGTGGTGTAGTTTTTAAAATATCTCTGTTTTTATTAAACATAAGACACATGATTGGGGAGTGTCCCAATACTCATTTATGAAAAACAAGGTAAACTAAACAATCGATTTTGAAGTACAGCTCACTTAATTTTCATCAGCCTGTCTCAGTCAGAACAGAACATCACAAGCGACAGTATCTTGATGCTTAGCAGCCAAGATTACACAGCAATTCAGCTATTAAACATACCAGGGAAAGCAAAACAAAAACCTACCACGTGACCTCTAAGAAAATTCATGTGGGTTATCAGTAATCTTATGGCTTTTAGCTTCTGTTTTCATTAGAAGAGTGATAGGGACCTCACATGCTCTTAAGCAGCTGTGACATCCTAAGGAGCCAGTTGTAATCATTATATGTTGATCCAAAGCTTTGCAACCTTCTCTAATTGACAGATCCAAACAGGAGATTTGGGTGACTAAAGGCTGTCTGAGTTGTTCCTAATGGAACCCTCCCAAATAAAGCCATGCCAATCTCTAATGAAAATTGCACTAGGGCTGTAGTTCTCGGTCCGTGGCCCATGCTTTGATCGTGCCCCAATCAGCACACAGCTGCAGCCCATGTGACACCATCAGGGCCATACAGGCAGTATATACATTGCGAAGATGTGGCTCACATTATACATACAGAGCTGCATACGCAGCCCACAACAGCAAATAGGTGGAAAACCACTGTGCTAGAGCAACAGTTGATTCCGAGAGTGATAGAGTGAGATAGTAGGGGCTGATTGTTTTTTATTTGGAATTTGAGCTGAAGCAAAAGTAAAACCTGGGAGAGGAGTCTTCTGCTGAGCCAGGAAAGGGAAAACAATATTCTTTGTCAAGGCTGTATTTCACCTTGATACCTCTTCTAAGTGAGTGTAGACCTAACTTACCCTAATGGAAAGTGACGCTGCTCTGTGCTTTGGAAAGTCAGTGAATTTAGGATTTCAGGAAGTGGTCACCTACTAGTTCAGGCATGTCCAAAGTCCGGCCCGCGGGCCAATTGCGGCCCGTGTTCCGGTTTAATACGGCCCCACAGGTAATTTGGCAATATCTATCTTTTATGGCCCCCAACGAATCCATATGTATTGAGATGAATACATTGTAAAATCTCAGTTAATGTCAGTTGGTCTAAATCAGTTATAAATATATTTGGACACAACATGTATACTTGGTGTTATGTTCCTGTTCATATTTTTTGAACTTAAAAGTTGACAGACAACCTTTATTACCAATAATATGTAATGTACTTTACAATGTTCCTGACATATTTCAGCTTCTTGGATTTTTTTTTTTCATCTGGCCTTCATTCCACCTTTGCGGAACATACTCACGCCACGCGCTGGGTATTTTAAATGCCGGCGGAGAGGCAGACAAGGGGCAGGGAGTCCACCAAGGCCCGGGCCCGTGACGTGAGCTCAGCTCAGGGAAGCGCCCAACCTCCTTCAGGAGCCAGGACCCAGAAGGCAACCCTGCAGAGAAGACACTCAGACTCTGCAGCCCCAGAAGAAATGGGCAGTGGACACCGGAGCAGCCTATACCACTCGACGGACAGAGGGGCGGCAGGGCCTGATTGCAGACTCCAGCCCCGCTGCCCCACAAACTGGAAGGCAGAAGGTAGGGGAGGGGAACAGGTCAGGAGAAGAAAGGGGAAGGCACCAAGGGACAGCGTGGAAGAGAGACAAATGCCAGGTGCCACGTGGAGGCAATGAGGAAAAGGGCAGGAGGGGAGGTGTCAGTGGGAGGGGGGACAGGGTGATGCTGGGAGAGGAGAGAGTAAGGGAATTGGGGACTAGAAGGGGGAGAGGGAGGTGCTGGGAGAAGGTTTGAAAGAAGGGGTGGGCATGAGGAAGGCCAGGATGGAGCAAGTCATATGTGAGGGCACAGGGGCATTAGAGGAATGGGGGCAGAGGGTGGGCATCAGGGAAAAAGAGGACAAAGGGGGCAGGGGCAGTGAGGGAAGGGGGAGGCACCAGGAGGGTGCAGGTGCCAGGGGATTCTGTGGGTGAAGCAGAAGGGCAGACACCTGCAGGGGAGGGACCAGCACCAGAGGAGAGAGGCAGGCAGGTGTGTAGAGGGAGATGTTAGAAGAGGGGATGAGGAGGGGTAGCTCACTTGATCAGAGTGGGTCTACTGGACGAGTGGGCACAAGGGGGAGAGAAGGGCTGGTGGAGGGGAGCAGGTCCCAGGAGGGCTGAGAGAAGTGAGAAGGGCAGGAGCCAGGACAGCAGAGATGGGTGAGGGGCTGGGGGGGGAAGCAGCAGGCACCAGGGGAGCTGATGTAACAAGGGGAGGAGACATGGCAGCAGAGAGAAAAGGTAAAAGTTTTAAAATATTTATTAATAACTTGGGTGCCACAGTGGCACATCCAAACAAACCACATGAACTCAGTACAGGTACACAACACAAAATCCATTCTGCTCGTGGGAGGAAACACTTAGGCTATGTCTACACTGGCAGTTTCTTGCACAAGAACATCTTGCATAAGGGTTCTTGTGCAAGAAGTCTTGTGCAAGAACACATCCACACTGCCATGTGCGAGCTGTGCTTTTGCACAAGAGCATCCATGGCAGTGTGGACGCTCTCTTGCCTAAGTGAGCTCCGATGGCCATTTTAGCCAAAGGGATTTCTTGCGCAAAAAATCCCTGACGAGCATCCACACTTTCCTCTTGCGCAAGAGAGCTTACACCTGTTAGAAAAGAGCATAGCTCTTGCACAAAACACCCTCTCTTACCACGCCGTACTGTAAATTTCCTTGCGCAAGAACAGGTGGGCAAGGTGGATGCTCTGTGGGTTCTTGCACAAGAATGGCTGAACTTGCACAAGAAGCCGCGAGTGTAGACATAGCCTTAGAAGGAACACTTCCCTCAGTTCTCTGCCCCCGAGTTAATGTCACACACATTGGATTAATGCAACTGCAGGATAGCTGCATGCGGGCGGGTTTGGTGGGGGCCAAACTAATCCCTGTTGGTAGCAGGATGGTGGGAAAAGCCCTTTGAGAGGGGTGACATAACACCTTTTACTTCTGGTCATGTGTCCATCTTGCCCTGAGCATGTTACCTCCAGAGGCATGACTAATGGAGGCCAGGGGGCGTGGCTAATGGGGCACCACCAAAAATTATACTAACCTGCCACCCATGCATGTCAGCCCCAGGATATTAGAGAGAGAAGGTGAATGAGGTAGTTAGTATGCCTTCCGCCTCTTGATGTGCCCAGACCAGAAGGTAAAGAACATTGCGGAGAGCACCCTGTGTTAGGTAGTGAGAAAATGCATCGCCAGGGCTGCCGGCGCTCAAGACACTGACATGCACCTGATCACTGGAGGCTGAGTTTGGCTAGAGAAGGGGGTTGTCTGTCATCCCTATGGTCTTGCACCTGCAATGCCACAATCTGCATGGGCAAGAGAATTAGGTGCCACTGGACATGGTATGAGAATCAAGAATCATAGAATACTAGAACTGGAAGGGATCTTGAGAGGTCATTGAGTCCAGTCCTCTGCCCTCATGGCAGGGCCAAGCACCGTCTAGACCATCCCTGATAGACATTTATCTAACCTACCCTTAAATATCTCCAGTGATGGTGATTCCATAACTACCCTATGCAATTTATTCCAGTGTTCAACCCCCCTGACAATTAGGAAGTTTTTCCTAATGTCCAACCTAAACCTCCTTTGCTGCAGTTTAAACCCATTGCTTCTTATCCTATCATCAAAGGTCAAGGAGAACAATTTTTCTCCCTCCTCCTTGTGACACCCTTTTAGATATGTGATAACCTCTATCATGTCCTCTCTTAGTCTTCTCCTTTCTAAACGAAACAAGCCCAATTCTTTCAGTCTTCCCCAGGAGCTCATGTTTTCTAGACTTTTAATCATTCTAGTTGCTTTTCTCTGGACCCTCTCCAATTTCTCCTCATCTTTCTTGAAATGTGGTTCCCAGAACTGGACACAATACTCCAATTGAGGTCTAATTAGCACAGAGTAGAGTGGAAGAATGACTTCTCGCGTCTTGCTCATAACACTCCTCTTAATGCATCCCAGAATCATGTTTGCTTTTTTTGCAACAATGTCACACTGTTCATCCATATTTAGCTTGTGCCCACTAGGACCCTAAATCCCTTTCAGCAGTATTCCTTCCTAGACAATTGCTTCTCATTCTGTATGTGTGAAACTTATTGTTCCTTCCTAAGTGAATTATGTTGCAATATTAAACTTCATCCTATTAACCTCAGACCATTTCTTCAATTTGTCCAGGTCATTTTGAATTATGATCCTATCCTCCAAAGCAGATGCAACCCCTCCCAGCTTGGTATCATCTACAAACATAATAAGCGTACTCTCTGTGCCATCATCTAAATTGTTGATGAAGATGTTGACTAGAATCAGTCCCAAAACAGACTCCTGCAAAACCCCACTTGTTATGCCCTTCTAGCATGATTGAGAACAATTAGTAACTACTCTCTCGGAATGGTTATCCAGCCAGTTATGCGCCCATCTTATAGTGGCTCCATCTAGGTTGTATTTGCCTAGTTAATTGATAAAAAGATCATACGAGACCGTATCAAATTCCTTACTAAAGTCTGGTTATACCACGTCCACTGCTTCTCCCTTATCCTCAAGACTTGCTATACCATCAAAGAAAGCTATCAGGTTGGTTTGACACTATTTGTTATTTACAAATCCATGCTGGCTGTTACCTACCAGCATGGATTTTCTTCCAGATATTTGCAGATGAATTCCTTAATTACTTGCTCCATAATCTTTCCTGGCACTTCTGTTAAACTGACTGGTCTGTAGTTTTTGGGTTGTTCTTATTGCCCTTTTTATAGATGGGCACTATATTTGGCCTTTTCTAGTCTTCTAGTATCTCTCCAGTCTTCAGTGATTTTTCAAAGATAGCTAAAGGCTCAGATAGCTTCTTGAGTATTCCAAGATGCATTTCATCATGCCCTAGTGACTTAAAGACAAATAACTTTTATCATTTTTAACTCGCTCTTTTTTATTTTATCTTCTAAACCTACCCCATTTCCACTAGTATTCACTATGTTAGGCATTCCTTCATCATCAGACTTCTTGGTGAAGACTGAAACAAAGAATCATTAAGCGCCTCTGCCATTTCCAAGTTTCCTATTATTGTTTCTTCCTCTTCACTGAGCAATGGGCCTACCCTGTCCTTGGTCTTCCTCTTGTTTCTAATATATTTATACAATGTCTTCTTGTTACCCTTTATGGCTCTAGCTACTTTGAGCTTGTTTTCTGTCCTTGCTTTTCTAATCTTGTCCCTTCATACCTGTATTATTTGCTAATATTCATACTTTGTTATTTGATATAGTATCCACTTTTTATATGATTCCTTTTTTATTTTTAGACATGCAAGATCTCCTGGTTGAAGCAAGGTGGCCTTTCGCCATACTTTCTATCTTTCCTGTGCAGCGGAATATCAGGAACGTCAGGAGCTGAGTCCTGATACCATGCATCAAAACCACACAAAAAATCCACTACTGTCATGCCACTAGCCAGGACCGTGCTTGTAAGGGTCCTTAAAGAAACCACCCTCTGCCACTACATGGACAACTTGAAGAAGAAGCCAGACCAGGGTAAGGTCTTCAAAATGGCCAGCAAGTGGGACATGAGCAACCTCTTCGTCCATGAAGGCAGCTTTTCACCTATTTTGCGGACTGGCAATTTGTCCACTGGGCCTGCGTCAACTGTGTCCCCCTCAATGGAGCCATCCACCACGGTGACCGTGACAAGAGGTGCAGGAGGTATGGGTTTGACAACAAGACCCTGCCCCACGTCCTGTGCAAATGCCAAGTTCACTCCAGAGCCTTGCAACTTCACCACAACACCATCCAGGACTGGCTAATGAAAGCCCAGTTGCCGACCCTGTGCAGCATCATTCTGGACTCCATCATCTGTGGTATAGACAGCCTCCTGAGAACGGACATCATGGTGACCAATGAGGAGGCAAAGAGAGTCATTATGGAGGACATGACCATACCCTTTGAAAGCCAGACCCCAGCCTTCCATGAGGCTTGAGCACAGAAATTGGACAAGTATGCACAACTGACAAACACCTTGAAAGACCAGGGCTACAATGTTTTGATCCAAGCCAAGCGAGTGAGGGCCATATGTGTGTAGGACCCCCACAGCAAGTCAGTACTGAGAGCCTGAGGCATCAGGAGAAAATATGCAAGCCTTATGAGGTGGTTGGTGGTCATGGGACATATACACTGAACATTTCAAAAGCTAACCGCCAATACCAAGATGCATGAAACTGATGAGAAGAGATGTGACAAAGTCACCCACTGGGGGGAGGGGCACAGCCAGGGGCTTCACCCTCTATTCTTTCGCCACAGGCTATGTACTTTCCTGCAGGTGCTAAAAGGATGATAGGGATATATAAGACCACTGTTAACACTCAAGAGAGGGATCTTCGAGCCACTGTGGATAGTTCTCTGAAAACAACCATTCAATGTGCAGCAGCAGTCAGAAAAGCAAACAGAATGTTAGGAATCATTAAGAAAGGAATAGATAGAAAGACAGAATACTTTATTGCATCTCTATAAATCCATGGTACACACACATTTTGAATACTGCATGCAGATATGGTCACCTCATCTTAAAATATCTTGCATGTAGAATAGTGATAGAAATGTAGCCGTGTTAGTCTGGGGTAGCTGAAGTACTTTAAAGTGCTACATCGTCCTGCATTTTAAAATATCTTGGCACTGAAAGTTCAGAAAAGGGCAACAAAAATGATTAGAGGTTTGGAATGGCTGCCATATGAGGAGAGATTAATAAGACTGGAATTTTTCAGCTTAGAAAAGGAACGACTAATGAGGGGTATGATAAAGGTCTATGAAATCATGATTGGTATAGAAAAAGTGAATAAAGAAGAGTTATTTACTCCTTCCCAAAACATAAGAACTAAGGGTCACAACATGAAAATAATAGGTAGCAGGTTTTAAAACCAGAAAGAGGACATATTTCTTCACACAACATACAGTCAGTCTGTGGAACTCTTTACTAGAGCATGTTGTGAAGACCAGGACTTTAAGAGGGTTCAAAAAAAGAGCTAGATAGCCATTGATGGACCTAACCTCCATGAATCTGTTAGCCAGGGTGGGTAGGAATGGTATCCCTAGCCTCTGTTTCTCTGGAGGTGGGTGACAGGGGAGGGAGCACGCGAGGATTACTTGTTGTGATCCCTCCCTCTGGGGCATCTGGCATTGGCCACTGTCGGCAGACAGGATACTGGACTAGATGGACCTTTGGTCTGACCCAGTATGGCCGTTCTTATGTTCTTATGGAAGAGTTGAGAGAGAGATTTTAAAAACTCTGCTTTTCTAGCCAACAAGATGCCTTTCCTCGGGGTCACCAATGGGGGGGGGGGGGCAAAAGGTACAGCAGCCATAGAGCCCAGTGATTTAAATTAGTACCCAGTGAGGGGAGTAGGAATATAAACTGTCCATCAGCTTTTTAACCACTATGTCATTGAAACCCAGTGGTGAAATGACTGGCAACTTCTAGTGTACTGGTGTGACCACCACCACCACAATTTTTGGAGGGAGCTGAATCTGCGACAGCAATAATATGAAAATGATCCAAAAAAAAAAGCCTATTGCAGACAGAGCCAAGAAGTCCAGAATAAACACAGCCTTAGACTGGATATGCAGAACTGTCAAATCTCAATGTAGGTTTCCTGATGCTGATAAGTTAAACAATTTTTTAGCTGCAGGGTACATCTCCCCCTGTGAAATAGTTTCTTTCTTCAAACCCTCAGTATCACTGACCCAAAAGGGAGAATCGTGCCTTGATTTTACAGGCATATCAGCAGGTCTAGTGAAAGAAATGCTGTTGCTAGTTCCCAGCAGGCCTGGAAAAAATGGACTCCATTCTTCATATATGTGTTGCTCTCCAAATGCTGGGTCCTCTGACCTTTATCTTTATCTTGAATAAATAGTGAATAGAACATAGGCACAAGTATGAGGATGTGTCAGTGCTCATGTCCCTGCACAAACTGGAGTTTAAATAAAAGATCTTGACAAGTCATGGTGGGTTTCTGGCCCATGTCTGAAACCTTTGTTTTGCCCTGAAAAGTATAGCCTGTCCCTGTGACTTGTAGGTATTTCAGTCTTTGTTTTTTACAGTCATTTTGTCTAAGTTGAGCAGAAGAGATTTCCAAAGAACCCTAATTCTTTTAAGTACCCAATTCCCACTGAAATGTACCAGGAAAAAGCATCTAACTATCCGAGATTCCTTTGAAAATCCCAGCCAGTATAAACAAGAGGTGATATGGCCAGTCATGGCATCCTGGCTAAAGGCCATTTCATAAATTAGTACCAAAAAGTAATGGATTTGCTAAGTATATTGTTGGTAAAGATGACAGAATGTTCTAGGAACTGATCTGACAAGATGCTGAGCACTTCCCGCAGTAAGCTAAACACTCTGGATTTCTCAACAAGCAGTGGGAGCCAAAGAATCTCAGCACCTAGCCACAAACTATGGGTCGAATCCTGCAATATTTTACTTTCAGAGAATTAGGTCAGCTCACTTGCATATGTGATTTGCTTACAGTAAATGAGCTTTCTGGGAAGCATGAGATGTTATAAATGTATAGAGCTCCTGCCAGGTGATCTCAGTGTACAAATTCAGAGCAAGGTCATGCAGACCTGTTTGGAGATATTACTGTTCTAAAAACAAATACTGACGTTCTCAAATATCCCACTGCAAGACAAATAGCGACTCAGGAGGCTTTTTTCAATGTGCTATCCTTGGCATATGTTCCTGTACTTGGAGACTACATTCTGTTTCATTAGCAATAAGAGATGCATCAGGCAAAATTGTAGGAAAGAGATCCTTATTGTGCTGCTTAGAGGTAGGGTTGCCAGACGGTTTCAACAAAAATACTGGACACACTTGACATGACATCACAATCTACATTACATCTTATTTAGAAAATACCAGACATTTATATTTTCTTATTTATATTTTCTCTATTTGTTTCCCGAACAGAAAGCTCAAATACTGGAATGTCTGGTTCAAAACCGGACACCTGGCAACCCTACTCAGAGGCCAGTGTTATATTCTGAAAAGTATGTGTCTCTTTCCTAACAGCCTTGCGCCAGCTTCCATTCTTGAGCCCCTAATGTTGCACCAAACTGCCTGGTGGAACCACCAGCAATCAGCACTGTGTTCAATATCTAGTGGTTCCTTTTCAACATCACAACATAAAACCAACTTGAGATCCCACTCACTAATGTGGGAAATTCATACCACCCTGGAGTGCCTCTGGGAGGCAATACTTCCCCACTCGCAGAGTATGTCTACACTACAGAGTTTTTTTGGAAAAACTGCAATTACGTCCACACTCCAATCGCCTGCTTTCAAATGAAAATCAAAAGAACAGAGGGGTTTTTCCGACATTGGTAAACTTCTTTCTATGAGGAAGAAGCCTTTTTCTGAAAGAGCTCTTTCGCAAAAAGGCATGTGTGGATGAGGAAGAGAGAGTTCTTTTGCAAGAAGAGGAAAGAGGAAAAAATACAGGTGCCCTGGTGGCTATTCCACCCATAGTAATCAAAGTTTATATGTGAGATAGCATCCATTCAGTATGGACTCTATCTTTTGAAAAAGCAGATTGTTTTTTCAGTGTGCTTTGGCGGTGTGGATTCTCTGTTTAGGAAGAAGTTTTTTCAGAAGATCTCTTTCGGAAAAGCTTCTTCTGAAAGAAGCCTACAGTCTAGACATATCCGCAAGGACAGAGTCTGAGTATAGAAAATAAACTTTTAATGAAAGGTGGAAAGCACCCAACATTAATTAGCAAACATGCCACAAGCATGATTCAAAATCATAAAACTATGAGCAGGACACCCACCCCAGAATTCATGATGCAGGGCCTTCTACCTCATATTCTTGAGCTCTACAACCAAAAGTTCCTTTTCTGTGTCCTTCTCTGCTCCCTCACCATACCCCAATCACAGCAGTTGTCCTTGATCAGTGAGGACCAAGGGGTTCAGAGGTGCATTTGTGTGAGTCCACCTCCCACCCAGGTTCTATATGTGGAACCCCATCAGGGTTCTCTATGTGGCCTGCAAGCTATTTTTCTTACCATTGCTAATGAGCAAAGTTACCAGATTCCTCCAACTTCTGCCCATGTAGTTTTTTTCCCTATCAGTATTGCTAAAGTGATACGCATATAAAGCAAGGGTACGTGAAGTGAGGTGCATGCTGATTGCACACCACATTGACATTGAGAGCTGTGCGCTCTCTCCACATCCAAACAAAGCGCTGCTATGGTTCAATCGGCACAGACTGCAAATTCTAGGTATGCAAACACAGTTAGCAAAGCTGTCCTATCCTGGGAGACCATCTTCATTACAACAACCTTACAGCCCACTGAGCTGAAAGAGCGCTCATGTGGGCCACTCACTAGCGTAAGTTGCCCATCACTGCTGTAGAGTCTAGAAGCCCTATTTCAGGCTCAGGCACTCGGCTAAGCACAGTATGAACAAAGAACAAAAAAACTGTCCCTGCCCCCACCTTATGTATAGCTTCTTTTTTATCCCCTCATCTGCAAATAAAACCTTGGAACCATCCCCGTTTTTTTCAAGGACAGTACAAAGAAACCAACCTCACTCCACAAAATGGACTTCTCTGGACATTTTCAGAGCTCTCGCTTTCCCCTCCCATGCTGTGAGCAATTCGTTAACATCTGATAGCTATTACTCCACTTATTGTACAGTGCAGGGCCCAAATCCTGGCCTTCGCTGTAACTCTGCATTGAAGCTGACAGCTTGAGTGAAATTAACTGAGAAAATAATTTAGCCCCATAATCTTCTAACTAATGATTATTGATACCAGATAGCAAAATCGTTAAGCCAAACCGAATAGTCTTGATTGCAATTTTTAATATTTGGTTCTAGTTTATACTTGATGTAGTTCTGTATCTCATCTCAAACACACTGGGGTTACACAGGACCCATGACAGCTATGTGGCTAGTATCTATCAAGGTGTGCTTAGACTACAGGGTTTTTTTGAAAAAAGTGGCCTTTTTTCGGAAATACTTCCCCTGCAGCTAGACTGCTGCTGCGTTCTTTCGAAAGTAAATCAAAAGAATGCAGCAGTTTTTTTGACCGCAGAAAACCTTGTTTTACGAGGAAGGATGCCTTTTTTTGAAAGTGCTCTTTCCAAAAAAGGCGCTATGTAATGCAAACTGTGCTTTTTCGAAAGAGAGCATCCAGACTGCTTGGGTACTCTCTTTCAAAAAAGCGGCTTGCTTTTTTGAAAGTACTGGTTGTAGTCTAGACGTTCTTTTTTGAAAGAGGCTTTTTCGAAAATATCTTTTGAAATAGCCTCTTTTGAAAGAGGCTTGCAGTATAAACATAGCCTCAGTGATGTTTGCATTGTTAATAATTATTAAATGAAAATGTAGTTAGGTGAAGCCAGCTGTAGGTTGTACTCTTGTGGTTATATAAGCCCAAATTCTGTTCTTACGTATACCATTGTGAATCTGTAGCACACATTCTACTGAGCCACATTCTAATCTCAGTGACACGGGTTTAAACAGGAAATAATTGGGTTGACATCATTAGACGTGTTGAGGATTTAGTTTGGCATAGCAGGGAACAGAAATAGGCCCATTATGTATCTTGTCACTACAGATTTTAGAGCAGAAACATTCTTCATACTGAATTGGATGGATAATGGTTTTTATGGTCCCCCTTCATGTCGCTGACCCTGATGCAGCACCCATCTTCCAGTATGACCATTCGTATGTTCTTATGTTCTATCTTTGCTATTGTTTATCCCCTTTTCAATTTAATATGCTATAAAGAGAAAGAGATGGTTGCATTTATCACTGTTTCCTAGGAGGTGATTTTTCAACGGCACTGAAAGTTAATGTGGGTTGGGTAATTCCCTGCTGTTTGTGGCTTTGAAGATATCCTCTTGTATCATTACTAGTTGAGCCGTCACATGGAGCTCAGGGAATCTGAGACAAATGCAAGACAAAGAGATCATCTTCAACCCTCTCCACCTTCCTACAGGATCCACTGCCTACCCCCGTAATTAGCTGATCCTTTAAACCGCACAGCCACCTCCACAGGCATCATGCCAGTTTCCATCCCATTCTACAAGTAAAACTAGTTGGAGATACAAAAGGCCTTTGTGTAACATTTGTGCCACCTACTGTTTACCAGGGAAACCGAATCACTGCAATACTGAGTTAGTTTATGAGGAGGTCTGATTATTGAACACTGCCGTGTTAGGAATTGGTCCAGATTAAAGCTGAAATACTGAACACCTCTAGCATTTTGTATTGTGAGGCGGAGCCATGACTGCCAGGAGTCTAGTTCTATGTGCAAAGGGAATTTAGTTGGCTGTACATAATACTGCTTTATACTCCCATTTATGAGGCTCCTCCCAAGAGGTTTGCAGACATTGAGCTTTTCAGCACCCTGTCAGTTACATTGTAGTCCCACTTTACACATGGAGAAACTGAAGAATAGAGAGGTTAGGATAGACCTTAAAATGATTCTTTTGGGATATTTTGGTACATCACTGCAGAAGATAACACCTAAAGTTCAAGTAGGTCAAAACTGAGGGAGGAGGGGACAAAAAAAATCTCTTATTTAAAAAATGTGCTCCCTTTATTTTTCATTTAGCTACACAATAGGTGGGAACTATTCAAATGTGTAAAAATAAAGGGAAAAAGCACATTTACATTAAACTTCCTGAGTGTGTCTGTGCTGAATCCTCCCTTTTCTACTTCCAAGGATATCTCCCTTGCCAAGGATTGTACATTTCAGGATTGAAAACCCAATTGACCATACAGGCAGTCCCCGGGTTACATGGATCTGACTTACATCGGATCCCTACTTACAAACGGGGTGAGGCAACCCCGCACTAGCTGCTTTCCCCCAGCAGACCAGGGAGACGCGAAGCTAGCACCCCACCCCCCAGCATACCAGGGAGACGCGGCGCGGCTTTTCTCAGCAGACACCTCAACTTGAGAATAAAGGACTGAGGGAAGTGAGGTGTGGGAGAATAAAACTGAGCTCTGGAGAAATGTTTGGCTAGAGTTTCCCCTACAATATGTACCAGTTCCAACTTACATACAAATTCAACTTAAGAACAAACCTATAGTCCCTATCTTGTACGTAACCCGGGGACTGCCTGTATTTCCTTTTTCACTTGTATAGTTGTTGTGCTACATTACTAGGGAGTAACCTTGAATCTAACAGCATTCTTGCATTTGCTGCAGGATGATTCAAATGTCAGTTCATTTGTCTTCTGGCAGGAGTTGCCTAAGAGTCAGCTTCCTGGCCCATTCATCTAACATTCCTAAGTTCAGCCCAACCTGCTGTGTCAGTGATGCTGTTTAGAGCAAGCTGCTTAAGAAGATCTGAGATAAAACAGAAAGGAAGGATGCTCTAATAGACTGGGGCTATGTCTATACTACGAGGTTTTTCCGGGATACTGGAGGTATCCCAGAAAAACTCTGCCATATCCAGGGAATGCATCTGCTCTTCCACAAAAAAAAAAAACGGAAGAGCAGATGCGCTCTTTTTGAAGCCCTGTCTTCCTCCTCCCACGAGGAAGAAGGGCTCTTCCGAAAGAGGAGGGTTTTCCAAAATTTGGCCCAGTGTACCTTTTTCCGAGAGAGCCCTGTAGTGTAGGCAAAACCTCAGCCTTGGGGTTCAATTGCTGGCTCTGCCACTGATTCAATTTGTGGCCTTTAGCCAAGAAAAGTCACTTGTGTGCTTCAGTTTTCCTATATGTGAGGGAGAAGAAATAATATTTTGCTGCCTCACAGGGATGTTGGATAAATTAATCAGTTACTGTTTCTGAAATGTAAGAGAAGTGAGATCTATAATAATTGTTCTCCAGTTGCTAAGAATGTTCTTGTTTGCTGAAGTGCACACAGGGTCAGACGTACAAAGGTATTTAGGTACCTTGTGGGATTTTCAAAACTATCAAAGGAAGCAAGATGCTTCATTCCCATTGCAATCCCTTATGGTGAAGAACCAGCCCTACTCAATGGTTCCCTACTTTGCCGCCTGCCCTCTTGCTGGGTTCTCAAGCACCAACTAACGATGCATTGATTATAATTAGGCAGAGCTGTTCAAAATCAAAATTAGTGGTGGGACAAATGTGCAGCCAGGGCCAATAGAATCTACAAAAGGGATGAATTTGGTCCTTTAGAGTTAAGTCTGCAAGAAGTGGAATAAAATGCTTTGCCTTACCTGAGAAAATATCCTTTGTGAAATAGAAGGATGGAGAGGAGATGAGAGGAGAGTGCAGGTCTGTATCTGCTTGATACAGTGCTGCTATCTAGCCATCCAGGTTCTTCTGTTGGTCCATTTCACCTAGCACTTGAGCATCATCCCAGTATTTAAGCATGTGTGAGTGCTATGGAGTTTGTTTGTATGTGCTAGGATAACTAGACTTCCTGATTTTATAGAGATAGCCCTAATAGTAGGGGCTTTATAAGATAGGCACACTCAGCTCTTACACACTGTTGTGTGTGCATCCACGCATGCAAGGGCGTACCCAGATGCATGTGCATTCGCACCTACTCAGGTGCATGCACACTTGGGAGGGAGAGGACACCCAGCTCTCAGGCAGATATTTGCACTCAAAAGCATGCCAGGTGTAGCAACACAAATAGCAATCCTCCAATTTTGTATCAAGATGTTTTCAAAAACAAGCATTCAAATTTCTGCGTCAATACAGAGCTATAAAAACTTGTTCCTCTATGGATATAATATGCACAGATTTTGCAATTGTATTGTTCTAATCAGTGGCTGGTTTTTTGATTGGTTACCTGTGGAATTTACTGTCAAGGCTGTTCCCCACTCTAGCACTCCAAGTGCCAAAGGTGAGGGCTCCCAAGACAGGCTTGTACATAGAGGGGATGCAAAAGAAGGGAAGACCTTCCCCCCCCCCCACCAAGGTGAAGGCAGGAGAGGCACACTGCCCCAGCCTCTGTCCCCCATGCTCCAGCCAGATGGGAAAGGCTAGGGCTGATTTTTCCCTCTCTCCCCCTGGAGCAAGACTGGGGACGGGGCTGGGCCTTGCTCCTGAGGGAGCAGGAGGGAGGGGGAAAATCAGTCCCAGCCTTCTCCTGGCCAGCTTCCTCAGGTAGAGAGCCAACCTGCCTTTCTCTGGCTAGCTGGAGCACACTTACTTGGGAGAGCACGAGGGGGTGCATTTGAACTCTTGCAGTCTACATTTATTAAAAAAAAAAAAAAGTACATATACCCCAGAAATTCCTGTGTAGGGCTAGTTAGAGACCTTAAGAATACCTTACCTCTATAGCAGGGGAGGGATAGCTCAGTGGCTTGAGCATTGGCCTGCTAAACCTAGGGTTGTGAGTTCAATCCTTGTATAGGCTATTTAGGGATTTGGGGGCAAAAGCTTGTCAGGGATGATACTTGGTCCTGCTGTGAAGGCAGGGGACTGGACTCAATGACCTTCAAGGTCCCTTCCAGTTCTAGGAGATAGGCAATCTCCATTAATTTAAACACATGGTGGGGAGAGGGACTCAGAACCAGCTTCATAGCTCACCAGTACATACTCATTTTTGCAAGATATTTCTAATGAATGATAGTCAAGGACAGGTTACTGGCTTCTGTGAATGTTTCTTATTGACCATGACCTGTACCTGATATTACTAAAAATATTGTGAAAATTTTTTTTAGATGTACTCAGTAATATTGCTATGGACACAGACAGGCCATGTCTACACTGGTAAGTTACTGCAGAATAAATCAGCTCTCAGTGCTAAAGTTCTGAGGTGTCAACACTGGCAAGGCACTGAGTGTGCACTAGCTCCACACTGGCTCCACAGTGACAGGGTGCATGTGTGTATGGAAAACAGTTTTAGGACACTGACTGCAGGTTGGTCAGCAGCTCCGTCTGCAATGCTAGCAGCTCCTGCAGTGTGTCCACTTGCTGCTCCATAATGTTTAGGAGCTGCTCCGTGTTCTCCTTACACTCCTTCCTCTCACTGTACTCTTTCTATTCCACAGCAGCGTGACACAGGATGTCAAGCAAAAACGCCTCTCAAATCCTGCATGGATGCTTTCTGGCCTTTTTGAGCCTTTTTGCAGGCATTAGCACTTCAGACTGGCATGCCCAGACAAGCTCTTACAAGGGACAATTGCAATATATTACAGAAGGCCCATTGTTAACACTAGACCCAGCTCTGTTCCAATGCCCCAGCATTTGCACTGTTCACTTATCTAGCTCCGATTTAATGTCCTGGAGCAATTACAAATAAGATATAGGAACCCCACAACGGTGAGTTCACCAGCAGGGCCAGGCAAACCATTGGTGATGGGAAACAGGGGGCATGGACAGTCAGGTAATGTAGGCAAGGGAAGGCATTGCCTTCCCAAAACTGCCTACATGATCAACTCCCTAAGGCTGGGGCTGCCGCGGGGGAAGGCTGAAACTGCAATGCAGCAGCCGGCTCCTTCTGGTCCCCGGGGAAGGCTGGAAAAGCAGCGTGGAAGCCCAGCTCTCCCTGGTCCCCGAGGAAGGCTGTCTCCCTCAGCAGCTTGGCTGTTGTGGAGGGGGATGGGACCATGGTGGGGCAACATGGCTTTCATTGACTGCTGGGGAGGGCTGGGCCTTTACAATAGCCAGGCAGAATTGGGCTGGGATGGGAGGGGCTTGGCTCCAGGGGTACAGCCTCAGGCAAAAGGGGCAGGGCTTGGGCTTGCCTTAACTGACGCCCATGACAGAAAGTTTCATTCGCGCAATCCAGTACAGTACTCTATGCAGGTGTGACTTGTGGAAGGCACTAAGCCGGGGGAGGGGAGAGCTGTAATAGTAATGGGCTGTGTCGATTCTGGAAGACTTTCCACTGCTTCGGATGAGCAGGGAAGCAGAGGAAGTTCTTTTACTCAACTGTGGGTTCTGTCTGGGACCATACACAGCTTTTCTTTGCACAGCTTGGCCTCCTGCTGATGGCACATGGTGAGAGAATAAAAAACAGGACTATGTAGCACTTTAAAGACTAACAAGATGGTTTATTAGGTGATGAGCTTTCGTGGGCCAGACCCACTTCCTCAGATCAAATAGTGGAAGAAAATTGTCACAACCATATATACCAAAGGATACAATTAAAAAAATGAACACATGAAAAGGACAAATCAAATTTCAGAACTGAAGGGGAATGGGGGGGGTGGTAAATGTCTGTGAGCTAATGATGTTAGAGGTGATAATTGGGGAAGCTATCTTTGTAATGGGTAAGATAATTAATGTCTGTGTTTAAACTTATGCGTAAAGTGTCAAATTTAAGTATGAATGACAGTTCAGAGGATTCTCTTTCAAGTGTGTTCTGGAAAGGTCTTTGAAGCAGGATGCAGGTAATCAAGTCATTGAAACAATGTCCTCTCTGGTTGAAATGGCAAGAAACTGTTTTTTCTTTGTGATCCTGTCTAATATCTGTTTTGTGGGCATTGATTCTTTGGCGAAGTGTCTGAGACGTTTGTCCAATGTACATAGCAGACGGACACTTTCGGCACATGATAGCATAAATTATATTTCTGGATGAGCAGGAATATGTGTTCTTGATCTTATAACTCATTTGGTTAGGTCCAATAATGGTATCAGCAGAGTGATTATGTGGACAAAGCTGGCACCGGGGTTTGTTGCAAGGAAAGGTACCAGGGTTGGTATTAGTGTGGTATGTCCTGTGGTTGTTGGTAAGAATCATCTTGAGGTTAGGTGGTTGACTATAGGAGACTATGGTCTGTCTCCCAGAGCCTCTTGGAGTTTAGTGTCCTGTTCCAGTATAGGCTGTAGTTTATTGATAAGGTGTTGGACAGGTTTAAGTTGGGGGCTGTAGGTGATGACAAGTGGTGTTCTATTGTTGGTTTTCTTGGGTCTGTCTTGAAGTAGATGGTTTCTAGGTATTCGTCTGGCTCTTTCAATTTGCTTTTTTATTTCTCCGGGTGGGTAGTTGAGGTTTATAAATGCTTGGTAGAGATCCTGAAGTTTCTGGTCTCTGTCAGTGAGATTAGATGCGGATGCGGTTATATCAAAGGGCTTGGCTATAGATGATGGATCATATGGTGAGGGAATGTCAGCCTTCAGGGGACAAAGAGCACATTAGGGCTGCCAGCAAATCTGTGCAGATGCGTGGCCCAGCAAGTGCATGACATTTTCAATTAGATCTGTGAGGCAGATCACTGCAAAGTAAGATTGTATCAGCGCCCTGTTCACATCTCAGCAGCATTTTGTGAGCAGCAACAAAACCATGTTTCTTTTCTGTAACCCACCTGCTTCTGGAAACTCGCTTGAGTGCTTCCAGAGACCCAACCCATTTACCAGACACATCCTCCAGAGTCTCATCAGGGTACAAAACTGCTCCTGACTGCAAGCATGTGCAGCTGCCCGAGTCCTCCCTTGGCTCTGGGTCTCTCTCTCCTTCAGCACACTCATCCACGACTTCTTTCCCTGGCTCAGTCCACTGTAGGATGACCTCGGAGTCCCCAAGTTATCCACAGAAGTCTTTAGAGTGGAGGCAAGGTTGCCTCCAGGTATGTCACACTGCTCTTTGTAGAACTGGCAGGTCATGAGCACAGCCCTGGAGCTGTGGTTTGCTTCCTGAACCTTGTGGTAGGAGTTTCACAGCTCCTTCACTTTGACCCTGCACTGCAGCTCATTCCAGTCATGGTCCCTTTTGGTCATGCATCTTGAAATTTGCCCATAGGAATCATAATTCCTAAAGCTAGAGCTCACTGACTGCCTCCTCTTCCCAAATACTGATGGGGTCCAGCACCTTCATGCGGGTCCAAATAGGGAATCTACTTGTGCATGGAACAAGCATGGCCAGTGGGAGAGATGCACTGAGAAGAAACCTTGTGTCACCAAGCAAACAGGAAGGGAAATTTCAAAAAGAATGCAAAAGGCAGGTCTGAGGATTGGTTGACTGAGAGTGGTTCAGTAGAGTTCAAACAGATGACCAAAGAGATAAGGACAGGCATTGTCTGCTGGAGACCTGTCACAACTTATTACTACACCATAGTCTCCATGCTGGCCCCCCAGCACTTTATCCTTGCTCCTTGTTGTGGTGGTTTATCTAGAGAGCTTATCTGGGCATGGAGATCTGAAGTGCAAATGCCTGTGGAGAGGCTTAAAAAGGCCAGAAAGCACTCATGCAGCACTTGAGAGGCATTTTTGTTTGACATCCAGTATCAGGCTGCTGCGGAACAAAAAGAATTCCCGGAGCAGAGGGACAGTGAGAGGAAGGAGTGTAAGGAGAACATGGAGTGGCTCCTAATATTATGGAGCAGCAAGTGGACACACTGCAGGAGCTGCACGCATTGCAAACGGAATAGCAGCATGACCTGCAGCCAGTACCCCAAAACTATTTTCCATACCCACATGAACCCCATCACTGCCAACATAATTTGGACACCACCCTGTCCAGGGGAAGTATCTGCTGCACTTCACACCTGCCCACCAAACATCCACGCATCCAGACTCCTGATGCACTCAGCACTCATCCACATGCAGTTTAGCTCTGATGAACTGTATCACCTCCCCCTCCCACTTTGCACAGGGATGCATATGAAAATATAAATATTCAAAATGTTACATGCTCCCTCAAACGCTGCATGTCGGGTGTTTTACAGCATTCTGTCTCCTGTGCATGTAGCAGCACAACTAGAGAGGCGCAGTGGGGCTAGCAGTGAGAACCAATGCGTTAGGTCAGCTATGCCTTTCACAGCACAGCCAGGAAGATTGCTTGTGCTCCAGGCATTCCCTCTTGGCCCCTTCTTCTTCCTGATTTTGCACCCTCAGCAGGTGGCTCATCCTGCTGAGGTAACTATTACCCCCTCCCTGTGTAGGGGTTCCCCTGTAGGGTTACCAGATGGTTTGAAAAAAATACCGGGCACACTTGATCTCTGATCTGGGGTGGGAGACTGGCTGGGAGGGTAGCGGGGTTGGCCGGGAGGAAGTTGGGGGGAGCGGGGCTGTCCAGGAGGAAGTTGGGGGAGCGGGGCTGTCTGGGGAAGATGGGGGCGGAACTGGCCGATGGGAAGCAGGGCTGACCGGGAGGGGGTTGGGGAGAGTGGGGCTGGATGGTGGAGATGGGGGGGATGACCGGCCAGAGGGAAGCAGTGCTGGCTGGGAGGGAGTTGGGAGGAGCAGGACTTAGGGTTACCAGATGGTCTCCCAAAAACTACTGAACACACGGGCTAAAAATTTGTCGAGCAAAAAAAAAAAAAAAACCACCCACACCGAACACACATCCTGTGTGGCTATTACCGAGAGCCGCCAAGCTGGGAACAAAAGGGGAGGCAGCAGAGCCTGCTCTGCAAAGCATCCACCTACTACCCAAAGCAGAGAGAGGCAGACTCCAGGGAAACACAATGGCAGGGCGGGGGGAGAGGGGCAACCATGTGTAGGAAGGTGACTCCCCCATAGCCAGGTCTTTGGGTGTCCCAGTGGGAAGAAGCAGAAATTCCACCCGAGTCAGTTTTGGCTGAGAGCCCATGGAAGGCACCTAAACGCAACTACAAAACACCTGCGGGCTTCTCTCCTGGACTACGGCGTAATAACGTGCTTGAATAGTGCTCAGGAGCAGGGACAGGGCTTCTCCTCCTTTCCAAGGCACCACTCCTCCTCAGATGCAATCAGCTGAGGGCTCCCAGCGCCAATTGCGCCTCGCCTCCCAACCACTCCCCCTCCCCTGCATGCAACCACAGGCTCCCAGCTGGAAGGCAGAGCCACAATCAGTGCTGGGAGCCTGTGGTTGCATGCAGAAGCCAGGCAGGGGGAGTGGCTGGCTTTTACACGCTACCCACAGGCTCCCAGCGCCAACTGTGCCAATTGCGGCCCCACTTCCCCGCCACTCTCCCCACCATCACCAGGCTTCCATCCAGCGCCCAGCATGTCTGGTATTTTCTGAATTTTTTTTTACCGGACAGAGGGTGCAAAACCTGGACTGTCCGATAGAATACCGGACACCTGGCAACCCTAGCAGGACTGGCTGGGAGGGGGTTGGGAGAAGCAGGGCTCGCCCAGGCAAATGCAGATCCTGAGGTGCTGCCCGTCCTGCGCACGGTCTGGTGGGGCACAGGGGCGAGGCTGGCTCAGGGATTCCATCCTGCCCGGCCCTGTCCCCCTCCTATCTATTGTGTAGTTGCGTACTGCCTGGCTGGTGGACATGCTCACGCAGTGTCAGTGTGTCCAAGCAGGACGCAACTTCGTACTGCTACTCATGATAACAATAAAACGTACTTAATTAGAAAATACCGGACATTTATAAGTCTGGTATTTTCTCACTGTGTATCCCGGACAGAACCCTCAAATAGTGAAGCAAAATGCAGGACAATGTAGCACTCTAAAGACTAACAAGATGGTTTATTAGATGATGAGCTTCCGTGGGCCAGACCCACCAGACTAACAGGGCTGCATTTCTATCACTATTCCTCCACTACTGGACTGTCTGGCTCAAAACCTACACCTGGCAACCCCCGCCTGACTTCCCCCTCCAGCCCCTCTTGTGCCTCCCCAAGAGTGGCTTGATCCCCCAGGCCAGTCAGCTTCCGCCCCCTGCTCAGCCCCTGCCCATTCCCCCGCTGCCATCCCCCCTTCAGCACTGTGAACACAAGTAAGGGAAGGGTGAGGGCAACAGCCACCTCAGCGGGGACCGCGCATGTCCATTCCGAGCGCGCATGCTCAGTGCACCGGGTCAGCGGGAGCCGACAAAGCGGCCGCAGTAGCTGATTACAGCGGTGCTCTTGTTGCCATGGCAACGGGACTGCTGTCTCTGCAGCCGCACCTGGGCTCTGCGCCTGCGCCGCCCCCCCTCACTCCTGCCCTGCCCCCTCCCCGGGGAGCCGTCTGGCCGCCAGGCTCTGGCGTAGCCCCCGCCCGGCCCGGGGAGGCGACCCGCAGCGGGTAAGTCGCCGCGCGGGGGCTGGGGACGCTGGGCACGAGGGACCCTGGCGGGGACTTCGCCCCGGGAGCTGCAGCCTGCGGGGCGGGGGCCCGCACGGACAAGTGGGGGCGGGGTGTCCTGTCCCCCCCTCCCTGCACAGGTGGGGGCGGGGTGCCTCGTGTCCCCCTCCCTGCACAGGTGGGGGCGGGGTGCCTCGTGTCCCCCTCCCTGCACAGGTGGGGGCGGGGTGCCTCGTGTCCCCCTCCCTGCACAGGTGGGGGCGGGGTGCCTCGTGTCCCCCTCCCTGCACAGGTGGGGGCGGGGTGCCTCGTGTCCCCCTCCCTGCACAGGTGAGGGGTGGGGTGCCTCGTGTCCCCCTCCCTGCACAGGTGAGGGGTGGGGTGCCTCGTGTCCCCCTCCCTGCACAGGTGGGGGTGGGGTGTCCTGTGTCCCCCTCCCTGCACAGGTGAGGGGTGGGGTGCCTCGTGTCCTACCCCCCATGCTGAACAGGTGTGGTCGGGGTGTCTCGTGTCCCCCTCTCCCTGCACAGGTAGGGGCGGGATGCCTCGTGTCTTTCCCTCTGAATGCCTGCAGGGAGAGGTGGGGGAGCTGGAGTGTCTCGTGCCCCCTCTCCCTCTGATGGGCCAGCTGGGGGAGATGGGGTGTGTCATCTTCCCTTAAACATATACACAGTTCCTGGGGAGGGAGAGCCTGAGGCTGGGGACATGTAACCCCTTTCTCCACACATGCACAGGAGGAGGAGAGCAAGGGTATCTTTCCCTTTTTCAGGTGAGGACATTTTTCCTGCCCTGGTTGGGGTTGAGGTTGGGGTGAAAGTCAGACATCCCCTTACCACTCTCATTAGAGCAGCGGCTCTGAACCTGCAGACCCTTGGGCACTTACAGACCTTGAGTAAGGGGTCAGCAAAAGGTTGTTGTTACCATAGAACAGTGGCTTTCAACTAATGTTCCCAACATGTGGGGGGCTGAGCACTGTTTCAATTTACATAGGGTTCTTCCTCTGCATAAATGAAAAAAAGGTTCCCTCTGCCCACGCCCAGCAGAGAATGAAGCTAGGTGTACAGGGCAAAGACCATCTTCCCTATGAAGCTTCAGAATGGTAGCCAAGTTAGTCTGTAACAGGAAAAACTTAAAAAACAACAAATATTCTGATAGCACTTTAAAGATAAACAAAACATGTAGATCATGGGTTCTCAAATTGGGGGGCATGAAGAAACTCCAGAGGGGGTATGAGATGACCCAACCTCCCCCTCCCCCGCCCTGGTCAATTCTCCCCCCTAAGTTTCGCTGCTATTTTTGTTTTTCTGCTCTGGTCAGTTCCATTTTCCTCCCCCCCAATAAGTTTTGCTGCTGGAGGGAGGAGTGTGAGCATTTCTCAAAAATCAAAAGGGGGGCATGACGCCGAAAAGTTTGGGAACCACTGATGTAGATGGTATCATGAGCATTCATGGGCAAAACCCATCCTTTTGTACCTGTAGATGGAATTATGTACAACACTCTGGTCATCTGAAGAAGTGGGCTGTGCCCATGAACGCTCATGATATCATCTACATTTTTTGTTAGTCTTTAAAGTGCTACCATTTGTTGTTTTTTAAGTTTTTCTCTATGAAGGTGTCTGTCGGGGGACTGCAGTGTTGTAGCAAAAAGATTGCCTTCCCCTTTTGTGAGCCTTTACAACCCCTGCTTCAGTCTGCAGTGGAATAGGAGGCTGGCAGCAGGGGATTTATTCTGCTCCCCTGTTACTCCCTGGCTACCCCACTGACAGGCATTTGTTTAATTCTTTGTTCCTATTTAGAAAACAGATACATTTCAGTGGATTGACTGAATTCTTCCCTGGGAGGGGAGATGGCATGACTGCTTGTCTTACAATATAAGGTACACCACAGGGGTACCTAATAAAAGAAGGAACATGAAGGACAGTGTTGCCTTTGAGCTTTAGGGAAGTAACATTATTCTCCTCCTCTACTGTTGCAGTGAATCTATGGGGTGGATGAAGAAAGAAAAGATGGAAGGATTATATCAAGTGTGGGGTGGGGTAGGATCTTTATTCAAGTGAGGTGGTATTTCATTAAAGAGAGAGCCTGTCATTTGTGGAATTAGAAGCAAGAAGGGCAAAGCCCGCCTTTAGAAATGGAGTATCTTCCAGTCACCTCACTGCTGTGTGCTTATCTTGAAACCTAAAAACTAAGGTGGGCCAGTAGGGGTGGATGAGACTTTCCTGTTTGTATTTCACAGTAAATTATAATAATATGCTTTTTGAATGTATTATATTAAACTGTCAAAAGCAGAGGTAGGAATGATAAGATAGAAGGACAAGGGGCTTTGGCAGCCCTGAAGGTGGGAATGTAGGGTTCTCAACTGCATTGCAGGTGCATACGAAGTATGCCAGAGACTTTGTTTGTGTGGGTACAGTAGTAATTATCTCTCAATATTTTTAAAATTCAATGTGCATATTGCTAGTTAGCTAGTAAATGTAATTCTTTAGGGTTGGTACAGTTGCATGACTGAACTAATAAGACAGAATTATGATCTTTTCTAAGTTAAATATAGATTAACATGTATTCATTCATAAAACTATATATTTTTACATATTTCCAGGTTCATTTGACTATTTAAGACTATTGATAAACTGGAACCGCTAATGAAATGACAACAATAAAGATATCTAAACATTCAATCCCTTTTATGTTATCTGTTCTGATGAATATTCAAGTTGCATGTCGACTCATGCATCATCGATGATGTTTCATTGTTTCAGAAGGCATTATGTGCTTAAAGAATATATAAAATGAATAATTTGGACAAATTAGTGCATAACTGCTGTAGCCTATTACTAAGTTTACTGCATAATACATGTTAAAACAATGTTGCAGGAAGAACTGTGATAGCCAAGCTAAATACAAGGTTTGTAATAATTGGGTTGAAAATTAAATATTATTTATTTACTATTTTAAACGTGATTCTTATGTGTCACAAATTGAATTTCAGATTTTAAAATTGTTATCCTTTTTAACAGCAGTTTTAAAATGATAAAATTGCATTTTTTTTCTTTGGCTTAATTTGTAAAATTAAAAACTCTTTTCAGTGTGGCTCATTATTAAAATCTAAAAGCCTCTTGAGAGTTACAGTCTCTCTTCTTTCTGAGGGGTCATCAGTGGCCAGAAAGAAAACTTTCCTTAAGTGTTTTTTCTATAAGGAATGTATTTTTTTGAAGATTATGCTCAGTTTAGTAGAAGGATTAGGATTGCAGGTGGAATAAACTAGGTTGCAAGGTTTGTTGTTGGTATCATATTTAGCCTGATGTTTCTTTTGTTTGAGTACTAAGATAACTTAGTCAAAGGAATATTTAAAAACAAATGTAAAATAGTATCTAGGGATTATTTGTATAGTATTAGGATCTCCAGTGCATACTTTGCATGTATGTAAGTGCACAAATATAAAAGAAAGCATCTTTCTCCTTGAAGTCTTGCAGCTATCATCTCATTATTTTTAATAGTAAAATATTCTAAATGACTAATTTTAGAAGCAAGCTGGTCTTGTTTATTTGACCACACTGCATATAACTGTGATCTTTCATATTCCTGAATTACTATTTTTATAATATTTTGAAATCTTTTGTGCCACCAGCTAACAAAAGTAACGGATCAGTTTGTCAGTAACTAATAATAGCATTTTTTGAAGTATTGTAAGATCAGTGATGCAATGAACTTAATTGTAATATTGGATGCATTATAGAAATATTTAGGCATATACTGGCCAGAAAACAGTGTGTGTAGCTTTTTTCTGTCCCACAGTCTTTGTCTGTTCTACCTTTCTTAATGCTAAAAGGGGTTGAAGAGTCTTAAGAAAAAAAAGGAAGACCTAATAAGGGAAGAAGAGAGGTTTTGTAAGATGGTGGTACTAAGTGACTCTTATTTGAGGTCTGTCTCTTTCTGCAGGCTTGTTCATGTCTGTTTACTGTAGTGCACAGTAAAACCATGCATTTGTTTCACAGCAATACCCTAATTGTATCCACAGACAGAAAAACACCTATGCATACCTTTTGTAGATTCTGCTTTAAGGGGTGAGACTATTTTACAATAAACTAATTGCACAAGCTAACTTTATACTGAATATTGTACAATAAACCTAGTTTTACAGCAGCTCTTGGCATACCACTTGAAATAATTGTGCTGTATGAGGCAGCATAGGAGCCTGGAAGTGCTACCAGACCTTTTTTTTTTTTTTTTTCTGTAATAGACTAACTTGGCTATCCCCTGAAGCTCCTAAACAGAATAGGTTGCCTATTGTTTGCAGAAGAAATCTTATTACAATTATATAACTAGAACTTGTTGATTCCTTTTGCATGAACAATATGCCAAAATAAAACTTATGGAACATTCCCTGGCCCATTTTTATTTTAATGCTGTATTTTTATATTTTTGTTTTAATGTTAGATAAGTCAGTGAATTTCCATGCTTCTGAATTTCTTTGTTTCCATTTGCAAGTCAGTGTTTGTCTTTCTAATGAACTTGTAGCTGATTACAAGATCTATTACATTTATTAGACAATATTTAAACTTTTTCTCTATCTGCAAGAGGATGTAGAGCAGTACCCACAGCTCTTTCTGTATTTCTCAGAATCTTTGTGGCCCTTGCCTGCAGAGATTACTTTGTGTTGTACAGGCAGTCCCCGGGTTACATGGATCCCTACTTACAAACGGGGTGAGGCAACCCCGCACTAGCTGCTTCCCCCCAGCAGACCAGGGAGACGCGAAGCTAGCGCTCCCCCCCTCCCCCCCGCAGACCAGGGAGATGCGGAGTGGCTTTTCTCAGCAGACACCTCAGCTTGAGAATAAAGGACTGAGGGAAGTGAGGTGTGGGAGAATAAAACTGAGCTCTGGAGAAATGTTTGGCTAGAGTTTCCCCTACAATATGTATCAGTTCCAACTTACATACAAATTCAACTTAAGAACAAACCTACAGTCCCTATCTTGTACGTAACCCGGGGACTGCCTGTATTTGTAATGTGTCTCAGCTAGTTGGAGAAGTCAGCTAAAAAGTTTGAGCATTCTGAACATAGAATAAACACTTGGGAACTACTGTAATTAAATACATTTTTCTCCTTCATTTGAATATGTTCATGAAGCAACAATATCAGAAAATATTGCAAATACATTTCTCTTCTTATATTTTGGGGACAGACTTCCATTCAGTGAGTTCATTGTAAAACTCATAGACTACTGAAGTCAGAATCAGGCTGTTAAAATGCTACATTAATATTAGAGCACTGAGAGTCCTAAGATCCTGAAGATTGGTTCAAAATGCACAATATTTATAATGTTGTTGAAAATTCAGGCCTTTGCAATAAAACATATTTGGCTTAGAACTATGACAGACATTCCATAAACTTGTTTTCAAATTAACCTTTTATTTTTTAAATATCCTGTTTATTGTCTGTTTTCTGTTCAAAACTCTTATCAGCTGCTTGCTGGCATTGAGTATGGCAGTTTTCCTGTGGAAATCTGTGAATTTTTTTTGCATGTACTTGAAACCCTACAAATGTAGTGCCTTCTCTTGATGTCTTAATTATTGGAAAGAAAAACTCCATTTTGGGAGAGGGGGTTGAATGTAAGCCCAGAAAAGTTAAAAACAGAATATGTTGTTTACAATCACTATTGAAGGTTTGGTTCAAATCATCCATCCCCTATTATTTATCTAGTCTGCGTAATTTAGGTTTATACAATAACAGGGTGTAGTATTAAGACATCTGTGAGTGTTTGCTTTCTCTTCTGTAAAAAACAAAACAAAACTTAGCATTCGTATTCTGTTCATTACTTTTTTTTCCCCCAAATAATACAATCATGATTTGTCATATGGACCTTTTTTAATCCTATTTTGAGCTAAGGGAAGAAAACTTTAAACATGTTTGTAGTTCTAAGACATTATTTTAAAACAATAGAGCATACATTTATGTAACAGTATAACGGGAGGCAGATGTATAGATAGTGAAATTTTGCTTTTGTAAAACAAAAAATACCATTAAATATGTTAGAGGGCTCACTGCCTGCAAGTTATAACAATTGACTATAGTTATGGAATTGTAGTTAGTTGTGTTCTTATTTTGGATGTGCAGATGCCTATTTTGTAAATGGATTTTCCTGGAAAGATGATTCTTTGTGGTGAAAGACTTCAAAAGCTTCAGAGGGGTAGCCAAGTTAGACTGTAACAGGAAAAACTTTAAAAAAAAACAAATAGTCTGGTAGCACTTTAAAGACTAACAAAATATGTAGCTGGTATCATGAGCTTTCGTGGGCACAGCCCACTTCTTTAGATGACCGAAGTGGTCATCTGAAAGACTTCAGCTTGCATTGCCCAGGTATGTTTTACATACATACTATATATTTTAAGATTCATACATTGCTACTTAGAGTAAATTGTTGATCACTGTTTGCAGATAAAATGGGTAGAGGCATTTGGGCTTGTAATTATATTGAATAGGCAAATAGCTCCAGATCATTCATATATGGGAAGAGAGTCCTTTTCCTATAAAAACTAAACCAAAATCCATGGAAATTAAATTAAAAGAACTAGAGTTAATGAAACATTAAAGTTGAAAAGTCAAGCATTCAGAATCAAGGTATTAAAAAATGATGGCAAATCCTTTTCTCTGAATCTCGTCTGGGATTCCCATAATACTGAGAATATAAACTCTTTCTTTAAATATTAATAACATGAAAATATTGGATGAGAGTTCATGAGGGATTACTGAACACTTGAAAAATCCATGAGGTTTGGTTTCCCTATTTTTAGTATCCTGTTTCTAATTTAAACACTATTATAGTTCAATATTTATGTACAGAATACACGACTCACCAAATATATCCTTGGAAAAATTCTTTGTCTTATAAATAATTTAGGACATGTTTCTGCTTTTGAATTTTTACTTCTGTTTTCAAGGACCAGTGTCTGCCTGCCTTGTAATCTGCTACAAAAGGTTAACAAGTTCAGGTACATTTATTAAGTGATATTAGAACTGTTTACTTACCTAGAAGAGGATGGAACTTTTCTTTCTTTTTTTACTGACTATGGAATTGTCTTGGAGTGAGAATAACATACGGTAACTAGTTGTAATATTGCATCAGTGTTCACAAATATAACTATATCCAAAGCAGAAAGCAGAGCCCAGCCTTGTGCTATGTCTTTCCCATAGTCCTAATGGAAATAACATTAAGTAATAAATTTCTATCTGCTCTCAAAATGGAGGAGAAAGATGAAATGATGCTCTCAAGATGCGGCCCTGCTACTGACAAAAGGAAGAGAACTCAAATTTGTACAAAAAACTAATTGAAATGTTAACATTTTTGGTTAAATTATTCTTAATTGCTCATAAAAGATTGAAAAGGAAATAAATTCCATAAGGGATTAAACATTCTACAATTGTTAATCAGAAAGGTTACTGATATTTTTCTCCAAAATGAGTCTGTGTTTTAATACTTTGAAATGAAAACTTCACAGTTCTGTTGCTGAAGTTGACTTTCTTTATTTTTGACCAGCTCTGTGCAAGGCACTGAGATCCCATAGTAATGGACATGGTATAAATACCTATGTCGATAGTGCCAGAGATAGGTCACAGACTTCTCATATTGTGCAGAATCATTTACGAATGATGGTATTATCTGATACCATCTGTGAATCACTCCAGTGCTGGTGATCTTTCTATGTAAATGCCACAATATTTCTCTGACCTACTAGAAGCTTGCATGAGTATGTTCTGATTTAATTGTGACGTCTAAGAAATTTGTGTAGTCTCAGAGGTGAGAAAGGTTCTATAATCTCTATGTAAATCATTCTTGCCAATATTTATGATTTTAAGGTAGATTGTGTCAAATTTACAAGAAGATAATGAGGTATAAGTAAAGAGTACAATGTGGCTCATGTTCACAAACATGTATAAATTTTAAATTGTCACTGTCAAGACTGTGTTTCCTTTTAACTGATCTTCCTGTTACTGTGCTGGGGATGATACATGTGTCTTTTTGGAAAATAGCAGGGGAAAATTGCCTTGTAAAATTAACCAGAATAAAAATTAGAAATGATTTCTTAACAAATATAGTAATGTATTCTTATTCTGGGGGGAGGATAAAATAAGTTAATTTTATCTTTCATTTTCAGAGACTATAATTATGTTTGAAATATAAAATAAGGCTTAGAAAAATGTGAGGGCAATGATGCATGAATCATTGGTGTAAAGAGGTGGCAATTTATGAAGATTTGTATATCTGTAGCATGAGAGATGTTAGCTTAATAGTAAGCATACAATATGTTCCATAGCAACCAGCGAGGGAAAATACTGTCAGAAGGAACTTGTGTTGTCTTGATATATAGTCAAGGCTTCTACGCATTGATTTTTAATTAAAAGAGAAACCTGTGCATGTCTATCATATTTATCCTTTAAGTTGCATGTTTTTCCAATAACATGAAAGATCTGTTTGACAAGCATTTTGGTCATTTTTGAAACCAAGGCTGACTAGAAAGGAATTTAAGATTATACCTTGTGCTCCTGCATTCTTTAGATAACTTCCTGAAATTGATTTGCTGCAATGCATAAGAAAATATTCTTGTAGCTTGTGCTATGTTTTGATCGAGGAAGGAATTGTCTGCATAAACAATGTATTCCAGCATAAGATCTGAATGCGGGTCTGGAAGATGCTCAAGTGATTGGTATGTCTGGCAATAGATGGATTGGTGCCATCTGGAAAGAGATGATCTTGTTTAACTGATCTCCATCAGTGAAAAATAAAACTTTTATAAAAATGGAAGTGGGTTTAGCCCACGAAAGCTAATTATACTATTTACAGTAATTCCTCATTTAACACTATACAGTGTTTTTGAAAATGTTCATGCTAAGCGAAAATGTGTTATGCTGGTCAATTTTCCCATTAAAAATAATGGGAAATGTGGGGGTTGCTTTTCAGGTGATGGTGCCAAAGTCAATTATTTGTTGGTGCTGGGTCGTCAACGTCAACATTAGATATCTAACACAAGATATCTAGCAACACAAGTCGCCGCAGCTTGTTAAAACACAAAGATGAACACATGAGTGAGCGGAGGAGTGTTGTGACCACGTGAATTCATCTGCTCATGCGTATTACTACTGTTTTCACCAGCTTATACTGCTGCATGAAGTAGTCTACTACTTGATTATTTTTGTGTTATTTCGGGGATGGTCGGGTTATTTGAAAAATGGTCCCTAAAAAAAATTGCGCTATTGCGAAAACGTGTTAAGCGGGCATGTGTTAAACAAGTAATTACTGTATGTTTGTTAGTCTCTAAGGTGCCACAGGACTGCTTGTTTTTGTTTTTTAAAGTTGTTTTTAAAGTTACAACTACCCCTCTGAGACTTATAAACAGGGCTCGCTAAGCTGTGGCGAGCCCCGCTCGCCAGCCGTGCTGTCTGGCGATCTGTGCATGCACAGATCGAACAAACCCGGCTCAGGTTGTAATCTACTCGCCATGGGAGAGTAGATTACATAGGGTACGTCTAGACTACATGCCTCTGGCGACAGAGGCATGTAGATTAGGCTACCCAGCATTGGAAAATGAAGTGGCGATTTAAATAATCGCCGCTTCATTTAAATTTACATGGCTGCCGCGCTGAGCCGATCAGCTGTTTGTCAGCTCAGCGCAGTAGTCTGGACGCTCTGCGGTCGACATCAAAGGCATTTGATGACCTCCCAGGTATGCCTCCTGGGATGAGGTTTACCTGGGAGGTCAACAAATGCCTTTGATGTCAACCGCAGAGCGTCCAGACTACCACGCTGAGCCGACAAATAGCTGATTGGCTCAGCGCGGCAGCCATTTAAATTTAAATGAAGCGGCGATTATTTAAATCGCCGCTTCATTTTCCTATGCCGGGTAGCCTAATCTACATGTCTCTGTTACCAGAGGCATGTAGTCTATACATACCCTTAGTTTGTCGAGCCTTGCTTATAAAAATGGCTAGGTAGCTTTATTTCAGAAATGTCTTGATATGCTGTTCCTCCTAGATTCTAAATCACCTACTCTCTATTCTTATCTTATTATGTGAGTTTTATATGAAAGCATTCCATCTTGTCTGCGGGAGCCTGATATGCAGCCAGAAAAGGCTTCTGGCTGCCTCAGATATTTTGAACTATATCCAAACACTTGAGATCAGAAGGGGCCCTTCTTTCAATCTTGCCTATCATTTGTGAAGCAAAACAGGGCTTTAAAAGTGTTAGATGCTAAACATGAATGTTTGGCCATCTTACTTTTGTCAATTCTTTCAGTTCAATTCATTTTATTTTTTGTGTTAAGAATCTTTTTTTAAAAGAAAAAATAATCTGTAGGATTGAGACAGAGCTACCAGGAAGCTTTCCCCCCCCCGCCCCCCCCCCCCCCCCCCCCAGTGTGCTATGTTAGATTGGACTTTGCTCAAGAGCTGCTGAGTATGTCTGCTTTTGACTTATATCAAGATTTCATCTTGCATAATATAGTTCATTTTGGCAGGTTACACATTGCCATCCATGTTAAAACATTCACTTCTTGGGGTGGATAGAAGAATTTTTACCTTTATTTTAATGCTGGAAAGTAAGAGCAGCCTTTGATTGTTATATAAACAAATCTATTTGCATGTTGCATTTGGTGCACTTGAAGGAACATTGTTTGATTAAATTCATCTGTTACTCTGTCTCTATGTTAAAGAAATTGGAACTCTGTGCATGTCCATAAATCTTTATGGGCAAGTTAGTGATTTGATCTTGCATTTTATTATATTTATGTATTTTTCTGTTTGGTCTCCATTGAGGCCACCATCTTTGTCTACAATCTCATGATTTTCCAGTAAACTCTGTATGTTTGTCTAGATAAAGGAACTAGCACAACAGTGCCAGCATGCTCATTGTGCCAATGCCAGTGTGAAAACTACAAGGGCATATCTACTCTGTAAGTGGGAGCAAGCCTCCTAGCCTGGATAGACATGGTTAGCATTATTAAAAATAGCAGTGTGACTATTGCAGCTCTGGTACAGCTCAGATCCAGGGGATTGCATGAGCTTGAGAATCCATATCTAAGCTGTATCACCCACGTAGCTATTTTTAGTAGGTTAGCTTGAACTGAACTAGCATAAATCTGTCTATTCAGACTAGACGTTCACTCCCATCTGAAGGGTAGATGTACCTTAAATAACTAGTACTAGTCATGCTTATTGTTTGTAATTGGCAGAGCTTGATTTGTAAATACCTTTAATTATCATCACTTCTTCAATATCTGGAAAGATTGAAAGAGTTTTTTCTGTAAATATTGAAAAACTAAATATTTTATGCTACCCTATAGCTTTAGTTCTCTTTTGACTGATGGGTTTCAATGTAGAATACAGCCAGGGGCTCAGTTGCCTTCCTCATGCAAGTTGTCATGCTGACTTCAGTAGTACAGGTTGAACCTCTATTAACTGGAACTCTGATCCGGCAACTTTTGTATCAGGCACAGATGTTGCAGGACCAGTGAGTCCTGGTGAAGGGCTGGTGGCTAGGAAAGCCCAGCACATGGCAGTGGTGCTGCCCGACAGGGCCAGGAAGCCGGATGTGCGGTGGTGGGGCAAGCAGCTGGGGGAGAGCTGGCCTTCACCAGTAGCAAAGCCAGTGCAGGGAGGAGCTTGTGGCAGTGGGGAACAGAAAGACCTCCCCTGGTCCTGCAAAATCCCTCATCCAGGATCAGTCAGGACCCAAGGGTGTAGACCAACGAGGTCCAACCAGTACTATTTATATGCATAAGAGTTGAAGGTCTGGGTCCTTAAATAGCTCAAATGGTCATCTTTAGATTCTCCCACCTTCTGTCTGGTAAGAAACATTCTCTTTCCTGTTTCTTCAAACCAGACTCACTCTTGATGGCAGTTGGCTCATTCTCTTTAGTTGGGAAGGCAGAAAGTAACTTACTTCAATACTACCCCAAAGCCACAAGAAAACATGAGGTTATAGGGCTTACTCCTTTGGAAGCTGGAGTCAGTCAGAGCTGTGCCTCAGTAAGGATTTCAGGATTGAGTTTATAAAAGTTACCACTATCCTCCTGCTTGAAAAAAATCTCAAATTCTTATAATAGTAGTTCTTGAGTCCAATACTCACTTCATTTTACGAGCCCCTGAAAGCTCATTAAACCATCTACATGTTTTGTTAGTCTTTAAGGTACTACTAGACCAGTGGTCCCCAACCTTTTCAGGTTGGCGGGCGCCAGGGGGCGTGGCCGTTCGCCCACCGGGCGCCAGGGTTGCGGGGACACTTGCCCGCCCGGGGGCGGCCCCCCCCAGCTGCATGCCCGGGGGTAGGGCCCCCCCATAGCCACGGGGCCGGGGCCGGCCCCCCCCCATATCCGCGCGCCCGGGAAAGGTACCCCCTGGCAAGCGCCGCGCGCCCGGGGCCGGCGCCCCCCCGTAAGCGCCGCGGACCCAAGGCCGGGGCCAGGGCCAGGGCACGCGCGGCGCCCCTGGGGGCGGGGCCAAGGCCGGTGCCGGAGCTGGCAAGGGTACGCGCGGCGCCCCCGGGGCTGGGACTGGGACCGGCCATGTGCCCGGGGCTGGCACCTGCCAGCCCAGATTGCTCCGCGGGCGGATGTAAAGAGCCCGGCGGGCGCCATGGCGCCCGCGGGCACCGGGTTGGGGACCACGGTACTAGACTACTTGTTGTTTTTTAAGTTTTTCCTGTTACAGACTAACTCGGCTACCCACTGAAGCTTTCTTAGTCCCTTAGGTCATGGTGCATCAACTAACCTGAATTTGTTAAAACATATCTGGAGACAAGTCACATGGAAGGACATCACTTGCACTTATAAAGTGCATATAAATTCTAATGTGAATCCATGTAAATGCATTCATGAGTAGCGCCGGCTTAATGAATGTAAAGCAACAAGATGAAAAACTGTTCTTAACTACAATTCAGATTGTGTTTACTTTTACAACAGACTGGTTTTTTTGGGGGGTGGAAGGTGTTGCAATTTTGAGTTTTTTGTAGGGTGTTTTATTTTTTTACACTAAGTAATAGGAATAATTCAGATTTGACCCTTGTTTTATCAGTGAATCTCAATAACTTCTAAACCCATTTTAAAAAAGTATTACATTAACTGTTCAGATGTAGTTTGCCTTCAAGTCCCTAGCTGTTATTTTTTATGATTGTAAGACTCAGTCTCCTTTTGCTATGTGTAAGACCCACAAACTGACCATACATGGAAACAGTGACACTTACTATAGGTTGAACCTCTAATCCAGAACCCTCAGGACTTATCTGGTGCTGAACCAGAAAATTTGCCGAACCACAGGAGGTTAATAGTGTCTAGCAACATTACTAACATGTCCACTGCTTATTGAACTTTTAGAAGACAGGGGTAAATTAGAGCTACATAACAGTACAGAACTCTTGAGAGCCAGGACTGATTGTAACAGCAGCAGGGGGTGGAGTGGAGTGGGGTGGGGCAGGAACCTTCAGACAAAGTGTAATTTTTAAGTTAACCATGTCCCTGTAAGCCTTCTGAATTAATTATAAAAAAGTATTATTCCAAATCATAAAGTTTGTTCATGAACTGGCTGTGTTACAATGAGTTCCCATTGTTGATGTATGTGTTTTTAGCACACTGCCACTGTTTTTAATTGTACATCATCTAGTTCTCTCTTCACCCATACATCTCAACTAAGGATGTAAAAGCCCATTTAATTGGTTAACTGGTTAAATGTGATGCTTAACTTGTTAACCAATTAAAGGAGAGCCATGTCTGCTGCAGGCCAGCAGAGCTGATCCATCTCCCCCCACCCACCGCAGTTAACCAGAACTAGTGAGCATCATTCATTAATCTCACGTGTTTCAAAATGAGATGTACAGTATGGGATGGCCTTTCAATGGTTATGCTGTTCACTCCAAAGGAGATAGCATGGCTGGTAGAATTTTAAAATCTGTTGAATGAATATCATTGAGTTCTTGTGAAAACAAAGCAATATCTTCTTTTTTCTATTCACCTGCAGGAGAGGTGAAACAAAAGTTCTATCAAAGTGTGCAAAAATTATTTAAAAAATTGCATTGATGCACTCAGAAAAACTCAATACAGTAGTTTGTACATATGTTCTCAGCTACCAGACTTGCATTCACCAGACACTGAAGCATCCTCCCAACCAATCCCGCACATAAGGGAGGGCCATGCACTGTCCTTTTTAGTGGCTTTTGCTCTACTCTCCAAAGGGTGTGGTCAAGGAGATAAAGTTCTGCTGTCCGTTATAACATTGTAAAATGGGAATAACTGCACTGAATACTCAGAATCTCGTCCAGAATATTTAACCATGCAATACCTAATCTCATTAAGGTAAATTTTACTTAATCTTTTTGTTTCAATACTATTTGTAGTTCTTTGGCTAATGCCTGATCAAAAGCAGAGTGACGATGAAGGTGAAGGAGCACTCTTTGTGTATTAGTCACAGTGCTCTTAGTAGGGGACAGTTGTTCAGTTCTTTTCTATTGACTGTGGGCGAACTCCTCATTAAAAGTATTAGTGACCACATTATCCTATTCAATAATACCTTTAGTGCAGTAAATAATTTCCAGATCACAAACATTCCCGGGCAATGCAAAGAACAAAACCTTATTGAGCTAGGATAAGAAGCTAAGTATAAAGAACAAGCTATGTATGCAGCATGAAGAATGAGCTGCTTCAAAGGCATCAAATAGAAATGTTGATTGTTTCTAAACATAGTGTGCTTTGTCTCTCGTTCTTTTCTGAATCTTTATTCAGTCTGCACTCTTGTGGGGTATCAGGCCTTGACCTTTCAAACCTCTTCCCGCTGTTCCCCATTTAATTCCATGCTTGTGATACTCTTGAAGTGTAGGAAATGTTCAATATATTCTTAGTTTGTGATCATCTTGATCTGGAAAATTTAGCCCAACCACAGGCTAAGTGAATTAGTAATAGAGGTCCACGCTGTTAAATAGCCATGTTTATTCAGGTTTATCCACTCATTTATTTGTCGTTTGGAACATCAGCTTCAGAATCTTTGGAATTATCATCTATAACAACCACTTCAAGTCAAGTTTGCATCCTGTTCAGTTACTGTGTGCCTAGCAGTTCAAAATAATTTGCTGTCAACCCAGGAAAATAATAATTTATACTATTTATTTAACTGGCTTCCACTTGATAGTTGAAGTGAAGATTTTTTTTATTCTTTTCCCTGACGAGTAAATGTGAACAACTTTCTTCCTATATCACAAGATGGATAGTGCATTAGCTAACAGATCTCTAACTAAAAACATATTGCAGAATTAGAGCCAGATGAATGATTAATCAACCAGTGTCTGAGAAGCTGTCAGTGGTCTGATTTTTTTTTTTCCATTTCTTCTCCTCATCAACCTCTTGGTCTAGGACAGGAGTTTGCGAACTTCTTTGAACCGCAACCTCTTTATGCTTCAGCCTTTGCCCTTGGCAGTGGGGCTTAGGGTTCAGCCCTGAATCCCAGCAAGTCTAAGCTTGTGCTGGTATCACAACCCTCTTTGGGGTCCTGACCCACAGTTTGAGAACTGCTGCTCTAGGAAAAGTCATCTAGATTAGGGTACAGTGATATTTCTACACTGCAAAGGGCAGGTAGCTATTATATCAATACAGTGACTCTGTCTTCCAAAGACATAAAGTTCCCTCTTATTTATAGAGAGTGATATTTTCCCACATTTAGAAAAAAATGCAGTTTCTTTTCCAGAGACCGTATGGGGTTGTTTCAATCGGTCTTGGAAGAAGGTATGACTGAGCGTAGCAATACAAGGTGCCCACACACCCATGGAAGGAGAAAACTGCTTATCTGAGAGGGGCTGGTAGCTCAGAAACTTTTGTGCATTAAATTCCATTGTATTAGAGGGGTAGCCGTGTTAGTCTGAATCTGCAAAAGCGGCGAGGAGTCCTGTGGCACCTTATAGACTAACTGAAGTGTTGGAGCATAAGCTTTCGTGGGCAAAGACCCACTTTGTCAGATGCATGCATAAATTCCATTGATTTCCCTGATTAACTTCTTGTGCTGGGTCCATATTGTCAATTTCTGATGTCATATTTCCTGCTAGGCTCATAAAACTAATCTGTTTTATTTTTTCCTTCTGAGATTAAATAATCCCAATGTGATCCTTAAAACCTAAGGGAGTTAGATGAAAAAAATAACTCTGGTGTGTAATAATACTACTGTATGGTAGATATGAAGAAATCCCATTGTGTTGTCTTGTTTTCTGACATACAGTACTCATTTGAATATATTTATTTGGAAGGTTTATATGTTCTGAACATCTCTTCTGTTGTTTTGTATCTAAGGCCTCTTACTTTTTCTTAAAACTTTTTCTCGTCACTTTAACCCAGTGGTCCCCAATGCGGTGCCCGCGGGCGCCATGGCGCCTGCCGGGGCATTCGTGTGCGTCCACCGACAACCTGGACTGGCCCCGCCCCCGGCGCACGGGAGGCACCGACCCCAGGCGTGCAACACGCACTGGCGCTGGTTGCGCGGCGCTCGGGCGGCCCCAGCCCTGGGGCACATGCGGGCGCTCGGGTGCGCGGGGCTCGAGCGGCGCCGGCCCCAGGCGCATGGCTCGGGTGGCGGCACCGGCCCCAGGCCCACGGCACAAGGCGCTCAGGCGGCCCCGGCCCTAGGGCATACGCTGGCGCTGGGTGCAAGGGCATCCCAGTCCTCTGGGGTGCCCCCGGACGCACGGCCCTGCCCCTGGGCGCCCGGCGTGTGAGTGGCCCCCACCTCCCGGGTGCCCGGCGCGTGAGTGGCCCCACCTCCCGGGCACCCGGGAGCCTCTAAAGGTTGGGGACCACTACTTTAACCTGTACGCACAAAGCTGCTGTTGGTAATGCTTATGATAGGAAAGATTTCTGGATATTAACTATAGACCCGGTCTTTCACAAAAACATTTCTTTTTACACACTGAAATTAACCAAATAAACCTATTGATGATATTAGCAAAAGTTCTGTTTGAGTCCCCATCTGCTGCTGCAATTTTTTAAAGAGTGTAAACCGTTATAACCATATCAGAAAATCCTGCCATGTTTGGAGACTGTCTCTAATGCATTCTGCTGTTGCATTCAGTCAATGAGCACTTAAGAATCAGATGATGCTGTAAAGCTTTTATCTGGCTGATCTTGGCTTTGCAGAGTAGGCTACATCATTCTGAAAAGGTAATGCATTTGGAATATTGACAGTGCTTCAAATTAATGGTGCCCCAAGGTCACTAAAATAGCTGAAAAGTACATTTAAAAATATAATCTGACCCTATGGGCTCTGACAAAATACAGTTGTGGTGGCAACAGAGTGACTCTCAACATTTGCAAAGCATCTATGGTTTTACTGAACCAATCCCGTTTTACTGAAATTCAGGTTTACTAGCATGATCACCCATAGCTTAATTTTGTCCTTGTCCAGCCCAGAAGTCTTTTGCTTTGTTCATTATTGTGTGATAACTTTCCATTGCTTTTATGTACTGTATCATTATTATTTTGATGTATTGCCTACTAACATTGTACATTGTCAGTCCAGTGCTGGCAAGATTACTCGCCCACCTCAGCAAAGACTGAACTAATTGTGTTACTTGAGAATTTTTTTTGTATATCAGCCATTCTAATCCGCAGGTTTTTGGTTTGTTTTGTTTTTGGCAAATCAGCTGAAAGCTCTCATTGCCATGGAAACTGATTCCCAAAAAACCTCTTTACCCCATTTTTAACCAGACAACTCTTGTTTCCATGGGAATATCAGCCTTCAGCTGACTCCAGAACAGTTTATATTTCAGTTCTGCTAATAAGTGAGATAAGCAAGACCCGTTTTTTGACCTATGAACTGGATTCAAGAGGCTCCAGAAACCTCTAGTTCTTAATTTGCGGTGAGGGGTTGAAGTCTGAAAGTAGTGTGTGTATTTTTAGGAAAAAAATCCATTTCATTAACTGAATTTGTTATTGATGATCCCAATTAAAGATGTTTTTTAAAACTAATTACATACCTAAAAAAACCTTTTATTTTTAATTTCGGGCACTTAAGATGATCTTAATTCTTCACCCTTTTTTATCTATCCTGTACCCCAAATGTAACTAAATATTGTATCATACTCGCAATGCATAGGGTAAAAGGGGAAAAAACAAGATTGCATAGGCAACCATAAATCTGGCATGTCCTAACTCTTGAGTATTTTACTTTAGTGTTCTCATAACAGACTTTTTTTCATACTTTCACACTTTTTTTAAGAGTTAAGAGTTTAAACAAATTCTGTTATGAAAACCTGTGATACCTCTCATCATATGTCTCCAGTATTAGTACCCTGACTCTGCAGCACAGATGTCTGTCACTTGAGCTACAGGGCTAACTACAACAGTTGGCAGTAAGAGAAGACTGTTGTCCCAGTAAGGGTATGGGCTCATGGAGCCATATGTTGGATGCAGGGAATGTTCAGAGGTAGCTAAGGTGAAAATTGTTTTGCCATTCTCGGACTTTGAGGGAGCTTCTGCACCTTGTGGTGCTCCCAAAAGCACATGGCAACATGGGAGGAGCCTGTTTCATGCTCTCATACACCAACCGCATGCATTTCCAGTATAGGGAGTTGATTTATCAGCTCTTTAGAATTTTTGTTACCAATTATTATTTTAGTGTGATGCTGTCAAGGCTGTTTCCCACTCTGGCACAACAAATGCAGAAGTTGGGGGCCTGCAAGAGCACTCCAAAACCTTGTCTCTACAGGCTCTGGTACAAAAACTTCCCCCCACAAAATCCTAATACCCAGATTTTGGGGATCTGCTGCCACCATTAAATGCTTTTGAAATAAAATAAAACAAAATAAAACAAACAAACAGGGGTGGACATTTGAAACCAACCCCAAGGGTACCCCAAGTTCTTCCCCAAAAGAGCTTGAAAAAGAAAAGAGAAAACCAAACTACAGTCTATGGTAGCTGACCCCTCAGTCAGAGGCACGCAGATAACCATCCAGGACACAAGAATCAACCACTACCAGTTAATTAGAAAAAGGAGTCCATATTTTATTATCAAAACAAAATTACAGTTGCAAGCATAGTAAATTGACTAGAAAGAAAGAGCCACCATTTGATATAGATACTCAGGGAAAAAAACCCTGGGCCGTAAGACTTAATTACAAAAGAGAAAAAAGCGATTAGCAAGCCCAGACATTATTTCCAAACTCCGAAACAAGGAAAACACTAAACCCTCACGGACTATCTAAACTTTTCCCTACTTACACATTTTAAGAAGTCCATTGTTGGAGAGAGAAAAGTCTCCCATCTCCCTCAATAGCTGGGAGAAACTGCTCTGGTCTCAAACAAGAGAGAGAAAGAAAAACCCCTCTTTTCCAGTTTGAAATTCCTACCTGCATTGTTATTGACTCACTGCCGGACACCTTGGTTAGGTACAGAAGTTAACCCTTAGTCACCAGGTGCTGGTCAGCACTCCTAATTATGACAGGTACCAAAACTTTTGTGAGGCTTGCAAGGAAGAGAAGGGATCCAATAATTTTAAAACCTGTATAACTTTATCAAACCACAACAGCTTCATGGGACCAACAAATGGCATTTCCCTAACCTGAGAGCATTCTTCCTGTAGAACTTCAAAACCTGCTGCAAACAATGGAGGTGTTAGAGTTTCTCAAAAACAAAGTCATAAGAAACTTCTCATATAGAGTGTTAGGCATTGTAAAGTCACTGCAGAGGTTCTGGCAAAATCAAAATGCATCAATTAAGTACAGCAGCACTGGATAGCTACACATCTTGCTTGGCTTTGAGATGGGCATTTACTGATATTGCAACTTTTTTATTGGAGCATTAAGTAATCAGGGAAACTGATCTCTGGGAAGCTGGTGTTCTGACATTATTTCCTCCCAAAACTATGCAATTCCTGGCCCAGCTTCCATGTGTGCAGAATGTTACCCTTTTCCTGAAACCTCTAACAGGTATTAAAGTGCAGTTGGAAACATGGGCTAAGATCACAAAATACCTCATATAAAATGATGGTGTGGTGACTTTATCATTGCATACTATCACTTTTGTTTTCTGGTAACTATTCTGTGCAGATTACCCTGGGACTAAAACACTACAGAATGTCCTTTTCTAATAATCTCAAGAATCAGCCTGGCCCTTGACCACTGCCTTAACACCTTTCTCCAAAAGGAGACCATGACTGCCCTTGGCACCATCTTGGATTTGTTCTTGATTACACCATGCTCAATGGAGTCTCTGTGGTCACTTTTAGAATCTTTATTGTTTTCTCATGAGTTGCAGTTATTATGATAGCGCAAACATGTCTTTAGTGTTTTGTAGATGTTACTCATGTTGTACTATTCTTAGATTATAAAGTCAGAAGGGGCCACTTTGTTAGCCAAGTCCACCTCTTCAGTGCCACAGAAAATTATCTTTTTTCACCTGAATGTGAGTGCTCCGAGGCAGATCTAAGCCCTAGATAACTATTTCCTTATAGTCTGTATAATTCAATACCTTAATGTTTGCATGAGTACCAGAAACAGATCCATGTTTTCTTTAACTGACATTTCCCACTGGTCCATTGTCTTGTATGGAGATGCTGGGAGGCTGTTCTCCAATACTAAGGATCCTGCAGGAAGCTGCATGGATGTGTAATGCAGCGCCATAAGAGACAGACTAATACAACATTTTCCTCAAGCAGTCTTCTCTTAGCACAGGTTCCTCCATTAGGTACATTTGAACAAAAGTCAATTTCCATTAGGCAACATTATAACTGCTTCAAAGTGTGCCAGTCCCTGCAGTTTCCAGCACCATTTGGCTCAAACTTTAGGTTAAGGCAAGTGATTTGCTGGTCGCTTGGAGTTCATGTAGTAAGGTTTCAGCATAGTTGGGTACAGGGCACATCAGTGCTGTTTCCTTTTCTTGTACAGAGGGAGTTAGTGCTTGTGCCTGATTTCCTGTGCTTCAAGAGGTGAATAAAAGTCCACAGTAAAACAGACATATACTATTGTGTTTTCTTGGAACTCCACTTCTATCTTGTTAAGGGATTAATGCTTTAAAGCCTGTCTGGAGCTAATCCTTTAAATGTGTTATCTACAAACAAATGAGCACCCAGTTTCCCTGCCCCTAGCTATCAGCATGGAGGCAGTTGCCTGGAATGCGCTCAGACTTTCTATGAATGTTAATGACCAGTTCCAATAATAGGTGTCATTAGATGATTTAAACAGGCAATGTGAAATGCCTTTTACTCTCTGTGGGCCTGATTCTGCTATTATGCTTCTTCTAAGGTAGTGTAACTCCATTGACATTAATGGAATTGCTCTTGATTCATCCAAGTTTGAGTAAGACTCACACTCTGCAAGGTAACTGTGTGCTTTTATAACTTTGACCCTCTTAAATAACAGGTTCCTAGATGTCAGTATGGCAGCTTCAAACCTGGAGAACCAGTTGCACAGTGCCCAAAAGAATCTGTTGTTTCTCCAACGAGAACATGCTAACACCCTCAAAGGTTTGCATGCTGAAATTCGACGACTGCAACAGCATTGCACAGGTAATTACATAAGTATCGCCAGCAGGGTTGCTATGAATACTCATCAGCTCAGCTTCACTCCCAAGTCCTCTCCTTTCTGAAGCCATTTGAAATTCTGTTTCATGCTAGTAATCAAATATTATCTTTCCATCTGCACTTCTGAAAGAAGGTTGGTATTATATTTTAGTAATCACAAAAGAGGTTCACTCCACTTCTTAATATTGAAATCTCCATAAAACATTGTCTCCTGTGTTGTACATAGTTTGATCTAAGTACATTTCTGAGTACACAAACTATTGTCATAAGTTAGTACAGTTGTTAGAGTAACTGAAGAGTCTGTTTTCTGATGTGTTTTTTCTGATATCTGTTTCATGTTCATTGGCTTTTTTGCTAAAATAGTAATCTGCAGTGGATCCATTAGATCAAAGTAAGGTTCTGTTATAATTTATCATAGAAAATAATAATGTACAGGCAGTCCCCGGGTTACGTACAAGATAGGGACTATAGGTTTGTTCTTAAGTTGAATTTGTATGTAAGTCGGAACTGGCTCCAGATTCAGCCGCTGCTGAAACTGATCAGCGGCTGACTACAGGAAGCCCTAGGCAGAGTTGCTCTGCCCCCAGCTTCCTGGAATCAGCCGCTGATCAGTTTCAACAGCGGCTGAATCTGGACTCCTGGGACAGAACAGCTGGGGCACTGCCGGGTAGGTCCCCGCAGGACCAACCCGGCAGCACCCCAGCTGCTCTACCCCAGGCGTCCCGCAACAAAAGCCTGGTGTGCTGGGGGGCGGGGGGGCGCACTAGCTGCGCCCCCTCCCCCCCCAGCAGACCAGGGAGACCCAAGCAAAGCCGCGGAGGCGCAGAGGTCCTGCCGCAGAGGCGCAGAGGTCCTGCCGCCTCTGCGGCTTTGCTCCTGTCTCCCTGCTGTGCTGGGGGAGTTCCCCCCAGCACAGCAGGGAGACCCAAGCAAAGCCGCACAGGCGGCCGGACCCCTCTGCCCGTGCGGCTTTGCTCCTTTGCCCCGGAGCAAAGCTGCACAGGCGGCAGGGTCCCGCCGCCTGTGCGGCTTTGCTCGGGTCTCCCTGCTGTGCTGGGGAGTCTTCCCCAGCACACCAGGGAGACCCAGAGCAACTTTTCTCGCCCCGGAGGACGCGGTGGCGGGACCAGTGCACTCTGGGCGGTCCCGCTGCCTGCGAGCTCCGGGGCGAGAAAAGCCCTGTTCATAAGTGCGGATCCGACGTAAGTCGGATCCGTGTAAGTCGGGGATTGCCTGTACAATAGAAAATCAGAGTTATGAATTAACCAGACGACAACACACTTCATTTGAAACCATAAGTGCACGATCAGGCAGCAGCAAAGATGAATAAAAGAGGCACTAGAGTACTGTGTTAAACTACTCAAAGCAGCACTTTCTTCTGTGTATTATAGTTTCAAAGCTTTGTTAAGTCAATGCTCAGTTATAAACTTTTGAAAGAACAACTATAATATTTTGTTTGGCATTATAAACAACCGCCATTCCTAAGGTCTTTGTAATGCTGCAATTCTATTGCATTGCTGTTTAAGAGCTTATAAAATGTATGTATGGTCTAATAAAACTATAACTTGCCCTCAGATCTAATGTCTTAGTGAAAACTGATTTTGATTTAGTACCAGAGATCATGCTGACATTTTTACTGGCTCCATTTAATATGAATTACTATACCTGCACAAAACGAACCTGTGTGTATTCCCAGCCAGTTCAGGATTTTTCCCTGTCATATATTAGTCAAAGCTTTGTCCAGTCAACAGCTTTTGAGAGAATATTCCACGGTATTAGCATACAAATGTGTATTGAATTTAAGCAAAAAAAACTATTAAATTAGTCCATGGCAAAAATTGCTAATAAATGAAAAATTGGAGAGAACAAATTTTATTTTTCACTTTCAGTCATGGGAATAATTTTAAATATTTACATAATAAACATGTTAGAACACTTAATTCAATCAAATTAAATCCAAAACTTAACACCTGCATCTGTAGGATGAAGTGATAGTTGTGAGGCATTTTCTATAGCTTTCATTAAGGCACTGACTTTTAAAATCTATTGAAGCCGCCTTTGGCTATTGCAGGTTGAACCTCAATGGTCCGGTACTCTCTAGTCTGGCAAAATCTGTGGTCCAGCAGGACTATGCAGTTGCTGGACTAGACTGTGCCAGCGGCAAAGGTTACTGGTGGCTGTCAGGGCAAAAGAGCCCACTGCTGGTGGGGCTGCTGGAGCTTGTGGAGCTGGTAGGGTAGCAAAGCCCATGGGGCTGCTGGAATCTGACATGGCAGCAAAGCCATTGGAGCCTGGGCAACCAAAGCCTGCTAGCCGGCCGAGTCCAGCAGGGCTTCCAGAGTCCTTGGGGTAGAGAAGCCCTCAGCCATTGGGGCTGGTGGAGGCTGCAGGGTTGGTGGTGCAGAGAAGTCCAGGAGGCTGCTGGACCCCATTAGGCTGGCGGGGCAGCAAAGCTGGTGGAACCAACTGGAATCCAGCTGTTGGGGAGAGAAACAATTTCTCCTGGTCCAGCAGACTCCCTTGCTGGGTGTCAAATCAGTGAGGTCCAATCTGTAGAAACATTTATGAATGCACAAGATAGTTCTAGACTTGTTGTAGATATTCTCTATTTTAATCAGAAGCAATATCCAAAAAATAAAACTCATTTATTTTTTTTTAATTTTATTTTTTAGATTTGACTTATGAACTGACTCTGAAAAGTTCTGACCTGGCAGGTAAGAAATGGAATGCATGTGATGCTTTTAATGTTCTGGTTAACATCTTCCATCTTTTGGTATGTTTGTGAATGGCTTTTGTTGTTGTAAAAAAGCACTAGTATATACTAACACTTTTCACTTAAAATTTATAATGGCTTCCAACCAAGGGTCCCAAAATGCTTTGTAAATTGTTAGGCTTAATTTATGAATGCTTGGGAGGTATTCCTATCCCAGGGTCACATCCTTATGGATGCACCAGGAAACTGCTGACTTCAGTGTCTGTGCTTTAACACCAAACCCTCATTTCCTTCTACTCAGTACAATACAAAACTATAAATAGTGTCATTCTGCATATAAATCACATTCTTGAAAGCATGCAAATACTGTAGCTGCATCACAGATTTGGAGAAACCTGCTAGGCATTTCAGATGTGAAGCGTAGCAGTTGCTGATACTTAAAGAGTGTTAGTGCTTGCAGGGGATAACCTCTGGACTAGGAAACAGAGAAACATTTAGGCTTCACAACACACCTGTGTGTTAAACATTTGTGATTGTGCCTCTCTCACATAAGGGTAAGATGAAAATATGATTAAGTGATTTCCGTGAGATGTCACACCATGTCAGTGGGGCAGCCAGGAATAGCACCCAAAAGTTCTGACTTCAAGAGCATTCTTCCAACCACTAGCTTACCATAACATATATACACTTTCTGATGTGGTACAGCCAGGCATTCTTGTCATGTCAATGAATTTTTGTTACTCTTGGTGACCTAGCAGGTTTCGAAAAACAACTTAAATTTGAGAGTACACTTGAACCTCTTTAATATGGCAATCCAGGGAAACAGGGTATGCTGTATTAAAGATTTTGCTGGGCCAAGGAGAGGACTGTAGGGTCTGGGCACATGTGGATCCCACACTCCCCATTAGGGATGTAAATGAGTAGTTGACTATCCAATAAGCCTAAACTTATTGAGTAGTCAAGTCAACTATTTGCTCCACTCCCTCGTCCCCTTTGCTACCTCTGATAGAGGCAGCAAAGGTGGGGAAACAGGAGCAGGTGCTGGGGGGAGCCGACTTAACAGCTGGTTCCCCCCAGCATCGTCTCAGCGGTGCCACCTGCCCCCTCCCCCACCTCTGATAGAGGCAGCAGCTGGGGGGAGAGTAGGGGAGGCTGCTTTGGCAGCAACCCCTGTCCGCAGGGGGTCCCAGTTTCCCACTAGGACCTCCATGGATTGGGGCTACTGGGCCCAGTGCGAGCCCTGGTCTGGGACTGCTGTAGCTCTGCATTTTAAATAGAGGTGCTGTGCAGTTGGAAATTAGCTGAACCAAACCGAGGATGTTTATTCAACAGGTTTGGGCAGTGTGACATCAGGGGATGTCCTGGAAATAAATGCAGGCTCAATATAAATCACACAATGAGGGGGCTTGAAGGCCCTTTGCTAGATATGTGTGTCGGCAAATCCTGAGCTAGCCATACAAGGCAGGTTTTGACCCTGCCCCATAGTTCCCTCTAAGGTACATGACTGCTTGGGCATGCACTAACAATTTGAGTCCCGTCCACCTCCTTACATGGCCTTAGTTCTAGTTTCAGCTCTTCCCCAGTGTTGGAGCTGTGGCTAGCGTGGGCCATGTGGCGGCTGCTGGAGCTGGAGCCATCGTACTAACAATAGCACCCTAGCCCCGGCCCAGGAGAAACTGAACCACAGCCCCACCCCTCAGCATTAAGGAGCCTGCACTGGTGCTCCAGCAGCACCACCACCATCCACACATGGGGTTAGAGCATCCAAAATCTACCTGCCTGGATACCCCAATGCTCTGGTGTACAAGAGTAATGTGAGGAGTGTGTCTTTCTTCTCAGTTGTGGGCAACATCAGTGAGGTTCCCCTCCCCCCTTTTTGCTTCTTGTGTGCAGACCCTGACTGATTTTTCTGTGGGTCAGTGGCCCCAAACCAAAAAAGGTTCCCCACACTTGCCCTGATTGATCAGAGATACTATGTTTTCAACCACAGGGAGGGGTAAAGGGAGGGAAGGGTGTGGAGTGGCAGAGAGGCAGGTGAGGGGTGCAAACCCTGCCCCCGCCACGGGTAGTTCAAACCTTTCTTCTCTGCTTGGTTCTCTTGACAGTGATTTTTCCTGGTGTCTCTCTTGCTCTATGGAATCTGTGAGACAAGGGGGACATGGACAGGGCTGGCGATTGAGGTCTGGGGAGCCAAGTCTGCACCCTGCTGTCCCTACTTTATCTAGCCACACCTTTATTTTTTAGTTCCATTTCTTTCTTGGGACCGCTGTGGCCTAGATCTTAAATGTAGTAATAGCCACCTAGTTCTTACTGCATTTAAAATGCAGACCTCCTCCCTTCCCCCAGCAATCCCAGCTCTCTTTCAGCTTGCACCAGATCCATGACCTACCCCATTTCAGCTCTGCAGTTTACATGTAGTTGGAGCCAGGCTGCCTCCACAGTGCAAGTAGCTCCTGGACTTGTGTGAGCTGGGACAGAGCGCCTCCCCTTATCGACTAATTATGTAGTTGATACCAATTATCTGGCTCTTAACATCCTTACTCCCTGCTGCTCCCAGGCACCACCATCTGCTGCTATGCCTCAGGGGAAGCTGACCTGTGTGCTGCCATTTCCCCAGCTGATGGGGGAAGGAGGGAAGGCAGAGCTGCTTCCTCCACCATACCACATGTGTTCCCAGATGAGGGATACTCAGAGTATGGAGGTTCAGCTGTATTCAGCAGCCAAGATTTACTGATCTCTATTTTTGTTCCTACTTTCCTAGAATAACTGAGCTATCTTCATTTTTATTTCAACTTGATATTATCAACTGGGTATCTTCCTCATCCTAAACTGCATCCTAAGTATGGCATTGATCTTATATCTAATTTTTTAAACTAAGATGTTAAACTATGAAGTGGTCAGTGTATTTCCAGAAGTTAGCCTTAACAAAAATTCTTACATTCTGAGAATTAGTTTTAAAGAAAGGAGTTGCATTACTGATTTCTATCCAGTGGCTATAAGTAGCTTGAAACTACTTTTCCCGTTCTTTTAGAGAATGGTAATTCAAGAAGTGATGAACTCAAAAGGAAATGTGAAGCACTTGAGGCTCAGCTGAAAGTCAAAGAGGCTGAAAATAATGAATTATTAAAGGAACTGGAACAGAAAACTGCAATGATAATGGTGCTGGAAAACACCATCAAAGAAAGAGAAAAGAAGTATTTAGAAGAGTTAAAAATGAAAAGCCATAAGCTAAATATGCTGTCAAGTGAACTAGAGCAGCGAGCAAGCACTATTGCATATCTGACATCACAACTGCATGCTACCAAGAAAAAGCTTATGAGTGTAAGTGGAACTTCTGATGCCACCCCATCTGGAAGTCCAGTACTGTCCAGCTACAAGCCAGCCCCTCCCAAAGATAAGCTACCTGAGACCCCACGACGCAGAATGAAAAAAAGTCTATCAACACCGCTAAACCCAGAATTCGAAGAGGCCTATAGATTAGGATCGGATAGCCGAAAGCTGCTGTTGCGAGAGCCTGTTGATGCTATGCCTGATCCCACTCCATTTTTATTGGCCAGGGAAACTGCAGAGATCCACCTTATCAAAGAACGGCCTTTAGTTATTCCACCCATTGCTTCAGAACGCACTTCAGGAGAATCACAAAGTCCAGCAAAAGAGAAGCAACACAAGGCACATATTGGTGTGGCACATCGAATTCACCATGTAACAACATCCCAGACTCCACCAGAGGTTGAAACATTAGCAGTGGATCAGGTCAATGGAAGTAAAGTGGTCCGAAAGCATCCAGGGACAGACAGAACTGTTTAAGTGAAATGATTGATGTGATGCTCTATTACTCTGTTGCTTTTTATGCACTGTGATCAAATAACATAATTTCATCGCAGTAAAGTTTCTTTTAATGCTTCATGCATGCCAAATCTTTTCCAGATCTGTCAGCAATAGATTCTCCTATTTCAGTGAAACACAACTGAGATTCTCTGTTCATATTGCAAAGTATATAATTACTAAAAGCTGTGGCCAAATCTAGGTATACCTGACTGCTTGCTTCTAAATACTACTCCATTTACTATAACTGTGTATATGGACAAAAGCACAGGCTACAGTCTGCATTATTAATCAACATTTAATGAAAAGATATATTAATTATAAACCTCCAGCAACATGTATTGGCTGTTAATGTTTAAAATGGCAATGTTCCTTTGAAGTTTTGATGATGTGTATGTAGCATTTCCATACACAGACTCCAACTTTCATGACAAAGCCCTTCTCACGGCAGATTAAAAATAATGCAGATGTACATATGTGTTAAGATGACCTATGAGAGAACTTTTTTCAGGTGGTCCTGATCAAACCATGTTCATATTTTTGTTACATTTCTCTCCGTTAGAAAATTCCCAACAAATTTTATTTTATTAATCCTGTAGTTTGATTTGTGTCCCCTTACGTAATTCTTAAGTGTCAAATGGTCACGAGTATATAACTGGTGGGTGAGTAGGAAAGAAAACACTGATTGAAAAACTGTTTGTAAGTCTTCATGGAGAGAGTACAAACACTGTCCTAACAGAAAGCAGACTCCTGTTTTGGTGTTTAGAAATTGAATGGTTCCTATTAATCTTACACTAATTAATACTTTGCACTATGTTGCCTTTTGAACAAGGCTCTTGAAGCGCCTTACTAAGGTGTAAAAAATAATACACTGCACAAAAAGTGAACTATTCAAATGTTTGTTTTTATACTTAGCCTGTATATTGTATAACAGCATAAAAACCATCAGACCTAACCAATGATTTATTTGTTTTTGTTTTAAGTTTGAAACAACTTTATGGAGACACCAGGCTCATTCTGAGGTACACTCCCAGAAGGATGAAAAATTCAAATGGTATTTTTAGAGTTAGCTGGCAGTGTTAACCTTTGGAGCCCTAGTCCTCATACTGAAAACAGACCATTCTCAATATTAAGTAGTTTAGAGAATTCCATTGCTAATAATTTACATTTTAGTAAAGTACAAATTCTCTTGGTGTTTTTTTACAAGGAGTGGGGAAAATCTACAGTTCAAAGGAGAAATTATTTACCGAGCTTTAAACAAAGGGAAATGTTTTTCTTTAGCCCACAATATTAAAATCTGTTTTGGTTTAGTGACCTCGAGTAGCAAATAAACAGAAATATTTGTCTTTAAATCTCCTCAGTCCAGACATTTGGAAGATTCTGCAGCATACTTCAGCCATAGATCTCAAGGTACTTTACAGCAGTGGATATATCTCATAATTTTAAGCCATATGTTGAAGTGACCTACCTAAGGGTACGTCTAGACTACATTCCTCTGTCGCCAGAGGCATGTAGATTAGGCTACCAGACATAGGAAAATGCATTTAAATTTACATGGCTGCCGCGCTGAGCCGACAAACAGCTGATCAGTTGTTGGTCGGCTCAGCGCAATATTCTGGACGCGTGGGTGGCGACATCAAAGGTATTTGTCGACCACCCAGATAAACCTCATCCCAGGAGGCATACCTGGGTGGTCGACAAATACCTTTGATGTCGGCACCCGCGCGTCCAGACTATCATGCTGATCAGCTGTCAGCTCAGCGCGGCAGCCATGTAAATTTAAATGAAGCGGCAATTATTTAAATCGCCGCTTCATTTTCCTATGCCTGGTAGCCTAATCTACATGCCTCTGGCGACAGAGGCATGTAGTCTAGACGTACCCTAAGTGACCACAGGAAATCAATGCTAGAGAACCTGGCTTTCCTTAGGGTACTGTCACGCTGGCACTCAATACTCATTCTGACATCCTTTATCTTTGACTTGTCCTATCTGATTCCTATGATCCCAAGCACTATTCCTGCTTTAACTCTGCCAATAACATTCCAGCTCTGTGCCTGTTTCCTTCCTTTCTCCCAACCCCTAATACACATACAACATAAAAATTTCAAATGCATATTGGGAGTAACCATATTCTTTTAACTCCTAAATTTCTGGGAGTTAGCTGCCACATTCATTCTTGTAATCACAAGAAGCAGAAGTGAGCAAATAAAGATTTCAAAATGCTGCTGCATTCATGATCTAAACTAATAAAAGAAAATTTCTTAGGAGAAGTTTGAAGTAGGTTCTTATCCTCTAGATCATTGGATTATTTCCAGAGCACTAGCTAATCTAATTCCCATCTGTGCCTGAAACTACAATGATATGGAAACCAACACCAATTTCTGGCCATGACCAAACAATCGACTTTTGCTCTTTGAGCATGAAAAGAATCTCTTGTACAGAAAGACAGTAGTGGGGGTGAGGGGGACACACACACAAGTGAAAACAGCTTAGAGTCTTACCAACCAGACATAGTATTTGTAAATGAGATTGTTTCATTTTAAGAACTCTCTAGACCAAACAGCGAAAATCTTTATTTTTCAGTGGTACAGAAAAAGTTAAATATAAATTGAAATAAATGGCTAAAATTTGTCATTCAACATCCAGACAGAATTAAATACAAGTTAACAAACTACATGGTACTTTTGTATTTACTAAACCTTAACATCGTAGGAAAGTTTTCAAAATAAGTATTTGCAGCAAATATATCTAGGCCTGTTTAAAAATAATAGGATTCTCTTGAAAATGCAGGCCCCAAAAAACTTGATCCAGTGATTCTTGGCATAATTTGACTTCATAAATTGTTCTCAGCATCTCTACCAGTTCATGTCAGATATGGTAAATGGGCTGTTTGCAGTGTCAGTCAGAGTTCAAAGTGAGACAGACTCCTTGGAGCACCCAATGAGAAATATGCTTTGTGGTTGAAAGATCAGCTTCAAAAACTAAACCAACGCCCATAGCATTTCTTCTTGTGGAAGTTGTGTACACAGGTGTCCGGAATGTATTCTAAAGGCAAGAGAAAGGCAGGTATTGTTTGAATATAATAGGCACATGACAAAGGAACTACCACATGAATAAGGATCCTTAACAAGACTTAGGGTTTGTAGGATTGGATCCTTACTATAAATGTAAAAAACTTGCATTTACTATTAGAATCCTAGATATATGATATTAAGAGCATCTTAATTTAAATCACTGGCTGGGACAGAGAGAGTGATGAGGATATATCCATTTTCCCATTTCCTACTGTAATCCTAACTGGCTAAAAACTCAATGTTTCACCAAAGATACTAACTAATAGCAGAGAAATCAAATTTAGGGAGACAAAAATGATGTCTTATCTGTTTCAGATGCATTCATCTCCAAAGCCATTTTGTTGTTTAAAACAATCATATCTGTATGTGCTCTGCCTGTGGTAAATTGAGCCGGTCAATCTGTGGTTGAGGAAAGGTGTTCATACCTGTAGTTTGAGGCGATATGCTTCAACGGGAATTATCTTTAGAATAGGCAGATCTACCACCAACACTTTGGGCTTGCTCCGGGCAAGACAGCAGTTCTCAATGTCCCAGTCTGCACCTTCCAGATATAGACCAGAAATAAAGCATCCTGCAGCAAGTAGAAAAGGAATCCATGCAGAAAAGATTTTTTAAGACTCATTCCCTCTTGTTAGGATAGGATTACAGTAAACTTCAGTGCATTGAAATACTGCCACTAAGTCCTATGTATGCTTATTGTGAATCAAGCACAAGCCAATTTAATGCCATTTTTTAAATTAAAAATGTTTTTATCTTCAGTTGTACTATCTAGGCCCGTAGACGGTGAGTTCCATGGGCTTATGAAGCCCTGTCACCAGGAACATTCCTGGCCCGGAGCTGGGTTCCATGAAAACTCACACCTACTGCCCCATGCATTCTCTCCTCCCCCCCCCCCTCTCACCCCCTATGTCCTCCGGCCCTGCCAGCTGCCCTGGTGCAATTTAAAATGCCTTGGGGGCTCTGCCAGCAGTGCAGTAGGGTTAGAGTGGCTTCCAGTGGCTTCCTTACTAGGGCTGCTGGCATGGCCACTCCTGTGGCCAGGGGAGGTGGGGTCTCTGTGCACTGCTCCAGGTGATCTGCTTCCCACCACTATGGAGAAGCAGAGAGCGCAGGAGGCTGCAAGAAGATGACAGGGTGGAGCAGGCTGCCAGGCTGCTCTGGCTCCCACAGACACAGTGAATATGTGGACGGCTTTACCCTACCACTGCCTTGAACCAGACATCGCAGTAATCCCTCAGCTTGCATTGCTCGGGGGAGGCAACTTCAGCAAGGTGCAGGGGTGGAGCAGGGCAGTGCCTGCACTAGGGGATTGCTCTGGGCCCTGCACCTCCCCCTCACTATGAATAACCCTGCCTACCACCCCCTTTCCTCATCCAACATCTTAGGCAGTTCGGGAGCAAGGGTGCTGGCTTTGGGTATTCTGAGCATCGCCAACATTTTTTTCAAACCTATGCCCCACTCTAGGCAAAATGTTTTTAAAGGGCCTGATGCTTCAAGTGATAAATCAGTCTCTGAATGCCCAGGGCATGTTATTGCCTAGCACCTCAACACCTTTGAACCAATTGCAAATTAATTCTGTGGGACATAATGGACACCTGGACTGTACTCGTACAACTCTTCCTATGTCTCAGATGAATTAATACGTTGAAAATTAGGTTGACAGAAATGAATTTTTTTTTACAAAAACAATACAAATGTTCAACTATTCCCAGTTTGTTGATGACTAATAATAATAATAATATAATTAACAACTGCTCTGATAATTAATTACTGCTAAGTTAGCCTTCTGTCCAACAGCTTTATATTAACTAATAAACCCTTAGCATTCTTGTGAAATGGTATTTTTACTGATGAGGAAGCTACCGTGGAAAATGTATATTTGCCTAATGTCAAATAGAAAGCTAATAGCAAAGCAATAAATGTTGCCCAGGAGTCTTGACTCCCAGCCCTCCATTTGACCCCTAACGGGCTACATTTGCAAAGATGCTTAAGGTTCCCAAATCAGGGCTTTAGGCTTCACTGTTATTCACCAAACCCTCCCTTAACTGCTGCCTAAACTCACTCAGTGCCTAATATTTTCCTGTAAAAGATCCCTAAGTATCACTACTGTGTCCCTGTAGGTGTCCACATGCCAAAGCCCCAGTGATATCCAGGCAATCCACTATGCATGCCTGCAGGGTCTAAGCTAGGCAAACCTAGGGGCCATCTAACTCCATATGCTATGGGGGAAGGAGGATCCTCATAAGTGGTAGCCCTATTAGGATACTCAGCTGAGATGAGAGACCGCCTAACTTCAAGTCAAGTATCCCCCTGCGCAGAAGAAGTGATTTGACCAGAGATCTACCACCTCTCAGATGAGTGCTCTTGCTAACCGATCTAGTCTGGTATGGGATTCCCTCATTCTCACCTTTTGAAGCTGTTTTAGGGTCTATAAATACTGAATGAAGCAGGATGGGCCAGCGAGCATGAAACTGACTATAGGCTAGTAGGTAAAACACTCACCTGAAACACCCAGAAGCTAGTAATTTACTCCAGTGACTCACTACCATAAAATCTCAAGTATAATGCACACTTTTCCCCCCTTTTTTTAGACGGGGTACACATTATCTATAGGAGGTTTTTTTTAAAAGTTTTAAACTCACCCTTGGCAGGCACGAGCTGGGCGGGGGAGGAGGGGGGAACAGGCAGGCAAAGACCTGGGCTGGGAGGGGGCCCCCCACTGGCAACTGGACGGGGGAGGCTCCCCTGGCAGGCGTTCCTTCCCTCCCATTCTCCGGTATAATGGGTGTGCATTATACATAGGAGTTTGGGTTTTTCATGATTTTAAGAGTCTAAACTCAGGATGTGCACTATACATAGGTGCGCATTATAATCGAGATTTTACGGTAATTATATGAAGTGCAACTGTGTCAATGAATGCAACGGAGGGAATTCCCCACAGAAGTGGAAAGAGCACTCATTTGGTCAAATTAGGCAGCATGGGGGAATTGAGAGTTCCTACATCCCAGATGAGTATCCTCACTATTGAGCTAAAAGTTAGGAGCCCCCACTGCTGTTTCCTGTAAGAAATATCTGCAGCACCCAAATCCAAGAAAGATTTCAGCTGCAGAGGACAACGCTAGCTGGACTGAGGGATGGGGCCTAGCACATCTTCTCTTCCACAGATCGCCATTGGCTAGCTCCAGTAACCCTGCTTATGTACTGTTTTTGGTTAATTCCATTCTTAAGCACCTATCACCCTCCACTGATTGTACATGCAGCTTAGGCGCCAAACCTAGGCTTTGTGAATCCCGGTGATTTTCTAGGAATTTAAAGGTTAGTTGTTGTGGTGCACAATATCAGGCCCTTTTCAGGGTTGTGTTAATCTAGAATACTAGACCAGTCCAGCAACATCAAGAGGTGTGACAAATCCATACTCCTACCCTAATCCCACATGTATTCTGCTAGGTTCATGGAAGCTCCCACCTCTCAGGGAAATGGATTTACTACAGTGCCTGGAGACCCTCTCCCTTTGTTGTATGTCCACAATGAAGCACTACAGCCATGTACTCATAGCTGTGCTGCTGTAGCATTTTAAGTATGGACAGAGCTTAACTCCCATTTCTGCTGAATACCTTGATATTAGTTCCTTCTACTGAATGACCAAGTTTTTGGCTGCAAAGACATAAGTTGAAACAAACTAACACTCGTCAGCTTTATAAAATGGCCATTGTGTTTGCAGCCTGTAGTAAGATGAAGGGCTGAAACAAAAGCCCATGTAGCACAGGTCTGGTTTGAGGCCTGAGGCCTAGCTAACAATAGACAAAATATGTCTAACATAAAGCAAAGCTAAGTGTGAGCAAGAGACAGGGCTGAGAGTGCAAAACATTAATTGGTAATAGGCCCAGGTATAGACCAGTAATTGGTATTAGGTACCAACTGCAGAACAATAATTGGTACTGGTCGTAAGTTGAAAGTATATGGTACCACCAGCTCATTAAAAAAAGTTGTTGGTACACACTCCCCACAGATACTGACCCAGGTTCAGGAAAAGGTCTAAAATGACAGCATGATGGATAGAGATGATCTAATCAGATCACAAGACACAGGGTGATGGGTGGCAACCTGAAGTCAGCAGTGATGTGTAAGTTGTTAGTACCTATATATAAAGTGGTGTCTTGGGGGGATAGTCTTTGGATGACCTGGGGGCAATGGAAATGTTCTACTGATTGAGTCATTCCATTGTTATAAATTGCATATGCGTAGTGGTTCAGTAGAATCTACTGACAACTATTACTATACTTCACTTAATAAGAAACCTGGCTGGGCACCTTCAATCCTTATCTGATTTGTGGTCTTTGGGAGCGATCTTGCAGTCTACTGTGGAGTCTGAGTGCACAAGTCAACACCACACACATCATTGAGCACACATGGCATATTAGGTTGCATTAGGAGGAGCCTTCTGGTTATCATCACCGACGGTGTCAGAGACTATGATGACACCTTGGCAGTAAATCCTGGCCTTCCTCACTAAATGCACAGCTCAGTTAACTCCTTTCTCAAACTGTGCTTTGGAAAGTGCTACCTTGTCCAGAGCGTTCGGTGACTTCCTCTGCAGTAGCATACTGGGTCACTTGTGTGTACAGGGTGGAGCGATCCAGTGGCCAACCATTTTTCCTACAGGTGGCTTGAACAAGTGCTGTGAGATAAGACTCTGGAATATGTAGTCCTGAGAGCCACATAACATTTGGTTCACCCTCATTAACCTGGAATCAATCATACGAGAACATTTTCAATTCTGACCTTCTGTCCCATGAAGAAAGTGCCAATTTCTTTATTCAAAAACAGAGGGTTCAGCACTAAGCACCTGCAGCTCTCACTGGCTTTAAATGGAAGCTGCAGGTGCTAAGCAGCTCTAAAGAATGGCCAATGAAGCTCAGTAGCACACTACAATGTTTCAGTAATGTTGTACATAGTGACACTCCTGTAACTGAATGGGTTTGTTTCAAATATCTTTTATTTAAAGCATTTTATATCAGGAAGTTAAATCCTATAGACCGGGGGTGGGGAATGTAGGGCCCTGGGAGTCACCCAGCACTGAGGAGCTGTGCTGGGGCTTCACCCCCTCACTACTTCCACCATCCACACGCTGGGCTGGAGCACACAAAATGTACTAGCCTGGGTGCCCCAAGGCTCTGGTGTGCAAAGGGAATGTGGAGAGTGTCTCTTATCAGTCAGGGCCACATCAGTGAGGGTTTTTTTTCTTTTTGCTTCTCACTTGTATGTGGTCTCTGACTGATTTTTCTGTGGGTCAGCGGCCCCCAACCCAAAACCATACACTGTAATTTGGGCAGTAAATCATCCATAGAAGAGGATTTCTCTGTTACTCACCCAGGATGTGTACTGATTATACCTATTCCTAAAGTAAATCATCCAATTTCCAAGTGTTTTTAGTGTGTCTGGTGCCAGCTTTCTCCAGATGCTGGGGATGTGTCCATTAAAGAGAGCTCGAGCCACTTCATCCAGTTCACTGCTCATTCCAACTTCCCCAGCCAAAGCCTGTGGGAGAATTGCAAAGGCAGAATTTAGGAATTTCAAAGCCCAGCGGACTGGATTCAGGAGGGTTCCCTTTGAAATGGACTAGCCTTACTCTCTGTAGTTCAGCTAGTGATCTGGACATACGGATGATCAGTTTGTTAAAACGTTCCAATTCCTGCAATAGTACAACTGTTGTCGGTGAAATTTCTGTTCCCAAAATCTTTCTTATCTGGTCAAGATCAAATATCTGAGGTATCTTATTTTCTATGTCCTTTGCAACCTGTCCAATATATTCATCTCGACTAATTCCAGTACTAGATTCCCCTGTAATGAAAACAGTTTAATGAGCGCTCAATAACTTTTACTTTTTCTCTTAATCTAAATTCAATATGACATGAATTCAAACTTTTCCTACAGGTTTTTAAATATTATCAGATTCTGGTTCCTCTCCCACAACATCTTGCATAGAGAAACAACTCCTGTGTCCACATGCAGCCATGCTGAAGCCAGTGGCCAGGCAAACACAATAGGTTGCCCAGGTACAAGAAGGTACAAGGCCAAGATCTCAGGCATTCAGGATTTACTTTTTGTTTGAAAGAACTGTAGTCTGGATTACAGAATCATACCTGTTTGAGGTTGCAGCTCAAGTAGATGAGACCACATATCTCGAGCAGCCTGTGTATAGTATCCAATTTCAGCATTAGGATGAAGACCAAACACCTCTGGGGTATTAGCAAGTGGCAGAGACTCTAACTCCTCTATAACACCAAAATATATGAGATTCATCAAAATGAAGTGTATTAAGATACAGCTCCCAGATCTACTCAGATAAAAGGTGTTTAATGTTTAAAAAGTAAATAATGTTTTAGATTTGTAAACTAAAGAGTGATGAGCTGACCACTAGACTCTCACAGAATTAGACACATCTGGGCATATTAACCAATGGAACAAAAACATTTCAATCAATACACACAATGGATGGCTGAAGTTTGCTATCCCCCTTTTACAACAATAGAAATTCAGAAAGAAAAAAATATTGCAGGTAGAATTTTTAAATACTAATTCATATGGAATAAAATGCATTTCTTACCAACAAAGTTATCCTTTGTGTCTCCTGTTGGGATTTTATAATCAACTTCATCATTTTTATAAAAATGGAATGGTTGGAATGTGTCAAATATGAAATCCCCTAAATACTCATCCATATATATGGTCAGAATACGACGATCAAAGCTGTCAATTGCACGCCCACCATACATGACCTAGAAATGAGTGAATCTATTTGTATATAACATGCTTACTTGCAATAAGTAAAACTTTTGAAAATGTTGTACACTGGCCCATTATGAGAAAATTCTATGATTCTACTGTAGCTCCTCTTAATGGGGCAAAATCAGGAAGTACCAGCACACTCGGGTGAGTCTAGAGATGGCTGCCAGATGTAGACCGTGACAGAGCTGGTCTTCTCAAGCCTGACAACTGCAGAGACCAAAAAGGGCCAAGAGCTCACTAAGATAAAAAATTCAGTTTCCTTACCAGCTGCAATACGCTATACATGGCATGTAGAGGGAGCTTTGAAGTGCTTCATAGCTATAATGCTGAAGAACCCATGTGGTCAGCAGGTGGGATTGAACCTGGAACCTGAGATGCTAAAGGCATGAGCCTCTATTACATCAGCTAAAATCCACTGGTTAGTAGCTAAGGCTGTAGAGCAAACTCACCAGTCTCTCAGTACCCCGGGTTACATACTGCTCCCAGCTGAGGAATCACATCCCAAACTTCAGAGACCTCCCAGAAGTTCATCTTAGATGAGCCCCCCCACTAGTAACACTGATGGGCCTTAGTCATTACCAGGCAGCATTGAACCTGGGAACTTTGGAGCTAAAAGCACTGTCTCAATGCTCCTGGAATACATAAATATCCCGTCATACAGTCCATACTCTGGCACTGGCTTTTTGTAAAGGTAATTCTTTGCAGCTATTCTTCATGGTGCTTTTCAACAAAGGATTCTGAGAGTTTTCTGATCTGCAATTAAGAATCCCAGCTTCTCCATGGTGTAGGTAAGTGTTATGTCCCTTTTTCACTGAGGCAAAGTGATTAAGTGACTTACTCAGGGCCATGCAGAAATTTCTTGGAGGAGCCAGGACAGAACCTTACCCCACTTTGCTTGAAGATATGATAGATCTTTTTGCAAGTGTTGTCCTTCTTCGCATGATTTTTTTTTTACCATCAGAGCTACTTAACAACCACACTATTGTATGCATTTACCTCTCCAATGAGATACTTGAGACTACCCCATGGAATTTTGTCATCATTTTGCTGGTAGGCTTTGGTCAAGTACGTATTCAGGATTTCCATGCACACCTAGTAACAATTTTTACAACATGGTGGATGAGAAGTCACAAATTAGTCACACAAGAATACAGACTTATTTAGCCATCACACGATTCTAATTTATACATCAATTTACACATTTTCCTCAAAAAACAATGAAAATTAAGTCTCAACAAACAGGCAGCGGGGGTGGGGGGGAAATATAAAGAGGGTGGATCAGTAATCTGGTTTATTATTCTCAGTAATCCTGATACTGGTTAAAATTAACCTTATAGACTCATGGGGTTCACAGTGTCTGTAATGACAGACAAAGGAGAAGCACGGTAACTTCCTGTGAAAGGGAGGTTGGATAGATAGCACATTTGCAAAGGTAACGTGTGTAAACTCAAGACAAGGACTATTAGCATTTATTTCTTACCTGGAAATCCGATTCATTAAAATCATATGGTACATTCCAGCCAATCTTCCCAAACTTCCTTCTCTCCTGGACTACAGCATGGAAAAATGCTAAGACATAGACCAGAGATTTAAATGCGCCATGTGGGCATTGCTCAATGGCTTCATGGGGAATTTTGAAGTAGGTGGCTCGCATATTCAGTTTCAGTCCATTTGGAGGTTCTGTTACAACCTAGCAAAAGGAAAAAACCTGTCAATTGTTTTGAAAATTGCTACATAAAGTTATGAACATTACACTTTTGCTCTATACTTCATGTTAAAAATATAAAGAGCAGTTGTATATTATTTCAATAACAATAGTAATCGTTTATTAGGTATGCTTAATTGTACTTTGAAATATAATTCAAATATTCTGAATGACACATTTTAATTAATTTTGCCTTAGGAGAAAGGTAAAGATTACAAGTCCTATATCCTGCAGATGGCAAAATTGAGGCATAGACAGATTCTTAGCTCAAATGTCACAAAAACCCTAACTTGGGCTTGCAAACCTTAGGCTGAGCACACAAAGTAGATATCTGCAGCCTTAAATTGACGATATACACATATCTATTTTTTTCAGCTCTGGGATTAAGCCCTGCCTGTAACGAATGTTTTAAAGAGGTCATTGATACAGTAGAAATCATATCTGAACCAAAGACTGTGTCTTAAATGTCACTCTGCTATTCTAACATCCATCAGAAAAAAAATGATTATTGGCACAGCAATGATTTATAACCACAGAAATAAAGTCATCACAAAAAGAACATTAGCACCACATCTCTGGCATGCTGTTTATAAATAACAAGATCACCTAGCTGGTGATTAATGCTTCATCCTTATTTAGCAGCTGGAAACATTGTCCTATCGAATGTTTGCCCATTGACAATGTTAAGCAGCTAGAAACAGATCTCTGTTCTTGTAATGGACAGGAGGAGTCCTGAGCAGCACTTGGTGACTAAGGGGTTAACTCAGGTACCTAGCAAAGGTGTTGGCCAGGGGGCCAGGAGAACCAATTGAGATAGAGGGTTGAAATTTGAATTGGATATAGATTCCTTGCCTGCTTTCTTTGTGTGGGAGAGATAAATGAGGAGGTGAGAGACACAAAATGATTTAAATATAGGCAGGAGTACTATGTCTCCAAGGAATTTGGGGCATGGGAATGGACTGAACAAAAGGTATGTCTACATTGCAGGGGTTTTCCGGGATGCAAGGGGTGTCTGCCATGTCTAAGGAATGCATTTGCTCTTCTGCTTTTTTTAGCGTAAGAGCAAACATGCTCTTTCGGGGAGCCCTTTATACAGCTGGTCCTCGAGTTATGAACGTGTCGACTTACGACCGTTCGCACTTACGACCAACCTTCCATTAACCCCATTACAGCCAGTCCCTGACTTACGAATGCACCATCCGCTCTTACAAACAATGCAGCCATATTTAAAAGCATGTATTCCCGACCTAAGAACAAATCAAGTTACGACCAGGTATTTGGTACGTAACCCATTCATAAGGCAGAGACCAGCTGTACCTCATTCTACAAAAAATAAGGGGTCTGCTGAAAAAGGAGGCTTTTCTGCCATTTGGCCCCATCTAGGCTGGGCCAAATGGTGGAAAAAGCCTCTTCCTGAAAAGTGATTGGAAAAAGCTATGCAAATTGCAGAGCGCAATTTGCATAGCTTTTTCTGAAAAAAATCTATAGTGTAGACCTAGCCAAAGAGAAAATTGGAAGTAAGTAAAGGGAAAAGTGAATCCAGTCACGTTCAGGGTAATTTTTCTTTATTTTGTGGTTTGATTTGAACTACTCTGTATGAATTATACTTCCCATCCCCATTTGCTTTGTGCCCAGAGACTTTTCTCTGTATCTTAATTTGTGTTCCTTAGTTGCTCTGTAACATCTAGCAACCAAGTATGCTTTATCAAGTTTATCTTTTGTTTTCTAATAAAAATCACTTCTTTTAAGGTAATGATTTTATTCTTGTGTCCTGGAAGGTCTGTCTGACTGTGTGTATCTGCATGCCTCAGACTGAGGCAAGGGTGGGCAATAATTTTTTCCCAAGAGTCACTTCAAAAATTTGTGAAGTAGCCCTGGGCCACCCCGTGAGGGGCGGGGTCTAAACTGGAAGGGGCAGGGCTACCCCACTCCCAGACCATGATTGGTCTGGGGATGGGCAAACCCCTTTGCCCTCCCTTCTCACTAGGCATACATGCCCTGGAAGAGGCTTGGCAGGCTCCTCCACCCCCAGGCCAATCAGGGCATGGGGCGGGAGAGCATGGGAAGCCTCCTCTCACCCTGCGAGGAGCCTGCAGCACTTCAAAGTGCTGTGGGCTCCTCGCAGGGCTGGGGAAGGGCGAAGGAAGCTTCATGCAGCTCCCCTGCTCCCAGGCCCTAATTGGCCTGAGGGCGGGGGAGCCAGCAGGGTTTCCGCGGGCTGGATCCACCCGCTTGGCGGGCCACGTCTGGCCAGCATAGGCCCTTTTGCCCATCCCTGGACTGAGGGGTCAGCAACCAGAGACTACAGCTTGTTTTTCTCTTTTCTTTTTTTCTAAGCTCTTTTGCGGCAAAAGAATTTGGGGTTCCCCCAGGGGTGGTTTCAAGTGTTCACCCATGGTTTTATGGATAAAAAAGCACTTGAAGGTGGCAGTGATTCCCCAAAATCTGTGTATTATGATTCTGGGGGGAAGTTTTTTGTAACCAGTGCCTGTAGAGGCAAGGTTTTGAAGCTCTCTTGTAGGCCCCCACCTGCAGAGCGCCAAAGTGGGGAAAAGCTCTGACAGCTCTACATTTTCAGCATTACAGAACTGACAGGAAGTATTTCGGTGAATCTGAGTATTTCTAATCCATTCATCACAGTGGTGTCTGGGTCCAAAGGGCATTTACAAAGGTCTTCACTATTACTGATGGAATCATAACAAAATGTATGCTTAAAAGTAGTGTCAGATTAACGCTTCTCTTAAGCTTCTTTCACATCAGTGAAAACTCACCATCTGGACAACCAGAGGATGAAAATAGATTCTTGCTCACCAAGTAAAAAATGCAGCATACTATATTCAGGCCAAATTCCCACCAAGGTCAATCAGTTTTCCCAGAATAAGGTTTTGTCAACACTACCAAGTTTTGTCACCAAAATATGTTTTTTGGGGACAAAACAGTGAGAGCATATATACTGCCATGTGACTTTTATCCAGAAAAATGTCCAGTTTCGGTGACAAAAAAGCTTCCATCCCTGCAAGACACTTTTTTCTTTTCCTCTTGCTTTATTATTAACAAAAGAGCTAGTTCAGACTGCTTGTGGTTTGTCAACAGATATGGCCTCCAGCAGTATCCCACAATGCCTTTCCCAATTGTTCTGCTTAATGATTTCTCTGCTGCCCTTAAGGTATGTACGCTCTTCTTTCAAAGGTCCAGGAAGTATCTGACAGCTGAGTGTGCTGCTCCCTTTGGAGAACAAACAAAGAGCAAATCAGTGGAGTGCTAGGTACAAGGCAGGAAGACTGCTGCTGCAAGGAGAGGGAGATAGGCTGCTGAGATTCCTCAGGAGAGACAACTCGCAGACTTATTCATGGGGCTGCTCCAAGCAGCTGAGGAGGCTGTAGGAGAACCTGGGACAGGAGAGAATCCCACGATGCACAGGGATCAGCTCTGCCTTCCCACAATACTGCACCATGGGATACATATTCATAAGTGCATTGCTCACACTGCCAATCATGGTGCCCCTACTGTGGACATGATCTTTTGACAGAGGGAGCAAGTGCAAACGCCCTTTGGCAGTTAATGTTTTGTCAACTTCTGGATGTTGACCTAAGTTTTATCTACAAAATGGTAGTATAGACAAGGCCGGAGTGAGGCATGTCATGAATAAGAGTGGTATGTCATGTCTTCTGCTGGTGTTTCACGCCTGTATTGTACCTTTAAAGACTTCTGAAGTATTCCAATGGGAAAGCCCTGGATAGGGTCAGTAGTAAGCCACAGGCGGAAATCTGGATGAGACTTAGTAATTCTCTCCAATGCTTTCTCCAAATCAATCAGCCATTTCACCAAAAGATGACAGTTTTGCAACATTAACCATTGTCCACGAGCCACTGCATTTTCCAGCAACTGAAGAGCAACCTGTATCAATGAGATGCCTATGAGTAAAGTTTGATTTGATCTGGAAAGTGCATGGAATCTGAATGATATAGTGCATCCAACTGGTTCTTCATCACAAGAAAACAGAGCAATTTCTTTCTTTCTTTTGCAATAGAATTCTCTTGGCACACTTGAGGAATCAAATATATCCAAGTACACCATTGTCCCATTTCTCAGAGTCTCACAAGAATACCTTGTGCTATGAGAGATGCTCTTTTATTCCATTAATTATTTTAAAAATAAAAATAGCACAAAGCTTTCAAACACTTGAAAATGGCAATACAATAATTTTGGTCCATTAGAGTGGGGTTTTCAAAAGAACTTAACGCAGCTCTCACTGACCCCAAAGGGAGGTTAGACACTTATTTCAAATTATAGCAGAGTAGCTAGATTCCGAGTGCTTTTGAAAATCCCTCCAGCCATGATAGAGCAGGGAAGCAGGAAAGGTAAAAAGAAAGGACAGAACAACATCTTGTTGCTTGCAGATACCAAATATGCAGCGATGACTTTCCTACATGGAGCTGCAGGGACACTGACTGAAATCTGATGGCATGGATATCTGCACCTTCTCAACCTCAATTCTTGTTTTGCTACAGGTGAGAGAGCAAATCTGAACCTATCTTTATTCAAACAACTAAATCAACTGACCAGACCACTGCCTGCTCTCCTTTTACACAAAGTGGATGGGCGCTCCTAGGATGGAAATATTTATGCCAATTCCCACCGAGCTTGCTTGTTTTTAATACGCCAAGTAAGGCTTTCCCCAAAGCCGGGGACTGTTGGAACAGATGCAAGAACAGACTCCAACTGTCAGGAATGAGATTGGCAGCAGTCACTAAATAATGTAGGGAAGACAGCAAAATACATGCCATTCCATTGAAATGTACTTCAGCACAACAGAACTACCTTTTCTTGTCCTTGTCCCATTGCGAGGAACTTGAGTCGATTCCCTCCAAAGCCTGTCCGATCAGCCAGTTTCATGAGGTCACTGGCAGGGTCAGAGCCAGGACTTAGGATAAAAACAATGGGCGAGGTAGGTGTGCTCTGCTCAAAGATAGCTTCAAAGCTGATCACTGGAGGCTGAACATATCTGGTGGGGAGTACAATAAATTGGTACACTAATTTGCATAAGAACATAATTTACACAAAATATAATGTAAAAGTCAAATGAAATTAATCAAAATGATAAATCTGAAGTAAAATATTTTTACCTTTTCAAAACAAAATGTTTCAACATCATCCAAACAAACCAAGAAACTCAAAAGGGTCGGTTACTCACCTGGTGCAGTAACTGGAGTTCTTTGAGATGATTGTCCCCGTGGCTGCTCCACCTTGAGGTGCACTAGCGTTGCTGCTCCTCTAATCAGAGACTTTTGACCTCAGTGCCCCCCAACTGGCTGCACACACAGAACGCTAGCGCGCAACATTTGAAACGGCTATCCTGCACACACAGCTATCTACCTCCTCAGTTCCTTCTCTGACCCAGATATAGTTGGATCCAAAGCAGAGGGGAAGAGGGTGGCTGATGGAGCACCCACCGGGACAACCATCTTGAAGAACTGCAGTTACTGCACCAGGTGAATAATTTTCCCTTCTTCTTCAAGTAGTATCCCCATGATTACGAAGCAGTATTCCTGCTCAGTGGTGGGCACTTAGTTGAATTCAACTCGGTAACTGCAGGAATCGCTCAGCTAAAACGGGTATCAGTATCCGCAAACAATTGGATGGCATAGTGCTGCATGAAGGTGTGTACTGAGCCCCATGTGGCAACTTTCCATATCTCTTCTGCTGGTATGCCTCAAGGAAAGCTGTTGGTGCTGCCATAGCTTTGAGGAGTGAGCCCATATGATTGATAGGGGCTCCTTTTGGAATATGTTGTAAGGTAGATGTATGCAGCCTGTTATCCATTTAGACAATCTTTGTTTGAATCACAGAATCCTAGGGCTGGAGGAGACCTCAAGAGATCATCGAGTCCATCCCTCTGTCCAAACCAGGACCAACCCCAACTAAATCATCCCAGCCAGGGATCCCAGCAGGGGGCTGGACTTGATGATCTCCTGAGGTCTCTTCCAGCTCACGGATTCTATGATTCTATGATGGAGATTTTATCACCTCCCTAGGTAACCCATTCCAGCACTTCACCACTCTCCGGATCCTAGTGAAATAGTTTTTCCTAATATCCAACCTAGACCTCCCCCACTGTAACTTGAGACCATTGCTCCTTGTTCTGCCATCCGTCACCACTGAGAACAGCCTCTCTCCATCCTCTTTGTAACTTCCCTTCAGGAAGTTGAAGACTGCTATCAAATCCTCCCTCACTCTTCTCTTCTGTAGTTTAACATGCCCAAATCCCTCTGCCTTTCCTTGTAGGTCATGTGCTCCATCCCCCTAAATCATTTTGGTTGCCTTCCGCTGGACCGTCTCCAATGCATCCACATCCTTTGTATCGTGGGGGGCCCAGAACTGGACACAATTCTCCAGATGTGGCCTCACCAGTGTCGAATAAACGGGAATAGTAACTTCTCTAGATCTGCTGGAAATGCTCCTCCTAATATGCCATTAGCCTTCTTGGATACTAGGGCACATTGTTGACTCCTATCCAGCTTCTCATCCACTGTAATCCCCAGGTCCTTTTCTGCTGAACTGCTACTTAGCCAGTCCATCCTCAGCCTGTAACAATGCTTGGGATTCTTCCATCCAAAGTGCACGACTCTAAACTTGTCCTTGTTGAACCCCATCAAATTTCTTTTGCACCAATCCTCTAATTTTTCTAGGTCATTCTGGACCCTCTCCCTGCCCTCCAACATATCTAATTCTCCCCCTAGCATAGTGTCATACACAAACTTGCTGAGGGTGCAGTCCATACCCTCATCCAGGTCATTAATGAAAATGTTGAACAAAACTGGCCCAAGAACGAATCCTTGGGGCACGCCACTTGAAACCAACTGCCAACCAGACATCGAGTCGTTAATCACTACCTGTGAGGCCCAACAATCTAGCCAGCTTTTATCCACCTTACAGTCAATTTATCCAATCCATACTTCCTTAACTTGCTGGCAAGAATATTGTGGAAGACCATATCAAAAGCTTTGCTAAAGTCAATGTATATCACATCCACCGACTTTCCCATGTCCACAGAGCCAGTTGCCTCATTATAGAAGCTAATCAGATTGGTCTGGCATGAATTGCCCTTGGTGAATCCATGTTGACTATTGCTGATCACCAGGGCTCGACAAATTATGGAAAACCCTACTTGCCAGACAAAAAAGGGACTCGCCACTCCCACCCCGAAAAGTGTTTTTTTAATGGCATAAATTCCTAATAAGAATAAGAACAGTAATTACTAATAAGTTATTAATAAATATGTTATAAACCTCTACCTTTTCCCTTTGCTGCCATGTCTCCTCCCCTTGCTCCATCAGCTCCCCTGGTGCCTGCTGCCCCCCAACCCCTCACCCACCTCTGCTGTCCTGACTCCTACACTTCTCACTGCTCCCAGCCTTCCTGAGACCTGCCGCCCTCCACCTACCCTTCTCTCCCCCTGTACCCACTCCTCCAGTAGCCCCAACCTGATCGTGTGAGCTGCTCCTCCTCATCCCCTCAAACACCTGCCTCTACAAACCTGCCCTGCGTCTCTCCTCTGGTCCCTCCCCTGCCCATGTCTGTCCTTCTGTTTCACTCCCAGAATCCCCTGGCACCTGCACCTTCCCTTAGCCCTGCACCCTCCTGGGTGCCTCCCCCTTCCCTCACTGCCCCTGCCCCCTTTGCTTTCTTTTTCCCCTGATACCCACCCCCTCACCACCCTCTACCCGTTTCCCTCATGCCCCTCTGCACCCTCACACATGACTTGCTCCATCCCTGTCTTCCTCATGCCCACCTCTTCTTTCAAGCCTTCTCCCAGCACCTCCTCCTCCCCCCTCTAGCCTCCAGTGCCCTTACACTCTCCTTGCCCAGTATCACCATGTCTCCCCTCCCACTGACACCTCCTCTCCTGCCCTTTTCCTCATTGTCTCCATTTGGCCCCCTGGCATTTGTCTCTCCTGCACCCCATCCCTTGGTGCCTTCCCCTTTCTTCTTCTTCTTCTCCTGACCTTCCTCCCTTCCCCTCCCTTCAGCACAAGCCCCTGCCCCATATTTTTCCCCTCCCCTTCCTTCTCCTCCCCTTCCCTCAGCACAGCCCCAGCCCAAGCCCCACCTGGCTTCTCCCTTCTACTTTGCGGAGTTGCCAGAGCCTTTTTGAACCCAGCGGTCACCTGCCATGTCATCAGGACACCATGTCACACCAGCATCCTGGCTTCTGCTGGCGTCCCACCCTCTTGCTCGCACCCCGCCTCCTTGCTCCAGAGCTGCACACAGGCAGCCCAGTGCTGAGAATCACCGCACTTCCCCCTTCCCAGAGGAGCTCTGCTCCTCCACTGGCAGGCGGATCGGATGGGGCCACGCCGTCCGTAGTACGGGCTTTGGCCAGCCCATCACAATGACCCACTGGGCCAGTCCGCCCCTGCACTTGCCAGCTGGTAAAATCTACTCGCCCCAGGCAAGTGTATTCGTCAAACCCTGCTAATCACTTTCCCCTCTTCCAAGTGCTTCAAAATGGACTTTTTGAGGATCCCCTCCATGATTTTTCCAGGGACTGAGATACGGCTGACTGGTCTGTAGTTCCCTGGATTGTCCCTTTTTTAAAGATGGGCACTACATTTGCTTTTTTCCAGTAATCCAGGACTTCTCCAGATATTGGTGAGTTTTCAAACACAATGGCCAAAGGCTCTGCAATGACATTTGCAAACTCTCTCAGGGTATGTCTACACTACCACCCTAGTTCGAACTAGGGTGGTAATGTTGGCAACTGGAGTTGCAAATGAAGCCCAGGATTTGACTTTCCTGGACTTCATTTGCATAAAGCCGGGCGCCGCCATTTTTAAATGTCCGCTAGTGCGGACTCCGTGCCGCGCAGCTACACGTGGCACAGACTAGGTAGTTCGGACTAGGCTTCCTAGTCCGAACTACCGTTACTCCTCGAAGCCTAGTCCGAACTACCTAGTCCATGCTGCGTGTAGCTGCGCGGCATGGAGTCCGCACTAGCGGACATTTAAAAATGGTGGCGCCCGGCTTTATTCAAATCAAGCCTGGGAAATTCAAATCCCGGGCTTCATTTGCAACTCCGGTTGCCTATATTACCACCCTAGTTCGAACTAGGGTGGTAGTGTAGACATACCCCCGAGTGTGTCTACCTGCCAGGCAGTTCGCACTACTCAAGGGAGGGTATGTGGAGGAGGGGGCAAAATGGAACCCCCAAGCAGACTCACTCCTCTGCCAGGGTCTGTAGGGTCTGCATATGCCCCGGTCAGTCCCACTCCTCCCCCCGTTCTCCTCCCCATTTCCCAGTCAAGCCCTGCTGCCCCAGTCCAGCCCTGCTTCCGGTGGCCAGTTCCCCCCGCCTCCCACCAATCTCCTCCATCAGCCCTGCTCCCCCAACAGCCCCCCCCAACCAGCCCAGCTGCCCCCATCCAGCCCTGCTTCCCACAGCTGGTTCTCCCATCCCCTTCCTCCTGTTCTCCCTTGACCAGCCCTACCGCCCCTGTCCAGCCCTGGTTCCTCCACCTGCCCTCCCCGATTTCTGCTGGACAGCCCCACTGCCTCCAACCCTGCTTCCGCCACCTGCCCGCCTGCCCTCCCCCATCTCCGTGGGACAGCCCTGCTACCCCCAACCTTGCTTCCCTCCCCTGCCAGCCCCCCCCATCTCCGGACAGTCCCGCTGCCCCCAACCCTACTTCCGCCGCCCGCTTGCCCCTTCACCCCCCCCCCATCTCTGTGGGACAGTCCCGACTGGGAGGCACTGCTGTAAAAAGTTTCTGAGTAGAGGTGCAGTGGTGCTGGCACACCTCAAGGTGGAGCACTCATGGGGACACTCCTCAAAGAAGAACTATTTGTTTCAACTCCTTACCCCAGGGGTGTCCAAACTTTTTTCAAAGAGGGCCAGATTTGATGAAGTGAACATGCGTGAGGGCCGACCATTTTGCCTGACATTCTTTGAACCATTAAAATTAAATGCAAATTAACTATTTTATGCAAAGTGTATTGCAAACGGCATACTTTTCATTTTGTCACATGGATGACAAATCTAAACAGGTGTTAAATCACTCTGCCTTTCATATCTGAAGGCCAGATGAAAAAAAAAAATCCAGGAAGCTGAAATATATGTCAGGAACATTGTAAAGTACATTACATATTATTGGTAATAAAGGTTGTCTGTCAACTTTTAAGTTCAAAAAATATGAACAGGAACATAACACCAAGTATACATGTTGTGTCCAAATATATTTATAACTGATTTAGACCAACTGACATTAACTGAGATTTTACAATGTATTCATCTCAATACATATGGATTCGTTGGGGGCCATAAAAGATAGATATTGCCAAATTACCTGGGGGGCCGTATTAAACCGGAACACGGGCCACAATTGGCCCGCGGGCCGGACTTTGGACATGCCTGCCTTACCCTAACCCCCTGCCAATTTTGTCAAAATTGACACATTTCTATAAAATATTCTGCTAAGGCTGCATTTTCCTTCATCAATTTTTTTTCCAATTACATTATAACAACAGGTCAGCCTTAGCCCATTTTATGTATACAGGCAGTCCCGGGTTACGTACAAGATAGGGACTGTAGGTTTGTTCTTAAGTTGAATCTGTATGTAAGTCGGAACTGGCGTCCAGATTCAGCCGCTGCTGAAACTGATCAGTTTCAACAGCGGCTGAATCTGGACGCCAGTTCTGACTTACATACAGATTCAACTTAAGAACCCCAGGCATCCCCAAGTCAGCTGCTGCTGAAACTGATCAGCGGCTGATTCCAGGAAGCCCGGGGCAGGGGCTTCCTGTAGTCAGCCACTGGTCATTTTCAGCAGCTGCTGCTAGGGGACACCTGGGGCAGAGCAGCTGGGGTGCTGCTGGGTTGGTCCAGTGGCACCCAGAGCGGCGCTACGGGACCAACCGGCAGCGCCCCAGCTGCTGTACCACAGGCGTCTGGAGCAAAGCCGCGGAGCACGGGGGCAGCGGGACAGCCCAGACGCGCCGTGGCTATCCTGCTGCCCTCGGGCTCCGCGGCTTTGCTCTGCTCTGCTCCCCGTCCCCCAGGTCTGCAGACCAGGGGGAGGGGGAGCAGAGTAGAGCAGAGCGGCGGAACGCGCGGCCAGCTGACAGCCCAGACGCGTCTGGGCTGTCAGCTGGCTGCGTGCTCCGCTCTGCTTTCCCCCCCCCCCCCCCTCATGGTTTGCAGACCAGGGGGAGGGGGAGCAGAGCGGAGCAGAGCAGAGCGGCAGAACGCGGGCCAGCTGACAGCCCAGACACATCTGGGCTGTCAGCTGGCCGCGTGCTCCGCTCTGCTCCCCCCCCTGCAGATCAGGGGGAGGGGGAGCAGAGCAGAGCGGAGCGGAGCAGAGCAGAGCAGAGCAGAGCGGCAGAACGCGCGGCCAGCTGACAGACCTGCTCGAGACCAGGGAGAGGAAGTGCCCCGTTCGTAACTGCGGATCCGACGTAAGTCGGATCCGCGTAACTCGGGGACTGCCTGTACTTTTAATGCCAAGGACACTGGCCCTAAGACAGCTGCAGCTCCAAAAATGTGTATATCTTTGAACTTATAAATACCAACTAAAACAGGATCCTTGCAATTATTGAAAAATAAAATGTATTCAGTCTGATACAGAACTTTTAACTATGCATTAAGAGACTAAATGCAAGGAGAAATATACATGCATATGCACTAGAATTAGCCCAGGAACCCTCTGGATAAAAGGAGGGGCTCATTATACACTCTTTGCTCTCCTATGAGTAAATCTTTCCCATATGTATTTTAGTTTAATAAGGAAGCACTGGACAGGAGACTCTTTTGTATAATTTTTCCCACTTTACAGAGATTTTTCAATTACCATCTCCTTTTGGTTTACTTTTCAAAGATCTCAACTCAAAAAAGCTTGTTAGAATCTAACACAATTCGTTGTTCATTCATATTTAGGTTTGTATCCATGAAATATCAGCCTGCAACAAGTACTTAGCAATTGATTCAGGTTACCTCCAACTTTTTTTGGTTCTTTTAAAACTGAGAAAGATTCTGGATAAAAAACAACATAATAGCAACTTACTTCTCATCCATTGTCAGAGTGACATAGTCAGTAACTGCACGATATACGCGGTCTACTCGGAAACACCGTAAAAGCAGCAACTTCTGAAAATACGTGAGACTGTTTTGGTATTGCATAGGAAATGATGTTTGTTCTAGGGCATCAAGATCATACCACTGAGAAATGAAATACAGCAGAGAACATAAGATGATGATCAGATGGACAAACCAACCAAGTTTACTACAAAAGACAAAGTCAATCTGATAAAAAGACTGTAACAAGAGAAATGGGGAAACAGAAGTCAGAAAAACCAATTACAAAAATAAATTAGAAAAAATATTAAATAAATGCCACAAGTCAACTTTTCAGTATACAGGCAGTCCCCGACTTACGTGGATCCAACTTACGTCGGATCCCTAGATACGAACGGGGTGAGGCAACTCCCGCACATGCGCAGCAGCATTCCCGGGGCTCACTCACCTGGGTCCTAGGATCCTCCTCCTCCTCGGGCCGGCTCCGACTGGGGTCCCGCAGAGCTGCCGGGCAGAGGAAAAGTGCCTCCCCACGCCCGCTGCCTCCCCCCCCCCGCAGTCTCGCATCCTGCACGCCTCCCCCCTCCCCCCCCTGCCAGCAACAGGCTGCTCCCTCCCCTGAGCAACAGGCTGCCGAACAGGAGACAAAAGCAGCCTCTCCGCCCCTCCTCCCCCTATACATGCTGGGCTCCCTGGGCAAACAAAGACTCCACCAAAACAAACAAAGTGCTGGCCTCATTGTGTTAGCAAAAAAAGGACCCTCCTCCTAGAACCCTGGGTGGTGTGTGGAAAAAAGCTATTAGCTCAAAGCATGGTGCAGAGCTGTTTGGTATTTGATGAGTTACTCCTTTAGTCCTGAGTTTGTCACAGGGACAGAAATAGATGTGAAATCTTCTGAACAGGGGAACAGACAGCAAAACAAACATTAGAGGGGAGTTAACCTTTCCCTATGCTATCCAAAACTAAAAAAAATGTTTGGCTAGAGTTTCCCCTACAATATGTACCAGTTCCGACTTACATACAAATTCAACTTAAGAACAAACCTACAGTCCCTATCTTGTACGTAACCCGGGGACTGCCTGTAATACATATCTGGCCAATGCCATCTTCACACTTTGATTTTATGGCATTTCTCATAAGATACAAAGAAATGAGGTCACATGCTCAAGACAAATAGATGATGCAGAAAAGATGAATCAGAGATTCCTATTTACTCTCTCACATAATGCAAGAACAGACAGTTAGTGAAATTAAAGTTAGCAAATTTAAAACTGATAAAAGAAAATATTTTTATACATGCAAGTACTCACTCCCACAAAAAGATAAAGGCTAACAATTTAACAGGATTTAAAAAAAATGATTAGATGTAAAATCCTGACACTGCTGAAGTCAATGGCAAAACTTTCATTGACTTCACCGGAGACAGGATTTTCCACTAGATATTTAACCAGAAAACAAGAACATCCATAGTTATAGAATATAAGATATTTTAAAATCTTTAAACCCCTCATACTTCAAGGAATAATCCAGTCACAAACTGCCTGGGGTCAGGAAAAAAGTTCCCCAGATGTAGGTTATTTCCTACTTATTAGTTATCTGTTTCCTGAGCCTTTCCCGGAAGCATTTGGTACTGATCATTGTTGAAGACACAACAGGAGGCTAAATGGCTGACTGAGCTGATCTAATGCAACAATTTCCATGTTTCTATGTAGATCATGCAATTATCCCACAGCTTTAAAAGAAACATCCAGTCAAGGAATTAAAAAGGAAAATCCAGTAACCCTGTGATGGGGTGTGATCACAGAAATCCCCTTGGGATTGTTCCCCTGCGCGCTGACCATGCCATTGACACCCACTTTCCTCCTCTCTGGAATGCCTGATCATTCTGTCCTTCTGGGTCAGATCCTCTGGTATCCTCTAGGCAAGGCACAGAGTTGAGGTAACTGCCCCCCTGAAGAGCAACAGACACTGAAGCAGTTCAGCTCCAAGAAGGCTCATCTATAAATAAGGTGACCATATGCCCTGTAAAATCCGGGACAGTCCCAGATTTTAATCTCTTGTCCCAGTGTCCCTATAAACACTAAAAATGTCCCAGAAACAGCTGCTGCAGCCTGAAGTGGCTGTTTCCCCTCCCCCTCCAGGAGGTAGGGGCTGGGCAGGGACTTCAGCTGGGTTGGAGGAGCGGGGAGATTCCAGGAACCGGTACTGGGCTAGAGGGAAGAGGTGCCGGGCGGTGGAGTTCAGATGGGCTATGGGGGGGCAGAAGAGTGGGAGGTGCTGGGCAGTAAACTCACCTGGGCTCCAGCGGGGCGGGGAGCTCACTGGGCTCTTGTGGGGGGGGGGGAGGTGCCGGGTGGAGAGCTCATTTGGGCTCTGGGGGGGAGGTGCTGGGTGGGGATCTCAGTTGGGATCGGGGGGGGGGGGGTGCCGGGCGGTAGAGCTCAACTGGGCCGAGGGGGGAGAGATGCCAGGAACCCAGAAGCTGGACTCAAGTGGGGGAGTGAAGGAGGGGCAGGGAACCAGTGCTGGGCTCAGCAGGTCTACAGGAAATGTTGCTCAGCTGTGCTGTGGGGGAGGCAGATGGGGAACCATCATGGGGTTGAACTTGGCTGAGGTTTGGGGGGAGGCAGGGAACAGGGCAGCTCAGCTGGACTAAAGGGGAGGTACAGGGAACTGGTGCTAGGCTCTGCTGGGTTGTGCGGGGGTGGCCTTTGGGGAAGGTGCAGGGAGGGGAGGTGCAAAGAAACACAGTGGGGAGGGGACAGCAGCAGGAGGACTGAAATGACCTTCCCTGGTCCAAAATATCCCTCATCTGGGACCAGTCAGGAACAGAGGGTGCCAGACCAGGGAAGTCCAACCCCTACCTAAGTCCCCTCCTTGTACCCTCCCTCCTAGCCAGACACCCTACCTCCATCCACTCCTGCTTTCTCCCCCTGGCCAGACACCCTCCTCCAACCCAGACCTTGCAACCTCTGCTTCTGCACTCTACCTCCCACCCAGACTTTGCAACCATTTCCCCATCTGACTCCTCCTCCCTCACAGATCCTGCACCCCATCCCTATCCCACTCATTGGCAGCCCTCTCACACACTTTGAACCCCTTATTTTTGTCCCCACCATAGAACCTCAGGGGGTCCTTAACATTCCTCAGAAAAGCAAATCTAGCCTATGGGAAGCCCTGAACCTCAGTCCTCCCTGTCCCTTTGCCTCATCCCGTGGAGCCCCAGAGGAGTCAAGTGTCTCAGTTGGGGGCCACCTTAGTGATGGTTGAGGTTTTGGGAGGAGTTTTTTTGTTTCTCACTTGTACGGTCTCCATCTGATTTTTCTGTGGGTCAGTAGCCTCTGACCAAAAAATACATTGCCTACCCCTGACATAAATAAAGAAAACACTGAAATCTTTTGTATTGGACATAAATTAATATTTTACTTTATTTAAAATGAAGTTTGATAAAGTAACATGAGAAAATTAAAACATTTAGGCTATGTCTAGACTACATCCCTTCCCTCGAAAAAGGAATGTAAATTAGACACTTCGAAATTGTAAATGAAGCTTAGATTTAAATTTCCCGTGCTTCGTTTGCATAATAGTGGCTACAGGGTGGGTTTTTTTCCAAAAAGGGGCTTTTTGAAAGAAAAAAAACGCTGTTTAGACAGGGATCTTTCAAAAATAAAACCCTTTTTTGAAAGATCCGTAATCCCAAAAAAATGAGATTGAGATTGGACCCCTAATGTGACAGTGTCCTCAGACCCTGGAACTGGGGTCAGGGTTAATTCAATTGCAGTATAGTTGCATGGTGGGGAGGGAGGTTCCTATAGTTCGAAAACCCATCCCTATTGATAGAAGACAGTGGGAGGAGTTTTTAGAGGGGTCATATGACACCACTCACTTCCAGTCACATGTACCTCTTGACTCCAGAAGTACTACTCCTAAGGGGAGGGGCTTCCTGTTGCAGGTGGGTGGGGCCTAAGGGATCAGGAGCATGGATAGTGGTGTTAGGGAGTGTGGCTAAGGTGTCCCTATTTTGGTGTCCGAAAATATGGTCACCATAGCTATAAATCAACGTCCAAGTACGACTCAAAACCCAAATAAATCTGTCTTAACCTGTGTAAAAGTTTTACACAGAGAAAGCGCCTACAATTAGCTCCCTTTATCAATGAAAGAGAGATATCCACAGTGGTTACTTCCTCCCCAACAACAATTTTTGCACTGGGCCTGATAATAAACAAAAGTGCTTCATTAAGTAGAAGAAGTTAGGATTTAGATGATTGCAAGTGAAAACAGTCAGATCAAAGTAAGTTACTAAATTAAAATAAATAGAAAATGCATAGCTAGTTCTAATCTGCTAAGAAACCTGTTACATGGATAACAAAATATTATCCAAAACAGCTATTCTCATTTCAGGTAAAAGCTTCAAATGAGAGTTGATCTTTTACTCTGACTTGGGGGCTATGGCTTCTTCAGAGTTCTTTGTTTCCTCCTAGAGTGGGCCAGGTAGATTCAAAAGACAGCTGAAGACAAAAGCTGATTGCTTCCTATTGCTTAAATAGATTTTCTCTCAGGACAGGAACCATTTGTTTGGCCTACCCCATTCCCATGAAATATACCAGGTTTAACATGGATTCCAGTACCAAGTACCATGTTTTTCTAGGACCAACAACCATTTGGGCATCCAGGACAAAGGTTAATTACAGGTCACTGAGTTGATCACCGAGCCATTAGTATTCTGGGGCATTAATGATGGCCCTCATTAGCACATTTAAAACTAAAAACAGATTTACACTTTATACTTCTAACTTTACATACAGGCATGATACATTCACAAAAACAGGATATATAGACCCACCCGTTTGTAACTGTGAAATGTATATGTTACTTGACCTATTTTGTCAAGTATTAAGCCAATTCAGAAGTCAATTCTCACAAAATATGGGGGGTGGTCCATATCAGACCTGTCAAACATTTTTAACTTCCTGAATCGTGTCTGATCATTTAATAATGGCAGAGGATATAAACTAAATCAGGGATTCCCAAACTTTTTGACACAGGGACCAGTAAATCCATTCACAAGCTTTTGGAGGACCAATAACATTCATTTGCATATTTGCATATTCATTAAGCAAATGATGAATACTCAAATACGTTGTTTCTGGTCCTCCCAAAGCCCCCAGTGCTAGCGTTAGCAAAGCTTTTGATACAGTCACCCACAATATTCTTGCCAGCAAGTTACGGGAATATGGATTGGATAAATGGACTGTAAAATGGATAGAAAGCTGGCTAAATCAAGGTTTCCCAAACTTTTTACTTTAGTTGGAACCCAGTTTTTTTAGTATTGTTTTTTGCAGCCCAAAAATATAAACACACATAAAAAAAGGATGAAAAATGAATAAATTTTCAGTGTTTCACCGGCTGCATCCTCCACCCAGCCTGGGTCAGAGCTTGGGAGACCCAACGCCGCATGGGCACTCCAGGAGGTGGGAGCAGGAGCAGATTGGGGGTAGGGTGTATGGCTAGGAGGGAGGGTGCAAGGAAGGGTAGGGTTGCCAGGTGTCTGGTTTTGTACCGGACAATCTGGTATTTGAGGGATTTGTCTGAGAAACAAATTGAGAAATTACCAGACATATAAAATGTCTGGTGTTTTCTAACTAGGTACGTTTTATTATAATTAGGTGCATCAGCCCTTAGCTGCGAACTGCCTGGCCGGTAGATGTGCTCACACTGCCTGGGTATGTCTACACTACCACCCTAATTCGAACTAGGGTGGTAATTTAGGCAACCTGAGTTGCAAATGAAGCCCGGGATTTGAATTTCCCGGGCTTCATTTGCATCTTGCTGGGCGCAACCATTTTTAAATGTCCGCTAGTGCGGACTCTGTGCCGCACGGCTACACGCGGCATGGACTAGGTAGTTCAACCTAGGCTTCACGAGGAGCAACGGTAGTTTGGAATAGGAAGCCTAGTCTGAACTACCTAGTCCGTGCCGCGTGTAGCCGCACGGCACGGAGTCCGCACTAGCGGACATTTAAAAATGGCGGCGCCCAGCAAGATGCAAATGAAACCCGGGAAATTCAAATCCCAGGCTTCATTTGCAACTCCAGTTGCCTACATTACCATCCTAGTTCGAACTAGGGTGGTAGTGTAGACATATCCTCCCTTGAGTAGTGCGAACTGCCTGGCATGTAGACACACTCAGGGGGTATGTGGAGGAGGGGGCAAAATGGAACCCCCAAGCAGACTCACTCCTCTGCCAGGGTCTGTAGGGTCTGCATATGCCCAGGTCAGTCCCGCTCCTCCCCCCGTTCTCCTCCCCATTTCCCAGTCAAGCCCTGCTGCCCCAGTGAAAGAGAAGTTACTCACCCTGTGAAGTAACGATTGTTCTTCGAGATGTGCCCCGTGGGTGCTCCACTCTAGGTGTCGGGTCCCGTCCCGGCGCCGCAGCTCGGAGACTTTTCATAGCCGTGCTCCCGCCGGCTCGCGCATGCGTGATTCACCAGGATAGCGTTCGCGCCTATGATCAGCCGCGCGCGAGCCGGCAACCGTCCATTCCTCTCATCCGCTCATCTGAAAGAGACATCAAGAAGAGAAATTTTCCCGGAGCGGGGAGGAAGGGCGGGTCGTGGAGCACCCACGGGGCACATCTCGAAGAACAATCGTTACTTCACAGGGTGAGTAACTTCTCTTTCTTCTTCGAGTGGCCCCATGGGTGCTCCACTCTAGGTGACTTCGGAGCAGTACACAGAGCAGAATCACAGCGCTCCGGAACCAAGACTATCAGCACGGTTTAGTACTGCTGTAGCCACGGAGAAATCTGAAGCAAAGTGTTCTACTATAGCATAATGTTTTATAAAAGTTTCATATGAAGACCATGTTGCTGCTCTACAAATGTCGCAAAATGACACTCCACTGAGGAAGGCCGTAGTGGCAGCCACTGCCCTAGTTGAATGAGCTTTAGGGCGAGAGGGGAGAGGCTTCCCTCGCAGCGAATGACACATCGATATACATAAGACTATGAGCTTAGAAATGCGCTGAGAAGTTAAAGGCTGTCCTTTTGAGTGGCCCGCTATCGCAACCAACAGACGGTCTGTTTTCCTAAAGCCCCGTGTTCTGTCGATGTAGAACGCCAATGCCCTTCTCACATCTAGAGTATGTAAGTGCGCTGCTTGAGTTGAGGTATGAGGTTTCGGAAAGAAGCACGGTAAGACCACCGGTTCATTTATGTGGAATTCAGAAGACACCTTTGGAATAAAGGCTGGGTGGGTCCTCAAGGTTACTGATTCTTTCGAGAAAACTGTGTATGGCGGAGAAGCCATGAAGGCTGCTATCTCACTCACTCTGCGAGCTGAGGTGAGGGCTAGGAGAAAAACCAGTTTGAGCGTAAGTAAGTGTAGTGTTACTGTTGCTAAGGGCTCGAAAGGGGGACGAGTCAAAGTTTGTAGGACCAGGTCCAGATTCCATGCGGGGGGGGGGAGGTCTCCGCGGGGGATGGAGATTCAAGAGCCCCTTCAGAAATCTCTTCGTAGTGGGGTGAGCAAACAACGAACTATCGCCAACCCTATGATGGAATGCATTAATTGCTGCCAGATGCACCCGTAGCGATGCAATTGTCAAACCGTTGTCATGAAGTTGCAAGAGATAGTCCAGTACACAAGGTAAAGGTGCAGAACGCGAGTCCACTTTATTGTCTGCACACCAGGTTTGGAACTTTGCCCACTTAGCTGTGTAAGCAATACGAGTAGATTGTTTCCGGCTATGCATCAACACTTGTTTGACTCGTTGGGAGCAGGATTGCTCGGAATCGGTAAACCAGTCAGCATCCACGCAGTGAGGTGTAGGACCTCTGGTCGCGGGTGACTGAGGAATCCGTTGTCCTGGGTCAACAGATTCGGAAGGGAAGGTAGAGGATATGGCACTTTCACTGACATCTGGTGAAGCGTTGAGAACCAAGGCTGGCGAGCCCATGCTGGCGCGAGAAGAATTACCCGAGCTTTGTCTACGTTGATCTTTTCAAGAACTCTGGGAATTAACACTACTGGTGGGAAAGCATACAGTAATGACGTCCCCCAATGGAGCAGGAAGGCGTCCCCCAGCAAATGACGTCCTATCCCGGCTCTTGAACAATAATTGGGACATTTCGAATTGAGTTCTGTCGCAAACAGGTCTATCGCTGGAAATCCCCACCGACCGAAGATGCGATTCAGTATGTCCGACCGAATCTCCCACTCGTGGTCGTGTGGAAAGCGCCTGCTGAGAGAATCCGCTACTACATTGTCGGTACCCGGCAGGTAGGAAGCTGTTAGAACAGTGTTGTTGGTAATACACCAATTCCATAAACGGATGCTCTCCGTGCAAAGAGAACGGGATCGCGCCCCTCCTTGCTTGTTTATATAAAACATAGTCGCCATGTTGTCTGTTAAAATCCTTGTCGTTGTATTTCGAATGCGTGACTGAAAATGCCTGCACGCGTGTCGCACCGCTCTCAATTCTAGCACATTGATGTGCAAAAGCATTTCTCTTGTCGACCACCGTCCCTGGACCGTGAGATTGCCCATGTGGGCTCCCCAGCCTATGAGGGAGGCATCTGTCGTTATTTGTATAGTAGGTTGGGGGCGATGAAATGGAACGCCCATGAGGAGATTGGTCGGGTTGACCCACCACTGGAGGGATTCCCGGACATACTGCGGCACCACTAGAGGTCTGTGGATACCATGTTTCAACGGGATGTAGACCGTGGCTAACCAGTGTTGGAGGCAACGAAAACGTAACCTTGCGTTGGGCACGACGATGGTGGCAGCCGCCATATGCCCCAACAGTTGTAAACAGACACGTGTGGGAATCGTTGGAGCGTGGACCACCGTGTGCACCAATTCCTTGATAATTGTAAAACGTTCCATCGGTAAATACGCGCGAGCCGTGGTTGAATCGAGGCGTGCACCTATGAACATGAGATTTTGGGATGGAACTAGTGTTGACTTCTTCCAATTTATGAGAAGACCCAGGGTAGCAAACTCGTCGGACACTGTCCGAACCATATGACACGTTTCCGTGTAGGTCGTGCCTTTTAGAAGGCAATCGTCCAAGTAGGGAAATATCGTCACCCCTAACCTGCGTAGGTGGGCCGCGACCACTGCTAGCATCTTGGTGAAGACCCTGGGGGCACATGCCAGGCCGAATGGAAGAACCCTGTACTGGTAATGTTCGCTCCCCAGTTGGAACCGAAGGAAGCGTCTGTGTGCCACGTGAATCTCTACGTGGAAATAAGCGTCTTGCAAGTCGAGGACTGCAAACCAATCTTTTTCGTTCAACGACGGCAGAATGGTCGATAAAGCTACCATCTTGAAACGCTGCTTTCGAAGGTGCCGGTTTAGTCTTCGAAGGTCCAGGTTGGGCCTCCATCCTCCCGACTTCTTTGGTGTGAGGAAATAACGGGAGTAAAAGCCTTTCCCCCAAAACTGCTTGGGAACTCTCTCTATCGCCCCGATGTTGAGCAAACGTTGAACTTCTTGCTCCAATAGATTCTCGTGAGAGGGGTCCCTGAAGAGGGACGGGGAGGGGGGAGTGGTAGGGGGAATAGAGAGAAAAGGGATGGAGAGGCCGGATTGAACTACCTCTAGCACCCATCTGTCTGTGGTGATCGTAGACCAATGGTGGTAAAAAGAGCGTAAACGATGGTGAAAAAGATGGTGAGATTCCGCATTGACTATGGAAGATTGGTTTGTATCCTCGACAAGCAAGTCAAATCTGTTGCTTAGTAGACTGTTGATTGCCCGAACGGTTCTGTTGTGGACGCTTGCGCTGGGGGCGCTGTCTAGGACGCTGGTTGTCGAAGGGCCGTGATTGTTGTCTAGGGAAATTGAAGTCATACCTCCGTTGGTATGGGAAATAACGCCTCCGTTTGAAGGAAGGTGTATACATCCCCAGTGTACGTAAAGTGGTGCGTCAGTCTTTTCCCGAATGGAGGACCTCATCGGTGTTTGCCGCAAAAAGTTTAAGTTTGTCAAAGGGCAAATCCTCAACCTTGCTCTGCCACTCCTTCGGTGCCCCTGCAGACAAAAGCCAAGATGATCTCCTCATGGCTATACCAGTAGCAGCGGCCCGAGCTGCTGTGTCAGCCACATCCATAGCGATCTGGAGCGCAGCGCTACACGATGTGTACCCTTCCTGCACTATCGCTTTCAGGAGTGGCTTCTTGGTATCTGGGAGATGGTGCAATAAATCCGCTAATTTGGAGTAATTATCAAAATTATGGTTTGATAGGTGGGCTGAGTAGTTCGCAATGCGAAGTAAGAGTGTAGCTGACGAGTACACTTTCCTCCCAAATATATCCAATTTTTTATTGTCCTTGTCTGAAAGGGGATTTCTATACTGTGGCGCCTTACTCCTACGTTGCGCTGCGTCCACTACTAGTGAATTGGGTTGGGGGTGATTAAATAAAAAGTCCAACCCCTTCGCTGGAACAAAATATTTTCTATCAGCCTTTTTACTTGTAGGTGCAATTGATGTTGGGGTTTGCCATATGTCGTCCGCTACTTCCATAATCGCCTCATCGATTGGTAGCGCTACTTTCGCACGTTGTTGAGGGCGTATATTCTTGAGAAGGCGATGTCTCTTAACAGGCACATCCGCTAATTGGATGTCTTGTGTGTCTGCCACTCGTTTGAAGAGATCCTGGAAATGTTTCAGATCGTCCGGTGGGGAGATTTCAGCTGGGCAAATTGCTTCATCCGGGGAAGACGATGGGCAGTCCGCCGGGGAAGTTTCCGGTTTAGGGTCTTCCGTTTCTGATAGTTGACCCTCCTCTGGTTCGGATTGGTCTAATTGAATTGTTGAGCTTTTGGCTGGAGAAGGTGAGTGTAGTGATTGTGATTTGTGGTGTGAGTAGTCCGTTAACGGTGATTGGCAGATGTGAGAAGACCCTCTATGCGATAAAGGTGAACGATGACGGTAGAGGCGTTCGTCATACGATCTATGATATCGGTCACAGCAACGTTCAGAGCGTGACGGAGAGGGGTATCGGGAAGAACGTGCGCTATCATGCTGGATATAATAAACGCGGCAGGGGGAGCGCCTCCCCGATCCGTATCTCGAGGGACGGGAGGGCGATCGGGATCGTGAACGGGATCGATGTGCATCTAAATACACCGCATCCCTATAACCATGCCGACTGTACATCATCCGAGTGGGGGAAAAATAGTCGTGATAGCGACTCCGCCCTCTTGGTGAAGCAGGTGGGGAAAAAGACCTGTGTCTGTGATGGGTCTTTGATAATGACTTCCTATGTGTTGGAGTCTGATCTCTACCCCGAGGTATAGGGGAACCAGTCACTGATTGAGGTCGGGACGGTGCCGGAGAGGCCAGCTGCTGCTGATCTAACGCCGGTGCCAGCAGGACGCCCGGTGCCGGAGTTGACAAAGGTGCCGAGCCTGAGACATTAGCATGTTCTGCCTCAGGTCTCGGTGCTGGGGAAGACGGTGCCGATGTCACCGCCGGGACAGGGGAGACAGGCGCCGATCCCCCGGGCGCCGTTGAAGCCGCTGAAGCCGGTGCCGGGACGCTGGTCAGTTGCGGTGCCGGCGCGCTTGTCAGTTTCAAGGCGCGGGAAACTGAAGCTGCTGCCGGCTTGCTCTTCAATTGCGGCTCCGCTCCCGGTGTTGGTGCTGAAGCCGCTCTGGCTCTAGACGATGAGGGCTCCTTTGTGCCGTTCCCCGGGAGTCGTGTGGACCCCCCGGAGGTCACTTTAGATGCCGCTGCTGGGATTGAAGCTGCCACAGGGAGGGATCGCGCCCGGGGCGGCTTTGCCGCTTGGGAGTCAGTCGGTCCCGGAGAAGCCACTCTCCGCTTGTGCTGGGAGATTTTTGTGGCTGCTGGAGGGGTAGGATCAGGCTGCAATGCCTTGCCGAACATGAACATACGGAGTTTCATCTCCCGCTCCCTCCGGGCTCTCGAAGTTAGTTTGCGGCAATGGGTGCACTTGTCGGGGACATGAGTGTCTCCCAGGCACCTAATACAACTATCATGGCCGTCAGCCGTTGGCATGGCTTCTCGGCAGATCGAACATTTCTTGAAACCAGTTGATCCTGGCATTTTGAGTCAAGTTATGGAAAGATTGAAGCTTGTTTAACGCGCTGCAGTTAGTCAATTTCACAGCTTCGCGCTTAGCCACAGCGCTTCAGAGTAAAAACAGTTTTAAGAACTACTTTTTTTTTTTTTTTTTTAACAAGGGAACAGGTAAAGTAAACAGGAACACAGCTAACCCTAAGAACTCTAACTATTTACAGGTAGACAACTATCTAAACATGACTAGATAAGAGATCAGGGAGCTCCGACCGCGACCTGAGGCGGTTGAGAGGAACTGACGGTTGCCAGCTCGCGCGCGGCTGATCAAAGGCGCGAACGCTATCCTGGTGAATCACGCATGCGCGAGCCAGCGGGAGCACGGCTATGAAAAGTCTCCGAGCTGCGGCGCCGGGACGGGACCCGACACCTAGAGTGGAGCACCCACGGGGCCACTCGAAGAAGAAGCCCTGCTTCCAGTGGCCAGTTCCTCCCGCCTCCCACCAATCTCCTCCATCAGCCCTGCTCCCCCAACAGCCCCCCCCAACCAGCCCAGCTGCCCCATTCCAGCCCTGCTTCCCACAGCTGGTTCTCCCATCCCCTTCCTCCTGTTCTCCCTTGGCCAGCCCTACCGCCCCCGTCCAGCCCTGGTTCCTCCACCTGCCCTCCCCGATTTCTGCTGGACAGCCCCACTGCCTCCAACCCTGCTTCCGCCACCTCCCCGCCTGCCCTCCCCCATCTCCGTGGGACAGCCCTGCTACCCCCAACCTTGCTTCCCTCCCCTGCCAGCCCCCCCCCCATCTCCGGACAGTCCCGCTGCCCCCAACCCTGCTTCCACCGCCCTCTTGCCCCTTCACCCCCCCCATCTCTGTGGGACAGTCCCGTTGCCTCCAACTCTGCTTCTGCTGGCCATCTGCCCAGATCTCCACAGGACTGCGCCGCTGCCTCCAACCCTGCTTCTGCCGCCCACTCACCCCCTCCCCGTCCCATCTCTGCGGGACAGCCCCATTGCCGCCAACCCTGCTTCTGCCGCCTGCCCACCCGGATCTCCACGGGACAGTGCCGATGCCTCCAACCCTGCTTCTGCTGCCCACCCACCTGGATCTCCAAGGGACAGCCCTGCTACCCCTAACCCTGCTTCCACCAGCTGCCCACCCTCCTGCCCTGATCTTCGCAGGACAGCCCCACTGCCCCCAACCCTTCTTCCCGATGGCTGCTTCTCCCTTCCTCCCCGCTGCCACCTCCTCCCAGCCCGCCCTGCTCCACTCCCCTACCGACAGCCATGTGAGGCCTGGTATTTTTTTCCCGCAGCCCGGTACCGGGCCGCAGCCCATAGCTTGGGAAACGCTGAACTAAACTAAGAAAACCACTTACTTCCTTCCATACTTCTGGATTTTTCTCCACATCATCTGGAAGAGACCCAAACTCCTCAGGAAATAGTTCAGAGAGGCGAATTATGTCCTCCCAGCCTTGATCAAAAAGCCAAGCATATGGTTTCTTTCGTGTACTCTTCTCCAGGGAAATATTGCCTAGTCACAATTCAGAAAAATAAATAAATATTACTATCATAAATGGGAGCACAATGTCTTGCAATTAATTTGCTGGAGAAATAGTTACTACTTTGCAAGTATTTGCATGCCAAGTTTGTTTTTTTGCCACTATTTATGCATTTAATTAAAGATGTACTCTTGAGCGTAAAATCCTTGCTCTTCTGAAGTCAATGTGAGCTTTGTCATTGATTTCACTGAGTAAGAATTTCACTGTTGGCCTTTCTGCCATCAAACAAGTTGGAAACAAATGCAAATGATTAGTATAAACCATCCTAGGCCTATTGTCTTAAGTAAGTTATGCCAATTTACGTCATCTAAGGATCCTTCTTTCTGTTACAATAGTTCTATAATCCATTAATAGAAGTCAGTAAACTACTATTTTGTCTTGTATATTTTTAGTTGAATATATGCCAGGTATTTTTGTTGAACATCTATCTTAAAATATTCTTCAGGGCTAGGGTTTAGTACACTAAGTTTTAGGGTCCATATGACCGAGGAGCCCAAGTCCCTTTGAAAGTAAATGGGACTTCGGTGATAACAGAAATTTATTCAGGAGCTCACTATGTTAGCTAAACAAAAGTAATCAAAATCTAGATTATAATTCTAGAAGAGCACATAACTACCATAAATTACCTTTTAAAAAAAAATCCAGTTCTTCTTGGGGGACTCTACCATCAGCTTGCTCTATCTTGATAGTCATATTAAAGGAAAATAGTAATTTGTGTCTCTCAAACAACCCTGCAATGAGAAAAACATATTCTCCTCAGTTTTCTTTTTAGAATCTGGGCCTGGGTCAAATTTCAGATCCAGATTTTAACTCTGATCACACTACAAAGTTCAAGGTGGTGAATTTTGGTTCAGTCTACTATAGCGATTTGAACCTGCTAACATGTACACATCTAGAACTCACTTCAGATTCTAAATAATCTCCCCTCCAAAGCTCAGAGAGTTACAGATCGATTCTTCAGGTTTGGAACCACTGCTGTTTGTAACTGATTGTTTATTAAAAGTAGAAGCACTTCTTAAATGTCAAGGAGATAAAATACAGCACTTTTCTGCATCTCAGAGCAACATCAAAATAAGGGAAGAAAGGGAAGAGAATGCAGAAGCATTAGTAGTAAACAGAATGTTTAGTGAATTCAGTATTTTGACAACACAAAATTACATTGCATTGCACAGCTGACTGAAGGAATTCTCATCAAACATACACAGTGCCATCTCATTGCTTAATCACACTAACCTGTGCAGCCATAGTTATATATATTGAATGTCAATGTATCCATGATATTTTTTAGTCTCTTTGGAAGAATTGAATTGGGCATGGATTTCCGAAGTGAAAACCCAAATACATCTAAAAAGGAGGCCAAAGAATATTGATACATGGTGTTGACAAGGGCCATTTCAGATAAAACAAAGAACAAAATGGCGCCCCTCTTAGCAGCAGGTCGGTAGCCATCTCGCAACTTGTCAATATCCACTGCTGTCTTCTCAGCCAGTTTGAGTTTCTCTGATACCTAGCAAGTGAGAAATATGGACCCCAGGCATTAATTTTATCCATATATAACTACTGCACAGAACTACCTGGTAAAAATATGCTGAGCTAATCTGTGGCTAAATAATACTTAAATAGTGTATTGAAACATCATGAACAAATCTTCTAGGATTAAAAAAATGTATCTACCTGTAAATAAGTATCAGCATTTATATAAAAAAAAATCTTATAAACATTGATAGATATGCCATCAACTGCCAGTCACTGCCATAGAATCAAGAACATTTCCTTGAACCAATCACACATTAAATTGGCTAAAATTTCAAATAGCCCTTTTAAAGAAAAATCATACTAATAAAAATTATTTTCTCCCTCCAAAAATGCTTTAGTTCAGTTTATTAAACTTCCAGATGATAAAGTTGGAATAGATAACACTGTTTATAAGAAATACTGGGAAAGATTTACAAATTTCAGTTAACATTAATTTTTAATAAAACTATGCAAAGATTGTTCGGGGGGGAGGGAGGGAGGGAGGGAGGGAGAGAGAGAGAGATAATTTTAAAAAAACCAAAGGTCCCTATTATAAGAAACATTTCTCTGAAGGTAGATTTATCATTTGCCTGATGGAATAAAACTTTCCCCATTACACTGAAATATGTGATGATGTAACATCACAAATTCATGGTTCAGGTGAAAGCTTTTTGACTCACCACCGGCATATCAAGCAAAATATGGTAAAGTGATTGTGTTTCATAAGCCCAAGATTTACTTTGGGCTTGTCTCTACTACAGCTGGAATAGTCACTGCAGTGATCAATCCACCAGGAGTCAATTTAGCAGATCTAGGAAAGACCCACTAAATCAGCTTCCAATAGTGTGGACATCCACTCCAGTACCCCATCAGAACAAGATGAGTAAAGAAAGTCAACAGGAGTTTCTCCCATTGGCCCAGTGAAATAAGCAGATCTAAGCTATGTCAACTTGAATTACGCTACTAATGTAATTTAAATTGCATATCTTAAACTGACTTGAACCTGTACTGTAGACCTGACCTTTGATACTTCTTCACAATAAGGTAATTCCTCAGGAGATGCCATACTGCCCAACCCCATCCCTAAAGATAATGTATTTCTGAATATGGATAAACATTTCTAGGGGGTCTGGGCAACTCTAAGCAAGCAAATTCTTAAAGAATTAAGATTTCTGTGCAGGTATGGAGTTCTCAGAGACAACAGCTTATCATGTAACTCTCAGCTCCTTTTCAACTCCATACATCCTAACGTAAGGAATAAAGGGGGATGAAACAAATCCCAAAAACCAGAAAGGAATTCCTAAGTATTGTAGAACTATAAGATATGGCTCTAATAGATACCTCAGTTGCTTTGGCTTTTGTCTCCTCCAGAGTATGCACCAAGTCCACATTATCCAACATGTTTCCTGTGGACGTTGCCAATTCCCGGAGGAGAGAGTCTTCCAAATCTTTCAGCAAGTTTTTGTTCTCACTGGTTTCCTGGATGAGATGTTCTCTCTGCTCTTCTAGCTCTCTTCTTTCAAACCCCACAATAACACTGAGCAGCTGATCCTCAAGACCTTTTAGTGTAACTATAGATGGAAAATGATGAACCATGTCTTCAACACAATCTTTCTTAAAACATATGGTTAGCTTTTACACAGTTTCTTCAGACTGTATGATAAATAACTTTATGATAAAAGACAGACTTAGTTAACAGCATTGTGCATTGTTCTTCTACATTGGTTCTCACCTGACATATCTAATAAGTAGAATCATGGATCACTAGAACTTGAAGGGACCTCAAGAGCTCAAGAGGTCATTGAGTCCAGTCCCCTGCCTTCATGGCAGGACCCAGTACCATCTAGACCATCCCAGGCAATAATTTGGGAAGGGGTCAAGGGTTGCACTCTTCCATTATATTAACGGGGGAGATGCGGGTGTTTGGGATAGAGGTTGGGTGCAGAAGGGGATTATGATCTGGGGCAGCAGACTGGGATGGAGGAACAGGGTGCAGGGATAGGAGTGCAAAGGTCTGTCTTGTGACCTGGGACAGGGGATTGGTGTGCAGGGTCTGGGAGGGATATGGGTACAGGAGAGGATTCTGGCCTGAGTGAGGGGTATAGGATGAGGGAGTGCAGAGTCTGGGAGGGAGTTGTAACCTGGGGCAGGAATGCAGGAGAAGGTCATGGATTTGGATTGTGACCAGGACAGTGAATTGGTGTGCAAGGTCTGGGAGGGGGTTGTAACCTGAGGAGGGGTACAGGAGGGGATGCAGTGTCTGGGAAGAAATATGGGGGCTACAGAAGGGGTGCAGAAGATTTGGTTACATGGGGTAGTGATGCAGGAGGGGACAGAAGGTTGGGAGAGAGAACAGCTAGCATGCCAGAGCCAGGATCTGGCTGAGAGGCCCAGCAGGTTCCTTAGCCAGGGTCCCTGTCTTTTAGCCCCCTGTATGCACTGCGAACAAAGGCAGCAGCCATGTTTGCTTCTGTAAATGCTATGAGCCCAGGAGATGAGGGTGGACGGACACTTCACAAGCGGCCTGTCCTGCAAATAGGTAGGTGTATTGGCCAGAAACTAGCCAATAGGAGCTACTGGAAAGGGGGCAGCGTGAGAAGCCTCTCCTTCCTCCTCCATGCTTTCAGCATTCAGAGACACACACATAGCCCTGCAGCCAGCTTTACTGAATGCTGAGAGGGGTTGGGCAGGCAGGGATCCAGCTGAGGCTCTGGCACTGCATTTGCCCACAGATAATATTTTGCTGAGCCCTGAAGTAGCATGTAGTTTACTTTCAGACTAACAGAAGGGAGGGGAAAAAATTAATATTAAATCATAGATGCATAGGACTGGAAGGGGATCTCTCTCAAGATGTCTTTTAGTCCAGTCTCCTGCACTCGAGTCAGGATTCAGAATTATCAGAGGCTGAATATACAGCTGAGGGGATCAGGGGGTACAAACAATATGACATAACAATGTATAATAGTACAATGTAACAGGTACTGAAAATTCCACTGGCAGTGGGCGAAGTTGTCTCCTAACATGGTCTGAGGGCTAGCAACTATTTACTGCATTTGCTCTCATTTTTCTGACTCACTTAGGCTAAGTCTACACAGGCGCTTTACAGTGCTATAATTTTTTGGCTTAGGAATGTAAAAAAACCACACATACACCTCGAGAGCAGTAATTTACAGTGCTATAAAGTACCATGTGGACTAGGCTACACCATTGGGAGCCATGCTCCCTGGACTGTTAGCTACTGCTCTTGTAGAGGTGGTTTACATGGAGTGCCGGAAGAGCCATCTCCCAGTTCTCCTGCTATGGCCATGTTTTCAGTTGTTGACATTGCACTTTAAACTTTTAAGTGTAGACAAAACTTTGTGATAGATTCTGATCCCTAGACTGGGGCTGAGAAATAGCTTGCCCCATGAGATTTCAAAGGGACTAGTAGAGAAAGGTTCTACATACCATGAGAATCTGCCTTTTATTCAGGCCAGACATGGATTTACACAGGTGCACAACTAGCAGGTAATCCGGCCAAAAAATAGAATAACTGCCTATATTCATTGGCTTCAGGCTATCCCTGGGCTGAAAACACTTGAATTTTACAGGTGAATTCATCTAAAATCATGTACTATGGTTTCTGATACAAGAAAAAGGATCTTAGCTTTCTGGAGCAATCACTCACCTGAGCCTAGTTTATGCCCTAGGTTTGTATTACTGTGTAGTTAATGCTCTGCCTAATACCATGCACATGCTCACCTGTATAGTTAATAACCATGGCTTTTCCAAACACAGATGGTGAATATTTAGGGTTAGCTAGCTTGGTGTTCAGATACAATTTAAAGTTATGGTCATAATCCACTTCCTTATCTCCCAGCACGATAAAAATTCGCCCCTGGGCAACTTTTATATTCTTTTCTAAGACATTGTCAACGACAGGATCTATGTATTCATCCACATCATGGAACAAGAAAGGACTACCATACTTTATGGCCATTTCTAGTTGTTTAAGAAAATCAGGGTCATTAAAGGAAGCCATCTGAAAGAGAAAAGAATAATGGAAAGATTTGGAAATAGTTAATATTGAATTTACTGGATATTTTTATTTTACAATAATTGCCAGTGTTAATCAATCTATGCATCTCTACCTGTCATCCTACAGATGATATAACTTACACTAGGAAAGACCAAAGAAAACGTGTTTTATTTTGATCCAGTGAGAAAAACTGTCTACTTCGGCACTTGGAAAACAATTGTTTCCTCATGCAACTGTACCCTTTTCTCATAAAAACACAATGTACCCTAAACTTTTGTCTATCATGTTCCTGCAAACACTTGGGCTTTCTGTAAGATGCAAGTAATGCACTTCGCAGCATAAGTAACAAGGTAAGCCCAGAGTTCATGTGAACTTGCAGGTAGAATGCAGAAAGAGGTAGGGGGTATGGATGGCAGAGATATAAAATCCCATTTAATTAGTTAAACGGTTAAATGTAGTGCTGTTGATAAGGTTCCAGACCTCTGTGCAGGGGCTGCTCCTTTGACTCCTGGCCCCATGCAGGTGCTGTTGCTGTGGCTGATGCTGCCTCTGCAGCTCCCAGTCCCTGTGCGGGGGCTGCCACAGCTGCCAGCTTTGAGCCCATATGGGCTGGGAGCTGGTAACCCGATGCTGGGGGCCTGAAGCAGCCCTCTGCCCATGGTTGGGCTGTGGGGAAGGGGCCGCTCCCAGGTACTGTTTAACCATTACCTGCTAACATTACCCTTAACAGGTTATGCTTAAGGGTGATGCTTACCAGGTAACAGGTTAACCAGCTACCCATTAACATCCCTAATGGATGGCTAGGCAATAGAGCAAGGAGGGGGAAACAGTGGTGGGAATTGAGGATCCTGGGAAGGTCATGGCCTGAGTCTATGATACACCAGCATTTCTCCTTCCCAGACAGACCGTCTTTCCAGATTAAATTTTACACGCTTTATCACCGGGCAGGAGGGGCAACAATGGCATCTGCTTATGATCTCCCAAGTTTACACAGCTCTAAAGAGACAGAAGCATAATGTAAGCTGTTGCTTCCATGTTGAGGTAGTAGGAAACTGGAGACCAGCATTCTTTGTTCCCAAAACTGGAGATTTCTGACATGGTAGCTTGGCTTCTGGTGTTTCAAATAGCCTGTTTCAAACCTCCATAGGCTGGTTGCAGGATGGGGCCACTACTGACTTGGATAATTGACTTTATTTTTAGATGTTTAATGGAACTGCACTCCCATCCTACTTAGGTTCAATTATCACAACTGCCAAGTTCCACTGGTGACAGATGTCTTGGTCAAGGTGGCAGATATTTGTGCCTCTTTCAAAACAATAAATATAAAAATAAAATGAAAGGTTTGCTTCACCCTCAGATTATTTTTTTCTTCTTTTCTTCTGATCCAATTTAATGCCTGCTGCTGGGGGTCTATGCACAAAGGGAATCGGCTAGCACGAGTTGTCAAAATGCCATTCTGAACAGAGAGCTCATCTGGAGGTAAACCTTGGGAACCCCACCTAAGGAGAAAACAGTAAAGATTGCCATGTATTTTATTTTTTATGCTACAGCAGCAGGGCTAGCCTTACCATGAGGCGAACTGAGGTGGCCGCCTCAGGTTCCAGACTGTGGGGGGGGGGGAGGCGCCACTAGGACCCAGAGTGTAGAAAATTGTGTCTGCTGTTGATGCAGCGAGGAGGCATGGGGGTGTCATTTGAGTTCCCCGCCTCAGGTACCAAAATGTTGTGGGCTGGCCCTGTACAGCAGCATGCTTCACTTCTGGGTAAAATAGTGCCTTTCTACTGAGCATGCTATTACAAACACCCTGCATCATACAGTGTATTAGACTGTGAGATAGGAATATCTACGTGACAAAAATCAGTCTCATGGCAGTGAGGCTCCAAGCATGGATCTACAGAATTATGCTCTAGTGCTGAAAATAGCCAGGCAGATATTTGGGCTCTTGCTCCAAAGCCCAGGGAGAGAAGTGAGTTTCAAAGCCCAAACCCAAACATCTACACGGATATTTTTAGAGCTACAGAGTGAGCCTAAGTTTGTAAACCCAAGCTCAGAGACTCACTGAAAAGTTCCATTGCCTCATTGCCAGCCTTGGGATCTGAAAATTCTTCCTAGGATGCTTGTGGATCACCAATAATAAAAATTATACTTCACGAATTCAGCTATCACTCCCTCCTGTAAAAGCCCATTGTATTGACATTCTGGCCTCTTTTATGCCTATTTATACAGTGTCCATCAGGTACTTCTAGACTGCCAATCACCTAAAGGCATCTAAATCCTATCACTGGTGACCAGATATGGCCCTCCTCTTGTCTAGATCTGTCCCTTGAGGTTCTGGGCTCCCCCTCAACACTGGGAAACCCATGCTGGCACTCCAGCTCCCTCTCCCTCATATCCCTGTGAGGCTAGAGCACAAAAAATTTACTAGCTTGGGCCCGCCTAGGCTCTGGTGTGCCAGGGTAATGTGGGAAGTGCCTTTCTCCTTCTCGGGGGCCATGTCAGGGAGGGTTTTTTGTTTTATTTTTGCTTTTACTACCCCATGCTACTCATCCATGTGGGCACTAATGATACTGCAAGGTGTGACACTAAGCAGATCAAGAGTGACTACAGGGCTCTGGGAGTACGGGTGAAGGAGTTTGGAGTGAAGGTGGTGTTCTCTTTGATCCTTCCTGTCATAAGTAGGGGCCCGGGCACAGACAGATGCATCCTGGAGGTAAATGCCTGGCTGTGAAGATAGCATTGCCAGGAAGGCTTTGGCTTTCTTGACCATGGGATGCTATTCCAGAAAGGACTGCTAAGCATGGACGGCGTACACCTCTTGAGGAAGGGGAAGACCGTATTTAGATACAGACTGGCTAACCTAGTGAGGAGGGCTTTAAACAAGGTTCAACGGGGACAGGTGAGCAAAGCCCACGGGTAAGTGAAAAACATGGAAACTTAGGAGATGGGTCGGAAATGGGAGAGAATGTGGGCTATAATAGCAGAGAGAAAGGAGGTACAAGGCAGAACTGGGAGGCAAAATCAAATCACTACCTTAAATGTCTCTATACAAATGCAGAAGTATGGGTAATAAGCAGGAAGAACGGGAAGTGCTAAAAAATAAATGCAATTATGACATTGTTGGTGTCACACAGACTTGGTGGGATAATACACATGATTGGAATATTGGTATAGAAGGCGGAAGAGGTGAATGAGGCTTTTTTTAAACAATTAACAAAATCATCCAAAGCACAGGATTTGGTGGTGATGGGGGACTTCAACAATCCAGATATATGTTGGGAAACTAACATAGTGGGGCACAGACTATCCAATAAGTTCTTGGACTGCATTGAAGACAACTTTTTATTTCAGAAAGTTGAAAAAGCTACTGGGGGGAAGCTGTTCTAGATTTGATTTTAACAAAAAGGGAAGAACTAATTGAGAATTTGAAAGTGGAAGGCAGATTGGGTGAAAGTGATCATGAAATCATAGAGTTAATTATTCTAAAGTATAGTAGAAGGGAGAACAGCAAGTCCGAGACAATGGATTTCAGGAAGGCAGATTTTGGTAAGCTCAGAGAGCTGATAGGTAAGGTCCCATGGGAAGCAAGACTGAAGGGAAAAACAACTGAAGAGAGTTGGCAGTTTTTCAAAGGGACATTATTAAGGGCCCAAAAGCAAGCTATTCCACTGCTTAAGAAAGATAGAAAATATGGCAAAAGACCACCTTGTCTTAACCAAGAGATCTTGCATGATCTAAACATAAAAAATGAGTCTCATAAGAAATGGAAACTAGGACAAATTACAAAGGATGAATATAGGCAAACAGCACAGGAATGCAGGGGCAAGATTAGAAAGGCAAAGGCATAAAACGATCTCAGACTAGCTACAGGCATAAAGGGAAACAAGAAGACATTCTATAAATATATTAGAAGCAAGAGGAAGACCAAGGGCAAGGTAGGCCCACTGCTCAGTGAAGAGGGAGGAACAGTAACAGAAAACTTGGAAATGGCAGAAATGCTTAATGTCCTCTTAGTTTTGGTCTTCATGAGAAGTCTGATGAAGGAATGCCTAACATTGTGAATGCTAGTGGGAAGGGGTATCAGAGGGGTAGCTGTGTTAGTCTGGATCTGCAAAAGCGACAAGGAGTCCTGTAGCACCATATAGTCTAACAGATGTACTGGAGCATAAGCTTTCGTGGGCAAAGACCCACTTGGTCAGATGTATGTAGTGGAAATTTCTAGAGGCGGGTATAAATATGCAAGCAAGAATCAGGCTAGAGATAACGAGGTAAATTCAATCAGGGAGGATGAGGCCCACTTCTAGCAGTTGATCTGGAGGTGTGCACACCAAGAGAGGACAAACTGCTTTTGCACTTGGCTAGCCATTCACAGTCTTTGTTTAATCCTGAGCTGATGGTGTCAAATTTGCAGATGAACTGCAGCTCAGCAGTTTCTCTCTGAAGTCTGGTCTTCAAGTTTTTTTGCTGCAAGATGGCTACTTTTAAATCTGCTATTGTGTGTCTGGAAAGTCTGAAATGTTCTCTTACAGGTTTTTGTATATAAAATTAAAAAAGAACAAGTTAAAAATCACTTTAAAAAGTTAGATGTCTGCAAGTCACCAGGGCCTGATGAAATGCATCCTAGAATACTCAAGGAGCTGACAGAGGAGGTATCTGAACCTTTAGCTATCATCTTTGGAAAATCATGGAAGACAGGAGAAGGGCAAATATAGTGCCCATCTATAAAACGGGAAATAAGAACAACTCAGAAACTACAGACCAATCAGTTTAACTTCTGTGCCAGAAAATATAATGGAGCAAGTAATTAAGAAAATCATCTGCAAACACTTGGAAAATAAAAAGGTAATAGGGAACAGCCAGCATGGATTTGTAAAGAACAAATCATGTCAAACGTATCTGATAGCTTTCTTTTATAGGATAACATATATGGCCCATTCATCTTAAGACATGGTGGTAAGCAGCAGCAGTGACAATCTATGGGTTGTAACTGGATCTGCAACTTCTTTCATGGCTTATGAGTCCAAAATTGGATTTACACAGTTGATTACAATAACTACATGCCAGACTACTTCCGTTTTCATGAGTCTGAGAATTTTTCCTTTTGAGGTAGAGTTCTTTTGCATGACTTGCCCAGGTCCTATCGAAAAATGATGTGCCCTGTTGTAATAATTGTTGCCAGGTGTTGCGATCTGATGACGTAGATTCCCAAGAGCTTGGATTGATGTTAAACCTTTTCATAGTGTTTTTACATATATCCTTGAATCTTAATTTTGGCCTTCTTCTTGCCCTTGCTCCACTCGTTAGTTCACCAAAGAGAATTTCTTTGGGAAGGCGTTTATCATTCATTCTCCCTCACATGGCCAAGCCACCAAAGTCTTCTGTTGTTAAGGATCTCTATGAGACTGGGTATACCAGCTCTTGATAGGACATCTACATTTGAAACTTTGTCTTGTCACTTAATATTCATGTTTTAGGATAACAAGTCTTGTGGATAAGGCAGAAGCGGTGGACGTGGTATACCTAGACTTTAGTAAGGCATTTAATACGGGGTCTCATGATATTCTTATCAATAAAATAGGCAAATACAACTTAGATGCACTACCATAAGGTGGGCGCATAACTGGCTGGATAACCATTCTCAGAGTAGTTATTAACGGTTCACAATCCTGCTGGAAAGGTATAACAAGTGGGGTTACGCAGGGGTCTATTTTGGGACTGGTTCTGTTCAATATCTTCATCAACTATTTAGATATCGGCATAGAGAGTATGTTTATTAAGTTTGCAGATTATACTAAGTTGGGAGGGGTTGCAACTGCTTTGGAGGATAGGGTCATAATTCAAAATGATCTGGACAAATTGGAGAAATGGTCTGGGGTAAACAGGATGAAGTTTAATGAGGACAAATGCAAAGTGCTGCACTTAGGAAGGAACAATCAGTTTCACACATACAGAATGGGAAGTGACTGTCTAGGAAGGAGTACGGCAGAAAGGGATCTAGGGGTTATAGTGGACCACAAGTTAAATATGAGTCAACAGTGTGACGCTGTTGCAAAAAAAGCAAATGATTCTAGGATGCATTAACAGGTGTGTTGTGAGCAAGACACGAGAAGTCATTCTTCCACTCTACTCTGCGCTTATTAGGCCTCATCTGGAGTATTGGATCCAGTTCTGGGAACCACATTTCAAGAAAGACGTGGAGAAATTAGAGAGGGTACAGAGAAAAGCAACAAGAATGATTAAAGGTCTAGAGAACATGACCTATGAAAGAAGACTGAAAGAATTGGGCTAGTTTAGTTTGGAAAAGAGAAGACTGAGAGGGGACATGATAGCAGTTTTCAGGTATCTAAAAGGAGGAGGGAGAAAAATTGTTCTTCCTGGCCTCTGAGAACAAGAAGCAATGGGCTTAAATTGCAGCAAAGGAGGTTTAAGTTGGACATTAGGGAAAAGTTCCTAACTGTCAGAGTGGTTAAACACTGGAATAAATTGCCTAGGGAGGTTGTGGAATCTCCATCTGTGGAGATATTTAAGAGTAGGTTTGATAAATGTCTATCAGGGATGGTCTAGACAGTATTTGGTCCCTTCGAGTCCTAGTATACTATGATTCTATGATTGTGTGTGGCCCCCAACTGATTTTTCTGTTGGTCAGCAGCCCCTGATCCAAAAAAGGTTTCCCAGCCCTGTCCTAAGGGTAACTGTGTGGGGGAACAGAACTCTGGACTGGCACTTTGTTAAAAATTCAATTGCTCAGTATGAGCAGAATACAGTATATTTTCTATAAGTGAGGGGTCAAGATTCAACAATAGCTGTATTGACTATGTTTGACTAACAGGAACAGTAGTTCAAATTGAATCTTTTCCTTGGAGTAAGTAGAAAATACCTTAAACATGCAGGGGGAATATCTCTTTGCAAAGCACATTGAGTTTCTCAGATGAAAAGCACTATAAAATTATTATTCTCTATTGCGTAAGTCGATCACACTTTCAGTCACTTTTCAGAAGAGCCATATGCTGATGGCTTTTTTCTGATTTCAGTGATTCATTGCACTCAGATGGGCCCAACCCAGCCTCTCACCCCATCCCAATAATCTCTAGTCCTGGATCCAGATTCAGTTCCAAACTGTGTGACTCCAGCCCTTCTCCCTGCTGCTAAGCTGCAGCTGGGCTGCTTTTTTAAAGCTCAGTGATTTCACATACCTGCTGATCTCTACATCATCAGTCAAGAGGCTTTCCAATCTAAAAGGCTGGCTGAGAGGAATCTCTCGTGAGAGGATAGCTTCTTGCCATTCGTGATATATCATATCATTGCGGAATTCCCAATTGAAAGCCCCTTCATAGCTCAGAAAAGCAGCACAAAGCAGACAGTCACCTAGCAGTTTCACTTTTCGTATTTTTAACTCCTCCAAGTCATTTGTCCATCTGAAAGAAAAATTAATGAGTCCTTGATCAGTCTGAGATTCCTTCTGCAAGAGGGGGTCAGAGAACTCTCTTTTCTGAAGAATATGTGTAGCATTTCTAAGCCACTTATGTTTTAACTTCAGGTTGAGAAGAGTCCCAAGCCTTCTCCCACATTGGAGCTTCCTTTCTTTTAATCTAAAATAAGTGAATTTGTGTCATGCCTTTAATCACTACTTATCTGCAGCTATATTTTTTTCCTCTCTGTTTAAAAGGTTAACTGTAAGTCTCAGATCTGCCCGCAAAAGGCTTCTCGATAGAAAGCTCATATTATTCATTTTTATTATTTTTCAGAAAATGATTAGTTGCTTCTCAGAAATCAACAAAGCACACAGGGTACTATTTTCAAAAGCATCTAAATCCCATTTTCAAAAGTGACTTTCATTGAAACATAGGCTCCTAAGTCACCTCTCAAAATGAGACAAATTCCTACATCAGTTAGGTGCTTTTGAAAATTGCATGCATTGTCTCTGAGTTTACATTTTAATGCTAAAAAACCTCTCTTCTGGCACTAGACTAACCTTATATTTTCAGATCCCAAGCCAGAGATGAGCTTGTCAGCAGCAATAAGTCTCCTTTCCATGATCTCTGCTTCTTCTTGTAACTGTTGTTTTTCCTTTATTGCAGCTTCATACTTGTCACCCAAAGCTTTTAGCTCCCTCTGAATTGTTGCCAGCTCTGTTTGTATCTTTTCCAGCTCACGTTTACTTAAGTAGTAGTTGCGTTCTAACCTAGCCACCTACATTATGAAAGACAGCATGCATCATGTCAGAGGAATAAGGAGTTTGATTTTTTGGTGCAAAATTACTGTTTTTCAGCCCTCAATTGGCTATTTCATGTATATTTAAGACAATGTGATAATAAATAGTGTAAGCAGAATAAATGAGTTTCTTAACTACTCTCACTCCCCCACAAAATGATTTATACTTTAATTTGATAAAAATAACTGGAAGATTTACCTGGCATGGGTTGGGTCCTTAACTTAAATAATTTTTATTTTTTGGAAAATAAAATAAAAATGTCCATGCTTCATTGAAATCATTGCTCTGAGATGGGGCTGGAGTTGAGGAGGAGTTCAATATGCAAGCTGTCCTGGGGAAAGAGAACTACCCCAGCCCTCACACCACAGCACCCTGGGGCCAGGTGAGAAGTGCCACTCCATGGCTGCTGCAGCATGTCCCCTGGCTGGGGCAGGTCCAGGCTCATCTGTCGCCTGTACTCTTCAGCCACAGTGAGGAATGAAGCAAACTGTGTATTTTCCCCTCACTCCCTGACAAAGGGGAACAGCCAACAATATTCCCATATTAAGGGCCGGCCTGAGCCCTTTTGGCGCCCTGGGCTCAGATGTGCGGCACCACCTCCAGGCGCAGGGAGCATGGGTGGGTGGGTCCGCCCCAGGGGGCGCGGGGCGCATGCGCGCACCGGCCACGGCCATTGGCGTCCAGCCCGGGGCCCGCTCCCAGGACACACGGCGCATGAGCTGCTCAGGCTGGCCCAGCTAGCGCTGCTGGCATGCGCGTCGGGCCATACAGGGCCCCACAGCTGCGGGGGGAAGGGCGCTGCTGGCCGGCGCCTCAGGGCTGGAGCCAGGTGCGCAGCTCCTGATGGCAGCTGTCAGGGATGCCGCACGCCCCTGACAACTGCCATCAGGTGTCCCCCATCGGTTGGTGCCCTGGGCAGCTGCCTGGGTCACCCATGCGTCCGTCCGGCCCTGCTCATATGGATAGAGAGGTGGTGAGCTTCAGCTCCCACATCCCGTCACATTCCCTAAAAGGTGGGAGGCTCAGAGCTGGGACAGTCCTGGATAGAGGGAGAAGTGCCCCAGCCAGACCCTTTCACTTGTCTGGAGATTGTCTCTTTTCTGAATGTTTTTATAGGAAGCAATCCAATTCCAGGCACATCCCATTTTTCTGGCACAGCCAAACCGTTACATTGCTTTAACTTATGATAAGAGGAAACTGTATACCAAATGTCGTGGTCCTAGCTCTTACCGTTTAGGAGGAGTTCTTGAACAGACAAACAGATGTACAGATAGACTCTCTCAGATATATAGTAGATTACATTGCTAGCCCTTTTTAAACAGGCTGTAAAAATGATCCCAGGGAAATGGATTTAATGTACCATTAAGTCCCTCTGTGCCCTAAGGCCAGGGGTATTATTTTAAGAGTGCTCTCAGCAGTCACCTATAATTTTCAATCTGGGCCCCCAACATTATATTGCAAAATTCCTCTATTTACTTCATGTTTTAATGCAATGGGAACTGGTAAAGCAGACCTTCAATACAATAAAAGCAGCAGCTTGCAAAGGAAAGCCTGCTTTCTGAATGTGCTCTCTGAGGCGCCGCAGCCTTATTCTCCCTCGTCCCTGATCCCGATGAAGAGGATCGTGGGACAGATTCAGAGGGAGCACAATCACCCACCACCAATATATCGGGTGGCAGGGATCTAGCTGGGGAGATCCTTAGCCTTTTCTCCCTTAAGTCTGGGGACGAAATCCATCTCTTAGGGGTTCTGTCCCGCTGTTCAAAGGTCTCTGCCCTGGGGTCCAGTGCCTTATCGAGGAGGAACATCTTGAGCCTCATCTCTCTGTCACGCCGAGTACGGGCTGTCATTTTTGAACAATGCCCACAGTTATGGGGAGTGTGGCTCTTCCCCAGGCAACGTATACAGAGCGAATGCCCATCTGAGGTAGGCATTGGCTCACTGCAGAGGCTACATTTCTTAAAGCCCGGAGATCCAGGCATGGTGTTTGTCAGTTTCCTTCTGAGAGGGGTTTTTTTTTTAACCTTATCCACAGTTGGTAACAGCAGGGAGCAAGCCTCGGCTTTAATGAGGTGTTAAGAGGCTTGCTTTTTTCCTTTTTTTTTTTTTTTTTTTTTTTTAAAGTAGATAAGATCAAAGGACAACAAAAGAACTCTAACTATATTCAATTAACTAAGTAACTACAGGTTCCCTGAGGGAAGAACTACTGTGAGGAGAGAGATCAGAAGCTCCATCTGCATTCAGGGACGGTTAAGAGGAACTGACAGGGAAGCCTGGTGCGCGCGAAGATCAAAGAACGCGAACGGTGCGAGCTGCACCCTGCATACGCGCACCCAGCTGGAAACAGCTATACAAAGCATCGAGCTGCGGTGCGGGACGAGCCCGACACCATGAGTGGAGCACCCACGGGGACCACTCGAAGAGGAATCATCACTTTCATGAATGTTAAGACTTTGAATAGGAGGAACTCTAAAGTACATAAAATTGCCAAGTGTTATTTTTCTGGCAACAAACATGCTGTATTACCTTTTATTTTCATATTTGCACACTGTACCTTTTCTCTCTTTGGCCTTATTTCCTTAGCTACGTCACAATAGCTCATTACTGCGTCGACAAATTTTAACATTCCCAATCCTGCTCTGCTAACAGCTTCCATTTCTTCAAATGTTGTATTAAGATTCTTTAACAGAGCTGAATGTTAACATGCAAAAAACACTGGAAAGTCAGTTTAATAACAGTGCATAAATCACAAGAGCAATAGCTTTTCCTATTAATAAAATCTTAACTAGCTCTCTAGTTCTGGGGTATGCATTGGAACCAGGATATGATAACCAATGCAAATAAATTGTCAATAGAAGATTATTCTGCTGGATCAGCAAGCTATTGTCAGATGCTCAAGGACTTTATGCCAGTTGACTCCCAGAGGAGCTGAGTGAGATCAGGGGTTGGCTCCACATTTTTCAGGATCCAGCCTTTTGCTTGATGGGAAGCAGTCAACATTTATTATTATATGGACCAAATTGTTATATGGGCCAAATTCTCCTCTCACTGACTCCAGTGTAACTCCACTAAAGTCAGTGGAGTTAATCTGGATTTACACTGGTATAAGCATCAGCAGAATTTGATCTGATTAGTTTGAATGACACACTTGTGCTGTATCTTAAATGTTCATCATGAAGATAATGTGACATTATACTTCCCAAGCAGATAAAAAACAAAGTAAGACTCTTCTCAACTAGTTTATGTCTATCTCTAAGCAAAAGTCATTCAAGATTACAATGCAAATTAAGGCACAACCAAAGCACGCACAAGGCCTTTGTGCCATAAAAGTCCTCATTAACCCACAGTGCAAAGCAAGTTGGGCAGAGGCCTCACGCTTGCCTTCTGTAATAGGGTAAATGTCACCCAAAGGGAAGAAAGCTTCCAGCATAGCAGCCAACATCTGACATAATGTTAATAAAACTCTACATTCAATTCTAAATGCCTGATTCATTCAGCTGAACAATTTACCTCTAACAGATTTAACTTGGGTCTGAGTAATTCCATCAAAATCTATCTCCATTAGGGATCGCAGGAAATTTGGGTCAGACATCATTCCTTTGGCAGTCTTCCAGTTTAATTCTTTGTATCCTCTCATTATGAGGATACATTCACAAACAGTCTGCACCTGTTTAGGAGGCTTAGCAAAGGATCTAGAAAATAAATATGGGAAGAGGAGGAGAAAATGTGCACAATGCAGTAAGTATTTAACTCTTGTGGGAAGAGCTTTTTTTTGGTGGAAGGAGCATGGTAATATAGTAAGTGCCCAAGATACCGCCTCATCTGAGTGAGAAGTACAATCCAATCCAAACAAGGAAATATTTATAAACAGAGGGCTAAAAATAAAGTATTACATTCATACAACTTCCTCGGGGTTTGTAATGTTCAGCCATGAGAGAAATAAAATCCTTAACTATGTGTTCACTGGAGTTCAAAGCTGCAGCACCTGCAATAACAGAGAGGGAACACTGGCAGCAGCCATGCTCAGTTGGTCCTGGAAATAACCCTGAGGATTCCCAGCTAAATTAGTGTAATCTACAATGGGAACAAAGGAGATATTAGGAAGGAAAAATTAGATGAGACCCATCAAAATCAGATACTGTGATCTTTTCTTTGAATTAGCAGTTCTGTCCCATCAGACAGTACTTTCTTCTGGATACTCATTTACCAGGTGTTTTAAATGTAAATGTGCTTTGATATTCAATACCATTTAACAACTGTGAGGATCACAGGCCTTGAATACGGACCCACAGGCAGCATTCAGGTTACAGACACCACCCAGCAGCTCACCTGAACAAGCAGAGAGGTAACCAGTGAGCGCTAATTCGCAAAGGGGCCATACCTGAAGTGCCCAACAGGGGGAAGCATCTGGCAATCCTTATAGGTTGAGGAGCTCTATATTAACCAAGAAATAACACAAAAGATTATCTGAGCAACCCCTATCGGGTTGCTATTATGGACCCCTCCTGCTTGACTGGCTCCTGTGCCCTTCACTTCTGACAGTCCCTGTCCTCTCCCAAACTCCTGTCTACTCCTCCTTTCTACTTTTTTTGCTCTAATCCTGGTCCGTGATGCTACACCTTACTCCTGATGTTTCCATTTGACCTTGGTTTGGTGCTGACTCTGTCTCTGACCTTTTGACTGGATACCTGACATTATCTTTAGTTCTGACCCGTGCCTCCTAACCACTAGGCATGACTCCTTGAATAACCACAATGACTGTAGGCAGTCAACAAAACTCCTAGGCTACGTCTACCCTCGCGGCTTCTTACGCAAGTATGGCCGTTCTTGCGCAAGAATCTGCAGAGAGTCCACTCTGCTCACCTGCTCTTGCGCAAGAAGATTTACAGTATGGCGTGGTGAGAGAGGGCTTCTTGCACAAGAGCTACGCTCTTTTTTAACAGGTGCAAGACCTCTTGTGCAGAACACGTCCACACTGCCACGTGGGAGCTGTGCTTTTGCGCAAGAGCGCTCATGGCAGTTTAGATGCTCTCTTGCACAAGAAAGTTCTAATGGCCATTTTTTTTTAAGCTATAGGGCTTTCTTGCACAAGAGGGCAGTGTGGACACTTGGCAGGGATTTCTTGTGCAAGAAAGCCCTATAGCTTAAAAAAAAATGGCCATTAGAACTTTCTTGTGCAAGAGAGCATCTACACTGCCATGAGCGCTCTTGCGCAAAAGCACAGCTCCCACGTGGCAGTGTGGACGTGTTCTTGCGCAAGAAGCCGCAGGTGTAGACATAGCCCTTAGGTGAAATTCATGCCCTCCGCTCCCTCAAAAGAGACACCAAAAGGCCTGTGCATTGTTAATAAAAGTAGAAAAATACTGTATGGAGTTTCCCCCAAAGACTATTTAAACAGAGAATAAATAAAATGAAAAGTCAATATTTAGTTCACCATCCATCCTCCCATAAGAGAATCCATGCATGTGTAACTGCCAATAGACAGAACTGAACCTGAGACCTCTTAAACTTAATAAACGAGCCTCTACAGCTTGAGCTATAAAGGCAGCTAATTCTTAGCAGAGGCTGTAGAGCACACTCATTTTTATCTGTCTCTGTAAATGGTCTAAATACCACTATATGGGACTGTGAACTACACCCTGTAGATGTGTGGGTTATACATGCAACAATGCATAAGAAGAAAGGAAGCAGCCCTACTTTGGAAATAATTATATTATGGACCAGGGGTTCCCAAACTTTTTGATACAGGTACCAATAAATCCATTCCCAAGCTTTTGAAGGACTGGTAACATGCATTTGCATATTTGCATATTTATTAAGCACATGATGAATATTCAAATAAGTTGTTTCTGGTCCTCCCAAAGCCCCCAGGGCCAGCGTTAGCAAAGCTTTTGATACAATCACCCACAATATTCTTGCCAGCTAGTTACGGGAATATGGATTGGATAAATGGACTGTAAGATGGATAGAAAGCTGGCTAGATCAGGGTTTCCCAATCTTTTTACTTTAGTTGGAACCCGTTTTTTTTTTTTCAGTACTGTTTTTTGCAACCCAAAAATATAAACACATATAAAAAAGAATGAAAAATGAATAAATTTTCAGTGTTTCACCAGCTGCATCCTCCACCCAGCCTGGGCCAGGGTTTGGGGGACCCTGCACCACATGAGCGCTCCAGGAGGCAGGAGCAGGAGCAGATTGGGGATAGGGTATCTGGCTAGGAGGGAGGGTGCAAGGAAGGGTAGGATGGCCATGTGTCGGGTTTTGTACCGGACAGTCCAGTATTTGAAGGTTTTGTCTGGGAAAGAAATTGAGAAATTACCAGACATATAAAATGTCTGGTATTTTCTAATTAGGTATGTTTTATTATAATTAGGCGTATCAGTCCTTAGCTGCGAACTGCCTGGCTGGTAGATGTGCTCACACTGCCTGAGTGTGTCTGCCAGCCAAGCAGTTTGCAACTACTCGAGGGAGGGTATCGGTGGAGGAGTGGGCAAAATGGAATCCCCGGCCAGACTCACTCATCTGCCAGGGTCTGCATGTGTCCAAGTCAGTCCTGCTCCTCCCCCATTTCTCTTCCCGATCTCCCCAGTCCAGCCCTGCTGGCCCCGTCCAGCCCTGCTTCCGGTGGCCAGTTCCCCTCGTCCTCCATCAATCTCCCCCGGTCAGCCCCGTTCTCCCGACAACTCCCCTGACCAGCCTCGCTGCCCCCATCCAGCCCTGCTTCCGGCATCTGGTTCTCCCATCCTCCTCCTCCTCCTGATCTCCCTCAGCCAGCCCCCCTGGCTCCTGGCCAGCCCTGGTTCCACCGCCTGCCCTCCCTGATCTCCGCCGGACAGGCCTGCTACCCCCAACCCTGCTTCTGCCACCCGCCCGGCCACCTGCCCGGAGCTCCTCGGGACAGCCCTGCTGCCCCCAGCCCTGCTTTTGCCGCCTGCCCGCCTGCCCAGATCTCCGCAGGACAGCCCCTCTGCCCCTAGCTCTGCTTTCGCCGCCTGCCCGGCCGGATCTCTATGGGATAGCCCCGCCACCCACCCGCCTGCCCAGATCTTTGCAGGACAGCCCCGCTGCCCCCAACCCTGCTTCCCAGCGGCCGGTTCCCCCCCACACACACACTTCCTCTCAGCCCTCCCCGCTCTGCTCCCCTCCCGGAAGCCATGCTGAGGCCTGGTATTTTTTTCCTGCGGCCCGGTAGCGGGCCACATCCCATAGTTTGGAAAACGCTGTTATGGACTATCCTTTGAAAAATGTGGCCAGATGAAAGCCAGGTCTGATGGAATGCAAGGATGCAATGATGGTCAGATGCTCCATTAGTGTAAATCAACATAGCTCCATTGAATAGAAGAAGGTGGTGAACCTGCCAGTTGCAAGGGGAACAGATAGCAAAAGAGTCAGGTGGCCTTGTGGGAGGAGGAAGATTAAGAAGTGTGCTGGGGACTGAAACATAAGAATGGCCATACTACTAGGTCAGACCAAAGGTTCATCTAAGCCCAGTATCCTGTCTGCCCAATAATGACCAATGCCAGATGACCCAGAGGGAGTGAACACAACAGATAATCATCACATGATACCTCTCCTGTCATCAATTTCCAGACAAACAGAGGTTAGAGACACCATTCTTACCCATCCTGGCTAATAGCCATTGATGGCTATAACCTCCATGAATTTATCTAGTTCCTTTTTGAACCCTTTAAAATCCTTCACGACATCCTCTGGCAAGGAGTTCCACAGATTCACTGTGCACTGTGTGAGGAAAAAGTTCCATTTGTTTGTTTTAAACCTGCTAACTATTAATTTGACCTCTACTTCGTATATTATGGAAACAAATAAATAACTTTTCCTTATTCAGTTTTTCTACACTAGTCATGATTTTATAGACCTCTTTCATATCCCCCTTTAATCTCCTATTTTCTAAAATGAAAAGTCCCAGTCTTTTTAATCTGTCTTCATATGGGTGCCATTCCAAACCCCTAATCATTTTTGTTGCCCTTTTCTGAACCTTGTCCAATGCCAATGCATCTTTTTTGAGATGAGGAGACCCCATCTGTATGCAGCATTCCAGTTGTGAGCGTACCATGGTTTTATACAGAGGCAATAAAATATTCTCTGTCTTATTCTCTAGCTCTTTTTAAATCATTCCTTATCTTCTGTTTGCTTTTTTGACCGCCACTGCACATGGAATGGAAGTTTTCAGAGAACTATCCACAATGACTCCAAGATCTCTCCCTTGAATAGTTGTACCTAAATTGGTCCCCATCATATTGTGTGTATAGCTGAGATTATTATTTCCCTTGTGCATTACTTTACATTTATCAACATTCAATTTCATTTGCCATTTTGTTACCCAATGTTTGCTGTGACCTTTTTGAAGCTCTTCACAGTCTTCTTTGGTCTTATCTATCATCTTGAGCAGTTCAGTATCATCTGAAAATTTTGCTCTCTCGCTGTTTACTCTTTTCTCCAGATCATTTATAAATAAGTTGAATAGGATTGGTCCCAGGACAGACTCTTGGGGGACAGGGCTAGTCTTACCATGAGGCAAACCGAGGCTACTGCCTCAGGTTCCAGATTTGGGGGAGGAGGGCGCACCACCAGGACCCAGAGTGTAGAAAATTGTGTCTGCTGCTGGTGCATATGTATTCTCTCTGCTCTAGATGCACAGTACCATGAGAAGAGTAGAACAGGAAGAAGGCAGAATTGAGACCTTTCAAAGTTTTGGCCCAAGCGAGAGGCCATGGGGGCATCATTTGAGCTCCCTGCCTCAGGTGACAAAATGTTGTGGGCCAGCCATGTTGGGGGACATCACTAGTCACTTTTCTCCCTTCTGAAAACTTACCATTTATTGCTACCCTTTGTTTCATGTCTTTGAACCAGTTATCAACTTATTTTACTTAAGAGCCTTTGGTGAAAGACCTTGTTAAAGGCTTTCTGGAAATCTAAGTACACTGTATCCACTGGATCCCCCTTGTACACATGTTTGTTGACCCCTTCAAAGAACTCTAGTAAATTAGTAAGGCAAGATTTCCCTTTCCAGAAACAATGTTGATTTCCTCCCCAACAAATTACACTGGCCCCTTTTCCGAAAGGGGCATGCTAATTTTCAACTTCAGAATAGGGAAATCCGCAGGGGATTTAAATATCCCCCGCGGGATTTAAATAAAGATGTCTGCCGCTTTTTTCCGGCTTGGGGAAAAGCCGGAAAAAAGCATCTAGACTGGCCCGATCCTCCGGAATAAAGCCCTATTCTGGAGGATCTCTTATTCCTACTTCTCTTATTCCTACTTCTCTCTGTTTCATTAAATGTTCCTTTTCTACACTCAGACTCTGCTTGTGAGTGGGGAAGCATTGCCTCTCAGAGGTGCCCAGGGGTGTGTGAATTTCCCAGGTTACTGGGTGGGGGCTCGAGCCGGTTCTGTGTAAGATGGACCCCTAGATATTGAACCCAGCCCTGGTTGCTGCCAGGCCTACCCGCCAGAAGGGTTGCAAAGGTATCAAGAAATTTTATCTCTGCATCCCATCCTGAGGTGACGGGTCCTCAGTCAATATGGGGATAGCTGAAACCCCCCACTATTATTGAGTTTTTTATTTTGGTAGCCTCTCTAATCTCCCTTAGCATTTCATAGTCACTATCACTGTCCTGATCAGGTGATTGATAATATATCTCAACTGTTATATCTTATTATTGGAGCATGGAATTACTGTCCATAGAGTTTCTATGGAATATTTTGGCACATTTAATATTTTTACTTCATTTGATTCTTCATTTTGTATAGTGCCACTCCCCAACCAGCACAACCAATTCTGTCCTTCCAATATATTTTATACCCTGGTATGACTGTGTCCCATTGGAAGAGTCTGAAGGGAGCAAAAGTGGCAGAATGTTTTGAAGTTTGCGTATAGCTTTAAAATCACCCCTACAAAACATAAAAAAGAAGGGTCTACCAAAAAAGAAATGCATAGTCTTACCATCAAACATACTTGAAACACAAGTGCTATATATCCCATATTTATATAGAATAACATCACTTCTACCACAGTGAAAGGGCTGGGATAGCTACTACCTGAATGACCCCCACAGCCAGTTCAGTCTGTAGTACACAGGGTGGAAGAACTGTATTACAGAATAACTAGAAAAACATAAAATACTGGACTGCTTTTCAGGAACAAAGCAGTGGTTGACTCATAGGGCTTGGAGATCTCCAAGCCCTGCCTCAGACTCCCTGAGAGACCTTGACCTCTCTAGCCTCATTCCCCACATCTGTCTAATAAGGATGATCATGCTTCTTTGCCTCTCACAGGGTTTGTAAATTGAAGGTGCTAAGTGTTTGTGAGTTGCTCCCCCAATGCAGCAAAAGTCACCATAAAAAATAATTCTCAAGTTTATGCTATTACAAATTAGAACTAATCACCTAATTTCTGTGACATCAGACTTATCAAGCTTCTGCAGCTCCAATTTAGCAGCTTCCAAAATAGGCATAGCCTCAGCCAGGGCCGTCTCTGCATCCTTCTTTTCCACAGCAATGACCTTATTTTGTTCTTCTATCTCCATCGCTTTTTCTTCAGCCAATTTTTTCTTCTCCTCAGCTAAAAGGTGTGAAAGGCAGACTATGGTAAATGGCTTCCTAAGATTTGTATCTAGCTAACAAACCACTGCAAGTGCACACGACCTAAAATCAGAAACTACAGCTGTCACCACTATTAACTCATTTGGTGCTAGGTCACTGCAACTGAAGTACTTTTCCCACCACAGAAAAGTTATGGAATGCTCATAATAACAGCAGGATGCAATCTCCTTTTCTGCTCCCTTTTTCTTGTTTGTCTCTCCCTTTTCAGAGGGGAAATAGCTCACAAATCTTCTTTTGACCCCTGGCACATCTACTCCTATTACTTTTCCTCGTGCCACCCATGCCTTTGGCTCACTACACTCTCCTTGCTGCTAAGTGGGTTGATCCGGTCTGCAGATGCTCTGCCGCTTCCTCGCCCCAGGGACAGGGGAGCGCATGAAGTCTCCTCCCCCACCAGGGGCAAGCAGCGCTTAGAGTGAATTGCTAGCTACTCAGCTGGCAGTTCACTCTTAAGCGCCACTTGGGGGCAGGGAGTTAGGTACTTTGCACATTCCCTCTGTCCCCAAGCCAATCAGGGTCTGGGGACAGGAGGAGCATACAAAGTCTGCTCTAACCTTGCCCTGCAAGGGGTGTGTGGTGCCTAGACTGAACTGCTAGCTAAACTCTAAGCACCATGCGACTCTTGCAGGGTAGGGGCAGGAAGCAAAAGACTTTGTATGCTTCCTCACCCCAGGCCCTGAATGACCAGAGGGAACCGCCAGCTGACCAGAACAGCCAGAGGTTCTTTGTAGGAGGCATAGTGCGGGCAAAAACTTCACCTGCTTCACCAGGCCAATCAGGGTCAGTGGGCTGAGAGAGCATGGAAGAGTCCTGGCTCCAACCATGGAAGTGTCCTAGCTCCTGCCCCTTCCAGGAAGGCCTGGGACCATTTAAAAAATTTGTGAAGTGGTCCCCCTTCTAAAACTATTATCCACACCTGTGAAAGAAAAAGTTTCTTTCAACAGTTTTGGGATGGGATGTGAAGAAGAACACAATATCTACTTGCAATGGTAATGGACATTACCATGAGAAGATTGTAATTGTACAGGTTGGAATATGATCAAAATACAAAGGTCAACAGTCCTACTCTTGTGCTAAGTACCATATAACTGTTAATGATACCATGATGGTTATTCTTAAAGGATGCAGGTATTAAATGAACAACACCTGTGTTCTTTAAGAATCTCCCAATCTAATACTGACCTGGCCCAAACCAGCTTATCTTGTGGGATATGACAGGTGTTTTAAATACTTGCCTATTGTTGTGTTGGTTGCTATCTCTTGTAACAAGGCCTCACAGGCAGCTGATTTTTCAGCTAATACAATTTTCTGCTCTGCAAGTTTCTCATTTAGTTCATCCAGCTGAACAGTAGCTTCCTTCAGTTTATCTAATCCTCCCTCCAGGCGTTTGCATTGTGCTTAGTGAAAAAAGGGGAAAAATGTTATTGATTTATCATATCCTGACAGGTACCATTATTTAAAATGTGTCCCATTCTGTGGTCACAGAAATCAGTCCTTTTCTTAAAAGACCTTCCTTGCTATTTTTGGAGGGTCACAAGCTATTACAGTGCTCCAAAAAGCCCAAGCTCCTTGGTCAGTCCTCATGTTTAGACAGTAAAATGAACATGAAACCATCCTTTCAATCCTACTGCTATAGCTTTGGCTCAGGATTTGCAGAGCATGGCTGAGTCATGGACCCTCTTTTGCCTGTGGCACATTTTCTTGTTTCTGCAGAAGCTCTGACTACAGGCAGTCCCCGTACAAGATAGGGACTGTAGGTTTGTTCTTAAGTTGAATGTGTATGTAAGTCAGAACTGGTACACACTGTAGGGGAAACTCTAGCCAAACATTTCTCCAGAGCTCACTTTTATTCTCCCACACCTCACTTCCCTCAGTCCTTTATTCTCAAGCTGAGGTGTCTGCTGAGAAAAGCCGCTCCGCATCTCCCTGGTCTGCTGGGGACGGGGGGGGGGGGGGGCTAGCTTCGCGTCTCCCTGGTCTGCTGGGGGGAAGCAGCTAGTGCGGGGTTGCCTCACCCCGTTTGTAAGTAGGGATCTGATGTAAGTCGGATCCATGTAACCCGGGGACTGTCTGCATACTGTACATTTCAATGCATTAAGCACATTGCAGTATTCATCAGAATACAGCTACCTATTCCAAGAGGAACAATGCATGTCACACCAGCACCTCTATAAAACCCCGAGCTGAGTGTGAGCAACCAAGTTCAAATCCATATCCAGACTCTCCCAAAGCTCTGGGAGGTTTGCATAGGAGGTTCGGCCTCAGGTCCAGATAAAGAAAATGTGTTACTCAGAGAAAGACTCGTTATTTAATGCAGTAGTAATTTGGGGGCATTTGGGTTGTAGTTACTTGATTGCTTTTGCACAGACTCGAAGAGTGAAATGAGTCTGTTAAAACCATTTCTATCATATAGTCTCAAAAAGAGAAAACCTTACCTAAAATGAACAGATTTTTCTCTTCCAGCAATTTTGAGTAAGTATTAATGAAATCAAGATAATTCTTTGGCGTAACAAAGTTGCTGCGTCTCAGCTTTTGTAGGAATTTTTTACTGAAGTTCCCTACAGATTCATGCACCATGACAATGTGCTCAATCACACACTCTGAGTACTCTGCTGGGATCAATGGATTTTCCCCTGAAAAGAGGACATGAAAAATAAAACATGTCAAAGACATTCAAAAGATGCTAAATTTCGTCATTTCCCATTTTACAGATAGGGAGACTAAAGCACTGGGAAAAATAAAAGTCAGTGGCGGAGTGAAGAACAGAGCCCAGGAATCCTAAGAGCTGGTCTAATGCTCACAGCATTCAACCATAGTGCCTCCAGCTTCTGGAGTTCTCTTTAACTTGGCCAATATATTTTTTAAAAGTTCTTTCCCAGTACATCTCTGCGCACCCTGAAAAAGCCTGCAAATTTGAGTTTTGTGGGGTCTGCGATATCAACACCTACAGATTGAGCTCAGATCTTTGCATTATACAGGTTGAGCCTTTCTGATCCAGCAACATCCATGATCCAGCATGATTTTAGTTCAGAGGCGTAGCGAGGGTGACCTAGGGCCATGGTCACCAACCCGTCGACCGTGATCGACTGGTCGATCACGAGGCCTCGACCAGTTGATTGCGAGGCGTTCGGGCAACCCTGCCCCCCATTTTCCCCTCACTCCCGAGAAGCCCCACTACCTACCTCTAGTGTAGTGCCGGCTTCCCCCGGGGTGGATGAAAATCCTCTCTGAAGCCCATGTCACGTCCGGGGGTTCCAGAAGTGCGTGGGCAGCTCCCCCTCCCACAGCTCTGTTGCGTGCAGGGGGAGGGGGCATTGGCCCTAGAGGAGGAGTGCGGAGGCTTCCCTGCACCGCCGGCACTGGAGGGGTGAGTTGGGCGCAGGGGTTTCCCTGCGCCGCGGGAGCGGGAGTTGGCCCCGGGGTTTGGCCGCGCTGTGGGAGGGGTTTGGCCGCACTGCACCGCGGGAGGAGGGTTTGGCCCTAGGGCAGGTGCCCGCGGGGGTTGGCCACGCTGCAGGAGGGGAGGGGAGGGGCCGGGCTGGGCCACGCCGCAGAAGGGGGGTTTGGCCCCGCCGTGGGAGGGGTGGAGGTTGCCCCTGGTGCAGGCTCCCATGGGGGTTTGGCCCTGCCGCGGAATGGGGGTGGTTGCCCCCGAGGCATGCTCCCACGGGGGTTAGACCCGGGCAGGCACGCTCGGGGTTTCCCTGCGCCGCGGGGGGCCCGGAGGAGGCATGTGCTGGCTTCCCAGGGGACGAGGGGGGCGGGGAAAGAGAATCCTGGGAGGAGGTAGATGCAGGTGACTCTGCTGCCATTGGCACCCTGCCCCTGCTCCCCAGACTCCACTCCCCTGTCCCCAGCTACAGAACTCTGCCCCCACTCCCTGAACACTGTCCTCACTCCCGTCTCCATTCCCGTCCCCAATCCCTGAACTCTGTCCCCACTGGCACCCTGTCCCCTGCTGCAGAACCCTGTCCTCTCCCCTCCCAGCACCTTGTTCCCTCTCCCCTGCCCCCAGCCGCAGAACTCTGTCCCCACAAAATGTATAATTATAAATGCTTCATTGTAGATTTAAATAGCATGAATAAAGAACAGATCATTTATTTCATAACTATAAACACCTGATTTTAATTTTATATATCGCATAATTTAAAAATAAAGTGTTTATCAGTGTGTAATTAAGGGCTGGGGATAGCAAGTGATGGACAGGAGAAGAATAGAGAGGGCGGGGCTTCAAGAAAGGGGCAGGGCTTCAAGGAAGGGGTGGGGCAGTAGATCTTCATCTGTTCTGAGACTTAAAAAGTGATCTTCAGTGTAAAAAGGTTGGAAACCACTGACCTAGGGCTACTTCAAAAATTTTTGAAGTGGCCCCTGGGCAAAAATTATTGCCCACCCCTTATGTAAATGGTATCATGAGCTTTCGTGGGTGGAAGTAGGTTGTGCCCACAAAAGCTCATGATACCATGTATATCAGGCATGTCATACAGGTTTCTGACAGGCTACATATGGCCCAATTTAATTTTTTTGTGGCCTGCCACTACATTTTTATAAAAGAATACAGTGCAGACCACTGGCCGCTGGGAGCACATGGCTGAGTGCAGATCACAGCTGGCCAGGCTGCTCTGCACAGGCATCAAGTGCCTGCTCACAGCTAGCTGCTGTGCTCACACCTCCCCAGTGCCTAAGAAAGAAATGTGTGGCAGCGGTGACAGTGACACTAGCTCCAGGACCCAGGCATTAGGTATGGGAGGGACTGAGAGTGCCTGGGTCTGGGGAAGGGAAGAGGCATTGAGTTAAGAGTGGGTTGGTGGTGCTTTGGGAGAGTGGAAGGCATTTGGGTTAGAACAGGGATATGGGAGTGCCTGGCTCCGGGAGAGTTGAGGGGGATATTTTGTTAATGTTTTGGGTTTTATTTATTTATTTCCAAATAAAATCACAAAATGTATATTAATTTTATATAAATAAATATGTCAGATAAATTATTTGAAATTGTACGAATAATTATATGTTTATGCAAAATCTCAAACTTACAAAGTATCTGAAATTTTCACAGAAGCCTATCCTATTTGATTTACCATAGTCTATACCTGTTTTTATTTCAACAAAACAAGTTATATATCATATAAAAAATTTAAAAGCACCTTACATTTATATTGAAATTAAAAATTATTTTGTGAGCAAATAATTTTACACATCAAATTATTGTATTATATTAAAACAAGACCTGAAAAAATATTTTAAAATATACTTTAACATACTCTATAATAATAAATAATTACAACTTTCCGATAGAAGTACATTTTATTTGGTGTCCCTGAAAGCTATCATTTTTCACTTGTGTTGCCCTTAGTGGGCTTCAAATTTGACATGCCTGATCTACTTGTTTGTTAGTCTTTAAAATGTTACCAGACCATTATTTTTTAAGTTTTTATATTTGTTATAAAATATCTTTTATTTTAGAAAAATTATAAGTAACCCCAATGCACCCACCTCTCCCCCAGAGCCAGGCCCCCCCCCAACGCTCCCCATCCCAATGCACTCACCCTTCCCCATGAACCAGGCCCCCCCAGGACCGGGAGCACCCTCCCCCCCATCAAATCCTCCTCCCTCTCCTCCCCGCAGAGCCAGGCACCAGAAGAAGGGATGGCCGGGTAAGGAAATCTAACCTTTAAAGTGGCTGCTCCTGCCGCCCAAACCTGCTGCCTCACTTGCAGTGTGTAGAGCCGGGAGCACGTAGCCAACTCCCGGGTCTCTGTTCAAAAGCATCATGTGGGCCATAGCAGCATGCGCTTTGCTCCCACCCTGGCGCCCCCCTAGTGTGGCACCAGGGGGCAACTGTCCCCCCCACCCTTCACTATGCCTTGGTTTTAGTTAGCCAGATGTCCACTTATCATGGGCATGGCCAAGTTTCCCATGGTCTCAAAGTTTGTTTACAGCCACCAGTCCTGGCTCTCAGTGTTCTGTGCTGTTATTAAGCTCTAAATTACCCCAAATGTCTTCTAAAAGCCCAGTAAGCAGTGGAAGTGTTGGCGATGTTGCTAGATAATATTGACCTCTCATGGTATGGCAAATTCTTTGGTTTGGAAGCAATCAGGTTCCAAGAGTGCTGGACTAGAGCGGTTCAACGTGTTGTAGAATGTACTATTTTTCAACCATTAATTCTATCTTAGCCAGCTGAGCTCACTATCTACACAACAAAGGACTTTAGATCTGTGAGTGTAAGATTCAAGACCAACACAACCAGATCTGTAGAGGTTTAAAAACTGGGGTGTGTGCAAATTTAAGAATCATTTACACAGGGAGTTCATAAGAAATACTTCCTATGGACTCTCTATGGAAAGATGGAAGGACTTGAGAGCCACATTTAGATACATCAGACATTTGATGTCTAACTTCTTTACCAGCAAGAAATGAGTGAGAGTGACACAGCTTCATAACAAAATCTCCCAAGTCCTTCTCCATTCTACTTGCAGGCAGCTCTTGTAATCCCTTATGCATCTGCTGCTTTTTACTGGCACTTGGTGGGATTTTCAGCAGGGCCTAAAAGTGGCTCCAGAAAGAAGTCCAGGATCTGTGCTTCTAAAAACCCCATCCTCAACTTCTAAACCAAGTTCAATTAAGAAACCTGAAAGGGATTTCTCGAAGTAAAAACTTGCTTGCTGCCACTGTACCTTGGGCAAAGGACTGCAAACATCCTGCTAATGTTTGTGAGGATACTTTATTTCACTTACTTATGCAGAAGATGATATGACTTCTCAGAAACACAGAAGTTAGTTTCAATTTGAATTTTAGCAAACTTAAAAATATATTTGGAAAGGGACATGACTTAGTAACTATTTGTAATTTGTTTTTAGTCATTAGACTGTCAATTTAAAATGAAGAATCATCCTTAATGTAACAGCAAATATCTTAAAGGCAGTGAATCCTGATATTACTGGATACACCATGAGTTTGAAGCTGACATTTTCCTTACCTAAAAAGGACTTGGCAACGGCATATAAGGCTTGTGGGGGCCAGGGCAAGAACCAGTCAATGCCAGTATTGTTGACAAGACCTTAAAACAAATAAATATTGTCAACAAAACAATCCATCTTCAGTATTAACCCCGGATCCTGCAAATATGCTTATGCTTAACTTTACTCATATGTGTTTGCAGGATCAAAAGCTTAATTAGTACACGGTCTGGTACTTTTAGCAAAGGTGCTTACGCATAAACCAATCCCTCTATTTAAATATCAAATAACGAACTGAGTACCCAGTGTCCAGGCCTACCCCTCATGTGACCCACTGCATTGTTCTTTTGTAAGTAAGTAACTTATTTCCACAGCTACTCATAAACCGTCTTTAATCTGTAAATATCAGACCAGTGAATGGAGACAATTTGAGAGTTACTCTAATAGAGATGAAGTGCTGCAATACAGGCAGGCCATTTAGCACACATTCATAGCTCAAAGAAGTTATTAACTGACTGTTAATTGTCTGACCCAAATATAAACAGAGCCGGGGGGGGGGGCTAACAGACTTACTGTGCCCCTGGACAAGATGGGAGGGAAGGACTGATTCTGCGCTCCCAGAAGGTGTGGGGCTGCAGCAGCCAGCCCTCAGTCCCACCTAACCCACACCTTTCTATGTCCTTCCACTGCCAACCAGCCTTCACAGCTGCCTGGATTGTGCATCATGAGGCTTCGGTGGTGATTTAAAGGGCCACCACCACTGCCGCAATAGCATCAGCCAGAAATCCTGGTCCCTTTTAAATAGCAAGGCCCCGGGCCAGTTGCCCCCTTTGCCCAATCCCTTCCCCATTGGTAAGCCTGAAACTGACCATATAAATGTCAATCAATCTCCACTTATGTGTGGTAACTAATAATAAAATATACTATACTATACTATTTGTTTGCCCTGATGAATAACTGCTTTTAAAATATCTGCACACATCCATTGAAGAACTTGTCCAAGATTACTTCTAACCAGCATCCCATATGTACACAGGAGCTAAACACTGAAGTGTAAAATTTAATACACAAACCTGGGAAATTTCGGCAACGTGTTCTCAGGGTATCACCAACTGGTGACATCCCAAGGACAATATGAAGGTTGTTTGCACTCTTATTTACAAAATACTGCCAGACACTTTCTTTAGCAGGTCCCACTCCAGCTTTAATAGCTTCATCTCCAATCTGACTGAGTATAGAGTCTTTTTCATCATCTGGAAAAAGTGCTGGTACAATTCCTATCACATAAAGACAGAGCGGTCACAGAAAGTTCTCAGCATGGTAAAGAGGCAGCAAGGCCTAGGGGAATGATAATTGTCCCAGAAGCCAGAAAATTGCTGACTTCTAAAATTGGTTCAGCAAAAAATACTCTTAATGGCTTTGGACAAATCACTTTAGTGTCCCTATCTAGAAAATGGGGGCAATATTTATGGTACCTTCATCCCTTACAAAGGTCTTGTGAGGAATAATTACATCATTTTTTTATATTTCAAATATATAAAACATCATAGCTCAAAAGATTGTCTCTTTCCTCAAAAAAGTTGGTTTAAGCATACACAGAGCACTCTGAGTACTTTCAAGGCTTGTCTCTTTCACCAACAGAAGTTTGTTCAACAAAAGTTATTACCGCCCCACCTTATTTCTCTTCTGATATCCTGGAACCAATATGGCCACAACAACATGGCAAACAACATACAAGTGATAAGTAATTTATCGGAACTCATAATAATGTAAAATAAAATATAATTATTTTGATCACATGCATATGAAAAATTAAAACACATGCTTCATCAGATTTGTACATAAAACATAACTAGGGAATATAACAATCAGTCCACATTTTAACTATCCACAAACAAATAGCTACTCTATGTATTTAACAGCTACTACAGACAGACATCAGGACAGAGTTAAACAGACAAATAGACACAGACAAATAGACACAGGGACACAGAAATACACACAGAGGAGATGCAGAAAGAGAACAGAAAGAAGAGAGTAAGGCTGAGTCTACACTACCGATTTTGTCAACAAAACTTAGGTTGACATCCAAAAACTGACAAAACACAAATCACTAGAGGATGTTCACACTCTCTCTGAGGACATATCATGTTCACACTGGAAGGACCATCATTGACAGTGTGAGTAATGTGCCTGTGGGTATGTATCCCACAGTGCAGTGCTGTGCAAAGGCAGAGCTGATTCCTGCACATCTTGGGATTCCCTCTGAGTTCTCCCACACCATCCTTAGCTGCTGGGAGTTACATCATGAGTAGCTCTGTGAGCTCTCCATGCTGAGGAATGTCAAAGCAGTACAGCAGCCTGCCCCCCTCTTCCTGCAGCAGTCTCAGTCTGCGTGCCATTGTGTTCGTAGTGCAGGGCAGAACAGAAGCACTCCAATTATTTGCTCTTTGTTTGTTCCCCAAAAGAAGCAGCTCACTCAGCTGTCAGATACTTCCCGGAACTTTAAAAAGAGAAGGAGTGCATGTCTGCAGGGCAGCAAAGATCAAAACACTCACAGAGCCATCAGGGTTAAGGATGTTAAAATGTGGTTATTAGGCTAATCGTATAGTTGATACAAATTGTATCGATTTTACGATTAGTCGATAGGACTGCGCTGCATATCCACAGTGGGGTGTAGGTCCAGAGCTGGCTGTAGCTGGGACTGAGCAGTCCTGGCTCATGCTGGCTCCGGAAGCCTCCTGTGCTGAAGTTCTGCATTTTAAATGTAGTAACGTAAGCCTCTGGGCTCTTATTACATTTAAAATGCAGATGGAGAGGCACAGTGATCAGTGTGAGCTGGGTCTGCTTGGCCCTGGCTCACACTGAGTCCAGCAGCTCCTGTTCATGGCAGACAGCCCCGTCCTCCACAAGCAGGGGTTGGCCATGGGCAGGAGCAGTGCCAGCAGTAGCTTCTGTTCATGGCAGCCACGACTGGCTGTGGACAAGTGCTGCTTCAGAAGCCCTGGCTGCTACAAATGGGCTGCTTGGTGACAGCAGGCTCTGTCTGTGGGGGGACCCAGCTTTTAAGCTGGCTCCCCCCCAGCACCAGCTCTTGTTCCTTCCTCTTGCCTCATATAGCCTTATGGGGTTCATGTACTTTTCAAAAGCAGAAGTACCCCAGGGAACATGGGGCAAGCAGGGACTCAAGCAGTCCCCACTCGTCCCATATTGCAACTGCAGTGCTTCAGCCTTTGAAATGTAGCAAGAGCCCTGTAGGGTTCTTTTACATTTCAAAGGTTGAAGCATAGCAGTGGGAACACAGTGGAGACTGCTTGAGTCTATACTGGCCCCGTGCTCGCTGCAAGGTTTCTGCTTTTGAAATGTATAAGCGTCCTGTAGGCTCACCCCATATTCCCTGCAGTGCTTCTGCTTTTGAAATGTACAAGAGCCTGTAGGCTCCTCTAAGGATGAAGCAGCTGCTTCAGTTCCCACTCGCACCATTTCCCTGCTGTGCCTCTCCCCTCTCCACAGAGACACTGGTAGGTGGAGCCAAATTTTAAGCTGGCTCCCCCCAGCATAGGCTCGTTCCCCCACTTTGCTGCTTCTCTCTGATAGAGGCAGCAAGCGGGGGAGGAAGCAACTAGTCAAGTCACTTCTCGACTATCTGATAAGCTTATGCTTATCAGACAGTCGACTAGTCACTTACATCCCTAATTAGGGTAGGCATTGGGAGATACTGGCAGAAGCCAGTTCTGTTGACAAAACAAATAGAGTCCACACTGGCTTTTTGTCAACAATAAAGTGAGGGAGGGAAAAAAAAAGTCTCTTTTAGAGGCAGAAGTTTTTTGTCACCAAAACGGTGTTTTTCCAGACAAATATCAAGCAGTGTGTACACTCTCACTGTTTTGTTTCACAAGGCTGTTTTTGGCAGCAAGACTTGGATGTGTGCCTCTGGATCACAAATGTAATCAAAGATGTCCATGAGACAATATCTCTATTAAGATATAACCCACATTAGGAAACAGCTTGAGAGAGAATTCTGGGTCAAATACCATGGATAGGGCAAAATAGCTCTTTTTGTAGCCCATTACACCTATCCAGACTAGGGTTGTTAAATTTCAATTAATCAGCTAATTAAGTAGTTGATGGAATTTCCATCAACTACTTGATTAATTGATAAGGGGGAGGTGGGGCACTCGCTATGCCAGCTGTGCCTCAGCCTTTTAAACTGAGCAAGGGCCAGCTCTTACTACTTTTAAAATGCAGAAGAGCAGCGGGGAACAATGGGCAAGTGTATTTTGACTGTGGTGCTTCAGCATATGAAAAAAGAAGTTACTCACCCTGTGCAGTAACGATTGTTCTTGGAGATGCGTGTCCCGTGGGTGCTCCACTGTAGGTGTCGGCTTGTCCCGGCGCCGCAGATCGGAGATCTTTCTAGCCGTAGTCTGCCGGATCACTCATGTGCGAAGTACGGCTCGTGGCTTTTCGCGCCGTTTGAGCAGCGCTGGTCCGGCTCCTGCCAGTTCCTCCTGCCTCTTAGTCTGAAAGACAAATAATAATAAATTCCAAAGAGGGGAGGAGGGCAGTTCGTGGAGCACCCACGGGACACGCATCTCGAAGAAAAATCGTTACTGCACAGGGTGAGTAACTTCTTTTTCTTCTTCGAGCAGTGTCCCATGGGTGCTCCACTGTAGGTGAATGTACAGCAGTAGCTCACGAATGGAGGAGGGTTCGGAGCTATCGTGCTGTAGCTGAGGATAACACTGCTGTCGCCACCGTGGAATCAGGTATTAACAAGTTCGGGATAGCGTAATGCGTGGCGAATGTTAAATTGGAAGACCACGTAGCAGCTCTGCAGATATCTATCAAGGGGACTCCCTTGAGAAAAGCAGTGGATGTAGCGACCGCCCGAGTTGAATGAGCCCTCATAGTCGAAGGCAGTGGTTTCTTACATAGTTCGTAACATGACCTTATGCACTGTACGATGGAAGAAGAGATGCGTTGGGCGGACAGTGGGCAACCCTTAGAACAGTCCGTCATTGATATTAATAATGCATCCGTCACACGGAATGGTCTGGTCCTCTCGATGTAAAAGGCGAGAGCCCGTCTGACGTCCAAAGTGTGCAGGCGTGCATGCTCTGGTGACGCATGTGGTTTAGGATGGAATACCGGGAGGATTATAGGTTCGTTAATGTGAAATCGAGAGATCACTTTGGGACGAAAGCGTGGTAATGTTCGGAGTATTACTGCTTGGTGCATAAAAATCGTATATGGAGGAGAGGCTGATAGCGCAGCTAGTTCACTCACTCTCCTCGCGGAAGTGATGGCCAGTAAGAAAATAGCCTTCATAGACAGATTGTATAACATACATGTTGCTAGCGGTTCAAACGGTCTGGCTGTTAGGGAATTGAGAACCAACTCAAGGTCCCAAGGATCCGCCGGTTGAGTATAATGCGGGTAAAGGTTAGACATTCCTTTCAAAAATCTTTTAGTTGTTGGATGAGAAAATAGTGAGTATCCGTTAATCCGCTGGTGAAAGGCTGCAATTGCAGCGACGTGAAGCCTGATGGAGGTACATGTGAGGCCTGAATCCTTAAGGTGTACAAGATAGTCCAGGATATATTGTAAAGGTGAGGAGACTGGGTCCAGGTCCTTTTGTGAACACCACGATGAGAAACGTGACCATTTAGAAAGGTAAGTAGTCCATGTAGATAGTTTTCTACTGTTCAGCAGAATGTGCTTGACAGACTGTGAGTATAGCACTTCTGATTGTTGGAACCAACTAGGTACCATGCCGTGAGCGCAAGATGATTCACCTGCGGGTGAAGCAGGGAGTGATGATCCTGTGACAGGAGATCGTGTCGAGGTGGCAGAAGAAACGGAGGATGCCTTGACATGCGATGTAAGTATGGGTACCATGTTTGCCTGGACCAGGCTGGGGCTATTAGGATTACTGTGGCCCTGTCTCGAATTATTTTCTCTACCACCCGTGGAATTAGAGGTGTGGGTGGGAATGCATATAGTAGGTGACGCCCCCAGTTGTATAGGAAAGCGTCGCCCTCTGAATTCTGTCCGATCCCCGCTCTCGAGCAATACCGAGGACATTTCGTATTGCGAGAAGTTGCAAAGAGGTCCACTATTGGGAAACCCCAGTGTTGGAATATCGTCGCAGTCACGGTTGGGTGCAGCTCCCATTCGTGATTGGGACAGAAATGTCTGCTGAGGGCGTCTGCCCTTACATTGTGCTGACCCGGGAGGTATTCTGCGACTAGAAAGACATTGTGACGATTGCACATGTTCCATAGGCGAACCGCCTCCGCGCACAGGGAGTGGGACCGGGCACCCCCTTGCTTGTTTATATAATAGACGGTCATTATATTGTCCGTCAGGACTCGTATGACCTGGTCTTGAATGACAGGAAGGAAGTGTTGACATGCCCTGTACACTGCCCTGAGCTCCAAAAAGTTGATGTGCATCAGCGACTCGTCTGGCGACCATAGGCCTTGTATTTGCTCGCGCCCAAGGTGCGCACCCCATCTGATGAGTGACGCATCCGTTGTCAATTGCATCGACGGTTGGGGGCGATGAAAGGGCACTCCCAACAATAGATTGTTTGGTACTGTCCACCAAGTAAGTGATTTCTTGACGTGGATGGGGACTGTTATTGTCCTGTGGACATCGCGTACGTTGGGGGGGACAGATTCGAGCCATCCAATGTTGGATGCATCGCAAATGTAACCTTGCATGCTTCACTACGTACGTTGTGGAGGCCATGTGACCCATGAGCTGCAGGCACCTTAGTATGGGAACCTTTGGGCTGTTGAGTAATATCTGAATCAAGTCTTGCATCGTGGAGAACCTTTCCATCGGTAATGATGCGCGTTCGGTCATAGAGTCCAGACGGGCGCCTATGAATTGTATTGTTTGGCGTGGTTCCAGTGATGACTTTGGAACATTGAGAAGGAGTCCCAGCTCGTGAAAGAGCCTGCGTGTTATCTGAGTGGCATTGATCGACTCCTGCAGTTACTGGGCTCTTATTAGGCAATCGTCGAGGTATGGGAAAATCATTATGTGTAGGCGACGTAGGTATGCAGTCACCACAGCCAGGGTCTTGGAGAAAACCCGCGGAGCCAACGAGAGACCGAACGGCAGGACCTTGTACTGGAAATGGTCTGTACCAATTTGAAAGCGCAGAAATCGTCTGTGTGCTGGGTGGATCGCAATGTGAAAGTATGCGTCCTGAAGATCGAGGGATGTGAACCAATCCTCATTCTGAAGTGCTGGGATGATTGTGGTTAAGGTAACCATTTGAAAGCATTGTTTTCGCAAGAAACGGTTGAGGTCGCGGAGATGTAGTATCGGTCTCCATCCCGATTTCTTTTCCGTTACGAAGTAGCAGGAGTAGAACCCTCTGCCCTTGAATTCGTCCGGAACACGTTCTATCGCCCCGACAGTAAGAAGACGGGCGACTTCCTGTCTGAGCAGTATCTCATGAGATGGGTCCCTGAAAAGGGACGGAGCAGAGGGGGATGGATGAGGTAGCGACGTGAATGGAATGGTATAACCGAGACGAATTGTTTCGAGGACCCATTTGTTGGTGGTGATGTAGGCCCATCGATGGAGGTACGGTCTGAGGCGGTGATGAAATATCGCCTTTGAAGCACTCGGAATGGTATTGACGGGAATGGTTCTCAACCCCTCGAGGGAAGCGTCAAACTTGCTGCCTGGTACCCTGCTGGGAAGTCGTTTTGGGCGGCGGGCGGCTGCGTTGTTGCCGCTGCCTACCCCTCTGTTGGTCCTGGGGTCTATACTGAGGGGATTGCCGGAAGGGGGGCCTCCGTCTCTGGTAGGTCGTATATCGCTTTTTGCGGTATGGAGGGGTGTACATTCCGAGCGTTTTCAGAGTGGTTCTGGAATCCTTCCCCGAGTGTAGGAGTTGGTCAGTCTTCTCGGAGAAGAGGTTCTGTCTGTCGAAAGGTAAGTTCTCGACCTTTGAAAACAGGTCCTTGGGAGCAGAAGACTGTTGCAGCCAGGATGCTCTGCGCATAACGACTGATGTGGCTGTCGTGCGCGCTGCTGCGTCAGCTGTGTCCAGAGCAATATGTAAGGCTGTTCCTGAGGCTGCGTAGCCCTCTTTTATCACAGCCTTTAGGATGTCCCGCTTTGACTCTGGAATGTGCTGGAGCAAAGGTACAAGCTTGGTGTAGTTATCGAAGTTATGATTCGCCAACAGTGCGGAGTAATTGGCCATTCTAAGTGTTAGAGTTGCAGAGGAATAGATTTTACGTCCGAATAAATCGAGACACTTACTATCCTGGTCCGCAGCAGTAGGCTTGTACTGTGGCATCTTTGCTCTTTGCTGAACTGCATCCACCACCAAGGAGTTCGGTTGCGGATGCATGAATAGGAATTCCATCCCTTTGGCAGGGACAAAGTACTTTTTATCCGCCTTTTTATTTGTCGGTGGGACAGATGCTGGAGATTGCCAGATGTCGTCCGCAATTTCAAGAATAGCTGCGTCCAATGGTAGGGAGATCTTTGGTTGATGGGTGTGTTTGATGTTACGAAGGAGATGATGTTGCTTTTGCTCCACGTCACCCAATTGTACGCTTTGGCTCTCCGCCACCCTTTTGAACAACTCCTGAAATTGACGGAGGTCGTCAGAAGGTGAAGTGTCACCCTGAAACACTGCGTCGTTGGGGGACGATGAGGACTGTTGTGCTGGTGAATGGTCAGGTTCAACATCCCGAGCGGGAAGAGGTTGTTCGACGTGGTAGGTAGACCCGGAGGGAGTTGGTGGTCTTAAAGGAGCAGAAGAAGACTGGTATTTCTGTCCTGGATGGGATTGCGGGGACCGGTGTTGATAGGACGAAGTATGGCGATGATGGGGGGATGTGGAGTGACGGGATCCCATTGAGTATTCCGAGCGGGTTGATCTTGGTGATCGCGACCTGTCCCTATAATAAGTGCTGCGACTGGGTGAACGCAGGTCACGGCGGTAAGAATGACCAGAGCGTGGTGATATATGGCCAGTACGAGAGTACTCGGAGTACTGTGGAGACGGGGACCGCGGCTCTGGAGAAAACTCCGGGCTCGGGGATAGAGAAGATAATCCCCTGGTTGCGTGGGCCGTTGGGGCTAGTAAATGCTCCAGTGGAGAAGATGCTGGGGTAGAAATGACTGAATGCGGAATCACTTCTACTGGCATTGGAGGAATCCGTGCCGAGGTGGGCCCCTTCAGCGTCGCTGATCAACTCGGCACCGGTGATTGACTGTGCTCCCGAGATGTATGGAGAGGAGAAGTCCGTCGCATCGTTGGTGAGCGTCTGTGCTGAGACGGGTCTTTCGGTGCAGAAGGGCGACTCGGTGCCAGCGCGGTCGACGCCGGGGAGTGCCTCGGTGCCGAAGGTCGTTGTGACTCCCGTTGTTTGGTGGGAGGTGGTGGACGCGTCAGTGAGCCCGTAGGTACCGGTGATCGTCTCAGCGCTGGGGAGCGGCTCGGTGCCGGAGAGCGGCTACGCGCCTGAGAACGTCTCAGTGCGGGAGAGCGCCTCGGTGCCGTGGGCCTCGGTGCCAGTGAGCGACTACGGCTCAGTGCCCGGCTACGGCTTGGTGCTGGGCTGCTCGGTGCTGGACTATGGCGCGGTGCCGGGGAGCGGCTGCGTCTCGGTGCCGGGGAGCGGCTACGTCTCGGCGCCGGGGAACGGACCGGTGCCGGGGGACGCTCAGTGCTGGGAGCGGTTTTCGGAGCCATAGGCGGCCTAGAGACCGAGGGAACGGCTGATATGGTCGAGCCCGATATAGAAGGGCTCAGGGCCGACTTACTCCGGCTGTCTTTCGGCGGCCTCGCTACTTTCGCGGGCGGTGCCGTAGACGTCCCTGGTTGATCGTCAGCCGATCTTGAGGGTGGGAGGGACCGTGTCGGAGATGGTTTTCTTTTAAGTTTCTTGGACTGTTTCGAGTGTCCTTTTGACTGCTGGACGTCCGGTTGTAGGGCTTTGTCGAACAGAAGGACTTTTAGGCGCATGTCCCTGTCCCGTTTAGCTCTAGCTGTTAGTTTGGAGCAGTGGGGACATTTTTGGGGAATATGTCCTTCCCCGAGGCACCTAATGCATAAAGCGTGGCCATCAGAGGCAGGCATTGCCTCGTGGCATTCGCTGCATTTCTTAAAGCCCGGCATTGGGATGACTAATTAACTATTGAAGTAAAACTGTTGTGTTTTGGTTTTTTTTTTTGACTAACGACTAGGGTAAACTATAACTTGGAACTCTATATAGGAACTATATACAATAACATATAAAGTCTCTCTGTCTCTGTAGGAAACAGTAGTCACCAGAGAGACAATATTCCGTCCGCGGCCGAGGATGGTCAGGAGGAACTGGCGGGAGCCGGACCAGCGCTGCTCAAACGGCGCGAAAAGCCACGAGCCGTACTTCGCTCATGCGTGGTCCGGCAGACTACGGCTAGAAAGATCTCCGATCTGTGGCGCCGAGACAAGCCAACATCTGCAGTGAAGCACCCACGGGACACTGCTCGAAGAAGAATATAGCATTTCAAAGGCAGAAGCACCACAGTCAGAACGTGGGCTCACCATTTCCCTGCTGTGCTATTGCCTCCTCTGCCCCTGCAGACAGTGCTGTGGAGGAACTGGCTTTTGAGATAGAGGCATTAACGGAGGAGGGAAGCGGTAGCTTCCCCTTTACCACTCTCTGGCTAATGAGTCTCCTTTACTTTGGCACAACAATGACCACACCTCTGTCCAATAGATTTACCCACAAATGACAGCTCCTCAAACTGGAGGGCCACCCCCCACACACCTTCCAGTTACCCAAACTTTATCCCACTACCTGTTCAATAAGTTTATGCTTATTGAACAGCCATGGTTATTTCAATTAAAGCACCAGTGTTTTTGTCCTCAGGTTCAAACATGAATTCCTGCACCAGAGGAAACAGTATGAATGAGAAACATTAATATTTAAAAACTACATTATTCTGGTGACTCAGGCAAAGGCACATTTTTGATTTTGCATTGCTTGCTAATCAGGAAATACTTGTAGTCTTTCTGCATCACCTGAAGTTAACATATTGTTGATGAGTTCCAGAAAACCTTCTTCTGCCACATGGGCATCTGTAAACAGGAAAATCATGGCCTTGTTCTCAATACCAAGCTTTATATACAATGTTTTCAAGTCTTCACGGAAATTGTTTTCTCCATATCCTCGACTCAGAACAATTTCAAACACCTAATAATGCAACATAAAATATATTTGAAAGACACAGAATGTTGAAAGATGGACCCACAACAAGGAACTCAACTTCCCTGGGGTTCTGGTTTGGTCTTATAACTAGTACAGATATAATGTGAAAGTAAAATGGTGACAAAATATTTACTCCTCTGTATTCTCTTTAAACTGTTCCAATCCTCTAGGCTCAGAACCTCAAAATCATTCTGGACTTCTCTCTTTCCTTTGTTCCCCACCATCTTATTTGGATGTTTGTATGTCACTGGGCACAATGAGGCCTCGCTTGTGTGTCCGAGAACTACTGCACTAAAGATAAATAACAGTAGTAGTACTTAAAGACTACTGATTTTTCACTTAGATCTCCAAAACCCACCCTGTACTCTCTGCTCACAGCCTTAAGTACCCAGTTACAAGGACTCACAATCTTCCATGCCAAGTCACTTCAACCTCCTATCTCTGACCTTTGAATGCTCACTCCACCCCCTTTCAATCTCTCCAGAAAGCAGCTACTACCCTAATTTTGACATCACTTGCTTTCTTTCATTGTCTGTATCAGGTTTAATTTCTGAGACCCCTCAAGGTTCTACACAGTTAGGGGCCACCCGCCATTTTAAAAGCTACATTATTCTGGTGACTCAGGCAAAGGCACATTTTTGATTTTGCAGTGCTTGCTAATCAGGAAATACTTTCAATCTCTCCCAGATACCTCACATCCAGCTGTATATGCGGCCAGTCTTGCAAGGGACTGTTTTCCTGAGCCTCCCACTCCTACAAGCAGGGCATGGCCACGATCCATCCGTATGATGCGATGCACACGGGTTAAATGCTCCAGGGCATCATCAAAAAGCACCAGGTTCATTTTTGTATTAACTTCATTGTACTCTTCAAGAATCTCCTGTAAAGACAATTGTTTAGACAGTTACCAACAGAAATGGGAAATGCTGAAAAGGTTAGTAAACAAACAGAATGTAATAATTTATTAGAAGCATTATTACTCAAAAGAATTCTGAGAAAAAGTTGATTATCAGAAAATTTATAGTATTTAGGATTTCTCATGGAATAAATAGATGTTCACTGATTTCTAGTATTCATACCCAACCTTACTATACATAGAAACTATATGTACCTAACAAGGGGCAAAGAGCTTCCTTAATGATTCAAAACAAGTTTATTTCTCACAAAGAAAAACAAAAGCCTGCACTGGAATATTGTGAAAAAGGGACACTATTTATTTACTTTGAAAATGTTTCAATCTCTTGGATAAACCTGTTTATAATCTAATCCAAAACACTCATCTAGAAATCCCCTATCATTTTTTCTTGCTTTACAATCATTTTTTCCCTATTTGTAAAATGTTTTTCTCTCCTTTTTTACTATGTGAAAGAAAAACACAAACAGGGAAAACTAAAACTCAATTAGGAAAGAGTGAAAATGACTATATGCAAAGCACTGTTATTTACACAAAGTAAACAAAATGATAAAATAAAGGAAAATGCTTCTTTCTTTCTAATCTTTTTCAGTTTGAGTCCTCCCAGCTATTATTTGTCACAAAAGGTGGAAAAATTCAGACTGAAATGTGACTCTTGTTTTTTAAGAGACTTGCTGACAGTGTCCCTTAAAAAAAAGAAAACCCCATTATTTTGTGTAGATTTTAGTCTGGAAAATTGTCAAAGTATGAATGTAGCATAGGTTTCATGGAATCATAGCAATGTAGACATTGGAGCAACCTCGAGAGGTCATCTAGTCAATCCTTTTATGTTAATAACCATACACACCTGAAGGGCAAACTGTTATTAAATATGTCTTCAATCTGTTCTGTGCCAACTGTCTGGGGCTCAGAGGGCTTGGGCCAAGGAACTGTTTAACTGTGTTGCACCTATTTGGGCTCAGACTGAAGCCCAAGCTCTGGGGCCCTCCCACCTCTCAGGGTGCAAGAGCCCGGGCTCCAAACTTGAACCCAAATCTCTACAACACAATTAAACAGCCTCACAAACACAAATCAATTGGCCCAGGCACGCATGGGTTTTTAATTGCAGCTTAGACAGACCCTATTATTTCACACAGACAGACTCACCCAGATGCTGGTTAAAGCACCAAAGACACCATATATTGGGAAATAGGAGGGCAGTAGCCCTCCCTCTGAAATTTAGACTCCTGGATTTCATACTTGAGGTCTGCTTAAATCTGCATGCCCTGACTCCAAAGGTAGTTCTTAAATGCAACAGAGTTTGAGCTGCTTGCAGTTTTGCCTTCGGAGCAGAATGTTTGTTATGAAAAGAGAGATGCAGGTGATTAAGAATAAGAAAAGGATGGACATTCAAGTCATTAAAGGAACGTTAGACCATCATGAAAACATTGCCAGGTACTCCATTTGAAAAATAGGGAGGAAGAGTAGGAATAAGTGTTGTGCTGCTAAGATCTGCAAGTTTGTATTGAATTTACAAATGCTGCTGAAAAGGGGGTGAACAGGGACTAATCCAAGGCTGACTTCACAGAGTTATAAAGGGATTTCACAAAACTGGGTGACTGGGCAACACAAGAGCAGATGAAATTCAGTGTTGATAAGTGCAAAGTAATGCATGTGGAAGAATATAAACCTAACTATAGATACAAAATAGCTGTTACCAATCAAGAAAGAGATGTTGGAATCATTGTGGATAACTCCTGGAAAACATCTTTTCAATGTGCAGCAGAAGTCTAAAAACTGAAACAGCTAACAGAATATTGGGAATCGTTAGGAAAGTAACAGATAATAAGACAAAATACCATATACCCTCTACTTAAAGACATTTGTATGACCACATCATGAATACTGTATGCAGATCTGATTACCCCATCTAAAAAAGATAAATTGTATTTGGAAAAGGTACAGAAAGGGCAACTGAAATGATTGGAGTAAAATATATTAGCTGACTAGAAAATCATGATTGGCATGGAAAAATTGAATGAGGAAATGTTGTTTATTCTTTCACTAACATAACATAAGAAGCCAACCCAATCCAGTTTTTAGGTAACAGATTTAAAACAAATAAAATATTTTTTTTCAGAATCAACTTGTGGAACTCTTTGCCAGGAGATGGTGGAAAGGCTCAAGCCATAACAGGGTTCCAGTAAGAACAAAATAAATTCAAGGAGGATAGGTCCATCAATGATACTAGCCAAGGATGGTGTGCTTAGATTCTCTTTGCAAGCAGGTAGGAATGGGAACCAGGGGATAGATCATGATGATTGCCTCTTCTATTCATTTCTTCTGAAGCGCCTGATAATGGCCATTGTTGGAAAACAGGATACTGGGCTAGAAGGACCTTTCATCTGACCCAATATGGCCATTTGAATCTTCTTATGTAGAACTGAAATGTATCTGTTCCCTTGCTGTAACCCACTAGACCCCATTCCTCTTCCAGAACTGAGATAGAGCCCAAGAGTCCTGATGGGATCTCTCTCTCTCTCTCCCCACAGAGTTAGTAACAAAGTAAGAATATACGTTAAAATGTTAAGGCTAACCAGTGTCCCTTAAGTGACTTGCCACAATATTCAGAGGGATAGCCAAGTTAGTCTGTAACTGGAAAAACTTAAAAAACAATGAATAGTCTAACAGCATCTTAAAGACTAACAAAACATGTAGATGGTGGTATGAGCTTTTGTGGACACAAGCTGTTCGAGCTGAGTGGGTCTAATATTTATTTAATTTTCTTTCTTTTATATCAGAATTAGATACAGTGCTACTGTCAGCTAACTGCTAAGGTGTCTGCCAAAAAAAACTAGAGTTTTCCTGTGCCTTTCCTGTATAGAGATGATGTGTGTGGGGGTGAGGGTGGATGGGGTTGGTTCTCCCCTCCCCATTTGGTGCTTGGCTTGACTGAGCATGCTCAGTAACACTGCTGAACCCACTGTCCTCAGTCCACACCATCATGACATGCACAGGTCTGTCCCTCCCACCAAAATCTGAAATGGTGCCCCTATAAAGCACTATACCTGAAAGAGAGCTTTTGCTGCATCATAGTCCTGTATGTCCTCATAGACACGAGGTTCCCCTTCATTCAGTGCCATTCTGAAGTCTCCAAAAAGAATAGGGTCTCTCATGGCCTGCTCTAAATCATCTTTGAAATGCTCTTGAATCAAGCCTTGTATATGCCCTTGTACCTTAAAGTATATAAGTGCAAATAGGTAAAATGATGCTAAGTGTTCTGAATGCAGGAACACTCAAAGGGCCTGATCCTGCAAACTTTTACCCAGTAACTATTTGATTGATTTTAATGGGACTGGCATAAATACAACATCTGCAGATATAGACTCTACTAACATTGTATATTTATCCTCTAAAACTAAGTGGCATATAGTTTATATACAAGCAGCCCAATTGCCCAAGGACTTTTGATGCCAAAGAGCTGAACAGCTTTAACAGAGAGAAGATTATGCTTAGTATAAAATCAATATCTTTATTCTGGTAAAATCACATACTACCTTTTACTCTTATAGTTAGTTCTGATATCATTCCACCAGTGTCACCAAGACTTTGTTCTCTCTTTAATACAGAATGTAGATGCATATTTCATACAGCACATAAATATAAATGCATTTATCCACACATACATTATATAGTACTGGATGCAAATGTAACAAACTTTAAAGAGATTTAGCACATTACAAATGTTTTTTCTTATTCAAGTATTTTATGGTACTACACAAGAAATTGTGAGCTCCCCACATCCAGCAGCCTTTGCAGAGACAAAACTTCCTCCATTGGGCCAAATTCTTAAGTCTTACTAATGTATAGCTGCCTAACTTCATTGTTTTAACACTGATTTTCACCAGTTTAGCTGAGGGGCTGATGCTAATACTTAATCAGGTAAAACTCACATGCTTGAGACAGGTAAACTTCAGGACTCGATACTGCACAGCTAATTTGAGACGGTGGTAACCATGCCAATGAAGCATACAGTTATAAAGTTTAGGCCCAGAAGATCATTGAGGATGACCTCTTGTAGATGCATGAATAGTTCATAGCGTTTGAAGCCTAAGACATATGCAGCATCTCATTCAGCTTTTCAGTGCTTTTTGATAGATCTGATGTCTGAAAGCTCACAAGTTTGTAATAACACAGTAATATCACAGATTATATGTAGAGCTCTGCAAGTCTGCAGATATCTGCTTTATATACACAGATCTGCATCCACATCGCCAGTTCGTTTTTGCAGATATGCACCCAGATACAGATTTTTTATCTAGAGCCCTTCAAATTTGGGGATATTTGCTTTTTAGCCTCAGGTATCCACATCCATGGATTCAATGTGGGTATCTGTGGCTCATTTTTGCAGATACAAATTCTGTATCCACGCAGGGCTCTCATTAAATGACCTTTCCTCCATCTGTGGGTTTATTCTGTTGTAACCAATTGCTAAACCTTTCTCATGGTATTAACATCAGTAGGTTATATGTAAATCAATTCCACTGTAAAACTGGAGTGATGCAATGGTGAATCAAATCCACAGTTTGATTTCAAGATTATAGTGGAACAGTTATTAGCATTACAGTTTTGTAAGAATTTCCATATTCATATAAGTGATTACTAACCAATCGGAAAAGTTACTCACCAGTATTTTGTCTACTTCATTGATCAATCTGTCATGGAAAACTCTCAGGCACTCATTTCTCCAGACTCGCACCATCTGTGTGACTGTTTGGAACCTATATCGAAGTTATCAGTGGACAAATCAGATAAGGTCATATGTTTTAATAGCACCGTTACCAAATCAGATTTTGTTTCCTTTTTCACTGAAAAGAGTAACTATCTCCAGAGATCCTATTTTACAGTGTTTGTCACAAGGAACAGTATCACAATTCAGGATTTTCCAAATTTCTTCCCACCCCTCCCCACAAAATGGCATATATACAACAAAAGGCAAAACAGAGACAACTGTATCTATGCACTGCTTTTTTAGTGTCTCCTTGAAAAAAAAGAGACCAATATATATTTACACATAGCTCAGTCACTGATTATTTCAGCAAAACTTTTAAGCATATGCTTCAATTTGTCCTAGTCAACAAAGCACATGCACGTGCTAAAACCCTATTGACTGATATACAGAACTAAAGTTTTGTGCTTAACTACTTTGCTGAATTGTGTTGTACTGCTGAATCAGGGCCTTAATTATTAAAGACTAGCTGAGCCCTGCCTCACAGCTATGGGGCAGCGGACTGAGGGGCAGCAGAGACAGGAGGATGAGGTGGTGAGGTGGGGCGGGTGAGCCAGAAGCACAGGAGGCACAGAGGGCAGGAACGGGAGAGGGGAGGGTTCAGGAAGATCCACGGGGCACCAGCTTGGGGGACCAAGGGAGGCATAGGTAGAGTGCAGCAGACAGGGACTTACTGCCAGGCCCACTGCATATACTACTTTTCTTTTTCCCCATGCCCAATGTGTCACTCGGAGAAGTCATTGTGCCATGGCACCAGCTGCATGATGGATCATGGGGTGCTGCCTCCTGCTGGGCTCTGCTGCCCACACTGTCTCTACCTGCACCCAGGGTGCAGGAGAAGCACAGGCCCCAGCCCATGAGCTGCCTGCCCCAGTGGGCACAGGTCTGCATAATACCACCACCACCTCCCCACTGCACCTGCTGGCCACTTACTGAGCCCTGCCCCTTGCCTTTTTCTCCTGCATGCCCTTTTGGGCTGCTTTTCAAGCCTCGCATCCCGCTCTGGTGTGGGGAGGGATGGGGGGCGAGGGCAAGGAGGAAGTCATTCAGTGTATTCTGCAATGTTGTCTGAGACAGACACTGTGATGGACACTTCTCCTGTTATAATAGTATAGATAAAGCACCAACACTTAATGAGATAGGAGAAAAAAAGAGTTTCCAATATTAAAGATGCTTTATAGGCATTTGTTAATGACTCCATTAACACTGCTATGTTCTATACAATGGAGGACAGGTGGATAATAAGTTAAACTATTAATTTACTCAGAGCAATATGAAGCAACTTAGGCAAAAGGGCACTACAATCAAAATTAAGAGCAAAGCTGTGGCATAACAAAAGCCAGGTAGCTGAAAGTAAGTACTCACAGAACATTTCTAATCTATGCCACAGCTAGGTAAAGGCATATTGACATAGATTGACTTATACGTCAATCTTAAACAGGTCTTTGTTGAACAGCTGAGAATTATGCTAGAGCGAAGTTCTTCAACACTTCATCTTGGATAAATTTGGCAGACCAGATGCCTGCACCAAGTGCCCCCTTTTATCTTGGCACGAAGGGAGTCTGGAAAAGAAGATGGTGTATCAGAGCACACTGACTCTTAGGTGGCATATGGTTCTTTAGGGACTATGTCTTGCTGGAAGAAAATCAGAAAAGCTCTTACATGTCTCTAATTCACCCCACAGTTGAGAATACGCCAGACTGCCCCTTACAATAAGGAAGGTATCTCTGACTCCCTGATGCCCAGCACTTATATACAGCTTAGCTGCAGGAGAAAAGCTACCTCAGATTTATGAGACTGCCAAATATTGCTGTTTTTAAAATAACAAAATTGCCTTACATTGGGCCAGATCACAAATGAGTGTAGTTCCAGTTAAGTGAATTTTTCTAAACGTTTTTTCTCCACTTACCTCTCTGGTGTTGTAAGAACAAGCCCATTGTAGACCCTGGAGAGATCTCGCAAATTAAAAATATAATGAAATTTGGAAGGAGTTGGGGGTAGGTCCCGAACTATGGCTTTGTACAGTTCCAAAGTACAGAACGTCATCTTGTCAGTAATCGCTGCTATTGAGTCATTAAAAGTCTGCAAACACGAGAAAGGAAACACTTCTTCTTGAGACTGATCAGGAGAAATATGATTTATCAAATATACTCCGCTTTCCTACTTTTCTACCCTTAACTGATAGATTTAAAATAACTCCTGGCAAGATAAAATGTTTTCCAGAATGTAAGTGTATACTATAATGGCTGTTTCTTACACTCAGTCTGGCTATTTCATTGTTTATATGGTAAGCTCTTTGCAGGGACCATCTTTTTGTTCTATGTTTGTACAGCACCTAGCACAATGGAATTCTGGTCCCATGATTGGTGATCCCAGACACTACTGCAATATGGATAATAAATGTCTCACATATAAAATTACAATTTCATGTGCTCAGTGATGCAATTTTAACACATTATATTTAATTTTCTGTGTTTCAATTCAAAATTTTATAGATCTTTGTGCATTTACAGCTGGCTATAGATTTCTATGAAAAACATTAATTTACAAATTATCTTCTGGCTGAATAGTCTATTGCTCAGTATGTAGCAATTCAACACAAGATGATCCCTCTTCATTAATTTTTTATTAACAAACTTTATTGAACAGCAACAACAAATACTTACTATATAGAGAACTAGAATATCTACAGGACATTCATTGGGTCCTTAACTCAAATAAGCTTTTTCTTCATTTAAATCATTACTCTGGGATGGGGCTGGAGGGTTCAATACACAAGCTGCCCTGGGCAGAGAGGATAACCCAAGTCTTCTCTTGCCATAACAGCTTTGGCCCACAGGAGAAATAGGGATGTTAAAATGCATATAATTGATTAACTGTGTAACTGCTGAACATTTCATCAGATATATGATTACATGTAGGGCAGCAGCTAGCTCATTGGCAACTTGTGTGCACTGGCTCCTCCCTGCCACTTTGCTCATTGGGAAGCAGCTGCTGCCTCTGATACAGAGGCAGCAGCATGGGGCAGCAGGCAACTCCCCAAGAGCCAGTGCATGCAGGGAGCTGGCTTTTAAGCTGACTCCCTGCATATGGCTGCTCTTTCTTGCTGCTTCTGTATTTATACTATTTGAAGACTTACAACCACATTTTAAAAGCTATGGAAAAGGGAAAGAAAAGTGAAAGGAGAAGAGAACAGTGTATAAGTTTATAAAATGAATCAGAATGTGGAGATGTAAAAATGATATGCAAAACAGTTTGTCAGCAGCAATGTAGGATCTGATTCAAAATCTCCACTGAAGTCAACAGAAAGACTTCCATTGATTTCAATGCATCTGGGGACAAGAATCATCATCTCTTGTCTAAAATCTCTTAGTAGCAGGATTGCAACAATTCCAGTCTGAAGCATGGCATTACTGTTTGTTACTTGACTTCCTAAGGAAGTTATTCTCTATTTGGATCCAAATTATTTCCTTGAATAAATGCATGATTCTCTCCCAACTTAAAGGAAGGCCAAGAAAAGAATCTGAGTGCCCATAGGTAACATAGGGCTGTAAGGAGTCATGGGTCCCCCAAACATTGTGGACAGGAGAGGCAAGGGGCCAGCAGAGGGACTAGTGGAGGGAAAAGTTTGGTGCCCACAGCAGGGGTGCAGCCTCCCTGCACTCACTGGCAGTATTGAGGCAAGCAGAGAAACATGGCCCTAGATCACACCACTCCTCCAGCTTCATTGCTCAGGAAGTGAGCAGAACCGCCACCTTCAGCCCAACCCCACATTCACCAGTAAGAAGCATAGCAATGCAGCCAGAGGAGCAGAGCAAGCTGGGGCTGCATTGCTCTACTTCCCCCCTGGTCCCTCGCTTGCTAGTCCCCCAACCTCATAGCTCGGGTGGGGGAAGAGTTAGGGCAGAGGCAGAGCAAGGGTGGGGATGGGGGGGGGGGGTTGTGCCAACCCTTCCCTGGGCTAGGAGAGTCACGTGGCTGGTCCACTGCACCATCTTCTTTCACCAGTCACCCTTGTGAGTGCTCATTAATAACAGTCACTAAGCTGTAAGATACAGATTGGATGCAAACAAGGAAGAAAGGAAATCACTAAAAGAAACACATTTAAGTTCTGTAGTTTCATGAAAGATAAAATTCTATTTATAAATAACAATCCTATTAAGCCTCAAATAAATTCAAATTACCTTAGTATGACCCTTCAGAATGGAGGCATAAATCAAATGCAAAGACACCTCAGAAGGAAAAGGTACATTGAAAACACTGAAGAGCGAAATGAATCGAGGATCAACTTCATTACGACCTCCTCCAGCTTTGCCCATGGCAGCAATAAAGCCAAGATCTCGAAGACTCTTACAAGTCATCTCCTTGCCACGGTCATATAAGGAACCTTTTTCCAAAAGCAACTTCAACAAGGCAATTGGTTGCTGTGTGCCATATTCATCAACCTTTATAAAACAAAAGAGCCAATACATTGTAATCATAGCATGGCTGAGCTGCCTGGAACCACCTGCAACAGGAAGTCATTGGGTCCACATTCAATACAACATAATGTCTAAGTGACATAAGGCTTTGGGGATTGATTCTCCTCTCTTATTCTGATTGGCTCAGGCAGGGAAAGCACCTTTTGTTGCTGATGAGTGACACACTTATACATCCATGATCAGCTTTTGGAAAGATATGGATGGATTCCAAGGAAATCACATCTCAATGATGTCAGCCAGAGGAAGGATCAGTGTGTGACAGTCATTTTAAGGGCATGAAGAAAGGAGGATCCTGATGTCAAAAGAAGTGATTCAAGACATTATAGGCAAAACTTCAGCAGAATACTCCCCTCCTTACAGGCCTAGAGTAGCAGATTAGGCCCAGCCATATCTTTGTCATGATGAAAGGCTTGCTAGGCCAAATTTGGGTGAGTGGCATTGCAACTTGGCAAACTGGGTCACACCAGTCAAATTCAACCCAGCAACTCTTCTGTCCTAATGCAAAGGAGGTAGTGCCAAATTTGAGTAAGTGACATTGCAAGCTTGCACACTGAATCACAATTTCACTCAAATTTGGTGCACCCATACCTCTGTCATGAGAGCCCTAGGCAGCTGCCTAGTTTGACTATAGATAGAGCGACCCCAGGATAGCAGCCTAACCACCAAAAAATATACATTTTTAAAGACTGAGTGATACTGTAGTTGCACTGAAACATGCCAGAGTGTTCAAAGATCCAAACCTTAGATATTGGAAGGTACAAAGCTGAGGCCCAAGTGTTATAATTAGGGCTGCCAATTAATACAATAGCGTCTGCAATTAACACAGGGCAGAATTAACGTGTTAAAAAAATTAATGTGAGTTAATCGCAGGTGTTTCTGTGCAGCTCTGCCCTTTTGAAACATTTCTGCAGCATTTCAAAGGGCAGTGCTGCACTGAGCTTGAAGTCAGCTGGGGACTCCAGCTGACCCCCGGACTCCACGTTGCACTGCCCCTTTGAAACACCATTGTGGCATTTCAAAGGGGTAGGACCGCACAGAAACGCCTGCAATTAATGCACGTTAATTTTTTTAATGAGTTAATTCTTCCCTATGTTAATCACAGGCGTTAGCACACATTACAGTAATTGATAGCCCTAACAAATCAATATATTTGAAGATATAGAAAACATCCAGAAATATTTAAATATATAGTGTTCTTATTATTGTTTAATAGCGTGATTAATCGCACGATTAATTTTTTTAATCGTTTGACAGCCTGAGCCTGGACGGACCACAAGAATGCAGCCTGCAGCTTCTTATGTTATATTGAAAGCAGGTTGGCAGCTTACCCTTGGCATGTTCATATCATCCATGAAAACCAGGAGGCGCTTTCCCATAGGAGGTCCATAAGTATCCTTTGTACGTTTCTCTACATTTGCTTCTAAGTTTCTTTGAATATCCATTGATGTTGTACGAGAAGAGAAGTTAATTATTAGCAACACCTACACAGAAAGAACATTTGATCAATCTTTTAAAAAAAATTTAAAGTAGCACTTTTTAGACAATGTTCTTTATATTTGATAATATGAAAATATGCAGTACATCAGTTGTACATTAAACACCATTCTAGTATAGCTATTCACTTAGAATACAGCTGGCATAGAAGAGCAAAATTACCATTCTGGGGGTTCAATAAGACACTATGAAGGTCATTTGATAAACACGTTTACTTTATTAAAAAATTAATCTCTATTTAAGAATAATTACATTAATTCAGTGCCTTTGATCTTGAAGGATCTCACTTAGGGCCTTAGAATCAGGACCTTGCACTTAAGTAGAGCCTAAGACCTGTGCAGAGTTTCAGGGCTCAGCTAGTGAAAATCTAGTTGCTTAATCAGGTTTTTAAACTGGAGGTATTATTTTACCCATGGCTGAAATCAATTACTTCTGCAGTGAAATGCAAATATTTGACAACATACAACATGAGGAAGAGGAAGACATGGGTTTTATAAACAGAACAGAATCTAGGAGTACATACATTAGTGTCTTGGTTTAGGTTTCTTAGAAATGTTTGTGTAGTCGCAGTCTTAGAAGTACCAGATTCACCAACAAGAACAACCGGGTGTTTGATTTTTACCATCTGGTCTAATAACCATGTAGTGCGTGTTGTATCTAAAGTAGGAACTATAAAGAAAGAGTAACAGATCAACTTAAAATGCAGCAGACTTGGATGTTTCGCTTATGTACGCATTGCTAGAGCAAACCCGTACTGTGTTAATACACAGTTGCATAAAAGCATAATTTGAAATAGCCTGTATTTAAGAACAACCTTAATTGCACAGCCTTCTCATTTCAATGTTTATTGTGGAAATTTTATTCATATGCGCTGAAATAGACTGCATTCATCCCATGGAAAGATCCAGCAAAAAGTTTTTACTCAATTCAAGCCCCGCTTAATCCCTATTTTGAGTATTAATCTGGGATTTATGAAGTCCTTTTGCTAGAGATCTGCAAAGATGAATTTTGCATTGTGACACCAGATTGAAGTTATTAGGGATCACTTTAGTGGCCATATAATTTATCTTGTATTTTCAGAAGTATTAACATATACTTACTGAATTGTTACTATAAAATTATATGCATTACTTTGTCATAACTGTACAATTCACTTGTCACTATTTTATTGTGCTCACATAACAATTGTGTATTAGGGAAGTTCCTGACAGGTTAATCTTTACCCTAACTAGGCAACTAAGACATGATCTATGATTTTCCTGGCTTATCTACCCTGGGAGAACGTAGTTGTTTTTTACATTGGTTCAGCCATTCCTATTTTTTAACCCCAGTAATTATGTAAAACATGGTTCCTAACAATCCTTGACAGGTGAACTGTGAACTAATTTGAATCTGTTCTATACTGCTTTTTTATTATATAAAAAGATGGCCTGATTTTGTTTTTTTTCCTTACCCTTTACATTAAGATAGATCACAAATCTCAGTTTTCCACATTCCTCGTTTTACTGAAAAGTTTTGGCAAGCTCCTTAAAGAATTTGAAGGGTGAAATCCCACAAAGTTGAACCTGAATAGTTAATTGGTCTCTGCCCCTCACAGGGAAAGGTATTAAGTCTAAGGCAATGTCTATACTTACAATGCTACAGCACCACACCGGTACTGCTGCAGAACTTCAATATAAATACCTTACTACAGTGACAGTATGGGGTTCTCCACCACCCCACCCCCATCCCCAAGAAGCAGTAACTAGTTGGACTGAAGGATTCTTCCATCATAGAATCATAGAATAATAGGACTGGAAGGGACCTCAAGAGGTCATCGAGTCCAGCCCCCTGCCCTCAAGGCAGGACCAAGCTCCACCTACACCATCCCTGACAGATGTCTATCTAACCTGTTCTTAAATATCTCCAGAAAGGGAGATTCCACCACCTCCCTTGGCAATTTATTCCAATATTTGACCACCCTGACAGTTAGGAATTTTTTCCTAATGTCCAATCTAAACCTCCCCTGCTGCACTTTAAGCCCATTACTCCTTGTCCTGTCCTCAGTAACCAAGAGGAACACATTTTCTCCTTCCTCCTTGTGACACCCTTTGAAAACCACTATCATGCCCCCCTTAATCTTCTTTTTTCCAAACTAAACAAGCCCAGTTCATGAAGCCTGGCTTCATAGGTCATGTTCTCTAAACCTTTAATCATTCTTGTCGCTCTTCTCTGTACCCTTTCCAATTTCTCCACATCTTTCTTGAAATGTGGCACCCAGAATTGGACACAGTACTCCAGCTGAGGCCTAACTAGTGCAGAGTAGAGCGGCAGAATGAGTTCACGAGTTTTGCTTACAACACACCTGTTGATACAACCTAGAATCATATTTGCTTTTTTTGCAACAGCATCACACTGTTGACTCATATTCAACTTGTGGTCCACTATGACCCCTAGATCCCTTTCTGCCATGCTCCTTCCTAGACAGTCGCTTCCCATCTTGTATGTATGGAACTGATTGTTCCTTCCTAAGTGGAGCACTTTGCATTTCTCTTTATTAAACCTCATCCTGTTTACCTCTGACCATTTCTCTAACTTGCTAAGGTCATTTTGAATTATGTCCCTATCCTCCAAAGAAGTCGCAACCCCACCCAGTTTGGTATCATCTGCAAACTTAATAAGCATACTCTCTATCCCAATATCTACATCATTGATGAAGATATTGAATAGTACGGGTCCCAAAACAGACCCTTGAGGAACTCCACTTGTTATCCCTTTCCAGCAGGATTTAGAACCGTTAACAACCACTCTCTGACTACGGTTATCCTGCCAATTATGCACCCACCTTATCGTGGCCCTATCTAAGTTATATTTGCCTAGTTTATCAATAAGAATATCATGCAAGACCGTATCAAATGCCTTACTAAAGTCTAGGTATATGACATCCACCGCTTCTCCCTTATCCACAAGGCTCGTTATCTTATCAAAGAAAGCTATCAGATTAGTTTGGCATGACTTGTTCTTCACAAACCCATGCTGGCTATTCCCTATCACTTTATTACTTTCCAAGTGTTTGCATATGATTTCCTTAATTACCTGCTCCATTATCTTCCCTGGGACAGACGTTAAACTGACCGGTCTATAGTTTCCTGGGTTGTTCTTATTCCCCTTTTTATAGATGGGCACAATATTTGCCCTTTTCCAGTCTTCCGGAATCTCCCCTGTCTGCCATGATTTTTCAAAGATCATAGCTAAAGGCTCAGATACCTCCTCTATCAGCTCCTTGAGTATCCTGGGATGCATTTCATCAGGACCTGGTGACTTGCTGACATCTAACTTTACTAAGTGATTTTTAACTTGTTCTTTGTGTATCCTATCTTCTAAACTTACCCTCTCTCTGCTTGTATTCACTACGTTAGGCACACCTCCAGACTTCTCCGTGAAGACCGAAACAAAGAAGTCATTGAGCATCTCCGCCATTTCCAAGTTTCCTGTTACTGCTTCTCCCTCCTCACTAAGCAGTGGGCCTACCCTGTCCTTGGTCTTCCTCTTGCTTTTAATGTATTTATAAAAGGTCTTCTTGTTTCCCTTTATGCTTGTAGCTAGTTTGATCTCATTTTGTGCCTTTGCCTTTCTAATCTTGCCCCTGCATTCCCGTGTTGCTTGCCTATATTCATCCTTTGTTAGTTGTCCTAGTTTCCATTTTTTATAGGACTCCTTTTTTATTTTGAGATCGTGCAAGATCTCCTTGTTAAGCCAAGCTGGTCTTTTGCCATATTTTCTATCTTTCCTACACAGCGGAATTGTTTGCTTTTGGGCCCTTAACAACGTCCCTTTGAAATACTTCCAACTCTCCTCAGTTGTTTTTCCCTTCAGTCTTGCTTCCCATGGGACCTTACCTACAAGTTCTCTAACATTGTCTACTTAGGGACTTAGATAGAATTATTCACAATCCTGAGTGACATGTAGACACGTAGACCAGACCAGCTGTTTGAGGCTATTTCTGTACAGCAGGATTATTTCAGAATAACTGATGCTATTCAGAAATGACACAGTCCGTGTCTACACATCAAGCATTTATTTCAAAATAATGTTGACATGATGTCAAGCTGAAGGACTTCTTACTCCGACTCCTGTAACCCTCATTTTACAAGGAATAAGGGAAGTTGGAGGAAGAATGCTCTAAATTGGACTTCCTGCTGTGTAGACAGCGCCAAAAGCCAAAATAAGCTATTTTGACTTAAGCTACACAATCGATGTAGCTCAAGTTGCACAGTTTATTGGAGCTTTAGACCTGCTGTGTAGATGTGCCCTAAGGTAACGATATATTATGATGTCGCCATTAAAACTCTTCTTAGAGCTTGCTGGAGTCCTCCAGGATGAAGGATATAAAATCCTAATATTTCTAATGGGAAAGAAAACCCTCTTCCAGTAACTTTATGGCTATTTTTATGTGTCACAAAGGAGCAGTAAAATAAATTTTTTGCATTGTCGTTCATTTTCAGTTCCTGAATGAAATCTCCCACAACAGAATCCTGTACCGCACAAGTTATTTACTACTAGATGGCTATAGAAAACATGTTTTGGATTATAGGATACCAACACTTACCAAGAATGTCAATAAATCTCACATCAAATTTATGAAAGTATTGAGGGACTAGTTGGCTCCAAGGTACCCACTTTTTTTGATATCCATCAAAATGAAAGTCATACAAAGTTGGAAGCTGGCCTGCAATACACAATGTGATTCTTATTCAATAACTGAAGATCATCAGGAACTGTGACAGGGTGTATCCCCCCTGCACTGTTTAGGAGGGGGTTAACCAAATACAGAGGGCAGGGGAGGCCACACCCCCTTTAGCTTACTGGGCATGCTCTGGCTGCTCTAGGATTAAAAAAGAGCTACTCAGGTCAGTTGAGGCAGGGGGAGAAGGAGCTCAGGACCAAGCTCATGAGCAGTTGTAGCCACAGCCACCCCAGGATCAACCACCCCAGCCTCCACAGTAACCCTAGTCAGCAAGACCGTCCATGGGACTTTAACTCACTGACCAAACCCATGAGGTCCACACGGCCCACGAGGAATGGTAGGAAGTAGCCCTAGGCAGAGGATTGCTCTCCAGGAGCTCAGCATGCTGTGGCTGGAAACCCCACTGAGCTGGCTGTGGAATCTTCCACTGTTAACAGGGCCCTGGGCTGGGACCTGGTGGAGAGGGAGGGCCCGGGTCCCCGTACTATCCCACCAACCCCGCAATAACACTGCTTCCAGGCTCTTGGGAGGCTTACCTGTTAACTAGGCCAGAGTTGCCGTATTTACCCTAGTGGGGTGAACTGTACATTGGGACTAGGCCAGAGTGGCCGTATTTACCCCAGTAGGGGTGAAGTAGACTTTGGGACTAGGCCTGTGAGGCTGTACTTGTTCTAACAGTAGAAGCTGTACTTTGGGAGGACCAGCAAGGGGTGTCCCGGGCACAAGGACGCCCCTGTAACACGGACATTGAAATATTTCAGGAAAAACATCATTTGAGTAAGATAAATGTGCAGAGTAAGACTTTGTGCTAAGAGGTTGTCATAATCAGGAGTGCTGACCTGGTGATTAATAGGGTTACCAGACGGTTTCAGAAAAAATACCCAAGAACAACAACAACAAACAACAAACAACAACAAACACACTTCAGGAAAAAGTTTGTTGAGAAAAAAAAAAAAAGAGTGGCGAGACTTTTTGGCCCTAACAGGCTGCCAACGACCTGACTGTCCCTGCGCCAGGTTGGACAGTTCCCAGCTCCCCAGTCAGCATTTAAGGTGTCCAGCATTTTCTGAATATTTTACCAGAAAGGAAGTGAAAATAACAGACTGTCCAGTTCAATACCGGACACCTGGCAACCCTAGTGATTAAGAAGTTAACTAATGCCTCCTGTATCTAGCCAGGTATCAGTTGGTCAGCCAATAACAATGCAAGTAGGAATTTCAAACTGAAAAAGAAGAGTTTTTATCTCTCTGTTCTTTGTCTGAGAGGCAGAGCAGTTTCTTCCAAGACTGAGGGAGATGGGAGACACTTCTCTCTCCAAGAACAGACTTCTTAAAATGTGTAAGTAGGGAAAAGTTTAGATAGTCCATCAGGATTCGTTGTTTTACTGATTTGGGGATTTGGAAATATTGTCTGAGCTGTTAACTGTGGGTTTTTTTCTTTGTAACTAAGTTTTAGCCCTGAGGGTTTCCCTAAGTATCTAAATCAAGTGGTGGCTCTTTCCCTCTAGCCACTTTACTATGCTTGCAACTGTAGTTTTGTTTTGATAATAAAGGATTGTTGTCTCTTCTAATTAACCGGGATTGGTTGATTATTGTGTCCTTAGGACTCAGCACCTAGTTACAAGGGCAGAGTCCATTGTTGTCTGAATCCCCTCTGTTTTTCTCAACTCCAAGCAAAACAAAGGTTGGGGCAGGGGGATCTCTTCCCTGGTTTTCTTGGGAGGATTTTTGTACCAGAGCCTATAAAGGAGGGGTTTTGGAGTACTTGTGGGCCCCCACTTCTGCATTCATTGTGCCAGACTGGGGAACAGCCTTGACAGAGGTGCAGCACAGAACTTACAACCCGGGCAAGTTTCCCATGTATCTTAAAGTAACTTTGGTGCCCTCCAAATCTTGGATTAATCTAGGTGCTAGAAAGGCCCTGAAGACTTGTTTAAATCACCTGAGAAACAAATGGATGAGCTAATATCTTTTACTGAACCAACTTCTGCTGCCGAGAAAGAGAAGCTTTCGAGTTTATACAGAGCTCTGCTTCAGGGATCTCTCAAGAAGCTCGAAACTTAGTTGGCTCAGTAAATGATATAACCTCACTCACCCTCTCTGTCTATAATAGCCTGGAACCAACATGTCTACATTATGGCTATCTCTCCTGACTTGCTACAATCACAGAGAGTGTCGCCTAGAATCTCTGCATCAGAGTGCTGAGGCCTCCCTGATATGCCGTTTGTACCTGAGACCCCAGAATACCATTATTCCAGGACTTGTATGGGGCGTCTCAGGAGCAGCTTTGTGTTTATTTTCCACAGTGCTTACTGACTGGGCAAACCTCCCCTGGGTGGAATTGTTCTCAGCGTGTGAGTACTTGAAAGTCACTCAAAGTTAATAGCAGCAGATGGCCTTCATAGACAATCCTTCAAAGAGGTGTTGAAAACACCTTTCCAGTGCAAGGCAGATGTCTGGAATGCAGAAAACATGCTGCCTTCAGGCAAGTTTAGACATAATGTTCAATGCATCTTGTATTTAGTTGTGGCGTTCAGGACATTTTCCAGATCTGAGGCAGAACTCTGTGTAAACTCAAACGCTTGTGTCTTCCACCAACAGAAGTTGGTCCAATAAAAAATATAACCTCACCCAACTTGTCTCTCTAATATCCTTCATATAACACAAAAGACAAACGGTTTGATACAGGCATATCTCACTACATCACCACTCTTTTCTTTTAAAATAAGGGAAGTGCCCCAGACTAAATTATAAATAACAAAATCCTACCCGGCAGTTCCCCAGGCTTAGCCATGACATTTTCATCTTGAACAGTTGACATTGAGGAAATACGTTTAATACATTCATCAAATTTAATTCTTCCGGCATCAAGGAGGGTAGCACCCAAAGAAGAGTACAAAGCTTCCAGAAAGTAGCACTCCAGAACATCAGGATCATCGGGTTCCAGAACTACTATGGCTTCCAGCATCATAGTCAACTGCATAATCTGTGGTAGAAAATTGAGAAACAACAACTGCAGATGAAGTTCAGAATTATGATGATTTTTATTATGGATTCCCTTTTCTTTTCACACTTTTGGGGAAGGGCACTATGTTCAAGTGTGTTGTGATTAGTTGTGTGCATATAGGTGTGTGTCTACTAATATGGGTATTCATTAAAGTTAAAGAATAGTGTTAGCAGCTAACTGTCTTTATTACAGTGGGAATAAAGGCATACTTTGTCTAATGGCCATACTGAGGAAAAGAGAGGTTACTCACCATGTGCAGTAACTGGTGTTCTTCAAGATGGGTGTCCCCTGGGTACTGCACTGTAGGTGTTTTGGTTCTCCTGTGCTTCTAATCAGGACTTTTTGGGACACTATTCCCCTGGGTACTGGTGCACATGTGCAGCCCTGCCCATGATATAGCAAGCATGCCAACCTGTGCACACCATCAATCATTGCCTTAGTTCCTTCTTTACAGCTGAGAAATGTTAAAGCTCCAAAGCATAAGGGGAAGGACAGGTTGTGAAGTGCCCACAGGGAAACCCATCTCAAAGAACATCAGTTACTACACAAGGTGAGTAACCTCTTTCTTCTTCTTCTTCGAGGAGTGTCCCTGTAGGTGCTCCACTGTAGGTCACTGTGGAGCAGTACCCTTAGCCCAGGGGTGGGCAATAATTTTTTGCTGGGGGCCACTTCAGAAATTTTTGATTGGTCTGCAGGTGGGGGAACACCTTTGCCCCCACCCCCAAGGTTCCCCTTAGGCACCCAATCCCCTGGCGCTGGAAGGAGGCTTCATGTACTCCCCTGTCCCCAAGCAAATCAGGGTTTGGGGGCTAGGGAGCACGCAAAGTCTCCTCCTGGAAGGGTGGAGGAAACTTCATGCTGCTTCCTCCCACCCCAGGCCCTAATTGGCAGCAAAAATTTAATCGCCCACCCAGCTATGATTATGGTGTTTAAACAAATGTGTTGAAATGGTAGAAAAAAATTGTGTGTGCCTGAAAACTGTAGGTACTGGGGGTACTTATACATTATTTTTTAAAGGGTGTACATTATAAAAAAAGGTTGAGAAACACTGCTGCATCAGGAAAAATACAGCCATTTGCACAGGTAGGTTTTCCTTGTGCTCTGTTTATGGCAATTAAGAATTATGTTTTGTACTTCTTCCATGAAGGTGAAGGGTTGCACTGTTAACCATGAAGGAGCCATGCTGTCAGATTAAGCTTATGAGCCTTTGAATGCAGAACCCAGCCCTGGGCCTGGAATACTAAGTTTGGCCATGGAGTAAGAGGAATCCGAGGAGCAACAGACATCTGCTACACATAAGGGAACCATATCTGTCTGGGCCATGCAGGTGCTATCATGATCACCTTTGCCTGATTGTGCTTTATCTTGTGAATGACCTTCCCTATGAGGAGAAGGGGTGAAAAGACATACAGTAGGCTGTGAGATCAGTTACTGATAATGGCATCATCCTTCCTGCCCAGGCCCGCCCTGAAGTCATACTTGGGACATTTGAAGTTGAGTGATGTTGGGAATGAGTCTATTTCCGCAAAGCCTCACATGCGGAAGATGGAAATCAGGACTTGTGGGTGTATCTCCCACTTGTGCTTCTGGTAAAAATAACAACTCAGCTAGTCCTGTAACATTTTTTTTGCCTGGGAGATATACTGTGGATATGTCCATAGGGCAACCACTTCGTTGCACAGCTGATGTGGCCTGGCCCCACCCTATCGGTTTATGTAGAACATGAAGGCAGTGTTGTCTGTATATACCCTGACTGCCTTGCCCTGAATTAGAGGGAGAAAGTTTTTTCATGCTCTTCTTACAGCTCATAACTCAAGAGTAATGGGTTGGTGGAAATTTGGTGAATGGGACTGGTAGGCCTTTGTCCAGAACCTCTAGGGCCCACTTGTCCATTGTTATTGCAGCCCAGATGTTGTAAAAAGTTTGTAGGCTGAATCTGTAGTTGCTGGTATGAAGAAACAAAAACAAACCCCCTGATCAGAGGTTCAAAATGTCTGACTGCCATTGGCGGACTGGGGTGTAGTTTGCTGATCTTGTGGCTGTCCCTGCTTCTGTTGTTTCTGGTGGCACCTCATGTTGTTCAGTCTCTGGAATGGATAGGATGCTGCTCTTCCAAGAATATACATTCAGTTGACTTTTTTCTTCTGTTGGGGGATGTACATACCAAGAATTTTGAGGGTTGCCTTCGAGTCTTTTAGAGAATGGAGTGAAGGGTCAGTATTGTCAGAGGATAGTTTCTGACTCTCAAATGACAGGTCTACAATGGTGTTTTGTAATTCTCTAGGGAAGCCTGACAAATGGAGCCAAAAGATCCTTAGCATGACTACCAACATGGCGAGAGACCTCGAAGCTGTGTCGGCCATGTCAAGGGAAGCCTGGAGGCGGTTTTGCTATCAAGATGCCCCGTTGATATTCGATTTATAGGCTGCCTTATCCTCTTTTTGTAGTTTATCAATAAAAACCTCATCTTCTCAAAATGGTTGTATGTATATTTTGCCAGGAAAGTAGAGTAATTCACAATTCTAATTAAAAGGGAGTCAGAGGAGTATGATTTCCTGCCAAGAAGGTCTAGTCTTTTCCAATTTTTGCTGTAAGGGGTTGACAAGAATTGTGTTTGTTTCCTCTGGGTATTTGCTGCATCAACCACCAGAGAGTTTGGGGTGGGATCATAGAATCATAGAATACTAGGACTGGAAGGTACCTTGAGAGGTCATCAAGTCTAGTCCCCTGCCCTCATGACAGGACCAAATACTGTCAAGACCATCCCTGATAGACATTTATCTAACCTACTCTTAAATATCTCCAGAAATGGGGATTCCACAACCTCCCTGGGCAATTTATTCCAGTGTTTAACTACCCTGACAATTAGGAACTGTGAGAGAAGAAACTTGGCTGCTTTTCCTGGCACATAATATTTTCAATCCACCCTATTGGATACGGGCAGAATAGAAGCAAGAGTTTACCACATGATCTTGACAGGATCAAGGATGGCTTCGTTGTCTGGTAATGCTATCTTGTCTGAGAAAAGGCCTGCAATATGTCTGACAGTTTATGTTGCACATCTGCGACCTCAACCAGAGAAATGTTGAGCAAGTCTGTGACTTTCTTGTATAGATCCTGTCAATAATCTGAAATCATCATCTATGCTGGGTGGGGGTGGCATAATAAACTAATCCAGGGAGGATGAAGAGATGTGAGATGGAGGAAGCATCTCGTCCTCCTGGTTCTCAATGTCCTCCTGCGTTATCTCAGATGCAGGTGACAGAGGGAGGTTAAGAGCCATTTGTTGTGGCTATGGCATCACTGGAAGAGGTACCTGGGTTTTGAATGTGCCCCATAGATCTCAACCTTGCCATGGCTATGGGAGTGGGATGGGGAGGAGCCAAGGGAAAAGGTTATCCATCTGTGTCTGGACAATCTGTTGCTGAGCCTGTGCCATTGGTTTAGGTGAGGAATGGTGTGGAGAAAACGGTACGTCTTGTTCATCCTCACTGTCACTAGAGAAGCAAGGTACTGAGCTTGCAGGAGTGGCTAATCTGCTGGGCCCCACTGACAATGGTGTTGCATCGGTACCGAAGAGTGGTGTGACTGGTACCAATGTTACCGCTAAATTTTGCTGAGTGATCAATGGTCTAGGTGGCAGGAAGACCAGCAATGACACTGCCAAGGGCTGCATGCGCTGCAGTACCGGGTCTTTGTGCACCTGCGCTTGTGTGACACTGCCCTTTGAGGGCCTGATGCTGGAATGTCCAGTTGAAGCTCCTTGTCAAAGAGTAACATCTTCAGGCGCATTTCCTTATCACTGTGGGCTCCAGCTGCGAGCCTGTAGCAATGGGCACACTTTTGGGGAATATGCATCTCTCCCAAGCACCTTATGCAAGCAGAATGGCCATCAGAGGCCTGACATAGCCTTGTGGCAAAGGGCACATTTCTTAAAACCTGGTGATCCAGGCATCACGCTCACCAGATCGTAAGTCTTCCTTTTCTTATTTTTCTTTTCTCTGTCTTTTTTAACTTGGCAAGATGCCGCTACTTCAGCAAGGAAGGGGGGGGAGAGCGGCAAAACCATGAACAGTAATGAAACAGTTTTCTTCCTTTCTCTTTTTTTTTTTCCTTTTTTTTTTGTAATTAAAACTATGAAATAAACTATGTTGAACTAACTAACTTATATAGGTTGAAAGGAACTGGCAGGAGCCAGGCCGCGCGCAACAATCAAAGGGCACGAATGGCGCAAGCTGCTAATCGCACATGTGCAGCCTGGCTGATTATAGCTATTGAAAATCTCTGAGCTGCGGTGCCGGGACGAGCCCGACACCTACAGTGGAGCACCCATGAGGACCAGTCAAAGAAGAACTTTTCTTTTTACAGTAAAATCACTCCAAGAAACGCACAACCTGAAGCTTCAAGCTAAACACCCAAAACACTGGTATTACAATTTTGTTTTTAATAGGAAGCATTAAAAATGGCAATAAAGAAGAGATGTTGGATGAACACAGTGTTTTCAACCTTGTTTGGGAGATCAAATTTGCTTTTGCAGAGATAAATGGAAAAATCAATGTGTCTTCGTCAAAAGATTATCGCCGAGTTAAAGAAAACAAACCTGCAATGGTACCATGATTCTTGTCACCCTGAGTTCCAAGACTTGTATCCACCTGTCAGCAATTTAAGAAAAACTAAGATACGTTCCTTACTGGAAGGTTCCTGTTATGTTCCAGCGATGCTGTTGCAGAAGCCTCCTTCAAAATGGCTTGGCATATAACTAAATCAAAAAGACCTTTTACTGAAGGTGAATTGATGAAGCAGTGCTTCTTGGACTGCAGCAAATCACTTTTTGCAGAATTTAAAAACAAAGAGGATATGGTTAAACAAATATCAAAACTGCAAGTGTCGGATTCAACTGTAATAAGACAAATTGAAAGCATTTCAGGTGATCTATTTTCTAAATTGCTAAAAGACTGAAAGCACTGAGTATTTCAGTCTGGCAACAGACGAATTTACTGATCATTCAGACATATCTCAGGTCATAATCAGAGTGCATTTTTTCAATGGCAAAAAATATGTAGAAGAAATGCTTACTCTGCTACCTTTGATGGGTCATACTATGGAAGAGGACGTTTATTCTGCACTGATGGCATTTTTTGAAGGACAGGAAAATCCACTGATTTGAAAAAGCTTACTTCGGTAACAACTGATGGCGCTCCCTCCATGGTTGGAAAAGAGAAGAAGCTAATTTCTTTACTGAAGAAAAATCCAGTTTCCAGATTTCTTTTCTTGCCATTCCATTCTGCACCAAGAACGGTAGTGCTGCAAACCAAAGAGAGGATTTCTCAAGAGCACAATGGATAGTGTCACAAAAATCATCAACTTCATTGTTGCAAATGCTTGAAACATAGACCATTTCAAGCTTTAGTTGAGGTGTACAAAACACAGTATGGTAACTTAGCAATTCTTGCAGAAGTTAGATGGCTGAGTCAAGGCAAAGCGTTACATCCATTTATGGAACTACTGCCTGCTGTACGAGTGTTTTTGGAGGCAAAGGATCATGAGGATTTACTGTCATGTTTAGACAAAGAGACATTCCTGCTAAACGTGGCTTTTCTCACTGATATGACAGGCCTCTTAAATGCACTCAACCATAAACTTCAAGGCAAAGAAAAAAATTTGCCTTCTCTGATGTGCGAGGTTTCTGCATTTAAAACAAAACTGGCCCTTTTTGCAGATCAGTTTCATGTGAAAGATATAACTCATTTTCCCATCCTCAACTAGCAAGTAACACAGCTAAGTGAACATGCATCTTTTTTAACTGATTTTTTTAATGGAGCACATCTCAGAGCTGAAAACTGAATTTTCTTCTCATTTGTAGATGTCAAATTTCTGAAGACAGTTCTTGAACTTACTGAAAATCCATTTTCAGTTGACGTAAAGGCAATCTCATCTTCAGCATTGAGATCTGATGTTGAGAGGACCACATTTGAAGAAGAGATGATAGAACTGCAAAACAATATTATTCTAAAAGCAAGGCATAAGGAAGAGGACACTAAAACATTTTAGGTGATCTATGTACAGGAAGACATGTACTTTCATTACTGAAATGTGCCAAAAAAGTGCTAACTTGCTTTGGGTCTACATACGTCTGTGAAAGTTCGTTCTCCTCCATGGAATCATCATGTCAAAACTGCACACCTCTCTTAACAGACATCTGACCAACTATTTCCGTACTGCCACAATGGAATACAAGCCTTATGTGAAACAACTGGTGAAAGTTTGCAGACACTATCTTCACATTGAGTGTACTTGTATTCCGGTACTGTATTGGTAGTTTGTGTTTGATTTGTTAAAATTGTGAAGTCAAAACAAAAAAGTAGTCAATATGATGGTCTTCTGTTGATATATGTTTTAGTAATTAAATTCCTGGACTGTCGTTGCTCATTAAAAGTGATGTCAGATAGGTAGAAATTGGGTAAATACTGCATTTTATTAATATCAGCAGGACTGACTTAAATGGAACCTGCGTGTTGTGTAGTCTTGCCTTAATCTTTGTATTCATGCTCATCAGTGTGAAAGAAGCTATAGGCATATATATGAAATTACACTTAAGTTGCAGCCCTCGGCACATGCTGTGAGTATCATTATGGCTCCCAGAGCTTCCAAAATTGAATAGCCCTGCTCTACGCTAATAACTAACACAAATCTATCAACTCTAGTTATTCTATCGTGGAGCACCGTTCTGTTCTGACCGAAGCAGGAGTGGCTGAGAAGGAACTGAGGCAACGGTTGATGGCATGAACACATTGACACACTCGCTATGTAACAAGCGATGCCTCACGTGCGCGCTAGTACCTGGCGGGAATACTGCTGCCAAAAATTTCTGATTACAAGTGCAGAGGTGCTGAAAAATGTACAGTGGACACTCCTTGAAGAAGAACACTTAGGTTTCACTTCTGACATTGGCTTACTATAGATTCATAGGAATCTCCCTCTGTCAGATTCCTCTTCTTTAGAAGCACTCAATCAATACTCTTTATATCTTACCATATTTAAATCTGTTTGGGGAACAATGGTTTTCAGTTTCTCTCCTTGCTTGCCATCCACAATTCCTTCTACAATCATATCAATAAGGTATGGTACATATTTTTCAAAGAGACGATTTAACTCAACTTGTTCCTGCTGTGAAACAAGAGACAGGGCACAACCACATAGAAACATTAAAATCAGTTTGCTACCTCTCTAACCAACTGTATCTATTCTTAAGACATATCTAAGCAACCCCACAATTTGGATCATAAGGGTATGAAATGCAGCACACACTGGCATCCTGTGATCTAACTGACCTGCATAGATGCTGAGTGCATACCTAGGCATGTTTGAAAGAGGACCATGTTAACATGAACTAAGTACCTTCTAGCCTCCACATGGGGCAGAACACAAACAATTTGGTTCTCTCTACAATTCCCATGCCTGTTGTCCACATTGAAACACAGTACAGACATAGCCATATAGATGTTCCATCTGCCAGTAGAGGTCTGGGTGTGTAGCTCCTTCAAGAGATGCAACATTACTCTAAGGGTCAGATTCTCAGCAGGAGTAGATCTGCATCAGTCAGCTAAAGGCAATAGAGCTATACCAACTTAATCTCATTATGGATATAGGCCTCTGAATCCAAATCATTGACATGAGAACACTGGGCCAGACCAAGGGTAAACTCTTACAGAGCTAAGCTGAATTTATAGAGTTCTTGCTTTTCCAGTTCCCAGAGGGGATCAGGACATGTGGTAGGAAGAACTTAAATGAGAGACTTCCAGGTATAGGAATCTGTTCTCTAGCTCTCTACTGCAACACTTGGCATCTGGTGTCTTTCTGCTCACACTACAATTCTTTGCAGCAGAATGATTTAACAACACACATCTGCTTGGACATAGGACAGGAATACTTGCTAGAAATACAGTTTAAATAGATTATACTTTTTAGGTACACATAACCTTCCTTTTTAACATAGAAACAGACACTGTGATGTTACTGATCAGCCATCACCATGATGCCTACTATTTTGAGTTCAAGTACTCTAATGAATTATTGGTATACTGGATGATTACTACTTTTTATTTGGAAACCAATGAAAAATCAGGGTTGGTGAAGATGATTACTTGGATTTCTTATTGGACTATATGTATTTATTGCTCATAAAATTGGTTGAAGCCAGGGCATGGGGATTACTCTAGAACAGTGGCTCCTGAACTTTACTGGTCCACTTATCACATGTGAAGTGAATGGCTGGAATGTCAACATCCCAAACCAATAATGGAACCCTTTTACTGTACTCGAGTATATTATTTTATGTTAGTTCATTTTAGTTTCCTTTTACCTTGAGGTTTGTCTACACTTTAAAAGCTGCAGCTATGACATTGTAGCGCTTCAGTGAAGACATTATGTACACCACCAGGAAGTGTTCTTCTACTAGCAGAGCCACCAAATAGGGGGGGCAAAGTGGTCAGCTGCTGTGGGGCCTGGCAATTTAAAAAGGCCCAAGACTCCTGGCCTCTGCCACAATTGCAGAATTGGTAATGGCTGGAGCCCCAGGCCATTTAAATTGCTGCCAGAGCCCTACACATCACACTCTGGGCACCCTTGAAGGGCTGGCTGGGGAAGGTCCCTTCCTAAGGGATAAATATAGGCCCCAAACACCTTGCCCAGCGGCCAGGCAAGTTTCTCCACCACCCTATCCATTGGGATAGGCAATCTACCTCTCCAAGAGGTGATAGCTAGGTTAATGGGAGCATTCTGTAGACCTAGTGCTGATCCACATCAGGGGTTAGGGCAGTATAGCTGTATATCACAGGGGAGTTGATTTTTCACATGCCTAAAAGACATAGCTAAAGCAAAGTAAATTCCTAGTGTAGTTCTGGCTTTTGTGTAACATATAAAGCCACCTTTCAAGGAGGGATGTAAAAGAGTAGTTGATTAGTTGAGTCAACTACTTGCATTCCTCTCCTGCTCCTTTGCTGCGTCTATATCAGAGGCAGAAAGAATGGGGAGGAAAGCAGGAGCTGGTGCTGGGGGAAGCCGGCTTAAAAGCTAGTTCCCCCAACATCATCTCTGCAATGCAGAGAGTGGGGGGGGGGGGAGGGGAGTCAGAGGTGGAATGATCTAGGACCCAGCACGAGCCAGGACTGCTCTGTTCCAGCTCCCGCCAGGTCCCGGACCTACCCTGCTGTGGCTCTGCCTTTTAAATGAAGTAAGAACTGCCCAGTTCTTACTACATTTAAAAGGCAGAGCCACAATGGTCCCAATCTCGCTCATGCTGGCTTCAGGAGCTACCCCCACTGTGGCTCTGCAGAGTGCCTCTCCTAATCGACTAATTGTATAGTCTATACAAATCCTTAACATCCTTACTTTAAATAAATTTACATCATATTGTATAAGCAGTAGTCATGGATTTTTTACAAATTAGTTCACTCTTATGCTAGTTTTTGACTTTGATTCTGGAAATCATGCACAACTCACTGATCTGTTTTGATGTTATTTGTTTCCACACAAAAGAATTAAAGGACAAAGTGCACATTTTCATAAAGCTCTAATCTAATCAAACTTGGTAATAGTGATCTGTATGATAAATGAATTCAAAAAAAAAAATCAGCCAATGAAGGTGCTACAATTCTATATTTAACTCAGATAACAGTTTCTGAAATCATTATCTGATCAACACCAGCAATTTTCTACCTGGTTTCCTCTCTGATTAAGCCACTTCTGCCAGTAGGGCTTATACTTCAAGTTTTTAGGATCTACGAAGACCATCCCACAACGGGATACGGTAGCAGGAGATGCATATTGTAAGTCTCCAACCTAAAAAATAAAGTTGCAGTGTGATGGCCACAAATAACTTTAAATAATGAAGAGCAATTATGGCTCCTGCTTTTCAGAATCTGTGAAGCCAGATGTATTAAGTCTTTATTTTTTGTTAAATGATCCGGTCATTATTCACCTCAAATAATAGAGCACAGTGAGCCTGCAGCCTTATGCGCTCCCCATTGGCCAAGGTTAACAACTTGTTATCATCCATTACGGAATTCATATTCTCCACCCAGAGAGCATCCACATCTCCATCAAATAAAATGTACCTGTAGACATGTCAGATAAAGAGATGTTGGACAAGCAATGATTCATCTTCAACAGTTCCCTTATGTTTTAAAATTAACAAGGCACAGTATATCTATTTATTTCATTTTTTAAGTAGAAAGAGTTACTCACCCTGTGCAGTAACGTCTGTTCTTCGAGATGTGTGTCCCCGTGGGTGCTCCACTCGAGGTGCTGGGCTCGTCCCAGCGCCGCAAACAGAGAAACTTCCTTAGCAGTAGCCCTGCTGGCCCGCACATGCGCTCCTGCTGCCTCGCGCCATTCGAGCCGTTACAGCTGAGTGCGGGCCGACTCATCAGTTTCCTCCCAATCAGAAGCATCTGAAAAGAGATAAACAGAAGCTCCGAAGCAGGGAGGAGGGTGGGTCGTGGAGCATCCACGGGAACACACATCTCGAAGAACAGACGTTACTGCACAGGGTGAGTAACTCTCTCTTCTTCGTCGAGTAGTGTCCCCGAGGGTGCTCCACTCTAAGTGAGTACACAGCAGTGGTCCAGCACGATTGGCGTGCTTCAGATTTATGGTCTCTGTGCTGTGGTCAAGACTGCTTGTGCCACTGCTGAATCATTCTTCAAGATTTTTGCAAGGGCATAGTGCTTGGCGAAGGTGAGAGCAGACGACCAAGTTGCTGCATGGCATATGTCCTGTAAGGATACCCCTTTAAGGTACGCAGTAGATGCAGCCATGCCTCTGGTGGAATGAGCGCAAGGCCGTGCTGGTAAGGGTTCGTGCCGTAGGGCATATCAACGTATGATGCAGGAGGTAATCAAGTTGGAAATACGTTGTGTGGAGAGCTGTTGGCCTTTACAACGTTCCGCCGTAGCTATAAAAAGACGCCGCGACTTCCTGAAGGCACGTGTTCTGTGCAGATAGAAGGCCAGTGCCCGTCTGACGTCAAGGGTATGTAGATGTGAGTCTTCAGGTGAAGAATGAGATTTTGGATAGAACGTTGGCAGGCTTACGGGCTCATTTATATGGAAGGGGGAATTTGCCTTCGGAAGGAATGGGGGGTGGACGCGAAGTATCACCCCCTGTGCAGAGAAAACTGTGTACGGTGGATCGGCCGAAAGAGCTGCCAATTCACTAACTCGGAGAGCTGATGTAATTGCCAGAAGGAATGACACTTTCATCGTGAGCATGCGCAAGTCGCAAGTTGCTAATGGCTCAAAGGGTGGACGAGTTAGCACATTCAGTACCAAGGCTAAGTCTCACGGCTCCGGCGGGGTCGTGTAGGTCGGATACAGATTCTCGAGTCCCTTTAGGAATATTTTAACTAACAGGTGAGTGAACAACGAATGTCCCTCGAAGGGAGGGCGGAAGGCCGAGATTGCTGCCAAGTGAACTTTCAATGAAGCATTTGCTAACCCCTCTGCCTTCAGGTGGCAGATGTAGTCCAAAGCTTGCTGCACCGGTAAAGAGAGAGGGTCAAAGCCCCTCTCCAGGTACCACATTTGGAATCGATGCTATTTGTAAGTGTAGGATTTGTGGGTGCTATGCAATCTGCTATTTATCAGTACATGTTTTACTTCTTGAGAGCACGTCATTTCTGGCGGCTGGAACCAGTTAGGAGCCATGCCGTGAGGTGCATGCGCTCGATGCTCGTATACACCATCAAACCGTGCCGTTGAGACAGCAAATTGGGCAGCAGTGGTAGTCGTCGCGGCCGAGCGACCGACATTCTCGACAATTGCGTCAACCAGGTCTGTCGGGGCCAAAAGGGTGCTATGAATATCACTGTTGCGCCCTCCATCGCTATCTTCTCTAGCGCCCTCGGAATAAGAGGGAGAGGTGGAAATGCATAGAGTAGCTGATGATGACTCCAACTGAGCAGGAGAGCATGTCCCAAGGAATTCGTGCCTACACCCGCTCGTGAGCAATAATGATGACACTTTTTGTTGTGACACGTGGCAAAAAGGTCTATACTCGGGAACCCCCAGAGATGGAAAAGACCTCAAACTACTTTGTTGTGTAACTCCCACTCATGTTGGGGAAGGAAGTGTCTGCTGAGGGCATCGGCTATGATATTGTCTTTGCCTAGAAGGTACAATGCGGTAAGGGTTACATCGTGATGGATCACCCAGTTCCACAGCCATATGGCCTCCGCACAAAGGGATCGTGAACGTGCCCCGCCTTGCCTGTTGATATAGTACACCGTGCATATATTGTCGGTGAGAATGTGGACCTCTGGAGGAAGTGCCTGCATGAGTTGAATACAGTTCGCAGTTCAAGGAAATTTATGTGTTGAAGGGACTCTCGTGACGTCCAGAGCCCCTGAACTGGATGGTCTTGCAGATGGGCCCCCAAACCGATCAAAAAAGCATCCATCGTGATTTGTACCGCGGGCCTTTGTGCGTGGAAGGGGACCCCTGATAGCAGATTTTTGGGGTTGTCCCACCATGCTAGTGAAGTCCTGATGTGTTTGGGGATGGATACTGTTTTGTTCACAGTGTGTACCCCTGGTGTGTACACCGTGAAAAGCCAATGTTGGAGGCTGCGTAGGTGAAGTCTCGCATGTGACACCACATATGTGATGGCAGCCATATGTCCGAGCAGCTGTAGACACATAAGTATGTGGGATCTGGGAGCAAATGACACCATCTGCACCAGATCCCGAATCAACTCAAACCTTGTTGTGGGTAAATATACCCTTGCACTCAGTGCATCGAGCCTTGAGCCGATAAACTCCAAGTCCTGGCTCAGAGTCAGGGATGATTTGCCGAAGTTGATTATGAGTCCCAAAGCCTCAAACACCGTTGTGGTAGTGGTCACTACCCATGTAGTCTCCTCGCAAGTAGGGGCCTTTAGTAGGCAATTGTCGAGGTAAGAGAAGATTGTGATATTGAGGCGTCGAAGGTAGGCAGCTACCACCGCCAGGGTTTTGGAAAACACCCGTGGCACTGCTGACAGGCCGAAGGGTAGCACTTGGTATTGGTAATGGTCTGAACCCACCACGAAACAAAGGAATCGCCTGTGAGCCAGATGAATCGCTATGTGGAAATAAGCGTCCTGTAAGTCAAGGGATGCAAACCAATCCCCTTTGTCGAGAGCCGGAATGATGGATACTAACGTGACCATTTTGAATGTTTGTTTCCGCAGGTAACGGTTGAGTCGACGTAGGTCCAGGATAGGCTTCCAACCCCCTGATTTCTTCTGGGTGAGGAAGTACTGGGAGTAGAAGCCTCTCCCCTGAAACTGAATGGGTACCCTCTCCACTGCTCCTATAGTAAGTAGTCGAAACATCTCTTGCTGTAGAAGATTCTTGTGAGAGGGGTCCCTGAAAAGGGACAGGGAGGGAGGGGAGTGGCGGGGGATTGAGTTGAAAGGGATGGCATATCCTGAAACAACTGTGTCGGTGACCCAGCGGTCGGTGGAAATCAGAGAACAGCGAAGCTGATAAGGCCTCAGCCGATGATGGAACAAAGCTCTCTGGTTGTGTGACGCTCCCAGCAAAGGGGTGGTACGCAGTCCCTCGACCGAGGCATCAAACTTGTTGCCGGCCCTGCTGATGACCAGATGTTTTGCCAGGCTGTTGTCTTCATTTCTGCTGGCATTGTCTTGGCCTCTGGTTTGGCCTCATATGGTTTGGCACGGAATGTTGCATAAGAGAAGGTTCTCTGTTTGTTATAGGGCATATACCTCTTACGCTTATATGGAGGCGTATACATCCCAAGCGTTTTAAGTGTCATACGGGAGTCTTTGCCCAAGTGGAACACCTGATCAGTGGACTGGGCAAAGAGAGACTGACGATCAAAAGGTAAGTCTTCTACCTTGTTTAACAACTCTCTCGGAGCAGCGGCTTGGTGTAACCAGGACCCACGACGCATAACTATAGCAGTAGCTGTGGCTCTAGCTGCTGCATCAGCTGTGTCCAGGGCAATCTGCAATGCTGTTCTGGCTGTTGTGTAGCCCTCCTGTATTACCGCCCTTAAGATTTGGCGCTTAGAGTCTGGTAGGTACTCTAAAAGAGGGACTAATTTTGAATAATTGTCAAAGTCATGATTCGTGAGGGGAGCCACGTAATTACACTTTCGGAGAATTGAAGTAGCAGAAGAATATACTTTTCTACCTAAAATGTCCAGGTGCTTAGCCTCTTTGTCACTTGCAGTATTTTTATTTTGAGCCGTCTTTTATCTCTGTTGGGCGGCGTCCATAACGAGGGAGTTGGGCTGGGGTTGTGTAAACAAAAAGTCCATACCCTTTTGGTTTATGAAATATTTCTTATCTGACCTCTTGTTAGTCGGTAAAGAAGCAGCAGGGGTCTGCCATATACCATTAGCGATTTCCAAGATCGCTTCATCAAAGGGCAGAGCCAGTTTTGATTTCTGTGATGACTACAGGTTCTTTAACAAGGGGTGTTGCTTTTGCTGTACGTCCATAGTCTGAATACCCTGAGACTGCGCAACCCTCGCAAAGAGCTCTTGAAATTGTTTATGATCTTCCATGGGAGATAGCTCCCCAGGGAAGACAGCATCGTCCGGAGATGATGATGAATGGTTGGCCGGAGACCCAGGAGTCTGTGGTTCCCTGTTCGGTGTATTGTTGTCCTCATGCTCGTCCTGATTCGAAATTGAGACAATGTCCTCCGCAGGTGCTGATGGAATGGCTGGTGAAGGAGCGTGAGGCAGAGGCACTGGACTAGTGTGTCGGGGAGACCATATGCGCGGGTATCGCGTGCTATGAGAAGGTAGGCGGTCATCATAATAATGATCATATCTCCGACGGTGCGCCAAGGGGCTCCTGGGAAAGTAGGCTCTGGGCGCATTGTATCCGTGTGAATATATCGAGGACCTTGGTGAGACAGATCTACCAGAAAGACGGGACGGAGAACGAGAATAGCAGGAGTAATGCCGTTCATCGCGGCAGCGGTAGTGACGACATGATGGTGATCGATGAGGTGATCGACGAGGTGATCTATGGTAGTGATTCCTAGTGGAGCCATAATGGGAAGCATGGCGGTTCTCTGAACAAGATGAAGCTGGAGACCAGGGACCCGGAGAGAAACCAGTTCGGTCAGGCGTGAGGGAAGAAGTTCGGACACGCCTTGACATGTGTAGGGACTCAGTCAGCACTGAATGATCAATGGGGGAAGATGGTGCTGTTTGGAGTGGTGTAGCCCAGGTCGAATGGCTGCCCTGTTGAATCAGCAGTGCCGTGGGAGCTGGAAGCTGTGCCGGTGCCGGAGGAGGCTGCGGTGCAGAGGGCTGTGCGGTGCCGATGCTCGCCTGCGATGCCGGGGTCGACGCTGGTGCTTGTGGCACCGTGGGGATCACGGTCCCAGCAGCCGGCGCCACCGGCATGGGTGCCGGCAGGATCGTGATCAGCTGCGCATGCGCGGCATCAGCCGAAGCCAGGGCCTCCATTGCTGACTGTAAGGCGGCTGTTAGAGCCGTTGCCGGCGCCGATTCTGCCCGTGGCCCTTTACAAGGAAGCCAGATCAGGTCTTTGGGACGAGCAAGACTTGGGGCTGAGGCACTACGGCCTTTGCCCATCTTGTCTGTCGGGTGCCTCGGCAGGGAGCCAGAGGTACCCGGTCTGTCCCCCGCGCTTCGTCACTGAGGTAATTCACCGGACTTGTTGGACTCTTTAGTTGGTGAACGAGCCAAGTGAGTCCCAGGGTCAGCAGGAGATGGAGCGCTGGACTCAGCCTGGAGGGCTTTATTGAATAAAAGAACTCTTAGCCGCATTTCGTGATCGCGTCTAGCGCGGGCTATCAGTTTCATGCAGTGAGGGCACTTCTTCGGAATGTGCCCATCCCTCAGACATTTGACACAGCACGAGTGCCCGTCTGAGTCAGGCATTGCATCCTGACACTGCACACATTTCTTAAACCCAGGCATAATCCTTGTAGATTGCCAGCACAATAAACAGTTCTTTTTTTTTTTTTTTAAGGCTACTAAAACAACTATAACTTAGGACAGAAAAACAGAGATTTTGAAACTAACTACTAACTATTAACAACTACACTAACTATAAACTGCCAAGTGGCAATTAACAACTCTAAAGTAAAACTCCCTTTTCTCCTCAGGCCGGAGAGGGAGCGCGTCCTATGTCCGTCTGCGGCTGCGGACGGTTGAAAGGAAACTGACGAGCCGGCCCGCGCTCAGGTGTAACGGCTCGAATGGCGCAAGGCAGCAGGAGTGCATGTGCGGGCCGGCAGGGCTACTGCTAAGGAAGTTTCTCTGTTTGCGGTGCCGAGAAGAGCCCAGCACCTCGAGTGGAGCACCCTCGGGGACACTACTCGACGAAGAACTATCATTATCAAAGATGTTAGCTCAATTTTAGGATAAAGATATGATTTATACATAATGAAAGAAATTTAAGGGCTCTCTTGCCCTTTGCAACCACTTGCTTAGATAGCATTCACTTCAATAGGAATGCTGAGCTCACATGAAGAGACTGCTCGACCTCTACAAACTCAATCCATTCAAAATTTGCCTTTCAGGTTGCTTGCCTGCTAAGGCGCCAAGATTCTCTTGCTCACATGTGAGAGGAAAATGTAATTATTGGGCCTGACCCAAAGTCTGCTGACTTCATGATATACCCATCTTGGGAAAAGCAGCATCATTGTTAGGAAAAAAGCCACTGAATGTGTGGCACCCACGTGATGGGAGAGAACTAAATCTCCACTTGGAAGTTATAGTATGCAATTGGGCTGACCACATGGAAAAAATCTTCCCAACCAGCCTCAAGCTGCGCCACAAATCTTTATGGCCTCATAAGAGTCATTGAATTGCTCAGCTTTAGTTTCCTCATCTGTAAAACTGAAATATTATTACATATCTTACTCGAGGGCTACGTCTACACTGGCATGATTTTCCGAAAATGCTTTTAACAGAAAAGTTTTCCGTTAGAAGCATTTTCGGAAAAGCCCGTCTAGATTGGCAGAATGCTTTTCCGCAAAAGCCCTTTTTGCGGAAAAGCGTCCGTGGCCAATCTAGACCCGGTTTTCCGCAAAAAAGCCCCGATCGACATTTTTGCGATCGGGGCTTTTTGGGGAAAACAGTACTGTGCTGTTTACACTGGCCCTTTTGCGCAAAAGTCTTTCGGAAAAAGACTTCTGCCCAAATGGGAGCAGCATAGTATTTCCGGAAAATCACTGATGATCTTACATGAGATCGTCAGTGCTTTTCCGGAAATTCAAGCAGCCAGTGTAGACAGCTGGCAAGTTTTTCCGCAAAATATCTGATTTTGCAGAAAAACTTGCCAGTCTAGACACAGCCAAGGGGTAGGAATTAGATGCTGTTTTCAAATGCTTTCAACCAGAACACTCAGTCTATACAGAAGCTTAGCAATACTGTTTGCTCCCTTTTTACCACATACAGTGCACAAAATAGGCACATAAAATCTCATGTAATTGGTTAACAAACTAAATGCTCCAGTACCTCTCTCTCGCCTCAGCCAGGCCAGATGTTGTTGTCTCTCTAACAGTGTTTCCCAATTTTATTTGATCACAGTACCCTTTTAAACTCAGAAGAATTTCGAGGAATCCTTACAGCCAAGGGAGGCGGGCTTCCAGTACACCATTATTAAAGTAAGGATAGTAATAAACAGATGCTAAATAAGGCCATGAGATCAACATTCAGTTTAACTGCACATCTTTAAAAACAAATATCACATTAAATGTGTACAAAAAATGAAGCTTAAAAACTAATATGAATTTATATTGGCAACTTTCAATGCAAAGAGTGGTTTTTCTTCTTTTCTTGGCAAATTCTTTTTATATTTGGTTTAATACTAGAAAATTAGATTTGCATATCTGGTGCAGGATTCAGTCAATTTCTATATTTCGTTTTTGTTGCTGCATAATTCAAAAACCCAGTTTCACACAGTATGTGCTGACAAAGGGTAACAACTGATGAATTGCATGTCTAGATAAAGATGAATATTCTTGATTTTGACAGCAGTCTCCCCAAAATGTAATCAGAGAAACACCTTTAAATTGTTTTATTAATTGGCCATCTGAAGTGATTTTGATTATGTTTTCATAATCTTGCATAGAAAAGCCGACTGGCTTTTCTGTTAAACTTAATGGATTTTGAAATCAGTTATGGTTGTCATTTATGGCTGAAAAATACTTAATGATGTTTGTGTATAAATTGCGAAGATGATCTTCAATGTCACTGCAAATATCTTCATCAAGTTTGCCTTAATTTTCTTCAAGAAAATCATTCAGGGTGGGGAAACACTCCAAATTATTTTGTCCTACAGAGAAGATCCAAAACTGTAGCTTACGTGACAATGGCAAAATTTTATCTTTCTCATTAAAAATATTTACGTTCTTTCCTTGCAGCAACAGATTTACTTCACTTAGTTTTGTAAAGATGTCTGCAAGATATGCAACTCTCGATAACCACAAAAAGTTTGTTAAACAATCAGACAGTTGGAATTTGTGATCCAGCAAATATGTGAAGAGCTCATGATGCAACTCAAATAATCTAACCAGCACTTTGCCTCACAATAGCCACCTGACTTCTGTATGTAGAAGCAGGACTGTGTGCTGACTACCCATATCTTCACACATAATTTTGAACAGTCTTGAATGTAATGGTCGAGTTTTTATATAATTAATAATCTGTACTGCTTCGTCCAACACATTTTTAAGAGACGGAGAAACATTCTTAACTACCAGAGCGTGTCTGTGGAGAATGCAGTGACTGCTGGTGCAGTTTGGTACTATGTTTTTTATTTGTGTTACAGCGCCAGCCACTGTTCCTATCACTGCTTTGGCACCATCACTGCACCCATCAAAACATTTTTCCCAGCTTATTTCATGTGTTTTCATTAAGTTATCAATAGAATTGAATATATTCTCACCAGTCATATTGGTTGGCAAAAATTCACATAAAATTAAGTCTTCTTCAATAGATCTATTAAAATCATAATGGACAAATACAAGCAAAACTGCAAGACCTGCAACATTAGTGGACTCTTGTAATTGTAATGAATATTCATCACATAAATGCAGACAAAAAATAAGCTCCTTCTTGAGGTCAGCAGCAAGCTCGTGAATACGATGCATGACAGAATTGTTTGATAGTGGCACAGCCTCAACTTTTTGACAAGACTCCTGATCCAACATACACATTACAATATCTTTTGCACATGGTTTTATGAGTGATTCCCCAATTGTGTGTGCTTCGCAGGTGAGTGATATACGATAGCTAACTTTGTAAGACCCCTCTGTTGCGTTTTCTGTATCTGTTTTGTCAATTTTTTACATGAAATGTTTACTTTTTTCAACAGATTCAAGCTTCCACTTAAAAAAACTAATATCTTTATCTTTGTATTCTGAATGATTTGTTTCAAAATGTCTTCGCAATTTAGCAGGTACTAAACAACTATTAGATAATATTTTGTTGCAGAGTACACACTGGGCACTCGGAGCACCTTTATTTCCATTGCTTGTGAATCCAAATGACAAATAGTCCTCGCAAGAAGAAGTTACTCACCCTGTGTAGTAACGATGGTTCTTCGAGATGTGTCCCCGTGGGTGCTCCACTCCAGGTGTCGGGTCCCGTCCCGGCGCCGCTGGTCGGAAAACTTCTATAGCCGTAGCCGAGCCGGACCGCGCACGCGCGGACGCAGCGCGCGGCGTTCGCGCCTTTGCAACGGACCGGCTCCCCCTTGTCAGTTCCTCTCACCGCTCGGTCTCTGAAAGATAAAGCAGAAAGACCCGGAGCGGGGAGGAGGGTGGGGCGTGGAGCACCCACGGGGACACATCTCGAAGAACCATCGTTACTACACAGGGTGAGTAACTTCTTCTTCTTCTTCGAGTGGTCCCCGTGGGTGCTCCACTCCAGGTGAGTATAAAGCAGTAACCCAGAATGCGCTCCGGGTCAGTTATTTTCTACTGTGGACAGGACTGCAGAGGCTACCGCTGTATCTGAAGCCCACCTCTTAGTTACGGCATAATGCCGTGCGAAAGTTGCGCTAGAGGCCCAGGTAGCTGCCCGGCAGATATCCGCAAGGGGAATACCCTTTGCAAAGGCAGTGGTAGTCGCTACCGCTCGCGTAGAATGAGCCCGAGGTAAAACAGGTAGAGGCTTATTCCTAAGCAAGTGGCATTTCGTAATACAGAGAGTGATGAGATTTGCAATGCGTTGAGCGGAAAGCGCTTTGCCCTTTGATCTAGGTGCCAAAGATACCAACAGTCTGTCAGTGCGTCTCCATTGACGTGTTCTATCTATATAGAAAGAGAGCGCACGTCGGACATCGAGCGTGTGAAACAGAGCGTCCCTAGTTGAAGAATGAGGCTTGGGATAAAAAGTCGGGAGGACCACAGGCTCGTTAATATGGAAGGAAGAACAGACTTTGGGAATAAAATCTGGGTGTAATCGCAGCGTCACTGTATCTTTGGAAAAAACTGTAAAAGGAGGGCTTGCCATCAACGCCCCCAGTTCACCTACCCTTCTTGCCGATGTAATTGCAAGGAGGAAGACTGTTTTCATTGTTAGCATATGCAGAGAAACTGATGTCAAGGGCTCAAAAGGTGGGTACATAATGGTGTCCAATACTAAATCCAGATTCCAAGAAGGGGAAGGCGCCCTTCGTGGTGGATGCAAATTTAGGAGCCCTTTGAGGAACCTCTTTGTAATTGCATGGGAGAAGAGCGAGGAACCTTCTATTGGCTGGTGAAAAGCACTGATGGCTCCCAAGTGCACTCTTAGGGACGATAGTGCCAGCCCTGAAGTCCGTAAGTGAAGGATGTAGTCCAAAACGTGTTGTAGAGGAGATGAGAGAGGGTGTATGTTGTTTTGAATGCACCAGTTAGCGAATCTCCGCCATTTCGCAAGGTACGTGTTCCTCGTAGAGTCTTTCCTACTGTGTAGAAGTATTGTCTTGACCTGCTCAGAACAGAGATTTTCATCCCCTTTTAACCACTGAGGAGCCACGCCGTCAAATGCAACGCCTGCAGTCTGGGGTGTAACAGCGTGCCTCGTTCCTGAGTAAGGAGGTCTTGGTGAAGAGGAAGAGGGTAAGGTGGTTGAACTGACATTCTGTGTAAGAATGGATACCAGGCTTGCCTGGGCCACGCTGGCGCTAGCAGAATGACAGTCGCCGCTTCTAAGCTGATTTTCTCCAGTGTCCTGGAGATAAGCACTGTGGGGGGAAAAGCATACAGAAGTGTCTTCTTCCATGTGACCAGAAGCGCATCGCCGAGAGAGCCCTTGCCGAGCCCTGCTCTCGAGCAATACAGGCGACATTTCTTGTTGTTGTATGTTGCGAATAGGTCTACCTGTGGAATCCCCCATTTCTGAAATACCACAGAAAGTACATCTGTCCTTATCTCCCACTCGTGATCCGTGAGGAATTGCCTGCTGAGAGAGTCTGCAATTACATTGGCGGTGCCAGGTAAGTACGACGCTGCTATGGTTACGTTGTTCTGTATGCACCAGTTCCAACATCGCACTGCTTCGGCGCATAGGGATCGTGACCGTGCTCCTCCTTGTCTGTTGACATAATACATTGCAGCTATATTGTCCGTCAGTATCCTCACTGTCAGACCTCTGATGTGGGGAAGAAAATGTTTGCATGCGTAGAAGATTGCCCGAAGCTCCAACAGATTTATGTGCAGACGCCTTTCGCTGGGAGACCATTTGCCCTGAATTCGTTCGCTGCCCATGTGGGCCCCCCAGCCGATGAGTGAGGCATCCGATGTTATCTGTACCGATGGTTGTTGTCGATGGAATGGAACCCCTGGCAGAAGGTTTTGCTTTTTCGTCCACCACTGCAGGGATCTTTGGACATGCGGAGGTAGGCATACTACCTTTTGGATGTCGTGCCTCACAGGGACATAAACTGTGGACAACCAATGTTGGAGACCCCTCAGGTGGAGGCGCGCATGAGGAACTACAGCAGTGGCCGCTGCCATGTGGCCCAGGAGACGCAGGCAACTGTGTACCGATACCATGGTGTTGCTGGTTAGTATGGTCACGAGATCCTTGATCGCTTGAAACCTTTCGTGAGGTAAGTAAGCTCTTGCCGTGCGTGAATCGAGGTTTATCCCTATAAACTTTATGAATTGCGTCGGAATAAGTGTTGATTTTTTCCTGTTGAGGAGGAGGCCGAGTGACTCGAACGTTTGTTCTACCGTCGCCACCATCTGCGATGCCTCTCGCTGCGTGGCACCTTTTATTAAACAGTCGTCCAGGTATGGATATATTATCACCTGTAACCGACGCAGATGAGCTGCCACGACGGCCAGGGTTTTTGAGAAGGCTCTGGGTGCTGAAGCCAGACCGAATGGTAGAACCCGATACTGAAAATGATCGAGACCTATCACAAATCGCAGAAAACGCCTGTGCGCGGGATGTATTGTGATGTGAAAATACGCATCTTGTAAATCGAGGGCAGCGAACCAATCGTTGACATCGAGGGATGGGATTATGGAAGTCAGTGTCACCATTTTGAAGCGCTGTCTGCGAAGATAACGATTCAGACGTCTTAGATCGAGAATGGGTCTCCAGCCCCCCGTTTTCTTTTCGGTTAGAAAGTATCTGGAATAGAACCCTCTTCCCCTGAACTGATCGGGGACCCTCTCTATCGCTCCGATGTCCAGGAGGTGATGGACTTCCTGTTGCAGGAGATCCTCGTGAGATGGGTCCCTGAAAAGGGACGGGGAGGGTGGGGTGGTGGGAGGGATGGAAGTGAAAGGAATGGTGAAGCCGCTGCTTATGACTTCCAGAACCCACTTGTCCGATGTTATTGCGACCCATTGATGATAGTAAGGTCGTAAGCGGTGGTGAAAAATGGGTTTTGTCTGTGTAATGACGATTGGTATGATGCGCTTGCCCCCGACAAGGGAGTCAAACTTGCTGTTTTGAGGCGGGCGTGCCCGTCACCCTGGGTGGTGGTGGACGCCTTCGTTGAGGGCGCTGTCTAGGTCGCGACTGGTCAAACGGACGATATGTTTGCCTCCGAGACTGATAATCGTACCGTCTTTGGTATGGAAAATAACGACGGCGGCGGAATGGCGGTGCGTACATCCCCAGCGTCCGAAGTGTCGTTCTTGAATCTTTCCCCGTGTGAAGCACCTCATCTGTCTTTTCTGCAAACAACCTCACCTTGTCAAACGGGAGGTCTTCTACCTTGGAGTGCAACTCCTTGGGCACTGCCGCCGTGGCGAGCCAAGAAGAGCGCCTCATGGACACCGCTGTTGCCACTCCTCGAGCTGCTGTATCTGCTATATCCATGGCTATCTGAAGATTGGCCTTGGAACATGCATAGCCCTCCTTGAGGATCGATCGTAACAACTCTCTGTCCGCCTCCGATGATCTTTGGGACAGGTCTGTAAGTTTCGCTATACTGTCGAAGCTATGATTCGCCAACAGAGCTGTATAATTCGCTATGCGAAGAAGCAAGGTGGCCGATGTATAAACCTTTCGGCCAAATATGTCAAGTTTCTTTGCCTCCTTATCAGCCCCCGCATTCTTCAATTGTGGGTTCTTAGCCCTTTGGAGAGCTGCGTCGACGACCAAGGAGTTTGGTTGCGGGTGAGTAAACAGAAATTCCGAGTCTTTGGATGCTATAAAATAACGCTTTTCCGCCGGTTTCGAAGTTGGTGGAGTCGAAGCCGGGGTATTCCAAATCTCTGCTGCTGATTGGAGGATCGCCTCGTCCATAGGAAGAGCAACCTTAGATTGTTGTTTGGGGTGCAAATTTCTCCAGAGCTTAAACTGCTTCGTTGGAGTGTCTGCTATCTGAACCTCTTGAGACTGGGCTACTCTCCTAAAAAGGTCTTGAAAGTCTTTAGTGTCGTCCGGGGGAGATGGATCCCCTTCAAACACTGCATCGTCTGGGGAAGATGTCGAAATATCTTTTTGAGTTACAGATCGTAATTGATCGTCCGTATCCGATATCTGGCCTTCCTCGGGCTCAGATAGCTGAACTGAAGGCGAAGGATTCTGGTGCTTAGGCGATGCCCTCTTCCAGTGTTGAATTGGAGATGATTGACGTGCCTCATGAGGAGTATGGCAGCAGCAGTGATGAGAGCGAGAATGAGGTCTCCCATATCCCGAAACTGACCGGTGACTTCTATATTCAAAATGGTCAGGGGAAGACCTTCGCGAGGAATATCTGCTGTGATACCGCCTATGATAAGATCTAGGCGGGGAGTAGCTAGGTGAGCGGGATCTGTATGATGATTCCCGACGGTAGCAATGATATCGTTCCCGATGGTCAGAGTAACAAGATCTTGACCTACAGCGAGGAGAAGGCATTGTTGGGCTATGAGACAACGGAGGATGACTAGCCCTCATTGACTGAGAAGGAGAAACTGAAGGCTGAGGTGAAGGTGAAATTGAATGCCTTCGTGCTGACTTTCTAGCAGCCTTTGTCGGGACTGCTGAGGCAGGGGAAGCCTCTCCCCCTTGCACTGATAAGGAACAGCTGGTAGGGGGAGGAATAATTTCGCCAGCATTGTCGGCAGGCATTAGCATCCTGCCCGGCACCGCAGGCAGATGGTCACTCGGTGCAGCTGCGATAGCAGCATGATCTGCCGGTGCCGACTCGGCACGGTGGGGGACGATCTGCCGGCCCCGTTCGTTCCGCTCCCCGGTGCCATCTGGCAATGCGGCATCCGGTGCTGAGCACGGTGCCGGCTTGTCCTGGCCCCCAATAGCCGTTTGCGGTGCCGCTCGATGCGGCTGGGCAGACTGTCGCGGCTCCAGCCCCTGTGGCGGTGCCGAGCGTTCCGCAGCGACCGTGCTCTCGGCGGGACGCGGAGCCGGTGCCGATAACGAGCGGCTTGCCGCTTGCGGCTTATGCGACCTGCCTGAGTGCGTTGCCGCCCCGGAGACACCCGGCTTGTGCTCCTGACCAGCCCGGGACAGCGAGGGAGGCGGGAGAGAGCGGGTGGGAGAAACTCTCTTCTTTTTTGATCCCAACGCCTCAGGGGAATCTGATCTCTTCCTTTGTCCTATAGAGGACTTTGAGACCTGCTGCTCCGGAGGCTGTAAAGCTTTGTCACACAACAGCAGTTTCAGGCGCATATCTCTATCTCTGCGTGCCCGCGGAGTCAATTTAGCACAGTGAGTGCATTTTTGTGGCACATGCGCCTCTCCTAAGCATCTGACACAAGCTTCATGCCCGTCAGATGCTGGCATGGCTTCCTTGCAGAGAGCGCACCGTTTAAATCCCGGTGACCCAGGCATAATGTCTCGTTTTTGTCTTTTTGTCTTCTTTTTTTTTTTTTTTTTTTTTAACCTAACTAACTATTATTAACCAATTAACTAACTAACTTTCTCTTTCTTTTTTTTTTTTTTTTTTTTGTGTAGTAACGGCTCCTGTCTGAGGAGACAAACGGCGTTCCGCCAGCAACCACGGGCGGCTGAGAGGAACTGACAAGGGGGAGCCGGTCCGTTGCAAAGGCGCGAACGCCGCGCGCTGCGTCCGCGCGTGCGCGGTCCGGCTCGGCTACGGCTATAGAAGTTTTCCGACCAGCGGCGCCGGGACGGGACCCGACACCTGGAGTGGAGCACCCACGGGGACCACTCGAAGAAGAATACCCGCGTTTCTTATTACTTGGCTGTAATTTTTCATAATTAACTTGAACGGCCTTGGTATCTTCCTTGCTGGTTTCAAAAACAAGATGGGTGCTTGAAATACTCATTTTTTTCTTTAAAGTTCCGTCTTTAAGCCAATGATCCATGGGAAATTTTGGTATCAAGAATAATGTAACCCTATGTGTAGATACTATTAACTTGTATTTTTAAAGTCACACACATGAGCCACGCTTCCTGACAACGAGTAAGGGATTTCCAGTGTTATATATCTTGTGATCACACCACTGATTGACAGCACCTCGCACCTCACTCTGCATTTTCAAAGGGACCTAGTAGCAGTAGCAGCCGCTGATCCCACTTCTGTTAATCAGCACAGGAGTCCTCTTTCCCCCTTCCCCGCTGCCACTCTGCCTTTTCATAGAGCCCTAGTAGCAGCAGCTTTGAAAAGGCAGAGCAGCAGCGGGGGAGGGGGAAAGAGGACTCCTGTGCTGATTAACAGAAGGGGGACCGGCAACTGCTGCTGCTACTAGGTCCCTTTGGAAAGGCAGAGTAGCAGTGGGGGGAAAGGGGAAAAGATTCTTGCACTCATCAGCAGAAGTGAAACCAGCAGCTGCTGCTGCTGCTACTTGGCCCCTTTGGAAAGGCAGAGCTGCAGCGGGGGAGGGGAGGTGGCTGAAAGCCCAGCAGGGAATCAGAGAAGGAGCCAGTGTCTTTGCGCACCAGGTCCTCTCTGTCTCTTTGGGGGAAGGGGAGGGATCAGGTTCTCACGGAACCCTTACTTTCACATCAAGGAACCCTGGGGTTCTGCGGAGCACCATTTGGGAAACACTGCTCTACTGAATTAGATTGAAAAAACAATATTGCTAGTTCCTAACCTTAAAATATATTCCCTTCTTTTTTCCTTATGACTGTTAGTCTAATACGTATTAAATATAAAATAAAGTGACTTTGCAAAATTCAGAATATCTAAAAGTTACTATAACAATTCTAATTCTTAGGTGGTTACCTTCGCTCTTTCTTGTCAGTAGGTTTATTAATTTCTCTGAAGATATTAGAGAGAACTCCATCTGTCCAATCTCGTGTGACAGGGTCAAGAATGCCATACAGCTCAATCACACTCATGGCTTTGGGGTTCAGCATATAAATCTTTGTCAATAATCCTAGCCTAAACAGAGAGGGAACAGAATGATCAATATTACCAAGACCAAGTCAAACTTTACACTAAGCAAACCCTAAAGTAGGGTAAAGTTTTAGGGAAGATCACAGCATTAGCGTACAGAACTGCTAGAGCAGGGCTACTTGATTCTGGAAGCCCCAGGGGCCACGATACCCACAGCACATGCCGAGGGCCACAACTTAAGTGTGGTTGCACATACATGCAAAAATGTATATGCAAATATTTATGCAACTATATGCAAATAGCTTATTTCACACTGACAGGCATGAATACAAAGATTAAGACAAGACTACACAGCATGCAGGCCCCATTTAAGTCAGTTCTGTTGATATTATTAAAATGCAATATTTACCCAATTTCCACCTATATGACAGCACTTTTAATGAGCAATGACAGTCCAGGAATTTAACTATTAAAACACATATCAACAGAATCAGAGGGGTAGCTGTATTAGTCTGAATCTGCAAAAGCGGCGAGGAGTCCTGTGGCACCTTATAGACTAACTGAAGTGTAGGAGCATAAGCTTTCGTGGGCAAAGACCCACTTCGTCAGATGCATCTGATAAAGTGGGTCTTTGCCCATGAAAGCTTATGCTCCTACACTTCAGTTAGTCTATAAGGTGCCACAGGACTCCTCGCTGCTATATCAACAGAAGACAATTATATTGATTACTTTTTTGGTTTGGCTTCACAATTTTAACAAATCAAACAACTGCCAATACAATATTTACTGAAATATAAGTACAATCAATGTGAAGTTAAAGGCACCGAGAGAAAAAGTGGCATGGCTAGAAAAAGAAACCAGGAATCCCGCTTCGCAGAATCCCTTCCTTTCTTCTTCCCGCCCCACCAAGCTCCAGCTCCCATAGTCCTCACAGAGCAGAGACTGGAACCCCCAAATCTAACCAACAGACCCACTGCCCACCTACAGGAAAGGAAAGAAGCCAGAAGCCCAGCTCCCTGTTCTAACCCAATGCACTCACCCCTCCTCAAAAGCCAGGCACTCTCCAGCCCTCCCACTCCAACCCAATGCCCTTTCCCTCCCCTAGAGCCAGGTACTCCCCAACCCCCTGCTCCAATGCCCTTCCCCTCCCCTACAACCAGGTACCTCCCAACCTCCTGCTCTAACCCAGTGCCTCACCTCTCCCTCAGAGTCAGGAAACCTCAGCTCCCTTGCTCTAACCCAATACCCTTTGCCTCCTGCAGAGCTGGGGACATAAATCTAGTGTGGTGGAGGGTTATGCCCTGGGTCTCACCAGAACCACACGCTTTTCCCTCCAGGCGCTGGGGCCCGTGTGCAGAGCAGCTATGAATGGTCCAGGAGCATTGCTCTGAACATTCCATTGAAGGCACATGCCGCTGCCCTCTCCCCAATCCCCTTTGCAGGGCAAAAAATCCAGAACACTTTTTGCCTTTTAAAAAATCCATCCGGATGGTGATTTAACATGTAAAAACAAGGACATGTCCAGGAAAAACTGGACGTATGGTAACCCTACCCAAACCCCAATACAGACCTCTCTCACTCTGGCCTCACTGCGTGGCTCTGCCGTCACCTCGCCACTTCTCTCGCTGCCCAGCTCTGCCACTGCTTTGCCACGTGCCTCGTTCCCCGGCTCCCTTGCTGTCCCCCGGCAGCTCCTGCGCACGCTCCAACATGACCTGGCTCAGTGCAGTGCCACGCAGTTCCACTCATGGAGAGGCGCTGCTGCTGTGGCCAATGTGGCAGGCATGCTCTGCTGCCGCCTCTTGCCGACTCCTTCCCCCCCCCTCCACCATCCAGCAGCTCCTGAGCATGCAACAATGTGGCCTGGCTTAGTGCAGCACCACACAGCTCAGCTCACGGGGAGGCACTGCTGCTGTGGCTGATGCAGCAAGCGTGCTCTACCTCCACCTCTTGCTTCCCCCCTGCCAGCCAGCAACTCCTGCACACACGACCTGGCTCAATGTGGCACCATGCAGTTGGCTTGCCGGGAGGTGCTGCCATTGGAGCCCACAGCAACGAGGCAGGCAGGCAGCCCAGGAAGTGGCTCAAGGAGCCACGGGCCGCATACAACAGGCCACGGGCTGCATGTTGAGTAGCCCTATGCTAGAGTATATTTGTCCTAATGGCTACTCCTTTTCAAATTCTGATTCCCTTACATCTATCTTCAGTGCTCACCTGGTTTGAGCCTGGCACAAAGTATTAATGACAACAGACTTGCCACCTCCAGTAGGTCCAACCACCATAGTAGTATGACGAGTTAACATTGTCTCATACATCTGAACTACTTTATCCACCTGAAAAATACACAATAACTTAGGTAATGGTGTATAAAAAGCTCATATGGGCCAGATCTTCAGTTAGTGTATATCAGTATAGCTTGCCTGACCTCAAGGGAGTCACTTCAAGATATGCCATATGAGGATCTTACCCACTGTTTACAACAATATTAAACAAATCAACATTTCTTCTACCTGGATTGGTAAAACGACATAGCCAGCTTCTTCCAGCACTTGTTCTACTGCATCATTGAAGTTGGGGTAGCGGACTCGGGGGCAATCCAGGCCAGGGAACAGGTCAGAGATCAAGCCAAGGAAGAGAGGTACATCTTCAAACACAAACTTAGGAAGATTCATATCGCGGAGTGCTCTCATCAATACCACATCCTATTCAAAGCACAACAGAATAGAGAGCCCAAATATTCAATTAATTTTCAAAAGTATAAATAGTATAAAATGTGTATAATACTGCTATACAATTATTTTAGCAATGTTAGCTTTCCATCATGGTGAAGCTGATCAGTTTCAACTGAGATTTTAAATTCCATTTTTCATTATATGAACCAAATTTCAACATGGATATTGAAATGTTCCAAATTATTGGTTGCTGCTCAAATTAATTCACAAAAGCCCACTGTTAACATACATACTTGCTGTATAAAACTCTACAAAACCCACATTTAGCCCACAAATATACTGGAGGGCTTGGTACAGTTAGCAGATCTGCATGTGCAAACATAGGTTTTGATTATACAACTAGCATATAAGTGTATCTGTTGAACATCATTTTGATGTTAAATTGGAAAATGTAACTCTGAACATTCATCTAGCCTTTGCATCCTAGATATAAAAATTAAGGCCCAGATCCTCCAAAGTATTTAGGTGACTAATGGGAGTTAGATGCCTAAATACCTTTAATGATCTAGCCATATGACTATGCAGGGCCACTTAGGCTAGCAAGCAGGCTGCATCAAAGGCCTTTTATCATTTCAGTGGGCTGCAAGATTGTCATAACAAGATGGTCTCTTGGATTAGAGGAGTTTTGCTAACTGCACTTGTGTACCTAGAATTTGTGAGGTGTATTGATTGAACCGTAACAGCTCTTTGACTGGATGAAGGGGGAGTGCATGGCTCTCACAGAAATTACTTCAGCATGCACCTCACTTAACTTGCCCTTGTTTTACTTGCATGCCACTTTAGTAATACCAGTTTAAGGAAAAACTACGCTGATGGAAACAAGTGGAATCTGGTAACCACATATGTGGGTAATAGAAAACAAAATGTCTCAGCCACATGTAGAACCCCTATAAGCTGCATGTAGCTTACAGGATGCACATGAAGCCCCTAAGACCTTCAAACATATGTATAAACTATATACAAACTAAGGATTACAATATCTGTATTTATAAAGCAGGGGAGGCCAACCTATTGCTCTTGAGCCACATGTGGCTCTTTGCTCACAGAAATGTGGCTCTCAGGGTTATGGGGTTACAAGTGGGCATGCCCACTTTGTGCACATGCCCCAGTTCCTGGAAGGAAAAGGGCGTGGCTGTGGCGGTGGCAGCTCCGGTGAGACCCAGGCATTGGGTTAGAATGAGAGGGGCCTGGGGGCACCTAGCTCTGGGGGAGAGGGAGGACGTTGGAGTAGTAGGGGGGCTGGGGGTGCCTGGCCCTGGGGGAGGGATGTGTGGTTCTTTGCACTACTATCCACAGCTCTTTTGGCTCTTTGTGTCTAACTGGTTGGCCACCCCTGTTATAGAGGTATCTCTCCTTTTATCTGCATTTTATTGATAAGTGGCCTACCAATATTGACTCACCTTTTCTGTAAATACTGCATATAAAGAGATGATATCCAGTGTTCCTTGTAAGCTATGTGCTAGTGTGGCCACTCAGGAGAGATTCAGATATCACTTGGCTGATTAGCAGAACGCCTAAGCTAGATTTTTTGTTACTACTTATGGTGCACATTCACACGTGTTGGTGCAAATTAAAAATATATTCCACCCATGGAGGGAACAGTGGTGGTACCTGAAGGTTGTGAGGAGCATGATGCTGCTCAATAAGTAAGTCATAAAAAGGGAAGACAAACTCTTCAGACAGAAAAGCATTCCTATTTCTGTAGCACCGTGGCTGGCCTGGCACCGGGCGCATGGCGGGGGGAGCGCCGGCCCCGGGCGCGCGGCGCTAGGCGGGGGGAGCGCCGGCCCCGGGTGCACGGCGCTAGGCGGGGGGAGCGCCGCTCCGGGCATGCGGCTATGGGGGGGGGCCGCCCCCGGGCATGCGGCTATGGGGGGGGCCGCCCCTGGGGCGCAAGTGTCCCTGCCCCCTGGCGCCCAGCAGGCGAACGGCCCCGCCCCCTGGCGCCCGGCGGGCGAACGGCCCCGCCCCCTGGCGCCCGGCAACCTTGAAAGGTTGGGGACCACTGCTGTAGCAGATATGAAAACGGCACTCACTACAACCAAGCATCAACAAACTGCTGCATACAGTGGGTCAGATCCTCAGAAAATGATAATTTCAAAGATCCTATGAGAATTTACACCAACCATATCAGGGCAGTTCCTCAGCTGAACACAGTATGTCTACCTCGTGAAGATCTGGTGATCCTCTCTTCAGTTCTCCAGCCATCACTAGCACTGACTTGAGAGCACGCAGTCCAAAATCATAATGATGCTGTTTTGAAAGTTGCTCTCTTGCCAATTTGTATAACACTGTCATCTTTTTAGCAAGGGCCTATTTGAGAGTGAATAAACAGTATTATAAAAAAGAAGTCCCAATCCACACTCCATGCACATACACATTTTAATTTTACTTTACTTTGGAGTAAACTTTCCCTACCTTTGCCAAAAGAAAACCTTCAGAAAAGAGCATGATTTCACAGATTTGCTGGAGATCTGGCACAATCACAACCACAGGCCTGAATAAAGCTTTTACAGACTCAGGGAGTTCAGTACGGCCCGCATACCCAGGATTCATGGTGATAAAAATGCCCATTCGTGGATCTAGAGAAATTTCTTGCCCTTCAAACTAAAATGAAAACAAATGTCAGACTATCCTGACTCTGAATTAAAAAGAAAAAATGGCAAAAATACTTTGTCCTTGCCTAATGTACCTTCTACCTGAGGATGTCAAAACTTTACAATAAATAATATATTAAACCACACAGCCCCTTTGTCAGGTAGGTATGTGAGTTATTATTCCCATTTTGCAAATGGGGAAATAGAGGAAGGGAGTGGTTAAAGGGAGTGCTCATCATTTCTGAAATTGAGGCCACTTAAGTTCATGGTAAGGCAGTCACTTAAGTACCTAATTCATAAGACTCAAGAGTTAAATGTTTAGGTTAATTAAACTGCATCTTATGACAGCTTCCCAGAATCCCATGCCTTAAATACAAAACTTGACTACTTTCTCAATTGTGTGTGTGTGTTTACCTGAAATGTTTTCAATTGATTCATTAGAGCATTTCGAATTGTCTGGATCTGAGAAGAGATGACTGAAAGTACTGAAGCATCTATGCGATTAAATTCGTCAAAGCATCCCCATGCCCCGCATTGGGCAAGACCGGAAAATATTTTACCAACTGCCTGAAAACAAAATGGAAACACCCGAAAAACAAAAAATATTCAGCGGAAGCACATTTCGGCATATAGTAAAGGACTTAACAAACCCTATGCCTACGTCTATATTGCATTCTCCTTGTGCGCCATTCTTGTGCAAAAACTTGAAGAGCGTCTACACTGCACACGTGTTCTTGCGCAAGTAAATTTACAGAAAAGCATCAGAAGAGAGGGCTTCTTGCGCAAGAGTTATTCCTCTCCCCACAAGGAATAAGCTCTCTTGCTCAAGAAGGCAGTGTGTACGGGCAACAGGGATTTCTTGTGCAAGAAACCCCTATGGCTAAAATGGCCATCAAAGCTTTCTTGAACAAGAGAGCTTCCACACTGCCATGGATGCTCTTACTCAAAAGGACATGGCAGTGGGAACGCGCACTTGCGCAAGACCTTTCGTGCAAGAACTCTTGCGCAAAACAGTTCTTGCGCAAGGAACCTGCACTGTAGACATAGCCTACTTGTGTCTGTCTTCCATTTAGGCTTATTAATTCTATGCCGTCAATCCACAATGATCTTAGAATCTTATCTAGTCACTGATTGTCATTGTTATAAAGCATACCCAGACTCCTTAGTTCCAGCCACCTCAGCAATTTAAACAAGGAACAACATTTTAAACTGTATTTCGTTTTCAATTGCATGAGCTTTGTTTGTAATTAGAAGAGGTCTTCTTCAAAAATTAAAGGCAAGTCATCTAAACTGGCCTTTATACATAATGGTACAATAGTATCCTGTTACCAGAGAATACAGCCTTCTAACTCTTACCTTGAAATCCATGCCTTCACCGCAGTTTGTTACAACACACAGCAAGCCCAGGGCTTTGGCCAGATCCTTGGTTGTCTCTGTTTTCCCTGTACCTGCTGGCCCTGCAGGTGCTCCTCCCAAAAACATAGATAGAGCCTTTGGAAAGAAAATACAAAAAGCAAGCAAGGATGGATTTGGGGAAGGTAACTCACTGCAATTCAGCTCAAAGGCTTCCATCAAAGATTGTCAAAAATGTCATCATGTTGATCAATAAAAAAGAGCTACACGCACACACACAAACACACACTTGGGGTGTTTAGCAAATAAACTAGTTAAGAGGAGCCGATCTATCAGAAATTGTATCATACTCATGAATGTAATTATTTATTTCTGCTTCATCTCCTTTTGCGCTCTCCCTTCGTGCTCTCCCTTCATCTCCCACAGCTGCCAGAGTGTCTCTCCCCTAGCCTTTCCAGCTCTGGTTCCTCCCAGTCAGCTCTTACTACGCGCACCAATGTGGGGAGAGGAGGCAAAGGGGGAATTGCCCCAGGTCCTGGTATTTCAAAAGGGCCCAGAACTTCCAGCCAGAGCCTGGACCAGAACATGGGTCCCCTTTGAATTGCCACCACAGCACCATGTTGGGCACGCTGTTCAGCTTTAAGGGCTGGAAAGGGAGCCAACACTGCACTACTGTCACAAGGGGGCGCTGTTGCACAGGTGATCAAACTGACAACAGTCCCATGCACCAGGCTGGGAACAATGAATTCACAGCAGACAAAATATGCCTTTAACAAACATTATTGTAAGCAATTCAGAAGCAGTTCAAAAGCAATGTTCAATCTGAGTAGCTAGTCTAATTCTTAACCCAATTTTGATAAACACTCACACAAGCACATTCACACACACCACTCACCCTGGTGCTGGTCAAACCCCAGGTAATGTTGGTTGGTTGACTTAGGCAGAAGTCTGACATGAACATCACCCCAATATGCTGAATTGATGGACTCCCACTCATGCAGCAAATTGGTGGGGTATATATCCCCTCAGCGAGGGGCAGTTTGGGTGAGATGACGTACGTTGATTGCACCACCTGTGGGTGTGCTTACGACTGATCTTGGAACATCCTGCTTACAACACCCAATTCTTCTTGCTTAGCCACGTGCAATAAGCATCGGAAGGTCTTCGGTTGAGTTTCTCACTCAACGACTCCTCTTATTTGCCTCCTTTTATGCAGTTTTTCTTCCTCAGCACACACAGTCTTTTTTTCTCAGAGTGATAAACAAGTCCATAATCCATCAGGGCACCGACTCGGACCCTAGTATGGCCTCTCTTCAGCTCACTGTTAATCCACTCATGCGAACCATTCACACTACCCATGATTCATGACACTCCCGGTGGTGCTAAGAGTTGACTGCCCTTGGTCCCACCCCTTCCACCCGTGCCTCCACCCCTTCCAGAGGCACAGAATCAGGCCCCACACACGCCTTGTCCCCAGGCTTGTAGTGGCTGTTGATTCACTGGCTCTTCCACTACACGCACCCCAACAGCCTCTCCAGCAAAGACTGATACATAAGCAGAGGAAAATCAGCAGAGGATCACGCAGAACAGAAGATCAAAACTGAGACAGGAGCTTTGGCAACCCGCAGCAGAGGAACTGGAAATCTTAAGAATGGGTTCAACTGTCACTGTAATAAACCCTTTAAAAATGATCACCTTTCAGCCATGATTTTAAAACAAATAATAATCACAGTGCCTTTGTATGTTTGCAATTCCTTTTAACCTAGAATCTAAAAGATGGGCATTATCCCCATTTTACATAACAGAAAGCCAAGGCACAACAAGCTTAAGTGATATACCTAGTGCCACAGAATAAGTCAGTGGCTGATCGGGGACTAGAACCCCAGATCTCCTGACTCAATGCTCAGCACAAACCTTGTACTCTTTATGACTTATCATTATTTCTTATTTGTATTGCAGTAGTGACTCAGGCCTGGTCTATACTGAACCAGGTAAGGTGGGCTTAACGTACGCTATCCAGCTATATAAAATGCATAGCTAGATTCGGATTACCTTAAACTGAGCCGCAGCAGCATCTATACTGTGGGTAGCAAATGGGAGCACATGCTCCTGTCAGCTTCCCTTACTCCTGGCAGAATGAGGAGTACAGGACACAGGAGGGGGCTGCCATCAGTGTTCAATTTGGGGCTCTACACTAGCCTTGCTAAACTGAATGCTAGAAGATCAATCTCTGGAGTGCTAATCTTCTCCATAGTGTAGACATGCCCTCAAAGACCTAATGATAGACTAGGACCCATTGTGCTAGGTGCTGTACAAACACAGAAAAAAGACAGTTCCTGCCCCAACCTGTTTATACCATTTTCAGTGACAGAATCATTATGTATCCACTACAAAGCCTCTAATGCAATCGTTGGTTTATGTTCATGTGGGAATTTAAAAATCTATTCTAACTAAGCTATTAACAAGATGATTAAGGTATCGTTGAAACAACCAGCCTTGAAGCAGATTTAGTCTTTTGCACAGTAATTAAAAATTTCCAATCACATAAGATTTTAATTGAGTTTAAATATATAATTATCTAAACATGATCAATTCGGGAAACAGAAAGGGGAAATACAGTTCATCAAAATAATAAATGAAAAAAGCCTTTTAGCATATACCTGTGTGAGCGTTAGATAGATACGATCTGTAAGGGGAGTAATAACTAATCTTCCATTCAAGCCCATATATTCATAACCATAGGAAAAGGTGCCAGTGCACTGTCGCACATTCAGGTCATCCGGCTCTCGATCCCAGTAAAAACGCAGCTGACTTTCCCATTCAAACTCTCGAGCTTCCATGATACTATAGAAAAGAAAGTTTTTCAGATGAAGCAAAAGATTGTGAGTACAGAATACAAACTTCCTGAAATTATCTCAGTGGGTTGGTGGATTACCTGTCTCTTACAAATGTATCAACAATATCTCTGGCATGGACATCTATGATGAGAACAGTATTATATTTTTTTCTGTCATTTCTATTCAATGGTTTTGTGATTCGGGTAACCAAGGCATCAATCTGCTCATGCATTCTCTTGGCATAAAGTTTCATTGCCTGCTTTTCTCCTTTCTTCACTTTATGAAAAACGTCCTCCACCTCCCAAGTCCACCAGACCTGATTAGCAGCCAGCACCATCATGCCTTCAAACATCAACATCCAGTCAACTCTATATGGAAAATATGGATATAATATATATGAAGGAATAATTCTACTCTGAATTTCTGGAATAACTGTGACATTAATCCCTCTTTTTAGACATAAGAGAGTATACTGTAAAAGTATCAAATACTCCACAACAAAATTAATTAGTAGTTAAAGGTTACTAAGTGCAATTCATAGCAAGAAAAGAAACACATCACCAACCCTAACACCGTTAAAAGCTAAGGAAATCACAAGCTCTGGTTACATATACAGTGCTGAAAAAAACTTAACTGACAGTTATGCACACAGCTGTTCAAACAGAAAAATGTTCACAGCGTAGCACCTAGGCAACCATAACTCTCTCCTAGCAGTAAATCTAAATAAACCATACTCATTCAGCACATAGCTTTAATCTTAACACTTTATTCCTATCTGTACAAAGTTTGTATGACATGAAACTTCAGATAAACACAGAATTAGAAATACTTTAAAAATTCAACAGTATATTATCATCCATCTTATCTATTCATTTTTCTGACTATAGTTTGAAGGCATATATCTATGCATGTCTATAGTGCCTATCATTAAAGTGCATGAGCACGTCCAGATACTTATCCAGTCTTTTTCTCCTGAGAAAAATAATTTCATTTACAAATGGACTAGTTTAAAAGGACATGTATCTAGTTGGTGAACAGATTCCTAAGGAAGTTCATAATATTATTATGTTTTATATTGAAAAGCAACTGGAAGTGTCAGAAAACTTGGCCTACAGAATAATCCCAAATACATAACCAAGGCTGTAAATTACAGTTCCAGTTATTCACTTGAAACACACAGAACAAGATTTTAAAAACCTTTTTAAGGATACACAGAACTACCAGGGCAGAGTTAAAGTTGTTCAGATGCTGGGCACTGAGAACTCTGTGCATCCAAAGTAGGTGACAATCAATGTTAAAGGACACTTATTATACAGCATAAGTGAAGGGAACAATATTTAATTAAAAAAGAAGTCTATACACTTTCTTTATGGTTTATATAGACTTAAACTATACTTCAATTGTAATCTTTATCACTTTGATTATGTTACCTGCTTCTATCTTCACAGTATCGAAAAATGGCTTCTTTAGTAATGAGTCTGTTTGTCCTTCTCATTTCAACCAAAACAGATGTCATCCAGTTCTCAACTCGGCCTTCTGCTGCAATGGCCCGCCGGAACTCCATCACTTCTCTTTCAGCTGAAATCATGGCTGTTGCTATTTTTTCACCACTATCACCCTCTTCAAATCTCAGGGATGCTATATTATCATACATCTGAAACATGCCAGCAGAGGAACATACTGTACCATTTTCACTAGGCTCCTAATATCTAGGGACCTCACTTAACTATGAGGCTATGAGGCTGTGTCTAAACTGCATCCCTCTGCCGACAGAAGGATGCAAATCAAGCACTTCGGAAGTGCAAATAAGCCCGGGATATAAATATCCCAGGCTTCATGTTCATACTCATGTTTTGGCGCTGTGCCGACCACGCGCCCTTTCGAAAATGAAAGTAAAGTGTAGCCGCAGCTCTGCCGACAGTAGGGAGCTTTTTCGGCAGATGCTGCACTCCTTCATTTTTTGAGGAGTACAAGATCTGCTGAAAAAGCTCTCCGCTGTGGGCAGAGCTGCGGCTACACTATACTTTTCACTTTCGAAAGGGTGCATGGTCAGAACAGCGACTGAACGTGAGTATGCAAATTAAGCCTGGGATATTTAAATCCCAGGCTCATTTGCACTTCTGAAGTGCTTGATTTGCATCCCTCTGTCAGCAGAGGGATGCAGCCTATACGTAGCCTTAGAGTTCAGAATCAGGCTCTAAACAATCAAATATAGAATATCATTAATACTGATAGCCAGAGTTTGAACTGACTTATATCCCATGAATCTAATTGCACAGAGTATAAATAAGCATAGAATTTAACCCAAGATTTTTACAAAATAAAAATAATTTGCCAAGAATTACAGAGATGGCAACTAAAATGATTAGGGGTTTGGAACGGGTCCCATATGAGGAGAGGTTAAAGCGAGTGGGACTTTTCAGTTTAGAAAAGAGGAGACTGAGGGGGGATATGATAGAGGTATATAAATCATGAGTGGTGTGAAGAGGGCCGATAAAGAAAAGTTATTTATTAGTTCCCTAAATAGAAGAACTAGAGGACACCAAATGAAATTAATGGGTAGCAGGTTTAAAACTAATAAAAGAAAGTTCTTCTTCACACAGCGTGTAGTCACCCTGTGGAACTCCTTGCCAGAGGAGGCTGTGAAGGCTAGGACGACTATAACAGAGTTTAAAGAGAAGCTAGATAATTTCCTGGGGGTTAGGGCCATAAAAGGCTATGAGCCAGGGGATAAAATGGTGTCCTTGGCCTCTGTTTGTCAGAGGCTGGAGAGGGATGGCAGGAGACAAATTGCTTGATCATTGTCTTCAGTCCACCCTCTCTGGGGCACAGTCGGCAGACAGGATACTGGGCTAGAAGGACCTTTGGTCTGACCCAGTACGGATGTTCTTATGTTCTTATGGGTATTCCAAAGTTGTTCACTATGAGGAATCTTGAACTTTGTTCTGAAGCAGGCATTGGCACTCACAGGATTCTGTACTGCATTGATCATTAGACTAGTTCCGTCTGGCAATTCCTATGTTTCCTACGTTACTATTACAGCATGTTTAGTTTAAAAGAAACACTAGTACACTCTTAATAATATATATAGTATAGAACAGGAGTGGACAAGATCCAGCCCACATGCCAGATCTGGCCCACCATGCCATTTGATCCCTCCCTGCTGCTCCGTTACCCCCAGACCAATGGAGACCTGGTGGCATGGGAGTATGTGAATTAATTTGCTCTTCAAAGCCATTGGCGCTTCCCAACCCCTCTGCCGGAGGTACTCAATGCCTATAGGGAGTCACCAGCTGTTTTCAACAGCAAATAACTTCATGTACTCCCCCATGCTCAGGTTCCAACTGGCCTGCTAGGAGCGCCTAGAGGGAAATGTCCCTTTCCACCTGAGACCCCACCCCTTCTGCCTACTGGCCTGCTACTGCCTATCAAAATTTGTGAAGTGGCCTGCCTTGCAAAAAAAATATTGCCCACCCCGGTATAGAATCTTCCACCTAAACATCACAATGCATCTCAGGCACTCTCATGAACAGGATGTTTTACCTTTATCATGTGTTCCTGAACACAGAGAGGGTCACTACTACCAAGAATGCTAAGCAACTCATCATCTGATATAAAGAAAAATCGGGGGAAAGCATTCCGCTTTGAATCCAGATAATCATTCAAGCTTTTCTGACATTTCTCTAGACCATCACTTATCTGCTGGAGGTCACTGAGTCGATTTGGGGCTTCACAGCATTTTTTTATCACTGGGTCTTTTACAGTGTCACCCATTATCTGTGGACATAAAAAAACATTTAGGAACTACTAAGGAGTAACTGAGGAGCAAATTTGAGTAAGAATTCCTGTGTGAAACAATCCTGGAATAATATAGGATAAATTGTCAGGCTTTTTATTATTATTTACTATTTCCTCAGTAGTAAGGTATGCATGATGCCTCAGACAGATAAGCTGTGAAGCATTTGCAGTTGCAGAACCTTTATTACTGGCATTTATGCAAGAAATGGAAAGAATCCAGATGGACTATTACATCCCAGCATAAATGTGTACAACTGACAATTAGGAAAGAAAATATTTTTACTTGGTAAGCTGATTTTTGTGTAAAGTAAGCTCATTGTCATATTGACATTTTTATAATCAGTTTGAACAGCTGGGAGCATCACTAGAGAGAAGTGGTTAGGCTTTACCAGAATAAAAATGTTAGAGCACTGACATCTATAAATGAAGACTTCCAGTTAAATAAAGAGCTAAAAGTAAAATATATCACATAATTCTCTCAATCACAAACTATTACAAAACAGGTCAGTTACTTGCCTTTTTAAATATCCTGTCTATATTGTCAAATTTTTTTGCTTCCTCTGGAAGCTGTGATCTTATATCCCCACCAATAAAAATGCTCTCAAGGTACATCCATTTCCTCTGCACCACCATCCAGACCTAGAAAAAGAGTTAAGTGTTATTATCAAAGAAGCACATGCTATAGAAATTCTTGATCATTACAACAAAAGCTAGGGACAAATTAATCATTCAATTTCTTCCCTACCTCAATAACTTCACCAATCAAAGACAGAGTTTTTTCCCAGTGGTGAACAGTTGACAGAAAAGGACCTACAAATCGACTGCCTGAGATACTCTGAAGATTGACAGCATTGTCATCAAGAATCTGAGTAATTTCATCAACAGATCCCAAAATAAAGCCTCTCTCTTGAGTGCCTTTGAAATATCTTTGGACTGTAAATTTCATGTTCTCCCAAGTTTCCACTATATCCTTAACACCCTGCATGTGAACATGAAAAGAAGGCTGTTTCAGTCCTGTAAAACTAAAATACAGTCATTCTAACATCAAAATGAAAATCACTAATTTAAGAAGGCTTTCACACAAATTTTCTAGCTCTAAAGGACAGATCTACTTGAAACAGGGACAATGTATCTATCAGATCTGTTCTTCATGTGCATTATACATTTTATCTGCAAATCTCAATGAGAGAAATAAGTTTTTTTCTGCTTTTTATCACCATAGTGCCAACACAGCTCAGAGACATGGATTTGGTACCATCTATTGCATCATCAACAAAGATATCTACTTAGTTACCTCCAGTTCTGTTCTAGTGAAAATTATGCAGTTATACTAGTATCACTGAAGGACTAATCTGACCTGCAAAACCTATATTACTGGCAATGACGCAGAAAATGGAAAAAATCCAGCTTGATTATCAGATCCAGTTCAAATGTGCAGGGCTGACCGTTAAGAAAGAAAATATTTTTATTTGTAAACTGATTTTTGTGCCAATTAAGCTCATTGATAGACAATAAATATGGAACACCTCTTTGACACTTTTATAATCACTTTTCAAAGTAAACTCACATTTTAAAACCCATCTAATCCAAACAAGAATCACACAAATGGCCAGCAATCTTATTTGACCCCCAAATGGTAAACCATTTATAACTGTACTAAATACCATTCAATAATATAAAATTGAAAGATCAAAAACAATGAAGAAAAGAAAAACTTCTGTTGTCAAAAGAGTCTTCAAAACAAGCTAGATATTTTTTAAAACATCACCTTCTCAATGCTAAGTTCTTTAACAGCAGATCCCACTATCTCATTGATAACATCTGAGTGTTTGTGCAACTCCATAGCAAACATATTCTCCAAAGTGAAAGTTGCTGTTGTCATTTCAAAACTAGTGCCAGTTCTCTCCATAAGATCTTTCCAATGCCTGAAAGAGTTTCAGTAAATCAACATGTTATAAACACGGTCAGATATTATCAATAGGGATCAACTTAAAAGGCAAGGAACAATACTATCAAATGAAGGAAAATTGACGGGAGCATTCATTTCCTAGACACTCCATCTTCCCATCCAAGCCAAACACCAAGTTGGGGGTTAGATCAAAAGCTCATTCTTCACTTCCCATCACTTTGTGGGAGTGTAGTTTTGGCAGTTCTGTGTGATGCAAATGAAAGAGATACCTCCTCTATCAGCTCCTTGAGGTTATCTGAGCCTCTAGCTATCATCTTTGGAAAATCATGGGAGACACGAGAGATTCCAGAGTACTGGAAAAGGGCAAATATAGTGCCCATTTATAAAAAGGGAAATAGGAACAACCCAGGAAACTACAGACCAGTTAGTTTAACTTCTGTGCCAGGGAAGATAATGGAGCAAGTAATTAAGGAAATCGTCTGTAAACACTTGGAAAGTGGCAAGGTGATAGGAAACAGCCAGCATGGATTTGTAAAGAACAAATCATGTCAACCCAATCTGATAGCTTTCTTTAATAGGATAATGAGTCTTGTGGATAAGGGAGAAGCGGGGTGTGTGGTATACCTAGACTTTAGTAAGGCGTTTGATACGGCCTCACATGATATTCTTATCAATAAACTAGGTAAATACAACTTAGATGGGGCTACTATAAAGTGGGGGCATAACTGGCTGGATAACCGTACTCAGAGAGTAGTTATTAATGGTTCACAATCCTGCTGGAAAGGCATAACAAGTGGGGTTCCTCAGGGGTCTGTTTTGGGACTGGCTCAGTTCAATATCTTCATCAACGATTTAGACGCTGGTCTAGAAAGTACGCTTATTAAGTTTTCAGATGATACCAAGATGGGAGGGGTTGCGACTAATCTGGATGATAGGGTCATAAATCAAAATGACCAGGAAAAATTGGAGAAATGGTCTGAGGTAAATAGGATAAAGTTTAATAAAGACAAATGCAAAGTGCTCCACTTAGGAAGGAATAATCAGTTTCATACATATAAAATGGGAAGCGACTGTCTGGGAAGGAGTACGGCAGAAAGGAATCTAGGGGTTACAGTGGACCACAAGATGAATATGAGTCAGCAGTGTGATGCTGTTGCAAAAAAAGCAAACATGATTCTGGGATGCATTAACAGGTATATTGTGAGCAAGACAAGAGAAGTCATTCTTCCGCTGTACTCTGCACTGGTTAGGCCTCAATTGGAGTATTGTGTTCAGTTCTGGGTACCACATTTCAAGAAAGATGTGGAAAAATTGGAGAGGGTCCAGAGAAGAACAATGAGAATGATTAAAGGTCTAGAGAACATGACCTATGAGGGAAGGCTGAAGGAATTAGGTTTGTTTAGTTTAGAAAAGAGAAGATTGAGGGGGGACATGATAGCAGTTTTCAGGTTATCTAAAAGGGTGTCATAAGGAGGAGGGAGAAAACTTGTTCATCTTGGCCTCTGGGGATAGGACAAGAAGCAATGGGCTTAAACTGCAGCAAGGGAGGTTTAGGTTGGACATTAGGAAAAAGTTCCTAACTGTCAAGGTACTCAAACACTGGAATAAATGGCCCAGGGAGGTTGTGGAATCTCCATCTGTGGAGCTATTTAAGAGTAGGTTAGATAAATGTCTATCAGGGATGGTCTAGACAGTATTTGGTCCTGCCATGAGGGCAGGGACTGGACTTGATGACCTCTCGAGGTCCCTTCCAGTCCCAGTATTCTATGATAGCTTTGAGCTGTCAAGGAGTAGTAGGGAAAGGGGGATCATGTTGGGTGGTTTGCATGTTAGGGAAGCTGGTGATAGGAAGGAGAAGCATTTATTTGATCAGGTCTCAGCTCTCTCTGCTTGAGATCAAACATAAGGAATCAGCAAGTAGCCTTGCCAGCACTGAACTAAGTACAATCAGAGGTTGTCAGATTACAGTAGTACTTCTAGCATTCCAGATCACAACTACTAACATGAGACACTATAGGTAAGTAGCTATAATACCTATAATAACATGTTCATTTGAACATGCTCATTTGAATGCACCGTATAGATAACTCATTAGGTGGAACCATCACATTTGCTTGATCAGTTACCTAGCTGCCAATGCAAGTGAGATAACCACATGGCCACATTTTTCATACATGAATTTAGTGGCTTGTCTGAGATCCTGAGTATCTAGGATTTTGGTTTTGTTCATTTTGTCAGGAACTATGACACAATAAATGTGAAAATGACTGTCAACCAATGTATAGTAAAAGTTCTGTGCTCAATATAGTCTAGAATTATACTTAAAATTCTATTTCATATTTAAATGAGAGTTCATATTTTACATAAAACACACACAATATTTACACATATTGCATCATTTTATGCAAGCAGTGTAACTGAATATTAATTACTATGGTCCATAATATTCAAAACGTTCACATGATTTCAACATCCAAAATTAACAATTTTAACGAACAAAAATGAATGTCATCACACACATACAAAATTCCTTAAACAAACTGGATCAAACCTTTCTCTCAATGCTTCATTTTTCAAATCAAGCAGCAAAGGAATGGAGTCCTTGAATGCCTTCATCTTTGCTTCCAGGTGATAAGCCACTGGCACACTGCGCACTTGCCTAGGCAGCTTTCGGAGACTTTTAAGAAATCCTTCAATACCCTCTTGGAGAAACTGCACATTGAGATTTATCCAGAGAGTCTGTGACCATTCCTCTTTAGCAGCCTAGAAACATTTATACTATTTATTTTTAAATTACTATGAAAGGAACGTGACAAAATATTTATTATTTTTACTGCAATGGTATTCAGCGGCCAAGTCAGCATTTGGGCCCAAATGTGAACAACATATTGCAAACAGCATACAAAGCAGTTCCCTGCCTCAATAAGATTATAGCCCAAAGACTAACAGGGTAAGCAGTAGTAAGTAGAACATGAATGGTTGGTGCAGCTGGGGTTGGGGGAGGCAGGCCCCTAGTCCCACCTAAAGCCCCACCCCCTCTGCTGAGGCCCCACCCCACAGCGGGAATGGGGGGCAGCATGCCAAGCACCTCCCAGCCTCCCCAGAGCACTGGGGAAGGGAAGAGAGGTGAGGCAGCACACTGAGCATGCCCCAGTCTCCCTGGAGCATCGGGGAAGGGAAGAGAGACAAAAGGGTATATGCACATGGTGTGGCTCCCCCACCTCCATGGAGCATCAGGGCCCCACGGTTCCAGCCTATCCAGCAGGATCACGCTGGAGGGCAGGCACTGGGGGCAGCAACACTCTGCCCCCAGAATGCCCACAGCAGGTGTTCTGGGGGCAGAATGTGGGGGTGGCCATGCCTGGCAGTTTTGGAAGGCGAAGTTTTACACTGCCTAAGCTACCAGATGCCTATGCAGAGCCCAGTATAGATAAAAATTTGTAGCCATATCCACATCTGTATCCTCGAAAATGAGCTGTGGATAAACATATCCATGCCCATAGATGTGGATACCCACATATATAAAGCAGATATCTACAAAACTGCAAGATTCTAGACAGACAAAATGTGTAATCACATCTGCAGCCATAACTGCAGATATCTGCATCCATAGCTGCAGATATCTGCATCCATATCCACAGAAGCGGATAAAAAGCAGATATCCCCTGATTTGCAGGGCTCTAGTAATAAAAACCCACTCTGCAGAAATATAGTCTGGCTTTTAATTTTAAGATTTTAATTATTACAAAATCCTTACAAACAAACAAACCTCTTTCAAAGACCAATTAAAGTCAGTCTGAGATACAGCCACTCACAACGAGCACTGTACCTAACCACAAGAGCAGTCCTACTGAAGTCAATGACCCTGCTTGGGGAGTAACACACCAACCAGAATGAATAAAGACATTAGAATCTGTCTCTAACTAAAATATTATATGTCCCAGATCAGTAAAAATAACTCAAATACTGTTCAGGCTTTTAGTGTTCTATATACTGGTAGTCAGAAGGATAAAACAATCACAACTTATTAAAGACAAATGGATAGGAAGAGATTTGACTACAGTAAAAGTCAATAAAAGGGAAGCTTTATATTATACATATTTTATAGAACACTTACTCTTTGTAATTTATAAATTTCATAGATCTGCTTTAGACCCTTCATATCCTTCTGCATTTTTAGTAAGTCAGGGTACATTGTGATTGGAAGGTCAAAAAGTTTCTCAGCATTAGCCAATTCCTGACGATTCTTCTCATGTGTTTCCAGTTCTTTGTCAAAAACATCTAAGAGCTCCAAACCTATAAATAGAAGGAAAGTAAATAAATACTTTTCAGAGGTTACGATTGTGGTCAGAAGTCAATGGTATAGTGGCCTGACAGATATTTTCCTCTGTTCAGTGATGACAACTATTCAGCTGTGTATGTGTGTGTGCGGTGTATGCGTGTGTGTGTGTGCGTGCGCGTGTGCACGCACTTTCCCTATATGCTATGCTGGCTCTGCACAGGTAGCCTGTACAGCACACTCCAAGAGAGCGCCCAAAGACCACAAAATCAAATAAGGGATAAAAATACCCAAGCCAAGTTTATTATCAAATGAAGTACAGTAATAGTTGTCAGAAAACTTTACCAAACCATTACTCATATGCAGGGCTTGATAAACGGTGGCAAAAGCCGCTCGCCAGCCCCGCACTGCGCATGTGCAAGAGCTGCATTGCGCATGCACACGCCCCCGGTAAACAGGCGTGTGGCTGAAATCTACTTGCCACAGGCGAGTAGATTCTATAGTCTGTCAATCCTGCTCATATGTACTACCTGACAATGGACCAGCTCAGCCAATGGAGGGATTCTTTGTTGCCCCTTAGGCCAGACAAAAACAACCCTTTTAGGGTACCTTTTATACATAGGTATAAACAGGTGATATATCAGTTCTGATATGTTAGGTTGCCATCCTCTGATGTTACCTAGATACCACCCATTGCCTTGTACATTGTAAGTTGATCAAAACCTCTCTATCTGTCATGTTGTCATTTTAGAACCCATCCTGAACCTAAGTTGGTATGGCTATGTTATCTGTAGGATACGTGTTGATACCAAGATGCTTCTTAACAAGGTGTTGTTAGCATCCCTCTAGAATGTGCGTATAACCTGTGCTTAGTACCAATTAGTGTTTCTGCACTATCAGCCCTATTTCTGACAAGTTCTGCGAGCAGGCCCTGCCTCTTGCTCGCAGCTTAACCTTGCTTTATATTAGCAAAGTCTTGACTGTTGCTGGCCAGTCTTCAGTCCTCATCCAGGGCTGCAGCTTATGCTTTAGGCCTTGAATTTACTACAATGATGGATAAATAGTATAATTTTGCATATATCTACACAAATTATATTTCTTCAAATGACATACAGCCTGTATTTTGAGAGGGAAAAACATTCTGAAAGTCCATACATTTCTATTTTCAAGTGTATCAGTCTTTAGACTACTTTAAGATGTAGCAACAGAAACATCCGTTTTTTTACCTTTGTCAAGATTCTCTCCAACGGCACCAGGCCCTTCAGTAGTAAATCTGTGGAAAAAATCTGCTATCTGGCTACTGTAGTCTCCAATCTGCTCCCTCGTAATCTAATGGAAATATTGTTTGAATTAGGATTTTTCCTTTTTTTTCTAAATGTATTTTAAACATGTAAGGTAAAAATATTACCTCCGTGAATGTCTTTTTTATGCTTCCCAGGCTGTGATCAACTTCTGATGCATCAAATAAGAGGGTCTCCCACTTTTTCTTAATATTATCAACCATTCCTCTCTCTTCTTCAGTTGTCTAAAGAGAACATACATATGAATACAAACATCCTGCAATTGGTACTCATGTGAAGAATCCTGAAAAAGGATGAAATTGACCCACATGCAAAGGCAGCACAAAACCTTCCAGATCATGAAAGCCTTCCATAGAAGTACAGTGGGTATGCTTGAATAAGGTAATACATACACACCAGGGCAAGGAACTTCTCACCAGAATCACACAGACTAAGGTATAAGGGTATGATGCAAGTGCACCAGGACAGGGTTATGAAAGGGGCATTTTGACAGATCTTGTGGTTTCAACATCAATACAACTACCACAGAGACCTGCAGCTTTGGGAAAAGCAAAGAAGGTATGAGAGAGAAGTTCAAAGTCAATGCCTGCTCATTAACCTTGAATCAGAGTAGTGAATTTCACCTCCCAAACTGCACTGCACTCAGGGCCTGATCCAAAGCCTATAAAAAATATCTAAGAGCTTCAATACTGAAGAGAAGGAAAGTCTTTTAGACAAACACGTTTTTCATGGATTGTGGTGGATAAATTATGCACTATTTATGTATACAATATCTATATATTGATTTCAATAAGATTTGAATCGAGCCTCCATTCTGCATAAAGCCCACACCCTCAAGCGCTATGTGAATGGCTTGGATTTCCCCCAATCAATGGTACCACTGACTTCTGTGGAAATACACCACAAATAGGAATTACTCACTTTGAAAGTAAGGGTTACATGATCAGGTCCTCAATTATGAAATAGATAAAAACATTATTTAAATAACCTCAAACGGAGATAAACAAATGTAGAGCAATCTTGTAAATTTCAGTCCGGGATTAACAATGTGAAAGTATTACTTTTTGATTCTGTTAATTCAAAAAAGTTTAATTAAACTTAATCTGTTTAGATGAAATATGGTTGAGTCTGATGCATAAGTATGAAATATCTAAGAGATTAGACATAAATTCACTTACCGGAATGTTGTATACTGCAAGGGTACGGTATCTCTCCTGAATGTCTAAATATTTTAATTCTACCTGTAAAGACATATCTTTTATCTCTGCAATTGTAGCAAGGACAAATTTGAGATCTTCCAAAGAATCGGGAGTTTTCCTAAGATTCTGTGATAATCTCTAAAAAAGAAAATCAACTTTCAGTAACAGTATTAAGAAAATAATCAGGCAAAAGCATAGACAATTAAGTACAATTCTATAAAGTAAGTCCACATAAAATAGTTAAATAATCTGCATATATTTTAGTTAGTAGTTAATTAACTGTTGATAAAGATGAACTAATGTCTACTGAGATTTTTTTCCCCCTCAAAAAACAGGAGGTTTAGATCATACAACTATGCAGCACTATTGAGGGCTGGTTAGAAAAAACTTACTACTATTAGGACCAAAAAAAAAAAAAATCTACCTCAATTTCTTCTTGAAGATTGAAGAGTTCCTCTTTTGCAGATTCATTGAGAAGTTTTCCAAGAGAATTCACCCAACCTTTTGCATTTTCCTGTACTGTATAGGCTAAAGGGCCCACATTAAGCCTAATGCACTGTTCATCTTTCATCAAGGGTTGTTGAGTCACTTCCTGAGCTATCTTAATATAGAACTGCAACTTTTCATCAAAGGTGACACAGGCTGGTTTCCTTGCAGCAAACTTCTCCATAACAATGGCTTTATCTAATTTCCAAAGAGGGCGATATCTCTTCCAACGATTCAAGTACTTGGAGAGAGAATTCAGAAGCTTGTGTATGTTTTGAGTGATGAGAACAGCCTGTTCAATTATTAACGGGTTCTGAGAGATGTCATTAAAAAAACTCAAAGTGACGAGTTCATCTTCTTCAGCATGCTGAGGGGGGCAGTCAATACAGGTGCCATGCATCCAACGTACAAAATGCTGGTGTTTCAATATAAAAAAAAGTATTAATTGGGGTGAGGGAAATTAGCCACAGTGATTTGCCAGTAAGTAGAAGATTGCTATCCTAAATTACTCATGGCTCAGTTCTGATCTGAAGTATGCAGGTATGTTGGACTTTTAAAGTTAGCTAATGGGCATTACAAAACAGGAAGCCAATGTATCTGAGATCAAAATTAAGTTCAGAGTAAGTGCAAATGCATTCTCCAGGCATTGTTATTTGATTTGTTGGTTTGTTTTTAAGTCTGCCTCCTGAAAATGTCCTAAGGCAGAATGGCCAGTCCAGGTCAGTAAGGCTCAGCAAGATGGTAGAGTTTTGGAGTGGGATAGTGGAAGGAAGAACTAACCTGCATTTAAATTTTAGGGAGTTAATGTATTGTCTGTTCATCAGTGCAGAGCAGGATAGCTCCTACAACATTGCATTTGTCTACACTGGCAAGTTATTGCACTGAATTTTCTCCTCAATGGTGTGAAAAAACACCTCCCAGCTGAACGCAGCAAGTTACAATGCTATAGAGCACCAGTGTAGCACTAGGTGCTATGTTAGCTATTTCCCTCTCCCAGTATTCTTGCCATGACCAGGGCTTTAAAGAGTAGACAAAACCATTGTGTTTCTTTTCTCAAAGGAAGCAGTGAGTATCCTATGATTGTGGACAGACCTATGGCCACATACCATATCTCCTTAGGTTAGAAGTTAAGCACCTCTCCAAGCTCTTTTGTGAGTACAAGATAAAGAGCTTGCCCTCCTGCTTGTGAAAAGGTCAGTGGCTACAGAAAAGGTTACCTTTTGCCCCTGCATTGGAGGATGAGGTCCAGCCTTTATTGTATTTGGATGATATTGCCTGCTGATGCTTAGGGCCAAATCCAAAAGTTCTTACCCAGGCAAAATTCCTGATGAAGTCAATGGCAGTACTGCCTGAATAAAAACTGTATGAAGATCTGAGTTTGGTCCTTTGTCATTGGCACAGTTTGTAAAATAGAACAATGTACTGATTGTTTTTATTCAAATCAATATGATCAAAATCTCCCCCTTGACATATGCACTCATCTAAACATAAAGGAAGAATAATTCATTATATCAACAAGCAAGGCCGGAATAATCTTTATCAATAATCACCTTAGTAACTTCAACACAGTCTCTGATACAATGAACACTCATTTTGTCAATTTCACTGGCATTAGGATGTAGGATTATCTCAGGAGCCGATAAAATTGTTTCTGTTTGGAACAGTGGGACATCACGAAGAACTGCTGAATTAAAAGTCTGCAAATTCCTGTAAAAAAATGAGAATCTTAATGCTGCATCTTATAGCCTCTTAGATAGATACAGATATCTGACAATGAACAGCAGAAATTCAACGCATGGGATCAGACTTTCCATTCAGATGTATAAGTCACTCCCAATTAAGCCGTTCAAATCTGTCTTCAATGAGAGACACAAGTGTGCAACTGAGGACAGACCTTGTCCCATTGTGCCACGCAGAGACGGGTTTGATTGGTAGACTGTTAAGGAGCTGCAAGAAATCAGCCAAGAAATTGAATTCTGGTAAACTAATTTCACAAATATTTCCAGAATAAATCAGAGGAACTGCCTTTGGCTCAGACTAACTGGCACAATGGGGCTGTAGCAAATGCCTAATTCACACTCAGAGCACCTCTGGTGCCATGGGCCTCTACAACCAGATGATTAGTCAGCTCTACATCACAAGAGGCACACACTGAAGAATGAGGGTGTGAAATAAAAGAAACCAAGTGGATCAAAGGTTGGCAGATGTATACACAGGGTGCTTTTACAAGCAGTGATTCTGCACCCCTGAAATGGCCCAAAGGGCAACTGTAGAAGGTGCTCAAGTTAGCCTGCATCAGGGTTCACCCTGGCCTCTCGCAATCCCAGAATAGAGAAGATACAAACCCCCGCTCTCCTCATCCTTTGCCTACACTAGTGTCCTCACAGGGATGAATCTGGTCTCCAGTGTTCAAACTCACAGAGACTGTGTCTGACATATGCTGACTGCAACCTAGTCATACTGCAGAAATTATACCTTAAACCTTTTTCTATAAAGAACATAATGTTATTCATTTATTCAGAATTACAGTTCTCTATAGTACCCTTCTTAACATTTCTTGAGCCCTTGAGTATAAAGCTAAAAGCACTCATGTTTCAACCTGCATATGGATTGGGTGCATTAAGCAATTTTGAAGGTGTAACATGGGCCAGTGAAGTGTAAAAAATCAGCAAGCTGGGTGACCTGTTAGCAACCAGTAAGGACATATCAAAAGGGTATTGCAATGGTAAATGAGGCTTTTCCTTGTGGATAGCTACCAAAATAAAGACATATCAGAAGGGTATTGCAATGGTAAACGAAGATTTTCCTTGTAGAGAATTATCAAAATAAGGACGTATCAAGAGTACAGGCAGTCCCCAAGTTACGCGGATCCTACATACGTTGGATCCATACTTACGAATGGGGCTTTTCCCGCCCCGGAGGATGTGGGTGGCGGGACCGCCCAGACGCGCCGAGGTCCCGCCGCCCGCGTCCTCCGGGGCGAGAAAAGCTGCTCCACGTCTCCCTGGTCTGCTGGGGGGAGGACCCCCAGCAGACCAGGGAGACGCGGAGCAAAGCCGCCAAAGACGCGGGCAGCGGGACCGCCCAGACGCGCTGCTGTCCCACCGCCCGGGTCCTCGACCAGGGAGAAGCGGAGCAAAGCCGCGGAGGACCCAGGTGGGATTGCGGCGCGTCTGGGCGGTCCCGGGTACCTCCGCAGCAGACCAGGGAACCACGGAGCAAAGCCGCGGAGGACCCAGGCGGCGGCACTGCGGCGCATCTTGTCCCGCCGCCCGCATCTCCATGGTCTGCTGGGGGGGGCGGCAACCCCCCAGCAGACCAGGCTTTTCTTGCGGACGCCTGTGGTAGAGCAGCTGGGGCACTGCCGGTTGGTCCCACAGCGCCACTCCTCAGCGCTACTGGACCAACCCGGCAGCACCCCAGCTGCTCTGCCCCAGGCGTCCCCAAGTCAGCCGCTGCTGAAACTGACCAGCGGCTGACTACAGGAAGCCCGAGGCAGAGTTTCTCTGCCTCGGGCTTCCTGGAATCAGCCGCTGATCAGTTTCAGCAGCAGCTGACTTGGGAACACCTGGGGTAGAGCACCTGGGGTGCTGCAGGGTTGGTCCCCGCAGCACTGAGGTGCAGCACTGTGGAGACCTACCCGGCTGCGCCCCAGCTGCTCTGTCCCAGGCATCCAGATTCAGCTGCTGTTGAAACTGATCAGCGGCTGATTCCAGGAAGCCCGGGGCAGAGAAACTCTGCCTCGGGCTTCCTGAAGTCAGCCGCTGGTCAGTTTCAGCAGCGGCTGAATCTCGACGCCAGTTCCGACTTAAGTACAAATTCGACTTAAGTACAAACCTACAGTCCCTATCGTGTACGTAACCCGGGGACTGCCCGTACTGCAATGGTAAATGAGGCTTTTATCAAAACTATGTTAAGCAGACTTCCTCTATAATCCATTTACCTTTATTAGTAGAGAGCCAAAGAGTAAATGATAGATAATCTTTACATGCATGTTTACATGCATCTTATTAGAAATCTAACAATGTATACATTATAGAAGCTAAATCTAAATAGGGTCAGACTCTCCACTCAGATATGAAAGTAGCTCCCAATTGGGCCATTGCAGGATTTGCTTGTAAATTTAGCATGTACAAGTTATGCAGTGGGGCTGAGGATGCAGAGTTTGGGATATAGGAAAGGGCTCCAGGTTGGGGCAGAGAATTGGGGTGCAGGAGACATCTGTTGGGAGACCACTACGGCAGCACACAGACAATCCAGGAAATTTTTGGAAAATGTTGGGGTTAACTTCTTGGTACAAAAACTGAAGGATTCAACCAGGGGCCATGCGCAGCTTGACCGGCTGCTCACAAACAAGGACGAACTAATAGGGGAAGTAGAGGTGGATGACAACCTGGGAAGCAGTGATCATGAGATGGTAGATTTCAGGATCCTGACTGAAGGAAGAAAAGAGAATAGTAAAATACACACCTTGGACTTCAGAAAAGCAGACATCGACTCCCTCAAAGACCTGATGGGCAGAATCCCCTGGGATGCTAACATGAAGGGGAAAGGAGCCCAGGAGAGCTGGCAGTATTTTGAAGAAGCCTTATTGAAGGCACAGAAAGAAACTATTCCAATGCATAGCAAGAGAAGCAAATATAGTAGGAGACTGGATTGGCTTACTGGGGAAATTTTTGGTGAACTTAAGCACAAAAAGGGAGCTTACTAAAAGTGGAAACTTGGATAGATGACATGGGAGGGATATAAATGTATAGCTCGCGAATGCAGGGGAGTTATTAGGAAGGTGAAAGCGCAATTGAAATTGTGAATTGCAAGAGATATGAAGGATAACAAGAAAAATTTCTACAGGCATGTTCGCAAGAAGAAAGTGATCAGAGAGGGTGTGGGGCCCCTACTGGATGAGGAAAGCAGATGATGTGAGGAAAGCTGAATTACTCAATGCTTTCTTTGCCTCTATTTTCACAGAGGAGGTCAGCTCCCAGACTAATGTGCTAAGTGACACAATATGGGACGAAGGTGGACAGCCCTTCGTGGGGAAAAAGGAAGTTACTCAACTTGTGCAGTAACGATTGTTCTTCGAGATGCGTGTCCCGTGGGTGCTCCACTGTAGGTGTCGGGCTTGTCCCGGCGCCGCAGATCGGAGATCTTTTCTAGCCGTAGTCTGCCGGACCGCGCATGCGCGAAATACGGCTCGTGGCTTTTCGCGCCGTTTTAGCGTTGTTGGTCCAGCTCCCGCCAGTTCCTCCTGCCTCTTGCTCTGAAAGACACAAAGTAGAGAAAACTCCGAAGAGGGGAGGAGGGCGGGTCGTGAAGCACCCACGGGACACGCATCTCGAAGACCAATCGTTACTGCACAAGGTGAGTAACTTCCTTTTCTTCTTCGAGCAGTGTCCCGTGGGTGCTCCACTGTAGGTGAATGTACAGCAGTAGCTCGCGAATGGAGGTGGGTTCGAGCTAGCATGCCGTAGCTGAGGATAACACTGCTGTCGCCACCGCTGAATCAGGTATTAAGAGATTGGGGATGGCATAATGTGTAGCGAAGGTTAGGTTGGAAGACCACATAGCAGCTCTACAGATATCTATCAAGGGAACTCCCTTGAGGAATGCAGTGGACGTTGCGACAGCCTGAGTTGAATGGGCTCTCAAAGTCGAAGGCAGTGGTTTGTTTCGCAGTTTATAACAAGTCCTTATGCATTGCACAATAGTGGAGTAGATGCGTTGAGCGGACAATGAGCAACCTTTAGTACGGTCCGCCATTGATATTAGTAGCAAATCCGCCACTCGAAAAGGTCTGGTTCTCTCAATATAGAAGGCGAGAGCACGTCTGACGTCCAAAGCGTGCAGGCACGCATGTTCTGGTGAAGCGTGTGGTTTGGGATGGAATATAGGAAGAATTATAGGTTCATTGATGTGAAAATGAGAGATCACTTTGGGGTGAAAACATGGTTGTGTTCGCAATATCACCGCTTGGTGTGTAAAAACCGTATAGGGAAGAGAGACTGATAGTGCAGCTAGCTCACTAACACTCCTCGCGGAAGTAACTGCCAACAAGAAAACGACCTTCATGGACAGGTCATGTAGATTGCATGTTGCTAGCGGTTCGAAGGGTTTGCCCGTCAGAGTATTCAGGACCATTTCGAGGTCCCAAGGATCCACCGGTTGAGTATAATGTGGATACAAGTTGGACATTCCTACTGAGGGCATTGGCCGTTACGTTGTGGTGGCCCGGAAGATACTCTGCGATTAAAAAGACGTTGTGGCGATTGCACATGTTCCATAGACATACCACTTCTGCGCACAAGGAGTGGGATCTGGCTCCACCCTGCTTGTTTACATAATAAACGGTTGTCATATTGTCTGTAAGGACTCGTATGACTTGTCCCCGAATGACGGGAAGGAAGTGTTGACATACTTTGTACACTGCCCTGAGCTCCAGGAAGTTGATGTGCATCAACGATTCGTCTGGCGACCATAGGCCTTGTACTTGTTCGGGGCCGAGGTGTGCACCCCATCCGATGAGTGACACTTCTGTTGTCAACTGCGCTGATGGCTGAGGGCGATGAAAGGGTACGCCCGACAATAGATTGTCTGGACCTGTCCACCAAGCTAGTGACTTCTTGACATGGGTGGGAACCATTACTGTCATGTGGACGTTGTGTACATTGGGGGGACAGATCCGTGCCATACAATGTGGAAGGCATCGAAAACGCAACCTTGCGTGTTGGACCACATATGTTGTGGAGGCCATGTGCCCCATAAGCTGTAGGCACCGTAGTATGGGAACCGTTGGGCTGATGAGCAAGATCTGGATCAAATCCTTCATTGTCTGGAACCTTTCCTTCGGTAATGACGCACGGTCGCGCGTAGAGTCTAGACAAGCGCCTATGAACTGTACTGATTGGTGCGGTTCCAATGAGGACTTCGGGATATTGAGAATGAGACCCAGCTCCTGGAAGATCATGCGTGTTGTGTCTGTCGCATCGCGTGCTTCCTGCAATGTTTGGGCTCTGATTAAGCAATCATCGAAGTATGGAAAGATCATTACGTGTAGACGACGAAGATATGCGGTCACCACGGCCAGGGTCTTGGAAAAAACCCATGAAACCGATGAGAGACCGAACGGCAGGACCTTGTATTGGAAATGGTCTGTACCGATTTGGAAGCGTAGGAATCGTCTGTGTGCCGGATGAATCGCAATGTGAAAGTATGCGTCCTGAAGATCGAGGGATGTGAACCAATCCCCGTTCTGAAGTGCTGGGAAGATTGTAGCTAAGGTAACCATTCAAAACTGTTGTTTTCGTAAGAAACGGTTGAGGTCGCGAAGATCTAGTATCGGTCTCCATCCCCCTGATTTCTTTTCCGTTACAAAGTACCGGGAATAAAAACCTCTGCCCTTGAACTCGTCCGGAACAGGCTCTATTGCTCCGACAGCGAGTAGACGGGTAACTTCTTGCCTGAGCAAGGGCTCATGAGATGGATCCCTGAAAAGGGACAGGGCGGAGGGGGTAGGGGGAAGTAGCGACGTGAATGGGATGGTATAACCGAGGCGAATTGTCTGAAGGACCCATTTGTCGGTGGTAATGTAAGCCCATCGATGGAGGTACAGTCTCAGACGGTGGTGAAAAATCGCCTTTGTAGCACTCAGAATGGTGATGGTAGGAATGGTTCTCAACCCCTCAAGTGACGCGTCAAACTTGCTGTCTGGTACCCTGTTGGGAAGTCGTTTTGGGCGGTGGACATCTCCGCTGTAGACGCTGTCTACCTCTTTGTTGGTCTTGAGGCCTATACTGAGGAGGTTGTCGTGGGGGGGGCCTCTGCCTTTGGTAGGGGGTATATTGTTTTCTACGGTATGGAGGAGTGTACATGCCCAACATTTTTAAAGTGGTTCTGGAGTCCTTCCCCGAGTGCAGAAGTTGGTCAGTCTTATCAGAAAAGAGATTTTGCCTGTCAAAGGGTAGGTCCTCGACCTTCGACAAGAGGTCTTTGGGAGCAGAGGACTGCTGCAGCCAGGATGCTCTGCGCATAACGACCAATGTAGCAGTCGTGCGTGCTGCAGTGTCGGCTGTATCCAGGGCAATATGTAAGGCCGTTCCAGAGGCTGTGTAGCCCTCTTGTATTATAGCCTTTAAAATGTCCCGTTTCGCCTCTGGAAGATGTTGAAGAAGTGGCACAAGCTTGGCGTAGTTATCAAAATTGTGATTCGCCAACAGTGCGGAATAATTGGCCATTCGCAGAGTGAGTGTTGCCGAGGAGTATACTTTACGTTCTAATAAATCGAGACGCTTACTGTCTCTGTCTGCGGCAGTAGGTTTGTGTTGCGGCATTTTTGCCTTTTGTTGTACTGCATCCACAACCAACAAATTAGGCTGTGGATGGGTAAAGAGGAATTCCATCCCCTTAGTGGGGACGAAATACTTTTTATCTGCCTTCTTATTCATGGGCAGGGCGGATGCCGGCATGTGCCAAATATCGTCTGGTGAGATTGTTTGATATTACGGAGGAGGTGGTGTTGTTTTTGTTGCACCTCCTCCAGCTGCACATTTTGACTCTCTGCCACTCTCTTAAACAGCTCCTGAAACTGGTGTAGGTTGTCCGATGGTGAGGTGTCTCCCTGAAAAACTGCATCGTCTGGTGACGATGAAGATTGATCCGTGGGTGATCGATCAGGTTCGGGATCCTGAACAGGAAGAGGTTGTCTGGTGTGAGAAGGAGACCCAGAGGGAGTTGGTGGCCTTGAAGGAGCAGAGGGAGCAGAGTGCTTTTGGACGAGAGAGGAGCAGGAGTGTGCTTGAGGGGACCGGTGATGAGACGATGACCTATGGTGATAGTAGGGCAACATGGAACGACAGGACCTCCTGGAATATTCCGAATGGGTTGAAAACGCAGGTGATCTTGGCGAACGTGACCTTCCTCTATAATAGGTGCTGTGGCTGGGTGAACGACGATCATGGTGGTAGAAATGACCGGATCGTGGGGAGAATTGACCAGTACAAGAGTACTCAGAGTATGCCGGGGATGGTGAACGTATTTCAGGAGAGAACTCAGGACTTGGTGAGAGAGAAGATAATCTCCTAGATCTATGGGCAGTTGGTGCCAGCAACTGTTCCGGTGGAGAGGAAGTTGGAGTGGAGAGCACAGAGTGAGGGATTATCTCCACTGGTATTGAAGGCTTCCGTGCTGAGGTGGTCCGTGTCATCGGAGTCGATTGTGTCGGCACCGATGATTGTCTCGGTTCCAGGGACCATCTCAAGGGGGAAGGCCGCCTTGGTGCCGGTGGACGTCCTTCTAAGGGAAGCCTGTGATGTGACGATCCTTCCGGTGCCGAAGGATGGCTCGGTGCCAGTAAGCGCGTCGATGACGAGGAACGCTCCGGAGCTGGTGAACGTGTAACTGGTGATTGTTGCTTCCTGGGCGGTGATGATTGATTCGGTGCCGACCATGTAGGAGAAGAAGGGTGCTCAGGAGTTCCCGAGCGTCCCCATGTTGAGGGTTTCGGCGCTGTTTGTTTTGGCCATGCCGCATGCGCCCGGGGCGAGAAGCGACTCAAAGCTGGTGATCGTGCTCGAGAATGAGCCAGAGAACGCTCCTGTGCTGAGGAATGGCTCGGCTCCGCAGGCAGCTTGGACGTGCGTCTCAGTGCCGGGGAGCGTCTTGGTGCCGGGGAGCGTCTCGGTGCCGGGGAGCATTCCACACCAGCAGAGGTCCTCGAAGCCGTGGAGGTCCCTGGAAGCGGTTTGGAAACCGAGGGAATGGCTGAGACCGTGGAGCCTGATATAGAAGGGCTCGGAGCCAACTTACTCTGACTGTCTTTGGGCGCCACCGCAACGCATGAGGGCAGTGCCATTGATGTCCCAGGCTTGTCACCAGCACCTGATTGTGAGGGTGGAAGAGATCGCGTTGGAGATGGTTTCCTCTTCGTTCTTTTAGTTTGCTCTGCGTGCCCCTGAGGTTGCTGGGTTTAGGGTTGCAGAGCTTTGTCGAACAAGAGGATCTTTAGGCGCATGTCCCTGTCCCGTCTTGCTCTGGCTGTTAGCTTGGAGCAATGGGGACATTTATGGGGTATGTGGCCTTCCCCGAGGTACCTGATGCACAGGGAATGGCCATCAGAGGCAGGCATTGCCTCGCAGCATTCGCCGCACTTCTTGAACCCCAGCATGAAGAAAGAATAAACTAACTACTGAAGAAAAAAAAAATTTTTTTAACGACTAGAGCTATCAACTATACAAAGAGCTATAACTATAACTTTTTAAACTATGTATATAACAACTATTGGTAATCTCTCTCTGTCTTTGTAATCAGGGTTCACGAGAGAGATGTTGATCCGTCGCGGCCGAGGACGGTCAGGAGGAACTGGGGGGAACCGGACCACCAACACTCAAATGGCGCGAAAAGCCACGAGCCGTACTTCGCACATGCACGGTCCGGCAGACTAAGGCTAGAAAAGATCTCCGATCTGCGGCACCGGGACAAGCCCGACACCTACAGTGGAGCACCCATGGGACACTGCTCGAAGAAGAAGAACAGGTTAGGAACTATTTTAAAAAAGCTAAAGGTACATAAATCCATGGGTCCAGACTTAATACATCCGAGGGTACTGAGAGAGTTGGCAAATTTCATTGAAGAGCCTTTGGCCATATTCTTTGAAAAGTCGTGGAGATCTGGAAAGATCCCGGATGATTGGAAAAAGGCAAATGTATGGCCCATCTTTAAAAAAAGGGAAGAAGGACAATCCAGGGAACTGTAGGCCGGTCAGTCTTACCTCAGTCCCTGGAAAAATCAAGGAGGGGATCCTCAAGGAATCCATTTTGAAGCACTTGGAAGAGGGGAAGGTGATCAGGAACAGTCAGAATAGATTCATGAAGGGCAGGTTGTGCTTGACCAATCTGATTAGCTTCTATGATGAGGTAACTGTCTCTGTAGATCTGGGAAAGTCAATGGATGTGATATACCTTGACTTTAGCAAGGCTTTGATACAGTCTCCCACAATAGTCTTGTCAGCAAGTTAAGTGAATGTGGATTGGATAAATGGATGGTAAGATGAATAGAAAACTGGCTGGAATGTCGGGCCCAGCGGGTAGTGATCAACGGCTCGATGTCAGGATGGCAGTCGGTTTGTAGCAGAGTGCCCCAAGGTTTGGTTCTGGGACCAGTTTTGTTCAACATCTTTATTAATGACCAGGATGAGGAGATGGATTGCACCCTCAGCAAGTTTGCAGATGACACTAAGCTAGGAGGAGAGGTAGATATGCTCGAGGGCTGGGATAGAGTCCAGAGTGACAAACAAATTGGAGGATTGGGCCACAACAAATCTGATGAGGTTCAACAAGGACAAATGTAGAGTCCTGCACTTGGGATGGAAGAATCCCAAGCATTGTTACAGGCTGGGGACCGAATGGCTAAGTAGCAGCTCAGTAGAAAAGGACCTGGTGATTACAATGAATGAGAAGCTGGATAGGAGTCAACAGTGTGCCCTTGTAACCAAGAAGGCTAATGGCATATTAGGTTGCATTAAGAGGAGCATTGCCAGAGATGTGATTATTCCTCTTTATTCGGCTCTGGTGAGACCACATCTGGAGTATTGTGTCCAGTTCTGGGCCCCCAATTACAGGAAGGATGTGGATGCATTGGAGAGGGTCTAGCGGAGGGCAACCAAAATGATTAGAGGCCCGGAGCATATGACCTACGAGGAGAGACTGAGGGAGTTGGGTCTGTTTAGTCTAGAGAAGAGAAGAGTGAGGGGGGGATTTGATAGCAGCCTTCAATTTCCTAAAGGGAGGTTCCAAAGAGGATGGAGAAAGTCTGTTCATAGTAGTGACGGATGGCAGACATTTCCAGGAACCATGCAGAGCCAGGGAACACAGGGAGCCTGCCTGAGCCCTTGCCCCTACTATGCCCTGAACTGGACTTTTAACAGCCTGGTAAGCAAAGTCCTGGCAACCTTACACCAGAGAGACTTTGACAAATCAGCAACCAAGCCATCTGCGCTATGAAACTGACCTAAGAATGTCACACACATTTGTATGTAGATTACTCTCTTAACATTTATAATGCTCTTCTTTCTGTTTCCTTTTATTACAAAATCACAGATTAGTTATTAAGGATTGGCTGACAACATGATATTTGGTAAAATCTGAGATTAATATTTATCTGGGGATAAGTGTTTGGTCCTTTAGGACTGGTGAACCTCACATATGGTGAGTCTGCACCACTCAGCCGGGCCACCACGGGTGAGCAAGCAGCACAAGCATGGGGAGCGCAGGGCCCAAATGGCTGCTTGCGCTGCTTGCTCCCCTGTGGCAGCCTGGCTGAGCGGTGCAGAAGTCAGCTGAGCGCCACGGCGGGAGGCAAAGGGGGGCGGAGCAGCGATGTACACGGACAGGGGGCAGGGCCCGGCCATGTACATCTCCGCTTTGCCCCCCCTTCGCCTCCCGCCATGTCACTCGGCTGACTTCTGCGCCACTCAGCCGGGCCGCCACGGGGGAGCCCAAATGGCCGCTTGCTCTGCTTGCTCCCCTACGGCGGCCCAGCTGAGCGGCACAGAAGTTAGCCAAGCGCCATGGCAGGAGGCAAAGGGGGGCAGGGCAGTGACGTACACGACCAGGGGATGGGGTCTGGATGAGCGTGCATCCCCGATGGAGACAGGAGAGCGGAGAGAGAGTGAGAGGCAGGAAGGGGAGAAGAGAAGGAGAGACAGGGTATGTCTACACTACCCTCCTAATTCGAAATAGGAGGGTAATGTAGGCATACCGCAATTGCAAATGAAGCCCGGGATTTGAATTTCCCGGGCTTCATTTGCATAAAGCCGGCCGGTGCCATTTTTAAATGCTGGCAGTTCGAACCCCGTGCCGCGCGGCTACACGCGGCACGGAGTAGCTAGTTCGGATTAGGCTTCTAATCCGAACTAGCTGTACTCCTCATTCCACGAGGAGTACAGCTAGTTCGGATTAGGAAGCCTAATCCGAACTAGCTACTCCGTGCCGCGTGTAGCCGCGCGGCACGGGGTTCGAACTGCCAGCATTTAAAAATGGCACCGGCCGGCTTTATGCAAATGAAGCCCGGGAAATTCAAATCCCGGGCTTCATTTGCAATTGCGGTATGCCTACATTACCCTCCTATTTCGAATTAGGAGGGTAGTGTAGACATACCCACAGAGAGAGAGGCAGAAGGCAGGGGACAGCTGAGAGAGAGAGGGAGAGGCAGTAGGAGAGGAGGAGAGAGAGAGAAAGACACACGGAATAAGAGACAGGAGGTTCAGGAGAGAAGACCGACATGAAGGAGAGACCTGAAAATCCTGTCTTTTGACGGGCTAATTGGCTAGTTATATTAGACTTGGTTGTCTAGCTGATAGCCACCGACCGGGAAATCTAAAGAGATTGTGTGGCTTATTGTTATCCAGAGTGGTACTATTAAAGCTATTTTATTACTGGCTTGGTGAATCTAATTATAGAATAAACCATCAGTTTTGGGGATTATCTGCCTATTTCTTGCAGTCTGCCCTGACTGTGGCATCCTTGGTGTGACACATCCAGGCACAGGAAGGAGGAGGCTACATTAAATTTTAGCACCTATGAATTTTAAAAGAACTGATCTGAAACAAAAATTAATGAACAGATGCAAGACTGTAAAACTATTAAACAGATATAAGACAGTAAATCTACTACACTTACTTCAGCACTAACTGTGTCAATGTATGATAAATTTTATTTTCCCAAAATGCATAATATGACACTAGTTTTACAGCTTTGCCAGTGTTTGTGTTGGCAACCAGCCCTTCCATTTTTGTTAGCAGAGGTCCAATGGCAGCATACTTTCTAACAATGTGTTCCACGTCTTTAGATCTTTCGCGCTTAATATACTCAAAAAATTCCTTCACTCCTGAAAAAGTTTATGAAATCAAATTGTTATTTATTGCTATTTAGCAATTATAGTAACAGATTAACAAAATAATATGTTGGGATTTATCTGTAAATAGTAAATTCATCTCACAATATAGAATTTCTTCATGATTAATACCTCAGACTTCTTATTGTTTACAGATTCCAGAAACCCAAACTTAACTAAAACAGTGTTTTTTATATATGTCAGTAACATTTTTAATGATCAGAGAAATTCTGAAACAGCTAAACTCCACTAGTTCATGCTAGTGCCCAGAAGACCTGCTATGATTAATACATTCAGGGCCGGCTCGAGCCATTCCTGCACCCCGGGCAGCAGGCGCACGACGCATGCGCGGCTCTGCCCCGGGCACACAGCACATGCGTGGCCTTGCCCTCTGGCGCACCTTACAGCTGCCATCGGGCGCGCGGCACCTGATGGCAGCTCTAAGGGGCACCGCGCAGCCATAGATTGGTGCCCCGGGCAGCTTCCCGGCTAGCCCCCCCCTTAATCCAGCCCTGAATACATTTCACAAATGAGTAAGTAGCAACTCCAGCTCCATCCTCCTTGACTGCAGTCTCCCTGACAGAATTTGTGCAGTACAGCTGCAAAAGAGGGTAAAGGAGACAGCAGCCCCCACACAGCAGCACATAATGGAGATGGGGAAAGGCAAGGAAATTGATGGCCAGATGCAAGATATAGATTAAAAGAACTGCTGCTATGCAGATCTTCATGCCTCACCACCACCAGGGGAATATTGAAGCTAGACTTGTACTACCTTCAGTATACACCATGAAGCTGTACTGTAATTAGCCCTGGAAAGTATTTAATATTGTGTTCTCTTGATAACAATAAAAGAAATGTAACAAAGACACCGCTTCAGTAAAGGTACATCTTCACAGAGATCAATGTTCCGTCATCCGATTTAGCAGGTCTAGTATAAAACCATAAATTAAACGCTGAGGGCAGCTCCAGCCGGTGCCTCTACTCCTCGAATAAGGGAAACCAATAGAAGCATTTGCTCCCATCAGCCTCTCACTGTGTGGACATTGCCAAGCTTGGCTTAAGATAAGCCAATTCCAGAGTTATGTAGTCTACATAGATGAAATTGTGTACCTTAAGCCAACCTTCTCAGTCTAGTATAGATTTGACCTAAGACACAAAGAAAAGAGAATACAAAACTCAGGACCTACCAGGAAGTTCATCTTCATTTTTCAAAGGTGGGGATTTAAATAGATTTGTTGACTCTATTAATAAAAGCTTGTTGCTTATGTCTTCGGCATTCTTATGAATCTGATGCACAAGTGATTCAAACTTTCCAATGGCTTGGGTGCATCGAATAATATAGTCACCAATACCTTGAAAAGAACAGGTGTCCATTTTATTCTCTTTCTTCAACACATCTTTCACCCTCACTAATTAGCCATCATAAGCTTCTAATAGAGCAACATAGGTAGAGCAATACCCATTCCTTCTGAGACCAAAAGATCACTGAATTAACATGTCATGTATAAGGGATTCAATTCCATATTTGTTCGGGAAGACTAGCATATATTTGTTTAATGAGCACTGGGTAAGGCTGAGAAACTACACAATATTTTCCATAAGGTAAGTGTCTGTATTTCTAAACCTATGCTGTGCAGAACTCAATTTATGACATCCTTGATCTTGAGCTATAGTCACTTCAGCTCAGCATTTTAGATATAAGAAACTAGTATAGGCTGACTTGAGAAAGAAAAATGTATAGCCTGTGAGTTGTTTTACTGAAAATTGGTATCTAAACGACATCTATATTACCTAAGGAGTTCCAGTTGAGTCTCTTATACCCTGATCTAAATACTCTCCAAAGCTCTTGAATGTGGTCATCGAGAAGCTGGATTTCTGCCTCATTTAGTGTTTCCATTAATTTGTGATAGTGCTCCAGCATCTGTTTCATTCCATCTGTGTATCTAAAGAGACCCACAAGCATAATGCAAAACATTACAATAAGGATATTGCTTAGAACATCTGAAGGCCTAATTTTGAACCCAGACATCCAGGGTGACACTTGAAGTTTTCCCAAGGTTAATAATTCAATCACCTAGCCAAAGACTACTGGTACATTTCCCTGCTACTCACTTCTAATTTTTTCTTTGTTGAGCCCACTCCCATGCCTGGAATTCCATGGCAGGCATGGTAATCCTGCTTGGGTTTAAATCATTCTGTCTCTCTCAACTCCTGGTTTAACTCTCCCACTCAAAGAAAGAAGGCAAGGAACCTATATCTAATTCAAATGTCAACACTCTATTTTGATTGGTGGCCCCCTGATCGACACCTTTGCCAGGTACCTAAATAAACCCCTTAGTCACCGGGAGCTGGTCAGCACTCCCTCTGTTTATGACAAACATGTTCAGCTGGAAGCACAAGGATGAAATCAACAGGTGTCAGGGGCTTTTGAGAATTCCAGTGGGCACCTATCTGCATCATTAGAGCCTTAATATCTTTAAAAATCTGCCATCACTGAATTGTCCAAGGTCACTCAGGAAATTGGTGAAGAAAAGTCAGGCATTAAAACTAAGTCTCTTGATGGCTAAGGAATATTATAATGCAGTGGTCCCCAACGTTTAGAGGCTCTCGAGCACCCGGGGGCAGGGCCACTCACACGCCGGGCGCCCGGGGGGGATGGGGCCACTCATGCGCCGGGCGCCCGGGGGGGATGGGGCCACTCATGCGCCGGGCGCCCGGGGGGGGGCCACGCATTCTGGGGCACGCCAGGAGCGGGGATGCCCTTGCACCCGGCACTGGCATGTGCCCCAGAGCCGGGGCTGGGGCCGCCCAAGTGCCTTGTGCCGTGGGCCCGCGGCCGGCGGCACCGCCCAAGCCGCGCACCTGGGGCCGGCATTGGCGCCACGTGCCCGCATGTGTCCCGGGGCTGGGACCTCCCGAGCGCCGCGCACCAGGTGCCGGTGCATGTCGCGCGCCTGGGGCCGGTGCCTCCGGTGCACCGCGCGCCGGGGGCGGGGCCGGCCCAGGTTGTCGGCGGGCGTGTACAAATGCCCCAGCAGGCGCCATGGCGCCCGCGGGCACCGTGTTGGGGACCACTGTTATAATGCATAGCAATATAGTATATGGTTTGCTTTACTTTCTGTTTTTCTCCGGAGGTAACCATGTGTTTGGTTTGCTTGATTTTATCATACTTAATTCAGAAAATAGATAGCAGCAGAGGAAAGTCACTAATTGCAATTTTGCTCAAGCAAATATAACTGGGTATGTCTACACAGCAGTGTTACCTCAAAATAACTGTCATTATTTCAAAACTAGCCAATTAGCCTGTCATAAAACAGGATTTTCAGGTCTTCTCTCCTGAGCTCCCTCGCTCTGTCTCTCTCTCTTCCTACTGCCTCCCCCTCTCTCTCTCAGCTCTCCTCTGCCTCCTGCCTCTCTCTCTGTCTTTCTTTCTCTTCTCCCCCTCCTGCCTCTCACTCTCTCTTTCTCTTCTTCTTCTCTTCCTGCCTCTCTCTCCACCCTCCTTCCCCTTCACCCCCACCGTGGCGCTTGGCTAAGTGCTACCTGCTCAACCGGGCTGCCGCGAGGGTGGGGGGCGGGGTGGTGATGTACACTGCTGGGGCCGGGGACGTGTACATCACCGCCCTCCCTTCCCCTTCCACCTCGGGGGAACCCAAACAGCCCCTTGCGCTGCTGGCTTCCCCGGCGCCCCAGCTAAGTGCCACAGCGGGAGGGGAAGGGGGGCGGTGACGTACACAGCCCCGCCCCCTGGCTGTGTACGTCACCGCCCTGCCCACTTCCTCTCCCTCCAAGGCGGCTCAGCCGGGCCGCCGCGAGGGAGGCGGGGCGGGGCAGTGATGTACACGGCCAGGAGGTGGGGCTGTCTACGTCACCGCCTCCCTCCTCCCACAGTGGCCTGGCTGAGGGGCACACCACTCAGCACCACGGTAGGAGGAGGAAGGGGGGGACGGTGATGTACATGGCCACGCACCCTGGCTGTGTACATCACCGCCCCACCCCCCTTCCTGTCCCACCGGGCCCACCTGAGCAGTGCTCAGTTGGGTTACGGCAGAGGAGCAAGCGGTGACAAGTGGCCCATGGCTGCACCCCCCCCCAAACAGGTCTGTTTCCTTCCCCCCTCTTCCCATCCAGCCCCACAGCCCTCGATTCCGCCCCCCAGCTCTGCTTCCCACCCCCTCTTTCTTCCCACCCCCTCTTCCTGCCGGCCAGCCTCACTGCCCCCCCATGGATGCTCCCCCGCCAGCGTTGCTTCCCTCCCCCCTTCCTCCAGGCCCCCCCCATATTCCCCTACAGCCCCCAATTCCCCACCCCCAGCTCTGCTTCCCACCCCCCTTCCGGCCAGCCCTGTCCCCTTCCCCTCCCTGCGTGGCACCTCGCCGCCCTCCTTCCCCTCCCTCCCCCTCCGTGTCGCTCAGCTGGCCCCTGGCAGGAGCACTATTCAGCGGGCCGTGGCAGCAAGTGGCCATTTAGGATCCACACTCCCCAAGCGTGGGGAGCGCAGACCCCAAAAGGCCACTTGCCGCCACTTGCTCCCCCGCTGGGGCCTAGCTGAGCAGCGCAGTGCCGGTGCCGCTCAGCTGGCCCTCAGTGGGAGCGCTGCCCAGCGGGGTCCGGGGCAGCAAGCAGCCGTTTGGGGTCTGCGCTCCCAAAGGGCCACTTACCGCCGCTTGCTCCCCTGCCAGGACCCAGCTGAGCAGCGCAGCACTCGGCCAAACCGTCAGGGAGGGAGGGAGGGGAAGGGGGGCGGGGTGATAACGTACATGGCCAGGAGGTGTAGCCGTGTACGTCAGCATCAGCATTACAGACGCACAGACACTGGGCTACTATATATATGATAATAAAATGTACATCTACACAGCAAGCCACTATTTTGAAATAATGTTGCGATGGAGGATTTCTTATTCCAACTCTTGTAACCCTCATTTCATGAGGAGTATGGGACTTCCTGCTGTGTAGACTGTGCCAAAAGCCAAGTTAAGCTATTTCAACTTCAGTTACATAATTGACGTAGCTGAAATTGTATATCTTAATTCAATGTTTGCCCTGCAGTGTAGATGTTCCCTATGACTGTGAGGGTCTTATTTTAAAAGGCTGTGATGACAAAAGGCCCATTGCTGTTGTGAGAAAAATCAAGTAGGCCTATTGCAGTTAAGTTTAGTCAGAATATAGAGTATATTCACACTATATATCCTTACCTAAGAAATTTGTCTTCTTGTAGTGCCACGTTCCTTGCTATTTCAGGTATTGGAAACCCCAGCTGCTCCATGTATTTTGTTTCATTGATAACCTCTTGGAGTTTGGGAGAAAAATTGACTGTGAAATGGCTCCACTTCTCCCCGGTGTCAGCCTCTTCAGAACGTGGGCTCTACAGCAAAGACAAACAAGAAGGACATGTCAGACAGTTAAACATGGTGCTTTGCAGGTTCAGAAGACTTACTCTCCTGTAGCTCCAGGAATTTTTCTCTTAGGAGGTTCTTAAGTCTCATTTTGAGATCTTTCCTGGCTCTGTCCATCATGTTCTGATAGTGTGGGCATTTCTGAGCCACATGGCCTTTGCCTGGACATTTTATGAATGATGTGTGCCTGTCTGATGCAGGCAGAGTCCTTGCATGAGTCACATTTTTTGAAACCAGGAGAGCCTGGCATTTTGAACAGTAGAACTTGAAGAGTTCAGAAAACATGAAGAAAAAAACAGGGGAAGTGGGGGGTTTTTAACTAAGAAGAAATAGTTAAACTAACGATAAACTAACTAAAGCAGGTAACTAACAATAAACTAACTACACTATCTTTATCTTTTCAGACAGAAAGGAGAGCACTGCAGAGAATCTGTCTTCTGCCAAGGACAGTAGAAAAGGAACTGAGGGATACACGCACCGCATGTGCAATCAACAGTCAAAACAGCACGAGACAGCTACTGTGTAGGCATAACATAGGAAGGTACTGCTAGGCAAAAATCTCCAATTGCCAACACAAGGATGCACCAAGACCTGAGTGGAGCATCCACAGGGACACCACTCAAAGGAGAACAATTTTTTCTTTTAAGTGGAATAACCCTATAGTAAGCACATCATTGTGCTGTATAGTATAGTAACAGATCTCTACAGGCAGTCCCCGGGTTACGTACAAGATAGATGTAGGTTTGTTCTTAAGTTGAATTTGTATGTAAGTCGGAACTGGTACATATTGTAGGGGAAACTCTAGCCAAACATTTCTCCAGAGCTCAGTTTTATTCTCCCACACCTTACTTCCCTCAGTCCTTTATTCTCAAGCTGAGATGTCTGCTGAGAAAAGCCACTCCGCGTCTCCCTGGTCTGCTGGGGGGGGAGGGCGCTAGCTTCGCGTCTCCCTGGTCTACTGGGGGGAAGCAGCTAGTGCGGGGTTGCCTCACCCCGTTTGTAAGTAGGGATCCGATGTAAGTCGGATCCATGTAACCAGGGGACTGCCTGTATATAGAAAGATGAGGCTGTTGGAAAATACTATTTTTATAGCACCACAATAATGTGCTCAGAGCAAAACAGGGATATTAAGATAGAACACTGGCATGTTCTACATAGAGGTGTCAAGAATGACAGCACAAAGCACATTATCATTTATTCTTCTGCGGGGTCATTTAACAATTGTGACAAATATGAAAATCCATGCCCGACGTAGGACCCCAAATAATTTTGAGTTAAGAAGTGTTAACATTTCCCGAAAGCAACTCAGTCCCTCTCCTTATGAAACCACTCTGAGAAAATCTCTCCTGATCAGTAACTTGGATACATATCAATGCATAAGCAGACAATTAACTCCTGGCCCTTCTTATGAGGAGAGATTAGTAAGACTGGGACTTTTCAGCTTCAAAAAGAGACAAGTAAGGTGAAGATATGATAAAGGTCTATAAAATCAAGATTCGTGTGGAGAAAGTAAATAAGGAAAAGTTATTTACTTGTTCCCATAACACAAGAACTAGGGGTCACCAAATCAAAGTAATAGATAGCAGATTTAAAATAAATAAACAAAAGGAAGTATTTCTTCACACAATACAGTCAACCTGTGAAACTCCTTGTCAGAGGATGTTGAGAAGACCAGAACTTTAAGAGGGTTTAAAAAAGAACTATATACATTCCTGGAGGATGGGTCAATCAATTAGCCAGGTTGGGCAGGAATGGTGTCCCTCGCCTCTGTCACAAGGTGGGAATAGGCAACGGGGTGGATCTCTTGGCAATTACTTGTTCTGTTCATTCTCTCTGGGGCACCTGGCATCGGCCACTATTGAAAGACAGGATACTGGGCTAGCTGGACCTTTGGTTTGACCCATTATGGATGTTCTTATGTTCTGCCACTCACCTGATCAGCGGACTCTGTATTAGCTTGGACTACGGTCCCAGAGGAATGGACTTTAGCAAGCAGGGTTTTTTTCAGTAGTACAGGGAGCATCTGTTCTGTCCAGTCTCTCCAATGATCATATTTCAAATCTTCATATTCTTTCATTCTCTTAGCCACTTCCAGATACTTTTGTTTTACCTGGAAGAAAGAGTTTAGCTCCATTCATCTTGCACTATAATAAAGACAGAGCAGACATTTTCTTGTCTGAACATGGCTACTTAAAATAATTGTTAATGATTGTTTTTATCAAATAAGGAAACAAGCACAGTATAGTGATTAATGCAGAGGGTTGAAACTATACACTCCTAAATTCCATTGCCAACTCTGCTACTGCCTCTTTGAGAGACATTGACCAAAGTCACAACCAATCTGTGGCTCAGTTTTCCCATTTGTAATATGTGTATCACAATACTTATGTACTCAAACTTTCCATTAATCTTAATTACTGCTTATAAAGAACTTGTATATATCTGGATGAACCACGCTACTGATGTGCCAAGTATTACTAACTTTATTAAATAACAATGAAACCAACATACTTCCTTCCCACGCTCACTAGCCAGCAACTCCTCAACTTCTTGAAATCGAATAACAGTGTGTTTGATTCGATGGAAAAGGGATCGGGACCAATATATTGCTCCAGCCATTGGAGGATGATTCTTGTATAGGGGTGGATTACTGAGGTTTTGGATGAAGATCTTATTAACTATGTCTACCTATAAAAGAATCAAAACAGTACAGAGTTATCAAAAACATTCCTTTTCATCTTCACTGTCTCTAGCATACGCCATGCATAGGATCACACCGCTAATTCCAGCAGCAGAACACTAACAGTTTGTTAATAACTTCCATAGCACCTTTGCTTGGATTAAGCTAATTAGAATTATTTACCCATCTACATTTTCTCCAAGAGGTGTGCATTTCACTTTTGACATTCCAAGCCAGATGGCCTTCATTTTAAACACAGTTACTTTTTCATGTACTTGCATATTTTATTAAAAGGATATAACTTTATATTATTAAATACAATACAAACATGCCCATATAAACATGTGGCCATATTTTGCTTTCAATCATATAAGCAATCTTAAATATCATCCTAATATTATTCATACAAAGAAAGAAAAACAACCTTTCAATACCAACGGATCAATCCTGCCCTCACCTGACAAGTGGAAAAAGTGTGTAGTAGCATCTGTCAGGCTTTCTCTATCCCCTGCTACAGGCATCGGCACCCCAATATTTCCCTTCTCAAGGAAAACCCATTTATGCCAGCCTAACAAGAAGACTTACCCCTCCAGAGAATTAGAAGAGTCATAAAGAGATACTGATCAACTGGTAGCCAGCAGACCTGTTAAGGAGGTTTGCAGGTCTCCTCTGAGAAAGAGTACTAAGTAAGAAGGTATAGAAGAGGAGCTCCTCAATGCTAGCTCACAACCTAAAAGGCCAGGTCAGGGTCTTGCCTTCAAGTACTGCAATCTATTTGTTGCCTTAGAGACCAGTTTATTTATTTAAGAGCACAATAAACAAAAATAACAAAAATATTTAATTCAGAGTATGGTGCTGTTTAGAGACTGACACTAAGCTTTTGGCATGAGCTGCTCTGCTCCAGGCAGGTGGGTTATGGACTCTTGTAGGGAGCACTGGCAGTATCACACTTGGCTCCACAGGGAGTGCTATGAAACAGTCCCCACCTGTGATGAGATGGAATTTTACTTGCAGAAGCTTTGTATGCAAATAAAGCACAAGAACAGACATGATCTTATCATGGCAGCCACACCTGCCTAATAAAATACAGCATGCCATTTGGTTAAAGGAGGAGTCCAGGAGCTGACAAGCCTATATTCTGCCATTATCAGCACGCAATGGCAGGCATGAGATTCATTATGCATATTATGGCTGCTCTGAGAAAGTTCCCTGTAGTGTTGTGGCAGTCCTCTAAGACATCCATCAAGGGGATGGCAGGAAATCTCAGGCAGTATGAATGGCCAGGCATATGCTACAAAGGCATTTGTCTGCAATGGCTGGGTCTGACATTAAGGATCCTATTATGCAACTTGTCCATGTGTGAAATTCCTCTCAAAAAATCAATGAGAATTCCCCACGTAGAGGTGGCTGAACCAACTCCTAAAATCAAATACTACAGGAAGTGTTTGATCCTCGGATTTTGACCCTCGCAGGAGTTTATAATGGTAAGATCTCGGTAAATGAAACCTGACCCTGAAAGGTGCTGGTCATCTGCCATTCCTATCAATTTCAATGGGAGTTGCAGTTACAGTACGTCTCAAGATCAAATGTTTTATTAGGGCCCACAGAATTAAGGGAAGAAAAACATCTAAAAGATCAGTAGTAGTAAATTGAGGATGCTTTTTCCCAAGGAAACAAATATTATAAAAATGGTCCCAGGAAAATTCTCTCAGACTTGGTAAACAGCAGTTTTCATACTTCCTCAAATATATCCTACATTACATATATTCTTGGAGCAAAGGCTTAAGCTCCAACTAGACAAAATGCAGTAGCAGAGAATGCAGTTCACTACGAAGACCTTACCCTGAGACTTCCTCTCAGCACCGGCTCCCCAAAGATTACAGAATGGAGTGACTGATATTCAAAGCTCTCCATGGGACTGGCCTATCTTAGAAATCACTGCTCCCTTACTGCTGTGATTTCTCATAATGGGTGAGTTCCATCAGCATCCAGGGGCTCTCAGGCTCATGAGTGTAGAAGTATTTTCATGGGAGATACTGTAGAACTCATGCCCACAAGAAATAAGAATGTCTGACGGACCCACTGCATACAGAACTGAAAGCAAACCCCATCTTCTTTTGACCCACAATAAGCATCCTAACATATACTCAAATATCTATATATTAATGATGCTATATCTCCTTTAGGCTGCAAAGGAAAGAGAGAGAGACTGTTATGGCTATTTCTAAATACTTGGGAGTCTCTTACACACTGTGTCACACTGAGGGGTAGCCATGTTAGTCTGAATCTGTATAAACAATGAGAAGTCCTGTGGTATCTTATAGACTAATAGATTTATTGGAGCATAAGCTTTCGTGGGCAAAGACCCACTTCGTCTTACACACTGTGGTAACAGGGGCCATAGAATTCCCTAGACAGATAGAGAGGTTTATTGTTCAAGAAGGGATACTTCTACTTGGTATACAATTTTATGTGTTTTTTAAGAAATTCTGTGATATACCTCTTTACAATACTGTGCCAGAATATCATTGAATTTCATCATCATCTGTCTATTGATGGCTTCCCGAGAGCGGATGTGTTTAAAGTTTAGGAGCATGTCAAAAGCAGCTTCTGCTGATCGAAGGGTCTTAAAGGACTCATCAATAAAGTTCTTGGCCTCCTTTTCTATAACCTAGACAAAAGCAGCAAGTAAAGAAACAAAACTGATTATTGATTAGTTTTGCAGAGACAAAGGGAGGAAGGAAGAGTGGCCTATGTGGAAAACAGGTAATGTGCTAACATTAAAGTATAATTTTACTTCTGTTTATTTGACATTTCTTTTATTTTTTAAAAATCAACTGTTGCCTTCTCAATGGCTAAGAAAAATGAGCATGATGGATCTCAATCCAGTTCCTGCAAGGCAAGAGTCCACATCACAATTAGCAGAATTTCATCTGGTATTGTTGCTGGCCTTCTCAGCAGAGAACTGACGGACTAAAGGAGTCCAGGAGTGTGAGCCTGAACAGTAGTGCAGGAATTTTTTAAGAGTAGAGATACTGAAATCCAGCCCTCTAATTCCTAACCATCCATCTCCAACCCCAACATCTGAGACCAGGAACAATGCCCCAGTACGCAGTGCTGGCAGCCAGATCTCGGGCCTGGTGCTGGCAACAAAGCCTACTGGCACGCTGGGGCAGCAGCAGAACCCCTTGTGTGCCGAAGCTGTAACAGAGCCAACTGGCACCAGCGCTGGCAGCTGGGATCGTGGGCACATGGCTGGCAGCAGAGCCAGCCAACACGTTGGGCCAGCAGCTGGAACTGGGCATGTGGAGCCAAAAGCAGAGGCTCCAGCACATGAGGCCAGCAGCTGAGACACCAGGCATAGGCCAAGAGCTCAGGGGTACTGCAAAACACCTTGCAACCCTAGTTCTCACACTGAGAAGCCTAAACTCCCATTTAGGTCATAGGTGAGGTATGTTAGCAGGTGAGGGTCAAGAAGGCAAACTCTGCCACTGCTCAATATGCAAAGAGCTTCAGACCTGCCAGGGCTGTGAATGAGTCAGCACCTTTCACCTACGTTTACATACAAAGTGTAAAGCAAACAAACCAACAAAAATCTTAGCTTTCTCCCAAAACTCCAAATTAAAATGTTTGGCCACGTTTATCTAATTTATATTTTATTTATTTTCAGGCTCATATTTATTTTAAGTTTAAAATGTGAAATTCTAGAAGGAAGACATACTATGTTATAGAAATAACTAGCACAGGATCTGCTACCTACCAGCACTTCTGATTTAAAATCTTCCATAACAAATTTCCACTGAGATGCACATTTGATGCTAAAAGGGTCAAAAGTCAGCACTTCCATAGGACTAATCAGACCATCAACCCTTCGCAATACATCATCAATACGCTTTGGATCTCCAGTGACAGCTTTCAATTCAGGACCAAATATATTGTAGAACTCTTCAATAACCTGTTCATTCCAGAAAACAGAAAAAAAGGTATTATTTTTAACTAGCTTTCTGCCAAAACAATATTTTGTATTATTCTTTTCTTTAATAAATAACTTTTACATAGAGGAAATAAATAATCCTTACATTGACAAACATTTAGTATATTACCATAAAAGACTCCAATCCAATATAAAAACTAGGTGTCCAATATAACAGTTCTTATTGAACCAAAATTCCTGCTGGTAGGAAGACACTGCTAGTTACTACAAAGTTTACATCTTTTCTCTTCCCTCAAGATATACTTTCTGATTAAAAACTCTCATTCACAAACATTTATATTTATTATTAAAAGATTTACCTTACTGTAGAATATGAGTAACCTCTCTTTTCTTCTCTGAGGAGTGTCCCTATGGGTGCTCCACTGCAGATGACTGGAGCACTACCCTGAAAATCTGGAAGAAGGGGCTTTAGACCAGATCGGTGAAATGGCAAAAGGACCGCCATCCCAAACCTAACACACTGTGCAGTGTAAGTATCTATTGCACGCACAGAGTTTTATAAAGTTATGTAGAGGCCCATGTTGCAGCCCTACAAATGTCCATGATGGGCACATTGTGAGAGGCCATTGCTCAACTCACTTCGTAGTGAAACCCCACTGATCTTATAACATATTGTTATACAATTTGTTACTCATTTTTAAAGTCTTAGTTTAGAGATGACCTGCCCTATGGAGTGATCTGTTATGGAAATAAACAGTCTGGAGGAGTGTCTAAACTGCTTTGTTCTCTCCAGGTAAAAGGCAATCAGTCTTCTCCTTGGTGAGGGGCTTAAACTGTAGCTCCCTGGCTTTAAGGGATCTGGAAGACAGCTTCTTACAATGGGGGCAGCTTTTCGGAGAATGCTCCTGACCCAAGAACTGGATGCATTGGGCATGTCCATACGATATTGGGATGGACATCCTGCAAGCCGGGCATCTCTTAAATCCCGGACAGCCTGGCATAACCATTTTACTATTAACTTAGAAAGACTAGGGAAAACAAGGAGAAATAAAAAAAAAAGGAAAAGGGAAGACACCAACAACTAGGGAGAAAAACTATAACACTAATAACCAATTAACTAACTAACACTATCTAAGCAAAGAACTCTGAGAGCTACGGGGTTCCAACCAAGTCTGGAGTGGTTGAGAAAGAAATGAAGGACGGCTGATGGCACATGTTCATCAGCACTTTCACAGCAGAGCGAGCAGTGCCATGTACACATGCCAGCATCCGAGGGGATACTTCCACTAAAAGTTCTGATTATAAGAACAGTGGAGCACCCACAGAGACACTCCTTGAAGAATATTTGATTGTTTTAAAGACGTATAGAGTTATCAATAATGTAAACCTATTACAATATATCTTTTCCAGACAGTGCTCTGATCCTGAGAAGACTTAAGCAAATGCTTAACTACACACACACATACAGTCCTAGCCATTGCCTCAAATTAAGACCATTCAGAAATTTCTGAAAGGTTTAAGTGAAATTTTGGATAATTATTCCTCTAATGTCTGTGAATTTATTTTTAGAACAGCATATTTATTCTTCAGTGTTAAAAGCACACATTTAAAATACAAGCCCTTTTTAAATACTTAAATTATTTTAATGATAATACAATAATGAATACTTTTAGTAATGAATCATACTATTCATTTCCAAATAAAGAGACCAATTTGGATTAACATCAGTATCCGTTTCTGGTCCTGCAGAGATTGACCATAAACCGCATCAAGGGAGGTTTAGGCTGGATATTAGAAAAAACTTCCTAACTGTCAGGGTGGTTAAACGCTGGAATAAATCGCCTAGGGAGGTTGTGGAGATATTTAAGCGCAGGTTGGATAGACATCTATAAGGGATTATATGGACCGTACTTGGTCCTGCCATGAGGGCAGGGGACTGGACTTGATGATCTCTCACAGATTTTTCAAGTTCTATTATTCTATGATTTCTATAACGGATACTGGTCAGCAGCCCTGTATGCCCTCACAATCCTATAGAAACCAATGAGACTGCAGGCATCAAAACCTATCCATTTGGATTCCACTGAAGACTCAGATTGATAATTATTAAATCCTCATAATTGTATTTATTTTGAACTTCCTTCTCCAGTTTGATCCTTTTCCTCTGATTTACGTGACCCACACTGAGGTCTAAGACAATGATATTCCAAGATCAGATAATAAGTACTCAAGTAGGAAGAAACCACCCTTCTCTGTAGCCTATGTATATTAGAAAAAGTGCACAGAGTCCTGTTGGAGGCAGGAGATCTCCATTTCTACAGTATTACGTAGAATCTGCCAGGTGAGCCCATTAGCAAATTTCTTAAAGGTCACTAATATCTCATTCAATTCAGCAAATACACTACAGTGCAAAACTATCTCTCACAGCTGGGGGATATCTAGATATATAATCCTTCTATGTAAGACCACACACATTGCTACCTGCACAATATCATATAGATCTTGACATATTGAAGTCATATAATCTGTTTTTTCAAATAGACGTTTTCGGTCAAATTCCCATCGTTGCTCTCTTCCCGAGGCTTCAATTTGGGCACGAGTATCAAAATAGGATTTTTTCCATATTTCAAGAGTGCCTTTGGCTTCCACCAATTTAGTTTTTGTAATGCTTCTATCTTCTCTGTCAAACAAAATGAAGCAGTTAGAAGACTGATAACACCCATTAAAGGTTTAATATGAAGTTACACTTTCATTGAGCTAGAATATCTTGGTTCAATAAAGTCTTCTATTTTAATTATATCTAGTTAAAACTGAAAATTTCACACTACTATCTCGCCCTCAAGAGCATTATATGACACAGGTTTTTGAAAAGTTCAAAAGGAAGAAAAATTTCAGGGCTGATTCTGATAGCCTTACATCATATTTGTATAACTGGAACTCCACTGATTTCAATAAAGGTACTATAACAGTCCATATCAAAAGACAAACCATATTCCCATCTTTAAAGCTTCTTCAATAATATATGAGAGTATATATAGTGAACTTCTCATTTACCTTTAAATTTGCTAAATATAAGCTAAGTTCCTGAAAATACGCAAAACACGCTTGATAAGATTGGCATCTATCATGCTTACTGTAAGATGATCAAAGCTATTAACACTTATAACCTAGTTAAATTAGAATCTACTGCTTACTTAAACAAAGTACGTAAATCCACAACTTTGCAGATTCTTGCTGTAATTTCCCATGCAATTCTTTCCATGAGGGGAATCATCCGCTCATCCTTGTTGTAATGCCGTGAGATAATCCACACCATTCTTAATGCATTCATCATTGAAGGAATTGTATCCAAGACAATGTTAAAGCCAGTTCCATGAGTTAAATTCTTTTAAACAGAGGATAAATATTGTGAATAAAATTTCCATGAAAAAACATACCTATTGTATTAACTGCGTCTAGATTGGGCTGCGTCTAGATTGGCATGATTTTCCAGAAATGCTTTTAACGGAAAAGTTTTCCGTTAAAAGCATTTTCGGAACAGAGCATCTAGATTGGCATGGATGCTTTTCCGCAAAAGCACTTTTTGCAGCAAAGCGCGTCGAGATTGGCACGGACGCTTTTCCGCAAAAAAGCCCCGATCACCATTTTCGTGATCAGGGCTTTTTTGCGGAAAACAAATCTCAGCTGTCTACACTGGCCCTTTCGCGCAAAAGCTTTGCGCAAAAGGGACTTTTGCCTAAACAGGAGCAGAATAGTATTTCCACAAGAAGCACTCATTTCCTATAGTAGGAAGTCAGTGCTTTTGCGGAAATTCAAGCAGCCAGTGTAGACAGCTGGCAAGTTTTTCTGGAAAAGCGGCTGATTTTCCGGAAAAACTGGCCAGTCTAGACACAGCCATGGTCTCAAAAGAATTTATGAGACAAAGTTAGTCTCATACATCCAAATCTAGAAAGTCTACATGTCAGTAACTTTAAAATTACTTCATGTGTTTAAGTGTCTGTAGAACTGGACCCACAGACATGAATATTCAGGTTCTGTTAATTTGTTGTCTCATTAAAATTTTAGTTTCTATGAAAGATGGGCAATATTGCCCAAATCTGCTTCTGAATCCTTGAAAGAGTCCTTCACTGGGAGGTTCATAAGTGTGTTCAACACCAGAAGATGGTGCCAAAATGGAGCAAAGAGAAATCTTTGGTTGTGTTTATTTACTCATTACCCTTGTTAAGTGACTCTCCCAGCGCTGTGGTATTACTATACCACAGCATTTCCTATCAAAGTGACTAAAACCTAGGACCTAATTCTTCTTTCAAATACTATCACAGGTGCTGGAACTAGGGATGTGGGGGGTGCTGCAGCATCCTCTGGCTTTAAGTTGTTTCCATTCTACACAGGGTTTCCAGTCTGGTACAACAGCTCTCAGTATCCCTACTATAAAAATTGTTCTAGCACCCCACGATACTACAGTAATAGAGATGTAGTCGTGTTAGTCTGGTCTAGCTGAAACAAAAGAAAGGATTATGCAGCACTTTAAAGACTAACAAGATGGTTGTTAGTCTTTAAAGTGCTACATAGTCCTTTCTTTTGTTTCCCCAGGATACTATGTGCAATTAGAACTCCCATTCACGGGCAATTAGAACTCCCATCTGGTCTGTAAGGCAAAAAGAGACTCAGCCTATCCAAAGCTGGAGTCATACTGGCCAGCCTCACCCCTCCCAGCCTCCAACTGCCATGTGGGGTTGCTGTGGAATGTTTAGTGGGGATCAGGTATGTTCCAGAAGCCCTCCCCTGAACCTGCATGGAACAGATACAAGGCTTGAATTACAGTCACATAGGCTCTCCCTGATGCTGTAGCAGCCTGCAATTACATTAATTTCTCCAGTTACTGGAGGATTGCTAGCCCTGCTCTGCAGTGACCACCCCACCCAGCCTGCTGCATGCCTGCTGCTGCTGCTTCTTGCTTGCCAGTTTCTTCTCCTGATCAGCCTCTGATCCACTCCAGCACCCCCGCCCTGAACCTTGGCACAGGGTAGGCAAGGTGGGCTTCCTCCTTGATGTTCCCCCTTCTCCTCCTTTGCACTCTCTCTGCTCAGTTGGTTCCCCACTTTTGCTAGTGGGTGAAGTGGTGATGGGTTTGATTTCACTTTTCCAGAACAGTTGCTACTGAGCCTGCTGGTAGGGGCTCTTCTCCCCTTGCCCTCTCCCCACACATGCTCCCCATAGTCCCTCCCTCTCGCTAGTATGTGGAGTAGTGGGGGCCCAACAAGCCCTGCAGAGATAGCTGCTCAATCTCCTCCCCTTCTTGTCCTCTCTCCACATGCTTCCTGTATTCTGTGTCCTGCAGTGCAGTGCACAGGGTGGGGAGTGGAGGGGTGGGAATGAGAGAAGTGGGAGGACATAGGGGGAAGAGGCAGTGGAGAAGGAATGGAGAGTGAGGAGAATGAAAAGAGGGGATGGAGAAAAAAAAGGGGATGAAGAATCGGGGGGAGGGGCAGAAGTCTCACATGCAGTGTCCCCTCAGCAGCAGCTGGGGCTCCCTAGCAAGCCCATCTAATCCTCACTCTGACAAGCCCTGCTCCCCTACACTTGGACTCATCCAACAAGCTCCCCACACTCTGACCCCCATGCAAATGAGCCCTAGCAAGCTGCACCTGGATACCCTACATTATCACTTCCCCAGCTCTTGGACTCCATACCAAGCCCTACCTCCCCCAACTTCTCCACTGAGCTCAACCAGAATCCCATTGCCCCTATACCTGAACCCCCAATGAGCCCCTGTGCATCAAGATTGCCCACAGAGGTACCCACACCCAGACTGCCCCACACCCAGATCCTCCCACAATAACCCCCTCCATAGCTCATGTTGAGCTGAGCCTGTACAGCCACACCTGATACTCCTGGCATAGAGGGGCAGGGCCAGCCCTTACACTGTGTTAGCATCAGGTACAGCCTCACTGTGGAGTTCCTGTATTAGGGGAGGCTGAGGTTTCAGGTGATCTCCCCACCTCAATGCAGCCAGTGGTTTGTGCTCCCCCCTCTGCTAGAATTGTGAAGATCAGGGGTTTTCTTGATGGCCTTCCTGTCACAGATTTCCAGCATGACATTGGGCCCATCATTAAAGGTTTGGTGTCACGGAAAGTTTTTCTACTGATTTAAAAAAAAAAAAAAAAAAGCAGATAAGGAACATAATTATCCTGTATCTCAGTTTCTTCATCTGAAAAAGGGAAGCTAATGCTTGCCTGTCTCACAGGAGTTTGTGTAAATTCATTGGTTTTAGTTAGGTATTTTGATGTCATCAGATGGAAAGTGCTGAGAAGAGCAGTTTTGCAACGTGTTTTTTACAATTTCAAAATCTTTCTGCTTTATTCATGCAGTAGCCACAGCTCCTGAACTACAGAATTTCCATTTGGGACTTTACATCCTCCTACCATTGTGTGATGCCAGAACAATTTGCCAAAAGAGGCCTGGGTAGTGAGATCAGTGCCCCACCCAGCATCATCACTTTACAAAGGGCTGGCTAGTCAAAGATGCAGGTAGACCAGCCAGCTTTATGCTGCTTATGTGCTGCAGGTAGGGCTGGATCATTTGTGACAGCAGGTACTCTGTGCTTGCCTGTTAAGTGGGAATGGGCAGAACAAGATATGGCCAGGAGGCATGGCTCCTCCTCCACATGGGCCAGAAGAGTCCTTCAGAGCTTCCTACAGGTAAGCAGTGGCCTGAGCCAGAGCAATATGTGTTTTTTTAACTTGTTCAAATTTCTATGATGGTCAGAGCAGGGGGAGCACTTGGTTGGGAAGGACAGTGATCTTGAGTAGTGGGAGCCTGAGGAGAAAGGGGTGTGGAGGGAAGAAAGAGGGAGACAGAGGTGGCAAGAAAGAGAGAAGTTACTGGTAGGATAGGTCTCAACTCTTAAGTGGTTGGGAGATTATGTTTGCCTGGTGAGAACAGGGCAGGGGATTGGATTCCTTCACCCTGGGGGATATTTGATCTAACAATTTAATACATAAAGCTGTCACCATCATGCTGCCTCAGTGGGACATTTTACTTTCTTGGTTCTGTGAGCTGAATGGGTCCTGTTCATACAATACTAGGACTGGAAGGGACCTTGAGACATTTATCTAACCTATTCTTAAATATCTCCAGAGATGGGGATTCCACAACCTCCCTGGGCAATTTATTTCAGTGTTTGACCACCCTGACAGTTAAGAACTTTTTCCTAATGTCCAACCTAAACCTCCCTTGCTGCAGTTTAAGCCCAAGATGAACAAGTTTTCTCCCTCCTCCTTGTGATACCCTTTTAGATGTCTGAAAACTGCTATCATGTCCCCCCTCAATCTTCTCTTTTCTAAACTAAACAAAACCCTGTTGTTGTTAAAGCAGCAGCCAGCCTGTATTTTACTGACACATCCTTTTGTAATTCTTATTCATTGTCTGAGATGCTTACTGCTGTTGAAACAATCAACACAGGAAGCCCTTAAAACTTGTTTGTGTGAAGAGTGAAAATGAGGTGGCAACTTTTACAGTCTGATTCTAGTCATTTTCTTCCTGTTAGGGAGCAAATGCCAGCTGAGGCATTTGGCACCTTGTTTGAATGTATGAAGAAAGGACAGTGATTTCTCAGCTTTAACTTGTGCTTTCCATTCTGTGTTCCCCCAGGATCAATGAGAGGAGTTTAGAGCATTTGCAAACTACCTGTATGTCAGCTATAAGGGTATATAATAAACCTGTGACTGACATTTCTTATTCCCAAGTTTAGTGCTGTTAATTAGGTGCCTTCTGCGGGTCTAGCACATGGTACAAAACATGCTCCATTTTGTTGAGAAAGAAATTGCAGAAAAGTGGAGGTTTTTTCCAGAAATAATTTACTTGGGCTCTGAGATTTGACTGGATGGGGATAAGCACATAGTGAGCAGAGACATAGGATGTGTAAGGTAGAGAAGACAGAGACAGTGGGAAGGGGACAGGTGGGTGGGGCCTGGGCTGGGAAGCTACTGCCTCCCCAAGAGAAAGCTTCACCAACTGCCCATGCTCCCATTAAAATGGTTTTCAAAACTGGAATGTGAAATAGCCCACATTCCTTCAAAGTCTAGTGGACACAAAATGAATGAGAGTTGGCATGTAGTAGATGACTCAGCCAAGATCTTAGGATCCTGATCCAACTCCCATTGTCAAGGAGAGGTAAATCCGGCATTAATTCAGTAAACTTGTACAATTTCCTAAAAAGATTACAAATCATTTATCTATGAGATGGAATACACTCTCCTCTCTGTTGACCACTACAATCCAAACAACTTTTCACTTAGGAAGAGAAGGTAAACACACATTTTTTTTCTTTATTACTATCTAAGCCAATCACGGTACATTATTATTACTGATAAAAGAATGAGAGGGAAAATGAAAAGAACAACTGGGGGTAAATCAAAAGAAAGATATGACTGAATTAAACACTGGCAAATCTTTCCAAAGTATCATTAGATAAACAAACCTTCAAATGGCGCTCCAGCGTTGAAAGAAACCTAACATTATCTACAGCTTCCACATGGTGCCTGCTAAGATCAGTTATGACTATCTGCAAATTTTCAAGAAGTCCAGATTCAGATTCCTTTAGTATTGCTAATACTTTTTTCACTAATGGGAGCTTTATCTGTTCAGTGAGAGCACTTAAGGTAGCATTTCTTTCACGCCACAGATCAATTTCAGCTAGTGGGCCATTACCCTGAAAATGAGAGGTCAAAGAAAAGGCATTAGAATTCTCTTTATGACTGGGGGAAATTATAACATGGTGTGACGGCGCGTCGGGATTTTCCCATCTCCTGCACCCCCGAATTGGCATGAACAGACTTCACCAGCCAGTAGAATGGAGGTTGTTTATTGTTCCTCCAACACAGTGCAGCACAGATGTAATCTGGTTACAGGAACTGGGGCTAAGAGGCCTCAGTGCCCCCCTTGAGAAAGGGGAGTCCCAGCCCTCCTCCCAAGCTCCTTCTTCCCTGCGTTCCAGCCAGGAACTAACCCCCCCTCTTTCAGCCCTGCCCACAGCCAGGGCAGCATTCCACCTCCCTTTGTTTCTCCCCATGGGGGGCCGCAGGTCAGACATGTTTTTGAGTCACCTTTGCATAATGAGGTTTTCCCTGCTGGGTCTTGCTCCAGACAGCAGAGGTCACCACAGCCCAGCAAGTACCCCCACTACGTCACACATGGTAACATTTCTTAAGCTTTTATGTGCAACATATTCAGTGCACTAAACAAGGCTACATCAATAAAGGTATCTATATGGTTACACATACATAATACGACCATAAAATATTTCTACAACATTGAGGAAGAAATGTTTGCCATTTAGGCTTCAATCATCAGGTTGAATCTCTTTAGTCCAGCACTGTCTGGTCCAGCATAATTTCAGTAAGCCGGATATACACTTATCATGCGTGTGGCCAAGTTTCCCACAGTCCCAGAAAGTTTATTTATAGTCGCCAGTCTTGGCTCTCAGTGTTCTGTGCTGTTGTTTAGCGCTAATATAATCTAGCTAAATGTCTTCTAAGAGCCCAGTAAGTAGTAGAAGTATTGGTAATGGTGCTAGACAATACTGACCTATAGTTTGGCAAATTCTCTGGTTTGGCATTGGTTAGATCCTGAGGGTGCTGGATTAGAGAAGTTCAATTTGTACAAGCAGACCCCTGAAGTGGGGTCTGTCATACAGAACTATTTTCAGGAATGGGTCGTTAGGACACAACTCTGCAAACACTTCTGCATATGAATAACTTTATAGATATGAGTAGTCAGGTTGCTTTTAATGGGATCACTCATTTCCATAAATGAGTGTGAAACTATTTGCAGAATTAGGTTCTTACAGTGGAGTTTTTGAATATTCATGAAGATTTCAGGGATAAGTAAGTGCTAAATTAGAACAAAATGTCACTGCTGTTTTTAACATTATATAATGTTTGCCACATTGATTTGTCTAATAGGGAGACCATTAACAATGATAATTTTTAAAATGTACACTCCCTTATCCAAGTTTATATTGCTGAAGATTTAGAAGCTGAAGATAAAGAATTTCTTCTTTTTTTTTTTTCTAACTCATTTCTGGCAAATACAAAATGTACAATAAGAGTACTAAGAAAAGAATCTGGGAGGTATAGCAGATCACAAGTAGAATGAATTGAAAACTGAAAATTAAACTGAACACTGAAATAGCTAATATCATGCTAAGGTGTATTAATAGGTGTTCTGTATGTGAGTCATTATACTCTACACAGCAGAAGTGAATAATGTATCCAGATTTGGGCACCACATTTTAAGGAAGATGTGGACAATTAGAGAGTTTAAAGTAGAGCAACTAAAATGTTAAGAGGTTTAGAAAACCTTTTTTATGAAGATACCTCCCCCCCCCCAAAAAAAGGGCAAATTTAATCTTGAGAAAAAAAAAAAGACTGAAGGAAAACCTGAAAACAAATCTTCAAATATGCTAAGGAATGTTATAAAGAGGATCGTGATCAACTTTTAACCATGCCTACCAAAGAAGACGTAATCAGCTTAATCTGCTGCAAGGGAGATTTAGACTAGGTATTAGAAAAAGCTTTCTAGGGTCTGGTCTACACTAGAACGTCACATCAAATTTAGCCACATATGGTCAATTTTCTAAGTAATGCACCCACACTATCAAGCCTGCTGTGCCGCCCATAGGGGCCGCTGTAGTTGATTAGTATTACTTCTGAAAAGCAGTACTGAATTCTAGACATTGCATGGTTGAATTTATGATAGCGTAGACACAGTACTGGGCGAAAGTCAAGACTATTGGCATTCGGGAGCCCTACCACATTTCACCGCTCTGACCACAACCTGCACCACTACTGCTCTCCTGATGAGCTCAAAAAGCCCCAGGTAAATCAGTATGGCATTTCCCATGAACCCAGTGTGGCAAGCCCATTCAGAGTAGTGTTTCTTAAGCAGTGGTACAAGTACCCTTAGGGGTACTCGAAATAAGTCTGGGGGGGGGGTATGTCAACACAACTGAAATTTGGAAAAAACTGAATTTTTGTTTTAAGTTTTACAGAGAGTTTTATTGTTTTTGTACTTTTTATACCAAAACATTTCATCGCCCACCTGGCTACGATTAAGTTGTTTAAAAAAATGTGTGTTACACTTGTTTTTTATACCATTGCATCTGAAAACTGTAGGTACTGGGGTACTTACAATTTTTTTTTAAAGGGGGTACTTTATTAAAAAAAAAAAGGTTGTGAAACACTGATTTGGAGTGAGCAGCACATCGTGGCACACATGGAGATGACTTCGAACTATCCTACTAACACTGCAATGAGTGTGAATACTTCTGCTCCCACAGGCTCCAGTTCCCAGGGGCACAGAAGAGTGCTAGCATGGAGTGTCCAGGAGATCTTGGACCTCAATGAGGCATGAGGAGTTGATTCCTTCCTCTCCAAGTTCCAAATCAACAAGAGGAATGCCAACAGTTATGGCAAGATGGCAGGTTGTCTGGGGGGCTAAAGGACATTCCAGGGATGCCCAGTAACATCAAGTAAAAATCAAGGAACTGAGGCACTCCTACCATAAGGTGAAGGAGGTGAGCAGATGTTCTGAGGGAGCACCTCACATGTATAGCTATTACAAGCAATTGGCATGATTTTGGGGGAGTGCCCAGCCAGCTTTCCAGCGTGATCATGGAGTCTGGCCAAGACTCGTCTGGTGTCAGTATGCCAGAGAAAGAGAAAGAGATGAGCCAGCCAGCAATCCCTAAGAGCCACAAACTGGTCATGATGTTGGAGCCAGTCCCATTCTTCTAAGATATCTCCCAGTCCAGCACCGAACCCGGGGAAGGTACTTCCAGTGAATTCACAAACTTTTTCTAACTACAGGTAGGGTAAGGCAATGGGCTGTGAGGTGCAGTGCACCTTTCTCTGCCTACAGAGCCTAGGGGGTCGCAGAACAGCTTATTAATGTGTCTGCAGATGGAGTGGGAGTCTTCATGAAGCTCTCACTTAGGACCTCTTTAAACTTTCTTACAAGGCTTTTGGGGTGGTCAGCTTTATTCCATCCTCCACCATAGGATATTTTCCCCATGCCAAGCCACCAGTAAGTATCCCTGCAAAGTCACATGAAGCCGCCCTCTCCTGCCTCCACTTCCCACCCACAGGCTCCTGCCCTGGCTGGCCCTAACCATGCCTGCCTACCACCAGATCCAGTGCATCCCAATGTTCCCCCTGAGGAAACGGATACCTACTGTAAAGTGCCCACTTTAAAGCAAACATTTAGCCTTGCATAGAACACATCTCCATTATGTTTACAGAAACCTTGAGCATACATTAACAGATTAGGGTTAGGCTTAACACAATATATCTCCTGTAATGTCTGCTATTGTCTGCCTTTCTTTGCAGCAGAGACAGTAGCCAGCTCTCAGTGTACTCCCACTTCTGACAGCATCTGATCTGCAAGCAAACACAGATAAAGGAGGAAATGTTCCTGGAGCAGATGGACTGTATTCACTCCCTTTTGGAGGCAATATAGGCAGAGCACCTGGACCAGATCACAGAATGCCAGAAGAGAAGGGCCAACGGGGAGCAGCAGGCCAGACAGCACAAGATAATGTTTGCCTCCCAATGCCTGTGATGAAGCACCTGGCTTTGTGTCTAGAAAGAGCATACTCCCAGAAAACTGGCCACCCTCATGATACCTCCTGATCCCTCTTCCCCCAGTTCTGTTGCTTCTACTCCCAAAGCATCCAGAGGCCGCTGGGGTCCCAGCACATGGGGGCTACGTCTACACTAGCATAACTTTCCGAAAATGCTTTTAACGGAAAAGTTTTCCATTAAAAGCATTTTCAGAAAAATCGTGTCTAGATTGGCAGGATGCTTTTCCGCAAAAGCCCTTTTTGCGGAAAAGCATCCGTGGCCAATCTAGACACAGTTTTCCGCAAAAAAACCCCGATCACCATTTTCGCGATTGGGACTTTTTTGCGGAAAACAGTACTATGCTGTCTACACTGGCCCTTTTGCACAAAAGTCTTTCGGAAAAAGACTTTTGCCTGAACAGGAGCAGCATAGTATTTCCGGAAAAGCACTGATGATTTACATGAGATCGTCAGTGCTTTTCCGGAAATTCAAGCGGCCAATGTAGACAGCTAGCAAGTTTTTCCGCAAAATCATTTGATTTTGCGGAAAAACTTGCCAGTCTAGACACAGCCGGGGAGTTTTACTCAAGGGCAGCCTTACCCTCCAGGGTCTCAGGAGCAGAAGGCAGTTCCACTTGCATTCCTGAGCCCTCCTCGACCCTTCAGATTCCCACTTCTTTCCTTTCCTTGCTATCTTCCCCAAACAAAAACTCCTGTTCTTTGCACAATGGTCTCTTTATAGCTTGTACTGCAGCAGTGCAATGGGGTGGGGGATTAAAGTCAAACACAGGGAATGCAGGGGCAGGCTGTTGAGAGCCATGGGGAAGTCTCAAACCTGACCATGCATAAAATGTCCTTCAAGACATCTCTGATTTGTGCTGCCCCTTGCCTTGCTCTCCTTATGGCACTGGTGTCTAGCTGCTCAAACTCTCTACCTAGGCACTCTGCCTCAGCTCCCCACCCTGCCAGAAAAGTTTCCCCCTTGTCCTTGCCAGATTATGAAGCACACGACAAGCTGCCAACACAAAGGGAATGTTGCATTCACTGAGATCCAACCGAGTCAGGAGACTACTAAAATACCCTTTAAATTTCCAAAAGCACATTCAACTACCATTATGAACTTGCTCAGCCTATTACTGAACTCCTCCTTGCTAGGGTCCAGGCTGCCAGTGTATGGCTTCATGAGTATGAGTGTATGGCAAGGGGTATACAGGGTGGCTAAAGATCACAATAGACTTTTCCACCTATGTGGGCATCATGTGCCTTTCCCAACCATCCCATGTTGATGTCAGTGAAATGGCCCTTGTGATCCACCACACCTGCAGCACCATGGAGAAATACCTCTTGCAATTGATGTACTCTGAGGCAAGGTGGTTGAGGTAAGGGTGGGGATGCGTGTTCCGTCTATGGCAGGCCTGGGCAAAACACCCTCTGCAGGCTGGATCTGACCCACCCAGCCACCAGATCCGGCTTGCAGACACAGCAGGGAGCCTCCGGCAGACTCTCCTGCTTCCCCCGCCCCCACATGCCACTCAGAAAAGAGGCAGCAGAGACATTTCTATTTCACAAACTGTGAGCTGTGAAAAGGGGAGTGGTGCTTCATACACTGTTCCTGCCCCTAGGAAGTACAAGCAGAAGCACACTACTCCCCGCACCATCCAGGCTCTTATGCACAGAGCATATGGCCTAAAAACTCTGGACTGCTGTTACCCTCCTACCTCACATAACCTAAACCCTCTGCCCCCCTCTTACACCCATACCCCCTTCCAAACCCTGAACCCCAATCCCTTATCTCAGATCACAATCCCCTCCTGCCCTAGGTCACAATCCAAATCCCTGCACTGTAATCTCCTGACCTAAGTCACTACCCAAACCCATGCACCACCTCTTGTATCCCAGTCCCCTGCCCCAGGTCACAACCCTCTCCTGCTCTAGGTCACAACCCAAACCCCTGCATCCCAATCACAACTGCTTCCTTCACTCAAACTCTCTCTCAGACCTCACAGGCCCTCCTGCACTCAAATCCGCTACTCCAAGCTCCCTCCTGCACCCAACCTCCATCCCAGACCCTGCACCTTCTCCATTAATATCATGGAAGAGTGCAGCCCTCGACCACTTTCCAAAATCTTGGAGTGGCCCCCCCATCAAAAATTATTGCCCACCCCAGTCTATAGCCCCACTGTGATTAGGAAACCTCATTGTGGCAAAGCCATCCACTATGGTATCCACATTCCCCAGAATCACAACCCTCTGTAGCAGAATGTTATTAATTTCTGTGGCTATTTGTATAACAGCAGCCCCCACTGTTGATTTCCCCATTGCAACCTGATTCCCCACAGTAGCTGTTTGGCATTGCAAACTTCCATAGAGCAATTGCCACACACTTCTCCATAGTCAGAGCAGGTCTCATGTGGGTATTCTGGCACCTCAGCATAGGGGAAAGCCATTCATAAAGTTCCAAGAATGGACCTTGTGCATTCTGAAGTTCTGCAGCCACTTGCTGATTGTCCTACCTTTGCATCACAGTGCAGTCCCACTAGTCTGAGCTTGTCTCAAAACCAGAACCGGTGTTACACTATGTCCACAGAATTGACTGGTGGCTGCGCTAGCATCAGCACCGGACAATGCATGAACAGCACTTCCATGCCATGCCGAGATCCGTCCTTGCCCTCTTCCAGGTTGGGCAACATGTGTACTTTCTCCATATACTATGTCATTAGGTGCATCATGACATACATGAGCATCACAATGATTTACTGCAAACTGGGCTCCTTGCTCGTGCTGCTCTGGCAGCTGCGTGGGCAACAAGGGCACAAAAAGACACGATCACACTGCCGCCCTCCCTTTATCTCTTGGGGGGGGAGAAGGGAGTAGATGAGTGCATTATGGGAGGCTGGCTGTGTAATAAATCGTTAAACAATTTTGGTCCCAGAGGACACCAGGAGCATAGCCCAGAATGCAAAGCTACCCACAGTGCATCACCCTCTGAGTCTGACGGCAGGCTCCATAATAGGAACACACTACTTCAGACTACATGCCATTCTTTCCCCTAGTGAGGACACGGATCTTCAAATTGCAAAATCAGAGGATAAAACATGAACCATATTACAGTCTACCTTACTTCATAATGTAGATTTGCCCTAGGATAGGTAAATATTGGAATAGTTTCCAAGGAAAGCTGTGGAATTCCCATCACAAGACCTTTTAAAGAACAAATTAGATAAACAACTGTGAGGGATAGTCTAGATTTATTTGGCCCTGTCTCCATGCAGGGTTCTGAACTAGATGACTTCTTGAGGTCCCTTTCTGCCTTACTTTTCTATTCTATGATTCTCTATGAAGTTAGTTCTAGTGGAAGGAAACTCATCCTAGGACACTAAAGTCCTCTAGCCTCAGATTAGGCAGTTGCAGCAAACTTCCTTCCACATGCTGCCTTGCTCCTTCTCTTTGAGCCCACCCTTAGTAAAGGAAATGTCAGTCTTCAGACTCATTTAGTATTTTGACTCTCTGCAGAGACTGCCAAGAAAAATAGCCATTAAAGCCAACTGTATGCTAACTTTTGTGATGTGGACACTTCATAGGCACGGACTTCTCATATTGCCAGGGTGTGCTTGACCCACCCCTACTTCAGGCCCTGTTCCTTAGTCCACCTCTTCCCAAAGTCCCTTCCCTGCTCTTTTCACCCCTGTTCCACCCCACCCCACCTCTTCACCCGACCATGCCCTGCTCCTCCACCTCCCTCCCTTCTAGAGCTTGAATGCGATGAATCAGCTGTTTGCAGTGCTCCAGAATCACAGGGAGGGAGGGAGAGCAGTTGGTCAGTGCTGGACCACCAGTATATGAGATGCATGGGGAGAGGTACATAGGGGACAGCTTGGCACTGGCGGATGCTTCACATCCATTATTTTTCCTTGTGTGTGCTCCAGTGAGGTGCTTCCCAGTGCACCCCTGGAGTCAGCACCTATAGGACACTTGATCATTAAAAGCTGGGCTGAAACAACCACATTCATTTTACACAAAGTACTGAATAACCATTAATTGGAAACAACTTTAAATAACTAACAATTTGCAGGGTTTGCACTTTGAACTGACAATTTGGAAGTGAGTTGCTTTAGACTTCATTACTCAGAAAACATGTAGTTTCCCATTACCTTTGTTCTTCTGTATATTAGGTAGCAGATGGGAACCCCCTCTCTTTGGATCAATCAGAGGATAACACTGAACACAAACCAGTAATGGAAAGATCAGATTTAGCATGCTGAGCAGTCATTAGCAATGCTACCTGTGGGATCTTTCTGAGTTGTTCTTCAACAGCTGTGGATATTAACGTTATCCAGGTCATTCCACAGTGCTCTAATGTTTCAACCACTTCTGGATCTGTGGCAAGTTCACTCACTTCTGCATCTAGATTTATAGTGGGCATCTCCAATTTAATTTCTCCTGTTGGAACAAAATGCAGTTAGATTCATTTAGCTATTTTATTTGCTTCATGTGTTTCATCAACATCATTTGAATAATACAAAAGAGAAAGGCACAAAACTTCCATTGAGATATTTATCTGAGGATAGCTAGTAAACCTGCTCATTCTATTTCAGTTATTGGGCCAAAAGTTTTCAACTTTTTCAGAATCATCATATTTAATGTATGCAAAGATTTTTGAAGTGTAAACCACCTGCCTCAGGTTTCAGGGTTTAAGACTCTCTCTCTAACTACAATTGAACCGCCATATACTCCAACTGAACACCCATGGTATAGACTTTGTGCGCTGCTGCTCCCTTTCCTTTCTCCACAGGCCCCTGAGCAAGTTGGAGGAGGCCCGCTCCACACTTCTAGAAAGAGCAATGCCTCAGGTGGAAAGGGCATAGCCAAGGCAGGCAGCCCTTTGCACCACCAAGAGCGTGGCATTGCCCTCCTGCCAGCCATCAGAGCCACATGGAGCATGCAGCATGACACTCCAATGGTGATTTAAAGGGCCAGGGAGCCCCAGACTCCTTTGAATTGCCAGGCCCGAGGGCAGTTGCCCCTTTTGCCTCCACCCTGATGGTGGCCTGCACTTCCCCTGATGCTCTTCCCCATTGCTTCTATAGCAGCAGGGAGCAGTGCCTGGGAGCAGCAGGGAGCATGGATCCATGTGTGGACCTAAGCACACTCCTACCCCCTTATATCCAAACCCCATAGCACCCTCCCTGTCCCAGGAAAATCTTTAATCCAGCCTTCCCCAATTTCCCAGAGTTGCAAAATTAAAGAGATTCAAGCCTAGTAGGAGTTAGACTAAGACATCACTGGGGCAGATTATCCCACATATGCCTTTTCTGGCATTCTTGTATCTTCCGCTGAAGCATCTGGTAATGACTATTGTAAGAGTCAGGATTCTAGACTGAAGAAACCAAAAGCCAATAGGCAATTCCTATATTTCTGTGCTCCTTTGGTGAGTGTAGTCCTTCTCCCACTCCACTTCCTGACTGCTTGGCAAGATTTTATTTACAGATCTGGTCCATTTGCTCCAGGCACTCTCATATGGATAAAGCTGAATGTAATGCTCTCCTGGTCACAGAAGAGAACCTCTGATCAAAACTGGAGACTCCAATTTGTGTGCAATTTCAAAACCACAGGTTGAGTATCACAATTTGAAACAAAGCCACACCTGAATGAAGTCTACTGACACATAATGAAGACTCAGAGGGATAGCCATTTTAGTCTGTAACTGTAAAATCAACAAGCAGTCCTGTGGCATTTCAGAGACTAAGGGTATGTCTACACTACCCCGCTAGTTCGAACTAGTGGGGTAATGTAGGCATACCGCAATTGCAAATGAAGCCCGGGATTTGAATTTCCCGGGCTTCATTTGCATAAGCGGGGCGCCGCCATTTTTAAATCCCCGCTGGTTCGAACCCCGTGCCGCGCGGCTACACGCGGCATGAACCAGGTAGTTCGAACTAAGCTTCCTAGTTCGAACTACCGTTACTCCTCGTGGAATGAGGAGCTTTTGTGGGTAGAGCCCACTTCATCAGATGACTTGGAGTGTAATATAAGTATTAGAGTAGGTAGAGGGGGACACTTGCCTTCAATCTGTTGTATCGTCCTTTGAATATGACTTAGAAATTTCTGCATATTCATTAAGAACTCATTCCTTATAATATGAAAACTGTGAAATTCCACAGATTGCTCTTTCTTTTTTTCAAGAGGTTCAGCTTCAGTTAAATGCTTGTCTTCAGCATCTGACTTTTCAGTGTCTGGATGAAAGGCAGACCCCTCAGCTTTTTGCTGATTATGGGACAAAGCAGGCAAAAAAACCTGAAACATAAACATGTACCACAAATTAGATTGTTCGTGATTTTGAAAAAATCAACATCCAGTCAAATTTTGAACTATTAATTTAAAAAACCTTTGCATCTATTGCCTATGGCTAATTCATTTTATCCCCTTATTCTCTCAACTCTTATGGAGTAATATGAGTCTCATACTTTCTTATTCTGTCCTCACACCCTATCTGAAAGCTTCCTTCAATCTTATCTAAGTCGTGTATATAAATAAGAGCATCTGTTATTACATTCTAAGACTTTCCCACACTTGTAACATGCAATGAGATCAAATATCAGCTCTCTCCACACTCTTCCCTATACACATGGGGGGAAGTATGTGGAGAGATAATTTATATTATACATAAATGTCAAATGGGTAAATCAGAGTAGCTCAGCAATTATTAGTATTTATTGCAGTGAGGGGCAACTTAGGTTAGTGAGTGGATGACATGAGTGGCCCTCCATCATTTCAGTGGGACACAAGATTGTCGTAACCAAGACAGTCTCCTGGGATAAGGTAGTTTTGCTAACTGCACTTGTACCTAGAATTTGCAGGATGTGGCAATCTAGCTGGATGCAGAAGGAGCATACGGCTCTTCCAATATGTCCCTTTAGTAATACTGGTACAGAAAAAATGACACCCCCCAAAAAAACCCAGCAGAACCTGTAAACCCGGTGCTCGGGTAACAGTAAATAAAATGTCTCATGAGTCACACATAGAGCCCGAATGGGCCACAGAGTGCCCACAATGATTTACTGTATTCTGGAAATATCAACCCACTACTAAAATGGAACATTAGACACAAACAAAAACTTCAGGGTTCATATGCAAAATAGTAACACGTTTACCTGTGAGAAAATATGTTTCAGCATCAAAAGAGTGTGACCATTCAGGATGCCACATTCTAGCAATTCAGGCAGAGTTTCATTAGCTTCATTCATATCATTAGGTTCAGTAACTGTTTCTAGACATAAATAAATAATAAGTGTTAAATTTAGCTATTTGGTACAGAAAACAGTAATTAAAAAAATGCTGATGTGTTCCAGAATAAGGAGAAATTAAATGTTAAAAACTCTAAAAAGTAAAATATATGTGCCAGTAAACTGGATCTGACATAAGCCAATTCACCCAGCCACTCATAACTGAAATATGTCTGGACTCCCCAATGTTCTCACAAAAATTATAAGCATGCAAAAGGAAATCAGATGGATCATTGTACTATAAGTTTCCATATGCCATCTTGATGGCTTAATGGTGATTCTTTCTTTTATCACCCTGGAGATACCATTTTAATTTCCAGCTTATCACTGTTCAGAAGGAATGGCAAAATCTTGCACAGAACTAGTAAAAAACCTGACAATTATTTTTGGTAGAAATATTAAAAAATATTGTTGTCAAATGTCCTGCAAATTTGTGTCAAATTTTGGAAGAAAAATGAAAACTGAAAAACATTTTTGGTTACAGTAGCTTGTAGTAGACATGGTCACTATTTTCAGGAAAAATTATTTAATGTTAAAACAAGATTTGTGTTTTATACAGTAGTACTGTATATCAGTAACCTTATCCATATGACTGGTATGGGCAATAAAGTATAGCTCAGTTATCTTCATCCTCACCCTGCTGCCTAGCATCATGTATAACTTTTCATCTTCAAAGCTTTTTACAAACATTAAATAATTAAACCTCAGTATTTCCTCTCAGAGGGGCATGCAAATCTTAATGCCATCTGTAAAATAAGGAAATGAAGGCAGATAGTTTAGGTGACTTTCCATAAGGTGGATGCTCAAGCCAGATTAAAACTCAGAGGTTTCTGGCTCCCAGGCCTATTCTGACATCAAACCTGTCTACTCAGCACATTATCATAAATCCCAGTCATCATCATTTCTTAGTCTAAAATACTTTCTAAAACACTGAACTAAAATGTTCAGTCATAATTTATCCAGAAATTACCTCTTGTATCTCGGAGAAAGAACATAATATCATCATTAACAAATTCTTCAGAAATGTCATTAAAAGCCACATGAAAATATAGATTGTAAACGGTCTGTTTTATGGTCTGAAACATAAGAAATATGGTAATGAATTTAATCAAGTATACTTCTGTAACAGACTTCCAGTTGTTAGTTACCAGCAGCAGGACAGAATCAATTCCATCCACTGCAATATGTTTATGCTATTGTGCCACAAATCACTAACACAAAAACAAAGTTTTAAAAAAAAAAATCACACATCAGATAGTACAAATATTCAGTTTTGGGAACAACTTCTAAATTTTTGCTTCCCAGTCCTATGGAAGCATCTAGAAAAGTGCTCTGTAGATTTCAAATCAGAGAGCTACAGATCCCAATGCTATTGATGGCAGCCTCAAAGGAATACATAAATACACATCCAGCTACTCAAGTGGAAGGAGAAAAGACTGAGGTTTTAAAAAAAAAAAGACACTGTTCATACAATTATATTAACTAAATGACTATAGCTTGACAGCCTCTAAGAGGCAAGAGCCCTGTTAGCATGCATCCTTAGGTGATCAGTAAGTGACAAGTAACCTGTGGCCAAGAGACCAGTGTCCTTCCTCACTTACTTCACAGTGTATTATTACTTGTCGATTCTACGAATTGAACCTCTCTAATCTGGCACACTCTGGTCCGGCAACATCTGTGGTCCAGCATGGTGTTAGTTAGTCAGATGTGTATATATGAGTGCAGCCAAGTTTCCCGCAATCCCATAAAGTTTGTTTATAACCACCAGTCCTGGACCTCAGTGTTCTGTGCTGTTATTTAGCTCTAATTTACCACCTAAATGTCTTCTAAAAGCCCAGTAAGAAACTGAAGTGTTTGTAATGCTGCTAGATACTATTGACCTCCTGTGATTCAGCAAATTCTCTGGTTCAACGCTGGTCTGGTCCTGCAGGTGCGAGACTAGAAAGGTTCAACCTGTAATGAATAGTGAACTTTGCTGGTGGTTTGGTACAAATAAACCTGCAAGTTGGTACTGTAGGATGTGGCACACAAACAACCTATTGATGTATTTTGTAGGTCCAAAGAATAACTACAGCCCCCTTCCACTCTCACTTTCTGGCTTTATATGAGTCTTTTCCTACACCTGCTCAGATTTCCTCCATCTTCAATTAGTTCTTGTCAGTGAGGCCTAAGTCCTTCTCCAGGTGCAGCTTGTTAGGTTAATTAGCTACTTCTGAGCCACCTAAACTTCTTCAGGGATGGTGTAGAGTGAACACTTCTCACTGAGGTGTCCAGTATCAGGCCTCTGGCAGTGGCCTGTGCCTGATACTTTAAGAACAGTGAAACATCCCTATAATTCAACCTTGCCTGTTCAATACTTAGTGTGGAGAGAAGAAGGAAAACCAGTGGGGAAGCAGAAACAGACCCTGAGAGAAGTTTTTTTCCCCAGAGGGAGATAGAGAAAGAAGCACAGGGAAACAGCAGCAAGTGTTGAAACCATGCAGACTTTGGCTGCTGATGGTAAGGCTGGAACTTGGAGTAGCAGCTGAACCTGGAGTCTGCTACCAAACAATGAGAAAGTGGCACATTCTTGAATAGGAAGACTGCCTTCAATGGTACCTGGACAACTGGTCTAATGAGATTTTATTACAAGGCTGAGCAAACACCAGCTTCTGGGCTGGATATGGTCTGACAGAGTTAGTCCCACACAAATGGCTGTATTTACCTATGCCTCTACAAATATAGGGGATCACAGCTCCCACTGGACGTGGATCACCATTCCCGGCCAATGTACCTTAAGAGGTGCCTGAAAATATAGCAGCAGCGACCCACCAGGGGCTAACCTTGGTGAACTGTCACCATTTTAGTTCCTGGTCTTGCTCTATTACCAAGAAAGGGAAAACTATATAGTGACCTGGCCAGAGGGCCAAGTGAGATGGGGTTTGGAACAACTAAGGAAAGGGGTGACAGAGAGATAGTTCCCAGTCACAACCATAAGGAAGCCTCATGGAGAGAGTGTATCCTGTTACATTCAGTCTCAGATGGAAAATCATATGCTCAGAATCCATTTTGTTGTGCTTAAAGATCACAATATGCAGTTTTACGTCTTTAATTCTAAATAAGATTTATTGAAACTTTACACATTTAAAAGTGGGAATCTCAAACAGAACCCCTTCAAATCCCTTCAAAAAATAAAAATAAAATGCAATGGACTTACTTTGAATATCTGCTCTTTACTTTCACCCAAAAAGCCTTGGTTTAGTTCACTCAAACCAGACACAACAGATAAGCGCGATGTATGTTCTGGTGAAGACTTAATGTCTAGCAATTCTGAAACGGATGCTTTACTCTTCCGATCCCTCTCTAATAAAGAAATATACAGAAGAGGAAATCAAAGAAGCTCATCTATTCCAATCTTTCAAAACCAACTCCATCAAACTTAGTTCTGAAATTAAATAAATAATCAAAAAACAAATTACATCTTTGCAGGTGTCTTGCACAAAGTAGCCATTCAAGCTATGCATTAATCACACATTTCTGTGATTCATACTATTCTATTTCTGCTGAACAGGATTTCAATATATTCCTAAATGTGCATGTGCCCTGCTGCTTTTAACTAGTAGCTACAGTTGGTTTACAATCTTAATGCCTAAAGTTGAATTGTGATGAACAAACAGACCAACACATTTCAAAAGTCAAAGGTGCATTTTTCTAAGCAAACATCTGTAGCTCAATCCTAGTTTTCATAGGTAGAATTTGTAGGGGAAGCACCCACGCAGTGGGGGCTGAAGATATTATCTACTATATATTTGAAAGAGTTGGTGCATTAGTATGTCTGTTCAATAACTCCTATGAAACAGTAAAAGCTAGGGCCACCAAATTTGGTATGCAGCTTCCTCTTATCATAAGAGTTTGGTTGTGCCAGAAAAATAGAATGTGCCTGGAATGGGATTACCTCGCAAAAGACCATACAGAGACAGAATCACCAGGCAGGTGAAAGGGGTGGGATGGGGGCAATCCCCTATCCATCTATCTTCTCCAGTCCTGAGCCTCTCACCCTCCACCCCCACCCCCGATACCTTGTAGGGAGAATGGGGTAGAGGGCCAAAGGCTGCAGCTTTCCCCACCATTCATACAGGGATGCATAGAAAAGAGAATCACCAGGCCTGGCTGGGGACATGATTCCACCTCCCTCCTCCCCTGCCCCCATCTGGGACTGCTCCAGCCTCCCACTTTCCCAGACTCCCTTTAGAGGCAGGAGCAGATGCTTTCCCCTCCCCTGATTTGTACAAGGATATTGCTGGCTGCTCCACTTCGTTAGGGAGACAGGGGAAAGTGCAGTTTGCTGTATTCCTCACTCTGGCTGGGAAGCGCAGGGGGCAGATGAACCTGGACCTTCCCCAGCTGGGGCACATGCACCTCTTCTCTGGCTCTGCCTGCTGGAGATGCAACAGTCACAGTGAGGCACTTCTCACTTGAGCATAAGGTGTTGTATAGAGAGAGGGCTGGGGTCATCCTCTCTCCCTGGGGCAGCCTGCATACTGAGCCCTGCATATTGCACACCCATCCCCATCCCAGAGTGATGATTTAAATGAAGAAAAACAAAAAGTAATTGAGTGAAGGACCCAAACAATGGGGATCTTATTTTTTGAAGTAAGGAGCCATCTGTTGGCAAAAGCTTGTAACATATCTACTGTATATTTGAGAGAGTAAAACAAAAATTGAGTCAGGGACCCCAGGTATGCCATGTAAATCTTCTAGTGTCTAATAAAGAAACTGCCATAATACTTTTGAGGGCATTGAGATAATATTTCATTTGCTATATCCATTTAGAAGATGCAGCATGTTTTCTTTATGTTCTACAGATGCTAACAGATGCATAGGGGGATGACAGTGGCTACATTGCCAATCAAACTGGTAACCCTTAAGGTATGAAGAATGGTATCAGTAACTCTAAATGTCCCTCTCAGGGAATGTTAGACTAAAACACTGTACCTGTCTTCTGTAACAGGCGTGCTAGGGAGTACAAGAGTGCTATTACCCCTGCACACCAGTGCAGAGAGAGCCAAAGAGTCTTTTTCTTGCAATGTGAATCCTTCACCTTTTGTATTAAGGGTTCCTCTGCACATAAATTACAAAGCTCAATCTAAACTACTGCACCAAAATATACCAGCATTTTTAGTGAAGTATTTTCATAACAAGCAATACAAGTTGGCTCTCCCAGGTCCATGAGCAGACCCGGCCAGGCTCCCCTCCAGCCTCCACCCAGTTCCACTGCTGGCCTGGCTCCCAGAATGATTCCCCTCCTGGCCGTTGGCTTCCTGCCCCCGGGCCACCAACCCAGCAAGGCTGAGATGCTGGCCCCAGCTATAGACTCCACCCTCCCAGCAGAGCTGCAATGCTGGTTCCAGCCCTGGCTCTGGCCCTGGCCCTGGCCCAGTCCACCAGGCTCCTCATCCTCAGCTGGACTGCAATGCTGGGTTGAGCCTCAACTGCACTCCTTGCAGGGCTGCACTGGTAGGCCAGTACTGACTCCAGCCGCTGGACTCCACTGCCCCTGCTGGGGCTGTGATGCCAGGTCTGGCCTGAGCTGCTGGGCTCTCTGCTCCCACACTGGCTCTGCTGCCAGGCCCACACCCAGCTTCTCAGCTCCTCTCCCAGCCACAAATCCCATCGTCCACTCCCAGCCCCTGGACTAAAAGCCAGGAGCTCTCTGGTCCAGCAACATCTATTGTTGTGCTAGATAATGGATATTGCCAGACCAGAGAGGTTCAATCTATATTATAACAAGAGTTTCACTGGTTCCTTATATATACACACATATATATATAGTGCATAGACTTAGTTTAGTTGGAATTCTCAATTAAATTTCACAAATTAACATAAAATAGACCGGCATTTCTCAATATAGGGATTCTGACCCAAAAGGGGGGGTCACAGGCTATTGTAGAGAAGTCATTAAATCACAATATTGTTTAGGGAAAGGGGATCTGAAGGGGAGATACAGCAGCTGCTGCTCTCCCACCATCCATCTCCAAAGGCAGTGCCACCACCAACATCAGCACAGAATGGTAGCAATACTATACCATGCTACCCTTATGTCTGTACTGCTGCTGCTGGCAGTACAGCCTTAAGGGATTGGTGGCCAGCCAGCAAAGGTTACTCTCGTTACACAGCTCAGAAGACAGTGAAGACGTGAAGGTGGCATGCCTTGAGTATGTTTCTATGAGTAATCTGCGATCACTTTTTGTAGAGGTTGTCACAGCCTGAAATATTTTCAAAGGGGGCCTAGCAAAAATAGTTTGAAAATTCCTCGGCTAGATAATGCACCAGACAGAACACTTCTAAACCAAACTGTTTGTGTGAGTACATCTCTGCCTTTGCGTTTAATACCACACTGTCAATTTTATTGTTAACACACATTTCTATCTGGAAAGTTTGTACCTATTATTGATGAAAGTAACACCTACTATTACTAAAGTTGAAATTAAACAGAAAAAGATCTGAGTTTTGTTTGGTAACTTTGTGCATTTGACTCCCTTTGTTTATAGTTGGTTGCAGTATTTTGTGATGGTTAGTTTTCCCCTGTTTACTTTGTGCATCTGACGATACTTTGTGCATAATCAGTTAGGTAGTTTTGTCTGAGCGGATCCTTCACTGATCAAGAAAGGAAACAGTGATTTAAAAAAAAAAAAAACATTAAACGAGGCCTGGGCAAAATAGCTGCTGGATCCGACCTGCCCCCTACACATTGCTGAGAAAAACTGCTATGCAGTTTTGTTTGAACAGCTGTGAGCCTTTACCCACTGCTCCTGCCCCCAGCACAATCCCATTGGCAAATTTCCAGACAATGGGAGCTGCCTGTTGTAAACATCTTGCAAAGCACCCTCCTCCCTCCCCTCAAGCTTGTAGATGTTCAAAAACCACATTGCCCCTGCAGCCAGTGTCGGGGCAGGGCAAGCAGGGAATCTGCTTTAGAAGACAGCTGGCTGGGAGTCAAATAGATAAGATTCCCAGCCAGAGCCTGCCTCTAGCACTCCAACCCCTCTGTCCCCACTGCCCCAAGTCACAACCCAAACCCTTTACCTCCCGCTCCTGCTCCCATATCTCCTCCCAGAGCATGCACCAGGTCACAACCCAAACCCTCTGCCCCCTCCTGCATTCCAATCCATTGCCTCAGATCACAACCTAAACCCTCTGCCCCCTATACCCCATGCCCTGCCCTAGGTCACAGCCCAAACCCCTCCTCCCCTCCTGCACCTTACTCCCCTTCCCAAGGTCATAATCCAAACCCCTGCACTCTAAACCTAGCCTAAACCAGGTCACAACTACCATCCCCTAACCCAGATCACAACTACCTCCTTCACCCCAACTCCCGCTCAGACTCCACACCCTCTCCTGCACACCAATCCCTTACTGCAAGCTTCCTTCTGAACCCAACCTCCATCTCAGACCCTGCATCTCCTCCATTAAAATGGGAGATTGCAGCCCTTGACCACTTTCCAAATTCTTGGAATGGTACCCCATCAAAAATTGTTGCCCACCCCTGCATTAAACAAAAGTTAATAAAGAGATTCTAGGTTTGGTGTAGTAATTTAAACTACTTTTAATTAATTATTTCATGTTTTATGTTCCTTTAGGATATAACAATCAATCTTCCTTACTTATGCCATTCCAAATGAAGCAACATCCTGACATACTTATCCCCAGCAATGAATCTTCAAGCTACTTCCAAGATCTACTGATCATACATACTTCCTTCTGCTGTTCCAACTGAGGCAGACTCAGCCAACTCCTCCTGACGAGGGTTTTCTGGATCTTCCTCCTTCAGATCATTTTCAGATATAATATGTTCTGCTGTTTCTACTGTACAGGATCAAAATAACACACATGAACAAAACAATGATTTACATGCAATGATTTACTCTCCTGAAGTGGCTACTGAACCCCAAAAGGGGACCCCAAAATCTGATATGTGGTCACCAATATAGATAGACACGTGGGCTGATTTGATATGGAGCCCTACAAGAGAGATAGGATGAAACAGGGAATAGATGGGTAGAGATACTATAGTTCCACACACAAATGGGAGGACACAGACAGTCAGGGGGAAGGATAGACAGGAGACATGGAATAGGCATGATCCCATATAACTTGGGACAGGCAGAGGACGGACAGACAGGAGCAGAGGGGAAGGACAGGTGGGATGCAGAAAATGGGCAGAGAGACTGAGCCCAGGGAATGGGAGAGGTTACAAAGGACACACAAACAGGTGGAGTATAGGAAAGTGGGGCTCAGAGGACAGACAGGCAGGTGAAGTGCAGGGAATGGGGGGGGGCTCAAAGAATAGGTGGAAGAGAAGGAGCACAAGAAAGGGGGGCAGAGGATAGACAGACAGGCAGGGCACAAGGAATGGTGGGGCTCAGAGGACAGACAGGACGCAGAGAAAGGGGGCTCAGGCAACAGATGTACAGATGGAGCTTACGGAGGGAGCTCAGAAGACTGGTAGATAGGTGGAGTGCAGGGAATGGGGGGCTCAGAAGACAGACAGACAAGGGGAGTGCAGGGAATGGAAGGCTCGATGGACAGGCAGAGCACAGGGAAGAGGACTCAGAGGATGGGGGCTCACAGGGAAGGGGGGCTCAGAGGACCGACGAACAGGCGGAGCATGGGAAGGGGGGCTCAGAGGGCAGGCAGGCAGAGCACAGAGAACAAGCGGAGCGCAAGGAAGGGCGCTCGGAGGACAGGCGGAGCGCAGAGCGGCAGGCACGCCCTGGGCTGGGCAGCAAGGGGACGCCGGGCCGGGGCTGCCGGAGGCGCGGGGCGGGCGGGCGCGGCGCACGGACGTACAGATCTCGAACTCCAGCTCCTCCTGGCGCAGCTCGGCCCGCAGCAGCAGCGCGGCCCCCGCCACCTCCACATCCTCGCCGGCCGCGCGCTGGTTGAGGAAGCGCAGCACGGTGTCGCCCTCCTCGCCGTCGTCGCGGTTCAGCAGCTCCTCGAAGGGCGCCGGGTCGGTGAGCCCCAGCGCGCTCAGCACCCGGTCCCGTATCCACTGCACGCGGACGTCGTCCAGGCTCATGGCGGGGCTGGGCCGGGCAGCCGCGGGGAGAACAACCGCCGACCTCAACCGACGCTACCCGGTGGCCATAGCAACGGGGCGGCGCTCCCAAACCCCGCCCCTTTGGCGGCTCAGGGACTGAGGGCGAATTGTGTTCGCTCAGCCCGGCCCCTCCCCCCGCTGCCTCGCGCTTTGTCCCGGACCAGCCCCCTCCTTCGCCCCCCACGCCGAGCTCCTTCGTCGCCCCAGCACCTTGACTCAGACCAGTCCCCTTCCTTCCCCCCCACGCACCAGCTCGTCCCCCTCCCACCCTTCTCCCAGCATTTGCCCTGGAGCAGTCCCCTTCCTTCCCCCCCTCACAGAGCCCCCAGCACTTTTCTCTGGACCAGCCCCCTTCCTTCCTCCCTAACCCTTGCTCCAGCACTTTACCCAGTTCATGTCCTAGTGGAGAATCCTCCTTATTCCCACCCTAGTGACCCCACCCAGCATGCTCCTCATTCCCTCCCAAAGCACCTCACCTTCCTCTCCTCTTTGTACCCTGCCCGCCCCACTCCAATGAACATCTTCCTCTTACCCCACTTTGAGGGAAGGTGACCTTCTGAGGTTTACTGTAACTCCCTGGCCTAGGCCAGTGATGGGCAACCTACCCCTGAAGCCTATCAGGGTTCCACAGGTGCCCCTCCAGACATTTTGTTTACGGTTGCCAGATTCTGCTGGTTTCCATCTGTTATATCGTGTGGAGTTCCACAGTTGAAGAAGAAATCAGTGGAAACAGAGAGAGCTTGAGTAGGTGCAAGTGTCCATTTTATTGCAGAACACGGAACTAACTAGAACATGCCCAAACCAGCTTGGCTGACCCCAGTGACTTCAGTTACTATAACAACAAGATCTATATCTACAACTCAATACACAACATATTCCTCCTCCTTAATAAAAATGTCCCTTTAAGGAAACAAACACTAACTATGAAATGCGGATAGACTGCCTCAAGTTCCCAGCTAACCCTGGGGATCATTTTGCCCCATATGTGAGTTACTCAACTAAAGGTCCAGCTGTTGAGGTGGATTATGGTGGACCTTGCACCCAAAGGTGTTATGGGTATGGGCCTGACACTGGGCTAGGAACTTGAAGTGTGAACAGCTGAGGCTGTCCGATCAGCTTGCTCAGGGAGGGGGTTAATGTTAGCGTCAGGTGTTGATGGAGGAAGAGAGTCAGGAGCAGGTGATTCTTGACATGGTAACTCACCAGCAGTGGGAAGGACAGGCAACTCAACTGGAGATGTGTCTTGGGGTAGGCAGAACCTATCAATAACTAATCTACATGCTGCCGCCAGCTGAGATCCTTCGCAGTCCAGACTGCACAGGAAACAGGTCCTGTCTGAGCAATAATAGTAGTGGCAGGGACCCATTTAGCTCCAGGAGCATAGTTCCGATCCAAAACTGGCTGTCCAGGACTAAAAGTTTGATCTTTTACTCTGGATGCACATCTGATGACTTGACCTTGCTGTTGACGTTGCACAATTTGTGGCGGTTCTGAAGGTTTCAGCAAATCAAAACAAGTGCGCAGCTGACGTCCCATCATTAGAAAAGCTGGTGACATTTTGGTGGTAGCATTGTTGGGGGTCAACACCGCCACCACTCTGTTCTGCAGATGAGGAAGGAACGCCCTACAGGCCAACCTGACCGCCCGCAGTTCCTTGATATTTATATGGAGGTGAACCTCCTCTGTTGACCACGTACCTTGCGTTCTGAGGTTGCCCAGGTGAGCGCCCCATCCCACATCCGAAGCATCCGTGACCAGCTGCACTGACGGGGACGGTTTGGTGAATCGGACCCCCGCACACACCGTGCTCTCGTCCTTCCACCAGTCCAGTGAACGAAGACTGTCCTGAGGGATAGTCACTACCGCATCTAGTGGCGACCTCAAGGGGTTGTGCGCTACCCTGAGCCACCCCTGCAATGGGCACATGCGCAGCCTGGCGTGTTGGACCACGTAAGTGCATGCCGCCATGTGGCCTAGGAGCCTCATACAGGTTCTCGCCGTCGTAGTTGGGAACTCCTGCAGCCCCACTACCAGCGAGCGAACAGCCATGAATCTGTCTCTCGGCAGAGACGCCTTGCCCAAAGGCGAGTCCAGGTGGGCCCCCACAAAGTCTATGACTTGCGTGGGATCTAGCAATGATTTGGCATCGTTTATGAGGAGGCCGAGGCTCTCGAATAAAGCCCTGGCCCATGAGACATGATCCAATACATGGTTCTCAAGACTTGCCCCTTATGAGCCAATCGTCCAGATATGGAAACACTTGGACCCTGTGCCGCCGCAGAAACGCGGCTACCACTGTCATACATTTGGTAAAGACTCTCGGGGCTGTACACAGTCCAAATGGGAGGACCGTAAACTGGAAGTGGACGTGTCCCACTATGAACCGTAGAAATTTTCTGTGACTTGGAAAAATTGAAATATGGAAGTACGCATCCTTCAAATCGAGAGCAGCGTACCAGTCCCCCTTTTTGAGCGATGGGATGATGCAAGCTAGCGTCACCATCCTGAACTTTGCTTTCCTTATAAAGGTGTTCAGGTTTCAGAGGTCTAATATGGGACGCATGCCCCCTTTTGCCTTGGGTACTAGGAAGTAGCGGGAGTAGAAACCCTTTCCTTTCACATCTGGGGGCACTCTTTCTATGGCTCCTAGTGTCAACAGGTTGGACACCTCCTGCCAAAGGAGTGTCTCGTGAGAAGGATCCCTGAAAAGGGAAGGGGAGGGAGGGTGGGAGGCAGGGCAGGAAAGGAAGGGGATAGTATATCCCTGCTTTACCAAGTCCAGGACGCAATGGTCCGACGTGATCTTTATCCATTCCTGGTAAAAGAGGGAAAGACGGTCCCCAAAGAGTGGACAGGTAGGTGCGACTGGTACTCTGCTCTCTGGTGTACCTTCAAAATGAGGGCTTGGCTTGGGGACCGGGTGACGGTCCTGAGCCTCTCTCGGAGTCTGACAGAGGGCCCCTACGCCTGTCTCTAAAGATGTCAGTGCGGCTATTGTTACGGCCCCTCCTGCGGCCCCTACCGTTGTTCTGCCTCCGTCTGGGGTAGGGTCTAGCCTGGAAAGAGCGCCTCTGAGGGGCCGGGGTATGTATCCCTAGCGACTTCAGCGTCGCTCTTGAGTCTTTCAAGCTATGAAGCTTGGAATCAGTCTGCTCTGAAAACAAGCGCAGCCCCTCAAAAGGCAGGTCCTGAATAATGGTCTGCACCTCAGGCGGGATGCCAGACACCTGCAACCACGCACTACGCCTCATGACTACCCCTGTGGCCATAGTGCGGGCTGCCAAATCGGCCGCGTCCAAGGCCGCCTGGAGAGAGGTACGCCATCCACTGCTTGCCCCTCTTCCGTCAGGGTCCAGAACTCCTGGCGGGATTCAGGGGGAAGCTGGCTGACAAATTTCTGCATTGATGTCCACGTGTTAAAAGCATAACGCCCCAGCATTAGTTGCTGGTTAGCTATACGTAGCTGGAGGCCCCCCGTGGCGTAGGCCTTCTGGCCAAGCAGGTCCAATTTCTTAGGCTCCTTCGCCTTCGGTGTAGGACCTGGGGGCCCTTGGCGCTCCTTCTGCCCTGCGGCCTGTACCAATATGGATCCCGGTGCCGGGTGGTTAAAAAGATGCTCGTGCCCTGCCTGGGGTACATAGTACCTTCTCTTGACCCCCTTTTGGGTCGGTGCAATAGAAGCCGGCGTCTGCCACAGAGTTTTGGACAGTTTGTCCACCGTTTGATTCAGTGGGAGCGCCACTCGGCCAGGGCCCGCTGCCGCTATGATGTCCACCATAGGATCTTGGTCCTCGTGAACCTCCTCGTGCTGGACCGCAAGGTTGACCGCCAGCCTTCGGAGCAGCTCCTGGTGCGCCCTGGAGTCCATTGATGGGGGCTGGGGCGCGGGGTCGGCCAGGGCCTCGTCCGGCGAAGATGATGAGAACTCCCTTGAGGGGACTGCCTCCTCCTCACCGAGCTGTGCCCCTGGTTCCCCCTGGGCAGAGATGTCCATATAGACTGAGCCCAGCTGGGACATAGCCTCCTGCCCTTGACCGATTACCGGAGATCTTGGCCTCGCCACCATGGATGAGCTGTCTCCAGGCGGAGGGGCTGTCAAAGGGGTGGCAGATGGGGTGCTGCTCCTACGGGACGACCCCGCCACCGGCACCATAGGGGGAGGCCCCTGGGCCTGGTGGTACGCCCAGGGCATCCAGAATGACCACTGAGGTTTCCCCTGCCCCCTGCTGCTGGGTCGAGGCCTGCCCTTTGCCCAGAGGGTCCCACAACCATTTGCGGCCATTTGAATGAGGTCCCGGGCCGCCTCAAAGGTTTCTGGGGTGGAAGGCCGACTGACCTCTTCTATCCCCACGGACTGCCCCGGGCTCTTGCCCTTGTCCGGGCTGCGCCTCTTTTTGGAGGCCTTAGAAGAAAGGTGCCCCTCCTTAGGGCGCACCTTCTGGGCACTCCTCTCTGCCGAGAGTCCCCTCGAGCTCTTGGAGGCCCTCGGCACCAGGGACTGCAATCTGTGCCTCGGTGCCTTGTTGGTCTCAGGGCGGTGCCTGGCCGACATGGGTGCCGCTGACAGTGCGCTGCGGGCAGAGTGAGGCCGCTCCTCGCTCTGAGGCTGCAGTGCTGACTCCATTAGTAGGAGTTTTAGCCCGGAGTCCCTCTCCTTTTTGGTCCGGGGCTAAAAGCTCTTACCAATAGAGCAGCTTTCAGCTCGATGGGCCTCACCCAGACACTTTAGGCAGTCGGAGTGAGGATCTCCGCAGGGCATAGGTTTGGAGCAGGAAGCACAGGGTTTAAAGCCCTGGGGTCCTGGCATGCCCTCCCCTCGCGGGAGGGTTCCAGTGCTCCCCTATCTAACTAAATATTTACAGTACTTAACAACTACTTAACTAGATAAACTTCAACTAGAACTATAATGCAACAGATAAAGAATACAGCTGCTAAGAGATAGGCTATCAGCCTGAAAGCATGCTCCAGCTACCATCACGGGTGGTAAGAAGGAACTGAGGGGGTGGAGGGGCCAGCAGGGGTATATATGCATCGGTATACCGGTGCCACTCAAGGGGCCCCCTGCTAGCCCTAAGGATACTGCTAAGGGAAAAAAGCTCTGGAATCCGTGCACGCGGCGCACGCACACCTAATCAGAATGGACATGAGCAAGCACTCGAAAAAGAACTGCTTACGTTAGTGTGCTTGATCGGAGATGTCTAGTCTCCTGGCACCTATCTGAGCGTTCAAATAAACTTTTTTTGCTTCTCCACACCGGTGTGTTTATTAGAGTGCGCACACCGGGCAACGAACCCAGCTGTTGCCTCCCTCGGGCACACTCTGCTGGCAACAGCATGAGGAGTATTTCTGTAGGATAGTAAGAAGATGTTCAGACCTTTTGTATAAGTGAATGTCCTCTAGCTCAGCGTGTCCCAGTATCGGGCCGTGGACAAAAAATGCCAGGCCTCAGCGTGCCTGGTGGCTGCCGGCCCTTAGGCCGATTCAACCCATTCGGTCAAATCGGGCCCCACGCCCCTGCACCCGGAAGTGCTGGCGAGTTAAGAGCCGGGTCCCGGCTCCACCACTATGTGGAGCTGGGTCTCTCCCTAGCTCTGCCTGGAGCGGACCACGGACCCCCCCCGCACTGGCTCCCCCTGCGCATCCTCCCATCCCGCCCCCAGAGCATCCCCCTCGGCCCCGAATGTCCCTGCCACATGCAGCTCCTCCTCGCTGCCTGCCACTCATGCGTGGCATTGCACATGGGCGGGGAAGATGCCTGGGCGTGACATGACGTCACAGCCCGGGGTTTTGAAACCTGCGGGAGGCACGTTGTGGGGCCTGGCTGGCTCTGGACTCCGGCCCTGCAATGTGGAAGGAAAAGGTAGGGAATCAGTTCATGTGCCAGTGGAGGCGAGGAGAGGAGATTGGGGGTGGAAGGAGAAGGGGCTTGGGCGGCGGAGGGAAAGGCACCAAGGGACATGGGTGAAGGAGAGAGAGAGAGACAAATGCCAGGGGGCCAAGTATAGACCATGAAGGAAAAGGCAGGAGGGGATGTGTCAGTGGGAGGAGAGACAGGGTGATGCTGGGAGAGGAGAGGAGAGGAGAGGAGAGGAGAGGGGCATTGGGGGGTGGCGGGGGAGGTGCTGGGAGAAGGCTTGAAAGAAAGGGTGGGCATGATGGTCAGGATGGAGCAAATCGTGTGTGAGGGCACAGAGGGGCAGGAGGGGAATGGGGCAGAGACTGGTGAGGGGGTGGGTATTAGGGAAAAAGAGGGCAAAGGGAAACACCAGGAGGATGCTGGGATAAGGAAAGGTGCAGGTGCCAGGGGATTCTGGGGTGAGGAGGAGGGGAGAGCTGGCCACCGGAACCAGAACTGGACAGGGGAATCAGGGCAGGCTGGGGAGATTGGAGGGCTGCCAGGGGGGTGTGAGGTCGGGGACAGGGAGCTGGCTGGGGAAGATGTTGGCGGGGTGGGAGAAGTGGCCACTGGAAGGAGGGCTGGACGCAGGCAGCAGGGATGGCCAAGGGAGATTGGGAGGAGAAGCGGGGGAGAACTGGGTGCCCGGGAGGGGGTTGGGGGAAGTGGAGCTGGCCAGAGACGCAGCATGGGGGAGGAATGAATTGGCCTGCAGGGAGTGGGACTGACCTGACCCCATTCCTCCTTTCCCTCCCCTCCCACCCACAAAGCACGAGTTAGTCCAGCACAGGGATTCTACTGTCGTCGGCCCCCCCACATACACACACCCCTCGAGTAGTTGGGAACTGTCTGGCTGGTAGACACACTCATGCAGCCTGAGCACATTTACCAGCCAGGCAGTTTGAAACTACAAGCTGACACATCTAGTAATAATACAACTTACCTACTGAAAAAATACAAGACATGTTATATATCTGGTATTTTCTCAGTTTGTTTTTCATGTGTTTATATTTTTGGGCTGCAAAAAGCAGATCTGAAGAAAAAAAAAAGGTTCCAATTAAAGTAAAAAGTTTGGGAAACCCTGGTCTAACCAGCTTTCTGTCTATCTTACAGCCCATTTATCCAATCCATATTCCTTAACTTGCTGGCAAGAATATTGTGGGTGAACAAATCAAAAGCTTTGCTAAAGCTGGCACTTGGAGATTTGGGAGGACCAGAAACAACTTATCTGAATATTCATCTTTTGATTAATGAATATGTAAATATGCAAATGAACATTACTGGTCCTCCAAAAGTTCATGAATGGATTTACTGGTCCCCGTGTCAAAAAGTTTAGGAACCCCTGCTCTAGCCGATTTCAAAGCTTGTTTCATTGTCTGAACAAACCTTTCAGCCAGTCCATTCATGGGTGAGTGATATGATGCTGAAGTGATGTGATGGATCCCATTTGCTTTCATAAAATTTCCAAACTGCTGAGAGAGAAACTGTGGACAATTGTCACTCATAAGTTGTCCTGGAAGACCAAAACGACAAAAGATTCCCTGTAGTTTTTAGATAGTACTCTCAGCAGTAGTGGAAGGCATTATAAAGACTTCAGACCATTTGGAATGAGCATCTACCACCACCAAGAACATGCTACCTTCAGACGGGCCAGCAAAATCAACGTGAGTACATTGCCATGGTTTTTTAGGCCAGCCCCAGAGGTATACAGGTGCCTACTGAGGTGTATTCATCACACCCTGGCAAGAAATACAAGCTCTTGCCTTTTCTTCAATGGCTCTGTTCAAGCCAGGCCACTAAAAATAGCTTCAATGCAATTTCTTTCATGCGCACCATTCCACAGTGACCTGAATGCAGCTGCTCTACCATCTGTTATCTCAGCATTTTTGGAATAATGACACGTATTCCCCACAACAAGCATCCCGAATGGGTTGATAACGCCGTCCTCCTGGACATATAGGGGGACAAACTCAGGTGAGACCTGAGAGTTCTGTAGAGATGTACCACGCATCACTAGATCCATAATTTGGGACAGTACTGGGTCAACACGAGTTGTTCTCTTAACTTGTGCAGCAGTGATGGGCATGTTCTCTACCTGTTCAAAGTAGATTTCCTTCTGGACACTATCTTGATGTTTGACTGGCAAAGACAGCCTAGAGAAACCATCTGCATTACCATGCAGATTGGATTTCCAATATCAAATCTCATATGTGTGTCCCGAAAGCCACAATACCCATCGTTGCATACAACTAGCAGCCAAAGGTGGAATACCTGTGTGTGGACCAAAAATTGCCGTCAGAGGTTGATGGTCAGTGACAAGTGTAAACTTCCATCCAAACAGGTACTGGTGAAATTTCCGAAGTCCAAAAACAATTCCCAATGCTTCACACTCAATTTGCGCATAGTTAGTTTCAGCCTTGTTTAAGGTGTGTGACCCAAAAGCAATTGGTTTCTCTTCTCTTGAAGGCATAATGTGTGACAAGACTGCTCCCACCCCATATGGGGAGGCATCACAGGCCAACTGTAAAGGTGAGGATGGATCAAAATGCGTCAGGACTTGATAAATGCAACATCACAGGTGTCAGTCCACTTCCATGCATACAGGTTTGTCATCCAATAGTGGAGTTACCCAGTATTCATGGGAGACCCCTTCCAAAGACAAAACATAACATGGCACTTCTTCTTCAGACAGGGTGTCACCTTGATCATCAGGCATCTGCTTGATGGTATGCAGGTTTTCCTTTTTGTTCCGCCAGACCACAGGCCTCTTTTTCTTTTGTTTGCAGGCATGCTCAATGTGTCCTTTCCCCCTCCCTCCCACACTGTCGACACAGTAGGTTCTTACACCAGCATTCTGATGCATGGTGACCAGGCTTACACAGCAGTAACATTCTTGGCTCCCCACTGTTTTGTGGGTAGGCTCTCGGGACACTCTATGCACCCTAAGGGGTGCACTGAGGTATTGCGCCTCCTGTGTGGCCAGTTCCATGGAGACCGTGTTCTGTAGGTTAAACTGAGCTTCTGTTAACAGATGCCTCCGTATAGCTTCACTGTGCAGGCCACACACTAACCTATCACATATAGCATCATTTAACATCTCCTTAAATTCACAGCGTTCAGCAAGCTTTTTAAAATTTGCTACGAATTGTACAATTGTTTCACTTGCTTTTTGGTCTCTGTTATGGAACCTATACCTTTATTCAAATTACCAGTGGTTTTGGAGCATAATGTGACTCCAGGATTTCCACAATGTCATTGTAAGATTTGGTCTCTGGCTTAACAGGGAGCAGCAAACTGCGTAGCAGAGAGTAGGTTTTAGCCCCAGCAACACTTAAAAATATTGGCACCTTCTTCTCTTCCTTAATGTCATTTGCAATAACAAAAAGTTCAAAATGCTCAGTATATACGTGCCATTACTCTATAGTCTCCTCAAAAGGTCCCAGTGGTCCTGTAAGTGCAACTCCCTTCTTTTTTTTTTTCCTTCAGCCTCTGGGCTCCACTGATCTTAGTTTCAGTTTGCACAGTGTAGCAGTCAGTTCTTACCCCACCTTCCAGAACAGCAAAATAAAAGTTTGTTTTCTTACATTGACTTCTACTTCTTTTGTTGCTGGAGGCAGCACAGGTATCCCATCCTTGTTGCAACTTCTTATACCGTGTGGAGTTCCACAACTGAAGAAGAAATCAGTGGAAACACAGAGCTTGAGTAGTTGCAAATATCCATTTTATTGTATAACATAGAACTAACTAGAACAAGCCCAAACCAGCTGGGCTGATCCCAGTGACCTCAGTTATTCCAACAAGAAGATCTTGAGAAGGAAAATGTATGTTGTTGAAAGGAACAATGTGGATGTGTGTATGTAGCTGACCAAATGTGACCTTGCATTGTGTGAGAGATAGTGGACCTACTAAAACCAGACTGATCTAGCTTTTCTGCTTTAAGGATGAGACTAACACTCATGTAACTAAGTTTATCTATGCATATTGAGATGGGGGGCTCCAAGCATTTAGCCAATCGTAATGCTGTTACTAGATTATGTAATATCTCTTCCTGTTTGTGTGTAATCATGGATATATAAGGTTGCTGCAGACATTTGATTTTGAAGTCTTCCTTTTTTAAACTTCCCACAGCTGTGTCTTAATAAAAGTGTTTCTCTCCTTCCAACCCTGAGTCTGGATTTCCATCACAATCTATATCTACAACCCAATACACAACACCATCCACATAGTTTTTTCCTACCAACATTGCTAAACTGACACATGTAAAGCAAGGGCATGTGAAGTGAGGTGCGTGCTGATTGCACACAACTTTGACAGAGTCATGCACTCCCTCTACATCCAATCAAAGCACTGCTATTATGCAATTCACACATCCCACACATTCTAGGTACTAGGGTTGCCAGGTGTCCGGTATTCTACCAGACAGTCCGGTTTTTGGGCCCTCTGTCCGATAAAAAAATCCAGAAAATACCAGACATGTGCAATGTCTGGTATTTCCTGGATTTCTGGCTGGGCTCCAGAAAAAACCCTGGCAGGGGGTGGGGGAGTGGCTGGGAGCCCTGGCTTCATTTGATGCCTTGGGGAGGAGGAGAAGCCCTGTCCCTGCTCTTTAGCGCATGGTGAAGCCGCAGCAGGACTCACTCGCGCTTCTCCGGACCGTGCGTGGAACTGACAGTGCCCCAGGATCTGCATGTGCCCGGCTCAGTCCCACCCCCACTTCCCCCGACCAGCTCCACTGCCCTCAACCCTCTCCTAGTCACCCCTGCTTCCTGCCAGCCGGTTCTCCTCCCGATCTCCCCTAGCCAGCTGCGCTGCCCTTGACCCCTCCTCCATCACCCTGGGCCAGTCACACTGCCCCTGACCCTCCACACAGCCCCATGACCCCCACTTCCCCCATCAAGTGTGTCCGGTATTTTTTCTAAACCTACCTGGTAACCCTACTAGGTACACAAACACAGTTAGCAAAACTATTATATCCTGGGTGACCATCTTGGTTACAACAATCATGCAGTCCACTGAGCTGAAAAAGGAGCACTCAAGTGGCTGGCTCATTAGCCCAGGTTGCCCACCACTGCCTTTGAGACCTGTGAATAGTGTCACTTATGAGTAGGGTCCCCACCAAAGCTTTGGATCTGCCATCAGAAGCAAGGACATGCTTTTTAAGAAGAAATAGGGTTGAAAGGGGTATGAGTAGCAGCAGCAGGACCTGGAGTGGAATGGAGCAGGCAGCAGTGCTAAGCTTGGCACATATGGGCTGCAATGTTATAGTAGATCCCTGCCTCACATGAGACCGGTTGTACAGGGGAAGGATAACCCACTGGCCTCATTCCCACCAGTTCTGCAACATTTGTCAATTGTTCCTTTTACAGAATGGACCATTCCTGTGGGTTTGTTTTTGTGTTGATTGCATGTGCACCTAAGAACAGGGATAGATCCAAAGTGGGTTTTTTTTTTAAACTTCTGCTTACTAGATGCCTCTGCTCTCTCAGAAAATAACAGCATTAGAGACAGCATATTTCCATGTTCCACTTGCCTGCTGACTTGCACAGCAAGCAGTTAGCAGCAACTGGGCCTGTAGGAGATGACAATCAGAAAAGAGGCAAGGAGAAGGGAGAGAAGCAGCAATTGTAGCTGCACAGTTTATTAGAAATCCAAGCTTTTCTCTCAGACCTCAGAGCAGGTAGTGTTATTAGCTAAAGTAAACTGGTAGTAGCTCCATCTCCTACCACATAGCACATTCCAATTTGTTCCCCCAGAAAAAAATTCTCTTTGCTTTTTTAAATCTTTTATACTATCGGTAATGAACACTGACCTGCTCTTTTACTTGGTTCTTAAAACAACCTGAACTAGTACAAAATCTCAACAAAGTTCAACATAAAATGCTTTCAGCTCACAGACCTTTAACCCACAAATGTTTCATAGTACTAAAGGTTTGCTTTAAGTTTTCTAAATTTCAAGTTATGAAACAGCAGGTTTAGAGAATCAACTAAAAGAACGAAAATAGAAACTAACAATTGGTTACTAACTCCAGAGTGCATTTTTTGAGCCTTAATCATTCAGGGTATGTCTACACTACAAAGTTAGTTCGAACTAACGGACGTTAGTTCGAACTAACTTTAATAGGCACTACACTAGCGCTCCGCTAGTTCGAATTTAATTCGAACTAGCGGAGCGCTTAGTTCGAACTAGGTAAACCTCATTTTATGAGGATTAAGCCTAGTTCGAACTAGCTAGTTCAAATTAAGGGCTGTGTAGACCCTTAATTCGAACTAGTGGGAGGCTAGCCCTCCCCAGGTTTCCCTGGTGGTCACTCTGGCCAACACCAGGGAAACTCTATGCCCCCCTCCCGGCCCTGGACCCCTTAAAGGGGCACGGGCTGGCTACGGTGCCCATGCCAGGTGCAAGCCTGCCAGCACTCAGCCAGCAGACCCTGCACCTGGCACGGATCGAGCCAGCCACCCGATGCCCCCCAGCCCTCCCCCTCTTCCTGGGACCAGGCTGGCGGCTCCCGGGAGCTTGCCCGGGACCGCAAGAGGCGGGCACCCGCCTGGGCTAGTGCGGACATCGTGGACCTTGTCCACGATCTCTGCACTAGGCACAGGAAAGTGGCCGGCTTGGGCAGGAGAGCTGCCAGCCTGGCCACCCAGGAGCAGGTGTGCATGAAAATCAAGGGGGTCCACTGAGACCCCCGACCCTGAGCCCTGAGCTTACAATGGCCGTCCTGGGTCAGACCAAAGGTCCATCTAGCCCAGTAGCCTGTCTGCCGACAGCAGCCAACCCTAGGGACCCTGGAGGGGATGGACCAAAGACAGTGACCAAGCCATTTGTCTTGTGCCATCCCACTCCAGCCTTCCACAAACCTTGGGCAGGGACACCACTCCTACCCCCTGGCTAATACCACTCCATGGACCCAACCTCCATGACTTGATCTCACTTCCCTTCAAACTCTGTTCTAGTTCTAGCCTTCACAGCATCCTGCAGCAAGGAGTTCCACAGGTTGACTCTGCTTTGTGAAGAAGAACTTTCTGTTACTAGTTTGAAGCCTGCTACCCATTCCTTTCCTTTGGTGTCCTCTAGTCCTTCTTTATGGGAACTAATGAAGAACTTTTCTGTATGCACCCTCTCCACCCAACTCCTGCTTTTAGAGACCTCTATCCTGTCCCCCCCCCGTCTCCTCTTTTCTAAGCTGAGAAGTCCCAGTCTCTTTAGCCTCTCTTCATATGGGACCTGTTCCCAACCCCTGATCATTGTAGTTGCCCTCTCCTCTCCCAGCCTCTCTCTTCCCCTCTCCCACCTCCTTTTCCCAGTCTCCCCCAGTTTTGTTCAATAAAGACAAATTCCATTTTTGAACACAATTGTCCTTTATTTTGTACATCAAGAAAAGGGACTAGGGAAGGGTAAGTGGAAGGAGGTGAGGGAGGAATGGGGTACGCGCCCCCGATGGGGAGGACTGGGCTGGCTCTGCGGGCTTCTGGGGGTGGAAGCTCTCTTACAGCCCCCCAATTGCCCCCTCTCCTCAGATGGCAGCCTGCGGCAAGTGCAGCCGGGCTGATAGCCGAGTGGTGTGATGTGCCCAGTGTGGGCACTCCGGGCACTCCAAGCCAGGACTGGTTTTCAAGCAGGGCACCCCTGAGAACTGTCTGTCCGGGGTGGGGGTCGGGACCCTTTAAGCGCAGCCCTCGGCTAGCCTGAGGCAGCATCTCCACGCTCTAAGTCCTCCTCTGATGCCCTGCCGGCACTGCTTCCGGCCATCCTTAAGCCCTGTTCAGGGTCCACTTAATGTGGACATGCTAGTTCGAATTAGTTTTTAGTTCTAGACGCGTTAGTTCGAATTAACTAATTCGAACTAAGTTAGTTCGAATTAGCGCTGTAGTGTAGACATACCCTCAGAGATCAGCTTCTCCTATAAAAGTAACAAGAGTTTGCAGTACTGGGACCTGACAGACATCCTAATGCAGCAAGGAATTTAAATACCTATTTAACTTCAGGCATTGAATAATGCCATTGAAATCAAAGGAAATACTTATGTGCTTGAAGTTACTGTATGTGTAAGTGCCTGTTTGAATCACAGCCAGAATATTTTCAGATAGACTGCTTCATGAAACTCAGGACTCTAATTCTTGTTAAAGCAAATCTCCTGTGTCATCTATGTCTCTCCACAAATTTTGAATTTAAAAACACACACAAAGATACATCTTTAGTCAAAAATATGTAAACATTCTCAATTAAAATAAAATGTAAAAATAGAAAGTGATGCATATGCAGGCATGCATGGAGCTGCACTGGATCTAATCTAATAGAAGTAGGGAATGAAAACACCTAAAACCAATAACATAACTTCTTACAATAGCAGGAACCTCTTAAAATATGGTAGAAAAGAAACTGAAATCTGACATAAGCCAAAATTTTAGTGGTATAGTTTAAGAATTGCAGGAGTTAACTTTAAAGGACTAAATATAACCAAACACTGCAAAATACTATTTGTGCAAATGACAATTAGTTTTTATTTGGAAGTAGTATGAAAGAAAAATGTAAAAGCTAACTTATGTTGTTCTTATGGTACAGATTTCAAATTATTAAGGTAAAATATCCTTAATTTTCATTTTGATATAAAAATACAAAAACATCCACTCATCTATTCACATATAACCTTTTAAGTAAATTTTCTTAACTCGGTATACACAACTTTGGTTCAATAACACCACCCAATAAACCAACCATCCAGTCATCCTATATCCATTAATATCTTTACAGCCAAATATATACAGAATAAATTTAAGGCCTGATTATGAACTCATCATAAAATATAATTTCCATTTATAGGAACTTTGCATGTGAAAGGACTATACGATCAGGACATGACATATTCTGTTGTATAATTTAAGCTGCCTGTTAAAGATATCATTAAGGCCCTGATTCTTCAAGATGGCCTGTATTAGCAATCCCGGTGTCCAATGAAGACAGTGGAGTTCCACACACATAAAGGAGTCCACCCCACACAGATCATGTAGCAAAACTGGGGCATAAAATTAAAGGCCTCCATGGAATGAGATAAAAGAATCATAGTTTGGCTTCCTCTCCCTGCCCTTAATTTTTCTTTTATCCAATGAAGCTTCAGGATGCATACTTGCAAAGATTAAAGTAATAATTTTGGGCAAATTGGACATGAGTTTAAAAAAAATCTTGGTGTACTTTTAAAAACAGCTAAAAAGGGAGTATTTTATATTAGTTTTTGCAAATGTATACTATTTTGGTAATCTCTTGGGAATAACTACTGAAAACATATACTATTTAATCTTCACTGCTTCCAATTTCCATTAGATGGTAATTTAAATAATGGAGGTTTGATCATATGAGTAGTTGTGTATTTTATATGATGAAAAGGAAATTAAGGTCTTTAAGGTAATTTAAGGAAATCAAATATCTTTTCTCTTTTAGAACAAGCAATAACAAGATTTTTTAGAATTATCTTAAAATTAACTTACATTAGTTTAACATAAAAAAAATTCTGTGTGTGTGTATATATTACATATTACAAGAGGCTCCAGATCTGCAACGTATATGTATGAAGGAGGTATATATTACAGAATTATTTGGCCACATTATAAGGCAATCAGTGAAACACTTTTTTCTAGAAACTGTACATCAATGAGATCTAATTACATGATTTGCAGACAACTTGGAACATCTTTGCTTATGCCAACAAAATTATGCAATATCATCTTTATTAAAATGTAAAAAAATGTGTTTAAAAGAAAAAGGAGTAAACTTGTATCCTCCACCAGTGTAGAACTTGTTTTGAAATTCCACCCTGTAATGAGAAAAAAACATCCATATATTAATACACAACAGCCCTAAAGATAATACTAGGAGCCAGAAATTAATGAGATTTAATTCTGGCTCTAACACTGATACCTTTGGGCTAATTACTTAACTTTTCTGCCAGTTACTGATAGGCCTGACATTTATCGGGAGGCCTAAATACAGTATAGACATTCTACTATACCAGCCCATTCCTTGTTTCCTATTTGCTGTTATAGTTTCTTTTAAAGTTAGTACATTTATTATTCTGGGAACCTATAGTATAGCAGAAACAGACAATATGATATGTGCTTCCACATATAAATACACACAGAATATTTCTGTCTCCTATCCCTTTCAAACTCCAATAAATTTAATATTAAAATTTTTTCCTGATTTAAACTAAATTTGTAAGGATCATGATTTTGAGGGTTAAGATGTGATTAAGGAATATAAGGGAATATAAGGAACAGAAGCTTATTTCAGCAAAGAACTTAGGCATTTGCTCACATGCTTTGCTGAACAGGGATGGATGATCATGCTTCAAGTTAAATATATGCTTACATGCTTTGTTGAACTGAGGTCATAATGATGGACTGAAGAGATTTAAAATAATAAAATCAGAGTAAAAATTAACTTTGAGTTACTAACACCAATTGGTATCAAAACCACACATTTTAAAAAACTATTTATTTAGTTATATTTTGCACTGAATTCACCTTTGAAAGTAACATTTGGGACAGAAGAATCACACTTGGGATGGAAGAATCCCAAGCATTGTTACAGGCTAGGGAGTAAATGGCTATGTAGCAGGTCTGCAGAAAACCTGGGTATTACAGTGGATGAGAAGCTGGATATGAGTCAACAGTGTGCCCTTGTAGCCAAGAAGGCTAATGGCATATTCGGATGCATCAGAAGGAGCATTCCCAGCAAATCCAGAGAAGTGATTATTCCCCTTTATTCAGCTCTGGTGAGGCCATATCTGCAATATTGTGTCCAGTTCTGCTCCTCCTCCACCTCCCCCCCCCACTACAGAAAGGATGTTGGACGCACGGGAGAGGGTCCAGTGGAGGGCGACCAAAATGTTTAGGGGGCTGGGGCATATGACCTATGAGGAGAGACTGAGGGATTTAGGTATGTTTAGTCTGCAGAAGAGAAGAGTGATGGGGGATTTGATAGCAAACTTCAACTTCCTGAAGGGAGGTTCCAAAGAGGATGGAGAAAGGCTATTCACAGTAGTGACGAATGGCAGAACAAGGAGCAATGGTCTCAAATTACAGAGAGAGAGGTCTAGGTTGGATATTAGGAAAAACTATTTCACTAGGAGGGTGGTGAAGCACTGGAATGAGTTTCCTAGGGAGATGGTGGAATCTCCATCTCTAGAGGTTTTTAAGTCTCAGCTTGACAAAGCCCTGGCTGGGTTGATTTAGTTGGGATTGGTCCTGCCTTGGGCAGTGGGCTGGACTTGATCACCTCCTGAGGTCTCTTCCAGCTCCATGATTCTATGATTCTAAATCAATTGCACTCATGAACCAACCTACTCCTACACTGAGTACAAACAATACAGGAGAATAATTAAATTACACAATTTCAATTACCCTTATTTAATGTAACAGAAGTAGTGCATCACTATTAAGTTATTAAACTCTACATTTTAATTTTAAAAATAAACATTCTAAATTTTGGGCCTAGCTTACCCAACAATGTCCCATTGCAGATTTTTTAAAAAAGACAGGAGCTTCAGGGGGTAGCCGAGTTAGTCTGTTACAGAAAAAAACAGCAAGCAAATGGTCTGGTAGCACTTTATAGACTAACAAAACATGTAGATGGTATCATGAGCTTTCATGGGCACAGCCCACTTCTTCAGATGACCGGAGTTATGACTAGGGGATAAGAAAACTCGAAACAAATAGTAGAAGGGAAGAGGGGGGAGAACAGAGAAAGATGCTCTGTCGCCCACCTCCCTACCTCTATAAATAAAGTATCAGGAGAAAGGGTGTTAAACCTGAGTAGATAAAGATCAAAGTCAGTGCATAGATTGGTAAGGCAGGAAGGATACCATTCAGAAAGAGCATCTTTCTCTCTCCTCCCACCCCCCTTTCCTTCTATTTATTTTGAGTTCTCATCCCCTCCTCATAACTCCAGTCATCTGAAGAAGTGGGCTGTGCCCACGAAAGCTCATGATACCATCTACATGTTTTGTTAGTCTACAAATGCTACCAGACCATTTGCTTGCTGTTTTTTTAAAAAAAGAGTTTTAAAAAATGAACAGTTAACACACTTACCAATGAAGTCGTACAGCATGAAGAAAAGCAGACAGACCTTCCATAACCAAAAGAATGAATACTGTTAACACAGCAAAAAAGGCTAAAACTGGAACTAACAGCAAGATTCCATATGCTGCATCCACACGAAGACCCACTCTCATTATCATTGCCCACAGCACTTCTGATAACTCTGAAAAACAAATTATTTCCAAAATTACATTTGGAAACATATACACATTCAAAAAATCTGTTTTAATCAGTCTGCACTCCGGTTTCAATTAAGCTAGAATCTCCTGGATCAGAAAATGCAGCAAAAATGTGTCCTTTTGAAGATATCCAGTATATAACACAAGATGCTCAAGGAACTAAACAAACCCCGTTGCCAGCTTTGTCCACATATTCACTCTGCTGATACCATTATTGGACCTAACCAAGTGAGTTATAAGATCAAGAACACATATTCCTGCGCATCCAGAAATATAATTTATGCTATCATGTGCCGAAAGTGTCCGTCTGCTATGTACATTGGACAGACGTCTCAGACACTTCGCCAAAGGATCAATGCCCACAAAACAGATATTAGACAGGATCACAAAGAAAAAACAGTTTCTTGCCATTTCAACCAGAAAGGACATTGTCTCAACGACTTATTACCTGCATCCTGCTTCAAAGACCTTTTCAGACCACACTTGAAAGAGAATCCTCTGAACTGTCATTCATGCTTAAATTCGACACTTTACACTTAGGTTTAAACAAAGACATTAATTATCTTACCCATTACAAAGATAGCTTCCCCAATTATCACCTCTAATATCATTAGCTCACAGACATTTACCTTCCCCCCCCCCCCCATTCCCCTTCTGTTCTGAAATTTGATTTGTCCTTTTCATATGTGTTCATTTTTTTAAATTGTATCCTTTGGTATATATGGTTGTGACAATTTTCTTCCACTATTTGATCTGAGGAAGTGGGTCTGGCCCATGAAAGCTCATCGCCTAATAAACCATCTTGTTAGTCTTTAAAGTGCTACATAGTCCTGTTTTTTTAATAAGGACAGTTCTTAAGCATGTTTAACTTTAAAAACATGCTTAAAATTCTCCTGAACACAGAATGACTTAAGTAAATTCTTAAGCGTTTTCCTACATCCAAGACAGCAAAGGGAAGATTTTAAATATCACATGACATAGTATCATCATCTACAAAACCATTTTTAAGAGTTACTAGCTGACAATTCTTCACATAATCAGGAGGAAACAATGAAGCCATATACCAAATTCAGCATTCCAAGTCACAACTTCACTTTTCAATATGAAGTGCTTTCTATTCGTCAACTCAGTTCTCTAGGGCTTTTTTTAAACAACCAACCAGATCTAGAATATTCTAAAATGATCAAACAAACTCCAGAAACATTAAAGATTAGAATGGAATACAAAGACTTACGTGCATGAGCAAGACTTAGTGCCCAGAGTCTCAGATATGAAGCTGTGTTGGAGATGCATCCTAGACAGTATTCAATGGTATGAATAGTCTGATTCATAAAAACATCTGCAAAGTTAAACTAACAAAACATATAGAAAGTGAATACACTTGTATACTTTAAATCCATACTGTGAAGTGTGAAAATGTACAAAATGTACAGCAGGCGTGGGGAACCTCAGGCTCAGGAGCCGGATGTGGCCTCCAGCTTGCCTTGATCCGGCTCTAGGCTCAGCACTGGGGAGCCCATACTGGCACTCCAGCCACCCGCAGCCCCCATACACCCGCCACCCATCCACAGGGCTGGAGCACACAAAAATCTACTAGGCTGGGCCACCCTAGACTCTGGTGTTAAAGGGGAATGTGGGGAGTGTCTCTCCTTTTCAGCCAGAGGCTTTCGATTTTAGAAGTTCAAGGAACTCAATGTGGTTTCGTGTATAACAATTTGCCACATATCAACTCATACAATTTTCCAATGATAATATGCTTTTTGGCCATCCTTATTACAGGCAATAGCTGAAAGTGTTACCTCTTCTACAGTCCCTTCTTGGTGCCTGCTTTCTGAAGGGCTGCTTCCTTCTTCCACATCATGTGCTCTCAACAGAGAAAGTTCCTCTTCGCTTTCTTTTCGAACCAATCTGTAGCCATTCTGCACAAAATGGAAAGTGTCAGTTCACTAACAAGAATTTTTGATGCACTGTGATGGTTGCAGTGGTTTTTGTGTTTATTTAAAGCAGACATTGTAAACTCTCAAGGTATGTCTACACTGATTCAGGCTCACAGAGCATGGGCTGTGGAACTATTTACAGTACAGACTTCTAAGACTGGCCTGAAGCCTGCGCTCTGGGACCCTGCAAGATGGGACTCTCTGAGGTGGGAGGGTTCCAGAATCCAGGCTCCAGGACACGCTCAAATGGCTACATTGCAATTGAACTTTCCATTTCAAGCCCCACAAGCCTAAGTCAGTTGGTATGTCTCAGCCATACGTCTATCAGCAGTGTAGATATATCCTTAGGGGCCACAGAAACTGAAAAAGCTGCAGTGGAGAGGCCCTATTAATGCAAAAATAGATATCAATTTTTCTAATTTGCATAATAATATCAAGTTATAGCACATTTTAGAGCTTTTAGATATTTTCTTAATCTAAAAAAAATATTTTCTTTACCCATATTAACAAATTTAAATGTATATTACATATAATGTAAATTAGAGGAAATTTGGCAAACATAATTTGTGAAAATACCTTATTAGTGAAAATTTCCCATTGCTAAGGATGTTAAATTGTGGTTACCTAGCTAACTGTATAGTCAATATAATCTGTATCATCTATACGATCAGTAGATAGACCCGCTCTGCAGAGCTGCAGCAGGAATAACTCCAGGAGCTGGCCTGAGCTGGGACTGAACAGTTCCGGCTTGTGCCGGTTCCAGGAGCCACTTGGGCTAACTGAAGCCTTTATAAAGATTCCTCAATATAGCTGATAATGCTTGTTTGAAAAATTAAATGTTAGCCAAAAGGACTTACAATAAAATTTCCTTTAATACACTGCTTGTCAATTTAGAAAATGCACGCTATAGGTATATAGCTCTTTCAGTACATACCCTGTATATTCCAATGCCTCGGCCTCCATTGTGCAGCCAATACAAATAAAGCGGTTTTCCAAAAAGCATTACCGGAACAGAAAGCAAAGCAATAATAAATAAAAATCTCTGTAAAATAACCTGTTAGTAGAATGAAAAAAAGAAAAGGTGTGTAAAGATGAATTCAGAAAATCTTCCCGTAAGTACTTAAATCAATTTTTAACTAATGATTTCCTTTAATGTCCTGATTCAGCATTTGAGAAGTTCCACCTGATTTTAATGGATCTTAAAGTTAAGCACGCACTTTGTTGCTTTGCTGAGTAAGAGCTTTAAATAGCAGTTGAGGGCACTCATCTTCAGGATTGCTCCCCAAAAGTGCAGGCAAGTTTACCAATTTCTAAGCTTAAAATGTCTGTTTTGGTAAATACAATAATATTAAAAACTAAAAGAGAAGAGATAGGCTACAGAACAGAGCACAGACTTTTTTACTAAAGAGAATCAAATCTAGCCTGAGTAAGGAGTACAGGATTTAAATAGCATGTGTGTTGGGGTTTTTAAAAATCTGCATGCAAATCTTAGACAAAGTTTAAAAACAAAATGCTCAGTCATAATAGATATGCTTTTATGGATTTATCTTTTAAAATAATCCTGTTATAACCTCTTTACTGTCCTCACACTAGAGTCAAACACTACCTTAATTTAATATTGAAATAATACTTTTTGTTCAATAACACTATTAAACAACTTAGGATCTTCTGAATTCTACCAACCTCTTTCAGTTTATAAGAGTATACTAACCTGTCCTGTATAAAGAGTGTCCTTTCCACTAGTGGGAAATAGAAACATGGTAATAAATTGAATCAGAATGCTTGGAGCCGTTCTGGAGTTTTCTGCAGTATAAGCTAGCCATTTAAAGATTATCATAAATACAAGATACCCAAAGATGCACAGCATAAAAAAAAGTTCAGGAAGGAAAACCAAATAAATATTGTGCTTCTTCCTGAAATACCTAAAGGAAAAAAAGAATTAATGAACCACCTTGACATAGAAAAATCAGTTATATTGTCTAATTCTATCAACATGTTGAGAGCCCTCAACCTCTGTGGCATCAATGGAAGTTGACCGTGTTCAGAAATAGAAACTATATTAGAAATTACAAGCCAAACCTTGATCTTGAACTCAACAGAAATTTTACTCTGGGTGTCAATGGTCAAAGGGCCTTCCTAGAGGAAGTGAAACCCTTTTTAAATTAAAATAAAACAAAACCAATTGTTAACAGAGGCCTCAATCCTGCATTCACTTATGCAAATACTTAACTATAAGGATCCGAATCATCCCACTGATTTCAATTACATTATTCATGCCTTTTTTTCAGCATACGCATATTTGCAGGACTGAGCCCTAAGTAACAAAAAGGACATTAATGTCTCAGATAGAACCAAGGCATTAACAATGTTACGCAGAAGATGTTAGGAGGGGTCCAAAACTAGCAGCTTAAAGCCCATCCTTCTCTAGAAGTACAACACAAAATCTCACTTCTCAAAGGCTGCAGATTTTTCTGTATAACTCTGGCCTTCCTATATTTTTGCATGGAAATCAGGATCTTAAGCAAAACTGACTTATTTTTTTAAAATCATTTTCAAATTGAATTCACATTGCCTTTGCTCAGTTCTCAAAAACATTCCAGTTATTTCAGATAATAAACATTGATCAGAAAATGTCACAACTTTATTCTACATTCATTTAATTCCTGTACTCACAAGTGGTTAAAGACTCCCAGAACAACTCCAAAAGTCATGTGAGTCACTCCAAAAATCACTGACATTTTCATTTTGAAAGAATTTAAAAAACTGAGACGGTTGTTTGCCAGGTTCCAGATCTAAGTGAAAATTAAAAAGAAGTCAATGAGATGAAACAAACATTCTTAAAATGACTAGTTTGGGGTGTAATACAATCTCTCCTCAGGAAACCTGAGATAGGTCTATAGTGCAATTAAAGAAGTGCAGCTAGCCCATGTCAGCTGACTTAGATTAAGGAATTATTTAATTGTGGTTCAGATGTTTGTGGCTCATCCACACCTTAAACATTCCCCCTTCCCCAAACCCAAGTCAGCTGACACAAGCCATTAAGACTATGTAACTGCAGTGTAGATATACCCCAGATTCTAATTCCAGCTAAAAGCCTAAGTGAAAATGAGTTTAAAGAAACTAGTTAAATCTCTCTCTGAATCATTAGAGGAGGAGATCATCCTCTGCCGAGTAAAGGAGAGTGGAAATTAGGGATGTTAACTAACATATATTTGTATAAATGTGTAACCGCTGAATTTTTGCCATAGAGGCAGCAATGCATGGGTATCCCCCCAGCATTGGTTCCTGCCTCCCCACCACTTCTATGGGAGGAAGCAATGGGAGGGACAAGCAGCTCCACAGAACCAGCTCCCTGCATTTCAGCTCCCGCCTCCCTCCCCCGCACCATGCATGGCTGCCTCTGATACAGCAGCACAGAATGGGTGCGGGGGCAGGCGGCTTTGTGGGAGACAAGCAGGAATGCCAGGGAACCAGCTTGAAAGCCAACTTCCCATGCATACCAAATCTCACTTGCCATCCTTACCCCCTGCACTGCTGCCTCTTTATCAGAGGCAGCTGTGCATGGGGGAGAGATGATATGCAGCTCTGGAGAAGCCAGTTCTAGGGATGTAATAGTGTAGTAGATTAACCGATTAGCAAAAGCTTATAGGTTAATGCTATAGACTACACGCCTTTTCCTCCCCTCCCTTACCACTAAATTCTTTAGCAGGCTAGCGAGCAGCCTGGCTCAGTTCTGGCTCACGCTTTGTCCAGGACTTACTCCCACTGCATCTCTGCATTTAGAGTGTATTAGGAGCTAGGCAGGGAGGCACCCTGGCTCAGTTCCAGCTTGCACCAGGTCCAGGAGCTCAGACCCACCCCCCAGACAGGCGCTGCTGCTGTATCAGAGGCAGCAGCACAGGGCAAAAGGCAGCTGGTTCACGAGGGAAGCTGTTTTTTTAAACTGTTTCCCTTCACGGGCCAGCTCCCACCTGACACCTTGCACTGTTGCCTCTGATACAGAAGCAGCAACGCGAGGTGGCAGGGGGTTCCTTGAGAGTGGGGCTGGAGTGCATTGGCTGCCGCTCCTACCCCCAGGGACTATAGAATAGTTGAATAACTGATAAGAATTCATGAGGTTACTCAACTATTCAATTAACTGATATTTAACATCCCTAGCCAGCTCCCCACGGGCATCTGGATCCCGCCTCTGCCCACTCCATGCTGCCTCTAATACAGAAGCAGTAAGGAGAGGGGTGTGTAGTCATTATAATTAAGCAATAAACTCAGTGTCATCAGTTAATCATGTAAATGACTACACAGTAGCATCCCTAGTGGAAAATGCATTTACCCACAATGTATAAACTTATATTTTGCCAGTATACTAAGCAGTTGTCACACTTAACTAATGAGCTGTAAAGCAATGATCACCACAAATGGGTACATTTAAAGAAAAGGCACCAACCGGATCTATTCCAAGAGGATAAATTCCACTGAACACTCCAGTAATATTTGGATCCAATGACAAATATCGATTAGACTTCAAATCATCAAGACTATGGCCAAAAACAAACAAACCAACACACAATCAGATCCTTTTGCTTAAAACCAGTAAGCATGTATTGCTTTCACCTCTGCAGAATGTCCTTCCTACTTTCTTATTTAGCAGAGAGAAAAAAAAATGGCTGATCTGAAGGTTGAGGGAAGCATAAAGGAATTTCTAAACAAAATAATCATATATATAGTAGCCCAGTGTCTAAGAGTTTGTAATGCTGAAATGCGGGCTGTTCCCTCTGGGCGGCCCATGCTTGTGCCGCTTGCTCCCCTGCGGCAGCCCGGCTGAGTGGCGCAGCGTGACAGCGGCTCCAGGCCCTGCCCCCTGGCCGTGAAAGTCACCGCCCCACCCCCTTCACCTCCCACCATGGCACCCAGCTGACTTCTGCGCGGCCACCATATGGGAGCAAGTGGTGCAAGTGACCGTTTGGGCTCCACACCCCTCATGCAGCACAGGGAGTGCGGCGCCCAAACAGCCATTTGGGCTTCGCAGTCCCCCGAATGAGAGGCAGGAGGGGGAGGAAAAGAGAATATGTGAGAGAGAGAGAGGCAGGAGGCGGAGGAGAGCTGAAAGGGTGAGGGGGGAGGCAGTAAGAGGAGGGGAGAGAGAGAGAGAGAGAGAGAGAGAGAGAGAGAGAGAGAGAGAGACAGAGACAGAGACAGAGACAGAGACAGAGACAGAGACAGAGACAGAGACAGAGACAGAGACAGAGACAGACAAGACCGACATGGAGGAGAGACCTGAAAATCCCATCTTATGACGGGCTAATTGGCTAGTAGTAAGATAAACAGCCAACATATTAAACTGTTCCCAGGTAAATCAAATACAGATAATAGTTGCTGGAATTGCTGGAAAATGCTTTACTACTTATCCACAGGTCAGGATAATATGTGCAGTATCAGCATATGCTTCCCAATACAATGTAGGTCAGTGATGTCCAGAAAGGACACCACCATAGGTGACACATATGTAGTTCCATAACCATTCAGTTCTTGGCCTCTGTTCAAACTGACAACAAAGCAGCAGGTTGTGATTGATTTGTTTAATATGGCTAAATATGGCCAAGAAATTTGGCTGAAGCTACCCATTTAATTCACATAACCCTCCAAAAAGATATCACATAGCAACAAGATTTTATGATTAAGGGTGCTAGTTTATTATGGATTCATGGATTCTGTGAATTTGGTGAACTCTGTGATTTCTGCAGTAGCCACTCTGGCTGACCATGGGGCCATCTGAGCAACTCAGATAGCCTCTGGGCCAGCTGCTGATGGGGTAATCTTGGGTCACTGAATCTTTCTTTCCCTGCAGCAGCAAGAGTTTGGATGTGGAGTGGGTTAAGGTCTATGGGTGATGTTTACTAAGGGAAGTTCCCAGGAGGTGGCATGTCCCTCCTCAGCTTCTAGGTGCAGGCAGAGCCAGTCAGCTCCGCATACTGCCTCCACCCACAGGTGCCATTCCAGCAACTCCTAATGTATTTCTTTTGAAGGGTAAGAGACCAGTGTCTCAGCAGTTACATAAATTTTGCAACTAAACAAAGAGGTGGGAATGGTCAGAAAACATTTTCCAGGAAAGTCATCAACTTGAATGAAATATAAAATACTGAAATGATCCCAATGACTTTTCTAAAAATTGTATAGTCGTTTTAAAGGTGTAATAAACATAGCATACTACTCACTGCCAGATACTTTGTTCAAACATTGCCAAAATGTTCCATCCAGAACCAAATATATTTAATGACTTTGAAAAACAGTCATTATAAATCAAGCCGGTGTATACAGAAAACAGACCCATCAATAAAATTATGTATCTCCCTTCAAAGAATGTTTTCATGATCTGCAAATATTAATATACAGCACTGTTAGCAAGAGCTATTTGAATTGTCATTATTTACACATTTCCAGGAACAGCACATTCATAACAAATGGCTATGACCACATTAAAAATCACTATAGTTTAAAAATCCTTATGAATAATTACAGTGTACAAAGGAAACTAAGACAAAACCCAGAGAACGTGGGGGAAATCAGACAATTTGAACTGAAGAAATTATTTATTAAATTAATTACTTTAAATATACCCAAATTATCTCAGCTTTCTTACATTTATATCAAGTGATAGATTTGTAGTTCTGTCACTATTCCTGCCGAAGATTAGTATCAAAGTCACATTTTTGCTTTACACTAAATCTATATATTTGAAAAAACTATATAGACCCATATATAGATTCTGTATAGACTCACGGAATATATAAACCTGGCCCTTCTCTCTACTGTAGAGTCCCTACACTATCAAATACACCATCAGCCCACTGTGATTAGGCACTCCAGCACACACTGGTCAAAAATTAACGTAACTGAAAGTGTCTGTGATTCTGCTAAAGCCAATTAACTTTTTCACGGGTATGGCAGAGCAGACCCTAATATGATGTTTACAATTTCAAAATATTCTGCTATGGCTGAGTGTGTTAGGGATGTAGCAGTTACCATAAAAACAGACATACTGGGTCAGACCAATGGCTCACTGAGCCCAGTATTCTTTCTTCTGACAGTGACCAATTCCAGGTGCGTCGTCAGAGGAAATGACCAGAACTAGCTATCTTAGAGGCTACGTCTACACTACAAAGTTTTATCGGAAAAAGGTACACAAATTGCTCTCCACTATTTGTGTACTTTTTTCCGATAGTTTTGTTGGAAGAGGCTTTTCTGAAATTTGGCCCATCTACACTGGGCCAAATTTTGGGAGAAAAAAACCTCTTTTGGAAGAGCCCTTCTTTTTCGTGGAATGAGGAAGACCGGGCTTCTGAAAGAGCGCGTTTGCTCTTCCATTTAAAAAAAAAAAGGGAAGAAGAGTAGATGTGTTCCCTCGATGTGGCAGAGTTTTTCTGGAAAAACTCTGAAGTCTAGACATAGCCTGAGTGATCCATTCCCTGTTGTCTATTCCCAGCTTCTGGAAAACAGAAGCTAAAGACACTTAGAACATGGTGTTGCATTCCTGGTCATCCTGGCTAATATCCATCGATAGGTCTACCCTCCATGAATTTACTTAGTCCTTTTTTGAACTCTCTTTTTTTTTTGGCCATCACATACCGTCAATGAGTTCCACAGATTGACTGAATTTTGTGAAAAATACCTTACTTTTGTTTGTTTTAAGCTTGCCTGCCATTGATTTCCCCTACTTTTTGTGTTCTGTGAAGGAGTAAATATTATTGCTTTTATTCACTTTCTTCACATCTGTCAAGATTTAATAAATCTCTACCATATCTTCTTTTAGTTGTCTCTTTTCCAAGCTGAAAAGTTACAGTCTTTAAACTCACCTCATACAGAAGTTATTCTGTACTACTAATCATTTTTGTTGCCTTTCTCTGTATTTTTTCCCAATTCTAATTTTTTTTTAAATGGAGGAACCAGATCAGGACACAGTGTTCACAATGTAGGCTATCCCTTTCCTGATCTCTCTCTAAATATATTTTTAAAAAATTCCTATGGGATGACAGTGTGACATCACGGCACTCTGCATCCCACAGCCCTTCCTCGGCCCTCAGCTGCCCTATCTCCTCCTGCTCTCCCTGGCTTTCACGTGGGCCAGAGCCATGTGGCCTCCCCTCTCACGGGGTGGGGTGCTTGAGCCACGAGGCCTCTACACTTGCGGGGTGCAGGGAGGGCCAGGAGCTGTGCGCCTTCTCTCCCTGCGAGGCCGGACCAGAGCCAGGGAGCTGTACACCCCTGCCCTAGCGGGAGTAGAGCCAGGAGTCATGCACCCCCTCGCTGCACAGATAAGGAGAAAAAGCCAGGCAAGCCGCAGCCTCAGCTCAGCGCAACCCCTGGCAGCCAGAGGAAGAGAGCCAGGCCAGCCACTGCCTCGGCTTGGCCCAATCCTCGAGGCAGCTGGAGGAAGAGAGCCTGGCCAGCCATGGCCTCAGTCCAGCCCAACCCCGTAGCAGCCAGAGGGAGATAGCCAGGCCTGCTACAGTCTTGGCCCAGCCTAACACCCTAGTGTCTAAGAGAGGAGAGCCAAGGCTGGCCTGGCCTCGGGGAGAGGTGTGGGGGCCAGCAGCCAGTGGGAGAGAGCTGAGACAGGCCAAGGCTGCTACACCTTGGCCTCCCCCCCCCCCCCAAGAGGTTAGAGGGAAAGCTGGAGCTGCCTAACCCCAGAAAGGAAGGTTGGCAAGCGTAACAAGCCGTGGACACAGCCCCCTAGAAATTCCGAACATTGTAAGCTTTTTCAACTGCCACTACGTATTGAGTGCATGTTTTCAGAGAGCTATCCACAGTGACTCCAAGATCTCTTTTTTAAGTAGTAACAGCTAATTTAGATCATTTTGTACATGTAGTTGGGATTATGTTTTCCAATGTGCAATTGTTGTAATGATCAACACTGAATTTAATCTGTCATTTTGTTGCCCAGTCACACAATTTTGTGAGATTGCTTTGTAACTCTGTGCAGTCTACTTTATACTTGACTGTCTTGAATAATTTTGTATTGCCTGTAAATTTTGCCACTGATTTAACCCTTTTTCCAGAGCACTAATTAATATGCTGAACAGCACTAGTCCCAGTATTGAGTCTCAGGGGATACCATTATTTACCTCTCTCTATTCTGAAAATTGACGACTTATTCCTACCCTGTCAATGAAAATATTTATTATTTATTTAATTACCATTTAAATAATTATATTTTAAATGGGTATCAAATGCCTCTAGAAGAGGCTTATCAAAACATGCAAGCTAGGAAATTGAGACTAGTGACCACTACCGCCATTAATACTATTACAATTTTCCAAAGGAGGTAAAATGTCCTTTTGTAGTTAGTTTCAGACCAAGTATTCTTATCCATCTGGAACACAGAGTGAATAATAGCTTTATGAACCAAAATTACTATGCTGTGTATGTACAAAGAACAGAGTATTCAGAGAAACAATAACTGTCCTATTAAAGTATCTAAATACTGTTTTTTTTGAGATTTTGGTAGAGGGCTTACCTCATCTTGTGATCGTTGTAGTCTCGGGTGGTTTTCATAAAGCACCATGATGAGGGCAAAAATAAACATTAGAAGACCATGTCCAAAGTCTCCAAACATAACAGCGAATAAGAAAGGGAAGGTAATGATGGTGTAGAGAGCTAAAAAACAGCACATAACAGACTCTAGTTAACTGCAACCATATTTATTATATTACAATTATATGAATTTTGCCTAATCAGTTATGCTAAATTAATTATGAATATAATTTTAATCCTGAAAATGGTATGATGAGTTCTTTTTATCTCCTCTCACAGACATATCAAATCTGCTGAGTTTGCACATTCAAAGGTGTTCTAGCTCCCAGCCTTACAAACTTAAAACTTTTATACTTAAACTGGATTAGTTGTGGCCTATGCAGCACCATCTCTAATGAGATTTCTACAACTGGAAATTAGTTAAGAATTCTGGATTATAATGATGCACGAGTCATTCTTTTATTGACTCTACATTGCTAACAAGAACAAAAAAATAAAGCCATTTTTATCAGTAAAGCTACTAGGATTTTATCCTTGCTATCATGCCAGAGATAGCTGCAGTAGTGCACGCACAGACTTCATATAGTTAATAAGTACTTTGGGATACTTCTGGATGACAGGTTCTATATTTATATAAGAACAATGCAATAACTAAAGTTCCTCATTTTCATTAATATCTTTTCTTCCCAATTCTTCTCTCACAAAAGCAAATTACAAAGAGAATAGGTAATATTTAGCTATGGCTACCATTGGTTGTGCTGAGAAAATACATTAGAAATCAGGCCCTTCCTTGTTCCTCATAGCACTATTTGCATTCTTTATAAACTACTGAAAATTAAAAATAGCCATTAACAACAGAATATAGAAATCACCATATTCCCCTTAATTAAACTTAATTAAGCACGTGCCCTTTTACTAAGGTCAAGAGAAATGAATAAATAATTCATGCAGTGCAAGTTTCATCAACTGTCTGTGGACAAACCTGGATTAACTTCTCTATAGTTCCCAACTCCATAAGCATCAACAATGTTTTGGAACCCTGAAGTGAATTTATTGGTACGTATTAAAGTTGGAGGTGTTTCTGTTGTTGGTATGGTATTCATGAATGAAGAGACTGCAGCTCCACTCTTTCTCTAAGTACATAATGAAAGGGGACAAAAGGTAAATTATACAAAACCATGCTGGATATGTATTTTCCTCACCCAAAAAAGAAATAAATTTCATTTTGACAATATCCATTGAAGCAGAAATGGTAAGCTATTTATCTTCATAACAGAAGCTTACTTTTTTACATCAGAGATATACTGCAGTTTGACTATTGTTCAAATCTGCAAAAATCTTCTCACATGCACTAAGTCTAGCAAATGTCTCTTTCTACCAAAAATTATCCACAATGACCATTTTATACTTAAATCTTTTTAAGTAAAAAGAGCAAATAGTGACAGAATATGAAATCAGATAAACTTGTTACTACAAATTATAATTTATTGTAACTCCAAGATAATTCTAAGTTAATTTTATCATTTTGATAGTAGAGTCAATTACAGCCTTCTAGGTTGATGTTAGATGGTCCTGTAAGCCAACTCATTCTTTGAGCACAATCCTGCAGTCATACTCTCTAAAAAAACTCCCACTGACACCAGCTGTGGGATCTATCCAATTTCAGTATTGGCAAGGGCCCACAAGAACCTTTAGTCTCTGTAAGACATTGCCTGTGTTCAGCTCTTTTCCCTCTCAAGTAACACAGTTTCATTTCTTTATCTCTGAATGGTTTGAGCGAACAATAAATTTTTAAATGTGTGTCCCCATTCCAACCACATAAAACAGTGGTCTCCAACCTTTTTACCCCCCCAAGATCACTTTTTAAATCTCAGAACAGGCGAAGATCTACCGCCCTGCCCCTTCCTTGAAGCCCCGCCCTCTATATTTTCCTCCTGTCCATCACTTTCTATCCGCAGCCCTTACTTACCACACTCTGATAAACAGTTTATTTTTAAATTATGTGATATATAAAATTAAAATCACGTGTTTATAGTTATGAAATAAATAGTTTGGTTTTTATTCATGCTATTTAAATCTAAAATGAAGCATTTATAATTGTACATTTTGTGGGGACAGAGTTCTGCGGCTGGGGGCAGGGTGCTGGGAGGGCAGAGGACAGGGTTCTGCAGCAGGGGACAGAGTGCCAGTGGGGACAGGTTTCTGCAGGTGGGGACAGGGTGCCAGTGGGAACAGAGTTCGGGGAGTGGGGATGGGAATGGGGACAGAGTTTTGTAGCTGGGGACAGGGGAGTGGGAACAGAGTTCGGGGAGTGGGGATGGGGATGGGGACAGAGTTCTGTAGCTGGGGACAGGGGAGTGGGGTCTGGGTAGTAGGGTGTCCGTGGCAGCAGAGAGTCCCCTGCATCTGCCTCCTCCCAGGATTCTCCCCCCCCTCTCCCGGGGGGAAGCCACCACGTGCCTCCTCAGGGCCCGACTCCCCGCGGCACAGGGAAACCCCGCATGTGCCTACCCTGGGGCCAAACCCCACGGGAGCCTGCCCCAGGGGCAAACCCCCCTGCAGCAGGAGCAAATTCCCACAGGCGCCAGCCCCGGGGCCAAACCCCCTCTCCCACGGCATGGCGCGGCCAACCCCTTCCTGCAGCACGGCCAACCGCAGCGGGCACCTGCCTCGGGGCCAAACCCCCCTTCCACGGCGTGGCGCAACCAACTCCCCTCCTCCCCCCACACCTGCAGCACGACCAACCCCTGCGGGCGCCTGCCCTGGGGCCAAAACCCCTCCTACGGCGCTGCACGGCCCGGCCAACCTCCTCCCCTCCCACAGCGCGGCCAAACCCCAGGACCGACCCCTGCTCCCGCGGTGCAGGGAAACCCCTGCGCTTGACTCACCCCTCCAGTGCCAGCAGCATAGGGAAGCCGCCGCACTCCTCCTCCAGGGCCGATGCCCCCTCCCCCAACACGCAACAGTGCTGTGGGAGGGGAGCAGCCCGCGCACTTCTGGAACCCCCGGAAACGAGGTGGGCTTCAGACAGGACTTCCATCCACCCCGCAGGAAGCCGGCACTACACTAGAGGTAGGTTGCGGGGCTTCTCGGGGGTGGAAGGAAAATGGGAGGCGGAGGTGCCCGAATGCCTCGTGATTGACTGGTCGAGGCCTCACGATCGACTGGTCGATTGCGATCGACGGGTTTGTGACTACAGACATAAAATGACTTACTGATCCTTCCTCAAGTGCTCGCCGCAAGGTTTGCAGATCAGCTTCTGGGCACCAAACTTCAGCAATTAAACATTTATTTGTGACATCAAAACTGCACTGGTTTAGTACATGATAAATGGCTTTCATCTTCTTTACTTGTATAACCCAAGTATAAATGGATTCAGATGCTTTACATAACACTTGTCGTAAGTAATCCTCAGTTTTACGCAGTACCTTTGTCAAAGGAAAAATTGAAATAATTATAAGTAATTGAAAAAGTAGACAAAAGTTAACTACAGGAAGAACAATGAGAAGTCCTGTGGCACCTTGTAGACTAACAGATTTATTGGAGCATAAGCTTTCATGGGCAAAGACCCACTTCATTAAAATAGTAATAAAGATGTAGCCGTGTTAGTCTGGTCTTGCTGAAACAAAAGACAAGACTATGCAGCAGTTTAAAGACTAACAGGATGGTTTATTAGGTGATGAGCTTTTGTTGGCCAGACCAACTTCCTCAGATCAAATTGTGGAAGAAAATTGGCATGACCATATATACCAAAGGGATACAATCAAAAAAGTGAACACATAAAATTGACAAATCAGATTTTAAAACAGAGAGGGGGTAAGGGGGGGGAGGTTAGTGTCTATGAGATAATGATATTAGGGGTGATAATTGGGGAAGCTATCTTTGTAATAGGTAAGATAATTAGCATCTTTGTTAAGGCCCATTCATAAAGTGTCAAATTTAAGCATGAATGACAGTTCTGAGGCTTCCCTTTGTAGTCTGGTGTTAAAGTCTCTGAAGCAGGATGCATGTAATAAGGTCATTGAGACAGTGCTCAGTCTGGCTGAAATGGCAACAAACTGTTTTTTCTTTGTGGAAATGTCTGATGTCTGTTTTGAGGGCATTGATTCTTTGGTGAAGTGTCTGAGAAGTTTGTCCAATATACACAGCAGACAGACACTGCTGGCACATGATGGCATAAATTATATTTCTGGATGAACAGGAATATGTGTTCTTGATCTTGTAACTGACATGGTTAGGCGCAATGATGGTGTCAGCAGAGTAAATATATGGACAAAGCCTAGCCCCTCAAACCTAACCTACAGAAAGTAGAAGGAACTGAAGCTGCCTTCATTTTACTACAGAGATGTAGACTACAGAGACTATAGGTCTTACTAAATAAAGTGCCATTTTTCATCCAAGAAATCCATCACTTGGATCAAGATGCAATACTGTATGATGAAACCTGTCATCTGCACAAGTCACACTTCTGTCGGAGAGGTGGCCACTTGCAAACCATAATAGAATTGCAGCTGAAAGTGGTAGTTAATGTTATGATAGCTGCCTTTGAACTACAAAAAACTGAACCAGCAAGATTAAGGTTCTTCCTCTGCAGATATGTCTGCATGGATGAGACATTGGTACCCATGTGAAACTTCAATGAAGTTAGCACAGAACTATGCTGCCATAAAATAGGATAGGACAAGCAGAATACATTATTTGAGTCTATATTTTATTTCTTCAACATCCTTGTGCTGAACATTCGGAAAGTGAAGCACAATTTAAAGAAGCTCATACAAAGACTTGGAAAATTTTGTTTTTTTTTTCCAAATATGACATCATCAACTTGGTCACTTTTGAAGAAAGAAATAAAAGGAAAGTCTGGAGAACAGTTTCATTGCTGACCTTTTGAAAATGTAGGCTTAACTCTTGAAGTATATTTGCAATATTTATAGTAAGGGTCTAGTATTTAAATTTAAAGTTTCATAAAGCACTGTGGGTATATGTAATTTGGTATCAAATATTTATCAACTACTGAGCACCGTACTACATTAATATAATCTCTTATCCTGTGACAGTACATAATTATTAACATTTACGTTTTACAGAAAGAGAATACAATGAAATGGTTAAGTTTCCTGCCAAAGGACACAGCCAGTGCAAGAACATAGGTAAGAATTTAGAAATCCCCAGCTCTCACTCCTGTGCTCTTACAACTAAGTCCCTGTTTCTCTTTCCATAATGCTGTTACCATGACTCTCCTCTTCTTGATAAGGTATTTATGTAGCTCAACTCAACTCAGGTACAATGTCTAGTTTTTAACCAAGTCATACTTTTCAAATGATTTGCTCCTGGTCACATGACACCATTTTATAGTCCTTTGTTCTGACTGCTTTACCACACAATTACTACATATCTAAAAACCTCTAGAACTTTTTACTAACGAAGGTTTGGGAACTTGAAAAAAATAAATATGCATCAAGTTATAGGTGTATTGACATAATTAATATTGCAACTATCTATGCTCTAATGTCTTCAATAAAAAAGGCATCAGTTACATTTTACTCACAACATGAAGATCCTGAATGCGAACGTTTAGTCCTTCAATAACTTCTCTGCGTTCCTCAGTGGTATTGGGATAGGGATATACATGACAATGATAGCTGAAAGAAAACAGGCACCTGTATTAAACATCCAGGCACTTGAAAAAGATCTATAAATGTGTAAATCAGCCTTTATGGGTGAGAATCTTACCTCATGAGCAAACATGTGAAAAAACATTGTGAGGCAATAAACCAGTGATGAACAAGGTTTCTGTATTTACCATCTTTCCCTTTCATAGATCTTGGATCAAAATATATCTTGTGTCAAGACGAGGGCCAGAACTAGAGAAGGACCCTGCAGCTAAGAGCTAAGGATCATCATGGTTTTTACAATCCTGCACAGAACTTTGGCATGCCATTTTTGCTACACTCTCCTTCATTTTCATAATTCACTCCATTCAACTAGTCAAATCACCAGAAAATGTGTAATAATTTCAGACAAGTCGCTCAATCAATTTTACTGATGGTTTTAAAACAACTCTCTGTACTTCTGATTTAATCATAGTCTAGAAGACAGTTCAACAGACTGGGAATATGGATTTAGATTCTCTTCAGAGCTCTGCCCCAGATCATGTCTGACTTCGGTCAAATCACTAAACCTCTTTGTGTTTGTTTTCATTTTATGAGAATTACAAATGAAAAAGCAGCATTATATGTTCCTTAGCCTACTTAAAGGCAGAGATACTGAACCAAAATACTGCCAATGAATGGTTTTACAACTAAAACACAAAACTGCAAAAACAACCAAAATACTGCTGCTTACATTTGACAAAGATAAAAATAAATAGGGCTTATGAAAACAGTAAACAACATACAATTCATCTTTAGTCAAAATTCAAAGAAGAAACAAAAGAAACGTAAGCATATATCCGGTTGACAGGGTCATGCTTTAGCTGCAAACTGAATCCTTGTGTAGGAACCTGAGAAGGATTTGTGCATTCTTTGTACATTACATAATTATAAAACTAAATTACAACTGGAAAAATACCTAAAGCAAAAATAATGAAAATTAAATCTTAAAAAATTTCCTATGAAATCAGCATTTCCAGTAATGAAATAATCACTGTTAGTAAAAACTAAACATTATTCAAGATTCAGTAAGAATTAAATAAGTTTTATTTCTCACCAGTCACATATCTTCTTAACTTTCTGGCCAATCTGTTCACCCCAAAAGGATATTAGAAACACAAACCATTTTGTGATTTCACCCTAAAATAAATCAATACATGGATGTTGTTCGTTTTAATTATGATTTATAATTTCACCACCATTTGACAATATCTGGTTACCAGTTACTCTTATTGTTTTAAAAAAACAAAAAATTACAAAATTTCTGAAGCAAAAATAATGAATTTGGATAATCAGAGAAAGAACATTAGCAAAATAAAATTTGCATCATCTTAAAAGAAAAATTTAAAAAAGGAAAAAAATATGTTACTGCACTTTATGTTAGACTAAACACTTTTTAGGAGTGAATACAAGAGAGATTAATTTTTTCTACTCTTTTTGTTATACACCTTAGAACTATAGTGTATATACACACACACACACACACACACACACACACACACACAACTCTTGAGGAACTATAGTGTTACAAATTAGATCCATAATATTTTCAATAGAAAATACAGCATACAGCAATGTGAGGAAGTCTTAACTGTCTTAGAATCTTTTAATGTTTAAAGTTTAGAAGAGTCTTTGCAGATTATCAAATGTTTATTTGTTATTACCATAGCAGATAAAATGACTACATAATAAAGTACAGAGCAATTGGTTAATAAATACCTGAGTAGTCATTAAACCCATGTAATTTACTCAAAACTATCCTGCCATAAAACCATCACCATTCCACAATGAGACTCCAGATCTGTCAAGATGAACTAAAGAAATGGCTGATTTTTACTCCTGCATTGATAACAGGAACAGGACCAACATCTGTTTTGTTAAACAGTGGAGTATAAAAGAATTTAAACAACTTCCTACAGATATTGAGAATTCATTATCATTCTCTTTTTATCTACTGCTAAAAACTAATGACCTTTCTCCTTACCATTATTTTATCTAACTGTATGATGAGTAAACATCATGAAATGGTAGCTATTATGTTTACTCACTGTATCTGGATCTTCCAGACAGTCATCCAGCTCTGCATAAGTAAGAATGGTATATCCTTTGCAGACTCTCCATAGCATTTTTTCAAATGCTTCAATTTTTGCTTGGTGAACTAAACCAGATACAAATCTATATAAAAACACAGATAAGAGTAAACCAACACCCATAAGAAAACCTAACAATATATTTTTCTAAGAAGATTCTAATTATAATAGTTAATGTCGTACCAAACAAAAACTGACCAATTTTCTTTTATGTCCACTCTACAATGTATAATACACAAATAATTCATTCTACATAGGGAAGAAATAGGTGGAGTACTGGTCTGAGCTCACATTTGTGAATCAGCTCTGACAACTTCCCTCTTTAGCCAAGGGAAAGTTACTCAATTGTTCTGTGCCTCACAAATTTCCCATTTGCAAAATATGATATTATCTACTTCACGAGGTATAGTGAGGATTTATGTTTGTACATCAGTTTGAAAATATGTGTTTAAGTATTAAACATTTTACTATCTTTACAACTTCAACACCAGTTCATTAAAATGCTACATAATTACTTTGGGATTTAAAAAAAGGCAACACACTAAGAACATAAGAACGGCCGTACTGGGTCAGACCAAAGGTCCATCTAGCTCAGTATCCTGTCTACCGACAGTGGCCAGCACCAGGTGCCCCAGAGAGGGTGGACCGAAGACAATAATCAAGCAATTTATCTCCTGGCATCCCTTTCCAGCCTCTGACAAACAGAGGCCAAGGACACCATTTTATCCCCTGGCTAATAGCCTTTTATGGACCTAACCTCCATGAAATGATCTAGCTTCTCTTTAAACTCTATTATAGTCCTAGCCTTTACAGCTTCCTCTGGAAAGGAGTTCCACAGGTTGACAACACGCTGTGTTTCTTTTATTAGTTTTAAACCTGCTACCCATTAATTTCATTTGGTGTCCTCTAGTTCTTCTATTATGGGAACTAATAAATAACTTTTCTTTATCAGCCCTCTCCACACCACTCATGATTTTATAGACCTCTATCATATCCTACTAGATTGTAATCCCACTAGATTGTTACATTATATTATTACTAGAAGATTTACCATGCATTGCCTGGGTCCTTCAGGACAGGAGATTATTAGTGTGGGGAGTGCAGGCGTCAAGGGAGGGCCTTGGGGATAGAGGATAAGGGCCAGAGGCTGGGGGCATGAAGGATGAAGGAGTCAGAGTGGAGTCTTAAGGAGTGATCAGGGTAGGGGGATGGGGAACTGGGGGTGTGAGAGCTGGGGAATAAAGAGGAGCTCAGGGCAGGGCAGTCCCAGCTGCCACCTTCTCTTCCCTTCCCACCCTCCCGTCGGAGTCTTCTCTCTCTCCTGAAATCCTACCTGGCTGGCACAGCCTTCCCCCTCCAGCACTGTGGCCAAGTGTGGGGGGGAAAGGTTTGGCACAGGAGGACTACTTATCTGGTCTGGTGGTAGCCAATATGGTGTGCCCCAGATCCAGCTGGCCACTCTTTTGGTGGTGCAGCTGCCCCCAATGGTCACTCTGCAACGTAGCTTTTCTCTGTTCTCAGTACCCCTAGTATCATGTCCCTCCTCTCTGTGCCCCTGCCTTTCCATGTTATGGAAAACAGTCCCATCCCAGTTCCTGTTATCCTGGAACAACCAAGCCCTGATTTTCCTTTAAGTTAGGATAAGAAGAAGCTGTATACCAAACTTGGTAGTCCTAGCTCTTGCCATATAGGAGGAATTTTTGACCAAACTGACAGACAAACAGAGATGCACATTTCTAAAATATATAGACAGACAAGCATATATTGTGCTAATACAGATATTTTATCAGTTTAATATATATTTTTATAGTGTTCGGAGGCCAATCCTGCCACTATTAAGTTAATGTAAAAATCTGGCTCAATAAGTCTAAGACACAGTGCAACATATTCTCAGCTAATATAAATTAGCACTGCTCATTTGAAGTCAATGAGCTGCACCAATTTACGCCATCTGAGGATGTGGCCAAATATTTAGAGTAGTTTTACAACAGTATCAAGACTTGATCTGTCGCACTTAACCAATACAATTTCTGCTCACATATTTTAACATTACCTACCCCAGTTTGGCACCCAGCCTATGCATACAAGTGTAGTCCATCAAAGGATCATTTTCTAAAGACGGAAATTCCTCATAATTGGTATGTAAACAGGATTCATACTGACAAACAAAAGATAGATATAACTTTCAGGAAGCCAATATTTTTGTCAATTTTATATCATAAAATTAACTTTAAAAATTAAAGATATCCCATATAGAATTTCAGACAAGCAAGGTTTCAGGATCTCAGGTAAATTGCTTTTGTCAACATTAAAAAATGTTGCAAAAATTCTAAGACAGTATTGTAACTGCAACTTGTGTATATAAAAAAAATTGTTCCTTCACCCAATTTCTTGTAAGTTGCAATAACAGTATTTGTATTATTGTATTTTTAGCTTGCTAATTATTTAGCATAGGAGCTGCCTTTTTATGATGTGTGTTTACCAAGCACAACGGGTTCCCAATCCCTTACTGGGATCTACAAGACCTAAACAATACAAATAATAATAAAGGACAAGACACTGCATGTTGTTTAAAGACTGCCAAGTTATATAATTACTAATATGCTTACAAGACAAAATTTTACATGAAAATACAATCTTGCATATGTAGCATACACAGTACCTCAACAGCTCTTTTGACAAAGGCTTGTGTGACTCGTAACATGTGTGTATATTCTGTCAACTCAAGCAGGTTTTTCTTCAACTTTTCTTTGTTTTTAGTCACTTCCCTTAATTCTGTCTCTAGTTTCTGCAACTGTTCCTAAAAAAATGGGAAAAAGTGTTATATCAGTTTCACTCTTCATTGCAAATGATGGTTATTTATTTGTAATTATTTACCAATTTTTACCAAACCTGATGATAAAAAAAACATCAAGGAGCATCAGAGGTAATTCTTGAATATGGTCATATTAAACAAAATATATACCTAAAATGAGAAATGTTTAACTATTATTCAGATAATAAATACAGTCAACTAGCAGTCTATTTTATAACTTGTTCTGGAACTGAAATTTTGGCATCAATGACAAATTAAGGCTGCTTCTGTGCATCCTTATCTTGAACCAGATTTCAACAGCTCTTAATAAGAGGTAGGGACTAAAAGGTGTTAAAGTATGAATGTCTGAATTTTTTAATGAGGAAATTATAAATCATAGTATTCATCGCCTCTTTGCATTTTACAAACATTTATTTATCCTGTGCTACTGTAAATATAAATCAATTCAACAGCTGCTTGTGTTCTATGCATTCATGCCCACCCAGTTTTCACATTCAGAACGGCCACTGACCTCCACTACAATATAGGGTACATTTCCAAATTGACTTACAAGACTAAAAGACTAGTTACAGTAGTTAATTTGTTTGAAAATCTTGACAAGCTAGGTATACTAGCATACTTGGTATATTAAACAAGATATGCAAACAAACCCTGAGTTAAACATACAAAAATTAAGAGTTAACTTTAGCTTTGTCAAAGAAAAGCTCATAAAATATTAGCACTCCAATGCCTAACATATCACTAGCATTAAAACGAAAAGCTACCAAGCTTTATAACAATTAAAAGACAGATACCAAAAACCCGCCGAGTATCTGCAGCTTTTGGTGTTCTAAAGGAGAACTGTAGGTTCTCAGGATTTGTTTCAAAATGAAGAAAAGCAAAATTCAGTGCAAAAATCCAATGCTACTTATTTCTGTAAAATTATTTCAAGAGTTACCTGGATTTCTAAAATGTGTTTAAGTTGAGGGGCAGCAGGGGCAGTATCTCCTTCAGGAAGAGGAATATCAGCTTTCTTAATTTCTTGCACTAGAAATCCTGGAGTAAGAACAAAAAAAAAGAATTGTATTATGAAACATTTTGGAAAACATGTTGCCTAGACAACTTATTTAGAGGGTCCAAACTTGCAAACACCTCCTGAAAGCTGCCAAGTACCCTGTCAGGTATAATTGAGGGTACTGTGTATATTGCAGAAGTAGGCACTAGAGAGCTTATCTTTTTCTGATTCTAGTATAGTCTGCTGAGGTACTAAGCACTGAGGGCCTTTAAAAAATATATAATGTGGTAGAGTTTTGTAGGCAAGGTCATTTAAAATACAAGGTATAATTTCACAGATACTTTAAAGAAAAATAAGTATCTTCAGCCATTAAGCCTTTGAAAAAAATCATTTTACATTTCATGATAACTCTTCTGGAAACTGCCTTCTGCAAAAACCGATGTCCTGCTCACTGATCCTCGAATTCAATAAAGATTCTTCAAAGCAAGATCAAGGTCTTGTGTTGACACAGAGCAATGGAACAGTTAAGACTGAGACTACAAAAAGGATGTGGGTTTTACTCATGGGTGGGCTAGAGGCGGCTAATGGGCTGGAGCTGGCCTGCAAAGTTGCTGGACCCAGCCTGTGGCCACCTCATCAGCGCTCTTACACTACACAGTTACACATGCTACTGGCTGCTAATTGCTCTGGATGCTGGGTAGAGACAGGGAAGCTTCCGTAGCAAAATCCCTCAGCTCCCATTGGCCCATTTCCGGACAATAGGAGTTGAAAAATTTTGCTGGAGGCAGGAGCAGAGCGCAAAGCCTCCTTCTTCCCTCCTCACTGTGCTGGATCAGAGCCACGTGGAGCAGCCAGCCCAGCAGAGAGGGATGGAATCCATCTCAGGTTTCTGCAGAGCTGAAGGTGGGAGCCACCCAGGTAAGTACCTTCTAGACAGAGCCTGCTTATGACACCCCACCTTCTCTCTCCCCCCAACTTCCTACCCCAGGGCACTACCTCCTCCTGCTCCAGATCACCATTCAAACCCTTTGTATCCCCTCTCCCCATCTCTTCAAGTCATAACAACCTCCTAGACCCTGCACCCCTACCTCAGGCCAGAATCCTCTCCTGCACCCATACTCCATCCCAACCCCTACACTCCCTCTCACACCCCTCCCCAGTCCTCTGCTGCATCCATACCTCCTCCCAGACCTTGCACCAAGTCACCACACAAACCCTCTGCACTAGGGATGTAAGTAACTAGCCGACTATCTGATAAGCATAAGCTTATCAGATAGTCAAGTAGTGACTCAATAACTACTTCTCCCCCCACACCAGCTGCCTCTATTATAGAGAGGCAGCAAGGAGGGGGAGCAGGCGCTGATGGGAACCAACTGAAAAGGATTTAAGCCAGCTCTGGCTCTGTGGGGGGGAAGGGAACAGAGGCATAGCAGGGAAACTGAAGCAGTGCTCTGCTCGCAACAGCTCTCACCGGAGCCCCTTCAGTCTTTGAAATGTACAAAAGCCTTGCAGGGGCCCAATATCACTTGAGCAGGAACCAAAGTTGAACACGGGGGGGGTGCATATAGAGCAAAGCGAAAGCCACAAAACTGGAGAAGTTGTGCCCTGATTTCCTTGCTTACCCTGAGCAGGGAGATATCTGCCAGGATGCTAGCCACCTGTGAAGAAGTGTGGCATCATGAGAAGTAGGTTCCTGCAAAAGGAATTTTCTAGCCATGGCTGGAATTTCTTTTGTCCTTTTGCACAGTCACCAGCCTTCCCCATCTCCTCACTCATGATTACTGTGCTTGCCAAGATGCTTTACTTGGGAGGGTGAACAGGAAAACGAGTGGGAAAAAGGGGTTGTAAGTGAAATGTTACAATGTGGAACTCAATATTAATTGATTCCTTTTTATGCACTGGGTTGAACAGCAGAGACTGCCATGGAGGTCCACATAAGAGAACTTACAATAGATAAGAAAGCGCCCTAAGAAACAAGGGAGGATTTGGTTCATGAAACGTTACATCTATCAGTGAGTGAGTGAGTGCAGACATAGGTAACAACACTTGGAAAAGGAGCTGAGAAAATGCAAGGACAACCAAGTTTTTTCCAGGCAAGCCCCAGAACACATGATCAGGTTGATGGAGGAACAGATGGAGATCCTCAAGTGTTTAGTGAAGCAGCAGTTAGTCATAGTGGCTACGTCTACACTGGCCCCTTTTCCGGAAGGGGCATGTTAATTTCAGCGATCGTAATAGGGAAATGCGCGGGGGATTTAAATATCCCCCGCGGCATTTAAATAAAAATGTCCGCCGCTTTTTTCCGGCTTTTAGAAAAGCCGGAAAAGAGCGTCTACACTGGCCCCGATCCTCCGGAAAAAGCGCCCTTTTCCGGAGGATCTTATTCCTACTTTGAATAAGCGCTTTTTCCGGAGGATCGGGGCCAGTGTAGACGCTCTTTTCCGGCTTTTCTAAAAGCCGGAAAAAAGCGGCGGACATTTTTATTTAAATGCCGCGGGGGATATTTAAATCCCCCGCGCATTTCCCTATTACGATCGCTGAAATTAACATGCCCCTTCCGGAAAAGGGGCCAGTGTAGACATAGCCCATGGGTCCTCTCCCCAGCAGATTCAAAATTCTGTATCCTGCAAACCCTCACATTCCTTTTTAATCTCTGAAAGTCTTCATTTTCCCATGCTTATCTACTCAGACCTATACACATTTGTCTGCACTTCCCTTACCAGCTGTCAAGAGTAATTTATTGTGTTTCAGTGCACTATTTTCTGATGAATAAAGGTACCCTTTTATTTACTATGGAATAACCTCACAGACCGGTCACTTTAATGGCATGTTCCCAGTCACGTTGCATTTGAGGGGACAAGGGGAGGGGATTACAGCCTGGAAGCAACTGTAACAGAGGTTTATTTCAATGCCCCTCATTTTCAAAATGCACCCTCAAAGCCTCCCAGATGTTAACAGCAGCCCTTTGAGCTCCTCTGACAGCTCTGATATCTGGCTGCTCAAACTTTGCAGCCTAGCACTCTGCTTCAGCGCTCCATCCCTGAACAAACAATTCCCCCTTATATTCATACAAATTATACAAACTACAAGCTGCAATAACCATAGAAATATTGTCCTCGGTGAGGCCTAGCTGCCATAGAAACATCTCTATCTTGTCTTCAGTCTCACAAAGGCAAATTGAACCACCATGCACCACCTGCTCAGACTGTTGTTAAAATGCTCCTTACTGCTGTCCAGGTGCCCTGTCATGACAGTTTCATGAGCCAGAACTACAAGAGATAAGCTTGGTCGCCGAGGATCACTATGGGCATTTCCACATTCCCCATGTAATCTTATGGTCTGGAAAAAAAAAGTTCCCGTCTGCAGCTTTCTGAACAGATGAGTGTTCCTGAAGATGCATGTACTGTGTACGTTTCCAGACCATTCTGCATTAATGTCTGTAAAATACTCAGGGTGATCCAAAAGCACCTGCAGCACAACTGAGAAGTATAGATTTCTGTTGAGGTACTCAGTGTCAGGGTGGGCTGGCACTAAAATCAAAATGTGTACACCATCTTTTTCCCCCAGTTGGGAAATCCCATGTCTGCAAAGTCAGCCACTATGTCATGTACATTCCTCCATAGCAGAAAGCAATTTATTGCCCTACACACTTGCAACAGAACAGCACCAGTTGTAAACTTCCCCACTCCAGATTTGTAACTGACCAGTAACAATCAGAAGTCTCCAACTTTCACACAGCAATTGCCACGTGCTTCTTAACCAAGAGAGCAGCTCTCATTCTGGTGTCCTTGTACAGCAGGTCAGGGGTCAACCCAGCACACGTCTCCAGGAAGGTTACTTTACGCATCCTAAAGTTCTGTAGTCATGGCTCCTCATCCCATACCTACTCTGTACAGCTGCTCTGTGATTGCCAAATGCAAAGAAAAGTTGCTGCTGCCCACATCACGCACACTCTGCCAAGTCTTCTTGCTCTGTCAGTAATATCAAGATGATCTCCACTCCCATGCATGAGGACTTCTCTTGAGTGCTCTGTTAACAGTTGTGAAGTACGGGATCCATTCTTTCTAGCTGCAAATGCCAGAGTGCACAGCCAATAATGGCAGTTGGAAAAAAGGCATGAAAGAATGCCAATAGCCCCTGAAAACATGGTGCCCAATAGCATAGTCTACACAGTTCTAAGATGCCCCACGCTCTGTTCTGTGGTCCCACAACACCTAGAGACAGATGGTATCACCAGGCACCATGGGATATATACCCACAGTGCATTGCTTCTGCGGTTGACGGGGAAGCCAAACAATCTATCAACAGAAGGAGCAAGTGTAAACATGCTTTAGCAACTGTTTTTGGTGACTTCTGCATATCAACATTAGTTTCCTTCACAAAACTTGGTAGTGGAGTCATACCCTCACTCTAAGAGCCATCTTTTTATTTTTACTCTGAGTACAGTGCCCTATTCACTGAACCATTCTAACTTCCAAATTTCTAACTATCAAAGACTCCATGGAATATATAAAAGAAACATGCAGATTTTAAGTACTCAGAATCTGTTGAGATCAACATAATAAAAAACACAAATAAGTAAGGCCAAGTCTACACTGATAGAGAAAAGTGATGTAAGAGACACAGTTCCAGCTACAACAATTGTGTAGCTGGAGTCAACATGCCATACATCAATTTCCTGGAGCGGCTCCACAGTGGGAGGTCAACAGGATAAACTCTCCCATAAACTTCCCTTATGCAATCGATGGAAGCACGCTTAGCATTTGGATCATTACTATAGCCCCGCTAAATCAAATCACAGAAGATCAATTGCTGGAGCACTGACCCTCCAATAAGTATAGACCAGCGGTGGCCAACTTGCAGCTCTTCTCCCCCAAAGGTGCGGCTCACGAAGCCACTCGTGCACACTCCCTCCCCCGCCCCAACAGCCTCCACCCTGGATCTCCCCACACTGATCCTTGGCTCCTTGTGCTCACCAGGGAAGCAATTCAAAATGGCGCCCAAGATGGCAGCTGAAGGGAGCCTGATATGGCCAAAAAACCTAAACTTGTTTCTTAAAGGGGCAGCCTCCTTCCCACCCCACCCTCCCTTCAACAATTCTGGTGCGGCTCTTCGCATTTTTTCTGCTACTGTTTCGGCTCTTTTTGTTAAATGGGTTGGTCACCCCTGGTATAGACAAAGCTTTGATCTCCAATGCAGTAGTACACTGATTATGTAATCTATTGTTAAGTAATGACACAGCTTAATACAGGCAGTCCCCGGGTTACATGGATCCGACTTACATCGGATCCCTACTTACAAACGGGGTGAGGTAACCCCGCACTAGCTGCTTCCCCGCAGCAGACCAGGGAGACGCGGAGCGGCTTTTCTCAGCAGACACCTCAGCTTGAGAATAAAGGACTGAGGGAAGTGAGGTGTGGGAGAATAAAACTGAGCTCTGGAGAAATGTTTGGCTAGAGTTTCCCCTACAATATGTACCAGTTCCGACTTGCATACAAATTCAACTTAAGAACAAACCTACAGTCCCTATCTTGTACGTAACCCGGGGACTGCCTGTATATTAGTTTAGATGTAGAGAAAGAATATTAAAACAAAGCTTACCAAGTATCCTTTCCATTTCTTCACACTTCTTCACTTCACCCACAAATTTTCTCTGAAATACACTTACACTGGGATTGAGCTGAGGGAGGAGGAGGAAAAAAACTCTTTAAATATTTATCAAAGCAGTAATTCCTCCAAACGTAACTGGTTCATTAACTTTAGGACTCCGATCTTGCAAACACCCGTGTTCAATAATTTTACAAACATGAACAGTCCAAATGGACTCAATAAAACTAGTAACAGGTGTAAACGTTTGCAGGATCAAGGCATATGAATGCCAACCAGCATTGTTTCATCTGAAGTCTGTTGCTGTGATACTAAAATTGGGTACTCTGGAATCAGACCCTCGTCTGTACTGTCCCTCCCTCCCAGCAAATGGTCCTCTTCATTTAAGAAGATATAGCTATTTCAGAGAAAGGTATTTCAAACAACAAAATTCAGTTAAAGCAGAACAATCAAAACCTCCTGCCTCTTTTTCAGAAGACTGTAAAAATAATTACATCCAATATAAAAATACCAATTTTTTTTCTTTTTAATTTAGTGCCCTTATGACTCCAAAATAAAGGCAAAGATTTAGGATTCACTCCTTCAGCCACTGCAGTGAATGAGAGATTTATCACTGAATGTCTGTGGAATCTGAAAGAGAATTCAAGTATCAAAATTTCATTTTCCTACAAAGCAAGACTCTCTCAAATTTATAAATTGTGTGTGCAGTGTCCATGAGTGTGTATGAAAATTTAGGGTTAGTATTAGCAACATGATTTTAGTATTATCCATTTGGAAATGGGCATGTATGTTATTTTCCATTATTTTCCTTTCCTCTGCAGCCCTAAAAATTAAGGGCCTGCAATAACCATGGAGTCATGCGAGCAGTCCTTTCAGGATTAATCCCACTGATTTCAAACAGTGCTACTCACAAAAGCAGAACCTAAAATGGTGTTTGTATATCAGGACATGAGATGTCTGTAAACGCTATTTATTATAAATAACTATCTTCCTGCCTACTACTTTCGGGCATTACTCTGTAGATATTCCTTTACAATTAAATGGATGTGTCCCTCACAGTCACTTTCAAGTAACTATGGGATGATGAGAGGCATTGGTGGCACTCACCAATGTAGGTAGCTTTGCAATATGCACACATTTTGGGGAGTTTTAGTTTAAGCCTTTCAACAACATATTGCTAGAATGAGCGCAGGCTCTTACAACGTTTAAAAAGCAGAGGCGCAGTATCTGGGACCAGATGCAAGCAGGAATAACTGAGTTCCAGTTTGCACCCAATCCCCTGCTGTGCCTCTGCCTCCCCTGCCCCTCTACAGAGATGGTGCTGGGGGGGAAACCAGCTTTTAAGCCAGCTCCCCCTAGCACTGGCTCCTGCTCCCCACTCCCTTGCTGCCTCGGGGGGAAGGCAAGAAGCAAACTAGCTGAGTAGTGACTTGACTAGTCACTTACATCCCTACACCCAACCCAGAATCTCTGGGACTACCATCACTTTCCAGTCATTATCACACTTCCTGGAAGCCTAATGTTGCATGACAGTAAAAGATTAAAAAATCTGTTTGGAGGCCTATCATTACATCACAATATAGTTATGTATCCACACTAGAGACATAAAATCCTGTTCAAAATATTAACTGGTTAAACTATATGTTCAATCAGTTGGCACCATGAGCAGGGGACCGCTGGAACATCCCCCCTTCCCATAGTGTGGTGGGCACAGTAAGGCACTGCCAAGGAGGGACGCTCCAGCAGAGTCAGGTGCTAATTAACTGGTTACTGATAAGCATCACTAGATAAAGGTGATGCTTACAAGTTAATCATTTACCCATTTACATCCCTACTCCATACAGCAAAAGTGTGAGAAAAACATCAGCTGCTCCTCAGTCTCTGGTAGCTTTACTACACTTAAAACACTGTAGCACTTCATAGAAGATGCTACTCATGCAAACAAGAGTGTCATTGTCAATGTAGGAAATCCACCTCCCAAAGAGGATGATAGATAGGTAGGTTGACATAAGAATCTTCTGCCTAGGGCTATCTTCACCAGGTACAGGTGGGTTTAACTGCATTGCTCAGGGTTGTGGATTTTTCACACTCCTGAGTGACTGGAGTTACACTGACTTAATTTCCTAGTGTAGACCAGGCCTGAGAATCCTTTTCATGTCCTGATATTGCTAAAATGAGACCGATATTCTCTACATAATCCCATAACAACCCACAGGGACCAGGCAGAAGGAATGGGCGAGAGTCAAGAGGTGTCGTCTCAACGTGAGGGGATGGGGAGCAGAAGTCAAGGAGGTGGAGTCTGAGGCAGAAGGGGATTGTGGCGTTGAGGGGAGAGAAAGAGGCAGGAGTCAGGAAAGGAGGCTGAAGGAAGAGGGGATGGCAGAAGGACTCTTCCCTCTGCCTCGGGCTGAGGGAATGGGGCAGGAAGAGGAATGGGGGGGCGAGAAGCACAGGTCAGAAGGGGGGCCGGGGGAGACGCTCAAGGGAAGCAGGTGGCAGTCTCCGAGGGAGAGAAGAGGCAAGAGAAGGAGGGGGGTCAGGAGAGAAGGCTCGGGGGGAGGAGATGGGCAGGAAGAAGAACGGGGGGCCTGGGGCAGGGGGACACTGGGCGGAGCGGGGAGCCCCCGCCGCCCATACTCACGTCTCTGAACTCGGCCAGGCCCCTCTCGCCCAGTTCGCTGAGGCACTCGTAGGCCGAGCCCGCCTGCAGGAAGAGCTGGGCCAGGCACATACGCTCGCTGCGGAATAGGGAGCCCATGCTGAGGCGGCGGCCGCCCGGCCCCTACCCGCCAAACGGGCGGACGAGGGTTACCGAGCCCTGAGGCGCGTCCGCGTCCCGCGGGAGCCGGTGGGCGCCCCCCTGCTTTGGGCCATAGAGCGCGCTCCCGCGTCGCGAGCGGCAGCTCCAGCCGCTTCCGGTGCCTAACCCCTCCGCAGCCGGCCGAGCGGCGCAAGCCCTACGTTGCTCCGCCCCGCCCGGGGCCGAGCGGCAGAGCGCGCGGGGGCGGCCGAGGCAGTGGAGCCCGCGACCCGAGGTGTCAGGCCCGGCGGGTGAAGCCTGCTGGCTGCGCTGCGGGACCGGGGGGCGTTAGAGCGCCGGGACCCTGCTCGTGTCACCTTCAGCTGTCAGAGCTGCTGGAAACAAGGCGAGTTCTACCAGCTCATCACCGTTCTCCTCCCATGGGGCTCGTGCCCCTTAGCTGTATCTTAGCGGAAACTAGAGCCTTGTCTCCTCTCAGGATTCACTGAGCAATGTCATTTCTCTCATACAACCCAGCGTTGATGGCAGGGAGGCGCCCTAAATACTGTACGGGGCCTTCTCTGGAGTGACATCTACAAATTACTCTGTCTTCACTAGACTTTTTTACCTTGTATTAGTCCAGTTAAGAGCATACCCTTCTTCAGACAACCCCCCATGGAAAGTTTCAGCAGATTCAGAGGCAGCCCCCACCCAGGTCACATTTTATCCAACCCCCTAGCTTTGAAAGTAGGATTAATGAATTAAATTTGGGCCTCTTCTCTTATTAGCAGACAGGGGACTGGAAAATACAGTTAGGCTTGGAAAACTTCATTGGATAGGTTTTGGTTTTGCAAAATGTAAATCAGGGTGGCTGTGTGCTTTATTAATCAGAGCCCCAAGGATGGGACACATGGATCCTGTCCTCAGCAAATTACAAAACCCTTTCCTTTAGCAGAAAAAACTGCCCTTTCTTTCCTTATAGTTTTGGACTGTCCTTACGTCTCAGGCCTGCCCTAAATCTAATCCACCAGAAGATAAGAAACTTCCTAACTGGGGAAATTCAGTAATTTTTCAAGTCTCTTCCTTATGAAAAATGAGTCTTTGTGCCCTATGTTTCAATTAGATAATTAATACTATGAGACATTCTCATATCCATTAATCAGTTCATTTTTTTTAGTTTCATTAAAATTGTCTAAGCATGAGCCAGATGCCCCTAACCCTGCCTCTAAATGCATCTAATGATTCTGGGACTATGCCAAAGGGCAAAACTTCCATACAAAAACCAATTTAAAAAAACAAAACATTTTTGCATGAAGTAGAGAGATTATAAAGACTGTGTACTTTTAGATGGAAAAATTAGACAAGTAAGGTAGTACTATATTTTTACTTACATTTAAAATGGATACAAGGAAACAAATGATTTATACCCCTCAATTCTCTTATAGAACACAAGATACTAAACCAAAGCACTCAGATTCAATTAAAGTATTATACATAGATGAATAAAAAACAAGCTACAAAGGTAAAAAGTTACAAGGTCTCTTAATCTTTATTCAAGGCACAGGATCATCACTTGGAATTCCTACCACCCCACCCACAGGCAGGTTGAATGTAGAGAGGTGAGTCACTTCCTGTTGCTGTATTGGTGCAGACTTCTATTTAAGATAAAATGCCAGGCTAGATGGCCCCTATGATCATTAAAATAGGCTAGTTTCTGGCAATTTTTTAATGTCTCCTACTTAAAAAAATACTATCTAGATTTAATTCCTACTTTTATGCAGTAATTGAGTATTTCTAAATGTATCTGCTTTAAACCACAATATCTAGTGCATTCATATTTTTGTAAAGAGGTCACCAGTGAAACAAAGGAGGTTGACTTTATGTCTGCATAAAATAAGCATGTGGTAAGGCTCTTCTGGCAGGTAGGTTTGCCTATAAACTGTAATTTCTAGAAATCATGTATTGATTTTTATATGAAACCTTTCTGTTTGTTATCCATAATCACTATTTCTTGAATCTTGATCTATGATAATAAACATGATTGTTTTTATTATAAATATCTCTCAGTGCTGAAGTAGTGTATAGGAGCTGAATCATTCAAGCGGGTGTGTGTACTGTTCCCTATGAGTATTCATGGCATAAAGGGCTGAACTCTACATGGGAACTTTTCAAAGGAGCCTGAGAACTAGAGTAAGGGCTGGTATGGAAGATCATCTGGATGCCTAACAGATTGGTGATTTCAGGACATTGACCCTTAGTTAACTACTAACAAGTCTCTCTCTCTCAGTGGAGGCAGGGTGGTAAAAGTGACTCTCAAAACCTGGGCAAGCTGAGAAACATCACATTCCCACACTAGATCGCCAGGGAGTCTTCCAGCTATAGTAATGAATCAATTAATCTTAAGTATAAAACAGATTATTCTTTTAAAAATATCTTCTTGTTAACATATCCAGAAGGAGATATTATTTCCTTTTCAAGATGTATTTTAAACAGAATCACAAATGAAAATAAACAGCAACTATTGCAAGTCCAATAAGGCAATTACAGCAATTTTTTAGATGATGGATTTTAAAATGGGAAACCAATTCCACTGGGATTATTGCTACCATTCAAAATTATTTAATTTCCAAAGTGGTCCTGCAAAATGGAAAAGCCCAACTAAGTGTAAAGTTCAATCTTAAATTGCTTAGAGAACACTAGTTATGTACTTGAATTAATCAACCATTAATTGAAGTATATATCTTTTCGGTAAATAGTTAAATGTTTTACAGTTTAGGTATGAATCCACCCAACCATATTCCTGCACCTATGCAGCGCACCATTCTGATACTCCTTTTACAGGATCTAGCCTTTAATACTGACCGATTATCTTTTATTAAAAAAATATTTCAGCCATATTCTAGATAGGTCAGACATTAATTTTATATCTTAGTGTTTATATAAAAACTAGAAGATTTACTCAGTGTTGATTGGGTCCTTATCTCAATTTTTCTTCATTAAATCATTGCTCTGTGATGGGGCTTGGGCAAAAGTGATCATGAAATCATAGAGCTCATGATTCTAAGGAATGGTAGAAGGGAGAACAGCAAAATAGAGATAATGGATTTCTGGAAGGCAGATTTTAGTAAACTCAGAGAGCTGGTAGGTAAGGTTCCATGGGAAGCAAGACTAAGAGGAAAAACAACTGAAGAGTTGGCATTTTTTCAAAGAACATTATTGAGGGCCTAAAAGCAAACTAGTCCACTGCATCAGAAAGATAGAAAGTATGGCAGAAGACCACCTTGGATCAACCAGGCGATCTTACATGATCTAAAAATAAAAAAGGAGTCATATAAAAAGTGGAAACGATCAAATTACAAAGAATGGATATGAGCAAACTACACAGGTAGGCAATGGCAAGATTAGAAAGGTCAAGTAAGAACAACCCAGGAAACTACAGACCAACCAGTTTAACTTCTGTGCCAGGGAAGATAACGGGCAAAAAATTAAGGAATTCATCTGCAAACATCTGGAGGATAATCAGGGGATAGGTAATAGTCAGTCAGCATGGATTTGTAAAGATCAAATCATGTCACAATCTGATAGCTTTCTTTGATAGGATATCAAGCTTTGTGGGTAAGGGAGAAGTGGTAGACGCAGTATTCCTAGACTTTAGTAACACATTTGACAGTCCTATATGACCTTCTCATCAATAAACTAGGGAAATACAACTTATATGGGGCAACTATAAGGTGGGTGCATAACTGGTTGGATAACCATTCTCAGAGAGTAGTTACGAATGGTCCACAATCATGCTAGAAGGGCATAACAAGTGGGGTTCCGCAGGGGTCTGTTTTGGGACCAGTTCCGTTCAATATCTTCATCAACAATTTAGATGATGGCATAGAGAGTACGCTTATTAAGTTTGCAGATGATACTGCTGGGAGGGGTTTCAAGTGCTTTGGAGGATAGGGTCAAAATTCAAAACGATCTGGACAAACGAGAGAAATGGTCTGAGGTAAATAGAATGAAGTTTAATAAGGACAAATGCAAAGTGCTCCACTTAGGAAGGAACAATCAATTTCACACATACAGAATGAAAAGTGATTATATTGGAAGGAGTATTCCTGAAAGGGATTTAGGAGTCATATTTAGTTTGTGGTGCACTATGAGTCAACAGTGACACACTGTTGCAAAAAAGCAAACATGATGCTGGGATGCATTAACAGGAATGTTGTGAGCAAAATGTGAGAAGTCATTCTTCCGCTCTCTTCTGTGCTGATTAGGCCTCAATTGGAGTATTGTGTCCAGTTCTAGGCACCACATTTCAAGAAAGAGCTGGAGAAATTGGAGAAGGTCCAGAGAAGAGCAACAAAAATGATTAAAAGCCTAGAGAACATGTCCTATGAGGGAAGACAAAAAGAATTGGGCTTGTTTAGTTTAGAAAGAGAAGACTGAGAGGGGACATGATAGCAGTTTTCAAAGTATCTAAAAGGGTATCCCAAAGAAGAGGGAGAAAAATTGTTCCTCCTGACCTCTGAGGATTGGACAAGAAGCAATGGGCTTAAATTCCAGCAAGGGAGGTTTAGGTTGGACATTAGGAAAAACTTCCTAATTGTCAGGGTGGTTAAATACTGAAATAAATTGCCTAGGAAGGTTATGGAATCTCCATCACTGAAGATATTTAAGAGCAGTTGCATAGACCTCTATCAGGGATGATCTAGAGCAGTGGTCCCCAACCTTTTGGGGCTGCCAGGCGCCTGGGGGCGGGGCCACTCACGTGCCAGGCACCCGAGGGCAGGGCTGCACACGCGCCCGGGAGCGGGGCCACCCGTACGCCACGTGCCCAGTGCTGGCGCCGCACATTCGCCACACTTCCGGGGCTGGCACCATTCCTGTGCCACACGCCCAGGGCCCGCGGGCACCGCATTGGGACCACTGATCTAGACAGTGCTTGGTCCTGCCGTGAGGGCAGGGGCCTTGACTCAATGACCCCTTGAGATCCCTTCCAGTTCTAGTATTATATGATTCTATGAGAGATTCAGTATGTAGGTTTCCCCAAGGAAAGAGGACTACTCTAGCCCTCTCAGTCTGCAGCAGCTTGAGGTCAAGTGAGAAGTACACAGCAGACACAGCTGGGGGAGGAAGACAGGTCCAGGTTAAACTGCTTCCTGCACTTACCAACCAGACTGAGGAATATAGCAAAAAGCATTTTCCTCTCGCTCCCTGATGAAGGGAAATAGCCAGCAATGCTCCTGTACAAATGGGGGGAGGGAGACTTGCAGCCTCTTCCACCCACCCTAAAGGGCTTCTGGGGTGGGGCAGAGGCTTGAGGTTGGGGAGGTTCAGAGGAGAGAAAAGTGCAACATCTTTCAGCTGCCTGCTGATTATGTCTCTATTCTGTATAATGTTATGCCTCCTGGTACTCATGGGGTGGGGAGGTCATCCCCCACCTCCTGCACAACCAAACCCTTACCCTGCTTTATATTATAGTAAGAGGGAACTACATATCAAATTTGGTGGTCGTAGTTCTTACTGTTTAGGAGGAGTTCTTAAATAGGCTGGCTTACAGATACTCTCTCAAATATATAGTAAACATACATAAAATCCAGAAATTATTTTTTTTCACAAACTTTATAATAAAAATACTACTTATTGAAACAATAATTGAATGCAAAAAATGTAAAAAGTGCAGTAGTAAAATATGTTTTGTATGCTCAAATTTTCAACTGTTGTATTATTTTACACTTCAAGGATTCTGCTCCAAGGATTACTCAGAACAGCGGCAAGTAGGAAGAAAAATGCCACTATTAAGCCTTTGGCAAGACACTGAGAGTATGGTTCTCCTGCAAATAAAATAAATAAATAAATAAATAAAAATAAGAATATTAAAATGTAAAAATAGGCAAAGATAAAAAACTACTGTCTACAAGTGAACATAGACCTAAAAATATTAGGTAGTACAAAACAACCTGATACCTCAATCTCCTGCTGAGAACAACAGGGGCAGTTCTCTGCACCCTTGAAGTTCTCATTGTGGGAGCAGTGCTTTAAGCATGCTCTACAAAAATCAACTAGTTAATTCTCACAAGTCCCTGTAAAGCATGATCATATGTATCTTCTACAAATGGAAAAACTAAAAAGTTAACTGATATACCAAAATAGAAAAGCCTTTATTGGGACACCGGAGATCCTAACTCACTGAGTTGAAAGTTGCCAAATGCTACCGAAAAGAGAACGTGATCAGCTTGTAGGCTGGTATAACAAAGCAAGACATGCATTCTTTTAGAAAGTATGTTGGCCAGAAAGAAAGTAAACAGACTGTGGGATAGAGAACTTTGAAAAGGGCTAGAAAAGGAACCCTTCTCTCCCTAAAACAACATTTTAAATATAGAAATAAACTCCTGCTAAACTAAAGTATGGAGGCTTTATTTTTCCTGGTTTATCTGCCAAAATACAATATACATTTGATCATGGTCAGTAAAATAATCATTTAATAAACATTCTTTACATCTTGTACAGTAATTCATCGCTTACCACGTGCCCGCTTAACATGCTTTCGCGATAGCACGATTTTTTTTTTAGGGAACATTTTTCGAACAACACGACCTGTCCCTGTAATAACATGATTTTCCCTACTGGCCGGCTGGTCGCTGGCAGCTGTGTGGGGCTTCCCCTGCCTCCCTGCAAAGCTACGGAGGTTTGCCCCTTGCCACACCATTCCCCGGCAACCCCCTCTGGGGATGCTTCGCTCCCTCTCTTCCACCCCCCACTTGCAGCCGGTGGCTGGGTTTCCCCAGCTGGCCAATCGCTGGCAGCTGCTCGGGGGGTTTCCCTGCCTCCATGCAAAGCGACAGAGGTTCGCCGCTTACCGCACCGTTCCCTGGCGACCCCCTCTGGCCAGATGCCTTGCATCTGGCAAGGAGGGGTCACTGGGGAATGGCACGGTGAGCAGCGAACCTCTGCCGCTTTGTAAGGAGGCAGGGGAAGCCCTGCACAGTTGCCAGCTACAAGCGGGGGGTGGAGGAGAGGGAACGAAGCATCCCCAGAGGGGGCTGCCGGGGAATGGTGCAGCGAGCAGCGAACCTCCAGAAGCAGGGGGAAGCCCCGTGCAGGTGCCAGCAACCGGCCAGCTGCGGAAACCCAGCCACCGGCTGCAAGCAGGGGGCAGAGGAGAGAGAGCGAGGCATCCAGCCAGAGGGGGTTGCCGGGGAACGGCATGGCGAGCAGTGAACTTCCGCCGTTTTGCAAGGAGGCAGGGAAAGTCCCATGCAGCTGCCAGCCACTGGCCAGCTGGAGAAACCCAGCCACCACCTGTAAGCCCCCTCCCTTGTCCTTTCTTTCCCTTCTCCAGAGCCAAACACCTCCCCTTCCCTGCTATAACTGAATCCCCTTTCTCCCCCAACCTTATGTCCTGGTCCCAGATGCTAACAAGCGCAGGCTGGAGCTGTGAGCACACGTGGGCTTGAAATGCAACCCGCACCTTTTCCATTATTTTTAATGGGAAAATTGACCCCGCATAACACGTTTTCACTTAGCACGATCATTTTCTGAAACGTATCTACCATGTTAAATGAGGAATTACTGTAATTCCAAAAGACAGGAGGACTTCATTTTCCTGTTACAAAGCGTCATTCAATGTAATGATTTTAAGAAGTCTTCATAATACATTGTACGCCACACACTACTTTTTTACCTGTGTAATACCGTGTCAATGGATAAAAGAGTTGTGGCCAGCAAACTTCATTTCGATTGCAGTCATATTCTGTATAGTTAATCTGAAATCTACAAAAACAATTATTAAAACCTTAAATTGCAACTATGGTACAACCAGACACCAGTGCAAATGAAGGTGAAAACAAATTAGAAAGTTGTGGGGTTAAATAATCTTGCAGCTGTTTCTTCAAAGTATCTTTTCATGAAAGATCAATTAATACTCGACCATTAAACCTGAACACTTTCTTTCTAGTAAGTATCTCTGATTTTTAGCCATATGATGAGTACAGATTTACACCAAGAAAAGAATAGTACAAGGGCTTTAAACACAAAAGAACTAGGAAGAAACAGAGAGGAAAATTTAGGCTGCATATCAACAGAAAACTTTTTAATAAGAATTTTTAGTCCATGGCATAGTTTCCTAAAAGAAGGTCTCATCTCATGAGAAACTTAAAACTAAACTGGACAAAGCAATATAAAGTTTACTATAAGAAAAAGCTTCCCTTGGTGGGGATAATATTTCTGTATATAATTCTATGGTTCTAATAGTAAGAGAACACACACTATATTTTGGAAATAACACAATTGTTTGAATTTGCCTAATGAGGCTATCGTCACTTTAGGGGCTGGCCTAGCAGCTTGAATTCACTTGAGTGAATCTCACAAAAATAATTCTGATGAAGGACTTGTCAGATGAGTAAACACTGCAAGATGAGGCCCTGGATGCTGAGTACCCTTCAGCTCCCTCTGAAATCTTACTGGTTTACTGGTATTTACAGCACTTCACGGAAACAGATGCTTAATTGATAGAACAGCTGTGGTTCATTACAGTCTAACCATACCTCAAGCATAATGATTATTTTCTGGCCACCAAATTTACTTATTGTAATTTGATATTTCCTCATAGTATGATGCTGGATATCTAATTTCTAAAAAAGTTACCTGGTCATTGGAATGGGTGGTTGAGCTGGCACTTTAATAAAATGGACTGAAGCAGTGACAGGAAGAGAACTGGATTTATTTTGACAGATAATCCCACACTGAAATTGCCATATCACTGTTGAAAAACTGAAAGAAAATTAGCACACAGTCAGTGTACTTTACATGGGAAATATCAATTAGTACAGTATATCTTGCTATATTCTCGTATTGTACTTTCATAATTTTATTAGGTATTCTCTATTTTAATCTGATCTGGATGATATAATTCTCCTAGATTCTAACTAAAATTTCAATACACTTTGAGATTAATATAAATGCTTTTCACTTTTGTCTTTTCATAATAAAGCATTTAATAAATTTTGATGGAACCATCACATCACACCATGATTCAGGTAAGTATCATCCAATGTCATTGATCAGTAAATTGAATTGCAGATAAATTACCGGTAAGTGACTTGGTCCTGGGCAACTCAGTATCAGAGCTACAACCAGTGCTCAGGAGTCCTAACAGTCTGCTATTCTAACCAAGAGGGAACATTTGCTAATACAAATAATTGTTCACTCTGCACAGATAGTGAATAAATGCCTTTTTGTTTGATTTTTTTTCACAACAGAAAATTTTACCTATAAAGGTCTACATTAATCTTTATCTAATGAGATGGAATATATAAAACTTTCTGCTAATATGAGTTTTTGACACTAGAAACTTATAAGTTTTAAATATTTACTTCTGGAATTTTTCATTTACCATGCTTTCAAACATGTAACTTGTTACTAATGTGTATCAAGTGAAGCTACTCAATTAAAGTTATTGAAGAGCACATAGAAACATGACTGCTAATAAAAAGAGATTGTCAAGTTAAAATAATATTTTAAAGTAATACATTTCCTTATTGCTGTTGCTAGCAACAATGGAAGAGACTTTTTAATTATTTCAGTTTTAATAAGTCTATTTTAACTTTCATCAATATTTTTTTTTGTTCATCTCAGCTTAGAAATGAAAACAAGCTAACCGGAAAATGAAACTGATTATATACAAGAGCAGCTGGATTTGAGTTACAAATACTGTAAAGAGGAAACCCAAACAAAACCCCAGATAATCATGAAAAATCTAAACACAACTTTTTTTAAAGTTACATATTTTTGGCCTCATCTACCCAACAGTGTCTAATTATTCTTGACCACAATATTCACCAATTATAAGAAGCACCATGATTCTGTGTACCTGAGCTGCACACCAAGTATCTCTTCTTGTGCAATCCCTTGTACTGCACCCACATCAGCAGTGATTATGTGAATATTCAGGTTAGCTGGAATATCTGAGCAGATGCCCTTCACATTTCCAACACTTGCATTTTCGCTAGGATTAGGTGGATCTAAACCTATTCAGGAAAACAGAGTTACTTATATTTGAAAATAATATATTAAAAAACTTTGCACATTATTAGGATCTCATTGCATTGTGAGAAACACTGCAGAGAAAAACAACAAAAATGTCTTTTCTTTCTTGGATAAAAAAGAGGTTCCACATGAACAATTGAGATTGAAAGTAAATATAAAGTTTTACCAATCTGTATACATGATTTAAATTGACAGTTTTTATTTCCTCTGTCATCATTTTTCATATTAATTTGTATTTGTAGGAGGATGGTATTGCATGTACACGGAGAAAGAGGGTTTCTCATAATTTGAAATTAAAAACACTTATCATACACCTTTTTTATGATTTTATAAGAGAAACTATAATATAATTAGAATATCTTAAAGCAAAACTAAAATCCGTATTAATCTGTGACAGAGATAACAAATGAAGCTTTAACTTACATATGAAGCTCTGACTTACGTATTATTTCCACCAAGTCATTTAGATCACTGGAACTTGAGTTACCTCTCTTCCCAACGTGAGTAGCTTGTACTAATGAATTAAGTCTATCAGTTACATCCTTCCTGCAAAATACTCACATTGTAATACAATACAAATAAAACTGTATCTATACCACTTTGGGCTGTGATTTTATTAGATTTTGTCAGTAATTGTACAGGAGACCCAGTATGAAAACCCAAATGCTGCTGGAATTGATGTGGATGAAGGTGAACCAATAAACTACTAAAGATGCTATCTTCTAAATGAGATGTGAAACAAAGGTATTTAGCATTTGTTTTTAAATTACCCATCCCTACAGAGGAAGTCTGGGCCAGTGCTTCGAATACTAACACGGGACTTTGGAGACCTAGGTTTGATTCCCAATTTTCTCAGATTTCCTCTGTGCTTCTGTTTCCTGCCTGTAAAATGGAGATAAAAGCACCACCCTAACTTCCAAGAGTGCTGTAAGGATAAATACATTCAGGATTACAGGTCATCAGCTATTAATGGGATTGGGGGCCTGTGGGGATTTTAAACAAACTACTTATTAGTAGCTTCAGGAGGTAGCCGAGTTAGTCTTTACAAAAAAAATAAATGGCTGTCAGGAAGAATACAATCAATTGACTTTGAGTCTCATCTGCTTCGTTTTAACTACCCAATCTTCAGATACCTACTGATTCCCTCTACCTCCCTGATTTTCTATACCCTCTGCTCCCTGTCTCCCCGTCTTCTCCTTCTCCCCCCTCCTATTTATTTTGGGTCTGCACATCCTAAACTCAAAACTCCAGTCATCTGAAGAAGTGGGCTGTGCCCATGAAAGCTCATGATACCATCTACATGTTTTGTTAGTCTATAAAGTGCTACCAGACCATTTGTTATTTATTAGTAGTTTGAAGTTTCAAAATTCTCAATGCAGTCACTTAGCCGAACTTTGTTTTGAGCTACTTGAGTTATTCCAGTGGGGAAAAATACATCTTTTTTTAATAGGAAAAAATTGTTTTATTGACAGTCTCCCAACTCCAAGGCAACTTGCTGAAGCTACTAAAAAATCCCCCTTAAAAACACTAAAAATAGCCATTTTCAAGCCCAAAAGTTGAATATTTAGAAAAATATGAATATATGGATAAGAAGCTTATATAAGAGCTGTTTTTCAGCATCAGCTATAGGAAGAGAAAACAAAAATTCACGCTATAATAATATCAAATTAAAATGCATCTGTTTCTTATTTTGAATGTTAAGATAAAAATTCTTTTAATATGTAAAGTAAGCCAAAAATAAATATGGAGAAGAGAACAGGAGAGCCCAAATATATCTCACCTTAACTGACTGCAATTCTTGTCAATGTCAACTTTTAAAATGCATCCAGATAGTGAATTTAATCCAAACAGTACTGGTGTGAAAGTTGCTGATGTACATAAACCACTGCCAACTACAAAATGAAAACATCCATTTGTGTTTCTCCTATTGACTTTTGAGTCTCTATCTTGCAAATATGTAGAAAGCTACTTTGATTTAGAATGCTAAAACAGCAAAACCAGCTTAACTCAAATATTAGTAAAATTCTATTCATCTTAGGTGTCAATCCATTTTCATTTGTAGCATCTTAAAAACTACACATTCTTCAGTTCTTTATTACATATGTCTTGCACTTATATTCAAATGACAATATTTCATAATACCCATTAGTTTATTTTTCCAGTATTTCAGTAGCAGTATTTTATTAAATAGAAAGTATTACCTACAAAAATATCATTATGATATATGAAACTGATTTATTATACATGTATATTTCATTGCATTTTGAGTTTCTATAATAAATTTTCTGAACTCCAAAAAACTACATTAGCAACTCAGAGCAGTTTAGGAAAGCCAAAAGTCAAAAACAAAAGCAGCAAAACACATAATAAATTAAGAGTATTTTTGGTTTATATTGCAGTTGCTATTAAAGCAGCATATCAAAAAGGTAGTACCTGGCTTCCAAAGCTTTAAAGTGGTAACAGTATCAGATGAACTAATATTTACAGCTCTAACAGGTTTGCCAAGCTGGTAGCCTAAACACACAAAGAGAAATTGTGACAGTTTTATAAGAATTCACCAGCATTGACATTTTTATAATACATATAACTCCCCAAGTTCTTAAAAGTAACATGGTCTAGTGAATTGAGTTCAGGAATGAAGGCTAGGAACTACTGTATTCTAATCTTGGCTTCCTAGCTACTTTGTAACCTTGGGGATAACAATATAGACTTCCTTTGAAAGTGCTTTGAGATCTACTGATGAAAAGCACTGTGTAAGAACCTAGGTATCGTAGTCTCTGATATTCTCTCACGAGGGCATTGTGAGGATTAGTGTTTGTATAATATGGACTATAAATGTATATTATTATGATCATGAACCCTTCTCATTTTGCTAGAAGCACTGTCTCCTACAGTTCTGAATGTGTTGGAGAACCCTAATGGACTAATGAGGTGCTTAAGTTTCACATCTAAACAGAAATTTCATTATAGCAAAAATGGTTTCACTTCAAACAAAAAAGTATTAATGAACTGCAGAAAACAGTAAGAGACAAATTCTGCCTTATGTTAGCTGGCTGCAGCTTGGGAAAAAAGGAAATAGCTGGGGGGGAAGCTTCTCTTCTATCTTCCTGTGCTGCCACAGCGCAGGAGTCCAACATTCAAGGAAGCATCAGTATGACACCTGCTAATGCTTCATTTCAATGGGAATACTTACAGAAGCAAGCACTATATCTGGTAGTGCTTTTAGAATCAAATCCTAAATTTTAATTCCACGGTATCTGATAATACCTTTCAGCATTATCAATATTACCAGTAGCACAACAGAAAAAAGAAAGGCTATGATTATCAGCATTAAGATGAAAATGGCAGAAATATAAGAAATAAAATTGGGCATAACTGCTCCTAGCCAGTGTTCCCTGTAAGCTGAGCACTTGGGCAGCCACCCAAGAAAGAGTCACATGCTGCCCAGCTAATTAGCAAAGCACCCTCAGCAGGCAGCATATGTTTATATTGGTGGTGCACCTCTGCACATGCCTTAGTCCACAAAACAAAATTTATTCTGCACATGGATGGAGGGAACACTTGCCATGGGTGTAATAAAAACCTCCCCCGCTCCCCCCGCCCCAATCAACCAACAGACGCGAACGTAAAACAAAGTATAATTACCTGGATTCCCAGACAGTTCTGTTGTACTAGTACTATTGAAGCTTATAAAATTTACTGCAAATCTCTGTGTCAGTATTTCTAGTAAAAAATAAATAAATATATATATATAATTTCTTAGCAAAAAAGTAGTCCATTTCAATACTTTTCTCTCTTTATATATATAGATATGCATATAAATGTTTTTCCTGATATAACAGAATGTTTCTGCCAGGTGGCAGAATGACATCATCATATCATCAGCATCAACAGGCTCTCTCAGCAAAGCAAAAGCAGCCAGAGAAAAGTGGTAGGCGAGCGTAGCTAGCAGAGGGTGCTGGTCCCCTAATGTTACCTTAAAAAGCAAGTACATCAAAAACTACCGTATTTTCCGGCATATAAGATGACTTTTGATGCTAAAAAACATCCCCCAAAAATTGGGGGTCGTCTTATACGCCGGGTTTACAGGCGGCGGGGCAGCCCAGGCGCACCTGGGATGCCCCACCGCCGGCTTCCCCCGAGGCTTTGCAAAGCCGCGGAGGGGCTCCGGTGGCGGGGCAACCCAGGCGCACCGGGGCTGTCCCGCTCAGAGGCTTTGTCCCTCAGAGGCTTTGCTCCCGGTGTCCCTGGTCTGCTGGAGATGGTCCCCAGCAGACCAGAGGCACCGGGAGCAAAGCCGAAGCGGCGGTGGGGTGCCGCGCTTCTGAGGGACCCCGCCGCTGCTGCGGCTTTGCTCCAGGTGCCTCTGGTCTGCTGGGGACCGTCTCCAGCAGACCAGGGACACCGGGAGCAAAGCCGGGGAGGCGGAGGGGTGCTGGGGTATAAGACGAAAACCTATCTTAACTAAAAAATTAGGGGGTCGTCTTATACGCCCAGTAGCCTTATACGCCGGAAAATACGGTAAACTCCCTCCCCAAAGTAACCAAAATCTTGTTAACTGACATACATATCAACCAGCAACTGTCATTTAGATCCACACTCTTGGATTGTGCATGCTCATATGATTTCAGAAGCTGATTAACACGTTCTGTGAAGTTTCTCGAATCCTCAGGCCACTTACACATGCCTTTTTTGTATAAGCAATATATAGTATATCAACCTCCAATCACTGATTTATAAGTAACTATCCTAAAACAAACAACATATTAACCAGTGTGACAGGGCATCTACCTTGCAATGGTCCTTTAAGGACAAAAAACCCAGCCCTGAGTGAGGGCCGAGAGTGAAGCACCAGCTGAGGCGTAATTGCTCATTAGGGCTCAGCTGGGGGTTATATACAGAAGGGCTCCTGGAGGGAGTGAGGGAAGACTCACTCTTGCTGTGGCTAGAGAGTAGGAAGGGCCTGAATACCTGGGAGCAGGAGGCTTCCTAGAGGTACAGCAGTGCTGGAGAAGGAAAGCAGAGCTGGTGAAGCTCTGGCCAAGCAAGCTCCCAAGGCTGCAGGACCCGAAGCAAGGCCTGAGACTACTAGGGCTGCAGAGAGGCAGCCAGGATAGGCAAAGGCAGCAGGTCCACACTCCCTTGCCAATGATGAGTGACTATTACAGACTGCAGTTTGCCCCTGAGGTAGGGGCTAAATGAAGACTGGCAGTGAGTCTGAGGCAAGGAGGGTATAGGGGAATTGGGTGTTACCTGGGATTGAAAGTGATGTTCCCTGGGAGGGGAGGACTCGGGAATACAGAGACTGATTAACACCACCCCACCCCCACCCCAAGGGAAGGGGGCCAAGAGTCACTAGAGTGGGCACTGCAGGAGGGCAGTGTCCTGAAGAAGACGCCACAGGCTGGGAGTGATGCGGGTCTGGAAGGGAGTGTGAAGACACAGAGAGACACTGGCAGAGGAAGGCATCCTGCAAGTATGTGAGCTAATTCCCAGTGCTACCAGAAGGAGACACTGTGGCAGCGAGTCCGCTCCATGACAACCAGACACATCTGGCTCTTCTCAGCCCAATGGAAAATTCTATTTCAAACAGCATTGTCTTCTGAGGTTTGGTTAAAAGTATTTTTCTCAAAACTTCTATGCTGAGAAAAAAAATATTTCTGAATAAGCAGTTTTGTAAGATGTGCAGAACAGTACCTCTATCACATAACTTTCCAGTGTAGACTGTGACATTTATTTCCTCTATTGTCTTGCCTTTCCATATGAACATATAATATTCTGCAAAGGTCACACTTCTACATAAAATCTCAGTAGGCAGAATGTCTTCTGTAAAGAAAAGAACACTTCAAATGATGGAAACTATACTAATGAAAGAGGTTATTATGCCCTAAGAAAGATTTTAATGTAAGATGCAATAAAAACTACCTTTAACTAAATCTTGGGCATAATAGCCTTTTTTTTAAACAAAAGCAACTCAATTTTAGTGTTGAGTTACTATATCATATCACATCACACCAGTATAGAGTATCTATGATAGATCTCCAGGCTAGAAGAGTGTACTACACAAAAGTGTATATCAACTGACTATAGGACCCAAACAGAAAGGAGGTCTTTCAAAATACCAATCTATACATCTACATGTGGATGGGGCTTGACTATTATACTTGAATGTAAATTCTTAATAAAGCCAAAAGGTTCCTTACATCTTAATTCCATTACAACAGTTGACATTTGTTCTCTAAAATTACTTTTGATCCTGGCTAAAATGTGTAAAGATTAGAGGTCTGATCCAACTGAAGTCAGTAAACCTCAAAGGGGAGATGAATTAGACCATAATGTTTTTCAATTTACATAGCACAATAACTTTAAGTTTCAGATAATTGCAAAGATCTCTTTTAAGATCTTAAATTAATCATTACCTCCTTATCTCTTTAAGAATAAGTAAGAATACATGCGTACAGAAAAGACACATACCTAGTTTAGTGATGAAATTATGCATATCTGTTACATTTCCATAGATGACATTTTGTTGGATGGTATCTGGCAAGAAAAATAGTAAATGCAACAATTCTAATTAGCAAATGAGACATTGCTTCATGTTTATAATCTTAAGTAAAGGATTTATTAAACTATAAAAAATGAGTTAGAAAATAACCCAGCAGCTCCCAGTAAAAGGCTAAACAGTTGTTACACCATAACAGGTTCCTCTGAAAGAGCACTGTTTAAATGACACAGTAAAATAACCTATTTTCCCTGAGTCACCATATTAAAATCCAGATTGATATAATGGATCCAAGCAATGCCCTCACATATGCAAGTACAACAGATAGAATTAGGCCTACATACTTTAAGCGCTGGTTATACAAATAATACACATTTTCAAAAGAGCATTAACAATACTGACACATGCTATTTTTTAATTATAATCAGATCTTTCTTAATAAAAGATAATATATGGTGTTCTGAAGGATTAATATACGGTACTTCTCCAGAACCCCAACATAGTACAAGAAGTGATGTGGGGATAGTATTTTACAGTGTAAAAAAAATGTCCTATGTTATAACTTGTATTGGAAAACTTAAAATATGCTGTTCCCATGCTGGCACAAGGGCAGGGAGTAACGTATTTCCTGGGTCTCAAATATAAAGGGAATATATTTGAGACCCAAGAAATAATTCTCTCTAAACCAGGAGAAAAAAAATGTTATAGAGCAGCTACTCATGGCTTTCTCTAAAAAAGGAGGATAGTGTCTGCCGTTGGCTGGAGAAAAAAGTTCTTACAAAAAGTCTGAAAGAACAGGGGTGCTCTCAATGCGGGCCACTACTTGAACTTCATTGAGCAAAAAGCTGTATTCAGTCACAGAAGGAAGTCATATCCCAAGCTCAAAGTCTCATATCCTGAATCTGGAAGAATGGCTAAAATGCCTTGCTAGGGAGAATTTTTTAGACAATAACATGATATCACATTGTCCATATAGTAGCAACCTTATCATCAGACTTAGGACTTTAAGATCACTATATCTATTCTTAAATCAATATCAGCACATTTTGTCAAAGCAAACAACATACCTCCAGTACCACTGTTTATCATCACATTATGAGACAATCCTTCCTTGTAAGATGACAGACTAGTAACACATTTAACATCAAAATTCTGAAGGAATGCTACTGGGGCGTTTCCAACACATTGCCCAGCCATGGATCGCTGCACGCAGTTCAACAGAAAAGAATATGAAGATGGAATTTATTCTAGCTCTACTGTTCACACTAAAAACACACTGCTATTTCATTGCATATGGCGTCAGTATTATGCCCACCTACACTTCTCTCAAAATAAATAAGTTGTTAGATCAAATGAATTGTTTATATCAAAATGAGATTTTAAAATACAGCTTTCAATAAAATTGTAATATAATTCAAGGTTTCACTTTGATCAGCTAGACCAACTATAATCAGTGACTAAAATGAAAATTCTAAAATGCAAAAAAAAAAAAAATTGAGTACATCGGTATGGAATTAACGGAAAATAAATAGAACAAGAGTTTGGCAGTTACACAACATAGAATAATAATAATATAGAAATACATAAAAATCCCTTAAATGTTAAATTACACCAAATTTAATTATATTTCATGATAATGTATTTTCTTGGCTAAATTCAGAATATTCATTTTATATAATAAAAATTGATGGCAGAGAGACAATTTTATTTTTAATGTGAAGTTTGTGCTAGTTAAAAAGTATATTTCATGAGTTCAAAAGAGCTAGTCAGAGAACTGCTTGTAACTGTCCTTGTTCCTATACATCAAGACAGGGGAACTGACAAATGGGGAAAAGAAAACAAAAACAAAAGCCAAATATTGCTAACATGAAGCTAGTACCTGATGAATTGTAAAATATTCATTCTCTGTTGTCATAATTGGGTCTCCTTGTTTGTATCCACGCGAAGGTTTTACTGGAACAGTTTGCAAAGGAATTTTAAATGAAGAAACTTGAGATGAAGAACTGAAAACAAATTTTAAAAAATAAATTATCTGTATATTATTTATTCAATGCAAATAATGACATCTTTCAAGTCTCCCTCACGTTACTTCTAAATCCACATATATAATCAATTAAATTAAATATCACTATATAAATTTAAATAATGCACATTTTTGAAGTGGTGGTTTTGGATAGTTCCTGTAAACAACATTATTCACATTACACAAGTAGCTTAACAACTTATTTGGCATATAGCTACTCCACACATTCACTATTTTTTTTAAACTTACACAGAACCATGGTAGAAGTAACCAAGAAATGGTGTATTGTTAAGAGGAGACTGTACACACAAGAAGGGAAACCAGTCAGGAGCACTTTTTGTTGTCTGAATGGAACACAAATGGTCAAAAGGCAAGTTTACATTCCCACCAAACACTCCAGCAAAACATGATCCATTGAACAATTGCTTCAAATTTGGTGTGCATTCCTTGAAATAAAAAAGAAAAAGGAAATTATTTAACATGACAGAGTTTCTTTTTCTCTTCATTAAGGAAGCTCTCTCATGACAGGCTATATTCATACCAGGGCTATTTAAGACGTGTCTCTTAGCGCAACTCGGGGTTAAGATTAAAATGGAAATACTGACATAAATGCTGTATCCATAATGCATTTAGACATGTCATGCTATTGTGCTGAATATGGCCTTTTAAGTGTTTTCACTACAGCAAGTTTTCCTTTTTAAACTTCTATTAAAAACCAGAGATCACTAAGTGTGCATCTACACAGGATGGCTTAACTCAAAATAAGCTACGCAAATTGAGGTGCATCAGTTGCATAACTTATTTTCAAATAATTTATTTCGAAATTGGGAGCGTCTACACAGTATTTATTTCAAAATAGAGCACTCTTCCTCTGACTTCCCTTATTCCTCGTACAATGAGTGTTACAGGAGTCAGAGTAAGAAGTCCTCCAGCTTGACAGTACTTCAACATTATTTTGAAATAACTGCCTGCTGTGTAGATGGAGACTAAGTTATTTCGAAATAATGCTAGTTATTTCACAATAATGTTGCTGTGTAGACACACCCTAACAGAAACAGTGTTGCCAGTGATATTTTCTGCCTGGGACACTTCAGGTGTGTCTAGCCTATGGGGTATTTTTAAAAAAGTGACCTTTTTTTGAAAAAACTTCCCCTGCATCTAGACTGCTGCCATGTTCTTTCAAAAGTAAATCAAAAGAAAGCGGCAGGTTTTTTGACCGTGGAAAACCTCGCTTTACGAGGAAGAATGCCTTTTTTCAAAAGTGCTCTTTCAAAAAAAGGTGCTATGTAATGCAAACTGTGCTTTTTCAAAAGAGAGAATCCAGACTCCCTAGGTGCTCTCTTTCGAAAAAGCAGCTTGCTTTTTCAAAAGTACTGGTTGTAGCCTAGATGCTCTTTCGAAAGAGGCTTGCAGTCTAGATGTAGCCTTCTTGTGACTGAAGTCCCCCATTTAAATTGTTTTATAGTGATGTACTTACTCTTCAAAGTCTGAGACCATCAATATTAACGTACAATATTTTAACATAATTTTGCAAGTATTTTAGTGAACTTTTCTGTATTTCCTAAGCATACTGGTAACATAAAACTTTAAAGGGAATAACTTTAAAAAGTTAAATGTGTAAACAGTACCAGGTCACAGCAACAACGAATATCACAAGTTCCAGCTGTCAGGTTACAAGGACAAGAGCCAAGGGGCTGAAACACTTGGTTAGGGATTACTGTTGCATTTTCTATAAAAGGATAATAAAAAATAAAATTAGGCTACAAAATTATCATTTTCATTCACAATGCAATCCACTACTTGGAATTACATTCTTTTTAAAAAGAAAAAGTCTGCTTTAAAGGTTATTCCTACCCTTTTTTAAAAAAAAAGTATACTGACAATTATCATTTTATTGCTGTTTTATCTACTATTTTCCCATTGCTTTACATTTTGGGCCCACTCCATTACAATGAAACTCACTAAAGCACTTCTCTACAACAGGCAACTCAGTTGGAAAGATGGCTAAACTAAATCAGATATTCGCTATCAACATCACTATATTTTAATCATCAATTTTCTTCTGTTTAAAAAAATTATCATGACTTGAAAAATTAAAACAATTACTACTAGTTTGCTTCACAAGCAATGGAACTGCAGAGATAGGTTAGCTTGTAATAACCTTATAAAATCAATTTTGCAAATGCCCAAAAGACACAACTGCAGACCAAAAAAACTACAGGCAGTCCCCGGGTTACGTACAAGATAGGGACTGTAGGTTTGTTCTTAAGTTGAATCTGTATGTAAGTCGGAACTGGCGTCCAGATTCAGCCGCTGCTGAAACTGACCGCCAGTTCTGACTTACATACAGATTCAACTTAAGAACCCCAAGTCAGCTGCTGCTGAAACTGATCAGCCGCTGATTCCAGGAAGCCCGGGGCAGAGCAACTGTGCATCGGGCTTCCTGTAGTCAGCACTGGTCAGTTTCAGCAACGGCTGACTTGGAGACGCCTGGGGCAGAGCAGCTGGGGTGCTGCTGGGTTGCTCCAGTAGCGCGGCTCCTTGGCGCTACTGGACCAACCCAGCAGCACCCCAGCTGCTCTGCCCCAGGCGTCCTGATTCAGCCGCTGCTGAAACTGACCAGCAGCGGCTGAATCAGGACGCCTGGGGCAGAGGGCTGGGGTGCTGCCGGGTTGGTCCAGTAGTGCCCAGAGCGGCGCTGCGGGACTAACCGGCAGCGCCCCAGCTGCTCTGCCCCAGGGTCCACAACAAAAGCCTGGTCTGCTGGGGGGGGAGAGGGGGCACACTAGCTGCGCCCCCCTTCCCCCCCAGCAGACCAGGGACACGGGGAGCAAAGCCGCAGCGGCGAGGTGCCTCGCCTCTGAGGCTTTGCTCTGGCACGGGACCCGCTTTGCTCGCGGTGCCCCTGGTCTGCTGGAGACGGTCCCCAGCAGACCAGGGGCACCGCGAGCAAACCCGCCGGGGCTGCTGCTTTGCTCCTGATGCCCGTGGTCTGCTGGAGACAGTCCCCAGCAGACCAGGGGCACCGCGAGCAGCTTTTCTCGCTCCGGAGGTCAAGGTGGCTGACCGCTGCCTGTGAGCTCCGGGGCGAGAAAGCCCCGTTCGCAAGTGCAGATCCGACATAAGTCAGATCCGCGTAAGTCGGGGACTGCCTGTATGGTGAAATGCTTGCCAGTCTGATTGACACGAACAAGAGTTTTGCCTTTGATTTTATCCTTTATCTAGAGATCATAAATTGGAATGTAAAATCCCAATTAATCAGTTAACTGGTTAAATACTGGGTTTAACCAGTTAACTGATTATGTGCAGGATCCCAATGGAAGACTGCTCCAGCCCAGCCACTCCCATTTCCTTCTCCAGCTGCATGGGGGCTTCACCTGTTCACATCCCTAATCATAATTACATTAAAGTTTGGGGCAACAAGAGTTAGCTCATTGGGAAATCCCAAGGAAAACATACAAACACTGAAAAATGCAACTGGAACCAGCCAATATCAAGATTTCTTTTTAAATATCTAAACTCTTACCTGACACATTTCCTATAAAGGAAGAGTTGGCATATATTTCAGCTTGAATCAGGAGATTTGCTAACATTGTTGAACCACGGCAAGCAGAAACTTGAAGAGTCTCAACAACACAAAGTGGCTCCATGCAGCAATCAGTTGTGTTAGACACACACAACTGCAGGTTTCTCATCAAGGTTACAGTCACTTTGGAAACATTCTGAAAAATATCAATTTAGGTTTGACTGCTATTTTAAAATTTAATATATTATACTTAATTATACCCAGCATCAGATTTATGCAGGGAAAGTATAATTGACACCGTATGCCTTCTGGTACCAATTACATGCAGAGGCTTCAATTATATATTAAAAGATTATTTGTTTTGGGACAAACCTAAAAGGTTGAAACGTATGCTGAATTTAACAATCTACAGTTGTTTGCTCCCACTTAACATGAATTATACTACATCAGAACATAAAAACCTAACACAACCAAAAGGATTCATTTTTGATTTCTTATGAAGTCCCGCTAGCTGTGGATTGGTCTGATTTTGCTGTTCATCAAAACCACTATTTAGCAAATACCTCTGGGTGACCACAAGCAATGGAAATTATGGTATCCCACAGAAATTCTAGAATTCATAAAAGTAAATAAAAGTCTAGCATTTATGTAGTACCTTTCATTCTTATATAACACCTTTTTAAAAAAAATTCTCAATCCCCTTCACAAACTACAGACGGGCACATCTACTCCTAAAGGGAAGGGCTGCAGACAACCTCCATGACAGAGCTGAATTTTGACACAGGATAAACCACACCCGAGTCCCAATTCAAATGAGAAGTGTTGTGGAATCTTCAGTACCCACAATAGGGATGTGAATGTGCAGTGAACTACATGATTAACTGATAAGCCTGGGTTTATCGGTTATCCTATTAACTACATGCACACACACCCTTGCTGCTTCTGAATTAGAGGCAGTGGGGGGGGTGGGCATGAGCCGCTGCCTGTGAAAAGCTGGCTTTAAGCAGGCTCCCCAGGCCACAGGAGCCACCTGCCTCCCCACAGACCCACCTCCCTGCTGCCTCCTTACAGAGGCAGTGAGCAGGGAGGGGGAGACAGGAGCTGGTAATTGGGAAGGAGCTGCCTTTAAAGACAGTTTCCCCCAGCACCAGCTTCATGGTGCCACCTGCAGTAGGCTTGCCACGGACAGAGGCTGCTCTATGGGATGCCAGAGTAGCCTCTGTCCACGTGGAGCTCAGACTCAAAGACAGCAGTCCAGGGGGGTTGGGAGGGTAAGAGCAGGTGAAGCTGCTGCAAAGCAGCCTCTGTCCACAGCTGCTCAGGCTTGCTGTGGGAAAAGTCTGGGCTACGGGAGCAGCCCCACTCTGCGAGGGTTCCAATCTCCCCGTGGACAGGAGGCTGCTACGACGGAGCTCAGACACTCCCCCCTTCCTCCCCCCATCTCCCAACAGGAGCTGCTACCACGGACCAGCCTCTGTCCACAAGGAACTCAGACCCCAAAGATAGGGGTTGAGGCAGCTGGGGGGTTGCAAGCAGCTGATCTGCACAGGGATCTGGACAGGGAGCTGACACAGAAACAGCAGTGCAGAGTGGCAGGGGGCTCCCCAGGGCTAGGGTTAGGGAGTGGAATGAGATAACACTTGTTGCCAGCCCCACCCCCAGGGACTATTATGTAACCCCTAAGATTTCACGTTGTTACACAACTATTCAATTACACAATATCTTACGTCACTAGTCAACAAGAATGATTATTCCAAGAAGTAAGAGATCAAGATAAGAAATCAAACATGGATATTCTTTCTGCTACAGGTTGAATGTCTAAAAAACTGGGCCTCCCTAGTCCAGCAACATCCATGGTCCAACAGGACTACAGAAGTTCTGGGGCCAAAGAGCCCCAGAGGCCTGAAATAGGGCAAAGGAGGGCCTGAGGTTGGAAGCCCTGAGAGGGTGGCAGCATCATAAGTCCTGCTAGGTGGGGATGACTGCCCTAGCAAGGCTGAGAGTCCAGCTAAGAATGGCAGCACCAGAGCCAGCCCCAGCATGGCTGAGCATCTTGCTGGGGGCAGTAGGTTCAGCAAGGCTGGCAGCAGCCTGACCAGGCCTGGGAGTCCACCCAGGGGCAGCAGCCATGCCAACAGCGCTAGGGCCGGAGTCTAGCTGGGGGACAGCAGCCAGGCCAGGAATGATAGTCCCAGCAGAGCCAGTGGCCCTGAGAGGAGCAGGCAGCAGCAGCCAGTCCGTGGGGCCAGCAGCAGAGGGAGGGTAGGGGGCACAGCTGATGCTGGGAGTGGAGCCAGGTGTAGAAGGGAGGCTGAATTGAGATCCCCTGGTCTGGCAAATTCCCTCATTCAGGTCCAGTTAGGTTCTTAGGGTGCCGGATCAAAGAAGTCCAACATGTACCATGAAGTGAGCCTCACATTAATCTTAGCTCACCATACTTCAACTCCCTACCTTTAAAGTGAAGAATCAGAATTTTACATACCATACCATGAGATACATTTAAACTCCATTCACCATATCTGTTACTGTCACTACAGCTTAACACTGGCAACATTCCTAAATGTAAAAGAAAAAAAAAGGAAAAATTTGTTTTGCTGCTTTGTGTCACTCTCATCTACATATGGAACAAAGATAAATCCCAATCCTGCTACTAGCTTCATATAGCAGGATGGATAAAAATCACTGATTTATTTAAATTGGATTTGTTTTAATTTTGTTTTTTAAATTATAATACATTTTTCTTTTAAAAAATAAAACTTTTTATATTAAATCTAAATTTCATACAAAATATGTTAAGGCTAGACTTATTTTAATCTGCTAAAATATTGAAATAAAAAATAAATATGATGAATCCATGAGATGCTACCAAAATCTATGAGTTAGCTACTCTTGTCTTATAGGAAATAAGGGAAAACCACTTAACTTTTAAAATCAAGCTTTACAAATACAGCAGAAAATTATTAAATAAGCTATAATAGCCACCATTTTGTAACATACTAAAAATATACTATTAATAAGAATCTGAAAACATTAAGCTACATAGCTGCTTAAATAAATGTATTAAGTTATACTGTACCTTTGTAAGCAGAAAAAACATATCAAACCTAGTATAAAGGTTCTATTTAGTTACTGTAAAGATTCTATTTAGTTGTAAATCAATGTTTTAAATGGTTTATGAATCACTGAGAATATACCTTTCTTTAGAAAATAATAACTGAAGTACAACTGGAAAAAGTTGATGAAAATCAAGTATTTAAAATTGAGGCTTTTCACTTGGAGATTTAAATCAGATTAATATAAATCAATCCACCTTGCCACATTGGCAGAATCCTATGTTCACATGAAACAATGTGCAGTGGTGGCTGTAAGCCTTTGGAGAGTAGCTTCTAGTGCAGAGCTTCTAGTACAGAGGCAATTGTAAAATAAGGTATACATTTTCCTTCAAATCATCTTAGGAACAGAAAGTGAATTGAGATTTCAACTAATATTAATTTGACTATAATTTTTAAATGGTTTTAAGTGATCTCACCTGTTTCTGTATTCACACGAATTAGATTTATAGCCAGAACAACTTCTGCTGAATTCCCAACTAAAAATGAACTGACTGTGGGCCCTGACATGTGGATAAAAGAAGGCTGAAAGACTAAAAAGAAAACAAATGGGCATTTATAGTCACAACATCCTCAAAAGCTTCCATTTATTTAAAAATGGGACATGGCTTGATTCTTCTCTTCTGGCATTTTAAGCTTAATTTAAAACATCATTAAAAAAATATTCAAATCTCCCCGAAGGTCTCAACAGACCATTTTAACATAGCCCAAAGAAACAAGCAAACAAAACACCCCTAAAGACCGAGGAAGAACTATTTCTAAATTTATCTTGCTTTTCTGGACACACCACAGCAGGACATACACTATATTTTATGGAGTGTTTTCTGCAGCTTTTGCTAAATATTAAAAATAAAATTTTGCTATAATAAATATTATGATTACTCCTCCCACAAAATAAACCTCTAATATCTAGTAATATTTACTCATGTCAGGCAGGATCATAAAATCAAGGAAGATTAGGGATGGAAAGGGACCTCAGCAGGTTATCTCCAACACGCTGCTCAAAGCAGCATCAACCCCAATTAAATCATTCCAGCCAGGGCTGTGTCAAGTCTGGCCTAAAAAACTTGCACGGACTAAGATTTCACCACCCCCTTAGTTTTCACCACCCTCCTAAAAGTTTTTCCTAATATCCAACCTAGACCTCCCTCTGCAACTTGAGACTATTGTTTCTTGTTCCGACATTTGCAACCACTGAAAATAGCCTAGCTCCATTTTCTTTGGAACCCCTTTCAGGTAGATGAATGCTGCTATCAAATCCACTCATTCTTCTCTTCTGCATGCTAAAAAAGCCCAGTTCACTCAGCCTCTCTTCATAAATCATGTACCCCAGCCTCCAAATAATTTTTGTTGTTCTCACTGGACTCTTCCAGTTTGTTCACATCCTTTTCGTAGAAAGTAGGGATGTTAAATTTAGATTAATTGGCTAATTGAATAGTTGATGCAATTTGCATTAACTATTTGATAAGTCAATAAGGGAACCTCTGCCTTTGAGGCTGCTGGTACAGCCCTCCGCCCTGGGGCTGTTGGTACACTTCAAAGGTGAAAGCGCTGTGGGGAGTAGTAGTGGCCAAAGTAGTCCCTCACTGGCCCCATCCTCCCCACGACGTTTCAAAATGGCAGTGCCGCATGGAACCAGGGGTCAGCTGGAGATTTTGCTGACTCCTGGCTCTTTGTGGCACTGCCACTTTGAAATGCTGCGGGGAGGCTGGCATCAGGCTCCATGCAGTGTTTCAAAGCAGCAGCATTGCATGGAGTCCAGGCTCTGGCCCCAATTCCACACAATACTGCCACTTTAAAGCACCCTCTTCTCCCCACCCTGCTTGCTGCCTCTTTCTGATAAAGGCAGCAAGGAGAGGAGGGAGCGACTAGTCAATTAGAGTGTTGACTATCCGATAAGCATTTGCTTATCGACTAGTCGTTCATATCAATTCGCTCAATCTGCTGGTGATCTCCTACTTATGTAGCGCAATATGCCATTAGTCTTCTTGGCAACAATGACACACTGTTGCCTCATATCCATGTTCTTGACCATTGCAATCCCCAGGTCCTTCTTGGAAAAACTGCTTTAGCCAGTCCGTCCCCAGCCTGTAGCTCTGCACTTGTCCTTGTTGAACTTCAACAGATTTCTTTTGACTCAATCCTCCAATTAGTCTAGCTCACTCTGCGCCAGCCTATCTACTTTTCCCACCAGCTTAGTGTCATCAGCAAACTTGCTGAGAGTGCAATTCAACCTATCATCTAGATCATTAATGAAGATGTTGAACAAAATCAGCCCCAGGACCTGGGGAAACTCTGTTTGATACGAACTGCCAACTAGACATCAACCCATTGATACCTATCTGTTGAACCCAACCATCTAGCCAGCTTTCTATCCACCTTATAGTCCATTCATTCAAGCCATACTTCTTTAACTTGCTGGCAAGAATACCGTGGGAGAACATATCAAAAGCTTTTCTAAAGTCAAGACATATCACAGACACTGTTTTCCCCATATCCAGAGAGCCAGTTACCTCATTATAGAGAATAATTAAATTGGTCAGCCATGACTTGCCCTTGGTGAATCCATATTGACTGTTCCTGATCACCTTCCTCTTCTCCAAGTGTTTCAAAATGAATTCTCAGCACCTTTGGTTTCATACACTAAAGAAACATTTTTGAAAATCAGATGGCCAACGTACAAGAGAGTGACTTATGGCCAGGGCTCGACAATTAGTGTAATCTACTCGCCTGTGGCGAGTAGATTCCACCCCCGGAAGAGCCGGCACGGAGCGATCTGCGCACGTGCAGAGCGCAGAACCGCGCAGCTGGTGAGCAGGGCTCACCACTGCTCGGCGAGCTCTGCTTATGGCTATCTCTGACCCTTACTTGTTCTCCTCCATTCTCTGAGCCAATAGCCACATGCAATCCAGCTCCAAAAATCCATAAAACACCCAATAATCATAATAATTGATGGCTAACTCCCACTCTCTCCCCCATGAGCCCCAGGACCTTGATGTGTCCAGCACCTGACCCTTAAAGACCCTGCCTTAATCCACTATGTCCGTCCCAAGGGAGAAAACTTGTTCTTCCTAGCCTCTGAGAATAGAAGAAGCAATGGGCTTAAACTGCAGCAAAGGAGGTTTAAGTTGGACATTGGGAAAAAGTTCCTAACTGTCAGGGTGGTTAAACACTGGAATAAATTGTCTAAAGAGGTTGTGGAATCTCCATCTCTGGAGATATTTAAGAGTAGTTAAGATAAATGTCTACCAGGGATAGTCTAGACAGTACTGGGTCCTGCCATGAGGGCAGGGGACTGGACTCAATGACTTTGCAAGGTCCCTTCCAGTCCTAGTATTCTATGATTCTATGACTATAACTAAACTCCAGTCTGTACACCCCACTCTCTGAGACCCAACCTAATCCTCTCTCCTTTATCTCGCCCCATTATTTCATCCTCTTATCTCCCCACCTCTGGGTCCCTTCCACATCAAGGATCTGAATGGTGAGGTGTTCTGGTTCTGGTTAACCAGTAGGGGTTGGAGCAACTCCCTGCCCGTTAACCAGTTAAACATGTTTAACCAGTTAACCAATTAATTTGAATGGTACATCCCTATTCCACACTGCCCTCCCTATCTGCTGCTGTCTCCAGGAGTCTCTCTGGCCTCTTCCCCTACCTCCCCTCAGGTCTCTGTGCTTTCCCACAGCCCCCCTGCCCCCACATTTCAGAGGGGTCACTGCCAGCCTCCCCCCCACAGCCTCTGGGCTCACACACACAGAGACATAAGCCAGCGCGTCACTAGGGCCGTACCTGAGCAGCGCCCCGCACGCGGGAGGGGGCAGCCAGGTCTCTGCCCCTCCCACATCTGAGGACCCCCCCCCATAGCTGCCAAGACCCCCCACAGCACCCACCGAGGTTGCCTGGCGGAGCCAGGATCTGGGCCCGCCCCGCGGGGCGCTCAGACCCCAGCAGCAACAGCGCCCAGAGGACAGAAGGGATCATGGCGGGCAGGGGCTGCCAGAGAAACGCGGCACAGGCAGCCACAACCCAGCCGCCATCTTGCGGCGGGCCTCTGTCGCTATGGAAACGGTGGCTCGCGGATCACTGGAAGGCCCTTAGAGCCGTTCCCTGGCGTGCCCGCGCCGGCCGAGACGAGGAAATACTGTGCGCACGCGCAGACTCGCTGCTTTCCTGCCACGGCCCAGGTGAGGCGCCCTGTGCGCGAGGCGCAGCCCTGCTCGTGTGACCCGGCAAAGGCTGGAGTCGCTGTGGCGGGCTGGTGGGCTGGGCGCCCCCGCAGGAGCAGGGCGCTAGTCCGTCTGGACCTGAATCTGGTGGAATAGCGGCCCCACGTGAGCGGCCATGGCCTAGCAAAGCAGCTCCCCCTCTGCAGAGCTCGTGGGGCAGGCAAATGGCTTCGCAGCAGAGGCCTTGCTGATGTTTTATGCAGTTGTAAAATTGTCGAGCTCCTGTAAGGGCATCTTGCTGAGGCCTAAATAGATAGGTATCCCGTCAGGGCTGTCCCTAGGGTTTATGGGACTCCACACAGTACTATGAAACCAGACAACAGTGGGGCTAGTCCAGACTGGCATGATTTTCCGCAAATGCTTTTAACTTAAAAGTCTTCCATTAAAAGCATTTGCGGAAAAGAGCATCTAGATTGGCATGGAGAAAAGCACTTTTTGCAGAAAAGCGTCTGTGCCAATCTAGATGCGCTTTTGCACAGAAAAACCCCGATCGCCATTTTCACAATCGGGGCTTTTTTGCGCAAAACAAATCTGAGCAGTCTACACTGGCCCTTTTGCGCAAAAGGACTTTTGTCCAAACAGGAGCAGCATAGTATTTCTGCAAGAAGCACTGATTTCTTACATGAGATCGTCAGTGTTCTTGAGGAAATTCAAGCGGCCAGTGTAGACAGCTGGCAAGTTTTTCCAACTTGCCAGCTAGACACAGCCTGGGGGCGGAACAGAGGGGAATGATGATTTTTTTTAGAGATGCAATTTTGTAATCTTGGGCAACACACTAATCATGCCTTTATGCAAGGGGGGGCAAAAGGTGCAAAGGCTCCTCCCGCTCATAGTCCTCTAAGTAAGCATGAGGTTGGAGCAGCATGTTGTCCAACTTCCCTTCTCTGTGCTCCAGCAGGCCAGGGCAAGGCTGGAGCTGATTTTCAGCCCCCACAGCAAGGGCTGCCACCAGCCATGCCCACCACTCATGCCCTCACGCACAGAAATTCCTGTGTATGGGCCTGCTAATTAAATAGGCTTTAAGCTAATTTCATACTCAGATCCTGTTGACTAATACAGTACATTCAGAAACTGACAAGTCTATTTACCTGGGGTTGGCTTCATTGCCACTTTCACAGATTACATGTTCTACCAATACATCTGGCCTGGCCAGCTTTTTCAGAGTTAAGTTAACTGATTTCTCTCCTGAGGAAGCAGAGCCACAGGCCAGTGATAGGAAAAGCAGCCGGGTAGACATGAATATCCAGTGATGCTCCAAATTTTTGGGTGCCCTACGCAGCTGCATATTCTGCATATGAGTAAAGATGGCCCTGTATAAGTAGGTATTCTAATACAGGCAGTCCCCGGGTTACGTACAAGATAGGGACTGTAGATTTGTTCTTAAGTTGGATTTGTATGTAAGTCGGAACTGGTACATATTGTAGGGGAAACTCTAGCCAAACATTTCTCCAGAGCTCAGTTTTATTCTCGCACACCTCACTTCCCTCAGTCCTTTATTCTCAAGCTGAGGTGTCTGCTGAGAAAAGCCGCTCCGCGTCTCCCTGGTCTGCTGGAGGGGGGGGAGGGGGGCGCTAGCTTCACGTCTCCCTGGTCTTCTGGGAGGAAGCAGCTAGTGCGGGGTTGCCTCACCCCGTTTGTAAGTAGGGATCCGATGCAAGTCAGATCCATGTAACCCAGGAACTGCCTGTACTACTTAGAGTTTAAAAACCACGCCTAATTTTAGATTGCAATAGACCATATTGCCCTCTTAGTTGTACATATTGAAGCATGTTTAAGGCTAAAATATTCATCAGGGCTACATCTATATGATGCTCTCTTGCGCAAGAAGATATGCAAATGAGGCAAAGTGGTGAATATCGCTACACATTTGCATACTTAATGAGCCGCCATTTTGCGCAAGGGGCTTTTGCGCAAAAAGGAGCCATCTACACCGCTCCTTTCTGCACAAAACCCCCTTGCACAAGAGCTGTTCTTCCTAAAAAACCCAGCAGAACTGCTCTTGTGAAAGGGGTTTTGTGCAAAAAGGAACAGTCTAGACAGCTCCTTTTTGCGCAAAATGGCGGCTCATTAAGTATGCAAATGAGGTGCAGCAATATTCACCGTTTTGTCTCATTTGCATATTTTCTTGAGCAAGACAGCGCAGTATAGATGTAGCCTAACAGTATGTAAGATACCTTATCTGGTTTAGATTCTCAATTAATTTTTGAATTTACCTTTAAGATTATTTCAAAGGGAGACTAAAAAAGGAAAAGAGGCAACTTTTTTAAAAAGTCACTTTATTACAAATATTTATAAAAAACAAACTATAAATACAGTTTTCACATAAAATTGCATTTAGCTAACAAGCCAGTAAAATATTAGCATTTTCAATAAAATGGTTTCCCAATCTAACCTGATGAAAATACTATAAATCATCTCCTGTATATACCATTAAAAAAGAATTTATCTACAATCCTGTTTTCTATTTAGAAAACATTCCCATATTGCCTCTGATTACTACAGCAATTACTAAATGTAATTTAAAACACCAAAAGATGCAGTTAGGAATTCAAAACTAGGGATTTTTGTTTGTTTGATTTAAACATAACATTTGGAAAACTGAGAACATGCACCATGCATTCACCTGCTGAGATAGAGGGAAAAATCAATTCATAACAGAGGCCTTCCTACATTATCTTTCCGTGGTATTAGTCAAACCTAAAAAAAGAAACTTGCTATCAGATTCCAGAGATTTAAACTGTTTTCCAGTTTCAAAATATCTTAAATCCTTAAACATGAATGAAAAATAAATACTAGATTTTTCTTTTATTAAACTTTAAAAGGAAAATTACTTATCTCTGTAACGTTAATAGATTATTCAAATGAATAATTTTGTGTTTACTTTTGTTTTGGGAGAAGATACCAAAGTGAGCAAAGAATTACACACAAAGCAGATAATGCCCACTAAAAAGGAATAATTTAGTGGGAAGAGGGAAGGAAAAATATCAAAAATTTGCCTCATCCCAAATAAAACTAAATGACAAATTGTACTAAAGAGAGCTGCAGAATCCACTACAGCATGGATCCTGCAAAGCACATATGACCATGCTTACCTTTACCATGCATGCAGGAGCAGGGCCTAAGTATTTACATTCTGCCTCTGACTCTAAACAGAATTAGGGATGCTGTGTTGTTTTATGATGGTGAGGGCATCTTCTGCTTATACAAGCAGCAGTTTCTGACTCCTAATGGTCAAATAGGAGATTTGATTTTAAAATCATACAAACCATGCACCAATACAACCATCTGCTATTTACAAGGAAGGTGCATACAACCTCTTTGATGTTTTTAAATGTTTAGCAATGTAGATTTGTACAATGTGAACAATTTATTTCACCTTATAAAAATGCCACCAACTCCAGGTACATGCAAGAAGTAATGGTGTTTTTTTATAACTTTGTTATACAGCTAATTTTAGTTTCTTTTTCTTGGCCTTCATGACAGGTGGTAATGAAATCTTAAAAGCAGTCCTGAAATACAAGAAATTAAAAATAAGATATGCTAAATATATTTCTACATTTAGCCTACATAAGCAAACAAAAATCAAGAAAAGCACTTACTCGCATGTGCTACATATAGGGCTGAAGTTGCAGAATACTGGAAAATAAAAGAATAGGTCAATTTCACTAAAATAATTACCTTGAAACAAGAGAAATTAGGTCAGTTCTGTTAAATATATTTGTAAAACTTACTTGACAAACACACAGAGCAGACATAGCCTATTTCAATGAGATTTCGATGACAGAAGCAAGCTGCTCGATAGTCAACATGAATGGGGGGTGGAAGGATTAGTTGGGATCTTTGGTCTTGATCAGGAAGAAATACCCACTGTATAAATTAAAGAGAGGGGAATTTTAGAATCTGGGAGGAAACTATTATGTTAAAGTACGCTTTGCTATATATACCAAAATTACTGCAGAGAAAAAAGTTACCTTCCCATCTGCCAAAGAAACTCGCCTCTATGACTGTACCAAGTCATTAAGTAATTTGAGCAAGAAGGGAATTTTGTCCTCATTTACCTTCCAGGAAATGTTTTTATACTCATATTGCAATAAATAAAAAATGCTCTTTTAAAAATCAAGTCATTTTAAGATATTACAATTCATTCAACATCAATTTGAACCATATGTGAGTTTAATGGGGACAGAGGTGCCAGAATTATACCTCCAGAGAGAAATAAAAAAATGTATCCACAGAACCAATAAAGAATAGTCATGGAAGGTTCGCTGCTCCTCACTCCCTCCTACTACCACCATCATGTCTGAAATTCTATTCTGCTGCAAATACCTCTGCAGGCAAGAGAATTCTTCAGTCATCATGGTCCATTCAGTCACTGGATATTATACTGCAAATACTAACCAGATTGCCAGTTGTTGTCAAATTTTGATGGGTTCTGCATTATTAGCACTTGTCCACTAGGAATTGGACTAAATCAATTCATTTCAAATACACCAAAGAACAGCCATCAGTTATCTGTAACTTTCAGTTATTACCAGCCTGGCCTGGAGTGGAACCAACAACCCAGTAGTAAAAGCTTATCATATTGTCATTTCCCACCAAGTCTCTACATGCAAAATCAATCTTATGCATCAGCACTTCAGATAAGTGATATTCTTAAATACTATGAGAGATATTTCCCCTTGTCCGATTTTCCAGTCTTCTACTAGGGTTTCCCTTCACCAAAGTGAAGCATCATACCTAATTACACAAGCCAAGTCTGAAAGCCCTCCAGCAAAGCCTGTCCCTTGCGATGCTTATCAATTATCTCCTGCTGCAGCGAATACTGAAATAGTAGATCAAATAGCTGGATCACTTTGATCAGTCAAAATTCCCAACTCTCAATTCCGTGTCAGCTCAAAGAGTCTGGTCCTGCTTTCAACAAAGTCAAGAGGAATTTTACAACTGAGTTCAACAAGAGCAGGAACAGCCCTCAAGTTAACTTACCAGTAAATACTGTAAAAGTGATGGCATCTGGGGTACTTTCAAATATATGCCTCCTGTAATGTCACAAGCCTGGAAAGCACATGATGCAAACACTTACCATAGGAACAATTTGACACAAACGTGAACAGAAATTACTACATGCTACGGAAAGGTTAAAAAAAAGCGCCACACATTTTTCAAGTCCCACAGATTTCAGATCCCAAAGAAGTTGTTTATCCCAGATATTTCTATCCCTGGGTTTTGAACAAGGGAAACTTAAAAGGGAAGGATTCTGCATGATGAGAGAGATGAGCAAGAAAATGTCTTTCCTCTCTTTAGTAATGCAATAAGGGAAAAATGTTAGAAACAAGTAGCTATTGATGGACCTCAATCTTAGATATACAGCCAACTTTATTTTTAATAAGTTTCTTAAAGAAACAATAGCTGTTCTTACATTGCTTATACACCTGAAAATATTTTTTGTCTGATTTACAGTTGAGATTTTAAAACTGATTATTGATTAAGGAGAGAACAATTTATATAAAATAAATAAAAATAGTTTCTTGTCCTATACTACTTTAAGATTCTTGATCCACATATACTACCAAAACCACTGTCTACTCAACACATTTTTATCCGTGGAAGGAGGGCAATAGTTTCCAGCAATCAGTGTTTGATAAATAGGGAACAGTTCTTACTACATTTAGGCTATGTCTAGACTACAAGCCTCTTTCAAAAGAGGCTTCTTCGAAAGAATCTTTCAAAAAAGTTTCTTTTGAAAGAGATCGTCTAGACAGCAACCAGTATTTTCGAAAGAGAGAGACACTTTTTCGAAAGACAGCACCCAGTCAGTCTGGATGCTCTCTTTCAAAAAAGCACGATGTGTGTTCAATAACGCCTTTTTTCAAAAGAGAACTTTTGAAAAAAAGCGTTATTCCTCGTAAAATGAGGTTTTCCACAGTCGAAAAAACTGCTGGTTTTTTCTATTTAATTTCAAAAGAACGCAGCAGCAGTCTAGATGCAGGTGAAGTTTTTTCAAAAAAAGGTCACTTTAAAAAACAACAACCTGTAGTCTAAACACACCCTTAAAGTGCAAAGCTGCAGCAGGAGCACCTCCCCCCCATCAACTAATCCATCGACTACTCAATTACTTAATTAACGGGTACTTAACATCCCTGCCTTTGACCCAACATAAACAATGAGTAATAAAAATATTTATAGTATACCTGCTGCAGAAGTCCTGAATCAGAATCCAAAACACAGGCATCAATTAAAATATTCTGAAACCAAAAAGATGAGGCTTATAGAAAATGGAAATTATAGTACTACAATAAATATAACTCTCCATTAGCATTACTGCTGAGATCTATTTCAGTTGTATGTCACATATGAACAGACTGCTGAGACTATGGGCCTTCAGCCCCAAAAACAGTCTCTCTCTTTAACCATAGCACATACCACATCATCCAGCCTTCCCTGTCCAATAACTGACAATATGGGAAGGACCGCAGATGAAGCTTACCTAATATGTAGTATCTAATTCTAAGATATAGCAGGTACAGTTCAGCAGTCATTTGGGACTGAAGTGGTGACCATTTGCTGTTACAGTGTGGTGACCTGGATCTACATTTTAACTTGACTGTCTCCTTCCATAGCAAGATGATGCTCAGAGAATGGAGATAGTCAACCTTGTGTTTACATATTAATATTGAAGTAATTGAAAATTTAGCACAATAAAATAACTTCACCTGTTTCTGTGCTGCAAAGATCACATTCATGAAATTCATATATTGTAAAGCACTGTCTTCTGAAGCTTTTATGATCTAGGTAAAGCAATTGACACCTGTTAGCCTACACAATAATACTATTACTGGATTTCAAGGCTCATTAAAAATTTAAATACAGAAGCTCTTACCAAAATTCTTGATTTAATTTCTTGGTTGGCTACATATTAGAGATAAAGAAACAGGCATTAGAGTTTCACACTTACTCCATAGATTAGCCTCCAGTTTTTTATTTTTTTTGCAATTGTATAGTATACATTTACACCTCTCACTTTAAGCAGGTACAGGAGAAACTGCTTTATTGGTATATTGAGAAGACCAAGCATCATGAAAAGAACAAGAAAGAAAAATCTGATAAACAACAGCAGACTTAGTTCAGTTCTGCACTGGTGTGAAAGCAGATACCATGGCATTCATTCAGTCTCAAAAAGCAACCTGCTGGTGCAAAGCAAGGGAATTCCAATCTCTCATTGATAGTTCACTGGTTCAAAAACAGGCCAAGTCACGAGCATGTGACAGTCATCCTAAAGGGTTTCTGGTCTGTAATTTCAGTTCAGTGCACAGATGTCCACATCTCAAAATCACCAACAAAAATGGATGTATTAATTTGCTGTCACAAAAATCAACTTAATGACAGTGTCATGAGGTGATCCCCCAAGAGTCATTCTAGGCCTTAATCATAGACCACAACTACTCCAGGTTTCCTTCACCTATATCGAGCTTTCTTATAGTCTTTCAGCAGGTCACAGTCTGCAGTGTTACTTACACGTGTTTACATTTCATAGCCAGCTGCCCCATTTGCCTCTAGGGAAGAGAACAGCACTAGCAGCACCTAGTTCTGCCCATTTCAGCCTTTCTTCAAGGTCCCCACTCTTCCTTCTTGTCAATTTATATAACCCATCTACTTCCATTAGCCCCTCAGTTGTAAAGTTATTCAGTTAATTGACACCTTCTTTCTAACTACCTGTCTTTCTGTTAGGTCCCACTTAATATACACTATGGGTATTACAGTGATAAGATGCTTAATTAGCTCCTGACTCAGCACATCCTGTTACACATGTCAACTCCTATAATACCAATCTTCAATCAGGACTCAAATTTGGCAGGTTTAAATGATTAGCAGAAGCAGTACTTCCCACTGCTGCCATTTGAGAAAAGTTCAGTATGTTTCCTTCCCCTCACACACAGACACACCCCTGCAAACTCAGGTAAATATTCCAGTAGAAAAAAAAGACACATACCTTTTACTTCCTTGTTCATCCTGTGGATATCTATTACACTTGATATTCAGGAAACGTTTTATTCTAGGAACATCTGAGAAACAGATCTAAGCTTTCCAAAACACATTAAAATAGACAGAAAATGAATGACTGGCACTTAACTATTTTACCCTCTTTTATCAACACTTTACTGAACTTTCTGATCTGATGGTATTATACTCATAAGTCATAACTTTACCATAATAAACTAACAATATTCTAACATAGAATGCTACTACAAAGGGTTCAAAAATAAGACAGACAGATTTTGAAAATTCCAATATTAAAAAGGATACAACAAAGTGCTTTGGCAAGGGATCCAGCCAACAAAGTTTCTGTTTGCTGGCCCTTCATGTCAGCTATAACACAAAAAATATACAGACATTATCTTTGTACAAAGTATTTGAAAACTAAACATTTCTTGAATTCAAGTATCAGAGGGGTAGCCATGTTAGTCTGGATCTGTAAAAGTGACAAGGAGTCCTGTGGCACCTTGTAGACTAACAGATGTATTGGAGCATAAGTATGCATCTGATGAAGTGGGTCTTTGCCCACGAAAGCTTATGTTCCGATACATCTGTTAGTCTATAAGGTGCCACAGCACTCCTTGTAGCTTTAACCTGAATTGTGTCTTGAGCAAACAACATTAAAACATAGGCCTAAATAGAGGTTAAATAATTCAGTATCCCACTGACCTGAAGCAAATTCTTGCACATTAATAAACTATGGAGTGATGGAGAATAAACTTCAGAAGAAAAATGCAAAGAAGCTTCCATCAGTTGCTAGGGCTCTTACCAGTGATTTTGTAATTATTCATATTAGGCTAAGGGATTTCCTTTATTTCACTGAGATCTGTAGACAGGCATCATGACCTTAATTATTTCAATCTTTATTAAATAAATCCTTTAATTTTGTTTTTTGTTTCTTTTGCCCCTCCCTCCAGCTTCATTAAAGCTTTCTGGTATACAGCTGCCTAGAATAGGACAACATGTTTCATGTGTGTTCTAACCAGCTGTACACCTGTCTTAGCAACCCAGCTCCCAAGTACATTATAACCACTAGCCAAGCCCTGTCTCATGGCTTCAGTGCAGCGGGCTGAGAGGCGGCAGAAACAGGATGATGTGGCAGTAATGTAGGGCAGGCAAGTAAGCGGCATGAAGGGGGGAGAGGTAGGGCACAGGAAGACCCGGGGGACATTGACTTGGGGGGCCAAGGGAGAGATGGTAGAGCGCAGTAGTCAGGGATTTACCACCAGCTCCACTGCTCACAGCATCTCCCACTTCTTTTTTTCCTTAGGACCAACGTGCCACTTGGAGAAGAACATAAAAATGGCCATACTAGGTCAAACCAAAGGTCCATCCAGCCCAGTATCCTGTCCGCCGACAGTGGCCAATGGCAGGTGCCCCAGAGGGAGTGAACCGAATAGAGTTCTCTCTCTTGCTATCCATCTCCACCCTCTGACAAACAGAGGCTAGGGACACCATTCCTTATCCATCCTGGCTAATAGCCATTAATGGACTTAACCTCCATGAATTTATCTAGCTCTTTTTTAAACCTTGTTATAGTCCTAGCCTTCACAACCTTCTCAGGCAAGCAGTTCCACAGGTTGACTGTGCGCTGTGTGAATAACTTTCTTGTATTTGTTTTAAACCTGCTGCCGATTAATTTTATTTGGTGGCCCCTCGTTCTTATATTATGGGAACAAGTAAATAACTTTTCCTTATTCACTTTCTCCACACCACTCATGATTTTAAATACCTCTATCATATCCTCCCTTAGTCTCCTCTTTTCTAAGCTGAAAAGTCCTAGTCTCTTTAAGTCATTCATTGTGCCACGGCAGCAGCTACTCAATGGACTGTGAGGCACTGCCTCCTGCTGTACTCTGCTGCCCCTGCTATCCCCACCTGCCAGACAGGCCACCTGCAGGACACAGGAGCAATGCAGGGCCCCAGGTGCATTGTACCACTACTGCTGCTAGCTCCTCGCCATACCTGCTGGCCACTTGCTTGGGAGGTACCAAGTCCCGCCACTTATATTTTTTTCCCGCACTTTCCATTGTGTTGCTTTTCAAGCCTCATGTCCCACTTTTGTGCAGGAGGAATATGTGATGCTTTTCACATCCCACTTCAGTGCAGGGGTGTGGGAGAAAGAAACAGAAGCCATCAGCAAAGCCCTACCTACCCTATTTATTCTTCCCTCCCCCACTCTGCCACCACACAGCTCACCAACTGACTTACTGGCAGCCACTTGCATTTTTATTCTGCACGCCACCATTGTACTGCTTTTCAAGACACATTCCACTTGGGTGTGGGGGGGAGGCGTGCCACTTTTCACATGACACGTGGGGGGAGAAGGGGGAGTCGCGGAGGCCTTCCAGTGTATTCCTGTGTATTCTCCAACGTTCTCTGTGACAAATGGCATGATGGACAACTCTCCTTTTATAATAATATAGATTATAAAGAGATAAAATGTGGAACTTCATCTCCTTAGCAATGTCCTTTTCACATAACATTGCAAACTAGTATCCCATGACATCTAAGAAAGATAAGAGGGAAGGTCCTCTCATGGAGTGATAACTGGTTAAAAGATAGGAAATAAAGATTAGGAATAAATGCTAAGTTTTCAGAGTAGAGAGAGGTAACTAGTGGTGTCCCGGTCTGTATTGGGACCAATTCTATTCAACATATTCATAAATTATCTGGAGATAAGGATAAACAGTGAGGTGACAACTGCTAAAAGTATAAAACCCAAAGCAAACTGTGAAAAGCTTCAACGGGGTCTCACAAAACTAGGAGATTTGGCAACAAAATGGCAGATGAATTTTAATGCTGATTAATGCAAAAGAGTGCATGTTGGAAAACTTAATCCCAACTATACATATAAAATGATATAGTTGACATATAAAATTAGCTATTACCACTCAAGAGAGAGTTATTGGAATCATTATGGACAGTTCTCTGAAAACATCCATTCAATGTATACCAACAGTCAAAAAAGCAAACAGAATGTTGGGAATCATTAAAGGAATAGACAAGAAGACAGAAAATATCCTACTGTGTCTATAAGAAATCCATGATATACTCTCATCTTGACTATTACATGCAGATGTAGTCATCTCGTCTCATCTCAAAAAAGGATCTTGGCATTGGAAATAGTTCAGAAAAGAGGAACTAAATTATTAGGAGTATGAAACAGCTGACATATGAGAAGAGGTGAGAAAGACTGGATTTTTCAGCTTGGAAAAAATATGATTAAGGGGAGAGAGGAATATGATAGAAGCCTATAAAACCATGACTTATGGAAAAAGTGAATAAAGAAGAGTGTTATGGGAATGAGTAAATTACAAGAACAAGGTGTCACCAAATGAAATTAATAGGTAGGTTTAAAACAAACAAAAAATAAATATTTCTTCACACAACACACAGTCAACCTGTGGAACTCCTTGCCAGAAGACGTTGTGAGGTCCAAGACAATAACAGGGTTAAAAAAGAGCTAGATAAATTCGTGGAGGACAAGCCTCTGTTTGTTATAAGCTGGAAATGGGTCATAGGGAAAGGATCACTCTTTCACTCTAGGGCACCTGGCATTGGTTATTGTCAGAAGACAGAATACTGGGTTAGATGGACCTTTGGCTTGACATAGTATGCGCAGTCTTATGATATTTTAATAGCAATTTAAAAAAAGTAATGAGGATGTGGAACCAAATTAATCAAAATGGCTATACTTTTTAACAAAAGATCATCTTACTTTTTGTCATCAGGTCTTTAATTTCCTCTGTGATTACTTCATTTCCTGCTGTTAATAATTCGTATTTACCATCTTTGCTGCCAGAGCAAACAGATTCAACGAAACTACCACCATCTCCAAAGAGATCTGCAAATGCCCAGTGTTTTCCAGGGTACAAGAAACGACTAAAAGCGAGAAAGAGCAGCATAGTATTAATAATTTGTTTTTAGCAAAATAGATGAACACCCACAAATTGAACCACTCAAACAAGATTTCATTCCTAATAATTCTTGCTGCCCGGGGACACTAACAACCTAACTACATAAGAACCATGTTTACAAAACCCTAAATGCTATAAGCCCCACCAATATTAAATACTTTCTCTTTGATAATCATCCTGTTGGGAACTAGTATTCAGAAACCATCTTCCCCTCATTTCTTAACACAGCAATCACTGTGTTGTTTTGACAATCTCCAGGAAGGGAACTTGTACCTCTTTTGTTACCAGTCTCTCTCTCTCCATTTTGAAATAAAGATTATTTTTAATTTCAAAAGCTGTTTTTCTTCACCTTTTTCTTTTCATAATGCCTTACTCTTATTTTCTTTTGCATTCAATAATCACTAAAACCAGAACCCTCTCTTGTCTCCTGCTGTTTTTACTAATTTGTTTTCTGAAGAGGGTATTTAATAGATCATACATTTTACCCTTGGTTTGAATTACTCTCTTCAGCACACTGAGCTATTCAAAACAAACATGTGTGATGGGAAGTTTTACAAATAAAAATTACACTGATATAAGAAAGTTACTGTACCTTTCTTGTGTATGACTTGCTATTACAGCAAGTTTGTTGTTCCGATTCATAAATAGATGTGAATTTCCCATCACCATTACTGCATCCAGGCATTTTGATAATGTAAACTGTTCAAAAAAGAAAAACAAGAAAGGACATTGTGAAAAGCTCAGAAATATAGATATACCATAGGAGCCACCACATTTAAATAAAATAACTTTTTAAAAATCTGCACATAAGTAATATTTTCACTTAGGTTTGGAATTTACAAGGGAGAGAACATAAAATTCAAGAAACAGACAATCTCTACAGGAGGTAGGAAAGTGATTGGAAAATGTTTTTCCATTTCTTTATATGTGCATACAGAGACACAAATGGAAATTAAATAAATATTATAAGAGAGACTGACACACTCCAGAACTGCTAATATTCATTGTGATACTCCGGAATATGTTTGATATTGGAATATCTTTTATATAGGGTTCAGCATCATCAAAGATTAACTAGTTAACAAGAACTCTGTGATATAGGCATTATTATCCCAGTTTTAAGGATAAGGAAACCAAGGAATAGAGATTTTACAATTTTCAAGCGTCCTCTAATCAAATATGCATGTCCACCCTGAGATACTAACAGTTTGTTTTTCAGTGGTGCTGAGCAATTTATACTGATTTCAATTAGAGTTTTGAGTGTATAACACTCCTAAAAATCAGGCCCAAGATGTCTCAATTCAAGGATCTTAAAATTACTGGCCAATTTTGAAAATATCAGACTAAGTTACTTGATCAAAGCTTACAGAGCAGGTCAGTGACAACAGCTGGGATTAGAATTCAGAAGTACCCAACACTCTTATCTTGTATTCAGAAAAAAATTAAAAAACAACAAATAGTCCAACAACACCTTAGACACTAACAAACAATGTAGATGGTATCATGAACTTCTGTAGGCACAACCCACTTCTTCAGATGCCTTATATTCGGTTAGACAAAATGCTGCAGCGCAAATCAATCCAGCATATCATGTATTTAAAAGGGCATTAGACACAACAGTGAGAGATAAAAAGGCATCATTTAAAAAGTCAAAGTTCAATCCTAGCGAGGAAAACAGTAAGGAACAAACTCTGTCCAATTTAAGTGTAAAAATATAATAAGGAAAGCCAAAAAGAAGTTTGAAGAACAGCTAGCCAAAAACTCAAAAAGTAATAGCAAAATGTGTAAGTACATCTGAAGCAGGAAGCCTGCTAAACAACCAGTGGGGTCACTGGACGATCAAGATGCTAAAGAAGCATTCAAAGATGATAAGATCATTGCGGAGAAACTAAATGAACAAGGGAGATCCAGTGGATAGTGTACTTAGACTTCCAGAAAGCTTTTGGCAAGGTGCCTCACCAAAGGTTCTTAAGTAAAGTTAGTTGTCTAAGAGGGAAGGTTCTCTCATAGATTGATAACTGGTTAAAAGATAGGAAACAAAGGGTAGGAATAAATGGTCAGTTTTCAGAATGGAAAGAGGTAACTAATGCTGTTCCCCAAGGATCTTGTACTGGGACCAATCCTACTTAACCTATTTATAAATGATCTGAAGAATAGGGTATACAGTGAGGTGGCAAAAGCTGCAAATGATATTAAACTGCTCAAGATAGTTAAGAACAAAGCAGACTATGAATAGCTTCAAAAAGATCTCCCCAAACTAATTGATTGGGCAACAAAATGGCAAATAAAACTGAATGTTGATAAATGTAAAGTAATGCACATTGGAAAAAATAATCCTAACTATACATACAATATGTTGGGGACTAATTTAGCTATATCCACTCAAGAGAGAGATCTTAGAATCATTGTGGATAGTTCTCTGAAAACATCCACTCAGTGTGCAACAGCAGTGAAAAAGGCAAAAAGAACATTAGGAATCATTTTAACGGAATAGAGAATAAGACAAGAATATCTTATTGCCTCTATATAAATCTATAGTATGCTCACATCTTGAATACTGCGTAAAGATGTGGTCACCTCAACTCAAAAATGATATATTGGCATTGGAAAAAGTTCAGAAGAGAGGAACAAAATTATTAGGGATTTCAAACGGGATTAAAAAAATGGGACTTTTAAGATTAGAAAAGAGGAGACTAAGGAAAGACAGGATAGAGCACAGCTCAGCAACCCACAGTATGCATGCCACAATCGGCATGTGAGCTGATTTCCCGTGGCGCATGTGGTGGGAGTTCAGTCCCACCTCTCCCCCTTCATGCAGCCAGGGGCGTGTGCTCTGGTTTCAGCCTCATTCACACAGCTACTGGCTGGAACACGAGCTCTGGCTTCCTGCTGGAGGGAGGGAGCGGTAGAGGCATGCACATGTCCCTGGGGCTGCCCCTGCTCAGCCTGTGCATGCAGCTTCCAGGAGCTAAGGGGTTAACCCTCACCTCTTCCTGGCTACAGCCTTCTTGCTTTGAGAGGGGGTAGGGCTGGGTGGCCAGTCACACATGGGGCACCAGGACCCAGTATGCTCCCCACCGGCTGTGTGCAGAGATGAGGAGCCCCTTCTCCAGAGCACTTCTACACCCAGCCAGGCTAGAGCCAGCCCTAGGCAGCACCAGGCTCTGCCTGCCCCAGCCTCAGACCTGCAGCCTGCAGGCAAAGAGCTGGTCCGGGCAGGGAAGAAATTCTACTCCCTCTGCCTCTCCTCACTCCAGCACGGCTATTCTGTCCCGCACCACCTCTCTTCACTCCAGCACTGCTACCCTACTTGAGTGCACTAAGGGCACAAGGATGTGGATGAAGAAGGGGGGTGAAGGAAGATCCAGGGGCAGGATGGGAGGGTGCAGAGATTGCACTGAGGGGCATGGGGCAAAGTAGGGGATCAGGCTGCAGGGAAAGAATGGGGGGCCAGAGGTTGCACAGGATACTGGACTTGATGGACCATTGGTCTGACCCAGTATAGCTGTTCTTACATTCTTAAGATATTACTGCAACTATTTTATGATGATTCAACAAAAATTAATTAGGGGTATGAAACATCTTCCATATGATGAAACTTTAATAAGACAGGGACTTTTCACTTGGAAAAGGGATGACTTAGGGTGATGTCTATAAAATAATAACTAGTACTGAGAAAATAGATAAGGAAGTGCTATTTACCCCATTTCATTACACAAGAACTATGGGTTACCAAATTAAATAGGCAGTAGGTTTTAAAACAAATAAAAGGAAATATTTCTTCACACAATTACGAATTTTTTGACAAAGGATGTTGTGAAGACCAAGACTATAACGGGTTCAAAAAAAGAACTAGATAAATTAATGGAGGATAAAGTCCATCAATGATTATTACCAAGACAAGCAAGTTTGGTGTCTCTAGAGCAGGAATGGGAAATAATTTTGATGGGGGGGGCCACTCCAAGAATTTGGAAAGTGGTCAAGGACTGCACTCTTCCATGACATTAATGGATGACGTGCAGAGTCTAGGATGGAGGTTGGGTGCAGAAGAGAGCTTGGAATAAGTGACTGGGGTGCAGGAGGAAGTGTGGGGTCTGGGAAGGAGTTTGGGTGAAAGAGGCGATGGTGACCTGGGGCTCTGGACTGGGGTTTGGATTTTAACCTAGGTCAGAAATGGGTTGTTACCTGGGATGCAAGGGTTTGGGATATTACCTAGGACAGGGGTTTTGGTTGTGACCTAGAATAGGAAGGGACTGTAATCTGAAGAAGGGGATTGGGGGAACATAGGAGGGTGGGCAAAGGGTTTGGGTATGTGGAATAGAGGGCAGGAGCGGGGGGCAAAGTGTTGGGGGAGAGGCTGGGGTGCCTGAGGCAGGCTCTGGTCAGGACACTTACTTAGGTGATTCCTGGCCAGCACTCCAGTGGATTTCTCAGGCAACCTGCCTGCCTGTCCTCCCCAGGCTGCAGGGCCGTGTGTGTGTAAATAACTACAAGCCAGAGGGGAGGGGGCATGGTGCTTCATGGCTGCCTTTTATTCAAACAGGCAACTCCCATTGGCTGGTTTCTGGGATTGTTCTGGGGATTTGGGAAACACCTGAAGGCCCTCCCCACTCCTCCCAGCTCAGAGTTTTGGGAGAGAAACGGCCTGGCAGCCACTTTTCTAAGCAGCGTGCAGGTGGGGCGAGGCAAATAGGGAGTCTGTCTAGGGTTTCTCTGGGCCGGATTTTGCCCAGGCCTGCCCTACCATCTGTTAACCAGAACTGGGAATGAGTAACATAGAATAGATCACTTGATGATTACCTGTTCTGTTCATTCCTTCTGGGGCACGTGGCACTGCTGGAAGACAGGATACTGGGCTAGATGAACTTTTGGTTTTACCCAATATGACCGGTCTTATGTTGTGTAGTATTATTCTAATTTTGTATTCAAAAAGTATTTCACAGTTTCTCTTCAACAAATGCACTGCAATTTGGATTGTCATTCATTTAAAACAGAACTGTTAAAAAATTACAGAAAAGTCTTCTGGAAAACTACATTGTGACTGATGCTGGTCAGGAAGCCTTACCTCTGATTGTCCTAGTGCTTTCTTCCCCCACCAGATAGGGTTGGTGTCAACGATGACGACTAAGAGATTTAGTTCATCATCTAAAAAAAGCAATAATAATGCATATGTTTGAGAACAGACAACACAGCAGCTCCTTTGGAAATATGGGAAACTTAACATTTAAAGGTCTATAGGCAAAAATACCAGATGTTTTAACACTCATTTAGCTAAGAGTGCATAAGGGTTTGCAGGATCTTGTTTTTATATTGGCCTGTTTTAAAATTAAATACACTTTTATTTAATAACATTTTAGTCACACACACAACAGCAAAAAAAAGTTAGCACACAGTCAAAGATTCAGCATAATTGCAGTTTTTCCATGTGTTTATTGCCAAATATCCATGAACCACATGGAACAGGAGTAGAACGCATTATGTTACAGTAATGAAGACTGTATTATTGGAAGCCGGATAGGAGGCAGAGGCACTACAGAAATGCATGGACCGGGAGCCTGACATAGGGCTTCTTTTCAGCGTTTATCGGTTTCTCTCTCAACCCCTCTGTTCACAGATCGCACGCAGGTGCCGTTTCCAAACCCAACGCCTGTGGGGCGTAGGCAGCGTGGCTGCCCCACACAAGGGAAAGGCGGTGCTGGCTGCGGAACTCAGCGGGGCTCGCGGGCAGCAGCTGCATCCGCCGGACGCAGCCCCGGGCACGGCCGGGAGGACGGGGCCGAGGGACCCCGCGGCGGAGAGAGGAGGCAGCAGAGAGGCCTCGCACCGGGCCCTGAGGAGAGCGCGCGGGAGACGCCAGCCCCGCTTCCGGCGCGGCGCCTGGCCAGGACTCACCTGCGCTCATAGTGCCCAGCCTCAGGCAGGCGAAGAGCGGGCACCGGCCGGACTTTCGCTTCCGGCGCCTCGAGACGATGTCACTGCTCATTGGTCGCACGACGCGTGATGCTGCAAGAGCCGGCCGGAAGTGGTGCCCCCGCGAGCAAGCGCCGGGCGGGGACAGCGGCTCCGCGTGAGCGGCGGGAACAGACTCGGCTCTTGCGGCTGCCGGGGGCCCGGGCCGCCTGCCGCTGACACCATGAACGACGCAGGTAAGGAGGCCCGGGGCCCGATCCGGGGTGGGGATTAACCGCCCCCTCGCCAGAGCCGCGGCGGACACGTGCCATCCCCCTCCCGGCCTGAGGCTGCGCCTGCCCCGCTCCCTGGACCGGAGGGACCAGACCTGCCCAGCCCCAGGTGGGGCTTCCCCGTGGCGGGCGGGTCCCTGCGGCTGATGGGCCCCGTTTCCCTTCCAGAGCTGATCGAGGCCTTCAAAGCCCAGATGCGGGAGGATCCTGACGTGGCCTCTGCCGTGGCGGCTATCCGCGCGCTGCTGGAGTTCCTAAAGCAAGACAAAGGTACCGGCCCAGCTGCTCTGCTGGGCGAGCGCGGGACTCCAACCCGGGGCCCTGCCCAGCAGCGACCGGGAGATGGTCACGTAAGATGCGCACTGAAGTGCTGAATCCGTCCAGTAGAGGCCAGTGCAATACACATCACTGACCACCTTGCACACAGCTGTCATAGGCTTGGACGGATTTTGTTTATAAACCTGTTTCACCCTACACATTAGGAATGCAATAGTGTATCCGATTAACTGATAAACAAAAGCTTATAGGTTAATGCTATAGACATGCATTTCCCTCCCCTCAGCCTTGCCAGTCAATTTTTTAGCAGCCCTGTCAGTAGTCCAGCTCAGTCCTGGCTTGCGGCAGGTCCGGGACCTACCCGTGCTGTAACTCAGCATTTAAAGCGTATTAGGAGCTGGGTGAGCAGGCAGCCTGGATCATTTTCATCTCGCACTGAGTCCGGGAGCTCAGACCCTCTTGACAGAGGCAGCTGCTGCCCCACACTGCTACCTGTTTATCAAAGGCAGCAGCACAGGGTAACAGCCAGCCAGTCCGCAAGGGAAGCTGGTTTTTAAACTGGCTTCCCTCATGGATGAGTTACTGCCTGGTACCCCACGCTGCTTCCTTTGATACAGAGGCAGCAATATGATGCCAGAGCACATTGGCTGCTGGCCCCACCCCCAAAGACTATATACTTGTTGACTAACCAGTAAGTCATGAGGTTACTCGACTAGTCAGTTAATCGATAGTTAACATCCCTGGTCCGCATATCAACCAACCAAAAAAGGTTTCCATTGATAATTATTAACCTTTAAAAAGAAAAATGCTGCCTGAGAACTTATTCAAGGACAAACTTAAAAAACAACAAATAGTATAGTAGCACCTTAAAGACTAACAAAACATGTAGATGGTATCATGAGCTTTTGTGGGCACAACCCACTTCTTCAGCTGAATGGAATATTAGAAGTCTGGATCCAAGCATAAATAAGGGCAGGGGAAGAAGGGGGGAAAAAAAGAGAGAGAGAGACAGTGAGTAAATATTTCAAGTGTTTACAAGAGGCTGATAAGAACAATTAGCACCTCCATTGTTTAAGTCATTAGGATGTGGAAGTTAGTATGCCAGCCAATGGATGTCCCATTTCATACTATTTGCATAAGAATTACACTTGTAAATGAAGTTAAATTCCAATTCTTCCCTGTGTATTTGGCTTGTGGAATTGGCCTGAAATAACACCGTGACTTAGAGATCCATTAATGAATGTCCAAGCAGATGAAAGTGTTCTCTAACAATTTTTTGTGTATTGCCTTTTTGAATATGTGATGTGTCCATTTTCCTGTAATGTGGAAACTGGCCAATATACACTGCAGTGGAGCATTGTTAGCATTTGATGGCAAAGATCACATTAGTGGATGTGCAGTTAAATGAGCCTCTTGGTGGCTGATGTGGTTGGGTCCAATTGATGAAATTGATAGTATAGATGTGTGGGCAGATTTGGCACCAGGGCTGATTGCAGGGGTGAGGTCCAGGATGATTATGATGGAGGTAAGTTGCATGCTTACTGGAAATAATTTGTTTAAGGTTAGGGGGTTGTCTGTAGGCAAGGATTGGCCTTTCCCCCAAAGCCTCTGAGAGTGAGGGGTCATTTTCCAGGATGGGTTGTAGATTGTTGATAATGCTTTGGAGAGGTTTAAGTTGTGGACTGTAGGTGATGACAAGAGGAATTCTCTTGTTTTCTCTTTTGGGCCTGTCTTGAGGTAGTTCGTGTCTGGGTATTCTTTTGGCTCTGTCAGTCTGTTTTTTTCAGAGCTACGGGTGGGTATTTCAGTTTTAAGAATGCTCTGTGTAGATCCTGTAGGCGTTTGTCTCTGTTTGTGGGACTGGAGCAAATCCACTTGTAACTTAGGGCTTGGCTGTCAACAATAAATTGAGAAATGTGTCTGGGATGGAAGCTAAAGGCATGAAGGTAAGTGTAGCGGTCAGTAGGTTTCCGGTATAGGGTGGTGGAAATTTGTCCATCATTTAATTGTACTGTAGTGTGAAGGAAGTAGATCCCTCATGTGGACTAATCCAGGCTAAGGTTGGTAGTGGGCTGGAAGTTGTTGAAATTCCTGTGAAATTCTTCAAAGATCTCTTTCCCATATGATGAAGATGTCATCAATATAGCGTAAGTGTACTAGGGGTGAGAGCTGAGGAAACGTTGGTTTAAGGTCAGTCATAAAGACCTTGGCATATTGCGGTGCCATGCAGGTGCCCATGGCTGTACCACTGACTTGAAGATACAGATTGTCTCCAAATGTGAAGTAGTTGTGGGTGAGGACAAACCTCTGTAACCAGGTGTGAAGTGCTGTCATCAGGGATTGTGCTCCTGACAGCCGGTAATCCATCTTCCTGTGGAATGTTGGTATAAAAAGCTTCTGCATCCATGGTGGCCAGGATGGTGTTTTCAAGAAGATTACTGTTTTATAGTTTCCTCTAAGTCAGTAGTGTCTCAAAGATAGGTCAGAGTGCTGGTAGCATAGGGTCTGAGGAGAGAGTCAATATAGCCGAACAATCCTGTTGTAAGTGTGCCAATGGTTGAGATGATGGTTCGTCTGGGATTTCCAGGTTTGTGTATCTTAGGTAGCAGATAGAAATCTCCTGGTCCCACACTACTTTCCACATCCTAATGACTTAACCAACCAACAAACAGTGGAGGTGCTAATTGTTCTTATCAGCCTCTTGTAACCACTTGAAACATCTACTCACAGTAGCTACTCTACACTGCAGGCTTCTTGTACAAGAAGCCTTTTGCGCAAGAGTTTTTGTGCAAAAACTACTTGTGCAAGAGCATGTCCACACCTCAAAGCACATCGCAAAAGTGATGTGCTTTTGCGCAAGAGAGCATCCACACCGTATGGACACTCTTGCACAAGAAAGCTCTGATGGCCATTCTGTGAGTGGCCATCAGGGCAGCTGTGCTTTTTCCCATAGGGGTTTCTTATGCAAGAGAGGTTTTCTCATAGGGCATCTACACTTGCCTTTTTGCGCAATAGCTGTAGCGCAGCAAGGAGTTATGCCTCATAAAAGGAGGTTTACCTACACCAGAGAAGGCCCTCTCTCCTGCTGTTTTATTGTTGATTTACTTGCGCAAAAGCGCATTTGGGGTGTGGACGCCCCATGGGTTTTTGCACAAACAGCTGTTTTGTGCAAAAACCTTGCAGTGTAGACATAGCCTGTCTCTCTTTTTTTTTTTCTTCGCCCCTCCTTTTCTCCTCTCCCCCCTCCTTATTTATTCTTGGAGCTGGACTTCTAATACTCCAGTCATCTGAAGAACTGGGTGGCGCCCACAAAAGCTCATAATACCATCTGCATGTTTTCTTAATCTTTGAAGTGCTTCTAGACTATTTATTGCTTTTAAAGTTTTTCCTGCTACAGACCAACTCAGCTACCACTCTGAAGTTATTTGAAAACATCATTCAATCATTGTCTGACACCCCTGTAATTTCCTGCAACTGAAAACTAAGTTGATAAAAACTGAAAAAGATGCTAAAACTACAAAATATTTGCAGAACTGTGAGCTGCAAATTAAAATAAACCCTAATTAAAATTTTTTTTAATTAGATTCTGCCAAACCTAAATTTGAGACACATCTAATCAAATTCATGGTGTTTCAGATAACTGAAATTCAGAGCTTTGTGGTACTTCAGGTGATTATTTGTTGCTTTTTCAAGAAACAAACAACTGCAGTTCATCTCTGCTTCCAAGATCTTGCCTTTTCTTTTTTACACCAACAAAAATACCCCTGCTCCTGCATTGCAGTAAAAGGCAATCCCTGTGTTTTGAACTACACTGTTTTTTAAAATTCAGAAGAGAGTTAAAGATGAAGGTCTTGGAGCAAAAAAGCAGGCTACACCTTCATCAAAAGTTTGAAGTAAGAAACTTGCCTGGTAGATAATGTGCAGAAATGAGCACATGCTATGAGAAGTGTGCATTAATAATCAAAATCTGGAAAACAGTATTAATACAAGAAAGGTTTTCAAATGTATGCGGTGTTTGTTTCATTAAGTATAATCTGCTTCATTGGATGTGTGTTCGTCTACTCAGAGTGGCTAATCATGGCTGCTGAATTACCTGAATAATGTCAATAACTTGTCCTTCAAGTTACAATCAAAGCACATCAATGAACGGATGGGAGAAGTCAACACTACTTGTTAACTGTGTAGTAGTATTTAATCAATTTTAGTTCCTGGCAGTGATATATGTTTCAGGTGTACTTATATTTTTTTTAAGATTACTGTTATTCTAGAGAAAGTTGGATGGAGGGCAGAATGCAGGTAGAGCTTACTAGACTATAGATTTTATCCAAACTTATGGAATCGGTTGTAGAATTGTTCCATGGTATAATAAACTTCCACTATAATCCTAATACATCGAAGGAAAAATACCAAGTGAGTCCCCCATTAGTGCTATACCAGAATATATCTAAACTTCTGTCTAGCATGTAATGAGTATCTTGTTTTAAAATGAAGTTTGCATTTCTCTCTCTCTCTCTCTCTCAGGTGAGACCATTCAGGGTTTGAGAGTAAATCTCAAAAATGCAATTGAAACTCTGTCTGGTGTTGACTCTTCAGTGGCAGTCTCTTCAGGGGGAGAACTCTTTCTAAGGTTTATCAGTTTAACCTCATTGGAATACTCGGTGAGTTTGTCACCAAATGTAATACTTTAGGGATCAGTGAGGTAACACTTAGTGGTCCCCAACGCGGTGCCCGTGGGCACCGTGGCGCCCACCGGGGCATTTGTGCGCCCACCGAGTGACCAGGGCTGGCCCAAGCCATTCTTGCACCCCAGGCACGCACCGCATGCGCGGTGCCAGCCCCGGGTGCGTGGCACGTGCGCAGCCCTGCCCCTGGGCGCCCAGCAGCTCCAAAAGGTTGGGGACCACTGACTGTTACAGAGTAATCCTGGGCCTTATTTTTTGTTCTTGTTGCTTTTTCCAGGATTATTCAAAGTGTAAAGAAATCATGATTGAACGAGGGGAACTTTTCCTTATGAGAATCTCTCTTTCAAGAACCAAAATTGCAAAACTCTGCCACACATTCATCAAAGATGGTGCTGTAAGTATGAGAGGACCAATTATGCTGTTCTGGGTGTACCATTATTTCTGGTGATGCAAAAAATTGAAAGGTTTTATCATGATCTGTTAGGCAAAACACATTATTTGATGTTGGCTTTCCCAGCTAATGATTTTATTCCTAGGTATCACATTTGCTTATGCTACATATTCAGATCATTTTCTAAAACCCTTTTTCTTTTCCCTCTCTCCACCTTTGTTTCCATACAAACTGATGTTAAGCCAGTGGTCTGGTTCTAAGTGGTTCAGAGCACCCACAAGTACTGGCTTAAATGGAAGTTGTGGGTTCTCAGCCCCTCTGTGTCAGAGCTGCAATAATGAAGTACCCTATAAAGTCCAACTTTCATGATGGCTTAACATTCCATGACTTACAAAAATACAGGAGTTAAATATTGGATAGGTCATCAAAAATATTTACAATCCTTAAAATGTAACATTTTTGTAAGATCTAGGATATAAGCTAAAGTAACTGAAAATAATGTATAGAACACTTGTGCATGATAAATAATTACAGATCATGACAATAACAAATCTTTCCTGAAACTTCTTGTCTTGTTTTATCAGCAAATATTAACTCATGCCTATTCAAGAGTGGTCCTCAGAGTGTTAGAGGCAGCTGCCACGTCAAAGAAGCGTTTCAGTGTTTATATTACTGAATCACAGCCTGATCAAGCAGGGCAAGTATATGTCAAATTTGTCATCTTAATTAGTAAGATACTGTAGAGCTAATGTCCCATTTTAAGAACAGCTTTTACTTATTTCTGAATTATTGAAAGGTAACTATTTCATTGCAAAACATCACATCTCGAGACAGTCTGTTACACCCTTCCAAAGAAAGGTTGTCAACTGGCAATTCTGTGTAATAACTAAACACATTGCATCATCCCCAAACTTTCCAGTTAAGGTATAACAAAGCTTTAAAGGTCAACCACCACTAGGCAACCCATTTTTCTCTAAAGATTGCTTAAAAGGACAGCCAATTGGAAGTATTTTTAAAAATAAGATAGGTGTTTGTAACAATAGTAGAATAAAAATATTTATTAATAATGTGGGGGTTTTCATGTTTTGGGTTTTTTGTTTACAATTAGTTCTCATTAAGATACTATGTCAGTCACCAAAGGATACAATGTAGCATGAAGGAAGTCAGGAAATCAATCAGCAAATCACACATGCTATATATCAACTAATACAACAAACCAGGCAGTGTCATTCCTAATAACTGAAGTATCTGAATTTGGGGCAGATAAAGTGTGATTTTAGCTTTACTAAAGTAACATTTAACAATCTCTTGTATATAACACCAAGCAAATGAAAATATGAGTGTTTAAATATAAACTGTCAGTTTAATCAGATTTGCATGAGTCTTTTACTTTATATAGTTACAGTAACTAACTATGATTTCTAAACAGTCTTTAGAGGGGACTCCCTGTATAGTGTCAGTTTCACTATTTCCTGGATCGTTTGTTTCTCCTTTATTTTCATGAGTTTTTCACACAACATGGAGAAACCAAAAAAAAGTGATGGCAAAAGCAGTTACTAGTAGAGAGCTGAAGCCATGTATGTTCTATCATCAGATTTCATTCATATATACCTCAAAGTTAGTTGTATCGCATCTATGAATTTCACTGACATCTTTCAATAAAGTTTTTAAAACTGCATAAACATTATTTTAAATAGGCAAAAAATGGCAAAGGCCCTTAGCAAGCTCAACGTTCCTGTGACTGTGATTCTAGATGCTGCAGTAGGGTAAGTATATTCATAACATTCTTGAATGCTATCAAGCCTTTCATTGTCCTTCTGGTTTTCATTTGTACTGTAGTATACACAAACTTCCAAAAAGTTTGTTTAAATTGAATGGTTAGTTCTACTAATTTAACTTTTTACTGTAGTATCAATTGGCATTGCCACTGAACAAGCAAATCTTTTGACATAGTTAAGATGAAGTGACTGCCATAAATCAACTGAAGTATTTGATAAGTTTAACTGTCTTTTCAATCTAATATCTGAACATTGTCATAGAACACTAGAACTGGAAAGGACCTCGAGAGGTCATCAAGTCCAGTGCCCTGCCCTCACGGCAAGACCACCATCTAGATCAGTGGTTCCCAAACTTTTTGGCATCATGCCCCCTTTTAGATTTGAGGAAACCCCCACCCCTCAAAAAATAGCAACAAAACTTATTGAGCCAGAAAAAAAAAACCAAAACTATCCTCCCCCTGCAGTAGGGAACCTGCACTGGCACTTCAACTCCTCTTTCTCCTCCCCCCCAGCAAGGTTGGAGTGCCTGCTACAAGGGGGCAGCCATCCTCTCAGACCAGATCCGGCTTGCAGGAGAAGGAAGTGGCTCCGCATACTGCCACTTCTCCTCTCCCCAGATGGGGGAAACAATAACAGCAGGAAACCGCTCAACTGGAGGCTTTCCTGCTGCTCCCAGTGGCCAGAATCACGGCCAATGGGAGCAGCAGCAGGTGGTGCCTGGGAGCAGTGAGAGGATGAAGCCAGGTAAGCCCCACACCCCACTCATGTCTGGACCCCACACCCGTATCACCTCCATGCACCACTTCGCTTCCCGCCAAGACTCCTCACCCCTGCAAGTTTGGAACACCAGCCTGGAGGCTTTCCTGCTGCTCCAATTGCCTTCACCATCATATTCATGCACTTCCCTTCCTGCCAAGACTCCTCACCCCCACCTGCCCAGATCCCTCCCACACTAATCCTTCCTCTCATACATCTCCTCCCACCCTCAGCCTGCTCCTGTCCCCTATCTCCCAGCACCTCCTGGAATCATTTTGTCATCATGGATGGTGGTTGCTTAGTGGTCTACAGGAAGGTCTGCATTGAGCAGGGGGGGCAGTGGTCCAAAAAGTTTGAGAACCATTGAGCTAAGGCTCCATTTAATGTCAGATTCTTTATGTATACACAAGAACAGCTACTTTGAGTCTTAAATGCTTATGGATGGATCAGGGATGGTGTCCCCAGCCTCTGTTTGCCAGAAGCTGGGAATGGAGGACAGGATACTGGACTAGATTGACCTTTTCTCTAACCAAGTAGAGCTGTTCTTATGAATAGAGCATTAATAAAAAAATAATTTTCTATCCTATACAAAATGCCTGAGTGGTAGTTGTCAAGAAGATACACACTGGAGATGTGAAAGGTTAACCAGTTTACTGGAATCGGTAAACATCACCCGCTGCAGGCAGGGGATTGCTCCAGTCCCAGAAGGCCCAGTGCAAATAGGGGTGCTCCAGCCCAGCCGGAGCAGCCCTGTCTCTGGCAGGTCCGGACGCATTGCATGCATGGCTGCTCCAGCTGGACTGGAACACGCCCTCCCGCCCCCTTCCCCAGGCCCCTTTTTAATCGGTTCAACAACAGATTTAACCAGTCAACAAATTAAACAGGATTTTACATCCCTAATACCCACCATTCTAACTTGCTGTATTTTAAATGGTAGAGTTTTCTGACCAGATAATTATTAAAGAATTGAAAATATTTAACTTCTTATGGGCATTAGTAGGTGTTGCATTTCGTTCATGTATCAAGACCTATGGTATCTGCTTGGATGAGAAATACAAAGTATCTTCTTTCTAGTAGTATTTTTCCATGAAGGAGAAACAGATGTGAAGGGCATCAAAAGAAGGGAAAACCATAGATTAAAGGCATTTGGAATTCTTTAAATTTTAGTTGTGAATATCTTTAAATGGGAAACTAAAATGCACTATTTTGAAGGTGTGTATATCTGATTACTAGTAAACTTTAACCAAAATATCCTCAGCAACTTTTGAGCTCAGTGCCTCAACTATATTTGGAGAAGCATTAGTTAGTAGTTATTCTGAGGACGACAAGGAAGGATAATTCCAAGAACTTATATGAACAGGATGCATTTATATCTAGAGAATTACAAGAATGACTGGACTACTATAAAAGCAAAATTATAATGAGGTATTAACAGCATTGTGGTTTAAATCACTTCTAGTATGCCTCCACATAATTTAACTTTTTATAAAACAGCTACATCATGGAAAAAGTGAATCTGGTAATAGTTGGAGCTGAAGGTGTGGTTGAAAGCGGAGGAATTATTAACAAGGTAAGAGGTGGTGAATTGAATTCCTCATATTGAGAACAGACTGGGTGGGTGTGTGATGGATGTTGAAAATGAGTGATATTTGCATTGTATTGCTAGTACATTTTTGCTCGCTATGGCTTATTGGGCTCCTTCTAGATAATGCTGGGGGGGGAGGGGGGAGATGTTCAGGAAACAACCATTGCTGCTGCTAATTATTTGTGGATTTCCCTTATGCAATAGTGTTGTAATTTAGACTTTTACACTAAATTGCCAATTTCCATGACACATTGTAATTGGATAGTATTCATGGTTACAATATGAAAACTTAAGTTAATCAATTTTGATTCAGAGCCCTATGAGTTTCAGGCTTATCATTGTCCATCAATAAATCTAAGTTGGAGAAACTTTTGGGAAAGGAAGAGCCTATGTAAGAAGGATGGGCTTCACTTAAACCAAAATCGAACATGATAGCTGGCAATTAAAAAGGTTGTAGAGCAGTTTTTTAAACTAAGAGCTAGGAGAAAGCTGACTGGAGTGGAGGAGCGCATGGATTGAACAGAAACATCCCTTAGGGAAGGATCACAGCCCCAGTGAAAGGTCTATGTCCTAGTAAAGAGAAGAGGATAGAAGATAAAATATGGGTAACAGCTGATTAAATGAAAAAAATCTCATTAAATCACAGCAGTAATGGCACACAGCTAAATAGGGACAAACTTTTAAAATGCTTATATACAAATGCTAGAAGTCTACATAATATGTTTGAACTAGGTACCTCGTATTGAAGGGAGATAATGATATTATAGGCATCAGAAACTTGGTGAATGAGGGTAATCCAATGGGACATAGTAATGCCAAAGTATAAATATATTGGAGGGAAAGAACAGATCAAGCTGGTGGGGCAGTGGCAATTTATGTGAAAGGAAACATAGAATCAAATAAAGTACAAATCTTGAATGAATCAAACTGTTCCATTGATTCTTTGTGGATAGTAATCCCATGTTCTAATAATATGGATATAGCAGTAAAGGTGTATTACCAAGCACCAGGCCAGGATAGAGATAGTGAATGTGAAATACTAAAGAAGAGCAGAGAGGCTATAAAAATAAAAATGGGTATTTCAACTATTCCCATAATGACTCTGTACAGGTGACCCCAGAATGGGATGCAAAGAAAGTTTGACACCTTAAGTGACTGCTGCTTGGAGCAGCTGGCTCTGGAACCCATATGAGACAAGGCAATTCTTGATTTAGTGCTAACTGGAATTCAGGATCTGGTCCAAGAGGTAACCATAGCTGGACCACTTGGAAATACTTACTATAATTAATTTTAACATCCCTGTGGTAGGAAAAACAATACAGCAGCCCAACAATGTGGCATTTAATTTCAGAAAGGGGAACTACAGAAAAATGAGGAATTTGAAGAACAGCTATCCAAAAATTCAAAAAGTAAAAAAACAAAACAAAACACCCACTATTAAGTACATTAGAAATAGGAAGCCGGCTAATCAATCAATGGTCCCCCTGGACTATCAGGGTGCTAATGGAGCACTCGTGGACAATAAGGTCACTATGGAGAAACAATGATTTATTTTCATCAGTCTTCTCGGCTGATGATGTTATAGAGAGCCCCAAACTTGAGTCATCCTTTTTAGGTGACATATCTGAAGAATTGTCTCAGATCAAGATGTCAAAGCAGTATTTGGAACAAAATGATAAACTTAACAGTAATAGGTCACCAAATCCAGATGGCATTCACCCAAGAGTTCTGAAAACTCAAATGTGAAATTGAATAACTATTAATTATGGTTTGTAACCTATCCTTTAAATCATCTTCTGTACCAAATAACTGGAAGGTAACTGTGTGATGCAAATCTTTAAAAAGGGTGATCCTGGCAATTACAGATCAGTAAGTGTAAATTCAGTACCAGGTACATTGGTTGAAACTATAATAAAGAACAGAATTGTCAGATACATAGGTGAGCATAACTGTTGGGGAAAAGTCAAAATTGTTTCTGTAAAGGGAAATAATGTTCACCAATCTACTAGAGTTCTTTGAGGGTGTCAACAAGCATGTGTACTAGGGGGATCCAATATATATAGCGTACTTAGATTTCTAGAAGACCATTGACAAGGTTCCTCACCAAAGGCTGTTAAGCAAAGTAAGCTGTCATGGGATAACAGGGAAGGTCTTCTCATGGATTGATAACTGGTCAAAAAGGTAGGAATAAATGAATGTGGCACTGGACCAATCCTATTCAACATTCATACATGATCTGGAGAATGGGGTAAACAGTGAGGTGGCAAAATTTATAGATAATACAAAATAGTTTAAGATAGTTGAGTCCTCAGCAGATTAAGAGCTTCAAAAGGATTGCATAAAACTAGACAATTGGGCAACAAAATGGTAAATGAATTTTAATGCTGATGAATACAAAGTAATACATATTGAAAAACAATCCCAACTATATGTATAAAATGATGGGGACTAAATTAGCTGGTACCACTTGAGAGGAATCTTGACTCTCTGTGGATAGTTCTCTGAAAACATCCAGTCAATGGGCAGCAATAGTCAAAACAAACAATGTTAGGAATAATTTTAAAAGAGAGAGGCTACGTCTAGACTGGCCCCTTCTTCGGAAGAGGCATGCTAATTTCTAACTTTGGAATAGGGAAATCCGCGGGGGATTTAAATATCCCCGCGGGATTTAAATAAACATGGCCGTCGCTTTTTTTTTCCCCGAGAGCGTCCAGACTGGCACGATCCTCCGGAATAAAGCCCTTTTCCGGAGGATCGCGCCAGTCTGGACGCTCTCGGGAAAAAAAAGCGGCGGCCATGTTTATTTAAATCCCGCAGGAGATATTTAATTCCCCCGCGGATTTCCCTATTCCAAAGTTAGAAATTAGCATGCCTCTTCTGAAGAAGGGGCCAGTCTAGACATAACCATAGAGGAAAAACCACAAGAGAATATCTTATTGCCTCTATATAAATCCATGGTACACCCACATCTTGAATACTGTATGGAGATGTGGTTACCTTATCTCAAAAAGATATAAACTTTTTCCAATGCCAATATAAAAGGGCAAAAAAAATTATTAGGGGTTTGGAATGGTTGCCACATAAGGAGAGACTAGTAAGACTAGGACTTTTCATCTTGGAAAAGAGACAACAAAGGGAGGGGGTCAGGCTAGATGTCTATAAAACTATGAATGGTGTGGAGAAAGTAAATAAGGAAAAGTTATGTACTTGTTCCCACAACACAAGAAATAGAGGTCACCAAATGAAATAAATAGGAGCAAGTTTAAAAATAAACAAAAGGAAGTATTTCTTCACACAATGTACAGTCAACCCATGGAACTCCCTACCAGAAGGCCAAGAATATAACAGGATTCCAAAAAAGTTCTAGATAAATTCAAGGAAGATAGGTCCATCAATGGCTAATAGCCAGGATGAGCAGGAGTGGTGTCCCTATCTCTGTCAGAAGCTAGGAATGGATGACAGGGGAGGGCTCACTTGATGGTTACTTATTCTGTTCATTTCCTCTGGAGTAGCTGGCACTGGCCACTATCAGAAGACAAGTTACTACACTAGATGGACCTTTGGTCTGACTAAGGCTACATCTAGACTACATGGCTCCATCGCTTCTTTGACTATGCCAAATAAACTATCTTACATGGCTCTGTCAATGGAGCCATGTAGTCTAGACATAGCCTAATTATGACTGTTCTTATGTAGTTAAGCAAAATAAATTCATTGCCTTATCTACTTTAAAAAAATGTGTTTGAAATCTTCATATTGATATGTGAAGTAGAACAGTATACAAAGTAGCTAAGAGCTGGTAGGTAGAAGACTTTTTTTTTTTTTTTGGCTTAAAAGAGTGTATTACGTATGAAACCTGGTTAGAATAAACAAGTATGTAACTTTCCTGACCTGAAACACACTGGCAGGTAGTACTCTCTCAGAATGCAGAGTGGAAGTCAGGACTCTTGGCTTCTGCTGCCTTTTGTACAACTGCTTCCTCTGTTCATCAGTCACCTGATTTGTGAAATGAGGATACTTACCTACATCACAGGTGTGCTGTGACTTGTAATAGTCCACACGTAAAACGCTCTGTTTCTTAAGCTTGTTTTCTACAAATAATTCTGGTCTTTTCAGAGGTGCTTTTAGTTCAGGTGTTAAATACATTTGAAGAGTATTGGTTGGAGCCTTGCAAGTTTACTGTCATTCTAGCACTAACACTGTTTTCCATCTAAATTGTCTCCACAGATTGGTACAAATCAAATGGCCGTGTGCGCTAAAGCTCAGAATAAACCGTTTTATGTGGTAGCAGAAAGCTTTAAGTTTGTAAGACTCTTCCCTCTAAATCAACAGGATGTCCCAGATAAGTTTAAGGTAAGGGAAATCCAGAATACTTTCTAATCTGCAAAGGTGAATGTAAATTGGTTCTATGAGCAAGTAGTACTATTAAATTAAGACCTTAGCTGTGAATTTACAATTAACTGAAAACATAATTTAAATTTTTTATCCAGGATGAACCAAAGCCACGCCTGACCTGTAACAACACAATATAGTTTAAAAAGAAGTGTTCACCAATTTGGACTCCCTCACCACTTGCTCATTTTATTATTTTGTATTACTGAAAAGCATTTCATCCATGTATCCTAAACCAAACTGCCAGAAACAGCAGTGCTTCTCCTAATTGCTGCCACCATATTGTTCCTGAAACAGCTCAGTACAAAAAGATATTGACAGTAAAATGGCTGTATCAAGGGAAACTTTTCAGAACTATAAACCTCATGTCCTGCCACTTCATCATCTACATTAGTAATAGGTGGCACCAATCTGTGCTTTGATTAGATCAGTGGGTAGTATCAGCTACAGCTAATGTCCATAAAGTTTGATTGAGGCCATTGTTATTTGAGCTTTAAAAAAAAAAAAAAAAGATTAGGGCATATCATTTTGTGATAGCTAATGGTTTTCTTCTCCCCCAGTACAAAGCAGACACCCTGAAAAAAAACGGAAGTCTAACTGAGGAGCATCCCTGGATTGACTACACTTCACCATCACTAATTACATTGCTGTTTACAGACCTAGGTGTGTTAACTCCATCAGCTGTCAGTGATGAACTTATTAAACTTTATTTGTAATGGAGCAGAATCACTGAACATTATGCTCTGTTATTCAATGGCCATCCTTCATATTTGCAGTTTGATACATATATAAACTATCCCAACATATTATACAAAGGAAACTGTATAAAGATTAACCTCATTATCAGCAGCCTCCTGATTGTTACAACAAAGCAGAAGATTTTGAATTCATTTATTATATATCAATTGACTAATTTTCAAACAGAAGTGTAAGTCACTGCAGAATATGAAGACCTAAAATAAATGTCCTTAGGGGTGCAGCATTTTGAGCATGTAAAATAAAAACACCTAAACTGCCTCACTCATACAACAGACTTTTGAACAAGTTTAAAATTACTTAATAATCCCAGATATGTTATGTATACATTTGAACAGAGAGTGTGTCCAGGAGGCACCTAATAACCAAATTTTACATTTCTTACCCAAAGCATTCAGTCTGATGTAGTTGTGTCTTCACAGGTGTAGCTATTTTTATCCCCTGTAGAGATTGCAGAGATTCTTGTAGAAAACACTTAGAATTTATGAAAGCTCAGGCTGCAGAGCACAGCATGAAATGGCTTGGTGTTAAAGTACAGCTTTGCTATCATGAGAGGCATCTTCAAAGAGATGCTTGGAGGAGGACTGTCAATCTTCTGACTCTGAGTTAGACACAGCCTTGATTTTTTTCTCACTGCTCATCAGTTTCTTCTCAAATTCTTCCTCGCTAATTTTACCCTTTTTTAACCTTTTCAAAAGTCGAGTGTCATTCAGCAGCTCCTCCATTTCCTCATCTTCAATATTAGAGCCCTGCAGACAGTTGAAACAGTAAAACTTACTCTTGAACTGAAATGCTTATGTTCCATATATTAGAACACTTCAGAAGTAGCCCTTTAAAAAAAAAAACCCACTGGTGATTTAATACATGAATTGTGCTGCTGTCATCCATTATGCACATATCCTGGATAACCTAATATAGCAATACTGAAGGATAATACATAACATATCAATAAGAGTTAAAAAATGTACCTAATGACTGGAAGATAGCTAACGTGATGACAATATTTAAAAAGTGCTCTACAGGTGATGCTGGTAATTAGACTGATAAGTCTAACATCGGTACAGAGCAAATTAGTTGAAACTTCAGTAAAGAATATAATTGTCAGACACATATATAAACATAATTTGTTGGGGGAAAAGACTACATGGATTCTGTAAAGGGAAATCATGCCTTACTACTGGAGTTCTTTGAGAGGGGTCAACAAATGTGGAAAAAGGGGGATCCAGGGGAAATAGTGTACTTAAATGTCCAGAAAGCCTTTGACAGAGTCCCTCACCAAAGGCTCTTAAGTAAAATAAGCTGTCATGGGATAAGAAGAAAAGTCCTTTCTTGGATTGAGAACTGGTTAAAAGACAGGAAACAAAGGGTAGGAATAAATGGTAAGTGTTCAGAATGGAAAGAGGTAACTAGTGGTGTCCCCCACGGGTCTTTCCTGGGACCACGCATATCAAACTTATTTATAAATGATCTGGAGAAAAGTGAGGTGGCAAAATTTGCTGACGACACTGAACTGCTCAAGATAATTAAGATCAAAGCAGACTGTGAAGAGCATCAAAAAGATCTCAAACTAAGTAATTGGGCAATAAAATGGCAAATGAAATTTAATATTGATAAATGTGAAGTAATGCACATTGGAAAAAATAATCCCAAATTATAGATACAATATGAGGGGGACTAATTTAGCTAGAACTACTCAAGCGAGATCTTGAAATTATTGTGAATGATTTCACTATGTTCTCTAAAAACATCCACATAGGGTGTGTCTACACAACACTGTGCAAATTGCATATCATATTTCAAAATAGCTTTTTGAAATGAAGCACATCTACAGAGCACCAAATTTTGAAATAAGGCACTGTTTTGTGCCATCCCTTACCCTCGTGCAAAGAGGTTTACCAGGATGACAATAGAGTGTGCCCATTATTTAAAAAAATATTTCAAAATAACAGGCAGTTTGTGGAGACACAGGATGTGATTATCCTGAAAGAGCCTTGCAGTGCAGACATACCTTCAGTATACAGCGGCAGTCAAAAGAACAAACAAGGAATGTTAGGAAGCTTATAAAAAGGGACAGAGAAAAAACATGATATGCCTACATCTTGAATACTGTGTACAGATGTGGTCACCTCATCTCAAAAAAGATGTACTGGCACTGGAAAAGGTCAGGAAAGGGCAACAAAATTATTAGGGGCTTGACATATACCCCAACTGAAGAGAGATTAAAAAGACTGGGAATTTTCAGTTTAGAAAAGAGGAGACTAAGGGGGGATATGAAAGAGGTCTATAAAATCATGACTGATATGGAAAAATTAAAGAAAAAAGTTATTTACTTGTTCCCATAATATAAGAACTAGAGGTCACCGAATGAAATTAATAGGTAGCAGGTTTAAAAACGAACAAAATAAATGTTTTCTTCACGCAGCGCACAGTCAGCCTGTGGAACTCCTTGCCACAGGATGTTGAGAAGACTAGAACTCCAACAGGGTTCAAAAAAGAGAACTATTCATGGAGATTAGGTCCATTAATGACTATTAGCCAGAATGGGTAGGAATGGTGTTCCTAGCCTCAGTCTGGAAATGGATGACAGGAGAGGGATCACGTGATGATTACCTGTAGTATTTACTCCCCCTGGAGCATCTGGTATTGGCCACTGTCAGCAAACAGGATACTGGACTAGATGGATGTTTAGTGTGCCCCAGTATGGTCATTCTTATGTTTTTATATTTTAGCAACAGAAGAGGAAATGGGGAACAATTAAATATTTTCATGTTAATGCAAGGGAATCCAATCATGGCATTCATTTTTCCTGTTCGTTCAACTGTTACCATATTAAAGGAAATCCCAAATAAGATTAAGGGCAAGATTACAGATTTTAAGAACTTTGCTAAAAAAAAAAAACATTACACTTGCAGGGAATATAGAGAGTTTGACCAACTGCCATGAGTGAGCAGTTTCACATCTTGCTCCAGGGGAAGTTGTCTAGGAAGATGTGAATCAATGTTTTTCCTACATATTGCTCATTTTGGACTATACCTAGAAAGCTCAGCCTGTGAAAGCTGTGGAGGCTTATCTTACCATATTTCTATTGGAGGCTTCAAACAGGAATATGCTGACAGAAGTCAGGCAAGGACCAGAACCTCATCCTTCTCTATAGAAGATTGATCACATATTTTCTTAGGCACTCTTTTGAGAATGCAAGAAATTCACACTACAGCTCCCTTCATTTCAGACTGTTTACAGCTCTAAGGAGTGGCCTGGGTGGAACTTGCTTTTGAATTCATGAAGTGCTGCCTTTAGGGTAGCAGGCAATCAGTGTGGAAAGATAATTCTCTGGCCTTGTCTACACTACTGCGGGCTGTCAACCTAAATTATGCAGCTTCAGCTATGTAAATAACTTAGCTGAACATGATATACTTGGGTCTGTTTACTGCAGTATCTTCACCTGTCAACTCTACTGATGCCTCTTATTCTCCTCATTTGGTAGAGTACCTGAGTCTACAGGAGAACCCTCAGCAGTTGATTTATTGCATCTATTATATACTAGGGATGTAAAATTTCAATTAATGTGCTAACTGAATGGTCAATGCAATTTGCATTGACTTTGATTAGTTGATAAGGGCATCTCTGCCTTTGAGGTGTAGCAACAGCCCCAAGACTGTTTCTACACTTCCAAGGTGGGGGCACTGCAGGGGACTCAAGCAGCCCTCTGCTAGCTCTGTGCTCTCTGCGGTGTTTCAAGGCAGCAGCATTGCATGGAGCCTGAGGTCAGCTCGGGTCTTCAAGTCCCCAGCTGACCCTGGGCTCCATGTAGGTGCTGCTGCTTTGAAATGCCATGTGAAGCCCAGGACCAGCTGGAGAGTGCCAGCTGGCCCCAAGCTGGTGTTTTAGGGCAGCAGACCTTGGGCTCCATGTGGCACTGCCACTATGAAGCACCCCTGCTCTTCTCCTGCCTTGTTGCCTCTGATGGAAGGGCAGCCAGTGGCTGTCTGGGCACTCCTGGTGTGGGTAGGGAGGGTTAGGCCTTGAACCCACTATCCTGTGCTCCCCAGGCAAACCCCCTATCCTCTATGACACTGCAGAACCCAGACCACCTCCTTACCTTCAGTAGGTCCTTTATCCTGCCTTCCTAATGCAGGATCCTGGTCCAACCCTGGGGCAGCCTGTGTTGGCTAGGTGCCTGCTCCCAGAAGGAGCGGGACTTAGTCGACTAGTATAAGCATTTCCTTATTGGATAGTCGACTAATCGTTCATATCCCTATTATATACACAATAAATCAACTCCCTCCCTGCTTAATTTATTGTTTCCTGTCAGTCCAGGAGGTAGTGAAGACATGCCCTGAAGTCCTTATGCCCTGTTGCCTTTCAGGAGTGTTACATGCTAACATGGCTGGGACTAAATTGAAGCAGTCACATGTGAGTTTGAGGAACTCAGTTTACCTCCTCTCTTCTCCTTTTCATAGTAATTTGCTTCTTCTTCTCTTTTTTGGCTTTCTGCTTTGACCAGGCTTTATTCCTTATAAATTTTCTTTTCCCTTCATTTTCAAGTCTTTCCTTTCTTTTTTGCTCTAACAGTTTTTGCCTTTGTTTTTCTCTATTTTTATCTTTAAAAGGAATAGAGTCTGTGTCAATACTGATAGGAGCAAAGTCTGGAAAACACTTTCCTTTTAGTTCAGGCATCTTTGGCATCCTCAGCAGTGCAAAACCTCGAGCAAGACTAGCAAAATCCAGATCTGTTAAAATAAGGATTAAGATGTTAGCATTATAACAAAGTGATAAATTAATCCACCAACAACCTTAAATACATGAGTAATTCCACTATTTGTGTTTAAGTACTTTGCTGGATTGGGGGGTACATTATATGTTGGGTTGTGAAGGAGGGGTTATATATCTTAATATTTGTATAGGGTTAAACACAGAGTTTATGTATGTAAAGCCCCTTCTTTCCCTAGAACACTGTTTGCGGCCTGATAATTAATTGCTTCTCTATTCAGCAGCTCCTGGAGATCTATGCCTGTCAGTGGGAAATTGAATAAAACATTTTGTTGGTCAATCAAGAAATGTCAATTTGTCTAAATGAAAACTTCTTTACAAGATGAGAGATTTGTGGAAACTGGCCCTAATTTAAAATATCTGTAGTGAATAAATTTTGAAGAAGCTGTCACAATTTTCCACTGCAAAGTTTAACAAGTCTTGTCCAATTTTAATTTGAAAAAGTAAAATAAAGGTTAAAAATTAAATGATTAGAAACATTTTGATTGAACCAATCAAAAAAATTCAACTTATTGGTTCATAAAAATAAGCTAAATGGAATGAAAAGTTTCAGTGCAGGAAAAAGATTCAAAATCTCAAAAATTCTTGTGAAACCGGAAAACCATCTTGCACATCATGCAAATCTTTTACTTTTTTCATTAACTCAGAGAAGGATTTCTGCACACTGCATTTTTGTGTTGTCTGTGTTTCTAAAATTTGCATTTTTGCCTTGTCAGAAGGGCCTGGGCTGGGTTTTTATCTGCAGTTTTGACTTTGGTTCCCCTCTATGGCTTTGACCAAATCACTTGAACTCTGTGCTTCAGTGTATCCTACTGTAAAACACCTTCTTTTGACAGAACTTGAGGAGTAATTAATTCATATTTACATAGCACTTTAATATAAGCATTTAACAGAAAGTAATTGTGTGCATGGAAACTTGGCAGAAGGATGAGCCAATAATGCTTATGCAACAACATGTAAGTTTTGCCAAACTGAATATAGTTTTTGAAGAAAAGTAAAAGTAGCACCTGCTGCTTAGATTACCTTTTATTCGGAAGATAAGATTGCACTCATGTTTGGCATAAGCCTGCACACAAGATACAAATGCTTTCATCCCTTTCTCAAACATGGCTCTGTCAGACAGAGCCATAGACTTCAGTTTAGGAAGAACATCTACCACATTTTTCAGTGGTTTCATTTCCTGCATGGGACACTTAACCAGAAAAAAAGAAAACATAAGCAGGAGCTAAATGTAATAGTTTAAAATCCATCTTGAAACTTCAAACACATACTTTAATAACAATTAAGCCTTAATACATGGAAGATTTTATCTACCTCATTTTTTTTAACTGATAAACAGAGGGAAAGTTAAGTGGCCTAATCAAGGTTAAATTCTAAAAGAATAGGCAACATGATGCATAAATCCTCACTCAAGTCTAATTACTAGACTTCACTGCAACTGTCCTACTGCTAATCTGGTAGAATTAAGACCATTAATTTACTTTGAGACCCAAAATGAGAAGAATGTCACTACAAAGGCATACAGATTTTGTTATATATTAAGTTGATAATTACACAATGCAAGAAACAATCTTGCATTAAGAGGGAGATTAATTAGTTTATATAACAAGTAGCTTCCACCTGTTTTCTGTTACTCAACTGGGTTAAAATCTCTCATCCATCTGTTTTAAAATGTATGAATTCCGCTTTGCAATAACCCTTGTTTTAGGTCTCAAGGTAGTTTTCAGTGTAACTTTTCTACTGTTAGGAAATAAAAGATAACTCACCTTTTGGTTTATTGAGAGAAAATTAACATATGATTCTTCCATAGGAAGCAAAAATACAAGGGCACTACCTAAATGGCCAATTCGAGCTGTTCGACCACAGCGATGTACAAAGGCACTAAAAAAAACAATAGACAGTTGTTTTAATAAGTTGAGCTACTCAGTTTGTTTTTAAAATAATACAAGACAATGAGTGGTATGGCAAGTCTTTTGGAACAGCAGATCTAGTGGTACTGTACTCTTGATGGAGGTGAGTAACAACAGGAGTTACCTGAATACCCTGTAAGCAGCATGTGCTTGTACTTAAATGTTCATGTAAAAAGGAAATTTGTCAAATGTGTGTGTTATGATAAAATTATGACACTTGTGGTGACAAGATAGGGAAATAGTTACTTTAATTAGCTTTATTTTTCACCCTTTTATAGCATTCCGTGAACAGCTCTGCCCCTGCCTACATCCCTGCTCTCATTTACTTCTTCCATACCTGCCTTACCACCCCTTTCGTACTCCAATTCTGCCATCCTTATGATAGGAAATCTCTTTCATACACATGTAAATGGCCACTACCATTTTATTAATGTTAAGCCATGTCACCTATAAATGCTATAGTGCTGTTACATGTCAGACTTAACAAAAACTGCACTATTTCAATCTTCCGTTCGGCATGTGGTACAGCTACATTGTTTTGTCAATCCAGATTAAGTCTTTAGCAGCGAATAGATCCTCCAGTGCGTTTTGTACAGTACTAAGATCATTCTACACTTAAATAGTACATTTACATAAACAGTAGTGGAATTAAAGTTCATAAGAATTAAAGTTGTACCTTGCACTGCTAGGTGGATCATACTGTAAAACCCAGTTTACTTCTGGAATGTCTATGCCACGGGCCATCACATCTGTGCAAACTAAAATACCACTAGAAAATTGAAAGAAAATGCAAAATTCTGATCAAATAGTAATTTGAGAAGTGCCAACCAACAGCTCCCAACTTCTGCTCTGATTTATACATCATGCATCTCCAATGAAGGTGCATGTCAGAGCAGAATATTTGGCCTTAAGTTTTTCAAAAACATTAATATCAAAATTATAGAAGACATTATAGGCAAGTTAAAGTTTACCTTGGATGAAAATTCTACTAAATATTTAGGAGAAGCAATGTATTTTATTGTGAACAACGCAAATTTAAGCTGGATAATCAACTCTTCCCTTTACAAGTTCCATATTTAAATAATGTCCCCTGCTTCTAAATACTATATATTAAAGAAAGATCAAGTGACCAAACTTGCAGTTTTTTTAAACTACCTTTAAAAAAAGACTTCAATAGGTGACTGGGGGAATGATTCATTTTCACACAGAAAGCTAAAACTGAAGTCCTAATACATAAATTGAAATAAAAAGAACATAACAGGGCAAGAATTCCAGTCTTTTTCTAATGAGACAAATATTGCTGGGCAGTGATGATAGCTCATACTGCAAAACTGAAAAAAGATAACTTGAATAGAAATGAAAAAGCATTTTGCAAGGTGTAAACCCACATTCTTTTGTTTGTATACTAATAAAGGTTTCAATTCCTTTTATCAGAAATGAATGTTCACCATTGCTTCTTTTTCAAATGGGAATGTTACCCAAGAGCAGTTTTTGTTATTGTTTTAGCAATTAATCTATTTTTTCCTCTCATTGAGTATACCTATCTATACATGCTTAAAAGTGGGTGTGATTTATATCATCCACATTATCCCAGCTGCTTCAGTAGCCTGGCTGGTAGCCTATACTTCTATAGGAAAGCTATATTTCTATGCTCATGTGGTGTGAACTTCTAGATGTTGAAAGATGATATTTTACATTTCTTAGCATTAACATTTTGACTGGAGTAATCTATTCAAACACTCCTACCTTGGGAGTTGCCGAAACTCGGTAAAAATCTTGTTACGTTTGTGTTTCATTTTCCCATGAATGCACATTATTTTCACATTTTTAACTAAACATTCCAATGCTTTCCCATAATATTCCACACAGGCACAGGTACTGAGAAGACAATGAAAACCACAAAAAGTCAGCATCAACTTTTGTTTGTAAGCTGTATTTTAAATTATACAAATGCATGTGGATTTAGCACTGGTGACAGGTGCTATCTTGTCTCACTCAATACCCCCTGACATGTCAAAATATTTTTCCAATCACTTCCTGTTCTGATTTATCAAGCAGTGTTTAATATCATCACCAGCTATTTTCCACCCCATTTTACAAGCATTGATATTGCTTTATTTACTATACATTGCCTGTCCATTAAAGGTCAGATTCTTGCTTACCAAAATTTAATTTCGCATTCACCAAAAATATAACATAGCTTTTCTGGAGCAAAGGGGTCAAGGAGCTTCAAAAAGAAAGGTGCTATATCAGTTGTCTATTTTTATTACTAAATGTATAAGCATTGTTTTAATGACTAATGTACAGTAGATGATAATACATTATTGTGGTTAAGAAATAATCTCAAATAATAATAATCCCTAAAAGTTCAAATTGTCTTTGACTTTGTTATATTATGATGAAGAAGAAGAAAATTTTAGTGGGAAGCAACCATCCCTGCAATTTGTGTGCATTGTACTGCACAAAGGAAGTGGCTAATGTGCTCCTATATGTCTCATGCAGTGCCGAGCACACAAATGATCATATCACTGTTTTCACAAACAAGCCCAGATGAATTACCTGAAAAAGATCAGATGTTTCTCCTGCTTGTGTTGTCGAAGAAAATGCACCAACTGATTAAATTTTTCATCTGATTTGCATATCTGCACAACATCAAAATATACAGAAAATAAAACTGATTTGCTTATTTTTTTCCATTCACTTCAGTATAAAGCCACTGTGGCTCATTCATGCACTAATATTAGGAAACGTTTTATACAAGCAACTCAATTTAATGCTTGCTGAGATATATTCTACATGCTGCATCAGTGTGTGAACACTGTTCTTTATGTAGAATGGTGCTTACTGAAGTTAATTAAAACTAAACATTAACGATGGAATTCAACTTTAAAGTTTCTTGTTATTAGAGATTTTTGAAGCTGAACTATTGACCTACTTACAGATCTTGGATGAAATTATTTTCTCTCAGAGTAAATACACAATGACCTCAGTGGTTGGGGAGCCTTACATATTATCCCAGAAATGGACAAGAGGCAGCTAGTGGGCCAGATCCAACCCATCAAGCTGTTGGATCCAGCCTGCAGCCATCTCACCAGTACTCTTACTATACCGCGGAGCAGTCGCTTTAAAGAACAAGCTGCTAATTGCTCTGCAAGCTTTGTGTGCTGTTCCCAGCCCCTAGCAAAATCTCCAAGCTCCCATTGGCCAGTTTCCTGTCAATAGGAGCTGAGAAATTTTGCTGACAGCAGGAGCAGTGAATGAATCCTCCTCATTCCCACCTCCCTCTCTGTGCGGGAGCAGAGCCAGTGGAGCAGCCCACAGGCAGGGAATCTGCAGAGCTGCTGGGAGCCACCTAGGTAAGCATCTCCCAGCCAGAATCTGCCTCTGGCAACCCACCCTCTCTCTCTCCACAAATACCTGTGCCAGGCTACCACCCAAACCCTCTGTATCCCTTCTCCTGGTTACAATTCCCTCCCAGATCCCAGACTCCATTCCCCTGCCCCACGTCATTACCCAACACTCTACCATCCCCTTTCCCCCCCTTCTCCCAAATCACAACTCCCTCCCAGACTCTGCGCCCCCTCCTACATCCCTCCCACAGGCCAGAATCCTCTCCTGCACCCATAACCTCTGCTGGACCCTGGAACCGAAGCCCTTGCCCCAGATTATAACCCCTTCCTTCACCCAAACTCCCTCTCAGACCCCACACTCCCTCCTGCATCCTAGTCTTCTATCCCAAGCTGCCTTTTACACCGCAACCACTGTCACAGATCCCATGCCCCCTCCACAGAAGTGCGGCCCTTGACCACTTACCAAAACTTGGAGTGGCCCATTAAAAATTATTACCCATCTCGGTATTATTCCAATTTCAAAAACAGGGAAAAATGAGGCCCAGAAAAGTTAAGTAAATTCCCCAAGGTTATGGAAAGCGAATCAGTGACAAAGCAAGGAATTCAGGCCAGCGATCCCGACAGTGTTTCCAACACAACCTACTTGACAATACCGCTTCAGAGGAATTTGAATGGCCTTAGGCTTCCTTTTGGAGCTGATTTAGCATCATGAATATTTCTAAGGGAAGTTCCTATTTCAATCTTTGTTTACTGCAATAAGGCTGCTAGCTGTTTTTGCTGCAGTCTTAGAAAATTCTCCTTTGTGCTCTTTCTGAAGGCAATGTGACTGTCAAACTACAAAGCACTAGATGGCAACATTTTGAATTCATCATTATATTTAAAAGGAAACGAGCCTCACCATGTAGTAATTTTCAAGCCGCGTAGGTGTTTTCTGAGTACTACTTGCTGCTACTCCCTTCTCTTTCACTGAAATGCGAACAGGATTACGGAGACCTGCTCTCACCAGGTTCTCTACTTCTTGAGTCTGAGTTGCTGAAAACAGGCCTGTTCGTCTCTGCTTGGGCAAAAAGTCCAGAATGGTATTTAAACTGCAAATAAACACAATATTAAAAGAAAATGGCTCAAGATTTCCAAAAATTGAAGTTTTATTATCAGTCTTTAAACAGAATGGATTGTACAAAATGGTGCTGTGCACAATGCTAGCTGTTGCCCTAACAATCCTGTGTTTGCCTGACTGATTATACCCCATGTCTGTTTGCATCTGAGATCCTTGGGATTTATTTGAATGCACCAGGTCTATGAATAACTATGCTTTTGATTTTTAGATCTGTTATGCTGTCCCCTTTCCTTGGCTCTTCTTTTTCCTCCAATCCTTGAAGAGAAAAATAAGCTTCACATGCATTTTCCCCCATTATCTGTAAAGTTTAAAAAAGAGGCATTGTATACTAATATAATCAGAAAGCTCTTGTGGTTAAATTACTTGACTGAGACACAGGAGAATTGAGTTTAACTCCCAACTCAGCAAGTCACTTAAACCTTGCAAAAACAGGGATAATCATTGTTTGTGAAGTTCTTATATAGCAGCTTGATGGATATCATAAACACCTAGATAGAAAAATTAGGATCTGGGACTCCTAAATTGTAGTCTCATGGATAACCTTATACAGGTAATGTCACCTTTCTCTGACTCAGTTCTTCATTAGTAGCAAAGGAATAATAAACATCTTGATTACATTAATGGTTGTAAAATGTTCCTACAGCTTTAGATTGATAACATTATAGGAACAGCAAGTACTACTAGAATTATATTTAAAAATACCTTGCTTCGAATCCCATATCTAGAAGTCTGTCTGCTTCATCCAATACCAGCACATCAAGTGATTTCACACAACTTGCTAAATCCAGCCCATCTGCTTTTCTTCGGAACATATCCTCCAAACGGCCTGGTGTGGCTATAATGATGTTCCCTCTGTCAGGGATAGAAATTATACAGCTTAAGTTATATTTTAATTGTATTTGGATGTCAAAAACACACCAGAAACTCATTGTACAGCAAATCCACACTCAGTGGCAGTCTGGAATCTTCGAGGCTGACCTATGTATGTCTGACTGTGGAAAAGAGCTCTGTCCACTAAAGATTTTGGCATTGTCTGTCCTATTTAAGAATGTTAAAAATGGATAAATGCTAGCACTTATCCAGTCAACAATTTTAATTTACTGCCTGCTGCCCCACCCCTAACCCAGCCCTGCCACCCAGTGCCTCCGCGACTGGAATTGCTCCTACCCATCACAGCTAGCAGCTGACAGAGTTCATCAGCAAGGGCTAGTTAACCATTTAACATTCCTAGTCTTATTAACGCAAAGTTCTCAGATATAATGCTGAAGGATGAAAGAACAAAACCATAAAAATAGATATCTTGTGCACCTAGCAGCTCCCCAACTACTTATACTGATCCTAGAACTCATATAGCTATAAAACAACAAAACTGAAAAGCATTCTAGGTACTGCCATGCAAAAAGTGTATGTCACTTTATTTTGGAATCTCCACATAAGTATCACCACAGAAAGTAGTTTTAATTTTTTTGTATTAAATTTACTTAAGTATATATACTTTAGTAGTCCCAATTCAGGCCTCAGACAGAGGGCCAGGCAAGAAAGGCTAAGTCAGCACTCTGAGGTTCCAATCAAGGAAAACAGAAAGGAGCTGACTAAGCAAGGGTGTGCCCCTAATTTCTGGGCATAGCTAATTATGCCATTAGCCAAAATAGACACAGGAAGGAAAGGAAATACAAAGGGGAAAGTAGGCAGAGATTGCTCTCCCCACTTGTTATAGGGAGCAGTATGTGTGATGAAGGTGATAAGAATCTATTTGTAAATAAACAGCATAAGGTGCTGGACCAAGACAAGGTCTCAGAGTATTTTTCCCAAAGATCATTCATCTACATACTTTTTTCAACCCCACCCTTCCAGAGCTGAATCACAAGGCCATTTATTTAAGATTATCTTTAGCATTTACCCCTTCTGTGACATTATACACTAAATAAGATATAGCATAAATATTTTATGCTACATACTAGCCCTTGCACAGATTTTACATTTGATCTCTTCCTACAGTTTTGTTAGATCTTCATTATGCCATGTTTAGTTCAGAAGACAAATCCCACAAACATAAGCATACAAAAATGAATATATAGAAGGCAAAGTATTAAATATATCCTTAGTCACATGCAGGATCGGCAGCCTAATTTGTACACTGATCAGGGCAGGGATTATACCTCATTTCTGCCCTGAGACACAAGAATGGAAATACATTAATTGTCAGTCAACTCACCCCTGTTCTTTGAACTTTTCAATATCTTCTATTGGATTCCTACCACCAATCAAAAGAATCTGGCTAAAACAAAAAATATATTACTCAAAAATTTGCTAACAAACCCCACTGGAAAGCTTGTTTTCATTACAAACCTAAATATACCTACCTAAACTGGGGAAACTGTTTTGTAAAATATGATAGCACTTCATTGATTTGAACAGCTAACTCTCTCGTGGGTGTGATGACTATGGCTCCAACCTGCTCATTGGAATAAAAAGGAAAAGACTAAAATAAACAAATGCCCAAAAGATATTAGCTATTTGCTGTGAGTAAATGAAATTATGACGCTAGAGGTTTCCATGTGCATCAAACACCATTTTTGCTAAGAAATAAAGTGATCCGGTATAACTGTTACATAATAAATTATGATAAATTGCAAAGCATTATACAACAGATTGTACTGTAAAAACAACACATTTTGATATGCCTTTTTTAAAAATTAGGTGCACAAAAACTAAAGGCAATATGAAGATTTTTAGCAACAAGTAGCACTGGAGTGAATTCAAATTTCTTCAGAAACAAAAGACATTACAATAAAACATTAAAGGTCGTATTTCCTTGAGTTCGTTATACTTTTTTATATTTTAGGATATCTTGCTCTGTAACAGTATACAAACATCTTTTGGTTTTGGTAAACAATTTGTACTTCTTTATTGCTTTTTATTACTAATCAATTTCACAAACTATTTGGAAGAACATTTAAACAGGTGTTTAAAAAGCAACAAAGTATTTTACAATTTTTTTTCAATTAATTCCTGCTTGTGAATGCACAGGTTGGACTCCCTGGTCTAGCACCCATGTGAACTGACTATTCCCAAATGAAGGGTTTTGCCAATCAAGGGAGGTCATTGCTGGCCCCCCTGCTGCTGGCCCTACCTCCTACCGCACAGAGTTTCCTAGCTCCCCCAGCAGCTCAGCTGAGTTACCTGCTGGCCTTCCCACCCTCTCCTCCCATACATCTCAGCTGGGCCACACACCAGCCTTCTTAGCCCATCTCACCCACCTGAGATGCTAGCCCAGCTTGCTAGCTCCCACCACTACTCCCCATGCAGCTCATCTGAGCCACAAGCCAAGTTCCCCTACCTCTCACCTCGTGCCTGGCTCCCAGGCCCCTCACTCCCTACAGCACACAGGGACACTGATCTGGGAACATGATCCATGAATCATGGATTTTGCCAAACCAGAGAGTCTCAATGTATAGAGGTACAATCTGTAGTAAAGGCCCACTCTGTCAAACCTTTAATTACATGTGTAACTTGACTCTTAAGTACTCCTATAAACGTCTTCAGTTACACCTATATATTAATATATTCAAATCCCTCAATTCATTCTTACCTGCATTTTCTTTAACTTTTCTTCCCGCCTGAGAAGAATTTCTAGTATGGGAATTACAAAAGCTAATGTTTTGCCACTGCCTGTTACCTGTGAAAGTTGAAGCAAAGTTAGTTTCTTCATGAGTCCAAATACTTATAAGAAAAAAAAAACAGCTAATACAATAAACACAATACTCACTGCTTCTGCAGCAACATCTTTATTGCTCATAAACAAAGGTATGGTTGCTGACTAAAGGAAAGAGAAATATTCCACAATTATATCCTCACTGTTTTATTAAACACATCTTATGTACTTCAAATTCACCCAAAGCTCTAGAAGTGCTTTACAAAAGCACGTAAGTGTCCTCAATCCCATTTTACAGACGGGAAAATACCAGAGAAGTTAAGTGATTGCTCTAGGTCACACATGCATGAGCCAGGACTAACAAACCTAGGACTCTTTCTAAGCACCAGCCCATCCTTAAAAGGAGGAGACTTGAACCAACCTGTCATTTCAAATCACCTCACTACAGCATCGCACACTAGCACCTATTCCCTTCTCAGGCGCGACTCGTTACTCAATGGGGCATCATCCTTTGGGATTTGCCATCCCCCCTGCACTACAAACTGCACCAACGCGGCCTTCCACCGCCACCATCGAAAAGCAGCGAGAAGACCGCAGCGTGCACGTGACTGATGGCTCCCCTCTGTACTGACCAGCGGGACAGGCAGGAGCCTCCACAGCTGTGGGGGCGGGGCCAAGCCCGTTAAATGGCCCCGCAGGCACCAAGCGCGAGGAGGTCGCTACAACCCCTCCCCCAGTGAGACGTTTAACGGTTTTCATGAATGCCGTGGGAGGCAGCCGGCTAAGTCGGGGGCATAGGCCGAGTTCTTCCCCGCACGGTACTGCAGAGGCTTGACAGCCCGCTCAGGCTGGGGGGCAGCGCGCCCCATAACGAGCACAGACCGCACCACAGATTTCCCGCCGCCCCGCCCCAGTCATGGCCCCGCCGGCGGAGCTGCTCCCCCCCAAACACCCCACCTGCACAGGAGTCATGCAGGGGAAGCCCAGCTCCCGCAAGGTCTGCAGGACGCCCGGGCTGAGCGTGGCGGGCAGAGACTCCCAGCTCCCCTCGGTCACGGTCTCCATCTTGAACAGGCTGCCAGCGATACCGTCCGTGCGCTCAGGCTCCCCGCAGCCTGGTTGGTCCCTTCGTCACTGAGTCCGTGGGAAAACAGAGGCCCGGCGCAGATGCGTTCCGCGTTGCAGCAAGGTGCTGCTACAGCACGGCTGCCGGTGTCGCGTGGAAAAAAGAACTGGTCAAGGGGCTGCTTCTGCACCAAGCCAAACTCTACAGGCTTGTATTTCACATTCCACTAGCTAAATGCCTGAGCATCTGCTAAGTTCCTGCCTCAGAGGCGATTTTAGGTCACTTGTTGCCCTAGTGCCTTTCACATCACACAAGATTAGCAGAGATTAAAATGCTGAATTTTCCACCCCCTGATCCAGTGGTGGTCAGCCTGTGGCCCAAGGGTCGCATGCAGCTCATTGGGATTTTGTGTGTGCTTTGCAAGACCTTTTGTTTTCCATTGCCCACACACAAGGGTTACCACACTTCGCGTTTTCCAACATGCAGGGGGTTTTTCTTATTGGTATTACAAAAGTGACACAACTTAACCCAAGGGCATGTAAAGGTGCATGCTGATCACACACAATATTGACTATAAAAGCTGAGCACACCCTCTACAGCTAATCAAAGTGCTGCTATGGTTCAATCAGCATACCCTGATAATTCTATGTGTACATAAGTGCAACTAGCAAAACTGCCTTATCCCAGGACTGTATTGGTTACCAAATCTTGTGGCCCACTAAGATGAAGGAGAGGCCCACTTGCAGCTCACTCAGCCCCTCACTGCCTTAACCTCACAGTGATAGGAACCAACCTGGCAGCACCCCAGCTGCTCTACCCCAGGTGTCCCCAAGTCAGCTGCTGCTGAAACTGATCAGCAGCTGATTCCAGGAAGCCCAGGGCAAAGCAGCTCTGCCTCGGGCTTCCTGTAGTCAGCCGCTGGTCAGTTTCAGCAGCAGTTGAATCGGGGACACCTGGGATACAATATGTAACAGTTCTGACTTACATACAAATCCAACTTAAGAACAAACCTACAGTCCCTATCTTGTACGTAACCCGGGGACTGTCTGTACAAGTGCCCTTTTAGCCTATGTATTTACTGTTATCTGGCTATCTTTACCTAGTGTACTTCTGAGTAACAAGTTTGAGGACAGTCGGTGTAGATATAGTATTAAAGTATTCTGTGTTCTTAAGTTTTTCCTACAGTTTATTCCTACTGAGGCTGTAAAGGAAGCAGTATATTCAATGGATAACTTAAGACATTTAAGGCATAGCATCAAATTTGAGGTGTTACTGAACACATTGAGATTACATTTTAAAGTGATAAGATTTGAATATTCCACATCATACTCTATAAAATGCCTGATCTGTAAGATTCTAATATACACTAGCTCATATTTATTATGAACCAAGAGCCAATTATACCCAATTGCTACTCAATGGGGGACAGATTGACAAAATGGTATGTAAGCAACAGCGCTAGTTAAGTGAATACTTCCTGGATATACACAGCAAAATTGAGATCTTGATTATAGGATTCAGACATTTGCTTGTCTCATGTCACTGTGTTGAGCAGATTAATCAGAAACCACTAGTGAGCAACATAATTGCACAGAAGCTAGAAGATTGATAGATATTTTATTGCTGCTTGGAAGGCCTGTTAAGTGCTTGAGGCACCTGTGTCGATACTGTTTTACAGGCAATCCAGAGGGTTTCACCTCTTCCAGGTTGAAGAAAGCAAGCTGAAGAACCCCATCTCTTTTGCTAAGTCAAAATTCTCATTTTTAAAGTTATTTAGTTTTGCATGAATACTACAGGGTATTCGTGAAATGCAACAATTGCTCTGCTATTTTAAAAATAAAAAACTCCATAAGAAATTGCTTATTTTATTTTCGATCAAATATCTACTTGCTAAATATCTTGCTAAACATCCCATTGAAATTATTTCCTTTACATGTCCTCAAAAACCCACCTCTAATCAAACTATGTTGCACTTAATGCTAAGGCAACAAATATTCCTTGGGGGGGGGGGGGGGGGAGAGTCAGGTCAAACAGACAATCAAATGAGTGCAAACAATTTGCACACATTGACAACAAAACTAATAACATTCAAACATAAGCATGGTCGCATATTAACACTGCAAGTAAAAGCTGTATATTTAGTGTTGTCCAAAATTATTTAGCCCATAAACAAAGCATGATATTCCAGTAAAGATTTATTTTTCTTGACACTTTTCTAAAAAAATATTTTAAAAAGCAACATCTCAAATGAAAAAAGGTAGAGAATGCCCTGGTTAACTGTCAAGAGACAAAAACTTTTTTTTTTTTTTAAGAATGTGTTTATTTATTGAACCTGGGTCATATTTAGATTCACAAGCAATTTTAAATGTACATCTTAGAATTTAATTTTGAAGTGTTTCACACAAAAATATTGGCACACAACAGTTGCATTCAGGTGTAACTGCCACCCTTTTTAAAGAACTGCTGCAAATGTTTGCCCAAGGTTGAAAAAGTTTACTTGGAACATGAAAACCTGTAACAAATCTTAAATTAATTATACAAAACTGTTGTGTGTTTACTTGTAGACCTTTCCCCTTTTTGAAAAGATTCCCTAACCCTTCCCCCCAAAAATAAAAGATTACAACTAATATACATCAGTCACAACATAATCCTGGATCAGCACCCACATCATAGACAAGTCTTTAAATGTTTTCCAACCCGGAAACATATCAAGAAAGAAAAGGAATTTTTCACATAAAAACTGAAATACACATGTGCCTGAAAAAGAAAAAACACACCGGTACTTAGCATTATGCTAATGAGGACCAGAAAATGGCAGAAAATAACGCATTAAAATAAGGGCTGCATAGCATAGACATAAAACCCAAGAACCATTAACCCTTTGGCATCAGATATCCAGATTTCCTGAATACTGGTGCATTCTGCAATAGTGTCAACAGTATGAACTTCAGACCTACAAGCACCACGGGGTTAATAACTACTGTTTGCCAAGACACTGCACACAACTGACTGATAATTATAAAACTGTGAAACTAAAATCACATAATTGTCTGGTAATAAAAGGAAAGCATGTATTTTAATGTCAATTTTTTAATTACAAGAATTTAGGGAACAAATCAATTTAATTAAGATCATTACTATAGGTTTTTTGTGTTCACATATGCATACTATGCTGGAAATGTCAGCCGTCTTCTTTTCATTATTAGTCATATTGGAATGAAGTTCTGCTGCATTTGCTCCTTCTGGGCAGTATATCAAAGTGAAGAGGGGAAGATTTTCATTCCATAATGTCTACTGCAGGATTAAAGATGTGAAGAATGCAAATAGTCACCTAATGACCTTTTACTGCTTCCCTAGACAGAATTGCAATTAATTAAGAAAACAGAAAAAGTTAGAAAAAGGCAGTAACAATTCTTATTACTACATTTGCAGTCTGTTTCAACCTCGCTTAGCATAAAGACTAGGCAGATTTCAAGTGAAAAAATTATGCCACTTAAGTGACAAAATTTTTAACACAGCTTTTGCTACAGAAGGTATATAAAAACATTTCATTTTAATCAGGAACTTAAGCAAATAAGTTTTATAGTTCAGAAATCAGGGTTTAGAAACTAAATGACATTGTTTTGTGACCAAGATGTTTGGTAGACAGTGAAGTGAGCATTTGGGATCACAAGAAAAGTTTTCTTAAACAACTCTTCGGACTTCAAAAAATCTCTTCAGGTAGTAGATTTGTCCCAGTGTCATGGCAACTAGTACAAGGGCTTCAAAGAATGACCAGAGGACCACTCTGCTATTTGTGTTGTCGTTAACTGTGGAAGGGGGAAAAAAAACAGAAATACATAACTACTAAAATATTTAAATAAGCATGGTGCAAGGTATTTTATTTAATAAGTTCTATATGGTTGAGAGCAAGCACTATACATACCTATGGATTCATCCATACAACCATTAGAATGCAGTATACTCTGCATTCTCAGTCAAGTAAGTGGTCTAGGGCAGTGATCACCTGGTCTACTACTGGTAGATCTAGAAACCTCTGATAGGTGATCTTGATGGGTTTGGCCACATGGCTATAAAGTGCCAGCACTTCAGCTGCTCCTCCTCTCCCCACTACAGGCAGTCCCCGAGTTACGCGGATCCGACTTATGTCGGATCAGCAGTTACGAACGGGGTTTTTCTCGCCCCAGAGGACGGGAGCGGCGGGATGCCCAGATGCGCAGCAGTCCCGCCGCCCGCGTCCTCCAGGGCGAGAAAAGCTGCTCCGCGTCTCCCTAGACTGCTGGGGGGGCTCCAGCAGACCAGGCAGACGCTGAGCAAAGCCGCGGAGCACGCGGGCAGTGGGACAGCCCAGACGCGCTGCGGCTGTCTTTGCTCCCCTTCTCCCTGGTCTGCTGTTTCCAGCAGACCAGGGAGACGGGGAGCAAAGCCTCGGAGGACACCGGCAGCGGGACAGCCACAGCGCGTCTGGGCTGTCCCGTTGCCCGCGTGCTCCGCGGCTTTGCTCCCTGTCTCCCTGGTCTGCTGGTCTCCAGCAGACCAGGGAGACGCGGAGCAAAGCCGCGGAGGACCCGGGCGGCAGGACCGCGGTGCGTCTCGGTCCGCTGCCCGCATCTCCCTGGTCTGCTGGGGGGGGAGGCGCAGCTAGTGCGCCCCCCCCCCAGGCTTTTCTCCCGACGCCTGTGGTAGAGCAGCTGGGGTACTGCCAGTTGGTCCTGCAGCGCCGCTCTGGGCGCTACTGGACCAACCCGGCAGCACCCCAGCTGCTCTGCCCCAGGTGTCCTGAGTCAGCCGCTGCTGGTCAGTTTCAGCAGCGGCTGAATCAGGACGCCTGGGGCAAAGCAGCTGGGGTGCTGCTGAGTTGCTCCAGTAGCGCCGAGGAGCAGCGCTACTGGAGCAACCCAGCAGCACCCCGGCTGCTCTGCCCCAGGCGTCCCCAAGTCAGCCGCTGCTGAAACTGACCAGCGCTGACTACAGGAAGCCCGAGGCAGAGTTGCTCTGCCCCAGGCTTCCTGGAATCAGCCGCTGATCAGTTTCAGCAGCAGCTGACTTGGGGACACCTGGGGTTCTTAAGTTGAATCTCTATGTAAGTCGGAACTGGCGTCCACATTCAGCCTGTTGAAACTGATCAGCAGCTAATTCCAGGAAGCCCGGGGTAGTGCAACTCTGCCTGGGGCTTCCTGTAGTCAGCCGCTGGTCAGTTTCAGCAGCGGCTGAATCTGGATGCCAGTTCCGACTTACATACAGATTCAACTTAAGAACAAACGTACAGTCCCTATCTTGTACGTAACCCGGGGACTGCCTGTACTGCACTTCTCTGGCCCTCTCCTTAGAGCTGTTCCCCCAGGAGCCTTCTGTTTGCCAAGCAGAGCTGGGAAGGGAGAGGATGCGTGCTGATGTCAAAGTGCCTCCTTCTCCCACCCTGAATTCTATCTCCACAAAGCAGAGAGGGGGCACAACAGGACTAGGGATAGAGCAAATTTGTCAGCTGCTTTTGGGAGTGGTGCAGGGCCAGGGCAGGGGTGAGCCTGCCTTTGACCCACTGTACTACTACCAAGGAGCCATCTGAGCTAAGCAGAGCCCAGCTAGAGCAAGCTCCAAACCCCTGCCCCAGTCATGAACCCATTCCTGCACCTCAATCCCCTGCCCTAGCCCTGAGCCCCCATGCATTGAGATACCCTCCCAGAGCCTGCACCTAGAAACCCCTGCATCACACCAAATGCCTGCCCCAAGCTCAGCTCAGAGCCCTTCCCACACTCCAAATCCCTTGATCCCAGACCAGAGCCTGCACCCCAACCTGCTGCCCCAGCCTGGTGAAAGTGAGTGAGGATGGAGTGAGCAGGGGTGTGGGGCCTCAGAGAGGTGGGGCAAGGAGCACAAAGGAAGTGGGGCAAGGACTGGGTTTGAGGTAGATCTTGGATTGCACTTAAATTCAAAAAGTGATCTTGTGTGTAAAAAGGATGGAGACTACTGGTCTAGGGTGACAATGTTACTCTCAAAAAGGTTAAAGCTGACATACAGGACACAACACTATAAAATTACAGCTACAAAAGAGAAAAGGCCCAAAGGTCCAAGAAGAATTTGCCAGTTAAATGTCCATTTTTCCAATCCAAAGGCCAATTCTCATACTGGACTCATATTTTTCAAACACTAGAAGCTCTTTCAATCTCAACATCAGTCTTGTGTTGAGGCATCATTCAATGTTCTACCTCATCTTCATGTGGACAGCGACTAACCCAGACAAAATTTATACAAGTTTGATGACCACACACCTGGTACTTTACTCATCTTTCTTCCCTTTTAAAGTAACCAGAGTTAAGATGGTATTCCAATTTATTTATTAAGTCTATCAAACCACCAATCTACAGTCAGTACACATTCCAATATTGATAAAACCAAAATACAGCAAACTGTCACCAAAACAGCACTGTTTGCACATACAGCAAAGCATTTTTTTAATTATTATAAACATTTAAAGAGTTTCTTGGCATGTCAAGAGTGAAATATTGCTCTCAAGTAAATTTCTAGAACAGTCCCACCCTGGTAGTAATAGCAAGCTGTTTGAGTTATATGACAACTGGTTTGCCATGGAGTTTAACTCACTTTCCTAGAGTCTACTGTATCTTCTACATCCTTTAAAGAACTGCATAATGGCCATTGCAAGGAAGATAGTAAATGGATATGGATCATGGATATGGATCATAAGGAAAAGTCACTACTCACAAAATGTTAAGTCAATTCCTTTACAGTAATCATTATTGACTGAAGCATCAAGATACATTCTTCTTAGATGTGAAATTATGAACAGGGACCATAACTGCTAGAACCAATGTAATGTATTAATAGAAGGATTTAATAACTGGATTTTGATTGATGATTTCCCCTCAGGAATCTGCCTTATTTTCACCTAGCCTTTGATTATATGGTTCTCAAATTTTGAATTTATGAGGATAAAGAGAAGATGTTAGTTTACATTTATTAATAGTGATAGAAATGTAGCCGTGTTAGTCTGGGGTAGCTGAAGCAAAATGCAGGACAATGTAGCACTTTAAAGACTAACAAGATGGTTTATTAGATGATGAGCTTTCGTGGGCCAGACCCACTTCCTCAGATCAAAAGTGGGTCTGGCCCACGAAAGCTCATCATCTAATAAACCATCTTGTTAGTCTTTAAAGTGCTACATTGTCCTACATTTGTTAAGTCATCTCTTTAGAGGAAAATTGTATGTATTGAATTTTTTTTTTAAATTAAGTTCCTGTACAGGAAGTTCTAATGTAGAAATAAGGGTTTCACAAGAAAACAGATCTCCCATTTATTTGTATTGGACTTATTCTACCTGCCAATTCTATTTTAAAGTAGTAAGGATTGAGTTTTAGACCTTGTCAACCTTCCTCACATGAGTAGCAGTAAGTTCCACTAACATACAAAATTCTACCTCTGTATAAGGAAGACAAGGTGAAGTAGGATCATTTACAACATAATAAGCCAGACTTATTTTACAAATGAAAAAATGTGTTTATTTACCATAAGGAAACATATTACTGACCTTGAGATATTCACGAACATATGATTTACTAACTGCAAATAGTTCCTGCTTTATCTTTCACATTTCACACTGGTAAAACAGATAGACATTTTGCATAACAGAGCTTATTATACTGGAGATAACCAGATTTAGAGAATAAAATCAAATAAAACCACGTACTTGCTCTGTGTATTCTCTCACGAACTTCCATGTACTCTTGTTCATGCTTGACAGCTGTCATGGCCACTGCTAATTCATTAATCATTTCTTCTAGCTTGTTCTGATGAGCTGCAGAAAAATGTAAAAAGATGTCAGAAAGTCTGTATTACTGACATACTAAAAACAGCTTCTCCTGAAAGTGGATAAATAGTTATACTTAATACCATTCCATAGTTAGTTTTGTAAAATGCATAGTCTATATAGCTGAAAACTTTTCAACCTTGTAGGAAAACATTCAGTAAGTAGATCTGATATTGAAAATGACAGGAACAATATTTTTAAAAATCCCAAAGAATCACATTCACAGGCTTATTCCTTTACAATTTTATTTTACTTTTGAATAGGCCTTTTTCTCCATGATATGTGACTCAGAGACCAGATCAGGGTGATCGATATTATAGTCAACAGACACCAGCTACCAGCCTAGAATGTAGATAAATTTTGCACTCTGCTTCTCTGGATAAGTGTATAGGTGTATACAAAACACAATATCTTAAATAGTACAGAGTTTTAATGCTAACTTGCCAACAGCACAGCAGTTGGGAATTGAGTTTAAACTAGTGATGTTGGCTAAACAAGATGAGTTTCTGAATAAGCGTATTTGGCCATTCCTCTTGTGACCTTCCTTTGTAGTTAACACAGGGGAAGAAATCAGTTCTGCAGAAAGGCACCTCTCTTTCTAGGCATTAGCATGATATGATAGTGGCCTGATAATGGAAGAAGAAAATAACAGCAGGTGATTATAACGACTAGGGATGGCTCACCAGATGCTGGGAGCAGAGATCCAGTATTTTAGCCGTTTAGCTGTCAGATGACAGTAGTATATTGTTTACTGCCTTCAATGCTCAAAGCAATGTGCAACTCTACAATATTTAGATTTAAAAAGTGTACTTATCAGAATTCTCTAGCACCAAGAACTTCAAGTCAATCTCCAGAGGTAGATTTTTGCTACTAGTTCTTAAGATAGCTGGCAGGACTTATGTAGAAGTGCAGGGCAATTCATGTGACATTTAAGGGCAATCCTTGAGAGCCCCCCATACCATTTACAAGTAAAATGAATGTAAGTATTTTAAAAGCAGCCTTAAATGCTACATGAAGGATATTTCTCTTTCAGTTATAAGAGAAAGAATAAGGCTGCTCAAAAGTCATATGTTTTAGGAAGAAAATAACTCATGAGTTATTAATTCTGACATCAAAAAAAAAAATTTATAATTCCCTGAGGAATACTGACCTTACCTTACAGAAATCAAGATACACCACCCATTTCCATAGCCAGCTGGTTACTGCAATATGGGTAGCTTATTAGTAAGAACGAAGATTACTCCTTTATGGATTGTATAAACATGCTGAAAAGATACTTACTTACAGGCAAACATCTGCCTTAAGCTAAAGAAGCTAGATTTGTGTCAGTATTCTGCACAAAAAGTATGCTTTTCACAAACTTGAGAGAATTCTTTAACTCTCTCTTATCTCAGTTAGGAAATTGTTAAATATTTCAAGAAAATGTCAAGCACTCACTTCACACATGGGTTACATATCTGCTACAATAGAAGTCAAAAGGTATTACTGTATTCTTGCAAATGATTGTACTGTTGCATGATCTTTTAAATTTTATGATTAATGTTTTGGGAAAAACTGAATTTCATTCTGAGGTAAATTACATATGTTATAATTTTTCACTTACAGGTTATGCATTAGCTGTAAGATATTACAAGGAAGTTGTTCATTCCCCTCCAAAATGCTCTCAATTCCCCACACCTGCTTTAGTAACAAAAAGCAAAAACTACAAAATATCTAAAATTACTGGATGTTCAGTATTTTAAATTGAATTCTACTTAACAGAAACTCAATTATGTCTCCTGTTGGCCATAAATAACCACCTGAAGACAAATATTCATTAACAGTTTAAGGGCCTGATCCTGAGAGATGCTAAGCACCCAGTCCTCTCAATGGAAATTGCAGTTGCCCAGCATCAATGAGTATCAGACCTTCATTTTGTATAGTTTATTAAAAAAAAAGACATTCTCATGCTAACAAACAGATGTTAGAGAAGAAGAAAAGTTAGATGTTAGTGAATAAACATATGCAAAAGACAAGATGCTAATGAGCTTTCAAAAAGCAGTACACATACCATCCCAGGTATCTCCACCACCTAGGGAAAAGTGTAAGAGATGAACACAAGTACAGGACAAAAGGCTGCAGATAAACCAGTAATTTACATGGCTCGGAGAAAATTACATATTAGCACACTTATCAAAGAAATAAATTAATGTATGTAGTAGTCTACATACTGCTGACACCTGAACTGGAAATTGGAGGGTGAAACTGAGGAAAAGACTATAGAACGACAGCATTAGTGTCTGCAAGCAACAGTGAGATTACCTGGTCATTTTACATTACATTGTACAGTAGCGTCTAAAAATATTTTGACCCAGTTGTAGCTGGCTCAAGAAAATAGCAAACTAAAGTGACTGAATGAGATAAGAATTCTGGATTTTCTACTGAAATATTTTGGAAGGATGAGTGCACAGAACAGGTTCTAAAATTAATCTTTCAAGATCACAAATCAGAACTATTTTGCTTTAGAAGTTCTCCTCACCTTCTGTCTCCATATCTTGCCCTTTTGGAGCTTCTCCAATATCAATAGTGAACATCACTATCTTAGGAGTCATGGTGGACATTCTGTTGCTAAAACAAAACTTGTAAGTTCCATCCATGTGAGCAGCAAAGGTGTATTTTCCACTGGACTCGCGATCTCCTTTATAAATTCCTTTATTATCAGGTCCTGTAATCTGTGAACAGAAAAAAACATATTTCACTACTTTGTATGCATCTTGAAGGCATACATTTAATAAGAGGAAATTTCAATTAAATTCATGATATTCCACCTGGACACTGCACTCCTACAATTGCTGGGCAATGTCAAAATAATCTATATAATCTCTTACCTTCCCCAGCCTCAATGCAGCATGACATTTTTCTATTCGCATTAGAAGCTTTCAGAAAATAACTCTGTAAGGTGATGCGAAAGGTTTTTTACCTGCCAAGACTTGCATTATTTTTCAATGGTCCATATTAGAATCCAAAATTAATCATGAGATCAATGAAGGCAGAGGAAATGCAGAACCCTAACCTCCATTTCTGACAGGTAAGTAAATTATAAATGAACCTACTTCCTTTTGACATGTCACTGTCTTTAAATATACAATTCTGTGCTGCTGCATGTGCCATTTTGGGGATGTTATGGAGCCAGTATACTAACCACTTGTGGTCATTAAGATCTTAAGGCTCTGTACTTTTGTCAAAAAGTGCAGAATCCTTTGTCTTGGCTTTTTCTCATTATATTCTGCTGCCCTACATACCATGAGTTTAAACTGCATTTAATAATTTTCCTAAATACATCTCCTGACTATTGTATACTGTCACTGCATAACTGAAGAGGCACCAAAACACAATATTCTATTGCTACATTTGGTCATTCCCCTCACAAAAACTCTCAACATTTTTCTTCCTTACTATATCCAACTTCCTCTTGTGAAAGCACTCAAGATAAGTTTTCATATTTCCAAATGCAGTCAGCTTTGCAGTGCCTGATGAAGAGATTCTTCTTGTAGATTGATTTGGGATTCTTTGAAACAAAGTGTGTAGTACATTATTGTCCTACTGACCTGGATTTTTTTGGGACGGGAGTGTTAAAAAATTAAGATAATAATACATAACATGTCAGTCAAATCCAACTTAAAGTTAAGTCAACAGTTCATGCATCAAAACAAAACATACACCTCCCCAAATTAATCAGAGCTATTCCATGAGAGGCACTCTCACCACATCCATTGCTAATAGAAGGCTTATCTTGAAAACTTTCAAAAGAGGATGTGGAATGAAGAAAGGAAGATTTGTAAGAGGTGGTTTTGTAAGTCCAGTTACTGGACAATTGCTTTCTACAGTTGTGTTGACAATAGAGTTAGAGACCTGAACAATTTAATCTGCAGAAGAAATTTTGCCTCTTCTGGAGATTTGGACATCTCACATAACCAGCAGCAGGCTTCTGCCAAGTAAGAATTTGGTAGGTAACCCTGGAACATAAAGCAATACAAGTGGACAAAGAAAAAACTATAACAACATTCTAACCAATTGTTAACAACATGTTTCTGTCTTTGAATTTATCTCTATCACGGCAGCCCTCATCATCTCTTTCCCTAGCTTCAAAGCTACATATCTCCATTACTAGCCATTAGATTACCATCAGCTCAAGATGCAACCTGTTGCCTTTTCCCCACTACACTCCAGACTGCCAGTGGTATCACCTCCCTGATCTCTCCTTCCCTTCCATGGTTACACTCAGAATCTCCTCACACCACATCAGGGCACAAGCATATACTATCCTATCCTGGCCCTTAAAGAATCCTAATATTGCCCTTGATAAGACAAAGATTGATACATCTCTGATCCTTGAAGCCACAAAGCATCACTTTATCGGATCAAATAAAGCATAAGTTTACCATTCTCTCCTCAGCACAAGAAGTCGGCGCTGACTTTAGCTCTGGACAGTCCATGCGCCCTTGGATGAGTCAATAGCAGAAGCAAAACGCCCACTCCCACCTGAGCAACTGCGCCCCCCAGCCATATTTAGCTCCCCTCTCGCTTTAACAATCAGAAGCCCCCAAGCGCAAGGCAACGACCAAAAGCGCACCCCAAAGCCAGCCATTATCAGAACCCATCGCTCCCCCCTGCAGCGCGGATCACCTCCTCCCCGGACGGGCCTGTCTCTACCTCCCCCACCCCCCATTCCATCCGCCCAAGGTCAGGGCGCAGCGCCAGCACCCCGCAGATCCGCTCCTCCACACCGCGCTCTCACTGCCCCCATCCCCAACCCGGCCCCCTATGGGCCGAGTCCCCCGGCTCCCCGCTTCTCTTTATCTCCCCAGCCTGCCCCCGCCCGCCTCACCTCCACGTCGATGTCCAGGAAGCCCCCCTCGGCCACCTCGAAGATGAGCCCCATCTTGGTGCCGGACGGGACCCGCTCCAGGAAACACTCCTCCGCGTGCGCGTCGATGCTCACGAAGTAGCCGGCAGCCGGGGCCGAAAGCGCGGCCAGCAGCGCCAGCACCGCCCTCACCGGCGACATGGCGGAGCCAAGGGGGACCGAGCAGCGCGGCAGAAAGGGGGGGCACTTCCGGCTCACACCTCGCCCCTTCCGGAGCACGGGGCTACCGTTCATAGGCCAAAACAGACCCACTGCCACGTACAGGCTGAGCTACGGTGGCCACCTGGGAACATAGCGGGCTGGGCGGGGCCGAACCGCGAACCGTTTGAGAGCGACGGGGGGCCGCGCTGGTCAGGAGGCGGGACGGTGCTCGGCAGGGCCAATCTGCGCACGCGCGGGCTTGGCGGGGACAGTTTGGGCGGTTGGCGGGACTAGAGACGAGGCCTGTCAGAGCTGAGGTGCGGGGCCAGGCCGCGGTTCGGTGAGACCCGGAAGGCGCTGTTAGGGCGAAGGACCGGGGGGCGTCAGAGCCCAGCCTGGGTCGGGTTGCGCCGCGTCCCCTCAACCTGGGCTCGCTCCAGGAAGAGTTTTGGGGTTCGCTGGGCGGGCTGTGATCCCCTAACTGCCAAAGCCACAGCAGCTGCCTTGGGCGCAGGGGCGCGCCACCAGGCAGCCGCTGCTCTCTGCAGAATCCGACGCGACCGGGCAGGGCGCTTCGCCTGCACCTGCCCTGTGGAAATGCCCAGGAGCCAGACCGCTGCACGGATACAAAACTGGTATCGGAGCCGGTGTTCCCGGCAAGCGGCGCACTTGTGCTGCCGCTCAGGGGAGATTCAGATGCCTCCCAGCTGATGAGCAGAGCGCCCAGTGCTAGGTTTTGTGTCTACTGGTGGTGCACATTGGCGTGTCCCCTGGTGCACATAACATTATTCTGCCCCTGGATGGAAAAGTCCACACGTGGAAAAGATTAGAGGGAACATTGATCTGAAGAAAAGATCCGTAGATATCCAATTCTTGGCAGGCTTCTAGATGCAAAATTGGTATCCAAATATGAACTGCAGCTATAAATTGGATGTCTCCCAACTTGCAGGGCTATACCAGTAGGATCTCCCACCCCATGACCTGTCTTGACAAAACTCCCATTTGTCCAGTAAGCTAAATATTTCCTTGTCCTAGCAATACTATTTCTTGTATTTGGTCAACTTCTGTTGTCCAAATAGACACATTTTTGAGGTACACAGATATAGGAACTGAAGAAGAACTTTGTGTAGCTTGAAAGCTTGTCTCTTTCACTATAGCAGGCCAATAAAAGCTGTTATCTCACCCACTTTGTCTCCTGACCTGAGTATGGCTACAACAACAATAGGAACAGTTATCATTTATGTCTTATTTGGTTTGTGCTTAAGACAATCACTCACAGCTACTTCCCTGCCATGATCAGGCAGAGGGCAGAAACTGAGGTCTAAAGTTGAATAACATACACCAATTAGAGATAATACTGACCAAAACTGAGACAGTACTACTTATGAAAACTTATATGGATAAAGCGCTTTGAGATTTTTAAGTAAAAGGTGCTACATAAATGCAGTGTATTTGAGGGCCAACAGAAATATGACCAAGAAAATTCTCATGGAAAGAACAGAATTGTAAAATTAGATAGCTCAAGCAAAACATGAAAATGTGATAGATAGAGATATTGTATTGGATCACATGTGTTTTTTATTGGAGGATTGATGCTTTCCATGTGTTAACAAGGACCTCTTCTGTGTTTCCTTTTGCTAATATGGAAAGAAAATAAACAACACTGCCAGTCATAAAAACAACAGTCCTGTTTGATTTCATTGTTTCTGTTGCATCAAGCCAACAGAAGAGATGGAAAACTAGTGCACAATTTGACTAGTGTACAATTAGTGTACCCAAATACCTATAAGCTGAGACTTGACAAAGAACAATTTGTGATTAACATTCACCGAAGGCAAGATGTATGTATCAACATCACATGTATTATTTCTACTAAAATTTATAAGCTGAGTTGCTCTTGCAATTTGTAACCTGTGTAATCAGTAGGGATGTTAGTGGCTAATCAGATAACCATTTAATGGATAAGCTATTGTTTCAGTGCCCATTAACTGCAACAGCCTCCCCCCTCTCCAGGTACTCTGCATTTAAAACTTAGACTAGCAGGCTGGCTCAGTCCAAGTTTTAAATGAAGACCACACAGGAGAGCCGCCTGCCATCCCAGCTGCTGCCTCTGGTAGAGGCAGGAGGGCAGGCAGAAGCCAGTCCATGTGGGGTTTAAAAAACAGCTCCCGCCTATTGCACTGTGATGCTGTCTCTGTATCAGAGGCTGCAGCACTGGGTGCGGCAACCCCTCTCCGTGGGGTATCCCAAGCTCCACATAGACAGAGGCTGCTCCAGCACCCCGCAGAGCAGACTCTGTCAGACAGGGGCTGCTGCCACAGAGCAATCTCTGTCCACAGCAGCCCGTAAGATCACTTAATTGTATCCAATGCAAGCCATAATTCTGTAGCCGGGGGCTGTGTCTAGACTGGCCAGTTTTTCCAGAAAATCAGCCACTTTTCTGGAAAAACTTGCTAGCTGTCTACACTGGCCACCTGAATTTCCGCAAAAGCACTGACGATCTCATGTAAGATTGTCAGTGTTCTTGCGGAAATACTATGCTGCTCCCGTTCGGGCAAAAGTCCTTTTGCACAAAACTTTTGCGCAAAAGGGCCAGTGTAGACAGCTCAGCTTTGTTTTCCGCAAAAAAGCCCCGATCGCGAAAATGGCGATCGGGACTTTTTTGCAGAAAAGCACGTCGAGATTGGCATGGACGCTTTTCCGCAAAAAGTGCTTTTGCAGAAAAGCATCCATGCCAATCTAGACACTCTTTTCCAAAAATGCTTTTAACGGAAAACTTTTCCATTAAAAGCATTTCCGGAAAATCATGCCAGTCTAGACGTAGCCTAGGGCTAATGGACTATCAACCAGGGACACTAGAGATGCAATGGCCAAAGTACAGTTTAGTGGTTAGAGCAGGAATCTGGGACGTACAATCCAGGGTTCTTTGCCTAGTCCTGCTACTGACCAGCTATGTGACCTTAAGCAAGGCGCTTAACATCTCAGTGCCTCAGTTTGTCTCAGATTATAATAATGGACTTGCCACAATACAGTGACAAATCCAAAATCCTTTTTAACACACTATTGTACATTTCAGATGAAATGTGCTGCATCAGCAGAATTTACTCATGTTGGGTTTGCAGAGTCTGTTCTCTGCTCTGAAGCATGAACAGATTCATTCCTTAGTGGCTTTTCCTTTTGTCACTGGGGACTTGACTACACTACGGAGAAGATTGACGCTGCCTCAGTTGATCTTCTGGGGATTGAATTAGCGGGTCTAGTGAAGACCTGCTATATCAAATGAGACCTGCTAATTCGAAATGAGAGGGTGCCCTATATTCCTGCTCCTCATATGGAGTAAAGGAAGTTGACTTCCTGCTGTGTGGACACCACCAAAATGCAATTTAAGATACTTTGACTCCAGCTATACATAACATAGCTGGAGTTGTGTATCTTAAGTCAGCTTTCCCGTTTAGTGTAGACCAGGCTTAAATATATGGATAGATCCTGATCCCAAGTAACACAGACTTCCTTACTGCACATCACACTAAAACCCTTTTAAAAGCAAAGGTACCATTTCAGATTTTGGTGGAGAGCTGGGAATCCCCACTGACACAGGCTGCTGCCGGCTGGGTAGGCAGCCTGGCTCAGTCCCAGCTTGTGTCGTGATCAAACCCTGCTGCAGCTATGCAATGTAAAGAGCAGTAAGAGCCAAGGGCACAGGTTGCCTAGCTCCTACTGCCTTTTAAATTGCAGAGCCTCACTGAGGTTTGGTCCTGGAGCAAGCTGAAAATGAGAGGGCTGTCTTATCTTATTGACTAATCAATATGTAAATTAAGATAATTTTAACATCCCTACTTTGGATTAGAGAAGTCAACATGTAGACTACTGGGGTTATTGGTTAATCTTGTCTACTATATACATACCCCCCGCCTTGCTGCCTCTATATCAGAGGTAGCAATGAGCAGTGGGAAGCAGGAGCCAGTGTCTGTGGGTAGCCAGTTTAAAAGCTGGCTTCCCATGAGCATTAGATCAGCCTGCCCCTGTGCTTAAAAAGGCAAAGCTACAAGCTGCTCAAACTCTCTTTCAGTTAAGAATTGCCTCTGAAGCCAAGGCATGCAGTTCTAAGCAGACCTTAGTATTAAATCCAGGGATTCCGACTGCAGTGGGGGAGGAGAGCTACTATCTCCTCAGCCCACCATAAATGGTAGCCCGGTTTAAAAGCGCTGCTCAGAAGAGCACTGATTTTCACAGTACCCTGCAAGCAGGCACTCCTGAAAGAAACAAATGGGTGACAGAGAATAATTCCACTGCCATGCAGGCAATCTGCCTTTGACTACCAGTTTTTCTGTAGTGTGCAATTTGGAACAAGTGCAGCTTCCTAAGGAGATGCAAAAGCACAGGGCTGCAGAGCGGGAGAGTAAATGATTCCCATGTGCTACTGCAAAACAGATTAGGAACCTGTATCATGCAAAAGCAGAGAGAAAGGAAACCTTCACCAGGACATCGGAGCTAGGAGTGGTACATAGGAAAAATTGGTAAGCTGTGTGGGAAGATGTGCTACTGTCACAATTTATGAAGCCTCTGGAGTGATTTTATGAAGTCTTCTGAGTATTTCCTTTGATGTCTCAGTAAAGTGCTTACACCTACAGCTGAACTTAATTCTCTCTGTAGCCTCCACTGCTTGCAGGAGACCAGGGATTCTCGTTCCCTTCAGTTAGTGTTAGTGGTATCCTGTAGGAGAGAAAGGGGCTCCTTGACCACAAACTGCTTTTCTTTTCCCTCTGCCTGCACTCTCATGTTGAACCACATACCTGGGGAGCTAGGACATTGCGATCCTGTTCTCAGCCCTGCTACTGACTCACTTGGGCAAGTCATTGAGCTTCTGTGTTTGCATTTCCCCATTTGTAAAAGAGAGATAGTAAAACAATGCACCCCTGCTAACATTCTCAAAGGAGTGGGAGCCCAAGTACAAATGAATAGGTACACAAGGCTAATCCAAAAGTCAGCTTAGCGCTGTATGCCTCTACCCAGATACCTTGTCAATAGTAATTCCCTTCTATGGATAACTAGAAGATTTACTCAGCATTGTGTCCTTAACTCCATTAATTTCTGTGTTCTGGAAAATAAAATGAAACTGTCCATGCTTCATGTTAAATCATTGCTCTGGGGTGGGCAGTACTCAGGCTGTCCCAGGGAGAGAGGACTACCCCAAACTCTCCCTCACAGCAGCAGTTTGGTGCCAAGTGAGAAGCACTTGTCCGTAGCCACAGCAGCTCCAGCAGGCACAGCTACAGGAAGGGTTCATGTTTCCCATCTGCGGGAGGTCTATGTTTGTTGCCCCTGCACTCCCCAACCAGAGACATACAGGGTTGCCAAGGGTCTGGTTTTGAACCGGACAGTCCAGTATTTGAGCTTTCTGTTCGGGAAACAAATTGAGAAAATAGAAATGTCCAGTATTTTCTAAATAAGATGGAATGTCGATTGTGATGTAATGTCAAGTGTGTCTGGTATTTTTTGTTGAAACCATCTGGCAACCCTACATACAGACCACATTTTTCAAAGTCATAGTAAATTCTTCATAGCCTGCTAGCAAATGTCAGTAGGGCTCTGTGGTCACTGGGACCCATCTACGCAGAGCCAGTTGCAAGATTAGGGCCTAAAACACTTTGCCTTAAAAACTTTCCTTCAGAGTAGAAGTTTCTCCCCTACCTAACTTGTGGAGATAATATTTGCAGTGTTTGAGATTTAAGAAGGTGTAACATGTCTTTCAGAAAGTTCAGATGACTCTTTCCCTTAGGGTTGCCAGATGGTTTTGACAAAAATGCTGGACACACTTGATCTCAGATGGGGTGAGGAGCGGGGCTGGTGAGGAAGATCAGGTGGGAACCAGCCGGTGGGGAGCAGGGCTGGTTGGGAGGAGTTCGGGGAGAGTGGGGCTGGATGGGGGATATCAAGGGGAGGGAAATGGCCAGCGAGAAGCAGGGATGGCCAGGGGAGCGGGGCTGGCTGAGGGGAACCGGCTGACCGGGAGGGGGATCGGAGGAATGACTGGGGGGAGAGAGTGGGAAGGAATGGGCCGATGGGAAGCGGGGCTGGCCCCAGGCGCACGCAGATCTTGAGGCACTGCCTGTCCCACACATGGTCCCGGCGGAGCACATGGGCAAATCCAGCCCCGAGGATTCCATCCTGTTCCAGCCCCGCCCCCCCTTTACTGTGTAGTTGCATGCTGCCTGGCTGATAGACACGCTCATGCAGCATGAGCGTGTCTGCCAGCCAGGCAGTACGCAACTACATATTGATACTCATGATAATAATAAAACTTGTTTAATTAGAAAATACCGGACATTTATATGTCCGGTATTTTCTCAATTTGTTTCCCAGACAGAAAGGTTAATACCAGATTGTCCGGTTCAAAACCGGACACCTGGCAACCCTACTTTCCCTCTTGTTTTCCTCTTTATTTCTTGGTGTATATGGAAGATTTCACAGATTATTGGACTTTTTTCTGAGACAAGCCTAGATGAGTATGGTTTTTGTTCCACTATTGTTTTACTCTCAGTTTTCTTAAAAATCAAATGTATGTGCTAAGTGTAAAATAACTAACCCTGAATTATTCAGATTCATGTATCTGCAGGATCTTAAAATGACATACCCTGCTGGCTTCCCTAAGCACGTCCCATCAGCAGCTTTCTATGGATCAGCATGGCTGATGCATTGTTTCATGGGATGACAAAAAAAAGCAAACAGTTTAAAAATATCTTGTTTATGGTCAGGGACTCTGCCTACCACTGCAGAGCAGGTAACAGGGCCCATAATATAAATAATTAAATACAATGATTGCCTGTACATTTGTAAAACGATTTGAGTATGAACTGTTTAGATCGGGGGTGGGGAATTTCAGGCCTGGGGGCCCACTTGCCTGGATCCATCCCTTAAGGTTCAGGGATTCCACTCAGCATTAGGGAGCCCACACTGGTGTTTCAGGCCCCACACCACCGCAGGGCTGGAGCACACAAAATCTACTAGCCTAGGCCTTCCTAGACTCCAGTATGTGGGGAGTGTCTTTCTCCTTCTCAGTCAGGGGCCGTGTCAGTGAATGTTTGTTTGTTTTTCACTTCTGTGTGGCCCCTGACTGATTTTTCTGTGAGTCAGCAGCCATCAATCCAAAAACAGTGTTCCACCCCTGGTTTGGGTCATGGTTAAGTGTTCTTGATTTATCCCATATCAGGAAAATTATTAAATCTCAAGAAAATGGATTAATTGATAAAACTCCATTGACTTCTTGGGAGCAGGGTCAGGCGCTGTCTGAGTTTTCACCAAAGGAAGTTAAATACGTGGGACAGCACTTCTGAGATCATTGAGGATATCTCCTTGCAACTGCAGGCTCCTGTCTGCAAGACGTTGTCTGATGTTACCATAGGACACTTGAAGTCAAATTAAAGACAAATCAAGGGTAGGGCAGGTTCCAGGATAAACAGACACAAAATCTCTTCTCTCTGGCGATTGTAGGTTCTGATCCTGTGAGCTGCAGGACATGGAGATGGCAGGATGTGTGACCTCTTCTCATAGCATGCCTGCATGCCTGCTCTGACATTCCTTGACCTGGCTTCAAGGTCTTGGATGAGTGGGGTTACACCAGGGATATATTCTGTTCAGATCTGCATTATGCCAGGTATTAATCTGGTCTCATGTGTAGAAGTGAGACTTTTAACACCGCAGCTGCAGCCCAAGATCCTGCTGCATTTACTTAGAATTCTGTTTTCTGCCACACAACTTACATATGAATCCTGCTCTGCTTCTTGAAGGCCTTTGCTCAAACTCCCAAGACCAGGAGCTCGTGCTTCCTGCAATTCCATTCTGCAGGACCGCATGTAGGAGTTGCTACAGTCCATTCTTTAAGCTAAAAGAACTGCCTTGTGGAATGGAAACATTTCACTAGGTTGCCCTTTAATTGTTTGAGCACTGACAGTGCATCTAGCCCCATTTAAAGTGCAGAAGTCCTTGCTACAAAGGATCTCTGTCTACAGAGATGCAGAGTAGTTGCTAAACATTATTATACATAGGTTCACTCATTTACCTTTCTGTTGCTGCTGAATATTTCCTTTACATATATTTGGTACATGGGGGTGGATTATTAATATTGCATTTGTCATAGATTCTTGTGATTTTCTTATAATATCCATGACACAGAGACAATGGGAGTTCTGCAGGTGAAAGTGACAGTTGACAACGTGAACCAATTTTTCTGAGAAACTTGGGAGCTGCCTGTATCAAATCTGAGCAGCGTGGGAGACACACATCAGAAATGCTGAGAATAAGGGCTTGTGCTTTCTCACGTGGTTCCAGGGATGGAACACAAAACCACTCAGCAAGCCTTAGAACTTGGGTGAGTCTCTTCCCTGAGGTGAAGTGTTTAAAGTTACTGGCTCTCTCTGGTGCATACATACTGTTCTGATTATAATTTAGCCTCTCTCCCAAAAATAAAACATTATGAGGCCCAAATCAGTGTTTAATTCAGGGGTGGGCAATTATTTTTTATGGGGGCTACTCTAATAATTTGGTAAGTGGTTGAGAGCCATGCTCTTCCATTATATTAATGGAAGAGGTCCAAGGCTCTGGGATGGAGGTTGGATGCAAAAGGGAGCTTGGGGTAAGGGACTGAGCTGTGAGATCTGGGAGGGAGTTTAGGTGAAGGAGGGAATTGTGGCCTGGGGCAGGGAACGGAGGTGCAAGAGGGGTGACAGAACCTGGGTGGGGATTGTGACCTGAGGAAGAGATACAGAGGTGTGTGTTGTGACCTGTGCCAGGGGATTGGAGTCCACGGTCTGGGAGGAGGCATGGGTGCAATAGAGAGTTCTTGCCTGGGGGAGGGGTGTAGGAGGGAGTGCAGGGTCTTGGAGGGGGTTGTGACCTGAGGCAGGAGTGCAGGAGGGGGTACAGGGATTTGAGTTGTGACCAGGGACAGTGGATTGGGGTGCAAGGTCTGGGAGAGGGTTGTTACACCTGGGGAGGGGTGTAGGAGGAGGTGCAGTGTCTGGGAAGGTGAATGGGGCTGGAGTGGGGGTGCAGAAGGTTTTGGGTTATATGGGATGGGGTGCAGAGGGTTTGGGGAGGAAGGGCCTTGGTCATCAATGCAGGTTCTGGCTGGGAGACCTTACCTGGGTGGCTCCCAGCCAGCAGCCCAGCAAGTTCCTTAGCCAGGATCCCTGCCTTCCACCCCCCTGTACATACTCAGAGGAGCTGCAGGGGCCATGTTTGCAGCTGTGAATGCTGTAAACTCAGGAGATGGGAGGTAGGGCACTTCACATGCTATTTGTCCTGCAACCAGGCAGCTGCTATTGGCTGGAAACCAGCCAATGGGAGCTACTGGAGGCAGGAGCAGAGTGAGAAGGCTCTCCCCCTCCTCCATATTCTCAGCCTTCAGAGATGCATTCGTGGCCTCACAGCCGGCTTTTTTGAGTGTGGGGCAGGCAGGGAGCTGGCTGAGTTTCACACATGCCGTATTTTCTCCAGCTCTGCTCAAAGCAATCCTTTTACAATAAATACTCTGAATTTTTCATGTAGCTAGTTGAGTACATCAATTTTTGTAATATCCTATTAGTGCAAACTGGCCTTATACAGCATCAGAGTCCCTTTGTGCTGGGGGGGGGAGGGGGTGTACACATAGGAAACTATTCCTGCCCCATATAGTTTACAGTTTAATACAACCAATGTTCCCCATAAACTGAGCTTTTGGGCATCTGCCAGGAGAGATTCATATGCCATCTAGCTGATTAGCACAGCACCTAGAGCCTTTCACAGCCAGCAGCATGTGTTTGTATTAGTGGTGCACATCTGCACATGACCTGATGCATATAACAAAATTTACTCTATACATGTATGGCAAAATTAGCGGGAACATTGTACACAATCAAAATAAAAGAGTTATTATTCCCATTTCACAAACAGGGAACTGAAGCACACAGAGATGACATAGCTTTCTCAAAGTCACACCAGAAGTGTATAAAAGAGGCAGGAATTTAGACAAGATCCCTTAGGCAGCAGACGGAAAGTATAGTATAAATACATAACACAGAACATTTGTCATGTCGTTCAGTGGCAGTGCTGGGCATGCTATTTTTTTTAAATGTGCTTAGTGTTCCATTACATGGCACCACTATTCTAAATTGTAGTGTATGATAGAGTATTGTGTTTGTGTTTTATTTTTACCTAAGTTAAAATTCAGAGATTCTGATACGTAAGCAAAGATGTTCAAATCAGCAATCCCTTTATTCAGGACACTTTGTGTCAATGGCAGCTGTTACCAATTCCAGTAAAGGTCAAATCAGGATACAAAGTATAAACACCTCTTGGAACAGAGAAGACCATATTTATATAGTTATTTTGAAGGTTTCATCACAAATATCAGTATTTTTCCACGTGGGCACACTATGCTCCATTTTCATGTGTATGCTGTGATTAACAGGAATCCTATGCTCACCACATGGAATACCAGGCTTAAGTACAAGATGTTTTTTATACATTTTCAAAAGCTTCAGAATGGTAGCCAAGTTAGTCTGTAACAGGAAAAACTTAAAAAACAACAAATAGTCTAGTAGCACCTTAAAGACTAACAAAACATGCAGATGGGATCATGAGCTTTCGTGGGGACAACCCTCTTCTTCAGATGACTGGACTATCCTGAGCTTTCATGGGCACAACCCACTTCTTCAGATGAAGTGGGTTGTGCCCACAAAAGCTCATGATACCATCCACATGTTTTGTTAGTTTCTAAGGTGCTACTAGACTATTGGTTGTTTTTTAAGTTTTTCTTTTACATATACATGTAATTCTATAGGACTATGGTGTCCAGCCAGTTCTGAAGCAGTAGTCATTATAGTGCAGGGGTGGGCAGAAAGGCCTCAGCAGACCAGATCCAGCCCAAGGAGGCCCTGATGTTTCCCCACCCCCAGGGCCAAGCAGGGCCTAGGGACAGCGGAGTGCGTAGCACTTACAGTCAACCCTGGAAGTTGACTCTAAGCCCCGCGTGCCTGAGGGCAAGAAGCAAGAGACTTCCCGCTCCTCCAAGCCAATCAGGACTTGGGGGCAAAAGGGAATGCACAGTGGCTATTATAAGCATGCCTGAGGGCAAGGAGCAAGAGACTTTGTGCCCCTCTCCTCTACTGGCAAGCCAATCAGGGCTTGGGGGTACAGGGACGGAATGTGTGACGTCTCCTCCTGCCCTAGGAGGGGCGCAGCACTTCTAAGCACTGCACACTCCTTGCAGGACGGGAAGGATGAGAGGAGACTTTGCATGCTCCCGCTGCCCCCAGGCCAATCAGGGCTTGGGGGCAGAGGGAGCACATGAAGTCTCCTCCCTCCCTGCAAGGGGCTCAGCACTTAAAAGTCAACCACCAGTTGTTGTTCAGCTGGCAGTTGACACTAAGCACGTCACTTCCTTGTAGGGCAGGAACAGGGATCAAGGGACTTCACATGCTGCCTCTCCCCAGGCCCTGATTGCATGCAAAGTCTCCTCCCACCACCAGAACCACAGGTACCTAAAGGGAACGGACAGCTGTTCAGAACTTTGCACGCTCCTCCACCCCCAGAGCAATCAGGGTCTCTGGGTGTGGAAGCACAGAAGTGTGCTGTTCCCGCCTGTGGCGGGGTGAGACAACCCCGCCATGATCCCCAGCTGTGGGAGGCCCAGGAGGGTGAGAACACCGGCGCCCATGCCACAGAGGAAGCAGCCGGGAGGAGTCTGGAGCCACTGGGCAGGGAAGGAGATGGGGCCACGCGGAGAGCATGGACCCCGCACACCAACACAGGCGGGGCGCAGGAATGTGATGTCACGCCCCCCCCCCCCCGGATGCATGATGTCAGTTGAACACCTGAGGACTCCCGTAGGGGAGGGGTTAAGGCTGGAGAGTGGGATGATGTCATCCACAGAGGCTGGGGGCAATCACATAAGAGGGACACATGGACAGAAGAGGGACAAAGAGGAGCGGTACGGGGTGGCGGAAGCACAGAAAGGAAGGTGCAGGAAGGAACCTGTGTAGGGGAACCTGGGGGCGGGGCCACAATGAGCACTCAGCATACTGGGGAGTTGATCCCAGGTGGCGGAGCTAAGCAGTGGCCCACAGCAGGGTCGCAAAACTTGCAAATAAACGCGTTTAGGGGCAACACCCCCATCTGCTACCGTAGGGAGTTTACCTCCCTATGTTAGGGCCCTGGGTCGGGGCCCAGGAGAGTGGGTGGGCCCGGGCCCCCCTCTCCGCTGCCCAAAGGCAGCTAGCGAGACTCAGCCAAGTTTGGTGGATCGGCCCCAGGACAATCATCCAGTACCCTTCGTCTAAAATGTATGGTGATGGGATGCGGGGCAACGCATAGTTTAATAAAAAAGTTGTAATTGGCATAGACTACACGTGTAGACGCATAACACCGCCCCTCTCGCCTGAGGCCCTACGTCTTCTGGGATGGGCCAGGGTCACTTCAAAAACTTCTGAAGTAGCCCCCAGTCAAAAACTATTGCCCACTCTTGCTAGGGTGGCTACTGCTATAGCAATCTAGCCACGCTCAACTAGCTAAGTAGCCACATGTAGCTAATGGCTTGCATGTTGGACACCACAGCTATAGGACCATGTTGCATTTATGTGCACTCCAACCATGGCAGGGGACTATAATATGGAGAATATTGATGATATCCTATTATGTGGCAAGGACCCAAGCTTGTAGCTTTAAGTTTTTCTGTGTTCACCATCCTAACACAGTTTACTCCCATTCAGAGTACAAAACAGAACAGTATTATAACCAGGCTACAAAGGGTTTTCCAACACCACTTAATTATAGATGGGTTCTAGTATAGATTCCTTGGCCTGTATATACAAGGAACTTTTTCAAACCCAAGAACAGTGGTATTTTAAACCAGGCTATTGGCTCAGAAGACACATTTGAAACCACAGTAGTAGGAAGAGTGTTTGACTATAGCTCCAAAGCTTAGTTTTTGCTTACAAGTTCCCTTGATGGTTCAGATCCAGCAGTGTCAGCAACACTAGGGCTGCATCTAGACTGGCAAGATTTTGCGCAAAAGCGTCTGCTTCTGAGCAAAATCTTGCCACCTGTCTACACTGGCCGCGAGTATTTGCGCAAGAACACTGACTTTGTACTGTACAAACTCAGTGCTTCTTGCGCAAGTACTCTGATGCTCCCGCTCAGGGATAAGCTCGCTTGCGCAAGTATTCTTGCGCAAGAGGGCCAGTGTAGACAGCCAAGTTAATTTCTTGTGTAAGAAAGCCCGATGGCTAAAATGGCCTTTGGAGCTTTCTTGCACAAGAGAGCTTCTACACTGGCACGGATGCTTTTGCGCAAAAGATGTCTTTTGCACAAAAGCATCCATGCCAGTGTAGATGCTCTCTTGTGCAAATACTTTTAACTGAAAAACTTTTCTGTTAAAAGTATTTGCGCAAAATCTTGCCAGTCTAGACAAAGCCTAGGAGTTTTAATATATACAGAGCATGGATTGCTGCCACAGTTTAGTATGGTGTTCTGTCCCAGCAAGTCTACTCTAGTGATGTTGGCATGTAACTGCTTACATGATTAAGCAATAATCTAATTGGTTCATCAGTTAACCCTAATGGTTACATGCACCCCCTCCCTGCTGCCTCTGTGGCAGAGGTAGCATGGGGAGGGAAGGCAGGAGCCATCTGCCCCCCTGGACTGCTGCCTACCCCCCATCTCCCACAGAGGGAGCAGGTTGAGGGGTGGGAAAGAAGGGTTCCAGTGTTCCTGCAGAGCCTCCTGGCCTTTTGTGTGATTGCCTCTGATACAGAGGCAGCAGCAGAGCGCCAGGGGGAGAGGCAGGCAAGAGCCAGTACACACAGGAATCGGGCTTTCAAGCCACCTCCCCGAGTGTGTCAAATTTCATGGAGCCACCACTCCCCCCTCCCACACCCACACACTTTCTTTCTATCAGAGGTAACAAATGGGAGGCTGGCGGGAGCTGATTACTCAGCAGTTACATCTTCACACAAACATTTTTTAACATCCCTGGTCTATTCAGCATGTTGTTAAAAATCCAGCAGCAGTAATAGGTACTGCTAGGATTTTTTTTAAAGGAAGTTACTCTAGGGCAGACCAGCCAATCTGCAGATACATCTCACCTGGGGCAGAACTGCAGGAGCATGACTCTTTATAGTACAGCTGAGCCCATAACATGGATTAAACTCCATAGTCCAGGATGAACCTCTCTGGTCTGGGAGTCTCTGGGCTGGCGATGTTGCTGGATGAAAGAGTCTCACTGTCTGGGAGCAGGGGCCAGATGGGAATCTGGTAATAGAGGGGGCCAGCAGCTAGGAGCAGAACGAGTCCAGCAGACATAGGGGTGGGAGCTGGGAGCCTGTCTGATGCTGGCAGTGGAGCCTAGTGGCCTGAGTCAATAGTCAGGAGACTGGTGGCCCCCCCATCCTCCTGGAGAGCCCAGAGGTCAGCAGCAAAGGGGCCAGGCTTGACTTTCCTTCGTCTGGAAAATTCCCTCATTCAGAACACATCAGGTCTTGAGAATGCAGGACCAGCCAGGATGGTTCTATCTGGAACAGAACCAGCTCTCTTTCTGATTCAACAGAGCAGAAAAGGCCGCTCTACCAGTAGAGGCACAATGTGTATCACAATTTGGGGGAGTGATTCTCAGGAAGCATGGCTAGCTGCATCCCTAGTGGTTTAGGCACCCATTCCAGCAACAGGTGTGTTGTGCATGAATTTGCTCATGTGCTTTCTCAGTTCATATGCAATTAAATTGGGGATGGGCTTGTACCATCAATTTAGTGTCAGTGTCAGACCTTCCCACAACTCACCTGCTTGCAGAAGCAGGCTTTTCATTACCGAGTTAGATCCCAGTGCTCTAAGCTCGTGGATATAACCTTAGGTCCACACTGAGCACCAATGCAGAATAGCAAGGGGAACAGTCTATACAATTGAGGTTTTAGAATCTATCATCCCCAGAATCTCAACACAATTTTAGGGTGCTTCACAGGTGAGATTTTAGGTTGAGACTATCTCTAACTAGAACAAAGAAGTTAGCATTGTTTTAAACACCTCTCCAATACCTATGTTAATAAGAATGTGTGAAAATGGTGCCTTTAAGCTTTGTTCAAAGTCTTTGGTAGGAAAGGGAACTATGTTCTATACAGCAAAGTTCTGCTGCTACAGATGGGGGAGGGGGAGGGTGAGGACAAGGTATGAATAAGAAAACCAATGCAATGTGTTTAGAATTCCTCAATGTGAGCACTTCATTTTCTGTTAATACTGCATAACTCAGAGAAAAATGCAAGGCACACTCACCTTGTACATCATTATCTACAAAGCTTAGGCACTATAAACAGCAAGAGGGAATATATAATCATAGTCCCTCACAGCTGCTCCAGCTTCACTATTTTTATCATTTGAAGCTTCTAATAGTTTCTCTGCAACCTCTGAATTTGACAGGTTATAGCTGTGGTAGGATCTGTCCCAGAAATAGTGTATACACTGCAAACTCACTCTTTGAAAGTGTCATAACAGAAGAAAAATCCTCTTCCCTCCCCCAAGTTTTAACATAAACATGGTTTCAGAAGGCTCACAAATAGGTATCGTACAATGCAAATAAACCTCTAATAATGGCACAGGATTTTTTTGTTTTAGGAAACTTGTGTTACTGTAGTTAATGCAGGAGTCAAACAGACTTATTATTCAGCCCAGTTACTTAGAAGCTCTGATACCCCAGAGTATAAATAACCATTACTACGAAGCTTGGATTCTGTTTTCAGAGAGCAGTCACTAAGTAAACACTGAGGAATCCCTTTGGAAAAGTACATCCTGAAAAAAAGTCAGTGTGTGTCAGGCAAATAAATGAGCTGCCAGATATAGTTACAAAAGCTTCTTGTTACTTGCATGTCCAGATCTACTATAGTAAGCAATACGCCTTGTGGTGTTAATCACAGGTGCTGAAGGGCTTCTAGGCCTTGTTCGGTATAGGAGTCATCTTTGTTTGAATCTGCCCATTCGCCAAAAGAATCCTGGAAGTGAACGTTTTTCTGTGTCGCTTGCATGGATCTTTTATCACGAGAGAAGAAACTAAACCTTCCAGAAAGGAAGAAAGACAAGTTAGGACCCAGTAGTTTGGAGACACTAGAGATAAACAGGATACATGGTGCAACAAAACTTAGAGCAAAAAAACTGTTTGCATCTGCAAGTTGAAGGCAGTGACACCTGATGGAAAATGTGTCAAGCATTATTCAAGATTAAGTCACTACCATCGTTAGCTGCTTTGTTACAGAAGCTTCAAAATAAGCTTTAATTGCTGAAACCTATAGACACATGCAGTCTTAATTTAAGTGTATTAGTTTAAAAAAACTACAAAAGGATTAGTTTTATGCCATAAACAAAGGAAATTGGCATCCTGCTTTTTTCCCACATGAAAACACTACAATCAGTGTGTGCCATAAGCTGTGCACTTGTGCAGCCACTCAGGAGAGATTCAAATGTGGCCCAGCTCATTAGCAGAGTGCCCCCTGCTAGATTTTTGTTCTTGCTAATGGTGCAAATTCACACATGCCTCAGTGCACATGGAAAAATTTATTCAGCACATGGATGGAAAAGAACAGTGACAACTGACTACAATATGCTTTTAAGCAAAAGAGAAAAATTAGACAGGGGAGAATAAATATAATAGTCACTAACATTTTAAAGAAATATTGAAAATGAATACTTTTAATAAGTTAGGCCCAGTTTCAGCACACACCTAAACATGGATGCAAGTGTTTTGTAGGATGAGTCATATTTAATACATTAAATGTATACATCATTTAACCACAGACAATGCATGGGTGCTCAATTAACGGTGCGTGTGAATATATACCATTTTAATAAGCCTGTGAACTGCAATTAAAAAATGCAAAGCTGGTACTACATAAAGTCAAATAGCCTTTTATTAATTTTCCTTGTTCATATGGCAGAGAAGTTACCAGCTGAAGCAAAATAACGTTATACATACAGTGAACCATATTCTAAAATGCAAAAAGTGTTCGTGCAATGTTAAAATATCACTGTATGTTGGGAAATGCAAAAGTTAAGGTACCATCTTCAGCGTTAACCACCATGCATATCCTTTGATTTTTTACGATGCTTTTTTTTAGGACTTTGTTCTCTTTATATAGTACCTAACCCAGTGGAGTCCTGGTCTACGAGTGGAATCCTTCGGTGCTACTGTAATATAAACATAACAATACTTCATTATGCTACTTCTAAAGTACAGGATAGAAACTAGTTTTAAGTGCACTCACATCCTACAAGTTAACTTTGCTGATGGGACCTTAATGTTTGCATTTCCTAACTTTTTGATTTTAAGTCTCCAGCCTTAGCATTGTAGCATCTTTCCATTTAAATTACCTATGTGTTTTGAGAAAATGTATGTATCGGCACTACCTTACCACTTTCACCTTGGAGCTTGCAAATTCCATATGCTGCATCTGTTTTTGGTTGGTTGTTTTGGTATTGTTTTTTAAAATGCCTGATTCAAGTGCTGCTGGCAAAAGCCCACTGCTTACTAGGGCTTTCCTCTGTACATATTTGTTCCTGCATTTTCAAGTGTTCATAACTAACAATTTTCAAACTTAGTAAAACACACTCTTCAGTGAATTTGGCTGCATTTACATGCTGAGTTTAATGGTTCAAAGTTCAGCCATCTTAATTACTCTCAAATTATGAAGTAGGAACATGGGTATTTTATATATAAAACTTTATTCTAAATCCAGCTGAAGAAATTTTGGTAAAATTTAAAGTGCTGTTGGGCCAAGAAAGCATGGAAATGCTCAGTCCAAAAGTTGAATGTTTAAAAAGATTTCAAATTATCATGAAAAGGGAAGAAATTTAGAATGAAAAAAATATTTCGCAGCCTTAAGTACAGTGGTCACTTAACAGGACCATCATAATAGCAGTGAAAATTCAACTAGAGCATTAGCATTAGGCAATGACTTCTTTTCATACAGCCAGGAATATAGTTGTAGAACTTATTATAAGTATACATAATCTTATAGTTTGGAGCATACTACATAGGAGACCAAAATCCACAGTTAAAATGTTCTCAGACATGTAAATGATGGCCTCTAAGTAAACACTAGGAGTTAAAATATTGGACGCTATATTCTGTAAAATTAATTTGTAGCAGGTTAATAAAATGACAGATTTAAACAAAACAGGCTTAGTAAGCAAAATTAACAGATGTTGATTAAAATGCTCTTATTAATTTCTTAATGGGTAATGGACAAATTGGTTTATCTTAGTAATATTAAGACAAAGTAATGGAACAGTGGATTCAGACAGTAAAATTAATATGTACTGATTGATAATTCTGATTGGCAGCTTTTGAGTTTGCAATCCCATCGTCAGCCAATGAGAATCCCACCAGCATCTTAAATTAAAATACATGAGGGTCATGCAAAAGAAAACCACAGTGCAAAACATTTTAAAAATTCCTACAAGGGACACAAGTCTTCTTATTGGCTGCAATGTGGGATCATCTGGAATCAATCCAGCTGCTACCATGGGCATTATGGCTGTAAAGATCCTAGTCAGAAAAGTACAGGCACAGAAGAGATAAGACATTCCATAATAGACAGGTAAACAAGATACATAGGGTTACTTTGAAAAATAGGGTTACACATGGAAGTATCAAAGGATAGATGGAAAGAGGAAAAAATTGTGTTTGCATCATCCACAACAGTTGCTCACTAGCACTTCTGGGTTAGAGAAATTAGTAATTAAAATCTTGTTACGTCATTCTAAATATTCATAACTGAGAAGTCACATTTCTACCATGATGCAGCACACAGCCTTGGTGTAATTCACTAAGGGGGAGCAATGCAGAGCATGAGACTACATTGCTTTTCCAGTTACAGGTTTGAAAAAAGACACATACATAATGGTGAAGTGAAGGATTAAGGTGGATGATAAGAAATACAAGCAGTGCTCTTCTTCCACTAGCTACGGATTTTCCATGGATGTTGGCATAGGAAATAGGGTTAGAAATGATTGATTTTAAAATTAAGGGTACTGCTAGTGACAAAACTGATACTGTCAAGTTTTTTAATAACACATCTGAAGACTTGAAATATACCCCATTGTATTTTACTTGGATAAAAAGGGCCCATATGGCTGTTCTGACAGCTCCTGCATCTATATACATGCAGAAATGCTAACCACAGGTAGCTGTGACACTGGTTTTAAAACCTTATAACTCTGCTAGAAACATTCATCTAGCTCACTTGCTAGAATGCAATTTTTATAAGCATCCAGCCCTTTTACTGCATGTCATTCCATTCATGCAGCTTAGAGGTACACTCTGAGTGCTGAAAAATCCTGAGCATGAGAGGGTACTTGGGCTACTTGCTCTGTATAACGTGGCCCATGTCAAGCCACAGGTCCATGGCTCAACAGGGTTGTGGATTTGTTTCAAGACAGTTGATTAGGGATAGACAGTTGCTTTTATTAATCTCACTTCGTCACTACTATTACAGGCTTAATATTGCCAGATGGTTACACAGCTACTACAAAGTTATACAAAAATCAGCATAGGAAAAGCAATGCATATAAGAGTAACAGGCACTTAGAAATGCTTACGCCCATTTAGTCTGCGGGAAGTCTCGTTCTGGTCACCTTGCACCCGGCTGCAGTGGACGTGGCTCCAGCTATGGGGATTCAGGACACCCTTCGAGGTCTAGGTCCCTGTTGAGACTCAATGGGCATGGGGCTTTCTACACTAGTTATGCTACAGTTGTTTACCGGGTGTACATGTACCTGGCTCAACGCCATTCTTCACACACTTATGAGCTGAGACAGACGTCACACTTGTTTACCACTCAGTAGTTTCCCAGCTCAAGACATGGGTTAGACCTGATAAAGCCCAGCTGCTGTTTGGGCTTGCAGCATCTCACACCATGCTAAGCTGGGTACAGCAGGGATGGAAACTTCCATTCCAGGCTTGCTAAGTTGCAGGTCCCACATATGACTTTCATGTGAGTTCACACAAGGCATCTTTGTCCATATCTCCAACACCTTCTGCTGTTCTAAGGACTCTCCTCCGCAGACACGGTCAATTGTGGCCAGTTTATTTTTGTGCTGTGGACTAATGTCAGTGAAGGATCAAGTTGAAAACCCCAGAGTCATTTTACTTGTGATCTAACGCATGTTGGAACTCTTCCTAACACAGCTGCCATAGTTGCTATTCTTGGATTCAAACATACATTGTTATACCATTAACCATCACTGGGACTTCTAGTATTACACACTGTTGCCCACTCACAAGCAGCTACAGAATTCAGACATCAGAACAAGACATAAGACTGCTTCAGGCATTATCACATTTGTTTGTTCAGTGTACTCAAAGAAAAGGGTCTTTGCTGTACAATGTACAAACAAAACAGAGCCAGCATTTTTAATCCCAGGGCTCGTGTGTTTTCCCCATAAGTATCTCCTTGTGGCTGACATTCTCTCATCACATTCAACCATTTAGAGGAGTAGAGATGAGCTTAATAGTATATCAAGGTGGTCTCAAGAGATCAGTATCCCATTAATCGAGCATCTAAAAATTAAGCTCTAACCCCAGGGAGAAAAATATAGATTTCAGAACTTCTATTTCCTTTAACTGCATTTGGAAACGGCAACTCACCATTTGTAGGAGCAAATTGAAGATGACAGAGAATGTGCCTGATGTCCTTAAAATACTGTATTCACAGTGATGTGTTTTGAAGAGGCAGACATACAGCTCTTCCTAAGAGAATGGCAATAAATCTATTTACTTAGTTAGGCTTTCTTGATAGTCTGAAAACAGGAATAGGAGCTAAGGATGTCAGAGTTCTAATCCCAGCTCTGCGTCTTTTCCAAAGGAGTAGTAGGGTCATGTTTTTCATCTGTTACATCTTATCCCAGTCCTACTGCAGGTTTGGAGATGTTACAGTAGAAACGTATAGTTGAGTTGTCCCTTCATAGGTTTAAGTAAGTGACTTGGTGCCTGATTTTGCAAGGTGCCGAGCAGTACGGAGCATCCACAACTTCCACTGGAGTCAGTGGGATCTGGAGCATGGGAGAGACTTAGCACCTTGCAGGATCAGATCTTAAGTAACATGACTAAGGCTCCCTCACAGCCACAGTTGTGTCTCCAAGCCCTGCAGCATCACTAGGGAAAGCTGAGGATTCTCTTCTATTACTTTGGCTGCACCTTTTTCCCCTCTGCTTCCTCCACTGTAAAATGGGAATAATGGGATTTATTTCCTATTTAGGCAATGAAATGGACATAGTCTCAGGATGTTGAAAATGTTCCTGGAGCAGGATAAGGGATAAACTGTATCCTTAACTCTCACTTGGCCAAGAAGCAGCTGGCTGACAGGCTGGGCTAAGTTACTACTTCTGGTACCTGAGTGGGTGAGTCGTAAACTGAGAGCCACCGAAGAAGACAATGAAATGGGGAGGGGGTCTTTTACATCCCTTCAGTTTCCTTTCATTTCAGACAAATCATATACACCCTCAGCATCTGCTAACCCTGGACTAAAGATTTGGAATGCTTCCTAGTTTGGGACTGCAGACTGCTCCAGCCTTGGAGAAAAACTGGTGCTAGAACTTCAGGCACTCCAGCCTTGAAGCTGTACATAAGTTCAAGACCCATTGTTATCCCAGTTAAATTAAAATAGGGAGAATAATTTCCCCGAATTTAACAAAAATATATAAAAGAAAGGGTCTTATTGCCTCTTTATCCCCCATTCCCTTGCCACACTTGGAAGAAATGGGGGAGGAAGAGAGCACAATGTGTTGCATGCCAGCTGACAAGAAAGCCAGTTCCCCGGTTCACAGCCCCCTATCCCAGCAAGAATAGGCCAGGGGAGCTCTATGCTCAGGCTGACATTCAAATGTTAAAAGAAGTTTTTGGAAGATGGGAACATGTAAAAACAGGGAGTTTAACTTTTACAAATAACATTAAAATAGTGGTGGTTATCCTCTTGCCTTTCCATTTATAAAAAGAAAGATCTGAATAGTTGTCTAGAAGCTTTCCAGAGCACTCCAGAAAAATCACTGATCAGCTAATAAGAGGTAAAACCCAGCAAGACAGCTACTCCAATGCTATTCATGCCATGACTCCCTGTGCTAACTCTATGTTAAAACTAAAGAGAACCAAAGAGAAGCGTGTCTAGTTACCATTGCTACCAAATGGGCTCAGTTTACACTTCTGTTCCATTTTTGCTCATGATAAACCTAATCCACAAGTTGCAGTCACGACTCTTCTGGTTATATGGCCATTCCCCACAAACAGGAAATCAGGTTGAACAAAATGAAGTATTGAATACAGCACAAAAACGGAACATTTACGATGGAAATGAATATATAAGATAAACCCACTAGTCCGAACAGGACATTCCCTACTTTTCTAAACACTTATAAGAGCATCATAACCATAATCGTGATCCAAATGCCAAACTCAAAGTACAATTTTCAGATACAAAATAAAGGATGGCTGAAGAAATTAGTTTATGGCCTGTTCTTGTGCACTAATAGCATGAGCCCCTACTTACTAGAGTAAATGACAACATTCCCAGTAACTTTACTGGAGTTTGGATGATCCCCTCAGGTCATCCACTGGAAGGCGCTATATAAATCCAGGCATGATTTTTATATGGAAGCTGAATGTTATATGTGTAGAGGGATAGGATGGGACAATGCAACTAAATAATAAAGTGTCATATCCAAATAGCTTATCTATTGTTGAAGCAGTTTATATTATTCACAAAACATAAAAGCCTCTTAGTAGGTTCAAAAACTAGTATCTGTTTGGAACAAACAGACGAGGGAGTGAGCTGACATTAATAGATAAACTGACAAATCAAGTGCTTTAATAATTCAGTTTTCTAATCCTAACTGCACAGTATTACTACTTACTAGGGATGTTAATTATCGTTAAAAATGTCAACCATTAATACTAGGTTTAACCGGTTAAGCTTGGAGCAACCCCCTACCTGTGGCACAGTAGACCCAGCTGGGCTGGAGCACCTTCCCCCTCCCCCACATCCACCCCGTATTGGGCAGAGGGCTGCTGCAGCACAGCTGGGCCAGCAGTTAACTAGTCACCCATGAGCATCGCCCGATATTGGTGACGTGGAGTTTACAGGTCTGGAAAAAAAATGGAGACAAGCCCCCTCTCACAGGGAAGTATCAGGCAAGCAAGGAGTAAACTCTGTGCTTAGACCTGATGCAGGTGTTCTGTATACAGGAAAATGGCAAGATTTGAGCCTGAGACTCAGATTCTCAGGATGCAGGAACCTATGAATATGGCTACTTAGTAATGGGAAGAGAAGGACACTGAACACCACACCCAGCTGTTATGTGCTTGAGTTTTTGTTTCTTTCTTAACCGACACATTCTACAGCTTTCAGGTGTGAAACTCAGAGGAGGTAGCTTGCCGATATTTTCCTGATGCTGACTCTGCTGTCTCTGCCCCAAGGAGTTTACTACCTAAATGTAAACAAACACACACAGGAAAAAGTGCCCAATATTACATTCCTAGTGCACCCAGATCTTGCACTGGACTCAGCTGCAATTTGGGGTGCCCAAGGAATGCAGGATCAGCCCTGAAACCAGACCACAGCCCATGGTGAGAAACCAGCAGCTCACTTTCATATGCGGACATGAATATCCTCAGAGCCTGAATCAGCTGACAAGATTGTTGCTAATAAAAGCAGGAATTTTAGTGGCTAACAGCTTGTTAGCTCACAGGCTGTTATATTCTATAGCAACATTTGCCTTCTACTCTTGAGTGTTATGAAACAGTAGTCAAAAAGGGAATATTAAAAATAAAGTGGGCTCCCCTGGTGTGAATTAGGGATGTTAAAAATCAGTTAATTGAATAGCCAATTATCCTCATGAATTCTTATCCATTACTCGACTAGTCTATAGTCCCTGGGGGTGAGGCCGACAGCCAGTGCACTCTGGCCTCTCCCCGAGGAGCCCCCTGCTACCCCTGTATCAGAAGCTGCAACAAGGGGTGCCAGGCGGGAGCTGATCTGCAAGGGGAGCCAGTTTAAAAAACAGCTCCCCTCGTGGACCAGCTGCCCGTCGCACGGGGTGACAGCATCCCCTGTCTGGGCAGGGTCTGAGCTCTGAGCCCTGGTGAAAGCCGGAACTGATCTGGGCTGCCTGCCCACCTGTCTCCTAATAATCCTAACAATCCCAGGCTCTGCTAACTTAAGTTCCACTAAGCCTGGGCTTACAATGCAATGTATTAGGAGCCACAGTAGGAGTAGGTCTCAGACCCTGCGCAAGCCAGGACTGAGCCAGGCTGCTGGACCAGCCTTCTAAAAAATGTACTTGCAAGGAGGGATGAGGGGGAGTAGGGGAGGGAATGCTTAAAGTCTGTAGTATTAACATATAAGCTTTTCCTTATCAGTCCATCGACTACACTATTACATCCCCAGTGTGAATCTGAATGTGATGGGCTGTAACCACCCTGAACTGGGGCTGCAGGGATTAAGCCTGGCTTCCTGGCCAAGAAGGCCCCACCCCATAGCCCTGCCCAACATGATCCTATTGGAGGCAAGATCTACAGGCCGGTGGAACAGCTCATCTGGGCTGAGTGCGGATGAGGGAGGAGTGCCATAGGAGCTCTTGGAGGAGAAGCACGGTGCACACAGATGCCATTTTCAGTCAGGTGGGAACTGCAGCAGAAGCCCCCCAGGGGAAAAGGGACAGAGCAGACTACAAGGGAGACACTGGTAGGAAGTGGCCCAGGGCAGGGAGGTGAACCCTGGGTACTTGACATCTTTTGGCTGAATTCCCCAACAAACTATTGGTGGTCCACTCCATCACTGACAGGGACCTGGGCTGGGACCCAGTGGAGAATGCATTCCTGGGTCTCCATACCCCCTCCATACCAACCCCTCAAGGGCTCTAACCATTCCTGGTACTATTGACTCTGGCTGCTAAGCCACACTGACTTGTGTGCAGGGACCTTCAACCTTGGGATGCACAGGGGACTGAGATCCAAGTAAGGAACCTCAGAGGCCCAACACCCCATCCAGAGAAGAGCAGGTAGGCTCACCCTGCGACACGGTACCATAAATGCAAATGCACAGAATACTTATTCTCCCTGTCGTGTGTGAAGGGAACCTCACCCAGATAGGCACCCACCCAGAATTAAATCAGTGCTATGTCCTGTTTTGTTTCATAAAAACCTATGAAATGTGTGTTCAGAGTATTCTTTATTATAGGCTTATTTCCAAAACAAGTGCATATGATATCACTAAATGAAGATTGAAGAGGGGGAGGAACAGAAACAGAAGTAAAACCAAGGCATTTACTCCAAGAAACATGCCCAGTTTGTGCTACTTACAGTCGTTTGATTCCAGATTCTGGCTGAGTGGAGGTTTTTGAATTAATTATTGATGTAGGTTGAGGAGATCTAGTTTCTTCTTCTGTTTCCTCACTTTAAGAAGAGAAAAAACCCACAGTTCTAGTTCTTTCATTATTCTGGAGAAATGTAGAATATAATGTGAAGGAGTTTTGTAAATTAAAAGAAACTAAGCACCTGATCCATGACCGATGAAAAGATTCCCATCTGATTTTAGTGGGCTTGGTTTAATAATCTGAACAAGTTGTTCAATTAGAGTGCCTTGTATTAAAGGAGGATATTGATAGAATAGGCATCACAGAAACTTGGTGGAATGAGGACAAATTAATGAGACACAGTCATGCCAGGGTACAAAATATATTGGAAGGACAGAACAGGTCATGCTGGTGTGGGAATCATAATATACGGGAAAGAAAATGTAGAATCAAATGAAATACAAATCTAAAAAGGAACACAAATGTTCCATAGCATCTCTATGGATACTAATTCCATGCTCTAATAATATGGATAAAGCAGTAGGGATATATTACCGATCACCTGACCACGATAGTGATAGTGACTAAGAAATGCGAAGGGAGATTAGAGAAGCTATACAAATAAAAAACAAAACTCAGTAATAGTGGGGTATTTCAATTATCTTCACATTTGACTGGGTACATGACACCTCAGGATGGGATGCAGGGATAAAGTTGCTTGGCACCCTAAATGACTGCTACTTGGAGCAGCTGGTTCTGGAACCCTCAAGAGGAGAGACAATTCTTGATTTAGTCCTAAGTGGACCAGAAGATGTGGTCCAAAAAGTAAATGTAACTGGACCACTTGGAAATAATTACTATAATATAATTAATTTTAACATCCCTGTGGTAGGAAAAACAATACAGCAGCCCAACACTGTGGCATTTAATTTCAGAAAGGGGAACTACACAAAAATGAGATTAAAAAAATTAAAACATACAGTGCCAGAAGTAAAATCCTTGCAAGCTATATAGAAACTTTTCACAAATACCATAATACAGGCATACCTTAAATGTGTACCCCAAACTAAAAGATACAGTAAGAGAAACAAAAAAGGACCACCATGGTTTAACCACCAAGTAAAAGAAGCAATGAGATAAATTATGTGGAGAATGGGTTAAAAACGGTGAGGTGGCAAAGTCTGCAGGTGATACTAAACTGCTCAAGATAGGTAAGACCAAAGTAGACTGTAAAGAGCTTCAAAAGAATCCCACAAAACTAGGTGATTGGACAACAAAATGGCAAATGAATTTTAATGTTGATAAATGCAAAGTAGTGCATATTGGAAAAAATAATCCCAACTATACACACAAAATGATGCGGACTAATTTAACTATATCCACTTGAGGGAAATCTTGAGAGTCAATGTGGATAGTTCTCTGAAAACATCCTCTTGTTGTGCAGCAGCAGTCAAAGGAAACAGAATGTTAGGAACCATTTATAAAGGAATAAAAGTAAGATGGAGAATATCTTATTGCCTCTATTTAAATCCATGGTACACCCACATGTTGAATACTGCATACAGATCCGATCACCTCATCTCAAAAAAGATGTCTTGGCATTGGAAAAGGTTCAGATAATGGCAACAAAAATTATTAGGGGTTTGGAACAGGTGCCATATGAAGACAGATTAAAAAGAATGTGACTTTTCATCTTAGAAAAGAGGAGACTAAGGGGGATATGAAAGGTATGGAGAAAGTGGGTAAGGAAAAGTTATTTACTTGTTCCCATAACATCAGAAGTAGGGGTCACCAAATGAAAGTAAAAGGTAGCAGGTTTAAAACAAATGAAAGGAAGTTTTTCTTCACACAGCGCATGGTCAGCCTGTGGAACTCCTTGCCAGAGGATGTTGTGAAGACCAGGACTAAGAGTTCAAAAGAGACCTAGATAAATTCATGGAAGTTATGTCCATCAATGCTTATTAGCCAGGATGGATAGGAATGGTGTGTCTAGCCTGTGTTTGTCAGAGGCTGGAAATGTATCACAGGAGAGGGATCAATTGAGGATTACCTGTTCTGTTCACTCCCTCTGGGACATCTGGCATTGGTCTCTGTTGGAAGACAGGATACCGGGTCTTTTGTCTGACCCAGCATGGCCATTTTTATGTTCTTATGGTTATGCATAAACTAAAAGGAACAGCAGGGGCTCAGCCAAACCCATTACAGTCAGTGGCAGTCTTGGCATCATCAGTGGATAAAGCCCTTACATTCTTTTAATTTACAAAAAAAAAAAACTTTAAAAACAACAAATAATTCTGCAGCACCTTAGAAACTAACAAAACATGTAGATGGTATATGAGACTTTTAATTTACAAAACTCCTTCATATTCAAGTCACCCATGTTAGGAGTTCTGTAACTCTCACATGAGGAGGATTTATAAGGTTCATCATATGCAGCAGAGGTGCCATTAAAAACATCAGTTTTCTGTGTAAGCTTGTCTCTCTCATCAACAGAAACTGGAACAGTAAAAGCTATGACCTCACCCACCTGGTCTTTCTAATAACCTGGGATCAACATGGTAACAATATTGCAAATATTAAAAACCCAACATTCATACGACCAAGGTACCTGCAATAGCTTCTTAAAAACTCAGGACGGAATATTGCTGTGCAGTACACAGCAATCCCTAGAGAGCGGCCGGGTGAGTTTAATGGACCCTCCCCCATTTGAGAGACACTAACCATGTTTTGTGTTGATGAGTAAGCGCTTGACTGACAGTTCAGGAGATCCCAGTGTAGTCACAGAACAGGTGCAGCACAGAGAACAGTGAGACAGGCTTCCCTCACTGATGTACCTCAAATGGCAGAATCAACAGAGCTCCTACAGGGGCGGCTAAGCAGTTCTGTCGTTAGGGCCCATTTAGTTCTTGACCTCTATGAGGAGGCTGAAAATCACTGGCTGCTAATGAGAATAGTTTTAGGGTATTGGCGCTTGTCCACTCGACACGGAACTGTGTCCACCACCTCACTGCACTTGGGCCACAGAACAGGCCTCAGATGGCAATGCATTTTTGGCACTAGCCATGTGCTGAGACAGAGGCTGTAGGTAATGACAGAGGGTTTTTTAAAAGCTTATGAAAAGAGTTATGGTTTGGAGGGTGGAACAAAAACTGTCCTGAAATTACAGCTAGTATGGAAAGTATGGATGTTCAATAGTGATTAATTGAATAGTCGTGTAACTGCACATAATATTAGAAGTTACATGACTATTTAATAGTCCCTGGGGGCAGGGCCAGCAGTCAGGGTGCTCCCAACCCCCACTCCTGAGGAGCCTCCTGCCACCTCATGCTGCTACCTCTGTATCTGGCTTCCACCTGCCACCCCACACTGCTGTCTCTGATACAGAGGCAGCAGTGCGGAGGAGCATGTGGGGGGTGGGGGAAGCGGTTTGTATGAGCTGATACATACGCACAGGGAGCTGGCTTGAAAACTGGCGTCCCGCATGTATCGGCTCCTGCCTGCCCCCTCACCCTCCACATTGCTACCTCTCTATCAGGATCCCCATGGCACTGGTTCCTGCTCCCTCCAGCACTTGCTTCCTCATACAGGGGGAGAATGTGTGTAGCTTTGGCTTGTTGGTTAATTGTGTACTCGACTACAAGTTGACATACCTAATAGAAAGTAATGATTTGCCCCTCATCTGACTTAAAAAACGGGGGGGGAGGGGTAAGATTTTTGGTTGTTGGTGTTTTAATTCCTGATCTAGAGTCTCTTACTCTATTTTGTCACCAAAAAATGAAAGGGAGTAAAGAGCAAAAGAAAATGACACATACACGCTGTCAACATTTTTGGCAAATATTTCCATCGTCAAAAGGCCATTTTCTGATAAAGACAAAAGCTCTACGCATTTGTTTGATATTCCCACTACTAATATATCTCCGGTTTGGGGGAATATTAAAATTAGGGATGATCCTGAAGCAAACTCTTCCCAAACCTTTGTGAAAGTTGAAAAAAGCTCCAGATATTGGATGCATATCTACTTTGTCTTACGGAAGCCAAGAATCAGCTGATGTTTTTACATCCAGCCACTGGTTTCTCTCTATTCTATATCTATTCTGTACCTCCCCAACTGTAGCACAATGGAAAAGGCACAGGTAGCAATTCCAACAGTGGGCACCAACATACCTCTTATAATATAAAAGCTCCTCCTGCAGCAAAAATACTTTCGACTTTAGTTCATTCCGCTCATGCAAGACATCCCGTAGCTCTTGCAGAGTAAATCTTGGACGGTTGGGATCTTTTAAATCCATAGCCATTTTCTCAGATTCAGAGAGATAGTCATCATTGCTGGGTTCTGTCTGGAGGATGAAATACAAGCTTGAATTCACTCACTGTGCACCAAGAAAGTTTTACCTTTTCCTTAAGCTATGTCTACACTGGCAGATGTAAAGCACTGCTCACAGAGCACTGTAGGGAAACCACTGTTGTATGTCCACCCTGTGTTCTTCGTGATGGCAGAACACATCCACAGTAGCAGCGCTTGTACCACCACAGAGCAGTGTGTTGTGGTAAGTATCCCACTGTGCAATTGGCTCAGGGTTTGGAAGGGTTTGCAATGCAGCATGGGGCAGTCAGTGTCACATGATGCAGGTTTCCCAATCCCATTGCTTCATGGTCATCTTATGGATTTTGACAGCTGCTTTTCAATAGAGTCATGGGAAAGGGAGTGTATGGGTGTGAATGAGGGCATGTGGGACAAGGAGAAGAGACTGTATTTTGGAACGTGACAGCATGCTTTCTTGGAAGTTTATACAGCAGCAGGAAATAACTGGTCCTGAGGCAAGGGGAGGGGAGGGGAAAACTCTCACATCTCAGCCCTCCCTCCCCCGGCTTTCCTTTGCACAACAGTCTCACAAACACATTTGGATGCCTGCCTCTGTGCTCACTAGCAGGAGCATTCCACCTGAATAATTGGCTCTGTGTCCCAGAGCAAGTCAGCACAGCATGCAGCCTGCCCCAAACAGCACTCTGAAATTGGATATGCACATGCTTGAAGGGCAGACATCCAAGTTCAAAATAAGGAGCTAAGGGAACCTGAAGGATTATGGGCCATTTCCAGAGGCCAGTCAGAACAGTGTTACAGGCCAGTGTCCACACTGGCACCAGAGCGTTGTATCCAGAGCACAGCTAGTGCTACACCTTTTGTCAAGGTGGTTTACCTAGAGCTCAGCGACTGTGGATTTAGTGCATGGTCAGTGCCTTTCCAGTGTGGTTACTTCAGAAGTTACAGGGTGGGGGCTGATTTAATCCGCAGTAACTTGCCAGTGTAGACTTGGACTTAGAGATGCAATCAAATCATCCATCTCTGCTCTTAACACTGATCAGATCCTCTATTACAAGAGCTATAAACATTAGAGAAGTGCTACATAGAAAGCCAACTCCTGCTTCATTGCTCAGGATTAATAAGATCTCCAGCAAGAATAATTCAATGGTAGGAGACTGCAGCATTCCTTACTGTGCTGGAAACTGCTGGAAGCTAAAATACAAGGGGATCTTTGGGGGTTTTAGGCTCTAAGATGGAGTGAGCCCTCTTTATTTCAGCTCCTCCGATGGGAGGAGTCCCAAGTGGGAGTCAACAGCGAGTAGGCCCTAAATCTTGAGGCCAATCATTAGTGCCCTGTCCAGTAGAATTAGGTTTTCTGCTTTACTTATGCAGAAGCCTGTATTTTCAGAAGTGACTAATGATTTGGGGGTTCCAACATTTTTGGACATCCAACCTGAGAAATCTCTAAAGGGACCTGATTTAGAAGGTCTGAGTGTTTCAGAGAATCAGGCCCCTCTAAAAACCCCAAAACAAACACTAAGTCTTTTTTTTTTTTTAAATGCAGGGTCTACATTTAACAAATTGAGGAAAGCAGGCCCTTTGCAAAATATAGTTAATCAAGCGTAGATATTTTAAAATAAATGACTCCTGATGCGTGGTTTGCTGAGTGTATTTCCAATCATAAAAAGATGCTCCTTTAGAAGATGTTTGAAGTTTCTCTGAATAGGTAATAACCTACTATTTTACTGTGGAGGCAGGAAAAGGGAATAAGGGAATTTGTGTGCGGCCATCTTGGTCTTGTTAACAAGAGAGCAAGAGTCAGGCTAAGTTTGTGGCCTGACAACGCGAGATCTGTAATTAGACGCTGCCTTCGCCTCTCGCCTCCATAAGATAAGGATAGAATGCTGACTCTGGTAGGGACCTTGAGATAAGGAGCATCTGGGTGGAACTAAATAACTGTTAGCCATTGGTGTTTGTAATGGGAAGGAGACTAATTGTTATTGTTATTATATTTAATAGACAGTATATAAACTGCTTCATAATTGCTTGTATTCGAAGATCTGCCTCGGGGGGGGGAGGGGGCTTCCCCCCTGTCTGAACCAGTTTTTCCCTTGCTGCAGCTCGTAATAAAACTGCCTCTGGCTACTTGTTGCTTACAAACACAGAGTGAGGACAATGTTTTCTTCCACATTACTAATGCCCTCGCTCAAGTCACACCTCTCTGGTATAAACACTAGGGAACCCAAACAACTGTAAAGAAGAGATCTACAGATCTGTGTGGAGTATCCCATATTCCCTGTAGGAATCAGAAGGATTGGATTTTTTAGTAGATCAGTTACTCCAATTATTCTTCTATATAATAGTTACATACAAAATTCACTCAAAGTTAGGAGATTTCTCCAGTTTTGATCCTGGATCTTGCAGATGTTCTGCTTCTTGTATCCTAATCTCTGAAGAACATGGGCCCTAACCTACGCAGCTGGTGTCTCATGCCTCTGTGAAGTCCTATCAAATTCAACAAGATTCTGCGCAGATCTGTTTGCAGGGCTGCACCGCAGAAGAGAAGAAAGCCATCATACAGTTGTATTCAATGACATGGGTTGACCATATAAGATATATGGAGAACATAAAATTGTGTTGGGCCTGTGTGCTTGAAATCAGGATGCTCTGAAGCAACTGAGAACCCTACGAGATCTGGGAAACTTCCAGGTATAAAATAGAAGTTGGAACGGAGCATGCAGTAAAGTATAACTGAAACGCAATAATGGTTGCAAGAGCTAAAGGGGCACCAGCACATTGAAACTGCATCACTGAATGGGCTGAGACACATGATTTCCATATTTGGACCGGATGAAGACACAAGCTCGCCTCCCCACAACTGGGATTTTAAGGAAGAGTACCAAGGCAGTCCAAGAATTTCCTGGCTGTCACAGGAGTCTGTCCAGCGGCATGAAGACTCCTAACTAGGTATCTTCTGTTCAAAATATAGCCTCCTAAATAGATATGTTGCTTTCAACACTCCCTGAACAAAGCAGATCAGGATCTCATTTCCCAGAGAAAGCTCTAAGTAAGATGCACCCATTTAGGGCCAATATAATAAAAACTATTGAGAACTTCTGTACTGCTATATACTAAATCTTCAGGTTTAACACTGAATTGATTGCAAAGATGCCACAAAGTAGGTCAGTATAAATTAATTATTTCTGTTTCAGGAACAAGAAACTAGGTCTACACTGTGCACCTTACAGTGGCACACCTGTGTTGCTGCAGAAGTCCCACCATAAGGTATGCAGTGTAGCTCTTCTTTGTTGGCAGGAGAGAGCTCTCCTTACGACAAAATAAAATCACCCCCAACAAAATGCAGTAGCTTTGTCAGAGAGAGCATCTTCTGCCACTAAAGTACTGCACACCAGTGCTCTATATCTGTAAAACATTTATTAGTCGGGGCATTTATTTTCCTCCACATCCCAGACCGACAAAAGTTTTACCAGCAAAAGTGCAGTGCAGACCTAGCTTTGGGTAAAAGAGTAAGTGACTTGCTCACAGAGCGATCATGTAGAGAGGATTAGAATTGAGGAATTCCTGGCTCCAGTCTCATATTCTCCTCCAAATTGCATGTCAGTCAGATAGGCTATACATAGTATTAGGAGTACAGTCTCCAGTAGAGTTAGTTACAAAATTAAATCCAAACTTTTTTTGCAGAAAGTTTCATATATTAAAATCTTCTAACTACTTCTAGTTCCTAAAAATATCCTGTGGCTTTAATTGGCATTAAACTCATGTAACAATTGAGGAAAATCACTGGTTTCTAAAGCCCTCTCTTTAGTTAGGAAACCTATGAGTAATACAAGTTGGTTATCAATTTTTCCTCTGAAAAGCACAACAGAGTGAGATTGATTAGAGTGAGGGATAGGTCAATAGCAGACACATACCTCTGAAAGTAGATATTCTGTGTTAGGATTATTATCTACATTGGGGAGAGTAAGATACATCCTGCAGGCCAGATCCGGCCCACCAAGCCACTGGATCTGGCCCCAGGGCTGCTCTATCAGAACCCTCAAGCAGAGAGCAGTCCCATACCACTTGACGTGGCTGACTGCTCCATGTGGCTCTCTACTCTGGGCACCATAGAGGGAAAGGGGAGGCTTTACATAAAGCAGCCAGTGGGAACGGACTGTGTTTGCTGGGTTCAGGGGCAGCACGTGAAGCATCCCCCTTCCCTTTCGGGTGCCTGGAGCACAGAGCCACTGGGAGCAATCATTCATTTTGAGCAGCTTGGGAATGAGGCAAGCAGTGAATCTGCCTTAGGGTCCTGCTGGGCTGCTGGCCAGGAACTGCCTAGGTAAGTACCTCCCAGACACAGCCTGCCCCTGGCAACTCCTGTTATTCCTTCCTCAACTCCCTGCCCCAGATCACCATCTTCTTCTGCTCCAGGTCACTATCCAAATTCTGTACCTCCTCCCCTTCTTTCCCTAGGTCTCAACTCCCTCCCAGGGCCTGCACCCGCTTCTGCCCCCTGTCCCCTTCAAGTCCCTGCATCCCAAGTCCCTGGTCACAACCCCCTCCTTCACCCAAACTCCCTCTCAGACCCCACACCCTCTGCTTCACCCCAGTTCCCTACCTTGAATTCCCTTCTGCACCCAGCCTCCATCCCAGACCAGAACCCTCCCCATAGAAAAGTGCAGTTCTTGGCCACTTGCCAAATTCTTGGAATGGCCCTCCATTAAAAATTATTGCCCACCCCTGTTTTACATGCTCCTAACTGACAGTGCCATTTTTTAGCAGGCCAGGAAATATGTAGCCTAGGGCTTCTATCCTCTAGACCAGGGGTGTCCAAACTTTTTTCAAAGAGGGCCAGATTTGATGAAGTGAACATGCGTGAGGGCCGACCATTTTGCCTGACATTCTTTGAACCATTAAAATTAAATGCAAATTAACTATTTTATGCAAAGTTTATTGCAAACGGCAAACGACATAACACCAACTATACATGTTGTGTCCAAATATATTTATAACTGATTTAGACCAACTGACATTAACTGAGATTTTACAATGTATTCATCTCAATTGAAAAAAAAACTTGCCTACACTAATGTGAAGGGTGAAACTGAGATCTGGACTGCAGTACACAGGCTAGGTCTGGTTCAAAGGCAGTCCCTGATCTCAGCAGCTGCGGAGTCCGTCCCTGATCTCAGCAGCTGCGGAGTCCGTCCCTGCACTCTCAGCCCCAAGGTAGAGGGCTTGCAGGGTCAGAGGCGGGCGGAGAGCGCAGGGCACGCTGGCCTCACGGCGGCCCGGGGGCAGGGCGAACCCGTAGCCAAGCGGGGGAGCGGGGCTGCGGACGTGCCCTACATGGTGGACTTTAGGACCGCAGCGGCCGCCATGTACGGCGGCGGCACGGCCGGAAGCGGCGCCAGTCAGAGGAGCGCCGGGGAGCCAGGAGAGGGGGAGGAAGCGGGGGCTGTCCCTGCACTCTCAGCCCCAAAGCGGAGTGCAGGGGCAGGGTTTGGGACCGCGGCGGCCCGAAGCGGCGCGCTGAGCGCGCCAGTTAAAAAAAGCACCGGGGAGCCGGGAGAAGCGGGGGGGCCGTATTAAATCCGACCGCGGGCCACATTTGGCCCGCGGGCCGGACTTTGGACATGCCTGCTCTAGACGCTTAACTTTATGTACCTGAGTAGTGCTATACAGTACAATGGGATTTCTCATGTACTTAAAAGTTCAGCATACATGCACCTGTTTGTAGGATTAGGATCAAAGTCTCCTAAGTCCGAACTGTGGTTGTTAGTGATGGAAACAGAACATTCTCACCATTTGGAGGGAAGAGGTCTAGTAGTTGGAATAGGGAATAAGAAGTCAGGAGTCCTGGATTCCATTTCTACCTCTTGCTCTAACTCAGGGTATGTCTACACAGCAATATTATTTCAAAATAACTTAGTCCGTGTCAACACAGCAGGCAGTTATTTCAAAATTACACTGAAATACTGTCAAGCTGGAGGACTTCTTAGTCTGACTCCTGTAACCCTCATTGTATGAGGAATAAGGGAAGTCAGAGGAAGAGTGCTCTATTTCAAAATAAGTGCTGAGTAGATGCTCCCAATTTCAAAATGAGCTACGCAATTGATGTAGCTCAGTTTGCATAGCTTATTTCGAGTTCAACCCTGCTGTGTAGATGCACTCTCATTGTGTAACTGTGATCTACAGAATGGCTTTTCCAGTAGGGGTCTCTAGTTTTGGGTACCTGATTTTAGACACCAAGGGTATGATTATTTACAGGTCCCAAAGTCTCACAAACTTCACTTGGGAATTGTGGGTGTTCAGAACTTCACAGGAAAAAAGAGGCCCTAAGCAACTAATTTCAGGGACTCAAGTACTGGCGCATCCAAACACAATTCACTTTTGACAATATAAGCCTGTCTATCTCCAGCTCACTCATCAACATAATAACCTTCACCCATTTCCCAGGGCTATGGGAAGGGTTCGTTAATGGACACATTTGCAGAAGTGCAAACTGTTGCTGCAAAATATTTAATTTTCCCAGCAAGGATGGAATAGCCACTTGAATGCTGGCTTGTCTCTGTTTATCAGAGCCTTGGATTCCATTAGGTTTCCTTATTGCACCCTAATGACATAATACAGTTAGCATGGAACACAAAGTGTTCCAAGGAAATCATAATGTAAATGCTTTTCCATACAACCACACCCATGTTGGCCACCTTCATAATTTCTGAGCCCATCTCAATTCTGCTTCCTTCCCACCCCATTCCCCAGACAAGTCATCTTGTTCATGCCTCATCTAAGTCAGCAGAGAATGACTTGCACAGAGCCAATGCAACAAGTTTACTCAGACCAAGCCAACATATCTAGTGCTATTTCCAGAGCAGACAGTTATTCCAGCTTTCTGCTTGCCACTGCAATTACTGCAGAACCTTCGTCCCAGCAGAAAGAATGGGGAATGACTGCAATTAGAAGAGATGCCACTGCCATGAAACTGATGAGTTACAGCAATGAGAAGAAAGCATCCTTTCTCTCCAGAGACTGAAGATACTTTCATGCTGGCTGGCTCAGAGCCAAGGCTGCAGAGTCCTGTTTACAAAGCTGGGTCTCCCAGCTGAATTAACAACAATGTAGTCATCTCATAGACTATTAGTACCAAGCTCATTCAATTCATTAGTAAAACACTGACCGTCACTGTCATTTTTCGTGGGGCCAGAACACCCTAAACATTCTCACATGCCCTGTTTTCCTCTGTTTTCTCACTTATTTTCCTAACTACTTCCCCCCTGCTTCCAGTTTCTCCCTCTCTGGCTGCAATCTTCTTCTAAGGCATTTACACCATGCTTGTGACCCTGACATTTCTTTGCCTCCTTGGAGGGGATGCTAATATTTTAGCTAGCATTAGACACTAAATAGGAAAATTCTTTAGAATACTGGTGATCAGGTTGCTTTAGACTAAGGACAACTGAAAACAATGGTGGTCCTTTGTACATGTCCCCTCCCAGCCTGGCTCTACCCTACAGCAAATGGAGAATTTCATTATATGGCAAGTTCCATAAGGGCATCATTAAGGAGACAAGATAAAAGTACATTTGCTCTAATGGGATGAATGTTGCTGCTTGGTTCTTCTCCCCCCTGCCCCGTACATCTGTTTTTTAATTCCTCTGTGCACATGCATGTGGGACTTCACCTTGATTCAGAATTACTCTCCTCTCATTATCTGTGCCCCCTCTCCATTACTCTAATTTCACCTGGTCACTTTGTAGTTTGGTGCTTTGCATGTTTCTGCGAAGACCTGATCACAAGCTCAAATGTACTTTCTATGAGCATCTGTGCTAGCACCACTTCATTGCACAAATGTCAATAGGAAGCTAACACATGAATTGGGTCAATGCAAGTTCATTTAAAACATGCATATAAATATTTGCAGATTAGTTTGGTAGAATTAGCCCTAGTCTGGTTTCGATAGGTGGTTAAACAATACCATAACCACTTTAAGGACTCAGTCTTGCTTCCATTAGCAATGATGCAGGATCACAGCCTCTCTTCCTTTTTATGGATTTGTAACCAACTCTGCACATTGTTCATTCATGCTTTAATTCTGAACATTCACAATTATTCAGCTGTTAGAGAAATGATGTGCCAACAAAAAAAAAAGACAGAAAAAGCTCTCATTAATCCTTAGAATGCTGGCATCCTCCAAACTTTCAATGAAATGAATGAGACATTCACTGGAATAAAATGATTATTATATGCAGGTAACTGTCAAAAGTCACAGTGAGCTTCAGTCATGTTATGGTCAATTTGTATTTTTATATAATATGCAAAGTTATGATCATTATGCTTCATGTTATAAGACAGTCACCCACTGGGTGTCAGGAAAAAGATTTTTCCTGAAGTGCTGTTCAGTTAGGAACTTACTATATAGTTTTCATGCATGTCTAGTACAAAGATTTTAACAGCAAGAATTTGGGATGAGGACACCATTAACAACTGGCAAAAAACGCTGTTAGTTTTTCAGGTCATCCCAAACAACAAGTACTGCTAAAATATATACCTCTCCACTCCATCTCTCTCTAATCTCTTCAAATACTGCTTTGGGAATGTGACAGTGAGCTTTACAGTGGTTCTTCTTTAATTGGAACTATATTTTGTATTTCTATGCCTGGAACTCCAGGTGCTGTGTGTCCAGGAGACCCCTGTACAAGGCTCAGATTAAGCTACAAAAACCTCTAAGAAAGACCTGTAGTAACAATTCTGTGCAGAATAATGTGACAACTTTGAGTCAGTAGCTCAAGTCCTGTCAGAACTAGAAGCACTGTAAATAGAGGTATCTCCTTTCTCATTGGTATAAAGCTCAGAACAGGATTGGTCCGAGTCTTTGGCAGGGGAAGCCTTAAAAAAAAAAAAAAAAAAAAAAAAAAAAGCACAATAAAATGAATATGGAAATGGTTATCTTGACAAGCTGTTATTTGTAAACGACAGCTGGAGCAAGCCGCTGAGATATTTAGAGAGTAGGAAATATTCCCAGGAGGATTGGATTAGTGGACAGAGTGCAGATGAGGCAGTCAGAGATGCATGATATATTTATCTCCTGGAGATCATCTCCCTGTATTTGTGTTTATGCTGTGCTCAACGCATACTCACAATAACAGACATTCTTTTATTCTCTATTTGTGATCTCCCAGAGATTTAACTTGTTTATCTGTCAGAAGTGACCATTTCCATTTGTGGGTTCAAGACACAGTGGCTCTGTCCTGATGTAAGCACAAGTGGCAGGTGAGTTTACACCAGGCCTGTAACCTCTCCAAGAGTGCAAAAGGTCAAATGCTTGGATGTGTTTATAAACTTTTCACTGCAGGACAGCCTCTCTCTCCAGCCCAGCACCTGGAAAGGTGTTTGCTCTTTAACTCATTTCAGAGGCTGTGTGCTATCTGCTGAGTTTTTTCTAACACACCACACAATAGATTAAGCAGGAAGCAAGCCAAGGAACAACAGATCTAAATGAACATTAAGGTATCAGGTATATAAAAATGCAGGCAGATAATACGCATCAGGGATCTCTCATACATTTTCAGTTTACAGGGATCTCTATACTAGGGTTGTAAAATCCGGTTTAATTGGTTAACGGATTAAACATAATGTTTAGCCAGTTAACAGATTAAAGAGAGAGTGCCAGGCTGGAGTGCCCCCCACCACTGCAAGTCAGGGTGCTCCGGCCCAGCCTGCTATGCTCCCAGGCCCACTGTGGATAGGGACTACTCCAGCCCCCTACTGGTTAACCAGTAACCATCTCCCATTAAGGATGATGCTTATCAGTTAGTCTCTCTCATCCCTACGGCCTATACCAGAAATTAAAATAGTTTATGGTAAGTGCTCTGCTAGTTATGTTACAGTAGCATAGACCCCACAACAAAGATTGGGACCCCACTGTACAAGATGTTCTATAGCGGTCCAAACTGCTTATTTAATTGTTAAAATTTACTGAGAGAAATCCTTCCTCCTCAAATTCGTAGCAAGCAGGTACAAATTAACTTTGAAAAGATGTGTTAACAGCCATGTGCATAGTAAATTCAGGAGGTATGTCTGAAGTTGTTTTAGTTAATTATAAAATCTACATAATGACAAAACTGTTGGTTTCTCCTCAGCCACTGTTGTTAAATAACTGTTCAGATGGGATTTCTACTCTAATGCAGAGGGGTAACTATTCTATGTTCAACTTTAGTGGCAGTGAGCGTAATAAATAGACTGCTCTTCTGTTGGGTAATAAAACTCTTAATGGCCATTATCAGGAGTGCAAGATTCATCTGTTTGCACCATTTGGATACTGAAAAGTGAAACCACACATGACATTCGTGCCTACAAAGACAAATGTGAAGCTCCCAGATAGGGTACTCACAGAGCCCAACAACAATAAAGCTGCCCTAAGTCAAAGGGCTCTAATACCCTGTGCTTCTAATCTGGGACATAAATGGTCATCCACATTACATATGTAAACCAAATCTTCCAGGCCTGCCTCTCACTCATATAACTGAGCTGTAGACAACTTAAGTGATTTGCCCAAGGTCACCAAGAAATCTGTAATACAGGAAACAGCATCCAAGTAATCTAACTCTCAGATCTGTACCTTAGCCACAGCTTCTCTTGTCCCCCTTTACACCAGTGGTCTCCAACCTTTTTACACTCAATATCACTTTTTAAATATGAGGGCAAGTCAAGATCTACCCCAGCCCTTCCCCAAGATCCCACCCTTTCCTTGAGGCTCCATCCTTTGCTCACTGGGTTGAGACAGGAGGTGCGGGCTCGGGGGTGGGAATGAGGGATTTGGGTTGGGTAGGAGGTGAGAGGTGCAAGCTCTAGGAGGGAATATGGGTGCAGCAGGAAGTGGAGAAGGGGGTGCTGGTTCACGTAGGGGTCTCCAGGCTGATGAGTGTTGGGGACAGATGAAGAGTTAGGGTGCTGAGCAAGTTGAAGGCTTGTGGAGATGGGGGTGCAGGAATTTGGGTTGGCATGTCTGAGGGACTCAGGGCAGTGGGGTCTGGGTCTATGATGGGCTCAAAATGCAGATTTGCAATGTGGATGGTGCAGGAGTGTTGTGGTACAAGACTGAGGATGTGGGGGATGCAGGGGTTTGGGAATATGAGGGGCTGAAGGCAGGGGATTCAGGTGTAGGAGAGGCTCAGGGTTGGGGAGTAAGGGGGTGCAAAATGGGGGCTTGTTGACCAGGCTTCATTTTTAAATAAAACGTTATGTCAAAACACAAAAAAGGTTTCAACTGTGTCTTTGCTTATGGGAGGGGCGGTGAACCTGTTTTGAGTCAGAGGCCACTTATCCATGGGAGGGGAGGGGAAAATCAGTCAAGGACCTCCCAAGCGAGAAGCAAAAACCAACCTCTCCAAAACCCCACCCTGACTGATATGGCCCCAACTGAGACACCTCACTCCCCTGGCACTCCAGCCCCATGGCAGGAGAGGTAGGTAGGACTGAGGTTCAAGGCCTCAGGCCAGATTAACTGTTCTAGAGTTCCAGGGTTAGTGAATTTTGTGGGGCCCTCAGACTGTGGGGTGGGGCCAAAAATGAGGGGTCCAGTGTGCAAGGCAGAGCTGACAGTGAGTGGGATAGGCACAGGGTACAGAATCTGGGTGGGAGGCAGGGGGCAGGTGTCTGGACGGGATGGAGGGGGCAAGAGCAGGCTGCTGGTGGATTTCTAGCCAGGGGAGAAGGGGCAGGAGCAGCTCAGCTGGTCCCCGAGGGTCTCCAGGGGCAAGTATCTCAGGCAGGATTTGCAAGCAGCACTGGAAGAAACACATGTGCCACTCCTTTAAGAATTCCAGCTGCTCAAAGTCCAGATCCTCCACTGCCATGTTAGTTCCCCCATCCCCCGACCCTGCCTCCCTGGCCAGACACTTGCCGGGCGGATAAGGAAGCATGTGCACTGCTGTGAGGAGGGGAGAAGCAGCACACATGCACTTCCTAACAAGTTGGATCTGGCGTGGATCCTCAGGACTCTCCCCCTGCAGGAAATCAGTGCTGGCTCCAATTTTGCAAGGGATAGGAGGCTGTAGCACCAGCGCAGATGCCTCATTATTTACCTGTGCTTCCACAGGTACAGCCATTTGCAACTCCCATAGGTGGGAACGATGAGCCATGACCAATGGGCACTGCAAGCAGCCGTAGTTATGGAGGCTCAGGTAAATAAATCACCAGCAACCTGCGGGGAGCTAACAGTGAACTACCACCTCCAGTTTATTACCCTGCGCACACGTTCACAAAAAGATGGACCAATAGAAAGTTCCTTCCCAAAGAGGAATTGTTTTAAGACCTCTGGAGGGGGGGAAAAGCTGTAGAATAGAAGTTAGAGAATGGATACTAGAAGTCATCCATAACAGTATATAGCACTTCTGCTTACTTACCACATATGCTGTAACTTACAGGAGATCTTTAATTCACTCAAATTTAATTTACTGTAGATTTTCAAGACAGTAACTTTCAGGCTGCTTATGAAGATGGATCCAGGAAATCTGGGCAGTGATAACTGATGCTGCTTTATACAGTGCTGTCATTATAGGAACTAGGTGTGGGGGAAACCAAAAACGCCAGATCTTAACACCTCCCACAAAAGTCAGAGCCACAGATATTGTTGGAGAAAAGCCTGGGCCACAAAGAAATTGAAATCTCTGTCAATAAAGTGAAATTCAGGGGCCAGAACTGAAAGCCCTTTCCATCTCCATAGCACCTTTCACTCCAATACACATGAGAGTCACACAGCACCTCTGATGCGGGATATAGGAAAGATGCCTTCTCTGACACACTATGCAAAAGTAAAGTGGATGTGGAAAAGAAATTTTAGCCAAGGATCCCTACATCTTAGATGTCCTGTTCCTAATGAGGCCCACTTCGGTGAAATAGGCCAGAGATAGGGAAATATTGGCCCACAGGCTGGATCCTGTTCTCTAGGATTAGCCTGTTCTCCAGGCCCCCATTACAACATATATTTACTTGCGCTTCCACAGGTGGAGGTGATCACAGTGCCCATTAGCCATGGATTGCTGTTCCAAGCAAATGAGAACTATGGGAACCAATGTCTTGGTCCATGCTGCTTCCTGCCACTCCCATAGGCTAGCAACAGTGATTCACAGCCAACAGGAGATGCAAGTGCCCTTATCTCCCAACTGCCACCTTTTAATTGCCCATACCTGGACTAAATATAGGTGTCAATATCAGTAACCAGCTTCTCTTCCTGTTGTACTTTCATGCCCACATACAAGCCCTGGAGCCCCAACATTTCCTCCCACTATGAAGGACAGATGGAGCAGGCTGAATTCCATGAACAGCAACGTATCTATAAAATGAAGAAACCTGAACATAGGGACTTTCACTGTTACAATGCCATCAACATTCCACCAACCAGTCACCTGTGGGACCACTTAGAATTTACAGATGCACAGACATGGTGAAGATTAAAATCTCAGAAGTCACTGCACTTTGGAACATTAAATATTTTAGAACAGGGGTGGGACTAAGGCTGTTAAATTGTGTTTAATCGGCTAATCAAATAGTTGATCGGGGAAACTGCAGAGCCGCCACAGAGTTAGTTCCCTGACTCGGGAGCTAACCCTGCTGCGGCTCTGCCTTTAAATATAGTAAGACCCGGACAACTCTTAGTACATTTAAAAGGCAGAGATGCAGCAGGGAACCGGGCATGAGCTGGGACTCAGTCTCTTGCTGTGCCTTTGCCTCCCCTGCCCACCCCAGCAGAGATGGTGCTTGGGGGAAACCAGCTTTTAAGCCGGTTCCCCCAAGCACTAGCTCCTGCTCTCCACTCCCTTGCTGCCTCTGACAGAAGCAGCAACGGGGGCAGAGAAGCAACCAGTTGAGTAGAGACTCAACCTCCTGATAAGCTTAGGCTTATCGTGTAGTCCACTACTCCACTAGTGGCTTACATCCCTAGAAAAAAAAAACAAACAAACAAATACACAGACACAAAACAGCACAAATACTGGTTGCCTTGAATATTAACCAACAGTTGACTACAGGAGTCACTTGCCCAGGAAGAATCAAGTGCCTCTTACCTTTATTTCTTCTCCATTTTGGCTGTGCTCTTTCTGTAGCTTCTCTCTTAGCTTCCCAAGCTCTGCCCTCAAAGTGCCTATCTCCTGTTCCTTGGTTTGCAGACATGCTTGCAATTCCACCTTCTGCTCAATTAGCGCTTTCCCTTGAGCCTCCACTACTGTGATTCTGTGCCGAAGGTCATGATTAATTTTCATTAGCCTGTTCTGCTGTTGTTGCAGCTGCCATAAAGTGACACAATAAGTTTGCCTCCATTAAACCATGGTACATTAAATCACAAATATTAAATTACAGAACTGGAAATACGTTCCTGTTGTAGTTATCTTGAAAGATCTCCTTTATTTCAGAGGAATTTTTAACTACGTAATCATCTGTGAAAGGACATGTGGTTTCACTGACTGTTTGTAGGGAGCAAGTATCTGAATCACAAATATCACCTCAGTCAGGCTTCCTTATTGACAGGCTCAGAAGAGAAAAGCAAAACCTAGTGAGGCGTGCAGCCTTCTCTCCTCCAGAGCTGATTCCTCCAAGCACGAGGCTGGCCTACGTGCACTGTGTGAAAGAGTTTGCACCACTTAAGTGGTGACTTTCTAAAGTTTTTAGGGGAGTTAGGTGCCCAATAGGAGTTGGGAACCTTTGGGCCAGTGAAAAGTCTGCTCCCTCATCATTTTCAGTTTCTAACTAGGTCTTTTCCACACTCAGAAGAGGGTTTGGTACCTGCTCTGAAGAGCTCATGATTTTTTTTACCTCTTCTACAGATACATAGAAGACATTGTACTTCAGGGATAATAATCTGTCCATCCTTCACAAGCACGAAACTGATTTGAAATTTGTCACAAACATGAAGCAGGAAATACTTACAGCCTCCACATCCTCATTTTTCAGTCCCAGTTCCCGGTCCTTGGCTCTGATCTCATCCCTTTGTTTATCTACCACTTCCTTTAGCTTCTTCATTACTTGCCTCTCCCTCTCTGACATTCCTGGTTTAAACAAATTAACACAAATTAAAAAATAAACTAAGAACAACTATGACATCAGTGGTAAACTTTTTGGGAAGGCACTGGACATAGTAGGATTCAGCCAGCAATTCAGGGAGAGCTTGTCACCTTGGATAAAGAAAGACTGGTTATTCAGCTTGTTTGCATTTCATCCATGAATCCCACATATTTTCTATGCACATCACAGGTGCAGACAAGAGAGTTTTATAATGATTTATGTAATAGTTTAATGGATAGTGTGAAAATAAATGTTACATAACTGTAACTGTGCTGGCCGCTCTTGTCTGGTAAGCATCAAGCAGACTGCATGTGTCTGTATCTGACATTAAAGCAGAAAGATGTGACCCAGCATGGGCACACTGTTGCATTTAGGAGTACAGTAAACTTCTGATAATCCGGCACCTTTAGGACCCAGGGGGTGCCGGATTATCAGATATGCTGGACTATCAGAAGGGGGGGCTATGAGGGGTCTCGAGTGGGGTGGGAGGGGATGCCACCCCAGACCCCTCATAGCCCCCCCTTACGATAGTCTGGCTCTGCCCCAGGAGTCCCTGATTCAGCCACTGCTGGTCAGTATCAGCAGCAGCTGAATCGGGGATGCCTGCAATAGAGCAGCTGGGGTGCTGCCGGGTTGGTCCCGCAGCGCCGAGGGGCGGCGCTACAGCACCAACCCAGCAGCACTCCAGCTGCTCTTGGGGATGCCTGGGACAGAGCAGCTGGGGTACTCCCCGGATGGTCCCGTAGCGCTGCCCTTCAGGGCTGCGGGACCAACCCGGCAGGACCCCAGCTGCTCTGTCCCAGGGGTCCCCGATTCAGCCGCTGCTGAAACAGATCAGCAGCTGATTCCAGGAAGCCCCAGGCAGAGCTGTTGTTTTATTAAGAAAATATGATGAATGATTAAAAGTTTGTACTCTCAGAAGCTCTGTATTGGAAATAGATGGATACCTTACTAAGGCAATTGTAGCCCTTTTCCCATGTGACAATTATGTAGTTCCTGGAGAAGGGAAGTGAATGAGTGTGAAATATGAGTGTTAGGCGAAAGATAACTTGAAGACTCAGCAGTTTCAGAGTCAAGGTGGTCAAAGAAAGGGGAGAAGAAGCTGGAAGACTCAGGGGCACCAAGGTACCATAAATTGGGCAGGACAAATAGACGGACCTTGGTGTTAGGAGCAAGCACCCCTTGACAGATAAGACAGCCTTGGAATAACACCGGGAAGGAGGCAGTAGGATTGCCAGATGGTTTCAACAAAAATACCGGACACACTTGACATTACATCACAACCTATATTACATCTTATTTAGAAAATACCAAACATTTATATTTTCTTATTTATATTTTCTCAATTTGTTTCCCTAACAGAAAGCTTAAATACTAGACTGTCCAGTTCAAAACAGGACACATGGCAACCCTAGAAGGCACCAACATGCTGATATCAGAAGACAAAGAAAAAACAACTTCCAGATAAACAGAACTAGCAGTGACTGAATAAGAACGGACAAGCAAAATGTATAGACCTGAATGGGAGAAAAGTTCTATAAAAGATACAGTGGCTTGCACGAATCTCTAGGTCTTGTCAAGATCGGAGCATCAGTCTGGTTGGAGAGAAGCCCCTGCTCCTTCCCCTCTCCCTTCACTCCCCTGGCCAGTGAGTTAATGTAACAAACCGGTAACTTTAAGCAATGATAATACAGGGTGTGTGGGGGTATGTGAGATACACTTTTATAAGGGGTGTTACTTAATGAAGAAAATAGATTCTCTCCGGAGTGGGAAATGATATTTTGCATTGGCAAGATCTATTCTTGTTTTCTACACCTGCGAGTAGGGCCTGAACTAACATTCTGCATCTCCATTTCAAGTTTCCTTGATCCTGCAGTCCAAAGTCAGAGCAAATTTGCCAGGAGTTTAACCTCAGTTAAGATTATGCCATATAAATATATCTTTTCCTATTGTGACTCCCTCTCTCATCCCATTACAGAGATTCAGATGTAAAGTGACCATACTAAGATGGGGAAAAAGATAGAATTTTCTTATAAAGCATGTTTGAGTGTTGTCAAAGATTTCACCATCAATAATGCTTAAAGAGTAACAAGGGATTAAATTAACCCGTAGTATGACCAACAATTCATGAAGATAATATCAGAATCATGAAACTAGAAACTCTTCCCCCATATACCATCAGTATGGAGAGAAAATAGAGCACCCAATGACTACTGTTGTCCTGCTAAGTAACTGAGCGTTTAAACTGTTGAGGTTAAAAATTCATTACAATTGCTTCACCATTAATAATCATCATGCAACCTATAGGGAGACCCGTGGTCTGATATTTTTAATAGATCAAGTACACATTGCACCTCTAAAATCTGGGATTTTCTAGTCCAGATTCAGCCGCTGTTGAAACTGACCAGCAGCAGCTGAATCGGACACGCCTCGGGCAGAGCAGCTGGGGTGCTGCTGAGTTGGTCCCGCAGCGCCGCTCTTCAGCGCTACTGGACCAACCCGGCAGCACCCCAGCTGCTCTGCCCCGGGCTTCCTGGAATCAGCCGCTGATCAGTTTCAACAGCGGCTGACTTGGGGACACCAGGGGCAGAGCTGTTGGGGTGCTGCTGGGTTGGTCCAGTAGCGCCGCACGTCAGCGCTGTGGGACCAACCCAGCAGCCCCCCAGCTGCTCTACCCCAGGCGTCGGTGATAAAAGCCTGGTCTGCTGGGGGGGGGGGGGGGAGGCGGGGCGCAACTAGTGCGCCCCCCCCCCCCCAGCAGACCAGAGAGACGCGGAGCGGCTTTTCTCGCCATGGAGGACGCGGGCGGCGGGACTGCGGCGCATCTCGGCGGTCCCGCCGCCCGCGTCCTCCGCGGCGAGAAAAGCCACCCCGCGTCTCTCTGGTCTGCTGGGGGGGGGGACGCACTAGCTCCACGTCTCCCTGGTCTGCTGGGGGGGAAGCGCCCCCCACGCCGCCAGAGGCAGCGACAGTGGGGGAAGCACCCCGCACTAGCAGGGTCCCTCCTCCCCCCAGTTCGTAACTAGGGGTCCGACTTAAGTCAGACCAACGTAACCCGGGGACTGCCTGTACTCAATGAGCTTTTTAGTTTTTAAGACTGCCACTGCACATTGAGCAGATGTCAGGGAACTAGCCACAAGGATTCCAAGGTCTCTTTCATGAGTGGAAACAGCTATTTTAGACCCTATCATATTTTCCATGCGTATTACTTTGCACTAAATTTCACCTTCCTGTGTGTGGCCCAATCACCCAATTTTGTGAAACCCCTTTGTAACTCACAAAGTCAATTTTGGATTAGTCCCTGCTCACCCCATTTCAAGAACATTTAGAAGCTTAACACAGATATCCAAACACAAATCCTAGCAGCACAATACGCATCCCTACTCTTTCCCTCCTCCTCTTATTTTTAAGGGGAGTACCCAGCAATGTTTTCATGACCATCTAAAGATCCTTGAGTTACTTGAATGCCCAGCCTTTTGTTGTTCTTAATTACCCTGCTTCCCTTTTTTATAATAAACTCCCTACCCCAAAGGTGAAGCTCAAACTCACTTGCAATTAAGAACTACCTCCAGAGCCAAGGCATGCAGCTCTAAACAGACCTTACTATTAAATCCAGGGATTCCATCTTCAGAAGGATGCTACTATCCCCACAGCCCTTATTTAAAAACCCTGCTCAGAAGAGCACTGATTTTCACAGTACCCTGCAAGCAGGCACACCTGAAAGAAACAAATGGGTGACAGAGAATAATTCCACTGCCATGCAGGCAATCTGCCTTTGACTACCAGTTTTTCTGTAGTGTGCAATTTGGAACAAGTGCAGCTTCCTAAGGAGATGCAAAAGCACAGGGCTGCAGAGCGGGAGAGTAAATGATTCCCATGTGCTACTGCAAAACAGATTAGGAACTTATATCATGCAAAAGCAGAGAGAAAGGAAACCTTCACCAGGACATCGGAGCTAGGAGTGGTACATAGGAAAAATTGGTAAGCTGTGTGGGAAGATGTGCTACTGTCACAATTTATGAAGCCTCTGGAGTGATTTTATGAAGTCTTCTGAGTATTTCCTTTGATGTCTCAGTAAAGTGCTTACACCTGCTAGCCCTACAGCTGAACTTAATTCTCTCTGTAGCCTCCACTGCTTGCAGGAGACCAGGGATTCTCGTTCCCTTCAGTTAGTGTTAGTGGTATCCTGTAGGAGAGAAAGGGGCTCCTTGACCACAAACTGCTTTTCTTTTCCCTCTGCCTGCACTCTCATGTTGAACCACATACCTGGGGAGCTAGGACATTGCGATCCTGTTCTCAGCCCTGCTACTGACTCACTTGGGCAAGTCACTGAGCTTCTGTGTTTGCGTTTCCCCATTTGTAAAAGAGGGATAGTAAAACAATGCACCCCTGCTAACATTCTCAAAGGAGTGGGAGCCCAAGTACAAATGAATAGGTACACAAGGCTAATCCAAAAGTCAGTTTAGCGCTGTATGCCTCTACCCAGATACCTTGTCAATAGTAATTCCCTTCTATGGATAACTAGAAGATTTACTCAGCGTTGTGTCCTTAACTCCATTAATTTCTGTGTTCTGGAAAATAAAATGAAACTGTCCATGCTTCATTTTAAATCATTGCTCTGCGGTGGGGCTGGAGATGAGGGGTTCAGTACTCAGGCTGTCCCAGGGAGAGAGGGCTACCCCAAACTCTCCCTCACTGCAGCAATTTGGTGCCAAGTGAGAAGCACTTCTCCATTGCCACAGTAGCTCCCGCAGGCACAGCTAGGTGAAGGGTTCATGTTTCCCAGCTGCGGGAGGTCCATGTTTGTTACCCCTGCACTCCCCAGCCAGAGGCATACAGACCAAATTTTTCAAAGACATACTAAATGCTTCATAGCCTGCTAGCAAATGTCAGTAGGGCTCTGTGGACACTGGGACCCATCTGTGCAGAACCAGTTGCAAGATTAGGGCCTAAAACACTTTGCCTTAAAATTTTTCCTTCTAAGTAGAAGTGTCTCCCCTACGTAACTTGTGAGGATAATATTTGCAGTGTTTGAGATTTCAGACGGTGTAACGTGTCTTTCAAAAGTTAAATTGACCCTTTTCGCCTTCCCCTCTTATTATCCTTTTTAACTCTTGGTATTCATGGAAAATGTCACAGATCACTGGACTTTTTTCAGGGACAAGGCTGGATGAGTATTGTTTTTCTTCTACAATCATTTTACTCTGTTTTCTTAAACATCCAACGTGTGCACTAAGTGTGAAATAATTCATTCTAAATTAATCAAATTTGTGTATCTACAAGATCTTAAAATGCCATACCCTTCTGGTTTCCCTAAATACATCCCATCAGCAACTTCCTGTGAATCAGCACGGCTGATGCATTGTTCCATGGAATGATACAAAAGCAAGGAGTTAAAAAAAAACCTTGATTGTTTACGGTCAGGGACTCTGTCTATAACTACATTTGCAGAGCAGGGCACAGGACTCATAATATAAAAACTTAAGTATAACGATTGCCTGTACATTTGCAAAAGGATTTGAATATGAACTGTTTAGCTCATGGTTAAGGGTTCTTGATTTATCCCTTATCAGGAAAAATATGAAGTCTTAAGAACAATGAATTAAATGGAAAAACTCCATTGACTTCTTTGGGAGCAAGGTCAGGCTCTGTCTGAGTTTTCACCAAAGGGGTTAAGGATCATGGAAGTTAAATATGTGGGACAGTGGGATGTCTCCTTGCAATTGCAGGCCCAAGTCTGCAAGAAAGTAGTTATCTGATGTTACCATAGGACACTTGAAGTCAAATTAAAGACAAATCAAGGGTAGGGCAGGTTCCAGGATAAACAGACATAAAATATCTTTTCTCTGGCGACTGTAAGTTCTGATCCTGTGAGCTGCAGGACACTGAAATGTGTGACCTCCTCTCATGGCATTTGTGCTACTCTCTATAATTATACATAGGTTCACGCATTTTCCTTTCTGTTGCTGCTGAATATTTTCTTTAAATATAGTTGGTACCTGGGGGTGTATTATTACTATTGCATTTGTCTTGTTACTTTTTCCTTATAATATCCATGACACAGAGATAATGGGAGTTGTGCAGGTGGCTGTGACAGTTGACAACTTGAACCATTATTCCTGCAAAACTTGAGCTGCTTGTATCAAATCTTAGCAGTGTGGGAGACTGAGACATCAGATAGAAATGTTCAGAATTGGAGCTAGCGGTTTCTCTTGTGGCTTCAGTGTTGGGGAGTCAAATTCTGTACTTTATTTGGATTTGGAGAGTAGCAGAGCTGAGGGAGCTGGGTTGAGACCCACTGCAGATCATGCTGCCTTTGCTGAGAGAGAGGGTTTGTTCCTCTTCACACTGAAGTCAATGGCAAAAATCCCACTGACTTCCATGTTGCAGAAGCAGACTCAGAAATAGGAAAGCAACCCTGGAGAAGATATGGCAGTATCTCTCTCCTGCCTGCCACCCTCCATAGCTGCTGCAAAAATGGACCCTGCATGTGAGGGCAGGGGTTTAAGAATACAATAAAGTGGCTTTAAACCATTGGGATTTACAAAGGAAAAACAGATTTTGATGACAATATTGTGAGTTGTCATTCTTGTCAATTTTGTTTGCTCCAAATGCGATTTAAATATTTGATTCTACCCTTTTATTCTCTCCTTCCATGAGTGACTATGACTTCATACAACCATTATTAATATTAATGAGGTACCTAGGTGTGACGGTGAGTTGCGGTTCCCCCAAATCCTGCAGCCCCGTAGCAGCAAGAACAGACTCTGCCAGTCATAGAATAGAGGGGTTTATTGTTCCTTCAGGATACAGCACAGTACATATGTGATGTGGCTACAAAGGCCAGGGCCAGGATGCCTCAGACCCTAGGATTAGGGGTCCATCGCCCCTAGGCTCCAGCTTAGCCTCTTCTCTCCATGTTTCCCAGACAGCAACTGCCACTACGCCACACTAGGAGAGCTTCTTGTGCACCAGGATACTAATCTAATATACAAAGGAGAATGTTTGTATGGTTGTGCGCTAATAATTTGGACACTATAAGAGCTACCGGCAACCAAACTTTCCATGGGGTAACCTTTCCTCCAGGAGAAGGTTTTAAGGTACTTTTGGCAGTGCAGGGAGAAGCAGCTTTCCGGGGGAAGCGGCGGGGACCGTCACTCAGTAAGGCCGGCGGCAGAGGCACAAGGGAAGGGGTGGCGCTCTGAGCGGCAGCTGCCCCACTCACCTCTACCAGGCCATTCCACTATGCAGGCGTGTCCGGGGTGGGGGAGCCTCCTCCTTCCTCCCGCCCGTGATGTCACTCATCCTGGGCCCCTCCCCTCCAGCGGCAGCAGAGGGTTTCCGAGCAGCGGTCTGGAGCTCGTGGCTGCCACTAGGGGGCGTTGCGGGCGCAGAGAGGAGAGCCCAGCGGAGAGGCAGCGGCAGTGGTGCTGGGAGTGGCCCAGGGTCTGGCGCAGCTTCCTGGTCACGTGGCGGGGAGCCCAATACCTGCTTACTGCAGCCCACGGGAGAGGGGAGCCCCCTTTGGGAGGCAGGTAGCAGGTCGAAAGTTTCAGGGCAGGTGGTGGGGTTGTTGCTCCATGCAGCACCTGCAGCCCCAGGCACAAGCTGGGCTGCCCTGCCCACCCTAGGTCCCGTGCTTGCTCCCTCCCGGCCCTCACACAGGGCATGCCTGGCAGGACCCTACCACCTGCCCCGAGCAACGCCGGGTAACTCCAGCTAGTGTGCTCTAAATATAGGACAAGAGCAGACATACAGAAAGATGCTGCCAGAAGAATGCAAGGATATGGTGACACAATATTGAGCAGCACAACAGGCAGTGGTCTCATTAGGACTGACCATAAGTTCTCATTATCACCTGCAAAGTCTCAAAGAAGAATTATGCTTTCGAGAGGGATACGAATGTAGTAGGGCACAGGAGTTCCAAGTGTACTAAATGGAGGCTACGTTCATTGAGATGCCACAGTCATTGGTGGGAACTGAAGCTGAGATCTTATCCCCAAAGCCATACATCTCTACCACTTGAGGTAAAGGTCTTCTATAGTTATCTACTGATTTAAGCAGCAGACTGCTAGTCCCAGAGGCCAGCTACCAGGTGACATGATCTCACCTACTAAATCACGCCTATGGTGCGAAGATTAGAGCCTGATTACAGGTACATGAACTGAGCTTTGGGACTGGGAAAGTTGCATCCAGCAACTCACTGTGTCTGGTTATTTTTTCTACTCTGTCAATCAGTTGCTCTTGAAATCAAGCATCTGTGTCAGTGTTTTGTACCACAACCGATTAAAACTTTAACACCGTGTACAGTCCAATCCTGTTCCCTTTTTTAACAAGCAAAGTTATCCAATGGGAACAGGCATCCATAACTCCCAGAGTCAGTCATAAGGGATTCCCAGTTAGGATCATTGTTAACCTGTATCACTGTGAGTCAAAGTCTGTTCTCACTGAAAATAAATGAGATTTTGGCCCTTAGAGTATTTCAGTTCTCATTCTTTTTTTTTCCACCTCTCTACCACACAAAGCAAAAATAACCTTGAAAAGCATGTCTGGCACCAGCTATATGCATTCAAGAGTTATTACTGTTTTAAAATACAACCATATAAACTGTACTGAACTGGGTCACCTGTTGACATGTTTTTTATAGTCTGACTCATTTTTATTTAATATGCTGACACGTTTCATGGAATCCACAATGCATTAAATTCAAAGGAAATTGTGAAGAGTAGCTCAAATACAGCCTGTTAAATAGGAACAGCTGCATTTATTTTATAGCAACAATGATCTTGAGACAGTAAAGTATTTTCCTTTGTAATATGCTATTCACACTCTTCTGAGCTAAAATGCTTTGGTACTCAAGAGTAAAGGTAGAATTCAATGCTGGTGAAGCAAGTACATAGGGGTGGCAAAAGGTTAAGTGCAATATAAGCAAGCAGTAGGTGCCTACCCTTTATAAGGCCTCTAGAAGAAGTACTGTGACTTTAACAATATTTTTAAATTAACATAATGTTTACTCTGATCATTTCTCTGAGAAGTTGTCCACCTGTAGGATCAAATGGGCTAGTACAGATATGCCTGTGCAGGACCCCTGTGAAATCAGCATGGGTCGAGATGGGCAACAGCATCTGTCCACACACTATTGGATCATGATTCAGGACTGTGATAAGCCAATCAGATTTCTGCCCATTTAATCCCCTAGGAGACAAAACCATCCAACTAGCCTTAGAACTTGGGTGAATCTCTTCACTGAGATGAAGCAAGTATTTCATCTCTTCTGGTGCATACGTACTGTCCTTGGTGCATACATACTGTCCTGATTAACAATTTGGTCTCTCTCTCAAAATAAAACACATTAGGAGGCCTGCATCAGTGTTTAATTCCTTCTTGAAACTGTTTCCCCCTCTTTGGGTAATTTGAGTCAGTTTCTGAAGTTCTAGTTCGCCATCTGAGACTACACAGTGATTTCCTCCCCCACAAAATATATGAATTCCTCAACTCCAGGATGCTGCATGCTGTAAATTAATTGGCATTCTGATAATTCAGCTGAAGGGAGCCTGAACAATAGATTGCGTAGCAATTATGCTGAACTAAATGCCCAAGTGTGAATGCTGATTTTTACATTTCCAAACTTTCATACGTATACAATTACTAGAAGATGTACCCAGCATTGCTTGGGTCCCTCAGGGCAGGGAGCTGGGTGTGTGGGGTAGGGATGCTGATGTATAGTAGACTACATGATTAACCAATAAGCCTAGGCTTACAGGTTCATCCTGTTAATTACATGCTCTCCCCAACCCCTGAGTATCAGAAGCAACAAGCTGGGGGGAGCTGGGAGCCGGTGCCTATGAGGAGCTCGCTCCCCACAAGCACCGTATTGCATGGATTTGCCTGCCCCCTTCTTCACCCCTGTGCTGCTACCTCTGATAGAGAGGCAGCAGGGGTGGGCAAAAGGACCTCCATGGGCTGGATCTGGATGGATCCAGCCCATGGAAGCCCTGCCACTCCCCTCCCCCAGGCCAATTAGGGCCTAGGGAGAGGTGAGCACATGCCACTTAAGAGTCAATCCTGGCACCTGACTCTAAGCGCCGCACACTGGAGGGCTGGGAGTGAGAGACTTTAGAAAAGTCAGACATACGCAAATCCATGGGGCCAGATTTAATGCATCGAAGGGTGCTGAGGGTGTTGGCAGATGCCATTGCAGAGACATTGGCCATTATCTTTGAAAACTGGTAGAGATTAGGGGAAGTCCCAGACAACTGCAAAATGGCAAATATAGTGCCCATCTTTAAAAAAAGGGAAGAAGGATAATCCAGGGAACTGCGGACTGGTCAGCCCCACCTCAGTCCCTAGAAAAATCATGGAGGGAAATCCTCAAGGAATCCATTTTTAAGCACTTGGACAACAGCAAAGTGATCAGGAATAGTCAACATGGATTCACCAAGGATAGGCCATGACTGACCAACCTGACTGCCTTCCACCGCAAAGAACAGGGGGAAGGTGGTTGACATGATATACCTTGACTTTAGCAAAGCTTTTGATATGGTCTCCCACAGTATTCTTACCAGCAAGTTAAGGAAGAATGGATTGGCTAAATGGACTGTAAGGTGATTAAAAGTTGGCTAGATTGTCAGGCTCAATGGGTGGTGATCAACCACTCAATGTCTAGTTGGTGGTTCATATCAAGTGGAGTGCCCCAAGTGACCGCTCTCAGGCCAGTTTTGTTCAACATCTTTATTAATGACCTGGATGAGGGGATGGACTGCATCCTCAGCAAGTCTGTGGATGACAAAGCTAAGGGGAGAGGTAGATACATTAGAGGGCAGGAATAGGTTCCACAGTGACCTAGACAAATTGGAGGATTGGGCCAAAAGAAATCTCATGAAGTTAAACAAGGACAAGAGCAGAGTTTATATACATGAGATGAAAAAATCCCAAGAACTGTTACAGAATGAGGGTAAGCAGCAGTTGAGCAGAAAAGAACCTGGGATGAGAAGCTGACTATGAGTAAACAGTGTGCCCTTGTAGCCAAAAAGGCTAATGACATATTAGCATGCATTAGCAGGAGCATTGCCAGCAGATCTAGAGAAGTGATTAATCCCCTTTATTTGGCACTGGGGAGGCCACATCAGAAGTATGGTGTCCAATACTGAGCCTCCCACTACAGAAAGGACGTGGACACATTGGAGAGGGTCCAGCCGAGGGCAATCAAAATGATTAGAGGGTTGGAGCGCATGACCTATGAGGAGAGGCTGAGGGATTTAGGTTTGTTCAGTCTGCAGAAGAGACAACAGGGGGGGATTTGATAGCAGCCTTCAACTTCCTGAAGGGAGGTTCCAAAGAGGATGGAGAGAGGCTGTTCACAGAAGTGACAGATGGCAGAACAAGGAGCAATGGTCTCAAATTGCAATTGGGGAGGTCTAGTCTGGATATTAGGAAAAACGATTTCACTAGGAGGGTGGTGAACCACTGGAATGAGTTACCTAAGAAGGTGGTGGAATCTCCACCCTAAAGGTTTTGAAGTCCTATCTTGACAAAGCCCTGGCTGGGATGATTTAGTTGGGGTTGGTCTTGCTTTGGGAAGGTTGGACTTTATGACCTCCTGAGGTCTCTTTCTAGCCCTATTATTCAAAATAGCATTTTTTTATAGCAACTTGTTAAAAATGTACGTGAAGCCAAAAGAAAAATAGACTTTTTGCTTTTTAAAAGTTGTTTCTCATCCAAAGAAGTGAATAACTCTATTCCGATCTTTATTTTGTTTTCATGATTTATTCCAGCTTTGTATTCTGATAACAGACCTACAATCTACAAGAATAAGGCGAAATAAATGTATAGTCAGACCCTTTCATCAGGGATGACTTCGGTTTTTTAAAAGATACCATCACTGAATTTCAACTGTTAAACTTGCCTTCATGTTTCTGAAATTCCTCCTCTGTGAAATTGATGTCTTTGTGCGACAGGTTTGTCATCAGCTGTTTGTTCTCTTCCTGAAGCTGAGCAATTTGGGTAAGAAGATCTTGTGCTTCCCCTCTCCATACATCCTCCACCAGTTCTAATTCCTAAAATGTTGGATCATGACATAAGATTAATGCTGTAACAAACAATCAGTAGCCTTGGACCAAACTATATGTGCAGAATACACTATCATGTTGCCCCTAAAGCTATCCTTTTACAATAATACTTTGTATTTCTCACTAGCAACATGAAAACATCAATCTTTTTAATACTGTGTAAATGCCAACTGGCTCTATACAGCATCAGGGCCCCATTGAGCCGAGGTGTGTGTGCGCACATATGAGACTATTCCTGCACACAGAGCTTAGAGTATATACAACCAGCATTCCCTGTAAGCTGAGCTCTTGGGAAGCTGCCCAGAAAAGAGTCAAATGCCACCTAGCTGATTAGCAAAGCGCTAGCAGCATGTGTTTCTGGTGATGGTATACATCTGCATATATCTTGGTGCACAGAACAAAATTTAATCTGCACATGGATGGAAAAAATTAGAGGGAACATTGTACGCAACCAAAGTTTTAAAAAAATTATTATTCCCATTTCACAGGCAACTGAGACACAAGGAGATTACATGGCTTTCTCAAGGTGACAGAGACATGCATATAAGAGGCAGGAACTGAGTCCAGGTTCCATGAGTTCTAGGCAGCACTAACAGCATAGTAAAACACACAGCTCACAACATTTGTCAAGCTTTTCAGTGGCAGTGCTGGGCATGCTATTTTTTTAAAAGCGCATAATGTTCCATTACATGGCACCATCACTAATCTAAATTGTAATGTGTGATACTGTAGAGAAGGGGTGAGGAACCTTTTTTGGGTTGGGGGATGCGGACCCACAGAATAATCAGTCAAGAGCTGCACTCAAATGATGGGGAAAAAACCCTCACTGACATGGCCGCCAACTAAGAAGGAGAAAGACACTCCCCACATTTCTCTCGCACACCAGAGCCAAGAGGAGCCCAGGTTTGCAGATTTTGTGTGCTCCAGTCCCATGGGCAGGCAGCGGGAGAACTGGAGCACCAGTGCAGGCTCCCCAAGACTGGGGGGGGAACAGGAGGGATTGAGCTTCAGTGGCCAGCCTCAGGGGACTGCATCTGGGCCTCAAGTTCTCCACCTCTGCTGTAGAGTATTGTGTCTGTGTTTATTTTTTGTCTAAGGCAAAATCCAGAACTCATTCCCAGGCTTGTGTTTTCACCATTAGCTTATGCTTTTTTTTTGCTTATTTTAACTTCCTGTAATCACATGTTGTAATGTGAACTATATAGAGAACAGCTATGTTCAAATTAGCAATACCTTTATTCAGGACACTTTATGTCAAGGGCAGCTGTAACCAATTCCAGTAAAGGTCAAATCAGGATATTACATATAAAGACCCTTAGTATACTTAGTATACTAAGAATAGAGTATAAAGACCCTTAGTAAAGTATACTAAGAATAGAGGAGACCATATTTATTTTGAAAACTTCATCACAAATATCAGTATTTCTCCTTGTAGGCAAGCTACGCTCCATTTTCTTGCATGTGTTCTGACTAGCAGAAAACCTATGCTCAGCACACAGAACAACACCAAGATGAACTACTAGTTGTTTTTTCTATATGTAATTCTACATGGGGCATGTTGTATCTACGGGAAACTTCAAAATAGAGCTGTGCTTTTAACACAGGACTAGGATTAACTCTACTGAAGAGAATACTGTGGAAAAAAATAGCTAGGCTTGATGGAATTCATTTTTTTATAATTGATGGATATCAATTTAAGCAATTTTTCAGTTTAAATGTTTGTGGTTGTACACAATTGAATAAAGCTTTTTTCCTAATTTTTTTTACTGATTTGAATTTTCAAAGTTGTGAGAGATGGAAGGGCAGATAAGAGAGACTTTGGTCAATAATTATTTAATTACAATAGATGTTTAGATTAAAAAAGTTAGTTTTATAACTGTTAAAATACAAATTGCCAACAGCCCATGTCAAAATAGACTAAGTTAATATCCTCAACTCTAAGAAGCTCTCATGAGGCATTTTCCTTCCTTTGCTTCTCTGTAAGTTTCAATTATTTGTTGATTTAAATGTTTTTGTTGGCTTGCCTGTGTGCAGTGAAACCATTTTAAAAACCAAATCCTTCTATCTCTAACCATAATTCTAAATTAAAAACTTCATATGAAATTAGAGGACTATGTTGGCCCATGAACAAATGAATATAAACGAGCTGTGAATAAATATCATCTGGAAATTAGGAGATTTCTAAGCATGTAAAGAATGAAGTTCTAAAACTGCCTTCTTGTGGAAGTACTAGGACAAGTGACCTAAAATATTTTTAAGGAGAAACTTGTGATAGGAATGCCTGAAATAGCAGGAGATTGAATCTGATGATTCCCAATCCTATATCCCTATGAACTTGTGATTCCATCCATTTTCAGGCCCAATCACACAGTCATTTTAATCCAAAATTCAGACTCAACTAGTTGTTACTTTTATAGTGTCTAAAAGTGTGTTTGGTGATTCACTGAAGAGACAGGATGATCACTCTTTGGACTGAACTATTGGAGGAGCACAGGGAAAGAACAAACTAATCTCCATGTGATGGATATTAATGTCAATTATCATTATCTTTACCTGAAATATTTAGACTAGAAGAAAATCTGTTAACCAAACACAGTGTAGGAATAGATGTCACATGTGTAGCCCAAGGTCTAAAATGAAATATAGTGATCATATGTAGAGGGAAACATCAAAACATGCACTGAGTTTTAGGAGTGGGTACACTATGCTAAACTTTCTGGTACTGCTACCAAGAATAGCATTCTCTTCTAGTGTTCTTTTTTAGTAAAGTGATGATCATCTGCAAACTATTTGATAGCTCCTATAAAATATGTTGGGGGTTGTCAAGTTTTTAGGTAGGTTTTATCAGACACGTGCTCAGTTCACAAAAATGCCTTGAGAGTAAGCGGTCAAGAGTTATTGTTCCATTCTATCAGAGGGACCAGGACTGAAAAGAGCTGGAGAAATGAGCAACCTGCTTACTCAAAGATTGTTCTCTAGGGCTGTGTCCAGACTCCATGCCTCCTTCGACGGAGGCATGTAGATTAGCCACATCGGAAGAGGGAAATGAAGCCGCGATTAAAATAATCGCGGCTTCATTTAAATTTAAATGGCTGCCCCGATCTGCCGATCAGCTGTTTGTCGGCAGATCGGGAGAGTCTGGACGCGATGCCCCGACAAAGAAGCCTTTCTTCATCGACACAGGTAAGCCTCGTGAAACCAGGTTTACCTGTGTCGATGAAGAAAGGCTTCTTTGTCGGGGCATCGCGTCCAGACTCTCCCGATCTGCCGACAAACAGCTGATCGGCAGATCGGGGCAGCCATTTAAATTTAAATGAAGCCGCGATTATTTTAATCGCGGCTTCATTTCCCTCTTCCGATGTGGCTAATCTACATGCCTCCGTCGAAGGAGGCATGGAGTCTGGACACAGCCCTAATCAGAAGGGAGGCCCATTAGAAGGACAAAGAAAAGGGCATAGGGATTGTTTCTGGTCTGTCGCTCAAAAAAATTAGATCATTTGCTAGGGATTTACCAGCACTTTCTTCTTCCTTCAAAAATGTTAGGTCAGAAGGCTCTAAGCTGGCACAAAGCTTTTAAATATGTTCAGCTACATTTCTTCCTGGCAGCTTTGCTGGGTTTGAGGAAGTTTTGTATTTAACTACATCTTGAGTGAGCTTTGAGATTTTCTGTAAATATCTTTATTTTGCATCCGTGCCAGCAATCAGCAATAGCACAAGACAGTGAGTGGTGACACTGGAGTGACTTAGCTGAAAGGAGCAATTTTTAACCACATCATACAATAATCAATAATCAAAGCAGCTCGTGTCTTCCAGCCATATTAGGGAAACAGGGTTTTGGAAAGAGTGTCTGCCTCTGGCATCCAGGTGAGCAGGAATGGGAGCACTATATTGGTAACAGTTTAGTCTAAATATTGCATTGCTCCTCAGAGAGGCCATACTATTTTCAGATCAGGGTGAGGTGGGTCTAAGCCCACCCTATATTAAAGGTATGTGCTGCCCTCAGCTAAGCCTGAGGAACCACAAAGTCCAAGGTAGAAGGCAGGGTCTAGGACAAAGAAAATCAAACAGGGATGTGAGTGACATCACAGTTTGGGAATCAGAAGAGGACACTGCACAGATGACTTTAGACAGTGCTCTCTGCTCCTCAAAAGCATCTTAAGGCATGTTTACACTGCAAGTAAAAACAGGGGGGTGCCACACCAGCTGACTTGGCTCCAGCTAAGGGGCTGTTTAATTACAGTGCAGAGGTTTGGCTGCAGGCTGGAACCAGACAAGGCAGATCCAAGGACCAGGGCTGCAGCTGGAGTTGGACTTTCTGCACTGCAGTTAAATATCCCCTTCATTCAAGCCCATGTGCTCCAGTCAGTGGGAATGGGCCAGCTGCAGGACTCTTGCTGTAGGGTAGCCAAATGCTAACAAGCCACTGGACAGGCAGACTAAGGAATGGACACGGGCCCCACAGGCACACAGTATCCGTTGTCCAGCTTCTTCCTCCCTGACAGAGGCCCAGGGTGGCTAACCCTAGTGGACTGAGCAAGAGTCTGGGGGCCAGACCCTCTGGAGCCCCTCAGCTCTGGCACAGCTTTCCAGCCCCTTCGTATCCCTCTGGGCCAAAGGGGGAGGCTGTTAACCTGCCAGGCAAGGGCAGTGCCCTCCCTGTTCCTACAGAGCTCTGCGTCCCGGGATTCTGTCGCGCCCGCGAGGCGGCTGGCTGCCGCGTGACCCCTTGGAAGCAGGGTGGGCGGGGAGATGGGTGGGCCGGGGCTCCAGTCCCTAGGGAGAGCGGACTGTATCTGGCGCAGCCCCGCGCACTGTGGGAGCGAGGCCGCTCCCTAGCACTGAGAGGCGGGCGGGCCACTCCCCATCTCCGTCCCATTTCCGCTGGCTGCAGCGTCTCGGACCAGTCACCTCCCTCCCACCCTCAACCCGAGCCCGGCTGCTCCCCGGGCTCTTTGTGTGCGAACCCGCAGTGGAGAGGAGCCGGCGAGGCAGGAGGGGCCAGACCCCCGGGAGAACAGCGGCCCAAAGTCCACTCCCAGGAATTATGGGGATGCCGCTTCGCCCCCTCCCCCCCCGCCAGAGCCAGGCAGTGGGTCCCTGCAGAAGCTTGCGGGGGGGGGGGGTTCAGCACTCCTCCCCCCCCCTCCAAGAGCTGGGGCGGGACAAGTTTTGCCCGCCCTCTACCCCCTTGCGAATCCACACGAGCCCCTCCCCATTCCCACCTTCTGGTGCTTCTTCTCCTTCTCGATCCGGTCCATCCTCTCCAGCCGGAGCCGGTCCAGCTCCAGCCGCAGCTCCTCCATTTCGGGGTTGATGTGGTTGCGGCTCACCAGCACCTCCAGGATCTCCAGCACTCGCACCACCTTGGGCATGAGGCGGGCGATGGCTTCGCAGCCGTGCTGGTCGATGAGCCGCTCGAACTCCTGGCCCACCAGCGAGGCGATGTCGTACACGTCCATGACCGTCAGCTCCGCCACGTTCTTCTCCAGGGCCGAGGCGCACAGCGGGCCCCCCTCCATGGCGCGCCCCTGCCTGCGGCGCCCGGGACTCCCTCGGAGCCCGCCGCCGCCCCCAGCGCGGCCGCCGCCCCCGCCCCTCCAGCCAGCCGGGCGCGGCCGCAACTTGCCAACTTCGCCCCGGGCCTTCGCGCTGGAACTTGGCCGCTTCGCCGGCCGGGCGCGACCGCTGAGCGCTCCCCTCCGGGCAGCTGGCGGCAGCGCTCGCCCCCACCGCTCCGCGCCTATAAACAGGAGCGTGTCACCAGGCGAGGGGGAGGAGGGCGCGCTCCACGCATGCCCGCTGCCTCCAGACTTGGGATAGCAGGAGTTGGCGACGGGGAAGGGGATTTGGGGAGCACGTGATGCACCCGGCAGGCACTTATAGAGTCGCTTCTGCGCGCCCGTGGGACGGCAGGGTCTTCCCGCTGCGGGTGGAGCTTATGTGGATACCTTTCTGCCCGCTGATCGGCGGTGCAGAGCATCCGTCCGCGAAAAGGCTTCAGAGCCGGGGCCGGTGGTTTGTACACATCTGCTCCCTATAGCATCGTGCGACTTAGGGATAGTTTAGGGTTACGGAACATGCTTGGTTGTTTTGCCGAAGCTCCTGCCAACACTGTGTAAAAGTTTCTGCTGACTACATTTTACAGGGTGTTATAAAGGGAGAAGGGGCAAAACGGAGGAAGGGGGTGGCCCAGGCCTGAGCAGAGGGCAGAAATGTATTGGCCTGGGGAAACAAACCACTTTAGGGTGAGGCAGAAGAAGGGTGGAGGGGAAAAATCAGAAAGGGGGCGTATGATCTGGGGTTTAGCTCAGGGGGGAAGATGCTGCCAGCCCTTGTGGGGAAGAGGGGTTGTCCCCCACACAGGGGCAGAAAGATACTCCAATGGAATACAGGGGTAACAGATACTCCAATAGAATGAGACACCTGCTGACGTGTGGTGGGATTGAGAGGAGATTTTATTACCCCTTTTTGGGTGCTGTGTAGGAACACAGGGTAGCTTCCTGGCTGTGGTGTTAAAGGTACAGCTGTCCTGATTCACAGATTCTCACTGCTAGACCCCTCACAGGATGAAGTTTAATAAAGACAAATGCAAAGTGCTCCACTTAGGAAGGAACAATCATTTTCATCCATACAGAATGGGAAGTGACTGTCTGGGAAGGAGTATGGCAGAAAGGGATCTAGGGGTTATAGTGGACCACAAGCAGAATATGAAATAACAGTGTGATGCTGTTGCAAAAAAAGCAAACATGATTCTGGGATGCATTAACAGGTGTGTTGTGAGTAAGACACGGGAAGTCATTCTTCCGCTCTACTCTGCACTGGTTAGGCCTCAGTTGGAAGTATTGTGTCTAGTTCTGGGCACCGCATTTCAAGAAAGATGTGGAGAAATTGGAGAAGGTCCAGAAAAGAGCAACGAGAAGGATTAAAGGTCTAGAGAACATTACTCTATGAAGGAAGGCTGAAAGAATTGGGTTTGTTCAGTTTAGAAAAGAGAAGATTGAGGAGGGACATGATAGCAGTTTTCAGGTATCTAAAAGGGTGTCATAAAGAGGAGGGAGAAAACTTGTTCATCTTGGCACCTAAGCATAGAACAAGAAGCAATGGACTTAAACTGCAGCAAGGGAGGTTTAGGCTGTACATTAGGAAACAGTTCCTAACTGTCAGGGTAGTCAAACACTGGAATAAATTGCCCAGGGAGATTGTGGAATCTCCATCTCTGGAGATATTTAAGAGTAGGTTAGATAAATGTCTATCAGGGATGGTCTAGACAGTATTTGGTCCTGCCATGAGGGCAGGGGACTGGACTCGATGACCTCTCCAGGTCCCTTCCAGTCCTAGTATTCTATGATTCTATGATTCTCTCTATCTGTACTGCTACATGGACAGGAGACAGAATGCTATAAAACATCCAATATGCAAGGTTTGAGGGAGTGTGTAACATATTTTGAGTATTTAAAAGACGCTCATTAGTTTTTCCCGGCCCCCCCGTCTCCCTTCCTTAGTCCCAAGTGTCTAGGAGATGGTTTGGAAATCTAGGTGAATATTGGTCAGTGCTTTGCTGGTGAAACGCAGCTGCACTAGTCAGTGTTTAACATCAGCCTTTGCTTGCATTTCCCTAGCAAGCTCTACTCAGTCAATATGTTGACATGAAGTCTCAAAACAATTCACAAATTTGTCTTTTCTGCTGCTGTGATTCCCTGAATTGCACTCCCATCCTTGTAATCCATTGTAATATAGTTTTGCTCCTTTGCAAATGTTATTTCTTTTTCTTTGTTATTCTGTGCAATACATATCATTGCACTATTTGTTTTTATTTTAATAGCTAATGCTCAGAAACATTTAAGTAAATAGTAGTTACTAATTTTAGCAATTCTTTCTGTGATTCTCTTATTCCACTTGCTTTTATTGTTATAGCACTGTGTTCTTGGCGAATGAGGGCATAATATCCAGCCTTCCCCCTACCCTCCTCACCATCTCTGCTTGAACCAAAGCCAATCAGAAGACAAAGCTAAATTCTTCTGAAAGCTTCCCTAGCCTTAAGTGCATCACTCCATTAGTATACAGAATGGAGAACAGAAAGTCCAACACCAGAACTGCACTGAACTCTGGGACACAGAAAGCAGGGAAGCATGGCCCGAAGGGATGTCCCTGCTCCAGACCCTCATGATCCCTCACTTACACCCACACAGATCAGTAATTATCAGACCGATTCTAGGAAAAGGTCCTCTGTTGGTGTCCAAAATACTGAAGCTGCCTAATTGTATTATGAAGTCCCTCTAATGTAGGAATGGAGAACCTATGGCCCACAGACTGGGATACTCTGGAATCCCACCCTCTGCAACAGGGCAACCCAGTATTGACACTCCAGCCCCATAAGGGTGGAGCTCCAAGACTTGGTGCCCTCCCACCTCTGAGTTGCTAGAACACCAGCACCATCTTGTCCTGCTGCAGTGGGGAGGGACCCTGAGCCTTTTGGCCCAAATGCAGGCCCAGGCTGCATCCTGCAGAAGGGAGGAAGCGGCTCTGTGAAGAGCTGCACAGGAAAGCTCTGTCCATACATTCTGAGACTTTTTAACTCTCTTTAAATATGTCCAGGTCATAGAATTACAGAGCTGAAAGAGACCTCAGAATGTCATCAAGTCCAGCCCCCTGCCCAAGGCAGGACCAATCCCAACTAAATCAACCCAGCCAGGGCTTTGTCAAGCTGAGATTTAAAAACCTCTAGGGATGGAGATTCCACCACCTCCTTAGGTAACCCATCCCAGTGCTTCACCACCCTCCTAGTGAAATAGTTTCTCCTATTACCCAACCTACACCTCTCCCAATGTAACTTGAGACCATTGCTCCTTGTTCTGCCGTCCATCACTACTGTGAATAGCCTCTCTCCATCCTTTTTGGAACCTCCCTTCAGGAAACTGAAGGCTGCTATCAAATTCTCCCTCACTCATCTCTTCTGCAGACTAAACAAACCCAAATCCCTCAGCCACCCCTCATAGGTCATGTGCTCCAGCCCCCTAATCATTTTGGTTACCCTCCATTGGACCCTCTCCAATGTGTCCACATCCTTTCTATAGTGGGAGGCCCAGAACTGGACACAATACTCCAGATGTGGCCTTACCAGAGCCAAATAAAGGGGAATAATCACTTCTCTAGATCTGCTGGAAATACTCCTCCTAATGCATGCTAATATGCCATTGGCCTTCTTGGCTACAAGGGCACACTGTTGACTCATATTCAGCTTCTCATCCACGGTAATCCCCCGGTCCTTTTCTGCAGAACTGCTACTTAGCCAGGCGGTCCCCAGCCTGTAACAATGCTTGGGATTCTTCCATCCCAAGTGCAGAACTCTGCATTTGTCCTCATTGAACCTCAGGAGATTTCTTTTGGCCCAATCCTCTAATCTGTCTAGGTCACTCTGGACCCTACCCCTGCCCTCTATCGTATTTACCTTTCCCCCTAGCTTAGTGTCATCAGCAAACTTGCTGGGGGTGCAGTCTCCCCCCACATCCAAGTCATTAATAAAGTTGCTGAACAAAACTGGTCCTAGAACTGATCTGTGGAGCACTCCGCTAAAAACTGACCGCCAACCTGACATCAAGCCATTGATCACTACTCGTTGGGCCCATCAGTCTAGCCAGCTTTCTATCCATCTTACAGTCCATTTATCAAATCCATACTCCTTTAACTTACTGGCAAGAATATTGTGGGAGACCTTATCAAAAGCTTTGCTAAAGTCAAGGTATATCATGTCCACTGACTTTCCCACACCCACAGAGCCAATTACGTCATCATAGAAGCTAATCAGATTGGTCAGGCATGACTTGCCCTTCATGAATCCATGTTGACTATTCTTGATCACTTTCCCCTCTTCCAAGTACTTCAGAATGGATTCCTTGAGGATCCCCTCCATGATTTTTCCGGGGACTGAGATACGGCTGACTGGTCTGTAGTTCCCTGGATTGTCCTTCTTTCCTTTTTTAAAGATGGGTATTACATTTGCTTTTTTCCAGTCATCTGGGATCTCTCCCGATCTCCACGAGTTTTCAAAGATAATGGCCAAAGGCTCCACAATGACATTTGCCAACTCCCTCAGTACCCTCAGATGCATTGAATCTGGGCCCATGGATTTGTGTGTTTAGCTTTTCTAAATAGCTCCTAACCTGTTCTTTCCCCACCAAGGGCTGTCCACCTCCTTCCCATACTGTGTTGCCCAGTGCATTAGTGTGGGAGCTGACCTTGTCTGTGAAGATAGAGTCAAAGAAGGCATTAAGTACTTCAGCTTTTCCCACATCATCTGTCACTAGGTTACCTCCCTCATGCAGGAAGGGCCCCAAACCCTCTCTGATCACCTTCTTACTGCTAACATGCCAGTAGAAACCTTTCTTGTTCCCCTTCACATTCCTTGCTAGGTGCAATTCCAATTGCGCTTTTACCTTCCTGATAACTTTCCTGCCTTCTTGAGCAATATATTTATACTCCTCCCTAGTCATCTGTCCACGTTTCCATTTGTAAGCTTCCTTTTTGTGTTTAAATTCACCAAGGATTTCCCTGGTAAGCCAATCTGGTCGCCTACCATTTTTGCTTTTCTTACCGCACATTGGGATGGTTTTTTCCTGTGCCTTTAATAAGGCCATGTAACCATCCCGGGGTATCCTGCCCATCAATTCTCTGAGGGAGTCAAGTCCAGAGTGTGTATTTTACTACTCTTCTTTCTTCCTTTGGTCAGGATCCTGAAATCTACCATCTCATGATCACTGTTTCCCAGGTTCTCACCCACCTCCACTTCCCCTACTAGTTCCTCCCTGTTTGTGAGCTGCAGGTCAAGCTGTGCATGGCCCCTCGTTGGTTCTTTTAGCATTTGTACCAAGAAGTTATCCCCAACATTCTCCAAAAACTTCCTGGATTGTCTGTGTGCTGCCATATTGGTCTCCCAACAGATGTCAGGGTGATTAAAGTCCCCCCGTGAGAACCAGGGCCTGTGATCTGGAAGTGTCTCTCAGTTGTCTGAAGAAAGCCTTGCCTACCTAATCCACCTGATCCAGTGATCTATAGCAGACACCACTCACATCACTCCTGTTGCTTTTACCTCTAAACTTAACCCATAGACTCTCAACAGGCTTTTCTCCCTCTATATACTGGAGCTCTGAGCAATCATACTGTTCTCTTACATACAATTTAACTTCTCCTCATTTTCTCCCCTGCCTATTCTTCCTGAACAGTTTATACCCTTCCATGACAGTGCTCCAGTCATGCAAGTCATCCCACCAAGTCTCCGTTATTTCAATCAAATCATAGTTCTTTGACTATGGCTTCTAATTCTATGGCCAGGGCTTCTAATTCTTCCTGTTTATTTTCCAGGCTTCTTGCATTTGTGTACAAACACCTTAGATAACCAGTTGATTGCCCTACCTTCTCCATTCGAGTCATGGGTCCTCCTTTGTTGCTCGTTCCTCCTTGTATTTCTTCCCAGTATCCAACTTCCCCACTTTCCTCAGGGCTTTGGTCACCATCCCCCAGCAAATCTAGTTTAAAGCCCTCCTCACTAGGTTTGCAGCCTGCCCACGAAGATGTTCTTTTCTCTCTTGTTTAGGTGGATCCCATCTCTTCCTAACAATCCTTGTGCCCGGAACAGAGTCCCATGGTCGAAGAAACCAAAGCCCTCTCTCTGACACCACCGGCACAACCATGCATTTACTTCCTCAATTCAACGATCCCTACCTGGACCTTTCTATCATTGTGTTTATGTGTGAAACTGATTGTTCCTTCCTAAGGGGAGTACTTTACATTTGTCCTGATTTAATTTCATCTTCTTTAGCTCAGATAATTTGCTGCATTTTGGCTCAGGGATTTGGGTTGAAGACTAGCCCTAAGATACATTGAATTTAAGACCCCTGCTTTACCAGCTCTGTTCCCAGCTGCCAGGAACCTCCGTGCTTGGGCTCTCTAGTCCAGCAACATCCAAGAGTCCCAGACCACAGAGGCTCAACCTGTACTTTGTGTGGTTTTTTTTTTTTAGGTAACTTGATGTTTACCAATTTTGGAAATAGTACATAATACTCATTGTCTAAGTCAAGTTGCAGATGCTGCAGCAGCACATTAGGGGTGTGTCTAGACTACATGCCTCCGTCGACGGAGGCATGTAGATTAGCCAGATCAGCAGAGGGAAATGAAGCCGCGATTAAAATAATCGCGGCTTCATTTAAATTTAAATGGCTGCCCCGCTCTGGTTTCACGAGGCATACCTGTGCCGATCAAGAAAGGCTTCTTTGTCGGCGCGTCGCGTCCAGACTGCCCCGATCTGCCGACAAACAGCTGATCGGCAGAGAGGGGCAGCCATTTAAATTTAAATGAAGCCGCGATTATTTTAATCGCGGCTTCATTTCCCTCTGCCGATCTGGCTAATCTACATGCCTCCGTCGACGGAGGCATGTAGTTTAGACGTACCCTAGGAGTGATAAGAACTAAATCATACACACAAACACAACAGCACTTACATTTTATTAAACTAAATTTTAAATGCCATAAATTCACATTTGCAATTGCTGTAGTCTCCTGAGTTCTTCCACATAGTGTAGACATGTTCAGCTATATTCACTGAACACTTAACAGTCTTTAAAATTCCTTAAAATAAAACCAAAACAATCTGAACGTAAAAAGGATAAAAAGAATAAAAAGAGAATGCAGGAATAAGCCCATCACCACAGCAGAGGCTATCTTATTTATTGCACCCAATATAGACTGTATAATTACCTGCCGTATATGCAGGTGAGTTATGTGTGCATTTGGTGCAAGAATCTCAAGGGCCTTGTATGGACTTTGGAGACCATGGTAGCTGAATTGGAAGAGCTAAGGAAAGCAGAAAGGTACATAGATGAGACTTTCCAGGACACAGTAGAATGGTCCCATGCATCCTTGGTCACACAGCTTCTGAGCTGTTGAGTCTCAAGGAAGGAGAAATATTATCACTCAAGAAAGAGATCTTGGAGCCACTGTGGATAGTTCTCTGAAAACATCCACTTAACATGCAGTAGCAGTCAAAAAAGCAAACAGAATGTTGGGTATAATTTTAAAAAAGGAATAGAGAATAAGACATAACATTTTGTTACCACTATATAACTTCATGGTATACCCACATTTTGAGTACTGCATGCAGATGTGGTCTTCTCATCTCAAAAAAAGATATGCTGGGTGTTGTACAATACTTAAAGAACTGCACAGGATCTTTTCAGGAGGATAAGGGAAAACACCACGTTTATGGGTGACATAAATGGCGAGTAGATTACAACCCGGAAGAGCCAGCGCAGAACGATCTGCACGGCTCGCCCCCCCCCCACACACACACTGTGTTGTTGTTAGCAATAGTTGCTCCCCATAACAACACACACACACACAGAGTGTGTTGTTGTTACCAATAGTTGCTCTCCATAACTGCACTGGCCAGGTGAATTAGCCGGGTTCCTGCCAACCCAGATCTATGCTACTGATAAGATGGAAACCCAGTCCTCTGGGTCCCCCCTCACCAGTCACCTCTGCTTAGAGCTGGGGTTAGGGTTGCCAGACTGTTTTGACAAAAATATCGGATACACTTGATCTCAGATGGGGGGAGGGAACCAGTCTCAGGGGGAGCGGGGCTGGCGGGGGAGATCGGGGGAGGGGAGAACTGGCCAGTGGGAAGAAGGGCTGATCAGGAGGGTGTCGGGGCGAGTGGGGCTGGCCGGGGGAGATTGGTGCGGGGGGAACCGGTTGGCAGGGAACAGGGCTGGCCAGGAGGAGGTCAGGGACAGTGGGGCTGTCCGGGAGCGGGTTGGGGGAGTGGCGCTGGCCAGAGGAGATGAAGGGAACCAGCCAGTCGGGGGTTGGTCAGGATGGGGTTGGGGGGAGCGGGGCTGTCCAGCAGGGGGGAACTGGCTGGCGGGAAGCAGGGCCGGCCCGGGCGCACACAGATCCCAGGGCACTGCCTGTCCTGCTTGCAGTCCCGGCAGAGCGCACGGGCAAGTCTGGCCCCGGGGATTCCATCCCGCTTCAGCCCTACCTCCCCCCCCCACTGCATAGTTGCGTACTGCCTAGGTGGTAGACATGCTCACGCAGTGAGCGTGTCTACCAGCCAGGCAGTTTGCAACTATAGACTGATACTCATAATAATAATAAAACTTATTTAATTAGAAAATACTGGACATTTATATGGGACATTTATAAGGGTGAGGAAGCTTTTCTGGGTCAGGGGCCGCTAACCTGCAGAGATATCAGTGGGGGGCTGCACAAAAGTGAGAAGCAAAAAGAAAAACGCACACCACACACACACAAAAATTGTTGTGGTATGATGTTCTTCTTCTGTTTTTTAACAGAATTTTAACATGATGGCAGAATTTGCTTTTCGCAGTTAAGGGGCTCTGGGAGGACTTCCCTGCCCTCCCACTCCTTCAAGGGATTCCCCCTCCCTCAGGTCCCCCATGCCTCCTTAACTGTTAAGGAGGCATTTCTGGCAGTGTATGGCTCCAGTCTGCCAAATGCTGTTCCCTGCTGCAGCCAGCCTATTTCCGGGAAGAAAGTGGAGAGGCTGGCCCACTATGACCTCCCCTTCCTCCCAAAAGGTACCCCATGCATGCAGGGAAGGGTCTCTGGGGTTTCCCTTCCCTCTCACTCTGGGAATGGATTTCTCCCCTCTCTCTCCTCTCCTCTGTTCCCACGTGCCTCCTTACCAGCAAAAGGAGTTTTGCAGGCAGCCTATGCAGCTGCCAGAGGCTTGAAAGCAGCTGTAGCCTCTTTTTCTGCTGCTGCCTCCCTAAACACCAGGGCTACGTCTACACTGGCACCCTTTTCCGGAAATGCTTAAAACGGAACAGTTTTCCATTATAAGTATTTCCGGAAAAAGTGCGTCTACATTGGCAGGATGCTTTTCTGGAAAAGCACTTTTTCCGGAAAAGCGTCCGTGGCCAATGTAGACGTGCTTTTCTGCAAAAAAGCCCCGATCGTCATTTTCGCAATCGGGGCTTTTTTGCGGAAAAGACTACTGTGCTGTCTACTCTGGCCCTTTTCCAGAACAGTTTTTCCGGAAAAGGACTTTTGCCCGAACGGGAGCAGCATAGTTTTTCCGGAAAAACGCTGACAATTTTACAGTAGATCGTCATTGCTTTTCCAGAAAAGCAAGCGGCCAGTGTAGACAGCTGGCAAGTTATTCCAGAAAAGCAGCTGCTTTTCCGGAATAAATGGCCCAGTGTAGACACAGCCCACGGGGCTCCAGCATGTGGAGCATCTCCCTCCTGCCAGATCTCCTTCATGAGCTAGGAGACGCTGGAAGAAGTGTTTAAAGCAGTCCCTGGGACTCTCCTGAGGTGTTTCACAGCTGTTGGAGCCCGAGGGCCAGATGAAGTTGTTTGGCAGGCCAGATTTGGCCTGCAGGCCGGAGATTCTCCATCTCTGGCTTAGAGAGTGTACTTATAAAGGCTGTGAATAACACTTTAGGAGGGGTTTGCAAGTGTTTTGGACGACAAACAAAAATGAGTCAACAGTGTAAAAGTCCTGCAAAAAAACAAACAAACATCAGTGTTGTAAGCAAGACATGAGAAGTAATTCTTCTGCTCTACTCTGCACTAATTTAGGCCTTATCTTGAATACTCTGAGAGGAGACTGAAACATGATAACAATCACTGCATCTATAGTGATAGAAATGTAGCCCTGTTAGTCTGGTGTAGCTGAAACAAAATACAGGACTATGTAGCACTTTAAAGACTAACAAGATGGTTTATTAGATGATGAGCTTTCGTGGGCCAGACCCACTTCCTCAGATCAAATAGTGGAAGAAAATAGTCACAGCCATATATACCAAAAATTTTAAAAAAAATTAATTGTATCCTTTGATATATATGGCTGTGACTATTTTCTTCCACTATTTGATCTGAGGAAGTGGGTCTGGCCCATGAAAGCTCATCACCTATTAAATCATCTTGTTAGTCTTTAAAGTGCTACATAGTCCTGTATTTTGTTTCAACTGTATCTATAGGAATTTGCTAGATATGGTATTAGTGTTCTACAATAGCAGTTTCCTACACTTTATATGTAAGTAACTGCTACCTGCAGGACTGTAGCAAAACCTTATAATAGCCGTTTCTTACAATCATACATATAAAAAAGTGCTACCAGTACACAGTCCTACAGGGAGCAGTTCTATACAAAAAAATGTATGTAACCTAAGTTCCTTGTAAGAGGCTTGGCTGAGCAACCATGCAGCTGTTTGCTGAGCTCTGCTCAGTTCAAAACTCCTGTGCAAGCAGGGAGCTCAGCTGACAAGCAGCTGGAGGGAGGTTGTCTCACTAAGCAAGCAGCCAAATGGTGCTGCTCTGTGCTTGAAAACAGAGCAGCACCTAGAGCAGGTAAACAAGGGAGATAATATAATAAGTGGCTGAGAGGTGGTACGGAGAGAGTGACTGACTGAGGCAGAGTGGTAGCGGGGAGAGTCTAGTCTGCACCACAAGAGAGAGGCAGGAACTCAGCACTCTCAAGCCTCTTAGGAAGGGGGAGATAAGGGGCTGACTGCATGGTAGATGGGTGAAAAAGGAGGTGGGTGGGTGTTGGCATTGGGGTGAGGTGGAGGCAGGGGAGGGGGAATTTGTACTGTAAGGAGGGGGAGGTGTGGATAATTGTGCCTTATCTGGGAGTGAGCACAAGACAGATTGCTGGTGCCTGCTAGTTTGAGAAGCAGGATTTTATCCCAGCTCCCACCTGGGCTGGGGTGAACAGATTGCACAGGGATAGGTGGAGGGAGGGGGGGTTGCTGGCATGTGAGCAGTGAGATGAAGGTATGGGGGAGTTTGTTTGGATGTCCCTGACTAACTTGCTGCAATCCTCTCTGTCTGGAGTGGAAGAGGTGGGAAGCAGGCTTCATGGAGTGGGGGATGCCAGGACATTTGCATGATTAAATTTCAAACAAAGTTTACATAGTTGTTAACGGCTCAAGAAAGTAAAAGATTCTTTTAACCGATTTTTTTTTTAGTATTGCAGATATCTAAAACTCTGGTCTTAATTATTTTTTTAAATCCTGTGTAACTAATTAATATGTGGTATATTTGATTTCATATTATACATCATTATTATTACAGCATTGTGCCTTGTTAACTGTCCCTTGTTTTAATATATTTTCTTCCACACATATGGACTGCTTAATATGTGTGTGTGTGTGGTTTGTTGTAGTTTTTTTGTATTGATGGTGCACATCCACACACAGCCTCAATATTGGTGTTCCACATAAGAAAATTCAACTCATACAAGGACAGAAAATGTTAGAGAGAACACTGTATGTAACTGCTACCTGTAAGGTTATGAAGCGTCAGGAGGTAAACCGAGTTAGTCTGTACAGGACAAACTTAAAAAACAACGAATAGGCTGGTAGCGCTTTAAAGACTAACAAAACATGGAGATGGTATCATGAGCTTTCATGGGCACAACCCACTTCTTCAGATGACCAGAATGTTGGATACTGCTTCTGGTAGCAATATCTTACAAAACATTTCCTTACAATCCTACTAATCAGTAACTGCTACTGGTTGCACAGTTCTACAGAGAACAGCTCTGTACAAACCACCGGGTTAGACTATTTCAGCAAAAACAACAAGGAGTCCAGTGGCACCTGCAAGATTAATTTATTAGGGCATCAGCTTTTAAGAGATACAATTTACTTCCTCAGAGGCTTGATGTGAAAGAAAGGCAGGGATACAGAAGTGGGAGTGTAACATCAGTGCTAAGTACATCAGGGACAGGGTGAATATATGTAAAGTATAAAAACAGCAGGGTGAAAAGGTTTATTAGGGCATAAGCTTTTGTGGATAAAATCCATTTTGTCAGATGAACTGGAGCAGAAGTACTGATCATTGGCTGGAATCCAGAGAAATGTGACATCAACAGTAAAAATTCCCTTAAAACAGTTACCTTGTTTTCTCTCTGCTGTTATTTCTCCTGGATAAACTTTATCTAGTTTTATGTATTTTTAATTTAATTTCCCCCTCTCTACGACATTTGTATAACTCCAGCAGGTAAGATTTCATGTGAATTAGAAAGTTTGCCTTTTGCCCCAACAGTTGATTGTACAGCAAAAAAGGAAATAGCTATATCAAAATATGGTTTTATTATACTGATGTAACAAATTATTTAATATAATCAATAGTGTTAGAGCATGTTACCTAGGATTAAAAACAGCACTGAGACTTTTACATCTGTTGGATTAAAAAGATTTAATACCATAAATGGACCTCAATGTACCTTAAAAGGAGGTATCACAAGTATTGAGAATTTTTTCTTAAGTGAATAGAAATTTATCTTCTACATTGTAGTTTTGTACCCCATCTTGCATTTCTTACATCCACATAAAATGTCCAGGGGTGTGTGGGGGAGCTTTTAATGCACAGAAGCATTGCAACATTGGGCTGTCTATGCAGATAAATTGATTCATTTCAGTTGTCGCTATCACATGACATTCCATCATCCCTGGCAAAATTGCAAACTTCCCCATGTTGGCTAGGAAGTATTCATGTTCATTGAATTGTGTGGCTGTATGGGCAAATGTATTTAGGTTGGGCATGCCAGTTCCCTGCTTAGCATTAGTCACAAAGCATCCAGGTTTTCCAATAAAATTGACTTTTATACTTTTTATTAACTAACTTGTTAGTGTCAAAAATGCTCCAGTGTACAGGAGAGGAGGGATCAGAGAGAATAACAGCAAAGTCATAACTTCCTGGAAAACATGGCCTAAGGGGGTATGATTCATGAAAAGTTAGAGTAGTATAGCAAGACTACATGAAGGCCACAGCTGGGTACCTCAGAGGAATAAACATACCCATTACAAAGACAGCCTCCCCACCTTTTGATATTCATAGTATCTCCAGATTAGCCACTCAATTGACTCTTACAATAAGCTATTTCCTCCTTCCTTGTCTCTTCCTTATTCCCTCTCTTCCCCACCTTCTGTAACTGATTCCTTACTGTATAATTTGTTTACTTCTTCATTGCATCCCTCTGTTATATAATGGTCATGCCAATTCACTTTCAGAATATGATCTGAAGAAATGGGTCTGCCCCATGAAAGCTCATCACCTAATAACCCATTTTGTTAGTCTTTAAAGTGCTACATGACTGCTTTTTTGGGGTTAAAGAAAGATGAGAATAGTTCATGTGACCACAGAGTCAATAAGGAAAAATTGCCCAGCCTTACATACAATGTGGAGGGCGAAAGGGAGGGAACAAAACTTAACAGGATAGCAATAAAGAGGCTAGATGCAGCTGTAGGGAGATTGTAGTTAGGTGAAGTACTGCAGAATATCACTAATTCACCCTAATGACTGGAAGAGTCAGTTTAAATTAGAGCCTGTCCAAAGCCCATTGAAACAACTGATAGTTTTTCATTGACTTAAATGGAGTTTTATCAGTTTCTTAGGGGAAAGGGGCCTGATCCTGTGAAGAACTGGGTGTTCCCTTTTACTGGAAATTGAAAATGTCTCACATAATGCAGGATTGGACCCTTAGGCCCTGATTCTTCAGGTCCTTGAGTGCTATTGAGATCAGACCATTAGCAAAAAACTAAAAAAAAAAAGCAAAGCTTCTTTCATACAACATACATTATGTAGCTTTGTTTTAATGATTTGATACCTCATAAGCATATTTGTAAAGATATTGTAGTGTATTTGTAACAAGTTCTTAGTGATATGAGATCTTACTTCAAAGATGTTTCTGGTATTAAACCTTAACTTAAAACTGGGAAGAAAATGGTGTGTGTGTGTGTGTGTGTGTGTGTGTGTGTGTGTGTGTGTGTGTGTGTGTGTGAGAATTATAAAATCTGTGGATTAACTGTTTTACTTTCTTGCTCTAGACTAATTTGAATGAACTATCAATTTAAATTAATTTTGGAGCCTTCATCTTAAGTACACTGCTTTTAATAATAAAAGCTTTTTCAGGTCAGCCAATAAAAGCATCTAATAAGTGAAAGACCTCTAAATGTCTGACTCCATTTATTTTGCTTCAGAGGGGTAGCCAAGTTATTATGTAACAGGGAAAACTTGAAAAACAACAAATAGTTTGGTAGCACTTTAAGGACTAACAAAACATGTAGATGGTATCATCACAACCCACTTCTTCAGGTGACTGGAGTATTGGATATTTTGATTCTGGACATCCAACACTCCGGTCATCTGAAGAAGTGGGCTGTGCCCATAAAAGCTCATGATATCATCTGCATGTTTTGTTAGTCTTTAAAGTGCTACCAGACTATTTATTGTTTTTAAAGTTTTTCCATTTATTTTGTTCTTTGTGAAACATCATCCATACTTTGTGTTTTGGGACTTAATCAAAGTAAGTAACCCAACTGTTTAATCAAATGTTCCCTACTCCAAGTATCACACTGTTTTAGTAACACAAGCACTTCTAATAGTTTTGTTTTGAGAAAAGATTATTCTTGTTGGTATCTAGTAATTAACAATCAGAAATTACTCGGACCTTGTCTTGACACATATCTTAACAAAAAACATTTTAAGCAACATATTGCATATTGACCACACCATGTTATACTATTAATATTTCCTTCCGTCCTCTCAAACCTACTTAACTGTGTATGACTATACGTGTAATCAATCATATTTCTTGTTTAGGGAGACTGTAACGGAGAGTCATTCCAGTATTGGCCTAATCTTTGTTTTCTTATAGTATCTCCTGAAGTCTCATCATGTCAGGCCTCCCATTTCAACTGGACATTCCAGCCATTCCATTTTGATTTGACCATAGGAATTGATGAATAACTTCATTTAATTTTTTTAATTTTGTTTTCAGAGGTTTATAGGGAATAATGGGAAAAGGACACAACACCTGGGCACGATGTGGATTTTAATTATAGCTACCTATTGAAGTTGTTGATATCGCAAAATTTCTAGGTCATTGTAAATAACTGTCATTATTAATGGCTCAATATTTAATTTAAACAGCTTCCCCAGTTTAGATGATACATTAATGCATACATATGTAATGTAATTACCCACTTCTTTTCATGTGTATTTGTTATTGTATCTTAATTCCTGACCAAAAGCTTCAACTCTTTCTTGTAAAAAGCATATGGCTATCAGTGCTTAATGAAACTTTGCTTTCTATTCCCCCCAAAATTATTTTGGCAGTCCCCCATATCTTTTCTTCTAATCTACAGTATATTTGAGATAGTTTGTCTGTCAGTCTGGCTGTTCAATAACTCCTGAAACAGTAAAAGTTATGACCACCAAATTTGGTATAAAGCTTCCTCTTATAACTTAAAGCAAGGTAAGGATTTCAGTGTGCCAAGAAAATAGGATGTTACTGGAATAGGATTGCTTCTCATAAAAACATGCGGAAAAGAAACAGAATCATCAGGTGGGTCAAAGTAGCTGGCTGTGGGGGCGCTGCTGGCTGGGACTGTCCCAGCCCTGAGCCTCTCACCCCCGCCCACCCTTTAGAAAGGGAAAGGGAGCTACAGCTTCCCTCTCCCCCTCGGATTTGTACACAGACATTGCTGGCTGTTCCCCTTTGTCAGGGAACGAGGGGAAAATGCACATTTTGCTACATTCCTCGCTTTGGCTGGGGAACATAGGGAGCAGAAAAATCTAGACCTGTTCCACCCAAGACAAATGCATCCCACCTCTGTGTGTGCTTGCAAGGCAGCCTGCATAGTGAACCCCTCATGTCCAGCCCCATCCCAGAACAATTATTTAAATGAAACATGCACTTTTTTGGGAAGGGGGGAATTAAAAATATTAAGGACCTGCACAATACTGGGTAAATCTTCTAATGGTTCAATAAATATGTCAAATAATAAGGGTGGCAAGAGACATCTTTTTCCTGTTTCTCTTTATAATTGTATTAGCTCAGCTTTTGAGACATTTCCCCAAATACATGGTATAGAATTTTGGTAGATTATTTTTATTCACTGCTTAAAGAATTCCCCAAATCTGTGTGTCTACATTTTAAATAATAGCCACTGCTAATAACTGGTTCAGAAATACATTTCAGAATTTATTAATGGTAAGAAATATTATTGAAATAATCTTCAACTTTGGCAAGTAGGTACTGGAAACATGTAAATCAGTGGTCCCCAACCTTTTGGGGCTGCCGGACGCCCGGGGGCGGGGTCACTCACACACCGGGCACCCGGGGGCGGGGCCATGCACGCGCCAGAGGGCCGGGCCACCCATACGCTGCGTTGTCGGAGCTGGCACCACCTATGCACCGCACTCCCGGGGCTGGCACCGCAACTGTGCTGCACGCCTAGGAATGGGGCCGCACACACGCTGCGCACCCAGGGCCGGAACAGCCCATGTCCCGGGGGCAGGGCCACCACCACCCATGTGCTGCGTGCCCGGAGCCGCTGCCTGTGCCATGCACCCAGGAGCTGGCAACGCCCATGCGCTGTGCGCCCGGTGGCAGGGCAGCCCATGTGCTGCACACCCGGAGCTGGGGCTGCCCCTATGCCACGTGCCCAGGTTGGCGCCGCTCATACGCTGCAAGCCCAGGGCCGGCACAGCCCTTGCACCGCTCACCCGGGTGTAGGGCTGCCCATGTGCTGCACGCCCAGGGTCGGCGCCGCTCATACGCCGCATGCCGAGGGCCAGCAAAGACCTCGCGCTGCACACCCAGGGGTGGGGCCACCTAACTGCCATGAGCCCTGGGCTGGCATGGACCATGTGCTGTGCACCTGGGGCTGGCGCCACCCATGCGCCGTGCACCAGGGGGTAGGGCCGGCCCTGATCACTCAGTGGGCACACAGAAATGTCCTGACAGGCACCATGGCGCCCCCGGGCACCACGTTGGGGACCACTGTCAATTATTTAAGAATTGTAGAGGATATCATTGCCCTCCCAAGGGAATAGTCTCAATGAGTGAATGAGCAGTTTTTATCTAAATTCTGTGGAGGAACTGTTCTGTAAGAATTATGGCTTAACCCTACTGCATCTCAAACATCTAATGACATTTTTTTTGGGGGGGGAGCTTAAAAAACGAGTTGTCCTGTAACTTTAGAGACTAACAAAAAGCAAACCTTGGAGAGAATTCTTCCTCTTTTGAGTAAGTGAAACTGGCAGTAGACCAAGAAAACAAGCTGCATGTGACTAAAATGAACCTGGTCACCACTGAAAATAAGACAAAAATCAAACAAAAAAAAAACCCCCAAGCAAATATTAATGACTCCAGCAAAAGCTATCAAATATAATCCCAAAGCTATCATCTACAAGAGACTAATCTCATCTTTGATGCTGATTTGCAATGTGATTATAGATATGTCATGAACTCTAATTAATACAACTCGCTCAGTTGACTTCAAATAGACTACTTTTGTCAATAAAGAACACTCATGAAAAAGACGTAGCATGAGTCCTAATTATCATTAGTTGCAAGTGAACTATATAGGTCAGTACTTTGAACCACATGTAGCAAATATTCTGATTACACTGGATACAAACGGCAAGTGTAACTGAGTTCATGTCTTTTAGCAGAAATAGTGCATGTGATGATGATACACCCATCCTGCTTCCAATGACTGATACAGTTGTTCCTGAGCAAGTCTCAGCTCATGAACACTTGGGTAGACGGATGAAGAGCCCTCGAGCTTCAACCTCTTCTGCTGGTTTGGTGCAACAGGGAGAAGGCGAGCGGGCTGCTCTGTGCTTATGACGGGCTGGCAGGGTGGCTGTTTCCCTCCTAAGCCCGGGCTCAGGCAGCAGTGAGAGCAACTGGCGCGTGTGATGCGCCGCGAGGTCTCACTTTTGACAAATCTCCGATCCTGCAGTTCTGCCTGCTGGCACTGCCTCGTGTGACTGTGAGCACCCGGCATGTCCCTCAGTAGCCACCGTAGCGCTCCTGGCAGCGGGGGGGGGGGGGGTCCGCTCTGCCCCGGAAGGGGCGAGGTGTGAGCCGGAAGTGCCCCCTGCTGCTGCGCCGCTGAGTCCCCCTTGGCTCCGCCACGTGGCCGGTGAGGGCGCTGCTGGCCCCGGCTGCCGGCTACTTCGTGAGCACCGAGCCGCGCGCGGAGGAGAGTTTCCCGGAGCGGGTCCCGGCTCAGCTTCGAGGGGGGCTTCCTGGCCAGCGGGGCGGGCGCTCTGGTCACGGCTGGCGGCGGGGGATTTGGCCGTTGCCTTGCCCGGGGGGAGAGGGGCTAAACATGGCTGCGGGCGCAGGCTGCGGTGGGGTCCTGCTTCTGCTGTTGGCTCACCCCAGGGCGCATGGACTGTCCAGGGCTGAGTCCGGCCCCCTGACGGCCGGTTTTGAGGCTGGGATGGCAAAACGAGGAGGCTACGTCTCGACTGGCATGATTTTCTGCAAATGCTTTTAACAGAAAAGTTTTCCGTTAAAAGCATTTGTGGAACAGAGCGTCTAGATTGGCACGGAGAAAAGCACTTTTTGCAGAAAAGGATCCGTTCCAATCTAGACGCGCTTTTGCACAAAAAAGCCCCGATCGCCATTTTTGCGATTGGGGCTTTTTTGCGGAAAACAAATCTCAGCTGTCTACACTGGCCCTTTTGTGCAAAAGCTTTGTGCAAAAGGACTTTTGCCCGAATGGGAGCGGCATAGTATTTCCTCAAGAAGAACTGATTTCTTACAGTAGGAAGTCAGTATTATTGCGGAAATTCAAGCAGCCAGTGTAGACAGCTGGCAAGTTTTTCTGCAAAAACAGACACTTTTGCGGAAAAACTTGCCAGTCTAGACACAGCCGGAGTGGGCCGGTGGCATCTCAAAAACTAACCAAAATATATAGAATTATGGGCAGAACCCACTTCATTTGTTATGTCACTGTAGGAATCTAATAATGTAGTCAATTAACCGACAAGCTAAAGCTTATCAGTTAATGCTATAGACTACACATATTCCCCCGCCCCCCATCAGTACTTTTTTAGCAGCCTGGCTTAATCCTGGCTTGCACCAGATCTGGGACCTACCTCTGATGTGGCTCTGCATTTAAGGCATATTAGGAGCTGGGCTGGTAGGCAGCCTGGCTCAGTTCCAGCTTACCATGACTTCAGACACCTTCCCCCCCGACAAGGGCTACTGCCACGCTTGTACACCTGCCTCTTTATTAGCGGCAGCAGCACATGGTGACAGGTGAGGAGCTGGTCCACCAGGGAAGCTGGTTTTTAAGCTGACTCCACTCACGGACCAACTTCTGCTTGGCAGCCTGCACTGCCGCTTCTGTTACAGAGGCAGCAGCTCGGAGTGACAGGGGGCTTTTCCCAAGTGAAGCTGGAGCACACTGGCTCCTAGCCCCTCCCCTGGGGTCGACAGCCGGTCCCCGAGTTGTGAACGGTCGAGTTACAACTGTTTGCATTTACGACCAAAGCTCCTGTCGAGCAGTCGTAAATGTGGTCCCCGAGTTACAAACGCGACCTGCGCTTTTGAACAGCGCGGTCACTATGGGTACGTCTAGACTACATGCCTCTGTCGCCAGAGGCATGTAGATTAGGCTACCGGACATAGTAAAATGAAGCGGCGATTTAAATAATCGCTGCTTCATTTAAATTTACATGGCTGCCGCGCTGAGCCGACAAACAGCTGATCAGCTGTTTGTCGGCTCAGCGCGATAGTCTGGACGCTCCCCTGCCGACATCAAAGGTATTTGTTGACCACCCAGGCATACCTTTGATGTCGGCAGGGGAGCGTCCAGACTATCGCGCTGAGCCAGACTATCGGCTCAGCGCGGCAGCCATGTAAATTTAAATGAAGCAGCGATTAGAGGCATGTAGTCTAGACAGAGGCATGTCTGGACAGAGGCATGTAGTCTAGACAGAGGCATGTCAGCGACAGAGGCATGTAGTCTAGACGTACCCTATGTAACTCAATGGGGTACAAGTTATGAACAGATTGTGTTACAGCCAACTGTTTTGTCCGTAACTCATTTGTAACTCAGGGAGAGGCTGCATAGAATTAGTTGACTAACCAATAAAAATTTATGAGGTTACTCAACCATTCAATTAACTGATATTTAACATCCCTATGTCACAAAGTGATGCTCTTTAGCAGCAGGGATCAATACTGTTTGTTGGTGCTTTCTGCAGTTATGCAATGACATTAGACAATAGGCTGGAAATGTATATAGGAAAATTATTTAATGCAGTTTAAACTCATGATATTTAGAATAACAGAATAAAATGAAACAAGGCCACGAAGAAGCAGTCTACACTGTACTTTTGGCAAAAAGAGTTTTAAGATCTTAATATTACACTGGCTCCATCAAAGCTCCAAATGGCACCTGCAGCAGCACAGAATTGTAGATTTAAAGACAACATAGACATGTCAAAAGGAAGTAAGTTGGTTTCTCATGTCCTTTCTTGCCAGAACTGGAGATTGGGGTTCTGTGTTTACCCTGCTATCATTGATCTTGTGATTAATTTTGAAATTTAATGGACTGTTGAAAGATAATGCAAGTCTGGGCAGGTGAAAAGCCTTTCACATTGCCGTAAAGAGGTATTTTCTGAAAGATTCTAATGCAAATAGAAAAACGTCATGCTCCAGTTTGTCTGTGGGAGGTAAGAGATTGTATAGATTTTTTTGACATTGCCCAGCAATTGTAAGAGTGCAGCATCCCGAAGGAATATCATGAGTTTAGTTGAATTTTGCTCTTTCTAAATGTTTGACTTCCAGATACAGGTAGTGAACTATTCTTTTTTGTCTCCAGATTATAGGGCCTGATGATAAAGAAATTTACAAAGAAGACCGGGAATCCAGTGGAAAATACACCTTTGCTGCTCACATGGATGGAACTTACAAGTTTTGTTTTAGCAACAGAATATCCGCCATAATTCCTAAGATAGTGATGATCACTATTGATATTGGAGAAACCAAAAGGGAAGGATATGGAGACTGAAATTGAGGGGAACTTCTGAAACAAAAATGGTTCTGAATTGCGATCTAGAAAGTTTAATTTTAAAAGCTGTTCTCTGCACTCATCCTTCCAAAGTACTGTACTGGAAATCTCAGAATTTTTATCTCATTCACTCACTTTAATTTGCCATTTTTTTAAACAGCAACAATTGGGATCAAAATATTTGTAGGCATTACTGAACAGTGTAATGCAACACAAGCAGGTAATTGCTCTGCTGCTTGTGGACACCAATGCTGACATTCTTTAGTTTTCCCCTCAGTTTCATGCTCTGGTTTTCAGTTCAAGTTTCAGCACAATGTAGATGATTATTTAATTGAGTTCTTTGATACATGTGCTAATATGTAATTTTCTATAAGCTATGTAAATTTACAGACTTGTTTTGTACTTGTGTTTAATGTAGTGTTTCCATTTACAAAACTATATACAGTAAAACTCCATTAGTCCGGCATCCCATGCTCCGGGACTCCTGATGGTCCAGCACCATCAAGAACCCAGAAGTGCTGGGGCAGCTGGACAGGCTTCCCCCATTCAGCTGCTGCTGAAACTGACCAGCAGCTGAATCGGGGAAGCCGGGAGCAGAGCAGCTGGGGTGCTGCCAGATTGGTCTCCTAGCGCTGCCCCTCGGGGCTGAGGGACCAACCCAGCAGCACCCCAGCTGTTCTTGGGGACACCTGGGGCAGAGCAGCTGGAGTGCTGCCGGGTTGGTCCTGCAGCACCAAAGGATGGCGCTGCAGGACCAACCCGGCAGCACCCCAGCTGCTCTGCCCCAGGGGTCTCCGATTCAGCCGCTGCTGAAACAGATCAGCGGCTGATTCCAGGAAGCCCTGCTCTGCCCCGGGCTTCCTGGAATCAGCCGCTGATCTGTTTCAGCAGCGGCTGATTCGGGGACCCCTGGGGCAGAGCAGCTGCTTTGCCCCAGGCGTTGGGATTCAGCCACTGCTGAAACTGACTAGCAGCGTCAGTTTCACCAGCAGGCTGAATCCAGACGCCTGGGGCAGAGCAGTTGGGGTCCTGCCGGGTTGGTCCCGCAGCGCCGTCCTTTGGTGCTGTGGGACCAACCTGGCAGCACTCCAGCTGCTCTGTCCCAGGCGTCCCCAAGAGCAGCTGGAGTGCTGCTGGGTTGGTGCCGTTGCGCCGTCCCTCGGCGCTGCGGGACCAACTTGGCAGCACCCCAGCTGCTCTATTGCAGGCATCCCCGATTCAGCTGCTGCTGAAACTGACCAGCAGCGGCTGAATCAGGGACGCCTGGGGCAGAGCCGGACTATCGTAAGGGGGGGCTAGGAGGGCTCTGGGGTGGCATCCCCTCCCACCCCACTCCAGACCCCTCATAGCCCCCCCCTTCTGATAGTCTGGCATATTTGATAATCCAGCACCCCCTGGGTCCTAAAGGTGACGGATTTTCGAAAGTTTACTGTATTTATTAATGGCCGTTTTTATAATTATACTTTTAAATGTATATAATTTATTATTTATATGAAATACAAAAGTAAATGGATACTTTGCAGATAAATAAAAAGTCCCATTTTTTGCCCTGAAATGATTTGTTTAGGTCCCTTCCTGTAATCCAGTCTGTTCACTGCAAGATCAAGGCCCCTTAGACTACGTCTACATTGCACACATATGTCGGAATAAGCTATTTCAGAATAGAAACTCCAAAATAGCTTATTTCAAAATTGCATGTCTACACAGAAAAAACCCATTGTACTAGTACTAAGCTATTTCAAAATAGACCATCCACACTCACTGGACTCTTAATTGCATTTAAGGCCACTTGAAGCTGAGCATCAGGACAGCAATCACTTTCTGGAGCTACTGCTTGAAGCTATCTGAGGCTCGAGCTTAAAAGAACCCCCCCGTACAGCCATGTCTCAGGCTCCTCTCTTTTGCCTACCTCCCCGAGAGACAGCAAAAGAGCAGCACTGGCTGCTCCTGTTGCCCTTGCGGACACCACAACACTCCCAGCCCTGGAGTCAGACCTGCCTGCAAGCACTTGACAGCTCTTAGACCTCATGCCACATCACAGGCTGCACTCATGGCTCTGCAGAAACAGGACCCCCTGCTCATTGCGGGGCACCACCTGTCCTCTCTCCACATGCTGCTCATGCAGCACAGACCCTCTCTTCCTCCCGTGCACGCCGTGCATCGCTGCTTATGGAGAAGGGACATCAGTTCCAACTCGTGGGACTGAATCATGGAGTGGTGGGATGACCAGCAGTGGCTCCAGAATTTCTGCATGTAGAAGGACACTTTCATGGAGCTCTGCCAATGGCTCACCCCTGCCCTCAGGCGATAGGACCTCCACATGTGACCCGCCATACCCCTCCAGAAGCACTCATCGCCATCTAGAAGCTTGCCACACCGGACAGCTACTGCTCCATCGGAAACCAATTTGGTGTGGGGAGAGCAACCATCGGGGCTGTGGTTATGCAGGTATGTCGCTCTTGTGCTATTGTCCCAGGAGAGTGGTGAACTTCTGGAAAGGGGTTTCCTAGGGAAGGAGTGGGGAGTGGTGGAGGCTGCCTCCCTGGAAGGATGGCGATGTGCTCCCACTCCCAGGTCCTCACAGGCTCATCTGTGGCAGCGGCTCCCATGGGGGTGGGAGGTGTAGCAGGTGCCCTCAACTCTGAGCTGACACTGAAAGGTTTCAGGTCAGACAAAAGTGATGTGCTTGGAGCAAGGCCATCTGTGGCCTAGACAACAGGCCCCAATGTCCCGGAGGAGCCTTGCTACCTCCATATCCTGGGGACAAGCAGGCATGGGAAGATGCCAGCCAGGTCAGGAGCCTGTGGGCGGGAGATGAGTGATGGGCTTCCTTCTGAGCCATGCACACGTCGGGACTGACAGTGGCGGTATCCTGCAAAGAGGGGACTTGTACCCACCTGCTGGAGCAATGAGGAATTGTGTTGGGGGAGAGGTGTGTGAGTGGCAAATGCCACTTGCTGGGGAAGGTGCTGCTGGGATCCCCACCACTTCCTCCCCCTTGCCCTCATGGCAGGCTCCCCTGGTGGGGGAATGGTGTCCTCACCATGCTGCCCCGGGAGTGTGGGCATGACCATATGCCGTGTGTGGCACTGCTGTGTGTGCATCTGACACCCCCATCCTCCCTACTGATGGCTTTGGTGGGAAAGTGTTCACCACGGGAATGGGAGTAAGGCAGGCATCTCCAGAAACCCAGTGAGTAGGAGTGCAAGGTTCCTGAGCAGCTGCCTCAATGCATCTGTCTGCTCCGGACTGCTGCTCCATGTGAAGCCACATGCACAGGCTGCTGTATGATTCTTGGCCAAAAAGGCCAGGCGAGGAGTGCACAGCCCTTCTCCACTCTGCCCAAATGTGTCCAGGGAAAGTAATGGAATTCACCTGATGGGGCTTTCCCTGGCCTCATCCCAGCCCTGGGTGACATCCTGGAATGCTGTACCTGCTACAGGTACCAAGGTGAGGTCCTGGCCAGTGGACATGCTATGTGTGGTGGTCACCACCTTGTCATCAATGTCGTCATCCTCCTCCACTGCCACACCCTCTGAGAGGCTGACAACAGGCGTTTCCAGGTTGGAGTCGACAACAAGGGGACAGGAGGTAATCTTGCAGTCGAGCTGGTAGAAGTGGCAGGTCTGGAGTGCTGCTCCCGACTGGGAACTCCTTTCCCTGGCCTTGGAATAGGCCTTGATCTTCATTCTGACCTGGTCCAGAGTGTGGTTGTGCCCTCTCTGGACTAGGCTGTCTGCCATGCAGCCATAGACTTTGGCATTGTGCCATCTGACATGGAGATCCTGGCTGTTGGACTGCTCCCCCCAGATCTCAGTGAGATCCAGGATCTCCACCTCAGTCCACAATGGCACCCTCGTCTTTTGGCCTCAGATGGCATGCTGGGATCTGCCATGGCAGAGGTAGGGCAGAGAGGCTGCAGGGAAAGGGGAACTATAGAGTTCTGAGGAGCGTGGCCAACAGGGCACCTGTGGGAAGCCCTGGAGGCCACTTAGTTCAAAATAACCACAGCTGCACTGTCTACACATGCCCTATTTCAAAATAACTATTCTGGAACAGGCATTATTCCTCATAAATTGATGGTTATGGGTTTCAAAATAAGATGCCGATTATTTTGAAATTATTTCAAAATAATGGGTTTGCTGTGTAGATGCTCACTTTGTTATTTTGAAATAACACTGCTGTATAGAGGTACCCATAGGCAATGAATAATAGTGAGAAACCATGGGATTGGAATAAGGGAAGAATAAATCAGTAAAAATGTAACTTACTGATAATATCTCATATATTATAGTTTTGGACCTTATCCTGTATTTCTTATGTACACGCGTAGTGTCCATTTGTGTGAGTGGGAGCTTTCAAAGCACAGAAGCATTGCAACATTAGGCTGTGTATACTGATAAACTGATTCATTTAATTTGTCATTATCACACTACATTCCATCATCTCTGGTAAAATTACTAACTTCTCCATGGAGGCCAGGAGGTATTCTTCATGTTCATTGAATTGTGTGGTTCTATGGGCAAAGAAAATGTCCAAATATGTTTAGGTTCGACATATTTGTTCCCTGGTTAGCATTAGTCACCAACATCCACATTATTCAGTACAAATTGACTTCTATACTTTTTGTTAACCAACTTGTTAGTGGCAAAATTCTCCAATGTACAAGAGCTGGATGAGAGTGAATTACAACGAAGTCATCACTTCTTGGAAAACATGGCCTAAGGGGGCATGATACATGAAACTATAGGGGAAGATAGTGAATATACATGAAAGGCCACACCAGGGCATCTCAGAGGAACAAACATGCTAGGAAGTACAGGCAGGCCCCGGGTTACGTACAAGATAGGGACTGTAGGTTTGTTCTTAAGTTCAATTTGTATGTAAGTCGGAACTGGTACATATTGTAGGGGAAACTCTAGCCAAACATTTCTCCAGAGCTCACTTTTATTCTCCCACACCTCACTTCCCTCAGTCCTTTATTCTCAAGCTGAGGTGTCTGCTGAGAAAAGCCGCTCCGCGTCTCCCTGGTCTGCTGGGGGGGGGTGCTAGCTTCGTGTCTCCCTGGTCTGCTGGGGGGAAGCAGCTAGTGCGGGGTTGCCTCACCCCGTTTGTAAGTAGGGATCCGATGTAAGTCGGATCCATGTAACCCGGGGACTGCCTGTAAATATTTTGTCTGGGTTAAAGAAAGATAAAATAATAATCCATGTGACCGCAGAGTCAATAATGAAAAATTGCCCAGTCTTACATACAAATGTGGAGGGGATAAAAAAGAACAAAACAGGATAGCAACAAACAAAGCTTGATACAGTTCTTAGGTGAAGTATGGCAAAATGTAGTTAATTCATCCTAATGACTGGAGGAGACCGTGTAATTTAGAGCCTGGCCAAAGTCCTTTGAACCCAATTGGAGTTTTTTTCATTGACTTCTGGAGGCTTTTGGATTAAGCCTTTTGGGAAAAGGGGCCTGATCCTGTGACAAGCTGGGTGTTCCCTTTCACTGGATGTTGAAGGTTGTGGAGTAAAGTAGAAGGTTTGAGAATGTGGCCAGCCCCGAGGAGGTGCAGAAACAAGCAACCTTGTACTGAATATCTTTTAAACTTTTATTAAAATGCTTCCAATTATAACTTTTTATTATATCAGTTTCTTACATGCATGGGCACCAAATAACTACTAGCAGGAACAATAAACAAAATGCAATACAGTAAAGGAAAATTCCCTGAGTTTTTTCTAAATCCCAATATTTGTCAACAAGGGACCAGGGATTATCAACAGTTACATTTACATCAATCTCACTCATAAGGCTAATCATTTATCTAAACTCTTAACACTACTATTTAACAAAACCTCTAACTTCAAATAACAATACTTGCAGTTAACAGACACACAAAGCACAACAGCGACAACAGCATATTCAGTATACGTTACACTCTACAGGGAATTCATTTGGTTCGGTGAGCAGGAGGGGGCCCTCGGGTGATCAGTCCTCAGACCTGACTCATGTTCTGCCTTCCAATCTTTGTTTGGGAACCCTCAATTTGATACAGGAGGGGAAGCTGATTTATAGAGAGAGCTTTCCCGCGCTTTTTTGTGATAGGCTAGCAGACCCTATCTGTTATGTGACAGGAGTGTGGGGGAAAGGGAGGGGATGAGATGATTCTGTTTTTCTCTTTCTGCCATATCAGGCATGGCACAGCCAGTGCAAACTTTACATGCACTTTACATGTCTGGTTTTTGCCCCTGTCTTTTGCTGATCCTTAAGTCACATAGTGTAGGATTTTTCCATCAAGGGGAAGGTGACTTTTAACTAGGAAGGCTATGCGCACGAAGCCTGGCCAGAAAAGAGCCTGCTTTTACACAGGTGTCTCATATATTGAAAGATTGGAGCCTTAGGCCCTCATCCTGCAGGTCCATGAACATTGACAGGATCTGACCATTAGCAAACAAACTAAAAAACACAAGGCTTCATCTTACCTACATTGCTTGTAATATATATATTAAAAACAAACAAACAAACAAACAACTTTTTCAGCTCTTACTACAAAAGGATGTAATATATGATTGAAAACATCTCCCCTGCTAACAAATGAAAGAGCTCTAACTGGTTCTGTTTATTTTGTTTGTTATGAAGTGTCATCCATACATGTTGTTTTGGACTTAATCAGAATAAACAACCCTAATGTTTAAAGAAAATTTTTTATACAGCCAGTATCAAACAATTTTAGTAAGACAAGCATTGCTAATATTTTTGTTTGTTTGTTTTTATTCATATAGAATAAAGGCCCATCAATGGCTACTAGCCAGGATGGGCAGGAATGGTGTCCCAAACCTGTTTGTCAGAAGCTGGGAATGGATGACAGAGGAGGAGACATTTGGTTATTACTCATTCTGTTCATTCTCTCTGAGGCACCTGTCATTGACTACTGTTGGAAGACAGGATACAGGACTAGATGGACCTTTGGTCTGATCCAGTATGGCTAGTTTTGTGGGGAGTTTTTGAGAAAAGATTATACTTATTGATATTGTGTGTAATTAACAATAAGAAATTACAGTTACATTGTCGTGACAAATATAGACCCATATCTTGATACAAAATTAACATTTTAAAAGAAACAATCATCAGGCAGGTGAAAGGGGCTGGCTGAGGGCACATTCCCCTCTGTCCAGGACTATCCTAGCCCAAAGCCTCACAGTCATGAGATTATACATTTTAAATGTAATCTTAATGGCTGAAATTTGAAGCCCATGTACAAATTTGTCAAATAAAGATTGTTTTGTTGGTTCCTTTTTTATCTCTACAGGTTTTTAATGATTAAAACATTAAGAAATCTGTAGAAACTCACATCGCACATACTTTTCTTTTTTGGAAAATATCAGTTACATGTTTAAGGATTGTTCATCCCTAAATTCTTCCTTTTATCATTGTGATATTTGCCCCAACAATTATTCCTTATTAAGATGGAGTTTGAAAGAACATTTTTTAAATTGTTGATATTTCCAAGATCTGTTCTTCTTGTTTGGTCTTATGTCTCATATATGCACAATTACAAAATGCACCTTTAACTAGCATGTGGTATTTCTGGTGCCAGAATGATAGAATATGATCCAGCATTTAATTATATAATGAGATTGGATTTGTCAGTGTTTGATGCATCTGTACCCAAGATGGACACTCTGTATTAGACTGTTATTCCAGTTCCAGCCTAATTTGTGCTTCCTTAAGAGTATCTCTTGAAGTCTCATAATGCCCAACCTCCCATTTCAACTGGACATTCCAACTATTCCATGACCATAGGAATTCTCTGAACAAGTTTGTTTAATTTCTTAATTTTTTCAGAGGTGCAATGGGAATAATGGAAAAAAGATAAAATATCTGGACAGGGCATACATTTTAAGTCTATAAAATCTGTCTATCAAAGTCACAGGTATTAATACACAACCTCCTAGGTCATTGTAAATAATTGTCATTAATAGGTCGATATTTAATTGAAATATCTACCCCCATTCAGATGATACAATTAATGCCTAAAATATCTAATGTAATTACCAACTACTTTCCATGGGCATTTATTATGTATTAGAATCATATGGAAGCAAGACATAGTATTGCTGATTTAGAGCAATTTAGAATTAGATTATATAAAGAAATGTAGGGCATAACATTGCCCTGACAGGGGAATAGACTCAATGACTGAATGAGTAGTTTCCATATCTAGTTTTTATGGCACAGCTGTGCTTTCAGAATTAAGGCTTGACCCTACTGCACTAATACCTCAAACATCTAATGACCATGGTGGGAAATGTTCATATGTTGAATACTATAACTGGCAGTAGATCCAAGAAAATCAACAGGATGTGATTGAAATGTACCTGGTCATCACTGGAAAACAAGAAAAAACAAATAAACAAATCCCCCCAAACAAACAAACATTTTATTGATGCTAACAAGTATAATTCCAAATGCATCACCTAAGATAAACTAATCTCAGCTTTCATTCTGATTTGCTATATAATTTTAGACATTGTATGAAACCTCTCTAATATGGGGATAACAACTAGGCATGTCAACATACAGTCGAGTACATGATTAACTGATAAGCCTAGGCTGGTGGTCACCAATCAGTGGACTGGGATCCACTGGTAGATCTTGGAGCCTTTGACAGGTGATCCTGACTGATTTGGCCAGGAAGCTGCCCTCTTTAAGCCTCCTACTTACTATTCGGAGTGTGGGAGAGAGAAAAGCGGGGAGGGCCCTGATGTCAAGGTGTCCTCCCTACTTCCACTCTCGTACCCTATCTCCACACAGAGAGAAGGGGATGGAGGGAACTTGGCAATGCAAATCTCTGTCACTCTCACACACCATGTGTGTGTCTGTCAGTCTCACAAACACACTGTCCTCCACTCCCGTCCCCTGACCCAACACATATGTGGGCTGCTGTTGTTACTTTTACTGCTTGCAAAGTGGGTTACTTTTGGTTTTTGGCTGGTCTGTGCATTCCATAACTTTCATTTCTCTCTTACATTTAAATGTACTTATTTGAGTAGTGAGTTCTAAAATGCTGAACCTGTCGTGGCTAGAGTCATTATCCCAATGATAATTGCTGCTCCTGGATATGGCTGGCATGTCCCTGCAGCTCCTGAGAAAGGCAGAGCAGGGGCTCTCCACATGCTCTCCTTGTCTGCAGACACCATTCCTGCAGTTCCCATTAATCAGTAATGGGAAACCATGGCCAGTAGAAGCCAAACTCCTTGGCCCAAGACCAGAGCCTGCACCTCAACCCCCTACTCCAGCCTGGCGAAAGTGAGTGAGGATGGGGGAGGAAGGGTGATGGAACGAGCAGGGTGAGACCTCAGAGAAAGGATGGAGCAGGGGTGGGCCTCAAAGAAGGAGTGGGAAGGAAGTGGGACAAGGGTATTTGGGTTTGAGGTAGATCTTACAGTGCACTTAGATTGAAAAAGTGATCTTGTGGTTAAAAAGGTTGGAGATCACTGGCCTAGGTGTATTTCTGTAGGCATATTCAACTACATGTATTCAGCAGCAGTAAGCAGGGGAGCGGGAGCTGGTTCCGTGGGGAGTCAGCTTTTAAGCTGGCTTCCAACGAGCACTAGACCATGGAGCTTTCAAGCCAGTTCCCTGCGTTTTTGGCTCATGTGAGCTGCTTGCTTCTGCCTGTGCTGCTGTGACAGGTGGAAGTTGATATGTGTAGAGAAGCAGCTTTTAAGCTGGTTCTCCTCATGTGCCAGATCCACAGAGCTGCCTCGGCCCACCATCCGCTCCACCCCGCTGCACTGCTGCCTCTATCATAGCTCAGACTCCTGTGAACAGAGGCTGCTGCCACCCCGCGCTGTTCCCTATGTATCCTTACACTCCATATTTGTTGTAATTTCAGGCCAGTTTTTGTTCCACAAAAAGCAACCCCCGACCCTCCAAACCATAACTTTCAATCAGTTCTTAAAAAAAAAACCCTGTGTTACTGGCTACATTCTCTCTCTCAGCACATTGCCACTGCCAAAAATGCACTGAGGCCTGTTCTGTGGCTCAAGTGCAGCGAGGTGGTGGACACAGTTCCATGTCGAGTGGACAAGCGCCAATACCCTAAAACCATTCTCATTAGCAGCCAGTGATTTTCAGCCTCCTCATAGAGGTCAAGAACTGAATGGGCCCTAACGACAGAACTGCTGAGCTGCCCCTGTAGGAGCTCTATTGATTCTGCCATTTGAGGTACATCAGTGAGGGAAGCCTGTCTCACTGTTCTCTGTGCTGCACCTGTTCTGTGACTACACTGGGGTCTCCTGATCTGTCAGTCAAGCGCTTACTCATCAACACAAAACATGGTTAGTGTCTCTCTCAGAGGGGGGCAGGTCCATTAAACTCAACCGGTCTCTCTCCAGGGATTGCTGTGCACTGGACAGCAATATTCCTGAGTTTCTAAGATGCTATTGCAGGTACCTTGGTCGTATGAATGTTGGGTTTTTAATATTTGCAATATTGTTACCATGTTGATCCCAGGTTATTGGAAAGACCAGGTGGATGAGGTCATAGCTTTTACTGTTCCAGTTTCTGTTGATGAGAGACAAGCTTATATAGAAGTCTGATATTTTTAATGGCACTTCCTGCTGCATATGATGAACCTTATTAATCCTCCTCATGTGAGAGTTACAGAACTCCTAACATGGGTGACTTGAATATGAAGGAGTTTTGTAAATTAAAAGAATCTAAGGGACTTATCTACTGGTGATGAAGATCCTGCCACTGGATTTGGATTAACCCCCACTGTTCTTTTTTAGTGTGCACATAAGAATGGCCACACTGGGTCAGACCAAGGTTCATCTAGCCCAGCATCCTGTCTTCCAACAGTGATCAATGCCAGATGGCCCAGAGGGATTGAACAGAACAAGTATTAATCAACTGATCCCTCTCCTGTCATCCATTTCCAGTCTCTGACAAACAGAGGCCAGGCACACCATTCCAACCCATCCTGGCTAATAAGCATTGTTGGATCAACCCCTATGAACATATCTAGTTATTTTTTAAATCCTGTTAAACTCCTGGTCTTCACAACATTCTCTGGCAAGGAGCCCACAGGTTGACTATGTGCTACGTGAAGAAAACCTTCCTTTTGTTTGTTTTCAATTTGCTACCCATTAATTTCATTTGGTGACCCCTAGTTTTTATGCTACAGGAACAAGTACATTACTTTTCCTTATTCACTTTCTCCATACCTGTTATGATTTTTATAGACTTCTATCCTATCCTTCCTTTGTCTCCTCTTTTCTAATCTGAAAAGTACCATTTTTTAAAATCTCTCTTCATGTGGCACCCATTCCAAACCCCTAATACTTTTTGATGCCCTTTTCTGAACCATTTCCAATGCCAGTATATCTTTTTGGAGATGAGGCAACCACAGCTGTATGCTGTATTCAATATGTGTGTATACCATGGATTTATTTAAAGGCAATACAATATTCTTTGTCGAGTGGTGTCCCTGTAGGTGCTCCACTCAGGTCTCGGTGCATCCCTGTACTAGGGATAAGAGATTTTCAGTAACAGTTCCCCTCGCTCTGCGCCTGCGCACTCAGCAACCCTTCCTCCCTCGGAGGCCTTGGAGCATGCATGTGGTGTGAGTCCCGTCTGTTCCTTTTCAACTGTCCCTGGCTGAAGATGGAGCTCAGCAGTGCTCTTCCTCCTGATAGAAACAATTGAATCCCTTAGTTATTTTTATCCCTTTTCCTCATAGTTTTAGTTAGTTAATCTTCTCGACATTAACTTCAAGAAACAAAAAAATAGCATTAGCCGTGGATGTAATGGCTTTTCTTCTCCGCTACAATGCCGGATTCCTCTGGCTTCAAAAGATGTGATTCCTGCAGAGACTCAATGCGTACCTCAGACGGCCATGCGTCATGTGTCAAATGCCTGGGGGAGTCTCAGATCGCGCAGAAATGCCTGCATTGCCTGAACATGTTGGCAAGGGCGAGAAAGGACCGCGAATTGTGGCTCAAAGCAATTCTCTGGGAAAAGTCTCTTCAATCACCAAGGGACAAACCAGAGGACATGCGGGTGCAGCAAAAGCTCTCCAGCAGGGCAGCTTCATTACCGTGCAAAGGCTCTCAGGCCGCAAGGGCTTCCCTGGCATGCTCCCTGTCTGAGCTGCCTAGAGCCTCTCGTTCCCCAGTGCCATTAGTGTCTGGTACTGCGGAGAAACACAAGTCAGTGCCAGCCAGGAGCGCTGAGGCACAAACTAACACTGCCATATCTGCAAGTGGCAGTGAGGAAGCAGTTTCAGATAAGCCACATATGCCTTCTCCATTTGCTCCTGTGAGCTCTCCCTCTGCACCCAATTTAACCAGGCAGAGTGATTGTGACCGCCTTATGGCACAGCAGCACAAGAAAGTGCTGTGCAAGACACAGCACCTACAAAAATCTCCTCAGCCTGAGTCAAGAGGAGTAACTGCCTCACCACGCTCCACGGTGCAGGGGCACTCTAACATCTCTCAGAGTGGCCCCCATTTGCCGATACTGCTCTCCCCAAGGTCTGACTACGGTAGCGGACATAGGAGCAGGTCCTCCCATGCTCCTTCACTAACTTCCTGGCATTCATACCAGGATTACTCTCTCCAACAACATCCTATTTGGCCCAGCCAACCATGGATGTATCCCCCACATCAGCTCCCGTCTTAGTGGAGTCCTTGGGATACATGGCAGGGGTACCAACCGCGGTCCTCTCACACTTACCAATCAAGACACACAGCCTCTACATCTAGGCAACACTGCATCTCTAGGCACTCACCCTCAATTTTTGCACACGCCTCACCTGCTTGCCCACCCTCAGTAAATTCTCAGATGGGCTCCACTGAGCAGGATCACTTACCTCAGTCGGATTCAGAGACCTCCTTGCATGAATCCAGGTCTAAGCAGGTGAAGCAGTATTTCAGATCTCACCTTCTCCCCTGGCAGATGACCTGAAACATTTTCAGGAACTTTTTAAACGGGTAGCACAGTCACAAGAAATTACACTACAAGAGGTGCAGGATAAACAATATAAATTACTCACCATATTACAACCCTCAGCATCCTCCAAAATAGTTTTACCTATCAATGAAGCTATCCTCAAATCTTCGGATGCTTTGTGGCAAAATCCAGCCTCTGTCCCACCCACAAACTGTAGAGCGGACAGAATATACTTCATCTCTGCAAAGGACATGGACTTTCTATTTGCCCATCCACAGCCAAATTCCCTGGTGATGGACTCTGTGAATCACAGGGCTAAGAATCCACAATTTAAATCTACGCCCCATGACAAAGAACACAAACGGCTAGATGCTTTGGGCCACAAAGTGTACTCTTCGGCCACACTCCAATTCCACATATCTAATTACACAGCATTATTGGCCAACTATAATCACGCCAATTATGCCAAATTACAAGATTTGCTTCAGGACCTCCCGGCATTGCCTACAGCCCGATATAGCATCGCAAAGCACCTCTCTCTATCTCCACCTGTACTTCAGTCCCTCGAATGGTGGACATCTGCGCACAACTTTCTCGCTGGTATATTCTTCCATCAACTAGATCCTTCAGTTACTATAACAACAGATGCATCACTCATGGGCTAGGGAGCCCACTTTGGTGCAGTGTCAATACAGGGCACATGGGCCCAACACGAGAGACACTTCCACATCAATATCCTGAGCTCAGGGACATTCACAGGGTATGCACCCATTTCCTTCCCCTCATAAAGGGCAGAACTATCCGTGTCCTCATGGACAACACACCATTCATGTTTTATGTCAACGGGCAGGGAGGTGCCCGCTCACACTCTCCATGTGCCGAGGTAGTCAAATTCTGGAACTGGTGCATCAGGAAACACATAACACCAACAGCAATGCAGACACCAGGACCTCTTTACAACACCGCACAACCACAAATGCCACAGATTCTTCTCTCGGGCAGGACTAGGCAAGAGATCAGAAGGGGATGCCTTCACCATCCACTGGACAGCTCCCCTTCTTTAGGCCTTTCCACCATTCCCGCTCATCGCCAGAGTGATCAATAAGATTTGATCTGATTGGGCCACAGTAATCTTAATAGCCCCTGGCTGAGACAGCCCTGGTTCCCTTGCCTATCCTACCTGTCCATAGATCAACCTGTGCTTCTCCGTGTGGTGCCAAATCTCCTCACACAGCGCCAAGGCAGTATATGTCACCTCAATGTCAAGACCATGAAACTCACAGCTTGGGTTCTCAATGGTTCCAGAATGAAGAACTTACCTGCGCAGACAGGGTCAAACAAGCTCTTCTAAACAGCTGTTGTCCCTCTATGAGAAGCATCTACCAGAACAAATGGACATGTTTTCGTCAATGGTGCACGATGAGCAACTTGTATCCCACCACAGTCCCCATATCTACCTTTCTCGACTATCTCATGGACCTCAGCAATGCTGGCCTCTCCATCAGCTCTGTCCAGGTCCACCTGTCCGCAATCATGGCCTTCCATGATCTGGTATACGGCTTCTTCCTCTTCACACATCCAACGGTGAAACGTTTTCTCACAGGCTTACAGAAAATGCATCCAAACATCTGCCCCCCAGTGCCACCGTGGGACCTGAATCTGGTCCTTGACACGCTCACTAAGCACCTTTTGAGCCATTAGCCACTACACCACCACAATACATATCTATGAAAGTGGCATTCATAGTGGCAATAACATCAGCAAGAAGGGCAGGAGAAATTGCAGCCCTCATGGCAGACCCTCCCTTCATTACATTTACCAGGGATAAAGTCATACTTAGACCCCATCCCAGGTTTCTCCCTAAGGTTATATCCAACTTCCATGTAAATAAACCCATTTACTTACTGACCTATTTTCCAAAACCTCACGCCTCCCCTAAGGAGGCTATATTACATACATTGGATGCAAGAAGGGCAGTGGCGTTCTACCTTGATAGAACTAGAGCGACCAGGAAATCAGATAGGCTCTTTGTTGCGTGATCAGGGCCATGCACAGGAACAGCAGTTTCCACACAGTGCCTATCCAGATGGATTGTAGGCTGCATATGCACCACTTATGAACTTAAGAGCAAACAGCCACCACAGTCCATCAGAGCGCATTCCACACGTGCAATGGCCACTACAATGGCCTTCCTCAATAATGTACCACTGGCAGACATCTGTAGAGCAGCCACATGGTCCTCTTACCATACTTGCACGTATCACTAGGCCCTACACAAAGGGTGGATACCCTCCATATCTCTAGCAGATGCGGTCCTTCCTCCTTCCACTTAGACAGACTTCAATGCCCACCTTGATGGGGCAGATATTGGTATGGAGTCACTGAGTGGAGCACCCACAGGGACACCACTTGACAAAGAAGTTACTCACCCTGTGCAGTAACGGTGGTTCTTTAAGATGTACCGGTATGTCCTGTGGGTGCTCCACTACCCTCTTGTCCTTCCCTCAGCTTGGAGTCTACAGGAATTTCAGGTATAAAAGGAACAGACGGGACTCATGCCACGTGCACTCCACGGCCTCTGAGAGGGAGGAGGGCACTGAGTGCACAGGTGCAACACAAGAGGCATTGCTACTGAAAATCTCTGATCCCTGGTGCAGGGATGCACAGAGACCTGAGTGGAGCATTCACAGGAACACACACCTCAAAGAACCACCGTTAGTGCACAGAGTAACTACTTCTTTTCTATCTTATTCTCTATCCTTTTTTTAATGATCCTTTTTAATGATCCTTTTTAATGATCCAGAAGATCCATTATTCCTGAATTTAAGAGGAATAAGTGATCTTTCGGAAAAGGCTTTATTTTCTGAACGATCCCGTCTAGACTGGTGCTTTTCTCCGGCAAAGCCCCGAGCCGGAAAAAAGCGGCAGCCGTGTTCATGCAAATGCCGCGGGGGATATTTAAATCCCCCGTGGCATTTGCAATTTCGACTTGTCTCATTAGCATCCCTTTTCCAGAAAAGGGTGCCAATGTAGACACAGCCTTAGAGTTCTTTGAAGGGGTTAACAAACATGCGGACAAAGGGGATCCAGTAGATATAGTATACTTAGATTTTCAGAAAGCCTTTGACAAGGTCCCTCACCAAAGGCTCTTGTGTAAATTACATGGCCATGGGATAAGAGGGAAGGTCCTTTCTTGGATTGAGAACTGGTTAAAAGACAGGAAATAAAGGGTAGAAATAAATGGTAAATTTTCAGAATGAAGAGGGGTAACTAGTGGTGTCCTCCAAGGATCAGTCCTGGGACCAATTCTTTTCAACTTATTCATAAATGATCTGGAGAAAGGGGTAAGCAGTGAGGTGGAAAAAGTTTGCGGATAATACCAAACTCTTTAGGATAGTCAAGACAGAAGCAGACTGTAAGGGACTCCAAAAAGATCTCACAGAACTGAGTGATTGGGCAACAAAATGGCAAATGAAATTTAATGTGTAAAGTACTGCACATCAGGAAAAATAACCCCAACTATACGTACAGTATGATGGGGGCTAATTTGGCTATAAGTATTTGGTCCTGCCATGAGGGCAGGGGACTGGACTCGATGACCTCTCGAGGTCCCTTCCAGTCCTAGTATTCTATGATTCTATGAAATCAGGAAAGAGATCTTGGAGTTATCCTTGATAGTTCTCTGAAAACTTCCACACAGTGTGCAGCGGCGGTCAAAAAGGCAAATAGGATGCTAGGAATTATTAAGAAAGGGATAGAAAATAAGATACAGAATATCTTACTGCCCCTGTATAAAACTATGGTACGCCCACATCTTGAATACTGTGTACAGATGTGGTCTCCTCACCTCAAAAAAGATATTTTGGCCTTGGAAAAGTTTCAGAAAAGGGCAACTAAAATGATTAGGGGTTTGGAATGGGTCCCATATGAGGAGAGGCTAAAGAGACTGGGACTTTTCAGTTTAGAAAAGAGGAGACTGAGGGGGGATATGATAGAGGTCTATAAAAGCATGAGTGGTGTGGAGAGGGTGAATAAAGAAAAGTTATTCATTAGTTCCCATAATAGAAGAACTAGAGGACATCAAATGAAATTAATGGGTAGCAGGTTTAAAACTAATACGCGAAAGTTCTTCTTCACACAGTGTGTAGTCAACCTGTGGAACTCCTTGCCAGAGGAGGCTGTGAAGGCTAGGACTATAACAGAGTGTAAAGAGAAGCTAGATAATTTCATGGAGGTTAGGTCCATAAAAGGCTATTAGCCAGGGATAGAAATGGTGTCCCGGGCCTCTGTTTGTCAGAGGCTGGAGAGGGATGGCAGGAGATAAATCACTTGATCATTGTCTTCGGTCCACCCTCTCTGGGGCACCTGGTGCTGGCCACTGTCGCCAGACAGACTACTGGGCTAGATGGACCTTTGGTCTGACCCAGTACGGCCGTTCTTATGTTGGGATGGAGGGGGTATGGAGACCCAGGCAGGTAGGTATGGAGATCTTCTCCACCAGGTCCCAACCTAGGGCCCTGTTAGTGGTGGAGTGGACCATCAAGAGCTTTGTGGGGAATCCAGTCAAAAGACGTCAAGCATCTGGGGTTCACCTCCCTGCCCTGGGCTACTTTCTACCAGTGTCTTCTTTTCCATCCCTTTCTTCCAGCCTGGGGGCTTCTGCTGCAGTCCCCATCTGTCTGAAAACAGCATCGGTGTGCACCTGTGCTTTTCTTCCAGCAGCTCCTGCAGAACCTCCTTCCTAATTGACGCTCAGCCCAGATGGAGCTGTTCCACTGGCCTTTAGAGCTTGCCTCCAGTAGGAACATGCTGGACAGAGATATGGGGTGAGGCCTTCTTGGCCAGGAAGCCAGGCTTAATCCCTGCAGCCTCAGTGCAGGGTGGTTACAGCCCATCACATTCAGCTTCACACCAGGGGAGCCCACTTTAATTTTAATATACCCTTTTTTTAATATACCCTTCATAACACTCAGATTGAGTAAAATGGGTATGTTGCTATAGCACAGGGGTGGGCAATAATTTTTGACTGGGGGCCACTTGAGAAATTTTTAAAGTGGCCCCAAAGGGGAGAGGCCTCAGGTGGAAGAGCCAGGGCCAGGACACTTCCATGCTCACAGAACCTGATTGGTCTGTGGGTGAGGGAGCATGTAAAGTCTTTGCCCCCATCCTTCCCAGAGAGAACCACCAGCTGTTCTGAATAGCTGGTGGTTCCTTCTAGGCACCCACGCCCTTGGCAGTAGGAGGTGACTTCACATGCTCCCTAACCCCTTACACTAGGTCAATCAGTGTCTGGGGGCAGCAGGAATACATGAAGTCTGCCCCCACCCTGCAAGGGAGCCCTGCCGAGTGCCTTGAAAGGACCAGTGGAAACTTCACATGCTCCCCCCACACTCAGGCCCTGATTAGCCTGGGGGCGGAGAGAAGCGTGAAGTCTCTCGCTTCCTGCCTTCTGGCATATGGTGCTTAGAGTCAACGGCCAGGATTGGCTATAAGCACCGCGTGCCCCCCTGGCCTTAGATCCTAATTGGCACGATCTCCCTGAGCTAGATCAACCTGCTTGGAAGGCTGGATCCGCCCCATGGAGGCCCTTTTGCCCTGCTATAAAGTGTAACAGCATATGAATTAAATAAAAGTTAGCCACTAAAGCTCCTGCTCTTTTCAGGAGGAACAATCTTGACTTCAGGCTCTGAGGATGTTTGGATGAGAGGCATAAGGATCTTGCACAAAAAGGGGTTTTTGAGCAAAAAGGAAACATCCACACTGCTTGTTTTTGCGCAAAAATGACTCAAAGTCCAAATCAGCACTTCATTTGCATACTCTCTGCCCACAAAAGCCAGCAGTTAGACATAGCCATATACCTCTAAGGTGCATGAATGGAATAACATGCAGTAAAAGGGCTGGATGCTTATAAAAATTGCATTCCAGAGAGTCAGCTAGACGAACGTTTCTTCTAGCAGTTACAAGGTTTTAAAATCAGTGTCACAGCTACCTGTGGTTAGCATTTCTGCATGTATATAGATGCAGGAGCTGTCAGAACAGCCATATGGGCCCTTTTTAACCAAGTAAAATACAATGGGGTATATTTCAAGTCTTCAGATGCATTTTAAAAAACATGACAGTATCAGTTTTGTCACTAGCAGTACCCTTAATTTTAAAATCAATCATTTCTTACTCTATGCCAACATCCATGGAAAATCTGTAGCTAGTGGAAGAAGAGCACTGCTTGTATTTCTTAACATCCACCTTCATTTCACCATTATGTGTGTGCCTGTTTTTTTCAAACCTGTAACTGGAAAAGCAATGTAGTCTCATGCTCTGCATTGCTTCCCTTTAACAAATAACACCAAGGCTATGTGCTACATCATGGTAGAAATCTGACTGTCTCAGTTATGAATGTTTAAGATGATATAACATCAAGATTTTAATTACCAATTTCCCTAACCCAGAAGTGCTAGTGAGCAATTGTTGTGAATGATGCAAACACAATTTTTTCCTCTCTCCATCTCTTCTTCAATACTTCCATGTGTAACTCTATTTTTCAAAGTAACCCTATGTATCTTAGGCTTCAGGGGATAGCTGAGTTAGTCTGTACATGATAAACTTAAATAATAAATGGTCTGGTAGCACTTTATAGACTAACAAAACATGTAGATGGTATCATGAGCTTTCGAGGGCACAGTCCACTTCTTCAGATGACCAGAGTTTTCAGTTTAGGATGTGCAGACGCAAAATAAATAGGGGGAAAATGGAGGGGGTGAGGAAAAAAAGGAGGGGGACAGGAAACAAGGAGCAGAGGGCATGGAAATATCAAAGGGAAAAACAGGAAGGCAGAATTGGGAATTGGTGAGAACCTGAAGATTGGGTACTTAAAACGAAGCAGATAAGAATCAAAGTCAATAGATGGTACCCTTCTGTAAGAGAAAAGAAACTGCTCCCCCAGAAAAAAAGTTTGGCCAGGTCGCTCTTGCTATAGTGGGCTGTAGTACTCCTTGAGAGAAACCGGCCGCACCCTTCCTGCATACCATTGCCTTTAGAAAGAGGGAAGGTGTGAAAAGGGGAAAATAGCCTCAGACTCTCTCACCCGTCACCTTGGCGTGAGAACTGCGGGGCTTACCTGGTCGCATGCAACCTGCACAGTTTCGGCCCAACCCCTGGGACACAGACCCCCCCACTTGGTGACCATTGGGCCATATATGGTAATATGCAAGTGCAGGGAAGTGATGTGCAGATTTGGGGATAAATACCCATGGCACAGTTCGCTCTAGGAGGTCTTCACTACACACGTACGTGTGTCTTCTCATATACTTCAAAGCGCTGCCGGCCTGATCAACCGACCAGCCACCTCCCCCGACTCTCAGGCGTAACCAAGGCCTTCGCAACCAAACCAATATCTGTTAAATGTTCCATGTGCTGTGTAAGTTGGTATGTATGATTTGATTTTTTCTTGTTGTATAAGCTTAGTGTTGTAGTTGTTTTGGGTAGTACATAGAGTTTGTAGTTATCACCGTTATTTAATTAGTGTAGCTGGATATTTTAAGATTAGGGACTATTCCCCTTGCCATTCCCATCCTTATATCTCTGACACGTTTAACTAGAAATCATAGAATAAATATAATAAATACTGTAAATTCATTATTAACACTGTCTATTAAAAATCTTAGAATAAATACTATAAATTCACTATTGTCATAAATAAATATTTTTTATTTGATAAAACTGTCCACCTGGTTCTGTCCTTCCCCCCTTGGGTATTTACAGTAAAACTCCATTAGTCCGGCATCTAATGCTCCGGGACTCCTGATGGTCCGGCACCATCAGGAACCCGGAGGTGCTGGGGCAGCCGGACAGGCTTCCCCCATTCAGCTGCTGCTGAAACTGACCAGCAGCTGAGTCGGGGAAGCCGGGAGCAGAGCAGCTGGACTGCTGCTGGGTTGGTCTGGTAGCGCTGCCCCTCCGGGCTGCGGGACCAACCCGGCAGAACCCCAGCTGCTCTTGGGGACGCCTGGGGCAGAGCAGCTGGAGTGCTGCTGGGTTGGTCCCACAGCGGCAAAGGACGGCGATGCGGGACCAACCCGGCAGGACCCCAGCTTCTCTGCCCCAGGGGTCCCCAATTCAGCCGCTGCTGAAACAGATCAGCGGCTGATTCCAGGAAGCCCGGGGCAGAGCTGCTCTGCCCCGGGCTTCCTGGAATCAGCCGCTGATCTGTTTCAGCAGCAGCTGATTTGGGGACCTCTGGGGCAGAGCAGCTGGGGTGCTGCCGGGTTGGTCCCGCAGCGCCGAGGGGCGGCGCTACAAGACCAACCCGGCAGCACCCCAACTGCTTTGCCCCAGGCATCGGGATTCAGCTGCTGCTGAAACTGACCAGCAGCGTCAGTTTCACCAGCAGGCTGAATCTGGATGCCTGGGGCAGAGCAGCTGGGGTCCTGCCGGGTTGGTCCCGCAGCGCCGTCCTCTGGTGCTGCGGGACCAACCCGGTAGCACTCCAGCTGCTCTGCCCGAGGTGTCCCCAAGAGCAGCTGGGGTGCTGCCGGGTTGGTCCCGCAGCCCCGAGGGGCAGCGCTACGGGACCAACCAGGCAGTACCCCAGCTGCTCTGTCCCAGGCATCCCCAAGAGCAGCTGGAGTGCTGCTAGGTTGGTGCCGTAGCGCCGCCCCTCGGCGCTGCAGGACCAACCCGGCAGCATCCAAGCTGCTCTATTGCTGGCATCCCCTATTCAGCTGCTGCTGAAACTGACCAGCAGCGTCTGAATCAGGGACTCCTGGAGCAGAGCCTGACTATTGTAAGGGGGGGCTATGAGGGGTCTGGGGTAGCATCCCCTCCCACCCCACTCCAGACCCCTCATAGCCCCCCCTTCTGATAGTCCGGCATATCTGATAAACCGGCACCCCCTGGGTCCTAAAGGTGCCGGATTATCGGAAGTTTACTGTATCATCGGACCTGTGATTCTCACTACACCTTCCTAACACAGGACTCTACACAAAGAGCTGTTTGCACCTTCATTGAATATTAGGTGGATAGTGTCCCAACCATCCCACATCACGATTGAGGCTGTTAGCATGAGAATTGAACTTGCAGATGAACTGTAATTCCAATGCTTCTTTGTATATTTGGCTAGTGGAGTTGGTTTGTGACAAGACAGCCATTTGAAGATCTTTTAAATAGTGATTAGGAAGATTAAAGTGTTCCCCAACAGGTTTCTGCATATTGCCCTTAGGTATTCTGTCATGCTGGAGTACTTCTTACTCTGACTCCTGTAACCCTCATTGTTCAAGGAGCAAGGGAAGTCAGAGGAACAGTGCTCTATTTCGAAATCAGAGCTGTGTAGACGCTCCCACTTTTGAAATAATGTTTTGAAATAAGCCATGTCATTGATGTAACTCAGTTTGTGTAGCTTATTTCAAGTTAAGTCCTGCTGTGTAGACACACCCTAAATTCCTCCAAAATTTCTTCAGATGGATTTAGAATAGTTTTATATATAAAATACTCATTTATGAGAGTAACTCAAACGGCTATTCTTCAACTCTTGAAACTCAGCTTGTAAATGCAGCAAAACGCACTGAAGTGGGTACTTTATTAACCTTGAAAAATGATAATTATGAACACTTGAAAATGCAGGAACAAATATGCACAGAGGAAAGCTCTAATTAGCAGTGGGCTTTTGGCAACAGGACTTGAATCAGACCTTTTAAAAACAACACCAAACCAATCAACCAAAAACAGATGGAGCATACAGAATATACAAGCTTCAGGGTGAAAGTGGTAAGGTAGTTTTGATACATACACTTTCTTAAAACACAGAAAATTAAATGAACGCTATAATGCTAAGGCTACAGACTTAAACATAAAAAAGTTAGGAAATGCAAACATTGAGGCCCCCTCAGCAAAGTTAACTTGCTTTGAGTGCACTCACATCCTACTAGTTTCTACCCTGTACTTCAGAAGTTGCTTAATGAAATAGTCTTATGATGTTTGTATTACAGTAGCAGCGAAGGATTCCACTTATAGATCCTACTGTGTTAGGTACTATATAAAAAGAACAAAAGGTCTTAAAAAAAGAGTGTTGTAAAAAGCGAAGGATAGTCATGGTGGTTAACGTTGAAGATGGTACCTTAACTTTTGCATTTCCCAACATACATGCATGACATTTTAACATTGCATGAACACTTTCTGTATATGGTTCAGTAGAAGCATACTGTTATTTTGCTTAAGCTGGTAACTTCTCTGCCATATGAACAAGGAAAATTAATAAAATCTGATTTGATTTTATGTAGAATCAGCTTTTCATTTGTTAATTACAGTTCATAGGCTTATTAAAATGGCTTTGCTATTAGTTCACACACATCATTAATTGAGCACCCATGCATTGTCTGTGGCTAAATGATTCATACATTTAGTGTGTTAAATATGACTGACTGCAAACAATTGCATACATGTTTAGGTGTGCTAGAAATGGGCCTAAGACATTAAAAGTATGCATTTTAAACATTTATTTAAAATATTAGAGACTTACTATATTTATTTCTCCCCCCCCCTCTAATTTTTCTCTTTCTGCTTAAAAGCATATTGTAGTCAATTGTCACTCTATTCTTTTCCATCAATGTGCAAAATAAATTTGTCCATATGCACTGAGACATGTATGAATATGCACCACTAGCAAAAACAAAAACCTAGCAATTGGTGCTCTGCTAATGAGCTGGGCCACATCTGAATCTCTCCTCAGTGGCTGCACAAGTGCACAGCTTACAGGGCACACTGACTGTAGTGTTTTTATGTGAAAGGCACCATGCTAATTTCCTTTCTTTGGGGGATAAAATTAATCCTTTTGTAGTTTTTTAAACTAATACACAAACTAAGACTGCATAGGTTACAACATTTAAAGCTTCTTTTGAAGCTTCAGTAACAAAGCAGCTGAAGACAGTGGTGATTTCATCTTGAATAATATTTGACACATTTTCCATTAGGCGTCACTGCCTTCATTTTGCAGATACAAACAGTATTTTGCTCCAAGTTTTGTTTCACCATGTACCCTGTCTGTTATCTCAAGTGTCTCTAAACCACTGGGTCCTAACTTATCTTTCTTCGTTTCTGGAAGGTTTAGTTTCTTCTCTTGTGATAAAAAATATATATGCAAGTAACACAGAAAAACGTTCACTTCTAGGATTCTTTTGGCAAATGAATGGACTCACACAAAGACAACTCTTACACCCAATAAGGCCAAGAGGCTCTCCAGCACCTGGGACTAAAACCCCAACCCATTTTGTTTACCACAAGCTTTTTTAAACAAACAAAACAAAAAAGAAAAGAAACTGTGTGCCGTTAATAAAATGTACAATACCTATTGGCTATGGCTCTGACACAATGTTTATGTTAAAATTTGTGGGAGAGAAGGGGATTTTTTCCTTCAGTTAATGACATTTTCAAAGAGTGAGTGTGCAGTGTATACATTATTTCCAGGGCAGATCCTACCACAGTTATAATCTGTCAAATTCAGAGGTTGCAGAGAAACAATTAGAAACTTCAAATGATAAATATAGAGAAGTTGGAGCAGCTGTGAGGGACTGTGATTATATATTCCCCCTTGCTGTTTATAGTGCCTAAGCTATGTAGATACTGATGAACAAGGTGCATGTGCCTTGCATTTTGCTCGGAGTTATGCAGTATTAACAGAAAATGAAGTGCTCATGTTGAGGAATTCTAAACACATTGCATTTGTTTTCTTCTTCATACCTTGGCCTTTCCCCCCTCCATCTCTCTCTATCTGTAGTTGTAGACCTCTACTGTACTGAAAATAACTCCCTTTCCTACAAAGACTTTGAAGAAAGCTCCAGGTAACACAGGTATAGGAGAGGTTTTCAAAGCAATGCTAACTTTTTTGTTCTGGAAAAATTTAAGAAACGAATAGTCTAGTAGCACCTTAAAGACTAACAAAACATGTAGATGGGATCATGGACTTTCGTAGGTACAACCCACTTCTTCAGATAAATGGAGTATTAAAAGTCCAGTTTCAATATAAATAGGGGTTGGGGGAGAAAGGAAGGGGGGAAATAGTGAGTTAGAGTGTTCATGTAAGAAGAAGCTGATAGAGTAGGTGCAATTTTTTAAGTACCCACTGTTTAGTTGGTTAAGTCATTAAGATGTGGAAGGTAATGTGCAAGCCAGATAATGTCTTTTTTCATGTCTTTGTGAAGGCTCCCCAACTTGTAAATGAAGTTAAGTTCCAATACTTCCCTGTGTATTTGGCTTGTGGAATAGGCGTGAAACAACACAGTGACTGAGATCCATTAATGAGTGCCAGAGCAAGTTAAAGACAGTCTCAACCTAAAATCTTGCCTCCAGACTGCCCCAAAATTCTGTTGAAAGTCTGGAGATAAGATTCTAAAATAGGAATGTTATCAAACATGGTTTTTCAGAAATGTATAAGTGACGACTTTTTCAGCAGTTACACTTTTACACATGGGGGTGGGGACAGTAGCTGACGTTTGCAAGGAGCTGTTTTTTAAGCTGTCTTCTCCTGAACACTGGCTCCTGCTTCCCCCCCACCTCCTTCCCCACCATGCTGCTCTGTGGGAAGCAGCAAAGAATGGGGCAGGCAGCTTTGCACAGGAGCTGGCACATGTGGAGAGATGGCTTAAGACAGCTTCCAATGCTTTTTGTCTCCTGCCTGTCCTCACTACCCTATGCTGCTGCTTCTGATAGAGAGAAGCAGCAGGGCAGGTGAGGGGGCAGACAGGAGCCAGTATAATCAGGAGGCCAGTTCTCCGCATGTCACCAGTTCCTACAGAGACACCTGCCTGATGCCCCCATCTCTGTTTTAAGTCAGCTCCCCTAAGAACCAGTTCTTGCCTCACACTGTTGTCTCTGTGGGAGGCAGCTCTGCAGGAGCCCATACGCACAGAGAGCTGGTTTTCAGGGAGTATGTACCAGCTCCAGTTCCCCCTGCCCTCTGCCATACTGTTGCCTCTCTATGACAGGTAGCAGTGGGGGAGGGGAGCTACGTGGGAGCCAGTGCTCGTTGGGACCCAGCTTTTAAACCACCCCCCTGCCTGCCTCCTACCACTGCAGCCTCTATGGGAGGCACTGGGAGGTGGGAGCAGCTCCGCATGAACTGGCATGCACTTGGGAAGGGTTTAAAAGCTGGCTCCCCATGGGCACTGGCTCATGCCTTCCCCATCCGCTTGCTTCCTCTGATACACAGGCAGTTAACAGAGGTGGTGAATGTAGTCGTTAGGATAATCATGTGAATGACTACACACAAATATCCCTACTCTAAAACCTCAATTGTGCAGATTATTCCCCTTGTTATGCTGCATTGGTCACAAAAACCCACTAGCAAATTTATGTACAACATAGCTATTGTTGGAATGAGTGCCCAGACCAGTAGGGATGCAGCTAGCTATGCTTCCTGAGAATCACATTCCCCCAAATTGTGCTACACATTATGCCCCTAATGGGAGAGGGGCCTTTTTTTGCTCTGTTGAAGCAAAGAGAGAACTGGTTTTCTGTTACGGATGAGACCTCCCTGGTCCAGCACCCTTAATACCTGATCAGTTCTGAATGAGGAGAGGTCAATTTTAGCCACTGCTGCTGGGCTCTGAGCTCTCCCATGAAGCTGCCGGGCTCTGAGCTCTCCCATGGAGCTGCCGGGCTCCTGGCCGCTGACTGTCCACTGGGTTCCCTGCCCCTGGGCTGCTGGCTTGGCTGTGCTGCCAGCCCCAGCCAGGCTCCCACCTACCAACTCAGCTCTGCTCTCAAACATGGCCAGGCTCCTAACTGAACTCCTGGATGCCAGTTCTGCTCCCAGCCACTGGCCCCTCTGTCACCAGATTCTTAGTTGACTTCCCACCCCCAGCTACTGGAACTCTCTGGTCCAGCAATATTGCCAGACCAGAGAGGTTCATCCTGGGCTATGGAGTTTAATCCATTTTATGGGCTCAGCTGTATTATAAAGAGAGTCATGCTACTGCAGTTCTGCCACAGGTGAGATTTATCTGTATATTGGCCAGTTTGCCATAGAGTAACTTTCTTTAAAAAAAAAAGAAAAAAAAAGTAATACCTATTACTGCTGTTGGTATTTTCAACAGCATGATGGAGTAGACTTGCTGGGACAGGACACCATCCTAAACTGTAGCAGCAATCCACACACTGTATATATTAAAACTCATAGTGTTGCTGACACTGCCTGATCTGAACCATCAATGGAACTTGTAAGTAAAAAATAAGCTTTAGGGATATAATCAAACTCTCTTCCCTACTGTGGTTTCAAATGCGTCTTCTGAACCAACAGCCTGGTTTAAAATACCACTGTTCTTGGGTTTGAAAAAGTTCTTTGTACATACAGGACAAGGTATCTATACTATAATCCATCTATAATTAAGTGGTGTTGGAAAAATGATTGTAGCCTCGTTAGAATGCTGTTCTGTTTTGTACTCTAAATGGGAGTGAACTGTGTTAGGATGGTGAACACAGCAAAACTTAAAGCTACAAGCTTGGGCCCTTTCCACACAACAGGATATCATCAATGTTCTCCATATTATAGTCCCCTGCCATGGTTGTTTTTTTTCCATTGTGCGTGCACATAGGCCCATAACTGAAACTGGTAACAGGCATCAATCTATTAGCAGTTCTGGATGGAGCTATGGCCTTTGTTTCTATATAATCTTACTGCTGTATCACTATGTCACTTGGGAGCATGGAAAGTCCCACCTCCAAGTGATGCAGTTACAATGACCTAACACCCAGTGTAGACAGTACTAGGTTGATGGCAGGGTTTCTCCCTTCAACATAGCGACTGGAGGTGGATTATTTACATTGATGGAAGAAGCTTACTCATCTGAATAGCAGCATTTTCACTGAAGTATCACAATAGCACAGTTGCTGTGTTTTAAGTGTGGACTCCTCACAAACTCAAATACATAAATTATTTCAGAACCATTCAGATTAATTCTGTACTACAACTCCAATAGCTAGGTGATTTGCTACGCTGTATCCTCTACAGCTAGGAGCTGGGACCAAGTCTCCCAGCGCTGGCAGATGGACTTCTGCTGAAGGGCTCACTTGGCTGCACTAAAAATAGTAGGGTGGCTTATGCTGCTTGGCAACACCTCAGGCACTCAAGCAAAATCTATACCAGCTAGTGGGTCTGAGTTGGAGTGACAAGCCCTGAGTCTCAAATGGAACAGCAACAGCTACACTACTATTTTTAGCACACTAGCACAAGCTTCTTCTAGCATGCATCTGTATCAGGGGTGGCAGGCTCATTACCACAGGCAGAGTGAGAAGTATCTGATACTTGAAATGCATCCACACTGGAGATGCTGATAGCAGTGTCCAAAATTAGCATTTTATGTAGGCAGTGCTATGAAAACACAACCTGACTTGGAGACACTAAAATAATCTATATTTTTGTGATCTATATTTTTCTTTTTTTGAGAGAGAAGCTACACCTACAGAAAAATACAGCTGCTACCTATTCAAAATGTGGATTGAGCAAAGAGATGTTTATGCATAGGCCCTTACACAAAATGTGGGAACATTAAGACTTTCCTTCATTTCAAAGATCAGTTGTAAATATAAAGCAAGAAGATATGCTATTGTCATATCTTAAATGCCTCGTACATATAGATAATGACTCTTTAATATGTTATTTTCTGACATATTTCTCTTCCTCAACTTCTGAAGAAAAGAAAAAAAGCTTTCCAGACTACTGGAAGTTCTTTTGGTAGGGGAAGTTCATTTGCTCTAGGTTGGAAACAGCACTTGCATAAGTTGTTTTGGATACTTATGCTGATAACACAGCAGACTATTGCTGCTCTTTATAAATTAAGTTAATACTGTATCCTTCTATGAAATATGCCACGATGTTCCTGCAAATTCTCTTTACAGCACAATTTAGAATTGTCTGGCCCTTTAACAGCAGATACAGCAATATAAGCACTGCAAGAATGTAGTAGATTTACAACCTGAATCAGCAAACCACTTTCTGAACTCATTAAAAGTAGTGCCCCAGAATGCTACTGATACATAAACTAATACTTAGCTCAATATCCAAATTCTTATATTAAAGAGGACATTTCTAGCTATATGTATCAAGCTAGCCCCACTGTCTAGACACCACTGCACTATTTTTGGTCCAAAGCTACTGCACATCTGAACCAATGGCACTAAGCAGTTTGAATGTCCCCCATTCATCTATATGGGTTGCTACCTTGGAAATCTAATTACTACTGAAACATATTAACCATTTCACTCCTGACTGTACAAACAGGAAGAACATAAAACTGGCCAAGTTCAGACCAATGATCCATCTAGCACAGCAGTGGTTCCCTCTAACATTTTCTATCCTTGGGCAGGGAAATATACTAAAACAAGGGATAGTTAACAAGGAGCAATGCTTATGATATTTAATATGAAATCAAATAAAGAAAATTAACACTACCCTTGGAGTACATAGATCATCATCCTAACAACTCAAGCTAGTAAACACACCTAAATGCATATTATCCACACACAGCTCAGTTTCAAGATGCTAAACAAATCAGTCAACTAGAAATATTTGCAAGGAGAGCCTGACTAATACAATTTTACTGACACTGGAGAGTAAAAGGCATTCACTAAAACGAAAAGGTTACATCTACACTGGCAGCTTCTTGCGCAAAAACTATTTTGCGGAAGAGTTCTTGCTCAAAGAGTCTTCCACAAGAGTGTGTAAACACTGCCATGTGCTTTTGCACAAGAGATGTGCTTTTGCACAAAGGCATCAATGGCAGTGTGGATGCTCTCTTGCGCAAGAATGCTCTGATGGCCATTTTAGCCATAGGGGTTTCTTGGGCAAGAAATTCAGAGCTCTTGCGCAAGAGGGCTTATTCTTCGTGGGGAAAGGAATAACTCTTCCGGAAAAAGCCGTTTTCTGACACTAGACTGTAAATTTACTTGTGCAAGAACGGGTGTGCAGTGTAGACACACAGCAAGTTTGTGTGCAAGAACAGCTGATCTTGCGCAAAAAGCTGCCAGTGTAGACGTAGCCATACAGTTTCTCTAGGGCAGTGGTCCCCAACCTCCCCCCACTGCCAGCACCCTTCCTCCTTTCCTCCACTTACCCTATGCAATTAGCTCCTTACCTCCCTTCCCAGCCCAAGAGTTTTGAGGAGATTAGGTTGCTGGGGTTCTGTCTGCCCCCCCTCCTCCAGCAGACACTTCCAAACTCCACTCCCCTCTGGCTTCCCCCAGCCAAGCCATTTCATGAATGACTTCCTCCCCCCTTCTTCCAGGGGCTTATTCCCTCCTTATCTCCTGTTTCAAGCATGCAGCAGCCCTGTTTAGCTGCTGCTTACATGCCCGGCCACCCACTCAAAGAATTCTAATAGACTGGTGAAGCATGATTTCCTTTTAGAAAGACAGCATAGACTCTTCTCCAACAGATCATGTAACCGTATGTCTGATAATCCTGTTCTTTACTATTATTTCAGCTAGTTTGCCAGGTACTAAAGTCAGATTTATCAGCTTACAATTACCAGAATTGCATTATTTTTAAAAATCAGTGTCACATGACCTATCCACCAGTCATCTGGCACAGAGGTTGATTTAAGCAATAGAATGCATGCCACAGTGAGAATTTTGGGTTTGACAGTCCTCTACTCTGTCGGGAATGATAAGCTTTCGACTGCATGCAGCCATGAGCGTGCTCCCACTATCTAAAGCTGTGATCACTAACCAATCGATCATGATCGACTCGTCAATTATGGGGGCACTGCCAATCAATTGCAAGGCAGTGTTTCCAGCAGCCACCTGCTCCTCCCACCCTCAAGGAGAAGCCCATGCTGGCACTACAGTCTCTTGCAAAAATTGAGCTAGCTCCAGCTTCCTGTGGCATGGAGGGGTGGGGGGTTCAGCTTCCTGAGAAGCTGGATCTGGCGCAGAGCCTCAGGACTTCCACCCTAGGCCACAGGAAGGAAGGTAGCACAGAGGAGGAAGGGAAGACAAGAAAGCACGCGCTCCTCCCCTGCCCACAATAGCACATATGCTTTCTTGTCTTCCTTTCCTTCGCCATGCTCTGGGGAAGGGTGGGGGGGAGGTGGCGGAGGGCAGAAAATGGGTGCCTGTTAAGATGGCAGCGCAGAATCCAGAGTGGCTGGATTTCTTAAAGAAGCTACATGTGTACTTCTTCCAGTGCTGCTTGCAGATCCTGCCCCAGAGATCCTTATCTCTGTAAACCCCCAAGTACTGGCCAAGCTGCTCCTGCCCCCTCCCCTGGCCAGACTTCCACCAGCACCCTGGCCCCATGCCAGACCCCCACCAGGATACTGTCACTGCTCCCTAGTCAGACCTCCACCAGAACCCTCCCTCTGTTCAGACACCATCCAGTACCCTGCTTCTGCCCCTTGGCCAGACACCCACCAACACCGTGTTCCTGCCACCTCTCTCCTGGGCAGACACCTACCCCCAGATTGCTCCTGTACCCTACTTTCCACCCAGATTCTGCACCCCCATCCCTCTCACTGGCAGCCCTGTCCTGCACACTGCATCCCTCATTTTTGGCCCCTAATTAAGAGTGCAGACGGGCCCACAAAATCCACTAACCCTGGAACCCCAGAAGGATTAATTTGGCCTGAGGCCTTGAACCTCAGTCCTACCTACTCTCCCCACTATTTGAAGGGGTTGTTTTTTTGCATCTCACCTGTATGGTCCCCAACTGATTTTTTTCATGGGTCAGTGGCCCCTGGCCCAAAACAGGTTCCCAACTCTCCCATAAATAAGACATTGCTGAAACATTTTCTGTTGGACATAATATTTTATTTAAAAATGAAGTCTGGCCAACAAGCCCCCAATTGGGGCCAAACCCCCATCTGGCTGCAGCATCATAACACTCCTGCACCCTACAGAGACCCCAACCCTGAACTCTTCATACTCCTGAACCCCCTGCCCTTAGCTCCTCACATCCGCAAACTCCTGCACCCCATATCCCCAGTCTAGTGCCACAACACTCCCACAAATCTGTGCCCTGAGTCCATCATACACCATGCCCTCCCTGCCGAGTCCTTCTTACACCCCAGACCAAACTCTGCACTCACACATCCACAAGTCTGCGGCTTGCTCAGTACTCTAACCCTCCACCTGACCCCAACACTGTCCAGCCTGGAGCCTCTTCCCTGAGCCAGCAGCCCCTTCTCCACCTCCTCCTGAACCCAAATTCCCTCCCAGAGCATGCACCTCTCACCCCCTCCTACACATCAAATCCCTCATTCCCACCCCAGAGCCTGCACTTCCTGTCTCAACCCAGCAAGAGTGACTAAAGGAGGGGACAGAAAATGATGGGAGAGGGGAACAGAGAGGAAAGGGCCTTAAGGAAGAGGTGGGGTCTTAGGGAAGGGATGGGGGGAGATCTTGACTTGCCCTGACATTTAAAAAGTGATCTTGGGTGTAAACAGGTTAAAGACTACTGAACTAAAGCATTAACCCTGAGCACCTGCATTAACACTACAGACTTCCAGGAGTGCCCGGAAACCACAAATCAGGCAAAGATGAAATCACCTGAGCAGATTTATTGCCAAATGACATACATTAACAGTTGTTACCATAGAGATGTAATGCTAAGCCACTGCACATTCTGTAAGCCGTGGCAATGTACTAACACATAAAAGCGCACGTAGCATCCACCCCCCCCCCACTCCCAAGGTTGGTTGTTCACCATTTGGGAGGCCTTTTTATAATCAGTACAAACACATTATACCACTTCCTACATATCAGGTTGCCACCCTCTATTATTTATCACCCCTCACCTTGCAGAGATGGGCCTAAATCTGGATTAGAACTTGACCACAGTTCAGGGTTGTTTGGATCAGTAGTTTTTGGAAGTGTGTGGCTGCAGAATCTATGCCCAAACATCCACACAGTTCATGGGTGTTGGGCCTATGCCTTCTACCGATGTTTGTCGTCATCTCTTTGCTTCTTAGGGTCTCTCTCCCTGCTTCGGTCTCTTTCCTTATCTTTTCTCTCTCTGTCCTTTCTTTCTCTTCCTCTGCTCCTTTCATCTTTGGAATCTCGCTCTCTCTCCCGATCACTTTCACCCCAAGCCCATGATTGTTCTCTTTCCAGCCATCTCTTGTCTCGATTCCTTTCAGGATCTCGGTCCCTCACTCTCCAGTCCTTCACTCCCTCACGAGACCAGCTCCTCTCTCTTTTCTCCATTGGTCCCTCTCCATAGAAGTCACTTTTCATCGTTGGCAAATTGATGGGCTTTCGGAAAGGCCTGTCCCGCCCTCCAAACCGCAGCTGCCCAGATTCCTTCTTGCCACCAAAACCACCTCCAAGCCTCCGAGGGATCCATCCTTTGAGGGTCCTTTCCAGCTCAAAGTCCACAAATATCTCATGCTGGTCAATAACCAGTCTGTTGGCATCCCTATGGGCTTTCAACAGTGCCCTTTCTTCTTTGTACTCTATAAATGCATAGCCCTTGGAAAAGCCTGTGACCAAGTCTCTAACCAGACGAGTCTTCCTTATGTCTCCATATCTGGAAAAGGCTTCCTGCAACTTCTCTTCAGTGGTTTGTAGATTCAATCTTGCTACAAAGAGAGTGAGGTGGGGATCTCCTGTAACCCCCTTATTGGGTACATACCGTGCCAACATGGCTCTCCAGATGGCACGGTCATGAGGCTCTTCATCTGTGCCATCAATGCTCCCTGCTTTGAGGGGGTCATACTCCTTTGCTATGGGCGCCCACTCGTTCATTTTCTGAAGGGAACACAAGCATCAATCACACTAGTTAACACTGTACAAATGTTCCCCACTACAGGTGCATTGGAAGATGCAGTTAATGGTGATACTTAGCATTTGCCTATAGCATCTTCCATGCCAGGATATTAAAGCATTTTACAGACATGAATGAGCTGATAACACTCCACCACAGGCTCATCCCCATCTTATAGATGGGAAAATCAGGACAGTCTGATCTGCTTGCACTCCTCTTCCACAGGCCCCAAGAGGCACAGAAAACCCTAGTCACCCTGTCTCCTAATAAGCCACACTGAGCTCCGCAGAAATGACAAAAAATCCCTTACAAGACTAATTAAAAGCTGACTCCACTGGAATGCTCTTTTCAGCTAGCCTCCCCCAAGCGCCAGCCCCCTGTGCGCAGCAATTTAGTCCCCATGGAGGCGGGCAGCGTTTGCTGCCTGGTGGGAGGAAGCGCTGCCGCGTTATTATTTTTAGGGGCGCGTCGTGCAGGCGCTCTGGCCGTGGGGGTGGGTTTAGAAAGAGGCCCAAAGCCTCCCACGGGCCGCTCGGCGGGGGCCACGTGCGTCGGAGCCCGAATCAGCCCTTCCCTGGGCTTTGCAGCGCCTCCCCTTTACACCCTGCGGCAGCCAGCTCGGTCCCCTCCTGCCCGGCTTTGCCCGCACGCGCTGCCAAGAGCCCGGGGGACGCTCAGCCCCCCCCACCCCAAAATCTCCTCAGAGACGCGGATTTTTTTAAAGGAGAAATTAGTCAGCACGCCCCTCCCCCTCGGCTCAGGCCTTGCACCCCCCGCGCCGATCGCCCGACCGCCGATCCCAGCCTCCCCCCCCAGCCAGCGCCCTATACAAGTCTGACTCCCACCGCCCCTCCCGCAGGCCAGGCCCACTGACCTGAACACCGCGGGGTGCCGAGCCCGCCCCTCCTCCCACTCACTGACTCCCCTGCCGCACGGCCCACGCGCGCTGAGCGACGGTTTCTCCGCCCAACGGCTGCGGGCAGGCGACGCGTAGCAAGGGCTGATTGGCGCGCCACGCGCAGAGCGCCTCCGAGGAGCAACTCCCCCCGCAGAGTTAGAGCGGCTGTTACTTGTGCCTCCCCCCCCCCCGCGGGCAGCGCGCTCTGTGCAAGCTACGCGGCGCCCCGGCCGGGCACAAAGCCAGTCCGAACGTGGCGCTCCAGAAAAGCAACTGCGTTTGCCTTGCTGAGTCGAGGAGGGGCTGTCTACAGATGCATTTCCCTTGCTGGGGGAAAGAGGAGATGGTAGATGTATTTGCTAATCCCCTGCTGGAGGCGGCCGGCGGTTGATACTTTTGCTTTGCTGGAGGATCTGGCTGCAGATGTATTTGCTTTAATGCTGACTCCTTTTCGGAGAATCTAGCAGATGCCTTTGTCTCGCTAGTCCCTTGCTGAAAGGTCTGGCTGCAGATGTCTTATCCTGGCTGCAGCCGCTAAATCCCCTGTCCGGGGGAGGCAGCGTCAGGAGGCTTCCATGTTGTTGGATCTCCCCACAATTTACAGTAACGTCCCATCAGCACAGGGATTCCCGGGCAGAGTCCTTCCTCGCAGAACTAGCCCGGATGCTTCATTCCACCGTGCAATGGCTGAGACAATAAGAGCTTTGCACTGCAGAGGAGCCGTCATGCCTGGCAGTTGCCAGGACCTTTTTCCAGACGCGGGGGCTTGAACTAGCGGAGCTGCCGCAGAGCTAGGAATCCGGAGAGCGGATTTTACTTGTAAATCCGAATCGGGTTGTATGCACGATGCGGAGCAGCGACAAGGGAGGCCTTTAAATCCCATGGCAACCCCGGCTCAAGCTTTTGGAGGCTGACCTGAGTGTCTGGATCTGTGAGGCCCATTACATCCTTCCCCACCCTGAGGCTTCCCCATGGAAACTGCCCTGTTATCCAGAGCGAACCGACGCTCTGCCTTGGCCAATGCTTGTTTTATCATAGCTCTTGCACAATGCAGCGGGAGATGTCCAGCTGCCCTCCCTGTATATCTGCCCCTCTACTTCAGCACAGACCACTCCCACGCGAGCCCCAGCCCTGCCCCTCGCAACAAAACATTTGGTCTGCCGGGGTAGATTTCCCTGAACAACCAGCAATAAAACACACGCGCCCACAGGCTATCAATCACCCTGCAGCCAATCTTTCTCCTGGACACTGCCTAGGAACCAGAGCAGAGGCCACTCAGCTAGCCGGGAAGCTGCCGCGTTTCAGCCCACTCCCCTGAACCAGCCTCACTTCCCACATGGCTACATTGTTACTGTTTTAGCCCCACCCCAGCCTGCTGACCTGGTTATCTGATTGGCCCCCAGGAGCTTCCCCTGGAGGCAGAGGAAAGGACTTGGTCACAAGCTAAGAAGTTTCACTGGGGAGGACGGAAGTCGTTGGAGATAGCAACCAAAAGCAGGCTGTAATTGCAGCAGCAGGTCTGAAACCAGCCCTTCCCCTAAAGGAGGGAATCAATAGTATTGGGTGTCCCCGGGGGGCTTCACATGCAGGATCATCAGCACCAAGAGGAGGGAGAAGAGAAGGAGGAGCCTGGCCCTGAAAACGCCTTTGAGAAGAGCCCCTTCCATCTGACAGCAGAGGATGTCTATGACATGTCCTATGTGGTGGGCAGGGAGCTTCTGACAATAAGAAGTGAACCTAGTAGGACTGCCCAATTGCAGTTTAAGATAGTGAGGATTTTGGAAATGTTGGAAGCTTTGGTGAATGAGAGCAACTTGACAGTGGAGGAGCTGAAGATGGAGAGAGACAATCTCAAAAAGGAGGTGGAAGGACTCAGAAAAGAGTGCCCAGCAGGGAAGGCAGAGCAGGTAGGTATAAAGACAGGTGCAACCTTAGAAACTGAACTGCTTATTGTGCAAAATACACTTTGGGAAACAATATGGAGGCATGGGCTTTATTAACTACACTTTACACTAGTAAAGATTCTGATGGAGAATCCCCATGTATTTGGCCCACACTTAACACATTGACAGAGTTACAGCTCTGGTGAGAAATGACTGAGGTCAAACTCATGATGGTAGGCTATAGCTTAGTTTGAGGCTAGTAGAATTCTCAGCATCAAACATTTCTACCAATGGGAGACTGTTTTACTACAATACACTAAAAAAGCACTTTTGCTAGCATGATTCAAGTCATTGTGCAAACAGGTCCTATTAGAGAAGTTTACTTTTCATCCCTCTTGAAAATTCTGAACCCCTTGCCCAAGCAGAGACCAGCTCTGTACTGTCTTTTATTGAAAGGACAGGGTATAGATTGACTGGATAGAGTCATGCTGAAAGAGAGAAGTTCAAACATCCAGGCCCTGATTTTCTTGTATTGTAAATGTATATTGCACAACTATCTTTTACATACAGTTGCTCATACAAAAGTACCTATTTATTCATTTGTACACATGTTGAAATCACTGGGATTGTGCAAATTAACTGTGTGAGGCAGAATGGCCTTGTGGTTTAAGCCTAAAGCTGGAACTCAGGAAAGCTAGGTTCAGTTCTTGGCTTTGCTCAGATTTCAGGCAAATCTCTGGATTTCAAGTTCCTGTCTGTGACATTGGGGAATAATAGCACTTCCTTAGTCAGTTTATAAGTAAACTCTTTGAGGAGGGAACCATCTTACTATGTGTATATAGTACCTGGGACAATGGGGCCCATAGGTGCTCCTGAAATACAAATAATAATTATTTCGCACCTAAATGGTATGAGAGATCAAGATTGTAATGTCTATAAAGTATGGAAATTACTATTGATTGGTCAAACTGATTCCTTATTGAAGGTACAGCCTGACTTCAGCTATGGAGTAACTGGGCATGTTGTGTCATTAAGGTTTGTTTTTTAAACTGTTGCCTTTTGTTCTGCAGCTGAGCCTTGGACCAGACAAAATGATAATAGATCTCACAGATCCAAATCGTCCACGGTTCACATTGCAGGAGTTGAGAGATGTGCTGCAGGAACGTAACCAGCTGAAAGCACAACTTCTTATTGCACAAGAGGAACTACAGTGCTGTAAGAGGTAAGTCATTAGGGCTATGTCTAGACTACACTCCTCTTTTGAAAGAGGAATGTAAATTAGGCAAATCGAAAGTGCAAATGAAGCACAGATTTAAATATCCCATGCTTCATTTGCATATTCGTGTCCGAGCACTTTTTTGAAAAAAGGTTTTTCAAAAGTGAAAGCGCAGTCTAGACGTGGTTTTTTTGAAAAAAAAAAAACAACAACTCTTTTTCAAAAGAACCCATACTAATTTTTTCCTGCAGTGAGGGGTTGGGGGTCCATAGATGGAGTGGGGTCTCCTGCCCAAAGATACCCAGGGAGTGGGCAGGGCTCCTGACTGACAGCTCCCCTCCCAAGACACCCAGGCTCCAGTGAATGCTGTGGAGGTGCAGCCTTTTGGGGGGTTTGCCCCCACTGAGCCTCAGAGCCCCTTGGGGCCCCTCGGGAAGGCCTTGCCCTCAAAGGCACCTTGTCTGCCCCTCTGTCTACAAAGCGTTGTCCCCTTCCAGCTGGAGCCCCAGCTCCCTGCTTCCTACCTCTGGACCCGGCTCACAGCACTGCACCCCAGTTTTGTAGAGAATGGGTGCACCTACTTGAGCATTGGGGCCAGGTCCCTGGCTCAGGCGGGCTCTCCCAGGCTTACCACAAGCTGGGCAGGTCTTCGTCACACTGCACATCTGGCCCTTTGGGGACAGTGTGGTTATGCTGCACCCTGTCTGCTTTCCTTGCTCTCCAGAGCAGCCACTCTGTGCTCCAGGCTCCCTGGGCTTGCCACGGAGCAAAGCTGCCCCAAAGGCCATTCACTCGGTGTTTCACAAACCCCAATGGGCCCATTTGGAAAGGCTGTGCTGAGCCCAAGTGCATAGCTCGACAAATTTGTGGAAGGGGGCAAGGTGTGTGTAGGGAGAGAGGAAGGGGGATAGTATATATTGGAATGGGGGGGTGCAGTAAGGGGGAATGGTGAGGGTGAGGATATAGGAATGGAGGCAGGGGGATGGGCAGTGTGGGGTGTGGAAGGAGAGGAGTTAGGGAAGGATGGGTGGGTGTGGGAATAGAGGCAGGAGGATGGAGGCATAGGAATGGAGTTGTGGGTAGGGATGGAAGGAGCGGGGTGGACTATGGGCCATGGAGCTCTGGGATAAGGACTAGCAGCCCAGATTACCCCATCAGTCTCTCTTCCCATGTGTCCCAAATCTGGTTCTCAGTAGGGCGCAGGTGCATAAAGCTGGGGCTCCCCCATGGTTCCATGTCTCTCCATTGCTCCCTGTCCACATGGAGCATGTCCCAGCACCATGGTGGGAATTCACTTGCCAGCTGGAAGGACACATCTGGAGCGCTGCCACCATGAAAAGATGGGCAGTAACTGGGTGCGGAGAGCGGGGAATTTTCTCCCTACCTGGCTGCTCACACATAACTCAGCCCCTGTCCCTTGCTAGCGAGCTGGGTGCCCAGAAGCACCCGGAACAAAGGGAATTCGTTTGGAGTTGGGACCCGTTTTACTGATTGTTTTTGGTTACACTTGAGGTTCACAAGCCTGCAGAGCATAACCTTTCCCTGCACTCGCTGCCAGGAGAGGCTCCGAACTCTGCATGCGAACAAACTATTTCATTGAAAGGTTGGGCAGAAGCAGGAAGGGTGTGGTGGTGGGTGGTGGGGAGAGCTGGCTGATGCTAGAAGAGTGTGTTCAGGTGGGATGGACCAAGAGGGTTCGGACAGAGAGGCCCTTCCAGGGGATGTGGTGGGTGGGAGTGGAGAAGGGTACGAGTGACTAGGGGCCATGGAGAGCATAGCCAGGCTCAGTGCAAGATTAACAGGCTCTCTGGCCACAAAAGTGGCCAGCAAGAGAGCTGTTGGCGAACATAAGAAGCAGGGAGTGCACACCCCCCCTGTTAATATATATAAAAGGAAGATGTAAGGCTGTCCCTGCCCCTAACACCTTACAGCAGAGGTAGGCAATAATTTTTGATTGGGGGCCACTTCAAAAAAAGGGGCGGGGCCTCAGGTGGAAGGGGCAGAGCCAGAACACTTTCGTGCTTCCCCACCAGGGCCAGCCTTAGGCCGATTCAGCCAATTCCTCGGCGTGGGGCCCCACACGCAGGGAAGTGACGCATGCGCCGGGAGCACGCCGCTTGTGCAGGGCCCCTGGGCACATGGAGTATGTACTGTGACGTCCCGGGTGCATGGTGCATGCACCGTACACCCGGGGGGGCCACGCATGCCTTGTACTCCTGGGCGCACTGCGCATGCATCGTGACATCCAGGGCATGCGATGCATGTGCTGTACCGCCTGGGGCCCCACGCTTGTGTGGCTCCACCCCCGGAATCGGACTCTGCGCTCCATAGAGCTGGCCCTGTTTCCCACCCACAGACCCTGATTGGTCTGGGGGGTGGGAGAGTGCTCAAAAACTTTGCCTTCCCCTCCCCCCAAGAACCCTCTGGCAGGGGGCAGAGACTTCGCGTGCTTCCTCCTGCTGCACCCAGGTCAAGCAGGGCCTGGGGAGAGGGAGCATGTGAAGTTTCTCACTCCCTGTCCCTGCCCTGCAAGGAAGTGAAGGCTTTAGAGTCAATCACCAGCTGAGCAGCAGCTGGCAGTTGACTTTAACTGCTGAGCCCCTTGCAAGGTGGAAAGAGACTTCACGCGTTCTCCCCACCCTCAAGCCCTGATTGGTCTGGGGACTAGGAGAGCATGTGAAGTCTCCTTCCACCCTGCCCGTCCTGCAAGGAGTGTGTGGTGCTTAGAAGTGCTGCACCCCTCTCAGGGCAGGAGGAGACTTTGCATGCCCCCCCCCCCCGGCCAATCAGGGCTTGGGAGTAGGGGGAGCACATCCGAAGGAAGGAGTATGCAGTGCTTTTAAGCACCGCACACTCCTTGCAGGGTGGGAGGTGACCCCCAGGCCCTAATTGAGCTGGGGGCCGAGGGAGTGGCAGGGCCTCCATAGGGTGGGAGGTGACCCCCAGGCCCTGATTGAGCTGGGGGCCGAGGGAGTGGCAGGGCATCCACAGGGTGGGAGGTGACCCCCGGGCCCTGATTGAGCTGGGGGCCGAGGGAGTGGCAGGGCCTCCACAGGGTGGGAGGTGACCCCCGGGCCCTGATTGAGCTGGGGGCCGAGGGAGTGGCAGGGCCTCCACAGGGTGGGAGGTGACCCCCGGGCCCTGATTGAGCTGGGGGCCGAGGGAGTGGCAGGGCCTCCACAGGGTGGGAGGTGACCCCCGGGCCCTGATTGAGCTGGGGGCCGAGGGAGTGGCAGGGCCTCCACAGGGTGGGAGGTGACCCCCGGGCCCTGATTGAGCTGGGGGCCGAGGGAGTGGCAGGGCCTCCACAGGGTGGGAGGTGACCCCAGGGCCCTGATTGAGCTGGGGCCTGAGGGAGTGGCAGGGCCTCCACAGGCCAGATCAACTTGCTTGGTGGGCTGGATCTGGCCCACGGAGGCCCTTTTTTGCCCACCCCTTCCTAACAGTGCCAGGCAAAACAAGCAAGCAGAGAGGAGGCACAGAGTGAGGGTTTCACGCAGAATTTTCTATATAAATCAGCTTGACAACTGAAGTCCTGCCTATTCTGTGTGAATTAAAAATGTGTAATTGCACACATCAACATCTGCATGAAGTTACTTCAATCATGTGTGTAAAATAGGAATTTGAGCACACAAATCCAGTGTGCTAGCCAGTGTTTTTCTGTAAACAAACAAACAAACAAACAAACAAAAGGTGCCAGTACTCATTTCTTGAGGAAAGCACATTTGAAAAATGCCTCCCCCCACCTTCTTCCTATATCACGTTGACATACGTATGCGCATAAGCGAAAAGCACATTTTTCATCTTGCTGTTCCCACAGAAAGAGTCAGTCAGGCTCGGGACTGTGCTGGGAGAAAGCGATGCAGTGCCAGTGCTCCAAGGGCCAGCTGGCGGTTGTGCTGAGAGAAAGCAGCACAGCACGAATGCTCCCAGGGCCAGCAGGAGGCTGTGCCGGGGGAAAGGGGTGCAGCGCAAGTGCTCCCCAAAAAAGGTGCCGGTATGCCGTACCTGTGCATACTGCCACAAAAAAACATTGGTGTTAGCTATGCCTGACTGGTCATGTGTGAGTGCAAGTACCTTATTCATACATGCAGTCATACTAATTGCACACAAGAATTTTTATGAAACTCAGTCTTGAGGTATCCTAGGCCACTTGTCCTAAGAGCAAGGAGGTTTCTGGGGTGACTGTAATTAAAATTTCCCTTCTGTTGTGCAGAATGGTGCATGCTAGTTTCATTACTACCCCTTCGCCTCAAAGATGTGTGCATTTCAGTAATGCTATATATAGCATAAAAGCTTTTTAGAATAGGGATGTTAAGATGCACTTAATTGGCTAAGTAAGTAGTTGATAGAGTTTTTATCGATTACTCAATAATGGAAGGCATCCTAGCTCAGGCCTGGTTCATGCTGGGTCCAGGATCTACCCCCAGTGTGGCTCTGCGGTTTGAATGCTCTAAGAGCCAGGCTGGCTGCCTGGTCAGAGCAGCCTCTGCCCGCAGTGGGCCCACGGTTGCTGGGACAGAGGCTGCTGCTCTGCGGGATGTGGACCAATACCATTGGTTCTTCTGGCTCCATGTCAACACCCTTAGCTACCTGAGTTTAACCCTTGAGTCACCAAATACTGGCCAGCACTACTCCTATCCATCACAGTGACAAAAGGGAAAATAGAATTTGGAAGTAACATGGCTCAGATATTCCATATTTGCTTATATATGGCATGAATAAACATAGATTTACAGATCCTAGTATGCCAATATATTGTCTTATATGGCAGGGGTAAATCATGCATGTAAATCAGGCATCAGCGTTGTGAAATGGGCTACAAATACAATAAAGTAAGTGTTCAAGGGGTTAACAAGTAGGAAGACATTAAAAATGCACCTTGGAGCACCATTTGATATAGGGTTGGCCCTGACTCTCATGACCTGGGTTCTGTTCCTGGCACTGCCACTGATCTGCTGTGTGATTTTGTGGGAAAAATAACATCACCTCTTTTTGGTTCTGTTTTTAGCTCCCAGACTTTCGTTGGACTAAATAAACCATAAGCTGTTTGAAACAAGGGCTGATTTTTACTTTCTGGCTGTGTCTAGACTGGCAGCTGTCTACATTGCCAGCTGTCTACACTGGCCAATTGAATTTACGCAAGAACACTGACGATCTCATCTAAGAAATCAGTGCTTCTTGCGGAAATACTATGCTGCTCCCATTCAGGCAAAAGTCCTTTTGCGCAAAAGGGCTAGTGTAGACAGCTCAGATTTGTTTTGCACAAAAGAGCCCCGGTGGTGAAAATGGCGATCGGGGCTTTCTTGCACAAAACCGTGTCTAAATTGGCACGGACGCTTTTCCGCAAAAGTGCTTTTGCGGAAAAGCGTCCGTGCCAATCTAGACGCTCTTTTCCGCAAATGCTTTTAATGGAAAATTTTTCCGTTAAAAATACTTGCGGAAAATCATGCCTGTCTAGACGTAGCCTCTTTGTAGAGTGGATGGCACAATGGGGCTCTGATCAGTTGAGGTCCCCATGTGATAGTATAACACAACTAATAATAAGTCCACCCTGTGTACACTTCTGTAACTCGCATGCATAATGCAAGTTATAGCTGAGAAGCTAGTTTCAGAGCTGCCCTCTCCAAACAATGCAGTTAAGGACTAACTCTCCCCAGCTCAGCTGGAAGGCTGTACTAAGTTATCTCAGGCACATATTAATGGCTCATTTGGCTCTGGACTTGCCAATTGCCTAACACAGCTCACTGGAATCCAAGTTACAAATTAACCACGTGAATGATTAATTCATAAGTGGATCATGAGCAGTGGGACTCTACCAATTAATAATATTAGTAATAGGTTTCAGTTCAAGCAAATCAAGAGGAAAAATTGTGTTTTGATTTTCATGGTAACCTCTAACAAGGGGCCTAAGGCACAAAAAACCCAACTGAAGGAATCAGATATAAAACAAAGAATTATAAATACTAGCATTACCAGTCCTGTTGTGACAGTAGATGTACACGTGGCCTTCTCCCTCCTGGCTGTTCCCAGGAGTGGGGAGGCTTGGGCCATGCGGCCACTTCCCTTCCCACTGCTCCTGGGGGCATGGGATTGTGGCTGTGCATCATTTCCCCTGCTCTAGGAATGCTGGGGGGCATGTGCATGTGCTCTTCCCCTACCTGTGGTGGTGGGGCAGCATGCATGCTTGGCCAACTGCTCCTCCTTTCCTCCCCATGGGAGTAGGAGTGGAGGGGCAAGGCCTCAGCAGCAGGGTTGTAGGTGGGGCTGGGGGCATGCCTCCCCCTAGAAACTTCTCAAATGTTCTCTGTGACAGATGGTATAATGAACTCCTCTCCTTTTATAACAGTATATATGGGATTTTTTTTAAAAAAATAATGGTTTTAGAATTTTATGTGTATCCGTCCGTATGCGTTGTTACATAGCATGTGTGTAGCACAAACTATCAAACTGAATTTAAGACTCGCAGAGAATGGCTGGATAATGCATTAAAGATATGAGTTTGTATTTTTAAAGGAGTATGTTTCCATGCCCACATTGAACAGCATTGCTTATCTGCCCGTTGTGGGCTTTGACCCCCTTAGATCTCAAGATATGCATGATCAGGCTAGGTCAGTGCAGTGATGGCTGAAGTGGTGTGGATCTAAGTTCCCTTTACCCAGCCACAAAATTCCCTTGTACAGGCCAGCAAAGCCTATAGGCACTGGTGATGCTTATCCCAGCCCAAGTAGAAGTAGCCACGTTGGGTCAAATTGTGGCTTTGGTTTTTTTTAGTAGGGGTTTGCACTGGTGCAGCTATATCCCCAAAGGCTTTAACTGCTGAACATTTCCAGTGCAGGGAACAAAAGTGACATGGGGAAGGTGACACATAGGTCTTGACGATCTTCCCTGATTAGGGCCACAATCTGCTTTTAAACCTGTGTAAATCTGACTGACTGTGCTAGAGATACCCTGGACCTGCACATACGTAACCAACTTTAAAATTTAGTGCTATGAGATACTTGAGTGAAAGGAGCTTTACAAACACAACTTTTGATTAAAATCAGTTCTCCCCTAAGTATTATAACATTATGTAATACTCCATAGGAAGGTATTTAAGCTTATAATACCTATCAGTGGGGGTCTTATAAAATATTCTAAGCTAAATTATAGAAACAAGGTGGGTGAGCTATTGTGTTATTGGACCAACTTCTGTTGATGCAAGAGACAAGTTTTCAAGCCACATAGAGCTCTGTGTGACTCTAAACCTTGCCCCTCTAACATAAGTTGGTCCAATAAAAGATACTACCTCACCCACCTTGTCTCTCTAATATCCTGGCACTGACAGTGCTATAGCTGTACGGCAGATGTTCTCTGTGACAGATGGCATGATGGACCCCTCTCCTTTTATAACAGTATATATGGGACTTTTGAAAAAAGTAACTGTTTTAGAATTTTGTGTGTATCCATCCATATGCATTGTTACATAGCATATGTGTGTAGCACAAAATATCACTCTTTGAATTTAAGACTCACAGGCTATGTCTCAACTGCAGTCTTCTTGCACAAGAATGGCCATTCTTACACAAAAACTTGTGGAGTGTCTCTAGAAGCCCGTTCTTGTGCAAGAAAGTTTACAGTAGATCATCAGAAGAGAGGGCTTTTTGCACAAGAGTTATTCCTCTCCCCACGAGGCACAAGCCTTTTTGTGCAAGAGCTCTTGATCAAAAAGGCTAGTGTGGACAGGAACAGGGGTTTCTTGCTAAAATGGCCATCTTGCACAAAAACACATGGCAGTATGGATGCACTCTTGTACAAGAACTCTTGCGCAAAAAGTTCTTGTACAAGAAGCCTGTAGTGTAGACATAGCCACGGAGAATGTTTTAGTGGCTGGATAGTGCATTAAAGATGTGAGTTGTATTTTTAAAGGAATAGGTTTCCATGCCCACATACTAAATTACTCTACTGGGCACAACTAAAATAAGAGTGATTCACTAATATCATTAGTCCAGGCTGCCTGTTCCTTGAGAAATCAGAGTTCCTATTCAGCACAAGTTAGGAGCTTTCTGAATTGGTACCTATGTTAAAGACATTAGCAGCTGTATTTTGCATGCCCTAGCTTTACAAACCCCCACAGGAGAATTCCTAGAAGCATTTTTTTCAGCAAACTAAAACTAGTATAACATTGTTTTTACCCACAAAGGAAAGGTGCAAAGACACCACACCCAACAAGCATGACAGCGCTGCAATCATTAGCAGGATATTGTGACATCATCTGCTCAGTTGCCTCATGCTGCCAGAATGAAGAACAGGTTCAATATGCACAATGAAGGAGAGACTGAGTATGTATGTGCAGCACAGATTAAAAAAAAATCCATCTCCCTCTTTTGCTAGTGGCCTCATTTCACAGAAGGAGGACCAGGCTGGACCAATGCAAAAGGAATCCACTGTCTGCAATCCTTCTGGCTCAAGCAAGACTAATGAAGAGAAAACAATCATAAAACGTCTGTAAGTATTGTCACTGCTCTTGCAGCACTTTATAACAGTGGGCTGACTTGATGGGATACTTGATCTCTCACAAACACCCTCCTCCCCATTATAAAATGTAAGGACTGTTACTAGAGTCCTCCAGCAGTCAACCCCCCCACTTAAGTCAACCAGAATTTGGTAGCCTCAGAAGCCTACCACTGTGATGCATCATGGGCTGATGAAATTGTTGCACTGGGGGGCGGCAGGTCTGATAAACTGGTTCTTAGGCTCAGCTCTGTCCCTCAACTTGTTTTTGTACCTTGGGAAAATCACTTCACCTGTATGCTTCTACCTCCTTCACACTGTTTATTGGTCTTGTCTATTTAGACTAAGTTCTTCAGTGCAGGAACTGACTTTTATTTGCATTTGTACAATATCTAGGACAAGGCATCAAGGGGCTACAGTAATACTCAGATTGTTACATTGTAGAGTTTCCAAACTACTGAAAGACACTACCTTCCATTGACAACAAGGACAGTTAGCTCTTTTTGTAATACATATTGCAATGGGCACTAGTGACAAGAGACATGAAAAGATTAAATGAGCATTAGAAATAGTGACCGACTGTGTAGCTCAGCCATGAGCTTTTAGTGGCTGAGGCTAACTTGGTTCATATTGAAGCTGCACATAGGTCCTCTTTGATAAGCTGGTAAAAAGTAACTGCTGCTTCACTTAACTTGAGAGTCAATTTCACGGTAGGGATAGGCTGACTAGACACAGACAGAATGAACACTTTGCTTAAACAGCATTAAATTAAAGGTATCAGAGACAATCTGTCTAAACTATTAGCAGTGCTTGTGTACGAGGAGAGGGGTTCTTAAGAATGGCCCCAGGTCAAATCCTGGAGTACTTTTTGCAAAATGAAAGGGAAATTAACACTTAAATGACATGGCTCAGCTTTCTGTTCTTGTTTCCTCCTCTAGGAATATGAAATTGCATCTCAGACTGCTTTACAAACTATATCAGTGCAGTAAAATAACATTAAAACTTTATAGTTTTATAGTCCCCTTTATGTGTAGAACTCAAAAGTGCTTTATAAAGGCGGGCATCAGAATTTGAGGGAGAAACTGGAGCACAGATGAAGTGATTTGGCTGAAGTCACAGCATGTCAGCAGTAGACAGAGGAAGAGAGCCCATTGTCTTACTACCCAGCTCCCTAACCTTATCTTCTGGACAGGGCTGGTGCTTCACATACTAGCATAACAGCAAAGGAAGGAGTGATTTGCCCTGTGCCTGTGAAAAGCATCTTGTAAGGCCAAAGACTTCATCCCTGCTACACAAACAAGGCTTCAGTTAAGGTCTGAGCCAGGGGACACATTAAATCATATATGTTTCTTGGATCAAGGAAGCTGAATCCAAGACAATAATTACTAATCTTTCAGAGCTAATCATTAAACTGTTTTGCACCATTGCCTCCCCCACCACAGGCACTAAGAATTTCCACATTGTGTTGTGCACTGACTATCTCCTGAGGTTTATTTGTGATGGGATTCAAGTGGCAATACACAGCCAGAGCCTGATCAAGTTCTATTCTTATAACTTCTTAAAACAGCCCTCCCCATTATGTTGGCTAGACAGAATCAATTGGCAGTAGTAGTCTCTCTTTTTTGTAAGATGCTTCCACTCCTCCACTGTCCCCTTCTTACTACAGGTTCTTTTTCAAATCTGGAAAATGAACATGACTGAAAATTGAGCCACATCTGCTCAGCAAGTTGCAGCCCTGGAGAAGAAACATTAAAAGCAAAGCATCAGTTTCACTGTAGAGAACATACCTTATCACAAGAATGTGTATTTGCATATTTTGCTTTTAAAAAAACATTTCTTTCAATGTTTGTATTAAGGAATAAGTGGGGGTTTTTTTACCTCCTGTTAAGGATGGCAGACTTCCTCTAGACATATCCAGGCAGATATAGTACGGAATAAACTATTTTTTATATTGCTATAGCTATTTTCAGTCTTTCATTGAACCATATGCAAGACACGCCCTGTAGAAGAAAGATTACAGGCAGTCGCCGACTTACGCAGATCCGACTTATGTCGGATCCACACTTATGAACGGGGCTTTCTCGCCCTGGAGCTTGCAGGCAGCGATCCGCCACCTCGACCTCTGGGGCGAGAAAAGCTGCTCCCGGTGCCCCTGGTCTGCTGGAGACCGTCTCCAGCAGACCAAGGGCACTGGGAGCGAAGCCACAGCAGCGGCAGGTTCCTGCACTTCTGAGGCTTTGCCAGAGCAAAACCTCAGAGGCGCGGGACCCCGCCACGGCTGCGGCTTCGCTCCCAGTGCTCCTGGTCTGCTGGAGACGGTCCCCAGCAGACCGGAGACACCGGGAGCGAAGCCGCAGCAGTGGCGGGTTCCCACGCTTCTGAGGCTTTGCGCGGGCAAAGCCTCAGAAGCACGGGAACCCACCACTGCTGCGGCTTCGCTCTCGGTGTCACTGGTCTGCTAGGGACCGTCTCCAGCACACCAGGGACACCGGGAGTGAAGCCGCAGCCGCGGCGGGGTCCGGCACCTCTGAGGCTTTGCCAGAGCAAAGCCTCAGAGGCGCGGCACCCCGCTGCCTCTGCGGCTTTGCTCCCCGTGTCCCTGGTCTGCTGGGGGGGCGCACCTAGTGTGCCCCGTCCCAGCAGACCAGGCTTTTGTTGTGGACCCTGGGGCAGAGCAGCTGGGGCGCTGCCAGTTGGTCCTGCAGCGCCACTCTGGGCACTACTGGACCTACCCAGCAGCACCCCAGCTGCTTTGCGCCAGGCGTCCTGATTCAGCCGCTGCTGGTCAGTTTCAGCAGCGGCTGAATCAGGACACCTGGCGCAGAGCAGCTGGGGTGCTGCTGGGTTGGGAGCAACCCAGCAGCACCCCAGCTGCTCTGCCCCAGGCGTCCCCAAGTCAGCCGCTGCTGAAACTGACCAGCGCTGACTACAGGAAGCCGGAGGCAGAGTTGCTCTGCCCCAGGCTTCCTGAAATCAGCCGCTGATCAGTTTCAGCAGCAGCTGACTTGGGGACGCTTGGGGTTCTTAAGTTGAATCTGTATGTAAGTCAGAACTTGCGGTCAGTTTCAGCAGCGGCTGAATCTGGATGCCAGTTCCGACTTACATACAGATTCAACTTAAGAACAAACCTATAGTCCCTATCTTGTACGTAACCCGGGGACTGCCTGTATTAGTTTTTTCACTCACCTCTGTGCCTGGGAAAAGAGGGGATTTTCAAAGACTAGAAGGATATGACATTTATTACTATTTACACTATCTACAAAAGTGTTCATAAAAATTACCAACACAGAAAAATGTTTACATTTGAATAAATTTATATTTAAATCTAAAGTGTATTTTGTTGTGCAGTGATTGGATACTAGAAATGTCCAGATCTTAAAAGAAACCCAGAAACTGAAGCAAATCGGAAATTGCTCAGATGATGGCAATACATTAGCCTGACATCATCTGTTCAATAGCCTAATGCCTTCTAAGGATGTTAAGAGGCAGGTAATTGGCTAATTGTGTAATCAATAAAAATTCTGTTGACTACACAATTAGTCGATAAGGGAAGCGTCTCGGTCCCGGCTCATGCTGGGTCCAGGAGCTATCCCTGAGGCGCCTCTGCAGTTTAAATGTAGTAGGAGCTGGGCCCACAAGCAATCTGTCTTCTGTTACATTTAAACTGTAGAGGTACAGTGGGGTTAAGTCCGGGACTTGTCATGACCCAGGATTGAGCAAGCACAGCTCACCCCAGATCCAGGAGCTACTCCTGCTGTGCCTTTGCAGTTTAAATGCAGTAGAAGCCGGGCTGTTCGCATGTCCAACTCTTAGTACAATGTAAACTACAGAGGCACAGGAGGCCGGGACTGAGCCAGGCTGTCTGCTTGGCTGGAGCAGCCCCTGTTCACACCAGCCCAGGCTGCCTGTGGACAGGGGCTGCTTCACAGAGGCCCCCTGTGTCTCCCCCACCCTTTGCGCTGCTGCCTCTGGGGGTACGTCTACACTGCATCCCTAGTTCGAACTAGGGATGCAAATGGAGACAATCGAAGTAGTTAATGAAACGGGGATTTAAATATCCCGCGCTCCATTAACATGATCTCGCCGGCGCGCTAGTTCGAATCACAGCTGATTCGAACCAGGAAGTGCGCGCCGGGACGCGTTAGTTCGGATTAAAGCCCTTAGTCCGAACTAATGTTACTCCTCAAAAAATGAGGAGTAACATTAGTTCGGACTAAGGGCTTTAGTCCGAACTAACGCGTCCCGGCGTGCACTTCCTGGTTCGAATCAGCTGTGATTCGAACTAGCGCGCCGGCGAGATCATGTTAATGGAGCGCGGGATATTTAAATCCCCGTTTCATTAACTACTTCGATTGTCTCCATTTGCATCCCTAGTTCGAACTAGGGATGCAGTGTAGACATACCCTGATAGAGTACTCTGATAGAGGCAGCAGCAGGGAGGGAGGGATGGGGAGAGAGGAGTTGGCACCATGGAGGTGTTGCTGGAGGAAACTGGCTTTTAAGCGTCTCCCCTCAGCACCAGCTCCTGCTTCTACTCCCACCCCTTTCTACATCTGATAGAGGCAGCAAGAAAGTGTGGGGGATGTGAGTAATCAACTAGTCAACCACTTGCTTACATCCCTAATGCTTACCACCAAGACTACAATAACTAGTAACAACAGATACCTGGTAGACTCAAGCCAAGCATTGACTAGCCCATTAATATATAATTTTCATGACTATGGATGATCCTTCAGGTAAAAAATAAAGTAAGGTGTTGCATAGTACTTAACACTATTATTACATGCACTCACCCTGCTCACTGGACATATAGGACTTCAGTTAGTACTGGAACCATTTAGAAGCAATATATTTCTGAGCTATAGCATATTCGTAAGTACTGAAAAATTGAGAGAATTCTAGTTTTTGGGAAATAATCACTAATTAAACAGAGCATAAACTAAATGCACTGCATATACAGAAGAGATAGGAATATTAATTATCTAGCTGCAATCCTCTACTAAATGTATTTAGGTAAGACAGATGGAAGGTAGATATAGGGGAGATAATTAGTATTTGAGGTTTGTACTAACATCTACATCTAAAAAGAGTTATTTTAACAGCATTAGATGATGATGCTGAGTAGACATATAAATAGGAAAATTAAAAGACTCAAGAATATAATCTTAGTCCCTTCAAAAGGGAAGTAGATTTTAAGATCTTCTTTGAGTCCCTTTTATGTGCTAGCTGGAAGCAGAATGTAGGTCAGCTGATGTATACAGTACAATTATCCTTCGTAACAAGCATGTTAATATGGCTGCAGAGAAGACAGAAAAATAGTGTCATTTTCAAACATGTTCACTAATAGATTTAGTAAAGCAATATCAAAGATGCTTAACATGGAAAAAAATTGAGATGGGAAACACGCGTGTTGCAGAGGACTGCAACATGGAGTTTGCCATCTGTAAAACATTGGGTATGCTTTTTGTATAGCCTTCCTGGGCCTGAGGGCTAATTAAACTGTGAGTCATTCTATCAAGCATGGAAGTCTATTGGGCTAACACATCCAAAAATAGTCTTATTCTATTTTTACTGTAGCCACTCTATCAGCAGCTGGTGATAACAAAATTAAAGCATAACTCTGCCATAGAGGTTTGAGTACTCCACCACTCATTCCTGTTACTCAAGGGAATGTCAATTAACATTTCTAATTTGGTACTGAGGCATGCTGCTGTTAGAATAACAATTTGGAGGAGGGGAGGTAAGATCTATGCATGCTGAGTTCCTTACAGAATTGTAGAAGAGGTACAACGACTGGGAAAACTAACAGCTACAGCAATCCTGAGGAAAGAAGTTGTCCTGAGTGAGTTAAGTGAAAGAGGAGAGGCCCTCTGGGAGAGGTCTGGACTACTAAAGATGGACACCAGGCCACCTGAGTAGGATCCTGTAAGGAATAGGGAGACAATGCAGCATTCAGAACAACAGAATGCGTGCTTGCAATCAGTCCACCTAGGAGTCTATGGACAGTCTCAAAACCTCAAATAACAAGCAGCAGTGGAACTGATCACCATTCATCACTACCTCCATCTAGTCCTTGAATAATAAATAAATTAAAAAAAAAGCTGATGCAAGAATATCTGCCAGGAGCCTGAAACAGCAGCTCACAGATGTTAGCTACCCCATTAATTTCAATTAGATGTTGACACCAAATCTTCTTCACTTCCCCTTAAATAGTAATACCTGTTGCACTGAATTTTAGTAATAGGGGAAATAATCTAGATTTCTGTCTTTTGTGGTATCAGTCCACCTTTCAACCTTCTCAACTGCCAGATTTCCCACTCAGTTTCTTCTCATCAGCCAAGGCCTCCAGTGTACTATGGCCAACATCTGCAATGCTACTGAAAGTCAACACAGGGCCATATAATACGGTGACTCATGAGAACCATAAGAAGTCAGGGGTGGGCAATAATTTTTGATGGGGAGGTCACTCCAAGAATTTGGAAAGTGGTCAAGGACTGCACTCTTCCATATTAATAGAGGAAGTGAGGGTCTGGGATGGAGGTTGGGTGCAGAAGGGAGCTTGGGGTAAGGGAGGGAGCTTGGGTGAATGAGGCAGATGTGACCCGGGGCACTGGACTGAGTTACAGGGGGTGGATTGTGACCTAGGGCAGGGAATTGGGGTACAGGAGGGAAGCAGGAATTTGTGTTGTGATCTGGGGCAGGGAATTGGGGTACCAGGTCAGAGAAGGGATATGGGTACAAGATGGGGGCAGAAGATTTGGGTATGTGGACTTGGGGGCAGGAGTGGGGGACAGAGTTGAGGAAGGGAGGAACTGAGATGCCAGAAGCAGGCTCTGGCCAGGAGACTTACCAGCCAGCAGCTGTTCCTGAATCTGCCCCCCACCCCCCCGCCTGCCAGTGTTCCCTCTAAACTGATGGTGACACAGCTTCACAAGTGATTAATCAGCCCAGCCCAGTCAGTAAGCTCCCTGTACAGAACTCGGAGCCACTGATTGTTCTCTTCAGCTGTGCTGCCAGCAGTATGAAGGGAACATTGCTGCCCATCCAGAGAGGCAAGCAGCCATATGCTCTGGAGCCTACTGTACTTTGTGTCCGCCTTTTATTAATTCAGGCAGCTCCCATTGGCTGGTTTCTGGCCATAAGCCAGCCAATGGGATTTTGCTGAAGGCAGGCACAGCTCCTACAGCTTTCTCACCCTCCTCCTCCAGATTCAGAGTTTTTAAATAACATCCCACAACACCATTTCAGAGCTGCAGGCAGATGGGGCAAGGCAAGCAAGGAACTTGCCCGGGGCTCTCTGCAGCATCTATGGGCCATATTTTGTCCAGGCCTGCTATAAGGAATGCTGTAATGTTGCATTGATTCCCTAATCAATGCATTCACTTCCACTATTCAGAGCAGCTGTCATGCTAGTTCTAGTCTTGCTGCAGAATTTCAGGCTAGTTTCTTACAAGGTACACGGGATAGGCTAGATTGGATACAATTCAGGTTCATTAGCTTAACTGCCAACAATTCCCCATTTAAAAACAAGTTCCTAACACAGTATAAGCAAGCAGGCTTTGTGACTGCAGGCTTGACTGAAAAAGCCAAATCTGGTTTGTTTTTAATCCGTGTTCAAGACTAGGCCTAGCCTTTTCAGACAGCTTGTATTGATACAAATTAGTGTGGTGAACAGTTTGGCCCCAACTCAAGTAATCCTTGACTCAATTACAAAGCCATTAGGTATCAACTGGTGGGGTGTGAGGCTGGAGTAAGTGAGGGATCCTGCAGCATAACATGTAAAAGCCAGACTGCATGTTGCTATGTGGTAGAATTCTGTTTATGATACTGATCCAGTTGCAGAAAAACTGTACAACAGTCAATTAGAAAGCAGAAATCTACATTTTCTGTGTCCCACTAGCCTTATTGCTGCTTTTCAATATAGCAGCATTCAACTGTCAGTTACAAAAAAGGCCTGAGTATTTTCAACAACAAGGTGGGTAGACATTGTTAGAATTTTACAAGAAGGGGACACAGGGGAATAGAGGTGAAGAGTGACTTGTCCAAGGTTGCAATCAGCCTATGATAAAGTACAGGTTTGTTCCACTTCCAAGTCTGTGTTCTAGCCAATCTGCACACATTTGGCTTCTCTAATTGTCCCCTAGTGTAGACCTGGCCTATGTCAAACTAAAGTACACAACCAAGGCATCTCTAGTGCAGGATACTGACAGGAGAAACTCTTCCATTAGCTCCTCTTATTCTTGCTTCAGAGGATTAACAGTTGATGGTCTTTACTAGGCCTGCTAAATTGAACCCTGAGAACGATATCTATAGCACTGGTAAACGTAGATGAGGAGCTCTGTGATGAAGTCTAACAAAGCCCCAAAGCGGTATGTACAAAATATATAAGAGAGTTGTCAAGCTTTAGAGACTGGACATATACAGATCCTCCCCTCCTGAGTTTTCACTGCATGGAGTGGAGACAGAGACTAAGGGTTAACCATTTTCACAGCTTTCTTAAATATATCAGAGACAGAGTTAGGCACCACAACAGCCAATTCATAGTTAATAAATATATTTTTTATTTTACAGACATATTCAAGTTTTTGTTTTTAAAACATCACTAAACCACCTCTCTTGCTGCTAAAACACATAGGTTGGACTGTATCACCTTAGGTGTTATACAAGTGCACAAGACTGCCTTGGATGGTATGAGCAGCTTTGAGAACATGGAGATACAGGGAACATTAATAAAGTCACAGATCTTACTGACATTTTCCCGCAGCAAGTGTGACTGGTGGCCTTAGGCCATTGTTCAGCTATACACATGCCAAGCACATCTTGGCAAACACTTCAATTGATAAGAGCTCATATTCACTGTAGAGATCTCCACTGTATAGCCTTCCCATACAATGGTTTCCCTAATAATGAGCCTGCACCAGTGAGGTACTAAGCATCCTCAACTCCTGTAGAATTCAATGGGATCAGACAGTGCATGACAGCTTACAGGATTAGGCCCTAAGGAATCTGTTTTCAATGCATATACATAACTCCAAAAGTAAAAAACTGAAGCTGTACATGAAGACAAGACTCCTAATTCTGGAAACACTCTGATCTACTTCCAGCTTTCACAGTAAATAAATAATTAAGTTTCTGATGTGGCCAATTAACATTGAAGGTAATATGTTTTTAAGAGAGGCCTTTTGTTTTTGTGTTTTGAAAAAGCCATTTAACAAGACTCCCTTAAATCTGCCACCAACTAAAAAAGGACAAACTTTTTAGAAAACAATTCCTCATTTTGATGACTTCCACGTTTTACCTTCACATTGATAATAAGTCAGGTTTTAAAAATCCAGCTCCATTTGGATTGGAGTTGTGTCTCTGAAGAAAGCAGGCAGATTGATTATTCAATCCATTATTGCAGTGGATTTGGTGCCTTTGCCAACAAGGGGCAGTGTGCTGGGAAAAAGACTCCTAGTACAGACTAGTTAAGAATAATACAAACAATGCTTCATTCATGAAAAAGTCCTTGGCCAGTCAGTGCTAGGTTTAAAAAGGATGACAAGGAAATCAAATCAATGACTTAAGAGTTAAATCATAGGATACATCTGTCACTATTCAAGCTAAACAGTCAATATTGCCCCTTCTAAAACAGGACATGAGATTTCATTGCCAAAGCAGGAGCACAACCCAAGAGTTTCAGATTTAATTTTTTCCCTCCGCCCTTATAAAATACACATAAGTCTTTGAGTGTATGCTCAGGAAGCACAGATCAATATTTGCAAAAATGTACAAAATTGAATAAAAAGTTTCCATAATCTATGATAATCTGTTCAAGTCTGTCTGGAAACCTGTAACAGATATTTAAATACTGCAGAGCAAAAAGGGTTTTTTTAAACAATTTTAAAATATAAGAAGCAATCCACGCAGATAGATGTGTTAAATTAAAAAAAAAAATCCATCAGCTCTCTTCAATGGTGCTTAGCCCAAAGTAGGATGGATTAGTGTTTCAGCCATGGATGAGCTTCAATGGAAGCTTTGCTCCTGTCACCATAGTCATACAATAGTTCTTCACCCACTTCAATGTCTCGTGAGGCTATCAGAATAAGATGAGGTATGCCATCAATATCGTGAAGCTTTGTTTGACAATTGCCACATTTGCTGTGATTAATCAGCCTTCCCAGACGATTAGTCTCTTTTGTAGCATCAACACTGAAAGAACAAAAACACAGATTGGGAGATTTCTGCACAGCACACAAAGTCATGTTCTCGCAGCTAGAAGAAGTAAATCCACACTGAAAAAAAAAAAAAAAATCAAGAGATGAAAACATTGTGTCCAATCAGCAAATAGTATATTTTGTCTGTTTTAAAGCTACCTACCCTGATGCCACCACTGCCCTGAAAGGCGGAATAAGCTTAACCAAGTTGCTCTAGCAGGGACAGGTAATCTGTTGCCCAAGAACCACATGTGGTCTATTGAGGTTCTATGCCGATGAGACATTTACAGTGGGTCACGTACATGGTTGCCCAATTTTGATAGTTGTCATCTGCATAGAATTTAATACTGGTAGAAAAAAAAAACTATCACTTTATTTATTGAAGTAAAGGCATGTGAAGTGAGGTGTGTGCTGACTGCGCACAACATGGAGAGCCTGTGTATTCTCTCTGCATCCAATCAGAGCAGGGATACGGTTTAATTGGCACATCCCATAAATTCTAGGTACATGCATGCAGTTTGCAAACTACCCTATCTCAGGAGATTGTCTTGGTTAGGACAATCATGCTGTCCATTGAGATGGAGAGCCACTTGTGGCCCACTCATTAGCCTGGGTTGCCCCTCACTGCTCTAGAAAAACCAAATCCCAGTTCTATCTACTAAGCCATGTTGTCTTAATTCCAATTTCACACATTATAATCAGACAAGATGCCTAACAAGTAGTTTTGAATATTTAAGCAGTGGGAATGAAAAGCCAGTCTCTCCACATAAGTGTAAAAATTCCAAGTTCAAAATTTAACAGGAAAACTGAATGATCGAGCACCTTCAAATCTTCATCCACTTATTCCATTCCTTAAATAGACTTTAAAATGAATAGAATCCAAAGCTTACCAGTATGTTTTGCTTAGATACTGAAAGTAGTACATATAGCAACCTGTGGATGGGTCTTGGGCATACAGAGCTTCTCGCTTTTTAGCATCAGTGATCTCTATGAGATCCCCATGGTATTCTACCACAAATTCTCCTTTGTTGAAGTGTTTGGTAGCAATTACCCCTCTGCCTTTACCATCAATGAAATCAATCTGTCAAAGGAAAAAAGGAGCTAAGTTAGCAAAGCCGCAAAATATTTAAACTGTTTTAAATAGATAAGAACCCACAGGCCTGGGCAGTAGGCAGTTAACTGTGATATCAGCTAATGCACTGACTGTGATGTAGGGATGTAAAATCTCAGTTAATTGGTTAAATGTTAGGTTGACCAATTAAGCAGGATCCGGGGCAGTGGACAGCTCCAGCCTGGCTGCAGCAGCTCCCAGCCCACACTGGGTCTGCTGGCTTCCAACCTGCACACAGGGTCTGGGACTGCCACTGGTTTCTGGTTCCCAGCTCACACTGGAGCATTCCCTGCCTGTGGGTCGCCCAGACTCACTGTAGACAGTGGCTGCTTCGGATGAGAGCAGCTCCTGTCTGTGGCAGGCCCCCTGTGGGGCTGGAGCAGCCCAGTGCCATGGTAGGCAGGGAGTTGTTTTAGCCCCCACCAGATAACCTTTCACGTCCCTAGTTCGGTGGTAGTAGCTCTCCCATCATTTGCTGCCATAAGGAAAAAGCCTATATTTGCTGTTCTGTGTCATGCCAAAAAAACCTTTTTACCATACAGTTGACAGACACAGGAGGAGACCCACAAACACTTAGAAGCTAGTCCAAGGAGTATGCACAAGTGATTCATTCATTTCCTTGGAAGTATACGATTGCTGATGAGACCTTTATTTTACAGCACAAACAAAATGTTCTTTACACCACCATATCTGTTGTTCCAAAGGAAAGAAACACTAGTATTACAGCTTGACATTAAAAAGGATGACATAATACATTTACAAATTCACTGAAAAATACAAATAGCAATGCACAGTCAGTGTCATACTATTTAAGTTGGTGTTGCAGTTACCTTCATTCCTTCTTCTTTCCCACTTTCAATTAATTCATCTATTCTCTTCTTTTCCTCAGTCTGCAAAAAGAAAAACCTATAATATTGCTACTAGGATTTCGGGATGGGGATTGAGCTAAGTGTTTTAGGGAGGTATTTATCTGCTTATATTTCTACACACCACTCTGTGGTGCCCTTCTAAACTTCAGACATGTCAGAGGTAGGACTTAACATTAAAAAGAAAATTTCAAAGTGCTGTCCAGGAATGTGCACATTTTTCTATATGAGCAGCTGGAAGGCATCTTTAAAGGACTCCAAATTTAGATTTTGATGTTTGAGAAAGATGTTGCAAGTAAACAGGTCGCATCTACCAAATCCAGGACTCTCTGGTCTGGCAACATCCATAGTCCAAGCAGAACCACAGATCTTGCTCTGGAGGTGGGAGCAATGCAGGGGCTGGGGCAAGTGACATCTGGGGAGCCCTCCACACCCTGGCCAAGGAACCCTGGTGCTAGTGGAGCAAAGTGGCTGCGAAACCCACAGTTGCAGTGGTGCTGTTGGCAGCTGGGGAGCCCTGGTCAGAAACCCCTCAATGGCAGGAGGGCTGGGATGACCAGGCAGCCTCTGCCAGGGAACTCCCTGACTGAAGTTGGGTTGGTGGAAGCAGGCAGTTGGAATCCCCAGTGGCAGTGGGGTGGCCCTAGCAGCAGGTCAGGGAAGCCAGACAGCCTTGGCTGGGGTTCTCTGTGGCAGTGAGGCTAGCAGCAGCCAACTTTAGCAGACCCTGCGGTAGCAGGGTGGAGAGCCCATGCCAGTATGTGGAAGGGATACAGCCAGCAGGGGAGCACTGACCTCCCCTAGTCTAGCAAACTTCCTGGATAAAGACAGCTCAGGTCCTGAGGGTGCCTGACCAGGGAGGTCCATACTGTATTGTACTTTATCTAAGAACCATCCTAGATAGTTCTAAAATTACAAGCATCTGCGTCCAGCCTCATAAGTGTTCAGCTGCTGGACAGCATGGAAAATGCCAGTTTTCAGTAGGTTATACGAAAAGCACTACCTGCAATTCAGTTTTGCTCTTCCTGGAACTTCTTCTAACAGGGTAATAGTCTGTCACTTTTCGATTCTGTAATGTTTTCCCTTGTGCTCTAAGGGATAAGGAAAGGATACATAAACACTTCAGCTTCTCTGGCCTCACTGCCATAACTCAAGAGAGTCTGTCAAGAAGCTATTTGTTGCCAAGACAATGATCTGAGAGATGGCTGGCCAAAACTAAGGACTTTCTATATGCACCTCTCATTCGGATACTCCTTTTTTACTCTAATTCTTCCCCACTGGCCTCACCACCTGTATTTCAGTTCAAACTCTTGGGATGAGACTCAGGTATTTCTGAAGTGCAGAGGATTAGCTCAAATTACTACTCTACAGCAGTAGTTCCCAATCTTTTTGATACCCGGGACCAGCAAACCTATTCACAAACTTTTGGCGGAACGTCAACATTTTATTTGCATGTCCATTATGCAAACAATGAATATGCAAACAATGTTGCCAGTGCGCCAAAAGCCCCAGCCCCCAATGCCAGTCCTAACCCTAGAAGCCTCTACTACCCCCCCAGTGCCAGCCACTGACCCAAGAGCCCCCAGTGTCAGCCCCCATCCTAAACACCTGTGCCAGCCCCAGCCCTAGAGCTACTCCCACCATACCCGAGTTCCAGCCTCCTGTTTCCAGAGCCCCACCACATCCAAGCCCTGCCCCCAGTGCCAGCCCCCAGTCCACAATATTAGCCCAATTCCCAGAGCTCCCAGTGTCAGCCCCACCCTCAGAGCCTGCCCCTCCTCCCCCCGCCACTACTAGCCATCCTCTCAGAACCCTCCCCACTCCCTTCACCTAGCCCTGCATTGACTCCCAGCCCCCAGCTGAGCACAGCTGTCTGGGTCATGGCTCCTCCAGGGGCTGGGCTGGGCAACTCTTCCCAGCGCCTCCCCTCCCACCACAGCTGTTGGGAGAGGCATGTCCTGCCCCACCTGTCAGCCACCCAGCATCTCCTTCCAACCACAGAAGAGTGGATCCCTGCACAGGGAAGCTCTTCTGCAGCTGGAAGCAGACCTGTCCCTGCACGGCCCTCCCACTGTGGAGGGAAATGCTTTTCCATGGCCGGGAGGAGACCATGTGCCTGGCAGGCACTGGGTGGCTGAGAGGCAAGGCAGGACATACCTCTAATAGCCTTGGCAGGAGAGGAGGAGTTCTCCAGCCCCTGCCCCCAGAGCTGCTGACTTGACAACCAGTGGTTCATGGCCCACTGCAGGTTGGGAACCACTGCTAGAGCACATTTGTGCATCTCAACATAAAATGCTCTAGAATTTCCATCTTTAAAGCTGCCCCATGGTTAGCTGCTGCTGGAGAGGGGTGCATCCATCAAACGGCAAAATCTTGGTTCATACTGCTCATGCAAAAGTGATCTTTTACCAGCTCACTCAGACCACTAGTTATAAATGTATTATCCTGAATATGTCTCGAATTTCCTGTTTTGCCCCCCACAATCATCTTTTAATCACTTGTTAGCTCCCATTAGTGGAAATGCTCGAATACAAGTTAGAAAGCTATATTTTCAAGAAAAAACCAAGGCTTATACCACAGTACAGAACTTACATGAAATTATTCTTTAGAGTAGCAAGTATCAAAAGGGAGCCATGTTAGTTTGTATCTGTAAAAACAACAAGTCATCCTGTGACATTTTAAAGACTAACAGATTCATTTGGGCATAAATGCTCATGGGTAAAACCCCACCTCAGATGGCTAAACCTTGCTTCATACTGCATCTGACGAAGCGGAGTTTTACCCACAAAAGCTTATGCCAAAATAAATGTTAGTTTTTAGGTGCCACATGACTCCTCATTTCTTTAGGAATTTTCTTCTGATACCTACTCTAAGGGTACGTCTAGACTACATGCCTCTGGCGACAGAGGCATGTAGATTAGGCTACCAGACATAGGAAAATGAAGCGGCGTTTTAAATAATCGCCGCTTCATTTAAATTTACACGGCTGACGTGCTGAGCCGACAAGCTGATCAGCTGTTTGTCGGCTCAGCGCGGCAGCCATGTAAATTTAAATGAAGCGGCGATTATTTAAATTGCTGTTTCATTTTCCTATGTCTGGTAGCCTAATCTACATGCCTCTGGTGACAGAGGCATGTAGTCTAGATGTACCCTAAGTGTCTATAGCAGAAAATCTGGTAAATTTGCTTAACACATCCAAAATATGCCTTTGTTTTCACATGTCACCTACTTTCGTCTTGGTCCATGTTTTGCTTTTACCACCTTCTTCTGAGCTTGCTTTGCATTTGCTGCATCAGTAGAATCAGAAGGCAGAGACACATTTTTCTGAATTTCTGCAGCTTCTTGTTTTTGATTAGAAAAGGACTCTGAAGGGTCAGATCCACTTTCTTTATCATTCTGGCCTTCTGGTCTAATAGCACCTTCTGTTGTATTAACAATACTTTTTTTTCCTGTGAATGGAAAACACAGGACTAACATAAGTTGTCTTGCTTTCCCTTCTTCTATATCACAAAATGCCCTAACTCTTAAAAGATTTCTAACTTGTATTTTAGGTTATAAAATTACAGGACAGAGCAGGGGAAACATTGTATTTCTTCTGCTGCCAGGCAAAGTAAGAAGTCATAAGGGCCAAATTGGACACAGTTCTCAGTTAGATACGAGTCTAATTCCTACAGCTCATAAAGCGTGGTGGGGAAAAGATTTGAGCCCAGGTATTCTGTATAGTTCAAGATGTTATCCAGACAACATTTCCCAAGGTTCAACACAGGAGATACTATAAAAGGAGTTTTGTAACAATTGCACTCTTGACCAAGCACATTTGCTATATTAAATGCTAGAACTGATATGATAACTAGATGAATAATCTGCACGTAAAGTGTTTTAGCAGTCTGCTGGGGTACTCTAGTCCCATATTTAGTGGCTGCAGCCATTGGTGGTAAGAAGCCAATGCCATCCAAGAAGAGAATAATGGAAACAGAAGAAGAATCAGAATTGCTGTCCTTAGTTACAATGTGTATACATTGCTACAGCTGGTTCAATCTTTGGCTACTATCAGTAAATGCCAAGTCACAAAGTAGGTGCCAGTCCAAAGGGTTCCTGATAGGGATGTAAGGGAGAAGTCGTATGTAAGGAAGAAGCATCTGAGCATATGCTTAGAAGTAAACATACGCTTATCAGGTAGTTGAGTCTACTACTTGCTTTCCCCACCACTTGGTGCCTCTGTGTCAGAGGCACCAAGAGGACGAGGTGGGAAGCACAGGCTGATGCGGGGGGGGGGGGGGGGGGGGGGGGGACCATCTTAAAAGATGGTTCTCCCCCAGCACAGTCTCTGTGATGCAGGGGAAGAGGGGGAGACAGTGGAGGCAGAGATGCAGCAGTCCCAGAAGAGGCACAAACTGGGACTGTTTAGTTCCAGCTTGCACTGGTCCCGGGAGCTAACCCCGCTGCAGCTCTGCCTTTTAAATGTAGCAAGAGCCAGACAGCTCTTACTACATTAAAAACAAAAAACCACAACCCACCACAAACAGAGGACTCAGTTGTCCTGGCTCGCACCCAGTCCCCTGCTGCACCTCTGGCTCCCCTGTGGAGACAGTGCTGGGGGGGAAAACCAACTTTTAAGCCGTCTCTCCCCAGCACTGGCTTCCGTTCCCTTCCCTTGATGCCTCTATCAGAGGCAGCAAGGGCGGGGTGGGGGTGGGGGTGGTGAAGCAACTAGTCGATTAGTGACTCAACTAGTTGCTTACATCCCTAGCACAAGTAGGGATTAAGAAGTCTCGATTCACGCCAGCTCCAGGACCACTGTGGCCCATCAGGCTCTTACGACATTTAAAAGGCAGAGCCACAGTGGGGGTTGTGAGCACCCCCCCTTAATTAATAGATGGAAATTCCATTGACTACTTGATTAACATCCCTAGTTCCTGGTCAATGCCTTTAACAAAAAAGTCAGATACAACATTCTAAACCATCATCTAACCAAGATCCACTGTGTTATGATCCAGATTCAGCAAAGCATTTAAACATGTGCTAAATATTAAAATGTAAATTAGTTTCACAAGCCTTGCTGAATAAGGACGGGATTACTCACATACTTAAAGTTGAGCACATGCTTATGTACTTTGTTGAATGAGAGCCTTTATCAGAAATCTCTAGGGGCCAGATGCCTTTACTTCAGCAGTGATTGCAAGTCTTTCTATTGATTTCAGTAAGAATTTCAACAGGCCCCGAAGCACTGTCAGATTATAATCTGAGTCCTTTTACCATCATCCCCAGCATCCTCACTTTTGATGGAGGAGGTATTTTTGAAACATATTTCCTATTGGTCCATCCTAGACACTATTAAGAAAAAGATGTGCTTTTATTTTATCGTCTTTCTTTGTTGCTGGATTTGCTGGTAGGTGGATCTGGCTTAAACGATGAAGCCATTTATTTGCTGTTCAATGTAAATATGATTTTTTTTAAATGGCATCCAGGTACCACAGTGATTGATGCATACGAAATTCTAGTATTTAACAAGCAATAGTAAAGCCAGTTAGGGTAAGATTAATTCCATGAACAGGGAAGAGAGGTTAACTGCAAACAACTCAGTGTCTTACAAATCTTATCTGAAAATTTATATGTATTATGGTCGACTAAGTAAACATGTTTATTAGGTGCTAAAATTGGTGAGAGGTTTAACAGATCAATGATTCTCAAACTGATTTATGAAGCCTTCTCATACTGTCACAGTAAAAAAGCAGCTACCATTTTTCCAGCATTCCTGGTCTAGTTAAACAAAAAATCTGTTTTCAAAAGATGCTCTCCCCCTCTGCACCCGTAACTCTATGCACACAGACATTAAGTACCCCTAAGCCCTGGCACCTCCCTTCACACTATGTGGCTGTTTTGTACCTTTTTGAGGTTGGCATTTCCTTGGCATTAATTCAATAATAATCAAATCTGCAGAGGATATCAACTACAGGCAGTCCCCGGGTTACATGGATCCGACTTACATCGGATCCCTACTTACAAACGGGGTGAGGCAGCCCCGCACTAGCTGCTTCCCCCCAGCAGACCAGGGAGATGCGGAGCGGCTTTTCTCAGCAGACACCTCAGCTTGAGAATAAAGGACTGAGGGAAGTGAGGTGTGGGAGAATAAAACTGAGCTCTGGAGAAATGTTTGGCTAGAGTTTCCCCTACAATATGTACCAGTTCCGACTTACATACAAATTCAACTTAAGAACAAACCTACAGTCCCTATCTTGTACGTAACCCGGGGACTGCCTGTACAGGTAACAACATGCAAAAGAAGATAAGCTAAACTGCAAAGTGACCTGGAGAGATCAAATGCAAATGGAGAATGCAGCCAATTTAGGAAATATTAAGGGCTAAATATTTAAGTCCTACAATGAGGAAAATAAAACAAATAAAACAAGAGGGAAATTTTAACCAAGCAACTGCATCATTTAAGTGAAACTGGTAAAGAGGCCAGTATTAGTAAGAGTGTTGAAATGCCATACATGCGATTTGCTGGGAAGTCAGAATGTTAAATTTTGATTAAATGGTTTTAACAGATCAACTAATTGAATTAACTGGCATTTCCATCAACTATTCAATTAGTTGATAAGGAATAGCAACATGTTCCACCTCTAAAATGTACAAGAGTCCCAGCAGGAGTTCTTGTGCATTTTAAAGATTGAAATTCTGCGTGGAGCATGAGGTTAGCAGGGACTGCAGGCTCCATTAGGGATGTTAAATATCAGTTAATTGAATAGTTGAGTAACCTCATGAATTCTTATTGGTTACTCGACTATTCTATAGCCCCCAGGGGCAGGGCCAGCAGCCAATGCACTCTGGCCTCACTCCTGAGGAGCAAAGCTTCCCTTGCAGACTGGCTGCCTGTTGCTCAGTGCTGTGCCTCTGATGAAGAGGCAGCAGGGGACATCTAGATGTCTAGGGGACATCTGAGCTCCTGGTCCTGGTGCGAGCCGGAACTGAGCTTGGCTGCCTGCCCATGTGGCTCCCAATGCATTTCAAATGCATTGCCAAAGCAGGGGTATGTCCTGGATCCAGCACAAGCCAGGATGAACCAGGCTACCTGCCAACTCCTAATACACTTTAAATCCAGAGCTGCAGTGGGGTAGGGTCCCAGACCTGTAATAAGCAAGGAGTGAGCCAGGCTGCTGGCCAGCCTGCTAAAAAGTTTACTGGCTGGAAGGGGCAGGGAAAGGGAGCGGGGGGGGGGGGGGGGGGGACAGAAGGAAATGTACGTAGCCTATAGTATTAATCTATAAGCTTTTGATTAACCGTTAATCAACTACACTCTTACATCTCTAGGCTCCCTACTGGGGCTCTTGTACATTTCAAAGAGGAAAAGCCTGGGGCTAGTGGGGGACTCTATACATTTCAAAGTTGGAATCCCGGTGCTGCACCCCTGCCCCCTCCCATGGAGCTGGGGGGGAAACAAGCTTTCAAGCCAGCTCCCTCCAGCACTACCTTCTCTTCCCTTCCTTGATGCCTCTTTCTGATAGAGGCAACAAAGGAGGTGGAGAAGCGACTAGTTGCTTTCATCCCTACTGGGAAGGCAGAGAGTCTACAAAAAAAGGTACAATTTCAGATCCCAGTTTGAAAGTTTGAGACATACAGACACAGGGCCAAATAACCCACAAGCAAATTTGTGGAAAGTCAATCTTACCATCTCCTCTTTTGCATGTTTCATTTAGTGTTTTGCACTGACATTTCACCTCATGAGGCATGACTGAGTTTTCCTCTTGAAGTGGAGGACGAGCACCAGGAGATTTGTTAGGACTTAGGTAGGTGTAGATTTTGGACTGGCCAGCAAATACGTTCTCCTAAAACAGAGAACCAAAAAAGATTCATGTCAAATAAATCTCAATCCCAAAGACTCCAATTATCTGCATCATGCTGCATAGGCCAACACCCACATAACTGTAACATTTTGCATCTGAATAGCAGAGGATCCATTTATCTAAACACACACAGACACAGACACAGACACAGACACAGACTGTGATTAGTAATACAAGTTAAACCTCTCTAGTTAGGCTGCTTTGGGACCTGTCCAGAGCTAACCAGAGAATTTGCTGAACCACAGGAGGTCAATATTGTCTAGCAGCATTATTAACACTTCAACTGCTTATTGGCTCTTTGAAGATGTAGGAGTAAATTAGAGCTAAATCACAGCAAAGAACACAGAGCCAGGACTGATAGCTGTAAACAAACATTATGAGATCAAAGGAAACTTGGCCACACCCATGATAAGTGCACATCCAGTTAACTGAACTCATGCTGGACCACAGAGGTTGCTAAACCAGAGAGTGCCAGACTAGAGAAGTTAAACCTGTAGCTTGTGCTAAGAATTTGCATGGCAATGTCTGTTCAGAGACACTTCCTCAAAAACAAACTAAATACATAAGGCAGGACAATGTAGCACTTTAAAGACTAACAAGATGGTTTATTAGATGATGAGCTTTCGTGGGCCAGACCCACTTCCTCAGATCAAATAGTGGAAGAAAGTAGTCACAACCATATATACCAAAGGATACAATTAAAAAAAATGAACAAATATGAAAAGGACAAATCACATTGCAGAACAGGAGAGGGATGCGGGGGGGGGGGGGGGGGGAGGAGGAAGGTAAGTGTCTGTGAACTGATATTAGAGGTAGGGAGAGTGGGATGTTTGTGAGTTAATGGTATTAGAGGTGATGATTGGGGGCTTCAACTACCCCAGACTAACACGGCTACATTTCTATCACTATTCTATAAATGCATAAGGTTAGTTTACTTAAGTGTTAGGGTACAGGTCTAAATTCTTTTCTTGGGATGTGTACCCAGTCCCAAGTGACTTAAACATAAGGTGCAATGCTAGTGAGAGAGCAGCATCTGGTGCTCATTTCTCTCTCAAATGTTTATTTTTAACAGAATAATTATTCAATGTGATGATTTTCTCTGCATTAGTGCAGACCAAAGACCAATATAATCCATTATTTAGAAAGCTGATGTTTCCCCTGAAATTGCATTAAAAAGAAAAATCAAAGGCTAGTTTAAAAAACCCTCCGTTTTGATAATAATAATCTGGAGTTTCTTCTACGACCCCCATTCAAAAAAAATCAATTGGAAAACATATGTCAACACATACAGTACACAGAGGTACAGATGATCAGAGAGAACAGTCTAACCAATTGGAAAATTAAGCAGCATTGTTTCTAGCACACTGTCTGAGCAGGTTAGAAAGCATTTCATTTTGGCATCATGACAAGATGGTGTTTGGGAGAGAACTTCTATTAAATTTTTCTCCATCTATTCAATCAATAATGAGCTCAAGAACACAGCAGAGCACTTTAACACAGGTAAGTGTCTCACGGGCATATTTAAGTCCCACTGAGAGTGAAACATGCTCCAGGAGTCCAACAGAGTCCATGCGCATATTTAGAAAGACAATCCACCATGAGTGGTGCCTCATTCCAGTGAGCTAAGAACGTAAACATGGCAAAACTGGGTCAAACCAATGGCCCATCAAGTATCCTGTTTCCAAAATGGCCAGTGCCAGATGCTTCAGAGAAAGTGAAAAGGGTGATTTATTGAATGATCATCCCCTGCACTTGTGTGGGAAAGGTTTATATGGGGTCTTAGAGAAGTACCATTATCTACTACCCCCTCTCACTTTGACTCTTAAGTTTTATGTAGCAATTCTGATTTTCAATCCCACCATGTCATGATTATGTTGATGTAATTTAGCTAAAAGTAAGATTGCCTTGCCTATATTTCCTTACACACACACAAAAAAACCCCCCACAGATTTTCAGATTCAAATGAAAAAATATTTTTCACTAAAAAGGAACTTTATAGTAAAGCATGAAATGTACCACATAGCTGAACATAAGGGTGCATAAACAATGACATGTAAAGGGAGCCTATTATGGAACATATATGTAACTTAAAAACTGATAAACTGCTTAAATGTTGTCACCTTAATCTGATTTAGCTGTAATTTGTAATCTTTACCCAAGAGCAACATTGTATTAGTTCCTGGCCATTTCAAGGCTCTCAGAGTAGTGTATATCTATACCCCCTCATTTAAGACCTTTACCTATCTAGAAATAGTTTTCTTCATTCTGTACTTTAGGTCCCAAGATTGTGGACACTTAAAGATGCTTTAATTTCAATGCAACTAATCACACGCTAGAAGTCAGGCACAGAGGATAAGTATTTGGAGGACCCAAGACTGCCATTTCTTCCAGGCAGGGAGATACTAATTGTTAGTGCTTATACAGCTTCCATAGGCCCATCTGCTGCCCTGATTCCTACAGACAGACCATTTAGCCTGGCCAAAGCCTCAATGAATGGGGACCAGCTTGCAAGATTGAAGCTAGAGTGACTCTCGCATCCTGCCTAGGGCTTGGAAGGCTACTGCAGTAACAGCAACAGCAGCTTCCTACACGGGTAATTTTACTCACGTGAGCAGGTTCATTGACTTCAGTGCGCCCGCCGCTGCGGCAAGTTCCCCAGATGGAAGCAGCGGCAGCCAGGCCTGTACAGAGTCCCAGCAGGAGGGGCTGCGTATGGCCACGTCTGCTTGGGCGGGGAGCAGCTCAGGGCGCCCCTTAGTTGGGGCGCGCGGCGGCAGGCCCAGGCTGGATGCAAGAGGCGGCATCACAAGGACTCCTACACATATTCTCCCGCCTCCCCCAGCTCCTGCAGCGTCCCCCTGCCCTGGGAGGGGGAGGGGATTTTGCCTTGCTCCCCAGACCTAGGCTCGTTTTCCCGGGGCGGCTTCTGAGGCGCCTCCGCAGCCCGGTGGCCGGCTTGGAAGGGGCACGAAATTGCTTTTCTGCCGAGCGCGGGGGAGACGGGCAGGGCGCTTACCCCGTTCATCCTGGGGCGGCCGGGCCCCCGCCGCTCGGTGCTCTCCGGAGCCGCCTCCTCCGCTTTGCCGCCGCGGGGCTTGGGCATGGTCTTGCCTAGGGGAGAGCAGGGGAAGGAGGCATCAGAGCCATGCCCGGCGCCTGCTTCACTTGCCGGCAGCGGCCAAAGCCGCCGCCACCTGCGCCATGTTCCAAGGGCTCGGTGCAGCGAGCCAAGCCCAGGCAGCCCTGCCCCTTCGGGGCCGGCCCAGCGCGCACCCCGCTTGGGGGAGGAGCCGCCGAGGACACGCTGCGGCGAGCAGAGAGAGAGGAGACAAACCAGCCCGGCCGCTGGGGGGCTGAGCCCCCCTCCCAAGGAAACACGCGTCTCCCTAGAGCCCCGCTCACAGCGCCCCCGCAAGACAGACCCCCCCCGAGTCACCCAACCGCGTCCCAGCCCCTGCCCCCCCACGGGTCCCACAAGCCCCCACCGCGTCCCAGCCCCCCAAGTCACAGCCGCCCCAGATAGCCCCGCTCCATTCACACCCCGCAGCCCGCGCCCTTCCTCAGAACGCCCTCGCCCCCACGTGCTACCGCCACCCAGCCGCTCCCTGCCCCGCATCCCACACATGCCAGCACGGCTCCCTCGGCGCCGCCACCCCACATGCGCCCCCTGCCCATCTCCAGCCCCGCCCCCTTGCTTACCCTGCTCCTGGCACCTGTCAGGATGGCTACCTTTAGCCATGGCTCCAGGAGCCGGCGGTCTTGGCAATAGTCGGAGAACTCCCTGGGGCTGCTGCACCGAGACAGCACGGCTGTCGAACTGCTCCAAAGAGATACACTGAGCTCTCACCTTCCGCTGCCTGATTGGCGCCCCCAGGTGCCTGTCACAATTCTCTGAGCTTTGATTGGAACGCAACGGGAACACGTCCCGCCTTCCCTTATTGCATTGGAGCCATCTGAGTCAGCGCGGCTGCCTCCCGGTGAGGGTGTTTAAATGTGCGTCCCCTGCTCGCTGATTGGTCCACGCGAAGAGACGTGGGGCTGTGATTGGAGCTTTGTCTCCCTCGCCTTGTGGGCGAGACGTTCTGGATCCTGTGACAACTTTGGGTTCAACCTAGCCACTGTGTGTGGGGCTGTGGGCTTTAAGTTGGCGGTATATACCAGGCCATATTTGTACAGAGCGGCTCCCTATTGGACTGTGCTACTTGGGGAGAATTTAGGGATTCAGATAATTTCTGTATGGGCTGTTATATTCAACACCCAAATTACATCAAAAGCTAAGGATCAGACACAGCCTACACCATTAGCTTCATTTAGCAGGGAGGAAACTGGACAGGTTTTTTCCCTCCTCCCTCTGTCCCCCTTTTTTTGCTTTAAAATTTTAAGTTTCTGTGCCCCTCTGACTCCACTCATCTGAAGAAGTGGGTTGTGCCCACAAAAGCGCATGATGAGAGAGAGAGAGAGAGAGAGAGAGAGAGTTAGTCTCTAAGGTACTACAGGACCACTCATTTAGTTTTTTAAGTTACAGACTAACACAGCTACCTCTTGGAGAATTTAGGATTACTGAGCATGCTCAGTAGCTCTGCTGAAGCCTGGGAAAGGGGAACCAGGTGTCAGGGAGGGAGCCTCTAGCCCCTCTTCTGTCAGGGGAGAGAAAGGAATATAAGGAAGAGGACCCAGGACCCTGGTAGGGGGCGGAGGCTGCATTGTGAGGAGGAGCCTTGGGGGGGACAGAGGCCACGTGGCGGCGAGGGAGGGCCTCCTCCAGTGGCTGGGGCCGGGACCGGGACCTGCCGCGTGACAGGGGACGGGGTTGAGGCCTGCTTTGGCAGACAGGACTGAGACCTGCCACATGGTGGGGGCAAATGGGGTGCCAGGACCTGCTCGAGGGCTGGGGGTGGCTCAGAGGAGGTGACTCAGGGGGCGTGGGGCTGTGTGTGTGGAGGGAGGGAAGGGTCAGGGCTGCTCTGGCAGCCAAGGCCAGTAGCTGGGGCCTGCTCCAGCCCTAACCCTTCCCCAGGGCTGGAGCTGAGTTCAGGGCCGCAAAGTGGCTTCCTGACTGCTTGTTGGGCTGGCCATATAGTGGCTGCCCAAAGCTGGAGCCAGGCAGTGGTGCTTTAGCTCCTGGGACTGGTGCCTCCTGCACCTCTCTCCCCCCTCCCACACCTTTCTTCTGCCCCTCAGAATTCTGTCCCCCAACCCTCTATCCCCCCTGTTCCCCACATGTCACTCAGCACCTCAATCCCCGAAAATCCTGGGTGCTAGCAGCAGCTTCTTTCTGCTCCAGGTGGGGACTCACAGCCAGCCCTGCAAGGAGCAACCTGGGACAGTGCCTGCCCTGCAAACACGCTGCTCAGGGAGTAGCACTCCCTGGAGTGGGCGCATCATCCCTTCTCCCCAAGAGATGGGGGGGCACTACCTGGGAGAATCTTTTAGGGAGCAGCACCCCTGGTGAGTGCCACAGTGGCACACATCTGAACAAGCATGAGTGACCTCATTGTTGGCACACAAGACAAAACTCACTCCACTCATGGAAGGAAAATCTTAGAGGGAACACTGTCCACAGCCTCAGTCCTGTTGAGCAAATGCAACTTCCATCCCAGAATTAGGTCCAGTGGTTAAAGCAGGGGGGCTAGGAGCCAAGAGTCCTGGGTTCTCACTCAGGGTTTGGGAGGGAACTGGGGTCTAGTGGTTAGAGCAGGGCTGGGGACCTGAGTGCCTGGTTCAGAAGCACAGTGAGGAGGGATTTGGGGCAGAGCGAGGCTCGGGGGGGCTCCCCATCTTCCTGGCCATCTTCTCCTTCATTCACCGCTGCCCCCTGGGAATTGCTGCCAAACTGCTGGGTCTGGTAATGACAAGAGGCTGTGGGGTGGGTTTACCCTTTACTGAATGCTGGGACGTTTAGAAAATGACAGCACTAGTCCCGTCCATAACAACCACACACATATCCAGACATAGAGGAAGGAGCCATTTCTTCTCCAGTGGAGGCATCTTGGTCTCGCGCATGTTTTTCTTGCCGCTCTGTACTGCTAAGCAAGGGGCATTGATGTTTATGTTGCCAGCTGCAGGAGAGACAAGTAGGTAAAGAGAGAGGAAAAAATGATTGTGTGGAGCCTTAGCACAGCTTCCTCCAGTATCCTAAGGCTGCCTGCACTTGAGCCAAACAGAGTCTGGGGCCTTCCATCCTGCCTGTGTACCAGGACTGGAAAGGCTGGAGCTATGCACCACCTGGCAAGGAGGGACATGGGTTGGAGGCCTGCCCCTATAGTGGGGAGCTTGCCTTGCCAGATGCCCAACAGTGGGACTCAGCCAGGAGGGATAGTGCATCCATTGCTCCTATTCTGCTTTTAATTTGCTGTTTCCTTGTAGCTGTAGGCAGGACTCTCCTCCCCTCCACACACACAATTCCTCCTTCGCGTCTCCACTTTGCAGGGAGAAATTCAGGCTGTTCTTCTGTCTCCTTGTTGCCAACAGCTTCACTCCTTCTCCCAGTCCCACTGACCCAGCTTCTGTCCCCACTCATTCCTGTGTGCAAAGCAGCAGCGCTAACCCCTGCATTCCCCTCCTGGGGCCCTAATCCCTGCACCCTTCACTGCTAACCCTTGCACCCCCTTTCTGCACCCACATGGGGACACTAAAGTGGATGCACAAATCCTCACAAGGCACTAAAAGGTACCTGTGATGATTCCCCTCTCCATGCTTTAGGAAGTTTAATTCAGGAATATAAACTGGCAGATGTATCCGGTGTTGCTTGGGTCTTTAACTCTAGTAACGTTCGGGTTATTTTTAAATCAAAAGGAAACACTCTGCTCACTATGCTTGCCAAGCCCCCTCTCTCTGGCCTCTTTTGTGGTCAGAGAGCCAGTTAATCTTGCATTGATAATATAGAAAAGTGAACAAATGAAGCCACATAGAAAAAAATGTTAATTGGTCTATTGATCACGTAGTACATGTTACAGTACTTCCTTAACCGGTAGACATCACCACAGGTATCCAGCTATACGAGGGATATATGCTGATGATATCATTCTGTTGTGCAGCAGGAAAAACTTGTTTATATAGAGAGATGTACATGCGTTATTTCCATGATTGTCTAGGACAGAGGGCTGGGTATGTGGTAGGGTTGCCAGGTGTTCAGTTTTGAATCGGACAGTCCAGTATTTGAGCTTTCTGTCCGGGAAATAAATTGAGAAAATAGAAATTTCCGGTATTTTCTAAATAAGATGGAATGTCGATTGTGATGTCATGTCAAGTATGTCCGGTATTTTTGTTGAAACCATCTGGCAACCCTAGTATGTGGGGGTGGGGCTTTGGCATGGGGTGGAGGTGCAGGATTGAAGCCAGGGAGTGACAGTTGCAGGACTCAGAGCAGGGGGCTGGAAAGCTGGGGGAGGGGGAAGGGGGAAAGCTTACTGGGACTGTGAGGGTGGTGTTGTTGTGGTGGCAACTTACCCGGGGGGGAAGGGCTGCACTCTCCAGCCAGCCATTCCTTTTGTGGTGCCAGCCTGGGACTGCAATTCCTGATTGGTAGGAGACCGGAGCTGCATGGGTGGCCCTGCCCTGCAACCTGTCCAATTGGGAGGCAACACTTTGCAGGCCAGTCCCAGCCTCCAGAACCTTCTCCCCTTGCAGCCTGCAGGCTCTCTGTGCAAGAGGACAGGTTCTGGGGACTGATCCAGCCCTTCAGGGGCCAGTGCGGCCTGCAGGCAGTCAGCAGGATAGGAAAGAGGGCCCCAGGTGCAGGCTCCAGCCTCCAGCAGTCCCCACTCCTTTTCCTGCAGCCTCCCTGGGGGGAGAGGACAAAGGATTTGAGGCAAGGGGAACAACTTACCTGGAGTGGTGGCAAATGGTGTCCCCTGGCCACTTTCTGGGTGATGTGGCTGCCACATATTAGACACTCTGCAGGAGGATTTTCACTGCACGTGTGCTAGTATCAGCCCCACAACCCTCTTATTGTGTGCCTTGGAACAGCAGCCTCCACCATGGGCAGTTATTGAAGCTTCTACTTGGAGAAGCAGTAGCTTCCCAGCCCAGGCCCTGTTCTCTTTCCAGCCATGGGAGAGAGAGACGTGCTGAACAACACCTGGAGAGCTGAGCAGTGTGCCAGGATGGTAGGAAGTGGCCAAGAGCAGAGGATTGTCCTCTGGGAGCTCAGTGCACTTTGGCTGGCATCCACACTGAGAAGGCAGTGAAAGCCTGTACTGCTAACAGGGCTCTGGAGGCTGGGACCTATCTCCCCATTCCATTCCCTGGCACTCTGGGGAGACTGACCTGTGGACTAGGCCTCTAGGCCACAGTAACTCAGAGACGAGTGTGTTTGGGACTAGGCCTACAGGACTGTATTTACCCTGGGTAGAGAGAACTGTACTTTGGGACTAGGCCTCGAGGGCTGCATTTGCCTTGTGAAAAACAGACATTGACCCTGACTTTGGGGTTTCCTGACTGTTGAGGCCCATTGACACCAGCACAGAATTTGAACAGGTTGCCACTTAGCTGTGGGAAAGCTCCAAAGAGCTCCTCTGGCCCAGGTGGAGGGAGATCCATTCCTTCTGGCCACCTATTGTTCTTCCTGGTCCCACCTAGCTGGACCTGGACATGAGGACAGGTGAGCACAGGGTACCTGCTGTTACAAATGCTGTAGCATACATGCAGCATAAAGTGGCTGGCCTACCTACATCTTTGACTAGCCCTCTGATAAGTGATGCTGGGGGAGGCTGGGTGAAGCCCTGCTCTCACTGTCCCTGCCTCTTCTGATAAATTGCTCCAGCATCACATAAGGTAGTAGGAATAATCCAATACATTCCCAAATTGAAATTCTATAATCCAGGAGCTGTGGCTACTGCATAAATAAAGCAGAAAGATTTTGAAATTGTAAAAAACACGTTGCAAAAGTGCTCTTCTTAGCACTTTCCATTTGATGACATCAAAACACCTAACTAAAACCAATGAACTAAAACCACAAATTCCTGAGAGGCAGGAAAGTATTATTATTCTTCCTTTTTCAGATAGAGAAACTGAGGCACAGGATAATTACGTTCCTTATCTGTTGTTTTTTTAATCAGTGGAAAAAAAATCCATTGAGGCCAAGCCTTAAATTATGGGTCCAATGTCATACTGGAAATCTGTGACAGGAAGGCCATTGGAAAACCCCTGATCTTCACATTCCTAGCAGAGGGAAGAACAGACCACTGGCTGCACTGAGGTGGGGAGATCACCTGAAACCCCAGCCTTCCTAATATAGGAACTCCATGGAGCTGCTGCACCTAACCTTGACACAGCGTAAGGCCATGGTCACCAACCAATCGATCGTGATCGACTGGTCAATCGTTAGGGCTCGACCAGTCAATTGCGAGGCATTTGGGATCTCCCCCACCCCCAAGAAGCCCCAATACCTACCTCCAGCAACAATGGAGGTAGCACCAGCTTCCCATGGGGTGGAAGGAAGTCCGGCAGCTGCACATCACTTCTGAGGTTTCAGGAAGTGCACTGGCTGCTCTCCCTCCCCCAAACAGCCAGTGTGGCACCATAACCCAGGCCTGTGGCATGCCAGGGACTTGCTGCGGGGGTGGTGGTGGAGGAGGCAGGAGGCCCGTCCCGGGACTTCCCTCTGCGCGGGGGGTGGGATGGGGGGAGCAGTGGTGCTAGAGGGGGGAGGAGTCCCGGGAGGAATCGCGAACCAGGGTTTCCCTCATGGGCGGGAGGGAGTCCCCAGAGGAGGCGCACACCGGGACTTCCCTCCTCTGGGGGGGGCGTATGGTTGGAGGGGGGGTGGAGTCCCGGGAGGAGGCGCATGCCGAGGCTTCCCTTCTCTGCGGGGGGTTAGGACTCCCCAGAGGAGGCATGCACCAGGGTTTCCCTCATGGGGGGGGATGTTAGGAGTCCCCAGAGGAGGCTACCTGTCTCCTGTCCCCTACCAATACCCTGCCTCCTGCCCCCACTGGCACTCTGTCCCCTACCTCAGCACCCACTAGCACCCTTCTCCAGTACCATGTCCCTATCTCCCACCAACACTGTTGGGGCCACATTAGTGAGGTTTGGGGAGGGTTTTGGAGGAGTTATTTTTTTGCATCTCACTTGTGTGGCCCCAACTGATTTTTCTGTGGGTCAGTGACCCCTGACTCAAAACAGGTTCCCCACTTGTCTCATAAATAAAGACAATGCAGAAACTTTTTTGGCTATGTCTACACTGGCACCCTTTTCCGGAAATGCTTAAAATGGAACAGTTTTCCGTTATAAGTATTTCCGGAAAAAGCGCATCTACATTGGCAGGATGCTTTTCTGGAAAATTTTTCGTGCCAATGTAGACGTGCTTTTCCGCAAAAAAGCCCCAATCGTAATTTTCGCGATTGGGGCTTTTTTGCAGAAAACACTACTGTGCTGTCTACACTGGCCCTTTTCCGGAACAGTTTTCCAGAAAAGGACTTTTGCCCAAATGGGAGCAGCATAGTTTTTCCGGAAAAACACTGACAATTTTACAGTAGATCGTCAGTGCTTTTCCAGAAATTCAAGGGGCTAGTGTAGACAGCTGGCAAGTTATTCGGAAAAGCGGCTGATTTTCCGGAATAAGTGGCCAGTGTAGACACAGCCTTTGTGTTTAACATAGTATTTTATTTAAAAATGAAGCCTGGCCAACAAACCCCCAGTTAGGGCAAGCACCCATCTGGCCACAGCGTCATAACACTCCTGCACATACATCCCCAGACCCTAGATCTGAGCCTATTATGCACTGGAACAGCCTGTCCTGAGCCTCTCACATCCCTAAATTCCTGAACACTCACATCCTTCATCTTCTGCCACAATACTCCATCCACACACCGCAAATCTGTGTCCTGAGCCCATCACACTCCCAACCCAAACTCCTGCACCCTCACATCCACAAGCCTGTGGCTTGCTCAGTACCCCAATCTCCACCTGACCCCAACACTCTCCAGCCTGGAGCCACCTCCCTGAGCCAGCATCCCCTTCTCCACCTCCTCTTGCATCCAAATTCCATCCCAGAGCTTTCACTTCTCACCCTTCCCACATCCAAAGCCCTCATTCCCACTCCAGAGCCTGCACCTCCTGTCCCAACCCACTGAGGGTATGACTAGACTGCAGTTTTTCTGGGATTCCAGAGGTATCCCAGAATAACTCTTCTGCATTCAGGGACGCGTTTGTTCTTCTGCTTTTTTTAGCGGAAGAGCAAACATGCTCTTTCGGCAACCCCTGTGTTCCTCATTCCACGAGGAATGAGGGGGCTTCTGAAAGAAGGGTTTTTTCTGACATTTGGCCCAGTGTAGACAGTCCAAATGTTGGAAAACCTCTTCCTACAGAAGAATAGGGAAAAAAAGTGGCAGTGTAGTTGTACCCTGAGAGTGTGTAAGGGCTGGGGATAGGAAGTGATGGAGATGAGGAGAACAGAGAGGGCGGAGCTTCAAGGAAGGGGTGGGATCTTGGGGGAAGGATGGGGCGGTAGATCTTGGCTTGTTCTGACATTTAAAAAGTGATCTTGGGCATAAAAAAGTTGGATACCACTGGGCTACGTCTACACTGGCATGATTTTCCGGAAATGCTTTTAATGGAAAAGTTTTCCGTTAAAAGCATTTTCAGAAAAGCATGTCTAGATTGGCAGGACGCTTTTCCGCAAAAGCACTTTTTGTGGAAAAGCGTCCGTGGCCAATCTAGACACGCTTTTCCGCAAAAAAAGCCCCAATTGCCATTTTCGCAATCGGGGCTTTTTTGCGGAAAACAAATCTGAGCTGTCTACACTGGCCCTTTTGCGCAAAAGTTTTTCGGAAAAAGACTTTTGCCTGAACGGGAGCAGCATAGTATTTCCAGAAAAGCACTGACAATCTTACATGAGATCGTCAGTGCTTTTGCAGAAATTCAAGCGGCCAGTGTAGACAGCTGGCAAGTTTTTCCGGAAAAGCAACTAAGTGGCCAGTCTAGACACAGCCCTGGTGTAAGGGCTGGCCAACCCCCTCTGTGCCAGGTGTACCAGGTGTGGCTGGGCAGGCTCAGCTCAGCATGAGCCAAGTGTGAAGGAAGTTATTGTGGGGGGGATCTGGGTGTGGGTAGCTCTGTGGGAGATCTGGATGCACAAGGGCTCATTGGGGGTTCAGGTGTAGGGGCAATGGGACTCTGGTTGAGCTCAGTGGAGCTGGGGCTTGGTGTGGGGTCCAAGTGCTGGGGAAATGATACGGGAGGGGATCCAGGTGCAGCTTGGTGGGGGTCTGGATGTGGGGAGCTTGTTGGATGAGTCCAGGTTTAGGGGAGCAGGGCTTGTCAGGGTGAGGGTTAGATGGTCCTCTTAACCAGGGAGCCCCAGCTGCTGCTGAGGGGATACTGCATATAGGACTTCTGCCCCCCCTCCCGGGCCCGTCCTGATTCCTCATCCTCTTCTCCACCTCTCCCCCTCACTCCCCAACCCTTCCCCACTGCCTCTTCCCCCCACCTTTCGGTCATTTTCTCTTTGTCCACCCCCTCACCAAACTCCACTGTAGTCTGTAGGGCACAGAAAACTGGAAGCCTGTGGGGAGAGGACAAAAAGGGGAGGGGATTGGGCAGCTATCTCTGCAGAGCTCCTTGGGCTAGGCAACTCCCACCACCACTCCATATACTAGCAAGGGGGAGGCAACTATGGGGAGCATGTGTGGGGAAGAGGAAAGGGCAGAAGAGCCCCTAGAAGCAGGCTCAGTAGCAACTGGGCTGAGAAAGTGAAACCAAATCCATCACCACTCCACCCACTAGTAAGAGGGAGTAGGGAGAGTGCAAAGGAGGAGAAGGGAGGCAGAAAGGAGGAAGCCCATTTTGCCCACCTTGGGACAAGATGCAGGGAGAGGGACTGGGTGGGGTGAGGGTCCAAGCAGGGAGGGGTCTGAAAAGGGGAAGACCGGCAAGCAGCAGCAACACAGCACGCTGGGTTAGGTGGTCTCTGCAGAGCAGGGCTGGCACACCTCTTGGAGACGGTGGGCTGGAGAATGCTGCAGGAGCAGGGAGAGCCTACATGACTGTAGTCAGAGCCTTGTGCATGTTCAGGGGCAGACTGCTTCCTGTTTCTGTCTTCCCTGCTACTCTGCCTTCCCAGACATCCTGGAACATGCAGGCACCATACTAACTACATTCCACAGGAGCCCCATGTGCAAGTTGAAGTCAGGAAGGGGAGGAAGGTGGCGTTAGCACTGCCCCTGCATTGGTAGACAGAGCCTCTCTCTCCCTTACAAATCAGATACCCATGCCAGTGCCCCTCACTCCCAACCTGCAGCCCCGCTGCCATTGCCCCTCACTCCCACCCCACAGCCCCGTCGTTACCAGACCCAGCAGTTTGTTAGTCACTGGCTGTGATTCTCTGGAGCAGGAGTGGGTGCAGTAGAAGAGGGCCAGGAAGAGTATTGGGGGAAGAGATTCTCTGAGAAAGGGGATGCAGGGAAGCATTGGGAGAGAAGGCAGGGCCTCTGTTGTGTGGTGAGAAAAGAAGCAGCACAACCCAAGACACTGAGCTACAGGAAACTGTCCCAACCAGCTTTACCAGCTTTTCAACCCCTGATCAGCCATCTCCCCAACCCTCCTCATTTGACCTCTGAACCAGGCACCCGGGTCACCAATGGGTTCCCCAACCCTGCTCTTAATCACTAGACATCATTCCCCTCCCAGAGTCAGGGGGAGAACCCAATAGTCCTGGATCCCAGACCTTGCTCTAACCACTAGATCCCACTCCCCTCACAGTGTCAGGGAGAACCCAAGAATCCTGGCTCCCACACAACCCCCCCACTCTAACCACTAGACCCCACTCCTCTCCCCAAGTCTGCGAGAGAGCCCACAAGTCCTGGCTTCCAGCACCCCCACTCTGACCTGCTCAGCCAGCATGCCACACTATGCTAACCAGCACCAGGGGGAAGAATCAGTATGGGACCACCCAGTTTGCCTGGCCAGCTGGGGCACCCAGCTCAGTGGCCTGGTAGGAGCCAGGGCCCAGCTGAGCAAAGACATCCTCTGAGGTTAAATGGAGAAAAGGAGCTTTGCACATCACTGAGTCACACAATTGACTCCATTAGAGGATTCTCCATGAGGTAGAGGGAAATTTCCAGGAAACCATTATAGGCCAGCACCTGCTCCCCTACCTCGGGCTCCATCTTGCTGAATGGGCTCCAATACTCCAAGCTGTAAGGAAACAAATGAGTCTGCTGGGCCTCAGCCAACTTGCTGAAGAGGAAGAATCTGACTGGGAGGGGCTGCATGTGTGAGGGGTCCGGCAGGGTTGGGGGAAGCTCAGGGCTGGGCTGGCAGGGGCTGCTGTTCAGGCATGAGGGGCACTGGCAGAACTGGGCTGCTAGGGGCTGTGGGTTGGGAGTGAGGATCCTTAAAGGGAAACAATCAAAGGCCACTCCTGGCTCCTCCTCCTTCTTGGCTGTAAATGCTCCAGGAAGTGAATTCTCCTGATTCATTAATAGACAGGACTCACCTCCCAGGACTTCCTCTTCCCAGGGTGCCCCTTCCCATTGGTCAATCTCCCATCCCCATGCAGACCACTTCAGCTGTGGGGCCCAATGGGTTAGGCACCAAGCTCCCATTTACTTCAAAGAGAATGTGGTTTCTTGTTAATCCATAAAGTGAAACGGAGGCACTTTGCATGCTTGGGTGAGAAGTTCTAGATCCTTTGACAATAGCTTTGGGTTCAATCTAGACACTGTGTATGGGGTTCAACTTCCAAGTTGACTATATATGACACCTATTGGAGATGGTGCAGAATACCCTAAACAGCGGCAAAAAACATAGTCGCAGGGGGAGTGGGCAGATTTACAACCCTGCAAAATAAAATAAAGCAGTAAAACCGGTAAGGCTCTATGAGGGGCTCTTCCCCTGCTCTGGGTCAGTGAGTGGCCACTCAGCCCCACTACTTCCTAGCTCAGTTTTCTCTGGGGAATTAGTGGTGCTGGGGTTTCTGTCTCTGGTCACTCCCCAGCCACATTCAATAAACCCTGAGCTCCAGCCTATGATCAGGCTGGGCCCACCGTCACTGGGATCTGGCCCAGGGCTCAGGCCAGGGCAGTATCAGCAGTTAATAGGTATACTGGTTCCACACATGGCAACACACCAACAATTCAATAATCTCTGAGTAAATCCAGGCCCTAGTGCTGAGCGGGGTAGACAGACAAACACAGCAGTTCAATAATCTCGAAGTAAGCCCACGCCCTAGTGCAGTGTGGGGCAGACAAACAAACACACTCGGATCCTCTTGCTCAAGTGGGGTCCAGCAAATGCAGGCTGGTGATTGGGAACAGCCGAGGGGGAGGGGGAAAACTGTCACCCAGGAACGGGTGCTGCTGGGTCAGCGGGGATACTGACCTCAACATGCTGAGTCTGACTCTTACCCAGCCAAATTAGTGTCGGCTGTCCCTGGGCTTGTTCCATTATCCCCCTCGCTACATACCTGGCTCCAGTGCTGGTCTGCTGTGCTTTGCAGGGCTAGAAACTTTGTCCAGATGAGCAGTCCCTCTAGGCCATAGTCCTCTTATAGGCCCAGCAGTTTGGGCCAGTCCTCAGCTTAGCTCAGGTCCAACTCCCAGCTGGGGAACACTGTCAAGGCTGTTCCCCACTCTGGCACAACGAATACAGGAGTTGGGGGCCCACAAGAGCACTCCAAAACCTTGCCTCTACAGGCTCTGGTACAAAAACTTCCACCCAAAATTCTAATACCCAGATTTTAGGGAGTCCACTGCCACCATCAAGTGCTTCTGAACCCACAAACAGCGGTGGACACTTGAAACCAACCCCCAGGGTACCCCAAGCTCTTGTACCCCAAAAGAGCTTGAAAAATAAAAGAGAAAAACAAGCTGCAGTCTGGGGTAGTTGAGCCTTCAGTCAGGCATGCAGATACACAGACAGACCTTCCAGGACAAAAAAAAAAAATCAACCAATACTGGTTAATTAGAACAAAGAAACAATGATTTATTATCAAAACAAAACTACAGTTGCAAGCATAGTACAGTGGCTAGATTGAAAGAGCCACCAATTGATATAAATACTCAGGGAAAGTCCCTGGGGTTTAAAAGCCTTAGTTACAAAAGAAAAAAAAAACACAATTAACAGCTCAGACATTATTTCCACATCCCCAAAACAAGGAAAACAACAAATCCTGATGGACTAGCTAAACTTTTCCCTACTCACGCATTGTAAGAAGTACATTCTTGGAGAGAGGAGTGTCTCCCATCTCCCTCAGTACTTGGAAGAAACTGCTCTGCATCTCAAACACAGAAGAGAGAGAAAAACCCCTCTTTTCCAATTTGAAATTCCTACCTGCATTGTTATTGGCTGACCACCTGATACCTAGCTAGGTACCACGTTAACCCCTTAGTCACCTGGTGCTGGTCAGCACTCCCAATGTTGACAAATGCAGGAGAGACTTATGGTTCCTCCGACGGCTGGGGCGTGACTAGCTTCTCAGACTGTTTTTTTATAGTTCTGGCCCAGCCTCCTGGCTTCTGATCAGGTGATGTGCTGGGGCCCGGGTGCTGCCCATCAGAGCTCTAGGAGGGGCTCCTCTCCTTCTGGGTCAGTGGGCAGCCACTCTGCCCTACTACACACATCCCCCCCTCAACTCCAGCTCCTGGTTCTCGGAGCTGGCCTTTTGACCTTGCCCATGCAGGACAAACTGACTGTGTTGGCATTCTCCTTCCCTGTATGGTGTTGGATGGTTCATGAATGCATACTGTTGTAAAATGAGGTACCACTTCATTAATGGGGTGTTCGTGTTTCTCATTGTATGCAACCACTTAAGCGGCACATGATCTGTTACTAGATCAAAAGGACTCCCAAGCAGGTAGTACCTCAAGGCCTCAACTGCCCATTTAAGGGCCAAAGCCTCTTTTTCAATACTGGAATAATTATGCTCCCTGGGAAAGATCTTATGACTGATATTGGGAGAGCATAGCCCTTAGCCCAACTTCTGAGGTGTCAGTTGGCACTATAAAGGGGTGGTTAAAGTCAAGGTTGAACAGCACAGGCTCCTGGCACAGGCTGTCTTTAAGTGTCTGGAATGCTGCTTCACATTCCATCAACCACCATACACTCTGTGGGCTGTCCTTGGTTAAGAGGGTGGTGAGGGGCACTGCAATGGCGGCAAACTGTGGAACAAAGCAATGGGAATATTCGGCTAGACCAAGGAACTGCCAGACCTTTTGTTTCATAGTGGGCGTGCAGTAACTTTGGATGGCCTGGCCTTTCCCTACGAGGGAGTGTACAAGGCCATGTCCCAACTGGTACTCGAGGTAGGTGGTCTCTTGCCACCTGATCCAGCATTTCTTTGGGTTGGCGGTGAGGCCAGAATCCCGAAAGGTTTGAAGGACTGCTGCCACTTAGAGGAGATGTTCTTCCCAATGTCAGCTATAAATGACAACGTCATCAAGGCAGGCAGCAGCATAGTCCATATGAGGACTCAGGAGGTAGTCCATCATATGCTGGAATGTAGCAAGGGTGCCATGAAGGGTGAAGGGCATCCATACAAAATGGAACAATCCAGATGGGGTGGTGAATGTGGTCTTCTCCTGGGAATCTGGATCCAAGGGGATTTGCCAGTACCCTTCTGTCAAATCAATGGTTGTAACATAGCTAGCAGTTCCAAGGTGATCCAGGAGTTCTTCAGTTTGGGGTATTGGATAGGCATCAAATATGGATATGTCATCTACCTTCCTGAAATCGAAACAGAACTGTACACTCCCCCTCATACAGGCCCTGCCACTGAATGAGAAGCTTTGATTCTTCTAAACGGAGAAGTAGGAGTACCCCATCTCTGGACTCAAAAGTTCTCTCTCAGGCTCCCTGGTTGTAGTATCGCTCCTAGATCCCTGGAGCTGTTTGGAGGTTTTTTTGAGCAGAAGTCCCAGCCAAGGTGAGCCACTCTTACAACTGCAAGACATGTTGTAGAAGGTTTTGGGAGGTTGAGGGGATGCTCTCCCAGGCCTCCCTCATTAGGTCCAAAACCCCATGAGGCTGTTGACCATAGGGGATCCCAAATAAGGAGAACTGGGTTGAAGTTTAAGGCACCTCCTGGACGACTAGCAACAAGGGTGGTAGTAGTTGGTCCCACTACTGCAGTTCAGATGAAGGGAATTTCCTCAACATCCGCTTCAGCATCTGGTTAAAGTACTTGACTAAGCCATCAGTCAGGAGGTTATACACACAGGTTTGGAGTTTGTGAATGTGAAGAAGAACACAGACCTGCTGGACAAGCTGGACAGTGAAATTAGTTCCTTGACTGGTGAGCAATTCTCAGGAAAGGCCTACTCTAGCAAAGACCTTCTCTAGGTTGGAGGCAACGGTATGGGCGCTAGTATTCCATAGTGGGATGGCCTCCAGAAAGAGGGAGGCATAGTCTAGCAGAACCAGGATATAGCTGAACTCTGCTTTGCTTTTCTGGAGCGGTCCCACCAGATCCAGAGCAACGTGCTCAAAGGGAGTACCAACCACTGGCATGGGCACCAGTGGGGCCTTTGGAAGCCATAGGTCAGCTGCTAAGTGGCATTCAGGGTATAAGCAGCAACAGTCTTTTACCTCTTGGTAAACTCCTGGCCAGTAAAAGCAGACAGGACATGTACCAGGGTCTTGTCTTGTCCCAGAAGGCCAACTGCGCGGAAGTTATGTGCAAATCTTAGAACAGCTTTCCAAAGGCATTAAGGAACCACTAGCTGGGACCGGACTTCTCCGGTCTGAAGGTTCTGGTCCACGTGATAGAGGTGGTCTGATGGCATTCTGAAATGTGGCCACTACTCAGTTTTCTGTGCAATAACAGCCCCGTTGACCTGGGCCACTCATTCATAGGCAAATCTCAAAGACCAATCCTCATACTGATCTTGGAGGAAGCCAGCCAGGCGTGTGGTCATCAGGTTCTTCCCGGTGGATCAAACAGATTGGCTCAAACCCTCGGGTCCTTCAGTCCCCACCTGATCTCTTTGTTTTTTTCTGAGCCCTCTTCCCCCAGCTTCAGACTGGCTATGATTAACCGGATCCTCCTTGCTTCAACCTGGGTAGAAGGTGTCCCAAGACTGGCTTCACAGAGGTATGTAAATCCAGGCCAGTCCTGGACAAGGATGACTGGGTAGGCTAGTATTGGGTCACTCCTCCTACCATTTACTCAGTTATCCCATTTATGATAAGTGGCACCCTTGTCCGAGAGTAGGTCTTTATGTCTCTGTGAATGTACTGGAGGCGGTGCTCCCCATCAAGGTTGGGGATAATGTCCTTGTGGATGAGGGTCTGCTGAAGACAATAGATTGTGTGATATATTCTAAATGGAAGCTAGACACATGTAGGTAAGTATAGTGGTTGCTAGGTTTCCCGTATAGGGTATGTTTATGTGACCATCACTTATTTGCACTGTAGTGTTCAGGAAGTGGATCTCTTGTGTGGAGTAGTCCAGATTGAGACTGATAGTAGGGTGGAAATTGTTGAAATCCCAGTAAAATTCTTCAAGGGCTTCCTTCTTGTGGGTCCAGATAATGAAGATGTAATCAATGTAGTGCAAGTAGAAATGGGCACTTGGGGATGAGAGCTGAGGAAGTGTTGTTCCATTTCAAATTTCAGCACTGCTGTATAGTTCCTCACTACACTGATGTTTTTATGGCTTACCTTGTTCTGAGGGGTAGCCAAGTTAGTCTTTAACAGGAAAAACTTAAAAAAATAACAAATAGTCTGATAGTACTTTAAAGTCTTTAAAGTGCTACCAAACTATTGTTTTTTAATTTTTTTCATAATACAATTTTTAGTCTTAAAAGTAACATCGGAATAATAATAATAATTTATTTTTATTATCATGTGTTAAGCATTGTCCCCACACACAAAGGAAGAAAGTCTTTGTCTCAAAGCATTTACAGTTGAGGTGATCTTATATTTATCTGATGTTATTAAAATACAGTTCTGATTGCTATGGTAGCAAAGTACACAGAATACAAAAGATAAACCGTCTTCAAATGATGGCTCTCAAACTACCATTACCATAGCATAATATCTTGTGCACCTACAGATACTATTTTGTATCTCTTAGATTCCATAATTAAAGCTGAGATGACCATTCCTTACACTGGATGTAAATATTGTTTATATATATTTTTGCTCAGACTTTGTACAAAGCAATATGATGCAGCCATCCATGGAAGATGTGATTGACAATGTATGTCATTTCATGAGTTAGAAATATATTTTATTTTGTGCTCATCAGAGAAATATCAAAACTCACATCAAATTACAGCCTTTTACAGAAAAACCCCAAAGGATAACTCTATAATTAAAACTATTTTAACCTCCCGTCTCCAATTTTTATTGCACTGTTTCATCCATTTTTCATCTACACTTAACAAAATAGAAAACCTAATTATAACAAATCAGTGGGACAAAGACACAAGAGTAAGTTGACTGGAGAAAGATCACACTGTGTTTTGAAGCACCTTCTACAATTTCACTAACCAACCTGGGACACAGCACTGACTCTTCAAATATAATAGTAAATTATCAGTATTATTTTTCACCTATAAAATATGAAACAAAAAAGTAATAGAATGTCAACAGAACAGCACCATAAATAGATTGGGTTCTACACATCTGCATGAAAACATTGTAAACAGCTTTTAACATTTGTAAGGAGTCTGAAGGCTTTGTCTATTTCAGGGATTTTTCTATTCAAGGGGGTTGTACTGATGTGGTATGCCAATGCAAAAATCTATAAGGTAGACATTTTACAGGCTGGGTCAGTACCTGAGCTTGACTGCTCTTGATGCTGCTCTGAGTTCTGCTTTTATTGTCAAATTAACTTCCCCTCCTCAAGCCAAACCTCTAAAAAAATGAAAATGAAAGTTAGAAAAACACCTCGGCTGTGTCTAGACTGGCAAGTTTTTCCGCAAAAGCACATGCTTTTGCGGAAAAACTTGCCAGCTGTCTACACTGGTCGCTTGAATTTCCGCAAGAACACTGACTTCCTACTGTCTGAAATCAGTGCTTCTTCCGGAAATACTATGCTGCTCCCGTTCAGGCAAAAGTCCCTTTTGCGCAAAGCTTTTGTGCAAAAGGGCCACTGTAGATAGCTCAGATTTGTTCTGCACAAAAAAGCCCCGATTGCGAAAATGGCGATCGGGGCTTTTTTGCGCAAAAGCGCGTCTAGATTGGCACGGACACTTTTTCGCAAAAAGTGCTTTTGCGGAAAAGCGTCCGTGCCAATCTAGACACTCTTTTCCGCAAATGCTTTTAACGGAAATCTTTTCTGTTAAAAGCATTTGCGGAAAATCATGCCAGTCTAGACGTAGCCCTCCTGTTTAACAATTGCATCCATGCAGGGCACATGCACCCTTGTGGGGACCACTGACTATAATACAACTTCATGTGGCAGCAAGGGTCTCCTGTGCAGATCCAAGAGAATTAGGATCATGATCCAAATTTAAACAGTGAGGTCCCAATTCTACAAATTCACACTAGAGTAATTTAATCCATGTGGTCAGTTCTAACTGATTACTCACAAATGTGAAGTTACTTTACATGTATGTTTGCATACTTTAGGATTAAATGTAAACTTTTTTTTATTAAAGGTGACTTACAAAAGAAAAATTATATTGGGCCTGTGTACTTAGGTGCTTCTTTACAATGTAGAAAGAAGACCTGAAAGTTCTTCTTTGTTTAATTGTAAAATGTTTTTTTTTCCTGATAATTGTTTAACATTAGGTTTTCAGTTCCTCTTTAGCCTGTAGCACTAGTTAAGTGATGACATATAAGTACAGTAAAGAGAATGAAAGCAATGGAGAAAGAAAGGGGTTTTAGTAAGACTTTAAAACTGTATTAACACCTATTTAACCGCAATGACTAATCAACATTTAGGACAAATGTATTTATTCAAATTCATCTCCCCTCATCCACTTCTCCTTCAATGAGATCTCCAATAGAATCTCCAGGAAAAACAGGGCAGACAATAGTTCAGATTCCTAAATAAAGAACAAGTAAGAAAAAAAGCCTTAAAAATGCAGGTCTTCTTTTTACACATCAGAGAAACAACCTTTTAAAGGTCACTTTTAACTAGTATCTGAAAATAATTTGAGCTTACAAAATTTAAAATTTTGAAGTAGCTCTTGTGATTACATCAACAGATTGTCATATATTTAACTTTTCAATTGTAAAGTCAAATCTTGGACATTTTAAAACCTTTTTTTTTTTAAATAAAATTTGAATTTGCAATTATGGATCCACAGGCAGCCACTAGGGGGCAAAAACAAAGTAACCATCTCAGCAAAAAAGAAAATGTCATCTAAAACAGTCTGCTATACTCAACATTGTAGGTACCTTTTCTGTTTTGTCACCTCCACTGCATATAAAAAACACTCTTTTCTCTTCATTCTCATCAGGGAACTATATATGAAAATGCTAAAACGCGGTTAATTGTATTTCATCATGCACAAGCTTGTTAACTCCAAGGAATCGGTCTGTCTGCTGCTACTGCCAGTCACCATGACTCAGTGCACTCAGTGTACGTGGATGTTGCACTCTATCTCCAAGGACAGCACCATGATTGTTACTAGTGCCAGCCTCACAACTCAGTCATCTAAGCATAATCTCTTTTGGTATTGTAACAGCAGATACAAAAAGCACTACAGATTGTAACTATTAAAACATTTTAAGTGGGTAAAATTAAGGCAAACATTGGATTTGTTTAAAAAAGGAAGAAGGCGATTAGTGTGAAAGTCTTCAGCTCAAAATGTCCTTTTAATGTAGATTTGTTTTTTTAAAGTTCTGAGCTTTAAGGTACTATGCAGTGCTGAATTAAAACACATTTTTCAATTCACACATGTGCAACTGATCATATTAGTTCTTATTATATAGACTTTGATTTATCTAGGAGGCATCATATTTATAGATAAGTACTTTTCATAAACTTTACACAATATTTCCTTACTAGAAGATTTACCTGGTATTGCTCAGGTCCTTAACTCAAATAAGTTTTGTTTTTCTTCAATTAAATTGGGGTGGGGCTCAGTATGTAGACTGTCCCAAGGAGAAAGGACAACCCTGGCCCTCTGTCAAGTCAGCTGCTTTGTGCTAGGTGAGGAGCACCTGTCCACAGCTGCTGTAGTTTCAGTGGGTAGAGTTGGAGGAGGGGCACCTGTTCCCTGGCTGGTGGGCAGACAGACACACAAACAGATAATCTCTCTGAACTATACAGTAGATAACTGTCCCTTTCTCCACCCCTGCATTCTGCTGACCTAATGGATGTATAGATATCCGTCCCCACCTATGATCTCTTGATGCCCCCCCCATCATTCTCCTGAATAACTCTCCCTCCTACCAGATCCCACCTTTTCCATTTTAAGAGAAACAATCAAATTTCAGGCACATCCCACAACCAAACTCTGACCTTGCTTTAAGTTATGGTAAGAGGAGGCTGCATACCAAATGTGGTGGTTCTAGCTCTTACCATTTAGGAGGCGTTCTTGGACAAGTGGACTCACACACAGACATACAAACTCTCTCAAATATATAGATGTATAGCAATGGAAAAAATGCTTAACCAATAAAAGTCTAGCAGTGTAGATTATATTATGTAGAATGATTTTATATAAGACCATATTTACTAAAAAGTTTTAATTTAATCAATATATGACCAATTAAATGTCCTATATTATGGGGGAAGAGGTTAAAAGCAGCTGCAGAAAATGAAAATAGTATCTCAAGCCCAAATCCTCAAAGGTGTTTGAAGGCCTAATTTCCATTGAAAATACTGGTACTCAATTTGTCCCAATTCAGCTAGGTACGTAAGGACAGGAATATCTTAAAGTTAGGTACAGGTGACCCCCACACTTACGACCTAATTGGTTCCTGGAGAACTGTTGTAAGTCAAACCCTTATTTCCCACAAATGCAATGATATAAATGGGGGTTCCATTCCTGGCCTGCTTTGCTTCCTGGGAGTTGTATTCCCCTGCGCGCTGGGCCTAGAGCGAGCCAGGAGCTGTGCTGGGTGGAGGCGGCGCAGCATGAGCTGCCCCCAGAGCTGGCTGGGGGCTGTGCCAGGTGGAGGTGGCTCTGCATGTCCTGGAGCCAGCAGCATGAGCTGCACCCAGAGTCAGCTGGGATTACGGGCTACTGGCTGACCCTGTAGCTCACTGTGCAGGTGGGCTTGAAAGGCTGGGCTAGAGCAGGATGGTTGTAAATGCCGGGGGGTCACAAGTCGGAGGTCACCTGTACATAATAAAGGACCCAGATCTGCCAAGACTTATACATTTGCTTAATTTTACATTCTGCAAATAGTTCCATTTGAGTCACTGGGACAACTCACAGTGCTAGTGCTTAAAGTTAAGCACAAGCATTACTCCTTGCAGACTAGACAGGATCCTATATATCCTTCTGAATCAGAGCCTGAATACAGGAATTATACAACAGCATTAAAACATTTTATATTTTATGGCAGAAAAAATTTACATTTACACAGGTGCACTTAATGATAGACATGCTTCATGTAGACTGTGCATAACCAGTTAAGTATGCTTTTATTCAAATTGGTTAAGAGGCAATAGTCAGGAATTTGGTAACTGCATTTTACACTATTTTTCTTGTCTCTGGCCTAAATTCCATCCCCTCAAGTGAAAAGCCTGAGCTGACTTACTTCAACCATGGTGACTAGACTGATCTAATTTACAACACCTAACTTACATCCCACTTACCCACTATATAGAGATGTTCTGGTTCAGCCTCTACAGAATTTAAGAATTCTGTGGCTATGTCACACTGCAAGCTTCTTGCTCAAGAATGGCCATTCTTGCTTAAAAACTTGTGGAGCGTCTACACTGCACACGCGTTCTTGCACAAGTAAATTTACAATATAGCGTCGGAAAACAGGGCTTCTTCCGGAAGAGTTTTTCCTCTCCCCACGAGGAATAAGCCCTCTTGAGCAAGAGCTCTTCCACAAGAAGGCAGTGTAGACAGGCAACATGAATTTCTTGTGCAAGAAACCCCTATGGCTAAAATGGCCATCAGAGCTTTCTTGCGCAAGAGAGTGTTCACACTGCCATGGACGCTCTTGTGCAAAAGCACAGGGCAGTGTGGACACGCTCTTGTGGAAGACCTTTTGCACAAGCACTCTTGCTCAAAACAGTTCTTGCGCAAGAAGCCTGCAGGGTAGACCTATCCTGTAGGAACTAAGCATCATCCTGCAAAAATGGGTAGCTCTGCAGAAATAGAGCCTGTGGAGCTCTGCTTCTTAGTTCTTGATCATCAAATATGTGCAGCATTAGAGATGCTTTTATAAAACTCTCTAATAAAGTTTCAAGCATTTATTTTCCTAACACAATATGGTATATGTTAGGGACAAACATGCAATCTTCATATAAACTAGTATTCAGACTTTCACTTTTGTATATTGAAAATTACATGTGATCATATATTGAAAGTTCCCACAGCAATGTAAACTGACTCATTGCCCATAATATTTTCTATTCCTTTTTTTCTATTTAAATGTGAAGCTTAATACATTTTATACAAAGTTGTAATTCATAAAACATAACACTAATATAAGGATAACTTTAGCTATATGTTAAGTGCTGTATACTCTGAAAATTTAAAAGTATGTCTTGTAGTATTTTTGGAATGGGTTAAATGAATTTTCAAGTTAGTAACATAGCTAATAAAATATGTAAAATGTAAGATGAATATTATGCTCATTTTTATTAGGCAAAGACTGAATGAATGAGCATCACTGCATATTTTACAGTCATTTTACACTAATGCCTATGCAAATATTTTAACAATACATTTTATGTCCTAGGCTTACATTAAAGATTAATAACGTGCAAACTTTTTAAATGTTCAGAGTTTAAATGGCAAGATTTTTGTTTCATAATTTGGATACACATAATTAGTCACTGTAGCAATTTTAACTGTATGTTAACAAAGCTGTATAATACCTAATCTCTCGATATAAATTTTTTCTGCTGGGTGACAAAATGACATCATCACACTCTCATGTTCTCTGGCTGCAAAAGTGTAGTGAGCAGTGGGTGCAGTCCTCTAGTTTATTTTTAAATAAAAAGAGCCCTTAAAATTAAAATAAGGATGCCATAAAAATACATGCCAGCACATAAACATTTTCAAACATACTGGACTCTTTGTAGTTTGTGTAGACAATTTTATGCATCAGGTTTGTAGGTGCTTGAAGAGCAAACTTGATGTGCCAAGCATAAAGTTTATTTTTTTTTACAAGGCCAGTCTTAAAGATGTGATAGAGTAACAGAGATTGCTCTCACCTGCAGATCTTGGCACAGATCATACCAGACTGCTGAAAGTGTTATGCCAGTTGAGCACTTAACAAAACCATCTATTATTTAAAAACACATAGGCAATGACACTCCTTAGCCATGGAGTGGGTAACAAGTAGAGGGGACTAACTTGCACCTATTTAGTATTCACTGGGCACACAGAATACTAGGCGTGTGCCAAGCTGGAGCAGAGGCTGCAGGAATAGCAACTGTTAAGAAACAATGACACCTCTAACTTTTTCCATGTGTGGAATAAATTTTATTATGTATTCATGCGAATGTGCAGTACCAATAGACACACATGCTGCTGCTTGTGACAGCTCTGGTAATCAGCTAGGCAGCCTCACAATCTCTCCCAAGTATTCGTCTTGAAGACAGCCAGAACCCCCTTCTCCCACGTTTAGCAGCACCAGCACTAAGTATAAGTGGACTACGCAATTGGTTGGAGCCCTGTGTATTTCGTGGGGGAGGGGGAGGATGGGGTATTTGCTTTCTGCGGTACGAGTGTGGGAGCGACTGTTCCTGTTTAGGCCTCACAAGAGCAGCTTAGCGCTCTGCACTACCACCCCGGCCCCACAGGCCGGCTCAGGAACCCTGCAGCAGCTGCATAGGCCCAACCTGCGCAGTACCAGGAAGAAAACCGCACGGCGCACGAGCACCCACCCTACAGCAGGCGAAGCCGCCCGACTCCACTGGCGCATGCGCTCAATCTCTTTCAGGCTTTTTTTTTTTTTTTTTTTTTAAGTCCACCTCGCGCACGCGCCTCACCCTACAACCGTGACCTCATCATCGCGTCTCACTCCGGACCCTTCTCCCATCGTGCCCCGCGCAGAAGACCGCGCCTCTCGCGTCTTGCATACGCACGCTTACGTCCGCCTGCGTATGGGATCACGTGATTGCTAGCAGCCGACTTCTCGCTCTCCCCTCCCCCACCCACTGAAAACTGGGCCTGCACCCGACGTTCTCGTCTACGGCATCCACCGTGGGCCTGACCGGACAGAAGAGATCGGGCCCCGCAGCTGCCGAGGAACCCCGCGAGCCGATATCTCCCCTTGTCTTCTACCCACGGGCGCGAAAGGCACCACGTCACGTGATGGGAGCGGCCCCCGAGAGAAGAAGAGTTGGCCGCGCCTCAGAGGGGAGGGGCCGTGAGAACGAGTCAGGTGGTGCACAGCGCGCGAGTCGCCCTGCGACGCGGCGGACTGGTATCACGTGGCTGTGGCGCGCGGCGCCCAGCGGGAGGAGGGGCGCCCAGCGGTGTGGTCACGTGTTGCGCCACCGCCACCGCCACCGCCGGCCCTAGGCCCCTCCTTCAGAAGAGGGGAGGCAGGGCGGGCGAACATGGCGGCGGAGAGTTAGAAAGCGTCGGACGGCGGGGCCAGCGGCGGAGACTTCCACGAGCAGCCGCGTAGGGATCAGCAGAGAGTGAGTGCCGCCGTGTTCTCTTGCCGGTACCGACGCTGCGGGGGCCTCGGGCGGACCTTGCTCGATGAGGCTGCGGCACCCTCGGGATCCCCCCTCCGCTTCCCGGTGTGGGCAGCCACGCACCGATCGGGGCCGGGCTTTGTCCGCGGCCTCGCTCCCCGCCCCGGCCCCGAACAGGAGGCCTTGTGAGAGGGAGCCAGGCGGGACTGCGAGCGGTCGGTGCCTGGGTATTGTCTGGACGGGGACGCGGTGGGAAGCGGGGCGTAGATCGCCCCACGGCCCCTTCTCTCTAAGCGCGCCCCCCAACCCGAGCCGCCGGCCCCTCGCTGACTGGCCACTCCTATGTGCTCCCTGGCTGGCAGAGAGACTGCGGCGCCCCTTCAACACCTCCCAAGTCTTGCCCGGGGAGAGCTAACCGCTGCCTCGGGGAAGGACGGGGGGGGGGGGGGATAGGTGGTCTGGTGGCGCCACGCACTGATACTGCTGCGGGGGTCAGTGCCCCAGGGCAGGGCGAGCGTTCCTGCCGTTGGCTGCTAACACACAGATCTGTGTGGCGAAGGGATCACACCAGAGGAAGTTTCAGCTTCTGGGTTCATTGAAGTAATCTATTAGGATCCGGTGGATACCAGCAGAGAGAACTTATGGCCCTTATAACGTGGCTGGGCGAGTTTCCCCTTCTCCCCCGTTCACTGTCTGGTTAAGCAAAATGGCCTCATTACCTAGCATTTCTAACCGTTGTCGTTTCTGCCTCTTTCATTGCTCGGTTAATTGTTTAGAAAACAAATAGAGCCTCTCTAGCGACGGGAGAACACTAGCTGTAAACGATGTTTGATTTTTGACGCTTCACTGACTTGTAGAACCTCCTACCCATCTCTCTGAGCTTAATGCTGCTGTTAGGGGAATCCTGAAGGTGCTGTAGAGCTGAAAACAAAAGTAGTTTATGGGATGCAATTACGCAGCCAGTTCTAACTCAACCCGGAAGTTTATGTCCTGAGCACGTGTTTGTGGGCAAGGTTAACAGGCTGAGGATGGCTGATCCATTAGTTAGAGGAACCTGTTTGTTAATAAGCTTCAGGGGGTAGAAGAGTTAGTCTGTACAAGATAAACTTAAAAAAACAAATAGTGTGGTAGCACTTCAAAAACTAACAAAACAAGTAGATGGTATCTTGAGCTTTCATGGGTACAGCCCACTTCTTCAGATGACCAGAGTATTGGATGTCCAGGACCAAAATAAATAGGGGAGAAGAAAGAGAGGGGTGGAAAAAATGGGAGGGGGAGGACCGAGACAGTGGGTAAAAAAGTATCAAGGAGAAAGCCCAGCTGGAATGGAATAGGGAAAAACAAATAGTCTCTAAGTACCTAAAGACTGGATAGTCAATAGGTAAATAAGAACCATTAATTAGCAAACAACAAATAGTCACGTAGCACTTAAATACTAACAGAACATGTTTGTTAATGTTTGTATGAATAATGACCAAAGTGTTCAAGAGTTCTTGCAACTAAACAGATCATTTTGGTGGGCTTGAATGCTAGACTTGCCCTTAATGAATGAGCCTCAAAGTCCAGTTAACTCTGATAGCAACCTTTTTTTGTGGTACTGTATGCTAGGGATAGTAAACCTGGAAAAATGCTTGTTTCTTGAGAACAGAGTCCTCACCTTTTTCAGTCACTCTGAATTAAAAAAAAAATTATATTCCAACTTTCTGTATGTGTTGGGGAAGTTACAGCTGTTAAAAACTTGAGTTTTCTTTTAGAAAGAGTCTTAGAGGGTCATGTATTCTGTTAAAGAATAGGCTAATTGGTTGAAATATAACTGGTACAGTTTAAAACTTATTTGACATTTACAAATCTGCCCTGTTTTGTTTTATCCAGGCTGCTTGCATTTTATGTTGATTAATATTTAATTTAGTCATTTTGATTAGCTAATGTAGTGGGACAGGGTTTGTATTTAAAGTTTATGGATGTTGAGACTTCTGCAATTTCGTGTAAAGTTTCACAACTTTTTTTATTTATTCTGGATTTTTGGGGCTTGAGCTGCCTGATGGAAACTGATGTATTCTGTTATGGTATAATATGTATTGGGGTTCAGAGGTGCAGTACATGCTTACAAAGGGCCATAACTTTACCTTAGTCTAAAAATGATACTTTTGAAACATGAAAATAGGCCCCTAACTTTTTTCCTTTGACAAGTCTATCCCCTTGTTACATTTAATAAGTTCTCTGCTCATCTGGTGCTAAAATAGTTTTGAAGATGCTTAAAGAGTGCTCTGGGTCAGACAGCTAATTCAAAAGAAATGTCTTGTGTGTCTCTTTATTAGTATTCTCTTAAAGATCTTTTCAGTTTTGTTAAAGTCTAACTCTTATGGTACACTTGTCATTGAGAGTTGTGAAATGACCCATTCATTTCAGCGGAGGCAGTGATTTAAATGATTTAAATGGTCATCTAAATTTAAACATAGTTATAACAACCCACTGTGAGGCAATACTTTCTTTTTGACTCCCCAATTAAATATTGCTTGGCACTGGACCACAATTCCCCCCTCCCCCTGCCCTTTCCTCTCTGGTTCTATTGGTTATGCTTTTTCCTTTTCTGGAGGCTGTGTGCAGGCTTGAAGATGCATTGTTTAATTAAATGTGATTGGTTTGCAGGCTTTTTGTTGCAGCTATGAGGATTAGTAATATATTTTTAATTGAAAATGTATATTCTGACATCACTGCATGATGCTGAGAGCCAGAGTGCTAGGCATGTGCCTTTTTTTTTTTTTTGCTTTAGTCCAGCTTTGCCCATGGGTATCAAAACTTCTTATAGAGAAGCCAAGCCTAAGGGATTCATTAGATCTCATATGGTAATATTATGAACATCTGAACAGCCTATTTGTAGCATCTCATTTTGGCTTCTGGAGGAGACAGAACTTGAGATCTGTGCATTTTCCAGTTCAAATTCTGTATATCCTGTAATAGCAGAATCCTTGCTAATAATTCCAAGCAAATTATACTGTTATCTTTGTAGCCCTACAAATCTACAGAAATCCGCCATTCTTCTGCCCACCCTCTCCCCCTCCTCCCCCCCCCCCCGATTTGGGTACAAATTTTTTTATCTAGAATCCTGTAAATTTGTGGATCTCCACATTTGCAGCTGTGGATGCAAATATCTGTAGCTCATTTTTGTGGATACAGATATGGATACAAAATTTTGTATTTGCGCAGAATTCTACTGATCTTGTTTAACAAATCATTTCACATCATTTGGGGGTAGTAATGATCTTTGGATCACTACTGTACAGTAGCAACTGGAGATGGAGTGGGAAGACTGTTTGGAAGCTACGGGAAGGACTTTAGTGTTAAAGGGTGAACAAAGGCTGTTAGTAAACTTGACAATACAAGGTTGCTTAGCTTTTAGCATTCTATGTAGAGTGTAAGACATTATGACATTTGCACTTTGAGCTAGACCTCAGTGCTTTAAATATTAGCTTGCAGGGTTTGGTGGAAGCCATAGCAGATTGGCAGTCAGAGACAATTTCTGAATAGAGAAGCTTTTAAAATGTAATGATTGCCAGTCCCATTGGTAAGACATTTAGAGTTATGTGGCATGTAGGGCTTTTTAAAAATGGAAAATCTGGGCTTAAAGTCACTATCACCTTCCTTTCATTCTAGGGGGAAAAAGTAGGCTGGACATCTGTTTCTGAGCATCTTTATTTTATGCTCCTGTGCTTTTCACACAGGCTAAAATAGGAAAAGTGTGAGAGAGATTGGCAAGTTGGCATGGATACGTGCCATAGTGTAAATGGCATTGAGAATACTGCCAGTTACTTTGTTCTTAAATCAGCTTATTTTTTTATGACTTGAAGAGAAATTGGTTTATGTAATACATAAAGTTTACCCAACTGTCTTTTAACTAAAAGTAGTTTTGTAGTGGCACAACGCATCATACAGAATATACTGAGCCTTTTTTATTGTGACAGTAATTATTTTTTTTTGTGATTTATAGGAAAAGTGAGTTATACCTTGCTGTCAAGGTATCTGTTAGTTGCATAACAATTCTTTGATTTGTACTTCAGATTTTTTTGTGACTAACAGGTTGGGTCTGGTTGCTTAGAAGTATGGGGACAGTTTGCAGACTTTTTTTTTTTTTTAAACAAGATTCTACAGGCCCAACAACTATTGTTAAAAACAGATGAAAAATAAACAGCTTGTAAGATCAACTTTAAAAAAAGTAGCTTTTGTGTTAATTTTTAGGCTTAAACAACATATCCTTTTTATAGTATTGTACATCTTGAACCACAGACCTTGAAGAACCTCAGACTTTGTAAAATTACAGAGCTGCATTTTAACTTGATTAGCTCAATTTTAGGTTCAAGTACTGCTTATTGAGTAATCGTTTAAATGGTTATGCTTTTATTTCCCTACTGTAAGATATAGTCCCAGACTTTTCACTTGCCTTCATGACATTTTCTCTGTCTTTACACTGTTTATTCTTTTGGCCATATTGAGCAGAAGTCTTGAGCTAGTGACAGAGATGTGAAGGTTTCTCTTCTGAATTGGTAGTTTACTTAGAACCCAGTGAAGTTCACTACATAGTTCCTGGAAATTCTCCATTACTGACTAAACTTCATGTCTTCTGCAAACTTTGTTGCCTTGCTGCTCCCACTCTATTCCCATTAATATGAATGTACGGAACACAACCAATCTGGAACCTTGTGGCATCCAACTTAACTTTTTCTTATGATGAAAATTAACCATTTTTTTTCCTACTTGGAAATTTCCCTTAATCCAGTTTCTAAACTGACTACTTAGATTTTTTTTTTGGTAGTAGCCTCTTTTGAGGGATGGTCAAATTTATCCAACTCCAAAACACTCCTAAAATTCCCTAACATGATGCCTACCAAAAACACCTACGCCCCCCAGCTTGTCATACTGACCAATATTGTCTCATTGTTTCCTTTTACTGCCCTGTCTGTTTCCATCTGTTGTCACTCAGTTCCTTGAATCTAGGGCCAGTTTTTTGCTTTGTTTGAATAGCACCCAGCAGTGAGGTCCTGATCCATAGGGCTCATAAATGCTATAGTAGTACACTAACTTCATTCTTAATGTGAATTCAATAATCAGTTTGTTTCAGCATATTTTTCTTGTGACACTTCACATTTTGCTAGTTCCACTTGTCAGAAGAGAGTAGGCAATCTCTTCAACAGTAAGGAGGCAGAGCTAGGGAGCACAAACACTTTGGATCTTTGAGCTTCCAGTTATCTTTTTTTTTTTCAATTGTCAGCAGTGTAGATATTGTTAAACAAAGTTTTGAGCTTAGCTTAGTTTAAGTACAGACTTTGATAAATGGCTGAGAATTGTTTTGAAAACTTTGGATAAAACCCTGTTTCTAAAACAGTGCTCAATATTTTGTCCTTTTCTGTGCTTACAGTTAAACAGCTCAGATATAGAGTACAGACACCTGTTATCAAGCATGAGTAAACTTAGCTGTGTAAGCAAGCCTGTACAGATAAGTGAGTAATTGTAATGTATGAGGTTAAGTATAATTCCTGTGTTTGAGCGAAAACAGAGTACCTAAAGTAGAATAAAACAGGATATTTGTGTTACGTTTTGTAGTACCCGGTCTTCTCTTCCCCAAAAACATGGAGTATTTGATTTTTAATTTACTCCAAGATAGTGTTAAAACTTAATTTTAATAGCCATCGTATACATAAAAAGCCCAACGCCTACATTTTGTTCTAAATAATGTGGTCCATATGAATATTTGCTGACTCAGTACATTAAAAACAGCAGTTGATCAACTCTTTCCCACTATGCAAAAAATTCTCATATTCAAATGTAAAGCTTATTTAATACAGAACAAATATTTTTAGAGCTACTTAAATTAACTGAATTTTCCTGAATTCTTGTCTCATGAAGCAGGTATAGAATTATTATAGGCTAAACAAATACAATATTTTTAACTACTAGCTAGATACTTCTCCATGCTTGGGCAGTGCACTTCTGTCTCTTCACTTCAGTATATCAGTATTACTTAAAACTCCTACTAGTACTAAGAAAAAGGTAGAGGAGAATTCTTTTCAACTTGTTTACTTTATGCATTTCATCGTATCTTGGGTATAGTCGGTTTTCATGGGTTCCCTGTTTGTGGGGATCTTATAGGTAAAGAAGAATTTTTTAAAAGCAAGTACAAAACCTCAAGAATTGTTGAGATTATGTGGGCAGACTTAGCACCTAAAACGCATTTTATGAAGGTGATTAATTTGACGGTACCCTTAGAAAAGATAGAGAAATATAAAATGCTAAAGATTCTGCAAAATTAAGAGTTGTAACATACGCCTGTGGTCTTATTTACTTTCTGTTTTAGAGATGGTGGAGCCAGGACAAGATCTGTTGCTAGCTGCTTTGAGTGAGAGTGGAATCAGTCCAAATGATCTGTTTGGTATTGACCCTGCAGACATGGGCCTTGCAACTCCAGCACCAGCTGTTCAGCAGGTTAAAAATGAGAGCTTTTTAAAATTAACTGGTATTGCATGTAATGGAATGATAGCTTTTTAAACTATTATGAAAGACCAGAATTGTATATTTCCATTGCTATAGAAGCCCAGCATATGAAAAAAAATTGATATGGTAATCACCTGTGTTTAAGCATATATTTTAGGAATAGGAATCAAAAATATGTTATTGACTGAACTTGTATTAATATCAACTTTCTAGGGTCACCATGCAATGTATCCCCACACAGAACCTCTGTTGGTATATCTTGTGTGGTTAATTCTTACTCCTTTCAGGAGAGGAAAATTTAATCACCATGACAACTTGCACACTGCAAAAATGGAACACTTTTTTTGGACATAGACTGAAAAACAATAGTCTGTCAACAGAAATGACATTGCAAAACTCATTCAGCTTTCACAGCAGTTAACTGGAAAGACTTTTTATGCATGAAACAATTTTGGGAGTAAAGTCTATGACTTGATGTGCTACCATCTTGATCGAATGAAACTAGGAATATTAACGGGCAGAGCAAAGGATTTGGTCATTAGTTTGAATATGGGGGGTTGGTAGTAAAGGTTTTCATTCTTTTTTCCTACTAAATGGTACCTGATCGTGCTTGCTTTCTTTCTCTCTAGTCAGTGCCACTTAGTGCATTAGAACTAGGCTTGGAGACTGAGGCAACAGTTGCTGTTAAACAAGAACCAGAGACTGTATCTACTCCAGCACTATTAAATGTCAGGGTAAGAACTGACATATTTAGAGTTTTGTAACTTTAAAATAGTAAAGTGAACAGTTGAGGGAGGCCTATAAATTGTTAGCTCTTTGCCATCCCATCAGTACAATTTGTAATAATCAAAAATTCCTTCCCGGCTTTGTCAGTAAAGCTAACTTCTGAAGGGTTGGTGTGATGTTCAAGAAAGGGAAAAGTTGTTTAAAGAAGAGTCCAATTTTATATCTTATGAGTACCCTTAAAATACAGATGCCATTAAACTTGATGCTTTTAAGTATCATATATTGTCCTAAATTGGGAGTCTGAGAATTCTAGATGTATTAAGCAAAATATCAGTTAACATAGATATTATGAACAAGATCTTTCTTTCTGGAGGATTATATACAGTAGAAATAGATCAATATCTAGAGGGTAGGGTTAACAAAGTTGTACAGAAAAGTATATCAGTTTATTTATAAACTAACAGTGAAACCATGTTGTGCAGTCTGTAAAATTTCTGTACAACCAAAGCTCTGCATAGCAGATGTACTTTGTATCTAGATGGTGAGATACTTTCTTATCTGTTCTTTCCTCTTCTCTTTGGGGAAAAAATCCTTTGGAACTGGATCCTCCCGAGAAGCAACACTCAATACATTTTGGAAGATGCTGTCTTGTGCAGACTTCCATGTCCTGAAATAAAATGTAATTCAATATCAGTTGTGCAACGATAAGGCAATATAGAGAGTCCATACATTTTAAGAACAATAAAATCCCCTACGCTGCTTAAATGTATATCTCCGATCCTCTACGTGAACGATATATAACACAAGTTTTGCTTTTTGAGTAGTGTCACTTTGAGAATCAGCCTGATTCAATTGCCAAAATAGGACAGTCTTACTTTTTTTGTTTTTCTTTTCTAGCAACCACCATCTACCACAACTTTTGTGCTAAATCAAATAAATCAGCTTCCAACTTTGGGGACTACGATAGTAATGACAAAAACCACACCTGTGACGACTAATAGGCAGACCATCACTGTAGCAAAAATCATTCAAACCAGCACGACTACTCGACCATCAGTTGCAGCACCAGCAGTACGCAATACCTTGACAACTACACCTTCAAAGGACCAGATCCAACTGAAAGATCTTCTCAAAAATAATAGTCTTAATGAACTAATGAAATTGAAGCCACCTCCTAACATTGCCCAGCCTGTTGCGACGGCAGCTAGTAAGTAGTTCTTCCTTCCATGTGCATTTTGTTTCAGAAATATGATACTGAAATAATCTAAAAGAGATCTTGGTGGTGATCAGGAGTAACAGTAGAATAGCACAATAGCATTAAAATAGAGCTTAGAAACCTGACATATGGTGAACTCCCAACTTCTCAGTGTTATAAAAGATAAATATGAAGTGGTACAAAATGACTGAATTTTTAAAAACTCAAAAACCTTTGATATAGCCTTTTAAGGAATGAGACAAACTGAAAAGAAATTTTGAAATAGGAAGATACATAACTAACATCGATAACATTTTGTGTATAGAAGTTTCTCTTGTTGATGTCGCAGTGTTTGCGCCTATGCTTTTTTGTAATCTATTGTCTGCAACAAGGGAGTATTGTCCTTAAATTAGTCACACCTCTTTCTCTTCGTCCCAAAAACACTTCTAAGCACATATTTGACTTTTAGCCATGTTTCTCTGAAGCACCTGTTGGGGAGAAAATAAACAGAAAGCTGTGCATTTTGTTAAAAAAACCAAAACCCTGTTTGTGTCACGTTAAAGTCTATTATGATGCTGGCTAATGTTTTATAGAAAATTTAATGGTTCTCTAGGAGAAAATTGTTGCATGAATAGTTAAATGGTAAGTTACAAATATTAGGAGATTTAGTAGGTATAAATATTTGAGATCCTGTTGCAGGATAATTCCTAGAAATGTAACTACCAGTTTCACCTTAAATATAGCTGATATTCTATTGTGGACATTTTTCTAAGTTTACTCTCTAATGTATCTACCTACCTACCTACACACACAGAGGGCTGTGCCCCCGCTCGCCACTCTCGCCAAACCCCCATTTGTCCACCACAGCTGGATCTTAACCTCTTCTCCTACTCATGCCTCAGCAGGAGGGAGTCTCCCACCCTTCCTGTGGCCAGATGGGAGCTGGACTGTGAGGCCTGTGCCAGATTCAGGGCTGGGGACAGGATACTGTCCTCAGATGGGGCTGAGCAGGGTGTCTGGCTGGGGAGAGGGGGCAGGAGCAGGGCAGGGTTCAGGAGCAGTCTGAGGGCAGGGTGCATGTATGTAATAGTATAGTCAATTAACCAATTAGCATCAGCTTATAAGCTTTTGCTTTAGACTACACACCCTCTCCTCCAGCTCCCCACCCCACAGTAAATTTTTAGCAGCCTAGCTCAGTCCTGGCTTGTGCTGTGTCAGGATCTACCTCTGCTGCAGCTCTACATTTAAAGTATATTAGGAGCCAACTGAGGAGGGTTGGCAGTTTTTCAAAGGGACATTGTTAAGGGTCCAAAAGCAAGCTATTCCGATGTGTTGGAAAGATAGAAAATATGGCAAAAGACCATCTTGGCTTAACCATGAGATCTTGAATGATCTAAAAATAAAAAAGGAGTCATATAAAAAATGGAAAGTAGGACAAATTACAAGGGATGAATATAGACAAACAGCACAGGAATGCAGGGGCAAGATTAGAAAGGCAAAGGCACAGAATGAGCTCAAATTAGCTACGGGAATAAAGGGAAACGAGAAGATGTTTTATAAATACATTAAAAGCAAGAGGAAGACCAAGGAGAGGGTAGGCCCGCTGGTCAGTGAAGAGGGAGAAACAGTCACAGGAAACTTGGAAATGGCAGAGATGCTTAATGACTTCTTTGTTTCAGTCTTTACCGAGAAGTCTGTAGGAATGCCTAACATAGTGAATGCTAGTGGAAAGGGGGTAATTTTAGAAGGTAAAATAAAAAACAAGTTAAAAATCACCTAGAAAATGTAGATGCCTGCAGGTCACCGGGGCCTGACGAAATGCATCCTAGAATTCTCAAGGAGCTGATAGAGGAGGTATCTAGGTATCATCTTTGGAAAATCATGGGAGACAGGAGAGATTCCAGAAGACTGGAAAAGGGCAAATATAGTGCCCTTTTATAAAAAGGGAAATAACCTAGGAAACTACAGAACAGTTAGTTTAACTTCTGTGCCAGGAAAGATAAATGGAGTAAGTAATTAAGGAGATTATCTGTAAACACTTGGAAAGTGGCAAGGTGATAGGGAACAGCCAGCATGGATTTGTAAAGAACAAATCATTTCAAACCAATCTGATAACTTTCTTTAATAGGATAACAAGTCTTGTGGATGAGGGAGAAGGGGTGGATGTGGTATACCTAGACTTTAGTAAGGCGTTTGATACGGTCTCGCATGATATTCTTATCAATAAACTAGGTAAATACAACTTAGATGGGGCTACTATAAGGTGGGTGCATAACTGGCTGGATAACCATACTCAGAGAGTAGTTATTAATGGTTCACAATCCTGCTGGAAAGGCATAACAAGTGCGGTTCCGCAGGGGTCTGTTTTGGGACCGGCTCTGTTCAATAACTTCATCAACGATTTAGATATTGGTATAGAAAGTACGCTTATTAAGTTTGCAGATAATACCAAGTTGGGAAGGATTGCGACTAATCTGGAGGATAGGGTCATAATTCAAAATGACCTGGACAAATTGGAGAAATGGTCTGAGATAAACAGGATGAAGTTTAATAAAGACAAATGCAAAGTGCTCCACTTAGGAAGGAATAATCAGTTTCACACATACAGAATGGGAAGCGACTGTCTGGGAAGGCGTACGGCAGAAAGGGATCTAGGGGTTATAGTGGACCACAAGTTAAATATGAGTCAGCAGTGTGGTACTGTTGTAAAGAAAGCAAACATGATTCTGGGATGTACTACCAGGTGTGTTGTGAGCAAGACACGAGAAGTCATTCTTCCACTCTACTCTGCGCTGGTTAGGCCTTGGAGTATTGTGTCCAGTTCTGGGCACCGCATTTCAAGAAAGATGTGGAAAAATTGGAGAGGGTCCATAGAAGAGCAACGAGAATGATTAAAGGTCTAGAAAATATGACCTATGAAGAAAGGCTGAAGGAATTGGGTTTGTTTAATTTAGAAAAGAGAAGATTGAGGGGGGACATGATAGCAGTTTTCAGGTATCTAAAAGGGTGTCATATAAGGAGGAGGGAGAAAACTTGTTCATCTTGGCACCTGAGGATAGAACAAGAAGCCCTGGCCTTAAACTGCAGCAAGGGAGGCTTAGGTTGGATATTAGGAAAAAGTTCCTATCAGGGTGGTCAAATACTGGAATAAATTGCCCAGGGAGACTGTGGAATCCCCATCTCTGGAGATATTTAAGAGTAGGTTAGATAAATGTCTATCAGGGATGGTCTAGACAGTATTTGGTCCTGCCATGAGGGCAGGGGATTAGACTCGATGACCTCTCGAGGTCCCTTCCAGTCCTAGTATTCTATGATTCTATGAGCCAGGTGGGCAGGCAGACTGGCTCAGTTCTGTCTCACGCCACGTTCTGGAGCTCAGCCCCCCTTCATCTCTCTGGACAGGGGCTGCTGCCACTTTGTGTTGCTGCCTCTGTATGAGAGGTAGCAGCACAGGGTGGCAATGAGCTGGTTTTTAAACTGACTCCTCTCACAGACTAGCTCTTGGCTGGAGCCTGTGCTGCTGCCTCTGATAAAGAGGTAGCAGCACCGAGTGGCAGAGGGCTCCTCTGGAGTGGTGCTGGCCCCACCTCCGAGGACTATAAAATAGTTGAGTAACCAATAACTTGATAAATTCTTAATTGACCATTCAATTAACCAATATTTAACATCCTTATCAGGGTGTCTGGACAGGAGGGAGAGTGCAGGAGTGGGCTGGGAGCAGGCTGTCTGGACAGAGGGGAGGGGGCATGAACGGGGTGAAGGTGCAGCTGGGGAGAGTGTGCATGAGGCACTGGGCTTGCAGGGGATGGGGGGACACTTACTTTCTTTTATGCTCTGCACTGGAGGCTTTCCCTGCTGCTCCAGTGGGGAAGCCGCATCTGCGTCTACTTCCGCGTTGAGGGTCCCAACACTCCCCGACCCAGTGGGGAACTGCCATCTGCCTTGGGCCAGGTACTTGAGCCATCGCTTGCCTAGCGCTCCAGCCTTGTGCTCCTCTTCCCTCCACAAGATTAGAACGCCAGCACCAGCTTATTGTAGGGGCAAGAAGAAAACCTCTAGGTTCCGTGCTGGATTGCCTGCACCCGCTGCTTGCTACGCTCACCATCCTCTCACCCCTCCGCTCTCCCGGTGGCTGGACTTGGTTACCCTGTATTTCCTGGCCAGTGAGCCACACGTGTTGGTGACCACCATGGTCACCTTGAAAGTGGTATTGATGAACTTGGGCATGCAGCGCTGCGGATGCCAACACACCTTGTCTGCGCAGTCATCCATGGTGACAGTTTAGTGCCCCGCCAGCTCCAGCAGCAGCAAGGACAGCATCCCGTGATCCATCCTTGGCTGGCACCAGCGACACCCACGTGTGGCGCAAGACATGGCAGCTGCCCCCTGACTGGCTTACGCCAGGAGCAGGCGGGAGGCATGAGACCTGGAGGCAATTGGTGCAGTCAGGTGTACGGCTAGAGGCAGCCAAGGGCAGAGAACACTTGAGCAGCTCCCGCTGCTCTGTGGCTTTTATGACTGGGCCCACTCCCCCTCTCCCTGAGGAGAATGAGGCAGAAGGGGGTGGAGGGTTGATGCATGGTACATGTTGGAAGGCAGTTAGGGCAAGGGGACTTGAGTCTTGAGCATGCAGGTATTTCTGAGGTGACCCTACCCCCCATGCTTGGCACTTGCTGGAGATGTGCTGAGGTGGGAGCAGTGTGAGGACTGCAGCCTGTGGACCCTGCACAACAGCCCAGAGTGAGGCTGCATTCTGCACTCAGGACACGGCAGCAGCCCTCCCCCTCCCTCCACAGCCTATGGCAAGGCTGCCACCCAGGAAAATTAAACTACATTACAACTCCATCTTGGGGTACTTATAGACTGCAAGATTCTTTCGAAAGACACTTTTTTGAAAGAGAGCATCCACACCTCAAAACCGGATTGAGAAAGGGATCTGCTTTTTCAAAAGAGCCTGCATGGATGCTCTCTCTAGACAGTGCTTGGTCCTACCGTGGGGGCAGAGGACTGAACTTGATGAGCTCTCGAGGTCCCTTCCAGTTCTAGTATTCTATGATTTATATATATTCATATGTATGAATGAACTGGAAGGGACCTTGAGAGCTTATGGAGTCCAGTCCCCTGCCCTCACAGTAGTACTTGATTGGCCTGGGAGCTGGTCGGAGCGGCAGAGACTCTGCAGGCCAGATCATCTTGCTTGGTGGGCCGGATCTGGCCTGTGGAGGCCTTTTTGTCCCTCCCTGGTTTAGACAGTCCCTGGTAGATGTCCGCCTAACCTGCTTTTAAATATCTCCAGAGATGGATATTCCACAATCTCCCTGGGCAATTTATTCCAGTGTTTAACCACCATGGCAGTTGGGAAGTTTTTCCTAATGTCCAGCTTAAACCTCTTTTGCTGCAGTTTAAGGCCATTGCTACTTGTCCTATTGTCAGAGGCCAAGAAGAACAATTTTTCTCTCTTCTCCTTAAAACACCCTTTTAGATACTTAAAAACCACTATCAAGTCTCCTCTCAGTCTTCTCTTTACTAAACTAAACAAGCCCAGTTGTTTCAATCTTCCTTCATGTTTTCTAGACCTTTAATCACCTTTGTTGCTCTTTTATGGACACTCTCCAATTTCTCCATCTTTCTTGAAATGTGATGCCCAGAGGTGGGATAGAGTACTCCAATTGAGGCCTAACCAGGGCAGAAGAGAGAGATGTGGATTTCAGGGCTTGGGTTTTTTAATTCTCCCTCTGATTCCATGTTGTCATTTAAGAAGGTGTATTCTTAACTTAAATGTTAAAAGTAATTTCAGGTACCGTACGTCATGAGTGTTTCAGTTTTTGATTAATGATTACTTTTTCCATTTTTAATACTTTTTACATATGGGGGAGAGAGCAACACAAGAGAGAATACTATTAAATGGTCTATTTAGAGATTTGGTCCAAGTGTTTTTACTTTTTTAAGTTATATTTATTAGATCCACATGTTTCTCTCATTGTGCAGTACATAGTTTCAGTTTTCTTTCACTGTCTATACTCACAGCTCTGCTTAAAGTAAACCAGTTAGTAATTATCAATCTTTCATTTACAACTATCTTCATGTTGCAACAGTAGGAAGAATATCCTCAAACTGAAGTTGAGGTTAAGTAGATAATATCCCATTTTAAGTTGCTTTACTGTAATGGTATGTGCCTAGACTTTTTACAGGACATGTTATTGTCTCTAATACAGGCAGTCCCCGGGTTACGTACAAGATAGGGACTGTAGGTTTGTTCTTAAGTTGAATCTGTATGTAAGTTGGAACTGGCGTCCAGATTTAGCCACTGCTGAAACTGACCGCCAGTTCTGACTTACATACAGAATCAACTTAAGAACCCCAAGCATCCCCAAGTCAGCTGCTGCTGAAACTGATCAGCAGCTGATTCCAGGAAGCCCGAGGCAGAGCAACTCTGCCTTGGGCTTCCTGTAGTCAGCGCTGGTCAGTTTCAGCAGCGGCTGAATCAGGACGCCTGGGGCAGAGCAGCTGGGGTGCTGCTGGGTTGCTCCAGTAGCGCCGCTCCTCGGCGCTACTGAACCAACCCAGCAGCACCCCAGCTGCTCTGCCCCAGGCGTCCTGATTCAGCTGCTGCTGAAACTGACCAGCAGCGGCTGAATCAGGACCAGAGCAGCTGGGGTGCTGCTGGGTTGGTCCAGTAGCGCCCAGAGCGGCGCTGCGGGACAAACCGGCAGCGCCCCAGCTGCTCTGCCACAGGCGTCCAGAGAAAAACCTAGTCTGCTGGGGGGGGGGGGGGAGGGGGGCTAGCTGCCCCCCCCCCCCCCCCCCAGCAGACCAGGAAGACGCGGGCGGCGGACTGAGATGCACTGCGGTCCCGCCGCCTGGGTCCTCCACGGCTTTGCTCCCCGTCTCCCTGGTCTGCTGGAGACCAGCAGACCAGGGAGACGGGGAGCAAAGCCGCGGAGGACCCAGGCGGCGGGACAGCCGCGGGGCGTCTGGGCTGTCCCGCTGCCGGCTTTCCCTGCGGCTTTGCAAAGCCTCGGGGAAGCCGGCAGCGGAGTAGCCCAGGCGCGCCTGGGCTGCCTCGCTGCCCGAGCCCCCCCGCGGCTTTGCAAAGCTGTGGGGGGGCTCGGGCAGCGAGGCAGCCCAGGCGTGCCTGGGCTGCTTCGCTGCCGGCTTCCCCGAGGCTTTGCAAAGCCGCGGGGGGGGGGGCTCGGGCAGTGGCTTTGCTCCGCGTCTTCCTGGTCTGCAGACCAGGGAGATGCGGAGCAGCTTTTCTCGCCCGGAGTACACGGGCGGCGGGACCGCGAGGTCCTGCAGTCCGTGTACTCCGGGGCAGCCCCGTTTATAACTGCGGATCCAACGTAAGTCGGGGACTGCCTGTATAGTAATAACTTCTTGGTGTATGTTGCTAGTTTCTGAAATAGAGTTCAGTCCAATATATTTTTCAGTAATTTGACAATTGCTTTTTTAAAATAAATAGACTGTTTTCTCTTCCCTGATAACCTCTTTGTAGAAACACTCAAGAGAACTCAAAAGAATGAAGATTTACAATGGAGAATTTAAATCCTTTCTTACTATTTAATATCCAGTTTTTATCAATTAGTATTTTTATTTGACTTTTCTTACTTAAGTAACCTGTCCAAGTTTTATATTTAATGAATGTTTTTGCTTTTATATAGTAAAAACTTGAAATGTAACTCTAACTAAAGCTTCAACTTTATCTGCCCATATATAGATATTTCTTAAATCTGCACTGTGGCCCTCATCATTAAAGGGATGAAGTGAACAAATGTCTTGTCGTTGGCCATCTGTAGCATTTAAAACAATTAAGTTCTACATGTTGACTTTGTTACAGAAATATTTGTAGTATTTCCAAAGGTGATAAACACCACCAAACCAAGTAATATCACTTCTCTTTAAAAAAAAAAAAAAACAAACACTTAATTTGTGGTTTCCTACTAAACTGCCTTGTCTCTCACATGAGACCGAATACTGTTAAATGGTCTATTTAGAGATTTGGTCCAGGTGTCGTCACTTTTTTAAGTTAATTTATTAGATCCACATGTTTCTCTCATTTTGCCATACTGGTTAATCTAAAGATTTAAGTACATGTTGCTTGTTTAGAAGAAGGCAGCAGAACTAATTTCAGGCAGTGATAGATTTTTATATAAATATATGTGGCTATTCTTGAGGATGTTGGTGTACTATCCAAGATTTCAGATACTAATTTCTAGCTACCTCAACTAAGTGATGTATAAATCAGTACAACAGAGAAATGTAAAGAAAACTACTAATTTCTTTAAAATGTAACTTTTCTTGTAGCTGATCTAAGCAATGGTGCTGTGAAGAAGGAGACTTCTACAAAAGAAGTAGCAAGAATATGGATAAATGATGTAAAAATGAGAAGTTATTCACCTACTATGGTGAGTTTTAAGAATGAACGGATATAGTTTCTTAAATGAGTCTTGCATATCAATGATCCCTACTATCTTTTAATTCATTTCAACAGTTGCCCATGGAAGCTTTGTAGGTTTACATAATCTCATAGCGCATCTGATTCTGAAGGAAAATTTTTCCCTGGCTGCAAGAGTTACGGGGCGGTTGATCCAACAGATCACGCTGCTTTATCTTCAAAGCAGTTTTCCTATGAGTCCGGGGGGAGAGTCATTGAAAGTCCGGTATCTTTCACAAGAACCCATCGTGTGTGCTGAAAGGTGTCTTACCTGACCAAAGCTGATGTGTAGCTCCCTCACTTTGCTGTAGAAAATGTCCTCTGGATAAATTTCCCTCTTATGCAACCAGATATACCACTCTCCATAGTTTGAGGCTTCTAATATTTCTGCAGAAAATTGCACCAGCCATCTGTTGTATGACAGTGTAAACTGTTTCTTGGTCCTTTGATATGCTGGCTTTTTTAAGTGAATAACTAGCATGAATACTATTGAATTAGGCACTTAAATCTTATTTCAGTGAAAACTAGATTCAGATGAGTCTGTTGTGTGGTATGGCACCTAAAAACTGTCTAGATCTTGAATATTAAAAAGAGCTATCTGATGATAAAGGGTCTTATCTTTAAGACCTGGAAAATGTTTTTCTAATTAAAAAAAAAATACTGCACTCATCTGTTGCATAGTAGCATGGGCCATTGAAAGACGATGAGTTATTATCATCTCTTTTGAGCTACAGGCAGTCCCCGGGTTACATACAAGATAGGGACTGTAGGTTTGTTAAGTTGAATTTGTATGCAAGTCGGAACTGGTACATATTGTAGGGGAAACTCTAGCCAAACATTTCTCCAGAGCTCAGTTTTATTCTCCCACACCTCACTTCCCTCAGTCCTCTTTTCTCAAGGTGAGATGTCTGCTGAGAAAAGCCGCTCCGCGTCTCCCTGGTCTGCTGGCGGGAGAGGGGACGCTAGCTTCGCGTCTCCCTGGTCTGCTGGGGGGAAGCAGCTAGTGCGGGGTTGCCTCACCCCATTTGTAAGTAAGGATCCGATGTAAGTCGGATCCATGTAACCCAGGGACTGCCTGTATATTGGATACCACAGTCATGGGTGAATTACATATGCATACTTTCCAATACTTTGAAGTCACTTGAAGATTTCCATTGGTTAAAGAGTCAACATGGGAATCTGCTGCAGATTTCACAGAAATGTTTACATAAAGGTCTTCTCCTTTCCAAATTATTTTACAGGTATAGGTGCTAGAGTACACTCCCAAATGTGAGCCTACATTTTATTTCTGGCATGCTAACTGCAGTAAAATAGAATCATACTCCTTTCTAGCATCCCTTTATTTGAATAAAGAGTTGTCCCTGGTTGTGTTGTAAACTTAAACTCCGATGTTTTGAATTCATGACAAGGCATACAGCTTCCCATTGGTTCACTACATTTGGATAATTGAAGTTTGAAATTATGCCAACTGGTACATAAAGTAAACTTGAAAAGTGCATATTTTGGACTAACAGCTTTATAAAGTTTTGGTCTATAGGCTTGGTTGCAGTGCTCCATGCTGCTTTGCAGGGTGAGGTGTTTCTTTAGGGTTTTTTGTTTGCTCACATGTCCTATGCTAGGATGGTATCATTGCAAAGAGTTAAACGTGTATCTGAGAGAATGCCACCTTCTTCAAAGGGCATCCATTTAAAAAGAGTGTGGTTGCTGAACTCTTACAAAACCTCGTAATTGAGGCTTTTATTGTTCTTTGGTCCAGGTGCTGCGTTATGGAAATAGAACTGAAATTGTCATCTATACTTTAGCTTCCACTCCTCATGCTTGTACGCTTCTGGGAAGTTGAGCATCAGCTATGTATCATTTGACTAAAGCCGGTATATTTTTGTTTTAGAAAGTTCCAGTAATAAAAGAGGAAGAGGAACCTGAGGAGGAAGATGAAGAAGAAATGGGTCATGCAGAAACATATGCAGAGTATATGCCAATAAAATGTACGACTGCCTGGTTGCATCCCAAACAAATTTATAGGTGGCTTAATGCCCAGATCCCTAACAGGATATGTACAGATAACATAGGAATGCTTTATCAAAATCAAATAGCTTGTTAAAAGGGGACCAGATTTTGCTCTTCATGGAGAAAATTGCTTTCTTGGGCAACAGTTAACTCTTGAAACTTAATTCTTTGAACTTGACCTTGAGGGGCCTGATATTTGTTGGTGTAGCTTTCTATCATTAGTTCATTAACAATGGTAAGTATTCAAAATAAAATGATTGGTAAGCCAAAAGTTTGAGTTTGCAATGGTCTTCTGAATTTGTATCCATCTATGCACATACTAAAATAAACAGTTCCTGACTGCTCAGGACTGAACTGTTGTCTTCATATTTAGAAGCTTTGTTTTATTTGCCAAAGAAACCATTTCAGTCACTATCCTAGAATCTAAGCACTGGCCAGGGAAGTGTTTTTATTTATAGATAATTTTAAAAGGATGGTCAAATATTTAACAGCTTTTATAGATCAAAAGATTAGTAGAAATAGTTCTACTGATTTTCTTATTTGTGGAATAATTCTTTTTAAAGACCCATTTATCTTGTGGATTAATAACTTAAACTTTGCAATGCTAAGAATGTGAAAGTGACTTAATGGATGTTTCAGTGTCCAATCTGATATGTGGATGGAACATAGTGAAAAGTAAATTAAATTAAGGATGTTAAGAGGCAGGTAATCCATTAATCATGTAGTCAATAAAATTTTTATCGACTGCATGATTAGTCCATAAAGGAAAGCTTCTTCAGTCCTGGCTTTCACCAGGTCCGGGAGCTATCCTGTGCCCCCCCCACCCCTCTTTCTCTCGTGGCTCTGCAGTTTAAATGTAGTAAGAGCTGGGCACACGGGCAGCCTGGCTCTTTCTACATTTAAACTGCAGAGCCTTAGTGGGGGCAGATTTAGGACCCGGTGTGAGCTGGGACTGAGCCAGGATTGTTAAGTTCCGGCTTGCACTGGGTCCTACTACCGCAGGGGACAGGAGGCAGTGTGAGGGGGTGGGGGTGCTGTGGAGACAGTGCTGGGGGAAATCAACCTTTAAGTAGGCTCCCCCAGCACCGACTACTTCTCCCCTCCCTTCCCCCCGCTGCCTCTGATAACAGAGGTAGTCTAGGCTTATTAGGTGGCCAACTACTCACTTACATTCTACATTAAATTGCTAACAATTAAATGTTTGATAGCCTTTGGTGTTCCTAACTTAGGGTAAAAATTGTTTAGAGCATGATTTTAAGTAGTGTTTGAATCACACGGTTCTTACTGTGTGCAGGTCAAAGGCAAACCCCCACTAAATGTCCATACTTTTAAGGGCAGAAGTTACCAATAAGATCATCTCTGCTGCACTTCAGCATAAGGCAGGGAAAAGATTTTCACTAAGTATTGTATCTTTAAAATTGATAGTTCTTTTGCATATCCAGCCAAAAATGTTTTGCTTTTCACTCTCTTCATCTTAGTTGCCTTTATTTTTCCACAGTAGAATGTGGTGTGGCACCAGTTCCCTAACCTAGGAAGTATACTTTATCCTTTTCAGCAGCACAGTAGCAGCCCTAGTGAGGTCTCTCTCTTTATTTTTGTTTTCCCTATTGCTTTCAGTTGAAGAGTTCACTTCTTGGAATAAAATGATTTAAGAGCTACATTCACTATCCTCAGTGTGCTGGGAAAAAATGACATTTTTTTTTGAATAGTTAAAGTAAAATTTTACTCCTAAATGTATTCTCTTATTAAAATGTATGTAATGGATTCTCTGCAAACCCCTGAAATCTAAGATTGTAAAGGTTTACCATTCTACTATTGCAGCTCAAAATGAGTGTAAGACAGAATCCTAATTTGCACAGTTCAATGTGTAAAAAAAGTAGTCACAATACAGAAAAAGATCTTCAAGTGCCATTAAGCTCCAATATTGATCACATTGCTGAGGTCTTATCTACTCTTTGTAACCAAATGATACAATACTTTGAGCAGATAGTCTATTTATGTGACGTGCAAAACTTCTTGGATTTTTTTTTTCTGGTAGCCCTCGTGGCAGCATGCTTTCAAGTTTCATGACATTTAAAAAAAATCTTTTTCTGTCTTGTATTCTTTGGAGTGTGTCTTGGGAAGTGCTTTTTTCTCAGTTTATGTAACTTCATTTTTGTGGAATAGTGACATGACATAAACGTAGAGGTAGTATGTGCTAATCTCTGACTAAATTGAGCTGCTTTTGATCTGCCTCTTCTATTCCCACACTGTACTATGAGGGAACAGTTTGACCATATAGGCACTGTAGCAACGTGTAAACAAAGAATAGTTGATGAGAGCTGTTTGTGTGTTCTCAGTATGAAAATGGCAGTGATGTTATCAGAGAGCAGAGCTTAAGTCTTTTGGGGACTTTTCTGTGAGTAGGCAGAACTCAAAGCCAATATTTCTAACTTAAAGGGGAATTTAACAAAGCAGAAGTGGTTCTTCAAGGACTTCTTTTTCTTAGAAGGACACCTTGTTGTATATTAAGAGCAGTAGCTGGATTCAAAAGAGTAAAATAATTTAGAGATGTCGAGCAGTTTAACCTTAATTGTGAACCAAAATCACCTAGTCTTGGAAATTTATTCTCAGGATTTATCCACTTCTGAAATAACTAAAGTAACAATAATGAAAGTGTTCTGAATTATGTTTAAAACTGCTGTATTTTCCTTCCAAATTAGTAAAAATTGGCCTACGTCATCCTGATCCAGTTGTAGAAACCAGTTCGTTATCCAGTGTAACCCCTCCTGAAGTATGGTATCAGACATCAATATCTGAAGAAAGTATTGATAATGGCTGGCTGTCAGCATTGCAACTTGAAGCAATTACTTATGCAGCCCAGGTAGGTTGCACTATAATTTAAATTGCTTTATTTTTTGAATGCAAAGGTCCTCTTCAGGACTAAACTTTGCCTTTGAGGATGAGCTTGTGAAAGTGTGTGTTTGCAGAGGTGTAGGTGTGTGGGCTGTTCTGTCCTTGGCAAAATCTGTAGATTATATATCTTCGAAAACTCAAAACTTTTTTTTTGCTTTTTTTTTTTCTTCATAGCAACATGAAACATTCCTGCCAAATGGAGACAGAGCTGGATTCTTAATAGGTGATGGTGCTGGCGTAGGAAAAGGAAGGACCATTGCTGGAATAATATATGAAAATTACTTGTTGGGAAGAAAAAGAGCTGTATGGTAAGTTAACTACTTGTGATGATACATTCTGTAGTTGTACTATCTAAAATTAATGAAAGCTTTTTTGGACAAATGTCTTGAATTATGGTGCTTTTGGTCTTTTGCTGTAATTTACAAATTATATGCCTTTTTTTATTTTGTATCCAGGTTTAGTGTGTCAAATGATCTGAAATATGATGCAGAAAGAGACTTGAGGGACATTGGAGCAAAAAATATTTTGGTTCATTCATTAAACAAGGTGTGGAAACTTTTTAATATGTACAATTGAGGCAAAACTTTAGTTATGCTTGTTTGAGACATGCATGCTACTGTCTAAAAAGTCATTCTGAAGTTTTATGTTGAAAAACAAGGTTAATGGTTTTCATTCAACATATTTTAATATCAACAATGAAAGGGAAAGAATGCAAGCCAAATACCTATCTTTAAAGGGGGAACAGAGGACCTAGGGAATTACAGACCAGTCAACCTAACTTAAATACCTGGAAAGATACTGCCCTGCCTGCCCCTGTTTAATTGGTTAGCCAGTTTAACACAAAGCTTAGCTGGTAAACTAAATGGGATTTTACATCCATAGTATTTACATTGGTGTTGTATGTAATGCACATGAGGTAACTGTCCCTCTCAGTTTGGCAGTGATGAGGCCACAGCTGAAGAGCTGTGTGTAACTCTGTAAGCCACGTTTTAAGAAAGATTTGGACAAACTGGAGAGAATCCAGAGGAGAGCAACAAAAAATTGTTTTATAAAACATGACCGATAGGAAAGGTTAAAGAACTGGGCATGTTTTACTCTTCAGAAAAGAAGACTAAGGAGGGATTTGCTAATGATTTCCAAATATGTTAAGGCCTGTTGTAAAGAATCTGGGAAACAATTTTTCTCTACGTCCACAGGACCTAAGATGAGAAGTAATGGGTTTAATCTGCAGCAAGGGAGATTTTGGTTAGATATTAGCAGGGCTTGCCAAGCTGTGGCGAGCCCTGTTCACCTGCCGCGCGGTTTTGCACATTGCGCATGCGCTGACTGCGCTGCACGGCTGTGTCAATTTGTAATCTACTTGCCATGGGTGAGTAGATCACGTTAATTGTCGAGCCCTGGATATTAGGAAAAGCTTTCTAAAAGTAGTCAAGCTCTGGAATAACCTTCCAAGAGGTTGTGGAATTTACCATATTAGAGGCTTTTTTAAAATAGGGATTTTTGTGTACGTTTACTTGGCCCTGCATCCATACTGGAGGCTGGAATTGGTGACTTCTTGATGTCCCTTCCAACCCTACATTTTTATTATTCTAAGTGCTGTGTAAATGATTTTGTTCAGTTAGGCCCTAAACCTGCAAGTAACTGGCTATATATACCTAACTTCAAGCATAAATAGTGTCTGTGACTTCTGAATAAAAGTCCTCTGAGAGTTATACAGTGAATATTGCTTCAATTTTTTTTAAGTTTGGCATTTTTATTGCTTATTTTTCTTTCACAATAGATGGCTAGCTGTAAAGTAGATGACTTCTTATGTAAGACTTAAGTTCTGTTACTAGTTGTATTAACTGTCTGATTTGAAACGATTTTGTGTTCTATGCTTAAAATCTGTCAAACCAGTGGTTTTAGGAGTCATATGAGTAAATCATTCTATAGAATATTAATACAATTCACTAAAGTAACCACTGTAAATTGACTTATTGGCTAAATTCTTCAACTTAAAAAAACATTTTGACTCATTATGACACGTTGGCTTTATGCTGTAGGAAACCCCTCAATTAGGGACATAAAGTGTAAAATCTGCATCCAAGGAAGATTTATCACCACTATACTGTTCTCTTAACTGTATTCCTACATGTAAAATGGGACCTAATCCTATAAATAGAAATCACTAGTGACTTTATTGATATGAAAGAAATGCAGAATCAGTGCTTCAATATTACTGCTTGAATATTCACTTTGAGTGTGTAGGATGTCTCTTGGATGATAAGATCTGTGCCAGAGTGCGGTCACAGAAGTCCCTTTGGGATTGTTCCCCAGTGTGCTGATCATGCCTTCTTGCTTTCTGGGGCTCCCCACCACTCTGTTGCTGGGTCAGATACTCAGCCACTTCTACTCTGGGAGAATTCAGTTCCATGGCATAGCACCCAAGAAACTAATCACCAAAAGGAACTTAAACCCCCAAATTTTCTCGGTGTAAAAATGTTACAGCGGGAAAGCTCATGAGGATGTTTACCCTGTTTATCAATGAAAGAGAGAGATGCGCACTGGTCATTTCCCGCAGATAACTATTATTTATCCTGGGCTTGATAGAAAGGAAGTGTTTTTAAGAAGTACAAACAGTAGGATTAAAGTGGTTGAAAGTGAAAACAGACAAAATAAGTTACTAAATTCAAAATAAAAAGAAAATACATAGCTAGTTCTAAGTCACTAATGGCGCAACTACACAGCAGCATTATTTTGGAATGACAGTCATTATTCTAAAATAATTATGTGAGCCTCTACACAGCAATTCTGTTATTTCAAAATAAAACTTGGAAAAACAGATTATTCCAACTTCTGTAAACCTCATTTCACGAGGAATAATGCCCATTTTGAAATAGCTCTTTCGGAATAGTGAGTGTGTAGACACAGCAACTGGAGTTATTTTGAAATGAGGAGCTTCCAGGAAATCCCACAGGTGCCCTGCTGGTCACTCTGTCCACACTCATCAGGATTCTAGAGTTCCCCTTTTTCTGCAGCCTTTAAAGCTGCAGCCACAGGGGAAAGCTCTTGTCAGGAAATTGGCCCAGACAGCCTGCTGCCACAGCAAGTCATCAGGCCAGCATGAGTAACCCATAAGCTCCCTAAGAGCCCTCCACTGCTCCCAGGGAGCACACTGATAGCTCCCAGGAGCCTGCCAGGGGCCACAAGAGATGTATGCTATCCTGGTCTGGGGCAGAGATCCTGGCCCTCATTGAAGTTTGGGGCAAGTAAGAAGAACTCCAGGATCTCTGCACAAGATGGCACAATGCCAACATATATGGCCTCATGACTGACAACCTGGCCACGAAAGGCCACATCTAGACCCAGCAGCAGGTCCAGAAGAAAGTTAAGGAGCTCTGCCAGGCGTATGCGAGGCCAAGGGAGCACAGCTCCCGCTCCGGGGCAGAACCACATTTCCAGCAGTTCACCCCCCTCCTGGGACTTTAGCCTGAGAGCACCATAGTTGCATGATGAGAGCCCTGACAGTCAACTTCCCCACACGGAACTGGTTGCCAATGGATCAGTAGTTGTCTGGCATGGCAAGCTTCCCCACAGCAGTAGCAACCCTCTTATCCGGGGGGTAGAGGGTCTCGTGTGTATCCCATCATGTGAGGACAGGGGTGAGCCATGCACCCAGCTCCAGAAAGGTCTCCTTCTGCGTGCAGAAATTCTGGAGCCTCTGCTGGTCATCCCACCACTGCATGATGAGCCAGTGCTTTCAGTTGTAAGTGGTGTCCAGCCACCAGAAGTGATGGTGCATGGTGGGGTGCAGCTGAAAGAACCATGCTCCCAGAGAGATGGTGAGGGTCATCTCATTCAGCTGGAGATTGCATTCCTGCAGGGTCAGGAGGGCAGCTGGCAGAAACTGAAGCACAACGGATGAGGGCTGTCAGCTGCTCAGAGGCAGCTCCTGCTCCATAGCTAGAGAACTGAGGTGTCCGCAAGGGCAACCACAATAGTCAGAACAATGGCTTTGCTGTCCCTCAATGAGGCAGGCAAAGGTGAAGAACCTGAGAAATGACTTTAATCATGGGCCTCAGGCAGCAGCTCCAGGAAGTAACTGCTGTCTTGATGCACTGCATGAAGTGGTTCCAGGTGGCCTTAAATGCAAGTTAGTATCCAATCAGTGTGGGTGCTCTATTTCAAAATAGCTAAGCACTATTTTGATGAGCTCTTGGTGTGTAGATGCGCTATTTTGAAATAAGCTATTTCAGAATATTTCTTCTGAAATTTCTTATTCCGAAATAAGTCTACAGTGTAGACATACCCTTAGGAACTTATAATAAACAGATTCTTACCCTAAAGAGCTCTTCTTATTTCATGTTAATTTCTTTTACTCTGACTTGAGTCTCCAATTCTCTGTGTATCCTCATTTAGTGTGCTCAGCCAGCAAAAGACAAAGGACTGATTGATAGATTTCCATTGCTTAGTCTTTCCACTTGGAGCAGGAACCTTTTGTTTTACATACACACCCTGATATTATTCCATGGAAGCATGATCAAAATGGCATTTCAGTGCCAGGTGGTATTGTTCTCCTAGGACCAACCACTGCTTCGACTTAAAAAACAAACACGACTGTTTGCAAGTCATTACGATATGGGGGGAACACCAGTAATGGCTCTCATTAGCATTCTTAAAACAAGCAGTCTTACAGTTCATATTTCTAACTTTACGTACAAGAATGATACAGGCACCAAAATAGGATATACAAATCCAGCAGATTATAGTAATAAAGTTGATAGATTACATGCAGTATTTTTCCCAAGGCATCTGAGTTATGCATATTTATATTCATGGAGGGGACTGTAACAAGACCAATTTTTGTAACTTTAACTTTTTCTTTTCTTTTTGCAGTTCAAATATGGAAAAATTTCTTCAAAGCATAATGGGAGTGTAAAGAAAGGTGTCATTTTTGCCACATACTCTTCTCTTATTGGTGAAAGTCAGTCTGGTGGCAAATACAAAACCAGGTTAAAGCAGCTTCTTCACTGGTGTAGTGATGACTTTGATGGCGTTGTATCCTTTCATTTCTAGTATGCAACAGAAATGATTGACCCATAATATGAAATATGCTTTTTTGGTGCAAGACAGTCCTGTACACTTTAATGAAAAACATATTTTCAAAAATGCAGTCCTATTGTTTGAAACTATACAATCTGTCAGATACAACAATGTTTTCAAAATGCTTTATTCAAAACCTGTAGTACAGTGTACATTTGACCAACTAGTAACCTGATTCTGGTGGAGTAAATCAGGGAGTGACTTCGAATTAATAAAGTTGCATTGATGTGAACCCAAATGAGATCAGAATCAAGACTTTGGCCTTTATATAGGGAAGTTGAACCTGGTTATGAGAAACCTTGGTGCTTGCTTAAATTGTACATAATTTTTCTCCAGTTCTTATAGCTTTTTTCTGTAAAATCTTTGGAGAAAAATCTTAATATTTAAGAGAATTCATTCCCAAAATACCTGAAAACATTGTTAATTGTATATTTGAATAGCTTAAACTTAGTTTTTTTTAAAATTCATGTCTCAACATTCAATCAAATTGTTTGAACTTTGTGTAGATTTACTGATTATACCTGATGAGCTGTCAGTTTTTAGAGTTCAATTCAATAAATCAAATTCTACAATAGGAATGTAAAAGAGTAGTCTTGTTGACTACTCATTTCCTCCCCCTGCTACCTCTATATCGGAGGCAGCAAGGGATGGGGGGGAGCAAGAGCCAATACTAGGGGAGCCAGCTTAAAAGCCAGTTCCACCCAGCACTGCCTCTGCGGTGCGGGGAGAGGAGGGAGAGCAAGGAAGACAGAGGCGCTGTGGTCAGGGACCCAGCATGAGCTGGAGCTATTGAGTCCCAGCTCATGCCCAATCCTGGAGCATACCCCACTGTGGTTTGCCTTTTAAATGTAGTAAGAGCTGGGTGGCTCTTAGTACATTTAAAGGGCAGAGCTGCAGTGTAGCAGGGTCTAGGACCTAACCCCACTGCGGCTCTGCAGTTTAAATGTAGTAGGAGCCAGGTTGCCTATATGCCCGGCTTCTACTACATTTAAACTGCAGAGTTGCAGCATGGCCCCTTACCAATTAATCATGTACTCAATACAAATTGTATCAAGTACATGATTAGTCAGTTACCTACTTCTTAACATTCTTACTCTACATTCTGAAGTCCCCGTGCTATATTGACTGTGGAATGGCATACTTATTCCTTAATTGATGTTCAGATAGTATTTGATGAATGTCACAAAGCTAAGAATCTGTGTCCTGTTGGTTCTTCAAAACCAACAAAAACAGGCTTAGCTGTGTTGGAGCTTCAGAATAAACTTCCAAAGGCTAGAGTTGTTTACGCTAGCGCCACAGGTAAGTACTACTTAATACAGATGTCTAGAGGAAACTAACTTTTTATTGGCATTAGTACAGCGTGTGCTCTTCTTTTCAGGTGCATCTGAACCACGAAATATGGCCTACATGAACAGGCTGGGAATATGGGGGGAAGGAACCCCATTTAGGGAATTCAGTGACTTTATTCAGGCAGTTGAAAGAAGGTAACATTTTAAAGAATTGTAGTTGTGATTGCATTATGGTTTCCATTTTTCTATTTCAACTCTGTTTTCAGTCACATAAGTTCTGAAACTCTTCCAGCCATATTCTCTCTTGAACTTTTCTTTTTATTAAAAAAAATGAAGTAAATGGAGCTTAGGTAGAGAGATGCTTCATTTAAAAAAACAAACTTTCTAAAGCACCTTTACATCTGAAAGTGGTTGGTGTAGAATGATTTTAAACTAAAGAAGCACAATTGGATATTGTGGTAAAATCTGTTTTTGGTTTAAATGATATGCCTGAAAAATGTGCACACCCAGTACAAGGATAGATGTAGCTACAAAGTAAAAAAATGGACTGAAGGGGAAAATGGTATGATGTAGAGTTTGTAAGTCAGCGGAAGTCCCAGTGCTTGAGGTTTTTCTGGTGGTCCTTAGCCAGATTATGGCATTTATAATCATTTAATGAAAACCAGAATGATTTTTAAAGGAAATGCGCCCTTCACTCTATAGAACTGCCTCCACCCCCAAAAAAATCCTTGGGACATTGCTTACAGAACAATGCAACCATAACATTCTCTAACAATTTAATCCCCCATCACGTGATTATAGTATTTTAAAAGTATATATCAGACATTTTTCTCAATCTTAGATCCTCTTGTGTATAATCTTGTATTGTATGTGATAAGTACAAAATAGACACTAATGGTACAACATACTATTTATTAAGTTTGCAACAAAATAGACACTGAATATATCAGCCTACATTTTCAGCTAAATTAACATCATAATTGACTCTTAGCCCTTGTCTGTACTTAAGGCTTTGCTAATGGTTGATAAGGATTTATGAAAGCTAGCTACTTGAGTCAAATTTTGTTCTTATGAGAGTAAAACTCAAAGTAACTGAAGGAATGGAAAATATACTTATTTAATACACGGTGAAGAAATGCATATTAAAAAAAATCTTGGTGACTTATAGCTTTGGCATGAAATTAATTCAACTATAAAAATGGAAAATTACAAGATGACTACCCCATGTGTTAGATAATTCCCAGTCTCTCTTTTGAATGATCTGTGATCACATTGCTGGGCAGAGTTATAGTTGTGCATGCAATCTGATTTCTAATATTTCCTGATTTGTGTTTAATCATGCAATTCTAGTGTTTTTGCATATTTGTTGTATGGCATAAATATTTATTTTATTTTTTAGAGTGAACTTAAATATGCCATTTATTTGTAACCCACTTAATACTTTGTATTTTGTTTTATTCAGAGGTGTGGGTGCCATGGAAATAGTTGCTATGGATATGAAACTGAGAGGAATGTACATAGCAAGACAGTTAAGCTTTTCAGGTGTGACCTTCAAAATTGAAGAAGTTCTACTTTCACAGAACTACATTAAAATGTATAATAAATCTGTAAAACTGGTAAGAATATATTCAATTTTTAAAAATTCATGATAGTTTCAACTGGTCAATGCTGAAAACTTAATGGATGGAAATCATTTGCTTTCCGACTGGGTATAGAGTCTTGATTATACAGTGTAGGTTGCAGTTATAGGAAAAGAATGAAGTCCATTAGCTTTGCTGTAGTTCTATTATATTTGTTTTTTTCTTTGAAAAAGGGAATTGCTCCTACTCTGAAATATGAAAGACTAAAAATTTACTTCAGAAATTTTTTTAAATTAGTATTCATAATATCACAACAGAGTTCAAGATTTATACTACATTACTTACTTCCAGTCTTGTGCATAACGAGTGTAAATGACTTCTTATAAAAAATCAGACCTCTTAATCATCAGAAGGAATTCCCATAAAATTGTATAAACTTACAAAAATTTAGTTCAAATGGAGTTGAATTTTAATATACAATCACTCTAATTTTAAAGATCCATCTTTACAAAAAGTAACTAACAGGGACTTTTTATAACTCACTTAACTCTTGGCTTCTGTGATGTTTTCTTCTGCTTACTTGCCTTATATATACTAATACAATATTTCTACATGGAAGAAATAAACATGAGTACTTATATTGGTTGGATTAAATAGTGTATACAATTGCATGTATAAAGATAATCAAGGTCTGTGTTGAGATTCTGTGGTTATATTTAAATTTGCAACGAAGTGTTTGCTTTTTGAGGTTTAGCTTCAAGTTTTGTTTCTGAAGTATTTATGTTGAGCCTGCCTACCTTGGTTAAACTTCAGAACTTCACAGCATTAATTCTGCTGCACAGAACTATCTTGATTATAACAGCCATTTTTCATAGTTAGTCCCTAGTTTCTGGCAGGCAATTATTTATGTTTTCAGAAGAAAGTGTCCAATTACTTCACTCATGAAGTATTATGGTTAGGGTTGCCAGGTGTCTGGTTTTGAACCGGACAGTCCAGTATTTGAGCTTTCTATTTGGTAAACAAATTGAGAAAATATAAATGTCCGGTGTTTTCTAAATGTAATGTGATGTCAAGTGTGTCCAATATTTTTCTTGAAACCATCTGGCAACCCTATGGTACAGGTTGCCCCTCCCAAAACCAGAGTTCTCTAGTCCAGCAAGGACCATGGATGTTCTTGGATCAGAGAACCTTCTTAGCCTAATGGCAGGAGGACAATCCAGGAGGGCCTGGGCTGAAGCAGTGGGACTGGGCACAGGTTGGGGCTGGCAGCAGACCCAGACAGCCTGTGGGACTGGGTCAAGGCAGCCCCTGGCAGTGTCGGATCAGGCCAGCAACAGCCCATGACAGTGTGGGCTGGGGCCAGAGCCTGTGGGCTGCCATGGGGCAGGAGCCCAAGCCCTTGGCAGCCCATGGCAGTGGGATTGCAGCTAGCAGCAACCCCAGCAGTCCACTGTAGCGTGGGACCAGAGCCCTAGACAGCCTGCAGAAGTAGGGCCAGAGCCTCTGGGTTACTGCGGGGCTGGGACCAAAACCCGAGTCCTCGGCAGCCCAACAAGGGCTAGAGTCAGCCCCCAGCAGCAGGGGGGTGGAGCCTGTGATAGCCTGCAGCAGTACAGCAGGCAGTCTGGCCTGGGCAAGGGTAGCAAGCCCAACAACCCAGCAGAACTGGTGATAGTCCCCCTGCTCTTCCCGTCAGCTGGCAGCTGAGGGCTGTGGCAGGGAACCTTCTCTAGTCTGGCAAGTTATCTGGTTTGAGACGATTCAGGTCGCAAGGGTGCCAGATAAGAGATGTCCAACCTGTATATACTTAATTTGGTGTTGGACCTTCTGTCAAAAGGCCATTGGTTATTGTATACTCTTGTTCACAATTGCTTTTCAGTTCTCGTAATGTAAAATATTGCATATGTTTCTTTCTTTAGCTGTTACATTCTATTATTATATATCTGTCTACTTTGAAAGGTATGCTATGTAAAACTTTTGATTTTTTTTTTTTTTATCAGTGGGTGAATGCAAGAGAGAAATTTCAACAAGCAGCTGATCTTATTGATGCAGAACAACGCATGAAAAAGTCCATGTGGGGTCAGTTTTGGTCAGCCCACCAGAGATTTTTCAAGTACCTCTGCATAGCATCCAAAGTCAAAAGGGTGGTACAGCTAGCTCGAGAAGAGATCAAGAATGGGAAAGTAAGTGATTTAAAACTGGTTATAGTTTAGCACATTTCGGAAGCCTCTTTGCGTGTAGTATCACGTAGATTAATGCTAGGAATAAAGCCATTTGTAGAACTAATGTGTTTTGAAGGCATGTCTTTCAGTTTTCTGAGGTTGTTCTTTATAGCAAATCTCTGTTTCTCTCAAGTAAAAAATCATGTTTTTATTATTAGAATTCCATGGCTTTGTGTTTTTGTTTTTGTTTTTCTTTACAGTGTGTTGTTATTGGACTACAGTCCACGGGAGAAGCAAGAACGTTAGAAGCTTTGGAGGAGGGTGGTGGAGAATTGAATGACTTTGTTTCCACAGCAAAGTAAGTCTTACTTTTTTGTTATTGCAGCAGTGCATCTGAATGAATTTTTGTGCCAAAGAATGGGGGGGAGAGACGACCGAAAACACGCTATGTGACCATTCTGCCTACCCCAACTAACAGAGGTCAACGAACATTCATTCTTAATTTTGTTTTTCCTTACGCAGAGGAGTTTTGCAGTCTCTCATTGAGAAGCACTTCCCAGCTCCTGACAGGAAGAAGCTTTTTAGTTTGCTGGGAATAGATCTGACTGCTCAAAGTAATAATAATTCACCCAGGGACAGTCCTTGTAAGGAGAACAAAATGAAGAAACGGAAAGGTAAAGTGCAAGCTATTCTTCTTATGTATTTGTAATTTATTGAGATAGTAGGAGAACTTGAAATTGCACAGATTAAGTCTTGTAGAATGACCTTGTCTGGGTAAAAATGAGGAGTCATGTGGCATCTTACAGACTACTCGATTTATTTGGGCATAAGCTTTTGTGGGTAAATACCACTGTCAGATGCATCCAATGAAGTGATTACGAAAGCTTATGCCTAAAATATTCTTTAGAGTGTCACAGGACTTCTAATGAGTGGCAGCTAGAAACAATTAGGATAGCTAATGGAATCTGGTTATTGAAGAATCAAATCTTGTACCTTCTATCTTTTTAATAGTATACATATGAAAGGAAGTTGCAACCTTTGTGATTCACCAGAATTTAAAGATCTAAATTGCATTCTGTTACATTAATGCACCAAAAAGTTGCATTTTAGTACTTAAGCTCCCTTTTTTTTCCCTAGTCACTGCAAAGACACTGTGAAAAATAGACTACAGATTTCTAATATCACTTTATTATTTTGGGAAAGAATAGGTGAGGAAATAACTAGAGAAACCAAGAAAGCTCGTAAAACAAGTGGCCTTGCTGGGAGCAGTTCTGATGAGAGTGAAAGTGAGTCTGATGCCTCAGACATCGAAGAAAGTGACAATGAGAGCTCCAAGTTTTTGAGTTCTGGAGATGATGATGACTTTAACCCATTCAGAGATGAATCCAGTGAGGATGACGAAGATGGTAAGATAACATGGATAATCTTAAGAATTTAGCTGTATTTCTGAATAGTGTATGTCAAAATATTTAAAACAATTCAGTATGAGAGAAATGGGAGGGAATTTGTAATAAATGTATAGTCTGAAAACATTAGTTCTTCTTTTGATCCTGAAATTACAGTTCTGCAACTGTCATGTGCTTCATGGCTTACATATGACAGTAGTACCTGACACAGCTTTTAAAAGTGTTTTAAACTGCTTTTATGACCCAGAATTTAATCAACTGGAAGATTCATAGAATTTGTCATTGTACTAAGGAAATATTTTTAATTTTTTTTAAATAGGGAAGTGACTTATTTTGAAGATGTCTTGAGTGTTTACTTAATATTTTACTTAACTTTAGATCCCTGGTTAATTAGAAAAGACCACAAGAAAAATAAAGACAAAAAAAAGAAGAAAAGCATAGACCCAGATTCCATACAGAGTGCCTTATTAGCTTCTGGTCTTGGATCAAAACGACCTAGCAGTTTTTCTTCCTCTGCTGTTACCACTGCTTCTAGCACCAATACATCAGGTATGAATAAATTTTGGAGCTATCTTTTGAGTTTCTTTACTGTATTCCAGCAATTACAAAGCATTTTAAAAAGCTTAATTTCTTAAAGAATTGTTTTATCTTTAACTTTTAGCTAACAGCCATACTAACAGCAGCTTTGTAACAAGTCAAGATGCTGTTGAAAGAGCCCAGCAGATGAAAAAAGAATTGCTTGATAAACTGGAAAAATTAGCAGAAGACCTTCCTCCTAATACATTGGATGAACTTATAGATGCACTTGGTGGTCCTGAGAATGTGGCTGAGGTAGGTCCAGAATGACTATTGTGGTGTAGCTGTTTTTCAAGATCTGTTATGATGTGAGCTGTGTTTTAGACTATTAAGATGGTAGGTAAGTCTATTAATTTTGCAGGTCTTTATAACTCCAAATATTATAGAATGAAATGTAAAGATTGGTGGTGAACAGTTTCAGAGAAGAGATCTGAGTAGATAAGGACTGGAAAATATTGCTAGGTTTGGATTTTTCAGTTTAAAATAGATAATAGGTATTTCTTCATTGGGTGAAGAATGCTAGCTTCTTTATTTCTTCTCTGTTATTAATTTCCTAACTAGTTAGCTAAAGCTGAGACACTGTATAAAGTCGTATAACTGTGCTACTCTTCCTTTATTCTGGGTTTATCTCCCCCAAAATCCGGGCAGAAAAGGATCTAGAGTGGAGTTGAGGATCTGGAGGTGGGGGGGGGGTATAATTGTTTTATACACTAGTGCTAAGGACCTCTCTCCTTTAGGCTGCCTGTCTATCCAACCGACATTTTCCTTGTTCTTTTAGTTCATAAGAGATCCTGTTACTTTTAGGGAAGTTCTTTAGAGTTCTAGTTCCTTTGTTTTGGTGCTCCTTAAATTCCTCCTCTTATTCCTTCACCACCCATTTTTGTGGTATTCCTAGTTGCCTAGCAGGAGATCACAGCATCAAGCTCTGATTCCTTCACAGCTTTCCATACTTGAATTTACTAAATATTATGGCTTATGTACACGAACAATTAGATCATGGTAAGTTAGTGTCTGAATCTGTCTTGCACAATTAGCCAGTCACAGTCTCTGTCCATCGGCACTCTGCTGATTTGTGTTGTTTTGTTAACATCTTTTGAGCTAGTTCTGTTTCAAAAGGAAGTCAATCTATTCACGTGTTTAGTCCTGCTAGGAGTGCAGTTGGATTGGACTAGATGACCTCTTGAGCTCCCTTCTAGTCCTGCAATTCTGTGTATCGGGAGGGTGGACAGACAGACTGACCATGGCAGGTTATTGTAGGGTAAATTCACATCATAGCTTGCTTCTGTCTAATTGTTTGAATAGACAAAGGCTTACACTTGTGAATTTCATGACTTTACTACAGTAATAGTGAAATTCTCTAGCTACTGATGATGCCTCCATTATTGGGCAATAAAAGAAAACTAAGATTGTTTCTCCATTCCTTCTGAATAATCTGTTTTCTTGGGTTGCCTTTTTGATTCTCAAGGTCATTCCCAGATAGGAGTATTGTCCTCCGCTCAATGTTTCATAAGTCAGGCAGCTTCAGTTATAAAATGTATCTTGGTCTTTGGATACTTGCAGTGAATTGTTTGCTGTCTTCTAATGATAGTGTGTGGATAAATAGCACTGATGTTTGAAGTAATTTCATGTGCTGTAATTTCAGCACCTCTGCGATAAGGTTAAAAATATTTATTTGTTTTAAAGATGACAGGCCGCAAAGGAAGAGTTGTAAGCAATGATGATGGCAGCATATCTTATGAGTCAAGGTCTGAACTTGATGTTCCTGTTGAAATTCTAAATATCACCGAAAAGCAGAGATTCATGGATGGAGACAAGGTAAGCTACTTTTATGTAACTTCACAGAATTGTTTTATGTTTGAGAAATGTGTAGCAGGTCTGTCCACAAGCTATAGACACTAAACTGTAAAATTGCAGTTCCAGACAAACAATTTAGGAGCATAGTATAATGATCCACAGCATAGTATATTCCACTTTGCTCCTAAAAAGATTTATCAAATACATAACTTTTATGGAATGCCTTGAAGGTCAACAGGCTTTTTCAGCTGGCAATGGGAATTTAACCATCAGTTTTAATAAGCCCTTTCAAATTCAAGTCGATGCTTCTAAAAATCAATCTTCTGATACAGCACTAATTTAAAAAAAATCCAAGGCTCTTCTGCTCCCCTGCTGTGTTCATAAATATATCATCTGGAATACTAGGCAGTACTTGACACCTTCATCGCAAAAAAAGATTGCAGGGAGCTATACAGAAAGATCAATGAGTGACTTGTCATGGAAAAACTTGTGCGGAAAGGCTGCATATGTTTTGAAAAAAATTGTAATTATGTACCTTAGAAAGGAGACTAAAAGATATAATAAAAGTGTAAAATAATAGTACAGAGAAGAGAGATGGGTTTTGTCTTCATTTCATAATAAAAGAACAAGGGAACAACTTTCAGTGAAATGTGACTAGCTAATAGAGAAATACTTTTTTACACAAAATGTAATTTGCTTGAAATTCATTCCCATAGGATATTGTTGAAACAAATGTTCAAATAAGGATTGGATATTTTTATGGATAAAAAAAATAATCTAAAATTGTTAGATATTTTGAAAAGGATATACGAACTGTTTTATCTACCTATTGTGATGTTTCTTGCATCTTCCGCTGAAGTATATGGTGGTGTCCGCTGTCAAAGAACCATGCTTCTGGAAGAGTCTGAGAGCAATATTAGATGTGTTTGGATCTGTCCCCCTCCCCCCTTTATCTCTCCAACCATTTTCCTGTTCTTTTGTCAGTTGTTTTTCTAGTAATAGTGATAGTAACCCTCTCACAGAGCCTGAGTGATGTAGTAGACCCACAACTTAACAAAGAAACAGTTATAGGACTAGGTGCATCTCTGACTTCTTGCTGAGCTCACTTGGCTACACCTGCTCATGTTTCAGTTCCCATGATCTCACCACTCTGGGGATGCAATCAAAACTCTTCTGGTCTGAGACTGGGTTTTCCACAGCAGTACACTATGGCTCAAACTCTGCTTATTTCAAACAGATCCATGTCAGTGTACCTGCAGTTCTTGCCTCTGAGAGCAAAATGGCTTTCTTAAATCAAATGAGAAAAGAGGCTTTAAAACTAGTTGTACATGTATGTCTCTTACCTAACCGCTTACCAGCTTCCTTGAAACATAGGAAGGCCTAGTTTCTTCAGCCCCTTCAATCGATCTACCCCATCAGTAGCTTCCAACAATTGTTTCTACTCTAGATTAAGCAACTTGAAACTGTTGTTAGGCTTTTACAATATGGTAGCCATTTTGGTCCCAGGATATGAGACACAAGGTAGTTAGGGCAATATATTTTATTGGACCAGTTTCTGATGTTGTAAAGTACCAGCTTTCAAACTACTCAAGAGTTCTTGAGGTCTGAGGAAAGAAACAGACCTGAAGAACTCTTGAGTAGTTTGAAAGTTGTATCTTCCATCAACAGAATCTGGTCCAATAAAATATGAATTTTTAGCTACCTCATGTCTGATGCACCTTTTGGTCCCCAGCTTTTGCAGAATAAGCAATAACCAGCTTTTAAACTAAATCCATACATTCATATAGTAAACATTCTAATTATTGGTTCACAGAGGTCCACAGACCGTGTTTTCCACCTGAAAGTTTTACTCTGACCTACCCCTCACTATTTTGCTCAAGTGAGTTGTAACTTAACTTTGCTTTTGCAATTTTGTTACAAGTTGCATGTAAACATTTAAATCTTTTTATCCCATTTTATATAAATAAGTATTTTCACCTGAGAGGACCAAATGGTCCTATACTTTGCTATCAAGCTGCCTTTATCCATTGCAATAGTCTTATAATTTATATAGCTTGTGGTCAGCTGCCACTTTGTAAGAAAAGGGCTTCAGTTGCTATTGGAGTTTTTCTCCCTTTCTTTCATGAGTGGTTGGCCTACACGCTTGGACACAGCAGAATTGGATGTACATCTTTGCTGTTCTCAGCTTCCAAGGAGGAGTTACTGGGGTAGTATAGTGATAGCATTTGATGTGGAAAAGGATCGTGTGCCTCTGTTGTATTTGTTTAGCCTAAACTCAAGAATATTAAAACTGATTTCCCCCCAAGTGATAAGTACCAAAGCTAGTGCTGTAGCTCCAGTCAGATAGCTATAGGGAATTCCAAAATCAGCTGTCTTTTTCCACAGGTTTGGTCTCAAAATCACTGTTAACTGGCAACTTTTTCTTCTATATAAAAGAACATTGCAATCATCTCAGAAGCTGCCAGCTCAGGTATTTCATTACAAGCAGACCGTAGAGCTAAAAATCAGAGACGGAGAGTGCACATGACTTTGGAGTTACCATGGAGTGCAGATAGAGCAATTCAGCAATTTGGTGAGTAATTGCAGTATTTTAATTTATCAAGTTCAGATGATCTAATGCACTGGGCATATCCATAGTTAGTTTTGGTATAATATGGAGTGTTCTTTGGGTGCTGTGATTCCATTTCTCGTGATTAAAAATGGTGTTGTAGAGAGAGCTTTGTAAATGCTAGAATTAATTGTGTTATATGTACTATGCATCTTAATGAGAAGTGCTGAGTGTTGCATTTCATAATGTTCGCATGCACATGATTTTACAGTAGCATGTTCATCAGAATCAGCCACTTTCTAAATGTGGAGCGGCAGAATTGATAGGTTTAGTTTTATTTAAATTCTACCCCTCTGCCAATCCCATAGTAGGCCAACTTTCTCTGTGCCCACCAGGACAATTTTTACATGTAGGTAAGTGTAAAAAGTTTAGGTAAAATTGCTAGTATACCTTGTTGCATATTATGTGTATCCCCAAACATTCCCCCTTTGTGGTATATAAATAGGATGGTTTTTCTGATTTATATTTTTAGAAGATTTGGATCCCTATCACAGTGACTCTTTGCGTGCGTGTGTGTGTGTGTGTGTGTGCGCGCGCGCACTTACTATTGTTTGGTTACAATTCTAGAGGAGACTTAGTTTTATTTTCTCATCAAGTGTTCTGGATAGCTCCTGGGTGGGATTTAACACTTTTTTCCACTTTTAAATTCACAGGAAGAACTCACAGATCAAATCAAGTTACTGCACCAGAGTATGTGTTTTTAATTTCCGAATTGGCAGGAGAGCAAAGATTTGCATCAATAGTTGCCAAAAGATTAGAGAGCTTGGTAAGACTGTTACATATAGCTCATAGTTAAAGAAATGTACCTAGTTTATTTTTGAGGCCAGAGATTGCTTGTATGTTTTAATTACAAAGGTATTATCTTGACAGGGAGCTCTCACTCATGGTGACAGAAGAGCAACAGAAACTCGAGACCTTAGCAGGTTCAACTTCGACAACAAGGTGACATCTCCTTAGATGTTGGGGATGGGGGGGTTCATTAAAAACTGATTGCCACAATATTTGTACTGGGCAAAATGGAAAGCTACAAGTGCTGGTGGAGGAATTCTCTCCTGTTCTTCCTTTCTGAACTGTTGCCTTTTGCTTCTTTCTCTGCCTGCTGCTTGGGGAGGGAATGCTGTACTTTTTTACAGCACATCTAGATGACTGTTGGGTAAAGCTCTATGTTTTAACCCTAAGCAGTTTCACTGTCTTTCAGTCAATATGCAGAGCGTCTTGAACCTTGGGAAATGAGCATTTTAAAGGAGAAGTTAACAGACTGAGCTGTTACCATAGAGTACATTTTGTTAACGAAAAATTCATTAGTATTTTTCCCCTTTTTCTTCATGCTCTAACATAATTGTAATTTTGAACTGTCAATGGAAAATCTATATGCAGGCAAAGTTTAAAAATAGTTCTTTAACCGCAGTGAATACCGATATGAGTACTATGATTCTGAGGCTTAAACCCATGCACAAAATTTGTACAGTTCTGTAACTTACTTTTTTTCTTAACAGTATGGCAGAAATGCTTTGGAGATAGTTATGAAATCTATTGTGAATTTAGATTCACCAATGGTGTCCCCACCTGCTGACTATCCTGGAGAATTTTTTAAAGGTAAACGAAGTTCACTGTTTCCTAATCCCTAGCTTTTGGTCTTTCTTTCTCAAACACATCTGTTTTTTGTAAATGGTAGCAAGTTAGATTTAAATTTAAAGAATTATTCTTGGTATCAAGTTGTTTAATTATGTTCATATTAACAATACAATTCTAATTTGTTTACATTTGAAAGTTTTATGAACTAATTTTTAGCCCAAATGTGAGATCAGTTCCCACATGATAAATATAGCTGAATATAATTCCCATAAAATGATATATGGATATCGCTTGCTTAGGGAAAATTGGAGTTAAATTATCTTTAAATTGTGTTTTCCTGAAATGGGTACCAGTTTCAGGAAATGCTACAAGTCTTGTCTAGTTGTGGCTATTTAACCGTAGGATTACCAGTAACTGTTAAAATTTGCCTGGTTGTTGCCATTTTTCAAAACCGTATTTTACTCTTAGCATAAAGATCAGTCATATTTTAGATGTAATTATATAGAACTTATGGGGAGGTCAAAGCTTTAGAATTGGATGTTTGGGACAGAAGTGGGGGTTATCTGGTCCTCCAGAGATAGGACAACTGTATTTGTGTTAGCTTTTTTCATTTTCTTGGCAATGATATTTTTTAGAGTGCAGGACAAAAGTCATTTCAGTTCTTGTAATTTTTTTTTCTCCCCTTAGATGTTCGGCAAGGATTAATAGGCGTGGGCCTAATAAATGTGGAAGACCGATCAGGAATTCTGACACTTGATAAAGGTATTGGTTTTGATATCTCTGTAGAATGTTGGTAACTAATTATTTATTGTCAAATCAGAAATAACCTTTTGTGATGATAAAACCACAAATGTGGCAGTGAGATTTGTGGTCAAAAATGGCACCTGGAATTTTTCTCTCATTAAGTCTCTAGACTTGAAGTTAATCTCCCAAATATGTGTTTTATTGCAAAAATACGTGTTTAGCTTTGATCCTTTTGAGAAATTTCACTGTCGTTAATTTTTTAAAACATTTTAATTCTAGTTCGGGTTTTTATGTCTATCAGTATTCTTTCCTAAACTGTGTGCTTTACACATCATATGTGATTCTTTTTAGATTACAACAATATAGGAAAATTCTTGAATAGAATTCTGGGTATGGAGGTGCATCAGCAGAATGCTTTATTCCAGTATTTCTCTGATACGTTAAATGCAGTTATACAAAATGCTAAGAAGAATGGAAGATATGACATGGGTATTTTAGGTAAGTAAATAAAATTTTTTTTTTCCTTTTCTTAATGCTCCTTAATCTGCTTCTCTTACATAAACTCTTATATTTGTTCTTTAAGATCTGGGTTCTGGCGATGAGAAGGTCAGAAAGGCAGATGCTAAGAAGTTTTTAACTCCAGGATACTCTACGTCTGGGCATGTAGAATTATACACAGTAAGTTAATTCCATGTTTTTTCAAAGTGCCTTACCTTTAGTTTTTCCTTTATCTGAGAAGTTTCAAATTAAAGGATTTTCAATTGAGACTTGACATCCCACTATGGAGGCTTATAAAACCTGTTACTAAAAGAATTAAGTTCCTTGACTTGTAAAAAGCACTGTTAAACTGTTTGACTTAATTGTTCCAAAATGTGATGTTGATGCACCCATGTTTTAATATCCCTCTAGATCAGCGTAGAAAGAGGAATGTCTTGGGAAGAAGCAACTAAGCTTTGGGCTGAGCAAACTGGACCAGATGATGGATTTTATTTATCTTCACAAGTGAGACTCTCTTATTAAAATGTTCTTTTCATATTTCTCAGATGCATTTTTAATCTCACTGAACAATTTTAGGGCTACCCCAGTAAACTCCAATAATTAAAATTTCTTTTACTTTAAATGTATAAAGTGAATATGTTGAGAAGTTTAAAAAAATAATTTATTTTCAGTCCAATATAATCGCTTGTTTATCAGTTTAGAAAAATGCTTTCAAATTTTTATAAACCACAAAATCATTCTTAAAGTGAATTTGTCTAACTTTAATCATCAAGCACTGACAGAACTTAACACATTGTTTTATGTGGTTTTCATCTTTAGAGTGTGTGCTCATGCTGAATGCATGGAAAGCGGAGTATAAACTCAAACACTACTAGGGTGTGGATTTCTGGTGATCATAACACATCTCTTGGAAGCCAGTGCATTATCTTTCACCATGTGTCAAACTACCATTAAGACATGTTATTTACTACACCATAATACACACCTTGTCATGTCATATTGGTACTCTCTCTACTCATTATAGTTGTGGACCAATATGTGTATAAAAGAATTGTAATATATGTGGACAGTTTAAGTATACTTTGTGAAGTGATTTATTAGAATCTGGATAGCCATGCAACACCTCTACTTCTGTTCACATCTATTGAATGCATAATTATTTAGAGAAAAGACTGTCCATGTTTAAATTTGTAATATTTTTTCCAGATAAGAAATAATAAGAAAACTGCCATCTTGGTAAAGGAAGTAAATCCCAAAAAGAAGCTTTTCTTAGTATACAGACCAAACACTGGGAAACAACTCAAATTGGAAACATATTCAGACTTAAAAAAGAAATATAAGAAGGTAATCTTTTAAATCAGCTTTCTTAAAAAGTAGTTGCTTTGTGGTAACAAAAAAGGTGCAGGATTTTTCAACACCAATGTCTGTCCACACACAATATGGTGGCAAGTTAAAGAAATATTTAGCTAATGTTTATGTGATAAATGTCATTGAGTACAAGCCTGTAGTTTATTCTAAGAGATCTGAGATTTTGCAGATTGGCCTAGCCAAATAGTGTTTTTTATATGCAAAAACTTAACAAAAGTTCAGACATTTCATTAAGACTTTCCATAACCTAGCAGCAGCTTTGAAACTTCAGTTAAACTTACAGAGGATGCTTTAAGCCCCTGCATGCCTGAATGCTATATACAGTATATGCTAACCATTCTGAATGTTTGGGTGTTGCCCTGCTACTCTTTCTAAATTACTGATATTAACCCTTTTATTTGTTTTTTTTTCAAGATCATATTACACTAACACAATTGCTTTAGTAGCCAATGTTTTCATAGGCAAGTCGAATGTGAAATGTTAAAAACTTACACGTTTAGTGTAAGAACAAGTTCACTGAAGTGTGATATCTGAGCTTATGACTTTATATATGAGCTTCTGCAATCTACAGATATTTCAGTCAGTGAGATTTTGCTCTAACTAAACATTTATTTATATCCTTAGCAGGATTTCTGGTTTTATCATTGATGTACCAAAATGTTTGCAGAGCATTATAATTTGGATTGTTCATATTTAGTACTCAAAGGCGCATGAGTGTTATTCGTTGCCCCATTGCCACAAACAACATACTGTGTGCTGGTCTGTAGTTTTCAGAAGCCAGTTTTCAGAAGCCACATTTATATTTTAATACAACTTTTAAATGGCTTTTCAGGTACCATCTGAAGATGCTCTACCACATTGGCTAGAGCAGTATAGTTCGTCAGCAGATACCTGTACCCATGCTTATTGGTTAGTATTTCTATATATAAAACATGTTTTCTAGGTGTTTGACTAAAGCTGCTACTTTATCACTTGGACCAGGAGTCTGCTATTAAATTTATCAACTTTTTGTCCATATCTCCATAAAAATTCCAAGGCTAATATTGGTCAGTCCTAACTTCTGAACAAGTATCAAAGTCAGCAGTTCAAGTGGTAATCTGCAACTTCTTACCTTATGAGAGAGATGAAACTATTACTTTGTTTTTCAGACTTCTCTTTTTAGTTCAAAAGGGTCATAATGAAGAAATTTGTAATAACTCAGAAGGACTAAAAGGATCTTTCTGATGCTTTGGTAAACATAGTAATCTGTTGGGATATAGCGGATATAAATAACTTGAAAAAATATAAAATTAGTAACTAGCTAGATTCAGAGTTCAGGTTATTAAAATACACAACATTAGTTTTAATGCTGATTCTCCTAGCAGTATGCTGTTAAACCTTCAACATCTGGTGCTTGACTCCTCAGTGCGAACCACTAATGAAGAATGTCAGTGCATTAGTACATGAACATCTGAATTTGTTTACAGAGCACTTACCCATTAGAAAGAGCAAAAGGGTATTATTGGTCAGAGACTAAGTTGGTATAAGTTAGTGTAGCTCTATTGTCTTTAATGAACCTATGTCAGTTGATGCCTTCTGAGGATTTAGCTTTAGATGTACTAATAGTCTTTCAAGTCTTTAAAAGCTATTTTGTGAGGTAGCTTTACCCATGTCCTTATCTCTCTGTCCAGCTTGACCATCTTAACATTTTCATCTTTTAGTGTTTACTTCTTTAATTAAAACCTTTATTTGTGCAAGAAGAAAAAATATTTTAAAATTCCGGGGGAGGTGGGGGTGGGTGGGTGTGTGTGTGTGTGTGTGTGTGTGTGTGTGTGTATAAACTTTTTCCCTCTTTCAGGAGAGGCAATTGTAAGAAAGCAAGCCTTGGATTAGTTTGTGAAGTGGGCCTCCGCTGTCGAACTTACTTCGTCTTGTGTGGTTCTGTACTAAGTGTCTGGACAAAAGTGGAAGGAGTTTTAGCCTCTGTGAGTGGTACAAATGTGAAAATGCAGATAGTTCGGCTAAGAGCAGAGGATGGACAGAGGATTGTAGGTAAGATTGTCCAATATTTTATCTTTTTCTTGCTGGACCACTTAGAAATTAGAGTATGGGAGACTAGTCCTTCATGACTTAATACAGAATTCAAAATACTTATTTATGAGTTGTTGGCGTGAGATTAAGGGGGATGACCTATTCCAAACTAGCTTTCTCCTGAAAACTTCCATCAGCCAGAGCTGAAGAGAGTGGGTGGGGAGGATTTTTTAGAGCAGGTAAGTCACTTCAAGCTAAACAGCAGACTTGGTGCTGTTAGAGCAAGGGTCATTGTACCCCTGTACTACAGAATCAAAATGTTGCACCTTCCTTCTCCTATTTAGCACTTCATGCATATTTTCCAACAAAGGCAAGAGCCATCTTTACCCACATATACTTGCTGTTCTCTGCCACCCAGTAAGTTTAGACTCCATCTTTTTCCACATAGTTAATCTTTAAAACCAGAATTGCTCAACTTTTCAGCCTTATAGATGGGTGGGAAACCCCAAATTCAATCACTAAAATACTCACTTCTGCAATGCTTGTGGGATATTGAAGTCACAAATGGTCTTGGCTGAAAAATGAGTGGAGTGGCTCATGAGTGGAGAATGTAGAACTAAATATTAACTCTACTGACTTTAGTGACTTTTAAAACTGGTTTAAACTGGATTTTTTCTCTTTATCCCTGAACTGATGTGCTTTTTTAACCAGTTCTACCCAACCAGAAGAGGATAAACAGCTAGTTGTTGCCTTGTTCATCATTTAGCTCTAGGTACAGTAAGAGTAGATGAAGTTATACTTCCCTAAAGACAATTCACATTTTTATCTGCTAGTCTGTAACTGAAGGATCAGATGACTTTTGAATATACTTCTTTTAGTTGGAAACAGAACCTATTGTAGTGCTTGTAAGTTCTTAAAGCTGTGACATTGAAAATAAAATATTTTTATGCAAAAGCTCTCACTGACATACAAGGAACCTAGAAGTTTTTTTAGCATACACACGTTTTATACATTTTAGGAAGTACAACTGACTTGTTGCTAATTACAGGTTTGCTCATTCCTGCAAATTGTGTATCACCCCTTGTAAACCTCCTGTCAACATCAGACCAGTCTCAACAGCTTGCAGTACAACAGCAGCAGATATGGCAACAGCATCACCCACAGAGCATCACCAACTTCAACAATGCATAAGAGGACAGACTATAATATTGACTTTGGTGTTTGAGAAAAGGCTGTAAAAGCATATCACTTGCATAAAAATCAGGGACAGATTCCAAAGAATTATAACTTTTTCAGTTCAGTGGTGTACCCTCAGAAGTACTTTGGGAATAAAAAGGTACATAAAGAATGGTAGAACTGAAAGCCAGCAGTTGCTTATGGTGGTGCATCTGTCTATGCTCTCGGTGGAGCTTCCTGTTTGCTTTTACTTTTGGCCTTTTAAGCCACAAACCACAATTAGTTTGAAAATGCTTGAAAATTCCCAAACAGGCTTTATTTTTATCTTGTCATACAGTGCTCAGGGTTTAACGCAGTACATCAATGCCATTGCTGTGGGAGATAACCTCGAATGCATGTATTGAGTATATATAGAAAATATATATTGGGTTTTTCTCTTCAACTTGTAAGTTTATATAAGCATGAAAACTAGAGATTGCACATCATGCATTCATTCAGGTTCCTTCCCAGTTTGACAGTTGCATGTCTTTGGAAACAGGCATGAACAGGATAAACACCCAAGTCAAGAATTCAGAGAGAAACAATCTTAGTTGTACAGCATTGGTTATTGCATTTTTATAGTGTTTATACCCAAGTATTGTATTTTTCTGGTTCTCTCATGGAGGTTATATATTTGAGTCTGCAACATGTTTTTTGTGATAAGCATCTTAAATTAAAAAGTTATTTCACTTTAATGTGTTAATGGTATTCCTAATATGTAATACAAAGGTGGCTTAAAAGCCTTTCCTTTAAAATTAAAATACTACTTTAATCTGAGTTGACCATGGAAACAAAGTGAAAATTCACTTCCATCTCACATACAGTTTTATATTTTTTACTTCATTAATGTAATGTAATTTAATTTGTCATTTGTAAGATGAAACCTTATTTGAGCTGTAAAAATTAGACTATGGGAAACTTTTGAGGGTTCCGCTATATGTGCTGTTTCTGTTACCCAGTAACTTGAATACTGTTTAATATGTTGTAAGACATTGTAGAGTTTATCTGGAGCTGTTTAAAAGAAATTGTAATGTACAAATGTGAATAGTCACTTATCTATAATATGGGTAAGTTTTGTTTTGCCTATAATAGTAGATGTTTATAAGAAAGTGAAGGACAATGTTTGTCATTTCTTGCTTGCACAGGTTGCACTATTGAAAAATTGAGATTGTATAAACCTGTCCAAAAAGCTGCAAGATACCAAAATCTTGTAGATGTCAAATAAAATGTTATTGTACTAACAACTGGAGTGTTTAGGCAATCACTGTACTCCAAAAGTAACAAGTCTCGTATGGAATTCTGCAAGACTTGAATGGCCCAGTTATGTAAGCTAGTCTTCTATCTTATGGTCCATGTCAATCTGTAAGTTTAAACTAGTGGCTGAGACGAGAGAAACTCTATACTGAACTTTAGTGTATATTTTACAAGTAGATCTGTAAATAAAGGGTAAAGCTCAGGATAAATGGTTGATTTGATGATCCATGGTGGTAGTGCCTGCCTCACTTGCTTAAACACTTACTCAGTGGATCATATTCTGATATCTGTGATATAAATCTGGAGTGACTCTATGGAACTGAGATCAGAAATTGATCTAATAACCTAGGGTTTAACTCAGTTACATTAAATGACCAGTGTGAAGTACCATTATTTCCCTACTTTTAGCACATGCAGCACTAACACAGGAAGAACTCATGAATTTGGAGGGAAATGTGTATATGCAGGATATTCCATGTTTTACTCAGCCAGCAATCTAAAAATCAGCACATGAACAAAAATGCATTTTGAAATAGATTTGTTACTACAGTTGATGGGTCTGAGACTAATGCGGGCAGCAGCTATACTGCTAGCAAGTAGTTCTAACATAGGTACTAGTAAGGGCTGTTCTATTTGTAACTGTGAAATTGCAAGACAGCCCTGCCCTGACTTCACCCTGTACTTTGTTCTATGGGGGAATTACTTTTGTTGCAGTGTCATCAGCAAATACACAAATAAACATAATTTTTTAATCTTCCTTATATCAAGCTAGAAAAATCAGTACAGTCTGAGATGAGGATCTTATTTTTCAGTAAGATGGTTCTAACCAGTCTGAAACTCAAGAAATGATTTCAAATATACTTTTTCATTTGTTCTGAGAGGCCACTTACTCTCAACTATGAATTTTTGTGCAATAAAATAATACTAACATGTTCCCAGATTGGAAACCTGAATGATGTGGCTGCAGTGCAAGTGCAAAACCTTGTCAAGAAACTTCTGTCCTCCCCCTTCCATGCAATTCTGATGGAAAATTATGCCATTTTCCAAGCAGTTCTTTGTTTCAGGAGAGAGATATTTTTAATAGTCTGAAACAATCAAACCAATAACTCACTGCACACTTTCCTCTGTCACAAAGTGATTTCCTTCCATCTTCGTCCTTAGGTTACAGATGTATAAGAACTGTTTCCGCACTGCTATTATCATTGTTTTTGCTATCTCGATCTTTCCCTAGGCTTATGCCATTGGTTTCCTGATGCAGTCTGCTACTGAATCCAGACCCTCCGCTTTGGAGGGAATATCCCAGTAGGCTGTTATGAACTTCTGTTTTAACTAAGGTCTTGTCTTCAACCTATTGCTTCCTATGTAAACAACTAAGTCTTCATTTTTTTATTTATTTATATATATATATATTCACACACGCACAACCTTTAGATAGCTAGAAGTGCTAAAGGTGAACACAGCCACATAGTACAGTGGATATGCCATCCTAGCATATCTAATAAAGTCAGATGTCAGAAAATGGAAGGGGCCATAAGAGAGACACATCACGTGATATAAACTAAAGGGGAGGCAAGACCCTACTTATCACTTGATCCCTATTTTGTCACAGATCATTGTTCCGCTTAGACAAGTAGTAACAAAATACATTTGTAAAATTAAAGCTGGGTATAGATGTCATAAGATTAATTGTTCTTGTCTGTGGCACCTATCATTCCAATAATGAATGAGGCCCAGAGCCATGCTATTCAAAGTGTGTAGGAGTACAGAATGTAAAAATGTTTGAACTGTCTTGGGCTGGAGTTAGAGAGGGGATCAGATAGTTTTACATTTTGGGTCAAAATCCACTGACCTTATTCACTTATCCTCAACTACGCTACAAAATCATCCATAGTTTTTGCTGAAACCGTCCAGCAAGTTTTCAAACTTATAGTCAGCCTATGATTCTCTAGCCGCAACATACACAAACCTACATGGGATGAACTTGAAGTCCTCCAAAGATGCTGGTTGTCTAGTCAGTGTCTTGAACTGTTTTGTATAAATGAAGACAATTCTACAAACTAAATGTTTTGAGAAATGAGTTGTTTTGGAATTTTGCTTTTATTGTTGGGATACATTTTGCTTAAATCTGATAGTATGTTATGTATCTCTGTAGATAGAACAGGTGTATATAGAGATCTTAAAGAAAACTAAGTTCATTAATGTAAGTATCTCCTGTAAATCTGGACTGTAATGATTTTGTTCTCAGTCTTTTTCCCTTTTAAGATGTCTCAAAAGCCTTATTCCCATTTATTTTTACCTGCCAAACATAGCATTTGTGTATATATTAAAATACATACAAAAATGTCCATGGATATCTGCATGCACTGGGTTTTTCTGTTTTTTAGTCATTGTATATTCTCAACTATTAACTGTCTTCCATAATTTCTTCCAAGTGTATTATGGATTTTTGTTTCCATATTTTTAGCTTGCAATGCATTGTTTTGAAAGAAACTGATTCCTGATGTTGTTGTTAGATTAGTACCACTCACTTTTTAAGACTTATAACCGAGGGAAGCAATAGTTTGAATTTTGATTCCATTTATGCTCATACATGTTCATATCCAGTCTCTTTAGCCTTTTAGTACATAATGGATGCTTTAGCATACATTTAAGTAAATGCTTCTAAGTGTAGAATGGGAAGAGAATATCTTCAATCAGTGCATCATGAACTCCTACAGCTCGGGCACGATTGAAAGCAGAGGATCTTCAACTAGAATTGATCATCTAAAAACAGCACTGTAGTTATTCCTAACTCATAGATGTATGGTGAACAGTACTTAACATGGGTATAACTTTTCAAAGTCCTCTACAGTGGTTGTGGGTATGTTAAAGAGAGAAGATGCTGCTGCCCTCATGCTTTCCCAGGGAGAGTCTTATGCTTAATTTTAATACATCAATTCATAAAAAGGAAGTGTAGATGGTGATGTAATTAGAAATTGAGTCTGCGGAACAAGTGGCAAATTATCCATATTTAAATCTAGGTCTGAACTCCTGGGGAAACACTGTTATCAGAAGGAGACCATCCCTATACCTGTAGAAGCCACCTAAATTATGGTGGGATTTTTCACAACCCTATTGTGGGTGATAGTGGAAGTTTAGTTTCATAAGCAATTCCAAGACACTGTGGGGTTGGAAAATAAATAGATAAAAGTTAAGGCAAATTTAATTTATCCCTTACTCTGCTATTAAAACTAGAGGCCATCAAAACCTAAAGGCAATATTCCCCATCAGCTCTTATCTGTGAGAAGGATTTATTTAACATCCTTGTTATTACACTGTACATTCCAGACTAAAATATCATCAAAGGAAAAATCTCATTACACACAGACAAAATTAATCTCTCTGCTAATTCTATTACTGATGCAGGCTTCACTAAGAAATTATGAGCCTTAGGAAATATTTAAACCGTTTCTTCAGTGAAGTGCAAGCTATGATATAATTTTTTGGAATAATCTCCTGCCAGAGACTGCTCAGAAACTTTGTGTGCTTTTGCTTCTCTTAACCCAAAGGGTTCCCATCGGAGACAGACATCAGTCTGCTTCCATTTGGATAAGATACTTTAAATTGCTGTTTGATTTTTTTCTTTGTTTTACTATTTCCCAAAATTGTGCACTTAGATTCTAGTGCTTCTGTGATATCATTAATTATCTACAACTAATGAAGACTCTCAAGCATTAGAGCCACATTTCATTTTTATTGATTTTTTTTCTCTTTTTCCTGGGTGCATGGGTGGAATTCTGAAAAGAACAGCTAGTAAATTGAAGTCCTCTACCATCAGCATCCCTTTGAAATCCAAATCTAGATTTTTTTATTTCTTTTTTGAGCCCTTGCTGTAGGCACACATGCAGAATTTATTGTTGATCAGCTAAGTTTACAATGGGTTCTAAAGGGCATGAAACTGAGAAATGTAGGTCCGATCAGGCTGAGTTGTCTCCTTTTAAATCTGATGAGAGGGATTTAATTACTCCAAGGTTTGACGTTCAGTGCTGCTGTTTGGAGAGGTGAATAAAATACATGGATAAGGAATGAAATGATGTCCAAGGTCTGAGCCTGCAATTGCAGGTGGATGAGTGCAGGGAAGAGCAGAGGAGAAAGAGTATTACTCACCCTCTGCAGTAATGGATGTTCTTCAACATAGGTGTCTCTGTGGGTGCTCCTGTTAGGTGATTATGAAGCAGAGTGCCCGCTGAAGGTGGGAACTTTGGTCGACATAGTGTCCTTATGGACAGCTGTGAGGATGGAGGGACCAAACAGGATTCCCCATGAGGAGTATGTGTTGAGGGTGAAATGAGTTGTGAAAGTATGGATGGATGACCAGGTAGCTGATTTACAGATATCTGACAGGGGAATGCCCTGGATATATGCAGTTGATGCAGCCATGGCTCTGGTTGAGTATGCATGAAGTTGTGCAGGCGGTTTTTTGCCAAAGGCTGCGTATGCCACTTGCATGCACTCCAATATTCATTTGGAGAGTGTGAAAGGAAATGAGAAGTCCAGAGATGGTTTAGCAGTTCACAATCTGTTGGTTCTGTGAATGTGTGGTTCTATATATGTAGAACGTGATGGCCCTGCGGAGGTTGAGGGTATGGAGCATTGCTTGTACCTCATGTCATGAGATTTAGGAAACGACACAGGTAAGTTGATGGGTTCATTGCAATGGAACGCAGAGGGGCCTTTGGCATGAACTTGGGGTGAGGCCAAAGTACCACCTTGTCTTTATGGAAGATGATGAATGATGGGTCCGTCATCAGGGCCCCAATTTCTCCAACCCTTCTGGTGGATGTTATAGCCACAAGGAAGACCACCTTCATGGAGAGGTGGAGCAATGAGTAGGTTGCTATTGGTTCAAAGGGCTTTCTCGTTAGGGCTCTAAGAAAGAGATTGAGGTCCCCAGTGGGGAATGGTGGTTTGATGGGTGGGAAGGTGTTTTGCAGGCCTTTAAGAAATCTTTTAGTTATCGGGTGTGTGAACACTGATGTATCATTTATTTGTTGTTGGTGTTATCCTGGAAAAGGAGAGCTATATTATAGTTTTGTTCAGTGGGTTCCATTTTAAGAGACAGTTTGCCTCAAGGTTTTTTCCCATCATGGAGGTTTTCCCGCTCAAACTGTTAATTTGCACACGGTACAACCTTGTGCACCCCTCCCAAATAGGCTGTGCACTTATTACTATCTGGTGCACTCAGCACTAAAACGCTGCACACCGCCCCTGGGAAGCTGCATTCAACACCTAGGTTCATTAACATATTTTTCCCGCCTCTGGGCCAATAAAAGCCCTGAGGTATCAAGGGCTCGGGTCCTTGGTTTTTCCCAACCTTGGATTTCATCATTTTGTTGCTCCCTTGTTTGTATATTGTTCTGCCTGAAGCTCGGATACCATCTTGGTAATCTGAGGCCTGGACTTTTGAAGTGTGCTACCCTTGTGTGGTGAATACCCACAAGGTTTCCTTTTGCATTGGCCATTGGAACCAGGACTCTCTTCCTCGATCATCCTCATTGGATTACCTGCCTACTGGATCAAATGGTGTTGCTGAAGGACAGACCAGACTATTTCCAGAGGGGACTCCTTTCTGGATTGAGGATCCATATCGGGGCTCGTCTCTCCAAAGAGGACTCGCCACTGTGGGATCTCCCTGCTTGTCCTCCCCAGAGGCTTCCAAATAGCCCGAGGGTCGAAGGTCGCAGGCATTGATCGCCTCAGGCTTTGTATATATACCTTGTGTACCTAGGGAACTGTTCTATCTCCGTTCTTCTGGTTAGGGTGGGTTGGTTTGTTGTGATTTGCTGATAGTTGTGTATTCACTTTATTTCCATCAAATACATGGTTTGGCCCTAAAACTGTGTGTGCCTGATTTGTGGCTAGTAATCCACTGGTGATTAGATTCGGATCTTTCTTCTGTGTAGGGACTCCCTTTCCCCATTTTACATCTTCACCATTGGCCATTTTTAATTTAATTGCTTGTCCACATCCCTAGGGCAACAATGTAGAGCTGTGATAACAGTGATATGGACTTTAAGGGAGCTCAGGGAAAGGCGCAATTTCTTAAGCTCCATGATGTATTGCAGAACAGCAGGTAGTGGATCTGAGGCCGCATCAAGGTTGTTTCTATTGGAATACCATGAAGGACAGGAGAGGGCTGATTTGGCGACTCCTGACCTGAGCTTCAAAAGGTTTGCCTGTTGTGAGAGGACTGAGATGGGGTAGGCTGGTCGGCGGATTGCCACCTTCTTCCCTGGTTACTGGTGCTTTCTCTGGTTGTACTGCCTCTGTGGGTGAGCCAAGGGCAGGTTTGTATCTTTGTGTATAATCATTGTTCTGTTTTTGGTTCGACACAGGAACCTGAGTGCCCAGCGTACAAAGAATAGTCCTAGAGTCTTTCAAGGAATGCATGTTGATAGACTCCGCAAAGAGCTTTTGGGCTCTCAAACTAGAGTTCTTCTGGACTTCCTTTGGAAAGCCAGATATGTGGAGCCAGGATGCTCTCTTCATCATGACCTCAGCTGCAAGGGAACGAGCGGCAGTGTCAGCGGAGTCAAGGGCAGCCTGTAGAGCTGTCCTGGCTATTAGGGAGCCCCCATTTGTGTTGGTTTTAAACTGCTCCCTTCTCTGTTCTGGAAGATACTGAATAAAAGTGGTTATCTGCTCAAAAATGGGATGTGTATGTCTTGCCTGTCATCTAGCCATATAGTTCGAGATGCGTAGCTGGAGGGAGACACAGGAGTAGGATTTTCTGCCCATAAGGTCAAGTCGTTTCCACTCCTTATCAGGGGGAGTGGATTTTGCTAAGGTATGTTTAGTCCTCTGGTTGGCAGGGTCAACTACGGGGAAATTAACGGGGGTATGTGAAGAGGAACTCCTCACCTTGCGAGGATGTGTGTTTTTTATCTGCCTTCTTGCCCACTGGAGATATGGTAGTGGGTGTTTGCCACAGTTGTTTAGCAGGATCCATGAGGGCAGGGTCCATGGGTAGCACTAATTTAACCACTGGTGTGGCATGTAGAATGCTGGTGAGTTTGTTAGGTGTCAGGCTGTGTCATTAATAAAATTTCTAATACATCAGCCACCCTTTTAAAGAGGTCCTGAAAAGTCCTGGAATTGTTCCTTGCTGAAGGAGGTGGTGGCATGAGGGTATCTTCCAGCAGGGAGAGGACAACTGAGCTGGTGGGTAAGCTGAATCATTAGTCATTGTTGCTAAAAGGATGATCAAAATCAGTCTGATCCCCAGTCACATCTAGGGAGGTCACCGATATGAGTTTTGAGTGGACCTGCTCAGCATGGTGGTATTGTTGCTGCTGGTGGTGTGTTTTGAAAGATGACATGGGGTCCCAGTAGGGCCAAATGGGAGGCACGGGCATAGGAGGTGGTAGCCATTGGTTGGGGTGCCACTGAGGTATCATGGGTTGTGGCTGAAGTGTCTTCCTCTTAGGAATGCCTGGGTGACATGACATTTAGGAAAGATGCAGCTTCCTCCTCACTAGAAAAGGGAGGTGCAGAAGCTGCTATAGTTGCTGGAGTGAACCTGGCTGGTGCTGGGGAGGCGTCCATACCGAACAGCGGAGTTGTAGGTACTGAGAACTTTTAGTTGGTCTGCAGATGTAAAAGAATAAGTTTGAGGTACTGTGCCTGTGTGTCTTTTCACTTGCCCGGTACCAGGGAAGATGCACACACGTGGGACTTTGGTAAAATCGCTATTTTTATCAATAGCAGAGCTAGTACCGGTATTTCCCTGGGTTTTTGTGCCACAGGGGGCTTTGGCTTGCTAGCCTGTATTAGCATTGTGGCCAGATCTTGGGACACTTAGGGTGCAGTGGATGATCGTAGCCCCATCAAGCTCTTGTCTGGAGCCTCCACAGGGGATGGAACTGGTTTGGATTTGTGGGATTGCCCTTTCTTAGGTGAAGGGGATTCCCTGTTACCATCTGCATGTGACTTTCTTAGATTGTTTAGAGGTTGCAGAACTCGCAGCTGAAGCCACCTTCTCTGACATCGCCCCTGTGAGGGTTTAAGCGGGAATGCAGGGGAACCAGGGTCTAGGACTGGTCAGAGTGCCATTCAAGCAAGAGGCTTCAGTTTTAGCGCTCTCACTTTGTGTGCTCCGGCTGTCAGGTGTCTCTGAGCATAATGAACCACACTGTGGGGCTCCTCCAGCCAGCAGAGAGAAATGAATACCTTTCTTGGTGCAGATTATACAAGAGGCAAATAGATGGCGCTTGAACTCAGCCCGCTTTGGTATCTGAGCCTGAGGGTGGTGTTCTGAGGAAAATGTTCCTCAAAATGGAGTAAATAAAATAAAATAAAATGAGGAGGAAATTGAGGGGCAAGCCCCACAGGGGGAAAGCGGGAGGCAGGGGAAGTCTCTGCTTATCTGCGGCTCCATGGCTGATGGCAACAAATAATTTTTTTGTAAAGTGAAAGGGTGGTGATTTTGAGGGTAAAGCTGACTAAAATATGTAGTAAAAAGGATAACTATCTTTCTGAGGGGCTCAAAGCAGAACGAACTGCAGATTCTGCCTGACACCATTGGTGGCAGAAAAGGAACCAAAGGGATCGTAGCCCACGCATAAGCATTAGCTGCCCGGCATGTCAAGTGTGCTGCGCATGCACGAACTATCTGTCACTAGCACTGCTATTGAAATCTTCCATCCGGGCGCACTGTGGTGCCCAAAAACATAAGGTGGAGCACCCACAGGGACACTTCTCAAAGAGAAACAAATACTGACACTTCCTACAAGTTGTGATCCTTCTTCCCTCTCTGCCCAGAAGTTCTTTACCATACAAGAGAGGAACCTGGTTTTGAGAGAATATGAAGCTGCCTTGGCCTGCTAGGTCTCAGGAATAGAAGCTTTAATCCAGCAAGCCCAAGTTGCTGCAGGAGCAGTGGTCTCCCCCCTGGAATGCTCTGAGAGGCTGAATAGCCAGGTGGGAGACTCAGATCCCAATGAGGGAAAGAGTCTGTTTTTGTTTGGTCAAACTCAGTGAACTGCAAGAAAACAAAAGTCTTAAACAGGGAGGGAAATGTCAGTACTGGTCATATATGTCAGTAGTAAGAGCAGATCAAGGACGTTAAAAGACTGATTTTAACCAGACCATGCCAAGACTACAAGTGTCACTTGAAATAAGAATGTAAGTGGGAATCTTTCATCTCCTCCAAGGATAGGCAACCTTGCTGCATTGGCTAAGAAAATTATTTTTATTCCAACCAGATTTGACAACTTCATACAGCATTTTCCTAAGTGTCTTCATGCAGGCATGCTGCTCCCTCTTCAACCATACGGCCAAGATGCACGTGCACTCTCTCTCTCTCTCTCTCTCTCTCTTTCCTATGGGAATCCTCCCTTTTTATCCTAAAATGTTAGTGAAATCTGATCAGCATTTCCTACTAAAACTGTCCCTGCCTAACATTTCTGCGTAATTCTACACCCTCCCTGCAAGGAACCTCTGAGCATTTTCCACCGGTCTTCCCAAATTCCCCTTCCCCAGCATCCCAAATCGAGGTCATTGTTCCCAATTTGAGCTTTGTAGTCAATGTGCCATTCTCGGCTCTTTGCCAGGATCCCCTGGATTCAGTGTTAATGAGGCTCCTGACACTTAGAATGCTGTTCCCTGTTGCCGTAGTTACAGTGAGAAGGGTCAGGGAGATGGCAGGCTCCTGCCCTCCTCCATCCCTCCTTGCATTTCACACAGGTTAAATGGCTTTAGGGCTGCTCTTTCCTTTTCTGGCCTCTAGGGGCATATTGATGCTCCAACAATACAGCTCTGCAGATCAGCTGTAGTGTAGATGCTTCCTACTTGGCTAGAAGGGGATTTTCCCATCAGTGTAGTTAATTTTCCCCTCAGAGAAGAGGGAGTAATGTTGGTGGAAGAAGCCTTCTGTTGATTTAACTGGATCAATGCTGGATTAGTTTGACCTAAGGCATGTAGGGTGCCTTATTATCTACAGTCTGGAACAACATAGACAGATTACATTTTTAAGTGTAGAGCAGAGCTAGATCCATGCAGTCTTGTGGACAAGGCTGAGAACACCATATCCTGGCTCAGGACCCTCAGCCTGCAATATGGCTGCCTGCAATCGCATAGAGCTGTGTCTCTTACACTGGTCAGGAAGAGCTCTGCTAAATTGTGGGTCAGCAGTACATAGCAATCACATATCAAGCAGCCCTCGTGTGTCTGGCCAAGAACACAGCAAGCAGACCGGGCACTCAGGAGAAACCTAGCTCCTTGTCTGCTTCTCATAATTGGCTTAAATTTAACTTTAATGTTTCCACCTTTCATTGGCTAGAGGGGACTGTATTCTGTGTAACTGTTCCATTAACTCCAGCTCTTTCTGAGGAAGGGCTGAGGTAATCTGTCCTGCCCTTTGAGAGGCCTTTTAACCATCTACTTCTCCAGATTGCTGGAGAAGAAAAAGGGAAGGTCCAGTGACAGGACTTGGACCAATATCACTCCAAAGAGTTGGGTTCAACTGTTGTCTTGGCCACAGACATCTTGTGTGATCTTGGGGGCTCCTCTCTGTGCTTTAGCTCCCCATGGATAACACATCCTAGGTTTGTTTCGGAGACAGCGCTGGGCATAGATAAAGTAATTGCTTAGCAGCCTGAGCTGCTGAAGGAGCCCCCTATTAACTTATTTTCATAAGAACTTGCCTGTGTTAGTCTCAGGGGAGCCTCCACAAATATTCCTGCTTACAGCCCCCAATGGATTAAAACTGCAACAGATTTCTCTCGTATATTTCATTAGTAGGAAAAGAACACTGAGTGTGCAGCACCTAAAACAAAGGTCTCTGAGTCTGGTTAGGGCCCTTAGGTGCAGCTATTGTCACAGCAATCATAAGAGGTCAGATTTGCTGCATTTTTAGAATGGTGGAGGCTTTTTAGCTCAAGTCCTGGACCATCTCCCCAGAGAAATTGAGAGCTTCTGGGGCTTCCCCTGTTACTCTTTTGTATGGAAAAGGAATCATAAGCCATGTGCAGTATTTCCTGGCTATTCAAGTCACTGTATAAACTCTCCAAAGGGACATTGCCCAGCACTATAATGTGTCCCCAAGAGAACAGAGCCATATATGGTGGACTTGAAAGAGCCGCACTCGGTTTCAGACAGAGTGTACACAGGAAGCTATCTTAGCCTGGGCAGCCTTCTAGCTACATGGGTCTTTCCTGTGCTGATTTATATATGCAGATCTCAGTTCAACAGGAAACATCTCCTTGGGGGCTTTTATTTCCAGTCCAGTTTGTCTTGGTGGAAGGTCACCACCAACATTAAGGGTATGTCTACACTGCACAATTATTTCGGAATACATTTCCAGAATAGTTATTCAAAATAGCTTATTTCTAAATAGAGCATCTACACTGCAGGGAAGCCTCAAAATTAGTCTGAGGCAGGTTTCCCTAATGTGGATATGCTATCTCGATTTAGAGCCCCAGGAGGCACTGGGGAGGAATAATTTAGAATGGCCCTTGCGAGGGGCTATTTTGAAATAACAGCAGTGGAGCATCTACACACGCCTTACTTCGAAATAGCTATTTCAGAATAGATGTTATTCCTCACAGAATTAGGTTTACAGAAGTCAGAATAAGCCGTCCATTATTTTGAAATAACTGAATGGCTATGTAGATGCCTGCATTGTTATCGCGAAATAATGGTGCAGTGTAGATATACTCTGAGAAGGGAGGTGTCACACTCATTTGGAGAAAAGATTGAATTCTGTTTTTAACATCAGACTCTGACCTGCAGTATAAATTCAGGACTATCTGCACCCCTGCAATGCACAGAGAGTACTCACAGATGTCAGGAATTTGCATAGAGTTCAAAAGGAGTATGCTGTCTATATGTAGCGACTTAAGGGCTGGACATCATTTATTCAATGCCTTATCACATTCACTGGCCACTTTAGGCCATTGTTCTTCCTGCCCTTTATTTCTCCTCTGTTCTATCCTCTTTTCTCTCTGTTGTGTGACTCCATGAATGCACTGGGATGTAGCAAGTAGACACTGTGTTTGAGACTCATGCTTAAGAGAAATGGCAGTAGCAGAAGCCTGGTCCAGGAAAGTAGGCATCATGCTTGGCCTCACGCTTGCTCCCCTGCCATTAGCCATACAATTCCAGGTGCTGAAACTAGAAGTGTGGGAGTTCTGCATTACATAGTGGAATTCCAGTTTGATTCAACAGCACCCTCACTACACAAATTGTTCCAGCTCCACTATATACAACAGATCCTGAAGGACTGGATGTAAGCAAAGTCCCTTGTCTCCTAGCCAGAACCCACCAGCTCTCAGAATGGTATCTGCAGCAGCTAACAGGCAGAGCATTTCTGCCTCCAGGGAACAGAGGTGGAGTAACAGGATCTTTAGGTTCTTTTACATCAGTCAGACAGGGCTTGTGTACAGTAGTAAGAGACAGAGCAATACACACTGATGCAGACTGACAAGCTGAATGATCCCACATTTGGGCTGGTTTGGATTTTCTCATTTGGAAGGAAGATCAAGGATTCAGGAGTGGGAAGAAAACAAAAGTCCAGCATGGAGGGCTAAAAGAGCAATTCCATCCAGGGGAGCTGAAGGGGATGGGCTGAGAGGAATGAGAGTTTGTATAGGATAAATCTTAGTCTGGGAAGAAGTCTGCCCAAGAATGCACAGAAACACAGAGATTTTTATCGACCTGTGCAAACTGTGGTACCCAAGAAAGAGACCCAGAAACACTGCACTGTCATAGAGGGATTAAACTTGCTCACTGACAGATAGGGTTCCCAATAGTCCCTTATTAAAGGGTCATTCCTTCTTTTTTATCTCTTTATAACAGGATTGCTGAATGCTGCAAAAAAACAGTGTGAAATACTCCTGGCAAATGTAGGTGAGTGCTGCTTATGAACAATAATATTGGGAGGAGTAGCGAGTTGGGGGTGCTAAGAGAGGCTACATCTACACTACAAAGAAAAGGCGGAAAAAGATCCAAATTACAAACTGCAATTTGCATATCTTTTTCTGCTTTTCTTTTAAAAGAAGCTTTTCCAAAAATTGGTGCATCTACAGAGCACCAGATTTCTGAAAAACCTTATCTTTTGAGCCATCCCTTCTTCCTCGTGAAATGAGGTTTACAGGGATGGCGAAAAAATGCTACCGCTTTTTCAGAAATTTTTCCAAAAAAGCGGATGCATTCCTTACACACGGCACAGTTTTTCTGGGATACCTCCAGTATCCCAGAAAAGAGCTGCAGTCCAGACGTAGCCAAAGTCTCTTATTTTTGGAATACAATGTTGGCCATCCTACTGCCAAGCCAGAGCTCCCCAGCACTTCATTACAGCTCCACCAGTGCTGGTCCCATCCTTTCCCATCCTTGTCTTCAGATGATAGAGGCAGTTCCCCTGTTACTGCAAAGTAAAACAAGCTGCAAATTAATTTCTGCTCTTTTTTCTTGTTTTCTATTGCATTTTGCACTATTCATCCAGGGCTTGTCTGCTGTCTCTCCTGAAATGCCGTTAGCATGATGGCATCATGCAGGGCCAGCAGCCTCAGAGCTGAGCAAACAAGAGATGAAAGGATTTTTTAGCCCGGTTCTTTAGCTGGTTTTGTTCACACCTGTCACTCAAATTCTAGACAGAGCGCTGTGTACGCCTGTCTGTCTGTGTGTGTGTGGTGGGGGGGGGGATGCTCAGTGTGCAAGATTCTAATCTAAAGACACAATTTATGTGAGTGAGGTTTAAGAAATCTCTCACTTCAATTCTCTGATGTTCCAAGGAGACCTCCAGCAAACCAGGGAAGACCAGACTTGGCATTCCTAATATTGCTCAGCAGCAGCAGCAGTAGGAAGCTCCTTTATCCTAACCTCCTCAGCCTTATGTTACAGGCTCATGAAGAGGTCCCTGGACAGCGCATTCTTTTCCTGATCACTTTTAAGACAGACTCCAGGGGACGTGGGCCTGATAAACAGAGAGCCCTGAGAGAGCGATGCAGACTGGGAGGCAGCATCCAATTGTCTGCCTAGCAGGATGGTTCCACTTGGCAGCACTGTTCCACTCCGGCATGGGACAGAAACAGGACTATATCCTAGAGTCTGAAAGGAGAGTCTACCTCTCCAGTTAGTGAGAGAATCTGAAGAGAGAGGCTTTCTGGGGGCCTGTAATACTGCCTTATCTAGGCTTTGGTGACCTTTCATCCACCCATGATGCTGTCTAGGGGTTAGAACAGAGAAACAGGACTCTTGGATGTCTTTCCCACATCAGCTACAGCTAATTTTGTGGTGTAACCTCTCTGTTTCTGAATTCACCACTTTGTGAGGCAGTGGCTTAAACAGTGGGAGGCTTAAGCATTATTGTTTGTAAAATGCTTTGAGATCTTTGGGTGCTTTGTAAAAAGGGCCAAGTGGTATTATCTATTTACCAGATAGATGCAGGGTACAGAGCAACAAATTACTTGATGTGGCATCTAATCAAACAAATGGAGCAAAAATGCTCAGGAAAAAGCCACGAGACCGAAGTCCAGAGAACTTAGAGAAAGATTGCCTCATGGATACTCTTCTTCTTGTAGCCCTCTTGTTTCCCACTGTCTTGCTTCTCAAATGGTTCCATTTTGTGTATAACTAGGAAGGAGTCCCCAAACTTCTGGTGTTCCACATTTCAAGCAGCAAGAAATATGACAGAGAAACTACATCTAATATACAGCCACATGAATTACAGTGATCATGATGGTGTAATATTGACAGATAGAGCTGACCCTGGGACTGCTTGTGCTATGAAGCCAGCTGTCTTTCAGCTAAGGCTGTAGAGCGCACCAGTTTTTTCTTTCTGTAAGTGGTCTACATGCCACTACATGGACAGTGAACCACACCTAGTAAGTGTGTGTATGTGTTACATACTTCCCTTAGCTAAGGGAGCACATCCCAAGCTTCAGAAACCCCATTGAAATCCCAGATGTTCCTCCACTTGTAACACTGATGCAACCAAACCAGGGATCTCTGGAGCATAGTGCATGAGTCTCTACTGCTTAAGCTATAAAGCCAGCTGGCTCTCCGCTAATGCTGTAGATAGAGCACACTCATTCTTTGTCTAAGAAAGTGCCTCTATACGGGGCAGTGAAACACACCCAGCAGGTGTGTGGGGTACAATAGGAAACAAGAGGTAGCTGTATGTGGAAAAGAAGCCTTGGGAGGCTTGGGAAAGATGGTGGTTGGGGTGGAACAGAAGGCCCCACACTGGAGGCACAGAAAGGAAATAAGATTATGTATCTTCACCAGAGATGCCCTCACTAGTTGCCACCAAAGAGCTAATAGAGATTATTGAGCAAATAATCAACATATGTGGAAGTTCCTAAATATGTATTCATCTAGCAGACTTTGAAGCAATTGTTCCATGTTTATAGACTATGAAAGATCTGGAGGCGCTGTAATCAACTTGTGGCTCAGGAATTTGTGCTTTGAAAGACTCTAAAGGCATATTTACATGAGACTTGGACAGATCACTTTCCAGCTCTTGTACACTAGAGACTGTTTATGTAGTTTTTTAAAATTATTTTATTATTGTTGTATACCTCTGTTATTGGTTATAAGTGTTTCTAGGTCCTTAAAATCTTGAGGATATTTACATCAATATTTCAATGTAAATTCATTCCAGAAAAGAGATTAAACTCTTATTTCTTCTCCTCTCTTCTAGCTGGTAGATATGTTCCTCCAGCAGGTAGAGATGTTAAAACACACATAACTTAATTAGTGAAAATTAACCACATTAGTTCAATTAATATTAACATCCATCAGCAGATTTTATACAAATCACAGTGGTAAGAATATGCTGAAATTTTGACACTCCACTTTTAATACCTCTCATTTAATTCCACTGCATAATAAACATGGTTATTTTGCACTATGCTATCACATTCTGTATGTAGCTTTTTAAGTGCTTTATGTATAGCTGGACCTACATAATTATTTTAAGAAATGATAGAGAGGTTACTGGTCTCATTTCACAGATGGTGAACAATGAAGTCAATGAGAACTAAGGATGTTCACTGCCTGTGAAAATCAGGCCACTAGTGACTTTAGTCTAAGCAGGATTGGTCTTTTTTCTGTATTTGTGTACAGCACCTTGCACAATACAATTCCACCACCTCCCTGGGTAACCCAGTCCAGTGCTTCACCATCCTTCTAGGGAAATAGTTTTTTCTTAATATCCAACTAGGCCTCCCACACTGTAATTTGAGACCATTGTTCCTTGTTCTGCCATCTGTCATCACTGAGAATAGCCTTTCTCCATCCTCTTTGGAACCCCCCTTCAGGTAATTAAAGGCTGCTACCAAATCCCCCGTCAATCTTCTGCTCTGCAGACTAAACAAGCCCAAATCCCTCAGCCTCTCCTCGTCGGTCATGTGTTCCAGCCCCTAATCATTTTCGTTGCCCTTCGTTGGACTCTCTCCAATGTGTCCACATCCTTTTTGTAGGGGTTGGGGGCAGAACTGGATGCAATACTCCAGATGTGGCCTCACCAGTGCCAAATAAAGTTCAATAATCACTTCTCTAGATCTTCTAGCAATGCTTCTCCTAATGCACCCTAATGTGCCATTAGCCTTCTTGGCTACTAGGGCACATTGCTGACTCATCCATCTTCTCATCCACTGTAATCCCCAGGTCATTTTCTGCTGAACTGCTGCTTAGCCAGTTGGTCCCCAGCCTGTAACAGTGCTTAGGATTCTTTCATCCCAAGTGCAAGACTCTGCACTTGTCCTTATTAAACCTTAGGGCTGTGTCTAGACTGCATCCCTTTTCCGTAAAAGGGATGCAAATTAGACACATCACAATTGCAAATAAGGGATCTTTCGGAAAAGGCTTTATTTTCCGAAAGATCCCCGTTTAGACTGGCGCTTTTTGCCAGCAAAGCTCCGAGCTGGGAAAAAATGGCAGCCATGTTTATGCAAATGAAGCGGGGGGGTTTAAATCCCAGCTTCATTTGCAATTGCGATGTGTATAATTTGCATCCCTTTTTACAGAAAAGGGATGCAGTCTAGACACAGCCTATGAGATTTATTTTGGCTCAATCCTCCAATTTGTCTAGGTTACTCTGGACCTTATCCCTGCCCTCCAGCGTATCTACCTCTCCCCCTAGCTTACTATCATCTGCAGACATGCCCTCACTCAGGTCATTAATAAAGATATTGAACAAAACTGGCCCTAGAACTAATCCTTGGGGCACTTCACTTGAAACTGACCACCAACCAGACATCGAGCTGTTGATCACTACCCATTGGGCCCAACAATCTAGCCAGCTTTCTCTCCACCTGACAGTCCATTTATCCAATCCATATTTCCTTAACTTGCTGGCAAGACTATTGTGGGAGACGTATCAAAAGCTTTGCTAAAGTCAAGGTGTATCACCTCCACTGCCTTCCAAATGTCCACAGAGCCAGTTATCTTGTCATAGAAGGGCAATCAGATTGGTCTGGCATGACTTGCCCTTTGTGATTCCATGTTGACTATTCCTGGTCACTTTCCTCTCTTCCAAGTGCTTCAAAATGGATTCTTTGAGGTTCCCCGCCATGATTTTTCCAGAGACTGAGGTGGGGCTGACCAGTCTGTAGTTCCCTAGATTGTCTTTTTTCCCTTTTTTTTTTAAAGATGGGCCCTACATTTGCCTTTTTCTAGTAATCTGGGACCTCCTCTAATGTCCACCAGTTTTCAAAGATAATGGCCAATGTCTCTGCAATAGCATCTGCCAACTCCCTCAGCACCCTTGGATGCATTAAATCAGGTCCCATGGATTTCTGTATGTCTGACTTTTCTAAATAGTCCTTAACCAGTTCTTTCTCCACTGAGGGCTGCCCACCTCCTTCCCATACTGTGTTGCCTAATGCAGCACTCTGGGAGCTGACCTTGTCTGTGAAGACAGAGGCAAAAAAAGCATTGAGTACTTTAGCTTTTCCCACATCATCTGTCAAATAGTGGAGACTAGCCCAACTTATTGCCTTTCTCCTTGATTAAAAAAAAATTAAGAACATACACATTTTGTAAGTTATCTCTGCCTCCAGAGTGTGTGGGGGGGGGGAGAGGACATCAAACCATGTAACACATCGGTTCTGTAGGATATGTCCCCTTCTAGTGGCTGACCTATGTAAAGATCAAGAGTCCACTGTTGCTACCAGTGAGCAGACAGCTCAGAGGGCAGAGATGTGATATTGGTACAGAAGATGCCCAACTTCTATCTCTACTGGGTGTCCTGTGAAAAGAGGTTACTGCATTTGATAGCTGCTGAATGTAGGACAATGGAAATGATGTTTTCTGTCTGTAGGATGTGGGTCCATGCCATGACCCTGCCTGGCCGAAAGGCAATATCTCTGAGAGAATTCATCTCTGGCCTCATTGCTAAAATTGCCAACAAAGCAGATTATAGTGCCAGCTGGGATGGTTATTTTTTGTTACAGCCACAAATGTGTGAAAAGAGACCACTAATTGTACATTGACTGCACACCATTAGGGAGATGGGAAACACTTTTGGTCATGTTGTACCCATGCCAATTTCTCTGGGGCCTACCCAGAGTGAAAACTGGGAACAAAAGATAACCAGCCAAGCCAATTAAACTGGACAGGTCTTACAGGTGCCAAAAGATAAGGGTGTGATTTTCTGTGGTCTAGCACATTGTGTCGTCACAGCTAAGCAGGAGAATTGAAGAGTGGATGTAAAATCCTACTTTTCTGGCAGAGTGGCAACAGACACCCACTCTGCAGAGATGTCCATGATGGAGAATCTGGCCCTAAATTATTGAAAACTTTCTATTGGTGGAGAAAGGAAAAAAAAAGGGGGGGGGGGGAGAGTGCTCAAAAATATAGATGGGTCCCTCTACACCTTGTATTATTGTAATTTAAAGAGAGATGATTTTATAGGGTCTTCACTATTTTAAAGACATTTCTTATAGGAACATTGTATGTTTTTAAGCTGTCAATGTGAGTCCCAAGTAAATTCTCTGAGGCCCTGCATCACATGCATTTGTTTACACTAGAATACTAGTAACTCAGAAAGATTCCATTCTATATTTACTTGATAGATGTATAAATGACTGCAGAAGGTCAGGGTAATGGAGAATCGGGACCATAAAAATTAGGTCAAGAATGATGTGTTCTGCAAAGGTTTACAAGCATTTGAGGGATCAGTGTAAACAGTGATGTGCAAACCCTGCAACAAAGGTTCAGGAATCATCAGGCATCAATTTGGAAAGTGCTGGATGAGAGGGGGGGGTTAGCCGCATGACTCCTGTTGAGTTTGAAAATTGCACAGCCACCCTTTAGATGCCATTTTGAAAATATGGGATAAAAAGCATCTAACTTTATGCCTTAAGCTTTCAGGCCTGGTGTTAATGAAGTACAGCGCGCATTACGGCTATGTCTAGACTGGCCAGTTTTTCCGGAAAATCAGCAGCTTTTCCGGAAAAACTTGCCAGCTGTCTAAACTGGCAGCTTGAATTTCCACAAAAGCACTGATTTCCTACTGTAAGAAATCAGTGCTTCTTGCGGAAATACTATTCTGCTCCCGATCAGGCCAAAGTCCCTTTTGCACAAAGCTTTTGCGTAAAAGGGCCAGTATAGACAGCTCAGATTTGTTTTCCGCAAAAAGGCCCCAATCGCGAAAATGGTGATCAGAGCTTTTTTGCGGAAAAGCACGTCTAGATTGGAACGGACACTTTTCCGCAAAAAGTGCTTTTGTGGAAAAGCGTCTGTGCCAATCTAGATGCTCTGTTCTGAAAATGCTTTTAATGGAAAACTTTTCAGTTAAAAGCATTTCCGGAAAACTCATGCCAATCTAGATGCAGCCTAGATGTTTAAGCAATAACCTTCGCGACTCTGGACTTCACTGCTGTAAGTAACTTGTTACATATTTGGAGTTGAAAATGAAACTGCAGGACACCAAGTTAATTTATTTCACAGGCTTCAGCCATGATTGTTCCTATAAGGGCTCTGAAGTGTTTCATGGGTAGAACAGGGAAGTGGTGTGTAGATACTTGAGTTGTAGTGGCTGTTGTATCACCTTATACAAATTATTTAACCTCAGGCAACTCAGTTTCTGCACCTGTAAAATTGGAATCAAGCCTACCTTCTTTTGTAAAGCCATGAATGAAATGAAAACTGCTCTAGCCCTAATTCTGTACCATGTAAGTCAATGGAAGGCGGTCATTAAATGGAGCCAGGATTGGGCTCCATTTGGTTGCAAAATAATAGTAGAAATTGTAACTGTCACAGCTTTCTCAGAGTAACACTCTTACAATGGAAATGCCATGTAATGTGAAAATTCCAGCATGGTGTTTAATTATAGAACCCACTAGAAGGGGTAGGAAGACTGATTCTGATCAGTTACACTCATGTAAATCTAGAATAACTTTAACTGAATATGCCATAGGCCTATTGTGGGTTAATTGGAGGATAACTCTGTTGCAATTAAATTGATCCATTGTTGGAATGAGTATTGGGGTCAGAGATCTCTAAGACTTTTTAAATATTATTTTTAAAACTTAGCATTCTAAATCTGTGAGGAAAATTATTTTTCATTACCATGTCTTTGCAATCAGAAAACCAGTTCATTATAAATTATTTTTATTTTCACTACAACTCTCATTGCTATATTGCAGTCTATATTGACCTTCAACCTCTGGTCTGGTGGTCAGACAAAAATGTATATAATATATAAAATAATTTTGAAAAAAACACCTTTTTCCCTTTGAGAATGTATATAGAAAATTGAGAGAAAAATGCTTAAACATTTATTAGCAGAAATTTTTCATCATTAAAATTAATTGGAAAAATTATATATATTTTAAAAAATACAGATTATTGTCTCATCTCCCACAAAAACCATCAAAGCCACTCTAACACCACAAACTCAACCTTTTTTCTCCTTTTAATATTGCTCAGGAAACATTTCCTCAAACCCCAGCTCACCCTTTTTAACAAGTTACATGTTAAGCCTTCACCCCAAAAGTTCTGCCAAAAGTTTCTGAAGTTAATTTAAAAAACAATGTTTTTTTAAAAGAGCTCTATTGTTTGCTTTGTAAAATAAAATAAAATAAAAAAATTACCCCCCTCCAAAAAAAAAAAAAAATCTAAAGTGCTTTGGGTGTAGCTGTGAGGCATGTGAATTCCTTTTCTCCCCTAAAGTTTTTGGATTCATGTCTCCTAATGATGTATGGATGATATATTGCATTGTGGGTGTCAATATAAGTGACGGCCATATTTGCCGGTGCTGCTACCGCTGTAAACAACCCAAAGTGTCTGAGAGACACAGAGACGCTCCACTGAATGTCAGGACATTTTTATTTCTTGAATTTACAATGTCTCTAGGAATGTCTTACAAGCCCAACTTGAACGCCCACCTCCCTGGGACTTCCATCAACCAGGGTAAGTCTCCGATTGCAACTGGAGGGCAAGTTTTCCAGCCCTTTTTGGAGGCACAAAAAGAGCGCTGTGGTGCAGCAGGAATACCTGGGGAAAGCCCCAGACTGTAGTTTTTGTCCAGTTCTATACGTAGGGTCAGATCCTCGGAGCTGATTCATATCCGCCATTATTACTAATCACAAACAGCGCTGCGCTTCCCAAGGAGCAAACTTCGGCTCCCCGCGTGGCTCCCGCTCCGAGCCCCGCGGCGCCCCGGGGCGCTGCGCCCAGGCTGGCGTCCAGGTGCCGGCCGCCTCCGCGCGACGCCTCTCAGTTGGTAGCTCTTTTGATCCGGCCGTTCGCTTTCCTCCATGATCGCCTCCCTCGGGCTGCTGATTGATCTGGATCAGGAATATTCTGTTCGCGGCTCAGCCGCGACCGCTGCTGGCCAGACGCTGCAAGTGCCTGGCCGCGCATGGTGTGTGGCGAGGCAGCCTTTGCTCTCTGCTCTTCGGGGCTGGGGGCTTTGCTGTCCCCTGTCTGTGCTTTCTCCAGGGCTGCACCCTAAGGGGACTTTGAAAAAAGCCCCTCACCCCTGATCTGCAAAAGCCCCTTTTTCCAGCAGGGTTGGGTAACCTGGGATTGTCACTCAAAGTGCCTTGGAGAGGATTCATTTGTGTTGCATAAATCTCCCTCCAGAATGAGATGTTAGGCGCTTCATTCTTGTTCGAGAAAACCTATTTTTCCCCCAGTCTGTGTTTATTTTTATTCCCCAGCTTCTCCATCCCCTGCAAAGTTACTTTGATGGATTTAACTTTTTATTTGCAAAGGAAATAGTAATTTAAAAAATAATTTTGGTTGTGAACTTTGCTGTAAAAGTGTGTGTGTGTGTGTGTGTATTTGTATGGGTATGCATGTGAAAGTGTGTGTGGGTATAATTAAGAAAATTCAGAACACAGTTGCAGGAATTAATCCAGAGTGGGGTATTTTCAGGAGATCACCCATATATTTATCTCTCTTAGTGGTACTAAAACAAAATATGGAAAAATTGTGTTTAACCAAGCTAGTCTTACCAGGTCACTCACATGCATAGCATCTACAGGTCTGATATCAAAATATCAACAGGAAGAAATGTGACTTTTAAAACAAAAAGGGTAGAGAGAGAAGTTTTGATGTTTGAAGACGGAGTGGAAATATGCTTCAGTGGTTTTGTAGCACTGCCTGAGATTCTGTTCTTGGGGTATTGATGTGCTAAAGAAATTAAAAGTCCCCAAATGGTACAATGAGAGTTGCAATTTTAGCAGATCTCATTCTACTGAAAGGAATTTGTCATCAGTGGCTAGAGAAGAAAGACATGAACTACAACCGTGGTCCTGCAAACACCTATATATGAGAATAGCTTGAAGCTTGTTCTAGCTGACTTTAATGAGAGGTCCAAGGTGTGTAAAATTCAGCATGCATGTCAGTATTTAAAGGATCATGGCTTGAGATCAGCATGTTACATTTAAAAAAAAAAGTCATGGTCCTGACTTAGATTCTTTGTGACATAATAAAGCAGTATTACCATAAAAAAAAACCAAAAAAAAAAAAAAAACCCAAGCATTGGAACTGTTCCTTTTTGTCTCTCACTACAATCTGTCTCATTCTCTAAAATACCTCCATACAAGAGCAGGGACACTAAGCTTTTTGTTTTGATTTTTGGCTTACGTCATGGAGTGAGGGGAAAACACAAGGCTAACTGCACTTCATATGAAAGAAACGGCTAAGACCATGGCAAATAGGTTACTGAGACCATTAGTTTAAGTAACTTGGGAAGTTTTTTCTGTATTTTTGTTGTTCTCGTTCTGTCTATATGATTTCTGATAAACCATGACACGATTCAAGCTTTAAATTCTTTCATTTGATTAGTCCTCAGTGGCTTTTCAGCAGTCCAGTGTTGTGCTCCTGTTATCCCTGTCTAACTTGTGCTTGCTTAATTGTCAGCTTTACTGCCCAGAGATGCTTTGAAATGAAAAATATCGGAATCGTTATCCAAAATGGACTCTCTCTTTCTCTCTGTCTCCTGCCATTATCCCTCCTTCACCAGCCCTTCCTCTAGCTAGTGGCAATGCCAGCATGATGGCCTGAGGCCAAGGGAGTTAGACAAAGCAGTCCTTGCAGGGGCACACATTGCATTGAGAATGATGTGACTGCAAATGGCTTCCTTCCTTTCTTGCTGGACCCTAAACTGAGTTTCAGGAGGATCCTTCTCTATTGTGTTTTAATGAAATACCACCAGCTCAGCTAGAAGTGCAAATCCTGGGTTTGCTTCCAAACCTGGGTCTCCCTTTCCTTTGTATTCTGTGGAGAGGCTGAAAAAGCAGGACATCTGTCCCTTTGGCCCAAAATCACCTCTGCAGAAGCTGCTCTATCGGAACTTGGAGTGATCAGGAGTCAAGTTTTTCAAGGGGAGGTGGCCAACTTGGAGTCCCTAACAGTGCTGATAATCTGTGCTGCAGGGTTTCTGGTGCAAGTGGGACTATAGAGACTGTGGTGACATGCTTCTGAAGTCTGTGTCTTCACTGCAGAGCTCACTTGTGTTATCTACACTCTGGTTAATTCCACTTAGTCTAGCTCCAGCAAGAGTGGCCACACTGCAAAATAACAGGAGCTACCCAAAGTTGTTGTGTGAGCAGCTGATGAGTTGTGCTAACTTGAGCTGCAGATTATACAGACAGGCAGGTCCACCACCCTCTGGCTATGGGATTTTTGTGTGTGGATGGGTCTTGAATTAGGGACAATGATCAGGTTATAAACCAAGTTACTTGTGCAGGCAAGCCCTGAGAGAGAGGAGAGTTGCCATAGGGCAGGGAGGGCTATAGAGGGTTAATGGGAAATCTGTGGGGTTATCCCCTGCAGATCTCAGAATGGCTGTGTAAGAAAAGTCTGCCTACTCCACAAGCTGCCTACTCCCCAGCTATGTCAGGGTGCTCCAGGGGATTGATTCTCCACTGTGGCAGCTTTTGTCATTTATACAAATTCAAAGAGTAATTTTCTACCAAATCACACTGGTGCTGAACTCACTGTGCCTCACAGGTGTGAGTGATGATGTAAAGCTTGGGACAGAGGGGCTTAAGCCCTGTGTGATTATACTTGCAGTGTTTTTCCAGGTGCTCTTCCCATGGGACTTTTCACGTTGGAGCCTGAAAGATGCAACATTTGGTGCCAGTCCTGTGTTTCTAAACCAGTCGCTGGCAGAAGTATTTTTAATTTCAAGCACAAAGCCCTCTATTTTTTAGTGTTCTCTTTATTATCTCACTCTTTTTTTTCTCTATTTAAGTGCAGTGGAGCCATGATGACTGTATTTTGTTTGTCCCTCAGCATCTTTAATAATGTCAGCTGGAATATGCATGGCTCTGGGAGTAGTATTTGTAAGGTGCATATTGTACTAATCTTTTTCATGTTGTTGTTCTGAGCCTGGTCCTATAGCAATGAGGCTTAACCTCTCCTCCCCAAAATGCTAAGACTAGAGTGAAGTTTTAAAACGCTCATGTGTAAAATCAAGTTCCAGCAGTTTATACCAATGTTGAAGTAGTAGGCTGCATCCTGGATCCACATTGTTTAACAGCAGCCTTTAAACAAAACAAAAAAATATCGTTACCAAGCATTTTCATAGTTCTCACTTCAGTGTCTCCATCCAAAACTTTATAGAGTGCCTGAGGTTCTCCTGCTCCAAAACACAGGTACCTTCTGTTACTTGGTCAAAAAGAAAATCTCTGTTATCTGGCAACAGAATAGGGGCTATGAAACAATATATCTGAGCATTCTGAGTCCAGCCAGTAGAGGGCACTGGAACATATGCACACTAGTTTATTACAATATACCCAATGATATGTTAAATTAATAACATTAAGTTTCTGACTCAGCACAATGAACAAACTGCTTCCTTAATGTTCTTTATGTAATTATATTAGACATGAGCCTGTTGTCCTTTTTCAGATTTTATGAAGTGGGGAGTCTCTTGTTTTGATGGCACTACAGAAAATGAACTACTCTGTTAAGATATCTGTTTGTGGAAGCTGTTACATACTAAACTCTGCTAGACACAAAGAGTAATTTGTAGGCATTTATAAGCGCTTTAACATTTGTTTTCCAGATTTACATTAGTAAAACAAATCTCATCTTGGATTTACTGTTTGAAAGATTTGTAGTGGCATTGTTTTTATGACTGTAATTCAATTTGCTAACATTTAATACAGTGCTTGCTCACTATTCAGTGATCTTATCAAAGATAGCCTGAAAAGAAATGATCTAAACATGCTGAATAGTTAACTTTTTCCAAATATAACTCACCTGGTCCTTTATCAAATGATTGCTTCCTGCCCCCCATTTAAAAAAAAAAAAAGATGATGGCTGGGGAATACGTACAGGTATTTTTTATTGTTTTGAGCAAAAAAGTGTGTTTGGCATTTATAAAACCTAATATGAATTTCCATTGTCTATGGATAAAATATTAAAGCTTAAAAGAGGTTCTTTGGCTGTTATAGAGGAATATCTAGGTAGGGATGTGATAGTTTAAAAGCTTAAACGGTTAACTGATGAGCCTGAGCTCATCGGTTAACCTTCATGGTTACATGTAAGCCCTTCCCCCTTCCCTGCAGTGCTACCTCTGTATCCAAGGCAGCAGCATGGGGTGAGGGAGGGACAAGCAGTAAGACGGAGCCAGAGCACGTGAGGAGCCAACTTTTAAGCAGGCTCCCTGTGAGCACTGGCTTCTGGGGAGTTACCTGTCCTCCTGTGCTGCTACCTCTGATACAACATGGAAAACATATGAAAACATTATATGGGACTGTCAAAAGCCTTGCTAAAACCAAGATACATCACATCTACACCTTCTCCCCTTCCACTAAGATAGTCACCATGTCAAAGAAGGAAATTAGGTTGATGTGGTGTTATTCATACTTGACAAATTCATGTTGGCTATGACTTATAACCCTGTTATCTTCTAGGTGCTAACAATTGGATTGTGTAATAATGTTCCAAAAGCTTTCCTGAGATCAAAGTTAGGTTGACTGATTCTTGGTTCCTCTTATTAAAGATATGTACTGTGTTTGTTTGCCCTTCTCCACTTGTCCTCCATAAGACTGCAGTGAAATTTTGTATAAATTAAGCAAAAACGTTTAGCTCTTTAAGAATGCATCTTCTTTCCTTCTAAGTTTGAGCACTAAAACCATGATTCAGACTGATGTGATGTGCTTGTAAAATGGTCATATTCTACAAATTGGGCTTGGTATCCTCAGAGAAATCCTGGCTCCATTGATTTTTCTCCTTGTGTATAATCACTTGCACCTGTGTTTGGGGCTGTGGAATCCCACCCAGTTGGAAAGGTAACAGCTTGCCCAGAATACAAGGAAATGGAGGAATTTACCCAATGTCTTTAATTTTGTGCTCAGTCAGATCAGGTTTATATGGCTGTGACACCAATCAGCTCAATGTCTGATTCACATTTGTGGTTCTGAGAGTAGAATGAGGCCTATGTATTCAATACTAGGGATGCAAAATTCCATTTGATCAGTGAACCAGGAAATTGTTTAACTGGTTAATTGCTTAAAGGGGGTGGGCTGCTCCAGCCAGGCCAGGTCCATAGCAGGGGTGGGCTGCTTTCTAAATGCATAAATAAGGGCTGAGATGTGTATGGTCGGGAGGGTTGTTTTTAAGAAAAAACTTTTATTTTCTACTCTACTTTGAAATATCAGGTCTTGCCTATTAATTGTCCGAGAATTCTGTGGATGACTCAAAGTAGGGGGATTTAACATCACATGAGAATGACAGTTGAGAGGGGAGCAGGTTTATATTCTGATTCTTTAAGTTGTATTTTTTTTTTAATATCTGTGTTTTCTCAAATGCTTGACAAACACTTAGGATAAAAGTACATTGTGGAGAAATTCAGACTTCCTGTACAGGCACTATGGGATAATGGCATGGATTTTCTCCAGCAAGCACCAAAATAGTCACAGGTTTTGTACCAATACAAATACTTTAGGCAAAAAAGTAAAATTAAACCTCAAACTGAATAGTTATACTTGTGGGATCCCTAGGATGAACACAGTTATACTGGAATAAATGTTCCTTACATATGCATGTTTTCCCCCTTTCTATTCAGAAATAGCTATACTGCTATTAGCACCTGTTACTGTATGTAAGTGGAGTGTTGATGTACCACTTTAACTCTTGTGCATAAACAAGGCTGCAGGTAAGCAAAACAGTAGTTTTGGATGCATAAACATGCCACATGATTGTGTAGTGACAGAAGCTGCTACCACATGGATGTATCGATGTGTTGTAAGCAGATCAGATGAGAGTGCCTTGACTTGGCTATAGAAACATAGTTTACTTTGCAGCATGTGCAGGGTTTTGTGATCTCACCAAGCACAACCTGGCTTCCCATCCACTTCACTTGCTGGCAACAGCAATAGATTTAAAAACACACTTTCTCCTCAGCCTAACGGGTGAAACCAGAGAGAGCAGGAGAAGCTCTACAGAAAGGAAGAGTTGTTAAAGGCAAGGCAGGGGTAGGAGGGATATAGTGCTCCATCTAGCTCCTACTGAAGTCAGTGGAAAGGTTCCTGTTGCCTTGAGCAGGAGCTGGGTTGGGTACATAGGGCCTGATTCTGGGCCTGTTGAAATCTAGAAAACCTTTCCATTAACTTGAACTTCAGTGGGTGCTGAATCAGGCAGAGCGTGAGCAGCTGAAGGGAAGTTGTGGGGGGCCTTAAGGAGGAGGAGTGGGAGTAAATGTAATGGCAGTCATTGCAAGGGAGAGGTGGATCTAAGCAACATAGAGTTACACTAATAGCATATCACAAATGGATGTAGCTTAGATCTACTTACTGCAGGGTCCACTCTGTACTGGATCAACAGAATAAACTCTCCCATCTATTCCCCTTACTCTTTCCATTCTGTTAGAGTACTGGAGTCGATGGGGAGAGTGATTATTAGTTGATTTATCACATTTATACCCACTAGATTGATCACTGCCCTGGCCAGTAGTGAAGACATGCCCCAAGAATGCCACTGAATCTTGAAAGGATGGTATGTCCGAACCTGAGGAGTGCAACTAGCATCTGTCATTCCCTCAGAAGCTCTGGTGACATTAGTACTCCAGCATTAGTCTCTTTTGTCTCTTCAGTGCTGCTAACTGCTAGCATTAAAAAAGTAATGAATCAGGCCCCAAAATCATGGGTGCCCTTTAAAATCATGAGATGTAGAAAAAAAAAAAACGTTTGGAGTTCTTTTTAACCAGAGGTTTCTGATCCTTCAGCGGGAACTTGGGTCACATGGTCAAGTTTTTTTTCTGACAAGCAAGAAAAACCGAAACGCTCAACTTCTCTTTTTAAACTTCTCTAACCACTACTAAAAACTTTCTCTTTGTTAAAAAAAACCAAAACAGGCAAGCTGAGCTTTCTCACATGACCACTTTCCTCCAGCAGCTGGAGCATTAAGAACATCAAATAGCACCAGACCGGTGATGAATCTGTGAGAGTGGTCAGCACTGTTGACAGCTAAAGGTAGATAAATTAGTGTGCCTATCACATAGTCACCCTGGTCCCTGCACTTGCTCCCCTTGGTGATCTGCATCAGCATGGATGGCCTACAGCCAAGGGTTAAGCACATGGGTATCCCAGAATTACCACTATCAGACCTTATACCAGGGTTGGGCAATAATTTCTGACTCAGGAGTCACTCCAAGAATTTAATTTGTCAAGAGCCATGATATTAATGGAGGAGATGTGGGGTCTGGGATGGAGGTTGGGTGCAGAAGGGAGCTTGAGGTAAGGGATTTGGGTGCAGGTGTGGGATCCAGGAAGAAGTTGGGTGGAGGGGGCCATGACCAGGGGCGGACTGGTCCGGCATGATACCAGGAATTTCCTGGTGGGCCGTCCGCCTAAGGGGCGGCTGCTAGAGGAGGAGGATTTGTGATGGGGCACCGCAGCCCCTCACTTTAAATTCCTTGGCGCCGCACACTGGCCATGTACTAGGCACTGTGGAGCTGAGGGAGTGCATGCGCGGCAAGTTCAAACGCCGCGCAACAGGTGAGAGGGAAGATGCCCAGGCGTGGTGTGACGTCACAGCTCGGGACTTTAAAATCACTCCAGGTTTAGCATGTGATCTGGTCTGGAGCTCCCGAAGCAGCTGGGGCCGGATTGCAGACTCCAGCCCTGCAAACTGGAAGGCAGAAGCCAGGGAGGGCAGGGGAAGAATTGGGAGAAGGGGTGGGAGAGGAAGACGCTTGTGTTAGGAGATGAAAATGCCTTGGGGTTTGGGCTCCCCCCGGAGTGCGCACCCCACCCTCCAGCAAGCTGCACAAGCTGCATTTGCCTGTGCACCTTCCCCAGACAAAAAGAGGGGGGCAAAATTTCTTTTGCTTGGGGCGGCAAAAAACCTAGAGGCAGCCCTGGACACAGGGAAAGGGGGAGGGGCACAGAGGGGTGATGTCAAAAAGGGGGAGGGGCACGCAGGGGTCATGGGGAGGGCCGTTCTCAATCCATTTCTGGGCCTATTTTGATTTCCCGTCCGCCCCTGGTCGTGACCTGGGATAGCAGACCCAGTTGCAGAAGGAGGTTAAGTGTCCAGGATGGGGTTGTGACCTGGGGCAGGAGTGCAAGGAGGGGGTACAGAGATTTGGATTGTGACTGGGGGTAAGGGATTGGGTGCAAGGTCTGGGTGGGGGTTGTGACCTGGAAGTGGGTGCAAGAGGAGGTGCAGGGTCTGGGAGGGAATATGGTGCAGGAGCAAGGGTGCAGAGGGTTTGGGTTACATGAGGTAGGAGTGCATGAGGGGGAGGCAGATGTTTGAGTGCGCAAGGTGCTGGGGTGCAGTGACATAGCGAAGGGCATGGGGAGGCAGTTGCTCCTGGGTGCCACACTAGGAGGGTGCCAATTTAGTTCCCCCTCCACTTCCCCTGTCATCTCTCGGCTCACCTGTTCCTCTTCTGCTCGCCACTGCCGGCTGGAGCCTCCTTTCTGCCCCCAGCCCAACTTTCCTCCATCTCTGCTGGCACGTTAGTGCGTGTGGGGGGCCGGGCCCAAACTGAAGGGGGCAGGAGAAGACGTGATACAAGCTCTCCTCTTCTTCCCAGGGTCAGGCTTAGCCATGTGCCAGATTTGGGGCCCCTCTAAGGCGGGCGCAAATTTTGCCTTTGCTCCTGGGTGTATAACTCTCTTGCTTCGCCTCTGCTGGGGTGCCAGAGGCAGGCTCTAGCTGGGAGGCTCTTACTCTGGCCAGCAGTCCAGCCCAACAGTTTCCTCAGCCAGGCAAGAGCCATGTGTGCTGCTCTGAATGTTGAAAGCCTGGGGGGAGGGGTATTTTGCAGGCCCAGTGGGAGCAGCAAGTTTGTGCTGGTGGCAGGGGCAACATGCAGAGCTTCTCCCCCTCTGCCCCCTGGGCTCACAGTATTCAGAAAACTGCTGTGAGCAATATGTGCGAGCAGAGGAGGCAGGGAACCAGACTGAGGCTCTGCTGTGCCTGCAGACCGAATCTGGTAGCTAGGTGGGCTGGACCCAGGCTGAAGGCTGCATTTTGCCTGCCCCTGACTTACACCATTTGGTGGTCAACAGCCGTGGACCTCAGTTGGATCAACCAAAGGACTTTAAGTTGTCCCACCCTGCCACCCCTCAGGGACAGCTTTAGGAAGTGCAGGGCCCGATTCGTGGGGGCGGGACCACGCATACTCCGCACGCCAAGGGCAGCACCGCACATGCACTGCGCTCCTGGGAAAGGGCCCTTTTAGGCGTGGGGCCCCCCTGTTAGGTGTGGGGCCTGATTCAGGGGAATCAGCCTAAAGCCGGCCCTGCCACCCCTACCTGTGCAGTGAGAACACACTGCTCTAGCTTCCAGAAGTTCAGGTCTATAGAGTTTAGACTCCAGGTGGCCTCATACCTTGTGCTGGCAGAAGGAAAAAGCTGCTCAGGTAACCTAGAAGAGGCCATAGATCAAAGAGGGGCAACTAGGCTAGTGAGGGGGACGCATAAGTGGCCTCCTTCATCTCAATGTTTACAAGACTGTCGTAACCAAGATAGTCTCCTGAGATAGGGTAGTTCAGCTAATTTCACTTGCATATCTAGAATGTGTGGGGCATGCCTCTTGCACTGTCGCAGCCCATGGATTGGATACAGAGGGAGCTCACAGCTCTCACAGACAATGTTGTGTGCAGTCTTGTGCCTCGCTTCATATGTGTGTGTCGCTTTTGTAGTATCAGTAGGAAAAAAACTATGTGGATGAAAACCAACAGAATCTGGCAAACCTGTGAGTGGGCAAAAGTAAACAAAATGTCTCATGGACCACACGTAGAATCCCAATGGGTTACATGCAGCCTTTGGGCCACAGGTTGCCCGTCACGCCCATATAGTGCTGTGCCAAGCTCATCAGTGGTTTGAATTAGCTCAGGTAGCCGACAGGAAGCCAAAGAAATACAACATCCAAACTCTCTCTGTGCAATACAGGCATTTTGACATCTGACCTGGTCTCCTATGACTTGGGATGTGGGGCTTGCTGACCTGGTTTTCTTGCTCATTATAATGACAGGGTCTAGTAAATGTAATTTGAAATCTATTAAATGCTTAGATACACACACTTATTTTCGATTAAGTAAAAACATCTAAGGTCCAGGGCCATTGCTGGGGATTTATGGCAGAGTTGATAGGCTGAGAAAAAGCCAACATCCATTACCCCTCCCCAAACCCCACACTTGAGCTCATTATGATCACAAACTGTATCTTAAATAAATACAACAATTTGATTTTATTCTGCTGAGTCCCACTCACTCCTCACCCGCCCTCTGGGAATGGCTGGCCGGCATCTGACATGGGCACTTGCAGCGCATGAAGAGCTGGTATCACAGCCAAGCTAAATCCCTTTCTTTGTTCTCAGTGCCTGCTGCTGCTGATAAAGTGGTTGGCGCATGGCATTATGTCTTATTACATTTTTGATGCAGACTGCAAAGAAACAGGTAAACTCACCATGGTTACCACTACTTATCATTCGGCAGGACACTCTTTACTCTGTAATGGCCTCTCGTGTCTGCATCACAGCTTTGCATATATTGTGGAAAAAGTAGACAAGACAATATGCACCAGTGACAAATTCCATCCATCTGATTTATTAATTCACTGCATTTGGTGTCATTAAAATATTAGCACCAATCCCCTCTCCCATAGCTGTCTGATAGGATCAGGCTTTTAGTAAATTCTCCTTATTTGTTGCATAGTTTTTCCTTTTATTGGCTACAGGCCTAATCTGCAGCTGCCCTCTGCTGCAATGCCATAATTATTGTCAGTGTCCAGATCTGTGAAACTTTCCCATGCAGCACCTTGGTGTGGAGTCATTGCTTTGTCTCCCTGCATCAGGCACCTGATAGTTTTTGTTCTTATCTGTATGCTCCTTGTGTTGTGATCTTCTATTCAGGCTGGGAATGTGACAGAGTCCAAATTAACCTGGTCTAAGGAGATAAATGGAATGTCTGTTCTATATTGTTAAATAGCAGCCAGCTGAAATAAATAAATTTTCATTGTTTTCCTACCTCTTTTTTTTTTCTTTTTAACTTCATAGGCAGTAGGAAAAATGTTCTGTCTAGTTGCTAGAATAGGTAACTGGAGTTTAGATCCCTGAATGTCTTGTCATTGTAAACCAATTCAGGGGTTGGTCCTGTAAATGCCTCGCCTCAGAGATGGTATACTTACTATTGCAAGCAGGTCTGCTAATGGGTGGGAGGGGGACGAGAAAAGGAGGCAGCTTCCCTCAGGGCCTGCCGATTCAACGGGGCCTGGAGTTCCCTGCTGTTGCTGCTGCATGGTGCTCAAATTCCTAGATCCTTTAAGTCGCCACCTAGCCTGCTGCAGTGAGCGCTCTGGGCAGCTCTGAGGGCAGGGAGGGGCGGGAGGGAGTGCAGCACAGAGGGCTTGCTGGCCCTGCCCCACTCTTGCTTCCCAAGGCCCTGCCCTTTCTGGGAATGTGGAACTGCCTCCTCCCACCTGGCCCAGAGGCCCATGGAAGCTATTGGGGTCCCTAACTGCAAGCACTTTCACAGATTTCAATTACACTTTCAAGAATCATCTGATAGCAAAGAGTTTATAGGATTGGGCCCATGCTTTGTGAATTTAGGGAAAGAAATCTGCCTATGCCTAGCTTCCTTTTCTGTAAAATGAGTTTAACCAAATCCCCCCTACTTTACATTTGCTGGGCTAATTAATGGTTGTAAAGCATTGAGACTCTAGGAGAAAGTGTGCTACTTCCTGCCAAGTGGCCTCATGGATGTCTGTTTGATGCCATAATCATAGATTTTTTTGAAATGTTGGGTAAAACAGAGATATAAAAATATTGCACGTATAAGTGTCTCATGAGACAACAACTCACAGTACAGAGTGTAATTATGAACATTAGTCATTAGAAAAAGGTGTGTGTTCATACCTCATGTTAGCTATCCTGTGAAGACGAAGCAGTGTGTAGTTTTTCAAATTAGCAGATTGAGCTAAAGGTTAAAGGGGAGATGAGTCTTTAACTTAATCTATGGATTCATGAAAAAGCTAGAGCCTGCCTTGTCCACATTTGGATTTTATCCTGCATTAGCAAACACAAGTGAAGAACATACTTTGTTTTCTGTAGTAAAGACAAGACCTCAGGGTTCCCTGTAATTGCTATTGAAGCACAATGATCCTTCCAAAATGAGGAAGATCAGACTGCTGATTCCACCATGCACTCAATAGCTATTCCTATAGTGTGATTGCTGGTGCTGGGGTCTTTGCAAAAATGAGTAAGAATCGGGAGTAAAACACTAACCAGAACAAAACGACTCCCATAATGTCAAATCCTTTTCATTTTTATTTCACTTAAATTCCCCATGGGGATGGTAAATGAAGGCTGTGGAGGTGAGAAGGGAGTGGGAGAGGCCTTGGAATGTTAAGGAAGGTGAGAAGGAAGCTAGTGTGTCTGCAAGGCTGCAGGGAGAGCATGGATAAAGGGGGAAGCAACAGTGGAAGCAGGAAGAGAAAAGAAAAAACAGCTAACCACGAGGCTGATTCTTCAAACCCTACTTGAGCAGAACACCCGAAAAGGTTGTGAAAACAAGAAGCAGGATTGGGACCCTTACATGCCTTTTGATTTGGAATGGTGCATTTCCTGAAAAGCATGGCTGGTCGCAGATGATCAAGGGGGCTGTTACAAGTGTGCAGATGAGATCAATGTATGCCAGTAGCAGACTGTGATGTTGACATGATGCAGGACACTAGTTCTGTCCATCATGTGCTTCTCCTTAAATTGTTGATTGTGGCCCTCTAGGAAAAGGAGGAAATTATCTGAAATTTCTTTCCCGACAATTTTGAATGTTCGAAATTGATTAAGGAATTTGTTCAGATTCTTCTCTATTGGGGGAGATCTTAGATAACATTGACAAAACCTATTAAATGAGGTCTTGTAACTCTTGGTTAATTAAGAAGCAACAGCCATCATTTGAAGAACTTACTATTTTTAAAATAATCAAGATGGAACATGAAGCAGACAATTACTTCTGTTACAATCCATGTAAAAATGTATTACCCTAGATCTGTCAGTAATTACTTAAGAGAACTATCAAATTTAGATAGACACAAAAGTAAATATATTTTTGTAATAAGAATGTTTTCAGTGCAGTTTATCTCCTCTCTGAAATATGATGATCTCATGAGATATCAGTCTTAGAATCAAAAAAGTGATGCTATATTAATGTTATATTTCCCTTGGTTTATTAGCGTTGCCCAATGCTATTGGTTAAACATGTTTGACATCACAGAAGAGATGAATGTGATGAACAAAATTCACTGATGATGTCACACATCAAATAGTTGTGTTAGCTGAAAAAAGCTTTTAGGAAGATTTGCATTACAAATGTGATAATATTTATTGTAAAATTCCAGCCATACAATTTGCACTGTAAATGTGAAAATTACATAGTATTCATATTAGACTTATTTGGAAGTATATCTGCAATTCTGTTGTCTATACAGAACATGTAATTGTGTATACTATTGAATTTTTAGTGATCTGCAGAAAAAAGTTGACAGGATAATGTTAATTTAAAAATAGCCTCACTACTATGGACTTATGTATATTGACTAATTCATATGTAGATAATAAATATTGATTTCATGTTTTTTCTTTCTCAAAAGCTGGAAGTGTTCACTCTCCCTCCACAAGTATGGCATCATCTGCACAATACAGACAGCTTATAAATGATTATGGACCCCCATCGCTAGGCTATACACAAGGGATGCAGGTAAAATTACAATTTTTAATGGTGTTGATGAGGAGGTTTGAGCATTAATGTGAGTTGTGGCATATAGTTTGATGTGACCCTCCATTGCTTTGAAATGAATTACAAGTGTTAGTCAGATTCATCACGTGGCTCTTGGTTTCATATTAGACTAACTGTACTGCTATCCGGGGGTTATAGAATCCTATATAAATCTGGAAGGGACTTTAAGAAGTTGTCTAGTCCATCTTCCCATGCTGAACCAGAGTATTTAATAAGTAATTATGAGTTCTTGACCTCCTCGCTACCAGCGAAACACATGTTTGAAAATAAAGGCATAGATATAAAATGATCAAGGCTTATAATCTGATGGTAAAGGATGAAACAAACAGGACTCTGTTAGTATGACTTTTAAAATATAAAAGATATTTTAAAATATATAATCTAAAAGATATAAAATATAAATATATAATATAAAATACGTTTTAAAATATAAAATATATTTACTATATCTCTAACTCTAAATTAAGATTTACTTCAGAAAAACAATGTCATAAAATGCATGATCCAAACTTGCCTATTGGCTGATATATGAATCTGACTGATCAACTTTTGTGTAGTGGCTTCCATTTAGCAGGGAGAAGAAGGCCTTCTCTTTGTAGATGGACAGCTTTTTTGTACTTTTTTTTCTTTCTCACTGACTTCCCATCTGTTTTAACATACTCTGAAAATATTTTTGGTTAGTTTTTGACTAAACTACTACTTAAAATTAAAAAGAATAGCGGGAGTAAGAGTGATGAACTTGAGTGTGCTATTTAATTATCTGAAGTACAGGGATTTGCAATACAGGCAGTCGGATCCGCAGTTACGAACGGAGTTTGCTGCCCGTCTTCCTGGTCTGCTGAAGACCAGCAGACCAGGGAGACGGGAAGCAAAGCCTCTGAGGACGCCGACAGCGGGACAGCCACGGCGCGTCTGGGCTGTCCGCTGCCCGTGGCTTTGCTCCACGTCTCCCCAGACCAGGGAGACTGGGAGCAAAGCCGGGGAGCACGCGGGCAGCGGACAGCCCTGACGCGCCGTGGCTGTCCCACTGCCGGTGTGCTTCGCGGCTTTGCTCCCCGTCTTGCTGGTCTGCTGGAGACCAGGGAGACGGGGAGCAAAGCCGCGGAGCACGCAGGCAGCAGGACAGCCGCGGCGCGTTTGGGCTGTCCCGCTGCCCCCGTGCTCCGCGGCTTTGCTCCGGACGCCTGTGGTACAGCAACTGGGGCGCTGCCGGTTGGTCCCGTAGCGCCGCTCTGGGTGCTACTGGACCAACCCGGCAGCACCCCAGCTGCTCTGCCCCAGGCGTCCTGATTCAGCCACTGCTGGTCAGTTTCAGCAGCGGCTGAATCAGGACGCCTGGGGCAGAGCAGCTTGGGTGCTGCTGGGTTGGTCCAGTAGCACCGAGGAGCGGCGCTACTGGAGCAACCCAGCAGCACCCAAGCTGCTCTGCCCCAGGCGTCCCCAAGTCAGCCGCTGCTGAAACTGACCAGCGCTGACTACAGGAAGCCCGAGGCAGAGTTGCTCTGCCCCGGGCTTCCTGGAATCAGCCGCTGATCAGTTTCAGCAGCAGCTGACTTGGGGACGCCTGGGTTCTTAAGTTGAATCTGTATGTAAGTCGGAACTGGCGTCCAGATTCAGCCTGTTGAAACTGATCAGCGGCTGATTCCAGGAAGCCCGGGGCAGAGCAACTCTGCCTCGGGCTTCCTGTAGTCAGCCGCTGGTCAGTTTCAGCAGCGGCTGAATCTGGATGCCAGTTCCGACTTACATACAGATTCAACTTAAGAACAAACCTACAGTCCCTATCTTGTACATAACCCGGGGACTGCCTGTACATTTGGATGAAATGTTACAAGATTCCAACTCTGCTGTTAGGTCTACCCAGTTAGATCCTTGTAACTGCAGGGCACCTCATCATACCTGATTGCAGGAGCTAATGCCTGTGTTTAAAACCCTGTAGAATTTTAAATTTGATGCATTTAGTGCAAGTGATCACGAACAAATGGGGCACATTATAAATTTGATTTTTATGATTATTTTAATCTGCTGTGGGTTTTTTTTTTGCCGTGTATAATTCAGATTAATTTCTTTCAAACTGTAGGGTACGAGCAGCAGTCAAGTACCACAAAGCAAATATGCAGAACTTCTAGCTATCATAGAAGAATTAGGAAAAGAAATTAGACCTACATATGCTGGAAGTAAAAGTGCCATGGAGAGGTTAAAACGAGGTAACTTTTAAAATTAGAGTAGACTGTTTTTTCGATCCGTTACTTACAAACCACTTCTCCACATTCCTCATTTCAGAGATTGGGAAACCCTTATTGCTGGCTTGACGTAGCATGTTATGAGTTGTGTGTTTAACATAGCTGAGCAATAACCCATTTTCTTCCTAAATGACAAGCCAATGACTGAATGTATTTCATGTGCACAAGAGAGGAGTACTGGTTAGAGTAGCTTGCACCCTGTTTCAGTACCCTCATTGTGTACATTACATCAGTGTAGGCTCCCAGAAGACTTAGAATTCCCTAAACACATTCCCTGGACACCAAACCATGTAACAAATTGTCACCTATACACCACTTTTCCAGCTGGCCCGCTTAATCTTAATGGAATGTTTATTTGCTTGAAGAGATTCTACTCTGTGGAAACTTGCATGTGAGGGTCCAATGAAGATGAAGCTGGGGAAAAATAAACAAAAACAACAGGAGTCTAACATTGTACTTGTCAACATATTCCTCCATCATGTGCATTCCTACTCCTGGCTCCCTTTTGTTTGTAAATTCCACTTGCTTAAACGGTCTCTTTTATATCACTAAGCAGACATAATTAGATCTAAGGGAGCCCTGGGGCTGCTAGAATCTACATGCATGTCTCCACTACAGCCAGGATTAATTCTGTGGCAATCGATCCACCAGGGATCGAATTAGTGGGTCTAGCGATGACACGTTAAATCAACTGCTGATCGATTGGACATCAACTCCGGTACTCTGTCAGAATCAGAAGAGTTTCTTCCATTGACTCAGATTGATGTGGACCTTGCAGTAAGTAGATCTAAGCTATGTCAACTTGAGGTATGCTACTAACATAACTCAAATTGTTTAGCTCAGATCAAATTTTCCACATTGGCTTGTCCTAAGGGCAGTGTTCCCTGTAAGCTGAGTGCTTGGGCAGCTGACCAGGAGAGATTCAGGTGCCATCCAGTTGTTTGGAAGAGAGTCTACAGCTGCTCATAGCCAGCAGCACATATTTCAATGGGTGGTGCACATCTGCACTTGCCTTGGTGCATATACCAAAAGTTATTCTGCATATAGATGGAAAAAAATTAGAAGGAACAATGCCTAAGGGCCCAGTTCATCAGTGGTCTATAGTTCCTTTTTGCGAGCAAAAGAGGGTAGTAAAAATCCTTTCCTCTCCGTATTAGGAAAATTACTGCATGCCTTACAGCTGGTATCCCAGCCCCACACCATTCTCTGCAGGAGGCATATCAGGGACATTCCTGAAGGAACAGGGCCGTGGCTTGGCGATTCCCACATCCTACCTGCTGAAGTGACCAATAAGGGTCATGGGCAGCTAGGTGCAGGGCAGTTCCCCAAGCTGCTTCATCTTGTGCCAACGGCTAAAATGGTCTCTGATTAGCTCAGCAATAGGGTGGTGCAAAGGTGAAGCCAGAAGTATTTAAGGCCCAGCCATTAAAGGGAGAGTAATATATCTGCCACAAAGGGCAATAAAATGATTAGTAGCTGTTCTTGGAAGAGATGTAATAAACTCTGCTGATAAGAGTTGTAAAGTGGAATCGGGGTGGACTGAAATCGATGTCGCAGGAGTCTCTTTATTGCACTGTCTGAGTCTGTCAAAATAGATCAAGAATGGCAGTAGGCTAATGAAAAGGACATGGAAAAGGCCTGGAAAAGTTCAGTCTGCCACCCTGAACAATTACTAGATTAAAGTTGTGCTTTTGTACACTAGTGAATGTGAATTTTTATAGGCAACATGGATATCAGCCAATTTTTCTGACATCTTTTGACTCAGAACCTTACCCACTCAACATTGTAAGAGGTTCCTACAAAGAGGAATTAAATTTGTGTGGAGGGAGCATGCAGTAGCATGATGAGAAGGGGCTGGGACAATGTTCCCATTCATCTTTTCTATTCATCTGAGGATTTTTTCCATTTATTTGCAGAAAATAAAGCTTACCTGTAACTTTTGTTCTTCGAGAGGTGTTGCTCATGTCCATACGAATCAGGTATGCACACTGCATCTTCTGGAGCATTTTCCCTAGCGGTACCTGTAGCGCCGGCAGAACTCCCCCTGGAGTGGCGCCGCTATGGTGGAGCATAAGTACCCCTGCTGGTGCTCCCCCACCTCAGTTCCTTCTTGCCGGAAACTCCAACAAAGGGGAAGTGGGGGGAAATCGAATGGACATGAGCAACACATCTCAAAGAACAACTGTTACAAGTAAGTAACCGTTCTTTTCTTCTTCGAGTGGTTGCTCATGTCCATTCGAATCAGGTGACTTCCAAGCCAACCCCACTTACGGAGGAGGGGTCGGAGCACCCAGAAAGAGAAGTTACGAAAGTTGAACAACCCAAAATATATTTATTCAAGTAACATAACACAGAGAACTGTTGAATAAAGTGCAGTATGGTACAGAGAAAAAAAACAACACATTTACAACACGGAGCTGAGAACCACAGAGCCCAACCCTGCGTCCTTCCTGGCCTGCTATGTCAGCGCATAGTGCGCCATAAAGGTATGCACTGATGACCACGTGGCCGCCCTGCAAGTTTCCATAATTGGAACCTGCGCCCCAAAAGCTACAGAGGATGCCTGCGCCCTGGTGGAATGTGCTGTAATCTGGGGCGGGACCTTCCAGGCCAGGACATAAGACTCCCTGATACACCCCGCGACCCCATTGGACAACCTCTGGGTCGAGATAGGGAGTCCTTTCATTCTGTCCGCGAAAGCAACGAACAGTTGCTTGGACTTATGAAAGAGTTTCGTCCTATCGACATAGAAGGCTAATGCCCGCCTACCATCTAGGGAGTGGAGCACTTGCTCCCTAGGAGAGGCATGGGGCTTTGGAAAGAAAACTGGTAGGTAAATTTCTTGGGACAGATGGAACGGTGACACCACCTTTGGGAGAAAGGCCAGGTGAGAGCGGAGCCGCACATTATTCTCCGAGAACACTAGGTAGGGCGGGTTTACAGTTAGCGCCCTCAGCTCGGAGACCCTGCGAGCCGACGTAATGGCTACAACGAACACAACCTTCATAGAGAGATTCTTCAAAGAGCACGTGGCCAGTGGCTCAAAGGGGGGCGACACAAATCTAGACAACACGAGGTTAAGGTCCCAAGCGGGAAGAGGGGGTCTAACTGAGGGGTACAACTTATCCAAACCCTTAAGGAACCTTTTGACCACAGGATCAGAGAACAGAGAGACTCCAGCCGATCCAACATGGAAGGCGGAGAGTGGTGAGACATGGACTTTGATAGAAGAGGTAGAGAGGCCACCGAACCTAAGCTCGAAAAGGTAGTCCAGAATGGACGGGACAGGTGCACAGGATGGGTGCACCCCCCTTCTGGACACCCAAGACGAGAACCGCTGCCACTTGGCTGCGTAGGACTGCCTGGTGGACGGCTTCCTGCTACCTAGGAGCACCATCTGCACCTCCTGGGAACATTCCCTTTCTGGTTGGGTCAGGCATGGATAAACCAGGCTGTCAGGTGGAGAGAGCTGAGATTCGGGTGAACCATGAGCCCCCCATCCCAAGGTTGGGTGAGGAGATCCCAAACCAGTGGGAGCGTTATAGGCTCCTCGGTGAGCATATCCATCAGGATCGGGCACCAGAACTGCCTGGGCTACCGAGGGGCTATCAGGATGACCATGGACCTGAAGGTCCTGACCCTGGTCAGAACCCTGGGAATTAAGGGAAATGGAGGGAATGCATAGAGGATGCCCGCCGGCCAAGGCATGGTCATGGTATCTCCCCTGGAGAGGCCCCCCAGGCCCAACAGGGAGCAGTAACTCTGGCACTTGGTGTTGTATGCCGAGGCAAACAGGTCTAGTAGGGGACAACTCCACCTGTGGAAGACAGGACGAAGGGCAGAATCCTTGAGGGACGATTCGTGGGCTCCGAAGGACCTGCTTAGAGCATTGGCCAGCAAGTTTTGCACCCCGGCAGGTACTCTGCCTGCAAAGCTATATTGTGTGCTGTGGACAAGTCCCACAGCCACAAAGCCTCGCGACAGAGGGGAGGCAACCGGGATCCCCCCTGCCTGTTGCTCCGAGAATAATGCTTTGCCATCAAAAGGGAGATCCTGAATAGTAGTGTGGACATCAGGAGGTATTCCAGATACCTGCAGCCAGGCACCACGGCACATAACTACACCTGACGCCATGGTGCGGGCTGCAGAGTCAACAGCATCCAGGGAATTCTGAAGAGCTGTACAGGCAATAGTCCTACCCTCTGTGGTCATAGCCGCAAACTCCTAACGTGCCTCGGCGGGAAGCCTATCCTTAAACTTATCCATTGCCTGCCATGTGTTATAGGAGTATCGGCTCAGCATTGCCTGTTGGTTAGCAATGCGGAGCTGCACCCCACCAGTGGCATTCACCTTACGCCCCATCAGGTCGAGGTGTTTGGGCTCTCTAGCCTTCGGGGACAGCCCCGGCTGCGGAAGTCTCTCCTTCTGGGCCGCGGCTTGGACTACCAGGGACCCCGGGACAGGCTGGGAATATAGGTGCTCGTGCCCCGACTGCGGGACATAATAGCGTCTCTCGATTCCCTTTAAGGTAGGGGTTAAAGATACTGGGGTCTGCCACAGGGCGTTAGTGATCTTAGCCACAGTCTTATTGAGTGGCAAAGCCAAGCGGGCCGGGACACCCAGGTTGGAAGCCAGACGCTGGAGCAGATCTTGATGCGACCGCGCATCTATTGTCGGCATCGCCAGTGTGGGATCTGCTAACGCTTCGTCAGGAGATGAGGACGACGACGACTCCTGGAGCAGCACTGGATCCAGCATAGGGCCCGACGGAGGGGGTGGGTGGGCAGGCGGCACTGCGTGTGGAAGCGGGTCTGGCACCGAAGCCTGCGGATCTCTAGTGACATCGATAATAGCAGCCCTCTGAGGCGAGGGAGGGGGTCGTGACAGCGACGCCGACGGAGGAGCCCGATGCCCGGAGACACTCAACACCAGAGGGGGGCACAGGCTTTTGCCACTGGTGGTATGCCCATGGCATCCAAAAAGGCCAATGTGGCTGAGGCGGCCAAGTCTGCTGCACGTGTGAATGGTCACGCCAGTGCTGGGAATGGGATCTATGATGTGACAAAACTCCCGAGGACTATGACCTGAAAGAGCCCACATCAGAATCTGAAGAGTATTCAGACTCAGGCCAGGGTGGTGCCGATGACGAGTGCCCTGCCACCATCGGAGGGGCAAACCTGGCCATAGATTCTGGCTTGCCCGTGTGCGTGCAGTGAGGGTGTACGGTGCTGGTGCTGGGAAGACAGGCCCCTGTACCGCATGCAGTGTCGATCCAGAGCATATGGACTGCGGTACCGAAGTCGGTGCCGGTTGCGGGTGGGAAACTCCCAAGTCCAGTTGCCCCAAAGGAAGTGCCCCTGTTGTTGCCCCCTATGGACACCACAGCAGGCAGGACAGAAGTTGCAGGAGCTGTAGTGGTCGTCATCGAAGAGAGTGGCGTTATCGGCACCATCATGGCCCATGGGGCCGATGCCGGTACCTGCAGCAGTGCTGAAGAGCCCGGCGCCGAAGACTGAAGCGGCACCCCGGTCAAGAGGGTTGATGCCGGTGCCGTTGACAGTTCTGTTGATGGTGCCACAAGCTAAGTAATACGGTGCCATTGACGATGCCACAAGGCCTGAGTAATACCGCACCGGGGCAGCCAAGACCAGTTCTGGGAGAGGTCCCAGCACGGATGGGGGTCGAGGCCAGTCGGGCACTGCGTGAGGCCTGGCGGCCTACGTCGAGACTGGCACTGAGGTAGGGGCAAGCGGTACTTGGTCCCACAGGGGACAGTCCCGTTGCATATGTGACCAGTGCCGACCAATCTAACCGGTGCGGAGGAGAAGCCGGTGCCAGCATGGCTCCCGGCATTGAAGACCTCGACCTCTCCGCCTCAACTGACGACAGAGGGGAGGTAGTGAGGCTAATCAGGTCCTGCGCCGCCTCAAAAGTGTCCGGCGTCAAAGGACGATGCGAGGGTAGCTGATCTGGACTTGATGGTCGTCCAGCTCTTTTACGCTACACTGCAGCACACGGAGATGTCTGCTCCGGGGATTCAAGGTGACAGTGTAGGCTGGAGCTGGACTTCTGGCTCAGAGACCTACCCCGCGAAGACCTTGACTTCTTTGGTGCCGGGGATTGAGAGCGGTGCCGAGGCCTCGGTACCGAAGTCCTCGCACAGGATGGAGAGTTGCGCGTTGACGCCGGCGCACTGTGCACCATAGAATGTCCAGTCGGTGCTGGCTGTAAAGCCGCCTCCATGAGGAGAAGCTTCAAACGAGAGTCCCGCTCCCTCTTTGTGCGCGGCTTGAACAACCTGCAGATCTTACAGGCGTCTGCTAGTTGACCCTCACCCAAACCCTTTAAACAGCTATCGTGAGAGTCTCCCTTGGGCATGAATTTACCGCGTACAGCGGAAGCCTTAAAGCCTTGTGGCCCAGGCATTCCTCACCCCCAAAGGGGGAGAAGGAAAAAACAAAGAACTGCCAACTAATTAATTTGAACTGTTTGCAACACTAAGAGAAATGGGAACCATTAACTACTCTAACAGAGACATACGCTCCAACGACCGTCATGGGCGGTAAGAAGGAACTGAGGAGGGGGAGCACCTGCAGGGGTACTTATGTTCCACCATAGCGGTGCCACTCCAGGGGGCGCCCTGCCGGCGCTACAGGTACCGCTAGGGAAAACATTCCGGAGACATGGTGCATGCGGTGCACACACCTGATTCGAAGGGACATGAGCAACCACTCGAAAAATAATAATTTTATGTGCACTGAGGCATGTATGACTGTGCACCACAAATAGAAACATAAATCCTAGCTGTGGGCAGTCTGCTATTCAGCTAGGCAGCATTTGAATCTCTTGTGAGCAGCTGCACAGTGCACAGCTTACAGGGGATACTGGGCTTGGGAAATCCTGCATGGAAGCAGGAAGTTATATGATCGATGGAGTATTCATTCCTCCTGCAGGAGACTTCTGTTTCTTGCTTCACCCGTTTAGAAGCCACACAGCCTACCACACTTTGAAATCCATTAACACTCTCAGTTTTCTACTTGTCTTAGGGTAGCTCTGCTGCATTAACTGGGCACCCTGCCACAATATGTAAGATGCTGCTTTGAGTTTGTATCTTTGCGTACTAAAGATGTTAAGAGGGGGTAATTTCCTAATTGTGTGGTTGATACAATTTTTGACTACACGCTTAGTCAATAAGGGAAGAAGCATTCAGTCTTGGCTCGTGCAAGGAGCTACTCCTGATGCGTCTCTGCAGTTTAAACGTAGTAGGAGCTGGGCACACAGGTAGACAGAGGCAGTACTGCACTGGGGAGGGGGAGGTGGCACTGCAGAGACCATGCTGGGCAGAACTAACTTTTAACCCTTTGATACAGAGACAGCAAGGGCCAGGGAATGTGAATAGTTGGCTACAGTACTCACTTGCATCCCTATTGCATACCATATGTACAGGCACTAATTTCCAAATGTGCACATATATTTAACCCTTTGAAAACCCTTGTATCCCTAAATATTCAAGTGTTGTTATTTAATAAACAAATTATTCCTTTGGGTGCAATCATTGGCTGTTGCTCTGTAACCTTAAAGCCCCATGGCTAACAGTGCTTCAGAGGGAATGTACTTGAGTGTGATGAGGCCAAGCACCTCCTGCTGCTCAACAGCAACTCCTCCACCCAGTTAAGAAGCAATAGTGGTAAGCTCTGAGCAGAAACCAATCTATTTATTCTCTTTTGCCCTAAAACCTTGGTGCCAGACTGTGGTCTTGTCTGCAGTGGGCAAGTGATGCCAAAATCTCCCTTGGTTCAAACACCAGCTCAGACTCCCCTGCTGTGAACTTAGATAGCGCTAATCTAGATCTGCCAGTTGTGTTTTAAGTACCAAGGCTGGGACTTTCAAAACTCAAGAAAAGTAAGCTCCTTTGGAAAAGTCTAGTTCATGTCACCTAAATGTGAGCAAGGTTTATGGTGGCTGATGTTCGCTAGCACACTCACATTAACACTGGTGGAGCTTAGACTTTGACTTTCAGGGCATGTTGACAGTTATGGCTGTGAGTTGAGAGACATCCTCTTAAGGCAAAAGTTACTTGCTGGACAGGCTTTATGATAATATTCTTAGCAAATTTTCAAATTAGAAGTATGCAAGACCCTTTTAAAAAATTACGATTTGCAGTTTACAATACGCCTGAATTGAAGTGTTTAAATCCCTCTCTGAATGTGGATCTGAAATTCACATGTGGATTTGGGGTTTTGGTCTGGACCCATTTTTAAGTAAAGTTTCACACAGTTTCACAGATGGTGTTAATCTGTGAAAAGATGCCAGTTCGGAGAACCAAGCTCACTTACTTTAACTGCAGTTGGATGCTGAAGGATATTGCTATGGTAGATTGCAGCACCATTGAGAGATGTTTTAGGACAGAAATATTAAACCACTTTGATGAATTTCAACGGTTACCTAATCTGATGCTTTCAAAAATCTACCGTTCTTTTGCAGGCATCATTCATGCCAGAGGATTAGTTCGGGAATGCTTGGCTGAGACTGAACGGAATGCAAGATCCTAGCCTACTAATTATGTTACAAGACTTTCCATCTCTTTATGAAGAAAAAACACTTGTTCCTTTTGAAACATTCAGATAAATCTTTTTTTATTTTAAATGTTTTACCTTTTTTTGCCCTAATGAAAATGTACAGTTAAGAATGAGAAGATTTTTCAATTTACTGAGGGTTTTGCATTTTTTAAGATGTTAAACTCCCCAAATTCTTCCCGAAAGGTTGACTAAAACTGCATGCAGAAGGGTGCTTTCTCTCCCACAGACTATACTTCAGTTCCCTTCTTTCCCAGCCACAGTCTCATTCTTTTTATTTCTTTGACTATATTCACTTAACCTGACATGGTCAATCTTTCACCTTTTGACATAAGCTCTAAGGATTAAAAAAAAAATAACTGCAGAGGTAGCATGTTTTACCTATTAGTCAGCTGTACTCAGTTAGCATAGACCCTGCTTAGAAATAACCTTTTTTTTGCATAAGCATTTGCATGATTGTTAGTGCTTTGAAGTCCATTTAAAGTGCATGAGTTATAAATAAAGAAGATAGAGCAACCTAACAGACAATAACAAGATCCCAGATAACTAATTTTCATCCTAAGGCTGAAGATTTCAATTGTAAGTTTGCCAAAAAACAAAATTCTAGATAAATTACTAAAATTGTTATTTGCATCTTTGTATGTATTTATTACTTGATGTAATAAAGCTTATTTTCATTAACAATTTGTATTAAAACTATGTCCGGTCACTTTAATCAACCTTATGATAAAAGTACAAAAGTAGTCAGGAGACAGGAGCCTCAAGTTCAAGAATAGACTAGAGAACAGGGTTGCAGACTGCTGGAGATGTTTCATTCATAGTGCTGACCTGATGCAGTCAGTCACGCAGGAAGCATGTAAGACTACTACTTGCCAGCTCCATTACTACTTATAAAAGTGCTTGGCAGTTCTCTCAACACTATGAACTCCATGCTGAAAAATGTCTCTTCCCCTCCCTTCATGGCTGGAGGTTAGGAATTATGATAGCAGCCAGTGGGTATGTGTAGGAATGGAAAGTTCAAGGGATGTGATTTGACACTTTTTTTACATTCCATTAAGCTGGAAGATCACCTCTTTCCCTTGTGATTTTAAATCAACATCTTTAATACAACTGAGTAGATGCTCCCTATTCAAATAAAGTTGGGGAATGTTTAAAAACAGAATGAAGCCCCTTTCTGAGGTGAAACTATTCGAGTGTTTGTGGTATAGTACAGACAATAGCATAATTCTGAAAGGTGAACTCAGTGAAACTGAATGCTGAAACTGGACAATGAAACCCCAAAAAGGAAGATGGATCATGCAAATTACAGATGTTGGAGGATAATAAGAGATTTGGGAAAGGGGACACTTTGTATAACAATGGTCCAGATGAATGAACTCACAGAAGTAGCTTTCAACCTACAGTATTTTCCACATCTTTGTTAGTTATCACATCTTTTATCCCTTGACAAAGAGGTCTAAAAACACTAGGACTTTCAAATAATAAAAAAATTGGAATTAATCTCACTCAAACATCAGATTTTTGGATGTTCGACATTTGCAAATATTGATATCAATTACAACACAGAATATGAATTGCACAGTGCCCTTTATAGTTATTAGATATTTGCACTGTAAAAAACAGTTTCAGTTCACATCATACAAATACTGTAATGCAATCTCTTCATTCTGAAAGTTCAGCTTACAAATGTAGAATCTTTTTACATAAGTGCACTCAAGAAAACAAAACAATGTAAAACATTAAAGTCTACACATCCACTCAATTCTACTTCTTGTTTAGCCAATTACTAAGACAAACATTTATTTACATTTAAGGGAGATAAGTATGCCTACTTCTCACTTTCAGGTGACAAATAAGAACAGGCTTTTGCAAGGCACTGTTGTAGCTGGCATTGTCAGATATGCTAAACATTTGAATGACGGTTCTTGTTTTGACAGGTGTTTCTTGATAACAATCCAAAGCAGCACGGACCAACACACCTTCATTTTCACATTTTCATCATCTAAGTCAAAGAGCACCAACAAAAGGTTGATTTTCTTTTTCAGTGGTTCGGGTTCTGTAATTTCTGCATTGGAGTGTTGTTCTTTTAAGATTTCTTACAGCATTTTCCATACCTCTTCCCACTCAGATTTTTGAAGGCACTTCAAATTCTTAAACCTTGGGTGGAGTGCTGTATCTATCTTTAGAAATCTCATATTGGTACTTTCTTTCATTTTGTCAGATCTGTAGTCAAAGTGTTCTTCAAATGAACAACATATGCTGGGTCATCACTGCAGACTGCCCAACACTAAATATATGAGAGAGTGCTGGTAAAACCACAGAGCAGGAGACAAAATTTCCCCCCACAGCGTTTAGTCATAAATCTGCGAAGCTCAAATAGTGTTTCTAGCTTTTGCAGTTTTCAAAATCACTACCTGTCAACACTAATAGATTGTGTGCTTTGGAAGAGCTAATGTGGTTGTGATAGTGGCTTTATTTCAAAGCATGAACTCAAACCTATCCAATGTGGAGTTCTATCTGGTTGAAGTATCTTGTACAACATGTTGTTTCTGTCCATTTACAGATTATTGTATTTCTAACTCTGGGTTAGTGTTTGAAATGGTCCACAAGTTCCCTAATTTTTTTCAATTTTCAAAAACTGCCATCATTGAGCACTTAATGAATCACTGCAGACTAAGCTATGCATGTCATGAATTGAAAAGACAATAACGGACTGCAGCTATCCTCTTACATGCACTGTCAGTACTAATATTACCTTTTCTTGAATATTCCATTCTTTTGCAATATCCAAGAAATGCTCGGCACATTTCAGCATGTTACCATTAAAACGAATGATTGCAGTGTCTTCATGTAACCCACACCCACCTAGTAGCAGAGACTATATGCAGCAAGAATAAGGAGTCAGCTCTATAGCCTTAGCTGCTAGCCAGCAGGCTTTTACCTCATATGGTAGAAGCTGCAGAGGTCTCAGGTTTGATTCTGCCTGATGACAACCAGGGTCTGCTAGCATTACACATACAGCATCCATTTGGTATGCTATGATGCCAAAACTGCTCAAGAATGTCCAGTGATCACCAATCAAAGCAACTCTTATAATATTTTTCAGAAGCTCCAACTCTAATTTTTGTATGATGTAGGTCATGGATTCATGATCCTGAGAGGGCAAGATATGACTGACTGGAAGATGCAACTGAAATATCATCTCTTAGCCCTCTGTCATTTATAGTGCAGAGTGAGTGGTCAGCAGTCCTTACCTATCTACTTTGCAATAGTGTTGGTTAAGATATTGTATTTGGTTTGATCTATGGGCGATTCTTTGAAACTCTGTAAGCCTACTGTCATGGCTGGCAGGATTCATTTGCTGTTGATGGGCTATCTAACACAAGAATTGGAGGTGAAAGCATATTATGCAGGACCATATACATGCTAACTTGAAGTACTTTGATGGTATTGGATTGCAGCCTTGCAAAAGAGAGAACTGTCTTTTTACCCAGAAAACCATCTGAAAGATTTTTTAAAATAAATTTCCTATTCAAAAGACCTGAACTCTTGCTACTTTCCTCCATTCACTTTTTCTGATATTTAATCACTCCAGATCATGAGAACACAGAACTGTGCCAGTGTCCCCCAAGCAGTATAGTACAGTAAGTATCAAGAGGGTGAAAAAAGAGCAGGTTGATTAATTTTCATTAAAAAAGAATGTTAATTTTTGTGTTAATTGCTTGCATTAACTGCAATTAATTGACAATCCCTACCTAAAACCAGGGTCATTTTTTTGTAGTTCATCCAATCTACTGTAATTTTAAAAAGGAGATTGAGTTTATTTTTTTTCCCTCCATTAATTATACAGGAATTTTCCTGTAACATCCATTTAATTGTTTTATGGATCTTATTTTTTTTTTACCACACCTGTCCTCAACTTGGCACAAATGAACTGATTACATTGAATCTGAGAGTACTGGGATGTCCATAGTAGAAGATGAAGAAATATATGACTTAACATTGGGCTAAATGCTTGAGCTGTGCACTAATACCCGGTCACAAATTCAACATTTTAACAGTGTTTTATTATGAAACTTTATAACAGTATTAAGTCAGAAAACTTCTAACGTGTTTCAATGGTAGTAACAAACTCTCTCTTCTTACCCTGACAAGCCAAATCATTTCCTCTCATTTGGAATCTGATTCTTGCATTTCTTTAATGTGCATTTTCTTTTCTAGATTCTCCTTTGCTCTTCTTTTCTTTTCTTGCTTTTTCTTCTCAGCTGTTCTTTTCTCTTTAAAAATGTCACTATTTTCACCTTTGTAAAAGAGGTCAACTTTCTGCTGTAGGATTTCTCTGGCTCTCTGTCGGTTCAGCTCCACTGATCTAGTCTGATGACACTGAAAAGATATTTTATTGTAAATTAATTGGTTATTCTACACTTCCCTTCTTTAACTTTTACTAAACATGTAATACTATTATAAAGTCTCATCCTATAAAATCCTTATTAATACAAACTAATACTAAAATTTAAAACTGTTTGCATGAGTAAGAAGTTGAATACTTAGCCTATAATTTTATTTATCTACTGGCTAGGAAAAAAAGTAGTTCCGATATTTAAATTCATATTGGTAAAGGAAAGTGCACAGGGAAATAAGCCACATTTGTGTCTTGACAGTTTCTAAAGGAAATGTGTTCTCTTTATGTAGTAACATTCAGAAATGATTACAACAATTACAATGTTTATTAATTTAATTAGTGGCTCAATTAAAAGCCACATTAAATGAGTTACTCTTTTTCTGCTACAGCAGTAAAGAGCATACCATTTCTGGCAGCCAGTAGATAATGATATATTGGTGTTTTGAAATAGCATTTATTGTTTAAGAGTTCTTGTAGTTTTGCCTATTGACTTTTGTCTTAATTCTCTCTCACTGGTAGACCTGAAGGTTGCTCTTGCATTCATATGATTTACTTCTGAACAAAAATGTCTTGCAAGCAGCATTCCCTCTAAGCTGGGGGGCAGCACAGCTTCACAGGTGATTAATCAGCCCCGCCCAGTCAGCAGGCCTAGGGGCTTAAATTAGTTTTACTCAGTAGTAATTCAAGGAGGAGTAGGAATGCTCAGTATATATCACTTGATGGATCTGTAGTCTCATCTAGCACTTGTAAAAGGAAAAGAAGAGCCAGGATTCCTGACTTCTGTTATCAGCTCCAGGACCCTAGAAATGTCAATTAAGCTCTATCCCTCTATTTCACCATCTATACAAAATTGAGACATTTCCTTGCAGGAGGGGTACGCAATAATTTTTGATGGGAGGGGGGCACTCCAAGAATTCTGAGTTCTATGGGGAGGTGCAGGGTCTGGGCCAGATGTTGGGTGCAGAAGGGAGCTCAAGGTAAGGGACTGGGGTGCAGGAGAGGCTGTGGTCTCAGAGGGAGTCTGAGTGAAAAAGGGGGTTGTGATCTCAAGCAGGGGACTGAGCTGCAGTGTCCAAAAGGGGATATAGGTGCAGGAGAGGATTCTAGCCTGGGGGATATTGTAGGAGGGGGGAGTGCAGGGTCTGGGAGGGAGTTGTGACCTGGGAGTTGGGGATGCAGAGGGTGTGGGTGGTGACCTAGAAGAGGGAGTTGAGAAAAGGGCTTACCTAGGAAGTTCCTAGCCAGCAGCCCTGCAGGAACTTGAGGCAGACTCCCTGCTTGATGCAGCCCCAAGCTGCTCAAAATGGCTGGCTGGACCCTCTAGCCCTCTACAGGCTTTATGTGCTGCCCCACCCCCAGCAAAATTTGTTTAAAGGGGCATGGAGCTGCTCTAAAGAAGCTGGCCGCTCTCTTCCTGAAAGTCCAGCCAGGGCAGCCTGCAGGATGGATCCAGCAACTTGACAGGCCAGATCCGGCCCACAGACTATATCTTGCCTGGTCCGGTCTTGCAATAGAGAATGTTGAAAAGCTCACTGATGATAAAGTACAGAGCTAACAGCAGCCATGGAAAAGGAAAATTTCAGGACTCTTTTAATTAAATATAATATTTGAATATTTGCCTAGTTTTCCTATTAATGGTACCATGAAAGTGTGGCCTCACCAAAAAAAAAAAAAAAAAAACAACCAAACAAAAACTCCCATCCAAAACCAAAAACTGACACAAAATCTCACATGCTATCATTTAGCTCTTTAAATTCTAAACACTTATACACTGAAGTCAGAACCACAGCATCTAGTGACATAGTTCAATTAATTCACCAAATCTGCCACTGGCTAGGGATGTGAAAGACTAGCTGGACTGTCAGATAAGCAAATGCTTATCAAATAACTGACAACTAGTCGCTTCCTCCCCTCTCTCCTGCCCGCCCCCACCCACCGCTTCTGAGGAAGAGGAAGCAAGGGGAAGAAAAGAGGATGCTTCAAAGTGGCAGCACTGTGTGGAGCCCAAGGTCAGCTGGGCTTTGAAATGCTTGAGTCCCCCGCTGGCCCTGTGTTCTCCATAGCGCTTTCACCTTTGAAATGTAGCAATAGACTATTCGATTAGCCTATTAATCTAAATTTAATATCCTATCACTGGCCAATACTTAATCCTGCAGAGGAAGTTGAATCTTTTTATAATGCACATGGCAATCGTGCACTGCTGAACAGGCCTACTGACGGGGGAAGGAGAGGAAAGGGCAAGTGCTCCAGCAATTCAAAAGGGCCCAGAAATCCCAGCTGCTGCTAACATGGCGAAAGCCTCAAGCCCTTTAAATTGCCACTAGAGCCCCATGAGGCATGCTTCAGGTAGCTCCGAGTACGGATGTGAACAACTAGTCGACAGGCTAGTTAACTAGTCACTTCTCCCCCCTTGCTGCCTCTATCAGGCTGCACATGGTGTTTCAAAGCCGTGTGGAGCCTGTGATCAGCTGGGGACTCCCCTGCTGAATGTGCGGCGCTGCACATCTAAATTTAACATCCCTTGTTCTGAGGGATGGCTGGGAGGGGAAGGGGTGAAACACTTCTGCTGAATTCTTCTTGACTGCTTTATAGTGAATGATCTGCTATAGTGCACTGTAGGCAGGCTTGACTTTAACTAGTCGCTTCCTCCCCTCTCCCCTGCCCGCCCCCACCCACCGCTTCTGAGGAAGAGGCAGCAAGGGGAAGAAAAGAAGGTGCTTAAAACAAAACAAAATAGGAAGGTCTTTGTAAAGATGATGCACAATGTCATTTAATAGAACCAAATGAATTACCTTGACTACAATCCCAGATGGAATGTGTTTCAGAACTACACAGTTGCTTGTCTTATTAGTTGCTTGGCCTCCTGGGCCATCACCTCTTACAAACTGCTCTTCTAAGTCTGTTTCATTTAGTGCAAGAAGATCACAAGAATTCTTCTTTCCTGCAACTGGGAATAAAGGTATAGCCAGTTGGGGGGATAAAAACTTTTGTTGCCTCCAAAGCCATGGCCTCCAAGCCAATGTATTTATTGTAGAATGAAACAAACTTGAAGCATTCATAAAGAAATGGAAACAAAACTTCTTCTTGACAAAAACCTGAAATAGAAAATGTTTTAACATGATCTAGTTTATCTTAATATTGCCCACTATTTTAAAAGATGTTATAAACTAGCTATGTAACATTGTCACAGATGTGTCATGTTTTGAATGCTAAATATTTCAAATGAATGTTATGAAGTTGCAACAAACGTGTTTACAGTAGTCAAAGTTATTTTGTCTGTAAGGCATCTATTTAGTTTTTCTGCTTTAACTTAGTGACTATTTAATTTTCAAAATCAAGCTGTTAAGTGGCACTTGAACACAATAACACAAAGAATCCTCACATTCTAAATATGAGTATTAGGATGCAATTACTGCCCTATGTGCACGTGCCTTGTCAAGGTGGGGCAGCTTGTGTGTTATGATCCCAGGAGCTATGCTGGCGGGAGCTTAGTGCTTTTGGTAGGTTCAGCCAAACCGAAAAGGTCAAGGGGGGAGGAGCCAGGCTAAGCATGCACCCGATCCTCCAGGATTGGGAGTTTGGCTCAGGGCTCAAAACCCTGACCTAGAAAAAGCCTTTTATTACGGACACAACAAAAAAGAATTCCTTCTCAACTGTGTGTGACAGCCTTCTGCTGGCCAGTGACAAACAGAAGTGGAGGACCTTAGTAGTAGCTGCCCATATGCCAGTGGGCGTAAAGGGCGATGATGATGCAATTAACTTTGTGAAATAACTTATGGCGCACGTCATTCTTTTGAGTTCACTTTGACTTAGAAATCTAATGTAAATAATCGTTCAAACACCATTCACATAGGGAAATAGTTTTGGATTATGACTGTGGGTGAAATCCTGGCATAACAAATCAATTATCTGAATATTATCCCATATATATCTCAACCTCTATATTAGGGGTGTCCCTAATCTGAGAACACTTGTAGTATGGACCTTGGTAGGGGGAGGAGGAAGTGGCTCTAGGCACTACTGCTTCCGCTTTCCCCCAGTGGGGGAATGGCAGTGCAGAGGTGCTTCTCCTGAGGCTTACCTCCACTGCTCCCATAGCAGTAGGTGGCAGTGCCTGGGAGCACCATGGGCTGTGGAGCTAGGTGTATCCCTGGGAGGGGGTACTAGGTAAGTGCTCCATCCCCATCATCCTCATGTCCAGACCCTTCAGCACCCTTTCTGGCCCAGAAAATTCTTTAATACATCATATCCTTTTTCCCAGGATTTGCTGGATTAAAGACGTTCAAGTGTATTAGAAAAGGAGGTAAAGATCTAATGGAAAGAGAAGGCTATGCACCTGGCTACATAAGTGACTTCTTTGGAAATCCTTACTCAGGAAGAACGCTCATTGAGTCCTGATTCAGTCTTGCTAACAAAGGGAAATGTAATTCACTTCTCTCTCAGCCCTACAGGGATTCATGCTGAAGGGGGTCAATTATAGATACAGGCAATTCCTCCTGTGGAGATTCTAGTGAGTGGAGGCAGTCCTAAATTAGGACAAAGGCATATAACTCTGCTAGTGGAGGAATCAGTACATCCCCCATTGCTCTGACCATCCCTCTCTCCACCCACTGCTAGCAACTTCCTCAACTGCCCTGGCTCTGTAATGAAGTGAGACTGCAGACACTTCATCTCCCCCCCACAGTCTCTCCTCACCAAGCTAGCACAAACAAGAGGATAAATCTGCCCTAAGAACTGCAATGATTCTAGAAGTGGGATATATGAAACCAAAGCTGGAGTAGTTTCTAGTATCTTTAGAACCCCAAAGAGGGCAGGAAATGTTCCACAGGTTCTGCATATTAAGGATCACTTAGGAAAATTAGATTGGCTCCCATAAGAAAGTTGGAGTTACGATATCAAAGGTAACCCAGAGAGTCCGAATGTGTTTTTTTTTTTTTTTTTTTGCAGACAACAGGAAGCTTAGCTAATGAGTAATATTTCAAATTAGTGAAGCTACAGCAATGAACCTATGCTTGAGAAGATTTTTTTTTTGGCTAGAAAATAATGCATTTTCTATAGCTGTCTGGGAGACGAAGCAACATCTAGAGGCTACAGAAAGTGATAGTTGCTCGTGATTCGCTTTACTGAAATCTGTACAAAATCAATACTCTGTTGTGGTGTCAAGGCCTCATCCAGCTGAGTGGCTTCTATCTTAAGGACACCCCCACACAACTTCACAATCCTCTGGGTGATAACATGTTTTGGCCAATATCTAACAAAAGAATATATATCCTGCCTTTTACCTTTTTTGAGTGAAACTACAATTAATCTTCGCTTCCTGTTCTACTGTGCGGTGCTAAACATCTGCCCTATTCCAGCCTAGAGATGGCAGCATTTCACTGCTGGATTTTAATAACCCTATGAGGGAGGATGGGAATATCAGTTTTATGTAAAACATCTTGGGATAAAAAATAACATTGTCAGTCTTTAAATATCTAAATTCAGACTAAGCAAAAACAAGCTGCTAGGAATTAAAAACGTATCAGCATGATCAATGAACAAGAGTAATTTATGTTACCAGATCACTTTGATTCAGACAGGTTTTATTCTCTACTGTAAAACTTCTAAGCATTATCTTAATAGCTCCTATAGTTTTGAGACTTTTATCCTTGGTTCCCATTCTAATGTTTAAAGTAATGGAAGAAACATTTTCTTTTTTGCTGATACTTCATGGTGCAGTGACTTGACTGAATTTATCAGTTTATTAACTTGATCCACTTGATTTTGAATTCTTTTGTGGTCTGCTGTTTGCCAGACGTTGCTCCTGACATCAAACCTTTGTAATGCCATTAGTTGATTTTTGTGTCTACCCCCAACCATTTCACCCATCACAAGTGTTTTCACATCAAAATAGAGAGTAACAGTTTAAAATAGCAAGTCAAGGAGCAAATAGGTTATGCAACACAATGCTTGACCCCCTAGAGGTCATCCCTCCTGGTCATGGTTTTGATCTTTATAGGCCTGAATTTCCTAATCTATACATAAATGACTTCAGATTTCTAGTGTTATCAAATAACATTGTTCATTTGGGCATTATGTTAAGATGATAAACATGTATTTGTTTTGCTTTAAATATTTACTTATTTGGCTCAAATGAATGATTGCTTGAATAAGTGAATGGTATGTCCTGAATGCAGTTGATAAAAGTTAACATTCAACTAGCAATAAATCGACCCAGGTAGGATGAAGGGAGAAAAACAAATAGTTTCAAGTGGTTTTAATGAGAAAGTCAAACTGGCCACTTGGTGGCACTAAAAACTAAATAATGGGAATGTGATGTTTCATTACAGAAACAATAATAAAGCAACTCTTTATGCTTTCTGCAATAAAAAACCTGCAACCCGTCCCCCCAACTAGATAAGTTCATGGAGTATAGATCCATCAATAACTATTAGCCAGGATGGGCAAAAATGGTGTCCCTAGTCTTATTTACCAGAAGCTGGGAATGGATCACTTGATTCCCTTATTATACTCTTGACAACACAAAAATTACCATCAGCACACTTATTTTAAAATTATGCAAATTGTCAGTAAATAAATAGGGAGGCTCCAGCATAGCAGTGGGGAGTAAAAACTACTGACTGCACAGAGCTCAGAGCTCATCCTGCATCCCCCTTCCCTAGACATGAATTTGGTGGTAAAGTTACACCTGACCAGGACTCTCCCAGAAATACTCTAGGGCCCCACCCCTCCATGCCAAGCACACTAGGGGCAGGCAAACTCAGCCCTGCAGCATCCAAGTATGGAAGGGCCTAGTGTAGGAAGATCTAGATGTGGGATGACAGAGTTGTGTGTGGGGCAATCTGGGTGCAGGCAGCTTGAGGGGGTGCAGGTGCAAGAGAAATTTAGATGAACAAAGGTTTATGGGTGAGTTCTAGGTGCAGACACACTGGGACTCAGTAGGATGATTGGGTGTAGAGGGCTCAATGGAGGGACAGGTGCTAACTCGGTGTGGGAATCTTGGGGCAAAGGGCTAGTCAGGGTGATCCAAAGGCAGGTGCGGTGGGACTTGTTGTAGTGGAGGTTTGAGTGCAGGGGGCAGTCTGGGTGCAGGAGTGGGGTCCAGATGCAAACAGGAGGGGCTCAGCAGAGAGGTCTGGGTGCAGAGGATTAGGCTTATCAATGTGTGGGTTCAGGTAGGTTAGTATGGGGGGGGGCTTCTGGATGCAAGGGGTGAGGCTTAATGGTGCAATCTGGGTAGAGAAGGTAGGTCTGGATGCAGAGAGGCTGGGCAGATGGAGGGATTGGGGGTGGCGAGAGAAGCAAGCAGCTTCACTGATTCCCTCCTGCCCCAGCTGAGGAGTTATGGGGGCAAGAAAGGGTTGGAGGACATGGCCCTTCCTGCAGCTAAAGAGGTTTCTGGGGTTGGGTCAGCTCTTGCCTCTCCTTGTAGAGGAAGAGGAAGTCCCATTCTTCCCAACTCAGCCAGGGTTTGTAGGTGTACCCAGCCCAGGGTAGGAGCCACTCACTGAGATATCCGTAGCCCTGCTCCCCCAGTGATTTACCCTCTACTAGCTGCTCCAGATGCTTGAAACAATGCATCAACATTGGTGGGGAGCGGCACATGGCTGCTCTTGTGGCTTCCTTTTGCTTCCCTGTCAGAAAGGGATTTTTCTATGGGGAGTATGAATTCTGTGCATTTGCAGTGCAGCAGAATTTCCCCAGATGTACCTGCAGAGCATCTGGCATTGGCCACTGTCAGAAGACAGGATACATGGACATTTTATCTATGTATGGCCATTCTTATGTTCTTAATTCTTCAAAGCATAGCAGCAATGAATTACATGAACAAATGTCCCCTTCCTTCAGCTCAGTTACTACTGTCAGTAACTGGTTGCTTAAGTAACCTCACCTGGAAAAAAAACAGCAAGCAAATGGTCAGGTAGCACTTTATAGGTTAACAAAACATATAGATGGTATCATGAGCTTTTGTGGGCACAGCCCACTTCTTCAGATGACCGGAGTTATGATTAGAGGGTAAGGAAACTCGAAATAAATAGGAGAAGGGGGGGGGGGGAGATGTTCTGTCACCCACTCCCCTTCCTCTATGCATAAAGTATGCATGTGTAATTTATGCATAGAGGAAGGGGAGTGGGTGACAGAACATCTTTCTCCTCCCTCCCCCTATTTATTTCGAGTTTCCTTACCCTCTAATCATAACTCCAGTCATCTGAAGAAGTGGGCTGTGCCCACAAAAGCTCATGATACCATCTACATGTTTTGTTAACCTATAAAGTGCTACCTTGACCATTTGCTTGCTGGTTTTTTTTCCTGTAACAAACTAACTTGACTACCCACAAATCACCTGAAAAAGATTATCTATCTGAGCTACTCAACACATGTGAATAGAGAATATTTGGGGAGTGCCTTAATGCTTACAGACTAATGTGAATTCACTTGATGTTTTGCTATAAAAACAAATATGTAAATAAGACTGACCTACCAGGATATCACTTTACACACAACATAATTTTAAAAACCAAAACCAAAACACAGCTGTTAAGTTTAATACACGTGAAAGAGAAAATGATGAACCTTAGTCCTAGTCAGTATGGGAGGTGCCTTGCTACCCTTAAAGTAGCTTAATGAGGGGAAATATCTTGGTCTATAAAAACAGTATAATCCCAGGTTTTTTTTAATAGAGTCCTAGAAATGTCAAGTCTATCTGAATTCCTTAGATCAGGAGACTTGTGCAGTTTGAAAGCTCTGCAATTATTATACCCTATTTATAGCATCCAGCAGCACACAGGGGATTTTAATTATTGAAGTCTCCACACACACTTAACACACAGAAGTATCACTCCATTTTGATTAAAGGCTTCTAACTATTCAGAAGTCATGATGTCTCTTGGTTAAATATATCCTGCAACTCAATCTGACAAAACTATCAATTTTAGCAGGAGGCCCTAGCAGTCAGGTTGGGAAGAACAGTCAATATTTTAATATCCTTCCATTTTAATTCTTTAATATTAAACTAATATGCTGAATATTCTCCTATTAGTCTTCCTAACTGCAGCATTCACCACATATCCCCAAAAGCAAGAGTTTCACTTAGTAGAGAGAAAAGTGGTCAACTTGCATATTTGGACATGTGTATTCCTTCTTCTACCATAACCCACTGTATGATCTTAAACAAGTCTTTTATCTATAGGTTATTTCATCCATCTCTAAAACATGTAATACCTGCGTTAAGGTGCCTCATAAGTGAGGAGCATAAGTCAGCATTTTACTGATTTTCAAGTCATCTTATCCATTAAAAAATGCTTACTTCCTGTGTGACTTAAGATGTGTTTTCACTGATGGTTTTCACCTTTTGCTTCATCCTGCAGTGAAGTCACAATCCAGTACTTACAATATCAGTTGTCAAGGAAATCATTGTGGTAGTAAAAGCACTACATCATGATTTTGCTGCAGGATCAGCTAAGAAGAGGTTTGTCAGGGGCCAAGATCTGATTAACACACACTGGAAATTATTCATCATGGTAAGTAATTATGGCACATTATATATATATATATATATATATATATATATGAGAGATTCCCCCACCCCCATTACAATATCTTTGGAGCTGGCACCTTATCTTCAGATTGGTCTCTAAAGCAACTGGTATCTTTTTTCACATATACTATGTACTTAATAGTTGGTCTGAAGGGGCAACTAAGAACTGGTCCAAAACATTAGTGTTTATTTTGAAATACAAATATTACTTGCAATAGCTTGCATCTATTTCTTAAGAAAAGTACTATCCACTTAAGTACAGTGACTAGGTTTAGCAGTGAAAATAAGGTAAGTTTCAGGCAATCTCAAACTATGGTTCATGCAAATCTGCTTCCATTTCTTTACACACATGCGGACACTTGTTAGGGTACTGCTAGAGCATGGGTTCCCAAAGTGGGGGGGCATGAAGAAATTCCAGAGGGGGGTGCCAGGCGACCCAGCCCTGCCCCCCCCGTCAATCTGCCCTCTAAGTTTCACTGCTATTTTTGTTTTTAACCCCCAGTCAGTTCCCCCCCCCCTTTTTTTTGCTCAACAAGATTTGCTGCTATGGGGGGGAGGGAGGGGCGTGTGTGAGGGTTTCTCAAAAATCAAAAAGGGGGCATGATACTAAAAAGTTTGGGAATCACTGTGCTAGAGTGTGGGGAAAACAGGAAAAAAATAGTTGAAAGGCAAAATTAAAGGAATAAATAACACGTTTGAACACCTTGCTGTATGATTGGACACCTGGGTTTCCAGTGTATGGGAGTGAGACAGATGGCCTTCTCTTAGTAGAGATACCAACAGGGCGTCTGCAGCTGGACAAAGCAGGATGCTCAGTGCTGTGGATGCACACTGCCCAGCGGGCTGAGCCCCCATACTGCCTCCTATCAGGCATATCTCTGGGGATCCATCAAGGCCGTAAGTGAAGTTCTGCAGCCCATGAGAAACGGGCTGAATTCTGGAAGCGCTTTTGTACCGGGGCGGCTAGGAAAGGGGTGGGGGGCTGGGAGCCGGGCCTCTGAGGTGTCTCTCTCCAGCTGCGGGAGCGCGGAGGGAGGCGACGGGGGGGTGCGGTCCCTGGGCTCTCTCCCAGCTGCGGGAACGGGGGAGGGAGCGCTAGAGCGGCAGGGGCGGAGACAGGGGCCTGGGCTGTTGGGTTCCCGCCCCCCTGCTAGGAGCCGAGCCGGGGCCCGGGTTACGTGCCCAGCTAGGGGGAGGCTGGAGCGAGGCGGGCAGAGGGGGGGGGAGGGGAGACTCCTGCGTTACGTGCCCAGCTAGGCCCCTGCCTGCCGCCTGATACCCCGCCCTCCGGGCGAAGAGCTGGAGCGTGAGGGCCGGCCCGGTACCAGGGGGCTCGGGGTCAGGCGCGCGCCCAGTCGCCGCCAAGAGCCAGGCGGGGCCCTTCTTACTTACGGGCGCGTCAGGGTGAGCACCAGCCCCGCAACAGTACCCCTAGCGGCAGTTGTGCGCATGCGCCCCGGCGCACGCGCAAGACTTTTCCGGCTGCGTGAGCGTTCTGCGCACTTACCGTCCGCAAGAGAGCCCTCACAATCCGTCAGTGAGCATGCGTGGGCAGCGCAGCGGCGTGGCATGCCGGGCCTCCCACACGCTATGCAGGAGCCAATCCCTGAGCCGCGGGCGGGCCTAAGGTCGCTTCTTCTCCGCCGCCAATCGTGTGCCGGGTATTCGTGCGGCGCGCAGCCGCACCTGCCAATCGGCACGCGGGGCTGGACCTTTAGCACACTTCCCGCACCTCAGCCAATAATGTCGCGCGATTGCGTCTGGCGCGCGGCTAGAACAACCAATCATCGCGAGGGGTCCCCCCTTCCGTCTCTCGTGCCCTCTGCTCCCCCCAACGTTCGAATCCCAGCCGCCAATCGCGAGGCAGGAGAGTGCGGCTGCCGCTTGTTTACTGCCTAACGGTCGCCGGAGGAAAGCTGTGCTGAAACCAGGACACCCCTCCCTCCGGACACGCAGCGATGCAGGTGAGGGCTCAGCGTTCCCAGACACGGGGCCTGGCCTAGAAGGCGCCCAGTGACAAGGGATGTGGCTATATAGCCGCTTTCGCCCCCTCGTTATCCGAGACGTTCTCCTTTATAGTTTCCACCCCGCCCCCAACAGCCAGCTCTTGCTGGCCAATCGTCGGGCGGCAGGTCTGTCAACAGGGTAGCCGCCCAATGAGAGAAGAGGGGCGGAGCCTGAACTGGGAAATTGGAACGGAGGGAGGAGGGGCGGAGGGCTAGTAGGGGAGAAGAGAGACGGGGGGAGGGAGTGGAGAGCAGGGGTGACAAGCAGGTGGCTGAGGAGATCGCTGGGAGCGTGGGGGGGAAGAGGCTGGAGGCAATGGGAGGAGCCAGTGGGGAGGGGTTAGAAATCTTGGGGGGTGGCCCAGTGGCAGGGTAGGATGGGAGGCAGCTGGAGGCCTGAAAGAGAAGAAGCAGTGGAAAGAGGAAGGGCTTGAAGGGAGAGTAAAATACTGGAGGCCAAAGGGCTCTAGATGTTGGCTCATATGAGGGGGTAATCCCAACTGTAAACGTGCTGGTGTTAGTGTGGTAACTCACCAGCATACATGTTTTAGTTCTTTTTTTTTTTTTTATTTGGGTCTATCATTTATTCTGTGCTGTACGTTGGCCTGTAAAAATAGAGTCCAGGAGTGTTTCCTGCCATCTTTCTATTTAATTAAAATTGAGACTAGCCTAAAACTGAAAAAGTTTGGAAGTTTCTGATTACACTCTTAAGCACTGGCATAGCTGAAGTGGTTTAATTCTCCCAAATGAAGTTCAGTGATCAATTGTGTCTCTGTTATGGCCTAGTACTTCTTTAAGAAGGATCTTTAAAAAGCCAAGGTCTAATGTGTATATAGGTCTTGTATACTGAAAGGTCAAAGAATAATTTAGATGCAGTGCATTTCTCCATATTTTTACTCTCATAGGTATTTAACTTGTATTAAAAAAACTTGCAAGAGTCCATATGAGGGAAAACACAGAAGGGCTAATGTTGCTGATTAATCTAATTTAGTGTTTCTACACTGAATGGAAGATCAGTATTTGGGGACTCTTAAGAGCTGATCTATACTACAGAAACAACCAAAATAGTGTACCCTATGTTAGCTGAGTTATTGCCTGATTCTTTTATTATATTATACATTATAATAATCAGGGGTCGCCGAGCGGCAGCGAGCCCCACTCACCAGCCGTGTGGTTCTGCGCATGAGCAGATCAATCCACGCCGGCTCTACAGCCCCAGGCGAGTAGATTACACTATTTGTTGAGCCCTGATAACAATATTAAATATGTTAACATCTGCGTTGTGGACAAGAAGATGGTGCTTTGCCAAGCTGATCAGTTGACTGGCTAGTTGACTATTATTTAACCAAGATCAAATATTGTCAACAAATATTCTATTAAGAAGGCCCAGAACTGGACAGCAGCTTACTTTTTGATTGCAGCATAGTGCTGTCTATTAGCAAGCCCTCTTTAAATGAGTTGGTCATTCAATTTACTACCAATTTACTAATGATTAAAGGTTTAGAGAACATGACCTATGAAGCCAGGCTTCATGAACTGGGCTTGTTTAGTTTGGAAAAAAGAAGATTAAGGGGGGACATGATAGCGGTTTTCAAATATCTAAAAGGGTGTCACAAGGAGGAAGGCGAAAATTTGTTCCTCTTGGTTTCTGAGGACAGGACAAGGAGTAATGGGCTTAAAGTGCAGCAGGGGAGGTTTAGATTGGACATTAGGAAAAAATTCCTAACTGTCAGGGTGGTCAAATATTGGAATAAATTGCCAAGGAAGGTGGTGGAATCTCCCTCTCTGGAGATATTTAAGAACAGGTTAGATAGACATCTGTCAGGGATGGTGTAGACGGAGCTTGATCCTGCCTTGAGGGCGGGGGGCTGGACTCGATGACCTCTTGAGGTCCCTTCCAGTCCTATTATTCTATGATTCTATGATTCTACCTCTTAATACTACCTGTTCCAGGGGGGCAGGGAGGAGGTGAACTGATTGACTGGGTGAGATCATATTCTATGTCTCTATATACTAGAGCAGAGGTTCCCAGGCAGGCCGTAGTCCTCTGGCTTCTGGGCCAGATGCAGACAGCAGTGTGGGTTGCAGTGCAGGACTAGGGGAGGGGAGTAGGGTAGACATTGGGGGCTCCAGGGGCAGGGCTAGTGTTGGGGGGCTCTGGAGGCTGAGATAGTAGTGTGTGTGGGGACAGGGCTGACACTGGGGAGATCTGGGGATGGGGCTAATATTGTGGGCTGGTACTGGGGGAGTCTGTGGGGGGATTGGGTGCATTGGGGCTCTAGAAACAGGAAGTATTGGGAGTCTGGTGATGGTGAGTGATAAGGAGCTGGGGACAGATACTGAGGCGTTTGGAGGGGCTAGCACTGGGTGGCTCTGAGGGCGGGAAGCTGGGACTGGGGGGTCGGGTGCAGGGGACTCTGGGATCAGTGGCTGGCGCTGGGGGGGTAGTGGACTGGTGGGTGCTGGCACTGGGGGCTGGGATTTTGGCAGACTGGTAATGTTTTCTTTGCATATTTGTCATTTTTGTAATAAATATGCAAATATGCAAATAAAAGTTACTGGTCCACCAAAAGTTTGTGAGTGGGTTTGCCGGTCTCCAATATCAAAATGTTGGTAACCACTGTGCTAGAGGATTTACCCTGTGTTGCCCAGGTTCTTGTGGGGCTCAGGGTAGGGAGTAAAGGGGTGCAGCACTAAAGGCAGGGGGCTAAGAGGTGTGTGGGGGTAAGCACTCAGGGAAAGGGGATGGGAGATACAGGACTCGGGAAGAGATGAGGCTTACTGGTTAAGGTTAAATGGTAGGGTTGGAGCAGCTCACTGTCTGAGCTCTGGGCCGAAGCAGCCTTTGTCTGTATCAGGCCAAGGTGCACCACAGGCAGGTGCTACATTGACTGGGATGTAGGAGCAGCCCCCATGCTCACCGCCCTTTAATTAGCTAACAAGCAGTATATTTAACCAGTTAGCCATCTGTAGGTTGGAGGGGAGAGTGGGACTCAGGGCAAGGGATCAGGGGGCAGGATTCAAGGAAGTGGCTTAGGGGGGATCAGATTGGGGCATGTGCAGGATGCAGGCCACAGGGGCTCATAGCAGGGGGCTGAGAGGTCAGGGATGCTTACCGGGGCTGCATGTTGCAGAAAGGGTAGTGGTGCTCCAGAGGCAACGCCTCCTAGAGAGTTGGGGTTGCATTGTGCTGCCGGCTCCTTTGGGGGAAGGTGGGAAAAAGCTGGCGGCTCCTGAAGGTCCGGAGCTGCGCTACCCAGCTCCTCTGGCAGGTGATTCCTGCGGAGACCTGTCTGGCAGGTCCTTGTTGGGGGGGACCGAGGCTGGGCTGCCTGGCCCCCCAGCAGATCCTTGGGGAGTTGGGTGGGCTGGACAGCTTCATCCCTCTGGTGGATCCTTGGAGGGGTGGGGCTGTGCTGCCTGGTTATGGGGATGTTCTGGAGGGGCTGTGGTGGTTGGGCCAGTGGTCAGGAGGACCATCCTTCTATTGGGTGACATGGCTGAGGGCTGGGGTTTGGACCAAGGGAGCCACTTATCCATGGTCAGCAATGTGCACAGCTCACCACTCTGTTTCTGTTTCGGCCACCCCCCTGTGGTCACTCTGCAGTTTTAGCTGATCCCCATGCTTGCTGCTCCCAATGGTCACTCTGCAGTATGACTGTCCTTCCTATCAACCTCCTCTCTTTCCATGTTACGGAGAACAATTGGATTCCAGGCACATCCTGTTTTCCTGGAACAACCAAACCCTGATCTTCCTTTAAGTGAGGATAAGAGGAAGCTGCAGACCAAATTTGGTGGATCTAGCTCTTCCATTTAGGAGGAATTCTTGAACAAATGGACTCATGGACAGATAGATGCACATTTCTAAAATATATAGACAGCTGTATGTATTAAGGATGTTAACTAGCAGTTAATTGACTAGTTGAGTAGTCGATGGAATTTCCATTTCAGCGGAACCCGGGATCAGATGTGGAGTCCCCAGCTGACCCCGGGTTTTGGGGAAATGCCGCTCGGAACTCAGGGTTAGCTGTAGAGTCCCCAGCTGACCCTAGGCTCCACAGTTCTTCCCTGTTTTAAAGGGGCAGCCCCACGCAGCTGAGCTGTGGATCAGCTGTGCAGTGGCTGCCTCTTTGAATGCTGCCTTGGGGTTTCAAAGTGGCAGCTCTGCACAGCTGATCCCCGGCTCAGCTGTGTTGTGCTTCCACTTTGAAGTACCCCTTCTCCTCCCCCCCTTTACTGCCTCTATCTGATAGATGGGGGGGGGGGAATTGACTAGTCAACTAGTTGACCGACTATCTGATAAGCATTGGCTTATTGGACGGTTTATTAGTCAACTAGTCCTGAACATCCTTAGTCTAAAATACAATAATATACATACTATCAGTGTACATGGCAGTTTACAAAGCACATTAAACAAATTAAAAGATATGTCCCCGTGTCCTGAAGTTCTTAGTATATAAACTAACTAGACAAATATACTAACTCAGAAGTGAGAGTAATTAAACCTTCTCTCTTAACACAAAACTGATGCACAGACATTAAGCTGCTTGAAGAGTTGGCCTGCTGCCTGCCTTGTATGAGTGCATTTAAAATTTGCTTTTTTCTTTTATATTTATGTGGGGTATTTTTGTTTAGTTTCATGGTTTTCTTCTTTTGTACCATTTAAGACCTGAGTAATGTTTATATTTAAATGTGAACCTCATATTGTTGTAAAAGATAATTGTGCTGTCATTTTTTTCAGAACTTAATTGTTTTGTATTTTTCTGTGTTAAAATAACTCAGTTGAGTATTTTTTTTTATACTTGGGTGTAAGTATCTAAAATCTACTGGACACTAAAGTCAGACTTCTTTTTTTTTGTTACCATTGTTAATGTTCTAATTAGTGTTTCACAATACTGGACAATTTTTACATTATTTGACTAATCAACTGATCAGTTATTTTTGGAATGATCAGATGCCCAACCGTAGACAGTCCTCTTATATCTCAGTTTCATCCCTTCCATACTATATGGTTTAATCATGCTGTAACTAAGTTAAGTGATTCAGTTGTTTTTGTAGTATAGAAAGGATAAAGGTCTTATCTATGCAAAGCAAAATTGTGCTTGACAACTGATTTTTGAATACCATTGTATTGTAACTAGTATAGTACTACCGGTTGCACGTCTCTGATCTAACACCTTCGTTACTTGACTGGTGCCGAACCAGAGATTTTGCAGGACCATAGGAGGTCAGTATTGTCTAGCACAATGTTTTTCCATTTTATTTGGCCACGGAACCCTTTTAAACTTGTAAGAATTTTGCAGAACCCCTAATAACAGTCTTATATATGGAGCTGAAAAAGTAGACTTTGACTGATGTGATGATAGTATGTTTGCATTAAGTCACTCACGTGATCCATACTCCCTGAGAGTGAGTACTGGGATTTACAATGGTATATAACAGGCAATCGTATCAGTCACAGCACATTGCTGAGTAGTGACATCATCATTCCCATTCTTTGGCTAAGCTGGCATTGTACATGGACACTCATTGTGGCAAACACAAATGACAATTGTTTTCAATAAAATTAATAAATGTTTAAATATTATTTTTTAATCCTAAAATGTTATTGTAATGGAATTTTCTTGCAAAACCCTTATTTTCACTTGGCGGAACCCCAGGGTTCCATGGAACACCATTTGGAAAACACTGTCCTAGCAGCATTAACAACGCTTCCACTGTTTCCTGGGCTGTTAGAAGACATTTGGGGTAATTTAGAGCTTAATAACAGCACAGAACACTGAGAACCAGGACTGGTGACCATAAACAAACTTTATGGGACCATGGAAAACTTGGCCATTCCCATGCTAAATTAAAATCATGCTGGATTTAGAGTTTTATTTTTGTAGTGTCATATACAATCTGATTTTATTGTCATATAATATTTAAAAATATACTTTTAATTAGCTGTAATGTTAAATTCATGTTTGGATACATTTTGTACTTAGAAATCTTGTTGAAAATATTGAATACTTTTTGAGTGAATCACTATACAATATTCAAAGAATATTTTAAAATATTTTGTGGGAATAACTGGAAAATGAATACAAGCAAAACCATTACATTAACTATTGTACAGGGATAGGGTTTTGTCAGCATTAATCTAACTACAGTAGAATCTCAGAGACATGAACACCAGAAATACAGATTGACTGGTCAACCTGACATGTGAAACTGGAAGTAACCAATCAGGCAGCAGTTGAGACAGGAAAAAAAAAGAAGCAAGTACTGCACTGTGGCTATGTTGCATCTTAAAGGTAGGCACATCTGAGCTACTTGTACCCACCTCCACTTATGGGACAGTCACTTACAGCCAGACCCTCGGGTTGCCAGCCCAAAGAACAGGCAGGGGTCTGTGCAGTTTTTCCCCCTGTCTCCAGCTGGGAGGGCGATGTGCTGTTTTTACCTTCTCTGGCCAGAAGGGAGATGTGCTGCTTTTTACCACTTCTGTCGCACCCTGGCTGGGGAACACATTGTTTTAACACAGATACACATACTCCTGCCTGGTGGGGAACAAACTTGCAGACTCATGCCTGTGCTGAATAGGGAACTGCACTGCTGATGAATCATGCCATGGAGTGTCAGCTGCTGCATCTGGAGCTTGAACTATCCTTTGTTCAGAGTAATAAACATTTCAGAGTCAGTCTCCATTCCTGAGGTGTCTGTAACTCTGAGGTGCTACTGTAGAACACTTCCAAACTCTGGTCCCTAGTATGGTCTAGTACGGTTCCTAATTGATCATCCGAGAATTCCTCTGTGAATATGTTTCTGGCTGAACCATAGCTTCCTTGCAACTTCTGGCATTGGGGTTACGCCAGGACAAATGTACTATATTGGAGTGCTGGTGAATCTGCTTTTTGGGGACTTTGACCAGTCAGCAGAAGTTAGTTTCAAGAATGCCTTAACTTGCACTAGGGACCACATCCATCCTCAACTGTTTTCAGTGCCAGGGAATATATAAAGATGTCTTAGAGCCATCTTTGTGCTCAACTCCCCTATGGTCCTGTGCTGAGCATGGCTTGAGTAGATCTGAAGACTTGATCATAACTTTCCATATGATTATTTAGCAGTTTTCACCACTGCCTTGCTGATAATGTAGATTTGTTTTTAGACTATATTTTGTTAAATTCTAGTTGAGTCAATTGTGAAAACATTTACACCTAGTGGCTTTGAAGTATGAATGAGAACTTATTTTTTCAGAATCTGTATTGGAGCTTTCTTAGGATGTTCATGCGTATGAATGTTATGACTGAAAATGTGCTTAGATGATGAACATCTAAAGATCAATCAGATTGTTTCATCAGACAACAAAATAAAAATTTTTTGAAATGAGAGTATGATGATTATATATTTTCAAAGGATAACAACAATATCTTTCTTGGGGATAAAATATGGAAAATTTGGACTTGGTGAAAGCTGTGCAAGAAGTCTCCCAGTCTTCTATAGAATCTGATATCAGAAGTTCCTACAACTCTGGCTGTAACTTGAATACTAACAGGTAACAATGTAAAGTATAAGCAGATCTATAATTTTAAAAATAGGCAATACGTGTTGAAGTATAGCTCTGTTTTGTCTCCTTCTGTTTGGATAGTGCCTCATCTCATTTGAAGTGACTGTCTTGTTTCACTTCAGGAAACTGTAAATTATCATGTGGTTTTGTTAGCTTCTGTTGGGACAATAAAAAAGGTGACAAAAGTCCAGAGTACAAGTGTGAAATACCACCTCAGTAGTTGTGGTACTTATTATTTTTAATCTCTGGAGAACACTGCTGTATTATTAAATCTGTATGTAAACAGGTATATAGACTACTTCTATTCAGATATAATATTGTAGGCAATTTTTTCTTTCATATGTCAAATGGAATTAATATAAGACCACTGTTAATAGAAAATTTTCTTAAAATATTAATTTTATTCATCTACCTAAACTTATACTGCTATGTAGGAGGAAGCATCATAGTTTGCATTTATTTATTATTATTATTATGCATCTTTCCTGTCTTTCCCACTTGTCTCTATCTGCTTTTCAGAGTTGAACTTTCCTCTTGTGTGGTTTGGGCTTTTTAAAAGCCCAGTGAAGTCAATGTGACTGTTTCCATTGACTTCCATGGGATTTGGATTAGGTCCATTCAATCCAGGATCATTTGGTATCATCAGTGTAGTGTGAACAACAATTGTGACCTTGAACAGCCTTTTGTAATACAAATGTGTTTTCTGAAATTGAGAAATGAATAGAGTTAATTCCATTTCTTTAGTGTATTGTGGTAGGAGTATTACTATTGAAAGCCACAAAATCTCATTTCTTCAGAAGATGGAGTGGTCATTAGATTAAAACTAAACACCCTTTTATTTTGTCACTCAAGTACTATCAGTTACAAATGCCAAAGATGTGAAACAATAAAGGTTGATCCAAGAACACCAATTTATCTCCATAGCGTGTTATTAAATAAAGCTATAAAAACACACCTGTTGACTGTTGCTAATTCTTTTTCTATTTCTAGATACATCTTTACATAGACAAGAAGGAAAAATGAAAAATTCTGTAATCATGATGTTCTCTGATAATATCTATCAATGCAGAAGGAGGCATTAGTTATTTTCTTTTTCTTTACATTCATCATAGCAAAGAAAAGGAATTGTAAACATCCTGATAAAAAATAGGATTCTTCAGGACAACTGTACTGCAACAGTACAGTGCAAATTACAAGAAAGCTGTCCACTTAAACAGACAACTCCATTGTGCTGGGAAGCTGAATCTGGGTCAGTGAATCTAGCAAATAGTTAATAAAATCAAGGATTGTTATGAAACAAAACAAGGAGTCTGCGGCACCTTAAAGACACAAATTTATTAGGGCATAAGCTTTTGTGGGCAAAGACCCACTTGTCCCAGACCATGTAATGAAGTGGGTCTTTGCCTACAAAAGTGTATATCCAAATATACCTGTTAATCTTTAAGGTGCCACAGAACTCCTACTTGTTTTTGCAGTATCCTTTCAGGGACTCAAGTCCCATATCTGGGAGTTTTCTCCTTTAGGTCAGGCTTTTCTTCTTAATTTTCTTTCTGTCCTGGCAGCTACTTCTCTTAGCATTGTCTGATCAGAAACCTGCCCCTTTGAATCATTCCAGGTTCTCCATTTTTGTTTTTAACCCCTGCTCTGACATCTTTGTCTCTGTTCCCTAGTAGGGATTTTCCACTCCTTAAAACCCTTACTCTCTGCAGACAAGCAGGAGAAAACTGGTTTCACCTAGGATGCAGTCATTTCATTGTTCTGTTTGCTTTTGTTGATGGTCTTTAATCACTGTCCTCTCTGAGTATGTCTACACAGTAGCGTGACTTTGAAATAAGCTACACAATTTGAGCTACATAAATTGCTTAGCTTATTTCGAAATAGCTTATTTTGAAATTTGGCGCTGTCTAAACAGCACTTATTTTGAAATAAATTGCTATTCTGCTGATTGCTTTAATCCTCATACATTGAAGTTTACAGGAAATCAGAGTAAGAAGCCTGTTATTTCTAATTTATTTTGATATAACGGACTTCTTATGTAGACAGCGCATAATGTTATTTTGGAATAATGGATGTTATTCTGAAATAACTCTGCTGTGTAGATATACCCTCAGAGACAGAAGCTAAGTCAACTCTGTTTCTCCTTCGAATAAGGAATATGAAGCAAGAATATAGCAAAGATCATAGTCATAGGTACTTAAATATGCATAAAGTTCATAATTTCAAATAGAATTAATAAAATATACAAAGACAGATTCTATAAGTTATTACAACATGTTTAAGATGAATAATCTTAAATTCTCTTAAATAATTTTATTCATGCGATCAGAACAGTATATTTTCAGTATATTGGGTTTCAGAATGAGAATTCAATATGAAAGGCTTTTGTATTACTAGGGTATTATTTTGAGTACTGTGTTGAACAACATTTGGCACAATAAATAATTCAAATGGTTTTTCTTCATGTTTCAACAGAAATAGTCCCTTATCCAACCCGAATGGAGTTTCCAATTTCTCAGGGAAGATCAGCCCCTCCTTAAGTCCTGGTTCTGTTGAAGTACTGGCTTCCTTTATGCAAGATATACAAAAGAGTGGAAGGACAGACTCAGAAATTTTGAAGAACTGTGAGGTATCTGATGCACATTGCTATTTTTAAAGATTGTATTAATATAAAAAGATTGCAGTATGGAGGACAGGTCTAATGGTGTTATAATTTAGAAATGACATGATATTTTGTATATTCACACTTATTTAGGGAACTGTTGTGACACAACAGAATGTAATATATTCTGGTGTCATCAGTTACATGGGTATGTCTTATTGCAATCCTAACTTAGCTTGTATGTCCTGTACATATAAAATACAGACATAAATAGTTTTGAAATGTAATAGACATTTTTAAAAAGTTGCAATAATTTTGAGTCTAATTTTTAAAACTTTAAAAGCATTGAAATGCTACATGAAGCCTTATACCAATGTAATTGCACTGAAGATATCAGAGTTACTTGTACTGTAAGGACCTGTGAAATCAGAGTCAGAACCAAAGTCTCAGAAAAGTACTAGAATGAATCATTAGTTTTATTTTCAAGAAATGATTAATGTGTTTGAATTGCGGCATCAGTATGGATTACATTCTTCAGTATGTGCCAGGGCATTTTAATTCATTCTAGGTTAAAATGTCAGTGTAAAAGTAAGATAGAGTAAACAAAACCAAATTTACCTGTGCTATTTAAAAATTTGAAGTCACTTAATGTTTTAAAAGATTTTTACATCATTTTATTAACTTGCATTTATTTTGGTCTTTTAAAATCTGTAATAATGTTACTGACATAGTGGTGGACATGTTTTGAAATATAGTAAACCTCCAATAGTCCGGCATCCAATTGTACGGCACTCCTGATAGTCCGGCATCAAAATGGCAAGAGCCTAGTAAGTGAGCTTCGGCAAAAAACGAGTCACAAGGCAGCAGTGGCAGCAGCTGAACTGAGCGAAAAGGGTAAAGAAGGTTAAAAAAACTAAAACATTACAGTATACTGTATACAGTATGTACAATAAAAAGGGTTAAAAACAGTTTATATACAGTATATACTGTATACAGTGTGTATGTATGTATATATATATATATATATATATATATATATATATATATATATATATATATATATATAAAAACCATTTTATAGTACCTCCTGATAGTCCGGTATATTTGATAATCTGGCACCACTTAGGTCCCAGAGGTTTCGGATTATCGGAAGTCTATTGTACTATTAATGCTTTACAAAAAAGGTAGCTTTTTTGAAAAGTTTTCAGAGTTTTATTACTGGACTTTTTATCATAAATTCCCAAAGACCATTAAGCAGAAGTCAATATCTTGATAGTGAATATGAGAGAGTAGCCAGCGTAAGTATATATGGTAAAGGGCTTTGAAAAAGTTTTTGATGGTATGAACTTTAGATGAATAATAATCTAACTGGAACCAACCCTCTCATCAAATGATAGGGCTCAGGATTTTGGGATTGCATATAAAATGTATGTTTGCTGTTCGGAACATACTCACCCTGAAATACCAGGTTGAAATCTGCAAATGATTTGACACTCTAATCCTTATAAATGAAAACCTTGAATATATGGAAATCCACAATTTATGGGACTGTTTCCAGCCTTCCATTACTGATGATCCTACAAAGTGTAGAGGAAAAGGTATGCCAGCCCTAAACATTAATAAATCCATCAACAGAGCCAGGACATCATAGGAAAACAACATGTGCTCACCTAAATGGGAACTGCCAAGAATACTCAGTGCCTTGCATAACTCAACTTCAAATCAGGACCATGAAATGTTTTGGGCAAATGAGACTCAATTGATGGAAGCTGCATTGGCCCAAAACGACTGAGGAATGTCTATAAAGAATTGTGCACCTTAAAAGCTGGTCCACAGAACAAAGCCTCATTTGTTAAGGATGAATATGATAATGTACTGAATACCAAGGCAGAATGTTTGAGTAGATGAAAAGAACACATTAATGAGCTTCTGAATCAGCACCCCCCTTAGAACTGTGGATGTGCAGCTTCAGGAAGATGCAAAGAGTGACTGCCCCGCCATATAGAAGTTGCTGTTATCAAGGAGGTTTGAAGTGAAGCCTGTAAATCCAAGAATGACTGTGCTGCTGGTATTTGTGATGTAGTTGATCAAGCATGCTTGGGATTCCGTCTTAGAGTGGCTGACACATATTATCAACAATTTATGGATTCACGAGAAACTACATGATGACTGGGACTGTGGAATTATTCTTCCATTTTGGAAAGGGAGAGGTGATTGTCTGGTGTATTCTGCTCATTGTGGTAAAAACTTTGTATTCCACTGCAAGCAAACTGTTCATGCTGGTTCTACTTGAGCATGTTAAGCCCCACATAAGGAATCTGTGCCCTCTACAGCAAGCCAGGTTTATGCCTGACTTAATAACAACAGAACCAATTTTTACTGTTAGACAAGTGATTAAGACAGAGTTTTAGTATGGGAATGATGAGATCTATAGCTTTTATTAATATTAAAGATTCTTTTAACTCTCTTGATCATTGCTTTCTTTGTCTCTGCCTGCAAGATGGTGGTGTGACTGTCAGATCCTCTCCATCCATCCACCCATCAAAATGAACACTGTTTGCATACCACAGAGGCATCTCTTAATGATGGAGGCCATAACTAGTTTCATATGGAGGGGTGGTACTGTGTGACTTCAGCATAATAGACCTGGAATATGCAGATGACATTCTGTACTTGCATTCTCATGAATTTAATCCCACCAGTGCCCTGTATGTATTTACAGAATGAGTAGGTAAATTTGATCTTTTAGTCAATGGGAAGACAACCAAAATTATGCAAGTGTGTGATGTATCTCTGCCTCTGGCCACCATAATCAATGGACAAGAAGTTGAATTCATCAGTTCATTTGAGTATCTTAGTTCTGTTGTCACCAAGGAGGGAGGTTGCTTTGCTGACGAGAAACATCCAAGATTATGAATGTTACACACTCTCTTTGGAATATTCTGTGGCATCAGTGACAATGCATCTATCAAGCAGCAGTATTTTCTGTCTTTCCATCTGACTCTATAATGGGCCAGTTTATAGAGATGCAAATGTGTCAGCTGGATGTTTTTTACTTGAAATAGCAATGATGTATTAAAGAGAGATGGTGGTTTCATCATACTATGAATGACTCTATCAGGAGTTGGACTAACCAGTTGCTAATATCTTCCCAAGTGACTCAACAATGGCTCAGATGACTTAGACATGTCCTTGATATGCTGCAGCACGTACCAGCCCACCAACTTTTTGCATTTAATCCAGCAAAAGCTGGATGTAGAAGACCTTGAGGAAAGCCTTGTATACATTGGAGTGATGTCATGGTTTCTGACATTGCTTGTCTCAGTCTTAGTGTAAAACAGGCTTCATTCTTGGCAAGAGAGTATGCTCTTTGGAAATAAGTGATCCAAAGTGTACACCCCACTGCAGTGATGGACAACAAATGGCCCAGAGGCTGCATGCAGACCATCAGATTTCTGTGACCCATCAAGCCATTTGTTAATTTTTGCTCATGCACAGGGTGCCACATTCTTTTGGTTTTTGTCTATGTAGTTTTTTCTCTTACAGGTATTACAAAAATGACACGCTTAAAGCAAGTACACATGAATTGAGGTGTGTGCTGATAGCACACATTATGAGAGTCATTCACTCCCTCTGCATCCAATCAAAGCACTGCTCTAGTTCATTCCGCACGTCCCACACATTTTAGGTACAGGCAGTCCCCGGGTTACGTACAAGATAGGGACTGTAGGTTTGTTCTTAAGTTGAATTTGTATGTAAGTTGGAACTGGTACATATTGTAGGGGAAACTCTAGCCAAACATTTCTTCAGAGCTCAGTTTTATTCTCCCACACCTTACTTCCCTCAGTCCTTTATTCTCAAGCTGAGATGTCTGCTGAGAAAAGCCGCTCTGCGTTTCCCTGGTCTGCTGGGGGGGCGCTAGCTTCGCGTCTCCCTGGTCTACTGGGGGGAAGCAGCTAGTGCGGGGTTGCCTCACCCCGTTTGTATGTAGGGATCCGATGTAAGTCGGATCCATGTAACCCGGGGACTGCCTGTACTTAAGCATTGATTAGCAAAACTTCCCAATTTGGGGAGACCATCTTAGTTACAACAGTCTTACAGCCCACTCAGTAGCCTGTGTTGCCCCTCACTGTCCTACAGAAGAATGTATGAATGAATAAATATATTGAAAGTGAAGACTATATTTGATATAATAGAAAAGGGGGAGACATTGGAGAGATGTAAAGAGGGGAGTAACATGATCTAATTTTGTTGTGAATATTTTTTCATTTATTTTTTTAAATAAAACCTAGATATGTAATATTAACTAGAAGAGTTGTCTTATTTTTTATTTGGAGTATGTGTTTGCTTTGAGTCTCTTCTTTTCCTTTGGTATAGTTGTTTTACTAGCAGCTATTATTATTTATTATGTGTATTACAGCTATAACTAGGGCCCTCAACTGAGATTGTGGTCCTGTTGTGTTGGTAGAGTAAAAGTTAATAAGAAAGCAATATTATTTTTAATTATTGCACTTTATGGTTTAATAGACTAGCTGGATACAGTTATTCAAACTGGTGGAGAAACAGTGTCAAGAACAGATAGTTGCCCAGCAAGAGCAGTTCCATCATCAAATCCAAGTAAGCAAATTTTTGTTCATACAGCAGTTTTAAGTTGACTGCTTTTTAACATTTTGATTTTTTTTTTCATATATTTATGAAGTTGTAGAGTGCTGTATCATCTACTACTGCTGAATCTGTTCTGTGACTACATTTCTTATGGGTTAATTCCTATGGGTAAATTTAGTCAATGGAAGTTGCATTTACATACATGGGGAGATGATTGGATTGCTGATGTTGTAATATACACATCTTCAGTTCCTCACCACATGTTTCTTTAATAGCGTATATTTTAGAAGGGGAAAAACAAAGCAGCTCTTTTTATGGAAAAGAACTCAAATCAACATATTTTGACCAAATACACTACAAGTTAGATTTTTACAGAGAACTGCCATTATATGTTAAAATACATCTTTTCTTATTTTAAAATAATATTATTTGCTCTTTATCAAAAAACATAATATGAAAGATGATTGTCTTAGTTATGTGGAGTTTTGCTCATAATACAACATTCATTGTTATATTCTAATAAGTGACTTGGAAAACCTTCCTTTCTAACAGTGAAAAATTATTGAAGATGTCAAGATTCCAGTTCTCCCTCATTCTTATTTTTCAGTAAAATTGGACTAGAAAGCAATACATGTGTATGCATGTGAGAATATTTTTAAATACATATAAAATATCTTCATTTTGATTAATGTTTTTCCCCTTCCCTTTCCTGATGCCCTCTACTCTATTAGTAAGCAACAGTTCCTGAAGTGATAAAATTAACAAGAGGTACTGTCCTTTTCTTCTATCCTTTCTCCTATTATCTCCCTAATTTTTTATTTTTTGAGTCTGAATACTTTTGTCCCACCCATGTCCACTACTCTTGTATTTCCTTCTTCATGTTGTAGAGATTAATTATAATTGTTGCCCTTGCTGTCATTGACTAGTACACTGTGTTGGCTTTGCCAGCCTTTCTTTTACTGATAGGAGGGTCTAACTCTGCACTTTGTGGTTATTAGCAGAGGCTATCTGTGTGAATGACCACACTTGGATATAAAAGCAATGAACCCTAATGGTTTTCTCAATTTATACCATTCTGAATTAGGAATAAATCAATTAAATCCATCATGCAACAGATGAAGTTACACAAGATTTGTACTGGTTAACTGAGAACAGATTTTAGTATAGTGGAAAAATATGGAGAAAATACACATTTTTAATAAGGAGACAAATTATAGTATGGCAAGTAGGGATGTGAATGTTCAACCATTGGAAGCTGGTGCAGCTTGCTTTGGGTGTGCGTGGGGGTGGAGGGGTGGGGAATTGCTCCAGCCCAGGCGAGCTGGAGCTGCTCCTCTGGTCACCTCTGTTTAATAGGTTATCTAGTTAAGCATAATGTTTAACTGGTTGACTAATTAAATGGGATTTTTACATCCCTATACATGCTTCTTTGATATTTAGTACCACTTGGAGATATTTGATATGCTGTGCTGTCAGTGACATTTTAACTGAAGGGATAAAGATCATAAATTCGGTATGGATTTCAATGGGGCAGATTCTCTGTAGGTGTAAATTGTCATAGTTTTGTTTTACACCATCTGTGAATCTCCCAGAGTGTCTTTCAGATAGTGTGACCCACTAAACTCTTTGAAAAACCCAGAAAATATATATTTACTGTAAGTCCACACATTTCCAAAAGGTAATCCAGTATCTGAATATTATGTAATAGTTTCCATTACTTTGGTTGATGTGGAGTCATTTGCAACTGTGTTGCAAAGTCCCTTTGAAGTGCCCCTCACAGCAGAACTGGGGATCAGCTGGAGTCCCCAGCTGATCCCAGGCTCCTAATGCATTGCCCCTTTAAAGCACTTCAGAGGGGCAGCACAGCATTAACTCCTGCTATTAACAAGTTAAAAAAACATGTTAATCCTGTCCTGTGTTAATCACAGGTGTTAATGCAATTCAATTGACAGCCCTAGTTTTAGTTTTATATTTTAATTTGTGCTCTCTTTTTGGTATTCATACATAATTGACCTCATGTCGTTTTGTCAAGAAACGTTAAAGGAGATTTAACTCCTGTGCACAGAAAACTTATTAAAGTGTATGGGAGATATGTGTATCCCAGGGAGATTAGTATGTTATCTTTCTGGAAAACAACTGTAAACCCTGATCTTGTTTTGCATGCATGGAGGACCCTTGTGTGCCTTTAGAATCTCACAGACTTCAATGGAGTAGTGTAGGGGATCTTTCATGAATCATTGAAGAATTCTGTCAATAGGTACTAACACAGAATTTGACAAAAACATTTGATTACTTTTTGGAACTGCCTCAGTATCTCAGCAATTATAAAACAATTGTAAATGGTGTATTGTTTATCAGCAAACTGAAACAGCTCTTTTGGATACAAGCCAGACTAAAAATTAATAGAATACTAGGACTGGAAGGGACCTCGAGAGGTCATCGAGTCCAGTCCCCTGCCCTCATGGCAGGACCAAATACTGTCTAGACCATCCCTGATAGACATTTATCTAACCTATTCTTAAATATCTCCACAGATGGAGATTCCACAACCTCCCTGGGCAATTTATTCCAGTGTCTGACTACCCTGACAGTTAGGAACTTTTTCCTAATGTCCAATCTAAACCTCCCTTGCTGCAGTTTAAGCCCATTGCTTTTTGTTCTATCCCCAGAGGCCAAGATGAACATTTCTAAATTAAATGTTTAATTCCTACTCTGCTAATTCTAACACATTCATATAGATAATCTAGTTAGTGTTGATATCTGTGACAGAATGTTGTACTGTACAATCATAAGGCAACAATACAAAATGTAAACCTTTGTGTCAAAAGGATCTGCATAATATTAGCTTATTACATAAAGGGGATATTTTAAAGCAAAGAGTCCATAGAAAATAATCTTACAGAGGGACAATATTCCTATTGTATTTTAAGGTGAATTGCAGTTTTCACTTCAGTTAAAGCCCTCCCTCTGTATAACTTGGATATAAATTTCTTTTGGACCTAAATTTAGCTAACATCTTCTTTGTCCTAAGACACATTGTTTGCCTATTTTAAAATATATGATTACATAATTCATATTTTTGTATTTATCTGATATGTCATGATAATTCTGGAGGCATATAGGATACACATATACATGTTTTTATATTTATAAGTACAGGCAGTCCCCGAGTTACGCGGATCCGACTTATGTTGGATCCGCAGTTACGAACGGGGTTTGCTGCCCGTCTCCCTGGTCTGCTGAAGACAAGCAGACCAGGGAGACGGGAAGCAAAGCCTCTGAGGACGCCGGCAGCGGGACAACCGCGGCGCGTCTGGGCTGTCTGCTGCCCACGTGCTCCGCGGCTTTGCTCCGGACACCTGTGGTACAGCAGCTGGGGCGCTGCCGGTTGGTCCTGTAGCACCGCTCTGAGCGCTACTGGACCAACTCGGCAGCACCCCAGCTGCTCTGCCCCAGGCGTCCTGATTCAGCCGCTGCTGGTCAGTTTCAGCAGCGGCTGAATCAGGACGCCTGGGGCAGAGCAGCTTGGGTGCTGCTGGGTTGGTCCAGTAGCACCGAGGAGTGGCGCTACTGGAGCAACTCAGCAGCACCCAAGCTGCTCTGCCCCAGGCGTCCCCAAGTCAGCCGCTGCTGAAACTACCAGCTGACTACAGGAAGCCGGAGGCAGAGTTGATCTGCCCCGGGCTTCCTGGAATCAGCTGCTGGTCAGTTTCAGCAGCGGCTGAATCTGGATGCCAGTTCCGACTTACATACAGATTCAACTTAAGAACAAACCTACAGTCCCTATTTTGTACGTAACCCGGGGACTGCCTGTAACTGCTAAAGATAGTTGTTCACTGCTTCAGACTAAGATATTTTCAATACATAGGACACCCATTTTTACTTTAGGCATATCTATATATTGAAAACTCTTAACTAAGAATTACTTCAAATAAGTTCATTACCTTTGTTATGAATTATTGTAAGATGCATCAAAATACTAACGGGACTTGTGGAACAGTTGTATAGTAAAAACATTTTATCTATCCATCTTTTCTTTTTTTAGTGTATACAGAATGAGATAAGACATTTAGTGAAGTTGCAGAACAGTAATGCTTCATGGGATTTCTTCAACAGCAAAAGTTCTCCTGCCAAACTTGCAAACAATTTCTCTTCATTAGAAAGTCAAATGGGGTTGTGTTCTGAAACCTTTGAAGAAACTGGATGCGTTGTCAATCATCTTAAATCTAATGAAGCTGAAAATCTGCCAAAAGCATCTGCAGAGCATCAGGAGTGTTTAAATAGTATTTCAATGAGCAGTGGGTATGGTACCCTTTCTGCATCAGAACTGAATGCTAGGAAATCAAAAGACATTAAGAAGTGCATGGGCTATACAGAGAAGATTTTAAAAGGACAGGGTGATGCACCAGTGACACAGAAGGATTCAGTTGTAACCAATGTACAAACTAAAAGAGAACTTATACAAAAAACTGAGAAATATTGTCCATCACAAAAAGATGGTATTTCAGTTTTTCCTGCTGAATCTGAGCATCAAGTTACTGAAGGTCAATGTGGAAAAACAAACTGGTAAGTGACAAACTTTATAATCAGAAAATTTAGTATAGTGTGACCACAATCCAGCAAACACCCATGCTTGACTTTATGCACATAAGTAATCCAATGTAATGCAATGAGACTTCTAGCATGTGTAAGTGTGGTCTGCTGCTTGGCATATGGTAAAGTTCAATTATCTGAGCTTTTTATGTATGATACATTTCTTGCCTTTTTTGATAGTTGAAATGCTTGTCTGTTATTGATATGGGGGAACAAATACAGTGATCTATGTTTTAGCTCATTTTTGTAATCAGAAATATAAGTTAGGCAGTGTTTTCATTTTATATATTGCATGTTTCATATATTTAATGAATGTCTGCCTATATGTGATTTGTATGCTGGTATCTTGTGCAATGGCAGCCTAGTCATAATTCATTATGTGCATGCATGATAATAGGAGTGGGCAATAATTGGCCTGTGGTCTGGATGTGATTTGCCAAGGTTAGCCCCGGGTGAGCAGTCAGACGCTTTATTTACTGAGAACATGCTCGTAGCTTCTGTTGGCCATGATTTGCTGTTCCCAGCAAATGGGTGCTGTGAGAAGTAGTGGCCCAGCCTGCAGTTCTTCCCACAGCTCCCATTGGCCAGGAACAGGAAACTGCAGCCAATGGGATCTGCGAGTGGTCATACCTGTGGGCGTGCAGGTAAATAAAGTGTCTGTTGGACCACCAAGGACTAACTCTCTGGTGAACTGTTCCTGGCCCATGAGCTGTTTATTGCTCACCCCTACATTATTGTATAGGTTGGATTGTCATGAACTGCAAATAACAACGGGTAAGAAGACTTTTCAGCATCAATAAACCGAAATGAATGTGAAAATGTTTAAGTTGGCTGGTTGCCAGCATATAATACAGTATATGTCTGTCCCTTCTTTTTCAGAGTGTGGAAGTGGGAATATGTGATATCTGTTCCATATTTATCTCCTCTGTGTTTTTCTCTCTCATGCTTCTTTCATTGTGGTAGATTCTGATAACCTTGTTGATTAATAGCATCTTAGATCCGTGAGTGGTCCCAATGAAGTTATTGTGGCTCTCGTAGAATACTCTTCATGATGAGTAAAGATATCTGTCTGTCTATCTAACTTTTCTTTGTGTATCGGTTTGATTAATTGTTATTCAATCAAATTACTGTTTTTCATTTGGCTGTTCTTTTTTTTTTTCTTTCCATAATCAGACTGGTAACACACAGCCTGCACTGAAACACTTCATTTATGGAACTACAGAAAGTCCCCAATTTACAAATGGATTATATTCCAAAAGTTTGTAAGTTTGGAACTTGGAACACACATTCCCAGAGAAACAATGTTATAAATGGTAGTTGGTTCCCAGGCTAGCCCACAAAAACCTATTTAACCCAGAATGTAGCCAAATCTAATATATAAAGGAGAATGTTTGTAAGTTTGTGCTCTAATAACTTGGACATTATAAGACCTACCGCAACCAAACTTTTCATGGGGGTAACCTTTCCTCCAGGAGAAGATTTTAAGGTACTGTGGGAGGGTGTGACAAGGGTCCCCCTCCTCCCCCAGCACTACCTCCGCCGGCGGCAATGCGCTCCCAGGCCGCTGTTATTCTGGGCCTGTGGCGCTTGTGCAGAGGCAGTGTGTGGAGGACCGCCCTCATGGCACAGGCGCGCCTCAGCTGGAGTGCAAACCAATAGGCAGGTGGACCAGGGGAGAGCAGGGACTCCGGTGTGGAAAAGGGCGCTGACGGTTAAAACCACCGCTGGTCCAGACACAAGGGAGGGGGAGAGAGAAGGAGGAAGGGAAAGCTGGGTCGGCTCTTTTGCACACTGCTACCCCTCCTTCCCTAACTACCAGCCTGTGGCCCACACAGACAATCTGATTTTCTTCCCCACATCTGTCCAAGTACCACCCTATTGAATATATAAAGGGGAATGTTTGTAAGTTTGTGCGTTAATAACTTGGACACTATAAGAGCTACTGCAACCATCTTTGCATGGGATAACCTTCCATCCTGGAGAAGGTTTTAAGGTACTCTTGGACCTGATTGGGGTCCTGCCCTGCCCCTCGCGGCACCTTTGGCTCTGGGCGCAAGCTGGGGCGCCTCTCCCAAGTGTAGCCTCCTGGGACTCGCCCTCTCCCACCCACGAGGTTACATAACCGACCCTCTTTCCCCTCCCCCACCCGCTGGCACGCAGTGCCCTCACCCCCATGCGCACAACAGCTCAGGCACCCGCTCTGCCCCCTGCGGCACCTGAAGCCCTGGGCACAAGCTGGGGCACCCCTCCCGTGTTTAACCTCCCCTCCACCTGGGTTCACTTCCCACCTGCCACCCCCCTCCCTCCGGAAACCAAAACTAAAGCCGGCCAGCCTTTCTGCTCAGCTCGCTGGGCTTATCCAAGCAGAAGGAATCCATGTGCCTGCTGCAGTGCAGGATGGAGGGGCCGGGTTAAACCCTCAATGCGTCACACTGCTGTGAAGCTAGCTGGCTACTGTGAGTGGGGCTCTTCTGTGCCTGGTTCCAGCCATGTTAGATGTGTTAGATGTGAGCTTTTGCTTGCCAAGGCAGGGCAAGTAGATCCTTGAGCCAACTTTGCAAAGAGAAATCCCCTTGCTACTAGCCGCAAGACTGTGTACTGTCCTCCTGGGGGCTGGCTGCTCGGTCCTTCGGGGAGGAGGCTCTTGCTGCTCTCATAGGGTCAGTTGTGGGCCAGGAGCCATCAGGCCCCAGGGTCTGTGGCTCTGGGGGGTCCCCTGGCTCAGGGTCCCCTCCTTTCCTACATTTTCTGAATTTTCTTCCTCCTGTTTCCCGAACAACACTGGGTAAGTCCAGCTAATACTGTATATTTGCAATGAAAAATAGTAGAAATAGTTTTTTTTTTTAGTTTGAATGCTGGTGCTTGAGGAGAGGAAGGTTTAATGAGAGAAGGATGAGATGGTAGGTGGAGATTCGGAAGAGGACTTCTGGGCATCCCCTGCCCATTCACCTACCCTTGGCTGCCATTCACCTACCCCTGTGACTGGGCTCTGCACCAGCTCCTCTGGCCAGTTGCCCCTTTTCACGAGCTGCACCCAGTCCCCACTCAAGAATAGGTGGCAAGTGGCATGGGCGAGGAGCAAGGGGCAGCTGTGCAGCTTATGACTGGAGAGAAGTGGCAGTTTCCTTTTCAAAGCACTGCTTCTCTCCAGCTGCTGACTGTGCAACCACTCCTGTACCTCTGGAGTCCTCCAGCCAGTCCTCCAACTTGTGCTATTTGCTACCACCTGTGTCTCTTGCTTGTTTCCTGAGGCCAGGACAGTCCTTACCCATATGCAGAATACACAGCTGCATAGGACATCTGAAAAGTTGGTGCACCACTGGGTCTTAATGTCCACCCAACCCTTCTTATCCCTATTCTGCAGCTCTGCGTCCTCCATGATCTAGTTAACTTAAAAGTGAGAGAACCTGCCAGACTTATTAGCAAAACATTGAACCTGGGAAATAGCTATTCAAATAGTAATGAAACCATTTAATAGGCATTTGCCAACCCCAGATATATACTTTCAGTTTCTGAATTTAGTGCTTTAGTCTTCAGGACCTTAGCTTAAAATTTGCTTTAAAAATATTCCATTAGAGTATTGCTGAACATTATAAAATCATATCTCTAAAAAAATCATCAATTCCATCTTTCCCAGGCTGCCATTATAGATTTAAGGACACCAGTTTAATAGTACTGCTTAATAGTACTCCATAATTCCTAAGAAAGTCCCTGCCTGAGGTTGCAGGGGAGCTTTTACTTATATGTATGGATGTTCTTAAGTTGGATGTTTGTTGCTTGGGGAGTGTCTATATATAGGACTCCATGGTTCTAATCAATTTCAGACTGTAGCCAGTGTGCCAATGTTAAAGTAGTTTTGTAAATTAACATAGCATTCAGTTAGTTCATTGTAATCCACAGTGTGGACACTTGAACTGATCAGAGAACATGGTGGTTGTCTAAGTATGTGTAGTGCCATTGTTATAAATAAGACTTTAATTGTGATTTGTTAAAATAATATAACAAGTTTTTGATTCTAGGCTTGTGGGACCAATGACTTTCTTTATCAGTGCTTTTGCTGGAAGTGAAAACACAGAAAATCAATTTGGTGTCAGATTTCTCTTTCTCAAGGAGAATGAAACTTTGATATTTGTGTTTCTACATTGAAGGGTTTAGCAAGAAATGAATTTCAATAGAAATTATTTTTATATTGTTGTAAATGGAATAATTTTGTGAGGTTTTCCCCTTCCCTCCTTTTCATGCAGTAAATATCTAACATCATGGGCACAAAAGCTGAAACAAAACCAACCGAAAAGAACAAATATGGAAGAAGGAGGGTACATGCATTCTGTGCAAGGAAATGAACAAGCAAAGAAATTAACATTTGAGAATGTAAGGTGATATTCTGTTCCTTCCCAGAATGTTTCTATTTGGATGGTCAATAAAACCTTTAAGTAGGAGTTACTTTATTCAACGTGTACTTTTTGTGAGTGATCTTGTACTTTACCAATGTTTGTATTGTATTATACCCAAAAATCTCTTCCTGAAAACATAGGGCCTAATGTGAGGTGAAGTTCTACAGAGCTGAGGACACTTAGCATTTCCTAGGAGCCACTGTACACCCTTCCTTTCATATTAGGTCTTTTAGCAGCTGGGAACAACCAACCATTTTTATTGGCTTTTTATAATAAAACTCATGGCAGTTTTTCTGTTTTCAAGTATTGGTTGATACAAGCAAAAGAAACTGTGTCAATGCACATAAATGGCATCACTAAAATAAACTGCCCCATGAATCCTACAGTATAAAGTGCTAACCCTACCTATGAGAGATTTTTGGGTTAGATGTTCAAAACAACTTTGTACCTAATTATTATGGACTTTATGTTTTTGTGCTGTAGCTCAAAAGTTAAAATGTTGCCTTTTCTTTTAATGTTCTTTATGCTGTCTGTCCAGAATGCATTCACTCTTGTACTGCCACCCACTTTTATACAAGTGCCAATTGGCATGAAACTTTCAACTTTAAAAGAGCAATATGCAGCATAATAATTTATGTCAAATCTCAGAATCTGGTCAGACATCTAACTGTGAAGCTTTAGAGTGATGGTAATTGTATAATAATTGTCAAGCATCTCTTGCCGTACACCATCTAAAGGCAGAAATTCCTACACAGCTGTTTAATGACTCCACCTGCTAGGAAGTAGCAGCTTTGAAGATTGTTAATAACCTGGCTTTATAAGATGCTGCCTGTTCTCTAGCCTTTTAGTCTCTGCTGCTCCAGAAGCACTCAGTTAAGACCTCTTCATTTTTTCACTGTTGTGCCTCTGACATAAGAGCATAAGAAGGAAATTTAAAAAGTGAAGTTAAGAAATTAGAATAAAAATGTTATGGGGAGAGAGAGAACATGTAATCTAATGATTTGAGAAGGCTTTTCTCCTAGGTTTTGGTTTTTGTTCTTATTTTCCTATTTAGCAAATCCTCCCCTTGTTCAACCTTGAGCCATACTGAGCTTTTCAGTTCTGCCAAGCAGCATAATCCTTGAGTACCAAGGGTTTCCTGTATTTGGGTTGAGCATCATCAGTATGCCAAAAGCAAGGGTCTAGCCAGTTGACTGGAATGTCCTAGTACACTTTTGAATAAATTTCAATGACCTGTAGGGGATAATGTTTCATCTTGATCATGTGTTTCTTCACTCTTTTCCTCAGCCCTGCTTAGTAGCCTTTCTTGAGTATTCCTTCCCATTCTCTACTCCTTTATGGTTTGGTGCTTTTTCCTGAAAAAAGCCCATGTATAGCAAGAATCAGGAGCTATACTTTTTATATAGTATTGGAGGGAGCTTAGCTGTTTTTTCTATTGGAGAGTCTGAATGTAAAATCCAGTTTTGTATATTCTGAAAGGAGGAGAGGGGATTAATGGATTGTGTGATATAATTCTTAGAAAGTAAAAAATTTGAAGTTGAAGCCACTGTGTATTTTCCACCCCCATAAGAAATTGCTTGTAATCACTTGCAAATGATGCGATATCTGCAATGTTAAAACTTGGTTTTATGTCATTATGTGTTCAGGTTATTGAGGAAAGTAGCATACCGCACATATACAGGAACTACTTTTCAGAAAACAACCTAATCAGTATCAAATATATTGGAATTTAGGAAAGGTTGTATTTTGCATTGACGACTACATATGTGCTAAGTTTGACTACAAGAAAATACCTTTGAGTTATTAAGAGTGCAAGTTCTGCATTTTCAAAGAACACAGGAAATACTAATCAAAGATCCTGTCTCTTCTGACACTGGCTAGTACCAGTTGTTCTAGCAGAAAATTCAAGGAAACTCTATAGATGGGATGGGGCTCTGAAGTACAATGTTTAATAATCCTTCCAAAACTTTCTTTTTTTAATGTTGAAGGAAGAGTTGTAAATTAGAAATAGTGTTTATTTCTGACTTCCATCTTGAATTTTGCCATCAAATGAGTGAATATTATCAGAGGTCTTGCAGAGATGGTCTTCAGTGAGAGTTGCAGTACTTGTCACTTCTTTGGATGAAGTCCCTATTTATGTATTTAGTGTTCTGTTTTAGCAGTGTTTCTTCATTACAAAAGCTGTTTTCATTCACTGAATGTAAAACAATTTTTGATGTTTCCCCTAGGTTGGACTAAGGAGTTTTAAGACTCCCAAGCCTTGCTCTGTTTGATTCCAGGCTCTTAAATAGGGGCAGAAAGCTTCAAGCACTCTGCTGTATTGTTGACTTTAAAGATGATGCAATTAAATTTGAAATAATCTAGACTATATTATCAATACACAAAAAAGGTCATTTTACTAGAGTTTTGACAACTCTAGTAAAAGATAGGTGGAGATGATGAAAGCATCAATAAACCACATTTGTATAGAGCCCTACTGGTTCATTTGCCATATTTTGCTGTACCTTCTTAAAAGATAGAACAGCTTTTTCCTATGGATGCTTTATTTTTATCAGAAGAATGCTGCAGGTAGCTGTTTTAAGGTAAACCCTCAACCTAGTTTAACTATCCTATATATCAGCTTAGTGAAATATATTTCTTTGATTAGGGAAGAGGAGAGAGTTATAATAAATTGAAAACTGAAATTATTTTCTGCAGTCTTCTCCATACTACTTCCCACCTCTTTTGAGGTTTTGTATCACTTTGTATTTTATTGGGATGATTGATTAGATAACTTGAATGATGACAAAGAGAACTGTTGGTACTGCATTATAAAGTTAAGATGATAGACAGTATTTACCTCCTGATTCCTGGTAGGTGGAGTCATAACAGCTGAATGTAAGAAATTCCAATCTTAGGATGGGGAGAGAGAATAACACATTTATCAGTAAGTAAGTCATCTCTATTATTGCACCTTTTATTGAGCAAAAGTTCATCTGAATGTCAAGTCAATAATAAGGGAGCTCTTAGTTTTGTGAAATTTCAGGAAAATACATTCAACTAGAAGTGGGTTCCCAAATGTGTGTGTAAATTCTGGGAGTTTTGTGTTGTTGTTGTTTTTTTTTAACAATTATCATAAACTGTTTGTGTTGCCTGCAGTATATTGGACCCAAAATTTATGGGTCTCAATATCCATTCAGTTGAATGTCTATGAATCATGTATTTAGACTAAATTTTCAACTCAATGTTTAGCAAAAAATGTTTTAATGCAGTGTTTTGAACTAGTGCCCCTGTATTCCTTCTTTTCTGCTTTTTTTTATAGTTCATAATCTATGTTCTTTTCCCTTTGGAATTTTAGACTAGTGTTACTGCTGCTGCTTCACCATCTTACACTTTTTACCTCAGCCAACCAAATGAAAGTCCAAATTCCTTAGCATCTGAAGCTTCAGGTATAGTTAACTATAGTTTATTACTAGTAAAGGATGACATTCTTTTTTCTTTTGGATTCTCAATATATAGAATTCAGTGATTTAACAATTTCTTCTGTTAATTATTTGCTCTAGGATTGTTTCTAGTATTGGTAGGCTGTTGAATCTTTTATAAACACATAATTCTGATTATCTTCTTGCTAGTCTGCCACTTCAAACCTGTGATTTCTTTTGGCAGCCAGTATTTTACTACAACAAGAGCTAGGCCGTAAATCAAAGGATCTAGGGCTATGGTGTCCAACATGCTAGCCACTATCCAATTGTGGCTATTTGGCCAGTTGAGCGTGACTAGGACTGGTGGACACCACAGATCTATAGCAATATTTCAAACCCTACTGAGGCCATGTCTTCACTTCCAAGAAGATCAATGCTGCGGCAGTCAAGCTTTTGGAGTTTGATTTAGTGCAGTGGTTCCGAAACTTTTCGGCATCACGCCCCCTTTTTTATTTTGGAGAAACCCTCACCCCCCCCTCAACAAAAAACTCAAAAATAAGAGCAAAACTTGTTGAGCGGGGGGAGGGAAGGGGGACTGAGGGGCCGAAAAACAGTCGCAGCCCCTTTAATTCCCATGACCAAAAAAAAAAAAAAAAGGTGCTGGTATTCCAGGGGAAAATTTATTGACTGCCCCCCCCCCCCCCCCCAGGTTGCCTTTGTAGGGCAGCCATTTTGAAGTCTGCCCGGGGTGCTCCATCCTCCGCCTACCCCAGCCAGCCCAAGCTGTGCATGTTCCAGTGGACGCCCAAGCCAGGAAAAACAAAAAATACCGGACATTTCACATGTCTGGTATTTTCTGAATTTTTTTATTGGATGGATTGGGCTCTTTCTTGGGAGGGTGATTTGGGGTGGGGGGGGGGAATCTGGGACCCCTCGTGCCCCTCCCCCCCCGGAATTTCTTCATGCCCCCCATTTTGGGAACCTATGACTTTAGTGGGTTTTGTAAAGACATCGGAACTCCTCCTCCTAAGGAGTAAGGGAAGCTGACGGGAGCGTTTCTTCCATTCACCTGCCTCTGTGAGGATGGAGTTGAAGCTTGACTTAAGATATGTTGATTAAAGATATGGTTGTGTAAATGGTTAACTAATGAGCCTGGGCTCATTAGTTAACCTTCATAGTTACACGTAGGTTTCCCCCCAGCCCTGTGTTGCTGCCTCTGTATCAGAGGCAGCAGCGCAGGGATGGAGGCAGCTGAGCACCAGCTCACACAGAGCTTCCTGTTCCTCGTCCCCCCTGGGCTGCTGCATTTGTATCAGAGGTAACGGAGGGGAGAGGGCAGTTCTGCAGGAGCCACCTCCCCTCTGCATGTAAACATGTAACCGCTGAAAATTTTATAACCCACTAACATAGAACTTGAATTTAAGGCAGCAGTTTGGACTCAGGGCAGTTTGCTGATCCCATTGTTTATCCCATTGATGCTGGTCTTCTGGAGGACTTTAGCAGCCTACTCCAGAGTGTTGATCCAAATTAAGAAGTAGGCAGTTCAGAATTATGTTTTGGGCTAGATTCTCAGCTCTAGCATACATTCTCATAGCTCAACTGATTTTAGTAAATCTATGACAATATACATTAGTGGAGGATCTCTGCTGGAGTCCAGGGAGTAAGTTCAAATTTCACAAATTTATTGGCACTAAGTTTCTGGAATGGTATAGTGTAATAACCTAGTATACTTTCATTAAAATCTCTTGATGCAAAACAACATTTGCTGCTGCCAAAGATTTGAAGTAAAATGTTTAAATAGACACTAGTATTTAATACAGTAGGCATGAAAATAACAGCTGCATAACAGATTTAATTGCTTTTGTTACGTAGAAATTAAGTAAAAAATTCTGTTTTTTTTTTTTTTTTTTTTGCTTCTTAGGACTTACATACTGGAAACTAGATGAAAAGGATATGTATCACTCTTTGCCTGAAAATTTCCAAAATGAATTTTCTCATATTTTTTCCACAAAAGTGTCATCAGATCAGGTATTTTGAAAATTCTGTAATTATTCATTGTTTCCTATTTGTTTTTTACATTCTGCAAAAGTGTCAGTCTCTACAATCTACCTGCTACGGGAGTTATCTAATTCTTCTTCGGGTAGCGTCCCCATGGGTGCTCCACTCTAGGTGTCCGGCTCGTCCCAGCACCACCTGTCGGAGACTTGTCGGCCGTGGTTCAGCCGGACCATTCATGCGCGGCGGCATCGTGTGCTCTTCACGCCGTTTGTGAATTTGCACGTGGTCTGATTCCCGCCATTTCCTCCTAACCATCACTCGAAATGCCAGGGACCCCCAGTTTCAAAAAATGCACAACATGCCGCAACATAATGCTGGCATCTGATGGGCACTCAACCTGCATTAAGTGCTTGGGCGAGGGTCGTATACCTCAGAAATGCCCTCACTGTTCCAAGCTGACGGCTCAGCCCACATGTGATCGCGAGATGCAATTGAAAATGCTCTTATTCAGTAAGGCCTTGCAGCCTACTCAGAGCGAGCTGTCCAGATCGCCGGTGTCCCCAAGTACACCTACAGGCAAAAAGTCATCTGCCTGACACTCATCCTCAGCTCTGAGAAGTGTGGGTGATAAGCCGGGGACATCCGGATTGGCCTTTGGCTGCCATGCTCAAAGGCATAAGACAAGCGCAGCATATCAGAGCCGAGTCCAACCCTACATAGGGAATTGGTACCGGCACTAGCCGCAATTCCAAGAGCTGATTTGGCACCAGTGCCGACAAAGCACAAGACAGTGGAACCAATCAGGACGGCACTGGTGGCACTGGCATCACAACAGGCGTTGGAACTGACCATGTCACTGGAGCTGATACCATCAATAAGAGAACGGAGTCCGGCGGCACCAAGTGCTCTGGCACTACCCGCGGCACCATCACTGAGTGCCTCATCGACATCAAGCTCGGCACCGATCACCATTGCAGCACCGAGCCCAACGGCACTGAGCTCACTCAATGCACCGCCACCTCAAACAACAGTGCCGCTTCCACCTGCATCTTCAGAACTGGTACAAGATGTACCAGAGCGCCGAAGATGGCCTTTTCCGGCATCGGGGAAAGTCAAGCATAAGTCTAGGAGGATAATTACACCCTTTCCTAGCCTGGTACTGGCTGTCTTCTCTCCACAGCCTCATTCGCCAGCCTCCCGTTTCTCAGTACTATCACAGCATGAGAGCCGCACCACATTAACTAGCCAGCAACACAGGTGCTCACCATAATATTCATCATCACCACAGCGATACCACAGGTGCTCACACTCCCATCATACGCAAGGGGTAGATTTCGCTCACCTAGATCACCCACACGATCCTCATGTTCCAGATATCGTCAAGTGTCTCAAAGAAGGTACTTGCCTGAGTATTCCGCAAGGAGGTATTACTACTACCAATACCATCGACATCGTGACTACCACCATCGACACTGCTATTCGTTAGACCACTCTTGTTCTACGTCCCCTCATTACCATCAGCGGCGTTCACATAGTGTCAGGTTACCAACACCTAAACCACCCGCGGAGTGCTCGCTTCTCTTGTGCTATGGTTGTCCTTCTGGCTTCAAGACCTCCTACTCCTTCAGGAGATGCACGTGTTTCAGTATGACAACCAGAGGCAGAAGAGATACCAACGCTGGACTGCACCCAATTCCAGGCGGAGTCCCCAACTGATCAGTCTTCTTTCTCTCTGGACCATGCTGTCTTTCTTGGAGACTCTTCCCCCACAGATGATATTTGGCAATTCCATGATCTGTTTAAAAGAGTGGCTGAGACACAAGAGGTGCAACTGAGTAAAGTACAACAGAAGCAATACTGTCTCCTGAAGAATCTGCAACCATTGCAAAAGTCTTGAATGGTGTTACCGTTAGACTACGCAATCTTGGAAATCGCAAACAAAATTTGGCAGACACTAGCTTCCTCCCAACTCATGCATAAGAGGGCAGACAAAAAGTATTTTATTCCCTCTAAAGGGATGGAATTCTTATTCATGCACCCACAACCTAATTCATTGGTTGTTGATGCTGATCAACAAAGAATCAAGACCCCGCAATTCAAAAATGCTGCCTCGATAAAGAGGCTAAACGTTTAGACCTCTTCAGAAGGAAAGTTTATTCATCCGCCACGCTAACCCTGAGAATGGCGAATTATGCTGCCCTCCTCTCCAATCATAACTTTGTGTAATTATCAAAGTTAGTGATGTTCCTAGAACACTTCCCCGAGGACAAGCATCAGATATTAATATCAGTAGTCCAGGTGGACTATATTGCCTCAAGGGCTGCCTTACAAATTTCCCTCAACATCGCGGACACAGTGGCTTGTACCACAGCAACATCGGTGGTAATGCAAAGATCATCTTGGCTCCAGTTGGCATTGGTGTCCAAAAAACTACAAGCAAAGGTAGAGGATTTTCTGTGCCACAGGCAGAGTCTGTTTGCTGAAAAGACTGATCAAGTCCTCCACTCAGGCAAGGATTCAAGGACGACTCTCGGCATGTACACACCACAGTACCGCAGCAAATGCTACATGCTGTATTATAAGCAAAGGCCTTTCTCATACTCCATACCCAGATGATGAAGTTCGTCCATTGTATTCAAAGAGGACCTTGACATCTAACGAGTTGTGGGCTGTCCACGGTGTGTCTGCAGATGGCTGATAAGGCCAATGCGGGCACGAAATGTTCTGCCAAATGTTGGGCAGACATGTGTAGGCACCACTGTTGCAGCGTTTCCAACTCTGGCTTTACGGAGTGCTCGCTTCTCTTGTGCTATGGTTGTCCTTCTGGCTTCAGATGTTTGACAGCCTTGGTGGATCAGCATGTGCCATGTCGATCGGTCTTGTGCCAGGGTCTCCCAGGAGGTGGTGTCGATTTCCAGGGACTTGAGAGAGGCTTTAAGCGTGTCTTTGTATCTCTTCTTTTGTCCCCCGTGTGATCACTTTCCTTGAGACAGCTCACCATAGAAGAGCTGTTTAGGGATGCGATGGTCTGGCATCCTTGCAACATGGCCAGCCCAGCGTGTCTGGGCTTTCATCAGCAGGGTGTGAAGTGACGGCAGTCCTGCTCTAAAAAGGACTTCTGTGTCTGGCACCGGATCCTCAGAAGTTTGCGGAGGCAAATCGTGTGGAAGTGGTTCAGTTGCCTAGCATGCCTCCTGTATACAGTCTAAGTCTCACTGGCATACATCAGGGTAGTTAACACTACTGCTCGATAGACTTTAAGCTTTGTAGCAAGGCTTATTCCACAGCGGTCCCACACTTTGGTCAGCAGTCTGCCGAATGCAGAGCTTGCCTTTGCGATTCTGCAGGTGACCTCGATGTCAATTGTCACTGCGCGGGAGAGGGTGCTGCCAAGGTATGTAAATTGATCCACTGCTTGCAGATTTTGTCCATTCACTGTGATGGTGGGCTCTTGATGTTGGGCTTTCGGAGCTGGCTAGTGCATCACTTCGGTTTTCTTTGTGTTGATGAGAAGGCCGAAGTTGTCGCATGCTGCTGCGAATTTGTCCATGCTGGCTTGCATGTCCTGCTCTGATCCAGCATTCAGGGCGCAGTCATCAGCAAAAAGGAAGTCTCGTAGCACAGTCTCCTTTATCTTGGTGACATATACCCAGATACAGGCAGTATGAACCACAACAGTGGGGGAAACCAAGCCAACAGAAATGTCGTCCTCAGAGGGTTAGGACACCCAACCCCCAAAATAACAGGCAGCCAGTTTGATGGTCTGGTCGAGGGACTGCAGACTATACCCCTGAAATGCCACCCGGAATCACAGAAGTTGTTTCACCATAGTCTACGACTGTACCAACACAGGTGGTTTGCTATCACCACCAACCATTGGGTCCGAGAGCTAATAACATCCAGCTATCCGATACCACTTCTCTCTCTTCCCCCTATTTTTCCCACATCCTTGTCCCTCTTCGGGGACCCATCTCATGAGGCCATCCTAATGCAGGAGGCTGTACGCCTTATACATATTGGGGCCATGGAGAGAATGCCCGAGCAATTTCAGGGCAAAGGATTTTATTCTTGTTACTTTCTCACAGAGAAAAAATCAGGGATGGAGGCCTATCCTGGATCTTTGACGGCTCAATTGATACTGTGGAGGTAAAATGGAAGGTCCGAGAATGTGGCCAGCCCCAGAGAGGTGCAGAAACAGGCAACCATGTTCTAAATATCTTTTAACTTTTATTAAAATGCTTTTAACTATAACTTTTTATTTATCAGCTTTTTACATGTGTGGGCGCCAGATAGCTATTAACAGTAACAATAAACAAACTGCAATACAATAGAGGAAAATACCTTGAGGTTTTTCCAAGTCCCAATAATTATCAATAGCACCTCAGGGATTTTTATCAGTTATATTTACATTAATTTTACTCATAAGGTCTGACATCTATCTAAACTACTAACTATACTATTTAACAAACTTCTAACTAACTTACTCTTAACACTATTATTTATCAAACTTTTAACTAACTTTACACAGCAATACTCACACTTTTCAGACATACAAGGGACAACAGAGACAACAGCATATTCGTTATTCGTTACGCTCTGCAGAATATTTGGTTGATTTGGTGAGCGGGAGGGGGTCCTCGGGTGATCAGCCCTCAGAACCTGGCTCGTGTTCTGCCTTCCAAATTTTCAGGAACCCTCAACTGGATGCAGGAGGGGTAGCTGCTTTATAGAGAGAGCAAGAGCTTTCCCACGCTTAGTTGTGATAGGCTTAACAGATTCTATCTGCCTAGTGACAGGCTGAGGGGGAAGGGGAGGGGGTGAGATGGCCCTTGACTGGTGCGAACTTTGCATGACCCTTACCTGCCTGGTGTCTTACTCCTGGTTTTTACTGATCTTAAGTCACATAGTGCAGGATTTTTGGTTTGAGGGGAAGGTAATCTTGGGCTAGGAAGGCTATGCGCACGAGGCCTGGCCAGAAAAGAGCCTGCTTTTACAGATACCTACAAAAACACAGGTTCAAGATGGTAACATTAGCTTCTATCATTCCAGTGCTCAACATGGGAGATTGGTTTACGTCCCTCAACTTGCAGGATGCCTATTTCCATGTGACAATACATCCAGCACACAGACGCTTCCTCAGATTTGTCATAGGCATGGAACACTTTCAATACAGAGTCCTTCCATTCGGCCTATTGTCTGCGCCCAGGGTCTTCTTGAAGACACTATCGGTAGTCACCATGTATCTATACCGCCAAGGTATCATGATATTTCCATAGCTGGACAATTGCCTAATCAAAGCACCTACTTATGATCATGCCACCGAGATCACAAGAAAGTTATTCACAGCTCTGGGCCTCATAATCAATATCCTGAAGTCCTCCTTCATACCACGCAGGTCTTTCGAGTTCATTGGGGCACAGTTAGATTCTACAACAGCCAGGGCCTATCTTCTTCTGGACAGATTCCACAAAATACAAAGCCTCGTGCACACTCTTTCCATCAGCCCCAAAGTCCCCATACTTACTTGCTTGCAACTCATGGGGCATATGGTGGCCACGGCTTACATGGTGCAACACGCAAGGCTGCATCTCAGATGCCTCCAACATTGGATAGCATTAGTCTATCGCCCAGGCAACCAGGACGTTCACAGACTAGTGGCGGTACCCCCCGATAGTGCGACACTCCCTGACATGGTGGGCTTCTTCTACCAACATGCTCTTGGCCATTCCAGTTTACCGGCCACAACCCACAATATAGATTACGACGGATGCGTCTCTTCTAGGTTGGGGAGCCCACTATGCGGGAGATCATGCTCAAGGTCAATCGACTGCACGAGAAGCTCTTCAACATATCAATCTTCTAGAGCTCAGGGTAGTATTCAGTGCATGCAAAATATTCCTACCCACAGTTCGTGGTTATACTATTGAAGTCCTTACCAACAACACAACCACAATTTACTATATCAACCGTCAGGGTAGAGCCAGATCCAAATCCCTCTGCGCAGAAGCCACATGGCTATGGAACTGGTGCATTCGCCATGGCATCAACATCATTGGTACATACCTACTGGGCAAGGACAATATAATTGCTGACATCCTCAGCAGGCACTTCTTTCTTCAGCATGAGCGGGAACTCAACCAAGACTTAACGTACTTTCTCTTCCTGCGATGGGGGTACCCCATTATAGACCTACTTGCGACACATCTCAATGTGAAGTGCCCGAAATACTGCTCCAGAGCAGGACTGGGACCAAAGTCCCTCAGGACTGGATTGGAGTCGCCACCTTCTCTACGCCTTTCTGCCAATTCCACTTCTTCAAAAAGTACTGGAGAAGATAGCCATGGACAGAGCCACAGTCACACTTATAGCCCTGTTTTATCCCAGGCAGATGTGGCTTCCCCTTCTCCTGCAAATATCCCTATGACCTCCATACCACTTGCCAGAACGATCCGACCTTCTCACGCAATGAGGGCTGACCATGAAGCACCCTCAAATTGATCAGCTAGATCTCACAGCGTGGCTGCTAGCTGGTTCCACCAAGCAGAAGTCATCTGTTCTCAAGAGGTGAAGCATGTGCTAATATACAGTAGATGCAATTCCACGTGAACAACTTACCTTTATAAGTGGTGTCAATTCTACACCTGGTGTACTGCCAATAACCTTGATGCACTTTCCATCCCTATTCATCATGTACTGGGCTACGTACTACACCTTCAGCTCTCGGGCCTGGCGTTACTGACCATCAGAGTTAATTTGTCGGCGATCCCTGCCTTCAGACAACCAATAGAGGGTTACTCAATATTTGCTCACCCTACAACCAAACGACTTTTAAAAGGTCTCATGAACCTATACTCTCTGTGCAGAAAACTCCCGGAGCTATGGGACTTGGAGCTAGTCTTTGGACACTCACACATACCCACTTTTTGAATCACTAGCCACCTGTGACATGGCTACACTCACAATGAAAGTCGTCATCTTGCTAGCTATCACGTCGGCACGCTGGGTGGGTGAGTTGACTGCTCTCTCGGCCACTCCACCTTACACTCTGTTTACCAACCATGGAGTAATACTACAATACTACCCTAACTTCTTACCAAAAGTGAACTCTGAATTCCATGTCAACGAGCCCATAATACTCCCAACCTTTTATCCCAAACCACATGCCTCTCGCCATGAAGCCTGACTACATACCTTGGACGTGCATAGAGCATTGGCTTTCTACCTTGAGAGAACATTTCCTTTCCGACAGTCACAACGTCTGTTGCTATGCACAGATGAAAGAACTAAAAGAGTACCCTTAACTTCGAAGCATATTTCTAAACTAATTATGAAATGCATTGCACGATGCTACTCATTACGCAATAAGCCCATACCAACTTCAATGAAGGCTCACTCCACCAGAGCGACAGCTACATCGATGGCTTTCCTCAAAGGAGTCCCGTTGCAGGATATCCACCACGCGGCAACCTGGTCCTCTGACATAATGTTTGCAAAACATTATGCTATCAGCGCTCTCATTCGTGACTCAGCACTGGCATCCACAGTGCTCTCCGTGGTACAGGGATCATAATTCCAATCCCACTTCCATAGACCAGGCTACTGCTCTGTACTCACCTAGAGTGGAGCACCCACAGGGACACTACCCGAAGAAGAGGAAGTTACTCACCTTGTGCAGTAACGACGGTTCTTCGAAGTGTGTGTCCCTGGGGGTGCTCCACAACCCGCCCTCCTCCCCGCTTCGGAGTCTCTTCTTTATGTCTTTCAGGAGTGACTCGATTAGGAGGAAATGGTGGGAGCCGGACTGCGCACAGACTCACAAACAGTGCAAAAGGAATGCGACACCGCCGCGCATGTGCAGTCCAGCTGAACCATGGCTGACAAGTCTCTGACCTGCAGCGCTGGGACGAGCCTGACACACATAGAGTGGAGAGGACACACCTCGAAGAACCGTCATTACTGCACAAGGTGAGTAACTTCCTCTTTCTTTTGTGATCCTGTGGATGTTGAGGTCAACAGGTGCCCAATTTGTCAATAGCAGCCCTCTAGTTAAAGAGAAGAGGATAGAGGGGGCTGAAATCTGGAACTCCTCCTTTCTCATTCTTAATAAGACAGCACTGGAATCTGTTGATCTTTTAGCTGCAGCTGGGTGCATGCCTGCCAGCATGGACTACGTCTGCTTAAGCTAGCCGTAGAAACCGATCCAACTGTCTGGATCTGTATTTCAGTGGCTCACACATACCTCTGTCTCTGTTGCAATATCCATGCTGCTTTTTAATGCACTAGCTCAAGCAGAGCTTGGATATCTCTGTTTACTCAGACTGGGAAGCATGCTCCAAGCCTGTTCCTCTCCTTCAGATATGCTGGAAGACCTCCATTCACCAGATTTTTGAGAAGGGTCTAAGTGAGGAAAAGAGATTAGTAATTGATAATCCTGACTAGGGATGTTAAAGACTAGTCAACTATCCAATAAACATTTGCTTATCGGATAGTCTTTTGACTAGTCGATATCCCCCCCTTGCTGCCTCTATCAGATAGTGCGGCGCTGCCTCTTTAGAACCCCAAAGTGGTATTTCAGAGGGACAGCCTTTGCATATCTGATCCACGGATCAGCTGTGCGGCGGCTGCCTCTTTAAAACACTGCCTCTGCATTTCAGAGCAGCAGTTGTGGAGCCCGGGTTCAGCTGAGGATTCCCCAGCTGACCCCTGGATTCTGGGGAAGTACCGCATGGAGCCTGGGATTAGCTAGGGAGTTCCCAGATGACCCCAGGCTCCACTGCCCCCTTGAAATGTGTGGAGGCGGCGATTCAAAGAGGCATCCGCCTCACAGCTGATCCGTGGATCGATGCGGCTGCCCCTTTAAAACACTGCCCCAGTGTGTTTCAAAGGGGCAGCTGCTGTAGAGCCTGGGGTCAGCTGAGGACTCCCAGCTGACCCCAGGTTCCCTGCGGAATTTCCCCAGAACCCGGGATCAGCTGGGGAGTCTGGGTTTTTGGGAAATGCCGAGGGGAACCCAGGATCAGCTGGGACTCCCCACCTGACTGATCCGCGTCAAACTGTCAGGGTGGTCAAATATTGGAATAAATTGCCAAGGGAGGTGGTGGAATCTCCCTCTCTGGAGATATTTAATAACAAGTTAGATAGACATCTGTCAGGGATGGTGTAGACGGAGCTTGGTCCTGCCTTGAGGGTGGGGGGCTGGACTCGATGACCTCTCGAGGTCCCTTCCAGTCCTATTATTCTGTGATTCTATGACCCTGGGCCCCATGGTTGCCCCTTTGAAACACAGAGGTATTGTTTTAAAGAGGCAGCCATGACACAGCTGATTCGCGGATCAGTTATACAGCGGCTGTCCCTTTGAAACGCCATCTTAGGGTTTCAAAGCGGCAGCACCGCAGAGCACCTCATATCATAGAGGCAGCAAGGGAGGGATATCGACTAATTGATTAGTCAAAGACTATCCGATAAGCAAGTGCAACAGGGGCTCTTGTACATTTCAAAAGAGGAATGTGGAAGTGCCTATCAACTAGTCAATTAACTGCATTTTAACATCCCCTTAATCCTGACGTGTTAGGTGTGTGGGGAACAGATGTAATTAATAGGTTATTTTGTAAGGTTTGTACATATCATTATGTTTTACATTTGCCTACAGCTTAAAAATAACTGACACACTTCCCAAACAATTGCATATAAATGTCATTACTAATTAAATGTCTTTAAACTCTGGTAGCATAAAAGTCTTGTCACTCCAGTGATTTCCAATGTTATGTTTACTTAGCCAGTATTGTGTATGCTTTGGTACCTAAAGGAATGATGAAAAGATAAATAGATAATTATGAATTTACCATAGCAGTGCTTCTTCAGATGCTTCGTTTTCATTTGGATTGAGCGGTGAGCTTCTATTATTTAACTCTATCAAAGAAGTGCTACTAACTCCAACTCTCAAATTTTGCTGCTTTTTTGTTCACTTGCATCTGACGAACTGCTGTGTTGGGGTCCTGTGGGGCTGTCAGGTGGAGAAATTGTAGTAAAACTGAGGAAAAAGCAGAAGTGCTGCTCTTCAACCATTCACTATGGGATTGCCTCTCCTAAATATGTAGCAATTATTATTTTAAATGAAAAGCATGCAGAATAATTGTTTTATTGAGCTCCTCTTTATCTTCAGTCTCATGGTGTCTCCTGGAAACTAATTGTGTTTAACATGGCTATAGCTGGAGGGGGAGGGGGGAGAGGAGAGAGAGAGAGAGAGAGAGAATGAACACTAATGTGACTTCACTGACTTATTGTTTACTAACGATTTATATATTTCATTGAAAGCTCAGTGGTTTTACTTGGGTGCTTTGAACAAGCCCCTCTTAACTTCTCCATTTTAAATTAAATTTATTAGATGAAGATTGCTTAAATATCACGATTGTTTTAATCAGGGAAACAATTAACAATTTTGTTATTTTGTTTAAGTCATCTTCTGGTGATGAGATGAAGCCATCATTGAAGGATATTTATCATAAAAAACAAAGGGAAGGCAAGCAGCTGTCAGAATGGAATCTCATTTCTCCATCCCAGCCAACTCATCCACCAGAGGTAACATTTATTTGAACATGAGTGCCTCACGTTTGAACAGAAACATTTGGCATATTATGAGGTTTCAGATTGGTGGTCTGCTCTCATTTTTTATTCACAAACAAGGTTTCTACATCTTGAAACAAAGCTAAGATGTAGGCTGGGCAGATCTTCATGACCTTAGCTACTTGTATCAAACTCCATGATATCTGATTTTTCCTCTTCTTTCTTGAATCATCAAGGAAATAGTTCATGATTAAGAGTCAATCTTGTTAAGTTTCAGAACCAAAATGCCTTGAAATGATTTGGGACCTTTCTTCTAGTTACTGTCTCATGTTCTCTGCAATGTTGGGCAGATATCACTGTATAACATTCAATTTCAATTGGCTCGCAATCTAAAAGTTTTCTTCACTACTACAAATGCTAGAGATCGCTCTTTTAAAAAAAATTTGAAAATCAGGAACACAGATATCAGCCACCAGAAAAAAGTACCAGCTTACTAAACAGCTGCAAGTCCACTCAGTTCTACCTATGTTTATTGCTACCAAAAACAGTTGTAATACTCCCTTTGATAATTTCTGCAATAAATAGTATCTCCTTGTCATGCGTTTAATGCTTTTTCATTCATAAAATCCAGTCATAATTTATTAGTATTGTAATTATTTATTTTATAGGTCTTAACACTAGATCCAACACTGCACATGAAACCCGGTGAGCAAATTCCAGGACATTGTTTTGTCAGTACTCTCGATGAGAAGACTCCCTTTTCTCCAGACTCTATGGCGGATCCCACTTTTTCAAGTCATTCGGACACTGATTCATTTTCACATATAAGCAATATTACTTCATCTCAACTATGCGGTTCTCCAAAATATACTTCCAGTACTAAAGTTTTACATTTGGACCCCTGGGAAAATAATCCATTCCAAAATGAAAGCAAGGTTGGCTGTTCTTTTCCGATGGCACATGCTGATACTAGTAATGATCTGTTAATGAAAATTGAGGATGAAGAAAGTTTAACATTAACTCCATCTTCAATCATCCAGTCCCAGGTTCCATGTGCTGATAACAGTTCACCAGAATATAGTATTTCAGTGACATCCTTTGAAGATCCAATGATGTTGTCAAAGTAAGCATTTTTTTGCTTTTAGCTTATGTAAATAGTCCTCCCCCCAATTATACAAAAATCAGCAAAAATATAGGGAGAAGTTGGAGTAGCTCAAAAAAATGCCAATAGAATGTCTCTTAATGAAGTTTTTTAGGTAATATAGCTCTGTTCCAACACGTTATTAGATCATGCATCAATAAATGACCTCAAGAGGAGCTGTAGCTAGTCCTTTGTGAGAGAAGTCAATGTAGTAATAAATATGGCAGTGTTTTAATGTTAGGTTGCCAGTGGATGGTAGTGTGGACTAGAGTAAAATTTCCATTCAGTAATGTGGAAAAAACATAATATTTGCTCTTAATTTTAAAATCAGGATTAGGCAAAACTTGAGGAAAAAACATGCTCGACACATTGCTGATCTACGAGCTTATTATGACTCAGAAATCCAGAGCTTAAAACAGGAACTTGAAGCAAGCTATAAAACTGCTTCATCTGAAGAGCTGAAGAAAATCAATCAAAATCTTGTTGACAGGTAATATTTACTTTTGTGTGTGTGTGTGTAAAACAAAAATCTGTAGTTAAGTAAAACCTGCATGTAGCATGAATATAAAACGTATTGTTGGACAGTGAACCAGTTCTCTTTTTCCCTGGTTTACAATAGGGAGTTATTTCGAAGTAACTCTCCTTATTTCAAAATAACAAGTGTAACAGCCACATTACCAATCCCGTTCTTTCAATATAATGGGCTGGTTATTTTGAAATAATAACTCCTGCTTTCCATGAGGAAGAACGTGAGTGTGGAAGCTCAGCTGCTGCTATTTTGAAATAATTGGCCTCCAGAGGCCTCTCTCAATTGTCAGGTGTGGCCAGAGTGGCCAAAACTGCATCTTCACTGCTCTCCTTCTCCTGCGGAACTTAAAGCAGCAGGCTGAAGGAAAAGAGCTTGTAGCACATGTGTACCTTTCACAGTCCCATGCCATATAGCAACCATTCCAGGAACTATGTCAGACCCCAGCACTCTCTATGAGCCCACCTTGGCAGCCCTTGGCCAGGGACGAAAGAGGACACAAGCCTGGACCTGTGAGGAGATCCTGGACCTCATCTAAGTCTGGGGCAAGGATACCATCTTCTAGGATCTCTGCACCAGGAGGAGAAATGCCGACATCTTGGCCGGGCAACCAGTCATCTGGCTATAGAAGGAACACATGTGGACCCTCAGCCAGGTCCACATGAAAATCAAGGAGCTTTGGTACAGCAAGGCCATGGAGCAGCGAGGATGCTCTGGGATGGCTCCTCACACCTGCAGCTATTACAAGCAGCTCAATGCCATCCTATGAGAGGGGACTAGTCACCTTTCCCATCCCCCATTGTTTTCGAGTATGGCCAGGACATGCTGGTGTCAGCCTTCAGGAGGGAGGGATTGCGGAGGAGGAGGACCAGGCCAGTCAAGCTACCATGACTGCCATCCAAGAGCAACTCATCCTGGAACCAGTTCTCCCTTCCCAGGATGTCTCTTAGGCCTCAGATGATCCCAGCGAAGGTACTTCAGGTGAATTCTATAACTTTCCCTATACACATGTGAGGGCAGGTGGTGGGCTACCAGGGGCTACGTCTGGGTGGGCAGAAGATTTTAGTAAGTGGTCAAAGGCTGCACTTTTTTGTGGAGGAGGTGTGGGGTCAAGGTTGGGTACAGAAGGGTGCATGGGGTAAGGGACCGTGGTGCAGGAGATGGTGTGGGGTCTGAGAGGGTGTTTGGGTGGAGGAGGGGGTTGTGACCTGGGTCAGGATTGGAATGTAGGGTCAGGGAGGGAGTATGGGTGCAGGAGAGGATTCTGGCCTGGGAAAAGGGTTTTAGAGGGGATACAGGTCTGGGAGGGAGTTGTGACCTGGGGCAGGGGGATGCAGTGGGTTTGGATGGTGACCAAGGGGAGGGAGTTGGGGTGCAGGAGGGGTTGGGGTGCCAGAGGCAGGCACTGGCTGGGAGGAGTTTACCTAGGTGTCTCCTGGCCAGCAGGCTGCAGTACCCCCGTGCCAGGCTGGGCTTCTTGTCTGCTGCAGCCCCAGCCCACTGGAAAATGCAGCCTCCTCCCTCCATATGGCTCTCAACTCAGCATGGGGGAAAAGACTTTTATTGCCCCTGTCACTCAGACCAATCTTTCAGCTCTGATTGGACGGCTGTTTCCAGCCAATAAGAGCTGAGGATTGGGTTGGGGATGGGGAGATTGCATGAAACCTCTCCTTCCCTGCACAGCAGAGAGACGCAGGGACTGGGTTTTAAACTGCAGCATCTATGAGCCTGAGGGTCCTGGGAGGAGGCAGTTCCATGAGTTGGATCCGGTGGTTTGGCAGGCCAGATCTGGCCCCCAAATCTGGGCCGTATTTTTGTCCAGGTCTGGTCTACGTGCTCCTCACTTGGCTTACTTGGCCTGCCAAACCACTGGAATGGAGCACCAGTCTAGAGCACTCAGATCCATGACGCTGTGATATAGGAGCCCCCTGGTCCTTCTCACAAGGTTCCTGGAGAGGCCTGTCTTACTCTGGCCTCCATGGCGGGACACCTTCCTAAGACAAGCCACCACTAAAGAGGCTGGGGTCATGTAAACACCAAGGCAGCTGAGCCGCACCGTCTTCTCCTTCCCGCCTGCACCTTACCCAGGCCTTCTTGTTCCTAGGCCATGGGTATTGCGAGGCTCCCTTTGAATAGCCATGCCCCTGCAGGAAAGTGCCTGTTGTCTAGGCAATAGATGGGCTTGCTCAAAGCATGTCGCCATAATCTGAACTGAGACCTTTGGAGTCGGCACAGTGATTAGGGCTTGGCTTCATACACAGTGTCTCCCGAGATGACTGCCATTATAGCTTTTCTTCACAGCTGTGAGCATGGCGTGTCCACCATCTCCCATACCATCTTCCTGACTCCGCGGGATCCACCAGAGGAAGCGAGCCTGGGAACACCTGATACAGGACCAGATGGCCTGCCTCCAGTCCCTCATCTGGGGGCTTGATGAAGAGTGCTGGGAGTGGGCTACTGACCAGGAGGAGCACTGGGCTGACAAGGAGCAGAGGAAGGCAGTCTGGGACCAGCTGATGCACCAGCACAGGGTCATATGCTCTTCCCTCTCCTCTGATTGAGCACATGGCTGTGTGCATGGACTGGGCTTCCAGCCACCTCCTTGTCCACCAACTCTTCGCCCCCATTCCGCCAACCTCGTCCCATCCCTCCTTGGTTTCCCTTCCTAGGCCCTCGAACATGTGGCAGTGGCACATCTCAGGCAGCCAAACCCTCCCTCGCTACCCAAGACAGGCACCAGTCCCAGCATCATCCCTGAGGCCCTTCTCTTCTGCTCTCCCCCTCTCCCATTCCAGGTTCTTTCCCTGGTCCCTTCCCTACTGTATGCCCCCTCCCCCTCAAATAAACAGAGTTGTTCTTTCAAAAAAAAAACCTCTTCTTTATTTGCTCTGCAGGGAAGGTGAAAAGGGGAAAGGCACACAGAGAGAATGCAAGGGCCCCTTGTGAAGAGGCACAGGGGAGAGTCTCACAAGTGGCTTTGGCTGAAACTCACCCTGAAAGCCTCCTGGATAAGCACTGCCCCTTTATGTGCTCATTGAATGGCACTGGTATCCAGCTGCTCATTAGCCCTGGTCAACCATTTGGCCTTTCCCCCCCACAACCTGGCAGGAAAGTTTCCCCCTAGCTCTCACATAGGTTGTGGTGCACACAGTAGGCCGCTACCACATAGGGGATGTTGTACTTGCTGAGGTCTAGGTGAGTGAAGAGACTCCTGAACCTCCTCTTTAGTTGGTCAAAGGCACATTCCACAACTATGAAGTTCTCCTTGGTGGGGTCTGGGCTGTCCAAGTAGGCTTCCTCAGCCAGGGGAACAAGAGTAGGCTGTGTTGCCCAGGATGCAGATCAGCATGTCCATGTCACCAACCCTGATGGTGCAGTCTGGAAAAAAAGTGATGGCGTGCATCTTCTGGAACAAGCAGAAGTTCTGGAAGATGCAGGCATCATGCGCCTTCCCCTTCCAGCCGACGTTAATGTATGTGAACCATCCCTTGTTGTCCATCAAGCAAAGGGGTGGGAAGCAGGAGCCAATGCTGGGGGGAGCCAGTTTAAAAGTTGGTTCCCCCCAGCACTTTCTCTGCGGTGCTGCCTGTCCTCCTTACCATTGCTGCTGCCTCTATCAGAGGCAGGGGGGTGAGCAGGGGCTGCTTTGCGGCAGCAGTCCCTGTGCATGAGGAGTTCCAGCAGGAAGTTGGGACCCTCGTGCCCACAGGGGCTGTTTTGCTACAGCAGCCCCTGTGAATGATGACCCACCGGAGGGCAGGGGATGCTTCGCAGCAGCAGTTACTGTGTGGAGAAGATCCCAAAACCCCGCTGGGATCCATGTGCACAAGGGCTACTGCTGGCAGGGCAGGCAGCCTGGCTTAGTTTCAGTTCATGCCTGATGCAGGACAAAACACGCTGTTGCGCTGCAATTTAAAATGCAGTTGGAGCCAGGGGGTCGGGCTGTCCAGCTCCTGCTGCTTTTTAAATTGCGGTGCTGCATCAGGATTTGGTCCCGCACCCAGCGTAAGCTGGAACTGAGCTGAGCTGCCTATCGACTAATTTGAGTAGTCAATAAAAATTCTATTGACTACTCGATTAGTTAATTACCCACATTTTAACATCCTTAGCTTCTAGAGCATGGGTTCCCAAACTTGGGGATGTGCCCCCCTGGCAGGGCATGAAGAAATTCCAGAGGGGGCGCAAGGAGACCCAGCCACACCCCCGCCCCATCAATCCCACCCCAAGTTTTGCTGCTATTTTTTTGGGAGGGAGGGTGTGAGGGTTTCTCAAAAATCAAAAAGGTGGCGTGATGTCAAAAAGTTTGGGAACCACTGTTCTAGAGTGTGATGGTGACACACTTCTGCAGGAGGTTGGTGGGTCACAGTTGGGTGTCCTGTCATCTGAGGGCAGGGGCGAGTCACTCACAGAGGTCAAGGAAGGTAGCCTTCTGCATTCGGAAGTTCTGGAGCCACTACTTGTTGTCCCATCGCTGCAGGATGATGCGGTCCCACCAAACTGAGGACTCCTAACTGGTCTCCTGCCACAGTATTCAGGGAATTGAGGGTCATTTGCAGCAGTAGGACCTGGGTGAAGAGCTGCTCCTTGTGCTGAAGCAGCATGTGGGCAGTTTGGATGAACTGCGCCATGAGGTGCAGCATGAGGCCCATGAGCCTGGCACTGCTTTGCAGCAGCTCTGGCTGCATGATGTCAGCACTGGCATCCGCAAGAGCCACCAGAGCACACAGCATGAGTTTGGTGTCCTGCAAGGAGGTAGGCAGTAGAAGTGGCAGGTGGGACATGCGAGAGGAGCCCCTGTAAGCATGTGTCTCAGCTAGCTTCAGCAAGCAGCCACAGGAAGTATTTGCCCTCCTGGTGCCCTCCCTAAGGCTTTAAATCCGATGCAGGCTCCAATCAGTGTGGACACACTATTTCAAAATATTTCTGAGGTATTTTGATTTTATTTTGCGAGTTATTTTTTCAGTTTTACTTACTTTGAAATTATTTCATAGCATAGACATGTCCTTTGTGTCCCAAGTTGTAGCCTAATAAACTGAAATGATCAAAAGGTTTGTCCCAGATCTCTGGTCTGATGACATCCATGATCCTGCAACGCAGTTTTCCCACATGAGTACTCCAAAGCACCCCCAGGTCCTTGATGATGCGAGACTATGGATGTCGCCGGACCAGAGAATCCCGGACCAGAAAGGTTTAACCTGAATTGCCCCTTTTGAATCTACAACATTCTTCATAAATGTTTCTCAGATGTTTCTGCCAACTAGTACTCTGTCTGATATTACAGTCAACTTTATATAAATGCTCTCTTCAGCATAATTTGAATATTTTTCACATTGAGTCAGATTGAGTTTCTATATATCAACATCACCAATCAAGACATGTACTGTAAATTGTTTAGTGTATTTTAACTGTTTTTATACCTTTCAAAAGTGATTGGAATAATGTATTAATGACAGGAACAAGTTTTTCTCTTCATCTTCCAGCATCAATGGGTTGCTTAGCACTCAGTTTGTTCATTCCTACAAATAACTTGTGTTCCAATTTCAGAGATAAGAGTGACTACAATGCATATCATAATATTCATTATATTATAGGGGAGGTCAATAGTGCTGCCTACTATTAATTTGCCTGACATGTCCCATTATAAGACTCTATTTTCAATTGGTTATAAAATTGCCAAACTTTAAGTGTTTGGACTTATATTTTACGTCTGGTGTCCGCCTAAGGCTAAATTGTTTTGAAAATTTCAGGCAAAACATCTGAAGAAGTGCCACAAAAGCTCATATCTACATTTTTCATTAGTCTCTAAGGTGCTGCAGGACCATTTATTGTTTGTTTTTTTAAGCAAAACAGTTCAGCCCTTTCCAGAATGAAGCTATGGACAAATATGTTGTTTTATCTATGTTTTTAAAAATCTGGCAACCTTTTCTATGAACAGTTCTACCCATCACTATGTTTTGGAGCAGGAGTGTGGCAGAAAAGTGGCTGTTTTCAGGATTGTTCTTTTTGCTGCCCCAGGGAAATTCTGCTCAGATTTGGCCAAGTTGAAAGCCTCTTTAAAAATGTAGTTTGCACATGATTGATAGAGACTTCCTCAATTTTATCAGGTAAAATCTCCAAAGGTTTTATGCTCAGTGCTCATATCTCTTGTGCTGACCTGACTGCTCATGAGCCATCTTTACAGAGTTATTGAGCATGCCCCAACCTTTAACTCACAACTCAAATGTATGACTGTACTGTGCTTGTACCATCCTGTCAGAGCTCCTACACATGATACATTGATCTTTACTGTTGTTATAATACAGTTTTGCATTATGATGACAACCATTTTATCCACAGGACAAACTATTTTATCCACAGGCTAAAATCCCATGAGAAAATTAATAAGTGTGTTGTCAGAGGGAGTATTGAATTGCATTTATTAGATAAGGTATAAAATATTTGAAGAGTTGCTTGTTAAGTCAGCATCATCCATCCTACTCAGAGTATGAGGCAAAATAGTATATGATTGTAATTAAAGACTGTACCAATGCATAGGCACAAGTAGAATTAATTAAGGTTGCATATACAACCTTAATTCTGGCATTTCCTAACTTTTGCATGCTTGATTTTGGAACTTCAATAATGTTCTTTTTAAATAGGGTTTGGCATTTTTGATTGAAATATATTATTGGAGTCCAACTGTTTAGAAGGTTTATCTTTGAATATCACTTACAGACAATAACTGCAGCCATATCCCATAATACTATGATTCTGTCAGATATAACAAGCAAAATATGGTTGAGGTGAATCTGCACTCTAACTCAGGAACACCTAACTACTGCAAGAGGTGGCATTTAAGATTCAGCAGTTGGCAGTATTCCCTCTGAGTCAGTGTGGAAACAATGACCCAGCATTGTATTAGGGACGAGTGACTTTTTGATGGTGCTTTATTTGTGTAATAATAAAACTAAGGTCATTTGTCATCATTAAAAAGTCTCTGCTCTTTTCATAAGAGAGAGGATGTCAGTTCTAGAAACCTGGCTAAATTGTAACTTGGTTAATTATTTTTTACCTATTCAAGTTCTCACGTAGTTTCAGTTGCAGGAGAGAGTTCTTTTGCTTCCTGCCATAATCTGTTTTATAGTGTTATAAAATGAGAACCGTATTTTCATTTTTAGAGATGGTTGCTCTCCAGGGTAAATGAAATAATTCCTGTATCTATTTTGCATACTGTATCCGTTTTTATAGGGCTTTGAAGTGTCTTTGGATAAAAGGTGTACACATATATAAAATTATTATGTTAATTTAGAAGGGAAAAGGTTTTATTTTATACATTCTTTGTTAAATTAAAAAAAATTTATGCCTCTAGGTGTGGCCAGTTAGATGCTGCTCTCAATGAAGCTAATACTCGCATGAGAACCCTTGAAAATAAGAACAATAAGCTAGAAATGCAAGTTGTAAGTATATATTGTGGGTAACAGATTACAGTTGTTTAAGTGAGAAGGTAAAAGTGAACAACAGTTAACTGTTCATCTAATTTATATTTTTATGTTGGTCTATCCTGATCAGTACGTATTGTGAACATCCAGATCATATTTGCATAGATAATAAGTTCTTTACCTTGAGAACCTCTTGATCTACAAAATCCCCATTTTTTAGTTTCATTCCACTCTAACCAGTGCCCTTTCCCATGCAAAAATATTATAGCATCATGTGAGTTCTCTTTGCCATTTTATTCCCACACACCCTTCCCAGTGCTTGATGAGCAAACTGCGCATCTACAGATGTGATTTTCTTACTCTTGTTAACTTTTCTGTTCAGGGTTTGATGAGAACCATGACAGTTGTACACCCTATTCCCCCATCTTCCTTCAGCAAGAACTAAAGTTCGCCAATAGAATATTAAAGATGTGTTTCTGATATCTCTCTCAAAAAAGGGGGTTGGGAGGAGGGAAAAAGGCTAACTTTCTTTTCTTATTTCACACATGGATGATAAGGCACATTACATGTGCAGTGAGGCAAAAAGAACTAGCCCTTTACCTATATTTATCCTCAGGGCTCGCCAAGCGGCGGCGAGCCCCGCTCGCTAGTCGCGCAGTTCTGCGCTCTGTGCATGCTCTTCCGGGTTGTAATCTACTCGACACAGGCGAGTAGATTACATTATTTGTCGAGCCCTGTTTATCCTACTTTAGGTTGTTTATTAGGTGATGAGCTTTCGTGGGCCACACCCACAAAAACTCATCACCTAATAAATCATCTTGTTAGTCTTCAAAGTGCTGCATAGTCCTGTTTTTTGTTTCGGGAAGACCAGACTAACATGGCTACATCTCTATTACTATTCTACTTTAGATTGTAAAACCCCAGCTGGGTCAAAATATATGAATCCTCCTTTTATGACTCAGCTTTCCTGGGTATGCCTAAGCCATTTTATTCATGGCTATACAGCAACAATGGGCAACCTTGGCTAGTGAATGGGTTGCTTGAGTGGCCCTTACTCATCTCAATGCTGCAAGACGGTTTCTCAGGATAGGGTAATCTTGCTAACTGCACATTCAGACCTCAAATTTGTGAGGTGGACCAATTGAACTGTAACAGCTCTTTGATTGGATGCAGAGGGAGTGCGTGGTTCTTGCTGTAAATGTGTGCAGTCAGCATGTACCTCACTTCATGTGCCTTTGCTTTACCTGGAAGTCACGTTAGTAATACTGGTATTAAAAAAACAATGTGGATGGAAACCAGTGGACTCTGGCAATCCTGTGCTTAGGCAGTGGAAAACAAAATGTCTTGCGGGTCACACATAGAACCCTGATGGGCCATATATGGCCCTTGAGCCGCAGGTTGCCCACTGCTCTTCAGCAAATTGCTATCCAGAAAACTTGCTAATGAACAGGAAATGTTTATATATGATAGAACTTCGGTGCCTTGTCTTGAATCTTAGTTTTAGTGCATTGAATTAAAGAATGTAGCTTAAACTTTTTTTCAGTCTCTGGGCATTTCAAAAAATTTACTTCTGCTTTCTATCCGTGTAAGATTTAAGATTATAACTTTAATATTTAGAGACAAAATCTGTTATGTACCTGTTTTTAATGAACCATGTTTTCGTTTTTTAGACAGATTGGAGAGAACGCTTCTATGCAGTTAGTAATACTTCCAAAGTTTTGCAAGAGCGTATTGAAGAAATGCGCACAAGTCATAAAGAGAAGGATAACACAATCAGCCGTCTAAAATCTAGGCTTAAGGATCTAGAAGAAGCATTTGAAAAGGCTTACAAGTTGTCAGATAATAAAGATGCTAGGTTAAAGGAAGAAAATAAAATGTTTCAAGACGTAAGTGAGAAAATAAGTAATAATGGTTTACAACTGTACAGTGCGCCTTGAACTGTAAAAGTCTTAGATGTTTTTGGAATAGCCATCAAAATTTACTGCAGCAAAATCTGTCTAACATGACCAGCCAATGGACAAGGAAAATTCAGTCATCTGGAAGTGATAGTTGAATAAATGTTGAACAAGATTATCTTAGAAATACAGGTTGGACCTCCCTGGTCTGGAACCCCTGAGACCTGACTGGTCCTGAATGTTGGAATTTGTTGATCAGGAGAGGTCTCTTGCCACTAGTTTCTCAGGATATTGCCCCTCCCTCTGGCTGGCTCTGCTTCAGCCCCACTGCCACTGGGCTCCACCCCTGCTGCTACAGGGCTTGGGCTCAGCAAACTGTCATATGGGGCTCTCCAGTGACAGAGCTCTCCAGCTGCTGTGGCTTTGCTTCTGCCCCACCTAGCCAAGGCTTCTTGGGGACAGGGCTCCATGGCTGCCCTGCTTCTGTTCTGCCTGTGGGTTCCAGGGGACTCTGGCTGCCGTGCTGCTCCTGCATTCTGCCAGGGTTTCCCAAGGATGGAGCTCCTCAGCTGCTGGTGGCCTCACTGCTGCCATATCCTGCTAGGACTGCCCTGGAATGGGGCTCCCCAGCTTCCCTGCTTCTCCCATGCCAGAATAGGGCTCCACAGAGATGGAGTTTGCCAGTCCCACTGCTGTTCTACCCAGAGCTCACAGGTGATAAGGCTCTGCGGCTGCCTTGCTGCTGCCGCACCAAGACAGGACTCTGCACGAATGGGACTTTTTGGTCTTGCTGCTGCCCTGCCTGGGCCAGGGTTCTCCAGGGATATGGCTCACCCATCTAATGGTGAGGCTCCCCTCCACTGAACTTGTTGACTGGCTCGCATTCTTGGGTGCCAGGGCTCTCTGGTCCAGCAATATCTGTGATCCTTCCAGACCACGAATGTTGCCAGACCAGAGTCCCAGATTTAAGAGGTTCAACCTGTTGTTGTTTGAGATCAAATTGTTTATTCAAATTGGTCATTAGTGCAGATTTTATTGTATTTTGTTATAATTGTACATACTAAAACAAAAGAATATATATAGTATAGCTCATCTTTTATTTTTATTACTTTTTAAACTATTAGATCATTTTACTGACATTATAGAGAAATGAAGTATTATTTATACCCTTTAAGTCCAGATGGCTAGGTGTTGTTTTGCAACAGCAGGGAGACAGATCTTTAAAGACTCTGCCTACTCAGTTTCTTTTCTGTCTCCAGCAGTCAAATAGCAGTGCTAGTTTAGCTTACCATCTGTGTGTCTGGTAAAGTAACATTTTCTGAACTAATTTTAGAATAGTTCATTGATTTTATTTTTTTTTAATTCACTGGGATTGGGCTGAAGTTCTTCATTGTAACTCTTTGTGGTTTGTTCTGATTTTCTGTTTTATTGCAGATCAAACTTTTGGCTTTTCATTATTGCTTTATATTAAAGTTAATCTGTCTTTAGAGAATGATAATAGCAGTGAAAAACTATTGGGAACTTTAGCACCTTTTTTAGGATGGATTCTCAGAAGTGTTCTGTATTGGTCAAAATCTTTCCTTTTAAAGTCAATGGGAAATTTGACCATTGAGTTCACTGGGAGCAGAGCAGAGTTAGAATTGAGCACCTTTGAAAATCTCATCTTTGGTGGGGAAGTTATTTTGTTTCCTTTTATCTCTTCAGCAGTGCCTGCATCTTACATTAACAAGAAAGATTACTTTCTTGACATGTCATTTATAGGAAGCTTTTTATATCTTTTGTATGCTTTAATAACATTCATTTAAGAAAAATCTAATGACCTGCAAACAGGGTAATGTTGTATACCTGAGGAAATTCTGAGCTAAAAATTAAAAATTCTGCACATTATTATTAGTCAAAATAACACTACATAATAACTACAGTTTCAGTTATTTTGGATATTTATTTCAAACTACCTGTTAGCAATGATAACAATTCAGATATATAGAAAATCTCCTCCCAGGAATAGAGTTAAAGAATCCCTTACAACAATTGAGTTCTTGTTTCTCTGCCCCCTTCCCTTACAGCCCAGCTGCAGAGTGTCATCCAACCCAGATACCCGCACTCCTTCTCCCCCTGAACCCAGGGATCCAGAGAGAGGAAGAGCCTTATGCTCATTCCCCTGATTGTATGGAGTTTTCTGCATGCCACTTCTATCCTTCAGGATATACTGAGAACTACAGCTGCCAGGAACCCATCTCCTCCTCCTGCCCCCTTGTATTTTTGGAGCTGGTCTTTACTGAGTGCAGAGGCTCCTAGTGGTGGCCAGCAACTCTGAATCCCATTTCTGTGGAGGGGGAAAAAAGAAATTCTGCACACACAGAATTAACTTCTATGCACATTCTGCAATACTCAGTGGCACAGAATTCCTCCAGGAGTAAATGCTAAAGCACACAAGGATTAATACACAAATCAACAAATTGTTAACATTATTCATGCAAGCAAAAGGGACTGCCAGTATTTTAGGAATAAAACCTATTAGCAAAAATCTAACTTTCTGGACTTACCCAGTTTGTGTATTCTTATATATACCCTGAATATTTAAAAATATGCCTGCCATTGGGAATAGAAAGAAAAAAAGTGGATTTAAAACCAAAACAGCAGTGAGCAATAAAAAGGGCTAACTCTTGAATAGAGACAATTCTATTGATCAATAAACCTGAATTTGTTAAGAACAACTCCCAAAAAATTATTTCTTCATATTATTCAATAATACCCTTCTACGGTGAAAGACCACTTTCAAACCCTTTCTTAAAGACTCACCAAAGCAGTGCATCTAAGGGCTTAAATATGTCTTAAATAATGTAGATGTTCTTGAAAGTGTCCTGCTCAGTGGCAACTTTTTATTCGTAGTCTGCTATGAATGTAGACCAAACAGCGAGCCAAGGAGAGAAATGTAACTCTCCTAAGTCACAATTCTCTCCTGTATCTGCATCCTACATTTACAATTAGAAATACATAGTCTAGCCTTAGCCTCGTGTAAGGAAGCAAATATGCTACATTTTTATGAGTTTAGTTTTCCATGATATTTTAATTTTAATACTTGCAGTTTTTTTTCTTTTAGCTTCTTGGAGAATACGAATCCCTTGGAAAAGAACATGAAAGAGTAAAGGTAAGTATTAGTGAATTTTATTTCAAAGTTATTGAAATTTTTACGTGTGACAATATTGGACTCATCAGCTATCCATTGATAAGTGAGAGGATAATATTTGAATCAAGAGAACCGAAGGAGGGGAAAAGTTTTGAACAGCCAGTGTTAGGCCCAAATGTATCATGATGGCACAGAAATACATATTAATTAAATATTTAAGTATTTATTTAAAAAGGATTTTAATGAATGGGTTCATACTATGTTTTCAGTGTCATACAAGGAGGAAGAACATAGAGTTTACAGTGTATCAGATGAAAAAGGAAATATTTTTGCTTATATGATATTCTAATCCTAGACAACAAGGGTATTGCAAAGACAAATTGAAATCTAAGCATTTAGCTCCCTTTCAAATAAAAAGGTGACATACATTATAATTTTTCAATATAGATGAAATAATGTATTTTTTCCTGTAGGCCATGTACACACTAGGAAATTATTATTAAATTACTAAATTTGACTTATGAATTCCCAATTTAACAAATTCGAAATGGCATGTTCTCATTATGGGGAAGCATTGAAATTAGTCTGAGGCAGGCTCCATTAATGTGGACACACTACCTCAGACTCAGAGCCCCACGAAACACCTTTGGGAGCTGTGGGAGGCCTCCCAGAGGCCAATTAGCGACACTGGAGCATCTAACTAATGTTATTTCAAAATTACAAGTTTGGAATTAGCATTATTCCTGATGAAAAGTAGGATTACAGAATTCGAATTCCGTGGCCGGGTATTATGAAATAACAGGCTTTGTAGTGTGGATGCACGACTTATTAATTGGAATTTGGGGTGGGGAGATGTTTATTTCGGACTGCGGTCCTAGTGTAGACTAGGGCATAAAGGGTCTGTACTATTCACTTTTTCCTTTTGTGTATTTTATAGGATACATTGAATGCAACTGAAAATAAATTGCTTGATGCAAACACCCAGATTTCTGATTTGAAAAGGTAAAATGTGAAAGCATTTTAGTACTATCTTAATAATGTGAATCTAGGTTATAATGCATTAAACATTTACTACTTGATAATAAAATGTACTGCTGATCTTTAGATTTGTTCTCTGTTAGATCTGTTCGCTGTTTGTAAAAATTAATGAAGCACCTTTCTACAGATATTGAATTATTTTACATTACATTGCACAGAGTATAAGAGCCTTAATTTACAAAATTTTATAAACATTTTTCCTCATCAGAACCTCCTCCCAATCTGGAATGAATGGGCTCATCTCCATTCCGTTGTCATTCAGTTCAGCCAACCCATTGGTCAAGCTTTCCATGCTACAGTTTTTTCCTCAAAAGCCTTTGTCTTCTGCTTGTCTTTGTTCTGGTTTTCAAGAATGTGGATGCTGACAGTAATTTGTTTAATCTAGGCATGAATAAAGGTCAGGAAGGTATTCCATGTATAGATCAGAAGAAATACCTCCTATGTCTGTCCCTCCTGCTGTCTGAACCTCTCTCCTTCCTGGCTGATAGAACTGCAGTCCATTGAATTTGCACTTTCTGGATAGGCAGGAAACATGACCATCAAGAGAGAAATGTTAGGGCCAAAGTCCAGCCAGTATTGTTCATGGCTACAGACTGCTGAAAGTTTTCATCGCAGATTGCTCACTTGTTCCCTTGCAAGCCTGTTAAACAGAGAATTCAGGGATGCCCACGGGGGCATGGGAAAAGGGGTTTTAATCTGGGAAAGCTCTGATATGGCTCTCACAGGATCTCTTTGAGCTGATTTTTTTTTTTTTTTTTTTTGGAAGATGACTCACTATGTTTCTCTTGTATGGGTAGATGCTGTCATTCATTCTTTCCCTCCCATGTTCACCTGAACATTTCAAGTCAGAAAGATCAGGAGAGATGGGGAAATTACAATTTTTCATGTACATTTTGTTTGTTTTTCACAACTCTTAGGATGGTTACCAGTTTCATCTCCCAATCAATTCTAGATTTCATTTCTGCTAAGCCATTAACTTTACATTGGATTGTCTGAAGCCAGTCTAGCCAAAGAGAGAGAATTTATGACAATTTAAAATGTTGTCATAGCCCTTTTATAAATTTGTATAAATCACAGGTTTTTAGGAAGTCAAAATTCTTCTTTATTTTTTTGTGGGTCATAAAAAAAGTGGGGAAAAAGGAGGAGGAGAAAGTCTCCTGCTTGGTCTTTGAATTCATTCCTCAATTAAGAACATTTTCATTAAGCATTTGAGAGTTTTAAGATGAGAAAATGTGTAGAGACATCCCAAGCTGGCATGGTATCCACCTGTTTAAAATAAATTTACTGGTCATTTACTTGACATCTATCTACAATATTTTTTAGGTATTGTTGTGAAGATTGTGGTGCCTTTGCTCTCTTTGTATGCTGTGTTTTGAGAACAGGAGTCAGGGTCAGTTCAGTCTAGCGTTCCTTTTGCATTGTCTATTTCTCTCATCTGGTTCTAAGAACTGCTGGGACATAGATTACTCCAGATTGGGGCATCCTTAATAGGAAAGTAGATTTTGTTTTCCTGTCTGAAAGTTATACTTCTATTATGGGATCCAAGTGAAATTTTTCAGTGATACATAAAGTGGATCAGTACCACCTCGTTACAGCTTAAGAAACCCTTGTCTTTGCCTCCTACTCTCTAGGAAAGCTTCCCCAGCTATTGGCTGTTGGCTCTGTACTAGGGATGTTAAAGACTAGTTGACTAGTAGTCGACTATATGATAAGCAAATGCTTATTGGATAGACAATTGACTAGTCATTACCCTTCGCCCCCTTGCTGCCTCTATTAGATAGTCAGCAAAGCGGGACGGGGGAAGAAGGGGTATTCAAGGAGGCAGCGCCGTACAGTTGAGCTGGGGATCAGCTGTGTGGCACTGCCCCTTTGAAACGTGAAATTGGCATTCAAAGGGGCAGCACTGTGGAGCCTAAGGTCAGCTGGGGACCTGGGCTCTGTGCGGTGTTTCAGTGGAACCTTAGATCAGCTGGGGCGTCCCCAGTTGACCCCAAGTTCTGGGAAAATGCGGCACGGAACCCAAGGTCAGCTGGGAAGTCCCCATCTGACTCCAGGCTCCTCGGTGCTGCTCCTTTGAAACAAAATTTAACATCCTTACTTCCTCAGTACTCTACAAGCCTTCCAATTCAGGTTAGGAATTTCACACACCCCACTTAGATACACTTGAGTGTCTCATCTTTTATCAGTTGGACACCTGTAAACTACACCAATCCACTGCCTCTGTGGAAGCGGTACACCTCATTTCATGATTCTCCCATGTCACTTCAGATACATAGTTTTGAACGCTCATATTCTGCATTTTATGTCTCTCTTAATTCCTTTACATCTCATAATCATGATGTTCATCATGACATCATGCTAATTCTTAGTTTTAAACAGAGATCACTTACAGCCTCTTTGGTGAAATATTGAGAAATGGTTGGACACAGAGGCAGTATACCTGTCTGGGAATGCCTGGGCATATCTGTATCACAGTCCACCAATCTAGAATCCTGTAAGGTTGGGAGTTTTTCACTTTAACTCTGAATGCAGGCCTAACAGAATTTTTCTTAAGGTTTGGTTAATTGAAGGTGTGGGCTACTGTGGGGGAGAGGGGGGAAGGAGAGAGATATGATATGAAAAGTCTATGAAAAGTCTAAGGAGTAGATAGGGCAAATTATCTGAATGACACGTAAAACGAGGAGCAACCCATTAAATCCAGAACAGAGACGTCCTTTACAGAAAACCACCTTTCTGAGATGGAGAAAGGGTTTGTTTATTTTTTCTTTAGGGTGGAGCTAATGTAAAAAAATAGATTTCATTCAGATAGAACCCATGTAATATTATTGGTATTTTAAATGGTTTTACACTTGGTTGGAATTATTCCACAGTAATGTTTTTTTTTCTTGTCCTCCATTCATGTTGTTTAATCTTTGAATTGACAGAGCTTGGGATCATGTATAGTGAAGAATTTTTATATACTGTTTATGCTACTTCTACCTAAGTTCCACCAAGGATATATATTAAAAATCCTTATATTTTAATGCTATTTAAAATCTAATAACATTATCTTAAACTTCTTTTAAATCTCTTGGTAATATGTCTTCATTACTTCTACATTAGAACAATTTCAAAACTTGAAGCTCAGATCAAGCAGGTAGAACATGAAAATATGTTGAAACTCCGCCATATTACTGAAAGTCATTCAAAAACAAGTCATGCCAAGTAAGTGAATATTTTATCACGTGAAAAAATGGGTGATGTGTTTTATTAAGCAGTTTGCCTGTTTTGGCAAAAACGGATTATTTAATGTTGGACAGTAGCAATTGGAAGACACAATATGTAATCCACCATATTATACACTGGAAAATGATTAAAAGATAAAATAATATGGGCATCCAGTTTTGCAAGCTTTACCTGTACAATCCTTACTCTTATAAGTGATTTCAGTTACTTGACTGATATTACTTAGTACTTGGGGATTATCCTTGTGAGTAAAGGTAAACAGTAGAAAGTATAAGATCTGAACCTGCAATTGAACTATACAGGCTCAGTGTTATTGTACCTTTAGTACTTTGAATCAAGAGTAGATGTGAATTTTTAAAAATTTTTAAATAAAATGTTACAAGTGTAATTTAGATTTATGTGAAAACTAGAGGGCAAACTTTTCTAGAAGAGGGGCAAAACTGGGATGGGCATGCTTTGCTCCTTTGATATATAAAGAGAGCCTGAAAAGTTTTACCATAATCAAAATTCCTTTTAAATTATAGAAATATTAGATCATTGCTTACTGTTTTGTTTCAATGTACAGTAAACTTCTGATAATCTGGCACCTTTAGGACCCAGGGGGTGCCAGATTATCAGCTATGCCGGAGTACTAGAAGGGGGGCTATGAGGGGACTGGGGTGGGGGTTGGCAGGGAACTGCGCAGCATGGGAGAGGGCGGCGCTGCGGGACCAACCGGCAGCACCCCAACTGTTCTGCCCCCAACTTCCCCAAGTTAGCCGCTGCTGAAACTGACCAGCAGTGGACTTGGGGAAGCTGGGGGCAGAGCAGCTCCAGAGCACTTCCATGTTCCAGTTGGTGCTGGACTATCAGGAGTGCTGGACCACTGGATGCCTGACAATTGGAGTTTTACTATAATACTTTTAATTAGTGCTGTGGTGTGCATTGCCTGTTTATCTAATGCATACATTTTGGGAGTATCCATTGTTATGTACATTCTGATATAGAAGTACTTTAGAGAGCCAATGTGATCTATAATAGCAGTATTTTCTTGAATCTCAATTTTTTTCTTATGGAGCTTAAGAAATTTACCTGTTAGCAACTCAGAGGGACAATTTCTATTGAGGACTTGTTGAATAGATATAAAAATGGGATTCCTCCAAAATGGAAAAAATGTAGAGTTAAACATTTTGGGACAGATTTGCCCCCACTGGTGTAGGGAAGAGTTGCAATTTAGTGAAGTCAGTGTTAAACTGGGGATGAAATCAGGCCTTAGCAACTGATAGCAAACTTAGAGCATCATACTATTAAAAAAACCCAGCAGGATAGATTTAAAGAAATATAATTATTATTCTTGGTATTATGTGAATAATATACTGGTCTCATTTTTGTGTGCCTTTTTAGTGAATCTATATATAAAATAACTTTTTGGTATTTCTAATCAGAAATTTTTCAGTTTAAAATAGTTGGTGGCCTCTTTATTCATCACTCCTCTGTATTATTAGTTGTGTTTTTTCTTTTTAAGAAATAGGTAAGATGAAACAAAAGAAAAGAGTTGTAGGCTTTAAACCAGCAGATTCACCTCAGGTGCTATTGTATCTTAGTTTTGTAAAATTCATTCAAAATTTTTGAGAAGAAGCTAACTTGGTATCTGGCACTTTACATGAGAAAAGCAAGTGTTTTTGTACAGCAGTATAGATCTGTGGGAAAAAGTACATTTTTTTTCTCCAAATATTTACAAATTTGTAATTGTGTGTTGGAATTTAAGATTTGTATTTTCATTGGCTAGTATAAGTATTATTAGTTTTTTTTTTATTTCAAAACCAAAATTTTGAGCATTTAATAATCCTGATGCTTTTCACTCCAATAGCAAGCTGACAGCTTCTGATGTAAATAGACGGAAGTGGTTGATATCAGGAGCAGAGTATTCAATCTTCACAGGCCAACCATTAGAAAATCAAGAATGCAATATGGATAACAGACTGGAGGAAACCTACATTCCTTCTAGGTAATATAGCTTCCTGTAACCACCATCCTCCACTCTAACATAGTGGAGAATCAAAGCCGTCGTGATCTAAGAAATATCTGTGCAATTTCTGATTTTAGAAATAATTTTAATAATTTTCTCTAAGAATGATTATTCTTCAGTTTTATGTTTGCATTTATTTACCAAAGTTCTAAAGTATTTATCCATTGCTTAAAGTGCTGTGCATGTTTTGAAGGAACCAACTAATCTACTGTGAAACAAGCAGGGACTTTCCTAGGACTCAAAGGTCTTTTGGACCTTGAAGAGACCTGATAGGTATGTCTTGTTCACGGACAAACTGCCATTGCCTTTCTACCCTCTGATGAGTTCCACTTCAGCAAAGGAGTTCTCTATCAGAAATGCACAGGCATGGTAGTTGGCCACTCTGCTGGTTTTGCAGACATCAGTTTTGATGAAGATGGCACTCTGTCTTTTTAGTAGTTTCTCTTGTTCCTTGTAAATGTCTCAGTTCTGTAAGCATATATTTCATTTTAAGATTTTACAGAGTTGATGTTTGGATAGCTCTAGCTCACCAAACTTCACTCATTTCCACCATTGCTTGGATTTGGAAGCTCTTTTCTCCCTATAATTAATATTTAAATGTCAGATTTTTTAGGATGAAATAAAGAATATTATAAGAATTTCCGTTTTGATTTTTGTAAGGTGACACAATACTTTGTACTAGCAAACTCTAAAGTATTAACTCTAACTCGGCTGATGTTTGGATAGTCTACTTTATACTGCAATTTTGGTTCCTCATGTAGCTTTCATATATTATTTAAGGGACCATTCTCCTCCAGAAAAGGACTCTTCACAAGAAGACACTACAACATATGTAATTGAAAAAAAAGAAAATGAAGCACCGGACACACCAATTATGAGAGCCCTTAAAGAACTTGAAGGAAAAGCATTTAAAAGTTGGGGAACACAGACAGAAAAAGAAGACACTTCAACTAGTAAATTTATTTATATTCTTGGATTTATCTTGATTTGTATAATCTAAATCTCATATTTTTTGTTATTTTTCCTTCCTTTATTTCAAAGGATTGGAATTAGTCTGGCTCAGGTAACAGAGTAAAATTTGTAGCTTTGCAAAGAGCCTTTGAGTTTCCTAACAAAACCTGAAAAAGTAAAGCTTAATGACTTGTTTAAAATAGTAGAAATGCAAGAATTTCTCTGTGATATCATGTTAGTTAAATTATTTCAGTGCCTTTTGTCTAGCTAAAATTTATATACACTGGGTTTTAACTAAATTCCTATGATCTTTGTACCCACGTGTGATTTTTGTAGTGTAATGTCTAAATGTTGCAATGAAATCTTGTGTGTACTGTATGATTGAACAGACTTAATCTCTTCTGCAGTGATGCTGGAGTGGTATGTATTAATTACCTCTTTACATTAGGCTTTACTCAGAAGCCAAAAATATGGAGCCTAAATTCATACATCTAGGTTTGAAAATTTAGGATCTGTCCTAACTCCTGTGTCCCCTGTCTCTCAAGATACTTATGCTTTCTGTCTCATGTTTCTATTAAGCCTGTGCTATTTCTCACTTGCTCAGATTTGTCCTGTTAAACCTCATTGTAAATTCAGATCTTCTCTACTATACTTGTGCTTCAGAACAGCTCTTCTCATAGGTCAGGTTAACATCTTACTTCAGTGAATCTCAAATACTGCTCAATTTCTAGTGGGATCAGGACTTAAGCATGTATAACTGGTTAGTACAACACAAGCATACTGATAGGGAAACAGCTGAGATGGAACAATTACAGTTTTGAGTACAGTAGGTTATATGGGCACTGACTGAAGGAGAATCCTTGATATACTGTGTAATATAAATGTAAATTTTAATTTGAATATGTTTGTTTTGTTACAGAGACATCAAATCGACGTCATACAGTTGGATTTGATGAAAGCACTTTCAGTGCCCATCGGTCTCCAGAGAAATGCAAAGATCAACAAAGACCAAAAAGATATAGCTCACCTAGTGGGCAGAGGTCATCATCCCTCCCACCTTCAAACAGGAAGACAAACACACCAAGTAAGCATTTTTGTGTACAGGTGTTGTGTTGTTACTTCAAAATGAAATGTATTTAAATAACGGAAAGTGGTGCTATAAACAGCTGAAGATAGGACATTTAAAAGATAAGATTCTCACCCTTTTATCATGAATTTTCTGAAAAAAATGTTGCATACATTAGATACAGAATATGTGAAAGCTGTAACCTTACTGTCATTTGTGAGTGTGTCTCATACTTTATAGGATTTGAATGGTGAATACTTCATGAAGACCTTTGAAAATCATTCTTTAAGACTTTGGATCCTGGATCAAAGTACATTAAGAAAAGCTCTTTACATAGGAAAAATTTAGATACTTAAATCTTTTGTCCTATGTAGCAAGAAGAGAGATAATGCTGGCACCTGTGTCTGTGACATACAGTCCAAAACGATCTCCAAGAGAGAACCTGTCTCCAGGATTTAGCCACTTGCTTGGCAAAAATGAAAACACAATGACGAGGTACACATTTTTGTATTTACTAATTTTAGGGCAAGGCTTATTTTCTGGTAGTAATTATACAATTTATGGACTTAATCCAGCATACTCATACTTTTGTGAATAGTTCCTACTCATGGCAATAATCTTATCATAAGAACATAAGAACGGCCGTACTGGGTCAGACCAAAGGTCCATCTAGCCCAGTATCCTGTCTACCGACAGTGGCCAGCACCAGGTGCCCCAGAGAGTGTGGACCGAAGACAATGATCAAGCGATTTGTCTCCTACCATCCCTCTCCAGCCTCTGACAAACAGAGGCCAGGGACTCCACTTCTACCCCCTGGCTAATAGCCTTTTATGGACCTGACCTCCATGAAATTAGCTTCTCTTTAAACTCTATTATAGTCCTAGCCTTTACAGCCTCCTCTGGCAAGGAGTTCCACAGGTTGACGACACGCTGTGTGAAGAAGAACTTCCTTTTATTAGTTTTAAACCTGCTACCCATTAATTTCATTTGGTGTCCTCTAGTTCTTCTATTATGGGAACTAATAAATAACTTTTCTTTATCAGCCCTCTCCACACCACTCATGATTTTATAGACCTCTATCATATCCCCCCTCAGTCTCCTCTTTTCTAAACTGAAAAGTCCCAGTCTCTTTAACCTCTCCTCATATGGGACCCGTTCCAAACCCCTAATCATTTTAGTTGCCCTTTTCTGAACCCTTTCCAAGGCCAAAATATCTTTTTTGAGGTGAGGAGACCACATCTGTACACAGTATTCAAGATGTGGGCGTACCATAGTTTTATACAGGGGCAGTAAGATATTCTGGGTCTTATTTTCTATCCCTTTCCTAATAATTCCTAGCATCCTATTTGCCTTTTTGACCGCCGCTGCACTCTGTGTGGAAGTTTTCAGAGAACTGTCCACGATAACTCCAAGATCTCTTTCCTGATTTGTCGTAGCCAAATTAGCCCCCATCATACTGTACGTATAGTTGGGGTTATTTTTTCCGATGTGCATTACTTTACACTTATCCACATTAAATTTCATTTGCCATTTTGTTGCCCAATCACTCGGTTTGGTGAGATCTTCTTGGAGTCCCTCACAGTCTGCTTCTGTCTTGACTATCCTAAACAGTTTGGTATCATCTGCAAACTTTACTACCTCACTGCTTACCCCTTTCTCCAGATCATTTATGAATAAGTTGAAAAGAATTGGTCCCAGGACTGACCCTTGGGGGACACCACTAGTTACCCCTCTCCAATCTGAAAATTTACCATTTATTCCTACCCTTTGTTTCCTGTCTTTTAACCAGTTCTTAATCCAAGAAAGGACCTTCCCTCTTATCCCATGGCCATGTAATTTACACAAGAGCCTTTGGTGAGGGACCTTGTCAAAGGCTTTCTGAAAATCCAAGTATACTATATCTACTGGATCCCCCTTGTCCGCATGTTTGTTAACCCCTTCACAGAACTCTAATAGATTAGTAAGACAGGATTTCCCTTTACAGAAACCATGTTGACATTTGTCCAACAAATTATGTTCTTCTACATGCTTCACAATTTTATTCTTTACTATTGTTTCGACTAATTTGCCCGGTACTGAAGTTAGACTTACCGGTCTGTAATTGCCAGGATCGCCTCTAGAGCCCTTTTAAAATATTGGTGTCACGTTGGCTACCTTCCAGTCATTAGGTACGGAAGCCGATTTAAAGGATAGGTTACAAACCACAGATAATAGCTCAGCAGTTTCCCATTTAAGTTCTTTTAGAACCCTTGGATGAATGCCATCCTGTCCCGGAGATTTGTTAACATTAAGTTTTTCTATTTGTTCCAAAACCTCCTCTAATGACACTTCAATCCGGGACAGTTCCTCAGATTCATCACCCACAAAGGAAGGTGCAGATTCAGGAATCTCCCCAACGTCCTCAGCCGTGAAGACTGAATGAAGCAAAGAAATCATTTAGTTTCTCGGCAATGGTTTTATCGTCCTTGATTGCTCCTTTTATAGCTCAATCATCTAGTAAATCACAGTAAATGTGAAATATTCATATGAGAAAGAGGTCTGATCACTTAAGTAAGGGTATGCATAACTGGGACATATATCTAAAGTTAAGTTTGCTTTTTGAAATTCTGGGTCAGTATGCCGGGATACAAGTGACACCTGCTTTAAAAAAGTGTAAAAGAAAGTAAGCATTTAGAACTCTTTTTCACTCCCCATAAAAAATTGTGTGGAGACTAACCTTACTACTAAAACAAAGGATTCTCTTTATAGTACACTGGATATCCTGCTTAGCAGAGTTTGCCAGAGCAGCAGAGATAGCATTCTGAACCTGGAGGTGGACTACAGAGTAGGCATGTATAAGAAGGAGGAAAAGGGAAGTTCAACATCACTTTTAAGTGTAACATTGAAGTACTCACTCTCTTGAGAATGGAAGTCTGGCCTCCTTCTTTAGAAAGAAGCAGGTTGCATGAAGCAAGATCTTTGATATATGGAAACAAAAGAATCTGAGGGCATTATTTGATTGTAATTAGGAGAAATGTAATTGATTGTAATTAGGAGAATCCAGGGGATTGCATTTTTCATTGAAGAGGAAATTGTTTTTAATAAATCAAAATATAAAAAGATAGAAATTATTTTATAATAGTTTTTTCTAACAAGTACACTCTTCTTCCACCACTCGCCCCTCATCATTCTGTAGATTCAATATACTTCTGGATGATTTGGAAATTGCTCCTACGTCTACACTGCAACATAGCAATCCAAGAAAACGACTCCAGTTTCTTTCGCTAGATGATACAGAAGGTAATTTGTCAGAATGGGCATAATTATGATTATTTTTTAATTTCATTTTTTCCTCCTAAAGCAGGGGTGAGGAACCTTTTTTTTGGGTTGGGGCCACTGACCCACAGAAAAATCAATTGGAAGCCGCACACAATGCAAGTGAGAAGTAAAAACAAAAAAACCCTCAATAAAATGGCTCCCGACTGAGAAGGAGAAAGACACTCCCCACATTTCCCTCCCACACCAGAGGCTAGGTGGAGCCCAGACTAGTAGATTTTGTGTGCTCCAGTCCCACGGTGGGGCAGCGGGCAGGGAGAGTGAACTGGAGTACTTGCACAGACTCCTCAATGCTGAGGGGCCCTGAGGCGTAGGGACCAGATCTAGGCACCAGGTGTGAGGTACTCCACCCCTGTTCTAAAGTGACCTTTTTCCTCTGCATAGTTTCCACTGAGTTAGATAAGAGGAATCATGACAATTTTTTTCTAATAAAGCTTAGTCTGTATTTTACAATAACTAAATGTAATTACAATAATAGAATAAATATTTGATTTTTATACATGTGCATATACAATAGAATATAAATAATTCAACTGAAAAATAAGAAGAAAGGAAATAAGTGTCCTAAATTCTAATTTAGTTAAGTAATATATATATTATGAGGAGCCATATCAATATGTGTATTCAGTATCTTTAATAAATATTCTATTAGTAAGTATTGCATGCAAATAGTGAAGGGTAATTATAATAATAAAGTTATTTAATTAGTTTTTAAATTGATGGATGCAAATCTTATTTTAACCACATTTATATTAAACTACTGAATGTATATTTATCTTTTATACATGTTGAATGTATAGTAGACTTCCGATAATTCGGCACGTTTGGTACCTAGGTGGTTTATCAGATATGCCAGAGTATCGGGTGGTACTCCGGCAGGGGGGCTGTGACAGGTCTTCCGGGACCTGCACAGCATCTGGGGAGTGGGCAGGGAATGGTGTGGTGAGGGGTGAACCCTCCGCCGTTTTGCAGGAAGGCAGGGGAAGCTCCACACTGCCGCCAAGAATTTCCGGGAGGGGAGCGGGCTCCCCATCCCCTAGACTGCAGTAGTTATTGCTGAGCAGGGGGATCAGGGGTGGTGCTGTGGGACCAACCCTGGCAGTACCCCAGCTGCTCTGCTCCACCACATGTCCGCCGCTCATCAGTTTCGGCAGCGGCGGACTTGGGGAAGCGGCGGAGCAGAGTAGCGGGGGTGCTGCCAGGCACCAAGCAGGGGGCAAGGAGCAGCGCTGCGGGACCAACCCAGCAGCATCCCAGCTGCCCTGCTCTGCCACTTCCCCACATCTGCCGCTGCTGCTGCTGAAACTGACGAGCGGCGGATACGCAGCAGAGCAGAGCAGCTGGGGTGCTGCCGGGTTGGTCCCACAGCACTGTCCCTCACTCTCCTGCTTGGCGATAACTACTACAGTCTGGGGGGTAGGGAGCCCGCTCCCCTCCTGGAAACTCTTGGCAGAGGTGTGGGGCTTCCCCCACCTTCCTGCAAAATGGTGGAGGGTTCGCCCCTCGCTGCGCTGTTCCCCGCCCACCCCCCAGCCGGACACACTGCGGGTCCCAGCAGACCTGTCACAGGGGTATAATCCCCTTCCCCGCTTCTCCCCTTCCCTTTACCATCCACGAACGCCCATAGGGCTCACAGCAGTTCCAATTGTCCGGCTGGCCAGAGCAGTTCCAGGTTCCAGTTGGTGCTGAACTATCGGGAGTGCCGGACCACTGGATGCCGGACAATTGGAGTTTTACTGTATATCATTTATATTAATTTTAAATGTAATATTTTATAGTCAATTGTGTTTTAATTCTTTAACAATAATATAGAATACTTAGAGGCTACAGTGAAATGTTTGTCATTATTTACATTAAATATTTAAATAAATACCACCAAATTAATATTGTAGTATTGAGATTAGCAATGTCTCCAGTCATCAACAGAAACTAATCCCATAATTTTGAGAGAATTCTGTTAATACCACGAGGCATAAATAAACACAGTAGTAGGTTTGTAATAAAAGCCTCAAGTGTGAATGTTCATGTCTTTGTCAGTTTGTGTCCTGCATCTACTGTTATATATTATGGAAAATTTTAAAAAATAAACAATATTTTTTTTATTTTTCCTACTTTCATCTTTTCATAGGAAGACAGCTTTCAGGTAAAGGTATTGACAGCTATGTTAAACACAGTTCTTGCACTGAATCTTTGCACACTGGAATGAAGAAAGAAACTGAGAGATCTGGTTGGGAAGAGAGGAATATACCACACAAAAATGAAAAAAGTGTTTCTCCATCAGTATATGATGCTGATTTCAAGTATACATCAAGAACTAAGACATTAGCTGAAACTGAAAGACTTTTTGATGAACTCACACAAGAAAAGCAACAGGTAAAAACCATTTTTCTTCTAAATTGGTGAATGAATGCATTTATGTAAAAGGGAAGCTAGTAGACTGCCATATAGCTGCACTATGCCTGGACTCAAACCAATGCAAAGTTCCTAGCATTGTTCTGACAGAGCAGTCTTCCTTGCATACTAAACTTCTGATATTGCAGTCCTTTGACTCTTCTGAGCAAAGTCATATTCTACAACTGAGATGCAGACAAATGGAGACAGAGAGGGTCTGAGGTGAATCTGTTTTGTGACAAGCTGAGATTTAAACTAGCTTTTCAAAGATGAAAGGCTTGTGCATTAAACCATTCTAGCACCAAATTAGAGTTCTCTATTCTTCAAAGGGATATTTGTGCGAGTGGTCAAGAGTATATTAATTGTATAGTATAGCAGGTGTTCTCAAACTTTCTGATACTGCGACCCCCTACAATGCTAAATGAATTTGTGTGACCCCCTCCCACCCTCACCAAAGTTGTTAAGCAAAAAAAAAAGGGGGGTAGATGGAGGGGATCCAGAGTTGTTAAGCAAAAGTTGCACCACTTTGTCCAGTTTGGGACTGCACCCACCCCTCCCCCTGAGCCAGGCCCCCCCTAGTCTCCACATCCTAATGCACTCATCCCTGCCTCAGAGCTATGCCCCCTCAATACCTCCCCCCATCCCAGTGCACTCTCTCCTCCCCATGAGGCAGGCTCCCCTAGAACCTCACCAATCCCAGTGCATTCCCTCCTCCCCCTGACGCAGGTCCCCCAGTGCTCCCCCCATCCCAGTGTACGCTCCCCTCCCCCTGAGGCAGGCATCCTCAGCATCGGGAGCCCGTTCCAATCCAATCTCCCCCCTCCCCCCGCAGAGCCAGGCACAGAGGAAACTCTTACTTTTAAAGTTGCTTCTCCTGCAGCCCGGCTACCTCAGCTCACAGCATGTAGGGGCAGTATCACATGGCCAGCAGCTGTTCTCTGCTGCTCACGTTGGTCAGAGCAGAGCACGCTCCGGTGCCCCCCTAGCGTGGCACCCGACAACTGCCCCCTTCTGCCCCTCCCCCCTTCACTAGACTCTGTGGCGCTCCTCACTCCCCATCCCCTGCCAGACGTGGCAGGGGAAAATTGTCCCCGCCAGGCTTCCGTCTGGTATTTGTCTCTCTCTTTTTTTTTTTTTTTTTTTTTTTTTTTAAACCAGACAGAGCCTACAGAGGGAGACAAAATTTTTCAAAAAAAACCCCTTGGATCCAGCTGCGACCCCCCCCCCCCCCGTAAGTGGGTCACAACCCACAGTTTGAGAAATGCTGTAGTATAGGATACATTATATAGCTATACAATATCTAAGCACCTCACTGCACATATATTGCTAACCTGTCCCTGACTTTCTTGCAGATTAAAGATTAGGCAGGTTTATGCTGGCTCTTGAATTTACAGCTGCAGTATTTTGTGTGTTACTAGATTGAGGCTGCATTAAGTCGAATACCTTGTAGTGGGGGAAGAATGACCTTACAAGCAAGATTAAACCAGGTGAAAACACTTATTTCTGTGTGTCTGACTATTTTTCAGTTAATTTCCCAATACTGGAAGTCCAGTTTATATTCTCTACTTTGCTATTGAACAGGATATGGTTTAGTGGATTGTAACTAGGGGTGTAAGAATGTAACCAGGTAACCAGTAAACTGATGCTTATCAGTTAATGGCATTGGTTACACTCATCATAGGGCTGCCGGGAGCCCCAGCATCCCTGGGAGCCGCAGCAGCCCCAATGGCACCGCAGGACTGGCTGTCATGGCAGCTCCAAAAGCTGCAGCAGGCCTGGGAACCCCACAACTCCGGGAGCTGTAACAGCTCCGGGAGCTGTAACAGCCCCGGGAGCCATGGCAGGAGGGAGCAGGGAGCTGTGAGTATCTGTGTAGCCAGTAGAAATTCTATTAGTTACGTGGTTAATAATTTGTTTGCGTTTTAACATCTCTACTTGTAGCAGTAGTTTTTCCATTACACTCTACACCAGGGCTACTCAACACCTGGCCCATGGGCCACATGTGGAGCTCAACACGCAGCCCGCTGGTGGTAGCCAAAACAAAAAATAGTCAATATAAAGTTCTTCTGCTGCTATGCATTTTAGTAATTAAATTCCTGGACTGTCATTGCTCATTAAAAGTGCTGTCATGTGGGTGGAAATCGGGTAAATATTGCACTTTATTAATATCAGCAGAACTGACCTAAATGGGGCCTGCATGTTGTGTTGTCTTGCCTTAATCTTTGTATTCATGCCCATCAGTGTGAAAGATGCTATTTGCATATATTTGCACATATTTTGCATGCACATGCAAGCACACTTAAATTCTCAGTCAGAATCATTTAAACTAACTGATATATAAAGATGTAAGTTAGAGCAGGAGAGCTCCATGCGCAATTGGAGGTGAGTATCTCTGAAAAATCTTAGACATGGTCTTCAGACTCTCACACATCTATGGACCACAGGTTGAAAACCGCTGTTCTATGGCAACAACAACCTTTTGCAGACCCTTTTTGACGCAGTCCATGGACCCCAGTTTGTAAACCATTGAGTTAAGAGTATAGAAGAACCTTAAGACTTACAAACACATCTGGAATGGAGATTGTTCAAAACTCTGAATAAGGCATTATACGTATTCTTTCAAAAGCTTACAACTGAACTAACATAGCTTTGAAGCTTTACTATGCAGAACAAAAATGCTGCTCCCCTCCTTTTTAGTAGTTTAACTGAGTACAGTACTATATTTGCTTTTTGTGTGCTTATGCTGCTGCCACATTGCATACTTCTGGTAGGCCCACACTTACTAGCTTTATTTTAGCTAGCACAAAGAACAATAGCAATGAAGATGTGGCAGCACAGATGTCAGTGCAGACTAGCTGCCTGAGTACCCACTCAAGTAGACAAGTATCCGGGTGCTAGTGAAAAGCTGTTAATACTTCAGAAAAGACCTTACTGGAAAATGAGGACAGTACCAAAATATTAATTTGAGAAGTACCACTACTTGTAACTGTATGGTATTGAATGTATTATCTTTTCCAAATTGTTTTCTTTAGGAAGCTCTGGAAGATCGCTTGGAAAGGATTAATAGAGACTTGGGCTCAATCCGTATGACACTGAAAAGATTTCATGTTTTACGTACCTCTGCAAATCTTTGAGACCTGTATCCATTAAATTCAGATATGCTTTTGTTTGCACTAATGTATAATTATGCACACACAAATGCAAATTGTTTCGTATTTTTGTAAACCCTCAATAGCAGTTTTACAGCCATTATCCTTTACACACAGCAATATTTTGTACTTCAAATAGGCACATATATTTAAGCATATTTTCTTACACTTGAGAAATCAATCTGTTGTGTATTTTACTATTTTTAAAAAAGTGAATTATTTTTAAATAGTGTATAAGAATTCTGTTTATAAGGAAGTAAACTGAGGCAGCTTGTTTTCTGAACAGAATCATGTTGTAATTCCTTTGCTGTTCATTTTGCTCACCATTTTATAGAGATTAGTATCTACATTGTAAATAATAGGTACTGTGACATTTTGAACTTTTATATTGTGCAGAAAGCAACACGAAGCTTCTGTGGTGTTCATAACTACAAGCTTATGGTAAATACCTTTTATGGTAAATACCTTTTATTTAAAATATCATGGCTTGCTTTTTAATTTGTTGTTGTGACACATCTTAAATAAATGCATATCTGCAATGTGGAATTCTTTTAAGTATCCATCTGTATAAATGCAAGTAACTATACAAACTGAATTTTTTTCAAAATTATATTTCTTGTGTGATGGAGTTAAGGTATGACAGAGCCACATGAGTTAATTTTTTTCTTTATCATTGACACTAATTTATTTAGAATCCTGGTCAAACTATTCAGGGCTAAATTTTGTTTCATGCCATCTGGTCTTGTCCTCAGATATCTCAATGTTGTTAAATAAGACTCCTTTCCCAAGAGGCTTAGAGAACAAAAAGTATAGGAAGCTCTTCAAGTGTCTAGAGGTTGCACAAACAGTAAAACCTTTATCGCAGCTTATGAGGAACATCTTCCCATTATGAACCTAAATTAATGTTGAAAAGGAGTTTTCAAGTTACAAGAGGGTTGAGTGTTGAACACAGTCTGCATATAGTGTGAAGATACAGAGCACTGCAGAACTATGTGCATGGCAGCATCAGTAGAGGGCCTTTTATGTATAGATATCCTTTTCATGCCCCTCACAGTCTGAAATAAAGGCCTCACTCAGGTGGGGAACCCTTTTTGGGCTGGGGGCCATTGACACACTGAAAAATCAGTCAAGGGCTGCACAAAAGTCAGAAGCAAAAACAAAACAAAAACCCTTCACTGATGTGGCCCCCAGCTGAGAAGCAGAAAATCCGACTTCCCACAGTACCCTTGCACACCAGAGCTGGGGGAGGAGGGATAGCTAATACGTTTTGTGAGCCTGCCTAGGACCGGGGTGGGGCCAAAATGACGGGTTCAGCGTATGGGAGAGGGCTGCTGGGAAATAGGCGTGGGGTTTGGGTCAGAAGGGAGGGTGCAGAAGAGGAGGGAGGTACAGGATTGGGCTGGGGCGAGAGGGCTGAGTGGGAGGTAGTGTGCAGGAGTGTGGTGGGAGGTATGGGGTCTGGATGATGGAGGGGTATGCTTGCCTAGCAGGAGGACATGGGGCTGGAACACCTGAATCCAGGCTGTAGGTTCCCTCTCCCCACCCCGCTCTAGATACTTGAAGAGTGCCTTATATTTCTTCCCTCCTAGCCTTTTGGGAGAGGAGTTGCTGTTCTCTGTTTCCTCTATTTGTAATCATTATGAGTAATTAAAAGTAACAATCAGTGTAATCACTCAAATATCTCACAGCTATTTTCCCTTGAGGAAACATTTTGCTGTAGTAATTGTGTACTTAATGTTTCTACTTTGTCTTGATAAAATTCACACACACAAAATGAAGGGACGTATAATGACTATAATACTTGACATAGAAATGTATTCTGTACTATGCTTCAGGAAGTACAGTGTATTTGAGCGAAAGAGTTGAGTTCTGTTTCACTTTGGCTTTTAGGTGTTTCTGTATAATTTATCATTCTAGTTTCAGATTTTGCTTCAGTACTTTTGTAACCAGTGATTTCTTTATATAGTTTTAGCAATTAGAAGCAATACTGCATTATGTCTGGGTGACTGTATATTATTATATTCTTTTTTAGCTTGCTTACTCTTGGCCTGTGTTACCAGATCATTTCTAGCATTGTTGCTATGTCTCAACAACTCTACTGTATAAAGTTCAGACACAATGGATTACACTGAGTGCTAACCAAGTTTCTCTCCATGACACTCCAGGACCATGGAAATCTAACCACAATTGTTTTTGTTTTTTAAATATACCCAGAACATAAGAATGGCCATCCTGGGTCAGACCAAAGGTCCATCTAGCCTATTAGCCTGTCTGCTGTCAGTGGCAAGCACCAGGTGCCCCAGAGGGGGTGGACCGAAGACAATGATCAAGCGATTTGTCTCGTGCCATCCTTCTCCAGCCTCTGACAAACAGAGGCCAGGGACTCCACTTCTACCCCCTGGCTAATAGCCTTTTATGGACCTGACCTCCATGAAATTATCTAGCTTCTCTTTAAACTCTGTTACTAATCATCAGGCTGTCTCTGTTCTAATAAAAGTTATGTTCACACATTTAAAAAATAAAATTTGCCTTTTACACTTACAACAAAATCTGTATGTATTTGTTACGTGGGACATTACTGAATTACAAAGATGCATTCCTAATTTTTGAATTTTTAAATTAAATATTTAGTAACATCTGCTTCTGATGCCCAAGAGTTATATTAGGTTTAGGAATATTACATCATTGATAATATAGGTATTACCCATATCGTTTATTTCAAATTCTGTCATGGTTCAAGCTATCAACAATATGATTACTTTGCAGCAGAAAGAGCAGGGTCATTGACATGAAGAAAGTCTGTGCAAGTTTGAGTCTAACATTAGAGAGCTAGGTTTTAAAGCATTTACTGAAAAAACTTCCCTATGTGCTCCTGTACACAGACATTCCAAAAGCGGGGGAGAGAGAGAAAGAAAGAAAGCATGTATGCTGTAATCTCAATTTTGGCAGTGGAAGGGTAGGATGGGACCAGAAAATGTCTGTGAGGGGGAGCTTAGGAGGTAGAATACACTTGCTGTGATCTAAGGGTACCTCTAGACTACATGCCTCTGGCGACAGAGGCATGTAGATTAGGCTACCCGGCATAGGAAGATGAAGCAGCGATTTAAATAATCACCGCTTCATTTACATTTAAATGCCTGCCACGCTGAGCTGATCAGCTGTTTGTCGGCTCAGTGTGGTAGTCTGGACGCTCTGCGGTGACATCAAAGGCATTTGTGGACCTCCCAGGTAAACCTGATCCCAGGAGGCATACCTGGGAGATCGATAAATGCCTTTGATGTCGACCACGGAGCGTCCAGACTACCACACTGAGCCGACAAACAGCTGATCGGCTCAGCATGGCAGGCATTTAAATTTAAATGAAGCGGCGATTATTTTTCTATGCCAGGTAGCCTAATCTACATGCCTCTATTGAGTTCAAAATATCTAGAGAACAAAAATCTCAATCTCCTAGCAGCTGCCATACCAATCGCCAAAAATGGTGTTGTCATGATTTTGAATGATCACAGTATGCTTGCTAATTCCTTCAAATGTATAATTCAGCCTGGAAGCCTTCTCCCAAGGAGTCCATTACTGGATAAGTTTAAAATTTGGGAAATAAGATAGAACTTCAGTCTTTATGTTGTTTTAAGTGATTTTTTTTTCTTGTTTTCAAATCTGTTCTCAGTTATCAGAAGAACTAATGTTCCTTGGATAATTAATATACCTACTGGTCACCAATTTCATCTATTCCATTTTCACTCCACTACCTTCATTTTAGACCTAAATTTACTTCCATCCTACACTCTCTGGTGCCATTCCCTTTTTATTACTGTCATTTGTTAACATCAGGAAAGAAGAATCATTAAAGTGAGTTTATATCATTTCTGTCTGAAAGTAACCTTCCATTAGCTCAGGCTTTCTGAGCTACTTCTGTTTGTGTTCTCATGCTGCGGAGAAAAACTCCTCCTGCCTGTTTGGCCAGCATTTTCAAAAATTTTCACTGATTTTGGGTGCCTTGCTTAAGACACTTCTTGCCTGATTTTCAGAAGTGCTGAGAACTTGCATCTCCAAATTAAGTCAGTGAGAAATCTAGGTGCTCAACTCTTCTGAAAATGAGGCCCAGAGTATCTTAAGATGGATACTGAGTAATAGGCAGACCCAAATTCAGTGGCTGCTTTTGAAACTGTCTATTATTGCATCTGACATTTCTGAATGGTGTCTCTTTAAATGAGATTTTTAAATGTACAATTTTAATATGGCTTTCCTTTAACACAGATTTAAATCCTTCTGTGCTGATGATAAAATTATACAAGAGGCTGCACCCCTGCTCGCTATGCTCTGCAACCCCCATCTGTCTGCTACAGCTAAATCTTGGCCTCCCTTCCTAACCATGCTGCAGTAGATAGGGGGGCTGCCACCAGCCCTTCCTGTGGTCAGATGGGGGCTAGACCATGGTACCTGCCCTAGAATCAGGCCGGAGTCAGGACACTGGCCAGATGGGGGCTGGGCCCCAATTGGGCAGGGTGTCTGGCTGGGAGGAGGGGTTAGGAGCAGGCTGGTGGGGGCAGGAGGTTTGGCTAGAGAGAGGGGACAGGAGCAGGCTGGAGGCAGGGGGGTTGGCTGGGGGAGAAGGGAGCAAGAGTGGGCTGGAGGGAGGGGGTTTGGCCAGAGAGGTGGGTCGGGGTGGGGGGGGGGCAGTGCGGAGGCACTGCAGGTTCAGGATCTGGACATGAGGGGTTGGTGGGGCACTACCTTTCACCGCTCCCAGGCTTTTCTTGTTCCAATGCGGAAGCCATGTGTAGCCCCTCTCTACTTCTGGGTCCGGGGCCCAACGATCGATGACCCAGCAAAAAACTGCCACCTGCCTCACCTGCCTGGCTGGTGCTCCACCCTCATGCCCCCACCCTGCAAAATTTTTAAAATTAATTATTTAATTACTTAATTCCTGTGCGAGGGGAGGGGCGAAAGCCCAGATGCTCCGTATCTGATCCAGCTCGTGGGAAAACATTTGCACTGTTGTGTTGTTCTCCCTCCCCCCCACACCACAGGAAGCCAGCGCTGGTGCTCTAATCTTGGGGGAGGGAGGCAGGCATGAGGCTGGAGTGCCAGGCAGATGGCAGCCTAAGGCAGATGGCAGTGACAGTTCTTTGAGAGATGTCCCCATGGACCCCTAATATTCCCTATTAGGTCGGTGCGCTGCCACCAAACCACTGATCGGAGATTTTAGAGCAGAGTCCCTGGGGCCACGCACATGCTCATCTACCATCGCACGCTCCTAGGTGGCAGTCATCATGCATGCGTGAGCCTCCTTCCCTAGTTCCTTCTCTACTGCCTCTGGATGGAAACAGAGCTGAGCATTGCTCCCTACCTTTTTTCATGTTTTAGATAAGTAATCCTCCTTTAGAGCCAAGTTTTTTCTCCCAAGTTAGTCAGTTGTTGCTATTTTAGTCTAGTTGTTTTTTTTTTAAAAAATACACCCTAGAATAGAATACGTTTTTTCTCCCAGTTTATTCCCTTCCTGTAGTTAGAGAGTTACTCCTCACCATGCCCGGCTCACTGGCTTATAGGTGCTATTCCACCTGCAAAGATCATATACCCCGTTTCTGACAGGCACACACAATGTATCTGCTGCCCTGGAGAGGCACTCGTTTCTCAAAAATGTCTGCATTGTGCAAAACTGAAATCGAGGGTGTGACGGGACAGAGATCTGCATTTCATGTTAATGTTACCTGAAAACTCACTGAGACCTGCATCAGACCCAGCTCAACACCTGATGAACACAAACAACATGGAGGTAAAAAGCCAACCAAAAAGTGAGCCTCACCTTTACCTCAGGAGACACCAGCATCCAAGCAACCGTCTCCCTCATGGCCAGTGCCAAGAGCAGCTGTGGCACCATGTCTAAGCACCTATGATACTTTGGGTGTCTCTGGGGCTGCTGGAACAATTTAGCAAAGTAGGCTGCTCAAACTCCTGTTCCAAGGCGTGAGGTCTTTAGCTGCCTGCCTCATCAGCTGCAATAACATCCAGCACTGAAACTATCTTGATGACGCAGAATGAGAACGCAGCGCCTCCCATAATTCCCAGCACTGACACCTCTGCCACAATAGCACCTAGTGCGTCTCGACTCCAATCAGCACTGAGGCATAATCCAACGCCTCAAATAGCATTGGTGCAACCTATGACAGCACCGTCAACGCCAGCTCAGCAATACATGCAACATGGAGACTTATTAGTCTCCTCTGTGTTCAGTTACCGTTTCTCAGTACAGATCATTCTCCTGCTATGCCAACATCACAAATGACATGGTCTCATGAAAGATTGTCATCCAAATCTGAAAATGATCTTGAGGTGAGGTTTTCTGCAGAAAACTCTCCCCACACAGATAAATCTATTTACTCTTTCAGATCATACTCTAAATATGGGAACATGTCTCCATGGTATGGTAATCCCTGGGTACCTCCACCTATGCCATATCCACACTGGCAATATTGGAACAACTTGCAATCTCACCAGAAACACCAGCATGGCTGGAAACGACATTCAGTGCAATATTTCCCTTCATCACCTTCCCTACCTACAAAGCAAGAACAGGAAGTGGACACCCCTCCCAAATAACTTGCAGATGTATCCCTTGAGCCAAATGAACCTGCCCTGGTAGAGGAAGCAGCTGTACCTCCAATTCCAGCTACTTCAGATGACTCTGCACATTTTCAAGACCTTTTTAAACATGTGGCAACTAAATTAAACATTCCTCTCTAGGAGGTCATTGAAAACCAACATAAATTAATGGACATGTTGCACTCAGTAACCTCTTCTAAAATAGTACTGCTGATTAATCCAGCAATAATGGAACCTGCAAAGATGGTGTGGCAAATGCCTGCATCAACCTCCCCTACCTCTGAGAGCAAACAAAAAATATTACATTCCACTCAAGGGCTCTGGGTTTGTTTTTCAGTCACACAATACCTAGCTCTTTCGTGGTGGAAGCTGCACACCAGAAAAGCAAGCAGCAACAATTTGGGTCACACCATTGGACCATGATGGCAAGAGACTTTATTTATTTGGATATAAAATTTTACATGTCTTCTACCTTACGGTTTCATATCTCCAATTATGCTGCTCTATTGAGTAAATATGACCACAGAAATTATACCAAGCTCAATGATTTTATTGCAGATATTTCTGAGGCAAAAAGACATCAGTTCAAAGCCCTGATAACAGAGGGTCACCTGATTGCCAGAACAGCCTTGCAGGCTGCCTTAGATGCTGCTGATACAGCTGCATGATCTACAGCAATAGCAGTAGCGATGAGAAGGGCTTCATGATTTAACTCTCCTCTCTTTCCTAGAGAAATTTAAGTTATGGTGGAAGATCTTCTGTTTGACAGCCAGAAACCGTCTGCAACCAATACCAATGAAATTCTTCATTTGATGAAGGACTCCAGAGCAATGCTCTGCTCTATACGGATACACCACCCGACACCTACAAGGAGACAATACAGGTATTAGCTCCACACTAGGCCTCGATACCCTCTGTATACTCAACATTACCACAGACAAGACCAACAGCAACAGAAGAGGGGTAGAGGCAGAAACCAGAGGCAACACCCCCCCCTCTACTACCTCACACAGTCACAGCAATCCAGTAAGCAAATTTGGACATCAGGTCCAGGGTCGTGAGAGCCTCTTACCTGTTCTAATGCTAATTGCACAAGCTAAATTTTTTTCACCACCTTCTGCTACCATTCTTTTAATAATTGGCAGTGTATAACCTGACAGATGGGTACTCCAGGTAATTGAAAAAGGCTATCTTATTCCCTTTGGCTACGTCTAGACTGGCATGATTTTCCGCAAATGCTTTTAAAGGAAAAGTTTTCCATTAAAAGCATTTGCGGAAAAGAGCGTCTAGATTGGCACGGATGCTTTTCCGCAAAAGCACTTTTTTGCGACCGGGGCTTTTTTGCTCAAAACAAATCTGAGCTGTCTACACTGGCCCTTTTGCGCAAAAGGACTTTTGCCTGAATGGGAGCAGCATAGTATTTCTGCAAGAAGCACTGATTTCTTACATGAGATCGCCACTGTTCTTGCGGAAATTCAAGCGGCCAGTGTAGACAGCTGGCAAGTTTTTCCGCAAAAGCAGCTGCTTTTGCGGAAAATCTTGCCAGTCTAGACACAGCCTTTGTGTCTCTACCCTCTTACCATTCCTCATTCTAGTCCCTCTCCAGAGACCACTCTCACAAGAATCTGTTTCAACAAGAGGTAGACCACTTTTTGCACATAGAGATGACTGAAAACCTGCACAATTTCGGGAAAAAGGATTTTACTCTAATTACTTCCTGACAGAAAAACAGTCAGGAAGTTGGAGACCCATCTTACACCTGCGTGTAGCCAGACAGCCCCCCGTTTCATCCATCTTGCTTGCCCTCTGAGATGTCTGTATACAGGACAGAGAAGGAACAATAAGAAAATCAGCATAGCCATTAAGCTTTGATCTGCTTTGATGCGAGATCAGGATATGTGAGTGTGCCCAGCTGGCACCCATGTTGATTCGAACACACACAGTCCCTGGAAGAGGAATTTCCCATTGAGAAAAGAATGCTCAGTACTTCCAATTTAGTTATCTCTCTTACAAGTGTAAATTAAGTTCACAACTCCCTTGTAAGAACTGGTCTCACAAAAGACAGACCAGCACCATTTGGAATGACAGACAAGAAAGAGAAATACGTGACCCCATGGGTATAAAGGTGGGTACAGCAGCGCACTCATTTTTGAGTGTCATTCTATCCTCTACCTGCTGGTCGGGTTAGGTGTTTGACCTCCTGAGGTTCTATGGGGACGCCCACCTCGTATTTTCGTCTTTCCGAGGAATTGAGGGACCGGCCCTGGCCTGACATGCTGGAGTCGAGAGGCACAGAAGGGGGTAAAAATTGTACCTGGATGTGGTCCTCTGTCTTAAGTGTACACAGACTTAGAGCTCTTTAAAGATTAAGCTGTTACTTGGTACTATTATTTCTGTTTTCCTATCTTTATCTTCTTTGTAATCATTTTTTTACACATCATTTTTTTATATTTTGCTAGCAGTTAAGAAATAGAACAATAGCCATTGCAACCATATGATTTATAAGCTTCCTCAATAAACCTGTAACTGTTTAAGCTTTAACCTGACTCCTTCAGTTGCTGTAACAGAACCAGGGACAATTTAAAAGAACTTCAGCCGGTCTTAAGGGACAGATATAGGGAGAGCTTGGGCGTTTGGATTTGTGTCACTCCCAGGAGGCAGATCCGTTGGGGCACTTCTCAGCCTCCCCCAGGCTGCCCGCTGCGAAGGAATCACAGATTCTAGCAGCTAAAATCTGAAGTGTAATAAGCTCTCCCTGTACACTTATTGGGCACCCGTCAGCCTCCTCCAGGTTGCCTGCTGCAAGGGACCCCGGTCTCGGGTATATAGCACATACACACTGCCCTGACCGTCGGCTGACACTGCGAGCACTCAACAAATTTGTTCAGAAACAGAAATTCAAGATGGTGACGCTTGCCACTATTATACCAGCATTGGAACAGGATGATTGGTTCTCATCCCTCGACTTGCAAGATTCATATTCTCCATCCATCCAGCTCATAGACATTTTCTCTGATTTGTTGTAGGTTCACAACACTACCAATACAAAGTATTGTATTGGTCCAAACCCTTTGGACTTTCTACAGCCCTGAGAGTCTTCTCAAAGTTTCTGGTGGTCATCACAGCAAACCCAAGGAAGCAAAGCATCATCATATTCTCTTACCTGGACGACTGCCTTTTGAAGGTGCACTCACACAATGATTCCTGCTGTTCACCGTCAATCATAAGACACTTATTCCAACACCTCGGCCTGCAAATAAACAAAGCCAAATCAACTCTATCTTCCACACAAAAGATTCATTTATAGGAGCAGCTCTTGACTCAACAAGGCCACTGCATCCCTTCATCATATGGACCGTTTCCAAACTATTGTGGCCTTGATAAACACATTACAGTCCAGTCCCCGAGCAACAATATACAAATGCCTTCAGTTCCTGGGACACATGGTGGTGTGCAATTTTGTTCTTGGCAATACTCGCCTCCTCTGTGTAAAATGTTTACAGGGATGGCTGGGACAGGTCTACAGGCCCAATATCCACCCACTGGCCAAATCCCTCTTCCTATCAATACTGGTAAAGAAATCCCTGCAATGGTGGACAAAAGTTCACAAAACCTTTGTTCCGGAGTCCCCTTCCATATATCAGAAACGTCCATCTCCATGACGACAGATACATCTCTTACAGGATGGGGCACTCATCTATAACATCACAAGGCCCAGGGTCTGTGGTCCAGCAGCAACAAAAACTGACATATACATGTCCTAGAACTGTGTGCAGTTAGGAATGCTTGCGTGAAATTCCTCCCGTTCATTGTCAAAAACATGTCAGACTGTACATGGACAATATTGTGGCAATGTTTTATAAAAATTGTCATGGCAGGGCCCGACCTCAAGCATTTTGCACAGAAGCCATAGCACTTTGGAACTAGTGCTTCAAATACATCATAAACATTACCAAGGTGCACCTTACAGGCACCTTAAACACAATGACAGATGCACTCAGCAGAGCCCTCCTGACCAAGCACAAGTGGCAAATAAACCCAAATATATTGTCACACATTTTTTGATTGTGGGGTCACACCACCATAGACCTATTTGCCATACAATCCAAAAGAAAATGCCACTTATTCTGCTCTAGGGCAGGCATCGGCAGAGGGTTCATGGGAGATGCCTTCCTCATCAGCTGGTCATCCCATCTCCTGTGTGTGTTTCCTCCCATACCCCTGATGAACAGGGTGGTCCACAAGGCAAGGAGAGACAAAGCACACCTAATTCTTCTAGCTCCATCATGGCCACCTCAACCATGGTTTCCCTTTCTAATGAGGATGTCCCATGTACCACCGATCCACTTACCATGCAGCCATGATCTCCTTCTTCCCCCAGAATCCCACGTCATCCAACTGAACCTTGACTCACTACACCTGAAGGCGTGGCACCTTGATGATTCTCTGAATTAGAACTGACTTGCTCTCAACAAGTACAAACTCCTCCTAAACAGTAGGGCGCAGAGCACCCATAAGACTTACCTTCAGAAATGGAAAAGATTCAACATGTGGTGCGTACACCACCAGGTAGCATCCTCAACGTCCTCCTTACCTGCCGTCCTCTATTATCTTCTCCACCTTAAACAAGCAGACCTTGCAATAAGTTCCATTAAAGTTTACCTTGCTGCTATTACTACCTTCATCCTTAAGATAGATGTCTTATCGATATTTGGATACCACCTCACTAAGAGGTTTTTAAAGGGTCTTTAAGCACTTTATCCTGATATCACCTCACCTACACAACTGGGGGACCTATATCTCGTACTGAGCGCTTTAACTTGGTCACCCTTTGAACCAATGGCTACTACCTCTCTCCTGCAGTTATCCATGAAGACTGTCTTTCTTGTAGCCATTATCTTGGCAAGATGGGTGGGAGAGATCACAGCCCTAATGGCGGATCCCCCATATATCACCTTTTTTAAAGACAAGATCACTTTACCTATCCACCCCAAATTCCTCCCCAAGGTACACTCATCCTTCCACCTAAATAAGACAATATACCTTCCCACCTTGTTCCCCAAATTGCACTCTAACTCCTTTAAAATGAAAATGCACACCCTTGACCTTCACAGAGCGCTCTCTTTCTACCTGCAACAAACTAGACCTTTTTTAGCATCTCTGAGACTGTTCATGTCAATAGTGAACCACAATAAGGGCCAGGCCATATCATCACAAAGACTCTCCCACTGGATTTCAGATTGCATTAAGCTCTGTTATTCCCATTTAGAAGTTGTCCCTCCAGACAACATAAGGGTACATTCTACAAGAGCCATGTTTACCTCAACAGCATTCCTCCACAAGGTACCCGTAAGAGACATTTGTGCAGCTGCTACATGGTCGTCAGACCACACATTTGCAAAGCACTATGCACTTATGCAGGGACCTCTCTCCAACCTGAAATTTGCTAAGGCGGTCCTTTCCACTGCATTTCTGCCAGATCTGAAATCCCTACTTCTCTAATTCTGAATAGCTTTGTAGTCACATAATGTAGAGCATCCACAGGGACATCTCTCTCTCAAAAGGGAAGTTACTTATGTCAACAGTAACTGACATTTTTCAAGATGAGTGTCCCTGTGGGTGCTCCACTACCCTCCCTTTCCTCCCCGTTTCCCTCAGAATTCTGGCCTCTTCATGGGCATCGTTCTAGGGTACCAAAGGAACTGGGGGCTCACGCATGTGCAAAGCCTGCCCCCCCAGGGACACTCTCTAAAATCTCCGATTAATGGCTCGGTGGTGGTGCACCCAAACTAATGTGGAACACCCACAGGGACACGCATCTCAAAGAACATCAGTTTCTGTTGAGGTGAATAACCTCCTCTTCCCTGCTGAGTCATGGAGCATTGGGCCCCAGCCACAGAAGTAGAACCGGGTCAAAAAGTGGCTGCTGCTGCCACCCCCGAGCCCTCCTGCAGAGGAGCTGGGTGCCAGTAGGGTGTCCAGGGTGTAGCCTGCTAAGAGAAATTTTTTCTATCCTATTCTTTATATATAGATATATATATATATAGCATGTTAGCAGTACAAGGTGCCTACAGAATTAAATTCTCTGTATGTCTCAGGTTTAGCAGAAATGTGGTAGTTTGATGATAAGTTAAGATTTATTTCTTGTTATTTTCCAAGATACGTATCGAGTCAAGACTATGAAAGACCTCTGCAGTTAGTTTGACAGATATTGGGGAGACCATTACTCAATCTTGACCAGAACCACAAAAGCAGAATCTGAAAAATGTATCCAACTGACTTGACCATTCTAACAGAAACAAGGTGTCCAGATTTCCTGCACCTAACCACAATGCTTCCTGTTTTCCCCTCCGTTCTGGGAGTCAGCCCAAGAAAAGGTCATTTTTTTTATGTATATGCATAAACTCCCCCAATATTTTGTCCCATCAGTTGTAGGTACCCACAGAAATCTTAGGGTATCAGATCCAACTTTGGGTAAGGGGTTGGACATCCAGGACATTTTATCACCAAAAGGGGAATATAGGCCCATGGATTAGGGAAGTCGAGGCTGCTGAGGCTGTCAATGGCAGAGCCCACTCCGGAGTGCAACCTGTCTTTTCTCGAGGTCAGAAACCAAGTACTTATCTCTATTCTATCTTTATATTTCTATCTTGCTTAATTTATGTTGTTTAAATCTTGCTTCTAAGTATCTCATACTCCACCTGCACCAAGGCCTTTCAGGCAAAGGGAGGCTGATCCTTCCCTGCCCAGCTTTTGGGGAGACTAAGATCCTGTGAGTATGAAATGTTGTTAGGTAATTAGAATCTGTATTCTTAAATAAGTCTAGTTTGATTTTGTTAATGCCATCTACAGAAGAAATTCAATTAATCTGTGTGCTTAGTGACATATTTGTTGTGGTTTTTGTAATCGTTATTCCCATGGCAATACAAATAATTTTGATTGCATTTCCTAATTTGAAGTATGACTGTCGACCGGTGCCTGCAGACCCTCACAATCTTATGGTTCCACCCACTTGTAACCTGGGATAGAGAGGACAAATTTAGAATCTCTGATCAGATTGGCAAGCCTTACCTAACTAAATTCCACTATAATTCCTTCCCAGATTACAAAGCACCCCCAGAGGAGGGGCTGAGGAGAACCTGAGCCATGTCTGCCGTTTCCCTTCTGACTCTGCAGAGGCGGGGGAGGGTGGCAATGCAAAGTGATGGGGGTGATGCAGAGTCACAGATTACATCACTCTGTCATCCCACAGGAAAATTTTTTGTATATATAGAGAGAGATTTTCAAAAGGGTAGAACATATTTATGATCTTTACAAATAGGTTCCTTTCCCTGTGCAATTCCTCCTGTTCCTATGGCACTTCTTTGACTTGCAGGGATGGGGAATTAAACAAGAATCACTCCTTTTGGGTGTGTCATTTTTTTTCTCTTAGTTTTCTCGTAGGTAGCTCTCTATGTAATTCTATTCCATTCCTGGATCTTGTGGTGCTCAAATTACAGCATCATGTAAAGTGGAGAAAGGGACAGATTAGTTAGGTTAGCTCCAGACCAGCTGACTAACATTCCTGCTCTGGGAAGTATAGTTAAGGAAGATTATTTTCTGAAGTAAATCACTGAGATTTGCTGAAAAATAAACAGAAATTTTTAAACAAAAATACCAGGTCCAGAGTCATGTAAATTGTTAATATAATTTCCTGACCATTTGATGAAAAGTTTTATTACTTAAGAAGTTGCTATTGAAGTATGTTGCACTTAGCTGGTTTCAGTTATTTATATAGCAGTGGATAGTGTAACCAGGATGGACACTTTGAAAAGCAAAGAGACAAGGCCGGCCCTTGGTACAGAAAGGCCATAGGTCCACTGGGAGCCAAAAAGCAGGTTAATAGTAGTATAGTGAGGTGAGCAGTAGGTCACTGCTAGGGCCCTGGGCCAGGACACGGTGGAATAGAGAGGACCCGCGTTCCTCATCACCCCATATACTAGGTGGCAGTCTCCCCCTCTCTTGACAGTGTTCTGCGTGTTTGCCTAACCTGCCCTGCACTAGGGCCTCGGCTTACTTGAAGAATGAAATGCTGTTTGTCTGTCCCGCCCGGCAACAGGGCCTGGGCCCACTTGAACTGCATTCATTTACTGCCCCCATCCTGGGCCTGGGCTTTTTAACTGTTGAACTGGGTTTGTTTACCTGCCCACCCTGCACCAGGGCCTGGACTTACTAACTGCTGAACTATTTGTTTGTCTGGCCTGCATTAGGGCCTGCCTACACTGTGAACTACTATTTGTTTGTCTGCCCCACCCTGCACCACGGCCTGAGTTTCCTTAGACTGTGGACAACTATTTGTTTGTCTGGCCTGCCCCATACTTACAGCCTGAGCTTAAAGAGGACCACTGGGTGTTGGTACATGGGCCTGAACATAGGACGGGGCAGGACTGAGCCAAATCCTTTGACTTCCCTTATTCCTTGTAAAATGAGGGTTACCATGAATCAGAGTAAGAAATCTTCCAGCTTGACATTATTTAGAAATAAACGCATGTAGTGTAGATGTTATTTTGGAATAACATCAGTTATTCTGAAATAATGCTGCTGTGTAGATATACCCTTGCGCTATGTCTTCACTGCAGGCTTCTTGTGCAAGAACTGTTTTGTGCAAGAGTTCATGCACAAAAGGTCTTGCACAAGAGCACATCCACACTGCCATTTGCTTTTGCGCAAGAGCGTCCATGGAAGTGTGGATAACACTCTATTTGAATAACATTCTATTTGCTTTTTTGACTGCTGCTGCACATTGAGTGGATGTTTTCAGAGAACTATCCACAGTGACTCCAAGATTTTGTTTTCACTCAGAGCATAGTCAGCCTGTGGAACTCATTGCCAGAGTATGTGGTGAAGGCTAGAAATTTGACAGGGTTCAAAAAAGAGCTAGATAGATTATGGAGATTAGGTCCATCAATGGCTATTAGCCAGGCTGGATAGGAATGGTGTCCCTAGCTTCTGTTTCTCTGGAGGTGGGTGACGGAAGGGATCACGTGAGGATTACCTAATGTGATCCTTCCCTCTGGGGCATCTGGTATTGGCCACTGTCAGCAGACAGGATACTGGGCTAGATGGACCTTTGGTCTGACCCTGTATTGCTGTTCTTATGTTCTTAACCAGTCATCAGTCAATGAAAGGACAATCCCTCTTATTCCATGACAACTTACTTTACACTTAAAGAGCCTTTGGTGAGGGACCTTGTCAATGGCTTTTCTGGAAATCTAAATACACTATATCCACTGGATCCTTCTTGTCCACATTTTTTTTTACCCCCTCAAAGAACTCTAGGCTCTTGCTTTCAAGTTCTTATAATCCAACAAATAAAACACGGCAACTGTTCAGGCATAAGAATGCAGCAGATGAACACCATGGCGGTGAGGCTTGGGGGAATAGATTTTAAGGAGGAGATGAGGGGCACTGGACAAGAATTGGGAAATTTTTACAGCTGTGTAGGAGACCAGTTTTAATGTAAAAGATGAACAAAGCAAGAAGAAGAAAGGAAAGGAATGTTAGTAGGGAATGAAAGTTGGGAGGATAAGAGAGCAGTGATGAGTTATATCATATGTAAGAAGGCTTTGTAGCTGAGGACAAGGATCCTGAATATGCTGCAATAAAGAAGAAAGTTCAGTGTGTTGATAGTGCAGTTCTATGGATGAGGTTAATGAATTAACAATGGGGATTCCTTCTAGGTCAGTGTTTCTCCACCAGTAGTACGAGTAACCTTAGGGGTACTCAAGCGAAGTCTGGGGGGTACATCAACACAACTAAAATTTGGAGAAAAGTGAATGTTTGTTTTAAGTTTTACAGTGCTTTATTATTTTTATACTTTGTACACCCAAAAATTTCATCACTCACCTGGCTACAATTAAGTTGTTTAAACAAATGTGTTGCAATGGTAGAAAAAAATGTGTGTCTGAAAACTGTAAGGTACTGAGGGTAGTTATTTTTTTAAAAGGGGTACTTTATTAAAAAAAGGTTGAAAAACACTGTTCTAGGTCTTGTAGGTCTGCCAATTGGCTATTGAGTATGGTGTGATAAGAAATAATCACATGACATATTTTAAATAACCAATTACAGTAAATAATTATGTGTGTTATTTTTAAAATGTTAGGAATCTGATGACTTGTCAGACTTAAGACCAGCACAGGTCATTATATTTTTCTTGATTTTATCCAATGAGCAAAGGTGCAAGGGTAGTCTCTGTGCTGCTCTAGTCCTGCTTTGTATTTCAGAACCAACCATAGTGTTACAATTGTACCAGGGCTGGGGTACTGATACTTTAAAGAGAGTGGTTCTGGTGGAAGGTCACATTAAATGAAAATGTTAGTCCTCCTAATTCCAGCCACTGAGTTCCAACTCTGGCACATGAGAAGGTAATATGAAAGAGAAATCAGGGGATCTAATAGGCTGCAGCTTATCAGTTTACTGTAATTATTTCAAATTCACTTTAAACAGCCCTGTTGTTATGGGATGGAAATGATATGGGCAAGCATGATTAAACCAGCCTGAAAACAATAATTCGTGACCTTCCAGAAAAGCCACTCACAGACTCTTTCCTGGCCTAGGAAATGAATGAACAATTTTGAGACAGAGATCACATGGCATACTGAAACCCTACCTTCCTCCTTTATCTAGTGGCAATGACTGGTGGTGTCTTGCACCCACACACAGCAATCATCTGAGGAATTTTACAAGTATTTGTTGTGCTAAATGGTTGCAATGTATGAGGTCTTTCACTTGAGTCAGCTGACCTGATTTCAGTATGGATGGGAAACCCCAAACCTTGTAGCTGCTTCCCCTACCATCCAGCCCTCAGTGCATTCTGCTTTGCATTTACTGATGGCCCTAAAATCACTGATCCCAGCAATGAGAATAGCAGTAAGAAACGTGTTTCCTATGTCCCCAAATGCACTAGCATGATGTGCTTAATGGCACCAGAAGCAGGGCTATTGTGCCATATCCATTTATGGATTTGAGAGTTAGAGGTGGTCCACAGACCTATTCCAGACTCTTTCATTAATGCACTTTGAGTTCTTGGCAAAGTCAGTTGACTTCTTGATGCCTCAGTTTTGCATCTGAGAAATGGGGAAAAGATGCTGACATACCTTGGTAAAGCAGATGGAGATCTAACCCTGGACACTGTGGAGTAAGTGTAGTAATATTCTTTAGGCAAAGTGGTGGTCAACCTGTGGCTTAATCTATGTTCAATCCATTGGTTTTGTGCATGGCCCACAAGACATATTGTTTATCCTTGCCCACACTGAAGGGGTGCCAGATTCCATTGGTTTCCAGCCACATCGTTTTTTCCCCTGCCAGTACTACTAAAATGATATGCATGTAAAACAATGGCACATGCAGTAAGGTGTGTGCTGGTTGCAAACAAAAAGTGAAAGTCATGCATTCCCTCGGCATCCAATCTGCTGTTCACTCCCTACACCCTGCAAATTCTAGGTATGCAAACACAGTTAGCAAAACTACCATATCCTGGCTGATCATCTTGCTTACAACAATCTTGTGGTCCACTGAGCTGAAGGAGGGCTACTCATGTGGCCTAGATCCTTTCCTTAGACTATTCCCAGAACATTGCACCTGCCTTCATCCTCTGGGGTCAGGACAGGACAGTTTTTGAGTTTATCCCGAAGGAAGCAGCTAGGTTGGAAGGGAGAGATGTCTCTCCCTGTCTCCCTACCTCTATCACGCACCAGTCAGCTGAAGCAGGGGTTTCCCCGCCAGCCTCACCCAGGCCCCGAGGCAGCTCGGCTACTGGGGCTCAGCAGCTCTCAGGTGGCTCCTGCCCAGCCGCGCTGCCGTACCTGAGCGGGACCTGAGGGGGGCGCCGCCCGCCCGGCTTTCCCGCGTGCTCCGCTGCCCGAGTGAGGGAATGCCTGCGAGCCGGGGAAGGAAGTGGCCGCGCGCTGCAGCAGCGGGCCAGCTCGCGCTGGGAGACGAGGCTGCCGGCCGGGTCGCCGTCGCTGCTGCGGGGCAGGGGGAGAGCCGGGGCGCGCCGCCGCCCCCCCCCACAGGCGCTGCAGGAGCCCCGCGAGGCGGCCGCGCCAGGAGCCCGGGGATCGCGGCGGCGGCGGCGGCTTCCCGCTGGCCAGCGGCGCTGAGGAGACCGGCAGCCGCCGCTGCCCTGCGCGCCCTCGCCGGGATTATGCGCGCGGGAGGCGGGCAGGTCGGCAGCGCGCCCTGGTAGCCGGGGACCGCCGCAGCCGGTGCGTGGCGGGAAGAAGCCGCCCTGAGGGCGGGCGCTGCTGCGCGCGGGGCCCCCATCCCGGCTGCAGGGGGCACCGGGGGAGGCGCGGGGGCTGGCCTAGGCCGCGGGAGCCGGACGGGGCGGCCGGCCCCGGGGGGCGCGGGGGCCGGGCTGGCTGAGGGGCGTGTGGCGCAGCTCGGGGCTGGGTCCCCACGGGGCGTTGTAGGCTCATCCCCCCCAGCGGGACCACGGGACGGGGGGGGGGGAGTCGGGCAGAGGGGGCAGCAGGTGGCTAGATAGGCCCCCAGCTGTGCATGGCCCCCAGGGGGAAATAGCGTGTGTCCTCCAGGCGCCAATCCCAAACCCAATCCCGGGGCTGGGGACAAGAGTGTCCCTCCCTCCACTCAGTTGCACGGGCTTTAGTGTGGGTCCCTGCAGGGCGCGACTTTCACCAGCTGTTTGGGAGAGGGAGGATACGATTTACTTCTCTTTCTCCAGCTGGTCAGTTCTGTTTTATTAGCCTGACCAAATAGTGGGTGCGGGAGCTTCTTACCCCATGTGTTGCTAAGAAACCACCTTTTCAGCCTGCTGCACAGGCACTAATGGTGACTTCTGTGCCCACAGATCCAAGTCTCGGCTTGTTGTTATTGCTACAAATAAACCTTTCAGAGAGACGGGAGGGAGGTTGTTTCTTTTAAAAATGTACTTGACGCACGTACGGTTCTGTCCTGGAGACGGAACATTGTTTTATTTGCATTGACAGCCTTTCTAAAATGGATTTCTTCTGGTGCTATCGTTAGCAACACAAGGGGCTGTGCTGTAAATGCACAAAAGCAAGCTGTAACCATAATACAAGTCGCTTGCTGTTTCCGACTGAGCATTGCTAGAACTATTCTGTGTTAAGCCCCCCCCACCCCCCGCATAGGGTGTTTTGCTCTCAAAAGTTTTCTATGCAAATGAGGCGGCATGGTAGGAAGGTTGACTGTTAAACAAATTTAAGTGCTGCAGCAATAACAACATGGTTTTACAGAAAGGATGAACATTTCATGATCTCAAATAATTCATAATAGAGATATTTTTTCTTATATGCAGGCAACTTGTGTACAGTGGTTTTCCTCTTCATTTTTAGCCTTGAATTTGAATATATTATCTGAGGAGATGTTTGTGTTTGTAAATACAAGGTAGCAGGCATACTTGTCTCTTCATTCAAACGAGCAAATGAAAGTTTTCAGGTAGTTCATGTACTTGATGTGTATGAAATATTGTATGAAATATGTATTATCTATATCTTTCTGGCACTTGTTTGTTTAGCCTTCTTTAAAAACCTTCAATGACAAAAGAATACATAAACTCCAAAGGAGTTCCAGTGTTCCATAAACTCGATAGGTGCTCCATAAGTTTTTCCTAACATCTAACCTAAAATCATCCTTTCTGTAATTTAAGCAGTTTTCTTCTAAACCATTCCCTCTGCAATCTGACTTGACTTCCCCTCTGGGAAGGGAGGTGGAAGGAGCTTTTCCTTCAGGGACATGGTTATCTAGTTATTTGGCTGTTGGAGCCTCTACATGGAAGGAGAGGGAAATTCCCTCTATGCAACAATTTGCAAAAGGGCTCGAAAGAGCAATGCTGGCTGTTTCTCCATACCTTACAAGGATTATGAGGAATGAATTTCTAGTATTGGCGAGTTCTCATCAATAACAATGCATTAGAGCAGGGGTGGGCAATAAATTTCCTTGGGGGGGGAGAGCACATAATGAATTTTGGTATGTGGTCATGGACTTGCTCCACCTCAGGAGAAGCGTAGCATGGGATGGAAGGGGCATGGTTGGGGTCTAGCCTACCACCGAAGCTGTCTAAGGCCAGAGGTTTTGAATTAAAAACATATAAAAGGGCTCATGGCTCCGTCTCTGCTGTTACTGCGTTGCCTGGCAGCCACCCAGGTTGCTTCCGCTATTTAAAGGGCTTGTGGCTCCAGCCCCTTCCTGAGCCATTTAAATAGGATCCTTCTGCCTGAGCTACCACCTGCAAATTGAGTAGCACAGGCAGCAGGATATAAATAGAAAGAGGCGAGATGCAGTTCCTGGGCAGGGTCAAAGTGTTAGGCAGTCTAGGCCCCAGGTCTCATTTTGCCTTACCCTGCTTTAGAGTATTGTTTATCCATTGCTCACAAAAGAGGCTAAGGCATTACTATCCATAGATGGGAAGACCGAAGAGAACTGACTTGTTCAAGATTATGCCCCACATCCATGGCAGACTTGGGAATAGTACTCAGTTCTCTAGTCTCCTAGTTCAGTGCCCTCTCCAGAGACTCATGCTGCCTCCTGTAGATGGACTGATTTTATTTCATTCTACTTTGGCTTTTTCATGACTTTTTAATGTTAACATTATACATATATAATAGCTACATTAAAAAAAAGATCCTGTTCGCTGCTTCCATCTCTGTAGAGTCTTGATCTTGTAACAGAATGTATGCATGTGCTCCACTCCAAGTATGTGAATAGTCCTATTAAAGTCAGTAGGACTGTGCAGTCTTTGTAAGCACCCAGGCTTAGTAATTAATATGCACTGACTTGATTTCATATTAGGGTAATGTGGGTTCATAAAATTCCTCCTTCCTTAATTGCTAATAGCGCAATTTCCACCCAACATCTTTGATCCTCTGCAATATTTTTATCATGTTTATTTCTGCTGTGTCTTGTTTGTGCTCCTCAGTAATAGAAGAAGATTGATTGTGTTACAAAACATAACACTAGCTTCTAAGTGATTTTTTTCCACTCTTGAATAGCAGACTGCCGCTTTGGGAAATGCACCATTCTGTCCTTTCACAGATCTCGTGCCTGAAGTATTCAATAGATATGTATGGCTAGTTATTTTAATGGTTGAACAGTTCACCGGCTTGTCCTTGAGTTGCTGGGTATCTGAGAAACCTCAGAATGAAATACGAAGTGAATAGCTGAGCATTACAGAAGAATGACTGCAGACCAGTCCCCTCTTGCTATTCTACAATACTGTTGATATGTTCTGATCATGATAGCATCTCAAAGATCTCACTGGCACTTTACTATGCTGCAGCTTTCTGGCTCAGGAGTGTGAAAAAACACACCACACTCCCAGTGCAGCAAGTTACAGTGCTTAAAGTGTCAATGTAAACTGGGCTACAGTGCTTTCGGAGCTGCGCTCACAATGCAATTAGCTATTCCCCTTGCGAAGGTGGTTTACTTAGATCGCTGTGAGAGGTCTCTCTGAGTGCTCCTGCTGTGACCATGCTGCTGTGCTAAAGTGCTGATGTGACTAAGCTTTATAAAGTTTTAAGTGTAGACAAAGCCAGAAAAAGCGATGTAAGCTAATGATTGAGACTTTGGGTTTAAAAATCTGGCTTGAAATGTGTCTTACATTCGATAGAGCACAGTCTTAAGATGTGAATATGCATTCATTTTATTTTAGTTTCTATAGCTAACTTTTAATGAAAGTACAATTGATACCACCTTAATGAAAGTATTCTAGGACATCTGCATGACTAAAATGTTAAATTTCCTTACTATTTCCTTTGTGGCCATTAGATGCTTTTTGTGGCATTTTAAACAGCATATGGTAGCAGCTGTTCATCTTTTTAATATAGCTTTTTTGCATCTGTGTTCAAGAAACAAGAATTATGTAAATAAACATCTACCTGGTATAATTAATTTTTTTAAGTAACTTGGAACATAAAAACTGGATAAATTATGTTGAGGTGTGTGTTTGAGAAAATGTTGCCTAATTTAGGACCTGATCCAAAGCCAGTTGACATTAGTGGGAGCCTTTTTGTTGATTTCATTAGGCTTTGAGCTAGTTGTTGGAATCCAGTTGAATAAAACATTTTATGCATGTGCCTACCTATGTCTCACTTAATCCATTGGAAATTAAGCACATACTAAATTGTTTTGCTGAGTAGGGGTGGATTGTTCAGTCTTAATACACTTTGATTCTAAATCTCTTATTTACAGTAATTTTTGCACTGGAGTAATTCTAATGACTTTGAGTTACTGAGAGCTGAATGAAGACTTCTGAATGATTTTTGGATTATAGTTAATTTAATGGGCATCTTTCACCAAAACAATAATTTCTGATATAATATCTGCGTTATTTTGGATTTTCTTTGGACAGCTTGAATGTCTTCAAGTGTTGTGCATTGAACAGCTCAAACGTTTATTGTGATTTGCCATCTGGTATGTGGGAGTTATATGCGATTGCTAATTTTAGTTAACAACAACCAATTTAGAAAGACTGTGTTTTAACCTCTTGAGAAATGCTAAAAAATTGCAAGTGACTGGGGGATGTTTTTGTATTTAAAAATGTTGTTGATTTGTCTTTTTAATGTGAAATCTGTATTGTTTCTGAGAGTTTCTCTCTCAAATAGAATCACATATTCCATATACAGGCAGTCCCCAGGTTACATACAAGATAGGGACTGTAGGTTTGTTCTTAAGTTGAATTTGTATGTAAGTCGGAACTGGTACATATTGTAGGGGAAACTCTAGCCAAACATTTCTCCAGAGCTCAGTTTTATTCTCCCACACCTCACTTCCCTCAGTCCTTTATTCTCAAACTGAGGTGTCTGCTGAAAAAAGCCGCTCCGCGTCTCCCTGGTCTGCTGGGGGGGGGGTCGCTAGCTTCGCGTCTCCCTGGTCTGCTGGGGGGAAGCAGCTAGTGCGAGGTTGCCTCACCCCGTTTGTAAGTAGGGATCCGATGTAAGTCGGATCCATGTAACCCGGGGACTGCCTGTAGTCTCATTTTTTAAAAAGGCCCACTGAACTGGTCCCAGAGAGATATTTGGTGCAATTTACAGACTCTAGTAAAAAAAAAAAAAAATCTGCCTTATTTATAGTTATATTGACATAATCTTATAGCTACTTAGCAGTTTGTTAACATGTATGTGACACTTAAGCAGTATGGGAGGACCTGATTCAAGAGATGCTCTTTATAGTACAGTGTGGTAGCTGGGTTTTTTTTTTCGGAATCTAGCATGACTATTACTGTGAATTTGTGAGAATGCAATGATTTGTTCTAGGACCAGTACAATCCAGAGGGAGATATTTCTTAACCTCTCATTTTTCTTTTTAACCTCCCCCTCCTTTGCAGAAGTATCTTCAGCTTGTGGAGAGGTATTAGTTCTTCGTTTTAAGTTTTCTATCCAAAATGCATAGTTCTTATTTGAAAAAGACCCAGGTCTTAGCATGGATGATTCTGGCCTAAGCTATGCATTTTCTCTAATTTCTCTTATGACTAAAAATAATTTTCCTCTTCTAAATTTGAAAGCTGTAGAGGAGTTCAATCATTGTTTCTAATTAAAAAACAAAAATTAGTAAAAGTGTTTTTCCATCCCAGATTTTAGCTTTTGTAAACAAGTATTTTGAAAATCCCAACATGAATAGAAATATAGTCATAAAACTGGGCAGGGAGCTGGAGTGAATAAAATAAAATAAAATTTGCATTTGTTTATAACTTCCCAGGCAGTGTTGGGAATTCAAGTGCAACAACATTGCATGAGGGCAGGAGAATCTGAAATTGTATCTGACGAGTCTAGGTTCAGTGTCTAAGTCAGTGGTCCCCAACCTTTTGGGGCTGCCGGGCGCCTGGGGTAGGGCTGCTCACGTGCCGCATGTCCGGGGGCAGGGCCGCTCATGGGGTGGGGCCATGCATGCGCCGTGCGCCTGTGGGCAGCACCGGCATGTGCTGTGACCCCAGGCAGGGGCTGCCCGGGCCCGGTACCGGCATGTGCCGCGCTGTGCCGCCGGGGTTGGCACTGGCACATGCTGTGACCCCGGGGCAGGGGCTGCCCATGCGCCTGGGGCGGGCACCGGCATGTGTCACATGCTCGGGGGTGGGGCCAGCCCAGATAGTTCCGTGAGCGCACATAAATGGCCTGGTGGACGGCATGGTGCCCACGGGCACTGCATTGGGGACCACTGGTCTAAGTTAAGTATGGTGCTAGTTGTATACAAACAACATAAACAGCAAACAGTAATTTTTCTTAAAATTATTTCAATTTTAATAATGTAAGTGGGATTTTCAATACATTCAGCATCAGCCTTGCTTTGCTCCTTTGAAAGTCAATAGGAGTTTTACCCAATAGTCAGTGCAGAGGACTCCTGAAATGTCTACTTATCAGTAACATGGGCACTGGGGTTAATATGTGCATCTATCTGAATAGTGGCTCTTCAGTGAGTTACACTGAGAGAACTGGTAAATAGTGTGAAAATACACTGGGTCTTATCGTGAATGATTTTGGCTTCCGGTGGCCAGAAGTAAAACCTTTCCATTCTGCAGGGCACAAAGAGCTACAGAATTAAATGGTTTGGAATCCTTGTGATCTGCACAATGACAGATTTCACCCAGAGAGGAAGATGGAAGAAGTGGGGGAGCGGAGGAGGGAGAGGGAAAGAGTCAGGTATCCTGGGTAGTTTTGGAAGAGTTACAGAAATTCCATTTGGCCTTGTACAGTATTTAGATAGCTGTGCTCAGTGTCTTGAGAGTACTAACAGGAGGAGACTTTATAACTGTTATGTCCACAGGGAAGGAACAGCACTTAGGCAGCTTGGAGAGAGACCTTGAATAATATAAGCAATGACTCATTGCTATCTCTCCCCCCCCCCCCCACTGAGTGACTTAGCAGTTTAGCTCCATAATTGAGATCATCTACATCAGATTCCTGCTCAAAGTGAATTTTTATAGCCAATTTATAAGCCTAGTGACCGTAGAAGAAAAGGACAGAGAATTGGTTAATGTCCTAAATGGTGTGCCATAGCAATCTAGAAAGGCGTATCCCAGCATTCTTGTACATCAGGAGAGGTTATAAAAGATAATAAAGAGTTAATGGTTTAAAGTTTTTAATTTTGTCATAGTGAGTGCAATTAATTTCATGGATAGGAAAGCTGAGTATAATTTGTTTGGATTACTGCTGCTTACATAACTAATCCTTAGCTACTAGTTCAAGCATATTATCTGATTTAACCCATACTACTATGTCCTTGCAAGGCATCTTTTCCAACAGTGCAATGCCCTGCTTAGAAAGTGGACATATGTAACAGTACAACCATATGGAAGACCTTGGCACACCTAAGCACTTCACTGTAGAGAACCACTAGAAGGGCCTCATTATCCTAAGATGTATGGGAAGAGTCAGGTCCTTGCAAGATTTTGGAGGTATCATGAGGATTTAATTCTATTAAGTGCTTTAAAAGGATATGGGAGGATTGTAGTCTTTATAGTACAGCTCTGGGTAACTTCTGTTAAGCTTACCCAATGTGGCTTGAATTAGTTAGTCACCAGGAACCTGATTTAGGGCTGGTTCAATGAGTCACAATCTTGACTGCTGTTTTGGAGTTGAAGTCAGTGGGTTAATTTACTTCTTGGGAAAGCTGGCAGGACTGTCGCCATCTCAGAAGTAAAGAATAGCGTGCCTGCCCTTCTATGTGAGTTTATGCTTAGGGGCTACATCTGCTTACAAAAAATTACTGTAAGTTTGGACTTTAATAAATTGTATTTTTATTTTTTCTTCTAAATGGGAATTTCTGTTGCATTATTTTAAATTCAGTAGTTCTAGGTAATTTAAGAAGCCCCTTTTTAGGAAAAGGAAGCATGTTGAATGACTGCTCTGTCCCAGCTCATGCTGAGTCCAGCAGCCCCTGTTCGTGGTAACCCGCCCTGTCTGGCTCCCCGCTCTCCCTGCACACTGACTCCCCCCACATTGGCACCCCCCATCTCTGGCTCCTGTTCCCTCCTATAGAGGCAGCAACTGTTGAGCATTTCTGGCAGATCGCGCATTTGGGCCTCAATCCTGTGCATTTTGTTGTCCCATATGAACAGCACAACAGGCACTATGCTTGTGGGTTGTTTCAGAGAAGTATGTATGTGTTAAATGCCACATTTACAATGATGTTAAGACTGTATTTGAATCTACTGCTGTTTTTCTCCTTCTTAGACTTTGAAATAGTGCAGCAAATTTAGCTATCACAGAGAAAGTAAACTCTTGTGTAGTTTTTAATTGCATCCATTATAAAGTAATACTTAAAAAAATGGTACCCACATAAGCATTTAGCATGGCTATGATATGCTCTAGCTATTTTGTGAAGCTAGAATGACACTTAAAGCGCACCATCTCTTCTGTAAACTCCCCTAAATAGGCTTTTCAATGACAGAATTTATTTAACACACAACAACTGCCAGGTAGAAATACATATTAGAACAAATCTAATTGAAGCATTAACCTTTCCACTGCAGCTCTTATGTAGCAAGCCTCTGTTCTAGCTTCACGTATATTTTGTCATTTTGTTTGTTTACAGGGTGAGTTTTTAACTCTGCATACTTTGCTAGCTTGGTTTGACAGGCTCCTTGGCCAGAGACTGATATAATGATATTATTTGAACCAGGGAACTGGCAATGCATCATTACTGCTTGGAGAAGAAAAAGCTGCATTAAATTAGGGGGGCTGATCTTTAACCGTGCTGTAAGGAAAACTGCTCAATATGTTTTGAACATTGCTTCCCATTCTGAGGTAAGTGCCATACTCAATGGACTTCACCACAGAGATTCATTAATTCTGTTACATGCTTCTCCTTCCCCTTGACCCTATGGAAGCTTCTTCTGTAGGCATGTCAAAGGGTTTGAGCTCCATGACTGGTGAGGGCATATCCCTCTTCCTCCATCCCCATGGAGATTCTCTTGCATAAAATAACATTAATACCACCAGCATCATCTTACGCAGCATGATATGATATGCTCTGGAGGGGAGTTTCTGGCAGCTGTCACGGGAGAGTCCATGGGAATAGAAGCATTGGGCTCTGTGTTCAGCATAGATGTCTGGATGCCTGGACGTTTATGGAGGGGGAACCCTGTCTCTCCATAGTGAACAGTCACAGGAGGAGATTTCTTCAAGGTAAAGTTTCCCGTGGAATCAGCTTCCTTGTGCTGCTTTCTCTGCATTAGAGGATGATATGGCCCATTGTTAGGAGCAGTAGTTTATTTCAAAAGACGATCATGCCAGAACTTGTGCTTACCTCTCTTGCAGTCAAGGCATTCCTTTCCGCAAGCATTCCAAGTCCTTCCCTCAGTTACAAACATGTAACCCTATTGATTTCGGTAGAGCTGCTGACATGTAACTCTGAGAGCAGAATGTGCCCTATGTAAGGCACTGGAGTTGTTCTGTGTTGCGGGTTCTTTTTCAGAGAAAAGCTATGGAGAGTTTCTGATTTTCAAAATGGGGTTACAAATCCTAACACATGCTTTACAGGAATAATATTAAAATTGCAAGAGTCAATGGTTTTTTATAGTGAGCAATGTGGCTGTATGAAAAAAAGAAAAAGAAAAAAAAAAGCATGTTTCTACCAGTACCTGCTTGTCTTTGAGCCATACCTGATTGCATTAGTGACAATACTCTTTTTTGACTCCTTGCTAGCACCGTAGAGCTGAAAGGTCAGGATTCTTTTTTATCTTATGCATTATCAATAACGTTTTCATGTAAGTGGTGTTAGCAGTTTTTTTACTGCTGATGATCTGAGGTGGATCTTGGCTTTTAGATCTCAAGTTGAGTGTGCAGCAGCAGCAATTAGAAAATACTTCTCCTGGGTTGTAAACTGACCTAGCTGGAGTCAACCAGAGAATAATCTTGAAACCCCATCGTGTCAGTTTTATAGCTGCTTTTCAGAGAACAGCATTTTAGTATTTCTACTAAGTACTTGAAAGAGGTCTTGTAGTAGATTTATAATTAACATTTTGTGCATAACTTGGTTATACTGTTATGAAATCCTTCATGAAACCTACCATAAATGATTTAAACTCTTTAAAACTTTGTGTCAAAAGGAGCCATGACCTAGGTCTGTTCATTTATTTCTCAATGTACTGTAATCAGGTTCTTATTCTACACCCTTTACTGTAGTATCTGTAAGGCAGATGTTAACGTTGCACATAAGACTACTGAAAGTTGTACAGTAGAATCACATACCTGAATAACAGACTGAAGTTAAACCACAAACTTGGGATAGAAAGGGGATGTGTGAGATGCTTTTTTTCCAGAATCAAGTCGCTGAATTGGCAACCTGTTATTCAGCCATCGCATGTTAATCTGACTGGCTATGAGTGGAGTAAATATTTAAAGCTTTTTTAGCAAAGATTTAAGTAGCAAAACATTCAGCTTTTTATATGATTAAAACTCTGATGCAAATCCTACCAAAGCTGTTTGTTTTCAGGGATAATTCCAATTTAAAGCCAGCTTCCTAAGGTCTGATATTGTTCCTACTTTAGTCACTTTTGGTGACTGAAGGCTAGCTGGACTGACTCCTAAATTGTTGCTATCTGCTACTACTATATCTGGGAGAGGGAAGAAATGTAGCTGAGATCACTGCTAACCCTGCCTGAAAAACACAAGTTCAACATCTCTTGCGTGTCTAATACAGGATCTAAGGCTGTGGTCACCAACCAGTCAATCGCAATTGACTGCGGGTACAGCCAGTCAATTGCGAGGCAGTGTTCCCAGACCCCTTGTTGTTCCCTCCACCCCCAACAAGGAGCCCACATTGGCAGTACAGCCTCCCGTAAAAGTGGAGCTAGCTCCGGCTTCCTGTGGCATGAGGGGGAGGTCCTGCGGCTCTGTGACAGAGCCAGCCTCTCAGGAAGAGTGCATGCTATTGTGGGGAGGGGAGGAGCAGCGCATATTCCTGAAAAGCATGCTTCCTGAGATCTGGCGCACAGACTCAGAACGTCTTCTCCCCCGCCTCTTCCCCCCACACGCTGCAGGAAGGAAGGCAGATAGCACAGGGAAGGAAGGAAGAAGAAAGCGCGCGCTCTTCCCCTGCTCACAACAGCACATGTGCTTTCTTGTCTTCACTTCCTTCCCTGTGCTCGCCAGGAGGCAGTTTAAGATGGCGGCGCAGAACCCGGAGCAGCTGGATTTCTTTAAAAAGCCACATGTATGCTTCTTCCAATGCTGCCTGCAGATCCTGCCCCAGAGATCCTCGTTCCTGGAGACCCCTGGTACCAGCTGAACTGCTCCTACTCCCCCTGGCCAGACCTTCACCAGTGCCTTGGCCCCTCCCCCGGCCAAACCCCACCAGCACCCCGCTCCTGCCCCCTCTCTTCTGGCCAGACGCCTACCCCCAACTTGCTCCTGTACCCTACTTTCCACTCAGATTCTGCACTTCCATCCCTATCCCACTCACTGGCAGACCTGTCCCATGCATTGGATCCCTCATTTTTGGCTCCACCTCAGAGCGTAGAGGGTCCCCACACATTCCACTAACTTTGGAACCCCAGAAGTGTTAATCTGGCTTGAGGCCTTGATCCTCAGTCCTACCTACCTTACCCTCCCCCCATGGGGCTGGAGTACCTGGGGAGTGAGGTGTTTCAATTGGGGCCACATTAGTGAGGCTTGGGGAGTTTTGGAAGGGTCGTTTTTTGCATCTCACTTGTGTGGTCCCCGACTGATTTTTCTGTGAGTCAGTGATTCTGACCCAAAACAGGTTCTCGATCCCTCCCATAATAAAGACAATGCTGACACTGGAAATAATATTTTATTTTAAATGAAGCCTGGCCAACAAGCCCCCAATTGGAGCCAAGCCCCCATCTGGCCGCTGAATCATAACACTCCTGTACCCTACATAGAGGCCAGCCCTGAGCCCCTCATACATCTGAACCCTCTGCCCTGAGCTCCTCACATCCCCTAACTCCTGCCCCCTTACATCCCCAGTCTTCCACCACAACTCTCCTGCACCATCCGCATACTGCAAACTTGTGTCTCGAGCCCATCATACACCCAACCCCCAATGCCCTGAGCCCCTCATTTCCCCAACCCAAATTCCTGCACTCTCACATCCACATTGCAGCATGCTCAGAACCCCAACCCTCCACCTGATCCCAACACTTTCCAGCCTGGAGCTCCCTCCCCAAGCCAGCATCTCCTCCTGCACCCAAATTCCCTCCCAGAGCTTGCACCTCTTACCCTTCCCACACCCAAATCCCTCATTCCCACCCCAGAGCCCGCACCTCCTGTCTCAACCCAGTAAGAGTAAATAAGGGCTTGGGACAGCAAATGATGGAGATGAGGGGAATGGTGAGGGCAGGGCCTCAAGGAAAGAGTGAGGTCTTGGGGAAGGGATGGGGTAGATCTTGGCTTGCCCTGAGATTTAAAAAGTGATCTTAGGTGCAAAAAGATTGGAGACCACTGGTCTAAGGAAATATAGGGGCAACGAGGGAAAGGAAATCCGAAGCATTGTACAATATGCTGGAAAGCTGACTTCCCTCAGTCATAGCAAATAGAAAGTTATTGTGTCTCAGGACAGTAGCCTTTATTTTACTTTTAGGTTTTAATTTTTGATTTCTCTGTGCTCCCATCCCCCAACTGCAAAATGAGAGCAAATGCTTCCTTTCTGTGTCTTTAAAAATATCTTGATGATGCATGAGATAAAAAGGTCATCTGATAAGTGGGTCCTACCCACAAAAGATCATCACACTGTATAAGGTGGTTACCTCTCTGAGACTTTTTGTCTGTCTTGTTTGTTTAGATTGTGAGCTCTTATGTGTCTCAGGTGTTTGTACAAAGAGACTTACATTTCAGGGGGTGCCTTTAGATGAGATGCTATTGATATACAAATAGCAACATTGGGGCCCAGTTTTCTTGAGCTGCCTACAAGCTCTTGCAGCTTGAAAAAAACCTTTTTATAAAATATTTCTTAATGTGTAAAATAATGAAAGTGAGCAAGTTGTGCCAAACTTAGATGACATGTTTTCATTTCACTCAGTTGTCAAAAAGATGAAACAATTTGCCTCATTAAAAATGAGACATTGTTGCTAAGAGGGCACATTAATTCATTCTGGTAGTTGGACACCCTTTTTCAGTGAAGTAAATAAGTAAATTATTATTTCAGCTAAAATTGGGATGAAATTTGTAAATGTTCAATTTTTTTAATATTTAGGATTAAGAATTGCAGCAGGGATGGACTCGTGTGGTGCTGTAGCTGGACCTAAGTGTGCAAGAATCCACTAAAAAATAATATGTACAGTATTTTGAAAGCCTTTTTTAAAATGCAGACTAGCCAGATGGTCAAAAGAACCGATCAGTGAGGCAATATGTAAATATTTTCGATCATTACCATGGCACTTCTGTGTTGACACTGAAATGTGAAGTGCTATTCCATGGAGCTCATGAGTGATCAGCAGATGAGCTCTGATAAAACAGGGAATAAAGGTGAAAGCCTGATTCTTATTGTGGAGTGTGGGTTTCATCTCTATGGGAGTATAAAATCCATTTGTAGAATATGATGGAAAAGCCTTCTTCATCTTAGCATGTTATTTAAAGCCAGGCAGTTTTTATTTCCTCTTTGTCATGTCTTGATCAAATGTGGTTATGGGGGTTTTCTTTTTTTTAGAGTTCTCATTTCAGCTGAAATATTGTGCAGTAGTTACCACTTCTGCTTTAATTGCCACAGATGTATAGAAACAAGCAGGGGCTGGAGCTGTCGAGGAGTTCATTGTTTTAAACATATACAGCTAGAGAGAGTGGTCATAAAATAGCTAAAAAATCAGCAGATTAAAATAAATTTTAAATAAATAAAAAGCCTCCTTGCAAAGAAACTGCATATAGCAGCTAGAGCAGGTCTTTTAGAAATGTATACTAGGGGTGATAACGTTTTCATGCATAAAACATAAGGTTCCCTCAATAAGAATACTGAGCCCTCATCCAGCAGAAAGCAGCTTCCTGAATTGCTTAGCCCATGTAAACCCTTTAAGAATTTGAGTCTGCAACCTCTATTGAGGATGCTCCCTCTTGAGAGGATTTTTTCCACCCTTTTGTGATAGTTCCTAAACTAGCGTTAGACAGACAGCTGTGGTAGATCCTGTCTAGGGCCTAAGACTCTTAACTAATCTTCTTACCAGGCCTGTGTGGAGCAGTTGCTATTGTTCTTAGTTGCATGGCTTCTGCGGCAAAGGCCATTGTTTATTTTGGAAGTTGGGGTTCTGAACAGACTGACTGGCTGCAGTATACAGCAGGCTCTCATAATATTAAATACAAATTCTTCCTGCTGTAATTTATTTATTTATTCCAGTATTTAACCACCCTGAAGTTAGAAAAAACTTCCAAACTGTCAGGGTGGTTAAAAACTGGAACAAATTGCTTAGGAGGGTTGTGGAATCTTCATCACTGGAGATATTTAAGAGCAGGTTAGACAGACATTTGTCAGGGACGGTCTAGATGAATGTTTCTCAACCAGTGGTACGAGTACCCTTCGGGGTACTTGAGAGAAGTCTGGGGGGTACTCAACACAAAACAAAAATTAAGTTTTTTCCAAATTTCAGTTAAGTTTTACAGCGTTTTATTATTTTTGTACTTTTTTATACCCAAAAATGTTATTGCTCGTCCAGCTACGATTAAGTTGTTTAAACAAATGTGTTGCAATGGTAGAAAAAAATTGTGTCTGAAAACTGTGGGTACTTGGGGTACTTATAATTTTTTTTTTGAAAAAGGGGTACTTTATTAAAAAAAGGTTGAGAAACACAGGTCTAGATGGTTCTTGGTCCTGTGGTGAGGGCAAGGGTCTGGACTCGATGGCCTCTTGAGGTCCCTTCCAGTTCTGTGATTCTATGATAATGAGATCACCAGGCCTGAGGGGGAAGGTGGTTCTGATCCCTGATCTGACAAACTCCATCACTGACCTTGGGCCCATTGCTAATTTTTTGGCCTCCATTTTCCCCTCAGCAAAATAGGATAACCATGTGCCTACCTTGCCTGGGTACTGAACTGGTGGTTACTGTTTGCAAGGAGCTTTGAAAATGAAAATGCCACATGCATGTTGAGCATCATTGCAGGCATTGTACAGCCCAAAGAACTGTCCTTGGGTGACATCTCTGGCTGTCCTGGAGCTTAGCCAACGAGAGAGCTCATCCCACACAGCTGCTTCCTTCCCCAAACAAAGTGATGGGGAAAACCCATGTGAAGATATTAGGGTGAAGATCTCTGCCTGGGTGAGGAGGAAGCCTGAATAATTAAACCTCCTCCTAATTGGGTAAACAGATTTATCATGGGGAGCACACTCTCTGAGGGCAATACACAGGGTGTTACTTCATCCCCAGGTATGCCGTAACTCACTTGGGCTCCATAGCTGTAGTTGGGTGAAGAGGTCCAGCATATGGGTATATCTACACTTGCACCCCCTTTCAAGAGAGGGATGCAAATGTAGACATTCAAAATTGCAAATGAGGTTGGGATTTAAATATCCTGCGCTTCATTTGAATATTTGCATTATGGCGCTATTTCAAAGTAGCGCTATTTTGAAAAAAGAAACGCTGTGTAGATGCTGTTATTTCGAAAGAAAACCCTTCTTTCGAAATAACTGGTAAACCTCAAAGGAGGAATAAGAGTTATTTCTGAAGAAGAGTTTTCTTTCAAAATAACTGTATCTACACAGTGTTTCTTTTTTTGAAACAGCGCTATTTTGAAATAGCGCCATGAGGCAAATATAGAATATTTAAATCCCGGCTTCATTTGCAATTTTGAATGTCTACATTTGCATCCCTCTCTAGAAAGAGGGTGCAAGTATAGACATACTGTGTGGGATTGCCTTGCAGAGAAGTGAGGCACTTGACTAGGTTTACTCTTCCTCCCTTCCCCGATCTGTTTTATCATTCTACATCCCATCCCTGTTTCACTTTTAGGCCTTGAGCAATTTCACATCCTTTCCTTTGGATGGATCAGCCTTGAGTCTCCCAGACCTGGTATTTTCCTCAAGCCTGGAAATATGTGCTCCTGGTTCAGGCCCTTTGTGTGTGAAACCAGAAGCATCTCTCTGTTCCTTAAAGAGTGGAACTGTAGCAGCATGGTAAAGAATCCAGATGCAACTGACATTGGGGAGAGAAGAGCTGAGACCATCCCTTTGTGTTCACTTCATATTATTTATTTGTAAATTGCCAGATTTAGCTTTCTTATTATAAACTGCACCTGTTCCCCAGCATGTTCTGTTGCCTGTCTTGTCTGAATCCTGGGTGCTTTTTGGTTGGGGATTTAATTATTCCTTTTTTAAACAAAAAGCCAAAGTGCTGACAGCAGCTTTAACTAATTACAGGCAGGTATGGCACCAATAGGCAGCAGTGAAAGTAACTTTAAAATTTCTGACACACTGTCCTATCACAAAGTTGGGTGCCTGCCAGCTTTTAAATAGCTCCCTACTGGCTTTTGCTGGAGCTCAGCCAGCTGTTGCCAGAGCTGCGCACCAGGGTGCACCTGTTTATTTTTACCTCTGCCATTAGGACCTGTTAAAAGTCTGATAAGACAGGGGAAAACCCTTTCACTTCAGGCTAGGCCGCTATTGTGAATGGCCAATCATATGTCACTTTCAAATTATGTATGTACAATATTAGGCAGCAGCTGATCTCTGGGAGGATCTAACATTATTACTATAGATTGTACAAAATCATTAGGCTAGGATATAACAATTGCACTGGTTGGAACTATTTCAGTGCTTCGTTACTCATGGAAAATTGCACTGTGTCCACTTGTACAGCTATGCAGAAACAGAAGAAGGATCTTCCACTCTCCCTATTCCTTTCTCAGAGCAGTGCATCAGTGCTCTTTTTTTGATCCACCTGGTTATCACAGGTTAGATCCCTGCCTAAAGCTGCTGACTGATTATAGCAGGTGTGGTTTGTTAGTTCTGTTGGGTTAAAAGGAACGTAAAAATGACCTTGAAGACACAAGTATCAGTAGGGTAGCCGTGTTAGTCTGGATCTGCAACAGGACTCCTTGTTGCTCTTTTAGGCACAGGGAAATAGGATCTGGAACACTGAGTCTTCTGCATTGAAACCCTAGGAATAGCTAAGCATAGGGTCAAGGATGTATTGTGGTTTGTTTCAACTAATGATAAAGCCAAATGCCAGGTGGGGACCAACCTGGGAATTCAGTGTAGTGTTTTGCATAGGGCACCAGAATGGGAATTTTGGTTATGCTGGTTATGTTCCAGGCTCTTTGGGAGTCTTTGGTTAAGTTCCAGGCTGTGCCACTTATCTGCTGCCTGACAATGGCAAGTCACTTCCTCTCTCCATTCTGTTTCCCCTCCTACCCTTTGTCTTCTCTGTTTAGGTTATCAGCTTCTTGAAGCAGGAGCTGTGTCTCTTGCTGTGTGTCCGTACTAAGGTTGTAATAGTGTAGTTGATTAACCGATAAGCAAAAGTGTATAGGTTATTGCTATAGACTACACGCGTTTCTCTCCTTGCCCCTTGCCAGTACATTTTTTAGCAGGCTGGCCAGCAGCCCAGCTCTGTTCTGGCTTGCAGCAGGCCTGGGAGCTCAGCCCTCACCCATATAAGAGCTGCTGCCACTCCAAGGCAGCAGTGTTGGGCAACAGGCATCTAGTACCCAATGAGAGCTGATTTTTAAACTGCCCCCCTTGCAGACCAGCTCCCGCCTGGCACCAGTGGCACGGGGCTCCTTGGGATTGGGGTCGGAGCGCGCTGGCTGCCAGCCCTGCTCCTGGGAGCTACAGAATAGTCAACTAATTGATACGAATTCATAAGGTTACTAGACTATTCAATTAACCGATATTTAACATCCCAAGTCTGTACTTTGTGGAGCCCTGATATTGGCTTGGGACTGTAAGTGCTACCATAACCCAAATAAATATTTGGCCCATGGCCACTTCAGTGACTCTCAAGCAGGTGTATGAAGAGGTCTTCTAGGGGGTACATTAACTCATCTAGATATTGGTCTAGTTTTACAACAGGCTTCATAAAAAACACTAGCAAAGTTGGTACAAACTGAAATTTGATGCAGACACTGACTTGCTTATACTACTGTGTATACTATAGACTGAAATGTAAGTACAGTGTTTATATTTCAATCAATGTATTTTATAATTATCTAGTAAAAACAAGAAAGTTAGCAAGTTTTCAGTAATAGTGTGCTGTGCCTCTCTCATATTTTTTTGGCTAATTTTTTTTAAGTGAGGTGAAACTTTGGGGCATGCAAGACAAATCTGACATCTGAAAGGGATACAGTAGTCTGGAAAGCTTGAGGACCTCAACTATACCCTGTTGTATTTGTTCTGTTTAGGGTGAGAATGCCACCCATTCCCCAGTAAAAAATACTTGTGTGTGACATTTATGTTATCTCTGAGGGGGAACAACTAAGAGCTGAAGCACAACGTATCAGTTAAGTAGACTGGCCTTCAGAAGCCAGCCAAAAGAATGTTATAATTAGTCTGCTTCCATGGCAAGATAAATGCCAATTCTATTAGTGTAGTGCAGAGTTTTCAACATTTTTGCTAAAAATGAGCAACTCACCACCTGCTGGGTGGCACCTCATTTTAACTGCAAAATATATTTACATATGAATCTGTCTACTTATAGCTATTGCTGCTTTGATCGGCTTTTTTGCAGTTACATGATGCTTTTGAATTTAGTGTGTGTGTGTCTGTCTGTCTGTCTTAAGAGATTCTGAGGAACTTCCACTCCCATGGAAGTCTGAGAAAATTGGGATTGATTAGTACCATTCAGAATCAGGCTCCTTATTGGTGGTCAGTAAATATGCTATCATGCATTAAAATTTCCTTCTTTTTGTCACGTGAGCTACCTTGGTCCAAGCGTGCCTCTGGTGCAACTCCACTAAAGGCTTCAGGATTGCAGAAAGAAAAAATTTAGAGCCAATATTATCATGGTATGTCTTTATAATGAAAATATGGTGAATAAAAGTCAATTTATTATTATATTAAGTTACAACATTTTCTTATTGAAGGATTAGGATTTTTTTAAAATTTTAAATTAAATACTGTTTATCTTTTTAAAAATAAGCCTATTTAAAATAAAAAATGAAATTATGACACCCTATGTAAAGGCCTAAAAGTCATATAATAAACTAATTAATTCATTTTTTTCCAAAATTTAAATAAAGGGGCTGCTTTTAAAATTATATACAAGATAAGGTGGAAAAATCTTAACTTTTGAGGTAAATTCAAGCTATGTCACAACGTTTTGTACTGTGTTAAATAAGTATCTTTGTTATTTTCAGTCTTTATGATGGAGGGAATTCTGGTATTTACAGTTTTGCAGTATAAATACTGTGTTTTTGTTATGCAAAAAAGTTTTTACCTTAAAGTCTTTTGGTTTCATTATAATTGACAGATTCAGAGAGAATATCTTCTTGATTTGAACTAGTTAATTTAAAGAACTGTTAGGGAGTTTAAAAAGCAGGAATGCTCATTTTCCTCATCCAATCTATGAATAAAAAAACTAGGATGGAGAGAATGAAGTCTACTAATTCTAAAAATATGAAGGATATGGTACCAGATTTTCAATGGTACTTAAGCAGTTAGGCACCTAATACAATTTTCAAAAAATGTCTCCTGTGGGGGTTAGGCACCTAATCTGTTTCGGGAACGTAAAGCTTTTGAAAATCTGACCCATGATGACCAGAAACGAGCTAGTCAGTTCATTAACTTTAGATGATACTTCCTTAGTTTAATAAATACATTAGTTTAAAATGCAAGGCATAATTTGATAAATGTTTTTATGTATGTAGCACATTTAAGGTAGTTTTATTTAACTCATAAAAATAAGTTTTCAATACTGCTTTTGTGTATTTTTAATGTAATTCAAATTTTCATTCTAATGTAAGTGTGAAAGAAATCACAAGTAAAATAATTACCATCTTATCATGTAAATAGAAAATGGTGAATAACACATTTTTAACATGATAAAAATGTATACATTAAGAATCTGAACAAATGTATTTAAGTAAGATATATCCTTAAATAGATGTATGTAGATATAGTGTAAATTTGATTAGCAAAAAAGTACCAGTGTTTGGTTTAAATGCCATATTTGCATTGCAAATCAACATATTTAAATGATCATGACAGCCAAGAAAAACAAACCTTTCTTTTGGACAATATACAAATACAAAACAAAATTAATATTTAAATCAAGGTTTCCTGTTTGCTATTTGAATCACTTTAATTTCAGTCAAGCCTCACCAATGAGGGTAGGAGGTAATTCCTCTTAACTTGTGTCTCTTATCAGATTCTTGCAAGCCTGGAGCTGAAATCTATCAATAGAGATTTTCTTTAGGCACTAGGGTTAGCATTTAGGACTGCCTGACTACTGGTCCTGTTATCTGACTACTCTGCCGTGTTACCAGAGTTGCAGCTCAATTTCTAAGCCAAATTGCATCCATTAATAGTAGTCACATTACTAAAGGTTTTTATATGGGTTAAATAACTTGCTGTCAAACTGCTGTAGCATTTTTATCTGTGCTGGAAGAGCAGAAGTGGTGTTTGGGCTCCATGCGACCGGCTGAGCTGTGAATCGACAGATGATGTTAATAGGCATTTGAGGAAAAAATATATTTTAAGCTGTCTAGCTGTTTGCTCTCTGTGAGGGCTGTGAGACTAATGGGCCTGAAACATTGCTCATGCTTGCTCTTTCTCCAGTGTGACTCTGACCCATGCAAGCATGTTAAATAGTTTGTATGAAAATAAAAGAGCAAACTGCAATTAAAATTTATTTTGATAAGGTTTAAATCACAAGCCTATTAACCTTGGCAGGTCAGCTAAGTAGTGCACAGTGTAGTGATTCCACTTCTGGCTTGTAATCTATGTTCCAGTAATAAAGATGATGTGCCGTGTGGGGTCGGTTCTAGTAGGCGCGTTTTCCAAGGTAGCACTTTTTAAGATAGTTCTACTTTATGCTTGACCTAAGGAGTCTTTGGGAAAAGGGGTGTGTGTATTGGCAACCACATATCTCTGCTGCAAGCATGTATGTTGGGAAAACTCTTGCATTGCCATGAAATGTTTTTTTCCTGCTGTGTAACACAGGGTCTTAGTGTCCAGGACAGGACCTGCTTATAATGACTGGGGGCCAGCCTGGCACAATACTCCAGTGCGGGAAAGAGTAGTGGGTGGATACCTCTCAATCTCAAAGAGACAATATTTCCATTGCTCTCTTGGAGGGTCAGGTGCTGTAAGGTATCTTTAATAGGAGACCAGTTGATAGGGGGCCATCATGGGGCTGCCCTGAATTGGTGCATCACACTCCCTTGAGAAGCCTAAATAACCATCTCATGGCCACACCCACCTCTGAGGATGTGCTCCTGTTGGCTGTGAACCTTCTGGCAAAGACAGATGCCTGGAGTCATTTCTGTATTCCAGCACCTGTCTGGACTGTCTGCTGCTGGGAGCTTTTGACAGGGTCTGTGCTGGCTGCTTCTGGGAGAAAGGGACAAAAGAAGGTGTCCCTAAGCAAAGGTGTGGGTTTGAAAGGCTTTGAAGAGACATAGAGTAAACTTGACATTAGTGTGGGAAGGGGTAAGAAGCCAGTGGAGTGAGGCTTGGAGGGACCGGGGAGGGTTTTGTGTGAGAGACCTGATGTACTGATCAGGCACTCTAAAATGTGCATTAAAAATGATCTGCAGTAGTTAAAAGTAATGCTGAGAGCCAACCAAAGGAATCTCTTTAAAAAGGTAATAGCCACTTGCCATAATTAAACAAACTGCACAAGCTACTTAGGATATAATTGTTCTATTATTTTCTTTGTAGACGTCTCTCCACTCTCTTAGCACAGGCAGCCTGAAGGGCCAGGATTGCCCATATAGTCTGAGGCACAGAGCTAGAAGGGGCTGTGTCTCATAAATTCTCTATCTCTGCCCTAGTACAGGAGGAGAGCTGACATCTACATGGTTTGAGATGCTAAAACTCTCACTTTCCCTGGTAGCGCAACCCTCTCCCCTTACAGTGCTGTTTCTTTTGCAGTAGGTGAGAAAAAGAATCATCTCTCTCTAGTGGTATTGGGCGGTGCTGCTTGTTTTTACTCCTCCCTTGCCTGTGGAAGTGAAGAGCTTCTATAAAGGCATTTCTGTCTCTCTTCCCACTCCTAAAGCGAAGGGTCCTGCCTCATCTCAGGGGAACTGTTTACTAGGTTGCTGCAACGTGAATTTCTTCTTCAGCAACATCTATACTAAATATCTGTTCACTTACATCATTCGGCATCCTGCATGAATTGGTAACCTTGCATGGAGGATTATGATTATCTTATGCGAAGAAAGCACATGATAGTGGTCAGTACAATATTTTTTTTTTCTTATTTTAAATTTCCATGAGTTAGAGATTACAATGACTCATGGCTTGGAATGAGCTGAAATCCCTAAGGTGCTTGTTACCGCCTACTATCACTTATTGAATTTCTAACATAGTGGAGGGATGTCTGCAGAGAAATATGATGTACAATTATAAAAGGTTATAGCTTCATGTTGTTTGTACAGGAGTTATTAGCATGGCATAACTTCACTCTTGCTGTTAATTTCCCAGCGGCATGGTTATTAAGTACATTGTTCTGTATTTTTTCTAGGATGTTGACATATGTTGACCAACAGTGACATTGTATGTCAGCACTGCTGCATTGACTCCCTCCTGAATTCAGAAGCATCAAGAGAGATTTCATATGTAAGGTATGTTCTCACAGTTCCACTGAAATATATTTCTCTTTATATTAAAAAGAATAATTCATACACTACTATAGAGAATGGCAGCTATTTCTGGGGAGCAAAGGGTTAACCCCAGTTCAGGTTCCCCTTTGGCAGGTGCTCAGAGGAAGGGCTATATAGCAGAAGTTCAAAGAGTAGCTGTCTTGGTAACCTTTGGGAGGGTTAGACTCCATGCCTAGGACTCTCTGGAGTAGATTGTCTTGTGCTGAATTAATGTGTGTGTTTTCTGGTTATAATTCTCTTTTTGACTAAAAGTTTTGTTGAGTGTAAGTGTGCTTTTGTTTCTGCTCTGTGAAAAAGAGCTCTCTGAATTTTGTAAAGTGGATTCATTAAATGGATGCTACCAAATTTGGACTGTATATACTGAAAAAAAAATCATATTAATATATTCATCATTTTCCTTTAAGAAAAATCAGTCAATGTAAGCATTTTGTTTTTAATTTAAACCGGGCAATGTTTGGTACTGTAGTATTGTTCTAGTGCATCTAATCCAGAAAGCAAATAGAAATTGACCAGCTCATGTTCATTTTCCAAGCTGACAAAAATGCAATTCCCTCCCTCCCCCCCCTTTCTTTCCTCCCCAAAACAGTAAAATGGTGAGAAGTTGGAGGGTTTTTTCTTTTGGAATAATTGAAGGTGTCAGGATATTTTTTTTTGTAATGGCATGATACATTTGAAGTATAAACATAAAGTGTTCCTTTAATGTTTATTTTAAATATTTAGTGATATTTATTAAATGTCCTTCACGTTAATTTTTCAGTCCTGACTCATATTTCTAAAATTCCCTATGGTACTAGCAAATAAACAGGCATTCCCCAGCTTGAAAGTAGGTGTGACCTCAGCATACTTTTTTGACTATTTCTAAGTGCTGTTTGGATCTGTTGTATTTTCCCACTTCTGTTATTCCATTTCACCTGAACTCCATTAACATATAGTCCCAAAATGTCCGTGTTTCCCAGTCAGTATTTTCCTTTGGAATGATGTCTGAGTGCTGCAACCTTGTATTCTGCTGTTGTAGACTAAAATTCAAGACTGCTTACCTTCAGTTCGGAAGCAGCTGCAAGCACAGGATGGACAAGTATGGCTGGGAGAGTATCAAGGCTGAGGCATACAAGTTGCTTTCCCTGGTCAATGTAGTTATTCTGAATGTTCATAGTTGTGAAGGAAAGCATAATCGGGCCTTGAACTAGCATTTGGTGCCGTAAACAGAAGTGAGTGAAGGTGAAGGGCTATGTGTTACCCTTAGTATTATATTAGTGTAACACCCGAGAGGGACAGTGAGCCCAAGTAATTCATCAGGATTCACCTTGGAGCATCTCCTCCTGATATTCCCCATAAAGTCTGTGGGGCCAAGGTCCTGGCATGGTAACCGTTCCTCACTCTGCAGAAGGTTTGTGTCTTTCTGGGATCCCCTTGTCTCTTGAGGGAGACATGCAGCCATTGGAGTCTCCCTCCCTATTGCAGTTATGCATAGGAGCCATGGACAGGTTTCTCTGGACATAAATGCCACTGTTAGCAGCTTAACAGCAGAGTTAATGCCCTTAGCCGCACAGGTTTTCACTCCTGTCCATGGGTTCCTAAGTAGGGCCTCCTTTGAGCCTCTACTGTGTGGTAGAGACATATAGGGACTGCCAGTTGTTTAGAGGAAGGGCAGGAACAGGCTATGTTGGTTCTGCTTGTACTTCCCATGGGTTCAAGGCACCTTTTGTCTTGGGGTACTTCTAGACTACATGCCTCTGTCGCCAGAGGCATGTAGATTAGGCTACCAGGCATAGGAAAATGAAGCAGCGATTTAAATAATCGCCGCTTCATTTAAATTTACATGGCTGCCGCGCTGAGCTGATCAGCTGTTTGTCGGCTCAGCGCGGTAGTCTGGACGCGCGGGTGTCGACATCAAAGGCATTTGTCGACCACCCAGGTATGCCTCCTGGGATGAGGTTTACCTGGGTGGTCGACAGTTGCCTTTGATGTCGACACCCGCGTGTCCAGACTACCGCGCTGAGCCGACAAACAGCTGATCAGCTCAGCGCGGCAGCCATGTAAATTTAAATGAAGCGGCGATTATTTAAATCGCTGCTTCATTTTCCTATGCCTGGTAGCCTAATCTACATGCCTCTGGCGACAGAGGCACGTAGTCTAGACGTACCTTTAGTTCCTACTCATTTGCTCCTCTCTGGGCTGCGAAATGCAGGGGATTGTGTTGTGTAATCTAGTAACGAGCAAAGGAAGGCAAATTCAGTCTCCTCCCGCTTTCAGGTTTAACTTTACCCTGTGGACTTAGCCTCATTCCTTTCACTCTCCTGAAGGGATTAATGTATCAAGAGGGCTGAGTGTTTCTCTGTAAAACAGACACAATCAGTTACTCAGAGAGCGAGGAAATGCTACTTTTATGCACAGTGAAATGAAGCCGCGCAGTGCAGTTCATTGGGAAGCTGAAAGGAGCGAGTAATGTCTATGGCTTGGCAGGTTATGTACACAAAAATAAAATTGGCTTTAAAATTTGGTGGTGAATGGGGCACTCATGAAAACAAAGATCTTAATGGCACTGGTCAGAAGTAGGAGCTGTTGGATACAGGCGCTGAGTAATTTTCATATGGTGCTCTGCCATTGTCCCTCTGCTAGACTGCTGCTGTTCAGTCCCTGATGGACTAGTGACCAGATTGCTAAATAGAGCAAATAATATGGGGGGGGGAGGGAGCAGAAAATAGGGGATAAAGGAGTTCCCTTAAGGCTGGTCTCGTGAGGTGTTGAAAGTCTTTCACTCCCACTGCTCTCAACACCTTAGAGGATTAGCACCTGGGAGAAATCCCATCCTACATCCATGGGGGCATTATAGTTAAAAGACAAGAACTGGGTCTGATTCACAAGGACAGAGCCAGCCCTGTGGGTGTACAATACTCAATGGCCATGTGTGGTGCTTCTAGGACCTGTGATGGGCCTGAAGCATCTCAGGGTATGTCTACACTAGCCCCCTAGTTCGAACTAGGGAGGCTAATATAGGCATTCGAAGTTGCAAGTGAAGCCTGGGATTTAAATATCCTGGGTTTTATTTGCGTCTTCCCGTCCGGTTGCCATTTTTAAATTCTACTAGTCCGAAGTAACTGCCCGTGGCTACATGCGGCACTGAAACGGTAGTTCAAACTAAGTCCTTAGTTCGAATTAACTGTTACACCTCATTCCATATTCCATGAGGAGTAACAGTTAATTCAAACTAAGGACTTAGTTCGAATTACTGTTTCAGTGCTGCGTGTAGCCGTGGGCAGTTACTTCGGACTAGTGGAATTTAAAAATGGTGACCGGATGGGAATATGCAAATAAAACCAAGGATATTTAAATCCCAGGCTTCACTTGCAACTTCGAATGCCTATATCAGCCTCCCTAGTTTGAACTAGGGGCTAGTATAGACATACCCTCATAGAGGTTGGAAGAAACCAGCCAGGAGCAGAGATTGCTACTACACAGTGCCTGCTGCAACGGTGACCTAATTGGATATACGTAAAGGAAACATACATAAGCCTTTTGGTGAGCATTTCAGCCTGCCAAACCACAGTCTGACAGACTTGCAAGTAGCGGTCTTGTCACAAACCAGCTCCACAAGCCAGATCCACAGGGAGGCCCTGGAATCACAGTTCATCTGCAAATTCAATTTAATGCTGTGGTCACCAACCAGTAGATCACGATCTACCGGTAGATCTCAGGGGCTCTAAGAGTAGCTCTTGAGCCCTCTCTGAACTGCACTCCTGCGCAGTACATTTACATTAGATTTCCTCATTTGAGGAGCAGCTACTCACCGAGCAACAACACAGTGAGTAGCTGCGAGGAATGGTGGGAGCTGGGAGGTCGGGAGGGCTGAAACACCCCAGCCAGCTGACTGTGGCTTTCAGCTGAAAGAGACCCATGCTCCAGCTGATCGGTGGCTTCTCCTCTGCGCTTGCCCATGTGGAGCTTGGTGCACCCTGGCTGAGCGTCATGGCCAGCTGGCCGGGCAGCCACTTCTCTTCCCTCCAGCCCGGCTGCTCTGCGCTCAGCCCAGGGAGGCTGCGTCTAGCTCCAGCTGTGCTGGAGCAAGCTTTCCAGACTGAGTGCAGGATCACAGATGCCCATCTGATGGACTGTATACGACTAGCAATCTCAGACTACAAGCCAGACTTCAAGACACTGGCAGATACTGTTCTGTCACAAGTGTCACACTGAGACTTTGTTATTGGAAGAAAAAAATATATAATTATCAATACTTGATTTTAGATTTACAAAATAGCAGAGAACAAAATGTATAATTGTAAATGCTTCATTTGACATTTAAATAACATGAATTAAAAACAGACCATTTATTTCATAACTATAAACATGTGATTTTAATTTTATATATTGCATAATTTAAAAATAAACTGTTTAACACAGTGTATAAAGGCTGGGGATAGCAAGTTATGGACAGGAGAATAGAGAGGACGGGGCTTCAAGGAAGGGGTGGGGCTTCAAGGAAGGGGCGGGGCGGTAGATCTTCTCCTGTTCTGAGACTTAAAAAGTGATCTTGGGTGTAAAAAGGTTGGAGATCACTGTGTTAATGGACTCAATGGTGATATAGGCTGGCTATGACACTACCTACTTAATAACCATTGAAGGTACTAACAGCTCTATGACTGGTATCCTGCCTGTCTTAGGAATCCATCTATTGACTTTGATTTTTATCTGCTTAGGTTTTAGTACCCATTCTCCAGATACTTAATAATGCTCTGTCTCTCACCCCCTCCCTTTTTCTTTCTCTCCTCCCTCCCCTTCCCTTCTCCTATTTATTTCAAGTTTTCATATCCCCTACTCATAACTCCGGTCATCTGAAGAAGTGGGCTGTGCCCACGAAAGCTCATGATACCATCTGCATGTTTTGTTTGTCTATAAAGTGCTACCTGACCATTTGTTGATTTTAACCTGTTCCCCTGATCCTTCCTGTTCTGAGGAGGAGAATTTTTTTACTGCCTTTCCAACCTTTCCTAAGCTTTGGAAAAGAGGAAATGCAAATGTTCTCCTCCTCACACTCATGTCAGTTAGTCTCTGCCTTTCTCACCATGGGGTGGAAAGGCAGCTGGAGATTTGGAGCAAAGGAAGGGAGTATGGAGGAGAGACAGACCAGTGGGGGGTTATGCGAGAAGGGGCAGCAGGCATTAAGCGATGGGGCAGGTAGAAAGGACTAATTAGAGCTAGGGGAGGCAGTGCCCTATCTAGGCAATTCACATGTCTTAAAACAACAATGTATAGTACTGTGCTGATTAGGGAAGTATAAATGATATCTGAATTGGCTCCTCTTAGGGATGTTAAATTTCACTTCATCAGCTAAATGAGTAGTCGATAAGGGGGGGACACTGCAGAGCTGCCTGGCTCTTATTACATTTAAAAGGCAGAGGCGCAGCAGGGGGACTGGGCACAAGCCATGACTAAGTTGTCCCAGTTCATGCCCGGTCCCAGATGCTTTTAAAGCAGAGGCGCAGAGTCTGGGACTGGCCATGAGGTGGGAATCAGCTGATTCCTGGCTCACGCCCAGTCCCCTGCTGCACCTCTGCCTCTCCTGCCTCCCCCTGATAGAGACAGTGGAGGGGGGGGGAACTGACTAGTCGAATAGACACTCGACTAGTCACATCTCTAGCTCCTCCCTAGCTATTTTTCCTGGCTATGTCCCCTTTCCCAGCCCGTACTGCCATTTTTTTGGCCTGCGCTGTTGCCCTAAGCCCCCAGCACGGCAGGTGAGCACAGCTGAGTTGGATTCCCAAACCAATCCTGCAGCAAGCATTCCTTTGTAGCACCCTGGGCCTCTATGTGGCAGTAAACCAGGGCTGTTTTACAGTTAAGTGGTGTGAGGAAAGTTGTATGAGAGTCACCCGTAGCACGAGAATTGTTGGCCACCTTAGAAGATGGAGGATGAACAGATCAATGCAACGCAATCTATTTTTATGTAGAATCCTTTATATGAAGTATTGCAAGCCACTTTATGAGGAGAGTTTGATCAAGGTGATAGTACTTCAGAGAGCTGGCTGACAGCCACTCTCCAGCAGATGGAACTGGATTCTGCAGAGATGCAACTGAGTGAGATAGGAGAGAATTGCAATTTTAAAAGGGTTTAAAGGTGTTGTGTGTTAGCACAGAAGCTTTTGAGTTACAATAATGGGAGAGAAGAAAGAAGTCACTAATAGAAGAGATGTAAGTGTGGATAACTTGTGGTAAGGGGGATGGATTATTGGACAATGGAATCCGATATGGTATTGGTTCTCAGCAGAGGTGAGTAGTCAGGTACAGGATGCCTCTCTTTATAAGACTGACTTCAGCCAGCACTGAAATTTTTTAACTCTCTAATGGAAATAAGGGCATGTGTAACTTTCCCCCCTCCCCCTTTTCATTGTTGCAGTAAAAGCACTATGCATGATGAGACGCTATTTGGACACCCAGTGTAATGAGGAGGAAAGAGCTGACGACACTGGTGTGGTTCTAACCACAACATCAACTGTCGGTAGTTTCCTGTTACTAGTGTAACTCTCTCTAGATGTGAACTTTGTTCATTTGTGTACTTCTTTTACTCGCATTTGGTAATTTTTGGCGAGTTTCTATTATTAATTTTGTTTAAGAATGGGGTGTTGTTTTTTGCACATTTGTCATATTTGTGTTTGGAGAGTGAGGTAATTATAGAACTCATTACAATCTAACATTTAAGAAAGTGAAAAGAGACTTTTGCACCTCTCTTTTGCAGTTAACAATAACAAAGCCAACAAACAGCCCCCTCAAAAAGCACATCAGGCCCCAGTTTTGTAATCAGAGATGCACACACAAAGCCCTTATGATTTCAGTGGGGTTCAGTGGTCATAAAAGAATACCCCATGGGGGTCTGAGCACAGGATTGGGTTCTCTGATCCCACTCTTTACACAGATTCATTTCATGCTCTCTTCTTCCATTCCCATTCCAGCTGCAGCAGTTGGCCATATCCTTTCGATATTGTAAAAAAGGCTTGGGGAGACTGCATGTTTTCCAGCTCAAGTTATGTTGATTCCTAGGCTGAAGAGTGAAAATTAAAGGGATCAGTTCTGGTTTGAAGTTGGGAAAATACGATTATTATTATTATTGTTATTTTTTATTATTTATTTATTTAAAAACAATGGAAAAAAGACCATCCCTTTCTGACCAGAGCTTCATCTGGAAGAGAAGACTATAAATATTCTAAGTTAGACACCTGAAGAAAAGTAACCTGATTTTTCCAGAGGTGTAGAGCACCTACAGTTCCTGCTGACCTCACTGAAATTTATGAATGCTTCTGAAAAGCAAGCTGTCCTTAAGAGCGTAAGGACACAATTCTGCAAATAGTTAGCACGTGAGTAACTCTCTAACCAGGATGGTAATGGCACTACCATAGAAGTAAATTTTCTCAAGTGCTTTAATGTGTGCCAATTAGACCTTTGGCTCTAAAATTTTGGAAAACTTTGGCCATAGATCTTATTAGGTATGACACATCCTGTGGTCCATTTAGTCCAGTATTCTACCTTAGGTGGTGATTAGTATCTCATGCTGTAAAGCAGTGTTTCCCAGTTTCATTTGGCCTCGGAACCCTTTTAAACTCAAAATAATTTTGCGGAACCCCTAATAACAGTCTTAGATATGGAGCTGAAAAAGTAGACCACAAATAAGTAAGGATAATAATAAACAATTGCTAAACAAGGTCATGAGATCTACAATTAATTTAATTGCACGTAATTTAAAAAAAATCACATTTAATGTACACAAAAATATTATTTTTTAAATCATAAAATGTTATTGTAATGGAATTTTCTCATGGAATTCTTATGTTCACTTCGAGGAACCCTTGGGTTCCGCAGGTCACCATTTGGGAAACACTGCTGTAGAGAATGTGGTGGGAGGCGGGGCTGGGAGAGAGGGGAATGCTCTATATGAGAACGGTGTGATTTTGTGTTTGGAAAACCTATGCTGCTTTTTACTAGTAGATGTAAATTCTCTGGTGCTGGAGCCATTATTTTCATGTTTGTTATCCAGCTAAATGCCTCTTTCATCCCTCTCTTGTTTTTGTCTCTCCGTCTGTGTCGGCATTTGAGACTTGCTAGTTATGGGTATTCACAGGAAAATATTGCTGGTGTTTAAACTACCATTTTGTGTAGTTAGTTTTTGATATTTATATTTAATCCTATTGAGATTTACTAAGAGACAAAGGATCACAACAAGGCTATAGGGCTTTATTACAGGCTGATATGCAGAGTGTGATGTTTATGCTGGCTACAACACTGCATATTTCTCTGAATTGGTCCCAGGATATGAAAGAGGCAAGGTACGTCGGGTAATATATTTTCTGAGGCCAGCTTCTCTTTGTGGAAAGTACACAATTTTGAGCTACACCGAGTCCTTCTTTTCCAGCAACAGAAGTGATCCAATAAAAGATACTACTTCACTTATCTTGTCTCTTCAGAGTGAGTAACAATTATTGGCAATTCTTTATGTCATTTCTTTTTGTTGTTGTTGCTTTTGTTTGACATTTGCAGTTTTCTTAAAAGGCCTTTTCCTAGTAAAAAATGTTCTTGGTACTTTTCTTTATCAAAACAGGATATAAAGTCTGAATGCTGCTTTTCACTTTAATCTGGCATTGTAGCTCAGCGCTACAGCAGTCAAATTTGACTTAAAATGTATATGGCTCTAAATGTGCAGTAGCAAAAACGAATGGGGGAAAATACATTCTACGTATAGATGTTAATTTGTCTCCGCAGGATAGGTTTTAGATACACTCACTTAACCTGATTTTGTTCTTAGTGGGCACGTAATTCATGGACATAAAAATAATGGCCCACTTTCCTCCCTCCTGTAACTCAATTGACGTCATTGAAGTTACAGCAGGGATGATTTGGCCCAATTTCTTTAAAAGTAAGATCTGATAAGCAAGCCCTTAAGGAAAAGACTTATAGAGAATGATTTTCCTGGGATAGGATGAAAGAGATCTAATTTTCTATTAAAGTCTATAGGACCACTTTGGTTCCGTCCCTATGAAATTAGATAGGAGGACTCTTTTTTTTTTTTTTTTTTTGTAAGGGAAGTATGTAATATGTTCTTGCTGTCTGGAGGGTTGCCACAAGTGGCATCAGGGAAGGGTTTATCGGTTCAGAGTATATCCACTTTAAAGGGACTAATTTACAATTAGTCATGTATAGGAATGTAAGTGACTAGCCAAGTAGTTGACTACCTGATAAGTATATGCTTATCGGGTAGTCGAGTGACTACTCGACTAGTCGCTTCCCCGACCTTTGCTGCCTTTATCAGAGGCAGCAAGGGCGGGTAGCAGGAGCCAGTGCTTGGGGGAACCAGCTTAATAGCTGGTTCCTCCAGCACTGTGTCTGCAGGTCAGCAAAGGGGAACCAGTGAAGAGACATGTGGCTCTTACTACATTTAAAAGGCAGAGGCACAGCAGGATTAAGCTCCCGGCAACTCTGCAGTTTCCCCCCTTATTGACTAATTGAGTAATTGATGAAAATTCCATAGACTACTCGTTTAACTGATTAAATGAAAATTAACATCTCTAGTCATGTTTATGGAGGTCAATAGGGGGGTACTTTATAGCAGGCTTACATTTTGCATATGTTGAGAAACAACATTCTGAGACAATAAATGTTGTGCCAGATTTCAGAGATGTGACTGTACTTATTTCATTATTAAGATGCCAAGTTTTCCTTTTCCCCATCACTATCTAGAATTGGTGTTGCCTGTCTGCATCTGAAGAACGGCAAAAGAGCGTTTTGTTTTACCGTCTGATTAATGTCCTGTTGCACTGAGGTATTAATAAAACTCCTGTTGTAGCTGAAGTATCCCAGGTTAGAAAACAAAGCGTAATTGCTTTCACTGGCCCTATTTTCAGAGTTTTGACCTGATATGGAAGTATGGACACCACATAAGGTAAAAAACATTACTGACCGCTACAGAAATGTAAATAACAGTCTGTCTTACATCTCCCTTCCTCTGAATCCAAAAAACCTGGCAAAACAACCTATTGTATTTCCAGGCTTAGCACATAGAAAACTGGAACAAGTCCTAAAGAGTTAAGAGGTGCTGGTCATTAGCATCTGCAAGCTCCTTTTGTGGATATTCTACATATCCAGTACTTCTCACTAATTCATAAAGTGATTATTTTGATTCAGCACCTATTAGCAATATTTGAGGGAAAAAAATCGTTAGAAAAAGAGAGCCCTGTTGTAACTGATTGAATTTCAGAGTACTGCTTCAATTCAGCTCTTGAAATGCTGATTTTTGTTATGTAGGGTACCTGCGTGGGGAACACATTAAGTTATGGGACTTTAGATGGCAACAACTATATCTGGTTGAGATCTATTAGCAACTTTTTTTAAGTGTTCTTGACCTCAGATTATTCAGGTGAGTTCTGCTGCACATACAATATTCATGATGAGGAAATGCTATTTATGTTTTTGGTGAAATAACTTTGCTGAGCATGCAAAGCAACTGGCTTGCGAAAGGAGTACTTTGCTGATTCAGGGGACAGTGTTTCCTTATGTGTATGTAAGGAGATTCAAGTAGGCAGCCTTTTGCAGTGGCTAGCTACAGCAATACCAGAAAGTGCCACAGACTAGTATAAACAGTGGAAAAACTTCTAGAAGCTGGAACTGGATGACTAGAGATACCTCTGACATTGGTCGCTGTTGGAAAAGAAAATATTGGATTGGATAGAACATTGGTCTGACCCAGTATGGCTCTAATAGTCTGTTTTCTCTTTCCATCCTCCCTTTAATTTGCATACTTGTTTTGTTAGATTCCTTAATTCTGAATGGAAAATGTATAATCCTTCATGGTGGGAGGGAGTTCTTAGTGGGAGTGATAGTTTCTAGAAAATAGTCTTTCAGCCTTTCTACTGCTCCTGTGCTTGGACTCAATAGATCCAGTGGGAACATGAATAGGAGCAAGAGTAGATAAGATCAGTGTTCCCTCTTAAGCTAGGAAACAGCCCAGCTTTACAAGTGATTAATCAGTCCCTCCCAGTCAGAGGCTCAGGGCCCCCAGCATGGAGCTGACTGACTGGGTGGGGCTGATTAATCACCTGTGAAGCTGTGCTGTGGCACAGCTTAGAGGGAACACTGGATAAGACATTTAGTTTGTACACTTTTTTATATCCATTTTGTAAATGAAAAATCATCAGTAAATATCTAATTAAAATAACAATCCCTTTATTTCTAACTCCCCCTTTGAAAGGGAGCTTAGAAAAGGGGGTTGTTGACTCCATCTGGTACCACAAAGAGCTGACCTCCTTTTCTAGCCTTTTATGCCTCCTACAGTGGGGGAATGGTGCGTTTCAGCCAGACTGGGGATTTGATTAAGGGAAGGATGACCTATACTGTACAATTTGTTGCGGTGTTCTTTTAGATGTATTACAAGAATAAAGTTGCAGCCAAGTAAACAACATCCATTGTTTCTAGTGTTTCCTGTAAGCTGTGCGCTTGGGCGGACACATGGGAAAGATTCATATGCTGCCTAGCTGATTAGCATAGCACCCACAGCTGGCATTTCTCCTGGTGATGCACATTCACACATGCCTCAGAGCACATAGCAAAACTGATTCTGTACATAGATGGAAAAAAATAGTGGAAAAATTGATTGTCTCCTGTCTCTCTCTTGACATAGTTGGACAATGTTACGATGGACTGAATTAAAGGCAAAATTTTCAAAAGTGTCTTAGCCTTAGTCATTTTTGAAAAATTTGCCCTTGTCCATTTCCAAAAAAAAAAAAAAAAAAAGAGAGAGACTGCTTAATGTGCCCATAAATTCTTTTGATGTAAAATTTACTGTGGTCATGGTTGCAATTAATTTATATAGCATTGCCAGGTGTCCAGTTTTGAACTGAACAGTCCAGTATTAGAGCTTTCTGTTCAGGAACCAAATTGAGAAAATATAAATGAGAAAATATAAATATCTGGTATTTTCTAAATAAGACGTAATGTCGATTGTGATGTAATGTTAAGTGTGTCTGGTATTTTTGTTGAAACTATCTGGCAACCCTAAATTTATAGGACTTATGGACAGCGATCTTCCCTGATGTAACAATGTTGAGCACAGAGAAGTTAAGATAGGGATGAATTTTACTCAGTAGGCTTGTCACATTTTGTCTATGAAAAATGATGCATTAATTAAAATATCAGCAGATTCCTAAGTAGATGGGCTACGACAGGTGTTCCCAAACTTTTTGATACAGGGACCAGTAAATCCATTCACGAACTTTTGGAGGACTGGTAACATTCATTTGCATATTCAATAAGCAAATGATGAATATTCAAATAAGTTGTTTCTGGTCCTCCCAAAGCCCCCAGTGCCAGCGTTAGCATAGCTTTTGATACAGTCACCCACAATATTCTTGCCAGCTAGTTACGGGAATATGGATTGGATAAATGGACTGTAAGATGGATAGAAAGCTGGCTAGATCAGGGTTTCCCAATCTTTTTACTTTAGTTGGAACCCGTTTTTTTTTAGTACTGTCTTTTGCAGCCCAAAAATATAAACACATATTAAAAAAAAGAATGAAAAATGAATACATTTTCAGTGTTTCACCTGGCTGCATCCTCCACCCAGCCTGGGCCAGGGCTTGGGGGACCTGGCGCAACATGAGCACTTCAGGAGGCAGGAGTGGGAGCAGGAGCAGATTGGGGGTAGGGTATCTGGCTAAGAGGGAGGGTGCAAGGAAGGGTAGGATGGCCAGATGTCCAGTTTTGTACCGGACAGTCCAGTATTTGAAGGTTTTGTCTGGGAAAGAAATTGAGAAATTACCAGACATATAAAATGCCTGGTATTTTCTAATTAGGTACGTTTTATTATAGTTAGGTGTATCAGTCCTTAGCTGCCTGTCTGGTAGATGTGCTCACGCTGTCTGAGTGTGTCTACCTGCCAGGCAGTTCGCAACTACTCCAGGGAGGGTATGGGGGGGGGGGGGGAAATGGAATCCCTGGTCAGACTCACTCATCTGCCAGGGTCTGCATGTGTCCAGGTCAGCCCCGCTCCCCCCCTTTTCTCTTCCCAATCTCCCCAGTCCAGCCCTGCTGCCCCCATCCAGCCCTGCTTCCAGCGGTCGGTTCCCCCTGCCCCCCACCAATTTCCCCCTCAGCCCCGCTGCCCCCGTCCAGCTCTGCTTCTGGCAGCTGATTCTCCTGTCCTCCTCCTCCTGATCTCCCCCGGCCAGCTCCCCTTCCCCCAGTGCAGTCCTGGTTCCGCCGCTTGCCCTCTCCGATCTCCACCGCCGGACAGCCCCGCTGTCCCCAATCCTGTTTCTGCCGCCCGCCCACATGCCCGGATCTGCGCACAACAGCCCCACTCCCGCAGTCTTGCTTTCGCTGCCCACATCTGCGCGGGACAGCCCCGCTGCTCCCAGCCCTGCTTTCGCCGGCCGGCCGCCTACCCGGATCTCTGTGGGACAGATCCACCGTTCCCAGCCCTGCTTTGGCCACCCGCCTGCCTGCCCGCCTGTCTGGATCTCCACCGGGACAGCCCCGCTGCCCCTAGCCCTGATTCCGCTGCCCGCCTGCCCAGATCTCTGCGGGACAGCCCCGCCGCTCCCAGCCCTGCTTTGGCCGCCTGCCCGCCTGGATCTCCACCAAGACAGCCCGCTACCCCCAGCACTGCTTCCTGGCGGCCGGTTCCTCTCCCCCTCCTCCCAGCCCGCCCTGCTCTGCTCCCCTCCCGGCAGCCGTGCTGAGGCCCGATATTTTTTTCCTGTTGTCCGGTAGTGGGTCGTGGCCCATAGTTTGGGAAACACTGGGCTGCGAGTTATAAGCATTGGATTATTGCTGAAGAAAACAGAACGGCACTTGTAGAATGCTGCTGCAATATGTTTATTGAAACATTAATAAGCTGTTGGAATTTTTTTGTTCAAAATAGTAGCCAAAGTACTGTCCCTTAACTGATACCTGTCCTCTCTTGAATGCTAAGCGTTCAAGAATCATGAGTCTGGTCCCAAAAATGAAGAGAATTTTAAAAATAAGTAACTATTTTATTTGCCTTTTTGGTTTGAGCTTTTAAGTATCTAATTTTTTTCAACCGTTTTTTCTGATTTCTCATCAACTGCGAGGACAGGAAACAACATGAAAACTGAGATCCTTGTATAGTTTTCATATAATAATATGATTCTAGAAGCTAGGCCTCATAAGAAAAATGCTAGGTATTACTAGATATGTGATAGAATTGTGAGAAGTGTCAACAGAGCTCAAGTATTGATTTGTAAGATTTCTCTCATAGCCTTTTAACAACTTTTTGCAGTGAGATCTTCCTCAGATTTATTTTCAACCACTTCTCTTTTATTCATGGCTGTTGTCCTCCACCTATGGAGACAAATTCATTTGGCTCTTCTCTTAAATACCCAGCCCATTCTTCCATCCGTACTCTGGGATTATCAGCCATCTTGAACTGATTAATTACTCCCCTGCCTTCCTTTGATTCAGGAGAGTTAGAACTTGAAGGGCATGGCAGCATGAGATAGATGTTTTTTCAATGGAGGCAGGGCTTTGGGTATGTCTAAACTTCTGGGGAATCAGGGTGATGTTTTTGTTTTCTGTATGTCTCTGTCTTTTAACAAATTCAGTTATTTGTGTTTGTTTTGGTTGGGTTGTGGATACATCAGCCTCACTTTGTGGACACATGAGGCCACTTTAAAATTGACCATACTAGCCCTTTTGCTGTGAAGACATGCAGAGGGCCTTTGGATCCCACCCCAGTCCACAGCAGTGAAGGGCTCTGCCATCTCACGTGACTCAACTTCTAACAGAATAATTTGTGTTGGAATATAGTGAACAGACTATTAATCTATTGTTCTGATTGCACCACTTGGCCACCTGTAGTACAATGAACACTGGAGTGGTAGTACTCTTCATGCAGTCTTGACTTGAGCAATTTACAGTGGAGGACAAAGACCTCTTTCTCCAAACAGGATGCTAGGAAGTTCAGCGGTGGGAAAGCAGGAAGCAGTAATGTGATTCAGGCTTATCACATTCAGCATATAGTCCTTTTTTAGATTTATGCTCCCTCTGTGTTGGTGGGATCTGTGCTTCATTTCCTCCTGTATTCAGTGCTTTACCTATTGTTTTATGAAATGGCTGCACATCACTATGGTGATGTGTACAGATAAAGGTCAAGATGGAAAGCTTTTGTCTGGATTGAGACTTGTCCTAAACTGTGAGATGGCTGGATCCAGGGTTGTGATTTGTCCCCATCTCTAATTCTTTTTGTACCCAGGATTATAAAGCAGGACCTTTACAGTTATCATCAGACCTACTTCCTCAAATATCTGAACATGTACTTTTAACTAATATGTGGTCCTTGCTAAATGAGGATGCTGTTTAGGTAGGTGACTGTGGCAGCACATTTTATATAGTTTAGGGAATTTATTTCACTAGATCTTGTTCTCTGAATAATGCCTTATATAAACTAAAATAAAAACAAAACAAAAACCCTAAACCCTCAAAAATCTGATTCCATACAAGGTTCCTTTTATATCAGTATTAATAAACTTATACCAGTTTAAAAACATGCCAAATAGTATAAGCTTCAGTGCTTAGAACTAAGGATGTTAAAGAACAGTTATTTGGCTAATTGTATTGTTAATACAGTTTGTATAAGCTACACCAGTGGTGCACAGCCTTTGGGTTGCGACCCCCAAGGGGGTCACGGATATCTTCCTGGGGGGTTGCTGCACCTCTTGGCTGCCCGGATCTAAGTGCCATGCTGCCTGGTTGCGGTTGAAAAAATGTTGCTTACCACTGGACTACACGATTAGTTAATAAGGGACACTTGGCAAAGCTGCAGCAGGGGTAGCTCCTGCAGCCACCTCGAGCTGGGACTGAGTAGTCTTGGCTTGCATTGACTCTGGACCACTGTGGCTCCGCAATTTAAATGTATTAAGAGCTTCTGGGCCCTTACTACATTTAAAATGCAGAGCCATAGTGGTCTAGAGCTACCCATGGTGTCGCTCTGCATTTTAAATATAGCCCAGCGGTTCTTACTACATTTAAAATGAAGAGCCACAGTGATCCAGAGCCAGCGTGAGCTGGGTCCAGCAGCCCCTGTTTGAAGCAGTCCAAGCTGGCTGCAGAGAGGGGCTGCTGCCGGCGCAGCCTGTGCACGTGGCAACCTTCGGCCTGCTGTGGGTAGAGATTACTTCATAGCAGCCTCCCCTATTCTACCCCCATTTCCTGTGATAGAGGCTGGTGGGGGGGGGGGGGGGGGAGACAGCACTGTGGAGACAGTGCTAGGGGGAACCGGCTTTTAAGCCAGTTCTCCTCAGAACTGGCTCCTATTCCCTCCCCCCCCCCCCCCCCCCGCCCACTACTGCCTTTCATACAGAGGAAACAAGGTGGGGGGGAGGAGTGAGTAGTTGAGTGCTCCAGTTGAATACCCAATAAGGTTATGGTTATCGGGTAGTTGAGAATTCGACTGCTCACTTACATTCCACAGCAAGGGTTCCAAGTAGGAATAATGTAACAGTGTATATTTTTATATTTTTTTAAAAGTAGTCATGTTCTAAGACAGGAGTGGGGATCACCCAGGTGCCAGATTTGGTCCCTAGCTTGCCTGGATCCAGCCCCTAGGGCTCAGGGCTCCTCCTCCCCAGCATTGGGAAGCATGTACTGGCACTCTTGCCCCCGCTGCTCCACGCCTGACTGAATTTTCTGTAGGTCAGTGACCCAAAAAAGGTTCCCCACCCCAGTTCCAAGAGAAGCCAGTCTTTAGTTTGGGCAAAAATGTCTGATCCACCAAGGGCCTCAAATCATAGGAGCCCCCTTCTCCCACACTAGGGACATGCTGAAATGCCAGCATGATGAAGTTTTCTGCTCCTTTGCTTCTTGACATGGGGTGTGAGTGGTTTCATTCCAACCGAGAGCTGTGGAGGGCATTTGCTAGTCTCTCAGAATTGCTTCCTTTTTCTGTTTAATGGAAAAGATCCAGCTTCTATCCCTATATGTCCCTCCATAAATACATCAGTTCTGGACATGCTACGTATTAACGTCCAACCTCTGCACATGCCATCTGATATAGCAGAGGGAATTGGAGCAGGTGTGAGGAAAGATAGAGCACACTTGATTTTGCAGCTTTAGGTTGAAATGATTGGCTCTGGAGAAGCCTCCCAAGCCAACTCTTATCCTAACATCTGTTGCATACTAATAAAGAATCCTACTGAGGAAGACTTGTTGAGAGCTAGGCTAAATCAAACAGCACTTTTGCCAATTAAGTTGATTTATACCTTATCATAATAAGTCTTTACAAAAATGTACTTTATTGTAATGCATGGAAGCTTTCAGATGGATTAATTTCTTTTTCGAGTGATGGTCCCTATCTGTATTCCACACATGGGATATGCATCCACACCTTCTGGAATTTCTTGCAAGCAGTATCCATTTGCCCCTCCATACACCATAGCTCTCCTTGTGCTGAACCTAGGCTATAAAGGGCAGTGCAGGCCAACACTTCTCCAGTTCCTTCTCACTGTCACATGGTCTGAGTTGGTATCGTCAGTGTCCTTAGTTCCTTTTTATTATGCCATTACTTTAAGAGAATTGGTTATAGTTTCATTTATAGTACTTTTTATAGCATAGATAGTATTTTCTCTTCTCCTGGGGATTTCCCCCCCCCAAGAAGTCTGGAATTATGTCCAGGACCCCAGGGTTCAAAAACTGTTTCCTGGCCTTACTTATTTTCTGTTAGAGAGAAACATCAGTACTTCCTTAAGAAGCTTACATTTCTTCCAAGTGCAGCATCTGCCAATCTCCTCCCCTACCCCACAATGAGCTTGTGAGGATCAGAAACTGAAACTCAGAAAACACCTCTTGAAAAAGGCAATGAAGCCTCAATCAGATGCAAATTGGAGAGCAGTCCCCCCATACATAGGGTTGCCAGATGGTTTAATCAAAAATACCGAAACCTCCTCCCCCCCCCAAAAAAAAACCCCCCCAAATAAACACTGTTGAGAAAAACAAAAGCTGTCGAGGGGGGGAAAAAAAAAAGACCCAGACAGTTATTAAGCCAAAAAAAAAAAAAAAAAAACCCCAGCATGGCCCCTTTAAAGCCTTTGGAGGGGTTTTTTGCTGGCGGCCATCTTGTCGTCTTACTCTGTGTGGGAAGAGAGCTTCCAAGTGGAACTAGGTAAGCAGGGAGGAGGGGGAGTTCGGAGGGTCTGAGGGGAACCTGGGGGGAGGGGGGAGCGGATGCTGAATGTGGTAGGGTTGCCAGGTGTCTGGTATTTTCGCCTCATTGCAAGTGGGGAAAAAAGCAGAAAATACCGAACATTTTAGGTGTCCGGTATTTTCTGATTTTTTTTACTGGACAGGAGGAAAAAATATCAGACCATCCGGGTCAATACTGGACACCTACCAGCCCTATCCATACAAGGCCTCAACAGGCAGGCAGTGCTTCACTGAGCATGAGCTCAGGAGTGGAGGCTATCTGTGAAGCCTCAAGAGAAGGCTTCACAGGAAAGTAAGGGATGCTTTCATTGTCAAGGGGTAAGTCAAGCATGCTGTGTCACAAGTGTTGATGTCTCAAAATTTTTTCACAATTCTTAATTGTGCGTATGGGTGTTGGAGACACAGTATCGGCACACCATTCACCCTTCCTTTTACGGTCTAATACATCCAACTTCACATCCTGACTAACACTAATGTGATGCCTCTTACATTCACCAACTTTATTTTTAAAAACATTGCAGTTTCCTTAGGCTTTGGAAGGGTTGTGCAACATACAGTATCACAATACTGTACATATCAATCAGAAATGAAATGTACTGTAAAGGATGACACAGTGGGCATGCGGTATCTTAGCACAAACATGACTCCACACAATGAAGACAGAGAGTGTCAATGCTTGGCGCAAGTATTCCTCTGCATCTGTGCAGCATGCGAGTTGGCTGCTTTCTTTGATTTGTGTTCAAGCGGCTGACTTGTTTGAGCGATGATTTTTGAGCAATGGAAGATCAGGGAATAGGAGGACTTATAACAGAACAGTTCCTAAATGAATCAACTACATTCATGTGGAACCAACTTATACCAGGGCAGCTTATAGTTGCCTCAAGCCTGCTCAGCACTGCACTTCCTAAAATGCTTCTCCCAGACAACCAGTCCTTCCCCTTTTCTGGTCAGGTTGGACCCAACTGCTCTGCTGAGCAGCTCTTTATAATAGGGCTGTCCCAGCAAGCTGCCCTTTGATTTGCTCCCTATAAGCCTCTCTCTGTTTGGAGGGGTTTGCACAGACTCCCTCCTGTCTGCTCTTAATGCTTCCCTTAGTGGAGTGGGGGCAGTCGCCACACTACACTCAGGGTATGTCTACACTACCCTCTTAATTCGAACTAGGAGGGTAATGTAGGCAAACCGCACTTGCAAATGAAGCCCGGGATTTGAATTTCCCGGGCTTCATTTGCATAAGCCGGGCGCCGCCATTTTAAAATCCCGGCTAGTTCGAACCCCGTGCCGCGCGGCTACACGTGGCATGGAGTAGCTAGTTCGGATTAGGTTTCCTAATCCGAACTAGCTGTACTCCTCATTCCACGAGGAGTACAGCTAGTTCGGATTAGAAGCTAGTTCGAGCTAGCGGGGTAGTGTAGACATACCCTCATAGACCTAAAGACAAGTCATCTACGTCTAAGACTTTCCCAAAAAGAAGCAATCCCTCACCAAAGTCACGAGAACCAGTGTGCTTATGTGCTAAGGTCTTAGGCCCAACTCAGTCTTTTCAACAAGAGGAAACTGTGGTGCAGAAGAGTACAGATCTGACAGTTCTTGAACTGGCTCTGGTGGTGAAGATGTGGATAGGTACCTCCTAGTGCTTCTGTCCATTTTGGAGACCAGGGTGGTACCTGTTATCAATGCAGCCCTGGAGGAAGCAGAATGCCATGTTGACCAGTCAGGATCTGGCTCCACCAACAGATTCTCTTTGTACTCCAGGATGATCAGAGGCATACATCTCCTTGAAAGACATCTTTGCTCTCCCTTATTTGCATTTATATCTGTTGGGGCCATCTATATTTCAGGACATTGTTAAACCAGAGACTGAGTCTATCACAAGGAGATGAAAACATTACCCTATGGAACTCACCAGCCTCAACGTGCAGACCTCAGTACCATTGGTCCCACTACTGATCAGGGATCTAGTTTTTTGATTAATCAGAAGCTCTGCAAGAGTCTCTGAAGCATTGAAGAGAGGTGTTCCTGGAGAGAATTTTAGAAAGTCTAGGTTCCAACCTCCATCCAGACTCAATTAGACAAGCCTTATTCAACTGAGATGGTATCCTATGCCATATAGTTCTCCTCTGCCAATGCATCCATCATGTAGGCAGTAATGAGGATGTTAGCTGTACTCCAGACATCTATCACTTCTTTGCTCCTTTCAAAGAATTTGGCAGAGATGGGTAAGTTGGATCTGGTGCTGATGGTTCCAGGAACAACTTTGTCATAGCCATTGGATGAGGCAGTCACTCCATCTTCTGTTTGGCATGCCCCTGCTTCTTGTGTTCCTGCTCTTAAGAAGGTCAAGAAGCATTACTGTGTCCCATCCAAGGGAGTTTCTTATAGGGAGTTTCTTATAGGCATCTACATGGATGTCCACAGGGCAACCAATGTTTTGCCCAGACTTTTACCTTTCCCAGTAGTCTGTGTCAATCTTGAAATCCACATTGACTATCATGAGGTATGTGCACCACTTAGAGTCAGTGTTAGGCTTGATTACAGCAAGCACGTATCTAACTCTAAAAACGTTTCAAGCCATGAGCATGGTCTTAAACCAGGTCATTTTCAAATCCAGGCTATCAGTCAGAATTTGCTTTTCCCTCCTTGGTGAGATGGCTTCATGTATACATGATATTGTTCATCAGGTTACATCTGTGATATCTTCCAGCCAGGCTTTTCTTGCTGTATGCACAAGAGTAGAGTCCCATAAATAACAAGGTCATAATTCCATTCAGGATTCTAGGCTCACTTAGCTAGTGGACAAAGCTGGAGAAAGTTTGGGTAGGTATCCCTTTCCTCACACTGACACTTGTGACCAGCACCTCCCTTTTGAGTTGGGGGTGCACGTGGGCGATTATATGGCACAGGGTGTCTTGAACCCCTCAGAAGCACACATATTTACTAGAGCTCAGGGCAATCCCTTGGACTTTTAGTGCCTTCCTCCCACTTATCCAATCCAAACATGTTCAGATAATGTTGGACAATATGACAAATGCATTTTATATAAACATGCAAGAGGGAATGAGATCTTGTGCATAGAAACAGTCAGTCTTTGGAGCTCAGGCTGCCTGAGCAGACACTTTTCCATGAATTATGAATGGGAGATTCATGATTTGGTTCTCAGTGATATCTTTGCTCAATGGGGAAAGCCAGGCTGGAAAATTACTTCCTTATAGGTGAACAGGAAGCTTCCCTAGCACTGCTCCAGAGTGGCCCTGGATAAAAACTCTCTGGAAGTGCCTTCGAGGTGCTGCAGAAGGTCACTGGGACTGGGTTTTCTCTCCAGTTCCTTTGTTACCATAGCTTTTCTGAAAATCCACTGAGAGATCTTGGGTCATCCTCATCACTCCCAACTACTCGTAACAGTTCTCACAGCTCTGTCGAGGCCGTCAGTACAACCACCCATAAATATCCTTACATTGCTGGACTGTCTAATGCACCACAAGGGCAAGGTCATATCGCTGCATTTTAGTGACTTTGCAACTCAGAGTTCAATATTTGAATGGGCACTGGAGATACAATGTTCATGTCCCAAGAAGGTGCAGTCCATCCTTAACCAAAGTAGAAAAGCTTCTACAAGGAACTATTGCTAAGCTAAACGACGCATTTCTCCACTAAGGCTCATCAGTGCTATTTGTCTCTGGAATTTGCTGCCATCCCAGATATTAAAGGGTACATTTACCCTTAAGCCTTCAGGTCATGGAACAGGTGCATTTAGCAGCTAAGCCCTTTCCATTCTTCAGTGGATAGCTATATAATCTTTTCATGCCTGTCCCATGAGAAGGTTTCTGAAGGGGATTCTTAGATCTTTTCCACCAATGGTGAAGTTCGTTTCTTAGTGGGATCTTAGTTTTACTCTGTCATTTAAGATGCCTTTCGTTGCATGTGTTCTGTTACATCTGTTTGCAATTATGATCTTTCTGATATTTGTGATTTTGATGGGAAGAGTTAGTGAACAGGAAGTGCTTATGAGGAGTCCACTATCTACTACCTTCCTATAAGCAAAAGGTCTTGCTAAGCCCCCACCTGAGATTCATAACCAAGGTAGTTTCTGAGTTTTATGAGTCAGATCATCCACGCATCTGTATTTTTTCCAAAATTGCATGCCTTGGAAAAGGAGAGCGAGCTGCATTTTCTTAGGAGGGGTTTGGCCTTTTATTAGCAAAGAGCCAGAGAACAGTAGAAAAGACACCTAAGCTATTCGTTTCCATAGCATAATGATCAAGAGGTCAGCCTATATAATGCAGACTTTCAAAATGGATCTTCGGTTGTATTACCTTTTGTTGCCCCACTGAGAAGGCAAAGGCCCATTTTACCAGGAGGCCAGCTACTTTAGCTGCATCTTTGAATGTCATGAATATAACAGAAATATCTAGGCAGTTTCAGGCCCACTGATATGAAGTGATGTGCGGAGGTCTGGGGGGAGGGAAGAGAGTGAGCTGCCTAGCCTGAGGCACCACTCCCCCTGCCCAAGACACTGTCCCTTCCAGGGGTCCCCGTCCCCCCACCTTGCCTAAGGGCCTATTGAGGCTGTTGGCCCCGCGGCATACTTTCACTATGAGACCATACATGCTGGTACCGTTGTCAGCTGTGGCTATGACTGTGGGAACTGCACTACTAAGATCCGTTCTCACTTCCTTGTCTTTGTACCGCTTGGTTGACTACTGCTATTAATCTCTCACATGTGGAAATAATTCACCTAGGGGCCATCTCTCTCTCTCTCTCTCTCTCTCGAAGAAATGAATGTTACTTACCTGTATCGGGAAGTCCTTTGAGTTGTGTGGTTCCTGTCTGTATTCCACTGCCACTCTCCATCCTCTCTGCTACAGCTTCATTGTACTACAGGAAGTGTGAGAAACTGGAGAAATGTCCGCCCACAACACCCTTAAGTTTATGCCTTCAACGAGGATCATGAGTGAGTGATGGCACATACGTGTGCCAATGGACATTGTTTGCAAGAAGTTCTGGACTAAAGCACATTGTGCACATGTGTATCCCGCAGGTGGAATAGAGGATAGGGACCACAAGTTTGGAAGCACCTGCAGTTACAGATAAGTAACCTCAATTTCCTGAATGACCCATTAGTGTAGCCTCTAGTGACTTTAAAGATGTGTTGTTAATTTAATTCCTTCACTTCCAATAAAATTGTCTTTGTTTTCACTTCAGTTTACAACAGACTCACACTTAAAATGGGGTGAGGAGGAAGGGATACTAAAATGTTTGTAGCTACTTACATAGAGAAGATTCTGAGAGAGAAACGCACTACCCAGTTCTACCATAGCATCTGAAAGCTTGATATCAAATTACAAGCAGATTCATCAGGGGAAGTAGGATGGTATCTTATTTAGGCAAAATGTTGATCATTTCATAATGTGGGAGAAAGGGAGAAACAGCTACAAAATGTTTAGACAAAAATATGCTTGCAGGAGATACTTAATTTAAGAATCTCCTTACAGTTCACTGAAATTCCCAGTGTTGGGTGTGTGATCACATCCAGCCCTGGTAGCTCACCATCGAAAAGTGCTAAAATGTTACTATGTTAAATGTTACAGTGGACTCTTGGTAGTGCCAGAAAAGTTTTTGTTATAACAGTTTTAACAGAACTGCAATAAACACGATAGAAGTTTGACAAGTGGCAGGGGCAGTGTCTTCACTGTAATCTAGCACAGAAATAGTTCCCACATCATGGTCCACCGAGCAGTAGCCAGCAGTTTGCAGAAGGCTGGCTCGTCGCGTTCTGCTGTCTCCCACTTGTTTTCAGTGCAAAACTGCATTCAAAGGAAAATACATGCGCTATATGTTATATACTAAGAGCTACATCGCTGTCTTTCTTTTGGGAATATGTGAGATATCTGATCTAAGGCAACTGTTAGTACAATAATATTAAGGTTTCTCCTTTCCCCAATCCTCTTCTCCTTTTTCTAAATATATTTTTGTTTGATGGGTTGTGAGAAAACAGCTAGTCCTATGAAATTTTGCATTGTTACTTGAAATAATCTTACTGATTTTTAAATATATAAAATATTACAACTGTCTAGATAAAATGGTCTTTATGTTTGTTGTCTTTTGTTGGTATAATTTATTTAATATGGAAACAGTAAAAGTCCCTTAGAAATAAATGACACTGATGTTAATGCTGGATAAATAAATAATGTTCAGTGCTATTACAATAAATACAAAATTAATTTCTTAATGAGATTATTAGAACAATAAATGTAGACCTAAAGAGACATACTTATATATTCTAGTTCTAAGCTTATGTTTATGGGTGTATAATTAAATGTTAGGTAATAACATGTTAGTCATTGATCTTAGCTAATAACTAGATTTCGGCTGTTGCTAAGAATGCCAAAATGTCTTTACTGTGAGAACTTCTCTCCACCGCCAGGTTTATTAACATTATTAAAGTATCTTCATGTACCTTGTGCTGACTCTGTGTAGTACATTTAAATCCTAAAATAGCCTTTTAAATAGGATCATCCCTGTCTTTCAGATGGGGCATTGAGTAAGTGGGTTATTCTTTCAGTCTCCAGCCTCAGAAGCTGGCCCAGTTGGTAAGAGAATTGTGGCTAAAGATGGATAAGGAAGAGTAATATGTGTACAGCTTCCTAATTCACTGTTGGGATTGTATATCCTGTTTTGTGATTAATCATTTTCTACTGTTGGGAATCATATATCAGATAACTCATTTATTCTGAGAGCTTTATTTCATATAAAAAAGCCTCATGGCTTTTACAGCTCTGTACAGCATTTTATATAATTAAATTGTAGTTTTGTACTGAGGATTTTTGGCATATCATTTTCAATAGTACTTCTAGTGTCAGGGACCAGAAATTCAGTTGCTAGCAGTAATAAAAGCACTTCTTAATATCTTCCTCTCATGTGTGCCTTTGTTTAAATTATTAAATCTCTGCAATTGTGACTATCATAATGCTGTCGTTTGATGTCTTAGAAAAAGAAAAAAATAGTGTTATTTGGGCAGAATAATGCAGTTGTAACACACATGACTCTGAGTTCTTTGAGTTAAAGGCTAAAATGGTTCTGATAGTTGACAGAGATGCATAGTCCTGTTCTTTTGATGATGATCTGTGTGAATTCCACCAGCATATTTGTTTTTCTCTAGTTACCCAAAAGTAAACACTGCTATTTTTATGAAGATGTGGATACACTGGAACAATGCAGGATAAAAAATTCAGCTTGTTAGTGAAGACAGGATTTCTGGTGTTTAGATATGGGGTTTTAGAGTGAGTTAACCTGGGCTCTGTTATGGGAACACTTGCTGTGTGACTGTGCGTAAGTTGCTTAACTTCCTTGTGCCTAGGTCACTTGTAGAATGAGTGTACATATCTATTTATGAGGTACCTTTTGTGAAGTACTTTGAGATCCTCAGATATAAATCACTATAGAAATGGAAAATGTTGTTTTATTTCTCTTTTGAAGGAGTAGGGAAAGGTATACAGAAACTTGATCATTCCCTTGAGAATCTTGAAATCAAGACTCCTGCAGGTACTGTATCTAATGTTGAGTCAAATATAATTGTATATATCAAATATAAAAACCCAGTGTATGACTTCTGCAAAATGCACAGGTGTGTATACCATTTGTGTTTTAAACACTATGCACATCTTTGTTTTTCCTGTTCACTGCTCATTGAACAAGTCCCTTGTGCCCTGTTGTTTTTGGCTCAGTAACAGATGGGTAAGTGGAACGTGCTGAAAATGAAATTTCAATATCAAAAAGTGATGTGCCTGTTTTTCACATTCACTTAAAAAAAGCCACCTTCTTTCTCACTGTTAATTATTTGTGTTCTCTTGGCTCCCACAATATGCCAGGCATTATCTACATGGTCACGTAGTCCAGCCTAGAAATAGATGATTCTTCCCTTTCTGAAATATCATGTGCCTGAGATGAGGAAGCAAAGAGATCAATTTCTTTCCCACGTAGGCCCATCTTCTGGGCTTATAAACATCTCTTGCCAGCTCAGTGGTATGGCCAGTTTGTAGACACTGGAATGTGGACTTGTGAGGTGGCTTTTTTCCCCCCCATGTCAAGCCAGAATACATCTCAATTATTTATTTGACAGTTGGGATTGCTGACATTTGCTGGACAAAATTTTTTAAATTGCATCATGTCTAGTTTCTCATTTCACTGCCCCGACTGTGAAGCCTTGCTAGGACTCCCAGGAGGGTGGTGGCTATACAAAGATGTGTGATGCAGTCAAAGTTCAGTGGCACTGTTACTTGTCTGAGAAATATGCCCAAGTGTATTGCAAGGCTCTAGAGCTCTGTTCTGGCAATGGGATCCTGTGCCTGTGGAGCCCCATGAGCTCATGATGTCTGCTACAGGAGACCTAGATTTGAGGTGTGTAATAGATATGTTGGGTCCCTCTCTCCTCAGTGCCAGCTTTGATTGACGGGGCACAGAGTGATAAGTCTCTGGCAGAATCCAAGGGTTTAATGGACTCCTGTGAGGAGAGGGACACTGGGCTGGACAGACTCCTGGATTTCCTTGTCCCTTCCCCTCCCCCCTCATTTTTCTTGCCCTCTCTGAACCTGATTCCTTTTCATTCCCTTCCACTTTCTCCAGCCTCAGCAGATGATGCCTATACTGCTGCCATACTCTCTTGCCTCAAACAATTAAGGGTCCCGTGGCACCTAAAAATGTTTCAGTTTTATTTGAGCATAATCTTTCATGGGCTGGATCTTGTTCAGTATGGAGCAGCCTCTGTCCATGGAGAGCCTGGGTGCCTTGCAGGCAGGGGCTGTTCTGGTGGGGACTGGGAGCTAGTGGCCCCAGTGCGTGGCTAGTCCCAGTGGTGGTGAGTCCCGCAGGCTAGGGGCTGGTTAACTGGTTAAATGCCAAACTAATGTTTAACTGATTAACAGGTATTTTACATCCCTAGTCCCAGAGCAGGGGGCTCTGAGAGAAAATACCTTGCATTGTTCAACAGCTGCCCCTCCAGTCAACTTAAAGGGACATCTTCTTAAACTTGTTCTGCCAGGCGTCTTTGGACCTTCTATCATTACAAGCAACCTCTAACTCTCTGTTTATTCTGTGCTTTTGGTAGATCGTTGTATTCAGTTATTGTCACTGTTTTCTGGGGCGGTCAGTTAGCACAAAAGAAGATAACTTGAAAAGACCTTTATGAGTGTCACCGGGAGAGAGCAGAAAAATTTTGAATATGAGGTCTTGAATTTTGTTGGGTTTTCTCAGTTGGAGGGCATTACTTTTAGCAGTTGTGTTGATGGGCTCAGTTTGAGAATCCTGACTTAACTACATCAAGGAAAGTCAGGAGCAATTAAACTGGGTATTGAGACTGGCAAAGAATTTAGAGTAATGATAACTCTGGTAGATTCTCTGGGGAACTACATTCTATGAAGAAAAGTGCTCCCCAGGGAAAGCTTGGTTCAACTTTTTTTAAAAAACATGTGATTTAAAAAAATATCTTGGCTGAAGGTGAGTGTCCATTGGCAGATCAAGTTAGGTTTCCATTCAACCTAAATGAAAGGTCACCATCCATTTTGAGATTATAGCCCAGAAAAGGTCCATGGCATAGCACAGTCCATTGTTTTCTCAATGTAGTGCTTTAGTTAGTGTAATGCTTCCAGGTGGCTTACAGAACTCCTTCTGTCACATTGATGGATCACTTATTAGTTTTTGAGTTATGCTGCCTCTTAGCGATAGCTCAGCCTAGAACTCTTTTCACTGTCAGGACTTCCAGATTTTTTTTGACAGTTTAAAATAAAAGCATTTCCGAGTGCTCCTTTGCATCTTTCTTGCCTGCTTCATGTCCCTTTTGAGGTAAATTCAACAGTGACCACATTTTGCAGAGCAGTAGGCTAAAAGAGAAGGGTTAGAACCAATTAATGTCAGCTCTTGCTCTCACAGGAAATAAAAGCAGGGATAAATTGGAACAATAATTGGGGGCAGAAAGCACCTTCTGCTCTGCACAGTAAAGTGAGTTTATTTTACTCATGTCATCTTTAATACCGTCTTAGTATTATTTCTTTATATAACGAAGCACAGAGGCTGCTTCAGGGCAAGGGTTGAGATTTTGGAAGTTGAGTTGAAAATCTTCCTTTCTTTAGAAGTTGCCCACAGTCTGACAAAGTTTGAGAATCACTGACTGTACCATATGGTAAACCATCTTCATGACTTAAAATGATTCTGTCCTTGTTGGACAAATTGGGAACATGCTGTCCTATATCCAGAACTAAAAGCCTATGAACTATTGTTTCAGCAGGATGAATAATAGACAATTAGCACTGGCACCTCTTCTGATGGAATTAGGCAGGAGTGGGCAATAGTTTTTGACGGGGGGCCATTCCAAGAACTGGTAAGTGGTCAAGGGCCACAATCTTCCATTATATTAATGGAGGAGGTGTGGGGTCTGGGATGGAAGTTGGGTGCAAAAGGGAGTGTGGTATAAGCAATCAGGGTGTAGGCGGGATTTTGGGGTCTGGGAGGGAGTTTGGGTGAAGGAGGCAGTTGTGACCTGGGACAGTAGACTGGGGTGCAGGAGTTTGGGTTGTGACCTAGGGCAAGAGGGGATAGTGACCTAGGGCAGGAGATTGGGGTGCAGGGGTTTGGGTTGGGACCTTTGGCAGGAGGGGTTTGTTTGTGATCTGGATCAGGGGATTGTGGTGCAGGTTCTGGGAGGGGATATGGGTGCAGGAGAGGGGCAGAGGGTTTGGGTTATGCGGGTAAAGGGGCAGGAGTGGGGGGCAGAGGCAGGCTCTGGCCAGGACATTTACTTGGGTGACTCCCGGTCAGCAGCCTAGCAGTTTCTGAGGTAGCCTGCCTGCCTGCTCCGCCCCCACACATGCCCCAGGAGCCTCATGCTTGTGTGAATAATTGTGAGTGGCAAGAGGGATGTGTGGTGCTTCATGTGCTGCCCATTGTTCAAACAGGCAGATTCCATTGGCTGATTTCTGGCCAAACACCAGCCAATGACATTGTGCTGGGGGCGGGGGCAGCACCTGAAGCTTTTCTCCCCTCCAGGCTCACAGTTTTGAAAGGGAACTGACCCAGCAGCTGCTTTTCTGAACTGTGTGTGGGGCGTGGCGAGCAGAGAGCCTGCCTGGGGCTCCCTGCAGCGTCCATGGGCTGGATCTGGCGGCTTGGCTGGCCAGATTTGGCCCACGGGTGGTATTTTGTCCAAGCCTGGAATTAGGGGAGAAAAGCCATCTGTAGTTTGCTCCCTCCCCCTGTATTCTTACAGCACGTCTGGGCTTGAGATGTATTAAGCTATCCTGGCTTCATGGGATTTTATGGATCCTCCATATTTCTAGTCCTGATCTTAGTTATATATAGCACAGTTCATTGCAATATTCACTCACGTGGATTTACGCTTCCAATAGCAATTATCACACTGAATTTCACATACACACATCTTGTTGTTCAATCAGATGTGTGGTGTCAGCTCACTTTTTCAAGACTATGTGGGGGAAAAAAGGGAGAAAAAACCCGCACTAAAGTTACTGGTACAAGCCTCCGAAAAATGGTGCTTCATATCCGTGTGGTGCTTGTTGCCATCAGAAGTGGATTGAGGGCTGAAAGTGGAAGTAATTCATTAACTCTATTTTTTCCTTTTACTTTTTTGTGCATTTGGGAAAACTCTGCTGTGTGCTGCAAATTGTGGAGTGTGTGAGTTATAATTCCAACTCCAGTCTGTCAAGTGAGGAGTTTGACTAGATTCCAAACTCTGCTTCACAATGGGTTGTTCTGCTGTCAAAACCTCTCCTCTGTTTACAATGAAACAAAGCTCACAAATATTTTTCCCCAGTTGCTTAAAAATTGGTCACCCTCACAATTTCCCAGAATTGTTCTTAGTATGATATCTTTAGTGCGTTCAAAATGTGTTTGTACATCTTTTACATGGTTTTTATGATCTCTTTAATTGTACTGTCACAGGGTGGCTAACTCCTGTAACTAAAGTAGATCCAGCTCCCCTGTGCCAGAGCAGGTGCTTGTAGCTGGGCTAATTAAAGAGGTGGGGTTGCAGTTGTGGCTGAAAAGGGTTTGAGGGAGTTCCCAATGTTCCAGTGAAAGGTTGGCTGTGAGAAGGAACTGGCTGAGAGTGAACCAGAACCAGAACCCTGGTAGAAGCAGGACTTTCGAGTCCCCTGGGCAGGGATGAAGTACAGATTCTAAGCTAAGAAATATTTTGTTTTTATTGTTTAAATTTGGACACAAAAAACCTGCCTAAAAGAGACTTTGGGTGTGTCACTGAGGCCCCCTAAAGCCTCTGTGATCTGTGATGAAGAATGCAGGCACCTGAATCAGCTTCTAATTCCAGGGGAGAATGAGGATCATTAGCAGAAATGAAAGTAAGGGGGTGAGCCCTGGAGCGCAGCTCCAGCAAGATCTGGCAGAGTTATGGCAAAAGCCAATGGGGAGCTATTTAAAGAGACGGCAGGGACTGGGTTGTGACAGGACAGTACCTGTAAGAAATTTAAGTTACTTTCTCCCCTGATCATTAGTGAAAAAGAAAAGAAAGGGACTCCAAGTTTCCTTTTAAGATTCACTGCCTCCACCTCATTTTACTGTCTGAGAAATATGGAGGTGATCTGTCTATTGGAGATGTCACAGCAGCAGACAGCCACATTTTCTAGAAGAGGGAACAGCAGCAACATGCACAGACTGTGCTCTTGATGGACAGCCTGCAGATGCAACAATAGGCAGAATATGGCACTTGACAGTGAAGGTCAGAAGCCCACTTCCAGCAACAGGAGTGGCTGCAGAAACTTCTGGGCCAAGGGTCTCAGTGGGACATGGTTGGTACATGAGTGAGAAATGGGCTGGCTTGTTTCCAGCCTGGCAAAATGAGGGCCAGAAGATAACCTGGAAGCCTTCCTCCAGAGCGTTGAGAGGCAAGTACAGGTGGGAATCAATTTGGGCAACCCAGACAGCTCCATTCCTGAGTTGTGAGGCACAGGCAGATAGATTGGGACTGACTCTGTAGGTGCATTTGAACGCCTGTTGGGTTGAACCGTCCTTTCATGGGACACGACCGTGGGTGTATTAGCTCCAAAATTATAGGACCTCATAGTTTGGTGGCTGTGCTCCAAGATCAGTAGAGAAAATCATAGACCAAGTCATCCTGGATAAGATTTTGAAGGTCCCGGGTAAGGTGATTTCTGCTTGTCTCAATGTGGGAGGCAGTTGAATGGGCAGCAGCTATTTCTGAGGTTGAAGAAACAAGCAACTTAAATGGCATTGCAAAGTGAGAGTGGCCCAACAGGTGGTATTGCAAGGAAACTCTCAATGGAGGAAGACCCCCCCAAGTTGCCCAATATGGGGGTTCAAAGGACTAGCCAAGCTCCCTCGGCGGTATCACAATTCAGTGGATTTGAGGGTGGCAAGCCTGGGCATGCTAAGCAAGGATGCTTACCTGGGTGGTTGAGACAGCCAGACTGGTGGCTTTGGGTGGCGACTCTTGAGTGATAGTGGGACTCAGCCCCGTATGTGGTACTAGTCAGATGGGGAAGAGCAATGGTAGAGGTGCTTGTGGACTCAAGCTGCAGGTGCACTCTTTCCCAGGAAAATGGATTGATGGTAAAGAATCTCCTTAAGTGGGTTTTCTGTATACATGGTGAGACTGGTGTTTACCATCTGGCAGATGTTCAATAGGGATTCAAAGTTGAAAAGTTTAGCTACATGTCATGGTTGGAAGAATCTGCCACGGCCAGTAATCTTGGGGACAAACTGGCTGGGTTTTCCAGCCCTAATGCAGGGAAAATAGAATAACATCTTGACAGTCATCCTAAAACAGGGAGGACCAAAGGTCAATTGGGAAAGGAATAGAAGGAGTTGGAAGCATAAGTGGGACAGACAGGAAACGTGCACTTGCAAGATCAGCAAAAAAGATATCAACAGGAACTAGAGGATGTAAGCACCTCCCAGCAGAAGACTGTCAGTCACTCAATAGAACTGGAACAGCAAATGCCTGGTTTAGGGTGGAGAATCGGCAGTGCTTAATGCTAGAGCAGGAGAGTTGTGAAGTGAGAGAGTGAGAACCAGCAGTGCTTAATGCTAGAGTGGGAGTTGGCTAGGCTCCAGATATAGAAGGGGGAGCAGAGAATAGAGGGGACTTAGAGGCTGAAGCTAGTGGAATACAGTGGGCATCCAGAGGGCAAGGGCACAAACATTAGTCCTTTGCAGAAGAGGAATCAGACACACCTGTTTTATAGCTCCTGTCCTGGGACTGGAATCCTCATGGAGTGACTGGAGGCCATAGAATAATGGTTACAAATGATTTGGCAAGGAAGAGAGGAGCTGGTTGCAGGGCATCTGGCAGCTCAAGAACAGAGGGCTTGGTTGTCTGATCATGGTGGTCAGTGAGTTTGAGGGAGAAGTAGAGCTGGCATGCAGACACCTCGAAACCCCAGAGAAGATTGTGAGGTTCTATAGACTGTGCCTGATGAATATCTGAATTATTCGAGTGGTGTTAAGGATTGTGGGGGATTATGGAGGTATACAATATATAAAAGAATGTATATGAGAGAGTTCACATAGAAACTTTGTTGTTTTGGTTTAGGGATCATTGCAGTCCAGATGGGAACATGCAGGCCAGAATAAAAACCTATATGTGAAAGAGGCAGACTTTTCAGAAGGTGTTCTGGGGGATTGTATCACAGACTGGCTGGCCCCTATAACTGAAGTAAGTCCAGCCTCCCCTGTGCCAGAGCAGCTGGTCCCAGTTGGGCCAATTAAGAGGGTGGGGGTTGCACTTGTTGCTATGTCAGGGATACTCAATACGTGGCCAGTGGGCCACATGCGGCCCGCTGCCCTTTTATTTGCTGTCCGCAGTGCAGTTTGGATTTATGTGGGGCTCAACCCACGGCCTGCGGGTGGGATCCTTTGAACGTGGCCTCCACTGGGAGCACGCTCCTCAATAGCGAGACATCTCCCGGGTGGGGTGAGTACTGAAAGATGCAAGCAGATGAGCTGACTGGAATAGACGGGTACAGGGTATATGTGTTTCTATCCCCTAGGGAAGTAGTGCTGGGAGCACCAACGCATTGTGGAAAGTGATTTGTATTTATGCCCCCCCTTCCCGTGAGTGTGAAATAAACTATTTGCATAGATATGCAACTACACTTAAATTGCAGCCTTTGGCATGTGCTGTGATTATCATTGTGGCCTCCGGGGCTTCCCAAGTTGAATAGCCCTACTATAAGGGGCTTGAGGGAGTTATAGTGAGAAGGAATTGTACGAGGGAAAGTGAATCAGAGAGACAGGAAGCTGCTGGAAGCAGAGCTTCCAATGTTCCCTGGGAGAAGATACAAGGAAAGTCTGAGAGCTTAGTAACTGTTTTTGGTTATGTTTGGACAATAAAAACATGCCTAAAAGAGATTTGCACTCTGGCTGTGAGGCTTGGAAAGCTGCTGAGAAGCCCTGCCATGCGACCTGGATTATATGAGACTATATATATTGACAGAAGTTACTAGGGGAGAGCTGTAAAAATACTAAGGAAGGAGTGAATGTATGCATTGTTGTCTGCTCTTGATCAATATGTTATAGTGTATTTATCAAGTCAGGGAGGAGCCTTAATTTCTGATATGAAGCCAATAGGGTTTGAAGCAGTGATATGATGAGCTCTTATTACAGTTGTGCTTGTAATTCTGTGCTGAAGATTTAAGCACATAGAAGGTTTTCTGTTCTGTTTTTTTATAGGCTAATACTTTGCTTTTGTTCTCTCTTCTTTTAAACTGTACAAAGATGTACAAAACTCAGATATTGCAATGGTGAACACCATAGAAATGCCTACAAATAAAAATATGTTCACAAAGTGTAGATGGCTTCTATGGCCAGCCTTTTTCCAGAAATGGAAACAATACTTTTCTTGTTTCACAAATAATTCTTATCCTGTTTATCTCCTGATGTAAAATTCTGAGATTCTTGCATGCAAATTTCTGTGGATGTGTATTTCATTATTAAGCATCATCCATCTGCTGTCAATATCACAATACTCTGCAGAATATTTGGCATCTTACTTAATAGAACAAACGTGAACCAAACCCTGGAAAATGTTTATATAAGGTGGTAAATCAAAAGATTGTACAAGAAAGCTTATGCGATGGTATTATTGCTTAAACTAAAATATATTGCTGAGCTGCTGTTAAGCTCAATATTTCTCCACCGACAAGAAAGCTAAATATGACCTTTTCTGCTATTGTGCAGGATAAAATATAAATAATTTATTCATGTTTTCAAGCATTCTGCTTTTGCAAACAGTTCCAAACATGACATGAGAGAAGTGGTCGGTGGAAGTCTTTATCTGGACCAGGGATGGGCAAAAATTTTTGACTGGGGGCCAATCCAAGATTTTGGAAAGTGGTTGAGGGCTGCACTTTTCCATGATATTAATGGAGGAGATATGGGGCCTGGGGTGGAGATTGGGTGCAGAAGGCAGCTTGGGTAAGAGTTTGGGGTGCAGGAGGGGAATGGAGAATGGGAGGGAGTTTGGGTGAAGGAGGTAGTTGTGATCTAGGGCAGAGGACTGGAGTGCAGGGGTTAGGGACGTGACCTAGGGTAGGAGGGGATTGTGATCTGAGGCAGGAGATTGGGGGTCCCAGATCTGGGGGGGCAGAGGGTTTGGATATGTTGACGGGGGGGGGGGTGTCAGAGGGTTGAGGAAGGGAATGGCTGGGATGCCACAGGCAGGCTGTGGCTAGGAGACTCACCAGCCAAACCTGCCTGCCTGCAGATCTAAGGCCTGCAGAGCTTAAAATGTTTCCCAGCCGTGTGTGTGTGCGTGCGTGCGTGTGTGTGTGTGTGTGAGAGAGAGAGAGAGAGAGAGAGAGAGAGAGAAAATAACTGAGCCAAGGAGAGGGGGTATGGTTCTGTTTGGCTGCCTGTTATTCAAACCGTAGCTCCCATTGGCCAGTTTTTTGCTAGAAACTGGCCAGTGGGATTGTGCTGGGGGCAGAGGCAGCTACTGAAGCTTTCCCCCCTCCTCTCCAGTTTTGAAAGAGAAATGGGGCTCAGCAGCTGCATTTGTGAGCAGTGCTTGGGGCTTCAGGGCAACCAGGGGAGCCTGAATAGGGTACCCTGCTGCCTCCACTGGCTGGATCCAGTGGCTTGGCGGGCAGTGTTTTGCTCAGGCGTGGTCTGGACCAATGCCCACGTTTCCACCTATAGTTTTTTTTAATTCAGGTTAGCTACCATTTGTCTTAAATTTAATCTTCGGACTCTTGATCTCTTCTGTCAAAATCAGTGCTCTGCTATGTTGCTGTTTATGCTCCCCAACATAGACATGCACACTCAAATGCTTGCAATAATCAGTGTTGCCAATGAGTAAGGGTCTCATTGCTGAGAGATGCCAAGTACCCACAATTCCCAGGAAAGTTAATGAGTTGCAGGCTTCTTGTTGGAAGCTCTCACCTGGGCTGGGGCTGTTCTTTTATGTAGTGTGGTGGGTCCAGCCTCTTCAGCCTGTGGGTCAGACATATTATTTCAAGATAACATTGGAAGCAAACTCTCCTTTGTCACCATGCTAACAAGAAATGTTGACAATGGTAGGTTGCTGGTGTGTAGAGGTCACTGCCTGTCATGCTGACATGTTCTCACAGTTTCCTTGCACTGACATGCCTGCCGGTTTCAATTCTTTCTGATTAAATTGCAAACTTTTTGGAGCAGGGATTGCCTCTTCTCCCAGTTTTTAAGGCAAAGTGGGGTAGTGGTTCATGACTGGGGCTCTTAGGTGTGATGGTAATACAAATAATAATCATCATTGGTTTGTCCTATGTCAGTCAGCGTGAGACTTGGATCTCTGTTGCAAGATCTAACATTTATTGCAGGGTATAAAAAGCCTGTTTTCTCAGATTGTCTGTTCAGTTGTCAGTTCAGTCATTGTACTTCTGTTTTAAGGCTGTGGGTTTTTTTTCTGGCTTCTGGCATAATAAGCTGGTTTTGGTGGTAGAAAATATTATTGTCTAAGCTCTATAGGGTAATAATTCACACTATGGAGGTTGACATTACTTTGTCTTTCAGTGGTTGTAGTAATGACATATCTGGCATATTTTCTCAGGTCTTCTCTCTTTGAACTACTCTTTCTAGAGCAGAAAAAAGGTAATAAGCTGTGAGGTTCAGGTGATAGCAAACGTGCAGCAGCTAGTGAGCATTCAGAACAGTTTTCCTTAGATGCTAACAAGAAGCCATCCATGAAAACTTCCAGACATAGTACTGCTGCATTTTTCATTATTTATCAAAAAGTAAACTCCTTTTTTTGATGTCTACCCTAATAAACTGCTGTGTTTTAAGTGGCTTTAAAAAAAGTATACATCGTTACACAGAGAGCACTGTTATTTCCTGAATGACAGCACTTCCAGCTTAAAACCTGTCAGTGCTAGTCATAAAAATCATTGCTCATATACTGTCCAGAAGAATATATAACCTGAATAACTGTAGAATTACTGTTGATGTTTATTTAATAGTGTAAATTAATACAAATTATTTATTTTTATGTGTGTGTAATTTGGCCCAGTAATTGTTTCAGAGATTTAGTTTAATTCTTAATTAAACTAAATTGCTTGCAATTGTAAATCTGTAAATATCTAAGTGACATATAAGAAAATGTCCAGGAGCTGTTTGAGGAATATATTGAAATTTGAAAAATGGAAAAGACATTTTACATTCACTCTTCATTCATCCTCAAGCCAGGATAAACTTGGTCCCTTTTATATATTCTCCAGCACTTGTTCCAGCTCAGCTCTAAATGGCTTAAGAAATGGAGCTTCTGTCACTTCACTTCGGGACTGTTTCACTATGACAGAAATTATTGCCAATATGTTTTCCCTGATGTTACTCGTAAATTTACTTTTGCTTTAATTATTCCGAGTACACCCACATGAGCTATGCTGAATCATCTTCCTTAATGTTTTCACCCTTCAGATGCTTGCAAGGTTGGTACCTCTATCTTAATCACTGTATAGTTAAGTTGTACTCTTTCCTTGTACAGACATTTTCCTTTCCCCCTTAGTTGTTTTGTGCTATGTCATTGGTCACCAACAAGTGGATTGGGATCTGCTGGTAGATCTTGGAGCCTCTGACAGGTGATCCTCACTGGTTTGGCTGGGAGGTGGTCAAATGCTGGCACTTCAGTTGCCCCTCCTCCCACTGCCATGCTTTTCCTGAACCTCTGCCATGGAGCTGACCCCAACCCCAGGAACCTCCTGTTTCCTGAGCAGGGTGGGGAAGATGAAGTGAGAAGGATGGGACTTCAAAGAAAAGGAGGGACTTCAGATGAGGGGCAGGGAAGGAGGTGGGACAGAAGTTTTTGAGTTTGCGATAGATCTTGGATTGCACTTAAATTCAAAATGTGATCCTGTGCTAAAAAAGTTTGGAGCCCACTGAAATATGCTGAAGCTGGGATTGTCAGGGTGAGTGACTGATAGAAGTTGGGCATCCAACTCTTATTCACTTTTCAGGACTGGGGCCTTATTTTGTGCATGCACCTCGTTAGGCAACTGTATTATGATGAATTTCTCTAGGATTGGTTACTGTCTTCCTTAGTCCCTTTGGACAATCACAGGCTACATTCTCTACAAGTATTGTGTCATCTTGGGGTCTCACCAGAGCTGGAGAGAGAGAGAGACCCTCACTTCTTATATCTGTAGTTTGATGCCTCTATTTATTCTGCTTAGAATCATTGGGGATTTTTTGTTGTCATATCGCAATGCACCTTGATATCTAACTTAGTGTCAACTGCTATCCTCAGATCTGTTGGATTATCTTTCTCCCGATGTATTTGCTTGCATTTTTCCTTGCTGAAACTCCTATATTGTTATTTCAGCCCTTTTGTTCTACACTCTGCACAGAAGTCCTCTATCTTCATCTCCTCTTCTTTTTTCCTTTAATCCTCTGTGGTATTCACAGCCTCTCCATGTTTCAGATAATCATCTGTGAATGGTATTAACATGCTGATTACATAAAGCCTCATGCTTTATCAATCCTGTAGTGTTTAAAAGAAATCCCACATAATACATTTCACCAAAATGTCTAATGGTGCCTTATGAATGATCATGCTGCATAATATTACAACCTTGCAGTAAGGCAGGGTGGCGAAAATTTGGCCTAAGAGCTGCATCTGGGTATGGAAATTATACGGTGGGCCAGTATCAGGTGGGTGGACTCATGTGGTGTGACATGAGGGGCTCTACGAAGGATGCTGCAAAGTGGGGGAGAGGACTCTGGGTGTAGTAGGGAGGGCTCTATAAGGAATGTTAGAAGGTGGGGGGAGAGAAGACTCCTGGAGTGCAGCAGGGGTGTTGTTCTACTGGAGTAGTACTGGGGACTTCTAGAGGCCCTGCTGGCAGTGACATCAGTGCGGATGTACCAAGCGCTGTCATGAGTGCTACTGCTGGGCAGTTTTGAGGCTCTTGAGGCTGGGTTGTAGGGGTATGTCTAGACTACATCCCGAGGGATGTAAATTAGACATACCGAAATTGCTAAAGAAGCAGGGATTTAAATATCCCGCGCTTCATTAGAATAAAAATGGCTGCCGCTTTTTGCCGCCGTGGCAATTTGCTGGCAGAAAGCGGCAGCCTAGATGGGGAATCAGTCGACAAGGAAAGCCTTTTCTGACTGATCCCTTATGCCTCGTGCAACGAGGTTTACAAGATCGGTCAGAAAAGGCTTTCCTTGTCGACCGATCCCTGTCTAAACTGCCACTTTTTGCTGGCAAATTGCCGCCGTGGCGGCAAAAAGCAGTGGACATTTTTATTCTAATGAAACATGGGATATTTAAATCCCTGCTTCATTAGCAATTTCAGTATGTCTAATTTACAGCCCTCTCGTGACATAGGGATGTAGTCTAGACATACCCTAAGAGACCAGGAGGAGATCGGACATGCTGCCATGAAGGGGCAGTTTCAGTCCCAGAAACAGTGCGGTGATGTCATGCTTGCATAATGTGTTACTGTATGCCAGAAGATGGTGCTCATCAGGGAATTGTGAGTCAGGGGGTGGGCAGCACTGGACAGAGTGGGGCAGGCCTCCGATGCTGCTCTCTTATGGGATCGTCAGAGCCAGATAAAAAGGTCTGATGGGCTGTTTGTGGCTTGTAAGGTATGATAAAGCTAGGTTCAAATACGTTAGCATAGAAATCTGAAAACAGTAGTAGAGCCCTAAATTGAGTTGAGGGCCTAGATAAATGGTAGAATCCCTTTCTGGTTTTGTTGCTAAGGGACAGGGTAAATGCGTAGGACTTCCATGTCTCAAGGCCCTCCTTGTGGGATGGACAGAGAGGTGGTGTACTTTGGTAGTCCTGAAGGTCTAGGAATATGTCATCTGTATGCCGTGTTGTGAGGTGGGAGGAATAATCTCTAAGCATTGTAGTGAGAGAGAGCCTAACATGCATTGCACTTTCATGGCCCCTAGCAGATGTTTTGGGGAGTGGGAATTATAGCTTTAGAGGAAGTTGCTTATCCCCTTTGACTGTGTCCCATTTCTTCCCCTCTCCCAGCCCCTCCCAGGTCAAGGTTAGCTATAATGTAAGTAAGGTTGTGAACAAGGCATCTCTGATGATGAAATGATGGAATATGGGCGCTAATGTGCGAGGTGGATTGGGTTCCAGTTTGGTGTCTGGCTGGGATACTCCTTGGCACTGACCCACCTGAACAACTGAATGAAAATCCATTTCACGTAAACTTCAGGGCTCTTTGGAGGAATTTCTGCTAAAATCTGCTGAGAGTGACAGCATTGTTGGTCTGGAGTAACTGTAGTGGCTTCACTGGGGATACTCTGATTTTATGCTAGTGAATGTGAGAGCAGAATTAGATCTAGTAGGTGTTACACAGTCTGTCCCCATCCGATACTGGAAATTTTTAATGCTTGAGGATGTTTGGGCCTTTTTGCATTGGTGGTGATATGTTTTCATTTAAAAAGGCTCTGATAGATTTTAATTACTAGGATTTGGAGAGGCAGGGCTAGGGAGAGTATATTACAGACATGTGTTAATAGAAATATGTGTAAATTACTAAAACAGTTTTAATGGCTTCTAGTATTCAAACCTCCTTTTCCAGTTCGTTGATCTAGGTACTCAGTCATTTACTAGTGCAGGAGAACAGGACTGAAATCGACCATTTTTTTAATTTCCGAAACTGATTGACAAGCCAAAAGGAAGCAGCACAAATGGTGAAAAATGAGCTAGATTTTTAAAACCTGTCCAGCTTTGTTACACATAGTACAATACTAGAAACATAGAGAAGGACATTTGCTTTAAAAGGAACCTCATTTATTTTATCATTATAGTGCCCTTTTAATTCTCTTTCTTTTGTAAGATTTGTAACTTTTTCCTTATTCCTGTCACTCCTCCTTGGCAAAGTAGATTTGCAGGGTAGGTTGTTCCAAATAGTTACATTGTGCTTTGTTTTGCAGCCTAATGTAGCTATAGACTTGGGTTGACAGTGATTTTTTGATATCTCTATTGCTGTCTTACATTTTACAGTAATAGAGATGCAGCCGTGTTAGTCTGGTCTAGCTGAAACAAAAGACAGGACTATGTAGCACTTTAAAAACTAACAAGATGGTTTATTAGGTGATGAGCTTTCGTGGGCCAGACCCACTTCCTCTGAGGAAGCCTCTGCGGAAGTGGGTCTGGCTCACGAAAGCTCATAACTTAATAAACCATCTTGTTAGTCTTTGAAGTGCTACGTAGTTCTGTCTTTTGTTACATTTTACAGTCTCTCCTGCTTGCTTTTCCCTTTCTTAACAGTACAGGCAATCCCCGACTTACGAATGGGTTACGTTCTGAACACCTGGTCGTAACTTGATTTGGTCATAAGTTGGAAATACTCTTAAACGCGCTTCCTGCGCTGTTCGAAAAACTTGACATACGTGGTTCTCAACTCGAAAATATTATAATGGGGTTAATGGGAGGTTGGTCGTAAGTACGGATGGTCATAAGTCGGTATGTTCGTAAATTGGGGAGTAGCTGTATAACAACTGTCTCCTTTAGCTTTGCGTTGACATTATCATGAAGCTGCTATCCTTCAAACAAATGGAGAATTCTTATTAAAAGGAAAAAGTTAAGAGAATGGCTGCACATGCTCTGCTTCTGCATTGCTTTTAAGACTGAATGGAAGATGCTTTGCAAGGAGAGAGGAAGTACTGGTGTCTTCAGGGCATGATGTTTGGAAATGCATTTCTTCCACCTGAGGAGACTTGGTTTGAGGGATCTTGCATCTTCCTCTTTCTGATAATATAGGCCAAACGTTTTCCACTGCTGCATGATCTGAAGAGGAGAGAGAAGTCTGTTAGCTAGGTAGAAATGTTCTGATAGGAATGCATGCACATGTGCAGCTGGAGAGCTTGAATCTTTTACTCTATCCCTGGCTCCCACCCTGAATCTTTCTTGACTTGCATTGTGTAAGATTGGACTGGAGATGGAGAGCTCATGCAGTATGTGAGCTAGTATGGGGATTGGTAGATGGGGGTGAGGGAGAATAGTTCCCCTGATATCCTTTACTGGTGTTGTATCAAGCCAATAAATATAATTGAAAATGGTATCAATGATCCATCAGCCCCCTGATACTGTATCTGCTTAGAACCTGAGCTCCACTACTTAAGCTCTCTCGAGCACTAGTGAAAATTGGATTCACTCCTTCTGTGATTTCTTCCCCATTGGGGAAGGGAAGGAGAGGTGAGATGATGGGGCAATAGCCATGGTCAGACTCATTCACAGTGTAAGACAGGCATGTCAAACTCGAAGCCTATTGAGGGCTGCACAAATGAAAACTGATAGCTTTCAGGGCCACCAAAGAAAATGTACTTCTGTTGGAAAGCCGTAATTATTTATTATTACAGTTTGTTTTAGGTTTATTTTCTAATACTTTTTCAGGTCTTGTTTGAATATAATACAATAATTTGATGTGTAAATTTGTTATTTGCATCCATGAAGACTTTGAGTTTAAGGTGCTTCAACGCCCTCCCCTGCTCTAACCCAATGCCCTCCCCCTCTCGCAGAGCCAGGCACCCCCAGCCTCCCTGCTCTAACCCAATTCCCCTCCCCCAGAGCCAGGCCCTCCCAGACCCCACCCTCTGCTCTAACCCAATTCCCCTCCCTGCTCCTCGAGCCAGGCACTCCCAGCCTTCTCTCCCCCCTCCCCGCTCTAATCTAATGCCTGGGTTCTCGAGCCGCTACCATGCACTTCTCCCTCTAGGTGCTGGGGCGCGTGCACAGAGCGGCTGTCCGTGAGCAGTCCTGGCACACGGCTCAAAACCAGCAGGAACTGCATTTCCTTAATCAAAGAACCGCGGGGTTGGCCAACCTTGTTATAAACAATGTAACCCAGCAGGCTGCACTTAGATAATTTATAAAGATGTAATTGTGGGCCGCAAAAAAATTTAATCGGGCTACATGTTTGACATGACTGGTGTAAGAAATACTGCCTCGTGAGAGGGGATGGGCACTTAGGAAACAATGGCAGATGCCTCTTCTGAGACTGGAGTTACATTTCTGCCTGGGGCCTTGACTTCTCTGAAGTTCCTAGCCCTAGCTCTTGTCACAATCAGTAAATCTGTCCTTTAGTGAGAAACAGAAAAATTGTTGCAGAGTTTTCTGACTGTTTTGCCCTCTTTCTGTCATGCTGGCAGTGTTTAGGTCTCCTTTTACTGTGTGATGATGCCACTGCTTTAGAGCAGGTACTATTCAGTAACCCAACAACATAAGGAATCAAAGATACACCAGGGAAAACATTTTGCCTCCCAAGGCCTGAATTTGGAGCGCTGTGACTTTATCTGCAAAAAACAGTAGTCCTCTGGCACCTTAAAGATTAACAAAAAAGTATATAGAATCATGAGTTTTCATGGCTGAAACCACGTCATTAGATGAATTGGCAGATGAAGAGGGTTTTACACATGAATGCTCATGATTCTATATATTTTTATTAGTCTCTAAGGTGCCACAGCGACTACTTATTGTTTTTAAAGTTACAAACTAACACAGCTACCCTTCTGAGATTTTTTTTTATCTACAGCAAATTAATCTTATCACACAAAACTGAGACCAGAAGCTGTAATCTTGAATTTATTTGACTGCTTTGCAAACACTCTCCGCTTTGTTTGCAAGCAACCTCTGTTGGCTTTGATGGAAGCACATCTGAGAACTAAAGACCAAAGTGCCTCAATTTAGTCCCCCAAAATAAATGGCTACTTAAAAAATGTTGGCTGAAGTTATTGCTCGGGTGACTCTTGGGATATCAACATTCTGTTTAGCCCTGCCAAAGGGAGAAATTACATAGTTGAACTCCCAGTGGCTCTGTGTGTGTGGAGTACATGTTTATTTTATTTTAGGAGGAGATACATAATCTGTTTTAAAATTAACTGAGTGTCTGTTGACTTGTCACCCTGTGAATGAAAACACGTTGCTTGTAATTTGACTGACATTATTCTATCCTGTTGTCAGACTACTAATTACTTTGAACATAACCCAGATCTATCTCTTTCTCTTTTTTTCATCCTCTTTTAATTTTAAACATGGAGGGAAACAATTATCCGGTCAATCCGGGGAAGTCAGTTTGCTCTTGTAAAACTTGTTTACTTAATTGCTGTGTCGTCATCTGCAGATGGATTTGAGGTGCATTGCTCATGTCAGGATCATGTTTTTGAAAGAGACTAGTGGATGTCTTGCTTGGGTGCCAAACCTGAGATGTCTTTAATGGCAAAATATGAATACTTGCTTTTCTGAACATGAGTCTCTTAAAGATGTCTCTGTTTGGGTCCCCTAAATCTCTAGTATTGTTTGAAAGCTTAGGCTCTAAAGTGGAACTTCCCTGCAGTTTGGGGGTTTTGAATCAACCTCTAAATGCATAAATACATCACCCAGTCCTATATTAAGTGTGTGTCTCTTAGTCATTGCTCTCAAAAAATGTCCTTTTAAAACAGGTAAGGTGGGGAGAAAAAGAGGGAAAGTGCTTGTACTTTTCATTTCTGTTTTGATACAAACATTGTAGAGACACAGACGGGATGCCCACTCCCAAAGTGGGCAAAGTCATGTTTGCAAGTAAGAGCACATCTACGTTACTGGGAAGATTGACACTGCAGTAGTCAATCATCCAATAGTGGGTCTATTGGAGACATGCTAAATCGAATGCTGATGGCGCCTCTGTTGACACTGGTTCTCCTTGCAGTTGTGAGGCATAAGGGAAGTCAACAGAATCGTTTCTCCTGTCGACCTCCCACAGTGAGGATGGTGGTCTAGCTTGACTGAAGGTAAATTGATTCCAGCTACATTATTTACGTAGTTGGAATTGCGTACCTTGAACCGGCCTTCCCCTATAGTGTAGACCTGTCTGACGTGATCTTTTGTAAATCAGGAGTAGGATTCGCTTTCCTCTGAATAAGAGCATGATATTCCTTGCACTCTTGGCTTTGTGAGGGTTTGGCTGGGAGAGCTCAGCCATTTCCCACCTACTAGAGTGAGATGTTTACCTTTCACAATTTCTTTGAGAATTCTATTTCTTAGAGATTCCCCAGGCACTTAGATAATAGGGATAAATTTTTCAGTAGCACATAAATGACTTATCAGCTTAAGTCTTTTTTTTTTTTTTCAAAAACTCTGAAGCCACTTAAGAACACTTGAAAATTTTACCCTAACTCTAGCTACTCAGGAATGGAGAAAGAAAGTGCTGTGTAAGTTGATAAGTGACCACCTTTCCCTCCTACAACTACCCCAATTCAGCTGATCCAATTTTGTAAGGAGATTAAGTACTCACTCCATAGTTGTTTTTGGTGCTTGATGAATTCACTCCCTAAGAAGAGCTTTAGTCCCCTCCAGATCTCCTGAGATCCAACTTTTTGTGTGTGTTCTGATCTCCATTTCTGAGCATCTAAATCTGCAATACTAGCATCAAATTTAACACAGTCTCCTTGAAAGAAACTATTCTGATCTGACTAGCTCCAGCAGGGGTACTGATTTCTCAGTTCTATAAGGTTTTGATCAAAACTGAATCGTGGTGAATGAGAAGGCAAAAGCTTGGCAATGTCTCAGTGGGCTGATGAGGAGAAGGACACCTGAGGAAGAAGAAGAAAAGGAATAAAATATACTTGTGAGACTTAACACAAAATAATTCTTAGGCTTTTTATTTCCATGCCACAAAGAATAAATATATTCCTGATGCTTAATCTGAATGTTTTAAAGGTAAGACAGGCCACACAAATTGGACCATGAGAGAGGTTCTGTCCCATAAACGGAGGTGATTTTATTTTCATTCTATTATAGCATTGTGGGGTTTCTTGATTCTCTGCTTTTGTTCCTTATGAACTTGATATCTGTTAAAGATTTTTTTTACCTGCAGTATAGAATGGCTTGTTCTAAAGCAATGAACTATATCCATATTCACCGGATCCAGGATAAACTCACTTTAAGGAGATCCATGCTAAAAAAAAACATTCTGCTAGTTACAAAAATGAAACCCTGGATTGTGGAGATATACTGCTTTGAGGCTTCCTCCCTAAAAGGTCAAAAAGAGAATGATAGAGTCAGACCTATATAAAATAACCTTGACATTTTATTGGTGCACACTTCATACTATAATATGATAAACAGTGTTCTCTGCAGCCTATGCACTTGTATGGCCATTCCAAAAAGATACAAATGTTGTCTAACTGATTAACAGAGCACCCACAGCTAGTTTTTTTTGTTTCTGCTAATGGTGCACATTCACACATGCCTCAGTGCATGTGAAAAAATTTATTCTGAACATGGATAGAAAATTTTATTCTGCACATGGATGGAAAAATTAGGGGGAACATTGATGGTGAAGTTTGGTTCTTGGTTGTGGAATGATGAGAAGGAAGTGATGAGAGGTTGTTTGGAGATCCTTCCCTTCCTGGGTGCTCTTGTGAGCATTTGTTTAATTGTCAAAGGAGAAAAGCTTTGTCTCTTAATTCTTGTGTGTGAGTTTCTATAACTCATAATTCACCAGTTAAATAAATACCATAAATGTTAACTTCATCTGGACTGTTCATAAATATTTTTGAAATTTTAACAACATTTCTCAACATATGCATAAAACATTTTCACCCAGAAGATATATTACTGAGTCTGTAATGAGGACCAGTATGAACATTTAGAGCATATCTTTTAAATAAAATATGTAATATAAAAAAATTACTACCAGAACTAGCATGTGAAATTTCAGGTGGGTTGGGTTTGATTTTTATAGAAGCTGGGATCTGCTGGGGTGTCAGATTTGAGCTTGTCATGAGAACCTAGCTTCAAAAATTATTGGAAAGATGACATTCCTCTCTGTAATGTCGCTTTTTAATGTTTTTTTTCCTTGAAGTAGGTACTAGTACAAAATGCTATTCTAATCTTTTGGACACAGTCACATGTTAACTTTTTTGTGTGTGAATTGTGTTGGTAACTGAAGTGGAATTAGTCACGTATGTAAAATTTAAAATGTGTGTAATGAGTTTTAGGAATTAAAGGGATAATTGGTTACCCTGTAAGCATCACCATTACTGGATGATGCATACCAGTGACCAGCTGGACTGGAACAGCCTCCCCTAGGGTTGCCAGATACTTTCCCAAAAATACTGAACATGGTGGAGAAAAAAATTGGTTGAGCAAAAAACCCTTCCCCCCCCCGTGCCTTTAAATCAGCATGCTCTCCCAGTCTCCACCAGACGCGGCAGGTGAAGAATGTCCCAAGTGGCCTTCTGTCCAAGAAAACCAGAAAATACTGGACACTTTACATGTCTGATATTTTCTGGGTTTTTTTACCGGATAGAGGCCACAAATACCGGACTGTCTGGGCCAATACCAGACACCTGGCAACCCTAGCCTCCCCCCAACCTAGTGGAATCCTGGCTAACCTGTTAAACATAACATTTAACTAGTTAACTTTTAAATGGAATTTTACATCCATAATGTGTTTGCAGGATTGCAGCCTTAGAAATTAAGGAAAATAACTCATGAAACAATAATAGGATATATATGGAGTGTGCTTTTACATACAAATATTGAACAGAAAATGCACTTAGTATTCTAACTGCACTAATAAGAGGGGAGAATTAAGAGGATATAGCTTAGATTCATTTTTGTTTCCTTGTGTTAGGTATTGTATTCACCATAGTATTGCTGCTAATATTAGCAGTTTTTTGCCCCATGATGAGGTGCCCCAATGATTTATTAAAGCACTTATTAATAGCAATTATACATTTTTCCAACCTTCAGCCTAAGCCTAAAAAGACTGTAAATAGGATTACACAGTAGGGAAGGAATGAATCATACACTCTTCGTGTTTCTTTTTGATCATGCAGTGCCTTAGTATGAAAGGGAATCTCACTTCTGTGCTCATCAGATTTCATGGGACCTTTCTTGTCCATGATGCAAAATATCCAGGACCAGTAAACTACATCCCCAACATCTCTTCATTGCTGAATTTTAATTTTTTTTTCTGTTGTCTGTATTTTCCCTCTGTGATATCATGCTAGGCTTATTCTTTCTTATGGCACTTAATTCCTCCTTCTACTCCCACTGAGATAGGAATAGCTATTTAATCACTTTTGGTAGGAATCTTTCCTTTGCAACTATATTAATATCTTCCCAAGGAAGAACTGGATGATACATCGGAGAAGTATTGTCTACATTTGAATATATAAATCTCTCTCTTTCTCCATTGTTATGTTTATCCTCTCTGGATCATGCTGAATAATGCTGGTTTCTCTCCATGTGTCCTGCCATTTATGGATATAAAAGGTCCAGTCTAAAGGTTTGACCCTTCATATGCTTATACATATGAGTAGTACTATTGAATTTTACATAATTACTCACATAAGTAAAGTTATTCTTGAGTCTTTGCAGGCTGGGGGCCTAACAAAACAATTCAGCTAGAACTTTGGAAATGTAGATCATATTTGACAAGGCAGATCACTTTCGAAGTTTAAGTTCTGTTGTTGTTGGTTTTTTAAGTGCCACTGCTAAAATATACAAATCCTTTCCAATTAATAGAACTTAAGACAATTCTTTTTGGCAAGATTAGTTAGACTTTCAGAGCTGATCTGCATTTCTGTGTCCTCCTTTAGCTTATCAAGCTAAGAAGGTGGCTTCCAATGTAACACTTTTAAAATTATATTGAAGATGCATAGTAATGAAATGCTGATTTATTTCCTGTTTGCAATTATCCTCAGTGACTAGATTATCATCTACATTACACTGCCTGTTTGCTGTAATGAAATGACTAGCTAGAGCGTAGTAGCCACCAGTAATAGAGAGTGGGGTGCATGAGTGGTTCTCCTTCAACTCAATGGGCCGCAGCACTGTGGGGGCCCACTGGAATTCCAATAGCAACCCTGCGGACCTCCCATCTTTCCCCCTCCCCCAGGCACACCTCACATTATGAGACCCTAGAACCGCACACTTCCTACTTCTCCCCTTCCCTTCCAGCACTTTCAGAGCGCAACAAATTGCCTGATTCATGCTTGTGGCGGCTATACGGGCTCAAGCTCCCACTCTCCTCCTGGAGGGCAGGGCCCTGCGAGCCCACCGTCCTGAGTACTTTGGGGTCTTACGGGGTCCTTCAACCCCTGAAACGTGGCCCCTTTCCTGGGATCCAAGCTAACTCAGTGGCCCACCCCTGGGTAGGCTGCCACTATGTATGCCTAAGTGCAAGGACGAAACTGGCCTGAGGGCGGAGGATGGGGGGGATAAAGGAGACCCAGGCCCACCCTCTCCACCGGGTCCCAGCCCGGGGCCCTAAGGGATCAGGGAGTTTAACCCTTACCCGACTGACGGGGTTCCTTCCTGAAGCATGTCAGCCCTCGGGCACCAAAAGCGCTCTGCCACGGGCTGCTTCTTATCCCCCTCCTGTTCGCCAGCCCTTCTGGATGGGCCAGTAGAGCTTACCACTCCATCATCCCCTCCGGCTCCTGCCTTGCTGCTCCGGCCTCCAGGGAGACTCCATCGGCTACTCCACCTGGGTGGGGTAAAGCATCCCCCCCCTCCCGGGTGCCCAACGACTCCTGCCATGTGAGCTGCCCCGCTGTCTCTTTCCTCAGGCCTTTTCAAGTGGCCTGCCAAGGGGCGTCATGGCCCGTTGCTCTGCCCCCTCGGCGTCCCGATGCTCTGGGATGCTGGGGTTAGGGGTCAGAGTTCTGCCTCTCAGTGATGTGTCAGGTCGCTGGAGGCGCGGCACCGGCAGCTGATAGCCGCCCTTCCCCGGCGCTGGTTGGCTCCGCCCCCTTTCTGGCGGTGTGGTTAGAGCCCTGCCAGGCTCTGAGCCAGCCGTGGCTGGCCTCCCGGCACCCTTTTTCCTCTCCCCTGCCCCCAGCCGCAGAACCCTGCCCCCACTGGCACCCTGTTCCCTGCCCCAGCACCCACTAGCACCCTCCCCAGTACCATGTCCCCTGCTCCAAACTGATTTTTCTGTGGGTCAGTGACCCCTGACTCAAGACAGGTTCCCTGCCCTTCTCAATGCAGAAACTTTTTGTGTTTGACATAGTATTTTATTTAAAAATGAAGCCTGGCCAACAAACCCCCTGCACTCCCCCTTCCCCGAGACCCTAGTTCTGAGCCTATCATACACTGGAACCCCCTGCCCTGAGCCCCTTGCATACCCCAATCCAAATTCCTGCACCCTCACATCCACAAGCCTGTGGCTTGCTTAGTACCACAACACTGCCCAGCCTGGAGCTCCCTCCCTGAGCCAGCGTCCTCTTCTCCACCTCCTCCTGCATCCATATTTCCTCCCAGATCTTGCACCTCTCATCCCTTCCCACACCTACATCCCTCATTCCTACCCCAGATCCTACATCTCCTGTCTCAACCCAGCGAGGGTACGGCTAGACTGCAGGAGTTTTTCAGGATTCTGGAGGTATCCTAGAAACTCTCTTCTGCATCCAGGGATGCATTTGTTCTTCCGCTTTTTTTAGTGGAAGAGCAAACATGCTCTTTCGGTCACCCCTGTATTCCTTTTTCCATGAGGAATAAGGGGGCTTCCAAAAGAAGGGGCTTTTCTTACATTTGGTCCAGTCTACACAGGCCAAATGTTGAAAAAACCTCTTGCTACAGAAGAATTGAAAAAAAAAAAAGCAGCAGTATAGGGATTAGGGATAGCAAGTGATGGAGAGGAGGAGAATAGAGAGGACGGGGCTTCAAGGAAGGGGCAGGGCGGTAGATCTTGTCTTGTTCTGTCATTTAAAAAGTGATCTTGGGTGTAAAAAGGTTGGAGACCACTGATCTAACATGATTCAGTGGCTGGAAGTTGAAGTTAGAAAAATTCAGATTGGAAATAGAGCACACATTTTTGTCAGGAAGGCTAATGAACCATTGGAACAATTTACTAATGGTCATGGGGGATTCGTCATCAACAATTTTTAAATCAAGATTGGAAGTTTTTCTAAAAGATTTGCTCTAGGAATCATTTGGGGGAAGTTGTATCTAGGAGCTCTAATTAGATCATCACAATGGTCCCTTCTAGGAATCTAAAACTGTTGGCTATAATTTGTATTGGATTTCTTAGGCACTGTCTTCACTGCAGAAAAGTTGGGTTCTTTACAGTGAGATAACTGATGCAAAATAGGTGTCCTGTGGTAGCTGGGGAGAGGGGGAGGGGAAGCACTTTCCACATAAATTCCCCCACTTGCCTTTCAAGAGACTCACATTGATCTGCCCTAGATTATCTTGTGATAAAATTTAAGAGCTTTGTCCCTGCTAGAACTCCACAGCAGACTGACTAATGTGCATTAGTTATTTCACAGTAAAAAAACTTTTTGACAGTAAAGAAAAATCCTAAGACTGCAAGCTCCTTAATACACTGAGAATGTCTCCCTCTAAGTTTGTATAGTCTGGGTGCTACTGAGTATTACATATTAAATATTAATGTTGACACACTGTGCTGCAGTGGGGCAACTCTTTGTAACAACATTTGAGAGAGACAGGGGAGCTGTTGTCAGGAATGGCTAATTTCCCTAGTGTACACTGTGCTTTCCAGGACATTCTCCAAATCAGGAGCCCTACTAAGCATGTTGAGATGCACACACTTTCTATGAATGCAGCTGCTGTTCTTGACCCATCTGTCAAAGTTCTGGTCCTTCAATACAGCTTGCTGTTGTTTGGCTCTCCAATCTGTTGGAAATGAGAACAGCATTTTAGCAGTTTTAATGCAAAAGAATAACTAACTCCCCTTTTAGGATGAGTTCCAGAGTATGAATAAGCATGGGCTGAAGTTACCATAAAATGGGCCAGCAATTTCTGATATTGAGGGGCTGCTTAAAAGTATTTGCCACTGTGAAAAATCTTCCTTGAACAGCATGAAAATTCCGTAAGCAAATTCCCAGTTAGAAAATTAACTGGTTTGTTTAACTGGTTGACCCTGGAGCCTGCTGCACCATGGCTGAGCTGCTCTGGCTAAGCTGAGCCTGCTCCTGCCATGGGTGGGGAGCTGTTCCAGCAGGGTTGGGCCTAGCCTGCTGTGTTCTGGATGTGGGCACCTCTGGCCTGGCAGCCCTGCTCTGGAAGAGATTTTGCTTATTTAAGCTTTATATTGCAGAGTCCACAGCACGTGTAACCATGAAATTTTCAGCAGTTACATGGTTACCATTTTAATTGACTTTTAACATCCCTAGTTTCCATGACTATTTTTGGATCGCCCTTTATAAATTTAAAAAAAAAAAAGATTTCAGATAAGTGATTTCCCCACCTGCTAGTCTGTTAATCTTGACATTTTACTGACTTTTAAACCTCTCTTAGGGACGTTAAACCAACTGGAAAATGTTCAGTTGGCTGAAGGCCTGTAAACATCCATTCCTCATTTAAAATACCTTGTAAGATGAACAAATATGGAATCCTCCAGATTGATGTGGAGTAGTGGGTGTGGGAGAAATGCTCCCTAATGGAATGAATGGCTAATCTGCCTGTGTGAGAGAATTGTGCCAATCTCTAGTGCCTGCAAGTCTACAGTTGAGAAAAGCCCTGATGCCACAGCAGTTAATGGAAGTTTAGAGGATAGACTTTTTAAAAATTATTTTTTGCAGTTTTAAACTCCAGATCCTGTTGCCCAGTTTGCATGCCTAAGGCTTAGTTGATGACCATAGTGAGAGAGAATTTGCAATGTGAGGGATTCCATAACCACAAACCAGGGGGAAACCAATAATTGATTTTACAACTCATTTAAAAAACAAAACAAAACCTAACCCTTTCTCTTTTGGAAAAACTGCTTTAAAATACATGGCTTCCAAAGGGGGGTGCAAATTGAATTATAAAGAGAACATAATTCCATTGCTAGTTAGTAACAGAACTGTTCTTCTTTGTGGGCTGCTTGTTGCCAAGAGCAGTGTTTGTGAGACATCCTGTAAGTGCCCCTATATTTCTTAGTTAGAAGAACCCTTTCAGAAACCATATAGTTCAGATTGTGGAAGCTTAATGGACTTGATGGAACATAATTGTTAATTCATTACAGTGGTATCTTAGTATTAAAAATAAACAGAGGGAGTGGTATCCCAGTGGGGCTGCTTCTCTGTGCTGCTGAGCATTGTTGGTTCTATGGAAAGTGACACACACTCATGGTACTTGTAAGTGCTTATTCACTGTCCTGCTTATCTGTGTTGACTGGCATGGATTAAACCCCAATAGCCTAAAAGTGTCTGAAGAAGAAAGGAGGTCCCTCTCTATCAAGCTGCACCCTGTCTCTTTTCTCCATTTGCCATACCATAGCAGTGGCTCAATGGCATCCTCCCAGCCAGGCCTGCAGCGCCTTCCCCAGCATAAGATGGCCCCTGCAGGGTTTTCACTTTGCAGCTGAAACACATGTGTATAAAATAGAGCAAGAACACCAGTGCTATGAGTTCACCATGGTCCTGGCATTCTATGCAATCAATGAACATTAGCTGTAGGCAACTAAGGATATTAACAAAAAAGATGAGTATCTGATCCTGCTGGGGCCTTTTGCCTCTTTAGGACACACCTGTTTGTGAAGGCAATCTGAGGGGAGAAGCAATCAGCTCCGCTAAAGGCAAAAGCATATTTTGGAGATGTGATGTAACTGCTTCTTAACTCCTTATGTGCAATCTCTTTGCTTTGTAGAAAAGTAGGTGTAGTAACGATGCTCCAGTGGGAATTAGAAATGTAAATGGTTAACCGATAAGCCTAACCCATATTGGGTGAGGCTTACTAGTTCCACTTAACTGGTTTGGGCTAAATTAGCTCTCCATCTATCCCAGGCAGGTTTTTAGCAGTTACATGGTTACATTTGTAAACACCTTTTTTTCCCCTATCAGGAATGCCTGTCCTATAGTTTACCTGAAAGAGACATTTCAAAGCTGGTAATTTCTCAAAAAGGGTATGGCAAAGGATCTAATGTTGCTATGTACAGAGAATATTAAGGCCATTTTACAGTAATTGTGATTGTACATTCAGTTCCATTTTGATGGTTACAAAGGTTCAACAAATGCAATTATCTTAATTGGCTAATTTGACAGTAGTGTTGGATTATTGTTTTGTTCTTGTGAGACTAGCACTGGCTCGTGCTCAGGAGGATTGAATGGAAGTTACATTAATAGTAATTACTAGTAATTTCTTCTCTGCCTCAGGTTAGTGGTTGCACCTAGAAATGAGCCATAGAAGGTCCATTCATTTCTTTTTTCCCCTCTGGCTAAACTATACTGTCTCCCTTCATCATCTACCTCAAGCTGCCTCATGGCTCCCCTTTTATCCATGGCAGCTTAGTTTAGTAGTTCCAGCAGAGGAGATAATTGGTTTTCTTTTTACCTGAACATGGCTTTTGTGTCTAACTGAAGTGAATGCATCACTCTCCTCTCCTCTCCTGGTTTTATGGCATGTCATGAGAGAAGTAAGCGATGGCAGTCAACTCGTTAAAGATGCCAGAAAAGGGGAATGACTCAGGATTCTGCAAAAAATATATTAGACCAGCAAATGCTTACTGTGTTCCCCCACCCAAAGGTAATTTTGCAGTGTCTTTGGAAGCATGGTGTGGTGATACAGTAGTACTGTCAGCTTGTAAGGCTTAGGATTAGTCACACAAGATTGTTTTCTCTTAGACTAGCTGGAATTTAAAAAAAAGAGACTGAAGGTGGACGATACAGAATAAGTTATTCTTTCTGGGAGAATTCAGAGGAGTGCTGCTTGTTCCATTCTACTATGCAGGAAGTAATTAGACAGCTTTATTTATTTTAATTCATACTTAAATACACAAGAAATAATATGCAGAAGTATGTGGTACTTCTACAAACATAATATTTTCAAAAATAGAAAAGAAAATGGTAATATTGAAAAATATTCTTTATTCACTGTATATTGATTTGAGAATGAATCCTTTTTCATATTAGAAATTTGGTTAGTTTATATTAAAGACAGGCTTAAGGGCAGAAGTATTTTGTTAACTTTGAGAACAAGCAGATTTCTGAAAACTTTGTTGTGCTTGCAAACTTTTTCTGTTTTTGATTGGGTTTGTGGCACCTCTCTGATCATTCAGTCACCTTCTACTTTCCCCTCTCACTCCTCTCATGATGGTTGCTGACATTTACATTGAATATAGAGTCTTAATTCAGGAAAACGCTAATAAAAGATCTTAATGCCATACTAGTGCTAGGTGCCTCATCTGCTAGGAAGAGATTATGCCTGCCACATCTTCACCTCAAAGACCTCAGCTATATTTATTATATTTATTTACTGTGGATAAGAATAATACTTCTGTCTTCAAATGTGGTATATTTGAGGTAGTCTGAAAGAGAGGACATTTTGGGGGAAGAGGGGAGATTCAGTTCACCTGTCAGCTCATAGAAACAGCTGTTTTGCATTTTGTCTGAGAATAAAATGTATCTGATATTTTACATAGCAATAGGCACAGAAATATACTTCATGGGGCGTTTCCTACAGATACGTCAGGACTTTGTGATTTAAGCGGCCAGAAAAAGCAGTGGTTTGTTTTAGCTTGCCTGGAACTGACTGTAATTGTGATGAGTTTGTATGAAATTTAGACTTTTTCTCTTTGCTATTTTTTTTCTTTAGATTGCATTTTTGGAATGTGTGTCATATTCTAAATGCTGGGTTTTATTCCAGTTTGGGGAGTCTATATCGGGGTGCAGATTTATAGCAATAAACATATGGCTGGTTAGTACACAATAGATTCTTTGTGGGGTAAAAATATTGATCCTCATCTTCAACATCTTTACTAAGCCAACAAGTCACTAAAAGTAAATAGAGCTTAAAGGGCAAAACAGAGGTTCACAGTCCAGGTTAGTTATCTATTGTAGGTTGTTTTAAATTTTGGTTTTAATGGATAAAGAAATGCCTATCTTCTCTCAGTGCCAGTTAACTGTGTTGCCCTGTACTTAGGTATATCAGCATTTGTTAGGCTGGATTTGTAATTTGCGTTTCGTGAAACATTTTATTTTTTCTCTGAGGCTGATATGCTGTGTACGAATGTGTGAGAGTGACATGTAGGATCTTTAAATACTCATTTATGTTGACAAAATGTTATTAAACTTTTTGGTATTTAGCTGGCCAGTGATATTTACTTCAGTAGGTAGCGTCTGTCTTACTGGTTGCTTCATGTAAACTCTTATTGACAGTTTTAAAAAATTACTTTTGCAAATAATATTTAACAGCGAATGGAGAATTTAAAGGTCAGATTCTAGATAACTGCTCTGTTTTTGGTATCCTTCATGTTGTGTTCTGTATCTTGTCCACATTTCCTGTCATGTAGATTTATTTTTCTTTGTGTTTTTTAGATAACTGCTCTGTTTTTGGTATCCTTCATGTTGTGTACTTGGCAGGTCAAATTTGTGTTCTGTATCTTGTCCACATTTCCTGTCATGTAGATTTAATTTTCTTTGTGATTTTAACAGGAATTTTGAAATTGCTGTGGTAGTAAAATTGTTCTTAGAATATATGGATAATACTGTTATATATCATAGCTGTTTCCATTTTCCTACTAGTTACTCAAACGTAGTATTGGAGGATGGAATTTTATGCTCTTGGAAGCAAAACTTATGCTGTTACACTGAAGATTTTTTAAAGATTATTTTATGACAATAAATGTAGGTGGGCAGTAATTACCAAAACTCTGTATTAAATATTATTAAATATATGTGAACTATCTGCCAAGCTATAGATTAAAGATTCTGCTTTCAGTTTAATATTTCAAATTCTTCTTTTAGTGTCATGGTGTTTGGATTATATGTTCAGAAACTAATTCCAGAAAGACACTACAGTCTGACAGGATAGTTTTTGGGAACAAAGTGATTATCTGTTTTCCTTTTTGGAAGATCATGTGCTACTTATAAAGGAAATTGTTCTTATTAGGACCTGATCTACAGAGAAAGAGAGAAATCCAGTCATAACATCACAAACCTCAGTAGAGTAGGTGTGTTATGTATTCCTGTTTGTTCAGTTGAGCTGGCCAGTTGAACCACCTGTTATTAGAATTGTATGGGCTGCACTCTTACAATAGTAAAGATGCTATGTTGCTCCTGTGAGTGACTTTGATTTAATTTTAGTGTGAGTGCTACTGAAGTGCATGTTTTAATTTCCAAGGTGAAAAACTCTAATGAACCATCTTGTCTTCAGACTTTAAAAATATCAGGCATGTATCTGTGGGGTGTGTGTCTCTGTGCATGCTGTGGGTGGGGCTGGTGGCTGCCCCCTCTCCCTCCAAGTGGCCCAGCTTCTGCCCCTGGCCGTTCTCCTGGGTGGGGAAGGGAGGAATCAGCCCCAGCCTTCCCTTTTTCTTTTTCATAGCTGAATGAATTCTTCATTCTAGCTGAGAAGGATTTTTAAGATTCATTAATCTTCATACCAAGTGATTAATGTTGTAAGAAACAGCCTCCTTTGCTATGTTTCTCTCTGCTAGAAGAACCTGCGCTGTCAGTGTTGTTAGGCCTACCAAAGATTAGTACATTGCTAGTTATCTGAAACAAAAGTATAACACCTTTAATTACTTTGGAACCATTGCTTAGCATTTTTGACAGGTCTCTTGATGTTGTACAAAAACATTACTTGCAGTGTATGAATGTTTAATGGGACACAAGATTGAGTTCTGTCTTGAGTGGCTCACACCTTTGAAACTGAACTGTTTGCTCTTTGAAGTTTTGCTCATGTTCTGGCCAAATGAATTAAATCACTTGCCTCTCCAGAGACTTCCCGATATTTCTTTACTCTCTTGGTTATGCCAGTGGGAAAGGTGCTTATTCCAGAAGGCCTTTCCCAGCCTTTGTAAAACTCCAGTTTTATCAGAATATACCTTACAGTTTATAACATATTAGCATCAAGCTTAATGTTCATTAGCTCTCTGAGAATGTTGGATGAAGAGTATCTTATAAATATTAATGAACTAGAAGCCTTAATTGGTGTTGCTTGGATCCTTAATTTAATTTAATTGTTTTTTGGAAAATAAAACAAAAATGTCCACATTTCATTGGAATCATTGCTCTGGGGTGGGGCTGGGGACGAGAGGTTCAGTATGCTGGCTGCCCCGGAAAGAGCTTTCTCACCACAGCAGCTTGAGGCCAGGTGAGAAGCACCTCTGTGTGGCCACTGCAACTCCAGCAGGCATAGCTGGGGAAGAAGTGCATGTCCTTCAACTGGGGAAGGTTCAGGTTTGTCTGCTCCCTGTGCTCCCCCAGGCAGAGTGAGGAATGCAGCAAACGGGGCACTTTCCCCTTGCTCCCTGACAGAGGGAAACTGCTAGCAATGATCCTTATGAATTGTGGGTGGGGAGAGCTTCAGCCCCTTGCCCTCCCTAAAAAGCGCATGGGAAGTAAGATACTCAGGGCAGTGGCAGTCGCATATGAGGGTGCCCCCCGCCAGTCCTTTTAACCTGCCTGATGATTGTCTCTTTTCTTTATGGCTTACAAGAAGCAACCCCACTCCAGGCATATCCCATTTTCCTGACACAACCAAACCCTTACCTTCCTTTAAGTTATGATAAGAGGAAGCTGTATGCCATATTTGGTGGTCCTGAGTCTTACCATTGAGGAGGATAAACTTAAAAAACAGCAAATAGTCTGGAGCACTTTATAGACTAACAAAACATGTAGATGGTATCATGAACTTTTGTGGGCACAGCCCACTTCTTCAGATGACCAGACAGACTCTCTCAAACATATAATAGGAAAGTTTGTGAAAATTAATCTAGCAGGTAAGTGGCATTATCCCCATTACACAGATGAAGAACCAAAGGCCAAGAGAAGTTTGTTGACTTTCTCAAGAGTACATGGAGTAACAGTTCCTGAGCCTTGGTTTTGAACACAGATCTCCTGAGTCCTATGGTGCTTTTAATGTCAAGGTCTGTCAGAAGTAGGGTGTATATTCTGTGTTTTTGTATTGAAGACATTTTTCAAAATTTTTGACAGGAGTTGGGCATGACTACATTATGGATGACTTTCTGAGCTGCTGAGGGGGTTGGGAGGATGGGGGAGAAGCTTCTCAAACAAGTAGCAATATAAAAATCTCTCTGAAATTATATTTTTTACCATCTTTGTCTTTGTGATTTTTTTAAAGTTTTTTTGTGCTTTTATTTAGTGTCTCTATTTTCCTTTCCCTCTTTAATTAAAGTAACAACCACATCATTGCAATAAGCTGCGATTAGCGACCTCACAACTGAAGAATGAAATTGCCCCTTATAGTCTTTAGTTTGTGAAATACAGGTGATGTATTTGATACCCAAGGGCAATGTGATACTGACTTTTTTGTGTGTGGACATTCTAATTCTTACAGCATTACAGCCTTAGCAATTAATAGTGTCAAGTATAGAAATTAAAACCATGCAAGGAACCTGCACTGCCACCAGCAAGCAGGGGTATGAAACTGAAAAACACCCTGACTGCAACTGTGCCCAACAAGCCTGAGAAGATGTAACACAACAATCGACCGGAAATACAGGCTGGACCCTTTAGCCTTTGCACACATGAGCTGGAATCTCACTGAAATGAATAAAGAGCTCTGCATTTTGCACAGTCTGGCCCTAATAAAAATACTCCTGTTGACTTAATGGTCTTTGAGTTTGAGCCGCTATGCATAGGGTCCTATCAAATTCACAGTCATGTGAAACACACCTCGGACCATGAAATCCAGGTTTCTCCCATGAAATCTGTCCTTTTATATGCTTTTACCTTATACTATATAGATTTGGGGGGGGGGGGGAAGAGCCATGTTTCTTAAATTGGGGGTCCTGACCTAGAAGGGCGTTATGGGGGGAACCCAAGGTTATTTTAGGAAAGTCCCTCATAAGGATATGAAGAAGTAGTCGAGTAGCTGACTATCCAATAAGCAGGAATTTATCGGGTAGCACTATTGACTGCTCAGTCATTCCCCCTCTCTACTCTGCACTCTTAAAGGGATTGAGGAGTTGGCATGCAAAGATGCCGGCTCATTCTCTGGTCCCCCGCCAGGTCTCAGGATAACCCTCACGCTGCCACTTTCCTTTTTTAAAAGGGATGTAGCAGCTGCAGCCCCCACCTCCTCTCACACTGCCCCTCTGCATTTTTAAAAGGGACGCAGCAGCGGCAGCCTGTCCACTTGTCTGTTTCAGCACAAGCTGCCTGCTGCTGCTGTGTTCCTTTTAAAAATGCAGAAGGGCAGCATCCTAAAACTCAGTGGGGGACCAGAGTCTTTGCAAGCCAGCTCCTCTCTGTCCTTTTTAAGAGTGCAGAACAGCAGCCAGTAGTTGTGCTCAGATGCAGCCTGAGCCGGAAGTGAGTGCTGAAAGCCCCCTTCCGTAACGACTCGTGGAGTAGTCGATGGAAATTCCATCGTCTACTCGACTAGTAAATTAATTGATACTTTATATCCTTAGTCCCTCTATTGCTACCCTTACTACTGTGCTGCTTTCAAAGATGGGCAGCTGGAGAGCAGTGGTTGTTATGCTGCCCAGGTGCCCAGCTCTGAATGCAGAACACTCTCAGCAGCAGCAGTGCATAAGTAAGGGTGGCAATATCATACCCAAGTTGCCCGTACTTCTGTACTGCTGCTTTCAGTGCTGGGTACTCAGAGAGCATCAGCTGCTGATTTAGGGCCCAGCTCTGCAGGCAGAGAAAAGGGTGGCAGTACATTACCATGCCATTCTTACTTCTGTGCTTCTTTTGGTGGTAGTTCTATCTTCAGAACTGATCTTCCAGCCAGCAACCACCGCTCTCTAGCCTCCCACCTCAGAGGCAGCACTGCTGCCAACTGCAGCACAGAAGTAAGGGTAGCAGTGCCCCAACTCCCAACTATAATAACCTTGCAACCCTCCTTTCTGGGTCAGGACCCCTACAATTACAGCACTGTAACATTTCAGGGTTAAAAAGCTGATATAATTAAATTTACCATTTAAAAAATCCTGTGACTGTGAAATTGACCAAAATGGACTGTGAATTTAATAGAGCCCTATCTATGCATGTAGTAAACAGCAAATAGATTTTAGAATCAAACCTCTGACAGCTCATTCCTGCCTCCCTAATTCAATGTACCCCTTGCAGCTGCTGTTAACATTACAAACACTTTGCAGGGCAGGGCAGACCGTTGTCTCCAGCTCTGTATATGGGTTAGTAACGTCATAGAACTCCTACAGGCTCCCTGAACTTGGATGTTGGCAAATCAAAGACCTTTTCGATTTGCCTTTAAAAATGAGGTAGTCTGTATCCTCTGCCTGGCTACTTTAGAGTTTTATCTAGAAATGTAGCATAGTGCAGTAATGATCTCTGTGCTGTATGTGAACCATACCTGCCTTTACTGCAGCTTGATTCATCTGGCTCTGTATATTCTGTTCTGATCTGATTGCTTATGAACTTCTTCCTGAGAACTACATTCCTTGATTGCCCTATCAGAAAGCAGAACTGTATTATTTAAAAAAAAAAATTAAGGAAATATTATGAAAGAGCAGTTTGCTATGCTGTGATTTAGCAGAAGCATTTACCACCCTAGCTTTGCCTGATGACCTGAATGATTAACGGTCAAGCCCCTTTTACTTCTTCATAGTTCAAGTTGTCTACAGAGTTTTATTTAAAGGGGAATAAAATTCTGCTTCCTGTACTTTAATGTTTTCAGTTTAGTCTCTGAACTTAAACCTTTGTCCTGAGGTCAAATACTTTTCTCGCTTTGGCAGAAGGATACATGAAACCTTTTTGAACTTTGCACTGAAATTTTTATTTCTTCTATGGAATCTTATGTCTAAACCACAGGCTCTCTGTGTGTTTCAGGACAACGTGGTGGCACTGTCAAATTCTGCTGCTGTTTTGCTTCTCACCTGCTACTGTCCTAATCTCCAGTTTTCCTCAGCACAGTCTGAGGGGACACATGGGGCTTGAAGGGGCTTTGTATGCAGGGGGCTTTGAAAAAGGCAGGAGCTGTAAGGAGATGGTTGGGATGGGAGGAGCCCATGGGCATCCAGGATAAATGGGTGTAAGCAGGATTTACCGCACAGTCTGGAAGTGCAGTGGAAATGTGTGGTGGAACAGAGGGATGCATGTCCCCACATCTGGGCTTGTTGGGGATTTCCACCATTTCCCTCTGGTAGTTCTAGTTAGATGGACTTCCCTTTGGCTCACCAGGCAGTGATGCTCCCATGTCTTCCCTTCTCCCATTGTTACTTAGAAAAGTGGGAGAAGCCAGTACAAAGAGACAGTGGTTAGAGTTGGAGTCAAGAAGTTAATCTTGGTGGCTGTGTTTTGAATATAGAAATATCTAGATAGAAACACACATAAGTTCTTATTTATTTATAAAAAAACCAAAACAGGCCAGGTGCACATAGTACACATGCAAATAGTTGGTTGCCCACTCAGACTCTCACTGCCATACCAATTACACACCAATTACATGCCATGTATGATGGCGTGTTGGGGTTCTCCCTGATCCTGCAGCCCCATAGCAGCAAGAACAGACTCTGCCAGCCAGTAAAATGGAGAGGGTTTATTGCTCCTCCAGGATATAGCACAGCATAGACGTGATGTGATTACAGGAGTCAGGTCCAGGATGCCTCAGACCCCTTGGGTTAGGGGACCCATCGCCCCTTCCCAGACCCTCAGCCCAGGCTGTTTCCTTTATGTTTCCCAGCCAGCAACTGCCTTGCTCCCAGACCCTGTCCCCAAACCAGGTGTTCATCTCCGCCTCCCTCCCTTTGTCTCTCCCTCCGGAGGAAGAGCCTTGTTATCTGGTCAGGCTGAGCCTAGGTGTCTGGGATAGCACACTTGTGGGTAAGTCAATGGGAATCACACATCACAGCGCAGGGGAAGACCGGGTTACAGAGCAGACAGCACTCCCACTATATTACAATATGCTTATTTAAAAATCATCCAGACATCATTCCAGCCGCCAGGTATTGCCAGTCCTTCTCTGAATGTTAACTGAAAGGGTCTTAGGTGGTTTTTTTAATGTTATGGGGCTTCCATTACTTAATTTACCCCACAAAGTGGATATAACTGCATTTAAAGTAATAACCTTGCATTTGTTATAGTCTCCTAGCATCAAATTCTAGACATGCTAGAAGTATAAATTGAAAACCTATCTGAGTCATCTCATCCATTCCTTGTTTATACATGTGGTGTCCTGTTTAGTTCACTGTGTTTTGATTTGAGTTGGGGGGGGATAAGACCAATGTTCCCTCTACGCTGTGCGCCTGTGTGGTTGCGCACTAACAATGTTAGGTCTACCCACATCATTTTAAGAACTGCGCAACTGCACTCACCGCTCATCTTCCTGCTGGAATGGGGGCTGGGACTGTGGTACTAAAACAGCACTGCGGCCCTGGCTCCAGCTCCTGCAAACTGCTTTCCATGTTAAAGGTAGAAAGTTAGGGAAGGGGCAGAGGGAGAACTAAGGGGATGGCGGTGGTGAGGAGAGGAAGGGGCTTGTGCTGAGGGGAAAGGAGGGGGCCAGGACAGGAGAAGAAAGTGGAAGGCACCGAGGGGCAGGGTGGGAGAGAGACAATGAGGAAAAGGGCAGGAGCAGGGAGGGGAAGGAAGGTGTCAGTGGGGGTGGAAGAAGGAAGGAGTCAGGGTGATGCTGGGAGGAGAGAGCGGGGACAATAAGGGCAAGAGGAGAGGGGAGGAGTGGGTGCTGAGAGAAGAGGAGTTGAAAGGAGGCATGAGGAAGGTGGAGGGGTAAGGGAAGGTGGAGATATCAGGTGATTGTGGGGGTGAAGCAGAAGAGCAGATATGCAGAGGGGAGGGATGGGCATCAGAGGAGAGAGGCAGGGCAGGTGGGGGGAGAGAGGTGTTAGGAGAGGGAATGGAGACAGGTAGCTACAAATGATCAGATTGGGGCTAGAGCCAAACTTAGCTGCAATTCAGTAGTGAAGAGTTTTGCCTCTTTAGGGAGGAAAGATGCTAGACAAAAGTAAAATATTATCCTTAATTCTACCTTTTTAACCTGAACTTTGTCGCACTAGGTAGAGCACTTGAGCCTAAAACTACATCAGAAGAGCCTCCTAAGACTATTTTATGGCCATTTAGAAAGAATACTCTGAAACTAGGTCACAACGGATATAGCGAGAGCTTTAAAGTATTGATTACAACTCTTAATACAACTCTTTTGGGAAACATGCTCCTTCAATAAATGTGATTGTATACATTGGGACTTTCAAAGCCTAAGAGAATTTGACACTCACATCTTATTGAAATTCAGGGTGAGTTGGATGCTTAGCACCTTTGGGAAACAGGGAAACAGACATGGGAGGGGGCTTGAAAGTGACTCAGCATGTGGCTGTTGGCTACAGAGTTCCTGGGCCAGGACTGGAGTAGTGTGCTGGTCCGGGTCTCCCCTTACAGGATACCTGCCTTCCTGCCCTCTTGAGCTCCTCACCACCCTGAACTGCTGGACCAGAAGCTCTGGTCTTCCCCAGCCAAGGCACAGAGTAGGGGTTATGGCCTCTCCAGCAGAGCAATACAGATGCTGAACTTCTGAGAGGACTTAGCTATGTGGCCTTGACAACATCCAGGAACACAGTCTCCAAAGAGGACCAAAATCCTAAATAAATCAGTCTTACTCTGTATAAAAGTTTTACACAGAAAAAGCTCTGTCCCCTTTATCAATGAAAGAGAACTGTACAGGCAGTCCCCGGGTTACGTACAAGATAGGGACTGTAGGTTTGTTCTTAAGTTGAATCTGTATGTAAGTCGGAACTGGCGTCCAGATTCAGTCACTGCTGAAACTGATCAGTTTCAACAGGCTGAATCTGGAGGCCAGTTCTGACTTACATACAGATTCAACTTAAGAACCCCAGGCATCCCCAAGTCAGCTGCTGCTGAAACTGATCAGCAGCTGATTCCAGGAAGCCCGGGGCAGGGGCTTCCTGTAGTCAGCCGCTGGTCAGTTTCAGCAGCGGCTGACTTGGGGACACCTGGGGCAGAGCAGCTGGGGTGCTGCTGGGTTGGTCCAGTGGCGCCCAGAGCGGCGCTACGGGACCAACCGGCAGCGCCCCAGCTGCTGTACCACAGGCGTCCGGAGCAAAGCAGCGGAGCATGGGGGCAGCAGGACAGCCCAGACGCGCCGTGGCTATGCTGCTGCCCTCGGGCTCCGCGGCTTTGCTCTGCTCTGCTCCCCGTCCCCCTGGTCTGCTGGAGACCAGGGAGAGGGAGGGCCCCGTTCGTAACTGCGGATCCGACGTAAGTCGGATCCGCGTAACTCGGGGACTGCCTGTACAGTGGTTAATCCCTGCTCTGTTCCCCTCCCACCCAGTAGTTATTTACACTGGGCTTGATAATAAACAAAAAGTAGAATTTCAGTGGTTGCAAGTGAAAACAGATAAATCAAAGTAACTTACTAAAGCCAAAATAAAACATGCCAACTAATCCTAATACATTAAGAATCTTGTTGCGTGCAAATTCTTACCCTAAGCAACTGTACTTATCTCAGGCCAGAATTGATCTTTTTTCTGACGTGGACCTACCAGCTTTGCCTTCACCCTTTCACTATAGTTCTTTGTTTCCAGGTCTCTTCATGTGTATTCTATTAGGGTGGAGAGGCAATTTCAAAAACAATCTGAAGATCAAGGCCTGATTGTTTTCCATTCCTTAAATAGACTTTCCTCAGGGCAGGAATCCTTTGTTTGATCTCCCCATCCTGATGGAAAAGTCCCAGATTCATAATGGATCCCAGTACCAGGTGGCATGGTCACATGTCTTTCTAGGGCCAACCACAATTTGGACTTATAAGAAAAATTAAACCATTCATGGGTGGTTGGTTTGAGTACTGAGTCATTAAGTTCGTAAGGTATCACTAATGGCCTTCATTAGCACATTTAGATTTTAAAACAATTTCACACTTCATATTTCTCACTTTTCATACAAGAATTCTATATGTACAAAAATAGCATATACTGATCAGCAGATTGTAACTTTTAAAATGTTACATGACCTGTTTTGCATAAAGCATCTTCAAGTTATGCATATTCGTTCATAAGCCAAGTTTCATAAAGCATGGAGGTGTGTGACATCTCACCCTTTTGTCCCCACTTGGCATTGAGGGGAGTGGCCAGAATATATTCTGCAGTTTGCCACTGAAGCAGATTGCTATACCCTGGACTGCAGCCTACCATTGGATCAAGTGGTTGGACACAGGACTGCCGGCCTCCCACAAGGAGGAGAGAACCAAGTGGGGCACAGGTATAGGGGACATCAGGTGTCCCAAGAGCAGCACAGATCCTGTTGACAGAAGTGATGGCAGTGAGATGCCCTAAACAAAGTTGCATGTATGAACTAGAACTAATTCCCAGGATGACCAGCACAAGCTGCTGTGGTGATAAAGTGATCCCCCCATATGGCGTGCCTTTGAAAACTTTAACTGGAACTTCAGAAAATTAGGCTGCTGCTCACTGCAAAGTGACTAGAACAAAATTACATTGTGGGCCATATAATGGGGAATATAACTTATCTAAGTTTGTCTGTTATTACCAGGCTAAAAGGATGGGTCCTGTTGTTTTGATATAGAGTGTACCTTGAAAATATAGTGCAGGAACAGATAAAATGAAATAGAACATTATAACATTTCCTTTTTTGTCCCTGCACAGGAAGACCTAAAAATAAGTTATAATTCTGTGATGCAGTCTGGTTGTGATCCTACCTGTCCAAATGAAACTGGCAAATACTTGAGGTTCAAAATAAATTCCCCAAGCTATTGGCTGAGACTGGCTGAGACTATCAAGTGGAATAATTTCCACATACATTTTCTGTCCAAAAGAAAAAGATTGGCTTTTCTCTTAACAAAGGACTCCAGCAGGCTTTAGTAGTGCTTCTGAGAAATAGTAATGGTTTTCCTGGCCATTACCTAGTTCATGAACTACTTCACCTTGAATGACACTTTAGATTCAGGGCGGGAAACCTTTTTTCCATGGGGGAGGAGGGGAAAAAACTGACGCACAGGAATATCAGATGGGAGGGCCACATACAAGTCCAAAAAATACAAAAAAACCCTGTCAAGTCTGATACCCCACTCTGGGACGATGAATGCAGAAGAGGCCCTCAAAAGTATCCCAAAACCTTATTTCTAGGCTTTAGTATAAAATTTCCCCCCAAAATCCTAAAAACCTAGATTTTGGGGACAAAAATCCGCTGCCACCATCAAGAGCTTTTGAATCCATGAACAGGGGTGGACACTTGAAACCAACCCCAGGGCATCCCAAGCTTTTTTCCCCAAGGAAAATCAAGAAAAGAGAAAATACAAACTGCAGTATGTGGCTGCTATCCACTAGTAAGAGGCATGTAGATCCCACAGATAGATTTTCCAGGAGACAGAACTGAACCAATACCAGGTTAATAAGAAAGAAACAACGTTTATTATTATAACAATACTCCTGTTACGAGCATAGCTGGGTTAGCTAGATGGTAAGAGCCACCAATTAATAAACTCATGGGCTACGTCTACGCTGGCATGAATTTCGGGAAATGCTTTTAACGGAAAATTTTTTCATTAAAAGCATTTTCGGAAAAACGTCTAGATTGACAGGACGCTTTTCCGCAAAAGCACTTTTTGCGGAAAACCATCTGTGCCAATCTAGACGCGCTTTTCCGCAAAAAAGCCCCGATCGCCATTTTCGCAATCGGGGCTTTTTTGCGGAAAAGAAATCTCTGCTGTCGACACTGGCCCTTTTGCGCAAAAGTGTTTCGGAAAAAGACTTTTGCCCAAACGGGAGCAGCATAGTATTTCCACAAGAAGCACTGATTTCTTACAGTAGGAAGTCAGTGCTTTTACGGAAATTCAAGTGGCCAGTGTAGACAGCTGGCAAGTTTTTCCAGAAAAGCGACTGATTTTCCGGAAAAACTGGCCAGTCTAGACACAGCCATGGGGAATTTTCCCATGGGAATAAATCTTAGTTACAAAAGAGAGGAAACCCCATTTTTAAATGCACAGACATCAGATTTATTTAATCTTTGCCCTACTTACAGATGATAAGGAGTCTTTTCTTGGAGAGGAACATGTTGTCTGCCCACCTCAGTATCTGGAGAGTCAAATGCCTCTGAGACAAAGGAGGGAAAAAAACAAAAATTCCTTTGTCCCAGTTTGAAATCCCTATTTGCATTTCTATTGGCTGACTGCTACCTGACTAGGTACAGTTAACCCATTAGTCCCCAGGCTACTGGCCATCCCTCCTGACCATGACAATCCCAAACAAGCAAGCAATAAAAACCTCACAGATCTGGCACCTGCTCTCATCCAGTATGGGAGAGGGGGGAATCCCCATTCACCATCACAGGCCTGGTCAGGGTAAGCCTAGGAATGGATCTGGTCTGCAGGACATAGGTTCCTTACCCCTGCTTTTGACTGTGCTAATTACTTATGCTAAACTTATTGGTTTGATCTTGTTTTTAGTTGTGACTCTCTTATCTTTTCTGGATCTGAAGAGTTCTGTATACCTCAAATGCTTGACTCTCTCATTTATGCAAGCTGGTCCAATGAAGAATATTACCTCATCCATCCAATCTAATTTTTTCCTCCAGTACCCTTTTCAAACAAATAATTATGTATCAATGGTCTGTGTAAAATACTAATGTACTAGAGGAAGCTGCCAGTATTTGGGCTGTTTGGTGGTGGTATATAAAATGGCAGACTCTTTGGTCCACATTGTCTCTCAGCATTTCCCATAAGTATATTAATGGCACAGCTTCTCCATGGTAATAGATCTCATCAGAGATGACTGGAAAATAGTGATGCTTCCTTCCCAGATGGGCAGTGTTCCCCTGTACTAATCTCTCCACTGCATTGTAGCTGCCAGAGTCATTGGCATGTTGTGATGACCTTGTGAAATAAGACCCAAGCAACACAGGTAAGTGCATTCTGCATTAGGCAGAATAGCAGATCACTTCTTCTTATGGAGGCCAGGTTTAACGAGTCCATGCTCAGTAATGGGGGTAGTTTAATGTGAGACTAGTCTGTAGTCACATGCAGGAAGGTTGGTTCTGAGTATTGGATGGGATTATAAATGAAAAATCTGTGTTTCTGGTACCATTCACTGTCAAGACAATCACTTTGAACTTGAGGGCAGATTGTTATGTCAATGGTTCTTGGTCTGATCAAGGCTTGCAGAATTGGGCCCCAGATTGTTAAGGGTAAACATAATTTGTTGTTTGCTACATAGCTCATGTGAGATGGTTTTTCAGTGTGAAACCTGAGATTGTTTACAGTTGAGCCTCTGTGACAGGGTAGGTTAAAGGTACACTGACCATACATTCCGTTTTTTCCGGAACAGTCCTGAATTTAAATGCTTTGCCAGTGTCCCTATCAAGTAGGGAAATGTCCCGGAAAGACCGTCCAGATCCGGCTAGTAATGGCACTGCCATTTCCCTCCCCCACTGGGACAGCCTTGCAGATGCTAGCATAGTGCAGCAGCAATGCCCCCTCCCCCACCACCCCCACCCCCCACCCCAGCACATAGGCTGTTCCCTGGATGCTTTGCTAGTGTCATTCAGGGCCACTTCTGGTGGCATGTGGTTTCCGGGTTGGATTGAGTTGGAAGCTGGAGCATTCTCCAAGCTCCAGTGTGGTGCGCACTGCCACCTTGCAACTCCTGCCAGCCCCCAGCCCACTACCCATGGTCCCCTCTTTGGCCCCACAGGATGCCTTTGCCGTGTGTGGCCTAATCTGGCTGTTCCACCACCGCCTCCTCCATCCCTGGGCGGCCACTTGCTCTTTGTACAGCGTCCACTTGGGGCGGAGAGGCGCCAGGTGAGTCCAAGAGCGCGCCTTGTGTGGCTGCTGCTTGACTCCAGCTGGAGCCGGGGCTGCCCATAGTGCTATTTTTAGTACTGCCATCCTGGTCCCTGCATGTGGCCCTGGCTCTAGCTGGAGTCAAGTGGCAGCTGCACAAAGTCCATTCCAATTAGACTGTCCTGGCTGGAATGTGCCTCGTGCGACTGTCCTTGACTCCATCTGGAGCCGGGGAAGCCCGTGGGGTCCGGGACCAAGCTATTACAAATAGCACTGTGGCTGTGGCTCCAGCCTCTGCAAACTGGAAGGCAGAAGGTAAGGGAAGGGACAGGGGAAGAACTGAGGGTAAGGTAGGGGTGTAGAGAGGAAGGAACATGTGCTGGGGGGGGGGGGGCACGGCACGAGAAGAATGTGGAAGACACCAAGGGGTAAGGTGGAAGAGAAACAAATGCCAGAGATGGGGCCAAAAGGACACAATGAGGAGGAGGGCACGGGAGGTGTCAGAGGAGGTGGGAGGGCGGAGGGGACTGGGTGATGCTGGGAGAGGAGAGGGGAGGAAGAATGGGGACAAGAGGAAGGAAGAGTAGTGGGGAAGTTGAAAGGAAGGGTGGGCAGGAAGAAGGCAGGAGATGGAGCAAGTCATGTGTGAGGGCACAGAGGGGCATGAGGGTAACTAGGGCAGAGGGTGGTGAGGGGGTGGGCACCAAGAAGAAAGCGGGCAAGGAGGGCAGGGACAGTGAGGGAAGGGGAAGGCACCAGGAAGGGGCCTAGGGTAAAGGAAGATGTGCAGGTATCAGGATGTGATGTAGTGGTGGAATGCGGGGGTCTGTACACTCTGGTTGGGCCTTTACTGGTTGCTGTGTTGTATTGTGGGTGACCCCTACTGGCCTGTGTCTGTAAGCACTGCTCAGCAGGGGATGTTCCCAGGGGGCAGTGCCCGTAGACCAGTGGTCTCCAACCTTTTTACACCAAAGATCACTTTTTAAATCTCAACAGGCGAAGATCTACCGCCCTGCCCCTTTCTTGAAGCCCCGCCCTCTCTATTCTCCTCCTGTCCATCACTTGCTATCCCCAGCCCTTATTCATACGCTCTGATAAACAGTTTATTTTTAAATTATGCGATATATAAAATTAAAATCACGTGTTTATAGTTATGAAATAAATGGTCTGGTTTTTATTCATGCTATTTAAATCTAAAATGAAGCATTTATAATTGTACATTTTGTGGGGACAGAGTTCTGCGGCTGGGGGCAGAGGAGAGGGAACAGGGTGCTGGGAGGGCAGAGGACAGGGTCCTGCCGCAGGGGACAGAGTGCCAGTGGGGACAGAGTTCAGGGAATGGGGACAGGGGAGTGGGGACAGAGTTTGGGGAGTGGGGACGGGAGTGGGGACAGAGTTCTGTAGGTGGGGACAGAGTTCGGGAAGTGGGGATGGGATTGGGGACAGTTCTGTAGCTGGGGACAGGGGTGAGGAGACTGGGGAGTGGGAACTGGGTGCTAGTGGCAGCAGAGTCACCTGCATCTGCCTCCTCCCAGGATTCTCTCCCCCTCCCCCTCTTCCCCGCAGGAAGCCAGCACATGCCTCCTCAGGGCCTCCCGCAGTGCAGGGAAACCCCGAGCGTGCCTGCCCCGGGGCAACCCCCCTGCCTCCCACGGCGGGGCCAAACCCCCGTGGTAGCCTGCCTCGGGGGCAACCCCCCCCCGCCTCTTGCGGCATGGCCAACCCCCGCGGGCACCTGCCCTAGGGTCAGACCCCCCTCCCGCGGTGCAGCGCAGCCAACCCCCACGGGCGCCTGCCCCGGGGTCAAACCCTCCTCCCACGGTGCGGCCCAGCCAACTCCCTTCCCTCCCGCAGTGCAGCCAAACCCTGTGGCCGACTCCCGCGGCGCAGGGAAACCCCTGCGCCCAACTCACCCCTCCGGCGTCGGTGGCACAGGGAAGCCTCGGCACTCCTCCTCTAGGGCCAACGCCCCCTCCCCCAGCATGCAACAGAGCTGTGGGAGGGGGAGCAGCCCGCGTACTTCCGGAAGGGATGTGGACTTCATAGAGGACTTTCATCCACCCCACGGGAAGCCAGCACTACACTAGAGGTAGGTAGTGGGGCTTCTCAGGGATGGGGAGAAAATAGGGGGTGGGGTTGCTTGAACACCTCGCGAGCAACTGGTCGAGGCCTCGCGAGCGACCAGTCGGTGACCACAGCTGTAGACAATGGCCTAGCTGCAGCAACTTCTCACCTGGTCTGGGGAAGGGGTATAAACAAAGGAAGGGGTGTGGCTGCCTGGGGGGATGAGTGTTTTGTGCTTTTGGGAAGGGGCATTCTTGGCTGGGAAAACATGAGAAGAGACTAAATTGAGTACTGGGGGTTCAAGGGCCTGTGTACCCCTGCCCCAAGGGGTCAAAGGTTGCCTGCCCCTTACTCCTATGTACACATCAAACCCAGGCTGTGTTGTATTTCTGAGAAGCAATAAACCCTCTCTATTGTACTGGCTGGCGGAGTCACATCTTGCTGCAGATGGGGGTGCAGGGTTGGGGGTCCCCAACATGCCATCACGGAGGGGGATTGTGGGGTGAAGCAGAAGGCAGACGTGAAGGGGAGAAGGACGGGCACCAGAGGAAAGAGGCAGGGCACGTGGGGGGAGGAAGGTGTTAGGAGAAGGAATGGGGAGGGATAGATACACATGACCAGAGGGGGGCTAGAGCAGTGTTTCTCAACCTTTTTTTTAATAAAGTATCCTTTTTTAAAAAAAAATTATAAGTACCCCCAGTACCTACATTTTTCAGACACACACAATTGTTTTCTATCATTGTAGCACATTTGTTTAAACAACTTAATTGTAGCTGCATGAGCAATGAAATTTTTTGGAGTAAAATATACAAAAGTAAAAAGTACAAAAATAATAAAATTCTGTAAAACTTAAAAAAAAATTCAGTTTTCTCCAAATGTCTGTTGTGTTGATGTACCCCCCAGGCTTCTCTCGAGTACCCCTAAAGGTACTCGTACTACTGGTTTAAAAACACTGGGCTAGAGGAGGGGTGGGCACGGGGAAGAGAAGGGTTGGTGCAGGGGTTAAAGAGGATTGGAAGGGGAGCAGGTCCCCAAAGGACTGAGGGTCGTGAGAAGGGCAGGATCCAGGACAGCAGAGGAGGGTAGGGATGGGGGACCGCAGGCACCAGGGGAGCAGATGGGGGGAAGAGAGGGACAGAGACATGGCAGCAGAGGGAAAAGGGGGAGGTTTGTAAGATATTAATAACTTGGGTGCTACAATGGCACACATCTGAACAAGCACACATGGACTCAATACTGGTGCACAGAACAAAACTCACTGCTCATGGGTGGAAAATCTTAGAGGGAACACTGTCCCCAGTCGCCCCCCCCCCCCCCCCCCCGAGTTAATGTAATTGCAGGCTAGTTGCATGGGGGAGGAGTTCTGTGGGGGCCAAACCCATCCCTATTGGTAGAGGACAGTGGGAGGAAGTCTTAGGGAGAGAGGGAGTCACATGACACCTGTTACTTCCAGTCATGTGTCCATCTTGATCCCTGGAGTACTACCTCCACTGGTGGGATATCTTGTGGCAGGGATTGTGGCTAGTAGGGGTTGGAAGCTTGGCTAATGGGGGGCAGGAGGCATGGCTAACATGTCCCTAATTTTGGTTCAGAAGATATGATCACCATAGTTAAAGGGCTTGGTGGAAAGGGAGAGAGGCAGCTCTGAAAAACAGCAAGGGATCTGGTTAATTGAGCAGCTGAAACAGGGCTGCTATAAATCAATGTAGGGCCGGATGAGCTGACTTCAGGCTGCCACTGACCTCTTTAAAAACCTTCCTTGTGGGGGAAGGGAGGAGAGAGCAGAAGAGGAGTTTGGAGGAAGTGGAGGGAAGTGAGAGACAGAGTAGCTGAAAAACAGAACATTGGAATTGCCAGACAATAATGGGCTCTGACAGGGAGTGTCTGGGCTCCCTTCCCCAGGCAGCCTAAGAGCCCAACTGGTGACTGAGGAGGACTGGTTACTCAGCTCAGGCTGACCAGCGCGTCTGCCCCAGCACCTGTTTAGCAAAGGGGAAAAACCCCAAAATGCTAGAAAGGGCAAGTGAGACTGGGGTTGTGGACAGAGCAGGGATTTGGGACCCAGAAGTGGGTCTGACCCTGCCACACCTCCTATGGTATGGAATTCTTGTGTCATCTTGGGCACAGTGTGTGTCGTCTTGTCATAGGCTTTAATGAGACAGGCTTATGCTGCATGGCCTGAAGAGCAACCATCAAGATTTTATCTCACTTACCTTACTTTGGAATGTAGGATAAAAATGAAGGCAGGATGGAGTTGGCTGCTTGTATGTGTCAGGGAGAGCAGGAAGAATGCTATATACGCCCGTATGCCATCTATGGAGATTAATTATGAAGTTTCTCTCTACCCATTTCTCTCCTCCAAAGTCGAGTATAAAATGCAAAATCTAGATCATCTAAGCAGTAGTCCAGGCTTTTTAATTGCTTTCACTTTAAACTCCTGTGCAGTTTTGATCTGTACTGATCTGCTGTTACAAAGGAAGCTAGTGTTATTTTGTCCTTTTCCTTTCCCTGTTACCAAAGCACTGACTACATTAATAGGAAGCAGGTCTCCATGTTGAGCATTCGACACCAATCACTTTACACAAATTTATTCTCTTTGTTGACCACCATTACTGATGTTTTGTACTGAACTGAGTGCAGTAACAATGCACCTAAGAATTTGTCTTTGTCCATTACTATACAGACGAGTGTCTCATAACTCTGGGTATTACTGGCAAGGGTGACACTTTTAATATAATTCCTTGACTACATGTGTATAATGATTCTGCTAGGTGTGTTATATTGGTGTAATAGAATCTTGACTAATTATCCTAGTCTGTGAAAGACATTTGCAAATCTAGTTAGAAAACCCAATAGCCTCAGTTAAAGTGAAGACCTTGAGCATAAACAATTCAGTGTGTCTATGTGGATAGGTACCTGCATGCTCTCTACTGTCAGGCACACACTGGGAAACTGGAATCTGAACTTTGACTTCCCGTGGCACATAGATGTTCAGGTCTGCTGCATTATTTCAGGTTGTTTATTTCTAGCTTAGTACAATGGGCATTGTACAACTATATAGGAGGAGGCATGGACTCTGCCCTGCGAAGCTTCGTCTTGAAAAGAAAGATGAGTACTGTGAAATTCAGACTTTTGATTCAAATTCAGAAGGCTTTCAGTCTAGGGTTTTTATTCAGTCATCTCTATCTCCTTTCCCTTCTTAAAATCCCAGAGAGAGATATTTGGCATAAAAGAAATTACTGTATTTCACTTCTCTAAAGGTACATTTGGCTAATGAATTAATCCTGCTAAGGATCTGCTGTCAGGGGGTCTGAACGCACTTTTAAACTCTGTCCCCTCTCACCTTCTCCCCCTTTACTTTTTTAATGGAGAATGACTTATACAATAAGACTTTCAAATATGGCTCTTTTCACCATATCTGTTCAGAGGAATGTAATTAACTTACATTATATGTTATCAACAAGTCATTTTACAAAGTTTAGTAACACCCTAGGTTATCAAAAGTGAAAGAAAGGGTTTTTTTTTTTAAATCCAATGTATTTGTCAGTCTTTATGGTCTTACTTTTCACCTTTCTACTTGGAGAATAAAAATCAGTGAAGTCCATTTCATGTCAGATGCTTAGTGATGTGATGATTTCCAGTCACTATAAGATAATGTACTTTTAATTTAAAGACAACTGTTTTCATAAGTGTTTAAACAAAAGTGGAAGATTTTACAAAATGTAAATGATAGGACCCCCTGTAAGTTGACAATGTCTCTTTAAAACTGTTCTTCTTTATTCTCCTTTCCTTTTTCTGACTTTCATTGAATTAAAATTGCATAGGTTGTCACTTGGCTGGCTTTGATGTAGTCAGATTTATTTATTTTAATCAGCAAGCACTTTTGTTTCTCTAAAAATACTGAAAATAACAGCAAAACTCTGTTCAAGACAGACTAGCCAGAATTTTTCACGGTGGTATTGTACTGGAGAGTTACCCATAACTTTTGTTTTCTTCCCTGAGCTAAATGTCTTTTTGAAATGGCAAATCTGGACTGTTGATGGAGAACAAGGGCTATTGGCCTTTGCTTTCTGACTTAGGACTGTTCCCTATTATATTTGTATTTCAGCTCTTGCACGATCACTTTATTATTGTGTCTCGAAGTATTTTTGAAAATTAGTGGATGAAAAGTGGCAACATAACAATAATATAGAAAATTTCCTCCCTATCTGTAGTGTCATCCTTGCTGACTTCAGTAATACCATTTTTGTCTCTACTATTTGTTCCTGACCTGTTAATCATCAGGAAAGAGTGACTTGGAGTCTATTCTGGCTCATACATGATCAAGAGAATTATCTAATACCCAATGCTGCAAACACTTAAGCATACGTTTAGCGTCACAAATGTGGATAGTCTCATTTAGCTCAGAGATTCCGGTTTGATTTTTCTGTGCCTTTGTGTAAAATGGGGCTAATACTTCCCTGCTGGCAAGTCTATTGAGGCTACAATAATTAATATTTATGATGTACTCAGATACTACAGTGATAAGGGCCAAATGTTTATCTTGGCAGATAGATCCTGCAGACTTTAATCACGTGAGTAAGAGTTTGCAGGAGGGGGGCCTATGTGTATAAGCAAAAGAAGCAGGTTACAGCTGGCACAGACTTGTTAGTATTTAGCTCAGTCTTATTTGTTTGGGGAGGCGTATTTTTTTCCCCATAGCTTATCAGATCAACTCAAAAGATTTTACCCATCTATATAATTCTGCCCTGAGAACAAGAAGAGAGCATAGTTCTGAGGGAAAGTGAGTTTTCAGAAGTGTCTCGAAGATGGAACAGGCCAGGTTGTTTTGTTTTTGTTGGGTATATTGACCTCACTGTCCTGGGTTTCAAATGTTTCTCTGCTCTGTTGCAGTTGAAAACGTTCCATTCCCTTATCCCTATCTAAGGATTCTGAGCTTTATTCTTGCAGGACATTCTGGTTAAATGTTATCCTCTGAAGGACACATTCTCAACTGGTGCGAATCAGTGAATGATCATAACTCCTCTGACATTAGTGGAACCACTCCAGTTTGGGCTTAGCTGAGGATTTGCCCACATTTTTTTTAAATTAGCCCTTCATTTACTGAGATTCCATCACTTTGATTCTCCTTCTTTCCAAGCATCCTTTTTCCACATTGTCTCAGAATTAACGTCTTCTTTCTTTAAAGGTGGTGGTGTATGTGTCCTTGGGACACAAGCTAGCCACTGACTGCCTTGGGTTAGGAAAAAACTTCCCCTATGGGCAAGTACTGTTTCTTGCTTTTCACACTTTTAGTTGAAGTATCTGGCCGTAGCTATTGTCTGATGGAACAATAGCCCAAATGGACCATTAGGCTGATCCAATACGGTAATTACTGAAATACCTTCCAGTAACTCTCCATGGTGCACAAGTGGCTTTTTGCCTCACTTGCAGTCAAGAATGTTACATATATATCACCTAAAAACTCGTTTGTTTATGTAAGTGATTGACTTCTAGAATCCAGAAACTTCATAGTGCATATTGAAAAGCAAAGACCTGTAGGAGGACAAATATATCAGTAAATCACATTGAAAAAGCTATAAGTAATCAGTCTGGGTTAAGCTCAGCTCATAACTTAATTGCACAATGTAAAATTAAACACTTCCATTATGTAGCCCAGTGATTATATAATAAAAAGTTCTTACCAGTACAATTTGGAAATCATGTACATTAAAGATATCTCACTTAAAAATGCAGCCTAACAATATGTGGTGTTAGCTCTGTGATTTGTTACTGCTTCACTTTCTTGTAATTAGCAAGGCTGGTTTAGGATAGTTTTTCTGCATGTAAGTATTTCCTGCAAAATTGGCTAAACAAATGCAAGCATTTGTCTCCTCTATCATAAGAAATGTTCTCTCAGGAAACAGACACAGCACGCATGCTAAATTTTCCTTCATTCTGAGGTCTGGTTTTATTCTTTTAGCATTATGGTAATAATAGTTGATGTAATCATGCCATCGGTATTAAAGCATGCTTGTATTTATTTTATATGTACACATATACACCTCATGGATAAGCCTCATGGCTCAGCATGTTCTTTTTGGCTGTTTTGTATTACCTGCCCCAATCATAGCCTCTTTATTTTTCTGATATTCTTTAAAAGCACATCCCAGAGCCTTGATCCTGCAATGAAATCTATGCAGAAAGACCCCTTCACTGAGGCAGAGCCCTGTCTGTACACGTTTCATTGTAGCAATGGAGCTTAGGTCACAATAAGTAAGAGCTGGGGCTTTTTAGTTCCTGCGTGATCTTCTCCCAGATGAGCTGGCATGTGCTTTAACTTCTATATTTGTTGTTACATCAAGTATCAATTGCGAGGACCATCGACTGAGCTATATGGATCATGCTTCCCCTATTAGAGCTATTTGGAATATGGATCATACTTCCCCTATTTGTAGCAGTAATTAAAATCTTAGTTGACCTATCCTTGCATGCACTGGGTCAGTAAAATAACTTGTGTTGCACTTTCTGGTCTTGGTTATACCAAACCCTGATAAATGGCTTGCCCTAAGAGTGGACTGGAAAAAACATTTTATTTCCCTCCTCTTAGCTGCAAATCCTCTGTCTCTGTCTCTTATCTTAGAATCTCCTAAAATAAATCTACTCATGCACAAACCTGTCAGTTGCCTCCCTTATTAGATCCATATGTTCTGAAACAACCTGATGCTGCTTTTTCACTTCTTTTGGAAGTGACTCCTGACAACAGTCTTGTATCTGCCAAAGAGCTGATTACCCTCTCATGGACATCATGCCTCTGCGATTGCTGCTCTTTTGGTGTCCCTTCACTTAGTGCTTTGCCCCACATTTGGATCTTTGTCTTTGAGATCTACTGAGTTGTAAATTCCCCTGAATTTATTGAGCGGAGAGATACCCACTGCTTTTAATTAATATTGGACTTTGTCCGATAATGGCTAGGGCACTTTTTAAGATAGTGTAGTCTGAATACATGGAATGCACAAAAAGGTCAGAACAAATTGTAGAAATATAGCCACTGATGCAGCTAGTAATTACTCTCCTTGGAACCACAGATTCATATCCCAGTAGGGTCATCTCAGCCCTTCCTCTAATGAGAGAAATTCAATATCGTGCGTCATCCGTGTGTGAGATTGTGCATGAGAGTATGACATGGAAATCCTACTTACTCTGCACTGACATGAAGAACCTGTAGTATCTTCCATCAGAACAGGTGTTTGCCTTAGTGTTGATTAATAACATTTCCTATTCTCTCATTGTTTTGCCAGTTGCCTGAGGGTGGCTGCACACAATTAGCATTTTATATATAAGTATAACATGCTTAGGGATGTACAAGGTAGTGTTGAATACTTCTTCACCCAGCTTGTAATTTCCTAATGAAAGCATTTCTCTGTAAATATAGGCCTCCTCCCTCCTGTTTGATTTAATGAGGAGATTTCTGTCCACTGGTATTGTCATCTCTGTGCTGACAAGAGCTCATTATATACAGGGCCTTTACCTAGTGATTTGTCTCTATTCCTTCCTTCCGTTAATCCTAAACTAGGAAGTGTGTAGTTATTTCACAGATGACCAGCCTTGTTTTGAAACTGAGGGATGGGTAGTTTAAAAATAACTCGCTGTTCATAGTTTACTGTCTCTGTAGATGCTGACTGACTTACCATTTCAGCTGTCTTGTTTCTATCCCACTCTCACCACCATCAGAAAGCAGCTATGGCTGCAAACAAGATCTGTTGGGCAACTGTATGACCCATATGCCAAGTGGAGGAAAATACAGTTCTTCGAGAGGTCCCTGTGGGTGCTCCACTGCTGGTGTCGGGCTTGTCCCAGTGTCGCAGATCAGAGACTTGCCATAGCCGTGCTCAGCTGGACTGCGCATGTGTGATCAGCATCTCGCGCCTTTCATCCGTCGCACGTGGTCCGGCCCCTGCCCAGTTCCTCTCAACTGCCTTCGGTTGCGAACGGAGCTCCCTCTTCTCATAGCATTCCTCAAAAGTATCTGTAAATAGTCAATAAGTTAATAGTAGTTATTTTAGTCTGTTCTTGTTATAGTTCGTGTTCTAGTTTAAAAAAAACAAAAAACAAAAAAACAGTTAAGTAGTTTAGTTGTTGCAGCCTAACCGCCTAAAATATATATATATATATATATATAAAGAAGACAAACGAAGGATTTAACCACCTCTGCTAAAATGCCTGGATCTCCAGGTTTTAAAAAGTGTAGCATTTGCTGTGAAGCCATGCTGGCTTCAGATGGACATGTGGCATGTATTAGGTGCTTGAGTGAGACACGTGTGCCACAAAAATGCACCCACTGATGTAAACTGACTGCCAGAGCTCGAAGAGATCGAGAAATGCGCCTTAAAATGATTGTTTGACAAGGCGCTTCAAGCTTCAGACGTCCCTGCTTCTACTACTGCACAAAAACATTGGGCGTCTTCTCCCGGTACCGCTGTTTCAAAAAAAATAAGGGCGTCCTCAACTTGGTCTCTACCAGCTGCTCCAATCAGTGAGGGAGCTTGGGGAATAGACCTGACACGTCTGGGACAGTCACCTCTTAGTCTTGGAAGACTCCGGGCATTAAGTCCAGAAAATCCTCTCCTGGTACCGAAGGCGAGATCAGTGCCTGTGCCGTTTGCACTAGAAAAGCTGTTAACTAAAACAACCGTGCCAGTGGTACCGGCATTTTTGGTACTGACCTCGACAACAGCACTGGCCTCAACAGCATTCCTTCTGGCACCGACATTCTCGGCACCGATAATGATGCTGACGTTGGCACCGCCCACTACACAGGCACCCATGACTTTGCCGGCACTGGTAGAATTGGAATCGGCACCGCAGTCCCTGGCACTGATGGGAGACAACATCGCTGCGGCACCAAGAAAGGCCACCTCAAAGATGCACTTGCATCTCAGCCCCCAGTCTCCTTCCCCAATTTTTTCCCCGGAACCATCTCTCTCCCCACTTCCACTGCAGTCTCCAACACACATCAGACGAGAGCATAGGGATCACGTTTGTTCCCCTTGGCGCAACCCACCATCCCCATATCGCTGACCTTGCTACAGGGACACCAGCTATGGTGAAAGAAGACTATGTTGCCCTCTCCCTCACTGAGGCGTTCACCACATTACCATGGATGCTGATATGATCACTGCGGAGTGACTATTATATACAACATAGCAGTATATTATCCTCCCGGTGCTTGTCACCTACGTGCTCAGAACGTTACTGTGGGCAATACCATAAATCCTACTATCATCTCCCTCATCATGAACATAGATCACATTCCTACAGGAGGTCTTCTTGCTGTTGTCGATCACCCAGTGTCCAATCTTTACCTCCCGAACCACAACGATACTCACCTCCACCACCTCCAAAAAGTCTAACGATCCAACCAGAACAATCGGAACCCGAAGAAGGACAGTTGTCCGAACCGGAAGATCCTCAGCTGGATACATCGCTGATGGACCACTCATGATCTTCACAAGATGAGGCGGTAATTCCAGGCAATGTCTCTCCACCAGATGACCTGAAACAATTTCAGGATCTCTTTAAACGTGTTGCAGAGAGTCAAGAGGTGCAGTTAGGACAGATTCAAACAAAACAACATTGTCTACTGAAAAATTTACATCCTCAGCATCAAGCTAGGATCACGCTTCCCATCAATGAGGCGATTACGGAGGCTGCAGAGGAAATCTGGGAAACTCCAACATCAACCCCACTATGAATAAAAAGGCAGATAAAAAGTACTTTGTTCTCTCAAAAGGACTAGAGTTCCTGTTTAATCACCCCCAACCTAATTCTCTGGTGGTTGACACGGCCCAACACAGAACCAAAGCGCCAATACAAGAACACCCTCCTGACAAAGATAACAAAAAATTAGACATCATCAGGAGAAAAGTCTATTCAGCATCCATGTTGTTGCTGCGTATTGCAAATGATTCCATCCTTCTTTCCAACCATAACTTCAATAACTATTAGAAGTTGGTGGAACTTATGCAACACTTTTCAGAGGCGAAAAGACCACTGTTGAAATCGGTGGTACAGGAGGGATATGCTTCAGGCAGAGCTGCACTCCAGATCACCCTGGATGTAGCAGCTACGGTTGCGCATGCCACTGCTACAGGGATTGCCATGAGGAGATGTTCATGGCTCTTGTCAGTTCCTAAAGAGCTCCAAAGTAAAGTCGAAGACCTTCTGTTCGACAAACAGAAACTTTTCACCATCAAGATAGAGGAAGTCCTTCATTCAGGGAAGGACTCTCGTACGACTCTTTGCACGCTGGGGATGTATATGCCTCCTACAGGCGTAAATGGTATTCTACCTACCAATGAAGGTATGATTATATTTTCCACAGACAACATCACCACACTCTTGAATTCCGCGCTTCAGACAACGACCACAGTGGAAGTGACTCCACCCCACTTGCTCGACCAGCCAGCCTTCTGCGAAGCAGCAAATTTGACTGCTTCGTCGAGGACGCGCACAAATCTCCCATGGTCAGCACAGAGTGCAACACGCCCCTCCTCTTTCACCATCGACTAAGACCATATTACCATCAGTGGACCAGCATCACCTCGGACAGATGGGTCTTAGAAATCGTAGCATCTGGTTTCACCATTCCATTAATCTCCTTTCCCCCAAATACCCACCCACCCCGTCCCTCTTTAAGGATCCCTCTTATGAGGACCTATTGAAGCCAGAGGTCCATCATCTGCTCCACATTGGAGCAATAGAGAGAGTACCCAACGAGTTCTGGGGAAAAGGGTTTTATTCTTGTTATTTCTTCACTGCCAAAGAAACCAGGGGGATGGAGACCCATTCTGGATCGATGAAAGCTAAATCAGTACCTTCGAAAACAACATTTCAAGATGGTGACCCTAACCACTATTATACCATAGCTGAATGACAGAGATTGGTTCGCAGTCCTTCACTTATAGGATGCTTATTTCCACATTACAATACATGTGGCGCACAGACAATTTCTTCAATTAATAGGAGATGAGCACTTCTAGTAGAAGGTGCTTCCTTTTGGGCTTGCATCTGCCCGCAGGGTGTTTTCCAAAACCCTAGCAATAGTTGCAGCCCACCTTCACCGAACTGGTGTTATGATTTTTCCATAGCTCGATGATTGCCTCCTCAGTGGTCGCACTTGTACAGAGACACGTCAAATGGTGGTGATAACGAACCAGACGTTCAAATCCCTAGGATTTCATTATAAAAGTACAAAAGTCATCACTAGACCCAGCTCAAATTTTGAATTTCATAGGAGCACGACTTGATTCGGTCTCAGCACGCACATACTTACCCGTCGAACTATTTCAGACAATCCAGGTGCTAATAAACATCTTGATGCATTCGTCAACACTTCCCACATGCATTTGCCTACAGTTAATGGGTCACATGGCAGCTACCACTGTTGTGGTTCGACATGCAAGATTACATTTCCGCTGTCTCCAACATTGGCTGGCTTCCGTTTACATTCCTGCGAAACACAGTTTGAAAGTCCCTTCTGTGGTGGACCAAGCCAAAAATTTCATGGCTGGTATCCCTTTCCACTGTGCTCAACCATTGAAACAGATAACCATGGATGCCTCCCTCATTGGTTGGGGTGCCCACAAGGACAAGTTAATGGTATACGGCAGCTGGTCCAAAGGAGAAATGTTGCTCCACATCAACATACTCGAGCTCAGAGCAGTGCTTCATGCCTGCAGACATTTCAAGTTCCACCTAATGGGCACAACAACCCTGGGGCTCACGGACAACATTGCAATAATGTATTATGTCAGCTGGCAAGGGGGAGGCTCAATCTCGATTCCTCTGTGCGGAGGCGGTTCACTTATGGAACTGGTGTATCCGAAATGATATTGTCCTCATAGCATCATACTTACATGGTGCCAACAATGCCATTGCGGACTTCCTCAGAAGATTTTTCCTTCACAATTACGAGTGGGAGATACAGTGAAGAATGTCGGTCCGGATCTTCCGTCGTTGGGGATTTCCTTCGTTAGACCTATTCATTACTCACATCAATGCGAAATGCCCAAATTATTGCTCCAGAGTGGGAATCGACTTGGCAACCTTGGTACCTGATACTTCACCAAATGTTCACACAGACACCATACTGCCTTCCCCCTCTCCCTGTCCCCTCCCCCCACCGGATCTACTCATTCAACAGAATGGCTTTCTGCTTCATCCGAGACCCAAAATCCTACACCTGACTGCTTGGCTACTAGTTGGTTCTGGGCATCCAAAAACCTCTGCTCCGAGCAAGTTAAACATGTACTAATGCACGACAGGAAGGACTCCACATGAGCCACTTACTTGGCTAAGAGGACTAGATTTCAAGCATGGTGTAACAATAATGATTTAAAAACACACACTTCACCTTTACAGCATATACTTGATTATATCCTACATCTGCAACAAGCAGGGCTCTTGATAGCCTCCTTGCGGGTAAATCTAGTGGCAATCAATGCTTTCCACCACACCATGGAAGATGGGTCATTATTCTCCCACTCCATCACCAAAAGGTTTTTGAAGGGGCTCACAAATCTTAACCCACCATGAAGGCCTCCACCGCCTTCGTAGAATCTCAACTTCGTGCTGGACACCTTAACACGTCCTCCATTTGAACCAATGGCTACGATGTCACTACACTTATAATCAAGTTCTTTTTTCTACTAGCCATAACATTGGCACACAGAGTGAAAGAGCTGGCAACCCTCATGTCATCTCCACCATATTTGATATTTGCTAAGGACTCAGTAATGTTGAGATCTCATCCAGCATTTATTCCTAAAGACTGTTCAGAATTTCACAACAACGAGCCCATCATCTTTCCCGCCTTCTATTTCAAACCGCATACTTCCTCGCGTGAAACAGTTCTCCATACACTAGATGTATGCAGAGCCCTTGCTTTCTACATTGACAGGACGCGGGAGTTTCGCAAGGCAGACTGCCTTATAATATTGCTGGCTGACCACTCCAAGGGCCAGGCATTATCCTCCCAGTGCATTGCGAAGCTAATAGTTTCATGTATTCTACCTGTTACTCCATCTCCAATAAGACACTTCCATCTTAACCTAAAGCTCAGTCGACAAGAGCAGTGGCTACGTCTACAGCCTTTGTAAGAAGAGTCCCATTCTGTGACATTTGCCGAGCAGCAACATGGTCTTCCAATGTCACCTTCATGAGGCATTATGTGATCATTCATCAATTTGCCTCAGACTCCTCGGTGGCTACAGAAGTACTCCCACTCTACCAGAAATCTTGATTCCGGAGTTCACCTTCTGGGCTGGGGTACTGCTCTGAAGTCACCAGCAGTGGAGCACTCATGGGGACCACTCAAAGAAGAAGAAGTTACTCACCTTCATGCAGTAATGATCGTTCTTCGAGATGTCCCCCCATAGGTGCTCCACGACCCTCCCTCCTCCCTGCTCTGGAATCTCCCAAGAGACTCACTTCTGGGTATGGGTTGGAGCAGATGACTGGAGCAGCTGAGCTTTATTTTCCTTGAGTTCCATTTTGATTGTAAATAAACACGCAACCAACACCCCCAGCTATCTCCGAGATACTACTGACTTTCTAAGGAAACTACAAAACATTGATAACCTCCCCAATAACACCATCCTTGCTACCATGGATGTAGAAGCTCTATACACCAACATACCACATGAAGATGGATTACAAGCAATTAGAAACACTATCCCAGAGGACACCACTGCCAATTGACAGCAGACCTATGTATTTTTCTCACCCACAATTATTTCCAGTTTGAGAATAACTTATTCCTCCAGATCAGCGGCACAGCCATGGGTACACACATGGCCCCACAGTATGCTAATATCTTTATGGCTGACTTAGAACAACGTTTCCTCAGCTCCTGGCTCCTTTTACCCCTTCTCTACTTACGCTACATCGATGACATCTTTATGATCTGGGTGCATGGCCAAGAAACACTGGAGACATTCCACGGAGATTTTAACAACCTATACCCCACCATCAGTCTCAGCCTGGACCATTCTACAAGAGATCCACTTCCTGGACATCACAGTACAAATCACCAATGGAAAATTAGACACCACTCTACAGAAAACCCACCGACTTATACAGTTACCTACATGCCTCCAGCTCCCATCCAGAACACACCATGCGATCCATCCATGCAAGCCCTTCGATATAACCGCATCTGCTCTAATCCCACTGACAGAGACCAGAAACTTCAGGATCTCTACCAAGCATTTATTACCCTCAACTACCCACCCGGAGAAATAAAAAAACAAATTGAAAGAGCCATACGAATATCCAGAAACCATCTACTTCAAGACAGACCCAAGAAAACCAACAATAGAACACTACTTGTCATCACCTACAACCCCCAACTTAAACCTGTCCCAACACATTATCAATAAACTACAACCTATGCTGGAACAGGATACTAAACTCCGAGAGGCTCTGGGAGACAGACCCATAGTCTCCTATAGACAACCACCTAACCTCAAGATGATTCTTACCAACAACCACAGGACATACCACACTAATACCAACCCTGGAACTTTCTGTTGCAACAAACCCTGTTGCCAGCTTTGTCCCATATTCACTCTGCTGTTACCATTATTGGACCTAACCAATTGAGTTATAAGATCAAGAACACATATTTCTGCTCATCCAGAAATATAATTTATGCTATCATGTGCCGAAAGTGTCTGTCTGCTGTGTACATTGGACAAACGTCTCAGACACTTTGTCAAAGAATCAATGCCCACAAAATAGATATTAGACAGGATCACAAAGAAAAAACAGTTTCTTGCCATTTCATCCAGAAAGGGCATTGTCTCAATGACTTGATTACCTGATTCCTGCTTCAAAGACCTTTTAACACCAGACTTGAAAGAGAATCCTCTGAACTGTCATTCATGCTTAAATTTGACACTTTACACCTATGTCTTAACAAAGACACTAATTACCTTACCCATTACCAAGATAGCTTCCCCAATTATCACCTCTAATATCATTAGCTCACAGACATTTACCTTCCCCCCTCATTCCCCTTCTGTTCTGAAATTTGATTTGTCCTTTTCATATGTGTTCATTTTTTTGATTGTATCCTTTGGTATATATGATCATGCCAATTTTCTTCCACTGTTTGATGTGAGGGAGTGGGTTTGGCCCATGAAAGCTCATCACCTACTAAACCATCTTGTTAGTCTTTAAAGTTCTACATAGTCCTGTTTTTTGTTTCAACTAGACCAGACTAACACGGCTACATTTCTATCACTATTGTAGTTTCACGTGTCTTTGAAAAGAAGCCCTTGTTGGTGGAGGGTTTATATCTACCCACAATGGCATTTGTAATGCTATAAAACAGGATAGTTATTCTTCAAGATCATTTATGAAATGATGGATATGATCAGTATAACCAAGCCAATAATGCACATAGTAAGGAAAGGTTCATTTGAAAACTAGGCAGTATACTAGAGCTTGGATGAGTTTTTAGGGTTGTAATCTGGTTTAAGAAGCTCTGCTTTTCTTGAAGCTCCTCCCAGAGATATGTAGGGGTTTTATTAAGCTTTTTGTTTTTAGTTCTTAACAAAGATATAAGATGAATAGTAATATCTCAGTACTTCTGCACCACTTGAACTCAAGTAAACCTCTAAATAAACATGCCTCTTACTTCACATCTAGCAAGCTGTAGCAACCAATTAAAAACAACAACTGAAAATTGTTTCTCAGGCAACATAGAGGAGCAGCAAATATATTTTAAGCATGCTGTCTGATGACAAGCTATTGTCCATGGAGACTAGAGCGCACTAATGCCAGTGCCCCTCAAAATGCTTTGTTCAGGTTTAATTAAAACACATGGAAAAATAGACTGGATAGGAACTATGTATTCTCAGAGGCTGAAGTACATCAGTGAGTCAAGGCAGAACCTGGACTAGACTCAGTAGGACCTGGGCCTGCTTTGGTCACTGCCTACTGTGAGTTCTGTGGATTCTTTGCAAAAATAGTATTTCTAAACTTGTCACTACTTGTTACTATTTATACTATAGTAGGTTATAAACCAGATCTAAGACCTTTGATTAAACTTGGAGATTGCCCATCAAAGGTTATGTGGCTGGACCTCCTGATTCCAAACAGTCTAGACCGTGAGAAGTTCCATGGTGCTCATCAAAATACAATATATAAAAATGGTGGAAGGAGCAATCAGAATGCCTTCACTATGGGCTGGATTGATGGGTCAGCAATCAATCTAGTGGGAGTTGATTTATCAGGTCTAGAATGATGCGATAAATCAATAGCCAATTGCTCTAACATTAGCTTAGGTATGCCAGCAGAACGAGACGAGTAAGGGGAGTCAGTGGGAGAGTTTTTTCTTTCTACCCATCATGGTGTGGAGTCCACAGTAAATAGAGCTCTAAGCTATGTCAATTTTAATTATGCTACTAATACAACACAAATTGCATAGCTTACATTGACCTGGCCCTGTAGTATACACTTTTCCCTAACGATAAAGTTGTGGGGGTAGATGGGTGTGTTACTATTTGAGACACAGATACAGTGGTGTGGGGAACTTTTTGAAGAGTAGAGATGCTGACATCCCTCCTTGTTCTTTCTTGCCCCAACGTGAGGTTGGGAGCAAAGCCCTGGTGTACAGGGCAGCAACTGGGGCATGAGGCTGGCAAGCAGAGTCGCTGCATGCAGGGCTGGCAGCCGAGATTCCAGAGCCAGCAGCAGAGCCTCTGGTGTGCAGGGTGGCAGCAGAGCCCCCAGAATGTGGGGTGACAGCTGGGTCCCCTGTTGCAGAGCTAACAAAAGAGCCTGTGGCATGTGGGGAGGCAGCTGGAGCCCTCAGCAGTAGGTTGGGAGCCATGGATGCTGTAACACCTCCGTTCCACATAGTTCCCGCACAGATGTTCAGATCCCCGACAGTGAGTTTTTAAACTGTAAGAAAGGACCTGTAAGAAGACATCTGCTGTTGAATATCTTCTCAAGTCACAAACTATAGAGCGATGTATTTCCTACATTGACTAGCCTACAGCGGCCAATATCTGACACGCCATGCATGTGGCCATTTTATGCAATGCTGTATTTAGAGAGAAATAGAGAATTTCCTCCATGATTTCTGCAGCAATCAGCTTGTCACTAAATAATAAAATCATATATCTACTAGAATATTTGTGCAGCATGGCTTGGGTCCTTAATTTAATTTATTTTTGTTTTTCATTCTAATAATTGCTCTGGGGTGGGGCTGGGGATGAGGAGCTCAGTATGCAGGCTGCCCCAGGGAGAGAAGACTACCTCAGCCCTTCCTCATTGCAACAGCTTGGGGCCAGGTGAGAAGTGCTTCTCCATGGCCACTGTAGTTCCTGCGTGAACAGTCAGGGCAGGAGTGTATGTCCTCTGGCTGGGGCAGGTCCAAGTTTGTCTGCCCCCCATGTGCTCCCCAGCTAGAGTAATAAAGCAAACTGTGCACTTTCCCCTCCCTGACAAAGGGGAATAATCAACAATGGTTAAGTATGAATTGGAGTGGGGAGCTGCAGCCCCTCCCTCCAACTCTCTATGTAAAGAGAGACTGGACAATAGGAGGTTCAGGGCTGGGACAATTCCAGGCAGCGGGAGGGTGTCCCCAACCAGCCTCTTTCACCTTTTTTCTCTCTGGTTTAGGGATGTAAGCCAGTAGTTGACTACCCAGTAATCCTATGCTTAACAGGTAGTCGAGTCAACTACTAGCATTCCTCCAACCTTTGCTGCCTCTCTATCAGAAGCACCAAGCCGGGAGAGGAAGCAGGAGCCAGTGTTGGGGACAGTCAGCTTAAAAGATGGTTCCCCCCAGCACCATCTTCATGGTGCTGTGGGCAGAGGCTGCTTCCCCCTGAACTCTTGACTCTAATAGGGGCTGCCATGAAGCAGCCTCTGCCTGCAGCCGGCCCAAGCTTTCTTTGAGCAGGGACTGCTGTGGGATCAGTCTGTGATTGCAGCCAGCTCAGGCCACTGCGGAAAGGGACCTCTGCATTTTACATTGTGCACCTGGCTCCTATTACATTTAAACTTGAGCTGGGATATCCTCCTGGACCCAGCATGAGCAGGGATTGAGTACCTTTAAATGTCGACTAATCATGTAGTCAATACAAATTGTATTGACTAGACAATTCGCCAGTTACCCGCCTCTTAAAATCCTTAGTATGGTTTTGTTTGTCCACAAATGCATGTGTGTATGTGGGAGCTTCAGCTCCCCCTGCACAACCAAACCTTTACCTTTCCTTTAAGTTGTGATAAAAAGAAGCCGTATATAATTTGGTTCTAGCTCTTACCATTTAGGAGTTCTTGGTAGGGATGTTAAAATGTAATTAAATAACTGTGTAACCAAGGGGTGGACAATAATTTTTAAAAGGGGGCTTGGATTACCCAGAAGGGGTGGGGCCTCGGGCAGAATGGGCGGGTCCAGGAAACTTCTTGTCTCCCCCCTCCCCCCCCCGACTGGCCTGGGGTGAGATAGTGAGAGTAGCTTTCCCCCTCGCTCTCCTACCCCACCTCCTAGAGAGAATCACCAGCTGTTTTAAAATAGCTGGTGGTTCCCTCTAGGTGCCTCGTGGGAGGAGACCTCACACACTCCCTGCCCCCAGGCCAAACAGAGCCTGGGGGCAGGGAAGCATGCAAAGCCTCCTTGCCTCCCACAAGAGTGGGCTATTTTAAAACAGCTGGTGTGTGTCTCTAGCCCAGGGGCGGACAAAGGGCCTGCTGTAGGTCGGATGCAGCCTGCCAAGCCAGTGGATTGGGCCCATGGCCACCCTGCTGCTCCCCCATCCCCAAGCCAATCAGGGTCTTTGGGCGGGGGAGTATGCAGCAACTAGAGAGACACTCTGGCTTGGCCCTGATTGGCCTGGAGGTGGGAAGCATGCAAAGCTCCCTCCCTCCTCCCTGCCAAAGGCACACAACAGCTAGACATGCACCGGCTGTTTTAAAATAGCTGACGTGTCTCTCTAGCCACTGTATGCTCTTGTGGGGGCGAGGAGACTTTGCATACTCCCCTGCCCCCAGGCTTTGATTGGCCTGGGGTGGGGAGCAACAGGGAGGCTGAGGGATGGATCCACCGACTTAGTGGGCCAGATCCACCCTGCGGGAGAGTCCTTTGTCCACCCCTGGAATAACCGCTGAAAATTTGAGCAGTTCCACAGTTACATGTGGGGTGCTGGTCGCTTTCCACATGCTTTTGTGCCTCCTCCCTTCCGCTCACCTCCGAGCTGCTGCCTATGATATAGAGGCAGCAGCAAAGGACGGTGGACAGCTCTCTAGGAGTGTTGTTTACCATGAGCCAAGTTTTAAACCAACTCCCCATCTATACTGGCAGCCTGTGTGTAACTGTAACTGTTAACTGATGAGCCCAGGCTCATTGGTTAACTATGTACATGGTTACATTTTCACATTCTTAGTTTTTGGATGGATGGCAGACGGACTCGCTTGTTCACAGACAGACAAACTGAAATATATAGTAAATTACTGTAGCTTTACTAGCTATGGATATCTTGGTTACAAAATGTATCCAGCCCTTTTTCAAAAAGCCAGCCACAATATTTGTCATATCTCTTTTCTGTTGCTGCTAGGATCTGAAGGAAACTGGAAGAGCAATCAGAGAGTTCCTGGAATAGTAGAAGAAAAAAAAAATCAATATATTAGTGTAACAAAGCTGTACAGGGCCTGGCAAATGTATCATAAATCTACTGAAAAAATACGGTTTGAACTTTTAATAACAAAAATGAGAAACTGAATTATCAGATGGTTGTATTATGAGTATAATGGACACTCTTCTCAATTTAGTGAGCTTTAAATATTCATGTAAATCTAGAATCTGCTTTAAAATCTCAGGCTTCTAATCCATTTTCAAATGGTAATGAATTTTGAAAAGCAAACATCTGAGTCTATAGTAATGTGGATCACGAGAGTCTGGAGTTACCTCTGGAGCAGTTTTACTAAGTTCTTTAGCCACTGCTTGTGAATTCTCTAGTTTTTGATGATTGAGTCAAATTAAGCAGACACAGGTGAGACTAGTAGTAAAGTCAGTCTGTGGTACTGTTTGGTCATACATTTATTCACCTATTTATTGTAAGTATAAAATGTAATAGTCAAAATTAAATGAGGATGCCTAGTGATTAAAGTGGAGAATTGGGAGTGGAAACTCTTGAGATTCTATTCCTGGTGTGTTGTATGACAATGAAACAGTATTTTAGTGTGTGGATTCTGGAAGTGTTGAACACATAGTTTCCATCACACCCTAGAAAACTCTGTTCCTTATCTTACCCTTCTGTAAAATGGGTGCAGTGTTTACTCACTCAGGAGTATTTGCCTCTCTGCGTAAATGTTTACGGACTACGCTTAGACCTTCACATGGAAGATGCCTTTAAAACTTCTTGGATGCACTCGAGTACTTAGCAACGAAAGATGTAGCATCTAGCGATCCTCCTAAACAAAGCATATCATACTTACAGAGTTAATAGGGAATCTCCCATTAGCAGTTAACATTACAGGACCTATGAAGGATAGTTGACCAGTTTTGATTCAGTCCATTAGAGGCCAGCAGAACTCACTCACCCACAATACAGTAACCTTAATGGTAGTATCAGAAGGGTAGCCGTGTTAGTCTGAATCTGCAAAAGCGGCGAGGAGTCCTGTGGCACCTTATAGACTAACCGAAGTGTTGGAGCATAAGCTTTCGTGGGCAAAGACCCACTTCGTCAGATGCATGTAGTGGAAATTTCCAGAGACTTTAGAAGACTTTCACCACGATTTCAACAGCTTCCACCTCACCATCAACCTCAGCATGGATCAGTCTACATGGGAAGTCCATTTCCTGGACACCACGGTGCAAATAAGTGACGGTCACATAAACACCACTCTATACCGAAAGCCTACCGACTGCTATGCTTACCTGCATGCCTCTAGCTTTCATCCCGGACACACCATACGATCCATTGTTTACAGCCAAGCACTGAGATACAACTGCATATGCTCCAACCCCTCAGACAGAGACCTACACCTACAAGATCTTCAACAAGCATTCTGTAAACTATGATACCCACACAAGGAAGTGAGGAGACAGATTAACAGAACCAGACATGTATCCAGAAACCACCTGCTACAGGACAAGCCCAAGAAAGAAACCAACAGAACACCACTGGCCATCACCTACAGTCCTCAGCTAAAACCTCTTCAACGCATCATTAGTGACCTACAACCAATCCTGGATAATGACCCCTCACTTTCACAGGCCTTGGGAGGCAGGCCAGTCCTCACCCACAGACAACCCGCCAACCTGAAGCATATTCTCACCAGCAACTACACACCGCACCATAATAACTCTAACTCAGGAACCAATCCATGCAACAAACCTCGGTGCCAACTCTGCCCACATATATACACCAGCAACACCATCACAGGACCTAACCATATCAGCCATACCGTCACTGGTTCATCTACTAACGTAATATGCCATCATGTGCCAACAATGACCCTTTGCTATATACATTGGCCAAACTGGACAGTCCCTACGTAAAAGAATAAATGGACACAAATCAGATATTAGGAATGGCAATATACAAAAACCTTTAGGGGAACACTTCAGTCTCCCTGGACACACAATTGCAGATCTAAAGGTAGCCATCCTGCAGCAAAAAAAACTTCAGGACCAGACTTCAAAGAGAAACTGCTGAGCTACAGTTCATCTTCAAGTTTGACACAATCAACTCAGGATTAAACAAAGACTGTGAATGGCTCGCTAACTACAAAAGCAGCTTCTCCTCTCTTGGTATTCACACCTCCAGATCAGCTACTAGAAGTGGGCCTCATCCTCCCTGACTGGATCCACCTCATCATCTCTAGCCTGATTCTGGCCTGCATATTTATACCTGCCTCTGGGAATTTCCACTACATGCATCTGACAAAGTGGGTCTTTGCCCACGAAAGTTTATGCTCCAACACTTCGGTTAGTCTATAAGGTGCCACGGGACTCCTTGCCACTTAATGTTAGTATATTTAAAAACCTTGAAACCCAGGTTAGGTCACTGTTTACATCAAACATATGTCTGTGGTGTACGTAGCTATAATTCCCAGTATATAAAGGGAGTGTATGATTTCTCACAAGGATCATGCAGGGTATTGTACCTCCTATTTGATATACTGACAGCTGAAGCCAAAATACTAAGAATAAAGAAAGTCTCAAGACATGAGCACTAAGCAAATTAAAGAGGGCAAATTATAAACCAGATAAGGCTGGACAGAAGACTGTAAGAGACAGAGCTTAGTCTGATGTTAGGAAAGGCATAGTGTTCTTAGGTAGGTTGTTCTTGTATATTGCTGGAATGCTTACAAACAGCACTGTCATACAAGAAGCCAAACCCTACAAAACTTTACCCAGATATCAAGTACTGCAGGACTGGGTTCTCTAATTTTACTTGTGCTTCTGTTGGAGTAATCATGCTTACCTAGAATATAACAGGTGTTTTCAAATTGAAACAAGAATTCATTCTTTCCTGTGAATATTTTAATCAAAAGGTAGAATAATGCTATGATATTTGCAGATTGAAATCAATGAATTTGGTTAGTACTGAATTTTCTTAAAAGGACACTCTTGGAGGAGACAGAATGTGGCAGGGACATGTGTGATATGCTCCTTGTTTATACTAGCTGTGGAAGGCTGAAATTGAATTCTGTGTCCCATCTTTACTAATTGCTTTCTGTTGCGTGTGCACACAATGGTTTGTTATTGTAGAGTTGCCCTTGAGTATTGGGTAGCAGGTTTGATTTTTTTTTTTAAGAATGAAAATAATTTGTATAGAAGTTGAAGAGTTATAAGAAATCTACTCTTGGGAAATTGTTATTATATTTAGCATTATAGTTAATCCTTCTTCTTGCTCTCTATATGTTTTTTGTCTAGGACGAAATTTGGCACAAAGTTTCTCACCCCCATGGGAATCTTAATAAAATCAAATCTCAGATTTTTAGAGCAACGGACAGAAACTCTTAGTTCTGAAAGAAGAATCCATTTAACTGGGGCAGTTTCCAGGAATGATCCTTTTCTCTGGAAATTGGTAATAGTTCCAAGTTGTCACTTCCCCTCTCTCTTTCTCTTTTGTGTCTCTAGCTTCTGTTTGTCTGGAAGTGGGAGACGGTGGAGGGATCACTTGAGGATTACCTGTTGTGTTTACTCCCTCTGGGGCATTTGGTATTGGCCACTGTTGATAGACCGGATACAGGGCTAGATGGACCTTTGGTTTGATTCAGTATGGCTGTTCTTATGAAGCCTCCATGCACAAGCCTGCTGCCTGATTTGCAAAATAAATATGTTTTCAAACTGTCTTGTGGATGTGAGCATAATCATTCCAGCCTTGGAGATGCTTTTAAAAAACACATAATCTCCTTCTAGCTCATGGTCTCCAATTTCTCCATTGTCTCCATCTTTTTTCACATGCTGCATTGTTTGATCATCTGAGTCTTCTCTAGCCACCTCTCAAGAACTGCTCCCTCTCACTGGAACCACCTTTCAGGTTTCATTTAGAGCTTCTCTCTTCTCACTGAACGGTCTCATCCATGAACAATTTACTAATTGCAACTCTGAATACCCTGCAGGGGGAGATCACAAGATCAAACACAGCTGCTGCCATGTTACATGGCCTTTCACTCGGCTGCAGCTAAACAAGCAGGGACTAGAGAGGGAGAGGAGGTGATGGCTGGATGCTGAGGTGGCACCTGGCTCTGTCAGGATGTGCACAAAGCCCCTATGAGAGTCCACGGCGTCCCATATTCCCCCATGGCCACACCCCTACAGCCCTGGTCCTCTCTAGGGGCTACGGACAGTACCGAGATGCCCTACTGACCGGGGTGGCAGTTCCCTCCTCTCTCTCCAACTCTCATGCATGGCAAAGTGGCGCCATGTGAGTGTGAGGGTCCTGCGGGACAGTGCTCCCTCCCCAGGCTGGGCCACACCTTGCCAAAGTGCTCAACCCAATGGATAGGCGGCCAGCTCAGAGCAGGGCATTCTTCAGCAGCGTGCATGGGGCGAGCAGGTCTCTGTTGCAGTTGATGTGATACGGGGGAAGCGCAAGGTCAGCAACTCCTCATTCAAGAATCCCGCCTCTGTGCTGACTCCCAGTGACATGGTGACCAGAGATTGGGGAGTAACAAGAGGCTCACTGCTGCTGCTGACTCTGAATCCAAAGAATGAAATGGGGTGGGCAGCCTCGCCTGAGGTGCGGGGATGTGGACAAGCCCCCATGAGAGCCTGCCACGTCCTGTGTTGCATGGGGGATGGAGGGAGGCTGAGCTCCAGCTATAGATTACTTTTAAAGCAGCTCCAGACCACTAGTGGTCCATGGGTCACATTTTGAGAACCATTGTATTAAGGGATGCTGTATCCCTTCCCGTCTCCAGGTCACCCTTTTACAGCTGTCATTGCAATATATAGTTTGAAAGTTTACATAGAAGCAAGGAGACCAAACAAAAGTGGGATTGACTTTATTCTTGCAAAAGTTGTATTAGTACTGTGCTGAAACATGCTGCACTTCTGATTCAAAATGTCTCCTACACATTTAAATATACAAAGGTGTGGCTGGGTTCCCTCTTAGGACTGTCAGGGTCATTTTCTGCAGTATAATTAACCCTTTCTCTAACTGCAATCTCTTTGCACCTGGGTTTTATTATGATCGACTTCGCTGCAGGTATCCTTTGAATTGAAGTATGTAAAAGCTCTGTTTTGCTATTGGGAATTATTGGACAGAGGACTGGACTTATGGAGAAATACGGGGGTTCAGCAGGAAGTTGATTAGGGGGTTGTGAGAAGAAATGTGACTTAAAATCCACTTTTCCCAAATTTAACAATAAAGCAAAGGGAACTGTATTTCTTTAACTACTTCAGTGCTTTGCAGATGTTCAGCATGAATACATATTTGCTTTGCTGCTTCCAGAGTTTGCTCGCATACAAAAAGAAATGTATTTTTCCCCCCTCCAGTACAATCTGGCTATGTAACTTACATCCATTGTCTTTGTGTCTCCAGTTTATATTAGCATATGAAGAATGCATGTCTATTCACTTTATAGCTAGTATATTTAAAATGCCTTTTCTCTACTTCCATTTACCCCATCATGCAAACTTAGCTGTTTTGAATGTCAAAAATGGCTGCAGAAAACAGACATTCAACCAAAAGTTTCCAAAATGAACATGTTTTGTAAAAATACTAGTAATTTGAGGACAGTATTGGGGATGGTGAGATCTCACAGAAGGCCAAATTTTACTACAACACCAAGATTGTTTGTAAAAAGAATTTCCCAAAAGAAAGACGATTGACATTGTTTCACACAGTTCTGATATCCTTTGGCAGGTGAATGTGATTTATTTGGATCCTGCCTTCGATTCTGTTCCTTGTTCTGCCCATGGCCTCCTGAATGATCTTGGGTGAATTCCTTACTTATTAGTCTCTGCCTCGGTTTGCCAATGTTTAGCTAGGATAATGTTTTCTTACATAAAGGTGTGATAATGTTTCTTTATTTAAAGGTTCATGAGGAACACTTAAAGTCTGTTAATGTTCTCCAAATTATTAGACAAATACCTGTCATGGATGCTGTTTGGTCTTGCCATGAGTAAAGGGAACTGGGATTGATGACCTTTCAAGGTTCCCTTCAGTTCTGTGATTATAGCCATTGGCTACAGTAAGTTTGGCAACTCAGCCTTAATATTAATCTTCATTGATACAGGATGGGTTGAAGCCTCCAGTCAATTTTAGAGAAGACCTCAGGAAAATTCCATTCTCCCCATCAATATTTGAGGCTGTCTAGAAACATGGTTGGTTACATTCTTTAGGGTGTGCAAATATGAGTGTGACTAGCACGTAGAGAGGAACAAATCTGCAGTGTTCAGTGCAAATCAAAGACCTCCTTGGCCTCAATATGAAACATCATAAATCCAGGGCTTACAATAACTGTGGTTCAAACACAAGGTCAGGCTTCCTACAGGGGAGAGCCAAAGGGTCAAGCTTCCTGCAGTGATTAATTGCTTGTGGGTACGAATGAAGGCTCATACCCACATGGACTCTCCAGTTCCTATGACACTCTCTCCTGAGTTTATATCCCCACCTGCTGAAGAAATGGGGGCTGCTGTCAAGTAGCCTTGATAAACCAGCAGGAGTTTCCTGGGAGCATGCATGGGGAGAATGCCAAGAACCTTACCATTGGCAGTAGCAATGGAGTCTGTGGCTTCCTGAAATGGGGATTTCACCCGTGACTTGGAAACTGCTGTGTGGGATTCACAGGGGCTTTAGCGGTTCTTTATTCTTGACATTTAATTCAGAGCATGGTGCTGCAAATTAGAGTAGTGAAAATAACCTCTCTCCCTCTTGCACTGCTTCTTGGCCCCTTTCCTTCCTTGGCAGCAAGCAAGTCTGCATCTACTATGACTCATGCACTGAAATGACAGCTTTTCTGGTATTCCCTGGGCTTACCCAATGCTTGACTGGCTTTTCAAGCTGCGCTGTTTGTCATTTATTGATAGTCAGTCTGGAATATTTGATAGGGAAATACTTCTTCTCAGAACACTATAGAAGAGTGGTTATGCAGTTATGGGAAGAGTTAGCACTGTGGAAGGTGCTCAGTGGCTATACAAGCTCTTGGGGAGTTTTACCAATTAGACATATTGCTCCAGGCTGTAAAACAGAAAATAACTTGTCACCAGACCTTTCTTGCTAAGTCCCTGTGCCTAGACCTTAATGAGAAAGAAATAGCACTGGGCCTCTTTGTCCTTTCCACGGGGGCTTGGATATCAATTTTGTCTTGCCATTTACTATACAGATATTTATCTAGAGACTGGATGAAGTTAGCATTACCGTTTATAGCACTATAAAAATCTGCAGGTAAAGTTACTGCAGGCAGGAGAAATATAAGGATGCCTGTTGTCAGTGCTCCTCTGATCCACAATCCTTCAAAAAATGTAAAATAATTTGAACTTTATTACAACCAGCTGGGATAAAAGTGCTATTTCAATTACAGTAGCCAGACAAGAGGGCCCAGTGCAACTCCCACTGATGTCAATACCAGTCCGCTTGGCTTCAGTGGTATTGGATAGGTCCCAGAAGACAGCCTGGTGCATGGCTTTTCTGAAACTACATACAGTGGTGCAAACATTTCAATGCAGTTTTCAGACCTTTGGCTAGGGCCACTGCTGTTGCTGGTTTAAGCCTGTTGGTGACCTCCCTAAAGATCAAGTCCTCTAGGAAACACTCTGTGCCTCTTGCACCACTCTTCTGAAGAAGTGGGTTGTGCCCACAAAAGCTAATTTTACTGTCTAAATTCTTTTCATTATCTATATTCTTTTGTTAGTTTCCAAGGTGGTACCGGACCACTTTGAGGTTTTTTTTTTTAAGTTACAGACTAACATGGCTACCCTCTGAGACTTTTATATCGGTCCTGTTGTTTTTGGTTCAAGCAAAGTTATTAAGTAATGAACTTTGGGATCTGAGTTGTCTCTCCCTGCAACTCACTTATTTGCAGCTCTAGGACATGCTTATGTTGCTGGGTTTGTGGTGTGAGTCCTGTGCTGCTCTTGCTTCCTGCATATGGGATAGTTTTCTGTAGAAGAAATACAAAAATGTTTTTGGCTCATTAGAAGTGTCTTTAGGTAACAATGGTTCAAACTTTATTAGGGTTGCCAGGTGTCCAGTTTTTGCCTGGACTGTCTGATATTCAGGTCTCCCATTCGATAAAAAAACTGAAAATACCAGACTTGTGAAATGTTTCCTGTTTCCCTCAGATGGAAGCCCAGCAGGGACAATTTTCCGTTGCTGCATCTGGCGGGAGCGGGGGATTGAGGAATGCAGGGCCATTTAAAAGTGCAGTGCCCTTTTTTGTTTTTGGTTTGTTTTTGGTGGGGGGTTTTTTTGGGGGGGTTTTTTTGCTTAGCAACTTTGGTCTCCCCCTTTTTTTCCCGGTGGTTTGTTTGTTTTTTTGGAGGGTGGGGGAGGTTCAGTATTTTATGTTAAACCATCTGGCAACCCTAAGCTTCATTGGAAATGTCAATGGTTACACTGCAGTGAATTGAGAGTTAAAAGGGTTCTTGGTAAAATTGGCTTCAAACTAAAATGTGCCACTGAGTTTGCAAATATTCATATCCTGATTTCCCAGCTCATGGCCAATTTCTAATTTCCAGACTGCATCTTAACTTTTGTGTACTTGTTCAATTGGAATGGTGAGAATATAAGATCCCAGCCACCTGCAAAATCTTAGTAAAAAAGAAAGAGCATAGAAAAATCAATATGGCGTTTTCCTTGAGCCGTCACAAAAAGAACAGTCTTTGAGTCTCAGAGGGCTAGCCATGTTAGTCTCTAGTTTTAAAAACAATGAGTAGTATTGTGGCATCTAAGAGACTAACACAAATATATATAGGATCATGAGCTTTTGTGGGGAAAACCCATTTCTTCAGATTAACTTGACTGCTCATTTGAGGATGTGGGTTTTTCCACAAGACTGCTCGTTTTTATGGTCTTTATGGTTTGAAGTGGCTTAATTTCAAAATCCTAATATTCTTATGCCCAGGGCATTGCAGATGAAAAATTAACAAGCAGTTAAAAACCATGCATCAAGAGTAAGAAATGTCCAGCATCAAATGGCTGTTAAAAATAATAATTTTTTAAAAATATGAAATTTAAACATTTGAAAATAAATCCTTTTTGGGTTGAATTGGTACAAGGGAAAAAAATGGTTACAGAAAATGTACCATACATCAATAGTGTGAGAGGAATACTGCTGCCAACCATTCCATTTTATGAAATGCCAGCAGTTTTCGCAAAATTATTTATAAGAAGATTCAAGTTTTAAATCTTTAAAACTTTCATCATCGGCAGCTGTTCTGTGTCCAGGAATATTCTCAGAGATGTGACCAGGGACTGGCAATTGACTATATTGCGACTAAAATGTCTTTCTTCCACTTCCAAAAACTGCCAAACCTCACCCTGCTGCTATTGCAGTGGCGGCATTCCACTACAGCACTGAAGTACTAAGTTTAGCTCCAGTCAGAAGTATGAGCTTTTGCATGTTCATGATGCAACCAACTCAACTTTACTCCCTCCATTATAAACACAAGAGCAACAAGATGTTCTTTCTGGAAGATATTGGGTCAATTCCTGGCTCTTGCTTGCTGATGCTGTGGTAGATGAGAATTATTGGCTGTCCTAGAGCTTTAATAGACATACTGTTTATGTCTATAAACACCTACTCCTCTCTTGCCCTGGAACTGTATGAGGGGACAGAGTAGTGTGGCCACAGTAACCCTATAACCCACTCAATCTGGCTGTTGAACGGGCTCTGGGATCATGAGCAGCCAGAAATGTATTGGAATTACTGCTTTTGTTTTTGCTCGAGAATAGACTAGTACCCTGGCAAGCCCTTGAATAAAGCTAATAAAAGTGGTTTAATGATGGCTCAGCCTGACAAGCCTCTTTGTTGTTCTGAACTTAAATAATCAATGGGCAAGAGTTAGAAATTAAGAGAAAATGTATATCTTGTGCGTAAATCGCTGAAGAATCCAGTATTGCCTAGAGTAGCAGCAGGCACTCGTGTGCAAGTGGCTTGTTAAAGAGGAGCAGCAGGTTTTGTTAGACTGCCAAAAGAAGACATCCCACCAATCTACCAGTGCAATTTGGACTTGTTTGCGTCAACTCACAATCTGTTTAGCTGAAAATATGCTGAAAACCTATACATTATTTAGGTGTTACTAGAGGGCTGCACGCTCCTGCTTGCTATGCTCGCTAACCTCCCTCTCTGGGGGTAGGTGTTTGGCTTGGATGGTGGAGGGAATCCAGTCCCAGCTGCCCCACCCCCCACACCGCCCCGGTGGCGCAGCTCCCTGGGGTGTAAAGCGGGAGCTGGAACTAGAGGAACCCATGCCCAGAGGCTGACCATAGCAAGCAGCTGAGGACAGAGGCGGGCATTTTTGTTGTCGTGAGGACACAGATGATGTGATGATGTCACTGTGTTGTTCCACAGGAAAAATATTTTTTGTATATATTAGAGATTAGAGGCTGGGTTCCATGTTGCAGTCAATAGTAGGAATGATTTGCAGTAGCAATAAGCTCTGACATGTAAAAATGTGTCACTTCGTGTGTGGGGGGAAGAGGGAGGATCAGCCCCTTAAATGTACTTATTGATTGATTAATATGTAAAAGTTATTGATCATCCATGTACCTTCATTATCCTGGTGCATCGTCAAAGAAAGGAAATATAAGTCTCTTCTTCTTGAAAATCACCGTAAAAAGCACTTATCAGATACTATAAAGCTGTCTATCCTGCCTCCAACAGCTGCCTTTTTACATCAAAAGCTAAGGAGACACTTTCAGCTCTAGTATTTGTCCTACAATTGACAAGTACTATTTTCCTTCTGTTATAAATATCTTGGGGTACGTCTAGACTACAGGCTTTTGTCGACAGAAGTTTTGTCGACAGATACTGTCGACAAAGAGCATCTAGACTACATTCAGTTCTGTCGACAAAGCAAGCTGCTTTGTCGACAAAACCCTGTAGTCTAGACACAACCCTAGATGCAATAACACCTTCTGTCGACAAAACTCTGTCGACAAAAGGCGTTATGCCTCGTAAAATGAGGTTTACCAGCGTTGACAAAACTGCTGAGTTCTGTCGACGTTATGTCGACAGAACTCAGCGGTAGTGTAGACGCAGGTATAGTTTTGTCGACAAAAGTCCACTTTTGTCGACAAAACTCTGTAGTCTAGACACACCCTCGGTTTCTGTTATTTCTACTCCAGCTCATCTGATGAAGTATTTACCTACAGAGCTCAAGGTAGTATATATTTATATTTTGTTAGTCTCTACGATGCCATAGGTATACTTGTTGTTTTTAAAGTTACAGACTAACAGGATACCTCTCAAACTTTTTATCAGATTATGCAGAGTAATTATTTTCAAGATTTTGTCTCTGAAGGCATTATGCCTTGTGTGAAACCTTGTAGTTAATTTGTTGGTATTATGGATGAAAGAAGCAAAGCAACTGACACAGCTATTAATGTTCACCACAGCTGGACATGAGGAACATAAGCAGTGTTCCTTTTAATACTTTCCATACATGTTCACATTTTTTCCATCTATGTGAGAAATAAATTATTTTATGTGCACCAAGGTGTGTATGAATGTGTATCACCAATAGAAACACAAACGCTAGCTGTGGATGGTCTGCAGCTGGGCTGATTTTTAATTTCTTTTGAGCGGCCGCACAACAGTATATCTTACAGGGAGCAGTGGTCCCAAGCTTTGAATCTGAATTCCAGTATTGGGCATCATTAGACTTTCTCTGCTCATCCTTTTCTTCCTGAATTCTAAGTAGCTGGGCAGCTTTCCTGTGGGCTAGACAATGCACACTCTCTAAGTCCCTAATCTGTGTTTAGGAAAGGTATACCTAACACTGACAGATTCCAGTGTGGAGTATTGTGAAGCCATGTTGATGACTCCATTGTTAAAAGTGAAAGTTAGTGGACGAAAAGTGGCAACGTATCAATAGCATAGAAAATGTCCTCCCCGTCCATAGAGTCTTGTGACTTTAGTAAAAATATTTTTTGTCTCTATTATTTGCTCCTGACCTATTAGTCATCAGGAAACAGTGAGCTGGAGTCTATTCTGGCTCATGCATGATCAAGAGAGTTATCTAGGTCCCCAATTCTGTAAACACTTTAGCTTACATTTAGCATCATAAATGTGGATAGTCTCATTTAGCTTACAGATTCCTGTTTGATCTTTCTGTACCTCAGTGGCTATGGATGACTCCATAATTGAGAGTGTAATATATTTTTTCTTTTTTATGATTCCATCTTTAACTCAGGTCTGAATGTTCTTTTTAACAACTGCCATGTTCAGATTTCCAATCTTAATCCTGGATCTTTTTTATTTTTTATTGTGCAGTATATAAATGGGTGAGACACTACTGATCAGTCAGCAGCCCTTTCACAATTGCAGACTGGGTTTTTTGTTGCAGCTTTGAGTTCAGAAACCTCCAGTTTTTAATGTGATTTTTGAACTTGGGAGCCCTGCATGTTTGCTATCCTCCTCCTCAGCCTCATGGTTGAAGACTCCAAGTGGTGAACTGACCACAATCTAGCAAATAGGACAGATGTATGTGGAAGCTATTTCTCCCTCTGCACTTTATTTTACTACTCTAACAGCACCAATTTAGAGAAGAAATATGTCTTATTTTTAAAGCCCTGCAGGAATACAAAGTTTGTGTCTGCATCCATATCTGCAAAAAATGAACTATGGATATCTGCAATCATTATCTGCAGATGTGGATTCCTGCAAATGTAAAGTGAATATCTGTGGATTTACAGGACTGCTTATTTTCATTACACAAAAAGACATGTTCTTAACTCAAGTTAGCTCACTCATAATGAAATCCTAGTGAAGATAAGGCGGATTCAAGTTTTCATGTGAATTAACAGGTAGAGTAAAACGAGGCTCCCCCACAGTGTTTGAAAAAGTTAAGTGGTCTTTTCTGTGACAGCGGGGTTGCTAACAAATGTCAGTGTTTTAATGGCAACAAGGCACCATTAATTCTGACTACGCAGTAGTTAGATATCATCTACCATGGGAGGGGTATGTGGGTAAGGCATTGACCTCTCCACTACTATTTCACAGCAGGGTGGCTATCATGTGTGACCTATCTCACAGTAAATCACATATTTGTCTGGTAGGAATGACAAAGCCTTCATTGGCCCTAAGAGCATTGGCTAAATATAATCACACGTTGTCTCCTCCTAATCACCTCCAATTGGCCCCACACAAACTTGTTGACTTGAAGAGTGTAGGACCAATAGATACTTCCAGGACCATCTTAGGGGATGTCTTCACAGCACTGGGAAGGTACAATTTCCAGTGCAGGTAGACTGTTCCAGTTAGTGCCTAAAAATGGCAGTGTGGCTATGGAGTACAGACAGCTAGCTACCTGAATACATACACAGGGGTTGGTAGCAGTGTAGTAAGGGAGCTAGCTCCAGGTTTCCGGCTATTGTGAGGTTCTGGCTTAAGCAGCGCTAATAATTGTCTGCCTGCCTGCTCAGGAAAGTACACTTACAGCTATTGGGCTGCCATACCCAAAGTCAGAAAAGCCATCTCTAAGAATTCTTGGCCAGGCATTACCCCTCTCTGGGTGCTGTCCACAAATTGCACAAGCTTCCAGATGGCAATTTCTTAATAAGCCACAGCTATTGGCTTTACCATGGAATAGATGCAAAAATACCCTCTTTTACTGCCTCCCTTCAGGTTTGCTATATCTATTTACAGCAGCCCCCTGCAGTTATCAGTTTGTTAATGCTGCTCATGTACATTTTTTTTGTACCCAGTTATTTTTAGCAGCGTGATGCAGAGGGCCGTGGGCGAGGAACAATACAGAGAGAGTCGGGCGTGCGTAGTAGTTCTCTTCAGCAGACCCAAGCCTTCAAGAGCCTGACCACAGTCATTCTATTGCAAGCCTTCCATCAGGGCACATGTGACATTTTTGTGACAATTGCTTGAAATGTGCTTAAAAAAAGTTAATTTGGAAACATTTATCATTTAATCCCAGACGTGTTCCTTTTTTTAAACAGTAGTAGAGAGGGAATTTTAGCTTATTTTATTTTTTCCCCTAACCTGATCCATGACTTCACTATGCAGCTCAGGTTTCTAATGTCTCTCTTTATTTCATTTTTTCATAACCTCCAGGCACAGCATAACCTTAAACATTAATTTTCCAGCTTCCATTCGGGTAATGGATTTCCCTACTATTGAATCCCCTTAGAGCTAGGCTGCCAAAAGCTGAACTGAACACTTTGGGGACCTCATGCAGTGGTGTCATTAACACAATAGAAAGAAGGAAACACAATATTCCTATACCCAGATGTTGCAGGATAGCATAAATGGAAATGCTTATAAGATGCTGCATTGTAGTTTAATTTTTAAAAATGTTTCATGAATCATATTTTGCTGAAAGCCAGTGTTTTACTGCCCAGTGAACTGTAACAAGATTTAATGGCTACAGTGCAGCTGTATTGCATTTGGACTGATTCCATCATTCTGTTGTAATAAACATTGGCTTTACAATGGGCTCTTAAATTCTACAAGTGACGTCAAATTGTATCTAATAATGGGAAAAAGATTAAGTGCTGTAAATTCAGCTTTTTCTCTTAATGTTTTCTTCAAGTCTTGCGGCGTCTCCTCCCCAGTGCACTATTGTCTACATGTTCGGTATCTCAGTGAATTTGTTCTGAGCTTTGCATCTTAATAGCATCATCTTCTCCACATACTCACACCTTCTTTTGTTTTTCCTTTTTATATTCCTGAAAGTGTGGGACTAATTGTACTTCAGGTTAGAGATAGACATGGCTAAGGTAGGCATTCTGCAAGCTTTTTCACTCTCACAGTTCTTCTGATGCACTATAACTCATGTCTGCATTCAAAACACTGCTCTTGGGTGGTACTTGTTTGTGTCTAATGGTGTGGTGATTTTATGATGAGGGCAAATATTGTGTAGGGAGGACCCAACTAATTTTTACATGTGACCTAAGAAAAGTTTTGAAACAGATATTTTTTAAAGGAATGTTATCAACCTCAGTTTTTTGCTAACTAATTTCAAAAAATATTTGGTGAGACAGATGCTTTCAAACCAGCATGATGTGAATTGTACATTTTTAAATGAATTTTTCTGCTCCCTGAAAATATGGATATTTCCATTTAATTCGTTTTTTCTTTGCTAAAGAGGAAAACAGACCAACTATACCAAAAGTGCTCTGTAATGCACAAGATGAATCAATTGAAGGAACAGAGAAAATATTTTAATGCTAACTACTTTCAGATAGTCAGTGCTGTTTACAGCAGTCATAAGTTACTGCATCGAAATGTAGCTTTTCAACTTCACACTTAAGTGTCAGATGAACTAATCCACTTGATTGTGCATAATGAGTCACCCTTTTTAAAAAAAATCATGCAATGTTCACATGTTGTTTAGCCAACCCTCGTAAACAGTATTTTTCCCTGAATGAAGTCGCATTTAGCATAATTAACTTAGATCTAAATACCTTTACACCATCGTTCTCATAATGTTGGTCTGTGTACCACTTGTCGTGTTTGCAGTGTTGGTAGATTTCAGATGTGGGTGTGGTACTGCCTGCCTATTGCACACTCTCCTCTTAGGGACCTCTTATTAGATTGATAGCATTTTAAAAGGAAAGCATTCAGGGGATGACTCCTTTGAAAACTGGTTATTAGAACGAACATTCTAACACAGTTGGGACAGACTTTTTTGGAGTGTGGGAGGAGAGACAGGCCTGATTCAAATATTAAATACCATTCTCTTCAAGAAGAGGTCATTTCAGGAGTTAAAAGAAACCATTGCAACAGACCCAGACCAATGGGTTGTTGCAGTCTGATGGAAGGTAGATATGCTGACCTCTGGCTGAACAGTTTTCTGTTCCCTGAGTAACCGCGGAAGGGGCTGCTATAGTGCAATTAAGAAGAGCTTGGGACTAATTAAGAGCTTTCCAGAAGCAGCAGGCTAATCTGAATGCCTGCAGCCCATCTATAGGGAACTGTTGGGGCTCGTTTAAAAGGCTTGCACTTGTTGAGGGCTGGAAGGCCGAGGTCTGGGAGTAAAGAGGTGCTCTGGGAAACAGTGGAAGGATGTGGACTGGTACCAGGAGAAAGGTACTGGGAGGAATTGGTTGGAGAAGTGGCTCAGGGAAGGGTTGCAGCTCTGGTGGTAGAGGAAAATTAATACCTGCCACTGCCATTAGGGTCCCTGACCAGAAACCTGGAGCAGAGGGTGGGTCTGGATTCCCCCCAATCCTCCCTGCACCACTATGGAGACTACTTCTGAAGGGGCAGTTTGGGACTAAAGAGGGTTCACCCAAAACCTGTTTGATCTATGATGAAGATGGCTTAGTAGGTTGTGACCCTTCCTGTAGCAAAGGGCAAAGGGTTATGTGGAGGGTCGCAGCAAATTTCTTAGGCAAACTCTATCCTCCTGGAAGTGCAGGACCCATGGAGGCACGGCCAGAGCCTTGCCACACCATATAATAGCTAAAGAAGGGCTCAGAACACAAGAGATGTAGAATTTTTAAATAGTGTTTAGGTGACACCTTTACAGTCCCCTTCAATATGAATTGATTTGTTTTTACTGGATTTTACAGTTGTCTCATTAACTACTATTCAGTTCATAATTGCATGAAGACATTTTGAATAAAACTAATTGATACTTAAGTTATGAATTCTGATGTTCTTAAATAGTGGGATCTGGGTAGAAAGCGGATGTCTTATACGAAGAGGTGAAAATTCAGTCATTCCCATTTCTTAACTTTAGATGGTATAATGTAGCCTAGTCGATAAGGTGCTATATTAATACTCTGGATACTTGGATTCAGTTCTCAGCTCTGCTTTGCTGGGTGATTTGAATCAGTCACTTGCCTTCTGTGTGTCTTGATTTCTTTATCTATAAAACGGGTAATGGTACTAACTATATTTGTAAACAGTTTTGAGTTTTACAGATTAAAAGTGCTGTGTAAGAGCTAGATGTTAAGAGTAAAAATAAACACAGACTCATAGAACATTAGAACTGGAAGAAACCTCAAGAGGTCATCAAGTCCAGTCCCCTGTCCTCATGTCAGGATCCAATACTATCTAGACGAGTGGGGGTAAAAGGGCTTCCATGGGCAGGATGTGGCCCGCCAAGCAGGTTGATCCGGCCCACGGAGACCCTGCCTCACCCCTGCCCTCCAGGCCAATTAGTGCCTGGGGGCGTGGGAGCACACAAAGCTTCCTCCTGCTATGTCAGGAGCACACGTGCCTAGTGGTAAGGAGGAGAAAAGGGGCTCCCCCACCCCCAGACCAATCATGGTCTAGGGATGGGGAAACCCAGAAGCATCCTGACCCCACCCCTTCCTGTTTAGGCCCCATCCCCATCCCCAGCCAAAAATTATTGCCCACCCAGATCTAGACCAACATCTTGGGTTGATGCACTGAATGGACGCACATAATTCTAATTGTGTGGGATAAAACTCCTATCTGTATCTAGAAAAGGCTGTTTTCCATTGTTTCATGTTTTTAGGATTTTATTTCTCCCCTAACAAATATGTGTAATACTAGTTTCAACTTGGGGCAACACTACTGCTTCTGCTGTTTAGCAAGTTTGAATCCTAGCTCAGCTCCATGTACTGCAGAAGGAGATCTCAAAACATATTAGCAGATCAAAAATTAGTTGCTGAGGTGACAGCTGGGAGAGCTTGTAGCAATGCAGCTACAGTCCCCGGGTTACGTACAAGATAGGGACCGTAGGTTTGTTCTTAAGTTGAATTTGTATGTAAGTCGGAACTGGCGTCCAGATTCAGTCGCTGTTGAAACTGACCAGCAGCGGCTGAATCAGACACACCTGGGGCAGAGCAGCTGGAGTGCTGCTGGGTTGGTCTGGTAGCGCCGACCCTTGGCGCGGCGGGACCAACCCGGCAGCACCCCAGCTGCTCTGCCCCAGGTGTTCCCAAGTCAGCCGCTGCTGAAACTGACCAGCGGCTGACTACAGGAAGCCCGAGGCAGAGCTGCTCTGCCCCGGGCTTCCTGGAATCAGTCGCTGATCAGTTTCAACAGCGGCTGAATCTGGACGCCTGGGACAGAGCAGCTGGGGCGCTGCCGGGTAGGTCCCCGCAGCGCTGCACCTCGGCGCTGCGGGGATCAACTCGGCAGCACCCCAGCTGCTCTACCTCAGGTGTCCCCAAGTCAGCCACTGCTGAAACTGACCAGCGGCTGATTCCAGGAAGCCCGGGGCAGAGCAGCTCAGCCGGAACGTCTCAGCGGTCCCGCCGCCCACGTCCTCCGCGGCAAGAAAAGCCGCTCCGCATCTCCCTGGTCTGCTGGGGGGGCGGGGACGACGCTAGCTCCGCATCTCCCTGGTCTGCTGGGGGGAAGTGCCCCTGCGCCGCCAGAGGTGGCGACAGTGGGGGAGGCACCCCGCACTAGCTGCGCCCCCCCCCCCCGTTTGTAACTAGGGGTCTGACTTAAGTCGGACTGATGTAACCCGGGTACTGCCTGTACACAAGTAATGGGTATTTATAGCTGGAATTTATCAGGCAGTGATTGGTTTTCCCACATTGGACCCAACCGACAGGCTGAACAGCTAGAAGTCTGTAAAAACAAAAATGTTTTTTTTTTTTTCATTATAATCAACCCAGACCTTATAGGACCATCCCTTCAGCTTGATCAGGGTTTGTCCTTCAGGACTTGTAATGTTTAAGTATCTGCTATTAATGGTCTTCAGTACTCATTAGCTCTTGTTCCCTAATTACAAGGTTTCAGTTGTCATCAGTCCTTCAGTAGAGTACTTTTTGCAGTCCTTGGAGGAGCTTCATTTTATGCTGAAGGGGCGGTGCTAGTGACTCCTCAGATCTCTGGTGTCAAACTGATTCATGGCTTGGATTGAGGTGTTCAGATATCTGCTGATGGATTTGGATTCTGCTGAATCTAATTTTTTTTCTTTTCAAATGGAAGTTTCTAGGCCTTTTGTGATAGAAACCTTCACAATCAGACCTTCAGGAAGGTTAGTTCAGAGGTGGCACTGCCTTGAAGTATGCTGCTTCAAGAGTCTTACTTTAAAATAAATGAAGTCTATAATTACACACCTGGCGCATACATAGTTGCAGTTCTGCGTACAAAAGAGTAATGGTGTATACGAATAGCCAAATAGCAGAGGTCCTAAAAGTGCTTTGTGTCATTATTTCCCTCTACTGAGTGAATGTAGCTTTATAATATTACTAACTAGCTTTGAGTTCCTCAGATTTTTGTGCCCTCCAGCATCTGCAGGTGTTCAGCACCTTGAAAAATCAGGCCCAAGATGCCTGAAGATGGATAGCCAAAATCCAGAGTCACTCTTGAAATGATGCCTTTAGTAGCAATCTTATGGCCATATTCCACATCTTTGCATAACCTTCCCTTTTAGTGGTGAGGATTCAGCAGTGGATTAGGTTAGTCAGTACATCTGTAGACCTGTAATTAAACTTTCATTGGTCCCAAGTTACAGACTGTTGACAGTCCTGCTCTAGAATCCTATTTTAATTTCTCAGTGGTTGTCACCCTTAAAAGCTTTCCATTTGCTTGAGATAACATTACCTCTGTGTGGTGTTGACTGTACTTGATACCAGGAATAATGCAAGTATCAAAGTCATGTTATTTGCTTGTCTATGACAATCAAAAAGTCTTTACAAGGACAGCTACTGTCCATCAGTGTGAGCTGGAAATAACGCTGATAAAGTGGATTAGCTCCCAATTTGCATGTATCTTCTGTGTGAATCTGGACAATAAGCATATTTTATCCTTCTCGTCAAAATGTTTTTTCCTGGGTTGCCACTAAGTCACACTGCAATGTTTGACACAGCTGGCAATTTAAATTAAAAGCAACCCAGACTCAACATTTTCCAGATTTTTTTTTTAACTCAGACTGACTTGAAAAAAATTGCTTTATATGTGTTGAGTGCTTCATGTCCCTCCTTCAGGACCATGTTGCTGACCCTAATCCTTGTGTACATTGCCTTGACTATTCTAAGAGGGGTGGGCGAGATTCTGTGGCCTGCGCTGTGCAGGGGGTCAGACTAGATGATCATAATGGTCCCTTCTGACCTTAAAGTCTATGAGTCTATGACTAGCACATGCAGCCTGTCATCGAAAATTAAATCCGATATTTCAGCTTTGGTTTCCTTCAGAATGTTGGTTGTTTCCTTTTGTGGAGTATGTGTATATAACTCTGCCATGGCTGGCTTTCTTAAGTGCAGTCTGGGACCCAAACCTGGGAACAGAGGCCACAGAAAGCATTCAGAAAAGTACAGTCCAGATGGGTGAATCCTCTGGTTCTGCTCTTTTGTGGAATGCTTGGAGGCAGCAGCAGACTTGTCAGTCATGTCATATTGGACTAAACCAAAACCCTGGTTCTGAATTCACTGAACTTTTGGAAAGGCCAAACCTGGAGGGGAGCTTTGCAGCTAGGGCTTGTTCAACTCATAAAAACTGAGACATGACCAATACAGCATATTCTAGCAGCGCCTGACTCTAAAAGACCACATGCAGATTGAAGCTCCTGGTGGGTGCTATCGTATATGCTTGTGGCTCTGGTGCCTTTTCTTTTTAAAATTTTTTGTTAAGGATGCAGTAAATTAAACCGTCTTGTGTCTTGGTTGTCTGAGTTTGTCTGAGTTATTACTTGTTGGGGACTGAATTATAAATATTTTTTCTTCATCCTGGTACTGGTTTCCTGCCATGTTAGTGCTCCTAAGCTAATCTTTTGTTTTATTCATCTCTTGCAATTGACTAAAATATCCTGTTTTTAACAAGAGAGTGAAGATAGGCAATGATGGTTGTACCAAAGTGCACCTGACACTGTTTCAGAGTATCTAAAGAAGATCACCACGACATAGACTGAACTGGTCCACACCACACAAGCATCCAAATGTTCTGGTAAATCTTACGTGAATATCTGCTGTAAAAGTTCTGTTCCTAACTTCTTTTTGGAAGTGCAGGTCATTATAACATCATGGCCCATCTCTATTCAATATTATTGCTTTGTTCCATAACATTGTTTAAAGTCTCTTAAGATTATCTCCACCCCATTCTGGAATGTTCCCAATGGAATAGCCTGCCAGAAAAAATTCTTCTGATAGAGTGCACATGAATGTGGATGTGTTGGGGGTGACAGAAGTATTTCCCTCAGGGACAATTTTCCTGGAGTTGCACAGACAGGAATAATAATTTTAAAGCAATAAAATAGCATGTAAGAGAATTAAAAATGAAAAAAATCATTTAAAATTCAGTGCCAGACAGATAATTATTCTGGGCAAGTCAGTGAGCCAAGATAGGTTTGTTTTATTACCTCCCCTTAATAAGAAGAAAAATATTGTAAAAAGTCTTACAGGCTCCATTAAACACCCCAGCAGTCTACCACCCCTATCCTGCTAATACCTATACAAGTGTGTTACGTGTTAATAGTCCCAGTGCATAAACTGAAGAATGTGTGTAGGTGGTTGCAGGAGTGGGCCTAAACTTGCTTATGAGAGACTGCTTCTTGGAATGGCATAGCGAGATTCAGGTACAAGATAGGAGTGAGGAAGAGCCAAGGTCTAATCCTGATTTTGACACTTACGTACTCTGTGATTTGTGCAACAACAACAAGGAGTCGGGTGGCAGTTTTAAGACTAACAAATTTATTAGGGCATAAGCTTTTGTGAAATACAGCTCACTTCTTCCGATGCTATTGGCAGGCTTCATTCAATATCAATAAAATGTAAGTGCCAAGTATTATAAGGAGAAAACCTTCAGAAATTGGCAGCGAACTAGAGGGCCCTAACAATATTTAAAACCTGCTCACGGGGTTCAGCAGTGATGCAGAAGAACTACATCACATCACTCAAGATGCTATCGCTTGGCTAGACGACTATACACATGCTAAATAAATAGAGAAGAGATTGCTTCTTGCTCACTACTTAATTCACTAGGTCATGTGGCTTTTGTGGGATCACTATCCCTAAAGTAAATTTTAGGATGTAATGTGTTATCTGTATTAAGCTATGCAGGTATCTTGCTGTATAATGAGATAGTGGACTGTGCTTTCACTCTACTGTACAGCTCTGCTTCTCTGTTTGGAAGCTAATGATTAGTGTGGGGTGGAATCCTTTGATAAGGTTTGAGAACTCAGCTGCACTTTTCTTGGAGTTATTATAGTAAGCTTCCCAAAAGTTTTGCTGTGGTAAACCTTTTATTTCATTTGTGGTATTAAAACTTCAGATTGGCATGTATTTATTTTCCATGTATTGCACCTTTGCTTCACATTTCTAAAAACTGCCTCTCTTCGGGGACAGCAGCCAGATTGTCATCAGTCACAGCAGCTGTTACAGGAGTCATACAGTGTGCGCTGTCCTGGAAACTTTACATGGAGTTCTTCTTAGTTTCAATAATCCTAAAATAATCCTCATTGAAAGTACTGTTTTATTCTTTGAGCATGTAAACATTAACAGTTTTTATTTCCTCTGTTTTGTTTGGGAGGGGGAGCTTAAAATCTTGTCTTATGGTAGGACATCTCATTCTAGCTTTCTAAATATATACAACTAGAAGATTTACTTGGTGGTGTTTGGGTCCCTAACTCAATTTTTGTTTTTTGAAAAATAAAATGAAATTGTGCATGCTTCATTTAAATCATTACTGTGGGGTGGAACTGGAAATGAAGAGGGGTTCAGTATGCAGGCTGTCCTGGGGAGAGAGGACAACCCCAGCTCTCTCTTACTGCAGCAGCCTGGGGCCAGGTGAGAAGCACTCTCCTAGCTATTGCAGCTTAAGTAGACAGCTGGAGAAGAGGTGCATGTCCCTTAACTAGGGCAGGTCTAGGTTAATCTGCTGCCCACACTCCCTAGCCAGAGTGAGGAATACAGCAGACTGTGCACTTTCCCCTCACTCCCTGATGAAGGGAAATAGCCAGCAGTTTTTCTCTACAAATGTGGGGGAGCTTCAGCCCTCTTTCTCTCCCTCCATCCATCCCCTCCATCTTCCCTGGGGGATAAGAGAATGGGGACTGCGGCAGTTCTGGATGTGGGAGGGGGGACTGCGGTAGTTCTGGATGTGGGAAGATAGTGCACCCCTAGCCAGCCCACCACATTCATCTGCCTGGTGAGTCTGTCTCTTTTCTGTATGGTTTTATGAAAAGCAACTCCATTCCAGGCACATCACATTTTCCTGGCACATCCAAACCCTTACCTTGCTTTATGTTATGATTAAGAGGAAGCTGTATACCATATTTGGTGGTCATAGCTGTTACCATTTAGGAGGAGTTCTTGAAAAGACAGACATGCACACACACACATATAAACAAACTCTCTCCAATATATAGTAGATAAATAATGGAAACCAATATTCACCTGATTTTAAAATGAGAACTGTGTTATAGAAGCGTGTTGTAGTTATATCAAAAGAAACTGTATCTATCTTCTGTAAACAAGTGTAAGATCCTGAAATTACCTGTCTTGTGAATGAGCCATTAAACAAATGTTTTCTGTTGTTCAATTAATGTTCTTTTATGAAAAAACTAGATTTACCCATTGTTGCTTGGATCCTTACATCAAATAAGTTTTGGTTTTCTTCATTTAAATCATTATTCAGAGGTGGGCAGGCTACCTTGGGGAGAGAAGACAACTCCCACCCTCTCTCAGTGCAGCAACTTGGAGTCAGGTGACAAGCTCCTGTTTATGGCCACTGCAGCTGTAGGGGGCACTGTTGGGGGAGGGGTGCATGTCCCTTCATTGGGGAACAGACAGGCAAACTCTGTGAATACAGCTGTCCTTTTCTCAGTCCCTGCCCCCTGCTAGCTCCATAGGGTTATGGCTATCCAGGTCCCAATCTCTGGCCCCTTGCTGCCCTTTGTGGTCATTCTACAATATAACTCTTTCCTACCAGACCCCTCCCTTTCCATTTTCAGAGAAACAATTGAATTCCAGGCACATCCCGTTGTCCTGGCAGAACCAAACCCTTAGCTTGCTTTAAGTAATGATAAGAGGAAGCTGCATATCAAATTGGTAGGCCTAGCAGTTACCTTTTAGGAGGCATTCTTGAACAAATGTACTTACAAACAGGCAGACAAATGCACATTTTCTAAAACACACACACACACTCACTGTAATTAGATACAAAAATCTAGGTTAAAAGAACATTATTCAAGTTAAAAAATAAATCACTCAAAAGTTAGGAATGCCATATTTAAAATTCCCTATGCTGCTTTTTTCTGCTTCCTTGTAAACATGGTAAAGGGATTTTTCCTCTGTTTTTTTGCAAGAATTATATCAGAACAATTTCATTAAGCAGATGTGGCAAGAGGCCTGTATGCTTGCTATAGCAAGACACACATTTGGGATTTATTTGATGGAGAAAATGTTTAAAAAAATCATTTATTCTAGTGACAATGTTACTCTGTAATGCTGCTGAAGTCGATGTTATCTTGGATAATCTGCCTACAGGACTAGGCAGATTTTTACGCCGTTGACTGCCAGAAGGAATTTTGCGGTCTCGATTCAGTGTTCCTTGCTCCTTCCTCTTCTGACCTTTCCATTTCTATGTTTTGTACTGCTTCGCAACCACACCATCTGCCATGTCCTGGGTATTCATAAAGTTGCTCTCATAGCCATCTGTGTTGATCAGTCCCATTCTCTTTTACATTGCACATAAGATATGTATTGTAGAATTTTTTTCTTGTGTTTAAAAAATACTGCAGTTGAGTTCAATGGAGAGAGGATTTCATCCCTGGACTTCATTGGCGGAAAAAGAGAATGGATGCTATTAATAATAATAGTGGGAAGAAAAATACCTTTTACAGACCACTGTTAGAATCCAATTTAAGTTCTCCAACATGGTGCTACTAAGACCTGAGGAAGTCTCCTAATTAGTCTCTCTTGTTAGCTGCAGCACAACCATGAGAGAGGATAAGAAGATCTGATGTCCCTGAGTGGTTGAATCTCTGATGTGTCACTGAGGGTGTGTCTAGACTACATGCCTCCGTCGACGGAGGCATGTAGATTAGCCAGATCGGCAGAGGGAAATGAAGCCGCGATTAAAATAATCGCGGCTTCATTTAAATTTAAATGGCTGCCCCGCTCTGTCGATCAGCTGTTTGTCGGCAGATCAGGGCAGTCTGGACGCGCCGCGCCGACAAAGAAGCCTTTCTTGATCGGCACAGGTAAACCTGGTTTCACGAGGCATGTCGACGGAGGCATGTAGTTTAGACGTACCCAGAGATTGGAGAAGTACACTATTGTCCTACAACAAAAGCTTCACTTTTTCATTTTCAGCTGTGCCATATCTCAGCCATGGAGATGTATTACATATAAAAAAATCTCATTGATATTGTGGCAAAGGTCCCTAGGACTATGGCTTTGATGGTGTTCCCTATAGAAAATAAAAAATCTTATAAGAGTCTGTTCAACTTGATGCCGGTTCTAAGAGAACAATCGAGATTTTTCTTTCTTGTTTTAAGACAAATTAATGTCTCTAAATGTAATAATGTAATCAGTGCAGGAAATAATTGCATCTTTCTGCTTCTATTTCAGAGATCCTGAATTATTTAAAGAATCCCTATTAGAAGTATCTGGATTGCATTTCTAAACTGACAAAAAGGCTTGGACTTCAAGATGCTTATAAAGGAATATCGTATTCCAATTCCAATGAGTGTGGAAGAGTATCGGATTGCCCAGCTGTACATGATACAGGTTAGTAATAGTTTAAACAGACACATAATGATAGACCCCGCTGATTTACAAAAATGTTATTTTGGTCTTTACTTGTGCAAAAAAGTGATGTCTTGAGGAGGAACGTAATCTGGAGTTTTTGGCAGACTTTTCTGCTTTTTTGAATTTAGTTTTGCTTTTCAAATATATTTGACCATCTTCTTTCAAGTTAAAGGCTGGAGCCTACTGTCCTTAAACTAGCAAAAATCCCTCTTTTCAAAGAAGAATTAGAAGTAAACAGATCTAGTACAAACTTGGGAAGTATCACACCTCTGGATAGAAGCTTCAGAGGGGTAGCCGAGTTAGTCTGTAACAGGAAAAACTTAACAACAAATAGTCTAGTAGCACCTTTAAGACTAACAAAACATGTAGATGGTATCATGAGCTTTTGTGATTACAACCCACTTCTTCAGATGTCCGAAGTGTTGGAAGTCCAGATCCAAGAATAAATAAGGGAAGGAAGAATGGAGGAGAGGAAGAAAAAAGAGACAGTGAGTAGATAAGCTTCAGAGAGCTAGCCAAGTTAGTCTGTAAGAGGAAAGACTTAAAAAACAACAAATAGTCTAGTAGCACCTTAAAGACTAAATAGTTACAAGAGATTGATAAGAACCATTAGTTTGCACTTGGAAAGGAAGATAACCAACACCAGATTCTACACAGACATCAAGAACCATTAGCATCTTCATTGGTTGGTTGATAATGTGCGAGCCATCAGATATCATGATTCATACCATTTGTGTGAGAATTAAACCTGTAAATGAAGTTAAACTCTAGTTCTTCTCTGTGTATTTGGCTTGTGGAATTGGTCTGAAACAAAACAGCAACTTGGAAATCCATTAATCAGCGTCCAGGAAGATTAAAGTGTTCTCCAACAGGATTTGTGTGTTGTCTTTTCGGATATCTGATTTGTGTCCATTAATTCTTTTCCGTACAGACTGTCCAGTTTGGCCAGTATACACTGCAGTGGGGCATTGCTGGCATTTGATGGCATAGAGGTTATTTCTATGTAGGGAGGCAGTGGACCTTAAATCTTAAGTGGAAAAATTAGTTCACTGTAACTTTCATGGCAAAGTGAAAATAGCTTAGTATATGACTTTAGTAACTAAACATACCATTTCTTCAATAATTGCATGTATGCACCCATATCCTGACAGCACAAAATTTAGTTTTTATAACAGTTATGAAATATTTTCACAGCTTTTTAAAAAATAGAAAACAAAAGGTTTGTTTTTGTAATATCAGTCTTCCATGTCTCCGCCCCTCCTAAAATTGGAAATCCCTTGTGATGATACATGGGGACCCAGCATTTAAGCTTATTAAAAAGGGAAATAAAATTACCAGTCTAATTTCATTGCCCATAAAACTGAAGAAAATGCAAAAATGTCCCCAATCCAGCAAAACACACCCACAGAACTTTGAGCACATAGAACAATTCCATTTTACTTCAGTGGGACCGCTGAAAGGCTTGCAGTTAAGCATGATCTTAACTACTTTGCTGGATTGGGACCAAAAATGAACAGCATAAATGGAGAAACATTATTCCAGATATGAGAAATTATTTTAATTATATTCATTTTTATTTTTACAGTGTCTCCTTTTTAAAAAAATCATTCCCAGACTTGACTACCAACCAGTGCACAGCATTATATATTTTTTCTGGCAGAAATATTTGAGTACATATATAAATTGATGAATGGGTTTGTAATTTAATATTAGCATGAATGAGTAAACATTTTTCTCAGGGACCTTAATTTCTTTATGGCTTCTCCTGAAGCTAAAATTGTTTTGAAAAACATCGTATACTTATTTTTCTCATGACTTTTTTTCTTTCACATTTAGATTAGATGTTTAAATAAAAATCATAGTAAGACGGGAAATGTATTAGCTATGCAAATGCAACAGCAGGCTAAAGAACCTGTTGAATGAAGAATGATCTCATTAGTGGGAGAGATTCAGCATACTCTTAGTTGGGTAGAACATTTGAATAACTTATGCCATACTAGTTGCTGCATCTCAAAAAATACATATTGCAATTGAATAAGGTATAGAGAAAGGCACAGAAATGATCTGGTGTATGGAACAGCTTCCGCCTGAGGAGAGATTAAAAAGACTGAAACTGTTCATCTTAAAAGAGAGATGACTTGTAGGCAGTGAAAGAGGTCTATAAAATCATGAATAGTATGGAAAAAAATGAAAAAGGAAGTGTTATTTACCCCTTCAAATAATGCATGAATCAGAGTCAATCAATTAAATTAATTGACAGCAGGCTTAAAACAAAAGGTAACTCTTCTTTTGCACAATGCACAAATTGCCTGGGGATTTTGTGAATGCCAGAAGGAAAACTGGGTTAAAAAATGATACATCCATGGAGGATAGGTTCATCCATGGCTATTAGTCAAGATGATCAGGGTGTGCTTCTAGGTCTGCCTAAACTGCTGACTGACCGAAGCTGGGCTTGGACAACACAAGATGGATCTTTTGATAATTTCCTGTTCTGTTTGATCCCTTTGCAGCTTCTAGCCACCGTGGGAAGATAAGATACTGGGCTAGATTAGCCATTGGTTTGACCCATTATGGCCATTCTTATGGAATACATCCTCAGATTACCAATATGTTGAATCAGAGTTGCTACCATGTTTAATATCTTTTAACTGTGAAATGTTTAGTTAGTGGAATTCTGCTGGTCTTATCTCAGAAGCCATTAACAAGATTTTATCAGATTAGTACAGAGCATATGATTCAATTTAATTGCCCAAAACCATTTTCAGGTGATATTTAAAGTGTAAAGTCTGAGCTCTGCCTTTTATCATGGCCTTGAACAAGGGGGTAGTGTGTATATAAGAACGAACATAAGAACGGCCGTACTGGGTCAGACCAAAGGTCCATCTAGCCCAGTAGCCTGTCTGCCAACAGTGGCCAGCACCACGTGCCCCAGAGAGGGTGGACCGAAGACAATGATCAAGCGATTTGTCTCCTGCCATTCTTCTCCAGCCTCTGACAAACAGAGGCCAGGGTCTCCACTTCTATTCCCTGGCTAATAACCTTTTATGGACCTAACCTCCATGAAATTATCTAGCTTCTCTTTAAACTCTGTTATACACCTAGCCTTCACAGCCTCCTCTGGCAAGGAGTTCCACAGGATGACTATACACTGTGTGAAGAAGAACTTTCTTTTATTAGTTCTAAACCTGCTACCCATTAATTTCATTTGGTGTCCTCTAGTTCTTCTATTATGGGAACTAATAAATAACTTTTCTTTATCGGCCCTCTCCACACCACTTGTGATTTTATATGCCTCTATCATATCCCCCCTCAGTCTTCTCTTTTCTAAACTGAAAAGTCCCAGTCGCTTTAACCTCTCTTAATATGGGACCCGTTCCAAACCCCTAATCATTTTAGTTGCCCTTTTCTGAACCCTTTCCAAGGCCAAAATATCTTTTTTGACGTTAGGAGACTACATCGTTTCATAGTATTCGAGATGTGGGCGTACCATAGTTTTATACAGGGGCAGTAAGATATTCTGGGTCTTATTTTCTATCCCTTTCTTAATAATTCCTAGCATCCTATTTGCCTTTTTGACCGCCGCTGCACACTGTGTGGAAGTTTTCAGAGAACTATCCAGGATAACTCCAAGATCTCTTTCCTGATTTGTTGTAGCCAAATTAGCCCCCATCATACTGTACGTATAGTTGGGGTTATTTTTCCCAATGTGCATTACTTTACACTTATCCACACTAAATTTCATTTTCCATTTTGTTGCCCAATCGTTCAGTTTGGTGAGATCTTCTTGGAGTCCCTCACAGTCTGCTTCTGTCTTGACTATCCTAAACAGTTTGGTTTCATCCGCAAACTTTAGCATCTCACTGCTTACCCCTTTCTCCAGATCATTTATGAAAAAGTTGAAAGGGATTGGTCCCAGGACTGACCCTTGGGGGACACCACTAGTTACCCCTCTCCATTCTGAAAATTTACCATTTATTCTTGCCCTTTGTTTCCTGTCTTTTAACCAGTTCTCAATCCACGAAAGGACCTTCCCCCTTATTCCATGGCAACGTAATTTACACAGGAGCCTTTGGTGAGGGACCTTGTCAAAGGCTTTCTGAAAATCTAAGTATACTTATCTACTGGATCCCCCTTGTCCGCATGCTTGTTAAGCCCTTCACAGAACTCTAATAGATTAGTAAGACAGGATTTCCCATTACAGAAACCATGTTGACTTTTGTCCAACAAATTATGTTCTTCTACATGCCTCACAATTTTATTCTTTACTATTGTTCTGACTAATTTGCCCAGTACTGAAGTTAGACTTACCGGTCTGTAATTGCCAGGATTGCCTCTAGAGCCCTTTTTAACTATTGGTGTCATGTTGGCTACCTTCCAGTCATTAGGTACGGAAGCAATTTAAAGGATAGGTTACAAACCACAGATAATAGTTCAGCAATTTCCCATTTGAGTTCTTTTAGAACCCTTGGATGAATGCCATCCGATCCCAGAGATTGGTTAACATTAAGTTTTTCTATTTGTTCCAAAACCTCCTCTAATGACACTTCAATCCAGGATGGTTCCTCAGATTCATCACCTACGATGCAGATTTGGGAATCTCTCTAATGTCCTCAGCTATGAAGACTGAAGCAAAGAAATCATTTAGTTTATCCGCAATGGCTTTATCATCCTTGATTGCTCCTTTTATATCTCGATCATCTAGGGGACCCACAGGTTTTTTAGCGGTCTTCCTGCTTCTAATGTACTTAAAAAACATTTTGTTATTTCTTTTTGAGTTTTTGGCTAGCTGTTCCTCAAAATCTTTTTTTGCTTTTCTTATTACATTTTTACACTTGATTTGCCAGTGTTTATTTTCCTTTCTATTTATCTCACTAGGATTAGACTTCCACTTCTTAAAATATGCCTTTTTGTCCCTCAGTGCTTCTTTTACATGGTAGCTAAGCCATGGTGACTCTTTTTTAGGTCTCTTGCTATGTTTTTTAATTTGGGGTATACATTTAAGTTGGGCCTCTATTATGGTGTCTTTAAAAAGGATAGAGCAGTCTGGGTGGGTGGCAGAGTGGCACTGTATGTGAAAGATAATGTAGACTAAAATGAAATAAAAATATTAAATGAATCAACATGTTCAATAGAATCGCTATGGATAGTAATTCCATGCTCCAATAACAAGAAATTAGCAGTAGGGATATATTATCGACCACCTGACCAGGACAGCGATACTGACATTGAAATACTGAGGGAGATTAGAGAGGCTACCAAAATAAAGAACTGTATAATAATGGGGGATTTTAATTATCCCCATATTGACGGGATACATGTCACCTCAGGAAGAGAAGCAGAGATAAAATTTTTCAATGGCTTAAATGACTTGGAGCATCCGGTACAGGAACCCACAAGGGGAGAGGCAATTCTCGATTTAGTCCTGAGTGGAGCGCAGGATCAGATCCAGGAGATAACCGTTACAGGACCGCTTGGAAATGATGACCATAATATAATAACATTTAACATTCCTGTGGTGGGAAGAACACCTCAGCTGTCCAGCACTCTGGCATTTAATTTCAAAAAGGGGAATTACATAAAAATGAGGAGGTTAGTTAAACAGAAATTAAAAGGCACAGTGACTAGAGCCAAATCCCTGCAAGCTGCATGGAAACTTTTTAAAGACACCATAATAGAAGCAGACAAATAAGCAGTGGCAAATTTTTAAAGTGCTTCTACACAAATGCTAGGAATCTGACTAATAAGATGGGTGAACTAGAGTACTTTGTGTTAAAGGAGGAGATTGACATAATAGGCATCACTGAAACCTGGTGGAATGAGGAAATCTGTGGGACACAATCATACCGGGATATAAAATATATCGAAAGGATAAGGGAGTAGTATTTCCTTCCTTTTATTAAAATGTGTCTTTAGTTGCACCGAGCCCAGTTTTAAATTTTATTATACAGAGCACTGTACAAATGCTGCACTAGAGTTATAATCATACCAGTTTTTTTTTAGAGGAGCTAGATGTCCAGCACTGCAAAAGTGAAAGGGAATTTATAGGAATTTTTGTTCATGAAGAGTATATTTGGCTTCGGTGATCCTTAAATACATGTTTGACCGTAAGCATGTGCTGTGGTGCTTTCCTGAATAAGGGTGGAATTGTTCATCGGCTTCAAGTTAAGCAAATGCAAGTCACGTTTTTTAAGAGCAAGGGGAAGTTTTATTCATGTTAGAAGTCTGTTGAAATCTATTGGTAAAGTTTTCAAGAGTGCCTAAATGGTGTGGGTGCTTTTGTAAATTTCACCCTGTGATGCTAAGTATTTGAGGGTTTGCAGAATCAGGCCCAAAATAATTGCCATTTTTCTTAAGAGGAATTTCTCTTGATTCTCTCCCTCTCCCCAACTTATTCACACAGTGTATGGAGAGGCCAAGTTTTACATTTGGAAGAAGCAGCTCCTGTTGGAATTTTTGAAAAAGATTCCCCTTCAGTTTGCAACAAGCTCATCCCATTCCTACGGAGAACAAAATGTTCTCTCAGCTGCTTCTATGGGGCATACCTGGGAGGTCGACAAATGCCTTTGATGTCGACCGCGGAGCGTCCAGACTACCGCGCTGAGCCGACAAACAGCTGATCGGCTCAGCGCAGCAGCCATTTAAATTTTAATGAAGCAGCGATTATTTAAATCGCCGCTTCATTTTCCTATGCCGGGTAGTCTAATCTACATGCCTCTGTTGCCAGAGACATGTAGTCTAGACGGACCCTTAGAATGTTGTGTGGTAAATGTACACTAGATAGGAGCAATAAACGTGTAAAGGATGAGATTTTGACATAATTCTTGGCTCATTCTGTGCCATTGGCTGCCCAAGGCAGGAATAAATTGTCTTGCATCTCCTGTACTCCTTATTGTCTTACATGTCCTATATTTTCTGGGTTCCCTAGGCTGAAGTGAATTAATGACCAGTTTCTTAGAGGCTTGTTGTTTTTCCGTGAGTATCACTTTTGCTGCTTCTGAATCTTTCTCTGTGGAGACAGTGGTTTCAGTACACAGAGTAGCACATAGATTATTCCGTAAATCAGTTAATTTTATATTATAGCAATGAGCTTAATGGGTCCTTGACCTGCTTGCAAGACGAACTGAACTACATTGTTTTTTGTTTTTTTTTCTCAATTAGATTTGAGACTGTCAATATAAGTATTTCCATGGGGAATATTTCCATGACACTTGTCAACATGTTCAGTTCAGGAAATCTTGTTTTATCTATAATAGGACAGATAGGATAATACTGTCTTTCTCTATATACAGCTTTCTTATCTTCACATGTCGTTGTTTTGATGATGGTCTTATTTCTCTCTCGTTTGCTTTTTTTAAACCAAACAGATTTTTTTAATTTAAACTCCTAACCAATAATTTCCTTTTTTACAACAGTTTCCTTTATTCACAAACTGAGAAAATATTGCAAGGTAGTGAAATCATTCTCAGAACCTTTTTTTAGGCATTTTATTCGTATCATTTTCATACTGATCTCTTATCATCCTTTGATTTGACCAGAGCATCTTTGTGAGTCAAGCTCCATTTGTTTTTAAATGAGATCACAGCAATGAGGGCTTGTTTTTTCGCATACTTGCCATACTTTGTCCTGCCATAAGATGGCTAGGGGGAGCAGATATCAAGATATGAAGTTTGTGGAGGTTCTCTTCCCCAAAATCACTGACTATGCAGGAGGGCAAACACTGTGAATGCCACATGGGTCACCTTCCTTTGGAGAAGTGCTGGAAGCAAAGCTTCCTAGAAATGTGAGGATGGGGGTGGGAGGCACCGGTGTCCAGTCTATGGTGCCATCCCCAATCAGCTTTTTCTCCCAAGGCCTTGCCTTCGCTCAGCCTCTTCTCTAGGCTCTGCCTGCCCATCACTTGCTCCTCTCTGCCATGGAGAGTGTGTAGCCTGCTGTCAGGCAGAGAAGAGTGATCAGTGGGCAGACCATGGGGAAGGAGACCGAGTGAAGGTGGCTGCTGGGCCCCCCCTACTCCTGTATGAAAATTCCTGTGCTCACTTGGAAGCCTCCCCAAATGGAAGACTCATGTGCCCCCTATGATATCAAGCACTTCTTTTGTATGCTACCAGCATTTTTCTGTGCTAAGAAAATAGAAATGTAATAATACTTGATTGTTCAAAACTTTCTCCTGCTACCAAATGAGATGGTGCTCTAGGTGGAGTTTGCTCTTAATAACCCAAGGACTAATAGCTTTGCACAAGTTGCCATGATGCACTTGGGGAACTGCAGTCTTGGGTGGGTAAGTGCATATTCCTGTCTTGGCAAAGGAGGAACTTGGCCCAAGAGAACTCTTCAAAGGCCAGAGGCTACAAAGTAGAACCACCATTTCTGTGAGTCTTTGTGAAATGGTTCACGCTACCAAGTGGTTATGGAGATTCCTGCTCCAAAAGCCCAAGTGGACATTTCTCCATGGAAAGAGGAAATCCAGAGTGAGAAATGCCTTAACCAGCCTCCTTTGATCTTCAACACAAACTGCTTACTTGTGCTTAAAAGGACTTCAAAGCATACAATAAATCTGAGTTGAGGTTTATTTTGGTTCTGTTTTCATTTGTTGCCACTTGAAACCATACTGAGCGTTTAAAACATTTATCTAATTCTTTTTTTTCAATCTTTACAGGAGTTTGCCATCCCTAATCCTTATCAGGGGATGGACAGTGTTATTGTAATCCACCCTCAACAAACACTGTAAACTTGAATCCTTTTTGCTGTTTTGTAAACGCTTGTATTCTGCGGTATCTTGACCCCTTCATCATGAAGATCACTGTATCATTAGATAAAGTTCAGTCCAATCGTCATTTCCATGTTAATTGTACTGGAGTTCTTATATGCCCTGGGATTCCATGAGGTCTTACTCTTGTGACCCTGAAATGGAGAGAGATTTACATTTGATATTAAATTGTTTTTTAAAATCTGGGTTCATAACTTTCTTTCTTTACAAATAACCATAGATATATCTAGCTCTAAGCTGTTTCCTGTGGATAGATGTAATTTTCTTTGGAAGAAGACATATTTGAAGAATATTTCTTCTTTATCTTCTGGACCTTGACATTTGCCTTTTGAGGATTAAAGTTATTTGAAACTGATCCATAAAGGCCTTGAACTAAGAATCATAACACCTGGCACTCTCTTTGGCACTTCATGGATGTGATCTTGCAAAACATTCTGTTAAGGAGATGGTTATTTGTAGCACCTAGAGATCAGAATCTCTCTGCTAGGCACATCATACAGAATACAAGGAGCTTTGTGGGCTCTTATCTCCTCTTAGAATCGGCCCTTTCATATAAGATTGTCAAAGCTGTTGGAAATATTTGCTAATTAAACCTCAACTCTCCAGTGTGGGTTTCTTTAGAGTTGAAAAGCAGCAGTGGTCTGAATCCCTGCCACTACTCATGGCCAAGTGGCCCAGTAGCTATTAGTGTCTTACCTAGGAAGTTCATCTGAGATTGTGGCAGTTTAAAGCTATTTAAAAAACACTAATGGAAAACTGACGATTATGGCTGAACTAAATAAGTCAGGAAGTTCAGCTCAGTCAAAGCAAAAGTGGGACATCAGCTTTTAATATTCAGTCCACTGCTTTCTACTGTGATGCAGTATGTTTTGCTATTGAGTTGAGACAATGTCCACTGAAATTTACTAGCCATTCCTGTTACCTAGCAATAATGAAGGGCCTTCTCACATGAAAAGCCAACTTGTTCTTTAATCCTATTGGAGAATTCTGGGGAAGTGCCAGAACTTGTCCCTGGCATGAGTGCAGTGTTCTTCTCTCACCACTTAATTATAATGAAAATTTGTATAGTTTCACAGCACTATGTGGATAATACTCACAGCATACCTTCAAAATGCTGATAAATAAGGATTATTTTCCCTACTTTGCAAATAGGGACATGGAGTAATTAAATTACTTGTTCAAGGCTACCAAGAGAGTTGAACTGGTTATAGAATTTAAGAATTTCTAGCCTCATACTTGATCTCTTAGTTCTTTTGAGGTCATTCTTTGGCAACCAGTTTTCCTATGTTGACGCAAGTCCTTACAGTGTCACCTTTTAAATGATCTGGACAAGGCTTAGAGTAATCCTGGAAACATAGGTTATGAAAACCTCAGACCTTGTTTTATATTTTAACTCTTTTGGAATCTTTTAGCTTTACCTAATCTGGGCTTTCTGTGGGACTCATGGAAGGAAATCCCTATACAGATATGTGTATATGTTCTTTCTGTCTCACTGTAGGCTCCTCTTGGCTAGCTCTTTCCTATTTTGGCTTCTGCTCAGACCATTTGGCACATTGACTTGCCTCTCAAGTCAATAATTTGTTGCGTTCTTGGAAAAGCAGTCAGTGCTCTCAAGAGTGAAAATCCTATCTCATTTGTGCTGTGCCTGTCCACTTGATTCATCTTGACTCTTGATTTTCTTTCTCCATATGTACTGTGGATTCTAGCGTTCTTTGATATTATGTAGTTGGGAAAACAGAGACTTGGTAGAATAATATGCATGATTGGAATATTGGTATAGAAGGGTACAGCTTGCTCAGACAGGACAGGTTTGGGAGATGCTGCCTTATATATTAAAAATGTATATACTTGGACTGAGGCTAGTATGGCTGTAGGAGACAGACTTGTTGAGACTCTCTGAGTAAAGTTAAAAGGGGTAAAAAACAAGTGTGATGTTATGGCAGGCATCTATTACAGACCTCCAAACAAAGCAGAAGAGTGGATAAGGCTTTTTTTTTTTAAATAACTAACAATCATCCAAAGCGTAAGATTTGGTGGTTATGTGGACTTCAGCTATCCAAACATCTGTTGGGAAAAAGACACAAGCAGAACACAGATTATCCAACAAATTCTGGAAATGCATTGGAGACAGTTTTTTATTTCAGAAGATGGAGAAAGCTGCTAGAGGGGAGGCTGTTCTATATTTGATGTTAACAAATAGGGAGGAACTAGTTGAGAATTTAACAGTGGAAGGTAGCTTGGATGAAAGTGAACATGAAATAATACAGTTTGTGATTCTAAGAAATGTTAGGAAGGAGAATAGCAAAATAAAGGCAATGAATTTCATGAAGGCAGACTTTAGCAAACTCAGGGAGCTAGAAGGTAAAGTAAGAGGAAAAACAATTGAAGACAGTTGACCATTTTTCAAAGAGACGATGTTGATGGTACAAGAACAAACTATTCCACTGTGAAGAAAAGATAGGAAGATTGCCCAGAGACCACCTTGGCTTACCCAGAAGATCTTAGTGATCTTAAAATAAAAAAGGAGCCCTTCAAAAAGTGGTAACTAGGTCAAATTGCAAAGGACGAATATAAGCAACACAAGAACGTAGGAGTAAAATTAGAAAGGCAGAGGCACAAAACGAGCTCAGTCTAGCTAGGGACATAAAGGGTAGCAAGAAAACATTCCACAAATGTATTAGAAGCAACAAGAAACTAAGGACAGAGTAGACCCATTGCTAATTGAAAAGGGAAAAACAATAACAGAAAATGTAGAAATGGCAGAGATACTTAAAAACTTATTTGTTTTGATTTTCACCAAAAAGGTTGGTGGTGATTAGACACCTACCATAGTATATGCTGGAGAAAAGGAGGTAGGTACAGAAATTAAAATAGGAAATGAACAAGTTAAAATTACTGTAAGAAGTTAGATGTATTCAAGTCACCAGGACCGGATGAAATGCATCCCAGAATATTCAAAGATCTGATTGAGGAAGTATTGGAGCTATTTACTATCATCTTTGAAAAGTCATGGGAGATTGGAGAGATTACAGAAGATTGGAAAAGGACAAATATAGTGCCCATCTATAAAAAGTGAAATAAGTACAATCCAGGAAACTACAGACCAGTCAATTTCACTTCTGTGCCAGGAAAGAAAATGGGAACCAATAATTAAGGAATTAATCTGCAAACACCTGGAAGATAATAATGTGATAGGTAACAGTCAGCATGGATTTGTAAAGAATAAATCATGTCAAACCAACCTGATGGCATTCTTTGATAAAATAACAAGCCTTGTGGATAAGAGGGAAGCGATAGATGTGGAACACCTAGACTTTAGTAAAGCATTTGATAGTGTTTCATGATTTTCTTATAAATAAACTAGGGAAATACGAACTAGACAATGCTTCTATAAACTGGGTGCATAAGTGGTTGAATAACAGTTCTCATTGAATGGTTATCAATAGTTCAGTCGTACTGGAAGGGTGTAACAAATGGGGTTCCACAAGAATCAGTTTTGGGACTGGTCCTGTTATCTTCAACAACATTTTAGGTAACGGAATATAGAGTACTTGTAAAGTTTACAGATGGTACCAAGCTGGGAGAGGTTGTAAGTGCTTTACAGAAGGGGGGAATTAATTCAAAATGATCTGGATAAATGGTCTGAGGTAAATAAGATGAAATTCAATAAGGACAAATGCAAAGTACTCCACTTAGGAAGGATCGGTTTCACATATACAGAATGGGAAGCAACTGTCTAGGAAAGAGTACTGCAGAAAGGGATCTGGGGTTCATAGTGGACCACAAGCTAAATGAGTCGACAATTTGACACTGTTGCAAAAAAAGCAAACATTCTAGAACGCATTAACACTAATGTTGTAAGCAAGGCACGAGAAGTAATTCTCCTGCTCTACTCTGTGCTGATTAGGTCTCATTTGGGGTATTGTCCAATTCTGGGTGCCACACTTCAGGATAGATGTGGACAAATTGGAGAATGTTCAGAGAACTACAAAAATGATTAAATGTCTAAAAAATATGACCTTTGAGGGAAGACTAAAAGAATGAGTTTTCTATCACTAAAAGAATGAGGTTAGTTTAGTTTAGAAAAGAAAAGATTGAGAGTGGACATAACAGCTGTCAAATTCCTTAAAAGGGTGTTACAAGGAGGATGGAGAAAAAATATTTTTCTTAACCTCTGATGATAGGACAAGAAGCAATGGGCTTAAATTGCAGCAAGGAAGGTTTAGATGGGACATTAGAAATGTCAGGATGGGTTAAGCTCTGGAATAAATTGTCTAGGGAGGGTGTGAAATCACCATCATTGGAGATTTTTAAGAGCAGGTTAGATAAATATCTGTTAAGGATGGTCTAGATCAGTGGTCACCAACCAGTAGATTGGGATCTACCAATAGATTTTGTAACCTCTGACAGGATCCTGACTGGTTTGGCTGGGAAGCTATCAAGCGCTGGCACTTCAGTTACTCCTCCACCCACTGTCCTGCTGCTCCTGCCCTCTGCCTTGGAGCTGCCTCTTGGGAGCCTTCTGCTTGCTGTGCAGGGTGTGGAAGGGAGAAGAATGGGGGCACTGATGTCAGGGTGTCCATCCTTCCCCCCACTTCTGTACACCATCTCTACACAGAGAGAAGGGGATGGAGGAAGCTTGGCAATGCAAATCTCGTCAGGCTCACACAGTGTGTGTGTCTATCATTCTCACAATCACACACTGACCTTCACTCTCATCTCCTGACCCAATACGTACATGGCTGGTTGCTCCTACTTTTACTGCTCACAAAGTGGGTTATTTTTGGTTTTTGACTGGTATGTGCAGTTTGTAACTTTAATTTCTCTCTTACGCTTACATTTAATTTAATTCTTTGAGTAGTGAGTTGTAAAATGCCAAATCTGTTGTGACTGGAGTCATTATTCCTATGGTAATTGTGCTCCTGACAGGGGTTGGTATGTCCCTGTAGCCCCTGAGAGGGGCAGAGCATGGGGGTTCCCTGTAGCCCCTGAGAAGGGCAGAGCAGGGGGGTCTCCATATGCTGTCCCTGCCTGCGGACACCACTCCTGCAGCTCCCATTGATCAATAATGGAGAATAGTGGCCAGTAGATTTTCAGTGCCTGTAGATGAGGGGCAGCACATGGAGCCAGTGTTGTATATGCCAGCTGTTTTCAGGAGTGGTACAGGGCCAGAGCAGGAGTAAGCCCACCTTAACTCCACTGCTCCATCCCTGGGGCAGCTCTCCAGCCACTCCCAGGGTTGGCCTGGGGGAGGGACTCAAGCCCCTAACTCTGCACTCCCCAAGCGAATGTCATATCCCTTAGACCACTCCAGAACCCACCCTGCCTCCACAGGGTCCTTTATCCTGCTTTCCTAATTTAGGAGCCAGGTCCATCTCTGGAGCAGCTGGGGCAGGCTGCTGAACTGGGTAGAGCCCACCGTCTTGCACTCCCCAGGCAAATCCCTGCCCTATCCCCAAGTTCACTGGACAGCCCACTTTACTTCCCTACTTTCAGCGGGTCCCTTATCCTGCTTTCCTAATGCAGGAACCAGCTCCATCCCTGGGGCAGCTGGTGTTGGCTGTCTGGTCATTCCCAGGGTGGGAGGGACTTGAGGTACTGAAAGGGAAGCGGGGAGAGAGACTTGAACCCACCACCCTTGAACCCACTCCCCAAGCAAAGCCATATCCCCATGGCGACTCCAGATCCCACTCTACTGCTGAACCTTCACGGTATTCCTTATCCTGCTTTCCTAATGTGGGAACCAGCTCCATTCCCGGGGCAACCTGTGCTGGCTGTCCGGCTACTCCCAGGGTGGGAGGGGAAGGAGGTGAGCCCGCAACCCTGTGCTCCCCAGGCAAATGCCCTGTCCTCTAGGCCACTCCAAAACCCAACCCACCTCCCTACCTTCAGAGCATCCCCTCCTACACTCAGAACCCCTTGGCCCAAGACCAGAGCCTACATCCCAAACTCCTACCCCCGCCTGGTGAAAGTGAATGAGATTCAGGGAGGAAGGGGGAGGGAGTGAGCAGGGTGACGCCTCGGACAAGGGAGGGAGCAGGGGCAGAGCCTCAGAGAAAGGAGGGAAGGAAGCTGGGCAAGGGTATTTAGGTTTGAGGTAGATTTTACATTGCACTTGCATTAAAAAAGTGATCTTCTGATTAAGAAGGTTGGAGACTACTGGTCTAGACGGTACTTGGTCCTACTGAGAGGGCAGGCGACTGGACTTGATGACCTCACGAGGTCTCTTCCAGGTCTATAGAACTGGATTCTATTTTTTTTTCATAGCAGCGTAGGCTAGACTTTTCTCTGAGACGCTTGCAACTGCCAAATAGAGTCTTGTTGCTTCTGAAAAATTGATTTGAGGCAGTTAAGAGTGTTTTTGTACAATGAATTCCTGGCATTCTGTTTGATTTCTGGTGGTCTGGAATCCATCTCAGTAAACCCTCCACTGCATTTGGCACTGTCCAGCCCTCTTGTTGGCATTCCCTGGAGATAAGTGGAGGCGGTAATGCGTTTGGAGAATGAGCTACTCTTTCATATCTGGATGTTAGATGCTGCAGAACCAGGAGCAACGCTGGCAGGAACAGCATATGTGAAACCTATGAATACATTGTGTCTCATCTGTAGAACTCACTCTCCCTGTCATCAGTTTGCCTTGTTTCACTAATGCTACATCTTTTGAATTGTCAGTGTTCCCCCCCATGTACCTGGTACCTCAAACCAGCTTTTGATAGTCATGCTGGCAGTCAGATTCCTTTCTGTTTGTGTTATATGTCTGATTTCCAGTCCCATGCCACTGTTGGATTGTCTTTCAAAATCTTTCTCTAGCATGGCACACCATTAAAGAACCCAAGATCTGACAGTGATAGTGAAATTCAGCTGTTTTCTCTGAATCTGTTTTTCTTTTTACACCACTGATCAAGATGCTGTTGATCTATTTTTCCTTGTTCTATTTTGCATCATTTGGCCATTTGGAGGATGGGCATTTATATGTTTCTGTTTTGAAGGCATTTGCCACTTATCAGTACTGTGATACAACTGCAGAAACAGAAGAAGAAATGCAGGTCCCTTTCTCAGAGCAAAAAAATGGACTCCTATCCAAATCCACATTTTCAGCCTGTTGTCTGCATAGCACTGCCAACCAGAGTGCTCCAAAATCACGAAGTTTTAAAATCTTCTATTTTTGTGTTGTTTTGAAGGTTTTGAGGCCATAAGTGTTAATCAAGTCATGTTTTCATGATTATCTGTGCAGCAACAAGGTGAGACACATGCTTTTTTAAAGTGAAAGCAGAGAGTCTCTCTCATAATTTTTTGACTCCAGAGAAAGGGGAAAAACACCAAATATTGAAAGACTCTATTACAGAGCCTCCTCAAGAGTTGCCAGTATGTGTTGCCAGCTCATGCTTGTGTAACTGTATTTGATATCTTTCTTAAAGTCTTGGCTTCTAGAGTCATGTTTTGTGATGTCAGTGTTTTTTAATGGAACTTTCTAGATATTGTGGTTGTGGCAAAAAGCATGAAACTGTGCCCCAAATATAACCCGAAAGCTCAAAAGCCAGAAGGAAAATGAAAGGCACCCAGAATTTGATTTTCTTAAAATCTCAAGATTCCCATGACATTTTGTGGCTTGGCTCATGATTATTGAAGGGTTGGCATGGTTACTAAGTAAATCTCTAAGTAAATACTAAGTAAAACTTTTTATTTTCAGTTAGGCCACACTTTTTTATTTGATTTAAATGCAACATTTTTAGTTATGTTTGATTTACAAAGTACAAGGGAGTACTCTGGGAGTCAGCCTGAGATTCAGAAGTTTCTAATTTCACATTCCAGCCTTGAAGCACTGAAGCCAGGTATAGACCTTTCCTTAGATCAGTGCTCTGGAGATTGATCTTCTGGGGTTCAGTTTAGCTGGCCTAGTAAAGACCTGTTAAATCAGCTGCCGATAGCACGCTTATTGACTTTAGAACTCTATGGGATCATGAGGAATAAGGGAAATCGATGGGAGAGTTTCTCCTGTTGACCTCCCACAATGGGAACTCTGCAGAAATTCAGCATAGGGTATATTGACTCCAGCTATGCGTAGCTGGAACTGAATATCTTAAATTGACTTTATCCCTAAGTGTAGAGCTGGCCTGAGTGCCCTTGGCAGTGTTCTTCTGCACTTCCATTTTGAATTCCTGTGGGGAAGACTGTGCAGCTCCAACATAAGTCACTTTGCAATGCAGAATTATTTGTGAACACATATAAGAATGTCTCAGTGGGTAGCTGTTTTAGTCTGTAACTATAAAAATAATTAGTCCTGTGGCAGCTTTTAATGTGTTAATTATTTCCAGACTTGCACAACTGACCAGAAAATATTACGGTGTTGTACTAAAAGGTCCATGTGACAATGCATTGCCCTGCACTGGCCCTTTAAGGGGCTGAGAGTGGAGTCAGAGGCAATGAGGGCCCAGCTGGAGGCTATAATGAGAGACTACTGGAAGGGGAGGGAGACCTGCTTGCTGCTCTGGAGGGAGGGCAGTAGAGACCTGACTGCCAGGGATGCAAGAATCTCCCTGGAAGAGGGCAGGGCTGGGGAGGCTTTGGCCTAGCAAACCCAGTCTACCAGGCCTGAGGCCCTAGGGGCTACGAGAGGCAGCCATGGTGGTTGGGGCTGCGAGAAGCAGTCATGAAAGGCCAGGCTGCGAGAAGCAGACGCGGTAGCCTGGAGAGGCTTGGGCCAGGGAAGCCCCAGGCCTTAAGGCCTGAAGGCAGGGTTGCTAGAGGCAACCTGGTAGCCAGAAGTAGCAGGTCCGCACCCTTTGCCAGGGAGGAGTGGCTAGAAGGGACTGCAGTCTGCCCAGAGACAGGGGCTAGAGAGAGGGACTGGCAGTGGGCCACTGAGGCCTGGAGGGTGCAAGGGAGCTAGGTGTTCGTGGAAGGAACGGGATGTTCCTGAGGCAAGCAAGGGAACTGGGTGTTCCCTGGCAGAAGAACTGGGGGTCTCAGGGAGAACCCTAGAGAGTGTAGTGAGGAAGACTAACACCCCCCCAGAAGGAGGTGCAGACAAAGACCAGAGTTGGTACTGCCTGAGGGCAGTGCCCTGAAGACAGTGCTGTACCGATGGAGGACATGGGGGAGACGCCAGCGGAAAGGAGCGCATCGGAACAGCCAGCTAATTCCCCAACGTCACTTTGCTGAAGGCGCCACGCTGGTGAGTCGACTTCATTACAGTCCATTAATAGCCAGGCTTGGTTCTAAAAAATTCAGTGCGTATAGCATTTGTACAAATTGGACTTGCACATGCATTTGTACAAATTGGACTAGCAATTTGTGTTCTCTTGTGAAGTCCTGCTGCTCACAATCTGTCTCATTTTACATTTGTGGTAAAAGCAGCAAAGTGTAATAAAGCTTCAGGTGCATCCTACTGTGGCATCTTCTACAGTACTAATCTCTTCTTCTGAGGACAAGGTCAGGGAGGTTGCATGTGATCATCATTGGTCTGTTGCTGCTCCTATCTGGATATCTCATTACATCTGTCATCAGATTTTGTGTTGAAAACTAAGTGAGAGAAGGTTCTTGTGGTCTACTGATACAAGGCAGGATATTTTTACAATCCCAAGCAAGAATGTGAGTGTGCTGTCTTGATCTTGTCAGTTTAAGCTATTGCATGGTTCAGCTTTTTGAATTTGCTTCTTAGTAACCCAAGTTTAATGTTTTTTTTTAAACTGGCAACATGTAGCTTGCATCTTAGCTCAGATGACAGTTTTGTAGCCAGCTCGCCCCTCTACAGTAGGGATGATAAATTTTGATTGATCAACTAATCAAGTAGTCAATGGAATTTCCATCAATTAGTTGAAAAGGGGGGCACTCACTATTTCACTGCACCTTTGCCTTTGAAATGTAAAAGTGCCATTTCCCCTGCTGGGCCTTTGCCTCCCTTCCCCTTTTAAGCTGGCTCCTTCTAGCACTGGCTCCTTCTCTCCCTACTTGGTGCCTTAGATACAGAGGCAGCAAAGGGGGGAAGAGAGTAGTCAAGTAGTGACTCAGCTACCCAATAAACCCAGGCTTATCCGGTAATCAAGTAGTAGGTTACACTCACTACCCTGCACTAATGTATGTGAGCACCATTCCTCAGCATACAGCTATAAGTGGTCACTAGACAGTTTCTTCAATATTATAACAAGAGGGCAGTGAACTCCACTGGCAGTTTAATAGAACCAAACATTAAATACATACTCACCAGTAAGAAACCAACTTACCAATGTTCCCATTCAGAACATATCTAGGATTTTGGGAGCAATGCAAGGTTTTAATAGGTTTGACTGTTTAAATCCTTCATATACTTTGCAGTAGATGTATTATGTGGTCTGTAGTTCATTCATGCACACCCTCGTTCTGCTGAGGAAAACGGGGTTGGAGAAGCTAAGAGATTTGTCCAAGGATATTTTGTGATGTCTGTGTCAAGTCTGGGAATAGATCCCAGGAGCACTGATCCCTAGTTGTGTGCTCTAATCACAAGACCATAAGAATGAAAACCAATCTTGTTGACTTCCCAAGATCACGTGTCCTAGGCTACTGGGCTAATATCTTGATTTTATTTATGTATATACAGGCAGTCCCTGGGTTAAGTACAAGATAGGGACTGTAGGTTTGTTCTTAAGTTGAATCTGTATGTAAGTCAGAACTGGCATCCAGATTCAGCCACTGCTGAAACTGACCAGCAGCTGACTACAGGAAGCCCGAGGCAGAGTTGCTCTGCCCCGGGCTTCCTGGAATCAGCCGCTGATCAGTTTCAACAGGCTGAATCTGGACGCCAGTTCTTACATACAGATTCAACTTAAGAACCCCAGGTGTTCCCAAATCAGCTGCTGCTGAAACTGACTTGGGGACGCCTGGGGCAGAGCAGCTTGGGTGCAGCTTGGTTGCTGCCGAGGAGCGGCGCTACTGGAGCAACCCAGGAGCACCCAAGCTGCTCTGCCCCAGGCGTCCTGATTCAGCCGCTGCTGAAACTGACCAGCAGTGGCTGAATCAGGACACCTGGGGCAGAGCAGCTGGGGTGCTGCCAGGTTGGTCCAGTAGCACCCAGAGCGGTGCTACTGGACCAACCGGCAGCACCCCAGCTGCTGTACCACAGGCATCCGGAGCAAAGCCGTGGAGCACAGGGGCAGCGGGACAGACCAGATGCGCCGCAGCTGTCCTGCTGCCCGCGTGCTCCGCAGCTTTGCTTCCTGTCTCCCTGGTCTGCTGGTTTCCCTGTGCTCCGCGGCTTTGCTCCGGATGCCTGTGGTACAGCAGCTGGGGCGCGGAGCACCACGCCGCGGCTGTCCCACTGCCAGCGTCCTCAGAGCTTTGCTCCCCATCTCCTTGGTCTGCTGGTCTCCAGCAGACCAGGGAGACGGGGAGGAAAGCTGCGGAGCACGCGGGCAGCGGACAGCCCGGACGCGCCGCAGCTGTCCCGCTGCCGGTGTCCTCGGAGGCTTTGCCCCCCGTCTCCCTAGTCTGCTGGTCTCCAGCAGACCAGGGAGACACGGAGCAAACCCCGTTCGTAACTGCGGATCCGACATAAGTCGGATCCGTATAACTCGGGGACTGCCTGTATATACAGTGGTTACTGTGCTAAAGGCCTCTATCTTAATAGCCATAAAATAAATCTCCTTATGAGAGTCTCGATAATAATAGCACTGTACTATATGGACATCTGATGTAGCAGTCTGAAAAATAGCAGTCCTCTTGGTGGTGATGCTACCAGGTTTCATCCTATTTGTATATTTTTAATTCCCTAACTTTTCTTTGAGTGTTCTTTCATTTCTTCATTGTTTTGTCTGAATAGTAGCTGTGATTGCACAGACTTTACAGTTGAAACTTTTGGCTGAGTGCCAGAGGATGATCAAACCTTGAGAAGGGGATTCTTTAAAACAGTAGCCCCTTATGTCTTTACTAATAAGCCACACTGAAGGGTGTAACTCCTCCTTCCCCAGACATTGAACAGATTCTCAGTAACTTGCAATATGCTGAGACTAGAACTCAGAACACCTTTTTCAAAAATCATGTTCTGGTCTTCTTTAGAATGACTCAGAGTAACCTAGTTTCTTGCCATTTCAACCAGCAAGGACATTGTCTCAACGACTTGATTACCTGCATCCTGCTTCAAAGGCCTTTTCAGACCACACTTGAAAGAGAATCCTCTGAACTGTCATTCATGCTTAAATTCGACACTTTACACTTTAAGTTTGAATAAAGACTCTAATTATCTTACCCATTACAAAGATAGCTTCCCCAATTATCACCTCTAATATCATTAGCTCAAAGACATTTACCTCCCCATCTCCATTCTGTTCTGAAATTTGATTTGTCCTTTTCATATGTGTTCATTTTTTTAATTGTATCCTTTGGTGTATATATATGGTTGTGACAATTTTCTTCCACTATTTGATCTGAGGAAGTGGGTCTGGCCCACGAAAGCTCATCACCTAATAAACTATCTTGTTAGTCTTTAAAGTGCTACATAGTCCTGTTTTTTGTTTCAAAGTAATCTCTCTTTGCTGAATATGTGTTGTTGATGTCTCTAAGTGTATAATTTTTAACAGCACTAATAGGATTAATATCATTTTGTGTCATGCATGAAGAGTGCATGTTACAGCACAAAGGCCTCATAGAGACCTCCTCTGTGGGTGCCTTGGTTACTAGTGACATCATTCAGCTTGATATTAATAATGATTTGTGTGTAGCTTAGATGTTTGACTGAAGATGGCCTAAACTAAATCTAGTGGATGTTGATGTAGTCCCATTGCCATGGAAACAGATGCTGCAATTTAAGCTTGCCTGTATCCGTAATATGATGCATGCCCATAAAAGCATGGTCTGTTGGTGTCCATAACCCTTACGAAGTTATGAGTGTGATTAAGAGAGAAAATGGGAAATTATAATGGAATTTGATCTATAATGTAGGGACTGCTAGTTATAAGTATGCAGTAATTCATGGCAGTATCTGTATTTGGAGAAATAAACAAAGCACAAAATTTTTGTTAATTGTAACTTGACCTCCCCTCTGACTACATTACAGCTAATGAGCATAAACTGTGCAATGCATGAACTGAACAGCTAGTAGAGCAGGCTGACAGGTACTGATAAACCTCCCTGAGTTTGGGAGCAAGGGAAGACTTTTGCCTAGGGTGGGATGGGTGGGGGAGACAGGACTCTTCCTGTTCTCTGTCCCAGCTTTAGTAATTACTTGCCAGGTGACTTTGGGTAAATCCATTAAGTCTCTGCTTTCCAACCTATAAAATGGGAATAATGAGACTTGCAAACGCTTTGAGGTAAGCTGCTTAATATTTGTGAATATTTTGTAGTCCTTTAACCAAGGCTTTATAGAAGCTCCTCGCAGTACTGAGGAGGCTTGTGATGAAAGTCCTGAACTGAAAAGATCTGGGTTCTAATCTGTTTGGCCCAGCCTCCCTGTGTTCAAATCACTGGACTTTTCTGTGTTGCACATTCTCCATTGTAATTTCCATCCTGTGTTGAGGCGAAATTCATTAATATTTGAGATGTAATCGAATGCCAAGGTGATGAGTGCCCTAGAAAAAGCCCATCAATAAATAAACATTTAGTAATTATATATCACAGCATTCAATCAATTTTAATGCATCTACAGCAGTAAATGTAACTTTCTTATTCATATGGCTTTTAGTTTGGTCTTCATGCTGTGTTTTTAAACTAGTCAAAAGAACACATGCTGGTAAAATTTCAATTTTGGTTTTTATTTCTGTAACTTCCAGAAAGGTTCCTCTTCACTGAGAGGTGGGCTTCTTACTAACACAGTCGTTTAGCTCCTTGGTTGAGATAAGAGTGAAATTATTAGTATCTCCCTTTTGATTCTGAAGGTGATTTTTTTCCCCTCCAATATTAACCTAATTATTTTGCTTACATTTTAATTGGGTACTCCAGGGCCTTTATGGAATATCAGATGCCTCATTTAAAAAACCTAATTTAATATTGTTTTATATAAATAATTCCCCTACCCTCTGCCCAGGTATTATATTTTTAAGGCAAAATGATATTTTGTTTTCCTAGTTAATAACGTGGTTTTGGGGAGAACCTGCAGACATTAAGTAACTGACAGCTATAAATGATACCTGGACTAATAGGTATCTGTATCTAGCAGACAGAAGGTTGCTGGTGGTGAAAGCAGATTGCTCATAATGAATTAGATGTCAGAGCGAATGATCAAAAAGGAATAGTTAACAGAGCACAGGGCTGACTCATACCACAGCAGGAGATAGCCGAGGATAAAAATGATACACCCATGGGTGTATATATTATTACAGTGCATGTTGTCAGGAAACGACAAATCTTACATTGGAAAATGCATTAAAAATAAACTATTATTAGTTTCAAGACCTTCAGATATTTTTCCAATAACTGTATCAGTAAGCTTCTGTTTCCATTTAATCATGGCTCCTAGCAACTATGCCCAAACGTACGTGTGTGTGTGTGTGTGTGTGTGTGTGTGTGTGTGTGTGTGTGTGTGTGTGTGTGTGTGTATTATCATTCCATTTATTTGTGGTGTCTGGGCGCTAGTCTTTTTAAATGGCATGGTTACAATTGGCCCAGATGCATGAGTGAGTCTGAGTGGCTGTACTACCTATTACTTGACCCGGCTTTTCAGGCAACAGCTATAAAAGGATATTGAACAGTCATCAAGGATGAGATAAGAAGCAATTTTTAAGCTATAAAGAGAGGTGAGAGAGGAGACTTCATTTCAAACTACAATGCTTCCTTTAGCTAGATCAGCATTCAGCATCAGTAGTGATATCTAAAGCCCATCCGTAATAAAAAAAACCCCAACACTACAAAACAATAAAAATGATGGGAGGGAAGGCGAGGGCTGCATTTATATGTCTATAAACTGAGAGTACTGGAGTGCAGCTAAAGAGCCTAAATGGCAGCCCACCCATGCCCTTTACCTCTCACTGAAATGTCAGGGTCAACCTGATCAGCTTGGGTTCATCCTTAGTGAACTCAGAAAGTTCCACAGTCATGGAGATGCAAGGACCAACTAACGTGAGACTAGCTTCAAACATTAATCCTGATTGGTATTGAAAATAAGCATGGTTGTTGCTTCCCTTGGCAATTTTCCAGTATATCTGTCGGTGTGGCAGAATTAGGGCAACCCCTGATGTGTGAAACCATATATAAAGCTGTTCATCCTTTCTTTATTTCATCAGTGGCTACACAAAGTGTTGTGGTACGTAGCAGGGTGCAAGCAGTTAAAGTAAACTGTATTTAACTGTCGTCTTTGATACTATACTTGGTTTGGAGTCCCACAAGCACTGGAGGGAAGAAGCCATAAATGGTTGAAATTGAAGCCATAGAACCTCAGTGATCAAGAAAGAATCTTAGATTGGCTTGGCTATTGTTTTCCTGTGTGATGACATATTATTTTTGTTTTGAAAAAAATATTGTGAAAAAGACATTGTCTGGCTCAGTAAGACTAAAATGTAATCTCTTGTGGACAGCAGTCTCTTGTATTCCCTGTTTTTCACTTGCACTATAATCACACTCTGACCAAAGAAAATTGCAGTGCAGGATAGATAGAGCCCTGTATGGATACAAAATTTGTATGTGCTTCCATATCTGCAAAAATGAGCCAGAAGTAAGTGACTAGTCAACTAGTGACTCAGCTAGTTGCTTTCCCCCCACCTTGCTGCCTCTGTCAGAGAGGCGGGGGGGGGTGAGCAGAAGCTGGTTTAAAAGATAGTTCTTCCCCCCCCCCCCCCCCCAGCACCATTTCCCTGCAGGGAGAGAGGCAGCAGAAGCATAGTGAAGGATTGGGTCAGAGCCAGGAATCAGCTGTTCTGGCTCTCACCTAATCTCCCTACTGCCCTTGTGCTTTTTAGCTGTATTAAGAGTCTGGTGGCTCTTAATACATTTAGAAGGCACAGCTGCAGCAGGGTTAGCTCCTGGAGTTGGAAGCTAACCCTGCTGTGGCTCTGCAGTTTTCCCCCCACTTGTCAACTAATCTACTAGTCAATCAGCTGATTAAATGCGATTTAACATCCCTGCATGGATATAGAGCGGAGATTCTCGGATTTACAGAGCTCTAAGAAAAGATACATATTTAAGATATCAAGATAGAAAAGGGACCCACATTATAACTGAGTGATATTCTGAGAATTAGAGACTCTTGTTAACACAGGAGGGGAAGAATAGATGCATTCTTGGGCAAAGTTATTGAGGGAATTAATTGTAAGTCAAGGAAGATTATGGTTGTTCTTTACAAGGTTCTTTCAAAACCCATTTGGAGCATTGTGTGAAATTAGGGCCCAATTGTGCTAAGCAATATACAAATACTTGAGGAGAGACAGTCCATGCGCCAGTGAGCTTACAGTCTAAATAGAGAAAGGTTGGGAGGAGAAACCGTTCCCCCGGGGATGTGAATGACTTCCCCAAAGTCACACAGTAAGCAGATGATGGAGCTAAGAATAGAATCTATTTATTCCAGTCCAGTGGTCTGTCCACTAAACCATGCCTCCTCCCCTGACCTGACCCTGACATTCATTTTTCCTCTGGAGCAGAAGAGGCCAATGAGGATCAGTCTGGAAAGGGGGATTTCTTACTTAGTATTATGGAAAGTTGACCTCATCACAGTTTAATTAGCTGAAGGGAAATCTTGTGATGTTTTATCATGAGTTTTACATTATTTTGCGTTTTTTCTTATAGCCACAGATTCTAGAATTATGAAATCATGTGAGAATTTCAGCTTTAATTTATAAATGAATACATGGCTTCTAGGATTTATGGTTGTTGAGGGAAGTTTGAAAATGTAGACTGAGCATATCCTAAAACCTCACTAATCAGAAGGCAAACAAAAAGAACTCCACATTGTTTATTGTTATGTTAAATAGTGCTTTGTTGGATGCCTGATTCATGGTTGGGATTGGCAACACTGATTCAATGCTCAGGAAAAGACCATTCTGTATTCCAGGGAAATTGTATTACATGTGATCATCATGACATGACACACATGTCCCCATTGGGAGAGACTGTGAGACTCTATGAAATCCAGCAACAATCTATAGCGAAATGTTCCCTTCTCCATACAAGCTGCTTATACTATATGCTACATACTTGGAAGTGACAGTGAATGGATGGGTGGCAATTGACTTTAACTTGTCATGGTAGATAGGGATGGGAAGAGGAAGGATACTGGGCAAAGTGTTCAGAACACTGAATTCCCCATTGACTAAGGACATTTAACTTTCAGTAGTCAAATTAGTACAAAGTTACTGTGGGGTTGTGATTCTGTAGAGATCCCAGGTCTCACACATAATGGCAGGAAAGAATGTTTTCTCCCTTCTTTTTGGCTGGACACTGGGAAATTTTTCCTGTGGCTTATAGATGAATTGGCTATAAAATCCTTTCCTTCTCTACCTAAATCAGTGTCTGATTGGTGATGGGATATTTCAGAGCTGTCTAAGCTAGGGATGTAATAATGTAATCAATTAACCGATAAGCAAAAGCTTATAGGTTAATGCTATAGAGTACACGCATTCCCCCACCCTGCCTGCCAGTAAATTTTTTAGCAGGCTGGCCAGCAGCCTGGCTCTGGCCTGGCTTGCGATGGGTCCAGGACCTATTCCACTGAGGCTCTGCATTTAAAGTATACAGTATTAGGAGCTAGGCAGACAGGCAGCCTAACTCAGTTCCAGCTTGCACCAAGTCTGGCAGCTCAGACCCCCCCCCCCTCAGGCAGGGGCTGCTGCCACCCTGTGCTGATGCCTCTTTAAACTGGCTCCCTTTGTGGAACAGCTCCCACGTGCCACCCTACACTGCTGCCTTTGGTACAGAAGCAGTAGCGTAAAGTAGCAAGGGGCTTCCCAGGAGTGAGGCCAGAGTGCATTGGCTGCTGGCCCCATCCCCCTGGGGACTATAGAATAGTAGAGTAACCGCTAAGAATTCATGAGGTTACTGAACTATTCAATTAACCAGTATTCAACGTCCCTAGTCTAATTCAGTGGTTCCCAACCATTTTTATAGGGAGGGACTGGCAAACCCATCCACAAACTTTTGTCAGACTGGTAACATCATATTTGCATATACATTGTGCAAATTATGAATAAGCAAATATGAAAATAAAATGTTATCTATCTGCCTGGCCCCAGCCCAGCCCCTTATGTCCCAGTGTCTAAAACCCTTTGACTTCCACCCCTGTACCCTCTGATCTTTTAACCTCACCCAACACCTCTTTGCCCAACCCCATCCCCACACTTGGCAAAGTGAGGCTGCCCCCTCTAAGGAGCATGGTCTTCACTGCTGTATGGGCAGGGGAACAGCCATTAGTGGCATGCCACCTCCCTTCCCAAGTGCACCTTTATAGGTAGGGCCAGGGAGAGAGTGTGGAGGCCCAGCCAGTCTACCATCTTACCTGGATGTGAGGGAGGGAGGCAGGCACCTCCTGCACTGCCAAAATCAGCCATACAGACAAGGGGAGCAGCTCTTGGAGGCGCACATGTCTGTTCAGCTCCAGAGTTGCGCTCCAGCAGCATGCTGTGGCCTGGTGGTTGGGAATTGCTGGTTTAAGCTATCAGTGACTGGTGGTTGCTACCATCCTGTTGGACTATGAAGGGTGAATTTAATCTCAGTCCAGTTCCCAGTAAACAGGTGCTCCTATCACACAAACTACTCCACATTGGTGTCTCATTAGTGCCCTTGCTGTTAGCCTACTCACAACAACAACAAATTAGCAATGGAATTTGCCATGGAGTATAAATTTCCACTTTACCTTACCAGGGTTAGAATTGAATGTGTTGGCAGGTCAGTCACTGGAAGTTTGCCTCTGTGCTCCCTTTGCTGTTTTTTCTCTGTGGGTAAATAGATGCCTACATTCTCCAGGGCTGTCGCTGTGGGCACCTTCAACCAGCATTAAATTCACACTGAAGTTTTAAAATATCCTCACAATTGCTGTGATGTACTCTTTAGTAACATTGAAGCCAAAGGTCAAAATTTCTAGCCACCGAACTGGAGACACAGCTTATGGATTTAAAGGAACCCCTTGGTTATTTTTCTCAGAGAATAGTCTGTGTATTCATTATTTATTGACATTAGTTTTCATGAAATAAAACATCATCAATCTTTGTATTGTACGTTACATAAGTTCAACCCTAAACCCTCCTATCCCATGGAAAGCAAGCCTGTATAAATGTCAGTTATGCATGAAGAAACTTCACTGAAAAACAAAAGCATGTAAGCCTCTTGTAAATGTCTTAATTTATTTAGATCTGATTGATGGTTACATCTGTAAAATATAATCATTGGTAAACAAGATAAGGTCTCATTATCTATTTTTAAAAACTAGAACAATGTTTTGGACTCCTGTTATTAACATGTAGCTTATGCTTTTTTTTTAACTGTTCTATTCCTGAGTGATAGCTTTGCTGGAAGTAGCAAGATATATTTTTTAAAATACTCAAGTGAAGCCAAACATTTAAAGATCTGTTCCTTCATTGGTAGTTTCACTGTAAATTGAACTATGGATCTACAGCTCAAAATGTGGTATGTGACTGAAAGCAAAGCATGATGAATAGGATTGTATTTGTTTAGCATCATCCTATCATGAATATCTCTCATGAGCCATGTTGAAATATAAATGGCAAACTCAATAATGGTATATGGATTATAGATTGCCATGTCATTTGCATGCGCAACTTACTGCTAGAAGCTTTCATTAAGCAAATCAGTTATGTAAAGTGAATGACCTAAAATAGAGCATTGTGCAAGTCTTCTAGATAGCAAAAGCCATGTCAAAGTTGACATTGCAGATAGAAATGAGCTCTTTATGGACCTAGAAGAATGGAACTGGTATAACAGGCGAGTTCTGCACACTGTGGCTATGTCTACACTATGGCTTTTGCCAGATGAGGCAATGCAAATGAAGCACCGATTAGCATTTTGTCACACTTCATTTGCATAATCTATTCTGAGCTGTTTTTGTGCAAAAACATGCAGTGTGGCCATGTCCATTTTGCGCAGAAACCCCTTTTTGCACAAGATCCTTATGCCTCCGGAGGCATAAGGATCTTACGCCAAAAGGAAATGTCTACACCGCATGTTATTGTGCAAAAATGGCTCAGAATAGATTATGCAAATGAAGCAGAACAAAATGCTAATCAGCGCTTCATTTGCATTGCCTAATCTGGCAAAAGCCATGGTGTAGACAAGGCCTGTCTGTATAAATTAACTCTGAAGAAATGAAGGACAATCAATTTCTGTCGGTACAGTTCTTCTGGGCATTGAGAGATATGGGATGTATTTCAGGCCTACCACAGACTTCCTGTGTCATCTTGAGCAAGTCACTTCATTCTGCAGTGTCTCGATTCCCCATCTGTAAAATTGGGTTAATTAATGTCTCTGTCTTATATAAATGTTGTGAGGCTTAATACCTCATGTGAGGTTCTATGAAACAATGTGCTCTAAAAGCACAACAAAATTTACACTCATTCCCAGCTGAAGCTTTTTGTTGTGAAGAAGGGTGTTACAGACCAGCACCTTAAGGGGCCACAAGTTTGAAAAACTCTACTGGTGGGGTTGGGATTTTAGACAAATCACTTAACTGTGTCTCCTTTTCCCAGTTGGTGGTGGTAACCTCACAGGCAGGTTGTGGATTAGTTAATGTTTAAGCACTTTTGAAAACGAAAAATTTTATGTAAAAGCAATATTATCATTTCATTTTATAGGACATAGTATCACATCTAATTTAAATACACTAACTCTTTAACTTGTTAAAATGAAAAAAACAGGGAAATTAATTTCTCAGTGTTTCTATGGCCACCATTTTTAAAAAGCCAAAGTTTGCATCTTCGTAAAGATGGACAAAGACAATGTCTATGTACCTCATAACATTTACCAAAAGTTTTCCCTCAAGCTGTGGGAGTATGTATGAATATTAAGAGAACCTAAAAATCTGAAAGCCTGTCTTTGAGTGAAACCATTTGCTTATAGCCCTTTATTTCCTATTGTGAAGGCCTCACAATAAATGGGGTTAGGTTAGCCTAATATTTAAATTACATTTATTGGAATTATTCATTCCATAATTATTATTATGGGGTCATGTGCTGTGTCCCATGTTTGTGCTGCTGTGCCGAGTGATTTATTTTAATCAAAGCCTTTAAGTAACTGGCATTCTTGCTAATCATGGTGCATCTGCTTCTTTGGTTCCCTGTTACAAGTAATTTAATGCTATTACTTTAGCTGGAAGGGCTCTGTGTCACCATCTGTCCTGGAAAACTATTGAGGGGGCTCTATGGAGCATGGAGTGTCATCAACAGAAGAGAGAGAGAATCCTAAAGAGATGACTGGATTTCCTGTTGTAATATAATATAAGAGGGTTTACTGTGATTAAGGCTTAGATGAACTTATATCTAAAGGTTATTAGCTGCTATTTGAATTTGCTGGTGATGTTTCCCCAGATGTATAGGGAGAGATGTAATGTTAACAGTCCATTCCAGGTTGTAATCACAAAGGTAAACCATTAAAAGGTTGAAGTTTGTAAAGATACAAATCCTGTAAAATTAGTATTTAAAGAGCCCAAATCAACTGTCTGCACATTTGCAGCTTTCAGCTGTGTAACATTCAGCAGCAAAGGGTTGCCAGATGCTGCTCAAATCAAACATTTTCCTAATCAATGATTATTTTTAATTGTTGTTTACAGATCTATACCTTGTTATAAACATCTCTTCAGAATATGGCCAAGATTCACAACAGACATGAAAAGGCTACATAGTTGAAAGAGCAGTCTGCTTTTCATTATCAAACCCAGGGATAAAGCTAAACTTGTAAATTGAGCACAGGCGTGTGGTATCTTTCATGGCCATTTCAGAGCACGTCACTGATGCCTTTACTTTAGTTGTGAGAGGAATTCATGATTTATAATCTGGTTTATAATTGAGTTAGGGAATTGCTCAGTTCTTAGTCTAACCAAAACAGTCCTTCCCAAACCATTGTGGTTCTCTAGGTTTTTCCTGTAATCTAATGGAAAGCATAGGAGCTTTTGGCACCCTACTGCTAACAGTTTTGGTTTTTGTGATGGTTGCTATCTTTATAAATGTACCTGACTAGACAGTGCAGAGTAACTTACATATTTTGGGTTTTTAGTATCTTTTGGACCGACCCAGAACTCCCCTGAAAGTTCAGCTCCAGATATCATTTCTGCAGTTCAGGCCCGTTTTAACTGTATTAAGCAAACTGCAGTTGCTCTACACTTTTAATACACATCAAATATATAAATATATTTGCCACATATCAAGGCAACTTCTGCAAATAACCTACAGGCGGGAAGAGCAGATATGCACTACACAAAGGGCAAATTCTCATTCGGGGTAAAGCCTCTGCAGAGGCTAATGTGTCTAAAACCTCCTCCAACCAGTATAGTGGGTGTGATTTAGCCACAGTCACTTTGGAGCTGTTGTTCCAGACTCTGGGTTATTGCAGTTGGCTGTGGTCCTCTACAAGTCGTACTGCCCAGGCATTTTGTCTGCTGGATCTATGCAGCTCATGTATTCATTGGCCAGGCGTCTTGTTTATCACCATCTCTTCTCCATGGTTTCATAAAGGAGATCACAGCAAGGAATACTCCATGGCATGCAAGGACACATAGCATGTCTGTGTGTTCCTTCATGGGCTGCCATCTTCTATGCAATGATTCCATTGTACACCTATGCCAGAAGTTGTCCAGTAAAATAGTAAATCCTCATCTATGCATAGTCTCAGGGTATGTCTACACAGCAAAGTTATTTCGAAATAACTTTCCTAGCGTCTACACAGCCAAACTGCTATTTTGAAATAAATTCGCAATAGCAGAGCACTTATTTCGAATTTGGTAAACCTCATTCTATGAGGAATAATGCCAAATTCAAAATAGCAATTTCTAAATAAGTGCTGTGTAGACACTTATTTCGAAATAGGGGGCCTCCAGCTTTCCCAGGGTGCCCTGGTGGCCACTCTGGCCTCAACCAAGAACACTTCTCTCTCTCCCGCCCTCCCCAGAGCCCTTAAAGGGGTAGACTCTGGCCACAGTGCCTGTGCCAGCTCCAAGCCTGCCAGCCCAGATCCAGCAGTCACTGCCCTTGACCCAGTGGCCCCAAAACATGAGCCAGCAACCCATTGGCAGCCAGCCCTCCACTGCTCCCCAGGAGCAGTCTGCCAGCTCCCAGGAGCCTGCCAGGGCCGGGGAAGCTGGGCACCTTCCTGGTCCAGAGTGGAGATCATGGACCTTATTCAGGTTTAGAGAGGATGCCCCCAATGTCCATGATCTCTGCACAAGATGGAAGAACGTGGCCATCTATGGCAGGATAGATGCTAGCCTGGCCACCAAAGGCCACATGCAAACCCAGGAGCAGGTCTGCATGACAATCAGTTGGTCCAGCGAGACCCCTATCCCTGATCCCTGAGCTTCCCCTCACCCTTCTTCCCCTTGCTTCCCTCCTCCTAGGTTTCTCCCTCCCTTTCCCCACCCTCTCATCTCCCCTCTCACGCCTCCTTTCCCCAGTCTCACCAGAATTTCATTCCCTCACCCCCAGTTTTGTTAAATATAGAGAATTTGTGTTCATGGAAATACATGTATTTTATATCAGATCAGGAAGGGGGGCTAGGGAGGGGTAAGTGGAAGGACGTGAGGGAGGAATGAGGCACAAGCTTCCAGTGGGACAGACCAAGGAGGCTCTTAGTGCTCCTCAGGGTGGAAGTTCTCCTGCAGGGCCTCCTGGATACTGACAGCCCCCCAGTGAACCTCCCGGATGGCAGCCTGCAGAAAGTGCAGCCAGGCTCATAGCAACACATCCAAGAAAAGCACCAGAGTGCCCAGGGGCAGCTCTGGCTCCATGTTGACAGTGCTGTGGTGTCCCAAGTGAGGGCAACCAGAGCACGCAGAGACAAAATGCTTTGCTGTCCCTTTGAGGTACACACGCAAGCAGGGAAACCTGAGAACTGGCTGTCCGGAGGGCGGGGGGGTGTCCCTTTAAGCACAGACCTCAGATAGCCTCAGGCAGCAGCCCCACACAGTAAGTCCTCACCTGGTGCCCTGCTGGAACTGGTTCTGGCCAGCCTTAAATGTGATTCAGAGTCCACTGAGTGTGGATGCGCTATTTCGAAATGCATTTTGTGTAGATGCGTTATTTTGAAATAAGCTATTTCGAAATAACTATTTCAAAATAACACTGTAGTGTAGACATACCCCCACTGTGTACAGCTAGATTTACCCTGATTACTCATAAGCTGTTTTAATGACTCCACATAAAGCACAAAGTCCCATTTGGCAGGATCTTTTCCTCTGCCATAGTATTTGTAACAAGCAAATTACAAATTTGAGTTCATGGAAACAGAAAAGGAATTGGAAATGTTATAGTATAACAGTGCTTAGCTTTTCAGAACAAGTTGCACACAAAGCATTTTATAAAGGAGACCAGTATCATTAAACCCATTTTAAAGATAGAGAATCTGAGGCACAGAGAGGGGAAGAGACTTGCCCAGGGTCACCCAGCGTACCAATGTAAAGTCCCCCTGCTGTGGCAGAAGTCAGTCTGAGGCCCTTTTGATCACTGTCTGAGCCCCAGAGCCATGTGTGTGGTGGTACTGAAGGGCTAGCTGGAGGAGGATTGCCCCCAGCCCTGCCCTTTTGCCCTCTCCCTCTTACGACTGGCAAAATCTGTCCCCAGGCCTGTGTTGGGTCCATTCTTGATAAATGGTCAGTCATTAGTTAGTTGTTTCTGAAAGTCAGAAAATGACACTGCTTTTCAGTAGTGCCTGTATAAACTACCCTGGAGCCAGTTTTTCACCTGGTGTCACTATAGAGTGACATCAAGCAAGTATCTGGCCCAACTCTTTCTGGAACTTTTTACTTGGTGGAGTAAGCTGAGTGGAAATTGGTCATTGGGCAACCTCCGGTGTGAGAGATTTCTTCCTGGAAGAGAATCATCAGTTTCTGAATCACAACATTTATAGATTCTTAGGATATTCAACAGCAACATTTCCAGTTAAAGGCATGCAAATTACTCCCAGAGAGTTGTAAATTTTGTCTGATAAGGAGGGAGTGGCCTGTTTTACAATGAGCTGATAAAGCAGAGCAAATAGATTTTCACTTAAAAAACTGCTAAGGGTAGGTTTACACTGCCCAAGCCACTGGGAGTGCAGCTCTCAGCGATAAATCATTGTCTATACTGGTACTTTTCAGCACTAAAGCTTTTGTGTCACACCTCTGAACAACTAAAGTTTTTAGCGCTGAAAGTGGTAGTGCAGACACATCTTAAGGCTCTATACACAGTACAGCTTATGTGGCTATAACATCTGTCGCTCAGTGGTATCAATAAGCTACCCCACTTGATGATGCAAGTTATAGCAATCTAAACATCATTGTGGACAGTGCTATATTGACAGAAGAGTTTCTTTTGCTGATATAAATACTACACCACATGGGAACTGGAATAATAACGTTGATGGGAGAGCTCACTCCCATCAGCTTTGCATGTCTTCAGTAGCAAAGATACAACAGCACCACTGCACTGTTGCAGAAGAAGCTTTTCTGCTAACATAGCACTATCCATACCAACACTTAGGTCCCAGGAATCAAACATGATTCTGGGATGCATAAATAGGAGTGTTGTAAGCAAGACATGAGAAGTCATTCTTTTGCTCTACTCTGTGCTGATTAGGCCTTAAGTGGAGTTCTGTGTCCATTTCTGAGCACCACATTTCAAGAAAGATTTGGAGAAAGTCCAGAGAAGAGCAACAAAAATGATTAAAGGTCTAGAAAACAAGACCTATGAGAGGAAGGCTGAAAAAACTGTGCTTGTTTATTTTAGAAAAGAGAAGACAGAGAAGGGACATATCATCTGTTTTCAAGTATCTAAAAGGGTATTACAAGGAGGAGGGAGAAAACTTTGTTCATCTTGGCGTCTGAGGCTAGAACAAGAAGCAATGGGCTTAAACTGCAGCAAGAGAGGGGACATTAGGAAAAACTTCCTAACTGTCAGGGTGGTTAAACACAGGAATAAATTGCTTAGGGAGGTTGTAGAATCCCCATCTGTGGAGATATTTAAGAGTAAGTTAGATACACATCTATCAGGGATGATCTTTTCTAGATGGTGCTTGGTCCTGCTATGAGGGTAGTGGACTAGACTTGATGACCTCTCAATCACCTCCAGTGCACTGCTTGTCCTTGGGCAGGTTGAAATTTCTTATGTGCAATACAAATATTGAGGTAGTGTGTGGATACACACCACAAATACAAAAACCCTAGATTTTATAAATATGTGTTGAAGAAAATATATTAAAACAAGGGATAGTTAACAAGGAACAATGCTTACGATATTTAACATGAATGATATGCTATCATTCGAAGGTGCTGATTTCAGTGAGAACTTAGTGAGTTCAGGCCTTTTCATGTTTCAGCCCAAAGTAGAAAGCTATCATCTGATTCTGAGTTCTTGGAGACTTTATCTCTAGTAGTAGGTCTCAAGCCAGCCATTACTGGATTTTATATGGTGTGATTTGGCACTATAAATGTCGTCCTGTTTCAACTAAGGATGTAATAATGTAGCCGTTAAAACAATTAAATGATAAGTAGATGCTTATCAGTTAACGCTATTGGCTACACACAGTCCCTCCTTCCTTCCCCTCCCCGCCATGACTCTGCATTTAAAGTATTTTGAAAGACAGCGCAGCGCGTAAGCACACTTGCTCAGTCCTGGCTTGCTTGGACTTGGCGCAAGCTGGGAGTGAGCCAGCATGCTAGCGCACTGGCTCTCAAGCTCTTTCAATGCAAAGCCACTTATCAGTTAATAGTGTATCCGACAAAAATTGTTAGCTACACGATTACCGAATTACACGCTTCCTAACATCCCTAGTTTCAACCGTTGCTTCAGATTTCCATGTACTAATGCCATGTAATGAAATTGTTGAGCACCATAATTTGTATCAGCTCTTCAGACCAGATGCTCTACTATTATTTTGTCTGACACATTTGCCATGCCTGCTGGGTTACTGCCTTTACTTTGATATGTTACAGAATTACAAAATGTTCAGGTCATCAAGAATATTTAATGTTATTGTCATAAATATTTGGACAGGACTTTGCCACTGCTTACATAACCACTGAAAGAGAGTAACTTGTTTTAAGAGGATGTGTGTTTAATGAACAGCAATGCTTCCAAAAAATGCTTTTAAAAATGTGTTTTTCTCAACTACCTATCACAATTTGCAAAAAACAAACCCCGAAACATGTTTAGGGGTTTTTTGTGTCTCTGTACAGATTTTAAATGCTTTGAGAATTGGTTTGAAAGTAAATAGTTCTTATTTTCTTGTTGTCTTGTCCTCAGTTATAGATTCTAATCCTTTACATTTTATTGATCACTTTTTGTTAAATCATGTTTCCTTTCAATTTGTTTTTCTGCCAGCGAGAATGGGTCGTTATTACCATATCTTTTACAGTCAATTTGTACCAGTCATTCTAATTTGTTAATTTCTAAAGTAATATCCTTTCCAATACACTTTAAAAAAATAAACCAAAGAAAAATGAATCAAGTGTTTGGAGAGACTGAATTCCCTGCATTACCCTACCCATTGCAGTATGAGTGTTAGAACTGCACAAACATTTTGGGCATCTCTGTCTTGCTCTACAAGCATTGAACTTAGGTTTTCTTATTAAAGGAATGCTGTCAGGATTCCCAATAAGGTACAGTTCTCAACATAAGCTGAGATGGACTTTGCCAGAAGGTGCTGTGTTCATTCTGGTGAATTTAATATATTTATTATCAGGGTGTAGTCTTCAGGATGTCCTTAAAGAGTTATCTCTTGCCAGATCATTAGAGGAAAATGCCACAAAATGTTATATTTTCTGCCTACATATTGCATCGCAATGTTGCAGCTTATTTGTTGATTGAGATAACATTGCAAAAATACATGTCAAAGTAGGCAAAACCCCACTGCTGCTACTTCTGGTAATGAACAACGTTATGTGGTATGCTATGATCAATTCAGTTCTGAAACTAGACTGCAGAGTTCTTGAATGCAGATCTTTGGTTCAGCCTGTTTCAGATAGGGCAGTTGCCTATGACATTTGAATTTGGATTTTGATTTAACTTTCTCACAGTTCCCAGGTTGGCTTACAGTAGGCATTTATCCAGAGCTGGTGTTTAATAGACCATACATACTATCTGCTTTGGTCAGTTGATAAATAAGATGACCCAGTAGGGCTCTTGCATTTACAATCTTTCGGGGAGGAAGGAGCAGCATGTAATAATCATAGATCAGGTGGCTCTGCGGTGAGGAAGTTGTATTTTGATGATTGATCATTATTGTTGAATATCAGTTCATATAGGGGAAATGCCATCTCTAGTGTTAACATACTTTGAGCATGTGGTATGTAAAATGTGTACAAGCTAAAACAATGGTGTCTTTTCAGAAAAAGAGCAGAGAAGAGACGTGTGGAGAAGGCAGTGGTGTGGAGATCCTGGAAAACAGGCCATACAAAGATGGTCCTGGTGGCATTGGGCAGTATACTCATAAAGTATATCATATTGGTATGCATATACCCAGTTGGTTTCGGTCCATATTGCCAAAAGCAGCTTTAAGAGTTGAAGAGGAGTCGTGGAATGCATACCCTTACACAAGGACAAGGTACCATTCTATATATCTATATATCTAACCCTGCCTAGATTTTTAAATGTATTAGCGAGTGGAACTAAATGTCACTTTACTTGCCATGAATCACAATGACATCTCTTGTGTTTCCATGAATATTCTTTAGAGAAACATTGGGTCCTAGTCCTGAAATCCTTACTCAGTCCTCACTTTGGAATAAAGCAAACTGAACTTTCCCCTCACTTCCTGACAAAGGGAAACAGCCAGCAATGTCCTTGTATGAATTGAAGGAGTAATTTCAGACACTCTGCCCTCCCTAAGGGTAGGAGGCTCAGGGCTAGGGCAGTCCGAGACAGGTCGTAGGGTCCCCCCTCAACCAGCTCCTTTCACATGCCATTTGTTTGTTTTGTTTGTTTGACACAATTCCATTCCTGGCACAAACAAACTCCTACCTTGCTTTAAGTTATAAGAGGAAGCTCTGTACTGAATTTGATGGTCCTAGTTCTAACTGTTTAGGAGGAATTCTTAAACAAATAGACAAACTCTCTGAAATATATAGCAGATGTATGTGAACATGGAAAGGTCACCATGTCAAACACTGTCTAGTAAAAGTGAAATTGGATTCTCATCCCAACCCTTTTCTAGGTTGGAAAGTGCGAAAAGGGGGAAAGAGATTTGATACTCCCAGATACAATTTAGGACCAAATCTACACACACACACCACCTAATCCCCAACCAGGAGTTTGCTACCCAAGATACACAAACCTGGAAATCCCAGATGACCCATCATCTCAACCATTGGCACACTTACAACAGGATTCTCTGGCTATATCAACTCTTTCCTCAAACCCTATGCTGCCAGCACACCTAGCTATCTTCGAGACACCATCGACTTCCTGAGGGAAATAGAGTATCAGGAATCTTCCCTGGCCACCATCCTGGCCACTGTGAATGTAGAAGCTCTTTACGCTCTTTACGCAAACATTCCACACAAAGATGGATTACAGGTTGTCAGGAACATCATCCCTGATGACACCACTGCATACCTGGTTACAGAGCTTTGTGACTTTGTTCTCACCCATGACTATTTCCAATTTGGAGACAATTTATATCTTCTAGTCAGCAGCACAGCTGTAGGCACCCGCATTGCCCCACAATATGCCAACGTCTTTGTAGCTGACCTTGAATAAGGTTTCCTCAGCTCTCACCTCCTAGCACCCTCATTCTGCTTACGCTACATTGATGATATCTTCATCATATGGACCCATAGGAAAGAGACCCTTGAAGAATTTCACAGGGATTTCAACAACTTCCACCCCACCATCAACCTCAGCCTGGAACACACCACACCAGAGATCTACTTCCTTGATACTTACAATATAATTATATGATGGACACATTTCTACCACCTTACACCAGAAATCTACTGATTGTAATACTTACCTTAATGCCTCTAGCTTCCATCCAAGACCCATTTCTCAATCTACTGTTTACAGCCAACCCCTAAGATACAACTGGATTTGCTTCAGTCCCACAAACAGAGACAAACACCTACAGAATCTATATAGAGTATTCTTAAAACTGAAATACCCACGTGAAGAAGTGAAAAAACAGATTGACAGAGCCAGAAGAGTATCCAGACATCAGCTACTTCAAGATAGTCCCTGAGTTGCGAATGGTTGACTTACGACCATTAGCAGGTACGACTGAAGCTGTCGTAAACGGCAGGCCCCGACTTATGAACGTGATCTGCGCTTATGAACAGCGCAGTCACATGCAACTCTATAGGGTCCGACTTATGAACAAACCAAGTTACGACCAATTGCTTGGTCCGTAACTGGTTCGTAAGTCGGGAAGAGGATGTAATCTACAGCCTGTTCTGGAAAACGACCCCTTGCTCTTAAAGGCCTTGGGGACAGGCCAGTCCTTACCTACAGACAACCCCTAACTTCAAACAAATTATTTCCAGTAACCATGCCACACACCTCCATCATACTCATCCAGGAACCCACCCCTGCAATCGACCCCGGTGCCAACTCTTTCCGCACATCTATAATAAGCGATATCATCACAAGACTAAACCACCACCTCAGAGGTTCATTTAACTGCACATCATCTAATGTGATCTATGACATCAAATACCAGCAATGCCCCTCTGCCAATGTATATTGGCCAAACTGGACAGTCTCTATGAGAGAGAATTAATTAATACACAAATATCCAAAAGGACAATTCACAAAAACCTGTTGGGGAGCATCTTAACTTGCCTGGGTACAAATTAATGGATCTCAAAGTCACTGTTTTGTTTCTGGCCAATTCTACAAGCCAACTTCACAGGGCAGCCTTAGAACTTAACTTCATTTACAAGTTTGATTTCTATAACAGAAGTATGAATAAAGACATTGGCTGGATGGCCCACTACATTCCACATCCTGATGACATAAAAAACCAAACAATGGGTACTTAAGAAGAATTAGCACCTTCTCTATTGACATGCAGCATTGACACTGTAATTGACTATATCTTTCCCCCTTTTTTTCCTCACCCCTCCCCCATTCCCTGTTTATTTAGAAATTGGACCTTTAATAACTCCATTCATCTGAAGAAGTGGGTTGTGCCCACAGAAGCTCATGACACCATCTACATGTTTTGTTAATCTCTAAAATGCTACAAGACTGTTCGTTGTTTAAGTTTTTCCAATCAAATAAGAGATACTCTAGTGGTTCTCAGATATTTACATGCTGCAAGTATTATAATTATAATTATTTTATTTTTTTTTTAAAGAAAGAAGTAAACATACTCCAAGTAGAGTTTTTTGTCCCCAAAAAGGAAAGAGAGCCCAAGACTACATGGGCCACCCCTAGCCACTTTGCCATTGCCATTCATTCATATGGAAGGTATTCAGATAGTAGGATGATGAGCAGCAGTATAAAACCTTAAATTAGACAACATAATATCTCACTGTATAGCATTTATTCCTGTTTGGAGGGGGAGGAGGAGAAATAAAATTGTGTTAAAGGGCAAATGTTTGTTGACTGCCTTTGTGATGGAAAGTGAGATTATTCATTTCTGAAATAGTCTCTCTCCTGCTGTGACTATTTGTCAGTGACTTGGGACGCAACATTGCCTTGGCCATGTAGGTTCCACGCCCCAGCTAGCTGCACAGGGAAGCTGACCCCTGTGTCAGGTGGAATTTACATAGCTCTTGTGCTGAGCATAGTCACGTTTAGCATAATATCGGAGACAATCTGTGATCTTGGAGTTCTACTGTAGCAGAACCATAGAAGCCGTCTCCTTAGGCCATGTTCTGACCTTAAGAACAAAATGTGTACAAAGCAAAATCTCCGGCTCCTTTTTCATATATGCAGGTTGCATTTTAAATTATATTTAAAGCAAAACATGAGAGGGAAATGGCCTGGATTCGCAGCCAGTTAGTAGGTATCTGTTATGAAAGCACTCCTCTACTCCATCAAATCTAATAGGTTTTAGTCTAAGCTTCATTACTCTTCTCTTCCAGGTATACGTGTCCCTTTGTGGAGAAATTCTCTATTGATATTGAAACATATTATAAAGCTGATCCAGGAGATCATGTCAATGTATTCAACCTTTCTCCTGCAGAAAAAAGACAGACAATTCTTGGTGAATATCACTTTTTCGCTTCACTTTGTTTTCTTCTATCCTGCCTATTGATTGCAACACAGTGATTTTTTTTAGGGGAAGAAATATATTTTCTTTGTATGGGAAAACATTGTTCCTATATATATTTTCAAAACATAAAAATCCCCAATGTCATCTCAGCACTGGCTAATATTTTAGCATTAAATTCACATTTGCATCCTTTTTTGCTGAACAGTTTAATGAGCCTTACAAATGATGAGACTTTAACGAGAGGAAGGCAAAGGGTGGCATTTTATGAAAAGGCCGAAAATGGCAAGTGTCACCCTGATTGCTGTTGTTTTTATTTCCTACTGGCTGGTCCCTCTGGCTTGAGCAGTAGCCCCATTGTGTTGGAGTTAGTGCTAGCTATTATAGTTGCACATCATTAAAGCACCGCTTACTAATGAAACTGTTGAGACTCTCATGGATTGATTTGAGTTCTGCCTGGCCTTCTTTTAGGTCGGAACTGTGAGATTAGCAAACACAGTATCCTAGTGATGCAAAGGAGGACACCTAGTGGTTGCTGTACCTTTTTTCTTAGCCACTCCTGAAATCGTGTCTGTCAACAGGCAATGGTAGTACCAGAGATGTAATTTTACTGTGTTTAATTTCTGTAGGCTTGAATTTTTGTGTTATTTTGAACCTGGATTAGAATGTCCACATCACTAAATGTCTAACCTGCCCGATCGACCTTTGTGTACTAATCTGACTCTATTTAAGAATGATTTGCGTCATGTTCTTTCATACAAAATTTACTGAAAGTCCTGTCAATTCTGAAGGAATAACTGAGATGTAACAGCTTCAGATCGAAGTTTAGATGTCTTTAACAATGTTTTCCATTATCAGGATTATTTAAAGTCCTTTTAAGATATATTCATTAGTTCTGCTACCATTGCTTTGTGCTTCTTATAACAAAATTGTTCATTGAATCATTTTTAGACTTCAAAGAGAGAAAATTAAGATTACATATTGTTATAGCACTACATCAGTAAATGTGAAGTAAACCAGTAACATCACTGATATATACTGCAAAGGTACTGTATTCAGTGGCTAGTCTCTGGTTTGTATTATTAAAAAAGGATAATTGTATTATAAGCCTCTGAATTTAGACAAAGCAAAGGAATTGCTATGGTATGAGAGGAGCTAAAGGGTGGAATGTACAAAATCCTTTTTACAGCTGAAAAGATGGATAAATCTGCCAAAATATCCTGGATTTACAGAATCATTGGGCAAAAGTACCCATTAGCTAAGACTGTGCATATGAATTCTCCTGACATTGTCAGCATCATTGTCTGGCAGCATTGTATAAACAGTTTAAATGTCAGTTGTTAAAGTGCAAATACAAAGAAGCTAAATTGCTGTAATTTTTCATTTAAAAGTATTGTTTTACAGTTAGGCAAAAAGAGAGAACTTTTAAAAAATCTGTTTGTTTTCCGCCTTTAGATCCTATTGATATTGTTAAAGACCCTATTCCACCACATGAATACAAGTCAGAAGAGGATCCAAAGCTTTATAAATCTGTGAAGACTAAAAGAGGGCCATTGTCAGAGGACTGGATTGAGGGGTACAAGAACAACCCTGGAAAATATCCAATCATGTGTGCATATAAACTATGCAAAGTGGAGTTCAGATACTGGGGGATGCAGTCTAAAATCGAGAGATTTATCCATGATGTTGGTGAGGATCTGTAGTCTTACTGTCAAAGAAATTTGTACTTACTGTCAAAATGTTTACATTGTTTTTAGCATTTCTGACTCAGAATGCAGCAGCATGCATGTTACATAAACAGGGTGTGATTAGTTTTTCATGTGTGGATGCCTTAAGAGGACACTAGGCTACTCATATTAACACTTGGCACAGAATCCTGTGCATAGAACATAAGTGATGCCCAAAAGGAGATTCTCAGGTTTGATTTTGACAGTGCCATGGAGGATGGCTGTGGGGACTGCCCAGAGTAGTCAGCATCACTCCTGTTGTTTGCCGTTAGATTTCATGTAGACCGTAACCATGTTTGGCCATACCTATATTCTGTTTCAAACCCAGAGTGGGCAGGATCTTAATCCTCTGAAAAACGGATGCATTTGTCAAAAACCTAGCTAATGCTTTCAAAGGTCTATTCATTTTCCTTTAATGGGCCAAGTCTTCAGCCGCCTCCCAAATCCAAGTAAATGGACTTTGCAAAAGGATCTGCCACAGGGTTCAGTAGAAGTGGGGTTCTCTAACCTGTCCCACATTCCAGAGCTGCTCTCTCTCTCTCTCTCTCCCCCGCTTCCCTTCTGAATGAGAGAGACCTGCCCTGTAAACTTCCTCAGGGCCCAGCAATTCAAAAAGGCCTGAGGCTAGGAGGGCTAGAACAATTTGTATAGTGGGAGTGCTGAGAGTCATTGAGCCAAACTGTAAACACTGAATATAATGCAAACCACTTCAAGCCAAGGGGTGCTGCACACATTGTTTCAGCATCTATGCCCAGGGTTGTTCTTTGTGGAGTGTTCCTGTAGGTGCTCCACCTTAGGTGCTTCAGTGCCATTGAGCTCGAGGTCGGAGATTTGTGACAGCAGTGCCTGTGGCCGGCCACGCGCTCAGGGAGCCTGTGTGTGTGTCCTGAGGAAGCTGTTGTACATGCACGTCCTCCCCCCTTCCCCCAAGTTCCTTCTCTTCTGCTGTGTTCACTGGTCAGCAGTCTCCCTTCATCCGCATCTTACCTTTCTACCTACCTAGAATTTGCCTCAGAAATCCCGCCTAGTTGATTTAGCCTAACTCTTCTGACCCTTTACTTTCTTTATTCAAACAAACAAACAAAAAGACGCATCGCCGGATAAGCGTGAGAAGCCGCGTACTAAGCCCACACAGTGCCAACTCCCTAGGCTATTCCAGGCTCGTCTGGATTTAAAAGGTGTACGAGTCGCAAGCTATCCTTTTCAGTTTCTGATGGGCACGCAGAGTGTGTTCATTGTCTGGACGAACACCACTTTACAGAGCATTGCCCACACTGCCAAATGTTCACAGACTGATCCAGGAAATTGAGGGAGCTACAGCTTAAACTGCTGCAAATGGAGAAAAAGGCTCGGTAAGCGTCTGACTTAGAGCAATCTACTCCCTCCAGACAAATATCACCTGGGATGGAGTCGGAGTTAATGGCGCATACAGGATCGAGTCCTAAGGACCATGAAAACGAAAACAAGAAACAGTCCCATTCCTCCTCTGGGATTGACTCCCCATTGAGGAAGTGTGCTTCCCACAAAAAAGCTGCACCGGCAACCCTGCAAATGGGTTGTGATAAACAACAGACAGCAGGGACCAGCAAGGAGAAAAGCCAGGACTCTAAACACCCACAGTATTCCTTCCATAAACCGCCAGAGGCAAAGCGCAAAGCCTCAGCAGTGACACCGAGCCAAACGGCTACGGTACTGTCTTCTATGCCAAACAGACACCACTCGCAGAATCACAGAATCATAGAACACTAGGACTGGAAGGGACCTCGAGAGGTCATCGAGTCCAGTCCCTTGCCCCATGGCAGGACCAAATACTGTCTAGATCATCCCTGAAAGACATTTTATCTAATCTATTCTTAAATATCTCCACAGATGGAGATTTCACAACCTCCCTAGGCAATTTATTCCAGTGTTTAACCACCCTGACAGTTAGGAACTTTTTCCTAATGTTCAACCTAAACCTCCCTTGCTGCAGTTTAAGCCCATTGCTTCTTGTTCTATCCTCAGAGGCCAAGATGAACACGTTTTCTCCCTCCTCTTTATGACACCCTTTTAGATACCTGAAAACTGCTATCATGTCGTTCCCTCCCCCCCCCCCCCAGTATTCTCTTTTCTAACTAAACAAACCCAATTCTTTCAGCCTTCATTCATAGGTCATGTTCGCTAGACTTTTAATCATTCTTGTTGCTCTTCTCTGGACCCTCTACAGTTTCTCCACGTCTTTCTTGAAATGCGATGCCCAGAACTGAACACAATACTCCAACTGAGGCCTAACCAGTGCAGAGTAGAGCAGAAGAATGACTTCTAGTGTGTTGCTTACAACACTCCTATTAATGCATTCCAGAATCATGTTTGCTTTTTCTTCAACAGTATCACACTTGACTCATATTTAGCTTGTGGTCCACTATAACCTCTAGATCGCTTTGTGCCGTACTCCTTCCTAGACAGTCGCTTCCCATTCTGTATGTGTGAAACTGATTGTTCCTTCGTAAGTGGAGCACTTTGCATTTGTCTTTATTAAACTTCATTCTGTTTACCTTAGACCATTTCTCCAATTTGTCCAGGTCATTTTGAATCATGACCCTATGCTCCAAAGCAGTTGCAATCCCTCCCAGCTTGATATCATCTGCAAACTTAATAAGTGTACTTTCAATGCCAATATCTAAATCGTTGATGAAGATATTGAACAGCGCCGGTCCCAAAACACACCCTTGCGGAACCCCACTTGTTACACCTTTCTAGCAAGATTGAGAGCCATTAATAACTACTCTCTGAGTACGGTTATCCAGCCAGTTATGCATCCACCTTATAGTAGCCCCATCTAAGTTGTATTTGCCTAGTTTATTTATAAGAATATCATGCAAGACCATATCAAACGCCTTACTAAAGTTTAGGTATACCACATCCACACTTCTCCCTTATCCACAATCATTATCCTATCAAAGAAAGCTATCAGATTGGTTTGACATGATGATCTTTACAAATCCATGCTGGCTGTTCCCTATCACCTTACCGACTTCCAAGTGTTTGCAGATGATTTCCTTAATTACTTGCTCCATTATCTTCCCTGGCACAGAAGTTAAACTAACTGGTCTGTAGTTTCCTGGGTTGTTCTTATTTCCCTTTTTATAGATGGGCACTGAGTGCGAGTAAATCAACGAAAGCAGCACCTCCGACACTGTAAGCGTACCCAGCATCACTCCCACATAACAAACAGCTGGCGTTTGCGATAACACCACTCTGCACTCCACAAGCCTCCTGCCTCCCGCCTCCCCCAGCTCCACAGCTGCTATCACAATTTATAACTTCAGTGGAGCTGTCAGCCAGCTCCATACCGGAGTCGCCTCTCCTCAGCACCAGCGGTACCCTGAATGCCTCACGGTGCAACCTTTCAATTACACTGGCCAGCTGTATTGCTTCGTCACTCAGTGTCAATGAGGAGATGTCTTACAAACCGTCGCGATTAAAGTGACGCACTACTCAAAGAGCACAGTAGTACAGCCAGCAATGGCAGCTACCACAGTGCTTCCCAACCCAGTTTATGCCTAACTGGCCATATTGGAACCCCTCAGCAGCTTATAGGCAACAACAATCTGCCCAATCACAGCAAAAGAGCCAAACATCAAGGTCACAGGCACCTAACAGCCATACTGTAGAACAATACAGCTCAGACTCAGAGGAACAGGAGGTGGACTATATGGGGGAAGAACAGTGATCTTCCCCTTCTCCACCCAGGCAGAATTCCTCCACATCCCCAGAGGATACCATCGTAATCCTGCCACCAATTATGGGTGATGACTTTAGGTCGTTTCAGGACCTCTTTAAGAGAGTCACTGACACCTTGGAGATCTCTCTCTGATGTGCCACAGACACAGCACAAGCTTATAAACATTTTACAAACATCTTCTGTCACAAAGCTGGTCATCCCCATGAATGAGGCAATAATGAGCCCTGCCAAAAATATATGGCTCAAACCGGCCACAGCCACTCCCATTTCTGTAGACAGAAAATACTATGTCTCTCCCAAAGGGGCAGAATTTCTTTTTTCACACCTGGTACCAGGTTCCCTTGTGGTAGAAGCTGTGAACCAGAGGGGAAAACAACAAGCAACACGAATAACTCCATACGATAAGGACTGGAAGAGACAAGATGCAATGGGGGAAAAGGCATATTCCTCTGCAAGCCTACAAATGAGAATTGCTAACTATACCACATTATTAGCAAAATACACCCACCAGATCTTAGACCAATTATCAGCTTTTATTGACCCAATGTCGGACAATAAGAGAGATCAGTTTAAAACAAACATTAAAGGCACATTAATATCCTGTACTACCCTGCAGGCTGCCTCAACTTAGCGGACACAGTAACCAGATCACTCGCTGCAGCTGTGGTAATGAGATGAGCCTAATGGCTTCAGCTTTTGGGGATTTCCCATAGAAGTTCAATCTACTATAGAAGACCTCCCATTTGAAGGTACGAAGCTTTTCTCAAAGTCCACAAATACCTCTGCATATCTTGAAGGACTAAAGAGCTACCCTCAGAACCTTAGGCATTCAGGTGCCTATTACAAGAAGAAAGCAAAACAGGTCATTCCAACAAAGATACAGACACATATCATTTAATCAACATCTATGACAATAGACGACATCCAAAACAAAACAGGCAGAGACAGCCCCCCTACCAAGCCTCCGCTCAACATCCATCAGTATCCAGGCAAAGTTTTGAAGCCCTGGTCGTGGGTCTGACAACCCCAAAATTCCCGAGGCAGCAATCCACTTCATCCTCAGTATTTGGCAACAGACTAGCCGACTTTTATACAACACGGTCGACCATTACCACCGACAGGTGGGTGCTGGAAATCGTGAAAACAGGCTACTGCATTCTGTTTATACCTCCGCCCCCCTTTCCCATCCCTTTTCACGGACTCCTCTCATGAGATATTGCTTCTATAAGAGGCAGAACACCTACTCAGCCTCAGTGCCAGAGAGGAGGTACCAGAACAACAGAGGGGCAGGGGATTCTATTCTTACTATTTCCTCACCACCGAAAAGTCAGGTGGTTGGAGACCAATATTAGACCTACGCAAGCTCAACCGTTTTGTCAAATATCAACATTTCAAGATGGTCACCCTTGTAACCATCATACCTGCCTTGGAAAAAGGAGCATGGCTGTCTACTCTCGACCTTTAGGATGCTTATTTCCATAAATCTATACACCCGGCACATAGGAGGTTTCTACGCTTTACAATAAAGAACAGACACTTCCAGTACAGAGTGCTACCATTTGGACTCTCAACAGCCCCAAGAGTATTCTCGGAGGTACTGGCAGTGGTCACCACACAACTACACAAAAACAAGATTTCAGTATTCCCATATCTGGACGATTGTCTTATAGCGAGCCGCACAGAAGACAACGCACTGCATGCTATCACAGTGGTGAAAACACTCTTTGAAAATCTCACTTTAAAAATAAACACAACAGACTGCACTTTGACCCCAACACAAGCACTGGAGTTCTAGGGGCACATCTGGATTGCATGAAAGCCAAAGCTTACTTACCTCACCACAGTTGAGTGACCATCAAGGACCTGATAGCAACAGCACAGAACAGTCCAGTCATACCAGAATGACTATGCCTGAAAATATTGGGACACATGGCAGTGGCAACATTCGTAGTACCCCATGCTCGACTACACATGAGACCAATACACGTCTTGCAAAGCCCAGTCTACTGACCACGAACCCACTCATTACACAAACTCCTGTCCATACCAAACAAGATAAATGATAGAAATGTAGCCGTGTTAGTCTGGTGTAGCTGAAATAAAATACAGGACTATGTAGCACTTTAAAGACTAACAAGATGGTTTATTAGATGATGAGCTTTCGTGGGCCAGACCCACTTTCTCAGATCAAATAGTGGAAGAAAATAGTCACAACCATATATACCAAAGGATACAATTAAAAAAAATGAACACATATGAAAAGGACAAATCACATTTCAGAACAGAAGAGGGATGCGGGGGGGAGGGGGAAAGAAGGAAGGTAAATGTCTGTGAGTTAATGATATTAGAGGTGGGGAAAGGTAGATGTCTGTGAGCTAATGGTATTAGAGGTGATAATTGGGGAAGCTATCTTTGTAATGGGTAAGGTAGTTGGTGTCTTTGTTGAGCCCCCCGCGGTGAGTGTCGAATTTTAGCATGAATGACAGTTCAGAGGATCCCTTTCAAGTGCAGATTTGAAAGTCTTCTGGAGTAGGATGCAAGTGATTAGGTCGTTGAGACAGTGTCCTTTCGACACTGGCTACTAAAGTGCCGTTCAAATTCCTGTTCTCACTTTCTGGTGACATCTATACTATTATAAAAGGAGAGTGTCCATCATGCTGTCTGTCACAGAGAACATTTGAGAAGACTTGAGAAGTTTCTAGGAGGAGGCAGGCCCCAACCTCACCTACAGCCCCGTCCGCTCTGCTGAGGCCCTGTCCCCACCACAGGAAGGGGAGGAATATGAGCACTGCACCCGTTCCCTCTCACCATGGAGAGGGGAAGAGCACGTGCATGCCCCCCCTCATCCCAGGATCCCCAGCCCAATGGGGAGGGAATAGGGTACATAGCCCCCAAAGCTCACTGCCCCTGGGAGCTGCGCAGAGGGAGGCAGCGACGTGTGCCCAGAGTGTGTGTACACTCCAGCATCCCTGGAGCAGCAAGGAGTGAAGCGGCTGCATGGCCTGAGTCTCCCTACCCCAGGGAGCAGCCAGGAGGGAGGAGGCCCCACAGCCTGAGCAGGACTAAGCCTCCCCGACCCCAGGAGCAGCAAGGAGGGAGGAGGCTACGTGGCTCCAGTCTCCCTGGCCCAGAGCAGTGGGAAGGGAAGCAGCCGTGCCGCCCAAGCCTCCCTGCCCCCAGGAACAGTGGGGAGGGAGGAGTCCACATGTACGTCTACCATCTCAACAGTATGGGGTAATACTAGTTATAAATAAAAAGCAGGCAACAGTATCTCCATCAGTGTAAACAAACTTGTTTGCCTTAGTGATTGGTAGAACAAGAAGTAAGATTGAGTGGACTTGTAGGCTCATTGCCTTATTTTTGAGTGTAGTTAGGTAACCAAAAATCCCTACATTTATAATTACACTTTTACGGTCGAATCAACAAGGAGTCCAGTTGCACCTTAAAAACTAGTAGTTTTATTATGGCATAAGCTTTTGTGATTTGCAACTTACTTCATCAAATGTGTGAAGTGAGCTACAACTCATGCAAGCATATGCCTTAATAAAATGGCCAGTCTTTAAGGTGCCATCAGACTCCTTGTTGTTTTTGCCGAAACCAATTAACACAACTACCTTTGAAATCTTTCATGATAGAGACATTGCAGTAGAGTACTTGTATGAGGTGAATTAAAATAAAATCTATTTAAATGTACAATGCATGTATTTAAAATAAAAAATAATACAAAGTGAGCACTGTAAACTTAGTATTCTATTATAATTGAAATCAATATGGAAAAAATAGAAAAACACGCAAAATATTTACTAAATTGTAATTGGTGTTTTACTGTTTAACAGTGTAATTAATCACAATTAAGATGTTTATTGATCACACAAATTACCTGTGATTAATTGATACCCTAATGTGAAGTGATTTAAGTTCCATAAAATAGGAGAAGTCTTTGAAGGAGAGACAGAAAATTGACTAAAGAGTGGAAATTAAAAGTTGGGTATTGTGGGAGATCAGTAAGCTTGCTTAACAACTCTGGAAGCAATACTTACTACGTGGGAAGTAGTCTCCCTTTTTAAAATATATTTCCTTAGCATTGGTAACAGTTTGTAGGATTTCTTAGAGGGTAAGTAAGTAGTCCTGTGGCAGTCTCCTTAGAGTCAGTCTCTCTCTCTCTCTCTCTTTTTCGAAATACCCTATTTCGAGATAAAAAATGCTGTTTAGATGCAGTTATTTCGAGAAAAAATCCTTTTTTTGAAATAACCCTTACTCCTTGGTTTAAGGGTTATTTCAAAAGAAGGGTTTTTTCTCGAAATAACCGCCTCTGAATAGTGTTTTTAATCTCGAAATAGGGTATTTCAAAAAAGCAGCTGGCCACAATTATGCAAATGAAGCGCGGGAAATTCAAATCCACGCTTCATTTACAATTTCGGTCTGTTGCATTTGCATTCCTCTCTTGGAAGAGGAATGCTGTTGTCAGTTGAAATGGTCAGGGCAGTGTGTGCATGTGTGTTACACCCAAGTCTTCAACTGCTGAGACACAAAGTCTCATTGCAGTGGGCAGCCTAAGAGGCTAGAACCGGGGTCCCGTCGCAGAGGGCAGCCAACAGGCTCTCAGACGCCCCGGTGTGTGTGTGCGCTATACACCCGAGACTTCAACTGCTGAGACCGGGGTCCCTTGCAGCGGGCAACCTGGAGGAGGTTGACAGGCGCCCCAGTGAGTTCATAGGGAAAGCTTATAACACCTCAGATTTTAGCTGCTAGGATACAGAAATCCCTTCGCAGCGGGCAGCCTGGGGAGGCTGAGAGGTGCCCCAATGGATCTGTCCCCTGGAAGCGACACGATCCAAAACACCCAAGCTCTTCCTATACCTGTCCCTTTTGACTGGCTGAAGTTCTTTTGTTTGTGTTTGGTTCGGGTACAGCAGCACGGGTTCAAGTCAGAAGCTTGACACGCACTGGCTTATTTATAGGAGAAAGAGAAAAGAAATAAAGAAACTTGGTTCAATATATATATATATATTATAAGTGAATGAGGGCATCCCACTTATTCCCAAAGTTTATAGCTAAATCACCTTACCAAAGGCAGTTTACAATAGAAATGAAGCAGTTTGCCTTAAGAAACTATAATAAAGTAACTAAACTTATAACAGAGTGACAAAGTGTACACATAAAGAAAACACATTGCAGGTACAATTCTCACCCCTGCGTTCCAGACTTAGCATGGCCAGCATCTTTCTTTCAATTCCTCGGGAAGAAGTAGGGCGAGGTTGGGCATCCCACGGACCTCGGGAGACAATCAATACCTGCGAGCAGGTGTAGGTGATTGGAGCTCAAATGGGGTGGGCAACTAAACCCTCTTTATACCCCTTGGGTCACATGGGCTTCTTCCTGGTCTCAAGTGGCCAGTTAGGAAAAATGGCTTTGAATGCCAAGTTTCCCACGAAGGGTGCAAAGCATAATTCACACCTGGGAAGATGCAGACAATGGGCACCTCTGGTATGTGATGAGCGAAGATTCCTCTCCTGAGACAGTGCAGGCGTGTCAATTACTGATCCTAGCCATCACGGCGACGGGAGGCCTCCCAGTCGTCAGCTAGCCCATTTACTGTCTGGTTTCTGTTTATGGTAGAGTCAGGGACAGGCACCACACCTGCGTTCCCAAGGCATCAAAGGCTGACTGCCTTTCTCTTGTTCTCTGGGGGGGGGGGAAACAAGATGGGGTTCGGGGAAAAACAAGATGGGGTTTGTGTCTGGCTACAGCTGTATAGACATAGTCTGTGTATCTCACACACACACACACACACACACGTGGTAACACAGCTACTCCTCTGATGTATAGATCAGCAAAGTCATTTGTCCATGGTCAACTACTCAGTACCAGAACTGGGAGTGGCATGCAAGAGTTCAGGCTCCCAGTTTTCTGTGGTATGTTGTTTGACTGTGCTTCCTTAAAGTATGTCTACACTGCTCGCTCTTCATGACTGGAGGAGAGCTCTTCCAACAATTAAAAAAAATGAAACCAAAAACCTGAACTAGGGGTGGTAACTTAATTGCTGGGAGGAAAGCGATGTGTAGTGCTTTTTAGCACTAAAACTTTCATTGCTCAGGGGGTGTTTAGAAACCGCTTTAATGAAGTACTCTAGAAAGTTCAGGAAAAGTGTTGAAAGAGAAGAAAATATTAGTTTAGTTAAATATAGAAAAAATTTGGTTACCTTTCTGAGGGGCAAGGTAAGGAGGTAAGTAGTTAGCAAGGCTGTTAGCATTTTCTGAGTCTCTTATTCAACATAGCAGTCATTTTGTTAACTAATTGTACAGTTGCTTTGCTGTCTGATGTTGTGAAGCACTCAAAATATGGGTTATTAAATTAGTCAAAATATGGGTTATTAAATTAGTGAACCCCAAAGCATTTAATTACATTAACAAAGCACAGTATTTCACAAGTTTAGGTTTTTTGCCATTCTCACTCAGTTGATACCCTTTATACATGAGTTACATTTCTTTTGTTTTTCTTAAACAAATCAGTGATGAGGTGTCTTAAGAGCTTTTATTACAGACAGTGTGTACTCCAGTGCTGATGACTTGAGAGCTTTCTAGATAAGCCAGTATTTTTCTGAAAAGTTTTGCTCAGTTCCCCTCCCTCCGCAGACAGGCTGCTGCCACCCTGTGCTGCTGCCTCTGATACAGAGGCAGTAGTGTGAGGTGGCAGGGGGCTCTCTGGGAGTGCATTGGCTGCTGGCCCTACCCCTGGGGACTATTGAATAGTCATGTAATCGCTAAAATTTGATGTGATTACACGATTATTCAATGAGTCGACCAGTCAGTGTATGGCACCAACAGGCTTGCGGTTGGCTGTGTGGGGGAAGGCAAGCAGCATATGCCCACAGACAGGTACAAGCAGCAGGACCAGCTGAGTCAATGGGAAAGCCCCCTCCCAAGGAGTTGAGTGATGCTGTGCTAGTATTAGCGGGCCTTCACAAACTGCGATGGGCAGACATAAGGCCTAGTGTATTACACTTCAACCCAGACATCAGTCAAGCTAACACAAAGGGTCTGTGGGAATGCTGAGAGCAGCTTTACAACGCCTGCCTCCCACTTCCCTGAGTGTAACCCTCTAGCCAGGAAAAGTTCACCCCCCCGCAGTTGCTCCAGTCTAAGGCACTGGGCAGGCAGGGCACATTGTGCTGTAGAATAGCCTTTGGCAGATTTCTTACATTTCAGCTCTTAACTATTACCTAACTAGCCAATAACCCATCATACAACGGAATTTTTCGAGACTCTCCTCCATGTCCGTCTCTCTCTCCTCCTCCTCCTCCTGCCTCCCCCCTCTCTCTCTCAGCTCTCCTCCACCTCCTGCCTCTCTCTCTCCGTCTCTGTTTCTCTTCTCCTCCTCCTCCTGCCTCTCACTCTCCCTTTCTCTTCTCCTCCCCCTCCTGCCTCTCATTCGGGGGCAAGCAGTGCAAGCATCTGTTTGGGCTCCACGCTCCTCATGCAGCATGGGGAGTGCGGAGCCTAAATCGCCTCTTGCTCCCCACGGTAGCCCAGTGGAGCGGTGCAGAAATCTGCTTAGCGCTACAGTGATAGGCGAAGGGGGGCAGAGTGGTGACGTACACGTCTCCCTTCCCCTCCCGCCGTGGCGCTCGGCTGAGTTCTGCGCCGCTCAGCTGGGCCGCGGCGGGGGAGCAAGCGGCGGCAAGCTGAGCAGCACAGAACTCAGCCAAGCACCATGGCGGGAAGCAAGTTTGCCCCCCAGAGGCAAGTCTGTAACGCCACAGCATTACAGACTCACAGACACTGGGCTACTATATATATGATTAATCTAACTTAACACAACCACATTATTAGCATGATAGGCAAGAAACTTGATAGGCTACAAGTGTATTAAAAGCTTTGCTAAAGTCAACACATCCCCTGCCTTCCCAATGTCCACAGAGCCAGTTACCTCATCGTAGAAGGCAATCAGGTTGGTCAGGCATGACTTGCCCTTGGTGAATCCATGTTGACTATTCCTGATCACTTTCCTCTCTCAAAGTGATTCAAAATGGATTCCTTGAGGATCTCCTTCATGATTTTTCCAGGGACTGAGGTAAGGCTGACTGGTCTGTAGTTCACTGGATTATTCTTCTTTCCTTTTTTAAAAATGAGCACTACATTTTAGAGATGTAATAGTATACTTGATTAACTGATAAGCAAAAGGAAAAGCTGCTGGCCTCACCCCTATGGACTGTAGAATAGTCGAGTAACTGATAAGAATTCATGAGGTTAATCTACTATTCAATTATTTGATATGTAAGATACCTACTACATTTGCCTTTTTCCAGTCATCTGGGACTTCCCCCGATCTCCATGACTTTTCAAAGGTAAATTGCAAGTGGTTCTGCAATGACATCTATCAACCTCCTCAGCATCCTCGACTGGATAAGATCAAGCTGCCACACTCTAAAAATAGTGTAGTTGGGGTTAGCATGGTGGTAGCCTAAGTTAGCTGCCCAAGTTCATTCCCTTTAGGGGTCCAGCTGGGTTTGTACTCTAGCCCAAGTTGCCACCAATGTCACCCCTGGCTATGCTATTTCTAGTGCATTAGCTCAAGCAAAGCTAGTGCACATAAGTCTACTTAAGTAGGGAAACATTCTGTCAGCTGAAATAAAGATGTACCTTAAAAATATTAAAATTGGAAGAACGTAATTCAGTAAAGGTTACATCTACCAAATTTGGCAGACATGAGCCTGACCCATATTACCACATGATAGGTTTGTGCTGCAGTATGTCCTGCAACAGTACAGGTTATTGCAGCTGTGTTTTGTAAAAATTGTACCTGGAGTTGCAGGGTTATTTGTTCTTATTAACTCTTGGTCAAAGTTCTCTCTCATCTTTTCCATCCATGTGCCAAATAATTTTGTGTTTGTGTACACTAAGGCATGTGCCAATGTGCACCACCCGTAGAAAAACAAACAAAAAAACCCTATCCATGGGCACTTTCCTAATCAGCTGGGCAGCATTTGAATCTCTCCTGAGCAGACACACAAGTGCACAGATTACAGGGAACACTGCTCTAAATCACATTTGCTCAGTTTACTAGTGTCATGCTTTTTTGTTCTAAAAGTCCAAGAAAGTTCTCCTGAGATCTGGCAGTAGAACTGGGAATCCCTTCTTGCACTAGGAGCATGGTTTTGTGGTTAAGCTACTGAACGGACGCTTGAGGTCAGCTTTCACTTCCCACTTGAGACAAGGCCTTCTTTTGTAATTTTGGAAAGGTTACATTGTCCCCAGCTCTACACCACAGTTCCCCATCTGTAAAGCTGCGATTATATTATTTTGTGAGTGATTCTGGCAATGGCCAATAACCTCTTCAGCAGTAGAAGTTGGGAACACAAGAAGCATCTTAAAAATTCCAATGATTGCTACCATCTCCCTTACCCAGAATCCCCCTCTTCTTTTTGCTGGATGAGCATCCAGATAGTGCTTTTCCGAAGCCTGCTTGGCTAAGACAAATATTGCTCTGCTAAGGAAGCTGGCATAATGTATCACCACATGTGTGTGAAGGGGCTGGCATTGGTTTGAAGCAATTCAGTTCTTATCAATAAACCAGAAAAATACAACTGAGATGGGGCTACTATAAGATGGGTGCATAATTGGCTGGATAACAATTCTCAGAGAATAGTTATTAATGGTTCACAGTCATGCTGAAAGGGCATAACAAGTGGTTTTCTGCAGGGGTCTGTTTTGGGAGTGATTCTGTTCAATATCTTCATGAATGATTTAGATATTGGCATAAAGAGTACGCTAATTAAGTTTGCAGATGATACCAAGCTGGGAGGGGTTGCAACTACTGTGGAGGATAGGATCATAATTCAAAATTATCTGAACAAACTGGAGAAATGGTCTGAGGTAAACCAAATGAAGTTTAATAAGGACAAATTCAAAGTACTCCATTTAGGAAGGAACAACCAGATTCACACATACAGAATGGGAAGCGACTGTCTAGGAAGGAGTACTGCAGAAAGGGATCCAGGGGTCATAGTGGACTATAAGCTAAATATGAGTCAACAATGTGACACACTGTTGCAAAAAAAGCAAACCTCATTTTGGGATGCATTAACAGGAGTGTTGTGAGCAAGACATGAGAAGTCATTCTTCTGCTCTATTCTGCACTGATTAGGCCCCAGTTGAAGTACTGTGTCCAGATCTTGGCACAACATTTCAAGAAAGATGTGAAGAAATTGAAGAAGGTCCAGAGAAGAGCAACAAAAATTATTAAAGGTCTAGTGAACATGAGCTATGAGGGAAGACTGAAAGAATTTGACTTGTTTAGTTTGGAAAGGAGATTTTGGAATCTCTCTCTCTGGAGATGTTTAAGAGCAGGTTAGACAGACATCTATCAGGGATGGTCTAGTCTCTAGAGGGTGCTTGGTCCTGCCGAGAGGGCAGGGGACTGGACTCAATCTCTCGTGGTCCCTTCCAGTTCTAGTGTTCTATGATTCTATTATCTTTCTGTCTCAGTGGGGTGTTCAGGATCAATTAAGTGATGTTTGTGACATGCTCATATACTGTGGTAGTGGGGGTCAGAAAAGAACTTGGATCATAGCCAGCAAGAAAGATTCTTTCCATAAGTCATATTGTACAGTGTAATCTGATTTTTTTTCCTTGTGCGGATTTGTCGTGCCTGAAAGAGCCATTCCCAACTTAATTGTCACATCCTAGCTTTCAAGGCTTGTAGTTAGATACAAATATGTTTTGTTCAATGAAAGTATTTGAACTGGAATGACAGGTACACAATAAACAGAGAGAAACACAATATCATTTTCAAAAGATTAGTGTTGTAAGAGGTGATTTAGATCTCCATGCAAACCATTCATCCAGTTCTAGTACAGAACAGGACTGTTCTCTTGTTGGAGTGAGTGTTGAACATATAATTCCTTTAATCTAAGGGAAGGAGAGTGAGACCAAAAGGGGAAAAGGAATTAAAGGAGGCTGGTGTATTATCCCATGGTGTTTTGTTGGTCATAATGATAACAACAAAGGTCTGTAATACATTCTACACTGGCAAGTTCTTCTTTGAGTAATGTCCCCGTCGGTGCTCCACTGTAGGTGATGGGTCACACAGAGCCACAGATTGGAGCCTTGCAAAGCCATTTCCCCCATTGAGCCGCACGTGCGCAGGAGGCGTCTCGAGATGCTCCCACCCAAGTGTGCTAGTCGTGTGGCTCAACTCCTCCCTTTCAGTTCCTCTTTAACCACCCTCATCAGCAGACGGAGCTCCAATATCTCCCTTGTCAGTCTGTTATCTCTCTTACTGTTCCACAAGTTATTACAGCCTCTCCCCAAGTTACGAACGAGTTACAGACCAAACACTTGGCTGTAACTAATTTGTTCGTAACTCGGACCCCATTGAGTTACATAGCGACTGCGCTGTTCTTAAGAGCGGGTCATGTTTGTAACTCGGGAACCACCTTTACGACTGCTCCATGGGAGCTTTGGTCATAAATGCGAACGGTCATAATTTGACCGTTCGCAACTCGGGGACTGGCTGTATTAGTTTTCCTCGTTCATTTACCAAAAAAAAAAAAAAAATTAAAAAATCGCCCCTAGGGATTTGAACATGGCTTCCCGCACAGTACCTCTGAGAACCGGGCTTCTCCTGGCTCTTCCCCATCTCAAAAAAAAAAAAAAAAAGAAAGAGAAAAGACAATAATGAGATAGCACCTGAAACAACCAAATATGTCAGGCTCCTCAGGCTTTAAAAATGTGAGGAGTGCCTGGAGCCCATGCCTGTATTGGAAGGCCATTTGATATGTATATGGTGTTTGGGGGGGGAACCCACACACCACAAAAATGTGACCATTGTTCCTCCCTCAAGAGCCAGAAAAGAGAGAGAGCTCCGCCTCAGGATGGTCCTGTTTGATAAAGCTTTACAGCTGGCTGAGACACAGAATGCCTCCTGACTGTGGAAAAACTCACCTAAAAAAAAGACCTGTTTCCCCACTCCCCAGGAAAACTTCAAAAAAGAAAGCCTCGCCATCATGCTCTCTTCCCTTTTCCTCCTCCCCAAGAACTAGCAGGGGAGAGACACAGGGCACCGTGGAGACCCCTGCTACCAAAGCATCTGGGAGAGCTTCAATTCTAGCACCTGAACCAGGACGTGCTTCCTCGGTGCTGGCAGAAGCTCAATAGCGCTCCATTCATGCGGCACCACATGAGAAACCGGCAGTGTGAAAAGCCGTGAAGCCACAAGGAAAAGCGGCTCGCTCAATTAAAGTGGCACCAGCTCCAACAGTGCCACATGCTTCTACACTGGCGCCATCTGTGCTGATGGACCCGGAGCTGAGCCAGGCAGCACCCGAGATGCCGCAATCAAATGTTGAAAAACAGAGCAGGCATCAATACTCATGCTCTCCTTCTGGAGGTCTATCACCTGCAAGGTCTTCAACCAGGGGCTCTCCTCACATATTAAAATCTCCACTGTTGTCTCACCATGGTCCTTTACCTGACAATGATCAGATGTCTGTATTTTCCTCACAGCATACATCTCCAATGAAGTCACACTCATACCAGTATAGGGCTTGACCACATCAAAGCCCTTGGCACTCATACTGGGCTTACCTATCCCCACCTTACCTACCACAGTGACCACCTTGGGAACACTGGGACCCATATAGACAGTAATTCTCAGCTCACTCTACACCAGCAAGAAAAAGCACGCCCCCCAACATGATCCCCGCTTCTTACAGAAGACTCAGAGGAGGAGGAGGGTCAAATTCCGGGCAAAGACCCAGACATGCACGCACTCAATGTTCTTTAATCAGATAACTCTCCATCACAAATAGATAATGCATTACATGAGAAGATTGCCTTACCTATCTGAGGCAAATATGGAAACGTTGGATGAACTATGGAAAACATCGGCATCTATTCTGCCTACCAGCAAAAGGACGGACAGAAAATACTTTATTCTTCCAAAAGACATGGAATTTCTGTTAACCCCCCTTGACCCCCCCAGCAAACTCCTTAGTGGTAGAATCAGCGCAGCAGAGATCTAAATTGCCACAGTATAGGTCTGGTAACCAAGACAAAGATCATAAGAAGTTAGATCTCTTTGGCAGAAAAATCTACTCTTCTTCCACACTGCGATTGAGAATTTCATATTACTCTGCCTTTTTGGCAAACCATGATTTTGATAACTGTTCCAAATTGGGAGATCTCATGCAACATCTCCCTGAGTCGAAAAGACATATCCTCAAAGCAGTAGTCCATGAGAGTCATACAATCGTTTGCACTGCTTTACAAACAGTATTGAATGTTGCCAATATCGCAGCTAAGGTGACAGTTACAGCAGTGGTAATGCACAGGGCATCCTGGCTACAGGCCTCTGGTGTTCCCCATGAACTTCAGTCCAAAGTAGACGACTTGCCATTTGATAAATTGAAGTTGTTTGCAGCTACAGCAGACGAAGTTCTGAATAATAGTAAAAATTCAAGGACTATGCTCTGCACTTTGAGCATGGATACCCTGCCTTATAGGCAAAAATGATACATCCCCTGTAACAACAACAGATATGGACAATATAATCGATTACCACAGAGACCCTATGAAGATACCAGACCGAGGCAGCGAGCACAGAGAAGACACTCCAACCAGGGTTGCCCTTCTACTAACCAAGCCACAAAACAGCAGGTTTGAAGGTGTGATTGAGGGTCTGCAAGGCCTCCCTAGCGATCTAATGCTGAGACAAGATGGCAATCTTTTTACCCACCATTTGCACCCCTTTCTACCACATCCATAACATCAGATCACTGGGGGCTGGAAATAATTTGAATTGGATATACTATCTCATTTACTACTACCCCCTCATACCGTACTCCCTACCCAGTCCCTCTTCAGGGACCCTTCTTACAAGGCCCTACTAAAACAAGAGATTGATCGACTCCTCATGATTGGGGCCATAGAGACAGTACCCAAGGAATTTCACAGAAGGGGGTTCTACTTGAATTACGTCTTGACAGAGAAAAAGTTGGGGGGTTGGAGACCAATCCTCAACCTCTACAAACTGAACAAATTTCTCAAGAAACACCAATTCAAGATGGTCACGCTCACGACAACTATTCCGGCATTAGATCAAGGGGACAGGTGTGCAGCCCTCAACCTGCAAGGTGCTTTCATGTCGCCATCCACTCAGCACACAGGCTTTATCTACGCTTTATCTAGGACCAGACCATTTTGAATACAAAGTCCTACCTTTTTGCCTTTCATTGGCTCCTCAAGTATTTTCAAAGGCATCCCTCAGGCAACAACACATCATCATCTTTCCGTGCCTCAACGACTGCCTGATAAAAGGGGCGTCACGGGAGGAAACCATTTCCATGACAGACATAGCTAGAACCCTCCTCAGTCGTCTACGCCTTCTAATCAACTAACAGAAATCAACACTGCACCCAGTCCAAGACATAGAGTATATCAGCACTCTCCTGGATTAAATCACAGCTCGTGCATACTTACCTCAACAACAATTCATAACTATACAAGACCTGATAAACACGATATCCATGACCCCTACTACCTGATAAACACGATATCCATGACCCCTACTACTACTACCCGTATACCCCTCACCTACCTCCAATTGATGAGTTACATGGCTGCAGCTACTTACATGGTCCATCATGCCCGTCTACACTTCCGCTGCTTTCAGTTCTGGATAGCAACCATGTATATCCCATCTCGACACTCTTGGAACAAGAGAATTACCATACCATTGAATGTTCTCTCATCTCTATGATGGTGGACATCACTGGACAATTTTCTGGTCGGGGTTCCATTTCACCAAACCGAACCCACTATACAAATTACTACAGACGCAGTTCTCCTTGGTTGAGGAACCCATATAAACAATCAAGTGGTCCAGGGCAGATGGTCTCTGGACGAGACATCATTGCACATCAACCTTTTTGAGCTGAGGGCAGTAAGAAATGCTTCTACACATTTTGCGCCCAGAATTCTTAATTGTACAGTCCGCATTCTGACAGACAACATCTCTACAATGTTTTATATAAACAGACAAAGCAGTGCCCGCTCCTGCTCCCTATGAATGGAACCCATCTGTCTGTGGAACTGGTGCATTCGTAACCAGGTCAAACTTGTAGCATCTTACCTACCTGGGGCCAGCAACACCAAAGCAGACTCCCTTAGCCATGGACCATGAATGGGAATTACATACAGAGATCACCAACTCAATATTCCACTAATGGGAATGGCCATCAGTAGAACTCTTTGCTTCTTCCCAGAATATCAAATATCCCCGATTCTATTCCCAAGCAGGACTTGGCAAACACTCCCTAGGAGATGCATTTCTGATCAAATGGACAGTCCCTCTGCATAATGCTTTACTCCTCTTACCGCTTATTCCCAGAGTTCTACACAAAATCCACACTGAAGGGGCTCTTGTCATCCTGATAGCCCCGTCATGGTTGCACCAGACTTGGTACTCATGCCTTTACAGACTAGCGGCTCAACCTCCCTACCTATCACCACGTTGAGCAGACCTTCTCTCTCAGAACAATGGGAAGATGCTGCACCCACAATCATATACTCTTCATCTCCAGGCATGGCTTTTCTCTGGTTCATGGAAGTAGAAGACTGATGTTCTCAGCGGGTGAAGAATGTTCTCCTCCATAGCAGGAGACTTTCTACGCGAAAAACTTAACTGCAAAAATGGACACAGTTCTCCTAGTGGTGTCAGAGAGCTGAAATAGACCCTCGGGCATCCCCACTGAATGCCATCCTTGATTACATGCCAGATCTTAATACGTTGGGGCTTTCACTCTCTTTCTCTAAGGGTCCACCTTTCCGCAAATAACAGCTTTTCTCGTCCCTGTGGATGGTTTCTCCATATTTGCTCATCCTGTCACTAAAAGGTTTCTTAGGGGCCTTCACAATGTATACCCCACCCCCTTATGGAACCTGAACTTTGTTTTGGATTATCTGACCAGGCCCCCCTTTGAACCACTGGCCACAGTGGTATTCCCCTTCCTCTTTATGAAAGTCTGCTTTTTGCTAGCCGTCACTTCAGTGAGGAGATTAGGGGAACTGGGGGCCCTTATGGTGGAATCCCCATACACAGTTTTCACAAAAGACAGAGTCACACTGAGACCTCACCCAGCGTTCTTACCAAAAGTCTGTACAGCATTCCACATGAATGAACCCATTGTGTTACCAACCTTTTTCCCAACAACGAGACGCTAGCTTACATACTCTAGATATCCAACAAGCATTGGCCTTCTTGGAGAGAACATGATCATTTCGTGAATCTCAGTGACTTTTATTTCCATTGCTGAATGCTCAAGAGGCACACCTGTTTCATCCCAACATATCTCAAAGTGGATATCAACATGTATAGTTAGATGTCACACTCTGGTCAACAAACCATTACAACATCCACCACGAGCACATTCTACTAGGGCCTCCACGGCCTTTTTGAACAATGTCCCCTTAAAAGACATTTACTAAGCTGCCTCATGGTCATCAGACCACACTTTCACTAAACACTATGCCATCTTACCACGACTCGCTTCCAATTCAGCAGTGACTACAGCAGCGTTATCCACCACCGCTAAACAATGACTCAGACTCCCTCCATCTGGATCAAATACTGCTCTGTAGTCACCTACCATGGAGCACCCATGGGGACATCACTCGAAGAAGAAAAGGGAGTTACCTTGTGCAGTAACAACTGTTCTTTGAGATGTGTGTCCTCATAGGTACTCCACGATTCTCCTTTCCTCCCCTCTGCTTGGAGTCTGTCTTAGTTGGGCGTAAAAGAGGAACTGAAAGGGAGGAGTTGAGCCGCACAACTAGCACACTCGGGCGAGAGAGTCTTGAGACGCCTTCTGCGCATGCACGGCCCAATGGGGGAAACTGCTTTGCAAGGTTCCAATCTGCGCCTCCTACAGTGGAGCACCCATGGGGACACACATCTCAAAGAACAGTCATTACTGCAAGAAGTGAGTAACTCCCTTTTTTGTGGCCAAAACATCCTTTCTGGCAACAAAACCAAAGCTTGGTCTGAGTGTAGAGAGTTTAAGTGCTTAAACAGAGCAGTGTGGTTACAGCACCAGCACTGTTTGAGAAGTCTCCCAGTGCTGTAGGTAAACCACCACCATAAGGGGAATAGCTAATAACTCCCAGCTCGAGATTCTGTTTATGCTGTTGCTTTACAGCACTGAAGCTTGTTGTGCTCAGAGGGGTGTTTTTTTCACATCCCTGAGTAAGACATTTACAGCATAGTTACTTGCCAGTGTAGACTTGCCTAAGCCTTTTACAGGGAGTTTCTGAGGAGCTTGGCAGCCTTTCGTAGTGTGAGCACAGATTGTCATGCTAATGAGCCTCCTGGAATAGGGGAAGGCAGATGAAGCAGGGGTCCAGTATTGAGGTGGAGGTGGAAGGGTCAATGTAATCAGACGAAGTACTCACCCTTTCTCAAGATACTTAAGGAATCTGTTTTTGCCACCATCATAAAAGGTACCATTTCCAATCCATAGTAGATCTCAATGACCACTGTGGAAGAGCACAGCATGGTGCAGTTAAAACCTCTGACAACATTTCTTGGGTTTGGCCTCTCAGCCACAAAAAAGGAAGAAAAAAAGGACACGTGACTGGGTGTTTAAGCCTTGTTTATAACTGCTGACTATCCAGTTGTTCTTGGAAAGGCATTGGCGGTGACACCCATAGTTAAAGAGTTTCCAGCAAGTCCATGACAGATAATCTGGCTGGTGAAACAAAATCAAATTGAACTGGGGAAGTTTAAACAGAATTGAGATACTAATCACTTCTCTCCTGCCGCAGGTCACAATGTGGTGCCTAGCATATGCATCAGTTGCATGAAATTAGCTCTTGAAAAATGGCAATGGATACCTGTAAGCATGCACAAAATATTGATACACTGCATTGTATTGTGCAAACAAAACCTGAGCTTGGACTGTTCTGACACAAGAACCAGTGACCTAATAAACAGTCTTCCTGTCTTGAGTCATCCTATCCGCAGCAATAAATGAGTCCGTGGTGCTTGGCAGACTGGCTTGTAGCACCATTGTCTGACTGAGAACTCACCAAAATAAATAGTAACACTACATAGGGCTGCAGGGAATGACTTAATGTGTGTGGGGGGGGTGGGAGGAAATCAAATATAAACAACCACTTGGTGGATAGGAAGACATATTAGATAACATGTTGCTAATAATTAAAGGGTGCAAGCAACAGGGAAGGGAAAGGAATGATTGAGGCTGTGACAAAAGGACAGATAACTAAGCAAATGTAACATTAGATTGAAGTCATAGAAAATCTTCATGGTTGTGAGATTTCTGAGAGTGTAGCATGGCTTTCCTAAGGAACCTGTGAATTTTCCTTGAGACAAACAACTGGAAACTCTATTCTGTAGGGAGCAATTCTGCCTTGGCCAGGGATAGAGGGGCTGGAGGATGGTTTTACTAGATTTGTCCCATGTGGGGCTGAGAGCAGTCTCAGGTGAGTGAACTGACCAGTCTGTGTATAGATTTTAAATGGCTGGTAAGGTCCCTTCTAAGAGAGACCTCTTCAGCATGTGAAATTAATGCCTCTAAAATCAACTCCGTGATTTAGAATCTTCTACTAAAATAATAATGTCCATGCAGTGTGTTAGCTTTGCTGGTCACTGGCATGTTGTTGCTTTTCAGGTCTACGGAAGGTAATGGTGAGGGCCCACCGGCAGGCTTGGTGCTGGCAGGATGAATGGTATGGGCTCACCATGGAGGACATCCGGCAGCTCGAGAAGGAGGTGCAGCTGATGCTGGCTCAGAAGATGGCCCAGTTTAGCTGCAGTGAAAATGAAGCAGAGCAACATGGAGCCAAAGATCTCTCAAGCGAGAATGATGGTGAAACCAAGGCCATGTCCTCCATCGACACAGCAGATGCTGCTAGTAATATTGGGGAAGCTGTGTCTGGCAGAGGGATAACTAAGCAGTGGTCTACATCTTCCAAATCCTCGCGATCATCAAAAAGAGGAGGTGAGATGTTCTTAAGGGGATTGATTGCATTAGGAAAACAACATACGACTGTTATTTTGGTTCAAGCATGAAGTGTGCTGATGTAAATGTGCTGATGCTAGGTAAGTGTGCTTATGTCTCACTTTCGTGGCTAACCCATATGATAGGTAAAAACTTATATCACTACTAGCCGAGTCCCTTCTTTAGCCTTTGCGTTTGTTGTGAAAGTCCTTCGTGATGGGCCTGTGACAGCTGTGTCCAACCTGTAACAGCGGCTCCTGAAATGACAGCAAATTCCACCAGAGTTACATTACCAAATGGGAAAATTGGGAAAGGCATTGTGAGCTGGTGGTAATGATTGGGTCTCAAAAGAAAACAAGCAGGGCACCATGGAAAGAGGGGTGGTAATTAGTCCCTGTCATCAGTGACATGGAAATTTTTCTAAGGTTAAATTCCTCATGCTATGTTCTCTCTCTGGACGTGTGCCTGTCTGATGTGAAATACTAGATACAGAGACAGAGCCACTGAATAGGCCCTGATCTGATTAATTGTTAGATTCCATGTCTCCTGATTTGGATTTCTCTGAAATACAGTTAATGTGGTAGGCATAATCTTCCCTGGTCAGCGATAAATGTTATTGCTTGTCATTTATTTCTAAGGATGAAATTGGCTCCCAGGCTGCTGCAATGTAGTTTGTACTGCTACGAACCATAATTGGCCCTTTGGGAGGTGAAAACAGGTTACTTATGTTGGTGAAGAGGGGGGTGAGTGACAGCTGTTGCATTTTGCTGCTGTTGCTGTCCTCTAGCCATCCTTGACTATGGCAATCAGATGCCACCTTAGATCATATTTGTATTTCCTTTTAAATGGTATGTAAGAAAAAATGTCCAGGAGGCTCCAATGAATCTCATTGAAGGACTCACTTCAGGCCCATGAATCCCCCCATGTTGTAGGAAGTCACATTCTCTCAATTATTCTTTCCACCCCTTTTTTTCTTGACTTTCTCTATTTGGAAATGATGAATTCTGACATCTTTACTCGGTGTTTCCATCAATCACAAGTCGCATCAAAGACAGTGGCAGGGTTTGCACTACCAGAAAGGTGTGTGTTTTACAGTTGGTTAGTTATCTCACTGTAACATCCTAGGGTGAAAATGTGGCCCATTGAAGTCTGTGGGTCCAGAATTCATTCCTTTGATGTAACCACAAAGGAGAACCTACAGTTCACTAGCTACACACTTACCTGGAGATAAAGTTACTACTTGCCTTGGCCATGCTACAATTTTATAGTGACAGAGCCATTGCTTGTGAGCTATCGCCTTATAAAAAACAAACCACATTTATCCCCTGGTGTAAACTTGGTCTTTGGAAATTGCAATTCTTCTGCATCTCTGAGGATTTCACTTGAAGGCTTTCACCAGTAGCAAAGCATGATTTTTAAAGTACAGGCTGGTGTGGCTTTAACTGGAAAAACTGATGAAAGGAGTGAATTGCAATGAAATGGGAAGTACGTCATGCAGATATTTTAATCCTCTTTCATGCCAGGTTTAAGAAACGGCAACATATTCACATACATAAATGCGGAGAGCTGTCTAGATTTACAGCTGTCTTTGACAAGTAACTCCCTCTCTTTGTATGCAGACTTGATCCGTTTTACACAGCCTAAGCAAGACCCCTGTTGTGAGGTGGGGCTCTTGTCACCACCCCATATATTATTACACACTCTATTTTTAGCAGCTAGCATGCGAGTGCATTTGACGTCATTCCAGTGTGATTTAGCTCGGCTATGCCAATCACACTGCTCGCTATTCCCAGAGGGGTGGATAGTGGGATAGTCGGGGGCTACAGAACCAATTATGCTGTAATTAACTGCCTCTGCACAGGGTCACAGTGGTCCTTCCACATGACAATTAGGAGATAAAATTAGAATTGGAAGAATCTGACTCACATATTTAACCCTATTACTGCAATGGAATATATAGTTTTCATACAGCCATTACAATAACTTGATGTCCTATGCATGCTAAACGAAAATTTTAACCCTGCTGTGTTACATTAGAATGTTGCTGTTACTGATACTTTGTGTGTCCTCCTTCTTCTGCAACATTGACGGGTGCAGCACAGTCATGAGTGGAAACTGAGAGAGAGAAAACCAATCTCTCTTGCTTTTTTGTGTATTATTTTCACTTTATCTGACTTAGTATCTTGTGAGGAGTTCAGCTCAAAAGAGTTCAGAGTAGCTAGTTTCTAAATTGTATTTTGAAGGCTAATGCCACAAAAGGTACACTTAGTACAATGAACTTTAAAGTGGAAAATGAAAGGGAACAAGTAGATGTAAGATGAGGACAAAGAGACACCGAAGGAATTGCCATGTACTCTTATTCTTACTGTATTAGTGTGTATCTGTCCATATTGCATATTGAGAGCTTCCATAAAAATAGTTTGATGGCATTTTATTTAAACCATCCCTGGCAAAGTTTAAATAGATCTTTGTTCCAATTTGTGCGGAAGCAATTTCCTTCTAGAAAACAGATTATTTCTCTCAATACTGTTCTACATTGTTTCCCATCTGAAAGTTGGTGAAAGCTGTAGCAAGGCTTGCGTGCTGATTACAGCCTAGAAGGAGGCTTACAAATCAGACTGTTTCCTTCCTAATTGCAAACTTTAAACACAAAATGATTTTACACATCCTACTAATGGTTATAAATAGCTGCCGTTCAAAATAGCGTAAGAGTGGTACAAACAGCTTGCCTTCATGTGGCAGCTTGCGGGCAGGTTAAAACCACAGTAAGCAAACAGGACTTGTAAAGTGGTACATTGACATCACACCAGCATCACTGGAATATTGTGCCTTAATACTGCAGTGATAGATTTTTCACAAGGGGCGCACGACTATGTTCCTGTAGCAAAGACCATGTCAGGAACATTCTGCCTTGTTTATGTAGCTTTCAGCATAAGCCTTTTTTTTTGTTTTTTCCAGCAAGCCCCTCCCGCCATAGTATATCTGAGTGGAGGATGCAGAGCATTGCCAGAGATTCAGACGACAGCTCAGATGATGAATTCTTTGATGCACATGGTATGTGGAACCAAAATGGTGATCCGTTGTTTTATCTTCTTAAAAGGGTGGAGTCCGGGAGGGGAGCAGGCAGTGAGACCTCCTGCTTTGCTTGAAGCTGTATTAATTTTTAATCAAGGGTTTTATGCAGCCCTGTGGTAGCACCTCAAAAAATTCAGAGCAGCATCCAGCAGACTATTTAATTTAACATGGCAATATTTCAAATTTAATTAAATCTGGGTGGGTTTTTTTTAAGATTAAATTATCTTGAGTTCTTTTAACACATGGAACTTTCAGGTTTTTTTGGTGCAAATGCACCTAGGTAAAATTCTGCAATTCTCTACACAAGCTGTGGATGTAACTCTTAATATTTCTGATTCAGTGTGATTGAGAGTGCTTGTTTTCATCTAGCCAAGTGGTAAAGCTCATGACAAGTAGAGTCCTGCCTGAGAAAGAAGCGACCCTGGTATGTCTTTAGTGATAGTCCTTATTAATACCTTATATGCCTACAGGAAGAAATGCAAAGGGGAGTGAAAGGAGGGACTTTAGATGTCAGAGTTCACCAGCATTGAATTTTTTTTCCCCTGTAAGAAATAATTAGATGTTTTATAGCACGCTTTAGCTCTCTCAAAAGATCTTTGTGTTTGTTGTGTGTACCTAAAAGGAGTATGCCCTGATCTACAGGACTCATATTGTATATTTTACTTATTTAGTCAGTATGTATTTGCTAAGCACTAGCGGTGTGCTTAGCAATGGTTGAAAGCACTAACTATTGAGACACCCTTCTCATGATCATTTAACAAGCTAGCTAACCTACGCTGCTGAAGCTGACAAATGGAGTTGCTGGTCCCATTTTGTAAATAGTATTCCATTTGTGATTGTCCTTAGCAAGTAGTACAGCTGCTGAAGTTTTGTACAGAAAAGTGTTTGCTATCCAATATTATGAACATGTTCCAGAGTCTCAGGCTTTCCTTCAAACATTTTCTTGTGGGAAGTAGCATGCTCATATAGAGTAGTGACCTGTAAGACTGCAGGTTAAGTGGCTCAAGTACACAATAGGTCAGGGTTGAAGCCCTACATGTCATTGTCCCAGAAGCCAGGGATAACCTATTTCATATTTTTATTTATTAACTTATATAGCTCCTATAACAACTGTAGCTCAGGACTTTACCATAGAAATAAAACATATGAAAAGAAGTGAGTCATCTAAACAAACTCAATGCCATCCACCATGAAATTTACCTTATAATTACTGACTGACAGAATTGAATTGAATAACATCTGCTTAAATCATCTAGCTCACCTGCTGCTAATGCAAATATTCTTCCTTATTCTGCTTTGATTACATCCTATTCAGCTGAGGTCAAAGCATACTTAATTTGATTTTTTTTCTTTAAAAAAATCAGTGTTCTCAACAATGCATATTAAGGCTACTCTTTTTTTGGGTGGTTATAACATGCTACACCCTTTGTTGTAGACCAGATGGCTCTCTCATTAGACGGCAACTGCATTGGATTTGTGAATATGGATTGAATGTTTCTTACATTAAATACTGTCAGAACGGCTTGCTGGGCCAGCACCATGGAAACTAAGTGTCTATTGGGGTATGAGTCAGTGATGAATTCCATTCCTCATGAGAGCTTCCCGTATACATTCAGATTTCCTTGCTGAATAGTGAGTGTAATCTGAGTCTATAAAGATTTTTATCTTGTTAGACTTTCCACATGTTCTCGGTCATTGGCATGTTCTGGTAAAGAGAATTAAAACTACAGTAATATCTATGCTGTAATAAATGCTAATAACAGGAATAATATCATATTTGGTGATCATTTAAGAATCATTAGGACCTATAATTAAAACTCTCAAGGAAATGAGTTAAATATTTAAATTAAGTTCCTGGAGAAGCTTTGAATTTCATCTCCCCCTTTTGTTCTCTGTCTGACACGCACGATTTCTCTGATGTATTCCCGTTGGCAGAAGTATCATGTGGTGTTACCTGTTTGCACATTCTCTCTGTCCAGTGAAATCAGATCACTTCAAGTTTTATTGGGGTTGAAAGAATTAAACGGCATGTTGACATGACCATTTCCAGATTGCTATCTTTTTATGGTAGAGATGTTATTAAAAGCACTAAAAATAAACAGTCTTTACACAGCAGTGTATTCAACCCCCTTTATATAACTCTTAGCTGCTTATCAGATTTTCTGAACATAATAGTGTTTCAAAATCTTCTTGTACCTTGAAACTAATGATCTTCTTAGTAGCTGTAAAGGAAAAAAAAGAGTAAGAGAGACAACACTAGTCTGTGACTCTGAAGATTATAGCTTTTATACCTTGGAGATAGCTGAAATTGCAGTCATTTTTATGTTTATAACTCTTAGTTAAATTTATCACTTCTGGAAAAAATTGCTAAATATGGAACGATAAATACAATTAAAACACTATTAACCTTCAATGATAATATGATTTCAAATTAGGATTACCTAAAAGCTGAACAAAAGCAGTGTGTTATAAGCAGTTTTGAGAGCCCATTAGTGACTTTCTCTGCAGTGTCAGAAGAAAGAGCACACAGAGATGGTCTGCTAAAGAATTGGCCTCTGACCAGTGGACAGACTACAAGGCGGGGGATTTGTTAGATGAAAGAAGAGTTTTAGAATGATACTGATTTAGTACCTATCATCTCATTTGCTCACTATGCTTAACAAACAGTAATTTAAAGTAGGTAAAAGTTGTAGCAAGTGTTTGTGCACGCTCTGAGAACACATGTTCTAATTCTCTTCCAAGAGAGATTTGCTTTGCTGCTATTTCTCTTGAGTCTGGACAAGAAATACTAATTAAGACAGTTAATAACTGTTTAATTAAACCTATCTCTGTGCTCAACTGAATAATAGTGATAACTTATAGGAGGATAAGTGTATGCAGCAGATCCAGTAGTCTTTTAATATATTTCCATTTGAGAATTATAATTCTTTTAATAGATCAGATTTTGCTGGTTGGTTTTTACTAAGTCCTATCAGCAGTGTAGAAGAAACAAATATTTAATATGCTCCAGTTTCAGAGGCTCAACACTGAAAAATGTATAGAAGCTTATCACCATACTATCAGAGCACACTTTACCCAGCTTAAAATTGTATTCAAGGCCTTGCCCAGGAATGAGGAACCATTGCACCATTCCCTCTGATAAATCCCATGCTTAGAATCTAGAGAACAGAATGATACTATTAGGCAGGTCTATACATGAGCTGCTGCTGCTCGTATAAAGTGAAAAGCCTGTGCAAAGAGCGTATCTTGCTTAAATGTGACTAGGTTTAGGGTTAGATTAATTCAAATTTATTAATGTCCAAAATAGCCTCGGGAATTAGATTCACTTTATTCTTTATGCTTTTAGGTACCTGTGCTGTTAACAGTAATGATACTTAGCACTCTTTAATCCAAAGATCTCAGAGCTAGACAAACAATTGTATTACTTAGGAGCTCTTGTCTCTGCTGTATTACATTCAGTGCACACAGAGCACAAAAATATGATCCCTGTGCTGACCATATGAGTATAAGACTAGAGACAACAGATGGATATAGACAGGGATCAAGGAAACAATAAGTATGACTTCCCTATGGCAAAAAAAAGCTACTTCAATGAGTCTCTGAGCCTGGGTCACCCAACTTGGCTTGTGGAGCTATAAATAAGTGTACATGTTCAGCCTCAGCCTGGCACCCAGGTTCCAAAAGCCAATGGGGAGAGGGTCTCAGAACCTGAGCTTCAGCCCCAGCGGATATACTGCTGTCTTTGCCCCACACTGTGCGTGCTGTGAGACCAAGTCGGCTGACCTGGGCTCTGAGACTTGCTGGAAAGATGCAATGAGACAGCAGATATAGTCAAAACAATGGGCTAAGAAAACTAAGCTTGCAGCACCTGTCTCAGTGGATAAAGGGGGGAGCAAGATTGCTTTTGTCAAGTTCAGAGAGGAGGAGGATGTATGCAAGATGCAAGCTTGCATGAGAGAATTGGCTGTGTAAATGAATAAGAAAATCTGTATCTTAGAGATGTTATACAGGAAAAAATGGCTAGATTGAGGCATGCCCTGGTGAGGACCTAGAGATTGGTTGAAGATGGTGCCCATTGTAGAAGCATGAGTGACAGGATGATGGTGTTTTCTACAGTGATCAAGAAGAGATCTAGCTAGGATGGCTGAACGGGGGAAATCTGGAGCTCCATTTTAGGCACATAGAGCTTCAACTAATGGCTAGATGTTCAGAAGGAGAAATCAGAGAGACGATCCAAGGTTTTAGTTTGGTCAGGAGGAGACAGGTCTGAAGTTATAAGAGTGGATGAGGCAGGCTGTTTAAAATCATACCACAGTGTTTACAACATATTTTAGGACAGAAAATGTGACAAGGAAAACACCAAAACTTGGATTCTAACAGCTAACAATTTAAAGCTATTTATATACGTCAGAGCACTTGTGTACACTGCTAATGAACTCACACAGCTTTTTTTTAATCTTTAAAAATGCGTTCACTGCTAACGGCCCTGAGGGGTGGTGTCTGTATAAGATTCCAGAAATGTCACTCTCCATGTATTGCTATGAAACCTAGAAGTCCTGTTGAGTCAGTATGAATTGATAGAGTCAGTTTCAAGAACAACTGAGAACTTTTTTAAGATAGCACCAGATTCAATCATCACTGAGAATTGTGATCTGTTACCATCCGGTTTTTAAGTCTTCATTCATTTGGACTTGACGTATTTTATCTGCGAGTCATATAGCTGTAATACATGTATCTTGCCAAGAGTCCTAGACCATTGTGATACCAGAGTTAACTCAGTCAGTCACCATCCTTACTCCTGCAGCTAATTTGCACAGCGTCATAGAACACCAGAACTGGAAGGGACCTCGAGAGGTCATCAAGTCTAGTCTCCTGCCCTCATGGCAGGACCAAGTACCATGCAACAATGTATTGGTTACATGAAGAAGACTGCATAGATGGAGGATTTCATGTTCTGCTACTACACCCAAGTGACAGCACCAGCTTTTAGCTACTGGTAGATTATGCATACACCACATGTAAACATTAGCTTACCTCAGATTGCCTCTTATTACACACTTAATAAGACATACTCTAAGACATGCACACATCTTCACACATGTATACAAATGTATCATAAAAATATTTTTCTCTCTTTAAAGAGGACTTGTCTGATAACGAAGAAGTGTTCCCAAAAGAAATCACCAAATGGAGTTCAAACGATCTCATGGATAAAATTGAAAGCCCTGAATGCGATGTCCAGGGTAACTTATTTCTTTTTACTTAACATTATAGTTAGCATTTTTACAGTCACTTAATTTAATCTTCATGACCAGCCTCTAAAGAAGATAAAATTTGTTATCTCCCTTTTACAGATGGAGAAACTGAGGCAAGGAGAAGTGACTTGCCCAAGGCCTCAGAGAGTGTTACTGTCCAAGCAGGGCATAGGAATAGGAAGATCTTATCTCTCAGACTCTCTTGCATTCCATTTCCGTTACATTTCTTACTATAGCAAAAGGAATTATCTGACAAAATGATTAAATGTTCAGTCTTAAATCACCCATGTATTCCTCACACTTTTTAACTCCTTATTTCTCCTTGCTCTTTCCCCACGCTACATGTCTTTCTGTTAGGAAAAGTGTTAGCCTTCTCACCTTTATCCTTCTAATCTGATAATATCCTCCTTCTCTAAATCTTTTTGAAGTGCTGAAAGGAAATTGACTCATCAGGTTAGACTGATTCATCCAGTGATATGGGTGAGGAGAATATTACACTCCACTTTCTTGAATCAAGTAAATCTACACATGAAAGAGCAGGACAATCCCCTTTCCCTTGTTAGAGTTCAGACAGCCTGTTCTTGTATCACTGACTGTTTGCTGTATAAGGGTATCTCCCATTGCAGCTCTTTAATTATTTGAGAAGAACATGTAATACAGATATCTCTTGATGAAGAAACATCTGGCCAAATTTAGACTGTTAGAAATTCGCAATTCCATTTCCTTCAGTGGGCTCCTACATGCTCAGCCCAAATCTGTATTGAGCCCCTTTTGTTCAGTATGGGCTGTGTCCTCAGCTGGATGTTCTTTAGAAAAACTGCCATGCTAAAAGAGAGAGAACTACTGGGACATTTAATGATAGCATAGCTCATGGGTTCTCAACTGGAGAGGTCACCATAAGTATTAGGATCACTCATACCCATCTTTCCCATACTGCTAAATAGGAGGGGAATCTCATTAGGGAGTCCTGATATGGAAAAAGTTGACAAGCACTGCCACGACTGATGTTGTCGTTTATACAGCTACTATATAGAACGGAGTCAGTCTGTACTTAAAATAGAAACCTCTTTAATTCCAGATGACTTGTATCATGAAACATCAACAGAGTACCATGTTGGTTCCAGTGTGGAAAGGCTAAGCATCATAGAGGTAAGCACTCAGATTGCATTGAATTAAAATCCCGTTTGTTTAGAGAATGTAGCTGGTGAAGCAATGGAATAAATAGCACACTTCATTACTGCCAGTGCTTTTTGTGCATCCCCCTGCCATCTCTGTGTCATGAGGCTAGTTCATGACGATGCTTACTTAGTTCTTTCCCTAAGATACCTACCAATGGAATGTTGTTAACCATACATACAAAAAACTACAAAACTTATGAACTGCAATCATCCCTCAGATGAAGAAGCAAATGATGCACTCTTTAGCTAACCTAGCCGAAAACCTGTTCAGATGTAGCTGTGAATGCACAGTTCAGAACCCTATTTGAAAATCACTTTCCAACTTATAGAGATGGGTCCAAATCTGAGCCCTGGATGCAAACAACCCTGATGTTCTGGAAAGTTATGAGCTCTTTGTGGTTCAGACTCATCTTTTGTTGTAGAACAAATGGGGCAGGGATTTTTATTTCTCACTGTGGAGAGACATGTCGGCTCAAATCACATTAAGGATAAATCCTCCCAACCTCTAGTTTTGTTCCAAACTGGATATTTGAAGAAATGAGGTGGAAAACACATAGAGTTATTCTAAAATCTGGGAATTGTTCGTTATAGGGAGGAACTTTGTTTTATTTTACAAATTTAACAAGTCTTAATTATCCAAGAGAAATTATATTTCAAGAAACATGTGTTTTGAAATCATTTTCTAGGGTTAGATTGTATTAAATAATCCAAATAGCTCTCTCCACCCCTAAACTAGTAAAAAATTTCTTGGGTGTCCTTCCCATCCCTTTATGAGCAGAAGTCATTGAACTTCACAGTAAAGGACCCTCCAGACAACTGCTGATAAACCTCCAGATGATTTGTTCCAGGTGATTCATTCATCTCAGAACTACAAAGGGAAGAACTACACAGACAAAACATTTATTACTGAAAGTAAAAGCAATACTGACCTGGTAAAACAGTTCCTCCCATGCTTTTAAGGATGCACTTCCAGATAAGAATCCACTTTAAATACACTGTAGGTCAGAGTGAATGAAGGTGTAAGTAATAGTGTAAGTTACAGAAACTAACAATAATAATGAATAATGCTTTGCTCTTATACAGCATTCTATCCACAGCAAATTCGAACTAGAAACTCTGTTTCTTGAAGTCTTTATATATTATCTAGACATCTTTCTAAAAGATTCTGTCGTTCAACCAGAAGTTATAGGCTTGGCACAGGATCTGTTGTATGAAATTCTTGGGCTTATTTTGCATAGGAGGTCAGGCTAGATGATCAGAATGGTTCCTTTTAGCATTAAAGTCTGTGATTCTCAAAGTACTTTTGAGCTGGATTGAGTATCATTACAGATAAACACTTCATTCAAAGATCTTGGCTCCTCTGACACTGGGTGAATGCGTGGAAGAGCTCACACTGTTATTACTTGTGCTAGGGAAAATTAAGCTCTGAGTTATTCTACAGAACTCATGATCAAACTTACAAAATTCATTACAAAAATTATATTGAATTCCAGAAAAAGGAATGCTCAAAGAGCCAATGCTTGGGTTAACCTAATAAGTGCTGGAATGTAGACTTTGATACCATACAGGGAGAGAGGAGTCATGCAGAATTCCCACTGTGTTTTTTGTAAATATTATGTGATCACCTTGAATGTTTGACTTGGTCCGATACAGCGAATGTTAGTAAAAAAAAAAAGTCAATGACCCAAGTTATTACTCACATTTTGAATAATATGCTACAGGTTAGACTGGCTATTTTTGTGCACACTTTCTGGGGTATCTGATATTTTGGGAAGAAAGAATCAGGTTTCTTTAAAGATACCTTCTGGGACTTGAAATAAACCACTTGCCCACCTTTGTGTATCTTGAAGTACACAGTTACAATTGTATGGGCAGTGTGTGTGTTTTGCTGCTATTGGGTAGGAATCCGCCTCTGCCCTGCAAGTCCTAGTATTTCAGGGGCAATGTTGTACGAATATTTTGAAATGCTGTGAAATAAATGGTGCTAAATTAACAGTGTTGTCATGGCAGATACCAAAGGCATGGGGGAAAGAAGTACTTCCACTATATTTTGTATCATTTCCTTTTAGGATGAATCAGTGCAGCCATTAATGCAGCCAAGCAAAATCCATGTCCTAATCTTGGTACTTCATGGAGGAAACATCCTGGATACAGGAAGTGGTGACCAGAATTCTAAACAAGGAGATGTCAATACTATCACAACAGTGTTTGACACGGTCATGAGGGTGCATTACCCAGCTGCTCTTGGACACATTGCAATCAAGCTAGTCCCTTGCCCAGCCATCTGCTCAGAAGCCTTTTCACTGGTATCCAAGTAAGTTAGTGCTCCTTTACCTTGGAGTTGAGTACATTTGTAAGTTTTCTTCCTGTTGTGCATCTATAATCAGTATTGGTGGGGTATGCTCTGTACTGGATGTGGGTGCTGATTATTGAGGAGAGTGCACTTTATTAATAAACCAGCCTCAATTTCATACATAGCTGTAATGATTGCAATAGCAATGCAGCCAGAGTTCTGCAATTCAGTTATTTAAACGAATCAGATAAGTATTTAAATTTGAATTTACAGAGTTATTGTGCAGGGGTCATTCTGACTGTATGTGTTCTCTGAAGGTTTAGGTTTAAAGAAGGAAGAAATGTGTTTACCCCTCCCTCAGGGCAGCAAGAAAACATGCAGCTTTTGTACTTTGAGGGTATTTTATGATATGAAACTGATTGTGTGGGCTGCAGATGGTGAACTCAACGCAAGCCTGTCTCTTTCCTTTCCTTTCCTTTCCTTTCCTTATATTCAGCCTCAGCCCCTACAGTTATGATGAAGGTTGCCTCTCTAACAGTCAGGATCACATTCCACTCGCTGCACTTCCTTTGCTAGCAACATCATCCCCACAGTATCAAGAGGCGGTAGCCACGGTGATTTTGAGAGCCAATCAAGCCTATAGCGAGTTCATTAAATCACAAGAAGGCACATCATTCACTGGCCAGGTGAGTAAGCTGCTACTGTTTTTAGTAACAATAAAATGAAGAGCAAGCAAGAGTCCCTCTGAATCTCTGTTTTTATTAATCTCTTGAAAGAGCTGGAAGTTTGTCAGTGCTGGCCTAGTTTATTAAAATGTTTTCTTGGGTTTTTCGTTTTGTTTTTAAGATAAAGATTTTCCCTTATTTTACATTGTTATTATTGGAGACTAATGTTCATAAGCAGAAAATGCAAATTAGAGCTAAAAAATTAGCTATAAAAACTTGAAGTTTAAACATAAGACCCCTTCGGTGTGATATATATCTCCAAATGAGGTGTAAGAAATGCTCTTTATCTGTTTTAAGTATTCATCTGGTCCCTATTACCATAACATCTGAGATCCTCACAATCATTAATGTATTTATCCTCATAAAAGCCCGAGCAGTAGGCCAGTGCTATTATCCCCATGTTACAGATGGGGAACTGAGGCATGGAGAGGCAATGTGACTTGCCCATTGTTGCACAGGAAGGTTGTGAGAAGAGAATTGATTCTGGGCTTCCTGAAAACCATCATGGTGCTCTAACCATGGGAATGTCCTTCCTCTCCATGTATGACAAGTGCTTCTGCCTATCCTCAGCATTTATAGTCAAGAAATTCACAACTTCCCATATGGAAAGAAATTATCTCAGCTCCCTCCTCAAGCCAGAACTGCTCCATAGCTGGAAACCTTCCAAGGTAGCTAACAGCCTGATAGAGAGGAACTGCGGATCCAGAAGTCACTCGTCTGAGACGTGATGGCCAATAATTCTATAACAGCTTGGGCTAGCTAGAGCTCCTGGGCAGATATTATCTGATTAAGCAGTGATGCCGATAAATACATTAAGAATCTCATGTTACCCATTTTCTGGGTTCCGTTTCTTTAGTCCTTTGGCCAGTATTTCTGTGAATTCAAAGTGAGGGGGATTATTTGGAGTTTTTTTCCCATCTCTGGTTGCTCTTTCAGGTCTGTTTGGTAGGGGACTGTGTAGGAGGAATCCTAGGATTTGATGCCTTATGTTACAGCAATCAGACTGTGTCTGAGAGCCAAAACAGCAGCCGACGAGGGAGTGTTGTGAGTGTGCAGGTAATGTAGCCTACCAGAAACCAGTCATTATAGCCCTGTTAACCACAGAACTTCCCAGTGTGCCCCTGGTTTTAGGCGAAAGGGGTGGTTCCACCTTTAACCTTTCCCCACTCTACCTCCAGTAATCCCCCAAATGTCGTAATATCAGCAATAGTTACCATTGCTAAACCACTTGACAAAATATAAGGACGCATTTTAAAAAACACAGACTATGTCTAACTTATTTAGGGCTTTCATCAGAAAAAATAAAGCTCCGTTTTCCAGTTTCATGAATGGTATTAGCACATTGGAGGTGTGTGCTTGTGTCACCACTGTTGAGGTTGGCTTTGCCCAACCCTGCCATGTTTTATTGTTTTGTATTGTAGGCCAGCTTGGTAGCTATAGTTGTTCATGTCCTTTTTACGCTTTTTTGTTGTACCATTAGGTAAGTAAAATAGAAAAAATTCAGGATTGCACCTAGATAGGGAAGGTGTGTTAGGAAATTGAGATATTTTTGAGCTGGAACAAATGAGGAGGCAGTGAAATTATTTGAAGAGAGAGGGTCTGATGTGGTTGCACTTCCGACTCAGCTATCTGATGCATAGGCCTGTGTACTTCAAATCCTAGGACACTGACCTCTTGTCTCCTGGAATAATTGTGAACAATAGTTACTGTTCCAGTGGCTCCAACCTGGAGGCCAGCCGACACCTCAGCAGAAGCAACATTGATATTCCTCGTAGCAACGGAGAGGATCCAAAGAAGCAACTGCCTCGGAAAAGGAGTGATTCATCAACCTATGAAATAGACACAATAAAGCAACACCAGGCATTCCTTTCAAGGTAAGGCTTCAAAGGAACAGTGAGTCAGGAGTCCTTGGGGGCAAGAGACGCAGCTATGGGCAGTTTTAATGTTGGTTTGTAACCCTGGGGAGGGCAAGGATGAGGAATGTTGTTGAAGAATATCAGATGTGTTCAGATTCCATTTGCAAGTGTGGACTTTACAGAGGAATTTCCAGCAGCATTGTTTGTTGCTGTGTGATTCTGAGGACAAAATGAAACATGAGCTGCTGCTATGCTGCACCCATGTTACTTGAGGAGGGCAGGGAACAGCTGCATAAGAGTAGCATCAGGTTGGTGGTTTGGTTTGGTTTGGTTTGGGTTTTTTGCCATGTTACATGCAGCAGGATGGAGGATCCCTGAACAATGAGCTACTTTAAGTCTGGATATGAACACTAATCCTGGACCCTTTCCAGATACCCAGGATCCTTCCCTATCCTTCTTGAGTCACAAGTCCAGGTAATGGTCTCTGGCTTCCAGACCATGGGGTTTGGAATGTTCTAAGCACAGCTCCAGAGAGTAGGGTTGCCAGATGGTTTCACCAAAAATACCAGACACCCTCCTCCCCCCCCTCCAAAAAAAAAAAAGCGCCGGGAAATTTTTGTTGACCAAAGAAAAGTACCCCGGAAACATGTTGTTGAGCCAAAAAAGAAGAAAGTGCGCTGGGCTACTGAAATTTCATTGCCAGGCCGCTCCCCTTGCCATTCCCCTCTCATCCCCGCCACGTGTCCATTGGGTACGAAGCCGAGAAAAGCAGAAAATACTGGACATTTTATGTGTCCAGTATTTTCTCAATTTCTTTACCACACAGAAGGCAAAAATACCGGGCTGTCCAGTTCAATACCGGACACCTGCCAACCCTACTAGAGGGTCCCCAGAATTTCTCTGCTTTGTCCAGTACTGACCCTGACCCTGTTTAAGGAGCAGCGTTGACTGGCTCTGAAGGGTGATTCCAACCAAGCATTCTTGCCTGGAGTTGGATGGCAGCAGTCTAGGGCTTCACATGTCAACCCTGGAGATGAGGGATTTTTCGGAACTCTCCACAGTGAAACCCTTGGAGAGGAACTGGAGATGAGATGAGCGTGGATCCTAAAAGAACAGAATCCCAGGCATTAAAGAAGGAAAAGACCAATTCAGTCCCATCCAGTATGTCTCTAGTTAGTGCAGAAGTGTCCTTTATAGGTTACCAGATTCAGGAAAGACACAGTTTGCTGTGAGGAAGGTTTTTATTCTTGCTCGTCTTGCCTGAATTTTCACTTTCAGGAAATATTTTTTCCTGAATCCCTTAGTGCACAGACCCAGTCAGAAGTATGTTTCATATTTATTCTTTTGCCCACACATATTGCTAATACCACCTCTGCTGTTAACCACCTTCTCCAAGTCAATGTGTATCCCTTACTGAGCATGGAGCCTGTTCAAGTACATCAAAAGTTTGTTTCGGTTTCTTCTTATATATTTATAATGAGGCTCATAAGTAGCATAATACTGAACTTTTTAAATGGTTCTCTAAATAATCAATTTATTATTTTTGATTGAATTACTTTCCTACAGGAAAGTCCTATTACCACTTAGATCTGGGGTGGGCAAAAATTTTTGGTGGGAGGCCACTCCAAGCTTTTGGACAGTGGTCAAGGGTTGCATTTTTCTGTGGAGGAGGTTGCAAGGTCTAGGGTGGGGGTTCGGTGCAGAAGGGCTCGTGGAGTAAAGGACTGGGGTACAGGAGATGGGGGGAGGTGCGAGTGGGAATTTGCATGAAGGAGGGGGTTGTGATCTGGGTGAGTGGATTGGGGTATAGGGTCGGGGGGGTTGGGTGCAGGAGAGGATTCTGGCCTGGAGGAGGGGCTCTAGGAGGAGGTGCAGGGCCTGGGAGAAAGTTGTGACCTGGGGCAGGCAGATGCAGAGGGTTTGGATGGTGACCAAGGGGAGGGAGTTGGGATGCAGGAGGGTTGGGGTGCCAGAGGCAGGCTCTAACTGGGAGATGCTTACCCAAGCCAGCAGCCCGGCAGCACCCCCAAGGCAGGCTGGGCTCCCTGCCTGCTGCATTCCCAGGTCATTTTAAACTGCAGGCTTGTTCCCTCCATGTGGCTCTCAGCTCCAGGAAGGGAAAGAGGCTTGTGCTGCTCCCCTCCCCCAGGCCAATCTTTCAGCTCCTATTGGCTGGTTGTTGCCATCCAATAGGAGCTGAGGTTTAGGCTGGGGGCAGGGAGATCACAGGAAGCCTCCCCCTCCCTGCAGAGCAGAGAGCTGCGTACACTGCGCTTTAAACTGCGGCAGTTGCGTACCTGACTGTCCCGGCAGGGTGGTCCGCAGGCCAGATCCAGTGGCTTGGCAGGCTGGATCTGGCCCCTGGACCTTATTTTGCCCAGCTCTGACTTGCATACTATTCAAGGAGTGCCTCTTTGTAGCAGGATTCTTGTGTCCCGATTGCTGCATTTCCATCAGCTTGTGGTATTAGGAAGGTTCTAGATATTTTCTACTGGTCCTTCCTGTTCACTACCTGACAAATGATGAAGCCTGTAGGCAGCTCCCAGTTTCATTTTCCTATACCAGCTCGGGTCTTATTTCCATTCCAACTTGGGGGCTTGGACTCTGCTGGCGTATCAGGGCTCTTTACTAAAAGAGAGAAGCTATGAAAGTGAATAGCATGGGAACATTGAGCTGCTATATTAAAAAAGATGGCTGCATTTAGGAAAACCAGTAAGCTCTTTCCAGCAGGCTAATTAAAGACTCTTGTTGTAGCTTATTAAGACAGCCTTCTATATTAGCCAAGCAAATGCTAGCCAAACCAAAACGTATTGCTTTCTTCTCTTTGTTTGCTCTCAAAGCCAGAGAGGTGTGTGTCCTGGACTGAACTAAGGAAGATGGGTTTATTTCACTTCCTGTTTACGTTGTAAAATGGATGGTGTGGGCCTGATGTGTATTTCAGATACTGGCAGTCCATTGTGTTTACCCCTCTCTGATTGCATATAAGAAGCAAGTTACATTATTGAGCCAATCTGTTTACACTCTGCTTATAATGGTTGATTAATGAACAGGGATAACCAGTACAATCTTCTATTACTACATAACTTTATTACTAGTATCAGTTTTCACTATGAAAACCAAGATATGTTGTAACATGGTTACATGACTTAGTGCAGAGATCTTGGCAGGAGAGAGACGCAAGTTTTCCTAATGAGCACAGCAAATGTGTGTCATTCAGGCAGCCTGGCATATGGCGATCTTTCCATCAATCCCCAATTCAGACTTTTAACACATGCCGAAGACAGATTAATTTTCATTCGTGTGTTAGACTTATCCACTTCTTTGGGATAAAGCCCAGCAAAGCCAGAGCATCATCTGGTGAGACGACCACACTTCTATTTTTAAATTCAGTCCTTCTGTACAGCTACAGTAATTTGGTGTGTTGTTTATATATCGTTGTCAGTCAGTTGACTTGCTACTAAAGACAATTTGATCCAGTTTAATGAATGCAGCTGTTGCATTCTAAAGGGAGAGCAGGACAATGTAGATTGTTTGGGGTGTGATGGATTCTGGTTCCCCCTCAGATCTCATTTCCTTTGATCCCCAAAAGGGCTGTTGCATGCCCACTAAAATGAGAAAAACCATACCAAACCTAGTAGAGTGGGCATTCTCTTTACCATACCTGACCTGAGGAAGGCTGAAGGAAGGTGCTTAGAATGCAACAGAAATTGGAACCCATCTAGAAACTCCTTTCCTGCCACAATACATCATGACATCTATCATTTTGTGTGTTCATTTGAATCAAGCTCCTGATGGGTTAATTCTCCCTATGAGTGTGAACTTATTGCTTATTAAGTTGTCTTAGAGTTACACATAAGACCATCATGTTTCAGCTCTGACAGCTAAAATGGTTCTAAATTTATCAGAGGATTGTTCTTTTGCGCACACACTTCTAACATCATACATTCTAGCAGTGCAACCTCATGGAGAATTGTTCATATCATAGGAAGGGAAACATACTCATTTGAGCTGTCTTTGCTGTTCACGGTCTTGATGCCACTGTTTTGATTTTCTCAGTAATTTATGTGCATAGTATAAGCAAGCTTAATAACTTACTCTCATTGGTAACCAAAACTCTAGACATAGAGCGGGCTGTATATTACAGGGAATACATGACAGTGTAGCATGGAGCAAAGGTTTTAATAGTGTCTGTCTATTTTGGCAGCCAGTGGAAGTACTGCCTCTGGGGTACTACCTTACTCACCACAATGAGGAAATAAAATCAGAGTGAAACCAATTTACCCTCTTCCCAATTGTATGTGTCATTTGCAGCTGTTAATTTGTCAGACTGGCCTTCCTGGATGAAAGATGAATGGAAGGGCACCTGCTCCAGTATTCCAGATGGCCTAATACACACAGCCGTGTTCCACTGGGGACTCCAAGGCAGCAGCAATCATAGGACTTCACTGCACACCCCAACAGCCACTATGTTTTTAGATGTGCCCTTAAGGAATGAGCACCTGCTGCCTGTAGAGCTAGGGCAAATTGCTGTGACTCTTCTAGAATGCTGCCCCAGAGCCAGCAAAGGCAGTGTTGTTTGGGTGATGCATTACTCCAGGCCCATAGAACTCTCCTGTCAAACCAAGCTGTCATTTAATTCACCCCACTTACTTTACAGGACATTTTTTTCAAAAATGTTACAGATAGCTTCAAAATACTCTGTTGGTATTGATCAGTATTTTATGTCTTAAATTCCTCCTGCTGTAAATAATAATAATACAGCCAGATTGCCTTAGTCCAACTCTGTAGGCCCTGGGAAATTACAAGTCAGACTCAGATCCCTAGAGTCTGAAAAAAAAAACCCTCTTTATTGACTAAAATAATCTTTTTCTAATTCATACATCAGGATACATAGCATATGATAGCTCACAATCCACCTTTGCTAGAATAGAAATAAGCACTTTTTCCTGTTGAAAATTGGAGTTGAAAATTACTCATCCAAGTAAGAGAGCGTGTGTTTCTAATACTATTGAAGTTCCAGAAATATTAAACTTTATATTGTCCCACACTCAGTGCCAGATCTATGCACAAGCTAATTAAACTACAATTTAGGGCCTCTGATTATGAGGGTCTCTAAATACAATACTAGATTTTAGTTGAATCCTTGCCTACGTACATAGGTATATATGCAAATATAAAACTTTATTTCTATTTTCATTGTCCTTTCTGTTAGAATATACACATTTTTGGTAATGCTATGGTCCCTCTTAAACGTGACATAGTATATGGCCTCACAATATTTTAATCCGGGCCTGCCTGCACTTCAAACCCACTCAGTTTTGCAGGGAAACAAAACTTTGTTTCAGACATTGTGGCGCGGGGAAGAGGGACAAATTAGGGATACGCTTTATATTTTTTTAATTGAAGTTTTCTGAGGTTGCTCAGGATGGAACAAGAAAGTGTTTAAAATGTGAAAAGTCATGATACACGTGGGCAGAATTTAGGAATGGGTATTGTTGGTGCATGATAAATGCAGCTTATCACACGGTTGCTCTCTTCATCACATGGAAATCTCCACCATATTATATGGGGTATAAATGTGTATATGTTTTTATACAAGCTTATTCTGTTAGAAAACTTTGTGTTACGCACCGCTTAAGAATGTAGGAAACCCCTTTGCAGATTTTGATCTTTCTTTCTCTTTCCCCTCCCATTTTCTTTTTACTTTCCTTTGTAATACCCTAACATTTGTCCAACTTCCTTGAGGAAGAAATGGGTAAGCAACAGCTCACTGCTTTCTGTAGCTTTGAGAAATAGAGTTATAAAATAAAAAAAAGATGAAAGGAATTATGTTGACTAGAGGAGAGACAGTAATAGAAATACATGTACTTGGAGTTAAGTTAAAATTTATTGTAAATGCTGCCTTTTGCATGGTACTTTAGTAATTTTTGCTTGCTGTTGCTAGCATACAAATTACTACTTCCGTAGTGGCAGCCAGCATTATACTTAAACTTACAAAAAGTGCATTAGAGATTGGAGGAGTGGGGACAGGAATCCTAAAGATTGTAACTCACTTGTAGCTTAAATTTATCGGCTGGATCATATCAGTAAAACAAGGGTACTTTGCTTTGATAGATAGATCACTAGCGTGGAGAAGCACAGGTAATTAATGGATATGTTTCCTTTTGTTAAAAGGAAAGTCGTCTACATGATTGGCCACAGTACCAATCTGTGTTCATTTTCTCTAAAAAAAAACAAACAGACCTTTATGAATAACATTTTGGCTTTTTACCTTGTTTTTATTTATTGATTTATCGTTGTTTTAGTTTACATTCTAGTGTTCTGAGAAATGATCCAGGATCCAGACGATCGAGTAGCTCCACGATGTTGGATGGAGGAGGCCTTGGGAAATTTGAATTTGAGATCACTGATTTCTTCCTGTTTGGATCTCCCTTGGGCTTGGTCCTTGCATTGAGAAAAACTGTCATCCCAGCTCTTGACAGTAGGTTTTGGCATGTACCGGTGATTCTACTAAGTGGTCATTTTAAATATCTTCTACTACATAAAGCTTTCAGACTTACAAAGAGGGAATCCAGTAATTTACATGAGATGAACTGTAGAACGTACAGTAAAACTAAATTATAGCTGTGTAGTTCCACCTTACAAGTTAGTACTAGCTGCTCATGTAAATATATATTATACAATTTGTCATTTAACTCTAGACAACAAAAATCTAAAAATGTGCTGCAAAAAATGTAGTAAAGTATGTTCCAAAGGAATATCAGTTGTCCTGATTGATTTACTACTGGAGTGTGATGGAAGTAAGCACTCTTTGAGGGCTTTTCTCCCCCTAGTAATGCACTTTACAAATAGAGAATCACCTTTTCAGTAGATTTATACAAACCTTATAAATAACTTTGTAATACTTGAGAGTTTCTTTTCTCTCCCTCCTTTTCTGCTTAGTCTTTCAGCTGAGGCCAGCCTGCCAACAAGTGTATAACCTGTTCCATCCTGCAGACCCATCTGCCTCTCGCCTGGAGCCCCTTTTGGAAAAGAGATTCCATGTGTTGCCTCCCTTCAGTATTCCACGCTACCAGAGATTCCCATTAGGGGATGGGAATTCTGCTCTTCTGGGTACGTTAGTTTCTGTCTGTTATCTGCCTATGGCTCAATGGCTGTTCTGAGCACAGTTGATGACATCAGGGAGTGTTTTAACTGTGTCAGATGCACAGGATTGGCCTCAGTGTTTAGCTTCTTTGGAAAATTTTCAGGCAAGTGGATTCCTTTTTACAAATTTAGTGTCTTGCATCCAAAATGCCATTGTTGTCACTTATTATATAAAATCCACAAATCACTATGAGTCAATACGCAATGTCCTCTATGTTGTGCCCCATTTTACATGCCAGTCAGCGCTTGAGATTGGAGCTCCGTTTCATAGGCGCATGATCAGTTAGGCCTAGATTTAGTGACTTGATCTTTCAGGGGATCAGCAATGGCTGGGAGGGAGCAAAGCAAAGCCATGCAAGGAATGCAGTTTGCTTTGTTGCACACTATCTATATGCTGGAAACAAGCTGAGGGGACTGAGTGCGCAAATACAATTAGCTATGCATGACACATTCTGTTGAACTGCTACCGCATATTTTGCCCATGCAAATGACTGAAGTAAGGGGGCAGTTGCTCAGAAAGCCCACTTTCAATTCCTCTAATCTACCCATGTGTAACCCAGCAGGTGGAGACTTCTTTCAGCCTAACAAACTTATCTATAGTGAAACTCCATTTATATGAAATCAAGTGCAGATTCCTGATTATTTCAGTGCATCTCAGTGTACAGATTTAAATTCTTATGGAAGTAAATTACCATTTGTTTGGGGGAATTATTTTCTCACTTTATGAAGATTTCAGTATAGATACTGTACAATTATGGTCAGTGATCATTTGAAAAGCTGTATAGGTTTTCCTTTTCTTTTCTTGTACAAATACCATTCCTGTGCTTCCCTCTAACTTTATAGCTGTTTTAACTGGTAAGGCACTGAATTTAGACTTATTTGAAAGATCATCTGTATTAGCTTCTATTCCTCTACTTGAAAATAGGTCCTTTGTAAAAGACCCTGAATTGTAATTGTTTGTATGTTTTACAGTTTGTGGCCACATGTTGGTTGTTCTTGTCCTTCTGTTTTCTTCCCCATCTGCTTCTAGTTGAGACAGTCCAGAACAACCCCATTCTTCTCGTGGAAAGCAGCCCATTGGTTGCTCTCCAGCACCAGGACAGCTTCATGGAAACCAGTATACCTGTTCCTGTTCTGAATTGGCAAGATGTTTCCAATAAAAATGCTGTTTTTGCTGAGTGTGTGTAACCTACCCTTTTCTAGAGTCTTGTGTTGTGTACTTGGGGCGCTCTTTGGAGAATGGTCTTCCACCTCATAGGACTGAAAGCTTTGCACTGTGTGCCTGAATATGACAAGTGAAGTACCTGCATAACCACTATTCTTGGGTCCCAAGCAAGAATGGGACCACAAGTCACTGGCAGGGAACGGTAGAAACTGAGCTGTGAGTTGTCTCCCCTTCTGCTGCTAATGCTTGGAAGATACAATTGGAATTGCACAATGAGTTTTTCCTCTGGTCTAGCTACTGGAGATGCATCTAGAGGCCAAAAGGCTCTGGGCCGCAGGCTTCCCTTTCTTTTGCTTGAGGCCTGCCTTGAAGCTGATACAATTTATGCAGTGTACAAAATCAGCCATTGAAACTGACCCATGGTTTTTGCTTGCAGTACACAAAGTTTGCCAGTGCAGTCAGCACATAACTGCAAAATAAATCTATAACAGAAAGTGACTAGATATTGTCATGATGCACATTTTATATTTAGATAATTTTTCAACACAGTGGACAAAGCTTTCAGGACCCAAATGTTTTTAATTGATTTCTCAAATAATTTCTGCTTTAAAAATAAGGGTTGTTTTTTTTTGTTGCTATCAAAAATGCTGCATGACCATTTTTTCTCAGTTATAGCTGATACCATGTCTGCAAGTTAATGACTTTATTTATTTTCTCCTATCTATAACTTTTTTATGCTTCCCGCCCCCTTTTAAATATGCCCCTTGAATAGCTTGAACCTGCAGCCCTTACTCATGTCAGTCACCTCTTACCCATTTTGCTGAGTGCTAATTTCAGAACAGCAGTGCCCACCAATGGTTATATTGGATAGAGGATAATGCAGAAAGATTTTCAAAGCAACACATGCATGTTTAGGTGCCCAATTGCCATTCATGCCCTTGGATACTCTCTCCCCCATTGTTCTCTAGGAAGGCCAGTAAGAAAGGACACTACAGTATTGCCTACTATTGCTTTCCAGTTCACTGACACAAGGTCACTGAGCCTTCATCCCAATTTAGCTGACTGACCGTGACTATGCATGCAAAAGACTCTTCTCCCATCTCAGGAGTGTCATGTGGCCTAGCTTTGCTCATGTCTGACTCTACCAATGGGGCTGCAAGTGAATTTTCAGGACTAAATAAAAAGCTGCTTGAATCTCTTTTTCTTTTGCAATTAAGGGTGGAATTTTCCAAAGCATTGCTATCATTGGGAGCAGAGTTAGGCCAGTGCTGAGAATTTTGTTTAAAATGCCATTCCAGTTTTTTTGCTTTTAACTGCAGAAAAGCTCCTTGCTTCAGTGCCACAATGCAACCTATACATTCCTTTACAGGGCACTGTGCTGCATTGAAACAGACTGTTCCTTTGCTCCATGGAACCCTGCCAATCCAGGAACTTAACTTAATGCTACTGATGGTTTAGATAGCTCAGTACTGGACATTTGGTGTTGTAGTTACTGAGTGCATTGAAAAATAAGTCTTAAAATTAAGAGGTACAGCATTTGATTATGTATGAAACTCCACAGTCCAGAATTGGAGAAGTGAGGATTTTCTTCTCTCCTGACCCTTTGCTCACTTTGTAACTACAGTGGAACTTTACTTATTCGCACTGCATCAATCTATGCACTCTGTAATACACACACAAAGGCAGCTTCTGCAGCTTCTCAGCCAAGATCTGCTAGTAGTTGTACCACCATGTGAGCTTTCCTGTTTCCAAACCTTAATTATCCATACAAAACACACCATCAAATCTTTATTACACAAGGTACATTTAACGCCCCCCCCCCCCCCCGGATAGTTTGCAAAAGCAGGTGCATGTGCCTTGAGGGTTACAACTCTAAAGCATCTGGCATTAGTGTAAGACCACGATACAAGACATGATGGGCCATTAGTAAGGTTAAGATTTTGGCATTGATATTTTTAGTAAATGTCACGAGTGGGTCACAGCCAATAAAAAAAAATCACAAAAGCCCATGATCTGTGCATGACTTGTACTGAAAAAATATCCAAGATGGGAAGCTTTGCTATAGGGCCCCCACTAGGGAGCTTAAATTTTGAGTAATTGACTAATTGACTAGTCGATTAAATTTGCATCGATTATTTGATTAGTCGATAGGGCACCTCCACCTTCGAAGCGTAGCAACAGCCCTAGGGCCATTGCTACACTTCAAAGGCGAAAGTGTTGCCGGGAGCACGGGGCCAGTCCCCACAGCATTTCAAAGTGGCAGCATCAAATGGAGCCCAGGCAGCACCAAATGGAGCTTGGGGCTAGCAGGTGACTCCCCTGCTAACCTCAGGCTCCGTGCAGCACTGCTGCTTTAAAATGCCACGGGGAGCCTGACGCCAGGCTGCATGCAGTGTTTCAGAGGCAGCGCTGCATGGAACCTAGAGTCAGGTGGAGACTCTCCCACTGACCCCAGGCTCCATGTGTTTGCTTATCGGATAGTCAACTAGTCATTCACATCCGTAGCCCTCACACTGGGCTCAGTGGCTATGCAGCGTGTGTCCTATTCCAGCATCCCTGTCCTCTGGACCATGCCAGATCTCCAATGTGGAACTGTAATCAGCTCCCACACTTGACTTGTGCCCAAAACTACCAATAGGAGGTGGGGGGCAAAAAGAGCAGTTGCCCTGGGGCTCAGTGATTCAAAGGGGCCCAGGGCTCTTAGCCTCCAACATTGCCACTGTTGCACTGGTGGTGGTAGAAGCCCCAGGCACTTTAAATTGCTGCCAGAGCTCCATGTGGCTTTGACAGGGAGAAAGGGGAGACAGTCTGTGGGGCTGGCTGCTCCCAGCCGTGTCCCTTCTGTCCAAAACCTCACCCCTTCCAGGAGTGCACAGCTGTCCCCAACACACAGACACCTTTTCCACGGACCCACAGACGCATCAACTCCTCTGCTTATGCCCCTTTCAGAATGTGGTTTCAGTGTGTTTCTGGTAAGGATGTAAAGGGGTAACCAGTTGCCAGCATGCTTACTAGAGTAACTGATTAACTGGTGCCTGGTCCGGCTGGAGCAGCCCCCCACCCATGGCATGCTACAGTCAGGGAGCTTCTGCCTACCTGCCCATGCCTGCCGCACCACAGGCGAGTGTCTGTGCCAATGGCCCAATGCAGGCTGGTTAACCAGTTAAAATGTTAACCAGTTAAACTATATGTTTAAAGGGGATTTCACATCCCTAGTTTCTGAGCTGTAAATTTATTGAAGGAAATGCAGGTGTAAGCATGAGCATGGTATGGTGAGACATATTGTGCAGCAACCTTGATAGGTGGCAGCTCAATCCACAATGAAAAGAGTGAAGTGGGGCATCAGCGTACATCCGAGGAGAGGGTAACACTAGCAAGGTCCTTTAAGGATCAATCATACAGTGTATTTGAAACACAAAGTGTTACACTCTAGCTGGGCCCTAGACACTGGTAGTTCCTGCGGATTTGAGTTGATCAGCTTGTAGCATTTTTTCCTGCAGAACACATAACTGCTTTTATCAACATTTAACTCCACCTTCTACTGCTTTCAGCCATTCTCTTTCCCATCGCAACAGCATAGTTTGCTTCATTTATATACCAGGGCCTCTGTTAAATGCAAGTATTCTAGAAAACACAAAAAGTCAAGATTCCAGGTAGCAAGTCAGGAGCAACAGGCATTCGGGCTTCTTGGATCAATATTCAGATGACTCATCGTGCAGTAGCTAATACAACTCCAGACTGACCACAACCAAGGATATTTAATTTTCAGTTAGATCATTTCCCTCATAAGTGAAATAAATAACTTAAAGCTGACTTTTGTTGGAAGGGAGAGGCATTTTCTTTCTTGCTTTGGTGTTTTGTGCCTGCTTGCACAGAATTGATTGGTAGTTGTGAATGAAGTTCAGATTCTAATATTCTGATTATACAGTGATAAGGCAGCAAGGTAGAGTTTTAAGATGAAAGTTGCGAACTCACAGTTTGATTGCTGTATCAGCTTTGGATTTCTTTAGGTACATTGCACACAGTTTCTTTAAATTGATTATCTCCATGTGCATAGCAGATGTTTGTTAATTCAGCCTTGCAACACCCCTGAAAGGGTAGGTAGGTATTGTTACCAGTAAATTACAGGTGGGAAAATGAGACACAAAAGTTAAGTGTGGCATTGAATAAGTCACAACAGATCAGATAAGTCACAATCACCTTGACTTCCAATCTGCTGTGTTAACCACTAGGTTCTATGGTCCTTTAAAGTGTGTTTTTAATTTATAATTTTATAGAACTATTATAATTTTATAATATTATAATTTTATAGAACTATTATAATTTTATAGAACTATTATAGAACTATAGCAGTTTCCATCTAAGAAGATGCCCACATATACACTTCCTCCATATGAACTGATTTTTACTCCTCATTCCCCTTGTGTTTAGTTCCTGAAGGATAAAGCCAAACTTTTCAAGCCCAGAGCCTAAAGTTGTGCTTGTAAATCCAGATTTTAGGTAACAACATAAAAATAGCCTGATTTTTCAAACAAGCTAATAGTCCCAAATCCCATTTAAATTGAAGGGAAATGTGAGTGTTCAAAACCAAGGCTACTTTTACAGAGTGTAAGAAGTTAGGAGTGCGACTTGAGACCTTCAGTTGTACAACTGATGGCTTTCTTTTTTTAGTAAATGAGGGCTTATGCAGCTCACGTTAAAGTCTGTGCCACTGTGTCTTTATTGGTGTTAGCCAGGCTATGTAGATTAGCCATGGGTATTTTTGCCAAAACTGCAGCCCCACCATGTATTGTAGTGTAAACACACCTTAAATAGAAGTCAAACTTGAGGACCACCCTGGCATCACTGTCTTCTCTTGAAAATTTCCCCTTTAGCTTAAAAGGTGCCATAAAACCAGTATCTCTCAAATAATTTTTTTTACCTTCCTCTCCTTTCCCACATTGCTATGGCTACATGTGAATATCTGCATGCCACATGTTTCTATTCTTGCTGCTCAAGCAAAATCTATTCTGATTTAGTTTGGTTTAAACCGATCATTTTACTTTTTGTGAGTCCAACAGTGATATGCTAAATGGCAACTCTCTTTTTACCTGCTCTGGTGTTTTCTTTCTTTTCAAAATAGAGCTGGGTTGAAAGGTTTTGCATCTGAAAGCCAATCCTTATTTGCTTCCTTTTTTGCCTCTTGATTTCATCTTGCCTGGTCTCTGTCTGTTGGTCTAATATTTTGATTTCCCTGTTTCAACTCCATAGCAGATGTTGTTCAGTCTCATGGTGCAGTCTTCATGGAAAATGCGTCCCTTTCCACTCCCATAACAACCTCTCAGTTCAGGGGGTTCCGGAGGGCCAGTGAGATCAGCATTGCCAGCCAGGTCTCAGGAATGGCAGACAGTTACACTGCTTCCAACATAGCTAACAGTAAGTGTTTCGCACCCTCCAAGATTTATTCTCACTATAGCACTGAAGGAGCAGCACCATACACCAGGCTGACCTCAATGGGTAGGACAGAGACATAGAAATGTTCTGTCTTTATTTTGTGTATGTGTTTATGTTTAATGTATAACCTGGTTTGGAGTTAGCCACTGTTTTGCTCCATGATCCTTTGAACTTCATGCTGTGCCGAGTTGTCAGATACAAAATAGGGATGTGAAAGTGTAACCATGTACATCATTAACTGATGAGCCTGAGCTCATCAGTTAACCTTCACTATTACACAGGCTTTTGGTACTCACAGGAAGTCAGTTTAAAAACCAGCTCCCCATGTGCACTGGTCCCTTTGGGGTACCATCTCCCCCCACCCTTAGGTGCTGCTGACACTGTATCAGAGGCTCTCATCTGCATGTAACCATGTAACTGCTGAAAAGTGTCAGTGGTTACACATGTACTTAAGCTCATTTTAATATTTCTAATACAAAGAGTTGGGGAAAATAGCACACAAAAAGTATTTCCTGCTGTTAATAATGTTTCCTGATGAAGAGTAGTCATAACACCTGCTGATTCTCTTGTATTTCTTGCTTAATTAAGTTAGTAATAGCAGCATAGTACAGCAGACTGCATGGCCCTGGGTCATCTATGAAAGAGATTTTGCTCCTTATTAAAGGAAAACCACTCCTTTATCTATTGCAAAGCAAAATCTATGGAGCTCTCTGATCCACTGGAAAGCTGACCCCTGACTAAAAATATGCATACATGTCAGAGTGGTTTTGTTACTATTTTTATTATCTATAGCAATGCAATAACCTGTTCTATTTGTATAAGACTCACCTGTCCTTTGGATCTATGGTGTGAATGCAGTAGTTTGACAGACTCTCCTCCTCCCCCCATGTGAAAACTGATCTAATCTACACCTTTGAAACTGATGCCCACAGAAATGGACGTCCTTTATTCTAGACATTCATGGGTGAACTATCGGGCTATTTTGGCCTCTCAATTTCTTGTTTCAACAGAAGCCAATTTTGTTTAAATGTATTCTCCCTCATGAGCAGGGGGTTCTGGGCATCCACAGGTGTAGTGGAATAGGTAGGATTCAGGCTCTACAGGCTTTGCAGTGAATTCCTGCAATGATGAGTCAAACTGCCAAAGACTTGGACTAACTTTATCGCTGGAGGTAGAGCTCAACCAGAATGTCTTGGGCTGTTTTAAATCCCATGTCCGAATTTGTTGGCAAGAGCCAGTCTCTGCTTCTATCTTGGAGCCTTGCACTAAGGGAGGATAGCAAGTGTAATTGCTTGTCTGAAGCTCTGTTTTCAATGATTAATAAGAAGTTGGAACTATTCCACCTAAGCCCAATTTTATTATTGTCAGTGACACATTGAGAATGCACCCTTAGGAAGAACAGATGCCTACAATTATAATACAGTGGGCTGCCACTATATTATACATGTTGGAGTGATGATGGGCATAAATTATTCATGTATAAAAGATAATTGATAACCTTGCACAACCATTGGCCCTTGTGCATCATTGGGGAATCAAATGTTAGGTCTATTGTTCAGCTGATAATTGGTTTATGCAATTGATGTATGATCAGCACTTTTGATACATAATGTAAGATTTCACAGGTGATTCATTGCACATTTAAATGTAATTTGCAAGGAGAAAAGAGGGGGTCTTTCCCTTTTTGGGGGCTGCTTTTTGGTTTTTAAAATATCTCTGGGGTGGAAACTGAAGCTTTTCTTGTTTGATTTATTTTATACATTAGAAATTCAGCTCATCTTACCCAGAGAACTCTGATGACTGGAGAATTAACAAAATTATGACATTACAAGAGCCAGAGCTGAGCTAGTGAGCGTGGAAGTGGTTTTTAATCAGACTAAGTTAAAAAAAATTGTCAAGACCCATTTAACTTCAGTGACTAAGAAATCTTTTGGAGAAAGGCAGCCTTTAGTTAAGATTCATCCTCCTCCTTCTCTTTATTAAGATGTGTTAACAGCAGACATTCTCTATCCCCAACAAATCAGCCAAAAAATCTGGCCAGCCCAACCCTGGCATTCCTGATATTTCTAAGGAAATAACAGTATTTTTAGAAAACAAATACACTTTATAAGAACCTGGAAGGAAGCCAGAAGCCCTAAAGGCATAATTCCAGTTTTAAAAAATACCTTTTTCATATCACCTTTAATAGACCAGTTGCTTTGAACTATTAAGCTTATAATTAAACACTAAGGTTTAAAGGTCATCCTGAGGTAAATATAGGTAATATAATCCTATTGTAAAACAAAATGTGTAGGCTGGGATGTTCTTTGGAGCCCCGGGGTTGTAGGCTCCTGACTCCCGTTGAAATCTGCCTCACTTCCTTCTGCATCTCTGACTAGCCCACTTTTAAACAATAAACCAAAGGGGCACCTGTTCTCCTGGATGTGTGCGTGTATCTCCTCAGAGTACTGAACTGAGTGCAGGGCATGGTTTGAGTAAAGGATTGAAAGTGAGGAGATCCCAAATCCTCATCCTTTCTGATACTAACTCCCTCTGCAGCTTTGGGCAAGTCATAGAGCCACTCTGGCTCAATTTTCCCATCTGTAAAACAAGAATAATATTACCCTCTTCGTGGACAGGCTGTGAGGATGAATAAGTAAAGGCGTCTAAACTACTTTAGCTATGAAAAGCAGTATACAGGGTCCTAGTATTAGGATTAAGATATCTACATGGGCCCTATATAGGCCCTGAAATATTTTGGTGCAAATACCACAGTGGAGTTGAGTAGCTTCCTATTTTCTTTGGCCAGATATCAGTGTGTGGTGGGAATAAGCTACCTACACTATACTTAAGGAGCAGATTTGTTTATCCTATCAGACCCAATACACAAAGCACACAGCGGGATTGCCTGATGTTATGCACTACCTCTTGCTAAATGTTAACCTGTCTGGGAAGAAGGTTCATTAGAGAGGGTTTGTTTTGTGCATATTTCACCCCCTGGAGTTAATTGCTGAGCTTAGCCAGTCAGGAAGGTAAATCCTGGAGGAGTTGTTATTAAGTGTTGATTATTGTAGTGCTCTAAGGACTCTGTAAGGATTAGAGCCACAGTGCATTGGTGGCTCCAGACACACAGAATGAAGTGATAGCTGCCCTCATGTTATCAAACTGAAAAAAGCTGTTTAGTGTAAATATCCTGTATTTCCCTTACCTGAGGAAGTAGAGCTGTGCAGACAGTGTGGGTCAAATTCAGTAAGCTCATCAGCTCTGATGGAGTTGACCAGGAGATGGATTTGACCAGCTGTCTCCAAATTGCCAGCTGCCTTTAGTATACGAAGGTGGGGACAGTTTTTGTGCCCTTGCTTATGCCTACATAACCTCCCTGACCCAAGTGGAATGGATGGAGTCTAAGGGAGAAAGCAGAATCTAACTTGTCAGATGAAAGCTGTTGCTTTTGTATTGGACTGAAAGACCTGCTCTTAAAACTGACTTCCCTCCTTCCATTTCACTGGCATTTCCACATGTATTGCTGAACAGAAGAGTTGACCTTTCCACCCCATTTGTTAGATTATTAAGAATTTGGTTTTGCAACATGATTTTTGTCGTCCTACTCAGATGGCTGCTAGTATCAGAAATGTAGCAGTGAAGGTTTTGACTTTGACTCACTGAGAGAGAGCCCAGCCTCAGCAACCACTTGAGTTATTCCTTCCAAATGCATTTACATCCCTTCCAGGGCCAGCTTCAAAGGCTCAGAACAAGCCACTGTGATTCCATTGAATGAAGTCATGTGAGAATCTACAACATGAAATTCCACGGCCCTGTTTATGTAGAGTTCCCTCTCCATGTCACTGTGGAGTGGAGGGGGATGGCTAACTCTGTGGATGAACAGGCTTAACTCCCTCTTTCCCATGGAGCAGCAACATCCTACTAACTGTGCAGCAGCCTTTGGGTGAGAAAAGAAGATTCATAGCCCTCAACTCTCCTCCATAAAGAAAGGCTACTTGATGGGCAGGTGGTCAGCATTCACCTTTTAATCAGGAAATAGATGTCAGTTCTTAATTTCAACTCCAAAATAATAGTTCCCACTCATGGGATCACCATCTTGTTTCTTAAAACCATTTGTCTTCTCCATCACAATGCTAATTGCTGGAGGACAAAGCTGATGTGTTCTGCATGTGCGTGCTGTGATAATAAGTATGGGTTTTTGTTTGTGTGTATGTTTTTTAAATGTTGTTCCCGTGGAAAATAAAAATCATCTTAACCGCGCCAAAGGAGGATTTAGTCTTCTGTCCCAACTTGCTCTCCCTCACAAATCCCCCATCTAAGCCTCGATCAAAAGATGTAGGCAGCATAAACATGACATACCTCAGAATCATTTAGGAAGAAGGCTTGAGGGGGCCATCAGGTTGGGATCTAGACCATATTCTACAAATACCAGACCTGGACATCAAGTGAGGTTTTCTGGAGAGGGGACTTACCTATCCAACTAATCTCTTAAATATTTAATTGGGGCAGTTCTCTTCTACTGAGGAATCCTGCTTTCTCCTTTCATCAAGGGCACTTGCAGCCTTAGCACCATTTAACAAATACTTGCTTGGAAGATCAGCTGGAGCACTGCTGATGCTGGCACAAACTCTTTTTAGACAGAGATGTGAGAGCAACTGCACTGGCCACAGCTCCTGTTGCAATCTCTTCCTAGCAGAAAGGAGTTAATCTTGGCTGTTCTGTATCAAGAATCTGAAACTGACTGATAATAGGACTTGTATGAGGAGTGGAAAGCTGGATTTTTACCAATACCTGGGACTTTACCAATCCTTGGTAATTCCATAGCCAGAATCGCAAGCCGAAAATCATGTCTTTGGATAGATCAAAATCACTGTATAAATGGCCATTGCGTGTCAAATCCTGTGCCAAACAGGAAAAGCAGAGGACCCAAACTGGCACAGAAGAATTCAGAAAAGGCAGGACCTGTATTCTGCCTGCTAGCAGTCCGCCCACCCCCATTATTCTTCCTAGAATCAGGAATATTTGCATGTGGAAGCATGGTTCACAGCTGCCCTTACTAAACCAGAAGGCATAGGCACATACCAATGCCATATCTCAGATCACCCCCCTGTGGCTCTTGCTGGGACCTCTGCACAGGAGTCATCTGCTCACTTGTGGAAAGAGTGGGCAACACTTCCCTGGGCCCTGATTTTCTAATGGGGGTGTCTGCTAGGTGAAAGTTATCACATCCCTTCCCATGTTAGGCTGTCTCTTTTTTGTTTCTGGTACCAAAGTGCCTTATCAGAGAATGTTTTCAAAAGAATCAGCAAAGCCATACTAGTGAACCCTTAGCTTCTTGTCCAAGCCCCAGCTTTCTACTTGCATGCAGCTATGACTCCTAACACCACTCCTCCGGGGGGCCGTTAGTCTCTTGCAGCTGCATTTTCATCACAAACCATGTGGGAGTTCAAGGCTGCCTGTCTCTAGAAAGGCAGCCTCTTGCTTTTGGCTCTAAAAGCTATGACCTGCTCCGCTGTCCCTGTTACTCATTTGAAAAAGTGATTATGTGGTTATTTCAGAGTTCAGTGTGAGGTCAAACCTTGGCAAGGCCCCCATCTGGTAAGTGTGACCAGCTGTGCTGTCATTTGTGGACTGCTGGTGGGTCTCCAGCTGTGGTCTTACCGAAGGAAATATTGTGAAGAACAAGCACTAAAGAGTGGAATCTGAGCAGTAGGGGGGGACCTGGGAGGGAATGTGGATTCATTTAACGGGAAAAGTTGGAGAATGTCTGGTCTAGCTGAAGAATCTGATTGGCTGTTCCTTGCGTTTTGGGTAACAATCAGTAGATAAGTTCCCTCCACTGAGCACATCTAATCACTCACCTCACTTCCACGAATATCCCCATAGTCTGGCTCCGTTACTGGGAGAGTGACATGGTATTAAAATAAGGTAGTTCACTTTTCTGTTGGATTCTTAATTATCCTGTAGCTACTGATTTCCCCAGCCTCCACCCCAACAGATTCTGAGGGAGCCTGGGGAATTGTCCTTAGATTCACCATCCCTCCTTCCTCAAAACTTACCAAAGCTTCTGTTTTGAGAGCTGCAGAGTTTGGGGACTCCTTGGCTCTCTTGCTGGGCAGAGGGTTTGCTGTGAAGATGCTGCAGAAGCTGAGCAAATTGCTTCAGCAGCACTCCAGAGGTGGTGAAGATGATGAATGCTTCATTAGCCTGTCTTATAATCCAGTTTTTTCCCCCCTTCTGGTGTTTTGTTCATGTCTTTCCATAGCAACTAACCTGTGGCTCCTTTGCCTTCAGTTTTCATTTCTGCTATTAATAACAGAATGTGGGAGTTTAACTCTCTGGGATTGAGAGGGCTTGTACCTCAGTGAAAATAAAAGGGAAACATCCTGTTTGTTTAGATTTTTGCCTTTAACAGCATCTGCTAGACTCTGCTTAAAGGAGGTCCCTGGAACTTAAAAGGATTCAGGGATATGTTTGCAGTTTTATTCTGGCTGTGTCGGTCCCAGGTGAGACAATAGGTTTTATTGAACCAATTTATGTTGGTGAGAGAGACAAGCTTTTGAGCTTACACAGAGCTTGTCAGGTCCGGGAAAGATTGTAGTACATAGAGATATCCGTGGCTCTCCCCCCAACCCACCTCAACGCAGAGACTCTTTTTCATTTTTGCTGTACCAATTAAGAGGTTTATTGGCTCCCCATCACCATAGCATCAGGACATTGTCACAAACTCACTATGAGTGGGAGTGACCCTGCACTTGAGGACACCCCACTAGCTGTTTCCAGAAGCACTGATGATGTACATGCTCTGTCTAGTCTCAAGAGTTATTTTGATTATTGCTATTCTGGTATCCACAAGAGACTCTAGGGCATATATTAATGGCCTCTAATACTCTAGCTGGGCATGAAGTCACCAGCCTTTGGTCTCTGCCTCATATTCCCTTTGGGTGCAGATTAATGGCTAGTTACTGTCTCCCTTCCAGGGATATCCTGTTTGATTTAATAAAGGAAAAATCATGCTCTGACCCTCATACAATCCTTGGGCAGGGGCTCATTAATACATTTGAGTTGTGTTGAGCAAAGTTTGCTGTCTCTTAACAATAAAATCAACGGGGAAGAAATTGCCCAGTACAAAGACCCATGGCCTGAGGTTAACATCTGAGACCATGCTCTCGCTTCTCTCTTTAACGAGCCTTTTCTTTTACTAGTTGCTGCCAGATGGTGGGGAACAAAAAGAATAGACTATGCCCTTTACTGTCCCGATGCACTGACTGCCTTTCCAACGGTAGCCTTACCACATCTCTTCCATGCAAGCTACTGGGAATCGACAGATGTAGTCTCCTTCCTACTGAGACAGGTACAACAAATATTTCATGCTTTTTTCTTGTCCCTTATGCCTAATTTTTGTTGGAAAATATTTTGAAGTCTCTTTTCCCTTTGCTGCACCTTCCATAATAACTTTTGTTGACACTAATGAGGGCTCAGCATAACAATGGAGGCAAAAAATGTATCCTTTACAGGTACAGATCCATCTCCTTTCCCTTCCTGTGCTGTATCAAATGCAGATGCCTTGCAAATAATACTTACTGCACAGTCTTTTCATGGAACCCCCCAAATCACAAAATTGGCTTTTGTTATTGGAACAAGTTCTTGGAGAGAAGGTCACTAAAATCTGAATTAGGAATGTTAAGAAGTGGGTATTTAACTAATTGAGTAGTCAATAGAATTTTTATCGACTACTCAATTAGTGGATAGGCAGCCTGGCTCAGTCCTGGCTCATTAAAAGTGTAGAACCAAACCCTGCTGTGGCTCTGCAATTTAAAAGGGAGTAAAAGCAGGCTGTCCGGCTCCTACTGCCTTTTAAATTGCAGAGCCACAGTGGGATTTGATCCCGGACCTGCATGAGCCCAGATTGAGTTGTGCTGCCTGAGTGCCCAACTCTTACTACATTTTAAAAGCAAGCCCTGGCTAGTGTTCCCTCTGAGCTTCCTGGCAGCACAGCTTTCACAGGTGATTAATCAGCCCCATCCAGTCAGAGGCTTAGGGCTCCCTGGGAGCTGACTGACAGTGCAGAGCTGATTCATCACTTGTGAAGCAGTGCTCACACACAGCTTAGAGGGAATATTGCCCCTTCCCTTACCACTGCCTATGACAGAGGCAGCAGCAAGGTAGGGCAGGCAGCACTGCAGAAACAGTGCTGGGGGGAAATGGCTTTTCAGCTGGCTCCCCCCAGCACTGGCTCCTGCTCCCCTCCCCACTTGCTGCCTCTGTTACAGAGGCTGGAAGGAGAGGGAGACAATGTGAGTAGTCGACTCGACTACTTGGTGACCCTAGGCTTATCGGGTCGTCAATTAGTCATCTACTCACTTACATCCCTAATCTGAATCATTTGTAGTCGTCTTGGCCCATTTCATATAGTCTTGCAGCCCTTTGTGATTTTGAGGCAAAATTAGGTGATGTTTGGTTTGAGCTTTGCTTTGAGTTTTAACATCCTTTCAAACGTTAAGTTCAAAAGGAAGCTCTTGGTGCAAACCCTACATGGAATGAAACAAAAGTGTAAGTTTCAGATTCAGATTAACAAGTTAAAGTGCTCCAGCCTCCATTTGGGCTTTCAAGTGAGCCCTTAAACACCCGGAAACCTATTGTAGAAACCCGGTAAAGGGTTTTGCTTCAAGATTCAAAACTTTGTACCACAGTTTAAATTACTTCTCACAGGATTAGGTTTCTGGAGCATCACATTCTGGATTTTGTCAGCTTAACTTTGGTCACAGATTTAAATTTTGCAAAATCATATTGTTTTTTGTTTTAAAGAGAAATAGATTTAGAAAAAAACATGCACACCCCAAACATTGAAAATGGTTTGTTTCTCAGAAGAACATGAAATCCAAAAATAGCTGCACTAAGACCCTGGCAGGGAAAACAACCAGAACAAAAGGGGGACATATTCTTCTTGATTGCCCTTGCTCATATAGAGAAAACAGAGTAAACAAAGAGCATAAATAGTTAAAGAAAAAAGAAACTTGCTAGCTTGTGACAAATGGGCCAGTGTATTTAAAGCAGGGGGTCTAAAGTTGGGATTCTAGATTTATACTTAGGCAGCTACATCAGAATAGCCTGATATGTTTTGTTCTTTTTTTAGAGACACTAAATAGCACAAATCCCACAGAAGACAATGGGAGCTGCAAGTGCTTAACGCCTGTGAATTTTGGTTGTCTCAGTATAGATTAAGAAGCCCAACTTAGCCCTCACAGGGTTTGAAAACTCTTCCCAGGATTAAGTTGATATTGTTCTTTAAAAGAGCAGTATAGTGTCATAACATAACAATCCCTCACTGTAACACAAACATCATGAATAACAAGTAGTCCTGTGGCACCTTAGAGACTAACAAAAATATATATAGTATCTTGTGCTTTTGTGGGTAAAACCTACTTTATCAGAAAGCTCGTGACACTGTATATTTTTGTTAGTTTCTAAGGTGTCATGGGACTACTCGTTGGTTTTAAAGTTACAGACTAACATGACTACCCCTCTGAGACTTACAAACATAATGGTGCACAAAGAAAAAATACACCAGCCCAAAGTGCCACTCTAGTGACCTTATTGCCCTGGCAAAACATCATTCATTTCTAAAACTCAGGTAGAGATGCTCACTGTCATTTTCATCCCAGCTGAGAGAATACTGCTTCTGTGGATTGCAACTTGCTGAATCTGTCCTCCTTTCAGATGTTCAATGTCCCTGCTTCAAGTTCTTTCCCTGATGAGGACTTTAAAACATCTTTTCATTTGGTGCATCTTCTTGGGGGGCGAGGGGCAAAGGGAACGGTTGAGAGGGCAGGCCAGCCAAAACAAAGGGCTTGCTTCCCCATCCTGCTGGGATTGTGGAGTAATGATCCTAGACCAGTGGTTCTCAGACTTTTTGGTCCATGGACCACCTGGTTCAATATAAGCCTTTCCGCAGACTACCAGTTGCTAATGGAAACTCACCATTACAGGCAGTCCCCAACTTACGCGGATCCGACTTATGTCGGATCCGCACTTACGAACGGGGCTTTTCTCGCCCCGGAGCTCACGGGCGGCGGGTCGCCGCCTGTGTCCTCCGGGGTGAAAAAAGCTTCTCCCGGTCTCCCTGGTCTGCTGGGGGGGTCCAGCAAAGCCGCTAGACCCCCCCCCCCCCCCAGCAGACCAGGGACACCCGAGCAAAGCCGCCACCTGGGCGGCTTTGCTCGTTTGCCCGGGAGCAAAGCCGCCCAGGCAGCGGGGGTCCCGCTGCCTGGGCGGCTTTGCTTCCAGGCAAACGAGCAAAGCTGCCCAGGCAGCAGGACCCCCGCCGCCTGGGCGGCTTTGCTCCTGTCCCCCTAGTGTGCTGGGGGGGTCCAGCGGCTTTGCTGGCCCCCCCCCCAGCAGACCAGGGAGACAGGAGCAAAGCCACACAGGCGGAGGGACCCCGCCGCCTGTGGGGCTTTGCTCGGGTCTCTCTGGTCTGCTGGGGGGGACAGGAGCAAAGCCGCACGGGCAGCGGGGTCTCTCCGCCTGTGTGGCTTTGCTAGTGCGCCCCCCCCTCCCAGCAGACCAAGCTTTTGTTGCGGGACGCCTCGGGTAGAGCAGCTGGGGTGCTGCCGGGTTGGTCCTGTGGGAACCTACCGGGCAGCGCCCCAGCTATTCTGTCCCAGGCTCCAGATTCAGCAGCTGTTGAAACTGATCAGGCTGATTCCAGGAAGCTGGGGGCAGAGCAACTCTGCCTCAGGCTTCCTGTAGTCAGCCCCTGGTCAGTTTCAGTGGCAGCAGCTGAATCTGGAGCCAGTTCCGACTTACATACAAATTCAACTTAAGAACAAACCTACAGTCCCTATCTTGTACGTAACCCGGGGACTGCCTGTAATTTCATAATTACACCTATGCCATTTTGCTGTGCTGCACCTGGCAAGAATGGTTTAATTTAAATTATTAAACAGATTAAGCATTTTAACTTTCTCATGTTAGTTTATCAAACTTCGTTTGAAATAAAGTAAAATATTATGTCCAACACAAAAGGTTTCAATGTTTTCTTTATTTATAGCAGGCATGAAGAACCTTTTTTGTGTTGGGGGGCCACTGACCCACAGAAAAATCAGTTGGGGACCACAAAGTAAGAAGTAAAAAAATTCCCAACCCTCAGTGATGTGGCCCCCAACTGAGAAACCTCACTCCTCTAGCGCTCTAGCCCTACAGGGCAAAGGGAAGGAGCAGGGAGGACTGGAGGTTCAGGGCTTCCCATAGGTCAGATTTACTTTTCTGGCGTTCCAGAGTTAGTGGATTTTATGGACCCCCTTCAGCTCTGGGGTGGGGACAAATTTGAGGGGTTCATTGTGAGGGACAGGGCTGCCAGTGAGTGGGATACGGCTGGGAGTACAGGAAGCGAGTGAGATAGGGATGGGGTGCAGGATCTGGAAGGGAAGAGGGGTGCAGAAGCGGGAGAGGTTGCATGGTTTGGGTGGGAGGTAGGGTGCGAAAGTGGGCTGGGAGTAGGGTGTCTGGCCAGGGGAGGGGAGCAGGAGCAAGGAAGGGTGCAGTGTTATGGCCAAGAGGGTGGGTACATGGAGGAACAGTGGATGCAGGACCAGGGTGGGGGTAGGTGTCTGGCCTGGAGGGGAGTGAGCAGGAGCAAGGAAGGGTGCAGGGTATCTGGCAAGGAGACAGGGTGCAGTAGGGGTTTTGGGGTAGGGTCTCTGGCCAGGGGCAGAAAGCTGGGGTCAGGGAGTGCCTGGGGATAAAGTTGGGAATAGAGTGGCTATGGGGTTCAGAGAGATGGGGTACAGTGTGCCCCTTAGAATAGGGCTGGGGTCAGGGTTGCTGGGGGTGGTTCAGGGAAATGGGGGATGGAAACAGGGAGGCTGGGCACAGTGAGGAGGGGATGAGTGGATGATCCTGGAGTGTCCAGTACTGCTGGGGGTGAGCTCCCATGGGAGCCCAGTCCCTGGCACCCTTAGTGGGGGGGCACTGAAGTGGCTTGGCCCCTTCCCCCAGACAAAGTCCCTGCGAGTGCAAAGCCCCTAAGGGCCCCAAGTTCCCACCTGCCTCCTGGGAGGGTGGGGGGGCTCCTCAGCCCCAGCACCGCCTTCTCCCACCGCCATCGGGCACAGCACAGCCTAACCTACTGGTTGGGATGGGAGAGGGTGCTGGTTGCTCGTGCACCATGAGAGCCCTCCTTGCCTGGCTGGGCCCCACGCAGCCCAACCTGCTGCCTGCCCTGCGGGAGCAACCAAAGGATGCATTGCTGTTACCTTAGTAACCATGAGCTCGGTGGGGCCCAGGCGAGGTGGACATGCAGCAGTGGGTGGGACTTTGCAATGGAGGCGGGTGGGGTGGCATTTCTCCACCTGTAGCTCTGCAGCCTGCATGAGAGAGGGAGGGGTGATGAGCTTGTTTTCTTCACCTCCCCACTATCACCCGCATGCCCTCCGACCGGTAGGCTTGAGTGGCAGAGTGGCCTCCCTGCTGTGTGGGGGTTAAGATGGAGAGCCGAGCTTGAGCCGTGGACCACCTGGGAGGTGGCCGTGGACTACTTTGAGAACTCCTGTCCTAGACTGACATTAGCTACCCTGGAGCCAACTGCATTCATTTGGGCTCTTCCTCCATTTATTCTGATTTGCTAGTGACATAGTGCTGGATCATTCAGTAGAGGATCTGGCTACTTTGGCATCGACTGCATTAGTCACTTCTGCCAGAGTAAATTTCAGGGGACCCTGTGCTAAAAGATGGAGGATAATTATTTAATCCTGATTTTATGGTATTAGGTATGTCTCCTTTCAATCTAACCCTTTGAACCTGCTTAAATAAAGTACTAGCATCTTTACCTTTGCAGATACTCAGCACTTGGCAGGATCCAGCTCCTCATATTGCCATGTATTAGCTCAGCTGATTAAATTACCCTTGCTCTGTTGCAGCATATCTGACTGCAGCTCTGTTATTTATAGCCCTTTATTGGCAAACTCTTCTTCATCTAAATTGTCTGTAGGTTCCATAACAACAGGGATGTTAGCACTGATGGATGCAGTCCCCTAGTATTAATCTATCTTGACCCTTTATTTCCTGACCTGTCCCTCATTTCCAATCCAGTGAGTCAATGTTGCACTGTCATGCTGGCTCTCCTCATTTTGAATAGTAGGCTTCCATGTGGAGCTTTGCCTAAACAGCTACAGGAAGGAAACCACATTAAAGAGTCTAACAAAAGATTATGTTCTAGAATAGCTCAGCTAGTTACTCAGAATGCAACCAAGCTTGTGTAATGCAGCATGTGACTTTACATCTTGTGGCATGAAAAATGTCCCTGCCATCCATTCGAAGTCCCTGGAGCTTGGCAGTGACTGTCTCTGCAGGGTGGTTTGTTTAGTCTCATCTTTCTCTACTGCTTCTAGAGCATTAGCTTTCTCTTATTTCACATCCCCTGCTATTCTTTCAGGGCACCATCCCTCCTTACCTCTTATTCAACACCAAGGATGCCAACATTGGAAAGCTAATGAAAGTACATGCTTTTAATCTTCACTGAAAGGCACTCAGAGTAAAAGGAAGCTATCAAGTAGATTTAGTCCCAAAATCGTAGACTTTAATAAAACAAATAAACCCAAATATGATCAGAAATGTTTTCATTTTTCAAATTTTCATCAGTGAAGGCCATTATTTTATTCATTCCCTGAGCTCTTCATTCCCCAGCATCACTGGGGGGTGAGATGGAGGTGGGGCAGATATATTAAAAAAACCAAAAGGTGAATCGGAGCAATCTGCTTTTGCTGTGAGTGAAATGGGAAAATGAAACAGCCAGCCTAAATTCCACAACATAAACTAGCCTATCAGACTACTTTAGTTTTAACCTATATGGCACTGCATGTGACACAAGAGGGAATGTGTGAGGTTTTTAAAATAAGATGACAGAGCACCTTTCAGTCTTTCCAGGGCCTGGGTAGGGAAAATCGTAATTAATTGGAAAAATATCTGACCATAGTAAATTTCAAAATGCTCCATGCAGTGTGCTCTCTGGAATGCACTAGACAACGCAGTATGGGAAGGAGGTGGACAGCCCTTGATGGGGAAAGAACAAGTTAGGAACTACAGTAAAACTCTGGTGGTCCGGCATCCAGTGGTCCAGTATGCCTGACGGTCCGGCACCAACTGCAACCCGGAAGTGCTCCGGCAGCTGCTTCAAGTTGTTAATCAATTACACTAACTGCGGCTGGATCTGCAGGTGACAGGCTTGCAATTTATCTTTGCTCTATCTATTGCCCCTGGGGGGCGGGAGGGGAAGGAGAGAGGAAGGAGAAGGGGACCGAGGTTGGGAGCGCGGGCGCCACACTCTCCGTCATGTTGCAGGGTGCTGGAGAGGGGGCAAGAGGCAGGCAGCTGCTTCAGGAATTTCTAGTCAATTACACTGCCCCGGGCTGGATCCACAGCGACAGGCTCTCAGTCTACCTTTCCTCTCTACTGCTTGGAGGAGGGGGGAGCAGGGGAAGGTAGAGGTCGGCGGGGGAGGGGGTGGTGGTGTGCCAAACCCTCCCTCCTGCTGCAGGGAGGCAAAGCCAGCAAGCGGCAGAACCAGAGAGTGGGACGAGAGGCAGTAGAGAGGAAAGGTAGATTGCGAGTCTGTTGCCGGGGCAGTGTAACTGATTAGAACTTCTTGAAACAGCTGCCTGCCTCTCCCTCCCTCTCTGGTTCTGCCGCTTGCTGGCTTTGCCTCACTGCAGCAGGAGGGAGCGTTTGGCACACCCCCGCCCCCTCTCCCGCCAACCCCTACCTTCCCCTGCCCCCCCCCCCTCCTCCAGGCAGTAGAGAGGAAAGGTAGATTGAGAGCCTGTCCGCTGTGGATCTAGCCTGGGGCAGTGTAATTGACTAGAACTTCCCAAATGCGGCTGCCTGCCTCTTGCCCACTCTCTGGTTCTGCCCCTTGCAGGCTTTGCCTCTCTGCAACAGGAGGGAGGGTTCAGCACACCCCTGCCAACCCCTACCCTCTCCTGCCCCCCCCTCCGGGCAGTAGAGAGGAAAGGTAGATTGAGAGCCTGTTGGCTGTGGATCCAGCTGGAGTAAGTGTAACTGACTAGAACTTCCTGAATGCGTCTGCCTGCCTCTCGCCGCCTCTCCCCTTCCGCTGCTCGCAGGCTTTGCCTCCCTGCAACAGGAGGGAGGGTTCAGCACACCCCCGCCGACCCCTACCTTCTCCTGCCCACCCCCCTCCTCCGGGCAGTAGAGAAGAAGGGTAGATTGAGAGCCTGTCGCCTGTGGATCCAGCCTGGGGTAGTGTAATTGACTAGAAATTTTTAAAACAGCTGCCTGCCTCTTGCTGCCTCTGTGGCTCTGCTGCTTGCAGGCTTTGCGTCCCTGCGACAGGAGGGAGGGTTCAGCACCCCCCCACCCGCCGACCTCTTACCCCCCGCCCCAGGCAGTAGAGGGGAAAGGTAGATTGAGAGCCTGTTGATCCAGCGGTGGCAGTGTAATTGACTAGAACCTCTTGAAGCGGCTGCCTGCTTCTCTCCCCCTCTCTGCTTCCGCGGCTCGCAGGCTTTGCCTTTTAAAATGGCGGAGGGTTCGGCGCTTGCGGTGCTGTTCCCCTCCGACAAGACCTGCCTCTGCCAGAGTACCTCCTGATAGTCCGGCATTTCTGATAATCCAGCACCACCTGGGTCCCAAAGGTGCCGGATTATCGGAAGTCTACTGTATTTAGAAAAGCTAAACATACACACATCCACATTTAATGCATCCAAGGGTACTGAGGGAGTTGGAAAATGTCATTGCGGAGCCTTTGGTCATTATCTTTGAAAACTCATGGAGATCAGGAGAGATCCCGGATGACTGGAAAAAGGCAAATGCAGTGCCCATCTTTAAAAAAGGGAAGAAGGACAATCCAGAGAACTACAGACAAGTCAGCCTTACCTCAGTCCCTGGAAAAATCATGGAGGGGATCTTCAAGGAATCCATTTTGAAGCACTTGTAAGAGGGGAAAGTGATCAGGAATAGTCAACATGGATTAACGAAGGGCAAGTCATGCCTGACCAATCTGTTTAGCTTCTATAATGAGGTAACTGGCTCTGTGGATATGAGAAAGTCAGTGGATGTGATATACCTTGACTTTAGCAAAGCTTTTGATATGGTCTTCTACAATATTCTTGCCAGCAAGTTAAGGGAGTATGGATTGGATAAATGGACTGTAAAATGGATAGAAAGTAGGCTAGACTGTCGGGCCCAGCAGGTAATGATCAACGGCTTGATGTCAGGTTGGCCGTCAGTTTCTAGCAGAGTGCCCCAAGGATTTGTTCTTGGACCAGTTTTGTTCAACATCTTTAATTATCTGGATGCGGGGATGGATTGCCTCATCAGCAAGTTTTCAGATGACACTATGCTATGGGGAGAGGTAGATACACTGGAGGGCAGGGATCGGGTCCAGAGTGACCTAGACAGATTAGAGGATTGGGCCAAAAGAAATCTGATGAGGTTCAACAAGGACAAGTGTAGAGTCCTGCACTTGGGACAGAAGAATCCCAAGCATTGTTACAGGCTGGGGACTGAATGGCTAAGTAGCAGTTCTGCAGAAAAGGACCTGGGGATTACAGTGGATGAGAAGCTGGATATGAGTCAACAGTGTGCCCTTGTAGCCAAGAAGGCTAATGGCATATTAGGGTGCAATAGGAGGAGCATTGCCAGCAGATCCAGAGGAGTGATTATTCCCTTTTATTCAGCTCTAGTGAGGCCACATCTGGAATATTGTGTACAGTTCTGGGCCCCCCACTATAGAAAGGATGTGGACACATTGGAGAGGGTCCAACGGAGGGCAACCAAAATGATTAGGGGGCTGGAGCGCATGACCTATGAGGAGAGACAGGGATTTGGGTTTGTTTAGTGTGCAAAAGAGAAGAGTGAGGGGGGATTTGATAGCAGCCTTCAACTTCCTAAAAGGGAGGTTCCAAAAAGGATGGAGAGAGGCTGTTCACAGGAGTGACAGATGGCAGAACAAGGAGCAATGGTCTCAAGTTACAGTGGGGGAGGTCTAGGTTGGATATTAGGAAAAACTGTTTCACTAGGAGGGTGGTGAAGCACTGGAATGGGTTACCTAGGGAGGTGGTGGAATCTCCATCCCTAGAGGTGTTTAAGTCTCAGCTTGACAAAGCCCAGGCTGGATTGATTTAGTTGGGATTGGTCCTGCCTTGGGCAGGGGGCTGGACTTGATGACTTCCTGAGGTCTCTTCCAGCTCTATGATTCTATGAATGGACTGAAGGGCAGTCTAGCTGTAGTGTGAACACAGGATGTAAACCCTTTTCCTTTTGCTATTTGGTCCAGCCAGCTGACTAGTGGAGCTTACCATAGGAAATGTTTGCACACTTTGAAAATCCCATTGTCCCAGTCTGTTCATCTTCATTTCAGTGCAGGAACATTACACCTGTATGATGTGCCTGAACCTCTCTATGGAACCAGAGCCCGATTCCCGTCCTGAACTCTGGTCTCCTAGATTACAGAACTCTGCTGGCCCATTGTTAAACCTGGCTTAATATCTAATGTCTTGGTCAAAATGAGAGGAGCTACAGAAGCAAGACAGGAGAATGCCACATGCAATGTTTTTAAATAGAAATGCTACATGACAGGCAACTGGGATTGACTCTAGCGAAATGAGAGAGCCTTCTGGGATCTTAGCTCTTGTAGTGTTTGGCATCTGCTGTGTAGTTAAGGGCAGAGTCAATAGGAATGGAGAGGATGATGAAAATACTTCTGAAGAACAACCCTGAGGGAATGACACCTAAGACAAGTGAGCACATTCAGAACAGATAGTGATGAATCTGAATGACAGAAATGGCGAGGAGATGATGACAGGAAATATGTATGTGGCTTGATGACCTGATGGGAAGGCAGGCAAGACTGAGGCCATAGTGATGAGAGAGGCCCTAAAAAATAAGCAGTTTTCTGTAAGTACCTGAGTGGAAAGTTCCTCTCCTGTTCACTGAATAAGCATTTTCCAATTACTTTTGGACATGTTCTCAGGGAAGTAGCAGGGTCTGGGTTGCCACAGTCTCTGTGTGTGTTCATTGAACATCTGGTACAAAATCCAGTCCTGATATAATCAGGCAGATTTACACTAGCAGCCTAGCAGTTATGTATCTGTGACCAGCATCATGTCAAGGCCACTGAGCTCTGTCGTCCTTGCTCACTTGTGCTCGTAGCTTGGTGAATTCTCTTGTGGTTTGCTTCTGTTCCTTAACTCTTCCTAGACTCATTCCATTTGTCTCTTGCCTTTTCTAGCTTCCCCTGGCTTCTTTTTCATGTCTCTTGTTCTAGTTCTTACCATGTTTCACCAAGAACCCCTTTCACATATGCAATCATATGTGTCTACATATAATTTCAGTTTGAGTCCTTTTTATACACTTGATATTAACCCAGTTCTGGCATCAACCTTTGTTGGCTCTAAAGATCATTAACATTGTACAGTTATAAGAAGGCCAACAAAATCTTGTAGGCTAACAATACAAATTTGCTACATGCAAAATTCTGTAAAGCCCCTTCCCCTGCAAATATTTTGTTTCCATCATATGGTTTGCAAACACAGCAGAGAGGAATAAATACTTTGAACCTGCAGGGGATGTGTTTGCTATGAAATTCCTGCAGCTCTAGGGTTTTAGCTCAGGTGCATCTTGAGTTGCTGACAGGGGCTGCTCTTTCCTTAGGTGATGAGGCATGAAAACTCCAGCATTCTGGAACTGGATGGAAAGGAGGTCTCTGTATTCACTCCTTCCAAGCCCAGAGAGAAGTGGCTGCGGAAGAGGACACATGTTAAGCTAAGGGTAATAGTGTTTTATTACAAGTCTCACCTGCTATTAAATGATTTGGGCCTGCATGCAATAAGAGCAATATAAAAGTTAACCAATATGGGTACAACTCTTCTATGCCCTTTGACTACACATTTACATTAGCTTGGAGACATTGCACTGTGATAATCACATCTCAGTGAGATATCCCAGTCTCAGACTGTTGGAAAACACAAACACACTAAGGATCTGCAACAAGGGCCGTAGGTTCCCTATCCCTGTGCTAAATTGCCCATATAGTAACTGTGTTTTCCCAGAATTCCTGATTCCAGAAGATAAGCTTCTCTGATTTCTGTGAGTGGAAGTTTGTTTAACCATTAAAAATGTCAGCAAACTCCTGCTGATAATCAGTCATTTTGCCTCCTAATTTGAAAATGTAATACACAGAATTTTGCACTGCCAGGGATGAGATTTTCAATATGTTCTGTGACTAGAGTAGTATTTTTAGAGTGACAGTATCATTGTGCGACATCATGGCAGATGCATGCATTAAGGTCCAGAATTTCAAAGGACAACCTTAACCTTTGCAGACTCAAGTTTTGCCTTTAAGGAATGGCAGCAGGAAAGCCAAGTAGAGACCCCTTCTGAAAAAATGTCCAATATTAACTAACTGCAGGTGAAAATTCTATCATTTAGATGAGAAAGTAACTAACTGTACCCTTTCACTCAGATATCAGCTGCTTGTCCACATGCATTAGGATCCACACCCACAATTGATTGTACAAATCATGTGGCCATAAATTATTGTAGCTAAAATGGGAGACCAAATGCAGAAGGCCCTTTAAAAGTTTGGTCCTAAATGTACAATATTTTTTTTCTTAATGTGTTGTGCTGTTTAATATAGCTATATAATAGTGCAGGAAGGGGATGTCATGAGAAGAAAATTGTCCATGTGTTTGGCATTACTGTAGCACCTTTTCCTGTAAACTGCATTAGCCAGGAGGCTCTGCTGAGAATTTAACTAGGTTTGTTCTGTTTTTCACCTGACTTCTGCAGAATGTCACAGCCAACCACAGAATAAATGATGCCATCGCTAATGAAGACGGACCCCAGACCTTAACAGGAAGGTTTATGTATGGGCCATTAGACATGGTCACGCTCACTGGGGAAAAGGTACATTTGTCTTAGTGTGCATTGCCCAGAAATACAGCAGAAGAGGTAGGAAGTAGTAGTTGCCTACCTCTGCTCTTTTTGTATCTGTAATGAGAACTGACCAATTATTGCAAGTCAAGCCCCTTTGCCTGTGTCCACTTTAAAAGCCTCCTCTGTCCAGCCTAGGCATAGCATTGCACTAGACAGGCTTGAGGAGGCCCTGTTCAGAGCCAAGTTAGGATCCTGTCTAGTGTTAATGTTTTCGGTTGTATCCAACCCCCCAAAATGAGCCCTTTCTACCGTTCATTTCAGTGAGGCTTGGATACCAAGTTCTGGGTTTGGCCCATTTCTACATGAGCCATATCTGTATTTAATACTTCCTTAGTCCTGAACCACCTCTTCCTTCCAGGTGGACATTCACATCATGACCCAACCGCCATCTGGAGAGTGGATTTACTTTGACACCGAAATCAGCAACAGCAGTGGCAGGATTTCCTATGTTATCCCTGAGAACAAGCGTCTGGGGATTGGTGTATATCCTGTCAAGATGGTGGTCAGGTGCTGTGCTTCAAGCTCATTTGGCTTAGCCCACAGTTTGACAGGAACATCTGAATATATCTGTAGACACTTAGCTATTCACTGCATGATAGAAAATCCATATAAGTGTGAAGTGCAATTCTACCTGAAAAGTGACTATTTAAAAAGTGGCTTGTTCTTATCAACAGCTCTGCTTCCTATTGTGTCTTCAGAGTCTGATCTTCTGACTTGATGCACAAAACAATTTTACTCCTGTTACCCTGCAGCATAAGCAATGGGACAAAAAGCTATATTCTGTGCTGCCTCCTGCATTGTCAAAAGCATTGTTAGCTGAGTTCCCATTGCTGGGCCAGGCTTTTCCTCCTTTTCCAGACATATAATTATCGTCTTCATGGAACTGTATAGATGAGCACATCTTGAAAACTGTAAACTTGCCCAGGTTCCCCCAAGGGTAGAGCCTTTGTTATTAGTGATGCTGCAGAAAGTCTGCAGCTTGACTTTTGGATCACCAGCTTTCAGAGAGAGCAGTGCCAAAAAGCTTATCCATGGTGAACTGAGCAAATCTGTTTCAGAAGCACTGAAATACACTGCAGTTGGAATCCCACAATGCTAGTTCAAGTCACTGTAATTATATTCCAATAACATACAGGCATTTTCTGTAGTATCGTTAATGATTTTGGTGCAGATTTTTTAAGATATTTAATAGAGAGCTGGTGTTTCATAAGTGCCCAACTGCCATTGGTGAAAGGCCCTGTACTGTCTCTCTGGGAGGGGGGGAGAGGGGGAGAAGAGTTGGTTGCTTTTGAAACTCCCACTAGGCAGCAGTGTGCAAATATAAGTGCCTTAAATATCTTTAAAAATGTGTCTCTCTATCCTTGCAATAATGCTCCCAGGTAGCATCATCCATTGGACAGATGAACAACTGAGACACAGAAAAATGACTTGCCAAGTCAGGACTAGAACCCATTATCTCCTGAGTCTTATATCAGTGCCTTAGACACAAGAACTTTCTTTGTCTGTGAATACATAACTGTCAGACTAGTGCATAGTCCTTTCTACCACTTGTGCTGAGATACAGACACAAGCCAGAAGTGCTGGTATAAATCAAAATAGCATTGAAATCAGTGGATCTGTGTTGATTTACATCACAGATACTGCAGGGGTAAAGGGCCTTAGCAGAATTGGTGTGTGAAGTGATAGCAGGATCCATCCCTTAATTCTGCATTCCCTGGTCGTTTACTGTATGCTTGCTGAATTGGTATTGTAAATGGATTTTAATCTCTCAGCTAGGCTTATCCATTGCTCTTAACCCCCTTTTTCTTTTCTTTCAGGGGTGACCACACATATGCAGACAGCTATATCACCGTTCTACCTAAGGGGTCAGAATTTGTAGTCTTCAGCATTGATGGTTCCTTTGCAGCCAGCGTGTCTATAATGGGTAGTGATCCTAAAGTCCGAGCTGGTGCAGTTGATGTTGTAAGGTCTGTGGCAGGGGCTAGGGCTGGGGGAAATGCCATTGTTTTCAGTGAATATTTTAACCTTGCTGCAAATATAGGTCTATAATAAACTGTTTCTTTTTCCCCCCCACTAGGCACTGGCAAGACCTTGGCTACCTCATTATCTACATCACAGGCCGACCAGATATGCAGAAGCAAAGGGTGGTGGCATGGTTAGCACAGCACAATTTCCCCCATGGGATTGTCTCGTTCTGTGATGGGCTTGTCCATGACCCACTGCGGCACAAGGCCAACTTCCTGAAAAACCTCATTACCGATGTAAGCATCAGCTATACTGAGACATGAGCAAAGCGCGGGTTCATCCACTTGTTGTGGCTTAGTGCCTGGGTGTTAGTTAAGACCTGACCTATAGTTAGAGATTAGTCTGCATTCGTTTGATTTTTATCCACCCTTCCTCATTTTTTGAGGAAGGACGGCTCTTGCGCAAAAAGGGGGGTTTTGCACAAAGAGGAGCTGTCTACACAGTGCTTTTTTGTGCAGAAACCTCTTGCACAAAAGGGATCTGGGGAAATGCAAATGAGATTGCAACATATGCAAATGAGCACCCATTTGCATTTCCTCTTGTGGAAGAGGATCATAATATAGACATAGCCATAGAGAAGTGATCATCTGAAGAGTCAGACTTAGAACCCAGGAATCCTAGCTTTCCATGCTAACCATGAGATCACTTTGCCTCTCTCCAGCAAAAGCTGTGCATATTCTCTGTAGCAGGTACACAACCAAGGAAGTAAATAAGAGTTAATTGTCTTGATTGTACTCCCTTATCAACATGAAGGGTGAGGGAGCCAAATTAGTGATCTCCAAGGCCCAGAATATTCACAATCCCCTTTCAAATGTTCCTTACAAGATCTGGCTCTCTTTCAGCATGGAATTTAATTACCAAGTTTTAAAGAGGCTATTGATGTCAATAAGACCAGACAACGTAAAAAATGTGAAAGCAATAGAAAGGCACCAGTTTTACTGCATGCAGTTAAATCCAGTCAATCCAAAAGGGTATTATAGAGTGGAGAATAAAGTACAAAATAAAACCTACTTCACAGACTCAGTTTTTAACGACTAGCACAGCAGGCTTTTTGCCTTGGAGAACCCACAAGGTCAGACTGCATACATTACCATACAGTAAATGGAGAGAGTGCAGAAAAGGACAATAAGAATGATTAACAAGCTGGAGGAAAGATTACAAGAACTATATAGCTGCAGTTTGGGGATAGGATGACTCAGAATGTGACATGCTAAATATCTACTGCATGAGGGGTTGGTAAATTGCAAGGAAATTATTTAGTAATATTACAAGGAGTGATCTCAAAGGAATGAAGAATGCAAACATTTACAATGAATATCAGAAAAACTTCCTGGACCTGAGAGCTACTTGGTGTAACAGCAGCATCCTAGGGGAAGTTGTGGAAGCCTTTTAACTTGTAACATTTTAAACTGGATTGGGCTGAATACTAGAAAATATGTTGTGGGGATTGATTCTACACTGGCTTCTGGGATTGGAGTAGATGTCACTGTTAGTGCTCTTTCAACTCTAATATCAATGGGTGTATCTAGACTACATCCTGCTTTCAACAGAGGGATGTAAATTAGACATTGGAAATTGCAAATGAAGCCGGGATTTGAATTTCCCATGCTTCATTGGCATAATCGCGTCATGGCACTCTTTCAAAAAAGCGCTATTTCGAAATTGAAACACAGTCTAGATGTGGTTCTTTCAAAAATAGAAGCCTTTTTCAAAATATCCTGTAAACGGTTTACAGGATCTTTTGAAAAAGGCTTTTGTTTTCAAAAGAACCACGTCTAGACTGTGGTTTCATTTTCGAAATAGCACTTTTTCGAAAGAGTGCCATGATGTGATTATGCAAATGAAGCACAGGAAATTAAAATCCCAGCTTCATTTGCAATTCTGAAATCTCTAATTTACATCTCTCTGTCAAAAGAGGGATGTAGTCTAGATACACCCAATATGACTGTGAAATGATTAAGACAGATTTTCATCATGTGATATTTTAGCCTGGTAATTGATGGGTTTTTATCATGTCTTAAACCTAAGTTGTCCGAACTTCCCCTTTATTTCAGTGATAAATTAGGTCTTTTTAAAGGGTCCACCTTGGTGATCTCAAAGTTATCTAGCCTGCTGGTTTAACTATGCTATTGTCTAGCACATTATTCTAAGGCCACAGTACCTTATTCTCCCCAGACCTAGACAGAATGAAAGCCCGTCATTAAGTACTGAATGTGATGACTACTGGAATCAATCTATACTTCAAAATCTAAGTCAAGAGTTACTTTGGAACCCCCCATGTGACAGAAGATGTTATATTATTATCCCGTGTTGGAAATGTACCTTTCCTGAGAATAATAAGGTCCCCAGACTTGCTACAATGGATCTTTAGCTTTTAACTCTGCAGGCAGAATTATGCAGGTCCATATCTAGCACCAGGGTAAGCACTTTAACATTGGCAGCGCTCTGCAGACAATCTCCACAGTTGCAAAATAATTTTTTCAAATATCTGGCTAAAGGATAAATGAAATCTTTTGCTCTGTGGGAACAAAGCAGTAAATACTAATGATATAAAAATCTAGTGCATTATGCAAGGTAATATGTATAGCTGTCTGTCTCAACCTCAAAATCCAACAAAAAATAAAATATACAATCTAGCTTACACAGCCTTCAAACTAGAGTTGTGCACTGTGGCTTCTCAGTAGAAGGGAATTATTTGTGTACATAGTTATTGAATATAGTTGAAAAATACCCCTTCCCTGGCTATATCGTGTATAAAACCCCTTGGAACAGAACTGTGGAGTGCCACACAAAGAAAGTACATTAGCTAAACAAAGCTACATTCCCTTTGTAATTGCTAACTGCATTCCTCTCTTGGATTCTATACTATAGCTTAACAGTAATTGGCCTACAGTACAAACCCTTAGTACTGCTGTTAATTAATTAGTACATACCTCTGCAGAGTATTGCCCAGCTGGGACTTGCAGGGCGTTCTTGAATGCATATTCCCACAGTTGCTGTGAAAAAGCCAGGTGTGCTGAATAGTGTCATAGCAGAAACTTGTTCCCCCTTCCCACAGCTCCACATGAGGATCCACGCCGCATACGGATCCACAAAGGATATTTCAGTCTACAGCTCCATTAGTTTGCCACCCACACACATCTATATCGTTGGCCGGCCCACCAAGAAATTACAGCAACAGTGTCAGGTAGGAATCCAGGTTATTTTGTCAGTAGAACACTCAATTGGCTGATGCCCCTACTGGAGTCGGTGGGAGTTTAGACACTGACTTCATCAGGATCCCACTGCTTCTCTCTGAGAGGTGTGAGGGTTTCTAGCTTTGTGCATCACAACTATGAAAATAATGGAGTGAAAACGCCAGGTGCTGCTGCTCCACTGCATTGTTTTGTAGTGCTGTAGAATTAATTTTTTTAAATGAAGTCCCGTCCGCTTTAAAATTCACCTTTTGTCTGAACTTGTCCCTGCAGTTACCTCGGCTAAGTGAAGGTGCAGATTAGAATGGAGAATTCTCAGCAGAGCTAATGTCATTTGTGCATGTGACAGTACCATGTATCAGTGTTGGTTGCATCTCCAGTATAGAGCCAGTCAGTTCCCTCTGTTGTTTGTGGGATTTCCCAAAGCAACAGGGCAAAGAAACATTTAAGAAAGTGACTGTCAAACCACAACTGGCAGAACTTAAAGATAGATGTGGGATCTGAACTGATTGTGAGTCCACTTTAAAAAAAAAAGTAGCTTGATTTTAAGTTGACTGTCCCATAAAAGCCCTCTGTGACTATTGTTTCACAGTTCATTACTGAGGGGTACGCAGCCCACCTTGCCCAGTTGGAGTATAATCATCGCTCCCGGCCTGCCAAAAACACAACCCGGATGGCACTCAGAAAAGGCAGCTTTGGTCTCCCCAGCCAGCCAGATTTCCTGCGCAAGAGGAATCATTTGCTACGTACCATCTCCTCGCAGCCCACAGGGGTGAGCGGGAATGCAAGCCACAGACCTGAACGTACGCAGAGCCAGTCGGACAGCGATAGGGAGAGAGATCGGGAGCGCAGCCAAAGAAGCATGAGCATTGCCACTGGGTGCTGGGGCCGGAGCGCAGCCTCAAAACTGGAATCTGGTACTTTGGGACAGAAGTAGAGCCACCTGGGAACCAGTGACAGTCAGCTGCAGTTGCCAGAGGAGGAAACAAAAGGAATAAAGGACAAGGCCAACAGTGTGAGATGGAAGGGTAAATATGGTGCTAATCTCTAACAATGACATGGTGTGCTGGGAGAAAAGGATGGTGTATTTTCTACATGGAATGTGCAGGCCTTAAAACAGTGTGTTGGGTTTGCAGAGCATTAGTCCAGAAAACCATTGGAAATTAAGGATCTAAGGGGGAAAACCTACAGTCTCCACATCAAGACTGTGCTCTTCTGTCTCCTTTTCTTATCCAGAGTTGGCAACTGTAAATACGTGCCTCCCTTACCTTCTTAGCCATCAATTAGATATACATGACTGAGTTCAATCCTCAGTGCCATGGGGGGAGGGGAGAGAATTAATCTGCTTAGACTTTTCACTTCAGTTGTTTCATTAGCCAGATAGAGAGACCAATGCTTTTGCATGTGTTTTTCAATGAAGCACATCATTCCCAAGATGCAGAGAGACTGAAGCAAGAAGCTTCTTCTGCACTGGGTAAAGCAATCAAGTGTTTTACACATACAGAAAGCTTAGAATTTACCCACTTTGTACCCAGGGGATGTGTGTCAGCAAGAATCAGCTGCTGTTGGCAGGAGCAGTGTGTCAACAGACTGACTCTCTAGTAAGTGAGGTCATTAGATTTTTGGGTTTTTTTTAAACATTTTGAAAGTGATTGAATTTAATGCATTAAGCTATTAAAAACAAATTTGGTTTCAGCTGTTAAAAATATCAGCCACTTACTTTACTGTATAGATCTCTAATATAACTGCTGTATATTATTTCCAAAACTTACCACCATATATTGGCGAGTGTCTGAAAGTACTCAACAGCCAGATTGCACTGCATTTCCTGTCATCAAAATTCAGGGTCCAAAATATTTCACCATTGTCCCCACCTCAAAGACATTTCTTCTTCTGATGTTCTTTCCAATATCAGTAACAGCTTTCATGGGAATATGACTTTCTTCTTTTAACTATAATTATTCAACTGTAAAACCTCATTGTTTTTGCACTGATAATTTGTAGAATGGAGCCCTGTTACCATCTCATGTAGCTACCCCTAGCTGTTTGTAGTGCATGACAATTAAATATTACTAAGCCAAGGTGTGTGTGTGTATAAACACACACACTCATACACACATTTATCTATCTCTATCTATCTACATAGATATAGATATATATAAATTGTGCCGTTTTTCAACAGTAAGGAGATTGTAAGGAAGTATGCCAACTAAGTTGTTCAAGCTTAGGAAAAGGCCATATCTTCATTTTCCTACTCTCTCTTTCAGTGGATGTGTCTGAGCTGATGGCTTGGTGTGCTGCCATGTCTTGAATCTCTTTTGCAATGTTCCCAGACTTGAATCTCTTTCCATGCTCAGTGCAGAGGTGACATTTCCAGTCTGCAGGAAAATGTGCTGTTGTTTGCTAGCACTCGCTAGCAACCACTGCAGAAGAGGAGATTGTCAGCCATAAGATGTACATAGGTGAAAGATATAATTTAATGGGTAGTAGAGAACAGTGCCTAGAACAGGGGGTTGCCTGAAAGCTCCCTAGCCATGCTCCCTCCCAGGTCAAACTAACCAGGAACCTGAATCCACCCTTGGTGAAGGGAGCAGTTTCCTTCTTGCACACACCAATTAGGGTCTGGGAAATAGCCACACTGGGATATTTGGGGTTCGTACCTGCCTATTTGGCATGAAGATTTTATATTCATAGCACATTCAGTGGCTAAGTATTATCTTGTTCTCCTCTACCACAATATACCGTATTTATATCACTTTATACTTACAAGGATCTTATTTATAACAGATTTTGTAGACTGCTTCATTTTATTAACTGTTTCAGTACTGAATGCAGCAATTCTGCACTGAGACGCATAGCACTGTGAACGCTACCCTGCTAACTGGCTCCGAGCTGCAGTAGGCAAACATAACTCATCCAGATATCAAAAATCTATTTCATGACTACTGCTTAGACCTCAAGTTTCAAAACTAATTCAGAGCATGTGCTCCATTCCTACAATGATATAAAAAGGACAATATTTAACTACTGAAGACTTCTCTTTTGATGGCACTTTAACAAACACAGTGAATCTCACTTACTCTTGGATAGCCTCTTTGCAAACTACTGCATCACTCATCTTTGATAATTAGAGAATTATAAAACATACCTGCAGATTTTTACTACTGAAAAAATTACTTCCCTTTCTGCTGACTTGGCCCAGTTACCCTGATTGCATGACCAAAGTTACTGGGTACAAATGTGAATTGTCAGCTTTTTGCTAATTGAATATTGTCCCAAACGATTGCCATCTGACTTAGAAGCAAGCAGCAGTCTATTCCGTAAAGTAACCAAACCATGATCACAAAGCATATTTGCAAATTTGGATATGGCCTTTACAAAGTTCAACCTTACTCTGAAAGAAGAGTCAACAAACCAAGGCATGACGTACATTTTTTTTCAAAATGCAGATGAGATGTTAACATTTTCTTGTGTGTAGATAGTGTAAAACTGAGGATAATGTAAATGTTAAAAAAACAAAAGTCAGTATATACGAAGTGAAAGTTATTTATTTTATGTAGAGAAAAATATCTGGAAGGAACAAACTTCAGAAATTATTAATATTAAAATGTAGCTGTTTTGTTTCAGGCATTATGTATAAATCATTTATTTTATGGACCAAGTTTAATGTAACTGTCCATGACTGCAGAAGTGCAATATTATAATCACCTCTCCATCACTCCATATTTTAAGCCAATAATCAGTGATACTGACAATCATAACACCTGTGTTCTGTCCCTTTGTTAAGCTTCTTGAATTTCCCAGCCTCTCCCCTATCTGTTTCCATTGTAAGAATCTCTAAAGAGAAAATCATGCAAAATCTTTGTTCATTACTGCAATAATATCAGATCTGTGGCCATGTATTAACACGAAATATGCGGCTAGTTTTTTCACCAATACAAGTACACTGTAATTTCCCGTGAATCTATAGTCTCATACATACCTGTCTTATTGTCTGTGTGAAGCAAAGATCAATGTACTACTCTGTCATTCTAAGACCAATAGCAATAGTTTAACTTTGTGTTTATAAACTGCTCTGAAATGTTCTGGGGAGTGATGCATGTGAAACCACATGTCTTTCCAAATGCACAAAGAGGCTTAATTTAGATACAGTTACTGAAAGCTGAATGTATTTTCCATCTTATTAAAGGGGCACTGTCAGGTTAAACACCTTATTTACCTTTGTTACAAATAACAGTTCTGTGTTTAATACTGAAGGAATATTAAAAGTTTATTATACTTTTCACTGTTATGCTGGTTAGTTCCCTTTTGCATTCATCAGCTTAGCCAAGGAAAACAGACAAGTTGGTTCTGGTAACTATCACTTCCTGGTTCTCATGCATTCAGCACAAAGCCACAATATTTATATTGAAAGCACTGGACAGAGATATTTATTTATTTGGGTTTTTTTTAAACCAACCACCTGTTTCTATTGGAATTCAACATTCATGGAAACATTTCTGTGGATCTTATTTTTTTTCTAAAAAGCAGTTTTTTATAATCTCAATGTTAGGGCAGATTTTTACCTGACGCTGTCCATTTCCATTTTTTTAAAATCCAAACTGTCACTTTAATTCCTTATTTTCTTCTTTTGATAAATCATTAAAATGTCAAAATTTTAATACCAAAAAATTGTACAGTGTTAGAAGATACATTAAATGAAAACCAGTAGTTAACCAAAGGGTTACTAACAAACTGCTCTTCCCACAAGCAACCTGCACTTGTAGTAGCCCCTGCTCTTCAGGTATCTTCAGCCTTTGCTGCATTTTCCTATTAGTTCTATAAGCCTTACATTTTTCTCCCTTTCCTTGTATGTAAACTCTGGATATTGATATCCTTGACTGTCGATTTTATATTCAATAATGTTAGTTATATTTTATTTATAAAAAAATATTTTAGGGACACAGATGGGGGGAGGAACTACATCCTGGCTTAATTTGACAGTTATATCTGCACATCTCCAGGGAATGAGAGTTAGACCTGAGTCTGCTGCTTCCTGGTTTTCATTTTGTGTGTGTAAAAAAATGTTAAGAATTATTTGTTCGTATGTAACAAATCATTACTACTGTACAGCTTCCTTCTCCTCCTTGCTGTTTGTGCATTGTTCCAATGCCTGGGTGTGCTTTGTGTACAGTATCTTTGTACATTATGCAGATTAAAAAAAACAGGAAGGCTACTTTGCTTCTTTTGGTGACTTAAACTGATAGTTAATGCATCCCAGAGTCTGGGAATTGAAAGTGTCCAATGGGATTAGATGCTATCTTTTTCTTTGGGAATGATGTAAACTGCTAAGCAGAAAAATACAGGGAGTGCACACACTGACATGAGACAAATGGAAAAAGAGAATTACAAGCACTCTGCTAAGGATTGCAGAAGATGTTCTACAGTCAGCATGTTAATGAAATGATGGGCACAGTAAGTGAACCAATAAGAGTAGGGAACCACCCGACAGCATGTGGATGCTTCACTTTGGCTGCTGGAAAAAGCCTCAGACTAAGCTTGGCTTATCTAAGGGACCATCTCTTATTCCTCCACACAACCTGCTGTTGGCACTACTCCCTTACAATGACCCTTCCAAAAGGAGGGAAACAGCCCCTTTCCTCCACTATCCAATACAGGGAGAGATTTATCTGGCTCAGTCCTACTCCAGTACCTCACTGTTTGTCCAGGGCTACACACACACACACACCCCTCCCCAATGCTGGCTCCTGTCAGTGGCCTTGTTAAATATATGGTTCCAGGCAGGTTTGTGCCATAACTAGCTCCTCTATAAAAGGGAAGTGTGTTAACGCCATCTGAACCAGCAACTACAGAGAAATGGAAGATGCATTGGAGGAGGCCTGCTAGCAAACTAAATGGCTTCTAACATATGTGATCAGCTTCCCAGTCAAGGCCTTCTATGAGGCTAGAAAAGTGGCACATAAAACTTTGTTCAAATCATACAAAGGGGTACTTTATTAGACAGTGATTTTACCATTCAGAACAGTTTCTGCCAATAGGCATCAGACCCCAAAAAATGAATTCTTCAGTGGGATTTGTTCAATAGGGTGGAATAAAGGGATCAAAGAAACTACTTAAATCACCAAGGTAAGGCAGTAAAGGTGGCATCTCTGATAGAAGTCAGTGTGGTAATAGCACTTAAGGAAAGCAAAGTAGGGCAGATTTTTATGCTACTAGCAAACCAGTATGCACAAAGGATGGTGGGGACAAGCATTCATTTTAAAGCTTCAGGTATTAGCCTAAACAATTGAGCACACGCCTGCAAACATGCACAAATCTTGCCTGTCCCCTTGCAACAGACTGGTTTGTCTCACGCACCTGTCATCCCTTCCCACTGGCACATAAATCAATTCAGCAGCCCACATTATTGCTTTAACCAGTTTATTTTTTCCAAGTGTTCAGGTTCAAGTTAAAGGGGAAAAAAACAGGTGGCTGAATTTTCCTGAGCTCTTTTAGTTCTGAAAAGACCAATTTCATTCACATAGAGCAGTAAGCCCTCTGTATAGGTCAGAGTTCTGTCTGGCCTAGGGGCTGTAAGCAACTAGTGAACTAATCCCACCGAACACCCCCTTGCTGCCTCTATATCAGACGCACCAAAGCAAGGGAGCAGGAACCAGTGCTAGAAAGAGCTGGCTTAAAAGCAGTTTTCCCCCTGCACTGTCTCTGCGGGAGAGGGGAGGCAGAGGCACAGGGGGGGAAATGGTGCCAGCAGGAACCGAAGCAGTGTTCTGCCTGCTGTGTTCCGACTGCTGTGGGTGGCTGAGGCACAGTGGGGAAAGCAAGTGCCCCTCTAAGCGAGTAGTTGATGGAAATTCCATTGACTACTTGATTAGCTGATTAATCAAAATGTAATATCCCTAGTCTGGCCAGAGCCAAAGAGCAGGGAAAGGATATTGCTTTGGTGCAGGGACATTAGAAAGGCTAAGCATGAGCCCCTGCTAATTATATTCAATCTGCTGGAAGGTTCAGCAGCTGAACTCCCAGGGCAGCCTGCTCTCCAGGAAGCCATTGTTAACTAAAAGTTTGAAGCTGTACCAAACCAGGTGCCTTCACCTCTCATTGGCTCAGTTAAAGAAGGCATCTTTCAGAAAGTAGGGCTAAGCTCATTGGCTATGTCTAGACTGGCATGATTTTCCAGAAATGCTTTTAACGGAAAAGTTTTTCCGTTAAAAGCATTTTCAGAACAGAGCATCTAGATTGGCATGGACGCTTTTCCGCAAAAGCACTTTTTGCGGAAAAGCGTCCGTGCCAATCTAGACGCACTTTTCCGCAAAAAAGCCCCGATCGCCATTTTCGTGATCAGGGCTTTTTTGCGGAAAACAAATCTGAGCTGTCTACACTGGCCCTTTTGCGTAAAAGTTTTGCGCAAAAGGACTTTTGCCCGAACGGGAGCAGCATAGTATTTCCGCAAGAACACTGACAATCTTACATGAGATCGTCAGTGCTTTTGTGGAAATTCAAGCAGCCAGTGTAGACAGCTGGCAAGTTTTTCCGGAAAAGTGGCTGATTTTCCGGAAAAACTGGCCAGTCTAGACACAGCCATGTTGAATGTAATGGTGTACCCTGCACATAGATGAGGTAATGTATGAATGTGATTCTGCACAGCCCAGAACTAAGAGTAAAGGGATCCTTGTGTAAGTGGCCAATCCAATCAAACAGCATAAGCACTGGGCAAAAGAATAGGCACATAACCACTAACAAAAAAATAATTCATGGGAGACTTGTTTCAGTGGTTCATTGATATTCACCCCAGCAACAGCAGGTAATGACTGCCTGGTACCTGGGTATTTGCCTTAGATCTTAAACTCTGACTCACAATCAAGAAAGTATATTAAAGTTAACCTGGGATTAGTCACTGGGTCAATTTGTATCAGGGGACTAAGCATTGTTGCCCTGGTGGCAGCCATGAGATTTTACTTGGGCTGACAACTGCTCACCACTTGAGAATCATTTGCTCAACTGTTGAGCAGCAGTGGGATGAGTCTCTGAAGGCAAATAACTTGAGAACAATGTTGGACAGGTCTGAAGGTGCCTGCATGGACTTGGCAGGCGAGAATCCCTGGCTAAAGGAAGGTGCCAAAGTCCCTCCCTCCTCCAGGCAATAGATGAACCCAGGAGAACAGGAACTGTCCAGAGGCTAAAGATCCTGCTGTGTCACATACAAATCTCATTAATGCAGGGGAAACGGGAGTTGCCTGCTTTGGCAGATTAGTGTCTCAATGAGCAGAAAAAGAAAACCACCTTTCTTGATGTACTTGAAATCTGGACTGTTATTGAAGCATCCCTGTCCTCATCTGGAAGGCCAGGCCGTCTCCTCGGGTGGCTTGCTGTGAAGGAACAAACACACACTTATAGGCCAGTCTTCCTAAAGAATCATGCTTTGTACTTCCCTACCACTACCTGCAAGAGGCTGATAGGCCTCTACCAAAGTGAGTGATCACACCACTTCTACTCTGGCTACATAGGATTTATTATCCCAGAATTACAGATGAGAAAAACCGAGAAGCTGCAGTTTCCCAGAGGTCATGCAGCAAGGCAACAGAACTCAGCTTTTCTGCCCCCCCAAGGCCTATGTTCTAGCCACAAGGCCATGCATTCTGCTTTACAGCCTCAGCTGAGAGCATTGCAGCTCCCAGAATTTGTCTCCATTACAAATGCCATCTACCTTGTTAATCTCTTTGTGTCTTTCTTTGGTGACAATTTCTTCTAGTATTTCTCCATCTCCCTTAATAAGCCTGTAACAGAAGCACATCAACACAACCAGTAAAGTCTACCAGCCATACAGTTACCAGTTACAAGCAACACATTGCTTTGTTTCCCCAGCAGCAGAAGGCATCATTTAATCTGCCCCTCCTCAAGGAGAAGCAACTAGATCACCTCCCTCACACCTCCACCCAGCAACTGTTTCACACTGAAGGAGACCGCATTTTGCATGGGAAGAAGTCCAACAAGCTGGACTTGATGGATAACAGCACCTTCTGTGAAAGCTAGAACAGAATCAAGAGTCTCTGCCAGCACAGGCTGACTGCAACATGGCATCCTACACAATCTGTGAAAGGGTGGCAGCTTTCATTGCCAAAGAGAGTGGTATGAAGGCTCATCACAGGGTGGGGCTTTGTCCACATGCTGCTGTGACCATCTGGTGTAAACCTGGAGCAACTCCATTTATTAGTGTAACTCTGTAGTCTCTGTTTTAAAGATGTGGGCAGTTCCACTACAGAACACACTGAGTCAGGCTTTAATCAATCCTTATTTAACTACCCTTTGCAATCTTTTCCATAAGGTCGACAAAGTCCTGATCTATATGCTTCTTTGAAATATGCCATGTCCTGTATGTACTGGAAGCAACCTTCCTCTCCCAGCATTCCCATGATGTAGGGCCTTCAGTGCCTGGGACAGGGGACTGCCTCACACCGAGCAAACCACAGAGGTCAGGCATGCTGCAAATCAAGCCTCTGGGGAAGTGCGCTGCAGGGAAGACACAAGCTAAGGAAAAAGGCTCTTCCATTACTCTGGAACTCTGCCTGGGGATTTGCTTGGCAATGGGAAACAGGGTTGGTTGTTCCCAGTCTCAAATGTAACACGTGCAAACAGTTTTCTGGATGACTAGAAAGGGTAGGGCACACTGCAGAGGTTTAAGTCCAATCCTTGTCGCACTTCAGTTGCTGGATCATCCAGTAACCAGAGATGTATTTGCCCTTTGGTACTAGAACTGGAATGGACACAGTGGGGCTAGAGCAGGGGAACCATCTAATCCAGTAGCAGAATCACTGGCAGTGCCTTACGGTAACTGACATTCATGCAAACATCTTTCCTACGCCCTGCTGGCTGCCTTCTATTTTAAGAACTGGCTTGCCACACACAATGTTCTTCAGCATCTTTCCTATCACAGTAGAGATGCAGCTTTGTGAAAACAGGGTCTTTTTTACTCCAGCTTTGAACACTAATTTGGATAGAAGCCTTTGGGCCCCTAGAACAGAGGGGTAATCAACCCCAATTATGCAAACAAACCCTCTGGCCAGAGGAACTGGCTGTAATGGGGCCTGGATGCTTCAGAGTTGACAGGCAAGCATCCAAACCAGCAACTGCCACTTAAGGAGCATTATCTAACAGGTCAGAAAACAGCAAATCTTAGAACTGTTGGCTAGATGTGCTGGTTCAGAGTTTATCCTCACACCATCGCGTAGAACTGCATTTACTTTGGGGAAACTGATCTGCCCCTCAGAGGAAGAAGGAAAAAACACTCGGACCTGAATTACAAGGCTTCAGCCAGATCTTGCAATAGTTGCTGCTCTTGTCTGCATTTTACACTTCACACTGAGAGCAGGCCATCAAGGACTGAGCTCTGTAAGGCCACCCAGGCTCTCTAATCTGATTGATTTCAGTAGTAACAGAGGCCATTCAGCACTAAATAGGAGGTCCTTAGCATCTGGCAGGATCAGACCCTTACTTTGCAGCTTCTAACAAGAATAGCCTCAGCCTGTCTAAACACAGCAAGCCTTTCTCTCCAGACCTCCTTCAATTCTGGCACTTTGTTCTGAGCATCTCTGCAAGTCAAGCAGAGACCAGCGGGATTTATATCTTTATTGAATGCTTTAATCTCAAGCTAGCCTGATGGGTCACAGTGTGCAGCTTTGGTGTTAAGAGCCTGGCTAGTAATGTCAAGGTAACAATGATGGCTCAAGAGCTTGCTGCTGAGAGTAGCCCCCCCTCGAGAGGAGGTAAGGAGGGATTTAGTGAGAACCCTGCTTTTACAAACAGCAAGGAGCTGCTGCTAAACCTGCATATGATTCTGCCTTTCTTTGAAAAAGCCTAAATTACTACTGCTGCCCCATCTCCCTCCACCCTTCCACATACACTGCTAGGAAACCAAACTGTTTCACTGGTTTAAATATACAATGTGCATTTATCCATTGTTTAGAGCATTGCAGCTTGTAAACTCTTTGGGACAGGTACTGTGTCTTCCAATGTGAATGTATAACACAAGCTGATTTTGGGCACTACTGCAGTACAAGTGAGTCATCTTCAATAGACCACCGCTCTACACTAAGAGAGGTCTCCAATCTTTTTAAGCAAGAGATCACTGTTTGAATTTAAGTGCAATCCAGGATCCACCTGAAACCCAAAGACTCTTGCCCTGCCTCCTTCCCACCCCTTCTCCAAGGCCCCCACCCCTACTCACTCCATCGTCCCTCCCTCATCCTCACTCACTTTTATCAGGCCAGATATAGAGGTTTGGGGTGCAGGAGGGATTCAGGGCTGGGGTTTGGCATGTGGGCTCCAGCTGGGCACCACTTACCACAGGTGGCTTCTGGGTGGTGGTGCAGGGAGCTAAGGCAGGCTCACTCCTACTCCCAAAAGCAGCCAGCAAACTCTTTCCATCCCTGCCCCCTCTGTTCTGTGGAGATCGGACACAGGGCAGAGGGAGGGGCATCCTGACTAGGGATTTTGAATATTGACTAATCAAATAGTTGATGCATTTTGTATTAACTATTCGATTAGTCCATAGGATGCCTCCGCCTTTGAAGTGCAGCAACAGCCGTAAGGCTGTTGCTGCACTTCAAAGGCAAAAGCTCTGCACGAAGCCTGGTGTCAGGCTGCATGTGACATTTCAAAGCAGCAGCGCCGCACAGAACCCAGAGTCAGTGGGGGGAGATCCCAGCTGGCCCCAGGCACCATGCAGTGTTTCAAAGCAGCAACGTTACATGGAGCCCAGGGTCTGGCCTGAGGCTCCATGCAGTGCTGCTGCTTTGAAGTACCCCCTCTTCTCCTTCCCCCTTGCTGCCTTTTTCATATAGAGGCAGCAAGGTGGGGGAGAAGAGACTAGTCAACTTGTCATTCACATCCCTAACCCTGACATCAACCCTCCCCCCCTTCCTCTTCTTCAGGAGGCTCTCAGGGGTGAGAGGCACCTCCAAGGTAGAGGGCAGAAGCAACACGGCAGTGCTGAGAGGGGCAGTTGAAGTGCTGGCACTTGACAGCCTTCTGGACTATCTGCTTTGATACCAAACAGCTCAAGATAGCTAAGACCAAAGCAGACTGTGAAGAGCTTTAAAAAGATCTCACCAAACTAAGTGATTGGGCAACAAAATGGCAAATGAAATGTAATGTGGATAAATGTAAAGTAAAGTACATTGGAAAAAATAATCCCAACTATATATATACGATATGATGGGGACTAATTTGGTTACAACTACTCAAGGGAGAGATCTTGGAGGCCTTGTGGATAGTTCTCTGAAAACATCCACTCAGTGAAAAAAGCAAATAGAATGTTAGGAGTCATTAAAAAAGGGATAGAGAATAAGACAGAAAATATCTTATTGCTTCTATATAAAACCATGGTACGCCCCCATCTTGAATACTGTGTAAAGATGTGGTCACCTCATCTCAAAAAAGATATATTGGTATTGGAAAAGATTCAGAAAAGGGCAACAAAAATGATTAGGGGTTTGGAACGGGTCCCATATGAAGAGAGATTAAAAAGACTTGAACTTTTCAGCTAGAAAAGAGGAGACTTACGAGGGATATGATAGAGATCTATAAAATCATGACTAGTGTGGAAAAAGTGACTATGGAAAAGTTATTTACTTATTCCCACAATATAAGAACTAATGTTCACCAAATTAAATTAATAGGCAGCAGGTTTAAAACAAAACAAAAGGAAGTTTTTCTTCACTCAGTGCACAGTCAACCTGTGGAACTCCTTGCCAGAGGATGTGGTGAAGAGTAGGACTTTAACAGAGTTCAAAAAAGAGCTAGATAGATTCATGAAGGTTAGGTCCATCAATGGCTATTAGTCAGGATGGGTAGGAATGGTGTCCCTCGCCTCTGTTTCTAAGGAGGTGGGTGACGGGAGGGATCACTTGAGGATTACCTGTTGTGTTCCCTCCCTCTGGGGCATCTGGTATTGGCCACTGTCAACAGACAAGATCCTGGGCTAAATGGACCTTTGGTCTGACCCAGTATAGCCGTTCTTATGGACAAACCAGTCAGGATCACTTGTCAAAGGTTCCAAGATCTACCAGATGATTCTGATCTACTGGTTGGTGACCACCAGTGTAGATGCTCAGCTAACTGATTATTTAACTCAACATTATCTACAACTCTTGCACCTCAGCTGCTAAAAGTCAACATCCGTGGCAGACTTTCACAGAGCCATGCTTATGTGTATCATCTGAGGATTGAGCCCTAGAATTCTTGTAATTCTGGAAAACATGCCTCTCCCAATGTTTCCAAACAGCACTGTTTCTCAGTGATTGTTTCAGGACCCTCTTTAACCCATGGGACTGTACCTTGTTCTTCCTGTTTCAGGATCCACGACTTTTCTGATGACACTTTGCCGGGCATCCCATTCTTCTTTCGTCATTGGTTTCATAGCCTGGATGCGGGACTTTTGTTCATCTGTCAAAACTAGAATGTAAACCTCAATGAGCTCATTGAATAAGAATGTACACATCCAGGTCTGTCTTCTATCCGAGGATCCTGAAGCAGAAGGTCTTACAATTACAATGGAGCACCACTCTGCGCAGTGCCCCACCAAAGCCACTTGTTCCAAAGTGCCACTTACTCCAGTGAGCTTGAACTCAAATGGCCTCACACTGCTCCTCTGAGGAGAGAATTGGTTGTTCTGTTTACCAGGGATAAACAGGCCCACACAACAGCTAAGTGATTTGTCCAAAACTGCACTGGGTGAGATTTTCAAAAGCACTTGGCATTAGGGATGTTAGTGTACAGTCATTTACCTGATTAACCAATAAGCTTGGGCACCAGCTCCCACAGAGCTGCCTGCCCCCCCCTTTCTCCATGCTGTAGCCTCTACTAGTGAGGCAGTAGCACAGGGAGCAGGCAAGAGCCAGAACATATAGAAAGCTGGTTTTATCAGGGGCAGCAGGGAGGGAGGATGGGGGAGCAGGTGTCTGTGGGGAGGCAGCTAAAAAGCACTAGTTCCCACCATGTAATCAATAAAAAATCCCGTGGTTACAGATTTACACAAACACACATTAACTAACATCCCTACTAGGCATTAGTCTTACATGCATCCTACTGCAGTCAGTAATACAGTGCCATTGATTTTGAGGATGACAAATTAGGCCACCACTGAGCACCTTTTAAAATTTCATCACTGGCCAACTGCAGAGATGGGACTAGAACCCAGGCACCCTGGCTCCTACAATTCTGCTAAGCTACCACACTATAGTCCTTTAATCCTACACAAGTCTTTGAAAGCTCTCTTACTAGAGATGTAAAAGTTTAATTGGTTAGACTTACCAGAATACTTAACCGGTGACTGATTAACCAGGTGTTTCCAAGAGCCCAGTGTACAGCCAGACACACTAGGCCAGAACAGTCCCGGCTGGTGGGAACCCAGCCATGTCAGGGGGCCAGACTTGCCCCGGAGCAGCCCCAGCCCCATCTGCAGTGGGCAGACTGGCCTGAAGCAGTCCCCACCACACCTACCCCACAAACCCCAGTCCCAGCTGCCCTGCACCCACTGGCCCACAGTTAATGGTTTAAATGATTTAATTTTAATCACTTAACCAGTTAACTGCTTTGATCAATATTTACATCCCTGCCTCTTACTAGCATTTCTGCTTGGAACATTTTCCTTTCAAATACTATTCTACCTTGTTTGTTTATCCTCAATCTCTCTTTCCCTTTAACAGTAAGAAGGATTTAGATACTTTAAAGACCTTTAAGACGGAAGAGGGGAAATACCTGGGGAAGGCTGGACAAAATGCATTCATCCAAAGCAAGTGATTTTGTATTCCTCCCTTATCAGCAAACCTTCAATAAGTTAGCACCTTCCTGCACAATGGTTCCTTTACAATCCCTCTGTAGATCCATTTGCTACCTGAGCTCCTTTTAGGACTGAGAATATCTGGCCTGCCTGCCTTACATGCATGCATATATATATGTATATAAATAACATTACATACATATTAAAACCGAATTATTACTTTTTGTTAAAACCAATCTTCCTTCAGCACTAGCATACACCATGTGCTATATACCCCCGTGGTTTTAATAACAGACTTACGAGAGCTCCCACCAGGACTAGATAACACGAAGAATAGATAAATAATACTTTGACATGAGCAAGATCTTTTCCAAATAAATCATAGATTCTGAGAACAATTGAAATAGGAATGTCTCCACCTGAAGGATCAAAGCATTGTGTGCTTTTTTTACTGTCACAAACTCAAGCAGCATATAGACCAGGGGTGGGGAATAATTTTTGCCCAGAGGCCACTTCAAAAATTTTTGAAGTAGCCCCAGGCCACCCCAGAAGGGGTGGGGCCTAAACAGGAAGGGTGTGGCCTAAGTGGGAAGGGGTGTGGCTACCCACCCTTATACCTCATGATTGGTCTGGGAGTGGGGGAGCCCTTTTGCCCCCCTTCCCACTAGGCACCCATGCTCTGGAAGAGACTTGGCATGCTCCCCCTCTCCCAGGCCAATCAGGGCCTCGGGGTAGGGGAGTGCGGGAAGCCTCCTCCCACCCTGCCAGGAGCATGCGGCACTTCAAAGTGCTGCGAGCTCCTCGCAGGGCCTGGGCAGGGTGAAGGAAGCTTCACGCAGCTCCCCCACCCCCAGACCCTGATTGGCCTGGGGGTGGAGGAGCGCGCGAAGCCTCCTCCGCTCTGCCCCCTGCCCTGCAAGCAGCATGCAGCGCTTCAAAATGCCATGTGCTCCTGGCAGAGCAGGAGGAGGCTTTGGGCACTCCTCTGTCCCCAGGCCAATTAAGGCCTGGAGGCGGGGGCAGAGCGGAGAAGGTTTCGGATACTCTCCAGGCCTTGGCCCTGGGGCGGGGGAGCAGCAGGACCTCCATGGGCTGGATCCACCCACGTGGTGGACCGCATCTGGCCTGCGGAGGCCCTTTTGCCCACCCCGATATAGACCAAGGGGTAGTCACTTGTTTTTTGTCATGATATTGTCAAGGTCCAGACTGTAGAGAAACATTTTTTACACCCCAATAACAACAGTAAGAATAAGAAAATAAAAAGATTTTGCAATCCCATTCAAAAGCATCTGACAGTCTGGATTTGGTTCACCAGTTGGCCATTCCTGATGCATAGATTTCAAATTTGAGGCACAAGGTAAAATTTTCCAGAGCACCCCAGTGACTGAGTTATCAAAGTCCTACTGAGTTTCAATGAGAATGAAAATGTGGCCTTTGGTTTTGTATTGCACTTTCAGCTCACCCATGCAATGATCAGGGGGCACCTTAAATCAGTGTTGGATATTGGATAGAGGGAGGAAAAAGTCTCAACAGATAAGGAATGAACACAAATGTAGTACTATCTTCTCTATAACACTTTTGTGAGCAACGAACATGCAGAAAACTATCAACTTCAGATCTTCAATGTGAAGACCAAAAGCTTCACAAATTCATTGCCTGTGGGAACAGCCTTTCATTTTCATCTTTTGTTCCCAGATCACTAGCAATTTTAACAAGCTTACAAAAAGACCCATCAATTTGGGTCCTCGCGTATATTCCTGAGGAGGTGCATTGCTCAAGCAAGGCCTTTGAAATGAGGAAGGAAAAGGCATTCAAGGTTCTGCTATCAGTGTCACTGATGGTTGACCATTTCCTTAAGGGTCTGGATCAGCCCTACCCTCAGGTGAGACAGTTGGTGCTGCTTTGAGACTTAAATTTGGTGCTGGCCTGGCTCATGGTCACCCTGTTCTGGCAAGAAGGAAATAAGGCAGGAATCAGGTCTACAGGTATATATGCAACTCCACAAGGCGTCACTTCAGGGGACTCCACAGCCAACCTGACGGGAAATTTTTTTTGACAACTGGGCACGCAGCACACACATCAGAATGGACATGAGCAACATATCTCAAGGAACAAGTTACAAAAGGTAAGCAGCTGTTCTTTTTCCCAAATGGGCCATCACTTTTCTAGTCTTTAAATGGACAAGGGTGTTTTTTAAACCTGGTAACAAGAACATTACCTGGGCCAGGTTCCACCAAAGATTCTTTCTGCCACTGCTCCAGTGACGGGCCTGGCATCCCTTCCACCTTGGCTCTCTCCTCTTTAGCCTGGTCCCTAGATTTCTTTTTCTGTTTCTTTTTTATTTTTTTCTTCTTTTTCTTTTTGTCTTTCTGTTTGGTTTGTTTCTTCCTGCTGAATCTCCTCTTTTTTGGTTTGGAGCCACTGTCACTGGAATCATCTGAAGAGGAGCTAGAAGAGGAGGAGGAAGTCCCAGAAGATGAACTTGTTATATCAGAGGAGGAAGTACTTGCCTTTCTCTTTTTCTTCTCTTTGGCCTTTTTTTTCTCTGTAATACATTAAGAGAACATTTGGTTTGGAGAGAACATTTGCTCACATCTGCCAAAGAGTCTGTCACATTCTGCATTGCAAGCAACAGCAGTCTGCTGTTATGATTTTGTTCTTTGTTAGATTGCCCAGAAGACTGAACACATCAAAATATTAATGCCACAGCAAAATCCCTATGAGATATTACCACAGTGGGAGGGAGCTAACTAAGCACTGTTCTGGATCCAGTCAGCACCCCTCCTATATGCCTAGATGTACAGAAGATGTGTTGACTGGAGCAGGATTGGGGCAGAGAGTGGACTCCATTCAAATACTAGACCAATGGTTCTCAAAGTGTGGTTGGTCGATCACTAGTGGTCTACAGCTATCTTGCAGGTGGGCCAGGGGCTCAGGCTTCGCTCGCTCCTCCCTCCCCCCACACAGCAGATAGCCCATGCTAGTGTTACAGACCTCTCCCCCACTCTCATGTGGTTGGAGCACCTGTGTCAGCTTACCTCAGAAGGGAAAGCCTCCTGGGCCAGATCAGCCTTTTGGGGGTGGGAAGCGGCTCCATATGCTACCACTCCCCCTCCCCTGGCTGTGGGAATAGCAGCACAAAAACCAACTCTCTTGGAGGCTTTTCCCACTGCTTCCATTGGCCAGAATCACAGCCAATGGGAGAACATAAGCAGGAGCAGTGGGGGTGGGCAGTGCTTGATAGTGGTGGAGCCAGGTATGCATCTCCCATCCCTCTCACTCCCACATCCCATCCCTCTGACACACATCCTTCCTGCATCCCTATCCCGCTTCTGCACCTTCCATGCTTTCCAGACCTTCCAAACTACTCCTGAATCCAACTTTCCACCCAGCCCCCCCCCCACCCCAAGGCCACTCCTGCACCCAACCTCCTGCCCAGATCCCTCACCCTCAGCCCACTCCTGACCCTCCAACCAGACCCTTATTCCCACTCCCTCTTGCACCCATTTTGTCATCATGGGTGATTGGCTGGTGGTCCGCGGAAAGATCTGCATTGAGCAGGGTGGGCTGAGGGCCAAAAAGTTTGAGAATCACTGGCCTAGAGGTTCACTCCAGGCAGGGACTGAGTGACCCCAGATGGTTGGGTTTTCCCTCACAAGGATGACAGTAAGGGGTTTCTGAATAAATCTGTGACTAGCACAATGCTGAAAGATCTGCATGCTGCAGGTTTTTAAAGCTCTGGAGATGTCGGAACACAAGAGTAATTGGTGTGAAGCATGCATTGAGATGATTGTATAGAATACACTGCCACTGAGTTTGCTAAAAATAAGCTTTCTGTATTCCCACAACAGCCCTCACCATGCATATGCCCCTTGGTGGCTCCCAGAGCCACATGAGAAGCCAACCTTTGGCAGTAGTTGTCAGCCCTTCCTGCCCTTACCTTCTTTAGTAGAGGCTGAGCTGGCTCTGCGTCTGTGAGACCTGGATGCTGTCTTCCCTGGAGGAGATGGGCTGCACCTCTTTGAGTCCTTACTGCTTTTTCTTGTTTTCTTTTCATGCTTTTTCTCCTGTCTGCTTTGAGAATCACTTGCACTCCTGCTTCGGGAGCGTTTCCTGGACTGGCTGTGAACCATTGTGCTTTGATTCCTATTTTAAACAAGTCATTTTTCTTTTATTAGTGGTATTAATATAGGACAATGAAACTTAATTCCATCTAAATGTCCCAAAGTAAACCTACACACAGCAATTCCAATGTTGCTCCACCCACAAGTAGGAAGCCAGGCCTGCCATTTAGTAGCTGCTGAAGACAGGGTTAATGTATTACATTAGACTCAGCTTAGCCCAACTTTTCTCCTGAAACTGTATATTAAAATCTCTGACAATTGCACAGAGGATTACTCTGTTACATAGTAGTGGCCAGGCTGGGGTTCATTGAGCCCTTCCCAGTGGTCCACAAAATAAAACACAACGGAGTGAGGGACAGTGAACTAAGAGGGAAGGGAAGGGGACTCCCTGAGAGGATCTTTCAAATGCTGTTTTTCAAAATCTTTAGGCAACTCTTCTGCACCTCCCAAAAATACCTTCTTGATTAGATTTGGCATGAGACTTCCACCACTCTCCCTTTTCTTTTAAATATCAGCAGTAGCTACTGTGGCAGAAAGCAGGAGTTCTACACTTGTTATAGCCCAATGGACCCAGAATATTTCCATAAGTGTCTGAAGCATTAAAAATTCCATTCAGCATTGAACAAAGAAGAATCAGTTACCTGTTTGTTTAAAATACTGGGAGTGCTGCTAGCTAAGAGAAAATAATATTTTGTTAATATTTCAATTTACTTTTATAAAACAGATTACAGGCAGTCCCCGGGTTACATACAAGATAGGGACTGTATATTTGTTCTTAAATTGAATTTGTATGTAAGTCGGAACTGGCGTCCAGATTCAGCCGCTGCTGAAACTGACCAGCGGCTGACTACAGGAAGCCGGAGGCAAAGCTGCTCTGCCCCGGGCTTCCTGGAATCAGCCGCTGATCAGTTTCAACAGGCTGAATCTGGACACCTGGGACAGAGCAGCTGGGGTGCTGCCGGGTAGGTCCCCGCAGCGCCGAGGAGTGGCGCTGCGGGACCAACCCGGCAGCGCCCCAGCTGCTCTACCCCGGGTGTCGGCGAGAAAAGCCTGGTCTGCTGGGGGGAGGGGGGAGCGCATTAGCTGCACCCCCCACACAGCAGACCAGGGAGACGCGGGCGGCGGGACTGCCGAGACGCGCTGTGGTCCTGCCGCCCGCGTCCTCCACGGCTTTGCTCTGCGTCTCCGTGGCAAGAAAAGCCCCGTTTGTATGTAGGGATCTGACATAAGTCGGATCCACATAACTCGGGGACTGCCTGTACATGCTGAACTGGTGCCTTTTTCAATCAGTCCAACACACTGCCAGGGGGGCATAAGGGCAAAGCAATATATAATTAGATACAAGCTCATGTGCATTAACACACACACACACACACAAGCAAGATGGCATCATCAGTATATCTGTAGCTGGGAAAAGCTCTAATATAATAGCCAGGAAATACTGGATATGAATCATGTCTCCACCACACAGAAGTTCAAAACAAGATATTCCAAGACACATGCAAGTGAATTAGAAGTTCAAATTGATTTACAAAGGAAAGCCTCAATAAAAAGCAACAAAATATTTGTTTGAAAGACACAAAGCTGCAAAGAATTGGATCCATTAATACACACACCATATCAGTGTTCCCTCTAAGATTTTCCTGCCATGAGCAGAGTGAATTTTGTCTTGTACACCAATATTGAGTCCATGTGCGCTTGTTCAGATGTGTGCCACTGTCGCACCCAAGTTACAAATAAATATCTTAGGGTATGTCTACACTGCCACCCTAGTTTGAACTAGAACATTAGTAGGCATTCGAACTGGCCAATGAAGCCCGGGATTTAAATATCCCGGGCTTCATTTGTATGTTCCCGGGCGGGCGCCATTTTTAAATGCTCATAGTTTGAACTACCTGCCTGAGGCTACATGCAGCACAGACTAGGTAGTTCGAATTACAGCTCCTAATTCGAACTACTGTTAAACCTCCTTGCAGAAGGAATAACGGTAGTTCAAATTAGGAGCTTTAATTCAAACTACCTAGTCCATGCTGCGTGTAACCACGGGCAGACAGTTCGAACTACGGGCATTTAAAAATGGTGCCCGTCCAGGAACATGCAAATGAAGCCCGGGATATTTAAATCCCGGGCTTCATTGGCCAGTTCGAATGCCTACATTAGCCTCCCTAGTTCAAACTAGGGTGGCAGTGTAGACATACCCTCTTAAACCTCTCCCTTTTCCTTTTGCTGCCATGTCTCCCATCCTCCCCTTGCCCCATCTACTCCTCTGGTGCCTGTCCCCCCTCCCCGCTCCCTTCTCTGCTGTCCTGGCTCCTGCCCTTCTCACTCCCCTGAGCCCTCTTGGGACCTGCTCCCCTCCCCATCCTCTGTGACCCCTGCACCTGCCCTTCTCCTCCTTCTCTAGCTCCCCTCTCCATTCTCTCTCCTAACACCTCCCTCTACACACCTGCCCTGCCTCTCTCCTCTGGTGCCCATCCCTCCCCTCCACATGTCTGCCCTTCTAATTCAGCCCCAGAGTCCCCTGGCACCTCCCCTTTCCCTTAGCCCTGCATCTTCCTAGTGCCTCCCCCTTCCCTCACTGCCCCTGCCCTCCCAACACCTGCATACCTTGCCCTCTTCCTCCCAGGTACCCACCCCATCACCACTGTCTGCCCCAGTTCTCCTCACACCCCTGTGTGCCCTCATACATGATCTGCTCCATTCCCTGCCTTCCCCTGTCAACACCTCCTTTCAACCCCTCTTCTACTGGCACCCACTCCTCCCTCTTGCCCCCATTGTTTCTCCCCTCTCCTCTCCCAGCAACACCCTGTCCCCTCCCTTCTCCCACTCCTTCTGACACCTTCTTTCCCCTCCCCACTCCTGCCCTTTTCCTCATTGTCTCCCTGGCATTTGTTTCTTCTCCACCCTGCCCCTTGATGACTTCCCCTTTCTTCTCCTGCCCTGGCTGCCTCCCTCTCCTCACCCCCATCTTCCCCTTAGTTCTACCCTTTCCCTTCCCTCACTTTCTGCATTCTTGACACCTGCACCCCTCAACCCTCTCATGCCAGGGCGGGGCAGGATGAGTACAGGCAGCTGCCACACGGTTCTCAAAAGTGCATGGAATGAGGTGATTGCCCAAAACTGTCCAAAGGACAAAACGGCTCTACCTGTGTCTTTAATATTGTCTCTGAGCAAGCTCCAGTTCTCCTGAATGCCCTTTTCCCTCCAATTTTCTTCCCTTGGGAATTTAACTACCTGTTCTTCTGAATTTGTTAAAAGCTACTTTTTGAAGTCCATTGTCCTTATTCTGCTGCTCTTACTACTTACCCTTAGAATCATGAAATTTATCCTTTCATGATCACTTTCACCTAAATTACTTTCTATTTTCGTATTCACTACCAATTCCTGACTCCTTCACCTGGAGCCAGAGGGCTGTGGTCACTTCAATCTGTTCAAGAGTCATACTTGGAAGTAGCATTAGTGCCCACCTGGATGAGCATCACAGAGTGCTAGTTAGTGGGATGGATGAGCTTCAAGACCCTTCCATAATGTCTCAGATGCGGGCTCTCGGCAGGCAGCAATCATCATGTCATGTTGGCATATGAATGTGTTCACCCTCCTGTAAAGGGATATTCCACCAGTCCCATCCCATGTCTCCTCTTGGATGTGATGTCCAAAGTTTCCTAATCTTAAACACAGATGGAGCCTCTTCATCAAACACAGGCGGCTTGCTCCTTACCTCCTGTTGCAAAGCAAGAGCATAGTAGCTCTTGACCTGAATGGAAGAGGGACCTGGAAGGGGAATGAAGCAGTGTCCACTGCCTGAGGGGACCAGGAGCCAGTCTCCTCCCTACAGAGAAGCTGTGCTCAACTGATCTGTGGTACAATCACATCCCTTAATGCCAGCTTTATCCCAAAGCATAGATCTAAACCAAACCTCCTTTGTGATGTTTGCAAAAGAAACATTACCTCCCACCAACTGTTTCCTAAAACTGAGTGATTTGTTTTGTTTAAAGTCAGCTTTGTCTGAGGAACATGAGAGGAATAGAGGTCCCATTAAATTCTCCTTCCATGAGTGGGAGGTGGCAGGTTATTATGATAACTACAACAGGGGGCTTTAACACCCTGTCTGATGCAGTCACATATTCACTTTTCTTTCTCCTCCACTAACTGAAGGCTTATTTTCACACCCTTCCACTTTCCCCTCCTATGTTTTCTGCAAATATGTCTCTGCATGTTCTCTTCTGTAGCCCTGTGTCCTAACAAGAGTTAATTAAACCCTTCACAAACATGGCTATTAACATAATCAACTTCTGGTCCACAGGGAAAGTCCATGGACAACTCAGTGAAGAGGAAAGGGCTCTTAGAACAAAGAAGGATCAATCAGGGATATAGAGAACAAATTGCTTCCTACAGACAAACGTTTATCACAACCCAGTTCTGACATTTAACAGCTGTAAATGCAACAGTCTGTGTGCTTGGCAGAGAGTGGACTTGCTGTATGTCCAACATTTCAACATTCTAGTCCTTATTTTAAAAACCCTAAGGGGGTTAGCATCAGGCTACGTCAAAGATGGTCTCTCACTATATGCTGCACTACAACTGCAACATTTGATTGAAACACAAAGGATACCACAGCCCTGGTTCAGATTTGCCAAGGGTGGAGACAATGTCATTCCAATGGCGAGCCCTGAGCTGCAAAATTAACCACTACCAGAACTCAACCTCAGTCGAGACCTGCTACCTTTAGAATATGATGCCAGGAATCTTCTTTCACTGTTTTTATCTCAGGGACAAGGCTGCTGAACTTCCCTCCCTGCCCCTGCCCTCCCAACACCTGCATACCTTGCTGGTGTTCACAAGAAGTGGGCTGTGCCCACAAGAGATCATGATACCATCTACATGTTTTGTTAGTCTATAAAGTGCTACCAGACTATTTGCTGTTTTTTCAGTTTACTCAGAAATAAGTTCCTCACAAGCAAGCAACTTCAATGAGTGAGGGGAGAGAGATGAGAGCTTGGCTTTTCTTTCTTGAAGGAACCACTAAACATGTGAAACAATACCCATATATTATAAGCATGCCTGCCTCAGACAGAAACTAAACAGTACTGAATAGTCTTGAAAGGCATCTAGACTACAGGTGCTGTTTCACTGTTGTCTCACCAGTTCTTAATCCTTATTGCAGAATATTTCACTAATCCAGTTCTGTGATCAGCTGAACATCCCTCACTGGGCTAGAATGATTTCTATTTCTATTGCTGGGGACTGATTTCAAAGCAGCAGATATCAGAAACAACATATGCCGGGACACAGTGGCCTTGTTAAGTTTCTATTAGCTGTGTTCTCTGCAGGAGGTCAGAACTTCTACACCTGCCTCAAGTTTTTAAAAAAAAACAACGGGAGGGAAAAAGTGGCTGGTGAAGAAGAGGAGAGAGGGGAATAAAAGGCAACATCTGTTCCCATGCACACCACAAGCCCCATGTGTCAAGACTGGAGCCAGGGCTGCAATGCCTTTTTTAGTACTGCAGCCCAGGCTCCAGCTTCAGCAGCTGTGAGGTGGCCGCCCTAGCTCCAGCTCCAGCCCTGGGGAAGAGCTGAAGCTAGGGCCAGAGATGCATGGTGGCTGCCTAGGTGCTCTTGGGGGTGGAAAGCAGGGCCTTAGTGCAGCTGATCAGCCACTGCACGCCTCTGCTGAGGAGGTAGGCGGGAAGCAAATTCTTGGTGTGCATTCGTGCACCTTAGAGGGAACTATGCACAGTATAGAATCATAGAATCCTAGGACTGGAAGAGACCTCAGGAGGTCATTGAATCCAGCCCCCAGCCCAAAGCAGGACCAATCCTAACTAGGGCTGTAAAGGATTAGTCGACTATCCGATAAGCAAATGCTTATCAGACAGTCAACAGGATAGTGGACTAGTCAAACAGAGGCAGCAAGGGGGTGAGGGAGAAGAGGGAGGTATTTAAAAGCAGCAGCACCGCATGGAGCCCTGGCTCTGTGCGGTGCTGCTACTTTGAAGGCCGCATGGAGCCCTATGTCAGGCTCCTTGCAGCATTTCAAAGTGGCAGCACCACATGGAGTCCAGGACTCCACAGCTGACCCCGTGTCCCATGCTGCGCTGCCACTTTGAAATGCCAGGTGAAGTTTGGGATCAGCTGGGGACTGATTTCAAAGCAGCAGCAGTGCAGAGCCCAGGGTCATCTGGGGAGTCCCCAGCTAATCCTGGGCTCCACCAGGCATTTCAAAGCGGCAGCACTACATGGAGCTCAGGGTCAGCTAGGGAACCAGACTCCATGCAGCATTTCAAAGTGGCGATGCCTCTTTGGAGCCTGGGATCAGCTGTGCATTTCAAAGAGGAAGCACAGCATGGAGCCTGAGGTCAGTGGGGGACTCTGCATCCACGCAATCCTTCCACCTTTGAAATGTTCAAGAGCTCCTGCTGGGGGTTTGTACATTTTAAAGGTGGAATGCAGAAGTGCTTATCGTCTAGCCGAGTAATCAATGGAAATTCCATTGGCTACTCAACTAGCAAATTAATTGCTACTTAACATCCCTAATCCTAACTAAATCAACCCAGCCAGGGCTTTGTCAAGCTGGGACTTCAAAACCTCTAGGGATGGAGATTCCACCACCTCCCTAGGTAACCCATTTCAGTGCTTCACCACCCTCCTAGTGAAATAGTTTTTCCTAATATCCAACCTAGACCTCCCGCACTGTAACTTGAAATCATTGCGCCTTGTTCTGCCATCCGTCACTACTGAGAACAGCCTCTCTCCATCCTCTTTGTAACTTCCCTTCAGGAAGTTGCGGGCTGCTATCAAATCCCTCCTCACTCTTCTTTTCTGCAGACTAAATATGTATATATGTATATGGATGTATACAAAAAAATACAGAAATCTATTTCACTGGTCCTCGAAGACCTAGAGAGCCCTAGAAGCATTATTCTGATCTCAGATACACAACTGCACTGACACAAGCCTATAAAATTAGCTAGTGTGGAGAAAAGTACAGTAGCTCATTCTACAAGAATTCCAGTGATAAAATCCACGAATCCATGGCTCAGCCCAGACTGTATATGATTGTTTCCCTGAACTGTATTTTTCCCTGCATTGCCTGTGTGAATGTAAATGAATGCTGACATTAAACACTGCCTTTCCTTTCTAAAAATGCCTTTAATTTTGCCCTTAGCTAAATAGAGAAAATAATGAACCAAATTTTTCCAGGGTCCGCTAGAGAAGCTGAATGTGTTTGTTTTGGAGTCAGAATCAGGATAATGATATTTACAAATGATAGGACTGAATATTTTTCCAGCTGCAGAGACATCAAAAGCCAGAGTGGAATCTTTTAGACACAGCATGCTAGAAAACAAGTCACTAGACCCTAGGCCAGTGATACTCAGGACATTACCAAACAACATCACCCAAGAGCACCACACTAATATGAATTAATTGATTCATTTACTATATAATTCTCACAGCAAAATGACTGACCAAGTTTTATGAAGCAATTGTAGTTGATAAAATAACACAGTAAAAACATTCTGCTTGGTTCATAACTAAATCTCCCAGTATTTTAATTAGTGCTGCAAAGGGCTGCAGAAGACCCATTAAAAAGCCACTTGCCGTTCATGAGTCCGAGTACCACTGTCCTAGAAACAAGCCCAAAATAGCAAGTTGTAATAGTGCCTGGGCAGACACAACTAAATGGTGAACATTCTTCCTGTCCTCTTCTAGTGTTTGTTCATCAGACTTGCACTTCCACAGATCTAAGCTTAAAACAATGGAATCAGATTTATTTCAAAGTGATATAGATTGAAGAAGTTGATTAGTTCAAACCATTCAGGCTGCATTTACACATCCACTTTTTTCTTGCTCCCTTTCTGTACCTCCACCAACTCTTCCACGCCTCTCTCTTCCCCATTAAATACATTTCCTAATTTCTCTCTCCTTCTGCTCTTTTGCTGTTAATGTGGCAAAGCTGGCAATACAGCTTGTTCACAGGCAGAGGGAAAAACAGGAGCCCAGCTCTGCAGCCTTCAGCTCACACTAATCTTGACTCCCAGCATAGTTCTGCTGATGGCTGCAAGATCATCCAGCTCAACCATGCTACATTCAAACAGCTCCTGCGCTTTTCCTCTGTAGTCACCAGTGCTCTGCTGTGCAGAAGAAGTGCTGTTATGCCCATTTCACAGATGAGGAGCCCCAACCCTGTTCCGCCCACCCAGACTGTGACAACTGGGTGCTGGCCCTTTAAGACTTCCCCCCCCCTTCTCCTCCGCTCCTGCTAGATAGAGTCCGTCTCCAGGCAGCAGCGCGCATGCGCACCAACATAAACCCCATGAAGGCTTTGCGGACCCAATCTCGCACCTCACTCCCCCAGCCAGTGCTTGTCCCCTTCCCGGCCCGGCCTCCCGCACAGACCCAGGACGCCGCAGGTAAGAGACTCACCCTCGAGAGGGGGCGGGGCACGCGCAAGCGGCCTGCGCTCGGGATCGCCGAAGGACCCTCAGGGCCACCCGGGAATGGGGCAGTTGGTTCAGTTGCCTCGCCCACTTCCGGTGCGCCCGTGTGTTTTGGTTTCTGGATCCGGCGGGGAAGCAATGACCCCGCGCACTTTGGTTCCTACCCCAGCTGTGTCTGAGCGGGGTAAAGGGGCTCAGCCCGAAGGAGGCGTGGCAGTAGCCTGGCGGTAGAGGCTGAAGGGCTGCTGTGCCCCACTGAGACCGACTGGGGGCAGCCGTCAGTAGGGCTGGGGAGGGGGCTGATTTGCAGGGTTCTGCCAGGGCAGCGTGCAGCATCTGGCATCATGTGGGAGAAAAGCAGAATAGAAACTGAGAGTTATGAACATCCCAGGAATGTGTCCCATACAACAAAACGTTAGGGCTGCTCTTCCAAACGTGTAAAACTGAACTTTGACTTACTACATCTCTGAATCTTTACTATGAGAAGAAAAATGCTGCTTCTGCCCCCCTTTTCTGGTAGTTTACATTGAAACACTTTTTGTTTGCTTTTGTCTCTCCAGCTGCCTGCTTGTATTTCCATTCCAAATACAGTATGTGTGGCTGACTGGTTAGTTCATTACTCTGGTATTTGTAACTCTGAGATTCTACTGTAGCACAACTAGCAAGTTGACCATAATCAATGGAGGAGTTGGATTTCCTGATGTCAGTGACATAGGAGGAACTTTCTAACTGTCAGAGCAGTTAAGCACTGGAATACATTGCTGGGGAGTCATTGGAGATCTTTAGGAGCAGGTTAGGCAGATATTTCACTGATTTTCTAGATGGTGCTTGGTCCTGCCATGAGTTCAGGAAGCTGGACTTGACCTCTGACGTTCCCTTCTAGTTCTAGTATTCTATGATTTCTGCTTAACAGTTCCAATCTCGGTCTCATGCAGCTTCTTTGGCTGTTATACCAGGGGCTTTTCTGGGTTGAGGGGGTACAAAACCCTTCTGGGCTTTTCCAGGAACTCAAAGTTACCGACTATGGATGACTGAAATTTGTTTTAGAACACTCGGCAAAAGCAGAAATGAATGGCATTGCCACTTTCCCTCCTCCACTTTCTGTAGATGAATAACAGTATACAATGCCCATTTGCTTAATTACTCTAATTCGTTAAATTTAGGATATATTTGCCATATGAGTAATGCATATATTTGTCCCTGTCTGCATTCCTTTCCTCCTTAACTTTCAGAAGCAGAGCAGAATATATGCCCTGGGTTCTATCTGCTAACCAAGGTATTCCTGTCATCTCAGTTGGGCAAGTTTGCCTTGTATGCCTGTTGCAGACAAAATTCTTACTGAAGAAGAGAGGTGGTGGAGCAAAAGACAAAGAAAATCTTCCATGATCCTCTCTTGCTGTCTTGAAGAGGTTGGCTTTCCCTGTCCTATTCAGAATTTAAATTAAGTTCAGGTGGGTTGTTGGTCAAGCCAGTAAAGGAAGCATCCACAGATGATGTGCAGGTAGAGATCACTTCTTCTATTGTTACAGCCACCCTTGACATACAAAGCCTACTGCCTTTTCTCCTAGAGGGTCATGTACAGTATTTTGCTTTCTGCCATTCTACCTCAAAGACATGAACAGTCCAAAGCTAAAAGCTCAGCAAATAATTTGATTTCTTTTGATTCCCCCAAGAACATTCAAATGCTTCACAAGCATTAATGAATTTAGCTGTGAATACTTGTTAGATAAGAACATTATCCCAATTTTACATAAGGGGAAACAAGCTCAGAGTTGCAGTACCCATGATGACTCAATGAGTGCCTTAGACTCCCACACTCCTGCTTTAAAGACTAGACTGCAAACGGAGATTATTCTTGTATATCCCAGAGCATTTTCTATGTAGTCACCCATTTACAATCTGAATTCACTGTGCCAGAATTCAAACAGCAGCAGCCATACTGACAGGAACATTTTTCTTTCATTAACTTAATTTTCTTAGTGTAATTTAAATGCAAATGTGGAACAAATATTTCCTACAGAAGAAATTAAGATTCTGTGATTGGTTCTGTTGTTATGGAAAACAGCAGAAGCAAAATCCTTTGGCACTGACTCCAGGGTTTTATATACAAGATAATATAGCCATTTTAACTTTAAAAATGCAATTTGACAGAGTTTTTCAAATGCAAACTAATCAGCGCTGTACACTAATGAAATGTCAAGTCCCAAACTCTCCAGGATCTTCTGGGAATGCTTGAAATGAACACTCATCATAAACGACAGTGGTAAGGTTCAGCTTCTGCCTTTTGACACATTGTTAATTATAAACTCTCATTTGCATACCAAGTAATTACTAGAACTAAAGTGAACAACCTAAAAAGCCTCCAGTAAAATCAGTTCAGGGAATCTAATAGGGATTTGAACAAATAGTCAACTAGTTGATTACATCTAGTTGACTACTTGCATTTCTCCCCCACCCTCCCTTGCTGCCTCTGATACAGAGGCAGCAAGGAGGAGGGCAGAAAGCAAGAGCTGGTGCTGGGAGGAGCGGGCTTAAAGGCTGGTTTCCCCCCCAGCACTAGCTACACAGAGCTGCCTCCCCGCCCCATGCTGCTGCCTCTATCAGAGGCAACAGTGGAGGGGGCAGAGGAGGTTGCGGCAAAACAGCCTCTGCCGCCTTGAGCCCAGGCTTGCTGTGGGCAAAGGCTGCTTCACAGCAGGCTCCCGCCCCCACTCCACTGTTGCCTGATAGTGCTGAGGACATAGTGCTGATAGACCCGGGACAGACACTGTTTTGTGGCAACAGCCCCAGTCTGCAGCCAGCCTGGCCTGTTGTAGACAGAGGCTGTTTTGGGGCAGCCTTCCCTCTCCCTTGCACCCTAGTAACCTCTTTCCACAGGGAACTCAGACCCCTCCCCCCCCCATGGACAGGAACTGCTGCCACTCCACGCTGTTGCCTCTGTAACAGAGGCAGCAGCGTGAGGCAGCAAGCAGCTGGTCTGCCCTAGAAATGTTAAATATCACTTAATTAAATAGTCAATTTACCTCATTCTTATCAATTACTTGACTATTCTATATTCTCTGGATGTGGTGTTACAGCCAGTGCGCTCCAGCCCCACTCCCAAGGAACCCCATGCTACTCTGTGCTGCTGCCTCTGTATTGGGAGGCAGCAGCTTGGGGGCCAGTTTAAAAACTAGCCTCCCTCACGGACTGACTACCTCTCTCCCTGCACGGCTGCCTCTGCTACAGAGGCAGAGCTCAGGGTGACAGCAGCCCCTGTCCGGGGGCTGACTCCTAATATACTTTAAATGTAGAGCTGCAGCGAGGGTAGGTCCTGGACCTGGCAGAAGTCAGAACTGAGCTGGGCTCAGCCTGCTAAAACATTTACTGGTTGGGGCAGGGGGTAATGTGCATACTCTATAGAAGAGGTCTCCAACCTTTTTAAGCATGAGATCACTTTTTGAATTTAAGTGCAATCCTGGATCTATCTCAAACACAAACACCCTTGCCCTGCCTCCTTCCCATCCTTTCTCCGAAGCCCTGCCCCTGCTCACTCCCCTCCTCCCTCACTTTTATCAGGCTGAGGGTAGAGGGTTAGGGTGTGGAGGAGGGGAATGCCGACTCTGATCTTGGGCTAGAGGACTTGGAGTTCTGAGGGGTTCTGAGCTGAGCCTGGGGCAGAGAGTTAAGGTGCAGGAGGGGACTCAGGGTTGGGCAGGGGTTTGGAGTTCAGGAGGGTTCAGATCTGGGTCCGCGTTTGGAATGCGGGCTCCAGCTGGGCACAGGTGGCTTCTAGGTAGTGGTGCAGGGGATTAAGGCACCATTATTCTGGCCCTGCACCACTCCCAAAAGCAGCCAGCAAACGTCTCTCCATCCCTCCGTCTCCCCCAGCTCTGTGAAGATGGAGTACAGGGTGGGAGCAGGGGCACCCTGACAGCAGCCCCTCCTCTTCTTCCTGTGCCTTACACAGTAAGCAGGAGGCTCCTGGGAAGGGCAGCTCCAAGGCAGAGGGCAGGAGCTGCACAGCAGTGCTCAGATGGGCAGATAAAGTGCCAGCACTTTACAGCCTCCCAGCCAAACCTGTCAGAATCACCTGTCAAAGGCTCCAAGATCTACCAGTAGATCCCGATCTACTGGTTGGTGACCACTGCTCTATAGCATTAACCAACAAGATTGGTTAATCAACTACACCAGGCATGTCAAACTAGCATTTGGAGGGTCGATGGACATTTTTTGCGGCCCACCAGAACATTTTTATAAAAGAATAAAATGTGGCCCACTGGCCACTCGGAGCAAGTGGCCGAGTGCCTGCTCACAGCCGGCCGGGCCACTCTGCACTGCAGCAAATGCTCATGGCTGGCTGGGCTGCTCTGCACACACACTCACAGCCAGCTGTGTGCTCTGTGCTGGGCTCTCCAGCAGTTGCTCACAGCTGGCCGGGTCACTCTGTGCACATGCTCATGGCTGGCAGGGCACTCTGTGCTACAGCAAGCGCTCACAGCTGGCCGCTGTGCTCACACCATGCCAGCACCTCATGTGGCAACGTTGACTCTGGGACCCAGGTATTGGGGAAGGTAGGAAGCGGGGGATGGGCTTTGGAGAGCCTGGCTCTGGGGGAAGGGGGAGGCATTAGGTATGGGGGGCTTGCTCTGGGTGAGGAGGGAGACATTAGGTTGGGGGGGCCTGGCTCTGGGGAAGTGGAGAGGGATTGGGTTACAATGAGGGTATGGGAGTGCCTGGCTCTAGGGGAGTGGAATGGGTTATTTTGTTAATATTTTGGTTTTTTATTTATTCCCAAATAAAATCACAGAATGTATATTAATTTTATATCAATAAATGTCATTTTTTGCAATTGCATGAATAATATCTTTATGCAAAATCTCAAACTTACAAAGTATTGGAAATTTTCACAGAAGCCTGTTCTACTTGATTAACCATGGTCTATATTTGTTTTTATTTCAACAAAATAAGTTATGTATCATATACAAAATTTAAAAGTACCTTACATTTATATTTAAATTAAAAATTATGTAAAATTAATTTAAAAATTATGTAATGGGAGCAAATAATTGTATGCATCAAATTATTGTAATATTATAAAATATACCTAAAAGCCATGTGCCTGGTATTGGTACCTAAAATGTGTTTTGTTTTGTTTTTTGATCAACAAACCACCTGGGAACCCTAGGTGGCCCTGAAAGCTATCAGTTTTTGTTTGTGCAGCAGTCAATAGGCTTTGAGTTTTACATGCTTGAACTACACTATTACATCCCTAGTCTGCATAGGGGAGCTGGTTTTAAACTGGCTCCCCTCACAGACAGGCTCCCACTTGGCACCCCACACTGTTGCTTCTGATAGAGAGACAGCAGTGCAGTGTGGAAAGGGGCTCCTTGGGAGTGGGGTAGGGCCGGCAGCCAGTGCAATCAGACCCCATCCCCAGGGACTATAGAATAGTCAACTAACTCCTAAGAATTCATGCAGTTAGTCAGCTATTCGGTTAACTGGTAGGTAACATTCCTAATACACATCTAGTTTTTTGGGAGTCATGTGAGGCAACGAAATCAAAAGGATATTTTGGCTTCTTGAATATCAGTTTTCTAGCTTTTTTTTTTTTTTTTTTTTTTGGTGTCTCTTGCTTGAAGCTTTGAATTAATATCACCAGTTATCAGGCAATGAGACAGACCCTGCCTGTGGCTATCTAATTTTTCTCTAATATACTCATTGAAGTGGGATCTTTGTGCCAAATTAAAGAATTCAAACCTTTGCATTGGTCATATAAGGACCAGAATGTCCTTTGGAGATATTTTAGTCTGTATGCCACCCTTACCTAGATATTATTGTACAGAATGGAAGAGGATTACAAGTGTTTATTATACTTCTGCATGCTTTCTCCTTATACCAGAGATCTGTTGTCATAAATTGCAAAACCCCCAGATCTTTCACTCTACAGCTGATTTCTGCTTGTTCATGTGGAATCCACAATGTCTTTAGAAATTATTTTAGTACCTTCATTCTGGGGTTATAATGTAAGGCAATAAATTAAACACTCACTTGTAGAGTAATAGGGCTTATGTTTGTCCTGTAAGATGCAGCCTTTGGAAGCAGTTTGATCTCAAATACTTAATTAGGTCTAACCTTATATTCAGTTGATAGGATCATATATTCACCCTGACTTTTAGAGATGACAGTACTATTGCTTGTTTCCTCCTGGGTAAAACAACATTGTCACATTCTGAGCAGGCCTTGCATACCATCCACTGGGAAGCAACAGACTCTTCCCTAGTGGAGTTTGATATTCCATCCAGTTGAGGGGCAGGAGTAATGGCGAATGGATGCTGACTGAAAAGGAAGAATTATACAATAATATTCTATCTTTATACCAACAGAGCAACTGCCTTGGTAAGATCTAAGCTGGGGTTTTTTGGCTGTTTTCTAAACTTGTGATTGTACACAGATGAACTCTGCAGTTCATGGCATAAATCAAAGCCTTCAGTCATTTTACATTTTCAAAATATGCTTATAAAAAATCCCCACCAGCTCCTCTAATAGGCCCCAAACAGGGACTGCTGCTCAAAAAATTGGTTTCCTTTCCCCAAAAAAGAGTTTTTGAGTTGCCTTCCAGGAAGCCATTTGCTGACCTGACAAGTGCTTCTGTTAAAATTATTCTGTGCTTGTTCCTGCTGTCTTGGGGCTTCAAGCTCAATTTTCCCCAGCTCACACTGGAAAGTTCTCTCCTTACCAGCTATATTAAATAGCATAAATCCACAGTCTGGGGCATGTCACCTTCAGTACTTCTTGTAAACCCATCTCCAAATTCCTCAGCCTCCACTAATTCAGGCTTCTTATTGCACATAGGACAAAGCTGGTTGCGGACAGCAGATGATCTCATCCATATAATGAGGTTCCAGCGCTCCCCAGAGGTGACAGGCAGTGCCCCATGAATCTGCCCTCCTCGGTGTAGCAAGCCTTGGGATACCACATGTTCAATCTCCACGTACTTTGGCACTGGAGTTGGGGCCTTGAAGACAGATAATAAGACAGATACTACATTACATAAACTATCTCTTGTTATTGACTTTTTCTAAAGCAGTTGTAATAGCCTGATTGTAGTGCCTCTCACCCCAAACTGTTTTACTAACAAATGATATATAGGGATTACTTCACATGCAACTGAAAGGCAGACACTTCTGGGATGAGATGTTGCAGCTGTTAAACTGTTTGGCTAGTTAAGGTCAGATAGCAAACAGTTCCCAGCTCAATCTACAGAGAGGCAGCACAGAGAGGTAGACTGTAACAATGCAAATAGCAATTTAGCCAGGACATGGGAGTTATTATCCCTCTCTTCCTAAAAGTACATTGGAAAGTCTAGTAACTACAAGGCTGTGTCTAGACTGGCAAGTTTTTCTGCAAAAGCAGCTGCTTTTGCGGAAAAACTTGCCAGCTGTCTACACTGGCCGCTTGAATTTCCGCAAGAACACTGACGATCTCATGTAAGATTGTCAGTGTTCTTGCGCAAATACTATGCTGCTCCCGTTTGGGAAAAAGTCCTTTTGCGCAAAAGCTTTTGCCCAAAAGGGCCAGTGTAGACAGCTCAGATTTGTTTTGCGCAAAAAAACCCCGATCGCGAAAATGGCGATCGGGGCTCTTTTGCGCAAAAGTGCGTCTAGATTGGCACGGACGCTTTTCCACAAAAAGTGCTTTTGCGCAAAAGCGTCCTGCCAATCTAGACGCTCTGTTCCAAAAATGCTTTTAATGGAAAACTTTTCTGTTAAAAGCATTTGTGAACAATCATGCCAGTCTAGACGTAGCCCAAGTGTCTGGGGCTTTAGTTCTCTCAAGTGAAAGACTGAAACAGCTTGAGTCTTCAAAGCATTTTCACCACTCCTCCAAAATGAGTTCTTCTGATCATTTTAATTATGGAAGAAGGTAGAGCATTTAACTCCCTCCTTTGACATGAGTTATCTATGTGGTCTATTTGAATATTTTATGATTAATTCACTACAGTAAAGATTTCAGTACACAGAAAATTGGTGAAGGTAGTCCTGACTCCATCAGAAGCAGACAATTAATTTTAGTCAATCGACCTTTTATATGATCTTTTTTTAAAAATTCAACTCCTTACAAGCACCATTCCCACTACCTAGCTTATTCTAATTTGGTTTATTTGATGTTATGAACCTATCAATGAAAATGGCCAGGTTTGATCTGTGAGAGTTAACCCTCTATTTTAAGCATAAGGCTACTTGGTGTCACATTTAACTCAGTTACTCCAAGTTCCTGAAACAAAGTTAAGGGCCTGATGCTGCACCTCTGACAGGAATTTTGTGAGGAATGGGATTCAGGGCTAAGTTAGAGACAAATTCTCAGTACCTGCCTGAGGTCTCCAAAATACAAGTTGCCCTCAGTAAATTCTTTTCCTAGGGATACATTCAATGTGACTTCTGCATTATCATAGTGAGAGCTCAAATCCAGATCTTCATGTAGTGAGTACTTGACCACAAATGCTTTGTGGCTATCCAAGGACTCTCCCCCACAGTCAGGGTAAAGCAGGGATGCTATGGGCTGCAGATACTTTTCACGCAAAGGTGTAATGAAAGCTTCATACAATCCAAGCTCATTTAACAGAACCTGCATCAAAGAGAATGTACAAGGAACGATCAGCAAAAAACAAGATGGTCACCTCTGCTATTTCATCACATACACTAATGAGCCTCCTGGTAGTCTCCTTCTCTTCCAGCCTTGCTGCTTACCTGAATACAAAACTAGGAAGCAAAGACGCACACTATAATAGGGACAATGAGTTCAGAATGAACAATGATGTCCTGCAGCGCATCAGTAGGATCAAAACCAGCAGGGTGGCACCAGATACAAAGCCAGTTTTTACTGCTAAGTCATGCTATCCTTGTTGGTTATAAAGAGGAGCCCTGTCTTTTGAGGCTAAACAGAACTCCAGTTTCAGGCTATAAAACCCAACCCGTTAAAAGCACTAAATTAATATATAAAATGTAGTTCTTGAAGTATGAAGTCCCAGGTGTCTGAAGTTCTTCCACAGCCACAGCAACAACTGAGAGGCCATGCTTGCAATGGGGTGGTCAGTGTACAAGCACTTTGTTTTGAGATGACGTTCTAGAGGAGGGAATTGTATCTCAAAGCAGCAGCAACAGACTCCAGAAATTTGCTGCACCTATGGAGCAAGACAAGAGAAACTGGGACTTGTAGTTCTTGGAGAGGAAAAGGCTAGGAACAGAAGGCCTCATGCAGGGCTGGCTTTAGGAAGTGCAGGGCCCAATTTGAACCACTTTGGCGGCCCCCACCCACCCACCCACCCAGAATTATTGGTTGAGCAGAGCAAAACAAAAAAACAAAAAACCACGCACCCACACAAACCACAACCACACACATATATCACATCAGAAGTAGATTTGATCAAAATGTAGTTGATCCTTTATTACGCAAAATTTTACACAAAATTAAATCAGTTGCCTTAAGTGTAGGTCAAATATTTTCAATTGCAAACTATCCAATTTTTTCAATAAAGTTTAAAGCTCGATTTTTAAAAAGTTACTAGAGAGTGCTGCAGTTTTCTGTTTCATTGATTTACTTTTTAAATGGCAAGAATGGAGTCTTTGTTAAGAAAGTGACAGTTCTCTGGTCAAATTCCAGAGCACCAATGATTTCACTAGGTAATATGGTACCTCACCAGCCTCCTTTGCACTGCCCTTCAACACACTGCCTGCATGTTGAGTCCAAGGTCAGTCTACACAAGATTTTATCAATGATTTTTGCTCAAGCAATCACTGAGACGAGACAAGGACTCTCAATTGATTCTAGTCAGCTCTGCCTTTAAACACGGGATGTAAAATGTCAGATATAATTGAGGACTCCCAAATAGACTCTACACCACCAGAAATAAAACCTGTTTCCATCTTCTGTGACTTTCAGTTAGATGTGACTCACTATCCTTTGCTTAGTGTTCAAGTTATGGTAGACCCTAAGCCAGGTCATATTAAGTTCAGGTCTTTAACCTTTTAATCATACAATATGGATAAGAACATTTCATTCTCCCAGCTCCAAGTCTTAAGTGAATTTCAACCCAAAAGAGCCAAAATTGATCACCTTGACACAGCAAGTGTGTCTACTGATCTCTGTGGCAAAGTAGGTTGTCTATATAAATAAGGTCTGCTCCTGAAGCCTTTTCCTACAGTTGATTATCAGATGGCAGTAGATAGCTTATTCAGACCACTAGCTGATAATAGTTAGTCACCCTGACCAGTCATTAACCATAGTCATGGACTCACCCTACTCTCCATTGTCTCTATGATTCTCTGATGCCCTGTGACAAAAAAGGAGGGTGGAAAGGGAAACTGAAGGGAGAGACCACTCTAAATTCACCAAAGAGCAGTATTGCCAACCCAAAAATCAGAAGGAACGCCTACACAAAGTTATGAGAATGGTCTACAAATCATAAGATTATTTAAAAATAAAACATTTGGATTTTTATTGGCGTTTTGTTTCTTGAGTATTTAGGGTTCATGTTTTAAAGCTTTCCTCCTTAGCTGTAAGGCCCAGAAGTAGAGAACTTTTTTAAAATGAAAGCTGAGATTCCTACATAAACAATTGACTCCAGGCCTTTAGAAAAACAGCAAGGCTGCGTCTACATTGGCATGATTTTCCAGAAATGCTTTTAACGGAAAAGTTTTCCATTAAAAACATTTTCGGAACAGAGCGTCTAGATTGGCACTTTCCCTATTGTGTATGGAAGCGGACATGCTTCGTCGAGTCAGCTTTGATGAACTTATCCAGAATTTTGCAATCAGAAAATCTAGAAAGAAGCTATTTTAATTTCAACATACATGTAAGTTTTGTGTCATTTTGAAAAATAAAATTTTATTTTACGGTATAGTATTGTTTTTATTTTGAATTACATATGCAAGGGCACCATAATCTTTTCAGCGCTTAGGGCCTCTAAAGGTCTTAATTCAACCCTGATAACTAATCTCCTACATCAAATGAAAATACTTATTAAAAATAGATTGGAACAGAATACAGTATTGCATTAAATATTATGTACAGTATTTAATCTTTCTTTTATAAAACTTTATTTGGCAGCTTCTGTATTCAAAGCAGAATTACATCTACCACACTGACACCTGGTTAAACACCAATTAACCCCTTGGCAATATCAAGTGTGTCCCCACGTATACTAATGCTGCCACAATTAAGCAGCAGTCATTGCCGTTCACTATCACTAGGATAAATAGATCCCTGGGATATATCTCTGTAAAGTAGCCATCTTAGCTAACTAGTATAGCCTGTGCTACTTTCCTGAGTGTTGTTTAAATACAGGATACTAACATTTTACCATTGAACTTTCCAGTAATTGGTTTATTTTTATTTTATATATGAAATACAAGATTCCACTAAAGCAGATTCCACATCCTATCCTCTTCCCTGCAGCCTTCTTCCACCCACCCACCCACACATGTATTAATTAAGAAGTGTAAGTAAACTAACTCCCTCAGCCCAGTGTTCTTTTATTTACGAGTGTCTCTGCATTTGAGGTTGCACTGAGTCTGTTATGGATTCACCCAAATCTTAGAGGGGAATGGACCTTGAAGCATGCACATCTGATATGGGTCACTCACTCTAAAGGCTGTAATAGCACATACAAGGTTAGCCATACAAAGCTTTGTCCTACCCCGTAGTTATTCATTGTGTTTGGCCTGCCTTTGGGCATTTCAGATTGCTCAAAGTTCTCCAGCTCTTCGATGAAGAGTCGGCAGAATTCCTTGCTGAACACTGGAAGTCGATATATCCTCTTATCTGACCAAGAAAAAGGTGTCTCTTATTAAGTAAAGTAACAATAGAGACTATCCTTAACAATAACTTGATTCCCCAGCAGTATCATAGAGAACATTGCCTCCATAAGACTAATTGCATGTTTTGGTGGTTAAACAGTCATTGCTACAGAGCAGATGGACTCTGGGGCAGTTAATGGTTATGCTGGAAACTGAAAGCCTGTGTTCCCAGATTTCCCAGTCCAATAGCTAAAACTATTTGAGAGACAAGGTGACCAGGGGGTGTGAAGCAGAATTATTTGAGGCATTGCATTTTGTGGGAGGTGGGACATCACTCCTAAGGACTCTTGATGCCAGTCAATTAGACCTTTTCTCTTAGGAATACAATACATCTCACTTACAGCATTCTGCCTTAAAGATCTGCATAAAAAGTGGATGAGTATTAAAAATGAGGGAACTGGGACACTGACAGCTTGAAAAAGTCACTTATACTCTAGTTTCTTCTCCTGTATATTCTATCCGCTTCTCATAAATTGGAAATACTCCACAAACGTTAACAAGGAAACAGAAAAAAAACACTGAACTTTAAAAAATATATATTCAAGATGTAATTTAAAGGGGGATCTACTTAATGGTAATTTTGGGAAATAGCCCATTTAAAATAATCCAACAATACAGTGTCCCTTGCACAGACTTGCTGAAGGTCAAATACTGAGTCAGTGGCAAAACAAAACAGATCCCAGAGGTGAAATACTAGCCAATGGGACTTGTGCCACTAACTTTAAGGGGCCAAGATTTTGCCTGTTTCTAACAAATAGACTATGCTGCTTCTCTCAAGAATTTTGATCATACAGAAGAAAGCTTCCTAATTGTCTTCTGACATTTTTCAAAATTACAATATTAAAGAACTGGTTTGGAAAAAATAATTCACCCCTGAAACAACTTGTGTGTATCAGAACGTGACTCTAACTACAGTAGTGAGAGGTCCTTTAATTTTACCTGATATAGAATCAATGCATCGCAAGAGGCCTTGGAGATCAGCATCTTGTGATGTGCAGTACTTCACTGTCTCTAAAAACTCTGGTGCCAGAAATGAATCCTTGTATTAGGTGGGGAGAAAAAAAGAAAAAACAATAAAACTAATGAACAATTACTTCATCTCTGACCATGCAGAACAGGGATTTTCAAAGAGCTACACTGCAAGCAGCAGTAAAAATGTAAGTTGAGTCTAGGGACCACAGCTGGTTTACATATAAACATGCAAAAATATTTAAATCACAAAGAAATGTACAATCTTGTTATCTGCACTATTACAGACTCAAAGCAGCATGTACTTTACCTGCAGAACATATACTTCTGGATGCTTTGGTTTGTAACATTGTGAAATTATGGCTTTTCTTGCCATGGACTGATGAGCTAATTGTTTTCTTCTTTGCACTTCTTCCTGAATCTAGGAATAAGTGGCACAATCTTAAGAAATTAAAAGCTGGCAGTAATAATAAAAGTTTAATTCATGATTCAAAATGATAATTTTTGCTCATATGCACCTTCTGGAGTTCTATGCCTTCAATGAGTCATTAAAAGGGCATGGGTAACAGTAGAAACAATACCTAAAGGAGGTTCACTGATGTTAACTGAGGCTGCAAACTTTCAGCATCTTGGAAAAGCAGGCTCCCTATTAGGGGCTTAGATACAGTTTTAGTTCCCTATCTTTAGACAAGCCAGAATTTTCACACTTGAGTATGTTCTGGCAAAATGAGTTTTGTCCAAAGTAAAGGACTTCAGTTGCAAAGAGATGAGGGTCATTAACAAGTGCTGTTGTAATGTACTATGCTGTCACAACAATGGAAGCAACCATAGTAATAGTAAATTCAGGCAGCTCTTCCAATGTAATTAACTGCCCTGGAGCCTAATTTTAAGATACCCTCATGAAAGTAGGAAGTAGAAAAATAATCTGGAAGGTGTGGACATTATGTCTGGTCTACTCCATCATCCTGGGCCTAAAAAGCCAGGTACTTACCAGAGAGAGGAGTAACTTCTTTTCAAATATCTTTCTTCGGGCCTATTTAGCACTTGGAATCCTCTCTTTAAAATGCCCTGTAGAGAGCTCCTGCTTTTAACAATATCTGCTAAAGGCAGAAACTGGATATTGTAAACCCCGCATATTTCAGAATAACTTCAGTGTGAATGCATTTCTAATCCTGTTTTTTCCTTGACATTTTCTTTTCAATCTTGCCCTGAAATTGATGGGCATTGATACTAAGAGATTCTTGGTTTCTCTATGGCCAAACAGGTAAAATGGTGCAATAAATATTAATCTATTTTGCAGACTTTCCCACCCTAGAAATGGCTGCATTTCAGTGGCATGTGAGTGATACCTGTGCTCAGTTTTCACAGTGCTGCAGGAGCCTTTGGGGTGAAATGGTACTATCTTTTGAAACATATATTTTCCAAAAAAGGAAAATGGGGGAAAATTAGAAAAAAAGAGAGAGTGTTGGGTCCCCTGTCATGGAATAAATGTTGGTGTTAACTTCAGGCCTTTGTCAACAAAAGAGCTCATCAGAATATCCAACATAGTACTCAGGCATCAGTAGGGAGTTTTTAAATTTTATGTCAATTCAGCACATCATTGATGTCCAAGTGTGAGAGAGTGTTGGGGCACAGGAGGGAAACCAGAACTGAGTGTTTCAATTCTATACAAACATTGCCTTCCTCTGACTTTCAGCAAATTGTTTGACCTCTCTTCTTCACTGTTCATATAAACTATATCCCTAGTTGCTGAAGCATTGAGCATTATGAAAGTTTCTGTAAATAAAGATTGAGTTCTGAATAATGTTTTCTGTAATAGATCTCTACTCCAACTTAATCAAGCAGACTCCACAACTTGTGTTTAGGAAATTGTAATTAATTGAGATGAGTGATATATATGAAAACAGGTAGTCTGTATGGAGCTGACTGGACACTTATTGGTGAAATTATGTATACCTCTTTCAGAACCACTTTAAAGTCTTCATCAGTTCTGCAGCCATGGTCACCTAACACCTGTAATTGAGAGAGATTAACTGTTGATAAGCATCATGGATTTGTATAGTGTTCATCATCCTGCCATAACTAGTGTTGCCACCTGTCAAGGCTGTTCTCCACTCTGGCATGACGAATGCAGAGCACTCCAAAACCCCGCCTTTATAGGCTCTTATACAAAAATTCCCCCTCCCTCCCAAAATCCTAATACCCACATTTTGGGGAATCCACTGCCACCACCCAAGTAATTCCAAGAAAACCAGGGAAGAGATTCCCCCCTGCTCCAACCTTTGTTTTGCTTGGAGTTGGGAAAAATAGAGGGGATTCACAGACAACAATGGACTCAACCCTTGTAACTAGGCGCTGAGTCCTAAAGACACAAAAATCAACCAATCCCAGTTAATTAGAAAAGACAACAATCCTTTATTATCAAAACAAAACTACAGCTGCAAATACAGTGAATTGGGTAGATGGAAAGAGCCACCAATTGATATAGATACTCAGGGAAAGCCCATGGGCTAAAAGCCTTAGTTACAAAAGAAAAAAACACACGTAACAAGCTCAGACATTATTTCCACATCCCCAAATGAGGAAAACAATAAATCCTGACAGACTAGCTAAACCTTTCCCTACTTACACATTGTAAGAAGTCTGTTCTTGGAGAGAGAGGTGTCTCCCATCTCTTCCTCTGTACTTTGAAGAAACTGCTCTGATTCTCAAACACAGAAGAGAAAGGAAAAACCCCTCTTTTCCAGTTTGAAATTCCTATCTGCATTGTTATTGGCTGACCTCAATATACCTTGCTAGGTACAGAGTTTAGTCACCAGATGCTGGTCAGCACTCCTGATTATGACATCATCTCTCATAATTTTACTGATTCTCATGGTATTTGCTGTCTTTCTTCAAGTCCCAGCTCTTGGAATTGTGTGAAAATCTTAACTTTAATTAAAAAAATAAGTGTCTAGCTCTAATCGAATTATGCCTTGTAAATCTAGTTAGAGTACCTGACACTGCAGTCTATCTCCTTAAGACATGGTCTCGAGCTCTGACACTGCAAACAAGAGTTTTCTTTAGAACCAGAATTACAACATACAACAGTTTATGAGCCAGGAGTTTGGGGGTTTTCTCCCCAGATCTTTATTCTGGGTTGCTTTTTCCTTGATCCCTATATATTTATTCTACAACCAGCCCTTTGTGGTACAGGACATAACCATGAAGTCCTTTATTCCGTTCTATTGCATGGTAATACTACCTGTTGTTAGAGTACTCAGGAGGCCCTCCAGGATTCTCAGGCTAGAAGATACATTAGCTCTCTACTCACCCGAGCCATGTCTTCCTATCTACATGGCTAATTTTAGCAATATATTGTCCTGCTGCTGGAGTCTTTTCCCCCACAGCAGGGAAGCCTCCCGCATATCTTCTGCAGTGTTATCTTAGAAGGCTGTCAAATTACCTGCAAGCTTTCTGAGCTCACGATATGAACTACAGTTGAGTCTCACCTCATCTGTGCTGAGACTTGCCAATTTGGGGCAAAATCCCAGATACTGGCAAGACTCGTCATTTAATATGTTCCTAGAAGAAAGCTCATTAAAAGACATTTTACTATGTTTCTGTTTATAGTGTGAATTATGCATTTCTGCTTTTAATGGCTGTAGAAATAGGTACTGATGGAGGTGGAAGCCTGAAAATTAACCAAGATTGCCCTTGAGGTCAGTTTCCCAGTTGAAGGTCTTGCTTTAGAGATTCTTTGGTCATTTCTTTTTCTTCTAATATGATCCTAACTTTATAGAAAGCCTGAATATCAAACATAGAGTTCATAGATCATCTATAATATATTATGGCAATACTTTGCATAGGGCAAAAGGGATGGCTGCTTCCCCAAGGAAAAGTATAATATTTTTATAGTAAAGGCCCTGAACACTACAGCTTTTTCTAGCACAGGGCTACTCAACCCATGGGCCGGCCGTGTGCAGCCCACAGCCTGTTTGTTTGCAGCCCGTGGTGCAGTTTGGATTTATATGGGGCCCAACACGCGGCCCCCAGGTGGGAACCAAGACAAAAAAGGAGTCAATATAATGGTCTTCTGTTGATATGTGTTTTAGTAGTTAAATTTCTGGACTGTTGTTGCACATTAAAAGTGCTGTCATATGGGTGGAAATGGGGTACATATTGCATTTTATTAATATTAGCAGAACTGACTTAAATGGGGCCTGTGTGTCGTGTAGTCTTGCCTTACTCTTTGTAGTCATGCCCATCAGTGTGAAAGAAGCTATTTGTATATATTTGCATATACAGCCTCTTCCCGACTTACGAACTGGTTATGGACCAAGCAATTGGTCGTAACTTGGTTTGTTCGTAAGTTGTACCCTATAGAATTACATGTGACCACGCTGTTCGTAAGCGTGGATCACGTTCGTAACTCAGAGTCCACCATTTACAACAGCTTTGGTCAAAACTGTGAACAGTTGTAAGTCAACCATTCGCAACTGGGGGCTGGCTGGCTATATAACTTAAGTTGTGGCCCTCAGCATGTGCTGTGAGTATCATTATGGCCCCTGGAGTTTCCAGAGTTGAGTAGCCCTGCTCTAGCACATAATTCAAGTCCTGGTTTGTGTTTTCCAGGAACAGCATTAACAACAGAACTTTAATGGAAAGACTCCAGGAAGTGATTAGACTTGTAGGTGCCTTTTCTTTTACTGTGTATATGTTCTAAATATACATTTGAAAGAAAATCAGTGTTGTCTACAGAACTGTAAGTTAAGAGATCAAGTTTCTACTTCCAGCTCTGTCACAAATTTGTGATATTTGTTAAACTCCATAATGTGGACCTCAGTTTCTTCTATCTTTAAATTAGGGATAAAACCTTCCCAATTTTGCAATCCTCTGGCAGTGCAATGTTAATGGATGTTGCTTTTCCACTTACCCACTTCTTGATGAAGAATGTTCTGTTAAATAGCTACTACCTCCTGCCCCAGAGTTGGCGTACAGGTCAGTGGCAGGCAAGAGGCCAATGTTCACCTTGTGACACATTTTGGAATCCTCTGGGATGCAAGGGTGCAGTAAGTGCTTATTAAAAACCTATTTTGGCTGCAGCTGTAAGGAAGATCCGGCCCCACGTGTAGCTGAATCTGGGGCAGGGGGAAGGCTGACTACGCAGTACAGCACCTGGGATCTAACAGTGCAACGTAAACACCATCTGTTCGTGCTTGCAGGGGGTCCCCCATCTGCTTTCCCCAGCTAGGCGCCCCCTGCATCTCCCCTCTACCCCCGGGAGTGCCTGGGGGGAGCGAATCCTCCCTTGCCCCTGTGGGTGCCGGGGGAGGGGGACCCCCATCTCCTCCTTACCCCCCCCCCACCCCCCGTGGGAGCCGGGGCGGTTACCAGCCCGTAGTCCCTGCGGAGTTGCGGCTCGTCCCGGTAGCTGACGTGCAGGCCGTAGCGCTGCAGGAACAGGTTGTCCGTGTGGAAGCAGGCGCAAGCCAAGAAGGCGCGGGCCGGCCTGGCGGAATCTCCTTGGGCCTGGGAGCCAGCCCCCGTAGACATGTTTCCACCCGGACTGTAAAAGGAAGGGGCGGCACCTCGGCCTGAGATCAGCGCTAGGTTAGGGCTGTAGGGGCATCGGGTCCGATAATCAAATGGTTCCTACCAGGCCCTGCTTCCGGTGTACAAGGGAGCGTCAACAAATTACTCGGGGGAAGAGGAAAGAACATCGAGGGAACTTTTTTTTTTGCCTGTTTCTCTTCTTTCCTCTTCACTCCCCCATTTAGGTTATGTCTAGACTACAAGCCTCTTTCGAAAGAGAGCGTCTAGACTGCACGTTGAACTTTCGAAAAAGCGGCTTGCTTTTTCGAAAGAAAGCATCCAGTGAGTGTGGATGCTCTCTTTCGAAGAAGCCCTATTTACATTGAAGAACGCCTTCTTTCGAAAGAGGAACTTTCGAAAGAAGGGGTTCTTCCTCGTGAAATGAGGTTTACCGCCATCGAAAGAAAAGCTGCGTTCTTTCAATTTAATTTCGAAAGAACGCGGCTTGAGTCTGGACGCAGGTGAAGTTTTTTCAAAAAAAGGCTACTTTTTTCGAAAAAAAAACCCTGAGTCTGGACACAGCCTTACTGTCCGTTCCTTTCCTTTTCCCTCGTTTCTTTTCTCCTGTCCTGTTTTACTTCTCTTCTTTCTCCACTTGCATTGGGCTCTCTAGAATCCCTCCTATGCTACACTGAGCCTTAGTGGCACACTGGGACAGACAGGAGCATTTTAGTTCTCGTGGGTAACCTCCATGCATGCGTTATAAAGCATTTGGGATCTTTCTTTGAGGGAGGCATCATTGACATGGCTGGATCATCCGGTGCTGATGCTCTGTCGATGATTGTAATGACCAATTTTTTAATTAATTTAGAAGAAACTGAATAAATGTCAATGTTTCTTCTGCTACAAGTATAGATGCGCACCTTTATGTTTTTTACATATTTAAAAATCCACATCACCTGTTCAGGAATAATGGGGGGGAGGGTGCTCCTGTATCTCAGTTTCCCATCTATAAAAATGTGGTTAATAGTCCTGACATCCTTTGGAAAGAACTTTGCAACTTGCTGATGAAAAGCCAATGCTGTTTACATTGATCAAGTTTACTCACTTTATATGGTTGAATTTTAATGAACCAGTATAAAATAGTGGTTATTTACCTATAATATCTCTAATCATAACAGATATGATAGAATCAAAACTCTATTAGAAGGCGATGTGGGGAGAACTGTCCACCCACAGCACATGCATAAAACAAATGGCATTAGTACTTAGAGCCAACAATGCCCCAATAGGTGTGGATGCTGAAAGAGCATGATCACACTTGAGTAGTGCTGATGCTCTATCCAGTAAAGGGTGATGGTGACAGATACACAGTATAGTAAGGTATCAGTGTGTTTCAAACACATCCACACTGCCATGTGCTTTTGTGCAAGAGCATCCATGGCAGTGTGGATGCTTTCTTGTGGAAGAAAGCTCTGATGGCCATTTTAGCCATAAGGCTTTCTTGCGCAAGAACCCCCTGCTGTGTCCACACTGCCTTCTTGTGCAAGAGAGCTTACAACTGTTAGAAAAGTGCGTAGCTCTTGTGCAAGAGGCCCTGTTTTCTCGTGCTTTACTCTAAATCTTGTTGCGCAAGAGCGGGCAGGCCATGTGGATGCTCTGTGAGTTCTTGCCCAAGAACCCTCCAGTGTATACATAGCCCTGGAGAGCCTAGATGCTGTAATTAATCCATTTGGTGTTTTCTATAGGAATGGCAGGTCTGACTGAGGTGGAATGTGGCACCCAGACAGACATCTCAGGAATGGAGGAGATCCAGGCTGAAACCAGGGCAGAGTCCTTAGAAAGGTACAAGCAGGTGTACAAATATCTAGCCAAAGGTAGATACCCCAGGCACCTCACCGCACTGCAGAAGAGGAGCCTTCGGAGATACGCCACTAAGTTTGAAATGGAAGGTAAGTGTGAGGCAGTGCCCTAATTGTAGGGCCTGATCCAAAGACAATTTAAGTCAGTGGGATTCTTTCCATTGATTTAAATAGGAATTGGATCAGGCAAGTGGACCTGAGTAACTTTTATCTCAACACTCGTTTTAATTTGGCAAGACAAAATCCCCTTCGCCCTCTTTCACTTACACCTTGAGTTGGGCTGATATAAAATCAATGGCTGTAACTGCAGGAACTGTTCCCTCTTTTGCACGGCAACCCAAACCTCCCTCCGTTCTCAGAAACCTCGCTCCCTTCTCAGACAGACTTTCTGAAGGCCTCTGAAACAAACTACGGTCCAGGTTTCGAAGCTCCAGTGAACTCCACGGGGGCTGCAATTCTCCGAGAAGTCTCTAGGCGCCTCAGGGATTTCCCTGCGGCGCACTGTCATTCCCCAGGGACGGGCTGTGCAGCTGGGGCCAGGCAGGGGGCTGGTCCGGGCTGCTCTCCCGGTCCCCTGCAGCCTGAGGTTTCTAGGAGAACAAGCATCTGGGACCAGATGCTGGGAAACGCTTCGGCTGCCACAGCCCCGGCAGTTCCAGCGCCTCTGCGGCTGCAGGCTAGGGAGCCTCTCTGCGGCATCCATTGCCAAGCGACACTGAGACACGGTCCCTGGGCGGGAACATGGGATGGGGCGGGGGAGCGACGCGGGTGCCCCTGTGAAAAGAGCCAGGCGCGAGCTGCGGGAGGGGAGGCGCGCGCGCGCGCGGGGCCGCAGAGCCGCGGCCTTAGCGCAGCGTCCCGCCCGGCTCCCTCCCCCCCCCCCCAATGCTGAGCATGGACGCGGCCCTGCAAGTGGCCGAGGAGGAGGTGGTGGAGTCCTGCAGCCCCAGCAGCAAGTTCGAGGACATTTACCGCCTGCTGTCCGAGGGCTGCTTCCCCCCCAGCTTCTGCTCCATCAAGCGCAAAAACCTCAAGCGCTACGCTCAGAAATTCATCATCGAAGGTAAAAGCGAGGCCGGGGAGGGGGAAGAAGCCGCCAGTCTCCGCGGGGCTCCGAGGTCAGGCGCTGGGCTTTACAACCAGGAGATGCTGCGTAACAAATAGTTATTTGCCTTCTGCTTTTTCAGCCCCCTGGGTGCACTAAGGGACTTTCTGCACAGCCAGGAGGGCGAAGGAGCAGTGTTCCCTGGAAGTTTTTCCATCTATGTGAAGAATAATTTTTATGTGCACCAAGGCATATGCGGATGTGCACCACCAGCAGAAACACATGGTTCTGGCTGAGGGTGCTTGCTAATCTGCTGGGCAGCATTTGAATTTCTCCTGGGTGGCCACTGAAGCACTTAGGTTACAGGGAACGCTGCTAGAAACCTACTTTTTCTTTAAGAGGGAAGGTTGGAATCCTCAGATCCACCTGACTTCAGGAGCTGGGGCTTTATAATACTTATTGTGAGACTGGTAAGAAAATCATGTGAGTTGGCAAGACTGAACTGCCCCTGCAGATCAGTGCATCCCTGCCCAAAACACTCCCTGACACATGGGTGCTGTGCACGCACTTCACTATCACACCCATTGCTCTGCACCTGCACACTCCCAAGAGGAGCACAGTCCTCTTATACAGCCAGTGCGTGCTATGCTGTCTGTCAGTGGAATGGTAGAGAGGTGTACAGATCTGTTCTAGGAAGGTTCTAATACCATGTTTATCACTATAACATCTGAGACCTTCCTAGAGTGTTACTCCTCACCATATCAGCAGGTATACAAACCTCTATCAAATGGAATAAAGGAGGAATTTGGCCACTTACCTTTCCCTCTGGAGGGAGGAAAGCTCTGAGAATGCAGGTAAATTAATTTTGCATTCCAGGGGGTAAATTATTAATTTTGTTTATAGCAAAACTATGCTAAGAGTGAAGTTATTCTAGGACAAAATGACTTCACTATCCTGGATGGTTCTACTATTTTCAGGGGAAAAAAGAGTTCTTGGTTTAATGTTTGTGTTGATTCTAGTTTAATTCTGTTTCTGGGCCCCTTGCACTATCTTTTTGTTTAGGCATCCCTTGGTAAATACACTGATAGTTAGTTTCTCATCTCTTTTGGAAGAATGACCTCCCATTTGGAATCCAGTAACTGGAAGTTTCTGGACTGTGTGCTCAAAAATTAGTCTGTGAGCTAGCCTGTCTACTGTGAAGTACTGGTTTTTAGTTGTCTGTAGCCTATCCTCTTTCTTATTTCATTGCAGGTGGCTGCCTTTATTATGTGGGACCAAAGAAGGAGGAAAAGCGCGAAGTTATTGTAGATCCTGAAAGGAGGCGGCAGGTCTTCCTGGAAAGCCACTTCACAGAAATTGGGAACCATTTGGGACAAAAGAAGACAGTACACAGGATTCAGAGTCAGTACTACTGGCTGGGGATTGTGAAGGATGTAGTAGACTGGGTACGTACTACGGACGTAGTAGTGTAGTCGATTGACTGATTAACCAATAAGCAAAAGCTTATAGGTTAATCCTATGGGCTACATGCATTTCCCCTCCTACCCACACCAGTAAATTTTTTAGCAGGCTGGCCAGCAGCCCCGCTCAGACCTGGTTTACAATGTGTCCAGAACCTACCCCACTGCAAGACTGCATTTAAAGTGTATTAGACGCTAGGCAGGCAGCTCAATCCCAACTCGCACCAGGCCCAGGAGCTCAGACCTACCCTTAACAGGGGCAGCTGCCACCCCACATTGTTGCTTCTGTATCGGAGGCAGAAGGGCAAAAGGCAGCCAGTCCACAAAGATTTTTAAACTGGCACTTCTCGTGGACAAGCTCCCGCCTGGCACCCCAAGCTGCTGCTGCTTTGAAATGCCACAGGCAGCCCAAGGTCAGGCTCCTCACAGAATTTCCATTGAGCCCACCGTCAGCGAGATAGTCCCCAGCTGACTCCAGACTTTGGAGCTTTCGCTTTTGAAGTGTAGCAACAGCCCTAATGCATTGACTATTCGATTAGTCAATTACCTGATACTTAACATCCTTAGATGTGCCTGGTCTTGACCATCCTGGCTTCCTGACAGAGCCTCCTGACTTCTTCACGGGGGACTGATACAGGGATTTTAGAGCTTCCAGTCCATCCAGCTCTACATCTTGGATGACTGGTTTTCTGTGTTCACTATCTCACCATTACCCACATGCGCCTTAATCCCTGCAGTGTCACTCTGTAACAAGCCACTAGGGGGAGCAGAAGTGTGATTAGAAGAAAGATTTATGCCTTCTCCCAACCCAAACAACTCCAGTTCCTCCAAAGCAGATGATTCCCAACAGAGATGGGCCCCAACTGGGACATTTGCAAATTCTGGGAAAAGTCTGATCTGGACCAGACCTTGCAACTTCAGCATGTCCATCTACCTCTGGGATGTTCCACCTCAGCCTGGGACTCTCCCCAGAGTAACTCCCAGCTAAGTCATAGGCTGTCAAACCTGTTGGCACATGAGAGGAGACTCTAGGGCCATGAACTACAGTGAACTAGCCACATGTGGCTAGTGTGTTGGACACCACAGCTCTAGGGTGTGGCTGCTCCAGGGAGTCTTGGCTTCAGTTGTGGTAAGTGAACCCCCCAAAATAACCCAAGAGGCTTAGATTGAAAGATTTCCAGGATGGAAGGGAACATTGTGATTATCTAGTCTGATCTTCAGTATAACAGGCCACAGAATTGCCCCACAATAACTCCTAGAGCAGACCTGCTAGTAAAACTTCCAAGCTTGATTTAAAAATTGTCAGTGATGAAGAATCTATCACAACCTTTGATACATTTTTTCCAGTGATTAAACTCCCTGATTCTTAAAAATTGATGCCTTGTTTCCCGTCTGAATGTGTCTATATACCTTTTAACCATTGGTTCATGTTAGACCTTTCTCGGTTAGGCTGAAGAGCCCAGTTTTAGATATTTGTTCCCCATGTACATATTTACACAGTGTAATCAAGTCAACTCTGAGCCTTCTCTTTGTTAAGCTAAATAGATTGAGCCCTTTGAAACTATCACTGTTTTCTTACCTTTTAATCATCTGAACCTCCTCTAGCTTATTAGTTTAACTTCTCAAAGCATGAGTGTAACAAGTTTCATGATTCCCTGCTGTGGCACCTCCTTCTGGCCACTTCTGGAGAATAGCTCTCAACCAGTTTGAAGCCTGCTGTTTCCCTGAGCTTCTTTCCTTACTTCCTGTCTCTGATTTCTAGCTCACCCCAGGTTGCAACTGGAGCCTTCTTTGCTCCTTATGGCTATTTCACCCTTTTTTGGATTCTGGCAAGAATCCGTATCTCCAGGCAGGGTCACAGGGTTACTCACTTTTCCACGTCTCTCCCTCCTCTCTAGTGAATGCTGCACTGTTCCTTCCTGCAACTCCTCCTCCTTCCATTTTGCAGCCTACCAGACACACTTCCTGAGTCTGTGATTACCGTACACTGTACACTATATCTTTCTCAGCCTGTTCTTGCACTCCACTCCTGGTTTTTTATACCTGCTTACCCTGCCCCATCTGACCTTTTCAGCCCTGAGTCTCCTCTAAGTGCAGCCTGTCACAGGGCTAATTGGCCCTTTTTACCCAATCTGGCCTTTGTAGGCACCATAGTGGACACCAGAACTGGACAGAGGATTCCAGCAGTGGTCACACCAGTGTCAATTATAGAGGTAAAATAACCTCTCTGGTCCTACTTGAGAATTCCCTGTTTATGCATCCCATTACTCTAGCCTGCACACTAAAGACAGGTGTACACTTATGGAGAAAGTCAACTTAAGATCCACAACTCCAGCTATGAGAATAGCATAGCTCGTGTCAATGTACCTTAAGTAAATTTCCACCGCATCCCCATTGCAGGAGGTTGATAAGAGAAACTCTCCTGTCAACTTCCCTTACTCCTCGTGACCTGGTGGAGTACTGAGGTAGAGAGGGGTGTCATTAGCATTCAATTTAGTGGGTCTTTACTAAACCCACTAAATAGATCCTTGGGCAATCGCTCTCTGGACCCTCCGTTTCTAGGTAAGTATAGACAAGGCCTAAGCCATCCTGAGTCCCTGCAAAGCAGCACTTTTTGATAATCTGTATGTGTTCCCTTCATCCTTGTCCCTACTGTGCAATGGAGTCCCGGTTAGTTTTGGTATTTCTCAAGCCCCTTACTGTAAAGCAAGAAGAGGGAAATAATTGAATGGGAAGGTGGTTATGTGCTACTTCCATTCAAGCTGTACTTACTTATTTACTGTAGTTTCTTGACTCCAGGGGCCGTCTTGCATTTAGAGAGAGGCTCAGAATCCTGGGGCTGTTCCATCAGTGACTAGTAGTGTCACAGTAGGTCAGGTCCGCGCCTCACAGAGTTTGACAGCCTTTTGGAAAAGTCTTTGGCTCTTTGCTTTTCAGATCAAAATGTGTGAAACCTGTCAGAGCGCAGAACACAATAAGAACATGTCACGGAAAGCGAGGCCTATCAAAGTGGAATCGCCTTGGGAAGTACTAGGATTAGAAATTCATGGTAAGTGTTTGAGATGAGCCTCTCCCTGGCTAACACAATAAACAGGCCTTTCCTCTGTTGTTTGTAGGAAACTTGTACAGACTGTCAATAGATACAGAAAATGTATCGCTGTGTGGGGAGCAAAATCTACCAGATTCTGCATTGAGGGACACATCAAGGGTGAATTTATCAGCCTGCTAAAATATAATCTGATCCACACAGTTTGCTGAGCTTCTGCTGTATATTTAAACAGGAGCTCTGGTTGTTCATTGCCACCTAGGATTGGGACCACACTGAAGATTTTGTAATGACAAATGTCACTGGAATGTAACAGCTCAAAGCATTTGCACTGCAGATGTAGCATTTAGCTGTGATGTTCTTTGTACTGCTCATTTTTCTGTGTTGTTTTTTATCTTCTTTGTTTGGCTTATACTATGGCCTAGATTATCTAAATCAATTGATTTAGATCAGTGGTGGGTAACCTGCAGCCCACAGGACACATGCAGCCATCAAGGCATGGCTCCCATGGCATTTTTGTTTATTGTGATCCATATGCAGGGTTGCCAGATTCCACTGGTTTCCTTCTGTGTAGTTTTTTTTCCTACTAATATGACATTCACGTAAAGCACAGGCATGTGAAGTGAGGTGTGTGCTGATTGCACGCAACATTGTGAGAGCCGTGTGCTCCCTCTGCATCCAATCAAAGCACTGCTGTGGTTCAGTTGGAACACCCTGCAAATTCTAGATACACGAGCACAGTTAGCAAAACTGCCTTAATCCGGGAAACTGTCTTGGTTATGACAGTCTTGCGTCCCACGGAGATGAAGGCAGGCCATTCCTGCAGCCCACTCACTAGCCTAGGTTGCCCATTGCTGATTTAAATTAATGCTTATTTTCGCAGGACCTTTTCCAGAGACAAGCCGGAACAATACACATATACTCACTGTAACAGACTATTTCACCAAATGGATCGAAGCCGTCCCTCTGCCGAAAAAAGATGCTTTATCTGTGGCAAAAGCGCTGGCTACAATTTTTTACAGGTGGACTGCTCTGGCTACTGACACTTTTTATTGTGTTTTGTGGATGCAATATATGTACACATCTCTCTGCTAGTAATATTTCCTACTCTGAAACCCTGGTATGGACACTATTGAGGGATTTTCAGATGCTAATGAATTCCATCTCACAAGGCCTCTGGGATACACGCATTAGTAGCTTTGTTTTCCAGAAGGGGAAACTGAGGCACAGTGTCATTTCTGGCAATTCAAGTAGTCTGTGATGGCTGGTATCCCCTGATTGCACAGGTATCCCAAGCCTGTACATTAGCTACAAAACCATTCCGTCTTCTCTACAGTGGAATAGCTACAGGGCCTGATCTTGCTCCCACTGAAATCATTTGTGGAGTGTCACCAGGAAGCTTAATGGAATATAAATTAGGCCTTAAAGAGTAGAGGAGGTCTGTGAAACTCAGAGGTTAGATTTACCAGAAGACTGGTGTAACAAGAGAAGACAGAGAGGTTCGTTTCTCTCATCCCAGATCTCCTCTACTCAGCCAAACCCATCTGCTTTCCGATTATTCTTTCCTTGATGAAAAGATGGACATAGTAAATGTTCCTTGTCCTCAAGGGAAGGTTAATTTGTGCCTGTCCTTTTAATAATGAAAATCCCCCACCTGCTGACCTTGGCTGAGAGGCCTGTGGTGAGTGATTGCTGCAGAACTTTCCCCCTGTCTAAGTCATTGCCATGGTCTGTGTTCTTTGTCCCATAAGGCAATACGAGAGCAGCTTGCAAGGAGCTGAAGGCTTGTGTTTAGTGACCGACGGTTGGGTTCTACAATTTTCTTTTCTCCTTTTTGTCCAGGTTTGGAGCATCCAAGAACATCTATTCTAGTCAGAACTGGGATTTCTGCGATGAGGTGGGCCAGACAGAGGGGCGAGGCGTGTAACAATGACATTGCTTCCAGCGGAGGAAGCTGCTTCCCTCTGTGCAGTGTCCTCTCCCAGAACCATGTGCAAAGTGCAGGATGTGGGTTTTTCAAGGGGACTTAAGTAGGCAACAGAATCCTCCCCCTGCTCTAACCCAGGTCCAGAGTGCAGGATACCCTAGGTCAGGGCTGCTCAAGTTGGGAAGCCCTGGGGGCCACAATGATGCTCACAGCACATGCTGAGGGCCGCAACTAAAGCACAGTTGCATATACATGCAAATATATATGCAAATAGCGTCTTTCACACAGATGGGCATGAACAAAGATTAAGGCAAGACTACACAACACACAGGCCCCATTTAAGTCAGTTTTTTTTATATTAATAAAATGCAATATTTCCCCCATTTCCACCCATATGACAGCCCTTTTAATGAGCAACGACAATCCAGGAATTTAACTGCTGTTGATATGCACTTTAGAAGACTATTGTATTGACTCATCATTGTGGAGCTTGTTCCCTGTGGAGGCCACGTTCAAAGGATCCCACCTGCAAGCTGCATGTTGAGACCCACATAAACCCAAACCACACCATAGGCTGCAAACAAGCGGGCTGCATGCAGCCTATGGGCCACATGTTTAGTAGCCCTGACCTAGAGTAACAGCTGGTGCCCTGCATATTCCCTTATGGGAGATCTTGACCAATGATTCTACAACAGGCCTGGGCAAAATACAGCCTGTGGGCCAGATCCAGCCCACCAAGGCACCAGATCTGGCCCACAGATGCTGCAAGGAGCCCCAGGCAGGCTCCCCATTTGCCTCACCCCACCCAAATGCCACTCAGAAATGCCACTGCGGGGCGGTTTCACTTTAAAAACTGTGAGCCCAGAGGGGAGGGAGGGATAGCTTTAGGAGTTGCTCCTGCCCCCAACACGATCCCATTGGCCAGCTTCTGGCCAGAAACTGGCCAGTGGGAGCTGGCTATTTCAATAACAGGCAGCCATGAAGCACATGGGGCTTGTAATTATTCACAGGGCACATAGCTGCAAGTGGGGCAGGCAGGGAGACTGATTCAGGAACAGCTGCTGGCTGTTAAGTCTCCTGGCCACAGCCTGCCTCTGGCACCCCAGCCCCTTCCATCCCCAACTGACTGCCCCCCACTCCTGCCCTATACTTCATATACCTAAATCCTCTGCCCCCCCTTCTATACCCATATCCCCTCCCAGATCTGGAACCCCAATCTCCTGTCCTAGCTCACAATTCAAACCCCTGCATTCCCTCTTGTACCCCAATTCCCTGCCCTAGGTCACAATCCAACTCCTGCTCCCTAGTCCAGTGTCCTAGGTTACAACTGCCTTGTTCATCCAAACTCCCTCCCTTACCCCAGGCTCCCTTCTGCACCTAACCTCCATCCCAGACCCCAGCATCCATTAATATCATATAGGAGTGCAGGTCTCAACCACTTTCCAAATTTTTGGAGTGGCCACCCAGCAAAAATTATTGCCCACCCCTGCTCTACAAAGTTGTAGATCCATTGGCTGTAAACCTAGCTAGGCTTGCATACTGTCCATCTCCTCCTCCACAGTGTGCAGAAGGTGAGAAGTCTCAGTAGACAACCTGGCCATAAACTCTTCTATCACACAATGGAGTCTCACCCCACAATACATGGTTCTAGATGGCTCCAAACACAGTTATTGTTTGTTTATTGCAGAAGCTGTATGCCGCATCATTCATTCATGTGGTTCTGTACAGCTCCCAGTAAAGACTCCCTCCTTGCTCTCAAGTCCTTTCAGTCTACAGGGAGGATTTCTCCGTACAATGTTTTTCCTTAAAACTAATTCTGAGACACTGCCTACAACCACATTGCTTGACAACAATGGGGTTCGCTCAGGTATAATCTAATGTATGGTTTTCCTGCGAAAATGTATGGTTTTCCTTCATATTCCCCAGGGATGTAAGAGGTTAACTGGTTATCCACTTAGCAGTAGGCTTACCAGGAACTGGTTAACCAACCTGGCCATAGGAACCCTCTGCCTGCATCAGGCCTGACCAGCTGGACCCCATCCACATCGCAGCAGACCAGAATAGCCCGCACAGTGGTTAATCAGTTAAACAAATCACTGAACTGGTTAACTATTTTAGTGGATTTTTATATCCCTAGTACTTCCTCACTTCAGTTCTTATCTGATTTTGGCAGCCACTGTCTCATAAACTGCTGGAATCCAATACCTTGAGCCTTCTGGAAGCACACATGAGATAGTGGGTGTTAAATCTGTTCCTCCAAACCACTGCCCTTTAGGGACAGCAGCACTTTTTACAGGGCTGGTTCATTGCTGAATATATTCTATCTTGGAACTCAGACCAACGTGACCTTCCACCTTCTAAGGCAGTGAGATTATTTTTGTTTGTATTAAACCATCTTGTTGTTTGACTGATGTGAGACCCTGCACTTTGCAGGTGAGCAGGCATTTAGGTGAGCGCTGGAATATCTCCCAGACACTGACTCCTGCTGACCCTGCCAATTGCCCCGGCCTGGACAACTGCACCAATGAGCTGGTCAAATCCTCCATCCAAAATGTGGTGAATGAGAAGCCAAGCGAATGGGATGACTATCTCGACCCGATTCTCTTTGACTTCCGCACGTCTGTCAGCTCCATCACTAAATACTCCCCCTTCTTCCTGATGTTTAACAGATACGTCTGTCTTTCGTCGGAGGTAACTTTTAGGGAAAGAAAAGCCACGGCAGATGTTCTCTGTTAATGCATATACAAACGCTTGGGTCTCGTTCGTGCCTTTCAGGTTGAGTTTGCCAAGGATTCTAAAGAGCAGAGTGCTGCTCCCAGTAAAGCGGATGGCCTCCCACCATTCACCACAGCTGTTCAGGAGCAGAAGAATGCAGTGAAAGAGATCGTAAGTCACTTTGTGCTTTGGAATCCTCCGAGTGGGCTGGAGTATTTGCCATACATGTGGTGGGGCGAGGGGAAGAATGGACAGGCCATCTGCCAGAGGTTGCACCAATTCATATGTCTACTCATGTCCCATCATTAGCATGGTATGGATGTTGCAGCATGGCACTGAGGTAGAAGCTGAATAAGGAGATTCCTTCTGGGCCCAATCCCATGAGGTGCTGAGCATCTTCAAGCCCCACTGAAATTGGTAAGGGTTAGGGATGCTCAGGAGCTGGATCTAGGGCTGGCTACTGCCTGTCTCAGATCTGTGATATCCAAAGAGTTAATATGGCCCAGAGTAGTACAGGGAATCCTTGGGGTGGGTGAAGAGATCCCATCTGATGCTTACCATGGAACGTGCTGTGTTAAACTCCTGCCTCCCCACACTGGGGAGAAAGGAGCTCTGGAGAGCCATGGCAAGAAACTGCTGTTTGTGTCTGAAATTCAGGCCCAAGGCAGCCTAATGGAACCTACTGGGATTCTCAACTGTGGCCCATGAGCCAAAATCTCAAGTCACCAGAATGTGTCAAAAGGTCACACAGGAAGCCAGGGGTCAGGAGGAGATTTCAGAGGGGTGCAGAGTAGAGATGTTAAAATGTTAATTAACTAAATGTGCACAACCACTGAAAATTTTCAACAGTTATACATTTACACAGAGGGGACAAGCTGCCCCTCTCCCACATGCTGTTACCTCAGCTCCAGTCAGGGCAACTAGGCCAAACCACACCTTGCTGTGACCCTGGTGGCCCCACTACCTGGAGTGGGCAGCTGAGCCCGACAGCACCACAGGGCAGGAGTTCCAGGAGCTGCTGCTATCGTATGCATGGTGCCCTTATTTAGCATTTATTCCGTTAATAAGGGCACCTTCTATAGTGAAGGTAAAAAGTATTTAGTAAGCCAGGTGTTTTTTGCACTGAAGCATTTTACTGGGTAGTGACAGGCCATTGAGCTTTACAGGAGAGTCCTAACACCCAAATGGCCGAGAACAATTGGCCAGGTAAATAGAGCACTAGACTAGAACTCAGGAGAACTAAGTTTGTTCTCCATTCTGCAACTGGCCTGCTGGGTGACATTGGTCTAGTCACTTCAACTCTCTGTGCCTCGGTTTCTTTCTAAATAAAATAGGCATAAGGATTGATCACTTCTGTAAAGTACAGTGCGATCTGTTGGATGCAAACTGCAATATAAGAGCAAGGTGGTATAATGATTTGAATTGGGCCACTTGGTAAGACTTTTCTTACTCCAGTAGGATTTTGATTCTTTTTATTATCCATTAATTGTAATAAAATCGAGTGGGGTGAAATGAGGGCTGGGAACCTGGATTTCTGGGTTCTACGCCAGAATTTGCCACATAGTGTGACCTTGGGGAAGTTACTGAACTGCTCTGTGACCCAGCTTCTCCCTCTGAAATAAGGGTAACAATGCTTATGTGCTATGGAGCAATACAGTTTCTAAGAGCTAGACTCAGGGAGTGTGTCACCTTGATTTCTCATTGGTATATGTCTCCATTTGAGTTTAAACTCTCACTTTGAGGGGCTAGTAGAACGGGGGATAGCAAAGAAAGCACCTAACAAGAAAGTGAAAGGAAGAGTCACTAACTATACCCATCATCCCCCAGCATTCAAAATCAACCAACTCAGATCCCCTTGTACCTAGTTCCAGTCCTGTAACTCACACTCCCACAGCATCCCCTCTGACTGCAGCCCTGCAGCTTGCTAGCTCTTTGCTGGAATGCCTTGTTTTAGGTCAATGTAGCAGAGAGAATTGGTGTACACTGACATAAGAAATTACAGCAAACCACAAAAACCATCCCACTAACTTGAGTGATCCTCTTTGCAGGTGATAGCAAACATGGCTGCAGCATACAAGCGAGAACAGAAAAGCGTGAAAAGGAAAATGAGGAGCCTGCCATCCCTTGCCTTTAAAGTGGAAGATGGCGTGTTTGGTAACACCACTAACTCGTCCCTGAAGAAGTTGAAGAAGAGCCAGTTTATGGCATTTCAAATCGAGACAGTCATGTCACCTGAGCAGAATACATCTGGGATGAAGAAAACCAGCTAAATTCCAGGGTCTAACTCAGGGTCACTGGCAACTTTAGCAGGACGTGTTCTTTTGAGATACCTGCATGGAAGGTTCATACTCAGACCTGGGTAGCTCTGTGGCATGGTGAAAGTTGAGTGAGCATCAAAATGGCCCCACTGCTGTCATGCCTGAGCCCTTCTGAGCCATCATGGATTCGTCCATACAACATCCCTGAGAGGTGTTGTTTTCCCCACTTTACAGATAGGCCACAGAAGCAGAAAGCATTGTATTGATTGGCTAAAAGCTCCACAGTAAGCATGATTAGGATTGTGTGCATGTTGGTATAAATCCGGAATAACACCATGAAAATCAAAGTGGTGATTATGGCTGTAAATGAGAGGAGAATCTAGCACAATTGAGAATTGAACCCAGATCTGTATCCCATTGACTTAGCTTGAAATCATCCTTCCTGCCATTGATCTAGATTATTACACTAGGGCTGTGTATGTCCTTTGGGGTGTGTAAATGGACTGAAATACTCATGTTCATCCTGGAGGAGTAAAACCCAGAAAATGAGAAGGGTTTTTTTTCTGATTGCCTAGACAGAGAGATACTTGATCTTTGGCTTTTAGGTTTTACATCCTGCTCTTCACTAAAACAGAATGAATTCTGAAAGTCCCATACAGTCAGTTCTTATGTTGTCTGGGTTACACAGTGTAGCATGTAGATCCAGAAAGGAATGTTGAATACTGCACTTGTGACAAATAGCCTAGGTGTTAATATTGGTTTGTATATAAAGTAACTGTGTCCTAGCTCTGTGATAAAGCTTATACAGAGGAAGAGACTACAGCCATATCATAGTTCTGAGATACATGGGCTATTCTGATTTTGAAAAGAAATATTTATGTCAGCCCTTGGACTTTTTGAAACTGGGTCTCTTACAGCTCCCTTAGGGCTAGGGTTTAACTAAAAATCCTCTTGAAGTAATTCCTTGTTTAAATCTAACTATTTCCACTGGATGCTAACAAAGCACTCTAAAGAATAAAGCATTTGGACTTTTTTGCAGAAAACATTTTCTTTAAGGTGTGTAATTTTCCATCGGCCTGTATGATGGTCTGGGGTAAGTTAAATCTGACTTTTTGTTGTTGGAGAGGAAGAAGGTGAACTCTCTTCCCTGCCAGAAACAATTTGTAATTATCCCCATATTGCCTGGGAGAAGGAGAGATGTGTAAGGGAGAAGAGGGCTCATTCCAGTCTTGTTACCCTGGCAGAGTTATACAGCATGTTTATTACTCCTGTTTTCTCTCCCATCTTAGCTTCATGCATTTTGCTTCCTTAAAAAATAATTATCAGAGAGAGCTGATTTATTTCACAATGGACAAAGTGAGCTGAACTTTGGGCCAGCTGAAGAAACATTTTAATTCCATGAAAGGGGCATATAAAAATGGGAGTGTAGGTTAGCTAAACACTGAGGTGAGGCCTTTTTGGCCGATGAGATGCAGGCCCTAAGCGCCTGATGCAGGAGGAATGTGGCCAGGAGTTATTCTGTCTCTCTTGCTCTCTACCAGTTGGGGCTTGGGGCTGTTTCCACGCCCTCTGCCCCTGATCTTGGAGCGAAGATTGGGAAGGGCTGTGTGTTGCCAAGTCAGCACAGGGGCACAGAAGAGGGTTGAGGACAGTATTCCTTGTAAACTGTGCACTTGGGTGGCCACCCAGGAGAGATTAAAATGCTGCCCACCTGATTAGCAGGGTGCCCACCATCAGCAGCCTGTGTTTCTATGTGGCAGCGAACATCTGCATGTGCCTTGTTACCCAGGACAAAATGTATTCTCTACACACATGAAAAAAATTGAAAAACGGGGGGATTGGTACAAAGGTACTGAATGTGAAGCTATAGGTGATTCCCCTGCTTATGGCCAAAGCTTGCTGCTATGCTTCACTTTGCACTGTAAAACAGCATCAGCATTTCCTTGGTTAAGCCTGAAAGGAATAGCACATAGCATAGGCCAGTGTTTCTCAACCAGTGCTACAAGTAACCTTGGGGTACTTGAGAGAAGTCTGGGGGGGTACATTAACACAACTGAAATTTGGAGAAAACTGAATTTTTGTGTTAATTTTTTACAGCACTTTATTATTTTTTTACTTTTACATCCAAACATTTAATTGCCTGTCCTGCTACAATTAAGCTGTTTAAACAAATGTGTTGCAAGGGTAGAAAAATATGTTGTGCCTCTGAAAACTAGGTACTGGGGGGTACTTATAATTTTTATTTTTTTTTAAAAAAAGGGGTACTTTATAAAAAAAAAGATTGAGAAACACTGGCATAAGCAACATCCGCAGCAGCTGAACCTGGGCACCTTCTGCAGAAAGCTGGTGGACTCTGGCTAAAGCAGGGTGAAAATGCAGGGGAAGTGGCAGGAGTGGATCACCCTGCACAGCTCCCTCCAGCCAAGCTTGGCAGCTGAGGATCCCCAAAGGGGGAGTCCATCTTCGCCATGCCCTGCCCAGGGAATCCGTGCACCCTGGAGCGCAGGCAGCAGCCCGGGGCTAGAACAGCTGGCCCTGGCGCACGGTTGCAACCCCGAGAGCAAAGCAGGGCTGGCAACTTTCGGGCAAAACTGGCAGCAGAAGTCCCGCGAGGGGCACAGGGGCGCCCTCGAGGGGTAGAGCCAGGCGCCTGGCCAGGCGAGGCAGACGCATTTCCGCGAGCCCCAGCTCACAGCTCTGGTTCCTGCTGGGGCTCAGCAGCCGGTGCAAGGCGAGAGAGGAGCTAGATGCTTTAAGGTGATACCCCCGTGCCTAGGCCAGGCACGTGGCTGCAGCCCCCTCCCAGGCTCTACGCCGTGAACCCCCCCCCCTGCTCCCGACAGACACACACACACGTAACACAGTGATAGAAATGTAGCCGTGTTAGTCTGGGGTAGCTGAAGCAAAATGCAGGACAATGTGGCACTTTAAAGACTAACAAGATGGTTTATTAGATGATGAGCTTTCGTGGGCCAGACCCACTTCCTCAGATCAAAAATCCCACGAAAGCTCATCATCTAATAAACCATCTTGTTAGTCTTTAAAGTGCTACATTGTCCTACACGTAACACAGGTTGCAGAGGTGGGCGTGGTTCCCTGGTGATGTCAGACGGGGAAGCTCCTCCCACTTCCGACCTTGTCCTGCAGACCAGCTAGGGCCGTGTGGCTCCGCGATGCTCCGTGCGCCTTGCAGCTGCCGCCGGCCAGGTAAGAGCTGGTCCCAGTGTGCGGGGCAGCACGTGGCGCTGCACGGCCCTGCTGTGGGACTCTGCAGCGGCGGCTCCATCGCTGTCCCCAAAGGGTGGGAGCGCCGGGGGATATCTCTGAGTTTGGGGCTCGCCCGGGTGCAGGAGGCCCCGAGTTGAGGCAGGACCCGCAGGGTGATGTGTTTGCACAGAGCAAGCCAGGGCTGTCAGGAATTTTTTTAAAATTTCATTTAATTAATTGACTTGATCCCGGACAACAGCTGGGGACTTGATTCTGCCTGCGTCTGTTGGTGCCGTTGCGTCTGATCATGCCCGTCTCGTATGTGATGTCGGTTAAGTGTATCTCGGGTCAGAAGCCAGATCAGAATCCCCTTGGGTTTTCCCGTTTGCATTAAGCACAGTGGGTGGCGTAGCTTTTGCATTGTGTTTATCTGGTCTGTCCCCCCTTCATATTCCACCCCCCCACCGTGGTAACATTGCAACTAAACAATACATGTAGACACCCCGCACCGAGTTCACTGCATTGTGCTAATGTCACTTGCTGCCTGCTAGAGTTATTGTGCATAGGGCAGTGTATTCAAAGGGTTATTTGTCTTCCTACAACTCTTCCAGTGAGTTTATCATTAACATTGTGTATAAAGGGAGTAATAAAACACGACTCCCAGTACATTTAATTTCACATTTAAATAGTCGTCTATAGTATTATTCACAAGCCCTAAATAACTTTATTAGTGGAATATGAACTAGAATGATGACTAAGCACCATTCTGGCTCTGGCTAAAACAAAATTCTACAGAGGACTCATTGTTGATCATAGAGGTATTTATAAACTTTTTTAAACTAAAGTGTAACCTAGGTTATGTTTCTTGCATTACAGCAACAGTTTAACAATAGAGTTTAAAAACTGAAAGCACAAGTGAAGACTTTGTTTTATTGAGACCTGTTTAATGTAGGATTATCAAGAACTTAATTTCTTATAATTTCTCTCACCTTATCCAAAAATCAAATGCCTTAATCTGCTATACATTCTTTTTTCCTTGAGTCTAACTAGGCAGGACACTTTTTAGAAATTGAATTTAAAAAACCCTGCATCAAATTGTAATAAAGGGAGTCCAGACACTATTGGATGCCACAGATAACATGTCAGGCCAGTTCAGTACTCGAAGGTTATTTGGGATACAGGGGAGACTGACTGAGTTCCTAGTTAGAAATTTTTGGTTTTGACTGTAGTTTTTACTGTCCTTTCTCCACTAGGTCCCAATCTTCTCATGAAACAGCCACACTAGCCCTGCATTTTCCTACATACCCAAGATGTTACACACAGGTCTTCACCTGCTTGATTTCTTTTCCATTGCTTACCCTTGCTGATGTCTCCTGTAAAAAGGTCTGCTGCAATTTGGGGTATAATGCAGAGTTTAATGACAGTGGAAAGACAAAAAGCATATACAGGCAGTCCCCGGGTTATGTACAAGATAGGGACTGTAGGTTTGTTCTTAAGTTGAATCTGTATGTAAGTCGGAACTGGAATCCAGATTCAGCCGCTGCTGAAACTGATCAGCTGCTGATTCCAGGAAGCCCGGGGCAGGGCAACTGTGCCTCAGGCTTCCTGTAGTAAGCGGTGGTCAGTTTCAGCAACGGCTGACTTGGGGACGCCTGGGGCAGAGCAGCTGGGGTGCTGACCAACCCAGCAGCACCCCAGCTGCTCTGCCTCAGGCGTCCTGATTCAGCCGCTGCTGAAACTGACCAGCAGTGGCTGAATCAGGACGCCTGGGGCAGAGCAGCTGGGGTGCTGCCGGGTTGGTCCAGTAGTGCCCAGAGCGGCGCTGCGGGACCAACCGGCAGCGCCCCAGCTGCTCTGCCCCAGGGTCCACAACAAAAGCCTGGTCTGCTGGGGGGGGGTCACACTAGCTGCGCCCCCCCCCCCAGCAGACCAGGGACACGGGGAGCAAAGCTGCAGCGGCGGGGTGCCTTGCCTCTGAGGCTTTGCTCTGGCGCGGGACCCGCTTTGCTCCCGGTGCCCCATGTCTGCTGGAGACGGTCCCCAGCAGACTAGGGGCACTGGGAGCAAATCTGCAGCCGCGGCGGGGTCCCGCGCTTCTGAGGCTTTGCCAGAGCAAAGCCTCAGAAGCGTGGGACCCCGCCACGGCTACGGGTTTGCTCGCGGTGCCCCTGGTCTGCTGGGGACCGTCTCCAGCAGACCAGGTGCACCGCGAGCAAACCCGCCGGGGCTGCGGCTTTGCTCCCGATGCTCCTGGTCTGCTGGAGACGGTCCCCAGCAGACCAGGGGCACCCAGAGCAGCTTTTCTCGCCCCGGAGGTCCAGGTGGCTGACCGCTGCCTGTGAGCTCTGGGTCGAGAGAGCCCCGTTTGTAAGTACGGATCCGACGTAAGTCTGTATACTTGCCTGTATACTTGCTGAGAGCATAATCAGACTTTTTGCCCAGGAAAACAGGACCATTTATAAAGGATTATTCTACAGGGCTCACGTGTTGCAGGGCTAGCCTAACTTCAATGATGTCTCTATTGGGATCACTTTGAATTCCAGACCCTCCTCACTAGGGTTGAGTGGAGTGAGATTCTGGGGGGGGTCCCAGCCTGAGAGGCTGTTGATGCCAAGCTTATGACAAAGGCTGTTGCCATAGGAAGCTGAGTGGGGAGTTGGTCAGGATTAGACAGAGCTGTTATGGGCCCTGAGACCTGCTAGTACAAAAAACCGGCAAAGATCAAACGGAACAAGAGATTTACTCAGATGTCAATGTCTGGAGGGGTTCAAAGTCCTTCTCTGTAGACAGAGATCTGGCACCAGAATATGTGGAAGCTGTTCTGCTAGTTTCAGTTCTAGCTGGCTGGTTCATAAGTAGTTCCTATGGGAAAGGACCCAAGCAGCAGGTATGGGACCCTCACTGCGCTTGTAGTGGACAGCAACCTACAGATCAAATAAGTTAGGGGGAGACTTGAAAGTCACAAAGGGTAGTTAGGTGGCCAACTCCACTCACTGCCCCAGGGAGCTGGCTGCTTAATTCTCTCTTGTGTCTTTGAAAAAAATGCTGCTCTGAGTCAGAGGCATAGCTGCTGGGCCTGAATGAGCCATGGCCCACCCGTTTTACATCCAAGTCCACCCCCAGGATTTATCCCACTCCAGCCAGGGAACCCTCCTGTCACACTTTTCCTCATCCCCAATTCTTGCCACTCATGCAAAGTTGAGACCCACTCAAGTGCACCCTTCTGGCTATGCCACTGGTCTCAGGGTTTGTCTACCCAAGGAAATTGACCAATACAGCTAAAGCAGAAGAACAATTATACTCTTCCTTAATAACTATTCTACTATAGCTCTGCTGGTCTACTTCCCCAGCTAGACACGCTGTTGGAGAATTATATAATGAATAATAAATTGCTATGATAAACAATGACATTGGCTGAGACCTCCAGTACAAAGCCGCTGTCTGTAACATGTGGGCATCAAACATACCAGTTGTTCTTCATCAGAGGAAAGGTGTGTCCCGGCCTCTTTGGATCCAAGACAAGTCTGCACTGCAGTGCCCCCTCAAGAGCTGCATAGAAGGTTCTCACACAAACATAATGCCTTCCACTCACTGATTACCCTAACCCAGGGCATGGTCATGCTACCTCTTACGAGGGTCCTTGTTCTGTCTACCTGGTAAAATCATTTACTCTTCATTATTTATGTGTGTTCTAGCATCCAGAGCTCCCCATGGTGATTGGGGGCCTATTGTGCTAGGCACAATCCTTAAATCCCTCATCTGCCAGCTGTGGATTGATCATTCCTGTTCTCTCTCTGGCAGTGTTAGAACTGGGCAAAGTCTGTGCAGAGCTGCATTAGGATGAAGTAAATACAAATTAGAGCAAGTTCCATTGCAGTGGTGCTTTTCCTTTCAATTCCAGTAGGGGGAGCCAGATGGTTAACCAGAGATGTTTAGCATGGACCAGAATTTCAAAAGAGCAACATTCTTACTTAGGCTTCGAATTAAAGTTCTCTTTGAAATTCTGGCAATGCATTAGGTGTCTACATGGGGAGCTGTAGGATGTTGAGCTTGCTTGAAAATTGGACATTGAATGTTTATTTTTGTGTAGCAGCTTGAGACAATGTGTGTCTTTGGATCAATCTACTGCACCAGCACTAAAAGCACCCTGGGAAGGTGCTGTGATGCATATTTGTGCAGTGAGATTTTAAAAACAGATCGCAAGTTCTTAAGGGTCATGTCAAATGAATAATACCACCCTTGAAGTGCCCAGAGCTAGCCCTGTGTTATGTTACATTCAGTGACTTGTGTTAAATTGAACATGCCACATTGTGCTTCGATAAATACATGTTTTACGATAGAGAGTATCTTCGCAACACCCAGGGCTGGATTAAGGTGTGGAGCTAGCCAGGCAGCTGCTCTGGGCGCCAACCTATGGGGGGTGCCTGATTGCAGCTGTAAGGGGCACTGTGCAGCCTCCGCCCTCAGGCGTGTAGCACTCCTTACAACTGCAATCAGGTGCCGCGCAGCCCCCAGGCGCACAGTGCCCTTTACAGCCCAGGGGCGGGGGCCACGCAGCGCCTGATTACAGCTGTAAGGGGCACCATGCGCTCGGGGGGCGGGGGTCGCGCGTGGGTCGCGTGCCCGCTGACCGGGGTGCAAGAATGGCTCGAGTTGACACTGGCAACACCTACTGCATGTTCATATCATTCTGTCATGGGAGTTTGAGCTTCGGGTTTCTCGTTATCCAGTCTTGGGGGAAGCCTCATTCTTTTATCTTATACCCCGTTTTGTATTCCACAGTATGGGAGAGTAGTTTGATCCTTCAGGAGTTTTCTAGACTGTGCAATGAGTCCTTATGGACAGGGCTGACTGAAATGCCCTGTTCTCTTGATTATTTGAAATCTAATATTTCAAGGCACTTGGTTCCTTTGTAAAAAGGGTGAGAGGACTGGTTTGCCACTACAGGATTAGTATTTTTAATAGAAAAGCTCTGACAGAAACTTCAAGGGTTTTGACACTTGTTGCATAAAAACAATTTTTGTCTTAATCTGGAAAGGATTGGGGTTTAACAACATTTGGGGCTAGTGTTAGATTTTAGGCTAGAAAGTAAATAGCTGGTTTGTGGCTCTCTTGAGGCCTTTGGAATTTTTGTTCTGTTGCTCCAGACACCTTTATCCTTTAGCAAAGAAGACACAAATGGTTGTAGCACCATCCAAATGCAGCTTTTCTTCATCATCAACAAATTAGTATCCTCCACCCTGAACTATGGCAAGGTGTTTACAAACACAGTATATAAAGTTGAGGTAACAGGGTTGATTTTATCTGCTACCTAAATGCAGCTACCTCTGGAGTGAACAGAGCAGTTGTTTAACTGCCCACCCCTTTTTTAAAGAAGATCAGACTAACAGCTGCTCTATTCTACAGGAATGAGCGAAAACACTCCAATAATGTTACGGTGTTTCAGACAGTCACTGCGGTGTTTCACTTCCTAATTTGCAAGTCTTCACAGCAATCTAGTGGTGTAGTCAGCCTGCCTAATGCAGGCCAAGATGTTGGGATGGTAGATGGCAAAGGATGTATAGGAACTAGAAAGTCAGAGAGCCACAGTATGTGTCTGTGTCCAGGCACCACCATTAAAAAAATCTTCTATATTTATTTAAACTAAGTCCTGCTTAGCTCTGCTGAAGAGACACTGGAGTGGGCATTAAAGATGTGCTGTCTAAATATTTTTAAACATTTAAAAGGAGGTTGCTCAATTCCAGGAATTGAACATTTTGCTTCTAGCTCTCAAAAATGAGATCCTGTGCAGGAATCAAAACCCATGTCTTCTGTAGTAGTCCATCAGATGGCTACCATCAGCTGTCTTCTTTCCAGCCATCCCAGTCTTTCTACCTTTACCTAAATAATGAATGAAGGTTCCCTCAGTGTGATGTAGCCTCATCTGTTTCTCTTACTGATTCATCATGCATGTTTGAAGTCTTAACATGCACGCCGGCCGCATTGAATGAGCTGGCCTGTTTAGTGGGCCAACTTTGTTAATAATTAAGAGGCTTCAGGATAGCAGGATGTGACAGGCCCATTTATGTGGGTCACTTTACCAAGATGCCTTATTTTATGGTGTCAATATGGACAGAGATACAGTTTCACTCTTATGAGTTAACATGATGTGGAATATCTGGTGCAGATTTTATGGACGGGCAGCCTTAATGGTAGACAGTGCTGCCAACACTGTCTATAATCCTCTGCTCCTTTTTTAAAAATGTTGTTAATGTAGAACACAGACCTTTTGACTACATTTATTCCACCTGTCTCACTTACACTGGGATGCATCTTTCCTGGTTGTTAGGTTTCATCCTTGTTAGCGATTGTAGGCCCTGATTTTGAAACCAGTTTGCTTATCAATGTGGTAAATGTTATTAGACAAAACTCCCCATCCTTTACAAGCTTTAACAGAAAGGTGCCAAGCTAAGTCAGACCTAATCCAAGACTGACTCCAGTATGTCGGAACACACGCTGGGATGCTGAGAATGAAGCTGCCCTATTGTTCCATGTCTCCCAATAGCTAGGGAAGGTTCTGTAGCCATGTTCCATCTCCATGGCAACGGACAGAGCATTGAAATGAGAAGGTTTATTTACTTTATTTATCCTTTGAATTTGGTACACTCTTTGCATGGTTTACAATGAAAATAATAAGGACCGCTGGGGGGAGGCATATAATGAGAATGAATGAGTCAAAGGGGTGAATATTTACTCAGTCACTGTTCAATATTAAATAGCCTAAAACCATGTTTGAGAACTGGTAGAGAGAGAGCCAGACTTGCCAACAGTGGAGGAGGGGAGAAGGCAAAGGGAGCAGTTGCCCCAGGGCCCAGTAATTCAAAGAGGTCCATGTAGGAGCCAGCCCCTGGGCCCTTTAAATTGTTGCCAGAGCACTGCGTGGTGCAATGTGTGCAGCTGTGAAGGATTGGGAGGGAGGGTGTGCACCACCATCCAGGGAGCACTAAGGGTTAGCTGCCCTAGCTCTTCCCCTTCCTCCTGTAGCCCTGTCCCTTCCAGGAGCGTAGAGCCACTCTCCCTGTCCCTCACCCCCACATGCACACTCTGCCCCACACACACATTGTGCCCAGGGACCCTTGGAGGATGTCTGCTTCCCTGGAGAGATCTCCGCTGCTTAGCACCATGGCAAAGATGCCATTCCACGTTTTAACCTTTTGTTAAAGGTACGGAAAAGGAAAAATAGATACAGTCTCTGAACTGTGAAGCATTCCTGAGGCTTTCGTTTGAACAACATGATTCATTCCCTTTAGCTAGTGAGAGTTTTTAGGAGGAAAAGCCCCTTGCTTGACAGTCTCCGGGTGGTAGTAAAAGATGGTAATAACTGGCCTGCGGGGGAAGGAGAAGTGAATTGAGATGAGCTGATGCTGCTGTTTTTGCTGCTCTTCAAGTACGATCCCATTTCATTCCAAGCAGTATCTGGGATTCAGCTGGAGCAGGCAGAGAGAGGGAGTCTGATCTGGGCCCCTCTTCCAGGCCTTATCCAGTCAGTCTGTCTCTCAGAATCAAGACACAGAAGGATGGGGGTGCCAGGACGTGAGGTGGGAGGGGGCAGCCATGATGGTGAAGCTTGCTCCAGTAGACTCTGTCTGTTCTTTTCTCTTCCTTCCTGTCAGAGTCTCTCTCTTTAAGGACCCACAGAAGGAATGGTGGGCAGAGTAGCCAAGGTCCTCATTATTTTGTCCACTAATTAGCCAAATATTGGACGCTCCAGTCTTGGCTCATTCATTTTCAGTTCAATATCTTCTGTCTTTACCAAGCATTTCAGCAGACAGGTGACACATAGGAGGTACATTTCCCCCAAAAATTTTTTGGCAGGAGGGGCAAGGAGCCAGCCAGTAGCTGGTGAGGGGACTGGCAAGGGAAGGGTCTGGTCCCTGCACTAGGGATGTTAGCAAGTAGTCAAGTAGTATAAACTTATCAGGTAGTTGAGTGAAGTATTTACTACTCACTCCCTCCCTCCTCCCCAAACTCCCCACTGTCTCTAGAGTGGGGAATTGGAGCCAGCTAGGAGGCAAAAATACTGGACACCTGGCAACCCTACACACACTCGCCTCCCTTACCGCAGCTCCTCCCCCCACTTACCTGGTTCTGTAGAGAGCTGTCTTCTGTCTTGGAGCAGGCCACCAGCAAAAAGCCTCAAAGGCATGTCTTAAAGCCGTGGTCTCAGGGGCTCTAAGATCTCAGGGGCTCTAAAAGTAGCTCTTGAGCCCTCTCTGAACTGCACACCTGCGCAGTACATTTACATTAGATTTCCTCATTCGAGGAGCAGCTACTCACCGAGCAACAACACAGTGAGTAGCTACGAGGAATGGTGGGAGCTGGGAGGTCAGGAGGGCTGAAACACCCCAGCCAGCTGACTGTGGCTTTCAGCTGAAAGAGACTGCCCCATGCTCCAGCTGATCAGCGGCTTCTCCTCTGTGCCTGCCTACGTGGAGCTTGGTGCACCTTGGCTAAGCACCATGGCCAGCTGGCCGGGCAGCCACTTCTCTTCCCTCCAGCTCGGCTGCCCTGCGCTCAGCCCAAGGAGGCTGCGTCTAGCTCCAGCTGTGCTGGATCAAGCTTCCTGGGCTGAGCGCAGGGCAGCCGGGCGGGAGCGAAGAGAAGCGGCTTCCCGGCCAGCTGGCCGTGGCACTCAGGGTGCACCAAGCTCCACGTGGGCAGGCGCAGAGGGGAAGCCGCCCGATCAGCTGGAGCACGGTTCAGCCTCCTCCGGGCTGAACGCCACAGCCAGCTGGCCAGGCAGCTTCCCCTCTGCACCAGCCCACCTGGAGCTGGTGCACCCTGGCTGAGCGCTATGCCCAGGTGACTGGGCAGCCGCTTCTCTTCGCTCCCGCCTGGCTGACCTGCGCTCAGCCCGGGAACACAGCCTCCCTGGGCTGAGTGCAGGGCAGCTGGGCTAGAGCGAAGCGAAGGGGCTGCCCAGCCAGCTGGCTATGGCGTTCAGCTAGGGTGCACCAGCTCCAGGTGGGCTGGTGAAAAGGGGAAGCTGGTTGGCCATGGCAATCAGCCAGGGATTTCCCTACCCACCTCCATGTGGGGTGTATATCCCCCTGAATTTCTCCAGCACCCCCCAGTTTTGTGAGCTATGATGCCATACAGCCCACCTTCACCCTCACGGTCTCACCGCTCATCGGCCCTGATCCCCGCAGCCCTTGTAAATTTGAACAATCCCCTTAATTTCAATTCGTGGGGAGGCTATTGTGTTCAGCCCAGATGCACCATGCTCCACATGGGCTGACAGAGGAGAAGCCACCCCATCAGGTGGAGTGGGGCAGCTGAATGCCACAGCCAAGTGGCCAGGCAGCTTCCTCTCTGTGCCATATTCTAGGAGCCTCAGTCTCTCCCCAGACATAAACCTGCCCAGCCCTGCCTTCTGGGGAGTTTTCCTCAGTGCCTGGTAATGAGAATGGAACCTTTGCTGCTTTTCCTTTCCCTGTCCTCTCCCAGGCCAGGTGTAGCTGGTCCCGTCCAGCCCAGTGACGGTAAAGCCTGGAGAGGCCCTCATAGTGACCTGTGGTGTCTTGAGTGTATCCATCACTGACCACAGCTATGATTCTAACTGGGTCTGGCGGGGTCCTACGAAAGGCCTGGGGCCCGGTGAAGCTGTCCCTGCTGGGTTCCAGCTCCAGCAGACTACACTGACTAGTATGCACAAATAAATCATGAAAATTTTAAATTCTAAATCCAAACAGCTGTAAAAGCTGTGTTGGGTCTGTCCATGACAATAATATCACCACACTGTACCAAAACACAAATATCACACATTTGGTAGTTTAGTGCTATCTTGCTTTTTATTTTAGCTCTATCTCCCTGGCTGGCGATAAACATGAATGGCAAACCTAGGCCATGTAACAAATAAAAAATGTACAACTTCCACGTAGAATGGGAAAATGAAATTCTGTTCACAAATATAAAAGATAAGAGCACATGCTTGATATGTCATCAAAGTTTATCATTAAGTAAAAGGAGCAATTTGGAACAACACCACGCAACAGTACATAGTAAATTCAAGGATAGTTTTCCCTTGAACAGCATGCTACGTACAAAGAAAGTTAATGAACTGAAGGCCATTTTAAAAGCTCGACAGTCATTATTTTTTAAACCAGCAGTAAAAGGGATGGCCTGCACTGAAGCATCATTTCGTATTTGCCATTTGCTGGCAAAACATAAGAAATCATTCACAGATGGCGAAATAATTAAAGAAGCAATGATTGTGGCAGCTGACTCTTTATTAAAAGATTTTAAAAACAAAGAAGAAATAATGACAGCGATCCAGGGCGTGTCACTTGGTGCTTCCACAGTAGCAAGAAGAGTGGAATCTTTGTCAGAAGACGTCTTTCAGCAATTACAGCAAGACCTGAAGGACTGCAAATGCTTCTCACTGTAGTTTGATGAATCTATTGACATGACTGACACTGTCCAGGTGATTATTTTTGTGTGTATGGTTTTTAAGGATATGACAATTAAAGAGGATCTTCTCATCCTTTTGCCCCTTAAAGAGAGAACAAGAGGTGACGATATATACAACACATTCAAAAGGTATGTGCTTGAGGAAAAACATTCCAATCAAGAAATTGGTTTCCATCACAACAGATGGTGCACCAGCCATGCTTGGTGCAAATGCAGGCTTTGTTGCATGTTGCAGGAATGATCCTGATTTCCCTTCTTTTGTCAATTATCACTATATAATCCATCAGCAAGTATTAGCAAGTAAAGTTATGAACTTCTCTCATATAATGAAAGTAGTTGTTAAGATTGTAAACTCAATTCGATCCCTTCAGCATCGCCTGTTTAAATCCTTACTCAACGAACTGGATGCTGCCTATGGTGAACTAATTCTCCACGCTGATGTGAGGTGGTTAAGTCGAGGAAAGGTCCTGCAAAGATTTTTAGAGCTGATGCCTGAAATTAACACTTTTCTTAAATCAAGGAATGAAGTGTACAGTGAGCTGTCAGATAGTGCACGGTTGCTGGACCTTGGGTTCCTTACAGATATGACATCAAAACTGAATGAGTTGAACTATGAACTTCAGGGAAAGGACAGAGACTTAGCACATGTGCTCAGTGTTGTGAATGCATTCAAATTGAAACTGGGCCTATGGTCCTCTGAATTAGAGAATAAAACACTGTATGACTTCCCAAGTTTGGGGGGAATACTAGAAAAAATTAATGAGAAAGAAAAATGGTTCCACCCAGAAAACTTCTGTGCATACCTGAAGAAATTAGCAGACGAATTCAACAGGAGATTTCAGGAATTAGATGTGATGGAACCAATTGTCACGTTTGTCTTAAATCCATTCCTTCAAAGAGAAGACATTCGCGGCTTGGCTACAGAATTTCATCAGGTGTTTCATTTACAAAGCAATGGACTTAATAAGGAGATAATTACTATGCAAAATGATATTGAACTGAAAGTCAGAGCAAGGGATAGTGATTTTTGGAGAATGGTAAACAGAGAAAAATATCCACTTCTGTCATCTTGTGCTTTCAAAGTGAAGGCTACTTTGGCTCCACATACCTCTGAGACACAGCATTTTCCCAAGTAAAGATAATCAAGTCCATGTATTGCACCCGCCTCACAGATGCCCATCTGATGGACTGTAAACGACTAGCAATCTCAGACTACAACCCAGACTTCAAGACACTGGCACATACTGTTCAGTCACAGGTGTCACACTGAGACTTTGTTATTGGAGGAAAAAATATATAATTATCAATACTTGATTTTAGATTTACAAAATAGCAGAGAACAAAATGTATAATTGTAAATGCTTCATGTGACATTTAAATAGCATGAATTAAAAACAGACCATTTATTTCATAACTATAAAAGTTATTTTAATTTTATATATTGCATAATTTAAAAATAAACTGTTTAACAGAGTGTATGGGCTGGGAGAATAGAGAGGGCGGGGCTTCAAGGAAGGGGCGGGGCGGTAGATCTTCGCCTGTTCTGAGACTTAAAGTGATCTTGGGTGTAAAAAGGTTGGATACCACTGTTTTAAAGAGTCCATGCTGTTTTTTTAATTTTTTAAATTTTGTAAACTTTTTTTGCTTAATAACTCTCGGAGTCCTTTTTTTTTTTTTTTTTATGCTCAACAACTTTCGTCTCCCCCTTTTTTTTCCTCAACAGAATTTTTTCTTCGTTTTTTTTGGGGGGGGGAAGGTGTTCAGTATTTTTGGCTAAACCATCTGGCAACTCTATTCATAGCTGAGTTCGCTTGTAGGGTAAATTTGCTAGTCTGATATCACAGCAAAGCAGACCCTTCGACAGTGGACAAGGGGGTAATTGCTCCAGGGCTTGATAATTGCAAGGGGCCCAGGGCACCTGGCTGCCACTGTTGCTACCGCAAGTTTGGGTAATGCAGGACCCTCAAGGAATGAAACCAAGGACAGGAGCGAGCAGGGTCACACTGGATCTTACCCATTTATTTTCATTGAGAAGCACCAAGAATAAACAGCATCTGAATTTTTAAAAAAATCTTAAACTAAGAGTAGTCCTGTAGCACATCAGAAACTAACACAAATAGAGACAGTCTCTAAAGTGCTACAGGACCACTCATTATTTAAGCTGCTTCTTTTTTTAAAGTTACAGACTAATACAGCATCAGTAATGAAAGTAGAATAGACTTTTTAGGTGCTGCCTGATTTGAAGCTAGTGTACTATTAGTAACCAAGGGAAGAAAATATTTTTGGCCCGAGTGCCCATCTGTAAAATGGGAATAATGTTCTCTGCATTCCTTTGGAAAGCAGGAGTGAAATAAAAAGGGCCAGATAAGTGCCCTGTCATTGCTTACATAATCTGTGGGCTGCTGGCACCCTCAAGCAGTTTTTCTATCTTTCCTTTTGTTTGCTCGCTACTGCATTATCACGTTGATACACCTTACACTTCCATACTGCCCTGGACAATAACCAGCCATGGGTGTTGGTGGGTTGCCAGCTGTTTGGTTTTGAACTGGACAGACCAGTATTTGAGCTTTCTGTTCGGGAAACAAATTGGGAAAATATAAATGTCTGGTATTTTCTAAATATGATGTAATGTAGGCTGTGATGTATTGTCAAGTCTGTTGGATATTTTTGTTGAAACCATCTGGTAACCCTCAGTGTTGGGTGGAGTGACTTTTTCAGTGTCTAGAAACTGAGATCTGTCCATCTGTCTGATTCCTAATCACCACCATCTGCTTCTGCCTCTTGCGGCAAACCCCTTCTGAATCATAGGAAAAAGCTCTTTTTGTGTGTGTGCAAAGAGCTTGGACCTCTTTTTTGCTGGTTTGCAGTGGGGGCTCGTAGCAGAGGTGTGGGTCAACACTCCCTCTTGCTCACCCACCTTGTGTTCAGAGAGCTGATTGTCCCCTGGGTCTTAGAATGCAGCAGCTCTGGCTTCAGGGACCTGATCTGTCCAAGAAACATGAATAAATTTAGTTTTGACAGGGCGGGCGGATTTGGAATGGTGCATGCCAACTTGATGGTTTCCCTTTACCCCACAGTGTTCCTGGGGAGAAATGGAGAGGCATTGCAGAGGCATTGCAGAACAATGGGCTTGAAATCATGTTCTGGGGAATCTTCTAAAGCCTGTTGTTAACTTCATGGTGTTGAGAATTGAGCTGATCCAGAACTGCAGAGAGTAGCTGAAAACATCCCAGGCAGGGGCAGCCTGCGACTATAGGCCAACTCGGCTGTCGCCTAGGGCGCCGCCTTCAACGGTGCCCGATGCTGACGTCACGGGGCGCCTGGGGCGCCCGATGATGACATCACCCCATTGATGGCCTATTGACGGCCGTGCAGCCGATTGCGCCTTCCGCCTGGGGCACCAGCTGCCACAGCCCACCTCGGGCCGCTCCTGATCCCAGGATGCTACCTGCAGCCTAGAAATAATTCCAGGCCCTAAGCAGGCTCAAACTCAGGCCCGCAAGAAGCTGTATTGTACAGCTGTGGTCACTCATGCTGCCAGTGCCCTGGGATAACCTGATTTGGGAGGTGAGGGAAGATCTGGTAGATCTCCCCAATCAGAGAGGGCCAGAGCTCACACATGAAACAAAAGCACAATGCTCCGCTAGGGATGTAAAACCCCATTTATAATGTTTAACCCATTAACTGGCCCACTGTGGCGCGCTCTCAGCAGGCAGCCACTGGAGCATCCCTTTATGTGTAGGGTGGTGGTCCCAGCCAAGAGGTGCCGGTTAACCAGTTACCCTGGTAAGCATGCTGGTAAGGCAGTGCTCTCCAGGTAACCAGTTACCCTTTTACCTCCTTATGCTCCACAGGGCCCTGTTCCCCTCTATACCATTTCATAAAAGTAATTCATACTCTCATGTTGTTCCTTTTCCCCTTCCCAGGAAGAACAAACATGGAAGCTTTTACCTTGAACTAGGGGTTTCACTGCCTCAAACTGCAATCTATCTCACCCAAGAGTCAGATGAAGATGAGAGTCTGGAAGGCTGTGGCTAGCACCCTCACGTTCATCGGTGTGGACATGCTTGTGACCACGCTGCTCTATGTGCACAGCCACAGCGGCCAGGACATTGTCCAGGATCTGAAGCACTTCAATGTCTTTAATTCCACGTTGGACCTCTGGGGAGCATGTCTGTATAGGAGCTGTTTTCTGCTTGGCATTGCCATTGGGGTTGCCAAGAATTCAACCTATGGCCCCAGATGTCTGAAAGCATCCCGGACCTTCATCACCTTGGTCTGCCTGCTAGTGGGGATTTATGCTCTGGTCAAACTGCTGCTCTACTCGGAGGTAAGGAAGACCATTAAAGACCCCTGGTTTTGGAGCATGTTTGCATGGACGTATGTGTCACTGGCTGCAACTTTCTGCCTATGGCAGCTGCTATCTTCCGTGACATCCTCCAGGGAGACCTTGGGGGTCAGTTCAGAGTCCAGGGCAGAAGCCGAGGAGATATGTGACTGCCCTGTGACTGCGCAGGAAAAGAGGGAAGAGGCGTCAGGAGCCACTATCCATAAGCTGCTGTCTTATACCAAACCAGATGCGCTCTTCCTTGGAATAGCCACCTTCTTCCTCCTGATTGCTGCTTTGGGTGAGTGAACAGACCTTAAAGGGACAGTGCCAAGATCCAAATTCCATGTTTTCTCTTAATATCAGTTCTATAAAAAAAACACCTATCCACCCTGATGAAATCCAAATATTTGGTTTAAAAAACAGCCTCTTAATCTTTGTCTCAAACCTAGATTATCAAGGCTGGAAACACCTTCAAAAGATCTTATGGTTCCCAGAAACCAATTCAACTCCACTGCTAACATTTGCTTTACCCCATAGCTCTGTGTTTAAAACCTTGCCCCTTGTTCTATTCCCTCTTCTTTTATGCTTCTCCCATACAGGAGAAACATTCCTTCCTTATTATACTGGCCTGGCGATTGATGGAATAGTCATCCAAAAAAGCATGGATCAGTTCTCCACTGCAGTGGTGATTATGTCGCTTCTTGCTATAGGAAGGTAACTGCAAGAGATAACTGATGCAAAAATTATCAGAAGTTTATTATGTTGGGGTTTAAATTTTTCATAGTATTGTTATGAGCAGGCTAGCAATTATGAGCCACAGCCCCTCTGCTTGATGGATTAGGAACTTCTCAGCCATGTGTTGCATGGGCTAAGTTGCTAACCACATTCTCCTTTGGCTCAGCTAGCAGGGGTTGTCTTTGTGGACCAAGAGGTAGAGAAGATTCCTTCTCCTTCTGCACCGTTCCGAGTGCCCACGGTGTGGCAGCAGAATGACAGCTATGAAGCCTTAGATGGCCGCGACTTTGTTACAGTTTTTACAGACTTAAGAGGGAGCAGCGAAAGAAACATCTTAAAAACTTGATTGTTTTATTTTTCAGATGTCCTGCTGCGGACAGGGAGATTCAGAGTTTTGGCCCATCCTTGAGTCTTCCCTGTTGACAGTTGCACAAAACTGGCAGATACAACTTGATAGCCGTAGGGCCACAAAGCTGTGTTAACCAAAACGAACCTTGGTCAGGTGGAGTTCAGGGGTGAATGAGCTCTAGACTAAAATGGCCATATGCACCCTGCTTTCCAGTAGAAATTACATGGAGTTTTTCATAGTTTCCATCTGAAACTGAAAGGGGCTAGGCCTCGACTGAAAGGGGTTTTGTTTTGTTTTTTGCTTAACATTAGTTTGTATGAGAGCTGGGTTAAATCAGCCTGATTCTGGGTTTTGTAACACAAGTTTCTTGCTCAAGTGTCTTGTTTCTACGCCTGACAGATGGGTGTTGTCTAAAACAGGATGCTGGGTGTTAATATACAGTAGAAGTGTTGTCTAATAGCAGTAGCACATATCTGAGAATGTCGCTGATGTGGCAGGCCAGTTTTGCACTTTTCCCCGATCTGTAAAGATGGGATAATGCAATTCATCTTGGGGGTGGAGGGTGTTGTCAGGCTAAATTTGTTGTCTGAGCAGCTCTTTGAGATCCTTGAATGAAAGGCATGGTCAGTACAAAGTATTATCATGGGGCCCCTGTTTTGATATGTCTGTCTTGGATGTGCTAAGGAGTGGATGTTATGAACATCGTTATTTAACGTCTCTTATCTGCAATTAGCTCATTTGCTGCAGGTATCCGGGGTGGCATTTTTACACTCATATTTGCCAGACTGAATATTCGACTCCGCAACTGCCTCTTCAAGTCACTGGTTGTTCAAGAGACAAGTTTCTTTGATGAGAATCGCACAGGTTGGTTTCTCTCCATTCAGGAGATAAGTCTCTCTTTCAGCATTTCAGTCTAATCCTTGTGGAATGATAATCTCTGGCAGGCAAGAGTGCTTGCGACTCCACGTTTACTTTGTTTCTCAAGATATGAGGCTGTAAGTATGTTCGGTGGCAGACAAACGTCCTCCAGACATTTACAGCCAGCAAAATGCCCGGATTTGTGGAATGTCAGAATGGTTCAGTGTCTGTGGCCCATTTCTCACTTGGGCCCTGCTAAACTTTTGTGGTGTTCTCACCTTGACTGAGACCTGACAAACTTGTTTCAATATACCCATCAAACTGCCAGTGGGTGGTAACAGCTGTCACTATTCACCTGAAGGGGATTTGAACTGGGAGCCTAGATCTGAAAGGGTCTGTGACCAATGTTCCCTCTGATCTTTTTCATGCATGTGCAGATTTTTTCCATCCCTATGTGGAATAAATTTTTTGTTTTGTGCACCAAGGCATGTGCAAATGTGTACCACTGGCAGAAACACAAAATCGAGCTGTGGGTGTTTTGCTAATCAACTGGACGACGTTGCAATATCTCCTGAGTGGCCGCACAAGTGCACAACTTACAGGAAACACTGTCCACCACTCTTCAAGAATGGCTGCATCCCCCAAGTCCTTGATCTATGCACATTTCTTTCTCAATTCCTCTTGCTCCTCGAGTTAGACTCACAGCACATGCAGTCACTCTCTGACTGTGCAGGTATGGAGTTGTGATTCCTGAAACACTGATGAGTTCTCTACTCTGTTCCCTTTGCCTGCCTTGCAGGGGACATCATCTCCCGGCTGACCTCGGACACAACGATAGTGAGTGACCTAGTGTCCCAGAACATTAACATCTTCCTACGCAATGGGGTCAAGGCAACGGGCGTGATTGTCTTCATGTTCAGCCTGTCGTGGCAGCTTTCTCTGGTGACCTTCATGGGCTTCCCTATCATCATGCTGGTGTCTGACCTCTATGGGAAATATTACAAGGCAAGCGTATTGCTCAGGCCTTTAATTTATGACAAGTCCCTCTGCCTCCCCTACAAAGCAGGACTCTTCCATGGGCTTAGCAACCTCTAAGAGCAAGGCTGGCTTTGTGACTTGAGACTAGGCTGGGCTCTGGCTGCTGGCTGCTTCTTCCTCCTTTGCCCTTACTGTAGGGAGATATAGGGGGTGAGCAGCGAGTAAACTGCCTCCCCTCCAGTGTTGCTGCCAAGAGCAGAGATCAGGCCTGCCTGTAAGGTTAGGTGGCCTGGGGAACCAATAGCCATGCCAGGCTCCTGGGTAAGGTCGAGGGGAGGGGGGGGAGGGAGAGCACCATGCACAGTGCCTCAGGTGGAAGGTGTGAGGCCAAGAGCAGCTGGTCCTCTGCAGTGCCTGACCCCTCAGTGCTGCTTGGAGCATGCCATGTGGCACCCCTGCCTCACCAACCACCCCTAAGAGCCACCCACAGTGCTGCAGTGGCGCTTCTGCAGCGATTTTAAAGGACCCAGGGCTCCAGGCCCTGACACCGCTGCTATTGTGGCAGTGTCAGCCAGAACCTCAGGCCCCTTTGCTTCCTGCCGTCCGCAGGCCTGATGGTAGCCCATGACCCCAAACACTCCCTTGCTTTTCAAGTGCCTAAGACCAGCTTCAGCTCCAAAGGGTCAGGATGGCTGGGTGGAAGGAGGCCAGGCGCATCAGGGATGCTGTAGCAGGGGAGGGTACAATTTTTTTCTACCATTGCAACACATTTGTTTAAACAACGTAATCATAGCCAAGCGTGTGATAAAATTTTGGGGTGTAAAAAATATAAAAATAATAAAATGCTGTAAAACTTAAAACAAAAATTCAGTTTTCTCCAAATTTCAGTTGACTCCTTCCCCTCCCCCCCCATCCCCTACCCCCAGTCTTCTCTCAAGTATCCCTAAGGGTACTCGTACCACTGGTTGAGAAACAGCGGTCTACAACAGTGGTTCCCAACTTTTTCGAGCATACAGATCCCTTTTCAATCTATTAAAATTTCGTGGACCTCCCCCTTTTTGAGAGAGGAAAAAAAGAAAAGTACAGAAAGAGAAAGAAATGAAAATAAAAGTAGGGGTAAGGGGAATTTTTTAAAAAAATTTTCCACTGACCCCCTGCAGTACTGTTGCAGAGGACCGGGGTCTGCAGACCGCAGGTTGGGAACTGTTGGTCTAGAGCAGCATTTCTCAAACTTTGGGCCCCGACCCCCTGGGGGCTCGCAAGCAACTGGGGTGGGGGTCGTGGTATCACAAGTTTGAGAACCCCTGGTCTAGAGAACAGGGATCCTTAGTGCATGTCTTGCAAGCTGTGTGTGGCTCTTTGTGATATAGCCTGCAGCTCTTTAAAGCTCCCACCCTGAGAGCTGTGAATAGCTGATTCACAGCATTCCTGGAGAAAGCAGAGCCAGATAAATGCAGAGGCTATAGGGGCTGCAGCCCAGGGCTGGACTACAGCTACTAAAACTCCTGCATGGTGTTCCTTCCCTCTTCCCCCTCCAGTCCTCTTCACTCCCCTTCCTTCCCCCCGCTGGACTGGAGGTGCGTGATGATCAGGGGAAATTGGCACTTTGTCCACATGATGCCCTCGCCTGCAGGCACCACCCGAACTCCTGCTCGCCAGGAAGTGTGGCCCATGAGAGCTGCAGGGGCAGGGCCTGCAGGCAAGGGCAACATGTGGGGCCACTTGCAGTCTTCTCCCCTCCCGGTGCCTGATGCTTTCAGAAGTGGCAGGGGGCCACGGTAGACAAGGACCTTGCACACCCACACCAGCCTCCTGCCCACAGCACCCTCTTTCTATCCAAATCCCATGGCTGAAACCAGGATCCCCCCTCCTCCTAACCCAGCCCAGAAGCCACATCCCCAGTCAGAGCCCTCATGCCCTCCCATACCCCAATCTTCTGCCCCAGCCTCCCACATTCTGAACCCCCCATGCAAGAATTAAATTAGCTAAACCTAGTTTTTGTTGTATTGAACATTTTATGAATATTTGGTTATATTTATAGTAATATATTTAGTGTGTGTGTGTGTAAGGAAGGGGCAACTACTGATGCGGGAGGGGAATCACATATTCCTCCCTGGGGGAGGAATGGGACAGCCCTTCTCCTGCCCTGGCTTCTTCCCATCCCTCACCTGAGTGATGTGGCTCAAAGAACTAGTGGGGCTGTTGCCTCCTTCGTCAGGGCCAAGGGTCTGGTGCCAGCAGCAGGTGTTGGCCCAGTTTACTCTGTAAATTGCATGCTCCTGCGGCTGCTCAGGAGTCATTCAAATGCCACTCAACTGATTAACAGAGTGCCCACAACTAGGTTTTGTGATTCTTTTGGTGTATACATTTGCACATGTCTCAGTGCACAGAAAAAATTATTCTGCACACAGATGGAAAAGGGGAACATTGGTTGAGCTCTCTTCTCCCCCCCCTCCCCACTTGCCTGTGTATTCTGCTCCCCTCATTCCGAGCCACATCGCTCTGCTTCCCACCAATGAGTGCAGGAGTGATCCTGCCCTTTCCCGTGACTTGGGGGACCAGAGCAAGTCAGAGCCATGTCGCTCTACTTTCCTCCACTACTGCTGATGAGTCAGGGGCGATCCCTGGCTGCCAGAGCCAGGCCACCCACTAAAGCCTGACCCTATGCCTCCTGCTCACGGCCTTTGGGAGTGCATATGCCTCCCATGCATTGCCCCTGTGTGAAGGGCATGCATTAGTCATGTTTCCCTTTTGGTTAATGGGGGTTGCAAATGTGGCTCCCAAGCAATGTTCTATTTTTTTCCCCCTCTGTGGGTGGAATAAATGTTATGCACACTTCAGGCATATTTGGATGTGCATCACCATTAGAAACACAGGCTGCTGGCTGTGGGAGCTGTGGGCGCACTGCTAATGAGCTGAGGGACATTTGAATCTCTCGTGAGTGGCCCCCAAGTGCTCAGCTCACAGGAATCCTTGCCAAGCCACATCTATGTACCACTGGTCTAGAAACACATAGGTTCCAAAGTGTGTGGTGAGAACTTGTTTAGGATTCTGTTGCATTGCAAGATTTCTACAGGCCAGTTACTGTCCTTTGTTCCGTTTTCTCTCTCTGTCTGAAGGGGCGACTGCTGAAGAGGGACACAGGCCATGTGACCATCCTCCCACATGATTCCTTCCCGCCCTATCCTGCCTGCCCCTGCCCTACCCCAGCTCTTTCTCCAAGCCCCTTCCCCAGAGTGATGCAGCCTGGAGAACTGGCATGGCCAGAGGCCTAGCACCAGCAGCAGGGGTCAGGCCTCCCCCTCTCCCCCACTCACTGGCAGCAGCAGAAGGAAGCAAAGCTACATTGTCCTAACTCACTCTACTCCTCCAGCTCCCAGCTGCATTGCTCTGCTTTCTGCGGTGAGTTCAGTAGCTGGTCCCGCCCCTTCCCTTTGAACACACACCAGGAACCAGAGGAGCAGAGTGAACAAGGAACACTGGTCAGTGCGGAGGGGTTCAACCTCTGCTGCAGGTGCCAGGCCTGCTTCCTCCTCCCTGCCCTCCCACTAGTCCCCCCCGGCCACCCAGAGGCTCTGGTCCCTTGCCCTTCCCATCTACAGTGTTTGGAGGCGCATGCCCTCTCCTCTCCTTCTCCCTGGGTGGCCCCCGGTGGCCAGTAGTCGTGCTGGAGCTCCACCAGGACAGGGACTGTAACCAAGGCAGAGATGTCTCCCTGCATTTTAAAGAGTGGGTTAGAACTAGAAGTTAATACAAATCCCCACAATGCGCATTAGCTGTTTGCAGCCCCCAGATCCCTCAGTCTAATTCTGGCTGGCACTCACCCACCTCTTCCTGGAATGAGTCACTTCCCCAAACTGGATCATGCTGCTCCTCCCAGTCACACCTGTTCTCCCCGGACTCTGAATTTGGCCTGAGGGGCTTTTCTTGTCCTACTGGAAGCACTGCCTGCATGTGCTATTGGTCTCCTTTCACAGGGCTAAACAAACAGATGTTTGCTCAGCAGTCAAAAGGCCTTCTGTCTTGATGATGGATTTCTCTGTTAGCAGAGTTAATGGAATGCTGGTTTAACTATGGCCCAAAGATCATGAGGATATAAAAGGAATATATTCTTTATAGGGAGGGGGTATGTGTGTGCGTGTGTGTGTGTCTAATTCATTCCCCTTCCCCCCATGTGGTGTGCAATACACAGTACTACGTGACCTTCACTTTCTCTGTTGCTTTTTAGTCTCAATGTGAGTTCTGTTTCAGAGTTCTATTAGTCCGTGAAAACTTTGCTTGAGACTTTGAAAAAGACAGGACAAAACAACAGAAAATGTACTGCAAGGAGGAATCCAACGTTGGCCCCTGAGCAAGAGCTGGGGTGATCTATTAGCTCTTCTCCTCGAGTCTACAGCCCTGCCAGCTCTGTTGTCGTAACCTGTAATACTGGTTGGGGTGTGTGCACACCTGGCTGAGCCTCATTGTTCCTGAGCAGCCTTGTATTGCACTGCTCTCTCTGGCTCCTGGGCAAGAGTTCTCTCCAGAACAAGATGCCCATTCCTCCGCTGGGCGGAGGACATGAATCAGAACAGCCCACAGGATGTGCGTTGTGCTGTTACAGCTTCATTGCTCTCAACGTCAGTGACATGGGGCAAATCCTGCCTGTGTGCGTAATGCCACCCATGTGGGAGGTGCATGCTGTAAAAACAGGCACCGTGCCTAGATTCTGGTCAGCCCTCCCTCCCCCCCACAATGGATTCTGTGCCCTCTCCCCAGGATTATTCTAGGAGTTTATAATTGGCAAATAGGGGAAGTTTGCACATTGTTGTTGCCTGTTCTGAGTGTGCATATGCACAGGCACCAGATTGTGCCCTAAGTCTGAGGCTTTGACCTGAAGGGGCACCTCCTGGCTGTCCTAGTGTGCTTACAGATCCCAGCAGTACAAAGACTAGCATTCATTTCCTGGCTTTGCCACAGGCTTCCTGTGCTACCTTGGACAAGTCACTTAGTCTCTCAGTGCTTCTGTAACATGAGGATAACTTCATCTCCTGTTTCCTTCTTTTGTCTGTCTTCTCTGTTTATACAGCTGCTCCCCGAGTTGCGAACGGTCGAGTTACGACCGTTCGCACTTACGGCCAAATCTCCCACGGAGCGGTCGTAAAGGCGGTTCCCGAGTTACGAACAGCGCGGTCGCGTGTAACTAAATGGGGTACGAGTTACAAACAGTTTGAATTACAGACCAAGTGTTGATCCGTAACTTGTTCGTAACTCGGAGAGTGGCTGCACTGTAAACACTTTGGGTGAGGGACTGTCTTTGTTTGTATGTGTATGTACACAGTGACCAGCACAATGGGCTCAGATCTTGGCTTTAGCCTCTAAGCACTAGCACCATACACAAATAATCATCATGCTTGGCCCAGAGCCACTGAAGAAATCTGTCCAACCCCGTGTTAGGACGCTGGTTCTCAGCCCTGTCCTCACTAGGGGATGTTAAAAGTGCAATTTGTTCACTGTGTAACTGCTGAAAATTTCAGCAGTTACACAGTTAAATGCAGGGCAGCAGCCAATTCCCCAGAAGCCGGTGCACCCAGGAGCTGGCTGCCACCCTGCACTGCTGCCTCTGATTCAGAGGCATCAACATGTGGCAACAGGCAGCTCCCCAAGAGCTGGCTTTTTAGCAGGCTTTCCATGTATACTAGTTCCTGCCTGCTGCTCCACACTGCTGCCTCTGATACAGTATGAGATTATTGGCTCCCCATTTACATGGCTGCACTTTTACATCCCTAATCCTCTCACCACCCCTCTGCAGGATATGGATATGGGCCTTTCGGCCAGTTTACCAGTCTAGGGACTAAGGGACAGTAAAATGAGCAATGATCTCCAAATCCCTTTCTGTCAGGTGTGTGGTGTGCTCTTTGGGTGGGGCAGAGCACAATGAAACAAAGCAATTGCACCCTCTGGTAAATAGAATCCTGCTTTCCCACCCTTCTATTTGTTCACTGCAGAAGCTCTCCAAGGCGGTTCAGAGTGCTTTGGCAAAGGCCAACAATACAGCAGAAGAAACCATTTCAGCCATGAAAACTGTGCGCAGCTTTGCAAGTGAGGATATGGAAGCAAATGTGTATTGGGAGAAGCTGCAGCAAGTGTACAAACTGAACAAAAAGGAAGCCTGGGCCTATACGTACTATGTGTGGTCCAGTGGGGTATGTGACTTGTTTCTATTAGCCACTCATTGTCACTGGGATGATATTGAGGGCTGGAAGGGATTATATTCTGACATTGTTCATTCTCTGCTATATGAATGTTGTAATATATTGTACATAAAAGATTGGGGGTGTATCAAGCGACCAGTTTTAACAAAAGATACAGACTTTTAAAGTCTGCTAACAGTCCCCTGTGCTTTATTTTTAACTTTCCAAACAAAGATACATTTCTATTAAGGATTTTGAATAGTGTCATCCCACAGGCAATTTCCTGCAGCAAGTAGCACTATAATTAAGCTCAGTCAAGGGCATTCGAAACACCGTGTGCACATGTTACCACATTACACACTTAAGCCAGCTTGTTTGTGGTATCCGAAGTTGTAAAACAAATTTTATGAGAGCTAATCTTCTGCTCAAAAACTGACAATGCCATTTTCAGCTACAGGAGAAGCTGTGTTATCCAGCCATGTACCAATGGAAAGCACTATAAATCGCCATTTCTAACCATCATAAAAAGTCTGGTTTGTGATTTGGTTGGCATGGGGCTGGGAAGCTCCCTCTCTAGCTCCCTGTGACTCCCTGGAAGTGGCAACTTGTCCCTGCCACTCATAGGCGGAGGAATGTCCAAGAGTGATGCAGGGAATTAGGTTAAGGTACAGCAGATGGTGTGGGGTGCATGCTCTGGGAGGGAGTTTGCATGCAGGAGGGAGCTTGGGGCAGGTGGTTGGGGCACAGGAGGGTGTTTGGGGTGCCACATCCAGGGGGTGCTCAGCTTGGGTGGCTCCCCACAAGTGGCATCCTGTCCCCGGTGCTCCTAGAGGAGGTGTGGCTGGGCGGCTGTCCGCACTGCCCCTGGCCACAGGAACACCCCCATAGCTCCCATTGACCATGGTTCTTAGCCAATGGGAGCTGCAGAACAAATGCTCAGAGCGGAGGCAGCATGCAGAACTGCCTGCCTTGCTTCCACTTAGAAGCAGCCAGGACAGGTCACCCACTTGTGTGGAGCCACCTAAGGTGAATACCCTAAGTCTCTTCCCATGCCCCAATCCTCCCCTGAAACATACCAAAATTCCCTCCCTCTTCCTTCATCAGCATTTTTCATTACTGGCATCCCCTATTCTCCCCAACATGCTGGGTAAAACATCTTTGACTATAATTTCTCTTTTGAAAAGCGCTTTGTTGCCAGTCAAGCCTAGGTTTCTGGGGTTCTACTACTAAACAAATTAGCGCAAAATCTTCACATAAAACTGATCTGATCTTACTAAATTCTTTTGTTGAAAGGATTGTGAACTAGGTGAGCCAGTTCTGGGGTGACTCATGGCATTCTGCCGAAATCCTGTAAGATTTGTAGTTTCATGTGGTTGTGATGCAAAAGTAGACCATTTTGAATGGGAGTTTTTGAAGTCATCCAAAGCGAAACTCACACCATGAACCCAGCTGGATAAGACAGTCAAGAAAACCTGATCCTGTGGACCTGTCTGAAAGGAAACTGACAAATTTAGCACAGCTCTAATAACCTCTTTCTCAGGAAATGCCAAGACCTGAGCTAAAGTTTTGGCAGATGAATAAAGGAGGAATTTGTTTTCATTAGATTTGGCTTATAGAAAGGATTTATTTGTGACTTTGTAGTCAACAGTTTTCACTGGCTATCTTTTACCTCTTAGCCAGAGGAAGAGTAGGAGATAAGTCAGGATGCCTGTGTTCCATATTCAACATTACTACCGACTCACATGACTTTAGGCAGTCACGAAAGAGCTGTGCCTTACCTACCTTCCTGAAGTGCTTTGAGAACCTTGGTTGAAGTGCATTATATAAATGCAAAGCCCTTTTATTTTTAGTGCAGTAAAACTGTCTTTGACATCAAGTAAGAGTTGGATCAGGCTTTATGTGGCAACACTTGTGTGTGCTTTGGCACTCCTTCTCTTATCCTATGTGCAACGTGCCTCAGGTGGCGCATAATCCGGATTGACACAAGTCATTCCATTATGATTTATAACTTAGTTTAGCATATAAGGCTCCAAGGCAAAGCTCTATGCTCACTCCAGTGCCAAGGTTTGCTCTGAACTTTACCTGTACATTCTGAACTTCAGGGTTGACCTTAGGTGCCCTTGAAACAGACCGATAGCTGCTGGATGCTGCATAGTGAACCTACGGACACGTGCGGGGGTTGTCTGTTGCTGTCTTGTTAATTTCCATTTAGTGCATCCTCTCATCTGTGCCATAAATGTAAACTGCTGCTGGCTGTGCCTATGCACCTAAGTGGTATTTGTTTATTTATTTATTTTTATTTAACCACATTCAGGCAGGTTTCTGGTCTTCTGGCTTCTTCTACTTGTATTCCAACAATTTTAATATCATCTTTGCCTACCATGGGCATAGAGAAAATGGACTTTTCCTAGCATCTTCAGTTTGGAGTGAAAAGTTAGCATTTTTTGTCTAGGTGAAAACTCTGCTCAAATGTTCCCCTTTAAACCCAAATGGGGCATTTAATCTGGTCAGGGAAATCTGTTCTAAAATGAGTCATGTTTGAGGTTAATTGTTTGTTTTAAATGTTACATTGTTCTGCCTTGCATTCAGGGGACTAGACCAGATGACCTCTCCAGGTCCCTTGCTGACCTACACTTTTATGATTTATGAGTCTCCCACACTGATTTTGGGACAGAGAGGTGCTGAACCACCACAGGTCCCAGAGAGGTTAAGGGGATATTTGCAAACTATTATTTCTTGTTGTTGAATTAACATCGCTGTGACAACTAGCTGTTCCCGCTAGGATCCAGTTTCAGCTGTAGTCACTACTGTCCACTTACACAGTGAGAACTTGCAATCTAAATAGACCAGGCAGAGGGTGGGAGAAAGAAATACAACATCAGAGCACAAGGCAGGAGACTGTGTCTCAGGGAGATTGAAGGGACTTACCTGTAGTCACACAAGGTGTCTGTGGCAGTCAGGAACTGAACTTAAACACCCCAGCCCTAGGCTAATTCTTTCATTACAAGTTCATGTTTCTTTCCATTGCTTGGGCTCTTCAGAATCAGAACTTTCAATTACACTCCCTTGCTTGAAGAAACATGCTACTGAATTAGAGTCCACATCAAAACTCCATATACAAATACCCGTGATCGTTGAGGAATTTTGGATTGGGATCTGAAAGGTATGTTGCAGGCCTATCTCTTTAGCCCGCTTTTTTTGCATATATTCATCCCTAAAAGCAGTTACCTCTTTTTAATTTTCCATACAAATCAACTGTTTAAAAGTTACTAGATTTCTTTTCCCCCCATATCTGACATGACACATTTTGTCCCTTCCAGTACAATTCCAATCAAATTAAACACTGCCCAGAATCCTGAATCCCAAACCTGTCACATTTCAAGAGGTGAGCAGATCATTTGGCATTGAATTCCCAGATTTGAATCCTGATTCCAGGTTGGATCCTAAATCAGAAATGACATGTTTTCTGCTTTGAAATGCCAACAGTATCTTGTGAAGATGTTTGAGAATTGAGGGTGGTTCAGGCCAGACCTTGGCACAGATTCAGCCGCCAGCCTGAACTGTAGCATAATCCAGAGACAAACTGTGTCCTCAACCCTTCTATAGTTTTAAGTGTGACTTAATTCTCACTGTTTTGACCACCTCCTGAGCATCAGATGCTTCATGGCTAAGCCTTTCAGATTAACCAAATGGGATTAGACACATCTGCCATTAATATTAAAAAGAGATGAGTCAAAAATCCCATACATCAGTTTATGCTTCTGAACTACAGGTTGGACCTCCCCGGTTCAACACCCTTGGGACCTGACCAGTTCCAAACCAGAGAGTTGCTGGACCAGGAAATGTAAGGGGGGAGAGGGATCCAGCTTTTACACTGGACTTCTCTCCCCAGCTACTTGGCATTGGTGCCCCTGGCTCCCTTGTCTGTGGTAGGCCCGCTGGCCCCATGTGAGGCTGGGCGACCCTGCTGATGATCGCAGCCCTAGTGGCTCCACCAGCTGGCTCTGCTCCTAGCCGCCAGTAACCTCTGTACTGGGGCTTTCTTGTCCAGCAACGTCAATGGTCCAGTTGCTGAACCAGAGTCCCGGACGATGTTCAGCCTCTACTTCATTCCTTCAATATCAGTAGTGTCTGGTTTGACTTTACCATCTATTGCACAACCTCAAGTACACCTTTGGGATTATAGTAATAAAGATTATACTGGTGCGTTCTGGATAGCTGTGTGAATGAGCCAGAGAAGCCACCAGCAATGTCTGTGTGTCTATGCTTGATTTTTCAGCTGACTCTTCTTGTGGTACAAGTCAGTATCCTTTACTATGGTGGCCATCTGGTGATATCCGGGCAAATGACCAGCGGAAACTTGATCTCGTTTATTATTTATGAATTTGTCTTAGGAGATTGCATGGAGGTGAGTATGGTTTACCCCTGCATTGGATTTTTTTTCTCACCCTAGGCTTGAAATTGTAGGAGGGGGGAAGTAGAAGTATTTTATTTCTCTCAGTCACTATCATTGTCATATTTGATTACCTCCCAAAGTATTTAAAATGGAAACAATGCAACACTCTTTATTGCCCCCACTCAACTTTGTTGTGGGGGGTGGTGTTTGGTCAAGGAAAGTGACATCAGTAGAAATTAGTTTTGCATTTAATTCTGGAAGTGGTTTGGTTCATGATCACTCTTGTCTGCTTAGAGAACTCTTTTGATTCAGAAGGAGCAGATTTGGGTACAGCTCACATTGAATAACTTGAGAATCAGGCTCTCCATGACACAGGAAGCTGGGACTCTAGTTGGTGTGAATCTGCTCTAAAGACTCCAACAGAGATGTGCTAATTTACACCAGCTAAGGATCTGGCTATGGGTGTTTTTGTTGTTCCTGAGAGTTTTCTGGCTCCTCTGGTACCCTAGCAGCTGGCTGTAATTTCTGTAAGACATAGTTCAAAAGGGATCTGTGTCTTTGCCCACTGGTGTGTGGATAAGCTGAGAAGGCAGCAGTGCTCAACGAACAGCTCAGGGTAGGGAGAACCACCTTGTTTTTTAAAAATAATACAAGTAGCTCATTTGTTGATGAGACACCCAACTGCAGGAAGTGGAGCAGAAAGCTGCCCATTGCTTGAAGGGCAGAATCTCGGATGTCTTCCAGGCAAGCTTTCCTATGCAAAGGATTTAAGGACTTGGAGGCCACTTGTTACATTTCCGGGTCCATTAAAAGCTTAGTTGGGAGTCTTTTTTTTTTTTTTAATGGGCTATAAATTGCTAAATTGGCAGGGAATTAACGAGATGGGATTCTGCCTGGGAGGGCCCAAGGATTGCAGAGCCTGCATCTGTCTGCTGTCGTCTCACCTCATTAGCTCAGCTAATCTGGGCAGAAATGATCAGCTCCAAGCTGCTCGTAGCTGGGTGTGATCACCTAGGTACCAGAGCCTCCCATGGAATGAAGAACAGCACACTTAGCACTTGCCATCTGTTCTCAGAACTGCAGGATCCAGCACTGCTTTCAGTCTGCTTGCCGCCTCCTGGGAGATACGGGGAAGAGCTACTTCTTGCACAATCTGCTTTGAGACAGGGGGGCGGAGGAAGCTCTGTGCTGGAGGCTGAAGAGTATCAACGCTTTGAGGGATGTTTTACTCCAGTCGACCTCACTGTCTGCTGCATAGACACCCATAGCTCATCCAGGCGCCTCACTGTCTGCCCCTCCCCACCCATAGTTGCCTCTCTTCCTTATTCCCCTCTCCTGTGGAAGTGGGCAATACGTTTCCATTGGGGCATTGATCCCGTGCATTTCAGAGCAGGGGAGGGGTTGCTGTAGATCCATGTGTGATGGGCATGGCTTATCTTGGTCACAGAGAAAATGACAGGAGGGTTTCAATCTATGTTTGGAGTATTTGTTTTCTGGGACACCCTTTCTTGCATTCCCTTTTCCTGTGTTAGTCAACAGGACCGAAGTTTAAAATTGGCTTTAAAAATATTTCATTAGTGTCTTGCTGAAGATTATAAAATTACTTCTCTACTCTGGGCTGCTGGTGGACATAGGGGTACCTGTTTAATAGTACCCCATGGGGCTCCATAAGTCATAAGGATGGCCCTGTTCATAACTATCACTCCACCATGACACACGTCTGCATAATGAATGTTGGACCATATCCTGAAATGGCAGGTGTATACAGTGTATCTTAGACCAGCTGTCAGTGCTGCTGCAAGCATCAGCCATAGAGAGGTTGTGACGGTGCATCGGGGACCCCCCAATCTTGCACCCCCGTAGCAGCATGAACAGACTCTGCCAACTATTAGAATAGAGAGGGTTTATTGCTCCTCCAGGTTACAGCACAGCATAGACATGATGTGGTTACAGGAATCAGGGCCAAGCAGCCTTAGATCCCTTGGGCTAGGGGGTTCATTGCCCCCCTCAATCCTCAGCACCCAGCTTAGTCTGTTCCCTTCATGTTTCCCAGCCAGAAACTGCCCCCCAGCCAGGTGTTCGTCTCTGCCTCCCTTCCTTTGTGTCTCCCCCTGGGAAGAACAGTATTATCTGCTCATGCTAGGCCTGGGTGTCTGGGCCAATACACATGTGGGTGAGTCAGTGGGAATCACACATCACAGCGCAGGGGAACATCGGGTTACAGAGCAGACAGCACCCCCATTTTGTCACAGAGGTCACTCAAAAGCAATATCTGGTACTGGTGGGAGGGGAGAAAGACCCTTTCACACTTGGCCCCATCCTTTTGCAGCTGAGCACACAGTACAACATTCATGGTATTCCGTGGGAACTTGGGTTTAGATGTGGACCTGTCATCTGAGAATTCACTTTCCATTCAGTGTATGACTATGCAGTGCATGTTAATTTCATTTGCCAGAGAATTATGTCTTTTAATGATTGTTATTTTTCCATTTACTAATGGATCTTATCTGTACTCCTGACACATGGAGATGTGTAACCTAGGCCTGTTTTGTGTTTCTCTTTAGTCTGTCGGCTCCGTCTACAGCGGATTAATGCAGGGAGTAGGAGCTGCTGAGAAAGTGTTTGAGTTTATAGATCGCAAGCCAACAATGGTAAATGATGGAACGCTGGCCCCAGACCATGTGGAGGGTAAAGTGGAGTTCAGAAATGTTACTTTTTCCTATTCTACCAGGTCTGCAACACAGGTCCTACAGGTGAGGGTCTTGGCATGTTGTGTTCAGCGTTCCCTTCCTGAATACACAACACTGTAGGTAGTGTTGCCTCCTACAATAGATTAAGTGCCACATTTTTCTAGCAGATCAATTACTAATTAGTTGCAGACTGCAACATAATCACTCAGTCGTAGACATGGAGGATTAGAAGGGACCTCAGTGGACCATCTAGTCCAGGACCTACACCATCCCTGACTAACTCGTTTGTCTAACTCCTTAAAAACCTCCAAGGGAAATATCAGAAGCACCATCCCTGGAGACCTTTCAAACCAGACTAAACAAAACACCAGAGAATAGAGGGCATGTAGGACCTAACAAGGGATACTTATGTTAATAAAACCCTTGTTCACATTCAAGGGTTAATTAAGTGTGGTCCAGAGTTTGTAGTCACATTATCGTTGGCCACTCACACTGTAACCATCACTGTTAAAGTTTTGTAAAGCTTTTTATTAAAAACACAGAAGGAGAAATTAAAAAAACAGTTAAGGTATTTGAAATATCAAGTATTAAATGAGAATTATTACAATAAAATTCTTATCTCTTTTCCTTACTCTTACCATATAAAGAGTTATGTATAGGAGAAGCCCCTGTTTGACAGCGGATATTACCACTATTATTAACTGCCATGTAGGGGGGGGGAGAGAAGATTCTAGTTTTTAGGTGGCTTGAAACTCTTACTGCTGCTGTTATTGGAGTCCACTCTTGTGCCCATGAAGACTAAATGAGACACGAGCACACATGCACAAAGGGACAGAAGAGAAGAGCCCATAGAGAAAATGCAGCTCCCAAGTTGGATACTGACTGTTACAGCCTGCTGGAGGGATGCAGGCCCAGCACACCGTCTTCTCAACCACGCATGGTCTGGCAAACATTTATCAATATTGGCCTGTTGGAGGCATTGCCACTTAGCTGCCTGTCTGGTCACAGGCTCCTCATGGTGATGTAAAAGGTGGAGTTGTTGTGGCTGACTCAGCCAGACTCTGATTAGACAAAAGGCAAAGGAGAGGCTAGACAAGAGGAAAGAATGTGGGAAGGGAGGAGGACACACAAGGAGTGGATAAGAACAGAAACCCATGTCTCCCATACCCTCAATTGTTCATCTCCTGTCCCCTGTATTGAGTTGATGCTGGCAGTGACTGTGTGCTGGGTTCCCTCTCTGACCTGGCTTTTGGATCAGGACAATGCAGGTTCAACCGCCGCAGGGGCCTGGGAGAGAGGTAGCAGCTAGGATGGTGAAACTCACTCCAGCCAGCCTGCAGCACAAGTGTAGCACTAGGGTACAGTGTACCATACTAGCAAGATCTGTATAGCCGGTACACTGTATCAGAAATACATAGAAGGAGCAGAAGGAATGTGGGGGGTGGTTGTGAGCTCCTCCATCTGTGCAGCAGCCCTGCTGGAGGATAGTACAGCCATATCGGTGGAATTGCTAACAGCCCCATGTTCTGCTCCTTTTTCTGCTGCAGTTCCCAGGAGAGCCCTGAGCTGCAGAGTTCTCCCAGGAACCACAGCAGGGACAGGAGCAGAAAGCAGCTGCTCCTCCGGTGAAGCTGTACTGCCCTCCGGCAGGGCTGCAGTACAGATGGAGGAGATGCAACTGTATGACAGGGCTAGAGGCAGGGTTGAGAGCAGTAAAGCCATGCCTGAGGAGCTGCTGGCGGCACCACAGTCTGCTCCTTTCACTGCTGCAGTGCCAAAGTCTCCAGCCCAGTATAAGGATAGCTGCGACTGCCCAGGTAACATGGGGTGGATAATGGGAAGAGCAAGGGGGCCATGCGCTCGGGGCAGGGAGGAGTCAAGTGGAAGGTCATGTGGGGATGAGTCACATCCCTCCCCACCCCTTACATGCACTGTACCGGGAAGAAATGGATTCTGTTTCCTGCTTCCATCCCACCCAGTTTTTCCTGTCTTTCAGGCCTATGATTTTGCCTAGTTGGAAAAATCCACTTAGGAGCTCAGTTACTCAAAATCCTTTTGTAGCTGTATAATATTGAGACAGAAGGGCTGTTTGTAGGTCATGGCTTGGCAGACCATGAACCAGGTACTGCTCTCAGATGTGTGGGACATATGGGTAATGGTTTGGTCTGGGAGAATTAGCTAGATTCTAAGTGTTGATATATGTAATACTGGAGGGATATGTATAGCGGCCCATTTGCCATGTAGTGTTTGTGTAGCTGCGGGCGTGTTCTGTTTCATGTCAAGCTAGTGAAAGTTGTTGGCTGGTAGGTCGAGGGAGGGCCCTGAAAAAGGATCCACCTGTTAAATCAGAAAGGGCAGGGGTGAGGTCAGACGATGAGTCTCAGCTAAGGTTCCCTCTAAGCTGTGCTGCAGTACGGTCCAGCAGCTGTTTAATGAACCGTGACCAACCAGGGCTCCAGGCATTGCACTGCCTGGCTGGGGGAGGGGTCCTTTTCCCTCAGTGACAGCAGCAGCTCCCTGCTGAGGGTAATGCAGTGAGTCTCTCCTAGCCAGTCTCCTCTCTAGGAGAGACTCACTGCTCTGCCCTCAGCAGGGAGCTGCTGCTCTCACCGAGGGGGAAGTGCTCCCTCCCCCTGTCAGGCAGCTCCATGGGTGGAGCCCTGAATCCCTGACTGGGCAGGGCTCTAAGAGCTGCAGGGCCCTGCTGCTGTGCAGCTTAGAGGGAACCTTGGTATCAGTATTGTAGGATTGACAGCCTTGTTGGCTGATCCATAGAACAACTATAGTGCACAGGCAGCAAAGAAAGCATCCCGGGTGCCAGAGTGCCTCAGTCCCCCTGACTCTCTAGATCTAGTGCATTGAGCCCTTGGCTTCTCTATTGAGACTAACAACAAAGCTGCCACTAGTGGGTTGTGCTTTTTATGAGGTGGCCACCACTGGGGACTAGAGACTGGCTGCTCTCCACTTCCAAGTTATGTTGCGCCAGGGTAGGAGATGGAAGGAGTGTGCTTGCTTTTGGATGTGCCTAGGATAGGAACAGAAGGGTCTGAAGAAAAGATGTTGGGCTTGGGAGAGGCTGGGAGAAGAGGAGTAAGGAGGAAAAATGATGACTGATGGAGCACTGGGAGATTGTTTAGTGGGCACACATAGTGCTCATCTTGCATTGATTGCTGATGGCAGCCAACCTAGCAGTAGCAGGACTGGAGCACTAAAGAAAAGCCAGATCACAGTTTTCACTTGGTTTCAGCAGCTTTTTCTAGTGTACTCTCTTGCAGAGCAGATGCATGGATGCTATTAAAGGCAGGATACTCAGGTTGTCACTCCCATTTTATGTTACAGAATGTGTCCTTCACCCTCTCTCCTGGCAAAGTGACTGCACTAGTGGGTCCTTCGGGCAGTGGGAAGAGCTCCTGTGTCAATATTTTGGAGAATTTCTACCCTCTTCAAGATGGGCAAGTCCTGCTGGATGGGCAGCCTATTAACATGTATGATCACAAATACCTGCACTCAGTGGTACGAGTTACTGATAAACATTTGATAGTTTGGACCAAAGGGCTTTAGACCATTCACAGAATGGTCTCAGGTCCAATTTGGGCTCAAAATATAATTTAGGTCTTTCTAAAACGTTTCCACGATGCCTGACACTAGAGCTGGTGGGGTTTTTTTTTTTAATTTTGTTTTGATGGGGGGAGAGAGGGAGGAATCCACTTTTTTTTCTCTCCCCTCCCCCAAGAAAATTTTCACCCTAATATTGTCCTTGTTTTTTATTAGCTCTGCCTAACACCAGTAGAACCATGTCCATGATTGTTTGGCTGTTTTTAAATATTCCAGTATAAAACAGGCTTTTTACATACTTTATGTTGGGTCCTTCTATTGAAGAAGCTCCAGGCACATTAGAAATATTAATTGATTAAACCTTCCAACGTCCATGTGAAGCATATGTTCCTCATCAGAGAAGCCAAGACACAAAAAGGTTAAGTGACTTGTCCAAGATGACTCTGGAAATCTGAAAGTGTAATTTCTTACACAAGTAAACATTCCTCTGCAGAGTGGTTACAACCCAGAATACACAACATTAAGATTCTGCATGAGAACCTGAAAACAAGGGATTAGAAATTGACTCTAAACCATAAGTGAAATTGACTGGTACTTTTGCATGACTAAAGATTTAAAAAAAAAAAGTGGCATAAATGGTGAAAAGGAAATTAGTAAATTTTTAAAATCCTTTCCATTTAAATCATCTGGGGGTGGTGTTAGTAATACAGATAAGGTTGTTAATCTTTGTTGTATATACTTTTAATATTTGTTGTTGCTCTGCATGTTAATTTCTGAGATATTGTTTGGAACATTTTAAAAGAGCAAATTTAAGAGGGTTTACAAATGGGGGTTTATGTTCCAGTTTGTAGAGGTTGCTTTCAGGACGGGAAGGAAAAGGCATTGTTTAGGAAGTAAAAAATGGCAGCTCTGTAACTTTTTGATGTGGAGATTGAAAAATGACACGTCCACAATATGACTGTGGGGCTGAGCAGGCTCCGTCTGATTCTGAGACTCCACCAGTGCACTGCACTCTTTATATTGACTTCATGCTTCAATTGACATAAATGGTTTGGGACTTGAGTTTATTGTGTTGGTTGCTAGACTGTTGCTGCAGCCAGCACTGATGGCATACTCCATGCTGTGTTCATGATGCCTAACCATGGTAACCAGATAGACTGAGCTGGAGGCTTTTTTCCAGTCTGATTGCTACATGTTGCTAGTGTTGGGATTGGTTTCCTGTGACTACCTGGTGGGCTATAAGGAATGGCAGCTTTGGTCCTGCATAGTTGCACCCATAATGCAGCTGTATCACTAATAGAAGTTGTTGGGATTTGGCCCACTGCTGCAGCACTTAATAGAGTAATATGCTGAGAGAACAGTCTAGAATTATCTTTGTTCTCCACTTCCAAGCAGATGGGAAACCACAAAGCACAAGAAGGTGTTATTTCCCTTCTGTGTTGTCAGTTTCATTTCTTGGTTCAGTCAGAAGGTGGTTTGTAATCACTTCACCACATTCAAATACCAGGTACATCTGGTACAATGGGCCTTCAGGGCTGATGAATGCCCTGCAGCTGCCATGAGTCATCTAAGAGCTCCTGAGGGAACAGCTGCAATGTTCACACAGGCAGTCTACAGTAGCGTGTGATTAGAGCTCTCACTGAAATCCTCTCTGGTTTAGGCATGTTGGGTGTAGGTGTAATGATGGAATCTGCCATCTGCACTTACAAACCAACTGCAATCAATTATTGTAAACCGTCTCACACTCTGGTTTGGTTCTGACTGCTTCTTCCCTTCCTTTTGCAGATCTCCTTGGTGAGCCAAGAGCCAGTGTTGTTTGCTCGATCTATTGCAGAAAATATTTCGTATGGTTTAACGTCAGTCTCGTTCGAGTCAATTGTCCAAGCTGCTCAGAAGGCCAATGCACATGCATTTATCACAGAATTGCAAAATGGCTACAATACAGGTAGCAGGGACCATTTCATTTGCTCCAGTTTCAGCAGAAACATGGTCCTTAAGTATCCAAAACACTTCTTGGAGACTGGATAATGTAGGACAGGTCTGGGCAAGAGCTTATCAGTGGGCTGGATTCGGCCTGTCCAGCTCTTTTATCCATCCTGTGTGGCAGTTCTTGGCCCTACCACTTAATGAGTTGCCTAGGAGCCATGTGGAAGATGCAAGCTAAATAGAAGCAGTTGAGAGGGCTTGTGCCACCCTGGCAGCTCCCAAGCAACATGTTAAGGGGGTTGGTAGCTGTGAGCCACAGCTGCTTTTATTTAAAGGGCTTATGCCTTCCCTGCAGCTGCTAAGGTGCGAGCTCTTTAAATAGAATCAATTGAAAGGGCTTGCAGCTCCTGGCCCTGCTGTGTTTCCTGGGAGCTTCAGGGGAGGTATGAGCCCTTTCACTTGTTTATATTTAAAGGCCCTGCCCCTTCCGCCCAGGGCTCCCCCCCTTCTGAGATGGCCCCAGACCACTTTGAAAATTTTTGAAGTGCCCCTCTTCAGAAATGATTGCCCATCTCTGGTGTTGGAGATTGGTGGTAACATACTGGTGCCCTCTCAGGTTAAGATATCAAATTCAGCCCATGTTAGCCCTGACCAAATCTCAGTGGCAGTTGATGGCTGTTGGCCAAGATGGGTAAGCCTCTGACTACTAGATGTTGGGACTGGCCAACAGGGGATGGTTTGTCTCAATAATTGCCCTGTTCTGTTCATTCCCGCTGAAGCATCTGAGATTGACCACTGTTGGCAGGCTCAGACCTGCCAACAAGGTTGATCGAAGTTGCCCGGGAGCCCAGCAATTCAAAAGGATGTGGGGCTCCCAAAGCTCCAAGCCCTTTAAATCATTGCTGGAGCACTGTGCAGCATGGCATGCTATGGGCAGCTCTGATGGCTGATGGTGGGAGGAGGGATGGCAGTGCTGAGGGTTGGTTGCTCCCAGCCCCATTTCTTCTGCCCAAGGTCCCACCCCTTCTGGGAGCATTGAACTGGGCCCTTCCACATCTTGCCCAGTGGCCTGGCGAGTCTTTCGGTCCTCCTGAGCAGGCTACTGGACTAGGTAAACCATTGGTCTAACCTAGTGTGGCCATTTTTATGTTCCATGGCTTACTGGGTGTGAACTTAATTTGGTCTCAGGCCTGGTTTCCTTTTGGGTAAGTGTCGACCTCACACAAACCTTCCTCACAATTATCACTAATTGGTACTTCTTCACTGACAGACCTCACAGAGAAGCCAAGGAATAAAAGAGCGATGAAGACTGAACTGTCTTCTTCCCACGGAAATGATCTTTCCAAGGGAGGACTGTAGCACCTGATTTGGCTTTATGCACAGCTCTCTGCTTTTGTTGCTCCTGTATCTGCATGGCTTATGGGAGGGTTTGCGTCTGCTTTTTATGAGAATGGGGTTGGGCTCTAGATCTAACTCAGTGCATTCAGCTCCTGGTCCTGGCTGGAACACCCTCCCTATGTCAATGACAGCCTCTTAGTTTTTCGATGTGCTTATTCTCTTAGCAACCCAATAGCAATACAACTGAGCAGTGAGGCATAAGCCAACCTGCTCCTACTTAACAATAAAATGACACTAACTCTGGAGGAACAAGAGAAGATGTGTTGGTGACAGAAGCATTTTGCATTGAGACAAATGAGGGTAATGGTTTATAAGATGCTACTGAAAAGTTTTTCCCCTCGCTGTTCAGAATGAGTCTCCAGGGGACAGAGTGCTACTGACAGTGTATGTAAAGATGCAGAAGTAGTGCCACTTACTGCAGCACTGCCTTTTGATGCTGTGGCTTCCTTTGAAGAACTGGTCAGTGAAGACTGTGGATAATGGCTCTATCAGTCTTGGGTAGCCTTTCTCAGCCTAAGAGCAAGGACTTTTGGAATCACTGTAACACGTCAATCCCTTAAACACCATGAATGCTGTGATGATCTAGTGCTTCATAGAGCGGCCAAGCATTCCTTTAAGGGAATGACTATTGTAGGGGCACAGAGTTATTTTAGGGTCTGAAAGACTCCCACTGAGTTCAGCGGGCTTTGGAACAGGTCCTTACGGAGGAGCCCAGCATTTCAGAGTAGGCCACAGTTAGAATAAATAGCTGCTGCCAGACTAAAACTCTCCTCTCTTCTTGTACCAAAGGAGGGGAAATTATACAAAATATCCAACAGGGAAAGTTGATCTGTATCCAAACCATTTTAGTAAATATTCTGCAAGTGAGGGAGGGAAATCAGCTAAAAAACCCTGGACTCTTATTTCTCCATCAAGCAATTTGGTGATTTTTGTGACTGGTGGAACACAGTTCAGTTTCCAGGGCTATATTATCTATATGAGTCCCGTTCCTCTCTCCCCGCCCCTGCCCCAGTGATTGATGTGAGGGTACTGCTATGCAGCCTCTGGCTGTGAGCCTCCATGCCAGGGCTGATAGACAAGCTTCCAGGACTCATGCTACTGCACTGAAAATAGCTGTGTTATGGTCGCCCCTCAGGCTGGAACATGGGCTCTGAAGCCAAGGGAGGAGGAACGGGCTTCAGAGTGTGAGCTCCAATGCAATGTCAGCACAGTTATTTTTAGCAGGGTAGTGCAAGTGCTGTGAGTCTGACTGTGTCATCCTGGGCTCCAAGGACACACGGCCATTCACTGTGTAAATGTACCCTTATTGCCCCTGTTTGCAGTCTGGGAAGAGGAGCCAAGGACTGAACAAGGTCAGGCCTAGGTATGTGAAATCTCATTTAATTGATTAACTGGTTAAACAGAATGTTTAACCAGTTAACTGATTAAAGAGGAGGTGGGAGGGGGTTGTTCCAGCCCAGCTGAGCTGGAGTGCCCCTCCCACCTCCTGCAGACAGAGTTGAGCAACCCCCGCCCCCTACTGTGGACAAGGGCTACTCCAGCCTGCTGGAGCAGCCTCTTGCCTGTGTGGGTGGGGAGCTGCTCCAGCTCCTACCAATTAATCGGTTAACCATTCATGTTTCCAGTCAGGCCAAAGAGATTGAGTGAAGTTTTTTTCCCCTACCATTCCATTTCAGCTTAGGGATAATAAGCATTAGGGCACCAGCCTAGGGTTTGGGAGATTTTGGTTCCATTTTCTGCTCTGCCACAGGATTCCTATATCGCCTTGGGCAAGTCACTTAGCCCTAGAGTAATTAACCATGGGAACAGTTTATCAAGGGCCATGATGGATTCTGCATCACTCAGGATTTTTAAGCAAGATGTTTTTACTAAAAGACCTGCTCTAGGAGTTACTTTGGGAAAGTTCTCTGTCCTGTGATTGGACTAGATGACCACAGTAGTCCCTTCTGACCTTGGAATCTATGAATCTCTCTGCTGTTTAGTCCCCCTGGGGATAATTCCATTGTCTTATGTCTCAGTGGTGTTCCAAAAGAAATCTGTATCCAGTGATGCATGTTGACTCTTGTCTTGTTTTCCTCCGCCTCCTTTCATCCAACAGAAGCTGGTGAAAAAGGAGCCCAGCTGTCTGGTGGCCAAAAGCAGAGAGTGGCTATTGCAAGGGCTCTGATCCGAGCTCCTCCAGTCCTAATCCTAGATGAAGCCACAAGTGCCCTGGATGCAGAGAGTGAGCATGTGGTTAGTAGGACTAATTTCGTTTATTACAGGCAAAAGAGAACTTGGAATACAGATGTGGGGAGACCTGAGTTACAGTTTCTAGATGGTAGGTCTGCATAGTCTGGACATGATGTGTTGCTTTCATAACATCTGGCAGTCGGTGTATGAGCGGGTGATAATTAGGAACTAATTTCTGATTTTGTCTTCTTTCAAACATAACATGACAACCATCACAGAGGGAATGATCCAGCATCTGTAACACACCAGATTGATGGATTTAGGTTAGATACAAATATGATTGCCTGAAGAAGTTAAACCATGCACAGCAACACTACACAGCAGCTTGGGGCAGGTTGTAGAAAAATCTGTATCTTGGTGAAACTGCAGAAAGGGGCAGAATTGCCTGAATTGTATCATAGTTGGGATACCTGAATGAGCTCCTCCACTCTTGCCAAAAATACTCAGGGAGCCTTCTGTGATAGTGAGCAGTCAGAGCCTTTGTCTAGTCTGTTATGACATCTGGCTGCCACAGTGCCCCCTAAAACCATGCCAGGGCTGCCTCTAGGGGTCCATGGGGCCTGGAGCAACTTCCCCCTCCCCCCAGTGCCCTAGGTGCAGAGCCAAAGGCAACCACCTGCCTCTGCTTTCCCTTGTACCACCCCTCCCATTACTATGTCTGCCTTACTATGTTAATACAAATTTCAGGTTTTTGTGATGCTGCCTTTATTGATGCCCAGCCAATGAATATACCCATTTATCCAAATCACTGCATTTACTAGGTGCAAGATTATTTTATCCACCTGCAACTAGAGAAGCTTCTGAATTCACTGCCCAGTCTAATGAGAGTTCACCTTGTAAGATCTGGGTTGTAATCGCTAGACCCACCAGACTGGGTAGTGGCTGCATTAGCGGCTGCTTATTGCACGGATGGGATTTGTCAGCCACATTTTGAGTGATTTGAGGGAGTATTTAAGGATAAGTAGTCCATCCAGGGAAGTGGCATTCATTCCTATTTCCCATTGGTACTAATGGGACTGTTCCTAGATCATCTGTGTTTCCAAAGGAGAATAAATCTTTTATTGCAAATAACCTCCCATGGTTAACAGTGACACTTGCATGTTAATCTCTTCCCTTCCCCCACTCCCAAACAGATTCAGCAAGCAATTTATGGTGACTTGCAGAACCACACTGTGCTTGTCATAGCCCACAGGCTGAGCACTGTTGAGAAGGCACACAACATTATTGTTTTAGACAAGGGCTGTGTGGTGCAGCAGGGGATGCACAAGGAGCTCCTGGAAGAAGGAGGCCTTTATTCCAGGCTGGTGCAGAGACAGATCCTCGGGCTTGAAACTGGCACAGGGGACGGATGTCATCAGGAGACTAGCTTGGCTGCTCCCTGGGGAGATTCGATGAAGACACTCAGAGGATTGGATGAAGAGGTCCGGTTGTGATGTGCTCTCTGGATTGAGACAGGATGGTTACAACCTTTTAGCTCACCAGTGAGAGAGCACAAAGGGTTCCCCCTGTAGGATCCTTGCCAAGATGTTGAAACAGAGGTCTGCTCTAGTGCAGATTCGCACATATTACTGTAGAACAAGGCCTGTTTGCTACCACGCACACTAAGCTTCCAGTAGGCAGACGGGTAAAATAGGGACACAATGGACTCAATTTATTAAGGGCAGGTTGATCTTTAGCAATTGCTGATGTTTCTCCTGGGTTTCTTAAGTCAGCAATTCCCAAAGCAGTTGATTAGGGTCTGTTTCCCCACTGATATGCCTGTTTAACTGCTGTTAATTGTAATGGGTGTTACATGCATGCCTGGAGAGAGCGAACCCTAAACCCTTAACCAACCTCAGGAGGGAGTTTTGTAAACTCACAGGAAGACATTGAACATCAAGTAAGATCTTGATCCTGTAGTCACTCTATGGTGCCAATCCCACATTCAGTGAGGTAAATGAAAAGACTCCCATGGGCCTCAATGGGAATTGGATCAGCCCCTAAACTCAGAATTCTTATTCAAATCTATGAGAGTTCTGCACAGTGTCCGCAAGCTCAAGCTCTGGTCTAAAATATTACCATGTAGGGCTTTTGTTAGCTTCACTGCAGTAACCCAGGAGCTCACTGGCAGAGCCTCCTTCTGAACTGCTGAAGGAGTTTGGTGAGGTTTTTTTCTTTTTACAGGATGTTAAGTTTTACCACAGCTTCATTAATTTTTTTAGTTGCTCTATCTTTATGGACACCAGCATGGTGTCTGTCTGGGTCCATCATCCACGAAAGTCAGTCCGTCTTATTTCAAAATTTGTTTTTAAACTCATACTTTGAGTCAGGTATAGCATATAAATGTTGGCACTTTATAAACCCTACCTAGGCCCCATTCAGCTGTGGGCTATACTAGCAACTTCAGCCTCAGCTGTCTGAATTCCACACTTAGTTCTTTGACTTTTTTTTTTTATTTATTTATGTTTTTAGTAGGAGGGTGGAAAGAGAGATACTATTTCTAACTCCATACAACACTGGTGGATCTGGTCCACCCAGTATCACTCCATAAAGATTGCAGGAATGTTTATGCAGTCAGCAAAGTACTATTTAAAAATAGCATTGTATTTTATACAGGGAAGATTGATTCAGGATAGGCAGTTAATGACCTCAAGCACTTTAGCTCTCTTGTTAATGACTTTCTGGGGTTTGGATGCTGCTCTGTAATACTTTGTGGCAGGTTTCTTGTTTGCAATGTTGTTATAAAGTGACATTTTACACACTATTTGGTGTCGTCAAAGAAGATACTTCAAAAATAAAATGCTACCTCTGCTGTTCAACTTCAAAACTAGTGTCAAGACTTGATTCATTTACAAATAAGTTGTCTTGTTAAAAATAACCTGCAGCTTGTGAATGAAATCACATACCTTTCTGGAAATGATTTGCAATAACTACAAGGATCAGTTATGTTGAACATCTGCTAATTACACAGAAGCCTAACAGAAGGTGTACCCAGCTTCATGACTTGTTTTTAATGTGTCTCTCATTTGGCCTGAAAGTTGCATTTATGTGATGTTATAATTTCACAAAGCAATGTGTCCCATTACCTGCTCTATCTTTAGTATCTGGCCTTTGCAATGTGATAAAAGTTTGAGTCTTGGAATTCAAAGGGTGATACCATTCCTACTAGTCTTTTTTGTTCTCTCTTCCTGGCCTTGTGAAATTCTGCCTCATTCTAAAGCAGGGGTGGGCAAAAGGGCCTCTGGGGTTGATCTGGCCCATGGAGGTCCTGCTGCTTCCTCCCAGGGTAGACCCTAAGCACTGCACGCCAGAGGGCAGGAAGCAAGAGACTTCGTGTCTTGTTCTTCCCCTCCCCCCACCACCAGGCCACTCAGGCCTGGTCATCTGTTCAGTTGGCAGGTGACTCTTAAGTGTGGCACTCCCTTGCAGGGCGGAGGCAGACTTTGGATGCTTCCCCCATCCCCAGGTCCTGATTGACCTGGGGTTAGGGGAGAGCACACAGTCTCCTCTGACCTCCAGGGGCATAGGCACCTAGAGGGAATGGCCAGCTGTTCTGTTCTCTCTGGTGGGGGGCAGAGACAAAGACTTCACATGCTCCTCCATCCTTAGACCAATCAAGGTCTGTGGGTGGGGAAGCACGGAAGTGTCCTGGGCCCTGCCCCTTCTGCCTGAGGTCCCGCCCCTTCTGGAGCAGCCCAAGGCCACCAAAAAAATTCTGAAGTGGCCCCTGGTCAAAAATGATTGCCCACCCCTGTTCTAAAGAGTCAGCCATACCATTCTATAGATCTTTCTATAGTTAAAGACACATACCTGAATGCAGAAAAACTATTCTGTAGGTGTGACACATGGATGGACCCCGTGTAGTAGCTGAAAAGGAGAGGGTTAAGTCTGCATTTATATCAGTGTAACTAGAAACAAAATTTGACCAATTGTTCTTTAAAGTGGAGTAAACTTCTTCTCCTTTGCAAAGTCTGAGGCAGTTGAACTATGCAACCCTGGGGAAAAAGTTTTATCCTTTTTAAAATAAAGGAGTTGTGCACACACAACTCAACTGGCTTTATTGTCAAGCTTACTCTTTTGACCTTGATACTGCAGGCACATGCTGCAGAGCAGGAAGAAGTTAGGTTTGGAAAGAAGCTCAGAGTAATTGCAGTTGCTGTACTGAGCATGTGTATAGCACTTTCCTTCCTACAGCTACTTCATGTCATTCCAAGAAACATGTGCATACTGGCCGAAACACAGCTGTGTTTCGCGTAAATGGTGAAGAACCCCACCAGAAATCTATTGAAAGTGAGAGATACTGTGGTCATGCATCATATGTACCTTCACACTGACAATGAAAGCAGATGTCCTGTTGATATCACAATGGAAACTGGTGAATAAACCCAGCTGTGTTTATTGCACTATGGGTATATTCCAATACATCTGACTAGTGTTCCCTCTAAGATTTCCCATCCATGAGAGAAGTGAGTTTTGTTCTGTGCACCAGTACTGAGTTCATGTGCGCTTGTTCAGATGTGGCACCCAAGTTATAAACCTCTCCCTTTTCCCTTCTGCTGCCAAGTTTCCCACCCTCCACTCACTCCATGGCTTTCCCAGTGCCTGCTGCCCCTCACCCTCTGCTGTCCTGGCTTCTCCCCTTTTCACTCCCCTCAGCCCTCCTGGGACTTGCTACCCTCCCCCTCCTCGCTGACCCCTGAACCCACTCTTTCCCTCCCCTTCTGCCTACCCCTCCTCTAGCTCCCCTCCCCATCCTCTTTCCTAACACCTTTCTCTACCCACCTGCCTTGCCTCTCTCCTCTGCCCTCTGGTGTCTGTCCCTCCTCACCCCTTCCCATGTCTGCCCTTCTGTTTCACCCCCACAATTCCCCAACACCTGCTCCTTCCCTTACCCCCAGCACATTCCTCATGTCTTCCCTACTCTCCCAAAACATGCCCTCCTTGCCCTCTTCCTCCATAGTGTCCACCCCTTCACCACCCTCTGCCCAGTTCTCATGACCCTTTGTGCACTCACACGACTTGCTCCAACCCCCACCTTCCTCATGCCTACCCCTCCTTTCAGTCACTCTTCCTGACACCCACAACTTCCCCACTCCTCTTCTTTCCTCTTGCCCCCATTACCCCTCCCCTCTCCCAGCATCAACCCGTCCCCTCCCCACTCCCACCTCCTCTGACACCTTCCCATTCACCCCCACCCTCCTTCCTCCTGCCCATTCCCCTCATTGTTTCCTCTTGGTCCCCTGGCATTTGTTTCTCCTCCACCCTGCCCCTTGGTACCTTCCCCTTTCTCCTCGTGCCCAGGCCCTTCCTCTCCCCTCAGCACAAGTCTCTTCTGCTCCTCACCCACCTTCCCCTTAGTTATCCTGACACCTGCCAAGTGGGGCAGCATGGCGGGAGGTTGCCCTGTGTGCTGGGGCTGGAGCCAGGGCCACAGTGCTCTTTTTAGTACTGTGGCCCTGGCCCCAGCAGTCGCCCTGCAGCTGTGGCCCCAGCTGCTCCCATGGGCTGGACTATGCAGTGGGTGGCTGCCCCTGTGTGCCAGACCTGGAGCCAGGACACTGTGCTATTTTTAGTATTGGGGCCCAAGCTCCAGCTCTGGTAGCCACCACACAGCCCACGTGGTGGCTGCCCAGCTGCTCTTGGGGTAAGCAGTCACTCGCTACATATCTCTGCCCATGGAAGCAGTTGGGGCCGCAGCTGTATGGCTCTGCTGAGGGGATGGGTGGGAATGAAATTGTGCAGGTGTGCATCTTACAGGGAATCCTGCATCTCACTATGCCAAAATAAGAACGTATTTATTTCAATGGCTAGGCATGGGAGTGTTTGGTTACAAAGGTATGGAAGCATGTTACAGATCCACTGAGCACCTTTATTTCCATATGTAGGATGCTAGATCTCTGACCTTACCTGAGCTTCTAAATCTTGTGCACTGACTTCATTGGGAATTCATGGTTACCAAAATGTCCAGGATTAGGCCTTCACTGTATTGCCTTGGTAGCCTCCCCTGCCCTTTCTAGCATGAAAAGCAAAGTACTGATGATCAGTTGTCACTCTCTCAACTAGCATTGGGACCACTAGCCTTGTTCTAACATGCTGGATGGTCACATCATTTTGGTATATGAGAGAATTAGCATTTGACTAGAAGAGAAGCTCGTGGTGTGGCTCTTCTTCCTGAATATACTAACAAATTAAGTCACTGAACAGTGTACATGGTGTAACAGGTTAGAGCACAGAGATGCCCTTGAGACTGTCAGCCAGTGTGCTCATCATACCACTGAGCCTACTTATGTGCCCTCTGGCATGCCCCTCTACCCTGTCCCACTGGGCCTGAAGTTCTGGACTCCTCCAGCAAAGACAGTTTGGGGATAACAACCCCCCAGCAGAATCACAGAGATGCTGACAATAGCTCAGCTCTGGGAAGGCTAAGCAACAGGCACTAGTCAGCACCCAGAAACAAAGCCCCAAATAGGACCAAACCCCCCCCCCCCCCCCAAAAAAAAATCTGTCTTGTCTTTGTATAAAACTTTTATACAGAGAAAGCTCATAAACATGTTCACCTCCTTAATCAGTGAGAAATATGCTCAGCAGTTGTTCCTCCCACAGGTAATAATTTACACTGTTTAGTAATAAACAAAAGTGTTTGTTAAGTATAAAAAGTAAGATTTAAGCAATTGCAAATGAACACAGACAGATCAAAGTAAGTTACTAAACAAAAAAAAAGCACACATTAGCTAAGCCTGACACACTAAGGGTGTGTCTACACAGCACTTTTAGCTCGACAATCTATGCAATTTGTACTATGCAAACTGCATAGCTTATTTCAATGCTATTTTGAAATAGCTTATTTTGTAACTTCAGAATAATTTGTTATTCCAGAATTCCCCTTAATCCTCATGGAACGAGGGTTATCACAAAGTTGGAATAAGCTACCTGTTATTTCAAAATCTATTTTGAAATAATGGGCTGCTTCAATAGACACGGAATAGCTATTTTGGGATACTTCCGGCACCTCAAAATAGCTCCACAGTGTAGATGTTCTCTAATAGAAGTTGTTACAAATCATGTTCTCCACCCTAGTTCTTATCTCAGATCCAATTCTTCACAAGCCAGAGCTGATCTTTTTCTCTGACCTGGGTCCAGCCATGTTCCTCCACTCCTCTTGTTACAGGTCTTTCTTTTCCAGGTATTCTTATGTATCTTCTTAAGGTGGGGAGGCAGTTTCAAAAGCCAAATGAAGACCAATCATTCTTTGCTTCGCATCTCTTCGATAGAATTTTCCCAGGGCAAGAATCCTTTCTTAAATTCTTTCCCCTTCCCCTCTGGAAAAATACCAAATTCAAGATGCATTCCAGCACCAGGTGGCATGGTCATATGTCTTTGTAAGACCAACCTCCATTTGATTTACAGGAAAAACAAAACCATGTACAGGTCATTATCTTGAGCACTGGGCCATTAAGTTCCTTGAGTACCGCTAATGGCTTTCATTAGAAGACCTAGAATTAATAAAACAGGTTTCCACTTAATATTTCTAATTTCACATACAAGAATGATAGTCATATAAATAGAATGTGTATCTTCAGGGGACTACAGAGTCTTGAATGATAGCTTACTTGCCCTATTTTGGGTAAAGTATATTTGAGTTATGTATATTCATATTCAAAGTCATATTTTCGTAAAAATATGGGGCATAGCATCATACATGGTGTTTACCAACCAGACTTACAAGGGTTAGTGGGCTCCAAAGATTAGATTTGCAAATTCAATTTCTATACTAACCAGTTTTCTAGGCAAAACAACCTGTCAAGAAGGTGATTTGCAAAACACAGATACAGCCAATAAATATGTACTGATCCCGGAAGTAACCTTGAAAGGATAAAAGGTGAGAAAAGGGAGATCCAGGATCATGTTTAAAAATAAATCAATATAAATATTCATAAAATAGGCTGGATGTTGATTCTAATACTTTGGATTCTTTATCAAAGGTAACATGATTTTTATCCTGAGCCTTTTCATTTATTTCTACTGAAACAAAACTCTTGTTGACAAAAGAAAGCACTTTGATGTATATCCAGCCCATTTTTTAAATAGCTTTGAGATAAAACCCACAGGCGTAGTGAAATGGACTTAAGTGCTATAAGGAAAGGAGCCAGTGTTCCAAAATTTGCATGCCTACAAATTTAAATTTAGATTTATAAAATTCATAAAGGCTACGTCTACACTGGCAGCTTGTTGCGCAAGAACTCTTTTGTGGAAGAGTTCTTGTGCAAAAACTCTTCCACAAGAGAGTGTCTACACTAGCATGTGCTTTTGCACAAGAGCATCCTTGCCAGTGTAGATGCTTTCTTGTGCAAGCAAGCTCTGATGGCCATTTTAACCATTGGGCTTTCTTGCGCAAGAAATTAATTTTGCCTATCTACACTGGCCTCTTCAGTAAGAGGGCTTATTCCTGAGCGGGAGCATCATAGTTCTTGCACAAGAAGCCCTGATTTTATTTGGTAGAACATCAGTTTACTTGTGTAAGAACACATGGCCAGTGTAGACAGGCAGCAAGTTTTTGTGCAAGAGCGGCAGCTTTGGTGCAAGACTGCACCAGTGTAGACACAGCCAAAGTGTAAAAGTGATGCTAGTAAAGGTAAAAAGACACCACTCTTTCGTGCCTGATGTCATGTCATGCTGTACTTCAGCCTGACAAGTTGGTGATAAGTGACTTACCTTCCAGTGTCCCAATAGAGATAAAATTCCTGGGTTCCTGACACCACTGTGCTCAGTCCAAAAGACCATTCTGCCTCAATACTTTTCTCTTTCATTAATGGGATTGAATTAACTTGCACATAACTGTCAATATTGTAATATATGTTTATACAAATGCAGCTGAATTCTGCTGTCATTTCACCTCTCTCAACCTCAGGTGCCTCTCCCAGTTGGTTAGGAAGCTAAATTACAAACGAACTGTATCCAAGAAAGGGCAGGGCTACAGGTGTCTAAAATGCCACCTATTTGGCAGCAATAAACAGAAACTCCACCCCAAGAGCAATAGATCTTAAACAAGTCTGACTAAGACGACAGAAAGGTTACTGGAAATATGTATTGAACTTAAGCACTAATGAGTTCATTCAGGTCCCTCTGTAAATTTTGCCATGACGTCACTATTATTAGTTGGTTTTTAACCATGTATATGCCACTAGTGAAAAGTGTGACTAGTTAGAACTGGTTTACTGATGTCTAGATTACTCATAGGCTACCCCCATTTTCACATAGCTCCCACTTAGTACAGCAGTCTGGGAGAGAGGAAGTGGACTGACCCTGAGTGGTTCCTCTCTGTGTCACTGTAAACTGAATAACTAGTGTCCTAATACTTTCTAAACAAGTAGTTTGTAGTTATCAATATGTTTTGGAAATATATGTCTGTTTGCTCAAGCACTCCTCCTAAAGAGTGAGAGCTAGAACCACCATATTTGGTATGCAGCTTCCTCTTATCATAACTTAAAGCAAGGTCAGGATTTGGTTGTGCCAAGGAAATGGGAAGAGCTGGGAATGGGACTGTTTTCCATAACATGGAAAGGGGGCCACTCTGCATATAGAGAGCTATCTGCAGAGTGGCAACTGGGGGGCAGTCATACCATCAAGAGAGGGGCCAGCAGGGTTGGGGCTCTGCCATCTTGCCTGTCACCAGACCATGTAAGTAGCTCCTCTGCCTCTGACTACTCCCTGCTCCCTGGCCCTTGGCCACAGCAGTGGAAGAGGGTAAGATAGAAGGCCCTTGGTGGCTGGGGAGGGGAGAGAAGGCCCCTGGTGGCTGGGGGTGCTGAGGCAGAGAAAAGTCCTTGCTGGACGAAACTCCCTGCCCTGTGTCCCTCCTCACCCCCCCCCCCCAATTCCCTTAGTCTCCTGTCGTCTCCCTCCCCTCAAATCCCAAGGCCCTACCCTGACTCCCGTACCCCCCACACCAACCTCCTGCTCTGAAAGAGCTGGGCAGCAGGTTAGTCTTCTAATATTAATGATAAATGATTGATAGGGCTTCACACAATGAACTCAAAGCATTTTACAAGTATTTGTTATTCCAAATAACCTCCCGGGGAGGTAGGGCAAAATTCCCAATTTTATAAATGAGGAAACAGGCAAAGACTGAGAAACTTCCCCAAGATAATACTAGTCAGTGGCAAAACTAGGTTTATATCTCAAAGTTCCAAATCCTTAAACTGCCCCATTGCCCCATACTGTTTATAAAGTGACCCTGATAAAATTATAACCACTTTATAAAGGAGGGACATCTATTTATTTTTAAATCTCTAGAAAAATGAGGGTATGCTAATGAATGTTATGTGATATTGTGTTGTCATAGCAACTATCTGCTGGTTTTGAATACCAAGGTCATACTGCAGCAGCTTGTGTCAGTCAGCTGTAAACAGGTGAAAATTGCTCATGAGTAGTATTTATTTACCCATTAGGTAGCATTCCCCACAGATGAGAATATACACACAACAGTGATATTCTTAATAAAAAACATCATACATGTTGTACTGCTTGCCTATAAATAATCATCATAATTATAGGCATATTTGAGCCTGGGATCTTAAATTCATAACTTTGCTCAACACTAAAAATCATGGACTGACTTGAGATACTAGATTTATAGCTTATTACAACAATCTATACTCTGCTAACAACTTTGCCCAACTACTTCTGCTCCCTCCCTTCTTTTTCCTGTGACTCCAGGGAAGTTAATGGGCAACTTCACCTTTAATGGTACCTTGTGTTAACTACTTATGCCAAACAATTTGTTCCACCCTTGTATTTAACTGTGACATGAGGAGTACATTTCTCAGATCTGTGTAAGCTTGTCTCTCTCACCAACAGAAGTTGGTCCAATAAAAGATATTACCTCACCCATCTTGTCTCTCATGATTGTGCATGTCAAAAAGGTGGGTATGTAGTATTAGACAATGATAGATAATTTTTGTATCTATACATTAAAGCTGTTTGCTAAGATATCTTGGGCCAATTTAATCTTTGGTATCACTCCAGTGAATTCAAATGTAACTTCCTTACACTTCAATGAAGTTACACCAGAGATAAGATTACCTACTATGGTAATTGTATTTCTTCATCACATCAAAGGTGATAAAAACTAGGATGATGACCTTGTGACCACTACTCGTCCCCTCCTATTTGCATTGGCTGCTAATATTCTAACTAACTATTCCAAGAAGGCAGTACATACATAACATACAGATTGGAAAACATATTGATCCAGTAAGTTATTTTTAGTCAATTTTATTTATCAACTACTATCATTGGAGATTTCCCGAGTCAAACTATTAATAGACTAAATTAATTCCTAGTGTAACTCCATTGCTGTTAAAGGAGCTACATCAGGAATATTTTCCTATAGTCTATAAAACATTTCAAAATGTTGCTGCTGTGCAAATATTTAACGTGTACTTAAACATATGTTAATCTGATGAAACCATCCCATTTTAAAATCAAAGCAGACACTCACATATGAGCCAAAACTTTCTGGTGTGGTGGTCCTGAATCTTTAAATATCTAACATGCATCTGACGAAGTGGGTCTTTGCCCACGAAAGCTTATGCTCCTACACTTCAGTTAGTCTATAAGGTGCCACAGGACTCCTCGTCGCTTTTGCAGATTCAGACTAACACGGCTACTCCTCTGTTACTTTAAATATCTAGGCTTTTACATTCTTAATAGTGTCTAAACAATGTTATAATTTAATATTAAATGCAGGCTTGATTGAAAGAGCTTTATATATGTTCTGTGATCTCACCCTTAAATAGGAAGATGCTTAACACTGACAAGAGTTTGGCAATATATTATATTAGCTATTTTTATGTGAGTGAGTATTAAAACTGGATCTGAGAACAATAATGTGGTCATTCTTCTGAGACTTTATGCAGCCAAGAACTAAATTAGTAAGGAAATGTGGCTAAAGTTTTCCTTCCCAATTTACAGCTGTACAGTCATAAACAAAAGGGGAACAAAAATGCATGTAATTATGTTACTCTGGATTATTGTAACTCTGTGGCTTTCATCCTTTTTTCATTTATAGGTCCCTGAAATTTCACATGGAGGTGCAGACCCCCTTGGAAATCTTAGAGGTCTGCATACCACAAACTGAAAATGACTGCTGTACTTACTGTGTCTGAAAGTGTCCACCTTCCCCAAGGCTGGTGCCATGAACTGTGAGTTTCTGATGCCAGTTTTGGTATTTTTCAAAGCAATAAATCAAGAACCCATTACATAAAAGACTGAATTCAGTCTCATCATGACAGCTCCCGGACAATGCAGATTGCAAAGCTCAGGACAAAGTCTGTGAGAACTGGAGACAAAATGTTCTCTGTTGAAAAGATCTGACTAAGGAGCAATCCTCCAGTAAAGAGCAAATGAATTCAGAGTCTGATCATCTTTAGGAAGAGTGGCAAGGACTTTCTCAATCTTTCTATTTTAAATGATGGTCACAATTCCCTTTTATTCCCATGCCTTTCTCCCCTGGAAAAAAACCCTACTCCATGCAGACTTATGACCCCTAAAATGGAGGAATACAGGAAACAGCTGGAAGTCCAAGGAATTAATTATTGGTATTGATTTGGCTCAGCTGCTATTGTGATAAGTGGCATTATAAATTCCATAGATAGATTTAACTTTTACTCTCTAATTTTGTACTAAATAGAAATGATAAAGCAGAAATTGATTCTGTCCTTGTTATTTACCAAACGTAAACCACCAAGGGTCACATTGTCATTTAGTGTTACCCTTGGAATTTATGTTTCAGTACCGACCCTCTAATTGTTTACACACGTGTTTAGCTTTGAACATATGCTTAAGTCTTTGCAGGACCTGGTCTTAAATGTTTGTAGCCAGAAGTTCTGCTTTAAAATATACTTTACAATATGGACCTAAATGGTTAGTAATGTTGAAAATATCAAAAGCTTGCTAACTTTTATTTGTGCAGACGAATGAAGGGGCTGGTTTAGTGCTTTGAAAAGTGCCAAATTGTTACCCATGGAACAGGTATTGCTTGGGGAAGGGTAATACACATTTTTTCATTCCTAACCTATCAACATACCTCAACCCTGACCTGAAGGGGCGATGTAGCGAAAAGAGGGAGGTTCAGTCTCCATTGCCTAGTCCTGGTGTCCCTATCCAACCTCCAAAAAGATCTCGCCAAACTGAGTGGGCAACAAAATGGCAAATGAAATTTAATGTGGATAAGTGTAAAGTAATGCACATTGGGAAAAATAACCCCAACTATATGTACAGTATGATGGGGGCTAATTTGGCCACAACAAATCAGGAAAGGGATCTTGGAGTTATCGTGGATAGTTCTCTGAAAACTTCCACACAGTGTGCAGCGGCGGTCAAAAAGGCAAATAGGATGCTAGGAATTATTAAGAATAGTGATAGAAATGTAGCCGTGTTAGTCTGGGGTAGCTGAAGCAAAATGCAGGACAATGTAGCACTTTAAAGACTAACAAGATGGTTTATTAGATGATGAGCTTTTGTGGGCCAGACCCACTTCCTCAGATCAAATAGTGGAAGAAAATAGTCACAACCATATATACCAAAGGATACAATTAAAAAAAATGAACACATATGAAAAGGACAAATCACATTTCAGAACAGGAGGGGATGCGGGGGGGGGGGGGGGGGAGGAAGGAAGGTAAGTGTCTCTCCCCACCTCTAATATAATCAATTCACAGACACTTACCTTCCTTCCTTTCCCCCCCCCCCCTGCATCCCCCTCCGGTTCTGAAATGTGATTTGTCCTTTTCATATGTGTTCATTTTTTAAAATTGTATCCTTTGGTATATATGGTTGTGACTATTTTCTTCCACTATTTGATCTGAGGAAGTGGGTCTGGCCCACAAAAGCTCATCATCTAATAAATCATCTTGTTAGTCTTTAAAGTGCTACATTGTCCTGCATTTTGCTTCAGGAATTATTAAGAAAGGGATAGAAAATAAGACCCAGAATATCTTACTGCCCCTGTATAAAACTACAGGACGCCCACATCTTGAATACTGTGTACTGATGTGGTCTCCTCACCTTAAAAATATATATTTTGGCCTTGGAAAGTTTTCAGAAAAGGGCAACTAAAATGATTAGGGGTTTGGAACGGGTCCCGTATGAAAAGAGGTTAAAGCGACTAGGACTTTCAGTTTAGAAAAGAGGAGACTGAGGGGGCATATGATAGACGTATATAAAATCATGAGTGGTGTCGAGAGGCCGGATAAAGAAAAGTTATTTATTATTTCCCATAATAGAAGAACTAGAGGACACCAAATGAAATTAATGGGTAGCCGGTTTAAAACTAATAAAAGAAAGTTCTTCACACAGTGTGTAGTCAACCTGTGGAACTCCTTGCCAGAGGAGGCTGTGAAGGCTAGGACTATAATAGAGTTTAAAGAGAAGCTATATAATTTCATGGAGGTTAGGTCCATAAAAGGCTATTAGCCAGGGGATAGAAATGGTGTCCTTGGCCTCTGTTTGTCAGAGGCTGGAGAGGGATGGCAGGAGACAAATCGCTTGATCATTGTCTTCGGTCCACCCTCTCTGGGGTATCCGGTGCTGGCCACTGTCGGGAGACAAGCTACTGGGCTAGATGGACCTTTGCTCTGACTGAGTATGGCTGTTCTTATGTTCTTATATTATGTAATCCCATTGCTCCCCACTTACCCTCCTTGTGTCCTCAATACTCCAGTGACTTTGCTTTCCCCATCCTGCATGCTCCCCAAAAGCCTTCACTGCTGCCCTGACTCCACTCCTCTTTAACCTTCTCCTTTCCTCTCTTCACCCTCCTCTCAGTTCCCATCAGTGCTGACACAATGTCACTTAGGGTTGAAACCAGATAGTTTCAACAAAAATCCGGGACACACTTGACATGACATCACAATCGACATTCCATCTTATTTAGAACATACCGGACAGTTCTATTTTCTCCTTTCTATTTTCTCAATGGGTTTCCCGAACGGAAAGCTCAAATACTGGACTGTTGGGTTCAAAACCGGACACCTGGCAACCGCAATGTCAATCAGCGACCCACCCCCAGCATCCTGTTGTCTTCCCTCTGTGACCCCCTACTCCTCTTCACCGACCCCAGCTCCTGTCTCCCCTCCGTGTCCCCTGTTCCCCGTCCCCCATGTCCCTTCCTAGAGTCTCCCTCGGTGATCTCCAGAGTCCCTTCTAGTGTCTCCCCGCCATGACCCCTGCTCTCCTGCTGGTGTCTCTCCTCAGTGAGCTCCAGCTTCCCTCCTAGTGTGTCTCCCCTCTGTGACCCCTGCTCCCCTTCACTGGCCCCCATGTCCCTTCCTCGTGTCTCCCGCAGCGACCGCCAGGTTCCCTGCTAGTGACCCCCGCTCCCCTGCGGGTGTCTCCCCTCCGCGAGCCCCGGATTCTCCCGCACCCCAACCGTCCCTCTCCGGCAGGGGGCGCTGCGGGCCGCGGGGCGTCACCCTCTGCCCACCCGCACGGGGAGCAGCCGCAGCGGCACTTCCGGTTTGGCGCGGGCGGCGGCAGGCGCAGGGCCCGGGCGGAGCAGGCGGCGGCGGCGCGGGGAGCGGAGCGGAGCGGCCGGGATGGCGGTGGACGCGCGGCGCCTGGAGGGTCTGACCCTGCACCAGCTCAACGAGCTGCTGGAGGACGAGGAGCAGCTGCAGGGCATGGCCCGGGAGATGGAGGAGGTGAGCGGGGCGGGCGAGGGGGCTCCCCGGGCTGGGCGTGGGGGGGGGGGCCTGACACCGGCGGGGGTCGCGGGCGGGCTGGGGGAGCCCCTGACCGAGCCCCGCGTCGAGCTGCTGCCGGGAAAGCTCGCTCGTTGGGGGGCGTCTCTCCGCAGCCGAGGGGAGACAGCGACACGCCTTCTCCGGCCGTGTGCCGGGCTCGGGGCTGCCTGCGCTGGCGCTGGCTCCTGGTAGATTTGACGGGTGTGTGTGTGGGGTGGGTGTGTGGGGTGGGTGGGGGGGGGTCTGTGGGCAAGGCCCCCTCCTTCAAGGAGAAGGATTGATGAGGCGGGTTAAGGAAACACGCTGCCCCTCTGCTCTGCCCGGCGATTGTGGGGTTCCACCTTCCATTTGCGCTTGCTGCTTTCCATTGTAACTTGCTAAAAGTGAGGCGCTCTTGGGGGGTCACAGCTTCCAGTCTTGGATGTAATTCTCCCTCCCCACCCTCATTCTCGCTTAGAAGCGAGTGATCTGTTTCCTCTTCATGTGAGTTGCTTTGCTGCTGCAGGTTTGGTAATAAAAAAAAACCCCGATCAAATAAGAAACCTCTGGGAGTTGACTGTTTTCTATCCTCTTTTGTTGGTAGTCTATAAGGGAACATTTCTGCTCTGTGCAGTAGCCGGATAGTACAAAAGCAGAAAGCCAGCCCAGGCTACAGGTTTGAAATGCTGGAAGTACTCAACAGATCATTGTACTCAACTGTAGACAACCCACTATAGCTGAGATTGAATCAGTCTTTCCATTAATACACCTCTTGTTTCCATGGATTTTCTTACTTGAGGGGGGAAAAAGTGCTCCAGAATAAAACATGTTTATGGTCTCAGGCTAAAACCAACTGTTTTTTCAAGCTAACATGAAAGAGAATTCCATTTGGCACGGTGTGTATCTTGAATAAAGAAGAGAAAATTAGTTGAGTTTTGGTCCTGCTTTTTAGATATTTGTTTTGTTAGTGTATTAGAGCCTCAGGAAATTTGGACTAGATGCATTTTTAGAACTAGTGTCTGTTACTGTTGTAGCAATATCTGTATGAATGCTGTATGTTGTAGTCTGATATAAGACCTAAAAACTAGATCATAGGTCTTCCTACAAAATTCCACAGATGTTTCAGTTATGTGCATAACATGACATGAAATCTCTTCATGTTTAAAATTATTGAAGAAACATGTATATAGCAGAGCTAAAGCATGTGCTCTTGTGTTCCTCACTAGGCATAGGATAACTTCTAATTTGAATGATCCCAGAAATACAGTGTAAAGGAAAGCTGGTGGCTGGCAATTGGGAGTTCTGCTTTAAAGAAAGCAATTAAAAAGTTTATCTGCATGTTTATTCTTGTGTACTTACTCTTATGCAGTCATAAGGGGCTGACAAAGAGTCTTGTTAAATCATTGCATTAAGGAAATAACACAAATTTAAACTTGTTCAAAGATCAGTCTGAAATAACTATTGTAGTGCACCCTGTTGTGGTTACCTGTTGCATCACAGGTCACAAAATGTGAAATATGGAAATAAGTAGGTAATTTGTGGAGTACCAGATATAAGTGAAATTCCTTTTCTCCAGTGGATTCGCCACTCAGTTTAATGTTAAAAGAAATAGTATGTTTTTTTTAGCTTTATTGCTGTCATAACTAGGATGCGTAGAGGACTTTGTCAGTGTTCTTATATGATGTTAAATTGTAATGAAATCTTGTTACAGGCTAAATGTAAAGTGAATTCAAAAGGTCCAGCAGTGTGGGTGACAAGGGAGGGATCACCTGAGGGTTATCTATTGTGTTCCCTCCCTATGAGGTATCTGGTATTGGCTACTGGTGGTAAGACAGGATATTGGGCTAGAAGGATCGTTGTTCTGACCCATTATGGCTGTTCTTATGTTATTTTTCAGTGTAAGAAGGTGGGCCAGATTCTCAGACAGTGTAAATTGGAGTTGCACCTTACAATGAAATCTAACAGTTTATTCCAGTTGAGGATCTGGTCCATTGGGCGTATGATTTTTTTTTCCAGGATGTACAGGTCAAAACTGGATGTACTTTGTGGGAGACTAGCATGATTAAAAATGGTATAAACTCTTTTCAGTCATTAGAACTAGCTTGTTTTCTCAAATTGATCAATTTGGCAAGAGAAACATTTTAAATTGTCAAATTCCTCAGGCCTGAAGAAATATTTTCTGGTATATGGTCTATGTGGCTAAGTTTGAAGTTATTCAGTGTTGAGCCAAAATACAGCTATGTTATTGTCTACTATAATATAGTCATTTTCATTGTGTATAGAAACTTTAACATAGTCTATCCGATTAAAAATATATTTGCCCAATTCTGGAGTGGTTCACTCTTCCTAATGAGTGCTGCCAAATGTCCTAAAATGGTGAAATCACAAAATTTAATAACTCAGATTTGACTGGGTGCCAGCTATCACATTGTTTTGCTTAGTTTTCTAAAATTCTGGTAAAATTTGTCTTCCTCCTCTTACTTATTTTAACTTTTTTAGTGTCATTGGGTTTGCACTACAAAGGTCTGATCCAGCAGTGTTGTGTTCATGGGCAGACCCCTGTACCCATGAGGACACCACGGGTACGTCTAAACTACATCCCTTTTTCGAAAGAGGGATATACATTAGATATATCAAAATTGCAAATGAAGCCAGAATTTGAATTTTCCACGCTTCATTTGCATTATCGCATCTCGGCGTTCTTTCAAAAAACGCTATTTTGAAAGTGAAACCACAGTCTAGGCATGGTTCTTTTGAAAAAGGTTTTTATTTTCAAAAGATCCTGTATTCCTCAAAAAATGAAGTTTACAGGATCTTTCGAAGAAGGCGTTTCCTTTTGAAAGAACCACGTCTAGACTGCAGTTTCACTTTAGAAATAGCATTTTTCGAAAGAACGCTGAGATGCAATTATGCTAATGACGCACAGGAAATTCAAATCCTGGCTTCATTTGCAATTTCGGTCTGTCTAATTTACATCCCTCTTTGGAAAGAGTGATGTATTCTAGACATAGTCCAGGTGTCTTTAGTAGGAGTCCACACAGGCTTGGGGATCCATTCAAATGTACCATGCTACTGGTTTAGGTCCCATGTCCCTAAAAGGAATAATTTAATTGAGCATGTTTTTAAGTCATGCTTCTTGGGGTGTGTGGGGTTTTTTGTTTGTTTGTTTGTTTTTTAAGATCACTTAAATTTTTTCCTGTCAAAGTTGATTGAAGCTAAATACTTGACAATCGAAAAATCCTGTGTTTTTATTGTTCAGGAACCACCCAACTCATAGAACAATATTCTGCTCGCAAGAAGGAATAGCAGTGCTATTTTTACATTAATCAGAGAATCTCAATGATGGATTCAAAACTGAGTTTAGCAGCTAATGACTATATATGTGTGATCTCAGTGATAGAAGATTCAGCAGCCTTTTCAGGTTCTTTGCAGATATGGATTTTTCCCTTCGTACGTGTTTTGGAAGTGTAAATTAGTAACCATGAACCATCATGATATTGAACTCTGTGGTTCTTTAAAATGTTACAAAGTACAACAGGCAAAAGCATACTTTGTCTATGAATTTCAATATGTAAAATCAAGAAGCCAAAAATATAATTTCTCCATCATTCCTATGATTTCAAAGTACAGCAGTAACCACAAGAAAGTTTTCAAGTCCAGTCTGTTTCTCAAAAGCTGCTTGAAAAGAACTGGTGATAAAGAAAACTTAAGCTTAATCCAAGCAAATAGATGCTCAGATTTCTTGGATCGTTAATCCTCCTTTAAAGCCATGTTGTGTATGTAGTGAGGTACTGTTTGGCTAATATGAAACAAAGTTAGCAATTAAATATGCCTGTAAGTACAGGTTTTTTCCATAAATATCAAGTTAACAAATAGCCTACATCTACCAAGTTCAAATTATTGTTGTTTGTGCTTTCTTCCTGATGTATAAACAGATAAGCCTTTTTACTAGGGATGTTAAAATGTGTTTATTTAGGTAAATGTGTAATTACAGAAAAAATACAGAAGTTACACATTTACTGGCCGGGGGGGCTCCCACTTGCCCCCCTCCACATTGCTGCCTCTGATATAGCAGTATGTGTGTGTGGGAGGAGGAGGGGGGAATCAAAGCTCTATGGGAGCTGGTATGAGTAGGGAGCTCCTCCTACTTGTCACTCTCCTCTCACATTGCTGCCTGGTACAGAGACAGCAACAAGGGGTAAGGAAGGGCAAAAAGCCTGCTCCCAGTGCACCCCAACCCCTACCTGCCTGCCCCCCATGATGCTGTCTGCATGTAACCAATGAAGATTAACCAATGAGCCTGAAAATGTGCTGGATGTATCACAGATAAATAGTATAGTGTACTTGCCCCAGAGACTTTGTACTGCTCTTTGTTGTACTTTTGTTAGTGCAGTTGTGTCATGAGGACCACAACATGTGCCAGTGAAAACTGACAACATATATTTTTCTCACTGTCATCTAGATCACTGAAACACTACCAGGAGGGAAGACTGGCATGCCTTTGCACTTTTGTATAGTTTGCTTTATGGTGCTAATCTTCTCTAATATTTTCTTGAATGTGCTAATATTTTTACTCCAGTGGAGTAGTTATCCCCATTCTATACATAAGGAATGATGGGTTTACATAATTTGTCATTGGTGATCCATGTCCAGTGACAGAGCCCAAGAATTGAGTCTGGCTCTCTTGAGTTGTAGTCTAGTCTATTGCTGTCATCGGAAATATCCTTTCGGTCCATATTTTCAGGCTGCTCTTTCAAGAGAACTTGGGCATTAATATACAACTCTGAAAAACAGGATGCAGAAGATAATATGATCCCACTGTTTCTTTAACAACTAATCTGTACAAGTTTGGAGAAAGATCTATTAACATTTAAATTCAGATTGGTGTATTTTTGGGATAGTTCCATATAATATAAATAGATCAATACTAAGTCTAAAAAAGATGTAAAAAAACCCCAGAGAAAATGTATGCCAAATATCCATAATAACCTAATTATTTAGTTATATGAATCAGGTACTTTCTTGTCCTGATTGGCCCCTTGGTACAACTGCATTGTAAATGTTAAATATTAAGAATTTGGATTGAATTAACCAGACTCAACTGTTGTAGGTTTTTTATCCATGCATCTCATTCCATCTCACATATTTGGATGAAAGCTTGGATTCTGGTCTATATGATAGAATTAATATACTAGCACTGAAAAAAGTGAATAATTTTTGTAATGAATTACAAAAAGGGAAAGAGCATCAGTCTGCTGAGGGAAAGAGCATCAGTCTGCCTTTCTCTTAAGGCCCTAAAATCTAATATATTTAATCTTTGAGTGCCCAAGAAAGGGGTTGTAGCTTTAAATAGTGTGTGTGCAGAGTATAATATCTGAGTGTGATGTTAGTGTCTGAAAATGTGCCACTTTCTACTAACTTAATCAGATTGAATAAAAACAAATCAGTGATGTAAATTTAAGTTAAAGTTTTTCTTCCACCTGATAATGAATATATGATTAGTGGTCTTTTTTATAATATGAAATCAGAGGAACATTAAGTTGTTGCTTTCAGTATGTTAGACTCTTAGAACTCTACTTAGTGGAAGATACAAAATAATGAGGAAAAATGAAGGTTAATCCCTCCCCAAACCTTAAAATTGAGAAAGAGAGGAAGTTCTCATCTTTTAGATTCAAATTTGAAAATTTAGGGTAATAGTAGCTAGTCTTGCTCTAAAATTCTTTACCTACAGGGAGTGCAAGTAAAATTTTGATCATAGCAGTTTCATTTTATGCCACAAGTCCTGTATCTGCTCATGCACTGAAATACTAGTGCAGTATTATGAAAAGACAGAGGATGGTATTCAGTGCTGGTTCAGTGGACTTCAAGTGATAAAAATAAAGGAAACTTGCCAGAATGCCAACATGTAATTTAGAAATGTTGATTTCCAATTTATTCATAAGTATGAACTGTTCTTGCTTTTCTGATGTACTCTTTGGCAGTATTTATTTACAAGAAGGAATTTTAGCAAACATTTCCCACTGGTAATAAAATGCTAGCAGTAGCTAAAGCTTTGATTACACTTGAGTTCCTACCGATGATACCACAAAGTCTGATGGTGGCAGAATGGGAATTACTTTGCTAAAATCTCCAGTATAGGCAAAACCTTAGATGCAAAGAGATTGTAGCAATGAAAATAATTTTCACATGAGAACTTGTCACATTTGGGTAATTTTCTTTAACATAGTTGAATCTACATATCTATTTGATAAGTGTCTCTTATTTTCTTACATACTTACACAAGAAAATTCCTTGTGTTTTTATATATAAGCACTGATCTTTAAACCAAATTTTAACCAAATTTTCAGATACTAAAATTCTTGACCAATTAAACAGTTATTGAAATAATATTTGGCTAATCTAATATTCATAATGTTCTGTTCTGCTTGAAGGAAGATCATAGCACTGTCCTAATATAGCTTCTTATTTTGACTTTTCTTTTGCTTTTGTAAAATAGTGTCAAAAGAATAGAGGGGGCAGCAGGGGGGGGAGTACTGTGGGATTGGAAAGGGAAACCTGAAACTAATGTGGGCGAGAGTTAAATTTAAAGCAGGTTAATGATTATAGCTAGAACATTTTATGTGAATTTACTAATTCACAAAAAAGAAGGATTTTTAGTGGAAATCCTGACAGACTATTTACTGTATTGTCTGCCAATGCAAGATTATAATTATGGTAGGATTTGCCAGACTTTGTGGCTAGTTGGGGTTAGTCTCATTCAGACTTGGCATTAAAGTAAGTATCTGGTTTGGAATTGTTCCCTTAGGGACACACAGTCTAAAACTAAACTATAAGGTAACTGACCATGATTGCTCAACACAAATGAGTCTTGGAGCATCTCTTATGTAAACCAGTGTTTTTAAGTGTTGAACAAGCTTCTTTGGCATGGCAGGAAAATAAGGGTTTTTAAAAAATATGCCTAGGTATGTGTGACTATGGTTTCAGTTTTTCCCCCGCATAGTTTTGTGCCTTTATAATTATATATATTTAATTTCAAATGACCCAGTCAGCATTAAGCAATCCCCTATCATTAGGTTCCTCTTCTAGTCAGCTTTGTATTGTTACATTAAATGTTCAGGGGATGCAGTGAAAGCTCAAGTAGTGAAATTAGAAAGTCACTATCTAAGGTGGCAGGAACTGTCTTGTTGCCAGTTCTGACCAGTGCTTTGCATCAGTGTTTCAGAATTACAGCTTCATCCACGATTACATTTTTATCTAACTTTCAGAAAGGTTTGTTTCATTTAGATTTAACTATTTTTTTGTGGGCTTGGATTATGTACTTGAAAATGTAATTCTTGTGGTTTGTGTCTTAATTACCAGATTTGATTTTTTCTGAGAGAGTTCCAGAGGGAAGGCTCACACACAGTTAGCTGAAAGAAGCGTTCTCCCTGCTGGCTGGAAATGGATCCGAGAGAGATTGCTTGAGACAGTTTTTGGTTTAGGTTTCACATTCTTTTGTACAGCATATTTAAAAGTCTAATGCTATAAGTCCAGCATTTGTAAAAGTCCTTGCTATAAGTCCAAGATACGTTCAAAAAAACTTGGACTTATAGCAAAACAACTTAAAGCAGGGAATTTTTTTCCCACGACTGACTTCCATTTGCTCCTTTTTTTTTTTCCCCATGACTTAAAAGCAGGGAATGGGAGGACTTATAATGCATCAGTTCATATAAGTTCAACAACTTTAGCATGGAATGGATGTATACTGTGGCGACTTTACACTGGGACGCCCCATACTTCAGTTTGCGCTCAGTTATCATAATGGAAAGGATTCCCCTAAACGCCTCATTTCTGTCAGCTGAAGGTCTTCAGTTTGTCTTTAGTCTTTGTCTTCAGTTTGTCAGGATCTACCATTAGATCTTGGAGCCTCTGACAGATGAGCCTGACTGGTTTGGCCAGGAAGCTATCAAGCGCTGGCACTTCAGTTGCCCTTCCACCCACTGTCCTGCTGCTCCTGCCCTCTGCCTTGGAGCTGCCCCCTGGGAGCAGGAGGATATGGGAGGGAGAAGAGGGGGGCTAATGACAGGGTGTCTCTCCTCCCCCCACTCCTGTACCCTATCCCCACCCAGAGAGATGGGGATGGAGGAAGCTTAGCAATGCAAATCTCTGTCACTCTCACACACTGTGTGTGTGTCTCAATCTCACAAACACACACTGTTCTTCCCTCTTATCTCCTGACCCAACACATACGTGGGTTGTTGTTACAGTTTGCAAGCAGTAAAAGGAGTGTTATTTTGGGTTTGTGACTGGTCTCTGCATTTTATAATTTTCATTTCTCTCTTACGCTTAAATGTAATTCTTTGATTAGTGAGGTTCTAAGATGCCTAACCTGGTGTGGCTGGAGTCATTATCCCTGTGATAATTGCTGCTCCTGAAAGAGGCTGGCATGTCCCTGCATCCCCTGTGAGAGGCAGAGCAGGGGGTCTCCACATGCTGTCCTTGCCTGCAGACACCACTCCTGCAGCTCCCATTGATCAGTAGCAGGGAACCATGGGCAGAAGCTATGGACTCAGTGCCTAAAGATGAGGGGCAGTACATGGTGCCATGGAGCTATTGCTGTACATGCCAGCTGCTTTCAGGAGTGGGGCAGAGCCAGGGCAGGGCTAAGACTGCCGTAACCCCACTGCTTCACCACGCAGAAGCCGTCTCAGTTAAATGATGCCCAGCCAAAGCCTGCTTCCTGAACCCCTGTCTCAGCCCTGAACCTCCTCCTGCCCCCAACCTTCTGCTTCAGACGTGAGACCTCCAACACCCAAACTCCTTCCCAGAGCTTGCACCCTGAAACCCTTCCTGGAACCCAATCCCCCCACTCTAGGATAAGCCCGGAGCCCCTCCCTCACTCCAAACTCCTTGGCCCAAATCAGAGCCTGCATCCCAGGCTGTTGAAAGTGAGTGAGGAAGGGGGATGAAGGGGGATGGAGTGAGCAGAGTGAGGCCTCAAAGAAGGGGTGGAGCAGGGGCAGGGTCTCAAAGAAGGTGCGGGAATAAAGTGGATCAGGGTATTTAGTTTGTGATAGATCTTACATTGTACTTAAATAAAAAAAGTGATCTTGTGGTTAAAAAGATTGGAGACCACTGAGCTAACCCATCTTGGCTGTACCCTCCTTAAGTGTAATACTGTAAAATGCAGCCCCACAGTTGACAAAGGCAATGTATTTGGGATTGCTATTCATTTAAAAATAATGGAATCACTTAATTTATTGGTGTACTAATATAAAAAAAACCCTAAACAAATCATAGGTTATTAATGAGATGATGCGTTTGCTTCCATTAGACTTGTATATAAACTGTTTTGTACGTCATGTCTCTTTTTTTTGTGATAACTACAGAAATTGGATTTGGAATTAGTTTTTAAATAGATACAAACATTTTGGTAACATGATATAATATAGACAGTCATGTTTAGCATAGTATACCACGAGAGGACTTATTCAAACTGCATTAAAAATGAAGGTTGGTAATTTGCATCTTGACTGGTCAAAGATGATTATTTGACTGAGGAATGTCAGCTGAGCTGCTCTGTTATCTGGAAGTTCTATGTTACCACATGCTCAGAGAACAGCCAGGCAGGAAAATACTCCAGTGTTCTAATTCATAGCATTTGTACTTCCATTTTAGGCACACCTGTAATCCATTTTGGTTCAAGATGAGATTTCTTAGGATGATACTTCCATCTGAAAAACCAGGTGGAAGATACTTAGGTGATCTTTTTCATATATTATTGAAAGTAAATCTTTGAAATACCCAAAGGTTTCAATTACTTTCTCTTCACTGCAGAAACTTGTGGGACTTACTAAGGCTTGGTCTACACTTAAGTTTTGCTAGCTTATCTATGTCAGTTATGGGAATGAAAAGAATCACACTGCTAACCTACTTAGATCTGCCAGCAAAAGCTTTAGCCATGGGCATGATATAGTTTATTTTGTTTGAGGAACTGAAATAAGATGAATAGCAGCAATAAATATCTCTGCATATAGTGAACTTTTCTAGTTTAGCTACATTGGAAAACCCTTTATAGTGCAGACAAAACTTGATTGGAGAATAATTGGAAGAGGAATAGTGTTCTCTTGTTACTTTAGAAGAATATTCACACTTTATTGTAATATATAAACAAGTCGGCAATATGACGCTTAATACAGTTCTTGAAGCCATTTCTTCTGAATTAAATAATCTTAAATAGGAAATTTCAATATGTTGACCTAAATTAGGGATGTTAAATCGAGAGTAATTTGCATTTTGCATCGACTGTTCGATTAGTTGATAGGGTGCCTCCGCCTTTGAAGTGTAGTAACAGCCCTGGGGCTGTTGCTACACCTCAAAGAAGAAAGCACTGCATGGAGCCTGGGGTCAGCTGCCCCTTTGAAGCATCCCCTCTACTTCCTCTCTGGCTGCCTCTTTCTAATAGAGGCAGCAAGGAGGAGAGGGTGAGAAGCAACTAGTTGACAGGCTATCCAATAAGTATTTGCTTATTGGATAGTCAACTAGTCCTTCACATCCCTAACCAAAACCGTGTTTTTAATCTTAATTGTAAGATTGTTTAGCTTGCTTTACATTCTGTGGAGGTGGACAAAGTTGATGTTGCACATCATTCAACTTGCCACTTCCAAGAAAACCGAGATATAAACAAATGTTAGGAAACATTAAAGAAAGTAAAATTATGTAAGCAGTTGTGTTTGATATGATGGTAAACACCGATAATGTTCACCTTCTGTAGGAAAATGTGGCCTTGTTAGAGATGCAGAGTCATTGAGACTGACTCAACTGAGTTGATCGTGTTTTATTTTCCGTGCATCTTAAACAGTGATGCACTTGAAAAAGTGAGTTTAACAGATTGTTCTTAGAACTCTTCTCTCTTTATATATAAAAATTTTCTTGTGGGACAACAAAGTGACGTCACAGCATCCGGGGTGGAGGAATAGGCACAGGCAGGTAAAGCCCCGCCCCTACCCTGCTCCTTCCACTCTAGACCCTGCTCCAGCCTGGGCACTTTCTCTCTCTCCACCTCCACCCACTACCAGCCCGGCCTTCTCCATCGGCCACATGGAGAACTAGGCTGGGGTGCTATGACTTGGCCTTCCCTGGCCTCTGGGGGTAGGGCCTGGCCTGATGCTGCTTCACCCAGGAGAACAGGGTTAATGTTAGGCTGTGGCTGGGAGGGTGTGTGTAGGAGGGGGAGAGGGCCCGGGCTGGTGTGGCTAGGGGTGGGGAGAGGGAAGGGGCCCAGGCTGATGTGGGGCAGGGTGTGGGAGAAAAGGCCTGGGTTAGCACGGTTGGGATCGAGGGGGGTGAAGCCCGGGCTGGGGTGAAGTGGGGTGGAAGAAGGGACCTGAGCTGGTGCAGCCAGGGGCAGGGCAGCGTGGGGAGGGAGAAGGGTCCCAGGCTGGCGCAGGGTGGGGATGGGTAGGAAGAAGGGGCCCAGACTGGTGCAGCAGCAGCCTGGCTCTCCCGAGTGACCAGGTTGCTTCCCTCAGCACCGTGGGAGAGGGATTGGCAAGTGTAGTGAGCAGGGAGCACAGCCCCCTCTTACGCTTTAAAGATAAAGTTTAGTTTTTCATCTGTTAAAAGTATCTTTTGCTGGTAAGATACTGAAATAAATAAGTTGACAACTTTTTAAAGAGAACTTTCTTCAAAGCATCATAGACAAAGCCTACTTTTATGACACAACATCGTGACTTAGCTTTTTTGAAGGTGGTACAATCTGAGTCTGATTCTTGCTAATATATTTCCTTGATTTTTATCTTTCTCTTCACACCATATTTATGGGATAGCTGGGTATTATCCATGATCTGCAGAGGGAGAAAGATTAACAGTTTGCAATATGGGAGTTGGGTATTTTGCCCAAGGTCACTTAGTAAATCTACATAGCCAGTGGCAGCAAGCCTCCAAGCTCAGGTCAACCAACTCGAGTTCTTAGGGCTCACACAGTGGCTCTAAAGCGGCACTTAACTTGTAGCTCAGGCTCTGAAGCCTAGTACTCTCCCGGACTTCAGAACTTGAGACCAAATGGTCAAACTGCTAATTTTAGCACCATAATGTGAGCCCTGAAAGCCTGAGTCTGTCAACCTGGGTTTGGGGACTTTTTGCTGTCGGCTGTGTAGACATATCCTAAATGAATCCGTGCCAGAGCTAGGATTAGAATTTGGGGCCCCTTTGAGTCGCTCAGCTTCTTCCTTCAGACCATGCTTCCTCACAACAATTATTATTTAAATGTGTTCTCCAAGGTCACTTAAAGCCTATTGCAGGGTTGGGCATTTGACCTGTCAAAAAATTATTGGTCTAATATTTTAAAGCACTGATTTATTATTCAAATATTTTTAAGCATAGGAAAGAATAAGGCTTGGTTCCCCAGAAGGCTTACCTTTAAATATTTATGTTTAATTGCAAAAACCAAGTTACTTACAATATTATTTTAAATCAGAAAAATAGGAAGTACAGTGAAAAAAAGTTCTAAAAATAAAAGAATGATACCATGATGCAATCAGAAATGGAGTCCGACTCCTATATCAGAGTGCTGTTGGAGTATTTGACCAGTCACTTGATGGAATTGCCAAACCTATTGTTACTTAAATTGGCTTGTGTGTAAAAGAGCAGGTTTTGAAATTTGGAATGTTCCTTCATTACATAACAGTGGTTGGGCAGCCTGTGAGGCATACTTAATGAAATCTTAGAATCTAGAACTAGAAAAAAAAAACCGGTTAGGTTATCTAATCCATCATCTGCATGCCAAAAACTAGTTTGTTTCCTGTTGTACATTTACTGTATTTTTATCTAGTGTCAAAAATGCCAAAGATGGTACCTCCCCTTCTTGAGAAACTATTTCACAGCCAACATTCACTAAGATTTTCTTGTTGTTCTGTCTAAATATTCCCTTCTTTACTTTCTTCTTTTTTTTACTAATTTTACACACTTTATTACACTAATTACTTTACCTCCTGTTTACACTTTCAGATATAGGTTGAAACTCTCTGATCCAGCAGCATCCATGGTCTGGCATGATTTTAGCTGGATGTCGACTTTTCATGGGTGAAGCCAATTTTCCTGCAGTCCCATAAAGTTTGTTTACATCCAACAGTCCTGGCTCTCGGTGTTCTGTGCTGTTATTTAACTTTAATTCACCCCAAAATGTCTTCTAAGAGCCCAGTAAGCAGTGGAAATGTTGTAATGCTCTCTATGGAGAAAGGCTGTTCTCAGTAGTGACAGATGGCAGAACAAGGAGCAATGGTCTCAAGTTGTTGTGGGAGAGGTCCAGGTTGGACATTAGGAAAAACTATTTCACTAGGAGAGTGGTGAAGCACTGGAATGGGTTACCTAGGGAAGTAGTGGAGTCTCCATCCCTAGCGGTGTTTAAGTCTCGGCTTGACAAATCCCTGGCTGGGTTGATTTACTTGGGATTGGTCCTGCCTGGAGCAGGGGGCTGGACTTGATGACCTTCCAAGTTCTTTTCCAGCTCTATGGTTCAATGACTCTATGACAATATTGACCTCCCAAGGTTCAGCAAATTCTCTGGTTTGAGGTCCCAAGGATGATGGATTAGAGCAGTGGTCCCCAACCTTTTGAGGTTGTCGGGCGCCAGGGGGCGTGGCCGTTTGCCCGCCGGGCGCTGGGGGCGGCCCCCACCTAGCCGCGCGCCCAGGGGCGGCCCCCACCTAGCCGCGCGCCCAGGGGCGGGGCCCCACCTAGCCGCGCGCCCGGGGCCGGCGCTCCCCCCCCCCCTGCCGAGTGCCGCGCGCCCGGCGCTCCCCCCGCCAAGCGCGCTCCCCCCGCAAGTGCCCGTGTGCCATGTGCCCGGGGCCAAGCCAGCCCCGAGCACCTGGCGGGCGCATTGAAATGCCCCCGCGGGCGCCGTGTTGGGGACCATGGGACTAGAGTAGTTCAACCTATATTTGTCTCCTTTATCCCACTGGTTATTGCTTAGCTATGTTATATGTATTTAACAGTTTGCCAACTTGAGAATGATCAGACACTACCAATTGCAACTGGTCTTGCAGGTAACTGGGACAACTTAAAATTGAGAATTATAATAACCGCCCTTATAAGTAATAAAGACACACAATCCCTAGAGGTGATTTAGGGATGTTAAATATTGACTAATTGAATAGTTTTTTGCACCGACAATTTGATTAGTTGATAGGGTGCCTCTGCCTTTAAAGTGTAGCAACAGCCTTAAGACTGTTGCTGCACTTCAGAGGCGAAAGCACTGCATGGAGCCTGGGGTCAGCACTGCTATAAGTAATTCATATTGGTACAATCTGGGTGTTTTAATGATAAAACATAGTTTTGGTTTTGGTGCTGGCCATCGCATATTCTTAGTAGCCATTGGCATTCTATACTGGAAGGATTCCTTTCACCAATTAAAAGTATCTGTCTGTCTTGGTATTATATGGGTGGGGAACCATTTTTGGGTCAGTGGCTGCTAACCCACAAAAAAATCAGAGACAGCATACAAGTGAGAAGCAAAAAACCAAACCAAAAAACAAACCTTCATTGATATGGCCTCCAACTGAGAATCAGAAAGACACTTTCCATATTAGCCTTGCATATCAGAACCTAGTGGGGCCCAGGCTATTAAATTTTGTGTGCTCGAGCCCCATGAGGGGATAGCGGGAGGCTGAAGTGTCAGCACAAGTTCCCCAGTGCTGAGGAGGAGTCTCAAGCCTCAGGGGCCAGATCTAGCCAAGGTCAAGGGGTGCATCTAGGTTCCCAGGCTGTAGGCTCTCTGCCCCAGCTGTATAACATGACTGCACAAAATACTACATGTATGTGTATTTACAGCACTTTATGAAATACACATTGTGTATGTTGGTCTTGAAGGATTTAATCCCTCTACTAGCACAATTTAATCAATAATAAGAAGTTTCAGTTTGTATGTTAACTAAATGTTAAACTAGGAAATGGATGGACATATAGAGGCTATACAAAAGGCAGATGAGAGGAAGGAAGCAGCAGCTAAATAAACAGATGGGTGGACACTGGAAATATTAGTATAAAATAGATAACATGAAGAGGATTAGGGAGAAAACAATGAACAAAGTTAACTGAAAAAAAGAACGGTTACTTACCTGTAACTGTTGTTCTTCGAGATGTGTTGCTCATGTCCATTCGAAGTAGGTGTGCGCGCCGCGTGCACCATGTCTTCCGGAGCGTTTTCCCTAGCGGTACCCATAGTGCCGGCAGGGTACCCCCTGGAGTGGCGCCGCGAGGGCGGGGCATAAGTACCCCTGCCAGCGCTGCCCCGCCTCAGTTCCTTCTTGCCGGATACTCCGACGAAGGGGAGGTAGGGTAGGAGTCGAATGGACATGAGCAACACATCTCGAAGAACAACTGTTACAGGTAAGTAACCGTTCTTTTCTTCTTCGAGTGGTTGCTCATGTCCATTCGAAGTAGGTGACTTCCAAGCTAACCCCAAGGAGGAGGGGTCGGAACAGTCATAGCACCAGAGTCATAAAGGAAGGTGAACAATCAACAGATTTATTTGAACAAATAAACAGTGACAAGTCACCAACCCAGAACAAAGACAACGAGATGTGTATATTTACATATTTACATCACAGATTTGAGGACTGCAGAGCCCACCCTTGCATCCTCCCTGGCCTGTTGAGGTAGCGCATAATGCGTTGTAAACGTGTGGAGGGAAGACCTGGTGGCTGCCCTGCAGATTTCTGTGATAGGCACTTGGGTGCCGAAGGCTACCGAGGATGCCTGCGCCCTGGTGGAGTGTGCCTTTACCCTGGGCAGGGTTTTACCCGCCAGTTGGTAACACTCTGCTATACATTGCACCACCCATCTTGATAACCTTTGGGTAGAAACAGGCGAACCTTTTCCCTTTCCCCCAAATGTGACAAACGACTGTTGGGATTTATGGAAGGGCTTGGTTCAGTCGATATAAAAAGCCAGCGCTCGCTTGGTATCCAGGGAGTGTAGAACACGCTCCTTAGGGGATGCGTGAGGTTTAGGGAAGAACACTGGTAGATAAATCTCCTGGATAGGTGAAAAGGAGAAACCACCTTCGGGAGGAAGGTTGGATGAGGTCGTAGCCTCACATTATCGCAAGAAAAAACAAGGTAGGGCGGCTCTATGGTCAGCGCCCTTAACTCTGATACCCTTCTAGCAGACGTAATGGCTACTATGAAAACAACCTTCAATGAAAGGTGCTTCAGCGAACAGTTAGCCAAGGGTTCGAAGGGATGGGACGTAAGCCTGTGGAGAACCAGATTGAGGTTCCATTCGGGGTATGTAGCCCTCACCGAGGGATACAATTTCTCCAACCCCGTAAGAAACCTCTTAACCACCTGGTTAGAAAAAAGAGAGGCTTCTGCCGTACCCACATGGAAGGCGGAGAGAGATGCCACATGGACTTTAATAGACGAAAAGGACAAGCCAGAGGAACGAAGTTGAAAGAGATAGTCGAGAATAGCTGGGATAGGAGCCGAAGATGGCTCTACTCCTCTCCGGGACGCCCAAGACGAGAAGCGCCGCCACTTGGCAGCGTACGACCGTCTCGTAGAGGGTTTCCTGCTGCTAAGGAGCACCATCTGTACCTGTCGGGAACATTCCCTTTCCGGTTGGTTCAACCACGGATAAACCAGGCCGTCAGGTGGAGAGACCGGAGATCCGGGTGAACCATTATTCCTCCGTCCCAAGGTTGGGTTAGTAGGTCCCGAACTGGAGGGAGTACTAAGGGAGCCCAGGCCAACATGTCCACCAGGATGGGGAACCAGAGCTGTCTGGGCCACCTGGGGGCTATGAGGGTGATCGAGGACCTGAAAGTTCTCGCTCTGGTCAACACCCTGGAGATTAGTGGAAATGGGGGAAAGGCGTAGAGGACGCCCTTTAGCCACGTGGTCGTTAGGGCATCTCCCTTGGAAAATTTCCCCAGCCCCAGCAGAGAACAGTAGTTCCTGCATTTTGTATTGTGTGCCGAGGCAAACAGGTCCAGGTGGGGATAGCCCCACCTGTGGAAAACCTGGATGAGTACAGAATCCTTGAGCGACCATTCGTGGGCTCCAAAGGATCTGCTCAGTGTGGTTCTTTCACCCGAGGAGGTATTCCGCCTGGGGCGAGATGTTGTGCGTGACACATAGATGCCATAACAGCAGGGCTTCCTTGCACAGAGGAGGGGAACGTGCCCCACCCTGTTTAAGGTAGAAAACTGCTGCAGTGTTGTTCATACCTACCAGGATGGAGCGGTGGGAGAGCCTTGGCAGAAATGCTTCGCAGGCTTTCATCACTGCTCGTAGTTCCCGGACGTTGATGTGCAGGGACTGTTCGGACGGGGACCAGAGGCCCTGAGTTCTGTGGCCCCCGAGGTGTGCACCCCACCCTAGGTCGGATGCATTGGTGACCAGGGTCAGCGAGGGGGGAGGGGGATTGAAGGGAACTCCGCTGAGCACCACAGATTCCTGGGTCCACCAGAGTAGGGAGTCCAGAATGTCCGGGGGCACTGTGATTATGGAGTCCCATAGGCCCTTGGACTGGCAGAAGGCCTTCGCCAGCCAAGCCTGCAGGGGTCTCATCCTCATCCTGGCATGTCGCACCATGTAAGTGCATGCTGCCATATGTCCCAGGAGCCTGGAGCAGACCCGGGGAGTCATGATGGGGGACTGGGTTAACTGTGAAATCAGCTCCCCTATTGCCCGGTGCTGGTGTATGGCCTCGCGCGTGGAGGCCGGTGCGCTGCGCACCGCAGGCTGGTCCAGTGGTGCCGGTTGAAGCGCCGTCTCCATAAGGAGAAGCTTCAAGCGGGAAACTCTGTCCTTTCTGGTACGAGGCTTGAAAGACTTGCAGATCTTGCAGGCTACTGCCAAATGGGCCTCACCCAGACACTTAAGGCAGCTGTCGTGTGGGTCACCCCTGGGCATAAACTTCCCGCAGTCAGCGCACGTTTTAAAGCCTTGCGGCCCTGGCATTCCTCACCCCCAAGGGGGCAAGGAACAAAACAAAAAACCTAACTATCTAACTACACAACTATTTACAAAGTGAGAAATGGGAACCATTAACCTATCTAAGCCTAACAGCTATAGAGAGAGACGCTCCAACGACCAACACGGCGCTAAGAAGGAACTGAGGTGGGGCAGCGCCGGCAGGGGGTACTTATGCCCCGCCATGGCGGCGCCACTCCAGGGGGCACCCTGCCTGCGCTACGGGTACCGCTAGGGAAAACGCTCCGGAAGACGTGGTGCACGCGGCGCGCACACCTACTTCGAATGGACATGAGCAACCACTTGAAGAAGAACTTGCATAATTTAAGAAAAAAACTAAACAAACCAATAGTAAGGTCACTCTGGGGACACTCACTTTACAGTTGAGTTTAATTAAGGAAAAGGAGAAGGGAAACTAGAAGTCATATGTAAGTCATATGTGCAGAGAGATTTTTTTATTTAACCAAACATTTTAGGAATGCAGATGCTAATGGGAATTAATATATTTAGACCATTAGGTAACAGAAGTAGAAGTTGTATTTTATTATTAAATCTATTTCTTATTGACTAAGCAAGGCAATGTTTAATGCTCAGTTTGATGTTCTCTGTGTGTTGCAGCTGACCAATTCCAAAATTTCAGGAAGTGTCTCAGGCATCAGTGAGCCTTTTGATTTTGGTGAAAGAAGGAATGGGAAGGACACTTGTAGCTTCTGGGATCTGGTTAGCAGAGACCGTCACTTCAACTGCTTCTGTAGTTGTCAATGGATCAATGAACGATTTAATGGCAGCCATTAACATGTTCCAGCATAGTACTACCTCCATCTTAGCTCTGCCCGTTTTCCCAATGCAGTTTTTAAATGTTGGTACCCTGAAAGAAAAGAGAAATATGTGGGGATAGGATGCACAGAGAGCTCCTAAGATAGAAGAGAGTGAGACCTGGCATAGGAAAGAATGGGAATACTTGGGGTCCTTGGAATGGATGAAAGAACTTGATCAGAGGAGATGAGACACTAGTTTGGGAGAACATAAACATGGGGAACATAAAGCCCCTCACATGTGGCAGAAGAATGAATGTGAGCCAAATGGTTGAGGGAATGAGCTCCTGGCATGGTGAGGGAATGAAGAATGGGGAGAGAGAGAGCCCCTGTGTTGTGATGGAGTGAATGAGAGGAGACAGAGCCCCTGACATGGGGAGGGGACAACTGGAGCACACAGATCCCTTGGTAGGAGGGAGGGAGGGAGAGCGAAGGCTGCATGGAGTCTGAAACAGAAGGGACAGGAGAGTGACACACAGGTCAGTTGTCTGTGGGGAGAATGGAGAGATGCGATGAGTTCCTGGTGTTTGCAATGGACTTTACCTATAGAATCAGCAAGAGATGCAACTTGCTAGCATGAAACTGCTTAGGAGATTTTGGAGGGAGGAATTAGTCATTGTTGATTGAATTTAAACAGAGAAGACATTGATAGTGTAGAGAATGAGTTTGAACATTAATTAGCTGGTCTGTTGCTGCTGTGCTAATGAAGGGCTAAGTCACCAACAGAGAACAGTTCTTTGGCAGTTTGAGGGGTAGGTCACAAAGACAGGCCCTGGGAGGAGCTTAATACTAAAAGTTTTGGGGGAGCAGATGTAAGAATCCACCAGATAGATAGAGCCTTAGTTATAATTGCCTACAGTGTTTGTGTGAGGTATAATACATCTTGTGACATGCTACGAGGGATTATTTCACGAGGGACACAATGGTGTACCACTGTGCATCCAAGTTTACCATGGAAGCAAAATGTTCTTATTAAAAGGCACAAGGGGATGAAGAAACAAATACAATTTCTTGTGAGTCTAAAAGTGCAGGATGATAGACACTATGTTAATCCAGCAGACAAAAAACACCAACTTCTGAATCAGCCCCCCTGGAAGGCCATGGGAAAGTAGTACTATGGCATCAGTTCATACTGAACAACTGAAATAAAATCTCTTACATTTTTTCCCTTTGATGTTTAAATCTCGTTTTGAAGTCTGAATTGAAATCCTGCCAAGGCAGCCTTTCCCACAATGCTCTGTTATCTCAGTCTCATGAAGACTTTCTCGAAAAATTACTCATTTTGGACAAACTCTGAATTTCTCTTACAGTGGTCTTTGTTTCTTGTTTTTTGAGAACTGGCTATTCATTCATTGTGAACATCGTCATTCAAACTAGGATGTATCAACTGGAAGGATTAAACTGAAAATAGACTTTTCCCCATAACCCAGGATTGCTTCATTGTTCCCAAATTCTGTTACTGTGTGGGCAAGGGAACCATCAAGTTTCTTGATTTTTGCTTTTCATTGCTTGAGGAAGGCTGATATATTTTGCACTCAGTTTACATCTTTTATTCTAGGACTTCAGTGCATTTTACAAAATGCCTGGCCTTTCCCTTCAGTGATCACCTTTTTAAAGAGTGAGAAATTTAGTCACGTTGATTAAATTATTTGGAAAAAACATACTGTGAGGAATTGTAGCATGTAATCCACTATGTATTTGAGAGAGTTTCCTGCCTACCTGTCCAAGAACTCCTCCTAAATGGTAAGAGCTAGGACATTCGGTATACAGCTTTCTCTTACCGTAACTTAAAGGAAGGTAAAGGTTTGGTTGTGCCAGGAAAATGGGATTGCTTCTCATAAAATCATACAGAAAAGAGAATCACCAGGTAGGTTAAAGGGACTGCCTAGGGGTGTGCCCCACTATCCTTATCCAGCACTGCCCCAGCTGCAAGCCTCTCACACTCCAGGCACCCATTAGGGAGCGCAGGAAAGGAGGGATTGATGTTTACTATGCATTGTTCAAAAATATCAGCATCTGTTTTAGGATCTGATTCAGTGGTGATAAGGGTACCTCAAGACAACTTGTATTTTGTTGCTCAATGGAATTTTTATAAGACTTGTGTTGTCTGTATAGTATTATTATCAATAATATATCATTGTCCTATTATATCTTACCTTTCTTTTGCAGTCCCAAAATATTCAGCTTAACAAGGAAATGACTCTTGCCAGCAACCGAAGTTTGGCTGAAAGTAATCTTTTATACCAACCAAAATTGGACTCTCTGAAAGCAAGTTTGACCCAAAAATATCAGGAGCTGCAGGTTCTTTTTGAAGCATATCAGATCAAGAAAACAAAACTAGGTAACATGTTTTTGTGGTTAAATATATTGTGAAAAAATAGATCCTATTTTTCTCTATTAATCTAAAATATGGATAAATATACCTTCCTTTCTGATGCATATCCCTGATTCTTAGCTGTCTGCGTACGGATACTGAGTAAAAGAACAGAAGTGTCAAAACAGTAATGTATGGATTATAGATCATTCTATAGTAGTATTATTTGCATTGCCATAGCACAGAGGAGCCCTAGTCATAGACGAAGACTTCATTGTGTTAAATGCCGTATAAGCACAGAACAGACACACTATCTTTGCCCCGACAAGCTCATCGTCTGTAATAGATCTGGAAAATGCCACTGTTCTCATAGACTATGACACTGTTCCACTTAGTAGAAAGAACTAAGTAGACAAGCATGTGTTATTGGAATACACATTCCTTTCTGTGCTTGAAAGAACATACATACCTAATTACTATTGATCTTTTGTCTGAATATGATCAAATTTCAGTTGATGTTAAAAAAAATTTTCTGAGACTCTCCAAACAATGAAAATTGAGAATGACTGAATATAATCTTGCATTTAATATATTGTTGTTTTATACTTCAAGTTATGAAACATTTTATTTCAATTACACATTTACCAACTTCAGTTAATTTAATTTTTTCATTTATAAGTTTACTGTAGTAATTTTCAAATTAAATTATCAGAAAACACATTCTTATAAAGAACTTAAGAATGGCCATACTGGATCAGACCAGAGGTCCATCTAGTGTTCTGATAGTGGCCAATGCCAGGTGCCCCAGGGGAATTATCAAAACAGGAAATCAAGTGATCCATCCCCTGTTGCCTATTCCCATTCTCTGACAAACAGGGTCTAACGCCGTGGTCACCAACCGGTTGATCGCGATCAACTGGTCGATAGCAAGGCCTCGACCAGTTGATCATGAGGCGTTCGGGCCTCCCCACCCCTATTTCTCCCCCACCCCCGAGAAGCCCCAGTACCTATCTCCAGCGTAGTGCTGGGTGGATGGAAGTCCTGCCTACAACTTTGCGCCACTTCCGGAGGTACCGGAAGTGTGCTGGCTGCTCCCCTCCCATAGCTCTGTGGCATGCTGGGTGCGCTGCGGGAGGGGGTGTCAGCCCCAGAGGAGGAGTGTGGTGGCTTCCCTGCGCCACAGGAGGGGTGAATCAAGTGCAGGGGTTGGCCCTGGGGAAGGCGCCTGCGGGGGTTTGGCTGCGCTGCGGGAGGGGAATTTGGCCCCGGGTCAGGCGCGCGTAGGGGTGTGGTCCTGGGGCAGGCGCCCGCAGGGGTTTGGCTGCGCCGCGGGAGAGGGGTTTGGCTCCGGGGCACGTGCCAATGGGGGTTTGGCTGTGCCGCAGGAGGAGGGTTTGGCCTCGGGGCAGGCACCCGCAGGGGTTTAGCTGCGCTGCGGGAGGCACGTGCCGGCTTCCCTGTGGAGGGCGGGGAGAATCCTGGGAGGACGCGGGTGCAAGGAACTCTCTGCCCCCCAGTTCCCTCTCCCCAGCCTCAGAAACCTGTCCCCACTGGCATCCTGTCCCCTCTCCCCTCCCGGCATCCTGTCCCCTCTCAATTGTCCCCAGCCTCACAAACCTGTCCTCACTGGCACCCTGTCCTCTGCCCTCCCAGCACCCTGTTCCCTTTCCCCACTGTTCCCTTTCCCCACTCCCCAGCCTCAGAAATCTGTTCCCCACTGGCACCCTGTCCCCAGCTGCAGAAACCTGTCCTCACTGGCACTCTGTCCCCTGCCCTCCCGGCACTCTCTTCCCACTTCCCTGTTCCCTCTTGCCACTCCCCAGCTCCCTCTCCCCACTCCCCAGCCTCGGAAACCTGTCTCCACTGGCACCCTGTCCCCTGCCTTCCTGGCACCTGTTCCCTCTCCCCACTCCCCAGCCCCCTCTCCCCAATCCCCACTCCTCTGTTTCCTCTCTCCACTCCCCAGCCTCAGAAACCTGTCTCCACTGGCACCCTGTCCCCTGCTGAAGCACCCACTAGCACCTTTCCCCAGTACTATGTCCCCTGCTCCCACCGACACAGTTGGGGCCACATTACTGGAGCTTGTGGGGGGGGGGAGGGGGCGGGTTGGAGGAGGGGTTTTTTTTGCATCTAACTTGCGTGGCCCCAACTGACTTTTCTTGGGTCAGTGACCCCTGACTCAAAACTGGTTCATTGCCTTTCTCATAAATAAAGACAATGCAGAAACTTTTTGTGTTTGACGTAGTATTTTATTTAAAAATGAAGCCTGGCCAACAAACCCCAGTTGGGGCCAAGCCCCCATCTGGCCACAGCATCATAACACTCCTGCACTCCCCTTTCCTCCAGACCCTACATCTGAGCCTATCATACACTGGAACCCCCTGCCCTGAACCCCTCACGTACCCCAACCCAAATTCCTGAACCATCACATCCAGAAGTCTGTGGCTTGCTTAGTACCCTAACCCTACATCTGACCCCAACACTGCCTGGCCTGGAGCCCCCTCCCCGAGCCAGCGTTCCCTTCTCCACCTCCTCCTTCATCCAGATTTCCTCCCAGAACTTGCACCTCTCACCCCTTCCCACACCCAAATCCTTCATTCCCACCCCAGAGCCTATACATCCTGTCTCAACCCAGTGAGGGTACAGCTAGACTGCAGGAGTTTTTCAGGATTCTGGAGATACCCCAGAAAAACTCTTCTGCATCCAGGGATGTGTTTGTTCTTCCACTTCTTTTAGAGGAAGAGCAAACATGATCTTCCGGTCACCCCTATATTCCTCTTTCCACGAGGAATAAGGGGGCTTCCGAAAGAAGGGTTTTTCTGACATTTGGTCCAGTCTAGACAGGCCAAATGTTGGAAAAACTTCTTCCTACAGAAGAATTGGGGAAAAAAGCAGCAGTGTAAGGGTTGGGGATAGCAAGTGATGGAGAGGAGGAGAATAAAGAGGGTGGGGCTTCAAGAAAGGGGCAGAGTGGTAGATCTTGGCTTGTTCTGTCATTTAAAAAGTGATGTTGGGTGTAAAAAGGTTGGAGACCACTGGTCTAAGGACACCGTCCCTGTCTGTCCTGGCTAATAGTCATTGATGGACCTATCCTCCATGAATTTATCTAGCTCTCCTTAGAACCATTTCTCTAACCTCATCATGATCTTATAGACCTCAGTCATATCCCACTGTTAGTTGCCTCTTCCAAGCTGAAAAGTTCCCATCTTACTAATCTCTCCTTCCATGCTCCTAATAATTTTTTTTGTGCTTTTCTGAACTTTCCTCAGTGCCAAGATATCTTGTTTGTGATGAAGGGACCACATCTACATGCAGTACTCAAGATATGGGCATACCATGGATTTATATAGAGGCAATAAGATATTTTCTGCCTTATTCTCTATCCCTTTTTTAACGATTCCTAACATTGTATGCTTTTTTGACTGCCACTGCAATCAGAGAACTATCCACCATGACTCCAAGATCTCTCTTGAGTAGTAATAACTGATTTAGTTCCCATCCTTTTATACTTATAGTTGGGATTATGTTTTCCAATATGCATTACTTTGCATTTATCAGTATTGAATTTTATCTGCCATTTTGTTGCCCAGCCACCTAGTTTTGTTAGATCCTTTTGAAGTGTTTCACATTCTGCTGTGGACCTAACTATCTCGAGCAGTTTTGTATCATCTGCAGAATTTGCCATCTCACTGTTTACCCCTTTCTTCATATCATTTATGAACAGGGCTCGACGGTTACAGCAATCTACTTGCCTGTGGCGAGTAGATTTTAGCCTGGCACGATGCTGCAGCACAATCAGCGCATGCACAGCACGGTCTGTGCAAGTGCAGCATGTCAAACCGCGCAGCTGGCGAGCGGGGCTTGCCTCCGCTTGTCAAGCCCTGTTTATGAATATGTTTAATAGGATTGGTTCCAGTACAAACCTCTCAGGGACATCACTAGCTACCTCTCTCCATTCTGAAAAGTGACCATTTATTTCTACCCATTGTTTCCTATCATTTAATGAGTTATCAATCCGTAGACCTTTTATCTATGACAGCTTACTTTGCTCTAGAGCCTTTAGTGAGAGACCATGCCAAAGGCTTTCTGGAAATCTAAGTACACTATATCCACTGGATCCCCCTTGTCCATGATCTTGTTGACTGCCTCAAAGAATTTTAGTAGATTGGGGCATGATTTCCCTTTACAAAAGCCATGTTGACTCTTCCCCAATAATTTACATTCATCTATATGTCTGACAATTTTGTTTTTTACTATAGTTCCAGCCAATTTTCCTGACACTGAAGTTAGATTTACTGGCCTGTAATTACTAGGATCCCCTCTAGAGCCTTTTTAAAAAACTGTTCTACAATTTCACATTAGAGTTCTTTCAGAACTTGGGTAAATGCCATCTAGTCCTGGTGATTTATTACTGTTAAAGTTACCAATTTGTCTAAAACGTCCCTTAGTAACACCTCAATCTGGGACAATTCATTAGATTTGTCACCTAAAGAGAATGGCTTCAGCCATTTCTGTGTCCAATCACATGCTCCTCCACACCTGTCAGCTTACCCCTAACCCTTAGTTTAAAAACTGCTCTATGACCTTTTTAATTTTAAGTGCCAGCAATCTGTTTCCATTTTGTAGAGCTCCCTTTATCCCAAAAGTTTTCCCAGTCCTTAATAAATCTAAACTCTTCCTCCATACATTATCATCTTATCCATGTATCGAGAGACCCTGCAGTTCTGCTTATCTACCTGCATGTGGAACTGGAAGCATTTCAGAGAATGCTACTATGGAGGTCCTGGATTACCTAGAAACCTAAATCGGGCTCTGGGATGTCTCATCTATTCATCCCTATGGCATTAGTACCTACATGTGCCTCATCCACTGGCTCCTGCCTAGCACTACACACACACATCTATCTAGATGTTTCAAGAGAGTCACAACTTTTGAACCAGGCAGGCAAGTCACCATGCGGTTCTCCCAGTCATCACAAACCAAGCTGTTTTTTATGATTTAATCCTTCATTGCTAATATCTGTCTTTTCCTAATGACCGGAGTTCCCTCCTCTGGAGAGGTATCCTCAGTGTAAGATGATACCACAGCATCATCAGGAAGGAGGATCCCAACTATTGGTTCATTTCCCTCTGTTCCAGTTGGATGTTCTCCTTCCCTGAGACTTTCATCCTCCTCAACAGCACAGAGGCTGTTTGATCAGAGGTGGGACTGTTCTACTATATCCCAGAAAGTCTCATCTGTGTGCCTCTCTCTCTTCCTTAGCTTCTCCAGTACAGCCATTCTGGTCTCCAGAGCATATACACTGTCTTTGAGGGCCGTGAGCTCCTTGCACCTAATGCACACATATGTTACCTGTCCATAGAGTGGGTAATCATACATGCTGTACTGGGTGCAATAAACTGGATGGCCTCCATTCTCGTTCTGGGCTTCTGTCTGCATTCTCTTTTTACTCCTAGATCTAATTTCTTTCTTGATGGTTTTCTTTTTATGTCAGGTGGTTTTGGTTTTTATTTTAAAAAATGTTAAGTATCTCTAGCCCCGTTCAAACTTTCCCTCTAAAAACCCTTGCAAAACTCTGAAGTTAGCTGCTCTTGTTTGCTAGCTCCTCTTTCTGGAGCAGCACAAAGAATGAATAAATCAAATAGTATGTTTGGCCTTTAAAGAAAGCCTTATGTTCACTGGAGCTATACAGTTTCAGTCAGAAATTGTTTGTAGTAGCTGTTCTATTCACTGTTCTTTTCATATTATTACAGATAAACAATCCAGCAGTGCTTCTCTGGAGACACTATTAGCGCTTCTTCAAACTGAGGGGGCTAAGATTGAAGAGGACACTGAGGTAACAGCAGTACATATATAATGCAAATAAGAGATTCTCCTACTCATCTGTAATAAGAGATTATAGCTACTCATTTAGTTGTAACATACTATTAAATAAAGATATTATAGATCTGAGGGTTTTTCAAAGAATAGGGTTCAGACTATCGCATTAGACTTTGGTAAACAGATGAGTTCAGTAGGAATTATTTTGTCTGAGTAAGGATTCCAAGCTTACATTACAGATTTTTAACACAAATATTATAATTCTTTTATGCTCTCTGTGTCAAAAGCATGGCCAGGCCTAATAAACATAGACACACAGCTATGGGGCTCAGGCAGTGAAAAATTCATGCCCTTGAGAGCCGTAGCTATGTCAACCTAATCCCCCGTGTGGATGCAGGTAGATGAACAGAAGAATACTTGTTGATCTGGCTACCATTGCTCAGTGAGATGATGTCCCTACAATGATGAGAAAAACTACTTCAGTCTCTGTAGACTGTGTCTGTGCTATGGAGTTATGCTGGCATAGGTATGGGGCATTAGCTGTGTTGCTGTAGTCTCCATAGTGTATATATGGCTTCAGGTTGTTTACAGCCCAATAACACACGTGTAGAACTTTTAAAATATCCAGATGTAATATTGCTTGCCAGGTGCATGTGTTAATCTAACAGAAAGTGTCAGTCACTCTTGGAATATGGGTGAGATGAGAAACTGAGGTGATGAGCCATTTTGTCTTACACAGACTGAAAATGTAGTATCAGTGATGAAGATAGTGTTTCATTGTTCTAGGGGAAGAGGAAAGCCTCCACAGCAGCAGCAATGGGACATTCCATTATGATTCTTTCATAGCTGTCTAATATCTGGTTACTCCTCACTGTGCTCAAGTTTTTACCAGTGTGGACATGGTTGGCTCTATTTGTGAATAGCCCATGGGATACTGGCTTCTTTTCACTGCACTGCTTGTTAAGAGTAATAACCAAACCTATTAAAGATGACTTGTTATCCCAAAAAGTCATTTTCAGGGCAAATTATAATTTGTTATATTAATATGTATGGTTACCTATTTTGTACGAAGTAGCATTTACCAAAGCCTTGCTTTGTCCAAGCACTGAGAATGGTAGACTAAAAATATGACATAATATTGATCTCTGACTCTTGCTTTAGTGGTGCTGACACCACCAGTTCTTGTGTGGAGGATGTTCTAAGTAAGGATGTAAAATGTAATTTGGTGATTAACCTAATCGGGACCACTCTGGTGGGGCTGGAAAAGCCGCCACCTCATGATGCGGTACAGTGGGCCTGGCTGGGTTGGAGTAACCTCCTGCCTGTAATGGGAACATGGATGGGGAACTGCTTTAGCCAGTTCTGGCAGGGCCTGGCACAGTTTGCTGCTTTAGCCCAGCCATGCTCGAGGGCTTCCCCACTTGTAGCACAGATGGCCCTGCTGGGATGGATTGTGCAGCTGGCTCAGCTGGAGTAGCTCCCCACTAGGGATGCAAAATCCCATTTAAATTAACCACTTAAACATGATGTTTAATCAATTATCTGATTAAAGAGAGGTGGGTTGGAGGGCTGGGCTGGGCCGGGCCATTATGGGCAGGGGCTACTCCAGCAGGCTATAGCAGCCTTCTGCCTGCAGCAGGTGGGGAGCTGCTCCAGCCCCCCACCTGTTAGCTGGAACCGGTAGGCAACACTCATTAAGGATGATGTTAACTGGTTTATCATTCACATCCTTGCTCTCCATCAGTTAACCGGTTACCCAGGTAAGGGACATGCTTACTGGTTAACCTGCTAACCCTTTACGTCCCTAATTCTAAGAGGCAAGCTGGTCCATGTAGCCCATGTTAATCCATTGAAAATTTAATGGTTTGGCAAGCCACCTGGATAGCCCTTGAATATGATTCATTCCTGCTTCCAGAGTTCAGGGAAACATGAGAGCCCTGCTAAGCAAAAGCCAAATGTAAATGTTCTTGTTACCATGGTATGGGCACAAATGAGAGATGAAAAGAGATGAATTAAAAAATAACTGAGAAAAACATTGCTTGGAATTGTATGCCCTCTTCTGTTTTCCTCATGCAAGTTGGAACACATGACAGGAAAGAAGAGACCATGCCGTTATAAGCTATTTCTGTTTCCTTCAAAACATACTACGTTTCTAACAGAGTTATTCAATGTTTGACAGAATATGGCTGAAAAGTTTCTTGATGGTGATGCATCATTGGATTCATTCATTGACGAATACCAGAGCAAACGTATACTGGCTCACTTGCGACGTGTAAAAATCGAGAAACTCCAAGAGATGGTGCTGAAGGGACAGAGACTTCAGCAGCAGCCTCAGCCAAGAGCACCTGAAACAACACCAGCACCAACACAAACTTCCTACTCTTCAGATGCAAACACTCCTCCCTCAGTTATGCCCCGGCGAATACCACCCCCACCTCCTTCATCAGTCCCAGCAGGATGCCTCCCCACTCCATTTACTGCAGCAATGGGTTCAGGACCACCTCTTCCTTATCCAGGAGTTCCATATCCTCCCCTTCCTCCACGAGTGGGAGTTCAGTCTCCAGGTCAAATGCCACAGCCAGGATACCCAACTCAGTTTGTATCACAGTTCCCTCCAGCACTGCCTCAAAGACCACCACCTCGTCTTCCACCACATCCTGGATTTATCCTACAGTGAATATATTGGTGCGCCTGTCTCATGTATTGGTGCTTAAATTTGAATCCTTTATCTCCCCCTTCCAGAGACTAAATATAGGCAGTGGAAAACCTCTGTGTTTTGTACAATGGAACACAAAGTTTAGGCTGCAACATAGAGTTGTGAAATTGCATTCAGTAAATGTAATCATATTATTTTCTGTTTTTGAAAAATCAGTGACTGTGTAAACTATTTTTTTGTAGGAAGGCAACAGGACCGAATGTTGTAAATCTGGCAAGTTGTGAAACAATTCAGTGGATTTGTTTTCATTATAAGTATTGTCCTAATACTTCAGTGATGGTAAATGATTAAGGAAAATAGCATACTTGTCTGACTTGATATTGTGTTCTCATTGCAGCTGGATTTTAAGCATGGTTAATTGTGAGCTATAAAGAATATTCTGTGCTGTAAGTGCTAGTATTTGGATGGTTACCATTGTATCTAAATGCTAAGCATAAATAAAGCTGCAGGGAAATCACCTTTAGTCTTTGAAATAAGCCCATGGCTTCACATTGGTGGCCAGGTACACTAACTTTGTTCTCGGAGCCTGTGATACAGACACTCAGTTCAATCAGAAAATGTTTGGCAGCTTATTTTGAAAAGCATAAATTCTTAAACTATTTTAACTCCCAAATTCATTATCTCTTTGAGATTTTCGTAATAAAAATGTGAGCTTGTCCGTTCTGTACATTTATTTCCTGAAAGACCAAGTTTTTTAAAATAAAACTGGTGATTGATCCTGGAAGCGGTGTAAAGAAAACTATTTGTAGTGCCAGTTCATATTTTTGTAGAAAGGTCATTGTCCATACTTTCTTGAATCTAATCTCATTTAGCCCTCTTCTATTTTTTTCCCACTTTCCTGCCTTACTTTTGAGGGTAGCTGCTTTTGCTTTGTGCTTAAGTTATCCTTCTCATGCTATATGATTGAGAAGCTTTTTTTTTTTTAACTCAGGTGTAGCTTTTGATGTTTTGTGATTTCAGGAGCTGAAGTGCTAGACTCAAATTTGTCTTAATCCAGCACTGGGCAGTTACAAAGCGCCACACATTCATATTTTCACTCTTTCTGCTTTGTCTCATATTTAGAGACACTTCTTGTTCCTAGACACCATAACCTTCTTTCCTGTAGTGTTTGAAATTTTTTTTCATCTGAAATGTACAGATAACAGTCCCTCCGGTAGTCAGAACACTCTAGGGTGACTGCATCTTACTTAATTAGTCTCCTCCCATTCTCAAGCCATTTGAGAGCAGAAAAAGGATCTCTACAACAGTTTAACTTTCAGTGTCATTGTGTGACTCCTGGAGCCTGGGCCCTAGGCACAAGACCAAGCCTTAATCCAAACCGGGGCAACCATATTCTTTGGTGTCTAATCAAAATTCCATAAATACTTATTCTCAGCCCTCTCCCATCCTCAGTCAACCCTTGCCTTGCTACTAATTAGAATAATAATTTAAGAAACATAATTCAGAATCTGTTGCATCTTGTATGTGGAGGTAGACTTTTTCAGATCACCATCTGACACTGTCCAGGACAGTGGTAGATTGCTTGGAAGGCTCCAGTATATTTTTTCTGATAAGGATCAAATCAGAGTATTAAATGTCCCACTACCCTCCTGGGTCTGTGTAAAGCCTCCATCTACCAATTAGCTATTTCCCCCTAGAGTTTGGTAATTGTTGATAATACATTAATAATCTCATAATAGGAAACCCTCTGGTTTGAACACTCCCACTTGAAGATCAGAGACTGCAGATAGGGACTAGAATAGCTTCCCCTATGTAAATCTAGAAAGGGGAAATTTTGTAAACCTAGCAAGTTGTGAAACAATGTGCAGTGGGTTTGCATAAGTATGGTTTCTCTGTAATCTAGTGACGGTACATGATTTTATAAAGTGTCTTTTCTTAGTAATATGTTCTATGATCCCAGTGCTAGTATAGTTACCATTGTATCTGTATGCTGACTGTAAAGCTGCTGTAAAAATAATAAATACAGGTGTAGAGCTGCAAGGTTAATAGAGGTGTATAAAAACTCTTGACACACAGATTAGATTTGCTAAAATTTTATAAAAACAGATAGGTAGATCTTATGCTTATCAGTTGCCAGTTTATTTTCTGAGTTAAAAAATTCCTCAGAAACCATGGCGGGGATGAGATAAGTGTATTTTGAACTTTGCACTGCATTTTAGGCACCTAACTCTTTTTTAAATGATATTGCCCCATTATTGGTATTACTGAGAAATAGTCCAAAACTATTTTTTATTACTTGTTAAATTGTCTGTTTTTAGTATCTTTATTGATAACAAGACCATTCAGGGATGCATTGTTTAAAAAAATACTGTATTGTGAAAACTAAATGCAGATTAATTTGATGCAATTTACTGTGTGAAAACAATACATTATCACATATGCATGTGTCTGATGTGCCTTAGAATCACTACATGTGATAGGCAAATATTCTGGTAAGAATATTAGCCTATATTTCAGATCAATAGCCATTGCTTAAGCTTTTTGATATAAGTTTAATATAGGTTTAACGCTTTCTTTTATGAAAGATTTTTCACCAGGTACTTTAGAATAAGGCAGTATCTGCTATTTGTATGCTTAATTGCTGTCAGTGGATGATTAGTTTGATTGTTAGAAAGATAAACTGTCACAATGTCTTTCAGTCTCAAAATTGAATTCTTAAGTGTTCTTGGAAAATGTTTGGCCATTAATGAGTATTGGTGTATGTGCAAACTGGTTTGTAGTTACTTATTTGCATATTCAAAGCAATGTTTGGAGGTGAAGGAAAAAGTACTTTGAAACCTTTTTGAATTTTATTTTCAGAAACATAAATTATATCACAATAATCTGTCTGGGTAGGGTGAGAGATTCAGGGGTTATTTCATGCCTATTGCAGTCTGACACTGTTTCCAATTACATCTATTATAGGTAAAGAGTAAATTTTGCTATAGATTGGTACTATAGGTTGTTAAGATGCTGTTGACAAGTTGGATCCCATATGAGGGGATAGTTCCATTCTCATGCACAGATGTTCTTTAATATACAGTGTGATATGATTTGAAATATTTCCTAATAAGAATCAGTGTTAAGGAAACATTTTTTATAACATAAAAGTGGACACTGAGCTCAATTGGAATGGTGTAACATGGTTTTAGAATGTAGAATGCATTTTAAATGCCCATTTTGGATGGTTTTCTCTTCTGCTAACCTTTTGTATGCAATTTTGTAAATGACGACTGTATTCACTTTACCTCTTCTGGGTAACTCGTGTTGAATAGTAATCATTAAAGATCTACTTCACTGCATTGGAAAGCTGTCTCTGAGGGGACCAATCAAATAGTTGTTTAGAAAAGCTGTACTGGGAACTCCAGTGATACAATAGAATAACTGTTCTTTGTGTAACTCTAGGAGGCAGGGTACTGAGCACAAGTCTATGTCTTAATCTAGCCCTGAGAGATCATTTGATGCCAGTTAAACCACCACAGCCTCATATTTCCAATCCCTCCTGAAGCTTCCTTTTCATACTGGATCAGTTATGTATATAGAGGGCCCAACATGTGTTTGTCTCTTTTCTGGGGGCTTCTCTGTTCAGTTGTTTGTCTCCCAATGTCCTGAAGCTCCTGAAAATTTTTTTTTTTTTTGGCTGGAATGATTCGTGGTCCGTCTTCCCTTAAAGGTGGTGATAGAACTTTTTAGAATTATAGAATACAGAACATTAAGGATTTTTTTTCTCCATCCTAACCAGGATTTTACAATAGGCTGTTTTCCTCTTAACAGTTGGTAGTTGTTAGCAGTTACTGGGAAATCTTATCAGGAAATCCTTTAGTCTAAAAATAGGACTTTTGACTAGCCCTCCCCTTAGGAGTTAAGAGGCAGCAGATTTGTTAAAGTTCTTGGCCTCTGAACAGCTCAATAGATAAGCTCAGAAAGTGCTAATAAAAGGGTAATTTTATAAGCCTAACAGGTCACAAGACCATGTGCAGTAATTTAATTTGTGCGTTAAGTGTTGTCTCAATGTAATCTGGTGATAGTACATGAGTTTAATAAATGAGCATATTTGTCTGTTTTAATATGGCGAGCCCATTGCAGCCTGATTTAAGCATTTATAATTGCAAACTGTCTCTAAATAATGTTCTTTTATCACCTGTGCTATTTGATATGTGGTAATTGTATTTGAATGGTGAGCATAAATCTGCAATAGGGAGTTTGCATAGCTTGAAAATTTAACCTAAAGTCTAAGCCACAGTGTTGATGAGTGTGTACAGTAAACTTATTCTGAGAATCAGAAGTGCACAAATTCTAAATAGCTAGTCTTGAGTTAGGTTTTGTAAAGTTTTGGTAAAAGCAACCAGGTAGCTTTTACATTTACCAAGTGCCAGCTTACAGATGGACTCTTAACTTTCAATTTCCTCTGGTTTCAGTTTCCTGATCTTAACCTGTCTAGGAAGATAGATCTTGTATGTCCTAGATAAAATATCACTCTTCAAGGTTGAGTGTGTGTGGAGAAAAGCTTATACATTGCTCCTATTTTCATGCAGAATAAACTTTACATTGAACATAGTTTAGACAATTTAAATACTGAAGAGTCTACCTGGGCATCTGAGCCATGGGAATGGCAGAAGAGAGCTGCTTTAAAAGCAGTATTAAGCAGAAATTCTAGGACAAGTGACCACCATCCATAGTTAAGAAGTCTTTCCCCCAAAATATTGTTCAGTTACCTATGTTTTGGGGGTGCAGTAACTGGGGGGTCAGGATTTGAACACTTCCTCCTGTGCTGCAGAAAACACATATAAAAAGCGTTCTTAGTGTACCTTTAAATGATGTTGCCTATGAGGAAGACAGAATCAAGAAGATGAAATTCTTAAGCACTGATTTCCTAGAAATGTGTTACAATGGCTGCATTTTGTAGTTTGAAGACTGTTTAATACTTGACTTCTTTAGAAGTCTGTTAAAAGCATTTACCTTGATATCCAAATTAGTCATCCAGTTAAGTGTTTGTTAAGCTGAAAGTGACATTTATTCTGCATGGGCAAATGTTTATGTGGATTATTGTCCTTATGGTGGTAACCTTAGTCTTTCAATATGGTGAAAAATGCTTGATGTTTAACTCCTGGAGGTGGGGAAGAGAAAACAAAATAGTTGCCTAACTGACCATAACACCAAAGGTGTATTGGCATTAAAACTGAAGTCAGTATGTCATTGGCATACTGGCAACCATTTTATTCGGCATCTGTTTCCATCTAGGAGTTGTGATCTACCATGAATGTTCATGGTGGTGAGAAGTTTGCTTTGTGTGTGCACACTATTAAATGCTCCATATCTTTTGTCACCAGAAAATATTATAGATTCACCACTTTTTGTGGTATTAGACAAATTCTTTTGTCCTTTTGTGAAGAAAATTCATGATGTCAACATCAAATTCCAAACCCACGCCTATCTTCTCACTCTAGTTTCTCCTACCCAATCTCAGTTTTCTCTCATGCCTGTTGTGCAGCGGCTGATGGTGTGTGGTTACTTTGTCTTCCCCTCTCCCATCTTCTTTCTAAGTATGTAATCTAGAATGTATTTTAACATGGCTTTCGAAGCTTGTATTTTATTGTGGTGTTCAAGGAACTGAAGCCAGAGTCACACATCTATATTTTCAGTCTGAAGCTGAGCATCCTCATTCATAGTCTAAACTCCATTTGACACCAGTTTTCTCGGCACTGCAACCTAAACCAATGACACCTGTGAAAAAGCTATATCCAAAATCTTATTCTGTCTTTCATTCAAAGGCACTTGTCTTTATCATCTCTCACATTTCAGAAATGGTTGAAATACTTTTCTATCAGGAATGGTCCAGGGATTTCTTTCCCTTGAAGGGTATTGTGTTCCCATTATGGCTCAATTTAAGCATGGTTAATTGTGAATTACTAATGTTTCAAAAGAAAGTTTTTGGTGATGCTATTTGGATGTTAATTTTAGTATCCCTGTGCAAAGCATAAGGCTGGCATGAAAATAACCTAGACCACAAGAGATGATGGTTGTCTACAGGGAGTTTTGTGTTAGTGTTTAGGGGTTTATGTGTTTAATAGGTCTCTAAATCAGATTCTGAAAAACATAGTAATATAAATCAGATAGATTGCACACTTAGTGCCAATTTATTTTGAGTTAAGAAAAAGTTTCAAAGTGATTGGAGGGGATGATGATCAGCATGGTGTGAATTTTGTATTGAATATGATCTTCCTACCTTTGTCCGGGAGGAGTGGTATTGATCCAATTATTTCTACTAAAAAATGGTCCCAGTAAAATTATATTAAGAAAAGTCCACATTATTTTTACTTATCTCTTTTTAAAGTAATTTGTATGATGATGGGGCAGCAGGACCATTCAGGGATTTTTTTTTGTCTAAAAAACAAACAAACTTCTGCAAATTAAATACAAATGAAGCTGATGCAATTTGCTGTCTGAAAACAATGCATTATCACATGTGTGTGGCTGATGTGCCTTAAAATCAGTATTTACAATTGGGCTAGTAAAACTATTTAACATATCTTTCAAATTAATGGCCATTGCTTAACACTCCTGTTATTAAGGGCTCTAAAAGGCATCCTTTTTTATATAGTTCTGTAAAAGGGTAGTATCTGCTGTTTGTATGGTTGATGGCCCTCAATTGATTATTGGATTAAAATATGTATATATATATTATCCATCTTTTATTAAGTCAGTTGTAATTATCTTGTACCTGAACTCTAGCTGCTTATGGAAAATGTTCTTTTGTGAAATGTGTGCCCTAGGGATGTAAAATTGTGGGTAAACAGCTAACTGGTTAATCAACATGTTTAACTAGTTTACTGTGACACAGGGCCACAGGTGGGAGCTGCTGTGGGTGGGGAGCTGCTCGGGTTCGGCCAGGACCACCACATTGTGCCACAGGTGGGGGGCTTCTTGGGCTGGGTTGGAGTGACCCCACCTGCAGTGTGGATGGCCCAGCCAGGCTAGATAACCCCCAACCTAGGGTGTGGCGGGGCAGAGGCAGCCACTACAATGCAGCCAGCTGGGTTCCCACCTACTTCTCCCAGGGGTATGGCACAGCCAGGACTGATGGAGCTGCCGATACCAGCACTGAGGCTGCTTCAGTGTGGCAGGGGGTGGTGTTGCTAGGACTGCCCTGTTTTCACCACCCAGCCCAGTTAACCTGTTACCTATCCGATAAGCCTAATGCATGCTAGGTAACCGGGTAACTGCTTACATCCTGTGTGCAGTGTTTTGATGGTGAAGGAGGAAGAGAGCTTTAGGAGGCTGACTCCTGCTTTCAGAAATGCAGTTGACACTACTAATCTAGCAGGGTGGGACCAGAGACGGAGGTGTTATTTTAGGCCTATCCCCATGTGACAGTATCTCCAACTATTTTTTAAAAGTAGTTTCTTTTGTAGGTATGCTGTTTATAAGCAGTACAGATTAGTATAGTGCTAATGAGAGATGACGATGACATTGGCTCAATTCTCTTGCCAAAATATTTTTTAATATACAGCGTGATGTGATTTTTTACTACAAATGGCAAATATTTTCTAAAAATAATTTAAGGAAATGTCTTTATAACAAAGTGGGCACTGAGTTTAAATTGAGAGGCATAATTTGATTTTAGAATGTAGGTAGCACTTAAAATGCCTGTTTTGGACAGTTTTTATTTCTGCTGACATTTGTATGTATGAAACTTTGTAAATTGTGACCTTATTAACTTTACCTGTACTGTGTAGTGGTTTTTTTTTAAGGATAAATGTACTGCAGCAATGAAGAAGGATTTGCCATGTTTATCCATAAAGTTGTTTAAAAAAATCTCATTTTTATACACCACAGTAATTTACATATCCAGCAAAATCATCTGTAGATAGACAAATGGTGATAAGTTGCTAGTGGTTATAGTTCTGCATTAGCCAAAGTGTTTATTCCTTGGAGTTACTTCCATCATGGAACTCGCTGCATTTATTGGCTGGTTTAGCTTTGCTCTTCCTGTGCATGAATCATTAGCACTGTTTGTACGTATGTTGGAAGCTACTATGAAACTAAAGAACCTTTCCCTTTTTGTGCATAGTGTGACATTATGTATTATTTCTCAGATATTAAAGGATGAAGTTCAGGAGGGAGTGAAACTGAAGAAAGCTAAGAATGATCAGACTTAGCTGATATAGTGCCGAGAACCCAAAAGTATAGTTATAACTAATCTGACAATACTATTTAGCATATAAACGGATATGTAAATATCCTCCCCTCCACATGCACTTTACCATAGAGGTAAGGAAGAATGTAAATCTTCTAGGTGGGATGGACGGTATTGAATATAGCTTGATGCATTAGATATGTTACTTGCTTTGTCAAATGACGCACAAGTTTAACCCCAAATTTCAAAATCTGTATACATTGCATACAGGGAAATCAGAGAGGGGAAGCCTGAAATTGGAAGAATCTTTATGTAATTTAAGCTCAAACTACACTTTCAGTACAATTTGTTTCTAATGTAACATAACACTATAAAAGTTTTATTTGTGCTGTATAAGAATGGAATTGTTAGTGGTTAAGAGACCACTAGTTCATTTCAATAAATGATAAACCAAATTTCTTTGGTGTTTACTTTTTCTTTGCAGTTAGTTTCAAGATTATATTCAGTAAATGAATAGCATAGGTCTGCTTTGTGCAAATTTCTCCTTGACTTAGGTATTTGTTGGGTGATTATTTTTTCCTGAAAAATGTAGGATTACAGCTTAATCAGGGGGAACATATTAATAGTTTAGATTATTAGAGAACGGTGCAATATCCTCTTACGCATGTAGCAAAGTTATTTCTATTGTATCTATCCAATTTTGTGATAATTCTGCAGGATCTAAAAGCTGTTCTAAATATGTGTTCAGCCTTTTATTGGCTTACTTTCCTCCCTGATGTGTGGTTTCAGGATACATCTGAGTCTTGCAGAAGGGTTCTGTGAATGATTTGAATAAACCAAACCAGAGGCAATAGTTCTCTGGCTGCCTTCCAGTGCTGAATTTTGCAGACACAGGCAAGGAAAGGAAGCTATAACCATTCCTGTTTGACGTATTGTCTACTTACTACTTGCAGGGTTATTGTAGCTGTGTTGGTCCCATGTAACTTGTAATTTATACAAGCCAATGTGAAGAATGGAGCCTTACATAACAGATTTTGATATGATCTTAATTCCAGAAGATTTAATTGCTTTTTGTTAGGTCCTTCCATAGTGCAGGCTACAAATGTGGATTTCCATGTGTAGAAGGAATTACCATAGTGTTGGGAACTGAAGCCCTGAGTGCTAATCCTGGCCCAGCTAGTAATTTGCCAAGATGGGTGAGGTAAAATCTTTTTTAGGGCAACATAGGTGGGTGAGAGAGAAGCTTTTCAACTTACAGAGTGGAGGTGTGTGACACAATTGTCAGGACACTGGGCAAGATGAAGGGATGCCTGCCACTGCACTCCCAAAATGGGTGGAGCCTCAGGTAGAAGGGACAGGGCTGAGAGCTACCCTCCCTTCAACATGCTGCTCGGGACTGTCGGTAATTTAAAGGGCTTGGAGCTCTGGCAATGGCTGGGCTCCTGGGCAGTTGCCCCCATTAGTGGGCCAGTAGGCAGAACTGATACTCTGGGATCAACATGGCCACAACAGTACTACCTGCAAAGGATCTGTTTTTGTATAAGTTTCCCATTGGCCACTGTTTTCCTTGCAAATGAAGCAACACTTGAGGATTTTATTGTGTTGCATTTTGACTCTGTAAGGGCCTAGGTACATTAGTAGTATTAGCTATAGCATGAACCTAACTCTGAATAAGCCAAACTGTTCGAGGAGGAAGAATAGGAGGAAATGAAATAAGGGTGTGGTGTAAGCTTTGAGGTTAATAGAATGTGACATACCCTGCTATTTGTATTTATTTAAAAGCACCCATACATAACTGTGAGCAAGCCCAAACTTGAATAGTTGCAGAAATTAAGGATGTTAAGGACTAGTCGACTATCCAATAAGCAAATGCTTATCGGATAGTTGACTAGTTGCTACTCCTCTCTCCCCCCCCCCTTCTGCCTCTATCTAATAGAGGCAGCAAAGAGGGGGAGGGGGAAGAGGAGGGTACTTCAAAGCAGTAGCGCTGCAGGGAGCCTGGGGTCAGCTGTGTGGCACTGCCCCTTTGGAAAGCCGCTGCAGCATTTCAAAGCCACCCTATAGACTAATTGAATAGTTGATGCAAAAATACATCCACTATTCGATCAATAAAATACACACTGCCTAACATCCTTAGCAGAAATGCAGTGCTATTCTCCCCCCAGAACATGGCTGCTGCACTGCCAGCCTGTGTAAATAGTGTTCTAGCTGTATATTGTAAGGTGCATTAGGCACCCCCTTGCATAGTTTGCTCAGACATGTTGGCAAATGACAGTAACTTGGTCTAAAACTAAAGAAGATAATTCAGTGTTGCTAAGTTTCTTGTGATTTGTTTTTTGTAAGATTTTCATTAATTGCTGGCTTTAGCAGCAATGGGGTAAAAGGATATTTTCCATTGCTGCCAGCTGAACTAAAGCCAGAGACTGTATCGCCCTTTGACCTCACTGGTGTCCAGAATCAATGGGGATGTTGGGAAACAGGCCCAGAGAGGCCCTGCATGTGAAATTGGCAGTAATAACTCTTCTCCCCTACAATAATCCTTCCCTTTTGTTTCCTTAAATATTTTCCCTTCAAAGATGCTCCTTTATTCTCAGACCCTGAGCCACAAGCATTAGAGAAGATGTGGCCAGAGAGGAAAGGCAAGAGATATTTATCTAGGGGGTGAGATATGCTAACCTATTTTGAGGGATATGAACATGTACTAAACATTAGTGGTTAGGTAAATGTGATCAGGAGTAGTCACTCTGTGCAAATCAAACAGTCCCAACCAATAAATGATCTGTAGTGTTTTTAAAACTTTTTGCAGAACTAAAAGTAATTTAAGTAGGAAAAAGTGTAAACAAAAACTTAGCATTTGTGATTGATGGGAGGGGTACTATCCATCCCAACTATTCAGTTAACAGGATTGCCTATAAACCATGAAATCAAGAGGGCTGTGGGTATCCAGGAAGTGAGATTTGAATTGAAAAACAGGTTGTTCCTCCTTCAGTCTTATGTAAGTTCATAGCAGGAGCTTAGGGAAGAGATGGACTGAGCCAGGAATGAGGCATAGATTTTCAGTTAAATCTATGCATAAGGAAATAAACCTTGGGACAACAGATGTGAGTAGAACAGGGCGGCTGTGTCTAGACTGGCCAGTTTTTCTGGAAAATCAGCTGCTTTTCTGGAAAAACTTGCCAGCTGTCTACACTGGCCACTTGAATTTCCGCAAAAGCACTGACTTCCTACTGTAAGAAATACTATGCTGCTTCCATTCGGGCAAAAGTCCCTTTTGCGCAAAACTTTTGCACAAAAAGGCCACTGTAGACAGCTGAGATTTGTTTTGCGCAAAAAAGCCCTGGTCATGAAAATGGCGATTGGGGCTTTTTTTGCGCAAAACCGCGTCTAGATTTGCCACGGACATTTTTCCGCAAAAAGTGCTTTTGTGGAAAAGCGTCCGTGCCACTCTAGATGCTCTTTTCCAAAAATGCTTTTAACAGAAAAATTTTCTGTTAAAAGCATGCCCAGTCTAGATATAGCTGGAATGTTTAATTAAAAAAAATAACCTCATCACATCAATTTTGATCTCCTCTGTACTGAGGCCCATGTCCCATCCATTGTAACTTTTATACTGAATCCCAGGGAAGCAACTGTGTGCGCCTTAATGTGTTTTTTTTCATTTGCTCTAACAACCTAGCACTTGCTAGCAGAATCTGTCCCTTTATCTGCCACAGTTTATAATAAAGATACTAGAACCATGAACATATTTTATTGCTTGTTTGAGATTTACAAAAAATACAAAACCAAGACATTTTCCTGCTAAAAACAGATTTTGGTATAAAAACAGTTACAGCTCTTCAGTTATCCTTTTGCTATGAGAGTTCCATCATGTAGTCTTGTCTTTGCACTTAAAAGTTAATATCAAGCAACCACTGTTGACTACAGGTCAGAGCTACCTTTTAGAAATAATTTGTGGTATGGTTACCTGCATGGAAATACTGTAAATTAACTGGAGAATAGTGCAGCTACAGGCTAACTTTTCACCTGGATTCACTTGAGTTATCAGAAATGTTGGCTCTGAATAGTCTAAAATAAAGGTACCAGATTCCTTAATTGAAATCCTGAAATGAAAAAATCACTACCCCAAAAGCAAAATGTGTCTCTTCTGAAACCCATACAGCAGGAGTTCCCAACCTTTTTCAGTCCCCATACTCCTTTGGCTGTTAGTAAACCTTCCCGTACCCCCTATTCAATATGAAAGGAAAAAAATTGTAGACTCTAGAATCCACAATGTTTTTCTAACTAACACGACTACAGCCGCTCCCCGAGTTACGAACAAGTTTTACGGACCAACGCTTGGTCCGTAACTCGACGTGTTCGTAACTTGGATCCCATAGAGTTACATGGCGACTGCGCTGTTCATAAGCATAGATTGCCATTCGTAACTCGGATCCACATTTACGACTGCTTTGGTTGTAAGTGCGGATGGTCGTAACTCGGGGAGCGGCTGTACTTTTGGAATATTTCAATTAGGATATTCTACTTATTTACCAAATATTCCCCATAGCGCTTGGCAAGCTTCTCGTACCTCCTGGGGGTACACGTATCCCAGATTGGGAACCCCTGCCATAGACCAACATATTCAATCTTGGTTGTAGGTGGTGCTACATACATTAATGCCTTTTGCATCCACATTTGAAATGCTAGGTATAGGGCTCTTGGTATACTAAAGCAGGGCTTACATTCTCAGAGTATTTCCCAGAGCCTGGTTATGGGGGTTCTGCCCTGTGGGTCTGAAAATATTTACCAGATCTCCACTCCAGCTGAATTTAAGCCCTGAGAATGACAATTCTGTCCAACATACAGCAGGGGAGTCAATTATTTTTTGTCAAAGTCCAAACCAGAAAAATGTTTTTCACACTGCATAAATAAAAAGATTTCAGTATCTTTTCAAAAGTATTCAATTGTCCAGATCTGGCCTGTGGTTTGACTGCTGACTTCTCCTGCCCTGTACCATCAGATGCGTAAAACACACAGGCCATCCTCTTAGCAGTGGGTGTAGAGGTTACGTACCAAATCAGTGGAATGGGAAAAAGCAGGCTACTGAATGGATCTATGCTACAGATCGAATAATGAAGAAAACTACACTTCTATTTTAGAAGTCTGATACAGCACTATGCCCAGTGACATCTGAAGTGGGAGTTGGAGCCAGTTCCATGCTCTCCTTAATCATACTATACTGAAGAGCAGTCACGTTCTTCTACACTACACTTCCTAGTGATTTAGAAAGAGGCGGTTTAGTTAACATTTCTAAAACATTTACATGTACTGCTTGCAATCTAAAACATTTACATCTACTGCTTGCAATCCCAGTATTGAGCTAGGCATAAGACCCAGGATCTGAAACTGACTTAAGAAGAGCGCTCTATAATGAGCTACGTGAAAGTCATTGACTATTAGCCAAGAAAAGAAAAATTATTTTTCTTAAGTGTTCTTAAATTAAATATTACTATAACTCAAGGGAAGAAATTGTATAGTATTTAAACCAACAGTTTCCCTTTCAATCAATTAACTCCCCAAAAAAATTTATTGCTCCAGACCTCTTAGCAATAATTATTACATAGTTAGTGTCTATCAAAATTGTTTGATTCCGATAATTCTCTTAACTATAAAACACAGTGAAACTATTCCCCTGACCCATTAATAAGAAAAAAAGTTTGCACCCTTATTGCTGTCATATATATATTATCTATTCTTCCCCATGTGTAAACCCTATTCCTTTAAGACATTTAAATAGACAATTTAAAACTAAATTATGCCTCTTCCTTTAAGTAGCTACCCATGAAGAAACATCAGTTGCCCTTTTTCAAGCTGCCACATTGTATACCATGAATGGCTGCAGGAAAAGATCAACTTCCTACATTTAAAAATGTTTCACGTTTCTTTAAAAAAATGTGTGCACTACAGTAGTGAGAGTGAGATACACTTCCATTTACTTAAGATTCCTATTGCTGATAAACAAAAAGTGACCTAGAAGAGCTGCTCCATTCTCTTTCTGTTGAACTGATGTGCCACAGGTTAAGTAGCATTGCTTTAGTAAACAACAGTAACCCAATTTTTCTTGTGCTAGAAAGGAAGTGTCACGTCATGTTGTTCTTCACATGTGGCAGTCAGGAAAACCAGCTGAACAATAAAGGCAGACCAGCTTGAAGGCAATTTGTGGGTTAATCCAGTCAGCGTCTGCTTAAAACACAGATCTAACAGCTGTGGAATGCCTACATCATAGTATGTGCAGCACTTGCTAGTCTGCCTGTGAGGGGTAAACTGGTGCCAGCACAGTCTAAGCCCAGCAGGAATATGATGGGCAGTTAATCCTGGCCCCCTCAACCAAGCTGAAGTGTACTGGGCTAGAAGGCAAATGCAGTAGCCCATGCCATTGCCTCCTCTTTTTGTGCTGAAACAACTTCTGTAGCCTCCTAGAAATTTATGATGTGAGCCTGAAAAATGCCGTCCTGCTGTTCCAGCTAAAAAGGCAATGTAGAAAAATAACAACAGTTAATTCCATTAGTAAAAAGCATCATCTGTGCAAATGACCATCACCACAGCTGGGTCCTTTTGCCAAAGCAGCAGTCAAAGTTCTCAAAGTATGCTCCTGCCCAATTCTCTGCAGCGCAATTAGCATGATCACAAGTTTAACTCCCCAACCTTTGCCTGGAACTTGACTGTAAGGTGTTTGAGGCCGGGACCTACCTAATACCATGTCTAGAACCTCATCTCTGGACACTAGGTATAAATAATAATTCTTCACTGGTCACCCACTTCCAAGAGGGTAGGTGCACTGCTACTCCATCCTCCCGTGCCCCCTGCCACCTTTGCCCTGTAACAATTCCTGGTTGGATGGCAGGGCTGTGATGGAAGCAAACCAAGAACCTCTCCACTTACACCTTCATTGTATGAAGCCCACCCATTTTATGGATTGATGTGTACTGGGGATTATTCGTGCTGAAAACACTGAGTGTGTGTAGCAGCCATAATGGCCAACTGAGCTCTTTCCCACATTCTAATTTCTGCCTCTGACAGTGGCTCACTGTGAGCCCCACAAGCCAGTTACTTCACTTGGACATGCCTCAGTTTCCCCTTATGTAAATAAGACACAGCACCCACCCAAATGCTCATGGCTTAGTTAACACTGAGGACGGGGAATGGATCAGATGGAATACTGTACCTCACAGTCCTGTTTTAGCGGGAAGGCAGGTTTCTGAGCCAGTGGTGGCTTCTTTAAGACGCCCCGCTTTGGTGTCACAGCTGGTTTCCCCTCCCCCTCATCTGGGTCTTCACACACCCCAGCCAAAGCATAATGCTTCTTCCTCAGCTCGCCGAGACGAATTCGCTCATTCTCCAGCTTCTTCTCTAGCTCCAGCACCTTCACCTGCGTAACAAAAGGGCCTGTAATCCCCAGTTGCTGGGTGCACTCCACTATGCTCTCTCTAGCTGTAGGCAACAGCAATCAGAGGAAGTGACAAATCTGCCATCACAGTATGGTTTCCAAAGCTCTCTAGCATGGCTATGCTGGTTTCTAGGTCTGTAATAGGACCTAAAAGCTCTTAACTATCTGATAGGGATCTTCCACTCAAGAAATTTAATCACATCTGGGTCAGAACATAGCAGCCATTCTTCACCAGGATCACCACACAACAAAGTGTTAACTTTACAGTGGGCTTTAGGGAGGGATTTCTGCTGTTTCACCACAAGAAGAATTCTAGGGAGCTTCAGTGTCCCATCCAGATTCAGTCTTGGCTAATACATTCCGCCATATGCTCCTATTCTACAAATCTGAACTCTCTGGCAACAATCAGACAAAGTAACTTATGTCTCATCTTAAAGTCTTATTGCTGAAGACTGGATACACTACAGTGTTTGCTTAAATCCTTACTAGAGATCAGGCCCACATATGGGGGGGCAAAGGGCCCAGCTACTCTGGGGCCTTGTGAAACAATAGGGCCCAGAACTCCCCAGCTGCCCTACTGCTACTGCAGCAGCCAGAGCTCCAAGCCCTTTAAATCACAGCTGGAGCCCCAGCCTGTGCTGAAGGGCTGGCAGTGGAAAGCTAGCCTGGGCCTTACCCCTTCCACTCTAGGCCCCACCCCTGCCAGAAGCACAAAGCTGGCCCCCCTTGTCCAGAGACCCAGCAATTCTGTCGCCGCCCTCCCCCCCAGCAAGAGATTCTCAGAGACTAGTTCTGAGAAGATGTCCAAGAGTTCTGTGTTTGCCAGATCAGTATAATTATCCCAACCTTGATTGCCTGTTCTCAGCACGGGATGCCATACCTGTGTCTCCATTTCTTCCTTCTTCAGTTTGATTAGCGACATGCCAGAGAAGTCCATAGTGTCTGGAGGTGGTGAAGGAGAGAGAGAGGGGAGGTTTATCCTGTAGCAGCTTATAAGGATCATTTTCCAACACTGATACAGAACGGAACTAGCTGGATACATACTCTCACTCACTTCAAATATGTGTGGAACATGCTATTTTAAGCCAGTGGTGAGTGTGTTACTGACACTCTCTCTGCCCAGTAAGAGTCTCTCAACTGTAGGTGCAGAGCTATGACTATCAACCTGTAGAACCTCATGCTCTTGGTTTTGGAGTTCCCTTGTTCGAGCTCCAGAGTGCCAGCCAGTTGCCCATTGTTATACTTACTCCCTGGAAACTTTATAAACAGAAACCTGAATATTTATGGGAAGAGACTGAAAAGTTTGATCCCGTAACATCCATTTTTCTCTTAGTCCCTGTAGAAGGTATTAAATGTCTGTTCCTATGTTGTGTCTCTGTTATGGAAGATTTCACATTCAACGAACACCAAACTATTACAAAAATGTAAAAGTTCAGATGCTGAAAAGTTTTAAGGCATAACTGCAGTTGGTAGTTGAAGGGAGACTGAGGATAGCAACAACAATCTCCTTCTGGCTGCAATTTGGGTCTGTAATTCAGAGTCAGGAGTTCAAGTCTGCCTGAATTTTTGGTGCAGAGACATAGCCCCTAAGATGGCCCTGTAGAAGCAGCAGTAAGAACAGTGGTGTAGCTAGGGTTGCCAGATGGTTTCAACAAAAATACCGGACACACTTGACATGACATCACAATAGACATTCCATCTTATTTAGAACATACCGGACAGTTCTATTTTCTCAATTTGTTTCCTGGACAGAAAGCTCAAATACTGGACTGTCCAGTTCAAAACCCTACAGATGGTTGTGAAAATGACTAAACCCTAGTGGGTGCCGCCAAAAACCCAAACAGAGGCATAGGTTCCCCACCTCTGGCCTGGAGAGACCTAAGTGGCGAGCAGGCCGCATCTGGCCTGCAGACTGCCTTGATCCAGCTGGAGGGGCTAAGGGCTCATCCCCCTCACCTCACAGGAGCAGTGCTGTTGTTCCAGTAATGTGTGAAGAAAATAAACGCCCTGAGCATCACAGGCCGGATCCAGGCAAGCCAGGGCTGGATCTGCCTGCCAGGGGGAAGAAGTGGCTCCTGCATGCTTCATGGGGATTGCTCCTTGCTGGTTGAATTGCAGTCAATGGGATGGTGGGGGCATTGCTGGTGAGGGACGCTTCTCTGCAGTGCACAGAGCCGCATGGAGCCATGTGCACCCTCCCCCCCCCCCCGAGCTGTGCCAGTTAAGTGCCTGTGTCCCCATTTGCTGGCCCTCAGTGTGCTCTCACACCCTCTCTTTCTTCCATACTGTACACCCTCACCCTGTACCTGCATCCCCTCCCTTCCTGACCCCACACCTCCGCCCACTCCTGCACCCCCCCAGATGCCCATTCCTGTGTCCTATCATCCAGACTCCAAACCTTGAAAATTTACTAGTTCTGGTCCCCTCAGTTTCTAGGGTTGAGCTTAAGTGTTAGTAAAGTGAACTTTTTTTTTTTCCTGCTTATCAGTTGGGAGTCACTTCTGTGAGGGGTATTTTTTTCTCCTTACTTTTTGGGGCCCAGGTCACTGAGTTTTGGCTTTGGGGTTTTGTTTTGTTTTTTGCACTTCTCACTTGTATGGACACTAACTGATGTTTCTGTGGGTCAGGGCCCTCCCTCACAAAAAAAAAAAAAAGAGTTCCCCAACTCTGCTCCAGGCTAAGAGTCCCAATCCCCAGAATGTCAGAATGTGGGAATCCTCTAGCACTTAACACTAATCCATCACCATAGTCTCCTTTCACCCACTCTGTGCAAGTGTTTACCATATAAATTATCTCTTTGTTTGCAATGCACATGAATTGATAATGGAGAGTTCAAAGCTCAGGGTGAGAGAGTCATTTTGATTTCTGAACAGACACTCCCCCCCCCCCCCCCCCCGCGTTCACACCTCACCTTTGTCTTCAATCTGCTCTTGTCCAGACTTAGTGGATGCCACAACATTGGCAGCCATTTCATTTACATTACGTGAGCACTCCTGGAGTTTGCCCAGGTTCCTGCTGTTCTTGTCAGCTTTTACCTGCAAAGATCAACCAGGTGCTTTCAGAATTACTTAGCTGCAATGGAAATGCAAATAGAGGCCAGTCTTTTATATGTATGCAAACATGGTTCCCAATGTGCGTGAATGCAAACGCGGAACTCTTTAGAGACTAAACAGAGAGACAGCTGTGGAAATGGAAAAGGGCAGAAAGATCCTGCTTTTGTTTGAAAAAATCTGGTTGTTTTTAAGCAACATTGCATCAAGCAGGTTAGGCCCAACTGCTAGGTTTTGTTTTAAAAAGTTTGAGAGATTACTGCGGCAGCATACTCTTTAGTCCATACAAACTTGGAGATGAAATGGACTAGCAGCAAATTTGAAACCAACTAATTTATTGTCCTGTGTGACCAAAAATAAGTGACCTAACAAAGGATCAGTGGTGAAAAATAAAATGAGCTTTTTACATACTTTTAGTTTTTATCATCTATCAATGTAACACAGATAAAAGAACCCATTATCAATCAGAGAGAGAGAGAGAGAATCTCCAACACAGATGTCTACAGATTTTTATTCTTTATTCTGGGGTTTTGTGTTTCATGTCAGAACTCTTGCTACAGAGTCAGCTCAAAAGGAGAAGCAAGGATTTGTATTCTCTTTTCAAACACCAGCCCTTCTGGAGATGAAGAATTCACCCACTGAATTCTTACACACATCTCAGTCAAAACAAATTAAATAGAAAAGTAACAATTCATCTTAAAGAGAGAATTTTGCTTTGCCTGATTCTCATCATGACCATATTTTCTGAACCAAAATAGGTACAAAGTGGCCACGCCCACAACCCCTATTAGCCATGCCTCTTGACCCCCATTAGCCACGTCCCCTGCAACAAGAAAGCCCACCTCTGGAGGTAGTACCCCTCCCTACACTTTCCTAGTGCCTGACCCTGCCCTCCTTGCTCTTTTTCTCCCTGGTTCCCACCTCATCACCACCCTCTGCCCCAGTTCTCACACCCCTCTGTGCCCTTTCACATGACTTGCTCCATCCCTTGCCTTGTTCATTCCCACCCCACCTTTCAACCCCTCTTTTCCCAGCACCCCCAACTTCCTCACTCTTCTTCCTTCCCACTGCCACTCCACCTGCCTGCATTACCATGTCCCCTCCCCTCACCCATCCCCACTGACACCTTCCCTCCCATCCCCCCTCATGCCCTTTTCTTCATGTCTCCTCTTGGCCCCCCTGGCATTTGTCTCTCCTCCACCTTGCCCCTTTCTTCTCCTGCCCTGGTTCCCCTCCCTTTCAGCACAAGCCCCTTTCTCTCCTCATCCACCTCCCTCTTAATTCTCCCCCTTGATCTTCCCTCACCTTCTGCCTTCCATGTGGGAAGCAGATTGCGGGGGCTGGAACCAGGGGCCCTGCAGCCCCAGCCCCAGCCCCAGCCCCAGCCCCAGCCACTCCTGAGGTGGGACAGTGTGCTTGGACTGGAGCTAGGGCCGCCTGCAGGGACCAGGACTGCATCCCCGACTTCAGCTGGAGTCAAGTGGTGGCCGCTTGAGACCTGTTGTGGTGAGGCTACCTCGCATGGAACATGTCTCTTGCGGCTGCCGCTTGACTCCAACTGGAGCCGGGGCCACCCATGGGGACTGGGACTATGGTATTAAAAACAGTACCACGGATGGACCTGGCTTCAGCTGGAGTTTAGCAACAGCTGCACAAGGTGCACTCTTGGAACCACCTGGCACCCACCCCCTCACAGCGGCCGCTGTACAAAGAGCAAGTGGCTGCCTGGAGATGGAGAAGACGACGGCATGGCAGGATCAGGCTGCAGGCAGCAGAGCTGTCCCAAGGGGGGAAGAATGGGGGGAGTGAGCCACATGGTGGTGGGATGTGGGCTGACAGGAGTTGCAGGGTGGCGGCACACACCGCACTGGAGCTTGAAGAATGCTTCAGGCTCCAGCTTCCAACTCAACCCGGAAACAGTGCACCACCAGAAGCAGTCTTGGCTACTACTGACAAGGCATCCAGGGAGCCGCCTATGTGCTGGAGGACAGGAGGGCATTGCTGCTGCACTGCTCTAGTGTCTGCGAGGCTGTCCCGGCGGGGAGGGAAATGGCAAAGCCATTTCTAGCTGAATCCAGCCGGGCTTTCTGGGACATTTGCTTACCGGACGGGGCACTGAGACAGAGGATTTAAATTTGGACTGTTCTGGAAAAACCAGGACATGTGGTCAGCGTACTGTTTCTGAAAAGGAGACAGAACCCCACAGGTTGACACCCATCTGTCCCCACCAGAACAACAGAGGAGAGATCATCACAGATTTACACTTCTTACTTAGGCATTTCTATTCAAAAGCTTACTTTAGATGCAGCCACCAACTGAGCTGTGCTGGCTGCAATTTCATGGGAACAGACAATCAGTTCTTCATATTTGCCTGTATGTAGGACCACTCTGTCTGCGGATTCTCTAGAATATAGATCAATAGTGAAGTCCGATTAGTGAAGCCTCGCATAAATATAAAGCGGGGAAGTACGAAGCTACATATCCTTAGAAACTCTCATGTGGACTTAAATAATTGTCTGCAAAGCTTTTCTTTGAAAGGGTTCATGCATAGAAGAATCATGTTAAAACCCCAGAATCTAAAGGTACTAGAAGGGTGTAAACTTAACAAAGAGGATGACTAGGGTGGTCCCATGAGGACGTGGATTCAGGCTATCAGAAAACAATACTTTCTTGCTGTGAAATGCATTAGGATTGTGGAATATTTTCCTATTGACCAAATCCTACTATTCATGCCAATCGGAAAAGAGTCCCACTCCTGGTAGGACTGCATCCTATGTTGTTACCATTGTTTCCATTGTGATAACGCCCAAAATGTACTCAATATTTTGCTAACAAGAGGAAACAAAAATGCTTCCCCTGGGACAAAGCTTACAACCAATGTCTGTATTATCAGGAGTTGATGACCAAGTAGAACAGGAGACAGGAAGACACTAGATATTCAGTTGACTAAGGAGTGTGGATACAGAGAACTGAGATACAACAGTCTATTTGGTCAGCTCTAAACTCAGTTGAGAGGAAACTGGAGCTCACATTGGTTACAGGTTTGGGCGTACAAAAACTCTTTATCTGCTTAGTGCAGTATATCCTGAGAGTCCCCTCCCATGCAGTGCATGAGAACCACTTCCAGTCTCAGACGACGTAAAACCTACAGGCACTGCAGATACCTACACAAGCTGTGTGGCTCCCCATCCTACAGCTTTGGAAGCAGAGATCAAGCCTTCTGTCCAACGGGAGTTCTTAGCATAAAATTCTTGTGTTGTTGCTGCCCCCTATTGTCACAAAAATGTTAAGTTGCATTTAAACCGTGCATCAGTTTTTAAATAAACAATGAACATATCAAAATAGATGTCACATTTTACAATTGTTCTTAAACATGTCAGCTCTCTTGAGAACACCATAAACAGCATGTCCCAGGGTCAATCAAAAACATGGAACATGCAGGCTAAATTTTCCCAAAATCGGGAGGCTCTTAAATCCATATTTGGATGCTTACCGCAGAGTGGCCCAATTTGCAGTAATGCTGTGCCCAAAGTCAACGGGAGCGGCAGGCATTCCACTTTTCTGACAAATCAGGCCACATTTACTTAAATACCTAAATCTAGAATTTTAGGCCTCCAGGACTGAAAATTTTGGCTTCTGTTTAAAATAGGCTGGATTGAGTTGTTGCCATCACCTGTACATTGACCAGGCTTGTTAAGAGGAGAGCAAATATCTCCTGAAAGCACAAGGCATGGATGCCTTTTTCAATAACATCCCACACTTCATACCATACAGGATGCTTCAGAAACTGTGACATTAGGTTAACAATTGAGCAAGTCAAGCTATTTGTGAACAGAAATCCTTCGATATTTCATGTCAGCCAGCAAAGAGGAGTGGTCCCAAAGTGAGCCTTACCCTTCCACTTTCAACAATCTCCTTTTGTAAATGGGTAGATGTCATTACGAGAAGCCTAATTGCCTGAAACAAATCAAAGCAGACTCCATTGTTTTACAAGGATTTTATAAAGAGCAATTGCTCAGCCAACACCTGATATTTTCAGGAATTTTAACATGGGTTTAATACCACACTTACTAACCTTCATTAGATCAGTGCAGGAGTTCAAAATTCTGTTGGAAACAAGAGAAAATATTTTGCAAATTTGAATCATGGAGCATCTTGTGTGTGATTCAAATGAAATGAAAATGACACCAAATCAAGCAGAACCTGTTCTGAGGGATGAGAAAAACTTCAAAACAGAAAACTTCTTAAAAACAAATGCAGCAATGTAGTTTTGCAGTACAATACATACGTTAGCCCAGCATGTTATATTGAGGACATGCTTTCCCATCCCCCCACTCTACATGAGAATATTTTGCTTAAAATAAGAATTCTCACGGTGCTATTGTTCAGTAAGGGGTGACGGCACAAGGCACAGGAAAGGCAGGCTTGTCAACAGACTCACCATTACACAGATGGCTTCATTTAAAGATAGCTATGTCCTCATTAATAGCTCTTCCCCTCAAAAACAGAAGATCCAGATTCCACATATGCTAACTCTCCCTTAGTTAATGCTTTTTACTCACCTCTCGTTCACTTCCAGTTTAACGCCAGAGCTTTTATTTCTGGCCTGATTCATCATCTCCTGTTGAGAATGAGGAGAGATGGTTAAAAAAAACTGCCACCTGATTGGCTGTCAGGAAAAATAAAGGTAGAAAGTTTCCCTTCATGAGATTCTGTCAAATGAACTGATGTTGTCAAGTCTGAGAATACTGGACAACCATGCGGTTCTAATGGGACTATGGCCAGAAGTCACTCGCATTTCTGACTTGTCTCTGCTAGACACAAAGAGCCCATAAGCTTCATCTCACCTCTATCCTTCTGACAGCATCTTCAATAGCTGCGGAGGTGGAGGCCATTTCTTTATCAACCATATCACCCAGCTCTTCTTGCTTGATGTCTAAGCTTTTGGGTCTCAGCTCCTGGCAAAGGGAAGAAAGTGATGAGCCAGCATGAAATCAGGCACCAGGATAAAAATTTTCCTAAAGATTTCAAACAAACAACTAGCAAAAAATCTCTCTTTGGCCTGGAAACAGACTCCACAAATATAAATAGCTGAGAAGGACCCAGGTGAACCAGAGTCTTTCAGTAATTATATTAGAGAAATCTTAGAGAGATTCAGAGGGTCACCAAGGATGTTTGGTTTCTATTTAAAGAAGACACTCCAAAACCAGGGACAGAACTACATTTCACCATGGTGCCATTCTCAGCCAGCTGGAGGAGCTCATTGTTCGATAAGCTAGGAGCACAGTAATGTATAACACGAGGGGGGATTTTGGAACAGGAGGGTGTATGTGGGTTCACAAGTTTTTCATGGATTTACGAAGCCTCTTACTGAACCGAAATACAATGAAACCAACTCAAGTCATTTCTTCTGAAATGCTACCCAATATCTTGTTGCTTCGACCCCTAGACTTGGCTCCTGGAATTAAAGCACACAGGGTACTTAAAAAGAAGATGAAGCAGCTAAATGTGACATTTGAAAGATTGGGCTTTGACTGGGTCCTTGCAGAACCAAATGTGCAGCCCCAGGAGACCGAGTGATTCAAATTCAATCTTAGGTCAGGGATGTTTCCAGCACAACAAACCTTGCTTCTACATAAGGAAAGGGAGAGGGGTTGCTATACAATACAAAAAGAAGTAACATTTCATGGCCCCAGGCTCTCAGTGATGCCTTCACCAACATTACGTTCATTTGGGATTTTATTTTTTTAATCTAAAAAGGAAAAAATAGTTGTTTGCTCTACATTCAGATCTGGACAAGTTGATAAAGAATAAGCCATGTAACCAAATACAAGATAAAGTTTCCTTTTTCCAGCTGGGACTTGGCATGCTGGACAAGAATTCAATACACATTTAGATTTTAAACTGTTACCAAATACAAACCAGAGCTACCGCCCTTTGATTGGCCCAAATAAGACATTAGAGCAGATTTACACAGAGCAAGAGGAAAGAGGTAGCAGACTAAGGGATGCTGGAATAAATCACAGCTTTGGTGTAAAAGGTTATGGTGTAGAATTAGTGAGGGGGGACGGGCAGTGATGGATGGAAGAGAAGCAAGTCCTTCATCTAATGCTCACTGCAGTCAGTGCATAACTGCCAGCCTCTCTAAGACACAAGGATCACAATATTGGAGGACGAGCTGGTGGTACCAACAGCAAATACACATAAGAGAGATTTGAGAAGGGAGATGTCCTGGAACCTGGAAGTGTCATTTCTGAAGGTGGTAAAAGTGCCCTGTATAAAACCCAAGCCAGTCCCCAGCGTCAGGTATAACAAGCTGGAAGGATCCAACAGGCTTTTCAGCAAGAGAGAAAGTGAAAGGTGTTAAGCTCCTTGCTGCTAAGCACTGATCTGCACTCATCACTAGCCAGCAGAAGCCATACTCCGGCAGTGCAAAGGGTTACATTTGCTGCTGTAAGTAGAAACCAGGAAACCAGTGCACATCATAGACAGCAGAGGAAGCTGGTGGGGTGGGGGGGCAATTTGCAGACACTGTATTTTATTTCCATCTGAATCATCTGAGCATCCTTCTACTGGTATGTCTCAGACCCATTAGGTCTAATTCATTCCTAGTATAGCTCCTCTGGATTAGCTGGAGTCACACCAATGGTGAATTTGTCCCACAGCAATGACTTGTGTCTGAGACGAAAGTGTTGCCACGAGTGAGGCCCCGCTTCTGAGGCTTGCCCCTACCTGGCCCAGTTGAAGGATGCCCTGCAGCGCTCTCCTCACGTCCTTCGGGTTTGCCTGTTGCAGCAGCTGTTTATCCTTCAGCTCATTCAGGTACTCCAGACTCTGCTGCCCACAGTCCCTGCAGGTGTCAGTTAATTCTGATGGGGGAAAGAATCGTTATGGGGAAAGGTTACAAGAATGCAGGCAATTTCTTTCCCCATGTAAGGGGGTGTGGCCTAATAGGCCAAGACCAGGACCAGGAGCCCCCGAGTTCTAATCCTGACCAAACATTGACTCCCCTGGAGGCTTCCTCTGAGATGCTGGGTGGGTTAAACTAACAGTTCTCAGACTGTGGGCTGGGACACCAAAGTGGGTCAGAACCCTATTTTAACGGGGTCTCAGGGCTGGCTTAGAGTTACAGGGGCCCAGGCATGAGCCCTACCACCTGGGACCAAAGCCAATGCCTGAGGGCTCGGCCCTAGGGTTCAGGTTACAGGCCCCCTACCTGGGGCTACTTTGCTCCCTCTCCCCCACTCTCCCTGGATGATACAGCTCAGGCTTTGGCCCCCACAACCTGGGGCAGCAGAGCTTAGGTTGACTCAGCTTTGGTCCCTCCTCCTGGGGCTGCGTAGTGACTTTTGTTGTCAGAAGGGGGTCTCCATGTAATGAAGTCTGAGAACCCCTGGCCTCAGCAATGCTTTGACGAGTGCAATCTCAGCACCACGTATTTCTATCCAGAAGTGAAATTGCATAACAGGAAAGATCAGCAGCCATAGGAAAGAGTCAGATGAACAGACAGGAAACTGGGAAGCAGCCTGGCATAGCGGCCAGTGCACTGAACTGGAGCTTGGGAAATATAGCTGACTCTGCCACTAACTTCCTGCATGCCCTTGGGCAAGTCGTATTGTCTCTCTGGGTCTGTTTCCCTGCTAGGGAGGGTAACTGATCAAACTGTTACCTGATAAACATCACCCTAAAAGGGTGATGCTTACCGGGGTAGTGGTTAACTGGTATCTGGGTACCCCCAGCAGGAGGGGGTCAGGAGCTGTGGCAGCAACTTCTGTGGAGAGGGGAGAAACCAGGAGCGGCTGAGTTAGAGCATCCCCACCCCATCCCCTTTAATCAGTTAATGTAGTGTTAGCGCCATGTTTAACTGTTTAACCAAGTAAACGGGATTTTACATCCCTGCTCCCTGCCCAATCTTTGTAGGACCATCTCCTTTAGTTCAAATGGAAGCTCTCTGGGGAAGGGACTCCCTCTCTGAGTGTCTGCACAGTGCAGCCCTAATCTTAGCTGATACAATAGGAGCTAGGTCATAAAAACTAAGAGGCAGCCTGCTTCAGGGAAGGGTTTGCATTCTTTCTTGGCAAAGCAGGGAGAGAGCCCGTCACATTTAATTAGTGCCTGTCTGATTAGTGCCAACAGAAAGAAAGCTCTGCTGAAGCCTGCACCACATTTAGTAACCAGAGAAAGATACTTCGTTAGCTCTGCCCTCCCACATCCTAACCACCATGTAATGAGTCATTCAAATCCCTCCATAGCAGACATGAGCCTTCCTGCTTGTAATCAGGTGTGCCCCTCACAAGGCTACGGCTGCAGTGGCACAAGACCATACCCAGCCTCATGTGTACCTCCTCTCTCCATCAGCCAGGCGGTGATAGCAACTGTGGGTCCTGCCACACCCCATGTAAGTTGAGGTGGCACTGAGAGGCCCAATGCACTAGGCAAATGGCACCAACCTCTGGCATTGGTTTATTCAGTGGGGCTGGACATATGGGCAGGCGTTGAGAACAGAGGAGAGTCCATGCACTTGCATTAGAAGTGCTAATTGATTGAGTCTCAATCCGGTGTCTGCATCACACAAGCTACCAGCACCTTTGGCACGAAAGGGCGCCATCCTGGCAGAGAGACCCAGGTGTGATTGGGCCATTGAGACCGAAAGCCCCTGTCCCCACTAGGACGCTGTCTCACATCAGGCTGAAGGCTCCTCAGCAGGAAAGTTGGGGGGAGGGGAGGAAACTGCACTGGTGGGCTATATTGTGGCTGCCCGGGGCGTGGATGCAGGGCTACCCGGCAGGTGCCCATCCTAACTGCACCAGGATTTTTGAAAGCGAGTGAAGCAGGCTTTGGGTTAGTTACTCACTGTCAGCATGGTCAGTGGGCGCCATGTGGGACGTGGCACTGCCATTCACAATGGAGTCAGCAGTCAAGTGAGCGAACTGGGCCAGGGCTGCCACCAACCCTGTAGCATCTATCCAGAGAGAGAGAGAGAGAACAGGGTGAGCACTGGATACTGATGCTCTCATGCGACAGTCCCTATGCTGTGTTGGGCACCTGGCTAGGCAGGAAGTTGCCTGCTTTGTGGCCATCAGCTTGCCCCCTCCTCTCCTTACACCAAGCGTTTGCCAGCTACCCCCAGAGCAGAGCGCACAGGCTAGTGTCTGAAGCTTCAAAGCACAGACCAGGTGAATTGGTTGCTGCCCCCTGGTCCGAGCTCCAGCACCAACTCCCTGGTGATCCTGAGTAAATCACCATGGCCCACCTATTCACAAGCACGAGCTTGACGTCTGCTCTTAAGGCATTTGGCTCCCTTTGAAAATCCCACCCGGGGAAGCCTAAATATGGATTTAGGAGGCTGAACAATCTTGGCCTTAATCCCTCCAAGTTTCAGCACCCCCCTCCCCCCCACATCTGGGAACAATAATCCTTCACTCCCAGACAGACAAGCTGGTACTTGAATATCCTGAACACAGGAAGAGCCTCATTAATTAACTAATGTGCATGTATTAAAATGTACCCATCAGAGCACTGGGCTCACATGCACTCTCCATAGAAACGACCGCCTAGGGCCAGCACACCCTACACTCCCCAATTCACCCATAACCAGAAAGCTTCCTGTGCTTTCATAGCCCAGCTCCTTATTGCTGCTGGAGTGTGCCTGCTGCCTCCAGACAGGAAGCCCAGCCTCTCAGCCCTGGGCAATGTCACAGGGTATTTGACTGAAGGTCGACCATTGCCATGAGAATTATGCATTTGTTTACACCACGCAGATTTTGCAGACAAGCTAAGCACATGGAACTCTTCCCATCTGGCACAAATCACAACAACCGCACCAAACAACTACCTCAGCCCCTTTCAGACAAGTGGCCTCTGTGCCAGCTTCCAGTCCAGACAACCAGTAGAAGGGGCCTTTACCTGTCATGTTGGTCACATACTGTGCATGGCCATTCTCCAAGGAGTTCACAGACTCCAGGGCTGCCTGTGCCCGGCTGATGAGGTAATCTGCAAAGACACCAAGGTTCGAGTGAAGGCAAGGAAAGGATAAGGGAGCCATCAGTTTGTCTGAACAGCCCAAAGCTTTGGTGGCCTGGATGTTGCAGCTAGATTCCCATCAGCCAAATTAACCTGGGCAAGAGGTCGTGATATGGGGTGGAATCTTTATTTTTCCTATAGGTGAATCGGGTGCTATAATTATTTTGAGAAGCCACAAGCCTAATGCTCATTCAGCTGTGACCGAGTTGCTTCAGACCCGAGAGGTGCAAGGCAGACAGCCAGTTTGGAAGGCCCTGCAGCTATTCAGCGTGAAGAGCCATTTCCTGACTGGCCTCGCAGCCAAGAGCACGAGCCTGAGCACCCAGAAGGGCACAGGCGTCGGCACAGAGGGTACGTCTAGACTACATGGCTCCATCAACGGAGCCATGTAAAGTAGTTTACTCGGCATAGTCAAAGCAGCGGGGATTTAAATAATCCCCACTTCATTGAAATAAAAATGGACACCGCGCTGTGCCAACGATCAGCTGATCCGGCACAGTGCGGCAGTCTAGACGCGGTGCGGTCGACAAGGGAAGCCTGGCATGTATGCCTCGTGCATACCGGAGCAGTCGACAAAGGCTTCCCTTGTCAATTGCACCGTATCTAGACTGCTGCGCTGTAGAGCTAACAAACCGTTCTGCCGAGGCTTTGCCAGTGAGGGTGGGATCAATGTTAACCATCTGTCCTAGGAGGGCTCTTCTCCTGCCTCTCATTCCAACCACTGGTGCCCAGTCAGCCAGGCCAAAGAGTGCGTTCAAGCAGCATCAGGCTGCCACTCACCAAAGGAGGAGAATTCTAGGTCGCAGATAATTTACCCCCGGAAAAGCAAGGAGCCCAGGACCCCTCCGGCTCAAATTTAGCCAACAAGACAGTGTTAAGGGGACGGCGATGAGGCAGCATCACCCAGCTTTATGGGGGAAAGCACAGAGCCACCAGTTCCTGCCAAACACTTGCCTTTCTCCCTTCCAATGACTGCCAACAGCCATCAGCCAAAAGGCTCCCTACCTGGTGAGCTGGTGCATCGGATGTGCAAGGGGTCATCCAACTTGGCAACGGCATCTTGGATGATGTACTCTGCCTCCTTCACTGTGCCCTGAAGCATACCGAACTGGTCATCCAGGAGCTTCTGCTGGAGGCTCTGCTCCTGGTTTTTCTGTGGGTTGTAAACAAGAGACATTACAGCTCAGAGTCCTTCCCAGCCTGTGGCTACTGGAATCACTTTGTTCATCTCTGCAATAATCATTTGCCCTCCACAGTGCCCTCAGCAGGCTTTGCATACAGTGCTCCAGAGTTTGGTGGGGAGTATTACCCCCATTTCACAGATGGGGAAACTGAGGAGCAGAGGAAAAGTGACTTGCCCAAAGCCATGCCAGGAGTCTGTCGCAGAGCCCAAAAAGGGAATTGTAATTAAAACTGCTGGCTGGCCCATGCCAGCTGACGTGGGCTTGTAGGCAAAGGGGGTGTTTAATTGCAATACAGAGGTTCAGGTTTAGACTGGAGCCCTTCCCCACTCCCGCGCCTCACCCACAAGGCCAGGCTTCCTTGTGCAGCCGCACCTCACTACAGGCCACTATAGAGAGAATGAGGAACAGCAGCCCATGGCTTTACCTGGCACGAGGCCGGAGTGAATCTAGGGGACAGTCAGGAGGCAAAGATGGGTCATCCAAAGCCTGAATGAATGGCCAAGTCAGGAACAGAACCCAGGAGTCCAGACTCCTACTTCCCTACTCTGACCACCGGGCAACACTCCCCCCCATGAAGGACAGAGATATAGAGGAGGCACTGTTTATTGCTGACAGCAGCTTGTCACCCCCCGCTGCATGGCACTCACAGATTGACCACAAAGGCAATTTCTTTGGCATTGGGCAGATTTGTTCCACATTGGCTGAGCTGCCTGCGTGGCTCTTCTCTCTGCGTATGCATCACTCAAGGCCCCAGCAGGTCTGCTCAGGAAAGGGGCTTCTGTCCCAAGACCCTAAATGCTTCTCCCCAGTACCTTTTCCATGAGTTTCCCCTGCAGCTCCCGGATTTCCTTAGCATTCTTCTCCGCCTCCTGGTTCAAAAGCAGCTCCTTCTCCTGAATCAGGCCCTTAATGGACAGCAGCTCACACTCCTTCTCGCTCACTGACTTCCTCAGCGAGTCCTTCTCGGCATGCAGGGCTTCCACTTGGGAATGGAGCTCGGAGCCAGCCTGAAAACAAAGCAGGATGAGCCAGGGGCTGGTCAGCAATGGGGGATTCCTGTGTGTTGAAAGCACTAGGCAGGAATTTAGTGCTTAGATAACGAAGAGGGGCAAGTCCCAGGCACAGAGACCTCTCCTGTTATCCAGCAGCAGTGCAAGTTTTCCCTCAGACTGTTCTTCAGGAGAGACCAGCATAGGCAGCGGTGTAAGATCACCATGGCCTTGGCCTGTCAAATCATTTACACCAAATCCAGTGGTGGCTTCTGTGAAGAAGATACTCTCCAAATGGGAATGGGCCTGGGAACCACCAAATTCTTTACACACAGGCCACTGGACCGCCAGCCACAACTACTGGAGCCAGTGACCTAGACATGAATGATGTATAGCACGAATCCTCTGAGGCAGCCTATCCCCAGATTGAGTGGGCCTATGCAAACTTTAAGCTACTTTTGGGAATCCTGGACGAATCTCCAGAAGAGCTGAGCAGCCCTGGCCCTCTGCCTGGCACTGGGTAAAAACAGTGTGTTCCTACCAGCTGGGGCACATACCTGCTTGGAATGGCTGAGAGAGCTTTGAATCTGGGTCAGCTCGTCCTTCTTGGCTTCCAGTTCTCTTTTCAGCTGCTCCATCTGCAAGGTCTGGTCTTCAAGCTATATGTGCAGACAGACACAACAGGAGATTCAGAGAAGGCATCAGGACATCCCTCCCATTTGTGTACTTCTGTGCCCATTTATACAATGGCTTTCTAAGGCCCTGGAAGTCCAGGGGCCATGGGCAGGGCAGGACAGGGAAGCCCAACTTCTTAACAAAACAAGAGCTTATGTTTTCCAGAAAGTGACTTGGGATTTCCAGCGCCCTATTTAAGACACTTTAAAGCAGTGGTCCCCAACACAGTGCTCACGGGCGCCATGGCGCCCGCCGGGCCATTTATGTGCGCCCGCGGAACGATCTGGGCCGGCCCCGCCCCCGGGTGTGCAGCAGGTGCCAGCCCCGGGTGCATGGGCGGCCCCTACCCCGGGGTTGCGGCACATGCCAGTGCCGGCCCCGGGCATGTCACACCTGGGCGGCCCCTGCCCGGGGTCGCCGCACATGCCGGTGCTGGCCCCTAGTGTGCGGCACATGCTTGGCCCCGCCCCCAGGCACGTGGCCCATGAGCGGCCGCAGCCCCGCCCCTAGGTGCTCGGCAGCCCCAAAACGTTGGGGACCACTGTTTTAAAGGGCCCAATTTGCAGAGGGTGGGTGCTCAGTACATTTGGAATACAAGGCCCCTGGGTGGTGCCAGAATCATTAGTCACTCCTGAAAATTTAGACCCCTCTGGAAATTTCAAGGCAGATGCACAGTGAATCTGGAGGAGATCTAGATGAAATGCATGGGTAAACCACCTAGCTGCCGAGGAATCATGGCAGTGACTGCCACCTGAGGTAACACAAACACGGGCCCTTAGGAAGGGTTTAAATCGTCCATTGCCCTCAAAGGCAGAGAACAGGCTGTGTACCGGGCACAAGAAAGTACTGTAGTAGAATACATATTGATCACACGTGCAAGAGACCAGTTGTGGGACTGCTCTCTGCTTGGAGAATTTCAGGCCCATTCGCTCAACTAGCTGTGCTGGAAAATGCAAATGCCAGGGGCTGATTTTTCCAGACATGCTAAGTGCTCCCTGTTCCTGCTGACCTCTATGTTGAGGGCAGGCTATCTAGGTGTTGCAAGTGCTCAGCACTTCAGAATAATCAGGGCTGAGATGATCACCTGATCTCAGAGCAGCCTATTATTTTGTAGCTGCCACACCAGCAAATACACCTGCGTGTGCATGAGCAATACAGCTCTACACCCAATCCATTTAGGTACATGCACGTGCATGTTCATTCTTGCAGGAATGCCATCAGACCTCTAAGCTATTTTGGTCCAAAACAGGGCAGAGCTTTGGGCAGCAGCAGACATACCTTCATCTCTGACTCCCGCTTCACCTGCTCCATCTGAAATGCCAGCTGCTCTTTGACACGAGCCACTTCCTCCTGGCTTTGCTGGGTGACTGTTAGCTGCTTGGCAGTATCTGCATTCTACGCACAAGAGAGGAGGGTTGGAGAGTTCTTTTGGAATCTCCAGGGGGGCATGTGTGTGTGAATGGTGGGGACAGGGAACATCCCAGGATTACTGCTGGAGCTGAAAGTGTATCATGGCTCATTCAATTAAGTCGATTCAAATTCCAATTTTAGAATTCCTCATTGGATCCTTCGCCTTTTTACTGAGGCCAGGCAGGAACTCTATTTTGGACAGCACCTTTCCTACACAGGGCCTATCCCAAAATGCTGCAGGTAACAGAAAAAAAGAAATTGACAGGCCTCAGCAAAGAGAAAGGGATTATTTCTAGCAACGGAGAGACATAGAAAGGCTGCAGATGGCAGGAGGTGGCCCTTGAATTAACAGTGCCGAGACTACAAGAACGGAGAGAAAAGAGGCAGCAAGGCAATGGAACGGGGAGAGAAAAATATAGAAGCTACTTTCTGCGATGCCCTCTGGCTCTGCTAAAGCCCCAGCCATTCTGTAGCCACGCTAGCCAGCCCTCACCTTCCGCAGCAGCTCTGCATGCGTGTTGATAAGCTCGCTGTGTTTCTCTTTCAGCTTGGAATAGCGTAGTTCCGTGGCGCTGGCTTTCTCTGGCAGAGGCAAGAACATTCCCAGTGTCAGTAACACACCAAAACTCCATGCTCTGCACCGTAGCAACTCAGTACGAAGCAGCCTTCTCTAACCCATCACAACTCTCATGTGCATGGAATTCACAGGAGAGAAGAGCTGAGACTAGTTGCTAAACTCAAGGGCATCTTTTTCAGCTGTTTGAGCCAGTTCATTCTCCTCACTTTGAGGTAAGTAGCTATCTGCATTTCCCTCAAAAACTCCTGCTCAGACACATTAGCTCCCAATAGCAACATGGGAGGGTTTGGAGCTGTTCCTGACTAAACAACAAATGGCTACAGGGAACTTCCCCTCCACCAGGGACAGACACAACCTTGCAGCCCTGGATTCAGCCATCCAGGGGTATCAAAGGTTTATTCTAGTTCTAGGCCCCTCGGCTCACACACTCCTCTCTCTGGAGTCTCTGAAAATGCCACTTACTTTCAGCGTCAACGTAAAGCCCCTGTGTTCGGCTGTTTTCCAGCTGAGCTCTCTGCAGTCTCTCCACCTCATCCCGGAGTTGTTCGTTATCCACCAGCGCTTTCTGTTTTTGTTTCCGTTGCTCTTCCAGCTCTGCCTCCAGACTGTTGATCTGGGCCTTGAGCTGCGTGATGTACCGCTGAGCCTATTGACACAGCCGGTTACCCGGGTGATTCAGCGAACCTGGCACAGGCTGAACAAAGGGCTGAGGGCCAGGCACGCTGGAGTGTGAGGGGTGGCTTTGACAACTGTGACAATGGCCTGCCCTAGATTTTCCAGAATCTACACTGTCCTGTGAAGGCCTCAACGACCACGTGCGTGCTCGTGCACGCAAGCAAGCACGTACACAATCTGATCTGCAACTGGCCTCTGGTGCCAACCGGAGAGGAATAGAACTGCAAAACTAGTCTTCTCCCCCAAGCACCCAACTGACAACATTCAGTGACTGGATTTCAGACCTGTCATCTAGCTGTGGTAATCGAGAGGACTCAGCTCAGTGGCAGGGGGAAGGAACTAGGTTCTGTTCCAATTTCTGAGGGACTTTGGGCAAATCAGGCTCTGAGCTATACAAGCCACATCATCCTCTTCCTCCTCAGCTCACCACACCACCAGGCTTTACCTCCAGTTTCATTTTCTCTAGCTCAGCCCGAAGCATGTCCACCTCTTTCTTTAAGTTTTCAATTTGCAGATCCCTGGGAATAAAAAAAAAAAAAAGTGCCTCATTATGAGCCTGGAAAACGGCAGCACCCTCCTCACATCAACTCACTGCCGTCCCCCTCACCTGTCATCTCGAACTCCATTGGGGGGGCCAAAGGTCTGTTCAAATACATCCGACACATTCTGAAAAAAAAAAAAAAAGATGGCACCCATGTTAGGCTCAGCCCTTCGAAGTGCCAGACTGAGTCGGATTAGGCTTCGACAGCCTGGAAACCAGTGAAAGTCTGAGAAGGCAGCTGGGTTAATACGTTCTGCACACAAGTCATTAGTAAAGCCAGAGACAATAACTGCAACAAGTCCAATAAGCTGTCTGGGTGAAGGACGCAGAATTCATGCCACTTTACTTCCCTGCCCTTCCCAAATCCCCACAGCCAACCCAGCCACATTACACAGAATGACGCCTGGCATCAGCTGAAACCAGCCGTTCAAAACAAGGAAGAGGCAACCATGTGGCAGGAGGAGAGGAAGTGCCCCGACCCCAGTGGGTGTCCAAGGAGACTAACTATGCCAAGACAAATGTCCTTCAGCACAGCTGCGCAGATTTCCTGAAATGCTGCAGAAGTTACTCTACATAGTGCAAAGAGTGAGTGACTTGCTCCAATTCCATGCTTAAGCAACACTTCTAGTTTTAGTGCCTTGGACAGGAGGCTAACACAGACTCTCTAGCAGCCTTGACAGACTTTGTTTTTCTTGCCTTTCCAACACACCCGAGATGTCTCTCTGGGCTCCCACCTGCTGTTCCACTGGAGGAGCCGTACTGATCTCGATTAAGTTTTCTGGTTCTTCATCTTCCGGGGCTTCCTCAGGGATGACAACCACTGGCTTCACATGCTCTGCCAGGGCAGATGCCCGCAAGAAATTAGGGGGGCTCTGTCAAGGCAATAGAAAACCAAATGTATTTCACCTGGTTGTGGTTAAATGAACTGCATGGTGCACCCAGAGTACAGCCCCAGCTGGAGTGCTAATTCAGGAGGGTGCCGGGTGTTAGTGGATAAGCCATTGTGGCTATGTTCTGTTAGTGCTTTTGCACCTCTGGGAATGGGAGAGAACCTGGTAGAACTCCAGTGGTTCTCACACGATGGCCTGTGGGTTACTGGCATCTGCAGAGCCTTTCCTGGGGCTCTCTGGAATTTGAGAAGCAGGCAGCAGGAGCAGACCCAATGAGAATTTCGCTCTCTCCTACAGAGTGGCCACAAAGTGAAAGAAGTGGGGGACCTCTGAAATAGGCAGCTCCCTTCCTGCCGATTTTCCACAGTGTCCGATGCACTCACTGCTGCCTTCCTCTGAAAATCGATGGGAACATTGAGACACACTTCCAGTGTCAGGCATCCATCCTGCCATCAGACCAGCCAAAATGCCTTCTCCTGGAACATGGGGCCAACCGGCCACCACCACAATCACAGAAATTGAGAGAGACTGGGCAGAGCTGTCCCATCCATAGGTCAGTCAGGGGCAGCCATCCCAGGCCCTGCCCTTTGGGGGAAGGGGACACGGTGGTCTCCACAACTGCCCTATGGACTGGATAGTTACTTGGGAGGGGACCTGTGGCCTGCAGCTAAGGTCAAGCCCTCCCACTCATTGTGGTCATGGGAGCCACAGGAAGTGGAGCGACCTGGCTGGGAGGTGGCAGTGGAATGGAACAGGCTGCTGTGTCATTCCACTTCTCCCAGCTCCTGCCACAACAGCAAGTGAAGGGGGGGCAACCCCCCACACCAGGCACCCCCCAGTAATTCCTGGGTCACGCCACTTGGGGGAAGGGTTACAATGGGGGCAGGAGAGGCCAGATCAGGATCAGGAAGAGGCTGGGTGGGGCAGAGCAGGGTGGGAAGAGGTAGGGTTGCCCCAGAGTCCTCTTCACCCAGGCCCTTCTCCTCCTTAGGGACAGCCCTGAATGCAAGACACAGAATGAATTCCTGGAATTGCTGAGAGCAGCCTGTGATAGGCTGTCATTGCAGGAAGAAGTAAAGCTCAAGAGAAGCACCATTAGGTTTGAACTCCCTTGCTCTTGGGCTTTCAGGTGCATTTGGACACTGAAGAGCCCGAGTTGCCTCTAATCAACTGAAAACAATGAGGTTTTCTACCCTGAAGTGCCTGGCATGGGCTGCTGGCCCACCTTGGTTCAGAGACCTCATTACAGCTCTAAGCATCCCCTGAAGTGCAGGCACACAACAGACAACTGGGCCTTAGGGGCAGGAGCTCTTGTGTTTTCATCTCTTCTATAAAGTATCATGTTTGTTTCTGGTTCCTTGTCAAAAAGTGACAGTGCATGGTATAGGGAAGCAGATGGTACCTCTGGCAGCCTTGGGATCTGGATGAGCCGCTTGAAGTACAGCATGTCCGAAGCCCTTTTAAAGAAGTTTTTGAGGCTAGAGAGAATAAAACAGAAGTCATCACACTGCGAGTGGTGGGCGCCTTGGAGAACGGAGCACTCAGAACAGCTGTAAGTCACTGCCCTGCACTAGAGCGTCCTTTGTTACCTGCGGAACTGCTCATGGAATCGGTCTCGGTGACCTTGCAGTGTATCAGCCGGCAGACCTAGAGTAGTCAAGGAGATAAAGGAATTACCAACCCAGCAAGAGCTAAGTCAGCACACAGAGCATGCCACCACTCACTGCTTCAGCTAAGAAAGGAACTTTCCTTATACCTGATCCAACTAACCAGAAGAAAGTGCCCATGAAATGCTGGGTGATGGACATCTGAACACTCCAGAGAAACTGTACTAAACTGGGATCTAACCACAAGCTGCTCTTAACAAAATCCAGCCAGTCCCAGCAGTTTGCACATTTGGAGGTACAGTTCAAGGTTCCCTCTAATCTCTTCCATCCATGCGTGGATTTTTTCCATCCATGAGCAGAATACATTTTTTATGTGCAGCAAGACATGTGAATGTGCATCAACAGTGGAAACACAAACTTAGTGGTGGGTGCTCTACTAATCAGCTGGGCAGTGTTTGACTCTCTCTCCTGAACGGCCAGCAAGTGCTCAGCTTACAGGGAACACTTGCACAGTTTAGTTACCGATTCTTCAGTAGGAATCCAACTTGTTGCCTGTCAGATTAAAGTGACACTGGAATTCTGCTGCATACTACCCGAGTAATGGCTGCAGTTGTTGATAGCATCCCCCTGAATAGTGCAACATATTCTATCATCATGATTGCTATTTCTATTAATCAAGAAAGGTACATTTCATTAGATTTGTCCATAAAAGCTTGGCTTGGAAATTGGGAATATAGCAGGGGAGATGTCCATTTGAGCCACGCTTCGTTTGATCTCTTAATCCAAGGAGGAACATGATGCTGAAAGGAAACTGGGCTCTGTTTCTCTCACATTTCCTGGGAATGTTGAATACTCAGGTTCCCGAACTCCAGGTGAAATCAAACCCTTCCTCGCTGCTCTCTGGGGAGCCAGTAACAAAGCATGCATGGCAAACAAGGAAACTAGTCAAAAAGTCAGCAGTGGAAACAAGAGGACTATAGTTCACAATCAGAGCACATACTTTATAAACCTTCCATAAACACAGCCAAGCCTGATAGTGTTACAGAGCTGTGGGGAAATGCAAACTGAAAGCTGATTGCTGAGACAGGTCCTCTGGGATTCAAGTGTGTCTCTACAGGTGGGGAGGGCTTTTAAGAGGCATCACAAACCAGGCATAGAAATGACTTGCTTAGCTCAGAACAACCACAGGCAGATCACTGCTTTAACTCAGTGCTGTAGGTGGTCAAGAATAGGGGACAGGAGGAGAGAGACAGGAGGGTTGAGGAGGCAAGTCCCAACTCCACTCCCCAGCCCTTTTCTCCCATTTAGCTCCCCAGGCAAGCTGGAAGGGGTGGAGAAAGTGGATGGGCCACAACCCTCTCAGGGCCACTCCTGCCTACGCATCTGCCTTAACTCTTCCAGCAAGAGGAACCTGAAGCTTCTCCCATTAAATCAAGCAAAATGGGCTCAGCGAGAGACCGTCGTTAAAGGAGGCATTTGCAAAATGCACCAAGGACATGGCTTGCATTAATTACCTTAAGCCACTAGTTGGGTTCAACAGTGTAGATGGGACCCACAGACCAGAGAAAAAGGATCAATTAAAAGTTCATGTACAGAACTGGAGATGGTCAATCACCTCCCAACACCCCCTACTGGGCAGCTGCGTGTACAGGCTGGAGTCTGCTCCAGCCTAGAAACAGCTTTAAAATGAAGCCATTGCTAGTAAAATTCCAGCTGGTTCCTGACTAGTGTGCACCAGGATTTTTACTGTCAGAACCCTATTCTAACACTAGGCCACAGACACTCTATAGGGTTAAGTCAACAGCACAGAAAAGAGAGAGTACAGCCTGGACACTCATGCGAGAATCCACCTAATGCCTTGGCTATAAACTAGTATGGTTCTGGCCTCTGAATAGACAGGGCCTGAAACAATGGGATATGGAAAACAACAGAGTCATAAGAGTCCAGGGTCAGAAGGGACCATTTCCCCACCCTAGTCTGACCATCACAGAATTATACCCAGGTACTCATGTCCCTTGCTTCCATGGCCACATGGCTCCCCTGTCCTGGGGGTGCACTGACTTTAGCTATTAAGCACAGCCAGAAATGCTGGGGCGGAGAGGTGGCAGGGGCCTACGGGTGCCAACAGTACTGAATACGTTTTCATGCTGCAGATACAAAGCCAGCTCAGTGTTATTAACACAAAGCCGTTGTGTGCTGGCACCTGCTAATGGTTTGAACTCAGCACTAGGGGAAGATGAGCTGCTGCAGGTGCAGCATGCAAGTCGCAGAGGCAAGAGCGAGTTCAGAGGGTGCAGGGGCTGAGCGGCAGGAAATCATGTGCAGAGGGTGACTTACAGGAGTGGAGCTTGAACATTAACTTGACGGTGTAGTGATAGAGGTGGCTGCAGTCCTGGATCACCTGGATGAGAGGAGCCAGCCGGCACTGCACAGAGGACATCTGAGACACAGCCATGGCGGTGTTGAGCTGTCTGAGAACTGCAGGAGGAAGTGGGGTTAGCAATAGCTTCAGCTAGTAAGAGGTAAAATTAAAACCAAGCTGTCCAGGGGGCTGCTCAGGCAGGAGGAAGAGCCTCAATGAGAGGCTGCTCCCAAACGAAGAAGGATGGCTTCTTGGTTAAGATACTGGGCTGGGACACAGAGATCTGGAGTCTAATACCAGGGTGATCACAGACACCTACTGCTACCAGGAAGAATTGGGACCACAGAGCGAGATCTGCACAAGGAAGTTTCTACCCAGTGTCTGGTTACAGTGAGAAGCCAGGGCAGTGTAGCTGGGATTGCCAGAGAGAACTTGGCTAGGGGTGTAATAGAACAACTGTTTAAACAGTTAATCAATAAGCCCGTGCTTATCAGTTACCATTAATGGTTGCACACAGCTTCTGGGGAGCTGGCTGATGCCCTGAGCTCAACATGGGTCGGGCATGCAGGAGCTGTTGTGTGCCAGAAGCTGGCTTAAAAGCTGGATCCTGACACATACCAGCTCCTGGGGAGCCGACTGCAGGCTCTACAGTATAAAATTTATACTGCAGAGCCCAAAGCACATAACTGTGTAGCTGCTGAGACTTTCAGTTGGTTACACAGTAACCTAAATAACTGCTTTTTAAGAGCCCTAATCCAGGCCTGGTTTCATTCTAGCGAACTGGCATACAGGTAATCCTGACTGCACCTGGAGCTGGAGAGCAGCTTTGTGCTTCTCTCTTTGTTTACTCAATTTGTCCATGGGCGGAGTTGAGCGTGCTACCTGGATTACAAAGCTTTATAATTAACTACAAAGTCCGCGTCTCTACCTATCACACGTGACCTGAATGCTTGGTTCCCATGCAAGGCCAGTACAGCTGAACTAGATCAGTGGGAGCAAAGCAGCTGCCCTCCTTGTGATGAGAACTTTCAGAGTTCTTCCTGCTAGTAGTGTGAGTCACATAGGAACTAGGCAGATTGGCACCCATACTGAGACTGAGAGAAGGGAAACTCCCCAGCATTATTCCCAATGCAAGACACCAGCTCTTTCACACACAGATCCATTTGCTCAGGTATTTCACCTCAAGCAGCAGCCAATACTTGATGCTACAAAAGGAAGAGGGGGCCAGTAAAACAATTATGGGGGGCAATCATGAGGAAGGGGGTATAAGACACTCTCCTGCTCCATGCTGGGGTTGTCTCATGACCTGACCATGAGACTAGATGGCCATTATTGTAGATTGTGTAACCACAAGTCGTCAATGGTCAGAAAACTATTCATTTCTTTCCCAGAAATCCAGCCAGAATATTTAAATCCAACTTCCTCTGTGTTCTGATTCAACTATTTGTGAATATAGAATGGTGGTTTTAATTTCCTCTCAGCATAATTGATTCATTTATAACCAACTTGGAGGAGACAGTAAGAGAATGAAGTGTTTCAGTCACTCGGGAAGTTAACACTATCAGACTATATTAAGTTTCCAGTCCCCTCTCCAGCTGCACGTTTCTGGCTAGTTAACCCCCCCCCCCCCCCCACACACACACACACAAAACAAAAAACAATCATCAAAAATTCTTTCAGAATGAGACGAGGCAAGTAGGCCTTGCTGTTCCCACTTGCCGAGTCCTTCAGCTCTCAAAGAGGAGATCTCAGACAGGAAAATGAATATTTATAAAGAATACATTACTGACTGCAGTCTCCAGTATATGGCAATAGCAGCTTTGTGTAATGCATGTAATTAATGTCTTCTTAACAATGAGCAATAAAACTACATCCTTTTTGAGCAGCACCACACATGGTTTGTCCTCCCTCAGAACTAATATAGGGTTGCTACAAGCAGTCAGATATCTCCCCCAAATTGGCCTGTTTGAACAGTTGGAGTTATAAAAGAACGAAGCTGAGATACAGATGTAAAAGGTTAACCAGTTACCCGGTAAGCATTAGCCTTACTGGCATGCTTACCATGGTAACTAGTTAACCAGAGGGCCAGGCCAACTGGAACAGCTCCCCCCGCACTTGAAGCGGGCCCAGCCAGCAGGACCCCAGCCATGGGGGGTCCTCCCTGGAGCAATCCCACTGTTGGACTCCAGTTGCTCTGCACCAGCCTTTGGTTAACTGATGACATGATTAAAATTACATCATTTAACCTGTTCACATTTTGAATGGGTATTTATATCCCTACACCGAGAGACTACTTTAAAAACCAATGCCTCTCATCATTACCTGAGGAGAGACTAGATCTTACTGAGATGGGAAACACACACCCATCAGCCTGGGGCACAGAGAAAATACCCAACACAGTAGGGGACAGCTGAGCACATTGCTTACCTGACTCTGTGAGTCTCAGTTCACAGTCCATGTAATCAAACATCTCCACTGTGAGCTGAAAGCTGAAAAAAAAAAAAAAAAAAAAAAAAAAAAAAATAACACCCCATCATGTTATATGAAGCACTAGCCCTGGATCAGCACAGAAACCCTTATTTAAAAAGATGCTGAAGTATTGTGCGGCACGGTGTTGTAAGACACCTTCACAACACTGTCAGCTGTGCTATTCAGACTAAGGGTGTGAATGGCTAAACTGTTACCCGCATGGGGCTGGCAGAGCTCCAACCTCGCACCCACCTGTGAGCTGACATGGCCCCTTCCCGCTGCCAGCAAGGTTGTTCTGGCTGAACTGGAGCGATCCCCCTGCCCGCCCCTTCTTTAATCAATGAACTGGTTAAACGCTACTTTTAACCAGTTAACCAATTAAACGGGATTTTACATCCCTAGAGAGGATTACTACAGAACTAGATATACCCCTTATTGCAGTGTTGTCTCTGGGATGGAAAGCATTCCTACAATGCTAACACACATTCCTCCTCTACCCCTGGAGAAGCAGTTACAGTATTACTACAGCATTGTGTGCCCTTTCGTCAAAAAATACTAAAGCCTCCTACAGTCAAGGCACGGTGGTAATGCAGAGTAAGGTGCAACACGTGGGGCCATGACACAGCAGGTTGTCATCTCTTTCCCCCAGCCCCAGTGCACAGTATGTTCTATGGTCACCCACTAGACACACTCACTAGGACCCAAGATGCTGCAGAGGGTCAATGCTTCCATGGAGAGATCAGATTCTCCCTCTGACCTGAGCCTGCATCTGGACTGGTCTATCAACTGGCTCCCTCGCTACAATAAGCAAGTCACCTTCTGAGAGTTCCATGATAGAATAAGATAAGGTTGGGAGCAACGATCACTCAAATTCTTTTCTATCAATATGTGCATTAAATTTTGTTCTGTACCCTGAAGCATGTGCAGATGTGCACCATCCATAGAAACACATGCTGCCAACTGCTGCCCTGCCAGCTGTGGGTGCTCTGCTAATCCACTGGGCAGCATGTGAATCTCTCCTGAGTGACCACCCAAGCACTCAGCTTGCAGGGAACAGTAGTTGGAAGTGAAGCCACTGGGCTTTTTTTCATTGCATGCAGAATAAGAGAAAGTCACTGGCCCCCTGAGGACTTCTAGCAAGCCGTTATCTGGGCATTCTTATCATGGGATCATGGCTACCATCTGCCTAACAGTTGGGCTTTGGTACTGGGATCACAGGAGTCAGAGGTAGATAAATGGAATGTACCTATTGGGCCATCAAGACAAAACCTCCCATCCCAGCTTGTTCCTGACAGGGTCTCCTCCAGAGCTGCATGCAGGGCTCCCACCACTTCCCTTTGGAAAGTATCTAATAGACCTGGCTGTTGCCTGAGGCGATACTTAAGAGGACCTTGCCAAACACCCAGGTGCCAAACACCCAGGAATCCAATGACCAATGCCAGTATTCAAGTCCTCTGAAAATCAGGCCTTTGCTTGTTTACACTTTGGCCCATGGCTAGCAGGGTTTGCGGAGGTGGATTCCCAGCAGATGACTTATCACCAGCATGTGCTTATCTTTTTACACTGAGCATCATCTTGCCACTTAAAAAACAATACTCTCCCTCGCAGATCACGACACTCTTTTTGCCTCACTCCTATTTATGAACCCTTGTATTGCTATATTAATCTAGCCGGCATTTGACTCCAACACAGAGCAATCTGAACTGCAATGAGTGTTTTACAGGGTATTTCATTAGCAGGGTGCCCCATTTATTAATAGTGCTCAGGACAAAGAGTCATTATGCTTGATAGTTTTTAAATACCTAAAAGGAAAACTTACATGTTATTCACATCTGTCCCGGCAGCCTTTTCTAGCACCTCATCCGTCACTTCTAGGCCTGGGGGAAACTCAGGATGCTTCAAAAAGAAAACCCTTCATAAATTCAGTAGCATTTTTTATGGCTGGTCCCATACCTCCAGGGGCAGACACATAAGTACATTTCAAGCTAAGATCCCAGTGGAATCATGACATCTAGTATTCACCCAGGCTCTCAGAACAGTGTCAATTCAACAAATAAGAGAAACAGAATAGCAGCTTTGCAGCAAAGATCAGTAAAAATGGGGGAGGGGGGGAGGAATTACCTTTAGGTGAAAGGATATCTTGGTGAGTAGAAGTTTGGTATAAATATTCACAAGCTGCCCATATCTGTCGTGCAAGTGCCCCTGCCAAGGAATATCGGGAAAACATTACAAAACTTGTGGGCGACACTACATGTTCCTCTTCCCACCAACCTGGACAGAATTCAGTGGACAAAGACGAATGACTCCAAACTTTGGCCCAGATTTTTTACTGGTGTATATAGGTGTAGCTCGGCTCAAAGGAGCCCCTACTGATGCGATGTCTACACTAGGGGCCTTTATTGGAAAAGGGTATGCAAATTGCACTCCGCAGTTTGTGTATCTTTTTCTGATGGTTTTTTTCCCAAAAGTTGGCCCAGAGTAAATGGGCCAAATTTCAGAAAAGCCTCTTCCAAAAAACCTCTCTTTTGGAAGAGCTCTTCTTCCTCGTGGGAGGAGGAAGATGGGACTTCCAAAAGAGCGTGTCTGCTCTTCCGCAAAAAAAAAGTGGAAGAGCAGACATGTTCTCGTGATGTGGCGGAGTTTTTCTGGGATACCTCTGGTATCCCAGAAAAACCCTGTAGTCTAGACATAGCCTGAGTTATACCACCTGAAGATCTGGCCTTTAAAGGATCAGGAAGAAAAATGTAATTGCAAGGAGAGCAGGGTGGGACGTCACATGCTTTTAAATATAGCTCTCATTAACAAACACAAAACCACATTTCTAGTCCAATCAGGAAGAAGAACTTGTTGGCTCAGTTCCAAAAGGTAAATCACTTCCAATCCCCTGTTGAGGGTGGAAGAGACTTCCATTGTATTCATGAATCATGATTCAAACATGAGAATAGTATGGACAAATTTCAGTTTAGGCAACCATATTTATAGCTTACCTCCCCTCCCCTGACACTGACTTCCCTAATTCTCTCCTACCATCTTTTGCAGTGTCAGGTAAATGCAATAGTCTCTCCCACCTCCTGTCTTGAACTCCCAGAAAGCTCCTGTGTAACAGAAACCTCACCACCATCCCACTCTGAACGGCATTCACTCCTCAAGTCAGCCACACTTCATCTGTAGGTGAAGCAATCCACGCTACTTCAGAATTACAGCTGGGCAGTAAAGTGAGGGTTAAATATTTCTGTGGGACCCGACTACCCGCCCTACCCTTTGTATCACAACACAGAAGCTCAGAAATAAAACATTTGTGGTCAGACCTGACCAGTCCTCCCCCCATATACTTCCCCAGATACCTAGAGAGAAAGAGCGCTTTACCCCCTTTTTAATGGAAGGCTTTCAGCGGCCAACATGGTTGTGTTTCAACTCACCCACAGGTCTCCTGTCTCACGAATATTACTCCGATATCTTTGACAGTCTTGAAGAACCTGGAGGGAAAGTCAGAGAGATCAGACATGCAGCTGTGGTGCTCAAAAGTATAAGGGTGAGCGGGGGCATGAGGAGGAAGGCAAGAAGAGGATCAAGACAAGCTTGACCTGAGCTGCCGCACTCAAGCTTAAGTCTACAACCCCCTCCCACCTCCAGCTGCTGTACTGTACACATCTGGATTTTTTTTATTGACTCTTGTGCTGGCCTATTGCGAGAAAGCAACCCGGATGGAAATTCCAGGGGAAATTTTTAACTTGTTTCAAGTGGCAACAAGAGTTTTTAAAAGAAGGAATGGCTCTAATGGCTTCCAGTCCTCTAGCAGAAACCAGGAACGGATCCCAGGTGCCCACAGAAAGTGGAGACCAAGCTGACTGTTGGTTCTAAAAACAATGGGATAGTTCAAGAAAGAGCTGTGTACATTCCCAAAGGATCTGTTACAACAGAGCACTTTAAACACAATGGCACATTTTTGGAAGAAGATCTAGTGGTTAGAGTAGGGAACTAGGAGTAAGGAAACCAAAGTGCCAGTGCCTCTTCCTTGGGCCAGTCACAGACTTGCTTGACTTGGTTTCCCCAACTATGAGACAGGAATGATGACACCCACTTTCATCAAGTGCTTTAAGACCTACTAGTTAAAAGCCCTGCAAATGCCTAAGTGGAATTATTATCATGGGTGGTTGCTTTGCTCAGTATGTATTAAATACAATATAGTGAAGATTAACAATGATTTTGGAAGATTGATTGAATCAATCTAGCTAAGGTTGTTCCTAGGTGCCTTTCACCTTGGTATCCAACTACTAAGCTAGTGATCTATGTATTTAAAACCCAAAGCGGTATTATCTCTCAGCACATTCAGCCTAACAAGATCTCCTGTATCAGCCTGCAATCTGTAGGAAGAGGCCACCTGAGCTCACTGCTGCATTCCAAACCCTGTTAAAACCAGCAAAGGGGAGGGGGTGTTACTGGAACAGGAGACCCTTTGGCATTCACAGACAACACAGCTGATCACAACCAGGCCTCATCAGTGAATTGTGGCCTTGTAGTCGCTGGAGGGCCTGGCACCACTCTCCAGGAAGCTGTGCATGGAGCAACGAGGGAGGAGAGCTCTGGAATCGATGTGATGTGAACATTAATGATCCTCCCTGGAGGAATGTGTCAAACACACAGCAGAGGGAATTCTGCAGCTGAAACACATCAGGAAAGGCTGCAGCCCACGAAGGCTTCCTTAGTCACAGAAAAGCTTACCTCAGCTGCCCAGACTGTAAAATGTTGCTGGGCCAGCCAAATATGCTTACTCCTATTTCTGACACCTCTCTTCCCTCTGCCTCTCCAAAATGTTTCTGCCAGTTGGGTGCATGATCAGCTATGATGGCAGAAAGTACTGCCTTTCCATCAGCCAGCTAGAGGCATCAGATCACAGCCTGTTCTCTCTCATCTGCCAGCCTCTTCTTTGCACTCAAGAGTGTGGCCTGTTCAGCCTCAATATTTATTTCACTCAAAATATTAATGGGAGGAGGTGTAAAAATACCTAGTATACTTTCCTAGCTTGGGTCCCAACATATTATAGCTGTTACTTACACAGATAACATGCTGAGGTAGATTTTTCCCATGCGCAATTACTTAGTGGAGAATGTACAGGACTGGGAGCCAAAAGCCCTACATTCTACTATTGGGACCGCCACTGACTTGCCACCTGCCCTTGGGCAAGTCACTTTACCTTTCAGTGACTCAGTTTCCCTCTCTGTGAAATGGGGAGTAAGAAAGGGCTCCTCCTGTGTGACAGACTTTGAAAGACATGCTCTCGCTGTGAACGCAGAGCATGTGATTAGTAAGTGGAAGCAAAGGAGACACTTACATTGCGGTGGCCATCTCTCAGGACTTTGTGCAGAACATGGCAGAACTTCCAGCTGAGGATGGAGCTGCTGGGCAGGGGGAGGCCGATAGCGTAGGACCAGAAAGTAAATGCTCCTTTCTCATGATGAGTTCCTAGGATAATTCCTTTGCAAATGTCAAGGCTAATCAAGCACGTACAAACTCAGGCCAGCCATTTCAATCAAAGTACTCATTATCTAGGTTTTCTTTGTCTCAATCAGCTTCTCATTACAACACTCATCAGAAGAGCCAGGGTTCGGTTGACTAATCACCAATTTATGTTACATTTTCTTTTTACAAAGGGGTTCCAACTGACAGCACACCCAAATGCCAAGTTACAAGTAGTGGGACATCCAACCACAGCCCCATGTCCTTGCAAGCAGCCGAAAGAGCAGTCATCGCCATTTTATTTTCCCTTTGCCTCACCCCCCTTTTTGCTTCGATGTACCCAGCTCTGATGTTCCCTCTAATTTTTTTCATCCACTTATGGAATAAGTTTGTTCTGAGCACCAAGGCATATGCAGGAGTGCACCTCTAATAGAAACGTAGCCTGCCAGCTGCAGCCAGCTGTGGCTGCTTGGCTAATCAGCAGGGCAGCATTTGACTCCTGCATGGCCTCCAAACCACTCAGCTTATAGAGAACACTGCGGCAGCACCTTCTCTGTCAGAGAATGTTTGAAAATTATTTTATGTTCTCTTGCTTCTAAAAGTGCTACACTTTAACAGACTGCAGCAGAGACTGAGCATGAAGTGTGGCAGCCCACATTACACTGGCTGTCAAGGCCAGTCCTATTCCCAGCTGCAGCCGATACCTCAAAGGAAGACATACCTCCACTTCACCTGTCTCAATCCCCGAAAACACCCTCTTCTATTGGCAAATTCCTTTCTGATCCCTAGGATAATTAAAAGACGCCCCAAAATTGGGAATTGTATGCTGATGTGCAGGACAATCTGGCCATGAGATTTCAATGCTCCAAATCTGGTCACGGTGCTGGGCTCTGAGAAGCATGGGGCTCCAGGATAGCTGAGGAAAAGGATACTGCGGGCGTGTTTCTCTTTCACTGGCGCTTCTTGTGTATTGATGGCTTTGCTGATGCTAATAGCCTGTGCGGGGAGAAGAGAGGAGATATCAGAGGCAGAATCAGCAAAATCCCTCACTGCTTAAAGCATTACAAAGGCAATTTCTCATCTGGATATTTACATCTCAACTCAAATACTACGAAACAAGCAATTTCTTCCTTTTATATACCCCTGCTTCTGTAATTTCCACTCCAGTTTCTCTGATGAAGTAGATTTTACCCTCAACAGCATATGCCCAAATAAATCTGTTAGTTTAAGGCTGAATGGTTGGAATTAATGTTGTAAACAAAAGGTGCTGTATACACTGGGAGCATTATCAAATGCTCCGTAAGGCCAGGTAATGCTCAGTGAATGGCAAGAAGGATCCAGAAATAGACCAGGTGCCTGAGAATTTTTTTTCTGGACTAGCAATGTTGACAGAAACATCGAGGCTGTGTCTAGACTGGCCAGTTTTTTCGGAAAATCAGCCATTTTTCCGGAAAAACTTGCCAGCTGTCTACCCTGGCCGCTTGAATTTCCACAAAAGCACTGACGATCTCATGTAAGATTGTCAGTGTTCTTGTGGAAATACTATGCTGCTCCCATTCGGGCAAAAGTCCTTTTGCGCAAAACTTTTGCACAAAAGGGCCAGTGTAGACAGCTCAGATTTGTTTTCCGCAAAAAAGTCCCGATCGCGAAAAGTGCTTTTGCGGAAAAGCGTCCGTGCCAATCTAGATGCTCTGTTCCGAAAATGCTTTTAACGGAAAACTTTTCCGTTAAAAGCATTTCCGGAAAATCATGCTAGTCTAGACGTAGCCCGAGAGTCTCTACGGTGTAGCAGGACTCATCTCCTCATCCCCACTGTACAGACGGGGAGGGAGGGCACAGATCAGTTTTGGTCTCACATTTAATGAGTTCTGCCTTTGACAGATGATCCCGACAGGTTTAGCTGGGAGGCTGTCAAGGGCTGGTACTTCATCTGCCCCACTCAGCACTGTCATGCTGCTCCTGCCCTCTGCCTTGGAGCTGTCCCCTCCACTCCCAGGAGCCTCTTGCTTGCTGTGCAAAGCTTAGGAAGAAGAGGAAGGGGGTGCTGATATCAGGATGCCCCTCCCTCCACTCTGTATCCCAGCTCCACAGAGCAGAGTGGGGGACATGGAAGGAAAGAGTTTGCTGGCTGCCAGGGGAGGGGTGAGCCTGCCTTAGCCCCCTACACCATCACCCGGAAGCCACTTGTGGTAAATGGTGCTCAGCTGTAGCCCGCATTCCAAACTCAGCCCCAGTCCTGAACCCTTCCTGTACCCCAAACTCTTGCCCTAGCCTTGAGACTCCCTGCACCCAAACTTTCTCCCAGAGCCAGCACCCTGCACCACTCCTGCACCTCCTAACCCTAACCCTGCCCCAGGCTCAGCTCAGAACCCCTCCCACACTCCAAATCCTTAGCCCAAGACCAGAGTCCGCAGCACCCTTCCCCGCATCACAACCCTCTGCCCCCAGTCTGATAAAAGTGAGTGAGGGTGCAGGAGGGAGGGAGGATGGAGTGACCATGGGTGGGGCCTTGGAGAAGGGGCAGGAAGGAGGTAGGGCAAGAGTGTTTGGGTTTATGGTGGAGCCTAGATTGCACTTACATTTAAAAAGTGATCTTATGCTTATAAAGGTTGGAGACCACTGCTCTAACCTGAGACCCAAGATGCCTCATGCCTTGACATCCAAGCATTAAATTCTCAGTGCTTCCTTTATCACTTATTGATGTGTTGCTCAGGACATCTCAAACTAATTGTTTTCTACCTGAAGCCTCATCTTTGCAGCTGAAAACCATCTATAATCCTGCCTTGTACATCACTCACCCAAGGGATTCTAGCATGTGAATTTGGGTGGCAAGTTGATGAGAGCAACAGACATTCACCATGGCTGCTATGAGCCTTGTAAATATACCAGACTGCATTTTCTCAGCAATAACTCAGAGAGGTTTCTACAGAACAAACACGCTTACACAGCAAGATGCCAATTTCAGAGTTGTTTGTCTAACCATAACAAGCCTTTGAATGTTTATTTCTTTTCACATGGGAGGTGAGGTAATATCTTGCATTGGACCAACTTCTGTTGGTGAAAGAAACAAGCTTTGGAGCTACACAAAGCTCTTCTTTTCACAGCTGTGACGTCATTTACCATATTTACATCAATCTCTTTTGTAGTTTGCACTCCTCTAACATTTGGAAAACAGGCTGCAAATAAGTATGGGAGTAGCCTCTGCCACACCCATTCCAAAGAACACAAAGTGTGTAGAACAATGTGATTGAAATAGCAGCAGAAGTAATGAAAGTAATGCTGATTGCAATCTTTATTAGGTGGATGAACTATGTCTTAAAGAATCTAAACATTTTCTCTGCATCTTGGGGTTTTCAAAGTATGTGAAGGCTTCAATATCTGAGATATAGGTGAGAGGAGTATTCTAGGAGAGGGTGGGTGAGATTCTGTGGCCTGCACTGTGCAGGGGGTCAGACTAGATGATCATAATGGTCCCTTCTGACCTTAAAGTCTATAAGTCTATGAACATGCCCCCATCTAAGTCACACAGTTCTGCTCTGAAGACTGACCCTATAAATAATGCCATCCATTTATATTGGCTCTCAGTGATTCCAAATTAAGATATACTCCACCTACAAGTAAAGAATGTTGTTTTTGCTTTTTATTTTTAATTCCCTCTCCTGCAAACATCCAGAGCTTTCTTCCTTTTGGCATGACCAATAGAAGTCAGACTCAATTCTAGCCTCAGCCACTTCTATGCACTCTCATTGTCTTCAGTGAATTTCCATAGGTGTAAGGGCTCAACTCTGTAATTAGATCTTGGTGAATAATCCTCCCAGTGGTGCCAGAACAGACTCTTGCTCTCTCGATGCTACATTGACTTCACAGGGCTAATAGAGGGTAAAGCTTTATTATACCAGCCACAGCCCACAGATGGGATACCCACCTGGTGATATATTAAGGTGCCACTTTTACATTGTCACTTTTCAGGGGAGAGTTGCACTTTAAATGAATTATGACCCTAAGGGGATGCTGATCTTATAAAGAGCAAGCTTTCTAATCATGGTAGAGCAGCCATAAATCAAAGGCCATATTGAACACATTCCTGTAAATTTCAGTCCTTATCAGTGTTTCCTCTGGCTTCCTCTTGGAGTTTCCGCTTGTTGTCTCAGAGATTTAATGCTGCTGCAAAGGCAAGGCTGTGGTTTTACAGTGTGGATGGATTTTCAGGAATGGAGATGCATTGATTTAGCATGAAGGCACCCAGGACTTGAGCTGAGCTCCCAAAATGAGAGAGAAGCATCTCAATAGGCACCATTCTCCACCTCCCACAAAGAAAAAAGGTTATTTTGTATCTGGGGTAGAAGGAATGGGAATGGGGAATCTGGCTAACAAGATGAAGAGGTGAAATACTTGTCATGAGAAGTACTAGGATGCACCATTCATTGCAAAGGTTGTCTCTCTCAGCATAGCTTTGAGATCTCATCATAGCCAAGGCTCAGTGCAGTGTATCACTCCTCTTGTGGGGCCCACTCTAGGTTCTGCTGAAATTGTCAACAAGAACTTTGTGTGACTTCTAGCATGTGGCGAGACCTGTCCTCATTTTACTGGCTACAGCTTTAGGCAAGATCTTCATCCAGAGTTCATTCAGGTGATCAGCACCCAAGTCTAGCCTGGATATAAGTGAACATACTGCCAATTAGACTCAAATTACTGGATCCATGCTGGCACTGCCTTCACTGTGAAAATGTAACCCACACACCTACTGGGTGCGATGCACTGTCCCAGGGAGTTGCACTTAGTTATAGACTAACATGACTCTGCCTCTGAGATACTTACAGAAAGAATGAATGTGCTCTACAGCTTTAATTGAGTGGTAGCTAGTTTTTAAAGCACTAGAGGCTCATGTACTAAGCTCCAGGGTCACAGGTTTGCATGGTCCTTAGCACTGCAGTAAGCCAAGTAGCTCTGTTCTTTCCCAGTGACTTGTGAGAGAATGTGAATCTTTCTGGGCACGTGGGATGGAGAGGTGAACAGCAGAAAGTCACTGGAGAACTATCAGCTGATTTAGCCTGTGTCCTCATCCATCCAGTGCCAGATTTATGCACAAGATAAGCAAGCTACAGTTTGGGGCCTCTAAATACAAAAATATTACTACTTTTTAGTTGTAGACTCACCTATGTGCTGGTATATATGCAAATATAAAACTTTAGTATTTCTATTTTCATTGACCTTTCTGTTAATACAATACCAAAAAAAAGTGTAATGCTATAGGCCTTTGAAATTTGACACAGTTTAAGAGCCTCAGCATGTCTTAATCTGGCCCTGGTGCTCACCACAAAGTAGTCAGGTTACCAGCCCAAGTGTAAACAGTATTAGAAACTTAGCCTATGAGCACGGGCAGGCCAGCTAGCTTGTTTGAAAGCACCCCCACATTCAGGAAAGCATGAGATTATGTGAATGGGTGCCAGATCTGGGGGTAATGCCCAAGGAAGAGGCCACATTAACTCTGCAGTGAAGACCAGCCCTTAGTTTCTCACACTGCTGTTGAAAGAGAAAGGCTGCTCCAGGAGTCCTAAAATGACCATGAGTTAACAGTCTGGGAACATGGCAGAATTACATTCTCTTCAGCAGCACCACAAACCTTAACAACCACACTCCAAACCTCCTTCCAAAGCTAAGGCAGGAACATCCCCTCCCCTCCTCCTCCCATTTCCCTAAACCTCTGACTGACACATACACCTCTTTCTACTTGTAACGACAGCTGGGAGAACGCACCACGAGGGGAGCAGCCATGCTACACCATTCAGAAATAGCCTGATCTCTAATGCGGCTATTACTTGCTGCAGAGAAAAAACAAAGAGCCACAAAGTGATCCATGGAGAGGCAGCACATGTGGCATCCCTGCTCAGCTGGGAAGATGAGACCCTTTGCTTCTCTACAGAAGAAGGAAACTCACCAAAGGCAGCCTCAGAGCAGTTCAAATCCCAGAAGAGGCCCACGCCTGTGATGGGAGCCTTTTTGGCCAATAATGGGAACTGAAGCAGGGAACATCTGGGCTAAAAGCACGAGTCTAAGCAGGGAAGGGCAAAAGGCCCTTTCCAGGCTGGATCTGGCCCACCAAGCTGGTGGATCTGGCCTGCGGCCACCCCGCCACTCCCCCACCATCAGGCCAATCAGGGCCTGGGAGCACATGAAGTCTCTCGTGTCCTTTCCCTGCCCTGCTGGAGGTGTGCAGTGGCTAGAGACTGCCAATGTGTCTCTCTAGCTGGCGCAAAGGCGAGGAGACTTTGCATCTCCCCCCCCCACCTCAAACCCTGATTGGCCTGGGGGTAGGAGGAGTGCACAAGGTCTCCTTCCAGTAGGCGCCTAGAGGGAATGGCCAGCTGTTTCAAAACAGCTGGCATTTCTTTCTAGGGGCTAGGGCAGGGGAGGGGGAAGACTTTCCCAGGCCAATTGGGAGGGGGTGGGGAGCACAAGAAGTCTCCTAGCCCTGTACCATCCTTCCGAGGCCCCACTCTTTCCGGGGTGGCCCAAGTCCACTTCAGAAGTTTCTGAAGTGGCCCCTTTTAATATTTATTGCCCACCCCTGGTCTACAGCTTACAAACCTGCAGGCAGAGTATTGTAACAGACTTACACCCCCTGGGGCTCAGGGCCAGAAGGCAGACAATCTAACGCACACAAAGCCCCTTCATTCAAAACCCCAAATATGGGCCAGCTTCCCCAAAAGTCTGTAGAATCCAAGACAAGATTCAAGCTGATCAGATGCATTTACAGACTAGCAAATACTGATTTCCTCAGAGGCACACAATTTCCTCCCAGTGGGAACAGAGAATTCATCTCCAAAGCTTGCACTACCCTTTAAGTCTATGATGTTATACTGCACACCCCCTAAGGCTGGGTCTGCATGTTTGAGGGTCTCTAGGAAACATACAGAGTCTGAAGTTATGACTGTCCATAGCCCCCTCCCATGTAGAGGCCTCTTTCAATTTCTACAAGCCTGACCTCATTTCATACAGAAGTCTAATGTGCCATTTAGATTCTAGGAACCAATGCTGCAGCCAAACTGTATAAATTAATGAAGCTATATCGACTTGGAATGATGTACCATTAAACGTGAGGATCAATTAACCAAAAGTACAACCACCTGTAAGGCTTCCAAGCACAATCTTTAAAAAGTCCCTGGATTTTATGGTCCTCCTCAACTTCTTCTTTTTACAGATCCCAGTGAGTGAAAACAGTTGTGCTTTACTTTGTCTGGACTCAGGAGCAGCACAGCTCAACCTGAAGTTCTTGGTTAACTCTGACTGACAGGCCCGAGTGGAGTGAAGTACGACTGGTGTGTCCTGAGGCAGGAAAGGAACAGCTGCTAGCCCATGACGATTGGCTGTATCTTCTGGCCGTCTGAAGGTGGTAGAAACCATTTAACAGGCCGTCTGAAGGTGGTAGAAACCACGTAATAACATGAGGGGGCTACACAGCTATTCATCTCTGGTTATTGAGGGGCCAAGAGGCATTTTCCGCTGCCTCAAGGCAGCAGATGCTACTTCAACAAGGCAGCAGCAGATGCCTTAGCCAGCTCTCTGGCATTTTCCATCTTCCTACCAGCATCGCCTTCTGCATGCCCTGGGTTACATGCCAGCCAGCCACTTGTTTCCCCCTTCCTCTCTCTTGCAGAACATCGTGTGGTGGGTGTACCCCACACCGGAGCAGACAGTCCATTTCCAGGAGTCAAGGCCAGGCTCCAGAGCCTGCTCACCCTGCAGGACCAAATGGCAGGGACGGAGCCCAGAAGACCCTTTCCCCCACTACTCCCAGCCCTAGCTGAGCAGTCTAAGGACAGGACTCTGCCTGAGGACACCTGTCAGGTATCCCTCAGCGTTCTGGTGATAGTGGACCCTGCAGTGTTGTTTGGCTACTCTCAGGTGGGGAGTGGGCCAAGCAAGACCCCAGAGGCGAGAGCAATGACCAGAGGGAACCCAGAGAGCAGTCAAGAGGCACCTATGAGCCCAACACCCCAGGCAAACATGCTGGGAGGTATGAAGTGGAAGGAAATATGGGTTGTATAACCCAGTCCTTCCATCACATTGACCAGAGTAATGGAGCAGCCAACTGCCACGGAAAGCAGCCTGCTCAGCAGACAGGCCTGAGCTTCAGTGTTTGGACCCAGATCAGAACTTTCCCAATGTTTGGGGGTTTCTGGATCTGAGGTTTTAGTTCATCCCCTTAGAGAAAGGGGAGACAACCACATAGATCTGAATTTTACGGGTCAGGGAAGTGGCCTGATTGTCACAGGATTAGTGCGTCTCCTCAGCCCCCCACAATTGACAAAAAAGAGAGATGTTTGAGGTAAGGTTGCCAGATGGTTGAAAAATACTGAATACCCTCCCCCCCCCCCGGCCAAAAAAAAAAAACCCCACACACTGGGGAAAAAAAATCTGTTGAAGGGAAAAAAAATTAAAATAAAACAGCATTAAAACAGCATGTCCCCTTTAAGAGAGAGTGCAGCGATAAAACAGGAGAGCAGTTGAGCACTGAGGCCCAAGAGAAGGCTTCCCCTTGGTCGGCAGCCATTTTGTGCCTGCAGCCTTGCAGAACCAGGTAAGCATGAGGGCTGGGGCTGGGCGCTGAGTATTTGTAGGGTTGCCAGATGCTTGGCATTTTTGCTTCCTGGCCAGGGAAAAATTCAGAAAATACCAGACATTTTAGGTATCCAGTATTCTCTGAATTTTTTTACTGGACAGGAGGCAAAAATACCGGACTGTCTGGGTGAATACCGGGCACCTGGTAACCCTAGTTTGAGGTAAAAAAGCTCCTTTGACCACTGAGTCCCTCCTTCCTTCTCTCTGATGTTCTCCTTGAGAAGAGGAACATTAAAAGGGTAGAAGCTGCTGCCAGCTCCTTCTTTGACAGGCACAGCCAGGATACAGACATTCATTAACTGATTTCGAAACAGAGAGTTTAGCAACAGGGCACTTAAAACCCAGTAGTCCAGGGCTCCTAAGGAAGCATTTGAGCTGAGGAACTTGGCTTGTTCAATCCACCATGGACATTTAATTTAATAGCATACCCTCCCCTCAGCTGTAGGAAAGCATAGAGAAGATGTCCCTCTGTTTACCTAAACTGCAAAGTGAAGAACCTCAAGGCCTCACATGCAGAGTCGCAAACTCACCCAAAATGTGGTGGTGCCTAGCTAGGAAGGTGGGCAGGGAATGGGACTGGCTCAGACCCAGCTCCAGAAGCCACAGCCATGCTGGAGCTGAATCACTGCCCTTTCTAAACAGGATTCTTTACCAAACTGACAGGCTGAGGAGGAGACTTCACTGAAGCACAACATACCCTGCTGAGGCAGTCACCCATCTCCAGACTGCAAACAGCACAGCTGTATGTTTAATGGGCAGATGCCAGAGCAAATACAACAGAGCCAATCAGCAAGGGAATTTAACTGGGCAAGGTCAGACTACGCACAGAACAAACCTCAGCTTCAGCATACATTACGCCTAGGTCACGCTCCCAGAGTGCCTGTACACAACACAGCCCAGTGCTGAGCACAGTGAGACTCTGTTACATTTCACAGGACGCTGGTGTTTCCATGCAGCAAGAGCCAGAGGCATTTTCATACCATGTGAGCGTAGGATAATGGGTGTGGGGACTTGGGAATAATTCAGCTTGCTATTAAAGTAATTGCTCGGGGGAAAAAAAAAGTCACGACTTCATGATTAGGTTACTTGCTATTTATAATTGTTTCCAAGGTCATTGGCCCTTAAATGTCAGGCACACCTGGGGAGATTAACGCCTTGCTTCATTCAATTACTGCTGTTTCAGCATGCCATGAGGCTGCATCACATTCTCCCGCTTGTAACTCTCATGTCTGCAGTGACAAACCAAGCTAGAATCCCAACCAGAGAGAGAGAGAGGCCTAGAAAAGAACAGGCCTTGACTGCAAGCACAGGAACTCAGTACTGAAACAGGAAGGTCTTATAGGAGGAGTGGGAAAGCTTTTTTGGGTCTGGGGCAGCCAACAATTAGTCAGGGCCACACATAAGTGAGAAGCAAAAACAAACAAACAAACCCTCATTGACATGACCCCTGACTGAGAAGCAGAAACACACTCCCCATATTCCCCTCACACACCAGAGTTTAAATAGGTAAGGGTTACCAGTTCCTAGGGGCTGGAATAGCTCCCTCAGCTTGGGGGCTGCTCCAGCCCTGCAGGGCCCACCAGAGACTGGGGCTGCTACAGGCAGTCGGAGCAACCCTTGTTTACATGCCCAGGGTTACATGCTGGCTTCCCAGGAGTGGGACCGATGGGGGAGGGTTCACCATGGCCTCTGCAGGATGAAGTTGATTTAAGCTTCATACTGCAGTGCATGTAACTACGGAGAATTTATCGGCAGTTACACAGTTACCTATTTAACCGACTTTTTGCATCCCTAATCCTTACTGGTGCGCCTCTGGGTATTACTGCAGTAAAAGGACTGCTGCTTAACAAAATATAGCCACCTGGGGTTATTATAATACTGTGGAGCCACAACTGTATTATACCATGGTCCCGTCCACACACAGGCAAAACTATGTTCTCATTGCAATGCTGGTATGAAGTATTTGTAGCGCACCATAAAGACACCTGCCATTCTGCAAAGTTAGTGAAGGCGGAGTTCCCACCTTGAGTAGCCTACAAGGACAGGGCCAGGAGAGAGGGAGAAATAAGGACAGGACATTGACCGTCTCTCATAATAATTCCTAAGACTAGTTATAATACTCAGCAATGGTGCTGATGAAGAAAAGGATAGATACATTTCAACTTAGATTTAAAGCGCTCTCTCTCCTACAACAATAGAATCATCATTGATGGGGCTGGAAAAGTCCCTTGAAGCTACCTGTCCCATCCCATCCATCCCTCTGCTGGATTGTAGCTCAGAGAAAAAATGTACAGCATGGCAGGAACTGAACAGAGCTCACTCAAGCTAACTACCTTACTTCCTTCCTCACCTGCCCTACCAAGCCATGCCATCAAATTAATCTCACTCCCTCCACAGTGACCCTGGTTCCCAGCACACAATAAATGGACAGCAAAATTAACAAGAGCTTGTTTTGGAAGGGAAGAACTGTGAGTAATGAGAGGGTCTATGTAGGAGAGGGCAGGCATGCGCCAGATTATCATGGCTGTTGTGTGCTGTGAGGAGATTCTGGAAGGATCAGAACCACCAGGAAAGTGTTAGCCTGGAGATCTGAGCAGGAATTCTGTCCTCAGAATTTCCATAATTTTCTGGTGGCTTTTCCTTAAACACCCTTTCTCTGACAGGGACATACAAGTCAGACTTTCACTCTCTTTCTACAAAAATCTTTGGAAGCTTCAGGCCAAAATATAATTCTCTGCCCAGACATCTGACAAGAGAGCCAGCCTAAGGAAATGCCATCTTTGCCCCATCATGGAAATGGCCCTTCTTTTCATTCATACCCTGCCTCTCCCACGGAGCCAGCACTCTGCCACCCATCGTGCAGCTGCACATCTTAGACAACAGGCATTTGAAAGAAAAAAGATTTGCTTCCCATCAACTGGCATCTCTATAATGCAGCTGCTTCATACAAGTCTACTTGTTCTCTGGATCTGGTGCTTACTGGATTCTAGAGCAGAAACTCCAGTATCAGGCAAAGGCTGGAATAAAGATTTCCTCAGTGAAGGAGGGGAGCTGAGTTTGCTTTCTTTGGCCAGGGAAAAAGCATCTTTCTTCAGCAGAACAGGGCTGCTTTGAAGGGCTTAAAAGTGTTAGTTCCTGAGCTATTGAAAGGCCTGAGTCATTTGGAGCCCAGTAAAAACCCATTGGAGCTTCACATCTAGGGGGGGAAATGATGATAAGCAGCTTCTATTTCAGATACATGAATGGGGAGATCCACACAGACCCAGCTAAAAGCCCAAAGCCAATTAGTGTTGCACCTGTAGGCACTAATGGTCACACACTTTAACTTAGATTACTGCTGACTTTGATTTGTCAGCACTAGGGTTGAGAAACTGTACTTCATCATCCAGGCTTGCCCTTAAAAGTGGAACTGAGCGCAGTCAGGAGGTGCTGGCTTCAGCGGGCAGTAAAGGGCACTCAGCACCTTCAGGTTTGGGCCTTCAGCCAGAATGTAGCTGAGCGTGACTGAGAGCCAGCTACTGGTATTAACTGGCTAACACTTGGAAGCAATTTGAAAATCATTTGATCAGCCACTGCCCCTTCCTTTTACAATTTAAATGTGTGTACACACATGTACACCTGTCTGATGCTAACAATACTGGCCCTCCTAGCAAGATTTTTCACACTATTCTACTTGCCTTGAGGCCCCTTCAGTGACTTGTCTCATGGAGACACTGTACAGGCCAGTTGCTTTGCTTTTCATAGCATCAAAGAGTGTGCAGGCTTCAGGAGTAACATCCCGGGTGAGGCTGTTGTATCGGTTACCAAGCAACCTAATAGCTTCTCTTCCTAACCAGTGCCACTAAAGCAGCATGGTGAATTACCTCGTTTTATTAATTCAGCTGCAAAAAACCCACTGAAGATGACCCATTTTAGAAGGTCATGTCAATTGCTTGGATTCACCTCCTCTGTGTCTGCCAAGCTGATGAGTCCATAACTGCCTTTATTTTGGGCTTATTTAGCAGAGCAGTCCCCAGCCAGAGCCTTTCCCAGGGGGCAGAGATTGTCTAGTTTGTTTCTCCCATTTCAACAGCCCTGGAGATGGACATTCCCCGTCACAGCAAAGAGCAGAGTAATACGGGCATCTGTCTGCCTGATGGGCTTCTCCCAGGCACCGAAGACACAAGTCGTGGGAGTTGCTTGTTGGCATAGATTTGAGGCAAGACCTGCAGCATTTGTAGCACTGGGACTCTGGCATGCTCCAGATCCTGAAGGGGACGTGAGTGGAAAGGGGAAACCCCTTTACTCCTCCCCATCCACAACAGTAACAGCTAACTACATCTATTCACAAACCAAGTAATTGTAAACAGTAGGGACATCTGACTCTTGAAATACAAGAGCATCACAGTGCCAGCAGCTGTCACTGAGGGATGGATCAGGTCGGCGAGGCCATATATAGTGCGCCACACCAGCAACACTTCAGGGGGCTCTGCAGCTGACCCGATGGGTAGCAGCTAGGGAAAAACTTTCTGGCAGCTGTGCATACAGCATGTGCACACAGCATGTGCACAGCTGATTGGAATAGATATGAGCAAGCACTGGAAGAAGAATGTGTAAATTGTTTAGATTCACTGCCTCTGTGCCTGCCAAGCTGATGACTCCATAACTGCCTTTCTTTGTTTATTTTGGGCTTCTTTAGTAGAGCACTCTGCAGCCAGGGCCTTCCCCAGGGGACAGAGATAGCCTAGTTTATTTCTCCTGTTTCAAAGAGTACCTCCTGTTTCAATTCCCAGGTACAACAGGAAGCAGAGTGAGACAAGTTCCGCTAATATGCACTCAGTCCCCATGACCCATTTACAGCATGGCCCCTCTGAGAAGACTGCTGGCGTAGCCTCCAGTGAGTGCCAGTCCCTGGTGGTGAGGATGCCTGTTTGCTTATCACTCATCAGGCTCATGCTGCCAACTAGCAAAGGCTCTGTCCAGTGATTAGTTGCTTGGACATTAGCTGTTTGGGGCAGTGCCAGTGGCCATGTGGCAGAGACAGATGGGCTCAGCTATTTCTAAGGAGCAGGTTAGGAGGTCAGTGGTTCCAGTAGACCACTGAACTAGTGGGTGCTGGGCCTGGCTGAGTAGGACAGCACACTCACCGAACATTGACAAATCAGGAGGAGGTAGAAAGTTATCAAAGTGAAGCAACTGGAGAAGTTAGAGCTGAAGAATTAGAGAGCTCCCTCCCTGCCTAAGATCCAGACCCCTTTACAGACTGAAGCACAGGATTGAAACAGATTGTACCTGAACAGTCTGCATGTGCATCTGCATGGGAGAGGGTGTTATATTTGGGATTGGTCTGGCTTCAGGAATCAGGGAATCCCCAACTGACATTAGGTTTAGGGAGGCCCTATGCTCAATCTGCTCAGAGCATTTTTTATTCATATAATGCAAAGCTGGGACACAGAATAGGTCAGGTGGCCTGACTGTCCCTCTAGAACAGCGGCGGGCAACCTGTGGTCTGCATGCGACCCATTGGGGCACAATATCCCACGAGACATTTTGTTTACCGTTACCCATGCATAGGGTTGCCAGATTCCGCTCGTTTACATCTGCATAGGTTTTTTCCTTCCAGTGTTACTGAAGTGACATGCATCTAAAGAAGGGCCTGTGAAGTGAGGTGCATGCTGACTGCAAAAAACATGGACTGTAAGAGCCATATGCTCCCTCTGCAGCCAATCAAGGTGCTGCTACTGTTCAACTGGTGCATCCTGCAAATTCTAGGTATGAATTAGCGCAGTTGGTAAAACTACCCTATCCCGGGAGACTGTCTTGGTTAAAACAATCTTGCAGCCCACAGATGGAGGCCACACATGCGGCCCCCTCACTAGCCTAGGTTGCCCACTGCTGCTCTAGAATGTAGGATAGAAGCATGAACATTGACTTCCACACTAATGGCAGCCACCCCCCTTCTTGGAGGCCACTTGACTTAATCTCCCGTCCCCTGAAGACAGGGTGAGTGGAGCATCTGTTGCCATGATCACATAACCCAGCAGACCTTTCTGTAACTTATTTCTCCAGCATGGAACTTAATTGTGCAGGTGAGCTTGATTTACTTGAGGCTCAGCAATGCAGGACATATGTACAGTCAGCCAGCGTGGCTGCAAGGATTTGATGTAGGGACAGGTTATGGGTTTGGAGAGAAGAGATGTGGGATTTGTTTTCAGTGTATTTCATCAAGCTGGTGGATTTAGACTGGCATTTGGGCTGTAACTATAATAAAGAAGCTAAGCCAATAATTTGATTGAATCCTCTTATCCCCCAAAGTTGATCAGTCTGAAATGTATGGCAAAATGTCCTTACGGGTCGCTCCCAGAGCTGCTAACACAGTGCCTAGACTTTCAAAGGACTGAGCATGCTCAATTCCATTTCAATCCTATTGGAACCACTGGTGCTGAGCACCCTGCAGTGCATTGCAGGCGCAGTTCTTAGGATGAGGGTTTGCAAGTGACAAAATGTCAACTATGTCACGAGGAAAGAATTTGAAACACACAGACTGGCGTGATCTGAGTGAGAATGGCTTACTAATAAAAACAAGACAAACAATGCAGGAGACAGACTAATGCAAGGAATCCACAAGTTCTATGCCAAGTAGCAAGATATGTTTCTGTGCTGATCAAACACTTTTTATTTTTATTCTTATCAGGTTTATTCAGTCAGTAAAGTCTCCTAACCACACAGGAGGCTTACAGTACACACTAAGCAAGTGTGTTCAGAACCCTTCCTGATACAGGAAGATAGAGTGGCCTAGTGAATAAAGCACAGGCCTGGGATCCATGATATCAATTCCCAGCTTGGCCACTGGCCTTCTGGGTGACCTTTGGCAAGTTGCTTCACCTCCATTTGCTCATCTGTAAAAATGGGGATAATAACCCTGAGAACCTTCGAGATGTGTTTAAGATGCAAGATCTAATTATTATTGCAGCCTGCTGAAGTGTTCCCATGAGCACATGTCTGTCCTTTGGAACCAGGACTCAATTTCCATCTGTTTTTCAGCTCCATAAAACTCTCTCTGCAGCAAGCTGCTGTCACCTGTTCCTGTAAGCTAGCAAGTTAATTCCAACAGAGACGGTCTGCCAAATTGACATCAGGGACAGCATAAAACCCCATCTACCAGAGAGTTCCATATAGGTTTGTCCTCAGGCTTCATACAGTCCCTTACAAAGCACGCACAACCTGTGCAAACTTTCAGTTTACCCCCACCCTGCAATACCTAAGAGAGGATGATATCAGTTCTGCGTCTCATTGCACAATCGTGTGACTCATCTCACACAAGTAACCTCTGTTGAGTGGCCAAACATCAGGAGAAAGTCAGTGGGCATATGCACATATGGAGAGCAGGATTTGAGCCCATTATGATCCTGTGGGCGGAGGAGTTGTGTTTTCATGTCTCTGGGGGACAGGTGGTTGCCTTCCAGTTCTCTTCCACTGAGAGCTGGCTCTGTGCCTCGTCAGTCTTTCATAAGAGCAGAGAGTGATTATGATTTTTCTTGTTGTTTTATTCAGAAAATTAAGCTCATTTCTAGGTCTGTAAGCAAGCCTCAGAGTATTAGCACTGACAAAATAGAGAACCCTGATTTAAACAGCAACTTTTAATAAGTGATTCTTAATAGAAGTTGGATCTCTTTGGTTCTTAGTACAGGCAGTCCCCGAGTTACGCGGATCTGACTTATGTCGGATCCGCAGTTACGAATGGGGCTTTTCTCGCCCTGAAGGACGTGGGCAGCGGGACCGCCGAGACGCGCCGCGGTCCCACCTGCATCCTCCGCGGCTTTGCTCTGCTTTTCCCTGGTCTGCTTGGGGGCCCCGCCCAGCAGACCAGGAAGACGCGGGCGGCAGGACCGCCGAGACGTGCCGTGGTCCCACCCGCATCCTCCACAGCTTTGCTCTGTGTCTCCCGCTGTCCCGCTGCCCGTGTCCTCCGCGTCTTTGCTTCGCATCTCCCTGGTCTGCTGGGGGAGGGTCCCCCCAGCAGACCAGGGAGACGCGGAGCAAAGCTGCGGAGGATGTGGGCGAGACTGCAGTGCGTCTTGGCGGTCCCGCCGCCTGCATCTCCCTAGTCTGCTGGGGGCGCCCCCCCAGCAGACCACGAGGACGCGGGCAGCAGGACAGCCCCGACGTGCCATGGTCCCACTGCCCGCATCCTCCGCGTCTTTGCTCCGCGTCTCCCTGGTCTGCTGGGGGACGGCCCCCCCAGCAGACCAGGGAGACGCGGAGCAAAGATGCGGAGGATGTGGGTGGGACTGCGGCGCATCTTGGAGGTCCAGCAGACCAGGAAGACGTGGAGCGAAGCCGTGGAGGACACCGGCAGCGCGACAGCCCAGACACGCCGCGGTCCCACTGCCCGCGTCCTCCGCGGCTTGGTCCGCGTCTCCCTGGTCTGGTGGGGGAGGGTGCCCCCAGCAGACCAGGGAGACGCGGAGCAAAGCCGCGGAGGATGCGGACGGGACCGCGGCGCGTCTCGGCGGTCCCACCGCCCGCATCTCCGTGGTCTGCTGGGGGAAGGGGGGGGCGCAGCTACTGCGCCCTCCCCCCCCCCCAGCAGACCAGGCTTTTCTCGCGGACGCCTGGGGTAGAGCAGCTGGGGCACTGACTTCGGCACCGTAGTCCACATGCTCCGGGTCGACACTGCATGTGGCACAGGGGCCTGTCTTCCCAGCACCGGTACCGGTACACCCTCACTGCATGCACGTAGGAGAGCCAGAATCTATGGCCAGGTTCGCCCCTCCGATGGTGGCAGGACACTCGTCATCAGCACCACCATGGCCTGAGTCTGAATACTCTTCAGATTCTGATGTGGGCTCTTTCAGGTCATAGTCCTTGGGAGTTTCGTCACATCATAGAGCCTGTTCCCGGCACTAGTGTGACCGTTCACACGTGCAGCAGACTTGGCCGCCTCAGCCACATTGGCCTTTTAGGACACACTGGGCATACCACCAGTGGCAAGGGCCTGTGCCCCCCCTCCGCGGTGTCCAGTGTCTCCGGGTACCAAGCGTCTCCGTCAGCGTCGCTGTCACGACCCACCCCCTCCCTCGCCCCAGAAGGCTGCTACTATTGATGCCACTAGAGATCCGCAGACTTCAGTGCCGGACCCGCATTCTGCACGCAGTGCCACCTGCCCATCCGCCCCCTCAATCGGGCCCTACACTGGATCCGGTGCTGCCTCAGGAGTCATCGTCGTCCTCATCTCCTGACGAAGCTTTAGCGGATCCCGCACCGGCGATGCCAACAATGGATGTTTGGTCGCATCAGGATTTGCTCCGATGTCTGACCTCCAACCTGGGTGTCCCAGTGGAGCCAGTAGTGGAGGACACGGATCCCATGATAGACATCCTGTCCGACAATGCGCTGGCCCATTTGGCTTTGCCACTCAACAAAACTGTGGCTAAGATCACTAACGCCCTGTGGCAGACCCTGGCTTCCTTAACCCCTACCTTAAAGGGAGTCGAGAGGCGGTATTATGTCCCATAGTCGGGGAACAAGCACCTAGATTCCTAGCCTGAGCCAGGGTCCCTGGTAGTCCAAGCTGCAGCCCAGAAGGAGAGACTTCTGCAGCTGGGGCCGTCCCCAAAGGCTAGAGAGCCCAAACACCTTGACCTCATGGGGCGTAAGGTGTATGCCACTGGCAGGGACCAGAGCTGCATTGCTAACCAGCAGGCAATGCTGAGCCGATATGCCTGTGGCAGGTGATGGATAAGTTTAAGGATAGGCTTCCCGCCGAGGCACGTCAGGAGTTTGCGGCTATGACCACAGAGGGCAGAACTATTGCCTGTACAGCTCTTCAGGCTTCCTTGGATGCTGTTGACTCTGCAGCCCGCACCATGGCATCGGGTGTAGTTATGTGCTGTGGTGCCTGGATGCAGGTGTCTGGAATACCTCCTGATGTCCACACTACTATTCAGGATCTGCCTTTTGACAGCAAGGCATTGTTCTCTGAGCTTATGGACTCGAGGCTCCATACGCTCAAGGCCACGAGGTCTACTCTCCAGTCCTTGGGGATCCACACACGGGTTTCTCAGTGACGTCAGCTTCCTTACAGACAGCAGGGGAGAACGCAGTCCCAGGTCCCCTGGGGGGATTACTGGAGACATTGTCCTCATGCTCCCAGTGGGAGTGCGGAGGCGACTGTGGCCCCGTCGTCGGCCAGAGGTCGTTGTCACCGCCTGAGGGGGGACAACCCCCGTGGGGTTGGACAGGGCCCCTCTCAACAATCCAAGCACCCGTTTTGATGGTCCTCTAGAGCGTTGTGCACCAGTTTCCCCCACCCTCCGCCAGCCCCGTTTGGGGCCAGGTTATCCCGTTTTGCCTGCGCCTGGGCAGCAGTCACCACCGATGCTTGGGTTCTGAGAATAGTCAGGGATTATCCCCTTCCTGGGTTCGCCCTCTTTCAACCCGCCTGCCCCGTCCCTTTTCAGGGACACCTCTCACGAAGGCATTCTCCATCAGGAGGTGTAGCGCTCCTCCAAAAGGGAGCGGTAGAGAGGGTCCCTTCACATTTAAGGGACAAGGGGTTTTATTCCCGGTATTTTGTTGTCCCAAAAGGGCGGGGTTCGTCCCATCCTAGACCTCAGGGACCTCAACAAGACGGTGGTGAAATCCAAATTCAGAATGGTAACCCTGGCTTCTGTGATCCCGGTATTACAGTTAGGAGACTGGTACGCAACTCTCCATCTCAAGGACGCTTACTTCCATGTGGCAGTAAGACCCAGCCACAGGAGGTTTCTCTGCTTTATTGTGTCCTGCTGTCACTTCCAGTTTACGGTGCTCCCCTTTGGTCTCTCGACAGCACCCAGGGTCTTCACAAAATGCATGTCGGTCGTAGCGGCTTTCCTCCGCAAAAAGGGGGTACATGTCTTTCTGTAACTAGACCACTGGCTGATTTGTGGTTGATCCTACAAACAAGTGGTGACTCATGTTTCCCTTACAAGGACTCTCTTCGTAAGACTGGGCCTCATGCTCAACGAGGAAAAGTCATCGTTGACACCTTAGCACCTCAAATTCGTGGGGGTTCTCTTGGACGCCAGGGTGGCGAAAGCATTCCTCCCCAGAAACAGATTTCTGGCCATAGTGGAGCTGGTGTCCAAGTTAACTCAGTTCCCCGTTACGACTGCCTGAGTCTGCTCGAGACTGCTGGGCCACATGGCGGCATGCACTTATGTGGTATTCCATGCTCGAATGAGGCTCAGACCCCTGCAGGCCTGGTTAGCAAAGTTGTTCGACCAGTCCAGGGGTCTCTGGGACAAGGTTCTCACGGTGCCTCCAGAGATAATCGCCACCTTACAGTGGTGGACTCAGGAGGCTGTGGCGTGCAGCGGGGTTCCGTTTATTGTCCCTCGATCACATTGGTGACAGATGCCTCAGACCTGGGTGGGGGAACACACCTGGGGCATCACAGGACCCAGGGCTTGTGGTCTCCTGCAGAGCAAGCCCTGCACATAAATGTCCAGGAGCTCAGGGCAGTCAGGAAAGCCTGCGAGACCTTCCTGTCAAAGCTGTCCTGCCACTCCATCCTGGTGCGCCTGGACAACACGGCAGCTGTATTTTATCTCAACAGGCAGGGGGGAGCCTGGTCGCCTCCCCTCTGTTGCGAGGCTTTGTGGCTGTGGGACTTGTGCATAGCGCATGATATAGCTTTGCAGGCAGAGTACCTGCCGGGGTGCAAAAACTTGCTGGCTGATGTTCTGAGCAGGTCCTTTGGAGCCCACGAATGGTCCCTCAAGGATTCTGCCCTTCGTCCTGTCTTCCACAGGTGGGGTTGTCCCCTACTAGACCTGTTTGCCTCGGCACACGACACCAAGTGCCAGAGTTACTGCTCCCTGTTGGGCCTGGGGGACCTCTCTAGGGTAGATGCCATGGCCATGTCTTGGCCGGCGGGCATCCTCTATGCATTCCCTCCATTTCCCCTAATTCCCAGGGTTCTGACCAGGGTCAGGACCTTCAGGTCCATGGACATCCTGATAGCCCCTTGGTGGCCCAGGCAGTTCTGGTGCCCGATCCTGGTGGATATGCTCAGCGAGGAGCCTATAACGCTCCCGCTGGTTTGGGATCTCCTCACCCAACCTTGGGACGGGGGGCTCATGGTTCACCCGAATCTCAGCTCTCTCCACCTGACAGCCTGGTTTATCCATGCCTGACCCAACCAGAAAGGGAATGTTCCCAGGAGGTGCAGATGGTGCTCCTAGGTAGCAGGAAGCCGTCCACCAGGCAGTCCTACACAGCCAAGTGGCAGCGGTTCTCGTCTTGGGTGTCCAGAAGGGGGGGTGCACCCATCCTGTGCACCTGTCCCATCCATTCTGGACTACCTTTTCGAGCTTAGGTCCGGTGGCCTCTCTACCTCTTCTATCAAAGTCCATGTGGCATCACTCTCCGCCTTCCATGTTGGATCGGCTGGAGTCTCTCTGTTCTCTGACCCTGTGGTCAAAAGGTTCCTTAGGGGTTTGGATAAGTTGTACCCCTCAGTTAAACCCCCTCTGCCCATTTGGGACTTTAACCTCGTGTTGTCTAGACTGGTGTAGTCTCCTTTTGAGCCGCTGGCCACGTGCTCTCTGAAGCACCTCTCTATGAAGGTTGCATTCATTGTAGCCATTACGTCGGCTCGCAGGGTCTCCGAACTGAGGGTGCTAACTGTAAACCCGCCCTACCTAGTATTCTCGGAGAATAGTGTGCAGCTCTGCCCTCACCTGGCTTTTCTCCCCAAGGGCTTTTCTCCCCAAGGTGGTGTCACTGTTCCATCTGTCCCAAGAAATTTACCTACCAGTTTTCTTTCCAAAGCCCCATGCCTCTCCTAGGGAGCACGTGCTCCACTCCCTAGACTCTAGACGGGCGTTAGCCTTCTATGTCGATAGAACGAAATCCTTTTGTAAGTCCATGCAACTGTTCGCTGCTTTTGCAGACAGAATGAAAGGACTCCCTATCTCGACCCAGAGGTTGTCCAATTGGGTCACAGGGTGTATCAGGGAGTGTTATGTCCTGGCCAGGAAGGTCCCGCCCCAGGTTACAGCACATTCCATCAGGGTGCAGGCATCCTCTGTAGCTTTTGGGGCGCAGGTTCCCATTACTGAAATCTGCAGGGTGGCTATGTGGTCGTCAGTGCATATCTTTACGGCACGCTATGCGCTGACATAGCAGGCCAGGGAGGACGCAGGGTTGGGCTCTGCGGTCCTCAGCTCTGTGTTGTAAATATGTTTGTTTTTTCTCTGTATCACACTGCACTTTATTCAATAGTTCTCGGTGTTATGTTACTGGAATAAATATGTTTTGGGTTGTTCAACTTTCGTGGACTTCTCTTTCTTGGTGCTCTGACCCTCCTCCGTAAATGGGGTTGGCTTGGAAGTCACCTGATTCGAATGGACATGAGCAACTACTCAAAGAAGAAAAGAACGGTTACTTACCTGTAACTGTTGTTCTTTGAGATGTGTTGCTCATGTCCATTCGATTTCCCCCCCACCTCCCTTTCGTCGGAGCATCCGTCAAGAAGGAACTGAGGAGGGGGAGCGCCAGCAGGGGAACTTATGCTCCACCATAGCGATGCCACTTCAGGGGGGCGCCCTGTCGGCACTATGGGTACCGCTAGGGAAAACGCTCCGGAGACGCAGTGCACGCAGTGCGCACACCTGATTCGAACGGACATGAGCAACACATCTCGAAGAACAACAGTTACAGGTAGCTAACGCTTCTTTTCTTTTGAACTGATCGATGGAATCCATCCACTGATTTTTTAGAGAGACAGTTCTTTTACACAAAGAATTCACATAATTAAAGAAACCAGGAACACTTAGGAACACCTGGAACACTCTCACCACACACCCAGGCTATGTCTACACTACAGAGTTTTTGCACAAAAACCCGCAGAGTGTCCACACCTTAAGTGGTTTTTCCACAAGAAAATCTACAGTCAATCAACAGAACAGAGGGCTTTTTGTCAGAAAAAGCACAGGTGCTCTGATGGCCTTCTATGAATAGCAATCAGAGCTTTCTTGCGCAAGAGTGTCCACACAGCGTGGATGCTCGCTTGCTCAAAAGCACATTGTTTTTGTGGATGTGCTTTTGTTCAAGAAGTTTTTGCTGAAGATCTCTTCCACAAAAAGCTTCTTGTTCAAAAACCCTGCAGTGTAGACAAAGCCCCAGGGTTTTTCCAGTGTAAGCCAAGAGTTAAAAGGGGAAAAAATACATTTATTTAGCTATTGCTAAAATTAAGTCTCTCCCCCACTACTCAGCAAGCAAAAGAAGGAAGTGCTTCCATAGTTGGTGTATGGTCCCAAATAAATAGTCTCTGGTGATGAAGGTAAGCCTTGGCCAGCACTGACCTACAATGCTTGCTGATGGATCGCTATTCAGTGCCAATGTGGTATTAATGTGGCGGGTCTTAGTAATGTTTCCATTGAGCAGATATCCTGGTCATATATCACTGACCATTAACTGGCATATTTGCTGGCATGTGTTGAAAGGGTAAGGATTAAACAGGCATGGAGATAGAGACTTAGGCTATGCCTACACTGGGAACATTTGACAACAAATGTGCTGTTGACATGCAAAAGTCACCAAAAGTGAAAACCGGTCAAACTGGTTTTTCTAACTCCCATTGTCAAGGTTTCATGGCCACATTGCTAGCTTTCCTGTTGACAGAGCAGAGCAAAGCAAAGTGGGTAAGCATCCCACAACGCAATGTTGTGGGAAGGCTGAGCTGATCCCTGCACTTCTTGGGATTCTGAGTTTTCCCACAGCCTCCTCAGCTGCTGGAGACACCATCATAAATAGCTCTGTAAGCTCTCCATGCTGAGGAATGTCAAAACAGCACAGCAATCTTTCCAGCCCTCCTCCCGTAGCAGTTGTCTGCCTGCTGCTGTGTTCCTAACAAGGCAGAACAGGAGCATTCCAATAATTTGCTCTTTGTTTGCTCCCCAAGTGGAGCAGCTCACTCACTTGACTCTTCCCCCTCCCCAGCCCTGTGCTCTCCACAGTGCTTTTGCCTTTGAAGTGTAGCAATAGCCCTGGGGCCATATCTGAAACAATGTGTCAAGATTTAACCCTCCTTCCCTGGGCTATATCATTCTCCCTGGAGAAAAGGAGGGGTTCTCTCCACCACATGCCCCATGGACCACCTTGGTCAATGCAAACCTTTCTGCTTGCCAATGGAAACTCACTGTTAATTACATAATTATACCCAAGCCATTTTGCTAGTACTGCAGTTGGCAAGAATGGTTTAATTTAAATTATTAAACAAATTAAGCATTTAACTTTCTCATGTTAGTTTATCAAACTTCATTTTAAATAAAGTAAAAGGTTTCAATGTTTTCTTTATTTATGGCGGGGGGGGAGGGGTGTCACTGACTCTGAAAAAAATCAGTTGGGGACCACATAAGTGAGAAGCAAAAAAAGCCTAAAAAAATCCTGAACCCTCACTGATGTGACCCCCAACTGACACATCTCACTCTTCTGGCATTCCTGCCCCATGGGGCAAAGGGAAGGGACAGGAAGGACTGAAGTTCAGGGCTTCCCATAGGCCAGATTTACTTTTCTGGGGTTCCAGAGTTAGTGGATTTTGTGGACCCCCTTCGGCTTTGAGGTGGGAAAAATGAGAGATTCAAAGCGTGGGGCAGGGCTGCCGGCGAGTGGGATAGGAATACAGGAATATTACTATTCCTGATACAAAAACCTGTAGGGGAACACTTCAATCTCCCTGGACACACACTAGCAGATTTAAAAGTTGCCATCCTGCAACAACAAAAAACTTAAAAAACAGACTGAATGGCTAGCCAACTACAAAAGCAGTTTCTCCTCTCTTGGTGTTCACACCTCCAGATCAGCTGCTAGAAGTGGGCCTCATCCTCCCTGACTGAATTTACCTCGTTATCTCTAACCTTACTCTTGATTGGAACTCTTTTCTTATGCCTGTATATTTATACCTGCCTCTGGAATTTCCACTACATGCATCTGATGAAGTGGGTCTTTGCTCACAAAATATTAAGCTCCTATATATCTATCGGTCTATAAGGTGCTGCTTCTGGCATGCGTGCTGGGGATTGCCAACCCCTGTGTTATTAATACCAGTGGGGGGCGGGGGGGGAGAGGGGGAGAAACCAATGCAGACAGAAACCAGAGGAATCTGGCAACCCTGTATGGCCAACGGTAAACAAGGTGTCTCTCAGGCCATGCGCAGAACCTTAATGGGCCACAGGTTGCCCACCACCAGTATAGGTCAAAATGAGGGTAAATGTAAGAGTATATACAGGTATGTTAGCTCATGAGAACTAGTGGAGCGTTACTTGTGTTGTTTTCATTTATCTGTTGCTGTTATAATGCAATAGCTCCATTTACATTGTAAGTACCTCTGTAACTAAACAGACATCAAAGCAGCTTTGGGGGAAGCTAATGAAGCACTTTATCAAAATAGGTGCTAACTCCAAAGTAAATAGCCACTGCTTGTGGTGAGGCAAGGTCAGAGACTCAAAGGCTGTGTTTAGACTACATGGCTCCGTCATGTAGATTAGGGTTATAGGCAAAGGAAAATGAAGCGGTGATTTAAATGATCGCCGCTTCATTTAAATTTACATGGCTGCCGCGCTGAGCCGACAAACAGCTGATCAGCTGTTTGTCGGCTCAGTGCTGTAGTCTGGACACTCCCCTGCCGACATCAAAGCCCTTTGTCGGCAGCCCCATTATTCCTCATGGGATGAGGTTTACCGGGGCTGCCGACAAAGGGCTTTGATGTCGGCAGGGGAGCGTCCAGACTAGCGCACTGAGCCGACAAACAGCTGATCAGCTGTTTGTCGGCTCAGCGCGGCAGCTATGTAAATTTAAATGAAGTGGCGATTATTTAAATTGCCGCTTCATTTCCCTTTGCCCAATAAACAAATCTACATGGCTCCGTCGACGGAGCCATGTAGTGTAGACGTACCCAAAGTGCATTCCTCACCCCTTGTCATCAAAGGACAATTCCAAGAAAGTAGAGAGACTATCAGCTTGTCTCCTGTGAGAAGATATAATAAGGATCCCAGGAAAGATCATTTATGTCTTCCTATTTGGACTGTTAGGATGCGTCTACGCAACAGGGCTGAAGTCGAATTAAGCTACGCAACTTCAGCTATGTCAATTGTGTAGCTTACATTGAAATAGCATCAAAAGCTGAATTCCTGCTGTGTAGACAGCAGGAAGTCAAAGGAAGAACATTCTTCCTCTGTCTTCCCTTACTTTTTGTGAAAGGAGGGTTACAGGAGTTGGGAGTAAGAAGTCCTTCAGCTTGACATTATTTCAAAATAAAGGCTTGTAGTGTAGATGCACATTTTGTTATTTTGGAATAACATCAGTTATTCCAAAATAACACTGCTGTGTAGACATACCTTTATAGAGAACTGTGCCAAATGCAAAGCAGAGATCCCCAGAAACACTGCAGGTATCTTGAAAGACTTCTGGGAGACTGGCAATGCCATCATTTGGCCTTACAAACAGTAACTCATCTGTGAATATATTTTTTACTGCTTTAATTTTTCAATAATGCATTTCCTTTTCTTAGCTGGCAAAGCTAGAGTTAAGTCTTCTATAGAATTGCATGTCCATGTTGTCTTTGGTGTCAGAGCTGGAGTACCAATTGATTTGGGGCAAGTGACTCATCTCTTGGGACTGGGAGAAACCTGATATAATTTTTGGTTTACATGACCATTATCACAAAATCCAGTTTGTCTGGATGGCAAGACAGGCTGAGAATCTAAGGGGCTTTTCTGACTTGTGATAGGACCAAAATAGTGATGCAGTTTGTTACTGGTTTGGTGAAATGCAGCCATAGAGCTGCTACATTGTCTTGCATTTTGCTTCAACTACCCCAGACTAACACGGCTACATTTCTATCACCTGTTTGGGGTGTTTGCCCTTGTTTTCTGACAGTCTGCCCTGAGGTAGGCTCTCATAGTTCTGAGCTACTCACGACAGTAACAGGCAGGACGTTGGTCACAAGGGCTAACAATTTCACAAGTTTTAAACCCACACTTTTTTTTTTTTAAAGAAACTAAATAGTGAGTTTTAAATGCTACTTTACAAGTCACGAGGACGAGAAGGATGCAGTGCAGCAGTCTCTAGCTAGCATAGGTGAGGGGCATTGAACACACACTTTGCATGTGCTGGGGATGACCCCTCTTGTGCTGACCAGCAGGGATTTGAGGAAGTGAGCAAAGGGATTGGCTCTTATCTTTTTACTAACCGGTTACTAAATCTCTGTCTAGGGATCCCCTTGTGTGTAACAGCAGCGCTACCCTGGCATATCAAGGGCCACTTTTGGCCCTGCTGTAACTGGGTGCAAAGGCTCTGTGACGAGATGGTATTTCCGCTCACACTAGAGGTGCCTTTAGCCCTGGCAGCAGGGATATTAAATATCGGTTAACTGAATACTCGAATAACCTCATGAATTCTTAGTGGTTAGTCGACTAGTCTCTCAGCTATATCAGAGGCAGCAGCGCGGAGTACCAGCCAGGAGCTGGTCTGCAAGAGGAGCCAGTTTAAAAACCAGCTTCCCTCACAGACCAGCTACCTGTAGCCCTGTGCTGCTGCCTCTGAGAGAGTCAGTAAAGCAGGGTGGCAGCAGCCCCTGTCTGGCGGGGGCTGAGTTCCCAGACCCTGTGATTCAAGACAGAGCCAGGCTGCCTCCCTCCCAATACACTGTACATGCAGAGCCATAGGGGGGTAGGTCCCGGACCAGGCATGAGCCAGGACTGAGCTGGACTGCTGGCCAGCCCACTAAAAAATTTACTGGCAGGGGGAGAGGGGAATGGGTGTAGTCTATACTGTTAGCCTATAACCTTTTGCTTATCAGTTAATTGGTTAATTGGCTACACTGTTACATTTCTATCTAGGAGTACATAGTGACCAGGGCAATTAGCAAGGACATGGATACTTTTTTTTTTTTTTTTTTTTTTAAGGAGCTTACTGCATTTTGCTAGCTCAGTGGTCCCCAACCGTTTGGGGTTGCCGGGCGCCAGGGGGCGTGGCCGTTCACCCGCCGGGCGCCCGGGGGAGGGCGGGGCCCCCCCATAGCCGCATTCCGGGGCCGGCGCTCTCCCCCCCCTCCCCCAAGCGCCGCGTGCCCGGGGCCGGCGCTCTCTCCCCCAAGCGCCGCGCGCCCGGGGCCGGCGCTCTCTCCCCCCCTCCCTCCCCCAAATGCCGCGCGCCCGGGGCCGGCGCTCTCTCCCCCTACCTCCCCCAAGCGCCGCGCGCCCAGGGCCGGCGCTCTCTCCCCCTCCCTCCCCCAAGCGCCGCGCGCCCAGGGCCGGCGCTCTCTCCCCCTCCCTCCCCCAAGTGCCGCGCGCCCGGGGCCGGCGCTAGTGCTTTCTCTCCCACCCCCATGCGCCGCGGGGGGTGAATCCGCGGCGCACCCGGGGCCAGCGCTCACAGTGCGCCACGCGCCCGGGGCCGGCTCCGGCACCGCGCATGCGCCACGTGCCCGGGGCCAGGCCAGCCCTGAGCACTTGGCGGGCGCCGAGAAATGCCCCCGCGGGCACCGTGTTGGGGACCACGGTGCTAGCTACTCCCTAGCAAGAAGGAGACTGCCATGCCACAAGGAGCTGTCACTGATGACACCACATTCTTCTAGGATTGCAACTCCATGACTAATGGACCATGAAGCTGCTGTATTTACACTAAGGGTGGCAGGCATCATCAACCTGCGAGCTAATTGGGCAAATGCTGAACAAAGAGGAACTTCCTTTTTCCCCAGTTCAGTGAACTCATTCCTTTATTTATAGGCTCCAGCCAGGAAAGCTGTGTTCTCTGCTTTGATGCAAGACCTCAGCAACCACTCTATCCAGGAAGTCGTGGAGGCCTGACAAACAAGTGAGGTATTGGCTCTGACCACGAGGCAGTGAGACAGAGGCTCATTTCATGCACTATTGAGTGTCACCCTGTCTCCAATCACTAAGTCAGAGAGACATGTGAATGGCTCCAGAGCCAAGGGCTGTTCCAGTATGACTCCTGGTCTATCTTCCTGCTTTACTCTATGCTGCAGCAGCGACTGAAGATTGGTATTTAGGGCAATTCAGCAGCCAGTCTGGGAAAAGCACCACAAAGGGCAGTGAGACCTCCAAGCCTGGGCATGAAGGAACTTTCTATAGTTGAAAGTTTACTGAAATAGTTATTCTGGAGTAATTAGCTCCCTAGAAGGTGCTGAATGCCTGTGACTCTGCATTCTGCTAGCTACTCCCTAGCAAGGCGTTTGATACGGTCTCACATGATATTCTTATCAATAAACTAGGTAAATACAACTTAGATGGGGCTACTATAAGGTGGGTGCATAACTGGCTGGATAACCGTACTCAGAGAGTAGTTATTAATAGTTCACAATCCTGCTGGAAAGGCATAACAAGTGAGGTTCCGCAGGGGTCTGTTTTGGGACCGGCTCTGTTCAATATCTTCATCAATGATTTAGATATTGGCATAGAAAGTACGCTTATTAAGTTTGCACATGATACCAAGCTGGGAGGGGTTGCGACTAATCTGGAGAATAGGGTCATAATTCAAAATGACCTGGACAAACTGGAGAAATGGCCTGAGGTAAATAGGATGAAGTTTAATAAAAACAAATGCAAAGTGCTCCATTTAGGAAGGAACAATAAATTTCATACATACAGAATGAGAAGTGACTGTCTGGGATGGAGTATGGCAGAAAGGGATCTAGGGGTCATAGTGGACCACAAGCTGAATGAGAGTCAACAGTGTGATGCTGTTGCAAAAGAAGCAAACATGATTCTGGGATGCATTAACAGGGTGCTGTGAGCAATACACGAGAAGTCATTCTTCCACTTTACTCTGCGCTGGTTAGGACTCAGTTGGAGTATTGTGTTCAGTTCTGGGCACCGCATTTCAAGAAAGATGTGGAGAAATTGGAGAGGGTCCAGAGAAGAGCAACGAGAAGGATTAAAGGTCTAGAGAACATGACCTATGAGGGAAGGCTGAAGGAATTGAGTTTGTTTAATTTAGGAAAGAGAAGATTGAGGGGGGACATGATAGCTGTTTTCAGGTATCTAAAAGGGTGTCATAAGGAGGAGGGAGAAAACTTGTTCATCTTGGCCTCTGAGGATAGAACAAGAAGCAATGAGCTTAAACTGCAGCAAGGGAGGTTTAGGTTGGACAGTAGGAAAAAGTTTCTAACTGTCAGAGTAGTCAAACACTGGAATAAATTGCCCAGGGAGGTTGTGGAATCCCCATCTCTGGAGATATTTAAGAGTAGTTAAGATAAGTGTCTACCAGGGACGGCCTAGACAGTATTTGGTCCTGCCTTGAGGGCAGGGGACTGGACTCGATTACCTCCCAAGGTCCCTTCCAGTCCTAGTATTCTACGATTCTATGACTCTTATTCTAGAGTTAGCAGAACCCATGAGTCGTTTCAGAATAGCTAGTTATCTTGGTCATTAGCAGTTGTAGACAAGCTCTGAGGAAAGCTGGCTGGAGAATCCTCCTTGAGCTAGGACACAGGTATAGCTGTAGCAACACTAGCAGCTTGTACTTGCAGATATATGGGCTCAGTCTTAGCCAGACTGTAATGGAAAGAGATATTTGCCAAGCTGGGTACTAACTGGAGTTAATTTAGGCATTTATCCCTGGTTCATCAGGTTCCTTAGTCCAGAGATATGGGTGGAACAGGATCAAATCTGGCATTTTGAGGAGTCAATCCATACTCTCGTTTTGACATATTACTAGAGACCTCACATTTATGAAGGCATCAGTTCCCTGCTTAGAAGTGCTACATAGATTTTGATTTAAAAGTTGAAGATAACTGAATTGTTTGTGATACGAACAAAGAACAGCCATACTGGATCAGACCAAAAGTCCATCTAGTCCAATATCCTGTCTTCCAACAGTGTCCAGTGTCAGGTGCCCCAGAGGGAGTGAAGAAAAACAAACAAACAGGTGATCATCATATGATCCCTCTCCTGTCACCCATTTCCAGCCCCTGACAAACAGAGGCTGGGGACACCATTCCTACACATTCTAGCTAATAATTGATGGGCCTATCCTCCATGAATGTATCTAATTCTTTTCTGAACTCTGTTGAAGTCCTGGTGTTCACAACATCCTTTGGCAAGGAGTTCCGCAGGTTCACTGTGCGCTGTGTGAAGAAAAACGTCTTTTTGTTTGCTTTAAACCTGCTACCTTTTAATTTCATTTGGTGACCCCTAGTTCTTATGTTATGCTGCCACACTGACAACAGAACAGTGGTAGCAGCATGCCACTGTCACCATGCACCATTTAGGCTGGGGAGATACCACAGTAGGAAGAAGTGGAGTTCAGCTTCCAAAAATCCATTCTGCCTTTGATCTCTGTGACTGCATGTGAACATCTGACTCTTGGGAACATAAACATGCAAATCTTCTTGAGGCAACTCCCTAAAAAGGTGTCAGACTAGAGAGAGCTTCAGACAGTACTGAACTGATCTGGGCTTCAGCCCAGTGACCTGAGATGAGAGACTGTATCTTATTACTAATTCCCTGAACTTTTCCACTAATCTATGGAGTGGTAGGGTGGCAGGGTTGGTTTTTAAAAAAAAATTTATTTTGCACATAAAATTCACAAAAACTGACGCAGAGGGAGAACCTGAAGTTATGTACAGATGTATAATGCCAGTATTAATCTAATGTCCATTAGGGATGTAAAGGGTTAACCAGTTAATGGTTTACTTAGTAAGCATACTCTTACCAGGTAAGCAATTAACTGTCGCCAAGCTGGGCTGGAGCAGCTCCCAGCCTGCAACACAATGGGCTTGTCCTAGCTTGGCCAGATTGGCCCATGGCGCACCCCCTGCACTGCAAGTGGGGAGCTGCTCCAACCCAGCCCGGCCCATTGTGGGTCCCAGTTAACTTAATGTTTAACCAGCTAACTTTTAAAATAGGATTTGATATCCCTAATGTCCATGTGTTACATTTAATTTCCACTCAGCCATATTACAAAGCCCTGAATCAATTATTAAGGTGCATTAGAGCAAGAGAAGAAATATTATTCATTATTCAAATGGGCTGGAGACAAAATCATTAAAAATGAAGGACCCAACCCTCTGCTGGTAGAAAGAGGCAGTATTGCCTAGTGGACAAAGTATTGCACTAGGACTCAGAGTTGGATTCTCCTCCCAGCTCTGCTATCAGCCTGCTAAGGACCTTGGACAAGACACTTCATCTTGGTGCCTCAGTTTCCCTATTTGTAAAACAGGGATTATTTGACCCCCTTTGTGAAATGCTTTGGGACCTATGGCAGAAGCCTGTCATATAAATCTAGGAATTAGGATTATTAAATTTAAATGTCACTCATTGTCTGACTTATCCTTGCTGTGGATCTGCCCCTCCAAATTCACCTGCCTATGTAGAGCTCAGATTCTGCATTTAGTTGTTGCTCATGCTCAGCCAAGAAGCATCCTTTTGTCCCTTCAGTCTCAGTTCTCCACTGACCAGTAAACCATCAACTCTGGATGCCCTGCCAATCCCTTTGTCAATGTTTAATTTCCATTTCATTGAGCTGCCTTGGGAAAGTCAGACTTCACAGGGTTTGGAGGATATCTTTGAAATAGGTCAGTTTGAATGCTTCAAACTAACGATTCCACCACAATCATCCCGTCCAAGACTCACCCTTCACTTTTCCTGAGAACTGTGATAAGGGCTGGCAAGTCTAAGACTGATCTTCCTACAAAACGAATGTCATGGGGAAACTAAGTGTTCAGATTCTGATTGCTCAACCCTTTATGGGATCCCTTGATGCAATTTTAAAAAAATGCTTAAGTGACTATACAAGAGAGCAGACAGTAGGTATCCATTCTGGCATTTCTCTGACTGAGCCTATACCAGGAGATAAGCACAGTGACCCCATTTGTTTCCTCTGAATTTAGACTTTTAACCTCCCAATAGCTCTGAATGTAATAAACTGCCTCCCATTCACCTGTGTGGGTTAGCACCAGAGCTCAATGGACAGAATTTAAATGTGAATACAATTAACTATTTCACTGTTGCTCATTTAACAGAAACATCTTCCTGCGCTGAGCTAGTGGGAATGGTGCTTGGATAGAATGGCCCAAAGAGAAGCCACTAAGTCCGACAGAATAAGATGTTCAGCAAGCAAAGTGGGATTTGTTTGTAGCTCAGGCAGGAAATGATATTTAATAGAATTCAGAGTATTGGGGGTTGTTTCATCTCACCTACCTACTCTAATTCCATACCTTCTCCTTTCAGTAACTCTAGCCATATGGAACAGAAGGTAGGAAAATTGGCTCATCTATTCCAGACATATCTAAGATGCAACAGAGGCAGCAATGGCTCTTATCTGGTGTACTCACAGTACAGTGAGCAACAAAATAACAATCCTCCAGAGAAGATGGGGAAGGGGAGGAGTCTCTAGTGACTTTGGACACAACTAAATATCAAGTAATGTTTGAAAGAAGGTTCTTAGTGAAAGCACAACACTGGGAGTCAAAATCCCAGGTTCTATTGCTAACTTACCACAAATTTTCTGTGCACCACTGGACAAGAGATCACCTCAGTACCTCCAGCTGAGAAATGGGGAGACTAAGACTGGCTTCAGACAGGTTTCATTCTTTAGTCTTTATAAAGCACTTTGAGAAATACCTAGATGGCAGATTTTCTAGCAGGGCTAAGAGGGCTGAAATGGTGTTAGGGAGAAAGAGCCAAGTCCATTTCAGTGTCTTTCTTGAGCTTTAACCTGCACTTCAGTTTGCTGAAGCCAGACCTACCTACATTTAGTTCCTGGATCAAGACTTTTGGTGTGTTATGAATGGTCTATGAGGTCAGATTCTCACCCCATCAAGCTGGACTAGTCTCTTACTCAAAACCCTTATGTACCAAATACAGTGACTAAATCTCCAATTGATGGAGACAGGTGTTTCAGTCACCCTTTCTTTTCAGGCCACATTAATTACTACCAGATGTTCTGCCCTCTGTTCTTTCCACTGTTTTGCAAGAAGCAATGATGCTAAAGTACCACCATCTTCCCCATCATGCAGAGGGAATCTAGTCTACTGCATGATACTGCTTAATGCTCTCTGAAAGGCCACCCTTGCCATCTATTTTTGGTAGCAGAACAGTGCACTGTAAGGCTTTTACAGTAATTGGCCCACATCTTGTCAAACTGGCCTAATCCCCAGCAGCTGTTAGAAACGAGAAACTATAAGTAGCCTATTAAGAGCCCCATCTTTTAAACAAACCAAAGGCTATATGAAGGTGATACCCAGAGGAAATACACATTGTGTTTTGGGCATCTGCCTAGTTCATTTGATCTTTGAATCTTCTGGCAGAGATGTTTATTTCTGAATGCTTAAGGAAAGCAAAAGCCACCAGCATTTCATTCCCTACTACACTTCACAATGTTCCCTCTAATTTTTTTCCCATCCATGTGCTGAATAAATTGTGTTATGTTCACCAAGGGGCGTGCAGATGTGTACCACGAGTAGAAACACAGGCTGTTAATCAGGTGGATGGCATCTGAATCTCTTGAGGGTGGCCACCTAAACATTCAGCTTACAGGGAACACAATCCCTGAGTTCTATGCCCATCTCTCTCTCATTGACGCATTAACACCTCTAGACCAGACAGTATTTTACAGGGATGCTCTCTGGGTAAATTCATCCCCAAAATGTAGAGTTGAGAGAGAGTGGGAGAAACGAAATTTAAGACCTGTGTTCCTATTAAATCACGCTTAAATCATTTAAATGCAAATGTTATATACACACACTCATCAAATAAGTAGCACAAAAATTAGGAGTCACACTAGGGATGTGAATGGGTAATCCATGCAGGGGGGTTGGAGGCAGTAGCAGCCCCAAGCACAGGAGGGGCCAGGAGGAGAAGCCAGACCATTGATAGTTCCTCCACCTCCTGCTTAATTGCTTAACCAATAAAACCTAAAGTTTAATTGGTTAACTGATTAACTGGGATTTTACATCCCTAATTCACCTTTTATAAATGATCAACATGGGAAAAGATAAGCTGGAGTTGAATGCATGTGTGGGGGAGTGGGGGGAGAAGAGGAGAATGTGAAACTAGTACCGGTGATCAGAAACTCTACTGCAGTAACTCTCAAACAATTTTCAAGTTGGGACACAATTTGGCTCTAAGTTTCAAAGGGTGCTCCAGCGTTGGATGTGTGCGCATCTCTCAATCTACAATGAGTGGATGGCCCTCAATGCCCACTATCTTTGAGAACAGGAGTTAAGAGTTCCAAGCCCCTCATGATCAGGCTGCAATACCCAAATGGAAGCAGGAACACACAGTAAGAATTTTAAAAGCTCACCGATCCTGTATTCCAACAGTAGTCCTAGACAGTTAGATGGGGGTTATTGCCAAGAAAAGGTACTGGCCAGCAACCATTTCTTGAATACCACTGTACTCTAGGGATGTTAAATACCAGTTAATTGAATAGTCGATTAACTTCATGAATTCTTATTGGTTAGTCGACTATTCTATAGTCCCCGGGAGTGGGGCCGGCGCCAGTGCAGTCTGGCTTCACTCCCAAGGAGCCCCCAGCCACTCTGCACTGTTGCCTCTGTATTAGTGGCAGCAGCACAGTGTGCCAGGCAGGAGCTGGTCTGCGAGGGAAGCCAGTTTAAAACCCAGCTCCCCTCATGGACTGGCTGCTTGTTGCTCTGCACTGCTACTTCTGGAAAGGGGGAGAGGAAAATGCATGTAGTCTGTAGCATTAACCTATAATATTTTGCTTATCAGTTAATCGACTACACTATTACATCCCTACTGTACTCCAGGCTCCAAAGGACAACTGACATATGTTCCTCATTTGATATGGTGCACCATACTCTCAGGAGAAGACTTCCTGCTTCTGAGCAGGCTTCCTCTTTCACTCAGCGCATTGACACTATCCTAAAGGAAGTGGCTCAGGAAAAGGTCAAGCTTATTCAGAGGTAGTCATAAGGCAAGCATTGCCCGGCTTTGCTCAACAGCAATTTTTGGTTGGGAATGGAATGTACAGTCAGGCCTCCTTGTGACTTCTTGTCAACAAGCATCACTTCCTCTTAAGAGGTGTCATCTCCCTCTGGGCATCTGCCTCCACTGGGCTGAGTGGATGAGGAAGTCTGTTTGATGCATAAAGGTGGCTGTAGGAAGGGAAATATTCCAAGTGAGGGATGCTTTATTTGGAAATAGAAACTACTTGTAAAGCCACAGAGCAGGAAATCTTAGTATGAATTCTTTGATAGGACAGTTTTAATTTCAGTCTCTCAGCTGAAGTGTCAACTCTTACAACAATATTCTTCAGTGAAGTAAAACAGATCACCCTAACCAACCATTCAGCAAAGAAATCACCATACACAAAGATGGGATACATCAGAGAATAGGACTTATTCTGCAGTGGTATCCATTGGACCTCTATGTTGATACTTAGGCCTGGTCTACACTGTACTGGAAGGTTGAAGAAAGATGCACAACTACTGCTATGTAAATTATATAGCTGAAGTCAACATATCTTGCATCCTGTTTCTGCACCATCCACACATCAGTAGAGCAAATGCTCCCATTGACTTCTTGTGCTCCTCATGAAGAGCAGGAGTATTGGTGCTTACAGGGGCACCCTCCGAGTTCAATTTAGCGGGTCTATAGTAGACCCGCTAAATTGTGTTCAGACGGGACCCCTCTCAATGACAATACTCCTGCTCCTTGAAAGATCAACTGCAGCAGTGTCGATCTTCCACCTAGTGTAGACACGTCCTGAGTGTGTTTGCATTGACCAAAGGGCTGCTCTAATTAAATTAAAAATGCCCATCACTAATTTATGACTACTCTGAAGGGTTTTTTTAAGTTGATGTGTGTGTGTGTGTGTACATATATATAATGTGTATAGATATTTATATTTAAATGTACAACAACTCGGTCATTGGAATCAGTGTTACATAAAAGGTGGCTAGATGTTATAATGAAGAGAGATCTGTTTCATATCATTATTAGTCGGTCCAAAATGTATTTAACTGATTCAATCACCCATTCCAGAAACATTCCCACAGTAATTTGTAGGACAGAAACATTTAAAGGTGCACCTGTAACTATAGTATTACCTCTCACTTCTATCTGTAGCGTTTGCAGCAATAATGATGAGAGCTGGGTGAAAATTTTCATCTAAAACTTTTTTTAGATGATAAATGCAGAGTTTGGTTGATATTTTACGAATTCAAGAAAATTTAATTAAAAATTTAAGAAAAAAACTATTTTCTGATGAAAAACGACTTATTTCAAGTTTCTTTCCATTTTATTTAAAAACAATTTTAAAAGCTCAGCAAAACACTTAGTTTCAAGTGGTACACATGAAACAAAAATTGTTTCTTTTCAATTTACCTTAAAAATGTTTTTTGGTTGAGCTAAAAAGTTTGGTTTTTTTTCAGAACACCCTCTCTCACCAAACCCTAGTTATTTGCACAGCTCTACTAATGACACGTTGCACTTGCATATGAGGCTTTTGAAAGTGAAAGTTCTTGAGATATAGTTTTATTTAATTTAAACAAAACGATCTGATTTGCTGAGACATTATGTAATTTGGCCCTGGACAAATAAATGAGTGCACGATCAAGATGTAACTTAAAAAGATATCAATATGAATATTCCTAATATAAAACAAATGAGTTAAACTAGTTTTGGACATTAACTTCTTGCCAATGATGGATGTGCAATTATATTTTGCAATTAAAAAAAAAAATCTCTCTCCTTCCTGTGGCTGTGTGAAAGAACCACATAAGGCTATGCCAAATCTGTGACTGGAATTCCACCCAAACTGATATCAAATACACAAAGCAAAGCAAAGAAGTAGAGAGAGGAAATATTTCTCTAGTCTCCTTTCAGAGAGGTATAAAAATATAACTTATTACAGGCAGTCTTCCTTATTACAGGCAGATACGAACGGGGCTGCCACAGAGTACACGGACTGCGGGACCTCACGGTCCTGCTGCCCGTGTACTCTGGGGCTTTCTCTGCGTCTCCCTGGTCTGCAGACCAGGCACGCCTGGGCTGCTCCGCTGCCGGCTTCCCCGAGGCTTTGCAAAGCTGCGGGGGAAGCCGGCAGCGGGACAGCCCAGACGCCCCGTGGCTGTCCCGCTGCCGGCGTCCTCAGAGGCTTTGCTCCCTGTCTCCCTGGTCTGCTGGTCTCCAGCAGACCAGGGAGACTGGGAGCAAAGCCGCGGAGGACCCAGGCGGCGGGACCGCGGTGCGTCTCGGTCCGCCGCCTGTGTCTTCCTGGTCTGCTGAGGTGGTGGGGGGGCACAGCTAGTACGCCTCCCCCCCCCCAGCAGACTAGGCTTTTCTCCGGACGCCTGTGGCAGAGCAGCTAGGGTGCTGCCGGTTGGTCCCGCAGCGCCGCTCTGGGCACTACTGGTCCAACCCAGCAGCACCCCACCTGCTCTGGTCCTGATTCAGCCGCTGCTGGTCAGTTTCAGCAGCGGCTGAATCAGGACGCCTGGGGCAGAGCAGATGGGGTGCTGCTGGGTTGGTCCAGTAGTGCCGAGGAGCGGCGCTACTGGAGCAACCCAGCAGCACCCCAGCTGCTCTGCCCCAGGCGTCCTGATTTAGCCGCTGCTGAAACTAACCAGCGCTGACTACAGGAAGCCCGAGGCAGAGTTGCTCTGCCCCGGGCTTCCTAGAATCAGCTGCTGATCAGTTTCAGCAGCAGCTGACTTGGGGACGCTTGGGGTTCTTAAGTTGATTCTGTATGTAAGTCAGAACTGGTGGTCAGTTTCAGCAGCGGCTGAATCTAGACGCCAGTTCCGACTTACATACAAATTCAACTTAAGAACAAACCTACAGTCCCTATCTTGTACGTAACCCGGGGATTTCCTGTATAACAATAGCAGATAGCACAGGAAGAACTTGGCTTGCAGCTCTATTGTAGCTGCGTTGGTCCCAGGACAGCGACAAGCTTGTGCTCTCTCGCAAACAGAAGTGGGTCCAAAAATTATATCATAGGCCCATACACAGGAATTTCTGTGGGGAGGGTGATTTTTTTGTTAATGTGGACTGCAATTTTTTTTAAACATACATTTCCTGCTGCTTTTATCTCCCCATAGCAATATTTAAATCTGTTTTGAATAAAAACTGGCACAACTGGAATATAAAGGGACCATTTTTTAATAAAGGGATTTATTTTGCAATAATTTTCATTTAAATTTAAGATGGTCCCTTATTTTCCAGTTATAGTCCACCTGTGCCTAAAAACTGTTTAAAAAATAAATGATAATTTAAATTAGAATAATATTAATACAAAGAATCAGACCAGCTGCAATGAAATTGCCTATGTTCAGCTATTTCAAAACTAAACTGCTATGGAAAGCTAACATATACGTTTCATCCGTTAGGGTGCACCTACACAGCACCCTAAAGTCGAAATAAGATATTCAATAAGATAACGCCCTATTTCAAGACAACCCTTAATCCTTGTGGAAAAAGGATTACAGAGATGTCAAAACAGCACGCCCATTATTTCAAAAAAATATTTTGAAATAACGGGTGCCTTGTTAAGATGCAGGGTAGCTATTTCAGCAGACTTCCAGTATCCCAAAATAGCCCAATTATATCCTGTATCTGGGGTGACCAAGACCTCAAGCTCAAGCATTCAACTAGTGGATCACAAAGCATACCATCAGCCTGCTTCCCTGGCTGCCCAGGAGGTCTGGGGCAGAATTAGCTCCTGTCTGGCCAGGCCACAGCTGCAGCAGCATGGCCCAAGCTGTGGGAGGGGCTGGTGGCAGCCCAACCCCGCCCCTGGCCTTGCTCCTGTGGGAGGGCAGGGAAATCAGCCCCCGCCTTCCCCCAGCCAGCCAGCCAGCCAGCCGATGGGGGAGGGAGACTCGGGCAACTTGGGGGGGAATCACGGGGGGGGGGTGCATTTGCATCCTTTGCTCCCCACACATACACACCCTGAGTACGGGCCTGTATTAGCTTACCCAAATTGCCTCTCTAAAGAGCCTGCCAGATTTCTATACTGACTTGTCCAAAGGGGACCCTGAACTGTAAGTTTAGTTGTCCCAAAGAGATAGCCTCAGTTTCCTCAGTAAATGCCAGTTATGTTACAGAATGCACATCAGGAAGGCATTAATCAGCTACTGCCTTTCCTAGTCCAGCCTGGGGCACAGCTGGACAAACTGAAAGGTAGAACATAACAAAGAAGCAGTAAAGTCAGCAAATTTTCCTATTGTTCGCTGGTGTTTACAAGAAAATACGCTAGGTTTGATTTCATTCAGTCTTTGTTCTAGCTAACCTGGGTACTTATGCATGGCTCTTATTACTGTAATGTGAGCATATTAGTTAGCCAGAGGGGCTAGGCAACATGCAGTGAGATTCCTTTACTTTGCAGAGAGAAAATACACCTGGGGCCACAGCTATGCGACAGGTGAACTGACTACATGTTTAAATTAGCAGGTTGAGTTAAAGACTTGGTCCCCCACAGCCTTTTGACAGTAGACCGTAGAGATGCCCCTTGTATTATTCTAAGAAGAAAATGATCAGTTGCTTCTGTCATGAGAAGATGAGAATTCTTATAGCAGGTGAACAAGCAGCAGAAAGGAAAATGTTCATGCACTAAAAACATTAGAATTGTCACAAGATATTAGTCTGTATGCAGTATGGGATAGCAGTAGCAACTGGAGATGAAGGACTTGTTCAGTGATACCCATTCTAGAAGATCTCACTTTTCCCTCATAGAGTGGCCCATATTATTATAGAAAAAATTTTCATGAGCAACTATACCTTTCATTCACAATGCTGCTGTTCACTATGCCTTGTCCTTTTAAAAGACAGTCAAACATGTTTATTTCTATTCTTCTCTTTCTCTTCCCTGAATTTGTTCTGGCACGTGGAGTGAATCACTTTTATTGCACTTTGATCCATTTGGCTATTGGCAACTTTATGTTCTTCACTATTCAGTGCCAAAGTCCATCTTATACAAGGGTTATAAGTGAAACAGGCCTGCATTTTTGTAGTCTAAGCACAAGAATAGCCCATGATCTACAGCAGATAATGTGGAACCAGAACACAAAGATTTTACTACCTCTGTTTTAAATAAGGTTATCATTTCAAGACTTAAGTCATTTGAAGGACAGCAAAAAACAGCTTGGAGCATGTTTATCTGACCCGCACTCCTTGTTGGTAGAGTACATATTCAGCATTCTTTGTTGCTGCTGTTTCTTTAACCTTCAGCAGCATCACTGTATTCCACTGTATCCCTCACACCCATCAGTCTGGAGTTATAAAACTTTCTATTTAGTAATTTGCCAATATTTATGGCATTTACACAGAAGATAACACTGTGGAAAAAAATCTTTTCCTAAGGGCTTATTATTTAAAAAAGGCATAGGTAGCATCAGTCTCTGGCAATTAAAGAAGTAGGGGCCTGATGTTCTGGAAGTGGGGTGCACCCATGTGAAACCAGTGAGATCTACAGGGGCTTTGAAAAAAAAAGTCAAACCCTGAGGGCATATTTTACTCATGGGTACAAAAAGTGAAGAAAAATGATACAATCAGTGCCTTTAGCAATTGTGCATCTGGTATATCAATGAACTGACAACGTACAACTTATTTTTACCATGCTGTAGGCACATTATGTAATTTATTCATTGCCCCTCCTCCCATGCTAAGAACAACCAAATACACAGACATTGGACCTGCATGACTAGGTAGACAAGACTTGACAATTCTGTGGGTCAAATTAGAAGTGATGATTCAATTTTGCTGCAGGAGAGGCAAGGAGGATAGAAAAACTATATGATGTCAATTAATGCTGGTATTTTACATGACTATTGTTTGAATTTAAGTTCACTTGATATTTGAGGAAGTGATCTAATGCATGCATACAATAGTCATGGAAATATGGCTGCCTCATCATCAATGTGCCCTACACAGTAAATGAAATCAGACTTCATTAATAAAGCTATTAGCAGGTGCAGTATCCTCTCCAGTCAGCCTTTCAAAATACACACAATGAAGTCTACTTATTACAAACTGCTTTATCAACATGAACAGAAAAGGAGATTCTTTGTAGCAGCACCCAGAGTCTGTACAGTATTTATAAGCAAATACATGTTTTGCTTTTATATAAGATATATAAAACATATATAAACATACCTAAAAAGAGAACATTATCATTATGTGTAAATGTTTGCAGAATCATAAACACTTCTATACAAACCTCAAAATTTTCTAAAAATTTTAAGTGTTAAAATATATCCTGAAAAGTTTTATTCTACAATATCTGTTCCAAATGTTTGTTTCAGTTTAACAGAGAATCTATTTTATCTTTGCTTATAATTTGATATTTGTGATTTGGCCAAGATACTGAATTTTGATTAGTAGATAACCTATTTATTCTCTTATATTAGCAAATGCCTGAATTAGACATTACAGCTATATAAGCAGAAAAAAATCTCTTTAAAATTATTAAATTACAGAAAACTCACATTATATTATTCTTCTTTTGAGCTTCACACCAATATTTTCACATGGAATATATAGATAGTTAAGTGCATATGCATCCTAAAACATTTAACATACTTTCAGCTAAGAAAGGAATTAAACTCCAATTATTATTATTATTATTATTATTATTGTTAATAAATAATAACAACCCACCCACAAATCTTGTATTATTAGATCTCTTGAAATAGCTGTATTTTAGGTTATTTCAAAGATTATTTATATCATATGTTACTGCACAACTAAAACTCAAGACCTGAAGACATTTCTATACCTAATTAAAATGGTATATACAGCACATGGAAAAGCCAATTTTTGCACTTGATAAAAAAAACAAAAAACAGTAAAGTTTGTTTTCAGAGAAACCCATATACTGAAGCATGTTAAAAATAATCCCTATCACAGATATCTAAACAAGGGTGTGTGTATGTATATATATTTTAATGTGCACACTTAACATTATCAAACAGTCAATTACATATAAAACTTTTCACCTCACAGATTCCTAGATAATACTGGACCTGTTTTGCTAATGGAAAGAAAAACAGGTTTGCTCCTGTATCAGGCATCCATCACTATGTCAAACTGGATATACTAGGACAACTAGAAAGATTACAGTCATTGCAACAAGTTTCTTTAAAAAAAATCTTATAGGAAGAGGAAACGAAGGAAATGTAGCAAAACTGATTAAGTTTTATCTGTACAAAACCAGTCAGGTCTGATCTTTTGCAAGCCTGCTTCCTGACACCCACCCAAACACATACTACACCCTTTAATCCCTAAAAGGAAAGAGCTGAGATGGCAGCTGCAGGGCCACTGGATGACCTGTTTAAGGTGTTCTGTAGTTTAGCCAGGCCACACTTTCAGCAACGTTTCCTTATTTGTTACAGGTAGCAGCACTACAGGAAGTGTCAACCGTATCGATGCAGTCGACAGGGGACATTTAACACCCTAATGAGTTTACTTATTTTTCCCCCTTGATCCTACTGACTTGTAGGCACGACAATTCAAGATCACAGATTGCCAAACCAGAGAGAAAATGCGTGAGCCAGGGACCGCAAGTCCCTCGAGCTTTGAAGAGCCCAGGCCTGGCCTGGCCAGCCGCGGAGACCTCACAAACACCCCTTTTCTCTGACAGAGCCAAGCACCAGCCAGGGGATACAAGCCCTCTACGTACTGACTTCCTGTAACAAAATACACCCCTCGCTGCCGTGTTCCTTGACGTGAACAGGCTCTAGCCCCTCGCTCTACAGCACAGACCCGTCTCCACCTTCAGTGAGTGCTCCAGTGTGTTTGCTAGTCGCTGCTGCCTGGTTACCTACCCAGCGGCTTCCCCAAGCTGGAAACGAATTAGCGCGGGGAAACCAGATCAGAGAACAGCGTCCACCCAGCCCCCCGCTCGCCGATCTACAGATGCTGCTCTAAACCCGCATCCCTCACCGGCCAGCTGCGTGCTCCGCCCTATCCCCGCGGCTCCCCCGCTAGGCTAGCATCACGCTGACCACCCACTGCCCCCGCACCCATGCCCCCAGCTGGGCAAGGTGGATGCGCTTCTCTCGACGCCGCCGCACACCTACCCCCTCCCCAAGTGCCCTTGCCGCGATCCCCTCCTTGCCTGAGTCTTGTCAAATTGCTCCCGCTCCGCCTCCAGGCTGTGCCCGGTCCGGCGGCTCAGCACCCGGGCCGGCACGTTCTTGATGGTGTTCATGCTACCGCTGGGGAGGGAGCCCGCTGGGCGGCCGGGGGAAGCAGCGATCGCTCGGGGGGAACGTTCGGCTCCCGCAGCCTGACGTTCTGGTGAGAGCCCCGGCAGGGTGCACAAGGGCGCCCCTAGCGGGCGGGCTGGGCTACTACTGTGGCTGGCTGCATCCACTCACAGGCGAGAGATTCTTCTCCTCCCAGCTCCCAGGCAGCCATTCACAGCCAGCAGCTGCTGCCATACCCTCTCGCTCCGCCCAGGCAGCATCCTTTCCTTTGCCCAAGCAGCGGCAGCTCCCAAGCAAATTACTACTGTACCTCCTTCTCCGTTCTCCCCTCCCCCGGCCCTAGGATTGCAGTCGGGGTATGAAAAAAAGCACCCATCTGTACTCAAGAGCCTGAAATGACACCAACAGAAAAAGGCTGAGGGGAAGCAATGCCTGCTCACAAGCTAGGATTGTTCTTATTTAATTACTCTTCTTCCCAAGTAGGATAGTACACAGTTCATAGCAAGAGACTGCAATCAATTACGCCCTTGGAGTGAATTATGCAACCAGGAACAAATCTTGATCTAATTTAAATCAATCCACTCCTCCTCGACTTCAGATTTGGGTCAGGAAGGTTTCTAAAAATTAAGCACTCCACCTTCAGTTGCATTCACATCAAGTTGTTATGAAAACACAAGTTTGGTACTCCCACCCTTCCTTAGTCCATTTAGCCTGCTTATAGTAAAGCTAGTTTTGTCTCTATTTGTGTAACTCAAAAATAGCCAAAGTGATTTTATAAATACAATAGAATCCTCTTGCTTCCAGCATACTGAAGGACAGCTTACACTGATTACATTAAGAGATCATTTGCAGTCTGATGACTTTGACAAAAAGCTGAAATGAATGAAAGTGTACATGGTTCAACTATTAACACTTGCACACAGAAACCTGTCTACTAATAAGCAGTACCTGAATCAATCCTGAACAGTTAATTGCAAATGCAGACAAAGCAAACCCTAGTCAGATGCAGATGTGGGCCACACTGAAGAAAGCTTAAGACAACATTGCTGTGTGATTTTAAACTTACCAAATTTTGCTACTTTTGTGCTTGGCCCGTTTCTATACAAATTTATTAGCGCACTTTAGAGAGCATAGTAATTTATTATAGAACCTGTGCTTTGGTAAAAGCCAAAACATATTTGCAGGCATACCTGTATAGATGTCATACTTTAGCAGAAAGTATGAAAGCACTCAGTTAAACTTAAATATTGCTGCACTATTCCTGGGGATGTCATTTAAGATTTGTGTTTATATGGATCTATATACAGTATACTGAATATATACTATTGTAGCATGTAGAGCATGCAATCAGTGATCAAAGTCCATTGTGATAGGCATTGTACAAACATGTCATAAAAGAGAGTTTCTATGCTAAAGAGTTTGGTTAAAATAAAGATTTAATAGATATGAGAGGCAAACAAAAGGGTAATAGTGGGGGATTGGGAGAATGAGGTAGCAATAATACAAACACATTTTCATGTGGACTAGATGTGCCTGAATATAGTTCACCATTTGTCTTACTAATTACTAGCATTTCATAGGCAGCGCAAGTGATGTTAAATAGAGATTTTTCTTCTCATTCTTTTGTTTCAATAAAAGTTCTTCATTATCTCTATGAGACATTGTCCCCCCAACAGACTAGTTAATTTAAGCTCTAAGTGAGCTATAATTTAAAAAAAGCTGAATAAATTAATTATGCCATTATAACAGAGTTTATAAAACATAAAAAAGTATTTTAATTGGAATACTTTACATATTCTCATAAAAGAAGTCACCAAAACTGTATTAATACAGAAAAAATATTTGAAATCATGAGCTATTATGATTAGTTTAAGAGAAGTTATGTGTCATAAGACACTTGAATATATAATACATTTAAATATCAGTGTTCTTTAGGAGTTGAGATACTTTATCTTTAGGCATTTGCCCTAATAAGCAAGGGTTTTGGTTTATCAGTTAAAGGAAAGGAAAATATTTGAGAGAGTTAAGTTAATTTTTTCTATCTCTACTGTGTAATTGTTAACTCTCCCTAGTTTTTTTTTTATTTGATGAAGATTTCTTGAATCAAGGACTATTTTGTTTTGTTTTATAGTAAGCTTGTTTGTCTATACAAGCTACATTTTCCATTAATGTACAAATTAATTTTAAAAGCTGTTATTTTCTGTTTGTTAGACTTCTAATTAGAAAGACCAAATGGTTTGTTACACCATAGATGAAAGCAGTTAAAGTTTAATTTCTGTTAATAGAATAACATACATTATCAAATAGAAAATGTCTCTATTTGTAATGTTTTAAAAAATAAGTCCCCATTTTTAGGAAGCTGATTTAGTTTGAGACCCCATGTAAAGCCTCAGATTGCAGTCTGTTTTGCAGGTTTGTTAATATATGAATAAATTCACCTTAGTATTCCACCTGTCTTCCAGTTTAAGAGTAGTAAACTTCCATCTCATGCCCAGAATAAACTACATACTCAGAGTAAGATTTAGTGGTGTGTGAGTGCTCCAGACTAGGGATGTTAAATATCGGTTAACTGAATAGTCAAGTAACTTCATTAATTCTTATTGGTTAGTCGGCTAGTCAATAGCCCCCATGGGTGGAGCCTGCAGCAGCACAGGGTGTAAGGTGGAAGCTAGTCTGCGAGGGGAGGCAGTTTAAAAAACAGATCCTCTTGCTGCTTGTCACCCTGTGCTGCTGCCGCTGATAAAGAGACAATAGCGCGAGGTGGCAGCAGCCCGTCAGAGGCGGAGGTCTGAGCTCCCAGACCCAGCATGAACCAGAACTGAGTCAAGCTGCCTGCCCGCTGTCTCCTAATACACTTTAAATGCAGAGCCACAGCAGGGGTAGGTCCCGGAGCCAGTTTGAGCCAGGCTGCTGGCCAGCCTGCTAAAAAATTTACTGGTAGAGGGAGGTGGGGTGGAGAGGAATGGGGTAGTCTACAGAATTAACCTATAAGCTTTTGCTAATTGGTTAATTGACTGCACTGTTACATCACTACTCCAGACATGAATTCAAACAAATACAGCAACACTATAAAAGCATCCATACTATTACCATGATATTACTCTTAGCGCCTGCCTACACAACATTTTTGTATCACTTTAACTAATCAGTTTTATGATTTATTGCTTCATGGTCATGTTGGAAGGGCATAACCAGTAGGATCCCACAGAGGTCTGTTTTGGGACCAGTTCTGTTCAATATCTTCATCAATGATTTAGATGACGGCATACAGAGTACACTTACTATGTTTGCAAATACCACCAACCTGGGAGGGGTTGCAAGTGCTTTGGAGGATAGTGTCAAAATTCAAAATGATCTGGACAAACTAGAAAAATGATTTGAAGTAAACAGGATGAAGTTTAGCAAGGACCAATGCAAAGTACTCCACTTAAGAAGGAACAATCAGTTTCACACATACAAATGGGAAATGACTGAATGGGGAGTACTGCAGAAAGGTATCTAGGGATCATAGTTAAACACGAGTCAACAGTATGACACTGTTGAAAAAAAAAGAAGCAAACATGACTCTGGGATGAATTAACAGGAGTGTTGCGAGCAAGACATGAAAAGTCATTCTTCCACTCTACTCTGCACTGAACAGGCCTCAACTGAAGCACTGTGTCCAGTTCTGGGCACCACATTTCAAGAAAGATGTGGAGAAATTGGAGAAGATCCAGAGAAGAGCAACAAGAATGATTAAAGGTCTAAAAAACATAACCTATGAGGGAAGACTGAAAGAATTGGGTTTGTTTAGTTTAGAAAAGAGAAGACTGAGAGGAGATATGATAGCGGTTTTCAAATATCTCAAAGAGTGTTACAAGGAGAAGGGAGAAAAAATGTTCTCCTTGGCCTCTGATGATGGGACAAGAAGCAATGGACTTAAACCACAGCAAGGAAAGTTTAGGTTAGAGATTAGTAAAAACTTTCTGTCAGAGTGGTTAAACACTGGAATAAATTAGGAGTAGGTTGGACAGACATCTATCAGGAATGATCTAGACAGTGCTTGGTGCTGCCATGAGGCAGAGACTGGACTCCATGATGTCTTGAGGTCCCTTCCAGTTCTATGATTCTATGTACTGATTTAATTTAAAAAAATAGTAGAACTCTTCTTGTATGAACACATATATATGCATCCACAATGGGTGGCTGCATTGATTTGATTTAAATAGTTCTTTTTAAATGTACCAATTTAGTTAAATAGGTGCAAAGATTTAGGATAGACCTGACTATAGTGCTAACATCATGATCTTATCACGTATGCTTTTTGTTCTGATGATGGGACAAGAAGCAATAGACTTAGCTGGAGGAAAGGAGGTTAGGTTGGACTTTAGGAAAGACTTCTTAACTGTCAGAATAATCCCTGAGAATATTAACTGCAGTGCTCATTAGCAGGTAGATTTTTTGAATGAGAGCTGTTTTTTAAATTATTGTGAAAGCCTGTTTTGAACCAGTCCTTGTCATGAAAGCAGGGATCCCTCCCTCTCACCAGTACCACAAAGTAAAATGGTAAGGATATAAGGAAGAGATTAAGAAGTGAAAGCATGGTATTTATTAGGTTGTATGGCCTTTTTCATTAAAAGCATTTTCAAATGCAATAATGGATCCTTTCTACTTTTTCAGAGATCACAGACACACAAACTATAGTTAAAATATTTTAAAAAGACTGTGCACATTAAATTAATTGCTATTATCATATACTGCTAAAATGTCCATATCAACTTGTGATCTTGCAAGAAGCTTGTGTTAGAATAAATAGACCATAAACCATTATTTTGCCCATCTTTATGGGTGAAGGATATTGTAAATTTCAGCCAGGTAGGCAGTATATCTTAGTTACTGCACTAATTAGCAAGTTCCTATAAACATTATTCCAATCTATTTACATGGCAAAATGTTCAGAATTAAAACAATCGACTAATAGGAATAAATACTTGACTGTTATACATTTATGCACAACTATGGAAGTAGTAAGAAAAATAATTCTATATTTTAAAAAGTAACCTTTATGGAGTAAATAATTACACATTTAATATTTCTTTTAAAAAAGCAGGCTACCAATTGAGCCTGAGTACTGAGCTATAAAAAAGCAGTTGCTTCTCCATCTTATTTAGCACAATTCTAAGTTATGGTTCAACAACACAGAATACATTCCAGCATATTGTCGTATGTTTTTGACACTTGTAGAATTATCAAACATTCATGAGAAATATGGCCAAATGTTTAGTATCTGTCCATTGTAACTTATATGTAGTAATGATCTTCCGTTTCCAAAATATATTTTAATTAATAAAGACATCTGCTTTGTTCCTGGCAGATAGTAAGGATATTGTCTTTCTTTTTTCCAAACAAAATCCAAGGCATCTGGATAAAGAAGGATAATGTAAACATGTTAAGATGTTACTACTAAAAACTGAAACTACATATCTGCATTTTTTTTCATTACATAAAAAAAGAAAAACAGGCAGTCCCCGGGTTACATGGATCCGACTTACATCGGATCCCTACTTACAAACGGGGTGAGGCAACCCCGCACTAGCTGCTTCCCCCCAGCAGACCAGGGAGACGGGAAGCTAGTGCTCCCCCCAGCAGACCAGGGAAACGTGGAGCGGCTTTTCTCAGCAGACTCCTCAGCTTGAGAATAAAGGACTGAGGGAAGTGAGGTGTGGGAGAATAAAATTGAGCTCTGGAGAAATGTTTGGCTAGAGTTTCCCCTACAATATGTACCAGTTCCGACTTACATACAAATTCAATTTAAGAACAAACCTACAGTCTCTATCTTGTACGTAACCCAGGGACTGCCTGTACCAGAAAAGATATGAGAGATGTCAATAGGAAAAAAATTATTTTATAGAATGAAATGCATATGAACAATCTCCCTCAGGGACACATCACTAGATACATTCTTTTCATTTCTGAGTAAACATCTAACAGGTCTGCAATTATCATGTTGCACAAGGATTACTCATTTTTACCGTGTAATCCTGACAGTCTGGATTTACAAGCAATGTGCATGCCATAGCTACCAAGCACTTAAAATATCATTTTTCTCATTGATTTCACCTATTTTAGGGCTTTTAGACTCCCTCCAAATAATTCTCTCTTTTCTAGAGGAAAAATGAACTGACTGTCGAAGCCCAAGATGGCCAAAGCTTTATCAATTAAACAGGAAATTAAGACAGAACTTCTTGTTGAGGATTTCAAAGCAGTTAAAATTAATTGATTCTGTCTCTAAATAAAAATATATAAACATACATTAAAGTTATTTCTTGTCTGCTATAAACTTCGTAATGATTGTTTTTGATTCAGTTATTAATTTTAAGGTGATTTAAATAGGAAATATGCCACTGTCTCTAGGAACATGTGTTAAGATTTGCAGCGAGTGATTGTGGACATGTTCCTTCTTCAATACTCTCTTGGCAGAAAATGAGATCTCTCATATGCTTAAAGTTAAACAGGTTGTTAATGCTTTATCGGATCATGCTCAAGCAGCTCAGCATTTTATAGTTATTTTACACCTTGAGCATATTATATCTGTGCTCAGAGCCCGACTGGTTTCTAGATGCAAGTCAGGCTGTTGGTTTTTATATAAAATCCCATAATGGCTTTGATTCTGTCTTTGGCTGGACTTTTTGAATTCAACATTTTTCCTTTAATGAAGCTGCTGGCATTTAACTATGTCCTCTCACCTAGATCGGAATACAATAACCCCTCATTTAATGTTGTCCCTGTTAATGTTGTTGTTTCTTTGTTACATTGCTTATATATTAGAGCACATGCTTGTTTGAAGTTGTGCAATGCTCCCTTATAATGTTGTTTGGCTACCTGCTTTATCCATTACTTGCAGGATTTTCTGGAAAAGCAGCCTGTACTTGTGGGGGTTTGGTACCGGGGTAGGCTAGCAGTCCCCCATCAGCTCCCCGTAAAGCTGGACTGGTCAAAATATGATCTGCTGGCCAGATCTGCAACCTCTTAGTCCTGCCCCAGGTTACAACCCTCTCCCAAACCCTGCACTCCTTCCTCCTACACCTCTCCCCCAGGCCAGAATCCTTTCCTGTACCCAATCCCAATCCCCTTGAAATTTTCCCAGGAAGTGTCTTGCTACTAAGGGTACCAGGTCACAACCCAAACCCCTGCACCACTACCCCAGGTCATACTCCCCTCTCAGACCCTGCACCTCCTTCTATACCCCAATTCGCTGCCTAAAGTCACAATCTCCTTCTTCACGTAAACTTCCTCCCAGATCCCACACCTCAATCCTTTACCCTAAGCTCCCTGCATCCAACCTTCATCCCAGATCCCTACATCTCCTTTATTAATATAATGAAAGAGTACAGCCTTCAACCACTTACCAAATTCTTGGAGAGGCTCCTCCATCCAAATTGTTGCCCACCCCCACTGTAAGCTATGCAGCTGCAGCTGTCCCTCTTCCCACTGTCATGCTGCCCCCTGGAGCTGCTTCCGGGAACCTCCTGCTTGCTGTTTGAAGGTGCAGAGGGAGGGGTGCTGATGTCAGGATGTCCCCCACCCCATCGATCCCTCCACTCCATACCATCTCCACAAAGCTGGATATCACAGCTACAGAGTTCTGTGCCTGAATCTCCTTATGTATTTACAAGGGTAGAATACCTGAAGTGGAGTCAGCCAAGGGTGCCTGAACGATATTTTTAATGGGGGTGCTGACAGATATTGAACCAAACTGTAAACCCGATGTATAATGGAAACCACTTCAAGTCAGGGAGTACTACAGCACACCCCCTTCCACACCCGGACCACTACTTCCACCAATTTTGGGAGTCAATATACTTAAAAGGACAATGCATGTCTGTCTGCCTCTTCCTCTTAAACCCACATATACAATGTGTAAATCTGTCTCTCTCTCTCTCTCTCACTCACTCACACACACACACTGTGAAGCCACGTATGCACCATCTAGAGGAGAGAGTGGTACATTCCAGTAGGATAGCGTGAGTTCATCATCACGTTCAATTTCTGCAGGGAAATATTAGTTGCCACTGCCATGGGCGTGTCTTCTGTGTTTACTCTCCCTGCCTTAGTCCGTGCTACCTCTAGAGCAGTGGTCTTCAACCTTTCCCAAGATCACTTTTTAAATCTCCAAACAGGCAAAGATCTACCGCCCCGCCCCTTCCTTGAAGCCCCGCCTCTTCCTTGAAGCCACGCCCTCTCTATTCTCCTCTTGTCCATCATTTGCTATCCCCAGCCCTTACTTACACATTCTGATAAACACTTTATTTTTAAATTAAGCGATGTATAAAATTAAAATCACGTGTTTATAGTTATGAAATAAATGGTCTGTTTTTTATTCATGCTATTTAAATCTAAAATGAAGCATTTATAATTCTACATTTTGTGGGGACAGAGTTCTGCGGTGGGGGGCAGGGAAGAGGGAACGGGGGGCAAGGAGGGCAGAGGACAGGGTTCTGCAGCAGGGGACAGAGTGCAGCTGGGGACAGGGTGCCAGTGGGGACAGGAATAGGGACAGAGCTCTGTGGCTGGGGACAGGAGAGTGAGGACAGAATTCTGTGGCTGGGGACAGGGGAGTGGGGACAGGGGAGTGGGGACAGAGTTCGGGGAGTGGGGACAGAATTCTGTGGCTGGGGACAAGGGAGTGGGGACAGAGTTCAGAGAGTGGGGGCTGGGCAGTGGGGTGCCAGTGGAGGCAGAGAGTCCTCTGCATCTGCCTCCTCCCAGGATTCCCCACCCCAGAGAGAAACCAGCGCGTGCCTGCCCTGGGGCCAACCCCACGGCGCAGGAAAAACCCCGCGCGCGCCTGCTCCGAGGCCGACACCCCCAGCGCAGGGAAACCCCGCATGCACCTGCCCCACCACTGACCCCCCCCCCCACTCGCGCACCTCCCCCGGGGCTGACTCTCTGCTCCTGTGCAGCGCAGGGAACCAATGCTCCCTCCCGCTGTACACCCGGCAGAGCAGCTAGCACTACTTCCAGAATTGCCGGAAGTGGTGCTAAGCTGTGGGACTTCTGTCCATCCCCGGGAAGCCGACACTACCTCCATTTTCACTTGAGGTAGATAGTGGGGCTTCTCGGGAGTGGGAAGGAAATGTGGGGCGGGGTGGACAGGACGCCTCGTGATCAACTGGTCGAGGCCTCCGATCGACCTGTTGATCGTGATCGACCTGTTGGTGACCTCGACTCTAAAGCATGAGGTTACATTAACATGTTAACCCTCAAGGGCTCAGCCAAGTGCTAGTCCATCATTTAGTAGTAAGACACTTCCTGGGAAATTTTCCATCCTCTGATTCCACCACCTCAACTAACTTTACGATTATCACTTTTTGCAGTATTACATTGCTTAAAACTTATAGTATATGGCTACGTCTACACTGGCGGCTTCTTGAGCAAGAACAGCTGTTCTTCCGCAAAAACTTGCCAGGTGTCTACACTGCACACGCATTCTTGCGCAAGTAAATTTACAGTACAGCATCAGAAAACAGGGCTTCTTCTGGAAGAGTTATTCCTCTCCCCACGAGGAATAAGCCCTCTTGAGCAAGAGGCCAGTGTAGACCGGCAACATGAATTTCTTGTGCAAGAAACCTCTATGGCTAAAATGGCCATCAGAGCTTTCTTGCACAAGAGAGCATCCACACTGCCATAGACACTCTTGCAGAAAAGCACGTCAGAGTAGATGCGCTCTTGTGGAGGACTTTTTGCATAAGAACTCTTCTGCAAAACAGTTCTTGCGCAGAAAACTGCCAGTGTAGATGCAGCTTATATGTATACTAGAAGATTTAACTGGCATTGCTTGGGTCCTTAACTCAATTAATTTTTGTTGTTCTTCATTTAAATCATTGCTCTGGGGTGGGGTTGGGGATGAGTGATTCAGTATGCAGGCTGCCCCAGGGAAGAGAGGACTACCTCAGCCTTCCCTCATTGCAACAGCTTGGGGCCAGGTGAGAAGCACCTCTCCATGGCTACTGCAGTTCCACTGGGCACAGCAAGAGGAGGAGTGGATGTCCTTCCGTTGGGACAGGTCAGGTGAATCAGCCCTCTGCGCTCCCTAGCCAGAGAGAGGAATGCAGCAAATTATGCATTTTCCACTCCCTGATGAAGGGGAACAGATAGCAATGTTCACATACAAATTGGGGGTGGGGAGGGAGCTTCAGCCCTCCCACGCTCCCTAATCCTGACTAGGGCAGATCCAGGTTAGTGTACCCCCTGCACCTCCCCAGTCAGAGTGAGGAATACAGCAAACTGGGCACTTTCTTCTGGCTCCCTCACGAACAAGAGAAGCCAGTAATGTTCCTGTACAAATGGGGGGAGGCGGGAGTTCAGTGCCCCCATCTTCCCTAAAGGGCACCTGTGAGGTGGAAGGCTCAAGGTTGGTACAGCCCTGGAAGCATGGAGAGGCACTCTCAGCCAGCTCCTTTCATCTGCCTAATGATTGTCTCTTTTCTGTATGATTTTATGAGAAGCAACCCCATTTTTGGCACATCTCATTTTCCTGTTATAACCAAACCCTTGCCTTGGTTTAAGTTATGACAAGAGGAAACTGTATATAGAATTTGGTGGTCCTAGCTCTTTCCAAGTAGAAGGAGTTCTTGACCTAACAGAGGCACAGGCAGACACACTCATGCACAGTCAGACAAATTCTCAAATATATAAATAGATACTGCCTTGTGTCTGCTGAAAAAAAAAATCTGGAACTTAGCCCCCTATTTACATGAATTCTTATGAGGAAATTGGATTCACTTAACATCATTTTGCTTGAAGTAAACTTTTCAGGAATGTAACTACAATGTTAAGTGAGGCATTATAGTAGGTCTAGACAACACACTGTTTCGATTGCCAGCTTCAATTCCCTTATTTACACTTGTATTACAACTGATGATAGCAACAGTGGGATTTTTATTTTATTTTGACAAAAAAGCCTATCATAGATTATGTTTTAGAGAGGAATCCTTATTTCCCTGACACTTGAGATCAGCTCCACAGGACTATCTCTAGATTTCCAGTTCTGGGGGCTGGTACAGAACATTATCAGTAAAGGACCCTTGACTACAGAATTCACTCCCCACTTCATTTCTCCAGTAATGCCTCAGGCCTTCATCTTGGAATGCGTTGTACCTGGAAAGAACTGCTGTGCCCTCCCACAGATCCAATAATTTCAGTGAGGCCCTGTGCTGCACAGACCAATGCCTATATGGAATGAATTACAGGTTCAGGGCTGGAGTTGCAATGTCTAACAGCCCAGGGTTTTTCTGAGGGAGAAATCTGAGGAATTACTGGCTTCATTAGCTAACAGTGGTTTATTGCTATGACTCTCATGTATATAGGTTTTATTGTAAATGGACTTAGAAATTTGTATTTGGCCCATTTCAAATAGAAAAATAATTACTGCATTTATAAACATTTCAAAATAAAAAATAAGACAGAAAAGCAGAACCTCACCAAAGATCATAAAGAAAACAGTGAAAGTTTTCTATCACTTTCTCCCATAGCTGGCAGGTGTGCTTTGCAAATAGCTTCTTCTGTAAACTCTGTTGTCTACAATATAAAATAAAAAGATGAAGTGCAGATTTAAGAAAAGAACTTTATAATGGATCATAAACATTGATTCAGAACTCAAAACTGGAGAAATGTAAATATATGCTCTCCAATTCATCTAGTTTTTTCCACATTTTTCTTTTTACCTGAGAAGTAGGAATATGGCATATGCATTTATCTGCCCTAACTGAGCTCTCTACTGCTAAAATAGCGCCTAATACAATGCTATTTTGTAGAAAATCTTTCATACAAAATCAGCAATACTATTATCATGTAAAAATATCATTTACACCTAGAATCGAATATATAAAGGAGAACGTTTGTATTTTTGTGCTCTAATAACGTGGACACTATAAGACCTACAGCAACCAAACTTTGCAAGGGTTAACTTTTCCTCCAGGAGAAGGCTTTAAGGTACTGTGGGGGGGAAGAGATGAGAGACTGACGCCTCTCCCCGGGACTGCACAGAGCTTGGCAGTGTGGGAAGAAGCGGCTTCCCCACCATTGCTGGAAACATATGGAGGCCCCTCTTCAATACTGCGATTGGCTCGGGGCCTGGTGGCCAACCAATGGGTGGGCGGGTTGCTTCCAGGGCTCACTCTAGGTGAGGGGGAAGAGGGAGAGGAGGGGAGAAATGAATGTGGGGGGCTGGTCCAGGGGGACTGGATTGTTGGGGGCAAGTGAGGGGTAGGGCAGGATTGGGGGTCAAGCGGGTGGTGCTGGAGGAGGGACTATAGAGGTGCCAGCAGGCTCAGGTAGTTGACTCATAGTTTCATTAAAAAAGATGGGAGAATAGTTTGAGGTGTTACCTTGAAATCTCTCAGATTCAGAAGGGCCAGCCCCATTGATTGACACATCCTTATACTCAGATCTTGGATGGGAATTTGTAGACCCAGCATGCCTATCCCCTACTTTCCTACCAAAAAAAATTAGCTTCTACAAGGGTAATTAGCAAAAATAGCATCTGATAGGAGGCAAAACAGCACTACTGAAGAGGGGCCTGCCTCTATATGCTTCCAGCAATGGTGGGGAAACAAGCCATGGTGATTTGGGGGCTCTCTCTTCCACTGTGCTTTTAATGGCTCCAAGACTCATGACATAGGAAGAAAACAGAGACATAGTTTCTATTGTGACTTTTGTATCTAAGTTTGCCAAGTCAAATAGCTCTGATTCTTAACATTGCAATGCCTCTTTTTTGAGTCAGAGATTTTGCTTTATGCAGCAGTAGAAAAGCATGGGGGTCTGCCATAATGGCCAGATGTCAGGCACTGGCAGCTGCGGTGTGGCTGGAGGCTGTCAGGACCAGATTCTGTTTTTCTAAATTTTGTTCCTCCGGTTTCCTGGCAATGCCGGGTAAGTCCAGCAGTTATAAAATAATCTCCATCGCTATAATACATCCATAACCATTACCCCTGCTGATACAGAAAATAATTAAAATTAAGAGAGAACTTAATCTAGCAGGGACAAATTAATACATGCCAAAGACTTATGGTAGACTCTTTAAAATCATGCCTTCAAGCCTAATTTAAAACAGCCTTGGTGAGCTCAGTTTCAAGACAGATTAGCTGGCCAGTGTACATTAGGGAAAAACTTAATATAATTTTTAAAAAATATTTTGACACTAGATCAAAGTTTATGTCGTTAGTTTCTGAAGAAAGCTCATATTGCAGATTTAAAAGTCAATATTCTGTGTGCAGAATGTTCTGAATAGGGCACATTGATAAAAATATACTCCTGTGATAACTATATACAGATTATTTTCATGCACTTCCATTGAGACTTAATACATTATATTTCATCCTCCCTCCCCCATAAATGATACCAAGCATAAACAGCTAATTGTGATCTGAACTCATCTTTATGTTCTGCATTACCTGATGTTCTGCCACAATTTGCTCCAAAAAACATCTTACTTCTTTGTATTTAAATCACACAAGCCAAATTCTGTCCAGATCATATGAAAATAAATGGATGCAAGACAGAACAAAATTTGTCTCAGTTAAATCATAATAAAATATACAATCATTTTCTCATCAGTAAATGTCATGTCTATAATGTCAAAGTACAAACCAAACAAAAAGAAAAGAACACTCACAGTAACTCTTCTTAGTATTCTAAATCTAGCCACATTAAATTGATAAATACCGTATTAATACTGCTGCTGTTATGACTGCAAGAAGGGGCAATATGGAGCAGGGTGCTAAGCTCCAGATCAGCAACCATCTGTCGAGACTCAGCCAGCAAACGCTGGAGCTTACTTGTTGGCGAACAGGAGTCCTAGAAGAAACAGAAATAGAACCAAAGTTACAAAATAATCATTTAAAAAACATGTTCACTGATTGCAAATGTAAAGAGTTACCACCTGGCATTATTTAAAAAAAAACAAAAAACAAAAAAACACCACTTTGAAAAGCAGTGTACCTATACGCCATTCCAGAACCTACAACATAAATTTAAATGCTAATATTTCTACTGAAGTGTCTGTGCAAGGTAACATGTTTCATATATAGATATAACAGGGCTCGACAAACTGCGGCAAGAGCTACTCGCCAGCCCCGCACCACACATGCCCCAGACCGGCACTGCGCATATGCGCAGCGCCAGTGAATGGGATGCATGGAGTGACCAGCTGAAATCTACTCGCCATGGGCAAGTAGAAACAGCGGTTTGTCGAGCTCTGGATATGTATATACAGATACACACACCATTACTGTGAAAAACAAGTGCCAACGAGGAGACAAAAGCTAGTGTATCAAAATAGCTGATGAAGCAGCAAATTTCTTATTAGCTTCAATAAAGCAACTTGTCCAGGCGGTCACTGAAAGGAGGGACAACAGGTCGTCACTGAAAATATGACACACGTTTAAACAGTTAACTGATGAGCTTTGGCTCATTGGTTAACCTTCACAGTAACACACAGGTCTCCTCTCCCCCACCACACTGCTGGCTCTGTGGGAGCTGGTGTTAGTGGGAAGCTGGCTTAAAGTCTCTCCCCCACACACACATCCCTGCTTTGCCTGTAAACATGTACATTTCAGTGATTAACATTCACCAAAAAAATGCATGTTAACATCCCTAATTTCTATACTTGCAAACAAGCAGAATCTCCATACTTAATTTTTAGGCCCACATTCTAATCCTAGGCCTATTAGGTATTCAGAGTTAGCCTAACTGATACCTCACAAGGTGATATGCAGGGTTATTGCTCACTCTCTCATATAATGGGGTTCCTACAGACTCAAATGATACTGAAACAGAATGACAGGTTAATGCCTACCATATAAAGAATGGAAATTTGGGGATACACAATATCAGAGAAGGACCAGGTGATAACTCATGCCTCCCCCTATAGCAGTGTTTCCCAAATAGTGTTCTGCGGAACCCCAGGGTATTGAGAAGTGAAAATAAGAGTTCCGCAAGAAAATTCCAATATAATGCATATTAGTTTGAGCTTTATTTTTTGTACACATTAAATGTGATTTTTGTTTTTAAATATGTGCAATTAAACTAAATGTTGATTTCATGACCTTGTTTAGCACTTGTTTATTATTACCCTTACTTATTTGTGGTCTACTTTTTCAGCTCCATATATATATGACTGTTATGAGGGGTTCCGCAAAGTTATTTCAAGTTTAAAAGGGTTCTGTGGCCAAATAAAATTGGGAAACACTGCCCTTTAGTTTTAATGCCTGACTTGACGTCTCCCATGTGGGAATGGTGAATTAACCTCTTGCGCTAGGATCAAACCTTAGTTGCAATCCTGTACTAGGTGGATAGAGAGCAAAACCCACAGAAGGTGCAGTAGAAATCTAAACATTATTTACAATCTATAAATAAATCCAAACTGCACAACCCAAAAAGTAAACACAGGCTGGCAACAATTGCAATCAAAACAGTGAAAAAGCATATTATACCCATGAAACAGCAATGAATGGAGAATATAAATAAAGAGAAAAGAAGGAGGGAAGAAGTTCCCTATTAGCAAGCAAAACAAAGGAACAACTTTCAACCATCAACCTTTAATAATAGCACCCAGTCAATCTCAGATTCAACATTTACTGGGATTGGTTAATGATGACTACCGCTTTATAGGCATGATTGTTATTATCTGGTCTCTGATAGAAAGGGAGATCTTCTGTACTGCCTCTATTCTGGCAAAATCAATAAGGCCAGGATCATTTGTCTTGCTGTATTTGCAACATCATGCTAATCATGATGGAAAACAGGAAGTGAAATTAATTAACTAAATGTGCAAATTGACTAAACAGAAACAAAATATTTGCAAAAGGCAGACACAATAAAGCAAATATACTTTTAAAGTTATTCCAGTTTTAATAATCTCTAACGGTCTGTCTACACTACAACGTTAATCCGAACAAACTTACTTCGAATTAGTTATTTCGAACTAAGCTAATTCAAACTAACGGATCCAGACTAAAAAACTAGTTCGAATTAGCGTTTTGCTAATTCGAACTAGCATGTCCACATTAAGTGGACCCTGAACCGGGGTTAAGGATGGCCGGAAGCAGTGCTGGCAGGGCATCAGATGAGGACTTAGAGCGTGGAGCTGCTGCCTCAGGCTAGCCGAGGGCTGTGCTTAAAGGGACCCGACCCCCAACCCGGACAGACAGTTCTCAGGGGTGCCCCGCTTGCAAAGCAGTCCTGGCTTGGATTGCCCGGAGTACCCACACAGGGCACATCACACCACTCGGCCATCAGCCCGGCTGCACTTGCTGCAGGCTGCCATCTGGGGAGAGGGGGTAATTGGGGGGGGCTGCAGGAGAGCTTCCACCCCCAGAAGCCCGCAGAGCCAGCCCAGTCCTCCCCATCGGCGGCTCGTGCCCCATTCCTCCCTCACCTCCTTCCACTTACCCTTCCCTAGCCCCTCTTCTTGATGTACAAAATAAAGATAACGTGTCTTCCAAAATGGAATCTGTCTTTATTGAACAAAACTGGGGGAAACTGGGAAAAGGAGGTGGGAGAGGGGAAGAGAGAGGCTGGGAGAGGGGAGGGCAACTAAAATGATCAGGGGTTGGGAACAGGTCCCATATGAAGAGAGGCTAAAGAGACTGGGACTTTTCAGCTTAGAAAAGAGGAGACGGAGGGGGGACAGGATAGACGTCTCTAAAAGCATGAGTGGGGTGGAGAGGGTGCATCAAGAAAAGTTCTTCATTAGTTCCCATAAAGAAGGACTAGAGGACACCAAAGGAAAGGAATGGGTAGCAGGCTTCAAACTAGTAACAGAAAGTTGTTCTTCACAAAGCAAAGAGTCAACCTATGGAACTCCTTGCTGCGGGAGGCTGTGAAGGCTACAACTAGAACAGAGTTTAAAGGGAAGTGAGATCAAGTCATGGAGGTTGGGTCCATGGAGTGGTATTAGACAGGGGGTAGGAGTGGTGTCCCTGCCCAAGGTTTGTGGAAGGCTGGAGAGGGATGGCACAAGACAAATGGCTTGGTCACTGTCTTCAGTCCATCCCCTCCAGGGTACCTGGTGGTGGCCGCTGTCGGCAGACAGGCTACTGGGCTAGATGGACTTTTGGTCTGACCCAGGACGGCCATTGTAAGCTCAGGGCTCAGGGTCAGGGGTCTCAGTGGACCCCCTTGATTCTATTGCACACCTGCTCCTGGGTGGCCAGGCTGGCAGCTCTCCTGCCCTAGACGGCCACTTTCCTGTGCCTAGTGTGGAGATCGTGGACGAGGTCCACGATGTCTGCACTAGCCCAGGCAGGTGCCCGCCTCTTGTGGTCTCGGGCAAGCTCCCGGGAGCCGCAAGCCTGGTCCCGGGAAGAGGGGGAAGGCTGGGGGGCATCGGATGGATGGCTCGATCTGTGCCAGGTGCAGGGTCTACTGGCTGGGTGCTGGCAGGCTTGCACCTGGCACGGGCACCGAAGCCAGCCCATGCCCCTTTAAGGAGTCCGGGGCCGGGAGGGGGGCAGACGAGTTTCCCTGGTGTTGGCCAGAGTGGCCACCTGGGAAACCTGGGGAGGGCTAGCCTCCCACTAGTTCAAATTAAGGGGCTACACACCCCTTAATTTGAACTAGCTAGTTCGAACTAGGCTTAATCCTCGTAAAATGAGGTTTTCCTAGTTCGAACTAAGCGCTCCGCTAGTTCGAATTAAGTTCAAACTAGCGGAGCGCTAGTGTAGCGCCTAAGAAAGTTAATTCGAACTAACGTCCATTAGTTCGAATTAACTTTGTAGTGTAGACATACCCTAACTCAGTATAAGAAAAATCAGGATTTTTTAAATTGATTTGACTTAACAATATTCTACTCTTTAAAACCTTTTAAAAAAAATCTAATTTACTTCATAGGCAAAATGGAGACAGAATAAAAACCAGACAAACTCACTCTTTTGAGAAAATAAATTCACTCTTATTTTAGTCATCCTAAAACTAACGTATCACATTATGAACCTAGATACTGACATAATTGATAGTAGGACTGGTGCACTTATTTTCTGGCTGAATCACTGACAAGTTACTAATCTCTGAAGGGAGGTCTGCATCGAAGAATTTCTCACATTTCTGGGGCCCATCTTTCTTCTGAGTGGACGTCATACAACAGGGAGAGTCCAAATAAAAGGAATTCAGATCCACGTGTTCTTCACTGTCAATAAAATTAAGAAATTTCCTGAAACAATATCACCAGTAAACTTGCTAAGTCATGATGCAACATAAGTACACTTTGGCTTTCATTCTGCAAAGCATGCAAGTATATGTATAACTGAGGTCTTGTCTACACTATCATGGGCTGTCTACCTAAGTTACACAACTTTAGTTACGTGAATAATGTAGCTGAAGTCGATATACTTTGGTCTGCTTACTGAAGTAAGCCGACAGCTGATGCTCTCTCTTCGCGCTTTGGTGGAATATTGGATTCCATGGGAGAATGGTAGCAGCAGTCAATTCAACCCCTGCTGGATCAATAACTGCTCGTTGATCCAGCAGGCAGTGAAGACATTATCCTCTTACTACATGCTTTGACAGATTCAGCCTTATTTTTTTGAGTATAAGAGATGAGTCCTGAAATATTCCATGAAAACACAGTTATGGTACCATATGCTTATCTTATGTTTACCTTAAATGATAGCACAAAAAATAAAAGTACCACTCAACCTACCAAAATGAAAGTAGCACCCCATGCCTTCATTTTCTGCCTCTCCTTTTCCCTCTCTTGAAAACCATCTTTAAACAAGTCCAAAAATATAGCTTTAAATATTGAAGTGATAATGTTAAGAGTATAAAAGTTATTTCCCCACTTTGGACATTGCTAGTCAACCTCTTCCCATCCTCGGGGTTTTTTGGAGGTGTGGCAAAGACGGCAGAATTTTAATACAATGTCTCAAATTGTAACTACAGCTAAAACTCAACTGCCTGTATTGGGTTTCAGAGAATGAAACTAAAGCTGTAGGCTACGTCTACACTGGCATGATTTTCCGGAAATGCTTTTTGGACATACACCCAACAGCATGCAAGACCTGTCCAGCCTAGAACTGCAGATGCAGCATCAACTCTTTATACCTGCAGCTTTCGCCACTGAATTTTTGATAATTACTTACTAGAAAATGTAGTATGCTCAGAGGAGAGAAAATGCCAAAGTTGACATCACTAATATTTTATATGTATCCAAAATTGTTTTCATACCAAAGAATCATAGAATACTACAAATGGAAGGGACCAAGCATCATCTAGACGAGTGTTTCTGAAAGCGTACTGCGAAATCACTTAACAAAAACAAAAAACACAAATTAACTAGCCTCCCCAGTTTGTTTATTTACTGGCGCTGTGGCCATGGAGCCTTGCGGCTCCCATTGGCTCTGTTTCGTCCTTTGCAACCAAGGGGAACTGTAGAAAGTGGCCAGGGCTGGGCCACTGCTTCACACAGCTTCCCTTGCCTGAAAAGGACAAAATGGAGAAAATGGGAGCCTTGAGGCTCCATGGCTTTAGCGCCAGTAAATAAACAAACCGGGGAGGCCAGTTAATGGTTTTTTTAAAGTGATTTCGCAGAACACTTTCAGAAACACTGGTCTAGACCATCCCCAATAAATGTCTGTCTAGCCTACTCTTAAATATCTCCAGAGATGGAGATTCCACAACTTCCCTAGGCAATTTTATTCCAGTGTTTAACCACCCTGACAGTTAGGAAGTTTCTCCTCATGTCCAACCTAAACCTCCTTTGCTGCAGTTTAAGCCCATTGCTTCTTGTCCTAACATCAGAGGCCAAGGAGAACAATTTTTTCTCCTTCATCTTTGTGACACCTTTTAGATATCTGAAAACTGCTATCATGTCCCCTCTCAGTCTTCTCCTTTCCAAACTAAACAAGCCCAGTTCTTTCAGTCTTCCCTCATAGGTCATGTTCTCTAGACTTTTAATCATTCGTGTTGCTTTTCTCTGGATCTTCTTCAATTTCTCTACATCTTTCTTGAAATATGATGCCCAGAACTGGACACAGTACTCCAACTGAGGCCTAATCAGCGCAGAGTAAAGCAGAAGAATTACTTCTTGTCTCTTGCTTAGAACACTCCTATTAATGCATTCCAGAATCATGTTTGCTTTTTTTGCAGCAGTGTCACACTGCTGACTTATATTTAGCTTATAGTCCACTATGACCCCTAGCTCCCTTTCTGCAGTACTCCTTCCTAGACAATCGCTTCCCATTCTGTATGTGTGAAACTGATTGTTCCTTCCTAAGTGGAATACTCTGAATTTGTCCTTATTAAACTTCATCCTATTTACCTCAGACTGTTTCTCTAGTTTGTCCAGATCATTTTTAACTATGGCCCTATCCTCCAAAACCCTTGCAACCCCTCCCAGCTTGGTATCATCTGCAAACTTAATAAGTGTACTCTTTATACCAATATCTAAATCGTTGATGAAGATAATGAACAGAACCGGTCCCAAAACAGACCACTGCGAAACCTCACTTGTTATGCCCTCCCAGCATGATTGTGAACCATTAATAACTACTTTCTGAGAATGGTTATCCAGCCAATTATGCACCCACCTTATAGTAGCCCCATCTAATTTGTATTTGCCTAATTTATTGATACGAAGATCATTAGAGACCGTGTCAAATGGATTTCAACCTTTACATAATTCTATGTACAAAAAAGGATTAAGTTAGAGTTCTGGTTGCATAAGTATATTTCTTCACACCACTCCATATAAAAAGAACAATTAAATTAAGGCAATAATCACACCCTACAGAATACCAATGTCCAATCACTGATCTTCTACTATCATGACAGTCTACCACAACACCACAAATTCATCCATAGCATGTTTACGGTCAGTTCAACAACAGGATCTCGCAAAATGTGCATATCAAGGAACTTAATAAGCGGCAAGGAGTCCTATGGCACCTTATAGACTAAACTATAAGGTGCATAACTATAAGGTGCAAACTGTTGGAGCATAAGCTTTCGTGGGCAAAGACCCACTTCGTCAGATGCATCTGATGAAGTGGGTCTTTGCCCACGAAAGCTTATGCTCCAACACTTTGGTTAGTCTATAAGGTGCCACAGGACTCCTCGCCGCTTTTGCAGATTCAGACTAAAACGGCTACTCCTCTGATAAGGAACTCAATATTACACATTAGGGATATTAAAATATATTTATTTGTGTAAATGTGTAACCACTGAAATTTTCAGTGGTTACATGTTTACATACGGTGAATGAAGGGGGTGGAGAGATGAACACAGGCTCCTGTTCTCTCTCACACACCCCAGCACTGCTGCCTCAGTATCAAAGGTAGCAACATGGAAGGCAGATGGCTCCATGGGAGCCAGTGCTCTTGGGAAGTTGGCTTTTAAATTGGCTCCTTGCATGTACCAACTCTTACCGGCCCCTCTCATCCATACTGCTGGCTCTGTATCAGAGGCAGCAGAGTGGGGGTAGGGAAGAGGTGGAAACCAGTGTGTGTGGAGAGCCAACTCCCACAGAGTCATCTGTCCCCACTACAGAGGCAGCAGCATGGTGGAGCGGGGCAGGAGAGAGCAAGTACACACAGTACACATATCACTGTGTACTTGGGTACATATTCACATCCCTATTACACATATTCTTTAATACAAATTTTACTTTCTACCCTTGATAAGAATATTGCTCACGGATCAGGGAAATTACTTCAAGAAGAAACACCTTATCACAATATGCTAAATGGAATCTATGCCAACATCTCTGACTGCTCTGTAGTTTAACCAGTAAATTACTAATTAAAATTTTAGAAAAAAATAATAAAAACTTCAGCCAACTAGAAAATCAATCTATTGTAACACAGGAAACATGCTGTACTAACACTCTAAACAGATGTTAGACACATTGAACTAGAATAAATGCTAGAGAACCACCATGTTTCAAAGATTCTAAATAATAAATAAAATCAACTGCATCTTGTGGTCTACTTACACAGAATGCCTAATGTAGTCTGCAGCTTATTCACAGCTGTTCACATGTATGCTCAGGAGTCTACTAGTAGTGAGATAACATTTATTTCCAGTTGCTAAATTAATCACTTTCATTTTAATAAAGCCTTTTAAAATGTTGTGTATTGTTTTAAAAAGTTAAAAATTAAGAAGTTATCTCCTAGCATAATATGTTCCCATGATCCCCTCTCTCTAAGAAGAAAAAACAGCTTTCTGGACACATTTCTGCGTCTTTCGGGAATTACCAAATAACATCATACATTTTTGTAAGCAACCCAACTTCTATAAAGCACTAACATTGTGCTTCTCATGTTATAGGGCCTATACAAAGAATTTACAATCTAAGAAAATGGTTTCAAAGACCCAAAGGAAGGAATTCTCAGAATTGGTTTGTTTTGTTTAACTTTAGTCATCCAATTATAAAATATTGCAGTACAGAGAGCATTTGAGTGATATGTATTAATGTTTATGAGCCTCTTTGTGGTAAAATGAAGTCCTAAAACATAAGCCCATATAGCACAGGCCTGGTCTGAGGCCTAAGGCCTAGCTAACAATGGACAAAAGCATGTCTAACATAAAGCAAAGCTAAGCTGTGAGCAAGAGGCAGGCCCCTGCTCACACACCTGGGCACAAACAGGGCTGAGAGTGCAAAATGCTAATTGGTAATAGGCCCAGGTGTAGACCAGTAGTTGGTACTAAATACCAACTGTAAAACAGTAATTGGTACTGATCAGAACTTGAAAGCACATGGCAACACCAGCTCATTAAAAAAATACCTTATTACCCATATTCCCCACAGATACTGACCCAGATTAGGACAGGGTCTAAAATGACAGCTTGATGGATAGAGATGACCTGAACAGATCACGAGGTACAAGGTGATGGATGCGATTTAAGAATAGATCACGAGGTACAAGGTGATGGATGCGATTTAAGAAGAGTCAAAGCATGGTAACCTGGCAATGTCAGAGGGTGGCAACCTGACAATGTCAGTAGTGATGTGTAACTTGTTTGTACTGTATACAAAGTGGTGTCTTGTGGGGACAGTCTTTGAATGACCTAGGGGGCAGTGGGACCACCCACTGATTCAGTCATGCCAGTGTTATGGATTATATATGCGTAGTGGTTTGGCAGAGTCTACTGATGACTATTACTGTACTTCACTTAACAATACACCTGGCGGGTACCTTCAATCCTTATCTTATTTGTGGTCTTTGGGGGCTCTCTTGTGGTCTGCTGTGTTGACTAATTGTGCAAGTCATATGGCACACATCACTGAGAACACCCGCAAGCAGTCTTGTGGATATCATCATCATCATCAGTGGAGCCGGAGACCTGTCAGGAATTCATTGGGAGGACCCCGCCTGACTACCTTAAAAAAAGGAACTCTTGAAGAGGGACATAACAAGAAATTGAGGGCCTGCCACCCTTGGTTCAGGAAGCTATTCAATGGATTGATCTAGCTTTGAAGATGACGGGGTGGACAATAGGAAAAGGAAATGAACAGGCTTGAATTTGACATGAGCCATTTAGTTCAAGATAAAAATGGGCCTTTTTCAAAACAAGAGGAATGCAGGTCAGCAATAATACAGTGAGCAGTCAAACTCATGCTCTAACTTCAAAAATGTAACTTGCATTCACATCCATTAGACAAAATGCAGCAACTGTTAATACAACAGAAATGAAGTCGCTGTAGTGTATAAAATAGATCATTTCACAATCTCTCCTGTGATAAAATCTAGCAATTCATCAGCTGAGTTAAGTTCCCTGTTGCCAGATTTTTTTTAAAATGGCAATGACTCATTCCAACAATGTCCAACAGACTGACAAGGGAAGCATTCTCCCTTTGCAGACTGAATACCCAATAAAACTAGTATCAATTATCTCCACAATTAAGCTGGCAACAAGAGACTACAGAAACCAGATGCAAGCCCTGGATAAGAGTGCAAACCCTAGCAAAGACTCCAAGCTACCGTAAACTTACACTGAGTGGGACTGTGGTAGCAAAAGGTATCCTCAACCTCCCTTCATCCATGGGACAAAGTAAGTGCAGATTCCAAAAGTGAAAGGTACAGACTGGGGATAATGTGGCCAGGAAAAAAGTTTTCCATCTGCTAGGCTCCTACAAAGAAAAATACACAGAGGAGGGCAACAGTAGAGGCACCCCAGCTCTCCCTTGGGCAACACCCATGCTAGGAAGATTAGTCTTCACTGGCATAAGGTGGCGGCACCTGCTCCTTCTAGGGTTAAATCTGTTCCCAAATATGACTTAAGGGACAAAAGCAAAGGGATTAAATTAACAAAGCTTATAACTCTAATTAATTCTCATCCAAGAAATCATTGGGATGGGAGTATAATGGTTCCTAGGAAAGGATATAAAGTTTTTGTTTTTTGGGGTAGTTGGGAGAGAAGAGGTAGAAGAAAGGGAAGTAGAAGGAAAGAAATTATTTACAGCCAGTGCAAAATAACTCTAACCAAATGAAAAGCTGGTTTACAAATGCTAACCTAAACTATGTAGGAATGCTCTAGAACAGCATTCCATTTCAAACGGATGGCTGCTCATCAAGCTTTTGTCCCTGAATTGAGATGGGTCTACACAAAACTTTTGTTGTTGTATTGTTTTAAATGAAAAAGAAAGAAAAAGTCAGTATCTGAGATATACACCTACATAAAGTTCATACAATTGGATGCTAGAATATATTCCTTTATACATATTGTGAGATAGTGTAAATTAGTGGTGGGGAACTGGGTTCTATGTATGGACCACGAGACGTTTTGTTTACTGTTGTCCACATGCAGGGTTACCAAATTCCATTGGTTTTCATCCACATAGTTTTCTCCTACCAGGATAATTACAGTAACATGGACTTAAAGAAGGGCACGTGGAGTGAGGGGTGTGCCAGATGCACACATTGACAGATGTATGTTCCCTCTGCATCCAATCAAAGTGCTGCTACTGTTCAATCAGCAATCCACAAATTCTAGTTACACAAGCACAGTTAGCAAAACTACCCTATCCTGGGAGACCGTCTTGGTTACGACAATCTTGTGGCCCACTGAGATGAAGGAGTGTCACTCATGCAGGCCACTCACTAGTCTAGTTTGCTCTTAACTATTATAAATCTATTGTAGTCAGTTGTGCCAGTTGATGTACACTAGGTAAAGAGATAGGCCCCTTCTATCTCTAATGTAAAGTGAAGTGGAAACAGGGCTGAATTATTTGTAAAGTCCAAAGGATTAAGTCCCTGTACAATAATGTTAATAACTAAAAGGGGGTAAAACAATCTGAAGAAGGAAACTGAAGGGAAGTACTCCTCAGTGCACAGCTGTAGTCATGGCAGATCCATTGTAATAGTCACAGCTTTGAATTTCTTTGCCTGATGTCACTGTAACCCCAGTACATAAATGTTACCTTTGAGAGATCTGAAAGCCTATAAAATGTACCAGTATTTCCTCAAAATTTCTCAATTTGCAGACACACTTCAACCCATTCACCTCTGACTGCATCTCAATTTTTTCTAATATGACACAGGGATCTCAAAATCAATAAATATGTCAGCCAACTAATAAATTGTTGTGGGATCCAAACCATCTTAAGCTCTGGGTTTTTTTTATTTAAAACTACAGTTATTTCATTTTCTTTTCTCAACCAAGCTGATTTAATTTGAAACAGCATGTATAAAAAAAGGCATGAATTTTAATTCTCTCTCAGACACCAAGTTGTCAATTGAAATTTAAAAAAATAGTAAAAATTTCACACAGTGACTAGATTTGATCTTTGCTTTAAAAGGTACTACCTGAAAAACAATCCCTTTTCTGTCTGAAGATTTTTTACTTGTAAGTGTTACCTACCAATATCACAATAACTAAACATTTTAAAAAATTCGATTCTCCCCTCACCCCGAATTTGATATCGTGTATTTGACAAGACTTTCTGTAGTCAGTTTCAGAGCTTCCCATTTGCCTGGGTCTTTCACAAAACAGGTGAGAGAAAAAAACAAAATGTATACAAATAGGAAAATATGATACTCAAAACTACATAATTTAGATGTAGTCTACACTGCCAACTGAGTGACAAAACTTTTGTTAATCACAGGTGTTTTAACACACACACACACACACACACACATACACACACGCGCGCGCGCACTCACACGAAAGACAACATTTTTGCCGTGGCTAGTAACAATATAAATAGCTCTCTGTCAGCAGGAACGCTTTCTTGTCAACAACACAAATCTCACTTGTAGGAGGTGGAAGTATTTTGTTGGCAATAGTGCAAGCAAACAGCATTTAGATCGCCCAACCTGTGTCACTTAAAGCTGTGTGCAGATAAAGACTTATTTTAAATGTACTAAGTTTCAAATTGATAGTGTTCCTTTAAAACTTAATAGGGACTATTTAAATTTTGCACAAGATAAATAAAAGTTGTCAAGAGGCAGTCCAAATTTCTACATAATTATAACTCTACACATTTGGATTTTCAAATGTAAAACAAATACGTAACCTTTTGAAGCTGGTGCTTTTTATCTCATGTGGAGTCTTGGGACAGCTGCAAACTGCTCTGCACCAGACATTTCCATCTCCTTTTATGGGTCTGAAAATCTGTATCCATTCCAGATCTGTTAATGACTTATAACGTGCAGCTTTATCTATGATGGAGTTAAGAGGACAGAAGCCAGATTCATCTATGGAAACTGTGCTGGAAGACTCTTCATTTTTTCGGTCACTTGAAATTCCCGCCGTCTTTGTCTGATCATTATATTCAATATCTGTTCTGTTAGACTGCTTTGACCCAGGATGCCAGCAATTTAATGAATCTAAATGAGGACTGAAGTTAAGCCAATGCTCATGTATAGGTAAAGATACTCCAAAATTTTGTTGGTCTCTGCTTAGAAATGCATCTTGTGAAGCTTGAGATGTTTCCCTGACTTCCACAGACTTCATTCTGTATCTATTAGATACAATTCTGCTGTCTGGTTCATCAGTGCTTAATGAAGCATTCTGCTTTTCATCTTCCATAAACAAAGTCTTTTGTCCATGTGATAAGCCTTTAAAGACTTTCTGAAGTCGATTTAAGCGAGCCAAAATACTTTCTTCCTTGTCTGACACATTTATTAGCGGCCTATTCTCTGCTTCACACACATTACAGATTTTTTTTTTACTGCATTGTGTAGTCCCATATTCCTCAGGTATATTCTGAGTGCCTTCACTGCTAACTGTGTCTTTTTCGGTGCTATTTTCAAGCTCTGATAATACCAAACCTATGCTACAATGGCATGATAAAGAACTCTAGTTATAAATACTGCATTCAATATATGAATTATATTTGGTATAAACCATATTTTGCAGGACTGCAGCTTCATCTTGTGCTAGATGTGAATATACAGGCAGAGAGCTGTGCCTATACCAGGCCTGGGCAAAATATGGCCCACAGGACGGGGGATCCGGCCCGCAGCATAGCAGGAAGCCCCAGGAAAGCTCCCTGCTTTCATCGCTCCATCAGCACATGGCTCAGAAAAGTGGCTGTTGGCTGTTTCTCTTTCACTACTGTGATTCTGGAAGGGAAGGAGGAAGGCTTTCTGAGCTTCCCCTGCTCTTAGCACAATCCCATTGGCCAGTTTCTGGCCAATGGGAACTCCTGTTTGAAAATCAGGCAGCACACAAAGCACCCTCGCTCCCCTCCGGCTCATAGTTATTCACACACGCACAGGGGTGGGGCAGGCAGCTTGCCTGAGAACCCTGCTGGGCTGCTGGCTGAGAATCACCCAGGAAGTCTCCCAGCTAGAGCCACCTTATAGTACTCCATCTCCACCCTTCCTCTTCCCTCAACCCCTCCCCCCATGTCTCCCTACCCTACACAACCCAAACCTTCTGCTCCCCCCCCCCACACTCTTCCTTCCCTAGGTCCCAACCCAAACTCCTGCCTCCTCCTGTATCTCAATCTCCTGCTCCAGATTACAACCCCCTCCTGCCCTAGGTAACATCCCAAGTCTCTGAATCCCAGTCCCCTGCCCTAGGTCACAACTGCCCCCTTCACCCAAATGCCCTCCGAGACTCCACGCTCCCTCCTGCACCCTAATCCATTACCTCAAACTCCCTTCTGCACTCAACCTCCATCCCAGACCCTGCACCTCCTCCATTAATATCATGGGAGAATGTGGCCCTCAACCACTTTCCAAAATCTTGGAGTGGACCCCCATCAAAAATTATTGCCCAATATTGGTCTACACAGAACCCCAGTGGCATACTGATAGGGCTGTCAATCTATGCACTGTACATTGCAGGATTAGGAACTGAGAGGATCTTTTTATATTTTACACACATTATTACACATTGTTGGAACTGTACTTGAAACTATAAATTGTGCTCTTATTTTCCAATAAGACAATAAAAGCCAATTTTGAATTAAAAAAAAATTAAACACTATATTACTAGGCTAGTTTTATGCTGCTCCATTGCTCCAGATCTCTCTTTAGCAATTTCACAAAGGACAGAGAGAAATGGACACCAAAGGACTAGTCTCTAAGAACTGAATGTATGCTGAAAAACAAGGAAAGTTTCATTTATGAAAGTGGTTCAACATTTTTACATCTGTGCACTCCTGAAAAATTTTGAATGGAGGTGCAGACCCCTTTGGAAATCTTAGGCATAGTCTGTATATCCTGAGGGGCCCATTAACCACAGGTTGAGAACCTGCTGCTGACATTTAATATAAATAACAAAAAATACTGAAAGTGAGAAAAATTATAAGCATTATACTGAACATGCAACCACATGTACAAACAGGAATTAGGAATAAAAATAATTTGGTATAAAAATAGTTGTTTGAATTCCATATTGTTTTGGGGGAAATACATGCAGCTAAAAGTACATGGCTAAGAACAGCGTAAGGTACATCCTCTAAAAGAATATTCTCCTTCAAGCGCTCCAAGTTACTTTCTTAAAAACAGAGTATAGGTTGAACCTCTGTGGTCCAAGACTCTCTGGTCCAGCAACATCCGCAGTCCAGTAAGACCACGGATATAGCTGGACTAGAGAGCCCTACCTCAGAGGTTGCTGGCAACTGGAAGCAGAGCTGGCTGGTGGGGTCAGCAAGAGCCCTGGGGACTGCCAGACTGGGAAGCCAGTGGGGCTGCCGGAGCTCTGGGGGCTGAGCCTGCAGCCAGTGGGGCAAGGAGGGCAAGTAAGCTGGTGGAGCCGCTAGAGTCCACAGCCATTGGTACAGGAAAGCCGGTGGAGCCGCCACAGTCTGCAGCCTAGTGGGAACAAGCAGCCGGCAGGGCCACTGAAGTCCACAGCTTGTGGGACCAGGAAACTGGTAGGGACATCAGAGTCTGCGGGATGGGAGTTGCAGAGCCCTGAGAGGGCTGCAAGTGCCTGCAGGACCATTACCACAGCTCTCAAAGTTGCAGAAGCTGCTCGGCTGCCACAGCCAGGGGCAGTGATGCCAAGTAGCTGGGCAAAGGAGCTCAGTGGAGAGGACGGCAACCCCATCCCTACCCCCTGACCTTTCCTGGTCCATAAAATTCCTTTGTCCAGGATTGTTCAGCTCCCAATGGAGCTGGATCAGGGAGGGCCAATCTGTAATTTAATCTTGACTAATTAAAAGACAGAAAGAAACACAGATAGACAGAAAGAAAAGCAGCCCCAGAAGCCTGACAGTAGTTAACAGAATCTGAAACACGAACAGAGGTCAAATTCATTAGATAAATAGTATGTTACAAGGCAGAATGATTAAACAGACAAAAGAGATGGCAAAAATTACTATTATTCACTATGCTATAGCTTATTTTACTAAAAACATTTATGGCTAGATTTGTTAAGTGTACGCTAATTCTATTTTATAAAATGTTATTTCTGACACGCTAGTTGTCTGACCTCAAACCTATGCTACAAACTGACTAACTCACATTGTCTCTTGACCACATAACTGAAAACTATATGAGAACGATACTGTATTTTCATGGATTACAGGCCAGAGGTGTCAGATTTTAATGTATAATACTTCAGCCCATATACATTATTTAGAATACTAAATATGTAATAAATAATTGATTCTCTACTTAAACAATTATAAAACCCACATCACCAAGCTTACTTTGATCCGTGCACCTCCCCCTTGTGTTTCTGCCATAATTCCTGAGAATTCTCCAAGTTGAAATGAAGAAATTGCAGATCATGCTGTTGTTTTACATAGATCTACTTCCAGACAATGATAAAGCAATTAGTAAAAGTCTGAAGAACAAGGAATATTATGTCATCTTACATTAATATACTGCTTTTCATCTCAAAAAATCAAATCACAAGAGCATTTTATTAATACTGATTTTCAACAAAAAGCATTTCCAATGGTCTCAAGGCAAATGTCAATGCAAGATTTGGTTCTACATAGTTAGGAATTACTTCATCTTATTAAAAAAGCAGCCACCCCAAATTGAAAAACAGTAGCTGCTAAACAAAACATGAAGTACATACACTATATTCTATTAGTACTATATAGAAATTATAAAGACAAAATAAAAGTGTACACACACACACACCACCTCCAGCCACACAGTGCCCCTTAATACCAAGAGATTTGACTTCAGTCATAGAGAATCTGATTTTCCAAAATGTGGAACATTCAGAGCTCCCATTGCTTTTAATAAGTACGGTGGTTCAGCACCTCAGAGAGCAAATGCCACAATTTTTAAAATTTAGTTCCACAGATCATGAAAAATTATTCCGAAATGTATTTTATTAAATACCAAAGCAATAAACAGTTGAAGTTGTTTATTTTAGTTCATGGCAAGTTTTCTTCTAGGTTTAGACCCCAGTCCTGCAAAAACTCATGCATATGCCCAATGAAGGGTAAAGAAAAGTGTGATTCCTCCCAATGGATGAAGCTGAGCACATGCATAAGTTTATGTGGGATATGGACTTTGTCACAGCACATTTTGACTTAAATCAGTACTCTAACTTTTGGTTACTAAAATCATCATGTAAAAAATAAGGATTTATATCATAGGTTCCTAGTCATAAGCAGCTCAAGCTCTAGGGTTAATAATCTAGCAATACAGAACACAACTATTACTCAATTGAACAGTTAGTTCTATTTATTTTATATAACCCTATATACACGAATAAGATTGTTGAAAATTGCCTTCTTAAACACAGAAAAGAAATGCAATGAGGATCTTACCTGCCGCAAATTGGACAGTTCTGTGTCAGTTCGGACTTGTTTAGATTTGGCAGATTGAAGAAGCTGATCTTGTCTATTTGCTTTCTCAGCTGTTTTAAAAGTGTATTAAAAACCATTATTTTTGCCATAGAATCAAAATGAAAAACTAAATACAGTCAAAAGAAATCTTACACACACATGAATGTCCAAAAAGTAATACGAACCTTAAAAAAAAATTCTCAAGATCAACAGCATACTTTTTCATGAAAAAGACATTCTTTTTATAACTCACAGGACAACTAAATAAAATATCAAGGTACCTACATTTTTTCACCTTATTAGGCACCCAACTTTGCTAAAATTTCTTAATTAGCCTTTTCAACCTCTATTGTACATTTGGAAATATGGAAAAGCAGCAATTTGACTTTCTTAATATTATTTTGCTGCAGTACAATAACGGTGCCAGCTACACTCAAAAGGAAAGTACACATACCAAGACGTACAATTACTCGTTTTTCCTATTAGGGCATTTATACCAAATGAGTTTATTTGTCTGATGTTCTCCCTTAATGAACACACTCCCTCCCTTCTGGCATTTTCTTGCTACTAATGGGAGAAGCGGAATGCACTCAGTACCTCAGAGTGCAGTCACCTTGCAGCCTCTATACTTGTTTTACAATTTTCTATGGAGTTGTGTGAGAAGAGGGAAAATGTCAGTCATGTTAAACTATGTTATTAATACATTAGATCAGGGGTTTTCAAAGTTGGGTCATGGGCCTGCCCAGGTAAGCTGCTGGCGGGCTGCAAGATGCTTTGTTTATCAAAGCGTTCGTAAGCATAGAGTCTCACCGCTCCCATTGGCTGTGGGTCACTGTTTCCAGCCAAGGGGAGCTGCAGGAACTGGTGAGAGCCAGGTCACTGTTTCCTGCAGTTCCCCTTGGCTAGAAACAGTAAACCACACCAATGGAGCTGCAAGGCTCCGTGCCTTAAGAACACTTAAATAAACAAAGAGTCTTGCAGCCCACCAGCAGCTTACCCTGGTGGGCCCACAACCCAACTTTCAAAATCCCTGCATTAGATCACAGGGTCTAAAACAATTCAATAAAGATACTCTCCCACCAATCCTCTCAAGTAATCACCATCCTCACATAAGATCTCTGTGGTAATTACACAAATAGCTTTAGTAGAAAAGCAATACTAGGAATATACTTTTAGTTTCTTTTAATACAATAGAACAGGCGAAGGATATGACGAAATATGTCCCTCAAACCTCCAGCAAGTATTGTACACACCACGATCTGAAAATCTCTGACCCACAAAGCATTGGGTACTAAAGCCTTTCACTCACCATTAAGTACAAGCTCATTCTTCAAGTAGTTATTTTCTTGTTTGAGACGTATAATTTCTTCCCGCTGCTCATTATTTTCTTTCGTTTTTTCACTGAGATCATCTTTAAAACAAAGTGTGATCCTGAGTGAAAAACACACACTCAGATTTACAGTGCATTAGGTAACAGTTATATTACTTACCTTTTAATTTATTCATTTCAAATGTTAGTTGTTTCAGTGTCAGTTTGAAATCCTGCCTCTCTCTGCTGATACTGGATTCCCCCATTTTAGCTGCCCTCAATGCATTTTCCAGTTTTTTAAAGTTAGATGTAAATTCAGTAATATGATTGGTTGCTTCAAGTATATCTTTATCCTACAAAAATATAAAAATAAAGCATACTTCAATCTTTTTTCTTTTACTTCTTTTCTAGGTCTTGTCATTTTGTCTGATACTGATGCAACTGTGAAAGCTTCCCTTTCTAACAGTCTCATATTGACTGGGAGAAAAGACTTGCTCTGAACTCTGGACAACCAAAAATCGTGGTTACAGAAGTCCACTATTCTTACTGAATATATGGGTTTCTAAAGTGTTGAAGATTTTTCCATTTTCAGTCAAGCCAACCATCCAGCAACCTAATGAAGAGTAGTGATCAATTGTTACATCCCAGTTAATAATGGTATTAGAGTTTTGTTCAGATATTTTGGGCATGCAGAGAGAAGACAACAGATGTTACCTTTAGCTTTAGCATTGTAACGAGTTCCTGTTCCCTAGCTTGTAACTGGCCTATTTTAGCAGACAGCTCCAACACTGAACAGTTGAGACTTTGATTTTTCTCCTAATAAATAGAAGGAGAAAAAGTATTAACTAGTGATTAGTTACACTATTACTAAATAAAACTTTCAGTAATTCAACATCAAGGAACTCTTTCTTCTCATAAATATATGCACAACTCATTTAATGTCAAGAGGGAGACAACATAATTTAAATAGCAGAAACTGGAACTTGGGAACCAGGAATGATAAGACATTTAATAAGGTAACCATGTAATTGCTAAAAATCTTAGCAGTTACACTTACTGCAGGCTCTGCAGTATAAAGCTTAAATAAAATTTATATTGCAGAGCCCACAGAGAAGCCTGCCTGGGAGCATATTTGACAGGGGACGCCAGATCCATTTCCAGGGAGGCAGCTGGGCTTCTGGCTCTGCAACCAAGGAAACAGCTAGGCTGCCGGCTCCACTCCCAAGGAGGCAGCTAGGCTGATGGAAGGGGCTGCCAGATCCGCTCCTGGGGTGCAGTGTAGAGTTTAATCGATAGCATTAACTGATGAGAATCAATTTATTGGTTAAACTCTAACATCCCTAATGGGAACTGCTTGCAAACAAGGACTGGAAGATCAGGCCATTAATCAACACCTACCTCCAGGACCTGACAATGAAGAGTTGTATCGGTTGCTTTTTGAGACAGTTCCTGAAGCTTCTGTTGAGTATTTTCAAGTGTTATCCTACGATCATTTTGCTGAGACTCTAAGAGCTTTAATCTTTTGGTTAATGTTCTTATCATCTCATTTCTCTTGTGTAGTTCGTCTGAGAAAAGAGATCAGAAACCTATTGCGAGCAAATACCAATTTAAATGACGTTTCATACATCTTTTAAAAAAGCCAAAGTACTTTAACAAAGCATTTTAAAGTAAAAAACATTTAATTTCTATAAATGAAAACACAGTGATGTAATCCTGAAGTAGACATAATGATTTTTACCTGACATGCTTCTTCCCTACTTAATTGTATATTTTTGAGTTTGCAGAGAATTATCAATATTAATATATATTTTATATAAAAGCTACACAAGTTAAGTTATATTAGTGAAGTACATTTACAGTTCTTTAAAACAAAATTTACAACTGTTCCAGGTAATATTTTCTTTTAGAAATGCAAAGCATCTTGCTGGTTTTTAGAGTTGCTATAACAAATCATCTTTTAATAAGTTCTAAAGAGATCATTCCTTCCATGACATTCTAGTATTTCCATGGTAATAGGACACATTACCATGTGTTGTGAAATACCATATGAACATCACTGAGAACACAGAGTGTCCAAATGCTCATTCTGATTGGCTGGCAGTGCGTTCCTCATCATGTCACAGTTGTGCACCAATTCCTGATAGTACAGAGCTAAACTTTCATTGATAAAATACACAAAAATATTTACAACCTTAATGTTCTAGGAAAGATAGAGAGAAGAGATCAAAAACAAAGTACACTGTGGGGCTGACAGAAGAACTGAGGATAAGGGGGCAGCAACAAAAAGTGAAAGTAACAATTTAAGCTGCACTTGAACCAGGTTGATTTTTCAGCAGATTGTGACTATTTCAGACACTTTTTACTCACTTTCTAGCATGAAAAATAAACTCTGGATACTTGACATACCAAATTATTTTTAAAATCAAGTTAAAAGTGACTGTAAAAAAGGAACCACAGATAGAACAGCTAGATTTCTGTGAAACAGAAAGGGGGAATGGTAAAATCCAAGTAATTTATGTAATGACTGAAAAACAAAAAAGAGGGTCAGGGAAAAATTCAAATAGCCTACAAAGGTTATAGGCTATAGCCTGCTATAGTTTATTACTACATTAAAGCAATACTCCTTAGGTATGAGACATCATTTTGTTCTTTTTCCCCCATATTTATTGATGGAATTTTTTTAATTTATCACTTTCACTAGTAAGGATTCATAGAATCCACATGTGGCTTGAGATGGAAAAGGAATTGTATAAAAAGTGGAAACTGGGTCAAAGTACAAAAGATTAATATAAACAAATAACACAAGTATATAGGAACAAAATTAGAAAGGTGAAGGCATAAAATAAGCTCAGTCTGTCTAGAGACATAAAGAGTAACAAGAAAACATTCTACAAAAATATGGCAAGTAAAGGAAGACTAAGAACTGGGTAGGCCCATTGTTCAATGAAGAGTGAGAAATAATAGAAAATGTGGAAATGGCATGGAGATTGCGGATGATCTAGATCAGTGTTTCCCAATTTTATTTTTCCACAGAACCCCTAGAGTTGCCTTAAAAAAAAGCCCTCACCATGGCTCTGTTTCTTTAACAGGGGGCGGGGGAGTGCGGGCTCTTTGAGGAACCCTTGCTTTTGCTTCACGGATCACCAGGGTTCCCCAGAGCACCAATTGCATAACACTGATCTAGATCAGTGGTCTCCAACCTTTTTACACACAAGATCACTTTTTAAAACATCAGGACAAGCCAAGTTCTATTCCATCCCTTCCTCAATGCCCCACCTTTTCCTTGAGGCCCCACCATCTCCATTCCCCTCCTCTCCATCACTTACTGTCTCCCTGCCCCACCCTTATTCACTCTCACTGGGTTGAGACAGGAGGTGCGGGCTTTGGGGTGGGAATGAGGGATTTGGATGTGGGAGGAGGTCAGAGGTACAAGCTCTGGGAGGGAATTTGGGTGCAGGAAGAGGTGGAGAAGGGGATGCTGGTTCATGTAGGGGGCTCCAGGCTGGAGAGTGTTGGGGCAGGTGGAGCAAGGCTTGTGGATGTGAGGGTGAAGGAGTTTGGGTATGTATGAGTGGCTCAGGGCAGAGGGATCGGAAGTATGATGGGCTCAAGACACAGATTTTCAGTGTGTGGACTGTGCAGTAGTGTTGTGGGATGTGAGAGGCTTAGGACAGGGTGTTCCGGTGTACGATAGGCTCAGGGCTGGGGTGTGTGCAGAGATGCAGGAGTGTTATGATGCTGTGGCCAGATGGGGATTTGGTCCCAATTGGGGGCTTGTTGGCCAAGCTTCATTTTTAAATAAATGAACACAAAATGTTTCAGCATTGTCTTATTTATTGGAGGGGCAGGAAACCTGTTTTGGATCAGGGGTCATTAACCCACAACAAATCAGTCAGGAACCACACAAATGAGATGCAAAAAAACAACCTTTCCAAGTCCCGGCAAGCCTCACTGACATGGCCAACTGGGACACCTCCCTCCACTGGTACCCTAGCCCCATAGGGGGAGAGTAGGTAGGACTGAGGTTCAAGGCCTCAGGCCAGATTAACTCTTCTGGGGTTCCAGGGTTAGTGGAATTTGTGGGCCCCTCTACATCCTGAGGTAGGCCCAAAAATGAGGGATCCAGTATGCAGGACGGGGCTGCCAGTGAGAGGGATGGGGGTGCAGAATCTGGGTGGAAAATAGGGTACAGGAGCAAGCTGGAGGAAGGTGTCTGGCCAGGAGGGAGGGGGCAGGAGCAGGGTACTGGTGGGTGTCTGGCTAGGAGGCAGGGCAGAGTGCTGGTGGATGTTTGTCCACAAGGCAGAGGCAGGGTAGGGTGCTGGTGGTGTCTGAGCAGTGTTGGCGGGGCCCTGGGCAGGGGGCAGGAGCAGGGTTCTGGTGAGGCCCTGGGCAGGTGGGAGTCTGGCCTGGGGGTAGGGTAATTGTGGGGGCTGGGCAGCGTACTTGTGAGGGTATGGATGGGGGGGCAGGGTACTCGTGGGGGTCTGGGCAGGGGGAGGGGACAGGGCCAGTTCCCTGGGGGTCCCACAACTGTGCGCCAGGTCGGGGTCTCAGGAAGCACATGCGCTGCTTCCCCCCTCCCCAAACAGCTGATGCGCTTCCTGAAAAACCAGGTCTGTCACACCACTGAGGACTTCCTTCCTTCTGCGTGCGCACACACAAGTAGGAGTCCCGGGACCACGCCAGCTCCAACTGCTCAGGAAGCACACGCACTCTTCTGTCACTCCCTACAGCAATGCGCACTTCCTGAGCAGTTGGAGCTGGCACAATCCCAGGACTCCTACGCGCACAGGAAGAGCAGCCCACATGCTTCCTGGGATGCCGGCTCTGGCATACAGCTGTGGGACTTCCCCATCATGCCGCAGGAAGCCAGCACTACCTCCATTTTCGCAGGAGGTAGCACCAGTGAGGGCTCCTTTTTGGGTTGGAAGGGATGACCGGGAGCGGTGGGGGGGGGGAGGAAACTGGGTCGCCTCGCAATCGACAGGTTGGTGACCATGGATATAGATGGTGCTTGGTCCAAACGTGAAGGCAGGGAACTGGACTTGATGACCTCTCAAGGTCTCTTCCAGTTTTAGTATTCTATGATTATCAAATTACAAGTCCATCTTCTGCCAATCAGTAGTCAGACCATTTCAGTACAGGTTGAACCTATCTGGTCCAGCAACATCCATAATCTGGCAGGACCACAGATGTTGGTGGACCAGAGAGCCACTGGACCAGCAAACAAGGAGGAGAGCCAGTCCGGCAGGGCTTGGGGTAGCGGAGCCCAGCAGAGAGGCTAGTGCCCCACAGAGAGCATGGAGACCTAACCTCCCCTGGTTCGGCAAACTTCCTTGTTTGGGTCCTGTCAAGACCTGAGAGTGCCAGGCCAGGGAGGTCCAATCTATACCACTGAAATGTAGCTGTCAGTAGCCGTCCAGAGATGACAGCTTCCTAAAATGGAAAAAACATAAAATCCTTTAAGTGTATCATTGTTACATGCCGCAGGAACCCTGCAAAGACACAAGCATCCACCTACATGGGTCAGCTAACAGGACCAGGGCTTTGCACTGTACAGTACTTACTTTCTAGCCTGCTGCATCGTTCTGCCAGAGTCAGTATTTTTTGTCGATCATCTTCCCAGGCTAATAGCTGCCTTTGATGCACTGCAACCATGTCATTAAGTTCCTTATCACGATCTTTCAGTTCTGCTACTAATAACTGGAGTTCTTTCCTCTGTTTCTGAATGGTGCTGCTTTCAAAGTCTGTGCTAGGATTCTACAAAAAGAAAACTGCTTCATCATATACAAGCAACAATAAATTAATCACAAGTCTATCTAATTAAGGTATTATGTCTTTATAGAATTCTGTGAGCTTGTTATTTGTATTTTTAAAACAAACATTTCAATAAGCTATTTAAAATCACCAAAAAGAAAACTAGATAAAGCACTGGAACCTTGTTAAATTTCAATACAAAAATCAGAAAGAAATTGCATTTTTATAGCTCAATTAAAGCCTGCAGATAGAGCTAAATGTTAATTTACTTTTAATAACCAAACTAACAAATTCCAACATTAAAAAGAACAAAGATTGATAATACGGCAATAATCATCCAAACTAATTAATTAGCCTCTTCAAATTTAATCTAAAATAAAACATCTTTTCACATCTGAAATCAGATCGAAGTTCTCTTATTTTCACTATGATCAAACTTTATTTCATTTTTTTGGGTTACGCTTTTATTAAATCTTCAGAACTGTTTGTGTATTGAATATGCTAAACCAGGGGTTCCCAAACTTTTTGACACAGGGACCAGTAAATCCATTCACGGACTTTTGGAGGACCAGTAACATTCATTTGCATATTTGCATATTCATTAAGCCAATGATGTATATTCAAATAAGTTGTTTCTGGTCCTCCCAAAACCCCCAAATATACTTGTCAGCAAGTTAAGGGAATATGAATTGGATAAATGGACTGTAAGATGGGTAGAAAGCTGGCTAGACCAGGGTTTCCCAAATTTTACTTTAGTTGGAACCCGTTGTTTTTCAGTATTGTTTTTTGTAGCCCAAAAATATAAACGCATATAAAAAAAAGAATGAAAAATGAATAAATTTACAGTGTTTCACCCGGCTGCATCCTCTGCCCAGCTGGAGCCAGGGCTTCAGGAACCCATTGCCACATTAGCACTCCAGGAGGTGGGAATAGGAGCAAATTGGGGATAGGGTATCTGGCTGGGAGAGAGGATGCAAGGGGGAGTAGAGTTGCCAGGTGTCCAGTTTTGTAACGGACAATCTGTTATTTGAGGGTTCTGTCCAGGAAACAAATTGAGAAAATACCAGACATATAAAAAGTCTGGAATTTTCTAAATAGATAAGTTTTATTATAATTAGGTGTATCAGTCTGTAGCTGCGAACTGCCTGGCTGGTAGATGTGCTCAGGCTGCATGAGTGTGTCTGCCAGCCAGGCAGTTCGCAACTACTTGAGGGAGGGTATTGGCTGGTGCGGAGAGGGGAGGTGGGGGCACGGCACAATGGAATCCCCGGAGCTGGACTCACTCATATGCCCCAGATCTACATGTGCTTGGATCAGTCCCGCTTCCCGCCAGCCAATTCGCTCCCCCCCTTTCTCCTCCCGATCTCCCCTGTCCAGCACTGCTTCCCCCGACGGCTCCCCGTCCCAGCCCCGCTCCCCCCACCCCCTCCCAGCCAGCCAATTCTCCCCCGCTTCTCTGCCCGATCTCTCCTGGCCTGCCCCGCTGCCCCCATCCAGCCCTGCTTCCGTAGGCTGGTTCTCCTGTCCTCCTCCTCCCGATCTCCCCCCTTCCCAGCCAGCCCTGCTCCCCTCCCAGCAGCCACGCTGAGGCCTGGTATTTTTTTCCGGGCCACGGCCCATAGTTTAGGAAACACTGCTAAACTATCTGACAAAATGCTAAAAGACCTCAAATCTGCAAACATTTTTTTTTCTCTCTCTCTCAAGAAAATGTAGAAGAATTGTAATTGTGTGATCAGGGTCTAAATTTACAGAACAATACCTATAGATATTCAGCTTTTTGTACTCTCAGAGGTTTCCAAGATTCTACTGACATTACATTAGGGCAGTTTACCTGGTTTCTTCTTACTAAGATATATAAAGCAGGAAAGCACACTTTATCTTCTTCATCCTTTTACTTTGACATGACTCAACGAGAAACTGGCAGTTTTGATTGAGACGCTCTGCACTTCAATCACTACTTTCTTGTTAGACTATATGCTACATATTTCAAGTGTTGTTTGCTTGTTTTTTACCTGGAGTGAAGCTGAGAATGATAATGATGAGCCCACAGATATTGTGTGTAGGGATATTAAATGGCGTTTAATCAACTAATTAACTAGAAATTTCATCAACTAGTCGATTAGTTGATAATGGGGGGAAATTGCAGAGTCACAGAGGGAGCTAACACCGCTGCGGCTCTGCCTTTTAAACTTATTAAGAGCTCACGCCTGATCCCCACTATGCCTCTGCCTCTCCTACTCCTCCCTCCGCCGCAGAGATGGTGCTGAAGGGAACAAGCTTTTAGGCTGGCTGCCCACAGCACTGGCTCCTGCTCCCCCACCTTACTGTCTCTCTGATAGAGGCAGCGAGGCCGGGGGGGGGGGGGGGGGGGGGAGAAGCAAGTAGTCGAGTCACTAGTTGATTATCCGATAAGCATATATTCTTATTGCATAATTGACTAGTTGCTTACATCCCTAATTATGTGATCAGGTATTCCCCACTTAATAGGTCTTGGTAAATATTTTCTACAATTTGAAGATTCAGTTTAATTATTCAATAATAATTGAAGTGTCACATGCTTGTACACTGAGGTCACTACAAAAAATTAATAAAAATATGCATAATTTAATCCTGATTAGGGATGTGACAGTGTAAACAAGTAAATGGTTAATTGATGAGTTTGCGCTCATTGGTTAACCCTTACAGTTACATGCAGCCCTCCCACCACTACTTCTATACCAGCAGCCAAAGGGGGAGCAGGTGAGAGCCAGGCATGCAGGGAGCCAGTTTTTAAGCAGGCTCCTCATGAACACCAACTCTAGGAAACTGCCTGTCTCTCTGGTGCTACTACTGCCTCCAATACAGACAGCATGGTGGGGACACAGATGGCTACACAGGAGGTGGTACGCAGGGGGAGCCAGCCACCATCTCCTGCCAAGATGCCCTCCCCTGTGTGTAAACGTGTACCCGTTGAAAATTTAGCAGGTACACATTTACCAAAATTAATTTTAACATCCCTAATCCAGAAATAAGCATACTCTGAAGTCATGCAATCAAAAGGAGGAAACATAGGGATGTCTATTTATGTGCTGCCAATATTTTTCCCTGTAATGCAACGATGCTTAACTCTACACCCAGGGGCAGCTTCCACTCCTTAGAGCCAATTCCCTGTAGTTTGCCAGGCCTCCATTCTCCTCTTTAAAACATATTTCTTCAAGGTTTACAAAACCCTTTCGCAGAGACACCCCCTCACAAGAGCATAGGGACTTAAGGGAGCTGTTCTGCCTCTCCCTCCCCTCCACAGGCTCTAAGGCAGTGGTGGGCAACCTGCAGGCTATGGTCTACAAGTGGCACATCAGGGTTCTGTGTATGGTACCTGAGACATTTTGTTTATCATTGCCCATGTGTAGAGTTGGCAGATTCTGCTGGTTTTTGTCCACTTAGTTTTTTTCCTACCCACATTACTAAAGTGAAAAGCACATAAAGTGGGGCATGTGCTGACTGCACACAATATTGACCATGCAGCTCTATGCGTCCTCTGCATCCAAAGTGCTGCTACTGTTTAGATTACAGATAGACACATACAGTTAGCAAAACTACCTATCCCAAGAGACTATCTTAGTTACATCAATCTTGAGGTCACTGAGGCCTTGTCTACACTTACCACTGCAGGGACCCATCTCCCAAGCCCAATAAAGAAAAACCTGCTAAATCGACCTCTCACCCCGCCCCTGGACTCCGCGACAGCACAGTTATCGCGGGTAAGGGCAGCGGACGGGAGGAACTGGGGACACTGCAGAAATCCGGACTATGGGAGGCCGATTCCAGCCGCACTCACAGCTCGACCGACCCCCCTATTAGAGCCGGACACTCCTGGGGCCGACTCGCGCTTCCCTCCCTCCCAGCAGCGGTGCCTAACTGAGGGGGAGGCTCTCACGAGCCGCGGGGAGGCGCCAGGCTTGTGTCTCATGTTGCTCTGGGCCATCTCATCCCTGGCGCGAGAGGCCGCTGCGGACGAGACACCCCCCTGGCCGCGCTGGACCCGGGTTCGAGCCCCGCGGTGGGATCGGCTCGTAGCCCGTTATCCGAGGGCGGGGAAAGCGGCTCAGCCCGGCCGCAGCTCCTACAGGTGCCCCGCTGGGAAGCCGCGGGGTCCAGCCCCGTGCGGCCCTGGCGTAAGAGATCTCGAGCCCCTCAGCCTGCTCGTACCGGCTGCTGCACTTCCGGGCTGCCCTCCATCCCGAGCTCGACCCAGCACCTGGTGCCCCCTCCGGCGGCCGAACGCCCCCGACTCGCGCTTAGCTCGCCATCGCCGCTACCGCGCCTCAGGGGCCAATGAGAACGGCCCCGCCTCCGCCGCTTTCGGCCTCCATTTGCCCCACCTAGCGGGCTGCGTCATCACACGGCTCACGCGCCGGAACCGTTGTCCGGAGAAGTGCAAAGGCCCTGCGCGCGGAAAAGCGCCACCTCCTCAGCGCGCGCGCGGGGGGGGGGGCGTTGTTGGACCAGTGCCTGAGAAGGCTCCTTCCTGCAGCCCCTTCCCCTTTTCTGCGACTCAGACACTAGAGGCTAAACCTGACCTGCCCGCGCCGGGAGGGGGGGGGGGTGTGAAGGAATCTGCGCCTGCGCTGCAGTCGGCGCGTTCTAGCCTACACACTGAGCTGGTCTAGCGATCGCGCTGTAGCGCCCCTCCCCACGTAGTGTTAAATCGGTGGGGCGGCAAGGTAAAAGCTGCCTCTGCCGGCCCAGTCAAACGCACAGGGGATGGACCGGTTCCAGCTGTCTGAGTGCAGAAGCCGCTACTTGCCCTGCACATCAGTGGAAATCTGCTTTAAAGCACCAGCCAGCGGTGAGGATGCAGATTGCCACAAAGTTGCAGGCCTCCCGATACAACATTTGTATCCTCATCCAAAATTAGCCTGTGGGTATCTGCTTTATACCTACATCCCTGGATGTGGTTAGGCACAGAATTTGTGGATGCAGATGCAAATTTTGTACCTGGTCCATGCTGCTTTGAAACTTTTGCCCTATGTGGAGAAAGGAAAGCGATTCTGTTGGTTATTCCATTTCTGCCAAGTGGGAAGAAAAGCTAATTCTTCTGCTTTAATACACTTTAGGGATTTGGAACTATTGAGCTTTTCTACCATCATCAATTAGTGTAAATGGTACAATTAGAGAAAAATTCTATTAACTATATATACTTAGAACTAAATTCATAACACATACCTAAAAGAACCCAGCATCTATATGAAGTGGCCACAAGAAGGCAAGTTTTAATGAAAATGACTAATATTCTGAACATAGTAAACCAGTTACATCAGGGTACTTGATTGGTTTCATTCATATAATGCCCTGTATCTGATAATCAGTTTATACACTGTGATTACTAAAGTGCCAATATCAAACTACTGAGTACCTGTGCTAAAATGTTTAGCAGGAAATTATACTTATTTGACACAAAAGGCATAGTTACAGTAGGGATGTGAAGATTTAACTGGTAAGCCTCACCCTTAATGGATGAGCCTTATCGGTTAAGGGTCACTGGTGGTGCCTCAAGCAGCTCGCTGCCTGCCACAGGAAGGGGGCTGCTCCAGGGCTATGGAAGGCCCGCCATCAACAATGTCAGTTTAATCAATTAGTCCAGGGGTTCTCTAACTTTGTGATACTGTGACCATCCTCTAAATTGCTCATGACCCGCCCTGGGGGTCAGGACCCACAGTCTGAGAAATGCGGAGTTAACCAATTAAATGGAATTTTACATCCTGAGGCTACAATCAGATGAAGCAAAATCTTTCAACATCAATATAATGCCTACATTGAAGAATTGTCCCTAAGCCTTAAAAGTGGTTTAGTTTAACAATTTTAATTTCTCTCAAGCCAGCTAAATGCGCTAATACTACTACTAAGAAATAAGTTTAAGGCTTTCTAAATAGTTATTTTATTACATGATTGACATAGAACTAGTTACCTAGTTTCATTAGTATAAAGTTGAAAGGGCTAGTGTGTTCAGATTGATACATTTATTCACAATACTTTTTCCTTAAATTCAGCTTAGTTAGCACTATATTTAACATTTATCTTTAAGAATATTGTCCTAGTTTAAACACTAATCAAATTTATACTAGTAGTCAATCAGAAGTCAGACACTGCTTATTCCAGTGTATTAAGTGAACCAATCACATGAACAAATATAGAATTTGACTGGTGGAGCCATGAAAATTAGGGATGTTAAATTTAGATTAACTAATCAAATAGTCGATGGGATATCCATCAACTATTCAATTAGTCTATAAGGGCACCCCGACCATTGAACTGTAGCAAAAGCCCTGCCAAGCTCTTGCTACAGTTCAAAGGCATAAACCCTGCAGGGAGCACGGGGTCAGCAGGGGACTGGCCCAGTGCTCCCTGTGGCCCGTGTCTTTGAAATGTATAAGAGCCCTGCTGGAGCTCTAGTACATTACAAAAGCAGAAGCCCTGCAGGGAGTGCGCTGGCCCAGAGCTCCCTGCAGCGCCTCACCTTTTGAAATGGACAAGAGCCCCAGTGGGGCTTTAGAAGCCATGTGAGCTGAGACTACTTCAGTCCCCACTCCCGCTGTTTCCTGATGTGCGTCTACCTCCTCTGCCCCCTGCAAAGACAGTGCTGGGGGGAACCAGTTCTTTGTTCTATCAACTCTTTTAACATGAAATGATTAACAGACCTTTGAAAATTAAAGCCAATTTTTAATCTCACTTTTCATTTGCACCAATTGAAATAGCTTCACTAAGTTAGAGGAGTTATACCAGTGTAAGTGCAAACTAATTTCTAACTGGATCATCAGAAAGCAAAGAGGGGTAAATTGAGAACGCATTTTTACTAATCTGGTTTTAAAACTTTAAATTCTGTTACAAAAAAAGCTGTGAAGAGACAATAAACATGTTCAGTGAGGAACAATAACTTTATTTAAATTTTTTTCTTCATGCATACGCATGATAGAACCCCCAGTTGAACTTTGGCAAAAGTCACAACAAAAAAACAAAATCAAGCAGCCTATATAGAATGGTGAAAATGCCATGGGTAAGGACATTCTACAGTTTTACCGCAGAGAATATGCATTTAGAAACCTCACTTTGGCTCTGTCAACTATAACTATGTAATTAAATAAAGGCAGTCTTTTGAAATCACTTCTTCACTTCCCCAAGATCTTCAATGCTGTCATCATCCACCTGTAATAAAAAGATATTTTACATGGGGAAAAGTATGTATTTCTGTAAGGAACCTAGCACAGTAAAGAAATAGTCACTTTCTGAAGAGCTTCTTTTTAAAGCTCCCACCCTGTGATGAATTTTACATGAATGGAACTCTGAGTCCATGTAGAGCCCAATTAAAGTGAACAAGGTCAGCCACAGAAACCATTACATAATGGGCATCAACAAATGGTCAATATACAAGCCAGGACAGAGGCACAGAATCAAATCAATAAAAATGTCTTGTTAGAATTACATCAGTAGAACCAAACTACTTCTGAATCATCTGAATCAGTCCAAGTATTTAAACATTAGCTAATTTTGCAGTGGTAGCAACAGACATTCAGTTGAGAAGGAACTTGCTCAGTTGGGGAAACATTTCACACACAAGAAACAGTGTGGAAGAAATCATGGTGACGTGTATATCTATGTAGCTAGTTGTGGCCTTTATCACTAGAGTATCCAAGCACCTAGCAATTGATAATTATGTAGTTTTTTTAAAATAAGGGGCAATTTGGGTGTCAAGTTCATATGAAGAATTAGGTATTGTTTAGAAGTGAATATATCAAGGTAGACCCCAGCCCTCTTAGTTTGGTATCTTATATTTCTATCTGTGACCAATATGGAAATGAAAAAAATTTTCAGAATCAGATCATGCAAGCATGAGCTACAGCCTCATAATATGACTACTAATTTTATGGATTGTAATGTGATAAAAATAAATCTATTTTATATTTACCTCGGTCCACTTTTCTTGAATTACATCAATAATGTCATCTGTAAAGTCTCCCTGAATTATAATTTCATCTTCTCCTGTTACTGAGGCACCACAGGAGAACTTCTGAGCAAAAAACCTTTGTGCTTCCTTTAGATCAATTTCTGTTTATAGAGAAGAAATATATAGAATGAAGACATAATCAGTTTCATAGTGTCTTTTCTAACTTAAACGCCCAAAATTTAAACCTGGCTTTAATTAGAAAGGTATCAGAAGCAATTCATTTCATCATCATTACAGTTGTGCCAAGTTTAAAGTTAAAGCAGTGTGTAATGTATTTCAGGACCATTTATTCTCTGAATATGGCATAACTCGAGGATATTTTAGTGTTCTTTAATAATTTTTCTCTGAGTGGTCTCTACATGTTCCCACTCTTAGGTGAACCAATGATGCAGAGCTGCAAGGTTGGTTCATCCCAAAAGTGGGAAAGTACACAACCCATCTTAAACAACTGTGGTCAGATGTGAATAACCTTCATTTTTAGTAAATTACTTCAGCCAAAACCAAAGTGCTCCCTTTTTGAAACTTGATATTGCTTTTCTGAAATCTGGGTTCCCTCTAACACATATATACAATTCAAATAAATCACACGCAAAAGTTTAACTGCCTTCAGGGAAATTAAGACCTGTTTCACAGACACACATTATGTACTCTGAAAAGATTAAAGCTTGCCTTTTTTAGAAATATATGGGAAGTAAAAAAGTTTGGTGTGCATGTTGAGATGTTTTATATAGTAAAAGATGAGTGAACTGAGATTGCTGTGGCTGATACTCTAGCTTTAACTATCTATTTCATTGATTACAGACTGTATTACTAGGAAATTAATTTATGCATTCTGATTCCAAGAATCTGTGGGGAAATCCATTCACCTAATTTGTTTTCAAAAGCTTAATCAAATATGTATTGACAGATACCAAACTGCTTTTGATCACATGTACTGTCACTTTAAAAAAGTAAAAATACACACTACACCAAAGACTGACTTAAAAGCATACTGACATACTGATACTGAAATTGACAAACAGGTATAACCTTCTCTTGCTGTGTCTTTGATTACCTTTAAAAACAAATCAGTGAAAATAAAGGCCTTAAATGAAGATAGTATTTCAAGCAGAAAGAGAAGAAAAAGGTAATATACAACATAATGAAAAAAAAATATTTGAATAAAGGCTATTGACAATATCTTTCATTCTACTAAAAATTTGAAAATGGACCTTGGTTGTGACCAGATAAAGAAAAAAAGATTTGATAGTTCCTTACAACAATGAAAATAATTTATACAGCATCATAAATGTACAGGGCACCAATTTACAGTATTTGACAAACAGACTGTACCCGTATTAGGGCATAGAGGGAATTATTGATAAAGTAAAAAAAGATGTTGCTTGACACTGATTTTTAAGGAGAGGTCTAACAAAGCAGAGATAGGAGCACAAACACAGTAGAGCAGAAGAGTCAAACAAAGAGCAAAAAGAGAAAGTAATTCAACATTTTTTTGCTGACCTTTTTTTCCTGCTAATATGAACCAAGAAAAACATTGAGACTTGAGTTAATCTAAAGCTCAATAGTCAAAAGCCAATGCAGTAAGAATAATGAAGTGTTCACTTGACAAACTCACCAAAAGTTGCAAGACCACACACTCTTGTGACATATTTCTTTTTTGCTCTAGGAATTTTAGCTATCGTAACTTTCTGTGGTACAGTCTTCTTTTTCTGTTTTATCTGACCCCTTCCACCTTTGATACAGGACAAAATTAAATTAGTATGTAACCAGCCATTTCATATACTGCACTTGCACTTCAGAAAATAAGAACCTAAAATGCTAATTTTTTCCAGTCAATTTTGAAAAAGTTGTCATCACCCTTACTGCCATTTGTCAGACACATTCCAGCACACTTAAATTATAATAAACATTACATATCATCTTGCAGTGGTATTGTAGCTTTGTTGATAATATAACACATCACAATTGTCTTAGTTGTGCCATAACGGTACAATATTATGAAAGAAACATTAATACATGGTCAGCTAAAGTTGTAACATTAATTTTGGTTTCTTATTTATACTTATGACAGTGTTGACCAAAGGCCATTAAATCTAGAAGGATTAAAATACAGATGCAGGAAACTGGACTTCAGCAGTCAGTGGCTCTATAATACACAAAACTATTTTTACACACCTAGCCAATTAGAGAGCATTATTTTGTGTATTTAAATGCAGCATTTTCAGTAAAACTTCAGTAGTTATAGGCAAGTAACATTCACACTATAATAGTACTTGCACTGGATCTAGTCAACCCTGCAGTCTAAGGGTACATCTACACAGCAGCGCTAAAGCCAAAATAAGCTATGCAACTTAAGCTATGCAATTTGACATAGCTCAAGTTAAAATAGCTTATTTTGGCTTTTGGCACTGTCTACACTGCAGGAAGTCTGAGAAAGCGCACTCTTCCGCCGACTTTCTTTACACCTCATAAAATGATGGTTACAGGAGTCGGAGTAAGCAGTCCTCCAGCTCACCATTATTTTGACATTATGTCAAAATAACTGCTTGTATTGTAGACATAGACTGTTATTGCAGAATAATGTCAGTTATTCTGAAATAACACTGCTAGGTAGACATACCCTAACGTACAACTGCAAATTTTCCTGTTTTTTCAACTTTACTGAGTCATTTTTCTTACACAGAAACATGAAGCTTTTAGAACAAGTTATTTAGGCCAGTCTCTCATATCTTTGTATGGAACCCAATACAAGGGAGCCCCATAGGTGTTTGGGCCCTTTGGATGACAGCACTGACCTGAATGACCAGGAAATAAAACTTGCATCTTTTATACGCACTTAGCTTTGTTACCACCTTGACTGTTTTTGCCAAGCTGCTTAACGTAATCAGCACCATTTACCAATATGCAGGAATATTTAGGGACAGGATTTGGTTTGTGCATCATTATCTCATCAGCTAATACGTGCGCTTTATAAAATAACCCAAAAAGTTAAGATGTACTACACTGTTTCAACAGAATGAAAAAAGCATCCCAAAGTAGACAAATATTTCACAAACTGTATGTATAAGACAGGTTCTACGTTTATGGGCTGGATTAATACTACAATCAACTATAAGACCTTGCCTCTCTTTTGCTTTTTCTTCTCCTCCTCTTCTCCTGCTGTTCCTTGACCTTCTCCAAGCCCAGCTTCCTGCTTTGGTGAATTTTCTTATTTTATATATATATATAAAAAAAAGGTTAATAAGCAGCATTCTTACACGTCTGACATATTGCATCTGTAAGAGGATTCTCAGGCTTAGTAAGATGTTATTTTAGTGCCTATTCTATCAATGCAGTATCCCATCTGCAGACATTTGTTAAATGGATAGCATTATATCACCACATTTTCACAAATAAAAAATCAAACATTAAGAAGCCTTAGCATCAGGCTACATTCACTATTCCAAAATAGTCTCTTCATATAATGGTTTATTAGAAAGAGATAAGATTGTACCCCTTTCCACTAAGGGCGTAATAGTGTAGTCAATTAACTGATTAACCGATAAGCAAAGCTCATTGGTTAATGCTAAAGACTACATGCATTTCCTCCCTTCCCCCTCAGTAAATTTTTTAGCAGGCTGGCCAGCAGCCTGGCTCAGTCCTGGCTGCTGGTGGGTCCAGGACCTACCCCTGCTACAGCTCTGCATTTAAAAGTGTATTAGGAGCCAGGCAGGCAGCTCTGCTCAGTCCTGACTCGCACTGGGTCCGGGAGTTCAGACCTCCCCTGGATGGGGACTGCTGCCACCCTGCACTGCTGCCTCTGTATCAAAAATAGCAGTGTGGGGTGACAGGCAGCTGATCCACCAGGGGAGCTGGTTTTTAAACGGGCTTCCCTCATGAACCAGCTCCCACCTCGCACACCACACTGCTGCCTCTGATGCAGAGTGGTAGGGAGCTCCTTGGAAGTGGGGCCTAAGCACACTGGCTGCTGGCCACGACCCCAGGCACTATAGAATAGTTGAGTAGCTGATAAGAATTCATGAGGTTAATCACCTATTCAATTAACCGATATTTAACATCCCTAGTTTCCACCCAAAACATGTATTTTCACCAATAATACTTCCTGTTTAGAATCCCAATAAATAGAGTTTATTACTTTTCCACCTAATGGTGGTTTAGCTTTAAACTCATTCACCAGTCAAATAGCAATAGCAATTCTGGATGTAATTAACTGAACAGATGACTGGGTGCAATAGGAAATTTCTGTGTAGCTGTAAATGTCAAGTTAGACATTATTTGACAGACTATAGCATATTCTCACATACTGTCAAGCTACTATTTTACAGCGTGTAAACATGTACAAGACCTTCACAGAAGCCCTATCCATAAGACACCATGATATCTTCCATACACAACAATCTAAATTTTAAATGTGATGTGACCAGAGAAAAGAGACAATAAGGTAGCAAAGAAGGTCAAAAGTTAGTACAATGCAATTACGTGGATCAGAGAATGGACAGATGTAGAATGTTCAATTTCACCAATGTACCACCACAGCATATAATTCTTGCAGGATGTAGAGTTTGGTTTTGTTTACAATCCTGACATTAGATCACAAGCCCTGATCCAATGGAAAAATAGGAAAAGAGATTCTTACCTACAGTAAGTTTTGCAAATTCATTTGGAAAATTCTTCTCTAACCATTGTCTGCATTTAGCCACATCAGGCATGTATTCACAGTACTGGGGGAAAGACCACATATAAATTATATGAGATATGAGAAATTACAAAATATACCACTAATAAATAGCAAGAGTCTGATTAACACACAAATTAGCAGCAAGGTAAAATGAAATCTATTTCTTCACTTTGCCTGAGAACATGTACTTCAGTTGATTTCATTTGTTAACTGGCAGTAAAGTTTTAGGTCTGGATTGTGGAGTGAAAAAGAGCTGCTGTGCAATCAGAACTTATAGGGTATGTCTACACTAGCCCCCTAGTTCGAACTAGGGAGGCTAATGAGGGCGACCGAAATTGCAAATGAAGCGTGGGATTTAAATATCCCACACTTCGCCCAGGAACATGCTAATGAAGCGTGGGATATTTAAATCCTGCGCTTCATTTGCAATTTCAGAGTCCCTCATTAGCCTCCCTAGTTCAAACTAGGGGGCTAGTGTAGACATACCCATAGAGAAGTTAGGATAACGCGCAGTGAAAAAAAGCTGAAGTAACAGGATCAGCCTATATTGGGGAAGTCTAGGTTGGATAATAGGAAAAACTATTTCACTAGGAAAGTGGTGAAGTACTGGAATGGGTTACCCAGGGAGGTGGTGGAATCTCCCTAGAGATTTTTAAGTCTCGGCTTGACAAAGCCCTGGCCAGGATGATGTAGTTCAGGTCGGTCCTGCTTTCTGCAGGGGGCTAGACTCTATGACATCCTGAGGTCTCTTCCAGTCCTAGGAGTCTATGATTCTATTATTCTATAATTCTATGCTCTGAACCATTTAACAGGAGACATTATTAATTCCTCATACCAATAGGGGCGAGGCAGGGCAATTTTTGAAGGTGGTCTGTTTGCTTCCCAAGTGGCTTGGAGAAAAGTCTTTTTGTATAACTCAATGGTGTCTCCTATATCAATATTAGCTGATTCCAAGTGAACTCTGCATATTCTTCAGTCAAATATTAGCTGTATCACAAAACTTTAAAGGCTGATGCATAGCAGGCATAGAAGGGCAGCAAGAACCCCCATAGTTTGTACATGGGGGGGGATCAGATTCAGGGAAGGGAAAATAAATCCAAACACGAAATTAACTTACCTCTGTTGGCAATGAACAGACTGGGAAAAGAAAAGAAGGAGATTATTAAGAAATTTAACTCCCCTATTAATATTTCATATCAAGAACCATCCTTTTGTCATTTGAATTTTGGGTGACTTTTTATGCCATTATTTTGACATTATTGCTCTGCTAGCAACTCAGCACTCAGCCCGGAGTTCTGAAAAGGTACCAAAAAACTCTCTACTACATTTTTATGAATTGCTATCTACTAAATAAAATTCTAAGAACAAGGAAAAGTATACCCCATCTCATCAACTCTAAATTATTCTATTGCTTTCCACTATATTATAGGTTTAATAAAGAGAAATGCAAAGTGCTCCACTTAGGAAGGAACAATCAGTTCCATACATACAAGATGGGAAGCGACTGTCTAGGAAGGAGCATGGCGGAAAGGGATCTAGGGGTCATAGTGGACCACAAGTTGAATATGAGTCAACAGTGTGATGCTGTTGCAAAAAAAGCAAATATGATTGTAGGTTGTATCAACAGGTGTATTGTAAGCAAAACTCGTGAAGTCATTCTGCTGCTCTACTCTGCACTAGTTAGGCCTCAGCTGGAGTACTGTGTCCAGTTCTGGGCGCCACATTTCAAGAAAGATGTGGAGAAATTGGAAAGGGTACAGAGAAGAGCGACAAGAATGATTAAAGGTTTAGAGAACATGACCTATGAAGCCAGGCTTCATGAACTGGGCTTGTTTAGTTTGGAAAAAAGAAGATTAAGAGGGGACATGATAGCGGTTTTCAAATATCTAAAAGGGTGTCACAAGGAGGAAGGAGAAAATGTGTTCCTCTTGGTTACTGAGGACAGGACAAGGAGTAATGGGCTTAAAGTGCAGCAGGGGAGGTTTAGATTGGACATTAGGAAAAAATTCCTAACTGTCAGGGTGGTCAAATATTGGAATAAATTGCCAAGGGAGGTGATGGAATCTCCCTCTCTGGAGATATATAAGAACAGGTTAGATAGACATCTGTCAGGGATGGTGTAGACGGAGCTTGGTCCTGCCTTGAGGGTGGGGGGCTGGACTCAATGACTTCTTGAGGTCCCTTCCAGTCCTATTATTCTATGATTCTATGATAGTCGTTACCTTTCTCTACTACTGGAATATGCTGCCTACCTATTACTAGCTACCCTAAATAGTACTGGGCATGTATGAATAACAAAATGAAGATGCCACTGTGAACCTGCACCTCTGAGCAAACTAGGAAGGGATTCAGTGAGGTACACCCGCTTCACCCCCTTGCTGTCTCTATCAGAAGCAGCAAAGGGAGGGGTGATGCATATAGTTTATGGGATTAACCGAAAAACCCAGGCTTATTGGTTAATTGTGTAGTCATCTATATGTTGACATCTCTAGGGCCTATATCCTATACTATACAAATGTAATGGGGGAGACGAGTATTTTGTGGGTCCTGACCAAAAAGTGTTTCACAAGATTATTTTAGTGTGATCATGGTATTGCCACTCTTACTTTAGCTCAGCCTTCAGAGCTGGGCTTCTGGAGAGGTGTGGATGCTGGCTGGATGCCCAGCCCTGAAGGTAGCACCCTGGCAGCATCAGCAAGGTGGCAATACTGTTCCATAGCACCCTTACTTCAGCATTGCTGCCTTCAGCGCTAAGCAGCCATAGAGTGGTGGCTGCTAACCAAGACCCATCACTGAGAGCAACAATGCAGAAATAAAGGGGCCAATATCATAATATGACATACTTATTTCTGCACTGCTGCTAGCAGTTGCCACTCTGTGGTCATGCAGCTCTCACGGAAGCATCCCTTCCAGCAACAGCACAGAAGTAAGGGTAGCAGTACTACAAACCTCCCTACAATAACTTTGTGACCGCCCACAACTCCTTTTTGGGTCACAACCTCCTACAATTACTACACTGTGAAAATTCAGATTTAAATAGCTGAAATCATGACATTTAATTTTTTTCATAGCCTATGACCATGACACTGACCAAAACTGTCTATGAATTAGGTAGGAAGGAGAGCCCTAGTCATTTTTTCCACACAGTATGCCTTAGAATTAAAGTTCAGCATGAGAGTAATCTCTATAGTCAGGGAGAACAAAAAGCAGAGAATGCCCAGAGCTTTCGGGCAAAATAAGCAAACATCATTTCTTGAGGCAGACAATATTTGGTTGTATCAACAGGTGTGTTGTAAGCAAAACTCGTGAAGTCATTCTGCCGCTCTACTCTGCACTAGTTAGGCCTCAGCTGGAGTACTGTGTCCAGTTCTGGGCGCCACATTTCAAGAAAGATGTGGAGAAATTGGAAAGGGTACAGAGAAGAGCGACAAGAATGATTAAAGGTTTAGAGAACATGACCTATGAAGTCAGGCTTCATGAACTGGGCTTGTTTAGTTTGGAAAAAAGAAGATTAAGGGGGGACATGATAGCGGTTTTCAAATATCTAAAAGGGTGTCACAAGGAGGAAGGAGAAAATGTGTTCCTCTTGGTTTCTGAGGACAGGACAAGGAGTAATGGGCTTAAAGTGCAGCAGGGGAGGTTTAGATTGGACATTAGGAAAAAATTCCTAACTGTCAGGGTGGTCAAATATTGGAATAAATTGCCAAGGGAGGTGGTGGAATCTCCCTCTCTGGAGATAATTAAGAACAGGTTAGATAGACATCTGTCAGGGATGGTGTAGGTGGAGCTTGGTCCTGCCTTGAGGGTGGGGGGCTGGACTCGATGACCTCTCGAGGTCCCTTCCAGTCCTATGATTCTATGATTCTATGAATTATTGGATCATCTAGTTAATTTTGCTAATGCAGAGAGAAGCCAATATCCAAAGAGAGGAGCAGAGCCTCATAATACATTTAGACAACTGGACAGTACTTCATTAGGGTTTTCTGCAAAACCCTATGATCAGATTATAGCCTGAAGCATCAGGTTTAATAACACTGATAGATATACTGAATAACTCAAAATTATTTAGTCCCTTTTTAAAGCTAGCCATAATATTTGACTCTGACCTGAAGCAACAGTGGATAAAAAAGGCACACCCAACCGAAGAGAGAATCTCCTTTTTTTAGTTCTAATAGTATTACAGTAACATCTAGAGGCCCCCAATCAAGATCAGAACGGCTTTGTTATTGGCACTTTAGTCTATACAGAAAGGGCCTTAGCCCAGAAATGTTTACAGTCTCAAGTGTGACACCCATTAATTTAGAGAGAAACTCATTCTTCTTGAAAAGGAAGTCTCAACTGGCATGTGGAGGATTATGAAGTCCTGTCTCAACATACATACCATGTGATAGTACTTTGAATATCAATGCTAGATTAAGAGTAAAAACAGATATCCACAGCATGAAGCACTGCACAAAGACGACTACACAGGGCAAAAAAGCAGATCCCTCCCCCAGTTCTGCATGCAGAGACATATGTGGCTAGAAGCAGATCTCTCTATCACTTGCATTGAGCTATTATCATTCATACAGCACCAGCAGCATCAAATGTAAGTGCCTCCTCAGCACTTGCCTCCACAGTAGAGGACCCGGAGGGGATAGTCTGCATCTGACCTGGCGTTGCTCCTTAGGTCTCCTTTGCAGTCAGGGACTGTGGACTCAGCTGTATCCATTGCCATCTCACAAGTCTGCAGGCCACAAGAGGAAAGAATTTGGACAGGTTGAATCTCACTGATCCGGCACTCTCAGGACCTGACTGGTCCCAAACAAGGGGATTTGCCAGACCAGGGAAGGTCCCTCCCCTTGTGGCCATGCTGCCACCACACTAGGGTTCCAGGCTGCCCCTGCTGCTGCTTTAACATCTCCCCACCCCGCCCCGGGGCTCTCCCTGACCCTGCTGCTGCTGGGTGTAGAGCACCACAGCCAGAGCTGCACAGCCAGGGCAGAGCTCTGTAGCCATCTGGCTCTGGGTCTAGAGCTCTGTGACCAGGATAGAGGGACGGGGATGGAGCTCCGCACCTGGGGCCAGAGTTCCCTGGCTGCCACTGGGACAGGAGTTCCCTGGCCACAGGAGCTAGAACACAGCTGGAGCTACAAGTCCGGGGCCAGGGGCAAAGCTCCCTGGTTGTCGTTGGGGTCAGAGCTCCCTGGTTTCTTGGGCCGGGGAGCTCCACTGGGGCTAGAACTCCCCACTATGCCATCTGTCCATCACCCCTACCTCCCACTCTGGGCTTCCAGCTGAGTTGCTAGTTCCCCTTACAGCAATCCTTCCCTGCCACCAGAGCTCTCTCTTCCTGGACTCTGTGATTCAGGAACATCCATGGTCCTTGCTGGACCCCGGATGTTGCCAGACCAGGGAGTCTGGGTTAAGGGAGGTACAACCTGCAGCAATACAGGAGGACAAAGTGTAAGACTATGTCTACACTGGCTATTAAATGACAAAACTTTGTCTTTCAGTGGTGTTCAAATGATACGCATCTCCTAAGACAAACACTTGAAGGATTACAAGTGCCAGTGTGAACAGTGCTTTGCTGTCAAATGCCACTTATTGGGGTTAAAGTATTTTGTCAGCAGAAGAACCAACAGTGACTCCGCTTCACAACTTTTAGCAACATGTCATACTGCTAAAAGCTGCACAGTGTAGACAAAGCCTAAGACATCTGCATTATGTGCCCATTTTAAAGGGCTGCAGAGGCTGAGATTAAAGCTGACATAGCTATAAGGAGGAGGACAACAGGACGGGGGCAATTGGAAAGAGCAGAGAGAACTAGGGAAGAAGGGATAAGAAACAGGCAAATATGTGGAGACAGTATCATGAGTTGTGGGTGCACAGAGGATAAGATATAAGGAGGGGCATTGATACACAGCACAAAGGAAGGGTGTGGAAGTGAAACATGCAGACTGAAGCAATGGGTGACATGAGATGTGCTACAACAATCCATATGAACGGAGGGCATATTGAGGAGCTGTAGATACAGCAAAGTTATACATTAGCAGGATTGGGACAAATGTCTGGGGTGCTTGCAAGAAACATGACATGTCCAGGAATTGGTGGCATATGGGCTATGGAGAGGACAGGCGATAGTTTTTAAATGGGGGCCAATTCATAAATTTCTGAAGTGGTCCCGGGCCACCCCAGAAGGGGCGGGACTTTGGGCAAAAGAGGCAGGGCTAGGGCACATCTCATGCTTCCCCACCCACAGACCCTGATTGGCCTCGGAGTAGGGGAGTGCCCAAAGTCTCCTCCTGCTATGGTGCCTAGAGAGAATCGTCAGCTGTTTTAAAACAGCTGGCAGTTCCCTCTAGGTGCTGCAGTGGGAGGAGATTTCACATGCTCCTTCTGCCCCCAGCAAATGTGGGTACAGGGAGCATACAAAATCCTTTGCCCCTACCCCCACCCTTCTAGAGAACCGCCAGCTGTCTTAAAACAGCCTGTGGTTCCCTCTGATGGCTCGCATCCCGGGTGGCGGAAGAGATTTCCCACGGATCCCCTGCGCCCAGAGCTTAATTAGCCTGGGGATAGGGGAGCAGCAGAGGACCACATCCAGCCTCTTGAGGCTGCTTTCCCACCCCTTTGCTGGGGGAATGTTGGGCCTGGAGGAACTGGCAGAAATAAGGATATCTATCAGATTGGGACATGCCAGAGAAGGTGGAGCAGACATAAGGTGACCAAATGTCCTGATATTATAGGTCAGGGCTACTCAACACACGACCCGTGGGCCGCATGCAGCCCGTCTGTTTGCGGCCCACATTGTGGTTTTGAGTTTACGTGGAGCTCAATATGCAGCCCACAGGTGGGAACCAAAACAAAAAAGTAGTCAATATAATGGTCTTCTATTGATATGTGTTTTAGTAGTTACATTCCTGGACTGTCCTTGCTCATTAAAAGTGCTGTCATATGGATGGAAATTGGGTAAATATTGCATTTTAATAATATCAGCAGAACTGACTAAAATGGAACCTGTGTGTTGTGTAGTCTTGCTTAATCTTTGTGTTCATGCAGTCAATGTGAAAGAAGCTATTTGCATATGTGTGTGTATATATTTGCATGTATATGCAACCACACTTAAGTTGCAGCCCTTGGCATGTCCTCTGAGTATCATTGGGGCCACCGGAGCTTCCTAAGTTGAATAGCCCTATTACAGGGGCTTTGTCTCACATAGGCACCTATTAGCCTCTGACCCAGTCCCTGTTTCTCACACTTGCTATCTGATCTCCCTATCTAGAGAAGGTGAGCCTTGCCTGAGGGAATCAAACCAACTGGGGGCATGTGAAGGGAGCAGTGCAACAACAGCTGGGGGGCGGATGTGTGAAGGAGGTGCTGGATGGGGCTGGAAGGAGTGTGTGTGAGAGAAGGGGTAGTGTCAGAGGAGGTGGGAGGCGTGTGTGTGAAGGGGGTAGGGCCAGAGCAAGCGGGGCTGTGAGAGGGGATTCAGAGGGGACCGGAAGGAGGGCAGTTGTGAAGGGAGCAATGCCAGAGGAGGGGGATGGGTGTCTGGGGGCTGTCAGAGGGGATTGGAAAGAGGGGGCTGGAAGGAGGAGGGTGAGAAGGGGGAAGTGCCAGAGGAGGTGGGGACGGGTGTATGAAGGGGTACTGGAGGAGATTAGAAGGAGGGTGGAGTGAAGGGGGCAGTGCCAGAGGAGGTGGGGAGAGATGGGTGAGGAGGGCTGGAAGGAGGGGTGTGCAAAACTGGCAGTGCCAGAGGAGGGAGGGCAGATGTCTGAGCGGGGTCAGAGCGGATTGGAAGGAGGGGTATGTGAAGTGGGCAGGGCCAAAGGACAGAGGGGTTGGAAGGGAAGGGAATGGAAGGAGGGAGGTGAAGGGGGCAGTGCCAGAGGAGGTGGGGCAGGTGAAAAGGGTCGGAGGGGCTTGGAAGGAGGGGGGCTTGAAGGCGGCAGTACCAGAGATGGGGGGGCAAGTGAAAGGGGCTGGAGGGGATTGGAAAGAGGAGTGTGTGAAGGCGGCAGTACCAGAGATGGGGGGGCAAGTGAAAGGGGCTGGAGGGGATTGGAAAGAGGAGTGTGTGAAGGCGGCAGTACCAGAGATGGGGGGGCAAGTGAAAGGGGCTGGAGGGGATTGGAAAGAGGAGTGTGTGAAGGGGGCAGTGCCAGAGAAGAAGGGATATGTGAAGGGAGGGTCTGAGAGGAATGGGGATGCAAAGAGGGCAGGACCAGAGGTAGGGGCAGGTTGCTGAGAGGCACTGGGTGGGTCTGGAAGGAGGGGTGTGCAAAGGGGGCAGTGCTAGAGGAGGAGGAGCAAATATGTGAAGGGCGTGGGAGGGGACTGGACTGGAAGGAGAAGGATGAAGGGGGCAATGCTAGAGGAGATGGGGGGCAGACGTCTGGGGGGCAGAACAGGTTGGAAGGAAGGGGCTGTGAAGGGGGCAGAGGCGGAAGGATGGAAGGAGTCGGAGGGGACTGGAAGGAGTCGGAGGGTGCAGGGCCAGAGGAGGCGGGTTGGGTGAGGAGGCGTCAGAGGGATTGGAAGGAGGGGAAGTAAAGGAGGCAGGTCTGGAGGTGGGGGTAGATAGCTGCGGTGGGTTTGAGGGGATTGGAAGGATGGGGGCTGAAGGGGCAGGCCCAGGGCGGAGGGCAGGAGGGGTTAAGGGAGATGGGCGGGGCTGGAAGAAGAAAGGAGGCATTACCAGAGGAGTGGGGGCAGGTAGGTGGGTGAGGGGAAAGAAGGGGATTGGCAGGAGTGGGGTGTGCAAAGGGGGCAGTGCCAGAGGAGGAAGGCTGGAGACAGTGGGAGGGCACTGGGAGGAGGGGAAGTGAAGGGAGCAGTACCAGAGGAGGTGGGGGCAGGTGAGGGGGCTTGGAAGAGACTGAAGGGAGGGAGTTGAAAGGGGCCAGAAGAAGGAGAGTCAGAGGGGATTGGAAGGAGAGGAGGGGAGCTGAAAGTGGCTGGGCAGGGCTGGAAGGAAGAAGGGAGCAGTGCCAGAGATGGGGGGGGGGGGGCGGAAATGTGAAGGGAGGGTTGGAGGAAATTGGAAGGAGGGGGGTGAGAGGTTGGGGGGCTGAAAGGGGGCAATGCCAGAGGGGGGGTGAATGGGGCAGGGCCAGAGGAAGGGGAGGGAGTCAAGAGGGGGGTGAATGGGGCAGTGCCAGAGGAGGGGGGGAGTTGGACGGGGGTGAATGGAGCAGAGCCAGAGGAGGGGGGGAGTCAGAGGGGGGTGAACGGGGCAGGGCCAGAGGAGGGGGGGGTCGGAGGGGGGTGAACGGGGCAGGGCCAGAGGAGGGAGGGTCAGAGGGGGGGTGAACGGGGTAGAGTCAGAGGAGGGGGGGAGTCGGACGGGGGTGAACGGGGCAGGGCCAGAGGAGGTGGGGTCAGAGGGGGGGTGAACGGGGCAGGGCCGGGGGGGGAGAAGGTCGGAGGGGGGTGAACGGGGCAGGGCCAGAGGAGGGGGGGGTCGGAGGGGGGTGAACGGGGCAGGGCCAGAGGAGGGGGGGGTCGGAGGGGGGTGAACGGGGCAGGGCCAGAGGAGGGGGGGTCGGAGGGGGGGTGAACGGGGCAGGGCCAGAGGAGGGGGGGTCGGAGGGGGGGTGAACGGGGCAGGGCCGGGGGGATCGGAGGGGACTGGAAGAAGTGGGGGTGCGAAGGGGGCAGGGCCGGGGGGCTGGCGGGAGGGGCGGTGTGAAGGGCGGGGCCGGCGCGGCGCGGGGTGAGCAAGGTCCCGCGGGGAGCGCGCGCAGGGTCCTCACCCGGCTGTCCCCTCACGCCGCAGTCTCGGGGGCGGCTCCTGCTGCTGCTGCTACCGAGCCCAGCAGCACATGCAGCTCCCCGACTAGCCGCGCGAGAGTGGGCCAGAGCGCTGCCTTATCGCGAGAGCTCGACGGAAGGGACCCGCCAAGCCTCGTTCTGCGTGACGTTTCGAGAGGGTGGAGCCTGGGTTTGGCAGGGGCGAGGTGTGAGTCGCTCTCTATGGGAACGTGCTGAGCTATTAGGGCCACCGTAGGGTGTACTCGGGTGGGGGCGGCGCAAGGAAGCTAAGGTGCAGTCTTCGTTCGGCCACCGGAGGCGAGGCCGCTTTTAACACGTGCGGGAGCCAATGGGGCGTTGCTCTTGCAGCCAAGTCTCTTGGACCCGCACAGAAGGGGGGATCCTGTGCCGCAGGCGGGGGTGAGGACAGCACAGGGGAAGGGCTGAGCTGTTACACCAGCCTGGGCTTAGAGGGGTGCGGCTCCCCATCACCCAGCGTGTAGTAAACAATGCGCGTCTGTCTGGCACTTCTTATCCACTGGTCTCAGCGCATTGCACGAGGCAGGTCAATTAGTGTCTCCCCCATTTTACAGGAAGAGGGACAGGCAGGTGAAGTGACTTTCCCAAGGCTGCTCCGTTACTGACACACACATCCCTTCTAGGGTGTAGATATTAGCTAGCTGTGATACAAAGATGTTTCTCTGAATATACTTACAGGAGAGGCACAGCATGCGGAGAGGGCAGTTAGTTTACTTGGGGTACGTAAACCCACATTGCCAAATCAGTTTCATCTCATCTTGCAATATTTATTTTTTTAAGACTTTCAGCTCCTAGTTATTTTTTGTCACAATCTAGCACAGAGTGAGGGGGTGAGCTCACAGAAGACCCTGGGGGAGGGGCTTCCAGGAGTGCTGACAGGGCCACTGCCATTTGCTTTCCCACTCTCTGGGCCTCCTCACCACCTATCCTGCAGGGCCAGCTTCCTGGTCTCCCTCAGCCAAGATACCTTGCTGAGATCAGTGCCCTCCTCTGCCCCCAGGAAGCAGTAAAGATACTGAATCTCTTCTGGTCCAAGGAAAGGCCAGTTTAGGCCCCAGCTTCCTGAGATACCACTCCCCAAATGGGATCAAAACCCACCAATGAATTACTTGGGTAAGCTCCCTTTAGCAATGAAAGGGGAAATGTACACACTGGTTGCCCCTCCCTGCCAGGTAAAAATTATTTTCATTGGGCTTGATAGAAAATAAAGTGTTTTTATTAACAACAAGCAGTAGGATTTAAGTCAGGGCTACTCAGCACATGGCTTGTGGGTCACATGTGGCTCATGGCCCATTTATTTGTGGCCTGTGGTCTGATTTGGGTTTATGTGGCTCAACACGCGGTCTGCAGGTGGGATCCTTTGAACGTGGCCTCTATTGGGAACACACTCCACAATGACGAGGCATCTTCCATGCGGGGTGAGCACTGAAAGACACAAGTGGACAGGCTGGCTGGACCAGATGGGTACAGAGTGTCAGTGTTTCTAGTCCCCAGAGAGGAGGTGTCAGGAGCTGGGGCATTGTGGGAAGTGCTGGCTACTTAGCCTTGTGGGCAGAATCTAAAAAGTGCTGACTGGCTCACACTGGCCATGTTTGGGTCTAGCGCCACAACTTAAATCTTTGTTTTCATGCCAATAAGCGTGAAAGAAGTTATTTGCATATACTTGCATATATATTTACATGTATATGCAACCACACTTAAGCTGTGGCCCACTGCATGTGCTGTGAGTATCATTGTGACGCTCGGGGCTTCCAAAGTTGAGTAGCCCTGATTTAAGTGGTAGTAAGTGAGAACAGGCAGAGCAAAGTAGATTACAAATCAAACGTAACAAAAACTGCTAAGCTAATTCTGACACTAACTAAAATCCTCAGAACAAACTATAAACTCACCCTAAAACTGTCTCATTTCCAGCACAACCTTCCAAACCAGGGCTGTCCCTCACCTTGGAGCCTTTAGTTCACCCTCTTCACATCTGCCCAACCAGCCCAAAGACCCAGACTACTACCTTCCTATTGTTTTTAAAGATTCCCTCCTGGGAATTCACCTGGCCAGTTGGGGTGAACATGTGACTTTCCCAGACCAACCACTGCTAAGACTTAAAGGACAAAAGAAAGTGTTGGTCATCAAGTTGGTCATCAAGACATTGCATCTTTAATGCTATTCATTCACACATTTAAAACCATAAAGCATTCCCCAGTCCATATGTCTAATTTTATACACAAGAATGACACACATACCAAAATGAGATGAACAGATCTAGCAGATTAAGATATGAAGATTGATAGGTTACATGAAGTAATTTGCTCAAAGCACTTTGGAGTTATGTACATTTGTACCCATAAGTCCATTTCATAAAGCATCAGGGGGTCCATCACGTTGAGACTCTCAGCTTGCATCTTTCTAGCTCTCATGTTGCAGAGAAAAGGTACAAAATGTGAGCCAATGGTACCCAAAAGTTTCAGAAGCTAAGCCCTTGTCTACACTACAGAGATCATGTGTGTCCGATATTTTTTTGAAAGCCATCTTTGGCAGCAGAACACAGAGACTCCCAGTCCCCACTCCTGGGTGCCACAGCTAAGCGTTACACCAAGGTGACTCAACTTTGGAAGTCCTGGGAGCCACAATGATACCTACCGCACATGCTGAGGGTAGGGTTACCAGATGGCTTTCAAAATAATATCAGACATACAAGATCTCAGAATGGGGGGAGGGGAGGAACCAGCTGGGAGGGGTTCGGGGGAGCAGGGCTGATCGGGGGCAGGGGGCAACTGGCTGGCGGGAAGCAGGGCTGGGCGGGGAGGATAGGAGGAGCAGATCTGATGGTGGGGGGAGGGGGAGAATGGCTGGCAGGAAGCAGGGCTGGCCAGGAAGGGGTCAGGGGGAGCGAGGCTAGCCGGGGTGATTTTGGGGTGGAGGCTGGCCAGCGGAGAGCTGGGCTGGCCAGGAGGGGGTCGGGAGGAGCAGGGCTGTCCAGGGGAAATTGGGGGAAGGAACCAGCTGGTGGGAAGCAAGGCTGGCCAGGAGAAGGTTGGCGGGGGTGGGGCTGGCCAGGGGAAATAGGGGTATTGGGAGGCGGACCAGCTGGTGGAGAGCGGGGCTGGCTGGGAGGGGGTCGGGAGGAGCAGGGCTGGCTGGGGGAGATTGGGGGAAAGGAACCAGCTGGTGGGAAGCAGGGCTGTCCGGGAGAGGGTCGGAGGGGAGCGGGGCTGACTGCGGCGGTGCGGGGGAGACGACTGGCAGGCAGGGAGCAGGACTGGCCGGGCGGGGGAGGAGGGGTCAGAGGGGAAGAACTGGCTGGTGGGGAGAGGGCTGGTTTGGGCACACACAGATCCTGGAGTGCTGCCCATCCCGTGCATGGTCCCGGCAGGGTGCATGAGTGAGTCCGACCCCAGAGATTCCATCCCGCCTCACCCCCGCCCCCTCCTCCCTACTGCGTAGCTGTGTACTGCCTGGCTGGTAGACACGTTCACGCACTATGCAACTTTGTACTGATACTCAGGATAACAATAAAACTTACTTAATTAGAAAATACTGGACATTTATATGTCGGGTATTTTCTCAATTTGTTTCCCGGACAGAAAGCTCAAATACCGGACTGTCCGGTTCAAAACCAGACACCTGGCAACCCTAGCTGAGGGCTGAAACTTAAATGTGGTTGCATATACATGCAAATATATATACACTCAGCTTCTTTCACATTTTGGGCATGAATACAAAGATTAAGCAAGACCACATAACACACAGGCCCCATTTAAGTCAGTTGTGCTGATATTAATAAAATGCAATATTTACCCGATTTCCATCCATAGGACAGCACTTTTAGTGAGCAATGACAGTCCAGGACTTAAACTACTAAAACGCATATCACCAAAAAACCATTATATTGACTACTTTTTTTGGGGGGGGGCTCTCACCTGCAGGCCGCATATTGAGCCCTGCGTAAATCCAAACCACACCACTGGCCGCAAACAAACGGGCTGAGCGCCGCATATGGCCCATGGGCCACATATTGAGAAGCCCAGCACTATAACATGTACCCTCTCCCTCCACACCTGTTCTCGCACCTCACTCCATTCCAAAGCCTGTAACCCCTCACCCCTTCTTACATCCACTGGCCCAGCCCAGAGGCTGCACCAGCACCCAAATTGCACCCCCCCCACTCTCCCTCCCGCACCCAAACTGCACCCCCCCACTCTCCCTCCCTCACCCAAACTGCACCCCCCCACTCCTCCTCCCGCACCCAAACTGCATCCCCCCCACTCTCCCTCCCTCACCCAAACTGCATCCCCCCCACTCTCCCTCCCTCACCCAAACTGCACCCCCCCCACTCCTCCTCCCGCACCCAAACTGCATCCCCCCCACTCCTCCTCCCGCACCCAAACTGCATCCCCCCCACTCTCCCTCCCTCACCCAAACTGCACCCCCCCCACTCCTCCTCCCGCACCCAAACTGCATCCCCCCCACTCCTCCTCCCGCACCCAAACTGCATCCCCCCCACTCTCCCTCCCTCACCCAAACTGCACCCCCCCACTCCTCCTCCCGCACCCAAACTGCATCCCCCCCACTCTCCCTCCCTCACCCAAACTGCATCCCCCCCACTCTCCCTCCCTCACCCAAACTGCATCCCCCCCACTCTCCCTCCCTCACCCAAACTGCACCCCCCCCACTCCTCCTCCCGCACCCAAACTGCACCCCCCCCACTCCTCCTCCCGCACCCAAACTGCACCCCCCCCACTCCTCCTCCCGCACCCAAACTGCACCCCCCCCACTCCTCCTCCCGCACCCAAACTGCACCCCCCCCACTCCTCCTCCCGCACCCAAACTGCATCCCCCCCACTCTCCCTCCCTCACCCAAACTGCATCCCCCCCACTCTCCCTCCCTCACCCAAACTGCACCCCCCCCACTCCTCCTCCCGCACCCAAACTGCACCCCCCCCACTCCTCCTCCCGCACCCAAACTGCACCCCCCCCACTCCTCCTCCCGCACCCAAACTGCACCCCCCCCACTCCTCCTCCCGCACCCAAACTGCACCCCCCCACTCCTCCTCCCGCACCCAAACTGCATCCCCCCCCACTCTCCCTCCCTCACCCAAACTGCACCCCCCCACTCTCCCTCCCTCACCCAAACTGCACCCCCCACTCCTCCTCCCTCACCCAAACTCCATCCTCCCCACTCCTCCTCCCGCACCCAAACTCCATCCTCCCCACCGAGAGGCGTAGGCGGGAGGGCGGATCTGGGGGGGGGAGGGGTTGCGGGCTCTGGGCACCGCCAGTTTCTGCGGACCTGCCGCCCAGACGCCTGTGACCCACTAGGTTAACCCAGGTACGAGCCTCGGCGCCCCGCCCAACAGCCCACTCCGCCAGCAAAGCGTCTCCGCGCGTGCGCAGGAATAGTCTTCCACGTCCTCTCCAGGAGCCGAACGGGGCGATTCGGCCTCTATAGGAAGTTTGAGCTTTGGGACGCTCCGTATCCGAGGAGCTCTAGTGTGCGAATACGGCGTATCCGCCACGCTACGGGATCGCGGAGGGGTCAGTTCCTTTCGCTCGGTCCCTGCTGTCTCCGCGCTGCGTTGGAGAAACTGAGCAGCAGCCATGCCCCGCTTCGCCCAGCTGGTCATGGGCCCGGCGGGCAGTGGGAAGGTGAGACCACCCTTCGCCTTGTACCGAGGGTGGACCCGGGGCGTGCGGCGGGAATGGGGGCGGGGCATAAGGGGTTGGGGTAATTGAGGAAACTGAGGCATGGGAAACTGAGGCATGGGTAAGTACTTGGAGGCGTGGGGGTAAGTGGAGGGTTATGAGGCGGCTTAAGTGGAAGTTGCCGTGTACTCCCGTTGGCGTTTCTTGCAATCTGACATGGTGTAAAGTGGCGGTGACTCTTCTGATAAAATAGTCCTTTGTGGTAGCCTACAGATAACCCTTTGCATTGCGTTTGCATCGCTCCTTTCATCGGGAGACTGGACGGTGCTGTACAGAGGAGGTGTTATCCCCCTTTCACAGCCAGGGATACTCAGGCATAGAGGGGAAGTGCTGCATATGTTGGACGGTTACGTCAGGCAGAGCTGGGAATGGAATTCGGGTATTCAGATTCCCAGACTCCTGCTTTCAATATTAAGACTGTTGCCTCTACTTTCAGGTATAAAATTGCAACTTTTAGGTACTTTCAGTGGGTAATAAGATTCCTATTTAAATTACAGAGCACTTACTGTTCCACCATGGTTCAGCATTGTGCAGCCCTAAACCGCTCAGTGCAAGTTGTTAACCTGGACCCTGCAGCAGAATACTTCAATTATCCTGTGATGGCTGGTGAGTTGTGTTTGGGTGCATTGTTTCTTAATTTCCTGTACTCTCCGAACTGCTGAAAATGGATAGAGAATAGAACAGTTCTTACACAGGCTGAATCAGGCTTGAATATCGAGTTTTCTTTTTAATGACAAATTCAAATTTAATTCAAATTTGACCTGTCTGCATGTCAAAGCTGTTCCGATTTGACTTACAGCACTCTCCCGATTTTAAATCTGATTTTTATTTTTTAATAAAAGGATATATATATATATATATATATATATATTATACACACACACACAAAACTATGGTATTTTGAGGCAATATTAGTAGGACCTATACAATATTTTTCCTGAATCTATAGCAGTATTTTACAAACCTTTTAGAAATAGTCAGTGTTCTGGTTTCCCCCTATATATACATTTTTTTTGTCTGTTTGAAGGAATGGAGAAAAGAAACAACACTTTAAAAAAAACCCAGGAATTTGTGACTGTAAAATCACAAAAATTGGCAAAAGGCATGGGGGATGGGAGAGCTGGGGCAGCACGTGAAACAAATTTAGTTGGCGAAGATCATTTGGAGATTTAAACTTGTAGGAATTTGCTTCTGGAATTTATTTATGAAGTGTTGAAAAAAACACAAAACATGCACTTTTTATTCTAGACATTCGAGAATTAATTGAAGTAGATGATGTTATGGAAGATGACAACTTAAGGTTTGGTCCCAATGGTGGTTTAGTGTTTTGCATGGAATACTTTGCCAATAACTTTGATTGGCTTGAGGATTGTCTTGGCCATGTGGAGGATGACTACATACTCTTTGATTGCCCAGGTAAACAAGCTTTTATATTCTGGTGACTTAATTTTTTTTCTTATCTGATGTGTAGATTTTTTTTGCATGTATTTGATCATTTGCAGATAAAGCCTTTTTTAACTGTTATGTGGTTTAGTGCCAAAATGAAACATATTATTTTGTTTAAAACTGTCCAAGAGCAAATACTTCTTTTTAGATAATGCTATCACACATTCTGTGCTAGATTTCACTAATTTTAATAGCAATATCTTCTGCCTATCTACTATAATGGTATTTGATGAACTAATATGCTATTACTGTCTCAGCATTAGCTTTACACTCCTGCATATTAATTATGTATGTGTCCTAGGTCAGATTGAACTTTATACTCATTTGCCAATGATGAAACAGCTGGTGGAGCAGCTGCAACAGTGGGAATTTCGTGTCTGTGGAGTTTTTCTTGTTGATTCTCAGTTTATGGTGGAATCTTTTAAGGTAGGAGTTTTAAATTGATTGTAACAAAGTTTTTAATTTACAGATGAACAATCTGGAGAAATGAATAACTATATTCAGAATATGGATGTTAAATATTGGTGAATTGAATAGTCAATTAACCTCATGAATTCTTATTGGTTAGTCGACTATTCTATAGTCCCCAGGCAGCCCCTGTCCGGGGGGGAGGAGTCTGAGCTCCCAGACCCGGCACAAACCGGAACTGAGCCGGGCTGCCTAGCTTCTAATAAACTTTAAATGCAGAGCTGCAGTGGGGGTAGGTCCAGGACCCAGTGCAAGCCAGGGCTAAGCTGGGCTGCTGGCCAGCCTGCTAAAAATTTTACTGGCGGGGGGTGGGGGCAATGAGTGTAGTCTATAGCATTAACCTATAAGCTTTTGCTTATCAGTTAATCGACTGTACTGTTACATCCCTAATTCAAAAGCAATCATAGCATTTTTCACCTCTCCATTGTCACTCTTTTGTAAACTTAAATATTCTTTATGGCCTAATAGTCTATGGAGGTGTGGGTAGGAAATGGGAGTCATGAGATCTGCGAAAAATCCTTGAATGCTGACTGTTCACTGTATCAATTAACCTGTAAAATGAGCAAAATTGGTACTTGAAAAATGAAGTTCCTGAAGTAAGGGATACACTGAGATGGGAATCCTAGAACTCGCCCAGAAGTAGGTTGGCTTCTGACCTAACAATGTCCTTAGACATTGCTTTGCCTCCTACATTTCATATCTGTCTGTTGCTAGTAGGGGCAAAACTAGCAAAAGACAGAAATGAGGCTGTAGGGTAAGTTGTGCATATATGCACAAGACTGGGTGAAAAAGGCTGATGGAGTAAGTTGGAAAAAAGTATAGTACAGAAGGGGAGAGACCCTGTATCTTCATTCACCTATCTCTACAAAAGAAGCCAGGGATGTTATTTCCCTGTTTATGTATACATATTTGCACTCACTCTCACCAAGTTAGCGCAAGTATAAATAGCACCTCAATAGCATAGTCAGCAGCAGTGGAGACATGGTTGAGCCGTACCGAGTACATACGTGCCAATTTTAGATGGGTTTAGACTTAGTACATGTCATCTATGCCTCTGTAGCCACTACCTGTGCTACTCTGCTATTCATAAAACTATTAGGAATCCTGTGACCTTGTCCATATGTATGTATAACAAAAGAAAGAGAGTATCCATGCCTCCGTAAACTCCACTCCAATTCATCTCATCGTAGAATCATAGAATACTAGGACTGGAAGGGACCTGGAGAGGTCATCGAGTCCAGTTCCCTGCCCTCATGGCAGGACCAAATACTGTCTAGACTATCCCTGATAGACATTTATCTAACCTACTCTTAAATATCTCCACAGATGGAGATTCCACAACCTCCCTGGGCAATTTATTCCAGTGTTTGACTACCTTGACAGTTAGGTTGGACATTAGGAAAAAGTTCCTAAAGCTCCCTTGCTGCAGTTTAAGCCCATTGCTTCTTGTTCTATCCCCAGAGGCCAAGATGAACAAGTTTTCTCCCTCCTCCTTATGATACCCTTTTAGATACCTGAAAACTGCTATCATGTCCACCCTCAATCTTCTCTTTTCTAAACTAAACAAACCTAATTCCTTCAGCCTTCCCTCATAGGTCATGTTCTCTAGACCTTTAATCATTCTCGTTGCTCTTCTCTGGACCCTTTCCAATTTTTCCACGTCTTTCTTGAAATGCGGTGCCCAGAACTGAACACAGTACTCCAACTGAGGCCTAATAAGCGCAGAGTAGAGCGGAAGAATGACTTTTCGTGTCTTGCTCACAACACACCTGTTAATGCATCCCAGAATCATGTTTGCTTTCTTTGCAATGGCATCACACTGCTGACTCATTCAACTTGTGGTCCACTATAACACCTAGATCCCTTTCTGCCGTTCTCCTTCCCAGACAGTCTCTTCCCATTCTGTATGTGTGAAACTGATTGTTCGTTCCTAAGTGGAGCACTTGCATCCTATTTACCTCAGACCATTTCTCCAATTTGTCCAGGCCACTTTGAATTATAACCCTATCCTGCAGATTAGTCGCAGCCCCTCCCTGCTTGGTATCATCTGCCAACTTAATAAGCGTATTTTCTATACCAATATCTAAATTGTTGATGAAGATATTCAACATATATTGATAAAGTGGGTTTTACTCACAAAAGCTTATGCCCTAATAAATCTGTTAGTCTCTAAGGTGCCACAGGACTCCGTGTTTTTGCAGATACACACTGATATGGCTACTCCCTCAGACTTTTGACATAGTCATACTATGAATAGCTTTAATGAGGGCTTGTGTGAGGATATGTTTGTGAGCAAGGGAATCACACACTTAGCTTGTAGATGTAGCCAATGTATACAGGAGATAAAGAATACAATCAGGGCTGTCCTTAGGATTTATGGTGCCCTAGGCGGGATTATTAAACTGGTTCCCCTGTACCTGACTTGCTCTTAGCAACACAAACATAAGCTTACAGTATTGGAAAACTTGCCACATGCACGTTAATAAAAACAGTTTAACTTAATTAAGCACTGTAATGCTGATGGACTAGCACTAAAGAAGTAGCACTATAGAAAAAATTCTGATTTATTGACAATGATGCAAACAAGATAATTTTTAAAATTTGTCAACATTTTATTGGAAATTTATATGAAGAACCCTGCCCTCCTTCACCAGCTGCAAAATGGGGGCCAGCTGAAGGCCAGGGTTGGCCCACGGAGCCCTGCTCACCCCAGACAAACTTGAGGCCAGGCCCAGCCCATGCAGGTCCTCTGCCCCCTTGGAGGAGTCGCTGACAGGACTTCTCTCGGGGGACAGAGCTTCGCTTTTGACAGCACAGCATTGTCATCACCCTTGTAAGCCCCGTAACCTCTTCCAGCTCCCTCCTGAGTTCTGCACCCTCTACTGCCTGCCCTGACTCCTGCTCCCCCACCTCTCTACCCTGAGCCCCCGCATCAGACCCTGTGCCCTGAATCCACCCCTCCTGCCCTCATTCTATCACCTTCTGCCCTGAGCTGCCCCCACAAACCTTTCAGCTCCCTGCCCACACATTGTAACCCCTACCCCTTACCAAGAGTCCCGCATATCTCTGCCCTGACTCCAGCCCTACAACCTTATACTCCTGCCCTAACACCCCACACCAAACCCTGTGCCCTCAGCCCCCTACCTCCTGCCTTCAACCACTATCCTGTGTTCCTCAACTCTCCCAGCCCCTGCTCTCACCCCTGTACCCCACCCCTTTTTATTCTAGCAAAAGACAGAAAACTTGCAAATATTGTCCACCAAAAAACTATATCTGATGTTTTAATCACTTTCCTTCTGATATTAAGACAAACTTCCTTTTTCCCTTAATTTTTGACAAATTCTATCATTTAAATAAAGCATGTACATTTTCCTTTTATTTTGTAACCTCTCCCCCTCTCAACTCCTCCCACCCCCAAAAAAACCTCTTAAAGATCCAGATACGCTCATAGGGACATAAATATGTAATCACAACATGCATAATATCTCCTCTCAAAGATTTTCTCTTTAACCATGAAGCTTAGAAATGTTTGAAGAAAATGGAGAGTGTCACGTAGTAACAGGACTGCAGGAGCTGGGGATTTACGGACCCAGGGCTTCTCTCACTCCAAAAACAACCCCCACCCTCTTCCATGCAAATTGACAGCGGGGCGGGGGCAGACTTCTTCCTCAGTACTCGGGAGGGGGGGTCGCTGTGCAGGCACCCCAACTGTTCCCATCCCCACGTTGCCCTGTAAGGTTCGCTTCTCTCGAGCTGGAACCTCCCGCCATCACGTGCCCACGCGGAGCCGCAAAGCAGCGCTGCCTTTGCAATCAGGTGAAGCCAAAAGGTGCAACAGCCGTGGCGGGTGGCCCCAGCCAGCAGCGGGGGAGGCAGCAGCCGCCAAGCACTGCCAGGGCCGAGCGAGGAGGAGCCAGGGTGAGGGGAGTGGCGCTCGGGCGGGTGACTAGCCAGGGCGTGCAACACCTGTGCCGACCCCCATGGGGGGAGGTTGCTTGCTCCTCCTGGATCCCCCAGCCTCCCGCCCGGGCTGAGCGCTCAGCACCCCGTCCCCTGGATCACTCCCCCGGCTCCAGACCCGCCTCTCTCCCCTCCCTGGCATCAGTGTCCAGGTGAAGCGCTCAAACTAGCTGAGAGGGGAGACGCTCGGGCTTCTCCCCTCTCAACTGTTGTGCAGCGTTTGAGCACGCTGCACATGCGCTCCCTCGGCCCCACACCGTGCCCTGGCCGGCACCAGGAAACTTAAAGTACCAGGCTCAGGCTGCGATACACCGGCACCCCGCATCACAATCCCCCTCCAGCAGCCACCAGCTGGCCCTTCAGCAGACGGCCCACCGGTAAATTCCCAGTATCCCTCTGGGCCAGTCTGCCCCTGCCTCAGCACGCAGTCAGTCCCTCCTCCCCTCCCCACAGCACTTCACCCAACCCAGCCCTGCTGGAGGAGAGGGGGGAGAGAGGGGTGCTCCGTGGGGGAGAGGGAAAGGGGGTTTGCCCCTTGCTCACTACACTTGCCAACCCCCCTCTCGCCAGGGGGGCAGGCAACCCGGCTCTCCCTGTGATTACTGGGAAGGGCTGGGCTGTGGCTGCCCCAGCCTGGACCCCTTTCTCCCTCCCCGCCTGCCCCAGCCCAGGGCGCTTTCTCCCTCCTTGCCCCACCCCAGCCCCTTTTCCTTCCCTGATCCAGGGCCCTTTCTCTCATCCCTCGCAAACCTCCTGCCAGCCATGACCTAATCCTAACCCCCTCCTCCCTGGCAGCGGTTCACCAGGCCTGGCTCTTCCCATGACCACTGGGAGGGGGGCTGCTCTGAAGCTTTGTAGGCCCTGCGGTCTTCCCCCACCTGCGGGGGGGAGGAGCCTCTGCACCACAGCTGAGCACTGGGGAGGGAGGAAAGAGGCAGTTGAGACATGATGATGTCATTCCGTTGTCCCACAGGAAACGTTTTTTGGGTTTTTTTAATAGAGAGAGGGAGAGACTAGCAGGTGAGGCCCGTTGTTGACCAGGCAAAGTTATTTGTGTAGATTATGCTTATAGGAACATTCAAGAAATTAAATATATGTAATAGAATTTTTTTATTAATGTGCTTGCAAAAGGGAAGTAAAAGAACAGTTTAAGTTTTGTAGGATTTCAATTTCAAATACTATTCATTTTATTGAATAATTACCATCCATAGTAAATTTGAATCCAACTCCTAAAGTTTCCATTACTCTTTCCGAAACTAATTTGAATTATTTTGTGATTTGTAACAGTAAAAATTTTCTTTGCACTAAAATGACAGTTGAATAGGTGACTCAATTTCAATTAGCAAATTTTTTTGAACTCTAATCATAATAGTCATGACTTTTTTCTGATGAAAAACAAAAATAATTATTTAAACCTTTTACCCAGCATATTCCTGTGTAAAACGTAGTGCATTCAGCTAATTTAAATGGCAGGATTGTTTTATGCAAAATTTGGTATCTGCAGGTAATCGCAAAATATGATTTTTTATTTTGCGCAAACAAACTGTTCAAAATAAATAGTAGATTTCAAAGATTCTAGACCTGGGGAAGATGGGGTTGTTACAGTTTTGTTGTGACACCATAGAGTAGTATTACTACCTGCTTCCTTTATCATGAAGTTTAGTGCATTGTTGTGATACAGTAGTAGTCTATTTACTGTAGTGATTACACTACCTCTTAAAAACTCTAAGTTATTGCTATATATTTGGAATCTGTCTGTATTTAACTTTTCTTTTAACTTCGCACTTTTCTTATTTTGTCAGTTTATTTCCGGTGTCTTGGCAGCACTCAGTGCAATGATATCATTAGAGATTCCACAGATCAACATCATGACCAAAATGGATTTGCTGAGCAAGAAAGCTAAAAAGGAAATTGAAAAGTAAGTTTTGAAAAATATGTGGAGTGGTTTTTTTGTTTGTTTTTTGTTTGTTTGTTTTTAAATAACTTGAGGCAAGTTTCAGGATCAATTGAATTAATGTTATTACGTGAAAATCGATTCTCTGGGACAGTTGGTGGGGAGGGCAAGCCAGATGGAATTGTTAAATTGCCAAATTTATCATGCAGTGTTTGGTAATTTGCAGCTAACTTTACAGATGATCTTCTGCATGTATGTGTGTATGCATATTGGTAGAGAATTGTCTTGGAGAACTATAAGATCCTTCTGAATCCATTTGCAGAGGCTTTCACCTGTGTAGTTCAAATCCAACTTTAGAGATCCTCCTGCTTCATTATTTTGTAACTGTCAATAGAAATGAAAATATAGTCCCTTTTCCTTTTATGTAAATACCAAGATCTACATTTTTCCAATAGTCCTCGCTAAATATTTAGAGAATTTGGTGCTAGAAATCATAATCTTATAACCATGTAAGAAAATCTTATACATGTAAGAAAATTATATTTTAAAAATAGCACTTGCAAACTTGCTACCTTCTAAAATTAATGAAAAGTACAAAACCACAGGCAATAGTGGCAATATTTGAAAAACCATACATAATTCAAAGCCCTGCTGAGTTTTGGGGGGTTTTTTTTCTAATTTTAACACATACTTTTTTCAGGTATTTAGATCCCGATATGTATTCTGTGACTGAAGATTCTGCAAATATACTAAAAAGCAAAATGTTCAAGAAACTGACTAAAGCTATATGCGGATTGGTAAGTAGCAGTGGTGCTGTTTAACCCTAACAGGTTCAAGTACACTTTTGAAATTCAATCCTTTATGATTTACAAATATAACAGTATCAGGGTTAATTTTTCTGCACACACTATGCTATAAAAATATATTTCTCAAAATGATGTTTTGATACAACTGATTTACTAGTATTGCTGGGAACTAAAGCAGTGGTTCCCATTCTTTTTTTCCATCAAGGATTCGTGTAGTAGTATCTAACACTTAGGGTACGTCTAGATTACAGGCTTTTGTTGACAAAAGTTTTGTCGACAGATATTGTCGACAAAGCATCTGTCGACAAAGAGCATCTAGATTACAGCCAGTTCTGTCGACAAAGCAAGCCACTTTGTCGACATGACAGTGTAGACGTAAAGAATAGTGTAGTTGCAATAACGCCTTCTGTCGACAGAACTCTGTCAACAGAAGATGTTATTCCTCGTAGAATGAGGTTTACAGCCATCTACAAAACTGCTGAGTTCTGTCTACGTTATGTCGATAGAACTCAGCGGCAGTATAGACACAGGTATAGTTTTGTCGACCAAAAGTCCACTTTTGTTGACAAAACCCTGTAGTCTAGACACACCCTACACAGAATCCTAAACTCGAAGTAAGATACGCAATTTGCGGTATGCAAATTGCGTATCTTATTTCTAATCTATTTTGAAATGTTTGGCACATCTACACCCGTGCCAAATTTCTAAATAATGCCATCCCTTATCTCTCATGCAACAAGGTTTACTAGGATGGCAAAATAGCATGCCCATTATTTTGAAAAATATTTCAAAATATCGGGAGGCTTGTGTAGATGCAGTGTAGCTGTTTCAGGATACCTCCGGTATCCTGAAATAGCTGTGTAGTATAGACATATCCTAAATGTCCTCAGTCCCTTCCATTTCTAGTGCTCCCAGAGCACCCCTTGCCAGCGTGACCTCTCTCATACAGTGCATGGGAGGTTACACTGTATGGATGATGCTATTTTTTAGAACAAAATGGTGTACTACATGCATCAAAAGTGCCAGAAAGCTGTTTTGGTGCATTTCAGACCTAGCTCTAGGACCTAATGATCCATGTAATGCATGATGAACCCCCATAGGTCTGGAGGAATCAACTTTGGGAACAACTGTCCTAGAGAATTCTCAGACATATGAGTGAAAATGCTGACAGATTGGATTTTTTTTAGCCTAGTCTCTCTCAGACTAATTTTGATCCAACATCCAGTGGCTACATCTTATGTTGGGCATGTTGTCATGATAATGTCAGAGTGATCCTGATGTGTAAGCAGTATGGTATAGTGAACTGCACAGAGGAAAGGCTACTAGGAGCTCCAGAATTCTAATCGTGACTCGGTCACTGGTTTGCTGTGTGGCCTTTTATCTTACTTTCACCATCAGTAAAGCAACTAATCTATTAGTGTCCCTGTCTTGAAGGCATTTCTGTGGATTAGTGTATAAGATGCCACAGTACTCCTTGTTTTTGCAGATACAGACTAACACAGCTACTCCTTTGATACTTGTGTGGATTGGTGTTTGGTGTTTGAAGTGTTCTTTATTATTGATTAATCATATAATCTAAGAGCTATGCTTTTGAAAACCTTCCTCCAGATTGATGACTACAGCATGGTTCGATTTTTACCTTATGATCACTCCGATGAGGAAAGCTTAAATATTGTGCTGCAGCACATAGACTTTGCCATTCAGTATGGGGAAGATCTAGAATTTAAAGAACCAAAGGTAAAGAACTTTTATTTTTTAAGAGGTAACATTAAAAAAAATCCAGCCCAATCAATTAAATGTAATTCATTGAGTTTCAGAGAGTGTTAGTGCTATTTTGAAACGTGGGCATTAGGGATATTAAAATACATGGAATTTGATAACTGTGTAACCACTGATGGGGTGGCAGCTAGCTCCCCAGGAGCTTGTGTATGCCGGGAGCCAGCATTTAAGCTGGCTGCTGCCCCATGCTGTTGCCTCTGATACAAAGGCAGCAGTGCAGTGTGGTAAGCAGCTCCCGGGAGTTGAACCAGGAGCCGTGTGTAGCTGGGTATCTGTTTGGGTAACCAATAAGCTTGTGCTTATCAATTAGCCATTTAAATGGCTACACTCTTACATCTCTTGGGGCACTGATGCTGCCAAGAAGGATTTGTGCAGGAGAAGAGGAGCCTGCTACTATTGAGCAGGGCAGAGTTAAGTGTATGTATTGACTATAATGAACATGGATAGGTATGGAAAATCTCTTGTGGCATGGTTCTGTGGTTTGCATTGCTTCTCATACAAGGTTTTAAAATTAATAATTCCTATATTTTATAGCCAGAAGTGACCCTAGGAAATCTTCTAGTTTGACTTCTTGCATGAAGTTGGCAAAGCATCCACCCAACAATTTCTGCATCAAGCCTTTTGTTTGAACAGTAAAATAATACCTAAAATATATATGCAAATGAGACAGATGGCTTAAACTCAGTTTTATTATTATTCAGATATAATATATTCATGAATCCTGAAGAAATAAATATCCATCTTCTTATTCCATTTTGAAATTCAGTTGTTCAGCACCCTTTAAATATACAAAATACGTGGATTCAGTTTTGGAACTATTACATTAAGGATTAGGGTGTGTCTAAAAACGCTATAGCAGTGTTTCTCAAACCATGGCTCACTACCAAGCCGTGGGAAAATAATACTGGGCGTCTGCGTGGCTGCTGGGTGCTCAGGGCTTCCGGAGTGCCCATGCGGCACCGGGTCCCCCAAGCCCTGGACCGGGCTGGGCAGAGGATGCAACCGGATGTTCCGGGCTCCCAGCACAGAGGCATAGCGAGGAGGAAGTGGGGGGGGGCAGTTGCCCCCGGGCACCACACTAGGGGGGCGCTGGGCTGGGGTGGGAGCAGAGCACACAGCATCATGAGTTGTGGCAAACCTGGTCTGTATGGAAATGCTCCCTGTGGGATTGTGCTACTTCTGGTAGCAGTTTCCTATAGGAGCACTACCTTACAATTGTACAGATGATAAAATGCTACCAGTAGCACATTCCTATAAGGTAGCAACTTTCTACATTACATGAGCGTTGTTGGGCCATGTACTCCCTGTGCAATCAAGCCTCCGAGGCAGGGCCAAGCAGCGACTTTAAAGGTAGGGTTTAAAGGTTCAGGGCCCTGCCCCATCGTGGCAAGGGTGGGGGTGCAAATTTTGCTTTTGCATAACACCCTTGCTACTCATCTGATGTGAGGGGGGTGCCAGGCTGGGCTGTGGGCGGGGCAGGGAGGAGATATGTGGCGCTGGGCTGCAGGAGTAGGGAGGTGCCGGGAACCCGGGGCTAGACTCAAAGGGAGGGAGTGGCAGGAAATCAGAGCTGGGCTCAGCAGTTTTGTGGGGCTTTGAGGGGAGTTGCAGTGAAACAGGGCTCAACTGTGCTGTGAGGGAAGCATGCAGGGAACCAGTATGGGGATCAACTGGGCTGAGGTGGATGGGGGAAGGCATAGGGAACAGAAAAGCAGCTCAACTGGGCTGTGAGGGGCTGCAGGGAACTGGTGCTGCACTCCCTTGGATTGTGGGGAATGGTTTTGGGGGAGCTGCAGGGAACCAGTGGAGGTGGGCAGCTCAGTTTGGTTGCAGGGGAGGGAGGTGCAAAGAAGCCTAGTGGGGAGGGAGGGAATCAGGAGCCCTGAAATGACTTCCCCTGGTCCAAAAAATCCGTCATCTGGTTTGGGAAACCCTGGTTTAGCCAGCTTTCTATCCATCTTACAGTCCATTTATCCAACCCAAATTCCCTTAACTTGCTGGCAAGAATATTGTGGGTGACCGTATCAAAAGCTTTTTCTAAAGCTGGCACTGGGGGCGTTGGGAGGACCAGAAACAACTTATTTGCATATTGATCATTTGCTTAATGAATATGCAAATATGAAATTGAATGTTACCGGTCCCCCAAAAGCTCATGAACAGATTTACTGGTCCCTGTGTCAAAAAGTTTGGGAACACCTGCACTATAGGAACCAGATTGCTTCTTGATATTGCTTGTCACCTGTTTTATGGAATGTTGTTATTTCTATTGCAATAAAAATGCCATAGAATAGATGACTTGATGTAACCATAGAGGTAAATTGAACTAATATTTACTTTTCTTTTGGGTTTTTTTTGTGGCAGGAAAATGAAGAAGATAAATCTGCTACTTTAGATGAATATTTTCAAGACCAAGTGGATGAGTAAAGAGTGAATATACCAAAGCCTGGTTGTAAAATATGCTTTGTTAAGGGATCCTCTAAATATTTGTGTGTATTTTTTTAAAATATCAAAACTGTAAGATAATTTGAATAAATCACTAGAGAAAGTGAGTCATGCATTTCCATATTATTACTTTCAGAAATAATTGTCATTCTTGTATATAAAATACTTAGCCTCAGTCACAGTAAGCTATATTCCATGAAGATAATTGCATTTCTCTTTTAAATGCTAGATTGTTTGAAAAATATGGTGGTTGTAGAGGGGGACTGTCAAAATAAAAATATTTTTTTTCTTCCTTGTTCTAATAACTTATTAGTAGGAGAAAATGTTTAAAAATCTAGATAACTTATAATTTTCTCCTAGAGTTCATATTTTGTATTTTACTCAGATAACGAAAAGTGGCATAATCATTTTTACTTTGTGATTAATTGTGTGCTTATTTAGTGGTGGTAGCTTTTCCTTCCCACCACTGCAGACATTTAAATGCCTCCAATAATGTGTTTTGGGTTTTTTTTTGTAACCCTCCTGTAAATGTTGAGATTAATATATCAATCGCCAACTTCATACCTGTTTTAAATTGATGTAGCTCTCTTGGTATCAATGAAGTTAAACCTTGTTACACCAGGTATGAATTTGGTCCAATAGAATTTTGTTAATCTGATCATCAAATATTTAATTTAATTTAATTTTAAACAACATACATTATAGACCTATGCAATCTGGCAGTGTCTGTGTATCCTTCAAGAGATGTTTTGAAATCCTTAGCTAATGGCAAGTTGTCTGAAAGGGAAATCTGACTTTTAAGTGATGACTTAATACTTTGGATTTTCACAACTATTTCTGAGAGATGTGAAAAGCTGTTCTTTGAAGGTAATTGCTGCTATTGCTGTAATACTCTGTACAATAGTTGAATATGAGAGAATACTTTTTCAGATGTTTATATTGCATTATTTGACCATCACAATGTTTAATAAATTGTGTGTGAGAGAGCCAGCAATTCCCTTGTTTATCCTTTCAACCTTCTTAGGATTTCAAAGTTGGAAAATCTGGTTTGCTTCAGGAATTCTGTCCTCATTTTAGCATCCTCTTCGGACTAGAACTCTTCATGGTATGTTTTGAAGGGGCACTCTTAGATGTGATCAAAAGTGTCCTGATGTGAAGGTCACATGACTGCTCCAGAGTTATATACACCCTACACAGAATGGTAAGGATATCTAGGTGATAAAGTGCACCCTTCCCTTATCTGTACTCTGTCCACTAATCTATTTCACCAGGAACTATTTCTAGGATTCCAAAGAGCTGTCACTTCAAAATTAACAAAACAGAGTGTGAGGTTTAACTTTTCCTCCATCATTACACTGCTTTGCAAGAAGTACAACCCTTAATAGCAGAGAAGTCAGAGCTTGGAAATACTGGATTTTTAACCTATTACTGTTGGAACTAGGAAACTTTACAGTGGTAAATGTCATTTCTACCTGTGTGAGATTCATGATGAAATACTGGACCATGAAAATACAACAACATGATTTGAGGGTAATTTATTTTCCTTTTCTGTTACACACTGGACAACATGTGGCATATAAAGAATGACCAGAGATATGGTGTGGCATAAAGGTTTGACAGTTGTTTGAAATGACTTGTGAAACTGATTTGTGACTCTACAGTTTGTAAATATTGCAGCTAAACTCATGTTGATATATATTTCATGTCACTTCACTGTGTGGTTTAAATAAACATGCATTTCATCACTCAGAACAGTAGTGGTAAAATGCCTTACTCAAATATTTGACCCATTTGAATATAAATAAGGCAATAAATAAAATAAGACAAGCTAAAATACAATACAAGCTAAAATAAGACAAGCTAGTGAAAATTGACTGACATTTGTAAAAGGCATTTGATAAAGACTGAATGTAATACTAACACAGGGTGTTGCGCTATTGATAGTTTCACCCAAGGTTTTCATGTTTCCAAGAGAGCATTTTAAACACTCAGTTGAGGGAGGAAAAGTTGAATAAGTTTTGGTTTTCTTTAAAGTACATGTGCTCTCCCTCACATTTCTATATACTGACAATCAGTGACACATTACCAAAGAGCTCTCATTATATGTTGCTCCTTTTATTATTTTAATGTGCTAAGAATCAAATCAGTACTTTGAAGCAAAACTCTTGTGGACTTTGGTGGGAGTACTCATGGCATAAGAGTTGCAGGATTTCATTCAGTATAAGGATATGTGCTTTCAGGCAGCCTACTCCAGCTAAGATTCCATGAACAAGACAAAAATAAATAAAATCCTCTTGTGCTACTTGAAATAACTTTTCTGTGGATGAAAATTGTGAAACACAGTGATGCCTTCCTAAGAAAGAAAAACATTTCTGAATTAGATTAGAATTGCCAATAGTTATACAAGGTTGACTACACTATCTACTAATTTAACTAACTCCAGAGGAAATATTGTCCAAGCAAGTATTTGGCATCAAATAAGGCCACTATGTATCCTGTCTAATTTTTTTTGAGAGAGAGAATTCATATTTCATTGGTATTTGTATTAAACTTATATCATAAAAACTGTGGGTATTTTTGTATATATATAAAACCCTATATGCATCTAAAACCTTGAGTAACTTCATAAATAAGGGAGCAGTCCGTCTGATTTCTCATGAATAAAGATACGTGGTCGTATTTTTGGAGGATTTGGCCCCAAATGTCAATTACAAGTTACACATGCCAAGTCTATTTTTGGATCTAACTGATAAGCTTATGGAATATGTTAGCTTTTAATAGGAGAGTATTATTAAATTTTATTCTTTGTAGTGATGCATTTATTGACACTGTACATCATAATTATTCAAATAATGCTTAATAAATGGTCATTGGTACAGAAATAATTGTTTAATGATTTAATGTAGAATTGCATTTAGATCATGTCTTGTGACTGTCTTAATATCTACTTCTCGAGTTCTAAATGGTTCAAATTATGAGCTTTCTGTCTATTTCCTTAGGAGATAATTAGATCATCTAATTCAACATCATATTTATGTTCATAATATGGTTAAGCTTTTTCTGCTGATCACAGGTAAACACCTGACAAAGTTCTCATAAATTTTAATCTTAAAAATGATTGTTCACAGAAAACCCACAGAGACTTTTGATGAGGCATGAAGTAGATTTATTTTATTTTTTGAACAAATGCCTTACCTGTACAATGTTAAACTTGGAGCAACAAAACATTTTGGCCAAAGACTGTATTTTATATCTTTGAAAAGGCAAATTAAATTGTGTGTGTGGGGGGGGGGGGGGTCTTCTTGGAATGATAAAATAAAACAATACATTTTTCTGGTTGTTGAACTCCCCTCTGCTCTCAAGCAAGGAATCCATCTAAGTTGATATCAAATACAGGTAATGGTGGTGTGTATTTAAGGAATAAATTCTGTGTGTCTCAGGGAGAATGCATTCCTTTCAAATATTCTGAAGGGGTGATATTATTGCAGGGAGGGGGCGAAAGGCACTTGAAAGGAGGGGGGGAGGGAGATAGTAATTGGTAGCAGGATAAGAATCCCACAGAATGATCCAAATGGGAACAAATAAAGATAGGGAAACAAAAGGTTGCTAGAAAATTGAAATGTTTTCTATAAAAACTGGTCTTGAACAATACCCTGAAAATGTGCCGTTCCTGCATTGGTTTGAAGTGAGTACATCCTACAGAAAACACATTTATTCCTTTACTCAGTAAAGTAGGAAGTGCCATGGATGCATCTTTCCCCTGTAGGATTCTATTAGGAAAAAATGAAGCATTTGGGCAAGGCTATAGGCCTTGATCGAGCACTAAGATTCTCACAAGTGGGCTTTTGTGTCTGCAGTGGAGCCAGCTCTCAGGTTTTTATCATGGGTTTCATGATACTTGGTGTTTCTCTTAGAATCCCAGCTTCTGGAGTCAATTGATTATGCAAGAATCCCAACTTCCATTATTTTTAAATTTAAGTTTCTGTCCACCAGAACTGTGGAGAAAAGCTGAACCTTCTGGGCTCAAAACCCAGATTGACTAAAAAATCATGATAGTTGAAAAAAAATTTTTTTTTTGCCTATCTAATGATTTTGAGGGGAACTTCTTGTTTCTGTGTGGAGTGAATGCAGGCCTGGCGCCTACAGACCTTGCCTATACTTTGAATTCAGCAATCAGCACCCAGCAGCCAACTTAGATGCACAGTGCAAAGCACAGCGAGAGGCAGAGTGCTGTGCTTTGCACTGGTGCAGTTGCCAGCTTTGACTCTCTATGTTGTGGGCTCAGTTCATTTCCAGACTTGTAGGCCCCTGCTCTGGCAATAACAAATCCCTCTTGAGCAGCGCAAACAGAAATCAGGGATCTGCAGTAGGGTTGTAAAAGTGTAGTTGATTAACCCATTGACCTATAAGCAAAAGCTTATAGGTTAATGCTATAGACTAAACACATTCCATCCTCCTCCCTACTTGCCAGTAAGTATTTTAGCAGGCTGGTTGGCAGCCCAGCTCAGTTCTGGCTTGCACATGATCTGGGAGCTCAGACCACCCCCAGATGGGGGCTTCTGCCCACCCCATGCTACTGCCTCTTTATCAGAGGTGGCAGCGCACAGGTCAACAGCACAGGCCCTCAAGGGGAGCTGGGTTTTAAACTGGCTTCCCGCACAAACCGGCGCCCACCAGGCACCCCATGCTGCTGTGTCCGATACCCAGGCAGCATGCAGCGTGGCAGGGGCTATAGGATAGTCAAGTAACCCATAAGAATTCATGAGGTTACTGGGCTATTCAATGAACTGGTATTTAACATCCCTAATCTGCAGCCTTGTCATTTGTTACATCAGGGAGGACTTGGACCCACTGCATTTAGAAAGCAAGAACCGCGCCACATCCTCCCCCAGGAGCTGAGGCCGGGACCCTTGCGAGCGCTCTACCCGCAGAGGCTCCGCGGCCGCTGCCTTCCTAGCGCTCTGCCGCCCCCTGCTGGCCAGCTCCTGCCCTGCGCGCACAGGACTTCCTGCTTGCAGCCGCCTGGGGTGGGACAGGAAGGGCTGGCTCTCTGCAAGCTGCTGCATTGCTGACTCAGGCGGCTTCCTGCGCTCTCTGCCTCCTGGGAAACGACCGTCCCCACCGACAAAAAATGCCGGTAAGGAAAAGAGACCCTGCGGGTCTACAGGGCCCCGGCTCCTTGCGCGTGCTTGGGTTGCACCCCGCTGCCCTGCGAGCACTGTGGCTGCTGCTAGCCAGGGAAGGGCAGGAAATGCTACGGGGGATGGATGCTAGGCCCGGGGCTGAGCATTTGGGCCCCTTGGCTGCTGCTCGTTTTGCAATCCGCAGCCCATCAGGGGGGCTTCAAGGATCGGGTAGAAAACATCACAACGGCTCTGGGGTTTCTTTCTCTGTTCAGAAATAGGAAGAAGCTGAGCGAAACTAGCTGCTGCAGTGGGAAATGTCACCTCTACCAACAAAACGGGGGAACTTCCTTTTAAGGCAATAGTCAGCGCCTCTGCAAACCGCACGGCACTATTCATGATATTGTCCCCCACAAAGGATTTTGCTTCATATGCGCGGGTCGACGCGAAGTTAGCTGGTTGTTGATTTTACAATTAGACTAGATGGGCAGCTCTTTGTTGATTTAATTGGGGCTCTGGGCAGATGAAAGGGTGGGGCCTTTTCGTTGTAACTTCTCAGTTTATCTTGTGTGATTTTTTTTTTTTTTTTTTTACACAGCATTGGTAAGGTTGCAAAACACGGTTGTCCTTGCTTACTTAGCATCATAAAGAAATAGAGTGGAATTATATGATCACTGCCCCTTGCTCAAGGCCTGCTGAGCCCACCACCTAACTTAGGGAACAGCTGGGCCTTTCCAGTTTGACTAAACCCCTACAAAATTAAGAATATTCCCTTATTGGATAAACTAGGAGCATTATAGGTGAAAATTACTTTTATATGAAAATATTTAAAAAACCCAAAACAAAGAAACAGAAAAGTCCCATCAGCATTGGTGTTTTAAAGTAACTTATCTTATATTCTAAGTGCATGTATATTTTGAAATAAACCTCCTTTCTACAACATTGGCTCATATTGCAATTGTCAAGAAAAGATTTAAGCACCAAAGCAGAACGTGATTCTTAAGCTGTATCTACACTGACCTTTTTTTTTTAATTGCCATTGTTGAAGCACCGGAAAAGTAGATATGATAAAGGTTCTGAACATATTTGCCATCAAGTTATTTAGATCTGCTCTGAGTTAGACAACTGGTGATGGAAGCACACACTTCTACCTCTTCTATGTTATAGCATTCACCATTATTGCCTCCAGTTAGACTATGGCAGTTTCGTAGTAGGAGTCGTCCTCCCCCCACCTCCCCAAATGTTACTAAGGCCTAATTAGCTAGGTAAGCAAATACCACTGAACTTCCACAAGGTGTGGTTGCTGGATCATTGTTAACTGGACAAACCGTGCATCCATCATTTAGAGGGGGACATTTGTGTAATTTTATTCTTTCAAGGGAGAAAACTACTTATTTTCTTTTTATTGCTCACAGTCAGACTTCCTCTTTTGTTTATAGGCTTATCACTCCACTTTAATGGACTCCGATACCAAGTTAATTGGGAACATGGCTTTGTTACCCATTAGAAGTCAGTTCAAAGGACCAGCTCCAAGGGAAAGTAGGTTCACAACACTCTTTATAAGTACTATATCTGTATTTGCATTTATTTATTTTGCAGTCCATTTAAATCCAGTCCTAATTGCTTCTCTTTCATGAATATTTCATATCACTGATCTGGAAATGGTTATAGGACACTTTATATAAACTGTATCTACTTGAGGCTTTTGATTTTGTGTGTGTGTGTATGGTTTTCAAACTGAGGAGAAAAGGGACAGATTAGAAATGGGTACTTCCTGGTAATAGAGGAAGTTGACTTTCAGATGGCTATTAATGCTGTTGGATTGGGGGTTTCTTTTGCCTTCTGCTGTGCCATCTATCCGGAACATTTACCCTTCCCAATACAAGCCTCTGAATGCTTTTTCCTGAAGAAGAATCCTCTGATCTAATTTGTATAATGTGTCCTTCTCAACTGCTGTTTAAAATTTATGCCAGTGCCTTGAACCAACAGCTGACTCCAAACTCTACTCAGTCCTGTCTTGTGATAGTCACCCCCTTTCTATAGCTCTTGTACAAAATTATCTGTAGTGTTGTTGCTTCTGAATTGTTTTGTTTCTTTTCACTCTATCTTGGTTTCTCCTCCTTCTCCCTTTGGGAGTTGTTCTATCCACCTTAGAATAATAATCTGTATGTAACCCTTGCTTTTGTTAGTCATTTTATCATCTTGAGTCTTCGTATGTCACTTTTAATCCAAGACACTAGTCTTGTAATTGAATCCACATGGTTTCACATGGAGCCCCATTGATTTTAATTGGCTTTCCATGAAGTGCAAAGGTCTCCTTGTGCAGACCCAATGGTGGGATTGCAGCCTTAGCATGTAAACTCTGAATCATGTCTTGTTGGACACCATGGATCTAGTGGAATGGAGCCATTATTATTAATCCATGTTTATTACAGTAGTGACTAGGGACCAGTCAAAATTAGGGCTCCATAGTGCTAGACACAAATCCCAAATTCAGTCCCGAAGAGCTGGCAGTCTAAACAGACAGGACAGATGAAGGACAGTGGGAAGGGCTATAACATGCAAGCAGAATGAACAATGTGTGATCAGTCATTTGTCCTGATCTTGACTGGGGCTTCCGAGTGCTACCACAATAAATAATGTGCTATTTTTCCAGTGTGTCTTCAGTGATGAACACATTTGGTTTGTTTTCTCTTTGATGCCTCCAGAAGACCTTGTTCTAGTTTAAATTCCGTAATCTTTTGATTTGTGTGTGTGTGTGTTTTTTGTTTTTAATTCAGCCTAAATTCACTATTGTCAGGTTCAAAAGGGTAACTGTGATAAATCTGTATCTGCAAAAACAACGAGAATTCCTGTGACATGTTAAAGACTAACTGTTTTATTTGGGCATTAAGCTTTCATGGGTAAAACCCGCTTCATCAGAAGCATTGGAGTCAACCCATAAAAGCTTATGCCCAAATAAATCTGTTAGTCTTTAAGGTGCCTTGTTGTATAGTCAGGCTAGTTCCTGGGGCATCATGCAACTATTAAGATTCACTGTGGTCTTTGAATTGCGGGTTTCAATAGGTTTTAAAATAGTGGTAAGATTCAATATAACCCTTTATAGTAGTTAGATACTACTTCAGTACTTATTCTCCTGATAAGTCTTTCACAATGCCTCATGACTACTCTGCAGGATTACATCTCTATTCAATGGCTCCACTCCATAATGGAGTGAACAATTATTATATTAAAAATCAAAGCTGCTTGATAGTAAAATTTACTTTGGCAAGCATAAAGCTTGAATTAATTGATACCTCATCTTACAGTAAGTGTCTTGTAGTACGTGCTGCCATGTGTAAGTAACGAAGCTGTGGTCATATGGGATACTGCTATAACACTTATTTTCCTATTAAATCTTTGCTGGGAATTAGTACAAAACCTCTGTGGCTTTGTTTTTGGGAAGAGTTATTGTTTTTGCAAGTGAGTGAAATGGAAGATCATGCTACTATTTACTGTCAGTCTTAGCAAACGTCACTCCTCTGTTTCCATTTAAATTCTAGTGATGTTATCTTTAAGTTCTGCCTAATTTTCCCATTTTCTACCTTTCTTGCTAGCAAAGGACACCGATATTATAGATGAAGCCATCTACTACTTCAAAGCAAATGTCTTCTTCAAGAATTATGAAATTAAGGTAAGAAATGAAGATTTAAGATATTAAAACCTGTGCACAGTTATTAGAATCTTGTACCCTGTTGAATTGTAGAATTACTTCACTGCAATAAGCTTCAAGCTTCCAAGAATTTTTATTTCTCTCTCTCTCTCTCTCTCTCTCTCTCTCTCTCTCTCTCTCTCTCTATATATATATATATATATATATATATATATATATATATATATTTAGAGAGAGAGCGAGCGCAAGGGAGAGTGGGGTATATAATGAAAGAAACAATTTTTTTCTAGTTAAAACTTTTCAAGTAAGGTAAATGTGTCTTCTATGCTGTCAACGCATCTCTTTTGTGAGAGACCATAGACTAAAAAGGTGATAGCTTTGTCAGCAGGTGTAAAATCTAACAATAGCAAATGGCTTCTGCTTCCTTTTATTTGACAGAATGAGGCTGACAGAACATTGATCTACATAACTCTCTATATTTCTGAATGCTTAAAGAAGCTGCAAAAGGTAATAAAATTTAATTTAATTTAAGTTGAAGGAAGAAAGTACAATAAATGGCAATAAAAATGTCAGTTCTGCTCGTTTGTCTAAGACAGTGTGAAAACACAGGCAAAAATGCTGTTGCTTAGAATGTAATGCTTCAAACACTCTAATGGGCTCTCTCACCTTATTTCTGATTAGGGATGTTAAATGTCGACTAATTGAATAGTTGATACATTTTGCATCGACTATATGATTAGTCGATAGGGTGCCTCTGCCTTTGAAGTGTAGCAACAGCCCTAGGACTGTTGTTACATTTCAAAGGCGAAAGTGCCGCACGGAGCCGAGGTCACCTGAGGACTCCCCTGCTGACCGTGGGCTCCACACGGCACTGCTGCTTTGAAATGCCACATGCAGCCTGCTGCTGGGCTTCCTGTGGCATTTCAAAGCGGCAGTGCTGCACAGAGCCCCGGGTCAGCTGTGGAATCCCCAACAGATCCAGGCCTCCACAGGGTGCTGCCTCTTTGAAATGCTGTGAGGAGCCTGACGCCAGGCTCCCCGCAGTGTTTCAAAGTGGCAGTGCTGCACCAAACCCAGGGTCAGTGGGGGAGTCCCCAGCTGACCTAGGCTCCACTTTGTAATGTTGCATTCAGCCTGGGGAAACCCTGGTTGGCCCCGGGCTGCATGTGGCATTTCAAAACAGCAGTGCCACATGGAGCCCAAGGACTGGCTCCAGACTGCAAGTGGTGCTGCCGCTTTGAAGTACCCCTTCCTTCTTTTTCCGCCCCCTTGCTGCCTATTTCTGAAAGAGGCAAAAAATGGGGGGATGCAACTAGTCGACTGGCTTGTTGACTCTCCGATAAACATTTGCTTATTTGATACTAGACTAGTTCTTCACATCCCTATTTCTGATGTGGTTAAGTTTTAATCTCTTGGTAAAAAAGGGGTAAGTGATGTGCCCAAGGCCATAGTGAGTGAGTGGCAAAAATTTCTGACACTGAGTACTGTGTTCCTCTATCCCCCTGCACTGTTCATAATTCTTGGGTCATATTCTCACATGGACAGTATGTTTATAGTAGGGACAGACATCACTGCTGTGATTTTAGCTCCTTTCAGCATTTCCACTATAAACCTTTATTTTATTTTTAATTTTTTTTTCTGCCCCCATTTTCTGGTAGAATTTCACCTTTCTGGCCTCTCTGCATCTTGCCTCTTTTCCTTCCTACCTAACTAAATTATCACTGTTAGTCCTTAGCCTCTACCAACATTTACATCATCTGCTCCCCACCCACTCCCAATATCTGAAAGCATCCAATTCAAGCTCACTGTAATCTTTCCCTGGCTGAAATATCTCATCTCTTTAACATTCTCTTCCTGATGAGTATCTCATTTGGCCTTTGATTATATCTCAGAACAATGCTGTTAAAGCTTGTGTGGGTTATCCATTCACATGTCTAAAGAAAAATTTGACCATTTTATTACATTTTAAGGCTTGTCTGCACAAAAGTTGTACTGCTTTAATTATAATACTTCAGCTAAAGGGTTTAAGCCGGAAGAGTGGATCCAAGTATACTGATATAAATGTGCTTACTCCCATATAGCTGTTCATGTACAGGAAGGGAAATAAGCTATATTGGTTTAGGGTGCTTTTATTCCAGTATAACTTTGTCCATGCTTTCAGCTGCACAGATTAGGGTTTGTGTTTAAAACAAAACACACATTCCCCAATCAAAATAATTATGAATACAAAAACTGCATGTACACCAATTATCAGTCTCAACTGTCAGAGCCACAGATGTTCCAGAAAGCTTCTTCCATAGAATTAGAAGATTTACCCAGCACTGCTTGGGTCCTTAAATCAAATACATTGTTTTTCTTCATTTAAATCATTACTCGGGGGTGGGTCTGGGGCTGAGGGGTTCAGTATGCAAACTGCTTTGGGGGGAGAGGACAACCTCTTTTGCTGCTGCAGCTTGGGGCCAGGTGAGAAGAGCCTTTCCATGGCAGCTGCAGTGAGCACAACAAGGGGAGGGGTGCATGTATCCCTGGCTGGGTAACAGACACTCAGAAAAAAAGATACACAGACAAACTTTCTGAAATACAGGAAACCTTTGCCATCTGTGGTAGAAAGATTCCTGACATCACTGAGAATGGCAAAATCTGTGAATACGGGGGGGCAGGAGGAAGCAGAGAGTGGTCTGTTTCCCCACAGCTCCCGCCCCCCATGGTGAGTGCAGTGGGAGTACTGACCACTGCTGCCACCTGCAACAGGCCCCCACCAAGTCCGTCCCTGCCCCCTGGCCAGGGAGAGAGGGCAAAGTGGTGGGAAGGGGTGGGGCTTCAGGATGGGGAGATCTGCGAATATACAAAATTGTGAATAGCAATTCAGCGAGTCACAAGGGTCGCCTGTATATAGTAGACAGCTGTCCCTTTCTCCACCCTTGCCCCCTGCTTGGCCCAGTGGGATTATAGCTGCCCCAGTCCCCATCGTGATCACTCTACAGTATAATTCCCTCCCACCAAACCCTTCCCTTTCCATTTTATGAGAAACAATCTAATTCCATGCATATCCCACTGTCTTGGCACAACCAAACCCTGACCTTGCTTTAAGTTATGATAAGAGGAAGTGGCATACCAAATGTGGTAATCCTAACTATTACTGTAGGAGGAGTTCTTGTACAGTTAGACAGATGCACATTTCTAAAATATGCATAAGATCAAAGGTACAGGTGCTGTGGATACAGTACTGTAAAGACTTTTCTCATTTAATTAGATAAATACATAAGGACTCTTCAGTACTTTCTCCTACCAGAGAAGCCATGATATGTATCAATATAACGTTTGGGCTGCACCAGCTTTTGGATGTGCTTTGTTTTTGTCCTGGGAATGATCTCTCTTGTTTGATTCTTCCAGTGCAATTCAAAAGGCCAAGGAGAGAAGGAAATGTACACATTAGGAATCACTAACTTCCCAATCCCTGGCGAGCCAGGCTTTCCACTCAATGCCCTCTACGCCAGACCTGGCAACAAACAGGAGGAGGGTAAGAATAAAAGTAGCCGTGTTTCTCTTAAAGCCATGCTTTGGCTTGCAGTTCACAGCCTGGATTAATTTTGTAGCTAGGGCCAAAAACATGACCATATAAAAAAGTACCTTCTTAGTTGATGGTTCTGCCTCCTGTATGTACCTAGATTCAAGTCTGCCGAGTTTAGGAACAAAAATAGGCTGTGCTACTTTTCAATTCTTCTAGCCCTGTAGAGTCAAGAGAGTGGGAGCCAGATTCTATTCTAGGTCTCACGTCACTGAATAGCTAGCTAAATTCCATTTATAGGGCTACATCCTGCTCTTATGCAGTGTTGGTCCCAGGATATTAGAGAGACAAGATGGCTGAAATCATATCATTTATTGGACCAACTTTTTTTTTAATGAGAGAGACAAGCTTTCAAACTCAGAGAGAGCTCTTTGGGTCAGTATAATCAAACAAAAGTTGGTCCAACAAAAGATCCTGCCTCTCCCCCCTTGTCACTCTTATGCTTGGATAGTTCCACAGAAGACCATAGACATGCAGAGGTGTAACTACAGGCTGGAAATGACCTGTAAAATCTTTACTACTCATGCATAAAGTGCAAAAATCCCAGGTTGAGTTACCTTTTTCACTTGTAAATTGAGCAGATTTACTCTTGCAGTCAGAGAGTGATTAAATGTGGTCATGCTCCCTTCTATGCATTTTGGTTCTAATTCAACGAAGCAAAGCAGAAGAGCAATAATTGATAGCATTCAGAGTCTGGCTAAGGATACACTTACAAAGGTCACATAAATGGCCTTCAATTAAGATTGTAATGGAAACTTAATAACAACAGAAAAGCAAGGTGTAATAATTAGGGATGTAAAAATGTAAAAATGTAACTGTGAACATGGTTAACCGATGAGTTTGGGCTCATTGGTTAACGTTTACAGTTACACACAGGCTGACAGTATGTGCAGGAAGCCATCTTAAAAGGTGGCTCCCTGCACACACTGGCTCCTGGGGAGCTTCTTGCCACCCCATACTGCTGCCACCGAAGGCCAGGTCTGTTCTATCGACTTACATCAGTATATCTATATTGCTCATGAAAAATCCACACTCTTGAGCAACACAGTGTGTACCTACCTAATCCAAGATGTAGAAAGCACTATGTTGACTAACTCCCATCAGCATAGCTATCACCTTCTACGCAGACAGGAGAAGCTCTTCTGTCAGTGTAGTAGCATCTCTGCTAAAGCGAAACAGCTGCAGCACTGCAGCTTTTTCAGTGTAGACCAGCCTTAATTTTTTCCCCCTTTTTTCTCAAGCCATATTCATTGCATCCTCTCTCAAGGCACTCACGCCTGAGCAGGTGCATTATTGCCTCATGATAGGCGTCTGGATGCCAAAGCCTCTGAGTGATTTACAAACTGGGAAAGATAGGCATTTGGCTGGTATCTCATATGGGAGACTCGTCTGGTAGGACGCTTTTGAGCACTGCTACCAGATCAGGACCCCAAGGTGAGTTCACACAAAGTAGCTGAGGTTGGAGGAGGAGAAGGAAGAGCTCCCATCTAATTGTTAGCCTAGTGGACAGAGTACTCACCCAGAATGTGGTTGAAGTCCACACCTCCTTCTAAGGGGGAGAAGGAATTTGAACTGATGAATGTCCTAATCACTAGACTAACAGTTACAGAAGAAGTTTCCGGACCCCCACCCCACCCCACCCCAAACTGCTGGTTATCTTGTTTTGTATCCTTCATGCAATGTAGGTGACTAACTGCCAAACTTCCTCCTGGTTTATGGATTGCCAGCAGTCCTAGTTCTAACTTACAGCCAAGACTTAAACACCTGAGAGAGAGGCAGGTTTTAGCATACACCTCTCAAGTTGGCCTTTCCCATTGACTAGCTTAGGTGGCTCCCTGCTTAGCATGTTGCCTGTTGTGGATAACATTAGTTAGATTCCTTTCTCTCATTTTTCATTCTGTAGGGAGTTTAGGTGCCTAACTCAGGCTTTTTGGATTTCAGTGTTGTTCCTGTGGTTTTCTAGGCACCACCACGTTCAGTGTTGCAGTGCCTAAATACCTGGTGGATCCCACCCTAAGAAATTTGCCAACGATCACACAGGGGGGTAGCTGCCTGGATCGAATCTGACCTGATTTTAACTCTGTATTTCAATCTGTATTGGTATCTGCTCTGATTTAGAGGTGATGAGGGCCTACTTGCAACAGCTGAGACAAGAAACAGGTCTTAGGCTTTGTGAAAAGGTGTTTGATCCCCAAAATGACAAGCCTAGCAAGGTAAGATGCCATTCTCAGTGAATGGGTTATTTTTTATCCTAATTACAGGCAGTGTTTCTTTTCTGACTAGTAGGTGCTTGAGGAATGCTGCTTCTTTAAAATGTCAACTCCAGAAATAATGTTAAACTTGGCTTGGTTTGCTCTTTATAAAGTTTATAAGATGTAACTCAAGGAGTAGAAAGGATGGTTATGCAATGCTCTTTTGTGTCATGGAATGCAGTAGGAGTATAGCAACAAGGGGGAAAAAGGCAAAACAGCAGGGAGAGAGATGGGGAGGAACTAGTAAAAAAGAATCATGAGACTTACGGTTTTCATGAGGGAAAAGCAATGTGATATGGCAGCAAATGCCAATTTAGGCTGAGTAAGGATGTAACAGTCTCCACTTGTGGTCCAATCCTGTGAAGTGATGAGCACCTCCTGGAAGCTAGAACACTCGATTCCCTGTAGGCATCGAGGGTTCTCAGCATCATTCCATTTGGCTCTCGTGATCACTCCTACGTGGAAAAATCCTTCGTTATCAATATGAATAGCAAACTAGCTAATTGATACAACAGTTTCTGAGTGGCTTGGCAGACATTTGCGTATAAGCAAGATATATAAAGTGCACCTCTTATAACCTTTACAATTATTAAGCCAATTTATTTTTCAGAAATACTGACTACAGATTACAGAGGACTCAAGCCACATGCCATAGCCACAGTCACGAATTAATCTGGTTTTGAGTCAGGAGAGAAGAAATTTTGAAATAGCTCTTCTGTGGGGGTTTTCTTTATATTTGCTTAATTGAGAAGTGGCTGACATTACTTTTTAAATGTTTTGTAAAACAAAAAAAGTTGGATTGGGATCAGGAATGAGACTCTTAATATGCTTTTTTATAAGTGATGGAAAGTAAAAGCTTAGATTGGAATTATCATGTTAGCCTTAATATGAATCTGTTACTGTGACCTTGTACTACAGTATGTTGATTTAATCCATGCTTTGGGTCTAATCCAGCCTTCCTTGCACATTTAAAATTCCAGATGAAATCAGTGAAGAAAATTGGAGGTGTAACTTTAATGCAGGTCTATTGCACCAAAGTTGATTTTAAATCCTGTTTTGCCTCAAACTTCTTACCTGGAAATTGCTACAGTATATCTTCTGATGTCACTGTATTTCTTTCCCTTAGTGGTGGATCTGCTTCGTGAAGAGACAGTTCATGAATAAGAGTCTGTCCGGACCTGGGCAATGAAGAGGCAAAGAGATACAGTCACAATGTTAAGCATTTTGCAGCAAGATGTATAAAATATTTTGCCTTTGTTTCATGTACATTTTATATCAAGGAAGAATAAGTGCTTATGAGAAAAAGCTATCAGTCTGCGGGGGGAAAGACAGAACTTAATAATTAAAGACCGTACGCAAATAATGTTAAGCTGGTGCTTAATAAAAAAAAATTATTTCTAACATGTTGTTTCAGATCAACACTGCTCTGTTATTTATAGCATATAATATAGGACTTGGCTTAAACCTAAAGGGAGATGTGCGAAGGAGCACATCTTATTACATTTAAAATGCAGAGCAACTCTTATTAAATTTAAAATGCAGAATCGCAGCGGGGACAGCTTCCAGAGTGGGCACCTGCTTTGGGACCTCTGTGCTTCTGCCTCCTCTTCCCCTTCTCCTCCCTCCCCCTGCGGAGATGGTGCTTGGGGGGAACCAGCTTTTAAGATGGCTTCCCCCAGCTCTCCCTCCCCCCGCCTCTGATACAGAGTTGCAGCAAGGGGGAGGAAAGCAAGTAGTCCCTCAACTAGTAGCTTACTCAACTAGTCAGACTTCAGGATGCAGCTAATAGATATGACTTTAAAGCATTATATGATGGGCTAAAGGCAGTGTGTGGGCTGGGCATTGCTAGCACTACACCCTTCCACTATTCTGATAACAGCACTCTGATTACAGATGCTAAAATCTCGACTCCTAGGCTGAACATTTTTGCAGTGTATTAAAATGTGATCACAAATAGTAAAAGATCAAAAAGCTCCTCTGCATCCTCAACTGAATGAATCAAAGATGCAGTGTCATCAGCAAACAGGAAGTTAGAGATAGTTGTGGTGAACTTTTTGGTGTGAGCCCGAAGTCCCTGGAGGTTGAAAATGCTGACACCTGTTTGGATAGGTATGCCCAACGCACAATCTGTGAAAACAACAAACAGCATCATTGAAAAGTAGATTCTGACTAGGAGAGGAGCAAGGACATGTCCTTGCTTTGTACCATTTGATATTTCAGAAGGTACTGATGTCTCTCTCTGTTGTTAAGGACACAAACCCAGCATTAGGGATGTTAAACTGTATATTTTTGTAAATGTGTACATGTGTGGGCCAGCTTCCCCTGAGAACCAGCTCCTGCCTGCCCCCCATGCTCTATGGGAGGTAGCAGCAGGGCGATAGAGGAGGTAGGCAGCTCCACAAAAGCTGGTACACCTAGAGAGCCAGCTGAAAAGCCAACTCCCCATACAGACTAGCTCCCGTCTACTCTCCCTCACCAACTGATACAGAAGCAGCACAAGCGGGAGGGGAGCGTTGCATGTAACTATGAGGGTTAACCGATGAGCCCAGGCTCATCAGTTAACCATGTACACAGGTACTTGTTCACTTTCCTACCTAACATATCATCATTAAAGGACTGAACTGTATTGATAAATTTTTCAGGACAGCTGATTCACCCAAGTACTTCCCAAAGCCTGTTTTTGTTGTCCAAATACCATGGTCAGGTATAAATCTTAATGTTTCTCTCTACATTTTTCTTGTGTCTGCCTGGCTGTGACTATCATGTCAGCAGTGCCTCAACTGGCACAAAATCCACACTGTCTTTCAGGAATTATGCCATTTGTGAACACATGTAATGACAGAAAGTTGTAGAGGATTCAAGCCAGCTATAGACAGCAGTGAGATGGCCCGGAGGTCATCACAGGCATGCACAGTTACCTTTTCTTTTATATTTGTGTACAATCAGGGCAAAATCCTGGGGGACTTGCTTTTACTCCTAAATGGTGTTAAATAAATGGGTGAGAAAATAAACCAGGTGGCCACCACCAGCTTCATAAATCTCTGATGGAATTGTCTCTCTGCCAGGTGTCTTTCTAGATTTCATCTGTAAGATAGCTTTTTGTACCTCATCAAGAGTTGGTGGTATAATCATCTGTGACTCATTGGCCCTCTGAGTAATCTTTTCAAGAACACTGCTTTGGAAAGTTGATGTCTGATTTAATACGTTTGGATAACAAAAACAGGCTTTGGGAAGTACTTGGGTGAAAAATTTATCAATACAGTTCAGTCCTTTAATGATGGTATGCTGGGTAGGAAAGTGAACAAGTACCTATGTACATGGTTAACTGATGAGCCTGGGCTCATCGGTTAACCCTCATAGTTGGTGAGGGAGAGTAGACGGGAGCTAGTCTGTATGGGGAGTTGGCTTTTCAGCTGGCTCTCTAGGTGTACCAGCTTTTGTGGAGCTGCCTACCTCTTCTACCGCCCTGCTGCTACCTCCCGTAGAGCATGGGGGGCAGGCAGGAGCTGGTTCTCAGGGGAAGCTGGCCCACACATGTACACATTTACAAAAATATGCACAGTTTAACATCCTTAATGCTGGGTTTGTGTCCTTAACAACAGAGAGAGACATCAGTACCTTCTGAAATATCAAATGGTACAAAGCAAGGACATGTCCTTGCTCCTCTCCTAGTCAGCATCTACTTTTCAATGATGCTGTTTGTTGTTTTCACGGATTGTGTGTTGGGCATACCTATCCAAACAGGTGTCAGCATTTTCAACCTCCAGGGACTTCGGGCTCACACCAAAAAGTTCACCACAATTATCTCCTAACTTCCTGTTTGCTGATGACACTGCATCTTTGATTCATTCAGTTGAGGATGCAGAGGAGCTTTTTGATTTTTTATTATTTGTGATCACATTTTGGACTCTCTCTGAGCATCAAGAAGATGGAGGTTATGTCCCAGTGTGTTCGGAAAGAGTTCAGCACTCTAGCAATCACTGCTGCTGATACTGTCCTTACAGCTATTGATCAGTTTTCTTACATTGGAAATGTGCTGTCCTGCAGCATAAATGCTGATGACAGTGTATCTGCTCAAGTGGCCGCAGCCAGTGCTGCCTTTGAAAGATTGACCAACCATTTATGGAATGACCATGGAGTTAAATCTCATATGAACCACAGTTTAGCAGGCAGCTGTCCTGAATATGTCCTGTATGGCTAAGAGTCATGGATCATATATTGCCAGCATGTCTGAAACTCAATCAGTTCCATATGTGCTGCCTCAGGAAGACTGCTATGTGAATAGCTGGGACAAAATTCCTAACACTGAGGTCCTTAAACTGTGCGGGTATAGAAGCAATGCTTATGAACAAACAGTTTCACTGGATTGGTCATGTTATGAGGATGGATGATACGCAGATACTGAAGACAGTCCTCTATAGCCAACTTGTTCATGGAAATCACTCCATTAGTGGTCAGTATAAGCTTTATAAAGGTATCTTAAAGGCCAACGTGAAGTCGTGGCATATCACCTAGTGACCTGGAAATCACAGCTCAGTAGTCTGATTGTTCTGATAGCAAACTATTGTACAGGCTGTCAAATGCTTCAAGGGTCAATGTACCCAGAGACTACAAGAAAAGCATAGGCTCTGGAAAGAATGTACAACAGATGGTGAATTTCTATGCAATTCCGTAATAGGATTTGCTAATTGAGAGAATAAACCAATCCTCACCAATGGGATCACAAAAGATGAGATCTGTTGATTGATGGCTCAGTACATTCAAACATATGTAGTGCCTAGAGACCCAATGGAGACTGAGATTCCATTGTACTAGGCACTGTGCAGAAAAATTCTCTGGCCTAAAGAGTGTAAAGTGTTAAGTAGACCAGACACCTATCCAATAAGAGGAGAAAGAAGTGACTTGTCCAAGGTCACATAGGAACAGGGCCGGCTCTAGGCACCAGCAAATCAGGCAGGTACTTGGGGCAGCATTTCAGGTAAGCAGCTGGCGCTGCCCCTGGCAACGCCTAGCCCTGCCCTGCTGATTTTAAAGGGCTGCGGCCTGGGAAACGCCGTGGCTGTGCAGCCAGCTGGCACCAATGTGCACCTGGAGCCTGCTGGCCACCTCGTCTCCTCTCCTACTCCTCCCCTCCCCGGCAGTCGCTAGGCTGCTGGCACAAAATGGCTGCCGGCCAAAAGACCAAGGAGACTTAGTGCTCAACTGCTCTCTTGTTCCTATTCCTGCACTCACTCTTAAAGGGGACATGCTGTTTTATTTTTTTGTTGTTGTTGTTCAACAACTTTGGTCTCCCCCCCACACTTTTTTTTTTCCTTCAACAGAATTTTTTCCCGGTGTTTTTTTTGGGTGGGGGAGGGCAAAAATGTTTTTGCTTGGGGCAGCAAAAAACCTAGAGCCAGCCCTTCATAGGAAGTCAGTAGTGGAGCAAGAAGTAGCACCCTTGAAAGAGATCCTGACTCCAGTGAATGAGTCCAGGATTTCACTCTGCATTCTAGTCCACTACCTTAAGCACCAGTTCATGCTACCTCTCTGCTCTAGAATGCCAGTCTTGCATTAAAATGTAACTCCTCTTGATTGGTAACAAAATAAAAAATATATGAGGCCTGATCCTGAAGTTTGGTGCAGACTATAGTCCCTTTAATGAGACTTTTGCCTGAGTAAAAACTGTAACATGTTAGGATTATTGTGCCTATAATATTACCTGGTGGAACAAGGTGTAGAAAGTTGCATTAAGGTAACTGGTGATATAGGTGTTTAGGATATAGATGTTAAAGGGACATTTCACATGACAGCTACACATTGGCTGTGTCTAAACTGCATCCCTTTTCCGTAAAAGGGATGCAAATTAGACACATTGCAATTGCAAATGAAGCGGGGATTTAAATCCCCTCCGCTAAACATGTCTGCCGCTTTTTTCCGGCTCGGAGCTTTGCCGGAAAAAAGCGCCAGTCTAGACGTGGATCTTTCGGAAAATAAAGCCTTTTCCGAAAGATCCCTTATTAAAATAAGGAATAAGGGATCTTTCGGAAAAGGCTTTGTTTTCTGAAAGATCCGCGTCTAGACTGGTGCTTTTTTCCGGCAAAGCTCCGAGCCGGAAAAAAGCGGCAGCCATGTTTATGCAAATGAAGCGGAGGGGATTTAAATCCCTGCTTCATTTGCAATTGCGATGTGTCTAATTTGCATCCCTTTTACGGAAAAGGGATGCAGTCTAGACACAGCCGTTGTGTGTCTCTCAACTCCCCTCCCCTCTTCAATGTACACTTGCCTCTTCCTCCATCTCTGTAGGGCCATCCTGAGAGGGCCCGAGGCAGCACCCTCCGTCACATCTCCCATCTCTGCCCTGCCCTTGCCCCCTGACCAGCATAGCCCAGGAGGATTATGGGGTCCTGGTGTGCAGCAGCAGGGGTCATCTTTCCCCCTACTCACCACCCTGGGGCTACAGGTGTCTGCTTCCTTCTGCTATGGGGAGCAGCGGGCTGCAAGAAGGTGGCAAGATGGAGTGGAGTAGGCTGTTGGGCTGCTCCAACTCCTGCTGTTGTGAGGGAGCAACCCCTGCTGCTGCCATGCTAGGTCCCCATAATTCCCTGGTCACTCCCATCCCTAAGATGGTTGAGGTGACCTCCACAGGGCCCCCAAAAGTATGGGGGATCTGGGCTAGCTGCCTGCATTTCTACTATAATGTCCCACATCAGGGAGAGCTGCAAGAAATTCCCCACCTCCAAAAAACTGTCACCATGCTGCTCCAAGTTTAACATGGGTGATGGGTAGAAGTCAACATCACATAAGAACAGCCATACTGGGTCAGATCAAAGGTCCATCTAGTCGAGTATATTGTCTTCTGACAGTGGCCAGTTCCAGGTGCCCCAAGGGAATGAACAAAACAGGTAATCATCAAGTGATCCAGCCCTTGTCACCCATTCCCAGTTTCTGACAAACACCATCTCTGCCCATCCTGGCTAATCGCTATTGATGGACCTATCCTACATGAATTTATCTAGCTCTGTTTTTGAACAGTCCTGGCCTTCACAACACCCTAACAAGGAACTGCACAGGTTGGTTGTATATCAGCTAGTGTGCGAGATATCAGTTAATTGAATAGTTGAGTCATGAAATCCTGTTGGTTATCAACTATTTTATAGTCCCCAGGGGAGAGGCCAGCATCCAGTGTGCTCTTGGTCCCACTCCTGGGGACCCCCCAACACCCGCGCTGCTGCCTCTGTATCAGAGGCACTAGCATGGGGTGCCAGGCAGGAGTTAAAAAACAGATCCCCACATGGACCAGCTGCCTACCAGCCTGCTTTGCAGCCTCTGATAAAGAGGCAGCAGTGAGGGGTGGCAACAGCTACTGTCTGTAGGAGGTCCCATGGACAGAGGCTGCTGCAGCGGTGAGGATGGAAAGGCTGCCACAAAGCAACCTTGGTCCATGGGCAGCAGGGATTGGGGTCTGAACTCCCTGGGGGCAGATGCTGTTCAGCCTCCCATGGAGCAGCCTCTCTCTGCAGTAAACTTGAGCCTGCCATGGACAGAGGCTAGTCCTCAGCAGGAGACCTGAGGTGGGACTGAGCTCCCCTCAGACAGAGGTGGAACAGCTTCTGTCCATGGGGAGCTCAGACCCCCTGCAGTCAGGGGCTGCTGCTAGGGTTGCCAGGTGTCTGGTATTGTACTGGACAGTCCGGTATTTGCGCGCTCTGTCCGGTAAAAAAAATCAGAAAATACCGGACATGTGCAATGTCTGGTATTTTTTGATTTTTCCAGCTGCGCACCAGACGGAAGCCTGGCATGGGTGGGGGGAGCGGATGGGAGGCGGGGCCATGATTGCTGCCAGGAGCCCTCAGTTGGTTGAGTGTGAGGAGGAGGGGAAGCCTGCACGGGACAGGCAGCAAGTGCCCAGGTCAGTCCCGCTCCCTGCCAGCCAATTTGCTCACCCCTTCCTGGCTGGTTCTCCCTCACTTCCCCGGCCAGCCCTCTGCACCATCCCCCAGCTCTGCTTCCCACTGGCCCATTCCTCTTTCTGATCTCCCGCAGCCAGCGCCGCTGCATCCCTCCCCTTGCCAGCTCTGCTTCCTGCCCCCCTTCCTCCCGGCCAGCGCCACTGTACCACCCCCCGCCAGCTGTGCTTCCTGCTCCCCCTTCCTCCGGGCCAGCCCCGCAGCCCCCGCCCCGCCCCCAGCTCTGCTTCCCACAGCCTGTTCCTCTTCCTGATCTCCCCCGGCTAGAGCCGCTACATCCCACCCCCGCCAGCTGCTTCCTGCCCCCCTTCCTCATGGCCCCCAATCCGCCCCAGCTGCACTTCCCACCCCTCCTCCCCCAATATCCCTCGGCCAGGCCCGTTTTGCCCTATCCCCCCTGCTTCCTCCCCCATCTCCTCCGGCCAGCCCCGTTGCAACCCCCATTAGTTGTTTCCAGGACCCCCCTTCCAGGCCAGCACTGCTCCCTTCCTGGCCGGTACTTCTCCCCCCCCCCCCATGAAGCGTTTTATTTTTAAATGACTCCCTGGTAACCCCTAGCAGTGATCCAGGTTCTTGGAAACCCCCCCCTTTTTTTTCTCAACAACTTTGGTTCTCCCCCCCCTTTTCTTTCCTTCAACAAAATGTTTCCAGTTTTTTTTTTGGTGTGTGTGTGGGGGGGTCGGTATTATTGTTTCAGCCATCTGGCAACCCTAACTGCTGCCAGTGCATGTTCTCAAACGCTGGGGGGGAGCCTTGGGAACCAGATCCAGACAAGCCAGAGTCCACTTCCAGCCCCTGGGCCCGAGCTCCCCACCCTGCATTACTGGGCGCGCCTAAGCTTAAACTACAGGGAACGTGCCCAAGACTTGCCGCCTACCCCGGCGAGAGCGCAGCGCTGCTGGGACTCTGTCGGCGATTGAACTACCCTGGGGGCCAGGCCCAATGCAGTGCCCCCTGCTGGCTCAATGGCAGCGCTTCCTTTATGGAAGGGACAAGAAGCAGGCGGGCCCAGACACGACGCGCGTGCGAGCAGGTATCGCATTCACTGTGACGTCACTGTCCCCTCACTGTGCCGGGAACAGGGAGGTCCCCGCAAGGGCTCCGCCGCGAGCTAGCCCGCGACACGAGGCGCCGTCAGAGCCACCTGCGCATGCGTAAAGTGCCTCAGGCTCCTGGGGCGTCTACTTTTATGCCTGATGGAAAATGTCATTGCTTTGATGCCTATCCGTTCAGCGGCGGGGTGGAAGCTTACACCTGGTCTGGATTTACCTGGGGGAGCCCCAGCGGAGAGGTTTTTAAACGGAGGCACGAGGTCGGGCGACCGGAAGAAGCGCAATGGACCCCTGTGTGCGAGGCCCCTTCTGTGGCGCCATTTTGGAGTCGCTGCGGGCTGAGGAGCTGCTGTCGCTTCCGTCCCCGGCCGGCGCCCCCTGCGCCTCCCCGCGCTTCGGGATGAGCGTGGTGGAGCATGTGCGGGAGATGGCGGCTGCGGGGCTCCACTCCAACGTGCGGCTCCTCAGCGGGCTGCTGCTCACCATGAGCGGCAACAACCCGTGAGTGCCGCGGGGGGCCGGAGCCGGGGCTGAGGCAAGGCCCCTCTCGGGGCCCTGCGACCTGGGGCTGCCCCAGGCGGAGGCGGCAGGGTGGGGGGTGCTGGACGGGGCGGGGTCTCGCGGGTGCTTTGTGGGGCCCAGCGGGACCGGGCTTGGGGGGCTGCAGCTAAGAAGGCGGCGTCGGAGCAAAGGCCCATCCCGCCCAGTGGCCAGTGCCAGGTGCCCCAAAGGGAGTGAACAGAAACAGGGGTCGTGACACGAGCCCTCCCCTGTCGCCTCTTCCCAGCTTGTGACCGAGGCTAGGGACACTCTCCCTGCCCAGCCTGTCTAATCGCCATTGATGCGCCTGTTCTCCAGGAATCTATCTAGCGCTTTGTAAAAACTCTGTTATAGGCACAGGCATCCGGTGGCTTAGGCAAGCTACCAGCTTGGTCCACCCACACTCCACCCCAAGACTATCTCGGAGCGGAGTGTTGCTGCCTTCAACACCTGCCCTCCTGGTGCTCCCCTTCCCTCTCTTCCTCTCCTTGGTGCTTCAGGGAGGCTGAGAAGCATTCGGTGCTGCCCCTCTTATCCCCCATCCCCAGTGCTCCGGGGAAGCTGGGGAGCGTTTGGCCTGTTGCCCCTTCTCTGGGGAGTGCTTCCCAGGTTTCAGCAGAGGGGGTGCCTGCCTCCCCCAGCACCAGCTTCACCAGCCACTCATGGTTATAGGCGAGGTCTACACGGAGATGGTTTGGTGACAAAAGTGAAAACCAATCAAACTAATTTTTCTGTCTCCCATTGTCGCTATTCTATGTCCACGCTGCTAGTATCCTGTCAACTAACAAACAAAGTGATGTGGGTAAGCACGCACACACACACACCCCGGTGTAGTGTTTTGGGAAGGCAGAGTTTATCCATGCACTTCTTGGGATTCCCACCTAACTCTGTGATCTGTCTGTGCTGAGGAATATCAAAGCAGCTCAGCAGTCTCTCCAGCCCTGTAGCAGCAGTCTGCCTGATGCCATGTTTCTACCAGGGCAGAACAGAATCACTCCAATGATTTGTTCTTTATTTGTTCCCCAAATGGTGAAGCTCATTGACCTGTCACATACTTGCCAGAGTTTTGAAAGTGGAAGGATGTATGCATGCAGGCAGCAAAGATCGCAAAAGCCTGAACAGAGCTATCAGGTCAGGCATTGTGGGATACTGGTGAAAGCCATTTCAACAAAACAAACCACAGTGTCCACACTGACTCTATGTTGACAATAGAGGGAAGGGAAGAGACAAAAATCTCTTACAAGGCTGAAGTTTTTTTGTTGCCAAAACTGGGTGACAAAATTCACATTGTAGTGTAAATGCTCTCATTGTTTCATTGCCAAAAGGCAGCTTTTGGTGATAAAATGTGCCAGTGTAGACAAAGCTATAGTCTTGACCTTCACAGCATCCTCTGGGAGGGAGTTTCTTCGGTTGACTGTGTGGAAAAAAAATACTTCCTTTTGTTTGTTTTAAACTTGCTACCTATTAATTTTATTAGGTGACCCCTAGTTCTTGTGTTATGGGAAGGAATAAATAATTTCTCATTCAATTTTTCCACACTAGTCATGATTTTATAGACCCAAATCATATCCCCTTATAGCTGTCTGTTTTCCAAGCTGAAAAATCCCAGTTTTATTAATCTCTCCTCATAAAACACCTGTTCCATAGCCCTGCTTTTTTTTCCCAATTCCAATATATCTTTTTTGCAGTGAGGCAACCACATCTTCATGCAGTATTCAAGATGTGTGTGTACAATGGATTTCTATAGAGGCAATAAGATTTTTTTCTCTCTTTTTCTATCTGTTCTTAATGATGCTCAGCATTTTGTTTGCTTTTTTGACTGCCTGTCAGCCGACCGTCAGGGCAGTGAGTGGTGTGTGTGTGTGTGTGCTATACACCCGAGACTTCAACTGCTGAGACTGGGGTCCCTTGCAGCGGGCAACCTGGAGGTTTATGAGCGCCCCAATATGTTTGCAGGGAGAGCTTATTACACTTCAGATTTTAGCTGCTAGAATCTGTGATTCCTTCGCAGCGGGCAGCCTAGGGGAGGCTGAGGAGTGCCCCAACGGATCTGCCACCTGGGAGTGACACAAATCCAAATGCCCAAGCTCTCCCTATATCTGTCCCTTAAGACCGGCTGAAGTTCTTTTAAATTGTGCCTGGTTCTGTTACAGCAACTGAAGGAGTCAGGTTAAAGCTTAAACAGTTACAGGTTTATTGAGGAAGCTTATAAATCATATGTTTGCAATGGCTATTGTTCTATTTCTTAACTGCTAGCAAAATATAGATATTAAAAATGGTTACAAAGAAGATAAAGATAGGAAAAACAAAAATAATAGTACCAAGTAACAGCTTAACCTTTAAAGAGCTCTTAGTCTGTGTACACTTAAGACAGAGGACCACATCCAGGTACAATTTTTACCCCCTTCTGTGCCTCTCGGCTCCAGCGTATCATGCCAGAGCCGGTCCCTCAATTCCTAGGAAAGACGAAAATATGAGGTGGGCGTCCCCATAGAACCTCGGGAGGTCAAACACCTAACCCGACCAGCAGGTAGAGGGTAGATTAACACTCAAAAGTGAGTGTGCTACTGTACCCATCTTTATACCCATGGGGTCACGTATTTCTCTTTCTTATCTGTGATGCCAAATAGTGCTGGTCTGCCTTTTGTGAGACCAGTTCTTACAAGGGAGTTGTGAACTTAATTTACACTTGTAAGAGAGAATTGAGAGGATTACATTGGAAGTACTGGAGATTCTTTTCTCAGTGGGGGATTCCTCTCCCAGGGACGGCTGTGTTTTTGTATCAACATGGGTGCCAGCTGGGCACTTCTCGCAGCCTCGAGCTCAGCTTATTGCCTTAATCGCTCTCTCCTCATATCTATGTTTTCAGCTTCTCAGGATCAGATAAGCCAGCATAGACTATGCTGATTGTATTGCTCCTTCTCTGTCCTATATGCTTCAGGAACCTCAGAGAGGCAAATAAGATGGATGAGATGGGGGGGGGGGGGGGGTCTGTCTGGCTACACTGCCGCTGCACTCTGAGTGGTTGTTTTCAGAGAACTATCCACAACGATACCAAGATCTCTCTCTTGAGTGGTAATAGCTAATTTAGTCTCAGTTCTATATATATATATATATATATATATATATATATATATATATATATATATATATATATATATATATAAATATAGTTGGCATTATGTTTTCAAATATGCATTACTTTGCATTTATCAACATTAAATTTCATCTGCCATTGTGTTGACCTAGTTTTGTGATATCTTTTTGAAGCTGTTCATAGTCTGTTGTGGACTTAACTATCTTGAGCAATTTTGTATCATCTGCAAATTTTGCCATCTCACTGATTACCCCCTTTTCCAGATCATTTATGAATATGTTGAATAGGATTGGTCCCATTGCAGACCCCATGGGGACACCACTAGTTACCTCTCTCTATTCTGAAAACTGACAATTTATTTCTATCCTATGTTTCCTACCTTTTAAGCAGTTATCAGTCTGTGAGGATCTTCCCTCTTATTCCCATGATGGCTTCTTTTTCTAAAGAGCCTTTGATGAGGACCTTTGTCAAAGGCTTTCAATAAAGCTAAGTACAGGTTGGACCTCCCAAAAAGTGGGACTGTCTCATCCAGCAACATTTGTGGTCCAGCAGGACCATTGGTGTTCCTGGACCAGGTAGTCCTGACTGGGAGTCCTAGTGGCAAAAGGGCTGGTGGCCCAGAGCCCAGCAGAGCTGGGGCTGGCACTTGAGGCCCGGTAGCACAGCAGGGGTTACTGCAGCCCCAGTAGCCAGACCAGCGATGTGGCAGTTGTGGCAGCTACGGTAGCAGTGCTGAGGCCAGAGATGTGGCAGATACAGCAGCCCCAATAGCGGGGCTGGAGCAGACGGGGATGGGGCCGCAGCAAAGTGGCTGCCTGGCAGGAGTGCTGGATGGAGTCAGCAGTGGGGAGGGAAGATGGTCTGTAGAGCCAATAGATGGGGACCTCTCCTGAGTCTGGCAGATTCCCTCATTTGGGACCAGTCAGGTCCCGAGGGTGCCAGACAAGAGAGGTCCAACCTATACATTACATCTACTGGATCCCTCTTGTCTACATATTTGTTGACCCTCAAAGAATTCTAGTAGATTGACGAGGCATGATTTTTCTTTACAAAAACCATGCTAACTCTTCCCCCAACAAATTCTGTTCCTATTCAAGGAGCTGGTAGAGGAGGTATCTGAGCCTCTAACTATCATCTTTGGAAAATCATGGGACACAGGAGAGATTCCAGAAGACTGGAAAAGGGCAAATCTAGTGCCCATTTATAGAAAGGGAAATAAGAACAACCTAGGAAACTACAGAACAGTTAGTTTAACTTCTGTGCCAGGAAAGATAATGGAGTAAGTAATTAAGGAAATCATCTGTAAACTCTTGGGCTGTGTCTAGACTGGCCAGTTTTTCCGGAAAATCAGCCTCTTTTCCAAAAAACTTGCCAGCTGTCTACACTGGCCGCTTGAATTTCCGCAAAATCACTGACTTCCTACTGTAAGAAATCAGTGCTTCATGTGGAAATACTATTCTGCTCCCATTCAGGCAAAAGTCCCTTTTGCACAAAGCTTTTGCGCAAAAGGGCCAGTGTAGACAGCTCAGATTTGTTTTCCACAAAAAAGCTCCGATCGCAAAAATGGTGATTGGGTTTTGGGTTTTTTTTTGCGGAAAAGCGCGTCTAGATTGGCACGGACGCTTTTCCGCAAAAAGTGTTTCTGTGGAAAAGCGTCCATGCCAATCTAGACGCTCTGATCCGAAAATGCTTTTAACAGAAACGTTTTCCGTTAAAAGCATTTCTGGAAAATCATGCCAATCTAGACATAGCCAGAATGTTTAGTTAAGGGGGGACATGATAGCCGTTTTCAGGTATCTAAAAGGGTGTCATAAGGAGGAGGGAGAAAACTTGTTCATTTTGGTCTCTGGGGATCGAACAAGAAGCAATGGGCTTAAACTGCAGCAAAGGATGTTTAGTTTGGAAATTAGGAAAAAGTTCCTAACTGTCAGGGTAGTCAAACATGAATAAATTGCCCAGGGAGGTTGTGGAATCCACATCTCTGGAGATATTTAAGAGTAGGTTAGATAAATGTCTATCAGGGATGGTCTAGACCAGTGTTTTCCAATTGGTGCTCCGAGGAACCCTGGGGTTCCGCGGAGCAAAACTAAGGGTTCCGCAAGGAGCCGGCGCTCCCCCGCCCCCTCTGAAAAAAAGAGAGAGAGAGCCGGCTAGCCAGCAGAGGCATGGGCAGCGAGTTGTGTGGGCTCGTGGTGCTCATGCTCCAGCAACATTTGGAGGTGGAGCAGGTCCCGACCCCCCCCCCGCATGTCCTCCCACCCCGGCCCCAGAGCATCTCTCCCCTGTCCCAGTCCCGTCCCTGCCATGCGCAACCTTCACTGAGCTCCCCCTTGCTGGCTGCTGCTGCCCTGCGCAGTGTGCTCAAACCAATAGGTGGGGAGACACCCGGACGTGACGTAACATCACGGCCCGGGATTTTAAACCTGCTGGGCACTGTGTTGCACCGCATGGCTGAGTTGCGGGATCGGAGTCCGGGGACGGAGCACAGACTCCGGCCCCACAAAGTGGAAGGCAGAAGGTATGGGAGAGGGAGGGAAGGGGTTTGTGCAGAGGGAAAGGGAAAGGGCTGAGAGAGGAAGGTGCTTGTGCAGAGGGGAAGGGGAAGGCACCAAAGGGACAGGGGTGGAGGAGAGACAAATGGCAGGGGGCCAAGTGCAGACAATGAGGAAAAAGGTAGGAGAGGAGGTGTCAGTGGGAGGGGAACAGGGTGATGCTGGGAGGGGACAGGGTAAGGGCTTTGGGGGCTAGAAGGGTGAGGGGAGGTGCTGGGAGAAGGCTTGAAAGAAGGGGTGGGCATGAGGAAGGCTGGGATGGAGCAAGTCATGTGTGAGGACACAGAGGCATGAGGGTAATGGGGGAAGAGGGTGGTGAGGGGTGGGCATCAGGGAAAAAGGGGGCAGGGGAAGTGAGAGAAGGGGGAGGCACCGGGAGGGTGCAGGTGCCAAGGGATTCTGGGGGTGAAGCAGAAGGGCAGATACCTGCAGGGGAGGGACCAGCACCAGAGGAGAGAGGCAGGGCAGGTTTGTAGAGGGAGGTGTTAGAAGAGGGGATGAGGAGGGGTAGCTTACATGATCAGAATGGGGCTACTTGAGGAGTGGGCACAGGGAGGAGAGAAGGGCTGGTGGAGGGGGGCAGGTTGCAGGAGGGCTGAGGACAGTGAGAAGAGCAGGAGTCAGGACAGCAGAGGAGGGTGAGGAGTTGGGGGGCAGCAGGCACCAGGGGAGCTGATGGAACAAGGGGAGGAGACATGGCAGCAGAGGGAAAAGGTAGAGGTTTAAAAATATTTATTAATAACTTGGGTGGCACATCCAAACAAGCCACATGAACTCAGTACCGGTGCACAACACAAAATTCATTTTGCTCATGTGAGGAAACTCTTAGGCTATGTCTACACTGGTTGTTTCTTGCGCAAGAACATCTTGTGTAAGAGTTCTTATGCAAAAACACATCCACACTGCCATGTGAAAGCTGTGCTTTTGCACAACAGCATCTATGGCAGTGTAAACACTCTCTTGCCCAAGAAAGTACCAATGGCCATTTTAGCCTTTGGGCTTTCTCGTGCAAGAAATTCATGTTGCTTGTCTACAGTGGCCTCTTCTGCAAGAATAGTTGCTCAAAAGGGCTTATTCCTGAGCGGGAGCATCGTAGTTCTTGCGCAAGAAGCCCTGATTTCATACATGAGACCGACAGTGTACTTGCGCAAGAACACACGGCCAGTGTAGACAGGCAGCAAATTTTTGCGCAAGAACAGCCGCTTTGGCGCAAGATTGTGCCAGTGTAGACACAGCCAAAGGGAGGGAGGAAGGCAGAGGCAGGGAATCAGCACTGGCTCAGCATGTCTGCATGGTTTGGGGGAAGGTGCAAGGAAATTGAGCTCAGCTGGGTTGCAGAGTGGGGAGGTCCGGGAGGCTGGGCTGTGGGGTGGGGAGTGTGTGTGTGTGGAGCTCAGAGCTCAGTTTGGCTGCAGGAGGAGGGAGGTGCTGGAAACCGGGGCTAGACTCAAGGGGAGTGAGGGGCAGGGAATCAGCTCTTGGCTCAGCAGTTTCTGGGGTTTGGAGGAGGTGCAGGGAAATGGGGCTCAGTTGTGCTGTGGGGGAGGCATGCAGGGAACCAGTGCAGGGTTCAGCTGGGCTGAGGTGGATGGGGGAGGGCATAAGGGAACAGAAGGGCAGCTCAGCTGGGCTGTGAGGGGCTGCAGGGAACTGGTGCTGCACTCCCTTGGTCTGTGGGAGGTGCAGGGAACCAGTAGGTGTGGGCAGCTCAGTTGGGTTGCAGGGGATAGAGGTGCAAAGAAGCCTAGTGGGGACGGGGGAGGGGGAACCAGGAGCCCTGAAATGACCTCCCCTGGATCAAAAATTCCTCATCCTGGACCAGTCAGGTCCAGAGGGTGCCAGTTCAGAGAGGTCCAACTCCTACCCAAGTCCCCTCCTTGCACTCTCCCTCATAGCCAGACACCCTATGCCCAATCTGCTCCTGCTCCCTCTTCCTGGCTAGATACCCTGCATCCAGCCTGCTTCTGCACCCTACCTACCACCCAGACCTTGCCCCCTTCCACCTCCCCACCTCCTTCCCAGATCCTACACCCCATCCCTATCCCGCTCCTTGGCAGCCCTGCCATCCACCCCAGCACCTAGCACCGCCCTGGCCCCAGCACCCTGCCATCCACGCTAGCACCCAGCAGCACCCTATTCCTTGTCCCAGCACCCTGCCCGTCACCCTAGTGCCCAGCAGGACCATGTCCCTGACCCCAGCACCCTGCCACCTGCCTGCCACAGCACCTTGCCCCAGCACCCCGCCACCTGAGCCAGCATCCTTTCACCCAGCAGCGCCCTCTCCCCAGCCCCAGCAACCACTAGCACTCTGTCCCCTACCCCCACCAGCACATCTGGGACCACATTAGTGAGGGTTGGGGTTTTTTGGAGGGTTTTTATTTTGTGGGTCAGTGACCTTTGACTCAGAACAGGTTCCTCACCCCTCTCATATATAAAGACAATGCTAAACCCTTTTGAGTTTGACATATTTTGTTTAAAAATGAAGCCTGGCCAATAAGACCCCAATTGTACTGCCTGGCATCCACTGAAGGGCAGCAGTACAGCCACAGATGCACTAGTAGCCTAGTTGGGAGCATGTGCCCCTCTACTACAGCATGCTCCCAGCTGGCCAGCTGGCCCATTTAACCTACCTGCTTTATCTGGCTGTGTACACTGGATTGTCAGTGCCAGCTGGCATGAGGAGCCTAGCTGGGAGAGCTTATATCAAATCACTCCACTTCCCCGCTGGCTTTTTCTGGAGCATAGTACTGGGGCCCACTGCCTTACTTTCACCTCTGACAACTATCTAAAAGGTTCTAATTGGGACTATTTCTGGCATTTAAGATGGAACTTATTTGTAGTTGATCTTATCATGTAAGGATAGAAATTAGGGATGTTTGAGTGTAAACAGTTAACTGTTTAACCGATAAGCACATTCTTATTGGTTAATGGTGTCTGGTACACTCAGCAAAGCCACCTTCCCAGGAGCCAGGCAGGTAAGTGCTGCCAGCTCCGCTCCTGGGGAAGAAACTTTGCTTCTGCAGCAAAGCTTCAACCCTGGGAGCCAGCCTGACAGGGCTCAGCTTTATATTGCTAAGTTTTATACTGTAGAACCCGCAGCACAGGTAATCCTGTAACTCAGGGGTGGGCAAGATTGCCTCTGGGGACCAGATCTGGCCCTCCAAGCTGGTTGAACTAGCCTGCAGCTGCCCTGCTGGTCCCCCGCCTCCAGGCCGATCGAGACTTGGGGATGGGGGAGCACACAAAGTTTCCTCCCACCACAAGTGATAGCAGTGTCTGGAGGGAACTGCCAGCTGTTCAAAACAGCTGGGGGACGGGGCAAAGACTTCATCTGCTCCCCTGTCCCCAGGCCAATCAGAGTCTGTGGGTGGGAGAGCACAGGAAGTCTCCTGACCCTTCTGCTTGATGCCCTGCCCCTTCTGGGGCAGCCCACAGCCACTTCAGATATTTGTAAAGTTGCCCCCCATCAAAAATTATTGCCCACCCCTCCTATAACCAGTGAGATTTTCAGCAGTTACATAATTAATCTATTATACAATATTTAACATTCCTAGTACAAATGTTGCACTCTTTTTGGACACAGCTAAGGCACTTCATTACTGATACTGAAAATTTAGAATTTTGCTCCTCTTCTATAATCAGCCAATGTAAGCCTATTTTCTTAAATTTCTTCCAGTGAATTATTCTCACCATCTCAAAAGTACCAGCTTCTTGTGTACCATGCAGATTCTCTCTTCCATGACAAGGAATATAGGAATGCTGTAAGTAAGTATACAATGGCCTTGCAGCAGAAGAAAGCACTAAGTAAAACTTCAAAAGTAAGACCTTCTACTGGGAATGCTGCATCCACTCCACAAAGTCAGGTATTTGGAAAGAATGTAATATACTTATTCTCCCTGTAAAATGAAGTATTGGTGGATTAATGTTACAGCATTAGATTATAAAAATAGCACAGCAAAGAAGCCTGAGTTTTGTGACTATTTAATTTTGATAATGTATCTGACCACTACTTTCTAATGGAAGAACTTAAGTTGGTCTCAAATGTCAGAGAGACTATCCATTTAATCTGTAGTTTCCATTAGCATTAGGGAAAATAGTGTGTAATAAAAGTACAACCTTTTGTCATCTTTAAATTTTTTATATGACAGTTTCAGAAAATTTTATTAATTCAGACTTTGTTGTATATCTAAAACAGCATTTAATATATATTTTATGATCAATTTTATTTTAGTGCCTGCCATCTGAAATTGAAGTGAAATACAAGATGGCTGAATGTTACACAATGTTGAAGCAAGACAAAGATGCTATTGCCATACTAGATGGAATTCCTTCAAGACAGAGAACTCCTAAGGTAGGTTTTGGGATTCATTTGTGACAGAGTAGTTTAGAATTGTATAATCCAGTTTGGTCAAAGAAGGAAGATGTAGCGTATAGATGTAAAGAGATTAAACCTTGACATTTGTGCTTGTAATATTTAAATGAGTTATTTGGAAACACTGAGTAAACACTTCTAGATGTCTGAGGCTATGTCTCCACTTGCCGCATTGAAGATTGATCTTCTGGCATTTTATTTAGTTTTACTACCCCTGCTAAATCAAGCACTGAGAACTTTTCCTCTTCTCTCCCCCTTCCCACCAGTCAGCGCTGGTACTCCATCTGCGAGGAGTAAGGGATACCAATGGGAATGTTTACTCCCATTGACCTCCCACTGTAAAGATGGTGCTAAGCTTATCTTAAGGTATGTCAACTCTAGCTAAGTTATTTATATAGCTAGCGTAACATACCATAAGCCAGCCTTTCAGGTTTAGTATAGATCTAGCCTGAGCTTAGTTAGCATATTTTCTTAAAAACAAGTAGCCTGTATAGCAAGCTTGTTTGAAAGAGTTCAACAAACTAAAGGGAGCTAAATGTTTTTGGATGTCTACAACAGGTAACTCCTTTAATAAAAGTGGCGAGGAGTCCTGCGGCACCTTATAGACTAACTGAAGTGTTGGAGCATAAGCTTTCGTGGGCAAAGACCCACTTGGTCAGATGACATGCATCTGACCAAGTGGGTCTTTGCCCACGAAAACTTATGCTCCAACACTTCAGTTAGTCTATAAGGTGCCACAGGACTCCTCACCGCTTTTGCAGATTCAGACTAACACGGCTACCCCTCTGATCCTTTAATAAAATAACCTAGGTAACTTTCATTGCTGGTGGGAGTTACAAAATCTTTCCTATGTGGGGGACAATAGACATCTTGACATGCATTGATAGGCTAGTGAGAACATATATAATTTTAATTTAGTTAGGATTGAAGTCTTTATTAGCTATGCAAAATTCTGCCCTCTGCAACTGATTAGTTTAAGGCTTTTGGTGGTAAGGTAGTATAACCATATTTTTTACTGTTCTGAGGAAGAGTAGCTGATACTCTCTAGACAAAGTGCTGAAAATGGCTTAGATCTGACTTTGCTAATACCCTCACCAGTGCAACCACCTGTGATTGCAAAACAATTGACAGTTCTTGAAAACAGTGAAAATATAGTAAACTAGAGGGCTCTGCCCCCTGCTTGCTATGCTTGTCAACCCCTCTCTCTCTCTCTGGGGGTAGGTATCTGGCTAGGGGAGATGGGGCAGGAGCAGGCTGAGGGCGGGGTGTCTGGCCAGGGGAGGGAGCAGGAGTGGGCTGGGGGGTGCATGTTCTCAGTGGAAGGGGTGAGGAGGGATTGGGCTCAGATGGCAGAGGGGACATGGGGTGGCCTAGGTAGGGGTGGGTTCTGATGGCGGTGGGCACCAGGCGTGGCTGGCGTGGCAGGAGTCGGGCTTAGATGGTGGAGGGGACCCAGCCTCAGCAGTTCCTCCCTGGTGGTGCAGCCTCCCAAGATGTAAAGCAGGAGTCACTGCGCATCAAGCGACAGGATGGAGGCAAGTGGTAGTATGAGGGAGCTGATGATGTCACTCTGTTGTCCCGCAGGGAAAAAAAATTATATATAAAGGGAGATGAAATACTGCTCTTTGTTTTGTCACTTTACCAATGGAAATCTCTTCAGGAAACTTTTTTTCCCCATTCACAGTTCTTCTCACCCTTTTTAATAATTTGCAAGTGCTAAATATTTAGGACACTTAGAATTTTTGGCACTGACCACTTCTGAAACTTTACTTGCTGGGTCTGTCATCTAGTTAATCTCTTAGGCCATTTATACCTCATGGGTATCTACTGTGGTTTGAGTGTTAACAGCATCCCATCTTGGCCAGTGTGTGTTCTACCTTACGCAAGGTTTGCAGTACAGAAGAAAATTTGAGGAAAGGAAAAGTGAACCAAATATACTTAACCACCAGAACAGCTAGCTGCAGTGAAGGGGAGACGGGATGCTTGTTCAGGTTTATCTTGCCCTTTTGTGAACTATGAATTCAGTCAGAATCTAACTGCAAACCTGCTCTCCACCTCCCAAAGACAACTAGTCTGTAGACTTCCATTAATAATGTAGAGAGAGCAAGTAAATCACTTGCCCATTTTTTGCATGAATGTTCAGGTTGGAGATTCTCAGGGACATTACACTAGTGTAAAATACTATAATGTCCACTTTTCTTTATTTTGAATTAGAAGTGAGAAACATGCCTCACTTTGTAGTGATTTGTGACTTATGAAGCAGGGCTTAAGTATTCTCTGTCCAGAGAATTGGGAAATTGGGGCTGTGTTTGATAATGAAACCATGACCTTTTTGGTGAGGAACTCTGCTTTTCTTAATTCTTGATTAGATTGTTCTCACAATCAGATTTTTTTGGTTACAGATTAACATGATGTTGGCAAATTTGTACAAGAAGGCAGGTCAAGAACGCTCATCTGTTACCAGTTACAAAGAAGTGCTGAGACAGTGTCCATTAGCACTCGACGCCATACTAGGTAGAGACTTTTTCCCCACCAAGTATCTAATATTTAAAATTACATCAAGTAATATTACCACTGAAATATAAGATGTGTAAGACATATTAGCAAATTAGTTCATATGTATGCAATGTACAGATTGTTCAGGAGCAATGTAGCTAACCACCTGTATGTATTCAAAGGCATGGAATTCTGTCTTTAGGCATTTTAACTAATTTGAATGACAAACTGTATCGTATGCTTGGATTTGATTGGTATTTTTTTCTGAGTAGGTTTGCTGTCACTCTCAGTAAAAGGAGCAGAAGTAGCTTCCATGACGATGAATGTTATTCAAAGCATCCCTAATTTGGACTGGCTTTCAATGTGGATCAAAGCATATGCATTTGTGCACACTGGAGATAACACCAGAGCAATCAACACTATCTGGTAAGAATCAAGGTGGATTAAATTATTGTTCTTGAGTCACTACTTTATATACTATTGTGAAAGATTGAAACATTGTGCTTGGCACAGCATGATGGCTATTTTGTGTTGTTGAGGGCCATGCAGTTATGATCTGTAAACATTCCTTTGATTTTGTCAGATGCTGAACATAGCTTTTTCCTGACTAAGGAAAATATCTTGATTTGGAAAACTTTAACATAGAAAGCATAACAATATTTTTAGATTTGCTTTCAATTTTATTATGATATTATTAAGGTTCTGACAAACTATCAAAATCAGGACATTGTTTTCCATACTGGTTTTGGATAGTACCTAAGTTTTATAGCATGTATAGATTAAATAACATCTGAAATCTGTGCAAGACCTAGGTATTCTGTGAAGAAAGCCCCAATTAAACTAAATAGTTTCCCAAAGGCTATATGCTTCTTCATGGGAAAGGGAAGATACTTTGTGTCCCCTTATGCTAGAGTGTTTAATTTTATAAAATACAAGTTGTTTGTTTTTAATTTGCAGGAATGAAAAGAAGCTTCTTAAATTATAATGTTTTTGTAATTGAAAACATCATTGTAGCTTCTTTTGAAAACTGAGCTTTGAAAACTCATTTAAACTTTTTATGACTTACCTGTACATTTCTAGAATATGAATGGAAACTGAGAAGCTTTTAATGATGCTGCGCTGATGGAGCAATTTCTTTGCTCAGATGCTCTTATAAAAGTTATAAGTTTCAGACAATGCAGGTAAACTTAACTAGGTCATGACATTTAAAAAAAATCCCTTTTGGAAGTCTGTTACATTGCGCTTTACTTGAAGCTACATTGAAAGTCTACCTGGCATAGAATTCTAGTGCCTAGCTCCTAAATGGAGTGGGTCATTGCCTGGGCTTAATGTTGTGAACTAGCTTCCTTGCTTCTGGGTGCAGCTCAAGTTGCTGGTGATATTTATAAAGCAGTGGATGGGTTTAAGACCTCAGTATTTGAGAATCACCACCAGTTCATCATACCATGACAGATTATCTAGGTTGTGTGGTCACCCAGTAAAAGGTGACAGTCAGGTAACAATATAGATGATAACCGAGTTTTGTGGTAACTGTAGGTTTTTAAATGACACTTAAATTTGAACAGTTATGATTGTATATGAGAGCTAATTTATAAGCTTCAAAAAGCATTTAGAATTCAATCAGTACATAACAAGGTGATAGTTTAAATGGCATTTCTTTTCTTTTTAAGCTCTTTAGAGAAAAAGTCTTTATTGAGGGATAATGTGGATCTATTGAGTAGCTTAGCAGACCTGTATTTCCGAGCTGGAGATAATAAAAACTCAATTCTGAAATTTGAGCAGGCACAAATGCTGGATCCTTATCTGATAAAAGGTAAGTAATTGAAATTCTCAAATGAAAGTTGCCCCAGCATGCTAACCTCTTGAGTGACACAAGCACAGCAGGTGCATCCAGTTCACATTCCATTAAAGACTTAAATGTTAATGTAGGTGTTCTGGTCATCAGCACGGTTTCTGACCCTACCCAGAGCAGTGGGTGGCAGCTATAGTTTAAAGTGGTGTTTGTTTTACACTTCATTAAAAATTATAGTACTTCAAGGAGTTAGCATAGCTGTACAACATGTATCGAAAGAAGAATGAAGTACTAACAAATCTATTTATTTAAGAAGTTCATGTCCTGTATTTTCTTCTAAATTAAATATATCTTCATTGTAAACTGCCTAGAATTCTTCATGTTCTCATTTTATACCTATATTTCTTGATTCTTCCTCTACTTTTATGGTGAAAATGGAGTCTAGTGGCTCAAACCTGGTCCCAAAACTATAGGAGTAGCTAGGATACAAGTGCTGTGAAATTGATAGTCCTTATGATCAAGTTCCATTGTATCCTTAAATCTTCATAAAAGGCCCAAATGTTATAATTAGGAGCTCAAACAATACAGCTGATCCCAAAGTATTTCATTTTTTTAGGAATGGATGTATATGGCTACTTACTGGCACGTGACGGTCGACTGGAGGATGTGGAGAACTTGGGCTGCCGTCTTTTCAATATTTCTGATCAGCATGCAGAGCCATGGGTGGTGTCTGGGTAACTTATATTTACTTTTCACTTCCTTGTATCCTCTCGCTCCTTTGCTAACCTGTCTCATAGAATCATAGAACACCAGAACTGGATGGGACCTTGAGAGGTTATCGGATCCAGTTCCCTGCCCTCTTTGCAGAACCTAGGACTGACTCAGTGCTCTCCAAACTTTTGGGGCTGCCGGACGCCCGGGGGCGGGGCCACTCACACACCGGGCACCCGGAGGCGGGGCCGCGCACGCGCCGGGGGCAGGGCCGCCCATGCGCTGCATGCTAGGAGCTGGCGCCACCTATGCGCCACACTCCCGGGGCTGGCACCGCAACTGTGCTGCACGCCTAGGGATGGGGCCGCCCACATGCTGCGCGCCCAGGGCTGGAACAGCCCATGTCCCGTGCACCCGGGGGCGGGGCCACCACCGCCCATGCGCTGCATGCCCAGATCCGCTGTCTGTGCCATGCACCCAGGAGCCGGGAGCGCCTATGCGCTGCGTGCCCGGTGGCAGGGCCACCCATGTGCTACGTGCCCAGGGTCGGCGCCGCCCATACACTGCACGCCCAGGGCCAGCACAGGCCTCGCGCTGCGCACTCGGGGGTGGGGCCACCTAACCGCCGTGCGCCCGAGGCCAGCACGGACCATGTGCTGCGCACCCGGGGCTGGCGCCACCCATGCAATGTGCACTCGGGGGTGGGGCTGGCCCCGATCACTCGGCGGGCGCACAGAAATGGCCCGGCAGGCGCACAGAAATTGCCCAGCGGGCGCCATGGCGCCCGCGGGCACCACGTTGGGGACCACTGGACTAGACCATCCCTGATAGATGTCTATCTAACCTGCTCTTAAATATCTCCAGAGATAGAGATTCCACAACCTCCCAAGGCAACTTATTCCAGTGTTTCACCACCCTGATAGTTAGGAAGTTTTTCCTAATGTCCAACCTAAACCTCCTTTGCCGCAGTTTAAGCCCATTGCTTCTTGTCCTATCCTCAGAGGCTAAGTAGAACAATTGTTTTCCCTCCTCCTTGTGGCACCCTTTTAGATATCTGAAAATGTTTTTGAAAAGCTCTCAGGAGCTTGAACATTAGTTTGGAACCTGTATTTGTCTTGGGTGTCTGCCGTTCTACTTAAACATTTAGTTCTTAGTCTAACTTTAAATATCTTAGTAGAAGTACACATATCTACCAGTCCAGTCCGTTTCTCTCTGTATTTAAAACAACATTGGGTATTTGAATCTATCAGATAACTAATGTTGCTGCAATGAAGTACCTGAATCACCAGTTTTGCAAAGACTAATAAGTGTACTTTAAATGATAGTCACAAAATAGGATATTTGCATGCTATAAACCCATCAATTACATTTCTTTTCATCTTTCCATGAATGACCATTGGCAGTGCACACTTACTACCATCTCTCTTCTTTTTGAAGGTGTCACAGTTTCTACAGCAAGCGATACTCCCGCGCCTTATATTTAGGAGCCAAAGCAATTCAGCTGAACAGTAACAGTGTTCAAGCTTTGCTGCTGAAAGGAGCTGCTCTTAGGAATATGGGCCGAGTACAAGAGGCAATTATACATTTCCGGGAAGCAATACGCCTTGCACCTTGCAGGCTTGACTGTTATGAAGGCAAGTAAAGTACAATAACTCTTCTATACAATGGTGTCATGGTTATCAGAATAACAAGGAGTCCAGTGACACCTTAAAGACAAACAATTTTATTATGGCATAAGCTTTTATGAGATGCAACTCACTTCATCAGATGTATGAAGTGAAATACAGATCCCAAAAGTTTATGCCAGGGATGGGGAACCTTTTTTGGATCAGGGGCCATTGACCCACAGAAAAATCCATCAGGGGCTGCATGTAAGTGAGAAGAAAAAAAAATCAAACTCTTACTGATGTGACCCCCCAACTGAAAAAGAGGAAGATTCTTCAGCCTGCGGTGGGGCAGAGGCCGGGATGGAATGCCAGCACACACTCCTCAATGCTGGGAGGGCCCTGAGCTTCGGGGTCTGGATCCAGACAAACCAGGGACTGCATCCAGTTCCCAGGCCTTAGATTCCCAACTGCTGATTTATGCCATAATAAAATTGTTAGTCTTTAAGGTGCCATTGGACTCCTTGTTGTTTTTGCTGAACCAGACTAACACAGCTACCTCTAAACCTGTTATAGGAAGGGTATAAACTGGCTCCCAGAGTTCCCTGCAATTGAAGTAATACTGCTTACTACCTAATAAGTAAATTAATGATACTAAAAAACCCACTAAATAGAGCTGGAAGCCAAGAGGGAGAAATATTAAATGCATGCATGTTAAACAAAAATAGCTACATTTGGTATACTGAGAAGCATTCTTATTCAACTGTGATACAGTCCCTGTAAATAGGTTGTTAGTATGACAGTTTTAGTTGATTCTCATTCTAGGACTGGTTGCTTTAATCTTTTAAGTATCACAGCCTAGATAAAGCATCTTTATCCATATTTGCACTTGGTAAAGAGTTATTTGTAGCCTAAAAAAAAAATCTAATGTTAAGCTTTTCTTGAAAGCCAAATAAAGATTTTTCTCATAGAAAAACTGGTCTTGTGGGCTAGATACACTATTCTGTATACAATCCTATAGGCATTACCTCCTTTAAAATAATTAAAAGTGTATTAGTGTGCCATTTTGTATATGGATTCATATTGGCTTACAGAAGGACATGAAAGTTGTTCCCTAATCTCTCTATATAAAACTTTTTTTCCTGTAGGATGACAGAGTGAAGTCATCATGCCCTCTACATGACCCCCCCACAGAGTCAGAAAGGGAAGCAGCGTCTATGGCTCAGGGCAGGATAGGAACTTTTCATTGTTGAGGTTGGGGCGATTTTTCCCTCCCTGGAGGGCTGGGCATAGGCATAATGGAGAGGAAAGGGGCAGGGCCCTGGGTTTTCAGGTGGGCAGGGGTCCCAGCTCTGTTGTTCACCTGGCCCCTCCTCAGGGGGCACCCTGAGCTCCCTCCAACCTCAACCTCCTGCAGAAAGGGCAGGTGTGGCAGCAGCTCTTCAATGTGGTCCGGGGCCCTGGTGGGAAATAGCTCCAGTTCTCCGCTCTACCGCCAAACTCTGGCTCCAACTCCCACACCCTAGCCACCTCCTTTCCTGGATTCTGCCAGTGGCACCTTGGTGGGGGACAGCTGCAGGGTGCCCAGCAAGCTCTGCTGCTACCTCATCCCTGCTGCTTCCCATCTTCTGGCCCCACTTCTGCTTCCAGGTCCGGGGCCCTGCTGCTCCACAACCCCACACAGAACCATTGCCTGCCTTGAGCCAGGCTGCCAACCCAGGGTAGGCATTGGTTCCCCATGGGTGGCAGTGTGGTGGGGCTCTGGACTCAAAAGTAGAAGTGGGTGGAGGTGGTTGGATGGGAAGTAGTGGGAATGGGAGCAGCATAACATCATCGCTACTCCTCAGGGTTGGGAAGAGGGAGTCACTGAGGAGGCTGAGAGAAGGCAGGCCCAGCTGAGGGGAAGAGAAGGGGTTGCTGCTTCCCAAGGAGGCCCAGGGACAAGGCCCAGGGACAGGCCCAGCGCTACTTCCTCTCCTAACAGGGCCTGTGGAGGAGCCCAAGTGAAAACCCTTAAGGTTCCTTCCAGGGATGTACTATATGGGGAAGGAGGAGGTCTCAGAGGTGAATAGAAGGTGCCTTCCTGATGATCTGGGGTCTCCATCTGGGTGGTGAGGACATGGGGGTGGAAAAGGGGCCTTCCGCCAGGGGCCCTCAGTGGGGAGGGACTGCCCTCTATGGGGAGTCTAGCTGGAGGAGTGCCTTTTACCATGGAGAGTAGGGGAGGAGGGCAGAGTGTGAATAATTTCTCATTGGCTTGGTGCAGGGGGGGGGGAGGGGGAGTGTAGCAGCCATAAAGGGGGAGGGGGGAGTTGACACACATAGCAGTCATAGAGTTAGTGACTTAAGTTAGTGCATGTAGTGGTCACAAATTGGGAGGAGGTTGGCACACATAATGGCAGGGGAGGGGTTAGCGCATGTAGCGGCCACAGAGCCGGGGTGGGGTGTGTGGCGGTGGTTGGCATGCATAACAAGCAGGGGGCACAGCCCTCTAGTTATCCTGTGAGTCCATTTTGCATAGCTCAGTATCTGGAGCTGCTTTTCTCACATTGAACGTTTTAGTTCATTGTAGCAAACTCACTCAAGTGTTGTTTAATGCTTAAAATTTAGTGGTGGAAATGTCTTTTTCATCAGCCCCTACCTGAAGTTCCAGTAATAGAGCAAAGCAGTAAAAAGCTTCTTTGCTGCTTTTCTGCTACTTTATTAAAGACCTTGAAAGGAAGATAAGAAGTTCTTACTGAAATTGTACAAATCTCAGCTGCTTCAGGTACATACAATTTGGAGCAGGCAATCCTGTCTCCATACTAGAATTTGATGGACCTATATCTCTAGAAATAAATGGATGGTTTAGAATTGTCCTGGATGAATAGCTGATGTTTATAATGAATCCATAAGGACCTCCGTCTTTTCTTCAAAAGAAGATGAAAATACCACAAGCTGAAAAATCTGACTGCAAACTGGTGAAATTTGAAAGCAGGATTAATTGAAGTGTAGATTTTTTAAAATCAGAACAGCTACCACGTGACTGAAAAATAAACATGGGGCCTCCAAATTGTACAATCTAGTAATTGTCAATAGAGGTTTTGGCTGTGGTAGGTTTAAAACTGGCAGGTTGTATACTACATTCTGGGCAATTTTTATGAAGCCATGCTTATCCTAAAACAAAATACAGGACTATGTAGCACTTTAAAGACTAACAAGCTACATAGTCCTGTATTTTGTTTCAGCTACACCAGACTAACACGGCTACATTTCTATCACTATGCTTATCCTAGTTATCCCACATCTTCCTATAAGTTTGCCCTGAAGTGAGAGAAGTTGTGATAAGATGAGAGCCAGAAGCCTGTGTACTGAGATCAAAGCAAACAGTTGTCACAAACAAGCTTAGGTACAGGAATGCAACATATATACGATGCAGAGTATTTTGTACTAGAAGTATTGGCTTACAGAAAGTTTCTTTTCTCTTTGGCATTTCAGAGCGCCAACTATTTCTAAAATATTTATGGTTATTTACTAAAAAGGTAATCTGCAGAAGGGATCTGTATAAATATGGGCTTGTGTTCTATGATAGGAGTCAGAATCGTGGAGAAGATGGTGCTTGACCATGATGTAGTTATTTTTATTACTGTAGTGCGTAGGAGCCCTAGTTAAATACACTGACAGTTTACAGAGTTTCCCAACTTTTAATCTATTTTTCTGTAGTATTTATCTGTGTAGTCTCTAGTTATTGAGTGCAATGTAGATCACTGTTTCTGACCAAATCAATGGATACAATTCTTCAAATTCCTTTTCATTTCCTCAGAATGAGGGCATCTGTCTTATTCTCCTGGGTTCCATAGCCCTGAATTTTCCACTTCAGTTTGTGCTCAGGGTGGACACTGAGGCAGGATAATCTATCTTGTGGGTTCTCAGCTTCTATTAAAGTGGAGGCCACATGTCTGGTATTATTGTCCTGCAGTCTTATAATTGCCCATATTTGAAAGGGTGTGGACAGTCTCTTTGTTGTATTTAAGGAAGAGGTGGAGGAAACAGTGAAATTACATATATGTTTTTAATACATATTGCTTGTGTGGTGTCTGATGCCTTTTCCAAATCCATCTGCTATCCTAGGGATATAGGATACTTACCATATAATCTCACTTACCTGGTCTTCTGGAAGACCCTGGACTAAACTTAGATGTGCATTCAGTTCCTGGCTCTGCCAAAGACTCTTTGTGTTAAGGATTGTGAACATGTACTTGTGTACACAGTTAACCAGTGAGCCTGGGCTTATCAGTTAATGTGCATGATTACATACAGCGCTTTCCTCTCTTAACCCTGACCCCATGCTGCTGCCTCTGTATCCGAGACAGGAGCAAATGGGCAGGGGCAGGAGGGGGGGAGAAAGGCAGGAGTCAGCTTTCAAACTGGCTACACAGCTCTCACCGCTGACTGTTCCCTTCCCTCCACCTCGTGCTGCTGATGCCTCCCACAGAAGTAGCAGTGCAGGATGCGGGGGCAGGCAGAAGGTTATAATTTCAGTAGTTTTACATTTGCAGTTACAATACACACATTTTAACACATCTCTACTCTGTGTAATCACAAATCAATCTGTGTGCCTCAGTTCCCCCACTGTAAATGGGGATAAGAGTATTTTCTTCCATGATTTGTTAGTGTTGTCTCTGTAGGTGGTAAGCTTTTTGGGCAAGGGACTGTACAGGGCTTGGCACAATAGGGATCTGAACTTGGTTGGGACCTGTGGGTGATACCATACTGTATATAATTGACTGAGAAATAAGTGTATATAAATATTAATGCACATTAACATCTTCCTTTTGGTCTTTAGGCCTCATTGATTGTTACCTGGCATCCAACAGTATCCGTGAAGCAATGGTCATGGCTAACAACGTGTACAAAACCCTGGGAGCAAATGCACAGACTCTTACTCTGTTAGCAACAGTCTGTCTTGAAGATCCAGTCACACAAGAGAAAGCAAAAACTTTATTAGATAAGGCACTGACACAGAGACCAGATTATATTAAAGCTGTGGTAAAAAAAGCAGAGCTTCTTAGTAAGTGGGTTTTTTTGTTTTGTTTTTTGGGGTTTTTTTTAGATGTGTCTTCCTGTCCAGTTTATTTGAATAGTTTTCTGATATGCAAGTGAGTATTCCACAAAGTAATATGAAATTCACTACAGGAAATTTTTGCACTTTGTGAATACTGGGAGACATGGCCCCTGGTCCCTGCAGTGAGCTCCTTGTGGCTCCTGAACTTGCTGCGGGTGCTGGGAACTGCCATCCTCCTGCTCCCCTGTGCCGGGGCAGGAGAGCCATGGTTATGCAGAACTGCAAGTGGCCATTCTATGATTCGCAAGGGCCTCCTGTTTACAAATTTACAGCCAAAGACCATTTGGTTTTGTGTAAAAGAAAAATTACAGAATGCCATAAGAGATTAATTGCTTTGATATTATGGAGATGATACTTGTAGGGACACCACACTGGTAACTTCTAACCCACAATTGACACTAAAGTAATCCTTCAGATAAAAAAAATTATAATTTACTAATTATTTAAGAGATAATCATGTATGCAATAATTTGCTTTAAAATATACTAGATCAACAATTAAGTTTTCAGAAGATTTAATTATCACCAACTAGAGATAGTTTTAGCAATAAAGATGAGGATTATGAAGATGTTCTACATATTCCTCAAATTATTTTATAGAAGATCTATCTAAACTACTAGTAGAACTGTAGCTCTGTGTGTCAACAGGTAGAGAACAGAAATATGAAGATGGAATTGCTTTGTTGAGGAATGCACTGGCTAATCAGAGTGACTGTGTTCTGCATCGAATACTGGGTGACTTTCTTGTAGCTGTCAGTGAATATCAAGAAGCCATGGACCAGTACAGTATTGCTCTAAGGTAAACCTTGTAGATCCTTGAGTTTACTGTATGATTCTTAGAAACTAAGAATTTCATGGTTGCTGTAAGATGGCTTTATTGTAGCATATCTTCAGTCACTTCTGGGAGTTGGAGGAAGCTTGGTTGTATTTTTTTTGTCCCCTGCCCAATAGCACTCACATTGAGCTCAACATGTAGTCCACTGCACCATTAAACCAATAAGCTTTGAAGTTGTTCCCCCCAGCACCAGCTCCACGGTGCTGCCTCTCACCTCTTTTCCCCTGCACTGTTGCCTCTGATAGAGGCAGCAGCGTGAGTGTGGGGAAGGCTGCTGTGAAGCAGCCTCTTTCTGCAGTGAGCTCAGACCCCCATATACGGGCTACTGTATCAGAGGCAGCAGTGCAGGGCGACAGGCAGCCCGTGTGCGTGGAGAGCTGGTTTTTAAACTGGCTCCTTTTGCAGACCGGCTCCCGCCTGCCATCCCTTGCTGTTGCCTCTGATACAGGTAGGGGGTTCCCTTTTGAGTGAGGCTGAGAGAGTATAACTGATAAGATTTCATGCAGTTACACAACTATTCAGTTGCACTATAACATTCCTAGCCCATGCTATCTGTGACTTAAGGTTTATCTATAATTGAAGTGCTACGACTGTACTGCTGTAGCAGGAGTGTCTACACTGAAGCTTTACGTATGCTGTATGTCAGTCTACAGTGTGTACACATGGGATTAGCTCAGCTAAACTCCAGTCAGAGATGGGGATTTTTCATACCCCTTGTGGCCTAGTGGGGGTGCTGTCTGCTCTGTGACCCGGTGTCCCCCTGCGCTGTGATGGGAGATTCTCACTGACTCTCCCAAATGTGTATTAACCCAGACACCTAGGCTCAGCCTTCCAGGGAGGAGGACAAAGGAAGGAAGGCGGAGACCAGCACCTGGCTGGGGGGGCAGGGCTTGGAAGAGAGTTTTTTTAGTTTCTGTCTGGAATCATGGAGGAAGCAGCCTGAGCAAGAGGGCTGAGATTTAAGGGCCCAGCCTCCCCCATCTCAAGGATTACATCTATGCTGTGCTGTATCCTGGAAAAGCAATAAACTCCCTCTATTCTACTGGCTGGTGGAGCCGGTTCGTGCCACTAGGGGTGCAAGAGGCGGGGGAACCCCGACATGACATCACAGTGGTGTCAGAAGTGGGATGCACTGCACCCCATGGATGGAGTTTCCAGCAGCGAGTGACAAGGCGCAGTTGAAGGAAAGGGCTTGGAGCCAGGAGTGCTGGAGACAGAGTGAAGCGGTTCCTGGGAATCGTGAGTGCTGTAGCACTAGACCGGTGAGTCCGCACCGAAGGGACCGGCGGGGAGATGACCTACGCCCGACTCCTGAAGGCAGAGCTGGTGAGGCTTTACAGAAAGAGGGGCCTGCCTGTGGGAAAAGCAACCAAGGCCCAGCTGATTGCCTGGCTGGAAGAGAATGACTAGTCACTGGGCTGGGACCCTGTCCCCGTGGGGAGCAGCCAGACCCACCCAGAAACGTCTCAGGCTCCAACAGGGGGCGGAGCACTGGAGCCCGCTGGAGAGAAGGGACAACCTCCCAGGGAAGCCCTGAAAACCATTGTTCGTCCAGGGCAGGGGCCAGCCCAGCAGAGCTGCGGCGGCTGGAGATCCAGCTGCAGATGAAGGAATTGGAAGTCCAGCACCGTAGAGAGCAGCGACAGTATGAGCTGGCCATGGCAGAGTGGAGAAGCGGTAGGGCTCCGGCGGCACCGAGTGTGGACGGGCCCCAAGAGCCCAGGGCAGCCAGATGCTTGGAGAAGCTCATGGTGGCCCAGTTGAAGAACGTGGGTGACACAGACGAGTTCCTCAGCTCCTTTGAGAGGGCCTGTGAACTGCAACAGGTGCCCCTGGCTGACTGGCTGCAGGAGCTCATCCCGGCACTGAACCAGGAGGCTGTCAGGGTGCTCAATCAGCTGGAGGACCTACAGCCAGGTGATTACCAGTGGGTCAAGGAGGCCCTGCTGCCCTGTCCCCTGAGACATTCTGGGGGATGCAGAAGGAGCCACGGGAGACCTATGTGGATATGGCCTGCTGCCTGGTACAGTACTGCCGCAAGTGGGTGTCCGGGGTCAGAGCCCAGACCACAAAGGACCTGCTTAAGCTGATATGATGGAGCAGTTCTATGAAGCATGCACACCCACCCTGAGGCTGTGGCTCAAGCACCAAAGTCCAGAGAACCCCCAGGAAGCTGGGAGGCTGGCAGACGAGTTCACAGAGAGCCGGTCCGGTTCACAGGAGTCCCGGAGAGAAAGGGAATCGCGCAAAGACCGGATCTCGGCTGAGCGACGGAGAGAATCCTCTATGAGGCGAGCCCAAGAGACAAGGACCAGCCATCTGCGCCTCAGAGAACCAGCCAGGGCCCGGACAGAGCCGGCCCAAAGGGGCCTGCAGTACCTAACTTGCCATCGCTGCAGGCAAAAAGGCCACAAGAGGGCTCAGTGCACCAGGCACCAAGACCTGGGATTTCCCAGGGTTAATTGGCTGGGGGAAGGGCAGGCTGCCCCAGAGGCTGGGGCTAGCAGGCAAACCTCAGCTCATAGTGGAAGGAATGATGCTCAGTGCCCCTTCCCTGGGAGGTCCGACCCTCGGGAGGCGGATTTCTCTGTGTACCAGGTGGGGGCAGGGCGGCCCCTGCTGAGCGAGTGCCTCGTGCCCCTGCAGGTGGATGGCAGGGAGGTGACGGGCTACTGGGACACGGGGGCGGAGGTGACGCTGGCCCAGCGTGAGGTCATAGCCCCAGACCACATGGTACCTAACACTCAGCTGACCCTGAGGGGCATAGATGGGACCCCGTTTAAGGTGCCCGTAGCCCAGGTGCATCTGAAATGGTGGGCCAAGGAAGGCCCGAAGGAAGTGGGGGTGCACCGGCACTTACCCAAGGTGGTGCTGATGGGGGGGTGACCTAGAGGAGTGGCCAGACGGACCCCTCAGGACCCTGGTCACCACCCGGAGCCGGAGCCAGAGAGGGGCTGGCGACCCTGACCCAGGGGAGGGCCCCCTGCAGGGGGCTCAGGGTCCCATCCCAGTGGACACGGGGTCCAGCCAGGCTGGGACTCTGGACCTAGGCATAGGTGGGGAACAGGTCCCGATCCCTGCCCCGGCAGCTGAATTCCAGGCTGAGGTGCAGGCAGACCTCTCCTTGCAGAGGCTGAGGGACCAGGCTGGCCTCCGTGCAGCTCAGCCTCTGGGGAGAGGTGGCCAGGAGAGATTCCTTTGGGAGCAGGGATTCCTGTTCCGGGAATGGCTTCCCCTCAGGAAGGTGAGGGCGTGGGGGGGTCCAGCAGCAGCTGGTAGTCCCCCAAAAGTATCACCACAAGGTGCTGTATTTGGCCCACGATGTCCCCGTGGCGGGCCACCGGGGGATCCAGCGCACCTGGCTGAGGCTGGTTCAACACTTCTACTAGCCGGGGATATTTGCAGCTGTGCAGCAATATTGCCGGTCCTGTGACTCCTGCAAGAGGGGCGGGAAGGCCCAAGATGGGAGGAAAGCTGCTTGGGGGCCCCTACCCCTTATAGAGGAGCGGTTCCGGAAGGCAGCATTAGAGATAGTGGGGCCTGGCGACCCAGATGAGGAATAAATACATCCTGGTAGCCGTATCCACGGCTTCCAACTGCCCCGAGGCCTTGGCTCTGCCCTCTGTCGAGGCAGACATGGTGGCAGATGCACTGCTGGCCCTTTTCAGCAGGCTGTGGTTCCCCCAGGAGGTCCTCCCGGACCAGGGATCCAACTTCATGTTGGCCGCTCTGGTGCTTGTGGGAGAAGCACGGGGCCCGGCTTACCTGGGCCCCAGCGTTTGGCAAAGCGAGCTGGTGAGCAGGTTCCAGGGGACCCTGAAGCAGATGCTGGAGGTCTTTATGCTCCGGCACCTGCAGGACTGGGACATGTACCTGCCCCATCTGCTGTCTGCACATGGGGAGGCACCCTGAGGTTCTGCCAGGCTCTCCCAGACTGAGCTGGGGTGCAGAAGGGGGAAGGACCCCCTGGGCTTGCTGAGAGAGTTACGGGAGGGGAAGACCTCCCTGGATGGAGCATTGGGGGTGGAAGACGTCCTGGCTTTCTGGGAAAGGCTCATGGGCCCGGCCAGAGAGACCCGGGCCAGAGATCAAGGGCAGTGGAAGGGCTGGCACGGCCACCAAAAACAGGCCCCTGCCAGTCCCCTTGGAGCTGTGCATCAACTGGACAGGGGAGAGCTGGCTCCTGCAGGGCATCACTGCAGCCAGCCCAAGCCAAGGGGAGCGCCAATGTCACCGCAGCGGCTTTCCCGGCAGGGGACCCGAACTTTTCCAGGTCACAGAGCGATCCTGCTCAGTTTGCTCTTGGAGGAGGGACAGCTGTGGGGGTGCTGTAGTGGGGGTGCTGTCTGCTCTGTGACCCGGGGTCCCCCTGCGCTGTGATGGGAGATTCTCACTGTCTCTCCCAAATGTGTATTAACCCAAACACCCAGGCTCAGCCTCCCAGGGAGGGGGACAAAGGAAGGAAGGCGGAGACCAGCACCTGGCTGGGGGGGGGGGGGGGGGGCGGGCAGGGCTTGGAAGAGAGTTTTTTAGTTTCTGTCTAGAATCATGGAGGAAGCAGCCTGAGCAAGGGGCTGGGATTTAAGGGCCCAGCCTCCCCCATCTCAAGGGGGGCTGAGGCATCATAGGCCTAGCCCTGTAACCGGATTACATCTATGCTGTGCTGTATCCTGGAAAAGCAATAAACTCCCTTTATTCTACTGGCTGCTGGAGTCTGTTCATGCCACTACGGGGTGCAGGAGGCGGGGGAACCCCGACGCGACGTCACACCCCTCAAGGATGTAGTTAAATTGACCTGATTTTCAAACATAAACCATGCCTTACTCTTGGTTTTATACACTGCATTTCCCAATTCAGAGCCTCAGGGACAAATATTTACGATTTTAAACTTGTGTCAATATTAAAGACTTTGCCAGGCAGTTACTAGACCAGTAAAAAAGATTAGGACATGGATTTTTAAAAAAATAATTCTTGAACTATTACCGTAATGTAGCGAATATAACCCATGGGTTATATTTGTTTTTACAAACCCCGCCCCCGCCTCAGGGTATATTCGGGTGCGGGGTATATAGGTTTTTTTTCACTCATTAGCGGGTATTTTTAACTCACGGGAGGCTGGTGGTTCCTGCGGCTGTGCAGGAATGGGGCGGTGAGTGCTCCTTCGCCCGGAGGATGGTAGTTCCTGCTCTACCGCCCCTTCCTGCAACTGCGGAGGAACCAGGGGGATAAGCACTCCCCCACCCAGAGGCTGGCGGCTCCCCCTTCACCCACACCGTAAATTAGCGAATATACCCCCGGCACAGAAGAGTCTTGTATACCCCGCAGGTTATATTTGTGCGCGGGGTATACAAGGTTTTTTTTTTTTTTTTACTGAAATAGAAAAAAACGCAGTGTATATTTGGGTGTAGGTTATATTTGGGTGCGGGGTATATCCACTAAATTACAGTACATACTCTATCAAACACCTTGAGCTCCACCCTCAGGCTACCAGGTGCCATATAAATGTAAGGGATTAACTAAGTTCAAACAGAAAGGTTTTGCTTTTTAACTGAATCAACATTTCTTCTTACGATAAACTCAGATATAAAAGAATTATTTCAAACTTGGGTAAAATTTAGAAACTTTCCGAATAAGATGGAATATAGTCTAATGAACAAATCTTATGTTCTGTGCATTTTTTAAAGTGAAAAACTGATCTTGAATGCAACACCTGGTTATACCCATAGTAAAGTGTAAGGTCATGTGGACTCAGGGCTAGACCAAGCCATTCTGGCGCCTCGAGCAGACAGTCTAATTGTGCCCTGGTAGGGATGGTGCATGTGCGGCCCCGCCCCCGCACCAGCATGTGGGGGAGTGTGCATGCGTGTCCCTGCCCCCATGCCGGTGCATGGGGGAGGGCGCGCAGAGCTGGCAGTGGCAGAATGCATGTGCCCGGCCCAGCTACTGGCGCGCAGCCCAGGGCAGGTTGAGCCTGGCCGTGCAGAGCCCTGCAGCCGCAGGGGGAAGGGCACTGCTGGCCAGTGCTGCGGGGGTTAACACGGCCCCTGCCCCAGGCAGCCGCTGCAGGGTGGATGCTGGGAGCTGCTGCAACCCGGGAGCCAGGCACATGGTGCCTTATGAAAGCTATAAGGGGCGCTATGCCATGGGTTGGCACCCTGGGCAGCTGCCTGGCTAGTCCATGCCTCAATCCGGCCCTGTGTGGACTGTCTAGTTTTGCCAGGCTGAAGAGCAGGGTTTTTTTAGTGCTAGCTGCCTCTGATGCTTTAGTTAATGCTGCTTGGAAGAATTGTGTAAGCATCATTGCATGGGGGAGGGGGTTTCACAGTGTTCCTGCACTTCCTATTTTTGCCAAATGGTATAACGTCAGTCTGAGGTAAAGTTACAACATCTTTGCTGAGTTCAAATATCGGTAGCAGTAAACAGGAAGTGGAGGGAGCAAGCAAGTGGGAAATGTTTTGTTTAGACATATTTACAATGGGTTACTCTTAAGATGATAAATGTTTTTCCTTCTCCAGTTTGGATCCCAACGATCAGAAGTCTTTAGAAGGAATGCAGAAAATGGAAAAGGAGGAGAGTCCAACAGATGCAACCCAGGAGGAGGATGTGGATGACATGGAGGGAAGTGGAGAAGAAGGGGATTTGGAAGGGAGTGATAGCGAAGCAGCACAGTGGGCAGATCAAGAGCAATGGTTTGGCATGCAATGAAGGCTTTACTCAAACTGATATGGGTTTCAGTTTTTAAACGTGCCATGAGGTCCATAGTTCTCTAAAGGAAAAATATCAGCGCAACTTTTGTACTAATGCACTGGATTTCTTTATAAAACAAATGACTCTGAAACAATTTAATAGTTTTCCATTACAGTTATGTTCATGTTAGTGATGCTTCCTATTTATCAATTATTAGAATGAGCCTGAACCATGTTGGAAATTATTTGTAAAAGTGGTTCAATCTTTACTCGCTGAAGCTAGAATCTTGAGTATAAAGCATTTTAAATAATATACGTACTACTAGTGACTAAAATGTCAAAATTGTGTTTGCAACTAAGTATTCTTGATCCTTAGCTATAAAATGTAAATATAAGAGTTTTTTATTCCATTGTGAAAGCCATTATTCTTTTGTCTGGGCTCATGCATGAATTCTTGTGAAAGCTTGAAGGAGTCATTCATATGTATTTGAAGGGAGTTATTTTTCTACTTCAGCCAATTAACCTGTGTTTTGTGTAAGAGATTGCACTAGCGCTAATAGTGGAGTTTGTATTTCAGGCATCTCTGACTTGTAGGATGCTTTGTAACTAATCAATTTGTAGTATTCTTTGCTCATGAATGTTAGAATTATTGTAATTTCTCCAATCCATACAAAGCCCTTTAATCATTTAAAACCTGTATGTGAACATTTATTTCTAAATGGAATTCAATTTTATTTAGGTAAGTTACTAAAAGGCCCACCGCAGCAATTACACAAAGGCACTTCACATCCTATGCGTCGCATTGTCAGTTAAAGAAATTAACTTCTCCCATGCATCACTAATAGAAATTTTAAATTAGAATGGCTGTGTCTGTCTTGGCTTTCTTTATATGTTACATTTAAAATTTAGCTTTAGTTATTGCTACCTTATGCTATCTTCTCCTGAAATGGTGGAAGTTTTCACAGCAGCATCTCTTGTTGAAAGTAAATCTTTTACTCAGACCAGAAAACCAAACAAAATTGTATCAATAACACTGAGATTTTTGCAAAAGAACTATCCTTGACGTAGTGTTTTGCTCTTGATTTACTTGCTTTGTGCTAAAACATATGTCTTTAACTCTTTCTAATCGTGCTATAGTTCTCACTGTCTTTATTCTATGGTCCTGCATGGCCTTGTAATTCTTCCTGTGGCTGCTCAAGTCAGTTGTACTCTTCAGTGCTGTCATAGCAGTTTAAGCAGAAGTAAACAGTTTTTTGTACTGGCACTTCTTTGTGCCCTAGAGCGAATACTTGATACAGACAAAAGAAAACAAGCTTTTCACTCACTAATGTTGCATAGCAGATATAAAAGTAAAATACATTAAATCCTTTCATTCCCAAAAGCAATGGGTATGAACTATAAAAGTACATAATAAAGTTGGGAGAGACACTTAGTCCTATAACACACATTATAGCCTGTTTTGGGATGTTTACCATATCATTGCATTACTGAATCTGGATAGCTTCTTCCTGTTTGTAGATGGATAGCTACCTGTAATAAATATTTTCTTCTTTCCAATCTTTTAGTGATGCTTGAGAGTGGGGGAAACCACTAACTTTTCTCTAGTGTCAATTGAATTGTACTAAAGTAATTGAAAACTAAGCAAGCAGGTAGCCTGCCTTATTGCCCTTTTTATTGAGAAGGGGTTTCATTTGAGAATTTTGTTGATTTCACTAAATAGTGTGCAATTTAAGTGGGTTACGTTTAAACTAAAATCATATTTAAGTAGTGCTCTCTGAGATTGTGATCTGTACCCTTCCTGGCGCTAGTCTACTTCATGAAGAATTCAGAGATTTGTCATTCAGCAGTGAATGGTGAGTAGAGTTCAACTCCTGCATGCTATTAATTTGTTACAGAAGGAAACTGTAAATACATTCAAGTAAAAACCCAGTTATTTCTTTTGCAGACTGTCCATTTTTTCCTTTCTCTGCAATAAACCTCAAATTCTATTCTGTTTCTGAAAGTTAACCTACGTAAGCTGATGCAAGCCTTCTAATTGTATGTCAGATCTTGGTTATGAAGATCATAAGGGAGTGTTTAATAATTGTAACCTGAAGTAAAGCAAAAAGGCTTTTGTGTGTTCTAAAAGCTGAGAGAATGTGGGAGTGTATGGTGTATGTTTTAAATTGGCAGTTGTTCAGCTGAGGGTTTTTACATCAAATGACTCATTCAGATGTCCCTGATTGGAGCTGCTCTTACATCATTCAGCTGCGTTAGCACCATGCATTGCAACACTTTCCCCTAAAGCAAGGTTTACGTGGCACAAGAAACCTGAAGTCGGAGCCCAGTCATAGAATGGTTCAGAGTATTTCCAGGTGGGAAAGTGTGAACATGTCTGTTAATTTTGTCACTTTAGATCAGTGATTCTTGACATGTGGCCCAGGGCTGCATGTGGTCCAGTTAACACACAGCTCCAGCCCAGCTGACTATTAAAGGCCAGCCCAGTGCCAAGGTCCTGGGATCCCAGGTTCCTGCCTGCCTAGAGCAGAGGGGTCCAGGCTGCCCTGTTGTCCAGAGTACTAGGACTGGGTGGTCCAGGCAGCCACTTGGAACTGGAAGCTCTAGGGGCCAGGGCAGCCAGCCTGCCCCACAAGATCTTGGACAGTTGCACAATGGGGGACCATAATGTGCAGCTGACCTGCCCCACATGGTTGGAGGTCCCAGGGCAATTGCCCCATGGCAGCTGGGGAGGCTGGCCTGCAACACAGTGGGGGGCCAGGGTTGGGACCAGGTTGCTGCTGCTTTACCAGCTGCCTTGTGTGGCCTAGGTAACATGTGAGCGGCATATGCAGCCCACAGTGTATCTATACATTTTAGAAATGGACATCTGACAGTCTGTCTGAGACTATTTGTTCAGAGCTAGGACCACCAAATTTGTTATGCAGCTTTCTCTTCTAACTTAAAGCAAGTTGCGGTTTGGTTGTGCCAAGAAAACGGGAAGTGCTGGGCATGGGCCTGTTTTCCATAACAAAGAAAAAGGAGGGGACAGGGAGAGGAAGGATGTGAAAGGGAAAGGCACAGAAAGGAGGAGCACAATACTGAGAGTGGCCACTGGGGGCAGCAAATGCAGGGAAGGGCTATATGCAGAGTGGCCACTGGGGACAACCGCACCACCACCAAGAAAGTGGCCGGAAGGGCTGGGACTCTGCCATCTTTCCTGCTACCAGACCAGGTAAGTAGCCCCCCACCACAAACCCTTCCTCCCCACCTCTTGGCCATAGCTCCGGAAGGGGGAGGGAGAAAAGCTCCTGCTGGCCAGAGGGGAGATGGAAGGTCCCTGCCTGCTGAGAGGGCTGTGGGAGAAAGGAAGGCCTCTGGCAGCTGGGAGGAGGGGGAAAATCCCCACTAGATGGGACCACCTGCCCATAGCCCCTCTTCACTCCCCAACCCTTACACTTGCACCCCCATGCCTTCAGACTCTAGCTCCCCCCCCCCCAGGCATATATACACAAGGCCCTGCCCTACTCCTGTACCCCCACACTGTCAGCTGCCTGCCCTGAAGGATCCAGGTAACATCAAGTAAGTCTTCTAGTGTGTAATAAGTTGGCCTATTTCCTTAGACCCTAATAGTATCATAAAACAGCTCCTGCTGGATGGTTGTTTCACTGCAGTGATAGAAAGCATTCGATTATATGTTGGGATGGGTAAATTGCATTGCAGTGTTGCTCATTTCCAAGTAAGATCTTGGCATCCATGTGCAAGCAAATTGTTATTGGGTAAGACTTATGTTAAGATTGTCTCTTATAAGAATGGAGGTCACACTTCAAGAGGAATTTCCTGCTATGAGAAGTTTCCTTGTAGATTTTCTGTATGGGAAACTGGAAAACTTAATTTAGATCCTGTTTTACTGTAGGATATAAAACAAGGTCAGCATCCAAGAACAGGGGTGGGCAATAGTGTAAATGGTTAACCGATGAACCTGGACTTACTGGTTAACCATCATGGTTACAGGTAATTCTCCCCCTCCTCCTCTACCTCCTGCAATTCCCACCATGTAAATGTGTAAACAATGACAATTTCAGTGGTTGCAAGATTACTTTAACTGGCTTAATAAACTCATTTTAACATCTGGAGTGGGCAGTAAAAAAGTGGTGGCCTGGCAGACTGCTGGTGCTATATTTACCTGCACAGGTATCAGGCCATTACAGCTCTTGCTCATGCATTGCCGTTCGTGGCCAAGGGAGCGGCAGGAAGCGGCACAGAGCAGGCTATTGCTTCCCACTGGTGACAAATGGTCATCTGTGGCCAAGATCTGCAATCACATGATACCTGCAGAGGAGCTAGTAAACAGAGAGCTGGGGACCTACCCTGGCAGACGGGGTCTGGCCAGTATTTGCTCTCCCTTATCCAAGAATATGGCTTCTATGTGGTTGTTGGTTTTTTTGAGAGCTGTGTTCATTATCTAAAACAGAAACCTCAGCCAGATTCTGTGGTAATCCATTCATCTATCAATGCATGAAATAATGCTAGAGCTGAATTGACCATATGTATATGATTTGCCTAGTGAATGTACCATGAATGAATATGGAATATTTTAATGTTTGTCTCAATTCTGAGAACATTAGTGGACTATTAAAAACTCTTCATTAATAGTCTAATTTTAGAAGGTGAGCGGTTTTAATCTTGTGCTCCTGAAATCTGATTTGTTCCTAGTTTAGAGAACATGGCTAATCCAATTAGCCCATTAGCTGTCCTCGTTCTGTACCGTAATCCTTTGGGGGTGCACACTAGAAAAAATAATGAAACCCCAAACTTAAACTAAAACTGTGTCAAGAGCATGATATAAACTCCCTGAAGTGATACAGTTCTTAGGTGAGGTTGGAATGTCATAGCTACCCAACTGTGTTTTTGCAATACAAATAGCATCTTTCAGATGGCCTGCAGTTCCTAGTCTTCGGTAAAGGGCAAGGACAAAATCCACATCCAACGGTAAATTCCTTGCTGTTAGACTTTCAGTTACAAACTTCCTTAACATCAGCTTTTGTGATGGTGAAAGGGCCCTGCCATTGTGTGAGGAGATCAACGTTCCTTTAGCCATAGAGTGCCTCCTTACAGTCATGTAAGCATTACAAGTCTATTTTTCCAGCACCTCAAGGCAATTTGTGTTGGAGTCAGGCAGTCCTGGAGCTAACAAATAGCAAATCCTGCGGCAAGTTACTTAACATCTTGCCAAATGTCCCTGTCTGTGAAATGGGGATAGTGCTAATTTCTCTGACTCAGAGGGATGAGGGAATTTTTAGCAAAGATTATACAATAAGGAAATCATAAGGTGCTGTCAGTACTATTTACCCAATTAAAGTGTCAAATTCTTTCTACCTTTCCTTTGCTGTCGTTCAAGATTATGGAGAGATCTGTGTAATTGGTAGCTTTCTACTTATTAATCAGCTTCCTCCACAGGCTTGTTTCACATAGTGATGGTTACAGCCTTCCTTTTCAGGACTCTCTGGAGTGGACAGTTAAATCATCTGAGTGGCAGCAGTGATACTTGTTACACAGAAAACCCTAGATGTGGCCTCAAAGGGAATCCTATCTGCTCTTTGCATTGCCCTTCTGTGTATAATGAGAACAATTTAATTTCTTTGCCTAAACCTAAATTGCAGCAGTTTAATTCAAACCTGTTGGCGGCAAACCCCAGTGTGGACACTTATCCAGGTCTATATCTGAATTTATAAATTTACCAACACAAGTTAAACAGCTATATGCCAAGTTTAAATCAAAGAGAATGGAAATGTTTTCACTAGGTTCATACTCCTTAGTTAGATTGGAATAACTCCACAGATCAGGCCTAATCTTGCTTAGTGCAGATCTAGGTAATGCAGCACCAAAACACCATGAGATGCAGGCGAATTGGGCAAATTGCAGTTAGTGATGTGTAAAATGGGAGATTATGAATGCGGTTTGGCTATTGACAGAAGGGAGAGGGGGATGATTGATACGCCTCAAACTCCTAGAGGAAGCCCACTGCAAAAAGCATGGGAAATATTCAAGTTGGAAAAGAGGGACAGTTTGTAAAACCATTTGAAATTTGTAGAATTATTTTTGGCTATGCTAGTCCATATCATTCCCCTTATTGTTAACATACCAGGTGGCAATAAAATATGGAAACTGGGTGCTCTGTGCAGATGATCTTGTTGACCCTTGCATATCTAACGCTAGCCCTAACCCTAATGCATTTGTGCTCTCTGAGGAATGAATGTTGGCAGTTTCAGTGCGGTGAGCCACTGACAGCTGTTTGCATTGTGAAATCCTCTATTAAAACTGCTCCTCAGCTTTGTTAGTAAGCTCATGAGAGATTGAGAATTGAAAGGGTTTTGAGAACCAGCTTCCTCCCCTTCCTCCCTCCGCCCCAACCTCATCTTAGTCTCTCTAGGTTGTGCTTTCAAGAGGAATGCCAGTAGGAGCTTGCTCTGCTGCTGTATCTGATCTGTGGTACTGAAAGACTGTTACACAAACCAGTCCTTTCACTGGCTGTAATCTTTGTAAATAGAGAGAAGTTGATTTAATGTCCCCTGGATCAGATGTTCTGGAGGCTGTTTTGCTCACAGAATGTGAGAGGTTTGTTTGGTCAGTGTGCGGCACAAAGGGAAGCAATGACCTTGTGTTTCAGACTCAGCCTTAAAACTGTCTTGAACTATTCCAGCTTGCCAGCTGTGTGTTCCAGGACCCCATGTGCATTAGAATGTGCCTAACGTGGGGGCAAGGGGAAGGAGGGAATAGGCAGAGAGAAAAATAGCCTGTCTTGAGACAAGGACTTGATCTCAATCTTAAAATAGAGCCAAAGAACAAAAAGTCCTATTTACATCAAAGCTGGTTTGACCAGGAAGTAGCAGCAGGATGCTGCTTTGCTCACTGGGGCTTAGAAACTTGGAATGCTCCCAGCTGGGAAGAGTTTAACAGTTGGCAGAAGTGAGAGACTTCTGTTGGTAGCTGATGCAAGAACTTTATGCTGCCTGTGTCAACCCAAGGCCCTCTTCCCATTCTGGATTGAGGTATAGTCAGCAATTGCCATGCTGGATTGAGGTATAGCAGCAGTTGCCATGCTGCTTGTGAAAATGTCACCTTTTCATTTCAGCTCTTCATCTGAATGATTTTTTCCCCTCCTTGTGTTATAATGTAGGTAGAGAGGTTCCCTTGAGACACTGGATTGGTTGAGGGGGTAAAGCTGATAACTTGGGAGCAAGATGGATCCCAGCATGTGCCTGTAAATGTTAGAAAATCTCCTCCTTGTGCCGGTGCATGGTAAGATGCTGCCAGTGTAGCCCCAGCCAGAGATTAGGCAGCTTTGCAAACTTGTATCAGAAAACTGGTAAGAAATTACTCCTCAGACTTTGTCAACTTACGATTTTTAACAGAGTCCTTTGTCAATGTATTGTCTGATGAGTAGGGGGGTAACTAGAGATGTTAAATTTAGATGAATTAACTAATTGCATAGTTGATGGGATTTCCTCCAACTATTCAATTGGTCTATAAAGGCACCTCTGCCTTTGAACTGTAGCAAGAGTACTGCTAGACCTTTGAAATGTACAAGAGCCTTATTAGGGTTCTTGTACATTTCAAAAGCAGAATCACAGCAGAAGCTGCGCAGCAGAGACTGCTTCAGTCCCCACAGGAACCGTTTCTGCTGTTCCTCTACCTCTCCTGTCCCCCTCCCCAAAGATGGTGCTGGGGGGGGGGGGACTGGCTTTTAAACCAGTTCTCTCACCAGCACCAGCACCTGCTCTTTCTGATAGAGGCAGCAAGGGTGGTGAAGTGACTAGTTGACTATCCAATAAGCTTCTGCTTATCAGCTAGTTGACTAGTCACTTACATCTCTAGGGGTAACACAGTTAACCTCTACTGGGATTTCTTTCCTAATTGGAAGGTTGTACTATGTAAGGATAGATAATTATCTATGCAAATCTACTCTTCAATGGAGTTGTGTAAGGTCCATTCAGAACTTGGTCAGAGAGTGTGTATGTATTGATGATATTTACTTGCCAGCACATATAGCCTCTTGAAGTGACTTGTCCCTCTGGTGGTGCTGGAGGCTTATTGAAGGCATAAACCCTGGTATTACTCTGGGAAATTGGGATTATCCCATTAGTACAGGAGCTAAGTGGCCTGGAAGGAACAGCTGGATCTGAATTCCAGGCCCACTGCTGCCTGAGTGCCCAGAACTACGACCAGGTGCAGGGCAGAATGTGGAGCTGGAACTCAGATCCTTTCTCCAGCTCTGAAGTGAGGCTTTCAATAAGTGCGTGGGAAGCTAACGCCAAGTCAACTTACAATGATAGTTCTTAAAGGAGAATTACACACTGCTAAGGTTTGCTTTCAGGTGTGTGGGCTGCACTATAATCCCAGTCTGTCACCTGCCCTTTCTGTGAGGCATGCGTTTAGTTTCCCTACCTGTGAAAAAGCAATAAATGCATCTAGCCTGCCAGCTGTGGCTTGAGGATTCTGAAGGCTTTTCTTGCTCCAATGGCAATGCTGATTTTGTTTCTTTTCCTTTCTCAATGGTGGGGAGCTTCTGCCAATAACAAACCCTGAGAATGCTGGGGGGAGTGGGAGTGAGAAAGAGGGTTAGTTCTTCCTCTGCTGCATCCTGATTACTGCCCGCCTCTTTCTGGCTGTCCCATGGCCTGGAAAGTATTGCAGGAAGCAGGGTGAGCTGTTAACCTAGTTTTAGTCCTGGTGATTCACTGTCTAGTCTGTAAATTCAGAGAAGCTTTCCGTAGTAATGTTACTGCATCTATCGTCTGGCCCTACACAGGGGAAGAGACATTTATGATGGCTAACTCTGCTATTATGAGTAGATTTCTTAGCTTCATAGAGGCAACGATGTTCTTGGGCATGTGGTCATTACGTGAAATGAACCATTCCCTCTCACAGGCATAGAGCCTCGGATCTGTGCTCACTCTGGGGAGAAAGAAAAGGAAGTGACCTGCCTCAGCCCAGTCCATTTGCAGGGGTTGCTCACTGGTGAGTGTTCCCGTCTAGGGCCACAAGCAGGGTCAGGCATCTGTGGGTTATGACCGAGGATGGTTGTTATGGCACAGGGGTGATAAATGCTGGGACAGCTAAGCAGTGACTCTACTGAGATATTGTTCTTTCTGCACTACTTCTACATCAGTCCCCATTGAGGCAGCTACCCCTCTTTTTTTTTTTTTTCTGTTTGTCCTATGTAACCTCTCCTCATGGATTGGTTGCTCCCATTGCCAGCAAGCAGTAGAAAGACAGGGATACTCCAAACTGTTAACAGACCAGGGTTTGCAGCTGCCAGCCCCCTGGTGCACATGCACAAGAACAGCCCTCTTGCATCAGACCAAAGATCCCATCTAGCCCAGGACCCTATCTTCCAACAGGCCAGTGCCAGGAGCCCCAGAGGGAGTGAACAAGGTAATCAAGTGATCCATGCAGCTCTCCCCAGGAGAAGTGCCACCATGAGCAAGGCCCAGATTTCCTAGTGGCAGGGGAAGAGGTGTGTCTGCCTGAAAGGTTGCCAGGAGTTATCCATTGCTCCTCCTACTGCTTGTGGTGCTTGGAGGCTGGATGGCTCAGAAGACTGGAGATGGGAAAAACAGTCCCCTCCTCCCTGAATGGTATAGGATCAAATCCAGGGGTCTCAAACTCCCAGTCCATAGGCCAGGGCTACTCAACGTGTGGCCCATGGGCTGCATACAGCCTGCAGCTCGTTTGTTTGCAGCCCATGGTGTGGTTTGGGTTTATGTGGGGCTCAACATGTAGCCCACAGGTGGGATCCTTTGAACATGGCCTCCACAGGGAACACGCTCCACAACAGAGAAGCATCTCCTAGGTGGGGTGAGCATTGAAAGATGCAAGCGGGCGGGCGGGCTGGCTGGAACAGACGGGTACAGGGTGTCGGGGTTTCTAGACCCCAGGGGGGAGGTGCAGGGAGCACCGGGGCATTGTGGGAAGTGCTTTGTATTTATGCCCGTCAGTGTGAAAGGAGCTATTTGCATATATTTGCATATATATTTGCATGTATATGTAACCACACTTAAGTTGCGGCCCTCGGCATGTGCTGTGAGTATCAGTGTGGCCCCCGGGGCTTCCAAAGTTGAGTAGCCCTGCTATAGGCCATCCCCAGCCAAAGCATCCCCACCCAGCAGGGGGCTCTCTGTTACTGGTCCCTAAGCCCCGCCCCTTCTTGCTGTCATCCTGCCCTCTCTCCTGAAGCTTGGGGACGGGTCAGCAGGGGTGAGGAGACCTGTGGCGGTGGCAGCAGTTGTGCCCCCCTGCACTCCCTGCAGCAGCAGGAGCTGTGGGGGAAACAATGCATACTGGGCAAGTGCACCCATGCCTCTTGTCGCTGGGGCGGGGCACAGCACGACAGGGCCCGCCCACCCCATCGTCCCTGCAGCCACCTCCTCTGGAGACAAGGTGCCATGGGGGACGGATGGTGGGTGGATGATAAGAAGGGGTGGGTTTTGGGGGCCAATAACAGACTGTGCTCCCTCCTCCCCACAGTCTTCTGGGAGACCTGGCCTGGATTGTACAATTGTTCCAGCTGGGGATGGCCAATTGGGCCTCTGGGAGTTTGAGACCCATAGCAAATCCAAGCCTAGTGGCTTTTCAGAAGCCTGTGAAATGAGTTGGTGGGTTCTTAGACCAGCTTCTAGTTCAAACTTTCATTCTAATCCCACTGCCATGGACTGCCCTGGCTGCTGGTAGTCTCCCTGGAGAGGCTGCAGAATAAATTGACCAGTGAGATCTAATGATCTTTTTCCACTCTGGAGCTACTTCTACACAGCTTCCCTCTTCCACAAAAGCCTATGCAAATGAAGCACAGATTAGCATATTGCCATGCTTCATTTGCATAATTAATTAGGAGCTGCTTTTGTGCAAGAGGTTTCCTAATTTTTTTCAGGAAGAACAGCTTATGAGCAAGAGAAGGGTTTTGTGCAAAAAGGTGCTGTTTAGATGGCGCCTTTTTGCGCAAAAACCTCTTGCAAAAAAAGGCTCCTAAATAATTACGCAAATGAAGCACGGCAGTATGCTAATCTGTGCTTCATTTGCTTAGGCTTTTGCGGAAGAGGGAAGCTGTGTAGATGTAGCCTGGAGGTGCTCCCTGTGGCTGAAGACTTAAGAGTCAGAGGGAGGCCTCCTCAGGATGCAGTGCTGTCGGGATGTCGTTCTTCACAGGTGCTAAACTGATACAACTTTCAGTAAATCCGTTGTGTGTAACTCCTGCTTTGCTTCAGTGACACTCCAATACCCAGAGGAGAGGGGATGCAATGAATCAAGTTAATTGGAGAAACTTCTCTGTGGGGTTGGTTAAGTTCCAAGAGCCAAACTTACCTTTGTAATGGGCCCATTCAGAAACACTCCTCTCCCCCCAACCTAGTAAATCTAGATTTGGCTCTGTCTATTGCACAGGGAAAGTCACCTATCTTCAGCTTCAGGAGAGTGTGTTTGCTTTCACTGTGTCCCGAGTGCCAAGTATTAAGTGATCCAAGTGGGAAATGGCTCCAAGCTGCCCCCACATGGGAATTTCCAGGGCCTGCTCAGTCATGTGTATCTAGTCTTGCATTAAGGCAGAGCCTGCATGATGTAACAGTTGGGTGTGGCTGGTAAATGTGCAGCCTCCCAACACAAAGCTCCCTAGTTCAGTCAGTTGCAGTAAACGCATCAGTTACTGGACAAGCTGTAACAGGACTTATGTGCTTTGGAAACCTGGCCTCATTTTTACACTCCTCTTGCTGCAGGTATTAACAAATGGACAGAGTCTGAGCTGCAGTGAATTTTTAACTGATCTGATTTTCATTTATACAGTGAAAGATTTTCATGACTAATTTGCACAAGGGGAGTTTGGACTTTGGAACTAGAACCTCCCTTATCCACAAGCAGCACTTGTTAAGCACCTTTAATAACACGCTTGCCAACGTGCATACAAGAGGGCAAGGGCTAAGGCAATTTAAATTCCTATAGTCTGAGCATAGTGCTGGTATTATAAACTGAAGCATAGAGACTCTCAGTGCATCACTTCTAAATTGCTACATTGAACTTCCTCAGGGGGCTGAGAGGAGTAAAGGTCACTGGATCTCAAGGAAAGCGATCAAAAGGTGGGCTGTTTTTTCTGCACTCACAGTAATCCTTCTGCATTAGGAGCCAAGCTTCCAAGTACCCTACCTGCCCCCTTTCTTGTAGGTTTGTGCCTGCAATGAAGCATAATTGTAGTTTTGTCCCTGCCAACCATTGTGGGTGCTCACCCTCCCACTGTGATGTTGAAAACGGACCAACATTGTGCATACAAACTTGAGAGCAGGATTTCTTAACTGTAAGGCTTGTGCCTGTGAGTTAGGCCTAGAATAAAATTGCATTGCAGCAAGGTGGCCACCAGGCCCTCTGACAACATTTCTGGTCCCCAGGGCAGAACAGCTGATGGGGAGGAGGCCTCCCTCACATGTACAAGCCATGCCTGCATGGACTCAGCTCACCTGACATTTGGTCAGTGCTGTTCCTGTGCTGGCTGGTGCCCAACAAGCTGCCGTCTGTGCTGCTGGGTATACTCTCCTAGCGCAACCAGGGCTTCCATCTGACCACCCAGCAGGGTTTCCAAGTGTTTAATCATGCAGATCCAAAGATACTTGGCCTGCCTCTACCCTACCCCTTTCCTTAGGTCATGCTTTGTTCTGCCCTGTCTCCAAGACTCTGCCCCCACTCACTCTATTCTCTCTTCCTCCATCCCTGGCTCTTTCCCATCCTCACTCACTTTCACCAGACTGGGGCAGGGAGTTTAGTTGTGGGAGGGAGTGCAGGTTGCAAGCTCTGGGAAGGCATATGGGTGGGGGCAATCCCTGGCAACGGAGGCTGGAGCAGTGGGATGAAGGAGAAGTATGAACTGTGGGTTCTGAGCTGAGGCAGCAGGGTCGGGGTGCAGGAGAGTGTCAGAGGATTGGCAGTTACCTTGGGTGACTCCCAAAAGAGACTTACACAAGCATCACACATCTCTGGCAGTAGCTCCTAAATGGGGAGGTGGGCAGGGGATCTCTGTGTACTGCTGTCTGCAGGCATTGCCCCCACAGCTCCCATTGTCCACAGATCTTGGCCAATGGGCACTGCAGAAGTGGGGGTGGGGCTGTAGGTATGGTGCTAGCCACTTCTAGGAGTGGCACAGAGTGAGGATGGCCAGGCAGCCCCCTTTAGTCACACTGCACTCCTGTCAGTGCCTGGGTCTTTCTGTACCCTTTTAAATCACCCAGGCTATTGGGCAGTTGTCCCCTTTGCTGCTCCCATCGTCCGGTGTGGTAGCCACTATAAAAATGCAGTACTGAAATTGCTAATGGAAATGTGGTAAGATAGAATCATTGGCAGGACCTCATAGAATCCTAGGACACTAAAACAAGAAGAGAGTTTACAAGGTCATTGAGTCCAGTCCCCTGCCTTCACAGCAAGTCCCAGTACCTCCTGGGAAGTTAAGGAACCTCACCCCAACTTGGCTCTGTGGTTGGCTTAGTTCCAGGGGTCTGCACTGGAAATTGTCTCTCCAGGTCAGGGTGGAGACCTGTTGGAGAGAGAGATGGTGATTGGGGGAGACTCCTTATGTGCATGGGTGTGTTTAGGAGGTGCGTAGCTGTAATCTGGAAATGTTTACCATCATACAAGTCACATGGGCAGTGGGGAATGTTCTTCAAAGTTTAACAACTCAGTGTAGGGTGTCCTGCCCTAATGATCATTGGGCAGGGCACAGGAGCGAGACAGAACTGCTCAGTCTTCTGACATCCCAACCTGCTGAATGTGTGTGACTTGGCTACTAAAACGCCAGGCTGCTGCGTGTTCCATGGCGTGCCTGTGATATTATCTTGCTCCATTATTAAGCAATATTCTTTGACTTCATTGTGTAGGAAAAAGTGATCCTGCCGCCTGCGTACATAGCATGAGGCTTATGGCGTTTGTTGTGCTTCCCAAATTTGTTTTCCATTTATTAGGGTTGTTTCTCAACTTGCCTCCAGTAACTAACCCAACCCAGAGAGACTATAATGAACTGGACAATGTGAAGCATTTCTTTGGCACTGGCCTATCTGTCTATCATCAGAGTTATGCTCTGAATTTGCAGGGGCACAGATGACTCCTGCAGCCTCACAATTGTGACCTATGCACATGTGACAGGGGGAGCTCACATTGCCTGTGCAGTAAGTTGCTCAGCTGTTAGGCTTTTAAAGGCAATGGAATAAATTTCTCACAGATTCAGTCCTTTAGCCAGCTCCAAAGGGCAAGAGTCTGGTAAATGCCACCTGTTCCTTTTTGTTATTTGGAGCACTCCTCTCTTTAGAGTAGGTCCAAGCACAAGCTGCAGCAGAGAGAGTGTCCCCTCCTTTCTCCTCAAACTGCTCCAGGGGGGAGGATAGTTCTCTCACCACAACTTGTCCAGTCCTTGGCGCCGCTACTGAGACCAATACCAAGGAAGCCAATTTATGATGCAGGCACCTGTTAGCTGGGAACTGGCTGTGCCGCACCATATGACTTTCACAAAAGCAACTGAACATCCCTCTGCTACAATGGGAATAGCTGTCTCCACCAAGATAGTTTGTGTTTGAGCTGGCAAGTTAGACGTGGAAGGGATCTAGTGTTCCATTCCAAGTCCTCTGATCTAGTCAGTTCTCTGTCCCCGTTTTAACCTACTGTGTGCAAGCACGGGGTGAGGAACAGGATTAAAGGAGACAATCTGGCACTACATGCAGCTTGTTTCTGCAGTAGCAAACCAGGACACAGTGTGGCACAGATCCTGCAGCAGGAGGTTCTAAAAAGAGAACATGCGGTAGTGCTTCTTTTTAAGGTGACTCCGGTAAAGCGTCAGATCTCTTTCAGCAGGGTTAAGGATGTTAGTTAATGTCTCCTGTGGCCAGTCTTGAAACTGCCCCTTTTATCCCAATAACCCTTGTGTCCATTTTTCTAGTCAGAATCCCTAACATATCTCCCTCTCCTTTCTCCCTTCCCTCCCTACGTCTCTTTCCCCCCACTCCCCGTGGTCTTAACTAGAGCTTTTTCTTGGAAGAATAATGTTTTCAGCTTGCTGGCTGCCCTTGGATTGGTTCAAAATTTAAACTGGTTTCTCACAGCAAGTCACAACAAAGTGATTTTTCCATGTTCAGTAAGTGGAGGTGCTGCCTGTTTCTTCTACTTAACTTTATCCCGCTTCAAGTTCCTACTCTGTCTACTTGGGAACAGAGACTTGAGCTCACTGTTGTGGGTGAGTGCCCTACCCACTGGGCAATAGTTTACTCTCAAGGTGGGCTCTTAATCTCTGCTGGGGAAACTATTCTGCGCCACATGAATAGTTAAATAAATATTAGTTGGGGGAGAAAGAGACTCTAACCTGGTGGCAGGGCACTTGTGAGGATGAGGAAACACTGGTTCCTGTCCCTGTTGTATTAATTGTAACATCAAACATCTTCACCAGGAAAGACTGAGATCCACCCGAGTACTGCATGGCCTTGTGGTTAGAGCAGTTGCCTAAGACAGGGCTACTCAACATGTGGCATGTTTGTTTGCGGCCCTCTGTGCAGTTGGGTTTTACGCGGGGCTCAACACGTGGCCCATGGGTGGGAGCCAAAACAAAAAAGTGTTAATATAATGGTTGATACGTGTTTTATTTTCTGTTGCGATGCATTTTAGTAGTTAAATTCCTGGACTCTTGTTGCTCATTAAAAGTGCTGTCATATGGGTGGAAATTGGGTAAATATTGCATTTTATTAATATCAGCAGGACTGACTGAAATAGGGCCTGTGTGTTGTGTAGTCTTGCCTTAATCTTTGTATTCATGCCCATTAGTGCAAAAAAAGCTGTTTGTTTGCATACATTTGCATATATATTTGTATGTATATGCAACCACACTTAAGTTGCGTCCCTTGGCATGAGCTGTGAGTATCATTGTGACTCTCAGGGCTTCCAAAGTTGCGTAGCCCTGGCCTAGGATGTGGAAAATCCAAATAAATATCCTTGCTCCAGTTCACACCCTGGTGACTTGAACTCAGGTCCTGCATGAGTGCTCCAACCACTGGGCTGGACAGAGGGCCCTACTACCACATTCATGGAACGGCATGTATCTCTCCCTCTGAATCTAAGCCTTCGTCTGCTTTTTTGGATGGAAATATGTGGTGCCTTTGTGTAGAATTTGTGATGATTTGGTTGACAGCTGCATTCATCCTTGGTCGTGTTGGTCCCAGGATATTAGAGACACAAGGTGGGTGAGGTAGTATTCTATTGAAGTTACTTCTGTTGGTGAAAGAGACAAGTTTTCAAGCTGTACAGAGCTGCTCTTGAATTATAAAGCTTGTCTCTTTCATCAACAGACGCTGGCCAACAAAAGCTATTACCTCACCCACCTTGTCTAGCTGCCAAAAAATGCAGTTACGCAACTTGTAAAAAAAAACAACAACCAAAAGCCAACCCTTCACCTAGCTCGTTTTAACTGCTGATTATCACTTGTACTAAAAGTCCCTATGCCAATGTAAAGCAGCAGTTCCACATTACTGATAGTGTTGCCTGAGAACAGAGCCTCAACTGAAACTAGCACAGGGAGCAAATGATGTGGAGAACTGGCTTGGGGTTTAAATGCTGTGGCAGCAGGCCCTTGATAATCAGAGATGGTGAATCTTTGCTCTGTAAGGCAGCCTGATGATACAGGGAGAGCCCTTCATTGGGGCCGGCTCATACAGCTGTGCTAGTTATTTTTTGTGTCCGATGTTAATGATTAACCGAGGTGAAATGCTAAAGATTTCTAATTTATTTATCACGGGGTGGGCAAAAGGGCCTCCACAGGCTGGATCTGGCCTGCCAAGTGGGTTGATCTGGTCCGCAAAGGCCCTGCTATTCCCTCACCCCCCAGGCCCTAGGAGCAGGAGGAAGTGAGGAAGTATCCTGGCCCCACCCTTTCTACTTGAGGCTTCGCCCTTTCCAGTGTGGTCTGGGGCCACTTAAAAAATTTCTGAAGTGGCCCCTGGTAAAAAAGTATTGCCCACGCCTGATTTAGCACCATGAGCAAAGCTAAATGCACCAAGGGGGCGTACTGCTTTCTCCTCTCTTGACCTCTCCAGGGAAATTCTGACTGCATTTTGGTTGGTTGAGGTCTGAGACATTTGCAAAACTTTGCTTCCCCTCCCCTGCCACAAACATCTAAGCATCATGTGTGACTTTCAGTTTTAGAAAGCAATGGTGCTGAACCTTTCCAGACTACTGCTCCCCTTTCAGGTGTCTGATGGTCTTCCAGACCCTCAAGTTTCATGTCACTTAAATTATTCACGTACAGAACCAGACATAGAAGTGTTGCTGTACTCTGTTATTGAAAACTTGCTCACTCTCATTTTTACCATATTATTATAAAATTGGAATATAAATATTGTTCTTTTCAATGTATAGTATAGAGTGCAATATAAATAATTGTACATTTTAGATTGCACTGATGTCGCTTGTGTTTTTTAATGTAGCCTGTTGGAAAAACTGAGTTAATGTACCCCCTGGAAGACCTGTGAGTAACCTAAGGGGGTACATGGGGGAGAACCAGTGCTATAAAGTGAAACTCATATCTATAGAGAGGACACACCAGACTGTTGTTTGTCCATTAGGACATTGAGCTCTGCACTGGAATTAACTTCAGACTGTTTTACAGAGCATTATTGCTCAGCTTCTATTGTGTCTCATCTGACCAAAACTGTAAAACCCATGCTAATGGCAGCATGTCCTAGGGTCCACTACTGGAAGAAGTCTGGCTGTTATGTAAGCATCTCATAACACACTTCAGGCACAACTCTGCATACTAGGAACCCAGCAGCCCATTAGCCTTTTGGTAGCATGTGTCAGTGGATTCTCTATTAGGGATGTAAAATCTCATTAGTTAGTTAACCAGTCAAATGTTAAGTTTGCCAAGCAGTTAACTGCTTAACTGATTAAGTGGGATCTGGGCGGGGGACCGCTGCAGCCCACTGGCTCCTAGACCCCATGGAGCAATCCTAGTTCTCAGTAGGCCTGGGTTGCTGCTCTGGATTTCACATCCTTATTTTGTACATCTGTTCATCACGACTCATGTCTAATGAGTTAGCACTAGTTGGGACTCAGAATGTGATGGCTACAGAAAATATTTAAGTCTTTGACAACATTGTTCTGTCACCAGATATGTGTCTGGAGGTGAGAATGTCGATGTGATGTTTGGAATGTAACTTGTTAACAATAGCAGTGCAGAGTTTGAACCAGTTGTCTTTGGTTTAAGGACTTCTATGCACCACCCACTGTAGTACTGGCAACTGGCTTTTCAAGTGTGTTCTATGTGCACACTATTACCAAGTAATGTAGCCATTTTGCTCTAGGTTTGCCTTTGGGGATTCTTAATTGAAAGGTATCCTGAAAATGCAATGTATGAAAAATGTAGCAAGTGGCACGCATCCTTCTTAGCTGGCATGTGCTCTGAAATTGTGTGTATATGAGTTTGTGCATCTGGCTGAGTGTCCATTTGTTCAAGCACTCCTCCTAACCCAGGGGTGGGCAAAAGGGCCTCTGCAGGCTGGATCCAGCCCACAGAGGCCCTGCTGCTCCCCCGCCCCATTAAGGCCTTGGGGTGGGAGAGTGCAAAGCTTCCTCCCACCCTGCCTGGAGCATGCAGTGGTTTGAAGTGCCGTGCGCTCCTCACTCACAGGGTGGGTGGAGATGTCACGTGCTCCCCCACACGCAAGCCCTGATTGGCCTGGGGGCAGGAGGGGTGCACAAAGTTTCCTCTGTCTTCGCCCCCCCCCCCCCATGAGGAGCATGCAGCACTTCAAAGTTAGAGTTCCTTCCTGAACCACGAGTCCAGTTTATGCCCCAATGTACAGGTGAGATCCCTTTCAACTGTTTATCAGAGTTTAACTATGGCTTGAGCTTAGTTGTACTAGGGATGTTTGGGAGTGTAATTTATTAGTCATGTAGTCAATTACATGTTTAATCTGTAAGGGTTAGCATTGCAAACCCTGCTTGTGCCAGGTCCTGGAAACTACCCCCGCTGCTGCTCTGCACTACAAGCTTTTGTACTGCAGAGCTGCAGCAAGGGTTGATGCTTGGTCCTGGCCCAAGTCATTTCTGAGCCAGCTTGCCTGTGTGCCAGCTTTTAGTGCTTATACTGCAGAGCCACAGCAGGGGTAGTAAAAGCACTAAGAGCCAGCTGCAAGCAGGCTGGTTCAATTCTGGCTCCATCTGGGATCCAGTGTCAACCCCTGTGCTGGCTCTTAGTATGTGTACTGCAGAGCCGCAGTGGGGGTTGATGCCGGGATCCAACACAAGCCTGAACAGAGTCAGCCTGTTAGCCAGGCCACTAAAAAATGTACTTGCACACGCTCATGTGCATGTGTGTGTGTAAGATAGGAGTGTTGCATTTAGTTAATAGTGTTAACCATTAATTGTTTAGTCGAGTACAGTATTACATCCATAAGTTGTACACATACAATCATCTTAACACTTAATTCAACGTACATGTATGTAAATGTCTCTCCTTATCTTGAGATTTGCTTCCTTTTAATTTAAATGAGCATCCCCTTGTTACAAGAATGAGCATCTCAGTGACCGTTCCTTTCCCATTCATTGTTTTTATATACTCATGTTGTCTTCTCTAAAGTAAATAGGTCTACTTTTTGCCCTCTTACATTGAGCATGTTTTCTGTGCCTGTTCCCTGTCTTGTATCATGGGGATAATAAATTTTGCCTACCTCAATGTATTTTGTGATGAGTATTTGCCCCACTGCTACAAAGCATTTGACAACATGGCCTTTGAGAACAGGCAGTCCTCTCCAATGTAGCCCGAGTGCATGACCCATAAAATTGTTTCCTTAGCCTTGAGTAACCCACCAAAAGTAGTCCACTGAGAGCTAGTACAATTGATCACAGGGGTTCCTTTTGGCCTTAATCTCTGGATCACAGAGAATATTAGTGGCCCCAGATGATTTTGGAGGTAACAATCTTTAATTGCAAGATAGAAAAGGACCAGCAAGAAAAAAAAATGAGTTGGGAAAAATGTTTATTTTGAAGTTTTTCCAGAGGGATTTTACAAACAATGGAGAGAGTTTTTAAAAAAATTAAGTGATCCAAGTACTTGACAGTGTCCCTTAGCTACATGCAAGCCCCTGGAGAGAAGAAAGAAAATCACCAGCAAGGAGGTCAATGCTGCAGGAAGAGCAGCTTGCACCTGCATAGTTCTAGTAGGAAAGATTGCAATGCTGTTGCTGCTAGTAACTGTCATCCTGGAATTAATATAAGACAGTGCTGAAGTATGTACACTTACACCTGCAGAAAACAAAGTGCATAAAATAACACACCAAGTAGGTATTGTAGAATTAATTTATTTACCCTGAAACAATGAAGTTAGGTGTGATGCTTATTATTGTCAGCATTGAACTAGACAATTGATCTTATTAACAACTCCTAAAGGTCACATGCAGTTGTTATAACTGACACTTTCATTTTTTGAGAAATGCATCACACAAACACTTGTATTGCACCATTATCTGTCTACTGCTTTAGATTTAAATAAGTTACATTAGTGCAAGAGAGGTATCTTTGCACACAAAAAATAAAAAAAATCTGAAGTCATGAACTGGAGGCTTACAGTTTAAACATTCAACATCTGTTGTTCTTTTACTGAATTTATAAATAGTATAGCATATTGTACATAGCTGTTCATAACTAGTATGATTAGATGATACAATACAGAAAGATTTGGCTACTTACAACTGAAGGCATGCATTATCTATTATACATTTTATACAGAGAAATATGGAAACTTGGCTGACAGCTTCTTAATTCTGGCCTACTGTTTAAGAATAAACAAACAGTCTTCTCTATGCAACAAAGAAACCAAACTTCTCTGAAGAATTGTTTCCTGATTTGTTAAGCTATATTGCATGTTTGTACATTTGTATAACTGAAGCCCTAATGATACCACACATTTTCTCCACAGAGCTCACAATGAATTTTGTTTTAGGGAAAGCAAGTTTGTTTGTTTTTTCTACATGATACATGCAGAGGTTTTGCCAGATGTGTTGCTAAAACACATGCACGCAACAAAACAACCTTACATTTCTGCAAAATTGTTTAGGAAGCGATTACTCCAGCATTGCTGAAAAGGAAAGAAAAAGGAACCAATTAGTGAAAGGATGAATATTGCTATATCATTATAAAAGCAAGACTTGTAAGATCAATAGTGACAGAAGAGAGAATGTTAAGTTGGATAACGGATGTTTTAATTGAAAGGACACAGTCAGGTTTAAAAAATCCCTAAGCTTGAACTCCTTGGGTGCAATCTGGTCCTTACTGAAATCAGTGACAAGACTCCTACTGAGTTCAATAGGGCCAGGATTTAATCACCAAGAGATTCAAAGTAAAAGAATTCAAACTTAATTTGCCTTTGTGTAGTTTTGTATTCCTGTGTCTAGCCAATGGAAATAGACAAGGCTCTTCTCACTTTCAGCTTCTTATGCACTGACAAGCTTTTAATAGTTGAACCTCTGCATGAATTTTAAAAGTTTTTTTTTAAGTATCATAAAAATGTCTAGCAGCTTTTTGAAAAAAAAAGTTTTTAAAGGAAGTTTTAGCTCAGGGTTGACCTAAGTGTCCCTTTAATTATCCAGGTTATGCAACTGGTTCTGGAAGTAGTAGTTAAATTTTATAGACAAGAGAGTTTGTAATAAAATGACACTTTATTCTGCATTTAAGGATACACACATTTTATTCCAATTCCCTACTGAGTTCTTATGACTATGTTGTAAAACACTGCCCTTTGCCCCCTTGACATTGTGGGCTACGGAGCTAAAATTTTTCAGAATATGCTCAATATTAATGCAACTAAAAGCTGTGATTAGCAGAGATTAGGGAAACAATGGTTAGAAATGCAAAAGGTAAACAAAACAAGTGCAAGAGAAATGGACAGTTTTGTATGAGATTTTCCTCCCTCCCATCTCAACAAATTCCATAATTCTTCCTGTTTGTCAATATATTCCTCTTATCAGCTGTGTTCTTGGAAGAAGCTAGAGGACTGCTGTACTGCATTTTATCATCACAGATTAAAACTTCATTTTCTGGGATTTAAATTTTCCAACAGCCTTCCACAACTTATCCATATAACAATGTTATAAAACAATTTAGTTTTACACAGACTCTGTCATATTTGTTCTCCTGAAGTGTTATCTAAAGAAATCAGGTACTGTTCAACTTGCATTTATGTAGGTAAAATAGAACTGCCATTTAAAATATAGCTCAGGAATAGATCTTTTGGGTAGCAGATACTATTGAGAGGAAACAATGACATGAATCTACACTATCACCATATCTGAAGTCCAAGACTAGATGCATCCAAATAAGTCACTTCAGCAATATTTTTTGTCTAGATAGAAGCAGCATTAGGTAAGATTTCAGCATCCCACAGAAGGTGCTCTCATTCAACCAAAAGAGATGCTTTCAAATCTTGAAAGACTTTTTTCCAGCATAAACCTTAGAAAGGCTCTCACCTAGTCTGCTACAAACCTGGGTTCTCTTGCACCCCTCACTCATAGGGGATCAAAAAAAATTAAGATTTCCAGAGGAGAGAGTTAAAGAACCCATGGTGCAATAGCTGACAATAGAGAAAGCTCAGAAATGTGAAAAGGAAAATGGAAGCAGCATCAAAAGGCACAGAATTATCCAAAGAAACACTGGCGCGAGTCTGGAAAGGGGAAATACAAGTCATTTTGCAACTAACAAGATAACTGCATCTCTTATGATGGAACGCTCCAGTCTAGTCTATATTTTTTGCCCTCTCTTGGCTACATAACCTACCACACTCTGTTAGAAAGAATGTGGAAATTTCTCTTCCAAAACACACCAACGTAAACATGCAGCCTCCTCAGGATGACACTGATAATTGGAAAGCAAAAGGCATTCTTCTAACATGGAAGCAAAAATTTTAGCAACAAATTCTACTTAGAAGTAATGCAATTTAGTTTTACTCCAGTCCTCCTTTTGTGGTTATCAGACCCTCTCCACTTCTCATCCTGTATGTCTAGCAGTGTATCCATGATTCTTTTGGTTAGAGACAAGATCTAAGCATATCACTGCTGATTTTTATTCAGCTAGAGGGAAACGCTGTAGTCATGTGAATCTTTCCTCCTGAGAAGCAAAGTTGCTTTCTGCATCATTGATTACTTATGTTACACTTTTGCTTCCAATGTGACAGTTGCAAATGGGAATTGGGCCACCAGCAGGGCAGACTAGTTCACTAAAATCTCCTTTTCTAATTCAGCATTCAAGTGGCTTTGAGCCATCCTATATGTTGTTTCAGTAACTTTTGAGCAGCCTCTCATTTTAAGATCAACTTGTGCATTGTCAAGTGAGGATGCTTCCTTCATCCATAAAATTGAAGCCCAGGATCAGAGGCTGTGGAGCATGTACATTCAGCAACACTATACTGAGCATCTGCTAAAGCTTGGCACATCTAGATCTCATACAGCATAAATCCATCTCTAGTGACAGCAACTGGGAGGACAGCGGGTAAGAGCATTTAATAAAAACAGCTACTTTTGAAATAGAGATGGGGCAGAATCTGCACTTGCCTTAAGTCCAAGTTTTAAGCAATTAATTCTTACTACTCACTGAATTAAGAACATAAGAATGGCCAAAAGTCCATCTAGCCCAGTATCCTGTCTTCCGACAGTGGCCAGCACCAGGTGCCCCAGAAGGGGTGGACTGAAGACAAATTGCTTGATCATTGTCTCCTGCCACCCTTCTCCAGCCTTTGACATACAGAGGCCAAGGGAACCAATCTTACCCCCTGGCTAATATACTTTTATGGACCTAACCTCCATGAATTTATCTAGCTCTTTCATGCTCCAACTTTAGATGATGCCCCTAACAAGTAACATAGTCAGAACTCAGAACCTCTGGTTTAAAGAAAAATTTGAAGCCAGAATAGGCTTTTTCCTCTGTTCGGGTCACTCTGCCCCACAATCCTGCCTTCACACTTAAGTGCTCAGTTTTATATTCTGTTCTTTGTAGGAATGGAGCTGCATACTGCTTCCAAAGTCAGGCAAGTAGGTCACTAGGAATGCATGAAACTCACTTAAGATGGTGGACAGTCTGCTTTGGACAAAAAGCTTCCAACCCCCCCAAACCAATCTTTTCAAGTCCTTGTTTTGAACTGGACAATCTTTGCAGATCTAGAAAAATTCCATTTGACCCAGGATTTAAATGCATATTGTTTACAGGAAAAAGGGCAAATTTTGCTATTAATTTCTAAATATTAAGAAGCTGATACCACAGAAAGCCTGAAATATTAAGTTACCCCAAAAAACCAAACCAGCAAACACACCTCCACAAAACTCTATGGCTATGTCTAGACTACATCCCTTTTTCGGGAAAGGGATGTAAATGAGATGTATCGCAATTGCTAATGAAGCAGGGATTTAAATCTCCCACGCTTCATTAGCATAAAAATGGCTGCCGCTTTTAGTCTAGATATAGCCTATAGGTAAAAGTAAATCCATTTGAGGTTTTAGCCAATTAGAACAGTTTCATAACTTCTGTAAAAGTAAGTCACTCAGAGAATGGTTTAGTGAAATAGAGGGAAAGTCCAAAAAGCAAGTTAAGTTTTGTTATAGATAGTATTCCTGAAGTTTACACATGTAACCACAATCTACTGGCCCTGGCTTGTACTTAAAATATTTGGATTGTATGTGGATTTTGTTCCAGGATTTGTGGGTCTGATATTCTGTAGAGTTTAAACTAGGGATTTTAAATATTGGTTAATTGAATAGTTGAGTAACCTCATGAATTTTTATCAGTCGACTATTCTATAGTTCCCATGGGTGTGGCCAGCAGCCAGTGCACTCTGACCCCACTCCTGAGGAATCTTCTAACATAGGTGCCAGGCAGGAGCTGGTCTACAAAGAGGGGACAGTTTAAAAACTAGCTCCCATCGTATACCAGCTGCCTGGCGCTACTGCCTCTGATAAAGAGGCAGCAGTGCAGGGTGGCACCAGCTCCTGTGTCTGGGTGGCGACTGAGCTCTCAGACCCACTGCGACCTGGAACTGGGCTGGGCTGCCTTCCTGGCTGGCTCCTAATACAATTTAAATGCAGAGCCACAGCAGGGGTAGGTCTGAGAGCTTTCAGAAGCCAAAACAGAGCTGGGCTGCACCCAGCCTGCTAAAAAATGTACCGGCAAGGAGGGAAATGTGTGTAGTCTACAGAAATAACCTATAAGCTTTTGCTTATCGGTTAATCAATTACACTATTACATCCCTAGTTTAAACACCTACAACTAACTACCCCTGAAACTCTGCAGGCAGATAACATTTCTGGGAAGAGGCCCTGTCTCTATATCTAAATACCTTGCTGTTATAAAGTTCAACTTCAGCAAATTGGGTTAATTGTTTTAATAAGCCAGACCATACATATCAGTGGTTTAAATGATACTGTAGGTCTTAAAAGGCCCAATCCAGAGAATATCCTCTACTATGTTAAGGAGACTGCTGTGGAAGCAAGAACAGTTTACCCCACTGTAAGCCACTTTGAACTAAACAGAAGAGGCTTTCTGATGCACTCAAGTGGCTTCCAGGGCATATCAGTGCACATTAGAAGGTGGTAAAATATAGAGTGAGCTATAGTGCTGCAGTCTAACTGTCCTGTCCAAATGCTACTGACACACTCTAGGACATTCCTAGTGAATGTTAACGAGTAAGATTTCAAATGGGGCTTTATTGTGCACTAGGAACTTTTTAGAAGGTATCAAAGTCTACAGCAGTAGTTGAGCATAACAGTACATAGTGCTCTGGAATTTATACCCCCGGTGGTATATTGCCACACTGTGTAGACAAGTCCTTGGTCTGCAAATAGGAGAGACAACAAATAGTGGGGATTCATACTAAGATTTTAGAAAGGTTTTATTACATATGTATTGTATTTTGAGAATTTAAGCTTCTGTATCTGAAGCCAGGTGAAAGTATAGAACCTACATGATCCATGTCCATCTGTAATAGCTCAGAGCTTTAGCAGTGTTCTTTGGTGCCTTGATGTATCCATCAGTTATCTTCAAACTAAATTGAAAGAAGTGGCCCCTGCTGCTGTTAAATTCAATTTGAAACCAACACTCCTCTCCCTCAATTTTATGAATCCACTGGGCCCTCGTGTGGCTCTAAAAGGCTCTGTACTAATCTGGGTGAGGTGAACAGGAATGTTTCTTTTTCTCTTTTCATATAAACTTTATACAAAAGAAAGCATTTCCATTCAATGGAAACAATCAATGGATTGTTCTATCAAAGGAACTGTTGCAGTGTGAGCACTCTAGGTACCTGAGCATATAACTAGAATGGACACCATCTGCTTGGAAGCAGCATCCTGCATTTTCTATAGTGGGTATAGGTCTTTCAGAACAAAAATATTTGATCACAAGCATCAATGTAATGCTTGGTCATCAAATTCAGACAGCAGCTATCAATAAATTTGAAAAAGTTTACTGTTGACTTAACCCAACAGCAGTGTAAAATTAGGCAAGAGTTCTAATTTCTTGATGCATTGAAGCTACTGGCCCAAAGTAGTACTGTGATCCTGAATCCAAAGCAATTTGCTTCAGTAATTTGGGCCTCGTACTATAGGATGCATGGTCTAAAGTGATGATAATACAGCACAGCAGAATCCGACAAGACACAGCATGGAATGAAGGAAATTACTATTTATTCGTTGACAGGTATACAGTATATGCCATTTTACAGCAAGTCACCAATGAGACGGTGAAATGGAAGAGAAATACTCACTTTAGTCGATGAATGTTGGAAGGCATTGGAGAAAAACACCACAGTTAGGACTGTTAATGACTTACACATTGTTGATATAGGACTGAATTTGAAAACATGCTCTAACATTAATCATAATATAATGAAGGTGGTTAGTGCCACATTAAAATAAAAATAGTTCTATACAATATGTTCATTTGGTCATGTGCTATTTACAGATTTTACAAAACACACACACGAGCTTGTTACTTCTAAGTCAGGCTAAAACAAGGCCAGCAGAGTAACTCAAAATGTGTAACTGATCATTAGTGCCCTAACTAAACGTGTAAGAAATCCAATTTCTAACTATGCAGTGCAAGTTATTTTTCCAGGTCACATTACAAAAGCCCTGATCTAAGAGACTGAAAAAACATCTGACACACGTAAATAAGGTATTAAAAAACGGAACTTAAGCCATCTTTAGAGTTAAAAAGACAATTTTCTTTGCCCATTTAAAAGTTTAAGCTAGACTGAAGTAGTGCCCCCTCCCCCATGTAAAGTGGGAAAAACTGGCAAAACAAGGTTTGTTATAATAAAATACATTAGACATTTAAATAAATAACCTTAAAAAAAAAAACCTACGTGTGTTGAAGGGATGGTAGAAGAACCCAGCAGGTTCCACCTGGAATTGTGGTTTCTGCACAAGCATTAATAGGCATACTCTACCTCTTACAAAGACTGGTGTAAACAAGACAGTCAGGAATTCAAGATGAGGGGGCACAGGAAGGGGCAAACAAAAAAAAATACTGACTGAGGTAGCAGTACACTCTGCCTAGTGCAGAAAAATCGGCTTATGAATAAAAAATAAACTGACATCAACTTAAATTCAGATCATCATGCAAAAGAGACAGTTACATGCTTTTAGTTTTAGAAAACACATTCATTCCCTAAAATCTGCTGCCAATTTATTTTGATAGTGTCCGCTGGCTCAAAAAAAAAAAAAAAAATTTTTTTTTTTTTTTTAACAAGGATGAATAGACTATTCAACAGAACACTGTACATGCTTTTCATCTACAAAAAAATATTTGCATAAAATAGTGTTAGTTCTCTGTACATGTCAATGGACACTTCAGTTGTGTATAAAAGAGGAAAAATATTGCCCCCCACTGGAGTCAGAAAAAGCAAAAAACACAAAATCTAGAGTATGAAACCTCCATCACCGGCAAATATGTTCATGTGAAAATTCAGCAGAAATCGACAGTTGCTTTAAACAATAAAAAATTGATTTAAGTTAAACATCTTTATGTAAAATTGTCACTATGTCAGTCAAGACCAGAACATATCACTAAAGTTAGTGTCTGTACTATAAAGCCAGATAAGCAAGGGCATAGTAATGAGTACAAATGGCCAGGAAATCCCCTCGGTGCATGCTGATAAAGAACATGGTTTGGTGGCAGGCTTCACACAATCTTTACCAGGTTCCAGGTAGTTACGGGCCGCAAACTTAAGAGTCTCATCCAGCAGAATTACAGGTAGTGAGATTTTCAACACCATCAACCACTGTGTCACATTCAGAGGTGTGATTTGGAAGATTAGCTGTGGAAAAGAAGCCAAACATTAGATCCTTTTACAGCAATTCTTCAGACTCTGCTCCTCCTACTCTTTTCTCCCAGGCCAGAATCCTCTCCAGCACCCAAACCTCCTCCTGGATCCTACACCCCAATTCTCTGCCCCAAGTCACAATCCTCTCATTCACTCAAACTCTCTGAACCCACACCCTTTAGTGCACCGTAGTTCCAAGCTCTCTTCTTGGAGCCAGGAGGGCTTTGGCTTCCTCAACCATGGGATGCTATTCCAGGAAGGACTGCTAAGCAGGGATGGCGTCCACCTTTCGAGGAGGGGGAAGACTCTATTTGAACACAGAATGGCTAACCTAGTGAGGAGGGCTTTAAACTAGATTCGACGGGGACAGGTGAGCAAAGCCCACAGGTAAATGGAGAACATGGAGACCTGGGAGATGGGTCGGAAATGGGAGGGAGCGTGGGCTACAATGGCAGAGAGAAAGGAGGATCAGGGCAAAAATGGGAGGCAAGGTCAAATCGGGATCTTAGATGCCTATATACAAATGTGAGAAGTATGGGAAATAAGCAGGAAGAACTGGAAGTACAATTATGACATTGTTGGCATCACAGAAACTTGGTGGGATAATACACACAATTGGAATATTTGTATGGAAGGGTACAGCTTGCTCAGGAAGGATAGACAGGGGAAAAAGGGAGGAGGTGTTGCCTTATACATTAAAAATGAACACACTTGGTGTGAGGTGGAGATGGACATAGACGGAAGTGTTGAGAGTCTCTGGGTTAGGCTAAAAGGGATTAAAACAAAGGTGATGTCATGCTAGGAGTCTACTACAGGCCACCTACCCAGGTGGAAGAAGTGGATGAGGCTTTTTTTAAACAACTAACAAAATCGTCCAAAGCCCAAGATTTGGTGGTGTTGGGGGACTTCAACTATCCAGATATATGGCAAAGTAACACTGCGGGGCACAGACTATCCAATAAGTTCTTGGACTGCATTGGAGACAACTTTTTATTTCAGAAGGTTGAAAAAGCTACAGGGGGGGGGAACTGTTCTGGATTTGATCCTAACAAATAGGGAGGAACTAGTTGAGAATCTGAAAGTGGAAGGCAGCTTGGGTGAAAGTGATCATGAAATCATCGAGTTCACAATTCTACGGAAGGGTATAAGGGAGAACAGCAAAATAGAGACAATGGATTTCAAGAAGGCGGATTTTGGTAAGGTCAGAGAGCTGATAGGTAAGGTCCCATGGGAATCAAGACTCAGAGGAAAAACAGCTGAGGAAAGTTGGCAGTTTTTCAAGGGGACATTGTTAAGGACCCAAAAGCAAGCTATTCCGATGTGTCGGAAAGATAGAAAATATGGCAAAAGACCGCCTTAGCTTAGCCATGGGACCTTGCATGATCTAAAAATAAAAAAGGAGTCATATAAAAAATGGAAAGTAGGACAAATTACAAAGGATGAATATAGGCAAACAGCACAGGAATGCAGGGGCAAGATTAGAAAGGCAAAGGCACAGAATGAGCTCAAACTAGCTACCAGAATAAAGTGAAACAAGAAGACTTTTTATAAATACATTAGAAGCAAGAAGACGACCAAGGACTGGTCAGTGAGGAGGGAGAAACAGTAACAGGAAACTTGGAAATGGCAGAGATGCTCAATGACTGTGTTTTGGTCTTCACCGAGAAGTCTGAAGGAACGTCTAACATAGTGAATGCTAGTGGGAAGGGGCTAGTTTTAGAAGGTAAAATAAAAAAAGAACAATTTAAAAATCACCTAGACAAGTTAGATGCCTGCAAATAACCAGGGCCTGATGAAATGCATCCTAGAATACTCAAGGAGCTGATAGAGGAGGTATCTGAGCCTCTAGCTATCATCTTTGGAAAATCATGGGAGACAGGAGAGATTCCAGAAGACTGGAAAAGGGCAAATATAATGCCCATTTATAAAAAGGGAAATAAGAACAACCCAGGAAACTACAGACCAGTTAGTTTAACTTCTGTGCCAGGGAAGATAATGGAGCAAGTAATTAAGGAAATCATCTGTAAACATTTGGAAAGTGGCAAGATGATAGGGAACAGCCAGCATGGATTTGTAAAGGACAAATCATGTCAAACCAATCTGATAGCTTTCTTTGATAGGATAACGAAACTTGTGGATAAGAGAGAAGCAGTGGATGTGATATACCTAGACTTTAGTAAGGCATTTGATATGGTCTCGCATGATATTCTTATCAATAAAGTAGGTAAATACAACTTAGATGGGGCTACTTATAAGGTGGGTGCATAACTGGCTGGATAACCACATTCAGAGAGTAGTTATTAATGGTTCACAATCCTGCTGGAAAGGCATAACAAGTGAGGTTCTGCAGGGGTCTGTTTTGGGACCGGCTCTGTTCAATATCTTCATCAACAATTTAGATATTGGTATAAAAAGTACGCTTATTAAGTTTGCAGATGATACCAAGCTGGGAGGGGTTGACACTAATCAGCAGGATAGGATCATAATTCAAAATGACTGGGACAAATTGGAGAAATGGTCTGAGGTAAATAGGATGAAGTTTAACAAAGACAAATGCAAAGTGCTCCACTTAGGAAGGAACAATCAGTTTCATACATACAGAATGGGAAGCGACTGTCTGGGAAGGAGTACGGCAGAAAGGGATCTAGGGGTTATAGTGGACCACAAGCTGAATATGAGTCAGCAGTGTGATGCCGTTGCAAAGAAAGCAAACATGATTCTGGGATGCATTAACAGGTGTGTTGTGAGCAAGACACGAGAAGTCATTCTTCCGCTCTACTCTGCACTGGTTAGGCCTCAATTGGAGTATTGTGTTCAGTTCTGGGCACCGCATTTCAAGAAAGATGTGAAGAAAGTGGAGAGGGTCCAGAGAAGAGCAACGAGAAGGATTAAAGGTAGAGAATATGACCTATGAGGGAAGGCTGAAGGAAATAGGTTTGTTTAGTTTAGAAAAGAGAAGATTGAGAGGGGACATGATAGCAGTTCTCAGATATCTAAAAGGGTGTCATAAGGAGGAGGGAGAAAACTTGTTCTATCCCCATCTTGGCCCCTGGAGATAGAACAAGAAGCAATGGGCTTAAACTGCAGCAAGGGAAGTTTAGGTTGGACATTAGGAAAAAGTTCCTAACTGTCAGGGTAGTCAAACACTGGAATAAATTGCCCAGGGAGGTTGTGGAATCTCCATCTGTGGAGATATTTAAGAGTAGGTTAGATAAATGTCTATCAGGGATGGTCTAGACAGTATTTGGTCCTGCCATGAGGGCAGGGGACTGGACTCGATAACCTCTCGAGGTCCCTTCCAGTCCTAGTATTCTATGATTCTTCATACAATCTCTATCCCAGAACCTACACTTCCTCCCTAGAAAAAGCATAACCCTTGACTACTTACCAAAATATTGAAGTGCTACCATCCCATCAACAATTAGGGCTCGTCTACACTGGCCCCTTTTCCAGAAGGGGCATGTAAATTTCACCAGTCGTCGTAGGGAAATCCGCGGGGGATTTAAATATCCCCCGCGGCATTTAAATAAAAATGTCCGCCGCTTTTTTCCGGCTTTTAAAAAAGCCGGAAAAGAGCGTCTACACTGGCCCCGATCCTCCGGAAAAAGTGCCCTTTTCCGGAGGGTCTTATTCCTACTTCGAAGTAGGAATAAGACCCTCCGGAAAAGGGCACTTTTTCCGGAGGATCGGGGCCAGTCTAGACGCTCTTTTCCGGCTTTTTTAAAAGCCGGAAAAAAGCGGCGGACATTTTTATTTAAATGCCGCGGGGGATATTTAAATCCCCCGCGGATTTCCCTACGACGACTGGTGAAATTTACATGCCCCTTCTGGAAAAGGGGCCAGTGTAGATGTAGCCTTATTGTTTACTCTGTGTTATAAGGTTATTTGGCTCCTGCCTGCATGCCCAGCATTCCAGCCAGGGAGTAAGCAAGCCTCTCTGACCCCACTCCCCGTCAGAAGAACTGGGTAGACTCAACAAGGTAAGCCCCCATGCCCTGACTCTTATGCCCTTACCTCAAGCAAAAGGGCACTTCTAAACTACATGCCTCTGGCGACAGAGGCATGTAGATTAGGCTACTCGGCATAGGAAAATGAAGCGGTGATTTAAATTATCACCGCTTCGTTTAAATTTAAATGGCTGCCGCGCTGAGCCGATCAGCTGTTTGTCAGATCAATGCGGTAGTCTGGACGCTCCGTGGTCGACATCAAAGGCATTTCTCCACCTTCCAGGTAAACCTTATCCCAGGAGGCATATCTGGGAGGTCGACAAATGCCTTTGATGTCGATCGCGGAGCGTCCAGACTACCGCGCTGAGCCGACAAACAGCTGATCGGCTCAGCGCGGCAGCCATTTAAATTTAAATGAAGCGGTGATTATTTAAATCGCTGCTTCATTTTCCTATGCCGGGTAGTCTATTCTACATGCCTCTGTTGCCAGGGGCACGTAGTCTAGACATACCCAAAGTCACAGTCTTCATTGGTGAGTACAGTATGTTAAATGTATACTGTATGTCTATAATGTGTTTTGTCTGGCAAAATTCCCTAAAATCTATCCTATTTACATTAATTGTTATGAGGAAATTGGATTCGCTTAACAACATTTTGCCTAAAGTTGCACTTTTCAGGAACATAGCTACAATATTAAGCAAGGAGTTATTGTACTTACACACACTCACAAAATAAATAGAAGTCTGTTTTTTCTTCTTTGAAACTTAAGACATTTTTACAGGCCAATAGTTTTGCCACTCTTGTTAACGGGTGCAAGCTATATAAGACATGTTTTACTTACCGGCAGTGGTTCTACATAAAGGATAAGAAAATGGAGCGACATGGACAAACAAATAGAACCCAGCAGCCAGATATTCTCCCAGGGAGGCATCCTTAGTAAGGACTGGTTTTCAGATAAACTGTAACAAAAACAATGCAAACATAAAAAGTCTCAAAAGGGGTAGCCGTATTAGTCTATACTGTAAAAACGAGTAGTCTCTGGCATCTTTAATGAAAATATATATAGGATCAAGAGCTTTTGTGGGCAAAACCCACTTCTTCAGATGAGCTGGAATGCATACTTAAAACATCACAAAAGGATATTCAGTAATGCTTTGTTTACACTACAAATTTTTGATGTTGAAACCTGCCTTTTGGAGACAAAACAGTGAAAGCAAACACACTGCAATGGGACTTTTGCCCAGGGAGAGGAGGTGTCAGGGGATGGGAGAGTGAATGCCCATTTTCCACAACAAATAGACTTTCCACCCCTAAAAGAGAGACAATAAGAGACTCTGCTGTTTGTTTTCTTGACAGAGCTGGCTTCTTCCAGTATCCCACAATGTCTGCTTGGATAGCTTTGATCTCTGCTGCCCTGCAGGCATGCCTCAATCCCCTTTCAAAGCTGGGGAAAGGGAAGGAAGCATGTGTTAGCTGAGTGAGCTGCTCCTTTTGGGGGACAAAGAGCAAATCATTGGAATGCTGTTCTTCCAGGCTCTAGGAACATAGCAGCAGGCAACTGCAGTTGCAGGGAGAGGACAGGCTGCAGTGCTGCTTTGACATTCCTCAGCACAGGGCTACCAGAGCTCCTCATGATGCAGCTCCTGGCAGCAATAAGGCTGTGGGAGAAATGAGGGGGAAATCACAAGACGTGCAGGAATCAGCTCTACCTTCCCACAATATGGCACTGTCACATTAAGGCACTGTGGCATACATCAGGTAGGCAGGCAAGCTGGATCATTCCTGGCTCATGCCAGGGCCCAGCAGCTAGCCCTGCTGTGGCTCTACATTTTAAGTATTTTGGGAGCCAAAGCTAGGGTAGCTGCTGGACCAAGGGGGAGCAGGATCTGAGCCAGCCTGTGTGCTGGCTCCCAAAATACTTTACCAGCTACATGCAACTCTGCATTTAGAGTTAACCAATAAGCATTTGCTTATTGGTTAACTGTTTAATCAGATACCCTATTACGTCCCTAGTATGGGCATAATTTTATACAAATAGAGCAAGTGTGAGACCATCAGAGATTTTTGCTGTGTCAACTTTTGGTTGTCAACATAAGTTTTATTGACAAAACTTGTCAGATTAGACATACCCCAAGACATTTTAGGCACCGTACCACTCTATATCCTATGCCTTACAAGGAAAGAGTATTTAATAACAAGACAGTTAGGGGGCTGCTGACACTTAGTAACTCTTGTTTGGAGTCTGAAAGTCTGTTTTTATTTAATACAGCAACTAGTTTCATTAAAAAGATGTTATGCAGTGCTACTAAACTCTTCTTAGAACAGTTTATTAGACTAATGGTGTATAATAGCAATACACTAATATACTTCAAAGAGCAAATACAGTTATTCTGCTTTGAGTATTAAACCACATTTAAAATAATAAATTAGTGTACATCTTAAATCAGTTTTTAGTGCAGGTTCAATCTATGTAAGGTTCAGTCCATGTAAGATCTCAGATGTAGAGTATTTTAAATGTAGAGCTAATGCACCATGCCTTAATTTTCAAGTTTTTAAAAAAACGTAACTGACCTCCAATCTATATTTCTTCAAATACCCTTGGCATATTGTGCTATTTAGATTTCCATTTATAATTTAATATTAATTAGCTGAGGCATCTCCCTTAGGGCAGGAAAAACTATTTTCCATTTATTTAACAGTCTTATTTTAGGCCTCCTTGATATCACTTTAAAGCAGAAGTATGAGGGATAATCTGATTGATGAGGCTTACACAGTGGAAAATATCCTAGCAGTCTAATAACAAAGTCCCAAGAGTAAACTGAAGGATTTAAAGTGATGTCTCCTTGTTTATAGCATGAGATCTTAAATGTTATCTAGGAAAAACAACCCTTTGGCCTTCTATATAAAAACTGAATTCACCGTTGCATTATTTATTACTTGAACTGAAAATGCATTCAGAAAGGACAACTTCATTCTTTTAGCTTTTTACTTCAGACACACTAACCTGTTGAGAGCATTACACATCTCTATGGTGACCAGAACAGAAAGTGCCATTGTCATTGGATATGGCGACTCAAAGACTACACAGTCTACATCTGTGAAGTCTGGGTTGTCCTCATTGCACTGCAGGAAGTGACTCTACAACAGAATAAAGCATGCACCTCATTATTTCAATGACGATTATTTATTTACAAAAAAAATTGAAGTAAATCTTAGTCCAGCATTATGATAAAAGCTTGTGTCTAGAGAGGCCAACATCAGGAAGAGTTACTTTTGACTACTTAATCTCAGATTTCAACAATTCACGTTATAATTTGATATGTATAGAAAAATGGTCCTTCAAAAACAGTTTAAAGAAAGTCTTTGGTATTCTATTAAATCTGAATAAGCAGATTTAATGCAAGTAAAAATGGTCGTTCTACAGCTGTTCTTTGAAATGAAAATGTAGAGCATAAAGTAAGTAGCAACATATTATATTACACTTGGTAGGAGTTTATATATTTTTGCAGGCTTTCTAAAGTAAATTAAATGGAATACCAGCTGGTAATAGGTAACTCTTGGGCCACCATCAGCAGCAATGAACCACCAAGCAGCAGCACCCACTGTCGCAGCTCCAACATAGCCTTAAAGAAAAAAAGATACAATTTTATTTTTCTATATCATGAATAGTATATATGACAGAGTTTTGTTAAACTTCCTTTACCACCAGTTGGGCGCACACATATAATGTAACCTGTGCCCATTTCCTGTAGAGAGGATCTGCTTTTAAATTGCCAAGTCACCATAATTGGTATCTGTCCAACTGTATAGCTCTCGTGTGTTTGTTATAATTTGGGGCATACACAGAATTAAACCATGGTTATATGGCTCTGGAAAGGGATCAATAAACACATGAATCTGTTTAGCAGACAATACATCCTAACTTCTCACTTTCTAATACAAATATGAGTAATCTAACTGTTCTGAAGAGACAAAGTGCAAATGTGAATGTGCTGCAGAACAGTTTTGTTAAAATTTTGACGGACTGAGTCAAAACCTTTATCATTTGCTGATTAAAAGAAGGTTCTATTTAGCAGGTGGATAGCCACCTGCTCCAGACAGATTTGGATTCATCAACAGGTATCCTGAATTTCTCAAACTTTATATTATAAAAGGTTTAAGTTAGAAACAGCAATAACCACTGAAATAACAGTGGTAAGGAGCACACCCATGCATTGCTGGTAAGACTTAGGCCTGATACTGCCAAGACTTAGGCCATATCTTCACTACTTGAAAGAGTGATACCAATGCAATCGATCTTCCAGAGTTAGATTTAGTGGGCTTATTTAAGACCCACTAAACTGAATTCAGAGGGTGCACTTGTTAGTGCTGGCACTTCTGCTCCTGCTGAGGAGTAAGGGAAGTTAATGGGAACATTTTCTCCCACCAACCTCCCGCTGTGGAGACTGCGTGGAAACTCAAATTAAGGTGTGTCAACTCCAGCTACATGTATCTTAATTTGATCTTCCCCCATAGTGTAGACTTGGGGTTGATAAGAGCACTATGATTACAGGAGGTGTACTGAAAATATTGGTACAGCTATTAGATGCAATGATAAAAAGTGACTGTCTTGAACCAAGATTAAAAGGAGTGTGCCAGTTCAGCAGAACACTGCTAGCCTTCAAGGCCCTTAAACATAACTGAAGGCCATCAGTGACTTCTAAATCAAGTTTCTTTAAGTCATTCTACATGAATAAATAGTTACAAATAAAAGGAGTGATACTCACATCCAATAGTGAGGTAACGGAAGAAGAGCCACCCACTGATCAGAGGCTCTTTAGGATTACGCGGTGGTTTATCCATGATGTCTAAATCAGGAGGATTGAAGCCCAGAGCAGTAGCAGGGAGACCATCAGTTACAAGATTTACCCATAACAGCTGGACAGGTATTAACGCTTCAGGAAAACCCAGAGCAGCAGTCAAGAAGATACTACAAAAAGAACAAGTACAAAATTGCCCAGGGCCATGTTAAATCAAACACATTATAAATAAACTAATAATAGATTAGTAGTTAAATAACTGTGCCTTAACTGGCAAGGGAAATTTATGCTAAGTCTTGTTGCAACATCTATTTAATATTGGGAGCTAAATGTACAGGCCAATTTATAGCCAGCAATTACAACAACAACATTTAAAGTTCTGAAGTAGGTACAGAAACGGGATGTAAGAGATCTGGGCTTTATTCCTCTGCCATCAACTCACTCTGTAGTCTTGAGAAAGGAGTCACTCCTTTGTAAGACTTCCCATGTGTCTTTTATAGGAGTCTTGCCAGAATGAAGCATTAAGGACCTATATTAGTGAACACTATAGTCTCAAAATTAGAATTTGGGAAAAAATCATTGTTTCTTTGAAACAGAACTGGAAAGGTCCTTGAGAAGTCATCTAGTCCAGTCCCCTGCAGTCATGGCATGACTAAGTATTATCTAGAAGATCTGACAGCAGATTAGACCTACATCTCTTAATGTCTAATGATGGTGGTTCCATAATCTCCCTAGGCAATTCATTGCAGTGCTTAACCACCTTGACAAAGTTTTTTCCAATGTCTAACCTAAGCCTCCCCATCCAAAAACTTTGTAAGTGTACTTTCTTCTAAACCATTATCTAAATCACTGATGAAGATCAGAACTGCTCGGCATGCAACCCCACTTGCAAACCCCTCTGGGAATAGTTTTCCACCCATCTTATAGTGGCTTCATCTAGACTGCATTTCCCTAATTTAGTTATGAGGTCATGCGAGACAGTATCAAAAGCTTTAGTAAAGTAAAGCTATACCATGTCTACTGCTTCCCCCATCCAGGAGGGGGAATATTCCCATGTCAAACAAAGCTATCAAGTTGATTTGACATGATTTGTTCTTGACAAATGCATGCTTTACTTATCACCTTATCTTCTAGATGTCTGCAAATTGTTTAATTATTTGTTCCACTATATTTCTGGGTACAGAAGAAGTTAAGCTGCCTGGTCTGTAGTTCCTGGATTGTCCTTATTTCCCTTTTTATAGACCCTAGGGAGAAGCTGCTGGCCACCCCCTACCCTTTCCCCAGAGCCCCTCCGCTCCTCCCAATCTTGAGCGCTGCCCCCCCCCCCGCATTATGTCCTGCACCCACTTCCTGTGCTGATACCTGCACCCACCCTTCACGCTCAGCTCCTACTCACGCCCAACCCTGACTCCTGGAAAAAAAAAAAACCCACACACATCCTGCACTGCAGGACCTGAGCAACACCAGGTAAGTCTTCTAGTTTGTTTATGGTCATCTTTTGTAATTTGGCCCCATTTCTACTTTTGTAGGACTCTTATTTTTAAATCTTTCAAGAGCTCCTGGTTAAGCCAGGGGGATTTCTTGTTATACTTCCTATTTTCCTACAGTGGAATTGTTTGCTCTTGTACCTTTAATAATGTTTCTCTGAAAAACTGCCAACTGTCTTCAATTGTTTTCCTTTAGACTTACTTCCCATAGGATCTTACCCACTAACTCCCCAAGATTGCTAAAGTCTGCCTTCTTGAAATCCATTTTCTTTATTTTGCTATTGTCTTTCCTACCATTCCTTAGAAGCACAAGCTATCATTTTATGATCACTTTCACCCAAGATGTCTTTCACTCAAATTCTCAACCAGTCACTATTTGTCAAAATCCATCTGTAACAGTCTTCCGCCCCAATAGCTTTCTCCACCTTCTGAAATGAAGTGTTATTTTTCCAACAGTTATCTAGGTAGGTGAAGTACGGATAAACCGCCAAGTCCTGTGCTTTGGATGATTTTACTAGCTGTTTAAAGAAAGCCTCATCCAATTCTTCCAGGGTAAGTGTCTGTCTCTTACTTCCATCTCAAACGCAGTCCAAATATATGTATTTAACATCTGAACAGAAATTTCTCTGAAAAGTTTCTTAAAACTTACTGAACATATAAGTAATCTCCTAAAGTGCTGATCTCCTAAAATTATTACTTTTAACAAACTTCTAATATTACCAGATTTTTGGAGAACAGAAGTTAAAATGATCTACTTCTATTACACATGCAAAATGGAAATCTTACCAAACTAACCCAAATCTTATCACTTCTGAAACTTACCAAACAACTTCTCCAACATTTGAAGAGATGAGATAACGGATGAACTGTTTCATGTTGTTGTAGATTGCACGCCCTTCTTCTACAGCAGCTACGATGGTTGAGAAGTTGTCGTCAGCTAAAACCATTTCAGAAGCAGTTTTAGCTACTGCAGTGCCTGACCCCATAGCAATCCCAATTTCTGCTTTCTTCAGTGCAGGGGCATCATTTACACCATCACCAGTCTACAATACAAAGTATCAGAAAACCTGAGAACTTGTATATAGAGATTAGAGAGGATTTTACATAGAGGCAAAAATTGAAAGAGGGTGAGAAAAGAGGTGCAGAATTGAGATGGAGCTTTAAGGTTAAGGACAGGAAGTTTAAACTTGAACTGAAACACACAGAAAATGATTTGAGTAGCAACCGTCTATTTCCAATTTTTTTGTGATTACACCTATAATCAGTGTGTAAACATTACAACACACACACACACACACAGTAACTTTAAAAACGAGTGGTCCTATGGCACCTTAGAGATGAACAAATATATTAACTTTTGTGGGTGAAACAGTTCATTAAGTGAGTTCGGAACCTGGGATATAAGTATATCCAGAGCTTGACAAATATAATCTACTCACCTGTGGCGAGTAGACAACAGCCCGGAAGAGCCGGGTTCGGGCGATCTGCACAGATCGCCGGACAGAGCCCTGTGTATAACACAACTTATTTTCCGGTTAATTGTAGGACCAGTGTTAATGAAGCTAATTAAGTCAGGCTAGATGTGTCTTATTCTAAGGATGTTAATTATCATGTAATTGACTAATAGAATAGTTGATGTATTTAGGGCTGTTACACTTCAAAGACAAACGTGCCAGCCTGGGGTCAGCTGAGGGTCCCCAGCTGATTCTGGGCTCCCCGTGGCACTGCCACTTTGAAATGCTGCAAGAAGCCTAACACTGGGATGGCTCCCTGCACCACTTCCACACAGAGCCTGGGATCAGCAGGGGAGTTCCCAGCTGATCTCGGGCTCCATGCGACGCTGCCATTTTGAAATGCTGCAAGAAGCCGGATGCATTCAAAGTGGCAGCGCCGCACAGAGCAGCTGACCCCAGGCTCCGTGACAGAGGCAGCAAGGGGGGAGAGGGAGAAATGACAAGTCGACTATCCGATAAGCATTTGCTTATTGGATAGCTGATTAGTCCTAACATCCTTATCTCATTCATAGCATTTGATGTAGAAATGTGAGTAAGGAGGAGAAATTGCCTTTGGTCCTACAAGTAATAACTACTTTTGCTGTTATTATGCCCTAGATTTCGTAATTTTCATTTCAACTCATCTGGAGAAAGGTTTTATACCACAAAAGCTGATAACTTAATATATTTGTTAGTCTCTAAGGTGCCATAGGACTACTCCTTTTTAAAGTTACAGACTAACACAGCTACCCCTCAGACTTTTTACAATGTAACGAGTTAAGCCTTTGACTGCTGAATTGTGAGGAAACTGAATTCAAAAGAAACCTCTCCAGTTACTCCACCCAAACATCCACAGTGAAGGGGACCATTACATGATAATCATTGTTTATCTAACAAAATTGTTTCAGAAGTCAGCTATTTTAATTTTTCAGGTCATATACTTAAAACAAAAGACAGTTTGCTCATTTTCTACCTTTTACTCTGAAAAGGCTAAAAAATTCTGCCTTAGGGAGATGGCAGTGCCTGTTGACTTATAGCCTCATGTGACCAGAGATGAGCTCAGATGCTTTGGGGAAAAGGAAGGAAAAAGCTCAAATAACATCTTGTCAAGGCTTTGCTGTGATCCAGCAAGGTATTTCTGAGGCTGAACTGTATCCAATTCATACATTATTTACGTGATTTTCTGAGTAATGCACTGCAGTACATACTCCTAAAAAGTGGAAAAAGTGATTGATGAAAGCTATTATTAATTGGGTATAAAATGATTCTAATTATTTACCTATTGTCTTAAGAGAAAAAAAAATACAAGGAAGATCCCTCCAAGGTATTTAATTAAAAAAAAAAAAGAAAAAAAAAAAGAGAGAATGTTATCAGATTCCGCCATTAAGTTGACAGGATATAAAATTTGTTTTAATTTGTAAAATCTCTTGGCCATACAGGCTTCCAATTACTTACCATAGCTGTGATCTCATCGAAAGACTGGAGGAACTCAACAATCTTAGACTTATGGGAAGGCTCTACACGGGCAAAGCAACGAGCATGTAGGCAAGCATCTCTCTGGACAGCTGGGGAAAGTTCATCAAACTCACGTCCAGTAAAGGCTTTTGAAGAAACATCCTCATCTTCTCCAAAGATACCAATACGACGACAGATGGCTACTGCTGTACCCTTATTGTCACCGGTAATCATAATGACACGAATACCAGCTTTCTTACACAATTTTATAGATGAGGCTACTTCAGTTCTTGGTGGATCAAGCATACCCACACAGCCAACAAAGGTCAAATTGGTCTGAAACAAGAGGACATTGAGCTTTAGCACAAAATATTAAGAGATGCTTTTACTTCTTCGGTAGCATAGTACACAAATAATTTTTCCTCACAAGCCAAAGTAGCTCCAAACATTAGTTTATAAGAAAAAAATGCATTTTCATTTCACAGTATCAAATAATTTTATACAAAATTTAGGCCTCTATAAACTTGCATGCCAGGTCTTGCCAACTTTCCCCTTCTTCCATAGTAGTTTGTTTAAATCTAATACGGCAAGGTTCAGCATGTATGCTAGGCATATCAAGTCAGATTCTTCCCCACTTAACAGACTCTTCCAGACTCATCTCTGTTTTTGAATATTTTCTACCTTCATGGTACTTGACTCATATGTTCACCTCTTACACAATAGTCTGAATCTAGACCACTTGAAAAAGCAGACTACGCATACACTGACAAAGGAGAAAAACTGAAATGGAACTGGGAACATTCGGTCTCTCTAATTCTGACTTTGTGCTAGTGCAGTATGTTGTATTTCAGAATGTGAGGATGCTGCATAATACTGTGAAAAGTCTCAATGAGTTAAGCATGTGGAACAATTTGAAGTGTGGTTCTCCCCTGAGAAGTGACTATATAAATGAATTCTGGGCTTCCAAATGTATTATGCACTCAGTTCACAAGCTATAAGGTGATCTAATTACCAGCCTTGCAGATTCTACCTGCACTCGAGTTAAATTTCTCTCTCTCATGCATACTGGTAGCAAGTGATTCTCCAGACCAACTGATGTGCAACTTCCATTGTCTTAAAAAATGAAGTCCTAGTTATTCATGTAATTGTACTGAAATAAAATGGAGTTGTTCAGCCAGTTGAGCGCAGAATTTTTACTAACAAAAATACAAGAGGAGGGACCGAATCCAGTTTGATCCTCAAGATTCCAAGGTGAGTTTGCAGGACAAGGTATTAGGAAAATTAATTTGAGAAAATAAGATCTTAAAGAAGTAGTCCCTAACCTGTGGTGCTTGTCGTGTGTGCGAGCCACTAGAAGCACTGAGAACAAATAGAAAGGATGTAAACTTTTAGTCCGAGCTCTGCTCAGAGAGTTATATGGAGGGGAAACCATGAAAGAAATCAAGTTTGGTCCCCTGTATAGCATGTACAGTTTGTTGTTGCTAAGCCATTAAGCCAGACCACATCTATTTATTCAGTAAAAGCTTCTAAAGTGTTATATTTCTGTTTTGAAAGACTAACTTGTTGCAAGCATTGCTCTTTACTATTTTGTCTTCTGAAAATTTTTTAACTTAAGCTTAATAAATTTAGCACTTGTACAAAAGAGCTATTGAAACGAAAGAGGGACAAACCTTGTACTAAACTAACCTCATAATTAATAAAGTTTGCAGATTCCTCAAGGTTCATTTCTTCTCTTCTTGGTGGATTGTCATGTGTTGCTAGAGCCAAGCAACGCAATGTGTCTCTACCAGTACCCCACTCTCGAATGACCGTCATGATCTTCTGCTTAATTCCTGTTGTTAATGGTACTTTAGTGCTTCCAACACGAACATGTGTACACCTGTCTAGTACACCTTCAGGAGCACCCTACAGGAACAAAACAAGAAATGAGCAAAGTTGCTTTCCATTACAGAACCATTTAACACCAGATAAGAAAGTACTCCATCTCCAAAACTGATAATACTAGATATATGCAACTAGTCTAGGCACAACTTCAAGAATTATATTGCGTTGTAGCCATTTCAAAACTATACTTCTCACATGCTGAACTTGCCTTAACAAACATCTTGCTCATGGAGGTCCGGCTTGGTTTATTTGGAGTACAGTAGACAGACATAGACTTTCTGTCCCGTGAGAATTCCAGAGTGAATTCTTTCTTCATGAGTTGTTTTATGACCTATGATGGAGACATTAATAGTAACATTGCATTCAGACTGCAACAAACATACATATAATAATATTTACAGTATTGTGGAAGTACTGACCGAATTGCAAACATTTGCACGTTCAATTCTGGAGAGACCTTTTAATTCGGTGTCAAATACATTCATCTTTTCAACCAGGCAGGTGAGTGCAGTCTCCGTAGCTTCTCCAACTTTTTCATACACTCCCTTAGCCTTCAATTCATTAAAAAAAAAAAAAGGAGTTATTATTACTGCTATAAAAAACTTGGGACTTTGATAGGACAATGAAATTTCAAGTGATACAATGAATGGAAACAATACTTAGATTTTGTTGGCGTTCATAATGAAAAAAAACATACTAAAATGAATCCCTCAAAAATATCAGATTTCACCAATTTTTTTTACTCATTTTTAAAGGAAAATTTTTTTTCCCACTTTCCTAATTTGTATCTGCAATTGACTATTTCAGACAGATTCAGGACTAGAAGGAAAGCTTTGCAGCAGCAAAAGCGCTTTCTACATTGTTAAGGAGGAGATAGGTCTGAGACTATTTTGGAAGTCACTCTTTGGACTCAAGTTGCTCAACAATGTCCTTTCCAGCCAAATAAGGAATGGCGTTATTTGGTTCGTAAGAGACTACCTGGTCTCCCTTAACCAGAAGAACAGTGGTTATAATACTGTGCTTTATAAGTGTTTGTGTGGGAAATAGGGATATTAAAATGCAGGTAATTATGTAAATGTGTAACTACTAAAAAAGTCAGTCGTTACATGCACCTCTGGCCAGCTCCCTGGGAGCTGGTACATACTGCTCCCACAAGGAGCCAGCTGCCCCCTTGTGAATTAATGATCTGCTGTCCCCATGCTGCTGCTTGGTTGGAAGCCAGCTCCCCCGGAGCAGGATGAGAGCCTGAGTGTAACCATGAATATTAACCAAGAAACTAAGGCTTATCTGTTAAAGTTTAAACAGTTACACGCTCACATCCCTACTGGGAAATAGAAGATAAAGTCCCACACTCTAAAAGCTTGCTCAAAAACGTGAGCCAACTTCCAAATTTAGGAGAAGATACAAAGTAAAATTATACAAGAACAAACATTTAACTTAATTTTAGTTTCCTCTGGTACTGTAAAACAAAGATGTTACTTACTTCATTGTAATCCAAGGAAGAATCATTACAAAGTGCACAGATCGTTGCTAGTTCTATAAGGCCATCATACTGATGACATTTAACAAGTTTGTCATCTTTATGCCTGTTCAAAAATAAAAAAAATAAAAACTTTAGTGAAAGGTTATCGAGCCAATTAACTACGTACTTAACATTTCACCCAGATACTCCTTTGATAATCCCTCTATATAATGAACCATGCTTTAGTAAAGATTCTAAAGCATGGTTTTCTGAGTTATAAGACATGAGGTTACATAATTTGTACCAAAGTAACATTCTGTTCTGAAAAATAGAAAGCAAAGTTAAAAATGAGAGCACTGTACTTTTAAACTGGATTTTAAATAAGGAGTACGAGTACAAATTTCTTGATTTTACTTTATCCTCCATCAAATGACTCATGTTTTAGTGATATATTTCAATATATGAGTCCTTATGGGAACTATAGCAATATATTTGTTTATTGTTGTTTCTTCCCCACGTCACTCTGTTTAAGATATAATCAACATTTACAGAGCTAAATAAGATAGAGCCATTCTTTGCTTCTAAGAGTGCATAACTTAAGATAGTCAAAGCTGAAAACAACAACAACAGTTGTGCAGCAAAAGTTCAGATAAAAGGTGTGGGAGTATTGATGAAAACAAGTATTGGTAGGATTCTTAGAAGTATTGTTTTAAGGAACAACTTTGAAGGAGAAGACAGGGTACTCCTGAGAAACAGAAAAGGGAGGAGATCTGAAAGGGCTAAAAAAGTGAAAGTAAAAAAGGTGAAACAAAAAACAGGACTATGTAGCAGGTCAAAGATTTTAACAAGATAGTTTATTAGGCGATGAGCTTTTGTGGGCCAGACCCACTTCCACAGATCAAATAGTGGAAAAAAATTGGCACAACCATATATACCAAAGGTTGTGCCAATTTTCTTCCACTATTTGATCTGAGGAAGTGGGTCTGGCCCACGAAAGCTCATCACCTAATAAACCATCTTGTTAGTCTTTGAAGTGCTACACAGTCCTGTTTTTTGTTTCAGCTACACCAGACTAACACGGCTATGTTTCTATCACTAAAAGAGGTGAGTTTGAGAAGGAAATAAGTAAATATAGGAAAAGAGAATGATTATCAGCAAGTTTTTACAATGGCTTTTAGAGGATCTAAACACTTCATATATATTAATGGATTTACCTTTACAAACATTATCTCAATTTAACAGATAAGAAAATAGAGGAACCGAGTTTAAGCGATTATAGGAGGTAGAATAGCAGTCTATAGCAGTGCTGGGAACAGAACACACGTTGGGCTTGGACTCAGTCCGGTCAGTTCTTTAAATCACAAGTCTATGCTCTTTCTAGTTTCCACTAGAGAAATTTCTTCTTCTCCAGGAGTGACCCACTCAAGATTACAGACATTAGCACTCAGTTTCAGAGTAGTAGATGACGATAAGATTTTAAAAATGCAATCTTAACTTCATACATTAGAGCGACATTCCCTCTTCATAATCAGATAATTATGACAGTGGTATTACTTACAGACATCAGCATATCTCAAGGTTAGCATGAAACATTGAGGCATTATGAGAAATGCTGCTAGTACTCTCTTTCTGGTAAGCCAGTGAATACTGGCTACATTCTAAACTGGGTGTGGAAAATAATTTTTAATGGGCGGCCACTCCAAGAATTTAGAAAGTGGTCAATATCACAATTTCATGATATTAATGGATGTGGTGTGGAATCTGGGAGGTAGAGAAGGGAGCTCAGGGTAAAGGACTGGGGTGCAGGATATGGATGTAAGGGAGTATTTGAATAGTCAACTACCCAATAAGCCTATATAAGAACATAAGAACGGCCGTACTGGGTCAGACCAAAGGTCCTTCTAGCCCAGTATCCTGTCTACCGACAGTGGCCAGCACCAGGTGCCCCAGAGAGGGTAGACCAAAGACAATGATCAAGCGATTTGTCTCCTGCCATCTCTCTCCAGCCTCTGAAAAACAGAGGCCAAGGACACCATTTTATCCCCTGGCTAAAAGCCTTTTATGGAGCTAACCTCCATGAAATGATCTAGCTTCTCTTTAAACTATTATAGTCCTAGCCTTCACAGCCTCCTCTGGGCAAGTAGTTCCATAGGTTGACTACATGCTGTGTGAAGAAGAACTTTCTTTTATTCGTTTTAAACCTGCTACCCATTGATTTCATTTGGTGTCCTCTAGTTCTTCTATTTAGGGAACTAACAAATAACTTTTCTTTATCGGCCCTCTCCACACCACTTGTGATTTTATATACCTCTATCATATCCCCCCTCAGTCTCCTCTTTTCTAAACTGAAAAGTCCCAGTCTCTTTAACCTCTCCTCATATGGGACCTGCTCCAAACCCCTAATCATTTTAGTTGCCCTTTTCTGAACCCTTTCCAAGGCCAAAATATCTTTTTTGAGGTGAGGAGACCACATCTGTACACAGTATTCAAGATGTGGGCGTACCATAGTTTTATACAGGGGCAGTAAGATATTCTGGGTCTTATTTTCTATCCCTTTCCTAATAATTCCTAGCAACCTATTTGCCTTTTAGACCGCCGCTGCACACTGCGTGGAAGTTTTCAGAGATTACTGGGTAGTTGAGTGAACTATTCTAATTCCCTCCCTCGCTGCCTCTGTATCAAATGCAGAAGGGGGAGAGGGAGCAGAAGCCATTGTTGGGGGGAGCTGGCTAAAAATCCTGTTCCCCCTCCAAGCACGATTTCTGTGGAGCTGCCCATTCCCCCATTCGTTGTTATCTCTATCAGAGGCAGCAGTGGGGAGGGGCAGGAGAGAGGCCCAGAGATTCTGCTGTGCTGAAGCCTGTCTGTGAAGGGTCCCAGCGTGGAGTTGGGACCCCTGCACACAGGGGACTGCTGCCGCCAGCTGGGCAGGCAGCCCAGTTCAGTCCCAGCTTGCACAAGATACAGGACCAAACCCTGCTGCAGCTCTGCAATTTAAAAGGCAGTAGATGCTGATCTCACACCTGGATTGCGCTGGGCTGCCTATCGACTAATCAAGTAGTCGATAAAATTCTATTGACTACTCAGTTAATTACCCACCTCTTAACATCCTAAGTGCAGGATTCTCAAGGGAGTATACGTGCAGGAGAGGAGTCTGATCTATAGGATGGGTATGAGGTTTTGAAGGGGGTTGTGACCTGGACTAGGGATATGAACAACTAGTTGACTATCGGATAAGCAAATGCTTATCAGACAGTCGACAGGCTAGTTGACTAGTCGCTCCCCCCCCCCCCCCCATCTTGCTTTCTCTATCAGAAAGGGGTAGCAGAGACGAGAAGGGAGTACTTCAAAGTGGCAGCACTGCATGGAGCCTGGGGCCAGCCCCTGGGATCCATATGACACTAGGCTCCCCATTGTGTTTCAAAGTGGCAGCACTGCATGGAGCCCAGGGTCAGTGGGGGAGTCCCGAGCTGATCCCGGGCTCCATAGGGCGCTGCCAGTTTGAAATGCCAGAAGGAGCTTGATGCTGGGCCCTCCATGGTGTTTCAAAGCGGCAGCACCGCATGGTCAGCAGGAAAGTGACCCCAGGCTCCACGCGGCACTTTCACCTTTGAAGTGTTATCAACAGCCCAACTCATGTAGGTGGCACCGGCGGTGCAGAGGACAGTGGTACCATGGCAATCTGTGGTGCTAAAAGTGAGGCATACTTTTGTATTTTCGGTACTATGGGAGGCATTGGTACAGAAGATGTGTGCTTCGGTGCCGATGGTGCCTGTCCGCGGTGCGTCTTTGACTTGGCCTTCCTGGGTGTTGAGTCAGTAAATGTTGGTGCAGTCAGTGCCTATTTTGACTTGGACTTACTTGGTGTCCAGTCTGATGGCATTGCTAGGTCCTTAGACCCTTGGGAGCCATGTTCCAACTATGGTCCCAGTACCTCCCTGTCCTGAACCCCTAAATGGGTTGGTGCAGGGGTTATTTTAGGTGCTGTCCCCCACTTTTTTGATGGGGAGTCACCTCTTCCCACCATGTGAGATCTCTTCCTAAGAGGGTCTAAGGAAGAGTCCCGAGAAGATGTGGCAGACAACACGGCTGCCTTCTCTGACATGGCCACTGGTGAGGGCTGCTGCGGTGGTGTAGATTGCTGGTCTTACAGCATTTTCAAAGGAGATTAAATTCAATTGTAGTTCCCTGGCCTTCCGTGTGTGGGCTGTTAACTGTTTGCAATACGCTGTAGCGTGTCTGACCTAGGCACCAGACACTAACAGTGCCCGGAGACAGGAATTGAAAGCCTACTGGATAGTCACCATTTAAAACTTGGGAAACCTGGCATCCCAGGTAAAAAATTGTAAGGGTTACTAGAAAGAACTAACCCTAAGTAATCAAAGAACCAATAAAATGTTTTGTTTTTTTAAAACTACAACTATCATTAACAATAAACTTGAAACTATTTAACTGGAGAATAAACAGGTAACTAACTATCCTAAGCTAACAAGGGAAAGAGTAAGTTGGAGAGCAGAGCGGTTCTGACTGACACCAGCAGAGAAGGAACTGAAGGGACAGTTGCTGCACATGCCTGGTAGAGGCACCATGTGTGCAGTCTGCTTCACGTGCACAGCATATCGGAGAGCACGGCTACCAAAAATCTCCAACTAGGCATGCAGTGGCACCCAAGACACCTACGGTGGAGCACCCACAGGGACACTCCTTGAAGAACTGTTTGAATAGTCTCTGGAACCACGTAATTTAACTACCATTTTTTCTTGCCTTACTCTTCCTGTGTTTAAGGCTCAGCGATGGTATCCATCTTCCAGAGCATAAAGCACTTTACATTTCTCACTTTTGACTTTAGGCTCTTAGATTTTTAGAGCAAAATTTCAAATTCAGAGTCAAAGTGACAGTTTTTAGCATAAGCCCTCCCTCAAGGATGGTGATGATATACATAGACCATATACATAGGTGCAGGGTGAAGTGTACACAAAAGTTTCATCAGAAAATGAAGCTTTCAGACCGCACTAACTTGTTTTCTGTGTTAGAGAAACACCATGAAATACCAAGACTCATTTGTTACTTACTAAAACTTGGGTCATTTGTGTTTATGTGTACATTAACATTCATATGTGCCACTTTCCATCCCCCTAACAGAATTTTTTTTAACCCCCCTTTAAAAAGGGACTATATAGGAAAGATTGTTATTTTCATATTATTTGCTTTACCTTGGATTAAAAATATTTTTAAAGTCAGTTATTAATCCAAGTTGTTATAAACCACATCTTCCATACAAACAAACAAAAAATCCACAGTGGACTGAATGAAAAAATCCATCCCAAAGATGAAGATCAATTTGCTTTAAGGGTCTGAAGATTCAACTATATAAATTTTTATGGCATGGTGACATACTGTAAGAAATATGAAATGCACAAGCAGATAAGCCTACTTGATCTTTCTCACAGATTCTATATAAACAAAATATTGTGGCAAGGTCCTCATCAAAGCTCTTTGCCCTGAGGCCCCTTCTTCATCCCCAGATGAAGAGACTTTCTGGTGCAATCACCCATGCCTTTTATTGTCCATGAACTTTCCCACCACTTTCTATTTACAGAGCTTTGTTCACAGCAAACTCAGCCAGCCTCTCCTTCTGCCTGGGGAGCACACTCAGCCACACTCTTGCTCCTCCCCCTCCACTTCCCCTCTGGCTGCCTTATCTAGCTTTCTGGCTAATGAGGTTCAGAGCTGCTTCCCATTAGCCCCTCAAGCATGGGTTTGGTCAGCTGGCTTCCATTACCCTTTTTAACCAGGCTGTAGTGGCAGAGTTTTGGCTTAACCAGCAAACTGTCACAATATAGAATGACAACTATATTTTTGTTTAATGTCAGGTCTTACAATTAGTCATCAATTTATGCTAACACTTCATACTGATCGACTGATACAGGGTAAATAAGAATAGAAATGCACATGATATTTCTTATATAAGAAAGAAAGAAGCCACAGTCTTTTGGATGGCTCATAAGAATAACCTGTTTCTTGACATGGAAATTTGAGGTCCAATTTGCAATTAACTTTTAAATAAATAAAACCCCCCACAACATTTACAAAATTAAGAACTCAAATATTAGCAAACTATTCACTGTTGTGAGTGTTCTCACTACTGACATTGCTAATCACCTACAGGCAGTCCCCGGGTTACGTACAAGATAGGGACTGTAGGTTTGTTCTTAAGTTGAATCTGTATGTAAGTCGGAACTGGCGTCCAGATTCAGACACTGCTGAAACTGACCGCCAGTTCTGACTTACATACAGAATCAACTTAAGAACCCCAGGCGTCCCCAAGTCAGCTGCTGCTGAAACTGATCAGCAGCTGATTCCAGGAAGCCCGGGGCAGAGCAACTCTGCCTGGGGCTTCCTGTAGTCAGCGCTGGTCAGTTTCAGCAGAAGCTGACTTGGGGACGCCTGGGGCAGAGCAGCTGGGGTGCTACTGGACCAACCCAGCAGCACCCCATCTGCTCTGCCCCAGACGTCCTGATTCAGCCGCTGCTGAAACTGACCAGCAGCGGCTGAATCAGGACCTGGGGCAGAGCAGATGGGGTGCTGCCGGGTTGGTCCAGTAGTGCCCACGGGCGCTGCAGGACCAATCGGCAGCGCCCCAGCTGCTCTGCCCCAGAGTCCAAAACAAAAGCCTGGTCTGCTGGGGGGGTGGGGGGGCACACTAGCTGCGCCCCCCCTCCCCCAGCAGACCAGGGACACGGGGAGCAGAGCCGCAGTGGCAGCAGGGTGCCGCGCCTCTGAGGCTTTGCTCTGGCAAAGCCTCAGAGGCGAGGGACCCCGCCGTGGCTGCAGCTTCAGTCTGGGTGCCTGTGGTCTGCTGGGGACGGTCCCCAGCAGACCACAGGCACCCGGACTGAAGCCGCAGGCGCGGGGAACCGCCGCTGCTGCCGCTTCAGTCAAAGCGGCAGCAGCGGCGGTTCCCAGCGCCTCTGAGGCTTTGCTCTGGCAAAGCCTCAGAGGCGCGGGACCCCTCCGCGGCTGCGGCTTCAGTCCGGGTGCCTGTGGTCTGCTGGGGACCGTCCCCAGCAGACCACAGGCACCGGGTCTCAAGGGGCAGCAGCAGCGGTTCCCGCGCTTCTGAGGCTTTGCTCTGGCAAAGCCTCAGAAGCGCGGGAACCCGCCCGGTGCCCCTGGTCTGCTGGAGACGGTCTCCAGCAGACCAGGGGCACCGGAGCAGCTTACGAACGGGGCTTTCTTGCCCCGACTTCCGGGGCGAGAAAGCTCCGCTCGTAAGTGCGGATCCGACGTAAGTCGGATCCGCGTAAGTCGGGGACTGCCTGTACTGACTTTTTTGGAGCAATGTATGCCAAACCTTAAACACTTTAAAGAGATGTTTAGCATGTTAATGAAGTGTGTATTTCCTCTTGTTGCATAATGAAATCTCCATAAATATATCCAAAAAAGCATACACTTTCCCCTCCAAGGAGGAGATTCTTATCAGAGCTCTTTTGCTCAAATTTTCTCTGATGAAAGATATTTTCTCTCTGGGGCATGACCCAAAGATTCTCAGAATTCTAAATATATATAAAAAAATGTTCCATCCCACTTGTGTAATCTTACGATTATTAACATTTCCACTGGAGACAAGCTATCAACCTTTTCAAAAGTTAGTCGTATAGAGCACTGTTTAAACATTTTTTTATACCAGGGATCAGCTTGTTTCCTTCCTAAACTATCAGGGAGATCTCAGGGACAAGAACCAGTCCATGGATCAGTTGTTGAAAAATACTGATTTGTCATGCACAACGCAAGATAAAACAAAGCTCTTGTAGACACAAAGGAAGGGACCAAGCCTGAAACATACATCTACAGAGTTCAAAGGATAGGTCTTCAGCATCTATTCAAATTTGGCTTGAAAAAGGTGAATTCCAGAACAGAGTGCAACCCAAACACTTGCAAATTTAGATTTAAAAAAAAAAATCAAAAGAAGTCAGTGAATTCCTCAACTGTCTTTATATGGGCTAATAATGTTTGAAATGTTACAAGAATTTAAGATATAGTCACCAGTTTAAAGCTAGAACTTCCATAAAGGAATGGGTTCATAGGTCTCATGTAACATCACTGTAAGGTAATTAAACTAAAACTGTTCAAAAAAACCTAAATCTAAAAAGCCTTTTTACAGCCCTAATTAAACATTTTTGGAAGATTAGTTATCAAATGAACAATTTCAAAAATGCTCTTTTTAAAGGTGCTTCATGAGAATTTAACTTCTTTTCAGGAAATTACATTCTAGGCTAAAACAAATTATCTGCAAACAAATTTATATACACAATAGTTGAGAAATTTTGTTACAGTAACAAATGTTATTAAATACTGGAATACACTGAGTAGCCCATCAGTCTGTACATGTACAACCAGTGGATAAACTGGCAGACATTTAACATGAAGTGAATACTTACACTTCTCCCATTGGGGCATATGTTGACCCTGTTACAGTAAATTCATTCAGAGAACAGCTATCTCCTTCTATTCTATCCAGAATAAATATCTGTAAGAAAAAAATGTTTTAATATAACCAAACACTAAAGCTTAATGGATTAAAATCAGTTTGAATTTGTAACGTATACACACACAAGACAAAATTTAAGAAGGAGCAATCAGTTAACAGAAAAACTAAGAGATAGGCACAGAAAGGATAGCTATCTATTCTAAAATTCATCCTAAACCACAATTTTTATTTGCTGTAAATATTTAACCATGTGTGCATGTAACACTACTTTGTTATGTAAGTCAGAGTTGTTAGCCTTTCAGCTGTTCGAAATAGTGGAGCAAGTTGATCCAAACGTCTAAAAGTGACTCGCAAAACTGAACTGTCTGACCTAGTCATGTGCACAGGTAAACTTTCTAATTTTAACAAAAGATCTTTCCGGAGGCATGTTCCTAGGTTTTACATTAAACTAGAAATAAATATTCTGTGAGCATTAAAAGCACAGTAGTCCCTAGGCAAAACCAAACCCATAACCAGTCTGAAGACCAGGGTGGATTTATCTGTACAGACCATATCAAGACAGACAAAAAAAAAAAAAAAAATCAAAGTACTTTAGAGCAGTAAGATTTGCTTCTAGATATCAGAGACCAAGAGAATTTAGGTAAAGTCTGACTCAAAGGAAGTGACCCTTTTTACTATAGGAAGTGGTTTCCAGGGCATTTAGGTAACTCAAGAACCGCTAGTAATTACATTCCAGTGTATGTTTCACAGAGGAGAATAAACTATTATTTGAGGGAAGCAGACACCACCAGCTCAGTTTTCTGCCCCTTTTAATTCTCTTTTGTTTTTGTTACCACTGCAGAGAAGCCACAGGTATAACAACATCAGACAAGGGGTCAAAAATGGAATGCCTAAAGTTTGATATTCCAAAATAACACGATTTTTTATAAGCTACCCAGCTGACAAGACTCCTCATGATAGAGAAACAAGTAATAATATGGCATTGTGGGAAAATGTGCCTAATTGGTTATACAGGTTGAACCTCACTGGTCTGACACCCTCGGGACTTGATCAATCCTGAACTAGGGAAAGTCAATGCTGGCCTGGGGCTCCACTCTTGTCCAGCCCCCTAAGTCTTGGCTCCTGCCCCCTGGTTTGTCCCTGTGTGCGCTCCCACAGAATCACCATCAATACTGGATCAGGGATGTTGCTAGATTATGGTGATTCAACCTGTATAATATATTGCATAACTGTCAGCATTATATGAACCAGACAACTTTCCCACTAAGTTTTTCTGCTGCATATGATAGAAACATGACACTGACTGGCTTTACTGTTTTTACTCTAAATAAATTAGTCATGTTTCAGTAATGCCTTGCTTTCACTATATCTACTCTATACTGCATTTTAGTTAAGCCTCTAACCTCATTTGTAGAAAAAATTGAAGTCTTAATAAGATAGTCAATAAATGTTCTTCATGATGGTTGAAAATTATACAAAACGCTTAAAATTCAGAAAGCAATGAAGGTAGGTGAATTGAAAAATCACTTCAGAGAATATAAATACTTCCATTGCATTCTAGTCAAAGATGCACATCAAGGGTAAACAAATTTGAAATGGCATCAGTCTGGAAAAAGTCCTAAATTGTTGTCACATTAACCTTTACATTCCTACAAACACATATAGGCTACAAATTCAGAAACAGCATGCTATAAATTTCACATGGAATTACCATGGGAAAGGCTTCTTGAAAAAGCTAAGCACAGTATCTCCTTAAATGAAGCCAGATGTAGCTGTACAGCTTGTTTGCCATACTTGTAGACAAGTTTCAGTTGGAAAATTTAATGATTTTTACTCTTCTGAAAACATGAACGAATCATCGTGCACAGGATCCAAACCACTTTGCTTTCTAAATATAAAAAAGGACTAATATTGCATCAAAAAAATCTTTATAGAAAGATATTTGGCATCTGAGTGATAAAATGATCCCCCTGAAGGCTAGGGCAGTTATGCAATTCTACTGCAAGTAACCACCTCCAGAATACTAATGAGTAGCTGTTTTGTCTTTAAGGTATAATACTACAATACTTAACTGTGTAGAACACAATCTGGTTAAAAAAAGGAAAAAATTGCCATTAATCAAGTGAATAAATCAACAGAACAATGTTTAAGAGTTTCTGGACTTTTTTGGGGGGGCAGGAAGGGAAGAGGTTCCCCAAATCCTTAATAGCACATTTGTACATTTAAAATTCTCGTCTTGTACTGTAACTTTGAATAGTATTTGAGGTCATGTAACACAGCCAGCATAGTGGCTTGACATCAGATAATCACTTCTCTTCTTAAAGGGTAGTTAAGGATCAGAAATGTATCCAATTGGAAAACACTGTTTCCAGTAAATTCCTGTTCAGAATTCTAATAGGGCTGTACAAAAGATTGGAAATTGAGCATGCAGCACAACAGTCCAAAGCTATGATATACTATTTTAAATCAACATCAAACTATTTTTTGAAGAACAAAACCGGTCAGTTGCTTTACTCTGCTATGTCTAGCATCAAAAGTGACAATGGTAATTGAATCTGTGAAGGATTACTTGAACTCTAGTCTACCAAATGACTTTCATAATATGGTATACCTGCAATACTGCAGTGATTTGAAATATTCAAGTTTAAAGTTAAGGAAGGTGGGATAAAATAGATGGAGGATAGCCTTCCATAGGATCTGATGCTATATGGTAATGAAGACTCCTGTGCCCACCTGTGCCCCATTTATTATTCTACAACTTCCAACTTTAGAGCTGCAATGGTGGTGAATTATGGATCCCATTTTTGCTAGTAGTGCACACAGCTTCAGTGAGAAAGAGCTGATGAATTACAGAATTGGGGGTTAAAACTACAATGGGGATGAAGGACAATTTTAATAGGACACCAAAGTTACTGTGCTTGGTCACACACTGATCTTGCCCCTTTCCTCTTCATTTTCTTTGATTATCTACTAGAGTGTACATTTTGAGAGTCAGGACAGGGTTGGAAGCAATGATGCTCAGCATGAAGTAAATTAAAAAAAAAACAAACAGCATACATCAAAGACAATATTTAACACTCTCTCTCACACTATACAATCTCCAACTGCCCGCCTTCATAAAACAACATGTCTATTCATTTTCCTTCTGAAATACAACCCATTCTACACTTCTGGATCTGTGGAGAGATTGTCCTAATGAATATGGCCTGGAAAACTGTGTGGCACATAACAGTTGAGACACAGGTGAAAAATGTTACCATCAAGTGAAAGTACAGCTATCTTTGGCCATAACAAAATAAAGAAAAGATTAAAATCTTAAACATAATGGGCTGTGAAAGCTAAACTAAAAGTGGAATAGCAATATAGCAAATAAAGCAAGATTCTGACAGCATAAGAGCAAAGCTAATCACACTGTTTCATATAAGAAAAGAATTTAGACAATATTTAATAAGAGAGCCTGTAGGGTGGGGAGGAAATGTGGACTAAATCAATTCACCATACCCTGCAAACTGACATCTGGTTGGTTGTGAGAGTACCAGTCTTATCAGAACAAATAACAGATGTGCAACCCAATGTTTCAACGGATGGCAGACTTCTAACAATAGCATTCTTCTTGGCCATTCTGCGGGTTCCTAGGGCCAAGCATGTGGTAATAACTGCAGGCAGACCCTCCGGGATAGCAGCAACAGCGAGAGCAACAGCAATTTTAAAGTAGTAGATAGCGCCTCGAATCCATGAACCACCATGAACTGGATCGTTGAAGTGACCTATGTTGATTATCCAAACAGCAATGCAAATGAGTGAGATGACTTTGGATAACTGCTCTCCAAACTCATCCAGTTTCTGTTGGAGTGGTGTTCTCTCTTGTTCAGTAGCCACCATCTCATCACGAATTTTGCCAATTTCAGTGTTCACGCCTGTTGCTACAACCACTCCCATAGCTTTACCAGCAGCAATATTAGTACCCTAAAATGGAATTAAAAAAAGGGGGGGGGGAAAGCTTTGTTAAGTTCTTCTGTGTCAACAATGAAGTAGGTCTGTTACAAACCAGATTCACAGATACCATTTCCTGCTAAGACATTAAGTCCCATTTGAAAGTTTGTTCTCTGATTTTGTCTAATTTAAGATGCTATGCTCATGTGGTTCACATATTTCACTGTTATCAGTTCTTGATAAGTTATTTTGGATTCTATTTTGACAGCCACTCTTTGTTAGGTCAGTAAGGGGGTATACATTAATCCTTAAAAGGGGCATGAGTTTTCTTAAGGAACATAAATATTTAAAATCCATATTACCCTAACACCATAAAAAAGTAATGTTAACTCAATATAAAGTCTGACATGTTACAAAACATATCAAGCATCAGTAAGTCTTAAAACCTTAAACAGACAAGACCAAAATGTTGCCACCCATAAATAACCACGTTATCATTTTAATACTATTTAACACTTGTGAATCAAAATCTACTTCTATATCCAGATTATACATTTGTATCTATAATAGCTATTTTTCTGATCAGTGAGGCACGGGGTACAGTACCTCTCTGTGGCAGGTCGGAGTGGTGGGGGTCATAGAGTATGGTGGCTGGCAATAGCTAGTGCCCCGTCCCAGCCAGCCACTCTGTTCACGAGAGGGATGTAAAATCCCATTTAACTGGCTACACATTGTTTAACTATTAAAAGGGAGCAGCAAGTGGGTACTCCATCTGTCCCTGGGCAGTAGTGTCCCCCTTTCCCTCCACTGCAGCTAGGAGCTGCTCCAGCCTGACCAAAACAGCTTCTGCCTGTTGGGGTGCCCTGGCCCACCACAGGCATGGGCTGTTACTCCAGCGGTTAACCTTAACTTCCAACCTCCGCCAGTTAACATACCCTGTTCCCGGTGTAGCCGCCTCCCATGATCATTGGGCAGCATGAGCCTGGCTGTTGGCAGACTCCTCCCTTTTCATTTGATTAGAAACAATTGAATTCCAGGCACATCCCATTGTTCTGACATAACCAAACCCTGACCTTGCTGTAAGTTATGATAAGAAGAATCTGCATACCAAATTTGGTGGTTCTAGCTCTTTAGGAGGATTACTTGACCAAAGAGTCTCACGGACAGACTCTTTTAAATACAGTAAAACTCCATTAGTCCGGCAGCCAATGCTCTGGGACTTCTGATGGTCTGGCACCATCAGGAACCTGGAAGTCCTGGGGCAGCCGGACAGGCTTCCCCCATTCAGCTGCTGCTGAAACTGACCAGCAGCACAATCGGGGAAGCCGGGAGCAGAGCAGCTGGGGTGCTGCCGGGTTGGTCTCGTAGCGCTGCCCCTCGGGGCTGCAGGACCAACCCGGCAGCACCCCAGCTGCTCTTGGGGATGCCTGGGGCAGAGCAACTGGAGTGCTGCCCGGTTGGTCCCGTAGCTCTGCTCCTCGGGGCTGCGGGACCAACCCGGCAGCACCCCAGCTGCTCTATTGCAGGAATCCCCGATTCAGCTGCTGCTGAAACTGACCAGCACCGGCTGAATCAGGGACGCCTGGGGCAGAGCCAGGCTATCGTAAGGGGGGGCTATGAGGGGTCTGAGGTGGCATCCCCTCCCACCCCACTCCAGACCCCTCATAGTTCCCCCTTCTGATAGTCCGGCATAGCTGATAATCTGGCACCCCCTGGGTCCTAAAGGTGCTGGATTATCGGAAGTTTACTGTACATAGAAGATTTAACCTGGATAATTCTTGAATTCTAAGACTTTAAAAGCACCACAAATGTTCAATATAGAAATTCCATATTTCTGTATATTATTAACTCATAACTTAAACGTTACTTACAGAAAAAAGCATGTTCTTCTTATCTTGGTTCACAGCACGAGGATCAGGCACAGGATCAGTATGCTTAATAACAGAGACAGATTCACCTAAATAAAGGTTATACTGTTAATGGGAGCTTGTATGTATAATTTTAACTTTACTTGTAAACAGATCTAATAGGAAACACAGTATAAACTTACACTTCTTAATATATATTTTTCTTATGTCTTAGCAATTTGCATACACCTATCTTATTATACCTATTAAAAAGTTTTTCCTGCGTGATGACTGAGTGATGTCATCATGTCACTGTGTACCTCAGCCACCCAGCCTCCTCCCTCTCACCTTCCTGCTGCTAACCCCATAATGACTCGAGAGATCTAAATATGGCTCTGACTCCTCAACAGCAGCACTCACCTTCCTTGCACCTTGAAGGTAAGCTGCCACTGGGGTTGTGGAAAAAGGACGAGAAGAGGGGGGCAGGATCACTTGGTGAGTGAACAAGCGGCCCATGGGAAGGGAGAGAGGGTCAGAAGTGAAGAACACCCTTGCCCCCTGAGCTGCTGCACGGCAGCTAGCTGAAGTTCTAGTAGCCGCCATGTGGAGGGCAGCTGCTGTTTTAAAAATAGCTGATTGGGGCACCAGGATCTATGCGGGGGTGGGTGGGGCTGCGGCAAGACCAATGTGGGGGGAAAGGAGAGGTTGGGACTGGGGTACACCCCGGTTCCCTCAGTTGCCTCAGCAGCTGGCTGAAGCTCTGGCAACTGCTGGTTTTTTAAAAAACAGCTGCTCTGACCTGCCTGTACGGGAGAGGGGGAAAGAAACGCTGTGCATGTATGTGTGTGCACTGTCTGAAGCTCCGATAGTCACTATGTGGCATGTAGCTGCCAGTATTTTAAAAATAGCTGTTCCTTTGTGCTGGTGGCGGGATCTGCACAGTGGGTGGGGGGAGAGGGGTCAACACAGGCACAGCCAGGCCTTCCCAGGGTGAGAGCTGGGGTTGCCTATCCCCTGCGACGGGGGGTTGATGAGTGCAGCAAGCAGAGGGCGCAGCCCCTAGTAGCATTTCAATAAAGTTTTAACTGTTTCCATAGCAATACTTCCTGTTTCTTTTAAGATGGATCAGAAGTCCTTTTAAAGAAAGCCTTAGATTTCAAAGGGAAGCATTACTATTCACATAAAAGCTGAAGTTGATTTCCTAGAAAACAGGTATTTGGTGTATACTAGAACTGGAAGACTATACCACCGGTTTTATGATCAGACATGCAAGTGATAGTAATGTAAAATGGGATCTACAGCTGACATTAACATCTGGCGCCCCAGAAATGGCTTAATAGCACAACTAAGCTAACACCATGAACAAAGGTGTTCTATACAAATACAAGAGGTCTTTTGCCTCCCGAAAGGCAGTCAACAAATGCAAACTGTTTGCTATAAAGCATTTCCTATATAATGGAATTGAATTCACTTCTGCTGTCTCTATTCTCTTTAAAGTGATTAGTGACCATGTTATTGTTTCAGATTGGAAGAGACACAACTAAGGGGTGGGGGTGGGGGAATATGATAAAGGTCTATAAAATCATGACCAGTGTGGAGCAAGTAAATAAAGAAGAGTTATTTACTCCTTCCCATAAAACAAGAACTGGGGGTCACCAAATGAAGTTAATAGGCAGCAGATTTAAAACAAACAAGACATTATTTCCTCATACAATGCATAATCAGCCTGTGGAACTCTTGCTAGAGGATGTTGTGAAGGCTAAGACTAACAGGTTTTAAAAAAGAGCTAGATAAATTCATGGGGTCCATCAATGGCTATTAGCCAGAATGGCCTCATTGAAAAGCTGGGAATGGGAGACAGGGAGATTACTTTTTCTGTTCATTCTCTTTGGGGCACCTGGCATTGGCCACCGTCCGAAGACAAAATATTGGACTAGGTGGACCTTTGATCTGACTCAATATGGCTGTTCTTGTGTTCATGGAATTAGACCTTATTGCTGTGTTACTGACATGCAACTACAATACTCATTGATAACTTGACAATTGATAGCAGACTGCATTAAATTCACTCCTTTAGTTGGAAAAATTAAAAATTGAAATTAAACCAGTGAAATAGGAATATGTTAGATGAACATGGTAGTAGAAGTTAACAATGGAAAGGCTCCTGTTCTGTAAGCAAGTAACAGATTTTTACTGTGATTGTCCCACATTAAAATACAGTAAGAGGAGAAGAGTTGATCAAAAGGTTTGAGAATAAAATAACCTAATCACTGAAATAATTAAGATACAAGCTCAAACATCTCAAGATTCTTATGCTCTCTTGCTTTTAAGTTTTGATAAGTCAAGTGGACTGAATGATTTTTCTTATCTTACATGTTTTCTTATATTACAGGTTGAACCTCATGTGGTTGGACCAGAGAGCCCTTGAGCTGTGCGCTGTAAAGCCAGCAGCCAACAAGGCCAGGAGCAGGGCCTGTGGCCAGGAGGGGAGTCAGTGAGGACACTCTAGGGAGTCCTGATCTCCCCTGGTTCATCAAACTCCCTTGTTTAGGACTGGAGGGAGGTCCAACATATATTACATTAAAGTTATATGGAAGAAAAACAAGGAGATTTAAAATGTAAATTTCAGGTGTCAGTTTATGGTACATTATTGGATTACCTTAGTATTAATCATCAGTGACCAAATGTTAAGAGGCACAGATTTCAGTATGCTTTATAAAGAGAGATTCACAGATATTTCCTCATCAGCTGGAAGCTCTAATGACTTCAGCTTGCTTAACAGCAAACATTGAATATTATGTATTTTTCTTATGCTATGTGTGGACAAACCTGGGGATCTTACTCAGAATTATAATAATAATTCTCCCCATGTTATGCAGGCTATAAGCAAGGAATCTTTGGGTTCCACTTATCCTAGTTCCTATTCTAAATTCTTGCTGAATCATATAATTTATTGTTTTACATTTTTTGAAAATTCTTAGATCAGCTTGTGGTACTAAAACAGTTTGCATTTTTCACTTTTCTCTCAGCTTAAACATTGCAATGGCATATTTACTTCTTATTTGGAAGTTATGCTTCTGGTTCAATTTTCAGCTATCTCCAGATATGCTGCAGCAAGCCCCAAATAATACACACACATTTAAGTAGCAAAGATAAATATTTATTTCAATCTGTCTGACAATTCAAAAGGTAGAGCTGGTTATATTTTCCTTTTGATTTTTTGAAACTTTGTTTTAGAAATGAAGAAATATTATATTTAAGTGAGTTCAAGGTTTTCTTTCAGCAGAGCACCCATTTTTAAGACTTTAAAATATTCAGACCCCATGTCTGAAGTGGGTTTACACAACACAAGATTTTTTTTTGGTAGAATCTGAGAATATTAAGAAATTAATTCCACTGGAACTATTTAGGAGGTAAGAGTCCTTACTGGACCCTTTAAGATTAAGGTTCATTCTCTTAACCCTAAGTTTAGTCTGACCGTATTCTTACCTACATACTATTTCAAAGAAAAGCTCTAAGACACCAACTAGAACAAGAAATACAAGTCCATTCATTACTACCTTTGGAAAGTACATTGTGATCTTGTGCCCAGAAATTCTAGATAGTAAACTAAAGTACTGAACAGTCTCTCAAGACAACAGGTTTCTAGTTACATTTAACATCTTATTTCTATGATAAATCCTCTACTGATGAAAAGAGTAAAACTTGGTCTCTTTAGAAATATATTCGTTGGTTTCATTCTTAAAGTATACACACTATGAATTTGGACACTGCAAAAATGAGTCAAAGATCTACTAACTAAATTTCTTTCAGAATAAGTACCTCTTAACAGTTAGAGTTTAAGCTAGGCTCTATTTTTTTAAAAAGCAAAATGTTAGTAAAGTTCTGGTTTTATTTCTATATTTTTCTTGGGTGGAATAGGATAATTAAGGAGAATTACTGTTACTCCATATTTCAGACTGACTTTAAAGCTAATATTTTCAAATTTTTGTATGAATAATTACACAAGATATATTAGTTGCCTTCAAATTTGAAAAAGACCAATCAAATAAAATGTTAGATATAAGTGGAAAGGGTAAATGAAGAGGAAAACGGCAACAGTGAATTGGTTACAGCTATATTCCTGGCTGTAGTCTTCTCCCTCTTTTCAGGCATTACCAATTAAACTACCAGGCTGCCCGATGATACTCATTATTAGGGATGTAAAATCCCATTTAATTAGTTAACTGATTCAATAGGGCCAGACTGGGCTGGGGGCAATGGGAGAGGGGAGAAGAGGAGGCAGCTACAGACTCGCTTCTCCAGCCCAGCCTCTTCTGACCATGCTGAGTTGTTGGCTATCAGGCCACATGGGCTAGGAATCATCAGCTATGTGGCAAAAGAGAGCAGGTAGCCCTTTCCCTCCCCCACACCCACGAAGCTGTCAACTCTCAGCCTGCAAGCCTGTTATTAAATTTGTCTAATCATTCACTGTCCAATGATTTTTACATGAATACACTATGTTGTACAAGTGGAGCAAGGTGGCCAGATGTCTAGACATCTATTGGAAACAAATGCCCCAGCCTCCTTTTTTCCTGGATTCACTTATTACTTTTAAAAGGCACAGGTTGCTACTGCATTTAATGAGTTACCAGTTATGTTAAGATGTGAAATCTAGCTTTTCACAAGCCTCAGGAAGTAGAGTGTGTAATATCTGGATACCAGGCTCACAGTAATAGCAGATTATACAGGCAGTCCCCGACTTACGCGGATCCGACTTATGTCGGATCCGCACTTACGTACGGGGCTCTCTCGCCCCGGAGGTCAAGGTGGCGGATTGCTGCCTGCGAGCTCCGGGGCGAGAAAGCCCCGTTCGTAAGCTGCTCCCGGTGCCCCTGGTCTGCTGGAGACCGTCTCCAGCAGACCAGGGGCACCGGGACTGAAGCCGCAGCAGCGGCGGGTTCCCGGGCTTCTGAGGCTTTGCCAGAGCAAAGCCTCAGAAGCGCGGGAACCCGCCGCTGCTGCGGCTTCAGTCCCGGTGCCTGTGGTCTGCTGGGGACCGTCCCCAGCAGACCAGGGGCACCGGGAGCGAAGCCGCAGCCGCGGCGGGGTCCCTCGTCTCTGAGGTTTTGCCAGAGCAAAGCCTCAGAAGCGCGGGACCCCACCGCGGCTGCGGCTTCGCTCCCGGTGCCTGTGGTCTGCTGGGGACGGTCCCCAGCAGACCACAGGCACCGGGACTGAAGCTGCAGCCGGTGCGGCACCCCGCTGCCGCTGCGGCTCTGCTCCCCATGTCCCTGGTCTGCTGGGGGAGGGGGGGCGCAGCTAGTGTGCTCCCCCCCCCCCCAGCAGACCAGGCTTTTGTTGTGGACCCTGGGGCAGAGCAGCCGGGGCGCTGCCGATTGGTCCTGCAGCGCTGCTCTGGGCACTACTGGACCAACCCGGCAGCACCCCAGCTGCTCTGCCCCAGGTCCTGATTCAGCCGCTGCTGGTCAGTTTCAGCAGTGGCTGAATCAGGGCGCCTGGGGCAGAGCAGCTGGGGTGCTGCTGGGTTGGTCCAGTAGCGCCAAGGAGCGAGGAGCAGTGCTACTGGAGCAAACCAGCAGCACCCCAGCTGCTCTGCCCCAGGCGTCCCCAAGTCAGCCACTGCTGAAACTGACCAGCACTGACTACAGGAAGCCCCAGGCAGAGTTGCTCTGCCCCAGGCTTCCTGGAATCAGCCACTGATCAGTTTCAGCAGCAGCTGACTTGGGGAGCTTGGGGTTCTTAAGTTGAATCTGTATGTAAGTCAGAACCGGCGGTCAGTTTCAGCAGGGGCTGAATCTGGACGCCAGTTCCAACTTACATACAGATTCAACTTAAGAACAAACCTACAGTCCCTATCTTGTACGCAACCCGGGGACTGCCTGTAATCTATTATGTAAGGTTTATCTGTTCAGCACGTTTGCAAAATAAAACATGCTACTGTATGGACTGTTTTATTTTGGAAGTTTTAAAGCCGTTTATGTAGCTTACAGCTCTTCCAAGCTCTGTCTGTCTGTGTGTGTGTGCGTGCGCGCTCTTAGTCTGGCTGCTATGATAATTTACAAACCCTGAAAAAAGGTAAAAATAGCCTGGTAGCACTTTAAAGACTAACACCACATGTACATGGTATCATGAGCTTTCATGGGCACAGCCCTCTTTTTCAGATGACCAGAGTGTTGCAAGTCCAAAACTAGAAGTTGACCAAATTTTTCTGATTTTTTGTTTGCTTTCGTAAGTTAAATAAAACAAATTTCATTAAACCATGAAACAAGACAACCCCTGAAGTTGTTTACAAAAGAAAAAAAAAGGGGGGGGGGGAGAACTGATGGCAGACTTGGTATTTTCAGAGTACCACAGTGTCGCATACTGCATAATGTACTTCATTTAATGTACCTTCCCTAACTTTTTAAAAAATTGTCACTTATACTTGGTAATACACAGAAAATGCCTGATTGCACAAATGGCAAGCAATTGCTACTGAGACAAGATAGGTGAGAGAGTAGGTGAGAGAGTATCTTTTATTGAACTAACTTCTATTGCACATAGACAAAAGCTTTTGAGCTTCCAGAGTTTTTTTTTCCAAGTCTGAGAAACCCTTTCCTCACAGTATCAAACAGAAAATTTGAACAGACTATTTAGTGTAAATAGTTAACAGATTTAAATGGACCATTCATGGTGGTGACTCATTAGCATTCCTCCAGAGTAAAGGGGGCGGGGGGAAAAGGGTGTTAGTGGGTTACAGATTAGGGATATAAAATCCCATTTAATTGGTTGACTAGTTAAACATAATGTTTGACAGATTAACCAATTAAAGGGGGAATAGGCCAGAGGGAAGCTGAAATGGCCCTCCCAGCTGTAGGAAGGTGCTATTCCAGACTGGCTGGAGGAGCTCTTGATTGTGGTGTGCCTGGACCCACTGTGGAAAGGGGCTGCTCTGGCTAGGCTGAAGTGCAGTGTGCTGCTCCAGTCCCTACCAGTTAACCAGAACTTATAAGCAGGGCTCGACAAATAGGCGAGCCGATTACACCCCGGAAGAGCTGGCGTGGAGCGATCTGCACATATGCAGAACAATCTGCACATGTGTAGAGGGCAGAACCGTGCGGTTGGCGAGCAGGGCTCGCTGCCGCTCAGTGAGCCCTTCTTATAAGCATTGTTTGCTAAGGGTGATGCTTACCCATCACATCTCTATTACAAATTGTTGTAATAGTCATAAATCCAGGACCTCTGTTCAGGCCATCAGTTTTAATCTTCTGCAAAGTTATGAATTTAAGACCCCAGGCCTATGTTTTTAAAGTGCTCTACAGGTTTCCTTTGATGACAAGTCAGTTACAGAGTGATCACTTTTTTGGTGAGAAATGTTCATGGATGATAGATTTTTTTTGTTTTTCTTATTTTCCTGTATGAATTCATTTGAGGTGTTTTGCTAGACTTGGGAAATCCAGATTAAAGAGTGTCAACCTGTATTTCATTTTTTTAAAAACAGACTTAGCAGGCTGTGCCCCCTGCTTGCTACATTCGTCAATGACCCATCTTTGGGGGCAGGCAAGGCCAGGCCTCTCAGCCCCTAACTCCTGGGGAGGGCCAGCTCCAGCCTTTCATACCCCCACCACTGGAAAAGGGAAGGGAATGGCCAGTGCCGGGCTGGCCCCCCTCTGGCCACCAGAGGTGGCAGCAGCAGCTCCTCGCTGCACTCTGAGGCCCACTGAGGAACCATCGCCTCTGCCAACTTTGGGCCAGGTTCTCAGGCTGCCATCTGCCTGGTGCTCTAGCTTCAATCTGCCCAGAAAGATTAAAGCACCAGCCTCCTGGAGGGAGGGGAGAAAACACTGAGTCCGGTGCTCTAATTTTTGTGAGCATGTGGGAGGGAAACGAGACTGGAGTCTCAGGAGGTGGCAGCCCGAGATGTTGGCCATTGGCAGGTGGAGACAGTGGTTCTCTGCTGGGTCCTGGAATGCCGAGGCCCTAGAACACAGCGAGGAGCTGCTGCTGCCAATCTCTGGCCCTCCTGAAGGGGACTTGGGGTCAATGGGGAGTCCTGGGTGCCCCCCTGACGAGTGGTTGGGGGGAAAACCACGAGCCATGGCCACCGTTTCCCCTTCTGGGGACTCTGCTCAAGGGAGGAGGCATGATACAGAGTGACAGGGTGTGATCACACTGTCACCATGCAGGAAAAGATTTTTATATAGAGATAAATTGGCCACCAATCAGTAGCCCCAATCCTAGTATGCAGTTTCATTGTACATAAATGTATCCACCAACAAGCTCAATAAAACTTCAACACACCATCAAGAAAGCGCATTAATCTTTCAATCACCATCAAGAAAGCCGAGCCTATATAGGCAAGTCGTTAGTAAGATATGTACATTGTTGCAATACGCGATTGCAAGATCATATTGTTCAACAGACTCATTAGCCATTGTAACACAGTTATCAAGCAAACCACATTACTTAAGATACTTGGATCTGGCTTCTAGTGGACTTTTCAAACAGTTAATCAAAACCACTTCCAAACATGTATGTACATAACTCAAAATATGAAAAAAGCTTACCTGTCAGAATTGATTGGTCTACCCTTAGAGTTGTAGATTTGATAGAAGTAATTCTTATATCAGCAGGAACCTTGTCACCAACTACGGATTCAAAACAAAGATTTTAGTTATTCAGTAATGATTTAAGTGCCATCTTATTAACTTTTTGGGAGCTTATCGAGTAACTGCCAAGTGTATTGTTGACAAAAGCTATAGGAAGTGCTTGTAATAATTTGAAATATTTTTACAAATGTGTTATAAAATGTTTTCATTTTTGTTTTTCAGAAATCTGTAAATTTTTGCCAAACAGGGTTATTTATTAGTGCTTATACAAGTCTGAATTATTTTAGCACTTCAAAGAAATTTTATATTTCCATTAAATCACTTCTTAGAACACCTTGAGACAGTTTGGACAGAACATGATCTACTAGAAGCTGAATGTGTTGTAGAAGCAATTGAATATATATTTCAAAACTTTTCCACATTCCAAAAAACACAAACTACTGTGGTTTCCAATACTTGCTTCTGGCTTTGAATTTCCCCTCTGTAAAAATTCTTTGCTTACACAATATCGTATTTGGCACAAATGAAATAACTCAAGTTAGTCTTCAACTATCCAAAGATGGGAAAGAGAATTTTCAACATGATCAAATATTTTCTTTTAAATACAAAGGCTACAGTTCCTTCTACCCGCCCTGCTGTAGACATTGGGAGCGTCTTGCAGTTTTAGAATGTGCTAACTACTGCAAGTTTTAATGCTATACTTTGAACATTGTCATGCAGTTGAGGCCAATTTTAGATTTGAATAGTATAATGGCTTAATTTCTATATTGCCTCAAAAAAAATCTGCTAACCATTAAGATACCAAATTCTGAATTCCCATTTGTGAATTGTGATGGCATATTAGATATTTTCTGTCCTGGGATTGACCTTATATGGTCTACCTACTAGATGTTACTGAGTTTGAGAAAGTCCTTTCCATCAAATGCCAGGAACAGTTTTTTAAAAATGTAGCTGAAGAGAGGGAGTAAGTAGAAAAGATGCTCCTGAAGAGGCTAGAAAGTAATAAGCATATGCCCAGAACTATGTACCTGGTTATGCTCCAGCATCTTTACTGGCTCACTCCCTTCCTCCTCAAGCATCTTCATTTGTTTTAAAATCTCAAATGTATTCCTCTTGTTACACCCTCTTATCCTGCTATTCTAGGTTTTCAAGTCACAGAAAAATGAACTGTTGTCACCAACACCATTGAGTGACTCACCCCAAGAAATTGGTTTGGGGAGGCAAATAAACCTGTTGAAACTTGTTACTTTGATTCACATTTCCATTCATCTCTTTATGCACTCCATTTAACAATTTATAATTAATAAGTATAATCTCTATATAAAATCCACTGCTATTCTTAATGAGGAAAAAGTCTTTGAATTTCAATAATTGAGAAATAAAGCATACAAGTTCTGAAGGAAACAAAGAATCTGAATACTCGGATCACTAGCTAGTAAGAACTGATCTTGTCAGTAGATGTAATTCATTACAACAGTCCCGCTCTATGTCCCTGCAGTAAAAAGCAAGCTGTAATTCCTGAAGGAACTGCTTATGCAACTAGCAGCAATAGTGCACATAAAGAGAGTAACAGTGTAAGTAAGCCAGGGAGAGTGTTAAAATCAAAGGCTACGTCTACACTGGCCCCTTTTCCTAAAGGGGCATGCTAATTTTAAACTTCGTAATAGGGAAATCCGCGGGGGATTTAAATATCCCCCGCGGGATTTAAATAAAGATGTCCGCCGCTTTTTTCCGGCTTGTAGAAAAGCCGGAAAAGAGCGTCTAGACTGGCCCGATCCTCTGGAATAAAGCCTTATTCCGGAGAATCTCTTATTCCTTTGAAGTAGGAATAAGAGATCCTCCGGAATAGGGCTTTATTCCAGAGGATCGGGCCAGTCTAGACGCTCTTTTCCGGCTTTTCTACAAGCCGGAAAAAAGCGGCGGACATCTTTATTTAAATCCCGCGGGGGATATTTAAATCCCCCGCGGATTTCCCTATTACGAAGTTTAAAATTAGCTTGCCCCTTTAGGAAAAGGGGCCAGTGTAGACGTAGCCTTAGTGTAGTCCTGTTAATAAGCAGAAACACTATGGAGAAGAGAGAGATGAGGTCTGAGAATAAATTAAATACTATTTTACCTGTAAAAAGCCAATTTTTAAAAATTAATTCTGCACGATATGCTCCATGAGCTCAAGAATAAGAACAGTATTGGTTGTAAATTCTCCCTTTTGGTGACAAGCATAAAAAGTATGTATGTATGTAAAAAAAATAAAAGGCCAATACATAACTAAATTCTTTTTCCATTTTGTACCATTGTTGCATGTGAAAACTAATCTAAGATACTGTGCCCTTGAGCAGTGAGAGAAAATAGCATTAGACAAACAATGACCAAGGCCAAAAATGGGAAAACTATTTGAATATGCTCCCCGGATGTCGTGAAGAGGTTTATATGTAGACATATGATAGCAGCTGGTTTTCAGCTATCACAATTCCATAAGAGCAGACGGCTAATACCTCAGCACAGTGTGGTACAGGTCTTGTTAATCTGTATGTGCACACTGTTGCTGTATTTTCAACAGCTGAGCATCTATTAGGATCTCAAAATGTACCAATACATTTGACAAGACTGTATTAGAAGCTGAACTCTTTCCCAGAAACTTTATAGTGACTGTGCGCGCGCGCACACTTTAATTGAACAGAACATTTAGGAAAGAATACTTAACGAAGTATCTTCATCTACTAGGTCTGAAGTTCTATATAAAGTTCAGCAAAACTGATCGCAGAAAGCTGATGAAATTTCAACATCAGGATTTTTGCTAGAGCTTTGGTCTGCTAGATTAATGATCTGTTTGCCCATGGAATGAATATTTACTTTAGTCACTAACAATTGTTTTAGGCAAAAGGTACTGTGACCAAGTTAACATTTCATTGTTCTACAGTTTACCAGATTGTCCAAAATGAAACATTTAAGACAGTCATCATGTACACAAACATTAAAGTTGTACTAGTGCCACAATGCAGTACACAGACAGCTTTGACATTTCAGAAATCACTTTGTTTTAGGAGAGTTCTGTTTCCTCCTCTAGATTCACAACCCATTCCTCTAATTCTTCCTCTTCCTATAGAGCACAAACTTCTCTATTCTGCAAATGAGCTAAAAGATTTTAAAGGAATAGAATTTACATAATTCTTTCTAGATTCCAAGTTCTGCACCACACACATCCACATGAATAGGTAACTATGTATTATTTTCATTTTACAGATAGGAAAATAGAGGAAAAAAATGAAGAGACTTGCTCTATGTCACAATCCAGTACTGCAGAGCCAACTTTAAAACTCAGGACTTCAATACCTAATTCAGTGTCTACTCCATCTATTCAAACCCAACACTATGGCCTGAATGAAGGAGTTTAGGTTATAAGGAGAAGTAATTCAAAATATAACAAGCTTTAAGACTACAATCACATTTTCAAACATGTAATGCAATTTACACAAAATTAATCTGATGGACAGCACACAACACTATTTCCCACTCAGCCGGTCTCACTTCCTTTCATTCAACACTGAAAAGAAACCAAGTTCTAATATTTCAGATCGGTTCTCATTGGCTTGCTTAAACTCTAGCATGTGGCCTAAGGATATAGCTTGGTCCTTCTGCAATACCTGCATGGTTTTTGTGGATGATCTGAAACTAGAAACACATTTTGGCGACTGCAAATATGCTACAACATGAGATGACAAAGAAACGACCAGGGTTTGTGTTTGAGAGAGCAATTCCTAAATATTTTCTCCAAATACCTAAAATATTTAAATGCAATTATTTTTCCCCAGGAAAAAAAACCCAGTTACAATTGTATGAGATTTTCAATTCTAAAAGCAACCCTACAATCTACAGTATCTTCCCCTTCAGAGGACTGAAAGATTACCTAGATTGCAGTTTTACATAATGTTCTGATTTGTGCAGATTTGGGCCAAATCCTGCTTACCTGGCTCATACAAGCAATCCCACAGATTTAAAAATGGGGACAGACTATAAAGTAAAGAAAGCAGGATTTCACCCATAAGTCTTTATATCCTCTTAATGCTACTAAAAATGGAATACTTTTCAGTAAAGTTTCAATATAAATCTAGATATGCAATAAAGGGTTTTGTTAAAAAAAATCTCATTAGTTAAAATAATAAATGGTTTTAGTTCTACTGTGTATGAGAGAAGTCTATTTTGAAACAAAGCGGACAATTCAGAACATTCAGATTTAAATATGAAAATTTTGAGTTTAATTTCAAATTGATATTCCAACCAAAAATATTGATCAATTAGATATGCAGATCCTGGAGCTTTAATCAGAATCTAGTTCTAACTTTTAAATATCTGAAATTACTTACTTTAACTCATTAAGGTAAGATGGTTATCAGTAATTTTTTCCCCACAGTTAAATTCTTTCTATAGTTCTATTCATTTCATTTTTGCTGTATTTTATTTCCAAGTTTAGAATTGGTTTTCAGGTTACCTATTTTGTTTTGCATCTCCACCCTCATCCCTCCCTATGAACACACAATGCAAAATTTGGTAACTCGGGCCTAGTCCTGCAAACATTTTATACATTTCTCACTTTAAACATTACAGTGAATGGGGATTACATTCATATTTCAAGTTACATGTGAACATAAACGTTTGCAGGTTTGGGATCTTTGATTTTGAGGCCATAGAAAGGGAATTTTTCTATGAGGTAAAAGTTTTGACACTTGATATCAACAGTACGAACTATAATCAATTGTAATATCTAGGTTCTTTGGGGGTGATCACAGATATAAGCTGCAATCCCGTATCATTTAAGTTAATGGTAGATATCCTATTATTTTTAAGCAGGCCCTACTGGTTGAAGACTGCAGCATTATTACACTAAGATCAGGTCTACACTACAGTGGGAAGGTTGATTTAAGATAGCAACTCCAGCTATGTTAATTATGTAGCTGTAGTTGTGGTACCTTAATTCAAGTTTCTGCACAATGTCCATAGCGGGAGACTGAAGGGAGCAAATGCTCCCATTGGCCTTCTTTGGTCCTCATGAGGAGCAGAAGTACTGGCGCTGACAGTGGCACTCCCTCTGAGTCTGATTTAGCGGGTCTTTACTGGATTTGCTAAATCAAATTCTGGAAGACTGACTACAGCAGCAGCGATCTTCCTCATAGTTAAAAAAGCTCAGAGAAACATTCAAATCAGGACCCAGAATTTTACCACAATACACCAGACAGTTTTTTAAGTCTGAACCCCACAAATCTTGGGTATTGTTTAAAGACAAACTAAAAGATGTACGCAGCTGAACATGCCATGTCAGTCACCTTAAAGAGTGAACGTCTCTACGCACAACACAATTATGTGTACTGACTTCTCTACCACTGTACCTCAATCTATGGAACCACCTTGTGGGAAGAGAGAGTTTTTTCAATTTCCACAAATATTCAGAATGGGCATATATGTTCACAACATCTGTTTTCTGATAAAGGAAACCATCAATTAATCAGACATAAGCTAGATCACCAATTTTAACATCTGTAGGTCACTGTGATAGAGTGCCTGCACCACACAGTGCTCTCAGGGGTCAACAAAACCCTAAGGAGGCAGTGTAGGAGACAGCCAGTCACAAAAGGGTTTATAGGAGCAAACAGTCGAGGCCGGGCAGGCCCATATCAGAAGAGCTGCAGTATAGAGCAGCCTGAGTGACTCCCTGGAGCATGAGAGGGGAAGACTGGCTCCCTTGCAGGTAGAGAACACCAAGCACCCTGGATAGAGCAATGCTGCAGGGATATACAGGCTGAGGACTTGAGGCAAGGGTAAAGACTGTGCAAGAGCCATGGAGAAGTGGCCCAGGAAAATCTACAGAGGAGGTAGTGGGAACACAGCAAGTCGTGGCTATCTACAGCAGGGCTAGTCAACACACCTGTTTGCAGACTGGGTTTACGGTATTGTTTGGGTTGATATGTGTTTTAGTAATTAACTACCTGGACTGTTGAAGCCAAAACAAAAAAGTAGTCAATAGAATGGTCTTCTATTTGATATGCTTTTTGGAAATTAAACTCCTGGCCTGTCATATTGCTCATTAAAAGTAGTCATATGAGTAGAAATAGAGTAAATATTGCATTTTATTAATATCTACAGAATTTACTTAAATGGGACCTTCAGGTTCTGTAGTCTTGCCTTAATATTTGTATTCATGCCCATCAGTGTGAAAGAAGCTATTTGCATATATTTGCATCTACACTTTAGTTGCGGCCCTCGACATGTGCTGCAAGTACCATTGTGGCCCCTGGGCTTCCAAAGTTGAGCAGCCTTGATCTACAGGGTCTCTGGACCAGGATCTGGAATATAGTGGGCAGGCCTGGGTTTCCTCTATGCCCCCACTCAACACTAAAAGAGTGGCTGGACTGAAAGACTGATTGTGTTCCTCCCCGCTTTTTGGGGGACAGTAACATGGAGTGTGGCACAGCCAAAGAGTTGTCTCATGAAAAGGATGCAGTGGCCTTGGGGGTGATGTGGGTCCCAAAAGTAAAAGTCATCATAGCAAGACAACTCCAGAAGCAAGTACACTGGCATACAGAGTTATCCCCCTTGACAACCAGCAGGAGGTGGCACAATGATGCATCAAACCCTGTAGAACATAATGGTGAAGACATTCAGGCTATGTCTAGACTGTAGGCTTTTTGCGCAAGAAGCTTTTGTTGGAAGAGATCTTCCACAAAAACTTCTTGCACAAGAGAGCATCCACACTGCAAAAGTGCAACAAAAACTTGTGAAAGACTCCAGACTGCTTGGATACTCTCACAAGTAAGCAGTGATTGCTATGGAAAGAATGGCCACCACGGCACCTGTGCTTTTTCCTTTTCCTTCTTGTGCAAAAAGACATTCTTCCTCATAGAATGAGGATTACCAATTGCACAAAAACCCCTCTCATCTTTCAATTTACTTGAGCAAAAACATGCTTGAGGTGTGAATGCTCTGCGAGTTTTTGCAGAAAAATGGCTGTTTCTCTGCAAAAAAACTCTATAGTGTAGACATAACCTGAGTCACCCCTGATAGATAAGGACTGAGTGACAGATTCAGAATGTATGACTTTTGCCTCAATACAAAGGGAATTTGAAAGACTGTTTGAGAGACAGTAAGAATGGAGATACAATGGAGCCATAATATGTGGAAGCATATTTTGCTGAAGTTTATGTCCTGCTGGACTGGATTCCAAGGCTGAAACCCCTGTCAACGTGGTTGACAAGCAGCTTCAGGTACTCAGGCCCCAACAGAGACAGTGGGAAACACAAGAGTGCTTGTGGAACTACAGGTCTCAGTTAGCTGAGCAACAGTTTTATAATAAACTGTTATAGGAATGGACAGCGCTCGCCAAGCAGCAGCGAGCCCCGCTCGCCTGCAGCACGGTTCTATGAGCTGCGCATGTGCAGATCGCGCAGTGCTGGCTTGTAATCTACTCGCCACGGGTGAGTAGTTTACATGATTTTGGGTATGTAGAGGCCAAAGAGCAAGCAGGGAAACCAGGCACCACGATTTGGAGGCTAGTGGCAGGGCTGTGCAAATGTTACATCTGCATGTGACAAGGACATTGGAAGGGAGAACGTACTGATTGGGATGGGGAACAAAAGCTTCATTCAAAAAAGCTCCCAAGAGAATCCCACCTGTGAGAAGAGGGCGGGGGTAGGTCTTGCAGTAGAAGTACCTGAACCTAAGTTGCAAAGTCGAGGCTAGCTCAGAGGAAGGAGATAAGCAAGGAAAGGACAATAGGAGGCCTCTGGCAAAGGGAAAGTACAGGACTTGCTTCTGGTTCCATGAGGGCCATGTAAAAAGGCCTCGCCTCCTTAAGAGAAAGAGGAATAGGCAAGTGATGCCTGGGTGCCAAGCTGGGTCAGACTGCCCAGAGTGATGGAGCAATGAAGACTAGGGGCCTGGCAGGGAGCCATCTCCCATACCAGCAAGTGGTGATTGTGAAGTGGTAGATATAAACAGGAGACCCACACCCTGGAAGAGAGAAGTGGGTTGCTCCTCTCAGTAGAAAACCTGAGACAGGAGAGGGATAACCTGTGGCCCTACCTGCAAGGGAATCTGGGAAAGCAGAAATACTTTCCTCCCCACGACAGGGCAGTCTAAAGGGGGAGGTTGTGTGTTGGGACATCTGCCCCATACTGGGATCTCAGGGTTTAGAGCCCCTAGGGAGGTTGTGCCAGAGACAGCCAATCACAGAAGGGTTTATAAGAGCAGACAATTAGGGCCAGGCAGGACTATGTAAGAAGAACTGCAGTATAGAGCAGCTTGAGGGATGCGGAAATGGTTAGCTTGCAGGTGAAGGGCAGCAAGCATCCTGGCTAGAGCAGTGCTGCAATCAGAGACTGAGGGAACTAAAGGCAATTTGTAACAGGCTGCAGATATCTGCAGGCTAAGTCCTGGGGAAAGGGGAGAAGAAAAGAGGTTGCTCGGGCTGCAGCGGCCCAGGGAGAGTAAAGAGGTCAGAGGGGACACAGCAAGACGCTGTCATCTACAAGGTTCCCGTAGCTGGGATCTAGTGTAGTGGATTGACCCAGGTCTATCCCCTCCCCGCCACACACTTGCCATCGAGGAAGTGGGTGGACTGAAGGACTGAAATGTTGTCCTTTATCAGACACACACATGGAGTCTGACATAGCCAAAGGGCTGTGTCACGAAGAGAACACAGTGGTCCTGGCAAAGATTAGGGTTGCCAGATTGTTTCAACAAAAATACCAGACACACTTGACATTACATCACAAGCTACATTACATCTTATTTAGAAAAGACTGAACATTTCTATTTTCTCAATTTGTTTCCCGAACAGAAAGCTCAAATACTGGACTGTCCAGTTCAAAACCGGACACCTAGCAAAGATGTAGTCAGAATAGATGAAAATAAATCACCACCAGAAGAGGGCACAGTAGTATAAGAGCTAATCACCAGAACAGTTGGCAGGAGGCACTCCAGTAGTGAGTCAAACCTTGTCATATTGGTATGAATTGGATATCAGTAAAGCTAGCACCAAAGAGCTATATATCCCTACCATCAGTCGAAGGTTCCCACTATCACCATACTTTCATGTACTACCCAGAAAGACACCTCTCATTGATGCAATACTTAAAAGTTCCTAATTCCTATCTAATAGAAGTAAAAAGATTAATTATAGTACTTTAGGCTAGAATATCACCCAACAAACCATGTATTTAACATTAGTCTGAACAGATTTAAAAGTAGATTGGTAAACATTCAAAGTTCAATCCAGTTGGAGCCTAAAAGGTAAAACCAATACCACTTGGACTTTAGTTTGAATTCCAGATCCATATTACACTTTTGGGGTCCACAATGAATTCGGTGGAGTCAAGCTAATAAACTTAGACTAGGCTGTGGGGGAGCCATGATTATCTCCCAAATTCTACATATTTTAAACAGTCTACTTTTAGTATTGATTTACAGTGAAAAGTTTAGTCATTCAGAACACCTTAGGAAAAGCCATTTCACCACCATTAGACAACATAATGGCTCCTCAAGAATGCAGTTTTGTTTTATGTATTTAGACAATCCTCACACATTAGGGAGCCTTAAGATACATAGTCAGAGCTGTTAATGGTGTTTGGTTAACCAGATGTTTCTAATTCCTGAAACGAAAGCTTGCCAAGAAGTGTCAAGGATTATATTACTAGGTACTTCATACAAACATAACCCCCTCCCCCCATACAAATCCTCAAAGTTGAATGAGTAGATAGCCTCAGCACATTAGTGACAAAACAGAATTCTAAATCCCTGAAGATGCAGCAACACTGATTTCATATGGAATAAAAAAGCTTTTTGGAAAGAATCTTGTTTACAGTGCTAAGTGTAAATAATTTAATAATTTCAGTCTCTTCAGTGAAGCTCAAATATGTCAAGTATCACCATAAATATTTATATTTGTTAACAATTGTAGGTCCAAATTAATTCTACTGAACGGTAGGTTAAGTGTCCATATTATCAATTAAAAAAGAAAGTTATTCCCTGTTACAGGTTTTCAACCAAACCTAACAATCATAGGATATACGTGGGAATATTTATGCTTTTAGAAGTAATAAAATCCTGATGATTGCAGTTCTATGCCTACAGTGAACAGCCTTAATTTTTTTCATGTTTGCATATTCTAGCTGTCTGCAAAATATCTTCTATACACAGAATAATGAATACTGTTAAACTACAAAAACAAAAGTTTATGTATACCCACTCCTATAAAACAAAACTTTCACAAGAGACTGGACTTAATTCTTCCCCTCATTCTTCAGGAGAATAGTCATGCACGGACCATGCAAGGTCTGAGCAGAGAGAAAAATCAAGACTTATCCTAAATGATATATGATAAATAAGGCCACCAATAACACAGTCTTTTGAGGAAGGAAGAAGATTATAACAATGGCAGTCCCTTCAGTTCTAACTATGCTAATATTGTTGCAATTACTAGCCACAAAGACAAATATAACAGTATGGCTGCATCTAGACTGGCAAGTTTTTCCGCAAAAGCAGCTGCTTTTGTGGAAAACCTTTCAAGCTGTATACACTGGCCACTTGAATTTCCGCAAGAACACTGACGATCTAATGTAAGATTGTCAGTGTTCTTGCGCAAATACTATGATGCTCCCGCTCAGGGATAAGCCCTCTAGTGCAAATGCTTTTGCGCAAGAGGGCCAGTATAGACAGGTAAAAACTGTTTTGCGCAAAAAAGCCCCGATGGCGAAAATGGCGATCGGGGCTTTCTTGCGCAAAGTCGCATCTAGATCGGCATGGATGCTTTTCCGCAAAAAGTGCTTTTGCGCAAAAGCATCTGTGCCAATCTAGATGTTCTTTTCCGCAAATGCTTTTAATGGAAAAACTTTTCTGTTAAAAGCATTTGCGGAAAATCATGCCAGTCTAGACACAGCCTATATGTTTGTGAGATATAGAGGTATGGATTACTACATTTAGGTTGAATTCTAAAGATGGGATACTAAAATAATTTTCATCTACAAGCTTTGTACCTGTGTTTTTATTAATTATACTACAATTAAACTTGTACAATGCGCACAAGTTTAATTATCCTATTTGAATGTGTTTTAATATAAGAGGGATGGGATTTTTGGGAAAGAGGTAGAACCCATATTACCAGGAATCCCAAAGCAATCATTAATATAATATAGTGATAGGAATAAGCGGTCAGTTTTCAGAATGGAGAGAAGCAATTAGTTGTGTCCCCCCAGGGGTTTTTACCAGGACTAATGTCCTATTCAACATATTCATAAATAAACTGGAGAAAAGCATAATCCAATGAGGTAGCAAAATGTGCAGATCAAGCAGTTTGGTATCAATATGTTTTAAGTCCACAGTAGACTAAAAAGAGCATCAAAAGAATCTCACAAAGCTACGTGAGTGAGCAAAACAGTGGCAGCTTAAATTTAATGTTGATAAATGCTAAATAATGCATATTGGAAAACATAATCCCAACTATACATTTATAAAATGATGGGATTAAATTAGCTGTTAGCATTCCAGAGAGATCTTGGAGTCATTGCGGATAGTTCTCTGAAAACATTCATTCAACGTGCAGCGGCAGTCAAAAAACCAAAGAGAATGTTGGCAATCATTAAGAAAGGGATGCCTAGGACAGAAAATATCATACCGCCTCTATATTAATCCATGGTATGCCTAGGTCTTGAATACTATAGTTGCCTCATTCTTCAGAAGCTAAATAACTAACATTTGACATAGACATTTTCCAGTGAATATCAGTCTGCACACTAAGGATGTTAAGAGGCAATTTGTATCAACTACACGATTAGTCAATAAAGGAAGGTGCTCCACCCCATCTCACATCGGTCCAGGAGCTACTCCTGCTGCAACTCTGCAGTTTGAATGTACTAGGAGCCAGGTACGCAGGCATCCTGGCTCCCACTAGACTTAAGTGGCAGAGCTGCAATGAGGGCAGATCCCGGACCAGCATGAGCCAGGAGAGATCTGGGACTGTCGCAGCTCAGCATTTTAAATGTAGTAAGAGCAATGCAGCTGCCTGGCTTACTACATTTAAAATGCTGAGCTGCCACAGTCCTGGACTAGGACAAGCTGGGACTGCTTGGTCCTGGCTCATGCTGGGACCAGCAGCCCCTGATCATAGTAGCCTGGGCAGGCTGTGGGCATATTCTGCTCCAGCAGCAGCCCCTGTCCAAGGCCAACTTAGGCCACCACAAACAGGAGTTCCTGCTGGAGTAGCCTCTGTCCACAGTGAGTTTCGGCCCACTGCGGACAGAGACTGATTTGCAGCAACTTCCTTATCCCCCCTCTCCGCTATCAGAGGCAGCAAGTGGACAGTCAGCACCACAGTGCGCTGAGGGCAGGGGGGGAAGAGGGGCCGGCTTTTAAGGCAGCTCCACCAAGCAACAGCTCCTGTTACCCCCCTGCTGCCGCTGACACAAAAGGCAGCAAGGGAGTTGAAGGAAGTAGAGTACTCAACTCAACTACTTGCTTACAGCCTTACTGCACACTATTCAGCAGGATATTTTGGCTGTGTCAGAGGTTCTCTAATACTTCAGGGACTGTTCTGAGACATGAGGTTTGAACCTAACCTCATTGTAAACACCACTGAAGTCATTTGAATTATGAGGTTGAAGCTAGAGATGTGAACACGTACACTTTTAAGGCAGCTTCCCGTGCTTATCAGCTCCTGCAAAGCTGCCTTCCCTGCCTCATGGTGCGAGCTCATGCTCGCAGGAGTCAGCTTAAAAGCTGGCTCTCCTTGAGTACCAGCTCCTGCCTGTTCTACCTTCCCTCTACCCCACGTGTAAAGTGTGTAACTGCTTTACATTTCAGCAGTTATAAGTTTACAAAAATGAATGTTAAACAAATTAACATCTCTAGTTGAAGCCATGTTCCGCCGCTTTGCTCCCCGTCCCCCTGGTCTGCTGGAGACCAGGGAGAGGGCCCCGTTCGTAACTGCGGATCCGACGTAAGTCAGATCCGCATAACTCAGGGACTGCCTGTATATGCAACCATACTTAAGTTGCGGCCCTTGGCATGAGCTGTGAATATCATTGTGGCGCCCGGGGCTTTCAAAGTTGAGTAGCCCTGCTTTAAAACATACACTACAAGCAGTAGTCAATTTTCAAGAGTTTTTTGTTAGCTATTTAGTTTTTTGAGATGGAAGAATGTAATCTGATTGGTTTCAGAAATAACTTTTTAAAATATTGGATTTATACAATTAACATTTAAACCACTTCTTAAATATTAAGACTGGTTTAATATGTTGGAATAGATACACAAGGCATGTTTGCTGCACAAAAATAAAATTCATTACACTTTATTTTGATAAAAGATTAAAAGAGCTGAGTAAGTTCATCCATTTCATTGATTCTGAAATAAACTTTGAGGGATACAACCTGCTCATCCCCAACAGTAAACAAGATGGGATCGGTTAAGCCAAAGTTATTCCAAGTATGGGAGAATGCAAGGGCTTTGTGAAGGGCGCAGATTTGCAACCTGTGGATGTTCACTGATCATCAAGAAAAGAGGTAAATGGATTACAGTGCTCTTGTTGCCAGTTAAGGATTCTGCTTACATGTATGGCAAACTAACAACCAAAGACTAAAGGCACCTGGTTAAACATTAGACTTAGAATGAAACTAAAGTTTCACTTTCTGAAACTCAAGTTTAACATTCTGAATAAAATGAAAACAAACAAGGGGGCTGTGCCCTTCTTGCCAACTTCCCCAGGGGCCATGAAAGGGGCCATTCCCTGCTCACTATACTTACCACTTTTGAGAGACAGAGCGCTATGCCTGCCACTTTTGAGACGCAGACAGGGACAGACAGAGAAGATTAGAAAACTTTCATCTATTAAAATGAACAGCAATTCCCAGTAAGAGGGATGCAATTCCCAAGAAACTTGCCTGTCTTGAAACTGACATAACATAGCAGTAAAGTTGAAAAGCCATTTGAGGATAACATATGGATATTTGTTCTGTTGGTCAACTTTAGGTTACTAAGTTACACCAAGTTTGTTTTCAACAGTACAGTACTGAGAACTGCGCTCATCAGAAGTCAGTGAATAAACCTTGAGGCGTATGTCCCAAATCCTTTAACTCAGTTACTGTGATGAACAAGATAAAGTTTTATTACCTTTTAAAAGCTTCCCGTATAAAACGTATGCATGTCACAAAATTATGTCTGTTTTCCATTAACTCTGTTTAACCTTCCTGAAAGATGTAGTTTTCATGAAGAAGATACAGCTTTAAAAACTTAATGTCAGTCAGTCTTCACTGTTTCACCTATTAAGAGTATCTTCACTGGACCTCTAAGTTGACTTATTCAGCTTCCCTCCTTTTCTTCAACTCTCTTTATTTAATTTTGAAAGGATGTTATTAAACTTGTCTCTCAGTGCCTCCCCCCATCTTGGCAGACACCAACATATATTTCTGCTACTGTAAATTCATATCCATACTAGGAATGTGAACAACTAGTCGATAAGCATTTGCTGCTTCTATCAGAAAAAGGCAGCAAAGGGGGAGAGGGAAGAGGAGGGGGTGCTTTAAAGGAGCAGTGCTGCTTGGAGCCTGGGGTCAGATGGGGTTAGAAGTTTACTGCAGCAACACCCAGGGCCTGCTGCTACATTTCAAAGGCAGAGGCACCATTATCGCCTAATCAAATTGTCAATGCAAACTGCATCAACGATTCAATTAGCCAGTTAATCTCAATTTAAATATCCCTAATCTAAACTACAAAAATCCACCAACGGGGAAAAATATTACAAGAACAGGCGCATGACCTCTCCATCCAACCCAATGATGGGGGAGGGAGGAGGTTGACTCCTCAACCACCTATTTTCTAAGTGTGTCTAATTCAAGATTGGTAATTTAATCCATTATTTATTGCCTTTAGGGTAACCTTGAGAATGGTTCATTTAAATAACTCAAAAAGAAATCCTGTTTGTTAGTCTAACGCTTCCTGACAACACTTCTATCTAAGTCAGGCCCAAATATAAACTGACTGTTTAGAGTCAGAAATCCTCTTGATAAAATAATATTACAGGGGTAGTCGCTACCATGCAAAGCTAACTACATCAATATTACTTTTCTGCACTGAAAGATCTGTAGAAAGTATCCTGAACTTAGATGCCACTGACATATTGGAGAAACCTACCACCTGGTTATTTACGACATTCAATGGTGAGACACATTTGCCTAGACATACAAATGTCATTGGCACTCTGCCTAGAATTCCATGCCCAGATATGTATCCCATTTTGAAGTGCTCTGTCACTTCCCTACATGGTCATCTTTTTGCAAACACCATGTCAAAGGCCATCCAAATACTCTTACACACTTGAGACAGTGGCATGCACACAGTTTCTCTCACCTCCAAGTCTTGACACTATGGCTTACAGTACAGCTCTTCTCTACCCATCCAGAAGCTTTCCCTTGTTTGACAATTTAATGCATTGTTTTCAGCCATTTAAAAGTGCAGAATGCATCACAAATTCAGATATTTGTATTATGCTAAAGCATTTATAATATTCTTAAATTGTTTTTGAATAAAGCTCATGCCTTAAGGTAGGGGTGGGAACCTCTCATCAGGAGCCACTGATTCCCGCCCCCGGCAAAGTCACAGGCCACATATCTCCAGGGGGAGGCAGGGAGAAGGGAAGAGGCTTGGGGCTTCCCCTAGGCTCTAGTGTGGGGCCAAAAAGGAAGGGATCAGGATGCAGGAGGCAACAGAGGATTGGGGTACGGGAAGAGGTGAGGGCTCTTATTAGGGGAGAGGCTAAGGCCAAGGGGTTTGGAGTGCAAGAGTGTGCTCAGGGCAGGGTGTTAGAGTGTCAGTATGCGTTAAGGTGCTAGAAGGGCTCAGGACTGGTGCAGAGGCTTGGGGTACAGAGTATTTACCTTAGGTGGCTTCTGATTGGTGGCACAGCAGGACTAAAAAACAGGCTCCTCACCTCCCCTGATCCCACACAGTTCCTGGAAATGGCTAGCATGTTCCTGTGGTCCCTGGGAGGGAAAGAGGTGGCTCCACGCATTGCCCTAGCCTATAAACACTGCCTCTGCAGTTCCCATTGATTGTGGTTCCTAGCCAATGGGAGCTGCAGGGCCGAGCCTGCAGTTCAACACAGCATGCACAGCTTTCCTGATTACCGCAAGCCAGCACTCAGATTTCAGATGCAGAAACTTGCCATGAGCCAGATGAAATTAAGCAGGGGGTGAATCCGGCCTCTAGGCTGGAAGTTTCCCATTCCTGCTCTACAGGAAGAAATTTTGGATGTTTATTATAGCTACTGTAGTAATCTGAATTCAAAATGTATTCACTAATTGTGCAAATATCCAAGAAAAGCAGTATTACTCAAGAGTTTGTTCACAGGATCTAATGCCTATTTGTTCAGGTAGTTTAAAATACAGGCAATCACAGTACTTAAGTCCATCTATAAGGTTTTTCTGCATATCAAATGTAAACAATCATGCAATAAAGCAAATAAATTAAAACATTTGATTCTAAAAATCAAGTTTTGCTAATATCTGAATATGCTGTTTTGTAAACTAATACCAGGAAGTTTAACATGAGTTTCTGAAGTAAAGGGATACTAAAAATTGTATTTCAACTGATACCTATATATGCATGCTATTCACTAACTAATGAAGGAAAACATCACATTGAGTGGTGACATTTGCAGCTACTTGACTCTTGGATCATTAAAAAGGAGCTTAAAGAAGTGGTCTTAAATTGATATTTGGCTTTTACACAGTGTCCAACTATAGACAATACAAAACAGCTGTTGGATTTTTCCTATTTATTGCAATAATCAAGTGACATTAATTGAACAGATTATTTGCAAAAATTCTAAAGACGATCCTATTCCCAAAATCCAAATTATGCACTTCGCTCTCAAACCCTCCCAAGAAAAAAAAAAAAAAGACAATCACCTACCGAAACGTTCACTACAGTAATCTTGTATCATTAATACACGCAAAAAAGTTTCAAATAATCTAGTGACAATATTTACTAATTAACCACTTTACTACAAAAATACATCTCTAGAAGTACAACAGTTGAGACCCAAAGCTGCAAAAATATGTACTTGCACACCTAGTTTACACCAGTAATTATAAATTTATCCAGTTAAGACCAGATTTTCAGAGCCCATAACCGGGGCTGGATTTTCAAGGATTTGAACACTCAGCAACTCTATCAAGAACAATCACTGAGTAGCTACACTTTTAGGAAAGCTGACCCTAAATGTCCACAATACCCAGTTTTGCACATTAATTAGACCTGCAAATATACATTGTGCCCTTTGAAAGCAAAGTCTTTAAAGCTTTAATCTGTCCTTCATTAAATAAAAGATTTAAGAAAGTCGAGCTGTTTTACTTCTATCAAGCCACAATAATGGGAATAAATGAGAACTTCACTTATAGCCCAGCCTCAACTCTCCAGTCAGATTTCTGTAACAGACAGACTACAACAATCATTGCCAAGGAAATGAGCAACATCAAGTTTAGCAAGATTACTTTCACTTCAAATTCAAAGTTTTGAGGGTAGATGTTGGATGATACATGCCTTTGCTTAAATATATGTCTTCAACAATCCTCAAAATGTCATGAGAAAAGAGGACAAGAAAAAAAAAAAAAGGCAAACAGTTGTGTGTCTAGTGGATTGAAAACATTCCCAGAACACTGATGTGCTGTAATATAATCTGTTTCAATTTCATGTAACCCATGTGAACCTTCCTGCAAATGTCAGATGAATCAGTCAGATCAAATTTACAATAAAAACCAAATTATTGCACAACTAAACTTTTAAGGAGCAAAGATATTTTGTTTTTAATTCTAATTGCTTTGAGCAGTATGCGTTTTTAAGAATTCTCAAGCAGTTGGCATATTCAGAAAAGTTAATTGTTACAACTGCAAAAATCTAGCAACTACTGCCTTCTTTAGAGAAATCCCCCACTAGAGTCAATGAGGCATAGAAAGGATATTTTGTAGTGCTGCGGAAAGCCTGCTGACTTCTGAGGCATTCCATGTGTAGTTTAAGAGTGTGTCTTCTTCTTACCACCACCCCACAGGACAAAAAGAGGTCAAGTAACAACCCCCATCTTTTTAATTTTACAAAAGCTGCTCAGCTGAAAAACAAACAAGTCAGTTTCACCTGAATGCCACTGAACTGGCATTAAAATCAGTTAGCATCTCACTACATGTAGATGCTTCAAACTAAAATGCATACCCTCAAGCTGATTATCCACTAGCAATTCTATTAATTCTTTATAGTATAATGTACCAAAATATATGTCCTCTTGAAAAAGAAAATTGTTTTCAGAGATTACTGTTCTATTTCTCGTAATTCAAGTCAGGTCCAAAATTGCTGCAGTAAACTTCTAGCCCCAAGGCTGTATCACTTGTGTACTCCCTCCTAAGAAAAATTTTTTAAAAAGGAGAAACTTTTTATTGTTGAAACAGGTAAAGTACAGCAGAATCTAGATTTTAGAAATAACGTAATTTGTCATTCATAATATGGGTAACACTTTTCCCAAAAGTGAATAAAAAAAGTCATCAAGAAAGCAACGTCAAAGAATATGGATACCAGTTTGTAGTGCACCATATTGCCATTAATTTTCAGATGTTCAATTTCATGAACTTTTCATTCCCAACTAAGTTTGTAAAAAATAGAAGTTAACTTAAAAAAAGGCCTATGTTTAAGTCTGAGTATGAAGCAGACAAAGCAGCGTGGCACTAACTGAAATCCAGAGAGAGTATAGTATGCTGCCTCATGATCTTGTAAAGCAGTTAATATAATCAGCACTACATTTTTAGATCTGCTTTTGGCTAAATGTCCCTACAAAATACTCCACATAAGGGAATGTGCATGTCTGTGAATTTTAGGCTACAGATTTGCTCAGCAGTGTCTAGGGGTCCACCCCTGCATCCAAGATATCCTTGTGTTCTGACACAAGGGTACATAGAGATGGGCAACCACAAATGGTGCGTGGGTTGCCTGAGTGGCCCGGCCCTCCTTCATCTCAGTGGGCCACAATTAGTCCATTACCCATTGGGGTTCCACCGGTGGCTCCTTGCCCCCCCTCTAACTCTACCTCCCACCTGCCTCTCATGCATCAGGCCATTAGTGCCCTGCACCCACCCTAAGCTGGATCAACACAAATCAGCTGTTTATGGCATTTCAGCTGTGGGAGGGAGGAGTAGGGACAGAGTGAGAGAATCAAGAGATTTGAGGTTCCCTGGAAAGTGCTGGGACTGGGAGGAAAGAAACAGGAAGTGCAAGGCTCTGGAGCCTCACTGTGGGAGAAGCACATGAGGGAGTGGGGCAGTTGGGAGGTCTGTGGAATGCAGGTTGTCTACCACCGGTATTTAGAGGGGAGACAGACCCATCAGTTCTCTCTCAACCATGAAAGTCCAGTGAAAGACTCTGAGGCAGAAGGGAAGGAGGGCAAGAAGTGGAGCACCTATAAGCCGTGTGTGTTATAAGCTGGGCACTCATGCAGTTGTTCAGGAGAGATTAAAATGCTACCTAACTGATTAGCAGAGCACCTACTTTCTGCTAGGCTTTTTGTTTCTACTGGTAGTGCACATTCACACATGCTTTGGTGTACATAAAAAAAGTTATTATTCTGTGGATGGATGGAAAAAAATCCACTAATGGATCGAAAAGATTAGAGACAATGTTGCCCCTAAGGACATCTCAAAGAACTCCAATTATTAGTCAAGGTGCATTCGAAGTCTTTGAAGCGGGAGCAAGCTTAAGAGGCAGAAGCGTGGGTGTAGGGGGAAATGAGGCTCCCTTGGAGCCACTGTTTGGGGGGAGCCTGTTTAAAAGCCAGCTCCCTGCGAGCACCAGCTCTCACCTGCTGCCACCCTCCCCTCCTCGCACTGATACCTCTGCTACAGAGGCAGTAACATAGGGTAAAGGGCCTTGCATGTAATCGTGAAGGTTAGGTTAACTGTTTAAACATGTACACTATCACATCCCTAATCCTTATACCAAGTTAGAAAACCAATGACCCTTAGAAGTATAGATACTCCTTGGACAGGCTCTGTCGGAGTAGAAAGTTCTCAGATAGGCCTGAATATACCAAGAGTGTAGTGTTTCTAGGGTAGTCAACAGGTTGGGTGGGGGTCAAAACAACAACGAAGTAAACTGCCTCGTGTGGTGATTTAAAAGGACCTGGGCTGCCACCACAGCAGCAGCAATTACCAGAGCCCAGGGCCTTTCAAATTGCCTCTGGAGCCTTGGATGGTGCTGTTGGAGGCTAGCTATTAGCCCTGCCCCTTTTGCCCTAGGCACTAGGTCTTCCAGAGGGCAATGGAGCCAAGGCCCCCTCCCCCAACACACTGAAGTGAAGTAAAGTATGTTGCCAACCCTGAGTGTCACAGGCACAGAGGTTGCCATAAGGCACAGAAGTTTCAGGAATTCACTTGCTTGGTTTTTTGGGCTCGGTTGTTGAGATGAGGATGGATAGAATGACAAATCTGTCTTGGGATTGAATGCTCAGATGTTAAGAGTCCCAAATGACCCTGAAAAAGTCTATTAAACTGGAGTAGAAGTAGACTTTTCCATATTGACACGCAGGTGTAAAGGAAAGGGACAGAAATAGAGTTATGCAAGTTGCTATCTATACCTCCAGAATGATCAACCTTTCAGGACCCCATTGTCCAGGTAGAGAAAAACTGTGCTCATTTGGTTAAGACTGGTTGTGACCGCTAAGAGGATTTTGATAAGACCCGTGGCACAGTGGAGAAGCAAAAGGGTAGGATGTAATACTGGCAATGGTCTCTACCTACCACAAAACATAAGAAATGTCTGTATCCCTGAGGCAAAGGCAGATGGGTGTACTGGTTTTGTAAACGGGTGTACTAGTTTTATGAGATCTGCTCTTGAAAGAGATGATCTTACCACTTGGCTGTTATATTGGTATATCCCCAACAGAAGCACCAGGAATGCTATTCACTGACCAGGATAGGGCCCCCTACAGGAAAGACAGCACTTAAAGACCTGGGATTCTGGCATACCCCAGAAGCATAACTGTTAATTAGGGCCACTTTAACTGCATACTACATACAAGATAGAGGCTCAGGACAGTATTAGGTAATTTTAAAGTTTCTGAATGAGTAAAATCTGGGCCAAGAGCCAATGCTAATTTCACTGTGAGAGCATAACTTTCCCTGCATACTAAAATAGCAGGATACACATTAAGGTATATGTTGCTCTCTCCCTGGATGGCTACTATAATAATTAAATACAAAGTGGGAAGAAGGAAGGCTCAAAAGAAATAAATTGATGTACGGCTCAAATTATCTTAAAAGGATCATCTGACTGTCAGTAAGGCCTACAAAAGTTTGAGACACATTTTTAACAGGTATCAGAGGGGTAGCCGTGTTAGTCTGAATCTGCAAAAGCGGCGAGGAGTCCTGTGGTACCTTATAGACTAACTGAAGTGTAGGAGCATAAGCTTTCATGGGCAAAGACCCACTTCGTCAGATTTTAACAGGATCCACCTTACAGACTTTGCACAGAAACTAACGCAGTAAAATCTTTAAAACAGAAAAGAAACCACTCCAGTCTGGAGTAGACAACACAATGTATTTTCATTTTCAAGATGGCAGTCTCTCCAAAGTATTAGAGAAGGTTACTTGATTTTTTAGGACAGAATGCAAGATTAGAATCTGAATACAAGTGTTTCAATAAAAGCCATGCTGTAGCGCTGTAATCATTTATACAGGTTGCTCAATTAAAAAAAAGTTTAACTATTACAAGTAGCATTTTAAATTGTGACATTTAGAAGATCAGAGAAAAATTTAGTTTTGTTAATTTACTTTGCACATTGTTATTTTTCATTTGCATTTAAAGGTTTTTCACACAGCTATGAATAAATGAAAAAACCCACTAGATCAGTTAGCTGCAAGGACATCTTTTGCATTTATATCTACTAATTTAAAAGATAATAGTTACCTAAGACAATTCAAAGGCACGAGTACCTATTTAATGTTTGGTATTTATATATCAATGGAGGATTCTGAATTTTCAATGAAGCATAAATGAGGTGTCAACTTTCATTATTATGCTTCTTTATAATCCAGCCCAGCACTTCAAAACAGTTCAAAGAAAAACAAAAAATAAAGCACTAGACATATGTAATCTATATTATTAATCAAAAGGCATCTCACCAGCTACTTCCACAATATCACCAGGGACAAGATCTCTTGCTTTAATCCTTTGTACACTTTTTCTGTCTTGTCGATATACTTTGCCCATTTCAGGTTCATATTCTTTAAGAGCTTCAATTGCATTTTCAGCATTTCTTTCCTGAAAGGAAAAAACAAAAACAAAAACAAAAACAAGATGTGAAGTTTTAAAAGCAAGAAGTACTGCCAATTCTGACTAGAATGGTCACCCTTCTTTCTAATTTTCCCACACGTAGCATTACATGAATACTACTTACTCATTCTATGTTCTTTCATGGAGATATTTAAACTCACCCTGTTATATGGTTGCAACTTCAAAATGAGATTGCAATCTGGAAAGCACATCAAACAGAATTAATGGGCCCCTTGAAAGGTTTAGAAGCCAGTGTCTTGAAGTTTGCAGTGACCACTCCAGAATATCCATTATGTTCTGGTAGCTAGAGATCATGCAAGCTGTAGCTTAAAGAATTATAGGGAGTTGCCCCCTGCTCTAACACATGACTCTCTGGCCACAACACCCCCTTGCTTGTATCCTCGCCAAGCCCCCTCTCTCTTTGGTCACTTTCATGGCTAGAGAGCCTACTGACAGTGTCACATGGGAGGAAAACCTATTTTTTTAATTTAGGTATTTAAATTAAAAAAAAAAAAAAAAAAGAGATTTGATGCAAAGCATCTGAGGAGTAGCTGTGTTAGTCTGGATCTGCAAAAGCAACAAGGAGTCCTGTGGCACCTTACAGACTAACAGATATATTGGAGCATAAGCTTTCGTGGGAAAAGACCCACTTCGTCAGATGAAGGTCATGACATGACATGCATCTGACGAAGTGGGTCTTTGCCCATGAAAGCTTATGCTCCAATACATCTGTTAGTCTATAAGGTGCCACAGGACTCCTTGTCGCTTTTGATGCAAAGCAACACTCCAGCAAAAACATCTATTACAAAAATGATTACACACACATGGCTGTATGGAACACATCCTTTGATTAAAAAACGCCTCTATCCCACATCAGTCTGGTGTTTCACTAGTTATTGACAAACGACAATAAATTATAATCATTGGCTTCCTCCAATACTTATTTTGTATCCCTCCTTTAGGTCTTTGTTCCACATTCAAGCCATGTCAGATTAAGAGGAATGGTCATATCCACTTACAACAACTTCTCTGTCATCTAGTTAGGAAATAACTATTGTCCAAAAGCTCTTTTCTTTGCACTTGTAAAGTAGTGATACTACATGACATTTCACACGCATTACTTGCCAACCTACAACTTCCCAAATACAGTGCCAAAGCTAGGGAACCAGAAAAGACCAACATACTCAAAGAGTACAAACAGAAATTGTAACTATAGTGTCTATGCAAAAACAAACGAAAAAACCCTCAAAATCACCCCACTCAACTAAGCATGTTAAAAGGCAGTAATTGGCTAATCGTGTACTCGATATGAACTGTATCAACTACACACTCAATAAAGAAAAGCACTCAGTCCGGGCTCACATCAGGTCCAGCAGCCTCTATAAGTGGGAGCCCCTACTTCGCAGCTGTTGCCTCTGCCATCCACCTCATGCTGCTTTCTGATAGAGGCAGCAGTGCGGGTGGGGGGACAAGTAGCACTGTACAGACAGTGCTGAGGGAACAGGCTTGTAAACTGATTTTCTCCAGCACCAGCTCCTGCTCCCCACCCTTACTGCCTCTGATACAGAGGCAGCAAGGTTGGGGAGAGAGAATGTGAGTAGTCGACTACTTGCTTACATCCCTAGCCTCAACCCTGAATCTTCTTTCCATAATTAAGTTACGAATAAGTTACAGAACATCAGACCTCAGACGTGCTAAATATCTCTGAGGGGGTTGTACTCTGTTGGCTATTCCAAGTCACTGCAGCCATATTGCTGTTTTTAGCATAATAACGTGTGTATACCTGTCCAAACTGGAAATTATCTCCAGCTGCAAAGCAATTGTATCCTAAAGGTTCAGTTTTAGCTACAAGGGGACAAAACTGTGTTTAGAATTTAAAAATTCCCAAGCAGTATGTGGCTAAAGTGGATTTATCCTTTAAAATTCTATCAAAACACTATTGGTTTAAAAAGCCAGAGGCAAGAGGTAGTTATAGTAGAAGTACTAGCACAGACTGGCCACTAACAACTAAAATATAGCCTTGTCGAAATTTAGATGGTAACCAGTAAATACCAGTAGCTTATCTCCCCAAGATCTACGGTCAATACTAATGGAATGATACAATAAAAGTTTTCATAAAAATTACTATAGACATTTTAAGTCTGCCCTGTTGAGTACAGAAATTCCAAAGATTTTTAGGTATACTAAACTTATACCAATTGTTCCAGACTTACACCAGGTGCCAAGAGTTCTCTATAGTACATATCAGAATCCTATAAAGGCAGACTCTTATTTTTGGATTATCAGACCCATAGCCATTAGAACAGGGGTGGGAAACCTCAGGCCCAGTGACAAGAGCAGAAGAGAGGTCCTCCAAGCAGGACAGAGTGGTGGCCTCTGCAGCAGCCAATCAGGGCACAACAGGCCAATATAAAATAAACTGTTGGGCCAAGGCCTGGCAGTTCCCTGATGGAGCTTGACCAGGCAGACATAAGGGCTGACTGGGAGAACAGCAGCACTCTGGACAGCTCTGAATGGAAAATGAACTTCAGACCTGGTCAGGTCCAGGTCCACAGGCGAAGATTAGCTTGTAAGCCAGGGGTGGGCAAAAAGGCCACCGCGGGCTGCATCCAGCAGGAGGAAAGCGCATGAAGTTTCCTCTGCTCTGTATGGAGCATGCAGTACTTAGAAGCGCCATGCATTCCTGGCAGTGGGAGGAGACTTCACACTCTCCCCCACCCCAGGCTTTGACCAGGCTGGGGGCATAAGGCAGAGTACATGAAGTCGCCTCCCACCGCCAGGAGCATGAGTGCCTAGGGAGAACCTTGGGGGTGAGGGGAGGCGCAAAGACTTCACAGGCTCTCCCACTGCAGCCGTAACAGGAGGTAAGAAGAAGCCTGGTCCTAGGCTACATACTGGACATTTCCTCTCCTGCAGGCAGCCAGACTACAAGACTCCCCTCAGCTACAGAGGGGCACTCACAAAAAGGGCAGTGCCTTTATAAATGGACGTGAGCAACACATCTAAAAAAACACAATTACAAAGGCAGTGAAAGAGAGACCACAATACATCCCTGCCAACCGCTGTGTTGTCCCTGACGTGCTGCGCTATGACACAGTGGTTCACAAAAGTGTGCCCAGATGACCAGGTGACTGCCCTGTAGATCTCTATGATGGGCATCTGAGCTACGAAGATAGCAGAAGATGCATGGGCCCTGGTCCAATGGGCCATGATAGGCAGGGCTGGAACCTGCTCCAGCTCATAGCATGCCCTCATACGGAAAGTGATCCAGGATAAAATATGTTGGACTGACACTGACACCTGTCTTCTCTAAAGGCGGAAAGAAAACACCACATGCAAGATGAATAGCTCTCAGCTCCCTGACATTGATGTGGAGGGAGAGGTCCATGGGAGACCACATACCTTGAGTCTGTAGCTTCCCGAGATGGACACCCCAGCCTGTTTTGGAAGCATCTATCACCAACTATGTGGTGGGGGGAAGGGCCGTGGAATGACATCTCCTCTCAGACCACTTCCTCGTACAGCTACCAGTTAAAGGACCTCGGCATGTCCATGGGCACAGTCAGCACCATATCAATTGGCTAGAATGTCTGGCTGCAGACTCATGCCAGCCAGAGTTGGAACAGTCGCAGCTTGAGCCTAGCGAGATGTACCACAAAAGTGCATGCCGCCATGAACCCCAGCAGCCTTATGCTGCACCATGCCATGGTAGTGGGGGAACGACTGGAATCTCAGAAGTTGCCAGAAAACAGGCTACCAGCAGGGAGGAACTGGCCAGCATTGTGTCTAAACAGATCCTTACAAATTCTATCCTTTGGGTGGGAATCAGAGTAGACTGGGCTTTGTTCAAGATGAGGCCCAACCTGAAAAAGGTGTCCTGATGAAGAATGTGATCTAGAACCTGAGAGCCCTTTATGAACCAATCATCCAGGCATGGGTAAACCCGAACCCTCCTTTTCCATAGGAACTCAACAACGACTGCCATATATTTTGTGAACACCTTGGGGACCACAGAAAGGCCATGGGGTAGGGTCATAAACTGATAGTGATCCCAGCCCACTGTGAATCATAGGAAACACCTGTGACAAGGCACGACTGAAATATGGAAATAGGTACCTTTGAGACAGAGGGCAACATACCAGTGCCCTGTGGCTAGACACAGCATGATTGAGGCCAATATTATCATCTTGAACTTTGACTATTATAAAGGCATTGAGGCCCCTCAAGTCTAGGATGGGGTAAAAACTGCCCTTGGCTTTTGGTATCATGAAATAACGGGAGTAGATACCCCTGCCTTAATGGAACCTCCTCCACAGTCCCCATATCAAGGAGCTGTTGAACTTCCAGCCTTAGGAGAGATACTTGTGAGAGGGGTTCCTGAAGAGAGACAGAGTAGAGAGGGGGGCAAGAGTGGAATGGGATGTAATATCCGCTTTGCACTATGCCTGGGACAAAGCAGTCCATCGTGATAGGTGACCTAGCACAGTGGAAAGGGGATAAATGGTTGGTAAAGGGACGCTGAAAGGGACACTGACCTGTGGTTGGTATACTGTCCTCACTTGAACCTTCAAAGGCTCAGCCTAGGGCCCTGGGGCTTTCAAGGGGCCCGACCCCTGATCAGACAAGGAGCAGGAAGGCCGCCTGTCATTCCTTTTATTGTTGTGCTCCCTGCACCTGGAGAAGTCCGGCCTGTTTCCCTGCAGGAATGGATGGGAGTGGGCCCCAGGGAAGGATCATCTGTGGGGCTGGGGTCTGAACATGAAGGGATGTGAGTGTCACTCGTATCTTTCAGCCCGGGGAAACTGGTGTCAATGTGTGCAGAGAGAGGAGGTTACTCATCTTGACAGTAACAGACTTTCTTCAAGATGAGTGTCCCCGTGGGTGCTCTACATTAGGTCGATGCGGTGCCATCAAGCCTCAGATCGGAAATTTCAGAGCAGCGTCCCCTGAGGTTGCACATGCACACACCTGCAGCCACACGCTCTTAAATAGTAGACATCGCACATGCACAAGCTACCCCCTCCCCCAAATGCTCCTCAGTTCCTTCTCTACCCTGAAATGATGCCTATAAGAAGGCGAGAATCCTGAAGTAGAGTGGAGGAAGGGAGGGTTGTGGAGCACCCACAGGGACACATCTGGAAGAATGACAGTTACTATGAAGGAGAGTAACCTCCTCTTTGAGAAGAGGTGCTTCACATTAGGTGGCTACAACGCTATTTCTGGTTAGGGAGGTAAGGACTTCAGATCTGGCAGAAAACAGTGGAAAAGAACGACTCAGCAAATTTCAGGATGAAGAGAGGTCCCTCTGTAAGTGTGTAATGCTTTGCAAACATGTGGTCAGACAACTATGTAGCAGCTGTGCAACAGTCTCTTATGGGTACTTTACGGAGGAATGCTATTGAGGTAACCATGGCACTGGTTGAGTGAACCCTTATACTATATGGAGGGGGCACATCTGACTGCAAGTAACCGAGCTTGATACAATCCGAAATCAGCAGGAGAGTCTGTGATAATAGGGCCTGGCCCTTATTGTGGCTTGCCATCAACATGAACAGTCTCTAAGATGCTAAAAAAGGTTTTGTTCATTGCAAGTAAAAAGTGCTCTGTACAGGTCAAGGATGTGCATTTTCATCTTGAAGGAACTGGTGTGTGGTTTAGAGAAAGTGTACTGTCTGATTGCGGTGGAAGGATTAGTGTACCTTGGGGAGGAATTTGTGGTGGGTATGTAAAGTGACGTTGTCTTCAAAAAAGGTGGTATATGGAGAATCAGCCATTAAGGCTACAATCTCTCCCACCCATCTCGCCGAGGTAATGGCTACGAGGAAAACAGTTTTCATGGATAAGTGTCATAGTGAGGTGTGGCCATTAGTTCAAAAGGCAGCTGAGTTAAAGCATTCAATACTAAATGCAGGTCCCACAGTGGTGTTGGTGGATTGATGCTTGGATAGAGTGTCTGAAGACCCTTGAAAAACCTCTTGGTGAGTGGATGTGCAAATCTGAACAAATCTTTCTTAGAGTGGAAGGTAGTAATACCAGCAAGATGAACTTTAATGGAACTAATTTCAAGGTCCGCTTAAAAGTGCAGATGGTATTCTAGGATAGTAGGAAAGGAGGATGTTGAAGGAGCTACTCAGTGAAACACACACGCGTGCATACATGCATGTCGAGAATCTTTTCCATCTCTGAAGGTAAGTCTTACAGATACTCTAAGCCCTACTGTGTACTGTAGAAAGACCATTTATATTTGTTGTGAGCAAGTCAATTCTAGTTCAGAGAACTATCCAGGAGCCATGCCTTTACGTGTAGTGAGATTTGGTGGGGTGGCATCAAGGCCTGGATGAAGGAGATCCTCGCAGTAAGGTAGGCGGATTGGTGATGCTCGGGACATCGCCTTTAGAAATGGGAACCATGGCTGATGTGGCTAGATAGACTTTGTCTCTCCTTGTCTTGTGGACTACCCTGTTCAACAGGGGTATGGGAGGAAACATGTACATTAGATGGGTTGACCAACTGATGAGGAAGGCATCTCCCATTGATCCCTTGCCAATACTTGCCTTGGAACAGAATACATTTCTTGTTGAATTGTGTGGCAAACAGATCTGTGGTGGGGTGACCCCACTGTTGGAAGAGGTCTGCAATATGTGCAGATTCATTTGCCACTCATGTTCCGTCAAAAGGGATCTGCTGAGTGTGTCCGCCGTTGTGTTCAGGGTGCCCAGAAGGTGCACTGTGGTAATATTTATGTTGTATTTCAGGCACCAGTTCCAAAGTGTTATGGCCTCTGTGCAAAGTGCTCGAGATTGGGTTCCGCCCTGATGATTTATATAAAACATTGCTACAATGTTGTCTATATACAGTCTGACATGACTGTTGGCGATGAACAGGAGGAATTTGGTGCATGTATTCCTGACTGCACGGAGTTCCAGGAAATGTTTATGTAGGTTCTTGTTGCTGCTGGACAACAGACCCTGGGATGTGTGATGTAGTAGGTGGGCACTCCATCCTGTCCAAGATGCATCTGTTGTCATGGAGACGGATGGTTCTGGTGAGTGGAAGTGGACTCCAGAATAAAGATTCTGTGGACTTAACCACCAGTGTAGGGATTTTTTTTACTATCATTGAGAGGACTAGGGATTTGGATAGTGGGTGGATATTGGTTCTGTAAACATGTCCCAGCCAGTCCTGTAAGCATCTGATGTGAAGACGAGTGTTGTTGACAACGAAATTGCACGCTAGCATTTGCCCCAACAGCTGAAGACATTTGAATGCTGTTGTGAGGGGGTTTACTGAGGCCACAATTTTTTTCAAATGGTCCATAGGGAGGGATTTGGTAGTCTTTGTTGAGTTGAGGCAGATCCTATAATTGTATCTTTTGTGCAGGAAACATTGTTGATTCGACTTCATTCATATGCAGGTACAGGAATAAGTGTCTTGTGATTGACAAAACGGCAGGAATCATTGTGTAAGCATACTTTGGAGGAGGCAGTCATCGAGGTAAGGAAATATGATAATGCTTTGCTTTCCCAGAGATACTGTGATAACCATGAGAACCTTTGAAAAAGATCCTCAGAGCTGTGGAGAGTCCAAATGTATTAGTAGTATTGCAAATCTACAAAATGAATAAAACATCTGGAAGCAGGGTGAATGGCAGTGTGAAATTATGTATCTTGCAAGTCAATGGACAAGAACCAATTATTCTATTCCAATGCTGGCAATAGTGTTTCTGGATTAATTTGAGGGCCTGGAGGTCTAAGATGGGTCTCCAACCTCCCGATTTTTTTGGTCAGGAAGTAACGGGAGTAGAACCCTTTGCCCCTAAATTGTGTGGGGACTGGCTAAATTGCACTGATGTGGAAAAGGTGCTCTACCTCTTGCTGAAGTAGAATCTTATGAGAATAGTTCCTGAAGAGGGCCCGGGAAGAGGGGTGGGAAGGGGTAGAAACATGAAGGGAATAAGATAGGTCCTCCAAATAACTGAGAGGCTGTCAGAGGTTATACATTGCCAGCTGTTAAAGAAGGGTAGCAGTCAATGATGGAACAGGTTTACTTGCAATGATGATGTTGGAATAGGTGAGAGGCTCTCATGACCCTTGACCTGATGTTCAAGTTTGCTTATGGGACTGCTGTAAATGTTGGGAGGTGGTAGAGGAAGGGTGCCAATGCTGGATTCTATTTCTACCTCTATTTTGTTGATGTTGGTCTTGTCTGCTGTAATGTTGAACATATGGAGGGTATTCAAAGTCTCGGGTAGGGCTGACACCTATATTGTCTTCCTCTAGGGACCTGGTTGTGGATTCCTAAGCATTACTCTGGAATCTTTCATGGATTGGAGAATTTCATTGATATTAGCTGCAAACAGCTTCTGACCATCGAAAGGAAGTTCTTCCCCTGTACACTGAACCTCTCTGGGGAATGGAGTGGAGTTAGACCATGATGCCCTTCTCATGACTACTGCTGTTGCAGTGGATCATACAGCCATGTCAGCAGCATCTAACGCAGCTTTCAATGATGGTCTGTCAATCATGTGACCCTTCAATACCAGTGCTTTGTACTGTTATCTTTTAGCCTTAGGAATATCTGTGATAAAGTTGCTAATTTTGGTGTAATTCCTGTAGTCCTATTTACTTAATAAAGCAATGTAGTTAGAAATGCAAAATTGTAAAGTGGAAGACACGTATATTTGGCATCCAAATGAATCCAGTCTTTTGCTATCACGGTCCAATAGAGTGGACCGAAATTGTTGCTGCTTGGATTTCTATTGTGGCACCTCCACCATGAGGGAGTTAGGTACTGGGTGTATAAAGAGAAATTCAGATCTCTTGGGTGGAACTAATTCTTATCTATTCTCTTAGTGGTAGACGAGATTGATGCCAGAGTTTGCCATGCCGTCTTTGCTGGTTCCATTATTGCTGGATTAACTGGCAGTGCTATTTTAGATGGTGTTACCAAGTGTAATATGTCCATTAACTCATGCTGATTCTCCACAGACTTATGGACAGGAATATTTAATTCAGCAGCTACATGTTTAAAAAGGTCTTGGAAGTGTGCAGCATCATCTGAGGTAGTTGGAGCTGGGAGCACAGATGCTCCCTCCACTGGGATGGGTTCATTTAGGTCCAGGGAGGCTCCCCTCTTGAGTGGGTGGGTCCCCTTCATCTATTTGTTTAGAAGGGGAATATTGCATTTCTGGCCATGCTGGTGCTTTTCATAATATTGCCATTTGTCCCACTATTGCCAGTATGGGAGGAGTACCCAAGGACTGCCATAATATGAAGGCATATTATCAAATTCTTGGTCAGATATGGAAGAGTAAATAATCTGATCTGTGTAAGGAAAATTTCTGGGGAAAAACCCCTAGAAAATTCATCTTCAGATTCCGATAAAATCTTTCCTGAGAAAATGATCTCTGTGATATTAACATGGCAGGAGAGCGATCAGACTCTAAAAATGGTAAATTAAAGGTAGAGAAGACTAAGTAGTCTCTGTGCTGAGTGTAGTCCACAGCTGGTGTTGTCGGTGCCGTAGTGGGATGCACAGACGCTATTTGAGGTGTTCAATCGTGCCTCCGTGCCAAGACGGCTAGCACCGCGTTAGGAGTCTGAGGCGGAGGCAGAAGAACCTGCTGATATGGTCGGTGCTTCACTCTTATACAGTGCCGATGAGACTATCAGTGCCAGGTGGTGCTGCAGTTGATGTGGCAGGCAACTTGAAGCCTGACATCGAGAGTGTGGTTTAGCCCATGTCTGTTTGTCCGCTGTGCTGGCGACTCCCAAGACACCTGGAATGTCATATGTTTCTGCGACTGTTCTCGGCACTGGCCATGAGAGAAATGGCTGTTTTGATTCTGTAGCCCCCTGAGGTAAAGAGGAGGCTCACTTTTTGATGGGCTTTTTTGGTTCCCTGCCATTTATGTTCCTCAGGATGTTGGCCCAGATTAGAAACTGGTCAGTGGTGAAGGAAGTTAGAGAAAGCAACTTCTATACTTCTGCTCTCCAGGGCAAAAGCCTTTCTAGATTTTTATCTTTTCAACATAAAAGAATACAGCTTTTTCTATCCTGATCACTGCATCACTCATGGAATAGGAGTCTGCCACCTTCTATTCCAGTGATGCACAAGGAGCTACTGAAGTCAAGCGCAGGAATTGAAGGGGAAAAAGCACGATGGCAGTCATCATGATGTTCCCTACACTTTAAGTGGGAGGTGTGAAGGTGTAAAAATACCAACTGCCGAAACAAGAACTCTGAAGGGCTCTAGAGAAAAGATATTTTAGTGGGAAAAATATTTTAAAGACAATTCTTCACAGGAAAGTGTATAGGATTTTATTTTGTCAGAGCAGATCAGAAGAGTTTTTTGGTTAAGAGAATGTTGATGTCTGCATGTACTTCTGGCTCATTTTCGCAGATATGGATGCAGATGTGGACACAAATTTTGTATATATGATCCAGCACATTTACAGATGCCCACTTTAAATATGTAGGTATCCAGATCCTGGGATCTGAATGAGGATATCTGTGGCTCATTTTTGCAAATTTGGATGCAGATACTGATACTAGTGTTGTATCTGCACAGGACTCTACTTATTTGTTTAAAACCACACAGAAAAGTCTGAATACAGCAGTAATGGCAAAGCACTTGGAATTTACTGGTTGCTTTCCACTAGTGTAAATGCTTTTCTTAATGGAGAGTTATTATATGAATTTAAGTTTTCTTAGGCATTTTCCAGATATACAAGTTATTCACAAATCAAAGTCAAAAGGCATTATATGTGCACTGGCTTCTATGCAAGTCTCCTGGTGTTTTAATAGTTTTAAACAAATCAGCATGCAAATGTAATCATTTAAATACATCTGTATAGCTCAAAAATGCCTTATTTTTTCAGGATGGAAATCAGTAGGTTTCTCATCTACAGCCTTCAGCTGAGTGCTCATTATACACTTTATTTTTTCCCCTGCTTTGAATTGGTTTTATCATACTTTTTCCAAACAAGCACTTAATAGCAAGAGTTCTTGCTGCAATGCACACTGAAAGGAAAAAGATGGTCCGTTAGAGAAGGTTCAGTGAACAAGTTTTCTGTACATTAGCTTTTTCTCTTGCTAAAATTAGACTTAGGAATGCATTCTACAATAGAATAAAATCCAAAGCATAAATATGGTTGCCTTGTTAGCCTGCAGTAATCCCCTCTCCCCCATCTTCACTAGAATTAGTGATGGATGTTAATTCACTCCAATTCAACACCAAAGGAAGAGCTTTTATATTCTTGTGCTTTTTTGGGGGGAGGGGAGAGAAGGTTGTTTTAAAGAAAGAAGAGACCAAGAACACTTTTAGGACTAAGATTTATGTGACAGGCACTCCACATTAGAAGTAGACCAAATTCCTACACAAATCTAACTGAGTACTACTTTAATAAATATGCTAAAGACCCTATATTTTTAACAAACTTGTTCTTTTGGAAACTTTGTTCAAGTACTAGGCACTGTTTAACATCACTTCACCTCTGAGGAGAGGAAAAAAATGTAAGGAAATGCTCTATTGTTATATTTCACATAATTACGCAACATCAAAGTAATTTACTCAACTGTTTGTAGCACTCGTGACATTCAAAATTTTGAAAAATCTGATATTGCATAAAATAAACACATGTAAGAATATGCATTTTCTAAGAGATGCTGAATCATTCAAAACTACAGTGTCTCTCTACAGCTGTTAAATATAAACTACTTTACATTTACAAAACTTTAGAATTACTTTAAGTGGGGAAAATTCTGAATAAAGGTAAGATAAGATATGCGGCAGCATTTGTATGTCATCATCCAATATTTCCTTTCAATTGGCAAGTTACCGCTGAACATTTTTTCAGCTGCAAAGTTATATATGGAATATTTATAGTATTCCTCTCAAATATAAAAAAGAGTACCTGATAAAAGCTTTCCCATTTGTAATATATTAAAATATTGCAATATAAAATAAATTCCTTTGTGCAGCATATAACCAGAAAGTTAGAACTGCGTGGCCAACTGAAGTCCCTGACTAAGTAGTCAGGTTTTTTGCCTCTGGGTTAAATGTCATTACCTATAATTAGAGTTTGGACAGTTAGTTCAAAACCCTGAAAATTATGTAAATTTAGATTAGCAAGTTACAACTTTAAATTCATGTTCATAACTACTCAACTCTCTACCTCTCAACTCTTTAAAAAAAAAAGCTTCTGCAAAAAGCTTCTTGCGCAAAAACTCTGTAGTGTAGATTAAGATAGTATGAAGTAATGAGTGAAAGCTCTTTGTTCAGAATAGCAATAGGTTGAATCACTGAATTTTGCAATCTGTTACAGTCAAATTTTTAAGTTCTCAACCATTTTGACTTTATGAATTATACCCAGTGTGATGTATATCTGCAATAAGGCAAGGCATATCTTTGCCATGCTAAGAGTCCTAGACCATTGAGATATCAGAGGTAACAATCCACAATTTTGCTCTACATCTCATTTATTTGCAACAATTTCATTAGTTTATGAGAAAAATGACAGATAGATAATTTAGTCCAATTTAGGGATATTAGTGTAGTCGATTACCTGATAATTCAGGGTTTATCAATTAATCCTAAAGACTACACTCACCCAGCCTTACAGAGGCAGCAAGGGAGGAAGAAGACAGGAGCCAATGCCTATGAGGAGCAGTGCAGAGGGAGGGAGCAGGTGGAAGCTTGTGCTCCAGGGGAGCACTGGATCCTGTGAAGTCATCTCCCCATTTTCACCCCCAACTGCTGCCTCCCACAGAGCTGATAGAGGGGCAGCTGTGCCGGCTCACTGCACAAGTCAGCTCTGCAGAGCTGCCTGCCCTTTCCTCCCCTCCCTACTCCAATGCCTCTGTGGGGTTAAACTTTGACAAAAATAAATGTTTGCTAACATTCCTAGTCCTATTCTCAAAACTATCCAACCGCCTGGGCTTTAAACTACTACATTATGGGTTAGTATTTGGGCCCTGTGTTTTTTATATGTAGATTTGGTTTTTCTTCGTAACATACCCTTAAATAGAAAAAAGTTTCCAAATCTGGTTTTGGATTAATTTTTCATGTTGTAGTACAGCCATCCATTGTCAACTTGTCTTCAAATGTTATGTATTTACACAATTTGTTAAGGGGAGGTGAGGGGGACTTGTCCTAATTAGATCTGGTATAATGTAATTTTTCTAAGGGAAAAAGTTTTGGTTTCAGATATAAATTTTGACCAGCAGTCAGAATGATTTGCTGATAAAAAAAAATGTTAACTGCATAAAACCAAAATTTATCCCACAAGAAAATTTCAGTTTTTCTTGGAGGGTGGAAGGAGTAGAGAGAAGGGAGAGAGATAAAAAAAACTGATTTTCCTCTGGGAAAATGAAAGTAACATTCCCTGGCTGTTCACTAGGATGGCACTTGTCAATTTCATTATTCTGGAAGGCAAGGTCAGAGAGGAGGAGAAAAAGCACTGTCAGGACTCCATCTTCCCCCAGTTCCCATAAATGACAAGGTGCTGAGATGAGGGGCCATCTGGAAGACCAACTTTTTTTATCTTTAAATCCCTTTCTATTAAAAAATAGTTTCAACATTTGTATCCAGATTTGGGATCCCTGAAGACCTTAAAATGTCACAGAAAGATATTTCTTTTTTTCAGCCAGTCCTAATTTAAGGTGATTTCTGGCAACTCATTCTAAGCAAACATTTAGGCACAACTAGTGTTCAAAGAATTTACATGCAAATTCTTGTCATGTAAGGGTTCTGGTGAATCAACTATAAGCACAAAAAAAACTCCTCTGTAAACAGCTGTATTCTACACCCACCCTACCATGCCATTTTTGTGCAAGGCCAAGCCCAAATAAGGCATTAAAGAACCAGGAAATCAACAAACAACTGTTGTGAAGTAGTTCTGATTGCTACATTCAGAACAAACCTTATTCAAACCACTAAAGCCAGGAAAAGACAACTAACAGAACATAGTTTTTATACACAGGGACACATTTTATCATTCCTGTAGCTACCATATCTCTCTCTCACCCTTGACTCTGCACCAACAGGAAGTAGGAATGTTAAATACCAGTTAATTGAATAGTCGAGTAACCTCAAGAATTCTTATCAGTTAGTAGATTATTCTATAGTTCCTGGTGGTGGGGCCAGCAGCCAGTGTGCCTCACTCTCAAGGAGGGCCCTGCCACTTTGTGCTGGTGCCTTTGTATCAGAGACAGCAGCGCAGGGTGCCAGGCAGGAGCTGGACTGTGAGGGGAGCAGGTTTAAAACCAACTCCCCTGGCGGATTGGCTAGCTGTCACCCTGTGCTGTTGCCTCTGATAAAGCAGCCCTTGTCTAAGGGGCATTTATGCTCCCGGACCAAACTGGAACTAATCCGGGCTGCCTGCCTGTCCAGCTCCTAATACACTTTAAATGCAGACCTACAGCAGAGGTAGGTCCTGGACACATTGCTAGTCAGTAGTGAGCCCAGCTGCTTGCCAGCCTGCTAAAAAATGTACTGGCATGGGGGGTGGGAGGGTGGGGAGGGAAACAGGAGTAGTCTACAGCATTAACCTATAAGCTTTTGCTTATTGATTAATTGACCATACTATTACATTCTTATTAGGGACACCATCATTCCACCACACTTGTTATTATACTATCCCCATGACAAAACACTACACCTAACACTACTTAGAAAGTGTAGTTTAGGAAAATAAAAGGTTAAAAGAGTCAGTTAAGGCAGTGATGTGTGGTCAGAAGTACACTGTAGTTATAGTAAGGCTTTCCTGTGCTAAAGAGGCTATGTATTGTTTGATGACGGCTTAATTTTTCATTTTTTTCATTTTCTTACTTTTCTTGCTTTTCCCATTTTCTTGCAAGCTTTTGTGGGTTTGAATCAGGTATATTCTAATTGCTCTACAAGCACCAACAGAAGTATTTACTTTACAAGTAATTAGAAACTTCAGTCACTTGGAATTTAGATTCCATTTTTAAGTGACATCATAGCTCAATGTGCTTTAAAACACAAAATACAAGGTGTGGGCAACTTAAGGACCATCACTGTCCTCAGATCAACTAATTGAAACAAGGTATTTTAATATTCTTTTAGATTCAGTTTGCAAACACCCAAAACATTTGATGTTTTCCCATTGTAATATGGAGTTTAGAAGAAGTGAAACTACTGGAAAGCAAGTAGTTTTGTGGGATTCTCTCAGCTATTCAGTCAAGGCACACTAAAATTAGAATTACAACTAATCTTAATGAGGATTTTTCTATTTAAATGAAACCAGAAACAGATTTGTGTCCCCCTACCCTCCCCACAAAAAATCCAATTTTTGTGTACGGGGTTAGTCGTTTATGGGTTTGGAATTTTTTTTATTTTAGAAGAGTACCAAATTGCATAAAAATACAACAAGTAAAGAACCAGTTTTCAGACAAGCTATTATATTATTAAGCATGTATCCTTTCTGAGTTTAAATTATAGTGCTATATTGCAAATTCATTCCATTAGTCTACCAGAACACACTTATCATTATGTATTAACAGTGACTTATCAAAAGACATACTAGATATTTCAGAGAACTGCATCCAGTTTGGTCAGCCAAATAGGCTCAAAGACAAGACAAAGCAAGGTATTTCTTGACATAGAAATTAAATTTTTTCAAAATAAAATGATCAGTCACTGGAAATGTAACCATCAACTGGCAAGATGAATGTCTCTATGCTGCTTTTATGCTGGCTTTAAATCATAGGTCATACTTCAGAATAAAATGTTTAAAATATTTAAATACTTTATTCTAAAGTACTGCACTTTCTGATTAAGCCAGGATGGGGGAAGTGAATGATCGACTCAACTACCTGATATGCCTAGGTTATTGGGTAGTTGACTACACACCTAATTCCAAGTAATTTAATGTTAAAAATGTATATAGTTCTTTGGTATAGGTATATACCATTTATAAAAAAAAAATCCATACTATACAAACATCTACTTCTTATAATAAAGAGCTTATAGGGTTTCTGACGTTTGGTATTACAAAAAAGTTTGCTTACCTGCCACACACCCACAATTGCATTGGCTACTAATATAAGTAAGATTACAAAAGGTTCTACAAATGCAGTTATTGTTTCTTCACCTTCTTCAAACCAGGCCAAAACCTGAAAGAGAAACCACACTTAATCTAAATAAATATAACACAGATATACACACACACACACTAACACAAAACTCAGCATTGTAAAACTTTAACAAATATTTATGACATTAACACTTTTATTTATTGTTTAAGGCCCAGTTAATTTCAAGATTCCTAAGGACATACATATATTTTCAAGTTAATTTTTCTGTTGGGCTATACCAAATTCAGTCCTTTTTTTGCCAATTTTGGTCACAGGCTTTTGAAAATAATGAATTTCATGATTACAGCTAGTTCAATCTGGAGTTTCATGGTGTTGTAATTGCAGAGGTCCTTACCCAAAAAGGTGGAGGGAAGGGGGAGAAGGGAGGAAAAGGGAGGGAAGCACGCTTTGATACTGCTAACCTCACTTCTGCCCTGCTGCTGGCAACAATGCTGCCTTCAGAACTTGCCTCCCAGCCAAGAGCTGCTGGACTTCAGCTGACCAGCTCGGAAGGCAGAGCTGCTATCAGTAATAGTGCAGACGTAAGGACAGCATGGTATGGTACTGCCATATTTACTCTGTGCTGCTGCCTGTAAAGAGGGGCCCCTCAGTCAGGAACTACCACTCTCTGGCCACTCAGCTCTGAAGATAGCAGTGTAGAAGTAAGGGTGGCAATACCACAACCTCTTCCCTCCCCAAAACAGCCTTACAACTTCCCTGCAACTCCCTTCTGTGTCAGGACTAGGGATGTTAAATTTAGGTTAATTTTAGTCAATGAGTAGTCAATAGAATTTCTAATTACTCGACAGGGGAAGGTAACTCCACTCAGTCCCGACTTGCGCTGGGACCAAACCCCACTGAATCTTTGCAATTTAAAAAGCAGTAGGAGCCAGGCAGCCTGCCCCCCCTTCCTGATCTCCTACTGCCTTTTAAATTGCAGAGCTGCAGTGGGGTTTGGTTCTGATGCAAGCTGGGACTGAGCAGGGCTTCCTGCCCTGACAGTAGCAGCCCCTGTCCGTGGGGGGGGAGGGTTTCAGCTCCCTGCAGGGACCCCTGCAGACAGGGGCTGCTTTACAGCAGCAGCCTCTGTCCACAGAGGGTCCCAGCTGGAAGTTGGGATCCCCCACAGATCGGGGCTGTTACCCCCTGGGACCTGCCTCTGACAGAGGCAGCAGGGGGGAGGAGGCAGAGAAAGTGCTGGGAGGAACTGGCTTTTAAGCAGGCCCCCCCCCGCCCCACACTGTCTCGGATTTAAAGGAAGCAAGTGGAGGGGTGGAGTGGGGAGGAGGAAGAAATGCAAATAGTCGACTAATCAACTACTTTTACATCCCTGGTAGAACACCTCCCCGCCCCCCATTTGAGAAATCCTGGTCTCCCACATGAAGTCTGTATAGCATAGCTGTGGGGGAAAAAATCAAATAACTCCAATTGTGTCTAAGGGGGGGGGAAAACACTGGAGGAAATCAAAACTCTCTAAAAGAAAACTGCTGTCAGGGTTAAAAGTTTTCCAGACCTCTCTCCCTGTAACAGAAAGAAATCATCTTAACTCTAATCAAGACCCTTACAATGCCTCCTATCTCAACTTCATGGAGACTCCTAGTCTGTCACAATTTGTCATGTAAACCCTTATCTTTGTCACAGTTTGCCTTGTAGACTCCTCCACTCAAGTTCTCATGTGCCTTTGTTTTGTAAAACTTACTTCTAGCACTCCTGGTGTGAACAGAAATGTCTCAGTACTTCTGCTGAGACTTTGATATGTTAAGGAAAACAATCAACAACTAAACTGTCTGAGCATTCTGTATAAAGGATCCCTGTCTCAAGGCTGCTGCTGCTCACATTGGTAGCCGTCAGCCTGCATAATAAAGTTTTCCTTCTAGATTTCTCTCCTGCCTCACTGCTTTGACCTCCAGCCTCGGACCCATCTGGGGGCTCTGTACCCCAGGGGAGCGAGATTTTCCCGACATAGCACACAGTGTCCACCGTGACTGGCAATTCCTGTGCCACATCAACCTCCAATTCTACTCCCATATGACTCATAACTCCAACCTCACCTCAACCCCCAGTTCCACTAATACCATGAACCCCAATTTTATTCCTACCACAACCAATAATTCCACCCCAAACCACTGTCTCTGCCACCTCCATCTCCAGCTTGACCCTTCCCCTCCTTCAGAAAAGCACACAAACTAGAGTTTACAGGGAGAGATTAGATTGCATAATCCGTGATGCATTTTTCATGACTGAATGTAGTAGGTCCCTATCTATGAGCCACATCTTGGAAGACTGAAAATTATTTTTCTTCTTCCATGTTCCCCTCTCTCCCTACAAAATTGTATGCTACTACAAACTCATTAAAATGTTTGTCTAAAACACTGGCTTTAAAGCATTTGTTTCAGAATAAAATTCTAAATTGGCTTTGCAAAACAAAGCAAAAATAAGGCAAATTAGCACGATGGCAAGAAAGTACACTGAAAAATTACCAGTGTTTGTGTATCTATGAATCAATTACAAAACAGATTTTACAAACCAGTGGCCAGTCACGAAAAAAGTCCAATTAGATTATAAAGTCACAATTTTTAAAAAAGCTTTAGGTTTCTCCTAACTGGCCTCTAGTTTGTATTCTGGCACAGAACAATGTTATCAATTCACAATATCAATGAATGGGTTAGTCCAGCTTCCCCTACAACTGATACTGACAGTGTGGTGATGAGGATTTTCCACAAATACTTCCCAAGTGAAATGCCTTTCTTCTCCACTGAGAAAAAAAAGAGACTACATAAAAGGTGAACAAAATGAATTTCATTAAAACCTTTAGAAGCTTAAAACAGGAAAAAGTTGGAAAAACACAACATCTGGTGGTTTAAACTCAAAATACAATTATGGCTGCTGATAGCATTCCTCTTAAACTGTCCAGGAGGAGCACTTGTTAGTCTCACGAAAATAACAGATCACAGACGGAAAAAAAAAAGTTTCCCCAATAGAAAATAAAAAAAAGCACTAAGTCAACCTGGAGCGTTCTATGCAGTTTTTTCCTCCATTTAGCTTTAATTCATTCCCAAACAGAATGGCCATACTGGGTCAGACCAAAGGTCCATCTAGCTCAGGATCCTGTCTGCTGACAGTGGCCAGCACCAGGTGCCCCAGAGGGAGGGATCACAACAAGTAATTGTCACATGATCCCTCCTCCGTCACCCACCTCCAGAGAAGCAGAGGCTAGGGATATCATGCCTACCAATTCTGGCTAATAGCCATTGATAGACCGAACCTCCATGAATCTAGCTAGCTCTTTTTTGAACCCTGTTATAGTTCTAGCCTTCACTGCATCCTCTGGCAAGGAGTTCCACAGCTTGACTATGAGCTAAGTGAAGAAAAACTTCCTATTGTTTGTTTTAAACCTACTGCTTATTAATTTCATTTGGTGAAACCTAGATCTTTTATTGTGAGAATAGGTAAATAACTTTTCCATATTCACTTTCTCCATACCAGTCGTGATTTTGTAGACCTCTATCATACCTCCCCCCCCCCCCACTCTCCTCTTTTCTAAGATGAAAAGTCCAAGTCTTTTTAATCTCTCTTCATATGGGCCATGTTCCAAACCCCTAATCATTTTTGTTGCCCTTGTCTGAACCTTTTCCAATGCCAAAATATCTTTTTTGAGATGAGACGACCACATCTGCACACAGTACTCAAGACATGGTCATACCATGGTTTATATAGAGGCAATAAGATATTTTTTGTCTTATTCTCTATCCTTTTTTTAATGAGTCCTAACAATCTATTTGCTTTTTGACAGCCGCTGCACACTGAGTGGATGTTTTCAGAGAACTATCCACAAGGACTCCAAGATCTCTCCCTTGACTAATTGTAGCCAAATTAGTCCCCATCATATCGTATATATAGTTGGGATAAATGTAAAGTAATGTACAATGGAAAAATTATCAACATTAAATTTCATTTGCCATTTTGTTGCCCAATCACTTAGTTTGGTGAGATCTTTTTGAAGCTCTTCACAGTCTGCTTTGGTCTTAACTATCTGAGCAATTTGATATCATCTGCAAATGTTGACACCTCACTAGATCCTCTCTCTAGATCATTTATAAATAAGTTAAATAGGATGGGTCCCAGGACAGACCCTTGGGGGACACCATTAGTTCTGAAAATGGAACATTTATTCCTACCCTTTGTTTCCGGACTTTTAATCGGTTATCAATCCACAAAAGGACCTTCCCTCTTATCCCACGACAACTTACTTAAAAGCCTTTGGTGAGGGACCTTGTCAAAGTCTTTCTGGAAATCTAAGTATACTATATTCACTGGATCCCCTTGTCCACATGTTTGTTGACCACCTCAAAGAACTCTAGCAGATCAGTAAGGTATGATTTCCCTGTAAAGAAACCATGTTGACTTTCCTCCAACAAATTATATTCATCCATGTGTCTGACAATTTTATTCTGCACTGTAGGACAAGGCACCTAATGACTATATACGTGTAAGGCTTCAGATGAGGTTTGTGGTAGGGACGTAAAGGGCATGCTTGCTGGGGTAACTGGCACCTGACCCAGCCAGGGCAGCTCCCGACCCTCAGTGTGACATGTCACTTAAACATACAGTTTAGCCACTTAACCTTTTAAACAGGATTTTACATCCCTAGTTTGGAAATAGTACAGGGTTTTGGTCATATACAAATCTGAAGTACTTCAGGCACACAAAGGCATATCCATTGATTAAGTTGAGACAGAAATTCTGCCATAACCGAGGGGACAGTCTAATTCTTTAGTTAACATGCTGAACAGAGAGCCCATTAAGTGACAAATGGGAAAAATGTGTAGTACTACTTAGTGCCAGTAGTCCAGCAACAGCATTATAAATAACTGACAAACTCAGAATCACCTTACCAAGTGGCCAGAAAGCAAGCAGTTACTAAAGACACTATCATTCCACTATCGTACTGTATTAAAACTATTGCTCAATTGGGTTATGTGCTAAAATGTTAAAAAGGACGAAGGAGCAACAGCATGAGAGCCTTGAAGGGAAACAATCTGAACCACCAAAATGAGAGCAAATTGTATGAGCCTAGAGAAAACATTCAGTATTATGAAAAGCAAGGCATCTTCGTGTTAGGCTCAGTTTAGAGTGGTTGTATAGTATAGTTGAAGAGTACAGAGGTTTCTAGCTTCTGTTCTACCAGAATCTTTCATTGACTCATTGGCTGCATCTAAGACTAATCTTAACTGTATGCACAATGGAGGAAAAAAAAAAAAAAAAAAAAGCCACATTTCAGAGGGTATGTCTAGACTACATGCCTCTGTCGGCAGAGGCATGTAAAATAGGCTACTCAACATAGTCATAGGCTTCATTAAAATTAAAATGGCCACCACGCTGTGCCGGCTCAGCTGATCATCAGCACAGCACATGAGTCAAGATGCAGATTGGTCAACAGGGGAAGCCTTTGTCAACCGCTCCCTTATGCTTAGTGAAACAAGGTTTACAGGAGTGGTTGACAAAGGCTTCCCGTGTCGACCAATCCACGTCTTGACTCGCGTACTGTGCTGATTATCAGCTGAGCTGGCACAGCACGGTAGCCATTTTTATTTTAATGAAGCCAAGGATATTTAAATCCCCGCTTCACTATGTCGGGTGGCATGTAGTCTAGACATACCCCGAGGTCCTATGAGGAATAGGTAATTGTCTTTGAATATATAAAGCACTGGAAACACGAGTGCTTTTCCAACATACATATCTGCATGTTAGATTAGCCACATATAGATGTGGCTGCCTCAGTAAAAACTAAAATGTTATAGGAAAACTAGGGGGCTGTGCCCCTGTTTGCTATGCATGCCAATCCCTCCCCAACCCCATGCTATGGCCACTGCATGCATCAGCCCTCTTCATGGCTGATGGGAAATTTCCCCCTTCCCACCCTGCTCTCCATGGTAAAAGGAGTCTCCCCCCACCCTGCTCCAACTAGACTCCCCACAGGGTGTGGTTATTCCCCACTGAGAGGAACCCTCTGATAGCCCCATCCTCCCCAGAGCACACCCGTTGGAAGGAGCCATGGGGGGGTTCCGGATCAGGCTCCTCAACATGTTATGTTTGAGGGGAGGTAGTGCTGCCCAACCTTGTCCCTGTGACTCCCTGAGGAGCGGCAGCCCCTTCCCTTCCCCCAAAGGCGGGTCCGCTCTCTTCCAACCTTCTCTGTGGCTCCCCCTCAACCCCGTCTCAGCCCAACAGAGCTGCAATGATGTTATGCTGGTCCCCCATCCCCACTGCTTCCCATCCAGATGCCTCCAGCCTTGCATCTGCTTCTGGATCTGGGGCCCCACTGCTCCACAACACAGTGGGGAACTGATGCCTACCTCAGGCCAGGCTGCTAGCCCTGACAGGTGACAATCTAGAGAATTTGCTGGGCCACAGAAGGTCAGTATAGTCTAGCAGCATTACCAGCACTGTCACTGCTTACTGGGCTTCTAATACAATTAGAAGTAAATTAGAGCTAAACAGCAGAACACCAAGTACCAGGACTGCTGGCTGTAAACAAACTTTATAAGCTTGTGGGAAACTTGGCCACACCTATAAGTGGACATCCAGACACTAAGAAAGGGGTACAAAGTATGCACCAGTAACCAAGCCAGCAATAAACTGGATGATCATGAAAACAGTTAGAAAAAGTAAAAAAGTATTTTTATTTTCTAAAAAAAAGCCTCACTGTCAATTTTTAATACCAGCCCACATATGGTCTCAAATGACTAATCTATTATTACAGGCAGTCCCCAGGTTACGCACAAGATAGGGACTGTAGGTTTGTTCTTAAGTTGAATCTGTATGTAAGTCGGAACTGGCGTCAGCCGCTGCTGAAACTGATCAGTTTCAACCGCGGCTGAATCTGGACGCCAGTTCTGACTTACATACAGATTCAGCTTAAGAAACCCAGGCGTCCCCAAGTCAGCTGCTGCTGAAACTGATCAGTGGCTGATTCCAGGAAGCCTGTGGCAGAGCAATTCTGCCTCGGGCTTCCTGTAGTCAGCCGCTGGTCAATTTCAGCAGCGGCTGACTTGGGGACGCCTGGGGCAGAGCACCCCAGCTGCTCTGCCCCAGGCGTCCTGATTCAGCCGCTGCTGAAACTGACCAGCAGCGGCTGACTTGGGGACGCCTGGGGCAGAGCAGCTGGGGTGCTGCCGGGTTGGTCCGGAGCGGCGCTGCGGGACCAACCCGGCAGCCCCCAGCTGCTCTACCCCAGGGGTAGGCAAGAAAAGCTTGGTCTGCTGGGGGGAGGCACTAGCTGCACCCCCCCCCCCCCAGCAGACCAGGGAGAGAGGGGTGGCGGGACCACCCAAGTCCTCCACGGCTTTGCTCCGTCTCCCTGGTCTGCTGACCTGGGAGACGCGGAGCAAAGCCGCAGAGCACGCGGGCAGCGGGACAGTCCAGGCGCACCGTGGCTGTCCCACTGCTGGCGTGCTCCGAGGCTTTGCTCCCCATCTCCCTGGTCTGCTGGAGCCAGCGCAGTCCCAGATCCCCATCCACTGTCCCGCGCGCAGAAGGGCAGCAGGGGAACAAAGTCCCCAGTGCATGATTGACCAGCATTTTAGGTACTGCGCCGGCTGTTGGGGCAGAGGAGAGAGCAGCCCGCACACTTCTGGGACCTGGTGTGCAGCTGTAGAACTGTCCCGATGCCGCAGGAAGCCTGTGCTACCTCCGTTGACACTGGGAGTTCAGTGCGGCGTTCATCTTGGGGGCTGCAGGCAGCGAGGCGGGTTCTCATGAAAATTTTTCTGAGGCCCAGTATTTTTTCCCTAGGGGCCAGTACTGGGCTGCGGACCACAGTTTGGGAAACGCTGGAATACAGTATACAAAGAGTGGAAGTTCAGAAATGAAATCCATTACCCAGGAAATGATACCTACTGATCCACTAGAAAAACTGGAGTCTTGGCAGTGGGCAAAACAGAGGGTTTTTCCCCCCCACTTGAGAATGTCTACCTCAGATGCAAAAATATTAAAACAAAATGTCACCCTACCAATAAAAGGTCTTAGACCAGTTAAAATGGATTCCTTTTACCTTTCCAACCTTCTGATAAGGAAGATGGGAGGGAGCAGAAAGCTTATTTTCCCAGATCATTTTTATTTTTAACATGTAATATATTTTGAGGGGGAAAAACCTAACAGTGCCTGAAAACTATCACCTTTTTTGTATTTCTCTAGAGTCCAGTCTGGACTATGTGAATAGTGCATGTTTTTATTTAAATGAGTCTATTTTACTGGATAGTACAAATGTAATGTACAAATTAATAGGGGGCATTTTATTTGTGGTAACAAGAAATGATTCTACGCATAAAATTGCCAGAGAGTAAGATTTTCATTTGACAAGTTTCACTCTGTTACTTATGATGAGATCAAAACTTTCCTTGCTAATTGTTACTGAAAAATAAAAAACTCGACTGTTATAAAGGAAAACTTTTGTTATTGAGTTAACAGACTGCAACTACATGCAGCATGTGTGACCCCATGTTTCTGAATATACAATTGCTTTGCTATGTACTTAATGGCAGCAGAAAAAAAGCAGTAGCATTTGGGAATTTAAGTTCTTACACTTCTACAAGAGAACATTTTTAAAAGGTTCATAAATTACTTTTGAAAGCTCTGATCTTTCATCATCATCTGATATCTTAGGTGAACCTGCATAATCTGAGTTTTGCTAACCAAGCGTTATACACCAACATTATCGGTAGCTTATGCAACATGCACTCATTATTCCAGATCTAATAATCAGCTTGTTCTCAGGATGTTTTAAGACAATCCTGAAGTCCTTGCATAGAAAATTCTCTTCAGTGGTGCAGTTTTCCATACTTGAGGACTAAAACATCAGTCTATACATACCAATTAGGGATGTGTATAATGCACGTCTTTACTGGGCTACATTCACAACAACGTGCAGGTTGGACCTCTCTGGTCCAGCATCATCAGGATCTGACCGGTACCGAATGAAAGAATTTGATGGACATGAGGAGGTCTCCTGCTACCAAGCCCAATGCCTAACCCTCACTCACCCACAATCTGGCTGGGCTGCTTGCCCAGCTGCTGTCAACTCTTTAGGCAGCACAGGTTCCGGCTCCTGCCATGGTTCCCTGCCCCTATGCTGTCGGAGGCTGCTGCAAAGATCACACTGTCTTCAGCCAAGCTACTGAACTTGTGCCATCCCTGGCTGGCCCACCAGCCCTTAGGCTCCTAGACTGTCTGGTTCAGAAACATCTGTGGACCTGCCAGATGATGGGTGTTACCAGACCAGAGTAAGGATTACATTTTGATTAATCGAACAGTTAATGGGATTTCCATTGACTATTTGATGGGTTGATTAAGAACTTCCACATTCTGTGTTTGAAATGTACAAGAGCCCCAGTGGGGCTTGTACATTTCAAAGCTGGCCCACTGCCTGGAGCCCGGTGCCAGCAGGACTCCCCACTTGGCTCTGGGCTCCACATGGCATTCCATCTTTGAAATGTACAGGAGCCCAAGCAGGGACTCTTATACATTTCAAAGTTGGCCACTGCTGAGCTCCTGCCCCCTCTCATAGAACTGGAAGGAACCAGCTTTTAAGCTGGCTCCCTCCAGCACCCTTTCTTCCCCCACTTGCTGCCTCTTTGTAATAGAGGAAGCAAGGGCGGGAAGCAACTAGTTGACTACATCCCTAAACCAGAGAATGCAGGTTTTTGGAGGTACAACCTATACAATTTTAATCTAACACTATAACTAGAACATTTCCAGAGCTCCCATCTGTAAGCCTGATTTGGTTTAAAGGGGTTGGTAATAGCAGTAGTAAATAACGCTCATTTTATGATCCTGTAATTTAGGCAACCAGTTAGAAATACTTTACCTAGTTTCTCATATTGGACACGGTGTAGTCTATTGCATTAGGAAAACATTAAGGTTGCATGGCGAAGTGCAAAAGTCAGATAGTGCAGGTTACTTTTAACTCTGCTCTCTTGTAGGTATATGTGCATTATACTACACTAAATGATTTACTATTTATTAAACATTTTTGACATTAAACAATAAGTCAGTCTTACAACATATTCTAGATTAAATGCACTCAAGAAAATAAGCTTGCCTGTAAATTCTTGCTAACGGGCTCATTCTCTGAATTGTAACCAAGAGAGAGCTAACTAAGCCAGTGGTGTTGCACACGTGGATCCCTTTGCTGAAACTTACTCCTGTGAAGTCCTATAGATTCTGGTAAGACATTTTGGGAAGAGTCCATGCCTACCCAAGATTTTTTTTGTTGGGTCAGGTGAATTACTTAAAAAAACATATCTCGGGGAGAAGAAAAAAGTTAAGTCATATACTTGAGGAACAGGACAATGAAGATGGTCCATAATGCAAGAATGAAAAGTTACAAAAGTATATGCATCTAAGGCTTTAGAATAGCAAATCTCTTTAATATCCAACATACCACATATACAACTCAATAGGTACTTAACATATCATTTTAGTAATTTAAATAAGTAAAGATATAATGGGCTACGATGTCACTACTATACAGTACCTGCCTACTACCAAACTGCAATCCATATAACTCCAGTTGGTGTACAAACTACAACTTGAGAATCACTAATATTACTGTAAGATATGTAAGAATAAGTATGTAATACAATAATAAAGATGGAGAGGCAAGGTGTCATGTGCAAGCTTAACTTTCTCAATTCCTTACTTGAGTGCTTATGCATGCAGTAACATAAGGGAGTTTTAAAACAATGGATGCCTGCACAATATAGAAGACATTCTCTTGCAAGAAAAATATTCCATACAGAACCCCCTATTCCATATACCTTGCAAAGTCCACCAGGGGAACCTTAGAAGTTGGGCAGTTTTTAATCTTACAAGATGAGCAATGAAAGAACAAAGATCTCTCTAGAGATCTAGCACAATTAATACTTGCCAACATTATGGTTTTTACAGCACAAGTAATTTAACTATGCACTGGTGTCTTACAGGCCTCCTTGAAGACATGGAAACAAAAAACAGGACTAGCACTTTAAAGATTAACAAGATGGTTTATTAGGTGATGAGCTTTCGTGAGCCAGACCAAGACACTGTGTGATTTTCAAAGACTGAACTCTCAACACAAAACCAATTTTCACTGGGACACTCAAACACACTTCACAATCAAGAGTATTTCCTTGCCTAATTCCAACACTGAACCTCTTAAGATGGTTCAGCAATAATGCAGTTCAAAAAATACTTTTCAGAGATTAAAAAAAAAGTTGTTGCAAAGTATATTTCTCCTTCCCCTCATACATATGCTCAAAGGCATTAGAACCATTCTGTTACAAAACTTTCTGAATGTTTAATTTTTGGACAAAGACCAGGTCCATAAAATTTCAGCTGAGGTGAACTTTCAGAAAGTTACAAACTGAAAATGAGGATGACAACAGCAGCTATTATGCAATTTCAACTTTACTTCCTGCTACTGCTATACAAGGCTTTGTTATCATCCAAGAATTAGTTATAGCTGTCTCCCTGATCAACGAGATTACAGAAAATATTTTAGGGTTACTCACAACATATTACAGTAATCCAAATTAGTAAAATCTGTTTCTGATCTTGCTCCCGTTGAAGTACGTTAACTTCAAAAGAAACTCTGTGTGCTGCCAAAGACTTAACAATACATAAACCAGGACTTCGGATTCCCAGTTTTAACCAAAAAGATGGTGTCTAAAGCATCCATGACAACAACAAATTTGTTTAACCCAACACACACTAGAAAAAACACCAGAAATGGTTCCTTGTATTTAAACAGTTGCCTACATGGAGCAGAAATGCATACCACAAAGGTATGATCTGAGGAAGTGGGTCTGGCCCACGAAAGCTCATCATCTAATAAACCATTTTGTTAGTCTTTAAAGTGCTACATTGTCCTGCATTTTGCTACCACAAAGGTGTGATTTCTAAAGTGCATTAATGTATTGCATAATAATTGGTTCATGTAGACTATCTGTTTGGGCGTACTAGAGATTCCCAAATCCATTTTAAAGTAGTATTCTATTAAAGAGCGGTACAGGTCATCATAAATTACTCATTCCAGCAAAGAGGAACACCCCCCCCCCCCCGGCTCTCCAAAATCTAAATTTTGGACATTATATATTATATAAAGCTCAAAAATTGCTAAAAATAAGCCTCTCCCCCTCCAAAATTATATCACTAGATTCCAAAAAGCAAAGCCCCTACAGATTAAGGCAACTAAAGTGACCCTGATGCACTTCATTTTAAAACTAAAAATCAGTTAATACTCTGTGTACACTTCTTGTCACCTAAAAAAACTGCTTGTGGTTTTCACATAATATTGTAATTGTAGTATTACAAACCCTCATTCATTTTTCAAGACTTAGGCCATCTAGTTACCAATGATTACCATATATTATAAATTGTGCTAAATCATCCTCAGGATAGTGATCCAATGCTAAAGATTAAATTTTACCTCAACAATATGTACAATTTATCTTTCCATGTAACATTTAAAATTCCCTCAGTAGCAGTTAAAGGCCATAAGTTTCATACCTGCTGTATACTTAGAAATGAAGAGCTTTCAGAACTAGTATCTGAGTTAAAATTATTTGATTGTCTCAAATATTTTATGGAACAAAAATGTGTGTGAACTTAGCATAGTTGCTTGAAAGATACCAGAACTCAATTAAAATCTAATAAAGCTTTTATAAAGAGTAAAAATCAAGCCCCAAGAAAAAACAAAACAAAACAGAAGAACTTATAAAATTATCTTTGACTCTTACAGAAACACCAGAAGCAAGCAAAAATGGGAGTGAAGTAGTCATAGAATAATGCCAATACAAATATTACTAGAAGTATTTCTATTTTAGCTAACAATTTTCAGGCCAGGTGCTTAATATGTTTTACAAGTATATGTTCCCCACTTTTAAAGGAGTGGAAACTTCAGGCATAGAAATCTGAAGTAATCCTTTCCAAGGTCCACAGGTCACATCAAACTGAGGAAAGAACCTAAATATCTTAGCATTATATCCTGTACTAGAGTCACTAACTGAGCAGAATTACTTCAGCAAACTAGAAGGTGAACGCTTATCTTGTTGTTTAATAAATTCAGTAAACATATTAGCAAACTGCATTTGGCCTTGTATATTATTTTAGCTTTGTCAGTTTAGCACAGTGTTTAAATACTCTGTTAGCTCACAACACAATTTCCACTTTGGTGAATCTGATGTTGGAAATGAAGCTGGATGTACATTACTAGTAGTAACTCACGCATTATAAAATTCCACTACTTTTTAGAATAATCACTCTTTCCCACTCTAGTTCTGATGGATGCAACGTTCATACCATTTACAAAATCCTACCTACCTCCCACTGAAAAACTAGATTTTCAGTCTAGGGATGTTAAATATCGGTTAACTGAAGAGTTGATTAACCTCATGAATACTTATCAGTTATTCAACTAGTGAGGTTGGCAGCCAGTGTGCTCCGGCCCCCACTACCGAGGAGCCCCCTGCTACACAGCAGCAGCACAGGGTGCCAGATGGGAGCTGGTCCGTGAGGCAAGCCAGTTTAAAAGAAACAGCTTCCCTTGCAGACCATCTGCCTGTTGCCCCATGCTACTGCCTCTGATACAGAGGCAGCAGCAGCCCCAGTCCAGGTGGAGGTCTGAGCTCCTGGACCCAGCATGAAGAACTGAGCCAGGCTACCTGCCCACCTGGGTCCTAATACACTTTAAATGCAGAGCCACAACAGGAGTAGGTCGCAGACCCAGCGCAGGCTGGGACTGCGCCAGGCTGCTGGCCAGCCTGCTAAAAAATTAACTGGTGGAGGGGTCGAGGGGTGGGGAGGAGAGAATGCATGTAGTCTATACCATTAACGTATAAGCTTTTGCTTATCAGTTAATCAACTACACAATTAGATCACTAGTTCAGCCATTTGTCAAAATTGCTACTGCCAGCCATATTTCCGCCCAAGAAATATCAAAGTGATTAGAATGTATCTTATTCCATAGGCAAACTCAATGCGAATCCTTGTTGAAACCCTCTTTTTTGAAACTGTTATTAGTTTTGTATTATCAGAAGCCTTCACTGGCCCAGAATCAGCAATGCACAACAGGAGAGAAACAGGTTCTTAAAAATCATCTCAGTTTAAGGCTGATCATTTGCCTCAGTCTATCTTCATAGTCACTGTCGGCAGACAGGATACTGGGCTAGCCTTTGGTCTGACCCAGTATGGCCGTTTTTGTTTATAATTTGTTGAACTTTGGCAGAGGGCTATACTGCTAGAAATCAACACAAATTCCACTTTATTAATTTAGCTAATAAAAGACTAACATCTATTTTTCTGATCACAGTTAAGCTACAATTCCTCAGGTGGAAGTCAATGTCTATTTGGCAGATTTAACTAACAATTTCTAGCATTTTGCACATTATTTAAGAAAAACAAACAGAAACCAATCATTCTTTTCTATAACATGTTAAGAACATATGCAGCACCAACACCTTTCTCCAGTATTTAGGTTTCAATTCTTTTCCAGTTCCTTAGCAACCATATATCCCATATACACTGCATAAAGAACCTACTCAAACATATATTTAAAAAAAATAATTTAGTATATTTTGTCCTTTCAATTCTGTATGCAAGATGAGGAGTTTACTTTACAAAAAGACTATCCAAAGGTCAATTACCAAATTTGGTCAACCATGGTGCCATCATTGCTGTCATCATTCTTGTCACTGTCAAAAGCAACAACTGTCACCTTGCTATTATCAGGGAGAGAAGGCAACTGAAATATTCCCGATGCAAATTCTATTTACAGTTTGCACTTTACCCACAAACCTTTCCAGTGGTCATTCATTAAGCCTGATTAGGATCAAATCAAAAGCAAAAACAATGACCAGCCAAACTCATAATCATGGTTGGTTTTAAAAGCCAACAAAAAAAAGGACTGGGAAATTCCATCTCAAGTATGTATACAAATCTGATTGATTTTTATCTCTACATGCTTTTCACAATTCTGGGTCTGGTTTAATTGTATGGAAGAGAATTATATACAACATATATGTAGTGTATACAGAAAATTAATGTCTAAAACATGCAAAAGTTAACCTTAGCAGGATAACCAATTTAAAAACTTGCATGCAATTTATTTTTTTTCCTCATAGTAGAACTTGTGTAAATTAAGGAATAACCCTTTCCTTCAATATTTTATATACACATACAGTATCCTCATTTGTTCAACGTGTGAAAAGTCTGAAAAATATTTTACTTACAAAAGATATACAAGCTGCCAACAGTAAAATTCTAACTAGTAAGTCTTCAAATTGTTCAATCACAAGCTCAAGTAAGGATTTTCCTGCAAAATATAAAAGGCAGACATATTGCATTTTAAATATACACAGAAAGAGGCAAAATTATGGATAAGAAACATCAAAAGATTGTGCAATCTTTCTTACCTTCTTCAGCAGGTAATTCTGCAAGAAGCACAGATTTTCCCAAGGATCATGTCAAAGAGAAAAGGGTGTTAGATAATTATTTAGCTATTATAAAACATAGAATCATAGAATACTAGGACTGGAAGGGACCTCAAGAGGTCAGAGTCCAGTCCCCTGCCCTCATGGCAGGATCCAGTACTGTCTAGATCATCTCTGATAGACATTTATCTAACCTACGCTTAAATATCTGCAGAGATGGAGATTCCACATCCAACATTAAAGATTATTTCTGAGCTAGCTAAAATGCTACAAAACTAAATTCTATCCGATCATATAGATATGAAGTTCATATTTGAAAGCAATGCTAAGTAGTATAATTAAGGTGCCACTTTTCAACAAGAATTGGAATGGGCCTTGCTAATTCTGCCATTTATGCTGAATACATTTTAGCAACGATCTAGTGAAGTAACAATTCAATCAAGTCATCTCTCTTGCCTACTATATTACTTCTGGTGCTGCTGCATGCAAAGAGCCACAGGCTTCAACCGTGCTTTCGACTCCAGCAGAACACTGACTTCCCTTCACATCCACTTTACCAAAAACTAAGACAAGTACTTCACTATCTCATCTTTCTATTTAAGAACTGCCGTCTCCCCATCTATTACCTCTCTCTGTAAATCGGTTCTGCAATGCAACTGGCACAAAAGAAAGCTATAGAAATAAAGCCCCGCTGCATTGTTTTCTGAACATTTTAACACCACCACCAAAGCACCCTTGATTCTGAGTCAAAGAACGACGTTTGGCTGGGAGCGTTGGGAACCGTAAAGAAAATGAAGGTCATTACAGGATAAAAGGAGGCACACACAAAAAAGCGTGTGCTTTATTTAAGGATAGAAGCGGATTTCCCAACAAGGTGAAAGGAAACCGAGGTGGCACCCTCCACGCTGAAGCAACCCGGAGCGCCCAGGGTATAAAAGAAACCCACGAGGTGGAGTTCAAGTCAGCCATCTTCTCTCTCCCTCGCTCCTATTCCGGGTCCTGAGTCAGATGCCGGCATCGCACACACAGGTTAGGCCTTGCAACAGGGCCCTAAGGAGGATGAGAGGGAGAAAGAGGCTCCCACCACGCGGCGGCAGCTTCCCCCCAGCAGCGGCAGGCCGTGGGTCACCTACCGTTGGCGCCCCATCTCTCCTTGAGCTTCTTGACTTGCTCCAGGCTGAGCCCCGTGCTCTCGTTCACGCCGAAATAAGCCAAAACTTCCTCCACCGTCTTGGTGTGAGCGTTCTCCATGGCCGGGCCGGCAAATGGTGTCTCTCCTCCGCTTCCTCCTTCTCAGCAGCCGCCGCCGCCGGTCCTCCCCTCAGCCCGCTCGGTGCCTCGCTCTCTCCCCCAGCGGGTCCCCAGCCGCCCCCGGGGGCTTCTCACCATAGACCTACACCGCAATAGGGATCCTGGGAGCGCTCCTCTCCGGCACCCCCCTTCGCTCCGCACCGGGGGGACTCGCCCCCGCCCGCGAGGGAACACAGCCGCCCCCTGCACTTCCTAGAGCCGGGCTGAGCGGCACTCCCCTGCCCGGCAGCCGTTTGGGGGCCACGAGGCAAGGCCGCCTCGCTCTCTCCGGGACGCGCTGGGGTACCAACCGCCCCCGCCGCACTCGTGGAGGGAATTTAGCCCCCCCCCCCCGTTTCTCCTCAGTCGGGGACCTGTCCCTGCCGCCGCCCGGGGGTGCGAAGGAATCGTATCGCCCCGCGCTCCTCGGAGGGGTGTGAAATGCCCTGGCTCCTCTAGGGGGCGGAGCTGCCCTGGGGGTCGTTAACCGCCCCCGGTCCCTCTAGGGGAGAGCGTGCAGTGCCCCGCGGGTGGGATCCGCTCCCGGCGCGCTCCAGCGGGCGGTGTAGCCTAGGCCGCTGTCCCCGGCTCGCGGCGCTGCTAGTGCTGCTGCTCCGCTCCCTCCCCAGCGCGGGCTGAGCCAGCGGCGGCTGCTCTAATAGAATTTATCGGAGCCAACTCGCCGCTGCCCCTCTCGCGGCCGCGGCATGTGGACGCCGCTCATTGGCCGCCAGCGGGGAACGGGGAGGAGGGAGCAGCCCCGCCCGTCCGAACCCGGATCCCAAACGCTACCAGCAAGCAAGGGCCCGCCCGCACCGCGACTCTGCGGAGCGCCGTGTCCCTCGCCGCTGGGACCAGCACGCGGGCGGGCGCCAAAAGGAAAAAGGCCGCCGCGACCGCTTCCCTGCCAACGCGGCTCTGTGAGGCGCGGGAGCAGCCTCCAGTGGGCTGGCGGCTTGCCCCGGCGTGACCGCCAGCGGCTGCTCCCTGCCCTTGCGTGAACCTCGCTACGGCCGGGGCGGGTGGAAGGCTGGCCTGTCCCACTGGCCTGATAGGAGCCGCGCCCCGGCATGGCGTGGGGGAGGGACCCCCTGTCCTAAGAGCCCCCCAGCACGGCAGGGGGGTGCCCCTCTTCTGAAAAGACCCGGGCTGGGCCAGGGCTGACCCCTGTCCTGACAGGCACCTGCATCCCGATAGCCCCCCAGCACAGTGCAGGGAGCTGCCTTTTGTTCCGTCCGGCCCCCAGCATGGTGGGGGGCTGCCCCCTGTCTTGACAGCCCCCTGCATCGTGACACCAGCCCCCCCCCCCTCAGCACAATGCAGGGAGCTCATTCTTGTTCTGTCAGCAATGTGGGGGGTTTGTCCCCTGTTCTGTCAGGTCCCCTGGCATGCGAGGAGCTGCCTTATATCCTGACAAGCTCCTGTGCTGACACAACCTGCATCCTGACAGCACCGCAGCACAGTGCAGGAAGCTGCCCCTATCCTGACAGGATCCTCAACTTGGTGTGTGTGTGTGTGTGGGCAACACAGGTAAGAGAATGGGGACGAGTGGAGCAGAGAGAGAGGTGGGATGGAAAAGTCCCTCCCTGTCCCCAGCCCAGCCACAACTTGATTCTCCCCTGCCATTATCCCAACATTAACTAGGTCCCCACTAACCCCTCTCAATGTCCCTTACAAAGCCTCAATTCCCACCCCTCACCAATCCTAATACCCCCACACGCACACTTCTGGCTCACACTGTACACAATATGTCCAAACTGACATACAAGCAGTGTGTCACCAACATACACACATACATGCACCATCTCATGCTCAATACCACAATGAGTGACCAATGCCCTTCAACGAAACTCAAAATGCAACAGTAACTGACGTACCCAGTCACAGACTTCAAGTAACAGATATAATACATGCCATGGATTGAGGGACACCAACTCCAGCTGATGTGGGGGGGTATGTTCACACTATAATCACAAGGTGTGATTGCAGCTTGTGTAGACATAACTGAACTACCTTTAATCTAGCTAACTCAATATCAGAGCAGTAAAGACATTGCAGCTCAGGCTTCAGCCTGGGCTGGACAAGCTTGCACAGAATTCTGGGTAATTATTCAGGCTGCTAACCTGCACTGCCACATGGACTTTTACAACCCTTGACTGGAATATAGGCATACTGTGAGTGACACACAGTACTGACAGTGTGAATTTACATGCTGAGCAATACACAGCCTCACACAACATACCCTACAAGTACTCAGCAGCAACCAACTTACTATGTATAGACATACTGGCTCATACGTGTGTACATGAAACCACTTAACATATAAGTTGATGTTGACACACATTGTACACGCTTAACTTCACACCAACTAATATAGACAATATATGCAGCATCACTAAAACTAATTAATTCTGAATCTGAAACACCAAAAGTGTAGAGATGCAACCACATAAAGGTTGTGTGGGACCTGTGGTAATAATACCTCAGTTCTGCAACCACACTGAGGGGGAAATCAACCTGAGAATAAAAAGTTTCATGGGACATGTCTCTCTCATTTCCTCTAGCCATTACATCTATTCTGAAATGTGCCACACTGTTCGTAGAAGTATAGCTGCCCCCCCAAAAGTTTCCACTGTAAATGGACATTGACCAGACAAAGGACAGACTAAAAGTTAGGGAGATATAGAATATGCCATCTTGAAAATGTTCTTTTTATCTTGTATTCAGTTCTTATTTATTACTTGCCTCTATTTTTTATATATTCATGAAGTGACACTTATCAGCACATTCAGAAAAGAACAACACCAGCACCCCACACCAATACTTATATACATCCACCGACAAATATATGACACAGACCTAACTAATTCAAAGTTCACCATTCAATATCAATAGACACACACATGTGCATACATGATACAGGCTACTGCACCTGTATTCAACATAGACCCCAACACACCATTATGTCACACACACACAGCATATGCTCCCAATGTTATGTGCTTACATGATACTGAATGGTACAAACAAGTAATGATATTTACAACCCATACAGACACATAACCAATGATACCAAACAGCACACTCACTGCACATGCATAAACACATCCCAAACTGGCACAGACATAACATGCTGACTAATTTACCAACAAAGTACACTTCACATCAATACTTTATGCCAGCATATTTCAATCTGACTCATCACAGGCCAAAGGATTGTGTAGGGATGTGGGTCTGTATCCATATCAAAGTATGTTCTACACACCAGAAAGACGTACAATGTAAGATACACATTTTCACACATCAGAGACACTTCAGAGCTCTGAAAAGATTGTACTTTATTTTCCTACCTCCCTTTCAAAGGTCAATAACAGGCAACATCAATAAAAATGTTCCCAATAAATAAATATGAAAAGTACAATCAGATCATAGTTCATACTCTACACATAATGACAGGACTACGTTGTGTGTGTTTTTTCTTCAAAAAGCTCATCTGAGCATCTTTTCATGAACCTGAACCATGACAAGGGTGGTAACAGGATAACAGGAGGATCTGAGGACCATACCTGTGAGCAGGTGTTAGTGCTGCTAGGTGACCCTGAGTCCTTAAGGAGTCACTAGTGTCGAGTATAATGTGCTAACCCCACCCTACCCTATTGATACCCAATACTCAACATGACTGCAGGTCTAGGTCCCCTTCCCCCCGCTTCTTTTGCACCTTTGGGAAACACATATGTAAAATGGAGACAAAGCCCCAGTGCCATCACTGCCTTCCTTCTGCCTTCCTTTGAGCCAATGAAAATTCCATGGTGCAAACAATGTGCAGTTGAGGCTCTGAGTTTTGTGGCTTTGTGTCATCCTCTTTCTCAAAAACAACTGAATTGACTGGGGTTCGCTATATCTTTAATGACAGGATTTTCTTCCCAGCCAAATATGTGGGGGTGGGCAAGATAAACAGGTAGTAAGGGAACAAATACCACTGGAGGCTCCAGAGAATAGTATGGATGGACTGTCTGTGCTGTGCAGATGCCCCAAGATCCATGGAGATCCTGGGGTAGCTGCACTCTTGGGCTGTGTCTAGACTGCAGGTTTTTTTTTTAAAAAGTAGCCTGTGTCTAGACTACAGCCGCGTTCTTTCGAAATTAAATCAAAAGAATGCGGCTTTTCTTTCGATGGCGGTACTCATTTCACGAGGAAGAATGCCTTTTTTCGAAAGCGCTCTTCCAAAAAAGGCGTTCTTGAATGCAAACAGGGCTTTTTCGAAAGAGAGCATCCAGACTGCCTGTGTGCTCTCTTTCGAAAAAGTGGCTCACTTTTTCAAAAGAAGAGATTGCAGTCTAGATGCTCTTTTTCGAAAGAAGCTTTTTCGAAAGTATCTTTCGAAAAAGCCTCTTTTGAAAGAGGCTTGCAGTCTAGACGTAGCCTTGAAGTGCAGGTTCTGAAAGGATCATATTTTGGGACCTTATGAAGTTTCCCAAGACATTTTTTCCCCTTATGTGCTATAAAATAGAAAGGGATCTTACCCAAATCAGTAGAGAGTCATGAAAGAGCTGGCTAAGCAGTGTAAGCAGTGTGAAGACTTGAAGCGGATGAATTCATCCAGTAGATGCACAACACCATCCATCTAGAACAGTGTTTCTCAAAGTGATCCACGAAACCATTTTGAGAAACATGCTAATTGGGAACTGTGACGAAGTGGGGATTGTATTTACTTGGCTTGCTTTGTTATGCTGTGTGGTTCCTACTATCCTTTACTGTTCTGTAGTAATCCTGTGTGTATGGTTCAGTTTCCCTGGGCACTGCACCGGTGCCCGGCTGGGGATGGGACTTGAGTGTGGCTTTCACTGAGGGGGAGGCTGCCCCAGGTGCCCCATCTTAGCACATACACAACAATAGTTCATGCTCCCTTGTAACCTGAACCTAGGTGGGGGGGGAGCAACCAGGTGACATCAGGTGACAACTTTTTGCCCAGGAAGGGGACAAAGGAAGAGGCGGGGCTGCCTGCAGGACTGGAACCAGTTGGGGAGTGTGTGAGTAAGTTTCGGCTTGCTAATGATGTCGGGAGGGGGCCCAGGTACTGGATCTTGGCCCCACTCTCCAGAAGTTGGATTGTAATGACTGCTTCTGCTTCCTGTGTTAACAACAAGACTATGCTATGCTGTATACTTGTCAACAAATAAACCTTCTGTTCTACTTATTGGCTGAGGATCACATCTGACTGTGGATGGGGGTGCAGAGCCCCGTTGTTCCCCACACTCTGTGACAGCCGCACTGGTTTACTAATTGGCACCACTGCCATGGAGCCTCACGACTGTGGTGCCAATAGGTAACTGGCATAGTTTGCCATTTGCAGCCAAGGGGAGACACAGGAAGTGGAAGCTCAGCTCACACCTCCTTTCGACTGTAAATTGCAAATCAGAGCCAATGGGAGCTACGAGACTCCATAGCTGTGACACTGGTAAGTAAACAAACTGGTGCGGCCAGTGAGCAGGTTTCTCAAAGTGGTTTCGTGGACCACTTGGAGAAACACTGATCTAAAAGGTAAAGGGAAACAGATTTATTTCACCATATATAAAAAGTCAAGTAGTTAAAGTGTGTATTCAGAGTGATACCTTAGAAAAAAACACAACTAAATGGGCTAACTTAATCCTCTGTGAAACTCTGCTTAATTCATGTCTGAATTTGCCCGCTATCTTTTTTATAGTAATATATGAGGAGAAAAAGCCTAGGGATCAGACAGCAATACCAACACTATATGTGCAGTCCTTACTAATTGAAGTTAACGGGAATTTGGCCTGAATGAGAACTGCATGATTTGGCCCTCAGAATACAGTAACATTCTCTTATCCATACTGCTCCATGACAGAGCTGCAGAGATGTTGCTGGTTATATTAAGGATTGTCCTTTCTATACATAAAATATCTGTGCATCGTGGTGCTCAAATGTCAAATAAAGAGACTAATAGCTTTGGCTGGCGCTAAGCATAGCGCGGGAGGGTACTACACAAAGCCCTAATGAGCTCAGCCAATGCACCTGAATCCTGACCTGCAATACCCTTTCTATTTTAGACTGGGCCTCTTCTAAGCAGAGAAGGACAGTATTTTACCACCATGTTGAACTATGCCAATTATGTGATGATTTTTGCAGGCTAGCTCATTGCTCATTAGAGCCTTGGTAGAGATCCTCAAACTCATTTCACTGGTTTCTTGAGTTAGATTAAAAGGCAAGTGAATGAAAAATGAGAGCATTGACCTTGTACTGTACTACATTATTCCTCTTATATTACCGGTATTAAAAATGTTGTACAGTAACAGCCCCTTAAAATCTGCAAAACATATTAAAATACCATAAAAATGCTGTACTAAAGTGGCATGGTTTGAGGACTGCTGTTCTCTGATACGATAATGCAGTTTAAATATAGAAACTATTTTCCCCAGTTAGCTTGCTCTTTGATTTCATGGTAATATGTCAAGGATTTTTTTCTCTCCGTTCAATTAGCTTATAGCTTAAGCAGAAAAATGCTTAAAATATTGAGCTGAAACAGTTATATAAACCCAGTAGAAAAGTTATCAGTGATTAAATGTGATTTTGAATTTGAATAATTAAGGTAGTTGATTTCTTTCTTTACCATTTTTATTGGTAGGCAGTGTGTATTCTTGGCTCAGCAGCTGGTAGGATTTCACTACCACAGAGGCCCAAAGATTGTGAATACAAAGGATAGAGTTGCAGTCAGGAGATTTCTAGAACTGGATCATTGTTCCTACATTGAGCAGCTGTCTCCCTCCTTGACAGTGTAAGTGGAAGAGAGACAGTTGGCTAGATTCTGATATCAGTGAACCTGGGAGTAAGGGATCAGAATTGGGCTTCATAGGTTTCTTTATTTTTGCCTCTGTGGTAGTTTCCTGGTTTGTCATTGAAGACTTCATTGGAATAGCTGTCACTGCCACCTCAGTAACACTGATATCAAAGGCCGATCTGGACATATAGGGAGCTGAGACCTGTCACACACACCTGAGTGGAGAATTTTGCTCTCTCTTGGTAGTATTGTCATTTCTCTTAAAGGAAAATCAGCTCAATTTCTATCTTTAAAATGTACACCAGCCGGTCCATGGAGGGTAGGATTTTTTTGTTATAAAAGCCTAGTACTAAGAATGTCCTAGCAGATCTGAATTCTGTTCTTGGTTCTGCCAGGGACTTTCCCTGTGAATTGAAGTCAGTCGCTTATGAGGAGATTATCAAAGGCACAAATGGCAGTTAAGTGACTAACTCTCATTAGATAGGCACCTAACTCTTATTTATGCCTTCGAATACCTCCCCCTTAAAACTGTTGTGTCTTAGTTTCACAATCTGTAAAATGGAGGTGATAAGACTTACCTACCTAATAGGGATGTGTGTGGCTTCATTCATGTTTATAAAGTGATTTGAGATCTTGGATACCAGGCATTATAGAATTGCAAAATATTATTCTTGTAACAAGTTCATGGCCACTTAAAATGTCATACTTGTCACTGTGCAGCATACCATAGCCACAGAGAACTTAATGGCAACAAGGGAAATAAAACTTATATAATCACACTACAAAACACAAACTACTACCATTTAACCTAGAAGGGACTCTATTTCAGCTGCTAATAGTAGGACCACTAACACTCAGGTGTACAATTTTCATTTCCAGTGGGAACAGACATGCACCCAAACGACTACAGTTTGTTATTATATTATTAAAACTTTAACTTATATTATTCTGGAGGAGTTTTTGTTGTTTGTACCAATGTTATTAATAAAAAATGCTATTGTATTGCATGGTACATTAATTACCAGTAGATCAGAATCTCTTAAACAGATAGGGCAGGGTTTCCCAACCTATGGATCGCCATTACTTTTCAAAAGGGTCACCAGGAGCCATTCACACGTTTTTTTAATTGTCTTGGGTCACCAAGTCTTCCTGAATTGTCAAAATGGGTCCCCATCTGGAAAAGGTTGGGAACCACTGAGATAGGTCAAATCTTGTTCTTTGCACAGTCATCCCATTAAGATGAGTTATCAGTTCTTATAAGGGTAAGAACAAATCTAAGAAATGACCAGTTGCAAGATCAGGAAATGTCTTGGAGGGCATAAGGAGCAGCAGAACCAGTCCAGTGCTACTGTAAGTGAAGGACGCTAAATTGGAGAGAACTTGTGCAGGTGTTGTCTACTTTTGGCTATGCTTTGTGCAGCTCCATGCAGCATAGCATGGAGTGGGAGTAGCGATAAGCCAAGAGAGATTTAATAAATCTAGCCACAAAACTGCTTCTCCATAGGGGTGATAACAATGCATCCAGTGGCACTTTAAAGACTAACAAATTTATTAGGGTATTAGAGCATAGGCTTTCGTGAGTTACACCTCACTTCCTCAGATGCGGAAGGAAGGAAGGAAGGAAGGAAGGAAGGAAGGAAGGAAGGAAAGGAAAGGAAAGGAAAGGAAAGGAAAGGAAAGGAAAGGAAGGTCTGACATCAGGGCTAATTAAATCAGAATGGATGTGGCTCATATCCAACAGTGATGAGAAGGTAAGAGCACCTGAATGGGAAATGCAAGAACCACTCCATGTGTTTATTTAGACCTTGGTGTCCCTGTGTGGCAGTAGCAACCAGAGAATGGCTCTGTGATGGCAAGTTTCTGTCTCCACACCTCATATGGAACAGTTGAGCAACAGCCAGTTTAAAGAAGGCCATTCTGGGTCAGATCAAAGGTCCATCTAGCTCAGTATTCTGTCTTCTGACAGTAGCTAATGCCAAATGCTATTGTCCCAGGTGGGTGGTGAAGTGCTGAAAGGGGTACCCTAGAGAAAGGGGGGTTGGTGATGGAAGCCCCCTCGTTGTAAGGTTTTTCAGTCCTGCCTCCACACAGCCTTGCTGGGGCTGGGGTAAACAGGGCATTGCTCCTGGTGTGAGGGAGAAAGACGGAGACCTCCTAGGGGCTCTGGCAACCCCGTGATTCTCTGTTTGTCTCCTGTAGGTGGTGAGGGTCATCAATATCATCCTGCTGCACAGGGTCATCAACCTCAGCAACGTGGACCCTATAATCAACATAGGCTTCCCAACTGCAGGGGGGCTATTGATGGCTCCCACATCCCCATCCAGGCCCCCAACCACTGGGCATCTGTATACATCAACAGGAAAGAGTACTTTTTTATAGTCCTACAGGCCATCACAGACCACCATGACCATCTATGTCGGGTAGCCAGGGAAGGTACACAACGCCCGCATCTTCTGCAACTCCAGCATCTTCCAGAAACTGCACACCAGCACTTTTTTTCCCCAACTGCACCATCAGGGTCAGGGACATGGACATGCCAATGTGCATTCTAGGGGATGTGGCCTACCCTCTGTTGCCCTGGCTAATGAAGCTGTACGCTGGACACTTTGATCACACCAAGGAATGCTTCAATGCCAGGCTCAGCAGGGCCCACATGGTGGTGGAGGGTGCCTGTAGGTATCTGAAGGTGCAGTTCTGTTGCTTCCTCACCTGTCTGGATGTTGGGGAGCAAAACATCCCACACATGGTGGATGCATGCTGTGTCCTTCACAATTTTTGTGAAAGGAAAGGGGAGAAGATCCTGCCAAGATGGGGTCAGAGGCCAGTCGGATCCACAGGGCCTTCAAGCAGTCACACATGGCTGCTGTCCAACAGGACCATCGAGAGCTGTGGGCATCTGGGAGGCCCTGAGGGAGACTTTCTCACAGGAACCCCGTGACACTCTCCCCTGGGCCTCTCCCCCACCCCCCATCCAGCCTCCACAGACACAATAAAACACACCTTGTTTGGGAAAGAAAATAAACTATTTGTTTTTTTATTTGGGGTAGAAGTAACTGGGGCAGCACTGGGGAAAGAACCTGAGAGAAGGGAAGAGAGAGGGGGAGAAGTACGGGAGAAGGGGTCAGGGAGGAGGATAGGAGTGGTGCCTGGCTCTGGTGGTCGCACAGCCTTGGGTGTGGGGACCTCAGTGGCCACGGCGGGGGCTAGGAAGCGAAGCAGGCACCAAGCTGGCGGAGAGTGCTTGGACAGCTGCACAGATGGTGCAGTCCTGATCCAACATCTCCCACCAGGTCTCTTGCCGCAGCTGGATGTCTTCCTCCAGTCTCTGGTCCAGGGTGTGTTGCAGGGCTCGCAGTGCGGAGATGTGCTACCACTGGAATTACTCCTGGGTTCTCCTATGCTGGCAGATCACTTGGGGTTGGGAGGCTGCCATGGGTGGTGTCAAACGTCCCCCTCGCAGCTGATCCGGCTGTGGAGAACAGAAAGGTCAGTCATCCATGGAGACACTGTGCCTGAAGCCTTACCCTCATCTGTGAGCCGAGACCGACAGTTCTCGGGACATACGAAAGTGATGTGCGTGGAGCAAGGCCATCTGTGGCCTAGACAGTGGGCCCTTTCCTGCAGGGGCCCAGATGTCCAGGGGAAGCCTCAGTACCCCCACATCCCAGGGACAAGTAGACATGGGAAGGTGTTGGCCAGATCGGAATCCTGCAGGTGGGGATGTAGGGGGAGCATGGGGCAGCTGGGCTTCCCTCCGCACTGTGCACACACCAAGTCCAGCAGTGCCGGTGTCCCATGGGGAGAGGACCTGTATCCCAGCCCGCTGGAGAGAGGGGCAGGATGTTAGCGGAGAAGGTGCGTGTGAACCATACAGGCTCCTACACTTCACCACACTTTTCCTCGGAAGGGGGTGCTACCTTGAGTGTGCGGGCATGACCGTGTGCCATGTGTATCACTCCTGAGTGTGTATGTGTGTGTCTCTGTGTCCCCAGCCTCCTTCTAGTGGTGGATTGTGTTGAGAGGCCTCCCCTGACACTGTGAGCCTCTGGTGCATATAAGGATCCATTGCTACAGCCTCCTGGGACTGTGTGACCCAGACTGGTCTCCATGTACACAGGCTACTACATGATCCCCTGGATGAAAAGTGCAAGCAAGGAGCATGCTCCAACCCCTTTCTGCCCACCAACCACCACCCGCGTGAATGTGTGTAGGGAAAGAAATGACACTCATTTAATGTGCCTTCCCTGGTCTCTGACAGTGGCTGAGAGACATCCAGGAAGGGGGATACCGACTCCTGGGTGAGGATGAGGTCCTAGCTTGTAGGCACAGAGATATTGCTGGCTTCATCTGGCTCCTCCTCCTCCTTCTCACCAGTTGGGCCCCCCAGCAGGCGACGATGGGTGTCTCCATACCTGAGTCCACTATGAGGATAGGGGGAAGGGACTGATCTGCCCCCCAAGATGTGATGGAGCTGGAGTAATATTGGCAGGTCTGGGGTGTTGGTTTGGAGCAGGAGTTGTGCTCCTTTTCCCTGGCATATGCCTGCCTCAGCTCCTTCATCTTCATCTTGACCTGCTCCTGGGTGTGGCTGTGTCCCTTGATGGCCAGTCTATTGGCCATTCGACTGTGGACATCGGCGTTCCTGCACTTGGTGTGGAGATCCTGGAGGTTTTCCTCCTTGCTCCACACCGCAGTGAGGTCCAGGATCTTTGCACCAGACAGGGAGGTGTGCGTTTCTTTCGGACCGTCAGGCACCTGGGAGCTGCTTGAGGCAATGTTTGCAGTTGTGGGGGACTCAGTTGGAGTGGGGGGCTTGGCCATGACAGCAGCGATGGCTGTGCAGGGTCCTGCTGTGTGCCATGAGCCCTTTCCCTTTTGCCTGCAGCTTTAAGGGCTGCAGGGAAAGGGAAGCTAAAGAGTAGTGACGACTGTGGACTGAGCAGCTAGCAGGGCACCTGTGGGAAGGGCTGGAGGGTCCCCTATTTCAAAATAACTCCAGCCACCCGGTCGACACACACACTATTCTGAAATAGCTATTTCAGAATAGGTGTAATTCCTCATAGAATGAGGTATACAGAAGTCAGAATAAGCTACCCGTTATTTTGAAATGATTTCAAAATGACTGACATGCTATGTAGACACTTGCAAAGTTATTTTGGAATAGGATCCATTATTCCAAAATAACACTACTGTGTAGACATATCCCAAGTGATCTGTCCTAGCTTCAGGCAAACGGATTTTATATAGTAAGAGGGATTTGCTCCTTTGAAGAACAGATCACTGTGTATGAGGAACTACCTAAAACTGCTTACTCTTAAAAAGATTTTTTGAACAATTCTCCACCCAATCAGAGGCTACAATCCTAGTCTTATGGTTCTATAAGACAAGCAAACCCATTCCATAAAAGCTGGCCTAAGAGGGAAAATCAAATGGCAAACTCAAACTGCTTGTAAGTTTTCAAGATCAGAAGAATTTGCAGGTACCTTTAGTGTAGCTAGGATCCAAAAGCCTTTGTATGCACTGGAGAGTGCATGACTTTCAGTCATTCATTAGGGACCAAGGGAATTTTATTTATTATATTGTTGTGGAATGGCGCTATTTAGAATAATTTTATATGGACTTTGTGGAATATTTTTTCCAAGATCATACATGTTTATTAACTAGCATCATTATGAAGTGATATTCGTGGGTTTTCACCTGTAGACAAAATCCTCCTATGTCATCAAGCAATCTCTTTTATTAGAATCTGAATTTATTAATTACACCTTCCAGGCTATTTTAAACGTATTTTAATATAAAATTATGCAAAAGATAAAAATCCTGCTTTATTCCATCCACCATCCCCAGAAATAAGAAAAAATTAGTCAGAGATCATAGGTTCTTCTTAGGTTTGAGAATTAAATTCTAACAATTTGATCCATCAAAGATCCTTGTTAGAATTATTGACACTGTAATGAAACACATGATTTTTGCTCTCAAAAGGGAACATTTCTGTATTAAGATTAATGGACACAATCACTTTATGTCTTTTACCCCCCCCCCCCCCTTCCCCTTTCCCCCGCCTTTGCTTGGGGCATTGCATCTGTCTCCAAACCATTTTAATTCAGGTCAGAAAATAAGGAATTGTTGGGCTGCTATGCCCCTCTAATAATATAACCTCCCAGGCCAAATCTAAGGACATCTTTCTTCAATGGAAAAACTTCTACATTGATCTGTATTTTTATTTTCTGTCCTTTTCTCTACTTTCTACTGTAATCTGTATAGGTGCTTCATAACAAGCAGTGGTTGCAAGGGGTTTCATCTTATAAGTGGCCAGCAGTTTTTCATCCCATAAGAACAAAATCCTTAGCATAAATCTGTCAGAGCTCAGGGCTTCCAGCCTATGCAACCTGTTTTCTTTCTTTTGCTTGTGTATAGTTCCCATCTACATCAATGGAAATTAGGTGTTAACTGAAATTATCCTGACCTATACCGTACCCTTTCTGTTTCAGGGATCTATGTTTGCAAAAGACTATTTTACTCCTGCTTTGTTCAGTTCTTTTGAGGAAAATATACTATTATGTCATACGTAACCTTCTCTGGAGGCACTTGTAAAACTCTTGAATTTATCTTTTCCTGGAACCACTTGTAATTCCTGGGTCAGAAAACATTATTGAAAAAAAACCAGCCATTTTTACCATTTATAGTCACTCAGTCTGGCTTTCTCTACACTGGGGTTGAAACCATGCTAATAATGTTGTTACGAAAAGTATTTTAGTGTCATTTTCCTACTGTAGACTGTCTTTTTTTAAATGAGACCCATTATAGTAAGGTTGATATAACATAAATAATAAATACTTTGTATTCAAAGTGTTTTCTACTCAAGGACCTTAAAGTACTTTAAAAACCTTAAATAATTGAGCTGCATAACACCCTGGTGAGGGTGATTAGTATTATTATTATCCTCATTTTACAGAAGGGAAATTGAGAAACAGAGAGATGAAGTGACTTGTCCAAAGTCACACAGTCTTACGGCAGAATTGGGAATAGAAACTGGTTCTCTTGGCTTTTCATCCTGTGCCTTCATCAGTCCCCCTAGAGCATAGTATTGTAATACATGTATTGTATGTTTTTTAAAAATATCCTTGTGTATGATGCTAAGGCCAACTATGCTAAAAACATGTTCTAGCAGCCACCAGTCTACCAAGTTGTTGCTAGGATGTTTTTATTCTGAACATGGACAAGCTAAGAAAGCGCATATTTCACAAGTCAGTCCTGACCCTAGATACATTTAAAACAGATATCCCCAATAATCATCAGAGTTAACGATGTTCTAAATAATTAATGTACAATAGTGTAATGGAAATGAGGTGCTCTGTGTTTTCCCTAGACACTCATTCTGGATAAACCATGTGAATATCTGTGTATCTCTGATAGCTATATAAAATTCAGATGGAACATTTTCAGAGCACATTTGTACTGTAACTGTATAGCTCTTGGAAAAAGTGAACAAGCTACATGAACAATTACCTTTAAAATGGGCAAAATAATCCAAGTCCTGATGAATGGTAGGTAAAAACTCTTTCTAGATTATTAAAGCTCCTTCAAGTGTTGGCAGGCTTTATTAATAAAAGTTGCTCATTTAAGATAAGTATGTTCACTACAGCCTTCACAAATATTATTCTAATAGGCAGACAGACTGATAAATATGGTGTAATAGTTCAGGGTGATGACATTAAAAGTTGGAAGTGATGGAGATATTCAATGATCTCATGCTGTTATACATAAGTGAGTAAACTGAAAAGGAAATTTTGTTCTTGTTACATCTGTGCAACATCACTGACTTCATTGGGATTGCAAAATGCAGGAGGGAAGAGAAAACAGGTCTTGTTTTCCTGTATGTGGAAACACATAGTGAAAGGCCTTAGGAAATACTGTGCCTGGTTTATCCTGACTCAAAGCTCAGAGATTGGTTTCACAATTCTGACTCAAATGGAAAGTGCATGTGGATGTAAGATATTGATACATTCAGGCAGCCTGTATTCCCAGGAAAAGCTATTCCGCCTTGGAAAACAGCTGCCAAATGACAGCGCCTGCTACATGTATGTTCCATTGCGCCAGAAAGGCTTAGGACTCTTAACACTTCACCTGACACAATCTGCCACACAGAGTGAAGTTGCATCGGGTGCCCAAAGATGACTTTTGGCCATGTCAGCTAGAACAAACAGGATTCCTTCAGGGCATCTTGGAAATGCCACCCTTTGAATGGGTGCATCAGGTTGACTCAGTTGCACTAGCTGTTACTGTGGGCTTACCCTGCTTTCCATTTGGGGAGTCTAGTGGCAGCACTAGACTAACACAGTGCTTGTGTAGTTACTTACACCTGTGAAAAGTGAGTGTAAATCATCACCATTCAGATTTGGTATCATTTTACATCTACATCTACCTCCTAATGCTATATTTATCAACTTAATAACACCCATCTATTTTCACATTTAGCCATGTCAACAAGTTCCTCACATTTCTAACTTCACTTCTTCATGTTCAATTATCTCTCTGCAAAGTTGACTTTCCCAGCTTAGGCACAAGCTTTATGGCATTATGTTGATCTTGTATACTATTCCCAAATGTGAAATTGTCTGTCTTGCACTTCACAGGGCTTTCATATTACATTAACAAGAAAAAAAAAACTTCATTATGGATGATAACTTGTTCTACTGCACCTTTTCACAGTTCTCTAGTTATAGTAGAGAACACTCCAATTCTTTTTGTTGGATTACACCTATTGCTTAGGTTTATCCACCCAGAAATAAACAAGTTCAGGTACTAGTCTCATCAAACCACGCATAGCCTATGGTATAGCAGTCACTTACATTTCATTAAAGAAGTTCTCTAAGAGTCTGTGAAGGATGCTCATCTTCCATCAGAAAAGTTTTCCCAATGTCATACTCATTACTGGTCTCCATCAAATGTTGGGCCAAATCCTGAGGTATATTACTAGAGTCTATAGGCCCCTCAATGTAGCTTAAAACTTGAATGACCTTTGTACATCTACAACTCAATATGGAGATGAGATTAAAGTGAGATTCATTTCTCAGGCCATTCATATCTTTTACTTCTTTCATAGTAACAACTCCTGCCTGGCACATTCACCCTGTCTAGAAGGTGAGGGGGAAGTTGCCACCCCTCAGCATTGTTACATTGTTATGCAGAACAAGCCCATTTACTCAAGTTCTTTTCCATTTCCAAGAATTTGATCTTATGAGAGTGAATGGTATCTTAAACAACACCGTATACAGGTAAAACTTAAAACAACAATGAATAGTCTAGCAGTGCTTTAAAGACTAAAAAAACATGTAGATGGTATCATGATGAGCTTTTGTGGGTACAACTCTGGGTTTTTTGTACCCACAAAAGCTCAAGATACCATCTACATGTTTTCTTAGTCTTTCAAGTGCTGCTAGACTATTCGTTGTTTTTTTTTTCCAGTTATAAACTAACTCGGCTACCCCTCTGAAACCATACACATGTGTACACCAATTGCCTTTCCAGATGATATATGATAATATACTTTCTAGAAAGGCAGACTCTGATGGTATTACTTAGCTGAAAAATGCCTATAATTCTTTGCCTAAGAAATAGTGAATGCCACCCAAAATCGTGGGTGTCTTCACTTAGGGTATGTATGGACTACATCCCTCTTTCGAAAGAGGGACATAAATTAGGCATATAAAAATTGCAAATGAAGCTGGGATCTGAATTTCCCACGCTTCATTTGCATAACTGCCTCACAGCATTCTTTCAAAAAACGTTATTTTGAAAGTGAAACCGCGGTCTAGATGCAGTACTTTCACAAAGAAAACCCTTTTTTGAAAGAATACTGTAATGTGGTTATGCAAATGAAAAACGGGAAATTCAAATCCCGGCTTCATTTGCAATTTTGATGTGTCTTAATTTACATCCCTCTTTCAAAAGAGGGATATAGTTTAGACGTACCCTAAGATTTCCTTTTTGTGCTTGAGTGATTCATTTAAAAAATGTCTTGTTATAGTTTCTGTCTTTTTTCATTCTTTCTGAGCCATCCAAATAACTGGCCTGCAGCTCTTTCTTTGGATACTAGTATTGGGAAAAGGCCATCTTGGTAGTTTCATTTTGTGCTATTTTGAATTAAGAAAGAAACAGTTAAATTATTGTAATTATTTAAGATTCTCTTTTAAATTCTATCCTCTCTTCAGAGAATTTTCTTCCTTTCTTGGTAACAAAAGAACAATAAGCAGATGCTGAGTTCTGTTGTGGTGAGTATCAAAGTTAGGTTGGTTTGGGGTCCATCTTAATGATTATCTTTTTTGGTCGTAGCATAACTCCATGACATCCTAGGAATTTCTCAAAGGAAGGCTATATTATTGCTGTTTTGTGTGAAGAGGACATAAAAGGCTGATAAACACCTCAGTTACTCTGGTGTAACTTATATTGACTTGAGTGGGAATTGCATCAAAGTCACTGACAAGTCAATTAAAAAAAAAAAAACCTCTAAAGGATATTAAAAATAGTAGGCTTGTTTTTTTCCTTTGAAATACTAGTAATGTCAAGTCTGATCTTCAACCTGTTTTACACTCAAGAGGACATCTTGATTATGTTGGTGCTTGTTTGCTGTGTGCTCTCACACAGTACTACATGCAGAGTGAAAAATAATGAAGACTTGCTTCAGCAGTACACTTGTAATTGAAGTTAAGTAGGTATTAACAAAAACAAACAAAAAACAAAGAGTTCTAAAAAGACTGACTCAGACTTCCTCCCTCTCCCAATTTCTTTATTTACATTGTTTTTGCTCTTACATGTCATCCTTTCACTAGTTCTCTAGTAGTCAAAGATTCTTCAAGAGTGGACAAAACTGGAATTGTTAATGTAAAAAACAAGCAGAAAAATAAATCTTTTAAAATATAAAAACAAAATCAACTTCCCAACTCTCTTTATATATCATAAAGAAGGAAAAAAGGAGTGTGAGTTCAATTATTTTTCCTTTTAAGTGACTTGGTCTAGGTTGTAGGTTAGAATCCAGAACTTCACAATTCCTGGAAAGGTAATTTTTAATTTTGAAGGTTACACTTTATGGATTATGGCATAGATCAGGACTCTATTGTTCTAAATCAGCAGTGGGCAATAACTAGCCCGCGGGCTGGACACATTTCACCAGGGTTAGCCCATGGCAGGCCACTGCCATATTCATCTAGGCATCTGCAAGTATGGATGCTTGCAGCTCTTGTTGTTTGTGGATCACCATTCCCAGCCAATGAGAGCTGTGGGAAGTAGTGTGGGGCTAATCCCTGGCAAAATGGTCTATGCTGTGATTCATAAAGTGTAACCCTCAAAATTAAAAATTACCTTTCCAGGGGCCAGTTATTGCCCACCGCTGTTTTAGATGCTGTACAAACATCATGCTATCGACAAAACAGAATCATTGGCTTTTGCCATCCTCACAACCTTGTTGAATGTCATGATGTCCATCTGCATGAACTATGCTAAGCTCGGGTATAAGGGTCCTACCCAGGCTAGGTAAAAATTTGTTTGACAATAACTACTTTGTTAAATATTAAATTAAATAGTAGTCTGTGGTAAATATTCAGAATGTTTTAATCAGAAAAATATGAAGATCTTTCCATTATAGTTACGCATTTCCAAAGTGTAACATTTATTCTGCTTAAGCTAATGTTGTGAAGGAGAGATATACTTAGAGATTAAGTATACTTATTATTCATATCTTTTGGGAGATGACTAATAACTGCAGCCACTCAGGATATACTCATTGCATATGCAGATTAGTTGCCATTGCTATTCATCTCTCTGCTATTGACATCTGAAAAGATAAATTATAAAAATATATCATTGTATCCTGACTATTTCCAGCAAATCATGTGTCAGGATTATTTTTACACACTAAAACGTTTTTTATTTTCTCTGATTTTTTGTGCTCGCTGAATTCATGATGAGCAATAATTACACTTTGCAGTCATAGGGCACAGTTCATTCAAGTCCTTTAAAAGCAATTATTTTCACTGGTACACTGAACGTGAATAAGTAAATTGTCCTCTTAGCAACAGCAGTGCAATTTACATTGATTCTGATTGAAATGACACAGATATAATTGGCCACAGTCCAGCAAAGCATGTTAACATATGCTTAACTTTGCTTGTGCTTTTTTGGATTTTGACCATTGAAAGATGAATTTTTCATTGAATAACATGTTAAAGATCATGTGTAACACACTATAAAAGAATCCAGAGCTACTAAATCTCACTCTAGTGCTTTATACAGAGTGGAGGTCACAGGGCCAAATCTTATTATATAAAGGAATACAGGGGTGGTAAAAGGGTTTTAACTGCATGATTTGGGGATGGCGCTGTTATTCATGGTAAATCTACAAATGACTTATGTAGGTCATCACACATGTGTCCCAATACCATTTATACCATAGATAATTAGTAAGTAAATACCACACATTTTATAGACAAAATAGATGTTTTAGAGAGGTTCACATTTTTCTTTGGATATTTTTTAATCCCTGCAGTTATAGACCAGGTTCTTTTGTTTTTATGAGTCAAAGTGCATGAGTTTCAGTGGTTAAAAAAGTTACAACTTATTACATTTTCTAAACTTCTAAAAAGGCTTTTCTGTAATGAAAATATAATACATTTAAAGTCTCTAATAAATTTTGTGACTTCCCAGGACAAGAAACAAATGCAGTCTCATTAGAAGATAGGAGTCTTCTATTGCAAGATGGCATCAAGTTTCCATTTTTAGCTTTAGTGTCATGACATATTGGGCTTTGCAGCTGTCACTGGTCCAAGAGTGAATATTACTCATTCTGGACCACAGATCACTTACATTTTTGAGGCAAAATTCTACATGGAATGGGGACAAGTAAACATTTCTATTGAAAGTTTAATTTATTTTTAGATAGTCTCAGTCTGATGAAAATGAAGATAATTAAAAAAAGAAAGCTCATGATACCATCTACATGTTTTGTTAGGTTGTTTCTACACTGCAACACTTAACTTGAAATAAACTATGCAAATTGAGCTATGTCAATTTCATAACTTATTTCGAAATACCTTATTTCAAAACAGGGAGCATCTACATTGCACTTATATCAAAATAGAGCACTCTTCCTCTGACTTCTCTTATTTCTTGTACAATGAGGATTACAGGAGTCGGAGTAAGAAGTCCTCCAGCTTGGCAGTATTTTGACATTATTTTGAAATAACTGCCTGCTGTGTAGACATAGACTAAGTTATTTCAGAATAGCATTCATTATTTCAAAATAGTATTGCAGTGTAGACATACCCTTAGTCTCTAAGGTGCTGCAAGACTATTAGTTGTTTTTTAAGTTTTTCCAGTTATAGACTAACTTGGCTACCTCTCTGAAGCTTAAAAAGGCCGAAACTCCCAACAAACCACTCATCTTTCTTTTAGCTGGAATAATATGAAATAGAAAATAATTAAGTAGAGCCAAAATACACCTCATGCTATGTGTGCATGAGCCAGAAGGTTTGGAAATAATTGGGAGAAAAACTGTTAATATTCCATTTAAATATCTGTTGCTCGTTTGTCCAGTTGTGAAAGCTCAATCTGTTGTGTTCAATCATCTCTCAGCTGCTAGTTGCCAGCAGCCTAATTCCACAGTCTTATCTTTGCACCATGCTTGTACATTCTACTACACTGCAGTTCTAGGCCTATACACAATTTCCTGTGCTGTACCTTTTATAATACCCATTCAGACTATGGCCACAACATTGCAAGCAGTTTTGTGCAAGTCGATCCTTGTAGACACAGAGAGCCCCAATGATTTCAGGGTGCTCCTCATGGCTGTATAGCTCTACCTGTGGAGAGCAGCTTGCAGGATTGGGGCCTATGTCAGTTTATACTATACCATGCATATTTTACTGCTTTTCTACTGAATAATTCCAGTTTAGCTCTAATTCTTCCTATCATACCATTTGCAAGTGACATAGTGGATCATTACTGAGTAAGCTTTTCACACAAATCCCTGTGAACTGATGTAACTGAATGCTGGTGGATGTCCTGTCTCAGGTTGCTGGGCACTCCTCATATTAAGGTGCTGAGACTTATTAGTGACATACATAAATATGATTTTTATTGCTCATGCCTATATTGCATACGTATTCTGACAGCAATATAAATAAAGTCCCACAAGTGCTGGCCTAGCACACATGGGGCTCAGTGCAAATTGTGAATTAACTCTCTGGGGCAGTCTCTACTTAGTTGCTGTGATCAGGAACCTGGGAGGGATATCTCCAGGAATTTACAGTGATATATGACATTTTCAGGATGAGGGTCAGTAGAAACCTATAGTTGTAGAACTAGTTCTCTACTGGTAAAACTCATTTTAAAAATAGCAAGACTCATTGCAAAGGGTTTTGGAAGGAATTAGAGCCATTCACTGTCCTTCCTGGATTAAATAACTCATTAATATTGTGAGGAAGTGATACTGGAGTAATAAACACCTAATGTAAACAATTATCTCATTAACCTCTCAACACTAGCAGTCAGGATTTCCTGATACTAAGTACTAATATGTTTTGTACTAGAATTAAGCATCAGGAAATCCCAACATTTAGCACCAAAAGGTTAAATGTTCTCTTGGCATCTTGAAAATGTGTTTTCTGTGATTTAATTGATCTGTGGTGATGTTAGAGTAGTTTCTAAAATGTACACAAGACACAGTTTAGTGTATGTATGCTCTTTTACATGGTTTCCAAAGGAGAATAGAGTCATGTCATGCTAGAAAGAGGGATAAAGTTTTAATGATTAATACACAAGGCTGAGAGTCAAGAGATCTGTGTTTTCTTCTCAGTTTTCCCACAGAAATTTATGATTTTAACAAATCAGTCTCTCCATGTTTCAGTTTCTCCTGCAGTAAATCTGGGATGATATCTACTTCGCGGGGCATTGTGATGTTTATTATTTGTTTGCAGAATACTTTGTGATCCATGGATGTGTCAGGCAGGCAATAGAGAAGGGCAAAGTATTATTATTGCAAAACTTTTATATTAAAGAAACAAAGTTCAGATTATAACCACACTTGTACCTCAAATAAGAATAAAGTGCAAATCACACATGTACTTTCCTCAGTGTATGATGGTTTGTTGACAGGAAGGAATTTTCCCTCTGGACATATTGGCAGGGAATTTGGATTTTCCCTATTTCCTCTTGAGAACTAAATAAAGATAACGTATTCAGAATCAGATGGATATACTCCATACCCATGTGATCTGCAAGAATAAGGTGAATTAGTGCATCTCTGCCTTCCCCATCTTCTTCTTCTACGTCAAGGGCATCTTTAAATTCATGGGATTACCTCTTTCTTTCCTCTGTGGACCCTTCCTATGTAGTGGAACAGATTGGCTGTGTTCCTGCTAAAGAAATACTGCTTCATCTACCTCTTCTTTTACAAGAAGATATGGCCCTTCATTGCAGTCTTTCTGAAAAAGTCCTGTATTACAGTCCCTCTGAAAAATGCCAATTACGAGGATGAATGAAAAAGAGAAAAATGATAAATCTGTTTCTCCCATCAACCTTAAGTCCTGAGTTCCCCATTTTGTGACAGATAAAGTCAGAAACATTAGAACACCTAAATACAGGTCCCATGTGAAGGCTTCCCTCCCTTTATCAGAAGACAGTCAGACTTGGGAGGCAGAGAGTGAAGAATTAGTGTTGGGCAGGTTTGAAGTTTCTTGATGCATCCAGACTCCATTTAGTTTTGCCTGACTCCTCCCAATTTGTGGATTACCAAGAAACCAAATAGACCCAAAGTACAGCTATATTAATGTTATAGGTTCTAACATGGGAAAAAATACACTGAAAAAGGACTACCTATTCAAAATAGTGAAGAACTTTTTTTTTTCCAGAAAGATGTGGCCTATGAAAGTACAAAAGGTCATATAATGGAATTGTCTTTGCTAATACTAGAATTTTATAAAGTGGCCTCTAATTTAATGTACTGCAATTTTTGGGTACCCAAATTCAGATGTCTTTGGTCCAAAATGGATGCACATCAAGTCAATGGTTACTTTTGAAAATGTTGCTGATAATGGAATCAGCTATAGTGACATGAGGAAAACTAGATATTATGGACTAAATTTATCCTTGGTATAAACCTATTGATTTCACCGGAAGTATATCAGGGATGAATGTGGCATTTTATCTATATTACACACCAAGACAGATCTAGGAATTACATTATTAAAGTTGCAAAGTCATACAGTGAAAAATCAGGAAAAACCAGAATTAAGACTGCTTATGCAACCTTAATTTGGCTTCCCTGTACATTTGTATTTTGATACAGCTTTTATGTACATGATCACACACTGCTCTTTCCAAAGGATCCCAGTCTCAATTCTGGCATTTTCTAACTTTTAAGTGCCTGAATTTGCAATGTTAATAATATTATTTAAGCAAATGTTTATAAAAGATCATTAGTGTAAGGTTCAATCTGGGGATACTTGGGTTTTTTAAAATAGTAACTTTTTGCACATCTATGGAACTTTTCATCAGTGAATCTCAAGGGACTCCACAAACATTAACGGAGCTTCACAAGCCTATTGGCATTGATAAAGAATGCAGATAGCTCCAAAATCCAAAATTTGGCTCAGAATTCAAGTGTGGTTAAATCTAGTGTCTGAGATCAATTCCAATTCAATTCTGTGTTTGGTTCACCATGGTATGGGGTCTAGTGTTCCAATTCAGACAAATCTGTAATAGATATTTCTTTGTTACAGATAGGACACAGAAGTCTCATGGTCCTCCTACATCAAGTCTATGGAAGCCTCAAATAGAATATCAGGGCAGATTCTCCATTGTCTTGCATGCTGTGTAGTCACTTACTCCAGTCCAAAGTGGATATAAATTGTTGTCATTATGTTTTGATATCATGATTCTGGTAGGTCCAGCCCAGAAAGTAGAAGTTCTCAAAGGCCCATACTTTATGTCCTGAGGCTGGGTCAATCATTTAATTTCTCGAAGCTGTTGTTAGGTTCTTATTGTCTAGGGAGCACCTGAAGGCAAATCCTGTTTGCTGCAATAACTGTAAATGAACTTGAAATTGTGTATTGACCATATTTGCCTCCACTGAGCTATTCATGTAGCAGGATGAGGGACTGCATTTGAAAGGATCAACTGAGCAAAGCTTTAAATATGGTATTTATTGTTACCGCTCCCTTCTCCCTTTCCCAATTAAGGATCCATGTATTTATACTGTGCAGCTGTTGACATCGTAACTGACACATAGTGATAGATGAGAAAGCAGTTACATAAATATTGTAAGCCTGATTCTGTACTGCCTTGCACTTTGCAGGGTCAGATTTGTGCAAAAAGAATGTAAAATGTTACCATTCTGCACTCACTTTTTGCTGTAGTGAAAGGCAACACCACAGGGCCATGGAGAATCAGCACCTGAATGTACAAGTATCAGTATAAGTATATATATATCAGTACCTGAATGTATGATATAAAAATTATACTTTGATTTGGTTGTATTTAAGTCTTTACAACAGAGATGCTTAGAGGAATCTATGATGAGTTAACAAACTGACTGCCTCTCCAGATTCAAAGATTAATTTACTATAACATATTCCAAAGAGGAATATATATTTTGGCTATTTAGTGACCTTTCACAAGGCCTAAGAAAACACACTTCAAATTCTGCACAGCTTAGCTGGGATTCATAGAGGATCGCCATGCAGGAAGCATTTCATGTTTTGGGTCTCATGTTAGTGAAGCTTTATCTAGAGACAGGAACAATAGGTACTTTCTTTGCACCGGATTCTCCACTACCTCGTATCTTCATGTAATTCACTATGAAATTTCAATAGTAGCATTTTGCACCCAACTGTAAGTGGGTATAAATGACTGCCCAAGATGCGAGGCCGTAATGAATCAAGATCTTTCTGCTTTAACTGCACAGTGATTATATTACACTATATTAAGATAAAAGAATCAGTCCCCAGCCATGGATTCATGCTTAGCACAACTGAAGGGAAGGAAGGAAAGAAGATCTAACACATCTTTCTTCTCTCTTGATGGTGGCCTGGATGGAGGCTAAAGGTTTTCCTTGGGTAGCTTAGAGCCACCTAAGGACAGTTTTAACTGAAGCTGGCTACAGTGGCCTCATATAGGTCATGTCTACACTGGGGAGTTATTTCAAAATAACTCCCCTTATTTTGAAATAACAAGGCAAGTGTCCAAATTATTAAGCCTGTTATTTCAAAATCATAGGTTTGTTATTTCAAAATAATAACTCCTGCTTGTGAAAAGGTATAAGCTTATTTTGAAATAGTTATTTTGGGGTTAGTATTTCAAAATAACTTATTTTGAAATAATCCAGTAGTGTAGACATAGCCATATAGACTGCTATGCCAACTGAGGATTATCTGAAGCACTAAATATTGTGCCCCATCTATTCTAGACCTCCGTGCAATTTCGAGTAATGGGTGGTAAGAAACTATAACTAGTTCTGCATCACCTAAAGATTCACCTGTTTGTGGGGATTCCTTAGCTTCCTCTTTAGGACAAATTTCTGTTTCCTTTTTGCTGTCAGACTTGGGGGTCTGGTCCACAGCTCAGAATTTGGGATAAAAGGGTTAAATATACATGGCATATTTTTCCTTTTTAGCTGATTAGAGACAGAGCTTAAAACAAGGCTTTGAAACTATAATTTGATTTTTTATGGTAAGATCTGGAAACAGCAACAGCCTGACTTCCATAATTAATACTGGAACTTAAACAACAGTTTTTAAAAGGGCCAGAACATAATATAAATAAAGAAAAACAAACAAACAAACAGGGAATCCTTAGCTAACAAATTATTTGGTTTAAAAATGGTATGTTCTCCTCCTTCTCTGAGGATCATCCTATCTGTAGATTTTAAATTGAAGACACTAGATTCATTTTCCTCTGACTTGAAAAAGACATTTTGACAATCCTGAAAACATGGCTTGTTCCCAGGTTTTTCAGAGTTAATCCAGAAGTTCATAGCCCTGGCAATACTGAAGAACACAATAAGATCTATTTACCAGGGGACCTGGCTCATTTAAAAAATCTTTTGGGATTCTTCATAAGCCAGTGCCAAACATCACAATGCTTGGCAACTGCAGGTGCTTTTAGTTACCTAATATTTAGAGCTGAACAATCCCACAGGATGTTGTAGGCACGTAGGGCCAAATTCAGCCAGGAGGTAACTCTCCTGACTTCACTAGACTTGTACCATGTGGAGTTGGTTCATTATGTTGTTACCAAAAACAAAATCCTAAGATTTCAATCCTGCTGCAATTAAACAGTCACAATTGCTTTCACAAGAAAATCATATACTGTAATTATTTTAATCTAAACCAAAGAATCTGTTAAGAAAGTCAGTCATAACTCTCTTCATGCTTTGTGAGCAGGGGTAGACTGGGCAGTCTCACTTTGAAAAAAGATCATGAGTTCAGAGGGAGGAGGAAGGGAAGGGGGAGGCTAGAGAAGTTTATGCAGGTAACAGACATGGGAGAATGTTGACATTTTGCTAGATCTTTGCCCCATTTATCCTTAATTCACCCCATCTTGGTTTACAGCCTGTTTATGTCACAAATGTTCTTATTCTATCTAACATCATTTCTGTCTGGCACTTGCCAATCTCAGCCAATGCTCTGAACAACTTGTGAGTGGGCACAACACCAGAGGAACACATGCTTGAGGCCGGAGGCAGCCAAGAGGCTACCAGAATGTCTCTCAGAAGCAAGTGTGGGTTTTTTGAGGCCATAAAATCCTAACCGGGAAAATCCACATTCTATTCTATCCTACCCTTAGTCCTTCCAGTAGTGCATTAAGTGATATGGCTAACAACATAAGAACAGCTATACTGGATCAGACCAATGGTCCATCTAGCCCAGTGTCCTGTCTGCCGACAGTGGCCAATCCCAGACGCCCCAGAGGGAGGGAACACAACAGGTAACCCTCACATGATCCCTCTCCTGTAAACCATATCCGCACATCTGGCATGTGTGGTTTATTCTTTCATTCACATTCCCGAGGGTGGGACTTAAGTTTCCAGTATAGTGTTTTGCTTTGCTAGGACTTGGGAAGGAAGGATGTACATGCTATTATATGACTATATTAAAGCAGACTGAAGAAGTATGCTATGTGATGGTCCTTAGTTTCTGTGGGAGTTTGTTCCATTGTCTTGGACGGGCCCTGAAGGAAGCTCTGTCTCTTTCACAGATGAGCTTTATCCTCATAGTAGAAAGTTGTGTTGAAGGAGTGGAACTGTCAATCCTGGTCCTCATCCTGGAGCTTCCCACATGTGTCCTCTGCTGAAAAAACAGTTTTACAATGGACACCTCAGTGAGAGAGATCACAATAATGGATGCAGACCGAAACCTAGCTCTGGCATACAATCTGAACTGAAAGGCTCAGAGCAGGGGTATTCTTTTTGACAAATCTGAAGGAGCACCACTGTATCCACACTGTGGTCACTATAACAACCTCTGGACCACAGTAGATTCCACAGCCACTGCTCCTCCCCTGCCATTTAGGGATTTTGTTTTTGTAATTATAGATGCACTGCCCAAGCCCCCACTTCACTCCCAAATCACTATGGTGACTTGTGGTGCCACCTGAAATTTGATCATAGAAAGAAAGATTTACCCCATGTTCTAAATTTTCAGTCAGCCTCCACCCAACTTCTAAAATTGAACCAATATGTTTTGGGCAAACAAACAAGCCCAAATTTCCTAGTTTTCTCATGCAGCTGAAGATGCAAACTGAGAATGCAAAGAAGTGAATGACATTTTAGAGACTAGAGTGGAAAACTTGATTTTGTATCAGTAACTATTCTGATGACACAAAAAATATTGTAAAATCACTGATGGGCTCAGTCAGATGAGCACAGACTTGAGTATCAGGGAAATAAAGACAAGGTGCCCAAAGCCAATAAATAGGATTTGAGGATGTCATTGTTAATCCAGTTCTTACAAAGGCATTAAGTAGGTTCTGGAGTAACGGATGACACTTTCTTTTAGCCCTGTAAGCAGCTGTGTAGTTGAGGGCAGGATTTGGGGATTTTATTTATGGGGAGTGTTATGTATAATGATTAGAGCAATGGACTAGTAGTCAGGAACCTGCTTGTTATGTTATATCCAGGTCAGCTATTAATTCACATTTTACCTTGGGCAAGTCACCTTCCCTCCCTGGGCCTCAGTTTCCCTATCTATAAAACAGGGACAAACACCTCACTGTGGCTCCAGGACTACTGAAATGTTTATAAATGATTTTTTATTCTCAGGCGAAAAGTACAATTTATTTGTAAAAATTATATCAACTTTCTAAATACAAGAAATGTCAGGTGCAGAATAATGCTAAAGGAGGTTTGGAGAATCAACACTGTAAAGTTAAACTTGTGGTTTTAAAATTAAGATATTTTAGTATTGGTAGCTCTTGAAGTGGAATAGAATTTTTCATTAGACTTAGTGGAATGAGTAGCTCTGCATGATTAATTCCAGCTTGAGTGCATCATCAGTCCTATTGCTTCCTGAAAAAGACGAGAGATGCTAGAGATGGGTGACATTTTTCTGCATCTATCCTGCTTGTTGGCTGCAGAGCTCCCTGGGCCAAGTAAGGGCAACATTTATTTCAAGTAATATTGGGTGCTGCCAAGGATACAGATAGTGCATGAAAATCAGGTTTAACTGTAAATAACTGAGTGATATTGGTTAAGGTGAATTTGGGATTTCTTTAGTTTCATTCTTAGAGAATTAGTTAAATCTGATTTTCTGAAAATACTGAACTGAATCTATCCTTGTTCCCACTCCCATGGAGGTCACTTGTTGCAACAGAGCTGAATTTGTATCCGTTAAAGTTAAGATCCAGGAATCTGAGTTGTAACAAACAGATTAACTAAATAAATTCTAAATCTGTATAACATTGCAATGTAAACACATGAAAATCTTTAATGTTGATACATTTAAACCCTTAATCAACCAGTTTAACTGGCATTGGCAAATTTGCAAATTAAGCTAATTTAAATGATGGTTAAACAAAAGTCCATCTATTTTATGGTTTGCATTGGTTTAAGATCTAGTGTAAATCTCTGAAACTTCTTTAGTCGAGACTGGGCTTAGCTCAGACTGAGCGAATTGAAGGTGATAATGAGAATATGCCTTTTTAATGTTTCTTGTTGATCATCTCCTCTGGAAAAATATTTTGATTATACTTTGTGTTTAAATGGAATCCCAAGACAAAAAATCTCCTTACACCAGAAAGAATGCTTTAGGAGAATTATGCCACCAGAAGCAAAGAAATCCTCCTTAGCCCTTCTTCATTTCACACACTGTAAAGCCTTTGATTCTGCAAGAAGAATGTGGATTGACAGAGTTAGTAAGCCCCCTGTATGGCTGTGGGCAGTTGAATGCAGCATGGTGAGAAGTGAAAAATCGGCTCTGGAAAGCTAAGTCATACCTGTGCAGGGCACAAAAACAACTTCAAGTGACAAAAGCTGAACATGGACTCTCTTAACAGCTGGTTTTCTTCTGAATATGTATTGAGCCTTAGATCAGTTGGTTTTTACTTTGAAATTTAATTTATCCAAAAAAGCACCAGGTCTGTGGAAGGGTCAGAGAGAGGCATCTCTCTAGCTTAGCTAAATAAACAAGTTACTTCTCTGTGGCTGGGAAGTGATGTTTTATTAATAGCAGTAGATTTGGTTTCACACTATGGAGCTCCTCCTGTTTCATCACTGTAAAAGATAAGTGAACACAAAATGTCATGTCTCCTTCCCCAGAAGAAATCAAGCCAACAGGCAGGGACTATTATGTTTGAAGATATTACCAAGGCATTGACTTGGAGAAAGTAGATACCCAAGTTTTTATTCCATAACTATTGGCTACTGCAGCTGGTGATGTGAGAAACTCAACTTTGTTTAAAGTCCTACATGCAAGAGGTTGCAAGGCAACCTCACTACAATAGAAAATGCCTAAAAATAAGGGCTGTGCCTTGAGCAGATGGGAGATGCATTTATCCTTTGACATTTTCCCCATTTAGGTTATTTGGTTTCAGTATGAAATAACACTTTTTTTCGGTATCTTAACCTGTTCACCCATCTGCTGCAAGCTGTTTTCCTTCTGCTTACAGATCTGGAGCTGTTCAAAACTGCCACTTCAACCAACTGCCTCAACCAATTCCTGATAGGAAAAAAGTTCTGAAACTGTAATGACCTGTTCATTGGGAGTGTGTGTGGATGAATGACCAGAGAAGGGAACTGAAAGGTATTACTGCTGGGTTCTATTCCACACTCTGCTACTGATAGTGTGATCTTGGGTAAGTCAGTAAAGACTTGTCTTCGTGGCAAAGTTACTGCAAATTATAACTTGAATGGTGCCCCTAACTTGAGTCCCTGCACACACAGAAATTCTTAACTCCAATGAGGTGGTTGTGCTTTTAATTCAGGTTGACTTAGCATTACACAGACACGAGTGTAGCAATGCCAGTGCAGACATAGCAGTTTGAAGATTATACTGAAACTAGACCTTTACATTTGGTTCTCTGTTCTGTTTAAAGGGCTCACCTTCTGGGTGGGCTGCAATGCCTGGCAGTTACCTGGCAAGCGCAAGCCCTTTAAACAGAAGTAATTGGGAAGAGCTCACAGCTCTGCCCCACTGGCGGGTTGCCTGGGAGTTGCCCGGAGACGTGAGCCTTTTCAACTGCTTCTATTCAAAGGGCTTGTGCCTGATGGGCAGCTGCCAGGCACAGGGCTGGCTCAAGCCATTCCTGCACCCCAGGCAGCGGACGTGCGACACATGTGTGGCTCCGCCCCTGGGCGCACGGCGCATGTGCGGCCCCGCCCCCCCGGCGCACTGCATACCTTACAGCTGCAATTGGGCGCAGAGCGCCTGATGGCAACTGTAAGGGGTGCTACGCGGCCCCCGGCCCTGGGCGCGTGACGCCCCTTACAGATGCCATCAGGTGCCCCAGGCAGCTGCCCAGCTAGCCCCCCCCCTTGATCCGGCCCTGGCCAGGCAATAGGCTAGAAGTGAGGGGCATGGCTTTGTTCTTCTCTCCTTTAACATATGTAGTGGACAATGCTGCAAGTGACCTCCAAATTGAATTTATTGACTTGCAGAGTGATGCCTTGCTTGTGGAGCAATTAAAATCAACACCACTTAAGGAATTTTATGCATCTCTCAATGAATAAAACTTACCAAAGGTCAAGGCTCATGCCCAAAAGATGCTTGTATTGTTTGGATCTGCGAGCAGACATTTTCTGTGATGAAATTCAATAAATCAAAGAGTAGATCTTCTATCATTGACGACCACCTTGCAGTAGTGTTCCACATTGCAACATCAGAAATGACACTTGACTTCACGTCCCTTGTTAATGCCCAACACAGACTTTCTTCTTCACACTGAGTTGCATTTTTTCTTTTATACTTAAATTTAATGCATATAAGCTGCATTAAATTCAGGTGGGCAATAAGTTGGATGTGGCTTCTGCCAGTGCTTATTAACCTGTGCCTCTGCAGATATGACCATTTAAAGCTCCTGTTGGCTGTAAATCACCATTCCTAGCCCAGCAAGCTGTAGAAGATGGTGTCCCAATTCGCGCAGTGCCCATTGGCTAGAGATGGTGCTGCATGGTGAATGGGAGGTTCAAGCTGCTGTACCAGTGAAGGTGCATGTAAATAAAGCATTGGTGGCCTGTGGGGGGCTAACCCTGGTGAACCGGGACTGCTATGTGGGTCGGATACTGCCCACTACTGATGTAACCAAAAGTTTATTGTTAGTGTTGTTGTTTTTACAAATGCTACTACAAGTGTTCTCAAACTGTTAGTGTTATTAAAAATTTCACAAGTTTTGCCTTCCATGACAGTCTTTGGATAATATTGTATGCTGTTAATTATTATTAAAATTTAATTACTTTATGGTGTAAAAAACATATTGGCGTCTTTTTACAGCATGTGGACTGCCCCTTTTCCCCAAGGCCCTACCTCTTTCAAGTTGGCCCTCAGACACTTCTAAAATTTGTGAAGTGGACTCCCTTCAAAAATTATTGCCCACCCCTGATATAGTAGAACCTCAGTGTTATGAAATCCAGAATTACAAATTGATTAGTCAACAATACACAGGTTGAACCTCCCTGGTCTGGCATCCTCGAGACCGGACTAGTCTTGCATCAAGGATTTTGCCAGATCAGGGGAGATCATTTCTGCCCCTCATGACACCAGTCCCCCAGCCCTGGCCCAATCGCCAACTCTCCAGCTTGCTCCCGCCTCTTGCTGGCCCCTGCTGCCTTGCCAGGCAGTCCTGCCCCCTCTGCGTGCACCGAGCTCCTGCTGCAGCCACACCACTTTCACACCCTGGGCTCCTGCTCCCCTATTGGGCAGTCCCACTACTGTGTACGGGGCTCCCACTGCCCTGCTCAGAAGCCCCACTGCTGCACTTTGGTTTCCTGCTGCATGCTATCCTGCAGGGCTCCCATGCTCTAGCTCTCCACTGGGACTTTCTGGCACCAGAACATCCGTGGTCCTGCTAGACCACGGACATTGCCGGACAAGAGATTCCCAGTTAAGAGAATTTCAACCTGTACCTCATGTGATACAATCAGGGAGCAGAATCAAAAAAAGGAACAAAGAGAGCAAATACTGTTAAGCATATATTACTAAAATTAAAGGGAAAGTTTTTTTAAAAAAGTGTGACAAGATAAGGAAATTTTTTCTGTGCTTATTTCATTTAAATTTTCATTTAAATTAAGATGGCTTAAAACAGCATTTTTCTTTTGTGTAGTAAGATTTCAAAGCTGTTTTAAGTCAATATTTATTTGTAAATTGTTGAAAAAAAAACACCACAGTGTTTTGTTCAGAGTTATGAACATTTCTGAGTTATAAGCTCCATTCCTGAGGTGTTTGTAATAGGGATGTTAAAATACAGGTAATTAATTAACTGTGTAACTGCTGAAAATTTCAGCGATTATACAGTTATACATGGGGTGGCAGGAAGCTCTGTGGCAGAGCCAGCAGCCGCATGGCGTGGCAGGCGGCTCCCTGGAAGCCAGACCAGGAACCGTGTGTAGCTGTGTAGCTGTTTGGGTAACCAATAAACATGATCTTGTCGGTTGCTGATTTAAATGGATACACTCTGACATCTCTAGTTTGTAATGCTGAGGTTATACTTTAAATATGATAGTATTTGAAAGTGTCAATTTAAAGAAAATTAGTCTGTCCTTATTTTGAGCCACTAAGATTTTCACTTTCAACCATCTTAAAGCCATCAATACTGCCTAGTGAATTATGAAATATCCTACACATACATCAGAGTAGAATTTCTATGCAAACCACTTTAATTTCAAGCATAAGCTTCTAAAACAGAAACATTTTATTTTACTTTAACAGGGAAGTTGACATGAAAGGTTAAACACAAATATTGTGCCTGACATTTATATGTAAACCAAAGAAAATGTGCACCATTCTGCATTCATCCAAAAGCATTAAAACCTAAGAAGGCAAGTAACAGTAAAGATAAAGTGTTAATACATATTACAGGGACATGTTATATATAAACTTCAATACTGATTCAAGACTGTCCTTCTCAAAGTACATGATGGATATTAGTTTGAATCTTGGCTTGTAGGAAGTGATTTAAAAAAAGGTCAGCCTGATTGCTTAGCTTTAAAAACAAACTCAAAGAGCACCTCCATTTTCGTTCAAAGCACAATAAAAGGCAATAAAATTGTTCTCGTGTTATTTAAGTGATAATAACATTGCTCTGATGTTTGACTTGGTCATAATCAGATTATTGAGTGGATAACATGAGGGCATTAGATTACCGCCAAGGGAAAAACAGAGGTACAACTAAATTATTAATATTATAATACACTTCCCCCCATCTGTATGTCACTTTTAAGCATGTGATATAGCCTTCTGTTTGTAGCAGGAGAATGGTGGCAGTTTAGGTAATTCTGGAGATGGATAGTGTTACCATCTGAGGATCTGATTAGATTACTTGGGCCTGATTCTTCTCTCATTTGCATCAGTGTGACTCCATTGACTTCAAAGGCTTTAGCTTTGCTTTATAGCACTCATTGTAACTGAAAGGTGAATCAGTTCCTTTAATCACAGAACAAATTTATGGCTATTTTACATTCTCATTAAAATATTGTAATATTTCTTGAATACAAATTTTCATTTGCATGGGACAATTTGTGGGTTTAAAAGCATTATGTTTTTAATGTGTTCTCATAACACAAGAGCTGGGGTTAGGTGATGAAGTTAACAAGCAGCAAGTTTAAAACAACCAAATGGAAGTTCTTCTTTACACAGAGCACAGTCAGCCTGTGGAACTCATGGCCAGGTGATGCTGTGAAGGCCAAAACTATAACTGGGTTCAAAAAACAATTGGATAAGTTTATGGCAGTCAGGCCTCATGCGCTGGATATCTGTAAGCTTCTAACTGCCATATACTGAGACTGAAAGATGGAATGGATGGTTCAGCAATTGCCCTGTTCTGTTCATTTTCTCTGAAGCATCTGCCATTGACCACTGTTAGCAGGATACTGGGTTAAATGGACTATTGATCTGACCCCGTATGGCCACTCTTATGTTCTAATGATGATATCCAGGGCTTAGGAATGTGTATGTGTTTTATTAAACTCTGATAAACCTCAGGTTGATGGAAAATATTTATAGATGAGAAAGATTGCATGATTCCTTCACTGCAAAGCAAGGTAAACACTGCAAAGGTATATGTCAAAAAGAAGAAGTTACTCACCTTGTGCAGTAACGATGGTTCTTCGAGATGCGTGTCCCGTGGGTGCTCCACTGTAGGTGTCGGGCTTGTCCTGGTGCCGCAGATCGGAGATCTTTTCTAGCCGTAGTCTGCCAGACCGCGCATGCGCGAAGTGCGGCTCGTGGCTTTTCGCGCTGTTTGAGCGTTGGCGATCTGGCTCCCGCCAGTTCCTTCTGCCTTTTGATCTGAAAGATATAAAATAGAGAAACTCCGAAGAGGGGAGGAGGGCAGGTCGTGGAGCACCCACGGGACACGCATCTCGAAGAACCATCGTTACTGCACAAGGTGAGTAACTTCTTCTTCTTCAAGCAGTGTCCCGTGAGTGCTCCACTGTAGGTGAATGTATAGTAGTAGCTCGCGAATGGAGGCGAGTTCGGAGCTAGTATGCCATAGCCGTGGATAACACCGCTGACACCACCGCTGAATCCGGTATTAAGAGATTGGGGATAGCGTAATGTGTAGCGAATGTTAAGTTGCATGACCACGTAGCAGCTCTACAAATATCTCTCAAAGGAACTCTCTTGAGGAAGTCAGTGGACGTTGCAACAGCCCGAGTCGAAAGGGCCCTCAATGTCGATGGCAATGGTTTGCTCCGCAGGTTATAGCAACTCCTTATACATTGCACAATAATGGACGAGATGCGTTGCGCGGATAACGGGCGGCCTTTAGAATGGTCCACTATTGATATTAGTAGTGAGTACGCCCTTCGAAAAGGTCTGGTTCTTTTGATATAGAAGGCCAGCGCGCGTCTTACATCCAAAGTGTGTAGGCGCGAATGCTCGGGCGAAGGGTGTGGTTTGGGGTGGAAGATAGGCAAAACTATAGGTTCGTTGATGTGAAAACGAGAGATCACTTTGGGGAGAAAATGCGGTTGCAGTTGCAATATCAACCCTTGGTGAGTGAATATCGTATAGGGAGGAGAGGCTGACACTGAGGGGTGTGCCGATGTACAGCGTGTCGGTACTGACGATCATGATGGGCCGGAGAGATGTTTGGAAGGAGGGGATCGGCTCGGTTCCGGAGAGCGACTCAAAGGGGAAGGCTATCTCGGTGCCAGTGAGCGCCTTGCTAGAGAAGGAAGCCTCTGTACTGACGATCGGTCCAGTGCCGAAGGGCGACCCGGTGCTGGCAAACGTCTCAGTGGGGAGGGATGCTCTGATGCTGGTGAGCGCCTCACCGGTGATCGGTGTCTTGGTGCCTGCGAGTGTGAAGGAAGCAAAGGACTCCTCGGCGTCGATTGACTCAGTGCCAGCGAACTTGCAGGAGAGGAAGGGTGCTCAGGTGTCACAGAGTGTTTCTGCACCGGGGGTCCCGGTGCCGGTGGTCTTGGAGGTGCTGCATGTGCCCGGGGTGAAGAGCGACTCTGAGCGGGCGACCGTGTCAGAGAATGAGTTGGTGCCAACGAGCGCTCCTGTGCCGAGGAGTGGCTCGGTGCCGCAGGCCACTTCGAGGAGTGGCTTGGTGCCAGAAAGCATCCCGCACTGGGAGAGATTCTCGGAGCCGTGAGGTCCCTGGAGGCAGTTTGGAGACCGAGGGAACGGCTGAGACCGTGGAGCCCAATATAGAGGGGCTCGGAGCCGACTTACTCCAGCTGTCTTTTGGCTCTAAAGCGGCGTGTGCAACAGCTGCCGCTGATGTCCCTGGCTTATTACCGACGCTCTTCCGTGAAGGCGGGAGGGATCGCGCTGGACCCGGTCTCCTCTTTGTCTTCTTAGTTTGTTCTGCATGCCCCTTTGGTTGCTGGGTTTGGGGCTGCAGGGCTTTGTCAAATAAGAGGATCTTCAATCGCATGTCCCTGTCTCTTCTTGCTCTGGCTGTGAGCTTAGAGCAATGGGGACATTTCTGGGGTATGTGGCCTTCCCCAAGGTACCTGATACACAGGGAATGGCCGTCGGAGGCAGGCATTGCCTCGCGGCACTCACATTTCTTAAACCCAGGCATTGACTATTTGCAGTATAACTATTGAAGAAAATAATTTTTTTTAATGACTAGAACTATTAACTATAACTTGAGAAAGAACTATAACTTTTAACTATATACAACGACTAATAATTAGCTCTCTCTGTCTTTGTGAAACAGGAGTTCACGAGAGAGCAGTCAGTCCGTCCGCAGCTGAGGATGGTCAGGAGGAACTGGTGGGAGCCAGACCACCAAGGCTCAAACGGCTCGAAAGCCACAAGCCGCATTTTGCACATGCGCGGTCCGGCAGACTATGGCTAGAAAAGATCTCCGATCAGCAGAGCCGGGACAAGCCCGACACCTACAGTGGAGCACCCATGGGACTCTGCTCGAAGAAGAACCTGTTATTTTTGCACATTAAATCAATCCTGTGTTTATACATAAACTGATCAGATGTTTGAGACATAATGAGGCAGGATTTATTTGCATGACATTTAAAAAAATATTTCTTGTTTAGAAGAGACTTGCAAAACATTCTGCAAGGTTATAATCTGTGCTTTTTTTTTTCTTCAGCCTAAGGTGACTGCACGAGTACATATCACCTCAGTTCAAGGGTGGAAGATTTCCAGAAATTTTGGTAGGTTCCAGAATGCCCATAGCCTGTACACCTTCCCCACTCAAACTCTCTTCCCCCCTCACCTGCCTACAGCTCTGAGATGGAGTTTGGGTGGAGGAGGGACGTGTGATTTGAGTGCTGGGTGTAGGCTCTGGGCTGGAGCAGAGGATTGGGGAGTAAAAAGGAGGCTGGCTCTGAGGGAGTGTGGGGCAGGGTGTGGGTGGAGTGGAGGAGTGGGTGCACTATGGAGGAGTAGGGTGCAGAAGGAGGGATGAAGGGACTGACTAGCAGGTGCTGCACTTACCTGGTGGCACCTCCCACTGACAATGGCTCTTAGGAGGGCAGTGGTCTCTGAGCTCTGCCGCTTGCCTGCTGTCTCCATGCTCTCCCTCCTTCCAACAGCTGGCCTGGTACACACGGCATGGAGGTACCACTCCCTCTCTCCGGGGCCACAGGGATGTGCATGCCAGCAGCCAGAGAGAGTGAGCAGCAAAAGCCACTCTAATCCTACGGTGCTGCTGGTGGTGGTAATGGAAGCCCCTGGCATGTTTTAACTCACCCAGAGGTGACAGGCAGGCCTGGGATATGCAGGGGGCAGGGAGCACAAGAGTTGGCAGGCAGCAAGTTTTGGTGGAGCCCAGTCCCACGCAAGGAATATTCATGGTGCCAGGGCATCATGGGCCCATATAACTTGCTGCCTATGCCTCAGTTTCAAACCAAAGTTAACTGCATCAGTGCAGAGTGTCTTCATTGGATGATTGCTCTGCTGCACCTGTATCAGCACAAAAATCCCTCGTGTAAATAAGCTTTCAGTCTCCATGACCATTTTGCATTTGGCACAATCCTACAAACACCACTGTCTGCTGCCCTGAATTGCATTTGTTTAGGGGACTTGCTCTCAATCAGAGCTGTATGCCTTGCAGTGGGGGCTGGTCAAAACATTACCATCAAAACTGTTTTTCCACCTGGCATACATTTTCATTGAAAGTATCTGCTTTCAATGGAAAATGACAACATTGGGCCAAAAAATAAAAACTTTTAAGCTAAAAACAAAACACTTGGCATCTGGGGCTAAAAATCATATATATTTTTTATAAACTCAAAATAAATCTATAGAAATTGTTTGGTTTCATCAAAATTTTCCACAAGGAATAGAAAGACCTGATTAGCTTTACTTGTAGTATGTATTTGCAGGATCAGACTCTCAGTTACTATTTAAGGCCAAATTCTGTTCTTTACATCAATGTGCATTCAGAGTACATATGGAAGAGCTCCTAGGATTTGTTCCCATATAAATGAGACCAGAGTTTGACCTTCAGTTGTGCTACTGATTTTGTGATACTTTAATTGCCCAAGAAAAGGATGGAAGACCATCAAATTCATGATACTTGGCTTACTAAAGAAGCTGTAGACAAAAATAGCTTTTATTTTATTTTTTTTTTAAACTACAGACCAGGGAAACAAACCAGAAGTGAAAGCTCCATGTTTCATTACCGAGGTCCTGAACCATCCAATTCCCCTCTTTTGTTTTCTCTTTTTCAGTTATATTCATTTCACATTTTAAAAAATAGTATCAAATAATGCAAGGAATGGTTTCAAAAAAAGTAAACTCTGCTGTTAGTTCTGAAGCTGATTAGCTACAATTTGTTCTTACTTATTTAATTAGTGCACTTCAGCTCTGGTACCAGTTAGATGTTCCCAAAAGAACAGAAGTGCACATAGGACAAACACACCTGTAAAAAACCCATTTAAAAATACAGTCTGTATCATAAAATTAAACATATCCTTTACGAACAAGGGGCTTAAATTCTACAAACCTTATTCACAAGCACAGTTCTTGTGCAAACAGACTACTTCTGATCAAGGCATGGCAGTTCAAAGAGGCCTTAAAGTGGGGGAAGTGTTATTCATACCCAACTTTAAGTGTCTTTACACTGCTGTGGGTGCATTCATAGGCCTTAGTGAGACTGAGAATTGGGCCCACAGTCTAGTTGATGTCAGTGGGTTTATTGTCCCAAGTAAGAATTTCCTAAATATGTAAGGGCTCCAATTGGTTGGTTGAAGACTAGCAAGTGTCACTGTGAATTTCTTTAAGATATAAATCACTGCAGATAGTTCTGATGTGATATCTTATGCACTGAAATGCATTCTACAAGTGTCACAATTTAGCCATAATGCCCTCAGAAACTGGCTTGATAATAATATTTGTCTGAGTTTGTAATTGGATTCAATTCAAAGGTTTTAACAAATTAAGTATTATACTATTAATTTGCAGATAATAATTCAGCCTAAAAAATTATTTACCTTTTATACATGGTCTAAAGGTCAGACCAGGAGGCTAGAAGTTAGGACTCCTTGGTACTAGATTCTTGTTCCTGGTTCTATCTCTGACTCACTGTGTGAAACTGGATTAATTAGTTAATCTCTTTGTGCATTCATCTACAAAATAAAGTTAATAATTTTTACTTACATATCTCACGGAGTTGTTAATAGGGTTGATCCTGTATACGTGTCAAATATTGATTTTTAGCCAACTTAGTCAGCAGCATATGCAAGAACATTCATGCATACACATGAATACACATCTTGATTTTTAAAAATAGTTACCATGCTTACAGTCCTAATTAATTGTGGCTAGTGTTCATGGGCAGGCCTGCTGATGGTGGGTAGATGGGGCAAGAGGGCAGTTACCCTGGGCCTTGCTGATTCAAAAGAGCCTGGAGCTCCTGGCCACCACCATTGCTATCGCAGGAGTGACTGTGGCCAGAGCCCCAGACCCTTTAAATCGCCACCAGAGTGCCACACAGAGCACACTGGGCAGCTCTCAGGACTGGCTGGAGTGTGGGGGGCCAACATGGTGCACCCCAGGCAGTGCTAAGAGTTAGCTGCCCCAGTCCTGCCCCTTCTGCCCAAAAGTCTGCCCTTCTGGGACCACGGAGCCAGCCCCTCCCCACTTTGCCCAGGGGCCCAGTAAGCCCATCCCCTTCCGGAGTGAAAGCCATGAAGAGACTTAGGCATTGCAATGCTGAGCATCATGACTCCTAGCTTTTAGGTGTTCAAAAGATCACAGGATCAACACTGCCATCCACAAAGCCTGAGTTAGGTGCCTGTCTGTTCCCTCTACGGTGAATAGATGCTGAAAAAAGCTATCACAAAAATCAGAATGCTAGGTAGGAAGCTGCCTAAATCTAGCACATAGGAGAAGCCAAAGAGGAGGATGTGTGTTAAGCCTTGCCTCTGGATTCACTAGGGCTACGTCTACACTGGCCCCTTTTCCGAAAGGGGCATGCTAATTTCACAGGTCGTAATAGGGAAATCCGTGGGGGATATTTAAATATCCCCCGCGGCATTTAAATAAAAATGTCCTCCACTTATTTCCGGCTTTTAGAAAAGCCGGAAAAGAGCATCTACACTGGCCCCGATCCTCCGGAAAAAAGCCCAAAGTAGGAATAAGAGATCCTCCGGAAAAGGGCTTTTTTCCGGAGGATTGGGGCCAGTGTAGACGCTCTTTTCCGGCTTTTCTAAAAGCCGGAAAAAAGCGGAGGACATTTTTATTTAAATGCCGCGGGGGATATTTAAATCCCCCGCGGATTTCCCTATTACAACCTGTGAAATTAGCATGCCCCTTTCGGAAAAGGGGCCAGTGTAGATGAGCCCTAGGTGTTTATGTCCATTCTGTAGGCCTGCATCTAGCTCTGCTTAGTGACCTACAAATGGCACCTCTACCCCATTAGGTGTTCTGCACAAAAGGCTCAGAGAAGGTGTCATTCCTCATCTTACAACCGTTAGCTCAGTGCTTAAAGCCTGAACCTGGATTGAGAAGGATACCACTTCAATTCCCTATGCACCTAGAGCGGGAGAAAGGCAAGATTTTCTCAACTCTCAGGAGAGTTCTTTAGTCCTTAGCTAGGGAATATTCTGATAGGGGCTCCCTTGCTCTCTGCGGTTGACTGTTCCACCATAGAAAAATACTTAAACAGTGACTGGGCCAGAGCATGAGTTTGTAATCCATTGGCTGGGGGCACTCACATGGCAAGTGGGAGACCATGGGTCCAATCCAGTTTCTCTGCTCCGATCACCACTTCATGATTTATCAGTGCAACACAGCTTCTGCAGGAGAGACTGAGCAAGGTGCACATCATACTATCTTACAGTTCAGTGTTTAACGAACTCTCTTCAGAGGTAAGAGTCTATATTCAAAAGCTGCCCTCCTCCCCCCAGAGGAAATGAACTGAGCCTCCCACAGCCCAGGTGAAAGCTCTAACCACTGAGTGTTATAAGATGGGCACCACCACCACTACCTCTGACTGGTTTTTGAATAGGTCCTGATCCAGTTGGTGCCTCTGAGCATGCCCCATGCACCTTATCAGCCCCCACATAAAACTCAAGTGGCACATGTCTATCTTTCTTTGGTTTGTGAATTGCTCTAGGGCAAAGGGGCCATTTACACATTTCCAGACAGCTAGACATTTGGTACTTCTGGGAATAGCATGGGCCTACCCTGGTAGCATGACCTTGCACACACCAAGAGTGTGGCCAAGCCTCAGATAGGGTACCATTTTTAAGAGAATGCCACTCTACTCCTCTTTTGCATGGCCTTGGGTTTGAGGTGATGCTGGCTATGGCAGATGAGCATTCTTCAAAAGGGTATCCCGGCCTGGCTGATATTGGACAAAACCACATCTGGTTTTGTCTAAGCACTGGATGGAGGATAAACCTTAGAAAAGCAGGAGTATTTCGTTTAATTCCGAACAAGTTGCCTTCCTACTCTACAGTTTGGGCAGGAGATAGGTCTCTGGACACCGAGAGGGAGGCAACAGCAGACATTCGCAGAGGCAGAAATAGGTGCCTAGGGAACTTTTATGCTGAAAATAATAGGTTCTGAGTGAGTTTAGGCACCTACAAGATTCAGCAACAGTTTTGTGGATTACCATGGAACCTACTTCTTTAAAACACATGGTTAGGCTAGAACAAAAAACTTAACATAAAATATACTGACTGAATATAAAATTAAGTGCAAACATTTTTAAATCTCCAGAGTGGATGCAAGAAAGGTTTACAGCTACAACCCTAAGCCTGGCCAATGGAGGAAAGAAAAGCAAATGATCTGTCCCAGACTAGATGTAAACAGGCTTTGGCACCCAACCTGGTCTTTTAAACTTGAAGCTCGACAAGCAGTATTTCTCCTATGATCTGGACAGGTGGCAATCCCATCATAGAGCATTTGCCAGCATTACCACTGTCCTCATTTAGACTTTACATCAAGTCTGAGTGAGCCCTGGCTTCAAATCAGACTTTTGATGTCAGTAAGCAAAGGCTAATTCCTAATTCTTATTTTTAAAGAAATTAAAATATTACAAAAATAAGCACCGTTGAATTAAAATTACACAGAGACTTTTTAATGAACAGCAAATGTGAACCATAGAGAAACTTGTAAATAGATTTGGAAGTAGATTGTTAAATATGAAATATACTGATTTTGTCCCAAAGAGATCAGCATAGCCTGCAAGGTACGTATTATAGAAAAGCATATTTCTTCAGTTCAATATAGGTTACTCTGTTACCAAAAATGTTTTGCTGTTTGTGCATAGAAAGATATTTGCAGATTATAATTATTCAGTTAGACCAACTGAAGTCCTAAATTGGAAAAGCAGCTCTGTCCAAGGTCGCCTCTGTTGTTTCCAAAAATATCTTGAAACAAACGCAAGAGGGGCACTTTGTTGGATGTTATCTAGACATATACAGTTTCAATCAAATTCTTCAAGAAGTGTCAGAATAAAAGTTGAACATTTGTTTGACATTGCCAAGTCACTAGCAAGTGAATCCCTTTAAAGGCTGAAAATAGCTTTGACCACAGTGGTAAAGGCTATAGGATGTCCCTCTGCATACACTTAAAAACATTAAAGTTGATGTTATGTGTACTGTAAACATTTTTCAAACACATCATAAAAAATACCTAGTAAGCAACTTGATCTTTTTTTGAGCCAAAAGCTGGAAAGGGTTACTAAGCTGTGTAATGTTAGGAAAACTTGTGATGATTTTTACAAGTAGGCTTATGATGGACAGAATTAATATTTTATTAATAATTAATCTCCCAGCTCACTCAATTTAATCAACCTCAAGAAAAACAAGGCATTCCTAGCTCTGTAAAGAAAGAGCACAAAGTGATGCATTCCACATGGACAGACTTAGAGTTTGGTGCATTCAGTGTAAAAAAGCCCTGCAACCTTAAAAGGATAGGAACATAACTGTTAACAAGATAGTTATTATTTAGTGTGCCACACTCCTGCTCCTTGTCATCTAAGAGGAGATCAAGTTACTCTAATTACAAGTAATGGAAGCTGTATTCCTGGTGAGCTTTAAGGTTGAGATGGTCATTTGTCACTGTCTGAATTAATGAATCTCTCATTTTCATTAATGTCTTCAAGATAATAAATTGTCTGTAGCGATTTTCAGGCTGGCTCCTAGAGGTACCAAACCAATCTAATCATCCCAGTTACTGCAGTGATAAAGCAGAGAAATCCTCAAGAATGAAAAGTGTCATGTAAAATACTACTGAACAGGGTCTCAGCTGGTAAACACCAGGGCTGTGTCTACACTGGGCCACTTATTCCAGAAAATCAGCTGCTTTTCTGGAATAAGCTGCGAGCTGTCTACACTGGCCCTTGAATTTCCGGAAAAGCAATGATGCTCTACTGTACAAAATCAGCCGCTATTCCGGAAAAACTATTCTGCTCCCGCTCGGGCATAAGTCCTTATTCCGGAACACTGTTCCGGAAAAGGGCCAGTGTAGACCGCCCAGTAGTTTTTTTCCAGAAAAAAGCCCAGATCGCGAAAATGACGATTGGGGCTCTTTACCGGAAAAGCGCGTCTACATTGACCACAGATGCTTTTCCGGAAAAGCAGCCTGCCAATGTAGACGCTCTTTTTCCAGAAATACTTATAACGAAAACTATTCTGTTTTAAGCATTTCCGGAAATTCATGCCAGTGTAGACACAGCCCAGAGGTGTGACCTGGACATATATTTAGTAGGAAGTAATTCAAACAACACTATTTTAATCTTTAGTCTTTAAAATAAATTTTATACCATAAAAATGTCAGATGCAATTAATACAATAATTTACAAATAAATTGTAAAACATTAATTTCATTGAAAGTGATAGAAGAAAGTAGGGATGTTAGTGTATAGTTGTTTACATGATTAACAGTAACAACTATACACACTCCTTCTTGCTGCTCTGTATCAGCCTTTTATGCTTGCTCCCCTCACATGCTGGCTCCCACAGAACTGCCTGTCCCCTCTCCAGTTCAGGGGGGACAGGTGGGAGCTGGTAACTAGGGAGACTTGGCCTAAAAGTTGGCTCCTCACAAGCACTGGCTCCCATGGAGAGCCCACCTGACCACCCCTGCTGCTGCCTCTGATAGAGAGGAAGCAGTGTGAGAGTGGGGCAGGGGGCAGGCAGGAATCAGTACACGCGGGAAGCTGGCTTTTAGGCTGGCTCCCTGTCCGTATTGGCTCTCGTGGAGCTGCCTGCTACTGTGCTGTTGCCTGTTTATCAGAGGCAGTGTGGAGATTGGGGGGAGGGGGGAAGCCAGTACTGGCAAAGAGCTGGTTTACAATCTAGCTCACAGCCAGCAACAGCTCCCTCCTGGCCCCGTGTGTAAACATGTAACTACTAAAAAAATCTAGCAGTTACATGTTTACACGAATATCTGTTAGTTAACATCCTTATCAGGAAGTTCAGTGTTTGGAGAATGTATAGTTTAAATGTTGGTTGAATACCATCAGTATCCAATATGCATAAATTCTGATACAATTCTGTACTTCTCAAATTTGGGGTCAATCAGCTGTTCCTCACTTAGTTCTTTGTTTATGGCCTGACCTTTCCATTTGCAACAGCCATTAATTTACTGCTCAGGTAATGCTCCATTGGAGTAAATCAAATGCGCTTCTGAATTTTTCACTTAAGATTTTATAGCCACAGATTTTCAACCATTAAATAGACTTTTTTAAGACAAAAATCAATGAAAAAATTGTATAAAATCTCACTTACCCCAATATCTTCTGAGCATCATCTTCATGTATCATTTGTATAATTTAAGAACAAAATGTAACTTGGCCAATTTCTGCGTGATTCCCTCATACATCTTTATTATTTGCATAAAATACTTGTCTTTGTGATTCATTATTTCCTAAATAATGAGGAGAGTTTCCTCTGCATTGAAAGGGATGGGAGCACTTTAGAGAACAGCATTTGTGACTGGTCAAATTCTGTTTGCTATTGACTAAATTCTTCTCTAGGATTAGGACCTGGCATCATAATATTCCAAGAAGAGACACTGTGACTTTGATACTGTCTTAATGGGTGGTTTTTAGAGGCTCTAGTAGTTGCAATCAAAAGCTTAAAAAGGTGTTTTTATTCAGAACTTATTGACTTGAATAGGGCTGTGTGAAGACATAAGCTCGGTTTCTGGGAATCCAATTGCAAGATTACGTCTTAATCCATTTGGCAGATATTCTCACCTGAAGGGTTTTGTTTCACTTTCTTTGTGACTATATGATGTTATTTGCATTGCTCTTGGAATAGGATTTTGTTAAAGGAACATAATGTGGATCAAATTTCCCCCCAATTTTGTTTTAAAAAAACAGTTTCTCTCTAACTTAATGTTCATGTTTTTCCATTGTTCTTCTTTTATTTGCTTTTTTAATCATTCATGAAAATATTTCCCTGAAATAAAGCAATAGCTTATTTAAAAAAAATAAACGGTCATAAATATTGCAGCATTATGTTAATGCATGAGAACCTGACAGAGAAACTGAGTAGACATCACCTACACATTAAAATGATAGCTACTAGCGTATTTTGTCTTTCATAATGAGAAAAACTTTAATAAATTTCAGATCTTTAAATTAAGGTGTTCATTTCAGTGGGAGTTTGACTTCAGCAGAATTAAGACAATTATTTTAGGTAAAATTAATGCTAACCCAATACTTCTGTGTTGCCAAGAAAAAGACCATAGAGTTAACTCCATCAGATTTTATTGTGGCAACATTTCACTTGAAGTCAACAAGAATTTTGTTAGAAGGAGGACTGCAAGATTTGACCCACAATATCACTGATTTTATCTCAATTACATAGGACATTTTTGCTCTGCCTCGCCAACACCCGTGGCCTTTTAAAGAGACAGTAAGTTATCAGGGCCCCAGTTGCTTCCTTGTTTGTACACCAAAATCACTGAAAGCAGCACAGCACAATTATCTGTGAAAAAAACATCCCCGACCATGTAGTTAGTTAAATATCAGAAAACTTACCCAGTATTGCCCAAGTCCTTCAGGGCAGGAAGCTGGTGATGTGAGGGGTGCAGGAGTCATTGCATAGTCTTGGGCTTGTGAGGAGGGGAAGGACAGGAGGCTAGGGGTGTGGGAAGGTGAGAGAGTGAAGGCTGGGGGAGTGAGGAGGAGCTCAGGGTGGGAGGGCATTCTCTCCCCCCTTCATCTGCTGGGGACTTCTGTCTTCTCCCAGCCTTCCCTGGCCACTAGGGGCCTTCTGTCTCCCCGCCAACCCCTTCCAGTGCTGCAGCCAAGGGTTGGAAGGGTAGGGGATAGGAGTAGGGGGACTACTTACCCAGTCTGGTGACAGGAAAGATGGCAGATGCTCAGCTCTGCTGGCCTCCCTCTTGGTGGTGCAGCTGCCCCTAGTGGCCTCTTTGCAATATAGCTCTCCCTGGCAGGCTCGCTGTCCCCAGTGGCCTGTATCGTATCCCTCTTGCCCGTTCCCCTTCTTTTTCCATGTTATGGAAAACAACCCCATTCCTGGCCCATCCCATTTTCTTGGCACAACCAAACCCTGACCTTGCTTAAAGTTATGATAAGAGGAAGCTACATATTAAATTTGGTGGTCCTAGTTCTTACCGTTTAGGAAGAGTTCTTGAACTAAAAGTCTCGCAGACAGACACAGACAGAAAGACAGACACAGAAAAGACAGATGCACAAATCTCTAATATATAGATAGATAGGTGTTTGGAAACGGCTGCAGCAAAACCAATATAGGGAGCACAAGGATAGAAATATTGGGTTTGTGTGGCGCTCACATTCAGGATGGAGATGCCCCTTCCTTTGCATATTAAAACAACTTTAAATTAGGTACAATTTTGAGACTACTTAAATTATTTGGGTGTTGCCTCATGCAGCTGATTCCTAGAGAAATAGATACCTCCAAAGCTGACACATGCATTGACATGTTCAAGGAAATAGTAGCATTTTATTGCTTTTCAGAGGCTGGTGCAGAAGCCAGAACTGAAAGGCATCTGCAGAATTAACAAAATTCCTTCATCAGGAAATCTGCTTATATAAATAACATTGGACACACAGAAAACAAGTGTCTTTTTTTTTCCTCATTTAAATCTGGGTAAATACATAACTAATTAAAGGTGCCAGATTTACAGACATCAGGGTTGTAGTTCTCTTTATCCACAATGCAGATACAGAAGGGTATGTTTCCAAACCTCTGCCAATGTGGCACAAGGGGATACCTAATGGTAAGAGGGTAACTTGGTCTTTATGGCCCTGTCACTCTCATGCCATCACTGCTGGTGAGAATGGCTACAAGACTGCCAAAATTTGCCATCTGGGACCACCAATTTCCCAGATGGGATTTAGGAACCAGCTTGATACCACCAACTTGTTAGGTGAGCTGAGGACAGCTATTAGAAAGTAGATGTTCAGCTACTTCTGACTTGGGCAAGATATGGAACAATGATCTAGAGGTGGAAGGCTCTGTATTCCATCTCCAGTTCCCAGAGCCATCTGGTCATCATGAGAACAGATTTTATAATACATATTGAGAATGATACTATCCATTTCAATTAAACAGGATATTCTCACAATGTTTTTTTAATTTACTGAGCTGTCACTAAGTAAATGTTTCTATTATACTATATTTTAAAATACAGATATTTGCAGGAGACACCCTTAATTGATTTTATATTTATTAGGTTAATCTGTGACAAATGTTTTGAGTTAAATTATTTTAGAACAAAATGTTAAGGTCTTAATTAAACTAGATTTTTTCAGGTCTTTTTAAACTTCATCTACCAAAAATTTCACATATTTAAACATAAAGCTCTGTAGAGGTCAAGACTACAAACACATAAGCATGTGGACGGCTTTACATATGTGAATTGTTCAATGATACCAATCCTATAAGTAAAGTTATATGTTTATACATAAAGTGTTTGCAGATTTGGGCCTTTTGGGGGATATTCTAACATTTCTCCTTTATTAATGCTCAAGCAGAAACAAAATGATAACTGCTAATATTGACTAAAACAAATGATCATGTGAAATCCAGATGATAAATGTGTTAACTGTTTATGTAACAAGCCAAATAAGTTTGCTCATACCCATTTTTGATTTCCCTATTCATAGTGCTTACTCATTTGGGAGTTGCCTGTAACTCTTGAAAAGGACATCCCCTGAATCAGTGTTAAACATTCATGTCAAAACCATGCAATGCTATGGAACACAAAGAGCCTTTAAAGTTGGATTATTTCCTGATCTTATTCTGGGTAAAGATATGGACTAGGTCTCTTGAATCAATGTTTGCAATTTGTCTAAACTATTAGCAAGAGTTGGTATCTTAATATAAATATTTTTTTTAAAGTACAGGAACACAGAATTTCACTAAATTTATTTCTGCTTTATTTGTATCTTCACAAGTAAAAGGCAGATGATTTTTCACATTGTGTTTATAATCTGATTAGGGAGCTAGTTAAACTATTAATTCAAATAGAGCAAAAGATAATAAGCTCCTTCTTTGTAAGTTATTAGCAGAAGGTATCAACTGTCAGAATCAGTCAAAGATTTTTGAATACTCTCATCAAATCTCTAATGGGCTGGAAAAGCCTCAGAACAGAATCTATGAAAGCTACATTATTAAATGTCCACTTATATAAAAGCTAAAAATAACTGTTTAACAGCTTTTTAGTTTTTCCAATTGTCTTTTATTAAGTACTTATGAATTTCTGCTTCACCTCAGCAAATCATTCTAATGATGTAAGAATGATGCAGCATTAATTAAATGAGTGCAACTATCACATAAACTTAAATGAGCTATAAGTAACTTGTTTTTAAAAAGAAAAAGATTCTGCTCTCAGGGCAACACAACATTAAAAAAAATACAGCCAGTTGGACTGTACATTACTCTTATAGATTTTGAAAGTACAACTATAGTACTGGGTAACTGGCAATGCCATATAATAAAGAATGTCACTCTAAATGGTTTAGTGAATAATCAACATGATTTTAGAGTTTCAGATTTTGTTAAGTTATTGTTTCATGTGCATGTTCCTTCCCCATCCTCTCCCCTTCCCCCTTTTCTGTGGCTTTGTAGCATGTGTTATCCTTCACCATTGCACATGACTCCTAAGGAATCCAAATGCCCCTTTTCTGGAGATCATCCCAGGCTCCCCCTAATATATCTTCTGTCTAGATGGCCATGCTATTTCACTGTTGATGACAAGCATTCAACAAGATGCCTATAACCCATCCTCAAAAGGCCAAGTATGTAACTGCAGTAACTGTCTTCAGCTCATTTTGGCACTAGAGCACTGTAAATTAATGTAACAATAAGAATAATAATTAATAAATACTGGGCTAGCAAGAAAAGAATCTCAAGATATTCCTGGAACTGGGTTTCCCCATATCACATAGTCTGCAGCCGTTTTGTTGAGCTTGCATCTAGCACACTGTTTGATATAGTTCCAGTCCAGTGACTTTATCTTAAGACAATACTTCTTTTGCCATATAGGGCACTTAAATTTTGGAAGAAGCAAATGGTGGTAAGAACAAGCTATTCTAGCTCGCTGTAAATCTACTGAAGGTCCACCTCCTTCTCAGCAGGATTCTCTCTAAAACCAGTGAAAATCTATATAGGAATTAATGCTGCTTAACCCTTTGCAGCATCTACCTATCCTTGGAGAGAAGATTAGCGTACAGTTGCAGAAAAAGAGTCCCTTGAGCTGTCCTGAAGGGGAAGGAAGACCAAAAGGGGCAGGGCCCACATAGGGATGAGAAGGCAATGCATGAGACTGTGCCCAGTCTCTAGGCATATCTTAGGGATGAGTGGAATTTGAAAACTTTGTTCTCTCAGCCTGGCTGCAAACCCTTTTTGTTGACATGGGAGAATTTGGAGATAACTCTGTGAAGTGAATCTGAGCTTTGCAATCCTCTTTTTCCTCTAAGGCCCAGCAAACTGCTTGCCTTCAATTACTTCTGTCAACTAAAGGAACTTTAAAAAAAATTATAAAGGCACACTAGAGACAACCAGATTTTATTTTTCTTCTAGTTATGTTAAATATATTTAATGCAAATACAGACTAGGAAAGGGGTTCACACAAAAAGCAACAAATGTACGTATAGTTAAATATCAGAGAAGGCTAAAATATGCTACCCAAAGTAACACTGAAGGTACTATTAAAAATGAAGTCAATTTCATTTCTAACAAGATAGAAATTTCCAAATGGCTTTTCTACAGGCCAAAAGAAACTAAGAAAATCTGTAAGAATGTTGGTCTTCTTGACTTTCTATGGTTCTGACCCCTGTCTGTGTGGCCAAGGAGTACATGGGAGAGGTTAGGGAGATTTTCAAGCCATATTGCACTCCTCAGATCCTACGCCAGCTCTGCACTAGGGGGATCCCTTGATGTTCCTTAGAACAATGTGAAAGCTGCCAATGACCTTCAGGGGCTATTTTGACAACTAGTTAGGGCGCAGTAAAGTCTTATCCACAAATCCTTTTCTGAATGTATGTAGGAAGAATTGGGTCAAATCTACACCACTGGAGGATGTCCCTATTCTGGGATGATCTTTCTGTGCTTTAGAATCACTGTGCATAAATAAAGCAGCACAAAGCTGCTTCAGTTCAGGGGAAACTCTAGGCCTGTATTTCTTAAAAGGCATCAGTTTAAGTTTTTATAAGGGTAACACACAGCCACAGGCAAGTTAGGAGACAGCACACGCTTAAAAAGAAAAATTAAAAAGCTCAAAATTCAAGTAATTGTTTTTAAATGTTGTTCTGCCTTTGGGTCAATGGAGGATCTTCTAGCATCACAACTGGTTACCTCAATTGTACAAGGAAGAAGAGAGTTTAGGACTGTACAAGGTATGTGCACTCTAGCATAGCATGGAGCTCAATTCTGCAATAACTCCATGCTTACCAGCACATAGTGGATAAATTGGGGCAAGGAAAGAAGTAGAGGGCCAAGATAGGAAATGGGTGGACCAGAAGGTACACAATTAACTAGAAATTAATATCTTTGCCCTTAAAAATGTAATGTTAGGGCTATAATAGCTACTGCAGAACAGCTCTAATACTTTCTCAAGGCCATAGAAAGCTGGTAGTTTTCCCTTAATTTCTTTGGGAAGGTATCTAGGCTTTATAGTGAAATTCACATTAGTGCAAAAGGCTCACACAAAGCCCTCCATATAACTTAAGCCATTAATCTGGCACTTAAATAGTGTAGAGGGCTCTCTGCATAGGAGTTAATATCACCCTTACATTACCCACTGAAATTAAATAATTTAAAAGCAACCTATGTAGACAGTGAGAGAACAAAGTAATATTCAATGGAATGATCTGAGGAAATGATGAGGTAAAAAGCAGGAATTCTAAACACATTCATAGTACCAGCCTATCCTCGCCTCCTTCCTGAATGATTTGACCCACAGAAGCTTGATTTTGTTGCTTTAGAAAACACTCTCTCTTACACGCCATCAGTTGCTCAAAATCCCGCCACATTTTAGCTTGCTTCATATTTGGCCCATGACTTTCTCGCACAGCTTTTTGTTTCTCTCGTAGTTTCTGTTATAAACAAATAAAGTTATTTCAGATTTTTGAAAGGGTTCAGCATGAAAAACATTACCTTACATAGATAGCCTAATGCGAATAAAGAACATTATTAATGTTCATTTAAGTGAGAAAACACCCCATGCAGCATTCTTTGTAAAGTCTTTGATGTGTGTGCCTTGTATGATAGATTTATTGCAGCTCCTTGAAAATAGGTACCCCCTTTTTCTACAATGCAACTTTACCCAGCTGTGTTCCTAGTTCTCTGTGGGAGTCTCATTTGTTTTGTAAAAGTGTATTTTAAAAAAATCTGCTCACTTCTTGACTGAGACTTTCCATATCAAGCTGCAATCTGTAATAGTCTGACTATGAAGTTATATATCCTGAAATTAAACTTTTACATGAGAAACTACAATTAATTTGATTATAGTGACAAACTGCTAGCTAACATTCACTTGCAAACTGACTCAAAGAGAAAATGATAAAGGAAAAAAAGAAAACATTTTTGTTGAAATAGTCTGGCTAAGCTCTTCTTCACTAGCCTGAACTTCATATTTAACTAAACCTGGACAACAGCTTGTCTTAATATAGCTACACTGAAGATAATCATTAGTCTTTTATAAAAATAAGACTGACAGCTCTGAAATTCATTGACTTTGACAAGCTGCTTTATATATGACTTCAGATTTAAGCTGACAGTTTGTTACATCTATGTTTCAGTTTCTTATCCAGATGGTTTACAAGGAATGTGCTGTTGTGTTAAGCTGTTTGACTGTCTTTTATACGAAGCTCATGGTATACTCTGTAGGAAATCAAACTCTGAAGGTTTCAGGGGATTAGTTGCTGGTGCCAATGGTAATCAAGTTTTCTTTGTGGTCTACAATATGCTTTTTAAAAAGATGAGCACAGTTTTGAACACAACCAAATAAAAGTATAAACTGTAACATGTTTGTTCAAGTAAAAACAAAATCCAATTCATCCTTACCTTTCCAAGGTTCTCTTGTTCAAGGATCATTCGTGTGTATTGTTCTCTAAGGAAGGTGCAAAATAACTGAATTATAATTTTAATTAGCTCTAAATTATAGGACAGATTAACCGTACACATTGGAAGAAATAGAAAATGGCAGAACGTTTACAATGTATAGCCAATGTAGGGATACCATCAAAATCTTAAGGGCCCTGAAACAAGAAAGCCAAGGCATGAGATGAAGAAACATTTTTATCATCAAGCTCCAGGTCTTCTTTGACCCCTGTAATTGTGTAGTTCACATAGAATGTTGTTCACCAATGGATGAGGTCATTTTTTAGCTTTCAGAGCAGGTTTGATTTCTGGGGTTCCCCAAGTAAAGTCTGATGCACATCCCCTCTGGAAAAATGCATGGTTGAGAGCCTTTTTAAAAGTGCATTCAAGTTGCCAATATTCTGAGATTGCTCAGTGCCATACTTCTTTACAAATGCCATGGAACAAATGGGAAGATTCAGGAGTGCAAGGCGATCAGTATTCGGTTTTGATATTACACACACACACACACACACACACACACACACACACACACACACACACACACACACACACACACACACACACACACACACACACACACACACACACACACACACACACACACACACACACACACACACACACAGAGTCCCCGGGTTACGTACAAGATAGGGACTGTAGGTTTGTTCTTAAGTTGAATTTGTATGTAAGTCAGAACTGGTACATACAGGCAGTCCCCGACTTACGCGGATCCGACTTACAAACGGGTCGCCGCCTGTGTCCTCCGGGGTGAGAAAAGCTTCTCCCGGTCTCCCTGGTCTGCTGGGGGGGTCCAGCAAAGCTGCTGGCCCCCGCAGCAGACCAGGGACACCCGAGCAAAGCCGCCGCCTGGGCAGCTTTGCTCGTTTGCCCGGGAGCAAAGCCGCCCAGGCAGCAGGACCCCCGCTGCCTGGGCGGCTTTGCTCCTGTCCCCCTGGTCTGCTGGGGGGGGTCCAGCAAAGCTGCTGGACCCCCCAGCAGACCAGGGACACCCGAGCAAAGCCGCCGGCTGGGCGGCTTTGCTCGTTTGCCCGGGAGCAAAGCCACCCAGGCAGTGGGACTCCCGCCGCCTGGGCGGCTTTGCTCCCGGGCAAAAGAGCAAAGCCGCCCAGGCGGCGGCTTTGCTCGGTTGTCCCTGGTCTGCTGGGGGAGGTCCAGCGGCTTTTCTGGACCCCCCCAGCAGACCAGGGAGACAGGAGCAAAGCCACACGGGTGGCAGGGTCCCTCCGCCTGTGCAGCTTTGCTCGGGTCTCCCTGGTCTGCTGGGGGGGGGGGGGAGAGGGCGCAGCTAGTGCCCCCCCCCTCCCAGCAGACCATGCTTTTGTTGCGGGACGCCTCGGGTAGAGCAGCTGGGGTGCTGCCGGGTTGGTCCTGTGGGAACCTACTGGGCATCGCCCCAGCTGTTCTGTCCCAGGCTCCAGACTCAACAGCTGTTGAAACTGATCAGGCTGATTCCAGGAAGCTGGGGGCAGAGCAACTCTGCCTCCGGCTTCCTGTAGTCAGCCCCTGGTCAGTTTCAGTAGCAGCAGCTGAATCTGGAGCCAGTTCCGACTTACATACAAATTCAACTTAAGAACAAACCTAGTGTCCCCATCTTGTACGTAACCCAGGGACTGCCTGTGTTGTAGGGGAAACTCTAGCCAAACATTTCTCCAGAGCTCAGTTTTATTCTCCCACACCTCACTTCCCTCAGTCCTTTATTCTCAAGCTGAGGTGTCTGCTGGGGGAGGGGGGGGCGCTAGCTTCGCGTCTCCCTAGTCTGCTGGGGGGGGGGCGGCGCTTGCTTCACGTCTCCCTAGTCTGCTGGGGGGAAGCAGCTAGTGCGGGGTTGCCTCACCCCGTTCGTAAGTAGGGATCCGATGTAAGTCGGATCCATGTAACCCGGGGACTGCCTGTATATATATTTGGCAAAACCTAACACTGGTGGCCTAATTTCCAAAATGCTGAGCACCCTGCTACTCCAAAGGATCTGCAACAGGAATTGCTAGGTGCTTAGCACTTTTGAAAATCAGGCTTTTTAATAAAGTGCCTAAACATAGATGTAGAACAACCAATATTAAAAATCTTGGCCTCTTGCTGTCATTGGTGGATGAAGCTATTCTTCTGATGTACGTGAAAGTTGACAGCAGGATATGATACGTAAATCATAATAAATACGGATATGCTTTTATGCCCATATTTACATATTTTTCAAATATAGGTGAGATATTAAAAAAACAAGCTCTCTTAGCTACAGTGAGATAGATAGTTCATGAAAAACAGTGTTTCAAGTATCTAAAGAACTTCCAAAATTGCTCAGCAGGGGGAAATTCTAGTCTTCAAAAGAATAAAATACAATAAACCACACCAGGTTGTCCTAATAGGCTATTATAAGGCAAGGGTGGAGGATCCACTATGATGCTGTTTGTCCTACATAGTCCCCATCTTTGAGCTACAGTATATTCTTTAGGCTCCCTTCCATCTGAATCCAACTCTTGATTTCTCAGCAGAGTAGATGTGTTAGGGATCAGAGAGTGTGTGGATGGTGCACATTGTGCTCTAACAACTCAGGATGTGTCTACTCAGTGCAAATTAGAACAGTCATCAGGCTGCTCTAAGTTGTACTGGGGGCCAATTTAGCTCCTGGCTATTCCCATCAGCTCAAAAGAGTGGAAAGCCACCTAAAATCTTCTCCTTCCTATTAAGTACACTGAATGTTACTCAAGCACGACTAAGGAGCTGGTCCCAGAATGTATTTTTGTTTGTTTTAAGTAAAGCCATTTAGTGCACAACAATGATAAAAAACACCTCTTTTTTTCCATGGTAGCCTTTTTCTTTACTATTTATAATGATGACTGGAAAGAATGCAACTTAATTAGAAAAAAAAAACAACCTTTATTTTTAGAGAACAAAATTAACTTTTCACATTCCTTAGTACTGACTGTATGGAACATAGAGTTTATATCCAATAAAGAGGGTCAGAATAAAGACATTTTTTGTTCAATACTGTATTAGGAAAGTGCTGTTCTATTTATAGTTCATTTTAAACTCTGTTTACATTCCAATGCCCAGTAAAAATACATACACATTCTGAAAGGTATTCTAGAAACACAATTTCTCTATTTTGCGTTTTGTAAATACCCGCATATGAAAATCTTCAGTATACTAATAAATGTGAATGCTTTTTGAACTCACTGATGGTCAAAATAGAACATTTATTATTTCAGATAGACTATCATCTTGCCTAATTTCTTTTCTCAGGTTTTGGAAAGGTTCAGTGAAACAGTGACAGCAATGGAAGTGGCAATGTTCCATTCAAGTCATACTCACAATGCCCAGAATCCCATAATTCCTCTCAATATGTTTCAATTCCTGCATTTCCTCTATTTGCTCTTCTGTTTGCCCAGTTACTTGATTCCATGTTTAGACAGATGTCAGTAATGTTTCCTAGGTAGCCTGCACTTTCCATACACAGTGGAAGATGCAGTTTCTACCCTAAAGAGCATCCAGTCATATAAGGGCAGACAAGTGGTGGAAAGGAATAAAACATACAATGAGGTTAGGGGATGGGAAGCACTTGAAGGTTGGTTTGTGTTTTAAAGTTACATTCACTAAATTGTCTTCTTCCTCAACCTGCCCTCTTGCTTTTCTCCTGCACCAGTTCCTAATTTTAGATCTAGAGTACTAACAACATTTGACTTCTTCTCTGCACATAAGTGACTTATTAATTATTATTATTATTAATAATAAATATTTGTATTCCAGCAGCACCCAGTTGTGTCTGATGGGGTAGATGGTATCAGAAGGTACAAGGAGCAACACACATTTTTCCTATGGAGCACAGGCACTTCTCTTTTCTAACACCAATGTTAGAGCTAGCTAGATCAGGATCTGAGGATGTGCTGAACTCCTTTAAAAAGGTGATAGATTTATGGCTTCAATGTGCACTTTCAAGAACCCCTGGAGGAAATCTGGCTGACTCTCTCAGTCTCACTCAGCCATACTTTCTCTTCAGGCTTGGCGGCAGCAAAACATCTCTGCACCTTCTCCAACATGAGCTTGGAGTTAAAAGCTACTGTCTGGCCTATAATATTCAACACAAAGGGAAAGGTTTTTGGTATGCTTGAGAGAACTCCTGGGCATACAACAATATATTTTGGATGTAGGAACTTATTTTTTGAATGTTATTTTTAAACTCAGATGATGAATTCCTTCTTCCAGTTCACATACTAACGAAAAAAAGTATAACTTCAGTTTCAGTCTTAACTATCCTCTGAATTAACATGCAAGAGGCAGACAAGAACATTTACCTTATTGATTTTCTTCTGTCTTGTGGATCTGGAGAGACATAGGTCTTCATCTCATCTTTAGCACGTTGAAGTTGTACTTCTAGATTCTAAAAGGAAACATACAGCATAATTTAGACATATCATCTTTCCTTAAATATTGTCATCTGTGCAAGTGTGATGAGGTGTACCAGCCCGCACTGGGAAAGCTGGGCTTAACCAGGCTCACCTGCAGCTCAGGTATAAAGGCCTAGAGAGTGGCTCAGTCTGGGCTGGCTGCTGAAGAAAGGAGGTATTGCCCAAGTTCCTGCAGGCAAACCGCCAGAAGGAACAGCCCTGGAAACCAGCCAGCGAGATATTCATGCCACAGAAGGGGATATGGAGGAAGGACCCTGAAAGGAAGCCAGCGAAGACTGATAGGAAGTAGCCCAGGCAGAGATATTGTGGCTCAGTGTGTTGCAGTGGGATTCCCTGCTGAGAGAGCAGTAGACTGTGCCACTTCTAATAGGGCCCTGGGCTGGGACCCAGTTGAGTAGGAAGGGTCTGACTCCCCCTACCACCTTCTCAATCCCTGAGCTGGAGGGTCAACACCTGTTTATTACTGACTCCAGCTGCGAGGCTGCACTGCCCTGGTGGGAAGGGTGTAGGTGTATAATCACAGTTGCATGGCAGGATATGCAGGGTTGGTCATGGTCCCAAGAAGCTCCAGAGACATGGCTGCTCCCCTTGGGAGAGGGGCAAGAGTGTCACTCTGTGACAAGTTTAAGACTCTCTCTGGTGGACTTACCCTTTTCGTGCAGTTAGTATAATGGTAGCTGCTTTCTTCCTGAATACACTCCTCACGAAGCCCTTTTACTTCCTGCAGCATGAAAAAAATTTATTTTATTGGGCAGCATCCTGGAAAGTCTACAGCAGACAGAGTATTATTGTATGAAGTACAACAGGAAGCATTTAGGGCAACATCCAGCCATCACTGTGTTTGCTGAATTCTGATTGCAGTCAATGGCCCTTACATTCATGTGAATTAGTAATTGAATTCTTTTTGCTTATTGTGCAAAGCATTGTTCACTACTTTGGTATCAAAATCTTTGAATTCTGTACTAGGAATGTGAACCGTTAATGCTAAATGGGTAATGCTTTCTGGTTTCAGTTAACCAGTAAACAGTGGGGGTTGAAGCAGCTTCCGCCTGCTGTGGATAAGGGCAGCTGCGGACAGGGGCTGCTCACACAGAAAGTCTGTAGCAATGCTGGAAATTAAGTTTGGATCTCCCACCAGTGCTCCAGTTTTTGGGCCATCCTTCCCCTGAAGAGGCAGGATATGGGGAATTAATCCCATAATGAATTCTATACCTCCTAGAATTTTTATATATATAGAAATAACAATCTTACTTGTTCAAGCGTGGAACGATTACTTTCTAAACCTGCTGCACAGCTGTCATACTGGACTTTTTTTTCATCACATTGTTGGGTTAACTCCTGGTGTGGAACATGCAAAGGTCATGTAAATGAAAATACCAATTTAGTAACATATGGACCTAAGCATGTAAATTCTTGTCCAAGCTATTGGAACATAAAGCATCTTACATAAACCAAGCAAACATGAGCATAATTACAAGGATATCACTTCTAGCCCTGCATTTTGGAAGATCAGCAGTATAAACTACAACATAACATTCAAGTTTCCTTTACGTATTTGTATCTAGTCTTGGACTTGGTGGACTTAATTTCTAATTTGTTCACAATGTGTAAACATTTTACTTGCTCTTTAAACATTAATCTTACAAGATAGTTTAGATCAATTATGTTCCATATCAAAACAGTTTTGTCAACATTTATTTACTTTATAAAGCAATAGAAGGTTGGCCTTTGCATAAAGAAAAATTGATATTGCATTTAAACTTTTAGCAACCAATAAGATACCATAGGTCTTCTTATAAAGAGCATATATTGGTTACTTGTATATAAAATATCCTGTATAGTTCTGCATTTGCAGACACTTGTTTTAAAATTAATTATGAAAAGAATGTGTTTAGACCTTTAGCTGGAAAAAAGAGGCAGAGCTCTATTTACTTGATTGGGATAGTATACACAAGTTGAGGGTCTGGATGACCTTTTTTTTTTTTTACTGCCCTGTAAAAGCAAATGGATACATCTGCCCATCATCAAGGATCGGTACATAAGATGGTACAGGTGTGTTCAGTTATAACTATTTAATTATGTTTTGTTTTGTTCTGATCTCATTATCATAGAATTACTATGGTGAGGGAAAAAAACCTCAGTCTGACAGTATGGTTATATTGCTGATTTGAGAGTTCCAGATAAGTGTTTCCTTTAATTCAGCGGTTCTCAAATTGTGGTCTGTAGCCCACAAGTGGTCCACGGCTGCCTTCCAGGTGGTCCACAGCAGGAGTTTCACCCCCTTCTCCACCATGCAGCGGGGAGGCTGAGCTGCTTCCTCACCGCTGGCACGCAACCATGACAATGCAGCATCAAATCCCGCAGGCAGGGAGACAAAGAAAGCAAACTCACACACACCCTTGGTGCAGGCCAAAGGCACATCACTGACATGGTAAGAGTGGTGCATCACTCAGTTGGTCCCGTGAGGCAGGTAGCAGGTTGGGCTGTGCAGGGCTTGGCCAGGTGGGACGGGTTTTCATGGCATATGAGTGGCCAATGCTCCCCCCCTTCACCAGCAGCAGGCTGAGCTGCACCACACCCAGCAGTGGTGAGAGGAGACAACACTGGGGCTGAGGACCCAGCACACACACAGGAAGCAGGTGGAGGCTTGGGGCCCTTTGGGGCTTTGTACTCATGGGGACTTAGGGTGCCATGGACTGGACCCATGCAGGACCCCATCCCCTGCAGGGCTGGACATCCTGGGCCACCTACCCCGGCTGTACCGCACTCAGCCACCCTGCCACTCCATCAACCTTAACCCCACTACCACCTTGACCCCAGTCCTATTCCAGTGGCATCCTGCTCCCCATCTCTCTGAATCCCCTCAGCCGTTCTGGCCCACAGCTTTAGCCCCAAACACTCTCTGCCTCATCTCCCTTGCCCTGGCCAGACAACTACCACCACCCTGCTCCTGCATCTACGGTTGCTCTTTGCACTCTCCTTGCTCCTGCTCACTCCCCCAGGCCAGACACCCTAATCCCAGCCTACTTCTCCACCCTACCTCCCACTCAGACCTTGCACCCTCACCCCCTTAGGAATATTAAATTTAGATTAACTAATTGAATATTCAATGGGATTTCCATCTATTCAAGTAGTCGATAAGGGTGGCTCCATCTTTAAACTGTTACAGTTCAAAAGGGGAATCCCCACTGGCCCCATGCTCCCTGTGGAGCTTTTGCTTTTGAAATGTACAAGAGCCCCATCAAGGCTCTTGTACATTTCAAAAGCAGAATCACAGCAGAACCATGCCAACAGAGACTGCTTCAGTTCCCACTCATGCCATTTCCTGCTGTGCTCTACCTTCCCTGCCCCAAGGAGCTCATGCTGGAGGGAACCAGCTTTTAAGCTAGCTTCCGCCAGCACCAGCTCCTACTCCTACTCCCCAGCTGCCTCTCTTTGACAGAGGCAGCAAGGGGGAGAAGTGACTAGCATCACTTTGCTTATCGGATACTCAACTAGTTGACTAGTTGCTTAAATCCCTACTCCTTCTGCACCTCCCTCCCAGTTCCTGCACCCCATCACTATCCCACACTGTGGCAGCTCTGTCCCGCACACTGAACCCCTCATTTTTGTTCCTACCCCAGGAACAGGGGGTCCACAAAATCCACTAACTCTGGAATCCCAGAAAATCTGGCCTTTAAGAAGCCCTGAATCTCAGTCCCGCTGTCCATTTCCCTTGCTCATGGGGCTAGAGCATCAGAGGAGTGAGGTGTTTCAGTTGGGGGCCACATCAGTGAGGATTCAGGGGTTTTGGACTAGTTTTTTTGCTTCTCACTTGTGTGGTCCCCAGTTGATTTTTCTGTGGGTCAGTGGGCCTGACAAAAAAAGATTCCACACATATACCATAAATAAAGAAAATATTGAAACCTTTTGTGTTGGACATAAATTAATATTTTACTTTATTTAAAATTAAGTTTGATGAAGTTTGATAAACTAGCATAAGAAAGTTAAAATGCTTCATCTATTTAATAATTTAAATTAACCCAGTCACCCCAGCTGCAGCACTAACAAAATGGCTTAGGTGTAATTATTTAATTTGTGGTAAGTTTCCATTAGCAAATGGTGATCCATGGAAAGGTTTACATTGAGCTGGGTGGTCCACAGGCCAAAAAATTTGAGAACAGCAGCTCTATTTTTTTTTTCCATCTATGTACGGAATAAATTTTGTTGTGTCCTGAGATGTGTATATGTGCACCACCACACATGCTGTCAGCTGTGGGCCCTCTGCTAATCAGCTAGGAGGTGTTTGAATCTCTCTGGAGTACCCATTTTACAGAGAACACTGTTTCAGACCCCTTTAGGCACTTCATGTTGAAAATTCATTTCTCTCAACCAGTGTTTCACCCGAGTTTACCTCTTTTACACCTTACAGATTTCCTCCAAGGTGATTATGGTCTTGTATTAGGTAACAGAGGTTTAAAAATTACAGCCTCTCTCCGAGTTATGAACGAGTTACGGACCAAACACTGGATTGTAACTCGATCCATTCATAACTCAGACCCCATTGAGTTACATAGCGACCGCGGTTTTCGTAAGTGCAGATCGCGTTTGTAATTCAGGGACCGCCTTTACGACCGCTCCATGGGAACTTTGGTCGTAAATGCGAATAGTCATAACTCGACCATTCGCAACTCGGGGACCAGCTGTATGTATATTTGTGGTTTTGCCTTCCATACACTCATAAAGAAAGTTATCATGCAATTAAAAGAGTTGTAATTTAAATATTTCTATGGGGGAGAAGAACCCTACAAAGTTTACAACTAAATTGTTTAAATCTACAAGACAGTATAGACATGTACCATCATAAGGTCTAGCTCTCTGGATGCCAATAACTAAGAATAAAACTTAAATAACACATGCCTTAAATTTTCATAGAGGCCTCAAATCAGCCTCTAAATCTGCACATCCAAGGAGTTTTAACACAAATTTATGAAAGGCAATTTACATACAGACTTACCTACAGATCTGATTTGCCACTTATGGCAGTAGTTTTATGCTGCTGTAACTCCACTGAAACTAAACACATTAATACTGTGATAAATCTGGATATGCCCTGACTTCATAGGCAAAATTGCAAAGCAAAATTTAGCGGGGATTTCTACAGATTTGTCCCATTGCACATACAGCACATAAATGTTCATTACAGTATATATTCCTAAACATTTTTACTAACCTGGCAGTTTTGCCGCAACTGTCTCAATTCTTTGATAACTGGAGCTAGGCTTGACTTCTTATCTGCCACCAAAGCATTCAGTTTTTTTACCTGATATATGAACAGGCATTATATGAATATGCTATTAGTAAAAAGTCAGATTATTAAAAATGGAAGGTTAAAGAGAAGGAAAGCAAACATATTGAAGGAAAACAAGTATGAAAAGAGACTAAATAATATATTATGTAAAATAAATAATATGCAAATGATAATTAAGTAATGGTACATTTTATAATAGGAGGACCATCACAAACCACCCCAGCTCTGTTTTCATGATCTGAATTGCTTGTTTATTCTATATAAATTCTATCCTACAGTTTATGCAACATAATGCCTTCCTCAGCCTAGAAGTTATTTTGAAAAGAGCCTTGTGTCTGAACCTTTTTATTTCAGGTATATGGCTTGTTAGACCCTGATAAGAACTTAAAAATGCTGAAAGTTCTAGTCAGTTTCTAACATTAGTTGCATATACTTATCTATAAGATGGCCACAAAAAAGAGAATAGTTACAAATAAATACATATTACTTTATAAGAGTATGAATTTTTCTACTGTTATTTTATAACTTTCTTCATTGGGATAGATACAAACTTACACATTTACATTAAATTTAGTTCTCTCTCTCCAAGGCCAGGTCTACACTATTGCTTACATCAATCTAACTTAACTAACTCAGCGATGTGAAAAAGATGCCCTTCCTGAGTGGATGCAAATTATAGTAACCTAACCACTATCTACTGATGACATAGCTGCCACCTCTTGTGGAGGTGAAGTAATTATGCTGACAGGAGAATGCTTTTCTGTAGATACAGGGCATCTTCACCAGATGCACTATAATGGTGCAGCTATGCCAATGTAGCACTCCTAGTATAGACCTTGTTTTTGAAAACTAGGTATCATGTACAGTGTATAATAAAGAGGAAGCATTTCTATGAATACATAATCCAATCCAATGCTCATTGCACTTAATGGATGAACACACTTCAATGACCATAGGATGCTATTCCAGGAAGGACTGCTAAGCAGGGATGGCGTCCACCTTTCGAGGAGGGGGAAGACTCTATTTGGACACAGAATGGCTAACCTAGTGAGGAGGGCTTTAAACTAGATTCGACGGGGACAGGTGAGCAAAGCCCACAGGTAAGTGGAGAACATGGGGACCTGGAAGATGGGTTGGAAATGGGAGGGAGCGTGGGCTACAATGGCACAGAGAAAGGAGGGTCAGTGCAAAACTGGGAGGCAAGGTCATATCAGGATCTGAGATGCCTATATACAAATGTGAGAAGTATGGGAAATAAGCAGGAAGAACTGGAAGGGCTAATAAATAAGTACAATTATGACACTGTTGGCATCACAGAAACTTGGTGGGATAATACACATGATTGGAATGTTTCTATAGAAGGGTACAGCTTGCTCAGGAAGGATAGACAGGGGAAAAAGGGAGGAGGTGTTGCCTTATACATTATAAATGAACACACTTGGTGTGAGGTGGAGATGGACATAGACGGAAGTGTTGAGAGTCTCTGGGTTAGGCTAAAAGGGATTAAAAACAAAGGTGATGTCATGCTAGGAGTCTACTACAGGCCACCTACCCAGGTGGAAGAAGTGGATGAGGCTTTTTTTAAACAACTAACAAAATCATCCAAAGCCCAAGATTTGGAGGTGATGGGGGACTTCAACTATCCAGATATACGTTGGGAAAATAACACTGCGGGGCACAGACTATCCAATAAGTTCTTGGACTGCATTGTAGACTTTTTATTTCAGAAGGTTGAAAAAAGCTACCCGGGGGGAAGCTGTCAAGATTTGATCCTAATAAATAGGGAGAAACTAGTTGAGAATTTGAAAGTGGAAGGCAGCTTGGGTGAAAGTGATCATGAAATCATTGCATTCACAATTCTAAGGAAGGGTATAAGGGAGAACAGCAAAATAGAGACAATGGATTTCAGGAAGGCGGATTTTGGTAAGCTCAGAGATCTGATAGGTAAGGTCCCATGGGAATCGAGACTGAGGGGAAAAACAACTGAGGAGAGTTGGCAGTTTTTCAAAGGGACATTGTTAAGGGCCCAAAAGCAAGCTATTCCTATGTGTTGGAAAGATAGAAAATATGGCAAAAGACCACCTTGGCTTAACCACGAGATCTTGCATAATCTAAAAATAAAAAGGAGTCATATAAAAAATGGAAAGTAGGACAAATTACAAAGGATGAATATAGGCAAACAGCACAGGAATGCAGGGGCAAGATTAGAAAGGCAAAAGCACAGAATGAGCTCAAACTAGCTACCGGAATAAAGGGAAACAAGAAGAGTTTTTATAAATACGTTAGAAGCAAGAGGAAGACCAAGGACAGGGTAGGCCCACTGGTCAGTGAGGAGGAAGAAACAGTAACAGGAAACTTGGAAATGGCAGAGATGCTCAATGACTTTGTTTCGGTCTTCACCGAGAAGTCTGAAGGAACACCTAACATAGTGAATGCGAGTGGGAAGGGGCTAGTTTTAGAAGGTAAAATAAAAAAAGAACAAGTTAAAAATCACCTAGAAAAGTTAGATGCCTGCAAGTCACCAGGGCCTGATGAAATGCATCCTAGAATTCTCAAGGAGCTGATAGAGGAGGTATCTGAGCCTCTAGCTATCATCTTTGGAAAATCATGGGAGACAGGAGAGATTCCAGAGGAAAAGGGCAAATATAGTGCCCATCTATAAAAAGGGAAATAAGAACAACCCAGGAAACTACAGACCTGTTAGTTTAACTTCTGTGCCAGGAAAGGTAATGGAGCAAGTAATTAAGGCAATCATCTGTAAACACTTGGAAAGTGGCAAGATGATAGGGAACAGCCAGCATGGATTTGTAAAGAACAAATAATGTCAAACCAATCTGATAGCTTTCTTTTATAGGATAACGAGTCTTGTGGATAAGGGAGAAGCGGTGGATGTGGTATACCTAGACTTTAGTAAGGCGTTTGATACGGTTTCGCATGATATTCTTATTAATAAATTAGATAAATACAACTTAGATGGGGCTACTATAAGGTGGGTGCATAACTGGCTGGATAACCACATTCAGAGAGTAGTTATTAATGGTTCACAATCCTGCTGGAAAGGCATAACAAGTGGGGTTCCGCAGGGGTCTGTTTTGGGACCGGCTCTGTTCAATATCTTCATCAACGATTTAGATATTGGCATAGAAACTACGCTTATTAAGTTTGCACATGATACCAAGCTGGGAGGGACTGCGACTAATCTGGAGGTTAGTGTCATAATTCAAAATGACCTGGACAAACTGGAGAAATGGTCTGAAGTAAATAGGATGAAGTTTAATAAAAACAAATGCAAAGTGCTCCACTTAGGAAGGAACAATCAGTTTCACACATACAGAATGGGAAGCAACTATCTGGGAAGGAGTACGGCAGAAAGGGATCTAGGGTTATAGTGGACCACAAGCTGAATATTAGTCAGCAGTGTGATGCCGTTGCAAAGAAAGCAAAAATGATTCTGGGATGCATTAACAGGTGTGTTGTGAGCAAGACACGAGAAGTCATTCTTCCGCTCTACTCTGCGCTGGTTAGGCCTCAATTGGAGTATTGTGTTCAGTTCTGGGCACCGCATTTCAAGAAAGATGTGGAGAAATTGGAGAGGGTCCAGAGAAGAGCAATGAGAATGATTAAAGGTCTAGAGAACATGACCTCCGAGAGAAGGCTGAAGGAATTGGGTTTGTTTAGTTCAGAAGAGAGAAGATTGAGGGGGACATGATAACCGTTTTCAGGTATCTAAAAGGGTGTCACAAGGAGGAGGGAGAAAACTTGTTCATCTTGGCCTCTGAGGACAGAACAAGAAGCAATGGGCTTAAACTGCAGCAAGGGAGGTTTAGGCTGTACATTAGGAAAAAGTTCCTAACTGTCAGGGTAGTCAAACACTGGAATAAATTGTCCAGGGAGGTTGAGGAATCTCCATCTGTGGATATATTTAGGAGTAGGTTAGATAAATGTCTATCAGGGATGGTCTAGACAGTATTTGGTCTTGCCATGGGGGTAGGGGTCTGGACTCGATGACCTCTTGAGGTCCCTTCCAGTCCTAGTATTCTATGATTCTATGAAAGTTGGATTGGGACCATTATGAATTATATTTTAAGACTACAAAAACCTTTTTAATGAAGTGTTATAAAGAGGGACCACTATGCACTGTATAGATAGCAGAACCTCGAACATTTATGAGGGTCAAACCTTTTTTCATTTATGGCAATCTCTTGTTTCAGAATAAATTTGTATGATTCTCTTGCTTTTCATCAATCTAATTTCAGTCCAATCCCTAGACACTCAGCAGGTGGTCTCTCCCCTGTACTGCAAGGTTAGATTTCTGCAAATGTGATGACAAGCTGGGGCTTCCCCTGATAGATAGATAAAAACAATCCAAGCACTCTATTGTTCCTCTGATGGGACATTCCAGAGCAGGAAATCCCTCCTACCCTGGGGCTATCTATTACTGGTTCAGCAACTATTAGTTTTTTCCAAGGGTATTTATGATTGCTTTAGAAATTATTCTAAAAGACTTTGAAAAATAGAAATACTTTGAAATAATGAAATGATGGGGCCTTACAGTTCAAATCACATCCAGCCTCTGGTTGAGAAGAATGCTTTTTTATTTTCAGTCAGTTTAAAAAGGGACCAGCAAAAAAAAAAAATCCTTTTTTGTTGCTTCTTTATTATGCATAAATAAAAAAGGTTTGAAAGACTTTTACATTTTTTCTGTATGATTTTTCATTAGTATTTCTAGTCCTGTCTTGTCTGCAAGACTGCATGATGAGTTAAATAATGACATCACAAGATTCAAGACAGTTGAAAGTTGAGCAATTGAGAGGGGAAGGGATTAGTCAGGCTTTTAAAACTCATTATGTTTTGTTTTTAACAACTATTTACTTCTAGTGATGAAATAACATTTTGGAAAAGGGAGTCTAACTTTCAATTCAATTCCATGTTTTCAAACAGGTGCAAATACTACCAATAAAATAAAAAAATATGAAATCATAACAATATTTTAAAAATTACAAAAATGTCAAACCAAGGAAGCCCAAACTAGATACCCCTAGCATTTCTAAAGGAAAAGCAATCAAGAAACACTGCTAACACATGCACTTTTAAAAAAAGGTATTCTTTGAATATCCAAAAGGGACACATGCCCAATTTTTCTAAACCTCTGTCAGGGCAACTTTGTAGCTGTACATTGCCCCAAAATATTTATTACAAAATGTATTTCTATAAACACGTTGCATTTGATTTTAAAACTTGTGATAGACATGTTAATCCTGGTAGGGATGTTAAAATGCGTTTATTTTTGTAAATGTGTAACCACTTAAAAGCCTGCTTCCCACGCATACCAGCTCTTGCCTGCCTACTTGCACTGCTGCCTCTGATACAAAGGCTGCAGCATGGGAGGGGGGAAGCAGATGGCTTGGCAGGAGAACAAGGGGGAGCTGCATATAACCGCGTACACAAGTACATTTTCACATCCCTAAATCTTGGTTTTATTTTTTTCTAAAATTAAACATCTAGCCTGCAGAAATACAGTAGTTAAATTAGGCAAAATCACCATTTCAGACATGTTATCTAACGTTCGTCCCTTCATTTCATCCATCTCACTCTTTGCCGCAGATACTCTCTCCAACTCCTCCTGTGTGTAACTGTATCCAGAGATACCTTTCTTGTCCTCAATAGCTTGCTGTGGACATAGGAAATAAGTACACAATTTGAGGATATTTTCTGGCAGACCATGAAGTGAGTTCTCTAATGTAAGTGAAATATTTAAAGAATGCTGGAAGTGAAGCTAAGTGCTGGAAACAGTTTATTTTAAGAGTGATGAAATTGTATGACTGCCATAAGACCTAACTAAAGTATCTGCCATTCTATTCAACTGGTAGGTTATTAATACTTTTCGCAAGATGTCTAAAAAGCCAACTGAAGTCAAAAGGAAGTTTTCTATTGACGTCAATGGGGTTTTGATCAGACCTTATATGCAGTAATTAAATATATAAAAATAGAGATGCCTATTTTGGAGGAGATAATCTATTGTAAATATAGCAAATTCTATTACCTCCTTCCCCCCACTATCTAAAGGAGAACAAAATACAGTATTTCTGAACTGTTTTGTAACTCTATTTTCCAATGCTGTGTTTTTATGGCAGGGTAACTAATATACATTATTTATCTTGTTGTATATTTCCTGGAGACTTAAACTCTGTCTTCAAACATATTCTGCTGCCCTTGATTGTCATGGGGACTCTTCTTGTTGTTTATGGTAGAAGCAGAGTTTGGCTAGTTTTCAGTTTCTGAGTAATATATATTCTCTAACTTCAGGAATCATTGTGAAGTACTCTGCTTCTTAAGGCCTGGTCATTGTTGCCATTTTTAAATACTATTCCACTATCGCAGAAAGCTTATCTGTGCCTTATAGTTGATAAAGTAGTTTTAAAGCCCTCAAAATATACTACATCTTATCTCCAGCTAATTAAGGATCTCCTCCCACTTTTGTGGAAGACAATAAAAATTTTGCCAATGACTTCCCTTGAGTGTAAGATTAAGCCAGTCACACTCAAGAAAAAAAGTAGTGTGTGTACAACTGTCTATAAGAAACTATTTCTAGTCATGACATACAATAGCTGAGTATAACTGGCAGATTAAAACAATTACTATATCAAGGACACTTTATCAGTGTTTAGCTAATAATTGTAAGAGAGCTTTAAAGATTAAAACACATTACAAAATTCCAAACCAATTATGTCCATTTCATTGTATTGATGATTATCACTGTGGCTGGGACGTATGGGAGTGGGAGAATTTTGCCTTACCAACTGTTGCTGAATAGCCTCATGACGTTGTTTTAGGAGTTCTTCTGTTCTCTGCAGGATACCGTACTCAGCTGTAATTTCTGCTATTTCTAGACGCTTCTTTTTGTAAAACGTGTTCTTGCTTCGAAGCTTATTAACATAGCGTTTAAACTGAAACGAGACATAAAAGGGACATTTGTAATTTAAATAAAATGGCCTTATTTATAGAACTACAGAAAATGAAATATCCTGTTCAAATAGCTCTCTATACCTCTGTTTAGCCATTTGATAAATGGAAATAATTTATTTCTACTTACCTGACTCACTTGGGGATGGAATGGCTAACTGCTGTTTGCAATGTTTTGTAGAAACTTGTATTATATTAACTTTTATTATCCAGGTTGAAGCTCTGTAAACTGGGACCATGGATGTTGCTGGACCAGAGAGTTCTGGTGGCCAGGAGCCCTGCAGCAGGAAGGCTGGTGGCCGGGAGCCCTGCCAGGGCCCAGGGCCCAGACCCCAGCTGGGCTGGAAACAGGGGGGCCAGCAGCTGGGAGTCATGCTGGAGCCAGGGGGCCTGCCAAGGTGTCAGCAGTAACTAGGAACCTTGCTGGAGTGGCAACAGCAGGATCAGTGGCCAGCAGTGGGGCTGGAAGCCCTGTCAGGGTGGCAACTGTGGGGCTGGCAGCAGCAGTGCCAGGCACCCTGCTAGGGCAGCAACAGTGGGACTGGCAGCCCTGCCGCAGCCAGTAGCCAAGCTAGGCTGAGGCAAGGGGCTGGCACTGTATTTTCATGGCCTGGTAAACTACCTTGTTTGGGACTGGTCAGGTATCGAAGGTGCTGAACTATAGGTCCAACCTATAGTACTTTGCTCTTACATGAGAATGCCTTTTATCAAAGAACATCAAAGAGATTTACATAACTTAATTGCACAACATCCTTGTAAAATAGATAAACATTATTAATCACACTTCTCAGGAGGAAACTCAGACACAGCGAGATGACTTGCTCAAAGTGACTGGACATGTGTGTCAGAGCTGGGACTAGATCTCAGGACTCCCCCTATCCAGTTATAGGCTGGAGCCACAAGATTGCCCTACTTCTCCTAAGGCAGTGGATAAGTAGTAGTGCTCAAGTTACCTCTGATTCACATATCACCACAGCAATTTATTTTTTTAAATTAAAGTTCTATTCTTTTTTAAAATTTAACCAATAAACACATAGGGATTACAGAGTTCTATGTTCCTAAAGCTTATGTTTTGGAATGGTCAGGAACTGATACTTCCATCCCCATCGTTATCCCCACATATTCAAGGGAGTATTTAAAATAAAACTACTTCCTCTGTAGTATCAAGGATAGACACATCTGGAGATAGGACACTGTATGGGGTTAATCAGGGCTCTGAGTTGGTGCCAAGCATTCTCTCTCAGGCCTGGCTAAGTGGTTCTTGCTCACATGTTCAACGTATAACTGACTGTCTTTTAAAGTATTGGGAAGAAATTCCCCCAAAACCAGCTTGGCAGTGGACTTGGGGGTGAGTGGGTTTCCTCAGCAGCGAGGAGTGCAGATCACTTGCCAAGATTATCTGAGTCTTGATTATCTGAGTCAAGAGTATCTCATTTAACTAGCTCCCTGCCACTGCAGGACATGCCCACTGATAACGGGAAACAAGAGAAGGTTACTCACCTCGATAGTAACTGACATTCTTTGAGATGAGTGTCCCCGTGGATGCTCCACATTAGGTCAGTGTGCTGCCACTGAGCCTTAAATCAGACATTTCAGAGCAGTGTCTCTGGGGCCGCATATGCACATGCCTGCAGCTACACGCTCTTAGCTTGCAGTCATTGCACATGCATAATTCCCCCACTCCGCTCCTCGGTTCCTTCTGTACCCCAGAATGATGCCATGGGAAGACCAGAATCCCAAAGTAGAAGGGAGAAAGGGAGAGTTGTGGAGCACCCATGGGGACATTCATCTCAAAGAACATCAGTTACTGTCGAGGTGAGTAACCTCCTCCTCTTCTTCAGAAGATGTCCCCGTAGGTGCTTCACATTAGGTGACTACAAAGCTATTTCTGGTTAGGGATTACAGATCTGGCAGAAAAGCAGTGGAAAAGACTGCCTTAGTGAATTTCAGGTTGGAGAGAGGTTCCAATCACACCCGTGTGCAAAAGGTGCTCTAGATCTTGCTTAAATAGAGCCTTGTGGAGTGGTCCCTGAAGAGAGGCCACAAAAGGACTTGGAAGGGGGTAGAGACATGAAGGGATAGCCTTTCTAAATGACCTGGAGGATCCAGTTGTTAGAGGTGATATGTTGCCAGTTAAAGAAGGGTAGTAGTCGATAATGAAATGATGGTGTTGATATAGGTGAGAGGCTCTCATGACCCTTGTCCTGATATTCAAAATTGCTTATTGGACTACTGCGACTGTTGGGAGTCAGTAGAGGAAGGGTGTCATTGTTTTATTCCACCTCTGTTCTGTTGGTGCTGGTCTGCTGTAATGTTGGGCATATAGAGGGTATCGAGGTTTCAGGAAGGGCTGATACCAAAATTGTCTTCTACCACGTGCCTGGTTGTAGATTCCCAAGGACTGAAGCATTACTCTGGAGTCTTTCACGGAGTGGAGAATTTCGCTGATGTTAGCGGCAAACAACTTCTGATCATTGAAAGGAAGCTCTTCCACTGTACAATGAATCTCTCTGGGGAATGGAATGGAATTAAACTATGAAGCCCTTTTCATGACTACTTCTGTTGCTGTGAATCATGCAGCTTCATCAGCATTGTCCAATGCAGCTTGCAATGCTGTTCTGCCAATCGTGTGACCCTCCAATACCAGTGCTTTGTACTGTTCTCTTTTAGCCTCAGGAATCTCTGCGATAAAGTTTGGTGTAACTTCAGTAGTCCTATATGCCTAAAGCCATATAGAAATGTGAAATTGTAAAGTAGAAGATGTGTATATTTTGGGTCCAAATGAGTCCAGGCTTTTGCTACCACGGTCCGATAGAGTGGACTGAAATTGTTGCTGCTTGGATTTCTGTTGTACAGAAATCACGAGTGAGTTAGGTACTGGGTGAGTAAAGAGAAATTCAGTTCCCTTGGGTGGAACATAATACTTATCTATTCTCTTAGTGATAGAAGAGATTGATGCCAGAGTTTGCCACACCATCTTTGCTGGTTCAATTATTGCTGGATTAACTGGCAGCGCTATTTTAGATGGTGTTACCGAGTACAGTATGTCAGTTAACTCAGGCTGATTCTCCACAGCCTCCTAAAGACGAATGTTTAATTCAGCAGCTATACGTTTTAAAAGGTCTTGGAAGTGTGCAGCATCATCTGAGGTAGTTGGAGCTGGGGGCACAGATGCTCCCTCCACTGAGGTGGGTTCATTTAGGTCCAGGGAGGCTCCCCTCTTGTGTGGGTGGGTCCCCTTCATCTATTTGTTTAGAAGGGAAATATTGCACTCTGTCATTTCTGGCCATGCTGGTGCTTTTCATAATATTGCCATTTGTCCCACTATTGCCAGTATGGCCCGGGAGGGGTACCCAGGGATTGCCATAATATGAAGGCATATTCCCAAATTCTTGGTCAGATTTGGAAGAGAAAATCGTCAGATCTGTATTAGGAGAATTTCTGGGGGGAAACCCCTACAAAATTCATCTTCAGATTCCAATTAAAATATATTTTCTGAGAAAGTGATCTCTTTGATGTTAACATGGCAGGAGAGCAATCAAAGTCTAAAAATGGTGAATTAAAGGTAGAGGAGATTAACAAGTCTCTATGCCGAGTATAGTGCACAGCTGGCATTGTCGGTGCTATAGCAGGAGGCATGGATGCTATTTGAGGGGTTGAATCATGCCTCGGTGCCCAGGAGACTAGAACCGCATTAAATGTCTCTGTGGTGGAGGCAGAGGCACCTGCTGATATGGTCGGTGCTGTGCTCTTATGCTGTGCCGACAAGACTGTATTGGTGCCAGGTGATGCTGCAGCTGATGAGGCAGGTAACTTGAAGCCTGATGCCTCAGAGTGTGATGCCGCATGTCTGTTAGCTACCCTGGAAGCTCCCAAGATATCCGGAGTATCATACATGTTGAGATGTGGTGCTACTGCTGTTTTTGGCACCGGCTGTGAGAGAGATGGCCATTTGGGTGCCATAGCACCTTGAGATAAAAAGGAAGCTCGCTTTTTGGTGGGCTTTTTTGGTTCCTCGCTATTTATGTTCCTCAAGCTGTTGGCCCAGGTCAAAAGCTGGTCAGAGAATTCTCAAATAAAAATAGCTTGAGATGGAGGTTTCTGTCTTTCTGTGCCCATGATTTCAACATTGCACAATGAGGGTATTTTTGAGAGAGATGCTGCTCTGAGGCAGTTGATGCATTGTGAATGCACATCCAATATGGGGATAGGCTCTTTACATGAGGAGCAGCATTTAAAACCTGGTGACCCAGGCATGACGCTGAAACCAGTCAGTAACTGCAGGAAGGGAGGAAAAAAAAACATACTAATCTAGTTTTTTTAAAGTTATCTAACAACAATAATAATAAACTGGGGAGAAAAAACTTAGTTTTGAATAGAGATAAGTATGTAGATGCAAAGAAGCTAGGTAGCACTTCTGAGTCCATTTGTAGCCAGAGGCGGTAGAGAAGGAAAAGAAGAGCAGGGGGGGGGACTTGTGTAGATGCGATGCCTGCAATCTAAGAGTGTGCGGCTGCAGGCGCCCGCATGTGCGGCCCCAAGAATGCTCCTCTGAAATCTCCGATCTAAGGCCCGGCAGCAGTGCACTGACCAAATGTGGAGTACCCACATGGACAACTCTCCAAGAAGACGGAGCAGTTGTCTCCCTCAACCTTACCCCTCTGCCTAAAGATCCTATTCCTTCCAGGAGCACAGAGCCTGGCCCCCCTCGCGCCTTGTCCAGGTGCTTGGCAAGTCTGTTGGCCCCCCAATCTGGAGCACTGGCACTAATGCTGTGGTACAAAAAGGTCTAGTCTCCTGAGGGCTATAATACTCTGGACTTATTTTGGTTGTTGGGTTCATGTGTAGTGCTGATGGTGGCATGTGATATACATGAGGGCCACAGGGAAATGATTCATATTTTTTAAGTACAGGTTGTAAGCAGTTAAAATACTGATCTCTTACCTTTCAATTCAGCAAGAGAAATTATTGACTAATCATTTTTAACAAAAGGACAGGGCAAAGTAGAGTCAGCTCTTCACTGTGTACCCAGCTGGAGGACTGTCATATATACAATTAGTATAAAAGCCAAACAGCTATCATTAGTGAATACGGGTTCATTTTTTGTTAATTAAAAAGTAAAGCACAATAACCTATAGACTTGGAAATCATCACATTTACCTAATCATTTGGCTATACACCTGAAAAAAATCGGGCTCTAGGTGTCTCTCAAGCTGAATGCAGGAGAACGGAGGCTCTTTGAATTACTAATTTTTAAAAAATAAGACCTAAGCTTTCTCTTAGTTTTCCCATTTATAACATGAGATTAGCTGTTATTGATATATTTCAGGGGGATGCTATGAGGCAAAATTCATTGACATCTATAAAGTGCTTTTAGATCCACAAATGAAAAGCAAAAAATTCAAAATAATACACAGCATGATAAATTAGTGTAAAAAAATGTTTCAAAATGTTCAGCTGGGATGAAGTCATTATTGTAGAATTCGTGCCTTCTACTAACAAAGAATCACAAGAAAATATCAGTAGTCCTATTACCATAGATATAATTTTAAACTTTAAAAATTAAGATGTATGACAGTACCTAGCTTGTGAGTGAATTTCCCTGTTGAAGAATAACACATAAAACTGATGTGACTATAGCCTAAGAACCCTTAGAGTAACTGTATGTTCTATAAAAAGTGTCCTGGGCAAAATGCCCAAAATGAAATCCACCCTGTTCATCTGCCATCCTGTGCAATATCTAGGCCAAAGTGTTTTTTCTATCTTGCTATGCTCCAGAACTATTTTTAAAGCCAAAAGCTATAAACGTTTTTCGTGAAAGAACAAACCCACAAATTACTCAATGTGCTGTATGCAGATTGGACTGTGTGGCTTTAGAAAACCATTTTACATTGTGTGTATTACCTCGGACAAGGATAGACAAGGTCACAAGTCATAACACTAACAATATAGCAGCACTTTTGTTACAATTGTACTGAGGTTTTTATTGTAATATTGGTTTTGCAAGTTTAACTATTGCGTAAATAAGCAAAAGAAAGTATTTTATGACAGTCAATTCAAACATCTTTTCAGCTTATACAGACTAGAAAAAATGTAGTATAGCTTGTGCAAACACTGAATTTTCTGTGATTTTTTTCAAGCTAGTTCAGAAAATGCTTTTACAAAATAATCAAAATTCAAAATAACACAAACCAATGTAAGAAAAATATGAATTATTCTCTTGATGGAGCAATTCCAGTGATATTTCGTTTGGACAGCATAATATAATAAAGAACTATGTAAGAGAAAAACCTTTTTTCACATGTGACTATAGACAGCTGTCAGATCTTGATTTTCTGTCAGTTTACCCTAGGGTTGAAAGCAAGCTGCTATTCTCCTCACTTCCATAACTACTTTTAAGGTCTTGAAAAAAGCCTCTGTGGGAGACACAGTATTTGCATGTTCAGTATTTGGCCAAGCATATCTATGTACAGGCAGTCCCCGGGTTATGTACAAGATAGGGACTGTAGGTTTGTTCTTAAGTTGAATTTGTATGCAAGTCGGAACTGGTACATATTGTAGAGGAAACTCTAGCCAAACATTTCTCCAGAGCTCAGTTTTATTCTCCCACACCTCACTTCCCTCAGTCCTTTATTCTCAAGCTGAGGTGTCTGCTGCGAAAAGCCGCTCCACGTCTCCCTGGTCTGCTGGGGGGGTGCTAGCTTCGCGTCTCCCTGGTCTGCTGGGGGGAAGCAGCTAGTGCGGGGTTGCCTCACCCCGTTTGTAAGTAGGGATCCGAGGTAAGTCGGATCCATGTAACCTGGGGACTGCCTGTAATAATGGAATCAAAGGACTCTGTGGATTAAAGAACTGATTCCAAAGATATTCTATTATTATTCTATAAATGTGGGCCATATAATAAGCAACCCAACCAAAACCATAAAATAGTGGAAACCTTCAGACAGAACACAGGGACAGGGTTGAAACCCCATCCATTTTAGGACATGCAAATCTGGCTTTGATTCAGTGCAGACTCCTGGTTTATAAATGCATCTTTTGGTTTTCACATTATTCTAGTTACATGAAACTTTAAAACAAAAAATAAGCAATAGTAGCAATATGACAATGTTCTATAGATAATGAATCAAATAGCTTGGCAGCATTTCCATAGCTTTAGTTTTCTACACATGTAACATTTTAAAAACACTCCTAAACCTAGGGCCAAATTTAGTGGTAGGGTGGCAGGTGTGACTCCATTTAAATTTAAATGGAAGGGAACTCTTGGCAGACTTATCAGATCTGTGACTGTCCAGTTTCCCCCGGGCCCAACAGCCATGAATCAAACCAAGATTTTCCCACACTCAGGTAATTTATCACTCATCCAATTAGGGTTGCCAGAAATAACCAAAAATACTGCTCACACATACATGCTCAAAAAAAGGGGGGGACCAAAGTTGTTGCGCAAAAAAACAAAACCCAGCATGGCTTTTATGCTTTTTGCCAGTGGCCATCTTGTTTTCTTGATCGGAGCCAGAAGGCAGCTCCCCTGCGGAACCAGGTAAGGGGGAGGCCCGGAAGTAGTGAGGGCTGGACCCGGTTGCTGAGTGTGTTGTAGGGTTGCCAAGTGTCCGGTATTTTCACCTCCTGGCAGAGAAAAAAGATCAGAAAATACCAGACATTTTAGGTGTCCGGTATTTTCTGAAATTTTTTATGGGGCAGGAGGCAAAAATACCGGACTGTCCGGGTCAATACCAGACACTTGGCAACTCTATGTTTAACTGTAAATTACCAATGCTTTCAAATGTGTGAAAGCATACTAAAGCATTATTTGCAGACATGGTAACATCTGCAGTGCCCAACAACTCATCTTGAGCTGGGGGAGAGAGGAAATCTCTTAATTCTTTTATTAAAATATTACATTTACTCTGGTAAGAGGGCTTTAACTAAGAAAAAGATTAGCTATGTTTAGCCAAATTGCATTCAAATTATCCACCTCACCCTTACATAGCACATATCATTGACATATCTTGAAGCACTTTACAAAGGAGCTCACTATTATTATCCCCATTTTACAGACACAGAAATGAAGTGGCTTGCCCAAGATAACCCAGCAAGTCAGTGTGAATAGAAAGGAGTCTATTTTACAGCAGTTATTTACTCATAGATCAAGTCATCTGTTCCTTGCATAAAAACTGAGAATCCCAATAGTGTAATTCACAGACTTTTGTCTACTAGTGAGATTTCTGTTTTCAAGCAACTTAATATTAACAGCTATTTAAGCTTCAAATGCAAAAAAACTGGACAAGAACCATTTCCTGGAGCAAACATTTAAAGTAAACAAACCAGGCTTCTGATAGTCACTTGCTAGCCAACCCAAAGGCCCCCTAAGATACAGAAATTCAATGTAAGCACAGAAAGATTATACTTTTCCTCGTGGTTATTTATATGGGTGGCTGTAATATGAGAGTCTTGTAGCTATGCTATAAAATGAATTGCATAAAAGTCGGACTCATAGTTCTGAGATATATGGGTACCTAGAATTCCAGGGCAGATTATCTGTATACCCCTCCCATTGTATTTAAATATCCACTACCAATGCAATCACTCACACCTGCTCTACTAAATTCCAACTTAGCATCTGAAGGTACCTTAGAAATATTAATGTATTAAGCCTCACAAGACCCTTGCGAGATAGATAAGTACTTTCATTTTACAGATAGACAAATTGAGTCACAATAATTACATTGACTTTCACAGGACCACACAAAGTCTATGGGACACCTGTGAATTTAGCCCTTCCTTCAGCAAAGCACTTATGCATGTAAACGGGAGCCAAAACCTAGCTTTCCTAATTCTCAGTCCTATGCTTTAATTACAAGACCATCTTTCCTTTCCTTAAATGATACTTTTAAGTAACACATTCTCTTCATATGGTTATGTCACTAGCAGCACTTACACTTTTCAGTGTATTTGGGATATCTGATACAACTAAAGTAGTCCTGGAAAGGGAAATGTATCAGAAATGAACATCCAACATTTCAAAGTCTTTGTTTTTAAAGAATTATATTCTTAGGAACATAGTTATTTTTGTTTCCTCCTATTTCTTTGCTTTCTCTCTTTTCATAATCCTTTCACAAATGAAATTATGCTGTCATACAATACACTAATCCACTATAAGATGTGTCAATTGATATTTACTGTACATAGTTTAGGGCTTGATCCAGCAAAGCACTCAGCATTCTGGCTCCCACCTTGCAAACATATATGTATATTCTGAACTTTAAGCATGAGTAGTTCCATTGACTGCAAAAGCATTTAAAATACTTAAAGCTAGGAATAGGCTGCAGTGCTCTTCAAGATTAAGCCCTTAGCAAGCAGCATAATTCTAATTTATGTTAGTTCAGGTTTTTTTCTGGTTTTTCAATAATCAAATGTCAATTGTAAGTTCAAAAAATTCACAATATTAGGTGTGTTTTAGATCCTGCTTAGAGAGTCACCAGAAGATTAACCCAGCACTGCCCGGCTCTGTGGCTGGTCGGGGGCTGGCCAAGGACAGCTAGGGGTAACTCGGGAAGGGGGGGGCCACACATAATGCATAGCCCTAGCAACAGGGCCGGATGGAGGCATGGGCGAACCGGGCAGCTGCCCAGGGCGCCAACTGATGCGGGGCACCTGACGGCAGCTGTAAGGGGCGTGTGGTGTCCCTTACACCTGCCATCAGGCGCCGCGCGCTCGGCTCCTGCAGCGCCAGCCCGCCTGCATCCCCACGGTGCCGGCCAGCAGTGCCCTCCCCCCGACAGTCACAGTGCCCTACATGGCCCGGCGCACGCGCCAGCAGTGCCCTACATGGCCCTGGGGGGGGGGGGGAGCCTGCGCACCTTAGAGGGGCGGGCCCACTCCCCACGGGCAGGCCTGCGCATGCGCCATGTGCCTGAGGGCGGCGCCACGCACCCGTGCCCGGGGCGCCAGAATGCCTCGGGACGGCCCTGCCTGGCACAGCAGGGCCTACACAATGGACAGCAGCTACTCCCTGGGGTAGGCAAGGGAGACAGGGACTGTGCTGCTTACCAAAAGCTGCTCCACAGGGCTGGGGCACTTGCTGTACCCTGTGGTCATTCATGAGTACAACTGTTCCCGCTCTTACACCCCTCCCATTCTGTTTGATGCAAAATTGTTCTCCCATTGTTGTGGAGTGAGCAATCTGACGCTGCTTTAAGTTATGGTAAAAGGAAGCTGCATACCTAGTTTGGTGGTCCTAGCTTTTACGGTTTAGAGTTCTTGAACAAACAGACTCTCAGTTAGACATTCAGACAGACACACAAACTCTCTAAAATATATAGGGATGTTATAAGTTTCTATCCTTCAGAGTTGCAGAGAAAAGCTCGAGAACTCTAATGGCCCAAAAAACAGCAGGAAAAAGCTAAAAAAGATAATCCAAAACATTAAGAACATAAGAACGGCCATACTGGGTCAGACCAAAGGTCTATCCAGCCCAGTACCATGTCTGCAGATAGTGAACAATGCCAGATGCCCCAGAAGGAGTGAATTGAACAGGTAACGATCAAGCGATCTCTCTCCTGCCATCCATCTCCATCCTCTGACAAACAGAGGCTGGGGACACCATTCCTTACCCATCCTGGCTAATAGCCATTTATGGACTTAACCTCCATTAATTTATCTAGTTCTCTTTTAAACCCTGTTATAGTCCTAGCCTTCACAGCCTCCTCAGACAAGGAGTTCCACAGATTGACTATGCGCTGTGTGAAGAACTTCTTTTTATTTGTTTTAAACCTGCTGCCCATTAATTTCATTTGATGGCCCCTAGTTCTTATATTATGGGAACAAGTTAATAACTTTTCCTCGTTCACTTTCTCCATACCACTCATGATTTTATAGACCTCTATCATATCCCCCCCAGTCTCCTCTTTTCCAAGCTGAAAGTCTCAGTCTCTTTAATTTCTTCTCATATGGGACCTGTTCCAAACCCCTAATCATTTTAGTTGCCCTTCTTTGAACCTTTTCTAATGCCAGTATATATTTTTGGGATGAGGAGACCACATCTGTACACCGTATTCCAGATGTGGGCGTACCATGGATTTATATAAGGGCAATAAGATATTCTCCGTCTTATTTTCTATCCCTTTTTTAATGATTTCTAACATCCTGTTTGTTTCTTTTACTGCCACTGCACACTGCGTGGACATCTTCAGAGAACTATGCATGATGACTCCAAGATCTCTTTTCTGATTAGTTGTAGCTAAATTAGCCCCTATCATATTGTACGTATAGCTGGGGTTATTTTTCCCAATGTGCATTACTTTACATTTATCCACATTAAATTTCATTTACTGTTTTGTTGCCCAGTCACTTAGTTTGGTGAGATCTTTTTGAAGTTCACAGTCTGCTTTGGTCTTAACTACCTTGAGCAGTTTAGTATCGTCTGCAAATTTTACCACCTGTTTACCCCTTTTTCCAGATCATTTATGAATGTGTTGAATAGGATTGGTCCTAGGACTGACCATTGAGAAACACCACTAGTTACCTCTCTCCGTTCTGAAAATGTACTATTTAGTCCTACCCTTTGTTTCTGTAAAAGACTATTTTTAATATGTTGCATGCATTGTGATATCCCCACATGATAATACAGTCAATGACTGTCACAAAAGTAAGTGATTAAGTGGTGGATTTACTTTAAAAATGTCAGTTTTTAAGCCTATTCCATGACTTTTGAGTGCTTGGGATTATGAGTTTATAAACATGATGCTGGAAATTGGAAATGATGTAAATCAGTGCAAAATAAGGTTAACATTATTTTCAACTTTACTGATAATATTACCATTTACTTATTTATTTTTAAAGATTTAGTAGGGAAAAATCTTTCAGATCTAACCAGGCACCAATTTATTTGGGTGTCCCCTGTCATACAAAAAGGAAAAAGAACAAAAGAATGGAAATTTCACAAAATCCTTATTCCAGGATTAACAACTGTGAACATTCAGAAGATAAAAGTAAAGATGTAGTGTTGTAGGTTTTATGTTATTTAATTCTGGGCGAGGGAAAAAGCTCCACAACTTAATCACTTACTTTTGTGACAGTCATTGATTGTGTTATCATGTGGGGATATCATAATATCATCATATTAAAAATAGTCTTTTACAGAAAATTATTGTAGAAAACAAGGTATTAAATGTGAAGAAAAGTTGTTAGCAGCAACTGTCTGAAGGTACCTAAAAATCAACTAAATTATTAATAATTAAGAACACTTGGATAATATTAGGTTAATCAAAATTCCAAAAAAGGAAACCCCCCACCCAGAAATTAAGAACTGAATGCAGATTCTGAACAAGCAGTTTTGTTAATACATGGTCACTATCACTGCCTCAGCACCACAACCATATAAAATCTTGAGTCTTAGTACATAGGTTTGACTAAGGAACAGATGGTTAATTTTCAAGCCAGGCCAATTAACATGATAAAGGCCTTGTGAGCAATTAAAATTCTGTCAGGGAAAGTTCTTGGCATGACAGGTTTTCAGTAATCTTTTATCAGATCTCAATGTTTGAGCCAGTATAGACATTTTTACATATGACTAATGACTCATATACTAAGGACAAACTTTTAGAGAAAAACCAATTATTTTGGTATATTGAAAAGAAAATTATCCTACAATATGCTTAGACACACCAATTACAGAAGTTCTTCATTAATGTTGTATAGCAGGTTTCTTCTAAGATGCTTGCTGCTGGGTAGGATAGGATCTTACAGCAAACATTATTAATACCAATCAGAATATATTTAATGAGAAAGTGTTTCCAGTTATCACTGAAAATATGCAGATCAATAAGATTAATGCTTTATGGGTGCAGAGAGCGCATTAGTTGTGTGAAGCCATATTTTATGTCTCAATCACAGCATACATTCTGTTCCAGAGGTGGTTAATGTCTTACAGCAAGAGCTTTTGGCCTCCGTAGCAATTCTATAGACTGGTCGTCTTTGTACTCACAGTAGGATTGACCATAACATTCATTCTCCCTATTTAATTTATTTATAGAACTTTTGGCAGAAAGGATTAAAAGCTAGAAAGAGATGGCTCTATAACAGTGGAAAAATATATCCCAAGTCTCTGCTTAAACCTATTAACACCTAATCTGCGGCTCCTTTATGACTACACTTTTTAAAAGTTATCTGATATTAACAAAAGCTTATTTTTATGGGCTCACACTGATTAGGACATAATTGGGGCAGAACACTTTCAAGGCAAAGCCTCTTTTCTCACCATATTTGCATACAAAACGTATCTGCTTCTGCCTTTTTTTTTAGGGTGGGGAGGGGATGGAATGGGGTGGAGTATTGCATGTACAAATAACTAAATAATTCACCAAGAAAACGAGTTGCTTTAACTCAACTATATGTTTAAAAATCCATGGGAATTCCTAGGCTACATTTTCAATATGTTCTTTTTTACTTCATCCACTGTGGGTAAACCCAGCTTTGACCCTATTTAATTTTGATACCCTGGGAAAGTCTAGGTTCATGCAGTCCTACATTGAACCCTGAAAAGTACAATGTGCTGTGAATAAAGCTAAAAATATCACAGGTTTACCTAGGATCACTTGTAATTGAACCATCTACCCTTCTAAGTGTCAAAATTTGATTCCCTAATTTTCAGGATCTGACAGCTGCAGCTAACAGCTTGCCAGCTTTGCCCCTATGTTCATTGTACTTTTGTACAAAGCATTTAAAAGATTTCACAATCCCTGCAGCAGACAGACAATTTAGCTCTAGCATTTTGTAGTTTGGTATCGAATGAACCAGTATCTCCCTGCTGTTGCCTGTAAATTCCATCTGGCTGTGCAATTTCGTGAACTAGCTGTGTCTGGAAAGCTGTATGTTCCCCTTCATGATTAGAGAAGATGGCAAAACACTGGCTCCCAAAAACATAAGTCAGAATTGACCTTTCAGTGGATGAAGAGCTAAGACCACCTCTGCTGGAGATACAATTGTTGGTATGAGAGTCCAGGCAAAGAAGGTATGTATTTGAATGCCAAATCCAGCAAGTGCCTTGCCATACGGGGATACAGAGGCACTAAGAGTGCAATTTGATAATAAATTATGAAAGATGTTAGATAAATGTTTCTTATTGGGAAGACTATTGTTGCGTTAGTAGCTAGCATCATTAAGACTATATTTAATACCTTGAAAAATCATATATAAATACAAAATATACTCACCTTGTGCAGTAACTGTAGTTCTTTGAGATATGTGTTACTGTGGGCTCTCCAATTCAGGTGCACATGCACAGGTGTCTTTGATTGAAGAATTATCCTAGAAGTGCCCATCTGGACCTTGCATGTACCCTACATATCCTTATGTCCCATAACAGTGGTGGGCAACCTGTGACACACATGCAGCTCGCTAGGGTTCCACACCTCCTGTCTGTCCCCTTCTCGTACATGGGGGCACTGGAGCCCCACACTTCCTATTCTTTCTCCTCCTTCCCAAAACTTTCAGAATTTCATGAATTCACTGATTCGCACTCTGATTCGCCCAATTCCTCTCCCATCCTCCCAGAGCCTGAATGCCATTAATCAGCTGTTCAAGATCTGGGAAAGACGAGGAAGTGTAGAGATGGAGCATGAATCAGCAGCTCTGAAATGCACAAGAGTCTCCAGAGAGGGCCCCTCCCACACAACAAACCCCTTGGCCCAAGACCAGAGCCTGTACCCCAAACCCCTACCCCAGCCTGGCGAAGGTGAGTGAGGATGGAGGAGAAAGGAGGATGGAATGAGCCGAGCAAGGCCTCAGAGAAGGTGTGGATATGGGGCAGGGCCTAAAGAAGGAGCAGAAAGGAAGTGGAGCAAGGGTATTTGGGTTTGAGGTAGATCTTACATTGCACTTGCATTGAAAAAGTGATCTTGCAGTTTAAAAGGTTGGAAACCACCGCAATGATGCATCCAGAGACCCATTTAAAACAGGGGTTGGCAATAATTTTTAACAGGGGGAGGCACTCCAAGATTTTGGAAAGTGGTTGAGGGCCGCACTCTTGCATGATGTTAATGGAGGAGATGCAGGGTCTGGGATCAAGGTTGGGTGCAGAAGGGAACTTGGAGTAAGGGACAGGCATGGAAGAGAGAGACTGGAGTCTGGGAGGGAGTTGGGATGAAGCAGGTGGTTGTGACCTAGGGCAGGGGACTGGAGTGCAGGGGTTTGGGATGTGACCTAGGTTGGAGGGGATTGTGACCTGGGGCAGGAGATTGGGGTGCCAGATCTGGTAGGGGATATAGGTGTAAGAGGGGGACAGAGGGTTTGGGTATGTTGAGTGGGGAGGTAGAGAGTTGGGGCAGGAAAGGGTTGAGGTGCCAGAAGTAGGCTGTGGCCAGAAGACTTTCTTGTCAGCTGCCAAACTAGCCTGCCTGCCTGCCGTCTTAAAATGTTTCCCAGCCTGCCTGCCTCCATGGCCACGAGCTTCATGAATAACTGAGCAGAGAGGAGGAAGGCGTGATTCTTCCTGGCTCCCTGTTACACCAACAAGCAGCTCACATTGGCTGGTTTCTGCCAGAAACTGGCCAATGGTAATGTGCTGGGGGTGGGGCAGCTCCTAAAACTCTCCCCCCTCCCCGTCCAGTTTTAAAACAGAAATGGAACCCTGCAGCCATGTTTCTGTAAGGCGCAGGGGCTGCAAGGCAAGCTGGCAGCCTGCCTAGGGTTCCCCACTGCCTCTGCGGGCTGGATCTGGTGGCTTGTTGGGCTGGATCCAGCCCGCAGGCCCAATTTTGCCTAGGCCTGATTTAGAAAGTCTCTGAGTGAAGATAAAGTATCCATTAGACTTATCTGCATCAGAAACAAAGAGTTTAGGAGTCTTCCTGAACAGCTTAGCTCTGTCCAAGTAAAACGCTGATGGGCTCTTAACATCAAGTATATGGCAGATTGCTGGGAAGCGCTCTACTGGGGCTGGGCATCGCAGCTCTGGCTCCACTGCAGGAGCCAAAAGCCACCCTCCTCAGCATTGCCAGTCTGCCAAGTGCAGCTGCACCCAGCAGGCCTACACTGTTACCTCTCGGTCCCCTAGGCCAGGTCCAGGGAATGCTGTTGGGGCCGGACAGCCTGTACTTTCCCCACCCCCATGTTTGGGCAACACCATGGAAGTCTTCTAACAAAATAAGAAAATGACATTGAATGCAACTGGCAACTGTAGATTTCTCTTACTCAAGTATACAATACAGAAATCTGCAGTAACAAATTATAAACCCAGTTAACTAATTAAACAAGACATACAGATTAGCTAAACTTTTTTTCTAGCAACATCCAACACAACAAACAGCTTGGAAATTTACTTGTCAAATCACACATACTAAAATGCATAGAGAGACTCTTGGAGAATGATGTATTGCAAAGTGAATTATTTAAGTTATTAACCAGCTGATCCACCAAGCCCCATCTACATTTTCATCTAAATAATTTTCTCCCAATAAGCAGTTTTTCTTATGAGGTTTCATTCTTACAACTAGGCCCTTGCACTGCTTGCACTTGAGACATTTTCCTTTTTTAGTCAGGGAACAAATTTCTTCAAACAATTCCCAGATAGGGTCTCTCTGATGCGCAGACACCATGAGCTTTTCTGTGGCAAATGTGGGGGAATATAGAAAGCTGTGTGTGCTGAATAAGGCCTGTTTTTTTTTCCAGTCTACTTCACTGTTCCTTTTTATACTGCCTCCACCCTTTCCTATACAGGCAGTCCCCGAGTTACGCGGATCCGACTTATGTCGGATCCGCAATTACGAACGGGGTTCCTCTCCCTGGTCTCCAGCAGACCAGGGAGAGGAAGCAAAGCGGCAGAACACGTGGGCAGCGGACAGGGCTGTCCGCTGCCCACGCGCTCCGGGGCTTGGCTCTGCTTTGCCCCCCCCCCCCCCCCGGTCTGCAGACCAGGGAGAGGGGGGGGGGGCAAAGCAGAGCCAAGCCCCGGAGCTCCCGGCCAGCTGACAGCCCAGACGCGTCTGGGCTGTCAGCTGATCGCGCGCTCCGCGGCTTGGCTCTGCTTTGCCCCCCCCCCCCCCCGTCCCCCTGGTCTGCAGGCCAGGGGGAGGGGGGGAGCAAAGCAGAGCCAAGCAGAGCCAAGCTGCGGAGCGCGAGATCAGCTGACAGCCCAGACGCGTCTGGGCTGTCAGCTGGCCGGGAGCTCCGGGGCTTGACTCTGCTTTGCCCCCCCTCCATCCCCCTGGTCTGCAGACCAGGAGGACGGGGGGGGGGGGCAAAGCAGAGCAAAGTCGCGGAGCACGCAGGCAGCGGACAGCCACGGCGCATCTGGGCTGTCCCGCTGCCCCCGTGCTCCGTGGCTTTGCTCCAGACACCTGTGGTACAGCAGCTGGGGCGCTGCCAGTTGGTCCCGTAGCGCTGCTCCTCGGTGCTACTGGACCAACGCAGCAGCACCCCAGCTGTTCTGCCCCAGGCGTCCTGATTCAGCCACTGCTGGTCAGATTCAGCAGCGGCTGAATCAGGACGCCTGGGGCAGAGTAGCTTGGGTGCTGCTGGGTTGGTCCAGTAGCGCCGAAGAGCGGCGGCGCTACTGGACCAACCCAGCAGCACCCCAGCTGCTCTGCCCCAGGCGTCCCCAAGTCAGCCGCTGCTGAAACTGACCAGTGGCTGACTACAGGAAGCCCCTGCCCCGGGCTTCCTGGAATCAGCCGCTGATCAGTTTCAGCAGCAGCTGACTTGGGGATGCCTGGGGTTCTTAACTTGAATCTGTATGTAAGTCAGAACTGGCGTCCAGATTCAGCCGCTGTTGAAACTGATCAGTTTCAGCAGCGGCTGAATCTGGACGCCAGTTCCGACTTACATACAGATTCAACTTAAGAACAAACCTACAGTCCCTATCTTGTACGTAACCCGGGGACTGCCTGTATACTGTGTCTTGGACTTTAAGACATCTTAACTAATTCCTTTGCCGTGCTTGGCCAAGGTCCACTACATAAGCACAGAACAAAAACAATCCTATCCAGTTTGTGGGTTTCCTTAGTCTGCTGGGAAACAGAAATTGGAAGCCTAAAACTTTCAAGAGGAGCTAATAGTTATGTGATTGTAAATGTATGTAAAGCATGTTTGTGATGAAATTTAATTGTAACAGTTATTTTTTAATGACAAATTTAGTGTTTTATTGATTTTAAAAAATTAAAAATCCAAATTAAATAATTATGTTTTAAATAAAAATGCAATTAAAAGGGTTTTTTTAAATCATTGATTTTTATCCACCCTGATTTAAGACTGGTTAGATGTGATGAAATGAGATCTCTACTTAACATACAATAACTATTACCTAATCCTTTCCTTCCCACACATTTGTTTGCCATATCCACCAGGGCTGTCATAATTTAGACTGCAAGTTTCTTGGGGGACTTTTCAATGTGTGTTTGTACAGTGCTAATACAATGGACCTCAGTTCTGGATTCTGGTTCTTAGAAACTACTGCAATACTAATAAATAGAGTAAGATTGTAGAAAAAATGTATTATAGTGTGATTCATTATTGAAAAATAGTGTGTGCACCTTACAGTCTGCATCCAAACATGTTGTCTGTAAAGGAAGAAGCATGTACGTGTATGAGCATATCTAAACACAGGTAACATCTTATATTCAAATATTTTCTTCTGTTTAGCTTTTCCATTCTGGGCCACATCCCTTGCTCCATGCCAGCATTTCCCAAACTGTGGTCCGCGGCTCAGTACTGGTCCTTAGAAAAAATACTGGGCCTCAGAAAAATTTTCGTGAGAGCCCACCTCGCTGCCCGCAACCCCCAAGATGAACGCCCCGCTGAACTCCCAGTGTCAACGGAGGTAGCAAAGGCTTCCTGCGGCATCAGGGGACAGTTCTGCAGCTGCGCACCAGGTCTCAGAAGCATGCGAGCTGTTCTCCCCCCTACCCCAACAGCTGGCGCAGTACCTAAAATGCCAGTCCATCACGCACTGGGAACTTTGTTCCCCTGCTGCCTTCCTGTGCGCGGAGGAGTGACTGGGGATCCGGGACTGCACCGGTTCCAGCTGCTCAGGCGGTGCATGCTGCCATGGGGAGCGGAGGAGCAAGGCGCACACTGCCCGAGCGGTTGGGGCTGGCACGGTCCAGGACTCCCCCTTCCCCCCACGCAGGAAGATATCAGGCGTGCAACGGATCAGTGTGGTACCACGCTGCTGTTTGGAGGACAGAGGAGCAGCCCGCGTACTTCCTGGGCCTTGGCAGATACAGGATCCCCAGGTATCCGTCACTGTCCCCTCCCCACCCCCCCAAGACCTCAACAAGGGCCCTGTCCCTTGCCCCAGCACTCATTGGCACCCTTCCCCAGAACTCTGTCCCAGCACCCACAAGCACAGTTGGGGTCACATTAGTGAAGTTTGAGGGCTGTGTTTTTGTATTGCACTTGAGTAGCTCCGACTGACTTTTCTGTGGGCTAAAGTTAGCACTGGGGGCTTTGGGAGGACCAGAAACAATTTATTTGCATATTCATTATTTGCTTAATTAATATGCAAATAAATGTTACTGGTCCTCCAAAAGCTCGTGAATGGATTTACTGGTCCCCAGTATGAAAAAGTTTGGGAACCTTTGCTCCATGCTATGACCCAGCCATGTAACCTGCATATTTTATCACCAATCATCTCTTTAGTGCCTGAAACAAAGCACCCTGAATTTAATGTATTATCTTGCTGTCTAACAATTCCCAGATTAAAACAAATTGTTCCTATCAGATCTTGCCACAACATGAAGTTTCTTTTGTTTACTTTACAGTACATAGATAGGCAGTAATTTTCATGGAGATAAAACAGAGTTTGTGGATATCTTTGTTGTAAAAAAATTGCTGCTGAGTAATTAATCATTTCTTTCTGAATAGTGAGAACCTAATGAAGCATAGATTGCCTGTATCCAAGTTTTATTAAAAAAGTTGTCAAAGATTCTGACAAGTCAGACCCTAGGGCTAAATAGCTGGTAAAAAGAAATCCAATTCAGTGCTTTTGTTATTATTACTACTGATATTGCACCACAGATCTGCATAGTGCTTTACAAGACAGGAAAGACTAATAGCTTAAAGACTGGCTCTTGCAGACTTATTACTTGGGTTTTACTAATGTGACGATGCTCCTACAGTCAACTAAACCATTCACCGTACTAAACACTATCCTCATCAGTAAGTTCCTGTTGTGGCTCCACCTGTTTTCAGCAGAAGTTAGGAAGGAGGTGGGCAAAGGGCAAGTGGGAAGGAAGTCTGAGTAAAAGTTGAACTAAAGTAAGGTGTCCCTCTTGAGGATTAAACATTTATTTTATTACTTATGTAAGAGTATAAATATGCACAAGTGCACATATCCATACATACACATTTAGTTTGTAAAGCTCCTCTGAAGAAAAAGTGATATTTGAGGAAAGAGTTAATGAAGGAGGCATGGCTGATGGGATCTGGAAGGTAGTTCCTCGAAAAGTAATATAAGAAGGCTAGATGTGGGCATGCCAAAAGATCACCAAGGCTTATTCCAGATAAGCAGTACAGATAAGTAAAGAGCAGATACATGACAGTGAAAAGAAATGAGAGGTAAGAAGCTGGATTCAGCTAAGGCAGGCTTTGTCTCGCTGACTGTGCCTGTCTCTGTTCCCTTCATATGGGCGTCAGTTTTTTCCACATGACAGGAAGTGATATATCAGGAAAGTTAACTTGGCATGGCAACAAGCTGTTGCCCAGCTACAGCAGCCAAACACTTTTCAAACATCTAAGAAAAAAAAAGCTTCTTTGATGTGGGCAGCTTCAAATAAAGCTTAGCCTGAGCCAATCTGAACGTAGAGTCAAAAGCTGTGTTACAAAGAAATGTCAAGTGTGTCTGGGAGAAAAGAAAAAAAGTGAAATGTGTCTGGATAATGAACAAAATTGTACTAAATTATGTTTTATGTCATCGTTGATAATTTCACTCTGTGATGCTGTGTCCTAAAACGAATAAAATGTAAATTTGTGGATTTTGTATTGTATATCCCTTAGTAAATTTGAACTACATGACATATCTGAATTCTGATTCCTTGTGATTAAACCATTATTAGCAAGACCAAACCACTATTTATCACCATTTCAACAAGATCAACTCTTATATTATTTTGACTTGTGACACTAAAGAGATATCAACAAGTCTAGTAAATATTATATATGAATATTTATATACAATTTGGGGAAAACATTAACTACCTGAAAATAGCTGCAAATTAAATGTTTTAAAAGCTTTGTTGTAGTATAAACTATGGAAAATATTAGGGCTGTCAAGCGAATAAAAAATTAATCACAATTAATTGCACGATTAATCATGCGGGCTGCCCTTTTGAAACACTGCAGCGGCATTTCAAAGGGGCAGTGCTGTGGAAACCCGGGATCAGCTGGAGTTGTCAGCTGACCCCAGGCTCAGTGAAGCTGCCCCTTTAAAATGCTGCCTGTGTGGCAGCACAGCAGGAGCCCGGGATCAGCTGGAGTCCCCAGCTGATCCCGGGCTCCGCTTGTGCTTCCCTTTTGAAATGCAGCAGCAGTGTTTCAAAGGGGCAGTGCTGCATGGAGCCCAGGACCGGCTGGAATCCCCAGCTGACCCCGGCTCTATACAGCGCTGCCCCTTGACAACACCACCCCAGTGTTTCAAAGGGGAGCACAGCAGGAGCCCAGAATCAGTTGGAGTCTCCAGCTGATCCCAGCTCCATGCAGCTCCATGGTGTTTCACAGGGGCAGCGCTGTGGGAGCCTAGGGTCAGCTGGAGCCTAGGATCAGCGTTTCAAAGGGGCAGCGCCACACAGCTGACCCCAGGCACTGCCCCTTTGAAACGAAGTGGCATTTCAAAGGGACAGTACTGCTCAGAGTCCGGGGTCAGCTGGGGACTCCAGCTGATCCCAGGATCCTACTCTGCTGTCCCTTTGAAACACCTGGTGTCGTTTCAAAGGGGCAGTGCTGCAGGAACACCTACGATTAACACATTAAAAAAATTAACGTGTTAATTGTGCTTTGCATTAATCGCAGGTGTTAATGCATGTTAATTGGCAGCCCTAGAAAATATTATTAGATTTTCTGAAATTTAAAAAAATCTGAAAACTATATTTGGTATCAAATTCTAAATTATACTTCATAAGAAAGCAGAGACTTAAAACTATCACTTTCTTTTATATGAACATTCTATAAAATATCAGTAAACTACTATAGTAACGGTTACCAAATTGTAAGTTCAACTGGAAATGCTCCATCTTTTATCTTCTATCATCCTCCCCAACTTCCTTGCTACTTCAGCTCACCTCATCCCCTTTCAAAACTTCTGTGCCATCCAACTCACGGGTCTGGTTTGCTTTCTGTAGCATTTGCTTCTCCATGTTTGACATCTCCTCCTTAGCAGTCTGAAGCTCTTCTGCTTTGGCTTCTTTCTTCCGAGAAATGATGGATGCCTGTGGGTTCATTAAATATCAGCTCGGATAAGTATGTAAAAAGTGCACTTGGTCACCTATGTTTAGCCATCAATAAAATCTAAGTTAAATTTTAAATTTCATATGTTGTAACATTGAGATTGTACAGATAATTGTAGGGAGGAATTGTCTATTGAGAAAATGTTGTTACTATGACCATTTGTACCTATATAGGAAGTAAAAAACAACAATAGAAATGGATTCAATCCTGAATCCGTTTTGGGTAATGGTTAAAACTATCATTGACTTCACTGGAACCAGGATTTCACCCAGAGTTTTTATGTTCCAGATTCACATTAACAATTATATTCTGGATTCATATTAATATTTTTACATTTGCCTTTAATTTTTGTATCTGAATTTTTAATTTTCATTAAAGAAAATAAGGCGTAGATTATTGCTGCTCAGTTTAATTTTAGTCTTTTTTAGTGCATATATAAGATGCACTAACCAGGCTTAACTGGAAAGGTATCCAAGATTTTGAAAGATTTCACACGTCATAATATGGGTTTTTATAACTCCAACCTACAGAAATACGTATCATGTAACTAGCAACAGAACTGAGCCATTAAATATCTGCAACCTAGAAAAAGATGAGGAAAGAAATAAAGGATTACAGGTTATTTTACCTATTTGAGCCGCATAGAGACAGATTGGTTTTTAAATGAAATTTTTACACCACATATACTATATTGTATATTTAGTGTTGCCTACTATTTCATGGAAAAGTGAATGTGTTTAAGAAGGTAATTAAAATGCTTTTATTTTTCTCATATATTTTATATCATAGTTTTATTTCCCCAAAAATCAAACACCAATATTAGAACAAGCAATCTAGTGTTTTCTGCATATTAAAACAAAACACAGTACAATGTAGGTATCGTTAATGCTAGAGTCTCCTTACTGAATGAAAGAAATGTCTTCCCTTCCCCCCCAAATATATTTATCAGAAGTGATTCTGTGTACATGGCATCTCAGCTCTTAGCTTCTTATCGACAGAGACAACTGTGGTAATTGCCAAACCAGGATCTAGGTTTTTATCTTTTAGGTCTTATCTACACTTGGAAATTACCAATATAGGTGTTCCAAAATAAGCCCCAATGTGAATATTCTGATTCCAGATGGGCTATTTAAGTAAATTTCCAAGAATAGACTAGCAACTTGGGAAATGATCATGGATTGTGCCCTAACTTCCATTAATTTCTACAGAAAAGTGCCCTCAGCTCTAGGTGTTAGTTCTAGAATACAGACTCTCTGCTGCATCTAGCACACAAAGCCTAAGGGTGTGATACTGTAATTGCTTATTATCAGGCTTAGTTCCATTGCATTCAATAGAACTATGCCCACCACTAAGTGGGTGCAGGATTTATGTAATGCAAATATACTTCTGTTCAAACTTGCGTATTTATACTTTATATTTTTCTGTTTAATTTAGTTTTGCATAAAAAAGACATCTCAAAAGTGTAGATATCAGTCAATCTGAGAGGATTTTGCTCCTTACAATAGAGCTTTTGTTCTTACCTGTTGTCGATACATGGAAAATTTACTATCAACAGGCTCATATTTCATCATTCTCTTTTCAATCAGTTGATTAATTTGAGCATTGACTTCATTTATCTGGAATAAAGAGCAGAAGATTGAGAAAATGCTTTTTTATTTCTAAAGGCATTAACTCTATGTTGCAATGGACAAGAGGGTATGAATTTCCTTATATTGTTGTTTTCTAAACATTTTAATGCCACGATCCCCTTTGGGCTAACCTCTGCTAATGTAATTCCCAGTCTGGGACCAGGGATTGAGAGTGAGTCTACACTATGAGGGATGCCCCCTAGAAATGTCTCTTATGGTATACTGGGGCAGGGGAAAAAGGACCAGGTCCTACCCTGGACGGTGAAGTGTTGGGAGTGGCAGACTGGGCTGAAAGAAGAGTTAAACATTGGAAAGTGGTGAAAGGGACTTTTTGAGATGGGAGTGAGAAGGGATAGGGATGAAGCAGGCTTCTTTGTGAAGTGGTGAGGAAGATGAGCTTACTGTGGGGGGTAAGTTAGCATTAGCCAAGCTCAGGGAGAGGAATCAACATTAGTTGCAGGTGGCGATCAGTTAGGTGGAAGGCATGAACTCATGCTGCAGACCTGGATACACCCATCTGGCTTTCACAGCACCTGGTACCAGCAGGCTGTGTTATAATCAAAGTAAAACCAATAACACCACCATGTACTGCCATACACTGGTATATACTTCAAGGAAGACACTATCATTAAACACAAATTAGATCTGAAATAGCGGCATTTTGGAACCTCTGTCATCCACGGCAATGTGTTTCTTATAAATCAAAATAGCACTCATGATTTCAGGCACTTCTGCTAGACATGTCTAGTACCTTCCTTTCCCTCGTGCACTGTAGGCACATGGTGATCTTTCCATTGTTACAGATTATTTTTCTTCTCACTATATTACTTCTAAATTCACTATCCATTTGGAAGTTTGTCCTCTTTCATTACACATGGAAGGTGTGGAATACTTGACTATTATCATAGTGTGAGCTAAATCATCACTCTTTCCATCGCCACCTTTCCTCAGATCTTCAGATAAAGGGAGGAGTTTAATTACACCATTCCTAAGCAAATATAGAGTAGCTTGTACCCATAATTACTGTGACAGTTAAATACTAGCATTAAGATCTATTACAAGGACATGCAGGGTGAAATCCTGGCTTCACCAAAACTCCCATTGGCTTCAATCAAGCCAGGATTTCACCCTGTTTTTTCTACCCATCTTTCATGGGCCATGCCTGAGGTATATGGGGATATCATGAAGGGTCACCTTTAGGCTGGGAGAAAACATTTCTCTAAACATTTACAAAAATTATGGAGTCACTAGCCAGTTTTTCTTATACTCATCATGTATACGATTGAACAATATTTTACTTTTTCTCTAAGGGTGTGTCTACACAGCAAAGTTATATCTGAGTAATGGTCATTATTCCGAAATAACTATGTGAGTGTCTACACAGCAATTCTGTTTGAACAATATTTAACTTTTTCTCTAAGGGTGTGTCTACACAGCAAAGTTATATCTGAGTAATGGTCATTATTCCGAAATAACTATGTGAGTGTCTACACAGCAATTCCGTTTGAACAATATTTTACTTTTTCTCTAAGGGTGTGTCTACACAGCAAAGTTATATCTGAGTAATGGTCATTATTCCGAAATAACTATGTGAGTGTCTACACAGCAATTCCGTTATTTCAAAATAATGGATGGCTTATTCCCACTTCTGTAAACCTCATTCTACAAAGAATAACACCTATTCCAAAATAGCTATTTCAAGTAATACCAGGTCCTAAGTCAAGTCAGCCACTCATACCTTTTCTTTTCTTTAAAAAAAAATAAGATAATTATACTTGGGAATGAAAAAAAGGTTTAGGGAACAAATAAGAAAAAAGACAATAGTTTGGTTTTGATTCAACATACCTTCGTTTCAAGTTCATTGAGATCAGACTGACCCATAGCTGGCTCTGAAACCACTTTTTGAAGGAAATACAATGATTGCTTCTTACTTTCTAGTTCTCTAGGAAATTTTTCAGTGCACAGATATGAATTGAACTTTATCTCCTCTTCCAGTCTCTTCATTAAGCCTTGAAAAAAAAAATTGAATCAACATGCGTCTAAACAAAGGAATGTAGAGAATAATTAGGGTTCACTCCATAATAACTGTAATTTAACCAACACATCAAGTTATTTAACAACAGATTACAATAATTAGAGCATAATGCTTGAACCCTCTTCTCAAAACTGAAAGGAATACCTAGTTGTTTGATTTATACTTTAAATTCTGGTTATCTCTTTAAATAAGAATAACATGTAACATAGCAAACCACATAGGCTTTCCTTCCAAATTTTCTTCTTGAGGATATAACTACAATAAAAACCCTTCTTCAGTGAAACTCCATTAACCTGAAATTGGATACAGTCTCCAATTTGCAGTATTCACATGAAAAGTGTCACCATTCCCATTCAGACAAACACCAGGTTACCCATTTCATTCACAAAACTGGGCTATGTGGTACTTCTCTGTTATGTTAAAACTGATGAGATTTTGGACTACATTTAAGACCAAATTTAGCCTATGTCTACACTGCAGCAGAAAGTCAACCTAAACTATGCAATTCCAGCTTTATGAATAATGCAGCTGGAGTCAATGTACCTTAGGTCAAGTTACCCCAGGGTCTACACCATAGAGGTTGAGGGGAGAAACTCTCCCATTGACTTTCCTTACTCTTTTTGTCCAGGTTAGAGTACAGGGGTCAACTGCAGAGTGATCTGCGGTCAATCTGATGGGTCTTCACAAGACTCACTAAATCAACTGCTGGTATATCACTCTCAGAATGTCGATCCCCACTGTACTGTAGATGTAGCCATAGGCCACTTATGTGTATCCATCTTTGTATGTGTATTCAGAAAAAGAAGCGGCCAAACACAGCACCTGTCTAAGTGGCTTGCTCAAGGCTTCTCAAAACACTCACTCCTCAGTACTCCCAGGGCTGGAGCATCAAAGTAAGAATCTTGACATCACTTCTGTGCACACATAATCCTGGTTGCATGTGGATTATTTCAGCCCATTATGAATTATAGAGAGGTGAGGAAAGAAATCTCTGTCCACTCTTATTACCACTTCAGCACTCTTACTATATTTGACCCCCTCTCTCTATCTGTGACTCAAAACATAACCAGTCCACAATTTGACCCAGAATCTTTAATAAGCATTTGTAAGAGTTCTAATGTGGGCCTTAGTGAGTTTGGCAGTCTATGATGCCCTTGAGATTCTCATCTACAACAGGGTCTCTTTACATTGCTCTGGCAGTTACAAGAGCCAAAAAGTTGCAATTCATGCTCACTTTAAGTCTCCTTTAAACTGCCAGAGGGGTGGCCCATTCTCTTGGCTTAAAAAAAATAAAAATAAAATAAAATAAAAAAATCACATAAATTTACCTGGACTAAAAATACTGAAAATAAAAACGAAATATAAAGAGACAAAAAGAAACTGCTGAGAAAGATCAGAATTTCTGTCCACAGGTACAATAGAAGAAAGCATTGTTTGCTCTGTAGAAGCCTGATGTGCACTGCCCATTACCAAGCTTATGACCATTTTGTCCTTGATAGATATAGTAATTTATCCTATTTTCCTAATAATTCACAAAGGAACATTAATACATTCAGATAAGTAAAAATCACAACTAGTGGGTAATGACAGAGTAAACTAAACCAGCCATGAGATTTTTATCATTATTTTGTTCACTCTTCTGATGACAATAGGCGGTAATAGCTCAATTAGTTCCAGAGATGCCACTAAAGACTGTGATGTGGAAAGCATACACAAGATAATATGACAGTAGGGAGATAAATTTTATAATATTTTCATGGATTTGATGGGCACAAAAAAAGACTAATGGTATCGTAGCTATTCAAAGTACTTTAGAAGCATGTCTGTTGTTTTCATGGTTGTTACAGCTATTACAGAAAATGTTAAATTAGCTATGCCAAGAAAAACATTCAGACTCTGCCAGTTTTTCACTCATTCCACACAGGCATGGAAAAATTTGAGAGACTTGGATATGACTAATCTTGCTGAGACAGGGATGAAAATGTAGGGTGAGAGGGGAGAGGCCAGAACTGGAGACAGCTGATCTGCCTTGTGATTCTCTAAAGCTGAGGATCTGAAGGCTTTACCATTAAAAACAATAGAGGGATCAGATCAAAACAAAATGAGAAATAGGCCTATGAAAAAGGATTGTGACCAATAATCCCTTTTTTCATTCATGTGGAAAATAAATTTTGTTATGTGCACTGAGGCATGTGCAGATGTGCACCAGTAGTAGAAACACAGGCTGTCAACTATGAGTGCTCTGCTAGTCAGCTGGGTGGCACCTGCATCTCTTTTGGGTGGCTTCCCAGGCAATCAGCGTATAGGAAACACTGGTTGTGACTCTCCTGCAGCTATTTACATCTGGGAAGTGGGGAGGGCCAAACCATCTTCATCTTTTTGTTCTCAAAGTTTTTTAGACAGAAGGATGGGCTCCTTATTTCAACTGACTTAAGGGAACAAAGGAGGGAACAGAGGAAAAGGCGTTAAAAACTTAAAAGAAAGAAAGCTGGCCCTAGAGAAAACAGTATTATTAATGAAGTAAAACTGACACATTCCAGAAGTGAGTGAATGCTTCATTTCCATTCCAGCACTTTATAAGGATTATTTTGTTTACACTGGCCATTTAAACACACACTTATATATTTCTCTACAAAATATATTGGCTTACTCTACGGAAAATGTCAATTATTTCCATGAAAAATAAGATACAATATATAAAATTGCCCCTTTAATGGTGATTTCAGAACTGAGACAATGTGTAGCTTCATGTAGTAGCTATTATGCAGGCAGCAATTACTCACCTGCCACCTTATCATTAGAATCTGGTTTACTGAAAGGAAATGTAGGCCAGCACAGCAGAGTTATGAGTTACTTTTTTCCAAAAATGCAGTGATTTTTAATTTTCACCAAGCTTTTCATCAGAGCTGGGTTCCTTCTTCCTATGATTTGCGTTACAGCAGAAACTCAGCACCTCTATAAGTGCAGCCACTTCTCCCACATACATAGTGTACTAAATTTTCGGAATCAGTACTGAATAGGAACATAAGCCCTGGCAGGGGATGTGTAATGATTACTCTTGGCCTGGAAACAAAAGTAACACCAACTGAGTTAAATGGAAACTAACTGCTATTTTTTTCATATTAGGCTGATTTTTAATTCTCCAACTTCTTTAATTGAAAGGGACATTACAATATATTGACTATTATAGAACCATAGAGTCCAAGGCCAGAAGGGACTATTAGATCATCTAGTCAAACCACCTATATAGCAAAGGCCATAAATCTTCATCAAAATAATTCCTAGAACGAATCCTTTAAAAATATATCGTTTGAATTTAAAAGTTATCAATGATGGGGAGTGCTACCACAAACCTTGCTAAATTGTTCCAATGGTTAATTACTTTCACTTAAAATGTATACCTTATTTCCAGCATAAATTCATTTAGTTTCATATTCCAACCAGTGGATCATGTTATAACTTTCTATGGCAGACTGATGAGCCCCTTATTAAATATTTCTTCCCCTTGTAGTACTTAAAGACTGTAATCAAGTCTTCCCTTAGCCTTCTGTTTGTTAAGCAAAATATACTGAGCTCTGAGTCCTATCACTATAAAACACGTTTTCTAATCTTTTAAGCTTCCTCATGACTCTCCTCTGTACCCGCTCCAATTTTATTAACGTCCTTCTTGAATTGTGGTCTTCAGAATGGCACACAGTATTTCAACAATGGTTACATCAGTGCTCAATGTGGAAGTCAATACCTTCCTATGCCCCTTGTTATGCATACCACATTTGTATTAGCGCTTGGCCAAAGTGTTATACTAGGAGCTCATGATCAGCTGATTATCCACAATGACCCCCAAATAGTACTACAGGTTGAACCTGCCTAGTCTGGCACCCTCAGGACCTGACTGGTGCCAAACCAGAGAAATTGCTGAACCATGGGAGGTCAATATTACCTAGCCTACCAACACTTCCACTGCTCACTAGGCTCTTAGAATACATTTAGGGGTAAAACAGAGCTAAACAACAACATGTAACACAAAGAGCCAGGACTGGTGACTGAAAAATTTTTTTATGGGACCGCAGGAAACTCGGCCACACCAGTGATAAGCAGACATCCAGCTAATTAAAATCATGCCAGACCACAGATGTTGACGGACCAGAGAGTGCTGGACTAGAGAGGTTCAACTTGTACTTTATATCTAATGCAATTTACTTCTTTGCAATAAGGCTATACATTTCTAAATATCCCACTGTGCATATGGTATTATAAATGCTAACCAAGCATTCCAAGAGGAGCAGAAACCGACTAGCTTCAAGGGGCTATGAAACTGCTGGTATTTGGGTTTATTTCTCCAACAATCTGATAACTGTTACCAACTCAGTTCTAAATTTTGATTGTTCCCTGAATGCTCCTGAAGATACTGTAAAGGAGTGAAGCAAGTAAAATCTTGACAACTTGATGGGAAAGTGCAAACAGAACACAGATGACTAACCTATTTGGTTTCCTTAACAAATAATTTTGGAATATTGTACTCTGTAGGATTAGACATATGGGAAGTAGCTCTCTGAATGCTATTTTTACAGTTTAACTAAAACTTTTTTTAAACAGTGTTTTTCAATGAATCATGTTTTGTTCAAATTCCCAGGCTAGAAGGCAGAGGAACAAGTGTATTTTAGATCTTTCCATTACATACTGTAAAACCGTGTTTTTAATTTTTTCAACTCTGACTTTATTTCTCTCTCCATACACAAGATACATAGTAAGTTTGGCCCAGTTCCCAAAGATTATTTTAGCGAAATTCTGCCAACTACATATTTACACATGAAAAACTATTAACAGCAATTCCTCATGTTTTCCATTCAGATATTTTTTATTACAGGAAAAGGCTAGGCGAAGAATTATTTGCTCAGTTATGCAGGAATTAGGCACATTCTTGCCATAATTCTACTAATGAACATAAATTCAAACTTGATTCAACTCTCAAACTTTTAGTTCTTTCCAAACTCTTAATTTTCCAAATTTCTACCATTGACACTTGCAACATTAACCAATCTGATAAAAAAAGAAAAAGAACAGAGGAACACGCAGTTAGTGGCCTCCTGCCAAAATTTAGGTTTAAGTGAGTTGTTCAAGATCATATAGGTAAACCACTGCCACTGATGGGAGGTGGTCTAAAAGGGGCATCTGCCACAGAGCCCAGCAATTTAAAAGAGTCCCGGGCTTGCAGCTGTTGCCACCACCACCACCACTACGGGAATGGAAGCAGCTGGTGCCTTACTCCTTTAAATTGCTGCCACAGCTATGGGCAGCATGGGCCAAGCATGCTGAAGGGCTATCTGGCTGATAAGGGAAAGCTAGATCCCAGGTCTTCCACCCCAGCCCATGCTCCTAGGGGCCCAACAATTCTATGGGCAACCCTGAGGAAGTCCATGACTTAAGCAAGTCTATAACTGGCTTATACCTTAACCATAAGATCCCTTCTCTTCCTGCAATTCTCCATCTTGTTCTCTACACCACTTCCAAGTTCTTTTATCAGATAACCCATGGATGCCACTTCCACTACATAGCCCTAATTCATTTCCTGACAGCCACCCACAGTATGCACTGATTGAGGCAGGGATCCCATGGAAGGAAACCGTATATACTCATGCAATGAAAGACTGTTATAATGAATGCACACAAAAGGACCAAATGGAGATTGTGATATTTCCTAACTTTTGAGTGCTTAAGTTAGTAACATAAATAATACGGTACAATAACATTTTAAACATAGATTTTTTTTTTGTTTTCTTTACTGCTTCTTTGAAAGTATTTTAAAGGAAAAAAGGTAAAACCAAATTTTAAAATGTGAAACAGTAACATTGTCCCTCATCATGCATCAGTGAAAGATTTTAATTCTGAACTTACATCACTGACAGCACAGCTTCAGCTACAAGACTAATTATATTAGCTGGCAACAGCAGACAGCTGTTATCCCCAAGGGGAGGGTGACCTAGTAGAGAAGGGATGGGCAAAAGGTGGCTAGTGGGCCAAATATGGCCCACCAAGCTGCCGGATCTGGCCCACCACACCGTCGGATCTCGCCCGCAGCCGCCTCACTAGCACCCTTACTGCAGAGCAGGAGCTCCTGCTTTAAACAGCAGGCTGCTAATTGCTCTGCAAGTTGGGTGGGGAGGAGAAAGCACATGCTGTCCCTGCCCCCTAGCAAAATCTGCAAGCTCCCATTGGCCAGTTTCCAGCCAATAGAAGCTGACATATTTTGCTGAAGTCAGGAGCAGCAAATGAAACCTCCTCGCTTCCTCACTCCTCCTTTTTTCCTCCCACCCTCCCTCTCTGTTCTGGAGCAGAGCCAGCAGCCCACAAGAATGGAGTTTGCAGAGTTGTTGGCTGGGAGCTGTGTAAGTAAGTGCCTCCAGAAAGATGGTTCCTCTGGCACCCCACCTCCTCTCCCTTCCTTAACTACCTGCCCCAGGCCACCACCCAAACCCTCTGTATCCCCTCTTCCTACCTCCTCCATGTCACAAATCCCTCCCAGACCCTTCACCTCCTCCATCCCTCCCCTCAAGGCCAGAATCCTCTCCTGCACCCCTAACCTCTCCTGGAACCTGCACCCCAAATCCATGCCTCAGATTATAACCCCTTCCTTCATCCACAGTTCCTTTCAGACCCCACTCCTTCTCCTGCACTCCAATCCTCTGTCCCAAGCTCCCTTCTACACCCCACCTTATCGTCCAAGAGCCCACCCCCCCCACAGAAGTGCGGCCCTTGATCATTTACCAAAATCTTGGCATGACCCCCCAATAAAAATTACTGCCTACCCCTGTAATAGAGTAATGTACTAGGTTCAAAAGGTTTTTTTTTTGGGGGGGGGGGGAGCTGATCTGTCTCTTTCTTTGTCTTTGAGAGGCTGTCTCCCTAAAGGATCCCAGTACAGTGCATGTGATTTTAGCTTTGGTAGTGGCATGGTTAGGGATGTTAACAAATGTGTATTTGGATAAACCTGTAACTGCTCGTTTTTTTAGTGGGTACACATTTACACATGGCGGGGAGGGTTGGAGGAGCTGGTGTTTGTGGGGAGCTGACTTTTACGAGCACTAGCTCCTGCTACCCCATACTCCTGCTGTCTGTGATAGAAAGGCAGCAGCATGAGGGGCAGGCAGCTCCAAAGGAGCCAATATATGCAGGGAGCCAGCTTGAAAGCCACTCCCCATGTGTACCAGCTCCCACCAGCCCCCTTCCTCCACACTGTTGCTTCTCTATCAGAGGCAGCACAGGGGGCAGGTGATTCTTCAGGAGTCAGTGCTCATAGGGAGCCAGCTCCTTCCTGCCCCCTTTCCCGTGCTGCATCCTCACTCAGCATGGCAGGAGGGAAAGAATTGAGACCTGTATTTATTTTGCTTGGGATCAATGTTGGGCTGACAGGCCTATCATTACATGGGTTATTTGGTTGCTCATTTTAAATATTGCCACAATTTTACCTTCTTCTAGTCCCTGCAAATTTCCCCGGTTTCAAAACCTAATGATAATCAAAATTAACAGTCCAAATAGCTACTCATCCAGTTCTTTTAAAACACCTGGACAGAAGTTACCTGAAACTGCTATTGTAAAATATCTAATTTTATTACCCGTGTTTAACACCCAAGTAGCTCTTTGAATGAAAAATATGTAATCATTGTATGACATGCTGACGTCATCTGGCTTTTTCCCAAATACAGAACACATATTTCTATCTGCCTTTTCTGCATCATTATTGACAATTTTACTATTTCCATCTTTGTTCAAATACATTTTGTTATTACTTGAAAAACTTCTTACTATCCTTAATTCTGTTGGTCATTGATTTTCTCTTCTGTTCTTTTATTTCCTGTATCAATTTTCTATTATTCTTATCTTTTAAAATTGATATTCATTGTTAATTGTTCCTCTTTCCATTTGATATACATATTTATTTTTTATAGTTCTTTCACTTCCTTTTTCATGCAAATTGTTTTTCTAACTAGGGTAGTGTTCTCTCTCTATTATTGGACTTCAGACTCGAGCAAACCTGAGTAGAATTTCATGGGCCAAAGAAAAGACTTGTCTCTGGTTCAAGGGATGCTAGAAACTCAAAAAAGAATGTAAGAAACTTTTTTACAGCATATGCATAGCTACAAGCTCCTCTATAACAAATAATAAAAATACACAAAGCAAATACGTTAACTGTAAGAGTTATTTTTCAATAAGTGTCAGTGTTTTCTCTTATTTCTGCATCATTTTTGTATAAGCAAAAATCAGTCCATCTGTACTGCAAAAGTGGGCCCAAAAAAATAGAAGCAAAGGTTGAAAATCTGGCAAAAACAGGGTAATGAAAAATTAAGGACTGAGCTTTATAATCTTCTTATATTTCTGAATTGCAGCACATACTGTATATGCCAACTAGACCATTGTCAGAAGTATCTGTGAACTGTCTAAGCACAATGGGGCACATTAAGTACACAATTTCAGCTTTTAACTAATAATTTATTTGATTAGCAGTCCAATCTTGTTTCAGATAAAGTCAATGGGAATTTTGCTACTGACTTATACAGGAGAAGAATCAGATTCTACATGAGTTTAAGATATCAGGAGCAAATCCACCCTCTGCCTCTACAGCCACACATTACATAAAATACAGCAGGACTGGTAGGTACAGTTCTGTTGCATGAGGAAATTTGAGTACTCTGTGACTACTGCATATCTGTGTTCTGTGGTTTTGATCTAATGCCCACTGATGTCAACAAAAGATTTTCCACCAATTTGATGGGCTATGAATCAGGTCCTATAAAAGTAGTGGTGCTGTTCTGCTATTAAAGTAACATCTGGGAGGAGCCTGTCTTTATCCCCTCTTCCAGCGGCCAGAAAAACTTCCTGAGCCAAACCCACTAACTTAGGAAGTTCGGGGGTAGCCGAGTTAGTCTGTACAGGATAAATTAAGAAAACAACAACAAATGGTCTGATAGCTCTTTATAGATTAACAAAACATATAGATGCTATCATGAGCTTTCGTGGGCACAGACCACTTCTTCAGATAACTGGAGTTTTGAGTTTAAGATGTGCAGACCCAAAATAAATAGGGGAGAAGGGAGATAGGGGAAGGAGGAAAAAAAGAGGAGGGGGGGTAGGAAACAAGGAGCAGAAGGTATGAAAATATCAAAGGGAAAAACAAGTAGGCAGAACTAACTTAGGGTAGAAGTAGAGACCCTGATAAGAATTTGAATCTATCTGTATTGTCTTTTCTATTTAATTTCACGTTTTATTCAAAAATAATGGTAAAAAATAAATGTACCCTATCCAAATGTTACGGGGACATCTGCCTAATTTCAATGCAAGTGTATGAGAAACCTATTAATATAAGGATTTATTTGTCGACACCAAATCACTCAGCTCTTTTAACAAACCTCTGAGAAACAAATTTCAATGTGCCATAGTGATCTTATTTCTTTTTAAAAAACTACCTCTTCTCTTTAATTGTGGACAAGAATTTATCCTATGACAAGCAACTTCTTCCCTAAGAATTTAGATGAAGTAACTTCATTGAAACAAATACAATGCATTTATAACATAGGATACAAAGTACTGCTTCAATGATCTTTTTAAATGAAATTTATTTAATAAGGGCATCTTATGTTTGTACAGAGTAAGGTTAAAAATAGGACATGTTATATGAAGCAATTCTACTTTTACTGATCTTTTAAAGTGACTACCCTTCTGATTCTATTACTATTTATTAATATGGCCAAGTGTATCAATTACCAATTGTATTGCTTGTTAATAACAGGCATCTTAACATATACTTTTAATCAATATTTTTACAGCCAGTCATCCACATCCCAGTGTCCATGCCAATGAAATGAACAATAGTGTTCTCTACAGTGGACAAGGACCAAGAATTTAAGTAATTCAGTTCCCTTCTTGGCAATAACAATTTGTATTTATGCCAGCAGAGATATTAAAAGCAAATTAAGGACAATCTTGCTGAGAAAGCATGAGTTAGATTTTTCAGACCACTCTGTCTGCTGGCCACCATCAATAAAAATACTATGTCATATCCTAGGCAAAAAATTAGAAACTGCAAATTCATGGCACTTACTTTAGTAGTAACAGCAACTGTCTTTAAAATTAAAGAAAATATTAAATGCTGAACTCAATGAAACTGGGATGGGTTGCCATAGTGAAATCAAGAACAGTCATTTCCAAACACATAACAAAAAACCTATATTGACCTATAGTTCAATAGTCAAACATTTTTCATGGTGCATCTTTTAAAATCACTTGCCCCAACTACATTTCTAGAAGAACAAAACCTCTAGTAACAACCAGCTGTAATATTTTCCTGGCAAAGCTAAAACACACTAATACTAACAGAAAATTAACACAATAAGAAACAGTGACTTAGTTCCATGATTATAAACTTTTCTTAGTATTAAATTTCATTTTAGTTTATAACATGAGATATATCTACTCTTCAAGCAGGGGAGTGCAATTCTCAGCTGAAGGAGACATACTTGTACTAGCTCTCATTGAACTAATGCACTAAAAATAAGAGTGTATCCAAGGCACAGACTAGCTGTGCACCTGAGACCCTATACATGTACTTGGGGCAGCTAGCTCATCAAACTGCTCATGCTGCCATGGTGACACACATTATTTTCACCATATCTTGATGATAATGAGATGAGAGCTAGAGCAAATATGTCTCCTCTGGGTGGGAGTTAAACCTCAGCTTGAAGCACTGATGTATCCATGGAGAAAAAGCAATCAGTAGCATTTCTTACAAAGACGTACAGAATGCTCCCAATAAAACACCTGCTAAAGAGCAACATTCACGAAACAGATTTTCCTCTTTCTGTTAGAAGTGAAAGAATCTGATACAGGTTGAAAACTGAGGAGACTGATTTTAGGGGAGAAGATACCAAACCTGCAGTGAGACTCCACTGCTTTCAGACAGCCTTTAAACTGACAGGGATTTGAATTGGTAGGAATAGGCATCCTGTTTGAAAGAACTGGAGCCAAACATTTTTAGAACTTTTAAGAGGTCTTAAACATACCAACAAAGTTTTTTAAATAAACTAAACCCCACTTAATGCCGTTAGTCATCTAATTTAATTTTAAACCACATTTGGTACATTATAATTGCTCTGGGGAGCAGTAACTTTGCTTCTTCCCAACACAAAGTATGATGGATAGGAGGAGTGATGGCCAGCACTCAGTATCTAAAGGTTTAAACTCAGGTAGCTAAGGGTGTTTGCAGTGAGCCAGAAGAAACAATGGGATAAGGTGCTGAAAATTAAATTGTAAATATATACCTGCCTGCTCTCCATTGTGTGAGTTCTTAGCTAATAGTTGGAGGAAGCAAGATGAAATAATCAAACGGAATTACCATACCTACAAGAAATATTGGGCATGGGAATGGACTAGACTTTGGAGTACGGATAGTAAGCAGAATGGAGAAATGTATGTTTAGTTGTGATCAGGGTATTTTTCTTTATTTTGCTGTTTGGTTAAACTTCTCTATGTGAAATCCATGTTCCTACCTTCTCTCCCCTTCACTTTACTCAAGCTATTCTAGAGATACCATTTTTCTCTGTGTTTTAATCTGCTTTTTTCTCAGTTGTTTTGTAAAATCTATCAACCAAGTATGCTTTATCAAGTATATATTTTTGTTTTGTTAATAAAATCGCCTTTTTAAAGGTGATTGTTTGATTCTTGTGTCCTGAAAGGTAACAGGTCTCTGTGTGTGTCTATCTAGGCTGAGAGGTCAGCTACTATAGATTTCAGGTTTTTTTCGGTTTTGTTTTTCAACCTCTCTTGTGGTAAGAGCTTGGAGTACTCCTCTGGAAGAATTTCAGGTGATTCTTCCTGGGTTTTAAAAGAAGGAGTTGGATACCTGATGGTGGCAGCCTATCTCCCAGTTTCAGTGAATCTGTGACTCTGGAGAGTTTTTGTAAGCAGAGCCTATAAAAGCAAGGTCTTTTAAAAGGTCTCTTGTGGGCTCCCACCTTCTGCACTTGGAGTGCCAGAGTGGGGAGCAGCCCTGACAAGCTACAATTAGAAACCCAAATCCCGGAGCCTCAGTCAAATCTTCAGTAGGGTCTTTACTTAAGTAAGGACTACATGATTTAGCCCAGACTCTTTAAACACTTGGTTCTCTTTTGTAAGCAAGGCCGAAAATGTTCTATCTCAATATATTAACCTACTCTGTGTTTTAATCTCAGTGATAAAAAGACAGGTGTATTGAATTTTTTACAGTGTTGCCTTTGCTTCTGTAAGCTAACATAAAACTAACCCATAAAGTTTCCATTGGACTAAAAAACAAAACAAAACTTGGAACTGGTACAGAAATGTTAACATAGCTTTAGCATGGCAACATCTCTGGCAGCTAAATACAACTACTGAAAAAATTGAATGATTACAAAAACCCTACAAACTTCTTTTGAGTCATGTAATTCAGAACCCTTTTTGGTTTCATTTGAAGTTCACATGCTGATCCTGCATCCGGATTTAAAAAAAAAAAGTTTGCAAATCATGGCTTCATCAGCCCCCAAAAAGTCTGTGCAAATATCTTCTCCACTATATTAAGAGGATTTTTTAAAAGACTTAAATTAAGAAATGAGGGCATTAATCTCTTCATTCTGTTCACATTACAATATACAGGTTCAATTTTTATATATTTATTTTAACAGTAGGTGAATTAGATCTCGTTTCTACATCTGGTTTTGTAACAGCTATGATCAGTTTTCTATCTCCTTGATATCTGACTATGCATGTTTGGTAAAGGAGACAGTATATTTCAAGATAACAAGAGGGCTGCAAACTAGAAGCCCTCTTTTTTGAGAGAGGATTTGGTGGCCTAGAATTTGAACCAAATGATTCATCTATATGCAGCTATTAGAACATTTAAAGTATCTAATGGGCAAGAGCAACACTTTATTTGGCAATGCACAAATCTAAACACAGCCCTGATTCTGTTATGTGCATGAAACCCTGAATGTGTGCAGATCTCCAATGATCTAACAGGGCTTTACATGGAAGCAGAAGCCCAGGAACAGTGGCTGGATCTAGGCCATACCTTTCCATGGCTAATGCCATTTGCACCTTCTACTGAACCTTTCATCCTAAAAACGCAGGCTGAAACTTATCCCAGGAAAAGGGACAACTCAAAGTTTATGATCCACTTAAATCTTGTGCTTTCCGTCTTTCCGTCTATACAGAAGTGAATTTCATTCTCAGTGATTGTAAAACATTAATATATTAAACCTTTAACCAATCCTTTAAGGTGTTATCTTCATAGTGTAAAAGAGGAAACCAAGACACTGAGAAGTGTTTTGCCCAAGATTACATAAAAGTCAGACCCATAGATGGGAGATGAACTCTGATTTGAGTCTCACTTTTGTGCTCCAAGCAGACTTGCTTTTTCCTTTAAATGACTAATTAGAAACTTAACATCATACAAGGATTGCTTCAGGAGACAGAATTAACAATGCATATATGATATCTCTCCATGATTTTACTGTGAGATGAGTTGTATAATCACATTGAGTAATACCTTAGTCTGTGAGTAATTCTATTGATTTCATTGTGGCTATTCAAACACAGAGACATATTCAATATGATGAGTAAGGGTGATAAACTAGTTCACAGGTCTCAAAGTCATGGCCTAGGAGCCATCTATGGCCTGAGCAGTTCCACAATCCGTCCTGTGCATGGGTGCTGACCCTTGAATTTTTGTGACTCTGGGGGTGTTTGTACACTTCCCCCAAGTGAAGCCCCTGATCCACCTCTTCCTTTCCCTGCTTCTCCTTCAGCCCCCTCACTGCACCCTTTCCCTCATGCCCCCATCTCCCGAGGGACACAGCTTTGTGGATTACTGGGACGCCTGAACCAGTGCAGCAGCAGGGTTTGGAGCCCCTTGCACTGACTGCATTGACAGGAAGCACAACGCCTCAGACCCAGCACAGGCTGGTTTGAGAGATGGTAGTGGAACAGAGCAGACAGCTGTGTAGTTCCATTTCCTCACAGGTCCCACTTCCACAGTAAGTACCGGGGGACCTGACCCCTGTTACAGTCCACCCAGGGCTAACCTTAGTAAGGGGGACCACACTATCCATAAGATGGTTAAAGAAGGCACTGCAGGGGCCCCCAAAGTGCAAGGGCAGCCACACCAAATCCATCCTATGGATGGGATGACTCTGCGCACATCTCTGGCCCACAGGGACATTCTGCTCTAGCCTTGCTGTGCTACTGATGATAGCACCGAGGGGGGGAAGGAGTGTTAAACTGGAAGGGGAGTGTGTGGACCAGCATCCAGGGCTAGAAAATACAGGGGTGACGAGGGTAACACATGGAGATCCCTCCACCTGCCCCAAGCCCTGCCAGAGAGGAATCCCCAATGGCCCACTAGCCATAAGGTAAACTGAGTTTGACACTCCTGATCTAGTCCGATAAAACTACATGGGCAACAATTGCATGTTAAGAACAAAGCACCACATGCAATTTGTATACTGAGAAACAAATATAATTGCAAAGTGGCTTTATTTCAAGTTTCATAAAAGCTATAGTGCTAACCCGCCCTAACAGCTAAAAAAAAGTTTCAGTATTTTTTTTCAGCTAAATATTTTGTCAAATGAAGGGAACTACGGAAAACAAGTCTATATTTATGTTACAAGTACACGTTCATTTCTGAAAAAGGCAGTATTTTATACATTTTCTTCTCCAATCACACACAATACACATAAAATTTTCTGATTAAAAACATAGTTTGTATTAAATCCATCAACTTTTACATCACTGGTCATTTTTACTTCCAGTCACCTCTCTTTCTAGTTTATAATCATTAGTATTGAATATTGTATTCTTAAAATATTAAAAAATTAAGCCACCAAAGCATACACATGCCTAAATAGAGACATTCATGTTGCTATTACACTAAACTCTCCCTCCTCACTCCATTCTTCTCTACTGTTTGTCTCCTTCATTCTTTGCTGTGCGCCAGGGCTGACAATTTCAGATTATAAGCTCTTCACTGAACAAACAGTTTCTTTCTTCAGCTTTTCTGAGGTTCCTTTCTGGCACTTTAGGATAATAAATAACTACCAAGCAACTTTCATTCTTTCTGAATCTAGCACCAAGAGAAGTAAAAAGCAACATTTATGGATTGCTACTTACTTTCAGGCTTTGAATCCACAACAGCATGCTGCATATCTTTCAGCTGGAGCTGTACTCTTTGCAGCCTCTGGTCTGCATGGAACAACTTAAAAAAAACAATTGACTTTATCCATACATATATTCATATGAAATGCAACAAACTATATCAATAAGATGCCCAAAATACAAAAAAGATAACAGTTTGCACCTAAAGAACATTTCTTCCACAAGACAAAGTTGGACATCTCTTATCTGGCACCTGGGGACCTAACTGGTCCCAAACAAGGGAATTCGCTAGATCAGAGAAGGTTCCCTGCCACAGCCCTTAGCCTCCGACTCTGCCAGCTGGGATGGGGGGAGTGAAGAGGCAGGGGACTACCTCCAGCCCCGGCCGGGATGCCTGCTGGGTTGCTGAACCTGCTGCTGCTGCCCAGAAGCCAGTGCTGCCACTGGATGCTGGGGGCTGGCTCTGGCCCTGGCCGGGCTGCCAAGGGCTTGGGCTCTGGTCCCAGGCCCACAGCAGCCCGCTGGTCCTGCTTCTGCAGGCTGTCTGGGGCTCTGGCCCCAACTGGCGGGGGGCTGCCACCAATCCCAGCCTTAGTTCCACTTCCACAGGCTGACTGGGCTATGGACCCACTTCCACGGGCTGCCCAGGGCTTTTGCCCCACGCTGCCATGGACTGCTGGGGCGGCTGCTAACCCCAGCCCTTTGCCACAGGCTGTCACCAGCCCAATCCTGCACTGCCAGGGGCTGCACTGACTCGGGTCCTGGTGCCACAAACTATCGGGAGCTGCTACTAACTCTAGGCCCATTGATATAGGCTTCTAGGGGCTGCAGCAGCCTCTGCCCCATCCCGTTGCTCCAAGCCAGCCCCTACTAGATTGCCCTTCTGCCACTAGGATACCAAGGTTCTTTGATCCAGGAATATTTGTGGTTCTGCCTAGTTTTATTTGTTGCGTTTTAGAATTAAAGAATACATACTTATTGAGCTACATCTGAATTTTTTTTTCTTTATGGCAGAAACCAATTTAACGATTGGAAAAATAAAAAAAATGCTAATATTTATGAAGGGACGAACAAAACACAGTAACTAGGATCAGGGAGAGCGAAGGGAGAGGTACTGGGTAAGCACTCTTACAGTGTTTTGGAAATTCAGATGAGTTGTCGCAGCAATCAGCTATAATGTTGAGCCAAGTTTGAGAAGACATTGCCAAGTTTGCTGCCAAACAGCACCTGCTTGTATAGCACTTTTGTGATTTGGACAAATATCCACTAAGAAGTGAAACTTGCTGAATATCAAGTTCATTCTGCTTGTGGTCTAACTCAGATGTCAAGATAGGACGCAAAGGGTGAAAGAGTGTCCAAGAACTTCTATCCAACTGCCAAACACAAATGAAGCCTGCAGCACTAAATTTTTTTACTTTTTCTTTCAGTTTATTTTGCCAGTTCACACTACTCGTCGTCAGAAGTTGGCTAGCTGGTTTAACAAATAATGCCATCACATAGCACTGGACTTTTTAAAAAAGTGTTGTTTTGTCAGTGTGATCTGTAAGCAAAGTTCAGCCTTCCATTTCAATGACAACCATTTCCAATCAAGCATTTCCAATCAAGACCATCTATGATATATGTGATCTTCAAGTTGGAAAGAAAAAAAAAAAATCTAAAAGTTGCTCTCAAACATCCCACAGAACAAGATAGTGCAATGCCATTCTGTTTGCTTATGCAGTTCCCAACTTAAATCTTAATGGAAATATATGCAAGCACAAAACAATATTTCCTCACTACAATACATTCAATTCTCTTTCAGAAATACAAATACGGCATAGAACAGGGCTTTGATGTCAGTTGTGTCAATGGCAGTAAAGACTGTTAAACACATTTGTAAAGGTGCTCAGCACCTTGCTGGATCAAGCCCCTAAAATAGAAATTAATAGCATATTCCTATTAGAAATAGGTTTTCATTTCCTGAGAGAGCATATAGACAGTGTCACCTACTATCATCTTCAGCATTACTCTTTTAAAAATGTATTTATGGATCTTCCCCAATTAAAGCCAAACATCTATTTCCTTAGGTTTAACAGATTTGCTTTTACATGGATACCTGATTCTTTTGTTCTTGTTTCTGCTGGGCTAAAGATTCTTCTCTCTCTTTCTCTACTCGAAGCTGTCTTGCTATTTCAAGCATTCGTTGGTGGTTTTGCACCGTCTCCACCTACAGCACATGGATAAATAGTGCACGTTGATGCCAGATAGTTGAGAAATAAATTAGTGTGATCATATGTCTCACAAAAGCACTTAGCACTTCCTTCCCATATCTATTGCCACTTAGAGATGACAGTAAGGCACTGGATTCAAGGTCCTTAAAAGCTTTGGACTACTGCCTAGGGAGATTTCCTTTCCCTCAATTACTTATCCAATTCCTTCCTCAGACATACAGCATGTTCATCTTAATCCTTGTTTGCATTCCTAAATCAGAGTAGCAAGCCAAGGACTGTGACACTGAAATGTTATAATGTTACTTCTCTCATTACCCTCTTCTTAAGACGCTCCACTCTCTTGATGAGCTGATCCTTCTCCTCTTCCATTGCAGTGATATCCTATAAAGCAGCAAAAATAACCAACAAAATATTAATTTACTTACAATATTACTTATAGTTGGGCCAGAGTCTGTTAGTCACATAAACATGGAGTAAGCAAAATCAGAATCTGTCTTTTTGCATACTGATACACGTGCAATTTCATTGGTTCATGGTCTGATCATGCAAGGTTCTAGTCCTGTTCTCTCACATCTTATCACCCCAGCCTTTATAATCTTTATGTAGAACAGCCTAGATGATAGCATGGCATTCCCCATGTATTATTGTGCACATTTAAAATGTGAGCACATGAATTTCTTTGATGATAAAAAAACCCACCAAGATGACAACTCCAAATTTGATCCTATAATATGTATGTCCTTAAAAGCTGCTATCATGTCTGTGTCTATGCAGACAGAGGTTTGAATTCCAGTTTTGCATTGAGTTACATAGGAGAGCTACATTCTGCCTTTTTTTCCCAGTGAAATTACATTTAAAGGGATACTCTGATTATAAATCCTGGGTCTGATTACTATTCTCACTATTTTTTTTAAAGTGATGTCTTTTCATTGTTTTACAATGATGTCAGAGGAAAAACAGGTACTATATATTTAAGCCACAATCCAGCATAGCACTTAAACACATGCTTATTTTTAAGCATGATAGCAGTCCCAATGAAAAATGAGGCTAGTGCTTACATGTTTTGCTCCACTAGGATCTTTATAAAAATATCATTATTTAATAGAAACACCAATTTAGATAATAACTGAAATAATTTTTATTATTGAGTTTACTTTTCACTATTTCTGTTGTATTCAGTTGCCTCCTAAGTCACTTAGGTGCAGGGCCGTAACAAGGATGAGGTGAATGAGGCACTTGCCTCGGGCACATAGCTGAGGGGGCACAGAAAAATAATATAGACCAGTGGTTCCCAAATGGTGTTCCGCAACATGAAACTAAGGGTTCCACAAGAAAATTCTACTCTTTCCCATAGGCAGCTCCCATTGCAGCTTTGCCAGCGGGGGCAGGCTTCTGGTGGTATGTGCTCTGGCTGCCCCACCACCGCACATAGCACGGCCTCTTCCTCACCCCCCAGGACGGCCCCATCCCACGGGGCCTCCAGTGCCGCACAGCTTCCTACTCATGTGCTGGTGGCAGCTTATTACAGCAGCCGCTGCTGTCAGGATGGGGAGGGGTGGCCGGATCCGAGTAGCTGCTCCTGGACCTTGGCATTTTTAAACTGCTGCCTGTGCCCCAGCAGGGGCCGTGTGGAACTTGGCTGGGGCTCTGATACCCCCCTCCGGGTGTGCTCGGGCTTTGCCCTGCCCTGGTGCGCTCAGGCTCACTGCCCCCTTGTGCGCTACCACTCTTTCTCCCCCACCCTGCTGGGGAAGTGGCAGAGTCTGGTCTGGCGGGGAATGTCAGGGTTTCTACACACACACACACACACACCCTGCCCTGCCAGCGGGATCCCCGCTGCATCAGAGGGGGGGAGGGGGGAAGATGAGCTCCCTCTTCCGCCCCCCTGCTGAGGGAATCACAGTGTGCTGCCTGAAGGCTTTCCCTGCTACAGCAGGGAGCCTAGCCAGGTAAGCGTCGCCCTCATGCCCAGACCCTGCACCCAAATCCCCCAACTCACTCCCCTCCCCCTGCCAAGACCCCACATTCCCAGCTTGCTCTGACACCCTGCTGTGAGTCCCCTCTTGTACTCTCCCTCCTGGTCAGACTCCCTGCCCCAAGCTCTCTCCTGCACCCTCCCTCCTGGCCAGGGCATGGCAGATCATCTTGGTGATTTATACACAAACATCATGAAGTATTTTCCAACCATAAATAACAATAACTGAATTTGAAATCCATTAAGTGTAACAGAAAAGCCAGTCAGTTTTTCTACGCAAGATTATGAAAACGTAATCAAAATTGCTTCATACGGCCAATTATTAAAAAAATTTAAAGACATTTCTTGGATTACATTTTGGGTGGCTTAGGTCTACAATATTCAGCATTATCAAGACGTGCAATTCGTCAGATGTTACCCTTCACCAGCACATACTTATGTGAAACTGGGTTCTCGAAATATGCAGCAACAAAAATGAAATACAGAGATCGACTGAATGCCACGCCGTATATAAGAATCCAACTTTCCAGTATTAAACCAAATTTTAAAAGACTTTGCGAAGAGAAGAAAAGCCATCGTTTGCATTGAAAACTGCCAATATAATGCATATTAGGTTTTGAGCTTTATTTTTTGTACGCATTACTTGTGACTTTTGTTTTTAAATATGTGCAAATAAACTAAATTTTGATCTCATGACCTTGTTTCGCATTTGTTTATTATTATCCTTACTTATTTGTGGTCTACCTTTTCTGCTCCATATATGACTGAGTTTAAAAGGGTTCCGTGGCCAAATAAAATTGGGAAACACTGATATAGAAAACTAATTATTTTAAGACAGCTGCTTATTTTAAGACAGCGCTGCTTCCCTCCCCGCCCATTAACATCAGCCGGCCCGCAGTTTACATGTCTGGCTGCACATTGCCGCTCCATGATCCAACAGTTACTAGGCCTGGCAGCCGCCCAGCGTGTCAGCTGCTTCCGAGCAACACGGGAGGCTGGGCACCAGCTAAGCCACGCCTAGCGCCACCTTAAAGTGCCCTAGTGCAGTTCCCAGGCACGGGGCCAAAGGAGAAAGGGCTCCAATTGCCCTGCACAGGGGCAGAGGTGCAGTGGTGAGGTGGGGGTGTTAGGCTAGGAGCCAGGACTCCTGGGTCTCATCTACGAGTCTGGGTTCAGTCGTGGATTCCCCTCCAAAAACTGGAGCCCATGCTGCTGAGCCACCTGTGCCAAGTGCTTTGAATGTGCTACACAAACCAAAGGGACAAGTGAGTGACTGGCTTCTTGCAAAAGAAGTTTTAGTAAATTAAAATTAATTAAGAACTACCTTTGAGCATCCATGAGTCAGGAGAGATTATCAAATATGTCCATCTTATCAACAGAACAAAAGGTAGCAAATAATATTAATTTCAATGCAATTATTGATGAGTTTGTCTCATTAAAAGCGTACAAAGTACAATTATAAACAAATACCTAATAGTACCGGACATGGTGATATTTTATAATTATATGTATATATGTATTAATTGACTGTTTATGCAGATCTCATAACTATAATAAATAAATGTTGTGTTATTATTATTGCTGTTATTTATGTCTTTTCCCTTTTTCTACAAAATAACTATTATATATACACAAACAATTTTATATTCTTGCCTCAGGAGCAAAATTAGCTAGTTATGGCACTGCTTAGGTGCTTCTGAAAATGTAACCCTGCATTACTAAAGAAAGGACCTTAATACACGATGTATGTTCAAAGGAAAATGTAGTGTTAATATTTGAAAATCTATTTTTGAGGCCAGTCCTATGTCTTTGAAGCAATGCTTCACAATAGACTGCAGAAGACCCAGTTCTGAGAATGACCTTAGGTCGTTCTTCCTTTGTTAACAGAGAATCACTCCAGCTATGCAGAACAAAGCTATAGTATCTATTAGCACTGACCTGTACACACTGGAAACTGCAATGAGCCCGTGGCACAGATTAAAATGAAACAGATTTAAGATACAATCTGGCAAAACTGCTGCAAATCTATAGTTTGGTTTTGAGTTTGTTCAGTGTTTTTTTTACCCGTCTTATTTCTGCAGTGGAGAAGCCAGAAGTCTTGAGCTGCTCACATTCCTTATGCAGGTTTTTAAAGGCTTCCATCAGATCTTCATACTACAAAACACAAGAAAAAGAAAATCTCCAAGGCCAGCACAGTATCTAATATGTTTCACATCTCTACATTGCTGATCTTTGTGTCCACATGATATTACTAAAAAGCAATGTGAACACAGAGGTATTTCATCTGAAAAAAGGCAGCATATAAAGCAGATGTTCACATGTATTACAACATTGCAACAAACAACTTTCTATTTCTCACATATTGAGAAATAGAAGGCTGTTCAAACATTCATGCAGCTATTCAGCTTTCGTGATGCACAATAAGGGTAAGTCTACACTGCAACACTATTTCAAAATAACTAGTGCTGTTCTGAAATAACTTAGTCCACGTCTACACAACAGGCACTTATTTTAAAATAGTGTCAAAATACTGTCAAGCTGGAGGACTTCTTACTCCGACTCCTGAAACCTCACTGTACGAGAAATAAGGGAAGTCAGAGGAAGAGTGCTTTATTTTAAAAGGGAGCGTCTACACAGCACTTATATTTCAAAATAAGATACATAATTGACATAACTTGAAATAATCTATGCAAATTGAGCTAAGCCCTGCAGTGTAGACACACCATTTATATTTTTTGTTAAACATTTCATCATACTGATTTAATGAATGACTGTATCTAATGAAATGCATTAGGAAAACTTCATAGAAATTATATAAATGTGCATCATAGGGCACTTCTAAACTACTTTTTTTTCCAAAAGAGGATATGCAAATTTGACATGAATTTGCATATCTTCTTCCAATTTCATTTTCGAAAGAGGATCTTTCGAAAGTGAAAGTAGTCTAAATGTAGGCTTTTTTTTGGGAAAAAAACACATAAACTTCATTTTTTTAAGGAAGAGCGGGTTTTTTGAAAAGGGGTTTTTTTCCCTGAAAAAAAAAACCGCATCAAGACTACTTTCAGTTTTGAAAGATCCTCTTTCGAAAGTGAGATCAGAAGAAGATATGCAAATTTGTGCGGAATTTGCATATCCTCTTTCGAAAATAGAACATAGTCTAGACATTGCCTCAGCTAATATTAATCTGAACACACATTTTAATTATAATTTGTTGGCTTTAAATTTCGGACCCCTCCCCAGTTTGATTGCTTAAGATCCACATTTAATGATCACAAAAAATTTTGGAATATCAGCCTTCGCCAAATGAAGTCCTTTGTTTATCCACACAAAATCAATATCTGTCTGCTGGAAATTAGACAAACCTCCAATGCATTTTAATTGAGTAATCAAAAAGCAATCAGAAGACAATGGCATTTAGTCAGTAATGTTTGGGAACAGATTACAATGAAGCACCTACCGTGAAAAACTCCATAGCCTTGTACAGAATGTGAACAAACGTGCTTTCCTCTTATATTAAAAATGTGTTAGCTGTTTGTGGGTTTTTTAAATTGTTAAACCTGTCTACATGATGTGTTAACATGGCTTTGAAAATCATTTACTTAAAAGAGGTAGCTAACACACTTTTAAAACACACTTTTTCTTAGCCATCTCTAGAGTATCGCTAATCCAGATAATAAAATAATAACTGGGTAGAAATTCATCTAAAAAGATTACCTGTTTGTTGGTGTCAGCCACAGTATCATCCTGAAGAAATTCAGCTGGCACATCAAGTTTAATTAAGAAACGTGCCAGATAAGCTCGTTTCTTGAGTTCATTAGTCCGTTGCAGGAGCCAGTGTAAGACAGGATGAATCACAGGTTTGCTACCAGTAACTAAACCCTGGCGGAACGTACTCCTAAATAATAATAAAAAATAATAAGCATTCAACTAAAGAACACTGTTTTAGAGCAAACTCTATTAGCAATTTTCATGATTCCCTCCCCATCTGTTAATGTTTTTCTATACAGGCAGTCCCCGACTTACGCGGATCCGACTTATGTCGGATCCGCACTTATGAACGGGGGTCGGGGCGAGAAAGCCCCGTTCGTAAGCTGCTCCGGTGCCCCTGGTCTGCTGGAGACCGTCTCCAGCAGACCAGGGGCACCGGGCAGGTTCCCGCGCTTCTGAGGCTTTGCCAGAGCAAAGCCTCAGAAGCGCGGGGAACCGCCGCTGCTGCCGCTTCAGTCTGGGTGCCTGTGGTCTGCTGGGGACCGTCCCCAGCAGACCACAGGCACAGGGACTGAAGCGGCAGCAGCGGCGGTTCTCCGCGCCTCTGAGGCTTTGCTCTGGCAAAGCCTCAGAGGCGCGGGACCCCCCTGCCGCGGCTCTGCTCCCCGTGTCCCTGGTCTGCTGGCGGGGGCGCAGTTAGCGTGCCCCCCCCCCAGCAGACCAGGCTTTTGTTTTGGACCCTGGGGCAGAGCAGCTGGGGCGCTGCTGATTGGTCCTGCAGCGCCGCTCTGGGCACTACTGGACCAACCCGGCAGCACCCCAGCTGCTCTGCCCCAGGTCCTGATTCAGCCGCTGCTAGTCAGTTTCAGCAGCGGCTGAATCAGGACGCCTGGGGCAGAGCAGATGGGGTGCTGCTGGGTTGGTCCAGTAGCACCGAGGAGCGGCGCTACTGGAGCAACCCAGCAGCACCCCAGCTGCTCTGCCCCAGGCGTCCCCAAGTCAGCTTCTGCTGAAACTGACCAGCGCTGACTACAGGAAGCCCGAGGCAGAGTTGCTCTGCCACGGGCTTCCTGGAATCAGCTGCTGATCAGTTTCAGCAGCAGCTGACTTGGGGACGCCTGGGGTTCTTAAGTTGATTCTGTATGTAAGTCAGAACTGGCGGTCAGTTTCAGCAGCGGCTGAATCTGGACGCCAGTTCCGACTTACATACAGATTCAACTTAAGAACAAACCTACAGTCCCTATCTTGTACGTAATCCGGGGACTGCCTGTACTGTTGTTGCTAGTTTTCTGACCACAAGCTGATTCTGCAGCCCTTTTGCAGGTAAAACTCACAGAAGATAGTGAACAAAATTGCAGCAATGGATCTTGTGTTTCAATGGTAAACTCCAAAAAAATTTAATGGGAATGGGCTGGGTTACAAGACTACAAACTGGAGGTGAGGTAGTACAGACTGATGTGCCTGGTCTCTAAGGGAAGGTGATGACCCTTTTAGTCATACAGCACCCTCTACTGGCTAACCTACTGAGTATTAAAAAATACTAAACCAAAAAGGACAGGATTGAGAAGTACAGTACCTCCCAAACCTTTGAATTCTTTGCTATAACAAGCAAAGTGTGCCATATACTACACAGTTCCTAGGAGTTAATGGAAGAAATATCAATGGTACATCTGCATAGTAAGTGGAAAAAACCCAATAACTTATAGAGGTTTACTGAAGAATGAGTCTGAAAGTCAAAGAATTTGCAACAAATATATCATTCTTTTTTTGAATGAGGAAAAGGCTATTTGCAATGACAGAACAATGAATAAGACAGACCTTCAAGTAACAAATTATAAAATTGGAAGACATACAATATTTTTAAAGTAAAACATTTCAGTATTTGTCTGCTAATAAAACAAACCTATTTTCCCATTATCTATAAACAAGCTTATACTTACAGGTCAGTAATACTTGCTGGGGGTTTGTATTTAAGGATACCAAGAAGGCTCAACATTCGTTTAGCTGTTTGCTCTGGCATCTCCTCTCTAATGTCAACAACATGCTGAAAAACAAACAACAAAAAATAACAACAACAAAATCCTGTATTATCATGCATGGATCAGATTGTTAGCCAAGGAGATCTAAAGGAAGGGACTTTATCTACCCATTACGTGATATACTACAACATGTGATTGACATAAGTGAGATGTCACATAAAGAACACCACTCTACAAGCCAAATTCTGATTCTCTTTGGACTCTTTCCCCATATGTGTGCTTAGGCAATTTTATTTCAGTCCTGTATTCTGGTTGGCCATGGGCCCACTGTATGCCAGTCAAACACATTACTTCTGCCAAGAATATCACTAATCCTGATAAGTCAGGGCCACAATTAAACGGCCAACAATTTATCATCTAAAAACCTATTCCACTCATAGGTCAGCACTCACAGAACCTGAGCATGGACTATGGACTATCAACTCCCTTGCATTGTGGGGCACAGAGCAAAAGTTGCATTCCAGAGTTTATTTCCTGATCATGTCCCAACTTATACAGGTGAGGAAGGGCTAGCTAGAATTTTGTCCTATAGATAAGAGAATTATAAATATGAATAAGATCAAGATTCACATTCTTATTCTTAGTTAGAAACATACGATTATTGGTTTCCAGCATTTGTTAGTTTGACAAGAAATTACTAGATAACTAGATAGGACTCTTTTCTGGATATGAATATATAGCTCTCTAAAATTAGCACAATCTACATAGGTAAAGCAAACATATGCTATAAAATATATAAAAACAACTGTAAATAGAGATTTTTTGCATTATTTTTGCTTCCACCACTCTTGAGAGCAAGCCTTTTAATGCCCTCCGTCCTTACCTTTGGGTCAATCTCCCCCAGAACATCATTGAGAAGCTGCAATAGCTGCATTGACTCCAGTGAGTCAAATGTAATTAAATTATAGTTCTTCTTAAAAGGCTCCTTATTGAGCTTCTCAACAATTGACTTTATTTGATCACTCATAATTGGATCCTGCAGAAGAAAGAGGAGATGGGGGAGAAGATCCAATCAATAGAACAGATGTAATGAAATCTTTGAACTTCTGTATACCATAAAACTCTTATGATAGATGCACAGAGTTGGAAACTCTGAAAAGAAGAAAGCATAGCCCATTCTAGTGCATTGCCTCTTATCATAAATGTTTATCAACACTTAAAACTGTACTTAAGAGCAGACATTACCTACACCACTAGGGCTGTGTCCAGACTCAGGGTTTTTTTCGAAAAAAGTAGCCTTTTTTCGAAAAAACTTCACCTGCGTCTAGACTGCAGCCGCGTTCTTTCGAAATTAAATCGAAAGAATGCGGCTTTTCTTTCGACGGTGGTAAACCTAATTCCACGAGGAAGACGCCTTCTTTCGAAAGTGCTCTTTCGAAAGAAGGCGTTCTTGAAAGCAAACAGGCTTTTTAGAAAGAGAGCATCCAGACTCACTGGGTGCTTTCTTTCGAAAAAGCGGCTTCCTTTTCCGAAATTCCGCGTGCAGTCTAGACGCTCTCTTTCGAAAGAGGCTTGCAGTCTAGACATAGCCTTGGAGTTCTCCCCTGAACATAGGTAATCCATCTGAGAAGGGTAACAAGGTCAATGGTTGAATTTTTCCATCAACCTAGAACTGCCAATATGAGGGCGGGGCCGCTTTTAAGTCTACTTACCTATGCCATTCAGCAGTGTGGTTTTTCATACCACTGAGTGGCCTGAGTTGGCCTAACTTTTCAGTTTAGGTCACAGAAAGAAATTTACATAGAAACATTTGTGTTTACAAGCAAGGGCTCAAGAAGCCCTTTTGTAGGTCTTCCCAGGGGTGCAATTACTGCACAGAGTATCTTTTCTGTGTAGCAGAGACCTGTAACATGAGGAACCCCAGAAGCCCCTCAGCAGGGTGGAACCCCAGAACCTCCCTGACAGCAGGGACTAACCCCTCAGGTGCCAAGGGAACCCCACATCCCCCCACAGCACGGAACAAGTCCTATGCATGTCCCAAAGACCCAAAGCAGGGACCGACCCCTGTGGTGCCGGGGGGGGGGTCTCATCGCTCTTCAGTGAGATTGATGGGGAGCCTGCGCCACCCCTCTCAGCAGGGAGCGATTCCTTCAGTAGCTGGGAGACCCCAAATCCATTCCCACGGAGGAACCTGAGCCCACCCACTGCCAGGAGCCCCGTATTCTGCCTTGCCACCGAGACCGCCCACAGGGCCGCCAGCGCCTCCCTGTGTTACTCCCTGCAGCCCGGACGGAGGGGAGCTTGACTCTATCCGGCTGCTGGGACCCCCCGCTACGGGCCTCGGTGCGGCTCCCAGCCGGGGACAGGCTGCTCCCCGAAGGGCCCCACCACCTCACCCCGGCCCCCGTTACCTGACCTGCTGCCCCGGCTACCAGTTGTCGCCCCCCCTCCTCCTTTTCCTCCTCCTCCGCCCCAAGAGTTTTTCTCGTAGTTACCAGGCCCTTGGTAACGGTTGCTAAGTCAGTGAAGCAGCCTTACTTCCGGTCACGTGGTGTACAGGAACGGCCCGTTGCGCGCCAAGGCAAGGAGGTGAAAAAAGGAAGGGGGGGAAGGAATGAAGCGAGGCGCATGCGCAGATCGAGGTAGTGAGAGCGGGGTGTTCCGCTTTTCCCCAGGTGCAGCGGGGAGGGCGGAGGTTGGAGGTGCCTGTAGGGCTGCAGGTGTAAACGTGGAGCTAGAGTGAGCAGCCCTGCCTGGGGGCTCTGCCAGCTGTGACTGCACCTGGCACAGCCAGGAGCTCAGGTACATGGCAGTGAGCAGCCCACCTTGCAGTGGACATCACCAGCTGGGCTGCCTCCCAGCCTGGCCAGAAATGATCTCCATCAAAGGGAGTGCTAGGCTTGCTCCCAGCATATTTCCTTACACGGCAGGCTGCGCCCACCATTTATGTGGGCTTTTTAATACCTCATGTGGTTTCCTGTTCCTTTTTCTTAGGAGGGAACAATTGGTTACAAGAATTACTAAATTAATCCTAGGCCCATATAGTTCTCTTATTTGAAGAAATAAAATGAGGCAAGGAGAGGATTTGTGCTGGTTTTATTTTAAATTGGGACTTGATGACCCTGATATCTGAATATCCATAACTACTTACAAATAAATAGGAATATAATTGGGAAAATAATTGTGTAACCAGTTTCAGGCAGGTGCCTGCATATACTAGTCTTGGCAATTTTATCATTTTTGGAATTCCAGAATGATGCTAGTTGTATTAAAATGCAATGCGGTAATTATCCCCTTCTAATTTTTATCCTTTTTCAAAATCAGGGTGTGTAAACTGATTTGCAAATATATAAAAAAAAAACCTTTGTATTTCTTGCTATTCAAATATCAACCATGAAAGTCAGCAAATCAGAGTGGAAAGAAAGCTGGGCAAATAGAAATCATGCTCAATGGCAAAAGAGATATCATCTTACATAGGAGCATCCCTGGGCAAGAAAATGAATGTCTGGCCTGGCAGCTAAGGTCAGATTCCAAGCAGATGGAAGAAGCTGATGTGAGCGTACTTAGAAAGAAGACACTATGAAGAGCAACACTGTTGGTCCCAGATGGACTCCAAGTCCTGTTGTTTATTCTTGCTCCTATGTAAGATGATATCTCTTTTGCCATTGAGCATGATTTCTATTCAAAGGAAGAACACTCTATAGAACTACTTTGTTTTAAAAGTTGTTTTTAAAGTCTGGGTATGTCTACACTACAAAGTTAATTCGAGCTAACGTCCGTTAGTTCGAATTAACTTTGATAGGCGCTACACTAGCGCTCCGCTACTTCGAACTTAATTCGAACTAGCGGAGCGCTTAGTTCGAACTAGGTAAACCTCATTGTACAAGGACTAAGCCTAGTTCGAACTTACTAGTTCGAATTAAGGGCTGTGTAGCTCCTTAATTCGAACTAGTGGGAGGCTAGCCCTCCCCAGCTTTCCCTGGTGGCCACTCTGGCCAACACCAGGGAAACTCTATTGCCACCCTCCCGGCCCCGGACTCCTTAAAGGGGCACGGGCTGGCTACGGTGCCCGTGCTAGGTGCAAGCCTTCCAGCACCCAGCTAGCAGACCCTGCACCTGGCACGGCTCAAGCCAGCAACCCGATGCCCCCCAGCCCTTCCCCTCTTCCCGGGACCAGGCTGGCGGCTCCCGGGAGCTTGCCCGGGACTGCAAGAGGCGGGCACCCGCCTGGTCTAGTGCGGACATCGTGGACCTCGTCCACGACCTCCGCACTAGGCACAGGAAAGTGGCCGTCTAGGGCAGGAGAGCTGCCAGCCTGGTCACCCAGGAGCAGGTGTGCATGAAAATCTAGGTGGTCCACTGAGACCCCCGGCCCTGAGCCCTGAGCTTACAATGCCCATACTGGGTCAGACCAAAGGTCCATCTAGCCCAGTAGCCTGTCTGCCGACAGCGGCCACCCCTAGGGACCCTGGAGGGGATGGACCGAAGACAGTGACCAAGCCATTTGTCTCGTGCCATCCCTCTCCAGCCTTCCACAAACTTTGGGCAGGGACACCACTCCTACCCCCTGGCTAATAGCACTCCATGGACCCAACCTCCATCACTTTTTCTCACTTTTCTTTAAACTCTGTTCTAGTTCTAGCCTTCACAGCCTCCTGCAGCAAGGAGTTCCACAGGTTGACTATTTGCTTTGTGAAGAACAACTTTCTGTTACTAGTTTGAAGCCTGCTACCCATTCCTTTCCTTTGGTGTCCTCTAGTCCTTCTATTATGGGAACTAATGAAGAACTTTTCTTTATGCACCCTCTCCACCCCACTCATGCTTTTATAGACCTCTATCCTATCCCCCCTCAGTCTCCTCTTTTCTAAACTGAAAAGTCCCAGTCTCTTTAGCCTCTCTTCATATGGGACCTGTTCCAAACCTCTGATCATTTTAGTTGCCCTCCCCTCTCCCACCCTCTCTCTTCCCCTCTCCCACCTTTTCCCAGTCTCCCCGAGTTTTGTTCAATAAAGAGAGATTCTATTTTTGACCACACATTTTCTTTATTTTGTACATCAGGAAGGAGGGCTAGGGAAGGGTAAGTGGAAGGAGGTGAGGGAGTGTAAACCGGTTCGACCCTCAGCGTCCACTATGCGCTAATTGTGGTACAGAGGGACCAGCCTAAGCAGTCACCACTAAGGCCGGTGGCCCTTTTATTACGCACATTCGCGTGACACCCGAGCCGGGTCGGCCCGCTGGCAGAGTAGGGGGGTTCGGGCCCGCCCCCTCTCCGAACCCCGGCCCAGGGCCCTAAAGGCAGGGACCCGTGGTCCCTCCCTCGCGGATGGGGGAACGCCCCAAAACACACCCGCTCACGGGCTCCACGACCCCGCCCTGGGCCGCTTCCTACTCCACCAGGCCTCCCGGCCCGTCTCCCTTGACCCCGCTGGCCTCACCTCTCCTTCCTTCTCCCCTCCTCCAGCTCGGTCCGCCGCGCCCCCCTGCACCGTGCCGGCCCCGGGTTTAAATCCCCCGCCGGCTCCATTCCCCCTCCACGTCACTTCCCCTGCGACGCCTCCCAGCCACCCTTCCCCCGTGACATCATCCCCCTGCGCCTCGCCAGCCCCTCCCTCTCGGGCCCTGCCAGCCGGCGCCAGCTGCCTCCCTCCGCCCCCTGCACCGGCTGCCGGCGTATTACTGCAGCCCGCCGCGGAGGGCTGGGCTGCGTTCCCCGCCCCCCGGTGTGGCCGCCCGGCGCCTCCCGGCGCGTTCTCAGTGCGGGGCGCGAGTGCCCCGTCGCGCCGCCCGGCGCCTCCCGGCGCGCTCTCAGTGCGGGGCGCGAGTGCCCCGTCACACCACTCCCCCCTCGTTTCGTTACTTATACTCTCCCCCTCCCCTGCGGCTCCCTCCGACCTTCTCGATAGGCAGTCCGCGTTCTGGTGGGCACTCCCCGGTCGATGCACGATTTCGAACTTGTATGGCTGCAGACTTAGGTACCACCGGAGTATTCTTGGGTTGGTATCCTTCATGGTATTGAGCCATTTCAGAGGGGCGTGGTCCGTTACCAGGGTAAAGCAGGCCCCTGCAAGAAAGTATCGTAGAGCATCTACCGCCCACTTAATGGCTAGTGCCTCTTTCTCAATAGTGGCGTATCCCTTCTCTCTGTCAAACAGTTTCCGGCTTAGATACAGTACCGGGTGCTCGGCCCCCCCCATCTCCTGCGTTAATACCGCCCCTAACCCAGTTTCCGATGCGTCCGTTTGGAGGATAAAGGGTTTTGAAAAGTCCGGCTGGGCGAGCACCGGCGCCTGAGTCAGTCTCTCTTTTAGAGCCTGAAAGGCCTTCTGACACTGCTCCGTCCACTGGACTCTCTGGGGCTTCCCTTTGCGGGTCAAGTCCGTTAGCGGGGTGGCTAACGATGCAAAGTGGGCCACGAATCGGCGATAGTACCCTGCCAATCCCAGAAACTGTCTTACTTGTCTTTTTGTGGTGGGGGTAGGGTAGTCCCGTACTGCTTGGATTTTATCCACCAGGGGTCTCACCGTCCCCCGCCCTACCGTGTACCCCAGATACGTCACCTCCTTCTTCCCGAACTGGCATTTCTTGGGATTGGCGGTGAGGCCAGCTTGTCTCAAGGCCTCCAGGACTGCGGTCACGTGTCCCAGATGTTGCTCCCACGTCTCGCTGAATACTATGATGTCATCGATATACGCGGCCGCGTAGGGCTGGTGTTCTCTCAAGACCCGGTTCATGAGGCGTTGGAACGTCGCGGCTGCCCCATGCAGGCCGAACGGCATGGTCCGGAACTGGTAAAGGCCGAAGGGGGTTGAGAAGGCCGTCTTTTCTCGGGCCGCTGGCGACAGCGGGATCTGCCAGTAGCCTTTTGTCAAGTCGATCGTGGAGAGGTACCGGGCCTTCCCCAGCTGGTCTAGCAGCTCATCGATGCGTGGCATAGGGTATGCGTCGAACTGAGAGATCGCATTCACCTTCCTGAAGTCAATACAAAACCGGAGGGCCCCCTCTGCCTTGGGAACCAGCACAATCGAGCTCCGCCAGCCGCTGTGCGACTCCTCGATTACCCCCCAGTCCAGCATGTCCCCCAGCTCCTTCTTTACGACGTCCCACATCTTACGGGGGAGGGGTCTCACCTGGTCCAATACCCGTTTCCCTGGTTCGGTGACGATCTCATGCTGGGCCAGATGCGTCCGTCCCGGTCTGCTCGTCAGCACCTCCCGGTGCCTCTCTAGTAGGTCCCGGAGCTCCTGTTGTTGTTGTCCCGTGAGTTCGGTCCCAAGCGTGGCTTCCTTGACCGTCACCTCCGGGTCTCCCCATGGTCCGAATTCCACATCTTTCATCTGTGTTTCTACCAGAAAGGCTTCCCGGGGTACCCACCGCTTCAATAGGTTAATATGGTAGATCTGGGTGGCCCTTCGCGGACCATCCAGCTGTATCTCATAATCCACCTCCCCGACCTTCCTTAACACCCTGAAGGGCCCCTGCCAGCGTGCCAACAACTTGGACTCTCTGTCTGGTAAGAGGAGCAACACCTGGTCGCCTGGCGCGAACTCTCGGACCTGGGCTCTTTGATTATATTGCTGGCACTGCCCTTCCTGGGCTCTCTGCAAGTTCTCCCGTGCCCATTCGGCCAGGGAGCCTAGTCTCTGCTGGAGCTGTGTTACGTAGTGGACTACCCCCAGGGCCGGGGTAACCTGAGCTTCCCACCCTTCCCTCACTAAGTCGAGGACCCCCCGGGGCTTCCGCCCATAAAGCAGTTCGAACGGCGAGTAACCCACCGAGGCCTGTGGCACCTCCCGGATGGCAAACATCAGAGCAGGGAGTAGCTTATCCCACCCCCGGGGTTCCTCCTGTACGAATTTCCTAAGCATACCTTTCAATGTCCTATTGAACCTCTCGACGAGGCCATCGGTTTGGGGGTGGTAGACGGAGGTGCGGATCTTGCGGATTCGTAGGAATTTGCACAGCTCAGTCATCACCCTCGCCGTCAGGTTAGTGCCTTGGTCTGTCAGGAGCTCTTTCGGCAGGCCTACCCTTGAAAACACCTTAACCAGTTCCTCCGCTATCACGTTAGCGGTGGCCTTCCGCAGCGGGATAGCCTCGGGGTAGCGGGTCGCGTAGTCCACGATTACCAAGATGTAGACATGCCCTCTCCCCGACTTATCCAAGGGCCCCACCAAATCCATGGCTATACGTTCGAATGGGACGCCCACGATGGGTAGGGGAACCAGCGGGGCGGGGGCCACTTTCTTGCTAGAGGTCCTTTGGCATTGGGGACAAGACATGCAGAAATTCTTGACCTCTTGGTATACCCCGGGCCAATAAAACCGCTGCAAGATTCGCTGCTGGGTCTTCTCGCTGCCCAGGTGTCCCGCCCAAGGGTGATTGTGCGCTAGCTCCAGTACCTTCCATCGGTATGGGCGTGGCACTAGTAATTGTGGGTTTTCCTGTCCGTCCGCCCCCACCGCCACTCGGTAGAGTCGCTCTCCCCGTACCTCAAATCGTGGTCCCAGCTGCTGCCGTCCTTCCCCCTCTGGAACTTCCTCTGCTTCTGCCCGCACCTGGGTCCATGCTGTCTGGAGCGTCGGGTCTTCCCTCTGGTGTGTCAGGAAGTCCCCCTCTTCCACCTCCAGGCGTAGCGGGGGGTTCGGCCCCCCGGCCTCGGGTTCCCCTGAGGTGGGGACTTCTTCCCCTTGGGCTGCCAGAACGGGTTTCTCTTGTCCCGGCCCCGGGCCCTCGTGACCCGTCCCCCATTCCTTTAGCAGGGCGGCCAGCCCGGGCCAGTTCCTCCCTAGCAGCGCTGGGTAGGGGAGTTTGGGGGATATAGCGGCCTGGCAACGCGCCCGGATCTGCCCATCATCGATCCATACGTGGGCGGTAAGGTACGGATGTACGTCCCCGTGCACGCACCTCATCCAGATTTGGGGCCCCCGGGTCTGGGAATCGGGGACTAGATCCTCCCGCACCATGGTTTGGCCGCACCCCGAGTCCACCACCGCCCTTACCCGCTTCCCATTCAGGCTTATCCACCTGGTTACCTGGGCTCTTGATGAAGTGGTCCCGGCCGCCCCGTCCCGCCGTCTCTGCCCGAAGGTACAATCCATCAAGGGGCAATCCTTTTTGAAGTGCCCCTCCTCGCCACACTGGAAGCAGGCTCCCCTCGGGCTAGGGTCTGCCCTCGGGCTGGGTGTCCCGGGGTCCCCGCTCGCTCCCGGTTGGTTCTCGGTCCTCCTCGGCGGGTTCCAGACTGGGGCCAGTTTTCGCTCTACCCCCGGGCCCCATGATGGTCTGCGGGCCGGTGGGTCTGCCCGGTGTGAGGTGTCCGCTCCTCCGCTACCGGCCGGGCTCCGTCGAGGCCCCGAGGGAGCGGGAGGGGGGTGTCTACCCCCCGTTTCCTCCGCTGCTGAAAAGCGCTCCATCAGCGTGATCGCCTCCTCCAGCGACTCTGGCCAGTGGCGGCGAACCCACTTCTGCCCCTCGGCAGGCAGGATCCGGAGGTACTGTTCTAACACCACCTGCTCCGCTACCTGCAGCCCGGTCTTGTTGGCGGGTTCCAGCCATCGCATGCCTGCTTCCCTGACCCGCTGCCCCAGCGCCCGTGGGCGCTCCTTCGGGTCATATCGGGTATCTCGGAATCGCTGGCGGTACGTCTCCGGTGATATGCCCAGCTGGTCCAACACGGCTTCTTTAACTTTGTAATAACACAAAGCATCCTTGTCTGCCATACTTCTATAGGCCAATTGGGCCGGACCCGTTAGGAAGGGGGCTAGCAAGGTGGCCCAGTGCTCCTGTGGCCACTTCGCGGCGGTAGCCACCCGCTCAAAGGTGACCAAAAATGCTTCTGGATCATCTTCAGGTCCCAGCTTCGTCAATCGCAGCGGCAGCTGGGCGCCCGGGATGGCGCCACCCTCTCCATCTCCTGGGGAGCCCGGCTCTGCTCCAGGCGCGGTTCCTCGGGCAGTCGCCCCTTCTCTGATTTCTTTCAGCATTTGCCGCTGCTGGTCCTGGAATTGGGTCATCATGTCCCGCAACACCTGATTCTGATGCTGCTGTTGCTGCTTCTGGTTGTCTACCAGCCATTCTATGATCTTGTTGACCTCCATTATGCGCTCGGGAGGGGGTCAACTGTAAGATGCAGGTGGTCAACACCTAGTTCTTTTCAAACAAACACCCAGACGGATCAATCACCCTACCTCCCTTGTTTTATGCCCACCACCATTTTTTTTTTTTTTTTTTTTTTTTTTTTTTTTTTTTTGTGAGTTACTCTACTTCCTGGGGCCCCTTCTCACTCCCGGGGCCCAGGGACCTATGCCCATATTCTCCACCACGTGTAAACCGGTTCGACCCTCAGCGTCCACTATGCGCTAATTGTGGTACAGAGGGACCAGCCTAAGCAGTCACCACTAAGGCCGGTGGCCCTTTTATTACGCACATTCGCGTGACACCCGAGCCGGGTCGGCCCGCTGGCAGAGTAGGGGGGTTCGGGCCCGCCCCCTCTCCGAACCCCGGCCCAGGGCCCTAAAGGCAGGGACCCGTGGTCCCTCCCTCGCGGATGGGGGAACGCCCCAAAACACACCCGCTCACGGGCTCCACGACCCCGCCCTGGGCCGCTTCCTACTCCACCAGGCCTCCCGGCCCGTCTCCCTTGACCCCGCTGGCCTCACCTCTCCTTCCTTCTCCCCTCCTCCAGCTCGGTCCGCCGCGCCCCCCTGCACCGTGCCGGCCCCGGGTTTAAATCCCCCGCCGGCTCCATTCCCCCTCCACGTCACTTCCCCTGCGACGCCTCCCAGCCACCCTTCCCCCGTGACATCATCCCCCTGCGCCTCGCCAGCCCCTCCCTCTCGGGCCCTGCCAGCCGGCGCCAGCTGCCTCCCTCCGCCCCCTGCACCGGCTGCCGGCGTATTACTGCAGCCCGCCGCGGAGGGCTGGGCTGCGTTCCCCGCCCCCCGGTGTGGCCGCCCGGCGCCTCCCGGCGCGTTCTCAGTGCGGGGCGCGAGTGCCCCGTCGCGCCGCCCGGCGCCTCCCGGCGCGCTCTCAGTGCGGGGCGCGAGTGCCCCGTCACAGGGAGGAATGGGGTACGAGCCCCCGATGGGGAGGACTGGGCTGGCTCTGCGGGCTTCTGGGGGTGGAAGCTCTCCTGCAGCCCCCCAATTGCCCCCTCTCTCCAGATGGCAGCCTGCGGCAAGTGCAGCCGGTCTGATGGCCGAGTGCTGTGATGTTCTGCGTGTGGGCACTCAGGGCACTCCAAGACAGGACTGCTTTGCAAGCGGGGCACCCCTGTGAACTGTCTGTCCGGGGTGGGGGTCGGGTCGGGTCCCTTTAAGCACAGCCCTCGGCTAGCCTGAGGCAGCAGCTCCACGCTCTAAGTCCTCATCTGATGCCCTGCCGGCACTGCTTCTGGCCATCCTTAACCCCAGTTCAGGGTCCACTTAATGTGGACATGCTAGTTCGAATTAGCAAAACGCTAATTCGAACTAGTTTTTTAGTCTGGATGCGTTAGTTTGAATTAGCTTAGTTCGAATTAACTAATTCAAACTAAGTTAGTTCGAATTAGCGCTGTAGTGTAGACATACCCTTACAGACTAACACAGCTACCTCTCTCATACTTTTCATAGTTTGTTGAAATGCTGCTAATTTTCTCAGCATACTATACTATAAACCATAGCACCTTAGGACAAAATCAGCACTTGCATAGGCAATGTCCACTGTTATGCTATCATTTTATGAATGGGTGCCTGCTTACCTAAGGTGCTAATTTGCCCCTATGTGGTAAGGGTTCGTAAATCAGTTTTCAAGAAACAAATAACTTTTCAAAAATCACACTTCCTTCTGGATTTCTTGTTCCTACTACTCTCACTCATAGGTTTGCCAGGTGTCCAGTTTTCTACTGGACAGTCTGGTATTTGCGTCTTCTGTCCGGTAGAAAATTTCAGAAAATACCGACATGTGTAATGTCTGGTATTTTCTGAATTTCTGGCTGGGCACTGGAGAGAAACCTGGCTGGGGCGGGGGAGCGACTGGGAGGTAGGGCTGCAATTGGCATTGGAAGCCCTGTGATCGCGTGCAAAAGCCGGGTAGGGCGGGGCGGGGGCAGTGACTGGGATTCCCAGCCACTACCCCCGCCCAGCTTCTGCACACAACCTAAGGCTCCCAGCACCAATCACAGCCCTGCCTCCCAGCAGGGAGCCTCTGGTTGGGTGCAGAAGCTGGGCGGGGAGAGTGGCTCCCAGCCACTCCCCCTACCTCCACCCAGCTTCTACTAGCAACTAGAGCGAGTGCCTGCCGGGGGCATGGCCTCTTGGACTCCGGCCACAGCTAGTGGCTGCACCCTACCTGCCAGCTATGCTTCCCGCCTCCCTTCCTCTGCCCTCCCCTTCCATCCAGCCCCCTTGACCCCCGATCCCACCCCAGCTCTGCTTCCCGCCCCTGCCTTCCTCCTGGCCCCCTTCTTCCTGGCCAGCCCCATGGCCCCTGACCCCCCCCTCCCCGCCAGCTCTGCTTCCTGCCCCCTTCCTCTGCCCCCCCTCCTGTCCAGCCCCCCCAGCCACCAATCCCCCCCCCCCAGCTCTTCTTCCCATCCCCCCTTCCTCCCGGCCAGCCCTGCGGCCCCCCAACCCTCCCCGCCAGCTCTACCTCCCTTCCTCCCAGCCAGCCCCACCCCCCTCCCAGGCAGTCTCTCCCTCACCCGCCCACAATCAAGTGTGTCTGGGTTTTTTTGGGAGTCTACCTGGTAACCCTATTCATAGCACTAGAGATAAACTATAGACTATAGACTATAAACTGAGAAAGATTAGAACAAACAATGCATGTCTCTATCTTATTGAGTTTGTTTATTATGTATACTTGTGCCTTTGGTTTTTATATGGGTGTTCCACACAGCAACAGAGAGAGGGGGTGTACCCGGGTGTACCCCGGTGTCTGACCAGCTCCTCCCGGTGTTCCGGTGTACCCCGCTCTCCGGCGGTGTCTTGGCTCGCCGCTGCACGTTTAGGCGGTTTTCCTTTGCTCGGGCGTCGATGCAATCTCCCCCACCACGGGGTGGGAGAAAGGGGGGCCCGGGCCTGCCCTCACTCACGGGCCCCAGCCCAGGGCCCTAAGGACGCAGAACTGTCTTGCTCCGGTCCGGCTGACGGGGCTCCTGCCGTAACTCGTCAGCCCACCAGCCCAAGTGGGCTCTGCCCTGGGCTGCTTCCTTTCCCCACCCCCTGCGTTCCCCGCTCGGGGTGTTTACCTTCTGCCTGGCCAACAGGCTGCCGACCCTATCGCGCCCCCCCCCCCCCCGGCACCGGAGGGCTGTGGTACCGTGATCCGGGTGTGGGCGGTGCTCCCGCCCCGAGGGTGTCACCCGACTCTCCCCCTCTCTCGGGCCTCCTCCCTACTCCTCGTAGTCCCCCCCCCCCTTATGGCGGCAAGGCTTTTCCTTTTGGACGTCACAGGCCAGGGCGGGACTATAGCCGCCCGTTCCTGCCCCCGGTTGGCCGCCGCCGGAGCTCGTCAGGGCGGGGGAACTCCTCCCGCCCTAGCCCCTCCCCTCCTGCCGCGCCGCGGCCGCGAGCCGGTGGGGCTGCCGGCGTTTCCAGCCCCGGCACGGCTTGCGTGCAAGCCGCGCAATCTCGGGCCGGCCCCCCGCAGATGCTGAGCAGCGCCTGTTTGGCGTAGCTCAGGGGGCGGGGACGGGTCGCCCCGTCACACACACCCCTTTCCAAATTAGTCACCACTCCTGTTTCTGTGTCCTCCTCTTCTTCATGTCATCTTGAAAAGAAGTCCGCATTTTGATGCAGGTTTCCGGCTCTGTGGGCTACCTCGAATGCGTATGGTTGCAAAGTCAAGTACCAACGCATCACGCGGGCATTCGTGTCCTTCATGGTTTGTAGCCACCGTAGGGTTGCGTGGTCCGTCACTACCCGGAACCGGTTACCTAAAAGATAATACCTCAATAAGTCAATCGCCCACTTTACCGCCAAGGCCTCTTTCTCGATCGTCACATACTTACGCTCCTGTGTAAAAAGCTTACGGCTGATGTATACGACGGGGTGTTCGTTTGCTCCCTCCCCTTGCGACAGGACCGCCCCTATTCCACTTTCCGAGGCGTCCGTATAGAGGGTGAAGGGATGGTTAAAGTTGGGCTGTGCTAACACTGGGGCTAGGGTTAGTCAGTCTTTCAACTTCTGGAAGGCCTCTTCGCACTCTGGGGACCATCGTACCTTTTGGGGGAGGGTGGCGCGTGTAAGATCTGTCAGGGGTGCCACTATTGCCGCAAAATTGGGGACGAAGCGGCGGTAATAGCCAGCCAGTCCCAAAAACTGACAAACCTGCCTCTTGGTTCGCGGGGGCTGATACGTGCGTAGTGCCTCCACTTTCTCCACCAAGGGTCGTAATTGGCCGCGGCCGACAGTGTAGCCCAAATAGGAGACCTCCTTCTCGCCGAAGTGGCACTTCCGGGGGTTTGCCGTTAGCCCGGCTTGGCGGAGTTCTTGCAATATGGCCTTCACGTGGAGCAGGTGCTCGGTCCAGGACTTACTGTATATGACTATGTCATCGATGTATGCCGCGGCGTATTGGTCATGGGTTTTTAGCACCCTGTCCATAAGCCGCTGAAAGGTGGCGGCCGCTCCATGAAGTCCGAAGGGCATCCAGATAAAATGATACAGCCTGAAGGGGGTTGAGAAGGCCGTCTTCTCTCGGGATGTCGGTGATAAGGGGATCTGCCAGTAGCTGCGGGTCAAATCGAGGGTGGAAAGATAGTGCGCGCCTCCCAGGCGGTCTAGCAGCTCGTCCACCCGAGGCATGGGGTAAGCGTCAAATCGGGACAGGGCGTTCACTTTGCGGAAATCTATGCAGAACCTCATCGACCCGTCAGGTTTCGGCACTAGAACTATAGGACTACGCCACTCACTGTACGAGTCTTCTACCACACCCCACTGGATCATCTTCTGCAGCTCCGCCTTCACTGGTTCCCACATCTTTCGGGGCAGGGGTCGCACCGGGTCTCATACCTTCTTTCGTGCCTCGGTTTCGATGTGGTGGTGGGCCAGAGCGGTGTGGCCTGGCTTGTCCGTCATCACATCCGGGAAGCGGCTCAGCAAGTTCTCCAGGTCCACCTGTTGTTCGGGGGTGAGGTCGGCCCCCATCTGCAAGAGACCTGGGGTGGCCTGGCCCCCCTCTCCGGGGCCCAGTTCTGGATCTGGGGGAAGGGGGTTTATAAACAAACCTCTCGCCCCTTCCAGGCCTTCAATAAGTTTACATGGTACACCTTGGTACCGCCCGCCCTTCCCGTTAGTTTGACCTCGTAATCGACCTCCCCGATGCGCCTCACCACTTCGAAGGGATCCTGCCACTTAGCTACCAGTTTTGAACCCGGGATAGGGAGTAGTAACAGGACCCGCGCAATCTCGGGCCGGCCCCCCCCAGATGCCGAGCAGCGCCTGTTCGGCGTAGCTCAGGGGGCGGGGAGGGGTCACCCCGTCACAGGGGGGAATTGGTCCCCTGAGCCTTAGTTATGAGTCTGCTCTGGTATTATTCACAAATTGAGGACCTTTTTGACCACTCCCCTGCATCTTACGTGGCCATTCAAATCAGTGCAGCATGGGCATAAAGCACTGACATTCTTATCTGGTAGCATGTCATACTCACTTAGCACTGGTGTAAATGACTATGCAGAGTTCAAGGCAGCAAAGAATCAGGCCTTCAATGGATCCAGAACAAGGTATAAATAAACTATACTACCACAGTCTTCTTTGGACATCTTTCTGCATTTAGCTCCACATTTTTAAATCTCTGGGGCACACTCAGGTGTGTCCTATTAGCCTTTGTAGGTAGATAAGAACAATGAAAATTTGTTTCAGCACATTTGGACCACTGTACTGTCAATCCCAAGAGGTCGGACTGGAAGATCACAGTGGTCCCTTTCGGGTTTCAACAAGCTGGTGATGATCCCAGTTGGTAGCCATCAGATCCCTCCTTTTCTCATGTCTCTACGCCATCAAAGTTTCTGTTAGTTGGATTATATAGAACATCAGTGGCCTTTAGAGATAGGGCTGTTGAGCAGATACAGTAACATAGGCTGTGATCTATCATGGGCAGTTCTAGGTACTCTGGTGACTCGAAGGTGAAGCAGGTAGATAACAGTGTTTCCTATAAGATGGCAGCACAGCTTCACAGGTGATTAATCACTCCCCCACCAGTCAGTCAGGTCCGTGCATGGATCCCTCAGCCTCTGACTAGGCAGGGCTGATTACTCATCTGTGAAGCGGTGCTGCCATGCAGATTAGAGAGAACAATGGTGGATAACCCAGGTCTCTTTTCTATCTGCTCTTTCAGTCACAATGGATTCTCTAAGGCAGCTCTACTCAATATGCGGCCCATTTGTTTGTGGCCTGCGGTGTGGTTTCAGTTTACGCAGAGGTCAACACACAGCCCACAGGTGGGATCTTCTGAACATGGCCTCCACTGAGAACATGCTCCACAGTAGCGAGGCATCTCCCACATGGGATGAGCATTGAAAGACCCAAGCGGATGGGCTGGCTGGAACAGACGGGTACAGGGTGTTGGCATTTCTAGCCCTCAGGGAGAATGTGGCGGGAGCGCCGGGCCCTGTGGGAAGTACTGGTTGCCTAGTCTTGTGGGCAGAGCCTGAGAGGTGCTGACTGGCTCACACTTGCCATGTTTGGGTCCAGTGCCACAGCTTAAGGTTTAAATCTTTGTATTCATACCCATCAGTGTGATATATGCTATTTGTAGATATATATATATATATATATATATATATATATATATATATATATATATATATATATATATATATATATATGTACAACCACACTTAAGTTGCGGCCCTTGCCATGTGCTGTGAGTATCATTGTGGCCCCTGAGGCTTCCAAAGTTGAGTAGCCCTGCTTTAAGGCTTCCTAGATAGGGCTATGGTAAGTGAGAAGCTGTTGCTGAATTTCAGCTCTGCTCTGGCTGCTTCCATAGAATTTTATTGAAAAACTCCATCAACTTCAGGCTGTGGGATCAGGCCCCTAGTACATATTTTAAACTAACTAGAAGACTTACCTGGTGTTGCTTGGATCCTTCAGGGCAGGGAGCTGGTGGTGTGGGGGTGCAGGATTCAGGGTTGGGGGGTTGAGGAGGGACTCAGAGCAGTGGGATGGGGATAGAGGAGTTAGGGCTGGAGAGTGAGGAGAAGCTCAGGGCATGGGGTGGGAGGTGCAGGAGTCAAAACATGGTGAGGAGGGGCTCAGGGCAGAGGGTGAGGATGCCCGGTAGCTTCTCCCCAGGATTGTAGGGGTTGTGCACTACAGATGTGAAAGTTTAACCAGTTAGTTAAACTTATTGGTTGCGGTTAACCATTAATCAGTAGTGGCTGGAGCTACTCCAGCCCTGCAGTGGGCCTGCTGCTGATCTGGTGTCTGGAGCCCAGGTGCCCCACAAGCAGAGCTGTCCGGGGAGACCCTGAGCACCACAGGCAGGTACTGCTTCCCCACCCATGCACCCTTTAATTGGTTAATCAGTTAATTAAATGGTCATTTAAATCCCTACCACAAACCCAACGGGCAGGTTTCTCCCTGGGAATGGCCCAGGGTGTAGGGAGACACACTGCCTGCCTTCCTGCTAGCTTCTCTCCAGGGCAGGGTGGGGGCATGTAGGTCAGCTGGTGGTTGCTCACAAGCTGGGGAGTTTGCTTACAGTCACAGTTCTTGCTGCCCCCCATGGAAAGTCTAGGTTATAACTGACTAACTTACTCTCCTCCCTTTCTGTTTGATGAGAAACAATTGCATTCCACACACATCCGATTGTCCAGGCACAACCAAACCCTGACATCATAACTTAAAGCAATAAGAAGCTGCATACCAAATTGGGTGGTCCTAGCTCTTTCTGTTTAGGAGCAGTTCTGGAAAAAATGGAATCACAGGTGGATAGACAGAGTGACGCACAAAATTTCTAAAATAAATAGTAAAAAGATGAAGTCTAATTTTGTGAGATGCCAAGTGCTCTCAGCTTTTGTAGAAATCAATAGGATTTAAGGCCATTCACCAGCCCTCAAAAGCCATTCTACAGCTCGTGAGCTTTCAGTGTATGTGTGGCACATCCAGATGTGTTCAGTGATTTTCAATGACAAATTGAGTGGGATGTTATCTTTTACTGGACCAACTTCTTGTCTAACATCCTGGGATCAATATGGCTACAAAAGCACTGCAAACAAGATTTCCAGTGGACATTCAGAAAGATAAGAGTTTGATTGTTAGTGAGAATTTAGCAGGAAACCAGATCTTGGATCTAATTGGGTCTTGGATATTGATATGAGTAGCCAGGCTGCTGGAAGGACATCATAAGAGAATTAATGTATATGACACTTAGGTTTTAGCTTTTTTAAAATCTTGAATATTCAAAATGCTAAAGCACATTTGTAATGACCAATCAAAAGGAATTCCAGAAATATTCTTCTTCTGAAGACTGTCTTTGTCCAACAGTGTGGGCAGCTGTGGAGCATTGGTCCAAATTCATCCCTTGTGAATTCCTTTGATTTTAATGAAGATTCACCAGGGATGAATATGATCCTTTGTCTTTTGTTTGTCCATGGATAATGCATGCCAGCCACTTTACCTCATTTTCTTGTTGCTGATTAATAATGAATGATCTTTCTTTAAAGAGCATAACATACTCAGTTTCTCTTATTCAGCTTCCATGCTAGTAATATGAATATTTTTCTTACTGTGCCTTTAAGTGGTGAGGCCTGCCTAAGGGGGATGTAGGCGTGGAAGTAGACAGAATCAAGCAGCTACAGTTCTTGAGAGCATAGATTTCACAGGAACTTGTAACAATGGCTGCATTTTGCAGTTTGAAGAATTTGTGTGAATATGAAACTTCTAAAGTTGTCCGTTTTCAGAGTGTTTCCTATGGGAGTTTGAAATGGACTTTCCACATGGCTGTCTTCTTGTATGTCTGGTAAGTGGAAAGTGACCAGATGAGCAAATATGTTTCTTCTGTGGGTCACTGTCTGAATGGTTAGGACTCAGCCTTTAATTCTAGGGGACCAATATAAACCAGTTGTTTAGTAGTCTTTAAAGGCTGATCAGTATGTTAATGACATTTTTTGTTAGTCTCTAAGGTGCTGCTAGACTATTCATTGTTTTTTAAGTTTTTCCAGTTACAGGCTAACACGGCTACCCCTCTGAAGCAGTATGTTAATGACGGATATTATCGAGTGGTTGTTTAGCACAGGGCGTTGGTCCATATTTTTCTCTCATCCTCCTAATAAAAGATACCAGAATGTTGTTTTCTTTTTAGTGGCGTGTGCTGTCTAGTTTCATTTCCACAGTCAGTAGAGTTACTCTAGATTTACACTGAGGAAATGGAAATCAGATCCTGGCCTTGAGAGTCCAGGACTAGACCTATCATTCAGGTGGCACAGGGATCACACAGGGCATCAATCTTAGAAACGTGACTATTAAGTACATAGGTCTGGAACTATAAAGGGAGGATGTTTTCCTCTTTGCCTCAGAACTAAACTTCTTTCAGTAATAGTGTTTGCAGAGCAGTGTTTTTACTTCATAAAATAGATTTAATTCTTGCAGAAGGTGCTTTTGCACCTTGAGCAGCTGATACCAATTTCACTGGCAATAAACTTGTAAGAAGTTCTACTACCTAATTAAGGCATCATTTCTAAGCTGTTCTCTCATATAGACAAGTTGTACCAGCATGACTTTCCCAAATCACTGTTCTCATGAGGAGAAAGGCTGACTGCAGAAAACCCCTCAGAAACAGAAACAATAGTAGAACAGGAGTCATTTTAAAACAAATAATTGGTTTGGTCAGTCACTTCAACTCTTCCACATTTCAGATTAAGTTTTCACCCCTGAAATTTTTATTCTTTTAACTGAAATGGTGCTTACTCAGGTAAAACACAGTTTTGTCTGTGAAAGCAACCCTTTTATATATTATTTCATGTGGAAAATTTCAGTGTGTCTTTGTAACCAAGAAGGCTAATGGCATATTAGGGTGCATTAGGAGGAGCATTGCCAGCAGATCTTAGAAAGTGACTATTCCCCTTTATTAGGCACTAGTGTGGCCACATCTGGAGTATTGAGTCCAGTTCTGGGCTCCCCACTGTAGAGAGGATGTAGATGCACAGGAGAGAGGCCAAGAGAAGGCAACAAAAATTATTAGGGGTTTGGAACACATGACTTACTAGGAGAGCTTGAGGGATTTGGACTTATTTAGTCTACAGAAAAGAAGAGTGAGTGGGAATTTGATAGCAGCCTTCAACTATATGATGGGGGGTTCCAAAGAGGATGGAGAAAGGTTGTTCTCAGTGGTGACAGATGACAGAAGGAGGAGCAATGGTCTCAAGTTGCAGTGGGGAAGCTATGGGTTGGATATTAAGAAAAACTATTTCACAAGGAGGGTGCTGAAGCACAGGAATGGGTTACGTAGGGAGGTAATGGAGTCTCCATTCCTAGAGTTTTTTTTAATCCTGGGTTGACAAAGTCCTGGCTGGGATGATTTAGTTTGGATTGGTCCTGTTTTTACCAGGGAATTGGACTTGATGATCTCCTGAGGTATCTTCTAACCCTAGGATTCTATGATTATTCTAAACTTACACTAAAGCTGCCAGCAGTTTCATGGGTTTGACCCATGACATTTGCACATCGGATGATGCAGAAGCAAAGGATGCCAACGACTCTTAAGCTCTGTCTATACTGCAGCCGTTTTCTGCAAAAGCTTATGAAAATGAAGTGTGGAGTAAAATATCACCACACTTCATTTGCATAATTAATTAGCAGCCATTTTTGTGCAAGAGGCTTTTGTGCAAAAACGAGCTGTGTAGATGGCTCCTTTGTGCACAAAACCCCCCTCTTGCTCAAGAGCCGTTCTTCCTCATTTTTTCAGAGTTTGAAATCTAGAAGCTTTTACTAATTGGTTGACCCTTAATCAGGGAGAGGGGCTATCAGGCAGTCCAGGGCTTTATAAAGGAGTGAGTCAGTGACCAGGGAGCTTGTGAACAGAAGCTGTTAACAGGGAGTTTGGAGAGGAAGTTGGGAAGGGAGTAAGATACACTTGCCATTCTTTAACATCTTTTCACTACACTCCTTCCCTTCAGGGAGGCAATGAATAACTACTGAGGAATCTCTCAGGAGGAAGGTAGGTATGGATGGTGATAGGTCTTCTGTTGTTAGCTGCACAGCATGTGCCATGTTTGTCTTCCTCCTGGAAGAAAGAAGGGATTTCATCTGCACTAAGTGCAAGCTGGTCACCATTTTGGAAGAAAAAATGAGAGGACTTGAGGCCCAAGTATCGACCCTACGTTCTATCAGAGAGGATGAAGAAGACTTCCTTGATAGAAGGCAGCATTTAATCCTGCAGCCACAGCAGGCTGAAGAGCCAGTGAGGGCAATATAGGACAAGGAAGAAAACTAGAAGCATGTAACCTCTAGAAGGAGAAGGCCAACTCAGGTATCCCCATTCCTGCAGAGGTAAGTAACCACTTTCAGGCTCTCTCCACAGGCACTGCAGTGGAGAATGCTTTGAGAGGGACCTCTCAGGGAAGAAATCAGAAGGGAACACCATCTACCGGAAGGCATGGGATGCATAGTCCTAGGGATGGGGGTTCCACAACCACCACCCCCAAAAGAAGACGGGTGGTGGTGGTCAGGGCTCCCTCCTAATAGGGACTGAGTCATCCATCTGCCGTCCACACCTGCAATCTCGAGAAGTGTGCTGCTTACCGGGAGCTCGCATTCAGGATGTGACCGAGAGTCTTCCGAAAGTGATTAAACCTTCAGATTGCTACCCCTTCCTGCTTCTCCATGTGGGAACTAACAATACAGCCAAGAATGACCTTTAGCAGGTCACAGCAGATTATGTAGTGCTGGGAAGAAGGATCAAGGAATTTGAAGCGCAAGAGGTGTTCTCGTCCATCCTTCTGGTTGAAGGGAAAGCTCTGGATAGGGATCGTTGAATTGAGGAAGTAAATGCATGGTTGCGCAGGTGGTGTCGGAGAGAGGGCGTTGGTTTTTTTCGACCATGGGACTCTGTTCCAGGCACAAGGATTGTTAGGAAGAGATGGGATCCACCTAACCAAGGGTATGTCTACACTACCACCCTAGTTCGAACTAGGATGGTTAATGTAGTCATACGAACTTGCAAATGAAGCCTGGGATTTGAATTTCCCGGGCTTCATTTGCATGTTGCCGGGCGCCGCCATTTTTAAATATCCGCTAGTGCGGACTCTGTGCCCGCGGCTACATGCGGCACAAACTAGGTAGTTTGGACTAGGCTTCCTATTACGAACTACCTGTACGCCTCGTTCTATGATGACGGCGCCCAGCAACATGCAAATGAAGCCCGAGAAATTCAAATCCCGGGCTTCATTTGCAAGTTCGTATGACTACATTAACCACCCTAGTTCGAACTAGGGTGGTAGTGTAGACATACCCCAAGAGAGGAAAGAGCATCTTAGTGGGCAGGCTTGCAAACCTAGTGAGGAGGGCTTTAAACTAGGTTCGTTGGGGGATGGTGGCCAAAGCCCTGATGTAAGTGAGGAAGTCGGATACCGGGAAGAATCACAAGGAGGAACAAGCAACAAAGGAGGACCCCTGACTCGGATGGAGAAAGCAGGGCGATCAATTGGTTATCTAAGGTGTTTGTACACCAGTGTGAGAATCCTGGGAAACAAACAGGAAGAATTAGAAGCCCTGGCCCAGTTAAAGAACTATGATTTGATTGGAATAACGGAGACTTGGTGGGATGACTCACATGCCTGGAGCACTGTCATGGAAGGGTATAAACTGTTCAGGAGGAACAGGCGGGGGAGAAAAGGAGAAGGAATTGCATTGTATGTAAGAAAGCAGTATGATTGCTCGGAGCTCCAGTACTTAGAGGGAGAAAGGACTGTTGAGAGTCTGTGGGTTAAATTTAGAGGTGGAAGCAACAGGGCTGATGTTGTGGTTATAGACCGCGGGATCAGGTGGATGAGGTAGACAAAGCTTTCTTTGGACAACTGAGAGAAGCTTCCAGATCACAGGTCCTGGTTCTCATGGGTGACTTTAATCATCCTGACATCTTTTGGGAGACCAATACAGAGGTACACAGACAATCCAGGAAGTTTTTGGAGAATGTTGGGGATAACTTCTTGGTACAAATGCTGAAGGAACTGACCAGCGGCCATGCCCAGCTTGACCTGCTGCTCACAAACAAGGAGGAACTAGTAGGGGAAGTAGAGGGTGACAACCTGGAAAGCAGTAATCATGAGGTGGTAGATTTCAGGATCCTGACCAAAGGAAGAAAGAAGAGTAGCAAAATACACACTCTGGACTTCAGAAGAGCAGACTGACTCCCTCAGAAAACTGATAGGCAGGATCCCTTGGGATGTTACATGACGGGGAAAGGAGTCCAGGAGAACTGGCAGTATCTTAAAGAAGCCTTATTAAAGGCACAGGAAGAAACCATCCCGATGCGCAGCAAGAAAAGCAAATATGGTAGGCAACTAGATTGGCTTACCGGGGACATCCATGGTGAGCTTAACATAGAAAGGAAGCTTGCAAGAAGTGGATGACTAGGGAGGAGAAGCCCTAACTTGAATTAGCTGGTAAACCTCATTGCAGGAGGAATAACAGCTAATTCGATTTAGGGCTTTAATTCAGAATCCCGTTTCACTGTCATGTGTAGACGCTGGCAGTTACTTCGGGCTAGTCAATTTCTAAAATGGCAACCAGCCGGGAACATGCTAATGAAGCACGGGATATTTAAATCCCACACTTCATTTGCAATTTTGGTCACCCTCATTAGCCTCCCTCGATCGAACTAAGGGGCTAGTGTAGACATACCCTGAGAGATTTGGGTTTGTTTAATCAGCAGAAGAGAAGAGTGAGGGGGGATTTGATAGCAGCCTTCAACTTCCTGAAGGGAGGTTCCAAAGAGGATGGAGAGAGGCTGTTCACAGTAGTGACAGATGGCAGAACAAGGAGCAATGGTCTCAAATTACAGTGGGGGAGGTCTAGGTTGGATATTAGGAAAAACTATTTCACTAGGAGGGTGGTGAAGCACTGGAATGGGTTACCTAGGGAGGTGATGGAATCTCCATCCCTGGAGGTGTTTAAGTCTCTGCTTGACAAAGCCCTGGCTGGGTTGATTTACTTGGGATTGGTCCTGCCTTGGGCAGGAGGCTGGACTTGATGACCTCCTGACGTCTCTTCCAGCTCTATGATTCTATGATTTTGGAGAGATCTTGCTGGTTGCTTTTGGGAGTAGTGCAGGGCCAAGGCAAGGGGGAGCCTACCTTAGCCCCACTGCACTACCACCCAGGAGCCACATGAGGTAAGTAGTGCCCAGCTGGAGCCCACATCCTGAAGCCCTACCCCAGTCATGAACCCCCTCCTGCATCCCTAGTCCCTGCCCTAGCACCGAGCACCCCTACATCCAAACACCTTCCCAGAGCCTGCACCTAGAACCCCCTCCAGTACCTCAACTGCCTGCCCCAAGCTCAGCTCAGAGTCCCTCTCACACTCCAAATCCCTTAATTCAAGACCAGAGCCTGCACCTCAACCCTCTGCCCCTGCTTGGTGAAAGTGAGTGAGGATGGGGGAGAAAAGGAGGACGGAGAGAGCAGGGGCAAGGCTTCAGAGAAGGGGCACAAAGGAGGCAGGGGCAAGGGTATTTGGGTTTGAGGTAGATCCTGGATTGCACCTAAATTCAAAAAGTGATCTCATGCTTAAAATGGTTGACTGGATAAATGTATTCAACACAGAAGATCTCAAATTTCGTTACAAATTTTAATTGAGCTTTTAATTTACAGTATAACTTTTCTGATAATAGTGCCAAGAAATTACTGTCATTTCAGTCCATTTCAGTATGTTAATTTGTGCTTTCCATTTTGTTTGGTTAGTTATGTACTTGTCACTGATAAACGGTATCAGAAAAAGGACTCTGTGATCAGCTCAGTTCATACAAAAGTAAAAGGTGTGGTTCAGGCTGACTCAAGGATCTGGGACACAGCAGAATACACTATTCCTGTGCAGGTGAGTCTCATTTTAAGATCAGTGCAGTGTCTGACTTCCATAGACATGTGTAGTTGTTTTGCCAGTCTGTATCTTTGTCCTATTGCTTAGTGGGTATGTCTAGACTGCAGGCTTCTTTCGGAAGAAGCTTTTCCTGAAGAGCTCTTCTGAAAAAACTTCTTCTGAAAGAGAGTGTCTACACAACAAAAGCGCTTTGAAAAAGCAGTCTGCTTTTTTGAAAGATTGCATCCACACTGAATGGACACTATCTCACATTTAGGCTGTGATTAATATGGACAGAGCGGCCACCAGGGCACCTGTGCTTTTTCCTTTTTCCTCTTCTTTCAAAAAAACACTCTCTTCCCCGTCCACACACGCCTTTTTCCAAAAGAGCTTTTTCGGTAAAAGGCTTCTTCCTCATAGAAAGAGGTTTACCAATGTCAGAAAAACCCTTCTGTTCTTTTGATTTTTTTTTTTAAAGAATGCATTTGCAATGTGGATGTAAGTGAAGTTTTTTCAGAAAAACAACCGTTTTTCTGAAAAATCTCTGCAGTGTAGACATAGCCAGTGGCTTTAGCATATCAACAAGAGAAACAGTGGTATTTGTGGGCATGAATTAAGAAGGCTGTAAATTGGAAGCATTAACTTTTAAGCATGGAAAAAGTCATATTAAAATTTTCTTTTTGTGGAGTTTTAAGAAACTCAGTGTTTCTACCACAAGTCTTTTTAGATTTTACTAACAGTAGGGAAAAAATCAGTTTTGGTATAATTTCACTGAAGTTAGTAAAATTATTCCTGATCGTCCACCAGTTTTATACTTGAAGAACATGGAGCTAATCCTGATTTAAACAGGTCTGAGTGAGACTAGAGCCAAGGGCATTTGTCTGTAGTGATGTCCCCCTGGATTAACACAGGAGTGACAGGTATCAGAATGTTGCACATAATATTTAATTTCTGTTTTCTTTCTGTTAGGGAATAGACTCTTTTTTCGTGATAACCAACATAATTACAACAGAAAACCAGGTTCAAAATATTTGCCCTGAGGTAAGTGATTTCCTGCCTGTATAATGTAGCATTCCTTGGCAAAAGTAATCCATTGCAGCCTCAAATATTAATTAATGGTTCATCACTATGGTAGTTCTGTACAAGTGAACATTGTCTTCCTCTGCATCTTTATTTCAGCCTTCGTGCTACAACTAGTCTAGTTACACTCCCTTTTCCCCCTCCACCCTCTTGCTTTTTCTCAATGAATCAACTTGTGTTGGTCTTACACCAAAGACCCTGCAGCCAAACCTGAGCTTGGGTCATACTCTCTCCATGCATTTATTCTTGTTCATCACATTTTGATTCACCGCTAGTATAAAGTGTAACTAGGAGGAAATATGGATTAGATAATTTTTACCAGCTTCTTTGCAGGGATTATAATTCTAAAATGGATCATGGTTGGGTCTTTTTCTTTTATACATAGTCAACATTTGTAGCCAATTGCAGTTCTCTTAGGCATTCATTTATATAGTTAGTAGCAGACTTACTTGGAATTGTCTGGTTCCTTCAGCGCAGGAGGTTGGTGGTGTAGGGTGTGCAGGACTCTGGACAGGGCCTTCGGGTTGGGGAGAGGGAACAGTGAAGATTGGGGAATGAGGCTTAGGTCAGGAGATCCCATCTGGTATAGGGATGTGAAAGGTTAATCGGTTAACCAATAAGCATCACCGTTAATAGCCTTCCCCTCATCTACCAGGGACCCTTTTCTCTCTCCCCAGTCCCTCTGGCTTCCAGGGTTCCTTTTCTATCTCCTCTCAGATACCAAGGGTCACTCTTATCCCTCCCGCCCCTTCCCCAGCTGCCAGGGGCCTTTTGTTGTTCCCCATTCCATGCTATGACCAAAGGCTGGGAGTGAGAAAAGGTGTGGGGGAGGGGAGCTATTTACTTGGTATGCTGGCAGGCAAGATGGCGGAGCCTCAGTCTTGCTGGCCACTCCCTTGGTGTTACGGCTGCTCCTAGTGGACACTCTGCAGGATAGCTCTCCCTTGTGGGCTCGCTGCCCCCACTGGCCACTCTCATATCATAACTGTCCAAACAGTAGCCCCTCCCGTTGCACGTTATGGAAGTTTGTCCTTTTCCTGGGGCTTCCAGTAGTCCTGGTAGAACCACACCACAGCGTGGCTTAAGTTAGGAGAAGAGGAAGCTGCATTCCAAATTTGAGGGCCCTAGCTCTTACTGTTTAGGACTTTTTCAACAAATAGACTCTCAGACAGACAGACACACTAAAATCTATATAGAGATTAAAAGAGACCTAAGTTCCGAGAAATTAGTTGACTGTCATTGGCTGCAGTATGTATGTGCTCTTAACAAACAAGAAACTAAACAATCCACTGTAAGACTGGCGTGCATGTCATATGATAGGTGAGAATCAGTGATTGCCAAATGGAAAAGAATTTTAAGGATAGGAACAGAAATGTTACTGCAAACCAGTGGAAGTTAAAAACCAAAAGGGATCCATGCCTCTTTATCTGATCTGTTCTGTTTTACAGTTTTGATGTACAAGATAAACACAGCAATTATTTATTACATAAAAACCAAATTTGTATGGACAGCGATCTGAGGCACAGAGACACAAAAATGCATGCCATTTTAACCACTTTCATTGCAACAGAGAGACCACACATGTCTTTTCAAGTCAGGCATTTGCACGCGCAACTGGGTATTTAGACAGGCAGTTATGATCGTTGGATGTGAAAGGAGAGCATGCAAATGCATGCACATTTCTGAATATACAAGTGTGTATCAACTGTTCAATTAATTTTTTTAAAACAAACATATGTAAAACACATATCAGACTATTCTTGATGAGTGTGAAATAGACAAGTAAATTCCATGCCACTGTTAGACATAGCCGTATCTTACAGGTCACATCTAAGCTTGTCAAAAGCTGGTATTCTATTTTCACTATGTGATTTCATCTTACTGTTTGTAATTTCTGTATAGAACATTTTACAAGAGCAATAGAGTGGTAAATAGCTATAATAGTCTTTTATGTTGCTTTATTTTTCAGTACCCCATTGCCAAAGCTATCTGCTCTTCAGATGTGAGTTGTATAAAAGGACACACGGACTCCCAGAGCAATGGTACACATTTAAATTTTAAAACTTGTAGCAGGTGGTGAAATGCAACTGTCTTTTGGTTAATAATTATTAGAAAGTGTGGAGTGTCATCCTTGGAAAGTTTGCAACTGTAGAATCAAATTCTGCTCTGAGATATACTGGTGCAATTCCTACTGGCAATTGTGTATGCATCTCTCTGACTAGGGAGATGAACCACCAAGCACAGTGGGTGGTAAGGAGGGAGGCATAAAGACAAATGTGGGAGTCCGAAACAAAAGGAGCAGCAAGAAGAATGACATGAAAATTCACTCACCTGGATTTTTTTTCCAGTTTGTGGAGAACTTTAACAACAGGTGGGAATGGGCAGGAGGTCACAGGGAGGATGAAAGTAGGAGGAGGGGATACAAATCAGTACAGTAGAGCCCACTCCTGCAGTGCTTTCTACAGGTGTAATTCATGTTGAAGTCAGTGACAGTTCTGACTTAATTACTTTCTACCAGTGTAATTCACATTGAAGGCAGTGACAGTTTTGATGTGTGACTGAAAGATCAAGCACTATTTAAAGGCTATGTTGTCTCTGATACCATCAGAAAGTCTATAAATTTATGAGCCAGCCACGTCCTACCTTTTTAAGACACAGATAGCCAATAGGAGTTGTTTCCAACGGTATAATAGTTAGCCTATGTTTCTTTGGATGCATGATGCCACTCCATAATCTGCTGTGAGAATATTGTAGCAGAACACTCATGCTTTAATTTGCTTATGTTTGTGAATTAAGCTTTTAATGAAGATGTAGGTATTCTTCTAATTTTTTCTAATTCCTTCATCCACATCCGACATGTCCAGTATTGAGAGGGGCAAGAGGAGGAGTTGAGCGTTGTCTGTGTGTAGCTGAAGTGTGGATCTGATAGCCCTTCCTACAGCTAGTTCATCCTGCAAAGAGCTGCAAAAATCAAAACTTATACTCTGATTTTAAGGTGTCTGTTCTACCTGTGTATAGAGATCCATTAATACTTTGAAACTGTGTTTTCCAAAGGATGGAGTCTAACCATTTTTGTGAGTTCAATAATAGCTAACTTCTCCTCTGTACAGGAATTCAGACAGGAAAATGTGTGAAATATAATGCAACAATTAAAACCTGTGAAGTTGCTGCGTGGTGCCCTGTGGAATCAATGAAAGGTGCCCCAGTGTAAGTAAACGTGTATGTAATCACTAAAGGCTAGATCCTGCAAACCAATAGGATCTGAGGGGGGTTACTCAGCACCTAAAGGGCCTGTGGAATCTTTGTTTGTTAAACAGTTGTTTCCTACCCATCTCTTAATATTATTAACTCTTATTTTTATAAATTAACTACCAACAATGTGCTTGTATTGGCTTCTTCTCTCTGATCTTGAAGTGAAGTAATAAGGCCAAGCTTGTGACATCACAGTTTGTGGTCATGAGAACAATTCTAGATGTCACAGATTTATCATGGATTCTCTGCAGACATTTTGATAATGAGTATGACACAGAAAAATGTAGCAACCCTAATAATTAGGGCCCTACCAAATTCGTGATCCACTTTGGTCAATTTCACTGCCATATGATTTTAAAAATACTAAATTTCATTAGTCCAGATATTTAAATCTGAACTTTCATGGTGTTGTAATTGTAGGGGCCCTGACCTAAAAAGGACTTGTGTGAAGGTTGCAGTACTTTTTTCCTTACTTCTGCACTGCTGCTAGCAGCCGTGCTGCCTTCAGAGCAAGCCAACTGGATAATGACTGCTGATTGTTGGTAGCCCAGCACGGAAGGCAGAGCTACCATCAGCACCAATGCAGAAGTAAGGATGGCTTTGTATGCTATTTCCACCCTTACCTCTGTGCTGCTGCCTACAGAGCTGGGCCCTCAGTCAGCAGCTGCCACTCTCAGGCCACCAAGCTTTGAAGGCAGCGGTGCAGAAATAAGGGTGGCAATACTGCAACTCCCCCTAATATAATCTTGTGACCCCAACCCTTCCAAATCCCTTTTGGGTCAGGAGCTCCCCAATTGCAAAAATGCTGGTCTCCCCCAATAAATCTGTATGGTATAGGGAAAAAGTGCACAAAAGACCAACTTTCACAAGAAGAGACCAGATTTTATGGTCTGTGATGCATTTTTAATGGCTGAAAATTTGGTAGAGCCATATTGATAAGTCTCATAGGAAACATTTGCTGTGGAAGTGGTGGAAGCCTAGTGCTGGTAACATGTAAAACTGAACTGAACAAAACTCTATAAAATATACTGGAGTAGACTACAGGGGACCTAATATCTCTTTTTTTAAAAACCTCTACTTTCTAATCTCTAAACCTCTAATCCATGAATGTAAAGTGTTCTATAATATAAGAATTTCACTTTAATGTACAGTTACTCATCTGTATCGGGCAAAAATGTAAATATTTTTTAATAAAACCTTTCATTTCCCTCACAATGTGCAATTCAAAAATATTCTCCACTTGAGGCCCCAAGATATCACATTGCTCCCCGTGGTCCCTGATATGTGCGCAAGAACCTGGATCTTGTGTAATAAATTAGACCTTAAAGCTTAGAAAAGATATGCAGGGCAAATTCTCTGCTAGAGTAAATTGGTGCAGCTCTTTTGACTTACTTAGAGCTGTGTCACTTTACACCAGCAATTAATTTAGACCATTATATGGTTTTGCTTTTTTCTCCCTTCGCTAACACTGGATATGATTTGGTAGGCTTAACCACAGAGAATAGAATAGGCCACCTGCTAAACTGATGTGTCTATACCACAAAACCCAGCAGTGGAATTAACACTGATTTGTCCTCTTATTGGCAGTTCCAGCAGAGATGGATGAATTAAATAGGCAAAGGAAACACAACTTTCATATCCCAAGAGGTAGACCCTCCTGGTTGGGAGGCAAGCATAGGGGAACCTGGCCATACTGTCTTTGCTCCATTGATAGAGGGCCTCCATGACTAGCTTTATGTTTCTCTTATTGAAGTCAGTGGTAAAATTCTCACTGGGAGCTAAGCCCTTTTGAAAATTCCATCTTAGGGTTCCAATCCTGCATGTTGCTGAGTACTCTCAATTACTGTTGCTTCAAGGGAAATTGAGGCAGGTTAACACCTTGCAAGGTTGAGCCCCAAATTCACATAAAAATGGAAATTCTTCCACTCTTTGAACAGTTATGCAGAGCAGCTTAATAAATATCCAAGTTGTTAAAGCTCTTGGTTTTGTTTAAGTGTGATGTTAGTAAATATGAAATATTTTTAAATATTTCATTGTGCAAGCTGATGACTGTACACAGCAGGAAAGAGATTTTGCCTTTATTTACTTTGCACAGTTGGCATAGTGCTCATATTGTTGTCCTACTTTCCTCTAATACATCAATGATTAGTCCTTGCCAAGAGACCAAAACTGATGAACCAATAGTTTGAGCCAAAATGGCAAATCACTTGTATGAGAATCCTTCACAAAATCCACTGGCAGGGAAGGAGTTCATAGCAATCACTAAATGGGTACTTGGAGGATTTCTTTGCAATTTGAATGAATAAGAAAAGCAACCTGTGTAGAAGTCTGTAGCCTGGTGCATTCAAATATTGACTTCTAGCAAAGCAATGTTGGCTCTCAGCTACACCCACAGGCAACATTTGGCTTTTCTGTGCAAGTTCCCTTGAGCAGGAAGTTCTGTGCATTATAAAGGGCACCTTCCTTTCCTTCCCTTTTGTGATGGGTTGAAACTGAACCCAAGCCATAACTTTTAGGCAACAAGGATCCCTTTCTTTTGTCTTAATTGGTAGAGTTTACAAATCCACAGATATTTGCTTTATATCTTTGGGTATCCACATCCACCTCTAGAATCCTGCAAATCTGCAGATATCCACTTGATAACCATGCATGTCCTCATCTGCAGATGTCAGTGTGGATATCTGCAGCTCATTTTTGCAGATACAGATGCAATGCTGGGCAAAGTGACCAGGATAAACTGGCCAAAAGACAAATGTTTGCAGCACCCTGATAGAAGAGGTCTGAAGAGGTCCCAAGGTCTGTCCTGGCTGTACAAGCAGCTTACATTTTTTTATTCCTCTATTTTCAGTTTTTTAAAGTTCAACATACATTATTTTTGTCTTGACCATTATACATACAAGACTGGTTAGAAATTTTAATTGTTCGCACCATATCCCAAAATGTTTAAATTTGGATTGCAGTCAACTGCTGCTTTTTCATCATGCTTGGGAGACATGCTGAAAAGGGCAATTGACACTGTGTGTCAACCTGCTGAAGTATTTCCAATCCTTGCAAGTCTTTGGCTCGCAGACATTGCTGCTAATACAATGATGTGCTAAGGCAGATGCTCTGAAATAGTGTCCTTTGGATGGGTCACAGCTTCAGTGATCATTTCTGGCCACCTTTAGGGGCTTTCTCAGTGAAAATGAAAGCTCTCCTGGCTTATTTTGAAAAGAGAAAGGGAAAAGCCAGTATGTTGGCTGACATCTTCTCTCAAATTATTTTTCAAACTAATTTTGTGCTGGTGCCAGATTGACAATGCTGGAAACTTAATTCCTCTGTTTTTTCTACCAAACAGGGATGTCCTGGGTGGTAACAGAGCAAGCCTCCTTCACATGATCCAGCTGATGTGACAGAACTCTGACAGGGAGGGGCCACCTCCATGAAGGAGAGTGTAGTTCAACATCTCATTTTTATAATCTGTGCCAAATGGGGTTTAAGCACCTGCGAAAAGCTATCTGTCTGCTGGGAACTGCACTGCACACGCCAACTAATTTCCCATAATCTAGAGCCATCACATGATAACATCAGTTACTACCTATCAATGGCCAGATTTCTATAGCATCTGGGGACCTCAGCCAGAAACAGAGTTTGTTGTGTAGCTATTATACAAACAACTATAACAGATAGTCCTCACTCTCAGAAAACTGACAACTTAGGTTTATAAATAAAGCCAATAAAGCTGTGTATTCCATTCTAAACCTCCTGAGCCATCTAACTCATTATTCTCAGTATCATGTTCCCACGAACAATTTTTCAGGTAATAGCAAAATAGTATAGTATTAATTGATGGATTTAACAAAAGGAAGTTTTAAAAGCTTTCATTGTGCTTGATATGTTCCTTTTTTAGGCCTGCCATTCTGAAGAGTGCTGAAAACTTCACAGTGCTAATCAAGAACAATATCCACTTCCCAAAATTTAATCACACCGCGTAAGTGCAAACATTCATCCATCTCCTTTTAAAGAATGGTCCTACTCCAAAACCAGATGTTTAACTAAAGCACCTTCTTAACTCACTAAGTCTGCAACCTCTCTGTGTATTTAGGGCTGTATCTGCTATGCAGAGTGACAAAAATCAGTTTTAATTGCTCTTTGTTACTCTTAACCTTGCAGGAACCAATAGGACAGCAATGTGGACTCTCTACCTTCCCATGCATTGGCAACAAAATTTACTTACTAAGTTCTATTTGGCTACACCTGGGTAAAACCACTGAAGGCACAGGTTAACTTAAGTGTCACAGAGGGCAGAATTTTAAAGGAATTGGGTTGTATAGATGTCACTGAGGGAATAATTCGATCTATAAAGCCTTTGTTACTGGCAATGATGCCAAGGGCTAAAAGACCCAACTTGACTTTTAGACCGCAAGCTGAATTAGCGGAGCTGATAGTTACAAAGTCTCTTTCCCTCTAGTATTCTACTAGTAAACTGAATATGTTTGATACTGGTTCAGGGAAAGCAATGAGCAGGGAGCCCTTCAATGACATCTGTAGATGCTTTGTCACAGCAGAGCTCACATTTATGTTTTCAGATAATTTGTGGTTGTTCTTTACAGAAGAAATTTTTCACCAAAACTGAATATTTCATGCACATTCAACAAGATAACTGCACCAGACTGCCCAATTTTTCAGCTGGGAGATATTCTCCAAGCAACAGGAGAAAATTTTTCAGAGATGGCAATTCAGGTCTGTGGCATGACTTCTGTTTCCTGTCAGTACTAGCATACCTCTGTAGTATTTCTCTTTCATTTCCCTTGTTAAACACTGTCCAGTTTTAAGGGCTGATCCTGGGAAAGGCAGGGCACCCTCCACGCCACAGAATTTAATGAGCATTGAGGATGCTTTACATTTTCCAGGATTGGCCACATACTTATTTACTCCTTTTTGGACATGGTTGTCGTAATTAGTTACACAGTCTTCTCGGGTCAGTTAACATGTACTTTTCCTCTCCCTAGGATTCGTTAATGGGCACTCAAAGCCATGCATGCCAGGCAGCTAAAAGGTGGCACATTTTTGAAGTACTTATACACAAACACTAGAAGTCTAAATAATAAGATGGGTGAACTAGAGTGCCTTGTATTAAAGGAGGATATTGATATAATAGGGATCACAGAAACTTGGTGGAATGAGGACAATGAATGGGTCAGAGTCATGCCAGGGTACAAAATATATAGGAAGGACAGAACAGGTTGTGCTTGGGTGAGAGTAGCACTATATGTGAAAGAAAATGTAGAATCAAATGAAGTAAGTCTTAAATGAGCCAAAATGTTCTATAGAATCTCTATGGATAGTAATACCATGCTCTAATAATAAGAATATAGCAGTAGGGATATATTATTGAGCACCTGACCAAGATAGTGCTAGTGACTATAAAATGCTAAGAGAAGTTAGAGAAGCTATAAAAATAAAAAACTCAATAATAGTGTGGGGAGGGGGATGATTTCAACTATCCCCATGTTGACTGGGTACACATCACCTCAGGTACACATCACCTCGGGACACCTCGTATGCAGAGAAAGTTGACACCTTAAATGATTGCTTCTTGGACCACCTGGTTCTGGAACACCCAAGGGGAGAAGTAATTCTTCATTTAGTCCTCAATGAAGCACAGGATCTTTTCCTTGGGATTGGGGTTGGGAATGCACTGGCTGCCAGCCCCACCCCACGCACTATAGAATAGACGACTAACCGATAAGAATTCATGAGGTTATTTGACTATTCAATAAACCAATATTTATCCCTAATAAGGAAAGGAGTTTGAAGAACAGCTAGCCAAAATATCAGAAAGTTATAACAAAATGTTTTTTAAGAACATAAGAAACAGGAAGCCTGCTAAACAGCCAGTGAGGCCATTGAACGATCAAAATGCTAAAGAAGCACTAAAGGACCATAAGGACATTGCAGAGAAGCTAAATGAATTCTTTGCTTTGGTCTTACCAGCTGAGGATGTTAGGGGGATTCCCAAACCTGAGCCCTTTTTTTTTAGGTGACAAATCTGAGGATTTGTCCCAGATTGAGGTGTCATTAGAGGAGGTTTTGGAACAAACTGATAAACTTAAGAGTAACAAGTCACCAGGACTATCCTCTTGTGTACCTAATGATTGGAAGAGAGCTAAAGTGACTCCAATATTTAAAAAGGGCTCTAGAGGTAATCCTGGCAATTACAGACCAGTAAGTCTAACGTCAGTACCAGGCAAATTAGTTGAAACTATAGTAAAGAATAAAATTGTCAGATGCACAGATGAACACCCTGGGTGCATCTAGACTGGCAAGACTGCACAAAAGCAGCCACTTTTGCACAAAAACTTGCCAGCTGTCTACACTGGCCACTTGAATTTGCGCAAGAGCACTGACTTTTTAATGTCTTTTAATGACTTTTAAAGCACTTTTTGCAAAAAAGCATCCATCCCAATCTAGATGTGCTTTTGCAGAAATACTTTTAACGGGAAAACTTTTCCATTAAAAGTATTTCCACAAAATCATGCCACTCTAGACGCAGCCAATGTGTTGGGGAAAAGTCAACATGGTTTCCGTAAAGAGTAATCATGCCTTACTAATCTGCTAGAGTTCTTTGAGGGAGGTCAACAAACATGTGGACAAGGGGGATCTAGTGGCTATAGTCTACTTAGATTTCCAGAAAGCCTTTGACAAGGACCCTCCCCAAAGGCTCTTAAATAAAGTAAGTTGTCATGGGATAAGAGGGAAGGTCCTTTCATGGATTGATAACTAGTTAAAAGACAGGAAATAAAAAGTGGGAATAAATGGTCAGTTTTCAGAATGGAGAGAGATAACTCGTGGTATCCTCCAAAGGTCTACACTGGGACCAATCCTATTTAACCTATTTATAAATGGTCTGGAGAAAGGGGTAAATAGTGAGGTGGCAAAATTTGCATATGGTACTAAACTGTTCAAGATAGTTAAGAACAAAGCAGACTGGTAAGAGCTTCAAAAGGATCTCACAAAACTAGGTGATTGGGCAACAAAAAGACAAATTAATGTTAATGTTGACAAAAGCAAAGTAATGCACATTGGAAAAAATAATCCCAACTATACTTACAAAATGATGGAAACTAATTTAGCTAAAGCGGCGAGGAGTCCTGTGGCACCTTATAGACTAACCGAAGTGTTGGAGCATAAGCTTTCATGGGCAAAGACCCACTTCATCAGATGCATGTAGTGGAAATTTCCAGAAGCAGGTATAAATATGCAGGCCAGAATCAGGCTAGAGATGACGAGGTGGATCCAATCAAGGAGGATGAGGCCCACTTCTAGTAGCTGATCTGGAGGTGTGAATAGCAAGAGAGGAGAAGCTGCTTTTGTAGTTAGCGAGCCATTCACAGTCTTTGTTTAATCCTGAGTTGATTGTGTCAGACTTGAAAATGAACTGTAGCTTAGTAGTTTATATAGTTAATTTAGCTATATAACCAATCAAGAGAGATCTTGGAGTCATTGTGGATAGTTCTTTGAAAACATCCACTCAGTGTGCAACAGCAGTCAAAAAAGCAAACCGAATATTAGAAATCGTTAAAACAGGGATTGAGAATAAGACAGAAAATATCATATTGCCTCTATTGCCATGGTATGCTCACATCTTGAATACGGCATACCACCTGATCTGAAAAAAGATATATTGACATTGGAAAAAGGTCCAAAAAAATACAACAAAATGATTAGGGATTTGGAATGGGTACATAAAGGGCTCTGCCCTTCTTCTGAGTACCCCTTTGGCCGAGGGGAGACTTGTAGACTCTGCCCAGCTGTCTGTGTGAGACGAAGTGTCTGGTATGTGGCCTGGGACCAGGCCTCTTCTTACCCTGTGTTGTGGCTGCTGGGGGATAGAGAGTACCCAGGCCCACCCACTCCTCTGGGTCCCGTCCCAGGGACCCGGTAAGTAGCAGTTACCTGCTGCATATCAAAGAAGTCTGTTGCTGTCACATTCCCTGGGCCACTTCCTCAGGAAGCTGCTCAGTCCAGCCTTTTCTCTCAGGCTTTGTGGTCAGGTTCGTTCTGGACTCTGTCCAAGGTTCTGCAAGATGATGTCATTGGCTTACAGGCTAGTCTTCAGCCTGTGGAACTGGTTCTGACCAGGTCTGAAGTCCAGCTTCCACTCAGAGTTGTCCAGAGTGCTGCTGTTCTCCCAATCAGCCCATAGGCCCGCCTGGGTTGAGCTCCAGCTTGGAACTGCCAGGCCCTGGCCCAGCAGCTTCTTTTATATTGGCCTGCTGTGTCCTAATTGGCCACTGCAGAGGCCACTATTCTATCCTGCTTAGACAACCCTTCTTCTGCGCTTGTTGCTCGGGCAGCGTGCAGCAAGGTTTCCAGCTTCTGTCGGGGCCTGGTCCACTCCATCACAGGAATTAAGACTGATTTTAAAGTTTTAAAGAAATTTTAATTTTAAAGAAATTAAAAAGACTGAGATTTTTCAGTCTTAGAAAAGGGGAGATTAAGAAGAGATATGATAGAGGTCTATAAAATCATGACAGATATGGTGAAAGTGAAAAAGGAGTACTTATCTATTTTTTTAAAGGGGTACTTTATAAAAAAAGGTTGAGAAACACTGACCTAACTCTTTTTACCCAGGGGATTAGGTTGGGTTAATTATGTCTCTCATGGGTATGGGTTTTTCATACACCTGGGAGACGTAACTATGATGATGTAACTTTTTGGTGTAGACCAGCTCTGAGGTGTTCCTACACTGTAATCAGAGTTTTGACTAAACAACATGCAGACAGAGCTCTGCTAGCTTTGATCCACCTAGCTCAGATAACAGTAACAGTGAAGTCGTGCCAGCACAGGCTTAGCCACTCAAACACATACCCAGGTTCCCATTGTGTAGCTCGAGCTGCTGCAGCTTCATTGCTGTAGTTAGTCAAACTAACTAGATTGTGCATATGCACCAACTCCGTGGGTGCTCCAAGGCTGGAACAATCACAGAAAAAAAATTAGTGGGTGCTTAGTACCCACCAGCAGTTAGTTCTCTCCTCTCCTCCTGTCATTGCCTCCCATCCACTGATGACCCTGCTGATCAATTCCTCCCCTCCCTCCTAGTGCTTCCCACCTGCTATGATCAGCTGTTCTGCAGCATGCAGGAGAGAGTGAGAAGAGTGGGGAGAGGGTACATTCAGTAGAGCGGATGGAATTGGGTGGAAAGAGGCAGGACAAGGGTACTGCAGGGGCAAGAAGAGGCGAGGGTTAAGGAAGGGGGTGCATAGAAGCAACACCTAAGGCAGAGGGTGGTGTTGAGTGCAGTTATGTAACAAAAATGTCATTTTTTAAGTTACACTTTCACAATAGATTACACTACAGTGCTTGTATGAGATGAATTGAAAAATGGTATATCTTTTATCACTTTCAAGTGCAAATATTTGTAATCAAATAATATAAAAAGAACACTGTACACTTTGTATTCTGTGTTGTAAATGGAAATCAATATATTTGAATATGCAGAAAAACAACCAAAATATTTAATGCATTTAAATTGGTATTTTATTGTTTAACAGTGTAATTAAAACTGTAATTAATTGTGACTAATTTTAAAAAAATTAATTAACTGTGATTAATCAACAATGCTAATAATTACTTATGTGTGAAATGGAGACACAGATATGAAGTGACTTGCTCAGAGCCAGAAACTGAACCTAGTTCTGCTGAGGTCTCTGTAGGCAATACCATCTAAGTTGCAACATTCAGCTCTGGATCCTAGATTTCCTGCAAAATTAATGGGAGTTTGTGTCTGAGATATTAGTTTGAGATCGTTTATTTAATTGAATGAAATGGCAACAGAAAATGACAAATTTGGAATTTTTGTTGTTAGGATGGAAAACTGGCCAAAAAATAAGAGATGCCTTCAGTATTTGAAAGAATTTTAGCTTCTAACTAGTTTGATCTGTGTGTAATGCTAACAAGTGGAACCGAAACTAGAACCTCTGGAGCTTAGTGCATAAGCCTCTACAGCTTGAACTAAAAACCAGCTGGGTATCAGCTAAGGCTATAGAGCACACTCACTCTTTCTCTCTGGCAACGTCTAGACTGCAGGCTTCTTTCAGAAGAAGCTTTTCCGGAAGAGAGCTTCCAAAAAAACTTCTTCCAAAAGAGAGCATGCACGCTGCCAAAGTGCATCGAAAAAGCGATCTGCTTTTTTGAAAGATAGTGTCCAGACTGAATGGACACTCTCTCGCATGTAAGCTGTGTTTATATGGACAGAGTGGCCACCAGGGCACCTGTGCTTTTTCCTCTTTCCTCTTCTTTTGAAAGAACTCCCTCCCTCTTCCCAGTCCACATGCACCTTTTTCTGAAATAGCTCTTTTGGAAAAAGGCTTCTGCCTCATAGAAAGAGGTTTACCAACATTGGAAAAACCCCTCTGTTCTTTCTATTTTTTTCAAAAGAACATGATTGCAGTATAGATATAAGTGAAGGTTTTTTTTGGGGGGAAAACAGCTGTTTTTCAAATAAAACTCTGTAGTGTAGATATAGCTTCTATAAGTGGTCTAAGTGCCACTGAGCCTCACCCAGTAGGTCTGTGGGTTACATATGCAGTTAATTAAGTCACTTAAAAAGTCTTTGCTAGAGGTAAGAATATACCTTAAATATTAGTGTATTTATGATATGATTTTGCCATTGGGCCACCCTCAAATCTCCATTGACTTCAATGGGAATTAGGTGCATAGAGCAATTTCAGAACCAAGCCCTGCACAGCCTTTTTTCCTGCTCTTGATCTCATTTAAAGTGTGTTTTCCCTTTCTCTGTCCAGGGTGGAATCATGGGCATTGAGATTAACTGGGATTGTAACCTGGACAAATGGTTCCACCGCTGCAGTCCAAAATACAGTTTTCGTCGTCTTGATGACAAAACAACAACTGAACACCCTGGTTACAACTTCAGGTAGACGATATTTTTAAAATAATACATAGCAAAGTGTATTATCTGTATTGCTTGAGTGAATAAGAACATAAGAACGGCCATATTGGGTCAGACCAAAGATCTATCTTGCCCAGTATCCTGTCTGCCAACAATGGCCAATGCCAGATGCCCCAGAGGGAAGGATCACAAAAGGTAATCCTCATGTGATCCCTCCCCTATCACCTATTTACAGACAAACTTTACAGACTGATATGTATGTGGAGATGGGATCAAATGGGTGGAAACCAAGGGGGTTGTGGCTAGAGCGCTGGAGCCTTGGCTATTATTCTTGACTAGGCTGCAAAATTTCCATTGTGATCTTTCTTTTTTTATAATAGCTGCTGTTGTACAGATGAGCCTTACTTGCATGCACAATTTCTGTGGTTGCCTTTGCATTATCAGTTAGATTCGTAGTGCCCTGTGTGGATACAAAATTTGTATCTGCATCTGTATCCACAAAAAATGTGCTGTGGATATGCACATTGACATCCACAGATGTAGGTGCCCACAGATATAAAACAGATATCCTAAAATTTGCAGGGCTCTCAATATAAAATTTGTATCTGCATCCAATATCCATAAAAATGAGCTGCGGATATCTGTTGATTTGCAAGGCTCTATAGATTTATCACACACGCAAACAACCATTTATGCATGAAACTGGTCATTTGTGCTTGCATCTTCCAAGGCTGTGTGCACAATTCTAGTGAATTAAGGTCCCAATCCTGCAAGCTGTTCCATGAAATGGATCATTATTCCATCATTTAGAACTCCATTGAGTATGGAACACAAGTCTTCCTTTCTGAAACAGCGCTTGTGATTGCGAACCTAGCTGTGCCCATGATGTTCTGAGCCTGACCCCTCAAATCCTCTCATACATTTTTTATTACGATGTGCATTTGAGTGGAGTTACTGTTGTGCTTAGGAGCCCCCAGCCATGGACCAGGCCCCCACTTTACAAAAACACAACAAAAGGAACCTACAGTCTAAGACCAATGGCAACAAATGGGTATTGAGAGACAGATGGCGTATCACAAGGAAACAATGAGACAGTACTGGTCAGCATGGTGGGCAAGTGGTTTCAGTGTGATGGAATGCTAAAATGTTCCTATAAAATTCAATCACTTGGTGATACGGTGTGTAACATACCGTACCTGAGCTAGTAGTAGCCATACCTGGCAGTGCATTAAAATATCTTACAGAGAACATGTCTTGTGCATCCTGTCCATGATGGGAACGCTCTGGTAGTCCAGCTGTGGTACAGAGTACCAGCTTTGCAACCTACCATGTGCAAGGAAGAAATGACATGACTAAATGACTCCAACTCCCTAAGTGTTGTAAAGATTTTTATGGGCATCATAGAAGGGTTTTGAAAAGAGGACAGCCAGTTTGCTTTGTGAATGTTTATGTTTGTTATAAAATGAATGGGCAGTGTCAGAGCACCTAGGCAGGAGGTCACTCTGTAACTAACATTATTTGTATGCCTTTGGTCACAGATCTGTAGGAAGCTCGTTTTACTACAGTTCAGCACAGCTAGCTCTTTGCAAGGAAAGCCCATTCCTGGCATTGTGGAAGTGTGACCAGTCAGAGCCTGAGAAACAACCCCCAGCCCTATGAACACTGACTCCTGTGAACCCTGGCATGTCTGCTTGGGGAAGTTTACACATTGCCAGCTCATGCAATGTCATTGATAGTGTTAGTGTTGTTCACCAGTTGCTGTCAAGAGCATAGAAAACTGCCCACCCAAAGGAACAAAAGCAAAGCAAGGAGACCATTTGTGTGCAGCAGTTTAAGATCAAAGTTGTGTAATTTGTTTGTTTGTTAGTTTTAAAGCAGGGAAGTGAAGAGTAATAGTCAGTGAGTTGATGGATCTATAGATTCTAATGGAAAAATGGTCTGACAAGTCTGATGAGGCTAATTAAAACAAAACGGAAAAGAAAACTTGCCAAAAAATCCACAGTTATTTTGGAATATGCTGTTTTTCCCCAAGCACATTTACTGTTTTATGTGAAAAAGCTCCATTGTTCTTAGAATAACTCTGCACAGAGTAAATTTTTTCCTCTTGAGTGTTCAAAGATGATAAGGTAATTGCAGAGAAACTAAAATAATTCTTTGCATCAGTCTTACTGGTTGAAGATGTTAGGGACATTTCCAAACCTGAGCTATTCTTTTGCAGTGACAAATCTGAGGAATTGTCTCAGATTGAGGTGTCATTAGAGGAGGGTTTGGAACAAATGGATAAACTTAACAGTAACAAGTCACTAGGATCAGATGGCATTCACCCCAGAGTTCTAAAAGAACTCAGATGTGATATTGCAGAACTATTAACTGTGGTTTGTAACTTATCCTTTAGAAGATAGCTAACGTGATGCCAATATTTAAAAAGGGCTCTATAGGTGATCCCTGAAATTACAGACCAGTAGTCTAACATCAGTACCGGGCAAATTAGTTAAAACTATAGTAAAGAATAGAATTGTCAGATGCATAGATGAACACAATGTGTTGGGGAAAAGTCAACATGGTTTCCGTAAAGAGTAATCATGCCTTACTAATCTGCTAGAGTTCTTTGAGGGAGGTCAACAAACATGTGGACAAGGGGGATCTAGTGGATATAGTCTACTTAGATTTCCAGAAAGCCTTTGACAAGGACCCTCCCCAAAGGCTCTTAAATAAAGTAAGTTGTCATGGGATAAGAGGGAAGGTCCTTTCATGGATTGATAACTAGTTAAAAGACAGGAAATAAAAAGTGGGAATAAATGGTCAGTTTTCAGAATGGAGAGAGATAACTCGTGGTATCCTCCAAAGGTCTACACTGGGACCAATCCTATTTAACTTATTTATAAATGGTCTGGAGAGAGGGGTAAATAGTGAGGTGGCAAAATTTGCATATGGTACTAAACTGTTCAAGATAGTTAAGAACAAAGCAGACTGGTAAGAGCTTCAAAAGGATCTCACAAAACTAGGTGATTGGGCAACAAAAAGGCAAATGAATGTTAATGTTGACAAAAGCAAAGTAATGCACGTTGGAAAAAATAATCCCAAGTATACATATAAAATGGTGGGATCTAATTGAGCTATAACCATTCAAGAGAGAGAGCTTGGTGTGATTATGGCTATTTCTCTGAAAACATCCAGTCAGTGTGCTGCAGAAGTCAAAGAAAATGGAATGTTAGGAATCATTAAAAAAGAGATAGAGAATAAGAGAGAGAATATCTTATTGCCTCTACATAAATCCATGATAAACCAACATCTTGAACACTGCGTACCAAAGTGGTCACCTCATCTCAAAAAAGATATATTGGTAGTGGAAAAGTTCCATAAAAATGCAACAAAAATGATTAGGGATTTGGAATGGGTGTTATATGAAGAGAAATTAGAAAGACTGAGACTTTTCAGCTTAGAAAAGAGGAGACTCATGGGGGATACAACAGAGGTCTATAAAATCATGGCAGACATGGAGAAAGTGAAAAAGGAAAAGTCATTTACTTGTTCCCATAAGAACTAGGGGTCATCAAATGAAATTAACAGATAGAAAGTTTAAAACAAGCAAAAGGAAGTTATTTTTCACACAGTGCATAGTGAGCCTGTGGAACTCCTTGCCAAAGGATGTTATAAAGACCAGGACTGTAACAGAGTTCAAAAGAGAATTATATAAATTCATGGAAGTTAGGTCCATCAATGCTTATTTGCCAGGTTGGGTAGGAATGCTGTCCTTGGCCTGTGTTTGTCAGGGTCTGGAAATGGATGACAGGAGAGGAATCACTTGATGCCTGTTCTGTTCACTCCTTCTGGGGCAATTGGCACTGGCCACTGTTGGAAAACAGGATACTGTGTTAGATGGACCTTTGGTCTGACACAGTATGGCTGTTCCTATGTTTTTATGATGGGGCTAAATTCTGCTCTCACTTACACTGTTGTAAACTAGGAATAATTCCACTGAGTTCACTAAAACTCCTCTAATTTGCACTGGTGTAATAAGATAGACCAGTGTCTGCCCTATAGACCTCTCATTCCTGTACATGTCAGGAGAGCTTTTCAGTAGAGATCTTGCAAAACTGTTGTTCGTGTGAGTCAGATTTACTTATATAATGTAGCTGTGATGACTTCAAAATGAGTATTTGGGCGAATAAGGATTGCATGGTTGGGCCATACCCTCAACAAATTAAAACTAATTTTACGTGTGGTGGAATGTAAAATGGTAAAGTGCAAAATAAAAGGTATTAAATAACTTGTGAATTCTTGAATAGGTCTGGGGAGCAATAGGTCCTTCTATGATGTCCAGGGAACCTTTGTCACAGTAGATTGAGGCTGCATAAGGATAATCATAGGGGGAATGTGTTTCAGGGACCTTTTTATCATCTGAGTGATGATAAAGTTCTGGAAGGTAAGTTATTCCAGGCCCTGACCATGCAGATTGCTCTGCGCAGGTGAATCAGTGCCTGCATAGAGCTACATTAATGAGTTTAAAAGGGAATTTTTCCATAGACTTAAATAGTATCAAGATTAGTCACCAAATGTGAAGAACTATTTGAGATACAATGGGCCACAGCCCTGCTGGACATGAATGACATTTTTATATATCAGATCAGAGTACAAAACTTTTGCAAGGAAGAAAGTTTCTCTGACATTGTAAGCAAATGTAAAATGTCCTCTCCTCCAGAGGAAAGAAAAGCTATGGGGAGGGGAGATACTATCTCATCCTGAATACACTGGTAAAACCTCAAAATAGAATGTTACAGAGCAGCAGGCATCAACGGCAGCTCAGCCAAACGCTGGCCAGCAGAACATGCCTCAGTTAGAGATCGCAGAACCGTTGAACACAAGATAAAAGAGTGTTTCATGTCTGTGCAGTCAGGGAAAGCAGAACTCATTACATTGTATATCGATGAGTGAGTCACTGCCTTCAGAACAGAACTCAGCAAAGGGGAAGTTAATGAGCACAAGACATGGAATGCAGATTAAAAGCACTTCAGAGTTCTGCAGAACAGATATAGGAGGAGGCTGTGCTACAGCAGGTGGGAGTCAGCAAAAGCTGTCTGGTGGGTGATCTGCAGGTATCAAGGGATTGACAGACACTGCCTGCCTTGGACTGCTTTAGGAAACATTGCCTTTTTGGGTCCTACGTCAAAGGGGACCGTAGGAAGTGGGCAGGGTGGCACTCAGCAGGAAACTCTCTGCACCTTGCAGGAGCAGTCCCAGCAATTCCTGTAAGTCCTGACATTTCTAATGAGAACCTGCTGTGCTGGATAAATTGCTTCTTGAAGAGCAGTGTTTGAATGCTCAGACATGTTGGACCAAACCCATTGGTCCTGCCTCTGTTTTTGTTCAGGCCATAAATTCCGCCCCACAGCCATTTGCCTGTATAAGGACTGTGTAAAAACAGCCTTGTGGTCAGTTGCCTCCCTCTGAGGGAAGACCCATGGGAGGGGCTAGGGGAAGAAATTTGCAGGGGATTCCTCCAGTGACCAGACTGCAGGGCCCACACATCAGTTCCAGGACATTACCAGGAGGCCAGGAGCATCGAAGTGAAGACCCTCTGCCTCTGTGTCCCCTTCATTCTCCCGCATTCCACTTCTCTGCCCCTGGGGCTCCACTGGAGCCATTCTCACAAGGCTTCCTAAGCCAACAGCTGCCCTTGAGTCCTGCTTTTCGAGGGGACCCCCCACATAAAGTAGGAAGCCAACCTCACAGGAAGGGTGAGGCTGGGGCTGTACCACTTCTCCCGCAGAAAGTCCTCCTGCCTCAGATGTTTGTTCTACTTGCTTGGATCCATTACATCTAGGGTGAAGGGGAAACACTGCTGCACAATCATCCTGCTCTGCCCTTGGCAGCATAGTTACTGCAGTGCAGCATGAGCCACGGAGGGGCCCTGCTTGGCACAGAGTCTCCTGATTGGGTACGTGCTAGGAATTGAGGGAAGCAAAATGCAGAGTGCAGCTGCTACTCGACGTCAGCCCCCTGGATTTGGTGACAAATACAGTCAGAGCCCCAGCTCAGCAGCATACCCACAGAGGTGCTTCAATGAGACAGGGCAAATGGAAACCTCACCTCTGCTCCCCGTTTTTTGCCATCCATTTTAGGTTCTAACAAGTGTGTGTCTTCTTAGATAGAGGAACTGGAGGTAGAATATGACCCATGGAGAGCAATTCCAAACTGGATTGTCAGGTCATTCAGTGGTTCTGGCGGATGTGGCTCCAGCTACTGATGAGGGTAAAGATTCATTGAAACCCAGGAAGAGAGAATAGAGAGTAATCAGAGAGCAGAGGGCTGAGCTGGTGGCATGTCCAATTGAACACAAGCTGTTTTACCAGAGATTTTGGTTTGCTTGGGAGACTAACCACTAAATAAAATTGGCATTGGCAGTGACAGTGCGACATTGAATTATTTTCTCTCCATAGAGCCAACACCTGTTTACCACACTGAAAAAAATCTCATGTGATGATTCCAAGAGAAATGGTACGAATGTTGGTATTGGAGTTCAGATCTGAATGGCATTGAACATTTCTCAATATATCTGTCAGGCTACATCTACCCTGCAGGAATTTGTCAGCAGAGGCAATGGAAATGAAGCACTCATTAGCATTTCTTGCACTCTCATTTGCATAGTCTCTTCTGATCCCTTTTGTTCCACAGACAAGCAGGCAAGGGAAGTGTCCGGGAGAGGGGCCTGAAGCAGCCTGGCCTTCCATGGGGGCCACACACACACACCTGCACCTGGCAGCGCTGTCTTCAAGAGCAGGTGGTTCCTCAAGCATGCAGGCATGTCTGTGTGCTGTGTGCGGCACTTCTCGGCGTGCTTGGGGTCGTGCATGCGCCTTTGTGCCCACCCTGCTTCCAGCGGTGTCTGGTGGTGGGAGGGCATCACCACAGGGGTCAGACATGTGTGGGGTCTCCACACAGCCTGTGAGCACGAGCCTGTGGGTGCTCCGGGGCTAGCTCCTGAGGCAGCGTGGTGCACACTGCCACTGTGCGTGCTTGCATGTGCATGGAGTATAGAACACTGCCCAGGCCAAGTGACTGGTCGCTCTCCATCCCTTCTGCACCCGCCTCCCCCGGCCTCTGTGTGTGTGTAAAACTGACAGCACTCACCTGATGATCCCTCCCTGGCGTCAGAGGATGCCTGGGAGATGTCCAGGCCTGGGGTGCTGACTCCAGGGTGGGGGCGACAATACTGGCCGTGTCCTCCTCCTCCTGCAGCTGCTGTTTGTCCTCTTCCTCATCCTCTTCCTCCTCCTCATCAAAGAACTCTGGACGGGTGATCAAGGGCATCTCAAGTCCTGAGTCCGCCATTATGGGTGGGGAAAGGCCTTCACCACCCCCCAGGATTCTGTACAGCGCCTCGTAATATGGGCACAAGTATGCTCCTGCCCCGGAGCGAGAGCTGTGGAATTCCATGGCCCTGGCATATCCTTGGCACAGCTCCTTGACTTTGCTCCTGACTTGGTCCAAGGGTGGTGTTCCCTCTCGGCTAGAGCCTCCACCATCCAGCCATAAATGTCAGCATTCCGCCTCCCGGTGTGCGGATCCTGCAGAGTGGCCTCTTGCCTGCACAGCTCTGGGAGGGACAGAATCTCTGCCCCAGACCAGGAGGGAGCACGGCATTTGCTGCCCCTCGCTGGGTCCCAGAGGCCTGTGAGGGCCAGGGGATCTCGGGGGGCTTGTTGCTTGGCCATACCTCCGAGTTGTGTGCCAGGGATAGCAGCGTGGTCAGGGTGATGGTCCACAGCTGGCTTTCTGCCACAAGGCTTGTCCTGGGTGCCTGCAGCCAGAGCTGGCCTTAGGCCGATTCGACCAATTCGACCAATTGAATCGGGCCCCGCGCCTAAGGGAGCCCCGCACCCTTGAACGCGGAAGTGCCGGCTGGCATTACAATTCAGAGCCAGGGGCCCTGCTCCACCATTATGTGGAGCTGGGTCTCTCCCCCCGGCTCTGCCTGGAGCGGGCCCTGGCTCCCCCTGCCGGCCCCCCCCATGCGTCCTCCCACCCCCAACCCCGGACCGTCCTGTGGGTGGCTCTGTGTAGCTCCCCTTCACCGCCTGCTGCAGCCTATGTACGGTGTTGCAGGTGGGCGGGGCACAGGCGTGATGTCACGTCACGCCCGGGATTTTAAAACTGCTCGGAGGCACACCGCATGGCTGCCTCCGGATTCGAACTGTGGGGCCTGAGCGCAGACTCCGGCCCCACAATGTGGAAGGCAGAAGGTAGGGAAGGGGCTTGTGCAGCGGGGAAGGGGCTAGGGAAGAGGCTTGGGGGGGCTTGTGTAGTGGGGGAGGGGCTGGGGAAGCGGCTTGGGGGGCTTGTGCAGTGGCGGAGGCAGAGGGATGGGGAAGGGGCTTGTGCAGCGGGGGAGGAGCTCAGGAAGGGGTTTGTGGGGAGGGGAAGGGGGGTTAGGGGCCTTGTGCAGCAGGGGAGGGAGAGGGGAAGGAGAAGGGGCTTGTGGGGTGGGGAAGGGGAAGAAATGAGAAGGCACCAAGAGACAAATGGCAGGGGGCCAAGTGCAGACAATGAGGGAAAGGACAGGAGGGGAGGTGTCCGTGGGAGGGGGGACAGGGTGATGCTGGGAGAGGAGAGGAGAGAAGAGGGGAAGGGCATTGGGGGCTAGAGGGGGAGGGGAAGATGCTGGGAGAAGGCTTGAAAGAAGGGGTGGGCATGAGGAAGGTGGGAGGGCACAAATCATGTGTGAGGGCACAGAGGGGCAGGAGGAGAACGGGGCAGAGGGTGGTGAGGGGGTGGGCCTCAGGGAAAAAGAGGGCAAAGGGGGCAGGGGCAGTGAGGGAAGGAGGAGGCACCAGGAGGGTGCAGGGCTAAGGGAAGGTGCAGGTGCCAGGGGATTCTGGGGTGAAGCAGAAGGGCAGACACCTGCAGGGGAGGGACCAGCACCAGAGGAGAGAGGCAGGGCAGGTGTGTAGACGGAAGTGTTGGAAGAGGGGATGAGGAGGGATAGCTCACTTGATCAGAGTGGGGCTATTGGAGGAGTGGGCACAGGGGGGAGAGAAGGGCTGGTGGAGGGGGGCAGGGTGCAGGAAGGCTGAGGGCAGTGAGAAGGGCAGGAGTCAGGATAGTAGAAGAGGGTGAGTAGTTGGGGGGGCAGCAGACACCAGGGGAGATGATGGAGCAAGGAGAGGAGACATGGCAGCAGAGAGAAAAGGTAAAGGTTTAAAAATATTTATGAATAACTTGGTATGCTGCCCATGGCCAGTTTGTTTGTGCCCCGTGGTGCAGTTTGGGTTTATGTGGGGAGCAACACGTGGCTGGCGAGTGGGAGCCAAAACAAAAAAGTAGTCAGTGTAATGATCTTCTGTTGATATGTGTTTTAGTAGTTCAATTCTTGGAAGCCTAATCCGAACTAGCTAGTTCGTGCTGCGTGTAGCCACGCGGCACGGGGTCCGAACTAGCCGGCATTTAAAAATGGCGCCGGCCGGCTTTCTGCAAATGAAGCCCGGGAAATTCAAATCCCGGGCTTCATTTGCAACTCCGTATGACTACATTAACCCCCCTAGTTCGAACTAGGGGGGTAGTGTAGACGTACCCTTAGATACTTGAAAGCTGCCCTCATGTCCCTTTTCGGTCTTCTCTTTTCCAAGGTAAACAAGGCCAATTTCTTCAGCCTTGCCTCATATCTCATGTTCTCTAGTCCTTTCATCATTTGTGTTGATTTTCTCTGGACTTTCTCCAGTTTCTCCATGTTTCCTGAAATGTGGCGCCCAGAACTGGACATGATACTCCAGCTGGGGCCTAATGTAGATGGCTCATTCCCTGCCTAGGGGACGTGAGACTGGGTGGGTTAATTTCCAGTCCTCCTGTTTATTCTTTTCCTAAGGCAGGAGGGCACGGTAGTTCTGATGGGGGCTCTGCAGGAAGGCAGCCCGCACTGCCCCCTGCTTGAAACTTTGTGCAGGTGTTAAACAGCTGTCCAGCCCACCCTAGAGGTGACTGCATTTCAGTGTGCCTGAAGCAACACTGCACCAGCAATGGACAGGAGAATGGCTCCCGGGCATGGCTTGCTCATGACTGCTTCAGTCCCATTGATGGGCCTCAGACTCTTTCCTTCCACTCCCCTGCTTTGCAATGGGGCTGTAGACTCTGGGGGAGAGGGGTGGAGGCAGGCAGAGGTGTCTCCCTGCAGCAGATGTAGACACGTCTCTGTATTAATCATTCTCTCATTGAAGTTTTTAGCTTTGTAGTGAGTCCTTTTACATGGAAACTGTATTACGTCTTGGTAGAATAGTCCCTAGGACAAGTGAGGCAGAGACTGTCCCTGTGGGGTGAATGAGGTGGGAATGTATAGAGTGGAAGGTGAGCACCTCTGGGCAGTTGCAAAGGTTGGAGAGGGGATGGAAGCCAGATCCAAGATCAATGAGCCCTGGGAAGTGGGCCCATTGAAAAGAGACAGGACCTAAGGATGCCTTGGGAGTCAGCAGCAAGGGCCTGCTTTGGGAAGCCCCCTCTTTGGAGGTGAATGTGGCAGCATTGAGACACCACCCAAAAGCAGGTGCCACAGACACTAACTGCAGATTCATGGGACGGCTCTCACAGATCTTGCACATGCATAAGAGGATAGATCTGCGGGGGGGGGGGGGGGGGGGCAGTGGCGTAGTGAGGGGGCCAAAGGTGTCAGTTGCCCTTGGGAGAAAAATAATGTAAAATTTAGTTAAAAATAGATGTCACACGTTTTTTAAACTATATCTCCTGCCTTTTGTCTATTTTTGTCTCTTTAGGCCCCCAGTTAAAATTTTCAAAAGCACTTGAGTGACTAAAGTCATTTTTGAAAATTGGACTTGGAAATCTAAGCTCAGATTTTCAAAGGTAATTAAGCTCCTAAAGAGACAGTTGCCAACTCTGATCTTCAAAGATATCTATCTGATCTTTACACATCTTTGAAAATCTTGTCATAAGTGTCCTAGTCAGTTCTGAACGTGAGATGTAGGAGCCCAGTCCTAATTCCTTCAGGCTTTTTTTTTTTAAATTTGAACATTTATCTACACTAATTCCCCTCCTTTCTCTTTCACTACCCAATAAATGCATGATCAAATTGATAGGTGTTTTGTGACTATGCTGACTTGAGAGTGGAAAGATTTCATATTGTCATGTATGATTCCTGGTAACCCATCTCAAATATGAAAAACTAGGTTGATACCTGTTCATATCAGGAGCTGTTGAATTCAGTTCACCATTTGCAGTATCTCATTAGGATGTTTAGTGGAGAAGATATTGTTGTTGTTTTTTTAATTTACTGTGGGCAAAGCATGGGCTCACAAGAATTCCTCCATTGTTTTACCATGAGTCTCAAAACATTTGGTGTTTTTCTAAAGGCCTGGAGTCAAATGATTATGTAAAAATCTCAGCTTTCATTTACAAAAAGTTCTCTACTTCTGGGCCTCACAGCTAAGGAGGAAAGTTTTAAAACATGAACCCTAAATACTCAAGAAACAAAAGGCCAATAAAAATCCAACTTGTTTTATTTTTAAAAAATCTTATGATTTGTAGACCATTCTCATAACTTTGTGTAGGCGTTCCTTGTGATTTTTGGGTTGGCAATACTGCTCTTTGGTGAATTTAGAGAGGTCTCTCCCTTCAGTTTCCCTTTCCACCCTCCTTTTTTGTCACAGGGCATCAGAGAATCATAGAGACAATGGAGAGTAGGGTGAGTCCATGACTATGGTTAATGACTGGTCAGGGTGACTAACTATTATCAGCCAGTGGTCTGAATGAGCTATCTACTGCCATCTGTTAATCAACTGTAGGAAAAGGCTTCAGGAGCAGACTTATTTATATAGACAACCTACTTTGCCACAGAGATCAGTAGACACACTTGCTGTGTCAAGGTGATCAATTTTGGCTCTTTGGGGTTGAAATTCACTTAAGACTTGGAGCTGGGAGAATGAAATGTTGTTATCCATATTGTATGACTAAAAGGTTAAAGACCTGAACTTAATATGACCTGGCTTAGGGTCTACCATAACTTGAACACTAAGCAGAGGATAGTGAGTAACATCTAACTGAAAGTCACAGAAGATGGAAACAGGTTTTATTTCTGGTGGTGTAGAGTCTATTTGGGAGTCCTCAATTATATCTGACACTTTACATCCAGGCTGTGTCTACACTGCACCCCTTTTCCGGAAAAGGGATGCAGATGAGACAAGTCGGAATTGCAAATGAAGCAGGGGATTTAAATACCCCCCGCTTCATTTGTATAAACATGGCTGCTGCTTTTTTCCGGCTTGGGGCTTTGCCGGAGAAAAGTGCCCGTCTAGACGGGATCTTTCGGAAAATAAAGCCTTTTCCGAAAGGTCCCTGATTCCTCTTAAAATCAGGAATAAGGGACCTTCTGGAAAAGGCTTTATTTTCTGAAAAATCCCGTCTAGCCTGGTGCTTTTCTCTGGCAAAGCCCCGAGCCGGAAAAAAGCGGCAGCCATGTTTATACAAATGAAGCGGGGGGTATTTAAATCCCCTGCTTCATTTGCAATTCCGACTTGTCTCATCTGCATCCCTTTTCCGGAAAAGGGGTGCAGTGTAGACACAGCCCCAGTGTTTAAAGGCACAGCTGACTAGAATCAGTTGAGAGTCCTTGCCTTGTCTCAGTGATCGCTTGAGCAAAAATCATTGATAAAATCTTGTGTAGACTGACCTTGGACTCAACATGCAGGCAATATGTGTTGAAGGGCAGTGCAAAAGAGGCAATGGTGGTGAGGTACCATATTACCTAGTGAGATCATTGGTGCTGAAATCACTAAGGACTGGAATTTGACCACAGAACTGTCACTTTCTTAACAAAGACTCCATTCTTGCCATTTAAAAAGTAAATCAATGTAACAGAAAACTGCAACACTCTCTAGTAACTTTTTAAAAATAAAACTTTAAACTTTATTGACAAAATTGAATAGTTTACAATTGAAAATATTTGACCTACACTTAAGGCAACTGATTTAATTTTGTGTAAAATTGTGCATAATAAAGGATGGCATTTTTTTAAAAAAAATGTTCAATTATATAGATAAACATTTTGATCAGATCTACTTCTGATGTGATATTTGTGTGTGTTTGTGGTTTGTTGTGGGGTTTTTTTTAATCAACAAAAAATCCTGGGGGGGAAGGGGCCACCAAAATGGTTTGAATTGGGCCCTGCACTTCCTAAAGCCGGCCCTGCCTGCAGCTTTAGGAGCTGGCAGGAGACAGGAACTATAGAGTTGTGATTAGTATGGATGGAGTGTCCACCAAGGCACCTGTGTTATTTCTTGGAGGCCTCTTCTTTTGAAAGAAAACCCTCCTCCCCGTCCACACACGCCTTTTTCCAAAAGGACTCTTTTGGAAAAGGTGTTCTTCCTTGTAGAAAGAGGAGTACTGCTGTCAGAAAAAAAACTATTCTTTCGATTTACTTTTGGAAGAATGTCATTGCAATGTGGATGTAATTCAAGTTTTATCGGAAAGATGGCCATTTTTCCAAAAAACTCTGTAGGGTAGACATACCCTGAGTTATCCTTGCAGCTAATACTTTCATGGATGCTTGGAAACAGAGCAGCAGAAATGACTAGAAACCCCCAAACAACAAAGTGGTAAAAGCACCAGTGCCTGGGAGACAGTAGGGTTCCCACCATTGCCAGGAACTGAAATCTTGAGATCCTAGGATTTTCTTTCTGCTTTTCCAGTAGCTGATGGCTTCTCCAGAGCCTTTACTCAAAAAGTCACCTTTTGATTCCGCACCGAAGAACCCTTTCTGCACATTGCTCTGATTTTTCTAAGCTTCTTGTTTGATTTTTGACAGATTTGCGAAGTACTACAAACTCCCCAATGGAAAGGAGGAGCGGACACTGATCAAAGCCTATGGAATACGATTCGACATCCTCGTCTTCGGCACAGTAAATGCAACCCTCTTTCTCATCCCGGCTGCAAACCTGCGTGCTTCCAAAAAGAAAGGAGAATTTCTGACCCTTTGGCAAAAATAACTCCAGTAATAACAGTACAGCCCTTATGGGAGAAAGCTCTTCCTAGTGATTACAGCAATGACTGTGGGGTGACCTGGTAACAATCTTGGTTCTGACGGTGACTTTCTCTGTCACCTTGGACAAGTCACTTCCCCTCTTTGTAGCTCAGTTCCCCTATCTGTAAAACAGAGGTCGTGCTCAGTACCTGTTTGCACTGAGGTTATTGGAGGGGAGGTGCCATTAAAGGGCATGGTATAATTATTACATATTATCCCTGTTAAGAAAGAGTTTGACATCTTCAAAACACTACAGAAATGGAGGACCACTTTTGCAAGGAGTTCAGAATCCTAGGCACTTTGCAGGATCAAGTCTTATCCAATGCATCTTCAAACTCAGCCTTGCCATGGGGTGGGAGCAGAGATCAAGGCTTGGTCTCTAGGCTGGCAGGTTAGGTACCACTCATAGGTCTGAGCATGAGGGAGGAGCAGATAATGCGGTTGGGCCCTTTTTAAAGTGGAAACAATGTATCCAGAAGAGAGTACTGCTTCTTTCCTGCTGTCAGAAGCTGAGAGGAAGAAGTTCCTACTGAAGGGGGAGAATCAGTGAAGAGAGAACATTTGTGTCATTGTTGATTTGTACAGGTGAGGACTTCTTACCTATTTCTGGTTCCCTTTCCAGCTGGGAAGGGAACCTTGGGAAAAGCAACTGGCTGTGATTGGAAGAAGACAACTGGTCCTTCCAGCAGAGAGTGACAGGGCTAAAAGGGAATCCTTAGCTCCCAGTTGGATGCAGTAAAACAACCCTTTAATTTAAACACATTCCACCCAGTTAGGTACTTGAAGTCCAATCAAGTCAGACAAGCTAGAAACCTTGCATATGTCACAGCTTTGGCTGAGCCCAGTCATGCAGCAACTGTTGCTGTTCTTCAACAAACTGACGGGAGATGGTCTGAATTCAAATTACTCTCTTCTGCTTTGCCTCAGGCTGGACAGTTTAACATCTTTGAGCTGCTGGTATACATCGGGTCTGTGCTGTCCTATTTTGGCTTGGTAAGAGATTTATTTCCTGTACTGATGGAACTGCTTTGGAGATGCAGCCTCATTAAGAAAATGGAATCACTGCTTTCTCTTCTTTTGCATGCAGGCTCAGTTCCTTATTGATTTTCTTATTACTTCATACACTTTTCCCTGCTGCAAGGCATCCATCAAGAAATATTACTTCAGGAAGAAGTGCGAGTCTGCTCCGGGGCCAAAGTGGGTAAGGGATGCAATTAACTGCTTGAATAGTAGGAAAATATAGTGTATTGTGTCCTTCACTGTGCCCTTCATCAGGTCTTTGTGGATTCATTCCCAACACACAGCTGGTCTGAGTTCTCCTACACCCAGTGTGCACCTTGCAGGAGTGGGTTGCATGTGGAGAGTGATGTGAGTAGAATAGTGGACTTCAGCACTGCAGAACTCCTTGTAGACAGCTACATAGAAAAGTGGCCAGTGGGTCCTTATAATTAGGGATCCAAACTTCCTTCCTCAGCCAGCCAGTACCCCAAAAACCTCCAGGCACAGGGCCTCTGGGAAACCCCACAGAGCCAGTCTCTGCAGTTTGTGGAGGCTGTGGACTCAAGGCCTGAGCATGGGCAGCAAGTTCTATGGGATCCTGGTGCAATATTCTTGCTCTGAAGCGCAACTCCAGCCAGGTGTCTCAACAGCCACTACCAACAGCACAGCGGGGCTAGATTGGCTTCCCACTGCTTGCTTCACTCAGCTGTCGGCACATTCCTGTGGTCCCCAAGAGGAAGAGGTGTTTCCTATTGTGAGCATCAATAGGAATCTGTGGGGGTGGTTTCCACAGGTCCCAAAGCTGTCACACGGGGTGAAGTTATGTAATGATTGGGCTGTGGGTTGAGAACCACAGTGGTAGCGGGAGGGTTGTCTTCAATGGGAGTTTCCTCCCGTCAGGGGCAACGTGTGGGGAGGGGAGGCACACGACTCCCCAAATGCTATGGGTGGGAGGGACAAGAGGCCAGAGCTTCTGGCTGGCCCTGGGGGACTAGCAAGAGTCTAGTACTCACATCAGGGGTTGGACCCATCATACACACTTAAAATGGCAGGGGGAAGATGAGCAGCATGGCTCTGCTCCCCTGGCTGCTGGCCACGTCACTTGGGTGGAGAGCGGGACTGATCGTCTGCATTCATTGCCAGCAAGTGGAACAGTGTGACCGGCAGCCAAGGGAGTGGAGCCCCATTGCTCCAGTTTCCCTTGCCACTGTTGGTAAGGGCAGGGGGGAAGGGCAACCTCTGCTGCTCATGCCAGAGCCCTGCTACAACTCCAGACTGCATTGCTCAGGGGAGGGAGCTTGGAGCAAGTGGGATAGAGGCAGAGAAAGGGCAGGTAGAAGTGGGGAAGAGGCAGGACCTAAAGACTCGCTAAATCAAACTCAGAGGCACCCTTGTTGGTGGCTGGTACTCCTGCTTTTGCAAGGAGTAAGGGAAACCCATCAGCCTCCTGCTGTGGAAACTAAAAACAAGGTACATTGACTCCAGCTACATAATTAATGTAGCAGGAGTTGTATATCTTGATTCGGTGTTCCCTTTTACTGTAGATCTGGGGTAAGAAAGTTACATGCCCGAATCTCAGCTCAAAAGCTTAACTCTAAAGCCTTGTAGAATCTAACTCCCACTTGCAGCTCCATCCTCCTCTCTTCCCGCTCCCTGGGCTCCAGCCAAAGCTAACACCTGATTGTTCCCTTTATCTTCCTTACCTGCTCCCAATGCCCTGCCTTCTTCCATGCTACCCCCTATAACTTCAGCAAGATTTTTATCTGAGTGAGACAGGATTCTAGTTATGGGTCAGATCAATAGAGTGTAAGTCCTGAGTATGTTAAATAAATATGCCAGCTGAGGATTCTAATGTCTTTTGTCTCACAGACCTTGATGTACGTGTCATTTGTTGATGAGCCACACATTATTCTGGTAGACAAACAGTTGAGGACAAGTCTACAGAATGTTAAAGGCGAGATTGTTCAGGTAAACGCAAGCCTTTACTTTGTTGGCTTTGGGGATGTATTTTGTGAATGACTTACGTTTTCTCCCCAAGTTTTTAGCTAAATTTTGGAAGAACTACTCTTGTGATCTTGGGAAGTGTCTGAAGTTGACTGTGTTGGGAACTTGCCTGGAAACTAAAAGGTCTCTTTTGTAGGTGTTCTTACTCCTGTGTGAAACAACTTGGGGTACATCTCCATAGCAATAACAAACCTGTAGCACAGAGGCCACATCTATGCTATAACACAGGGGTGGGGAACCTTTTTGGGTTGGGGGCTGCTGACCCACAGAAAAGTCAGGTGGGAGCTGGACACAAGTGAGAAGCAAAATAAAAAAAACAACCTTCACTGAAATGGCCCCAGACTGAGAAGGAGAAAGACATTCCTCACATTCCCCTCATACACTAGAGCCTAGGAAGGCCCAGCCTAGTAGATTTTGTATGCTCCAGCTGTGCAGGGCAGCAGGGTGGGGCTGGAGTGCTAGGGTGGGCTCCCCAGTGCGGGGGAAGGGGGGAGTGAGCCTTGGGGGCCAGAACCAGGCAAGCTATGGGCTGCATCCAGCTTAGGTTTCCCACCCCTGCTATAACAGAAAGACAACATAAGCTATGCAATTTCAGCTACATGAATAACATAACTGGAATTGACATGCGTTGAGTCGATTTACCAGGGTTCTGCACTGCAGGGAATCAACGGGAGAAACTCTCCCATTGACTTCCCTTGCTCTTTTAATCCACGGTAGAGTTATAGGGTTGATGGGAAAGCAATCTGTGGTCGGTTTGGTGGTCTTAACTAGACCCATTATATTGACTGCCAGTGGATCAATTTCAGAGCATGGATATGAGCTGTGAGTGTAGATGTAGCCAGAGTCTCAGAGCCAGGATCGATTGACCTGAACTTGTGGGGATAGAAATAGCAGTGCAGACTTATGGGCTCAGGCTGGAACCCTGGCCTTGAGACTCTCCCCCATGGTGGGTTTTCAGAGACTAGACTGCAGCCTGAGTCCTGTGAGCCTGAGTAAGCTGACCCAAACCAGCTGCAGCCGATGCCACAGCTCTTGTATTGCAGAATTGACATACTCCTTGGGAGTTCTCAGTCCCATTGGGTGGCTGTTCACATCACAAAAAGACCACCACTATAATTGGCACTCATTGGATCTCTTCCTGGCTGTCTCCAGAGACAAGCCAAGGATCAGAAAATAGACATTCTCATCCAGTGCTAATAATACATAATGCAAGGATTAAGGAACATGGACAGACATGCATGGGGTAAACTTCTCCTGCAGAGGCCCGTGCTGTGACTACAATATGGATAAAAGACTCCTTTTACCCACCTTGTCTCTCTAATGTCTTCAGCTACAACAATATTGCATACAATCCAATCCCCAATGCAGCCAGTCATTGGGGAAAAACATACAAAACCTATTTAAAATAATATTCTGAGCCTGCTGCTTGTGAGGTGGGAATGAACTATAAAGGTATGTTCTGCATTAGAATTCAAACCCTAAATGGTTCATTTACCTGATCTGCCTCTTTACTGTTGTTATATCTGGGCCTGTAGCATTAAATGTGAAGGTTGAGCAGTTAGAATCAAATCTGTGAATACCCAGGGATTCTCTGATGACAGGTAAGTGCAGATGCTGACACAGAGCAAAGAAAATGCTGGATTTTCTCATTTTCACTATGTCTCCTCTGATAATGTTTTGGCTGCAGAGATACACTGGGGATTTTACTGACATGATCAAGCTCACAGCACAGTCTCCTCATCACATCCCTGCCTTAGCACAAGCCCATGAGATGCAGCCCATTGAAAGTAAAGGGGAAACTTCTCCATCCCATGACCGGCCTTCTTGGTGCTGCTGTGGGAGATGCCATCAAACGCAGGCTTTCCGGGAGCAACTCTGTTGCCGAAGAAGAGAAGGGTCATGCATTACAACCTCGGCTTTGTTTGAGCAGCTTGTTCTTTCTAGATCAACACTGGAGTTTATCCTGCTTTACAAAGATCCCTTGTTGGACTTGAATACTGAGACTGTCAATAACCAGCTTCGTCACTGTGCTTACAGACAGTACATTCACTGGCGTTTTGGCTCTGCTGAGATGGAGAGCAGTGCCCTGATGCCGAGCTGCTGCAGGTGGAAGATCAGAGAAACTTATCCCAGTGAGGATGGCAATTACACTGGTTTGGAGGTTCAGAAATAAACTTTATTAAGTATCAACCATGAGATAGCTTCAGCACCACAATCCAGTTTATTTCTCACAGTCAAGCCTTGTTAATTTCTCTTAGGAGACATTTCTAAAAGAAAAGGGTTTGATTTCCAGTTTGCTGCTGTGTGCTTGAATTCCATATGCTATTGTGTTAATGTGGCAGTATTACCTAGTGTTTAGCACAGGCAGCTGAGAGTCAGGAGTCTTGGATTTTGTTCCTCACTCTGCCACTGACACGATCTCTGTCCTTGGATAGGGCACTTGGCCCATAGTTTTCAAATGCAGCTCCAATTTTTGTATGCTCAGTGTTGGATACCTTGGCCCTGATGTTCAGAGATTCTGAGTACTCAACACTCTAACTGAAAACTAGATTGTGCCAACAACTGTCTGAAGGTGGGAACCCAAACATTCAGAAAACCAAAATTAGAGGACATTTGAAAATTTGACCCTTAGCCTCTCAATGTCTCAATTTCCCCATCTGTCAAGCCTGGGATAATACCTACCTTAGTAAAAGGCTTTTGAGCCTTGGATGAAAGATGCTTTAGAACTATAGAGTATTATAGCTTGCTTGGGCCCAGTCCTTCAAACCATTATTCATGTGAGTGGTCTGTAGTCAGACAAGCAATCCTAAGGAGAACAGGCTTGTGGGATTGGGCCCCCTGTGTGTGTGTATTTTATGTACAAAGTCATGCACAAATTATGTGAGATTTTAGATTCTTTCAGATTTGTGGTCAATCAAATCTGTTATCAGAGGAAACCAGCTCACCTTGAGTGATATTAGTAACACAGGAGAAGCGTTTTTAACTGCAGTTATTATGTGGAAAAGTGATGGGCAACCAAGTCTTGTGAGTGGGCTGCATGAGTAGCCATCCTTCATCTCAGTGGGCTGCAAGATTGAAATTGCACTAACCATGTGCACTAACCATGACCCTAAGAATAAAATTAAATGCATTACACTTGATTCTCTCCCTTTATCATGCCTTTTCAACACAAAGTGATGCATTATTAGAGGCAAATTAAATTACCAGCAAAGTAACAAAAAGCAGAGGGAGAATATGGCTCTCACAGTGTTGTGTGCGATTAGTATGAGCCTCACATGTGCCCTTGCTTTAACTACATGTCACTTCTCATTTTGCCAAGAGTGGCTCTCCCTCCTCTTCAGGCCCTCCCCCAAATCCCTGCCTGGCCTCTTCCCTGCCTCCTCCACTGAGTATGCCATGCTCCTTCTCCAAATCTTCCTCCCAGCATTTCTGGAGTGCCAAGAATTGGCTGATTCACACCCTGCTCCTCCCCATCCCTCTCACAGCTTGAATGCTGCAAATCAGCTGATTCACAGCACTCTAAAAGTGTGTGTGGGGGGAAGTAGGAAAATACGAGGGCCTCAAAGGTTGCCCATCACTAATAGAGGAATTGAAACGACAACATTTTCACTGCCTTTCTACAGTATTTTCAGAAACCTTGGATCAAATTCTTTTGTCATTTACTCAGGTGCTAATTCATGATGGCATCATGATGACATCTGTGTAATGGAACCAATTGCATAGCAGTATGCAGTCTCATGGCAGTATATATAGCCTTGAGACTGAAAATATATGATTAACCCAGGACTACTCAACTTTGGAAGCCCCAAGGGCCGCAATGATACTCATAGCACATGCCGAAGCCTGCAACTTAAGTGTGGTTGCTTATACATGCAATTATATATGCAAATACATGCAAATAGCTTCATTCACACAGTGCCCCTGGCACCTCCTCTCTGGGGGGCTAGAAACACCAACACCCTGTACCTGTCTGTTCCAGCCAGCCTGTCTGCTTGCTTCTTTCAATGCACTTGGGAGATGCCTCACTGTTGTAGAGGGTGTTCCCAGTGGAGCCCAAGTTCAAAAGATCTCACCCGCGGGCTGCGTGTTGAGCCCCATGTAAACCCAAATGGCACTGAGGGCTGCACGTGGGCCATGGGTCACATGTTGAGTAGCCCTGGATTAACCTGTGCATTGATTTGAGGGATTTTCTTGTACTTTGACTCAGTCTCACTAGCTAATTTGCAGCAATGCGACAAACTGAATATTAATTAGTATATACGGGGCCAGTTTCAGTCCTGCAGTACCATAAATTTGCGCAACTCTATAGTTTTGGTTTTAATTTTTTTTACATATTTTTAAAACTGGTGTCTGGAAAAATATTTCACTTTTAATATGCATTAATTGCACTGACATTCATGCAACAGCATCTCATTGTAGCTATGGATTGGGACTGTATTGTAATTGTAAAGTTAGTACTGATACATTCATACATTAGTGTATAGTGGTTAACACACTTTCTTTGCTTTTGGAACTACTGATATTGGAACCTGAGATATTTGTTTAGGACTGTCATTTTAAGGACTTGTTAAATATGTTCGTATGTTCATTCTGCAATTTTTTAAAACTTGCGGCCAGTTTTGACTGTTTCCATTAATAAATAGTGTTTAATCAATCCACAGGAGAGTGAAAGACTCTCCTTAATCATTTAGCAGTACCATATTCATTAAATTTTTCCCCTCCCCCCTTTAGAAATTTAAAAATAATTTTTATTACTACCCATGCTTCCAAAACTCTAGAACTGTGAGCTTTTGTTGCTGTCCTTAGCAAATAATGTCTCCTTTCAAAGTTAAAGTTAAGCTTTGTATCACACTGCAATTCAATTGTTTGGAATGTCTGATCAAATTTATAAGAGAGAATAAATACAGTAAAGGATTTGATCTAAGGGAAGAGATAAATGGGGAATCTAAGACACCTAGGAAGCAATTCTCTCCTCACTGTAAATGGGAGCTGAACTGGGGCTTTGGTTAGATGTTTATAACTATACTGGGCCAGCTTCTCTCTTACTTTCTTCCCAGCAACAATCTGACTTCTGTGTGCTGCAAGTGTAACTGTTGGGAGACTCTGAGCCAGTGAGTTTCATCTGCCAGCAGTTTTGAACACACACATTGTTTTTGTGTGTGTAATACTGTTGTAATCTGCTCCACTCCTGTGAAAACTACCATACCAGAAGCCATATATCTTGGCTGTTTAAAACTACATCAACAGCAGCTGAAAACTGAAGACATTGATCTTCTGGCCTGATTTTCTACAGCCACCCATGGTCCTTATTTATTGTTTCAACCTTTTATACTGTCCTGGTTATCTGATCCTAAAGTGTAGTGGGATCTTTTTTGCTTTCATTGCAAGCTACCCTTTTAGACCTATTTTCATTCCTGTAGATGCTAAACACGTCGGGAGTTTCTAGTTGAGTCTTTTCTTGGGGTAGGAAGTGTGCACAACATAACACAAACTCTAAAAAAAATTACTTGTATAAAACACTTGTAGCATTCCCTTCATCTCTCTAGCACAGGGGGTCACCTACCAGTAGATCAGGATTTACCAGTAGATCTTGGAGCCTCTGACAGGTGATCCTGACTGGTTTGGCCAAGAAACTATCAAGCGCTGGCACTTCAGTTGCCCTTCCACCCACTGTCATGCTCCTCCTGCCCTCCACCTTGGAGCTGCCCCCTGGGAGCCTCCTGCCTGTGCAGGGTGTGGGAGGGACAAAGGGGAGGGCACTGATGTCAGGGTATCCCTCCTCCTCCCACTCCTGTACCCCATTTCCGCACAGGCTATGTCTACACTACAAGGTTTTTGCGCAAAAACTGGCAGAGCAGCCACACCTGAAGCACGTTTTTGCGCAAAAAAAAAATTATAGTAAATCAACAGGACAGAGGGCTTTTGCCAGTCGAGTTATTCCTCTCCCCAGGAGGAATAACTCCTTTTTGCGCTACAGCTCTTGCGTAAAAAGGCATGTCTGTACACTCTGCAGGGGTTTTTGTGCAAGAAACCCCTATGGGAAAAAGCACAGGTGCTCTGATGGCCATTCTGTGAATGGCCATCAGAGCTTTCTTGCTCAAAAGTGTCCATGCAGTGTGGATGCTCTCTTGCACAAAAGCACATCACTTTTGTGACGCGCTTTGAGAACTGGATGCACTTTTGCGCAACAAAGATTTTGTGCAACAATTCTTTTGCAAAAGGCTTCTTGCACAAAAACCCTGCAGTGTAGACTAAGGGATGGAGGGAGGTTAGCAATGCAAATCTCTGTCACTCTCACACTGTGTGTGTGTCTGTCATTCTCACAGACACACTGTCCTTCACTTTCATCTCCCGACACAACACATACATGGGGAGATTGTTATTATTCCTTTTACTGCTTGCAAAGTGGGTTATTTTTGTTTTTTGACTGGTTTGTGCATTTCATAATTTTCATTTCTCTCTTGTGCTTAAATTGAATTATTTGAGTAGTGAGTTCTAATATGCCTGCAGCTCCCATTGATCAGTATTGGGGAATAGAAGCTGTGGGCTCAGTGCCTGTGGATGAGGGGCAGCCCATGGTACCATGGAGCTATTGCTGTACATGCCAGATGTTTTCAGGAGTGGAGCAAGGCCAGGGCAGGAGTAAGCCTGCCTTAACCCCCGTTCTACCAATTGGAAGCTGTCTCAGTTAAATGGTGCCCAGCCAGAGCCTGCTTCCTGAACCCCGTCCCAGCCCTCTCCTGCACCCAATCTCCTGCCCCAGAAGTGAGTCCTCCTGCACCCAAACTCCTTCTCAGAGCTTGCACCCTGAAAGCCCTTCTGGACCCCAATCCGCCACCGAGGGCTAAGCCCAGAGCCCCTCCCACACTCCTTGGCCTAAGACCAGAGCCTGCACCCCAGCCCCTTACCCTAGACCAGTGAAAGTGAGTGAGGAAGGGGGCTGGAGTGAGCAGGGTGAGGCCTCAAAGAAGGGGTGGAAGAGGGGCAAGGCCTCAGAGAAGAGGCTGGAAGAAATCCAGGCCAGAGTATTTGGTTTTGAGGTAGATCTTACATTACATTTAAATTGAAAAGGTGACCTTAAAAGATTGGAGACCACTGGTCTAGCACAATGGGAGGGCTACTCCTCATTTAGATCTTTTTGGGTACTACTGAAGTGTTCAATAATAATTAAAATTATAGTTGTATCCACCATTGGTCTATGGTAAACTCTGGATGATTGGGCAATGTTATCAAAGTCTCTGCAGAAGTGAAACCCTGATCAGCTGCAAACAAAATGGGTCTTGTTCTCACTGATGAGAACTCTGTTTTTTGTTTAACACATCTACTTAACTGCTTGGGATTAAATTTGTCTTTGTTAAAGATCTCAGTCAGCATTGCCAGCTCTTGTCATTCTGACATGAGCCTCACAGCATTCAGTGTTTATCTTAACATCCCAGCTGTTGGAACCAGAGTTTTCATGAAAATCTCGGCTTCAATATTTTTAAAAAGTGCATTTTTAAACCTTGTGGTTGTAGAGAAAAGCTTGAAAGCACATAGTGCATTCCAAAGGCTCACAAGCCAGGTGACAAATTAAGAAGACCTAAAATTGATTATTTTTTAAAATCTCATGATTTTTGGACCCAGTTCGTGAATTTTGAACATGAAGTGAGCAATAAGTGTGTCATGCTCCTTTATGTAAAGGGCTATGAACAAGGGCACTAGAACAATTTGTATCATGGGGTGCTGAGAGTCACTGAACCAAACTGTAAACCAGGGGTGGGAAAGTACCGGCCTCTGGGCCAGCTCCAGTTCCCCAGGGTTAGCCTGCAGTAGGCTGCTGCTGCTATGTTTATCTGCGCCTCTGCAGGTATGGTGATTGCAGCACCCATTGGCCACGATCGCCATTCCCGGCCAATAGGAGCTGCAGAGACAGCCGCCAGCTAGGGGGTAATCCTGGCAAACTGACTCTGTTTTATTGCTCACATCTGTGGTCAACCCTGTATAATGTATATAATGGAAACCCCCTCAAGCGAAGGGTGGCCACCTGTTACGCAATCCCTGTCCCGGACAGTCCGAGCTTTAATGCACAGTTCCTTGCCGCCACACTGCGCCCGGAGGCGTGGAGCGTTGACTAGGGGCAGGGTCAGTGCCGGCCGGGGGTTGGCCCCTGGCAGCCTTGCTGCACTAGCAGGCGGACGCGCCTCTTTGGGGCAGCCTGCGCCTGGACTGAGGCGGAAGAGCCAGGGCGATCCCCAGCGGGGTCTGCACGCGACGCTGCGCGAGAGCTCGGCGTGTGCTGCAGCCGGGGGCCGCGGGTATGGCCCAGAGCGCCTTCTGCGTGGCCTTACGGAGCTTTCTCTTCGAGTACGACACCGCCCGCATCGTGCTGATCAAGAGCCGCAAAGTGGGGCTGGTGAACAGGGCGGTGCAGCTGGCCATCCTGGCCTACGTGATCGGGTGAGCGGGGCTGGGGAAGGCAGCGGGTGCGCGCCCCACTCCCCACCGTGTGGGGCTGCAGCCTGCCCCGCAGCTGGCCGGAGGAGCAGCCCCTCTCCGGCACTGCTGGGGAAGGGAAGGCCGGCAGCCCCGTGATGCGATCCCCTCAACATTCACTGGCTTTGCAGGGATTTTCACTTTCACTTGTGGGGAGGCTCTTGGGACGACGGCTCCCCCCCCCCCCCCACACACACACATTTGAGAAGAGGATTGTGGAGCGAGATTTTTCCACTCCCCGGGCCTGCTGGAGGCTGCTGATTTACCCAGTTTGCAGTGTTCGGGTACCCCCAGGCAGGGGTCAAGAAGTATAGGCAGTGGGGCTGCGTAGCTACATTTCTAGGGCTTTGCATTGGGAGCTGCCTGAGGGCAGCAGAGTCTCTGGCTCAGTCACACCCCACTGCTGCCTCTGTCCAAAACATTCGGACTCTGTGCTTTGGATGCCAGGTGCTGCAGCAGCAAGGAGAGTGACTCTGCCTGGAGGACAAGGGAAATATGGCTCCCAGATCATGGCACAGATGGCTCTTGAGCCCTGTGTTGCAGCTAGCTGACTAAATTAAACCTGCTTAAATCTGGGATTCCAAGGCAAATGTGGGGATTTGGCCAGAAGACAGGTTTTGGTCTGTTTAGTTTCCTATAGCAGGCAGGTGTCTGCAATAGTGGGAGAACTAGAGAACTCCTTGCTCATCTTGTTTGTCACAACAGAGTTGGTGCCCTGAAGGTCCTCCCCATTGTGAGGCTTACCTGATAGGTTTGGCCTTTGGCCAAGTGACTTTATAAACTCAGGCAGATCCTGGAACTTAATGTTTACAGATTGTAACATGCCACCCAGCTGATCAGGCAAAAATGGCTAATAAAATCTCTTGACTATAGTATTGGGGAAGGGAGGTGGGTCCTGAAATATATTGGAATTCAGACTTCGGTGATTATCTTTTTGGGTAAGTTATGACTCTCAAATATGTAGAGATGCTAGAACAATTTATATAATGGGGGCACTGAACTTTTGAGCCAAATTATCCCTGTGTATAATGGGAACCAGTTCAAGGAAGGGGTGCTGCATCACCGCCCCTCCCGCCACTGCCCCTTAGGTCCAGCACCTATGCCACTAAATGAGGGAAGTAGTTATTGTGGTTTTTATCCTTTAAAAAAAGTTCAAGGGAGTAAACACTAGGAACAGAGAACTATTTAGAGACCGGTGTTTATGATGTAATGGCATGAAATAAAGCCAAGTAACTAAGGTGGATATCAGGAATTGCTGATAATAGTAAATCTTCCATGCACAGAGATGGAATCCCCTTTACTTGTGCTGGATAAATATGCCATGGAGAGGATTAGGCTAAATGTAATAGTTCTTACTTAATGCAGATCTGCTATGTTAATAGATTGAGTTCAGGCTCTTATGTTGAGCTGCTAATGCCTTATGGAAACTTTATTTCATTGCGACACTCTGAGGAGCCAGTCCCAGACCTGAGGAAAAGCCATGTAAACTCAAATTTTTCTCTGACCAGCAGAAGTTGGTCCAAAAAAAATTACCTCACCCTTTGTTCTTCTGATATTCTAGGGTCAACATGGCTAACCAATGCTGCATATGTCTTACGGCGACCTCAGTGTTATCTTAACTGGATGTTCTGTGTTAGTCTACATTTCTATCTGTGCTCTGTTGTGAAATGTCAGTCGTGTCACTTGACTGCTGTTGAAATAGCTGATATCACCAAAAGAAAGATGGACATCAGCTGATAATGAGCAGTTTAACTTAATGTGAATATCACCTACCTTTTGAAGCAGAGAAATGAAATATGTAATTCAGTGTTTTTAACAGTATTGCTTTAACTTCCCTGGGGCACCAGAAATACTTTAGGGGCAGGAAGGTTTGACTGTCTTGGTGGGATTCTTCTGCTGGCAGCCTTTTTCTCCTCTCTCCCCAATCTTGTCTTTAAAGTGCTACATAATTATGTCTTTTTTTTAAATATTTTGGTGTTACTCCTAGTACTTACTAGAGTAGATGAGAGGAGACCAGCCCCTTTTTCCATTAGGGATATAAAATTTTAATTAGTTAACCAAATAGTCAGTGCAAATAGCACAGACTATTCAATTAGTTGCTTCAGGGGGTAGCCAAGTTAGTCTGTGGTGGGGGGGGGGGAAAGGAGAACAGCAAGCAAATGGTCTGGTAGCACTTTATAGACTAACAAAACATGTAGATTGTATCATGAGCTTTCGTGAGCACAGCCCACTTCTTCAGATGACCGGAGTTATGATTAGAGGATAAGGAAACTCGAAATAAGTAGGGGAAGGGAAGGGGGGGGAGAGGTTCTGTCGCCCACTCCCCTACCTCTATGCATAAAGTATCAGGAGAAGGGGTGCTAAACCTGAGTAATAAAGATCAAAGTCAGTGGATGGATAAGGCAGGACCAATACCATTCAGAAAGTAGTTAGCACCTTCATTATCAATAAAGGATTCCCAGCTGGCCTGAGGCTGCATGTGTCATTTCAAAGCAGCAGCGCCATGTGCAGTGGGCTTCATGCTGTGCTGCCACTTGGAAGCACCTCCTCCTTATCTCTCCCCACAGGGATGTGGGGTGGGTTCTGATAGAGGCAGCAAAGGTGAGGGGAAGCAAACTAGTCAACATGCTAGTTGACTAATCCGATTTGCTTATTGGATAGTCAACTAGCTGTTCACATCTCTACTTTCTGTGCACCAAGAGAAACTCATGCTGTATCTCTGCTTTTTCTTACAAAAATTTGAGGTCATTTCTCACTTTGCTTTTTCCTCTTTGGTTTCCCACTGTGCCTGACTACTCTGAGTTTTTGGCTTGCTGTGTCAGCTCTTCACTTACCACAGCTCTGTGGTTTTGTCCACAGCCATCCTCCCTAAAGTCCTTTCCACACTACCCACTAAATGTAAAGTGGAAAGAATCCTCTGCCTACCTAGTTCCTTTTTCAGCTGAACAAATCTCCACTAATGGAAAATCGAAGGCAATTAACTTAGGGCCTTATCCAGTCCCATTAAAGCAAATGGAAAGACACCCCTTTCTCAGCCTGTACTGTACTGAGTTCAGTTGGGCCCTAAACTTATTTGGTTATTTGCTGGTGTTTCTGACATCTGAGTTAAGATAGTTTCTCTTCTTGGATAGTGTCCCTTCTAGTGACATCTCTCTGTGATGGGCTTGTCCCTCGCTGCCATGGCTCAGACAGCCAGGAAAGCCCTTAGGCCTTTTCCAATGATCTGAATCTGGATTTTCCTAAATAAGTAGCTCAGCCCATGGCTTCCAAGTGGCAGAACAGAAGCTTCCTAGAGAGAATGGCCTTGTGTTTTTTCTGGGGTGTTGTGAATGGAATGCCCCTGTCTCCTTTTAGGGGCTTGAATTTTCAATACCTGACGTGTCATATTTTAAGCTGTTGAGCCTTGTACAAGAATGGAAGCATAACAGGTTGAGGGAGAAAACAGTATGATAGTTTTGGCAGCTGGTCATGGTTATGCTCAGGGTTGGAACTAGAGCGTGAGACAGGGTGGTACAGGATGTCATGTGTTTTGTCTTCAGTGTGGCTTGTTACGTGGTTTTTTTTTCCAGCAGTGAACTAACTGCTAAGTAACTTCTCCCTTGCACATGTTTCAGACACTTTCTTTCCCCAGTATCAATATCGCTAGCTCAAAAATCATGGGTGAACTCCTAGATCATAAAATTGATTTGGGCAGAATGAAGATTTTTAAAACAATATGTGGGTTCTTTATTTGCTTTCTGGGTGGTTGTTTTAGCTGTTAGGGTTCATTGTTTCTCTGTTTCTGAAGTCTAGACTTGAGTCCAGGAGCTGAGGGTTTTAAGAAACCAAACATCCAAAGGCTAATGACAAAATTTAGCAACATTAACTGCTCTCAAACTGCATGACAGATCAAATATCTTGATGTAATAAGGTAATATCAGTATTTTAAATGACCTCCTTTAAGGAAAGCTATGGGCCTGACTTTGTCACTGCCTAATGCATTTGTTTACCCTGTGCATGTGTGAGTGATCTGCCACTGGTATAAGCAGGTAGAGAACTCTGGGTTGGTAGCAGTCCCTTTTTATATTCACCTATGATGGTTGGAAACACAGGAGGGTCCAGGGAGAACAGGCCCCTGCATTTCCTTAGCGGAGCTAATGAACTAGTCAGAGCAGGTAGTGATGTTTAGATGGGGAATGCAGTGGCAGAGCAATAAAGTAAACGAAGCTGCTCGCTGGGTTTCTCCTAAAAGATCATCCTGCCTGATGACAAGCACACAGGATCTCTGTGTATTGTCAGCCTGGTTCTGCTGCCATTGTTACTGGTGTAAAGCAAGAATAACTTCATTAGTGTCACTATACCAGTGTAAGAGCTGAATGGGGGTATGGCTTGTGTCGATACAAAAGTCACTGTTTTCTGCTTCAGTCCTTGCAGCTCTACTGCAGCTGGGTCTTCTTTGCTGTGAGTGTATCTGTCCCTTGCACCTCAAATAATTCCCATGGTCTGCCAAATTCATTCTTTCAGATCTTGGCCCTAAAACTTGCCTGTGAAAACTTCCCATGCAAGCCCCCCCACTGAAAGATCCAATAATCCTATAAAGCGGAGGATGGGAGGGTGGAGAGAGTGGGGACTGCCATGTATACAAAGCCTTCTGGGTGTTCTAGAAGCCTCAGTGAAGGCTGTCCGCCCATGCAAAGTGGGTCCTTATTATCCCCATTTTACAGATGAGTGTGGGAGGGAAATGAGTCACATCTTAAGACTCCCAAAGTCACCTAAGGGGCTAGAAATAGAATCCAGGCTCCCTGCCACACTGCTGGAATCTCTCTAAAGGAGTCTCACTGTGGAAGCCCTGATGAACTTTCCTTCTCTTACAGCTGGGTCTTTGTGTGGGAAAAGGGTTACCAGGAAACGGACTCCGTGGTCAGTTCGGTTACCACCAAGGTGAAGGGAATAACCGTAACCAACACATCAGCGTTGGGACTGCGAGTCTGGGATGTGGCGGATTATGTTATTCCACCTCAGGTACGGGATTTTCTGGCACAGTTTGGTAAGGCTTTGCCAACAAACAGAAGCCTCTTGCAGGCCAGTGCTCCTCCACACTGGAATGCCCATTCTGCATGATGTGTAGGCGACAGCAGAAACAGTAGACAAAAAAAGGACACTTGGCTATTAGCATGATTTCTAGAGGTGCTAAATATCTGCAACTCTCTCTGACTTCATCTGGTTTTAAGAGTACTTAAGCCTGAAACCCATCTGTATGGGGGTGGGAACCCCCAGTCTCTGGATAAAGCTTCAGTAAAGACCCAGGTGTGTTCTTTCTCACTTCTATATTGCTTTGTTTGTTTAAAAGCCAGTTGACCAAAGTTAAACATTGTATCCTCCCTGGCTCAATGGCCCTAACTGTTCTCAAATAACCTGACCTAGAACTAACCAGGAACTGTTGGAAGCCACTGAATGATGGGGAGAGTCTACTAACATTTTGATACTCATATGTTTGCAGTGTGCAGTACTTGGCTTCCAAGCCTCACTGTACACTGCCAATCTGCCAGCCTTTGACTGACTCTGCCCACAGCAAATCTGCAGGAGACATGCCAGAGCTCTCTCGGGGTAGGGATGTAAAAGATTAATCAATTACCTGGCAGGCATTCGCTTTACTAGATAACTGGTTGGGCAGCCAACTATGGCAGGCTGGAGCACCCCTGACTGAGTCTGGTCAGAAGTGTGGGGGTGACAGGTAGGGATATTAATGGTTAACTGGTAAGCACCTCCCTTATCAGGTGATGCTTACTGGTTACTGGATAACTAGTGGTCTGGCCAGGATGGAGTTAAAGCAAACCTGGTTAACCCGTTAACTGACTAATGAGATTTTTTTAACATCTCTAGTGGCAGGTAGGGCCCTGGCCACTCTGACAGTCCTGAGTGGCCCTGCAGTGCCCTGGTTCTGGCCTGGATGGAATGGCAGGGCCATACTAGCAGCAATTTGCACCTGGCTGTGCAGGGCTGGATGGTGGTGCCCTGGCCCCAGCTGCTCTGACTTGGCCTGGGCTGGGTGGTGGGGTCTCACTTGTTCACCACTAGTTGTTTAAAAATAATACTTTAACTAGCTAGCTATTTAAACTATTAACTAGCAAGTTCCCTACTGATTGGGAACTTGCTAGTTAAGTAGTTCAGACAAGTCTGCTGGGGCATAAACAAAGATACAACTCAGAGCCCTTTGGGCTTGTGCCATAAAGAAATGCAGGTGGGAAATCAATGCCTGCCAGGTAGATAAATACATAACGCTAAAGCTCGAAAAGCCTCCCACACTGAGGCAAGCCCAATCATGCTAAGTGATCCATGCAGATAGGAGCTTTCTCTCTCTCGGCAGCAGGACCCATTGAAGCCACTGGATCAGTTTACAGGGCTGGGATCTCGCTTGGCAAAACTCCTCGCGCACGTCTGTGAAAACCCCAGCATGTTCTCATTGTAGTTGCCTCTGGCCTTGTCACGTACCTACAACTAATGTTAATGTCCCTGCAGATATGCAGTCTGGTGCTGAACTAATCTGGGGTGGTGCGTCATCTCTTGGATTCATTACTCCTGATTTCCAGCTGCTGCTCCAACTGTTGGGAACCTTGTCTTTGCCAATGCCATGCCGACAAAACTGCACCATTGGAGAGCAATAGGGGAGCCTCTGTTTTCCTAGTGTGGAGTCAGTGAACCACCTGCCAGAGCACAACAGAAAGGGTTAATGCTCCTTCCGGACTGTTCTGTCCCAAGGAATGAGGATCCCTCAAGTGATGCCTGGCAGAACCAGTTACAGTAGCAGTGCACCTTTTTCTCTCCTAATGCTAGCTTTCCACAGCCCCACCAGAGAACCTGCTCGCAATGCCAGTCAAGCAAGGGTCTCACTTTCCAATGTATCACTGTTTAGAACTAACCCATAACTCTCATTGATTCTTACCAATTCAGGGGGAGAACACATTATTCATCATGACAAACCTGATAATGACCCTGAATCAGACACAAGGCTATTGTCCTGAGGTAGGTTGGTATCTGGCAGTTGCCTTTCTACTTTCTCTCCAAAAGAATCTAGTCTAGAACTGGGAGGAGTCACTCCCATCTCGTGGCAAGGAGGGAAGTGGGTGGGGAGGTAGCTGGTCATCTGGCTTACAGTAACAATTCTTCCCCTCTAGCTTCCAGATAAGACAACTTTGTGTAATTCCAGTGAGGACTGTACTGCAGGATACATAGGCACCCACAGCAATGGTATGAAACCCCTCTCTGATCTGTATTAACATCCAAGAGGTTGTACTGTCTCTTGTACGGGGGGAGAATCAGTGTTCACTTGATTCTGTGAACAGAGTGCAATGCAACTTCAGAAGAGGCCTTGCGAAAGAGCACACACTGGGTGGTTAAATGTGCAGGTGTCCCATGAATAGAAGCCAGTTTTCCTGCTGACCCTCATGTGAGAGCGACACACTGCTCATGTGAACCTCTCCACAGTGGGTGTTGTCCCTCCCCTAATGGGAGGTGCTGGTTAACTAATGCTGCACTTTCCATGTGATGTGGAGTAAACAATCCAGCCTGTTAACCCTCACTCACTCTGCTGGGTGTCAGAGCCTGGGTGAACACTGGCAGGCTGCTCTCCATACCAGATGTTAACTCTATTCCCATGTCCCTCCAGGAGTCCAGACCGGGAAGTGTAGGAAATATTCTGCCTCTGTCTCAACCTGTGAAATCTACGCTTGGTGTCCAGTGGAGAATGACACACATTTACCTAGGTGAGGGCTGGCTGTCTGCCACAGGCTTTTTACTGCTAGGGAGATGTGTAAAAGGTTTTTAAAGTAACCGTGTAACCACTAAAAATCCTAGTGGCTACACAGTTGACCACTTTTGGCCAGGTGGGATTAGGGAGGGAAGGATGCTAGAGAGGTGCCCCCTGCAGGTTCTGCAGTATCAGGCTTACACTGCAGTGCAGCTAGTTCCTGGAGAGCAGGAGCTGGTGTGCATAAGCCAGCTCGTGGCTTCCGGCCTTGCTCCCAGCGAGCTGGCTACACTGTAGGCTCTGCAGTAGAAGGCTTATACTAAAGAGACCATAGCATGGGGTATCAGCCAGCTCCCTGGAAGCGGGGCCGGCAGCCAGGCCAGTGCATGGCTGCGGAGCAGAAGAGATCAACCTGTTAAATGCTTACATCCCTATTTATCACTGGAGGGGTGATCTCTGCACGATGGCTCTTACTGTGTAGTCCATTTGTGGCCGTTGGAAAGCCACTGCCCCAGGAAGCTTTGACTTGTAATGGCAGTGAGCAGGAATGGGAAGGAGAAAGGGAAGGCTGGGAGCAGTGACTGCCTATAGAAAAGAACCATCAGGTGAGTCTTGCAGCATCTCAGAGTTGTGACACACCTTCCAGCACAGAGGGACACATCAAGTTGGATGAGTAATGGGGAAAGCAAAGGCTGGAACTCATTCCTGCTGGATGGCAATACAAGCCAGATGTGAGTCCCAGCTGGCATCTGAGTGCGATAGAATGATCCTGCTGCTTCCCATGCTAACTGCTCTGAATACAACCACACCAAAACCCCATAGGTACACATTTGGGGCCTGCCAGCCCCTGCTACTGTCGCCACTCTGCAGTTGTAGTGTGAGAACCATAGGCCTAACTCATAAGTGTGAATGTAGCCTTAGTTGCATAGTAGTTACTTCCGGTTTTCTTCCTAAGTTTTTTCCATCCACATGAAGAATACATTTTGTCATGCATCAAAGCATGTATGGATATGCATCACTAGTAAAACACATGGTGCTGGCTATGAATGTGCTGCTAATAAGGTGAGCGGCATTTGACTCTCTCCTGGGTGGCTGCCCAAGCACTCAGCTTACAGGAAACTCTGATCACTTCCCAATTGTAGACTACAGAAACTGCACTGCACACTGTCAGAATGTACATTTAATTCCAGTTTATCCCCCTAGCTAGACTAAGGCATCTAATCCAGTGATCCTAGCAAAGTAAACCAGGAGTCAGACTCCTGACATCAATGATTCCCTGTTTCGCTCTCATTCACTTGGTCTAGATCTGTAGCATTCACACTGTAGTAGGAGCTTTGTACAAGTGACTTAACCCCACTGTTTCAATTTACCCACTGGTAAGGTAGGTTGTCACTCACTTGCCTGACAAGCGTGTTAGATGAAAAGTGCTCTGAGACAATGCTATAAAAGCCACTGGAACAATGAACATTTTTAATCTTCCAATTGTTTCATAGGCCGGCTTTTCTGAAGGATGCCGAGAACTTCACCATTTTAGTGAAGAACAATATCTGGTACCCTAAGTTCAACTTCACCAAGTAAGTATCTCTAAAGGTGAGAGGGTGATCACTTGAGCTGGTGCTCTGCTGAAGAGTGTGTAGAGAATCTATCTCGGTGAGGGGCTGGGATGGATGGGTGCTGTAACATGTCTCTTGTCTCCTCTTCTGTGCTGCTTCAGGCGAAATATTCTGCCCTCTATCAGTACCACTTACCTCAAGACCTGCATTTATGACCCGAAAACAGATCCCTTCTGCCCCATCTTCCGAGTCCGCCAAATAGTGGAAGCTGCAGGACAGAATTTTCAGGAGATGGCTGTTGAGGTTTGTGGCAATTCTGGCCTCATCCAGGTCAGGTCCACGTTATATGCTTCCCTTGGTATAGCATCATCACACAGGGTATGGAAAATCCACACTCCTGAGCAGCGCAGTTACACCAACCTAACCCCTGGTGACGACAACTCTGTCCATGGCAAGGCTTCTGCCAGTGTCTTGGCTACCACCTCTAAGAGGAGGATTTACTAAGCTAGAGTAGAATGGGGCCTTCACTTCAGTACACCAGTGGCACAGCTGCAGGCTTTGGGGGAAGGAGGGTGGTGTGTGTTGCTATTACTCAGCTTCTTTAATTGCCTCAGAACATAAAACTGGATCGTGTGGCACATGCTGCCTTAGCAGCCGTTAAGCCATCTAAGTGGGAGCCTTTTTTTCTGGGCCAAAGGGAAAACTTTACCTCGTAAATATTTATCTTCCCTTCTGTTTGTTTTGTGTGGTGTCTGCTGAATGAGACCTTGCTCACAATACTGCAGAGGTGAAGTAAAGCTGGTAAACACTTCAGCTGGCCTATGGCCCTGTGTACTGCTTCCAGTGGGAAGGGTTGGTGTACCCAAGAGAGAACTGAAGTCTTGCGTTTTCAATGGAGGACACCACGTAAAAGTAGTTTTGGGTTGGTGGTTTTTAATAAACTGGATCCTCGTGCTTTGCTAACTTTCTTATAGGCTGGGGAGCAGCTTATTTTAGGGGTACAAAGTTGGGACATTCAGTTCAGGGGTGATGTGAATGTGAAATTTTCACAAATGGATATGAGCATAAACCTAGCAGGGCATCCAACAGGATGTGAAGCAAATTCTTGAAATGTGCCTAAAACCAGATGTGCTCTGCTCTCTAAACTAGTGTCCTGGTCAACACTCTGCAATCCCTGTGAAAGATTGACCACCAATTGTAAGCAATCCCCTTCTGACATCCTTTGTGTGTGTTTATGCTGTGCAGGGTGGAGTAATGGGTGTGCAGATCAACTGGAACTGTGATCTCGACAAACCTGCTTCTCACTGTGTGCCAAAATATAGCTTCCGTCGTCTTGACAACAAGGATTCTGACCACACTGTTTCACCTGGCTATAATTTCAGGTAACACCATTGGGTAATGGAGCTTGTGGTGTACTTATGACCCCTCATGAACAGTCTCGGGGTAGCTGTTAGTCTAACTAAAAAAAGTTAAAAGGCAATGGCCCTGTAGTAAGCATCACAACCTGGCTCCCAAGGACCCATGTAGTTGAATTAATAATGTGAAATGGTCCCATAGCACCTTAGAGTAACAAATATAGAAATAGTATCATGAGCTTTTGTGGGCCTGACCCACTGGGTTGATACTATTGATATATTTTTGTTACTCTCCTAAGGTGCTATGGGACCACTTCACATCATTAGTACAACTACATGGGTTCTTGGGAGCCACGTTGTGATGCTTATTAATGTTATGATCTAGCTAACAAGCCAACTTGTCTTAAGACCACCTAAGATTCCTCTTTAGTGGACCAGACCCTCAGCTGCTAAAAATCAGTGGAGCAGTGCTGAAGTCAGTGTAGATATCGTGACTTAGTTTAACTTGCATTGAATCCTGTTTGAAGCAATGCAGCTCATGGAAATAGGGCAGCCATCCCATAATGTTTCATAGCAGGTTAGAGTGCCCAGAGGATTGGTACATGGGACAGTGAACTCTGGCATCCCCTGTTTAGAGTTTGGGTGCAGGGAACTAAAGTGCACCTGGCTACAAAGATACAGCTGGATGATGTTTCATTCTGGTTACAAGATGATGACCAAGCCCAGGTCTACACTAGGAACATGTAGCCTGGCAAAGCACTCCTACTGTGGCTGCAACTGGGAGAGCTCACAACAAAACATGTGGCTTGTTTCAGTTGCTTCTCCCTTCCTTTGCACCCCCCTTCCTCCCCCCCCCCCCCAGCTTTGCCAGTATAGTTGCTCCCACTCCAGGGATGTTTAGCAGTATAGCTATTGGCAGGGCTCAACAATCTATGTAATCTACTCGCCCGTGGTGAGTAGATTACATCCCAGAAGAGCCGGGTTCAGGCGATCTGAACATGCGCTGGGCGATCTGCGCATGTGCAGCTGGCGAGCAGGACTCAGCAAGCCCTGGCTATTGGTTAGATCACATCCCCAGCCCTGGATGGAAGGCAGCTTAAGCCACTTGTAAGAGCCATGTATGGCTGCCAACCACAGTTACAGCACTAACCATAAGGTGTGTAGTGTTTATTATGTCACTTAGGTTACTAACACTCCAGCCAATGTAGAAGGGGCGTGTCTGGTAGAACTTGAAAATTTGTGAATCTTAAAATTCTAGCATAACGTCTACTGCTAAAGACTAATGGGACAATATCTTTTTATATAGAGGTATTTTATGTAAATAGAAGACAGAGTGGTACATCTGAAGTTTGTCACTGGGAGGCTGCTTTGTTGTGAAAAGCTGATAGTATATGTATGAACAAATACTAAGGCCTGGTCTACCATAAAGGGGCAGATCAAATTAAGATATGTAACTCCAGCTATGTTAATTATGTAGCTGGAGTTGAAGTACCTTAATTCAAGTTTCTGCACTGTGGGAGGTTTGGTCCCGTTGACTTCCCTTACTTGTCATAGGAGTACTGGCACCGACAGGGATGCCCTCTGAGTTTGATTTAATGGGTCTTCACTAGAACCACTAAATTGAACTCCAGAAGATCGAACACGGGCATGTCTGTGTTCCCCACAGTGAAGATATGGTCTAAGAAGCCTACAGGCCTCTAGATCTAGCAAATCGCAGGGTCTGTCAAGACTTATTACATTAGCATTGATTAGAATGGGCTGGTCCAACTGCAGAATGTAAGCTGACTCTTAACGTTCTGTGTGCTTACTATGGGGGGGGGGGGGGGAACATGTAGCCAAATAGCAGTCATTCCTCTTCTCTTCCATGTTCTTTCCTTTTGAAGCAGCAAATCACATGGCAAAGTAAGTCTGATCTCCCTCTTTCTCCCCTATTAACGCAGTTCATGACATGCTACTTGTTGCATGCACAAAGATAATGACTTCTGTGAGTGCAATCTTGTAGTTCAAGTACTGTCACTAAACAAGTCCCATCCTTGACAGTCAAGTTTGAAGTACTATCTGTTCCCTTTGGCAAATCACATACCTGCAAAAATCCTCTCTTCCCCCATCACTGTGTAACTTGGTGGATCCTTTGACTGGCTCTGCTATAAATCTGTAAAACTAAAATCCTCTCTATTCCCATTTTGTCCATTGGAAACTTACATTTCTCATCTGAAATACCTCTTGCAGTAGTCAAATGTATCCACGATTGGTTATAAAGAGCAGCAGCCAACAAAATGAAATCCAGCAAAGTGATTAGTGGTAACTTAATTGTTAATGTCTTGCTTAACTTCACTACTCAATGAATTTCTCCCATTCCTCCCCTTCCTGTGCTTGAGAGTTTTTCTTAATCCATCTACTAACTACTTCTGTCTAAGCACATTGCATGATGAGTAATTGTGAACAGTGCATTTTAATGTACTTGTAATAATACAAGCTCATCTGTATGTTTAACTGTGGGATCAGGGCAGGTGGGGAAGTAAGCTCTAAATATTCTTAAGATTCTGAAACACTTGTTTTTCAGGTTTGCGAAATACTACAGGGACACAAGTGGTACTGACTCGCGGACATTAATTAAGGCTTATGGCATCCGGTTTGATATCATGGTGTTTGGAAAGGTAGCTCTTTGTTTCTTGAACAGTCTTATGACTGACTTCTTTTTTATTAGCCTCTAAGTGGTTTAAAAGTCTCTGCAAAAATGCTCACCCTTGTAATTTTTGTCTGTTAGGCAGGAAAATTTGATATAATTCCCACAATGATTAACGTTGGCTCTGGGCTAGCACTGTTTGGGGTGGTAAGTTACACTGGCTCCATGGAGACAGATTTTTAAGCTAAAATCCATTTGCCTTGAGATAAGAACAGTTACAAGATCTCTTTGATTTCAACTAGGCAACAGTCCTGTGTGATATTGTAGTCCTCTACTTCATGAAGAAGAGATATTACTACAGAGAGAAGAAATACAAATATGTGGAAGATTATGAACTGGTAAGCAGCGCTTGGCTCTTTATAGTTAGTTGCAGCCAAACTTATCCCACCTCCTCCAAAGATTGTGGTTTGTCCATAGATATGTCAATCATAATCTGTAGCCTAATGACCACTAAGTTAGCTTTGTCTAGATCCCAAATGCATTGTTTCATAGGGGTGAGAATGGAGACAGACAGGACTTCCCAAAGGAGCCAATTTTATGTATTGGTGGAATCCAAACCTTAGGAACCAATGCCTGTCTTCCATGAAGACAATCTTGCTCCTGCTGCAAGGGTGGGAGAAACTTCAGCCTGCTCTCATTGTATCTCAATCCTGACCTGTAACTGCAGGCACCTGCCTCTTGTGAGCAGAAGATGTTGGGGTAAAGACCAAAGTTCCTCTTCCCCAAAACTTTCCACTGCTGACTTACGGGTGCTGCTGCTTTGAAAAGTGATTTTAAAAAAAAATTCCTGCAGCTCTGGACTCGCATGTCAGTATCTGTTTGCACCTGATGTTCACTTTCAGCACAACAAAAGGTTCTGAGACCTACATACAGGCAGTCCCCAGGTTACGTACAAGATAGGGACTGTAGGTTTGTTCTTAAGTTGAATTTGTACATAAGTCGGAACTGGCGTCCAGATTCAGCCGCTGCTGAAACTGACCAGCGGTTGGCTACAGGAAGCCCGAGGCAGTTTCTCTGCCCCAGGCTTCCTGGAATCAGCCACTGATCAGTTTCAGCAGCGGCTGAATCTGGATTCCTGGAACAGAGCAGCTGGGGCGCTGCGGGGACCAACCCGGCAGCACCCCAGCTGCTCTACCCCAGGCGTCTGCGAGAAAAGCCTGGTCTGTTTGGGGGGGGGGGGGTCACACTAGCTGCGCCCCCCCCCCCCCCCCCCAGCAGACCAGGGAGACGCTTTCCTTGCCCCGGAGGACGCGGGTGGCAGGACCACGGTGCGTCTGGGCGGTCCCGCCGCCCGCATCCTCCAGGGCAAGAAAAGCCCCGTTCGTAAGTACGGATCCAACTTAAGTCGGATCCGCGTCACTTGGGGACTGCCTGTATAAGAGGGCAGGTCCTGGAGTCTTTATTCTCCAAGAGCATGTCTGCTCTCCTGCTGCTTGACTTTGGTTGGAAATGCTTATGCGTACACTGTGAAGAGCCACAATTGTCCTTTACACTTGAGTAGATCAATCAATAGCTGTATGGTGCAGCTTTCTTGGGGGAAGGTTCCTTTTTCAGCTAACTAGTTCAAGGCAGGATTCCAATACTGACCTCCAGAAGTGAGAAGTTAGTGCCCTTCCTAACCTAGGGTCTGGCCATCCTGCTCTCTCTGCAAGCATAGCTTATACCTTCTGCCCTCTCTTCTTTTTAAAGGGGGTCAATAATACATATGGAACACAATCGTGATGTCGTTGGTGCTGCAGCATCAACTGTCCAACCTGAAGAGCTGCCGTGAATACTATTCTTCCTCATGGAGAGACAGTAAGATGCTGCTGCAGGCTTTCCTTCCTGGAACTGAGTGAATAAATCTGTATTCTGAGGAGGAAGAGAAAATCAAACCACTACATTCTTCCTCTATCATTGGCTAACAATTTTTTCTCTATGGGATTCTATCCACTGGAAACAAATGTAGACATCAAGACTTGCCTTGAGACACTTTCCATGAAAGTTTGACAAGTCTTTCCCCCTCTTCCTCTTCTAGAGACTAACTTCCTGTATCCCCGTATTCTCTACAAAGCCTCCTGGAGGGATCAGTCACCCAGAGCTTGCTCTTTGCTAGGGTCATGGACAACTGGGCCAGAATGGGCACAGATTAGCCAGATTGTCAGACAGTAGAATGAGATGAGCCTTTTCCCAGCTGTAGTGAATCTGGTTGCTAATCTTCCTATCAGCCCTCGATCATCTGACTATATGCTGACAGCAGTAAAATGCATTTCCTTAATGTGAGGGAAAATCAACATCTAACCTTCAGGTTACCCCTCATGTATCGAAGATTCAAGAGCCCAAGGTGTGAGATGAAGTTCTCTGCAGGACTCCTGTATTCAAGTAAGCAGCTGATGTATCTAGACTTATTTTCTGCATACATCTTAAAATTCAGCATGCGTAATGAAGAACAAGGATGACAACACTGACAGTATTTCACACTGAGGGGAACGGCCAATATTCCAACCACAGGGGTTAGTGATATTGAATAGAAGAAAGTTTGTGACATGCTCTAAGAGGAGATTCTGATTTTTTTTTTAATAAATCAATAAAGCCCTTACAACTGTCAGGGTGGCCTCTTTAATTAGAAATGCTGCTGTGAGTGAGACCAGGGCAGAACTGGAGTATTTTCACCAGATCATGACACTGATGGAAAAGAGAAGGTTACTCACCTTGATAATAACTGTCGTCCTTTGAGACGAGTATCCCCGTGGGTGCTCCTCATTAGGTCGGTACACTGCCTCAGAGTGGAGATTTCATAGCAGTGTCCCCAGGAGCCATGTGCTGATATGCACAATGCCTGCAGCCTGTGCAAGCCCCCACTCCTGCTCCTCACTTCCTTCTCTACCCTGAAACAATAGCTTGAAGGCCAGGAGCCTCGAGTAGAGAGGAGGAAGTGAGGGTTGTGAAGCACCCACGGGGACACTCCTCTCAAACATCAGTTATGATCAAGGTGAGTAAACTCCTCTTCAAGTGATGTGTCTATGGGTGCTCCATATTAGGTGGCTACAAAGCTATTTCCCTTTAGTGAAGTAAGGACTTCGGATCTGGCAGAAAAGCGGTAACAAGAACTGCCTTAGCACGTTTCAGGTTGGAAAGAGGCCCCTAGGTAAGTGCATAGTGCTTTGCAAACTTGTGGCTGGAGGACCATGTAGCAGCTGTGCAAATGTCTCTTGGGGGTTGGGTACTTTGTGGAGGAATGCTTTTGAGGTAGCCATGGCTCTGGTTGAATGTGCCCTTATGCTATCTGGAAGGGGTATGTCTGACTGCATGGCAAAGCTTTATGCAATCTGAAATAGCCTGGCCCCTTCAGTGGTTTGCTATTGAAACATAGGCTGGGGGAGGACACCTGGGATGGTCTTATTCATTGCAGGTAAAGAGAGAGCACTCTGTGCAGGTCAAGGGTGTGCATTTTCATCTCAAGAGTGGGCTTATGGTTTGGGGAAGAAGGTGGGAAGATGAGTGTACTTTGGGATGGGTACGGAAAGTGACGTTGCCTTTAAAGAAGATGATATATGGGGGATGTTTCATTAGGGCTGCAATCTCTCCTACCCAACTGGCCAAGGGAATAACCAGGGCTCAACAATTGCAGCAAAAACCACTCGCCAGCCCTGCACTGCACATGCACGAGACCTGCATGTGCAAACCACCGGTGAACGGGGCGACCAGCTGAAATCTACTCGTCCTGGGCAAGTAGATAAGCAGATTTGTCCAGTCCTGGTAATAGCTATGAGTTTTCATGGACAAGTGTAATAATGATGTGATGGCCTAGTTAGAGCATTCAATACTAAGTGCAGGTCCCTCAGTTCCATGCGTGGATTGATATCTGGATAAAGTGCCTGCAGGCCCTCTAAAACTCTTGATGAGTGGATGAGCAAATATGGACAAGTCATCCGTCTTAGAGTGGAATGTAGTAATAGCAGCAAGGTGAACCTTAATGGAGCTTATGGCAAGATCCGCTTCAAGGTGTAGAAGATAGCCAAGGATGACAGTTAGGGAGGATGTTGAAGCAACCACTGGTGATAAGCACACCACATTGAATCTTTTCCATTTCTGGAGGCAAGTCTTGCAGGCGCTTTACACCCTACTGTGCAGAAGAACCATTTGTACTTGCTGTGAATAGGTCAACTCTTAAGACAGAGAATCATCCAGGAGCCATGCCTTTAGGTGTAGTGAGTGGAGGTTCAGTTAGCTGTCATGGGAGCCTGGGCAAAGGGGATCCCTGATGCAAGGTAAGCAGATTGTTGGACCGTGAGACACTGCCACTAGGAAGGGGAGCTATGGCTGTTGTGGTCATGCCAATGCTATAAGTATGAGGGAGGGACCGGGCTCATCTATCGTGTGAACTACTTTGTTCAATGGGGTATAAGAGGAAACTTGGACATCCCACCTATTCTACATGCGATGTGGAAGGCATCTCCCTTTAATCCCTTGCCTATTCCCATTGTGGAGCAGAATAGGAGGCTTGGACAGGGCATCGCCGCCCCACACTCTAGACCCCCGGCTGCGGGGCTGCGTGCGACACAGGAGACCGGATACTGGCGCTGCGCTGGCTGTTTGCTTGCTGCCGAGCAGGCACGCTGCAACAAGGCGCCTCATGGTGGCAACAGCAAGGGAGGGGGAGGAGGAAGCAGAGAGACAGCGTGAGCTGATGCTGGTGCCAGAGGCACGCTGGGAAAAGGGGGTGGGGTGGGCCACAGAGGGGCTGACATCAGCAGAGGCGACAAGGGGTGGCAGAGCATTTAAAATGTGGTGGACAGGCACTCGGGGTTAAGAGGGGAACAAAGGGCGGGGAGGGGCTGGGCTACTGAGCAGGAAAGGATGAGAGGGGGAAGGAGAAGTCCTCCCACTGGACGCTAATTACTCTCCCAGTGGTGGGGAACCGGACACACCATGCTGGTGAGTCCAAAGAGTGGAGAGAGGAAGCTGCCCAGGGTAGGGCAATGGATATATGCCCAAGGGCTGGCATGTTGCAGCAGAAAGCCCCATCAGCTGGACAGGACTATAACTAAGTCCTTGTCCTGGGGGCCCGTGAGTGAGGGTGGGCCTGGGCCCCCTTCTCCCCACCATAACCATAGCTTGGTGGCTGGACCAAGAACTGTTGCTTCCGGCTGCAGGGAGAGAACCAAGTGCCACTAACTGGGCCAAAGTCTCATGGAACACAGACTCAGAGTGAGGTGGAGGGACTTTAGCAACTATGTTAATAAGGGGTCAATAAACAGACCAGGGCACGAGTGGTGGAGAATATGGATATGAAACCCAGCCCTTGAAGTAGGGGAACCAAACGGGCAGGCATGAGAAGCCCTGCCCGGACTCCAAAAAAAGAGAGAAAGGGGGGCAGACAGGACATACGCTTGTAGCTCCCAGTGCCTGTTTGTTACACTGCCCAGTATTCCCAGTCTGAGGTGAGCGGAACCAGAGATGGAGCCTGCAAAAATGTTGGCGTGGCTGGTGGAGAGTCAAAGCAACAGCAGCGCCCCTCTTGACCCAGCAGCTCTCGTACTAGCACCAGGAGCAACACCGACAACTGGTGAAAGAATTAGCTGAGCAATTCCAAACCCAGCAAGCACACTGGATACAGCAACCAAGGAAGCTCTGTGACACTGAGTGAGGGAGATGAGGCAGGTGGGACCCCACAGCTACCGATACGCCTGTGGAAAATGGGCCCCACAGATGACACCGAATCCTTCCTAACCACATTCGAAAGGATAGCCATGGCGACACAATGGCCCGACGACCAATGGGCCACCATACTAGACCCTTACTTGACAAGCCCCTCCCAATAGACCTCCCAAAGCTTGAGCTCGCAGGATGTGTTACACTATTTCAAAGTTAAAGAGGTGATCTTAGATCAACTGGGAATAGCCCCCAAAACAGACAGAAATTTAGGCGAGAACGCTATATACCCGGAGAGAGGCCTTGAGTGATAGCTCAGCGGCTGAGAGAAGTGGGGTGGCACTGGCTAGAACCTGACCAGAGCCCAGGTGGCCAAACTGGTAATACTAGAGCAATTCCTGAACCTATTGCCTAGTGAGCGACAGCGATGGGTACAGAGGCAGCACCTCTCCACCTTGAATTAGGCGATTGTCCTAATGGGTGACTACAAAGCTGCCGAAGGAATAAGGAAGGTGAGGGCCCTCCCAAGGGAAGAGCCCCCCCCCCCCAGGGTTATAAGGCCAAGGAGGGACCCTGAGGGGGGCTGGGTACGAGGAGGGGGAAGAGCAAGGAGGACACCTCCTGTTAAGGGACAGGAAAGAGGGTATGGGGAGGGGTATGGACACAAAGGGAATAAGGTAGCCTTTTTCAATTATAACCTCTGATAGATGGGTCCTGAAGATATGCTGCCAGTTGAAGAGCAGCAGCAATCGATGATGGACCAGGTTTGCTTATGTCAATGGTGTTGGAATAGGTGAGAGGCTCTCCAGACCCTCTACCTGATGATCAAATTTGCTGCTTGTACTTCTGTGACTTTTGGGAATTGGTAGAAGAAGGGCGGCACCATTGATTTCTGCCTCTGCTCTGTTGCAGCTGGTCTTGTCTATTGTAATGTTGTGCATATGGAAGGTATCGGTCTCAGTCTCAGGTAGAGCTGATACTTATATTGCTGCCTTCTACATGCTTGGTTGTGGATCCCCAAAGACCGAAGTGTCGCTCTGGAATCTTTCATGGAGTGAAGAATTTAGTTGGTGTTAGCTACAAACATCTTCTGACCATTGAAAGGCAGATATTCCACTGTAGATTGAACCTCCCTGGGGAATGGAGTGGAGCTAAACCATGACACCCTTCCATGTCGGCTGCATCTAATGTGTCCTGTAATGCTTTTCTTGCAATTGTGACCCTTGGATACCAATGCTTTGTAGTGTTGCCTCTTAGCTTCGGGAATATCTGCAACAAAACTGTTCAGTTTGTACCTTCTGTAATCTTATTTGCCCAATAAAGCTGCATAATTCAAAATACAAAATTGTAAAGTAGATGTATAATCTTGCACCCAAATTTGTCAAGCATTTGGCTATCACGGTCCGATGGTGTAGACCTGTATTGCTGCTGTTTGGATTCTTGTTGTGCAGCTTCCACCATGAGGGAATTAGGTGCTGGGTTAGAGAAATTCAGAACCCTTAGGTGGGACATAATATTTCTTATCAGTTCTCTTAACAGTAGAAGAGATTGATGCCGTATTTTGCCACACTGTTTCTGCCGGTTCCATTATTGCTGGATTAATTGGTGATGCTATTTTAGATGGTGTTACCGAGTGCAATATGTCAGTAAGCTTGTGCTGATTTTCCACAACTTCTTGAAGAGGAATGTTTAATTCATCAGCTACACATTTAAAAAGGTCTTGGAAATGTGCAGCATCTGCAGTTGAAGCTGGGACCAGAGACCCTTCCTCAGCTGGTGGGGGGGAATGTCATTTTGGTCAGGAGGGGGTGCTGCCTCCCTTGTGAGTGGGCCCCCATCTTGTATTGAGAAGGGGGGTATTGCCCTCTGTGGTTTCCAGCCATGCTGGTGTTTCTGATATTGTCATTTGTTCCAGTATTGCCAGTAGCGGAAAGGCTCAGGTGGAGGTACTCATAGATTGCCATAATATGGAGGCATGTTCTCAAATCTGGAAGAGTAAATACTCTGAGCTGTGTAAGGAAAATTCTCTGGTGCAAAAACCCCTAGAGAAGTCATCAGATTCAGATAAAAATCTTTCCTCAAAGTGATCTCTAACATTGCATGAGCGCCCTCGGGGTCTAAAAATGGTGAGTTAAAAGTAAAGGAGACTAAGTCTCTGTGTTGGGTGTGCTGCCCACCGGGTGCTGTTGGTGCCATAGTGGGAGGCACAGAGGCTGAGGTGCTGAATCAAGCCTCAGTGCCAAAGGCAGTCGTGCGGCATCAGGCACCTCTGTGGTGAAGGCAGAAGCGCCTGAGAACATGGTCGGAGCTGCACTCATGCTGCATTGGCAAGATCGTATCAGTGCTGGATGGTGTTGCAGCCAGTGAGGCAGGCAACTTGAAGCCTGTCACCTCAGAGTGCAATTTAGCACATACCTACTGTTTGTCTCCGCTGGGGGCTCCAGAGACGCCACCGGTGTCATACATGCTGAGGCACGGTGCGGCTGCTGCTCTTGGCAATGGCCATGAGGGAGACAGCTGTTTCGGTGCTGTAGGCCCTTGAGATGCTGAAGATGGCTTTCTGGCAGACTTTTTGGATCCCCGCTGCTGGAGATCCTTGGGCTGCTGGCCTGGATCAGAGGCTGGTCTAAGCAAGTTTTCCAATAAAAACTTGAGCTGGAAGTCTTGGTTTTTCTGCACCAGCTATTTTTAGCTTTGCATAATGAGGGCATTTCTGAGAGAGATGCTGCTCTGAGGCAGCGGACGCATTGAGAATGACCATCTGATATTGGGATAGGCTCTTTACATAAGGTGCAATGCTTCAACCCCGGTGAGCCAGGCATGCCTATGGAAGCAGGATGGGATTAACTGGGAGAAAAAAACCCTTATACTAATTAACTATTAAAATTGTAGTAGTTATAGTTAGTGAGTTTAACTGGCTTTAAGTATAATATAGATGCAAAGAAGCGAGGGAGCATTGCTGAGTCCACCTGTAGCTGGAGGTGGTAGAGAAGGAACTGAGTTGTGCGGGGATGGGAGGAGGGCTCATGCATGCACAATGCCTGCAGCCTAGCAGTGTACAGCTGCTGATGAGCACATGCGCAGCCCTAGGGACATGGCTATGAAATTTCCACTCTGAGGCTTGGCAGCGGTGCACTGGCCAACCTAATATGGAGCACCCACAGGGCCCTCTCTCAAAGAAGCCCTTTTCCTGTCTTGGTGCTAGAGCTGAGATGGACACTGCCTAGAGGAGGCAGCAGACTGACTTCTCCAGATATGAACCCAAGGAGCAATGCTTGGAGTTAAGAAAATAAGAAAGGCCATAGTGGGTCAGATCAAAGGTCCATCTAGCCCACTATCCTATCTGCCGACAATGGCCAATACCAGATGACCCAAAGGGAGGGATCACAACAGGTGACTCCCATCACCCACCTCCAGACAAACAGAGGCCAAGGACACCATTCCTACCCAACCTGGCTAATAGCCATTGATGGACCAAACCTCCATGAATCTATCTAGCTCTTTTTTGAACCCTGTTAAAGTTGTAGCCTTCACCACATCCTCTGGCAAGGAGTTCCAGAGTGACTATGCTGCGTGAAGAAAAACTTCCTTGTTTTAAACCTGCTGCCTATTAATTTCATTTGGTGACCACTAATTCTTATATTGTGGGCATAAGTAAATAACTTTTCCTTATTTACCTTCTTCATACCAGACCTTTATTGTATCCGCCCATTAGTCTCCTCTTTTCTAAGCCAAAAAGCCCAAGTCTTTTTAATCTTTGTTCATATGGGACCTGTTCCAAACCCCTACTCATTTTTGTTGCCCTTTTCTGAACCTTTTCCAGTGTCATCCTTTTTTGAGATGAGATGACCATATCTGTACACAGTATTCAAGATGTGAGCATACCATGGCTTTATATAGAGGCAATACGATTTTCTGTCTTGTTCTCTTTTTTTAATGATTCCTAACATTGTGTTTGTTTTTTTGACTGCCACTGCACACTCAATGGATGTCTTCAGACAACTTATCCACAATGACTCCAAAACCTCTTTTGAGTAGTTGCTGTAGCCAAATTAGTCCCCATCATATTGTATGTATAGTTGGGATTATTTTTTCCAATGTGCATTACTTTGCATTTATCAAATTTCATTTGCCATTTTGTTGCCCGATCACTTAGTCTGAAATCTTTTTGAAGCTTTTCAGTCTGCTTTAGTCTTAACTATCTTGAGCTGTTTGGTATCATCTGCAAATTTTGCCACCTCACTGTTTACTCCTTTCTCTAGATCATTTATAAATAAGTTGAATAGGATGGGTCCCAGGACAGACCTCTGGGGGACACCTCTAGTTACCTCTCTCCACTCTGAAAAGTTACCATTTATTCCTACCCTTTGTTTCCTAACTAATTATCAATCCATAAAGGACCTTCCCTCTTATCCCATGACAATTTACTTAGAGCCTTTGGTGAGGGATCTTGTCAAGGCCTTCTGGAAATCTAAGTACACTATATCCACTGGATCCCCCTTGTCCACATGTTTGATCCCCTCAAAGAACTTAGTAAGGCATGATTTCCCTGTACAGACACCAGACACCAACAAATTATGTTCATTTATGTGTCTGGCAATTTTATCGTTTACTATAGTTTCAACTAATTTGCCCAGTACTGATGTTAGACTTACCAGTCTGTAATTTCCAGGATCACCTTTAGAGTTCTTTTTAAATATTGGCTTCATGTTAGCTGTCTTCCTGTCATTAGGTATGGACGCTGCTTTAAAGGATAGGTTACAAAGCACAGTTAATAGTTACGCAATTTCCCATTGAGTTCGAACTCTTGGGTGAATCGCATCTCGTCCCGGTGACTTGTTACTATTAAGTTTATCAGTTTGTTCCAAAACCTTGTCTAATGACACCTCAATCTGGGACAATTCCTCCAATCTGTCACCTAAAAAGAATGGCTCAGGTTTGGGAACCTCCCCGATATCCCCAGCTGTGAAGACTGAAGCAAAGAATTGATTCAGCTTCTCTGCAAAGACTATTATGTTTGAGTGTTCCTTTAGCATCTCAATCATCCACGGGCCCCACTGGTTGTTTAGCAGGCTTCCTGCATTTGATGTACTTAAACATTTTGCTATTACATTTTGAGGTTTTGGGTAGCTGTTCTTCAAACTCCTTTCTGGCTTTTCTTGTATTTTTACACTTTCAGAGTTATGTTCCTTTCTATTTTCTTCCCTAGGATTTGACTACCACTTTTAAAAAGATGTCTTTATCTGTCACTGCTTCTTGATGGTTAAGCTATGGTGGTTCTCTTACCGTGGGTTTTTAATTTGAGGTGCACATTTAAGTTGGGCTTCTATTATGGTGTCTTTGAAAAGTTTCCATGCAGCTTGAAGAGGTTTTGTTTTTGTCACCGTACCTCTTAATTCGTTTATCTTCATTTTGTGTAGTTTCCCTTTCTGAAAATAAACGCTACAGTGTTGGGCTGCTGAGGTGTTTTTCCCACCACAGGGATGTTAAATTTTATTACATTACGGTCACTATTTCCAAGTGGTTCAGTTCTATTTACCTCTTGAACCAGATCCTGTGCTCCACTTAGGACTACATCAAGTATAGCCTCTTCTGTTGTGGGTTTCAGAAATAATTGCTTTTTGGAGCAGCTGGATAAGGTATCAAGAAATGTTCTCTCTGCATCCTGTCCTGAGGTGATGTGTACCCAGTCAATATGGGGATAGTTGAAATCCTCCCCCCCCCCCCCCCCAAATCTAGATCTTTTTACTTTGATAGCCTCTCTAATCTCCCTTAGTGATAGTAACTATGAAAAGCTGACCTGATCAGGTGATATATCCCTACTGCTATATTCTTACTGGAGTATGGAATTACTATCCATAGAGATTCTATGGAACTTTTTACTTCATTTGATTCTACATTTTCTTTCATGTATAGTACCACTCCCCCACCTGCATGACCTGTTCTGTCCTTCCAATATAATTTGTACCTTGGTATGACTGTGCCCCTCCCTCAACCTTGTCTGAAAGTCACTATTCTTCTATTGACATTAACAGAACTAACTCTGGGGAAAGGGTTTTTTAGAAACTTTTGAGGACATAGCCAGGCTCTTATTTTGCCATTTGCATAGGTGCTCTCAGCAGCTTGAATACAGCATAAAAGGAGAGGAGGGCCAAGTATTTTCCCAGAAGTGGAAAAGTTTCCCTAAAACAAATGTCAGAAGTCACCATTTGTTAGCATACACGTAGCCAAAAAAGGTGCAGTAGGAGCAGTTTTACTCCAAGTTGCACACTTAATACTAAGCAGAGTCCCTCCTGAAGATTTTTCCCTACCATCTCATGCCAACAGCCTAAGGCACATGCACATAATGGTTTAAATGAATGTCAACTGGCCTGCAATAATGCTCCCCCACCCTGGCTAACATGGTCGTTTGGTTTTGTCCCCCTGCCATTGTCTGGCCACTATTAAGACCTGCCCATCTCACTTGGCTGAAATATTGATCATTCTGCCATGGTCTCCTTTTTTTACCACTTCTCTAATTCAGAGTAAAGTTCTCTGGAACAAGCAGAATAAGATTTTTTTTCAATAAACCAGTTGACTCAAGGATGATTTTTGCAGGCTATTTATTTCAACTTGTACAGAGAAGCTTAAACATCTGTGGAAAAACACCTACATTTTTATTAGTTAATATAATTTAAGTGATAAATACACAGTATTTAAACTTTATACACCTGATAAAAGTAAAATGCATAGTAAAAGGGACAGGAATATAACAAGCCTTGGGGATTAAATGAGTATAAAAGTCAGCAAGATCACATAACTTTGAAAAAACAGATTGCTTATCTAGTAGATAACAGAGCTACCAACAAACAGTTCTACTGTGCAATTTCAAAGCCACATGGCTCATCACTCAGCAACAACTCGTGTTGGGTTTTCTGTCCTTTTTTTTTTTAAAGGAGTTGAAAGGGGAAAGCTAGCCACAGCCCAATTCAAAGGCACAGGCAAAAGGTTTACTTCACTACAGAAAAGATAGCTTGTCTAGCTTGTATAAAACAGAACAGCCTGGTATATAGAGTTTCTCTAACAGCTCATGCATTTAGATAACAGATCTTCCTCACACTTGCTACACTTCCAAAACTTATACTTTGACAAAGAAGCCAAAATAAAACTAAGAGCTTAATTCAGAAAAGTATCTTAGGCAGAGAGGACAGGCTAAAGACTCTTACTCAGGCATGGTACGAGTTAGCTGGAAAATAAACACACTTAGGAAAGTTCTTATATTTCTGGATGCTTAGGAGTCAAAGGTCAACATCCATACAACTTCAACAGCTAATTTCTGGGACCTAGATACTATACTGATGGACACCCCTTCACTGTACCTCTTAAGTCTCTGATTGCTCCTGTTTTGTTAAAGCATAATTTACTATATCAAATGACATACAAGATCACTGTCTATAGAATAATTCAGCACTGTATGGCCGTATTGTTCACAGACCTTAAACAAAAGCATGCTACATAAACTACTCAGAACAATTAAACAATTTTCTTTTTCAAGCATTTAGATGCAAAAAACCAAACCCATTTACAAGTACAGGAAGCTCTTTATCAGCTCTGTGTTTCTAACAAGGAGAAGTAAAACTGGGGAAAAGAAAAAATAAGTATTTTGAAGCTTGAGTTAATCTTGGTATTCTTCCTGATATTAAAAAGCAAAGAAGAGCAACAAACAAAAGCAGTTCACAGTTTCAAACTAAACAACAGGAACGAGTCTCCTTTTCATTTCTTTGGATTCATCATTTTTTTGCATCTAAAATGTTTACTGAAGTTATGGTTCTTATTTAAATCATGTCATCAGCCTTGGAAAGAAGATGATTGTACTATGCCAGTACCAATGTAGGAATACAGGGAACTTTCGATTATTGTGACCCAGGCTCATATGCTAAACGGAACTTGCATAAGTGAGATTTTTCTTGCTAATTACAGAATTAACTTCCTACCACTTTAGTAAAGGTCTGTCATTCCTAAGGTGACAGGGCTGCATCCAATCATAATCCGAATGTACAGCCAACAAATTCAGCGATGTGCCTCTTGCAGTGTCCACTAACTGGGGCTCCAGAGAATGGCAAGAACACAACCACCTCACAATGGCTCTGGCCTAATATACCATCTGGAGGGGAGGGAGGTGGGGAAAATCACTAATGTTCAAAATAACACTTGACACTTCAATAGTGCCTTCAGCCTCATCAACTCCTCCTTGTATGATAGGGAAGTTTCATTCTCTGAGTGCCTCGGGCAGATTAAGTGCTTTACCTAAGGTCCCACACTAAATCAGTGGCAGGGCTGAGTAAAGGATCAACTTTCCTGTCTCAGTGCCATGCTTTATCCACACAACTATCCTGCTTATTTTGACCCTTCCCCAATCCAATGGAGAATTTCACTCCCACTCATCTACATCCATGATTACCTCAGTTATTCCGCTCTCACTACTAGGTATGAAAATCTAATGCAGAAGCCAGAATCTATCCCACCACCTACTAGTTAGATTCTAACTATTCACAAAATAATTCCAAAGCAATCTCAGGGATGATGAAAATGCTCTTAGTAAGGAGTAATCCATAAACTAGATGTGCATTTCAATTACTGAAGTCTGCTAATTAGCCTCTGATCCCCAGGGATTTACAAACTGTTGGCTATTAGTTTGCAGAAATATCTAGCCCCAAAATCCAAATTAAGAGTTTAAAAACAACGCTTCTTTGAACGTTACCAAATAACCTAAATATTTCAGTAAGATCTTAAATCCTAAGTGAGCCCTATGTCTATTTAGATACTTAAAAATAGAATAAATAGTTTTTTAAATTGCATTAAACCATGTAATGTACACGGAAGTGAAGGATTTTACCCTGAATTTAAAATGTAACTATATATCTACTTTGCTCAAGTAAAAGATTTAGAAACGTTAGTGCTTCTTTTGCCGTTCAGAATAGGAGGTCAGCTTTCCCCAGCAATATAGGTTTAAACTCATATTCTAACACAAAATGCCCTTTGCTGTTAGAGTGCAGACTGAACTTCAAGCCCTTAAACACATTTTCCATCTGTACCCTGAATACTTGGCCCAACTATTGCACATCTATCCATGCTAATGTCAAGATTTTAGGGAAACGGGTGTCTTCAAAACACAGTAATTAACACTAGTTTATGAACTATCTGAAGATGCTATTTTATCAAACTGTTAAAACTTCACTCAGAAAGACTGGCATTGTTGAAAATGGTGAGGTGGTAGTTTATACTTTGCTTCCATGCAATTAAAACATGTCAATTAAAAAACCCACAAAAATAGATGCAACACCCTTTCTGGTAGGTTGTGAACACTCAAAGTGCATAATTCTAGTTTTTTTCCAGCTGTGTGTGAAGATTCACGCTTTCATATACCTACCTACCTTGTACAATACCTTGTGGCATTAGTCTCCATGAAATATTTGGCATTAAAACCACTTAAAGCCATTTCCAGCTACATCTTTCTTTGCTTTTTTGCCAATAACCACCACTGTCCATCACATTATCTCACCCTTCTGATCTCTGCCAACAAGTTTCAAACAATATATCAAGCCGTCCATTTAGTTATGTTTTCAACAATCAGAGATGTTCAATGTTTATGACAAGTACTGTAATCTGATTTCTTACAACATGCTGCTATGTAAGCTCTACATGCAGCTTATAGTGCTGTACTAGTGCCATGTCATGCTGTGTTTATTTGGCTTAGGCTCTGTTGCATCTCTTATCCTCAGATGCACATTGTGTAAAGGAGCCACGGACTCAGTTGCTCATCATAACCATAATGTTCGATTTCATGAAAGCACTTCATCCTCGCCTGCATTTGGTAGGTCATTGCACTTCAGATTATCCTCGCTGCCTTGTTTCCTGCTTTAAAATGAAATAACACACATTAGTGTCCTTAAAAAGAAAATTTTTATAGGAGGAGGAGGAGGAAAAAACCCTGTATCTGGTTCTCAATATACCATATAGCTAACAATTTCCAAACCACTATTCACATCATGATGGTACAGGTGCTGGAGCTAGGAGTGCAGTTGCAACCCCGTCCTGAAGTGTTTTCCATCACGTTCGGGATTTATAGTTTGGTTCAATGGCACTCGGTGCCCCCACTATACGAATTATTCCAGCACCCCCACATCATGGTTTATTTCTGTAACCACAGCAAACCTACATAGGTCAAGACAATGCAGATTGGGTGAGAAGGAACTTTCTAATAGCCATAACAATATCCAAAAAGACTTGGAAGCAGCGGTCCCATCTATCAAACATTAGCACACAGCACACATGGAAGTAACCTCACATGAAAGACTGCATGATAGCAGAGGCTGGGAGAAGATTAAAGCAGGGGCACAGCGAGGGAGAGGACAGGAGGAGCAGTTGCCCCCAGGTGCCACACTAAGGCGAGTGCAGGGAGAACGGCGCAGGCAGTTCTGGGACTACCCAGCCCCACCACAGCAGCCGCAGCCACGTCATTCATCCTGCGCTTGCCCTAGCGTGGTGCCTGAGGGCAACTGCCCCTCCCTCACTACGCCCCTGGATTAAAGAAATATGGGAAGTTTCTGGGCCACATATATTCAAATGCTATAACACATATATGGTGAAACAGAACCGATCGCCTTACCCCCTCTGGCTAGCTCTCAGACACTTACTTCACTTCACACAACTAGTTTTACAGGTGTTTGTGGGGTAGATGTGGCAAAAATAAAAACAAGTTGACTTTCATCTACTGGGTCTGGCTACGACTTCCAGTTAATCAGTGATGGATACAACAGGAGCGTGCTAATTAAGGATGTTAAATTTAGATTAACTAACTAATCGAATAGACCCTGCAGGGAGTGGGGGACTGGCCCCACGCTCCCTGCAGTGTCTGAGTCTTTTAAATGTACAAGAGCCGCGGTAGGCTCCCTCCAGCACTGGCTCCTGCTCCCTCCTCCCTTTCTGCCTCTCTCGGATAGAGGCCACAAGTGTGGGAGGGGAGCAATTAGTTGCATCACTAACTGACTGTCCAATAAGCTTCTGCTTATCAGATAGTCAACTAGTCACTTACATCGCTATTGCTAACCATAGCGTGTAAAGTGCTACGACTCTGTTGTAGAAGGACAATCAACTCACCAATATGAATAGGATTTGAGTGTCAGGCTGTCAGTTTACAATTCAGAACATGAGAGAAAGACTGAGAAAATACACAGATAAATTCTTTTATTTCATAATTAATAGCATAGTCACGGGAACACGTCTCTCATGCAGAACTCCATCTGAAGTCAACATGTCACATGCGTAAGGTGAAATTCACCCCGCTGCAGGCCAGCTTGAGGTCTAGCTACAACTTAAATCCTACTTAATCTCTCAAAATAGGATTCAGTTGCCTAGTGCATAGGCCTTGTTCTGTCCCTCTGCACAGGGTGAATTGTACTGATTGAACACATTGCAGGACAAGTTCTTATATAAACCTACTCCTCAGGGGCTAATTGGGGAATTTATTTGCTTAAGTCCCAGGCACGCCCAGAAAGGAACAGAGCATTGACTATGGAAAATATCACAGACATCTGTCAGCTGAGCCTCCTGTAATCAATGTAATACAGGGTCTTTGGGGAAAGTTCACGTAAATAATGCTGATAGAGAGAAGAGAGTGAATGGTGGAAGCCAGTGTCCAGCATTAGTGCTTTCAGTGGTTTATCAGCCCTTCCTTTCAGATGATGTTTCACTGGATTGGTCTTCCAGTTTATCCAGATGGAAAATGCTTTGTACAGCCTGAATTACAACAGCCCCCTCTCCCTTCCCCCCCCAAAAAAAAATCACAGGCATTAGAGGTCTTTTGGGTTCATATACAGGAAGTCAGGCTTAAACTAAAATCTGTTTTCTGAAGCAGGCAGTTACATGCTGAATCTATACAGGACTGACACATACAGGAGCTTTCTGCTTAAGAGACATTGTCATTTGAATTCCCATTCAAGTGCAGCTCATTCTAAGCATTAGTAGGCAGGACACCAACCTGTGCACTGATGTGGAAACTAGTGAAGCCAGGAAACCATGGTGTAGAGGAAATGGGGACATCACAGAAAACATCTACAAGCTCAGTAAGGCCCTTAGAAAGCCTGTTCCAACTCAGAACACTTAGGGTGAAATCCCAGCTTCTCTGCAGTCAGTGGCGTTTTCCTATTGACTTCATTGCTGGCCCACAAATAAACCCATGGGATCTTATCATCAATGTAATGAGGCCAGGTAAAAAAATATGCTTCAAATGAAGCAGGGGAAAGGTGATGGGAAAGAAGCAGTCCAACGTTTGTTTTCATTTATTAATGTGTATGACTACAAAGCAGATCCCAACAAAATGCATCAGTTTATTAAAGTGTAACCTTTATTCTAGAGTATAAAGGTAACATAGTATTTCAAAGCTGCAATGCAAACAGAAAGAAAAACAAAACATCTTTAATTTGCCTGATTAATTTACTTCTACATTCTGTTCTGTTTCCCCCATATAAGTGACCATGCTACTTTTTAGCAGGGAAAACCGTAGAAGAACATTACTCTTATCAGAAGAGCAATGCACACATGCATATTATTTGCTGCATGCAGCCAGTAGACCTTTCGTTAATTACTAGTAATGTATGATCCACTTTCTTAGAAATCTCCATTAATGCTTTAAAGGACTATCCTATTTTAAATGTAAACTTTCCTACAGCTTATGGGCTTCTTTGGCTGAAACAATGGCAATCGGCTACTGTGCTCACATATTCTGGTGAACAGACAGCCCCTGATTCTGAAACCTTCACGTGGTAGTAGTGCAAGCAATGGCCAACGCTGTTACTTGGTGTAAAAATATCCAAGTATCATGCTCCCACTCCTTGTCCATAAATGCACAGGGACAGTTCAGGAGGAAACACAACCCAAAAGAGAGGAAAGCTTCTTTTGCATTACATAACACTTGATCTGGAAATGTCCCAAAGCCCCATGAGCATACACTGCATACACTGTTTAAGTTTGCAATAGCACCCTCATACATGCAGCAGGAATCATGTCTCCTGAACTGGCTCAGGCTACAGTAAGTCTATAAAACAGCAACTGAGCATTCTTTAGAGACAAGGATCTGATTTTATTTGCATTTAGTGCAGGATACCATTTCTGAAGTATCAGGGTATGTCTACACTACAGCACTATTTCGAATTAACTTAATTCGAATTAAGCTAATTCAAAATAACACATCTAGACACAAAATCTATTTCAAAATAGCGTTTTGCTATTTCGAAATAGCGCATTCACAATGAGTGGACCCTGAACCGAAGTTAAGGCTGGCTGGAACCAGTGCCGGCAGGGCATCAGGTTAGGACCTAGTGTGTGGGGCTGCTGCCTGAGGCTAACTGAGTTCTGTGCTTAAAGGGACTCTACTCCCACCCCGGACAGACAGTTCTCAGGGTTCCCTGCTTGCTTGTCTACCTTGATGAGGGACAGCAAAGCAGTCCTGTCTTGGTGTGCCCTGCGTGCCCGCACTCGGGACAACACAGCACTCAGCCACGCCGGAGCATCTCATGGTGTCGTTGCCATCAGCCCACCTGCACTTGCTGCCGTGCTGCCATCTGGGGGGGTCCATCAGAGGGCTGTCAGGATCCAGGAGACCCCGGAGGGAGAGCGTCAACCCCAAGGAGCCTCCCTGGTCCTCCCCACCGGGGGCTCATGCCCCATTCCTCCCTCATGTCCTTCCACTTACCCCTCCCTAGCCCCCCTTCCTGATGTCAAATAAAAGACACATATGTTCAAAAATAGAAACTGGGTTTATTGAACAAAATTGGGGGGAATGAACCTCTCGGGAGACTGGGAAAAGGAGGTGGGAGAGGGGATGAGAGAGGATGGAAGAGGAGAGGGGGAAACCTGGGAGGAGGGAGCTGGAAGGGGGAAGCAAGGAGAAGAAGTGGGAGGGGAAGCTCAGGGCTCAGGATTGGGAATCTGGGGGAGAGAAGGGTAAGTTTTCCTGGTTGTGCCCAGAGTGGCCACCAGGGCTCCTTGGGAAGGGCTGGAGGCCCCCTATTTCAAATTAAGTATCTACACAGCACTTAATTCGAAATAGCTATTTTGAATTTGGCGTTACGCCTCATAGAATGAGGTTTACAAAATTCAAAATAATGGCTCCACTATTTCGAATTTATTTCGAAATAGCAGTTTGCCTGTGTAGACGCTATTAAAGTTAATTCAAAATAACTGCTGTTATTTCAAATTAACTTTGTAGTGGAGATATACCCTCAGAGCACTGCATGCACCAGTTACAATTAACTTACAGGAATCATTTCCGTTACCACTGAAATGTAGAGTCCTAGAGGTAGAATTAGATTTAATACATACATTGTACCAATTCACATCCTGATTGCAGTACATTTGTTAAATAAAAATTCTCATGCTCTGCTGGTGTTTTGTATTGTGACTATTCACTCACTGGAAATCATGCACTTGCACCAGAGAGAGATGAAGACACTTACGTCAGTAGGTTCCCTGGGGCACACAGAGATCGTTCTTCTCTCCTATTTCCCTCAAATGGATTCCCAAAAGACCGTTTCCTGATCATCGTTTTAACCAAGATCTACAGGACGAGAGACTGGTTTCAGTAAGGGACAACCCTTTCCAATAGCAGTACATTTCCATTCGCATGTAATAGAAATGTTTAAAGCTTGTACCAAACCCATAAAATCTGTGCTTCAGAAAACTATTTAAAACAAGCCTGGTATGGACAAAGTTTTAATTTAACAATAACAACAACGATTGCCAAGTCTCCAACTGTTCGTCCAGAAGCTCATTTCTTTATCTGGAATTCTTCAGAGCTACACATACCCACTTCAAACCACAGGAGACCGGATAGGAAACCTGAGCAAATAATGTGACATTTTCTCCTCCAATAATCTTTGTGAATTTTGATTTGCATGGCTCTGTCATTCTGCAGAGTTCATTTTCTGCAAACTTCCAATTGCATAGTCTATAACAGCAAAAGTACTTGTTAAAAGTAAAATTTTCTGGGGGCAAGGGGATTCACTTTAATACTGGCCAAAACTGAATTGTGATCAGAACTTCCATAGATTGTGTTGAGCTAACTTTATCTGCATAGCACAAATGTTACAAAATAATTTAAAATGCATGTTACCACTTATGTTTCATAACTTACATGTGATTGCATCAGTTCTCTGACTGAATTAAGTATGCAGCTAATCAATATAGTATGAACCGTGAGTCTTACAATTGAATATTTAGTTTGAAAGTCACTCAGAGAATAGAAACAATATCATGTGGTTGATATAAAAGCCAACAGTATGTGAATTTTATACCAGAAAGTTAACATTTGCAGCTTGATGGGCAAACTAAGAATTATTCCCTTGGGAAACGTGTAAACAAATTTGAAGAACAAAACAAATTTGAGATTTCTGCAACCTGTCAATGGCAAATTCATGAAAGAGAAGAGAGACAAAACAAGATGAATAAATAATTTATTTTGCACTCATTTGTGCTAAAGTCACATTGATTTCAAATGGGGCTGTGGGTATTGAGGCCTTGGGGGGCAGGGTGTGTGGAAACAGTAGCTACTTTTCAAATGTGCTCCTGGAAGCTCTTCAGAATGAGGATGGTCATTGTATTTGCGTCTTGCACTGGGCAACACACAATGTCAGCATTTAAAAAAACATTCAATAAAAAAAAATCTATGACGGGCATGTTAAAGCTGGTGAGCTACTCACAAAGAAAGACAGATAACGTCAGAAATAAAAATGGAGGTGAGTTTTTTTCTTCCTTTCTTCTAAATGGTGACCTAAATTTAAAGATGTGACAGCAAGACAGGAAGGATGTTGCTGCTAATGAATTCAAGGCCTAGGAGATTTGAGGCTGGGAACACAGATCATCTGATGTGAAATTGAGCCCAGTGAAGAGCTGTTGTGGAGGCTATCCTTGCCGGACTTGACCCTGTCTGGATCAGAGCACCATCTGCAAAGCACTGAACACCCTCAGTTTTCACTCAACTCAGAACCAAGGATGAACTGCGCTGGGCAGAATTTGGTTTTCTGAAAAGGAAAGAGGTCATGGAGCACAGGCTGCTGCATCGTAAGCTCAGCAGAATGTGTGTGCATGGTTCTCACTCCTAGATTAGGATTTCTCAGTAAACAGAGTATGGGGCAGCAGGCTGGAGAGGGCACCTCTTAAAACTACTTGTGGAGCACAGTGAAAAAACGGAAGATACAAACTAAAACCACAACGTCAGTGAGCATCCCTGACTCTAGTGGGGCTGAAAGAACTCCACAGGCTCAGGATGTCTGCTTGAAGGCCTGGTCTCTGCTGGGTCAGTCCTCCTCCACATGGTCCAGCACTTTAAATAGGATTCTGCCATGGACCTGGACTTCGCAATCACCAGAAAGCAACGAGCAAAGGCTATGAAACCTTGCCAGCGAACCACATGCTGGCAAGATGGGAACAGCCAGCTAAAGGTACCTTTGCTGTTTCCCTTTTGTCTGACTTTTAAATCCCTAGACCAAAGGATGCGGCTGATCTCAGACTAGCTATGGTTCACAATGTTGTCATTAATGTGGTGTTACAAGCAGGAGATTAGAAGTTCTAACAGAAGCGACAAAATCCCACTAAACAGCGGTTCCCAAGTGGCAGCCACAGAAACTTCCCTCAGATGGTTTTGAGAAAGGGATTAAAAACAACAGGGGAAAGGGAAGCATATCTGAGCTTTGGCACTGGTTGATAAGAGACTCAGATCCAAGAATCAGGGACAAGAGAGCAACTTCCTAGACGAGATCCCGTTAAGGGGCTTCTCAGTACAATTTCCAGCTTTTCAGACAGTACCAGTCTGAACAATCTTCAGACAGCTCAGTTCCACTCCAGCTTGAGGGGAAGGCCACCTCCACCTAGCAACTGATGTTGTGGTCTGTTTAGCAGCTCTTTTGGGGCAGTGCTATTCTCAGTCTCATTCAGGAAAGGTTTCTGAACTATAGAAATGCCACATGCTGCTGCATGGTGTCTCGATGCCACTCCACTGATGGCTGCATTATAAACAGGAGCCCTGGCACCTAATCATTCATCAGCACAACTAGGTCTGAGCAGTGAGGCTAGGGCAGTAAAATCAGAGTATTTTCTATGCACATCGCGAGCGAATTGTTGGCTTGTGTTACCCACCACTGTGGCCAGGCTTGGGATGTGTTTGACCGAATTCTCAACTTCTTCCTCAGTCACCTCGATAAGCGTGCAGTTCTCATCCTCCGTCGGCAGAGGCTCTGCTCCGTTCTTAGTGACCCAAGGGTGCAGCTTCAATTAATAACACAGCCTGTCAGAAACTATTTCCTCTTTTGGAAAAAATTAGAACAACCCAGATATAGCAGATGTGCCAAATCCCTGCAGCTAGAGTACTCATCAGCCTGGTATTAAAGGAACAGGGAAGCTCTGCTTTTTAGCCAAGTGACCTAGAGGAGTGAACTATCCCAAATCATTATGAATAGAGATAGACTCAAATCAAATCTCCCAGTGCACACTCTGTCAAACTTGGAGGAAGTGTGGCTCTAGATCCAAACTCTGTGGAACAAGCTAATAGCCACATGGGGAGGGAAAAGCACTATTAATCGGTAGCACTTACAAAGCATTTTGCATCCCTGAATCTGTACATGCTTAACAAAGATGGGGAGCCCTCATTACTCTTATTTTACAGTAGGGAAAGTGGAGGCACAAAGAAGTGACTTGCCCAAGGTCAAACATAAAGACAGTGGAAGAGCTGGGAATAGAGTCCGTGGTCCTGACTCCTAGCCCCCGACTTTAACCAGCACATTACAATAGAAATGGGAAAATAAGCTCAGAAGAAAAGAAGAAACCTTTTGCCCATTCTCCAAATACCAGGAACCTTTGTCCATTTCTGGAACACTTTCTGAAGGTTTAGAAATAGCTCATTAACTTCCCCCCAGTTCTTGCTTTTTCCCAAGCTTATTTGCCATTTTCACAGCTGCTTAACCCTTCTGGGCTCCGGTAGGGAGAGAGGGACAGAAGTCTCCTGAGGAGGCTGTTTTGTAACATTTTTCTACAAGCAGAGGAAATACTGGTCTCAGAGGATTTCTTTATGTGGCCTCGTCCTGCAGGTACAAGAGGTTCCAAGATGGGGAAGGCTCAGGAGGGCCTGAATAGGAGGCACTGGTAACTGGGGGAGGAAGCAATGAGCGATAAACTGACTCCAGAATAGCAAAGAAAGCCCCACACAATAAAATACAGCCCGGACAGTAGCAATGTCGCGACTCACCAACAAGACTTAATTTCCAACTGGTAAGTACCTTGATTTGCGGGACAGAAATCCTAGATTCAGGGTTTTTATCCAGCATCTGCATGATCAGATCCTTCAACTCCTCGGTAATGTCTGGCCTTGGGAAATTAAAATGATCCTCAGGTTAATTTGAGAGAGCTTCCTGCTGCTTTTCATTGACACGTTTCACCTTATCAGCACATTTCCAGAGAGCTGGGATAGAGAGATAGATTTGGGCACAGCGCCCTGGGCTTAAATTCCTTTGCTTTTTGCAGGTTGTTCAGGCTTGTGCTAGAGAGTGACTAATGCTGAGTACTCACTCACTTCTGTTCTATCACGGAGCTGAATCACGAGGCCCATGCTGCTAGCTCTGAGTGGAGGGGATGGTGTTTGGGAATGGGATTAAATGGTGAGGAAGAACCAAGGATTAAGGAGTGCGAGAATCAGAATCTGTGGGATTACTCCAATCAGTTACTTCTTCAATTCTTGTCATTGCCTTCGGAAGAAGGGACCCACCCCCATATAATTGTCCGCAGTGGAGTTTCCAGAGGAGAAGCAAATGCACACTGAGATAATGAAGTCAAATAAATGTGTTCAGAGCATTCAGGGTCTAAAAAGAATATGGAGAGATTGGACAGAAAAGCACCCTAGGGCAACAGAGAAGGTTAATGAATTCTCTTTCGAGCTTCTGGAACTCAAATCACAAACATTTTTTCAACAGCTGTAGAGCAACAAACTTTGACCTCATGCCTAGTCTGAAGGGAGCTCTCCAAGAATGAGTGCAGGAGAGAAAGAAAAATATTGGTGGTTTGCGTTATAACTTTGTAAACTCTCCTTGGATCCAGTCCAGTTCCACCTACTCAGTGCTTTCTGGGAGCCTGGGGAAGTGGTGTTCATTTTCCCATTTGCAAAAATAATAAAAAGCCTTCTATGTACTCACTGATCCGGGAATTCCAGGGGTTGGGTCTTGATTTTACTGTGCAAACTTAGAATCCTCTCATCCATAAAAGGGCACTAGTTACAAATCAACAAAACACAAACAACAGGATTTGCTAAGCAGTAAGGCATTTTGGGGTAGTCAGCAGAACACATCACATGGCTTTGGAAGAATTTTACAGGATTCAAAAAGGAGAGGAAGAAAGAATTAGGGGACAGACATGTGGCAGATTCTCACCCACTCAACTTATTTAAAAAAAAAACAGTATCATCTCACACTGTGTGGATTCAAAGGACAGACCAGAACAACAGGCCCAAGATTTGAACATTTTGAAGGCAGTGGAGCTTTTGAAGAGTAAGCTTTGTTGAATTAGCCCCATGATTTGGAAAGTGAGCTAGATAGCATCATCCTGTCTCCAGTCTCATTTATGAAGCCATCTCTTCCTCTTGTGTCCCATTGCACTTAAGGATGTTAAGGACTAGTCAAATCTTGTACATTTCAAAGCTGGCACAATGTGTACAGCCTGGGCCAGTGGGAAGTTCCATGGACTCCAGGCTCCACACGGAGTTCAGCATTCCTCCTTTGAAATGTGCAAAAGCCTCTAGATGGAGAATGCAGAAGTGCCTATTGACTACTCAGCTAGTAAATTAACCGGTATTTAACATCCTTAATTACACTTTCCAAGTACTCTTGTTCTCCCCAGACTGAGCTAAAGATGTTCTCAGCAGATGTGCCCTCTGCTGGTCAAATGGATCTACTATTTGCTAATCTGGAAGGTGCAGAAAAAGCTTACCCACTCATTCACTTGGGCTATCAGCTAATGAATCTATTAGCATTGCAGCAGGCATGGGTCATGTGCAATTTCACTGAGTCACCCATGCTTGTGGTTATTGATTTTAAACTGTGAAATGCCCAGATGCCATGGCAATATCAATGCATCAAGGCAGGAAATACCATCCCCACACATGGTCAGAACCTCTACTGCAGTAATATCCAGGGGCTCTAAGAATGAATGATTTTAAACTCATCAAAAATACACCCATGGAGCTCTGGGCTGCACAAGAAACTCAATAATAGAGTGCTATTCAAGATTAGCGCTGCAGCAGGACTGGGATCACATGGTACCCGCAGCCATGAGAGTGGGAGTGGGATTAATAAAAGTCCTGCACAGGGCTCTACTCTACAGCAATGAAGCCCTGGGCTTAGCAGGAGCAGCTTCATTGTAACATAGGGCTCTGCACACCCTTTGCACTGGACGAATGCTGTCCTGGCTCTAGCACAGAAGGTAGCACAGAGATTAGTTAGGAGGGAAGGAACCACAACAGATCAGGTTTTCTGTGGAAGAAGGGAGGGTACCCTGTAAGCTGAGCACTTGGGCAGCCACCCAGGAGAGATGCAAATGTAACCAGCTGATTAACAGAGTGCCCACAGCCAGCACCATGTGTTTCTACTGGTGGTGCACATCCGCACATGCCTCAGGCTGCATAATAAAACGTATTCTGCACATGGATAGACACATTTAGAGGGAACATTGAAGGGGATATGCATTTCACCTTATGAAACACCACACTTAGCCTTGTGTAAAGAGACATGCTAACTCACTGACCAGACCCAAACAAGAAACTCATTACCTGCCCAAACACAAAACAAAAGAGTGTGATTCCCATAGCCCATACATCCAAAGCCTAGAAGAAAAGAGAAGACAAAATTATAGCTGTTTCTTGAAGGAGCCTGAAAAGTATGTATGTCTTAAAGAAATAGTTCCATATTAAAACAAAAAATCCTCACTACAAAATACCTTGCCAGAAAATATTTTTCTGGTTTCTGAAAGGGTTTCTGGAGCCATAAACGCAGGGGTGCCCACAGTGTTGGTCAGAAGGGCATCAGTTCCCTTGAACTCATTGCTCACTCCAAAGTCAGCAATTTTGATGTGACCATCCTCCCCAACCAGAAGGTTGGAAGGCTTAATATCCCGGTGAATTATCTTTTGATAGTGCACTGTGGGTAAAAGAAAGAGCAAGACAATCAATGGCAGGACAGGCTTGTAACACAACTAGGTAGCTAAGAGCAAATAACCAAATACACAAGGGCCTTTAAATCTCAATTAACAAAGACGTCGCAACGAGAGGCCTGATCCTGAGTTGGTGTCAGTCAGTGTAGCTTTGCTGGAGCCAGCAGAGTTACACCAGCTGTGGATCTGCCTCCCAAATGGTTACGAATGCCAGTGGGTTTCTGTGTTGAAACTTACAGTATTCGATGCCTTTGATCAGATCGTGGAAGTAGAAGCGAGCCTGATCTTCAGTGAGAGGTTTAATGGCTGGGACTTCCATCACAGGCCTGAAAAGGCAACACAAAACCAAGCAAGGCTAATAAGGAAGAGGGTCACAGTTCAGAACCAACAAAACTTTAGAGGCTTCTTTTTTTGCCAGCTGTTGAGGAGCACAGGTAGCAAAACTCAGGTAATGGATTCTTTAGCTTGTTACCGTGGTTATCCTGCAACTGTGATGTGTCTTCAGCAAATTCTGTGAATTAACTCACTGCAGTAACCAGAATGGCAGCATATTAGGTCCTGTCTACACTATAAAAATAATCACGTTCCACTGCTGCTGCTGAGGATTTTGACACCATTTTTAGTTATCGATGGGTGTGTCTACACCGCAATGAAGCACCAGGGGCTGGCCCATGCTAGCTGACTTGGGCTGGTGCCACAGGACTGTTTACTGCAGGGTCGATATCTGAGCTTGTGCTCGAGTCCGCTCTCTGGGACTCCCCATGGGGCCAGTGGCGGGTGTTTCATTACAGTGCAGACATATCCCATGTCACCAGTACAAGCAAGTTGGGGAATGCAATTTTAAAATGGTAGATACAGTGCAGTTGTACCCAGACACTGCTTAAGAAAGGTAGGCCCAGAAATTCAGCCGCTCTCTCTGCTTCTGAGGACAGATTTTACATCCCTGATCTTTGGCTGCATTACGGTCCCTTTGCCTCACCACGCTGTTGCAAAGCAGCTCTAAAGCTGCCAGAGTGAGTCATACGAGACTCAGCCTCAGCTGAGCCAAATCCTCAGCTGGTGCTGAACTGCAAAATGGCTCCAACACCAGGCCTCCTTGCAGTGGGTGGCTTAGACGACATAAACCCAGCAACTATAAATGCCCCTCAGTTAACACCACTGTCAGCTTGCCTAACATACAGCAGTCCTCAGGCTACTCCAAATTACAGGTGTCTGTGTATGTGTGTGTGTTCTGAACACAATGGATGAGGACAAGGTGAGGAAAAGCAGAGGTGCTGGGTCCCCGCTGTACCTCTGCCTCCCCTGCCACCCTGCAGAGATGGTGCTGGGGGGAACTGGCTTTTAAGCTAGCTCCTGCTCGCCCCACTTGCTGACTCTGTTACAGAGGTAGCAAGGTGGGGAAGTGACTAGTTGCATAGTGACTGGACTACCCGATAAACTTAGGCTTATCAGGCAGTCAACTACTTGAGCAGTCTCGTACATCCCTACTATACATAATACATTCCATGATTTTCCCTCTTGTGTGGACGCCTAGATGGATGCCACCATTTCTGCCCTCTCACCAGAATACCTTTGCTTGTGATCCATACAAGAGCCCAAGCCTCAGGGCACTGCTGTCTTTAGTGGCATCACATTCATGCACAAATGCTAATTTGGCTGTGGCCTCCTCCTATTATTATTAGATGGTCAAATGTTGAAGGACTTAATCAGCCCTTGGTCAGGCAAAACTCTTGCTGAAGTCCATGGGAGTGTTGCTGGTGTAACAGCTGAATGAAGACATTAGAATCCAGATCCTTAACATACATAGCGAGGCACATGCATGCAGCACTTGATAAATTATTGGCTTTTGGTCTCAGGATTTCCCTGCCCTAAAAAGTTTGTGATCTAGAGGCAGTGCCTAAGGCAACCATTACAGGAAACAGAATGTACACAACAGAAATGCTTCCTGGATTAAGTGGTGTTTTAGAAGCAGTGTGAAAGTGACAATCTATACAATTCAGATTGAGAGCTCTAAAATCATTTCAATGCAAGATGTTTCCTGTAGACATGAAAGTGCTGAACTGCCTTGTTAGGTCTGATTCTCAAAGAGGTTTGGGCTTGTGGGAGGAGAAGTTTCTGAAGATTTCCAGTGTTGTTTCTTCCTGCCATCCAATCATGTTTCAAGACTCTTCAAATCCTCTTCCTTAGCAGAAGTTGGGAAAGCATCAATAGCAGGCTCTAATCTCCAGCCACACCGTCACACAGCACAAAACCTAAAGAGGTGTAACATGGCCCTTTCCCATCAATAGCAGTGTCCTCTCTCAGCTCCAGAATGTGGTTCTCACAATAGTAAGAAACGGGGCGTAGAACTTGGAAAAGCGCCTGGGCAGCTGTTTGGCTTGCACATCTGGACCATACACAGCTCTTCCATTGGTCTCAACGGCCTGGTTATACTGGTCCATTAATTCATCTTTTCAGCACTGTATTCTTTCTCTATGGGGATAGATGGGATCTCCTTTCACCCCAGAAATGTTGGTCTCATTTCCCTCAAACTAAGAGATTTAGGGACAGACTCCAACTTCCATTACACCAATGCCATTCTGCAGCTACTCCCTTAAAGCCTATGGAGTTGCTCTGGATTTACTGGGATTGAGAACAGAAGCTGACCCTTAATGTGGCCATTGCAATGAAAATTTCCCTTCTTTACTCTAGTCTTAATTAGGGATGTTAAATAATGGTTAAGTGAATAGTCGAGTAACCTCATGAAATTTTATCGGTTAGTTGACTATTCTATAGTCCCTGCGGGTGAGGCCAGCAGCCAGTATCAGAGGCAGCAGTGCGGGATGCCAGGCAGAAGCTGGTCTGCAAGGGGAGCTAGTTTAAAATACCAGCTCCCTTTGCAGACTGGCTACCTGTCACCCTGTCCTGTTGCTTCTGGGAAAGAGACAGCAGTGCAGGATGGCTGAAGCCCCTGTCTGGGGGCGGTCTGAGCTCCCAGACCTAGAGCAAGCCAGAACTGAGGTAGGCTGCCTGCCCACCCAGCTCTTATTACGCTTGTAATGCAGAGATGGAATGGGGGTAGGTCCCAAACCCCGGACTGAGCCGGGCTGCTGACCCACTCTGCTTCTAATACACTTTAAATGCAGAGACGCAGCTGTGGTAAGTGCCAGACTCAATGCAAGCCAGGACTGAACCAGGCTGCTGGCCAGCTTGCTAAAAAATTTACCAGCAGGGAGAGGGGGAGAAGGAAATGCATGTAGTCTACAGAATTAACCTATAAGCTTTTGCTTATCGGTTAACTGACTACACTTTTACATCCCTAGTCTTAATTCCACAGTCTTGCATCCCCTCCTGGGATATCTGAGGGCACATCTAGACTAGATGCGGCTTCTGAAAGAAGATATGCAAATTCAGCTCGAATTTCCATCTCTTTTTTTCCCAAAAGAGGTTTTTCCGATATTTGGCCCATCTACATGGGGCCAAATATCAGAAAAAAGCCCTCTCTTTCAAAAGCATCCTGTAAACCTCCTTTTAGGAGGAATAATCTCCTAATCAGAAGAATAATCAGAAAAGCCTCTTCTGGGGAAAAAACCAGACGAAGATATGCAAATTGGAGACGAATTTGCATATCTTCTTTCGAAAGCCGCACCTAGTCTAGACGTGCCCTCAGAGAAATGTTGAAGCACAGGATCTGGAGCCACTCCACTGTCTATTTAAGATCCATCTTGATTTCTAGTGTCCCATCATTAATTGCAAAGTTCAGATTATTCTTTTGACCTTGGCAGTACAGGGCCGCTGCTGTTGTTTCCTTAGAAGGAAGGTGGGGTCCTGGAGGAAAGCAAGACTAATTAGCTTCATCTTCACATGAGGGTCTTGTCTCCTGGCCCAACTCTGCACATTTTCACAAAAGCTGTGGGAGATGCTGCTGTCTGTCACGAATCTCCCAGGGATCCAACATCTAACTCAAGCAGATAGAACTAAGGAGAGGCTAAAATGGTTGGCTCTGTCCAAGAGTCACATTTTGTTCTTCACATGACTGGCAAATGCTTATCTATTTATTACTGGTATTATAAAAGCGGAATTGGGGCCCCACTGTGCTGAGCATTGCATGAATGAATAGAAAGAGACAGTCCCTTCCCTAAAGAGCATGAAATCTAACCACAGAAGACAGTCCAATGGTGAGAGGAGACAGAGAGTCGGATGTGACTCAACCAAAGTCCCATAGGGCATCAATGACACATCCAGGAACAGAACCCAGGCCTCCTGAGTCCTTGCCCTGTGCCCTACACACTGAACCATGCTGCTTGCACTGCCCCCACCTTGTGCTATTCCCATACATGGCCATCTATACCTCTTACAGTATCCCATCTCACACTAGCATACCACAAGAACTGCAGACACTCAACAGGCTGAGTGCCAAAAAGAAGATTGAGAGAGGCACAGTAGATGGCCTCACAAGTCAAGAGGCTCAGAAGACATCCCATTAACATCTATTATCTATTGCACAGGATTACTTTCCACTCCCACTAATGGAAGTTGTACATGTCTCTCAAAGACAGAGGAGACTCTACAAATAAATCATAATTTCTCAGCTGCATACCTGGGCTTTCCCACCATAAAATGAGAAGAGCAAAGAGGGAAAAAGGGAGGTGGGGGAGATTCAGCCTTTCATTCTCTCTCCAAGATGACCCAAGTTAATTCTCAGCTCTGAGGGGAAAGATACATATTAACATAACCTCAACAAGTGTTTACATTCTCATGCCTACAAACTATGTCACCATTCTGCAAAAAAACTCACTAGTTTACTGTGTTTTCACTAAAGACAGACTTCTTGACCATGAAAAGAGGAAAATCTTCCCTCTAACAATTTTCTTATTTGCTTTATCATAGGCACCTGGGAACCACAGAACCACATGAACCAAAGACCCCACTGTGCTAGTACTGTGCAATCACAGAACCTACACCAACAACTAACAATCTAGTTTTAGTTACAATTACATTGCTACTGCTGCTTTCATGAGAACGGAAAATCATCCTTATAAAATCCACATATACTTTCTTCTGACTTCTCATGCCATTTCAACCTTAATTTTCCTAGAGCCAATCATCTGTAAAGGATATGTTAAAAAATTTTCATCCTTAATACTTACATAGCATTTTTCATCTGTAAATCTCAAAGCGCATGATAATGTTAAAAGAATATTATTAGCCCCATGTTAAATATGAAGAAATGGAGGCACAAAAAGGTTACATGATTTTCTCAAGGTCACACAGTCATGAGCAGAGTCAGAACCTCAGATTTCTGAACTCCTGATCTGGAGTCCAGTCCACTAGGCCACACTGCTTTTCTCTTCTGTAGGGTGAAAGGCAACAGAGTTCAGAAGGGAATAGAACTCAGACAAGATGTGGAGGTCCTAGAACTGAGTTGAGACAGCCTGAAAGTAGCATCCTGCACACACGTGGAGAAGCACAAACTCATGCTAGAGATCTGCTGTTGCAGGTCATGCTTTGCGCTATCTGGAAGGTCGTTTTCCCACTACATGTAATAAATGTGCTGGACTAGACCCAGGATTCCATACCTCACAATCATTTGGGCTCATTCCACATGCTCCTGGATAAACTCAGAGCACATCACAGAGCTGAAGTCAGTGTAACTCACGTATATATAGGCCAGAAGAGGGAATGCAGCAAGAAAAGCTGCTAGCAGGAGGAGGAGAGAGACCCACTTTAATTTACACATTCTCCATATTCCTGAGCATGCCAATTAGAACAAACAAGACTCCCTGATGGATTACTAAGTGTACATAGGTCCATGGGCAACTGGGCCTCAAAGCACATCTAGACTACAGGGCTTACAGTTGCAAAGCCATAGTACAAACACGTCTTACACTGACTGAAGGGATTTTCCTATCAATGTAGGTAATCCACCACTTTTGAGCAGTGTTAGCTAAAGCCATGGAAGAATTCTTCTGTCAACCTAGCCACTTCTATAAGTGGGGGTAAAAGGCTGGCTTAACTACAGCGTTCGGGGATAAGAATTTTTCCACATCCCTGTGTAACATAAAAACAAGTAGTCCTGTGGCACCTTAGAAACTAACAAAGATATATAAATTATCATGAGCTTCACTGGGCAAAACCCACTTTTTCAGATGGTGAGCTGGAGAGGAAACTAGTTAGGAACATCTAAATTGTATGTTACAGATCAGGACACAGAACACCTCGTTTTAACATCTTCCATATCATCTCTGTATAAGATATTTGGGCCTCTGTACGCACTATTTAACCAAAGTACAAGTTGAACCTCTAAAATCTGAGATGCTCTGGTCTGGCAACATCCATGGTCTAGCCAGAAGGACCACAGATATGGCTGGACCAGAGAGCCCAGGATGGCCAGGTTTGGAAGTACAACTCAGGCTGGGCTAGTGATGGGGAGCACATACCCTGCAGGGCTGGCGGTGGAGAACACAGCCCCTGGCCAGGGCTGGTGGCAAGGAGCACATCCTCATCTGGGACTGGAGACAGCATGGCCAGCAGCCAAGAGTGCAGCCCCACTGAGTCCGGCGAGGTAGGGAATGCAGCCCTGCCCAGGGCTAGCAAGGTGGAAAACATAGCCCCGGTCGGGGACTGGCACTGGGGGGGCGGGGCGGTAGCCCCCGTCACGACCGGTGGCAGGGAGCACAGCCCCACCTGTGGCTGGAGGCAGTATGGCCAGCAGCCAGGAATGCTGGGGTTGGTGGCATAGAACACAGTCTCAGCCAAGGCTGGAGTCAGTGGGGCCAGCAGCTGGGCATGCAGTTCAGGCCAGCACTATGGTGGTGCAGCCTCAGCAGGAGTTGGAGGCAATGGGGACCATCTCTGTCTGGGGCTGTCTCAGTGGGGGACACAGAGCCAGTCAGGGCTCGTATGGCATGGGGCTGGAGGCAGAGGCAGGGAGCACTTCCCCAGCTGGGAGCAGAGCCTACAGCCCGGTAGGGAGCCTTAACCTCCCACTGTCTGGCAAACTCCATTGTTCGGGACCACTCAAGTCCTGAGGGTGCCAGACAAGGGAGGTCTGACCTGAACAGCTACCACTGCTTATGAAATAAATTTGCTTCAATATTAACTAAGTTTGAAATCTAATACCAAGGTTCAGTACTTACCCTTGTTTTACCAGTTCAAACACTGCAACACAAAAGAGAAGGTGATTAATTACAGGCTGAAAGCTCCACAAACAAGATCCCAATAGGAAAACAATTATTTTTATAACCAATTATGGAAATAAAATACACCACAACATGAAACCGGCCTGGAAAAGTGAGTTCCAAGTGTGGAAGAACAACTTGTGGGATTTTGTTTTTATAAAATGTACATTTTTGCATGAAGTCATCATTGTATTTATCACACAGATCTGGAGTTCATGTTAAAATAAGACTGACAGTTCATGCCGCTGCTTCAAAGAGAACATTAATATCTTCTATGTTAATAATCGATGAACCAACATATTTGTTCAGTAGTTCAGAATCATTACAGTCAATCAGGTTAAGAATCTTCTCATTATAACCCTGATTCCGCATCTCTTACATACCTAAGTTTTGAGTATGCAGAGAATGCAGAACTAGAGAGTCTAAAGACAGATTAGTGCTTTGACCTGAATCCAGTGCTCCACCATCAGCTAAGTACGGTACAGAGCAAAATACACACCAACAGAAAGGGTTATCCAGAAACCAAGTAAAAAGACTTTTCCCCCAAAACACGTTTAGCTAAAATGAACTGCATATTTCTTCAAGAAAAGCTGAGAAGGAGCCAGTAAGGCTCTATCTATACCGCACCTGGGGCAAGCCTCTCACCCTGGGTAGAAATATTTGTTTTAGCGGGACTCACAGGATTCTCACTAAAAATAGCAGCATGGATACTGCACCACCAGTATGGGCTCAGGAGAGCTACCCAAGCTTAGAACCAGGGGCTCTCCCAAGCCTCCCCTGGGGCTGCAACATCCACACAGCTATTTTTAATGTACCCGCGCAAGTGTGTCTAACCATTTGCTCCCAGCTGCAGCATAGAGATACCCTTAGTTCCTCTGCTAAATAATGCATCTTACGCCTGCTATGATTTTTTTTTTAAATCAACTAAATAACATTTTTGCATCTAAACTGCATGTAGGAAACTCACATTACCTATACAAAATGGAGAAGTAAATAGACTCAGCTTCTTATTTGTACATTCAGAGAAACACATCTAGCCACATTTACACCAAATAAGCACTCTAAGGCTACACCTACACTGCAGGGTTTTTGCACAAAAACGGCCATTTTTGCGCAAAAACCAGTGGAGCGTCCACACCTCAAGTGAGTTTTTGCACAAGTAAATTTACAGTAAATCAAAAGAACAGAGAGGTTTTTACAGTGTAGGTATTCCTCTTTCTACGAGGAATAACTCTTTTTTGCACAAGAGCTCTTGCACAAAAAGGTGTGTGTGGACGGGCAATAGGGGATTTTTGCACAAAAAGAACCAATCGAAAAAAGCACAGGTGCCCTGTCAGCCATTCTGTAAAAAGCAACTGGAGTTTTCTTTTGGGAGAGTGTCCAAGCAGTCTGGACGCTCTCTTGTGCAAAAGCACATCGCTTTTCCAATGAGCTTTTGTAGTGTGGACGTGCTCTTGCGCAAGACATTTTTGTGGAAGATCTCTTCCACAAAAAACTTTTTGAGCAAGAAGCCTGTAGTGTAGACATAGCCTGAGTTGCCCCAGTGATGTCTATAAACAGGCAGCAAGGCACTATACTGCACGAGAAAGGGTGGCAAATGTGCCCCTTCATTAATGTGCTTTTTCAGGCACAACAGCTGCTAGCAATGGAAAACTTGGCCCTCAAAATAGATTAAATTAAGAGAAATAAGGCAGACTCACAATGAGACCAATATGCTAATGAACTCAGACAATGATTTTAAAAGACATAGCAGCAGGCGCTGTGATTGCAACATTGGTTTTAATCAGTCACTGTTCTGGCCTTTGTGAGTTCTGCCCCTTTGTTACCGCAGAGAGGTATTTGTATTGAACTTCCCAATTTTAACTGGAGTTTTGAGCAGTACTAAGCATTGTATATCAAGGAACATGAATTTTGTTAAACTCTAGGGAGACCAGGAAAAAGGTAGAGGCAGTGCTATCAGTGAGCTCTTAAAGGAGTAAGCTGACATGACTCCTTAGACCCCTGTGAGTAATTTAGCTCTTTACAGTCACTACTGCCTAAAAGACAATCTGCAGCTCCCATCAGGAGCCAACTTAAGGACTCTGAAAGGAGCTAAAGTTAGGGTAGGAAGAGAAAAATCACCTCGCCACCATTGGACAATAAGGAAATGGTGCATTTCCATAGTATTTTCAAACCAGAGTCTCAGTATTTATTGATTAGATAGGTAAGTACTACTCCACTGTATAGCTGGGATAACTGAGGTGTGGGAAAGTTAAGTGACTGGCTCTAAAGTCACACAGTAAGTTTGTGACAAAGTATTAAATTTAAATCAGACTGCTGACACCGTGCAATAGCTAATGGATAACACTGCTCTTCCATTTAAATCCAAATAGGATTAAGCAAGAATGAGAAAGGATGGCAAATGTGCCCATTCATTAACATGTGTTGTTTTCAGGCACAACAGCTGCTAGCATGAATGGAGCTGCAGGAAGAGGGGTTGTCATGGTCATGAGGGATGGCCAGCAGCCTGGGGACTAAAGGGTTAACTGTACCTAGCCAGGGGCTTCAAGGGGTAGCTGAGTTAGTCTGTTACAGAAAAAAAAATGGTCTGGTAGCACTTTATAGACTAACAAAACATGATGATGGTATCATGAGCTTTTGTGGGCACAGCCCACTCCAGTCATCTGAAGAAGTGGGCTGTGCCCACGAAAGCTCATGATACCATCTACATGTTTTGTTAGTCTAGAAAGTGCTGCCAGACCATTTGTTGTTTTTTTTCCTATACCTAGCCAGGTAGCAGTCAGCCAATAGAAATGCAGGTAGGAATTTGAAATTGGGACAAAGGAATTTTTGGGTTTTTCCCTTTGTCCGTGGCCAGTTGACTCTGCAGATACTGAGGGAGACAGAAGATATGTCTGTCTCCAAGAAAAAGACTTTTCAAAATGTATAAGTAGGGTAAAGTTTAGATAAATCTGTTAGGTTTTATTGTTTTATGGTTTGAGACTGTGGATCTGATGTCTGTGCTGCTAGAAATGGGCATTCCTCTCTTTTGTAACTAAGTTTTGAGCCCATGGGAAAATTCCCCAGGAGTTTATTAATTGGTGGCTCTTATCATCTAGCCAATCCAACTATGCTTGTAACAGGAGAATTGTTTTGATAATAAACGTTATTTCTTTTTTAGTAACCTGATATTGGATAATTTTTGTGTCCTGGTTTTACTTTAGGGCTGAGATTTCCCAAGTGATCTCTTCCCTGGTTTTCTTACCATTACTTGGTGGTGGCAATGGTTTTTATTCTCCAAAGTCTGGGTATTAGGATTTGGGGGGGAATTTTTGTACCAAAGTCTGGAAAGATATGGTTTTGGGGGTGCTTTTGTGGGCCCCCACTTCTGCATTCAACATGCCAGAGTGGATATTCAGCCTTCACAGGGGTCCATAATGAACATCCAGTTTACATCACATTTTAATTTACTTCTATTGCACCTTTGATTCAAATTACTAGATGTCCAGTTAGTGCAGGGAGAGAGCCTGAGTCTGGAAAGCTATTCAGTACATTAGTATTTGGGTCTGGGACCTGGTCACTTTCAGAGACACGGTACCAAACTAATAGCATCATTGCTCTGAGCAGTCATGACAACCCCTGCATTGTTATTCTTTGCGCTGTGTGCTCTTGGATACATCGCTTTAAGAAGAAGGATGGTATTGGCACAAGACCAAAGGGACATCAACTGGCTGTGAACAAGTTCAGGCTGGAAACTGGAAGGTTTTTAACCATCAGAGGAGTAAGGTTCTGGAACAGTCTCCCAATAGGAGTTGTGGGATTCAAAAATTTAGCTAGATTTAAGAGAACTGGAGTAATCTATGGTTGGGAATGTGTGACAGGATTAATGATGATTATAGGGAGCAGGGTCTGACAGCCCTGGAGATCCCATCCAATCTGTGTCTCATGTTTCTAAAATCTTACAGTTCAGGGCTTCAGCTGGTTACCTGCAAGAGTCAGAAAGGGATTTTTATCTCCCAATCATTTCCTGTGTTTTTCTCGTGTCTCCTCCCTCTGAAGCATCGAGATGGCAAAAGCTGAAGATGAGAGAGGGCAGGTGGACACTCCGAGGTGGCACAAAGCAGGTGCTGGGCTGGCTGGTTCTCCTTCACACGCTCAGATCTAACTGATCACCATGGTGTGGCTGCAAAGCAGTTTTCCTTCAGGTCAGACAGGCAAACCCAAAGTCACTGCTGCTCTCTGCAGCATGGGGGGAGAGGGCGTCACTTGCCTTTATCACCTGGGTGTATCTCACTTAATCAATTCCCTGCTACTGCAGGGACCTCTAGCATGGTGCATCTTGATCCTATTCTTTGCCTGTGGCATGCAATAGTTTAGTTTCCTACAGACTGCAATATTTTGGCCTTGTTAGGTGCTGGGTTTAGATTGCAAGTGCTTTGTCCTGGTAGTGTCCTTTGATATGCAGGTCAGATTAGATGATCTGATGGTCTCTACTGGCCTTAAACTCAAAGACTTACTCCTCCCCTGTGCCTCAATTTCTCTCACTGTACAGGGAGAGGTAAGACAATGTCAGCCCAGCAGTTTGACATCCTTGTTTCGCAGGATAGCTACGGTAACACATTACTATTGAATTCTGCTCCTCTAACCACAATGGGAAGGGCAGGGGTTTCAACATTTGTGGAGAGAATGCAGCTAAAGCAGTCCTTCTTTCGAAAAGGAACTATGGTGTATACAGCACTGGGAGAGGTGACAGGAGGACAACAGTTAAGAGCATTACAGGTTACAGCTGGGCACCTGGCTTTGCAAAGTGCTCCCAGATATCTAATTATAACCTCATGCACTGCTAAGTATAGGCTGACTGGGCAAAGTCCTGTTTTATCTCTTTCTGAGCTCCCACAATGGCTCTGTAATTAAAGAGGAGCTGGTCCTCTGATATACACATGCCATGAAAATTCTCACCGCTGTAAGCCCGATTCTGTTACTTTAAGCGGCATCAAAGGAATCTCTGTAGTGATCAGCTACGTCACTGGCACAACTCACTACCTCAGTCCCTCCCCACAGACCATGGGAAACATTTTACACAGTTGTCCAAAACTTTGATCCATGCAAACAGAGATTGCATCCAAAATACAGTCCCTGCCATGTGGCAGGCATTGCAGGGCAGAAGGGAAGAGTGATTGGTTTACCCATGTACAGATGGTCCTCGCTGGGGTCATCTAGCACCTGTCAACACAAGTTAGAAGGATAATGAAGTGACTGCACATGAATAAAAAGTATTATACATCTCCACAGGTCCATATCACCCATCAGAAAATAATAAGAATACACATACTGACAACAGGGGCACGGTGTCTGTTAATTTAGGCCCCAAATGTATAGCTAAGATTTTATTTTTACATACACACACACCCACAAAACCTACAGCCACCTCTGGCTTCATAACATGATCACTCAGAACTTCTTGACAACATCAGGAACAGAGTGCAGATTTTCTTGAGCTAAAAGACAAGGCCTCTGACATCAGGAAGAATTACTCCATTGCATGGCATCTGACTCAGTTCAGAACCTTTCAGAAGAGGACTAGGACATGCAAGCCAGCCATTCCATTCATCCATATGCATGTGTTTGGAAGATAGATACATTTTCAATACAAAACACACATGTTAAATCTTAATTTGTATAAGTGGACTGAAGGAGAAAAAAAAGCAAAATGTTCTTTTATCTTGTTGATACCAGTTTAATTCTATTTTAACCTATCCCTCCTCTCCCCCCTCCAATATACCTGTTTCAGGGCAGCAGCTCCAATTTTAGAACTGGAGCTGCTTCCCTTTAAGAATCCCAGTTTCTGTCTTTATTTAAAACAGACATTTTTGTTTTGCAAATTTCAGTAGTTCCTTCCCCCAAGGGAAAAGTTAAGAGGAAAAAATGTAGCTGTAAAACAAAGAAAACAACACTTCTCGTGTGTTTAAATATTTATCTAAGTTATAAATCAGCAAATTAACAGTACGTATATTCTTATATTTTGATACTTTTTGCATGGTCAGTTTCATTAAACCAATATGTTTCCCAGGAGACAAATGTGGACTTTAGCAATGGTATTACTCAAAATTTTCATAATTAAAGGATGAAGCATTTAAAGCACCAGAAGGATGATTTTAAAAAGGTCAAAGAAACCATCCAAGGGGATAGTGCATATTGTGATTCCACAGCATATGCTGAAAGAGCCATTTGGAATGTATGAATCATTCCTCAACTCAGAATGAAAAACCCCTGAGATGTAATTGGGCATGTGGTGTTAAAGGATCATTTATACTCTCTCAGAGTTACAATCCAATTGTGCTATCAGCAGGTTCTATACACAGAGCCTGTAGGTTCTCTTCCACTGCTGAATGCAGGGACCAAATCATACATGCCCTTGCTGCTAGAGATATAAGTATGAATACAAATTATTCTCTTTTTAAGACCCATCCTAAAAGACTGTTTGCACACTCAGTTCTCCCACGGGTTAATGCGTTCAGGACACTCAGCACTACACAAGAGGTATGTAGCACCCTGAAGCTTCAGAGCCAGGATTATAGAATGGGACTAGGATTTACTGCAATTTATGCAGACAAGAAGTTACACTTTTTGCTGCCTTCCCACAGCAACAACAAGCAATTGTTTAGAGCATAGGTGATCTCTCACATAGAACCCCAGAAACACTACGCTCCAAAATGGACTTAATCTTTTACATTTTCCCTCCAAACTGGATAGTTTTTGCAGTTAGAATCACAAAAACTAACATTCTTCCAAAATTCACCCTTTAAAAAGGGAAGAAAACCAGCATCTGATTCTGAGACACAGGAACCAGGCCCTCAATTCCATCTCGACTGGTACATTGAGATGCTCCGAAGTTACTATTTCTCTTTCAGACTGATGCATACCAAGTGCTTGCAGCACAGAGATCCTTTTATTCCTGGTATCCAAGCACAAATGGATTGCACAATGCAGTGTCTGTCTTCACAAAACAGGCTACTGAAGTCAACAGAAAAAACATCTGCACATGCATCCCTCCCATGTAATTCTGAAAATGAACATAGTTCAAGTCAAGCTAAATACCTATGTGCACTGAAGATTTTATGTATTTATTGCTTATTTGTTTTAAAGATGGCCCTTCAACCACACAGGACAGATCAATGTTGGAATGACTTTCCGGATGACAAATGTCCTGCCATCAAATACCCACACTTTGCACTGAATGCCTCCAGGCCCCTGCATACCCGAACATCATAATTGCAAGTTAACATTTCAGCCAGTCTCACCTCTACCAGTTTCACTACATTAGGATGGTCCAGCTTTTTCAAGATGGCGATCTCTTGGTACACCTGTTCAATAGGCCCTTTTGGTTGCAAACAGCTTTCGGATGTGGCTTTGGCACCTCGAGGAGGTGGGCGACCTATTTAAAATGAAAAAGATACAGGAGGCAGGTAGTAGAAGAGAAGTAATAAAGCTGGCAACTGAAACATGTGGCAGACCCAAGGCAGCACCTCATCAACAGTCACAAGTTAAAAGACCTGATCTTCACAGGTGCAAAGATTTCCCCTCTTCCACTCACTTCTCTGGGTCTTGCAGGTGCTGGGTGCCTCTCAGGATCATGCCATGAAGCATGTATTTGAATAACCCTGGTGCACTGCAAAATACACTAACAGTAATAATTTAAAAGAGAGAAAAGCCAAAGCAGTGCTTACTAAGCATGGTCACTGATGATCTTAGACAAATAACTACATTTAATTTCAATAGTGTCTAAGATACAGTCTACATAGCACAAAATCCCCCCCCCCCCCCCCATCATTTTTGCAGGCAAGAACTTGTTTATTTTTTCTGTTGAGTCTTTACATTTATGCCATCATTTGCTGGGCCAAATTCCTCTCTGATGCTTCTTTTTAGAATATGTGCAACATGCTTCAGGTGGCACATGGCCAGGAGTCATCACTGTACTGATCCGCTGGTTGGATCATTAGCTAGGCACAGCAAAATTAAGTGACTTGTCCCAAGTCACACAAGATATCTGCATCAGAGCCAGGAACAGAGCTGGGATCTTCTGATTCCCAGTCCCAAGCCCTAATCCCCAAATTCACATTCTCTCCATCACTCAAGCCCTTGCCCCAAACCTCCAACATCAGTATAGACAAAATTCAGCACCGACACAAACCATGTTCAAACCAGAATATCTGCCTCCCATATATATGATAATTCTGTTGTCAGAGACCATGAGGCTGCACATTTTCCTCCACCCCACCATCTCAGCTGCAGCTTTCACTAGTTCTCCCCACACCAAACAGCTATTTGTCACTTACGTGGAAACCCTGCTTGTCTCATGAGCTTCTTTTTGGAAAGAACTTTCATTGCCTGCAAAACAGTTAATATGTACACAGATTCTGCTGCTGCTACTGCAAAGAACTCATGTGTGTAGGCTGAAACCTCACTTGTGGAGCAGGCACTGGACCTCTGTGCTAAGCCAAAGGGGCCTGGTGAAGGGGATGAGAAAGCAGCTCAGACCTCATCCTCTGGGACAAATAAATGTTTTTGATTCATCTTTAGATGCACAGAGGAGACCTTGTTCTGCTCACATATTGCATCTTTAGGGGCAGCTCCCCCATGATATCCCTAATATTTTCCCCTCTCATGTCTGCCTGTATCTTCTCTCCTCACATCCCAGAACCTTCCCCACCCTTCCCCCAGCGTCTGGTCTTCTCACCATGTTCACCCACCTAAGATCTAAGGGCAGCATGACCTATCTTGCTCTTGCTTGGTGCCTTTGGGCCATCTGAGAAACATTACTCCCACTCTGCATCAGCTAGCTAAGCATCACTACTCCCAGGCAAGTTGATGTAGGAGCAAAGAATGTGGAAAAACACAGATGTGGAAGCTGCAGGATTGCTGTCTACCAGACAAAGGAGGCAGCAACCGGTGGCAGTGCTGTTTGGTTGGTTACTGCTATTAGATCTGGTGCCCAGCCCAGGAAAGCTAGAAAGGTGAGGGTCATATCTGGGAGCTCGAGAGCAGGTTGGAAGGCTCAGACTCCATCTAGAAGCTGAAGAGGAGGCCGATCCATCCCCTACATCCACCACTAGATTAAGCTCCACCCGAGAATCTTTCCTAATGATACTCACATAGTAAGTGTTGTCATCTTCATTGTATGCCAGCTTCACAACTCCATAGGAACCCTAGAAAAATTCACCGGCAGCCACAAATTACCGACTAGGGACAGCCAGAGAAATATTAGCCACCATGGCTCCCACTACAGGTGAAACATTAAGTTGCTTTCTGGCCTCCTTTGTAGGCCTTCACGTTCACAATGACTGAGGGGCCCCTCTCTCTGCTCCAGAGGTGGTTCCCAACTGAGCTGAGCAGGGCAGAGAACATTTCCACTCAAACTGCCCACTAGCGATACAAACACAGCTAGCCCCTCATGTGCTAATGCAGACAGGTCACCTGAGAGTCCAGACATACCAGCAGCCATCTTGGGGGACACTGCTGAGCAGGGAATCCTCAGAGGTGCTGGCCAAGCTACTAAAATTCTGTTAGTGGGTAACAGAATGGGGCTGGATCACCTTCCTGCATGGGAAACTATATCTGTGTTGTTTCATTGGTCTAGAAATCAACCTTTTTGCACAACTGAACACTGCTGTAATGACACAAAGTAGCAGGGGTGGGGACATATAATGGAGTATATGTGTGAGCTGACTAAGGATAGGAGAAATTAAAATGCCCTCCACACTGAAACTCCTAGCCGCATGCTCATATGCCAAATTTGTACTCACCTTTCCAATTTCATCTTTCAATTTATATTGATTAAGCTGCACACAGTCCTATGGAAGGAGGAAAAAGAAATCTGACATGAAGTAGTGGCATTACGTGATTGTTTTTGTTTTTACTGGCATTGTTTGTTTGTTTTTCTCCCCACAGGTAGAAGAAATGCATTATTCATAGACGGAGCTCCAAAAAAGCTCGAGACATCAGAAGCATTAGAGTCAATTAAATGGAGAGAGAGAAAAGACAATCCTGAAGCAGTAACAACCTCTTAAATCACAGATGCAATATTCTTCAAACAATAAATGTCATCTTTTACTCTGCAGATTACTGTGCTTGTTAGGTAATGCAAATCCATTCAGATTGTAGCTATAATGTTTGATTTCATTAGCAATAAATGACAGTCATTTGCCAAGACTGGGAATTTCTACACATGGCTAATTACTGACATTCAAGTGATTCTACTCAATAAGAGTCACTCACATGAAATAGGTGTATAAAGATCAGCTGAACTTAACAAGTTATAAACCTATCAGAGTGCTCCATACCCTTGGAAGCAGTGGAAAGTTTAGTTCTCACCCAACAGCTAGTGACTAACTTCCAAAAACCTTTTTATTAGGTCTAAAGCAATGTCTGGCAGACATTTACTGCCTGTTCTGTGTTAGAGAGAACAGGTCCTGGGCATGCAAGACAGTTAGTCTGCTTACTGTTTCAGAGAGTGTTTTTTTACATTCACACTTTCCATACACTGAGCTGAAGATCAAGTCCACCCACCTTTAAACATTGTTTCAAACACCAGTAAGCCTTGCATTTTGCTGTCTTTTTACCATAATTAACAGCTAGTTAATTATACATGAAGAACCCAAACCAGTTACGTTACCACGTCTATCAATATGACGTATATTGCTCAGAGGTGGGGAAAAAACACCCCCTTGAGCAACATCCGTTACACTGACAGAAGCACCAGTATGGACAGTGTTATGTTGGTGGGTGAAGCTCTTCTAGAGTCATAGCAACCCACCATTTTTTGGAGGTGGTTTTATTGTGTTAATGGGAAAATACTCTCTCCACCAAAGGTGTGTCCACACAGCAGGGCTAAACTCAAAATCATCTACACAAACTGAACTACAGGCAGTCCCCAGGTTACATGGATCCGACTTACATCGTATCCCTACTTACAAAAGGGGTGAGGCAACCCCGCACTAGCTGCTTTCCCCCAGCAGACCAGGGAGACGCGAAGCTAGCGCCCCCCTCCCCCAGCAGACCAGGCAGACACGGAGCGGCTTTTCTCAGCAGACACCTCAGCTTGAGAATAAAGGACTGAGGGAAGTGAGGTGTGGGAGAATAAAACTGAGCTCTGGAGAAATGTTTGGCTAGAGTTTCCCCTACAATATGTACCAGTTCCGACTTACATACAAATTCAACTTAAGAACAAACCTACAGTCCCTATCTTGTACGTAACCCGGGGACTGCCTGTACTCTGATAGTGTAGCTTAAATTGAAATAGCTTATTTTAAAATTGGGCACATCTACACAGCACTTATTCTGAAACAGAGCACTATTCCTCTGACTTCCCTTACTTCTCATACAATGAAATTTACAGACCTCAGAATAAGAAGCCCGTTATTTCAAATTTATTCTGAAGTAACACTGCTGTGTAGATGTACTATGGATGTTAAATATAGTTTAATCAACTAGTCAATGGATTTTCCATCATCTAGTCAATTAGCTGATAAGCAGGGGAGCTCCCAGTCCCCGCAGCTAACCCCACTGTGGCTCTGCCTTATAAATGTATTAAGAACCAGCAGGCTCTTAATACATTTAAAAGGCTGAAGTGCAGCAGAGGGAACCCACTGAGAGCCGGAACAGCTGACTGCTGGCTCACGCTGGGTCCCCCCTGCTGAGCTTCTGATTTTTAAATGTATTAAGAGCCTATGGCTCTTAATACATTTAAAGGGCTAAAGCGCAGGAGGGGAGACCCAGCATGAGCTGGTAATCAACTGGCCCAGCTCATGCTGGGTCCCCCCTGCTGTGCTTCTGATTTTTAAATGTATTAAGAGCTGTCTCTTAATACATTTAAAAAGAAGAGTCACAGTGTGTGGGACTGGGCACGAGTTGGGAATCAGTTTATTCCCAGCTCATGCTCAGTCCCCGCTACTCCCCTCCCCACCAGCACCATCTCCTGCTCCCCTCACCTCTGTTGCCTCTACTAGAGGCAGTGGATGGGGAGAAGCAACCAATTGAGGAATTAGTTGACTATCCAATAAGCTTTTGCCATTGGATAGTCAAGTAGTCACTTACATCCCTCAGACCTACTCTGACATAACTACATGAATGCTTTTATAATGGCACAGCTGTGTCACTATAGCTGTCCTGCTATAAACTCACTGGTGTAGACCTGGCCTTAGTTATGACTGATTGCTCACAGGTTATGACTCCAATTTGAACCCTTTCATGAAATGCCTTCCCCTGAAAAAGCACAAAAGGCACAATTTGAGGCACTCAGCTTTTGAAAAGTTTGAATCAAGTTTACTTACTTATGGAGATATACCTATCTCATAGAGCTGGAAGGGACCTTGAGAGGTCATTGAGTCCAGTCCCCTGCCTTCAGGGCAGGACTAAGTACCATCCCTGACAGATTTGCCCCAGATGCCTAAATGGCCCCCCTCAAGGACTGAGCTCACAACCCTGGGTTTAGCAGGCCAATGTGCAAACCACTGATCTACCCCTCTCCCCAATCATGCAAAGCACTGAGAAATGTATGGAAGTCCAAGTCCCTGCTCCCATGAGCATCAATGGAAAAAGTCCCATTAATAAGCAATGTGATTGCATGGGGCCATTATTGACTTCATTGGAAGTGTCAGAGTGACCAGCACCTTGCAACACAACATGTTGTATTGTGAGCATCTGATTATTCTGTGTTGCTGTTTTTCAGAAGCCATGACTACACTTTGCTATTTCAGGTACAAGGGGAAGAGTCCCATGCCAGCCCTGAAAGAGATATTGCTGGGAAGATGTCTCTTTTTAAACTCACTGACCATCCACTGTATAAAGCATGCAGAGATTTATTGCCAGAAGAGGAATGTCATTAGCATAAATGAATCTTCTTTTCATATATATAATTAAGCGAGAATGGGCTGGAGGTATTAATTCCACCCACCTCTCTTTTTAATCAGCTGCTTTTGTCAGAGATCACAGAACTCCTTATACAGATTCCTAAAGAGTCTCTCATTTCTCCGCCTCTCCCATTCCCCACTTTGTGGTACTGTAGACTGTGATAAATACTGCCATGCTTCCATTACATAGCCACACACGCACAGACCGGGAAGAACCTTAGCTAGGGGGAGTGAGAGCAGTTACTCAGGATTCTCCCCACATCCTAGTTCCATAGAGAAACTCACCATACACAAATGAGTTGTAATACCTGTAACAGGGGCTATGTTCACAGAAAGAGAAGCCAATACGTCCTGCTTCAGAGTAGTATGATCTAGTGCAGAGCTGGATGCCAGAAACTCCTGAGTTCTACTCAGAGCTGGGATCAAACTTTCCCACAGTAGCACATGGACAAATCACTTCACCTCATAGCCCCTATGACAGATATGGCAATTCCCTGAAAGATTTTACTACATTAAAAATATGCATCAATATGGGCCATGGACTGTTTATAATTCCATGGGGACAGGTGACCATGTGTCATCCAAGAATTAAGAACAAAGTGGTGGTGGTGGTGGGGATGTTTGGACAAATTCACTTGCATTCTAACACTTTCTGAGAAGTACCACCACCTGCACAGGTGGCACAGACTAGTTCAAACTGGATTCTCCAGGGTCCAAACAGGACTTTTGGAAAAATAGCCTGAGTTTAAATGGACTTGGGGCCTGCTTTCTGATTCAGGAAATGGATAAGCCCTTGTGTCCAAGGAGAACCCAAGTCCATCTAAATACGGGCTATTTATCCAAAAGTCATTTCTTTGTCTCTTGGACCCTGGAGAATCCAGTTTGAACTAATCTACGCTGCCTTTGCAGGCGGTGGTACTTCTCAGAAGGTGTTACTGTTTTCTTATAAAGATCTGTGTGATAACTCACAACTTCTGGCATGAGTAGCTGAAGGATACATTGTTGAGAGCCACTGGAGAGAAAGCAAGCACAGATGCTGGCTGGTTTAGGCCATCTGGCTTGCTGGAGAAAGTGCAGGCAGGGGACTGTGCAGCCTGGAACAATTAATCAAGAGGAAGAGAGAGAGGGAAAATCCCCAGTCAGGAAGTCTCCACTTGCAAGGGGTGAAGCGTTTCTATAGGTGGCACACATCTTCACATCCCTTACTGCACATAACAATTGTTCTTCACATGGATGGAAAAAATTAGAGGCATCACTGGCTACACCCTGTTTTAAATTTTTTTTCAAGTGATTAAAACAGTGTATCATAAAGAGGACCCCTGAATAAATAAGAGGTTATGTCAAAAAGCAATCCACTAAAGCATCCTGAACCAAGGAGACTGCAGAAGTAGTAACTGATCTATAGTCAGGAAAGCTGCACATATCACAAAACTGCAGAGTCTGTGCCAAAATACAACAACATGGGATATCTTTCCTTACCTGAAAACCTGTAATAGAAACTTTATTTGATTCCACCGTCGGTCTCCGGGGCAACCGAGGAGAAGAATGTGGAGATGTCACTGGAGAGTAAGGGAGAGATGGATAAATGTAATGTTCATTCACACCTGCATTGCTACCGGGTCACTGGGATGACTGTGATCTTTCCTGTTGAGATAGTTTTCAACTTGAAAGATTCAGCTTGGCTCTTGGCTCCCTTGTCACCTCTAAAGCACCAGGAACACGCTGCCCTGCAAGACCCTTCCAATCAGACACCAACATCTCTTCTCTGCAGCATTCCATGTGCTCATCTTCCCCCTGGCCTCCCTGTTTGCCCCACCCCCACTCCTCACCTGAGGCATCAGTCGAGTCATACTCTGTCACCACAATGACAGACTCCATGCCAGCGGTCAGTGACGACAAACGACACAGAAAGTCAGGTGCCTTCCTGCACTCACTGCGTGGTTCATCATAACAAATGCATCTCTCAGTGGCAGGTCTGCTAGGAACACATGATGGCATGATGCACTGGCCGGCTTCATCCCAACTGATGGCATAGCTCCATCAGTAACCTAAAAGCATAAGAAACAGCAGCAACTTTGTTATGTGATTGCTATTGACCATGCATCACTCATAAGTGTGTTTAAAGACAAGGGTACCGTTAGCTGGATGTTTAGCTGATCTAGCAATTTGTTGGAAAGTCAGTAATTCTTCTGGCATTGGTCACTTTTGAGAATTATTCACTAATCATCCAAGAAGCACCAAACAGTTGGCAATTTGATAGGTGGCAGTTTTATATCCAAGGCAGTAGTGATCCAGTTTATTCCTATTAATGTTAGCAAAGATGGGGCCAAGTCAAATTTCAAGGTTTTGGGTTCAGATCAGAGTTTACAGCCACATGCAGTCTTTGTTATGTGCTAAATACTAACATCCCTGACATCTAGGAAAGTTTAGATTCAGATCTGGATTTCAACCCCAAGCTCTGGAGTGTCTGGATCTGGGGTACAGAGAACACAAATTTTAGATGTAAGGTTTGGGACGCTTCTTTTCTCTGGAGAGCTCTGAGCATATTTGATGTGTTACACAAATAAAGTCTCTGCTCCCAAAGTGGCAATCCAAATCCAACAGTCAAAGAAAAGAACCACGATGAAGATGGGGTAGGATGGGGTGGGTTAAGCAAGGGTTAGAAATAAGAATTATGTTATTAGTTTTGTGCCTGTCCACAGGCAGCTTGCTAGGTCTGTTGGTTTTTTTTTTTTTAAATAAGATCAGGCTTCAGAACAGGAGAAAACAGCTTTGGAATTGGAGTCACATGGGGTCATTAAAGGTCCCATGGCACTTCTGTAACAGCAGATGTTAAACCCAGTGTCCTCACCCAGTTCTAATTCAATGAACAATTAGATGCTATTTCCCTAAGTGCCCCTTGCACTGGCCATTAAACACACTGGTCTTCTTCACTTTCTGACACACTGCTGGATGGTATGGCTGGGAGTTCTTAAATAGCTACTGCAACCAACCAATAGCGGCATTTCAATGGTAAGTGAATGAAGCTCTCTCTATACCTTACTTACGTTGATAGAAATGTAGCTGTGTTAGTCTGGTGTAGCTGAAACAAAAGACAGGACTATGTAGCACTTTGAAGACTAACAAGATGGTTTATTAGATGATGAGCTTCGTGGGCCAGACCCACTTCCTCAGATCAAATATTTGATCTGAGGAAGTGGGTCTGGCCCACGAAGCTCATCATCTAATAAACCATGTTGTTAGTCTTCAAAGTGCTACATAGTCCTGTATTTTGTTACTTATGTTGCAGAGACAAGGTGAGGCTGAGCATCGGCAATGTGCTTTGAAAACCTTGAATAAGACATCCAGGCTGCGTCTAGACTGGCATGATTTTCCGGAAATGCTTTTAATGGAAAAGTTTTCCATTAAAAGCATTTTTGGAACAGAGCATCTAGATTGGCATGGACGCTTTTCCGCAAAAGCACTTTTTGTGGAAAAGCGTCCGTGCCAATCTAGACGCGCTTTTCCGCAAAAAAGCCCCGATCACCATTTTCGCGATTGGGGCTTTTTTGCGGAAAACAAATCTGAGCTGTCTACACTGGCTCTTTTGCGCAAAAGCTTTGTGCAAAAGGGACTTTTGCCTGAACGGGAGCAGAATAGTATTTCCACATGAAGCACTGATTTCTTACACTAGGAAGTTAGTGTTCTTGCAGAAATTCAAGTGGCCAGTGTAGACAGCTGGCAAGTTTTTCCGGAAAAACTGGCTAGTCTAGACACAGCCGCAAAGTACTCCTGAAGTTTGGATTATTATTATTAGGATGTTATTTAATGCTGATACTCCACTATTGGCACAACAGGGTAAAAGCAAAGACGAGGCATAAATATTTGGCTATGACTCTCTCTCATAAGTGACTCTCATAAAGCAGAAAAGGAATTGTTTAGAAAGTAACATTCCTTTTACTCTAACCTATATATACAATCCTGAGCAGCAGTAGCAGCAAGTTCTTCAAGAAAAGCCATACACTCCAGGTATGATCCTGTTCACATTCATGGGGAGTTCTGTCCCCAACTTCAAAAGGGCCAGGATCAGGCCCTCTGCTCTCAGATGCATAACTGCAACTACAATCAATATTAGGGATGTTACATTTCAATTAATCAGCTAATCGAGTAGTCAATGGAATTTCCATCAACTACTCAACTAGTCGATAAGAGGGGAGGAGAGGCACTTGCCATCCCTGCTGTGCCTCTGCCTTTGAAATGTAGCAAGAGCTGGCCATGGCTCTTGCTACATTTCAAAGGCAGAGGCACAGGTCCTGGGACTGGGCACAAGCAGAGGCAGCCGGATCTCCCACTGCACCTCTGCCTCCCCTGTCCTCCCACAGAGACGGTGCTGGGGGGACCAGCATTTAAACCAACTCTCCCCATCACCGGTTCCTGCTACTCCCACACTGGTGCCTCTGAGAGAGGCAGTAAGGTGGAGGGGGAAGTGACTAGTCAAGGGGTGACTCAATTACTCAATAAGCATAATCTTATCAGGCAGTCGACTACTAATCAATATCAGTGGATGTTGCTGAATATTGTTTGTATTCCACTACAGGATGAACCTCTCTAGTCTGGCACTCTCTGGTCCATCATGATTTTAGTTAGCTGAATGTCCATTTATTGTGGGTATGATCAAGTTTCCCACAGTCCCACAAAATCTGTTTACAGCCACCAGTCCTGGCTTTCAGTGTTCTGTGCTGTTATTTAGTTCTAAAATATCCCTAAATGTCTTTTAAGACAGTGGTTCCCAACCTTTTTCATACGGCGGACCTGTAAACCCATTCACAAACTTTTGGAGGAATGGTAATATGCAAATAACGAATATGCAAAAATGCTTTTGGTTCACCAAAAGCCCTGGCCCCCAGAGCCACTGCAAACAGCTGGCTTCAGCTCCAGCAGTTACCACATTGCAGATGTCTGCCACAGCTCAAGGCAGCTGTTTGTGGCGGCTCTGCGGGCTGGGGTACACCCAAACCCCCTGAACCTCCCAGTGCCAGCCGTAACCCTCTAAAATCCCCCATCCCTCCACCAGCCCCCAGCACCAGCAATAACCCGAGCATCCAACCCCGCCCAGTGCCAGCCCCCATCCAAAAAGCCTCAGTACCAGCTCCCTGACCCTTAGAGGCTCCCCCACCAGACCCCCCAGTACCAGCCTCCTGTTTCCAGAGCCCCACTGCACCCAATCCCACCAAAAAAATTCCCCCATGCCCATCCCCAGTACCAGCCCTCCCACTATTAGCCCCACCCCCAGAGCCCACCAGTGCCAGCTCCCCATCTTAGATGCCCCAGTGCCTCCAATGTCAGCCCTCCCCACCTTTTAGAACCCTTGCCCCCAGAACCGCCAAGCACTAGCCCTGCCCCCAAAGTCCCTGGGGCTTATATAGAGTGTATCAGTACAGTCATAAATTATTGAGAAGCACTGCAAGGGTTGTTCCATTCATCCACCTTGGTGAAATAGAGACCCACTCATTACAATACTGACCTCGTGTAGTTTGGCAAATTCTGTGGCTGTACACTGGTTATGTACCAAGGGTGCTAGACTACAGAGGTTTCAGCTGTAGCACCCAATGGCCCAATCAGGATCATGCCCTCTTCTGTTAGGTTATGGGGAAAAGATTCTCTTCCCACAACATTTTATAGTTTGGAGAGTACTCAGTATCTTCAAAGACTGGGCCCTTAGCTGGATAAGCAGAGCTCTGTATGGATACAAAATTTCTATCTGCATCTGTATCTGCAAAAATGAACTGTGGGTATCTGCACGGATATCCATGGATGCAGATACTCATGGATATCTTGCATGCAGGGTTCTATGGATTAGGGTCCTGATTCTGAATCTGATCCGGGTGGACAGAATTCTGTATCTGTCCAGGACACCGTTGAAGTAAATAGGTCAACGAGGAAGAAGGATTTGGACCAAAACAAAACAATCAAACAAACAAACCCAATCACATTATTTTAGCCTATACTCTATTCATTCTTTGCTTTCTATATTTTTTTCCATTTTAATTTTTGTAATAAGATTTATGAACCATGGAAAATGACTGAGAAATTAACTGTGTCAAAAAATATAATTGCCAAGTCTCTATATCTTTGAAAGCCATCAAGGTGAAATTAAACAGTGGAATCTTTCCTTGCCCAACGCAGATTGCTATAGAAACTGCATGAATGACCGAAGTGTCATCTGGACGAGACAGCATTTCCCAGTTGCCACAAACAACTTAGCTGAGATAATAGGCTAGAAGTTCTATTTTAGCAAGCCTAGAATACACAGGCAGAAAGATTATTGCCTTTCCCACTGCAACACAATTTTATTTTTAATTTCTAGGTTGACAAGTTGCCGCCAGTAAAAAACCCCCACAAACAATGATTTTTTTTCTTTTTGCCATGTTGTTCCAACACCTCAGTAAGGTGGCTGCTTAAAATTAGATCCACTAGTTTAAAATTAAAATTTCCATTATGTTGTGCCCTCTGGCATAGCTGCTCTAAATCAATATAGTAGAAATTACATGTCAAATACAAAAAAAAGCACTCTCTTTCCCTCTTAAAGTCTTTATAATTGTGTAATTGCCATTTCAGACACAGAACTGTCTGCATAAATGAGACCATTTTCTTTGAAGCTGGAAAGGTCCACCGATAAAGCTGGGCTGCTTTATTTGGCTTGTCATTGTTTACTACTTGCAAGTTAATAGACAAAGTTAAAAAGAAAGAATACAATGAAATAGACAAATAAGACCATTTGTTAGCAGAAATGGTAAATTATTTAAGAAGTGATAGATTTCCTCTGCCTCCTACCATAGAGTCATTTGTGTCTTGCTGTTCAAAAAATAAATAAATAAATAAAAGATGCCAATACTCCAAAAACCCAAGATGTGATTTTTTTTTGTTCTGTCCAACAACATGTTATTGATGCATGCTAGCTCAGGTGTTGTGCTTATCTTGGAGCAAAGCTATTTGCATCTGTCTATTCTACAAATGTGTTTCTGGACCCCAACTGTTAGCCAAGAGGCCTCCAGCTTTAGCTACATTAAGTTCAGGTTTTAACAGTGGTGATGTATGGCAGGGAAAAAAGAGGGAGCCTCTTTCTGCCCCCAACCAGCCCTCGCTCCAATCCTCCCCGCCAGTCTTTTCCTGGCACTCCCCAGAGCAGTGAAAAGCAGGGCAGCACAGTGCAGGCTAGATCTGCCTGGCATGCATCTTCCTTGCTGCTAGTGGGTGGGTGTGTGGGTGAGGGAGGGAGGCAGGTGGGGGTATTACACAGACAGGCAGTGCCACTTGGACCCTGGCCCTTCTGCCCTAGGGATGTGCAGGAGATGCACGTTCACCCCCCACATGTTGCCACTGGTTGTTGATGTGCATTGAAGAACCGTAGCTGCCCTATGGTATGGCAGGGGCAGGGCAAAGATGTCACCAACATTAAAGATTCAAAGGTTAACCATTTACAAGGAAGAGTGCGCTGAACCCAGCACAATGGCAAGCTGGTCCTTTCCACTGCACATAGGGTTAACTTCAGTGGGGCAGAGTCAATCGGTCTTTCAGGTATCTAAAAGGATGTTAAAAGGAGGAGGGAGAATTGTTCTTCTTAATAGGACAAGAAGCAATGGGCTTAAACTGCAGCAAGGAAGAGTTAGGTTGGACATTAGGAAAAACTTCCTGTCAGGGTGGTTAATCACTGGAATAAATTGCCCAGGGGGGTTGTGAACCATCACTGGAGATATTTAAGTGGTTAGGCAGATACCTATGAGAGATAATCTAGACCAGTGGTCTCCAACCTTTTTACACCCAAGATCACTTTTTAAATGACAGAACAAGCCAAGATCTACCACCCCGCCCCTTCCTTGAAGCCCTGCCCTCTCTATTCTCCTCCTCTCCATCACTTGCTATCCCCAACCCTTATACTGCTGCTTTTTTCCCCAATTCTTCTGTAGGAAGAAGTTTTTCCAACATTTGGCCTGTCTAGACTGGACCAAATGTCAGAAAAACCCCTTCTTTTAGAAGCCCCCTTATTCCTCGTGGTCCCGCCGCCCGCATCCTCCGCGGTGAGAAAAACCGCTCCGCGTCTCCCTGGTCTGCAGCGAGAAAAGCTGCTCCGCGTCTCCCTGGTCTGCTGGGGGCCCCCCCAGCAGACCAGGGAGACGCAAAGCAAAGCCATGGAGGACGCGGAGCAAAGTTGCGGAGGACGCGGGCGGCGGGACCGCATACCCTTCAAGAGGATAGCCATGGATCTGGTGGGCCCGTTGGAAAAAACAACCGCTGGGTGTCAATACATCCTCATGGTTATAGACTATGCCATCCGGTACCCCGAAGCCGTTCCCTTAAGGACAACTACGGCGAAGGTGTTTGCAACGGAGCTGGTGAAGATCTTTGCCCAAGTTGGGGTGCCCAGAGAGATCCTCACTGACCAAGGAACAAACTTTGTCACGGCTCATACAAGAGTTGTGCAGGTTGTTGCGTATACGAACATTATGAACCTCGGTGTATCACCCCCAAACCAACGGTCTCTTAGAACGATTTAACAGAACCTTGAAAAGCATGTTGAGAAAGTTCGTAGAGCAGGACCCCAGGGCATGGGACTGCCTACTACCCGCCTTAATGTTTGCGGTGAGAGAGATCCCCCAGGCCTCAACGGAGTTCTCCCCCTTTGAACTCCTCTATGGGAGACAACCCCGGGGGATTGTCCCTATCACAAGCCCTTTCCCCCAAGCACCTTCCCCCAAACCCCTTCCCTACCTTCTGCGTTCCACTTTGCAGGGCCGGAGATGACCGAAAGATCATGTTTGCTCTTCCTCTAAAAGAAGCGGAAGAACAAACACGTCCCTGGATGCAGAAGAGTTTTTCTGGGATATCTCCGGAATCCTGAAAAACTCCTGCAGTTTAGTCGTACCCTCGCTGGGTTGAGACAGGATGTATAGGCTCTGGGGTGGGAATGAGGGATTTGGGTGTGGGAAGGGGTGAGAGGTGCAAGCTCTGGGAGGAAATCTAGATGCAGGAGGTGGAGGATAAGGGGGCGCTGGCTCAGGGAGTGGGCGCCAGGCCGGGTAGTGTTGGAGTCAGATGTACGGTTAGGGTACTAAGCAAGCCACAGACCTCTGGATGTGAGGGTTCAGGAATTTGGGTTGGGGTATGTGAGGGGCTCAGGGCAGGGGGTTCCAGTGTATGATAGGCTCAGATGTAGGGTCTGGGGGAAAGGGGAGTGCAGGAGTGTTATGATGCTGTGGCCAGATGGGGGCTTGGCCCCAACTGGGGTTTGTTGGCCAGGCTTCATTTTTAAATAAAATACTATGTCAAACACAAAAAGTTTCTGCATTGTCTTTATTTCTGAGAAAGGCAGGGAACCTGTTTTGAGTCAGGGGTCACTGACCCATAGAAAAGTCAGTTGAGGTCACACAAGTGAGATGCAAAAAAACCCTCCTCCAACCATACCCCCCAAGCTTCATTAATGTGGCCCCAACTGTGTTGGTGGGAACAGGGGACATAGTACTGGGGAAGGGTGCCAATGGTGCTTTGGCAGGGGACAGGGTGCCAGTGGGGACAGAGTTCTGAGGCTGGGGGCAAAGAAGAGGGAACAGGGTGCTGGGAGGGCAGAGGACAGGGTTCTGCAGCAGGGGACAGAGTGCCAGTGGGGACAGGGTTCTGCAGCAGGGGACAGAGTGCCAGTGGGGACAGGTTTCTGTGGCTCGGAACAGGGGAGTGGGGACAGAGTTCTGGAAGTGGGAACAGGGTAGTGGTGACAGAGTTCTGTGGCAGTAGAGTGGGGACAGAGTTCTGTAACTGGGGAGAGGGAACTGAGGGCAGAGGAGTGGGGGCAGGGTGCCAGTGGGGGCAGAGAGTCCCCTGCATCTGCCTCCTCCCAGCATTCCCCCCCCCCCCCCCGGGAAGCCAGCGTGTGCCTCCTCTGGGTCCACCCCTCCCCCCCACAGCACAGGGAATCCCCGCGCATGCCTGCCCCAGGTTGAAACCCCTGCATGCACCTGCCCCCTGGCGGGGCAGGGAAACCCTGCGCGTACCTGACCCCCCCGGGGCGGAAACACCCCGCCCCCTCATGGTGCAGGGAAACCCTGCGCACGCCTGTCCCAGGGCCTAAACACACATACACACACCCCCCAGAGCACACGCAGGGAAACTCTGCGTGCGCCTGTCCCGGGGCCAAAACACCCCCCGCCCACCACACAGCACAGGGAAACCCCACGATCGACCTGTTGGTGACCATGGATCTAGAAGATGGTGCTTGTGTAACAAAGTGTTTCTCAACCAGTGGTACCAGTACCCCTAGGGGCACTTGACAGAAGTCTGGGGGGGGGGGGGGGAAGAGAGACATCAACACAACTGAAATTTGAAGAAAACTGAATTTTTGTTTTAAGTTTTACAGCGTTTTATTTTATTTTTTTTACTTTTTACACCCGAAAATGTCATGGCCCGCCCAACTACGATTAAGTTGTTTAAACACATGTTGCAATGGGAGAAAAAAAAGTTTTATGTTTGAAAACTGTAGTTACGGGGTACTTTTTTTTTTTTTTTTAAGGATACTTTATAAAAAAAAAGGTTGAGAAACAATGGTATAATCCACATGCTTACTGGGTGTGGTTCAGTCCCATGCAGTGGGACTTAGACTATTTGCAGCAAGAGTTAAGAATGAATAAACTCTACTGAGAGCCACCTGACTTTATAGCTCAAGGACTTTATAGCTCATGCACTAAGCTCCAGAAGGCCTAGGTTTGGTTCTGCCTACAGGTAGTTACACTTGGTCTTGATGTGAGGGCAGGGGACTGGATCTAATGACCGTTCCATGATTAAACTGATTTTTTCCACTTTTGCAGTTTGTCAGAGAAAGACATGAACAAAGCACACCCACACCTACACGTGAAAAATTAAAAGTCAGGTTTGAAAATCAGGCTATGGAGGTCTAGTGCTGCTGAATGCTAACTTTCCAATCACCCTAAACTTCCTGGGAATTTCAGGGTGCTCAGCATCTTGAAAGTTCAGGATGCCCGTTGCTGCCACTGAAGTCATTGTCAAAATTCACATCAAGTTCAGGGCGAGTTGACCCAGGCCATATATGTTGGGTGAGAGCATTCCTGCTGCTGCTGCCAGTAAATCCATGGAACAAAACTGATTAGGAGGAGAGCAGCTGCACCAGGAAATGACACAGGACTTGTGAATCCATTAGAACAGCACAAGTGCATTTTAATGCACTCCCCAGAGTGGTGCATTAAGAAAACTGAAAAGCAAACAAGCAAAGAGAGCAGATGGCTCTTATAGGCTGGCTTCCATTTGCTGTGGGCTCTTTTGGGAACTATGCCAGTGCATAGGGATAAATAACTTGCCATTAAGTGGGAACCATTGCCAAAGTGCTATGTTCTGCACCCACACCATTCACCACGATCTCACTTCAGAAACCACACCAAACAAGGAAGCACTCTAGCACTTCTCATTCATGGGGCAGAGTGAGATGAAACTGTGAAAGAAGTGGAAAGCTGGCTTGTCTTTGATGTTTTATATTACAAAGGCCTGGGCTAAGGAGAGTCACAGCTAGCACTCTGGACAGTATATGCTTATCAACTGACCATATTCAAATCTAGACTTGCCACTGTATATTTTGGGCCCAGAAATGCTAGATTTTGCAGCGAGTCTTCCCCCAACAGAAAACAGTTTCCAGACCTTCAGAAAGGGTGTGAAATGAAGTCAGAGAAAAATCCATCCATGTGTTGAAAGTTTGTTCATTGAAGCCCCACATCAGCCATCCACAAACAGAAGTGGGCATATGGGTGGTTGCAGCATTAGCAAGCCTAGATCCATGATGACACAGCCATAGAGCCCCTCCCACCCCTTGAGGAGGCTGTTGGGTCCCTGAGGAGTACCAGAACGAAGGGATGCATAGTAACTCTGTGCCCAGACGCCATTGTGAAAGATGGATTTTACCCCTCGCTCTCCAACTGCAGAAAACATGGTCTTATATGAGTCTTATGTAGGTAACATGAATACTCACCTGTAGGTGATTTAAACCATCCTGCTATGCATTTGTTTGTGGTACTTGTCAAGGCTCTAAAAGCAGGGTTTCCCAACCTATGGGTAGGGACCCAAATATGGGTCGCCCTTTCATTTCAAAAGGGTCATGAGGTGGCTCTTAAGGAGCCACTCTCACATTTTTTAAATTGCCCTGGGTCACCAAGTCTTCCTAAATTGTCAAAATGTGTCCCCATCTGGAAAAGGTTGGGAACCGCTGCTCTAAAGCCATAGAAAGCAGAGCTTTCAGAAAGTGCTCGGTGCATCAGTTGTACCCCTCCTACATTAAAGGAAATGGCAATGTTCATCTGCTTTGTGAGGTTAATACAGACACAGTAGGAACTGGCTGCTTGCTAGTTGCATTAGAATTTTTTTTCATTAATAGAGCAGTTGCCTGCAGCCTAGCAGGCATTAAAAGGCTCATGGTGAACAGCTCTAGGTTAATACTGAGTAAAAGTGAATTTAAGTTACAAAGTATCAGCAACACTTCAGAGCATGGAGAGTGCACGGGATTGGGGGAGTTAATTGGCTTGACAAGGATAAACATATCAAGGCTGATTAATTCAAGCAGGCTTCCTGTGCTCTGTAAACAGGCTAAAGATCATCAGACCCTCAACACAAAGCTTTTTTTCTGAGAACCGTGGCACTTTACACAGGCAGCATCAAGGAAAAAAAAAATCGTCAGACTTCCTTACCTGTGTTGCTCTGAGTGGGGAAACAACTGGGTTCAAGAATGAGAAGGAAAACCTGTCTTCTTAGAGAATACAGTATCCAAATTAGACAGCACCCCCAATGCACACAAATATTCCACAAACCAGCTGCGTTTCACGAAGGGCTACTCATACAGCCAGTTAGAGGGAATGTGCAGAATCTAATGATAAATGCAGTCTGTTTTTCTTTTTAATAAGCATATGGGGAATCTGAGGAGGAGGAGGAGGAGGAGGATATAAATTTAATTATCTGGAGGAAAAAAGGCAAAACTGGACTGGAAATTAATTACTTTGAGAAGGAAAATGCATTAGCTTGTTTCTCCATTATTGCCAACACCCTATAATCCCATAAACTGCACACACATGGAATACTAGCACATTCTGGTGTTGGATCAAAGCATGTCCCGAGTATGCATATAGAATAGCTGCTTTGTATTAAACACACACACAAAATCCATAAGAAGCAGAACAATCTGTGTGTATAATTTTTATTGGTGCATGTTTTGCCTGTTGGCTGCTTTCCATACATAAACCATACAGGCAGTCCCAGGGTTACATGGATCCGACTTACATCGGATCCCTACTTACAAACGGGGTGAGGCAACCCCACACTAGCTGCTTCCCCCCAGCAGACCAGGGAGACGCGAAACTAGCACCCCCTCCCCCCCCCAGCAGACCAGGGAGACGCGAAGCTAGCGCCCCCTCCCCCCCCCAGCAGACCAGGGAGACGTGGAGCGGCTTTTCTAAGCAGACACCTCAGCTTAAGAATAAAGGTCTGAGGGAAGTGAGGTGTGTGAGAATAAAACTGAGCTCTGGAGAAATGTTTGGTTAGAGTTTCCCCTACAATATGTACCAGTTCCAACTTACATACAAATTCAACTTAAGAACAAACCTACAGTCCCTATCTTGTACGTAACCCGGGGACTGCCTGTACTTACTGCAGATATTAAAGGTAAACCACTCCACATCTAATTTAGAAATAACTGAAATATTACATGAAAGAGTTCTATGTAACGTAGTATCAATATGCATGTGGCTTTAAAAAAATGGAATGGGGATGAGGTTGACTTTAGCAAAGAGGGGGAGCAGAACCATCTTTAACCATACACTGAATACATAGCTGTGTAGGGCACCCCAAAATTTGGGGCACCTCTTGGTCTTAATGTCAACCCACCTGCCTCTTCTTATATCTGTTCTGTGGCTCTGCTTCCTCTGAAGGGGGTCTAGTTAACTTAAAAGTGAAAAATCCTGCCAGACCTATTAGCACATAGTTTCCCAAACTGGGGGTATGCCCCCCCCGTGGGGGTGTGAAGAAATTCCAGGGGGAGCACAAGGCAACCCAGCCCTCCCTCTTTAAGTCCCCCTCCAAGAAAGAGGCTGGTCCATCTGGTAAAAAAAAAAAAAAAAAAAAAAAAATCAGAAAATACCATGTGAAATATCCGGTATTTTCTGTTTTTCTTGGCTGGGGCGTCTGCCAGAACACGCGCAGCTCGGGCTGGCTGGGGCGGGGGGAGGATGGAGCATCCCGGGTAGACTTCAAAATGGCTGCCTTAAAAGGGCACTGCCTGATCTGCTCTTATAAGGGTACCCCTCCTTTTTGGGGGAGGGGGCAACAACTTTTCTCCTGGAGTTCTGGCACCTTTTTTATTTTTATTTTTTTTACACACTGGTCCCGGGAATTAAAGGGGCCGTGGTTGTTTTTCGGCCCTGGTCAGTTTCTTTCTTTTTCTTTTTTTGGCTCAACAAATTTTGCTGCTATTTTTTTTGTGGGGGGGAGAAGGAGGGCATGAGGGTTTCTCAAAAATCAAAAAGGGGGCATGATGCTGAAAAGTTTGGGAATCACTGTATTAGCAGAACATGGAAACTGTGAAAGAGCCATTCAAGTGGTAATGAAGCCACATAACAGGCATTTCCATGCCCCAGGTAAAGACTGTCAGTTTCTGAATTTACTGTATTAATGGACGGGACCTGAGTTTTAAAATTTTCTGTAAAATTATTTTACTAGTGTGTGGCTGAAGATTATAAAAATCCCATCTTTAAAAAAAATCATGCCCCGCATTGGCTATCATCAGGCAGAGGCACCAGTATGATAGTATTGCATGGGGCGTCATAAATCCTAAGGATGGCCCTGAGGAGGAGGAGAAGCAGTATGACATTTAAATAATGCCTTTCTCCATCCAAAAGACTGCATAATTATACACTCCCTTACTCTGCACACCCTTGAAGTGCAGCCACCTTTGAAGTGCAACATGGCAGCACAAAGTAAAACTGCACAATATTTTATGGCTGGGAGCAAAAGCAACTCTTTTGCAAGTTAATTTTTTTCATTGATGCTGTGCCCATCAAAACTGTAGCTGAGAGCTTCCCAATAGCATTACATGCAGAACAAAATCTGAAGCATCAGAGGGTGACTTATCAATCCATCAAACACTCTGAATGCAGAGAGGAAAAGAAGCTGTTAAGTATAAAAGTTGTAATTGATAAAGAACATGCTTAGAGTTTACAGGCAGTGAATGTGTTGCAAAGCCCAGAAAGGCTGAGCACACAAAGATAACGCAAGGGAAAAAAGAAACTTTCTGGACACGTATTTATAATTGCTTGGTGCCAACTACACAGCAGGCAAGAAAGGGTACATATTCCTAACTCATTAGAGTTCCCCTCCCTTAGGTCAGTAGTGAATAAAGTATTTGATCCTCCACAAAGGTTGCATCTTTTCTTTCATTTTCAGCCCAATAGATCCCAGCTTCTCCAGCTAGCTAACGAGTTTAAGGAAACCAGAAGTGGGCAAGCGGATGGGGATGGGGGAAAGCATACACTACTTGTTTACACGTTACTTCCTGGAGATGCTTTTCTGACAATGACAGAATTTCCCTACAGGTTTTAGTTTATTATAGTTTCATAATTTTTGTAATGTGGTACCCTTAAACATGAGGAGCTAACAGTACAGTGTAGAGCCAGTCATCTCTTCTTTCCAATGTCCTTCTGTCCTGACCTGAAGCTCTCCCTGTGATCCTAATCCTACACACTAGTACAACCCTGCAAATGCTCTTTAGTTAAGTGACAGGGACTGTACAAAGATCACAGTCTCTACCATTACAGACAAGATCAACTCACACATGTAATATACAGGAAGAAAATCCAGTTCAGAGCAGCAGCAGCCCAGCTGCTCATATCTTGAACCTTTTTAGGGTCATTAAAATGAGACCACCCAGGGATCTCCATCAGGATTTCATTAAATACAGGCCCTGAAGGTGAATGCCAAGCACATTAACCCATCACTTCTTTGTCTGAAACAAAATACAGGACTATGTAGCACTTTAAAGACTAACAAGATGGTTTATTAGATGATGAGCTTTTGTGGGCCAGACCCACTTCCTCAGATCAAATAGTGGAAGAAAATAGTTGAGCCACTCCCATTGGAGTCATTTCTGAAAAGGAGTTGAGCTAGCATACTCTGTGTGCTGCAATAGCTAGTACTTCCCTCGTCTGGGGGGCAGAGGGAGGGAAATGGATGATTTTGGGGCTGAATCAAAGGACTGGGTCTAAGGAGAATTGGGTTCTACCACTAGCTCTGCACTTTGGGCAATCACTTCATTTCTCTGTGGTAACACTTTGGAGCCTAGGAATGACCAGGATACCATCATGTACAAACACCAAAGAGTCCCCTGCCTTATCTCACAAAGGGGTTGTGACTAGTAATCTAACTGATGTTTGTAAATTACTTCTTGCTTGAATCATGCTCTACTAACACAAAGAATGATTGACAGCAGATCCAAGCTCACCTTTAGACTCCATTTCTTTTATCCCCCCCCCCCACACCCACCAAAATAGGCTTTTGCCTGGTTATATCTTGACTCATCTAATATCAATAAAGTGCTATTGTTTCTTGCATCCTGGTTAACAGTTAACCACAGCACAATGGGCATCATTTCATGTGTTGTGATCAAAGGGTCTCATAATATCCAAGAACAAGATGACAAAAATACAATGTATAATAATGGTGGCACTGATCACATGGCACCCATTCCAACAGGCTAACAGAAGCCTCGATTGGAAACATGTTACACAAAGACTGTATCTGCCTTAGACATCTTCCATCATTGCAGTTACACTGGTGCAACTCAGTAGAGAGCCTGGTAAGAAGATGATAATGCTGAAGGCCAGCCTAGCCCTGCCTCCCCTAGCAAGCCCATCAAGGGAATACTGAGCCCCACAAGGCTCAATCCACCTGTAAGGGTGAACACTAATGATCTTTGTTCACTGTTTGGTGAGTTATGGGGTTACTTCCCTCTGCCTTGCCCATCCAATAGAAAATGGCACAAGTGTGAAAATCAATAGAGAGGTTCAGCTTGGAGTTTGCATACCTCTTGGGGGATTGGCAGGGGGATTCCCAGAGAAGTCAAAAAATAACATTTCAAGAAAAAAATCATGATGATAAGAAATGTAAGAGCCACTGCTCAAAGGAAAACCACAGTGCTTACTTAGTGAATGTGAGAATTCAGAACTGTGAAGCATTTGCAAATGAAGCTGTTGCCTGCACACTGTATCCTCCAAACTCAGGCCTCAATCCAGCAAAGCACTTGATCATGGACTTAACTTTAAGCACATCAGCAGTCCCATTGGCTTCAATGAGGCTACTCACATGCTTAAAATTAGGCCCATGCTTAAGCACTTTGAGGACCTGTGTGTTGTGTTATATTGTTCAGCATTCTTAGCTCCCATCAGCATTAGCTCCAGTGTCTTGGTCATATTCCAGCAATGGAGCTCATAGAAGTAGAGTATTTGAGCAACAGATCAAGCCACCCACCTGCTACTGAGCTGACTTTATAAATGTGCTAAAGAATTTTTAAATTGGATAATTATTTAAGTTTTTAAAATTCATTGTTAACAGGAGCAGCAGCCAGTTTAAGTTTAGCAATTGGAAGCAGCACTTTGCCACCATATTTTCTGGAGGAAAAAAACAACACTGCCCCTCTCTAAAATAACCCCTCTGCACTGGTTTGATCACCTGTCAGCTGAAAGAGAAAAGATGCCAGGGAACTCTGTGTAGGTAGGATTTGACTATTAAAAATCCAGTTATTGGCACCTTCTAGATCAGAACACTGCCTGAATGCATATATACCTGTATCACTCAAATGTTAGCTTTCTCCACTAATACCTAGCCAAGAGGAATTCCCCCAGGTTTCATAAAAATAATCATTTTAATAAGCTATCTCTGCTAGTTAGATAAAGAGAGCGGCACTAAGCTGCTTTGTGAACTCCACTTAAAAGGCATTTCACAGAATTGGGCTGAAAGCAAAGCCCTGATTTCCTCCCCCCACCCCGCCTTCCCGCCAGCCAAATGCTTTAACCATCTAATGAAAGCTGTGTTCCCTTGGAATGATATTAATTGCTACTTAAAGTAATTTGGTTACTAATGGGTTTTATTTTTAAACCTACATACCATATTCCTTTCAGGCATTTATGGAGAGGGACATGGATACCTAAAAGGACTGATAGCCTTTTCACTTCTAGGACCTTGAGTGACTGCCGCAGTAGGCCAGGTTGGGAGAAAAAAGTAAGTAAATAATGGCAATGGTTTTCAAACTCTGTGTCATGACCCAGTACTCACTGGGTGGTGGAATATCAGGAACGAGGTCTGTTTGGTGCAGGGGGAATCAGATGACCAGTGGAAGTGCTAAAGCAGCTCCCTGCCTGTCTTGGCCCCTTAAACCACGCAGCAGACCCAGCTCCTAGCCTAGCCTATGGCTACATTGACTTTTTTTGTGGAAGAGGATTTTTGTGGAAGAGATTTTCTTTTTGCTGAAGAGGTTTTGCCGCTATTTGGCCTATGTAGATGGGGCCAAATGTCAGAAAAAAACCCTCTTTTGGAAGCTCCTATAAACCTCAATTTATGAGGAGTAAGGGATCTTGTGAAAGAGGCTTTTTTTCCTGACATTTGGCCCCATCTACACGGGGCTAAATAGTGGCAAAACCTCTTCCGCAAAAAGAATTGGAAGATATGCAAATGCAAGAGTGATTTGCATATCCACGTCAAAAAAAAAAGGCAGTGTAGCCGTAAGGCTAGGTCAGGTTGAGGAACCTCAGCCTGGGGGCCAGATGCAGCTTCCAGCTTGCCTAGATCGGGCCCTCAATGCTCAGGGCTCTGCCCCCAGCATTGGTGAGCCTGTGCTGGCACTCCAACCTCCACAGGGCTGAAGCCCCCAAAATCTACTAGACTGGCCCTTCAGGCTCTGGTGTGGGAAGGGAATGTGGGGAGTGTCTTTTTCCTTTTCAGTTGGGGGCCATGTCAGTGAGGGTTGAGGTTTTTGTTTTGTTTCTCTGTTGTGTGCAGCCCCGACTGACTTTTCTGAGGCTCAGTGGCCTCTGACCCAAAAAAGGTTCTCCACACCATCCTAGGATGGAGGATTGGGGGGGGGGGGGGGGGCGGAAAGAGCGCCCAAGTCTCTGCACACTGTCTCTGCCCCAAGCACTAGTTCCACATTACCACTGGCTGAGAACCTACTGCTGGCTGCTTCTGGATGCAGCATAGTCTGTGGTGCCAGAAGAGGCAGGAAGCTCCTTTAGTACCCACACTGCAGTGCCGGCTGTGCGCCGCTCAATGTAAGCCCCTCCTGCTCCAGGCCTGACCCTCCCCCAAAGTGAAAGCCCCCTCTACAGCCCAAAGCTCTCCTCAGCCCCATCCCAGAGCCCACACTCCAGTCAAATTATATTGGGTCGTGGGCATCAATAATCTTTTTCAAAAGGGACCTGAGAAAAAAAGTTTGAAAACCACTGTATTATGGTACCATGCACTCTCTCACTCTTTCCCCCAGTCCCTTTTCATGGCTTCCACGACACTGGAATACCAACATACAGAGGTCTCTCTTTACCACTGGCCACTTATGGTGTGAAAGCCTTCTCATCTGCAGCGCCTATCTTTCTGTATCTCTCAACCTCAGTGACTAAATTTCACATTTATTGTGAAAAGAACTTTCCTTCTGACCCAAGCAATTTAAGTATTTTAGGTACTTACAAGAAGACCATATGAACATACCTTAGTGCAGTGGTTCTCAAACCGGGGTCCATGAATGACTTGCAGGTAGGCCACAGCTCAAGGTCAGCCCCCGCCTCGCTCCCCCCCCCCCACAGCAGGGAGCCCACGCTGGTGTTCCAGCTTCACGGACTTCCCGCCTCTACAAGACTGGAGCGCCAGCACAGCCTCCTGGTGAGAGGTGGGTGAAGAAAGCCCTGAGCCTCCCCACCAAATCTGCTTCACAGGGAAGAAGTTGAGCCAGAAGCAGCTCTGCGCGCTGCCACTCCTTTCCCCAGGATGTGCTGGCTGGAGGTTTTCCCTGCTGCTCCCATTGGCCAGAATCTGACCCCAGAAAAGGTTTCCCAATAAAGACAGACAATGTTGTTGAAACTTTTTGTGTGGGACATACATTAATGTTTTACTTTATTTAAAGTGGAGTATGGTAAACTAAGATGAGATAGTTAAAGCACTTAACCTGTTTAATATTTTGATTAATATTTTCTCTCTTTCTTTCTGGTTAAACCATTCTCCCTCACTGCAGCATTAGCAAAATGGCTCCGGTGTAATTATATAATTAATGGCAAGTTTCTAGTGGGGTTAGTGGTCTGTGGAAAGGTTTGCATTGATGTGGTAGGTCACAGGAGAGCCACTGCCTTAATGCCTCACAATCTTTCATGTATTTCTTATTTCTTCTGTTCACTCTCATCTATGTGAGAGTGGGCAGTACCATTTTCTGCACTTTTCATGTGGAGAACTGAGGCACTGAGAGACTAAGTATCTTGGTCTCACAGGAAGTCTGTGATGGAGCAGGAAGCTAAAAAGTGGCATCCCAAACTCCAGATTAGAGCCCTAATATCACTGGCTAGTCTCTCAACTCTGCTCAGACTTATCAATTATCAAATTATTTTTACAGAATGAGAGAATTAAAATATATCCACACGCTGCAATGCAAACATGCTCAGCACAATTAATCTTGACAATTTCTGAGTATGGGAAAGGGAAAATGAGGCACAGACATTCGGCAGTTCTGTTGGAGAGTGCTTTATATAGAAAGGGTAACTTAAAAAGCATGACTAGTGGATAGAGCCCTGCACTGAGAAGGACTCCTGGGTTCTATTCCTAGATAAACCATTAATCACCTGGGTGACAATGGGCATGTCATGTCACTGCTCTGTGCCTCAGTTTCTCCATTTGTAAAATGGGGATGTTGCTAACCTCCATGCTTTGATGTCTATGGATAAATATCCCTACACCACAATAACTAGGTATTGCTATATAAGTCAGATCAAGTTGCACACTACTTTTGTTTCACTTCAAGGCATGATTATAAACACTAAGGAAAGTACATTTTGTTTGGTGGAGAATGAAATAATTTATATTCACTACCAAGACTTGGCCACTGATAGTAATAAATGATCTGAACTTGAAACAAGGAGAGAATAGCATCATTAATTTAATCAAAACAATATACAGACATATACACTCTGCTACACAGCAGACACATTGAGCAGACAGAAAGGGGAAGAGAATACACTGTAGTATCATATAAGCCGAGATAAATATGAAACCCTCTCCTTCTGGAATGTTAACATCCAGGGATATTCTGAGGCAGGGGTGGCCCTAGACTAGCTGCCAGCTACTGGCGCCCTAGGCGAACTATGCAATCAGCGCCCCCACCTCCAAACCCCTCAATGATATTGTGCTACCATTTGGTGCCCCAGGTGACCGCCTCGTTCGCCTATATGGATGGGCTGCCCCGTCCTGAGGGACAGTAAATGTACATTAGAAAAATACTTGGGGGGGGGGGGGGGAGGGGAGAGAGAGAGAAGAGAAACCAGAGCAATTGCTTAAATGAACAAGAAACTTTCAGTCCTCCTCCAGCTTCACCACTGGAGTGAAACTGTGGGAAATGCTGAGACAGGCCCTGGAAACTGCAGAGAGCTGAAGTGGCAGTAGACCAGTGTTTCTCAACCAGTGGTACGAGTACCCCTAAGGGTACTCGAGAGAAGTCTGGGGGGTACGTTAACACAACTGAAATTTGGAGAAAACTGATTTTTTGTTTTAAGTTTTACAGCACTTTCTTATTTTTATACTTTTTACAACTAAAAATTTTGTGGCCCACTCAGCTACGATTAAGTTGTTTAAACAAACATGTTGCAATGGTAGAAAAAAATTGTGCATCTAAAAACTGTAGGTACTGGGAGTACTTTAAAAAAAATTATAAGGGTTACTTTATAAAAAGAAGTTTGAGAAACACTGCAGTAGACCATAGGAGATACAAGCGACACGATCCACAAGGGGGTCACCGTGGCTGTGGAAGTGGCCAGAACTAGAGATCAGGATGCAGTGTAAAATAAAACAATTAGGAGCTAGGATGGTAAAGCTACAGGGAAACCTGAGCATTAAAGGTTTTACTAAACAATTTCAGATGAATATGGAGCTACAGGGAACCCTGGAATAAGGGAGGGGCTGTTGCCACTTACACATAAAATATTAGCATATTGCACCTGTTTGTTAAGCTCACACCTTGACAAAATCTGGAACAATCCTAAAATAAAAGATGAACAGTGGCAATCATAGGCCTAAAACACAGGGTCTATTTTTAAAAGAATGCCACAGAGAAACCTAATTTAATAGTGGCTGCTTGGGCCCTGGAATTATTTTTATCATTCCTCTTCCCAGACCATACAAAAACTAATAATCCATCAAAAAGTGATTGCTGCTCCAGAGAAAGTTAAAAGACTGCAGCTCCCACATCTCTGTTTAAAAAGGACACTATCCGGTCAAAACTGGCCCCAACTTCTAATTTTCTTGAAAACAGTTAAGGGATATTGCATAAAGCCCCAGACAGTTGAGTAGAAACAGAAAGGAAAACTCATTTCCTTTTACCTAACCTGATTTAAAAAAATGCAAAAATGGTTGTGGGCACTGGGGATGTGAATAGGTGCTGCAAATTCTTTGGCTTTGAGGGTCTAAGGCTGTCTGAGAGTGTGGGGGTTCTTGCTGTTAGTTAGTTGTTTTGTTTGTTTGTTTTTAATTTATAGGCAGGATAGGGAGAAGCCACTCTGACTTTCAGCTAAGAAAGGGGCCAGCCCTGGGGAGTTGATTTTTTCTCATCCATCAAAATCAGATGTGCGAAAGGATAGGGCTTGACAGGGAGGAAGAGAAATGTGCCCCCATCCAACCACACACATATGTGAAAGAGGGCAGCTCTATTCAAGCTAGGCTCCCCTGAGGCGAGGCAGGCTAGACTAGACTAGCAATCCGATTCCCCTACGGCAGGAGCTGCTGGGATCTGCACGTGGGTGCTCCATCCGTGCAGCATGCTCCGGCCCAGGGAGCTGGAGAGCATCACAGCTCACCTCTCAGAACCCAGAGTCAGCTGAGTGACAAGTGCCAGCCAGCGAGGGAGGCAGTACAGCAAACCAAGGCCAGCGAGGGAGGCAGTATAACCTCTCTGACCAGGGGTCCTTTGCAGGTTCCCCCATCCCACCGCAGCATCTTCTTCGTTTCCTAGCATGGTCCCTACAGAACCCGCTCATCACTCTCCCCACAGAGCCATCGGCAGCTCCTCCTCCGCTCCGCGCCTCCCCAGCAGTCCAACCCAGGCCTCTCTTTGTCTCTCTGGGGTACGTAGGGGTCCACCCTCTGCTCGGTGCTGAGGATGCACCAGGGGCCAGCACCCGCTGCATCCCCCCAGCGCTGGAGATACCAGGGAACACTCCCACACAGCTCGGGGCGACCTGCAGCTCCCCTCCCCGGTCAAAGCGACTCCCCTTCTCTGGGCTGGCCCAGGCCTCCCCCTGCCAGCCAGACCCTCGAGGCAAAACCAGTTCACTCCATCCCCGCCCTGTTCCCGCCCGGAGTTCAGTCCCAATTACAGGGCAGAGCACGAATTAAATCCCCTCACCCAAAGCCACCCGCTAGCGGAAAACGCCGCTGCTGGTCTCGGGTGCTTGGCTCCCTCCGCGGGAACAAGAGCGAGCTGCATGAACACCTCCCCCGGCCTCAGGAATATGGGGGGCTGGAGCCCCCCGCTTACCTAACAATCGCCCCCGGACACAGCTGCAGCCCACTTCTGCTGGGTCTCCATTGCGCTGCGATCTCCGCCTTCCCCCCGGCGCAGCAGCTCTTCCCCAGCTGCAGCCAGCGGCCCCTCGATTGGCTGCGACGGGCAGATTTTCCGGCCCAGGAGAAGAGAGTCGGATTTCACCAGCACCCTTGTTATTGGCCACCGCAAATCCAGCGCTTCGCTGACTGGCCCAGATGTGCAGCCTGCGCGCAGCGCTCCCAGCGCCTTTTTGCTTTCAATTTTGCTCTCCAAGCTGAAGGGAGGCGGTAGCCGCATGCGGGGAATGGAGAACGGGCGACGCTCCACATACGCGCTCCCGTGTAGCGGTGAGCGTGCGGAATCGCCTGGCGCCCCTGCTTTCTTTGCAGATCCTAGTCGTTCACCATTTAGAAAAGCTATTTCGGAGGAGGGGGATAACTTCTCCGCTGACCTTCTAATAATAATTGCGTTTGATCACAATTTAACATTTAGTCCAGATTTTCATCGAGGGAACTCTCACATTTACAAAGGAAAATACAATGATCTTCCCATTAAAGGAGGAAACAAGGAAGTAGCAGATTCCCCAAAAGGCACAGGAAATCAGGGACAGAAGGGAGACCAGAGCCCAAGACTCAGCTCATTGTTTTTGACTCGGTGACTGCCAAATGTAACTGTTCTCTTTAAAAGGAGTGCAAGTCCATCCCATGCAAGGAGGTAAAGTTTATCCTTGCTGCTGTACCAGGGGCTAATAAGTTTAAAAACTGGGTGAAATTCTGACCCAGTTAAATGTGGGAATTTTGCCATTATTTTCAGTAAGACCAGAATTTCACCATATACTTGTTAGAACCCAGCTTGGCCAAAACAAGAGTATACAGCCAATGCAGACAAGATCAAGCTATGTTTAAAAGATGAAGCTCTAAAGCAGGGGTATGGCCCCCCTGGTTTGTCTGGATCCAACACCCCCAAGGCTCAGCCCGTCTTCCCCAACACTGGGGAGCCCCCACAAGTACTCCAGCCCTGTGCTGCCTCCCTGTGAGGCTAGAGCACACAAAATCTACTAGCCTGGGCCCCACTAATCTCATGTGCAAGGGGAACATGGGGAGTGTCTTTCTCTTCAGGGGTGCTGGTGAGGGTTTTTAAATGTGTTTTTTTTAGCTTCTCACTTGAATGCAGCTCAATTGATTTTTGTGTGTCAGCAGCCCCTAACCTAGGTGCCACGTCAGATTGGGGGGGGAAGAGGGGCAATTTAAACCATGATTCTGTTCCAGAGGCCCTTAGGTCCTGAAAATGCCTGGGGGTTTTTTGTAGGTGATAACATCAAAATTAACTCACAGGCACAGTGTTACTAATTCTTATATAATGAAAATAAATATAACAAATACCAATTAAAGCCATATTTTAAGTTAATTTTTAAAATTTAGTACACACAAAATATTTCCAATCCCAAATGTTGGTGTTAATTTTGAAGACTTAAAAAAGTTTGATACTTTGTACTCTATCTTTAGTAGACAAATAAAATCTGCAGAATGGGAACCACTGCTGTAAGGCAGTCCTTCAGGTAGTTTGTGGCTCGGCTCAGGCCTCCCCTGCACATATCCTCTTTCCCTCCCTTCCTGCAGCAGGGAACCCAGGCTGGATTCCAGTTTCTCAACCACCTGCAAGGTTGGAGCACCAGCATGGCTTCCTCAAGGTTGGGAAGGGGGAAAGAGGAGAAAACCCCAAGGCTTCCTACCAGATCTGGCTTGTGGGGAAAAAGCTTAGGCAGAAGCAGCCTGGAGAAACAGCGGAGCACAGTGCCTGGAGGCTTTTCCACACTGTTCACCCACCTCTGCCAAGACCCTGCATCCCCAGCCTGCTCCTGCACTCTCCTCCCTGCCCCCAGACTATCCTTTTGTTCTGCTTGATAAGCCTACATTTACTTCACTTCAGAGAGCAAAGTAGAGGAGAGGAGAGGAGCAGTGTTCCCTCTAAGACTTTCTATCTTTGGGTGGGTTGAAACATCTTATGTTTAAGACCACCCCCACAAGCCATTCCTAATGGGTGTCTGGGGGATGGGAGGCTATGCACCTGCCTGATGATTGTCTCTTTTCAATATATTTTTCAGAAGCAATGCCATTCCAGGCACATGCCATTTACCTGGCTCAACTAAACACTTACCTTGCTTTAAGTCAGGAGTGGGGAACCTTTTTTGGGGCCAGGGGCCTCTGACTTGGGGTGTTAAGTATCAGTTAATTAAATAGTCCATTAACCTCATGAATTCTTATCAGTTAGTCGACTCTTCTATAGTCCCCAGGCAGCCCCTGTCCTGGGCGGAGGGGTCTGAGCTCCTAGACCAGGCATGAGCCAGAACTGAGCAAGGCTGCCTGACCACCTGGCTCCTAATACACTTTAAATACAGAGCCGCAGTGGGGGTAGGTCCAGGACTCAGTGCAAGCTAGGACTGAGTTGGACTGCTGGCCAGCCTGCTAAAAAAAAAAAAAAAATTTACTAGCAGGGGGTGGAGGAAGGGAAAGGGAAATCTGTGTAGTCTATAGCATTAATCTATACGCTTTTGCTTATTGGTTAATCAATTACACTATTACATCCCTACTGCTGACCCACAGAAAAAAAAAAAAACCAATCAGCCAGGGGCCACACACAAGTGAGAAGCAAAGCAAAAAAGTAAAAGTCAGCCCTCACAGTCATGGGAAGAAAGGCACTCCCCACATTCCTCTTGAATACCAGAGTCTAGGGGGAGAGCCCCCCAATCTTAGTTGGTTGTGTAGGTTTCAGCCCTATGGTGGGGGTCTAGAGTGCCACTGCAGGCTCCCCAATGTTGAGGAGGGGGGGGAATATCCTGAGCCTTGAGGGCTGGATCCAGGCAATCCGGCTACATATGCTTTAAATTATAAGAGGAAGCTGTATACTGAATTTGGTGGTCCTAGTTCTTGCCATTTAGGAGGAGCTCTTGAACAGATGGTCAGACTATTATGCATGTACAGGTACAACATTATATAAGCATATAAAAATCCCACAATATAGCATCATTTAAAATTTAAAAGCTTTCTTCTAAAGGCGGATCCAATGATAGATGAATTAAGCCCATAGTTACCAGTTGTACTCATTTATCAATACATAAATCAGAATGAATAAAGTGCACACATACACCAGGGCTCATGAAACACACTCATTAATGCATCTGCAATAAAATCAGTTTAAGCTGATTACAAGTCTCCTCACTGCTTCAAAATTAATCTCCCATGTTTTACTTTTTCCTACTATTCTTTGCATAGAGAGATGTCTGTCTAGCATAATAGAGAGGACAAGCAGTGGAACAAATGTCCTGCATAAATAGAATCCTAATTCTTTCCCTTCTGCTAATACCATCTCTGGAAATAGTGCCTGCTGACAAATTACATGCAAAGACATGTTTTAAATGAAATTCTGCCTTCAGAGAAATACCAGTTATTTTAATTTAGCAGAAAGAAGCTGTTGTCTGTAAATTTCTAATCTAATAGCACACCACACTGTTTGCATTTACCAGCATGTGAATCTCATTAGTCAGAACAGGTATTACATGTATCACAACCCCTTTCCCCTCCGTACATACTCACCCTTTCCTGCTATCATCTCTTAGTGCTGGCCTGAGCATTAAATTTGTGAACAATGCAGGCATTTTCTTGTCCAAAAATATGAATCAATTTTTTGACAACAGAAGACCACTCCTTTACAGAATAAAATGAGATGTGTACAAGCGCCTACTTTCTACAAATCATTACAAGTAAAACTCAAAGTTTTCTAAACAGAAGAACACAGTTTAATGGTTATTTCCAAACAGTAATAACTGAAATTAATGAAGAGATTTTTTTTTTTTTAAAAAAAGGGGAGCAGCAGAAAGCAGAGGGAAGCCTCAGCTTTAAACATTTTATTTAAATGCATTAATTAACGGGACACCGTGAGCAGGCAGCTCCTGGTGCATCTGACGGAACAGCATGGCACATTTGTTTCTCTCTTGAGTCTTGCCAAGGGTGTGGAAGAGTCTAGCCTGGAAGTAAAGAATGTCTCTGAGCTGCTCTTTGCACTCCACTTTAGCAAAATAAGTCTTGGCTTCATTTAGGTTCAAGATAGCGGATTCCAGAGCTGCGAAAAGGGTGAGGAAGTTCAGTATTTAAAATTTTGTGTTCATATAAACACCTCATGCAGTACAATCCAACTCTAGGGAGGTTCATTATGAATTAGAAGCACAGGTTTTATCAATTTATAAAATATTTCATTATATGGGAGAAATATTTTGCTGCAATCTTTTGTAAAAAAGAACAGTCTTGGAAACATGATCACTCCACTACAGCCTCTGCTATTCAAGTTTTGCTGCAATATATGGATGCTAAATGGTACAGATTATTAAAAAAAAAAAAGAAAAAAAAAAAAGGTTCTTTTGGCCTCAGTGACACTGCAAGTCCAGATTCACACACTGATCCTCCTATTTGATAACATATCCTGCCTTATTTTTTTTATTTTATTACCAATGATGTTGTGTCTCTGTACTATTAAAATTCAATTATCTAAATTGGATTGTAGTTCATCCAAAAGTTAAGTATAAATGGGTATAATTATTCTTCACTCTACCTTCTGCCTTCTTCTGTGGAGTATAGGAAGCTGCAGAAGCAACCTGACATTTGGCCACCAAGAACATGGCACAGCCTTTGTCCAGTACTGCCCCATGAGCCAAGATAGGTTCTATCGCCGTATGAAGAATATTCAGCGCTTGTTCAGGGATACCTAGAATTAGCTGAAAGAGAAACATACTTTGCTGCACTGAAATTGGTGCCCGCTGGAAACAGCATCTTCTCATGAAGCCAACATAAGACATGCAATTGCCACGGCTGTTTTAAAAGGAATTAATAGTCCAGACAAGATTTTTAGCTTCTCCCTGAAATCTTCAAATCTGTTCCCATTAACAGAGATGAGGCCCTGTGGTGGTAAATGCCAGAGAAATATGAATTGACTGATAGACAATGCCTAATGTTGACAACAGGGATCCCCATCTGCCCACAATAAACAATACAAATGAACTCAAATAACCTGTGTTCTTTTTAAACCCAGCTCATGTCAAAAAGATTGCACCAATGCAAAGACAAGATGGCATAAGAAATATCAAATGGAGAAGTGCAGACAGTGCCAATATATTTTATAATATTCTGAGTCTAAAAGCTTCAATGATTTACATGACATTAAGTTGTTTTTGTAGACTTCTTTGAAAAATTTCACATTTTGAAATGCATTTCATTATTTAGAAGCAATAACTGAATCCTGACAGGATTATGTTCTTAAATCTAACAACAGTAGCAATCATATCCAGATTGACAACATAAATGTTTGATTCGCAGGCTATGAAAATGTGACTCAAACTTACCTGAGAGAAAGCCAAGTTCAGCACAGTTTCAGAGGCTAAGTATTGTAGACGGTATTCCCTAGATAGGGCGAGAGCCTGAAGCAGGACAGGCAGTGCTATTGTATGACATGAAGATCTCCAGTAAAGCTCTGCTATCGACAGAAGTACTCTAACAAAAAGGGAGGGAAAGAGTAAAGTATCTCTCAATTTTGCTGAAATTTTTGAAGTCTTTCCCTACCATATCAACATTCAGAGAACAAGTCAATTATTTATCCATAAGGATACTAAAAATAAAGAGTGTAAGTTACAATACCGCATGCACAATAAATTAAATTTCACCCTTAAAAGGAATTCCATTAATTACCAAAAACAAAATACTATTGTGTTGTTATAATCAGTGTTACTTGTCACAGTACAGAGAGAGAGAAAAAAAAATCTGCTTATTTTAGGCACAGTTGGTTTGTGTGGCTCTTTCCACAATAGGGGAAATAATTTTTTTTTAAAGGAAGTTGTAGTTGCAAAACACCAACTCGGGGCAGACTTAGTAATTGAAACTATTTTGAGTTTAGCTTTGAAAAGACTACTAAATTTCAGCTTCACAATACCATTCTATATCAAGTTTTTAATTGCCAAAACCCACCTATATACCACACATGCCCTAGAAAACATAAACAAGCAAATAAAAACCCCACACCATCAAAAAAACCCTGAAGTTGAATTCATGGACAGTGTGAAAATTCAAGTCATACATCATCTCTGGTGATGGACGATTGCCTATCCTACTTCATTTCAGAGCCAAAACTTTCAACTTGAGTGCAAATATATAGTTAGGAGCCATTTCAAATGACTTTGTTTAAAACAATACTGGCACCAGCAAGTTTATTCAGCCGACCAAGTGAAAGCACATTTGTATTGCCATGGTAACCCAAAGTTTTACATTTAATAATTCTTCTATACTACGTTTAAGAAGTCACAATATTTTCTCGTTGAACCCGCATAAGCTACAAATTAGGGAAGAAATACAACAGATTTTGACTATTGAAGTTAATTAATGTAAAGTAGCTTTACTATTCAAGGAAGTCTCTGGAAATTAACTGTTCTTACCTAATCACCATCTCAAGGTTTTTTATATTTTGGCAGTGGATCAATAGTTTCTGCAAAAGTTTGTGTGCCTCTGACATTTGATTCTGAGCTTTCAATACAATGGCTTTTCTACAAACAAAAAGAATTTCATCACTAGTAAGATTAATATTTTAGACTCAATCCTTCCCTTGGAGGAAATAGAAAAATACACTCCTACACTTGTAAAACTGCATTCTATCCAAATGTGTAAAATTGTAACAGACCTGTACACAAGAGGGGTACAAAGGGTGCAAACGAACTCCCTCTGAAACCCCAAATAAGCGTGAGGAAGGGCATCTGGTATTAGTATATTATAACAAAATCATTTTACCAATCACTGTTTCCACTCAAATTTTTCATTAACTGCTCTCATGCACACTCATTGCATGACTATTTTGAACTCCTTAATATTTAAAAAATATTGCAGTCCACATTTATCAAAAAAGGCACAACCTCACAGAAATTCTTGCTTACATGCCTGTATAACTCAGCTTGATGGGGAATATCCTGTGTTAATAATGTAGCTCTTATTTAGCACTTTTTATATACAGATTTCAAAGAACTTTAAGACAAGATGCAATGGCCTTAAATTGCAGCAAGGGAGGTTTAGGTTGGACATTAGGAAAAACTTCCTAACTGTCAGTGTGGTTAAGCACTGGAATAAGTTGCCTGGAAAAGTTGTAGAATCTCAATCTCTGGAGATATTTAAGAGCAGGGTAGAAACACATCAAGGATGGTCTCTAGGTGGTACTGGGTCCTGCCATGAGGGCAGGGGACTGGACTCAATGACCTCTTGAGGTCCCTTCCAGGTCTAGTGTTCTATGATAAAGGAAAGGAAAATATTCCCGCTGTTTTACAGATGTAGTAACGGAGGCAGAAATGAAGCCATTTGCCAATGGTCATCCTATAGGTGAAGGGCAAAACTGAAAATAGATCCCAAATTTCTCAGTTAGTTGTATATAAATTATGTATTGCACCAAGCTCATGGTATAGCCACAGTAAATAGATTTCAAAATAAATCTATTTAAAATGCATTCTCTGAGAGCAAGAGAGATCTATAGAACATAAAAATAGCCATACTGGGTCAGACCAAAGGTCCATCTAGCCCTGTATCCTCTGCTGACAATGGCCAATACCAGATGCTTCAGAGGGAGGGAATCACAACAGGTAATCCTCATGTGATCCCTCCCCCGTCTCCCACTTCCAGAGAAATAGTCATAGAATAATTTATAAATGTAGGGCTTAAATGCTTTATAGCCATTAAGGTAGTCCCAGTTAGGTGAGTAGACAGATTATACCTAAATCATTGTTTAGGATAATTATGGCAGTTAAGGAAGAAGGAAACATTGCTGTAGTTCATTGAAGAAAGGTAGGTCTAGATACATTATTTATCTCAGCAAACATTTTATTCCATCTTTATTTCACTGAGATATGAACGCAAGATTTTTCCGTAGATTATTAATTTCTTACCTGTACACTCCTTCTATGCTATTCAGTGCTGTAATTCCTGCCACAAAAGAATCGGCAACATGGTATTTGCCATCATTCATAGCTCTATCAAACTGTATTTTCTGATCAAACAGCATCCACAGCTAAACCAAGAGTGTTAAGAAATAAGTTAAGAAGAAATAGTGAATTTTCATTTTGTTATCCAAAATTACAGATATTAAAGTATCCTGTGTGCAGACATAATGGATTATAATCCTGGTTATTAGAGAAATTGTCTGAGTTTGGACTGTAACACATTGTATTAATAACCATATTTAACAGAAATGCGTAGGTTTGTCTAAGGCAGGCATGTCCAAAGTCCGGCCCGCGGGCCAATTGCGGCCTGTGTTCCGGTTTAATACGGCCCCACAGGTAATTTGGCAATATCTATTTTTTATGGCCCCCAACGAATCCATATGTATTGAGATGAATACATTGTAAAATCTCAGTTAATGTCAGTTGGTCTAAATCAGTTATAAATATATTTGGACACAACATGTATACTTGGTGTTATGTTCCTGTTCATATTTTTTGAACTTAAAAGTTGACAGACAAACTTTATTACCAATAATATGTAATGTACTTTACAATGTTCCTGACATATATTTCAGCTTCCTGGATTTTTTTTCATCTGGCCTTCAGATATGAAAGGCAGAGTGATTTAACACCTGTTTAGATTTGTCATCCATGTGACGAAATGAAAAGTATGCCGTTTGCAATAAACTTTGCATAAAATAGTTAATTTGCGTTTAATTTTAATGGTTCAAAGAATGTCAGGCAAAATGGTCGGCCCTCACGCATGTTCACTTCATAAAATCTGGCCCTCTTTAAAAAAAGTTTGGACACCCCTGGTCTAAAGAAATGACAAAAAAAACCCTAATAGAGCTCACAGAATATTTAAAATAAAAAACTCTTTCCTCTAGTTACGTCCTGACTAATTGTTTTAGGGCAGTATGGCTCCCTTTGTAATATAGGAAAAGAAAGATTGGAAAAAATAAGTTTGCTGGGTTTAGACAGCCTTAAAATGATGTTGATGCTGTCCTACAGATTTAATCCGTTAGGATGTTTCTCAGTTCTACACAAATCACAGCTTCTCTTAGCTCAGAGAACTTGTATCACACTTTGAATTTAAAGGCACTTTACAAACATTTAATCCTGATAACGCCCTGTGAGGGAGACAAAATATGATTTGGCAAGCTTTACACTTAAGATGCACAAAAGGAACAGAGGGCGTGGAAGGAAGATAAAATGCTCTACACTCTGAGGGCACGTCGAGACGAGGTTTAATTTTGAAAGAGGATATGCAAATTCAGTGAGAATTTGCATATCTTCTTCCGATCGCTTTTTCGAAAGCCAGTATTTCAAAAGTGAAAGTAGTCTGGATACGGGCTTTTTGGGAGAAAAAAAAAAAAAAAAAAAAACTTTCCAAAAACTACGTAAACCTCCTTTTTTTAGGAATACAGGCAGTCCCCGGGTTACGTACAAGATAGGGACTGTAGGTTTGTTCTTAAGTTGAATCTGTATGTAAGTCGGAACTGGCGTCCAGATTCAGCCGCTGCTGAAACTGATCAGTTTCAACAGTGGCTGAATCTGGACGCCAGTTCTGACTTACATACAGATTCAACTTAAGAACCCCAGGCATCCCCAAGTCAGCTGCTGCTGAAACTGATCAGCGGCTGATTCCAGGAAGCCCGGGGCAGAGGCTTCCTGTAGTCAGCCACTGGTCATTTTCAGCAGCTGCTGACTAGGGGACACCTGGGGCAGAGCAGCTGGGGTGCTGCTGGGTTGGTCCAGTGGCACCCAGAGCGGCGCTACGGGACCAACCGGCAGCGCCCCAGCTGCTGTACCACAGGCGTCCGGAGCAAAGCCGCGGAGCACGGGGGCAGCGGGACAGCCCAGACGCGCCGTGGCTATCCTGCTGCCCTTGGGCTCCGTGGCTTTGCTCTGCTTTGCTCCCCGTCCCCCTGGTCTGCAGACCAGGGGGACGGGGAGCAAAGCGGCGGAACACGCGGGCAGCGGGACAGCCCAGACGCGCCGTGGCTATCCTGCTGCCCTCGGGCTCTGCGGCTTTGCTCTGCTCTGGTCCCCGTCCCCCAGGTCTGCAGACCAGGGGGAGGGGGAGCAGAGTAGAGCAGAGCGGCGGAACGCGCGGCCAGCTGACAGCCCAGAAGCATCTGGGCTGTCAGCTGGCCGCGTGCTCCGCTCTGCTTCCCCCCCCCCATGGTTTGCAGACCAGGGGGAGGGGGAGGGGGAGGGGGAGCAGAGCGGAGCAGAGCAGAGCGGCAGAACGCGCGGCCAGCTGACAGCCCAGAAGCATCTGGGCTGTCAGCTGGCCGCGTGCTCCGCTCTGCTCCTCCCCCCCCCCCTGCAGATCAGGGGGAGGAGGAGCAGAGCGGAGCACAGCAGAGCGGCAGAACGCGCGGCCAGCTGACAGCCCAGACGCGTCTGGGCTGTCAGCTGGCTGCGCGTTCCGCCGCTGTGCTCCGCTCTGCTCCCCCTCCCCCTGGTCTGCAGACGGGGGGGAGCGGGGGGGAGCAGAGCGCGCGGCCAGCTGACAGCCCAGACGCGTCTGGGCTGCCAGCTGGCCGCGCGTTCAGCCGCCGCTTTGCTTCCTCTCCCTGGTCTGCTCGAGACCAGGGAGAGGAAGTGCCCCGTTCGTAACTGCGGATCCGACATAAGTCGGATCCGCGTAACTCGGGGACTGCCTGTATTTAGGATATTTTTGCAGATCCTCTTTCAAAATTAAAATGTAGTCTAGATGTGCCCTGAGAAACTCATCTCTCTAGAGTCTCAAATTTCAAACTGCGGACCACAATGTTTTCATGGCTTGCAATTTTGTGCAAAAAGTTTAGATTCCCCTACTACTGACAAGATTTACGTGAAGCAAATTCAATTTTTCTTTAACACACATTTCATACAAGTAGAGTAGGAATTAAGATGCACTAAAAGTTAGCTCTTGCCCCCAACATTTAACTGTGTAAAATATTATGTGAATGTGTGTCTTTCATTGCATAGAGAATACACATTACCCGTGAATGCTGACTACTGGGAGGGAATCTTTCTTTTAAATGTTTCAATATTTCTGAAGCAGCAGCAAAGCATCCCTACAACACAAGAACAGGAGTGTGATGAGCAAGTATTAGTGCAAGTACAATTTTTCTTTCCTTAATTTCATGTCTGTATTCTTAGACACAAACAACTGTTAAGAGAAAAAGCTAAAAAAATTCCTCACATAATCAGAAAACCACACATGCACACAGTTCTCTACATTGATAAAAGCCATTTTTTAAATCACAGGTCTTTGAATCTTCCTCACACACTATTTGTTTACACAACTAAATATAAGCCTCACCTGTTCCGCATGCAGCTCAGCCAGGTGACACAATACTACTGCAAAAGGTTCCGTGTTATTCTGCTGTACACCCACATTTACAGCTTCTAGACTGTTCATGCTCAACAATATCTGGGCTTGCTGAAGTGCCATAGTACTAGATCAAGAAAAGCTTCATTTATTGTCATGCAACAAATCTCAGAGATTTCTCATCTATCCTTCAAAGTCTTGATAAATTACCAAAGATTACTTCTTCAGGTTACAAGATTTATGGTTTCCTCTCTTTGGCTATGTCTAGACTGGCATGATTTTCTGCAAATGCTTTTAACGGAAAAGTTTTTCTGTTAAAAGCATTTGCGGAAAAGAGCGTCTAGATTGGCACGGACGCTTTTCTGCAAAAGCACTTTTTGTGGAAAAGCGTCCGTGCCAATCTAGATGCGGTTTTGCACAAGAAAGCCCTGATCGCCATTTTCGCCATCGGGGCTTTTTTGCCCAAAACAAATCTGAGCGGTCTACACTGGCCCTTTTGCGCAAAAGCATTTCCGGAAAAGGGCTTTTGCCCGAACGGGAACATCAAAGCATTTGCGCAAGAAGTACTGATTACAGACAGTAGAACGTCAGTGCTTTTACCCAAAATCAAGCGGCCAGTGTAGACAGCTGGCAAGTTTTTCCACAAAAGCACTTGCTTTGGCGGAAAAACTTGCCAATCTAGACACAGACTTTTTGTTGTAATCAACAGCTACCCAGGACCTCCGCACTGTGCCAGCACATTGACTGCTCATGAATGAACAGGGCATCAACCCAATTAAGAGCTGAACACAATTTCTATAAGGTGATATTGAGGATGAGGAAATAGACTAAAGTTTGAATATGTCTGTTTACAGATATAACATGAGACTAAAATCTCTGCTCCAGAATGTGTTTTAAATGAGCCAAAGTAGAAAATCAAAAATCCTCAATATTTTCTGAGGAAGAGTTTATAACTTGGTTTCAGCACATGAAACAGAGGCAGTTGCTTGTGACCTATATGGCAGACAGTAAAAGTACCACTTGCAGCATTTACAAATACATAAAAAACAAATCAGTGTCTAATGAGAGAAAATACCTGCGACCATAGAGTCTCCAAATGGCAGTTTTCTGTGCTATACTAATATCAATAAGCTCTGATAAGCTGTGTTTCCAGTGCAACAGATCAGAGTCCTTTAAAGCATCCATTAGCTTGTTAGAAGTCTCTCCTGCAAAAGCTCTATGCTGAACCAAGGATTGGATTCCCAGGGAAGCTAGATACTAGGAGGGGGAATCAAAACAAGTACATTAAACACACGCGTGCACGCGCGCGCACACACACACACACACACACACACACACACACTCTACAACTAAACAGGAAGCACGAACTACCAAAATTCCCACCTAAAAAAGCAAGTTATTAATCAGTATAAAGGACAAAGCACAGCTTTACTTCATTTATGCAGTTAATAGCATGTTGTACTATGACATAAGAGGAATTGGTAATTTCCCACCCTACAATTCTGCACGTCGGAGGTTATATCTGAGTTACTCCAATGATAAAGTGCTCTGTGTGCACACACACATAGAACCTTCTGCTTTTCCCCTGCCACTCCCTCAAAAAATATAATTTCCACCTTCTGTGGCAAAGGTTGAACTATACAATTAGTTCCCAATCCTCTGTTGTATGCACCCAAGGTGACTCCTCACTTCACCTCTGTTTTCCCTGATTTCTACTTTCTCACAAGTTTAGAGACTAGGTTCTCAGGCCTCACAAGGTAGCCCTCTCTCTACACAATCTAAAGCCTGCTCTCAGCCTCCTCAATGTCAGCTACACTATTCCTTCTGGTGCAGCTCCTTCTCTTATTGCAGACAGAAAAATTAAAGAGAAACAAGACAACCACATGCTAGCAGCCAGAAGATATGGAGGAAGCTGGCATGAGGTTTGCTTAGAAAGGGCTCCCCTTCAAGATCCAACCAATGGGACAGGGTGAAATGAAGATAAAAGCAAAAAGATCCCTGAGGTCAAAAGAAGTAAATTCACTATTTTTAATTTAATTATGACTTTTTTTTTTAAAGACAAATTTTGAAATCTAAAATAAATTAGATTAATCCCAGGTATTCATATTCATAAAATCAGCAAAAATAAAAGCTGCATATTATATACTACATGCGTACACACTGTTCCCCCAGAATAAAGTCAAAGGCCAAGAGACTTACTGGCAATCCAAAATGTACAGCTTTTTTCACAGAGTGTTCTAACAGAATGCAGCTATCTGCTTTCCTCTGCTCCAGAATGTACAGCCAACTCTGGTGTGATAACAAGTTAAAAAGTCATTAGAAAGGAATACCGATTAGTGTCATGTATAATATTTTTGTGCAATCATTAACAAAGAGGACAAAAATTATGTGGTAACAAAAAACAACACAATTGACTAGAGAATAAAAGTCTCTTCTAAGGAAGGCAGCAGCAGAGGAGGATTTCTTGTCAAATAGGAATGGTATAGAAAATTATGCGAGGCTCCCAAATGGCTACCTTCTCCAGGATTTCTAGTATAAACATCCTCTTAACCCAAGAGATAGATGTGATTCTAGCAAGACCTATTCCATGAAAAAGGGGAACTTTTAACCTTGGATGTTTAAATGTCCTTAATACAATCTCAAAACCAATAAGTCACAAGACTTAAGTCTTGCTTTGCTTTCCCAGTAAGAAACAGGTGACCTGTGTCACTTTGAGAACTTCCAACACGACACTGAACAGTGCACTGACACACAGATACCTTCCCACCAACAGCACAAGAAGAAGAACTCCACATGGACTCCTCCTGAGGGCTGAAATGGTAGTCTGGACCTCTACATAGAATGCTTCCGCCGACGTGCACAGGCAGAAATTGTGGAAAAACAGCATCGCTTGCCTGGTAACCTCAGTCGTGCAGAATGCAATGCCATCCACAGCCTCCGGAACAACTCTGACATTATAATCAAAGAGGCTGACAAGGGAGGTGCTGTTGTCATCATGAACAGGCCTGACTACCTAAAGGAGGCTGCCAGACAACTCTCCAATACCAAATTCTACAGGCCACTTTCCTCAGATCCCACTAAGGAATACACTAAGAAACTGCACCATCTGCTCAGGGCACTCCCTAAACAAACACAGGAACAAATCGACACACCTTTAGAGCCCCGACCAGGGTTGTTCTATCTATTACCCAAGATCCACAAACCTGGAAATCCTGGACGCCCCATCATCTCGGGCATTGGCACTCTTACTGAAGGACTGTCTGGCTATGTGGACTCTCTGCTCAGACCCTACGCCACCAGCACTCCCAGTTACCTTCGTGACACTACGGATTTCCTGAGAAAACTACAATGCATAGGTGATCTTCCAGAAAACACCATCCTAGCCACCATGGATGTAGAGGCTCTCTACGCAAACATCCCACATGCAGATGGAGTACAAGCTGTCAGGAACAGTATTCCTGGTGATGCCACAGCACAACTGGTGGCTGAACTCTGTGAATTTATCCTCACACACAACTATTTCAGATTTGGTGACAACATATACCTCCAGACCAGAGGCACTGCTATGGGCACCCGCATGGCCCCACAATACGCCAACATTTTTATGGCTGACCTGGAACAACGCTTCCTCAGCTCTTGTCCACTTACACCCCTTCTCTACCTACGCTACATCGATGACATCTTCATCATCTGGACCCATGGGAAGGAGACTCTGGAAGAATTTCACCATGATTTCAACAGCTTCCACCCCACCATCAACCTCAGCATGGACCAATCAACATGGGAGGTCCATTTCCTGGACACCACGATACAAATAAGTGACGGTCATATCAATACCACCCTATACCGAAAACCTACCGACCGCTATACTTACCTGCATGCCTCCAGTTTCCATCCCGGACACACCACACGATCGATTGTTTACAGCCAAGCACTGAGGTACAACCGCATATGCTCCAACCCCTCAGACAGAGACCTACACCTACAAGATCTTCAACAAGCATTCTGTAAACTGCGATACCCACACGAGGAAGTGAGGAGACAGATTGACAGAGCCAGACGTGTACCCAGAAGCCTCCTGCTACGGGACAAGCCCAAGAAAGAAACCAACAGAACACCACTGGCCATCACCTACAGTCCCCAGCTAAAACCTCTCCAACGCATCATTAGTGATCTTCAACCCATCCTGGACAATGATCCCTCGCTTTCACAGGCCTTGGGAGGTAGGCCGGTCCTTGCCCACAGACAACCCGCCAACCTGAAGCATATTCTCACCAGCAACTACACACCGCACCATAATAACTCGAATTCAGGAACCAATCCTTGCAACAAACCTCGGTGCCAACTCTGCCCAAATATATACACCAGCAACACCATCACAGGACCTAACCAGATCAGCCATACTGTCACTGGTACATTCTCCTGCACATCCACCAACGTAATATATGCCATTATGTGCCAACAATGCCCCACTGCTATATACATCGGCCAAACAGGACAGTCCCTACGTAAAAGAATCAATGGACACAAATCTGATATTAGGAATGGCAACATACAAAAACCTGTAGGGGAACACTTCAATCTTCCTGGACACACAATTGCAGATCTAAAAGTAGCCATCCTGCAGCAAAAAAACTTCAGGACCAGACTTCAAGGAGAAACTGCTGAGCTACAGTTCATCTTTAAGTTTGACACAATCAACTCTGGATTAAACAAAGACTGTGAATGGCTTTCTAACTACAAAAGCAGCTTTTGCTCTCTTGTAATTCACACCTCCAGATCAGCTGCTAGAAGTGGGCCTCATCCTCCTTGATTGGATCCACCTCGTCATCTCCAACCTGATCCTGGCCTGCATATTTATTCCTGCCTCTGGAAATTTCCACTACATGCATCTGACGAAGTGGGTCTTTGCCCACGAAAGCTTATGCTCCTACACTTCAGTTAGTCTATAAGGTGCCACAGGACTCCTCGTCGCTTTTGCAGATTCAGACTAACACGGCTACCCCTCTGATCCTTCAGATTGACAGGTTAACCCTTCTTCAGATCAAGTGGACAACAGCATCACTTGGGTTGGATATAACAAGAGACTTGAAACTTCCTGGGCCAAAAAGCAGAACCTTAAGCTGAACCATTATGCTACAATGTGTTTGGAAAGGCAAAGAAAGATGCCTAGTCTATGGCAGTTTCTCTGCTGGACCACACCTCTTAGCAAGACCACTGTTTATACGGCATAGATAGAATCCTAGAACTGGAAGGGACCTCGAGAGATCAAGTCCAATCCCACAGCCTTCATGGCAGGACCAAACACCGTCCATCATCCCAGATACATGTCTGTCTAATCTGCTCTTAAATATCTCCAGTGATAGAGATTTCACAACCTCCCTACGCAATTTATTCCAGTGTTTACCCACCATGACATTTAGGAATTTTTCCTAATGTCCAACATAAACCTCCCTTGCTGCAGTTTAAGCCCATTGCTTCTTGTTCTATCCTCAGAGGCCAAGAAGAACAATTTCCCCCTTCTCCCTATGACACCCTTTTAGTACCTGAAAACCGCTATCATGCCCCCCTCTCAGTTTTCTCTTTTCCATACTAGAAAAGCCCAATTCCCTTTAGCCTTCTCTCATAGCTCATGTTTTCTAGACCTTTAATCATTTTTGTTGCTCTTCTTTGGACCATCTCCAATTTCCCCGCATCTTTCTTGAAGTGTAGTGCCCAGAACAGGACACAATACTCCAACTGAGGCCTAATCAGTGCAGAGTAGAGCGGAAGAATGACTTTTCATGTCTTGTTCATAACAATTCTGTTAATGCATCCCAGAATCAAGTTTGCTTTTTTTGCAAGAGTATGACACTGTTGACTCATATTTAACTTGTGGTCCACTACGACTCCTAAATCTTTTTCTGCAACACTCCTTCCTGGACAATCACTTCCCATTCTGTTTTTGTGAAATGGATTGGTCCATCCTAAGTGAAGTACTTTCCATTTTTCCTTATTAAACGTAATCTTATTTACCTCAGACCATTTCTCCAGTTTGTCCAGATCATTTTGAATTATGACTATATCCTCAAAAGTAGTTGCAACCCCTCCCAGCTTGGTATCACCTGCAAACTTAATAAATGTACTCTCTATGCCATCTAAATCGTTTATGAAGATATTTAACAGAACCAATCCCAAAACAGACCCCTGCAGAACAGGTTCAAATAGGGAACTCTTCTGAATATTCACTAGGTGGTAAATTAAAAAACAAAAAACCCACACCACACTTTGTTCCTCTGTTTTGGACAGGAAAAAGCTGGAAAAAAGTTGCCAAAAGGAGATGGGGGGGGGGGAGAAGAGAGAGACTAAAATCTTTTCCTTCTTTCCACAGGTTGAGAGCTTTATGCTCATTTTTAAGACAGAGGAACACCGAAAAAAGGTTTTTATAAATTATCTTGAACAAAGTTCTAAAAAGTGCAAAGACTAAACATTCAAAACATTGTGTATGGCTTTAAATGCATGACTCCCATTAAAGTCAACCAGAGTTGCACAACTATAAATACTCCAAAAAATTCAGGACAGTTCCTTGATATTTACTGAAGAAATAAAGAACCAAAAAGAGTCATCCTGAGCCAGGGAAATAATATTTAAACTACTACCAAACACTAGACCTAGGTACAGCAAATGCATAAAAAAAAAAAAAAAAAAATCTCAGTTTGAGACAGATGGCTCAGACCAAGGAAATACATCATCCAAGCATGGCTGCCTTACCAAGCAGTGCTGCAAGCAAACATGATCATTGGATCCCTGTGCAATTCTGATGGCTTCCTGCAGAGCCAGCTCAGCTTGCTGACTATTAACAAAAATCAAAAGACAGAGCATGTTAGCATTCTGTTAACAATGAAAAATAGTATTATGAAGTACACACATATTCCTATCAAATTATACATATCCCACTCAGAAGTGTACTCCAATTAAACAGGTGAGAATTTCTTCACATCCATTTTTCTGTTAAAGTGAAGAGACCCTCTACAAACTCATAAGAAATTAACTGCAATTCATTACAGGGCCTTAAAGCACATGCATATGTTCAAATGTGCTCAGATTATTCTGTTGAGTGTCTCATAAAATACCAGCCTAGGTACAAAGGTTTTATACTCATAATCTTTCTGGCCCACCTTGAATTGTCCAGTTAGGCCTGCATAACTTGCTGCCTTAACTACAAATTTCTCTGGGGGCAGGGATCTATTTCATCGGTCTGTAGAACACCAGGCACATCTATAGCACTGCAGAAACAATAATAACCATCCCTCACCAAGAGATTATTAAAAACAAAACATCCCTGCAAAGTATTCTCACAATGACAACAGTTAGATGAGCTAGAGAGAATAATAGGATGGTAGCCACAGCTGCTTCTGAATAGGTATCAGTTATAAATAAACTTTCACATCTTCTGACCTCTGAGTTGTGGAAGTGCAGCAGATAAAGATTTAATTTCTTGGGAAACAAAGCATAATTGGACATAAAAAAGAACCTCAAATCTTAGTATATTCCCAATTATTCGGTCAACAGGAAAGCCAAATAGATGTCAAAAATCAAATAAAGATGTGAAGTTGGTTACAAACACAAACCTCAGCTACACAGAATCCTCATCCTCCTCTTATCTAACAGTCAGGAAAAAAAAAGCAACACAAGGTCTAGCGGTTCAGTGTAAGAGATGGAACAACTTGTGTTTCTAAACTATGTAGCAAGATGCATTAACTTACTAGTGGCCAAAACGACAATGAAGAGCAGCTAGATTAAGAGCAGCGTATCTCAGGCTCCGGCCATAACCTTCATCTCCATTGCTTTTGCTTTCTGCTCCAGTGAGAATCAAACGATCAAAATAGTGAAGGAGGCTGTGTGTTGAACTGAAGACATCTTGTACTCTAAGACTATTTAAGTAGCTTAAATAATGCTAAAATTTAAAGCAGAATCAGCTTTAATTAAAACAGAACTGATACAAAAGAAATGTAAAAACTGTGTTATATTCTTACTGAGAAAAACAGTAGTAGGATCATTTGTGAATGTGTTTAAAAGGAAATACCAATGTAAACACCACAGACTACTGGGATAAAGCTGATCATGTTTCCTTTATATTCATGTTTCTCAAAGTGGTCCACGAAACCACTTTGAGAAAACTGTTAACTGGCGCAATTTTTTTTTATTTAGTGGCACCATAGCCATGGAGTCTCATGACTCCTGTTGGCCCTGTTTCACCATTTGCAGCCAAGGGGAGCTGCAGGAAGCAGCAGCAGTCCGGCCCACACCACTTCCCATGGCTCCTCTTAGCTGAAAATAGAGAAACAGAGCCAATGGGAGCTGCAAGGCTCTGTGGCCACAGCACCGGTAAGTAAACAAACCGGTGTGGCCAATTAACAGTTTTCTCAAAGTAGTTTCATGGACCACTTTAAGAAACACTGCTTTATATCAAGTGACCCTATTCCAAATGGCAACAAGTAAGGGCTTGATCATCATGACTAATATTTTCAACATCTCCCACTGGTCTGTGATCCTAAGGCAAGGTGTCTAGACAGAAGGTATGGCCCCTACAGGTCTTAGTTATGTGAAACCATTCACATGAGTAAGTGATACAGAATCAGGCCCCAAACTGACATTCTGTCAAAAGCATGTCAGAGTTTCAACTTATTTTAATAATCACATGTGAAATGAATGCAAGTAATCAATTCACAGTTTATATTCCATCTACTATAAATCACCATTTAGTTATGTTTAGAAGCAACAATCTACTCAAGGCATCTTAATGTCAGAAAGACACATAAGTTTAAGGCCCAAGTTAAAAAAGGAACCTTAAACACATGATTAAATTTTAGAACATTTTGAAATTGGACACATGTACCGGTATCACCTAACTGAAATATGCTCTCTGTTTCTTTAGGAGTCCCACCCTAAATGCTAAATTAACATACACGGATATGTACAAATGTTTTGTATTTCAATGTACAGTACAAGTTATTTCCAAAAGACAATTAATTTTGTATATGAAGAAACCGCCCTGTGAGCATGTCAGATTAAAGGGAAAGGACACTTACTGCTTCTGCAAAATCTGGATTAAACTTCAGCAAATTATTCAATTCCTTTTGTAAAAATGCTGGAGTAAGAGCCTTTGTCTCGTCATTCTTTAATAAAGAAGCCTAGAATAAAAGTGCAAATTGTTGTTAAGTAACTAGGAATGGAGAAGTTAAATATTACATAAACAGGTAATGAATATTATTTACTAATTTAGGATACTACATATCATGTTAATTACACAAAGAATACCCTCTTAGATGTTGTAAAGTACTGTACTGAGCTGAACATTAACATGTTTAAATGATCAGATTTGCACCCATTCTTTGAAGAAATGTGAAGTAATATCAGTGGGAAACGTGATTTAAATCAGTGATATTTTGGTGATTTAAAATCACTTTGATTTACATCCATTCACCCTTTTTAATTGTCCAGCTCTACTCAGAATTAACATACCTGCTGGGAAAGAAAATATTCTGCTTGCTTCTGGGAGAGAGGCCCACTACAAGATATTTCTTCTTCCCTATTAAAACAAGAGTTAGAAATTAAAGCAGTGATAAAGAATCAGAAATCTACATCTGGGTAGCTTATACTGTAGCTACTACAATAACGTAACTGCAGTGGCAGGAGATACAATTAATAAGTACAGGCAGTCCCCGACTTACGTCGGATCCACAGTTACGAACGGGGTTTGCTGCCCGTCTCCCTGGTCTGCTGGAGACCAGCAGACCAGGGAGACGGGAAGTAAAGCCTCTGAGGACGCTGGCAGCGGGACAGCCGCGGCGCGTCTGGGCTGTCCGCTGCCTGCGTGGAGCAAAGCCGCAGAGCACGCGGGCAGCGGACAGCCCAGACGTGCCGCGGCTGTCCCGCTGCCGGCGTGTTCCGCAGCTTTGCTCCCCATCTCCCTGGTCTGCTGGAGACCAACAGACCAGGGAGATGGGGGAGCAAAGCGGAGCAAAGCCGCGGAGCATACGGGCAGTGGAAAGCCCAGACGCCGGCAGCGGGACAGCCGCGGCGCGTGCTCCACGGCTTTGCTCCGTTTAGCTCCCCGTCTCCCTGGTCTGCTGGTCTCCAGCAGACCAGGGAGACGCGGAGCAAAGCCGTGGAGGACCCGGGCGGCGGGATCACGGTGCGTCTCGGTCCCCCGCCCGCATCTCCCTGGTCTGCTGTGGGGGCGGGGGGGCTCAGCTAGTACGCCCCCCTGTGCCCCGGCAGTCCAGGCTTTTCTCTCAACGCCTGTGGTAGAGCAGCTGGGGCGCTGCCGGTTGGTCCCGGTTGGACTGGACCAACCCGGCAGCACCCCAGCTGCTCTGCCCCAGGTGTCCTGATTCAGCCGCTGCTGGTCAGTTTCAGCAGCGGCTGACTTGGGGATGCCTGGGGCAGAGCAGCTGGGGTGCTGGTGGATTGGTCCAGTAGCGCCGAGGAGCGGCGCTACTGGAGCAACCCAGCAACACCCCAGCTGCTCTGCCCCAGGCATCCCCAAGTCAGCTGCTGCTGAAACTGACCAGCGCTGACTACAGGAAGCCCGAGGCAGAGTTGCTCTGCCCCGGGCTTCCTGGAATCAGCCGCTGATCAGTTTCAGCAGCAGCTGACTTGGAGACACCTGGGGTTCTTAAGTTGAATCTGTATGTAAGTCAGAACTGGCATCCAGATTCAGCCTGTTGAAACTGATCAGAGGCTGATTCCAGGAAGCCCGGGGCACAGCAACTCTGCCTCGGGCTTCCTGTAGTCAGCCGCTGGTCAGTTTCAGCAGCGGCTGAATCTGGACGCCAGTTCCGACTTACATACAGATTCAACTTAAGAACAAACCTACAGTCCCTATCTTGTACGTAACCCGGGGACTGCCTGTATATCTTATCCAGACCACACACATACACAATTTTAGTTTATAAAGTATTATGGTACATCATCAGTGCTCAGCTGGAAGTCTGATGAATAACTAAAAACGTACAAGAGTAGTTGAATAGTCAGCTACCCAATAAGCTTATTGGGCAGTCAGGTTGACAACTCCCACATACCCACCTTGGTGCCTCTGGATCAGAGGCAACAAAGCAGTGGGAGGGGGAAGGAAGAGCCGAGGTTCTTCCCAGCACCATCTCTGAGGTGGGTGGGTAAGGGGAGGCAGAGGCGCTGCCTATTAAATATAGTAAGAGCCACACAGCTCTTACTACATTTAAAAGACAGAGGCGCAATGGGGTTAGCTCCCGGGGCCAGTGTGAGCCAGGACTGCTTACTTTCAGCTCAGGCCGCCCCTGGGAGCCAACCCTGCTGCAACTATGTAGTTTAAATGTAGTAGGAGCCAGGCTGCCTGTACATTTAAACTGCAGAGTTACAGTGGGGGAAGCAATCCCCCCTGACTAGTCGATAGAAATTCCATTGACTACTCGATTAGCTAATCAATCACAATTTAACATCCCTATGAACAGCCAATAATACAAAGATGAAACTTTAACAAAAACAAACCTGGTATATAGAAGCCAGGAAACAAAGTATATAGATTTATCCTTTTTCAGACCTGACACCTTGATGAGAATGGCCATACTGGGTCAGACCAAAGGTCAATCTAGCCCAGTATCCGGTTTTCGTATAGCAGCCAATGCCAGACGCCCCAGAGGAAGTGAACAGAACAGGCAATCATCAAGTGATCCCTCTCCTGTCATCCATTTCCAGCCTCTGACAAACAGAGGCTAGACACACCATTCCTACCATCCTGGCTAATAAGTATCGATGGACCTAATCTCCATGAATTTATCTAGTTCTTTTTTGAACCCTTGTTAAATTCCTAGCCTTCACAAAGTCCTCTGGAAAGGATAGCTTAACCATAGCTGAATTTGAATCTTTAGTCAGCAGAGACTGTGAGCAATGTTCATGATCATCTCAACGAAAATGATCACACAAAATATCTTAGCACTTTGCATAGCAAGATTTCCAGAAAGCAACTGCTTTGCTATAGACAGAACCTTACTGAATGGGAAAACAGAAGTGTACAAAAAAGTAAAACTCTGAGGACAGTTAGCTAGATTACCACAGCCTTCAGGAAGGCACGAAAACCCTCAGGGACATAGAAGTGTCCAACTGCTGAAAAATTCAACTTTACACACACACACACACACACACACACACACCCCCACCCACCCACCCCTTTTATGTAAATATTTTGGGGGGAAAAGGCAGTTTAACTGCATTAAAGTCTTCATTGTTTGCTTTAATAATACTATTAAGAGGTTCATACAAAATCAAAAGTGCCCAGTAAGAGAGAGAAAGTAGCACAGCCATCTTATAGTGTTGAAAATATACTTAGTTGAAAATAGAAATTACAGATATTGCAGATTTGAGATGCAATTTAGAAAAGCTGCCACATGGTGGCACCAAAGAAACTGAATGACCAACATCCCTCCCCAAGTTTGTAGTGCACTCTACAAGAACTGACTATGACCCATTCACCATTAATAAAAGAATATCTAGAAAGACGAGTATAGTATCAAATTCCCATCTAAATCCTTTCATGCTATTATAAAAGCAAGCTACCCCACAATAAAAAGAATTGAAGCATGAGATGTTCCATCCAGCTTCACTGTGCCATAGGGCTTTTGGTGATGGCTGAGATTAGCTTCTTAGAATGATGAAGGGGTGGAAAGGTGAGTGGGTTTTTCTTTTTTTATTCTTTTTTTTAAAAAAGGTGACTGGCTGAGTTCCTGTTTGATCAGTCATTTTAATGCTGCTGGGAGTTTTGCTGTATTATCAGCAAAACATATGTATGTTAGAATAAAAAATGTATATGTCTTTTTATATTTAAATATAAATACCTAGAATTGTGTAACTAAACATTGCTTTCTGGAACTTGTAATCTATATGGGCTATGCCTCCACATTCAAGATCAAAGCAATTGAAATCTGCTGTCTTACCTCAGAATTCCAAAGGCTGTGCCTACCTAATTACCTATAATTAAGGCTACATTTTGGTCCCAGGTATTTTTAGTAAGTCATGGACACGTCACAGAGCAGTAAACAAAAATTCATAACCTGTGACCTGTCCATGATTTGTCCTATACACCCCCTAAAACTTGGGATGGGAGTACTTTGGAGACACCATAGGTGCTGGGAAAGATGTTCCCCTCACCCACACCAGCAGAGGTCCTGGATGACAGCACATGGCACAGGATACCTATGGGTGCAGGAGGAGAGCAGTGCATCTTCTGGGACCTCTGGTGCTTGCAGGCTGAGGGGGTGAGGTGAGAACGGGGGAAGAGACGCCATAAACTCCTAGTCAGCTCCACAAACCTCACCAGAAGTGGCTGGAATGTCTGTGCAGCTTCTAGGGGAAGGAAGGCCAGGCTTCCCCAGCCACAAGCTCTAGCTCTGCAGCTCCCATTGGCCAGGAACCACAGCCAATGGGAGCTGCAAGGGGAGAGCTTGTGGGAGGCTGCATCAAAGCAGTTTTCCCTGACATGCCAGCTGCTTCCAAGGAGCCTCCCCAGCATCACAACCCTGAGGCCCCTCCCACACTGAAACTTCCCCAGCAGTGGCCAGTGTGGCTGGACCAGGTGCTATCTTATCTGCTTGGGAGCCAGATGCACTGGTTGCTGCATAAGCCATGAAAAAAAGTCACAGAATCCATGACATCTGTGACAAATACACAGCCTTCTGCGATAGACATGCAGCCTTACCTATGTTAACACATGGGTAAGGTTTATCATGAACAAAGACAGGTTACTTCTTTAATGGGAATGTGGCCTTTGGCTGAACAAAGTTTTGAAACTCTGTTTTGACTTTTAAAGCAGAATTTTTAATAAGATTAAATATAGAAGACTCTCTAGAGAGTGAAAAAACTTTAGAAAAATCATTAACAATTACCTGAGAGGTACATCAAGTTCTTCTTTTTCCATTTTCCCTTCAAGTTCTTCAGTATTTGTCAGCTCCATATCAGTCTCATCAATTCCAGTTTTTTTCTCATCATTCTGATAGTACTGTTGAAGTGCAGTGTAAAGTTTATACACCTGACTAAAAGAAAGCTTGTTGTATGCCAAGATCATGTGGCGCAGAAATAAACCTATACAAGGAAAATATTTGTTAGATTTGAACAGAAAGATAGCTAGTTGTGGTACCTAGTTTTAGGCCAGAGACTGAAAGGCAGTATTCCTGGTTCTGGCACTAACTGGGAATGTTATTTCACTTCACCTCGTTATACCAATCTATAAAAGTTGCCTAGTAATTCTCAGTGCCTTTCAGATGTTTTGCCAAGCTTACTTTAAGGCCAATTCCACAGGCCTTAATCTGCTCATAAAACTCCTATCAAGATCAATAAGAATTGCTCATGGTGTTGCACTCAAATATTTTTGATAGATGCATTCTTTGAATATGGTTTTATTAAAGGCTGAGTATTTGTGCTTAGTAGTGTGCTAATAATTTTTATAAATATAAAGAGAAAATCTGTATTATGAATGGATTTCCAGAGTAAAAATGAAAGAATATAAACTATTTACCTACTACACTTGTTTTGTGAACTTCAGGTTCTGTACCAGTAAATGAATCTGAAAGATCATCAAAAAATTGTTCCATGTCTTTTAGTTCCCCTTCTGCCATCAGTTTTATCCTAAACAAGATTGAAAGGGAACGTTTCTATAAGCCTCTTTTCCTGAGCACCAAAACAGATCTTACATGAAAAACTCTATCTTATTTCAGGTATTGGAAGAATGAGACAAACATAAATGAAACCCAATAGTTAACTCACTTTTACCAAAAATATTGCTATTTTTTTGAATATCTGAAAATGTGCATCATTGATCAATCAATTAAAAAAAAAAAACACACACACATAAGATTCTTCCCTCCCCCCCACCCATCAGGAAACTGTACAATGAACGGAATCACAACATGTTAAATCAAAGTATAAGTTTAATGGTAGTTACTGTAAGGAAAAATATGCTGTATGCTATGTTTTCTTTCCCCCTCTAGTTTCCAAGGAAATACATTCTCTTAAAGAAGCAACTATGTTTAAAATCGGTTATGGTTACATGTTGCCAAATTTTAAAGAAAATGATTACATCCATCATATAAATCACAGCAAACTAAAAATGACCAAATTATTAGACAAGCCACCTCTCTGGTAAAGCAGGCTATAGTCTCCAACAAAAAGAGAGATCAAATAAGTTACCTTATTTGCACAGAATTTGCTACATTGGGACAGGATTCTTCAATAGCCTTATGCAATCGTGACAGTGCCATATCAGGACCCTATTCAAAATAATAAACCAAGGTTAGGAATACAGTCAATTTTGAGCCAGAAAAAACAGCAACTCTGCATCACTAAACATTTCAGTAACTATTCTAAAGAGGACTGTGATCAAATTTTCTCCATGCCCACTGAAGACAAGAAGTAATGGCTTAATCTACTGCAAGAGAGATTTAGGTTAGCTATTCTAAAAAGCTCTGAGAGTAGTTAAGCTTTGGAATAGGCTTTAAAGTGAGACGATAGAATACTAGTAATTGGAGATTTTCATAAAGAGACTGGACAGACACCGGTTATGAATGGTCTAGGTTAACTTGGTCCTGCCTCAGCACAGATGGCTGGATTTGATGAGGTATGATTCCACGTTGCCATGAAAACATAACAATCCAAGCCCCAAAATCCTTAGCTATCCTTATTACAATGCTGCAGTTCACTTGCCCATTTTCAAATGCACACTTGCCTCAAGTGACGAGCAGGGAGAATTGTGCAAGGTTCTTTTCTTAAGCAGGATCCCCAAGCTCTAACAACTGGCAGCCCTTGTCCACCCTCCTTTGCGTAGGGGCCACTTATATTCCCTTAGATCTATGAGCAAGATTCATACTCTAAAACACTTGTTGCCTCTTTCTCCTGAAGGCCCGCAGATTACAGAATTGGAAAGAACATTTAGAGGTCATCCAGTTCAGTCCCTTGCACTCATGGCAAGGACAAGCAACATCTAGACAACCCCTGACAAGTGTTTGTCTAACCCCGTGGTCCCCAACACGGTGCCCGCGGGCGCCATGGCGCCCGCGGGGGCATTTCTCTACGCCCTCCAAGTGCTCAGGGCTGGCCTGGCCCCGGGCACGTGGCGCATGCGCGGTGCCGGAGCCGGCCCCGGGCGCACGGTGAGCGCCAGCCCCGGGGGCGCCACGGATTCACCCCCGCGGTGCATGGGGGGGGGAGAAAGCGCTAGCGCCGGCCCCGGGCGTGCGGCGCTTGGGGAGAGAGCGCTAGCGCCGGCCCTAGGCACGCGGCGCTAGGGGGAGGGGGAGAGCGCCGGCCCCGGAATGCGGCTAGGGGGGGCCCCGCCCTCCCGGGCGCCCGGCAGGCGAACGGCCACACCCCCTGGCACCTGGCAACCCCAAATAGTTGGGGACCACTGGTCTAACCTGCTCTTACAAATCTCCAATGATGGATATTCCACTACCTCCCTAGAAAATTTATTCCAGTGCTTAACAGTCCTGACAGTTAGGAAGTTTTTCCTAATGTCCGACCTAAACTTCCCTTTCTGCAATTTAAGCCCATTGCTTCTTATTCTAAGGATGTTAAGAGGTGTTTAACTGGGTAATCAAATAGTCAGTAAGGGAAGGCATTCAGAAGGAGCTACCCTCTGCACCTGTGCAGTTTAAATGTAGTAAGAGCTGTGTGTGCACAGGTAGCCTGGCTCCTACATTTAAACTACAGAGCAGCAGCGAGGATAGCTCTGAACCCGGCACAAGCCAGGTCTGAGCCAAACTTGATCAGTCCTGGCTTGCACTGGATCCAGCAGCCCCTACCTTTGGCCAGCTCTGGCTGCCGCAGATAGCCCCAGCAACCATGGACAGAGGCTGCTGCCAGAAAAGCCTCCCAGACCTTCTCACCCCCCACATTGCTGGGGGAAGGAGGAAGAGCAAGCAGGGAATGAGTATTTAAGACAGCTCCCCCCAGCACCAGCTCTTGCTCCTTCCCCCTTGCTACCTCTGATATAGTGGGAACAAGGGAGGGAGGGAGAATGTGAGTAGTCCACTCAACTACTCTTCAATCTTCACAGGTTAAGGAGAATAATTTTTCTCCCTTTTCCTTCCAACTCCCTGGCAGGTACTTGAAAGCTGTTGTGTCACCTCTCAGTCTTCTCCTTTCTAGATGTAACAAAATCAAAACTTTTAGTCTTCTATCCTAGGTCATGTTCTCTACACCTTTAAACATTTTGTCGCTCTTCTCTGGACCTTCTCCAGTTTAGCCGCATCTTCCCTCATGCCCAGACCCTTTCTAAGCAGCACCTATATCACCTGGGGACAGCGTTCCCTATAGGCGGGCAACCGCCCCGAACAAAGTCAAATGCCACCCAGCTGACAAGACTGGCAACAGGGGGGCTCCTACTGGGGGTGCACATCTCTATGTGCCTTGGTGCATTATAACAAAAATGATTCCCTGCGTGGACAGGAAAAATAATCTGCAGGGAACGGCGCCTGGGGACAGCCCGGTCGCTTCCACCTGAGGCAGGTCCCGCTCCCCCCCCCCCTCCAGCTCTCCCCCCAACAACCCCTTCCACAGATAGCGCCTCCCCCAAGCCAGACCTGCAGCAACGGCAGCAGCAGCCGGTTGAGGCGCCGCCGCTCCAGCAGACTGAGCTGAGCCCCGGCCCGGCCCAGCTCGCTGAGCAGCACCAGCAGCGCCATCTTGTAGGGGGTGACGCAGTCCTTGATGCCGAACACGTTGGCGTGCACCACGCCGTTGGTCATCATAGGGTTGAAGTAGAGACTCTCGTGCACGCTGGCCATGGCCGGGGGAGGGGGAGCCAGGGGCCGCTGCTACCACCGCCCGGAGCCTCCGCCGACGTGCCAGGGCGCCATCCCCATCGCCCGGGAAACCGGCCTTTCGCCCCAAACCAGCCAATCGTAGGAGCCGGAGTGGGTCACGTGAGCCAGGCCAACCGCCAATCAGCGCGTGCAGCGGCGGCGGCGGGCTGCAGGGTGTCCCCGGTCCGGGGGGAAACCTGAGCCTGGCCCCGGCGCGGGACTGAGTGAGGGGCCGGGCGCAGAGAGCGCGCGGGCTGAGGGACAGTCGGGAGCCGGGCAGCCGGAAGTGGGGGGGACGCGACCGGGGCCCTGTCAGAGGAGGAGGAGCACGGGGGGGGGCGCTGGGCGGAGCGGGGTTTGGCGGGAAAGCTGGGTGAGGAGGGGGCGATGTGGGAGCGCAGGGTGGGGAGAGGATACCCTGGAGTGGAGCGCTGGGGGAAGAGAAGGGACCCTGGGTGGGGTGAGGGTCTCTGGCAGGGGTGCTCGGTGCGGTCACGTGGGGGGTGCTGGTGTAACCCACGCACCTAGTGGGGTTGCCTGTCCAGTGTATGGTACCAGACCCTTACAGGCAGATCAGAACAAGGGCGGTCTACAGCCTGAGCTGAGAGCCAGCTGCCTTTTAGCTCAAAGGGTAGGGGCTCCTACACTAAGCCTCAGAAATCCCAGGTTCAAATCCTGGTAGTGGTTACACTGGATGAGGGGGGAGCATACTGGTTAGGGTGAAGGTATCCTGGGGGAGCTCTGTGGGGAGGGGAGATATCCTGGGGGAGCTCTGTGGGAGATTGGGGGGGGCACTGCATTTGGCATGGAGCGGGACTATCTAGGAGAGGGAAAAGCTTTGAGTGGGGAGGGGACACATGGAAGGAGAGGGGTGTGTCAGCCCTGCTCCTTGCACTACTGTTTCTGGTACAGAGAAAGGGGAGATCATGGTAGGTGCACAGGCACCAGCAACTGCTGACATTTTCACAGGACAGTTACTTAAATGTATTTTAACATCCCTATCTTCTGGTGGTGTAGAATCAATGTACCACTTTCCTTCAGTTATGGTTAGTGTTCCAGGATAAAACACTGAGGATAGGGTGGACTTCTATGCCTTGCCTCTTCTTGGTTGTAGTTTTGGCCACAGTTTATTAGAATGACCCTTCAGACTCCTTTAAGTCAGGGAAGGGCGTCAACTGCCCTTACATAGAACTAGGTTGTTCATAAACATCCTAATCTACAGCAGTAGTCTCCAACCTTTTTCAGCATGAGATCGCTTTTTTAAGTAAAGTTCAATCCAGGATCTACCTCAAACCAAAATACTCTTGACCCACTTCCTTCCCACCCCTTCTCCAAGGCTTCATCACTGCTCACTCCATCATATCTCCCCAACCTCACTCACTTTTATCAGGCTGGAGGTAGGAGATTTGGGGGCAGGTGATGTTCAGCACGGGGGCCAGGTTCGGAATATGGTCTCCATCTGGGCACCTCTTATAACAGGTGGCTTCTGGGTGGTGGTGCAGGGTCAGCACCCCTACCCTGGCTTTGCAGCACTTCCAAAAGCAGCCTACAAACTCCATTCTTGTCCCCCCTGCTCTGTGGAGATAGGGTACAGGGTGGAGGGAGGAGCACTCTGACATCAGCACCCCCCTTCCTCTTCTTCCTGTGCCCTGCACAGCAAGCAGGAGACTCCCAGGGGTGAGGGGCACCTCCAAGGCAGAGGGCAGGAGCAGCATGGCAGTGCTGAGTGGGACACATGAAGTGTCGACACTCGAGAGCCTCCTGGCCAAACCTCTTAAGATCACCTATCAAAGGTTCCAGGATCTCCCAGTAGATCCCAATCAGGTGCACAATAGGATCTGGTCCAACAGTATATGGACAATTGAGTATTTTAGCTTACATAGTAGAACCTCCATTTTTATGACCATCAATTCTATGAAAAACCAGTTGTATGAACCATTTTACCCAATGGAAAAGAAAATCACATAGCAAAGATGGTATCATTGACAAATAAATCAATATTCCTGCACATTATCTTGTCTTCAGTGTGCTGGACATAACTTTGTAGTGGTTTGAAGGACAAGAAGACAGTACACCATGCTGTATCATATACATTATGCATACTGTAATTCTGAAATGTTCAGTTGTATGAACTCAGTCAATTCATAAAACAGGGATTCTACTGTTGTTTTATGTTGTTTGGTACTCTTGAGAATTATTTTGCCTTAATCTTGTTAAATATGGAACTATCTAAAAAATGGAAACTAGGACAAATAACAAAGGATGAATATAGGCAAGCAACACGGGAATGCAGGGGCAAGATTAGAAAGGCAAAGGCACAAAATGAGATCAAACTAGCTACAGGCATAAAGGGAAACAAGAAGACCTTTTATAAATACATTAGAAGCAAGAGGAAGACCAAGGACAGGGTAGGCCCACTGCTCAGTGAGGAGGGAGAAGCAGTAGCAGGAAACTTGGAAATGGTGGAGATGCTCAATGACTTCTTTGTTTCGGTCTTCACCGAGAAGTCTGGAGGTGTGCCTAACGTAGTGAATACAAGCAGAGAGAGGGTAAGTTTAGAAGATAGGATACACAAAGAACAAGTTAAAATCACTTAGGAAAGTTAGATGTCAGCAAGTCACCAGGTCCTGATGAAATGCATCCCAGGATACTCAAGGAGCTGATAGAGGAGGTATCTGAGCCTTTAGCTATGATCTTTGAAAAATCATGGCAGACAGGGGAGATTCCAGAAGACTGAAAAAGGGCAAATATTGTGCCCATCTATAAAAAGGGGAATAAGAACAACCCAGGAAACTACAGACCGGTCAGTTTAACGTCTGTCCCAGAGAAGATAATGGAGCAAGGAATTAAGGAAATCATATGCAAATACTTGGAAGGTAATAAAGTGATAGGGAATAGCCAGCATGGGTTTGTGATGAACAAGTCATGCCAAACTAATCTGATAGCTTTCTTTGATAGGATAACGAGCCTTGTGGATAAGGGAGAAGCGGTGGATGTCATATACCTAGACTTTAGTAAGGCATTTGATACGGTCTCGCATGATATTCTTATTGATAAACTAGGCAAATATAACTTAGATAGGGCCACGATAAGGTGGGTGCATAATTGGCTGGATAACCATAGTCAGAGAGTTAACGGTGCTAAATCCTGCTGGAAAGGGATAACAAGTGGAGTTCCGCAAGGGTCTGTTTTGGGACCCGTACTGTTCAATATCTTCATCAATGATGTAGATATTGGGATAGAGAGTACGCTTATTAAGTTTGCAGATGATACAAAACTGGGTGGGGTTGCAACTTCTTTGGAGGATAAGGACATAATTCAAAATGATCTTAGCAAGTTAGAGAAATGGTCAGAGGTAAACAGGATGAAGTTTAATAAAGAGAAATGCAAAGTGCTCCACTTAGGAAGGAACAATCAGTTCCATACATACAAGATGGGAAGCGACTGTTTAGGAAGGAGCATGGCGGAAAGGGATCTAGGGGTCATAGTGGACCACAAGTTGAATATGAGTCAACAGTGTGATGCTGTTGCAAAAAAAGCAAATATGATTCTAGGTTGTATCAACAAGTGTGTTGTAAGCAAAACTCGTGAAGTCATTCTGCTGCTCTACTCTGCACTAGTTAGGCCTCAGCTGGAGTACTGTGTCCAATTCTGGGCGCCACATTTCAAGAAAGATGTGGAGAAATTGGAAAGGGTACAGAGAAAAGCGACAAGAATGATTAAAGGTCTAGAGAGCATGACCTATTAAGCCAGGCTTCATGAACTGGGCTTGTTTAGTTTGGAAAAAAGAAGATTAAGGGGGGACATGATAGCGGTTTTCAAATATCTAAAAGGGTGTCACAAGAAGGAAGGAGAAAATTTGTTCCTCTTGGTTTCTGAGGACAGGACAAGGAGTAATGGGCTTAAAGTGCAGCAAGGGAGGTTTAGATTGGACATTAGGAAAAAATTCCTAACTGTCAGGGTGGTCACATATTGAAATAAATTGCCAAGGGAGGTGGTGGAATCTCCCTCTCTGGAGATATTTAATAACAGGTTGGATAGATATCTGTCAGGGATGGTGTAGACGGAGCTTGGTCCTGCCTTGAGGGCGGGGGGCTGGACTCGATGACCTCTCGAGGTCCCTTCCAGTTCTATGTTTCTATTATTCTATTTCTGGGGAAAAAAGGGTGAAATATAAAGCACAAGAGCATTTAAAATGTACTATAGTAATTCTGCACTTGACCCCCTTGTGGTATATATAGTGCATTTTCTTTTAAATAGTGTAATGATTTCTGATTCTCATGAATAAATTAATTATAATGCTAGGAACAGGGTGGGTAGATCAGTGGTCCTGTGTATGTGATTGTACATACTGTGCATACTCAATACAGTTTTATCATCGCTAAAGCTTACAGTACCTTATTATACAATGGTTCACCAACAGTCAAATATATTTATAACGATTCTTCAGTTCCCTCAACAGGTGGGAAGGCAACAGTGTTATAGAATGTATGTATTTTCTGCTGTCTTTGTCAGCATCGTACTGTCTAATTCTTGGGAAAGTTCAAACTGTAACTACTTGTTTTGCCATTGTCGGTTACAGGTTTGAGAAAACAGATGATTGCTTTGATAGCTCTGAAGCTATTGTGAATAACTTATCAAAGAGTTTCCAAGAAAAATATCATATGTGAAATAAAGCTGAGAAAATTGATAAATTAGTTACTGTTCCAAAGAAAAATAGCATTAATAACTATGCATAAGCAATTAATAGTCTAGGAGCGCCTTAGAGACTAACAAAACATCTACAAAAAAAACAAAAAACTCCAGTCATCTGAAGAAGTGGGCTGTACCCACGAAAATTCATAATTCCATCTAATGTTTTGTTAGTCTATAAAGTGCTACCAGACCAGTTTTTGTTTTTTAAGTTTAAAACATCTAAATGTTTTGTTAGTCTCTAAAGTACTGCTAGGCTATTCATCATTTTTAAAATTTTTCCAGATACACACTAATATGGCTACCTCATGAAGCTTTATGCATAAACAAAGCAGTCTTTCTTGGCACTAGACATGTATTGGCTTTGAGAGGATCAGTGCAGACTCAGTTACCCAATCATTAAAGAAAACTAGAGTTAATTAAACTGCTTCAAGTGTTTTATTTGTATTCTGACCAGCATTTCTGAATATTCCAGTCACAAACTAGAACTCCAGTCTCCAAAGAGAAATGAAATGAACTGAGCTCCTGCATTGCAAGGAAATTAGTATATTAACTAGTGGTATGATGCTATATATTTATTTGGAATGCATGCATAGTCTGTAAAAATGTCTCAATATGTGCTAGTTAACTATGTGATTGTATATCATGTGTAATGTTTCCAAAGAGGAGACACTGTTGGCTTGTCTTTTTAATATCTGTACAGGAACCTCCCAACATGCGACCACCTGAGTTCTGACCTCCCATGCTTACATCCATTTTGTAAGTGCAGAAGGGGCCGAAAACCCCCAACTTACGTCTTGGCCCGCTTTTACGACAACGCACGGCACCTATTGTAAATAAAGGTTCGAGTTATGACTCCCCTGACTTGCAATACTTCACCAGGAACCAATCACGTTGCAAGTTGGGGGCTGCCTGTATTGTGCTTTGTTTTTTTTAGTCATGGATAACTGATGAAAAGTTGTGGATTAAACATTTCAAAGGACTTAAAGTAACAGGTTTGGGAGCTAAATTGAGTCTTAGCATCTTCTTCTCTAGCAGCGTTACCTTTCCTGTAGAAAAGGTTGGTAATTTGGATTGTTTGCCTCTGGATATCAGTGGATGTCACTGAGCCTTGTGATATTTTTGACAGCCAAACTAAGGGAAAACATATACCTTTCGCTATAAGGATGTTCAAATTCTGTAATTAATGTATATGTATTTATAACATATCATAGGATTGCAAAGAACCTTAAGAGGTCATCAAGTCAAGTCCCCTGCACTCATGGCAGGGCCAAGCAGTATCTACACTTGCGGTGGGCAAGACAACTTCCATGGGCCTGTTCCAGCCTGCCAAGCCCTTTGAGCCAGCCTGCAGCTACTCTGCCTCTCCCCTGCCCCCAGGCCAACCAAGACTTGGGGATGGGGGACTGCACAAAGTCTCCATCCTTCTGCCAAGGGTGCATGACACCAGAGGGAACTGCCAGCTGTTCAAAATCTGGCAACGTGGGGGGCAGTAAACAAATACTTCATTTGCTCCCCTGGCCCCAGGCCAATTAGGGTTTGTGGGTGGGAAAGTACGTGAAGTTTCCTGGCCCCACTCCTTCTGCACACGGCCCCAGCCCTGCTGGAGTGGCCCACAACCAATTCTGAAATTCATGAAGTGGCCCCCCTTCAAAAATTATTGCCTACCCCTGATCTAGGCCATCCTTGACAGATGTTTGTCTAATGTGCTCTTAATAATCCACAATGTTGGAGGTTCCACAACTTTCTTAGGAAATTATTCCAGTATTTAATCATCCTGATGGTTAGGAATTTTTCCTAATGTCCAACCTAAATCTCCCTTGCTGCAATTTAAGCCCTTTGCTTCTTATCCTATTTTCAAAGATTAAGGAAATAATTTTTCTTCTTCCTCCTTGTAACAGCCTTTTAGTTTCTTGAAAAAGTTATAATGTTCCCTCTCAGTCTTCTCCTTTGCAGACAATAAACCCAGATCTTTCAATCTTGCCTCACAGGGAATGTTTTCTAGATCTTTATTCTTTTTCGTTGCTCTTGTCTGCAGTTTTTGTAATTTGTCCACCTCTTCCCTGAAATGTCATGCCCAGAACCGGACACAATATTCCATTTGAGACCTAATTAGGCAGAGTAGAGCAGAAGAATTCCTTCCTGTGTCTTACTTACACCATTCCTGTTAATACATCCCACAATGATTGCTTTTTTTGCAACTGTGTCACACTTGACTCACATTTAGTTTGTGGTACTCTATGACCCATATTAATCCCTTTCTCCAGTACTCTTTCATAGGCAATCATAAGGAGTGTGTGTGTAAGTGATTGTTCCTTCCTAAGTGGAGTACTTTGCATTTGTCTTTATTGAATTTGATCCTATTTACCATTTCTCCAGGTTGTCCAGATAATTTTGAGTTGTAATCCTATCCTACAAAGCACTTGTAACTCTTCCCAGCTTGGTTTCATCCACAAACTTTATGGCTGTGTCTAGACTGGCCAGTTTTTCTGGAAAATCACCCGCTTTTCCGGAAAAACTTGCCAACTGTCTACACTGGCCGCTTGATTTTCCGCAAAAGCACTGACGATCTACTGTGTGAAATCAGCCGCTTTTCTGGAAAAGCTTGGCCACTCCCGTTAGGGCAAAAGTCCTTTTTGCGAAAACCTGTTGCACAAAAGGGCCAGTGTAGACAGCTAGCTAACGCTTTTGCGCAAAAGCAGGCTAAACGGAAAAAAGTGGTTTGGACGCCGGGAGACCCCGTAGGAGCCCCGGACTTTCTGGTAACCCGAACTCTTAAAGAACATGCAGGCTGCTGAGCACACATGGCAGGAGCGTGCCACAGAGCTCTTTGCCCTGAGGTCTGCCATAGCACCTGTCCTGCCCAGCAGCCATGTGAGCCAGCCATGGCAGCTCCGGGCGCTGAGCCACCTGCACCCCCAGTGCAGAAGGCCCCCAGGGGCCAGAAAAGATGGGCCCCCCCGTGGTCCACCAGGGAGCTGGAGACCCTCCTGGACCTCTGGCAAAAGGAGGAGGGCCTCCATGACATGAGGTCCCGGTGCCGCAACGCCGACATCTACGGCCACATGGCCCAGGCACTAGCCCAGCAAGGACATCCGGCCCGGAACCTAGATCAGGTCTGGGCGAAGGTAAAGGAGCTGTGCCTGGGCTACGTGTGGGCCAGCGAGGGCAGGGGGGCAGGACCAGACACCTGCCCCCACTACGACTGGCTGCATGCCATCCTTGGCCAGCCAGCCCAGCAAGCCCCAGACGTGCCCGTGGACAGCAGCATGTGTCCCCCCGTCACCAGGACCACCGAGGCGGGGGAAGGAGACAACAGCAGTGCATCAGAGAAAGAGGCCAGCATTGCCACCCAGCAGGCCCCCTCCAGCAGCCCTGACATCTCCCGCGCATGCTCCGAGGCCGGGGAAGGATCCACCGGTGAGTCTTGCACTTTGCACTCACAAGGGTGGGGGGGGGGGAGCCAGGCACCCGGAGGGGGGAAGGGAAGAGCATGTCACTCAGGCCACGTGAGCTGCACGCTGTGTAGCATTAGGCAGGAAGCAGCACGTGCAACCACGTGCAGCCTGGTGAGCGAGCGGCACAGGGCCACAGCAGGGAGCTGCAGAGCATGCCTGGGACCGTGCTGCTCCCACACATTTTCGGTGGGACCGGGGGGAAGGGTGGATGCCGGCTGAAACTGGCCAGGGCCCCAGGGACACAGCCCAGAGCCCGCACCTGCGCCAAGGGTGCAGCACGGAGAATGGCACACTGTCCCATGCCTGGCTGTGAGGCACAGCCAGCTGCTCTTGGGTAAACCGCAGCGTCACAGGCCTGTGACTGTGGCCCCCACCGAGCCCCTCGCCTGCTCCCGGTGCCTTGGCTGGCTCCCCGAGGGAAGTCCCCACTGTGGCCACACACGTCCCTGGGCTACCGTGTGTGAGGGATAGTGGGAGAGAGAAGGGGGGGAAGCGCTCGGGCCGTCCTTAGGGCCGCCCTGAGTTTTGCTGCAAGGATAGGACACCTCCCCCCCCAGTCACTCTTCTGGTTCCATCCAGGAGATATCCCACGCGATGGGGATCTGAGAGCCCAGACCACCTCTGCCAGATGTGCTCCCAGGCACTGTGTGGGGGGCATCTCGCTCCCTGTCAAACACCAGTGATTAGCCCAAAGCCTCACAGTCTCCACCAGCAGGGAGTTCCACAAGTGAACGCAACACAAGCACCCTCCCGCCCTCCATGGGGCCAGGACACAGACCGGTTACAAGACATGGAGGAGGACCCTACTCCAGAGGTGGTCCTCCTTGCAAACATACAACACGGAGGGCAGGGGGAGCACCAAGTGGGCCCAAGCCACACTACTGTGGGGTCATCTGGGCTCAGGGGTGGAGGGCATGAGGTGTGGGGAAAGTGGCCAGCCTGCCTGACTGACCCATCCTTTCTTCTCTTCCTTGCAGTGGGACCAAGCACAAGCCAGGAACCCTCCAGTCCGGCAGCAGCAGCACCCCCAGCTGCCCAACCACGCAGGCACAGGCTCCGCCACTGGGACCAGCTCCTTCGCCAGCACGTGCAGGCGGTCGAGCGAATCGAGGCCTCAAATCACGAGCGGATCCAGGGGGACCTGCAATGTCGCCAGGAGGCCTGGGCCGCCTTCCAGGCCCAGTGCACACGCATGGCTGACTCCATCGCCACCCTCACAGTGCACATAGCGCATGCAATACATTATGGCATGGCCTTATCCCATTCCCCCGCCATCCCTCCCCTAGCACTGCCCATGCCCCCTCCTGCCCCTACAATGTCCCCTGCTCCTGCCGCCCCTGCAATGCCTCCTCCTCCTGCCCACCTCCCTGTGCAGCTTGCCCCGATGCGACCTGCCCGCATGTGCAGGTCTGCCCCCGCAGGAGTGCTCGCAGGGGCCACCCCTCCCAGGAGTAGCTCCTTCCCCTCCCCATCCCAGTTGAAGGTCTTCTCCCCCTCCCTGTCCCAGTTGAAGGTCTCCTCCTCATCCCCCTCCCCCTTGTAAATAAAAATAGACAATTTTTCAGTTGATTATTGTGTTGGTTATTGTGTTACTCGAGGTAACTGTAATAAATGATTTGAGATGCCAATTAGTCAACTAAATTTAAAGAGGATTACAAAATGCGGACACCAAATTCTGTATCTATCACCGGTCATCCCTTTAAATGGTCATTGGTTTGTGGCGCATAAATAAATACTGACACCTTTTAAGTAAAATTTAAACCACAACTATATTAACATAGATAACAAACAAGCAAGAAAGGTTAAAAGACGCACACGAAAGAATATGTAACATAGTCTAGATGCAAGGGATGATTATAGTGTTGCTGGCAACCTCAATCCTTTGGTCCTTCCGGGCCCTGGGAGATGAACAGCTAGGAGATCCCCCGATGGAAGACGACGGCGAAGCTGGCAACCTCAATCCTTTGGTCCTTCCGAGCCTTGGGAGAGGAACAGCCAGGAGATCCCTCGAAGACGACTGGAATGGGGTACGCTGACTCGAACCTTCCTCACGAACCACAAATCCTCTTCCTGTTCTTCGGGACAGCTCGGACATGCGGATGGTAGCCTAAACCCTAGCCTAAACTAAAAAGAAAAACCCTAACTATGTCCGACGCACCCGATGAACATTCACGATGACGGCCAAAGTCCTTGGAACCGACGCTTTACAATTGGAGGGAGGTAAGGGGAGGTGGGAGGGAAGAGGAGGGGACGGGAGGGAGTCATATGGGGAGACCTAGGCAACCCTACTATGGGGCTTATGCGAACATGTCCGTCAGGGCCTCTCTGATGTGCACCCCATTCTGGTGCGCCTGGCGGATGGCAGCTGTGTGGGGCTGTTCAAACGTCTGTGCCTCAGCTGCCATCCATGCGGGGAGGAAGGCCTCCCCACTCTGCTCCACAATGTTGTGGAGCACGCAGCATGCGGCCAGTACCTCCGTTGCATTCCACTCACCCATCTCAAGACGGGTGAGCAAACAATGGAATCGGGCTTTTAAGAGTCCGAAGGCGAGCTCCCCCTGATTTCGGACCTGGTTGAGGCAGTCGTTGAACCGGGCCCGGTTCTGGTCCGGCCGCCCCGTGTAGGGCCGCATTAGCCAGGGAAGCAGGGGGTAGGCTGCGTCCCCGATGATGCAGATGGGCATAGGCACATTCCCAACAGTCAACTCCCGCCGGGGGAAGTAGGTTCCCGCCTCCAGCCTGTGAAAGAGTCCGGAGTTGTGGAGGATGCAGGCGTCGTGTGCCCGGCCGGACCAGCCCGCGTAGAAGTCCAGGAAGCGGCCCTGGTGGTCCACGAGGGCCTGGAGAACAATCGAGCCCTACCCCTTCCTGTTCATGAAATGGGCTTCTCAATGCTCCGGGGCCCGGATGGGGATGTGGGTTGCGTCCAGGGCTCCCCCGCAGTTGGGGAACCCAAGGGCAGCGAAGCCAGCCAGCATAGCATCCACGTCGCGCAGGCGGATGACTCTCGGTAGCAGGATGTCGTTGATGGCGTGGACGACCTGCAGAAAAGTGCAGAGAAACACAAGGGAACACATCACATAAGGCAGGGGTGAGTGTGCGCTCCCTTGGGCCCCCCCTCCGTGATTCCCTCTGTCCTCATGCACACACACACACACCAGGGCCCCCTTGCCCCATGCCCCCCCCCGCCACCAGCAGGCCTGTGCAAGGGAGGGACGGCCCAAACCCCTGGAGGGGGACCCAGCCTGGAGTCTTGGCTGCCCCTGGGCATGCAGTGCAGCACCTTCCCCGCATCCCACTCTCCCTGGGACTTACCTCCATCACGACGACACCGACGGTGGATCTTCCCACCCCGAATTGCTGTGTCACTGATCGGTAGCTGTCCGGGGTGGCCAGCTTCCATAGCGCGATGGTGACCCTCTTGTCGACGGGGATGGGTGCACACAGCCGGGTGGTGGCTCTCTGTAGCACGGGGGTGAGCCAGGCGCACAGCTCTAGAAATGTCCGCTTTTGCATGCGGAAATTCCAGAGTCATTGCTGGTTGTCCCATTGCCCGAGGACCAGCCGGTCCCACCAGTCCATACTGGTGTCCAATCTCCAGACTGGCCTCGCCACGGTGGGGTTCTGTTGCCACAGGGACACCATGGCCTCCCTGGTGAGGGAGTTGAAGGCGATCTCTGCCTCCTGATCCTGAAAGACAAGGGCACCGGCCTGGAGCACCAGCTGCAGGCACTCGAAAATGGCCGACAGGGGACAAGGCAGGCACATGGCCACCCACAGCTCCATGGCAGACAGAGCAGGGCACAAGAAAGCAAAATCAGGAAAAAGCAGTAGGGGGCAAAAGGATGGTGTCCCCAAAAGTCAGAGGGCAACCACCAAACCTGCTATGGCTGTCAGTCCCTGCCAGAGGTCCTAACGCACGGAGCAGGAGACAAACGGCTGTCCGGGGAGACCCCTTTAAGCATGTGTCTGAACGGAGCTCCAGCCCTGCCCTCAGAAAGGTCTGGTGGCCTTTTGCCCTTTTCTAAATGGTTCCGGGCTTCTGCTTTTGTGCAAAAGTGCGCCGCCAATCTAGACGTGCTTTTCCGCAAAAGCGCATCGTTATAACGATAACTCCGGGACCAATCTAGATGCGCTTTTCCGGAAATACTTTTAACGGAAAACCTTTTCCGTTAAAAGTATTTCCAGAAAATCATGTAGTCTAGACGTAGCCCTAGATCATCTCTATCTATCATTCTGTCATTTTAGATTCTTTCTTGAACCTGGGTCTGTATCTGTGAGGAGTGGGTACCAAGGTCTTTTTTAATGAGCTAGTGATATCATGTACTTTACACTTATGACCAGTACCAATTATTGTTTTGCAGTCAGTACCTAGCACCAATTAGTGTTTTGCAATCTCAGCCCTGTTTGTACCAAGTTCTGTGAGCTGCGGCCTGCCTCCTGCTCACAGCTTAGCTTTGATTTATGTTAGATATATTTGCCCATTGTTAACTAGGGCTCAGGCCTTAAACCAGGCCTCTGCTGCATGGGCTTATGTTGTAGGTCCTCATCTTACTACAGCAAGCACATGTCATAGTTGGCATTTGACCTCAGGAATTTCTGACTCCCAATCCAAAGTTTAATTCACTGGCCCATGTATCAGTGATTTAAAAACCTGCTCAAAAGGTAATTTAACAATATCTGGTTTGTATAGGGCTACCAGGTGTCCAGTATTGACCTGGATAGTCCAATATTTTCGCCTCCTGTCCGGTAAAAAAATTCAGAAGATACCGGACACACCAGAAAAAAAATCTGATTTTTTTCCTAGCCAGGAGGCGAAAATCCCAGGTGCTTACCTGGTTCTGCAAGGGAGCTGTCTGGCCTGGAGCAGGAAGACAAGATAGTGGACGGCTGCCAGCAGCCTATTAGGGCCAAAAAACCTCAAAAGCATTTTCATAAAGGGGCCATGCTGTATTTTTTAATTTTAATTTTATTTATTTTTTTTGCCTAATAAGTCTTGGGGTCCTTTTTTTCCTCAGCAACTTTGGTCTCCCCCTTTTTTTTCTCAACAGAATGTTTTCCATGGTGTTTTTTTTGGGGGGGGAGGGGTGTTCAGTATTTTTGGTTGAACCATCTGGCAATCCTCGGTTTGTAGCAAAAAGATCTGAACATCAAGGGTATGTGTACACTGTAATGTAAGCACAGGGTTTGAACTCAGACTTAAGCCTAACCCTCCTTACATCTTCACATAAGTTGTGATAACTGAGGGCTCACACCCAGGTAGAGTGGCAGCTGCCTCAACTATCCTATAGATAGGACGGTGTCTCATATTGATTCAAAAGTTTCAGAGGGGTAACGGAATTAGTCTAAAACAAGAAAAATGTAAAAAACAACCAATAGTCTGGTAGCACCTTAAAGACTAACATAACATGTAGATGGTATCATGAGCTTTCATGTGTACAACCTACTTCTTGTGCCCAGAAAAGCTCATGATAGCATCCACATGTTTTGTTAGTCTTTAAGGTGCTACTAGACTATTGGTTGTTTAAGTTTTTCTCATATTGATGAGAGCCTGTGGGAGCCAGGGTGGTCTGGAGGATTATCTGAGAGGGAGGGTGCTGTAGGGCAGCAGCTGGGGTTGCCCCCCACATTCACTATGGCAGCGGGAGCCCAGGAAGCAGAGCAATGCATGCCTCTAGCATGGGAAGCAGAGTGCCCCGGTCTGCACCCTGGGCCAGCTGGGAGAAGGTGGCAAAGCAGCACAGACATTGCTCTGCTTCCTGGGCTTAGGGTTACCAGATGGTTTCAACAAAAATATCAGACACACTTGACATTACATCACAATCGACATTACATCATATTTAGAAAATACCGGACATTTATATTTTCTCATTTATATTTTCTCAATTTGTTTCCTGAAGAGAAAGCTCAAATACTGGACTGTCCAGTTAAAAACTGGACACCTGGCAACCCTACCTGGGCTCCCAAAACCATGAGTGCAGGTGGCTGACCCCTGATGCCTACCTGTGCCAGGTCACCCAGTACTACCTCATGTTGTGTAGGTCTGGGGAGGGCTTTTGAGGAAGGCATATAAGGTGGGTGGGAGGTGGAGTGGTGGATCAGGGTTGTGGCTTGGGGGAAGAGGTGAAGTAGGGGCAGCGCATGAGGTAGTGGGGGTTTAATTAGGCCCCAATGGGGCAGTTTTGGACCCAGGGTTACAAGATTTCATGCAGATGGAGGGTTTCAGCCTGGGTCAAGCCAGGATCCAGGTTTCAGAGCCTCTTGTTTTGCAGTGCAGATGCAATCCCACCAGAAGAATCCCAAAGGCTGGCTTTCTTTGTCCTCTGGACAATCAAAGTTCAGTGGACAATAAAGTGTTCCCACACTACACCATGAACAAAGGGCTAGAACAGCACATTTTGGGAGGGTACTAGAAAATCTGGGGTATGTATGATTTGAGTTGAGCCTGCATAATGCAGGAGTCCCAGGTTGGGACCCAGAGTTCAATAATTCCTAGCCTGTGGTTATAAATGAGTATAGATGCTCATGGCCTAGGTTAACAAATGCAGGTCTCATAACTCAAATTCTATTAACCCTTGCAGTGTAAACATATCTCAGGACATGTGATTAGGAAGTAGTATCTGAACTGCATTTGCTAGCTAAAAACCTGCAAGAATTTTCATTGAAGGTTCAGGAAATTTGGTGGAGGAGGCCAAAAATTAAGCAATCTTAATCTTCACTAATCTGTTCTCGGGATTGCTGTCTGGAATTGTGCAAAACCTCTGAGGATTATGAGGACACATGCCATTGTTACTTCCTATACCCTGGCAGATGTAAATAGAACATTTAATCTTTTAATGCTTCTTTGGCAAACCCAGAAGGCCCACTGAGGACAAGTCTCTTCTTAATAGAACCTTGGCATATATCCCTTTTTAACTGTATAATGGCTCCCAGGGGGAACTCAGGTTTCCTGTTTAAAAATAATCCATATAAACACAATTGAGGTATCTTACTACATGAGAAGGAATACCAAATGGTGTATTATTACAGTTCTAATCTGTTTATCAAAATCACTTCATGTTATGCTAGACTGGCAATTAAATGGTTGTCACCATGGCCTCAAGGTTTCTGAGTCATTTTAGGCACAAATACGTGACACTAAGCATTTGGAGATTTTTGTATTAAGTCTACACCTAAAGCTTCATTGCTAAGGACAGAATTCCAGGAGCTCTGGCTTTTGCTACTAAGAATCTATGAGTAAGATTCTGATCTCAGGCCAGTGTAATTCAAGAGTAGTTCCCATTACTTCAAGGGCTCGTCTACACTGGCCCCTTTTCCGGAAGGGGTATGTTAATTTCAGAGATCGTAATAGGGAAATCCGCGGATTTAAATATCCCCTGCGGCATTTAAATAAAAATGTCCGCCGCTTTTTTCCGGCTTTTAGAAAAGCCGGAAAAGAGCGTCTACACTGGCCCCGATCCTCCAGAAAAAGCGCCCTTTTCCGGAGGATCCTACTTCAAAGTAGGAATAAGATCCTCCAGAAAAGGGCGCTTTTTCCGGAGGATCGGGGCCAGTGTAGACGCTCTTTTCCGGCTTTTCTAAAAGCCGGAAAAAAGCGGCGGACATTTTTATTTAAATGCCGCGGGGGATATTTAAATTCCCCGCGGATTTCCCTATTACGATCTCTGAAATTAACATGCCCCTTCTGGAAAAGGGGCCAGTGTAGACGTAGCCCAACTGTGTAATTGAAATCAAAATTCAGTTCATCATTTTAGCATAATACTATTTATTTAATTTGAAATATTAATAATCTTTTAGGGATCACTTTTCTCTGATTTTGCTTAAGTTTGGTGGAAGGAAAGGCTTTTTACAAAATTAAAAATGACATCTACATTAATGGGCTTAAGCAGTTTGTCAAGTGAGAAGGTTGGTTGTCAGATAGGAAAAAGGACTGCTGGATTTCACTCCTGGCTCTGTCACTGGTTTGCTACTAATATATACCTAGTTCCTAGGGTTAAAGTATGTAGGCATTAGATGTGTTCAAGGTAAGTAATACCAAAAAATAATTTTTCACACCACATACATATAGGATGAGTCTAGACTGGCATGATTTTCCGCAAATGCTTTTAACAGAAAAGTTTTCCGTTAAAACCATTTGTGGAAAAGAGGGTCTAGATTGGCACGGACGCTTTTCCACAAAAGCACTTTTTGCGGAAAAGCGTCTGTGCCAATCTAGATGCGCTTTTGCACAAAAAAGCCCCGATCGCCATTTTCGTGATCCGGGCTTTTTTGCGCAAAACAAATCTGAGCTGTCTACACTAGCCCTTTTGTGCAAAAGCTTTTTTTTGCTCCCGAACGGGAGCAGCATAGTATTTCCGCAAGAAGCACTGATTTCTTACAGTAGGAAGTCAGTGTTCTTGCGGAAATTCAAGTGGCCAGTGTAGACAGCTGGCAAGTTTTTCTGCAAAAGCAGCTGCGGACACAGCCACTCTGTTCAATCTGCGTGTAGAGATGGGCAACACTTTTTAATAGACTTTTAAAATCTTATGCAACAATTAAAAGGAATTCCAAAATCATTGAACAAGAAGCTTCTAATTCCTTTCTTTTTGTCATGGAATATATCTTTCAGGGAACAGTTGACAGTCTTCTGATTCTCAGAAAGTCCTGCACCAGAGAATCTTCAAGGATTAGTCCTTTTGTGCACTTATCAAAGGAATCCTGGTTAGTTAGTAAAGTAAAAACCACTATAGGTACATTCAAGAGTTCTTTATTTCTTTCCTGACTCTATCACTGGTCTCTGAAGCTGCTTACCTCACAGCCTCTTTGTTTACTTTGATGCTATAACCTTTTGCCTCCAGTTACCCTGTGGTTCCTGGAGCCATGCAGATTAATCAGATACATGATTGGAGTTAATAAAAACAGTGTCAGATACCCTTTCAGAGAGGCAAATGAGGAGAGGACAGCAAGAGCAAAAGAATGAATTTACAGCAAAAGCAAATAGTCAAGACTGACTAGAATTCAGCACATAAATGGTGCATCTGCACTGCATCGTAAGATACTCAATTTGAGCTACGCAAATTGTGTATTTTATTTTGATCTTATTTTGAAATAGCTTATTTCGTCATTTGGTGCTGTCTACACAGCACCAAATTCAATATAACCCACTATTAAAAAATGTCCCTTATTCCTCATGGAATGAGGTTTACAGGGATGTTGGAATAGCGAGACTGAAATAATGGGCTTGCATTTAATACATGGGATAGCTATTTCGGGATATTCTTGTATCCTGAAATACTGTTGCAGGGTAGACATAGCCAAGCAGAATAAGTTAAACATCTCAGAAGAATGGGACTATTGAAAAATGCCATCAAACGGCAATGTACATACCATTACTTCTTCCTGCATTACACTCATAAGGCTTTTTAAATAAAAGTATACTTTCAGAGTGTTTTAACCATCTGTGCAAGATATTTTGCAACAAAATTCACATTATGCAAAATTTGATTGTTTTTGTTAACATATTTGTTGTAACTGACAAGCTTTCTAAGAAGCATGAAACTTTCCAGTTATCTGGGGCCCAGTTTAGAATTAAAATATTGATTAGTTTTTGGTTTTACATCAGTATCATATGGGACCTGTGGTCTTGATGTCAAAGCAGGTGAAGGTGCAGTTCTGATGGAAACTTCACATAGATGTTTTAGATTAATTCGAGTGCAATCTGCATGTTAAAGATCCTGTCTGATCTGTACAATTGTTAAAGATCCCATAACACTGTGTAACAGAGTAGGGATTTGTCTGGTGGTTCTTGGCCAAAATTCCACTTCCTTTCACTACTGGTTATCTTTTTATGGTTGGAATTTGCTTTTTCCCCCTGTGTACCAGGCTCTCCTTCGAAAGTCTTGAGAACTCACTTTTTGATTCAGGGCAAAATTCCTATTGAAAAGTGAAAGATAAGTCCCCATATGTCCAGATTCAACCATTATTTTATGTATTCAAAGCACGAGGCAGGAAAGATTAATTAGCAGTGGGAATCTAGGAGATAGCTGAAACTGGATGCCAAATAGTAAACCTTTTCTGCAACTTAAAGATTATGACCTGAGGGCTAGGTGGAATGATGAATCCCTTTAAGCCTTTAGCCCTTAAGAGTTTTGGTTTCTCATTCTGTTTTGGTAACAGCGTCTCTGGACTAAAACTGTCAGCAAATGTAAATTAGGATGGAGGTGTTTGTCAGAGCCATGTGAGGAAATTCTGACAGACTTTGCCTGCATTATACTTTATTCATGATTCACACTCTATCTTCAAGGTAACACATACAGCCTCATTGTCTCTCAGAGGAGCACTACTTCTGCTTCACACCTTGAGCTCTGCCCAGCAAATCCAACTGAGATAGACTGGTCAGAGATTTGAATACTGTTCAGGGATTCCTGCACTTAACAGAGTTCATGCAATGATGCCCAGCAATTTTTTCAAAACATAGTAGGTTGGATTAATCAACCTGAACACAGAATTCTGAGTTCTTAGGTTAACACAGAGAATTAAAGGTTACAATGTAGGCCATTTGGCCAAGCCAGCAACATCAGCTAGCCAAGCTGCTAACTATGAACTTCATTTCACACAATGTCCTGTGTCAGTTCAAGGCAAAGCACTCTGAGTTCACATACCATTTGCTGGAAATTCCAGCAGTTAAGTGATGATTGTCCAGTGTTCATGGGGTTCACTGTTTCCCGTTCTCCCCCATTTTGCTCCTATTAAGTAGCCATACAAAGCACAGTAACAAGGAATGTACAGGAATCATAAAAATACATTGCATGTAAAAAATTCAACTTCATCACATTGGTGAAGATTTCTAATCTCCAGAAGATTATAAATGTTTCTCCTTACATGATGCATTACTACTGATGCGCTTTCATTGTCAGCTTGTGACAGATGAAACCTTTCAGCCTGACTGAACAGGTAATTTCCCACCACTCTTCCATTAATATTCTTTTGCGGGAACATTCTTTACTTACCAAAATGTGTTTAAACACTATGTGCATGTACTATGAAAAATTAAAATAAGGAGGGGTTGGGTTGTTTGATTATATCCCAGTTGGCAATATTTATGAAAATTTGGATGCATGCCTTTTATTAACTGTTTTTCTGGCCCTCTGTTCTCTACGTTGACCTAATCATTTTGAGTTATACTTTGTTCCAGCATAGCTGCGGCACTGAAGATGGCTTTGTTTGTCCTCCTGTCTGACTCACAGACTTCAGGCGTTGATTTTCTCCTGTTTTCACTTGGCCACTTGGCTGTTTTTTTTTAACTCTTTAACTTTGCATTTTGCTGCACAGCTGTTCCAAAACAAACACAGAGCCCCAAACTCTGAGAACGCCGCAGGATTTTATGCAATGGCTGCAAACAAAATATGGTTATAATCGAGAATTTGTTGTTCAAAGACCAGAAGGATAAATTACATCTGGACAGAGCGACTGCACTCCGCCCGCTCGGCTGGGACCGCCCGCGGGCCAAGCCCTTCTTGCCCCGCCCGGCTCCTCCTTTCGGGTGGGGCGGAGAGGCGCGCTCATTCACTCTCACAGCCTGCTTCCCCTGTTCGATAATGGATTCGTCCCCCTCCCCGTGGAGCGGATGCTCCTTCTCTGATTGGTCAGTCCGGGGGACATTCTCGCTCTCATTGGCTGAGGGGCGACCAATGGGGTGTGAGGAGGGGCATGTCCCGCCCTCCGTGAGGCGGTCCCTGCGGACGTTGCGCAGGGCGGGGACCCCCGCCGGGATTAAGGCGCCGGGCGCGTTGGGCCCCCTGGAGCGAGCCGTGCGGTAATGAAGGTGAGTGCGGGGCGGCTGGGGTTAGTCCCCCTGCTAACGGAAGCGCTGGGGGAGCCGCCCTCGCAGCGGGGTTTCCCCCGCCTCCCTCCGCGGGCTCCTCCGTGCCCTGCGCTCGCCACACCTGGGCGGGCCCGGCCCTGGGCCGTTGGGGGGCGCGCGCCGAGCCTAGGCGGGGTGAGCCCCGCCCCCTTTCGGGCACGAGGCCGCGGGGTCCGGCTCGGGACCCTGCCTCTGGGATCTCGCCCGTGTGGCGGGCTGGGGCCCGAGTCCCGGTGTGACTCCGGCGGGAGCCCCCCACCTGCGGCTTGACTGGAGCGGGGCTGCGGAGCGGCGGGGCTATGAGAAGCAGAACGACCGTGAGACTCGTTCCAGCAAGGGTGGGAGCTCGGGCGGGTGCCTGGAAACTGTCCCCAAGAGCAGACGCGAGTTTGCCGAGCGGTGTTGACATGCCTAGAGCCCTGCGGATTTGCAGCCACTCTATATCCGTGGGTACGCGCGTTCGTAGATATAGATTCTGTTTCCGTGCAGGGCTCTAGACCTGGGCAAGAGGTAAGCGGCTGGTTGTAGCAGATCCCGGTATATGGCATACGCTCCAAGATTTAGGAGCATTTATGTATGGGTTAAAGTGCGTACATGTATTTGTGTGAGGAAGAGGTTGGTTATGTAAATACATGAGGGCACAGTGGGATATGTATTTAATTAAATTTCAGTGGGTAAGGATGGGGGCTTACAGTTGGACTTCCCTTTTTTTTGTATCTTTCCAAGTATAAAGAAGCCTTGAGACAGTTTTTAAAACTTCACTTGCTTCCACCCTGCATAATATATAAATCAATGTAATTTTATTTGTGTAAGTCCCAGAGGTCCTCCAACTAGGGATAGTCTTATTGAAGTCTAGGTAATCTGAATTTCTAATTCCAAGAAATCCTGTGGCCTGTGTTATGAAGGCCAGACTAGAATGGATAATTAGTTGACTATCTACTAAGCCAGTGTTTCTCAACTTTTTTATGAATACCCCTTTAAAAAAATTGAGTACCCCAGTATCTGCAGTTTTCAGACACAACTTTTTCTACCATTGCGGCACATTTGTTTAAACATCTTAATCGTGGGCGGGTGATGAAATTTTTGAGTGTAAAAAATACAAAAATAATAAAGCGCTGTAAAACTTAAATTCAGTTTTCTCCAAATTTCAGTTGTTGGCATACCACTCTCCCTCAACTTCTCAAGTACCCTTAAGGGTACTTGTACTACTGATTGAGAAACACTGTGCTCAGCAAAAGCTTATTGGCTAGGTTGACTAGTTCCTTGACTACTTGCTTTCTCTCTCCCCGCCCCCCCCCCCCCCCCCTGTCAGAGGCAGCAAAGGTGGGGCTGGAGCTGTCTTAAAAGCTGGATCCCTGTAGTGGGGTCTATTTGAAGCACGGGAGAGTGGGCGGGCTTTTAAAAGCCCCTCCCTCATCCTTGTGGGAGGGATGACTGGACCTGTGTCCAATTAATTACTGGGGACAACTAATGACAAAAGGGGCAAGGAGTGCAGCCTAAAGGTTTATAACTAGGGAACCGGATGGGGACACTGAGCAGAGAACCCCGGACAGCGCCCACTGCTCCTCAAAGCTGTCGATGGAGCCAGTGAACGCCGCCCAGAGGAACTCTGCCTGGATTCGTGACACGAGGGAGGAGCGGAAATAGGCCCCACAGTCGCAGAGAACCCCCTTGTCCAACATCTTGCTCCTGGTGTTATAGATGGCAACCTTTGCTAGGGCCAGGAGTAGGTTGACGAGGGGGTCTCGTGACATTGTGGGGCCACGGATAGGGTGTGCATACAGGAAAAGGTGAGGAGAGAAGTGCAGCCAGAACCTGAATAAGAGGTTCTGGAGGAGCGGAATAGGGGCTGCAACCTGGCGCATTCAAGATATGCATGCACCAGGTTTTCCCTCACGCCGCAAAAGGGACAGGCTTCCAGAATGGGGGTGAACCGCGCCAGGTACACGCCCGTGCTCACGGCTCCGTGAAGGAGCCGCCAACTGATGTCCTCGATGGGCCGTGGAATTAGATCAGAATAGACGCTGGCCCATCGGGGTTTCCTACCCTCTACAGGTCTTAGTCCCGCCACTTTGTATCAGGGTGGGACACGAGGGTGGGGAAATGCAGGGTGTGAAGCACGAGTGTGTACAGATTTTGTCTTGGCGCGGTTTGAAAGCAGACCAGCTGCAGACTTTGCAGCCGGCTGGGTGGTCCAGGGATGAGGAGGCCGGGGGGCCGGCGGAACAGGGGCCCGATAATAAAGGACGGAGGCTTTGCAGGAGGGGAGGGGCAGAGCGTACCCTCTCGCAGGGCTCTCTGTAGGAAATCAAGAGCGGGCCGCGGCAAAGCCACCTTCATCTCCTGGAGTAGGCTGGTGCTTAACTTGAAATTCAATGAGAGGTTTCAGAGGGGTAGCCATATTAATCTTTCATCAAATACGAGTTCTGTAGCACCTTAAACTAACAAATTGTTAGTCTTTAAGTTGCCACAAGGTGACTCCTTTTTTCAATGAAGTGCTGCTCATAATTCTGTATGTTTGAGTCTTTCTATTAGGAAGTCTCAATTTAGATAAATTAGAATGTCAAAATTAGGGGAAAGTTTCCTACCATATTCAAGGGTACAAAATTCCTGGGTTTAGACTCATAGACTTTAAGGTCAGAAGGGACCATTATGATCATCTAGTCTGACCCCCTGCACAGTGCAGGCCACAGAATCTCACCCACCCCCTCCTAGAATACTCCTCTCACCTATATCTCAGATATTGAAGCCTTCAAATACTTTGAAGACCCCAAGATGCAGAGAATCCTCCTGCTGCGATCTGTACCCCATGCTACAGAGGAAGGCGAAAAACCTCTAGGGCCTCTGCCAGTCTACCCTGGAGGAAAATTCCTTCCCAACCCCAAATACGGCGATCAGCTAAACCCTGAGCATGTGGGCAAGACTCACCAGCCAGACACCCAGAAAGTTCTCTATAGCAGTGGTCCCCAACCATTTGGGGTTGCCGGGCGCCAGGGGGCGTGGCTGTTCGCCCGCCGGGCGCCTGGGGGGGCGGGGGCAGGGCCCCCCCATAGCCGGGGGCAGGGCCCCCCCATAGCCGCATTCCGGGGGCCGGCGCTCTCCCCTCAAGCGCCGCGCGCCTGGGCCGGCGCTGGCGCTCTTCCCCCCCCCTCCTCCCCCAAGCGCCGCATGCCCGGCGCTCTCTCCCAAGCACCGTGCGCCGGGGGCCAGTGCTGGTGCTCTTTTCCCCCCTCCCTCCCCCAAGCGCCGCACGCCCAGGCCAGCGCTAGTGCTCTCTCCCCAAGCGACTCGTGCCCGGAGCCGGCGCTAGTGCTTCCTTCCCCCCCCCCCCCCCCCCAAGCGCCGCGCGCCCGGGGCCGGCGCTGGCGCTCTCTCCCCCCCATGCGCAGCAGGGGGTGAATCCGCGGCGACCCCGGGGCCGGCGCTCACCGTGCGCCATGCGCCCGGGGCCAGCACCGCGCATGCGCCACGTGCCCGGGGCCAGGCCAGCCCTGAGCACTTGGCGGGCGCAGAGAAATGCCCCCGTGGGCGCCATGGCGCCCGCGGGCACCGTGTTGGGGACCACGGCTCTATAGTAACTCCTATCATCCCTCCATTGACCTATTTACCACTGATAATGAATGGTCAATTAGTTACCAAGATTATATCTCATCAAACCCCATCCCCTTCATAAGTCCATCTAGTTTAATCTTGAAGCTAGATAGATCTTTTGCCCCCACTACTTCTCTTGGAAGGCCGTTCCAGAACCTCACTCCTCTAATGGTTAGAAACCTTCATCTAATCTCAAGTCTAAACTTCCTACTAGCCAGCTTATATCCATTTGTTCTTGTGTCCATGTTGGTATTAAGCTTAAATAATTCCTCTCCCTCCATGGTATTTATCCCTGTAATATATTTAAAGAGTGCTATCATGTCCCCCGTCAGCCTTCTTTTTGTTAAGCCAAGCTCCCTGAGTCTCCTTTCATAAGTCAGGTTTTCCATTCCTCGGATCATCCTAGTGGCCCTTCTTTGTACCTGTTCCAGTTTGAATTCATCCTTCTTAAATATGGGAGACTAGAACTGCGCAAGTTTATACCTTCTGCTTTAGATTACTATGAAAACCAGGATATTTTTAGATCACTTTAGAAGTTTTCAAATTAACTTTTAAATGAGTCTAGCTAGTGGCTTAAAATTGAGTTAAACTCCATCAGTCTCCAGATGAAGTGTGTGCACTTCCAAGCATACCTGATAAGCTCTGCACTAGCAATTAATCTTGAAATCTTTTTCAATAGCTGTAATACATCTTCTCCCTCTTCAGTTGCATTCCAGTGTGGTTTTGATAAACATTTGAAAGCTGAAACTGCATAAATACCAATTTAAAATTTGTTGATGTCTTCCTTAAAGGTGTATAAATCTATCATCACTTTGGTTTTCTTCCAGGAAAAAAAATGTGGTTCTGGCCTGATTGAGGAACACAACTTTAATTCAAGCATACTGTGCAGATCCAATCTAAAGTAGCTGCTGCTGCCTTGTAAATGTAGATTAAGTAGAATATGTATTTCAGTGGATTGCTCTCCCCTTGCAAGAGATTCCAGTATAAAATATTTTAAAAGGATCCAGAGTAGTAATTCACATTTGAGATGTGCATATTTCAAAAGTGAATGCATTTTTTGGTGCTCCTGCTTAATTTTAAAAATTAAAACGTCAGTATTAGAACTGCTTGTAACACCACACTTTTATTAGAACAGCTTAGAGATGCCAAATGTAAGTAAAACAATGTTGCCTTTACTGAAAGAACTTGGAATAACTTGCATACTTCTTGGAGAAGCCAGGCTATTACTCAGCAGGATTTCAGTTGTCCCTTTAAAATAAGATTTTAGCCCTCTTGGCTGTAAATATAAATTTGAAATGTGACCTTCATAAAAACTAATGTGGTTTTGTTGTCTGGAGGCTACTGGCAGCTCAAATGCCTGTGCAAATAAATGTGGAAACACCATGTTTCAGGTACACTGGTCTGAATGTAATCTGCTTCCACAGTCTCTTTTCTCCTTATCTTGCAGCAGATTTTGTGCTCTTGATTTGCTTGTCTTTCTCATCCTTTGTGTTTCTTCTCACTAACTGCCAGTCTTCCTTGTGGGTTTCTGTGTCTTTGACTAATTTAATCTGCTTTTTTTCACTGATCCAGTCTTCTAAAATATTACCTTATCAAGTTCTCTACGTTGCCTGCTTATGCAGTGCTCTTTGCCAAACTGCTCTCAACAGGCCCTTTACTTATTTTAGTACTCCAGGAATTCATATACCACACTAGTGGGATGATGGTGTAACAGAATGAAGTATCTCTTCAATAGCAACTTATAAATCTTAAAATAGAGAGAAATTCTTTTTGCTTTTACTGTTTTCAGGCGGGAGCCACATCTATGTGGGCTTCCTGCTGTGGGTTGCTGAATGAAGTCATGGGTACCGGAGCTGTCCGTGGGCAACAGCCAGGATTTATGGGTGGTCCTGGCCCATTCAGATTTGCATCAAATACAGATTTCTCAGCATATCCATCTTCAGGAGCCAATGTAGTTTGCAAAGCATGTGGACTTTCATTTTCAGTTTTTAGGAAAAAGGTGAGTATAATTTTTTAAATTATTTAATGCTATCTTATGTGTAGACATACAGGAGATGAGTATTTTCTACTTTTTGTTGCTGTGGAAACTGAGCTACTAGATGGAGGAGGTTTTATGATTTGTTCAAGGTCAGAGGACAAGATTAGTCTTTCTATATTGCTTGTTCAAATAGACTAACAAAGTTGCTGAACAACTGAGTGATAGACAAGCTGAGCAACAGAGAAGCCTCAAGTTTCAGAGACTCACATTAGCCTCTTTCAGCAAAAACAAGGAGTCCTGTGGCACCTTAAAGACTAATAAATTTATTGGGGTATAAGCTCTTGAACTTATGCCCTAATTTGTTAGAAAAGCCTCAAAATAACTAGTACTGGAGAATTTCCATTAGTTGTACTCTCTACTTATGTCAAAATAACTCCCTAGAGTAATGTCCACACTACCAAGCCTGTTACTTCAAAATAACTTCTGCTTTCCATAAGGAATAATGCTTATTTTGAAATAGTGATAGTGTGGGTGCTCCACTGCTGCTATTTTGAAATAACTACTCTCCAGAGCCCTTCAAAGTGATTACTCCTCAGTGCTTCCTGGAGCTCTAAGTCAAGGTAACATGCCCACACTAAGGAGCCTGCCTTGGACTAATTTTGAGGCTTTCCCTGTAGTGTGTACACACTTCAAAACTTATTTTTAAATAACTCCCAAAATAACTCTTTTGGGAGTTTCTAGTATAGACCTGGCCTTAGAAACCAAAGAAACTCACTCACTACGTCAGGAATAACACTGGCTAGAAAGTTTGAAAACCTGATTCACTATTGTAGCCAATCACTTTTCATACAGTTGAACAGATGAGTCAATGAAAAATGTACCAAATAAAATTGTTTAAACTGACGAAGTATTTCAAAACACAATGTAGCTCCTTGATTGTCCTATATATTTTAAATAAAAATCAGTAGAATTAGTCAGTTTGGCAGGCCAGCTCCAACTGCTCATCACTCAGTTTTCTTCAGCAAATTTAGAATAAACTGAAGCCCAGCTGTGTCTGATTTATAGAAGATCTAATATTTAGAGCCCTGGAAATGCAGATGTCTGTCTGTCACTTTTGTGGATATGGATGTGGATATAAATTTTTTGTATCTGTGCAGGGCAATTACTCATATCACGAGGCCAGGATGCTGAGGTCCCCTTGGACCTCATTGCTAAGCCTGACTTAGAATGGAACTGGACCCAAGCACATCTGACCCACTCGAGAGTAGTCAGAATCCAACCTGACCCGATCCTAACTAAAAGATGTGAATGCTTAACCTTAATGAGTGAGGCATACCTGTTAACCTTAACCAGTGGGGGCTGCTCCAGAGCAACAGGGAGGCTCACTAGCCCTGTTATAGCCAGGCTGGAGCAGCCCTTCATGTGTCTCTTCCCCTCTCTGTCCTCCTGCTTAAATCAAGTTAAACAAATGCAATTTTAAAACCCTAACTCTTATTCAGAGATTTATTCTTGGCAAAGATTTCCCCTTTTTTAATCTTCTATGCCACAGAAGGAATGCACAGCAGTATGCTTATAGTATTTGAGGTTATGAACCACTTACTACACATTTTTCTAGGCCTTATTTAAAATCCCAAGGAACATGGGCTCAGTTCCTTTTGTCTGTGTGCAAGTATTAATTGTGCAAGTATTAATTGTATTAGGTTCTCGGTTTACCTCATGTTCTAAACTATTTGCCTACTCAGTCTAGAATTTAAACCTGGTTTAGGGTCCTCTGCAGTAACTTGGTGCCCTCCCATTAACTTTAATAGGATTCTGATAAGGCCTGTTGTGATTGGAGAATCAGGATTCTGAGCTACTGTATATACTCGAGTATAAGCCGACCCGAATATAAGCCGAGGCACCTAATTTTACCACAAAGAACTGGGAAAAAGTATTGACTCGAGTATAAGCCTAGGGTAGGAAATGAGGCAGCTACTGGTAAATGTAAAAAATGAAGATAGATACCAATAAAATTACATGAATATTTATTTCAAAGAAAAACAATAACCTAGCTCTGTAAGTGGAAAAGGGGGTCAACAAAAACAATATGGTATCAAAAATACCGTAACTTTAAAAGTACAACAACCTTAGCTCAATCAGCAACCAAGCTAACACACAAGAGCTAAAATCCTTCAAAACTGGAGTTCTCCTCCTCATCATCTGTATGTCCAAACAGAGCTTCAGCTGGTGTGAGGTTATCAGCATAGACATTGTCATCATCACTGACAAACTATTATGGAGTAGTTTTTTAAGAAAGCATATTGGAATGTATTTAACTCACTTAGAAGCAGTCCCAGCTCTACGAACATCAAAATGCAGTATGTAGAAAAAGTTGAAAGAAAAATATAGTAAATCTGCCCTCTTCCACAACAAGTAAAAGTAGCACCTAATGTAGCATCATTGCCAATCTACAGCAGCTATTCAAGTACATGAAAGTTTAAGTAAAATACTTCCAACTTAATCTTAGAAATGTTTTATACCCTTTTAATATATCATTTTTTAAAAAGTTCCTATAAAGCTACATGTGGCATTTCATTTCTTTTCACAAGTTTTAGGAACTGAACTGAGCACTTTTAATATGCTCTGGATTATAAATTCTCTTTAAAAGTTTATTGTGAAATACTGGCAAAACCAATTGTCATTCAACTGGTGTATATAAACAAGACCCAAGAGTATAATGAATTTCTATCTACAACATTTAGTCAAATCCACCAGGGAAGGGCAGTAATTTCTTTTAAAGTAGAATCCTTTAATTGTTCCTACGTACCTTCCAATATTCAGTTGTATTAAATACATTTCTTCAGACAATTGTCCTAGTATTCAGTCTTTCTTGTGTTTAGTGCACTAACAATCTGGCGTAAGTTACTGTACTAATATGAAACTATTCAGCAGTTTGACATTTTAAATATTTTTAATAAAACAGTACAGGCAGTCCCCGGGTTACGTACAAGATAGGGACTGTAGGTTTGTTCTTAAGTTGAATCTGTATGTAAGTCGGAACTGGCGTCCAGATTCAGCCGTGGCTGAAACTGACCGCCAGTTCTGACTTACATACAGAATCAACTTAAGAACCCCAGGCGTCCCCAAGTCAGCTGCTGCTGAAACTGATCAGCAGCTGATTCCAGGAAGCCCGGGGCAGAGCAACTCTGCCTGGGGCTTCCTGTAGTCAGCGCTGGTCAGTTTCAGCAGAAGCTGACTTGGGGACGCCTGGGGCAGAGCAGCTGGGGTGCTGCTGGGTTGCTCCAGTAGCGCCGCTCCTGGGTGCTACTGGACCAACCCGGCAGCACCCCATCTGCTCTGCCCCAGGCGTCCTGATTCAGCCGCTGCTGAAACTGACCAGCAGCGGCTGAATCAGGACCTGGGGCAGAGCAGCTGGGGTGCTGCCGGGTTGGTCCAGTAGTGCCCAGAGCGGGCACTGCAGGACCAATCGGCAGCGCCCCAGCTGCTCTGCCCCAGAGTCCAAAACAAAAGCCTGGTCTGCTGGGGGGGGGGGGGGGGGGAGCACACTAGCTGCGCGCCCCCCCCCCCCTCCCCAGCAGACCAGGGACACGGGGAGCAGAGCCTCTGAGGCTTTGCTCTGGCAAAGCCTCAGAGGGAGGGACCCCGCCGTGGCTGCGGCTTCAGTCCGGGAGCCTGTGGTCTGCTGGGGACGGTCCCCAGCAGACCACAGGCTCCCCGACTGAAGCCACAGCCGTGGGGGGTCCCGCGCCTCTGAGGCTTTGCTAGAGCAAAGCCTCAGAGGCGCGGGGAACTGCCGCTGCTGCCGCTTCAATCTGGGTGCCTGTGGTCTGCTGGGGACCATCCCCAGCAGACCACAGGCTCCCGGACTGAAGCCGCAGCTACGGGGGGTCCCGTGCCTCTGAGGCTTTGCTCTGGCAAAGCCTCAGAAGCGCGGGAACCCGCCCGGTGCCCCTGGTCTGCTGGAGACAGTCTCCAGCAGACCAGGGGCACCGGAGCAGCTTACGAACGGGGCTAGACCCGGCCAGCGGCAGAGACGCGCTGAGCCCGCCCGAGACGCTGTTCTCGAGACGCTGACTCGAGTATAAGCCGAGGGGGGCATTATTCAGCACAAAAAAAGTGCTGAAAAACTCGGCTTATACTCGAGTATATACGGTAATTGCTAGAATTCCTACCACACTTGTTTTCCAAGTTTTTTAACTATTTCATTCATGTCAGAGTGACCATCAGTTCTTTCAATTTTTGCTGCCAGTCTCCTTTTCCTCTTCCCTTCCTCCCTGTCAGTCCTTGTTGGAAGAATTGCAGTTCAGATTTGTCACTTAAAGATTCAGAAAATAAAATCAGAAGCTCTTAATCTAACTTCTCCATCTTTGTTTAGAATTTATTCTGCTGTACTGTTGATTAGGGATGTTAAACTTTGTGTAATCAGCTAATTGAGTAGTCAATGGAATTTCCATCAACTGCTAGATTAGTCTGCAACAGAACTGCAGAGCTACAGCAGGGTTAGCTCTTGGCCCTGGGTACTCACCACTCTGCGACTCTGCTTTTTAAATGTATTAAGAGCTGCCAGGTACCAGTTCCTGCTCTTCCTGCCTACTGCCTCTCTCATGGAGGCAGCGGGGAGTGACTAGTCCAGAAACTGCTTGATTACCTGACAAGCATATGCTTACATCCCAAGTGTTGGCCTATGGTATGGGGAAAATTTGTGTCTAAATTTTTCTTCCTTAGCTGTGGAGATTCCCTGTAGTGTTTAGATGCTTGTGGAGGAGAGGTCTTTGGCATCTAAAGACTTTAGCATGTCTCAAGGAGAAGGGTCTTTCAGTATGAAATATTCTCTCCTATTTTTATATTAGAAATAGTAAATTGGAGCTTTATTAAAGTTTGGTGTCCATAATTAGGTTTTTTGTGTACAAGTATCTTACATGGTTTGGAGTGAAATGGATGCATTGGTAGTAAGGATGTAAGCCCCTTTGGGGCTTTTGTATATTTCAAAAGCAAAAGGAGGGACTGCAGCTGGTGCTGGGGGATCTGGTTTAAAAGCTGGTTCCCCCAGCACCCTCTCTGGAATGCTGCTTGCCCCCCAGAGGGTGGATAGAGGACACTGCTGTGAAATAGCCCCTGTCCACAGGGGTCCCTGTGGGCACTGGGTCCCCCCCATGGACAAGGGCTGTTGCCACCAAGCAACCCCTGTTTGCAGAGGACAGGGGCTACTCAAGCAGAAGCCTCTTTGTGTGGCCAGCCCTGGCTGCTATGAACAGGAGCTGGTGCTGGAGCAGTCTCTCTCTCCAGGGGCTGTCTGCCATGATCAAGAGCCATTTGACTCAGCGGGAATCAGGACCAAGCAGTCTGGCTTGTGCTGATCACTGTGCCTCTGCATTTTAAATATAGTAAGAACTTAATGGCTCTTGCTACATTTAAAATGCAGAGCTGCAGCATGGGTGGCTCTGGAGCCAGCATGAACTAGGCCTTCTCAGTCCCAGCTCAAGTTGGCTCCTCTGGAACTACACCCACTGTGGCTCTGCAGAGGGGCTTATTGACTAATCATATACAGGCAGTCCCCGACTTACGCAGATCCGACTTCTGTCGGATCCGCAGTTACGAACAGGGCTCCCCGAAGGACACGGACTGCAGGACCTCGCGGTCCTGCCGCCCGTGTACTCCGGGGCTTTCTCCGTATCTCCCTGGTCTGCAGACCAGGAAGACGCGGAGCAAAGCCGCGGGGGGGTCGGGCAGCGAGGCAGCCCAGGCACGCCTGGGCTGCTCCGCTGCCGGCTTCCCCGCGGCTTTGCAAAGCCGCGGGGGGGCTCGGGTAGCGAGGCAGCCCAGGCGCCCCGCGGCTGTCCCGCTGCTGGCGTCCTCAGAAGCTTTGCTCCCCGTCTCCCTGGCAGACCAAGGAGACTGGGAGCAAAGCCACGGAGGACCCAGGTGGTGAGACCGCGGTGCATCTCGGTCCGCCGCCCGCGTCTTCCTGGCCTGCTGGGGTGGGGCGCAGCTAGTACCCCCCCAGCAGACTAGGCTTTTCTCCAGACGCCTGTGGCAGAGCAGCTGGGGTGCCGCTGGTTGGTCCCGCAGCGCCGCTCTGGGCGCTACTGGACCAACCCAGCAGCACCCCATCTGCTGTGCCCCAGGCATCCTGATTCAGCTGCTGCTGAAACTGACCAGCAGCGGCTGAATCAGGACGCCTGGGGCAGAGCAGCTGGGGTGCTGCCGGGTTGGTCCAGTAGCACCCAGGAGCGGCGCTACTGGAGCAACCCAGCAGCACCCCAGCTGCTCTGCCCCAGGCATCGCCAAGTCAGCTTCTGCTGAAACTGACCAGAGCTGACTACAGGAAGCCCGAGCCGGCTTCCTAGAATCAGCTGCTGATCAGTTTCAGCAGCAGCTAGACTTGGGGACGCCTGGGGTTCTTAAGTTGATTCTGTATGTAAGTCAGAACTGGCGGTCAGTTTCAGCAGTGGCTGAATCTGGATGCCAGTTCCGACTTACATACAGATTCAACTTAAGAACAAACCTACAGTCCCTATCTTGTACGTAACCTGGGGACTGCCTGTAGTCGATACAAACTGTATGGACTATTGTTAGCCAAATCACATTTTAACATCCTTAATTGGTAGTGCTTTCTACCTCAAAGTCTTTACAGTTCATGTCTCTACTTATCTGTGTTGGTCACATTCTTGCTTACAAAGCTCTTGCAAGCTGGAAAAAATACAGGTTATGTCTACAGCTGCCAGTCTTAGGGTACATCTAGACTACAGGCTTTTGTTGACAGAAGTTTTGTTGACGGATTCTGTCGTCAAAGCATCTGTTGACAAAGAGCGACTAGACTACATCCAGTTCTGTCGACAAAGCAAGCCACTTTGTCATCATGACAGTGTAGATGCAAAGGACAGTGTAGATACAATAATGCCTTCTGTTGACAGAACTCTGTAAACAGAAGGCATTATTCCTCGTAGAATGAGGTTTATAGCTATCGACAAAACTGCTTAGTTCTGTCGACATAATGTTGACAGAACTCAGTGGCAATGTAGACGAAGGTATAGTTTTGTCAACAGAAGTCCACTTTTGTTGACAAAACCCTGTAGTCTAGACATACCCTTAGATCTCAGGTTTGCAGACAGAGGCTTTTGGTATAATGTTACAATTAGCCATGTAGCTTCTTAGGTTATGGTGCTCAGGGATGGGGTGGGCTTCAGAGCCTAAGCTCTAGTCTGTAGACCCAGGATATGAAACTTGTGTTGGTGGAGTCTTGAGTTTTTTCTCCCTGTGCAATGTGCATAGTGATATTCTTTCTTATTCAGAATCAGTTATTCAAGTGTGGGTTTTTTTTTGGTTTGAGTCAAAGTAAAACTTTACGTTATTTAGCTGTTGTCTTCCCAAAACCTCAGATTCTAGCCAGTATCTTCAGAGGGGCTCTGTGCAGGCTTTATTTAGGAACTGCGACTTATGCCTTGCTGTGAAGCAGTAGCTAAGTGTATAGTTGTCCCCATAATGTAATGTCCTAGTAGCACAGTGTAGAAAGTGATCTTTATGATTCTAACTCATCTTAACTAGAAGAGATGTTTTTAAAATGTTGTAGCTCAGAATTTGTAGAAGCAGTATCATGGACAAACAGGCTTTTAAAAACAGAATGGCTATTCTCCAAACTGTTTGCTTTGTGATCTTCTACTCTAGTATATGCAACTGTTGTGGGTGTCCCTTGAATCTGTATTCTGGAAGTAAAAAGCCATTCCAACATCTGCTTGGTTCCTCTAACTTCAGAGACTTTAGCTGAAAACTGAGGGTATGTCTAGACTACATGCCTCTGTCGCCAGAGGCATGTAGATTAGGCTACCTGACACCGTAAAATGAAGCGGCGATTTAAATAATCGCCGCTTCATTTAAATTTACATGGCTGCCGCGCTGAGCCGACAAACAGCTGATCAGCTGTTTATCGGCTCAACGCGATAGTCTGGACGCGCGGGTGTCGACATCAAAGGTATTTGTCAACCACCCAGGTAAACCTCCTGGGATGAGGCTTACCTGGGTGGTCGACAAATACCTTTGTCGGCAGGAGAGCGTCCAGACTATCGTGCTGAGCTGACAAACAGCTGATCAGCTGTTTGTCGGCTCAGCGCGGCAGCCATGTAAATTTAAATGAAGCGGCGATTATTTAAATCGCCGCTTCATTTTACTGTGTCAGGTAGCCTAATCTACATGCCTCTGGCGACAGAGGCATGTAGTCTAGATGTACTCTGAGTTTGGAAGGTCTGCAGAGACTACTTGTGGAGGAGGAAACGCTTTAAAAGTATACTCACTTTATATCAACCTTGTCTGAAACTGCTGCTGTTACAGTAAAAACTGAAATTGCTAAACCCGAAAGACCAGATAATAATCTTTCATAATTATTACAAAGTGCTAGCATATGCACAATGTGTGTTAATCATTCTTTCTCCTTTGTAGTCAGTTTTCTATTTAGTTTGTATAGATTTTTAATACTGCATGAGACTTAAAAAAAAAAAAAAAAAAATTCCAGAAAATGGAAACAGTTGGTGGAAGGTATAGTACTTGTAACTCACTCCAAAATTGATTAGACTTCAAGTAGATGGCCTTTTGTGCTTACTACAATTTAAATACACTATGTTGCCTTGTTAAAACTGATTAAATGTCTCATTGTGTGTACTAGCGCTGCAAATGATAAATGGAGAGCACTCTGGAGAGTACTGCAATACTGACAGGTCAATTTTTATAGTCACAGCAGAAAACAGACGAAGTGTCAGTTGAAAGACTAAGAATACCAGTGACTGGTGGATGGGAGGAAAGGAATGAGCAGATTTTTTTTTCTAGTCTAAATATCTGACATACAGTTTAATGGCTTTCTGTCTACCCATTTAGCATGTATGTTGCGACTGCAAGAAGGATTTTTGCTCAGTTTGTTCAGTTTTGTATGAAAATATCAGAAGATGTTCTACTTGTCACTTGTTACAAGAGACAGCATTTCAGCGGCCTCAGTTGATGCGATTGAAAGTCAAGGATCTGCGTCAGTATCTGATTCTTAGAAACATATCAACAGATACTTGTCGAGAAAAAGAAGACTTGGTGGATCTTGTTCTCTCCAATCATGGATTAGGTTCTGAGGACACAGACAGTAGTAGCTTGCATTCTTCAAGGTCACAGACTTCTAGTTTTTCTACACATCCATTTTCTCTGTCTGTATCATCCTCTCGAGAAATTACCAATAGAAGAGGAAGCACAGGAAATGGAACCCCTTTACAGGTACAGTAGTTGTCTTAGAATGCACTGATACCTATAGAAAATGCCCTCTGCTGCACACTTTTAAAAATATTCCAATGGACAGGTTCTCTGGGAATATCCCTTTTTACACTGATTGAAAATGGAAGAACTCAAATAACTGGGACTAGACTGTGATCATCTAAATCTGTAATGGTTACCTTCAGCGTAAGTTGTCCAATTTGAGTGTCATCTGACCTGGTTAAGATATTTCCCTTACTTTACCAGGGAGGGTTATGTTTTTATCCTGATCTAATTCATTGTATATGCAGGGTCAAAGTGGAATGCCTTCTGCAAATAATGAAGATGAAGAAAACGCAGAAGAGATGGTGAGACACATAAATCACCTAAAGAGTAAACTAGACCTATTTGACATCTGGTGCAGAAAAATGTACAGAGCCTTAACACTGTTAATTGAACTTAACCTGCAGCACCACAGACTAGCTCAATATAAGTATTTAAAGAATTTACCATTTTAAACTATTTTCAAGCTATATCAGGTATTAGCTAAAACTAGAACAGAATTTTTTGTCCGAATTCAAGTTAAAATTACTGTTGCAGACCCCTGGGGTGTCCCGAAAACGAGCACGGGCATCACTGTCTGATATTTCAAGATTGGAAGATGTTGAAGGGTTGAGTGTCCGACAGCTGAAGGAAATACTTGCACATAATTTTGTCAACTATTCAGGATGCTGTGAAAAATGGGAACTTGTGGAGAAAGTAAGCAGGCTGTACACAGAGAATGAGGAAAATTATAAGACATGTAGGTATTCAATTTTTTTCCCCCTTTAAACTAACTCCTTTTCCTAGTTCTCTGACTGCCTTTGACAAAGGATATTCTAAGTGCTTTAACTTGAAAGCTATTTTAACTATTAGCTGTGTCCAGAATAGATGACACTGCTAGATCTGATGAGAGTTACTTTTGACCAGTATGTGGTATTGGTTCCTGAAACTGTTCTTCTGAAAGATTTTGGTAAAGTTAAATACACTGATTTACACTTTAGCTTTCTTCACAGTAAATTGGTAAAAATTTCACTATTGAAAACAACCCATTGGGGAGAATGAAATTTGCACCTCCATGCCTTTCTCTGGGCTTTCACAAAGCATTAGTAGGTCTTTTGGCGATGGGGGAAGGGAAGCTATTACAGAAGAACTCCCAATTTTGTAGTGATAAAAGCTATGCTGGCACCATGCCCTCTGGCAGAGGGCTAATCTTACTACATGTAATTGATGGTTTCTATGGAATAGTTGTGAAGCCATTGCTGGGACAAGTGGTGATATATTTAACTTTAAGGAAAACCCCCAGAAACTTATGGGATTTTAATAAAACCTTGTATATGCTCATAAACTAAGCATAAGTGTCAATTCTGCCACTGTCATTTTGGGCATAATTTAGAATGTCAAGACTTTTTCCTGTTAGGGATGTTAAGTAAAAGGTTAACTAGCTTATGGAGTAGTCAATGGAATTTCCATTGACTACAGTAATTCCTCATTTAACACGTGCCCACTTAACACGTTTTCATGATAGCACGATTTTTTTTGGGAACATTTTTTGAATTACGTGACTGTCCCCAGAATAACACGATTTCTCCAGCTGGCCCATTGCTGGCGGCTGCGCGAGGCTTCCCCTGCCTCCCTGAAAGGCGGCGGAGGGTTCGCTGCTCACCGCACCGTTCCCTGGCGACCTCCCTCCCCCACCGGACGCAGTGCAGGTCCCAGCAGACGTGCTACAGGGGCATACTTCCAACTCAATCCTCCTCCCCTTTCCTTCCTTTCCCTTCCCCAGAGCCAAACACCTCCCCTCCCTGCTGTAACCCAGCCCTTCTTCTCCCCCAACCTTATGTCCTGGTCCCAGATGCTACAGCTTGAAACTCAGCCCCCTCCTTTTCCATTTTTTAATGGGAAAATTGACCCCCGCATAACACGTTTTCACTTAACACGATCATTTTCTGAAACAGTGTTAAATGAGGAATTATTGTACTTGATAAAGGGGGCACTTACATTTAAAATGCAGAGCCACTGTAGTAGTATGAAGAGCTGGGCTCTTACTACATTTAAAGTGAAGAGCTTCAGCAGGGTTAGCTCCTGGAGGTGGCATGAGCTAGGACTGAACAGTCCTGGCTCACATTGGATCCAGGACCACTGGCTTTGCCCTTTCCTCCCGCCCCCCCCACCACAGCACTAGCTCCTGCTTCCCCCCCCTCCCTTGCTGCCTTTGGTACAGAGGCAGCAGGGTGAAATGAGTAGTCACTTGACTAGTTGGCTACATCCCTAGCTTCTCTAACACTTTACAAAATGTGAGTAACATCAGTATGTACTTGACATCATACCTCACAACTACCCTTTTTAAATATAGAATTAAAAGGTTGCGTTTGGGTATGAGTCATAACAAGAGTTGTGTCCCTATAGCAATTCATGTTGAGTTGTATTTGGCCCTGCTAATACTGCACAAATAGTCTGCAATTACCAAAGCCCTTTACAAAAGTATGTAGTCTTATGTACATTTGATTGAGAAACTGAGGCTCACCAGTGGGGTCACTTTGACCCTGCTGTATGACAGTAGGTGTGGCAAGAGTTGGAGTAATACTCAGATTAGAATCCTAGTCTGGTGCTGCTTTCTTTGGTCTTGTGATAAATTGATTTTTAAATATAGGACACATGACATGCTCTCCATCAGATGTCTTAATCTTACTCAATTTATAATTGTAAAATTCAAGTCTCCCAGTAGCTTGACTACTGTAAATGTTAATGAAAATGAAGTGATACTGAAATAGGTTGGCTACATATGTGGGCTAGAACTTAATGGCTTTTGCCATGGCCTGAATCTGTCTTAACCCCATCTGTTGCCTTGCAGCGGGAGAGAAGATGCAACTGAACGAGAACGATGATAATCTGTGTAGGATCTGCATGGATGCAGCAATTGATTGTGTTCTCCTGGAATGTGGTCACATGGTTACTTGCACAAAGTGTGGCAAAAGAATGAGTGAGTGTCCCATTTGTAGACAGTATGTTGTACGAGCAGTGCATGTATTTAAGTCTTAAGACCAAAAATGCATTTTATAGCCACATTGATATCCAATATTTTTGGGGGCAAGAGTGGTGAAGCTTGTTATGGATAACATTAGTTTTAATATGAATTGAACATTTTTGAACAAGCTATAGAAGTATTTGAAATGTTTTCTTATGGTGTAAAAGTAATTGAAATTGCACCTTGGTGATGTAACTCAGGCAGCTCCTGCTGCATACTTTAAAAAATACAAACTGTTTACAGCAGATCTAGCATCACTTCTTGCTCTTGAGGAGAACACCTTAATCATTAATTGGCTAAAAGATCAAGTCGAAGAAACTGCTTTACCATGACTATCTTTCTGACTCAATGCATATTCATTGAACCAAACTAATGTAAATTGCTTTTTGTAAATTAAATATTGCTCTTTATAGAATGTAACTGTTTTGACTCTGTTTAACAATGGTGTTAAAACAGTCAATAAAACAAGATTGTAGAAAGCAATGTGTGCATTTCTGTGCAGGTACAACTCATGTTTCCATGCTTATTGGTTCATTCAGAATGTACACATGTAATGGCAGACATTGTCCTTGAACACTTTTATCAAAGTGAACTGCTTACTGATAGCCAAATACTAATTGTTTAAAGAATAAAGTCTAGTTAAAGGGAATGAGAGATGTTAATTTTGGTCCCAAATTCATTTAAACTTTCTATTAGTCTTTAAAAAAAAAAACTAGTCTACATGAGGATCTTAATATAAACAGATCAGTATAGTGAAACTGGTAGATGCTAACTATTGGAATGATCATATTAAACTTTTTTCTGGAATTGGGATAGATCTGAATTGGAAGGTTTTTGGCTCTTGATCACACAGATATTTGAATCAAGATTAGGGTGGTAGTGAACAAAATTGCCACCTGGGAAAGAGGTTTTCAGTCCAGTTCCTATTTAGCACCAAATCACCATCCCACTATCAGAGGCATTAGTTCCTTTAGAACAGTGTTTCCCAATTGGTGCTCCGCGGAACCCTGGGGTTCTGCGGAGCACAACGAGGGGTTCCGCGAGGAGCCGGCGCTCCCCCACCCCCTCTGAAAGAGAGAGAGAGCCGGCTAGCCAGCATGGAGCTGGTCCCGACCCTGCACGCGTGCGTCCTCCCAGCCCAGCCCCAGAGTGTCTCTCCCCCGGACCTGTCCCTGCTGTGCACGACCTTCTCTGAAGGTGAGCGCCGGCCCCGGGAGCACCGCAGATTGGCCGCCCGCGCTTGGGAGGGGGGTGCGCTGGCCCTGGGCTCACTGTGCTTGGGGGGAGGGGCTGCCATGCCCTGCGGCGATGGGGGGGGCCCGCCCTGCCGCTGGGCGCGCAAGTGTCCCCGCCTTCTGGTACCTGGCAGGCAAACGGCCTCACCCCCTGGTGCCCGGCAACCTCCAGTGGTTGGGGACCATTGCATCAAAGGGACAGGGATGGAAGAGAGACAATTGCCAGGGGGCCAAGCACAGACAATGAAGAAAAGGGCAGGAGGGGAGAGGAGGTGTCAGTGGGAGGGGGGACAGGGTGATGCTGGGAGGGGACAGGGTAAGAGCATTGGGGGCTAGAGAGGTGAGGGGGTGCTGGGAGAAGGCTTGAAAGAAGGGGTGGGCATGAGGAAGGCTGGGTTGGAGCAAGTCGTGAGAAGGCAGAGAGGAATGGGGGCAGAGGGTGGTGAGGGGTGGGCATCAGGGAAAAATGGAGCAAAGGGGGCAGGGGAAGTGAGGGAAGGAGGAGGCACCGGGGGGTGCAGGGGCAAGAGAAGGTGCAGGTGCCAGGGGATTTTGGGCAGACACCTGCCCGGTGGAGGGACCACCATCAGAGGAGAGAGGCAGGCAGGTGTGTAGAGGGAAGTGTTAGAAAAGGGGATGAGGAGGGGTAGCTTACATGATCAGAGTGGGGCTACTGGAGAAGTGGGCACAGGGGGGAGAGAAGGGCTGGTGGAGGGGGGCAGGTTGCAGGAGGGCTGAGGACAGTGAGAAGAGCAGGAGTCAGGGTGAGGAGGGTGAGCAGGAGACAGCAGAGGAGGGTGAGGAGTCGGGGGGCAGCAGGCACCAGGGGAGCTGACATGGCAGCAGAGGGAAAAGGTAGAGGTTTAAAAATATTAACTTGGGTGGCACATCCAAACAATCCACATGAACTCAGTACTGGTGCACAACACAATTCATTTTGCTCATGTGAGGAAACTCTTAGGCTATGTCTACACTGGTTGTTTCTTGTGCAAGAACACATCCACTCTTCCATGTGAAAGCTGTGCTTTTGCACAAGAGCATCTATGGCAGTGTGGACACTCTTGTCCAAGAAAGTGCCGATGGCCATTTTAGCCATAGGGCTTTCTTGCTCAAATTCATGTTGCTTGTCTACATTGGCCTCTTGCGCAAGAATAGTTGCCCAAAAGGGCTTATTCCTGAGTGGGAGCATCGTAGTTCTTGCGCAAGAAGCCCTGATTTCATACATGAGACCATTAGTGTACTTGCGCAAGAACACACGGCCAGTGTAGACAGGCAGCAAATTTTTGCGCAAGAACAGCCGCTGTGGCACAAGATCGTGCCAGTGTAGACTCAGCCAAGGGGAGGGAGGAAGGCAGGGGCAGGGAATCAGCACTGGCTCAGCATGTCTGCATGGTTTGGGGGAAGGTGCAAGGAAATCGAGCTCAGCTGGGTTGCAGAGTGGGGAGGTCTGGGGAGTGTGTGTGTGTGTGTGTGTGTGGAGCTCAGTTTGACTGCAGGAGGTGGGAGGTGCTGGGAACTGGGGCTAGACTCAAGGGGAGGGAGAGATGGGGAATCGGCTCTTGGCTCAGCAGTTTTGTGGGGCTTGGAGGAGGTGCAGGGAAATGGGTCTCAGCTGTGCTGTGGGGAGGCATGCAGTGAACCAGTGCAGGGCTCAGCTGGGCTGAGGTGGATGGGGGAGGGCATACAGAACAGAAAGGCAGCTCAGCTGGGCTGTGAGGGGCTGCAGGGAACTGGTGCTGCACTCCCTTGGATTGAGGGATGGTTTTGGGAGAAGTGCAGGGAACCAGCAGGGGTGGGTAGCTTAGTTCGGTTGCAGGGGATAGAGGTGCAAAGAAGCCTAGTGGGGAAGGAGGCGGGGGGGAAGGGGGGATGACCAGGACCCCCGAAATGACCTCCCCTGGTCCAAAAATTCCTCATCTGAGACCAGTCAGGTCTAGAGGGTGCCAGATCAAGGAGGTCCAACTCCTACCCAAGTCCCCTCCTTGCACTCTCCCTTGTAGCCAGACACCCTACATCCAGCCTGCTTCTGCACCCTACCCAGACCTTGTCCCCTTCCGCCCCCCAGCTCCCTCCCAGATCCTGCACCCCATCCCTATCCTGCTCCTTGGCAGCCCTGCCATCCACCCTAGCACCGCCCTGGTCCCAGCACCTTGCCTCACACCCCAGGACTCAGCACCACCCTGGCCCCAGCCCCAGCACCCTGCCATCCACGCTAGCACCCAGCAGCACCCTGTTCCTTGTCCCAGCACCCTGCCAGTCACCCTAGTGCCCAGCAGGACCATGTCCCTGACCCCAGCACCCTACCACCTGAGCCAGTATCCTTCCACCCAGCAGCACCCTCTCCCCTACCCCCACCAGAACATTTGGGACCACATTAGTGAGGCTTGGGGGTTTTTGGAGGAGTTTTTTTTGTTTTTTTTTTGCATCCCACTTGTATGGTCCCAACTGACTTTTCTGTGGGTCAGTGACCTTTGACTCAGAACAGGTTCCTCACCCCTCTCATATATAAGACAATGCTAAACCCTTTTGAGTTTGACATATTTTGTTTAAAAATGAAGCCTGGCCAACAAGACCCCAATTGGGACCAAACCCCCATTTCACTGCAACATCATAACACTCCTGCACCACCTGATCCCAAATCTGAGCCTATCATACACTGGAACCCCCATCCTGAGCCTCTTACATCCCCACACTCCTGCATCCCCACATCCTCAGTCTTCTGCCACAACGTTCCTCCACCATCCACACATCACAAATCTGTGTCCTGAGCCCATCATACTCAACCTTCTTGTCCTGAGTCCCTCAGATATCCAGCCCAAACTCCTGCACCCTCACATCCACAAGCCCTGGCTTGCTCAGCACCCCAACCTTCCACCTGAACCCAACACTCCCCAGCCTAGAGCCCCTTCCCTGAGCCAACATCCCCTTCTCCTGCAGCCAGATCCCCTCCCAGAGCTTGTACTTCTCACCCCTTCCCACACCCAAATCCCTCATTCCCACCCCACACCTCACTCTCACTAGGTTGAGTCAAGTATAAGGGCTGGGGATAGCAAGTGATGGAGAGGAGGGGAACAGAGTGGATGAGGCCTCACAGAAAGGAGATGGGGGGAGGGTGTGTCTTGGGTCATGAATTGGTGGGTCCCTCTCTCCCTGCCCCCCCCCTTTTTTTGCTTGACAAACCTAGGGGTTCCTCGAAATTCTGAAAAGGGTTCCTCAGCCAAATAAAATTGGGAAACACTGCTCTAGAATAAAAAAAATTCCCTTAAATCAGGGGTTGGCAACCTTTTCTAAACAAAGACCCAATCTACATCAAAATTCAGAACAAGTGGTTGTCAACAGCCATATAAATGCCCATTTGCATGACTGAATGTCAATTATCAATAAGTTGTACAATTAATAAACAAATAATTGTATTCAGACTTTATTTAATGGGACTGCTGCTGTGGGTGCAGGTTGTGGATGTGAGTGTAGGAGTCAGGGTTAGAGTGGATGAGGGGCTGAAGGCAGGGGGTTGGAGTGTGGGAGGTGCCGGGGTAGGAAATAGAGTGTGTGGGGGGCATGTCTTGGACCTGGATTTATTTTACCTGGCCAGGGCTGGGCTGCTGCACCTGATGAGCAGTGGCTGGATAAGAGGTGGGGCCAGAACTGCTACAGCCAGCTCATGGCCTCCCTTCCTACCCATGCTGCAGCTGGTGTGTGTGTGTGTGTGTGTGTGTGTCTCCAACCCTTCCTGCAGCTGGATGGGGGTGGGTCAAGGGGCCTGCCCCAGGATTGAGGCCAGGGCCAGGATGCTGTGGCCAGATGTGGGCTGGGTCCCAAATGGGGGCCCAGTTGGCCTGGCTTCATCTTAGAAAGTAAAATGCTCAACACAAGGTGTTAAACATTTGTCTTTATGACAGGGGTGGGAATCTTTTTGGGTCAGGGACCACTGATGCACTGAAATCAGTCAGGGACCACACAAGTGAGAAGCACAAAAAACCCGCACAAAATCACTGTCCCCAACTGAAACAGCTCACTCACCTAGTGCTTCAGCCTCATCTTGGCAGTGGGGAGAGATAGGAGGACTGAGGTTCATGGCCTCAGGCTAGGTTAACTCTTCTGAGGTTCCAGAGTTAGTGGATTGTGTGGGTCCCCCAGACTCTGGGGCCCCAAGATTAGGGGTTTTGTGTGTGGGACAGGCCTGCCTGTGAGTAGGATAGGGATTATTGGGCTGTGGGAGGTAGGCAGACAATATTTGAAAGGTGGGGGTGAGGGTGCAAGATATGGGTGGTAGGTACAGTGCAGGAGCAGGCTGGTAATAGGGTGTCTCCCTCAGAGCAGAACAAGGGAGGATACATGAATGGACTAGGTATAGGGTGTCTGGCCGGGGGAGGGACAGTCTTGGAGGGGCTGAGTGACCGAGGTGGGGGTGCAGGGTTGTCTAGGTATGCAGAGAAGGGGGGGGCCACTTGCTTTCATACTCCTGTTTCCAGCACTGTCCCCCAAGCATGGCCTCCTTCTGTTCCTGTTGGTCAGATTCTGGCCAATGGGAACAGTGGGAAAAGCCTCTAGGATCTGTAACTGTGTTGCGGTTCCTCCCGAGCCAGGGGAGGGGGAGGAGAAGTTGCAGCGCACACAGCCACTTCTGGTGCTGCTGTTTTCCTGCAAGGCTCAGAGCTCTCCACTTTCTCTAGAGGAAGCCAGTGCTTGGTGCTCCAATGTTGCAGGGGGCCATGAGGCTGGAGTGCCAGTGTGAGCTCCCTGCTGTGGGTGAAGCAAGGGGGGAAGCTGAGCTAAAGCTGCAAAAAGCCATATTTGGCTTGAGCCACAGGTTGCTGACCCCTGTCTTAAATGGTCCTGTAGCTTAGTGGGCAGGGCTGGCTCTAGGCACCAGCAAAACAAGCAGGTACTTGGGGTGGCACATTGCCAGGGGAAGCATTCCGGACCGCAGGAGGAGCAGGGCAGCTGGGAACCTCCCGGAGGCTGCCCTGAGCTGGGAGCCCTGTGCCCAGCTGCTCTGAGCTTGTGCCTGGCCTGGGGACACTGGGAGGGGAGGGTAGGGTGGAGTGCCTGGCCCCAGGGTGCTGGGAGGGCTGCAGCTGGTGACGCGGAGTCCGAGGGGGCAGGCTGCAGCCATGGTGGCTGCTTCAGGCAGCTGGCTCACTGTAGCAGAGTTCAGGGGCTTGGTGAGCGCTGGGGCTCTGCTGCAGTAGAGCCCCATCCCCCGAGCGGGGAGCCCTGCAGATGATGCCCTGAGCTAAAGCCCTACACCTGGCTGCTCGGAGCCTACACCTGTGGCCCGGGGGCGCTGGGAGCTCTACGTGGGCAGTCCTGAGGTGTGGCCGCTGCTGGGATGGCAGAATGGGGTGGCAGCAGCTGGTGAGGCTGAGCCTGGTGGCCTCTTCACCTTCATGAGTGTGGCACCTGCCCTGCCCATGTGCCCCCCCGGCTAGCCACTCCCCCTCCTGTGTCTTCCCTGCAACTCCCCTGACTGTGAACCCTTCCCCCCTCAGCAGATGAGGCTCATGTCTCAAAGGAAGAAATATCTTGCAGGTGCAAGAGTGTAAAGTGGGCTGCTGGAAGAGTGAAGCAGCTTCTACTAGAAAACCCTATTGCTTCTGGAATGTCTTACATCAGATGGATTCCAGACAAAAATCAATATTGTGTTTTACAGGATGAGTGAATATGGGTATGTTTCTTTCTTAAAACCTTACTCCTCCTATTTTCCATATTCAAAGTCCCTAGCCCACAACTTGACTCTTCAGTAATATGGCTAGGATGAGAGCAGTGACAATGTACATGATAAATACCACCTTATGAATGAGCGATAAGGGAGCTGCTTACATAGACAGGAACAAGCTGTCACTCCAGTAACAGATTTCAATGCTATTCTGACACAGGCGTCTTCTAAAACCATTTCTGTTATTGAAGGCTACTTACTGAAACAGTGGCCTTGGGCTGGAGCCTGCTGTACTCTTTGTGAACAGCAGAGTGAAGCAGCTATTTAAAATAGAGTTAATAATTTCCTAGCTGGCTGGTTTATATTAATTTAGACAACCTAGGATCACCATCCTTAGTTTAGAAACACAGGTATTACTACAACAGCTATGGCCAACCCACAGGTCTCTTCTCTCTCCTCCCCCCAAAAAAAGTGTGGCTTACAAAACTGCTCCTTGGTCCATGGCTCTCCTGTGCTCACTGGGTTGACTATTCAAAATGGTGCTCAAGATGCTGGCCATTGATAGGAGCCTGATATGGCCAAAAAGCCTAAGCTTGCTTGCACCTTAAAGGGGCAACCTTTTTTTGGGGGGAGAGGCACTTGACAATTCTGGTGTGGTGCTCCACACTTTTCCCACTATTTCTGCTCTTTATTCTTCTAGTACAGGGGTGGTCAACCCATTTAATAAAGTAAATTTTTTGTATTTAGGAAAAAGGATCAAGAGTAGGTAGGAATCATAGGATGCTAAAACCCCTTGGGCCAGTTTTTAAGAGTTGATGGAGAAACTTGATAACTCACTAATATTGAAAAAGTCAAGTTATCTTCAACCTGTGGGGAGGTTACTTAAAAAAAAATTAAAAAAAAGCAGACCCCCTATAACTATTTTCCTGAGTGCAACACCAGTCTCAGGGAAGACAATGGAGCAGCTGACTGACACTGCTTGTTACATTTAATTCTGCTCAGTCAACATGGGTTTATGGAAAAATAGTTGGAATCTGTCTCTTTTGAGATTAACTAGTCATTTGAAGAAGGGGGTTGTGCCCCTGAAAGCTCATATCACCATCTACAGGTTTTGGTAGTCTTTAAGGTGCTACTAATGTTATTTTTTCTGTTAGAGACTAACTCAGCTACGCTTTGACACTTTCAAACTTGTAAAGGTAGCTGATACTACTTAAACTTCTCTAAAGCAATTTGCCTTGGTATCATGGAACTTTAATAAAATTAATAGAGCCTATATTAAAACTGGCAGGTTTCAATGTAACTAAATAGGTAATCAGCCCTGAATAGCTATGGCTCAAGTGAGGGTCCATTATGATCAGTTATTTTGCCCTATGCTATTTGATAAAACATCACCTAGAATACAAGTGGGCAATAATGAGTCTTGGTATATGGGCAGAGCTGACGACTAGCCTTCCCCCAGAGTTGTTTGGAGCCAAAGGCTTTGAATTAAAAATGCTTCCAGCCCTTGCTGGGGTAGCACCACAACTAGGAGCCATTTAAATGCGAGTCTGCTGCCTAAACTATTGCCTGGAAATTCAATGGCATGAGAAGCAGGATATAAATAGAAAGTCTGTGGGCAAACTTGGCCCTGGGGCTGCATCTTACCCCCTTCCCCACTTGCAAATGAAATACAAGTTGAAGTGGTAAAAATGAAGAATAAAATCAGACAGAACAATCTCAGTCACTGAGTAAAGTGAGTACTCTTGTTTCTAAAATCGTTAAATCTCTACAAAGAATGTAGGTTGTACTGGCACCCTGAGGACCTTTAGCCTGGGAATCAGTGACTGAAAAAGTGTGTATGGTGGATAATCAGCTGAACATGAGGTTCTAGTGCAATACTAGTCCCAAAGCTAATGCCACCCTAAAGCTCAAACAGAAATCTCAGTAACAAAAGGTTGTTCAGAATACTGTGTCTGGGTCTGCTGTTTACCATTCGAGTAGGGTTTGAAAAATTGAGGTTTTTCAGAGAAGAGTGATAAGAATGGTTAGAAAACTTTACTTGTGGGCTGTGTCTAGACTGGCAAGTTTTTCCACAAAATCATCTGCTTTTGCGGGAAAAACTTGCCAGCTGTCTACACTGGCCGCTTGAATTTCCAGAAAAGCACTGATGCTTTCATGTAAAATCATCAGTGCTTTTCCGGAAAACCTATGCTGCTCCCATTTGGGCAAAAGTCTTTTTCTGAAATACTTTTGCGCAAAAGGGCTAGTGTAGATAGCTAAGTAATGTTTTCCGCGAAAAAGGCGATTAGGGCTTTTTTGCGGAAAACCACGTTTAGATTGGCCATGGACACTTTTCCGCAAAAAGTGCTTTTGCGGAAAAGCATCCTGCCAATCTTAGATGTGCTTTTCCAAAAATGCTTTTAACGGAAAACTTTTCCGTTAAAAGCATTTTCGGAAATTCATGCCAGTGTAGACGTAGCCCTTGTGAAATGCAGAGCAATAGTTTAAAGAGAAGTGAAAGGATGACAGTCTAGATTACAGTAACTACAGGTCACTAGATTTTTACTAAGCTTGCAGTTGAACAGAAACATTCTTCAACTGCAGACTTAATCCCCATGGACCTGGAGGCTAAGTCTCTTTTAGACTCACTCAGTATAGTCTGCCTGACAGCTGGAAAGATGTGAATTAGAATACTGCAAAACTACATTTTAAGACCAACTATCTGCCCTCCAGAAGATGAAAGTTCCCATAATGAGGCAGCAGCCCACAAATGTAAAAACCTAACTCCACCACTATTAAATATAGAAAATCTCAGAGGGTAGCCATGTTAGGTTGTAACATCATAAAAAAAACCACACCAAAAAAAACTTAGCTTTTTTTTTTTAAATATAGAAAGCAAGTCTTAAGCAAGAGCTATCAACGTGCTAGCTTGTGACATGTAGCCTGATAGACTCCACCCCCCCCAGCCAAAAATAATACAGTGAAACACATACCAGTTTATCATTAGTAGCATTTCCCCATAAACTCTCAAAGCAGGCCTCAATTGATTCCCCACTTCTCCATTCCCCTCTCTCCTAGGTGACTGCCCCCTTCCAGAACTGTTTGTTTTTTTCATTGGCTTTCCTTCTACATCAGCTTGACTTTTATTTCCTCTTCTCTCCCACTTGGAATAAAGTTGGGTCTGGCTTTTATTGGTCCAGACACTTCTGACTTCCAGCACTCCAACAACATTGGTTAAATAAATGTCAGCTGCTCCAGGATTTGTGCTCTTCCCTTTCATAGGACAGTTCATTCCTCTTACATCTAGACTACAACTAATTAGACCAAGACCGTTTAAAAATAGGCAAGAGTTCTTGATTAATAAAACCCAAAACAGCTACTTGCTTTGTCAGCAGCAATAGTGGTAGGCAGCAAAACGGTAATGCTAAGGAGAAAGTCAAATTTTCAGCATCGACTTTAGAATGCACAAGAAAAGTTGAATTTACTCAAGACAAAGCCGTATGCTATGACAGGGCTACTTCACTTTGGAAGCTGTCTGGGCCATGTGATACTCCCAGCATGTGCTGAGGGCCACAACTTACGTGTGGTTGCATATACATGCAATTATATATGCAAATAGCTTTTCACATTGAATAAAAAAATTAAGGCCAGACTACACGACACACAGGCCCCATTTAAGTTAGTTCTGCTGATATTAATAAAACACAATATTTACCCGATTTCCACCCATGTGACCACTTCTAGTGAGCAATGACAGTCCAAGAATTTAACTACTAAAATGCATAGCAAAAGAAGTCCATTACATTGACTGCTTTGTTGTTTTGATTCCTGCCTGCATGTTGTGCCCCATGTAAACCCAAACTGCACCATGGGCTGCAAACAAATAGGCCACATCTGACCTGTGGGCCATGTGTTGAGTAGCCCTGTGTTATGATGACTATACTCCCTTGGTTTCTACAAAGAGCATGACAGATTTGTGTGTGTACTCTTAGTACAGAATCCGGGGGCAGAGCTTCCCCAAGTCTGCTGCTGGTCAGTTTCAGCAGCGCTGGACTTGGGGAAGCCTGGTGCAGAACAGCTGTGGTGCTGTCCCACGGCTTCCCCAAGTCTGACGCTGCTGAAAAAGAACGGTTACTTACCTGTAACTGTTGTTCTTCGAGATGTGTTGCTCATGTCCATTCGAATCAGGTGTGCGCACTGCGTGCACTGCGTCTCCGGAGCGTTTTCCCTAGCAGTACCCGTAGTGCTGGCAGGTTCCCCCCTGGAGTGGCGCCACTATGGTGGAGCGTAAGTTCCCTTGTCGGCGCTCCCCCATCTCAGTTCCTTCTTGCCGGACGCTCCGATGAAGGAGAGGTGGGAGGGGAATCAAATGGACATGAGCAACACAGCTCAAAGAACAACAGTTACAGATAAGTAACCCTTCTTTTCTTCGAGGGGTTGCTCATGTCCATTCGAATCAGGTGACTTCCAAGCCAACCCCACTTCACGGAGAAGGGGTTGGAGCACCCAGAAAGGGAAGTCCACGAAAGTTGAACAACCCAAACATATTTATTCAAGTAACAGAACACAGAGAACTGTTGAAAAAAGTGCAATGTGGTACAGAGAAAAAACACACACATTTACAACACAGAGCTGAGGACCGCAGAGCCCAACCCTGCATCCTCCCTGGCCTGCTATGTCAGTGCATAGTGCGCCATAAAGGTATGCACTGATGACCACATGGCCGCTCTGCAGATTACAGTAATTGGAACCTGCGCCCCAAAAGCCACAGAGGATGCCTGCGCTCTGGTGGAATGTGCTGTAACCTGGGGCGGGACCTCCCTGGCCAGTACTTAACATTCCCTGATATATCCTGTGACCCAATTAGACAACCTCTGGGGTCGAGATAGGGAGCCCTTTCATTCTGTCCACGAAAGCAGTGAACAGTTTCGTGGACTTATGAAAGAGTTTCGTTCTATCAACATAGAAGGCTAATGCCTGCCTACCATCTAGGGAGTGGAGCACTTGCTCCCTAGGAGAGGCATGGGACTTTGGAAAGAAAACCGGGAGGTAAATTTCTTGGGACAGATGGAACGGTGACACCACCTTTGGGAGAAAGGCCAGGTGAGAGCGGAGCCGCACATTATTCTCCGAGAATACTAGGTAGGGCGGGTTTACAGTTAGCGCCCTCAGCTTGGAGACCCTGCGAGCCGACGTAATGGCTACAATGAACACAACCTTCATAGAGAGGTGCTTCAGAGAGCATGTGGCCAGTGGCTCAAAGGGTGGGGGGCGACAAGTGTAGACAACACGAGGTTAAGGTCCCAATCGGGAAGAGGGGGTCTAACTGAGGGGTACAACTTATCCAAATCCTTAAGGAACATTTTGACCACAGGGTCAGATAATAGAGAGACTCCTGCCGAGCCAACATGGAAGGCGGAGAGTGGTGCCACATGGACTTTGATAGAAGAGGTAGAGAGGCCACCGGACCTAAGCTCGAAAAGGTAGTCCAGAATGGATGGGACAGGTGCACAGGATGGGTGCACCCCCCTTCTGGACACCCAAGACGAGAACCGCTGCCACTTGGCTGCGTAGGACTGCCTGGTGGATGGCTTCTTGCTACCTAGGAGCACCATCTGCACCTCCTGGGAACATTCCCTTTCTGGTTGCATCAGCCATGGATAAACCAGGCTGTCAGGTGGAGAGAGCTGAGATTCAGGTGAACCATGAACCCCCTGTCCCAAGGTTGGAGATCCTAAACCGGCGGGAGCATTATAGGCTCCTCACTGAGCATATCTACTAGGATCGGGAACCAGAACTGCCTGGGCCACCGAGGGGCTATCAGGATGACCATGGACCTGAAGGTCTTGACCCTGGTCAGAACCCTGGGAATTAGGGGAAACGGTGGGAATGCATAGAGGATGCCCGCCGGCCACAGCACAGTCATGACATCTCCCCTGGAGAGGTCCCCCAGGCCCAACAGGGAGCAGTAACTCTGGTACTTGGTATTGTGTGCTGAGGCAAACAGGTCCACTAGGGGACAACCCCACCTGTGGAAGACAGGATGAAGGGCCAAATCCTTGAGGGACCATTTGTGGGCTCTGAAGCACTTGCATCAGCCAGCAAATTTTTGCACCCCGACAGGTACTCTGCCTGCAAAATTATATCGTGTGCTACGCACAGGTCCCACAGCCACAAAGCTTTGCACCAGAGGGGAGGTGACTGGGCTCCCCTCTGCCTGTTGATGTAGAACACAGCCGCCGGGTTGTCCAGGCAGACCAGAATGGAGCGGCGCAATAGCTGTGTCAGGAAGGTCTCATAAGCTCTTCTGACAGCCCTGAGCTCCTGGACATTTATATGTAGGGCCCGCTCTGCAGGAGACCACAAGCCCTTGGTCCTGTAACGCTCCAGGTGTGCTCCCAAACCCAGGTCTGAAGCGTCTGTGACCAGTGTCACCAAGGGGGGAAATACGGTAAATGGAACCCCGCTGCACGCCACAGCCTCCTGAGTCCACCACTGTAAGGAGGCAATTACCGCCGGAGGCACCGTGAGAACCAAGTCCCAGAGACCCCTGGAATGGTCGAATGCCTTCGCTAACCAGGCCTGCAGTGATCTGAGCCTCATTCGAGCATGGAATACCACATAAGTGCATGCTGCCATGTGGCCCACCTGTCTCGAGCAGACTCGGGCAGTTGTAATGGGGAACCAGGTTAACTCGGAGACCAGCTCCACAATGGCCAGAAATCTGTTTCTGGGGAGGAATGCTCTCGCCATCCAAGAGAACCCCCACGAATTTGAGGTGCTAAGGTGTCAACGATGACTTTTCCTCGTTGAGCATGAGGCCCAGTCTTACGAAGAGAGTCCTTGTAAGGGAAACATGAGTCACCACTTGTTTGTAGGATCAACCACAAATCAGCCAGTGGTCTAGTTACAGAAAGACATGTACCCCCTTTTTGCGGAGGAAAGCCGCTACGACCGACATGCATTTTGTGAAGACCCTGGGTGCTGTCGAGAGACCAAAGGGGAGCACCGTAAACTGGAAGTGACAGCAGGACACAATAAAGCAGAGAAACCTCCTGTGGCTGGGTCTTACTGCCACATGGAAGTAAGCGTCCTTGAGATGGAGAGTTGCGTACCAGTCTCCTAACTGTAATACTGGGATCACAGAAGCCAGGGTTACCATTCTGAATTTGGATTTCACCACCGTCTTGTTGAGGTCCCTGAGGTCTAGGATGGGACGAACCCCGCCCTTTTGGGACAACAAAATACCGGGAATAAAACCCCTTGTCCCTTAAATGTGAAGGGACCCTCTCTACCGCTCCCTTTTGGAGGAGCGCTACACCTCCTGATGGAGAATGCCTTCGTGAGAGGTGTCCCTGAAAAGGGACGGGGCAGGCGGGTTGAAAGAGGGTGAACCCAGGAAGGGGATAGTATAGCCATCCCTGACTATTCTCAGAACCCAGGCGTCGGTGGTGATTTCCGCCCAGGTGGGGGCAAAGTGGAAACCTGGCCCCAAATGGGGCTGGGGGGGAAACTGGTGCGCAACACTCTAGAGGACCATCAAAACGGGTGCTTGGACTGTTGGGAGGGGCCCTGACCAACTCCACAGGGGTTGTCTCCTCTTGGGCGGTAACTATGAGCTCTGGCTAAAGACAGGGCCACAGCCACCCCCCACCTCACTGGGAGCACGAGGACAGCGTCTCCAGTAATCCCCACAGGGGACCTAGGACTGCATTCTCCCCTGCTGTCTGTAGGGAAGCTGATGTCACTGAGGAGCCGGCGTGTGGATCCCCAAAGACCAGAGAGTGGACCTCGTGTCCTTGAGCGTATGGAGTCTCGAGTCAGTATGCTCAGAGAACAACGCTTTGCCGTCAAAAGGCAGGTCCTGAATAGTAGTCTAGACATCAGGAGGTATTCCAGACACCTGCAGCCAGGCACCATGGTGCATAACTACACCCGATGCCATGGTACAGGCTGCAGAGTCAACAGCATCTAGGGAAGCCTGAAGATTTGTGCGGGCGACAGTCATAGCCCCAAACTCTTGATGTGCCTCACCAGGGAGTTTATCTTTGAACTTATCCATCGCCTGCCATGTGTTATAGGCGTTATCGACTCAGCATTGCCTGCTGGTTAGCAATGCGGAGTTGCACCCTACCGGGGACATACACCTTACGTCCCATTAAATCGAGGCATTTGGGCTCCCTAGCCTTCAGGGACAGCCCCGGCTGTGGAAGCCTCTCTCTCTGGGCCGCGGCTTGGATTACTGTGGCCCTGTCTCGAATTATTTTCTCTACCACCCGTGGAATTAGAGGTGTGGGGGAATGCATATAGTAGGTGACGCCCCCAGTTGTATAGGAAAGCGTCGCCCTCTGAATTCCGTCCGATCCCCGCTCTCGAGCAATACCGAGGACATTTCGTATTGCGAGAAATTGCAAAGAGGTCCACTATTGGGAAACCCCAGCGTTGGAATATCGTCACAGTCACGGTCGGGTGCAGCTCCCATTCGTGATTGGGAGAGAAATATCTGCTGAGGGCGTCTGCCCTTAAATTGTGCTGGCCCGGGAGGTATTCTGCGACTAGAAAGACATTGTGACGATTGCACATGTTCCATAGGCGAACCGCCTCCGCGCACAAGGAGTGGGACCTGGCACCCCCTTGCTTGTTTATATAATAGACAGTCGTTATATTGTCCGTCAGGACTTGTATGACCTGGTCGTGAATGACAGGAAGGAAGTGTTGACATGCCCTGTACACTGCCCTGAGCTCCAGAAAGTTGATGTGCATCAGCGACTCGTCTGGTGACCATAGGCCTTGTATTTGCTCGCGCCCGAGGTGTGCAACCCATCCGATGAGTGATACATCCGTTGTCAATTGCATCGACGGTTGGGGGCGATGAAAGGGTACTCCCAACAACAGATTGTTTGGTACTGTCCACCAAGCAAGTGATTTCTTGACGTGGATGGGGACTGTTATTGTCCTGTGGACGTCGCGTACGTTGGGGGGGCAGATTCGAGCCATCCAATGTTGGATGCATCGCAAATGTAACCTTGCGTGTTTCACTACATACGTTGTGGAGGCCATGTGACCCATGAGCTGCAGGCACCTTAGTATGGGAACCTTTGGACTGATGAGTAATATCTGAATCAAGTCTTGCATCGTGGAGAACCTTTCCATCGGTAATGATGCGCGTTCGGTCATAGAGTCCAGACGGGCGCCTATTTCTGAGGACAGGACAAGGAGTAATGGGCTTAAAGTGCAGCAGGGGAGGTTTAGATTGGACATTAGGAAAAAATTCCTAACTGTCAGGGTGGTCAAATATTGGAATAAATTGCCAAGGGAGGTGGTGGAATCTCCCTCTCTGGAGATATTTAAGAACAGGTTAGATAGACATCTGTCAGGGATGGTGTAGACGGAGCTTGATCCTGCCTTGAGGGCGGGGGGCTGGACTCGATGACCTCTCGAGGTCCCTTCCAGTCCTATTATTCTATGATTCTATGATTCTATGAATTGTATTGTTTGGCGTGGTTCCAGTGATGACTTTGGAACGTTGAGAAGGAGGCCCAGCTCGTGAAAGAGCCTGCGTGTTATCTGAGTGGCATTGATCGACTCCTGCAGTGACTGGGCTCTTATTAGGCAATCGTCGAGGTATGGGAAAATCATTATGTGTAGACGACGTAGGTATGCGGTCACCACAGCCAGGGTCTTGGAGAAAACCCGCGGAGCCGACGAGAGACCGAACGGCAGGACCTTAGTACTGGAAATGGTCTGTACCGATTTGGAAGCGCAGAAATCGTCTGTGTGCTGGGTGGATCGCAATGTGAAAGTATGCATCCTAAAGATCGAGGGATGTGAACCAATCCCCATTCTGAAGTGCTGGGATGATTGTAGTTAAGGTAACCATTTGAAAGCGTTGTTTTCGCAAGAAACGGTTGAGGTCGCGGAGATCTAGTATCAGTCTCCATCCCCCTGATTTCTTTTCCGTTACGAAGTAGCGGGAGTAGAACCCTCTGCCCTTGAATTCGTCCGGAACACACTCTATCGCCCCGACAGTAAGAAGACGGGCGACTTCCTGTCTGAGCAGTATCTCATGAGATGGGTCCCTGAAAAGGGACGGGGCAGAGGGGGATGGATGAGGTAGCGACGTGAATGGAATGGTATAACCGAGACGAATTGTTTCGAGGACCCATTTGTCGGTGGTGATGTAGGCCCATCGATGGAGGTACGGTCTGAGGCGGTGATGAAATATCGCCTTCGAAGCACTCGGAATGGTATCGCCGGGAATGGTTCTCAACCCCTCGAGGGACGCGTCAAACTTGCTGCCTGGTACCCTGTTGGGAAGTCGTTTTGGGTGGCGGGCATCTGCGTTGTTGCCTCTGCCTACCCCTCTGTTGGTCCTGAGGTCTATACTGAGGGGATTGCCGGAAGGGGGGCCTCTGTCTCTGGTAGGTCGTATATCACTTTTTGCGGTATGGAGGGGTGTACATTCCGAGCGTTTTCAGAGTGGTTCTGGAATCCTTCCCCGAGTGTAGGAGTTGGTCAGTCTTCTCAAAGAAGAGGTTCTGTCTGTCGAAAGGTAAGTCCTCGACCTTTGAAAACAGGTCCTTGGGAGCAGAAGACTGTTGCAGCCAGGATGCTCTGCGCATAACGACTGATGTGGCTGTCGTGCGCGCTGCTGCGGCGGCTGTGTCCAGAGCAATATGTAAGGCTGTTCCTGAGGCTGCGTAGCCCTCTTATCACAGCCTTTAGGATGTCCCGCTTTGACTCTGGAATGTGCTGGAGCAAAGGTACAAGCTTGGCGTAGTTATCGAAGTTATGGTTCGCCAACAGTGCGGAGTAATTGGCCATTCTAAGTGTTAGGGTTGCCGAGGAATAGAGTTTACGTCCGAATAAATCGAGACGCTTACTATCCCGGTCCGCAGCAGTAGGCTTGTACTGTGGCATCTTTGCTCTTTGCTGAACTGCATCCACCACCAAGGAGTTCGGTTGCGGATGCATGAATAGGAATTCCATCCCTTTGGCAGGGACAAAGTACTTTTTATCCGCCTTTTTATTTGTCGGTGGGACAGATGCTGGAGATTGCCAGATGTCGTCCGCGATTTCAAGAATAGCTGCATCCAATGGTAGGGAGATCTTTGGTTGATGGGTGTGTTTGATGTTACGAAGGAGATGATGTTGCTTTTGCTCCACGTCACCCAATTGTACGCTTTGGCTCTCCGCCACCCTTTTGAACAACTCCTGAAATTGACAGAGGTCGTCAGAAGGTGAAGTGTCACCCTGAAACACTGCGTCGTCGGGGGACGATGAGGACTGTTGTGCTGGTGAACGGTCAGGTTTGACATCCCGAGCGGGAAGAGGTTGTTCGACGTGGTAGGTAGACCCGGAGGGAGTTGGTGGTCTTAAAGGAGCAGAAGAAGACTGGTATTTCTGTCCTGGATGGGATTGCAGGGACCGGTGTTGATAGGACAAAGTATGGCGATGATGGGGGGATGTGGAGTGACGGGATCCCATTGAGTATTCCGAGCGGGTTGATCTTGGTGATCGCGACCTGTCCCTATAATAAGTGCTGCAACTGGGTGAACGCAGGTCACGGCGGTAAGAATGACCAGAGCATGGTGATATATGGCCAGTACGAGAGTACTCGGAGTACTGTGGAGACGGGGACCGCGGCTCTGGAGAAAACTCCGGGCTCGGGGATAGAGAAGATAATCCCCTGGTTGCGTGGACTGTTGGGGCTAGTAAATGCTCCGGTGGAGAAGATGCCGGGGTAGAGATAACTGAATGCAGAATCACTTCTACTGGCATTGGAGGAATCCGTGCCGAGGTGGGCCCCGTCAGCGTCGCTGATCGACTCGGCACCGGTGATTGACTGTGCTCCCGAGATGTATGGAGAGGAGAAGGCCGTCGCATCGTCGGTGAATGTCTGTGCTGAGACGGGTCTTTCGGTGCCGAAGGGCAACTCGGTGCCGGCGCGGTCGACGCCGGGGAGTGTCTCGGTGCCGAAGGTCGTTGTGACTCCCGTTGTTTGGTGGGAGGCGGTGGACACTTCGGTGCCGATGGAGCCGCATGCCTTGAAGGGCGGCTAACTTCTGCCGACCGTTTGGTTGCGGTCTTCGGCGTTGGTGGCTGTTCCGGTGCAGGTGAGCCTGTAGGTCCGGTGATCGTCTCGGCGCTGGGGAGTGGCTCGGTGCTGGAGAGCGGCTACGCGCCTGAGAACGTCTCGGTGCGGGAGAGCGCCTCGGTGCCGGGGCCCTCGGTGCCGGTGAGCGACTACGGCTCAGTGCCCGACTATGGCTTGGTGCAGGGCTGCTCAGTGCCGGGCTACGGCTCGGTGCCGGGGAGCGGCTGCGACTCGGTGCCGGGGAGTGGCTACGTCTCGGCGCCGGGGGACGCTCGGTGCCGGGAGCGGTTCTCGGAGCCGTAGGCGGCCTAGAGACCGAGGGAACGGCTGATATGGTCGAGCCCGATATAGAAGGGCTCGGGGCCGACTTACTCTGGCTGTCTTTCGGCGGCCTCGCTACTTTCGCGGGCGGTGCCATTGACGTCCCTGGTTGATCGTCTGCCGATCTTGAGGGTGGGAGGGACCGTGTCGGAGACGGTTTTCTTTTAAGTTTCTTGGATTGTTCCGAGTGTCCTTTTGACTGTTGGACATCCGGTTGTAGGGCTTTGTCGAACAGAAGGACTTTTAGGCGCATGTCTCTGTCCCGTCTAGCTCTAGCTGTTAGTTTGGAGCAGTGGGGACATTTTTGGGGAATATGTCCTTCCCCGAGGCACCTAATACATAAAGCGTGGCCATCAGAGGCAGGCATTGCCTCGTGGCATTCGCTACATTTCTTAAAGCCCGGCATTGGGATAACTAATTAACTATTGAAGAAAATCTGTTTTTTTTTTTTTGACTAACTACTAGGATAAACTATAACTTGGAACTCTATATAGGAATTATATACAATAACATATAAAGTCTCTCTGTCTCTGTAGGAAACAGTAGTCAACAGAGAGACAATATTCCGTCCGCGGCCGAGGACAGTCAGGAGGAACTGGCGGGAGCCGGACCAGCGCTGCTCAAATGGCACGAAAAGCCACGAGCCATACTTCGCGCATGCGTGGTCCAGCAGACTACGGCTAGAAAGATCTCCGATCTGCGGCGCCGGGACAAGCCGACACCTACAGTGGAGCACCAATGGGACACTGCTCGAAGAAGAATATAGGTGCTCATGCCCCGACTGCGGGACATAATAGTGCCTCTCGACTCCTTTTAAGGTAGAGGTTAGGAAACCAGGGTCTGCCACAGGGCATTAGTGATCTTAGCCACAGTTTTGTTGAGTGGCAAAGCCAAACGGGGGAGGGGGGGGGCGGGCGGCATTGTCGGACAGGATGTCTATCATCGGATCCATGTCCTCTACTACTGGCTCCACTGGGACACCCAGATTGGAGGCCAGACGCCGGAGCAAATCCTGATGGGACTTACCACTGGTGGTATGCCAATGGCGTCCAAAAAGGCCAATGTGGCTAAGGCGGCCAGGTCTGTTGTATGTGCAAAAGATCAGTGCCATCTGGCACTGGCCACTATCGGCAGACAGGATACTGGACTAGATGGAGTATGGCCGTTCTTATGTTTTTGTAGGGTTATGGAAAAAAGAGTGAGGGAGCTCTGTATACCTTGTTGAGAGAAGGGATGTAATAGGACAGTGAATCATCCATCGTCGGCATCGCCGGTGCGGGATCTGCTAAGGCCTCATCAGGAGATGACAACGATGACAACTCCTGAATCAGCACTGGATCCAGCGTAGGGCCTGGTTGGACAGGCACCGCCATGTGCAGAAGCGGCTCTGGCATCAGAGCCTGCAGGTCTCTAGCGGCATCTATGGTAGCAGTCCTCTGGGGCGAGGGAGGGGGTCATGACAGCGACGCCGGCGGAGGCGCTCGGTGCCCGGAGACACTGGACACCGCAAAGGGGGGTAAAGGCCCTTGCCACTGGTGATATGCCAACGGCGTCCAAAAAGGCCAATGTGGCTGAGGCGGCCAGGTCTGTTGTACATGCAAAAGATCACGCCGGTGCCGGGAACGGGATCTATGCTGTGACAAAGTGCTCGAGGACCCCGATCTGAAAGAGCCCACATCAGAATCTGAAGAGTAATCAGACTCGGGCCAGGGTGGCGCCGATGACGAGTGCCCTGTCAGTATCGGGGGGGGGGGGGGGGGGGGGGGGCGGGGGCAGGCAAATCTGGCCATGAATTCTGGCTTGCCCGCGTGCATGCGGTGAGATTGTACTGGTGTTGGTAAGACAGGCTTCGGGCCCCAACTGTGGCACCGACACGGTACACGTGGACTGTGGTGCCGAGGTTAGTGCCGGTTGCGGGCGTGGAATTGCTGATTCCAACTGCCCCAGAGGTGGCGCCCCCATTGGTACCACTGTGGGTGCCATGGTGGGTAGGACTGAAAGCGCCGGAGCCTTATTGGCCGCCCTAGAAGGGACGGGCATCACCGGCAATGGCGATACCGGCATGGCCCATGGGGCCAATGCCGGCACTTGCAGTAGTGCCGAAACTTGCAGCGGTGCCGAAGAGCCCAGTGCCGATGACTGTAGTGGCACCCCGGGCAAGAGACCCGGTACTGGTACTGCTGATGGTGCAGTTGACGGTGCCACAAGACCTGAGTAATATGGCACCGGCTCAGCTAAGGCCGGTTCTGGGAAAGGTTCCAGCACCAAGGGAGGTCAAGCCCAGTCGAGTGCCGGGTGAGGCCTGGCAGCCTGTATCGAGACTGGCACCGACATAAAGGCAAGTGGTACTGGTCCCACGGGACGGTCCTGCTGCATACGTGATCGGTGCTGACCAATCCAACCGCTGCGGAGGAGAAACTGGTGCCAACATGGCTCCTGGCGTAGAAGACCTCGACCTCTCTGCCTCAACAGACGGTCTAGGCCCAACCTGGACTTCTGGCTCGGAGACCTACCCCGCGAAGTCTTTATCTTCTTTGGTGCCAGGAAGAGAGAACGGTGCCGAGCCCTCAGTACCGAAGTCTGTGCACGGGACAGGGTGTCACGCATTGATGCCGGAGCACTGCGCACCGTGGAGTGGCCAGTCGGTGCCAGTTATAGAGCCGCCTCCATGAGGAGAAGCTTCAAACAAGAGTCTCGCTCCCTCTTCGTGCACGGCTTGAACGACCTGCAGATCTTACAGGCGTTTGCTAAGTGGCCCTCACCCAAACACTTTAAGCCGCTATCATGAGGGTCTCCCTTAGGCATGAACTTAGCGCATACTGCGCAAGCCTTAAAGCCTTGCGGCCCTGGCATTCCTCACTCCCGAAGGGGGGAAGGAAAACAAAGAACTTGCTAACTAACTAATTAAAACTATTTATAACTATTAACAACACTACACTAAGAGAAATTGGAACCATTAACTACTCTAAGAGAAAGACATGCTCCAATGACCGTCACGGGCGGTAAGAAGGGATTGAGTTGTGGGAGCGCCGGCAAAGGTACTTATGCTCCACCATAGCGGTGCCACTCCAGGGGGCGCCCTGCTGGTGCTACGGGTACCACTAGGGAAAACGCTCCGGAGACACGGTGCACGTGGTGCACACACCTGATTCGAATGGACATGAGCAACTACTTGAAAAAGAACTGACCAGCTTTGGACTTGGGGAAGCTGGGGGCAAAGCAGCTCCAATTGTCCGGCTGGCCAGAGCACTTCCAGGTTCCAGCTGGTGCCGGTCTATTGGGAGTGCCGGACCACTGGATGCAGAACAACTGCAGTTTTATTGTACCGTGTTGTACTCTTACTTTCCCAAAGATTCTTAGAGCAGAGATTCATGTTAATATCATAGTAAAGATATTCCATTAAAGCTGAATGTCAGAGTACTAGCATTAGTCATTTTTCAGAGTAAAATAATTTCAAGTAAAAGCAATTAAAGAATGGCAGAAGGAAGTTCCACATTAAGCTGTATTCATTTTACAAATAAAGATTGATTAGGCATGCAGGATTGAGAATACAAGCCTAGATGGACCACATCTCACAACTCCCATCAGTGAAGGTGTGCTTCAATCCATTCTGACATTTTCCAAGCCTTATACATTGTACCATTTTCATTTTTGATTGCCAGCACACATGCTTTCACTGAACCGTTCAAAAGAGAAAAACCTAGCTCTTATAATTAAAAACCCAGCAATATATATACATATAGGTAGTTGTGTACACATTGTTCCAACATTTATTACCTTGCACTTATCAAAGAATGTCATGTAGCAGTCGAGTCTCAGCTAGTGAGATGTTAGGTCCTTCTGAAATTGCTTAAACTTTTATCTAGAATGTTATTTTACTGTTTAATATAACCTGAAAAAATGGTAAACACCACAGGTTCTGGTGCAGAACTTTGGAACTTTGTCAAGAGTTTTTTGGAATTAAAACAGATGCAGTTGATAATTTTATCAGCAAGCCTAGAGAATTTTGTATATTAAAAAGTGACATTACTTTATTATAACTAGGGAAAGATGCTACAGGTCAGAGTAGGTCAACTTTATACCTGTGCAATTCCGGAATCTTCCATGTGACTGTGCCATTTACTGCTCAGTGGTTTTGTTATGCATAACTAAAGCCTCATAACTGATCATACACACAAAGGAATAAAGTTCAGCTCCCCTTAGTGGTGGTGCCTTTGCAGGGCTTAGAGAAAAAAAACACAGTAAACAATCTGATGATGAAATAACACAAAGGGAGCACAGCTGTGGAATAAAAAAGTGCTATGCAGTTTTTTTTTAATAAAGTTACTCCAGATAAGAATTGTACTGTTAATACTTTTGACTATCAAACAAAACAAATTTTATCAATTCAATTTTGAATAGAAACCCTCTGAGGCTTGTCTGTTTTTGTACAATTGTTTATACAAATTCAACAAAGGTAAAACTGCATCAGGAAGGTCTACGAAAACAACACCTTACAACAATGGCACTTATCAATGCAGAATTTTACAATCAGGAAATAACCATGTTATAAACCTTAAATGAGAACTCAACTCACACTTCAAACAAAGAGGAAAAAAGACTATGCTTGACCATTTAGTCTACTGCTTGACTCACTGTATAAATTATTTTTATATTAAGTACAAGAGCTCATGCTAGAGTGAAACCCTCCTATGTGCAAAAGCTGAAATTGGAGTTTTTTAAATTTCTGAGAAAAAGGTAATTTCTATACAGATAAAACTTGGCAGAGTGTCTTACTTCAACTATAATATACACCTTATTTTCACAACATGCTTATGTCACTTCTGAAGTATACAAAGCAAGATATAAACTTCCATTAAAACATGCTTGGGAACAAAGTATTAACCTACTTTTCCTGATCTGGGTATGTCTGCAGATGGATACTTTGTCTATGAAGTATAGGTTAAGTTCTCTCCTATTGTAAAGGATAAAAATTGGCAATCCAAAACCAAAAGACTGTTTATGCATTCAAACATTGCATAAATAACTTTTAAACAATTGTATACAAAAATAGTTCTGCATAATGTAAGATGTAACAAAACAAAATGTGTTAAGAAGGCAGAAATGCAGTGTGTGGTCCACTTTAATGACACCAACTTTTTTTGTTTGTTTTAAGAGATGAAGAGCAGAAATTAAATTTACACTACCCAAGCAGCACATGCTGTGTGGTACTTTAAATAACAGCGTTTCTTGAAGATCAGTCTTCTTCGAGGTGTGCACATGTATCATCAATAACAGTCGCCTTATGAATTTGCATAAGAGCCAGTGCAGGACATTCCAGGTAGACTGAATTAAGTGGCACAGGTTGAAATTCTTAACATGGGTAGTTTAAATTATGTTCTTTCCTTGTCAAGACTGTAAAATCCGATCTTTGATATGGATCTTTCTGGATTCCCAATTGAAAATAAAATTTCTACATGTTCTTAGTTCTTTCCCTATCCCTTGCCCCAATATTTACATGCTTGTCCTCTAACTAACTCAGTTTTTGAAGCAATTTCTCTTCCACCTGACCAAACTGAACACTCACTGACATCTCTGCTATGAACTGCTCACATCCTTCCTTGGTCACTTGCTTGCAGTACCTCAAATCGATCTGACAGATATTCCCACAACGTTTAAAGTAGGACAGGCACTGGTCAGTAACCTTATTGCAGTCTGTCAGGAAAACAACAAAGAGGAGAGAAAGTAATAGCTAGTTTTACTTAAATTGTCAATATAAGGACTATTTATACAGACTGTGACATGCCCCCATTTGCTCTTTATTATTGCACTGGTCATTAAAATCAATGAATTAAAACCCATGAGCTTGATGACAATTCTCTGATCTTTGCAGCCAGTTGTGTAACATAACTGGATAAAAATGCAAAACAAGCCAGTTTCATGAGTGGTAGAAGAGGGAGCTTAAGAGTGAAATGGAGAGGAAGGATAAAGTAGAGGGTGGTGGTTTCTAGTTAGAATACAGAGGGAAGTGAATTCTTCTGCAGAAAAGAAACTTAAGAGGACAAAAGGAGAAAATGCTGGTTGCATTTTTCTTCAGGAAGAGTCAAGTGAGCTGGCAGGAGAGGGGGAGGTGAGGGAAGAGAGTCCTATGGCTAATCTGCACTTTGTGCTCTTAGATTTCATAGACATTCTGCATCTCTCATATAAATAGGCAAAGCCTCATGCATCTCTCCCATCACATACCTGATAAGTTAATTTCAGTTAAGGAATCACGTGTGGTGGTTCCTACTGCAGTCAAGAGGTTAATAGACTGATCTGACACATGGTTACAGAAACTAAGATTAAGTCTGGAAAGCAGAGGCATGTGCCTAATGATCAATCGCAAAGAAACATCTGTAATATCCAGACCAGCCAAACGCAGCTCAACTATGTTCCGTAGTTTACTTCGGTTATCAATTTGACCTATAAGACAAAAGGGTTTTTTGTTTTTTTTTTAAGTTTCATTGCAGTTTAGCAATCCTCAGCAGATTAAAAATCAACTCCAAACGAAACACACTGTAACTTATGGTGCCAATACCTCCAATTTACTTAAATGGACAGTTAAACAAAACACAGAAGTGATTTAAGTTACCTGCTGTTTCAAGGAGCCCTCAAGGTGACCAGCACTGACAGTACAATTTTTCTCCTGTTTTTTTTATTTGACAGCACTTTACTTAAAGTCTTTTCCCCTCAGCAGTCAAATCATTTCACCCTTTTTTTGCATGAGTTTCATACAGCAATGGGAATACCCAAACCCTACTCAACAATGTGTCAAAATGGAAGACTGGGACTTATTCCAGCTCCAGTTGAGTCTGTAGCATGTGAAATTCGTTTCTGATCCATATTTTTTACGGTAGTTTTATTAATGGTTTTAATAAGAGCTATTTGTAGCCATCAGTTTGCAAAAGTCTAAATTGAACCAGTATGGGATTCCAGAAATGCAATGAAGAGTCTATTGACAACTTTAAATGTAATTATTCACAGGAAGAAGCACTATGCATTTGCAGGTTCAGATACGGCATATTTGGTACATCACACAATAGTGCTTTGAGCTAACATGAGTCCTTGATATAGCCAAGAAAACTGCTGCTCCTCTGAACTGAAAGGAAAGGATTTCCACCTTTTCATATTCAACATATATATGCTTGCAGCCTGAATGAAGGAAAGTCATTCATAGGAAAAGCATGCAGAGCAGATGGAATGACCAGAGGCTATAATTTGTTACCTAAGAACTTACCCCAGGATGTCCAGGACTGTAGCAGTTCTGGCTACACATTTCACATATGCCAGAATTCTACAGAATAGGGCCCAAATCACCAGCTAAAGTCAACTGATATAACACCAAAGAGCTTTGTTGATTTACTACAGCTGAGGATCTTGCCCCAAGAAATGTAGTGTCCCACAAATCAGCTACCAACTACTGACACATGAAAGATACTTGCCAAGCTACATTTATGAATAAATCCATCTGTTACCTGGTCTGTTATCTGTTGGTGGTGACAAGAGGTCTCTCATTTGTGCATCTTTTAATCCTTCCACCCACTGAACATCCAGGGTTCTGAGTAAAGGACAACTGGAACTACAAAGTGCAGAGACGGCAATCCACGAACACCCTGATAACAGCAGGTCTCGGAGACCTGGAGATACAAACAAAGGAAATGCCACAGTTGGTCCTAGTCCAATTGAGGTTAAATTTTAAGGAGGAATGTAACACTAGTGACAGGATCTAACACTCTAAGGGTATGTCTACACTACAATGTTAGTTCGAACTAACGGACGTTAGTTCGAACTAACATTCATAGCCACTACACTAGCGCTCCGCTAGTTCGAATTTGAATCGAACTAGCGGAGTGCTTAGTTCAAACTAGGAAAACCTCATTTTACGAGGATTAAGCCTAGTTTGAACTTACTAGTTCGAATTAAGGGGTGTGTAGCCCCTTAATTCGAACTAGTGGGAGGCTAGCCCTCCCCAGCTTTCCCTGGTGGCCACTCTGGCCAACACCAGGGAAACTCTATGCCCCCCTCCCGGCCCCGGACCCCTTAAAGGGGCACGGGCTGGCTACAGTGCCCGTGCCAGGTGCAAGCCTGCCAGCACCCAGCCAGCAGACCCTGCACCTGGCACGGCACAGAGCCACCCACCCGATGTCCCCCAGCCCACCCCCTCTTCCCAGGACCAGGCTGGCGGCTCCCGGGAGCTTGCCCTGGACTGCAACAGGCGGGCACCTTCCTGGGCTAGTGCAGACATCGTGGACCTCGTCCACGATCTCCGCACTAGGCACAGGAAAGTGGCCGTCTAGGGCAGGAGAGCTGCCAGCCTGGCCACCCAGGAGCAGGTGTGCATGAAAATCAAGGGGGTCCACTGAGACCCCCGACCCTGAGCTTACAATGGCCGTCCTGGGTCAGACCAAAGGTCCATCTAGCCCAGTAGCCTGTCTGCCGACAGCGGCCAACCCTAGGAACCCTAGAGGGGATGGACCGAAGACAGTGACCAAGCCATTTGTCTCGTGCCATCCCTCTCCAGCCTTCCACAAACTTTGGGCAGGGACACCACTCCTACCCCCTGGCTAAGACTACTCCATGGACCCAACCTCCATGACTTGATCTCACTTCCCTTTAAACTCTCTTCTAGTTGTAGCCTTCACAGCCTCCTGCAGCAAGGAGTTCCACAGGTTAACTACTTGCTTTGTCAAGAAGAACAACTTTCTCTTACTAGTTTCAAGCCTGCTACCCATTCCTTTCCTTTGGTGTCCTCTAGTCCTTCTTTATGGGAACTCATGAAGAACTTTTCTGAATGCACCCTCTCTACCCAACCCCTGCTTTTAGAGACCTCTATCCTGTCCCCGCTCCATCTCCTCTTTTCTAAGCTGAACAGTCCCAGTCTCTGTAGCCTCTCTTCATCTGGGACCTGTTCCCAACCCCTGATCATGTTAGTTGCCCTCCCCTCTCCCAGCCTTTCTCTTCCCCTCTCCCACCTCCTTTTCCCAGTCTCCCCCAGTTTTGTTCAATAAAGACAGAGTCAATGTTGGAAGAAACGTTATCTTTACTTTGTACATCAATAAGAAGGGGGGCTAGGGAAGGGTAAGTGGAAGGAGGTGAGGGAGGAATGGGGTACGAGCCCCCGATGGGGAGGACTGGGCTGGCTCTGCGGGCTTCTGGGGGTGGAAGCTCTCCTGCAGCCCCCCGATTGCCCCCTCTCCCCAGATGGCAGCCTGTGGCAAGTGCAGCCGGGCTGATGGCCGAGTGGTGTGATGTGCCCAGTGTGGGTACTCCGGGCAATCCAAGCCAGGTTTTCAAGCGGGGCACCCCTGAGAACTGTCTGTCCGGGGTGGGGGTCGGGACCCTTTAAGTGCAGCCCTCGGCTAGCCTGAGACAGCATCTCCACGCTCTAAGTCCTCCTCTGATGCCCTGCCGGCACTGTTTCCGGCCATCCTTAAGCCCTGTTCAGAGTCCACTCAATGTGGACTTGCTAGTTCGAATTAGCAAAACGCTAATTCGAACTAGTTTTTAGTTCTAGACGCGTTAGTTTGAATTAGCTTAGTTCGAATTAACTAATTCGAACTAAGTTAGTTCGAATTAACGTTGTAGTGTAGACGTACCCTAAGAGTGTACAATCTTCTGACCACAGAACTGACATAACACAGATATCAACAATGCAAGTGTCCCTGCAGTACCCTGACACTAACTCACCTTTGCTCTGGAATAGCTATATGAGGGGCCTGACTGAGTTCTCAAGTACCTTCTTGATCCTAAATTTAAGAAGCTAGCTAACATGGGGTGCCTACAATATCAACAATCACCACAACTAATTTCCAGTCTTACTGTTGCTGTAATCTATCTATATATTTTAGAAGTGTGCATCTGTCTGTTCATTAGTCCGTTTGCTCAAGAACTCCTAAATGGTAAGAGCTAGGACCACCACATTTGGTATGCAGCTTTCTCTTATAATTTCAAGCAAGGTCAGGGTTTGGTTGTGCCAGGAAAATGAGACGTGCCTGGAATCTGATTATTTTCCATCACATGTAAAGAGAGGGGTCTGATCAGAGGGACATCTATATTGCTAAATGACCACTAGGGGCAGTGAGCACAGGACTGCCAAGTGACCATAGGGGGATGGCTGCACCAGCAAGAGAGTGGACAGTTGGGGCTGGGGCTCACCATCTCGATGGCCATCAGACTAGGTATGTGGCTCCTGTGCCCCAAGCCATCCCCCTGCCTCCCTCAGCCACAAGTGCTGGACAAGAGAGGGGGAAGCCCTGCTGGCCACTGGCTACACTGCCATGGCCCCCCTGAGGTCATCCCAGGCTCAAGCAGTACAACCCCTCTCCACCAGGAGATGCCAGGGGAGGACCTGGGAACCAGGGCCTGATGACCCCTGGTCCCACACAGGAAATACTGGGGTGCTGGAAATCATAGACAGCCCATTCCAAGGAGACACTGTGGGAGGGAGGGGGAGGAGAGACTGCATTCTGAGGCTGGGGAAGCAAGCAGCCCAGCCCCATCTCCCCCCGTGAGGAGCTGCCAGGGGATCCGGAGCATTGTCTCCCCACTTCCCTGCTAAAAGCTGCCAGCTGGGGGGCTGAAAAGCGCAGTCCCCACCCTCTCTAGAAGCCACCAAGGCAGTACAACCCCTGCATCCCCCAGAAGGAGCCACAGCTAGAGTGACACTACTCTTGCTGCCAGAGGTGGCCTTGGTAACCCTCCTCTACCTACCAGCCCTCTGGTCTGAGGGCCCCTCCCCCCCGGATTCCTGCACACACCTCTGCCACCCTCTGCCCTGAGTCCTGTATTTCCACCCTCTGCTCTCAGCCCCCCTCGCCCCCCACTTCCTGCCCTTTGCCCTGTACCTCCCAGCAGCTGCTTGACTGCTGCATCCTCCCACTTCTTATCCAAGTAACACCAGGTAAATCCTCTAGAATTCTAATACTTTTTTCTGAAGCCACTTTGTATCGTTTTAAATGTTATTTCATTACACATTTCAGAGATTTTTCCTTAGTGACCTTCTTTATATCTAAATTGGGATCAATGCATCCGACACAATGTCACTTACCTGGTAGTCTATTGATAAGCCAGCTCAGTTGCTTTTTAGATATGTTTGTCCAGCTAAGATCAAGGGTTACAGGCTGTCTCCTAATAATGCCACTGAGCATAAGTGGAGTGATGGATTTACAATGGTTTAGATCTATGTTGGTCCACAATCTTTTATCACAGCACCTACAATAACACAATTGTTAATGTGAGATTTGCTTTGAATTCTGTAATGCTTTACAAATTAACAATAGCTAAAAAATCAGTATCTTTGTAACAGCAGCAGCAGAGAGATCTGTTTGAAGAGGCTCATGCACGCATGCGTTCAAGCTGACTTCCACAAGTGTTTTTAATCAAGCCAAAATAGGATTCTTTCCCAACAGATGAAACGCTGTTATGAGTGGGATTTTCAAAAGCACAGTCTCATTGTCTTTCAGCAGAACCTGTGTTCTTAAATCACTGGGGTGCTTTTTAAAATCCCATCATAAAGGCAGAACAAACCAGAGCAATTTCTTATTTCTCTTAGCCTTTGGATTTAAAGATCAGCTTTGACCCAGGAGGTTCTGCTGTTCTGATTTACCTTTTAGCCAAGTTGGTGAGTCTCGTAAGACTGAAAGCTCCATCTCTTGCTCTGCATCTCTATTTTAATCCTACACACACAGCATCTGAGTCTCTGCCCCATCCCTTCAACTATAGTGTGCTATGGGTAACAGAACCAAGCAAAAATCTTAACGAACTTGCAAGAATTACTTAGGAGGAAACATTATACTTAGTTGGACAAAAATTGTTTACAAGCTTATTATAATATCACCAAGGAATCCTCAGCAGAAGCAATTCCATGGACCTCTTTTTCCACTGAGTTTTAGTAAGTCACCCTATTCATTATTGTATAGTGCCATAACAGAGTCTGTTATCTGCTTGCCTGAGTAAATGGAGTTTTGATACATCTGAGCAACCAGCTAAGAAGCTATTTTATTGGAAGTTCAGCAAAGTGTATAAACATAGCTTTGAGATTCATAATATACATTATAGCTTGTTGTTCGTGTATGGTCATTGACCTGTTGTGCAATTTCTATACAAGCCCCAGGCAGATGCACCATAAATGGCAATACAGTAATTAGCATGGAAAATATACTTTGAGATCCTGTATCAATTAAATTGTTGTTAAAAAATAAAGGGTAGACAATATAACCACCAGGTTCTTTGCACCATGCATTCTGTATATGCAAAAATAACCTTAAAACATCTTGAAGAACCTCTTAAATCAATTAACAGGGGCAACTGGATCTCTTATCGCAATCCAAGAGGTGTTTAACAACTAGATGGAGGAAATATTTAAGTTAATGGCATGCAAGCTCCTAATGAAGTCCAGATTCAGGAACTTTACTAGTATACTGCTCTCTGTGTTTGTCTAACTCGAGGACTTTGAAACACAGTTGGCATGGATATGTTATGTGGTTATACTGCCTACCAGCCTTATCTAGGGTTCTCAAGAAAAGTCAGGACAGGTTGTGCACACAAATATCCCACCTAAAAATATTTAAACTATTTTGGATTGAACTGCACTGAAAGTGACAGCTGCTACATTTTTGTTAAAGGCACGCATTTGTGGTCATACCCTCACTCCATGTAAGCTGAGAGCATCACCTTCCCCACAAACTCCACACATGCTTAAATCCCCTCTAGAAGAAATTAGTAAGTGCTGATTAACATATATGTCTGCATGAATTAAATCACGCAGTCAGATACTATCAGCATTGTCCCCCCTCAACTCCTTACCATCTGTTCCAGGTCTTGCAAACTCTCATACAGATGCACAAGTCACTATGACTGAGGTAGCTAAAGACAGCCATCCAGACTTCCCTTTGCATCACATGGGCTGCCCCATCATCTAGGGGGAGTGAGTCCGGAGGAGGGCTGATGGGGGGTGGCCTGATTACATGGCGTTCCATCTGAATGCATTTGGGAGGAGAGAGTGAAGGTGGTGGCCGGGTAATCACCCTAGGTGTGCTTCGCAGGCTTGGCAAAAGCTGGTGCCTCAGCTCCCTGGGAGTCCCATTTAACCCTTTACTGAACCTGTGGAGTCTCTCGCTATTGCTCAGAGCTCGTTTGGGCTCCTCATTCTCGCTCTCTGGCTCAGATTTGATGGGTTGGTGATTCTCATTGGCAAGGCTGTTCTCGGTTTTTTGGATCTCCTGATTGAGTTCTTTGCTGAGCTCTTTGCTCAGTTCCTTATTTGGAAGACGCCTTTTCCGCCTCATCTTTATCTTTTTCTTGTCCCTAGGCTCAGCACTTTCAGTGCTGGGTCCCGCAGTGGGGGAGCTCGACCGTGACTGGTCACTCTCCTTGGCTTTTGGAGGTGCTTCTGGTAGATCTTCCTCAGGTTCCTGTTTAAACCGTCGCAGGGGTTTGGCCATGCCAGTTCGGTCGTCTGTAGCCTTCCACGTTCGCCTCTGAAAAGGAAGAGCAGGAGGCTTAGCAGAGCTGACAATTAGTTGGTGCCACAGTAGAGGACATGCTGTCCTGCTGCTTGCAGAGAGGGCAACAGGGTAAAGGACCACATCCAAACATTCTCTGGACTTCAGTGGAACATTAATAACTGATGGTACTATCATATCTTAAAAACAACCTGAAATGTGGTGCCCTGAACTGGACACAATACTCCAACTGAGGCCTAACCAGCGCAGAGTAGAGCGGAAGAATGTCTTCTCATGTCTTGCTCACAACACATCTGTTAATGCATCCCAGAATCATATTTGCTTTTTTTGCAACAGCATCACACTGTTGACTCATGTTTAGCTTGTGGTCCACTATAACCCCTAGATCCCTTTCTGCCGTACTCCTTCCCAGACAGTCGCTTCCCATTCTGTATGTGTGAAATTGATTGTTCCTTCCTAAGTGGAGCACTTTGCATTTGCCTTTATTAAACTTCATCCTGTTTACCTCAGAGCATTCCTCCAATTTGTCCAGATCATTTTGAATTATGACCCTATCCTCCAAAGCAGTTGCGACCCCTCCCAGCTTCATATCATCTGCAAACTTAATAAGAATACTCTCTATGCCAATATTTAAATAGTTGATGAAGATACTGAACAGAACCAGTCCAAAAACAGACCCCCTGAAGAACCCCATTTGTTATATCTTTCCAGCAGGATTGTGAAGCATTAATAACTACTGAGAACGGATATCCAGCCAGTTATGCATCCACCTTATAGTAGCCCCATCTAAGTTGTATTTGTCTAGTTTATTGATAAGAATATCATGAGAGACCGTATCAAATGCCTTACTATCACATCCACTGCTTCTCCCTTATCCTCAAGACTCATTGTCCTATCAAAGAAAGCTATCAGATTGGTTTGACATGATTTGTTCTTTACAAAGCCATGGTGGCTGTTCCCTATCATCTTATTATCTTCCAAATGTTTGTGATGATTTCCTTAACTACTTGCTCCATTATCTTTCCTGGGTTGTTTTTATTTCCCTTTTTATAGATGGGCACTATATTTGCCCTTTTTCAGTCTTCTGGAATCTCTCCTGTCTTCCATGATTTTCCAAAGATGATAGCTAAAGGCTCAGATACCTCCTCTATCAGCTCCTTGAGTATTCTAGGATCATTTCATCAGGCCCCGGTGGCTTGCAGACATATAACTTTCCTAGGAGAGTTTTAACTTGTTCTTTTTTTATTTTATCTTCTAAACCTACCCCCTGTAGCATTCATTATGTTAGGCATTCCTTCATCAGACATCTCGGTGAAGACCAAAAGAAGTCATTAAGCATCTCTGCCATTGCCAAGTTTCCTGTTACTGTTTTTCCCTCCTCACTGAGCAATGGGCCTACCCTGTCCTTGGTCTTCCTCTTGCTTCTAATGTATTTATAGAATGTCTTCTTGTTTCCCTTTATTCCTGTAGCTAGTCTGAGCTCATTTTGTGCCTCTTTCTAATCTTGCCCCTGCATTCTTGTATTGTTTGCCTATATTCATCCTTTGTAATTTGTCCTAGGATCTCCTGGTTAAGCCATAAGTGAAGAGGGATATGATATAGGTCTATAAAATCATGCCTGGTGTGGTAAAAGTGAATAAAGAAGAGTTATCTCAGAAGAAAAGAACTAGGGGTCATCAAATGAAATTAACAGGATTAAAAAAAGACCTAGATAAATTCATGGAGGATAGGTCCCCCAATGGCTATTAGCAAAGATAGAAAGTAGGGACACCGTCCCTTCCTGTTTGCCACAATCTGGGAGTGAGCAACAGGAGATGGATCACTTGATGATTTACCTGTTCATTCCCTCAGGGACACCTGGCACTGATCATTGTCAGAAGACAGGATATTGGGCTAGATGGATCTTTGGCCTGACTGAGTGTGGTTGTTTTTATGTCCTTAAAAGATAGCCACTGTACTTCCTGATATGCAATCAAGATCAGTGACTCTACTCATCCAAACAGCAATACAAGCTAAGAGCACTGAGTTACTTTGATTTAGCAAGTTTTGATACATTCTGTGCAATTACTAAGTCACATTCCTGACATACTTCTGTTCTGCTACTTATTGCTAGATGCTATGTCTCAAGGAGTGCCATGCATTCTCTCCATCTCTCTCTAGCACACTGCATGTATATACAAATGGGTGATCCCCCTGATAGCCCTGACATACTGATAGTCAGATAAGGTCTGAAGTGCTTGACAGTGGGCCTATGAAGGGGTCAGCTGGCTCCTTCTTCCCTGCTCCAGTCACTTTTCATAAACTCGAATCACACATCACTTGTCTACTTTAATCAAATCCCCATGGATGTATGTCACAGCTCCAAGAGATGTGCAATGCCATGCCAAAAAAGGGGAAGATTTCTTGTATAATTCAAACACAAGTGAGAAGTCCAGAGCTATTAAAACTAAAATAAAAAGGCACTATGGTAAAGAGGGATGAGGTCGGCAAACAGAGGTGTAACACTATAAATACACAACAGTTGTGCCAGAATTTGTATGCAGCTGCAATAAATTATAAATTGAATAAAAAGGTGTGTTCCTAGCTTTTAAATGGGGATGTATCATTATTGCACAACCGTCAAAGTTTTTTTTTTTTTTTTTTTTTTTTTTTTTTAAGCTCTACCCAAAATTAGATGGGACAGGACTACATTTTATAAGATTACAGAGGGATTAGTGAAAGATGATCAATCACTCTACCCCCACCTCACCATTCATCTATTACAGAAGAATGAAAAGTTACTCAAAAGTCAGTGACAGATACTTTACATTACTGTAATTAAAAGAAAATGTCTCCAGACTATAGTCACTTTATGGCATTCTCTATCTAGGATTCCACAGAATCAGAATCTAGGAGCTGGATAATTTAATAACCTACAACATTTATAATCATATGCTAGCTTATAAAAGTAAATAGACCACCCTTCGAGCCATCAGTGGATAACCATCAATATTGGAATAGACCTTACACCATTACACAAATACCCAGATAGCATTACTGTATGGGGAAATATTGATGTATGTAGGGAGAACAGAACATCGCTACATGACTCAGTCTATGTTTTTCACAGCAGAGAACTGTAGAACTGGAAATAAAACCAAAAAGCCTGATTGTGACATGGAATCCTAATTCTGAAGTGCAAATATGCAGTAAAAATGGCAGCAAAGGCACACTAATGGGATTGCTAAAGCAACTGCATCAAGCGCAGATGAGAGAACAAGAGGGAAAAATGTAATTAAGTACACAAAGTAAAGATGTATCAAAGTACCTTTTTCCTGAAGAGTTTCTCTTCTTTACCAAGTTTTAGCTGTTTCAGGAAAGAAAAACAAATGGTAAATGTTATCCAGTAAAAATTCCTACTATATCAGTTTTCTTCAGTTAATAACTGGTTTGCTAAGTGGTTATAGCAAACCACTATAGATTAACCCACTATAATGAAGCAGATAGATTACCCCACTATAAAATAATCAAGCCATACTTCATTTCTTGCCCTTCAGTATACTAATGGTTTTTGGTTTTCAATGGCAGAAGTCTATTAAATGAACATTTATCATCCTCCCATAATCTCCTCTCCAGTGCATTTTGGTGTCACTCTGGAGTGTCCCACATTCTGGAGACATGTAGGAAACATGTATGAGCACCATCTACAGTGAAACCTTTGTTATCCGTCACTCTGTTAACCAGAAAACTTTGTTAACCGGCATTGCCCCCAGCCACAATACTGTCACATCTTAATCTTCAAGTGCACAGGCCTGGCTTGGTTTACCATGATTGGCTTAACAATTTTTTATTTAAGATGTACTAATAATCTTTAACGCAAAATAGAAATGTGAGACCAACTGCCTCACACTACAAAACTACCAATATTATTGTCCATTGGTTTTTCCTAGGTTGATGGGGACCCTCAGAAAACCGGAATTTTTAGATAACCGGAAGGCCCTAATCCCTGAGCATGCCGGATAACACAGGTCTTACTGTACTAAGTCAAATAGTTTTTAATGCCCACGAAGGCAAGAAGATAATAGCACTGGCTAGAGACCAAACACATGTGAATGGCACTGTATATGCAGTCCCTCTACTCTGCCCTTCAACTTCAATCCCCATCGGTAACGCCTCTATTTCAAATCTTGGGCCATCCACCATAATGAATTTGTGTATGCTACAAAGCTAGTGCAGAAACTGTGACTGAACACAACTGAAATCAACACACAGTTATTCAGAGTTAAAGCCAGGTCCTCCTCCTTGCTTCTACAGACAAGCTAATCTGCAATTCCTAGATATTAAAATAATGCATGAGAAATTCAAATGCTTGCTGCCCAAATAAATTCTACAAGTTAGATTTTAAAAAGAGTGCCTAAATTGAAACTGAAAGCAGTAGATAGATTACTCCTTCTCTTTATAAATTGGGGAGAATATTATCTCTATGCTGCTGTAAGGATTAGTTACTTTACTGAAGTATTACTGCTGCTGTATGCAGTTATGATGGATAGTTAGAAAAAGCTATCAAGTGCCACCCAGTGATTAGAGATGAAAAGGGTTGAGTATTACGCAGGCATGGGCAAGATACAGCCCGCCAAGACCCAAAGGAAGGTCTCTGCCTGTTGAAGCCTGAGACTGTTCAAAATGGTGGGTGGCTCCCACTAGATTGGGGGGGGGGGGAGAGGAGTAGGGAGAGAGGAAAGAATTTTTCATGCTGCCTGCCCCCCAGGCCAATGGGAGCTATGATGATTGGCCTGGTGGGAGGGCAGCATGCAAACAGCCCCCACAGATGCCGGCTCTCCCCAGCACCAGCTCTCTTGCTTCCTCCTCACTTGCTGTTTCTTATACAAAGGCAACTGGGTGTTTTTTGGTGGGGGGGAACATGAGTGGTCAAGTAGATTAACCAATAAGCCTAATCTTATCAGCTAATGGTCTAGTCGACTACTCGTTGACATTCCTATCCTATACTCTGATCCCCTGCCCCAGGTCACAGTCTCCTCCTTCAGCCAAACTCCCTCTCAGTTCCCACACACTCTCCTGCATTCCTGGTGCCATTCTGCACCCAACCTCTGTCCCAAACAGCACACCTCCTCCACAGAAAAGTGCAGCCCTTGGCCACTTACTGAAATCTTGGAGCCCTCCCCCCCCCCCGGTCAAAAATTGCTACAGCTTTATGTAATTACGGCTAGACTGAGAAAGTTATCAAGCACCACCCAGTGCTTAGAGATGAAAAGGGTTGAGTGAAACTACTTTTGACTATCCTCCCCATTACAAATACAAGCTTAAAGTGGATTTTTCAAGTAAATTGCTAGTTCTTTGCCCAATCTTATCTAACCCTGAATAAAAAGCAAAGTTCATGTTGATAATTTTATTGCATGACAGATAATTTTCAAAAAGAAATGTCAAGGGCAATGCAATTTCCTTCCTAACTATTACTTGCTGGAAATCAAGAGACTCAAAGGATAGCTTAAAGCTGACGTGCAAGACCTAAAAGTGCCTGTGTGTGGGTGCTCATTAAGGAGATGAGGTTTTACCCTCTCATACCCGTTTTCTCATAGCAGGTTCTTGTGGTTTCTCAAATTTTCTTTTCCTTCGTATATGCACTTCATCTGACTTTCTCCTCAAAATAGAATCAACAGGGGGCTTTTTAGAAGGTTCATCAGATTTCCGCCTGGGGGTTTCTTCACATTCCCCTTTCCGTTTTGCTGCATCAGTTACTTCCTTATTATCTCTGTTCATCTTCTGTTCCTTAAGCAGCGAGCCTGGGAGATTTGATGCGTATTTGAATCCTGGTCCACGCTTTTGCTTGTACGCCAAAGAGAGAGAAAACACAAACAAACTTTATATCTTATGTCTTTTTTTGCTGTTCACTATGTATTTTATTTGAATCTTTTGTCTGGTTACATGCAGTTCATTAAATCACTAACTGGCTATTCACAAGCAGTCAAGTGTGGTAAATAATTTCAAATTCTAAGGAGTTTTTCATATATATAAAACATACTTTCTCCATATCAGATTATACAGAATCTAATATTTCACTAGTTGTAAGGGACACTTCAGATTTGGTTTCATTTAGATTTACAAAATCTAAAAAACAGCTTTTAGTTTGAATGTAAATATTCCCCCCTCTACAGGATTTGCTACACTGTTATATTTACACTCTATTAATGCATGGAATCCTCAAGTGAAATGACAGCAAAGAGGGGTGCTGGCTAACTTATTCTCTTTATTTTTGCTGAATATACAATAAGGAAAACTTGTGAAAATCAGAGAAGTTTTTAAAATAGTTTAAAATTAACAGAAAATGTGTTGGTTTGTTTACAACATGGCTTTTTAGATTAATAGGGCTTTTGTTCCATAGTCCTAACAAAACAGCAACAAAAGATCTGAATGTAGAAGATAATATGCAAGATTTAATGTCTCATGCTTATGTCATGTATTCCAGTGAAACTCACTTTCCCAGTTTTCCCTGCATGGTTGCACTTTGGACATTCCCAGCAGTTTGGCAGTTCATCGTTAACAACACCATCTGATTCCTTCACCTAGAAGGAAAGAGGCATAACCCATTTGCAATACATAGTGTTAGGTCGGAGTGCAAATCACATGCAGATTATCACCATCTAGAAGCAGTCACTACACCAACAGGGGACAGACATTTTGCATTGCTATCTTTTACCCAGGTCAGCTGTTTCTCTTCCAGCGTCTCCAAACTAGATGCACTAAAGGAACAACACTACCTTGTTTGCACTATGACGCGCATACTTCTAACCCTTTAAGATTACTGACCAAATACCAACAACAACAAAAATAAAAAACAGACTGGCAAGTTTAATACTTGAAATGGATTTTTAGTCTTGGCTTTTTTTTGGCTAAGATCAGGGATAATCCCAAATTAATAACTGACACATTTGTAGAGAAATGATTGTGCAATCATCTAATCGGAGACTGTCCCTTCTATCTTCAATTTACAATAAAGTTTCTCACTCATTTCCCTCTATCAGGCTGGCAGATAATCAGCCTTTTAATAATAACACCTAGCTTTTATAAAGTACTTTTAGTTAGTAGGTCCAAAGTACTTCAAAGCAATCAATATTACTATTCTCATTTTTGAGGTACAAATGTCTCCTTCCCCTTAACACAGAAAAATGTTTTTAAAAGTGAGGATTTCTGAATATACTTAAGAAAGCTCCTTAAAATGTTAATCTCTGATACAGACGGGAAAATAATGACAATGCAGGCTGCATCCCAAATGCCACTAAAATGGAGATTACCAGGTCACGACCAGGGGACAGGGTGAAACTTTCATTCAAAGTTAGGGTGTGCCTAGCAATTTTACTTCACCCTTCAAAATTACCCATTCCTTCTTCATCAATTCAATAGGTACAATACAGAGAAGAAAAATTTATTTCATTCAGTTTATTTGTGTTTGTTTTGTTTTTTAAAAGACAGTCTCCAAAACTACATTAAGGACTTTATGGTATAAGTGGTGATACGATCATGTCCCCAAAAAAGCTAATAGAATATAATTTTCATAAGCCCTTAAATCACTTTTGAAAGTGAGACTTAGGTTCTTTTGAAGATTGCACCTTTAGTCTTATTTTAGCAATGTCAACATGGAATTAAACAACAGCATAGGGATGGGGTTGAGGAAAGACAATGGTTATGGAAGTAAGAGTACACGGTTACTCATTTATAATAAGTTCATACCTTTAGTCAATTACAAACTGAAATGCATGAGAAGATTTATATGAAAGCAAAATAGCTTGGCAGACCAGTGTAAGGACACTGAATGCATAGGGGCTCGTTGGAAGCAAAGCCAGTAAGCCATCCAAGCTAGAATCAACAGCAGAGTAAAGAACATAAGGGGTCTGAATGTGAAATAGCAGCAGCGCTATACACGGCTTGAAAGACTTGTACAGGTTTTGTTAAAGAAAAGTTTCTCAACGTTTTTAATTCAGTGAATATTCTCCTGCAGCACTAGAAGAGATGTAGCCTGGATCCTTGAACCAGGCAGAGTGTGACAGCTCTAGTTTCACTAGCCAGTAAGAGTGAAAAGTTAGTACAGGCAGTCCCCGGGTTACATCAATCCGACTTACGTCAGATCCCTAGTTACAAACGGGGGGAGGGGGATGGAGGGGCAGCTAGTGCGGGGTGCCCGGAGGCCGCAGCCCGGCGCAGGGCCAGGTGTTTAACGGCGGAGGCGGATTCCCCTTTAAATCTCCCCGCCTGCCCCCCCTCCCCCCGGTCTCCCCCTTACCACAATGCACCGGGCGTGCCGGGCTCCCTCAGCGCTGCCTGAATGGAAATGCTGCCGCCGGGGCGCAGCTAGTGCAGGGTGCCTCCCCCACTGTCGCTGCCTCCGGCGGCGTTGGGGGCGCTTCCCCCCAGCAGACCAGGGCGACGCGGAGCTAGCGCCCCCCCTCCCCAGCAGACCAGGGAGACGCGGAGCGGCTTTTCTCGCCGCGGAGGACGCGGGCGGTGGGACCAACCCGGCAGCGCCCCAGCTGCTCTGTCCCAGGTGTCCAGATTCAGCCGCTGTTGAAACTGACCAGCAGCAGCTGAATCGGAGACGCCTGGGACAGAGCAGCTGGAGTGCTACTGGGTTGGTCCCGCCACCCGCATCCTCTGTGGCGAGAAAAGCCGCTCCGCGTCTCCCTGGTCTGCTGGGGGGAAGCGCCCCCCGTGCTGCCGGAGGCGGCGACAGTGGGGGAGGCACCCTGCACTAGCTGCGTCCCGGCGGCATTTCCATTCAGGCGGTGCTGAGGGAGCCCGGGGCACGCTTGGCCCCAGCCCCAGAGACCGGCCATGGGGGGGCAGGGGAAGGGGATGCGAAGCACCGCAGGGGCCGCTTTAAAAAACTTCCCGCGCCGAGGCCAACTTACATCCAAATTCAGCTTAGAATACCAGTTCCGACTTACATACAAATTCAACTTAAGAACAAACTTACAGTCCCAATTTTGTACATAACCCGGGGACTGCCTGTAATTCTTTTCTGTTTGGTCCTTTGTGTTGAAGAGCCCTTTAAGTTTTAATAATTTTAAGCACTGTAAGCAAAATGGGAGGAATTTCAAACATTTTTATTTTGACTGTATCACTTAAACCATCCTTCCCTCTTCACAAGGGTGGGAATGTGCCACAATGAGTTTATGTAGGTTCGCCAACTTTACGAAAAACCCCAAGAGGAGTCAAGTCAGAAACAAGGTATTTTTTAATAGATCAAGTTTGACCTAAATGGAAGACAATGGTATTTAGGCCCCTTTCCGTGAGGTTTAAGGCACTGAACAGATGTGGGAAATTGTAGGCAAACTAATGAGACACACAAACCTGCCACTGAATCTGTCTCAAAGCAAGCAGGGGGTTGGTGTCTAAATCACAGCCTGTAGCTCCTTCAGTAACAAAGGTCCAGCATGAGGACAGCAATTCTAGGTATCTCAATGTGGGTACAGCTATGCAATCATCCTATTAAAGTTTGTGAGAATCACAAGGTATTGTTTTTCTGAAATCATTAGGCAAAAAGCCATGTTCCACTGCAGTGCTGGAATAAAAAGGGAGTGACAAGTGGCTAATGAAGAGCACTGGTACAACTGTTTGCATAAAGAAAGGTCTTAGATTCCATGCCTGTTTCTCTACCAGTGCACCTAATGCCATTCATCCTCTAATTCATTAGAACTAAATTCATTTGCAAGGTTTGGAAAAAATACATGCCCTCTCTTCCCCCAATACCACAATTTGATGACTAAGAGGGAAAGTAAAGTGGGAACATTCTTTTATTAAGAAAAAACTAAATTTGGTTCCTTACCTATCCCTTTTAAGACATCTGAAAACACAGTGAGTCACCAACTTTAACAGCATAATTTGGAACATGCTCAATCAATTGACTTAATCAGCATGGATTACACTTTTTTTAGGAAACAGTAAAGGATATGCAATAAGGATGCTAGTTAGGTTACGTCTTCAAACTGTGGGGGTGATCCAAGTTCCGGAGTTTAATACAAGTCTAGTTAAGACCAAAGCTCTCTGTGCAACTGTTTTCTGAGCCCCACTCAGAGGTTCAGAGCTCCCCCAAGGGCACAGGGAGCTCAGCTGATTGGCAGGGGGAGGGGCATCTTGCTAAGCAGCAGCTTCAAACGGGAGCTGCTGCATGCTTTCCAGTGTCAGTAAATATTGTATTAGTCATGCTTTCCTTGCAAATACTATTTCTAGTTGACTCAAATTTGTTTAGCATTTCAAAGCTGAGCTATGTGTGGATAATACGCATTTTGGTATGTTTACTAGCTTGAACTGTTAGAAAGGATGATGATACATATACTACAAGGGTAATGTTAATTCTCTTTTTTATTTGATTTTATATTAAATATCATAAGCATTGCTCCTTGTTAACTATCCCTTTTTTAATGTTTTCTTCTACACATATGGGCTGCTTAATAATATATATACACACACACACACTCTGTATCTATAAAAAAGTTTTTCCTATGGGATGACAGAGTTACATCATCATGTCACTCTGCATCCTATAGGAACATGCCTCCCCAGCCAGGCCCTTCCCAGGGCCCATGTGGAGTACTGGGGATGCTTACGGCCCCAGCTCTCCTGCTCTCCTCCAGGGAATGAACGGAAAAGCTGGGCCTAGGGTATGCCGCTTGGGATCTGCCACACCTCTCTGTGGCATCCTCCCTGGGGGAAAGCCAGGCTGGAATGGCTCGGGACTGACCCCTTCTCGATGCACTTGGGAAAAGTCAGGCTTGGCCTCTCCTGGTGCATGGGGGGGAAAACCAGGTCTAGGAGTTGCACCTGGCACATGCCCCAGCCCGGCCTGGCCTGCCCACTGGGATTAGAACTGGGCCTGGCGCACACCACTGCCTAGCCACTGTAGTTAAGGTTAGGCCGTAGGGATAGGGGTGGGGATGGACGAGGGGGCCTTGTCTAGCAGAGGAAAGAGGAGGCCCAGGCTAGCAGGAGGGGAGGAGGAAGTGGGAGAAGGGGGGACCTTGCTGGTGGAAGTGGGGGGTGGAGAAAGAAGGGGAGCCTGGCTGGCACGGCAGGAGGAGGTAGTAGCAGCACTTAGCTGGCTTGGCTGCAGTCTGGCCCTCCCCAGTTGCCAGGGGTAAAGCCAGGATTGGCTACTCCCTGTGACGGGGGGTTGGTGTGCGCAGTGAACAGGGGCACAGCCCCCATGTGCACATAATTTCAACCCGCCCCAGGATAGAAAATGTCAGAGGGAACACTGGTTAAGAATCACTAAATCCAAGTCAAAGAGTGTCCCGGCAACATCTGGTACTCCTGCTCTTTTCTGGAATAAGGGAAGCTGACGGGCATTTGCTTCCATCAATCTCCCACTGTAGGGACACTGCCAAGCTCAGCTTAAGGTAAGCCACATATTTTACTTAGCTGGAGTAAAATACTTTAAACTGAGCTTCTGCCTCTAGTGTAGACCTGGCCTTAAATTCTGTTTAAAATCCATACATTCTCTATGGAAATGGACAAAGCAGAAATGGCTGTGTCAACAGAGGACACACCTAAGCCATAATCACCCAGACACTCTCTCCTTGGATACTTCGTTCCTGAGAAAAACGAGAACATGACTACAACTCCCCTAGCCTGCGACATAATCCTTCATAAATGGAACTGAGATTGACTTTGGCAGTCCCACTGGTATGCTAATGTGGTCAGCACCTTAGGGACTCCCTCCAGTGTCTCAGTTGGAAAAGTCTGCTTGATGTGGTTATAAAAGTTCACATGCTGCAAGTAGGTTTTAGGTAAGAGGAAACCCTTCCCGTCCTCATGCAACCAAGCTAGGAATTTTGAAAAGGGTGGGCTTTCTAACTTGGTACAGTCTGAAAGGGAGTGGAAATGTCAGTGAGAACATGCTTAATGAACTGTTCCCACCAGAAAAGCATAGGAAGTGCTGTGGAATCAGCTTACCAAGACTGGGCTCTGAGAACAAGTCTCTCCCCAGAAAGATCAGACATAATGGAAATTTAAGAGTCCAAGCAAGTTCACACTCTTTACTGATCCCAACCATTCTTGTTATTTTTCTCCCACAAGGAGTTCATTTTCAGGTCTATAGTTTTTTCCCCCCCCCAAAGATGGCATCCAAGACCAACATACACAGCTGCCTATTTACTGTTACTTTTTCAAGCATGACTGGAAGAAGAACCTTCTATGATTGGAGACCCTAGGTGCTTGCATGAGAGGTCATAAAGGGGGTTTCACACTATCAAGTTATTTGTATTGTAGTGGGGGCTACTACAATACATTGTGGAGCCCTGTCATGGTGCTATGCAGTGCCCAGGAACAAAGAATAAATGCAAAGAGCGGCTCCCATTGCATCATCTTCTCTCTACCTTTCTCCTTCACTGTACACTCTCTTTTTTGGAAGCTCCTAAATCCCCGGTGAGATGGTTTTCTTTTCATCAAATATATGTACTAAAACAGGCATCTTGAACAGACCACCTACTGCAGTGTTTCTTAAATTATGTTCTGTTGCACACTGGTGTGCCGTGAGGCAGTCGGAGGTGTGCCGTGGAGAACAACACAGAATTCAAAATGGCCACCTTCCCCCCCAACTTTTTTTTTTTTTTTTGCTCAAAAAAAAAAAAAAAAAAATCCTTGGTGTTCCCCATAAAAAAAATTGTTTGGTGTTCCTCGGTCTTAAACAGTTTAAGAAACACTGACTTACAGAAGAGGCACTGGAGGATACACCACTGCTATAAGTCCCCTGCAATTCTGAGAGTTCCAGAGAAGCTGGAGAGAGATATAACACTTTCTGAGAACAAGGACCATGCTAACATGGTATTTCAAGCCAGGGACAGACAAAGGGAATCCTATAGGGCATTATCTGCCAGCTGTTTTGCTTGCAAAAACAAAGCCAAAAGCCCACACCTATTTACCAAGGTCAGAGCTGCAAATAGCTCACGTTTCTGAATTTTCATAAACACTGGAAGTGATTTTTCTATGCTGCCAAACCAGCACTCAGCTGGGTATTCTCTGGTCATGAATATACATGACAGCAGCAGTACTTGCTGATCCACATTCTGCATAGCTAGCTCACATGTCAGGAAACCCCAAATTTAGTTTGGGGAAAATAATGTTTCAACTGTCACTAAACAGTGAGTTTGTCCTGCAGGATAGATCTTGAAGAATGTTGTTTATTCTCTTGGGATGCGTCTACACAGCAGGGCTTAACTCGAAATAAGCCACACAAATTGAGCTACGTCAATTGTGTAGCTTTTTTCGAAACTGGAAGCATCAACATAGCACTTCTTCTGAAATAGAGCACTCTTCCTCCGACTTCCCTTACTCCTCATGCAATGAGGGTTGCAAGAGCTGGAGTAAAAAGACCTCTAGCTTGATAGTATTTTGACATTATTTTGAAATAACAGTTTGCGTCTACGCAGCAGGCAAAGTTATTTTGAAATAATGCTAATTATTCCAAAATAATGTTGCTGTGTAGACATACCCTTAGGGATGTTGACTAGCTGACTACCCAATAAGCAGGCAGTAAGGGAGCAGGAGAGCAGGAGCCTATGCTGAGGTGAGCCAGCTTAAAAGCCACTTCACTCTAGCACCATCTTCACAGAGGGGCACGAGGAGGAAGAGGCACAGCGGGGGGACTGGACACAAGCCAGGAATCAGCTGATTTCTGGCTTGCACCTGGTCCCAGATGCTATGCCTCTGCTTTTTAAATGGAGTAAGAGCCACCTAGCTTTTAGTCCATTTAAAAAGCAGAGGCACAGTGGGGGACCGGGCACAAACCGGGAATCGGGATTCCTAGCTTGTGCCAGGTTCCAGATGCTGCATCTCTGCTTTTTAAATGAAGTAAGATGCTCCATTTAAAAGACAGAGCCACAGTGGGGTTAGCTGCTGGGATGGGGAACTAACCTTGCAGCCACTCTGCAGTTTCCCCCAATCAACTAATTGAGTAATTGATGGAAATTTCTTGACTACTCGATTAAATTAATATCTCTATACTCTGTGAAGTTATAGGGCTGGACAGAGGAAAATTTGGATTAGTCTGGGGATGTGAGTTTGGTGCACTGCAATAGCAAAGCAGTGCTTACTGCAGGTTAGGACTAAGGTGCCCTGGAGGAAAGACTACAAACTCCATCCCCTGCTAACCACTAGCTCCAGTACAGTGCTATCACTCTTTTGCTAAAACATAAAGGCCTTATTGTCAGAAATGTTGAGCAACTGCAGCCTACCCTCCTACCCCCAGCTGTGACAGCTGAGTGCCTCTGGGTAAGGAATGGCACAATTTTCAGAGATCAGGGAGCTGAAAAACAGCACAGACAGCATTATCCAGAGCATGGGGTTCCCAAAGTCTGGAATAAAAACATTCTTCTGACATGAGTCCCTGTGAGTCCCACAGGCACAAAGTCTGCCTGTAGGGGATATTGGAAAACAGTTAATTATGGCAATACCAAAACCATTTTTAACCATAAATTGGGATGATGATGATGAAGATGATGAGGGAGACAATGTGCATAACACTCCCAGAATCAGTTCTGGAACAGAGGGACTCAGAAGTCTCCCAATCAAGAAGATGCAAAAGCCCACAAAGAGGATAATGAGGATGGGATTTGCAATTATGTTCAGCATTGACCTAACTATTCCCTTTGAAGGCAGTAGCTGTTGACGTCAACAGGAGCTGAGTTAGGCTAATGCTTAGAACATCTGAAATCTAAAACATACCTGTTGTGTGCCCTAGTGACTACGGTCTTTGCCTTGTGACACAGGTAGTGCTCGGAAAACTCAATGAGCTCAGAGTCAGCCTCTGCTGAACACAGGTTCTGGACAAATACATGAACTAAGCTACCACTTGTCCTTTCTGAGGAGCAGGAAGGTTGTTGTAAGTGTGGGGATTGTGGTTTTTAACTCATCTAAAACAGATTTTTTATGAACAATCTAGCCTTTTGACTGTCCTAACCTTTTGCTGACCTAAAGAAGCCATCTCTTTCTCTCTCTCAAACACAAATGCGCACGTATTTGTACATGGCAAAACTACTCTGTAGATTAAGGTGAGAGACTACAGCATCTTTTATATCGTCTGACTGCACCCCAAGTGCAAGATCCTGCTTCTACCCCATTCACAGTGTTTATGTCTACCCTAAAATCAGAGACCTGTGGCACAATCAAGGCTGCCTCGGGTCAACTGGCTCAGGCTTAAACTATAAAATTGCCGTGTAGATGTCTAAGCTCAAGCTGGAGCCTGGGCTCTAAAACCCTTCAAGAGGGGAGATCTCAGAGTCTTGTCTCCAAGCCATGCTCGAACATCTGCATTATTATTTTTAGCTTGCAGCCTCAGCCCCATGTCTGAGTCAGCTTTCCCAGGCTCTAAGACTTGGTGCCCTGAGTATTTTATATCAGTGTAGACACGCACAGTCTGTCCAGAGTCCTCATGCTCAACTCTGGGCCAGAGATCAACCTTGTCCACATTTGCCTGGAACATAAGGGACAACAAATCCTTCACCCTACTCACGTCCCAAGTTGGGCCTCAGATCACCCTACACCTGTGGTGTCTAACATGCCAGCCACTAGCCATATATGGCTATTTGGCCTATTGAATGTGTCTAGTTCGCTATAACAGTAGCCACTATACTGGTGACTTCAGAACTGGTTGGACACCACAGCCCTATATCCAATTGGGGAAGGAGCAGGGATATCAAATGAGTATTGTGTAAACATCTAATCTCTGAATTTATTGGCAGCTGCACTTTTAAACACAGGGGAGCAAGTGCTCTGTAAGATGCAGCAGGCGGGAGGAGGAGAGGGAGACAGGTCCACAGGAGCCTGCACGTGTGTGTATTGGCTCCCATCTCTCCTCCTTCCTGGGATTCTGCCTTTGTGCGAGGACAGGGTGGTGGTAACGGTGTAAGGAACAGGCAGAACTGTGGGTGCCAGCTTAAAAACTGACTCCCCATGGGCACCAGCTCCCGCCTCCCTGCCCACTTGGGTGTATGGGGAGTGAGGGGGCTGCATGTAACCATTAGGATTAATCGAAGAGCCCAGGCTTATCTTTTAATCATGTAAACAGCTACACACAAATATCCCTAACTGCATGCATGTCCTATTTTACAACCAAACCATGCTACAGTAATCCATCTAAACAGACAAATTCTGTTTCCTTCCTATAACAGCTGGGTTGGCTTGGTGGAAGACACACATTTACTTTCATTGGTACAGGAAGGAGCTAGATGTTGGGTTAACGCTGGAATTTTCACTAAGTCTTCCCAAACTGACATTTAAATTTCTCTGAAGGACAATGTTCTAATATTCTAATTTCCAACGTGCTTTGTTTACATTAGGGATGTTAAAGTGTAACCATTAACATGGCTAACTGATGAGCCTGGGTTCAATGGTAATATGCATGGGTACACACAGCCCCTCCTAATCTCTCCATGCTTCTGCCTCTAATACACTGTAATTTTCAGTGGTTACATGATTACATAATTAAGCACATTTTAACATCTCTAATTTAAATAACTTCAAAGGTCTCAGAAAGGTTTTAATTCACAAGTTCAACTCCTTACTTCGAAGTTATTTATCTAAGAAGATGAACTTTTACTTATGTCAAACACTAAGCAGATTGAAGAACTTTGAAAGCTCTATTGAGAAGCAGGGAATTCTCTTCTTATAGGGATAAAACAGCTACTAAATCCTTTTGATTAATACTCCCTTCTTAGAGAGTGCTTTGGGTTCCCAGGATGCCAACCTGCACCTTGAACCAACTAGGGAGGTAAGCAACTTACTGACTACTCAATAAGCAAAAGCTCAGTCAGTCAGTCGACACAATGATTGATTAGTTGCTTTCCCCCCTTATTGCCTCTATGACAAAGAAGCAGCAGGGGGAGGGAAGAAGTAGGGATGCTGGAGGGAGCCAGCTTAAAAACAGATTCCCCCCAGCTGCAGCGCCATGGGAGGGGGAAGGGGCACAGCAGCAGCCAACTTTGAAATGTACAAGAGTCCCTGCTGGGGCTCTTGTACAAAACCAGCACCCGCATGCAGCCTAGGGTCAGCGGGGAGTCCCTTGCTGACCCCAGGCTCCACATGGGCCCTTCCTCTTTGAAATGCACAAGAGCCCCCGCAAGCCCCGGGCACCATGCAAGTGCCAGCTTTGAAATGTACAAGAGTCTCCAGCGGGGGCTCTTGTGCATTTCAAAGAAGAAGTGCAGCATGCAGCCTAGGGCCAGTTCCCTGGCTGAGTTCCCTGCTGACTCCGAGTTCCCTGCAGACTCCAGGCTCCATGCAGCACCTCCATTTTGAAATGCACAAGAATCCCAACTTTGAAATGCACAAGAGCTCCCGCTGGGGCTCTTGTACATGTCAAAGGCAGAACACAGAAGTGCCTATCGACTAATCAAAGGAAATCCCATTGACTATTCAAATAGTTAATTAATCGAAATTTAACATCCCTAGCCAACTCTACATTCTCATTTAGTTTCACAAAAAGGCTTAAGCATTTAGAAGTGACTGTGTCTGATTTTCACTACTATCAGAGTCATTTTCTTGGACTCACCTTCAGGCATCCTGGGTGTATTATTTCATTACAAATGGAACATTCCATTAGCATGAGATTAAACTTGCCCTCCTCCTCTTCCACAGTGTCCTCTTTTCCAGCTTCTCCGCACACTAGACACACAGCAGTGTGAGGCAACACCGGCTGTTTGTACAGATGAAAAAGAGATTAGAGCATAGGTAACATAATGGAGAAGTCCATCAAGACTATATCTGAAAAATTTCACAACAGTTTGTGTTTTGATTGTTTACTGATGAATATAACTGGATGTCAACAACAACTGCCCCTCCTATAAATAAAGACAATGCTGAAACATTTTGTGTTCTAACACAACAAGTAGTGAATGAGATTCAGAGGGCCAGGATCATCCCTCCCCAGTGTAATATCATGAAAGCCAATGGACAACCTGAGGGATGAATTCTGCCACCTAAGTACATCAGCACATAGACCCTGATCTTAGAAGTCTACAGTAGACAGAATCAGAGCCCTGCTTATGAGTTACTGTACTGTACTGTAATAAAGTGACACAGAAGAGAAATTAGTACATCAAAAATATTGCTCTGTTATACCTCAACCTCTCTTGGCATGTAGGCAGCAACCCTATTTTACAGAAAGAGCACAGGAAGGAAATCAACCAAGGGCACAAAGCAAGTCCATGGCAACACCATGACACTCTAAACTCTTAGCTCTAATCACAATTAATAGTTATACATAGTATCACATACAGGCCACTCTCAGGGTTAGGATACCATTTTGTAGGCACTGTATAAAAACACAGGACAATAGGAGGCAATGGGGTGAATTCCTAGCAAGTGGAGATATTTTTTCTTCCAGGTCAGATCTCAGAGAAGATGCTACAATTGTCCACCAAGATTAATTATTTCTGTTACCTTGGTGAGAAAGTGCCAAATGTCAGTATAATTAAGAAACTGTCTTTTGCCCTAATAAAACACACAACTGTAGCACTGACCACCTCAGACGTCATCCAAGAGGCACATACCTAGGACCTCTTGAGTCATGAGCCAAAAGGCACCTCCCTCTTAGTCCAGGCTCTTGCAGACTCAATCTCTACAGCTGGCCCAGCCACCACAAGTGGAGGAAAATGTGCCACACTGAGCAGACAGGGGTTTTCCTGGTTTGCTGCAATATGGTGTAAGTCTTGTGACGAGGGGGGGAACCAAGACATGCAAAAAATGTGGTTCCATATGAAATGCAATCAGCTAGATTATATATCACTACCTGTCTATGAAACACTCAAGAGCTGAGAACTAGGGATGTAAATCGTCAACTGCTCCATCATCAGTCCTTGTATAAAAGACACAATGTCTAGTGAGGAACTTGAGACATTGTTACAATGTTCAAACTGAACCATTTTAAACTGCAAACATACAATTCAACAGGCTTTCTTTGCTTTAGATAAGCTGGGAGGAAAAACGTGACATTAAAGATACTACTGTTCAGTCTGCCTTATACATTGAAGCTATGTTCTTGCATGAAAGCAGCCGCTCTTGCACAAAAACATGTCACCTGTCTACACTGGCCGCGTGTTCTTGCACAAGTAATCTGATGTACTGTAGAAAAATCAGGGCTTCTTACACGAGAACTCTGATGTTCCCTCTCAGGAAGAAGCCCTCTTGTGCAAGAGCTCTTCCAGAAGAGGCCAGTGTAGACAGGCAACATGAATTTCTTGCGCAAGAAGCCCTTATGGTTAAAATGGCCATCAGAGTTTTCTTGCGCAAGAGAGCATCTAACACTGCCATGGATGCTCTTGCGCAAGAAAAGTGTAGATGCTCTCTCGTGGAAGAGTTCTTGCGCAAGAAGCTGCCAGTGTAGACGTAGCCTGACACTTGATGTATTAACTTTGGAAACACTTACCATACCAATAAATACTTAGCCCTTATACAGGACATTATCTTCAGAGATTAAAAAAAAATAATTAATCCTCACACACACAGGGAGAAATTATAATCTCCAGTCTGCAATTGGTAAAGATTGACAGAAGGTAAATTCAAAGCCACAGAAATTCTGTCACCTTGAAATTTTTGTATTGCAAGTAGCTGCCATGCTTGTAACACACTATGTCCATGGTTACCAACACATTAATCACGATCGACTGGTCAATTGCATGGGGCATGACCAGTTAATCATGAGATGTTCCAGCCCCCATCCCCATTTTCCCCAACTCCCACAAAGGAGCCTGTGCTGGTGCTACAACCTCCTGGGAAAATGGAGCTAGCGCTGGCTTTCTGCTGCGTGGCGGGGGAAGCCCCACAGCTGTGTGCCAGATCTGGCATCTCAGGAAGTGCGTGCTGCTCCTCCTCTGGAGCACTTCCTGAGAAGCAGGATCTGGCGTGCAGCTGGGGACTTCCTTTCCCCTGCTGCCTGCCTTCCTGTGGCAGAGGCTGGGAGTGGGGGGAAAGGGAGAAGTCCCTGGCTGCGCACCAGATCCGCCTTCTCAGGAAGCATGCCTGCTGTTGTGAGGAAAGGAGGAGCAGCGTGCACACTTCCTGAAAAGTCGGATCTGGAGCACAGCTGTGGGACTCTCCCCAACCCGTGTAGGAAGGACGGAAGGCAGCATGGGGAAAGAAGTCCCCAACTGTACGCTAGATACAACTTCTCAGGAAGCGCACCAGCTGTTTTGGGGAGGGGAGGGGAGGAGCAGCGAGCATGCTTGCTGAGATGCAGGATCTGGTACACAACTTTGGGACCCCTATGTACTGGCCGAGCTGTCCCTGCTTCCTCCCCAGACTCCCACCAACACCCTACCCCTGCCCCCACCAGCACCCTGCCCCCTGGCCAGACCCCCCAATAACACCCTGCTTCTGCCCCCTCTCTCCTAGCCAGACACCTACTCCCAGCTTGCTCCTGTACCCTACTTTCCACCCAGATTCTGCACCCCATTCCCTATCCCAGTCTCTGGCAGCCCTGTCCCGCAGACTGGATCCCTCATTTTTGGCCCCACCATAGAGCGTAGAGGGGCTCACAAAATCCACTAACCCTGGAACCCCAGAAGAGTTAATCTGGCCTGAGGCCTTAAACGTCAGTCCTACCTACCCACCCCCCATGGAGCTGGAGTACCAGGAGAGGGAAGTGTCTTAGTTGGGGCCAAGTCAGCGAGGCTTGGGGGGCTTTGAAGGGGTTGTTTTTTAGCATCTTACTTGTGTGGTCCCTGACTGATTTTTCTGTGGGTCAGTGGCCCCTGACCCAAAACAGGTACCCTGCCCCTCCTATAAATAAAGACAATGCTGAAACATTTTGTATTGGACATAATATTTATTTGAAATCAAGCCTGGCCAACAAGCCCCCAATTGGGGCCAAACCCCCATCTGGCCACAGTATCATAACATTCCAGCATCCCTCACAAACTCCAACCCGGAACCCATCATACACCAGAACCCCCTGCCCGGAGCCCCTCACATCCCCAAACTCCTGCACCTCCACATCCCCAGTCTTCTGCCACAACACTCCTGCACCATCCACACACTCCAAACCTGTGTCCATCATACTCTGAGCTTCCCTGCCCTGTGCTTCTCATACACCCCAAGCCAAATTCCTGTACCCTCACATCCACAAGCCTGCAGTTTGCTCAACACCCCAGCACTCCACTTGACTGCAACACTCTCCAGCCTGGAACCCCCTCCCTGAGCCAGCATTCTCTTCTCCACCTCCTCCTGCATCCAGATTCCCTCCCAGAGCTTGTACCTCTCACCCCCTACCCAACACAAATCCCTCATTCCCACCCCCGAGCCCGCACCTCCTGTCTCAACCCAATGAGAGTGAGTAAGGGCGGGGGGCGGAAAATGATGGAGAGATGGGGAACAGAGAAGGTGGCGCCTCAGGGAAGTGTAGGGGTCTTGAGGAAGGGATAGGGTAGATCTTGGCTTACCCTGACATTTAAAAAGTGGATCTTGGGTGTAAAAAGGTTGGAGACCACTGCACTATGTCTATCCACAAAAGTACTTGCAAAACCACACAGATACTGTCAGCATTATTGTAATTGTACCTGTTTGGGGCAAGGAACTTCAGTTCTGTATCCTGCCCCAGATCACCCTGCACCATGGAAATGCTCATGTGAACAAAGGGCTGGTATTGCAGCTGAGCCATAACAATTGGCCTTCCCAGCTTATTACCCCTGCATCATCCTAAAAAACCACTCTGTGGAGCACCTTATGCACTCAATTCCTCTGGATCTGAACTATTGAAGCTTCTGTCATTTCACATAGATTAGTTTTCTGTTGTATGAAGTGCAGTATAGGTTCTTTTAAGGCTTGTAATATTATTAAATCTCAGTGCTCTTTATACAATTGATATTTTTACACTGGAACACAAAAGTCTATAGACAACTCTCAAAACTGTGGATTATTACTTCCACAAAGCCTCATCTTGAGGACCTGTGCTAGAAACTGTGGGATATGTACTCTCAATGCACTGCCACAATTAGAGGACACACTGGCCAAGTGTATACAAGACACAATGGCTAGTGGGGACATGATGCATTGTTATAAAGTACAATGGTTCAAAATGAACCATTTTAAACTTCAAGCAGACAATTCAACAGGCTTTCTTTGCTGCAGAAAAGTGGAAATAAAATTCTCATTACTACTAACACCAATGTAATTTCCTCAGAGCAGATAAGGCCCCAGAGTCCATGTCCATGCAGGGAATAAGGAATCCCGAACCTGTGCTCAGACTAGAGATGTTAGATAGCAGGTAACAGAATAGTCGAGTAACTGACTGAATTATTTGTTTCATGCCTATAGTGCTGGGAGACTATAAACTAAGATCAGATGGAAGCCAATACAGAAGAATTATCACCACCAATAGACAATGTGCCTTCCCTTAAAAGAAAAGAAAAAACAAAAAACAAAAAAACAGTAATAATAGCTGGCAGTGCCTGATCCCAGCAGAGATATGGCCTTTGAATCCATCAGAGGAAACTCTCAAGATTACAAATATAGCTAACCACAATTAAAATTGCAGAGAAATCCTGGAGTTTCTTCTGTCAAAGACTGGAGCCATGGTATCTACCCCTGTAACAACGCAGCACCGCAGTGTGAAAGGAACAGCTGAAGAGGCGGCAAATTCAAATCTGGATCTGGTTTAGCTTGAGATTCAGATTTCAACAGTGCCAAAATGGCGGATTAAAGTCTCCTAAGATTTCCATCTTTATAGCACAGGTGGCAAGATTAATTATTCTTATGGATCCTGGCAAGATCCAAAGGAGAAGACATGCCTGTCTTCTCATTCTCCCCACATACAGCCTTTGCTCTGAATCAGACTTGAATTTTCCTCTATCCTGAAATTCAAAGACCTTCTTATTCAAGTTGTGAGTTCTGGCACATTTCTAATAATCCTCTCTTCACACTGCCACCCAAAAAACCTACTGAGCACTCAAAATAACATTTTAAAATAAGGATGCGGGAGGGAGAGGGCGGAAAGAGCTCTGAGAAGGATCTCTCAAATGGGAGGCACAGCTTGCTTTGCCAACTGCTTTTAAAATAGGAGAGATGACCTTTGAGGAGTGTATTTTATAGCCTATGTCTAGTCACCTTGGACAGTGGGATCTTAGAAAAATGGGTGGGCACATTCTGACACTAGCCCCCAGAACAAAGCTTGACAGTTTGTCTCAAGAGAGCCATGGCTACAAGTGGACACTTACCGCAATGCACTGCCTCATAATGCAGGACTGCTTCATTCTTCCAGGCCCACCAAACTTCTTCATGTCTTTGCAGAAGTGACACTCGCCGCACTCTGTACGTAGGCAAGCCTCGCACTTGCGGCATCGCGTCCTCCTCCGACGTGCTCCTGCAGTCGTCCGATTAGCAGCTAGCTTCACTGCAGAGGCAGTGCCCAGTTTCCCTTTGGGTCGTCCAACTGCCCTGTTCTAGAAATACGAGCAACATGGGATGAATATCTCATTATATTTTACTTGGGAAAAAAATTATTATATTGATGCCATGGTCTCCTAGATATAAAGATGACAAGTGCATTAGATATATAGATAGATAAAGAATACTGCACGTAAACAACATAGCCCTTACAGTTATCAACACTCTCAACATCCTTTGAGGGAATAGCACATTTTACACAAATGGGGAAACTGAAGCAGAGAGATTAAAACTACTATCCTGCAATGAGCTCTGCATGGATAGAGCCCCATGGAAGTCAATATGAACATACTCATACACAGCTCACTGCAGGACTGGGCCCAAGGCTACAGAGGGAATCTGTATCAAAGCTGGTTTAGGCCTGGGGCACAGGAACGCCTCAGTTCTATGTTCAGATAATGCCAGCTCTCCTATTTTGCTCCATCTAAAAGGAGGTATCCAGGGAGGAGGTGAAAGTAAATTAGAGACTAGGTGGTACACTGTAAACTTTGAAATCATGGCAGGGAGAAATCTGAATTTAAGTCAAGAGATGACACATGCCCTAGGCACCAGAGAATACTCTCCAGCAATCCCTCTGACACCACTGTGAAAATAGAAATTCAGAATAGGAACACTAGAATTCTATCTTAAGGGCAATCACAGCTTTCTCACCAGAGATACCTGGAAAGGCTATACAAACACACTTTTTCTAGCTTTCCAGAAGCTTGAAAAGCACAGGAGGTCCCCAAATTACAAATGGGTTATGCTCCAAAAATTTGTAAGTCAGTTGTTGGAAACTCAGAACATATTCTCCCATAGAAATAATGTTATGTGGTAGTTAGGTTCCCAGGTTAGTCCACAAAAGCCCATTTAACCCATTATGTAGCTGAAATACAGTAAAACTCCAATAATCTGGCACTCAATTGTATGGCATTCCCAATAGTTGGGCATCAAAATGGCAAGTGCTCCTGATGGAACCAAGCTGGAACCTGGAACTTTCAGGTCAGCCGCTCTCACGTGGGTTACAACAGGGAGAGAAGGTGTTTGGCTCTGGGAAAGGGGAGGAAAGGGGGATTGGATTACGCATGGCGTCCCAGCCATCTGATTAAAAAGCTGGTCGGTCGCTCAGCGCATGTGCCCAGTGCCTGGAGGGAGACGCGTGGCTGTACCGGGACCCGCGCATAAGGTTGGGGAAGAGTGGGATTGGGTTACAGCAGGGAGGAGAGGTGTTTGGCTCCAGGGAAGGGAAGGAGAATTAGGTTACGCATAGCATCCCAGCCAGCTCATTGAAAAGCCGGCCACTTAGCGCATGTGCCCCAGCGCCTGGAGGGAGATGCGCAGCTGTACCGGTGGCTCCGGGGCCCAAGCATAAGGTTGGGGGGGAGGAAGGGGGATTAAATTGGGAGTATGCAGTACCCCCTGATACTCTGCCATTTCCAATAATCCAGCACCACCTAGGTCCCAAAGGTGCCAAATTATCGGAAGTCTACTGTACTGTATATCTGCAATGCAAAATAGTACAAAGAGTTTTTCATTTAACCTTGAATGCTAGTGCTTGAGGAAAGGCAGGTTTAATTAGAGGAAGATGAGGAGATAGGTAAAGATTCTGAAGGAGCCTCCTGGACATCCCCCATCTCTAGGGTTGTCAGATGGTTTAACCAAAAATACTGAACACCCCCCTTCCCCCCCAAAAAAAAACCAGGAAAAAACTCTGTTGAGAAAAAAAAAGGGGGAGACCAAAATTATTAAGGGGGGGAAAAAAGACCCCAGACAGCAGTTAAACGCTAAATAAATAAATAAATAAATATAACAAATCAGCATGGCCCCTTTAAGAAGAGGCTGGTTTACCGGCAGCCATTTTGTTTTTCTGCCAGCCACAAGACCTCCCAGATAAGCTTGGGGGGTGGGGAAGGAGAAGAGAGCCCTGAAGACTGGGCCCGGTTGCTGAGTGTGTCATAGGGTTGCCAGGAGTATGGTATTTTTGCCTGCTGGCAGGGGGGGAAAAAATTAGAAATACCGGACATGTTCAGTACTTTCTGAATTTTTTTACAGGACAGGAGGCAAAAATACCAGACTGTCCGGGTCAATACTGGACACCTGGCAACCCTAGCTCCCTCCCACTCTCACGAGCTCTGTGCCAGCTCCTGTGGCCAGTCTTTCCTTCCCCCCCCTTCCCAGGATGCACCCAGCCTCTACTCACCAGGAGGCAGTGAGTAGTAGACTGCAGGCCAAGGGATTCCAGATAAGCAGAGGGCAACCATGCGGGTGGCTGGAGAGAAGTGGCGGTTTCCCCTTCAAAGTGCTGCTTCTCTCCAGTCGATGACTGTACCACTGCCCCGTGCTCCTCCAGAGTCCTCTGGGCAGGAGCTGGGCTGCTCACCACCACCTGTGCCTCTTGCCTGCTCCCCAAGACTGCAGGATGTTTGTAAGTTGGATGTTTGTATGTCGGTGAGAGCCTGTACTGAGAAATGTTTAACTTCATAAAGTTTTTGTGGAATTGCAACATATTCACTTATCCCCTTTTGGCATCTGGATCTAAAAAGCCAGCCATATGTTTCCGCATTCCAGGGAAAGTGACAGAGGCCAAATTCTCTTACTTATTTAAAAAGATCTATACCAATAACTTCCACAGGATCATAAAAGTTAACTTATCTATCCACCCTCCCCATTTTCTTCTTGCATTACTGACCATGTTGTAGATCTAACAAAAAACTTTGCAAACTCCATTTGCTTGATTACTTTTGAGATTTCTCTACCTTCTGCATTTCTCTGCCATGTTGAAGGAGAATAGTTTCACTTTCTCTTCCTGCTGAACTAGCACAAGAGTTTAACTTTGGATAGCTAGTACCACAGGGGAAGGTTTGGTTAAAAACACCACTCAAAATCCCCACTCCTAAAAAATCCCACCCCAAAACTTTTAATTTGAACTTTTTTTAAAAGATGCATAAAAACATTTTAATTTGTGCTTGCAAACTTTCCCCTTTCTTTCTTAACACATCACCAAAATTAAAACCACACAGAGCCATATCTGATCTTCCTGTAAATTTGACTTAGCAAGCTCCCCTTGATCTAATTTTTAAAGTTACCTGTGATAAGTTGCCATTATTTTAACAAATGTTTCCTCTTTTTGCCTGTGAGAAAACTCTTTTGTCTCAGGGGTGTATGTGGGGATAAGAAAAGGAACTGGACATCTATCAACTTATTTTTCCATTCAAATAGACATATCATAACTGAGGAGGGAGAGAAGAACACCACTTGCCATAACACTTAAATTAAGCAAACTTAAGAAGGTTCATATTTTTCAAGAGAAAAACGTTAAGGTGTGGAATGAAAGCAAAGCAGCAAACAACATGTGCAATTTGAATTGAGGAGGGGCATTATCCCACCAGAAATCAAACCAAACACAGGTGTTTAAAAAACCATTTCAGGCATTTTAAAGACTAAATATTTGCCTTCTAGAAGTGTGTGTATGAACAGCAGAGATAATTAGCACCGACAGGGATGGATTAATAGAATCTAAATAAGGAATGAGTTCCTTACCTCAACAGAGGCACAATCTGCCTATACTCATCTCGATTTTCCCTTTAGTTTTGACACAATATTCTAGCACTTCTCAAAAGCAAAAGCCCAATCCCCCCTCCCCCCAGGCAATGTGCAAAATCCAAAGCACAGCACGGAGCCTTCAAGAGTGAGCAAATATAATAAAATATACATAACCAACCAATAAGGCTTTTATTTGTCAACAGTGGACAGAAAAAAAATCTGTTTTCTTCCCACCAGGCTTGACCACAACTAACTAATCTTTTTAAAAAGGCATTAAACACCATATACAAGTGTTAATTAAAACATAGTAAGTTGTAATTAAAAGCTATTTGTCTAGACTAAATATGCTCCCTGTAGCAGAGCAACGAAGATGACCCAGACTCCCAGGCCTGGGCCCCAACCACTGGCAGCTAGTTGGGGCAAATCTAACAAATGGGATTTATCGTGGTCAAAAACTGCAGCTGACAAAGCAGAAGGGGTGAGAGGACAGAGAGATCGAGTCTGAAGCCAGACAGAATTACACAACCTGGATCTCCGTAAAAGAAAAAAAAAGAGAAAACAAAACAAAAAAAAAGAGAAAGAGATGCAAACTTTTGATCTTTCATATGTCACTAAACAACAGCACCAGCCCACCCACTTGATTACTTGAATTTCCTTTCTTATACAATGGATCAAAACCATTCTAGTTAGCGAGACTAGAGAAGCTTTGTGTCCTGTTTCTTGGGGCTGTAGCATGATAGTTTAAATACCTCACTAGCATGAAATTTAGCCTGTGGGCTGTTTTCCAAGAGAGAGGCTCAGATTCAAGCTGAAGAAGGACACTTCTATATGATTTGGGGATTTTTGTGTTTTATTTAGGGTGTGGCTAAAAAGCCAGACATTAAGTTCCAGCCCTAAGTTAACCAATAGACTCAGACGCTGCATCTTCAGATTAGCTCAAACTCGCTTTTGAACTGGCTTTAAGATAAGGGGTCCCTCAGCTCCCTCTCTCCAACCGCAATGCTCCATTCCATCCTTGACAAGAATATATTTGCATTCTATGCCTATTGATTTTGCAGTCCCCAAAAGGCAGCTCTTGCTCAGTGACAAGGCTATGGGAGGAAGGAATCAGAAATTAGACTCAAAAGATCTCACCCAGCTCATGAAGTCCATTGCAAAGGGCCAATCCAAATCTGTCCCAATGACTTCAATCCATTACCTTGTCTCCTGCTTCCAAATGTTTTCAAAGGAGGTTGGGCTCAAGCCTCTTCTGAGAGTGAGGTATCACTGACCCACTGGGTTTTTGTGGGGGAAGGAGCAGAGGATGCTGGAGAGTGACAATTCCTTAACTAATCTTCACAGTTAAACATTTTGATAAAGAAAAATCATACTCCATCTCAGCCTATGCCTAAAGGCCTTGCTAAGATTAACATCAATGCTCTACTAGCCTTGTGCAGAAGTCCAAAGGCTGTTAACTTACCATGTCCTCAAGAAAACAGTTTGTCCCTCCCAAACTGTATGTTAGCAGGATGTTCCCATGATTTTATCTTTTTTCTTTTTATGTCCTTGGTATGAAAAACGTGAACTCTGAGAGTCTGTCCTAGGGATGTTAAATGGCATTTAATCAGCTAATTGACTAGTTGATGGAATTTCCATTGACTAGTCGATTAGCTGATGGGGGGAGGACTGCAGAAACGGCACGGGGGTTAGCTCCTGGCCCAGGGAGTTAACCCCACTATAGCTCTGCCTTTAAATGTATTTAGAGCCGTCAGACTAAAACTAAAGGGCAGCCAGGGAGAGGGGGAGACAGACGGACTGGGCGCAAGCTGGGAATCTGCTGATTCCTGGCTTGTACCCGATTCCCCACTACGCCTCTGCCTCCCCTACCCCCCTCTCCCCCCGAGATGGTGCTGAGGGGGGAACTGGTGTTAAGCCATCTCCCCCTAGCACTGGCTCCTCTGATAGAGGCAGCAAGGGGAGGGAGGGAAGTGACTAGTCGAGTCACGAGTCAACTATCTGATAAGCATTTGCTTATCGGATAGTCGACTAGTTGCTTACATCCCTAGTCTGTCTAACTGCAATGAAAAGCCCACAGCTGGCTCATGTACACATACTCTGTCTTGCAGGCCTGGGTTAATGGGCCATTTAATTCTAGGGCAGATATTCAAGCTTGTGCTGGCACCCAGGCTCTAGGACCCTGTGAGGCTGGAGGGAAATAGAACCAGGATTCAGCCCTGAATGTCGACAATGCAATTAAATAGCTCTTTAGCTTGAGCCCATAAACCAAAGCCAGCTGCCACGGGCAACCATGGGTGTCTAACTGCAGTGTAGACATATCCTGATATACACACATGGTTTGGATATCAGAGGCATATTTGCACTGTAACAATCTAATATGTATCTAGGAATTTGCAAAGCTAAATTGAGCTTCATTCTCCTATCACTGTGACATAATATATCCCATTGTGCAGACCAGAAAACTGGCTGCACTGAAGGTATGTCTACATTGCTAAAACCCCATGGCAGCAAATCTCAGAACCTGAGTCCACAGGCACAGATTACAGTGCTAAAAATACCAGTGTAGTCATTCCTGTTCAGCTAGAACTCTAGCTCTGAAATCCAGTGAAAGAGGTGGGATTGTATGCACAGGTTCTGAGGCTCAATGCTGCGGGTGGGAGTTTTTTGGGAAATGTAGACATACTCTGAGAGATTCACAACTTCATTTTTTAAAGTTCTGAGCACCCACAAACCTCACTGAGGTCAATGAGAGCTACAAGTGCTCAGCACCTCTTAAAAATCAGGCTACCTGTGATTTAGATTAGGGATGTAATAGTACAGGCAGTCCCCGGGTTACATGGATCCAACTTACATCGGATCCCTACTTACAAATGGGGTGAGGCAACCCCACACTAGCTGCTTCCCCCCAGCAGACCAGAGAGACACGAAGCTAGTGCCCCCCCCCCCCAGCAGACCAGGGAGACGCGGAGCAGCTTTTCTCAGCAGACACCTCAGCTTGAGAATAAAGGACTGAGGGAAGTGAGATGTGGGAGAACAGAACTGAGCTCTGGAGAAATGTTTGTCTAGAGTTTCCCCTACAATATGTACCAGTTCCGACTTACATACAAATTCAACTTAAGAACAAACCTACAGTCCCTATCTTGTACGTAACCCAGGGACTGCCTGTATAGTCGATTAACTGATTTAACCTATAAGCTTTTGTTTATCAGTTAATGCTGTTGACTAGATGCATTTCCCTCCCCTCTTCCCGCCAGTAAATTTTATAGCAGGCTGGCCAGAAGCCCGGCTCAGTCCCAGCTTACGCTGGGTCCAGGACCTACCAATGCTGCTGCTCTGCATTTAAAGTGTGTTAGGAGCCAGGCGGGCAGGCAGCCTGGCTCAGTTCCAGCTCATGCTGGGTCCAGGAGCTCGGACCTGCCCCTGCACAGGGGCTGCTGCCACTCCATGCAGCTGTCTCTTTCAGCACGGGGTGACAGGCAGCTGCTCTGTGAGGGGAGCTGATTTTTAAACTGGCTCCCCTCATGAACCAGCTCCTGCCTGATACAGAGACAGCAGCGCAAAGTGGCCAGGGGCTCCTCAGGAGTCAGGCCAGACTACACTGGCTGCCGGCCTCACCCCCGGGGACTATAGAATAGTGAAGTAACCAATAAGAATTCATGAGGTTAATCGATTATTCAATTAACCAATAGTTAACATCCCTAACTTAGATCTCACAGCCATCTTGGGGAAAAGCTAGCAACAATTCTAACAGTGGTACTGCCAGCCATGTGATCTAGCTATTAGGCAAGACTACCTGAAGGAGATTCATTACCACTGAGTGCCAAACTGTCTGAGATATGCTTGACAATTTGGTGAGTTGGGAAACTTACTCGGAAGCCTGGTTACATTAACCCTGGTGCAATTTCAGCACATCTATCTTATAATAACTAAGAAGTAAAAAACACTTATATTTTGGACAACAAGATGTGGCTTAGCCTGTGGAGAACCTTTTACTTTTTTACTTTTGAGAGCAGGCCTCAGAGATGTAGCCACATTAGTCTGTATCTGCAAAAATGAGGAGTCCTGTGGCACTTTAAAGACTAACATTTTTATCTGGGCATAAACTTTCGTGGTTAAAAAACACTCTGCCAGATGCATGAAGTGGGAGGGCAGTACTGGTAATGGGGGCAGATAGAAGAAACGAACAAAAGAGAGAGAAAGCTTGTCAAATTTATTAGACCCAATTTTTCCTACTTCCCCAAAATTCAAAATATTTCCCTGCTGTTTGGTCTAATGAAAAATTAGAATAATTAGCAGCCCTACAACAAACCAGAACATGTTCTACTGACTCACATGAAAAAAAATGAAGAAAGAAACAGACTTTAGATTCATACTTCTATGGCTTTTTAGAGTCACTTAAAATGAAACACACCTTGCAGAAACAGTATTCAGAACTCATTAAGACTTTCTCTAATGTAACTACATATATTTTAAACTTGTGTGATTAGGTTTATGTAACTTGAAAAGTCAGCATCTTTCCAATGCCTGTTGTAAATCTGTAATTGGCTAAGAAATCGTGGCTAAAGATCCACTTTCCTAAGGCAGCGAAGATGCCAAAGAAATTATTCAAGTATTCCATAGCAAAGTGACACCTACAACACAAGAACTATAATGGCATAGATATGGTGCTATATCTTTGCCACTGTAGTGCTGCAGTGAAGATACTTCCTACAATCATGGAAGAAATATTTCTGTTGCTGCAAGAACTCCACCTCCTTGAGTGACTGTAGCTAGATTGATGGAAGCATTCTTCTGTTGACCTAGTATCTAACCATGGGTTATGCCAGCATTGCTACCAAACCCCTGAGTACTGTAGTAATGCCAATTTAACTTTTGAGTGAAAATTAGGTTTTATGTATAGCTAGCCATAAAAGCACCAGCCTGAACAAAACCAGGGCCATTATTAACAGCCTTAAAACTGTAGCTCCATTATATACACCCAACCCTGAGTTAGACAAACACAGCAAAATCAACAATACTTAAGCATTGAACACTTTCCCCTTTATTATTTAAAGCAGAAAACCTCGCATTAGACAGAAACTCTTGATTTGGTGAAGGGGGATGGAGGGAGGCATTGAAACAATTCTCAATAAGCTGACAATAATGAGGAAAACAGTTTAAGGCAGTCTATCAATATACAGGTGGGTCCTCCGTGGTCTGGCACCCTCAGGACCTGAGCGGTGCCAAACAACAGTTTTCCAGATATGGGGAGGTCCACTCTGCTCCCCTCCACAGGCCTGCTGCCCCCAGCACTGGTGGGGCTGTGCTTCCTGCACAGGGCCTGAGCTACGCTCCCCATTACACTAACTCCAGCTGGGGCTGTGCTCTTGCCACTGGCTCAGGTTGCACTCCGGGGTTCCAGTTTATGCTGGCCCGCCAACCCCACTGCCTCCAGATGGGTGGGTCTGCACTCACAGTTGTGCCAGCTCCGCTGCAGCTGGGGGTGTGTTTCAGGGTGGGGCTGCGCTCCTCACCCCCAGCCCCAGTGGGGACTGTGCTCCCCACCACACTGGGCCTGCTACAGCCAGGGGCTGTGCTCTGCACTACCAGCCCAGTCCCTGAACCTGGCCAGCCGGGGCTCTCTGATCCAGCAATATCTGTGGTCCTTCCGGAACACAAATGTTGCTGGACCACAGAGTCCTGGATTTTAGAGGTTCAGCCTGTATTATGTTTAACTCTTCTGGTCAAGTCAAAGCAATACAACCCTCCTAGAGTAGTAACAATTGTATCTATTATAAAAGTGCTTTCAACTGGTCTAGCTATTTCCATGAGAAGGTAGATCACTATGTAGTATAAAGATGTTTTATTCCTGTCAACATAATTGCACCGAGAATAGGGCTTTTACCGGTATATTTCAGTTAAAAAAAATCACCCACATACCCCCATAATAGTTATTCTGATAAAACTTAGTGTAGACCTAGCCTCTCAAAGCTTCATGGTGCATAATCTCTATTTTTAGGGGTTTAAAAAAAATAAGATTAAAAATGTTGACAGGCTTCAGATTTTATTGGAAGCAAAAATCCAAGGTGGATAATCAAGTTTAAAATTAAGCAATTAAGCTCCATTTTCAGTAGTGACTTTACCCTCAGACTGTATCTAGCATAGTGCCACTGACACTAATCAAAAATCAAGCAAACCAGTGGAGGTAGCCAAGTGGATGTGTAAGGACTGAGTTAAAAGGGGGAGGGGAAGGGGAAATTTTTAACACCTTGTCTAATTTAGCAGTGAATCAAGCATAAAAAATGGCCTGTAATATCTGTCCTCAGTACTCTTAATAAAGTTAGTCATCCAAGACATTTCTTGGACAACACTTCTCCACAAGCCAGTACAACCTCAGTATACAAACATTTACCACTACCAAACACTGATATTGCAGAAAATCCACATCTTTTGGGAAGAATATAAATACAGCAGTGCAAGGTAAAGTGTAAATGTTCATTTTTTAAAAAATTTAGCTTTGGTTCTTTTGGAGTGGTTAAACAAGAAACAAAATTATTAAGGATTAAACAGGCTACATTTTGATTCTACTTCTTATGGCAAAGTATGTCAAATAGTTGAATAATTATTTTTAAAATATATCTTAAAATGCAGAACACCTTAGATTATAAAAAAGTTTATCTATTCTAACTGCATACATGTTAGAATAGATATTCAGCGCATATTTTTAATTACTTAGGCTGCTTTGCAAGAGAGTACAGTATGCAATCTAGAACATATGTTCTGGATTATTTTACAGATTATTTAATCAATTTAAAGTTTATTCACCTACTCTGAAAGAAAAAAACCTTCAGAAGAATAAACCTTCTAGGGACTAGAAAATGTTCTCTTATTAATACATCCTTTGTTTTATTTTATTCCACCTCTGGGAGTGGAGATGAGTATAAATCAAAGTAAGGTGAGGTAACTAGTTCAGCATCAAGCTTTCTATTGAAGTCACAGATCTTTGAGGAGTCTTATTAAAACAATTCTAGATATGATAAAAACTTAGGAAGGAGACCCCCTCCCCTTCTCATATACTGTAACTGTACTTGCCTATCAACACAGCATACTGGGTCCCATCTTACAAGGTGCTGAATATCATGTAGGAGTTGCTTAGCACACCTACTGAAATCAATACCAGTTGAGAATTCTCAATACCTTTTGAGATCCCGCAGACAAAAAAAAATCTAGTCACAAACAGCAGAACAGCATAGCCCATAATCCCACCCAGCTCACTTTCCCTAGAATGCATGGGTATTTATGAAGCAGCTCAGATCAGCCATTCACCAAAAACAGCTTTAAATACAATTTTTACAGTGTGCACAAGGGTCCATTTTAATGCTCAGCAATGTGCTGATAGGGTATGGGAAAAGCTGTGTGTCAGAAAAAAACCTCTGCATCTGATTTTTAAAAACGCATTAAGTTCAAAGGCCTGCCCAAGCACGGAACGTGAGGTGCCCTAGATGTTTATCCTTCAACAGGAGCAGCTCCTACTCTTCTTTTCTTGGCAGTGCAGGGAAACGCTAGGGTGATACATTCATTGATCTCACATTGTTTCTTCCCCCTCCCCCAGCTCTCTAGTGAAAGCACATCACATAGTAACTCTGCATTCTCACAATCTCTCCCCACCAAGACCTCTCCTTCCTAGTGCAAACTTTGCCTTAGATCCCCCCTCCCGTCTACACCCTCCAAATCCTAACCTGATCCTGTTCCGATTCATAATCTTCCTCGTCTGCACTCACAGACATGGCCATTTCTCATGGTGGGCCCAGGCTGAAACAATCTGACATGGCTGGAGCAGGGCTGCTGCTGCTGCTGCTGCTGCTAGTAGCAAAGCTTCGCTCTCGCATACACACACGCGCGGGAGGGGGAGGGGGCGAGAGGAAGAGACTCATGCATATTCATAAAGCCCATCCAGGAAGGGGCCGGCTTTAGCTGACTGACCAATTGCCATCCAGCAGCTATTTGGTTACACAAAGGAGGCCTGCCAGTGGTTGTGATGACATAGATAAAGGAGGGAGGGGATAAGGAGCGTATGGTAAGAACAGGTTTCTCTTTCTGATATTCTCTCTATTCACTCAACCTCACTGCTCGAGCTAACACAGCTGGGGTTGCTGCCTACTTCAGTTACTTCCTGAGGAGGGATTTTTTTCTGTTAATTAAACTAATAGATGCACATTTAGTGCGAAGGGGCTGATGTTTTTGGATTAATGTAAACTGAAGTTGGGATAAGGGCGGAGGAGTCTTTTTGCAAACGATTATTTTTAGAAAAGGAAATACCTACAATGCACAGCAGAAGGTAGCTGTTAAGGATAGTGCAAAGGACTATTTAGAGCCCGGAGTTAAAATGCAAAGGGCTGGGTTTGTGTAGTTGAAACATTCTGATGCAGGTGGAGGAAGCAGCTAAAACTGCAATCAAACAACATATCCCTTCCCAGTCAGGGAACACTATTAAAATGTTCTGCTGCAATTAGAGGGAAAGATAGCAAACAAATGTTTATTTTACACCATATCAGTATTCAGCACAACATTCTTTGCAGTTTGGCATAAGCTGACACAGTAAAAGAAGGTATTCTGTTCATTACAGTTTCCATCTTGTTTCAGATCACCTTTTCAAGGGGCACAAAAAACTTTACATATAACAGTCAAGTTTTAAAATAAGAGCTAAGTACAGTTTCCAGGATTGTCTCTGTATCTTACTCTCCCTGCCACTTTTTTGTGTTGTATTATCACATTCCTATTTTTAGAATGTTAAATATTTATACTACAAAAGTATAGAAAGCCCCAACCATGATTAGTGCCTAAGAGTGCTAGTAGCATTTTAATGAAGATATGATTCTTGCCTTGAGGTTCCTATCCCACAAAGACTTTATGTACTTAAACAGATTCACTGAGAATGAGCAGTCCATTGAAATTAATGGGCCTAACTCACAGGGTGAAATCCTGGTCCCAGTGAAGAGAGTGGAATTTTTGCAATTGACTTCCATGGGAACAGGATTTCACTCAGAGTATAAAGTTAAGCTTATGCTTAAATCTGCAGAATTGGGCCCTTAGAAGACTCATATAACAGGTTAACTTTATAAGGGAAAAGAACGTCAATGCCTTTGGTTGCAGTTTGTGTATAGCCTATGTAAACAAATGACAGAGAGGTGTGTGTTTTTCCTTTCTGTTCAGCAGTTATAAATAATCTCAGCTGTTACCTGTTACAAAATTAAGTAAAATATTTGTCAGTGTAATTTTAAGTCAATTATGTCCCTGCAAGAGGAAAAAGAGATGACGTAAAATAAAACAAGGAGCAATTTTTACTAACAAAATGGTGTGATGGTATGTATATATTTAGTGCTGAAACATCTAATAACTTCCTCTGAACCTCATAAGAAATACAATCCAGAAGGCCAAATTCAAAGTGCTAGGTGGAACTCTAAATGGAGACTCTTGGATATTAAAAAACATTGTTTAGATAGCAACACCAGATCAGAAGCCTACACTCTGCAATCAGTTGTATTTGTGGATTAAAGGTGCTGCTACTATCAGAAAAGTAATTATACAAAAATGATTTATTTTTACTCTGTGTACCTTAAAATGCTATCTGATCCTTCACTTAACTTCTGTTGGTATTACTCAGCAGATTTCAAATAGGGGTTCTGCCTCCTTAAGTGGCCAAAATAAGATGTCACAACAGATTGAGCAGATCTTCAGAATATAATCAGAGTGACTCTATTTGGCTCAAAAAACAACAAACAGTATAGTAGCACTTTAAAGATTAACAAACTATGTAGATGGCATCATGAGCTTTTGTGGGCACAAGAAGTGGGTTGTGCCCACCAAACCTCATGATATCATTTACATGTTGTTAGTCTTTAAAGTGCTACCAGACTATTGGTTGGTTTTTTAAGTTTTTTCCCATTACAGACTAAGGGTACGGCTACACTGGTTTTTTTCCCCAAAGAAGGTATTCAAATTGTGCTCGTATTTGCATATCTTCTTCTGGGTTTTTTTCCGGAAGAGGATTTTCTGATATTTAGCCCATCTACATGGGGCCAAATGTGGGGGAAAAAACCCTCTTTCGAAAGCCTTTGTACACCTCATTTTATAAGGAATAAGGAGGGGGCTTCCGAAAGAGGTTTTTTTTTTTTTCTTCCCCTGACATTTGGCCCTGTGTAGAAAGGACAAATATTGGAAAATCCTTTTCTGGAAAAAAAAGGGGGGGGGGGGAGATATGCAAATGTGAGCACAATTTACATACCTTCTTCAGAAACCCCACTCCCACCCCCACAGTGTAGCCGTAGCCTATCTGGCTCCTCAGGGTTGACTCCCCCTGGCCCTGGGATTCAGATACACCTACAAGCAGGGCCAGATTAAGACATAGGCACAACAGACAGGTGTCTTGGATTTCAGAATCATGGTATGACATCAGAATTTAAATTTACATGAAAAAAAAAATTGTTTCTAACCTTCAGATGCAAAGAAAAGCTTGAAAAATGAAGCCAGTGTAACCACTTCAAATGATGTGTGAGCTCCAAATGAGAGAGGAATAGCAGCCACTAGAGTCAGGAAGGATGATGTCCTGTCCCACACCCAATGCAACAAGGGCAGATCAGGCTTATACTGTTCTGTGGAAGTGCATGGACTAGATAGGGAGAGAGGGGTTTGGATGCCAAGTTGGGTCTGTAAGACTGGCTCTTACTGAGTAAAGTTTAGATGCCCATCCTCTGTTATTCCCGTGAGTGTTCTGACTCCATGAGCCATATTAGGAGGGAAATAAATTGCAGTATCTCCAAAGAATCACCACAGGGGACACCAAAAGAAAATGTTACTGTTTGCAGATTGTGCAAATCATAATATAAATCATTTACCTCTTTACATTAGAAATGAAAGTTAACACTGCTGGCCCTGAATTATTTTAACTGGGACATCTGAGTTAACAGCCCATTAAGAAGAATGGTGCATTTCACACCTCTCAGAGCTTTTGTTTCAGGCTCTGCAAACTGAGGCAGGCATCCCTGCATCAGTTGTACAGGCTGTGCCTCCCTAACCTGGGACTCTCAGGTCTGGTAATATCCTGGTTCTTGGACCAGAAAGCGCTGGTGCTGAGAGTACAGTGGGAGCCCCAACCAAGTTAGAAGCCTGGTGGCACGGGAATTGGTGGCTGGGAGCCCTGTGGCAGGGGTCCAATGACTGGAAGCCTTGCCAAGGTTTGAGTCCAATGGCAGGGAGGGTAGCAATTAGGAGCCCTGACAAGAACTGGGGGCGAGGGTAGCTGGGGACCCTGTGGGGGGTGCTGGCAGGACAGGACCTCCATCTAGCAAAGGGGCTGGTGCTAGTGACAGCATGGCCAGTGTTTGCAGCCTGGCTGGGGCTGGACTCAGCAGCAGACTGGCCAGGTCTGGATCTGGCTGCAGCGAGGCCAGCATCCACCACTCCGCTGGGGCTTGCAGCGCACCACTCCGCTGGGGCAGATGGTAGGCAGGTCAGGAGATGGACATAAGGAGCAGGGCCATTGTTTAGCAAACCCAGCCAAAACTGGCAGCCCAGCCAGGCCGGTAGCTGGGCTGGCCAGAAGTAGAGCCAGCAGCCGGGAGCAGGAGAAGACAAGGGGGAGTCAGTGGCAGGGTCCCTCCTTTGGTCCAGCAAATTCCTTCGTTTGGGATTGTCAGGCCCCAAGGTTGCTGGATCAAGGATGACTAACCTGTACTTAATTCACTTTTTCAAGGCATTCTTCCCAACTATACAAGCTAAAGACATAATAACTAACAAAATGGTGCTTCTGGAAAATGAGACGTGTGCTTCAAAAATGATCTGGCCCATTTCAATCCATGCTGCCCAGCCATCATAACCAGGGCTCGCCGAACTGCAGCGAGCCACACTCGTCAGCTGCGCGGTCCGGCCATCTGCACATGCGCAGATCGTTCTGCGCATGCACAGATTGCCCAAACCCGGCTCTTCCGGGTTATAATCTACTTGCCACGGGCGAGTAGATTGTATTATTTGTCAAGCCTGGATCACAATTATGGGGAGAGGATTCTTGTCAGTCTTGTACATAACTGACAAAACTGATAGATGAGGTTTAATGACAGAATCTGTATTTTTAATGAAGGTGTATGTGCTTGAAAAAAAAATACAGGTTGATTCTTAGATCCCAGATGAATTTGCAAGTCTTGCAGTTAGAAAAAATATGCTGTTAGGTTTTAATTTATAGATGGAGCAAAGGTGATCTCAAATCACTGAAATAAACAAAATGCACTCCATCATTTTACAGCCTATTTCTAATTATAACTGTGCCCCAAATATCTCACTTTTGTGGAATGGGCCATTAAAAGAAACCTTTGACAAACATAGAAACAGCTCGACCCAGGATATTTTCTGGCTTAGTGATTTCTTCTTTTCATTCTACCAATGACTTGTCTACATGAGATAGTTTTGCCATTTTGACTATGCTGATATAGTTATAATGACAACACCCCTTCCTTGGACAAGTCCAGAAGAGATTCACTCTCTACTGTGGATTAAGGAAGTCCAACCCCTCTGGCCCTACCAAACATGCTCAGTGTGCTAGCTCAGCATAAAAGGAAGCAGCTCTGGTCATGGGGTAGGGGATTCTGGAAGTGCCTGCTGAGAACTAGCCACATATCCTCCTGTGTTTCAGTGAGTGTGGAAGGGGTTAACCCCACACTGTGTGTGGAGCAGTTCTGCTCCTGTGGCTGCTGTATGGAACATGCTTGAAGTGCTGGGTCGGCATAAAATGAAGCAGCTTAGTCTGTGAGGGGAGGGAGCTAGAGAGGAAGGACTTATGGTAGAAATTCCTGCTGAGAACAGGCCACAGACCCTCTCCAGAGGAGCTGAAGGCCCAAAGGCACAGATCAAGCTTCTACACTGACGGAGTACTAGGGAGAAAGCTGCACTGAGGAATCTAGAGATCTTTGGACTAATGTGCCACAGGTGACAGTACAAAGCAGCTCAGGGTGGGTGAGAAAGTAGTACCTCTGACCTAGGTGAGCTCAGCATGTTTCAGTGGGAGTCCCTGCTGAGCCAGTGGCAGCTACCAGGGCCCTGGTTCAGGGTCCTCCTCTTCCTGAGCCACCAGATGTTCACTGGAGGTCCATATTGATTCTGGCTACTGGGCCACATGCCCTGTAGTGATGGGTGGCTGTACTAGAGGTGTTAGAAATCGTGTACAATTCTTAGCAGTTACATGATTACTTAGTACTTCCTGCCGGGCTGAGTCAGCAGCCAGTGTGCTCCCAGCCCTAAACGTGGGGAATCCCCTACCACCATGTGCTGTTGCCTCTGTACCAGAGGTAGCAGTGCAGGGAGGCAGCAGGCCCTGTCTGCGTGGAGCATGAGCTTCTCATGGCAGAGGCTTCTCTGTGGGATGCCAGAGCAGCGTCTGTCCACCTGGCGTTCAAGCCACCCCCAGCTACTGCCTCTGATACAGAGGCAGCAGTGTGGAATGGCAGGCGGAAGGCAATTTTTAAACTGAATCCCTGCATAGACTGGCTCCCACATGCTGCCTGCAGCTTCTGTATCAGAGGCAGCAGTGCAGGATGGCAGGCGGCTCCACTGCGTGGTCTTCATTTAAAACTCAGACCAGCAGGCTGGGATAGATCCAGCCCCCTGATCTGAGCTTTAAATGCAGAGCATGTTAGGGCAGAGGGTGGGATTGACAAACATACTGACTCTGGCTACTATGCTCACTGTCCCAAAGATACTGAGACAAGGGCCTTTGCCCTAGACCTTGGACTGTGGGGGTTGTGAGCAATGTTCCTTCTAATTTTTTCCATCCATGTGCAAAATAAATGTTTTTGTGTGCCCTGAGGTACGTGCAGATGTGCACATCACAGCAGAAAAAAGTTACCTGTTCTGGTAACTGGCGTTCTTTGAGAGGTGGTGTTCACGTCCTGTATGCGCGTGGAGTTCGGAATCACTGACTGCAGCACTGCCCTGCCCTGCCCTGCCCTGCCAACTGCTGTGTCCTCCCTGGAGGATTTACCAATTGTATAATGGGCAGTGAATGTGTGAATCAAAGACCATGTGGCCACACTGCAGATTTCTTGCATAGGGCCTGTGCCACAAGGGCCAGTGACGAAGCTTGCGCCCTAGTTGAATGGCCTGTGATCAGTTGGGGAGGAACCCCAGCTAGGCCATAGCAGATGCATATGCATCACACTAACCAGGTGGATATACAGTGTTGCTACGTCTAGACTGGCATGATTTTCTGGAAATGCTTTTAACGGAAAAGTTTTCCGTTAAAAGCATTTTTGGAACAGAACATCTAGATTGGCAGGACATTTTTTCGCAAAAGCACTTTTTGCAGAAAAGCGTCCGGGGCCAATCTAGACGCGCTTTTCTGCAAAAAAGCCCCGATCACCATTTTCGTGATTGGGGCTTTTTTTGCAGAAAACAAATCTCAGCAGGCTACACTGGCCCTTTTACGCAAAAGTTTTGCCCGAACGGGAGCAGCATAGTATTTCCGCAAGAAGCACTGATTTTTTACAGTAGGAAGTCAGTGTTCTTGCGGAAATTCAAGCGGCCAGTGTAGACAGCTGGCAAGTTTTTCTGGAAAAGCAGCTGATTTTCCGGAAAAACTGGCCAGTCTAGACCCAGCCTGTGTGGATACTGTTTCTCCCTTCATATGTTCTGCCACCACCATGAATAGCTGAGTGTACTTCCTGAATGGCTTAGTGTAATCTATTAGAAATCTAATGCCCTCCTTACATCTATCATGTGCAGCACCCTCTGCCTGTCACTAGAATGAGGCTTAGGATAGAAGACTGGAAGGACTATCTCTTGTGACAGGTGGAATTGGGAGACCACCTTTGGTAGGTGTGATGGCGCGTCGAGGATCCCCCTGATCCTGCACCCCCATAGCAGCCAGAACCGACTCCACCAGCCAGTAGAATAGAGAGGGTTTATTTCTTCTCCAGGATACAGCACAGCATAGATGTGATGTGGCTACAGGAGGCAGGGCCAGGGTGCCTCAGACCCCTTGGGTTAGTGGACCCATCGCCCCCTCAACCCTCACCTTAGTCTGTTCCCTTCATGTTTCCCAGCCAGAAACTGCCTCGCTCCCAGACCCTGTCCCCCCCACCCACGTGTTCATCTCTGCCTCCCTTCCTTTGTGTCTCCCTCTGGGAAGAGCAGTGTTATCTGCTCATGCTGGGCCTAGGTGTCTGGGCCAATACACATGTGGGTGAGTCAGTGGGAATCACACATCACAGTACAGGGGAACCCTGGGTTACACAGCAGACAGCACCCCCCACTATGTCACAGTAGGAAAGTTGGGTGCAGCCTAAAGTGCACTTTATCCCTATGGAAGACTATGTACAGTGGCTTTGAGGATAGAGCCCTTAACTCAGATATCCTTCTTCCTACGGTGATAGCCACCAGGACAGCTATCTTCATAGAGAGATGGAGCCATTGGTTCAAAGGGTGGACCCATACATTTATTAAGCACCAGGTTCATGTCCCAAGCAGGTACAGATGGACGACAATATGGGAACAACCTGTCCAACCCCCTTCCTAAAATAAGTCACCATAGGGTGGTCAAATAAGGAATACTGGGAGCAACCTGGGTGAAAGGCAGATATTGCCACCAAATGAACCTTGACCGAGGAGGGCACCAGTTCCTGTGACTGTAGGTGCAACAGGTACTCCAGCACTATTGGAATAGACACCCACCCCAAGGACACCTCCCGTTTCACACGCCAGCTAGAGAACCTTTCCTTTGGCCAAGTATGCCGCTTTCTGCTGCCTAAGAGGACCTGGGTTGAGCACTGAAGTTCTAGCAAATTGAACCATCCAACTTCCATGCTATGAGATGGAGGGAGTGCAGATCTGGGTGTCTGAGGCACCCCTGATCCTGCATTACGAGGTACAGGCACAGGGAAAGGACCATCAGGGTTTCCACCGGCAAGTTGAGTACACTGGTGAACCAATGTTGACACAGCCACAGCAGTGCCAACAGAATTAGAGGAGCACTGTTCCTGTGGGCTTTCAATAGGACCCGATGTACCAGGGGAATTGGGGGAAATGCATACAGGAGAGGCGCTCCTCCCCAGTGGAGAGCAAATGCATCTCTCATGGAACCCTGATAATGATTCTGGAATGAGCAAAAATCTCAGCCCTTTTTGTTCTGCAGGGTGGGAAACAGATCTAGACAGGGAGACTCACCCGCGGAAGATTGATCTTCTCACATCTTCCCTAATTGACCACTCGTGGACCATAAAGCCCTGCTGAAGGCGTCTGCCAGCGTATTCTGTAGCTCTAGAAAATACTGGGCTTCTAAGTGGATTCTGTATCTCACGCAGTAATGCCACAGCCTCTGTGCCTCGCTGCAGAGATGGGACCACCACATGCCCCCTTGCTTGTTTATATAAAACATAGAGGTTGTATTGTCCATACACACCAACACGCACCAGCCCTGCATCTGGGGTCAGAACACCTGACATGCCAGTCTGACCACTCTCAGTTCTTTTACACTGATGTGAAGATGTGTGTTGAGGTGATTTTTGGTTTAACTTCAGAGGCAACCCCCCCCCCCACACACACACACAGAGCCTGGGAAGACTTAAATGAGGGAAGAGAGGCTCAAGAGTCAAATCTTGTCCTCATGTTTGCAAACCTGTCTTCTGTCTGTAGACAGCATTTGCCTCCAAAAGGACTTTCAAACTAAGTACATTCTCAAAGATCAAGTCTGTTTAGCTTTTACTTGATTTTCCCAGTTTCCCTTGCCATGTTTGCTTCAATGACAAGGGCCTCTGTGCCCTTGTGAAGTGAAAAGGCTGAATTGAGAACATCATTTCAATTTCCAGACAGTTTTGCTATAACAAGTGCAGGATTTGGATATGGGTTTGTAGTTTAAGTTGGGTTGCAAGGAAGATAGTCCACATTTCTGAATGCCAGAAGTTGGAAATGGGCAACAGTGGATGATCACTTGATGATTACCCTACTCTGTTCATTCCCTTTGGGGCACTTGGAATTGGCCACTGTCAGAAGACAGGATCCTAGGCTAGATAGCCATTCTTATGGTCTTAGCTTCTATCATCCCAGAATATAACATATAAATCTCCAGCACATTTGACTTAGAGAAAGAGTCTTGGACACAGGAAAATCATAATTTTCTAAATGTCAAATTGTACCTCCTTTTTATGTATACAGAAAATGTCAACTGATGCCAATAGACTTATGAGCACATTCCAGAGCAACATTTTGCTATGTGGTTTCCTCTCCCCAAGTGACAGGAATTGGCGTGACAGTTCTGGAAACTGAAGCCCTCTGTTCATCTGCAAAAAAGGTACAGTATGGACACTGGCAAAACAAGTACTCCCCTTGCTGACCTGCCAATCTGCCTCAATCCAAAGTGGAAAGAACACCTCTTGGAGCCATTGTTAGAGTTCAAGCTCAGAAATTATCAGCGATAATCCAATGTATCCTCCTGTATATCACAGGCCACTACCACCAGGCAATCGCACACTAAATTCAGCAACTGACATTAGACCAAAGTATTACACTCCATAGGAAATATAAGTTCTGTGCCATAGGCAGCAAACAGGAGGAAGTAAAGTTACTTTGGGGGCAATTCTCCACAATTGCACACACATAGAATTTGTTCTCCCCCTGCAGAATTGTTTTTCTCTGAAGAAAATACATTCTGCAAGAAAGGCACTGACATTTTGCCTTTTGCCCATCAGGGGCTGCTGTGACACCAGAAAAGAGGGCAGCTACTTCTAGACTGGAGCAACCAGCCACAAAGAGGAAAAAGAGGCTGTATTCTTCACAGTGCCTTGATCCTGAGGCTAGGTAAGAAGGCTTGGGTTTTGGGGGAACAGATAGTGTACGACACATGGGGCTGCTGGGAGTCACAGACTGAGGTTCAAAGAACTAGTGGAGGGGACAGACTGGAGTAGAAGTAGAGTGGGGAAACAGGGACAGAAAGAGGATTCAGGACTCATGGAAATGGGAGGAAGAGTTGCAGGACACATGTGGACAGAAGAGCCTGACTAACAGGTTAAGGATAACTCTAGATTAGAGATGTAAAAGGGTAACTGGTTAACCTGTAACCATTGCTTTATCAGCATGCTTACCAGTTAATTGGCAGAGTGTGTGTGGGGGGGGAGAGGGCAGCTCCCCGCCTGCAGCATCCAGGCTGGCAGGATCCTGGCCAGCCAAAGCAGCCCCCACTCACCTGCAGCATGGTAGGACCCTAGCTGACCAGCACAGTTCCTTGCCTGACCCCCTGTGTGGCAGGCTGACCAGACCCCAGCTGGTTAACTGGTTTAATGGCTGCAATTAAATCATTTAACTAATTAACTTTTTCCATGCATATTTATATCCCTAATCTGGATCTGCATGGGGGAAGGTTTCCCAAGTCCCTAATAATCCCACCAGACACACAAAAAATCCTGTTCTATATTTCTCCCACTCATACCCAATAACACTCCAAGTTAACTCCCAAGCTCCTTCCCCGCCATTACTTTCTTCATCTTCTGCTATTCCATTATCCCAGCTCCCCACAAGCCTTCACACTGCTTCTGAGAGGTTCAGGAAGTGTTTTTATTTTGTAGTTTAAGTGAAGTACTAAAAGTTCTATATTAACATGCCTTGTAAGGAAACTATTTATCAAAACACTTCCTTAATCTTTTTTGTTGTCTGTATTGTTACAGAGATACCTCTAATACCATTAACTCACAAACATCCCACTCTCCCCACCTCTAATATCATCAATTCACAGACACTTACCTTCCTTCCTCTTCCCCCGCATCCCCCTCCTGTTCTGAAATGTGATTTGTCCTTTTCATATGTGTTCATTTTTTTAATTGTATCCTTTGGTATATTTGGTTGTGACTATTTTCTTCCACTATTTGATCTGAGGAAGTGGGTCTGGCCCACGAAAGCTCATCATCTAATAAACCATCTTGTTAGTCTTTAAAGTGCTACATTGTCCTGCATTTTGCTTCAGCTACCCCAGACTAACACGGCTACATTTCTATCAGTATGCAGGCAGCCCTCCCTCACTGTAGCAGCATGGGACCAGGTGAGAAGCACCTCTTCATGGCAAATGCAGCTCCAGGAGGCACTGCTGGAAGCCGAGTGCATGTTCCCCAGTTGGGGCAGGTCCAAGTCCATCAGCCTCCTGAAATCTACAACCAGGGTGAGGAATGCAGCAAACTGTGCACTTTCCTCTGATGAAAGGAAACAGCCAGGAATGTTCCCATACAAATCAGAGGGGTGGCTCCCTGGGGGTTGGAAGTCTCAGGACTGGGGAAGTCCAGGTGATTTTGTCTTTTCTGTATGGTTTTATGAGAAGCAATCCCATTCCAGGCACAACCAAAGCATTAACTTGCTTTAAATTATGATAAGAGGAAACTGCATACAAAATTTGGTGGCCCTACTTCTTACCATTTAGGAGAACTTCTTGAACACACAGACAGATGGATAGACAGACATGCAGACAGACACTCTCAAATAGTTAATAGATTTCAAATGTCTGAGCATAGTGTTGTATGTAGGCTCACAAAAAGGCAGAACACCATTTAAAGAAGCACTTTCTGGTTTCAAGTAATATTTTCCCTTACCTGCATCATCATGATCGCCATTTATTATTACTACTGAAATAATTTTTAAAAATTAATTTACTTTTCACCATGGAAACCCATTGTTCATTTTTCACAATTTATTCAGCTCAGACCACAAAAAGTCTGTCAAGTTTCCCTCTTGGTTTTGGTCACTTTCTCTCACTGGTTCTCAAGTAGGAAGAGATTCCAGAAGACTGGAAAAGGGCAAATATAGCACCCATCTCTGAAAAGGAAATAAGAATATTCTGGGATGCTGCAGACCAGTCAGTTTAACCTCTGTGCCAGGAAGATAATGGGGCAAGTAATTATGGAGTCCATCTGCAAATATCTGGAAGATAAGGTGCTAGGTAACAGCCAGCATAGGTTTGTAAGGAACAAATCATGTCAAACCAACCTGATGGCTTTCTTTGATAGGATAACAAGCCTTGTGGATAAGAGAAAAGCAGTAGACATGGTATACCTAGACTTTAGTAAGTCATTTGATATGATCTCACACAATCTTCTTATAATAAACTAGAGAAATACGACTTAACTGGGGCTACTTTAAGGTAGGTGAATAATTGGCTGGACAACCATTGATAACTACTCTCTGAGAATGGTTAACAGTCATGCTGAAAGGGCATAACAAGTGGGGCTCCGCAGGGTCTGCTTTGGAACTGGTTCTGTTCAATATCTTCATCAACGATTTAGATATTGGCATAGAGAGTACTCTTATTAAGTTTGCAGGTGACACCAAGCTGGGAAGGGTTGCAAGTGCTCTGGAGGATAGGGTCATAATTCAAAATGATCTGGACAAATTGGAGGAATGCTCTGAGGTAAACAGGATGAAGTTTAATAAAGACAAATGCAAAGTGCTCCACTTAGGAAGGAACAATCAATTTCACACATACTGTCTGGGAAGGAGTACGGCAGAAAGTGATCTAGGGGTTCTAGTGGACCACAAGTTAAACATGAGTCAACAGTGTGATGCTGTTGCAAAAAAAGCAAACATGATTCTGGGATACATTAACAGAAGTGTTATGAACAAGACAAGAGAAGTCATTCTTCTGCTCTACTCTGCACTGATTAGGCCTCAATTGGAGTACTGTGTCTACTTCTGGACACCACATTTCAAGAAAGGTGTGGAGAAGGTTGTGAGAAGTACAACCAAAATGACTGAAGAGCTAGAAAACATGGCCTATGAGCAGTGGCCCTTCTAACATTTTCCATCCTTGGGTTGAATTTTCTTTTGGGCAGGTTCAAATTTCTGATGTGCAACACCAATATGGGGGGGGGGGGGGAGAGTGTGTGTATGTGTGTGTGTGTATTTTAAGCAGCCCATATGTGTGGAAAAAAATATATTAAAACAAGGGATAGTTAAAGGGCAATGCTTATGATATCGAATATCAAATAAAAAAAGAGAATTAACACTACTCTTGGAGTATATGTATCATCATCCTTTCTAACAACTCAAGCAAGTAAACATACCAAAATGCGTATTATCCACACATAGCTCAGCTTTAAGATGCTAAACAAATCTGAGAGTCAACTAGAAATAGTATTTGTAAGGAGAGCATGACTAATACAATATTTACTGACACTGGAAATGAAAGGAAAAGGTATTTACTAAGGTCAGTGTCTCTGGTGAATGTTTAGGATCCATGCTGTAAAACAGATAAAAGTTCTCCTGGTTTGAAACTTTCACCTTGTGTGTGGCACCAACTCAGAGTAGAAGCCCCAGAACAAATTAGCACATGGCTAGACAGATACATGTTTCAAAAAGCCTGCTAATAAGATTTCATCCTTCAAAACTGGAATCAAACTTAGCACTTGCTACTTCTGACTCATAAGAGTTAGATCTCTACACATAGCAAAGATCTGGCCTTAATGCAATACAATTTACAATGTATTAATTAGTAACAAAGGATTTTTAAAAAAATCATTAAGGTCAGAGTTTTAGATATCTCCAAAAAAATCTGTTAAAATAATCTTTTTCTTTCTTATCTTAAGCCATTAACACCCATGTATACTTTATGTAAAATGTAATCATACAACTGTCCTCCTGGCATCACCACCCCCCATGCAGCTTATTTCCCTCCCAAGCCTGCCAGAGAGGACTGCAGTAAGTGAGTCAGGATTCCTCAAACAAACTGCCCCCTGCCTCCACCTCACTGCACAAATGCCAGCACCCACACACCCCTTCTTTCCCCCACCTACCCCATGCAGTCAGCTCCTTACCTCTCCCTCTCCCCCGCACTCAAGTACACAGGACCCTCCAAACTCCCCTCTCCTCTGACTCCCCCCCCCAAGTCAATTAATTACTCCCTCCCTCCCCCTAACCACTTATTGCCTCCTTATCTTGCCTTATCATCTGCTCATCTATCAGGGATGATCTATCAAAGGTCCCCAACACAGTGCCTGCGGGCACCCTGGCACCTGCCAGGGCATTTATGTGCACCCGCCAAAACATCTGGGCTGGCCCTGCCCCCTGTGCGTGGCACATGCACGGTGCTGGCCCCGGGCGCAGCACATGCAGGGTGCCAGCCCTGGGCAGTCCCTGCCCCAGGAGGCCCTACTCCCGGACACCCGGCAGCCACAAAAGGTTGGGGACCACTGATCTAGATGATGCTTGATCCTGCCTTGAAGGCGAGAGACTGGACTTGATGACCTCTCAAGGTCCCTTCCAGTTCTAGTGTTCTATGCAAAAACTACAGTGAAACTTAAAACACCAGAGTTTCATTATATCAAGCACACATCTCTATTAACATTACAGCAAGTTTTAATCCTCCCCAATCTATATTTTAATCAAAAGTTTTCTGGCTTGTACTAATAAATAGTGCCCCTTTAAATGTACATCTTTTGACTTCCTTTACAACTCCAATGATATGGGTATACAATGACATTTCTCAAATATCTTCTCTTAAAATCAAGACAGAATACTGTAAAAACATATTTATCATGGTCCCAGGAAAGATTCTTATATAATTTGTGGTAATGAAAACCAGCCACTTAGAGTTACAGGTCAACATTGCTGCTGGAAGGTGGTAAGACACATATTAAGGCGAAGAAGGAGGAGGAGGAAAAAAATGGGTCAATCTGTATCATAAAACGCACTAGAAGCACAGAGCACTCAGCATCTTTCAGGATCAGGGTCTACTCAAGGATGTAGACATCTTGACTTACAAAGAAATTATTGTGTCAAATCCAAGGAGTGTTCAGGGAAACCTCTGCTGTACAGTTTTCTATCAAGTATTCCACAGTAAAGTCTATCTCCAAGAAATGCGTGTTAACCAAAAGACACTATCCATGAGTTAATCACTCTTTTTTGATGGAAGATTACTGTTATGGAGCAGCAGCAATTCACTCAGAGAGGAAAATGTACACAGTACTTGCCCTCTTGGGCTTACAATCTAGGATCTGTCTACATTGGAGCTGGGAGATATAATCCCCAGCACAAGTAAATAGGCTTAAGGTAATATATTAAAAACAACATATTATCTCTTTGAAGTAATATGTTAAAAATAACAATACAGATACTGTGTCTCAGACTATGTCTTGGGCTAGTCATCTGAGTCCATGCCTACGGGATCTTTTAGGTTCAAGCTCAGTTGGTCACCCTGAGCTGCTACTCAGGTTGCAACATCCAGATTGCTATTTTTAGGACAAAGGCAATCTAGAACAAGTGTGTCTATATGGGCTGGAATCACATTTCCTACCTATAATATAGCCATGCCTTATGAAAAAAGTCATGCAGTTTTCACGCAAGCCACACTCCCTCAGAATCTGAAGACTTGAAATAAGGCCTACAGAACAGTCTAAATCAATGTATTAGTAGAACTTCAACTATCTTAATTCTGACTGTCTGAGCCTTTCTTTCTAAAAAGTTGCAAGAATGTTTCCCTGTGTCCCAAAGACACTGCATTCCCCATATGATTCACAACACTGAGATTATACATTTTCTCATATGTAGGCAATGTGCCACAGTCAAACAGCTGGCCACCTAAACTACATGTGCACATACACCTCCAGTATGAGTGACTGTGACCCTGTGTATTGGATTGCGGCAGTTTTAAAAACAGGCTGTTCTCTCTCGTTCTACAGCTTCTGGAAAAGATGTTAGAAACTTACTAGCAGGCTGCACCCAGTAGTCATGACACTCGCCAACTCCAATTGTGTAATTTGCTTAATGTCACACAGGGAAACTGCAGTAAAACTGGGCACAGAAACCACAACAGAAGCTCCCCATCTCCCATTCCTGAACATTAACTCGAAGATCATCTTTCTCTGTTAGATTGCCTTTCCACTTTAACTCACCCTCGCCATGTCTAAGTACCACTTGTTTGGGGTTTTTTAACTCACCCTCGCCATGTCTGAGTACCACTTGTTTGGGGTTTTTAAATCAATTTCTTTTTAATGCTCATGAATGATGGAATGAAACTGACAGCCCTGCATGAGTTGCAGGCCCACTTTTTTAGTCACAGGAACAGTAAAATATCCTCCACACAGCAGAAGTGCAAGGGGGCAGGGAGCTGCAAAGTGTGGTGGATGTTTCCTGATGCCCAGCTACACTAATATGTCTATGTATCCACTAACTCACTCACTGGCTCATGAACCCTTATGCTACTAGATTTAATGTAAGTCATTCACTTTCCTTCTCCATAGGAGTCTTCTATTTGACAGTGGTGGGCTTCTTCTGTTCTTTGTTTTCCCTGGTCTTTCTTTTTCTGCATCTCTCTTCAAGCTTTTCATACTTCCTTCCTTTGTCCCTTCATTTCTGGGCTTTTCCCATCCTTGCTTTAGAATAATTTCCCTTTGCTTTTGTATGTTTTGGCATTTAACACTGGATTTATTCTTTCTTCTCCATTTGTTGCTCTTTCTAAATCTTGTCTGGTCACTTCTCCCTTGAAGATAAAACAAACTATTTCATCAGCTCACTGCCTCTTCCTGACTTCCACTTCATGTCTTTTCAGGAACTTGCAATCAGCTGGTACTTCTTATCCGTGTAGCCAGCATCCCAGCTATAATGATTTCTTCTCATCATTCTCTCGCCTTGTGGTACTATGATGTAGGATACCTGCTTAGGAGCGGTTACATATTTGATATGCTTTATGTACTGTGTGCTACAAAAACAAAAATTCCTAGGTTGCTTCAGCTGCTCTGTCTGGTGTTTAACAGTCTTGGAACCGTTAAGACTTTCAAGAACCAACATACTATTGATCAGTTCTACCACCCTAAAGGCTTTGTCCCCTATTTAAAATCTTATCCCTCATTAAAGCAGCTTTGGGTGGGGGATGTGTGTGTGTTAAGACCTGTGAAACACCCTCCCCCCCCCACACTTTCTCCTTAAATAAGCTTCCCCCACATTGCCTATCCAATGTGCTTCAACCCTAGCCTCAAAGAACTTACTCTAAGGCCTAGTATAAACTCCTGGTGTAGTGCAGCATAAAGATTGATTTTCTAAACAATGAGTCCACACTACCAAGCCTGTCTCACTGACTTTAAGGACTACTGAAGTCAATGTCACGTACTACTGATTTCACGAGGAGTAACAATTCCCAACCTTGCCTGATAGTGTAGACGCAGTGTTGGCAAGTGTTGAAGTTCTTGGCTCTGGAAGGCATCCCACAGTACCCTGCTCTGAGCACTCTGGCTGGAATTTGCACCTCTACGGCTTTCCAAGTGAACATGAAAAGTCCCGGGAAAGTTTGAATTTAATTTCCCATGCGGCCAGCATTGCAAACACTCAGAGCAGGCAGCACACCTGGGCAGTACACATGGCCACGACTTCCAATATTTCCATGACTTCAAGTACCATGAGCTCCAGTTCCCCGGGGTGCAAAAGAGCACCAGCATGAAGTGAGAAGGAAATCCTGTATCTCATCGAGGCATGGGGAGAGGAATCCATTCTCTCCGAGCTCTGACCCAGCAAAAGAAAAGCCAATATCTATGTGAGTATCTCTAAGGCAATGGAGAAGAAAGGCTATTCCTTGGACCGCCAGCAATGCAGAGTTACAATAAAGGAGCTGAGGAAACCTACCACAAAGCAAAGGAGGCAAATGGATGGTCTGTTGCATCACCATAAACATGCTGTTTCTATGAGCAGTTGTGCACAATCCTAGGGGAGAGCCTGATCAGCTTTCCAAACCAGAGCCTGGTCTCTGCCCAAGATGCTCAGAATGGCAGAGCTGAGAACAGCATAGTGGCAGGCATTTAGGTGTGATATGCAGTATGCTCTTTACTTACACAGTGAGGGGCTAGAAGAGCTTTTTAACATGTCTGGAGATGGAGCAGGAATCCTTCCTGCATCTCCATGAAGCTCTCAGATAGATTACTCACCTGATGCAGTAACTGGAATTCTTTGAGATGGTTGTTGCCATGGGTGCTCCACCTTGAGATGTGCCGGTGCCGTTGCACGTCTTATTGGAGACTTTTGACAGCAGTGCCCCTCCAGACAGCTGTGCATGCAGAATGCCAGCCTGCAACATTTGAAATGGCTATCCAAGGCAGGAATGATGGTAGCCACAGTTACAATCTTGAAAGGAGATAAACAAATCGACCGAGATTTTGGAGCTACAAGATCTGTCTCCAACCCCCCTGACTTCTTGGTGGTGAGGAAGCAGTGGGAGTAGAACAACTTCCTCCTGTGTTCTGGTGGTACCTGTTCTATAGCCCCTAATTGTAAGAGGTGGTGTGCATCTTTTATGAGCATATGTTCATGAGAGGGGTCCCTGAAGAGGAATGGGGAGGGGAAATGGGAGTGAAGTATGGTAGCAAATAGGGTGCAGTAATCCATTTGATGATCTCCAGCACCCACTTGTCCATGGTGATGGTCCGCCACGCTACACTGCTAGTCTGCCCCCAAATGTTGTATAAGGCTTGGATTGCTGCCTTGGAAATCTCGGTGCTGTCTGACCCTCAACCACACCCTCAAAACACCTGATGGGACGTTGAGGGTTGTTACATGGTTACCTGGTTGGAGGCCTGTCTGCGCTTGTTCTACCTTGACTGGCGCCTGTTATCGTAGTGTCTTGGCTGTTGGTTAAACAGGGCTGGTTTATATCTTTGTGTGTAAGATCTTTCCTGTTTTCTTTTGCTCACAGTTATGTGGATGCCTAAGGTCTTTAGTGCTGCTCATAAGTCCTTCAACATACAGAGTGAAGCATCGGTGGATTTAGCAAAAAGCTTTGTGCCCTTATATGGTAGAGCTTCAACAATGGACTGACCCTCTCTTGGGAAGCCACGAAACACGTCTCATGATGATTGCTGAAGCTAGGGATCTTGAGGCCATGTCTGCTGAATCTAAAGCAGCCTGCAGAGCTGTTCTGGAGATCAACGCTCCTTCACTGATGTTTGCTTTAAATTGCTTTTTTATTGTCAGGAAGATTTTCAATAACATCTGCAAGTTAATCAAATATGTGGTGTGTATATTTTGCAAGGAAGGCCATATAATTTGAAGTTTGGAGCTGAAGGCTGGCTGATGAGTGAGCCTTCCTGCCCATTATGTCCAGGCGTTTCCAGTCCTTGTCATAGGGGACTGTGCGCATGGCCTACTATTTGCCCCTCTGGTTGACTGCCTTGACCACTAGAGAGTTCGGCATGGGCTGTGAGAATAAGAAGTTCACACCCATTGTGGCTATGTAGTACTTGGGGTCAGATCTTTTACAAGTCGGCAGAATTGTTGCTGGCGTCTACCATTTGGCTTTGGCAGGATCCAAGAGTGCCTCACTCATGGGAATCGCCATCTTGGCATGTGGAAAACCTTGCAGGATGTTTGTCAGCTCGTGTTGGGTCTCAGGCAGAGCTGACAGCGATATTTCCAGTGTGTTTGCCACACATTTAAAAGGTTCCTGAAAGGATTTAAAATCATCCCCTGCATTTGGTGGTGGAGGCAGGACTGTGTCATCAGGTGATGAACACGAAAGGTGTATACGTGGGGGCAAGTCTGTTGTTTGATCTGCCCGTGATGTCCTCTGAGAAGCAGGAAAGGTCGGGGGACTGAGTAAGGGGGACCTGAGGCTTGGGTGCCTGTGGTAGCTGCGGCTGCTGAACTCTGTATGCCGCCCACGGGTCCCAGTATGGCCAGTTAGCTGGTACAGGTGACAGAAGCCATTGTGGTTGTTCCCACTGTTGCACTTGCTGCATTGGTTTGGGCAATTAACTTCTGGGAGAAGGTGTCTGTATTGGTTTGTTTGTCATCATCACTCAGAGGCAGTGCTGAAGCCAGTGTTGAAGAAAAACTGAATCTGGTACTGATGCCTCCAACAACTCTACTATGGTAGTAAACAGGCAGCGGAGGCGTGGGGAGGAGGATGGGCACTGGAGGCATTTGTATTGTTGGCGTCAGCACTGAGATCTGAGCTGGTGTTGGCTGCTTATTAAGCACATTTGTGCATTTCACTGTTGTTGTGCTATACGTGTATTGAAACACTCGGTGCTGGTGCTGATCGTGATCTCGCTGGTGCCGCTTTCTGCACTGCTGGCGCTTTTGCCAATGCCAGTGTGGAGCTTCGGACCTTCTCCTTAGGGTCTCAACTTTTGTGGGTGCTGGCCCCATTCCCAGTCTGATTCTCCTGCACCTTAGCTACAGCAGGCATAGACACCGACTTCTTACTTGACAAGAGCTTCCTCAGTAGGGAATCTCTTCTTGAGTATTTGAGCCTTGTCGTGGACACTGAAATTGACAAGTTTCAGGATTTACTCTTTTTAAACCCTGGAGAACCAGGCATATCCTGGGAGACAGTCAGTTTTGAAGAGTCTGAAAGGCTAGCAACTGAGTCTCTACACAGGGTGTAGTAACCATGGCTTTTGAATAAGCAGAGACACGATCTCTCCCTGATCATCTTTCTTGCTTTTCTTTTTTATAACAAGTAAAACAGCTAAGCTAACGTCCAACTAACACTAAAAACTGAAGTACTAACACTAAGTCTAATATTACTCAGAAGCTCAATGGAGGCAACTGCTCTGCGGTGACCGAAGCCAATGGAGTCAGAAAGGAACTGAGGAGGTGGTTGGTAGTATGCATAGGACAGCCATTTCAAATGTCGTGCGCCAGCATTCTGTGCGTGCAGCTAACCGGAGAGGCACTGCTATCCAAAGTTTCCAACTACAAGTGCTGTGGCACTGCTGCACCACAAGGTGGAGCACCCACGGGGACACTCCTCAAAGAACTCTTTGATCCTTTTCATGAGATTTCTGGGGAGGCCAGCCTTATTCTATCCTCTATGGTAGACCACCTTCCTATGTCAAACCACCAGTAAGTGGTCTGGTGTCACTGAACCATAAAACAGTGCAGAATAAGGCCAAGGTTTCTGGTCACATTCACTCAGCATCCACTCCCTGTCATGTCTGTGTAATGTGGAAAAACTGATATTTTGCATGGCAACCTAGATAAAGATGGAGGGGAAGCTATTACCTGCTACCTCTGCTGTTAGCATGCCTTCAGCCTCTGGTACTCCCCCATCCTTCCCTCCTGTTCTCCCTACTGCAGGCTGTCCTACTATCAAGACTGGACTCCATCCCCCCGCTCTCCTGACTACAAGCACCTTACCATGCCTGCCTGTTTCCAAATAGCACAAGTCCAAATGCTCCCTTGAAAACTCCCTGTACCTAGTATGCAGTGGTTGCTTTGAAGCCGTGGTCATCAACCGGTAGATCATGATCTACTGGTCAATCTCAGGGGCTCTAAGAGTCGCTTGAGCCTTCTCTGAACTGCGCACCTGCGCAGTACATTTAAATCTGATTTCCTCATTCGAGGAGCAGCTAATTACCAAGCAGCAACAACAGGTGAGTAGCTGCATGGAATGGTGGGAGCTGGGAGGTCAGGAGGGCTGAAACACCCCGGCCAGCTGACTGTGGCTTTCAGCTGAAAGGCTGCCCCGCGCTCCAGCTGATTGGCGGCTTCTCCTCTGTGCCTGCCCACGTGAAGCGCCCTGGCTGAGCACCATAGCCAGCTTGCCAGGCAGCCGCTTCTCTTCGCTCCAGCCCAGCTGCCCTGAGGTCAGCCTGGAAGGAGCGCAGGTTGGAGGCTTCCCTCCGTGGCTGGTGTAGGGAACTCCCTGCCCCCAACCTTGTTCCCTCTCCCCTGCCCCAAACCTGTCCCCCGCCCTCCTGTTCCCTCTCTCTTGCCCCCCACCCCACTGCAGAAACCTGCCCCTCCTCTACAGAAACCGGCCCCCCGGCACCCTGCCCCCCTGCAGAAACCAGTTCCCTCTGGCACCCTGTCCCCTACTGCAGAAACCTGTCCCCCTGCCTTCCCCACTACAGAAACCTGTCCCCTTGCTCCCCTCTGCAGAAACCTGTCCCCACCAGCACCCGGTCCCCTGCTGCAGAAACCTGTCCTTCTGGTACCCCTCCCCCTCTCCTCTGCCCCGACTGGCAACCCGGTTCCCTGCCCCAGAACCCACTAGCACCCCTCCCCAGTACTGTGTCCCCTGCTCCCAAATGACTTTTCTATGGGTCAGTGACCCTTGACTCAAGGCAGGTTCCCTGCCATTCTCATAAATAAAGACAATGCAGAAACTTTTTGTGTTTAACATAATATTTTATTTAAAAATGAAGCCTGGCCAACAAACCCCCAATTGGGGCCAAGCCCCCATCTGGCCACAACCACTCCTGCATTCCCTCTTCCCCAGACCCTAGACCTGAGCCTATCAAACATTGGAACCTCCTGCCCGGAGCCCCTCACATACCCCAATCTAAATTCCTGAACCCTCACATCCACAAGCCTGTGGCTTGCTTAGCCCCCCAACACTGCCCAGCCTGGAGCCTGAGCCAGTGTCCCCTTCTCCACCTCCTCCTGCATCCACATTTCCTCCCAGAGCTTGCACCTCTCACCCCTTCCCACACCCAAATCCCTCATTCCCACCCCAGAGCCTACACATCCTGTCTCAACCCAGTGAGGGTACAGCTAGACTGCAGGAGTTTTTCAGCATTCCAGAGATATCCCAGAAAAACTCTTCTGCATCCAGGGTTGTTTGTTCTTCTGCTTTTTTAGTGGAAGAGCAAATATGATCTTTTAGTCACCCCTATATTCCTCTTTCCACGAGGAATAAGGGGGCTTCCAAAAGAAGGGTTTTTTTCCTGACATTTGGTCCAGTCTAGACAGGCCAAATGTTGGAAAGACCTCTTCCTACAGATTTAGAAAAAAAAAAGCCGCAGTATAAGGATTGGGGATAGCAAGTGATGGAGAGGAGGAGAATAGAGAGGGCGGGGCTTCAAGGAAGGAGCGAGGCGGTAGATCTTGCCTTGGTCTGTCATTTAAAAAGTGATCTTGGGTGTAAAAAGGTTGGAAACCACTGCTTTAAAAGCAAAACTTCAGCCTTGCACAGAACACATCTCAACTGTCTTTTCAGAGACCTTCCCTGTATGTTAACTAAATAAGGATAGGTTTAACACAATGAAACTCTTGTAATGTGTGCCCATGTAACTTTTTGTTACAGTGGGAACAGTAGCCAGCTCGCTTGCATATTCCCTGGCTCCACCAACTGTCCACCTGGCACAGATCTGCAAGCAAAAGTGGACAAGGGGTAATGTGTTTAGGAAACAAATGGAGTAGAGGAACACACTCCTGGAGAAGATTTGGGCAGAGGATGGCAGAGGCGCAGGACAGGAAAGCCTGAAGGGAAGTGTTAGTGAGGCAAAAAGAGAAAATCTTGGCAGTGATGGTGGCATGCATGGAGAAGATACTCCCCACCTCAAGATCCCTTACACCCTGTGCAAAATCACTTTCCCTCCTCCTCCAGTTCCCTTAGCCTCTACTCCTAAGAGTCTTATGTTCTTATGAGTCCCAGGACACAGGAGGAACGGGGTGGGGGCGGGAGGGTTGAGAAGGTACTGAAGGGCAACCTCACACTAAACCTCCAGAGTCTTGAGAAGGAAAAGGCTGTCCTCCTTGCATTTCTGGACACTCCCACCCCTTCAGTTTCCCACCACGGACTTCTTTTCTTTCCCTACTGCCTTACTTAAATAAAAATGCATGATCTCTGAACAACTGTCTCTTTATTGCCTCTACTGCAGGTGTGGGGTGGGATTACTGGCAAACACAGAAAATGCATGGGCCCCTCCTAGAATCCCAAAACTGGCCATTCATAAAATGTTTTTTCAGAGCCTCTCTGATCTGCGCTGCCCCAACCTGTGCTCTCCTTATTGCCAGGGCTCGATAAGCTATGTAATTTACTCGCCCATGGCAAGTAGATTACATCCCAGAAGAGCCAGGTTTGGGTGATCTGCACATGCGCAGAATGCCGGGCAGCACGGCTGGCGAGTGGGGCTCGCCGTGGCTCAGCGAGCCCTGCTTATCACTCTAGTGTCTGGCTGCTCAAAATCTCTGGGTAGGCTGCCACCACAAAAGGAATGTTGCATTTGCTATGGTCCAACCTCATCAGGAGACTCCTAAACCTTCCTTTTAAATGCCCAAAAGCACATTCAAGTACCATTCTGCACTTGCTCAGCCTGTAGTTGAACCACTCCTTACTGGGCTCCAGGTTGCCCAGGTACAGCTTCATGAGCCATGGGAACAAGCAGTAGGCTGGGTCACCAATGATCACTATTGGCATGTCTACCTCTCTGATTCTGACTTTCTGATCTGGGAAAAAAGTTCCAGTGTGCATCTTCCTAAAGAGGCAGGAGTTCCTAAAGATGCATGTGTCATGCACCTTTCCCGACCATCCCACACGGATGTTGGTGAAACAGTCTTTGTAATGCGCCAGGGCCTGCAGCACCATAGAGAAGTACCCTTTGCAGTTTATGCACTCTGTGGCAAGGTGGTCAGAGGCCAAGATAGGGGTGTGTATTCCATCTTTTGCCCCACTGCATTTAGGGAACCCCACTGTGGCAAAGCCATCCACTATGGCAGGGCTGGGAAACCTTTTTTGTGTCAGGGCTGCTGACACACAGAAAAATCAATTACTGAAGAGCCCTGGGGGGGGTCCAATCTAGTAGATTTTGTGGACTTTAGCTGCAGTGGGAGGGGGGAGTCGAGGGGTGAAAGGGGCTGGAGCATCAGCACAGGGTCCTCAATGCTGGGAGAGCCCTGAGCCTTGGGGGCCAGATCTAGGCAAGCTGGGGGCTGCATCTGGCCCCTAGGCCTCAGGTTCTCCACTATGGTTTCCATGTTTCCCAGAGTCAAAACTCAATGGTATTGATTGCGTTAACTACCGGTACAACAACAGCCCCCACTGTTGATTTCCTCACTCCAAACTGATTCCCAATTAACTGGTAGCTGTCTGGTGTGCCCCTTTCTATGGCGGGCCCTGTGGGGCTGGAGCAGCCTGTTGCCTACGACAGGGTGCGGAGATGCTCCAACCCTCACCAGTTAACCAGAACCAGTAAACATCATCCATATCACCCATTAAGGGTAATGCTCATCAGTTAGCCTTTCACATCTCTAGTTGAAATGCATTCTTTTTCATTACCCTCCAGCTAATCAGCTAAAATACATTATAAATAGTAATTAAGCCTCATAATATCTGTATGAAATAAAAAGTGCATTATTTACAATATACAGATGGGAAAACTGGGAGGGTAAAGGTGCATCTACACAGCAGGGCTTAATATGCGTAGCTTATTTCAAAACTGAGAGCTTCTACACAGCCCTTATATCGAAACAGAACACTCTTCTTCCAACTTCCTTTACTCCTCATTCAATGAGGTTTCAGAAATTGGAGTAAGAAGTCCTCTAGCTTGACAGTATTTCAACATTATTTCAAAATAACTGCCCGTTGTGTAGACACAGACTACGTTATTTTGAGATGCTCCAATGCTAGTTCCTTCGAAATAATGTTGCTGTGTAGACATGCCCAAAGTGATTTGTCATAGGCTATGCAGCTGGCCAAGAACACATATATCAATTAAAACCCCCTCTCTCCAGTCAAAAGCATTTATTATGAGTACACAGTTTTCAGTTCTTCAACGGGCACCAACATTCTCAAACTTTATCGTGGTTTAATAACTAGCTGTCAAATTTCAATTTTTTTTTTACAGTAATGCTCTTATTGAATGAATGTGAAAACTGTCTGAAAACAATATATTACTAGTTATTTTTAAAGAATCAAATATGTAAATAGGGACTACACAGATGTTTTTAAAACTGGAAGTGAAAGTTTCTCCCTATGGAAGCATCTGAATCCTGTATTTCACCATCTGATTGTATTATAAACCAATTGAAATACAGGATCAATAATAAGAAAGCTCACAGTCCCTAAAAAAAATCTTATCAAACTACATAGCAGAACAAATACAGAAAACTTGCATTGAAATGATTACCAGGCAAAGTTTGCAAATGTGACTTATTACCTTTGTGGTCTTCTTAGGCCAGGTTACCACAGGGACCCCCGAAATGGCAAGATTCTGATCGTCATCAGCATGTTCCTTCAGAATATTCTGTTTCAAATGAAAGCAGCTTAATTAGACAGAGAGCTATTTTTGAAAATTAAGAGATGAATAGTATGAAGAGTGTTACTTCTGTCTATCTAGGTTAACTTTGTAGATGTAAATTATTTGAGAATTTCCAAATCTCCAAACATTCAATCCCACTATAAATCTCTTAATCTAACCGCGAAGATTGGCGGTCCACTTAATGTGAAGCTTCTGCAAAGAGTACAAAAGAACAACAAGTCTCATCATGGAAAATTATTAATTTTTAATGGAAAATGGAATATTAAGTTCCTAAAGCACCCAAACATAAAATAAAAATAAAATATACCATGCATATGAGCTTGTTAGTAGGGTTGTTAAAACAGTTAACTGGTAAGCATGAGGCGTATTGGTACGAAAGATGTTAAATATTGACTGACTAATCAAATAGTTGATGCATTTTGCATCAAGTATTTGATTAGTCGATAGGGTACTTCCACCTCTGAAGTATAACAGCTGCCCTAGGACTGTTGCTACACCTCAAAGGTAGAAGTGCTGCGTGGACTCCCTCACTGACCCTGGGCTCCGTGTAGCACTGCTGCTTTGAAAAGCTATGGGGAGCCTGGCATCGGGCTCCATGTGGCATTTCAAAGCAGCAGCGCCGCACAGAGCCCGATGTCAGCAGGGGAGTCCCCAGCTGATCCCAGGCTGCATGCAGCATTTCAAAGCAATAGTACCACATGGAGCCCAAAGTCTGGCCCCAGGCTTCAAGCAGCACTGCCGCTTTGAAGTATCCCCTCTTCCCTCTCTCCCCCCTTTGCTGCTTCCATCTGATAGAGGCAGCAAGGGTGGGAAGCAACTGGTCAACTAGCCTGTCGACTATCCAATAAGCATTTGCTGGTCAACTAGTCCTTCACATCCCGAACAGGTACACTTATTAGTTAACCAGTCCTTGCCAGCCATCTCCGGTGGCAACCAGCCACACCAGGCTGGAGCAACCCCAACCACAAAAGAGCTAGGTGGTGAGACCTCATTGCTGCAGTGGGATGCTGACAGCAAGCCCCAAGTTAAAACACTTAATCTTTTTAACATCTCTATTGTTAGACAATGTTCAAAGGCACATGAAGAACATTGACCAAAAGCAATGAAATGTGATGAAGACAATAGAAAGTCCCAAGTCCAATACCATCTGCCACAGGCATAAGATCTCTTTTCGTTCCTGTTCCTACAACACTTAGCACAATGGGGTACTGGCAAAGGTTCTTAGCAACTATAACATAAATAATCACCATCACCAGTTGCATGGCAGACAACTATCATTGGGGTATTGGCATATTTCAGATACCAAGGAATTGAATCAAGATGGAGCACTGCAAATAATATTCAACTCCATCAGCATTCAGATGAAGAGCATGATCATTTTCCATGGCAACCCTACATGTATTCTTATCTTTCCTGTGGAAATTTGCTTAATTATTTCTACATCAGGTAAGGCCCTCAGGTTTCTGAAAATTTACTAACAAAGTTTCAGATGGGAGAATTTGAGGTCAGAGTATTAAGCAAAGAAATTGGCCTTCTTCTGAATGCTTTTGTTTGAATGCTATCTACTGGATTTCTTGCAAGTGAGCTTCATTGGTTCCCAACTGCTGACATTGGGAATAGTTTTCATTACCATGTAACTCAATACAGAAACACAGGATTATTCTAATTAGAAACTGTTTTTATGTATAACAAATTGTACAAGTAGGAATATCCATAATCAGCTCCCTGTGCTTGTCTCTATGATTACAAACGGAGCTGCAGAGTCCTCCACTTTGGATTCAAGTATCTACACTGTACACACGTATTTAGTTCAAAGTCCAATGAAGATTCCATTGCTTTGCTGAAAACTGAAGTCCAAATGAGCCATCATACATTAGAAAAAAAAATCATTCCAGTAAAGTAAACAAGATCTGTCAGTTGAAAGTAACCTCATATTTGAACTGACAAGATAACCACAGACATATTAATGGCGTTGATCTTTTATTGTACTAACTTCTTGAAAAAACGTCATTAGATAACAATAGACACTAGGCATTCCCAGTCCCCAGAGTAGAATTTTAATCATTAGAAATTTCAGATAGTATATAAAAGGATCTTCAAACACACTGATTGGTTTTAATAGGAAATGCACATGGAATAACGCAAACTAATTACACATGCTGTCCTTTTGTAAATATCAAACTGACATGGTGATGTTGCTATGTAGCCAAGATCTAGATCCTGGCCCAGTTAACTGCCTGAACACACCAGGCAGTGGCACGTACCCAGATAATGTAGTAAGACATCCTCTCAGGAAAATGCAGGCCATATGTGAAAGTGGTTTAAAGCACCACGGGGGAACTTTTTGCAGAGCAATAGGTTAATGGACTGTCATGCATAAGGACAGAAACATACAGACATCTGTACAGTGGCTTTGTCATGTCCCTTTTGACCATATTACAGGTGAATATTGTGATAATTATACAGGTCTCATAATTATACATGGCCTCCCAGCTCAGGGGAGAGAAGGGAGCAGTACCCTTTCAGTTGATATAAAACATCGTCTTGGTGTTGTCCATCATTACCAGGACTCGCTTGCACTGCAGAGGAGGCAGAAACACGTGACAAGTGAGCCAGACTACCTGAGTTCCCAAACACAGATGTGCAAGCCCATGTCTATGATCAACCAGAGGGCTTGCGTGCGTACCTTGTTCAGGTTTGTCCCACACCCATGTTCAAAGTGTCTGTCACCAAGGAAACCTCTGACTGTGGCCCTGCAAAGGGGACCCACACATACACTGTGTGGGGCTGTATCCACCAATCGAGGGAGTACAGGATCGCCAGCAGTACCATGACTGCATAGTCGAGGGGATCCCTGGATGGCACAAACACTGACGCTAGCCATGCATGTACCAGGTGCAGACAGAGAAGCCTCATACAATTGCACACTGTTGAAAGACGGCACCTTTGCAGCTCTGAGTTGAGGCTTGCCATGGTCTAAAACCAGGACTCAGGTAAGGAAATGGTTACCCAAGTAGAATCAAGAAGGGCCCTAATGAACTCTGTTCATTGCATGGGAAAGAGAGTGGATCTTGGCACACTGAGAATGAGACCCAGAAGAGAGAATGTGGCCTTGACCAGGTCTACATGCCAGAGCACCTGCTCTCTTGATCTGCCTTTGATCAACCAACTGTCCAGGTACAGGAAAACTTGCACCCAATTCCGTTGTAGAAATGCCGTCATTACCACCATGCACTTTGTGAAGACTTTTGGTGCTATTGCCAGGCCAAATGGCAACACCATGAACTGGTAATGTCTGAGCACCACTACAAAAATCACAGGAATCAGGAGTGGGTCAGGATACTAGAAATGTGAAAATATGTATCTTTCTGTTTGAGGGTGGTGTACCAGTCCTCCAGATCCAGGGAAGGGATAATGGAGGCTAGGGAGACCACACAGAAATGAAGCTTTCGTATGAAAGCATTTGAATTCCTTTGGCCTTGGAAATACAGAAATGCCAGGAGTACTGTCAAGACCATGTTCAGGACCCAACAATTTGAGGTTACTTGAATCCAGGCACCATAAAAGTAGAACAAATGGTACCCAAAAGGAAAAGGACATAGTGTCTGGTGCTCCGCCCTTGGGCATACCCTCAAAGTGATGCTGGGGCCCATGGGGTTATTTGCAGGCACCCTAGCACTGCATGAAAAAGGAGCAAGGAGGTCCCTTCCGACTATTATGCCCAATGGCATCCTGGATCTTGTCTGGGAGGGCTAAAGAAAAAGTGTGCAAGCTATTGTGGCCTAAAAACCTGGCACCGGGAGGTGGGCATCTGGATCCCAAGGGATTTTAAAGTGACTTTGGAATTCTTCAGGTTTATGAAGTTGGGAGTCCATTTTCTCTATGGAAACACCCAAACCATCGAAAGGCAGGTCTGTGATGGTGCGGTGAATCTCAGCTCGGAGGCTGTAAAACTGCAGCCACAATTACAGTAGATGGCAATCCCCGTGTTCTTAGTATTGATAGCCAAGCCCATGGAGTCAAAGGATAACTGTCTTGGACACTTTGGAGTCACCCTGCACCATCACCACAAATTCCTCCTTTGCCTCTGTGGATGGATTACACGATGTCAAGGACAATATTCTCAATCATGACACATAGCTCATTGCTGAGCTATGTGACTTTGTCCTCACCCACAACAATTTCCATGTGGGGATAATTTATGCCTTCAAGTTAGCAGCTCTGTTATGGGAACCTGCATGACCCCACAACATGCCAACATTTTTATGGCTGACTTAGAATAACATTTCTTCAGAACCCTCTCCCCTAGCACTTCTACTCTATTTACACTACCTTGATGACATCATTATACGGACCCACAAGATTGAGATCTTTGAAGAATTCCACAGGGATTCCAACAATTTCCCACCCCCTACTATCAACCTCAGCCTGAACCAGTCCACACAAGAGATTAATTTCCAGGACACACTACAGCACAAATAAATGATGGTCACATAAATACCACCCTATACCAGAAACCTACTGACCGCTATTCTTACCTACATGCCTCTAGGTTGCATGCAGGATTCATCACAGGATCCATTGTCTATAGCCAAGCCGTAAGATACACTGGATCTGCTCCAAGCCCACAGATAAAGACAAACACCTACAAGATCTTTATCGGGCATTCTTAAAACTTACATACCCAGCTGTAGAAATGAGGAAACAGATTGACAGAGCCAGACGAGTACCCAGAAATCACCTATTTCAATACAGGCCAACAAGGAAAATAATAGAACACCACTGGTCAACACCTATAGCCCCAGCTTAAACCCCTGGAATGCATCATTGACAAACTATCCTGGAAAATGATCCCCCACTCCCACAGACCAGGTTAAGAGGCTGTCTGTAGGACTTGCCAGCAGCCACACATCACACCACAGAAACACTCAACCAGGAACCTACCCCTGCAACAAATCTCATTACCAACTCTGTCCACATATTTATACAAGCAACACCATCACAGGACCTAACCTGATAAGCTCATACACCAGCACATCCACTAATGTGATGTATGCCATTAAGTGCCAGCAATGCCCCCTGTCCAGTTTGGCCAATATACGTGGCATTCTCTGCATCCAAGGATAAATGGACACAAATCTGACATCAGAAATGGTAGGTATGCAGAAACCTGTAGGGGAACATTTTAACCTCCTGGGATATTCAGTAATGGATATAAATTAGCCATCTTTCAACAAAAGAATTTTAGCAACAGTTTACAGAGGGAGTCAGCTGAACTGGACGTCATTTATAAGTTCAATACTATCAACTTAGATTTGAATAAAGATCTTAAATTAGGGATGTGAAAAGTGTAGCTGTTTACACAATTAACCAATGAGCTTGGGGTCATCAGTTAACCTTCACAGTTACATGCAATATCCTTCCCTCCCCCCTTTCCTTGCACTATCCTGCTGCCTTTGATAGGCAGGAGCCAGTGTATGCAGGGAGCTGGTTTTCAAGCCAGCTCCCTGTGTGTACCAACTTCCTCAGAGCCTCCTGTACTCACCCCACCCACACACACACTGCTACCTTTGATACAGAGGCATAAGTGCAGAGGGAGCAGGCAGGAGCTGATGCGTGTACGTTTTCAGCAGTTACACGATTATACAATGAAACCCTTTTTTAACATTCCTAACGTTAACTGGTTAACACGCTACAAAGGCAATTTCATTTCCGCACCAAATACTGTGAATGAGGCACATTCACCCTGACTTAATTAGCTTCATTAATACTGGGCCTACAATTGACTGGTAATTTCTTTTGCTGTTTTATACACTCTGTAGTCTGTAATTTCCACTCTAACTCATCTGATGAAGTGGGTTTTACCCATTAAAGCTCATGACCTAATAAATTTGTTGCTGTAAGGTGCCACAGGTCAGCTTGTTGTTTTTATAGTTACAGACCAACATGGCTATCCCTCTGAGCCTCTCTAGCTACACTACAAAGAACTTGTGAAAGGAAGTACTAGAGAAGAACTACTTGCTAAGCAAGAAGTGAGAAGCTCCAACAACCATCATTGGCAAAGAAGGAACTGAGGCGGGAGTCAGGTCAGCAGGGGTATTATATGCAATGTTGAGAGGCATCACCTCAGCCAACCTGACAGGTACTGCTAGTGAAAAATCTTCTGGCGATTGTACACTCAGCACACAGGCACACACATATGGGAATGCACATGAGCAATCACTCGAAAAAGAACTGAGGTTTCATAGGAAATCTTAATTCTGGCATTTCCTAACTTTCGAGTGGTTGACTTTGCACTCTTAGGCAGGAACGATGTTGCTAGCCTGTGTTTGCCAGAAGCTGGGAATGGGTGACAGGGGTTGGATTAAATGATTACCTGTTCTGTTCATTCCTTCAGAAGCACTAGGCATTGGCCACTGTCAGAAGACCACATACTGGGCTAGATGGACCTTTGATCTGATACAATATGACTGGACTTTCCTTATATCTTTAATCTTCCTTTAAGGTAATTTTTGTTTATCATTTATTTACATGTTACACAAATAGCTTTTCTATAATCTACTCGTTTAAAGCAGGGGAAGCAAAATACTGCCTGTGGGCTAAATCTGGCACACTATGCTGCTGGGTCCAGCCTATGACCCAGTGGGAGCCTCAGGCGGGCTCCCTTGCCTGCCCTGCCCTCATATGCGGTCCAGGGAGGTCAGCTGAAGGGGCCATGTGTTTCTCCAAGTGCCAGAAGCTGTGGAGGAGGGAAAGGCTTCACGTGCTGCCCCTGCGCCCAGCACAATTTCACATCTCTCACTGGCCTGAGATTCTCTGTCTCATGTCACTCAGAGAAGCACATGTCCCACCCTTAGACAGTTGCTCTGAATGGTGTGCGAAGGGATGGAGCTGGCAGGGAACCTGTCTGAGAGACCTGCTGGACTGCTGGCTGGGAGTTACCTAGAACCCTACATCTCTTCCTGCCCTCCAACACTCTGTCCCTCATCTTGCACCCCTGCCCTAGGTCACAACCCTAACCCTCTGCACCCTTCACTCCTGCACCCATACCCTCTCCTGGAACCTGCACCACAATCGCTTGTCCCAGATCACAACTCAAATTCTTGCACCCTCTCTGGCATCTCTGCCCCAGGTCACAACTCCCTCCAAAACTCTGCACCGCCTTCTTGTACCTCTCTTCCAGGTCAGAATCCTCTTCTGCACCCATTTCATACCTTCTTCAAGACTCTCCTCCCCAATCCTCTGTGCCAGGTCACAACCCCCTTGTAGTAAGAAGAGGGCCTGAAACAAAAGCCTATGTAGCACAGGCCTAGTTTGAGGGCTGAGGCCTAGCTAACAATGGACAAAGGTTGGCTAACATAAAGCAAAGCTAAACTGTGAGCAAGAGGCAGGCCCCTGCTCACACACCTGAGCATGAACAAGGCTGAGAGTGTAAAACACAAATTGATAACAGGCCCAGGTGTAGACAAGTAATTGGTACCAGGTACCGACTGTTAAACAGTTGGTACTCGTCATAAGTTGAAAGCACATTCCAAAAAGAAGGTACCACCAGCTCGTTATAAAGGACCTTAGTATCCACACTCCCCATGGATACCAACCCAGGTTTAGCAAAGTGTCTAAAATGACAGCACGATGGATAGAGAGGTTCTAATCAAACTATGAAGCGCAGGATGATGTGTGGTATCTAAGTATCATCAGAGGGTGGCAACCTAACATGTCAGTAGTGTTGTGTAACTTCTTGTACCTGTATATAAAATTGTTTCTTGAGGGGACAGTCTTTGTCCAGCTGGGGGGGCAGTGGGATATCCCACTGTTACAGGGTATATATTCCCATCGTTACAGATTACATATGTGTAGTGATTTGGCAGAGTCTACTGATAACTATTAGTGTATTTGGCTTAACAATAAACCTGGCTGGGCACCTTCGATCCTTATTTGTAGTCTTGGGGGGGGCTCTCTCAGGGTCTGCTGTGGTGACTAATTGTGCAAGTCAGCATAACACACATCGCTGAGCACACACACAACCTTCCGGTTATCATTACTGACAGAGCCAGAGACCTGTCAGGACACCACAACAGTAAATCTTGACCTTAATACATCAATGACACGATTACACCCCTCCTGCCTTAGATCACAACCCAAAACCCGTGTACCCTTCCTCCAGGTCAGAATCCTCTCCTGCACCTATAAGCCAACTGGACCCTGCACCCCTATCACCTGGCCCAGGTCACAACCCCCTCCTTCACCCAAACTCCCTACTGCACCCTGGTCCTCTACCCTGAGCTTCCTTCTGTACCCAACCTCCATTCTAGACCCTGTACATCTTTCATTAATATCATGGAAGAATGAGGCTCTTGACCACCTATAAAATTATTGCCACCCCTGATATAAAGAGACAACATCTCTGAAGGGATATCTAAAGATTCTGCTGTATCGGGAATGTCTGAAATTAAACTCTTCTATGTTTTAAAAAAAGCATATTATAGCAGGTTCATTTCTTAACTTAAGGGAATTTTTTTCTATATAGCATTTTAGTCTTCTTTATGCTTCAGAGAGACAGTGCTCTGTGGAAAACAGGATATGGGTAATTAAACAGGTGAAACAAACTATTCAGTGATGAGACATTTCACAGAACCAGTTGGGGTAAATCATATACAATTCAAATCTCCTATCAGATGCAGGGATATAGTCAAATAATAGGAGATTGGATTACTAAAGTATATTGCAAGTACAACTTAATTAGCAACATGAAAACTATTTGATAATCAAGTAGAAGACTCTTTGAGGTGAAGTAATTAGTTTTCCTGGTAAGAAGGGAAACTGAAAACGAAATTTGTGTAAGTTCCTTATAGATCATATGAGCTCCTAAATCATGTGACACTATTAAACGGGGACACCACAATCAAACTAACAGCTCTAGAGATTGAAATTGCATTTATCAATAAGACAGATGTAGTCCGACAGAGCCAGAGGAAGGCTACCCATGCTGCCTTACCAATGTGGCTCTATCCAGGAAAGAGAAGAGCTCAGCTCCACCCTCAATTCAATCCTTAATTTATCTGACAACAAGGGGGTCAATTAGTATCAGCAGTGGCTGTGGTTTTGTGACCTGGACACCTGCCCACTGAGAGCTGAGCTCAGAAGTCTCTCCATAGCTATTAGGTGGTGACCACTTTCAATCACTACCAAATAAGATTGGTACAAGTGACCTAGAGTCAGAGATGAAAGGTTACATCTAGCAGAAAATGGTGGAGTGTGTTGCATGCACCCTAAAACAGGACATACACATCTCTCTCATATATAAAACTTTTTTCCTGTGGGATGACAGAGTAATGTCATCTGGGTTGCCTTGCCCCCCCTCAGCCTCAGCAGAGTCAGAGGAGAAGCGGCATCCCTGACTCAAGGCAGGATGGGAACCCTTCACTGTTGAGGCTGGGGCAATTCTCCCCACTCTGAGCGGGGTCTGGAGCTGGGCGCGAGGGAGGGGAGGGCCCCAGAAGGTAGGGGTCCAGACCCAGCCCAATCGGTCTCCTGACCCTTTGTTATGGAATGCCCTGAGCTCCCCGCTGGCTCCTGCCCCCCCATAAGAGGGTCGGGGGCAAGGGCGGCTCCTTAATGACGCTCTGGGGCCCTGTCAGGAAGCACCTCCAGTTCCCCGCTCTGCCACCTGCTGCCAGGCTCCAGCTCCCACAGCCTGGTAACCTCTCAGCACCTTGGTGGAGGAGACTGCAGGGAGTTCAGCGAGCTCTGCTGTTCATTCCCCCCATCCCCGCCACTTCCCATCCAGCTGCCTCTGGCCCCAGTTCTGCTTCTGGACCAGGAAGCAGAACTGAGGCCAGAAGCAGCTGGATGGAAAGCAGCAGGGATGTGAGAGCAACATAACATTATTGCGGCTCTGCTAGGCTGGAAGGAGAGCTGTGGAGGAGGCTGGGAGAGGGTGGAACCAGCTTTGGAAGAGGGGAGGGGCCACTGCTTCCCAGGGAGGCCCTGGCACAAGGTTGGGCAGTGCTACCTCCTCTCATAACAAGGCTCCTTCCAGGGGGGCATGCTATGGAGAAGGAGAGAGTCTCAGAGGGGAGGAGGGTGCCTTCTCGATAATTTGGTGTCTCTCTGGGTAGTGGAGTATGGGGTTGGAAAAGGGGCCTTCCTCTGGAGGGCCCTCTGTGGGAAGGGACCACCTCCTATGGAGAGTCTATCTGGATGGGCACCCTCTACCGTAAAGGACAGGAAGAAGGGTAGAGTGTAAGGTAATTTCCCATCAGCCACAGCGGGGTTGTAGCAGCCACAAAGTGGGGGTTGGTGTGGGGAGCAGGGGGCGCAACCCTCTAGTATGCATTAAAAAGCAAAGGCTCACTAATGCTCCTGCACAAAATCTGTCAATTAAAAATGCCTCCCTAAATATTGTTTGATCTGTCATGTATAGAGAAAGCATCTCCTTGTGAGCAGCTGATCAACAGAGAAAAAGACTGAAAAATAATGGTTCCCAAATTCTGATCCATAGAGTGTTGGCTGGTCACATAGTGATGATTCTGCTGCTTATTTCCCTAATACTACCTTCCTATGTAAATCATTGTTGTAGCTGCCCTAGAGCGGTTATTCTATTGCCAGTGGGATGGGAATGAGTCCATGCAATTGTGTCTTGGAGGGGAAATGCTATATGAGACTACTGGGGTCCATACAATGAGAAAGTCTGAGAACCCATGCTTTTAAAAATAAAAATCCAGGCCTCAGAAAAGACCCTAAACTTGGATCTTTTAGTAGACACAGGAACAAGAGCAAAACTTGTAATGATGCCAGGTAGCAACAGCCTTCTTGGCAGCATCAGAAGCTGGAATCACTCAAAGACTCTTCAAGCCAAGCACAGCAGTGATGCCTAATAAATTAGAAATGTTCTTGCTTTCTCTTTGTGAAAAAACTCATTCTGGCATATTCACAGAACAATTCCACTCTCACTCTCCTAGAATTGCTAACCCTCCAGGATTGACCTGGAGTCTCCAAGGATTAAAGATTAATTTTAATTAAAGATTATGTTATGTGATGATGGCATAGATCACATTGGTGGATGAGAACCTGATGTGGTTCTTTGATGGTCTTTATTGTACAGATATGTGGACAGAATTGGCAATGGGGTATATTGCAGGGATAGGTTCCTTGGTAAGTGTTTCTGTGGTGTAGCTGCTGGTGAGTATTTGCTTCAGGTTGTGTGTAGGAATGTGAAAGGTTAACCAGTAAGCAGCACCCTTAAAGGGTGATGCTCACCAATTCCAACCCCCACCAGTTAACCAGAGCAGCACCCTGCCTGCCTTTCGTATGAAGCTGCTTCAGCCCCACAGGGCCTGCTGCAAAGGGGTCTGCTTTGGATGTCCATATAAACCACATCAGGGACTCATCCACCAATGTGATCTATGCCATCATGCGCTAGCAATGTCCATCTGCCATATACATTGGCCAAACTGGACAGACTCTGTGCCAAAAGGATAAATGGACACAAATCAGATATCAAGAAAGGTAACATACATAAACCAGGAGAACTCTCATTAACCTTCCTAGACACTCCTGTCCATGGACAGTCATTAATAGAATTAAAAGTAGCCATCATTCTACAAAAAACTTCAAAACCAGACTACAAAGAGAAACAGCAGAGCTTCAATTCATTTGCAAATTTAATGCAATCAAATTAGGACTGAATGATTTAGATTGGTTCTCTCATTACAAAGGCAATTTTCCTTCTCTTTGTATTCACACCTCCCCACCAGAGTGAGTAACATCCACTCTGAGTGAAGTGGCCTTGTTAACACTGGTCCTATACTTGATAAGTAACTCTTTTCTTTTGTTATATGTGTGTGCACACGCGTGTTTGTGTGTGTGTCCCTGCCTGTGTAACTTCCACTCCAATTCATCTGGTGAAGTGGGTTTTACACACAAAAGTTTATGCAGTTAGTCCTGAAGGTGCCACAGGATTCCTTTTTGGTTTTGCAGATACAGACAAACACGACTACCCCTGAGATGAATCTCTAGTTTTTAATAATGCAAAAGCATTCTCTGTATTTGGCTGTCTGTGGTGATAAATTCCCATGGTTTTAGTTTCCTCTTAGATAACATTTTCTTGAGGCATGAGATAACCAAGACCTCTCAGTAGCCTGCCAAATTCCCAGCCTGGAACGTGCTCTATTTTTATTGAAATCTGAGCCTGACGAAAACCTTTCATTTTAAACCTTAACATTGCCACTGAAAACTCTCATAGTCTTTCAAATTCAAGAAGGCAGATGTACAGAGAGCTTAATTTTCCCCTTAGCTACACCTCTCCCTAACTGCCTTTTTGATCTCTAGAAATTTACCTTTCATTTAAAAATCAAGTCTTTACACATATCATGGTTGCAAATATAACTTTCAGAATGTAACAACATAGAATAATCACTCCAAGAAATGTTAACGGACCCTCTTTATCTCAGAGAAAAGTTAACTCCTCAATTATGCTCATTTAAATGTCAACATGGTTGTCTGTTACACTTATTGATCAAAGCTGAAGAAAGAACAAAGATGGTATTTAAAATTTGCATAAGGGTTGTAAGATACATGACTGTTCAGTTACATGCTAACTGCATCAAAGTTTAGCTTCCTCCAGCACTGACTCCTTCCTACTCCCCCGCACTCATTTGCCACTCCAGGAGGCAGTGGGGAGCAGGGGGAAAGATGTGGGTCTGCAGAGCCTGTTCCCCACACATATTGAGGTAACAGAGGCAGCTTCAGGATTCGGGGGGGGGGGGGGGGTGAGAGGTGGATCCAATGTTCCTGGGAAGCCAGCTTAAAAGCTGCCTCCCCACAAGCATTGTCTCCTATCTCCCACAGCCTTGTTGCTTCTGATACAGACACAGCAAGGGGAGAATGTGTGAAGACGATAGGATTAACTAATAAATCCAGGCTTATTGGTTAATTGTGTAGCCATCCACATGCTGACATCCCTAATCTGCACAATCTACTGAGAGTGACATTTCATTTTGGTGTCCAAGAGAATGAAATTTGGGAGATATTGCCATTTATTTTTCCTCCCAATCAAAAAGAGAAATATCTTAGCAAAACATCTGATCTCTAGGAAGAAGAAACCAAGCCAAAGGACTCAGCACAGTCTATGGGTATATACAACCACCACCGAGGGACAGCTGATATGTGTAATTGTATTTTGAACATCTGCACAATTTACTGTAAATAACATCTCAGTTTGGCATTTTAAAGGATGAAGACTATTTTGTAAGTGGAACCTGGATTTTGTGGAGCTTGGCTGAATACCACAATCTTTCTTCTCTGCCCAATTCAACTCCTGCTCTTAGGACATAATTCAGATTTCAAATGAGATGGCTGCAAATCATAAAACAGCTACCATGATCTGTGCAAACACTCAAATATATACCTAGTAACAATTCCAAAAGTATTGAACAGAATTGTACTCTCAGCGACATACCAAAATGAGTACCATGCATTATGATTCCAGGCTCCAAGTTTGTGGAAGATGGCTGTGCTACACACTATGACTACATCTACACTACAGGTTTTGCCAGAAGAGGCAATTCAAATGAAGTGCTGATTAGTATTTTCTCCAGAGGCATAAGGATCTTGCACAAAAATGGGGTTTGTACAAAAAGGAAACGTCCACACCGCATGTTTTTATGCAAAAACCTCATGTGAAAAAATGATTGGAAGAGATTATACAAATGAAGCACGAGAAAATGCTAATCAGTACTTCATTTGCACTGCCTCTTCCGGTAAAACTCGTAAAGTAGACGTAGCCTATATGTTTACAGCCTTTTTATTTAAATGGCATTGTAACTGCTTCTAAGCAGCTGTGACAATTTATGTTGAGAAAGTACATACCCTATTCTTTTACTATATAAACAAACACTTTTCTTTACATGCGCTACATAAGCCATGATAAATGGGACACATCTTCTCTACTCTGTGGTGCAAAGAATAATAAATAAAACCACATTGCTCTTGGAAGTAACAATACCAGTGGTCGAAGCACAGGAGAGGGGTTACAACTCATGATTCCAAATCAAAGCAAATGATTATCATAAGGCTATACAGTATGGAATTTATAATCTGTAATTTCTGCTTACAGAAATTTTAATCTGTCTTTTTCTAGCGGAAACTACTCAAACATGAATTTAAAAATGAAAACAATAAAATAATAAAGAATCATAAGACACTAATGGATTAATCTTCAGACTTCATATCTGTGAAGAAGAGAAGAATTAATACCCCCATTTTACAGAAGAGGAAACAAAGACACAGAGATAAAATCATTTATCATAGCTGACAGAGTAACTCTGGAACAGAGCTGGAACTAAAATCAACAAGGACCATTTTGAAAATTAGGTGTTTTGACTATTCTTGAGATGTCTTCTTTGTCCCTTAAGAACATGAGGTCACCACACCTGCACAACCTCAGAAGCTATGTCAATTACCTACAACAGGGGTAGGCAATAAAACAGAGGTGGTTCACCAGAGTTAGCCCCTAGCAGGCTGCTGCCACTATATTTATCTACACCTCCACAGGTCCAGGCATTCGCAGCTCCCACTGGCCAGGAATAGTGATCCGCGACCAACGGGAGCTGTGATCCCCATATTTGCAGAGGCAAAGATAAATATGGCAGTGTGAGGGCCTGCCAGGGGCTAACCCAAATGTAGTAAGATGAAGGCCTAAAACATAAGCCCAAGCAGCACCAGCCTGGTTTGAGGCCCGAAGCCTAGCTAACAATGGACAAAACACAGCTAACATAAAGCAAAGCTAAGCTGTGAGCAAGAGGCAGGCCCCAGCTCACAGAACTTGGCACGAACAGGGCTGAGAGTATGAAACACTAATTGGTGCTAGGTACCGAGTGCAGAACGATAACTGGTACTGGTTGTAAGTTGAAATCACATGGTACCACCACTAATTAAAAAAGGCCTTGGTACCCACTCCCCAAGGATACAGACCCAGATTCAAAAAAAGGTCTAAAATAACAGCATGATGGATAGAGATGATCTAATCAAACCATGAGGTACAGAGTGATGGGTGGTATCTAAGTAACATCAGAGAGTGGAAACCTGATACATCAGCAGTAAGGTGTGATTTGTTGTACCTGTATATAAGGTGATGTCTTTGGATGACCATGGGGACAGTGGAAATTTCCCGAGTGAGTCATTCCATTGCTACAGGGTACATGTGTGTAGTGGTTCAGTAGAGCCTACTGACAACTATTAGTGTACTTTGCTCTACAGTAAACCCAGCATGGCACCTTTGATCCTTATCTGGTTTGTGGGTCTTTGGGGGTTCTCTTGGGGTCTGCTATGGAGACTAAATGCACAAGTCGACACAGCACACATCAGTGACCATACACACAAGCAGCCTTCCGGTTATCATCACCAACGGAGCCAGAGACCTGTGAGGACACCTCGGCAGTAAATCGCGACTGCCTCCTGAATAACTACATCAGACAGACCAAAGATGGCCTGTCTCCTGACCTACAGGCTACTTTGGTCTCAGCAGCCACTCATTTATTCTATTAAATACAAGGAAAAGACCCAGTAGGCAATAACTATCACACGGCAGAGAGCAACAGAGGAAATTAAAATGAGAAGTGGGGAACTATGGAAAGAAAATGACATTCAGAAAGTTAACTGGGTCTGGTTTTTGCACCGGGATCAAATATTTAAAAATTTGAAATGAAAATTTCATTTTTGTCAGCTAATCAGATATACCTGAAAGCAGAGTGGATTAAAAACACATTAAAATACATGGATACATATAAAACAGGACTCAATCTAGATATGTTTATGCATTTGGCATATATCATGAACTACCTTGCAAGGGTACACAAACTTTGTGTCACACTGAAGGCAGTTACAACCAGAATGGACATGATTAAACAGATCAGATTGTAGGTGTATTAAGAGGTGTGTAATTCATTAATCCTGTAGTTGCCAATAATTCTGTTGATTAGTCAACAAGGACTAGTTCTGCAAGCACTCAGTCTTGGCTCAAGCCAGGTCCTGGCATCTACCCTCACTGCATCTCTGCATTAGAAGTACTTTAAGAGCTGGCACATGGATAGGCTGGCTCGGTCCTGGCTCGTGCCAGGTCCCAACAACTACTGCAGTGCTCCTCATGCAGAGCTGCAGCAGGGGTTGATGCTGGGACCCGGCACAGGAACGGGGACTGAGACAGCCTGCTCATATGACAGCTCCTTAGTCCCATAATAATGCAGAGCTGCAATGGGGGTTGCTGCCAGGACCGGGCCTGAGCTGGGATTGAGCCAGTCTGTCGGCCAGTCCAGTAAAAAATTTAAGAGCTGCGGGGAGGGGAGGGGAGGGGAGGGGAGAGAGCGTTAATCATTTGATCGACTACACTTTTACATCCCTAACAGCTTGTCTATATCTTTAATATGAAGAAGCAGTCTATGAAGACAAGGCCAACCATGCAACATTCCCCTTCCTAATTTGAGTGGCATTCAGATCAGGAAAGAAGCAATATATTCCAGCGCTTGCTTCTGTGGGTTGCCTTAACATTGAGGACAAGTGTTTGCATAACAATACAGGCCTACCATGGTGTGACAGGGCGCCTGCCCTGCACTGGCCCTTTAAGGCCAAGACTCAGGCCCTGAGCGGGGGCTGAGCCCAGAGAGGTCAGCTGAGGTCAGCTGAGGCCGTTAGGGCTAGTGAGGGCCCAGGCAGCAGCTATATAGAGGCACAGTTTGCTTAGAGAGGGAGGGCCAGTGAAAGGCTGACTGCAGAGGAAGCAGGGGCTCCCAGGAGGGAGAACAGCTGGGGATAGCCAGCTAGGGTTGGGAGAGGGCCAGCCAAGACTCTCCCTGGCTAGGGGCCAGAGGAAAGGCCCAGGGTTCGGAGGCGGATTACAATGCAGGCTAGGTAAGCGGGGCAGTAGGGATAACCCCAATGCCAGTGATGAGCAACCCATACAGACTGTAAATTGCCCTGAGAGGGGCTAGATGAGGAGAGTCAGGGGGCACTAAGGCACAGTGGGGAGTGCGCACCCTGACACATGGCCTATGGAATATAGATTTTATAGCAGTGTTTTTCAACCTTTTTTTTTAATAAAGTAAAGTACCCCCCCCTTTTTTTTAAATTATAAGTACCCCCAGTACCTACAGTTTTCAGAGAGACAATTTTTTTTTCTACCATTGCAACGCATTTGTTTAAACAAACTTAATCATAGCCAGGAGGGCGATGAAATTTTTGGGTGTAACAAGTAAAAAAAAAAATTCAGTTTTCTCCAAATTTCAATTGTGGTGACATACCCCCCAGACTTCTCTCTAGTACCCCTGATGGTACTTATATCACTGGTTGAGAAACACTGTTTTATAGCATTAAAAGCAGTTTTGCACACCTTCATATCCTCCAGAAGAGCCTGAGGATCCTCAATGCCTTCTGGAACACACTTCTTGCTCTCTGGGAGAGATTCAAGCTTTTCTACCAGGGCTTTCAAACCTTTCAGTTCAAACTCTGTAAGATGAGTCCATTTGGTTGAGACTTCTGTAGCTGGTGACCCTGTCGGTGTTTTCGGATAGTCTGTGGGGGTTGTTGACTTTACACTGTCATCTGACTCATTAGACAAAGTTCTTTTGAGGTACCTCATTACTGTGGCTTTCTGTTTTCTCCCTGCAACCTCCTTCCCTTCAGAGTGTGTGCTGTTGGGTGAGGAGGAACCATCACCCAAGGCCTTTGTGTTCTTATCCAAATTGTCTTCCTTCTCCTCCCGGGTATGAGCATCACAAGAGTCTTCATCCATGTCTAACCAGGAATCTGATGAGAAGCTGTCTAAGCTGGGCTTTCTTGTTGCATCTGAAAGACATAGAAAAAATAAATATTTATCCTGATGAATTTATAGTTTAAACAGTCTTCCTGGCAGGACTAGTGATCACCTGATTAGACTAGAACATGATAATACCTGATAACTCATACATACATCTAGGGAAGTGAATTTTATTCAGATAATATAAAACTGATTGATAGGTTTCATTAACATCTATTTCATGCAAATGACATACTAAGAACAATATGGCTTTTTCAAAAAGTTTCAATCCCCAAACTCCCTCAGTTATGGGTACAGAAAAAAATTCATAATTCATTTATTTGAGGCATATCATTAATTTTCCAGAAAAAACAGATGAGGTCAGACTTACTATTTTTCATATTTATAAGACAAACACAAACAACAGGGGGAAAAGTCTTAATCACCATTCTTTCAGACCTTCTTTATAGATCACAAAGAAGGAAAACGTGCAGATCATTATCAATAAAAGGAACAAATACTTGGTTTTATATGGCATCTGTCACCCTATAACCTTAAAGCACTGTGAGACACATTACCTCTGTAAGAACAATACTATTATACAGAGTTTAAAGATGGAAATTCAAAACACAGAGAAAGGAAGTGACTGACTCCGTGTCACACAACTGTGTAACCACTACTATTTTGGATACAGCCCCAAATGCATGTTGTTTCATTAAAATCAAATAGAATGATGAGAGGCTGAATGCTCAAGAAGAATTAGCCACCTAACATCTATTTAGGCTCTAACTTCCACTGAAATAAAATCTTTAAGCACTGAGCCCAAAATCCCTGGCTCAGAAGAATTTACATTATTCTTAGGCAGGAGCAAGCAAAATACAGCCTGCACTCCAGTTCTGGACACCAAGCCACTGGATCTGGCTCGCAGACACAGCAGGAGCCTCAGCCCAGTTCCCTGCCTCCCCACCTACACCCACTGCTCAGTACCTTTCTGAATGCCATGAGTCTGGAGGGTGGCGGGGAGAGGGTTTGCATGCTGCCCCTATCTCCATCACAATCTTGCAGCTTCCATAGCTGCCTATTTTCAGGACAGGCAGCATGTGAAGCCCCCAAACTCACAGGCTACGTCTACACTGGCATAATCTTGCGCAAGAACTATTTTGCGGAAGAGAGCATCTACACTGGCATGTGCCTTTGCACAAGAGCATTCTTGCCAGTGTAGATGCTCTCTTGCGCAAGAAAGCTCTGATGGGCATTTTAGTGTAGACAGGCAGCAAGTTTTTGCGCAAAAGCAACGGCTTTTGCACAAGATCGCACCAATGTAGATACAGCCACAATGTTCACATTAGCACACAAAGCCCTGCTTCACTGGGTAACCTGCTAGGCAGGGCTGCAGGCTGGGAGCCACCCAGGTAAGCACCTCCTAGCCAAAGCTTGCCTCTGGCATCCCAGCCTCTTCCCCTCCCCCAAATCTTTGCAAACTCTCAAGCATCCTTACCCCACTTAACCCAAACCCTCTGCACTCTTGCTCCTTCACCCATACACCCCTCCCAGATCCTGTACCTCCTCCTATACTTGTCGTCCAAGTCACAACTTCCTCCCAGACCTTGCACTCCATTACCCTACTCCTGGTCACAACCCAAATCCCTGCACCCTGCACTCCTGCCCCAGATCACAACCCCCTCCGAGAGTTTGCATCCTTTTCTAGGCTGCTCCTTTGGGTCACAACCCCCCACTCAGAATCTGCATCCCCTCCAACATGTCAGAATCTCCACCTGCACTCAGAACCCCCTCCCGGACTCCACACCACCCTCCTTCATCCTAGACTCCTGGCCCAGGTCAGAACCCACTCCTTAACTCAAACACCTTCTCAGATCCCACACCCCATCCTGTACCACACTGCCGTATCCTAAGTGACTTTCTGCACTCAATATCCATCCCAGACCCCGCATATCAATTAATATCATGGAACAGTGTGTCCCTTGACCACTTATCAAATTCTTGGAGTGGCCCCCCTCATCAAAAATTATTGCCCCCTCAGTTCTTAGATTTAGTGTAGAATAGGCCTTTTGCCAAAAATGATCACAGCTGCTGACCACAGCATTATAAGAAGGGTAGGGGACATCAGAAACCAAACTGCACTTAACCAACTGGAAGTCAGAAAGATGCAACAATCAGTCAGTTGTGATTTAACTACTAAATTTAGGGATGCTGGGGAGGGGGAGGACTCATAAGCTTTTGTCTACACTATGGAAATGAGTTTAGTTAGGTAACACCTGATAGAAACGAGGAGGATGATTGGGCTATTATTCCAAACTCTTTTTCAGATTGGGCTATTCTACAAATCAGACACATTCCACAGAATATTTTCTTCACAATCTTATCAAATTGAGAATTACTTTTTGGGGAGAAGGTTAAAACTGATTTTCTGGAAAACAAGACAAATGCCTCAAAATAGTAGGCCCTTACTCAATCAAGCTCCGGTTACAGTCAAGACAAATATCCTCCTCTCTGTCCCTCCCACACACGTTGTTCCATAAAGGCTTAAACATAGGCTTTATCAGTGCACTGACTTGTTTATTCATGGTGATATAGTCATGGAAGAAAACACTCAAAAGCAGCTACTTCCTTTGATCCCTGCTAACTCTAACCAATGCCAAGTTGCCATCCTAGGCTCTGCCAAGGCTAGAAAATATAGTGTTAGAAAACATGATAAGCCAACAGATTTTAATTAATGCACAGTTAAACATCACTAGGATTACCCACAACTAGCAAACACTGTTTTTTCATTCTCTACCCAAAATGTTTTCACACATATGCCTCAGAATGCTCTGCCCATCAAGTACAAACTATTATCCCCATTTTACAGGTGGGGTAACTGAGGCACAAGAGGAGGCAATGACTCGCTTGGAGTCACCCAGCAAACCAGAAGCAGAGCCAGGAATTGAACCCACTGCTTCTGAATTCCAGTCTGGTGCCTTATCCCAGAGACCACAGTGCCTTCCTGTTAATTAAAACATATTCCTAAACATATTTTCTGACCCTTTACGTTTCAACATTAGCTACTATACAGCTGATAAAAGTATGGAAGTCTTGTCTATATTGGGGGATTTCAGTGATTGGTGGCCAGACTAGTTGCAGAACTCCTGGTGTGGGCAGGGAAAGCAGTTATAATTACAATTAGCACCAGTGCACTTCATCTACTTGAACCTGTAGTCACCTGGAACAGTGGAAATCATGGCTTATACTGACTTTTCCTGTCTACGCTATGTCTTTGTTTAGGCACAGCTATGCCAAGGGCTTGCCACTGACAGCTGTAACTGGGGTAGGTCACCTAAGAAAGGAGAAGGAAATCATACTATGAACATCTGCATCATATATACTAAATAACGTTTTGGTGCCATTAGTGGGTGGCATGTGAAATACACTACACGTTGAACCTCTCTAGTCTAGCAGTCTTGAGACCTGACTGGTGCCAAACCAGAGAATTTGCTGAACCATGGGAGAAGAATATTGCCTAGCAGCGTTACTAACGCTTCCACTGCTTATTGGGCTCTTAGAAGAAATGTAGGGGTAAATAAGAACTAACTAACAGCACAGAACACTCAGAACCAGGACGGGTGGCTGTAAAGAAACTTTATGGGACCCCGGGAAACTTGGTCACACACATGATACGTGGATATCTCATTAACTGAAATTATGCCGGCCCATGAATGTTGCTGGACCAGAGAGTGCCAGATTAGAGAGGTTCAACCTGTACCACCTTTTTCTTCTGATCTAATCTGTGGAACCAAAAGGCCAGAGGAAAGAAGGGCAGCCCAGTAGAGCATACTAATCCCCCTGACAAACCTAGGCCTCATCCCATACAAAAGTGGAGACCTGGTACAATGTGAGAATGACATGGGAGGAGGCATCTTCCTCCCTGATTCTATTGGCTGCTGCTCCTCCCTCTGCTGGAGATTATTTACACTCAACCAATGTTGTTGTATTGGTTACACTTGGTTCATGCCTTCCAATGCCACGATTCTATGGTTTCAAAGCTTTTCTCTGCTTCCACAGGGCTAAAAAAAATTTCTTTCAATGAAAGTGGAGGTTTACATAGCATGTTACAGATGGAACTTAGGCATACAGCCTACTGTGCTTCTGACTCAGTGATAGTGTTGTTCAGGACCTCTCCATATCCCTCCCTTGTGCAAATCTCAGTGGAGCTGAAAGGTTGTAGAGCAGCTCATTGTTGCCCTGCCCCACTCCTCCAGCCTGTTTTCCAGCTGGTCCAGGGGGAATTTCTTCAGCAGTTCTGCTCCTAGAGCTGTCTTCTTTTTGGGTTCTTTTTGCCCCGAGACCTTCCCATTAGGGGTTCCTCTCTTCCCCATCCTCAGAAGGATAAAGAGAGAGACTTCAAAGAGGATGATTTACATTTTACAAAGATGGAGAATAGGCACAGAATTCCATTAACACTGAGGCCCCGCCTGCTGCCAGGCACAGAGTATAAGGGAGAAATGGGTAAGATGCTGCAACCAGAGACTGGCCATTAAGGGTTCAATAAGAGTTAAGGACTGAACTTCTATAGTAACATTTCTGATCAGTTCTGGTGTGCTGGGGTCTGTCCCAAGGCTTGTTCACATTAGGATTTTTATACAAGTATAGTCAGAGATGTCCCTAAGTGGAGTGAGGGGACTGGGACAAATCAGCCTCTCTTTCTAATCTGCTAGAGGTGCTCTCCTCCAGCTCCACCCAGTCCCTAACCTCACACCACTTTCTGAAGTGCTCCACCCCACCCTATTTCTTCCCATCCCGCCCTGCCCCTGCCTCTTCCCAGACAATTCCACTTCTTCTTGCTCAGTTCCGTTTCCTCCCTCCAATATGCTGCTCCTTGGCTCCTCCTCCCTCTTTCCCAACACCTCCTGAAGCTGCTAAACAACTGATCTGCAACAGGCAGTAGATGTTTGGAGGGAAGGGTAAGTGCTGATCTGTGGGGCCCACCAGAAGATAGGAGATGTTGGGGAGGGAGTGTTGATAGAAAGTTGCCCAGTGAATGCTGAGCACCAAAGTTTGTTCTAATCTTTTCCATCCATGTGCGGAATACATTTTTATGTTCACTGAGGTATACGTTGATGTACACCACCAGGAGAAACCAAAAATCTAGCTTTGGGCGCTCTGCTAATCATATGGCATTTGAATCTCTTCTAAGCAGCTTACAAGGGACATGCTGAGCACCCACCATTTTTTTCTGAGAATTAGCACCTATGGCTGCCACTGACAGAGACTGAGCTCTGAATGACACATGCACACTGATGTGCAGAGCCCAGAGCAGTACCACAATTCACTGTATGAAAGTGGTGGTCTTGAATATAGCTAGTCCAGTACAAGCCCCTACCACAGATATACTCAACTGGTATAGAGCAACCCCCAAACTGTTCAGGTACAGCACTTGAACAATGAGGGTTGCACTGGTGCAGCTGGGTAGGGTATTATGATTAAATATTAAACAAAGGGTTCATCCCCAACTGGGGTGAGTTTTTTTTCCCCTCCTATATTAATTTGTTCCATTTTCTTGTTTATAAAATCTCCCTAAAAGAAAAGAACTGGGTGACGACGATTATGGTTTCTTCTGGTTAGTCATTCCACCATCCAACACTTCATCACAGCTATTTTTAAAAGCTATTTTCTAGCCCACGCACCCATCTAGTAAACAATTTGAAGAAGAGAATTAACAAGATTTGGCTCTTCCCACTACCACTCTAAAGCCATTTTGCTAGGAACTCTGTGTAAACTGCCTCTACACAAATGCAGTGGGGATCTAATTGAGTCTTAACTGTGCTTACTTTTTAAAACAATCTATTAAATAACAAAGTAGTGTCTTCTAGCATTATGAGCATGTGTCAGTCTCTGTGAATTGGGGTCTCTGTTTCATATGGCACATCAAAGTTGTGCCAATCCAGAACATTGCAGTATATAAACTTTACTTTCTTATCACATATTATTGTGTCTTTGGCTACCCCCAGGCCTATCATCATGCACTATGTGTTCCTCTCTGAACACAATTCAAATCCTTTCCAAAAAACAGAGGAAAATTTTCACAAATACAACAATTCTGGATATGGAAAATATAAAGACTCAGTGGTGTAGTCCAGAAAATGAAAAGGCCATAGGTTTTAGCAGAGGAAAAAGGAGCTAGGAACTTCCAGTAAGTCTATGTATAGCCTTGGGCAAATTACAATGGTTCTTCCTCAGCTGGCTCTTCTGCAAAACAGGATAACACAGTTACCTTCTTCAATGGAAGATTAAGTTTCTAAGTTTGTCTTCAACAGTATAGTAAGTTCAATTCACATTCTTTTGCTTAAATGGAAATTGCCAGGTTTTCGAGCTGTGAATGGCACTTTGGCCTGTCACCAAGAGGTAGTGAGTTTTTTATATCAGTCGAAAAAGGATATGATGGCATTGAGGAATGTGATCACTGAGAATTCCCCAAATAAAAATCACTTAACATAATTAATAAATTCTCTGTCAATGGAAAATCCACTCTACTTTCTGTGAAGGAAAAAAGGAATGGATCCTCCTCTATTTCATATGACACCTTTTTATTGCCCATGAGACTGTACATACAGTCTGAGCCATCCTGTGAAACATCTTACTGTGGGAATCTTAAAAGCTAGGATATAGAGCATTTTATGACTAATGCCACATTTTCTCTCAATTACAGTTTAGTCTCAAGATTCACATCTCATTGAAGGAATCTTGTAGGTCAACTACTGTAGAAAACATCCAACATTGTCTAGGGATGTAATAGTTTAGGCGATTAACCAATAAGCAAAAGTTTCAGTTAATGCTATAGACTACACGGATTTCTCTTCTTCCTTGCCTCTTCCCTCCCTGCAAGTACATTTTGTAGTGCCACTCGGTGGTACCACCTCTATCAGAGGGAGTTTAAAAAACAGCTTCCCTCATGGATTGGCTGCCTGTCACCCCATGCTGCTGCCTCTGATACAGATAAAACACTAGACAAAACTGCCTTAATGATTGGACTGAGTGTTAACAAGGGAAAGGCCAACACAATGAGGATCAACCAGTCCAACAATACTACCATCACTCTGGGAGTGGACCTAGAAGATGCAGAGCAGTTCATCTACTTGGGGAGTATTATGGGCAAAGAAGGAGGAACAGACAAAGGTATCAATGCTAGGATAGGGAAAGCAACAGCTACATTCAAGAATCTTCATCCCATATGGAGTTCACGAATAATATCTGCAAAGATGAAACTGCAAAACTTCAACACAAATGTGAAGAGTGTACTCTTATATGGATGTGAGACCTGGCATACTAAAAAGTCTTCAAATCACAAGCTATAGTCATTCATAAACAGATGCCTGAGGTACATTCTTCACATCAGATGGCAAGACTTTGTCTCAAATAAGGATCTTTGGAATAGAGCAGGACAAGAACCACTTGACATTCAAATCAAGAGAAGAAAGTGGGAATGACTAGGCCACACTCTCAGAAAACTATTATCCAGCATAGTCCTTCACGCTCTCACATGGAACCCGCAAGGAAAATGCAAAAAAGGAAGACCTCAGACTACATGGAGAAGATCTACTGAGACAACCACTGAGGTACTCCTGGAGTCAGCTAGAAGTTTTGTCTCAAGACAGAGTGAAGCGGAGGAGACTCGTAGATGATTTATGCTCCACTCTGAGTACAATGTTTTAAGAGGCATTTCTATCTCAGAGCAGCAGAAGCTAAAATCTGGTAGGAAGTTCATATAGAGTGTCCTTTTTTATTCCAACTGACAGGACGAATGTCTCAGTTGGAGGGAAAGAAAAAATGAGATTCAATGCTTTTACAGAAGCCTGTGTCTGCTGTAATGCCATTGTTTCCCCTAAGCCACTGTCTTCCTATGGAATAGATCAAAGCAATAACAGACTTGACATACCTACCAGGATCTTAATCTAAGAAAGCTACTGCCCCGAAACTCATTCTGAGACTTAGGAAGGAGTGCGGAAGCAAGGCCTCCTTCTCCATCCCATTTAAAGTGTAGATGTTTTTCACACAAGGAGTACTATAGGGAGAAATGTTCAGCCTGGCCAGTACTGAGCCTTTGATTTTGTGCCTGCAATTTTGCAGGCACAAATAGTAGTAAACCAAGGGAGTATTCTGGAGAAGCAGTTTACTGATACCATCGACGTATATGTTTCTGAACAGCTCATTCTGGAAAATACCAGGCGAGAGAAGTGCTTTCTAGGTAGCCCTAACCAAAGAAGAGTTAGAGCTCAGGATGCTGCAATCAATACTGTTTTAATAAGAAAAAGTGCTATAAGATCTTTAGCACAAGTGATCAGGACCTTGGTTTTCTGGGTCTTTCAAAGACGACACATATCACAGCAGTAAAGAGACATCTATCATCACTACTGACTCCAAGTGTCTAGCAAGACCCAAACAACACTTCTTACAGCACTATTTTCCCTTTGGACATTCTTCCTCCAAAAGCTGGCCATTCCTGACTCCCATTAGCTAGTGAAATCCAACAAGAACACTGGATGCAGCAAAACAGATGGAGAAGAAAGAGCATGTTTCCAGGGTGAAACAAGAGCCAAAAAGGCATAGTTAAGAAGTAGAAATATAGCACAAACCATAAAAGAGAAGATATATGGTGGAAAAAGAGGAATTATGAAGAAGCAAATAGCTACAAATATTATGACTAATCATAAGAAATGTTTGAATAAGAATGCATACAACTCAAGATGGTTTCTCTAGTCCAAAGAGTTAAAGAAGACAATTAATACTAGAAAAGGAGTTGAAGATAAATAAATACCTTCAGTCCATATTCACTATGAATGATGATGGGGAAGTCCTTCCTCAAAGACCATCTCTTATGGGAAAACGAGATGTGGCATTAACAGAGAGAAACCTCTAAGAAAGAGAGGAGGCAGCAACCTGAGATCCAAGATCCTGAAGGAAGTTTAAAAAGGTAAAGGAGAAGAATTTTTGACAGCATTTAATTCACTAAATCCTCTACATCAGCGGTTCTCAAACGTTTTGAACTCCGGAGCCCTTTATATGTGTAAAAATGTATGTGGCACCCCAGCGGTCCACTGATTGTATGTGTTGTACCTATCGATGTTTCCAGTTTGTCAACCTCACGGAGCCCCTGGAGATGTCTCTTATAGCCCTGGGGCTCCGCGGAGCACAGTTTGAGAAACACTGTTCTACATTTAACAGTTATGCCTGAATTAGGGATGTGAACATGTAGCCATGTACACGATTAAACTGATGATCCTGGACTCATCAGTTAATCCTGTTACATGCAACTCCCCACCATCACCATAGCAGCAGTGCAGGAGAGGAGGCGGGAGCCAGTGCTCGTGAGGAGCCAGCTTAAAAACCAGCTCCCTATGAGCATCAGCTCCCACTTACTCCCCTGCATGTAAACGTGCAACCATTGAAATTTACAGAAGTTACACATTACAAAATTAAATATGCTTTAATATCCCTATCCTGAATGTAGTGGTTCCCATGTTTTAAGAGAGAGAGAAAGAGAGAGAGCTGTAGGTAATTCAACAATTATAGATCAGAGAACTTCACTTCAGTATAAGAAGCACAGACAGAGGACAGGTTGAGCCTCTGTAGACCAGGACCCTCAGGACCTGACAAGTGCCCAACCAGAAAATTTACCAAACCATGGGATGTCAGTATTGTCTAGCAGCATTATTACACGTCCACCACTTACTGAGCTCTTAGAAGACAGTTAGGGGTAAAGTAGAGCTAAACACCACCACACAACAGAGGGAGCCAGGACTGGTGACTGTAAACAAACTTTATTGGACTACGGGACACGTGATCACACCCATAAGTGGACATCCAGCTAACTGAAATCATGCTGATGGCCATCCCAAGTTGTATCCCTGCTTATGAACTGTACCAGGTATCAGTACACTGGGATCTGGAGTTTTGAGTCAGGTTCTAGTAAGGTGGCAAGGAAAAAGAAATGTATGATTCCAGAAGGATATAATCAAACTGGGGGATGGACTCTTCATTAGCTGCTATTTCAGATCTGAGAATGAAGAGTAGGGAAGTAGAAAAAATCCAAAAAGGAGGAAGAGAATCAGTATGGCTATATTTGCACTGTACACTTATTTTTTGGAATAAGCGTCTTTGGAAATTCTGAAACAGCTTATTTCAAAATAGAGCTTCTACTCACAAAATGCTCCTAAGAAATAGTGCTTCGCTATTTTGCAATGTGGACACTATTTATTGGACCCCGAATCACATTTAAGGGCACCTAGAACCACTTCAGGCAGGGCATCTGGACAGTAGTAACTTCCTGGACCTCCTGCCTGAGATTATCTGAGGCTCAAGCCTAAAGGTACTGCCCCCCATACAGCTGTTTCCTCAGATTCTTCTCCTTTGCCTACCTCATTGAGGGACAGCAAACACATTCCTTTGCCTGCTGTAGTTGCCCTTATGGACACCTCAGCACTTCAGCCATGGAGCTGGACCTGCCTCTGGGCAGTTGACAGCTCTCATCGTCATGCTGCAGTTTCTGCCAGCTTCTCTTCTGGTCCTGCAGGAATGCAACCTCCCACTGATCATGGAGACTCTTACTATCTCTCTGGGACCACAGCTCTTCCAGCTGCCCTCTACCACGCACCATCACTTCTGGAGGGCTGGACACCAATTCCGACTGGTGGGAACAGCTTGTCATGCAGCAGTGCAACAACCAGCAGTGGCTCCAGAATTTCCACATGAGGAGGGAGACCTTTCTGGACCTGTGTACCTGGCTTGCCCCTGCCCTCAGGCAATGGGACACCCATATGCAACCTGCTATCCTCCTGGAGAAGTGCATCATCACTGCTGTGTAAAAGCTCCCCACGCCACACAGTTACCGATCCGTCAATAAGCAGTTCAGTGTGGGAAAGTCAACTGTTGGGGCCCTGGTCAAGCAGGTATGGCCCTCTCGGGCTACTGTCCCAGGAGGGAGGTAAATTGCTGGAACGGGGAAACCTCAGGAAAGGGGAGGGGAGATTGCGGGTGGGGAAAGCCACCTTCCCCGAGTGTTTTTTTCAGTCCCGCCTTCACACAGCCCTGCTGGGGGATAGGTTACGTAGGGGATTGCTCCTGGTGTGCGTGGGGCAAGGAGGACTTGGGGACCTCTCAATGGTTCTAGCACCCCTGTGATTCTGTTTGTCTCCTTCTACAGGTGGGGTGAGGGAATGGGCTACTAACAGCACCTACATCCCCATCCAGGCCCCCAACCACCAGGCATCTGTTTAAATAAACTGCAATGGCTACTTCTCCATGGAGCTGAAGGCCCTCAACCACCACTGTGGGCAATTCACCAACATCTACATTGGGTGGTCACAGAAGGCTCATGACACCCATATGTTCCAAAACTCAAGAGTCTTCCAGAAGCTGGAAGCCAGCACTTTCTTCCCCGACTGCATCATCAGGATTGGGGACCTGGACATGTCACTTTGAATCATGGGGGACCATGGCCTACCTACCTACTGTTGCCCTGGCTCAGAAGCCATACACCAGCCACCTTGGCCACTCAAAGGAAGGCTTCAATGCCAGGCTTGGCAGGGTGGAGGGCACCCTGCTGGCGGAGGGCACCTTTGGGCATCTCAAGACACGGCAAACTCACAAACAACCTGACAACAACTGTGCCTTGTACAAACACACATACACTCACAGTGTTACCATACAAGCTGATGTTCATCTCCAGCAAGCTACTCTTCATAAACAAATCCATTTGTGCATGATGGAGATACTGAAACAAATTCAAGCTTCCAACAGGATTTGGAAACTTATTTAAAGACTATCTAAAAACATTTAAGGCAAAGAAATAGAGAACATTCCTTACAAACAAGCCCTTTCTTATTCCTCAAGCTCAACAGACAAGGAAGGAGACAATGTGCCTCACTGTGGGATTTGCCATGAGTGAAAGTTCCTTCTCAACTGAGACTCCCAAACTGCCCACTCTTGACACCAGTCCCTACTTCCTGCCAGACTTGTACTGTCCTGGCAGAGTCCTAGGGTGTATAAAAGGGTGTCTGTTGATGCTAGACAATGTGATAGTCACATCTTCTCAGAGAGCTATAAAATTTTGCTCTTTAAATCCATTTCTATAGGCAGCAGATCTTCAAAGCATCTCTGATTTACATCATCCACTTCTTATCCTGATTGCTCAAACTATTATTGTTCTTAGGACTTCTTTTTACTGAGATTTTTTCCCCTTGAAAGATCTAAGTTCTCTTTCCAGTTCAAACTCCAGAGCAACAGCATGTCTCTCAAAATTGGGGTTAAGTTTGGAGGAAAACTGGGATCCAATTGAAAATAGCTGCTCCTTTCACCCTCAGTTATGCACGGATTCCTACTATACCACCTTGATCTCCCCATTTCTATCTCCTTCCCCCCAGTCAGTCCCTTTCCATCACTACATTTTCTTCCCACAGAAGCCATCCCAGTAGCCTGGAATCAAAATACAATTTTAAGCATAAGTCATTTTAGTGCTGGTCCAAAGGGCTTGGCTGACAGCCCTGGGAACACCAAAAGTTCTCTACAGTATGGGCGGGGGCAATCATGGCCTACAAGCACCAACTACAGAGTTGAGAAGACAAGTCAATCTCCATGACCCATTATTCTGCTGATTCAGTGTACTAGGACTGCCAACATGGGGCCTAGTTGGTGCCAAGTGTGTTTTTACATGACTTGGATGCCTCCTCACCTAAGTTCCCTTCATAGAATCATAGAATAATAGGACTGGAAGGGACCTCAAGAGGTCATCGAGTCCAGCCCCCCGCCCTCAAGGCAGGACCAAGCTCCATCTACACCATCCCTGACAGATGTCTATCTAACCTGTTCTTAAATATCTCCAGAGAGGGAGATTCCACCACCTCCCTTGGCAATTTATTCCAATATTTGACCACCCTGACAGTTAGGAATTTTTTCCTAATGTCCAATCTAAACCTCCCCTGCTGCACTTTAAGCCCATTACTCCTTGTCCTGTCCTCAGAAACCAAGAGGAACAAATTTTCTCCTTCCTCCTTGTGATACCCTTTTAGATATTTGAAAACCGCTATCCTGTCCCCCCTTAATCTTCTTTTTTCCAAACTAAACAAGCCCAGTTCATGAAGCCTGGCTTCATAGGTCATGTTCTCTAGACCTTTAATCATTCTTGTCGCTCTTCTCTGTACCCTTTCCAATTTCTCCACATCTTTCTTGAAATGTGGCGCCCAGAACTGGACACAGTACTCCAGCTGAGGCCTAACTAGTGCAGAGTAGAGCGGCAGAATGACTTCACGAGTTTTGCTTACAACACACCTGTTGATACAACCTAGAATCATATTTGCTTTTTTTGCAACAGCATCACACTGTTGACTCATATTCAACTTGTGGTCCACTATGACCCCTAGATCCCTTTCTGCCATGCTCCTTCCTAGACAGTCGCTTCCCATCTTGTATGTATGGAACTGATTGTTCCTTCCTAAGTGGAGCACTTTGCATTTCTCTTTATTAAACCTCATCCTGTTTACCTCTGACCATTTCTCTAACTTGCTAAGGTCATTTTGAATTATGTCCCTATCCTCCAAAGAAGTCGCAACCCCACCCAGTTTGGTATCATCTGCAAACTTAATAAGCGTACTCTCTATCCCAATATCTACATCATTGATGAAGATATTGAACAGTACGGGTCCCAAAACAGACCCTTGAGGAACTCCACTTGTTATCCCTTTCCAGCAGGATTTAGAACCGTTAACAACAACTCTCTGACTACGGTTATCCAGCCAATTATGCACCCACCTTATTGTGGCCCTATCTAAGTTATATTTGCCTAGTTTATCAATAAGAATATCATGCGAGACCGTATCAAATGCCTTACTAAAGTCTAGGTATATGACATCCACCGCTTCTCCCTTATCCACAAGGCTCGTTATCTTATCAAAGAAAGCTATCAGATTAGTTTGGCATGACTTGTTCTTCACAAACCCATGCTGGCTATTCCCTATCACTTTATTACCTTCCAAGTGTTTGCATAGGATTTCCTTAATTACCTGCTCCATTATCTTCCCTGGGACAGACGTTAAACTGACCGGTCTATAGTTTCCTGGGTTGTTCTTATTCCCCTTTTTATAGATGGGCACAATATTTACCCTTTTCCAGTCTTCTGGAATCTCCCGTCTGCCATGATTTTTCAAAGATCATAGCTAAAGGCTCAGATACCTCCTCTATCAGCTCCTTGAGTATCCTGGGATGCATTTCATCAGGACCTGGTGACTTGCTGACATCTAACTTTCCTAAGTGACTTTTAACTTGTTCTTTGTGTATCCTATCTTCTAAACTTACCCTCTCTCTGCTTGTATTCACTACGTTAGGCACACCTCCAGACTTCTCGGTGAAGACCGAAACAAAGAAGTCATTGAGCATCTCCGCCATTTCCAAGTTTCCTGTTACTGCTTCTCCCTCCTCACTAAGCAGTGGGCCTACCCTGTCCTTGGTCTTCCTCTTGCTTTTAATGTATTTATAAAAGGTCTTCTTGTTTCCCTTTATGCCTGTAGCTAGTTTGATCTCATTTTGTGCCTTTGCCTTTCTAATCTTGCCCCTGCATTCCCGTGTTGCTTCCCTATATTCATCCTTTGTTAGTTGTCCTAGTTTCCATTTTTTATATGACTCCTTTTTTATTTTGACATCGTGCAAGATCTCCTTGTTAAGCCAAGCTGGTCTTTTGCCATATTTTCTATCTTTCCTACACAGCGGAATTGTTTACTTTTGGGCCCTTAACAACGTCCCTTTGAAATACTTCCAACTCTCCTCAGTTGTTTTTCCCTTCAGTCTTGCTTCCCATGGGACCTTACCTACAAGTTCTCTGAGCTTATCAAAATCTGCCTTCCTGAAATCCATTACCTCAATTGTGCTGGTCTCCCTCCTACCTTTCCTTAAGATCATGAATTCTATTATTTCGTGATCACTGTCCCCTATACTGTCTTCCACTTTCAAGTTCTCAACTAGTTCCTCCCTATTTGTTAAAACCAAATCCAGAACAGCTTCTCCTCTGGTAGCTTTTTCAACCTTCTGAAACAGAAAGTTGTCTCCAATGCAGTCCAGAAACTTATTGGATAGCCTGTGCCTTGCTGTGTTAGTTTCCCAACATATGTCTGGATAGTTGAAGTCCCCCATCACCACCAAATCTTGGGCTTTGGATAGTTTTGTTAATTGTTTAAAAAAGGCCTCATCCACCTCTTCCACCTGGCTAGGTGGCCTGTAGTAGACTCCTAGCATGATATCACCCTCGTTTTTTACCCCTTTTAGCTTAACCCAGAGACTCTCTACACAGCTATCTCCTACATTCATCTCCACTTCAGTCCCTTCATGGCCATACAGCTGCCTGTTTAGTGCTGCACAAGCCAGGGAACTGCGGCAGCTGGGGGAGAGCTACTCTACCCCCAGCTCCACGCTAAACTACCCTCCATTCAGCCTGCTATAGCTGGAACTACCAGGCTGGCCACTGCCATGGGAAGTACAGCCCCAACCTAGTCCCTGCCATGGTGGGCTGGGCCCCAATCCTGCCCTGTTATCCCAACCCTGATCCACATGGCTCATCCCTGGAGGCTCTGCCCTGGCCCCCATCTAGCCCCTATAGCTCAGACGCCATTCATCCCCAGCCGCAGCTCCTGCTGCAACAAATCCAGCCCCAATCCGGCTGTGGCAGCTCAACCCCTACTGCTTGACCAGGACCCTCATCCAGCACCTGTCCCATGGTCCCAGCCATCATCTGGCCTCCATCCAGCCCTGACAACCTGGCTCTGGCCCCTATCCAACCCCACCAGGGCAGAGAGAAGTGCTGTTTCTCCCTATCCCCACAGTGCTGCTGCAAGGAAAGAGAGCAGGGGGGGAGGGAGTCCTCTCTCCTCACAGTGGCCCCGGAGCACTCTCCTTCAAGCCCAACAATCTCCTGAACCAGGTCCCATCCCACAGCCTGTATCCCCAGCTGGAGCCCTCTCAGCCTTGCACCCCCAACTCTCTGCTCCAGATCGGAGCCCTTTATCCCTTGCCCAACGCTGAGCCCATACCCCTAGCTGGAACTCTCTCAGCCTTACACTTCAACCTTCTGCCCCAAGCCTGAGCCTCCTCTCACCACTACGAACCTTTTGGCTCCTCACCTGTTACATGATTTTTGTTACGTGCACTGATATGAAGGTGATGTATTACACACATCATGTACATACTGGTGCATATAAAAAAATTATTCTGCCAGGGGTGAAAATTGGAGGGAACACTGCTCACCACTAGGAACTGAACTAAGGTAATATCTATACTATTACCACTTATGTCAGCAAAACTTATGGTGTTCAGGGGTATGGAAAAATCACACACATTCTGAGAAATAAAAGTTTCTCAGACATAACTGGTATGTGCACAGCACTATGTTGGCAGGAGAGCTTCTCCCCCTGAAATAACTATTACCAGTCAATGGGGGTAGATAATTATGCTAATGGGAGAACTTGCCAAAGAACAGAGCAGTTACACAAGAGATTTTACAGCAGTACAGATGTTCCAGTGTCTGTAAGCTATCAACATGAGTGAGATACATTCTGCATGGGAGAACAAATCATCAGCAGTCACTAGTGAGATGACCTGGATTCATACTGGTGATTTAGATGAGGATGGTTCCATATCTTATGTTCAGTCTTGTGAACCATCCCATCTGCATGCACCTCTTTCATTCTAAAATACGTTGATCTCACTGTACACCTTAAGGACCCTCGACCCTGCATCAATGTCAGGCATTCTTTGGAGCACATAATCTCTTATGCCAGCATTCTGATATCAAAGAGATGCTTAATTACTATTCAGGGAATACAAGGACAGACAGTTTTGTCAGTGGTTCTTTAAAGGGTTCCTTTCTCCAGAACAAAACCACCGAGGAGTTACTAAGCATGCCACACAGCATACTTTGGGAGTTCCTAACTTAACAATCCTTCAATGGAACTGTTTGATAGCCCACAGAGAAGCTGCGGAATGGGACCCCCCATCCATACAGATATGCTGAGGTCTTCAGGGAGCTCTTTCAGATCTTAAAAGTATCTGTGCAAACAGTCAGCTTCTCCACAGCTTCTCTCTTTGGCAGCGTGGCTCACTAAAGAATGATATTTATCACCCATGCAGCCCCTCTCACAGAAACGTCATGATACATTAGATGGTCATTTCAATCCAGACTGCTGGCCTTTCACAAGGTCTCCCAAATGTGGTATTCACAATGGGAATGGGGAAAAGGGTGGGATGCAGATGCTTTAGGTATCTTGAGGTCTCCACTTCAAGATGCATCGGCCTGACTTAGCTGATTCTTATGCTACTTTCTGCCCTTCGGGGTCTAAAAGCAAGATGACATGGCACATTGGCCTTTTGGAAACAAAATAAATAAAACTGATATCGAGGCTAAAGCTCAGGGTATAACGCTTTCTCCAATCTGATGTCAGTGTCAACTCTTGATACTTTCCCACTTGGATCTCATACATCCATCTCTGCCATGGTCCATTTTCAGCTATTTTTCTAACAGTTTCTTTATCTTTCCTTATGATAATGTAAGTTTATTTGATTTTTTAAAATAAACTAGTCACCAGTTTGAGATGAATAAAACCAGAGATTTAAAAAAAAAACAAAACACAGATTTGGTGGCTTTTTATAATGCACTTTATAGATGAAAAGTGCTAACTATCCAACTCAATAGAACACATTTGCAATGCAGATGTTTTTGGCTGTTAAGGTAATGTGTCAAATGCAACAGTTTGGCAGATCACCTCAACTCAAATATTACTGAAACCAATAAATAAATAAATTTGAAATTATTTTTCTGAGACTTATTTGCTAAGGAAATGTCCAATAAATATCATTCAAAGAAGGATGGCAGTTCAGTGAATGCTTGAGCTTCAAATCTACATCACCAAATAATTGAAATAATTCATTAAGATCTCCACATTTCTCCAATTTAATTTACAGTCTGCTTTGCAGAAGCCAAAGCATTGACTAGCCTGAGGTGCCAGCATCCATTCTGAATATGCACTCAAAGGATTCACTCACCAATTAACATTGATTCTTTCTGGTATTCTTTGCTGAGGTGGCAGCGCTGGGTCACACAGGACACGTATCTCTCCAGAACATACCAGCACATTTCATAGTAGAAAGGATAACGGAATTTGGCATGCACCTGAAAGCAAGATTGAGATTTCAATCCATGTGGAAGGGAGAGAACTTTGCAGCACAAGGGCCAGTCATCATTCTCATCATGTTATCAAGAGCACAAACGGTATGCAGGAGGGGGAGGGGAAAGAGGGTGGGAGCTGAGTGAACTGTATGCTTTCAGCATACTAAATGAGGAGACTGCCTGCCTGCCTGCCTGCCTGCTAGGATAGCATCTTTTTTCTTGGTTCACTAATTTGTACTCTCTTGGGTTGGAGGGAGAGGTTGGAGAGGGGTAGAGTTGTGATCTTGTGAAATCATGAAACTGATGCATGGCACCCTAAGATATTATCTATCTACTTTATAAACATAGGGTGGTCACATACAGATGTTAGTCACTAGAATTCAAGTTAAAATATATAAGGGTTTGATTTCCTAAGAATTATTTCATGATTTGTGAAAACAGTATTATTACCTAAAAAGAGCCATTCTGGAAACTCGATCTGGTCTACTCAGGTCTTTACATTACCACCATTTGATGTAGCAAAAACAAAATTGTGATAGTTTGTATATCACATTCAAACATTAAATATATAAAAAGGCCTCTTTGTTCTGCTCTTAATATTTTGGTAGTCAATAACTTTTCCCCTGAATCAAACAGAATAGTGGGACTCCACAAAAAAATTCTACCAGGATATCCCTCTTCCCTTTATCTCCCAGCCATGCCATTTTCATATTAGAAGCTGTTCTCAGAACTATCTACTATATTTAATTGCATGATTTAAAAAGAAAGAGAAACTGCTTTCTTCCCTCTAACAGTTTTCTAAAGGACATCTATGTGGTAAAGGAAGAAACTGTGGAGACTTCAATTTAGGAGTGTGTGAGCGCGCGTGTGTGTGCGCGAATGCCATATATACCTTGCATGCACAGCTACTTACACTGCACAGTTCTTACTTCTTGTAGGTACTACATTTGCATTTTGTGGGCCAGATAAAACCTTGTTTACATACATCGCGTATGATTATGTTCTTAACTATTCTCAACACATCCTATACAGTTTAACTTCTCACTTAACCAACAGGTCTAACACGCGTCTGCCCACTTTTAACAAAACTGCATTGCAGCAGAAAGGATCATTATCACAGGCAATCCATTTTCTTTTAACATGGGAGTCTAAACAGAATGACTAAATACAGCATCTGGAAACACATATCGGCACTATGCTGTGCAAAACAGGTATTTACACACCTGGCTAATGATCTGAGCATCCACTTCTGGGATTTAGATATTCTGCTAAAATGTCCACATTTAAAAATTGCCCCCAGAGTGGACAATCAAAAACCCTTCTATCTGCTTCCATTGTAGGGGAAACATACTTTAAGCAACAAAACATGTCATTAAGGAAAGCAAGTACATTGCAAGGTAGAATATAAGTAATCTAAAGTGTTTACCAGAGTTGAGACCTCAAACTCAGACCTCATAAACTCTGGCAAATCTGAACCCAGATGCTGTCAAATGCTGCTGAGGGTGATGATGCAGCTGATTGCTGCTGCATCATTCCAAACATTCCCTATGTTGTTATTGTACAGCACTGTACTTCTAAAAAACCAAAACCTAGATGTGAGAATAACATTCAACCCCAAGATGTTATAGTATTGGAGAATTATTTTTTTCTTTTTGGTATGGTTTACATGTCAGAAAGAGAAGATCATGTCACTTATCACTATTACAGAACACAAGGGAAATCAGCCATGCTAAAATATACGCTAATAAAGGAACTCAAATTTTTCCAAGAGAGCACTGCAGGAAACAAAATTTGCAAAGAATTGACTTACAAACAGGAAGCCGCCTTCCACCCCTCAGCCTTCAAAAGGTTTTCAGCCACATGCCTGGGAATATTAAAGACATCATTGCTCAACATTTGTTGACAGATTCTGAGCTTCACCAAATTTAGTTGTTACCAATGTTAATTCAATGTGAAAGACAAGGCAGTAATGCATGCAGTGCTCCCATTATGTATATCAATCTTTAATATTCAATTTGAGTTCCTAATTGCCTCGCTATCAATGTTCCAACCCACAGCAAATCCCTCCATGCCTCTGCTATTTGCCTGTGATGGCTCTGCTTTATAAACCTTCAAAAGTAAGAGCTACCATATGTAGTAATAGATACTGTACAACCATCTACAGTGTCTTTTGCTGTAGAAGTAAATCTAAAATTAACAGTGGTTTAAAAATCTTAAATGTATTTTATACAAAGTATAAATCGAGTATATAATTTATGATCTTCCTAGGTATTTATTAGTTATAATGGATATGAATTGTATGATGTGCATGTCTATACCTTTTCCCACTGTAAATCCATAGGTCAAATGAACTTTAAAAACAATAATTATGAAGCCAAAAGTTATCTGAGGTCAGTTTACAATTTACTATCAATGTATCTTCTGCCAAGAGATTAAATCCTGCACTAGCAGGGGCTTAGACCAGATAACCTAATAGATGTTTTCCAGCTCTAACTTCTCTATTAATAATTTACAATCCACTGAATATATTTTTAATTATTCCTGTACAGTGAGAAAAATTACCTCTGGAATACGATCATTTCTGCAGTTCCAAGTGAAAGTATTTTAGAGACTTACACAAAAAGCCAACCAAACAAAAAAGAAACTCAAGCACGAGGCACGTTCTCCCCTAGAAAGCATTAGTTTCTAGCACTGTCTATTAACAATCATTATGTATCCTACTTGCATTGAATTGTTATGATCACATTTTTTAAAAAATCTGAATTAATTTGGGGGAAAAATAATCTACCAAATTTTAATTTTAGGTTCCAGAAAACAGAATCAGTAGCAAATACCATCATCTGTGAGTGACCACCTTACGTATATATTTTCAGTGCTTGTATCATCACACAGGTTCACATACATTAATGTGGCTAAATCTAGATCATCTGAGAATATTTTAACATTTCTTCTCCTTTGGTAATATTGAAGCCATATCACCCTCACCCCCCCCCCCCCCCAACCAAAATAATGAATCTCTGCATGGCCGCCTGTTTTGCAGTTATCTGCAAGCTGGTCTAGCAGTAAGCTAACAGCTTGGCCTATTTGACTAGCTGTTGTTAATTGGCCTCTAGGAAAGCCAGACTGCAAAATGAAAATCTCTACAAACTGCATGGCTAGAGAATAATTGTTTACCTCAACTACACATTAGAAGCTGTTCCCAACAACAGATTTTTTATTACTCCTTAAAAACTATTTTAAATGGCTATAACCTTCTTAGAAAGTCTCCCAGGGATATGAGAAATTAAGATAGACTAAGCATGACAAGTGTATGAGCCGGGGGGGAGGTTATTGGACTCTAAATCAGCGTTATTATTTCAGCCATGTATTATCCTTGTCTTAGCTGCTAAGACAATAACAACTGAACCTAGCATAAAAATGGCTTTGAATACCAGCAATCAAAGATGATTAAGCATTATATAGCAGGTTTAAACACAGTGAAACCTCCATAAAATTGCTCTGTGCAAAATCAAGAGGGGGAAATGCACCCAAATTATACTTTGATTTGAGTGTGGCAATTACTTTGTGAATCACATCATGTAATTTACTTCTGTGTTACACACAATGGAAAGATCAATACTCAGGAGAAACCCATCAGCAGTCTGTTCACTGGCAAACTCGCTTTCAAGTACATAACACACGATCTGGCTATACAGCTCAATGAGGATTATTCAAATAAAGAAGAAATTACTATATTTGTTCCACAGAGTAAACTGAATAGTGCATTCTGTTTATTTTAAAAACATTTACTCTTAAGATAAACTTGTATAATGATTTCAATATTTTTAAAATCAACATTTTACAAAAAAACAAGAATTTTATTTTTTCTGTCAAGATTTATTGGAACTGAGTTTGAGTTTAGGGTTGCATACACATCTTTGTTTTCATAGTTACTCATGAGCATTTGATTGTTTACATGTCTGTTATAGGATTATTCATGTATAATCAATTGTTTTATAGCTGCATGTGAGTGCTGAGTTTGTTGCTGTAGGGTTGTTTGAATTCTGGGCCACGGTCACTTTTTTTCCCTTATAAGCAATGAAACATTTTGGAGGAGGGAGGAATGATGAAGAATAACATGTACTTTGCAGAAGCTATCTGAGAAAAGACCTACAAGACTAAAAGTTAAAATGTGAATTTCCAAACTTGAAAGTGTCCTTTTCCAAACAAAAACATGAGAGAAAATTTCAGAAGGTAAAAATGGCAGGTAAGTGTCCAACTTCTCAGTGCAAATTAGATATCTGCCCACTGTGACTTGCCCAATGTCTTCCTTACTGTAATGCTGATGAACATATGAAAATTCAAGAGTCACCCTATTTGCCTTGGAAGGAAGATCCTGATTTTCAGAGGTGCTGAGCAACCATAATTCCAATTGAGTCTACTGGCGGAGTGGGTACTCAACTCCCTATGAAAATTATTCTCCTACTCTTCTACTGCTTCAGGAATATTATTTGCCTCTTTTCAGTATTTCACATAGCTTTCTAAATAAATCATTCACACACTTAGTGGTTTCTGTTTTTCTTTCTATGCCCCCTCTTCTTCCCCTTGTCTACACTAATGTTGACAACTCTTCTATTCTCATCACCTAGGGTCATATGGTTCTCCTTTTGCTTTCATCCAGGCTCCAATCTACCCTGTCAGTCTTGCTACAATTTCTCTAAATAATCTTTCCCTTCAGCGCCATCCCAAATACCCTTTTCCAGCCCTTGTTCACCTCTGGCCTTGATTACAACCAACTCCTTTTCTGTGGCTTCTCAGCAGCTCATCTAACCACCCCCATTTTATTCCAAATGCTGTTGTTAAGATCAGGTTCCCCTCCTGGCACTCTCCTATTTGAATTTGTCCACTACCTTTCACATCAAGTTCATGCCTCTTGTGCTGCCCATCAAGGTCATGCACAATTTGACTCCTGTCTTTGTCTCTATTTTTAATTGCTTCTACACCCACCCTCACTCTCTTTAGTCTGCCTCAATCTCTCTCAAACTGTCCATTTCTGTCATGCCACCTCTCTCACTGAGAATTCCTTCCTATGTGCCAAACAGATTCCCTCTATACATTCATAATCCCCCTAGGAAACCAATATTTTCTAGCAACAATTAGCAATATAAGACCTAATATCCTCTACATCTTATGGAAAGTAAGAGACTAATGTCCTGGTGTCAGAACACTGGAATGAGAGAGGCTGCACTGGAAAAAAAGAAAACCATGTACAGCAAGGGTGGGCAAAAAGGCCTCACAGGCCAGATCCAGACCACCAAGCAGATTGATCTGGCCCACATAGGCTGTGCACTTTTCCCCAGCCTTGGGGTGGGGAGCAGCACAAGAAATGTCCTCCACCCTGCCAGAAGCACAGCATCACATGCTCTTGGCTGGGCGGGAGGAGGCTTCGCACACTCCTCTGCCCCCCAGGCCAATCAGAGTCTGGGGGCAAGGAGAGTGCACAAAGTTTCCTCTGTCCTGCCCCAACCCTGCAAGGAGCACACGGCACTTAGAAGTGTGGTATGCTCCTGGCAGGGCGGGAGGAAGCTTCATATGCTCCCACACCCTCAACCCGATTGGCCTGGGAGTGAGGGAGCATGAGAACTCTCTTCCCACTGCCAGAGGCATGGGTGCTTAATGAGTCAAAAGGGCTCCCCCACCCCCAGACGAATCATGGTCTGTGGGTGGGGAAACCTGGAAGCATCCTGGCCCTGTCCCTTCTGTTTCAGGCCCCACCCCTTCCAGTGCAGCCCAGGGCCAGTTTAAACATTTTTGTCCCTAGGAAAAAATTATTGCCCACTCTGATGTAGTGTCACAAAGCAAAGTGTATGCAATTCAGGCCAGAGACTCACCCAGCATATTTTGTCTCTGTTATAAGTGTCTGATTTAGACTGAAAGCCTGTAGGGGCAAGGAACATACCCTACTGAAAACACTGCTCATGTTCACTAAATTACAATATTAAATAGGCCTTGTTTATATGGAAAACTTTTACCAGTTTTCCTTGTACAATTAACACTTAACACACCCTCTTTAGGTGTAGACACTTATTCTAGTATCAGAATGATTTAGTTTAATTCAGCTTAAATTCTTTCAAAACAATTAACATTTCTGCAGCAACTTAGAGCCTAACAAAAAACACAGATAGTATCATGAGCTTTCATGGGTACAAAGAAAGCTCATAATACCATTTACATGTTTTGTTAGTCTCTAAGATGCCACAGAACTAGTTGCCTTTTTTTTTTTTTAAGTGTTTTCAGTTATAGGCTAACACAGTTACCCCTCTGATCTTTTCAAAAGTGTTATAAGCTAAAATGATCAACACCAATCTTACATTGGAATGAGACTGTCCACACAAGAGGTTATACCAGGATAACTGTTTTGGAACTGTATATAATAATTCAACAAGCATACTTGGCCAGACCAAAGGTCCACCTAGCCCAGTATCCTGTCTTCTGACAGTTGCCAGTGTCACATGCTTTAGAGGGAATGAACAGAATAGAGAATCACCAAGTAATCCAACTGCTGTCACCCATTCCCAGCTTCTGGCAAACAGAAGCTAGGAACACGATCCCTGCCCATTCTGCCTAACAGCTACTGACAGACGTTTATCTGTCTCCAACTTTTATCTAATTATTTTTGAACCTTGTTATAGTGTTGGCCTTCGCAAAATCCTATGGCAAGAAACTTACATCGTTGAACATCTGCACTACAATATTGTGGCAGTCTAAAAAAAGGCACACAGGGCAATTAGAATGACACTTTAAGAGTTGTATTAGTCTTATTTTATCTAGCTACAAAATAATTATAGCTATTAATTGGGATCCTAACCGAAGACCCAATTCTCATCCTCGTAGTATCCACACAGTCACTTACTTCATGACCTGATACTCTCCCCACTATGTGGTGTTTTGGCCAGATGTGCAGACTCAACACACCCCATCCACCAACAATCAACAAAGTTTCTCCTGCAGTAATGTGCAGCTGATATAGAAGCTCTGCAGATGGCAAACAAAGCATAATGTAGTTCCCTTGCACAGCTTTTGTATGGCTTTCCCATTCCACTCTGGCCAGCAGAATGACGCTAGTTCTGTCTGGTCATTCATCCATACCAGGAGGGGAAAGGTGTACTCTAAAGGACAAAGTGTCTTCATTCAACAGGAATGGTGTTAACACTGCATGTTAACAGGGGAACATACAACCAGACAAGAGTCTCAATAGTGACTAGTCACTGGGTACTCGGGGCAAATAAATAAGCAAATCCCACCAAGAGCAGCAGCTCTGGAAGCCTTGTTGCCTGGCATTTATCTTTCTTGTTCCAACCTCTGTGACATGGGAGATACTGCTAGTTCCCATCTTTCAGAAAGGGACATGAAAAGAATTTTATACATGATACTGACACAAGGAACTGAACACTTAAAAAGAGAATCAAGCATCCTTACCCTTGTTCTGTCCTCAATCTCATAGATGCGAAGCTGCATGGGAACATTAAAACTATGCAGGATATTTCCACCAAACACCAGAGAATCTACTGGAGTATAAACTGCATGTATCCATCCTAAAAAGGAAAAACAAAGAACTGAGACTGCCTCATGCTATGTTGGATCGCAAAGAAATTTACAATAAATGACAAATTCTCATAGACTACCAGGAGGGATGCAAATATTATCAGTCCCATTCTACAGTCAGAGAAACCGAGGCAATGAGAGGCTAAACTACTTGTCCAAGGTCATACCTCAAGCATAACTACGCTTGGTGTAGAAGCAAGAGTGTATGTGCATGTGTAAGGAATCCACTAATACGAGTCAACCACAACAACAGATGAGATGGAAGTTCACTTGCTATGGCCCATTCAGCTCTTAGTCTCACTGAACAGGGGCACAATCATGGTAATAGTGGTGGCAAGTTTGTAATCTGCAGCTGGACTGTAGAACATAGGCCTCTAAATGGCCATCAGACAGTAACAACCTCAGGTCACTTTCAGCCACTTTTTAAAAGGTAAAAGCTTCGTATTCCATTTCAATTCCTCACAACAACTGAAAATCTTTTTGCTTGGCAACTGGCCTCCTTTTGAATCACTGCCAGAGTGTCACTCCACATGCTCCGCAGGTCTCTGAGGCTGGGGGCCCAGTGCCATGGCCCAAGCAGTCCTGAGGACTGGCTACCTCCAGACCCACCCCACTTGCTTGAGGCCCAGGTCTTTCTGGGGCATGGAGGCCCTTCCACACACACCCCTTGTCCCAAGGCCATTTGTGGCTATCGGTACCGCTGCTTAGCAAGTCTCCATGTTTCCCCCACTACAGCTGATGAGATTGCTGACAACCCAATCCTGCAAGGAAAGTTCCCTTAATGGACTCTAAAGGGAAGCAAAGATCCTCACCTAATCAAATGAAGCTTTAGTAGTTCAGGCAGTTGGCTCTTTTAGGCTATTTGCCGGACGTGATTAGCAGGCACAAGGGATACACAGAACTGTAAACTCTCATCTCAGCAGTAACAAAGGAATTGATCCTACTAACAATCTGGGGCCCCAGGAGTATGTAACATTAATTCTTGTTTTAAATCAAAAGCATTTCAATTAAATAAGCCACCAAGAACATAAGAATCTGTCAGTCTCTTGCAACCTGGACCTACAAGGCAAAAGCATTTCCCTTGCCAGAGCATGCAGACCTGCTGAGTTATGCTTGGAAAGCCCTTGAGCCATCATATATGCCAGGACACTGCCTCATAGCACTTTCATGGTCAAACATTTAGTGAGAGGTGGACACAGGAAAAAAAAAAAACTTGTTAAAATTGTCTCCCCAGGAACACAAAGCCTAGCTCTTCATATATTTTTCTGATTTTAAAAATCTAATTCCGCAGGATGAATTTAATGAAGGGAAAGTTATAGTTGCCTAATAGTAATGGCGGTGAGGAGTCCTGTGGCACCTTATAGACTAACTGAAGTGTTAGAGCATGATACAGTTCTGCGGTGATCTGGAAGCCTACTTTCACCATCTCTGTCTCAAGGAATACTTCCAACACAACACTGAACAGTGCACTGACACACAGATACCTTCCCACCAACAGCACAAGGAGAAGAACTCCACATGGACTCCTCCTGAGGGTCGAAATGACAGTCTGGACCTCTACACAGAATGCTTCCGCTGACGTGCACAGGCAGAAATTGTGGAAAAACAGCATCGCTTGCCTGGTAACTTCAGTCGTGCAGAACGCAATGCCATCCACAGCCTCCGGAACAACTCTGACATTATAATCAAAGAGGCTGACAAGGGAGGTGCTGTTGTCATCATCAACAGGCCTGACTACCTAAAGGAGGCTGCCAGACAACTCTCCAATACCAAATTCTACAGGCCTCTTTCCTCAGATCCCACTAAGGGATACACTAAGAAACTGCACCATCTGCTCAGGACTCTCCCTACACAAGCACAGGAACAAATTGACACACCCTTAGAGCTCGGACCAGGGTTGTTCTATCTATTACCCAAGATCCACAAACCTGGAAATCCCGGACACTCCATCATCTTGGGCAATGGCACTCTCACTGAAGGACTGTCTGGCTATGTGGACTCTCTACTCAGACCCTACAAGCATTCTGTAAACTACGATACCCACACGAGGAAGTGAGGAGACAGATTGACAGAGCCAGACGTGTACCCAGAAGCCTCCTGCTACGGGACAAGTCCAAGAAAGAAACCAACAGAACACTACTGGCCATCACCTACAGTCCTCAGCTAAAACCTCTCCAATGCATCATTAGTGATCTATAGCCCATTCTGGACAATGATCCCTCACTTTCACAGGCCTTAGGAGGCAGGCCAGTCCTTGCCTCTTCCAGCATGGCTACCCCAGCCCTACTGCTGACACCGTGGCACACAGCCACAGCCCCGCTATGGCAGCACCAGGCCAGCTCTTGGGGTGCACATGGCCCAGGCTGAGTTGACCTGGTCCTAGCCGAGTTGCCACAGCAGCACCAGCCCCACTGAAAAAAATCAAGCTCTTTAAATATACCATCTTTTAGCGAATATACCTTGCACCCAAATAAACCCTGCACCGAATATGCCCCACGGTTTTTGCCGTTTGAGTTTAGAAATCCCATATAGCCCGTGGGGGCGGGGTTTATTCGGGTGCGCACATATTCCTGCCTGCCCCTGCTCCTGTGCACCATGGCCACCTGCGGCCTTCCGCTGCTGCTGCTGGCTGCCGAGCCCCACACCCACAACTGCTCCGAGGTGTATCAAGGGAGCTACAAGGAGGATTTGCAAGGGGGGCACAGGGAAGATTGCAAGTGGGTTGCCAGAGGGCGCAGGCAATTTGCAGCACAGGCCACCTGCTGCCTGGGACAGGGCTCCAGGCTCCTTCCCTTTGTCAGCCCATGCTGGGAGCCTCCCATCTTGCGCCTCTGCTCTGGCTCCGGAGTGTTCCCGGTGAGCAAGCCAGGCTCCCGGGCAGACTTTGCTCCCCGCTCCTCCTTCTGGGAGAGCCACGCCAGGAAAAGTTACTGGGCTGTGCCCTCCCCCCCCATAAGTTTCCCCACGTTGTTCAGCTGTGGGCTGTTCTTTGCCCCCGCAGAGAGCCAGGGCCAGATTGGTGTTTGCAGCTCTCAACCCCAGCCCAGCAAAGCCTCAGCCAGGAGGGGCTCTCAGAGCGGGGAGGGGGGCGACATTCTCCAAGGCACGTGCTGCATGGCCTGCCCAGCACTGTGCCCCGTGACGCCTGCCTGTGAGCCGGATCCAGGCGGGGGAGCACTCACCCCCCTGGTAGCTTTCGGAGAGGCCAAGCCTCCCGGCGGGGGAAACACTCGCCTCCCGATTCCCACATAGCCACACTCACCCCCAGGTGAGGAAAAAAGGTTTTGTACACCACGCACACGAGTATACCCCGCCGTGGGGGAAGGGAGGGGGAGACTTGTAAAAACAAATATAATCCGTGGGTTATATTTGCTAAAATACAGTACTATTTTTTTTTAAAACAAACAAAAAATGATAGTAGTGCTCTTAACAGACTTGTAGTATAAACATCACTAAAGTCAGAAAAACCCTCATAGGGCAGGCTACACTCAAAGTTCTCCTGACAAACACAAGAGGACTTTAGGGTCAGAATGTTCCTCAGGCACATTATAAAGAACGCAAGAAGCAATGCAGCCATTCAAAGACGAGGAAATCAATTGGAACTTCCAGTGCAGCACCTTCGCCATTCTTAGAAAGCACTTTCTGCACTCAGCTAGCTCTGGTGGCTAGTCAGAAAAGTGACCAAACCAAGGTCCACACTCTCCTCTTGGACCACCTAGTCCTTTTATACCATTAACACTTATAGAAAACATAAGAGGGAGCAGGGACTATGCTCCCCACTGAAATCAAGCCAGCAAATGCTCAGGAAGCAAGAAAGAAGAGAAGATGCTTGTGCTTGCCTATTTCCTAGTGCACCCATGTGGGGTCCAGCAGAATCTGACTCTAATTTGTACAACCACTTTCAGATGGTAAAATACTTCCAGTTTGCTTGACGAATGCTGTTGCAGAATTGATAATGGATTTATTTGGACATTAGCTTTTGTGGTCAAAGACTAGGGATATTAGATAGAAAGTAATTGAATACATTCAATTGTGTAACCTCAACAACTTTAGCAGTTGCACGACTATTCAATTGACCTTAGGGGCAGAGCCAACAGCCAGTGCACTCCCAGCACCATTCCCAGGGAGCCCCCTTCAAATCTGTGCTGCTGATTCTGTTTACAAACAAGCTTCCTGTGTAGATAACGTCCCACCTGCCACCCCACGCTGCTACACAGCACAGGGCAGCAGCAGCCCCTGTTCATGGGGAGTCCAAGCTCCTTGTAGACAGAGGCTGCTCCAGCACAGAGCATCCCCCGTCCGCAGGGAGCTTGGACTCCCCATGGACATGGGCTACTGCTGCAGAGCCTATGACAGAGGCAGCAGCATGGGGAAAGGGGAAGAGGTGGCTCTTTCCTACTCTCTCCCCCTTCCCTCCCACTCCCTGCCTCTGATACAAAGGCAGCACAGGGGAAGGAGGTTGCATATAGTCAACAGGAGTAACAGATAAGCCCAGACTTATTGGTTACTCATATAGTTGTCTACACACTGACATCCCTAGTAAAGACCCACTTTTAATCTCTCACTGATGTCCGGGGAGACTGAAATGTTCTCTAACTGGCATTTGTATATTATTCTTGAGGTCTGATTTGTGCCCATTTATTCTTTTGCATAAAGACTACCCAGTTTGGCCTATGTACATGGCAGAGGGACATTGCTGGCACAGATCTCATTAGCAGACGTGTAAGTGAATGAGCCATTGATAGTGCGGCTGATGAGGTCAGGTCCAATGATGGTGATGGTGTTCCTTGATTGTTGAAAAAGCTTATGCCCAAATAAACTGTTTAGTCTTCAAGGTGTCACAGGATACCTCATTGTTTTTGCAGATACAGACTAACAGAGCTAACCCTGTGGGTCCTGTTAGTAGCACAGAACAAGACCAATAGTAGGTGGTGTGTAAAAGGGAGAACAGATTTTACAAATGAGATAAGATATAAGATGGAAAGTTGAGAATTTAGCATGAGAGAGAGTCTGATTCAGAAGGTCAGAAGTTCCAAGGTGAAGATTCCTCACTAGCTCTAATCAGATAAGGTGTAGGGGAAAGAGATGAGATTAGTGCTAGGAAAGTAGGAGTGATAACAGGAAAACAGAGAGACAAGTTGTAATTAAGGAACATCTTGTACTTTTCCTGATTTTAATATGGGGCTACACAAGCTCAGGAAACATACAAGCTCAGCTACTCCATCTGATTCATCCCCACAGCTCAGATATCAACAAGTTATGAGACAACCAGGTAACTGCTTGAAAGCAAGAGCATGAAGTGGTTTCTGAGATTCCCAATTCCAATGTGAATCAACCACACAAGTGGGTTTTTACAAATGAAGAGGGTTTTCCTGAGTAGGTGATGAAATGGAGCTACAAAAGCAATTAAGGTCATAATCTGGAAGAACCGTAGTTTCCTCATTAACATACTTTATGTAATAAAATTCCTCATTTCTCTCTCTCTGCTGCTATGTAACCATTACTATCTATTAGATTAAATATCTTATCTGTTTGCATGCATGATCATGTCATCCGCCATTGGATTGTCAGAAATGCTCTTTTTTCTTTATTTTGCCTTGTAATGGCTAAAAACTGCTATGCAAGCTACACTAGGCATACTTTAATATGTCTGTAATTAATTCTCCCCTTAGAACCTATTGACTAGGGATGTAAAATCCAATTTAATTGGTTAACCGGTTAAACGTTATGTTTAACCAGTTAACCAATTGACGGGGAGGCTGTCTAGGCCGGAGAACCTCTGCTTATGGTGCATCCAGGCTAAACCCTCTGGGGTTGGGGACTGTTCCAGACGGACTGGCGCTCCCCTACCTGCGGTAGGCCATGAGGGGCTGGAGCAGTCCCCTGCCCACAGTGGATAGGGGCCTGCTCCAGTCCCAGCTGGTTAACCGTAACCAGTAAGCATCACCCGATAAAGGTTATGCTTACCAGTTAACCATTCACATTCCCAGTATAGGCATAAGCCTGACATTACTGTATACGCGTGAATGTTTCATGGGTTATCGTTAGTTGTGAGGTATTATCTGCCCCTCAATAATAATCTTGTAAAAGCAAAAACACACCAATATAGCATGAGACTACTATCAGACAAAAGGGATTAAGGACTGAAAAAAATCAAAAGCAGGGGGAATAGCACATTTTTGGTTAAATATAGAAATAAAAACATCTAACAACTGAGACTGAACTTGGATGTGTGTGAGTACACTATTGCTGGGCTCCAAGGACTGGTAATGGCTGAATCACTTTTCCCTGTAGCTCACCTATTCCAACCTGATTCCTGTTGGTAAGGGTGCAATTTGGCAACTATTTGACAAGAATCAATCTAATTTCTAATGGACAAAAATTGAAAAAGGACCATCACACATTGGCAGTCTCCGAAAAGTATAAGATCTGAATGAACATGGAACGTGACCTGCCCTCTAATTGCTCTGGACACAATTCCTACAGTTCAGAGCTGAGACAAATTATCAGGAAACAGTAGGAAAGTCTCGTCTGCCACTACTTGTGCCATTGTTTTCTGAAGATAGAGAACTTCAGACTCCAGGTCTGACAACCCAGCACCTTTCACTAGCAAAGAGAAGAAGTTAGAATTAAAAAGAACAGTTTATTCATCTTTTATACATCTTTTATAAACCCAATTATCAAGCAGTGGCGAGAGAAAAACATCACTTAAGATGGGCGTTTCTAAAGTTGATCTTTTTTATTTCAATTGTAGGAGATAATGAACACGAGCTCTTTCCCAACTCCTCTTTTTGTAAAGTCCACTATCAATACAGTGATGGCATTTTAGTAAGTACGTTCAGAGCTAACCTTATCTAGTTCACAAACACAGCTCCTTCTATTGCTCTTAAAATACACTTGATTATTTAGCTGTCACCACCTCAGGTAAACCTGGAAAGTAAAATTAACAACAAAGGCCTTTCTAAATGGTTAAAAAATAATATAATCTCATTATCTTTTGAAGTTCTATAAAACAGGCATTATTAAACATTCCACATTTGTTACTAGATTTGGGGAGTTTGCAAATTGCTACTGTATCTTTAATGATGCAATCACTCACCTGAGAATAATATTTAACTTGTAAAGCTAAGTAGACGACTATAGACTCAAACCCAGAGCATCTGATTCATCTGTTTCCTTTAGCAACTGAGCAAAGGCTTGCTACATTGTAATGAAAATGTACTGCTCTTTCCCTATAGTTCTGCAGAATCTTGGATGGAATCAGATAAATACCTCCCAAAAATAAAGGCCAAAAGGGGTGTCTAGTGAGATCATCAACCACTGAGTATTACCAGAAGGTCGGACATCCTGGTATATCTCATATCCCAAGAGAGAAGTGCGGTTAGGTCACAATAGTGCCCCTAACTCAAAATACCTGCGACGAGTTTTCATTATGTTTGACAAGTAAAAAACATAAACTTCTCCCCAGTAACACTACAGGTAGTTAAGCAACTGTACGTCTTATATAATTTTAACTTAAATTTTGCTGAAAATGGAGTTTATCAGTGATATACTGTCCTTCAAGGCCATCCTGAAGATCTCAACGCCTTTTACAAAATTTGAACACCCTACAAAATTTTTAGACCTATATCATACCCTCCCACCCCCCCCCCCCCCCGCCTTAGTCTCCTCTTTTTTAAGCTGAAAAGTCCTAGTCTTTTTAATTTCTCTCTATATGGGACCCACTCCAACCCCTAATCATTTTTGTTGCCCTTTTCTGAAACTTTTCCAATGCCAATATACCTTTTTTGAGATGAAGCGACCACATCTGTACGCAGTATTCAAGATGTGGGAATACCATGGATTTAAATAGAAATCTTATTCTCTATCCCTTTTTAATGATTCCTAACATTCTGCTGACTTTTTTCACTGCTGCTGCACATTCAGTGGATGCCGTCAAGAGAACTATCCCAATGACGCCAAGATCTCTCTCAAGTGGTAACAGCTAATTTAGTTTCCATCACTTTATTCATATAGTTGGTATTATAACATGGCTTGCTTAACATCTCCAGTGAGTCCATGGACAGTATCAGAACAGAATCCAGGCTCATAGACTATGAGTCTCCAAATATCACAATCAATCACTCTACATTCCTACCTGGAAGCTACTTAAAATTTGGAATTAAATATAACACTGATGGTTCTAAAAAGAGCTGGGCCTAAACCAGAACTATCTCCCTGTAATCATTTCCTTTGCAATTGTTGCGCTTTTGAGGTTTACGTATTGCCAACAAGATGGTTGTCCCTTGTCAGTCAAGACTTATGACATAACCAACCCAGGGCGGATATAGGGCAGGGCGAGCGGGGCATGCGCCGTCTCAAAGGGGGGGCCCCGCGAAATTGTGCTGCCCTGGCCCCGCAAAATCCTCATCTGCCCCTGTAGCCAACTGTACTCCCCAGCCAGGGAAAATGCAGGCAATATGACCCAATCAGGTCTCTGGGTAGATAAGAAAGAGGCCTGGGGTGAGACCCTAAGCAGGAAGACCCAAGAATGAGCAGGGTGAAGAGAGTTAGATAGTTCCTGCAAAGGGGGAAAAGATTCCAGTTGGGTAGGGCTGCTGGCTGTTAACAAGACAGGCAGGACTTTATTTTGGAGTGTTTTGTGATAATAAACTAACCCATGTAAATGTGATGATGTGGGATGCAAAAAGCCTTTTGCAAAAATTGAGGAGCCCTGAGCAAAGTGAAACTCAGGAAGGGATGCTACATGGCTACCCCATTCCAAAAAGGGGCTCTTTGGACGCAGTCATCTCATTACAGATATAATCAGACCTAGATCCGAACCACCCTTGGTTTGGGTTTAAAATCTTAACCAGGAAAGTCTTGAATAATCAAAATCTGCATAGCTATGCATGCGCAGGGCAAACCAATTAAAAGCATCCTAACAGTCATACTTTTAATGTGCAACTAGTGCTGCCCTTAGTATAAACACTGTCCATCACATAAAAGTCTTGACAGTCAGGCCGCCTTAGTCAGTGGAGCTATTGTCTAGGGTTCACACATCAAACATCACTGTTGTCATACTTAAGGCACCGAGAACCTTTGTCAATCACATCCAAAGCTAAGGTTCCCTCTATTTTTTTTCCTGTTCATGTGAGAAATAAATGTTATGTGCACCAAGGCATGTGTGGATCTGCACCACCATATGCTGCTGGCTGTGGACAGCTGTAGGTGGAGTGCCAATCAGCTGTACAGCACCTGAATCTCTCCAGGGTAGCTTCCCAAGCACTCAGCTTACAGGGAACACTGCCCAAAGCCCTGTGTATATCTGCTGTGCAGGAGGACGGACTACCTGACCTTTAAGGTCCCTTCTAGCCTACATTTCTATAATTCTATCTTTTCACTCCACTTCTTTTCTCTCACAGTAAGCCTCATCAGAGTGACTGAAAACAAGAATATTGTGGAGCACAACAGACCACCATACACACTGTGTTAGATTCTCACTTCTTTCAAAAAATTCCAGAGATGAATATAATAATCAATATTCACAGTATGTCTTTCATTCTGAAAGATCTCAATGCGTGTTACAAACAATACATAAAGGAACTCACTTTGCACCAGAATGCTGCCAACTTTGGGATTACGTGTGCTTGTTCTTTCCCAACTTGAGGTATGCGGTTCAAGGAAGTAAAGAAGGATGCCATATCTGGTTAAAAGCATATTATCTGGTTTGGATTTTTGTTAGAACATCAAAGCGGACAACCCTATTATTGTAAAAGTGCCATGGGATCTTCATGCCAATATGGCAACACAGTTATTATCTGATTTTTTGTGTCTCAGAGAAAATGGCACTTCCAGTAGCATGAAGATCTCCAAGTGTCTGTCTTGTCACAAGTAATTCTACTAGCCAAACACACAGAGAGGCATTGAAATTACCATTCATTCACAAATTCAGTTCTCACTCTGATAGCCTGCCTACTCAATCGTGATAATGGATGGCTGGGACATTATCAACCTAACATTCAATGAAGGTGTCAATAGCTCTTTGTCCATGTAGATTCTTGCATTAGTGCCCTTCCTATCTAAATGCTATCCTTTGATCCTTATCTGCATCTTTTAACTATCCAATCTTTAGGTACTTACTTATTACCAGTTCTGCCTACTTGTTTTTCCCTTTAATATTTTCATCCCCTCTGCTTATTATTTCCTGCCCACTTCCATTCCCTCCCTCCCCGTATGTATTTTAGGTCTGCACATTCTAAACTCAAAACTCCATCTGAAGAAGTGGGCTGTGCCCACGAAAGCTCATGATACCATACATCTATAAAGTGCTACCAGACCACTTGTTGTTTTTTAAGTTCATCCTATTATTATGCCGGGCTATAAATTCAGGAGGAGAGATTTGATAGTGAAACAGCAACACAGTTTCGTGTTTTCTCCTCAGCGGTCTTCTGTTCAAATAATGATCTAGCTCAGAACTGCTTTGCTTATAAGCAGAGGCAGATGACGATTTTGCGGGGCCCGGGGCAGCATAATTTCGCGGGGCCCCCCTTTTGACACGGCACACGCGCGGGGCTTCTTGAAGCGTGGGGTCCGGGACGGCCACCCCGCTAGCCCTGCCCTATATCCACCCCTACTTATAAGAACTGAAAAAATGAGAACTCAAGATGGTGTGGCTACAAAAGAATTTCCTCTCTCTCAAAGCTGTCTCACTGAAATTCCAGATCACACACTGCAACTTGTTCTTTTTTTTTGTATTCAAATTAAAACTATGAACATGGAAAGCTTACCATCTGAAAGAGCATAAGCAATGTGTTTGCTAGAGTCTCTTTAGGCTGAGCCCTTGAATTGTACTAATCCTCCCTGCAATTAGAGACAAAACAGTCACTGTCAAATTCACAGCCAAATCCTGTCTCCAGTGCTCATGGGTGACTCTCACTGAAGTTAGTGAAAGTCATACACACAAGACAAAAACAAAAAACAAAAAAACCCCACCACGCTAAGCATTCAGCTTTTGCTATTTTATGCTCATTCTGGTAACCAGTTATACCAAGTAATTCCAAGCCTGTTTTCAGTCCATCTCTTCAGAGCCCATATCTCTAACACTTCTATAGGCTGAACATCTCAAATCCAGCAAACTCTGATCCAGCAACGTCCGTGGTTCAGCATGATTTCAGTTAGCCAGATGTCCACATACCATAGGTGTGATCAAGTTCCCATGGTCCCATAAAGTTTGTTTACAGTCACCAGTCTGGGCTCTCAGTGTTGTGGGCTGTTATTTACCTCTAATTTATACCTAAATGTCTTCTAAGAGCCCAGTAAGCAGTGGAAGTACTTGTAATGCTGCTAGACGAAACTGACCTCCTGCGGTCTGGCAAATTCTCTGGTTCAGTTCCAGTCGGCCCCTGAGGATGCCAGACTAGAATGGTTCAACATGTAGTATAATCTCCTTTTTTTTAAAAAAAAAAACAGCTCTGATAGAAGCCAATGGGCAAATATCATGAGCCAATTTTTCTGACCCATACCCATGTAGCTCTGTGCATGCATACACAAATACATACATATTTGATGCACTCCTATCTGTGCATACATAAAAACATACAAACGGAGTTCGCTTTTTGAAAATGTGACCCCATCATATTGTATGTATAGTTGGGATTATTTTTTCCAAAGTGAACTATTTTACATTTAATCAACATTAAATTTCATTTGCCATTTAGTTGCCCAGTCACTTAGTTTGGTGAAATCTTTCTGAAGCTCTTCACAGTCTTCTTTGATCTTAGCTGTCTTGAGCAGTTCAGTATCCTCAGCAAATTTTGCCACCTCACTGTTTACCCCTTTCTCCAGATCATTTATAAATAAGACGGATAGGATTAGTCCCAGGACAGATACTTGGGGAACACCATTTACCTCTCTCCATTCTCAGCATGAATAGATTTACATGTTAGCTCCGCTACAGCGAGAGCCTAAAATGAACAGTACAATCCCACATGACCCTTGGATAAATATTTAAGTGACTAGCCCAATCCATCATCTGTTCTGTTGAAGCTGGAATCCTTTTCTAGGTGCAAACTTGAGCAAAGCTAGCATGTGTATATCTACCTGCACTGGGATGCACACCTCTCAACTGCAGTGCAGACATACCCTATATGGGTATATGAGTCTGCAAAGGGAAGCTGAGACTTGTCTTGACTACAGTGACACCAATATGTTGATGATACTTCGCTCAGTTCCTCATTATATAGCTATGATCTTGCAGTCTTTCTGTGCTTTGCTGAGTTACAGTTCTGCATGATAGCTATCCGTCTCAAAACAAATACAGAAAATATTTAAGTGATAATGATGGCTACAGAAAAAGATCTTGAAACACTGATGAGGATTCTATCTGCTCCCTCCAGTAAGAGTCACTATGTCATTTACAGTCTCAGGGTTTTATGGGATCCATTGCTGGTTATCTTATCATCACAGGAAAAAAGGACCTTCCAATATCCAGGAATCTCTGATGCACACCTTACTAGTCTGCCATGCCTCTGCCATCTTTAGGCTGGGATACATAACATGCTTTTAGAGCTACCCTCAAAGCCCACTTGGAAGATTCAGCTAGTGCAAAATCATTCTCCTGCTTCTCAAGTGGAGCAGGCCAAAACAAACACATAACACAGTACTGTACTAGCTCCTGGCCTGTTTCCAGGTGCAACTCAGGTGTTTGTTATCTCTAAACCCATACGTGGCCTGATACAGACTCTCCTCACATGGTCTATCAAGGCTGTTGTATTCCTCATGTATACTCTGCTTATCTATAAGGTTAAACTCCAGGAGTTGGCAGCACAACCCTTAACTGCAGAATTTTGTCCATCCACAATCCATTCAAGAGTGGGACTTATTAGGAAACTGCAAGACACATGTGTTTATTCTACATATTTTTATCAAGGATGTGAATGTTAACCAGTTAACTGGTAAGTATCATCTTTATGTGGGTGATTCTTGCTAGTTATGGTTAACCAGTGGGCACAGAGTAGCCCCTGCTTGCCAATGGGCCAAGCCTGGAACACCACAAGCAGGGGTGCTCCAGCATGGCCAAAGTAGTCCCCGTCTCAGCGAGCCCAGCATAGGTGGAGTATTGCAAGTGGGGGTGCTCCAGCCCAATGCCGTTTAACTGGCTAACTGATTCAATGGGATTTTACATCCTTAATTCTTAGAACAGAATATTCTTAAAATATCTGTAACCAGAGTACTTGTCTCATGAATAAATACAGGTTGGGTGGGTTTCATCAGTACCGATTCTGGATTACATATGGTTGTTTAAATAGGCACTAGGTATGACATCAGGAACACAATACTTAATAATTTAATATTTAGTTCTTACAAAGTGCATTAAAAACATTAACTAGTTAATGTTTACTATGGCCACAGGAGATGAAATCAAGAAAAAGTTAGGGGATTTGACCAAAGCCACAGGAAAAGTGTCAACAGCTAGGATAAGTGCATAAAAGTTCCTGGTCTCCAGGACTATGCTCAAAACACTCTACCGGGGTCCTCAAATTTCATTGCACTGTGACCCTCTTCTGATAATGAAAAAATTACAACACAGCCTCAGGAGAAAGGACCAAACCTTGAGTCCCATTGCTCTGGGCAGGCAAGGCCAAAGCTGAAGCAGCGAGCCTGTAAACCAGAGCCCATCTGCTCAGGGATGAAAGCCCAGCTTTAGCACTGGGCCCCAGCAAATCCAAGCCAGCTCAAGTGACCCCATTAAAATGGGGTCCCAACCCACTATGGGGTCCTGACACACAGTGAGAACCACTGCACAAGACCATGACACTGACTTTTTGATAGGGCCTTTTACGAAATAATAGAAATCTAAAAATATTCTCTTTCTTAGCCAACCATTCCATCAGCATAAGTGAAATAAGGAATTTAGCAATCAGCTTTCCAACACAAATACAATAGAGCAAACATTCTTGGCTGTAAAAACTTTGTTGAGTCCATGGTTGGTGCTCTGAGGTAAATATTCCTAAGTGTACTGGGATAGCCTCTCAAAAACCGTATGGGCTACATCTAGACTGGCATGATTTTCTGCAAATGCTTTTAACAGAAAAGTTTTTCCGTTAAAAGCATTTGCGGAAAAGAGCATCTAGGTTGGCACGGATGTTTTTCCACAAAAGCACTTTTTGCGGAAAAGCATCCATGCCAATCTAGAGGCCATCAGGGCTTTTTTGCGCAAAACAATAACGTGTTGTCTACACTAGCCCTCTTGCGCAAAAGCATTTTGCATGAGATTGTCAGTGTCCTTGTGGAAATTCAAGCAGCCAGTGTAGACAGCTGGCAAGTTTTTCCCGCAAAAGGAGCCTATGGAGTCTGAAATGGTTGAGCTCTGACTATTTCTCCATATTGGCTTTTCCAGGAAATCGGCAACTACAATCACCATATTTCAGTTGTCTCTGTTCATGCTCCCAGTAGGAGGATACAATTTGCTTCATTTCATCTGCTGAATATCACTAAACTAACACATAAGATAACTTATTAGTAGGAAGTTGTCCAGGAAGGAGAGCAGGAAAGTACATAAAGGCACTAATAGGATCAATGTAAACAGCACAGACACATTCAATTCAAATAGTAATAGTACTTTCTGACTCCTGCAAAAGAAAATCTAATTCTTTTAATTTTATTATCCCCCAAGCACAGCCATTTTGGATTAGCCTGCAATACTTGCCAAACTGTTACCAAATCAGCAAAGCCTTCACAGCGGACACACACAGTTTGCTCCTTACCAAGAAAGACCCCAACTGCCCTCTCAAGACCCTGCACTATTACAGTCTCCATGATTTAAACCTAATTCTATTTCCAAAGCAATTTCCAGCGCCATCAAATAGAAAGGCTGCCAATATTTACCTTGTGAGATCGGCTACAGGTAGCATTTTCTACGGGACAACAGAGTTAACTTATCACTCTCCCTGGCTGCCAGAGGCAAGGGGTGCCACTTCCAGGGAGCAAGAGCTGGGGTGGTCTCGGAGCTGGGGGGGGGGGGGAAGAGGGAGCAGAGATAAGGCGACCTCAGACCCTCAATGGAGGAGGGAGCAGCGGGGGAAGAGCCTTGGCCCAGCCCCTCCCGTCAGCCAGGGACAGAGCCAGGCCTGCCTCAGTCTGGAGCAACCCCCTGGCAGAGGTGTGTGTGAAAGAGCCGGGGCTGACCCTAGGGGGGCCCAGCAGTCAGGGGGAGATCTGAGGCAGGCCAGAGAAGGAGATTGGCCTTTGTACAAGCAAGGGGAGCAGCCCCCTAATAACATCGTAAGCAAGTTCACAGCCCCAATACAGCCAAAAAGAAGAAAGCATGATCCATTCTAATGCAGGTGTGGGCAGTAAAAAAGTGGCAGCCTGTCCAGATTAGTCTCTGGTGGGCTGCCATTGCTATGTTTACCTGCACTTCTGCAGGTTTCAGGCAATCACAGCTCTCATTGGCTGCAGATCGCCATTCATGGCCAGTGGGAGCGGCGGGAAGTGGCATAGTCCAGGACGTTACCTCCCACCACTGCCATTGGGCGCAAATGATGATCCGTAACCAACAAGAACTGCGATTGTCCAATACCTGCAGAGGCACAGGTAAGCACAGAGCTGGGGGTCTGCCAGGGACTAGCCATGGTGGACCAGATCCGGTCCACAGGCCAGTATTTGCCCATCCCTGCTCTAATGTGAAGAGCTCCACTAGCCTAATTCAGTCTAACCCAATTCAGCTGGCATAAGACAGAGTGAAGGCTCCCCAACATTAGCAGAAAAGCAAGCACGTACTACCTCTGCTCTGCCAAGGGGTCCTCAGCCAGGCACTGAACCCACCATTACAGCTGCACTTTCCAGACACAATTGATGAAAGAGAGCAGTTGTGGACATACAGACTGCCCTGGTGAGAGAATCCCAACTACAATGTATCTCAAGGAATCAAGTCTCATCTCTGAGTTCTGTCTATAAACAGAGACTGAGAATCTGACTGGGGATTACTAAACTGCAAGTAAAACCTTCAAGGGAAAGATCATAGACTAGACACAGGAGATATAAACAGCACAGATATCTCACTGACACTGCTGTAGACCAAAGTTCTCTCTTAACCACAGACCAGGTACAACACACTATCTCACCAAAGTGTTTCAGACATATCTTTATGGGCAGAGCTCGCTTGTAATCTACTTGCCACGGGCAAGTAGATTATATGATTTGTTGAGCCCTCTTTATGGGATTATCTCTAACAAATTAAGACATTCAATCTCTCGTCTTTCTGCTGAGATGGCCAACAAGAGAACGAAAAGGAGATTTATATGAGATATGATATTACAAATAAAAACTGTTAGTAAATATAATGATTGTAATGATTCCAACAAGAGCCACAATTAACAACAGTTACCTGAAGGAATAAAAAACGTATACCCTTGTTTCAATTCAATTCTTTGGCATAGTTCCACCCTGTCTCCCAGAAAGATATCACTTTGCTTTCCTGACAGAACCCATTCTTCATAAAGTTCTAGATTCTGCAGAGTAGGCGGAATCAGCCAGAAGATCTAAAAATAAAACAAAAGTTTAACTCTTACTAACAAGCAATGAAAATAAAAGAGCAGGTATTTTCAATGAAGCAAACACTCATAGGCAAATACGTTTTCAAAAAACAGTATACATTTTCCATGTGCTGTACACAGAGGTCCTTAGCAGACTATAGCAGTTTACATGATGGAATCAGAAAGTTTACTCACAACTGCAATACTGTACTATAAAACATCATCCCTGTAAACTGGAGTCCACCAAGAGCTTATTAAACCTCACTGAGCTGAAAGCATTAAATTACAAGCTTATTAGCTATGTAGATGAACAATATCTGGAGCACAGAGTTATTCTATTTGCTGCTATTCGATACATATAGTAGCTACACTGAAATCTCAGATACGACTAGTTAAAAGCAGTACACCTAGAAGAGGGGTCGGCAAGCTTTGGCATACAGACTGTCAGGGTAATCCACTCATAGTCCTGCCAACAGATTACCCTGGTGGATTGCGTACCAAAAGTTGCCAATTCTAACCTAGAAGAATGCAGATATAGCTAGCTATCTAGGCTACATATTCCAGCACTTCTCTTTTTAGATGACAGTGCATGCACATGCATGCTAGGAATGTTAAAATCAAGGAATAGACTACAGGCAGTCCCCGGGTTACATACAAGATAGGGACTGTAGGTTTGCTCTTAAGTTGAATTTGTACGTAAGTCGGAACTGGCGTCCAGATTCAGCCGCTGCTGAAACTGACCAGCGGCTGACTACAGGAAGCCCGAGGCAGAGTTTCTCTGCCCCGGGCTTCCTGGAATCAGCCGCTGATCAGTTTCAACAGCAGCTGAATCTGGACGCCTGGGACAGAGCAGCTGGGGCGCTGCCAGATAAGTCCCCGCAGCACCGCACCTCGGCGCTGCGGGGACTAACCCGGCAGCACCCCAGCTGCTCTGCCCCAGGTGTCCTAATTCAGCCGCTGCTGAAACTGACCAGCAGGGCTGAATCAGGACACCTGAGGCAGAGCAGCTGGGGTGCTGCCGGGTTGGTCCAGTAGAGCCGAGGAGCGACGCTGTGGGACCAACCGGCAGCGCCCCAGCTGCTCCACCACGGGTGTCCCCGAGAAAAGCCTGGTCTGCTGGGGGGAGCACTCCCCCCAGCAGACCAGGGAGACGTGGGCGGCGGGACTGAGACGCACCGCAGTCCTGCCGCCCGGGTTCTCCGCAGCTTTGCTCCGCATCTCGCCCCGGAGGATGGGGGCGGTGGGACCGCGGCGCGTCTGGGCGGTCCCGCCGCCCGCGTTCTCCGGGGCGAGAAAAGCCCCATTCATAAGTACGGAACCGACATAAGTCGGATCCGCGTAACCCGAGGACTGCCTGTAACCGTGTAATCACTAAAAATCTTAGTGGTTACACACACTGCAGGGTCTACAATATAAAGCTTAGCTGTGCGCTTTATACTTTAGAGCCCTTAGCAAAGCCTCCCCAAGAGTGGGACTACCACTTCCTGCCACCCAGCTCCCAGGAAGGAGACTTTGCTGCAGCAGCAAAGCCTGCTCCACAGGAGCCAGCTGAATGTAACCGATATCATTAAACAATAAGCATCAGCTCATAAATTCAATAGTTAATCAGTTATACACTAGCAACCCTAATGCACCCTCATTCTGAAAGGGTACTGAAAAACTATAAGAACAGGCTGAGAGATTCTGGCAACGTAAGCAGATATGGACAGATGGACTTACCTGTGGTAAATGGCCATTTACAAACTACGGATAAAACCTCCTTTGTCTAGCATCCTCAGGACCTGAGTGATCCTGAACAAGAAAGTTTGGCATCTGCTGGGCACAAGGTTCCCTGCACTCAGCCAGCTACCAGGTGTCAGATTTGGTTGCCAGGCATGGGGATCCCTGCCCCCGGCAGGTGGGACTCAGCTGCCAGCCCACTGGCTAGGCTCCGCTCCTGACCACTGGCTGCCCACTGCAAGACCAGCTTCACTTCCCGACTGCAACCGCTGTAGCTGAGGCTCTCTGGTCCAGCAACATCCATGGCCCTCCTGGACCACAGATGTTGCCGGAGTAGAGAGGTTCAACCTGTACATGACTCTTCCAATACCCAGAAGCATCAGCCAAACCAAAAGCATCAGCCAAACCAAAAGATTTACAGTTTGATCACTTACAAGCAGAAGTAAAAATTTAAAAAAGCAGTAGGCCTCACAAGAACCCTACTTCCCGCACCAAAAATAAAGATGTTCCACTGCCAGGTGTACTTACCTTCCCTCCTCTAAAAACGTGATACCACACTGAAGTGCCACCAAAATCAATATGAAAATCAGTGAAGCATCCTTTCACACTCATCAAACAGTACCTGAAAAGCACATGGGGAAGAATATAAAAATCAAGAGTTACAATGAGCTGTCTGAAAACAGCATTGCTTATTTACTAATTTGCAGTGGTAGCTGCATACGTAGAGATCTCCAGTCATTGAAGTTGTTGTAGCTCTATAGATAACTCATTTAGTTAGCTGGTCAGGACAAAAATGGGAGTACAACTGGACTTCTGTTGGAAAAAACATAACTATAATTCCGTTTGTTACTCAGTTATCTGGAGAGAAAGTTCAGTTATAAAAGGTTTGGGAAATGCTAAACTTAAGTTGGTCAAAAATAATCACCACACTATTCTCTACTCTGGAGTGATCTCCTCCATTGCTAAGAGCCGTAACCTTCGCCAAAAGCTGTGTATTGACTGATTCAAAGAACAAAGTTTTGCAAAATCTCAGCTGTGTATAAATCCCATTGGACATCAATTATTAAACTGCTCCCAATGCAACTTTTGCAGAAGACAGGATGATGGAACCTTCCATTTGTCAAATTAACTGTTCATTCTAATTTCCAAGCATATCTGAGATAGAGTAACCGACAGTATCAGTTTGCAGTATTCCAAAGTACCAGATCACTGTATTTTGTACCCTCCAGATTTTTTTTTCCCAAAGCACCTTAATGTCAACATTGCTGCAAAGGTATACAACGGCTCTCAGCTTACTGCCTGAATCTCCAGTCACCATCTGTAACTAATGGCAGAATTATAGCCAACCCTCTCACGACAGGCACCTTTTGCAATTGCAGAAAACACATACCACTTAACCCACTAACCTCTTCTCCTTGTTCCAGTCGCCCTTTCATGGCTTTTATTTTATTTTATTTTGATTGTGGAAAGAGTATCAGAAAGTGATCAAAAAGGTTTCATTTAACAGTGCCTTTTCCCCATCACATTCAGGTAGAGAATCTCAGCAGTATGCAGACGGCGTGCAAAAGTCCCTCTAGATGATAGGCTAAAAAGGACCTTACCATGTGTCTGCAGAAGAATAGCAAATCAGAGAGGTTGGATACATAAGAGCCTGCTGCCTAGCAACCCCATCCAGTGCTAGAGTTGACAGAATGATACGCAATGCTGTCATGAAGGCAGTAAATTTGTAGGCTTAAAAAAAGTCCTCTGCCTTCATCTCATAATTAAAACCTCTTCTCGTACAGTAATAATGCTCCCCCTCTTATCCACTCTAGAATTTCAGCAGCATTTTGCAGCAGGGATAGAGATTTTTCCACCCTTGGGGTATTTCAGATACTTCAAAAAAAAAAAAATCACAGCTAGCCAAGAAGCTGTCTAGACTCCAATATGATCCATTTCAAAATATGAGTCCTTCATTCCCAAATACAGTTTTTTAAAATCTTTCCTTTTATTCTTCTTCCCAGGATGTTGCCAACTACACATCAGATGGAAATTAAAAAACACAGAAAACGCTTATAAAGGAAGTTTCCTTTCATTATACCAGCCTGCAAAAAGTCAGATGTGGAACAATTGCTAATAAAACAAAAATAACCTGGAATGTATCAATTCAAATGTCTTGACAAATATTAGAAGAACACAATTTTTAAAGCAAAACAAATTCTTAGACTCCATTATTTTCTGTCCCCAAAAAACAATTATAAACAAGACAAATTAAAACAAATTTTCCAAGACACTATTGTCCTCCTCAGATAGATAGCCAGTCAATAGTAAGATATTCTGGACTGTTGCAAATGGCCCTCTCTATACTTCCTAGGCCTGTATTCGTTTTGGATTTTTTTAAATAATCTTCTACCTACAACTTGTGGTTGTTTTTCTGTTTGTATACAAGGTGGAAAAATATAAACTGAATTTCCTATTAAACCACAAACACTCAAAATGAGCTGTACAACTCAGAACACACTGATGCAATGATAGCTGGAAACATTCAACTTTTTTTTCCTGTAATAGCATGTTGTGTTGAAACTCCTCTGAACAGAATAATTTCCATTCCCAAGAAAGGTTGATTCAATGCAAGATCCACAAACAGTAGTTAATAAAACCTACAAAGCGTTTGGAAAGATCAGTTAGTTTCCATCCTCAACAAAAACCAATCACAAACGAGTTATTCCATCCTTCAGTTTCTGTTGTTAACCTAACAGGGATGCTCCTGTCCAACACCAAACAGTTAATGAAAGCGTTAGGAGCCTGAAAAGCGATCTTCCGCCATACAGCAATCTCCCTTGTTGCCAGACTCTGGCACAATGCCTTTGCATTGACCTCTACAGCTTCCTCTTCCAATGTACACTGCAGTCACATGGTCTCCTCAGCACAGCTCCATGCCACAGCTAATCTTACACAGACACCACGCTAACCTCAGCTAACAGCTTCTCAACACTAACGGCTGCTAATTTGGTCAGAGAGCGCTCAAGTTTTTAGGTTTTTCTACAACAAAATGTCCGCGACGAAAGGAAACTGGAAACAACATCTATTCGGCTTCCTTTAGTTACAGCTCTAGTCTCCGCCGTCAGCATTCTGGGCCGGAGCAGGTAATGCGAACGTAGGAACGCAGCACTGCCAAGTAGAAAGCAGAAAGAATCTTATCAAAGTTACACTCACCCCCCATACAAGCACAAACAATTAATCAAGCTTTGTTTCTTCACACGTGCTGCAATTTCCACTCCCTCAACTTCTCTAACTACACACCCGCGGCTGTTTTTTTAATATATGCAGCTGCTTGTAATCTGGGTATTTAAAAGTCTCCCTTCCCCGTAGAGTTTATTTTGTGCTCTCTCTAATAGCCTGAAACGGTTCAACAGTTAGTTGATAAACGATTGTATTTTTCTTTTTGAATAAATCTGGGAAAATTCAGTACCCATTGAGACAACAAACAGAGACCCACAAACTCACAAGCAAACGGAAAGCAACAAATACAGAAACAGCAGTGGAGAAAAACCTTTAGGCAAACGCATGGACAACATGTAAACAGATTCTAAGCAAACAGATACCATGTGCAGACACACAAATCCACATTAACAGCTTCAAACCCACCAACGGCACGGAGACTCGTACGCAGAGAAACAAAGGCAGAAACACTGAGTTACAGACACATTTGAAACAGACACACAAGCAAACAAAGACAGAGTGCATTACCCCGGGCTCGGTTCCTTTTCTCTCGTTAAGTACAGCACGCTACACGACTAAATTCCCTCCGGCATTACAAGGACTCCCCTGCCACTAAGCTCAGCCCATAAACCACTCCCAAACCCCAGCAGATGCTTCTGTTTTCGTTCCGGCCAATGAGAAAAGTATAGGTCACTCTTCCTTCCTCCCAAGAGCAAACCCCTGCTGGTTGAAATCCCCACGCTTGAAACTGAACACCACAAAACCATGAGCCAACTACAAGTGCCAAACCGAAGAGAAGAAGCAGGCCATAGCTGTCTGTTTATTTGTTGGATTTTTTTTAACAAGGCTGGTGCTCTGTGGTTCTTGTGAGGCACAGGACATTCGCTGAGGGGGAGATAAGAGACGCAGTTGGTCTGTTAACAGTAATATCTTTCCTAAAGAAGTAGCTCACACACACACAGCCCATGAAAACTATTTCACTGATACTTTCAAGGGAGCTGACTCTTGCTGCAAAAACTCATGCTGGATCCTAAGCTCACAGCTCCTCACATCTCCCCTTGTTACTGCAGCCTTTACTTAATGCATCTGAAAATATGGACGAGAATAACAGGAAACTATGCATACCTTTTATGTGAATCCTCAAGCTAACTCCCTGACCTACTGAGTGACACTAACTCCCTGTAACTGAAAGCCAAAAATTACACTGCAAGACAAAAGAAACCACTGTTACCCAGAAAACAAGAGGCCAATACTCCCAGCCCCTTCTGCTTTTCTATTCTCCACCTCACTCTCAATACCAGTGCACTAAAAGGCCCCACCTGGCACTAGCTAGCTCTGTGCTCCAAAAGAGCAGCTACACAGCTCCTTCAGAGGTCTCCCTTCTAAGCACTGCTTCAAGAGCTGCTTAGTTGAATTCTTCATGAACTGCAGCACACCTTTTCTTTCATTTGGACCAAAGAAGATTTACTTTGTAAGCAGGACATAAAGTTGAGACGGCACAGTAGCTCCAAGAAGAGTGAACTAAACCCAGCTCACCAGCACACTTAGCACTCAGGAAATCCTATCTATGAGTGTCTATTCTGCATGACATGATTGCATACGTCTCCCCCACTCTCTGGTACAGTGTGTAAGGGATCCCTCCAGGAAACCTAACCAGACTCTTCCCCATGGTAGGATGCGTACACACCTCCTACTGGGCAGGATGTGCAAGATCAGTGTAAGAGAGTTACATTTACCATTATCAGGACAGTGGGTCATCCAGGAGATTGTTTCAATAGACAATAAATCTCTTTCCTAACATACAACACAAATCAGAAACAGGACAACTAGATCCATCAAAACCAGCTTTTCCTATAGAAGACAATTTAGCTTCCTTCTAGTTTAAATTAAAACAAAGCACCACTTACAACAAGACCATTAATAACTTCATAGCTTCAGAAGGCTGTTCATTGCACACACCAGTGTCTGCTTGCATCCCTTCATTCCACTCCACCCACTCCCTGTTTGCCATCCTCCCATTCCACTTCATTTCAAAGATTCCCTACAAGTCTCCCTGTCATAGCTGGTTCTGTGTGCCATCTCTGTCATCCATCCCCTGAAGCCAACACCTCTGTGTGGTCAGGGCCGGAGTAAGAGATGAGCTAGTCAGGCAGGTGCCTGGGGCACCAATCAATGGGGGGGAGGGGCACTAAAACATACCCCAGTTTACCCCTGGGCACCTGTATGGCTGGCGCATGGAACGCAGTAGGGATGTGGCTGCTTCGCCTGGTCGCGTCCCACCCGCAGCCCCAGCTCCTGAGCTGAGATTCGGCAGCTCCTGCCACAGAAGGGACAGTGAGTTACAGGTGAGGGCACTGCCTCCGGAGCCTCAGTTTTCGTTCAGCCGACAGAAAGTGAGTCCATGGTCTCTCCTGCATGCAAAATCTGCCACATGGGGCACGCAAGAGGGGGCACACCCAAGAGGGGGCACCCAGAATCGGGGCTGCGCCACCCTCCTGCTGATCTGGAAGCCCTTCCTCTTTGCCCCAGCCCAGCTGGAGCAAGGCACAGCTGGTCTGGAGCAAAGAGGAGCGGCTGCCCAGCCAGCTGGCCATGGCACTCAGCCCAGATGCACCACCCTCCACGTGGGCTGAAGCAGAGGGAAAGGCCCCCCCCGATGGCTGACGTGCGGCACAGCCTCTGCTGAACACCGCAGCCAGCTGACCAGGCAGCTTCCCCTCTGCTCCAGCCCATGTGGAGCGTGGTTCACCTGGGCTTAAAACCACAGTCAGCTGGCCAGGCAGCTGCTCCTCTTTGCTTCAGCCCAGATGCCCTGTGCTCAGCCCTGGGAGGCTGAGCCACACTCCAGCTGATCCGGAAGCCCTTTCTCTTTTCCCCAACCTAGCTGGAGTGCGGTGCAGCCTCCCCAGGCTGGGCGCAGGGCATCTGGGCTGGAGCAAAGAGGAGGGCTGCCTGGCCAGCTAGCCATGGTGTTCAACTTAGGTGCACCCTTCTCTGCGGGACGGGGAAGTTGGCCCCAGAGGAGGCACCCACTGGGTCTTCCCTGCTCCATGGGGGGAAATGAGGAAAAGTCCTGGGAGGAGGCAGGTGCAGGGGACTCTCTGCTTCCACTGGTACCTTGTCCCCTGTTGCAGAACCCTGTCCCCTCTCCTCCACTGGCTCCCTGTCCCCTGCTGCAGAACCCTGTCCCCTCCCCACACCCTAGAACCCTGTCCCTTGCCCCCACTAACACCCTGTGTATCTGTTTGAAGGGGCGCCAAATTATTAGCCTGCCCGGGGTGCTCACATCTCAGTCTGGCCCTGGTGTGGTTTCCAAATACTCCTCTCCCACCATTCCATAGTCTCTCAATCTCCTTCCTCCACCATGGATTCTGTGTACCACCATTCTCTCTCCAGCCTCAGATCAAGTTTCTGTAATCTCCCCCCAACCAAGAGCCTATGTGCATGACTCCCTTCCTTTCCCCCTTATTATTTGTCTGGGAGATTAGTCATGCAGGCTGTCAACATGCTAACCTCATTTGGAAGGACTGGTGGCAGAGATAAGATGGTGGTGGTGTGATACTTAGGGTTGCCAGACGGTTTCAATAAAAATACCGGACACATTTGACCTTACATCACAATCTACATTACATCTTATTTAGAAAATACGGGACAGTTCTATTTTCTCATTTCTATTTTCTCAATTTGTTTTCCGAACAGAAAGCTCAAATGCTGGACTGTCCAGTTCAAAACTGGACACCTGGCAACCCTAGTCATACTGCAAAGCCATAATGGGTGCTATCAACAAGTTGTTTGATTACAGACAATTGGAGAGGTGCGGGAAGCTGTGGCTGTGCTACCAGAATGGCAGGGGATCCATGTGTCCCCCATTTTCTCCCTTTAGTTTTTCCCAAAATTAATAGGGTTCTGGCCACCAATGCCAATAACTTTCTCTGCAATTTTGGAATTGATCAAAAATGGCATTCAAAAGTTATTATAGATGGAGAATTGCCATCCAGTTGAGAGTGTGGCCTGAGGAGCTTAGCCAATTATTTGTTAATTATGGTATACGCATCAAGTACTTTAGGAGCACATAAAAATGAGGTTCCTGCCCTGAAAGATCTACCTCAGACAGAAAAAACAAATGGGGATAACAAGAGAACACAACACCTATATCGTCTGAGTGTGCCTTAGCTGACCCCCATATTTTGTAAAGCAACTTCAGTGTCAGACTTTCTAGACATATGTATCCACAGCTAAGACTGGAAATTACTATGTAGTGGTACTTTCTCAAGCACTGTCTCCAACCCAAACTCCATCCACATGTGATGCCAAACAGTGGATTGTGTGAATCTTAGACTGTGTCTACATTGCACACTTCTTGCGCAAGAACAGCTCTTCTTGCACAAAAACAAGCCGGCTGTCTACACTGCATGTGTGTTCTTACTCAAGTAAATTTACAGTATAGCACTGGAATACAGGGCTTCTTCTGGAAGAGTTATTCCTCTCCCCACAAGGAATAAGCCCTCTGTGCAAGAGCTCTTCCAGAAGAGGCCAGTGTAGACAGGCAACATGAATTTCTTCCACAAGAAGCCCCTTTGGTTAAAAGGGCCATCAGAGCTTTCTTGTGGAAGAGCGCATCCACACTGCCATGGCTGCTCTTGAGCAAAAGCACATCTATTGCGCAAAAGTACATGGCAGTATGAACGCACTCTTGTGGAAGAGTTTTTGCACAAGAACTCTTCTGCAAAACAGTTCTTGTGCAAAAAGCCTGCAGTGTAGACGTAGACTTACAGTATGATTTATTCCTCTTCTTGTTTGCCATGACTCGTAAGGAAATAGTAATTTACTTTTACACCGTAAGATTTTGGTGTGAACAGCCCTGACAGAGGAATAGGAGAAATTCATGCCTCTCAAGGCGTCTACAATAGCAAAGAAAAACCTGCAGCTAGCTTATACCATCCAACTTGGGCTGTGGGAGTATTACATTGCTGTGTAAACTTCCGAGATCAGGCCAGCTTCAGGTTTTTCTTTGCTTTGTAAACATATCCTCAAAGATATAAATTCAGGCTGCCTGTAGACTTCAGTGCTACAGCTTACATTTGATATATTAAAAGGGTTCCCTTTGAATTTTAAAAACTAAAGACGTCCTTTTAAAAAAAGGAAATATACATAAAATAGGAGTCTTCAACAGGGAATATGCCAAATGGCCAATCTGCTGCAAACCAACCTCATCTACCTTGGCATGAGGGCCTTTTAGTACTTGATAACATGCAGCTCAGATCTTTATCTATGTGACAATTATATCTAACTTTAATTTCATTACCATCTTTTTTAAATATTGAAGGTTATTTCAACCAGCTCTGAAGTACTGCAAGTTCAATGAGCTTTATATAATACTAGAACCGTTGTCACCAATCGGTCAATTATGATTGACTGGTCTATCGCGAGGCCTCGACCAGTCGATCACGAGGCGTTTGGGCCTCCCCACCCTTCATTTTCCTCCCACCCCCGAGAAGCCCCACTGCCTACCGTCAGCATAGTGCTGGCTTCCCGTGGGGTGGACAGAAGTCCTGCCTGCAGCTTCGTGCCACTTCCAGGGGTTCCAGAAGTGCGCTGGCTGCTCCCCTCCCACAGCTCTGTGGCATGCTGGGCATGCTGCAGGAGGGGCCATTGGCCCTGGAGGAGGAGTACAGCAGCTTCCCTGCGCCGCAGAAGGGGCAAGTCGAGCACAGGGGCTTCCGTGCGCTGCGGGAGCGGGGGTTGGCCCCGGGGCAGGCACGCGTTGGCTTCCCTCTGGGAGGGGGGGAGAATCCTGGGAGGAGGTGGGTGCAGGGGACTCTCTGCCCCCACTGCCCTGTTCCCTCTCCCTACTCCTCTGTTCCCTCTCCCCACTCCCCTGTTCCCTCTCCCCAGCCTCAGAAACCTGTCTTCCCCCCCCCCCCCACTGGCACCCTCTCCACACTTCCCACTCCCCTCTCCCTGTTGCCTCTCCCCACTCTCTTGTTCCCTCTCCCCACTCCCCAGCCTCAGAACTCTGTCCCCACTGGCACCCTGTTCCCTGCCAAAGCACCATTGGCACCCTTCCCCAGTACTATGTCCCCTGTTCCCACCAACACAGTTGGGGCCACATTAGTGAAGCTTGAGGGGAAGGTTGGAGGAAGGTTTTTTTTTGCATCTCACTTGCATGGCCCCAACTGACTTTTCTATGGGTCAGTGACCCCTGACTCAAAACAGGTTCCCTGCCCTTCTCATAAATAAAGACAATACTGAAACTTTTTGTGTTGGACATAGTATTTTATTTAAAAATGAAGCCTGGCCAACAAACCCCCAATTGAGGCCAAGCCCCCATCTGGCCACAGCATCATAACACTCCTGCATTCCCCTTTCCCCCAGACCCTACATCTGAGCCTATCATACACTGGAACCCCCTGCCCTGAGCCCCTCACTTACCCCAACCCAAATTCCTGAACCCTCACATCCAGAAATTTGTGGCTTGCTTAGTACCCTAACCCTACATCTGACCCCAACACTGCTCGGCCTGGAGCCCCTTCCCCGAGCCAGCGTTCCCTTATCCACCTCCTCCTTCATCCAGATTTCCTCCCAGAACTTGCACCTCTCACCCCTTCCCACACCCAAATCCTTCATTCCCACCCCAGAGCCTATACATCCTGTCTCAACCTAGTGAGGGTACAGCTAGACTGCAGGAGTTTTTCAGGATTCCGGAGATATCCCAGAAAAACTCTTCTGCATCCAGGGATGTGTTTGTTCTTCCACTTCTTTTTGTGGAAGAGCAAACATGATCTTTCGGTCACCCCTGTATTCCTCTTTCCACGAGGAATAAGGGGGCTTCCAAAAGAAGGGGTTTTTCTGACATTCAGTCCAGTCTAGACAGGCCAAATGTTGGAAAAACTTCTTCCTACAGAAGAATTGAGAAAAAAAAGCAGCAGTATAAGGGTTGGGAATAGCAAGTGATGAAGAGGAGGAGAATAGAGAGGGTGGGGCTTCAGGGAAGGGGCAGGGTGGTAGATCTTGGCTTGTTCTGTAATTAAAAAGAGATCTTGGGTATAAAAAGGTTGGAGACCACTGTAGTAGAAGATTTACCTGGCATTGCTCGGGTCCTTAATTAAAATAATTTTAGTTTTTCTTCATTTAAATCAGTGTTTCCCAATTTTATTTGGCCATGGAACCCTTTTAAACTCGAAAGAACTTTGCGGAACCCCTTATATATGGAGTTGAAAAAGTAGACCACAAATAAGTAAGGATAATAATGAACAAATGCTAAGCAAAGTCATGAGATCAACATAAATGAAGATGGTTTTCAGGAAAATTCATAAATGCTTAAATATTAATTATTATTTGTTAATCGTAAAATGTTACTGTAATGGAATTTTCTTGCGGATCCCATATTTTCACTTCGTGGATCCCCAAGGTTCCCCAGTACACCATTTGGGAAACACTAATTTAAATCATTGATGTGAGCTGGGGCTAGGGATGAGGAGTTCAGTGTTTGAGATTACTGCATTAATCAGAGAACAAATAATAGAACTGTAGGAATGGAAAGAGCCTCAACAGGTTATCTAATCCTGCACTCATGACAGAACTAAGTATTTCTAGATCATTCCTGACAGGTGTTAGACTACCTTGCTCTTAAAAAGGTAGCAGCAGCAGCAGCCAGTAAGGAGGAGCTGCACTGAGAGCCGTGCACTGTAGGGACAATCCGGGGCCGAGAGGGGGCAGGGTGGTAGAACGCGTGGGGGGGTTGGCAGGTGGGGGCCAGAGCCCACTCCAGGCAGTCCAGGGAAGAGACCCAGCTCCACATATTGCTGGAGCAGGACCCCCGGCTCTGAATATTAACTCGCCACCCATGGCGCCTGGCACGCTTCTGGGTTCAGGGCCCCATTCAGGGGAAGCAGGCAAATCGGCCTAAGGCCAGCCCTGGCCTGCATCCCCCTTCCCTGTCCTTCAGCCCAATAAAAAGTGAGTGAGAATGGGGGAGGAAGGATGAAGTGAGCAGGCGTGGGGCCTCAGAGAAGGGGTGGGAAGGAGGTGGGGCAAAGGTGTTTGGGTTTGAGGTAGATCCTGGATTGCACTTAAATTTAAAAAGTGATCTCATGTTTAAGAAGACTGGAGACCACTGAACTAGGGGATATGTTCTCTAAGATCTCAAAGCATAAAATAACTCTTCCTAACCCTTGTCAGTTAGAAACTTCCTTTATTGGCCCTATTTCATAAAGGCCTAGTCCAGAGTCTTTTGAAAGCAAGGGAGAAAATGTATTAAGCATTTTCCTCACAGAAAACAATCCCCCAATCTTGATACAGATCCCAACGGTAATGTTCTTATTTCTGGCAGCTGAAATCACACATACTTCAGTGATTACTTTGCAGCCAACACAACAACACAAACAAAGTAATTCTCAACAGAATTTAAACAGTAAAAGTCAAATAATAGCAAAAATAAATAGTTCTTGAATAGAGATTCCAACTTCATAGTAGGGATGTGAAAGGTTATCCTGTTAACTGGTGAAAACTGGAGCGCTCCCCGCCTACCACATCAGGGGGTTGCTCCAGCCCAACAGGGCCCATTGCAGACAGGGGTGCTCCAACCTGGCCGGAGCAGCTACTGTCCATGGTGGGCGTGTCACAGGTAGAGGTTGCTCTTGTCCCTTTGCCCACCTCCCTTTTAACCAGTTAACCAATTAAATGGGAATTTACATCCCTACTTCATTGGGATTCACAGCAATTCTCTCTGGGTATCTCTACTGTCAGCAATAAGCACAGGAACCTGTACGGAAAAGTCCCATTGTACTCATCTAGATTAAGAAACATAGCTTTGGAAATCAAGAGGACGTGATCAATGAAAACTGTACCCATGTCAGAGAAAGTCAATTCACCATCAAATAATGACTGTATATCAAATGAAGTACCTTAATCCTAAAATCCCTGGATTTTTCAGGATGCTAACAAAATGAGCGTTGTGGTGGACATGCATAAACATCTTCAGAACCTGAAGGATACCTAATGATTTATGTTATCATTACATTAAAGAGCAATTATAGAATATCTGTTCTATATTTAAAACACTTTACAAATATTTATTCCTCTGCAAAGTAGGTAAATATTATTATGTTTTACAAATGAGGAAACAGAGGCAGAGAGAGGAGAGGGTAAAGCTAACGATTGGGATTTTAAAAGCAGTCCATTTATAACAAGGAGCCTTGTGGCATGCACCTTAGAGACTAACAGATTGATTAGAGTAGAAGGTTTTGTGGGTAAAACCCTCTTCAACAGATTAACTGGAGTGGAAATAACAGAAGCAGGTGTATATATATATATATATATAAAACGTTGCTTGTGTTAATGAAGCTAATCAAGTTCAGATGGAAATGGGTCATTCATAGCATTTGGTCTGGAGATGTGAATATTCAGAGAGGAAAAATTGCCTTTGTAATGTGTTAACCAGTTGAGATCTTTATTCAACACCTTAACTTCTCTGGACTTTCTTTAACAGATTTGAAAGTAGCTATCCTTCTACAAAAGAATTTTAAAAAACTGGTTAAAATAGGAGACATCTGAACTGGAATTCATTTGCAAATTTAACACTATCAATTTAGAAATGAATAAGGCTCTCAGATGGTTAATGCATTACTCCTCGTTTTTGTAGATACAAACTAACACAGACACCCTGAAAAGAGGGGATTTAGACACTTTCCCACTTAAAACATTTTTAAATGGAACAAGCATTTAAACCCCTTACACTGATTTGAAAATCTCAACCACAGTTTTAAAACTTGAGTGTATAGTTAGGAAGTGAATACATAAAATGTGAGTCTCCTCTGCTTGGCACATTTAAAAATGGAGACATATTTAATTACATGTTTAAAGGAGACTTCAGGTGCCTAACATAAGTTACTAGAGTTTACAATTTGCTCATAAGTGATTTTATGTATTGCCAAAGGTGATCCAATACAAGATATTGCTTTAACCACCTTGTCTCTCTTATATCATGTTTAACATTTAGAACATGCCTCTATAAAACAGAAATAGGCAAGTAATACAAAACATATTTTAAAAGTTGAGCTCAATGTAATATTCATTCACTGTAAGCATTACAGCCAGTCCCCGAGTTACGAACTAGTTACAGACCAAACACTTGGCCATAACTCTAAGTGCTTGTAACCTGGATCCCAAAGAGTTACATGGCGACCTCGCTGTTCGTAAGCATGGATCGCCGTTCATAACTCGGGACCGCATTTATGACCACTTTGGTCGTAAGTGTGGATGGTTGTAAGTTGACAGGGTAGTAAGTCAGGGACCAGCTGTATTAGCTGTTTCTGTTACTAAAACTAGCTTATGTCTTGCTCAGCATACTAAATCCTACGAAATTTGATATCTGTGTTTTCAAGTTCCAGATAATTTCTTCCCCACCATTACATGAAAAATAGCTTCAACAAAAACATCCAAACTGGAGTAAATTATCAAACATTGGAGTGAAAGCTTCATTCCAGTCACTCATGAGAGACTTCCTTCATTTTACTTCATTTTGGCTAGTTACCACCTACCCCATTTGCCTGCCTCTTAGTGACAATATAATAATAAGCAGTAATGTCGTAAGCTTATTCACATAATGGGTACAAGACAGACAGAGACAATGCAAACTTCTCCCATTCTACTTCTCAAATATACCTCAACTAGGACCTCTGAAGTGAGTAAGTTCAGTCTCTGTAGCCTATTATATCCTTGGCTTCTATATTGAGAATGCCAGCAAGAAAGTCAATTAGCATCAACTGAAATGCTGGAGTTTTCAATGGGGACATCTACCCATTAGGAAATGGATTGAGATGCATAAGCTTATTTCACCAAGCCACCGTCAGTTTGTAACAACTTCTAGCCATTAATGATCTCGGATGGTTTTGAACCATCAGTCTAAAGTAATGGTTCTCATACTTTTCGGCCCATGGCCCATGCTGCTCAATGCAGACCTTTCCACGGACCACTAGCCAACCACCCATAATAACAAAATGGGTGCAGGAGGGAGTGGGAGTGCGGGATCTGACCGGGAAGTGGGGTGCAGGAGCGGGCAGAGGGTGGGAGATAGTGGGAGGCTGGGTAAAAGAGGTCTCTGGGAGTCTGTCTGGGAGGTAGGGTGCAGGAGTGGAGTGGGGGTGAAGGGTCTCGGAAGGAGAGAAGAAAGGTACAGCAGTGGGTGAAGGTGTGGGGTCTTGGTGCTCCAACCTCATGGGAAGGGTCCCAAGCCAACAGCCCACCTGAAAAACAGTCACAGACCACACTTTTGAGAACCACTGGTCTAGAGATGAAAGGCTCAAATCTTCCTTCTGAACTGTTTGCTGTCCTAAGAAGTGATTTATTACCACAGTTCTTTTACCCATACAAACCAGTATTCCAGATCAGAGCTAGCCTGCCATTTCTCAGAGCTGGACAAGTGGCTACTAATGTCTAAAACTAAAGGAAAAATTCAAAGTTTTATTATTTACATTTAGTAAATCCTAAATTTTACATTGAGCATTTGATGTAGTATTTTAGAATGAAGGACAGAATGTATCCATAGTTATAAAATCAATAACAAGCATTAAGAACATGAAATATCCATTATAAAGTTCTAAAATGCAAAATCAACCTCCTTAAAAACTGAAGAAGTCAACTAATATTACACAAGTCAAGCAGAATAGTCAAGCTAGGATTCCTCCTTACTCACTGACGAAATCAATACTTCCTTAGCTATAAGCATGTGAGATCAAACAGGAATTAACCAGGGAGATCAAGATGAGAACTTTTTAGAAACTAAAATAAACTTACTTTTTCACTTTTGGGTACTTCATCTCCGAAAGAGCATTCGTGGCATCTGTCTGCCTCTCCTTCAAATGCTGTGGCCACATATTATCCACCCAATCAACTAAGTCCACCTAAAATCCCCAGAAACAAGAATTAGTCAGTAAACATGTTGTGGGATGTAATGGCAGCAGTCAGAAATGGAACAATGATTGGAAACAATGGTAGACTGTCAGTTTGCACATTCTCAGAGTGGTCACATTTCCCTTAAAATTGTCACTGTTTTGATCAAAAACCCAAACTGTGAGAGGTTGAGCATTCATAACTCCCCACTCAATCCTACAAACATTCAATTCAAAGAGTTTTGCCACTGAATTAATGATTCTGACTCAATAGCACCGGAGTGCACTTACGGGATTGGGTCATTGCTGGTGTGGGATCACAACAGGGATGATATTCAATTGCATATGCATAGACTGTATCCTAGAAACTACAATAATGGATGTCAAAACCACAACTTACAAAAATGGAATTATTCTAATAGTGTGTTTTCAAGGAACATTATCCTGGTGATCTGGCCAAATTCCAATGTGAGCAATTACACTGCTGCCTACCAAATATTTCCTTGGATATAACTTGGCTACAGAATTCTTCAAATTTCTTATCTAAAAGCCAAATATTTTCAAAAGCATGGGCAGGAGCAAATATTGGGAGCCAACCATTCAGCGAGCAAGAGTGAAGTGGGTACAGATGAAGGAAGAGGATATGAAGAGAAATGAAAATAGCTTTGTAGACTACTTAGATAATTGCTACTCTGGGTGCAACACAGAATGGGTTCAAATCCCAGCACGGCATGTTAAGCAGGGATAAATCTATGGTTCATTGTTCTCTGACCTGTGTTATGCAGAAGGTCATACTAGATAACTGTAATGATCCATTGGGCCATTTAACCTCTAGTAAATGGGTAGGGCACACAAACCAGGTTTTGAAAAATGACAAAAGAGGGTCAAGCACCAGGCCAAGGTTGTAGCATAACGTTTGACCACAGTGTAGCAGAATACAACTACAAAAGAGGCAATATGTAAAATAATTTGAAATTTTAAAAGTCTCATTCTAACCTGCCTAAGAGGATTAATAAGCATCAGAGGTCTTTGCAAGATCTAATTGAGGCATGGGACATAAAATAGTACAGATTCACCTCTAGAGCCATTCAGCACTTCGGTGATGAGCTGCTGTAAGGGAAGCTAGAGAGACCAACACAGAGAAGCCAGGTCCCCTCAATCCCAGTCAAGGTTAGTACTGTACTCAGCATCCTTATCAAAGGGTCATTTCAAAGGACCAGCAAGGATGCTACTGGTTCCAACCAGCCCTCTGCCTCTGTGTCCCTAGAGAACTTCTACAATGGTGTGATCTGAAGGGCTAGCTTCCCAATAAAGAGGCAGTCCCAACACCCAATTTTGCAAGAATTGAATGTGCTAGTGAACTTCCCATCTCTACCAGATACTATAGATAGCATACACAACCCTCAGAGGGAGCCAATGGAAGATAATGCAGCCCATAGAAATAGCAAATATACCAAATTCATGAATACCATGGCCATGTGTGATACCATAGGAGTGGGCAAAAGGGCCTCCACGGGCCGGATAATGCCCGCCAAGCGACTTGATCCAGCCCGCAACCAATCAGTGTTTGGGGGCAGAGAGAGTACATAAAGTCTCCTCCCACCCTGCAAGGGGCTCAGCACTGTAAGTCAAACACCAGCTGCTGCTCAGCTGGTTTTTAACTCTAAGTGCAGTGCTCCCTTGCAGGGTGGGAGCAGGGAGTGAGAGACTTCACATGCTCCCCCTCCCCAGGCCCTGATTGACCTGGGAGAAGCAGGGAGGAGCACGTGAAGTCTCCTCCCACCATCAGGGGCAGGGGCGCCTAGAGAGAACCGACAGCTGTTGAGAGCAGCTGGTGGGGTCTCTCTGGAAGGGGCAAAGACTTTGCACACTCCCCCATCCCCAGACCAATCAGGGTCTGTGGGTAGGGAAGCCCGGAAATGTCCTGGCCCCAACCCTTCTGCTTGAGGCCCCACCTCTTCCTGGGTAGCCTGGGGCCACTGAAAACATTTCTGAAGTGACCCCCAGTCAAAAATTATTGCCCACTCCTGTGATACAGAATTGGTGTACACAGATAGATGAGGTCCTGATACAACTCCTACATCCAACTATTGCTAGCAAGGGCATTCGCTTGATTTGCAGTATGAACCCACAGCCTCTGTTTTATGTGCGGAGAGAGCATGCTAGAACATTCACATAATCCTTAACTTCCAGCAAATTAATTCTGTAATTTTAGTGTCAATTATGGCATGTTTACACAACATTTTGGAGTAATCCTCTCAGGATGGGTTGACAGACTTGGGTTAGGCAGTATAAACAGTGTTTTGAAATTGCATTTGGGCCAGGAGTTCAGCCTCTGAAGCCCACACTCTTCTCCAGGCTTCAGTGTTGCTGTCAATAACAGAAGCAACTTGCCAGGACAAAGCCAAATGTCCTAAGCACTGGAGTTAATGGAACTTCCAGTATTTGAGCATTTCCCCATGTCAGGCCCTGCACCACAGCTGTTGGATTTTGTCTTATCGGTATAGAGCATGCAGTTCTATAGAGCAGGTAGGTGACTATGAAGAGGCTAGAAATAAACAAAAAAAATACCAGGACCCTTACCACATTGGGGCGCTTGACAATGTTCTCCAGCTTTGTGTGACTGAACTCCAAGCTGATGACATTGTAGAGCTTTTTACGTTCAGCCTCTGGTGTTTCATAGTATCTCACAAACTGAGACATGCTCATCTCAATGCCTTTTTGTGTGTTCACATCCATCACATCCACAATCCGACGGCTTCCTGCAAATACACAGAACACTTCAAGAATATTTCTTGTGCTTTATTTTGAATTCATAAGTCCAGGGAAACCACAACATGAGGTTCCTAGAGAATCACTGTGAGGTTGGCAACAGGCTATATAAACCCAAATCATCCCACATTGTTGCAGACAGCACCAGCCAAAGACTTGGAATACTAAGTTTCATATCTCTGTTCCATCACAGAGTTCCTGTGTGATTTTGACCAAATCATTTTATGTTTTTGTGCCTCAGTTCCCCATCTGCCCACCATGCAGTGGTTTAGACCTGGGCCCAGCCGCTGGAACTGTTACTGCCACCCAACATATGGCGGCTCAAGCCCAGGCTCCAGCCATCAGAGCAGCACCCTCCACAAGGCCCGCCTTGGCCACAGCTCCAGCTCTGGGGAAGGGCTAAAGTTAAGGTTAGGGACGTGTGCTGGCTACCCAGATGCTCCTGAGGTGGGATAGCCACTCCACACCCGCTGCCCCAGAGAAGCTGGGCAGCCTCTACATGGCCCTGCTGAGGAGGGTAGGCGGGCCTCAAATTCTTGGTGTGCACCCATATAGATGTGCGCCTTTGAGAGAACCTTGCTCTAGAGCCTTTTTTAAATATTGGCATTACATTAGCTATCATTAGGTACAGAAGCTGATTTAAAGGATAAGTTACAAATCACAGTTAATAATTTCAAGCTGCAAACTCTTATGAATCAATATGGTCAACAATCTTTGGCTTCCCTACTTATCCAATCCATAGAAAACTTAAATTACACCACTTCCTTACAGCATACTCTACATGCCATGTGGCACTGGGGGCTGCATCCTCACATTCCTACTTCTTCACGCCAGGGGACATTATGGGCAATGACAACTTCAGATATACTGACCTTGAAAGCTATAGTTGCAGTATGCATGGGTAAAATGGACATGGATGTTCTTTCTCCTTGTTATGTTGGGTTTTCTTCCATTAATTTTTTAAGTTTTTTAATCTATTTGCTTTTAACATATTTATATATATTTTTGTTTTAATTGGTTTTATTACTGAATACAATTTTATTATCTGAAAATAATTAATCTTTATTAGTTTACAACATATGCTATAAAGTGCCTAGCAATTCTGAAAGCATCCACTTACTTGCTACTATACAGTTTGCTACCATTCACAGGATCAGTGGCAAACCCAGTGTAATAATTATAAATGTACAGCAGGCACTGCAAAATAAGTGCATTAACAGTATTACAGTCATATATATTAGGGATGTAAAATCCAGTTTAACTAGTGAACCAGTTAAACATTTAATTAGCTAACCGGCTGGGCTAAAGTGGCCCCTCTCCACTTGCCATGGACAGGAGCTACTCCACACTGGTTAACTATAACTGGTAAGCCTCACACGTTTAAGTTAAGTTAATTTAATGTTAACCATTAACATCCCTAATACACACAACCGATCAACATACAATTCCTAACAGGCTCCAGAACAACAAGGCTAGGAAAAGCATGGCACACCACCATGCATTTCTGTGACTCACTGTTAAAGTGCCCTTACAAAGTCTCCCTGAGCTGCATAGTAATTCTAATAGTCCTTATTCTGCCTGTTCAAACTAAGCAGACAGCCGATCCACTTCCATCCTAGCAGCAACTTTTCCCCTTTTGCTTCACAGAGTTCATGTAGCACATATCTGGCAGCTATAACCATTTTGGATGTTTTACACTGAGATCCTATCTTGTGTATAAACAAGGCCAGTGTTCCGTCAATCTACTAAACGCACATTTAAGTGCCATTCTGCACCTGTTGAGCTGATAGTTAAATCTTTCTTTGGACTGTTGAGATGGCTAGAGTATGGCTTCATGACCCAGAGGGACTAGATGTAGACTGTGTCTCCCAGAATCACTATTGGCACTTCAGCATCACTAATACTAATAGTTTCCTGTTGGGAAAAAGTCCCTGCTTGCAGTTTTCTGAACAGTCTGGTGTTCTTAAAGATGTGAGCATCATGAATCTTCCCTGACCAGCCAACACTGATGTCAATAAAGATCTCTTGTGAATTGATCCATCAAAGCTTGCATACTCATAGAAAAATAGCTCTTCTTGTTGCTGTAATCTGTGGCACAGAACAACTGTGACAAAACAAGAACATGCATGTCATCTATCGCTCCACCACAGTTCAGGATTCATCTTGCAATCGCCTTTCACTTCTCCATATTGTGAACACAGCTCTCATTTTGGTGTCCCAGGATTGAGTAAAGCTCTGCGCACACAGATCCAAGAATATGGCCATGAACATCTGAAAGTTCTGTATCCACTGCTTATTATCCCATTATGACACATTCCTGACAGTTAGTGTACATTTCTTGGATCCAGAAACATCACTCCATCATCTGCAGTTGCTCCATCAATGTCACCAACAATCCTAAACAGGTCTTCTTTATGTTCCACAGCAATCTGTCTTCTAAGAAATCATCATATTTCCCATTGATTTGGTGATTCTTGCAGTTTTACAAATACCAGAGGATCAGACAGATTACACATATGGATGCCTCTTCAGGGTAAACCATCCTGTGCACTTGACACAAACACTCCTTGTGAATACACACAACAGCAGCTAGGGATGTTAGAGTTAATCGTTTAACCAGTTGTGGTTATGACAATAGTATAATGCTGTCTAGGTTTTATGCTTCTTTTAGAGATAGTGGACAGGCCAATGAGATTTGTTGACTTTTTTTTTAAAGGCATTAAAACTATGGAATATACATGACATCACAGGACAGAGAAAGCTGAACTTTGCAAAGTGGAGCCTTTGCACCCAGTCATCCTTGCACAATTCTCTTCTGTCCCATGACTACATTGGCAAAACTTCCCAAAAGCTGCACGGGCGGGTGGATGCTAGCTTTGAAATGCACAAGAGTCCCTCAGCATGGCATTTCCACAGAACGTGCAGTCAGCTGGGGACTCCCCAACTGATCCCAGGTTCCGCACAGCATCTTCCCAGAACCCGGGGTAAACTGGGGACTCCCCAGCTTATTCTGGATTCCACGGAAATCGCCACACAGGTGCCCAAGATCTGCTGGGGAGTTCCTAGCTAAGCATGGGCTCCACACGTGCAGCACTGCGCAGCTGATCCTGGGCTCAGATGCGAGGTGCTGCCCCTTTGAACACCACTTCGGCGTTTCAAAGTGGCAGCAGGGCACAGCTGATGCTGGGATCAGCTGTGCAGCACTACCACTTCCAAGTACCCTCTCTCTCCCTCCCCCCCCCCCCCTTAGCTGCCTTTATCTGATAGAGGCAGCAAGATGGGGGAGGGAATTGACTAGTCCACTGACTATCCAATAAGCATTTGCTTATCGGATAGTCGACTAGCCCTGAATATCCCTAATGGAGTCTGGCAGCCCTTAAGGAAAAGGCTATGTCTCTGAGCTGTATCAGGAATGATAATGTGGACTGAGGAGCTAACTCTCCTGGGACTGTTTGTAACTTTGATAGTAATGCCAGGCCCAGGCCAAAAGAAAAGTACTCTCAGGATGGCTCAGCTATTTTTAGATCAACTGTCTAAACAGTCAAGATCAGAATCCAAATGTTCACCATTCTGAACTGAGATATGGAGAGTAAGAATACATTCTTTAATACCTATCCACCTCCTTCCCTGAATGGAGTCCCGCCTCCCTCCCCCAAATCACCACAGCGTGCAAGAACACTGCACCCTCCCCTATATGGGCTAGTGACATCATGCTCCCCATACCTGCTCGCTGCTTGGGCTTCATGTCTATTCTAACTCCTACCTCATGATAAGACTAGAGATGTTAGTATGTACCCACTTACATGATCAACCAATAAGTCTGGGCTAATTGGTTAATCCTAATGGATACACATACCCTCCCCTTGCTGCCTCTGTATTAGCAGAGGTAGGTGGGGGAAGCTGGTACCCTTGGAAAGCCACCTTATAAGCTGGATCTCTGCATGTGCTGGCTCCTGTGGAGCTTCCTGCCCACTCACTGCTGCTCCTTGTAACCACCGGCTTCCACCTGCCCCCCTCCCTCCCCATTTACATTTTAGTGATCAACATATAACCGGTAAAAAATTCCACCACTGGTTACTGTTTAGAGGAAAGGGAAGGGAGTTAGAAATCAATAGCAAGGGGAGACAGGTCAACTGTGCTGGAAAGCAGCAGAGACAGATTCCAGGTGTGAAGTAGCAGGTCAAGACAGGATTTACTTCATCCCAATCATTCCAATGCTCAGCAAGAAAAGCAAATATGGTAGGCGGCCACATTGGCTTACCGTGACATTGTTTGTGAGCTTAAACACAAAAAGGGAGCTTACAAGAAGTGGAAACTTGGACAGATGACTAGGGAGGAGTATAAATACAGGCAGTCCCCGGGTTACATGGATCCGACTTACAAATGGGGTGAGGCAACCCCACACTAGCTGCTTTCCCCCAGCAGACCAGGGAGACGCGAAGCTAGCGTCCCCCCTCCCCCGCGCCCCCAGCAGACCAGGGAGACGCAGAGCGGCTTTTCTAAGCAGACACCTCAGCTTGAGAATAAAGGACTGAAGGAGTGAGGTGTGGGAGAATAAAACTGATCTCTGGAGAAATGTTTGGCTAGAGTTTCCCCTACAATATGTACCAGTTCCGACTTACATACAAATTCAACTTAAGAACAAACCTCCAGTCCCTATCTTGTACGTAACCCGGGGACTGCCTGTATATTGCTCGAGAATGCAGGGGAGTTATCAGGAAGGCAAAAGTGCAATTGGAATTGCAGCTAGCAAGGGATGTGAAGGGTAACAAGAAAGGTTTCTACAGGCATGTTAGCAATAAGAGGGTGATCAGAGAGGGTGTGGAGCCCTTACTGAATGAGGGAGGTAAACTAGTGACAGATGATGTGGGAAAAGCTGAAGTACTCGATGCTTTCTTTGCCTCTGTCTTCACAGATAAGGTCAGCTCCCAGACAAATGCACTAGGCTACGCAGTATGGGAAGGAGATGGCTAGCCCCTGGTAGGGAAAGAACAAGTTAGGAACTATTTAGAAAAGCTGGACATACACAAATCCATGCGTCTGGATTTAATGCATCCGAGGGTACCGAGGGAGTTGGCAAATGTCATTGCGGAGCCTTTGGCCATTATCTTTGAAAACTCGTGGATATTGGGAGAGATCCCAGATGATTGGAAAAAGGCAAATGGTAGTGCCCATCTTTAAAAAAGGGAAGAAGGACAATCCAGGGAACTACAGTCCAGTCAGCCTTACTTCAGTCCCCGGAAAAATCATGGAAGGGATCCTCAAGAAATCCATTTTGAGGCACTTGGAAGAGGGGAAAGCGATCAGGAATAGTCCACATGGATTCACAAAGGACAAGTCATGCCTGACCAATCTGATTAGCTTCTATGATGAGGTAACTGGCTCTGTGGATATGAGAAAGTCAGTGGGTGTGATATACCTTGAGTTTAGCAAAGCTTTTGATACGGTCTCCCACAATATTCTTGCCAGCAAGTTAAGGAGTATGGATTAGATAAATGGACTGTAGAACGCTGGCTAGACTCTCAGGCCCAATGGGTACTGATCAACGGCTTGATGTCAGGTTGGCAGTCGGTTTCTAAAGGAGTACCCCAAGGATCTATTCTGGGATCAGTTTTGTTCAACATTCTTATTAATGACCTAGATGAGGGGATGGACTGCACCCTCATCAAGTTCACAGATGACACTATGCTAAGAGGAGAGGTAGATACACTGGAGGGCAGTGATAGGGTCCAGAGTGACCTAGACAGATTAGAGCAGTGGTCTCCAACCTTTTTACACCAAAGATCACTTTTTAAACCTCCGAACAGGTGAATATCTTCCGCCCCGCCCCTTCCATTCTCCTCCTGTCCATCACTTGCTATCCCCAGCCTTTACTTACACACTCTGATAAACAGTTTATTTTTAACTTATGCGATGTATAAAATTAAAACCACGTATTTACAGTTATGAAATAAATGGTCTGTTTTTTATTCATGCTATTTAAATTTAAAATGAAGCATTTATACTTATACATTTTGTGGGGACAGAGTTCTGCGGCGGGGGGCAGGGAAGAGAGAACAGGGTGCTGGGAGGGCAGAGGACAGGCTTCTGCAGCAGGGGACAGAGTGCAGCTGAGGACAGGTTTCTGCAGCTAGGGACAGGGTGCCAGTGGGCACAGGAATAGGGACAGAGCTCTGTCGCTGGGGCCAGGAGAGTGGGAACAGAATTCTGTGGCTGGGGACAGGGGAATAGGGACAGCATTCAGGGAGTGGGGAGAGGAGTGGGGACAGAGTTCTGTGGCTGGGGACCAGGGAGTGGGGACAGAGTTCTGTGGCTGAGGAGTGGGGGCTGGGGAGTGGGGTGCCAGTGGAGGCAGAAAGTCCGCTGCATCTGCCTCCTCCCAGAATTCCCTCCCACCCCAGAGGGAAACCAGCGCGTGCCTGCCCCAGGACCGACCCCCCCGCTGCAGGAAAACCCCGCGTGCGCCTACCCTGGGGTCGGAAAACCCTGCACATGCCTGCCCCGAGGCCGACCCCCTGGCGCAGAGAAGCCCCACACACGCCTGCCCCAGGGCCGACCGCCCTGCGTACGCGCGCCTCCCCTGGGGCTGACTCACTCCTCCTGTGTGGTGCAGGGAGCCGATGCTCCCTCCCGCTGTACACCCGGCAGAGCAGCTAGCACTACTTCCGAAATCGCTGGAAGTGGCGCTAAGCTGCAGCACTTCTGTCCATCCCCGGGAAGCCTACACTACCTCCATTTTCACTTGAGGTAGGTAGTGGAGCTTGTCGGGGGTGGGAGGGAAATGGGGGTGGGGCAGACAGGACGCCTTGCGATCGACTGGTTGAGGCCTCGTGATCGACCAGTCGATCGTGATCAACCTGTTGGTGACTATGGGATTAGAGGATTGGGCCAGAAGAAATCTGATGAGGTTCAACAAGGACAAGTGCAGAGTCTGAACTGGGGATGGAAGAATCCCAAGCATTGTTACAGGCTGGGGACTGAATGGCTAAATAGCCGATCTGCAAAAAAGGACCTGGGGATTACAGTGGATGAGAAACTGGATATGAGTCAACAGTGTGCCCTTGTAGCCAAGAAGGTGAATGGCATATTAGGGTGCATTATGTGGAGCACTGTTAGCAGGTCCAGAGAAGTGATTATTCCCCTTTATTTGGCTCTGGTGAGGCCACACTTGGGCTGTGTCTACATTGGCATCCTTTTCCGGAAAAGGGATGCTAATGAGACACATCACAATTGCAAATCCGCCCGGGATTTAAATATCCCCCGCGACATTTGCATTTACATGGCTGCCGCTTTTTTCCGGCTTGGGGATAAGCCGGAGAAAAGCGCCAGTCTAGACGCGATTCTCCGGAAAATAAACCCTTTTCCGGAGGATCTTTTATTCCTACTTGAAAGTAGGAATAAGAAATCCTCTGGAAAAGGGTTTATTTTCCGGAGAATCGCGTCTAGACTGGCGCTTTTCTCCGGCTTATCCCCAAGCCGGAAAAAAGCGGCAGCCATGTAAATGCAAATGTCGCGGGGGATATTTAAATCCCCCGCGGATTTGCAATTCCGACTGGTCTAATCTGCATCCCTTTTCCGGAAAAGGGGTGCAATGTAGACACTGCCCTGGAGTATTGTGTCCAGTTCTGGGCCCCCCACTATAGAAAGGAAGTGGACGCGTTGGAGAGGGTCCAGCAGAGGGCAACCAAAATGGTTAGGGAGCTGGCACGCATGACCTATGAGGAGAGACTGAGGGATTTGGGTTTGTTTAGTCTGCAGAAGAAAAGAGTGAGGGGGGATTTGATAGCAGACTTCAATTTCCTGAAGGGAGCTTCCAAAGAGGATGCAGAAAAGCAGTTCTCAGTAGTGACGTATGTCAGAACAAGGAGCAATGGTCTCAAGTTACAATGGGAGAGATCTAGGTTGGACATAAGAAAAAACTTTCCCTAGAAGGGTAGTGAAGCACTGGAATGGGTTACCTAGGGAGGTGGTGGAATCTCCATCCCTAGAGGTTTTTAAGTCTCGGCTTGACAACCTAGACCTCAGCTTGACAACCCTGGCTGGGTTGATTTAGTTGGGAATGGTCCTGCCTTGGGCAGGGGGCTGGACTTGATCACCCCCTGACGTCTCTTCCACCACTATGGTTCTATGATCCTAACCCTGATCATCTCCACAGTCCACAAAACACCATGTCACTGTTACAGATTCTCCAGTGCCATTCAAGTCCCTAGAAATTAGCCAACTCTCAGGTATTAGCTAGCACAAGTTAAGGCACGGGCACCCAAAGTCCAGCCTGCTAGACAATTGCAGACCATAATGCTCTACAGTGTGGGCCATAACCACCCTAATAAGGGACATCTACACTGGAATAAAAGGTCTGCACAATGGCCATGGCTAGGCTAGGTTAATTAACTCAAACTCACAGGGCTCAGGCTGTGGAACTAAAAGCTGCAGTGTAAATGTTTGGGCTCTGGAACCCTGCCTGCGGAGAGAATTTCAGAGTTCAGGATCCAACCCAAGCCCTATTATCAACAGAGCAATTTTACAGCCCTGAAGCCCAAGCCCTACAAACCTGATTCGGCTGCTGCAAGCCAACTGCGGGTATTGAACTATTGTGTAGATGTACCCATAATTAATAAGGCAGAGTGGGCTGCACACGTGTGGACTGCTTCATCACACCACTCAGCTCCACGTAGAGCACTGCATGCTGGGAACTGTAGTCTGCAAAGATCATAGATTCTATTACCTATTGGGGAAGCTGCCTGCAATTTAGTACATTATATAGCCTCTGAGGCTCCTGGAAAATTGCCCATAATATCTATGTCTGGGCAAGCCTGTGTGTTACTGTGTTAAAAGGAAGGGTTGGGTTTTTTCCTGCAGCAGGCTTGGCATTGATTCAGAAGCAAAGAGCTACCGTGATGCTGAGGCTGCACGGGAAGGCATTTTACTTCATAGAAAAAAATATCTCTTGTACATGTGAAACTGCTTATTCATAGAATAAAAGCTAATCCTCTGAGGAGTGGGGAGAGTAACTGAGGAACAAGCTCTTTACCACCCATGAGCAACAACAGAAAACAAAAAAAACAAAAAAAGAGAGAAAAGAGTTTAGCTGTAGAAATGTGAACCAGAAAACAAAAATGGGAGTCACGGATGATGTTATGGACACAGATAATCTGTTGTGGTTTTTCTGATCCACAGTGCTGGTATAATCCATATTACAGGGACTCTAAAACAAACATGGACAAACAGCAGCCAAAAGGCACACTGCACAAACATGAATAAATTAAATATAATACTACTCTCAAATAGGTATCTTTATTCCCATTACATACAGGTGGGGAAGATGAAGTGCAGAGAGAGGAAATGCTATCATGCTTTAAAAACTTTCTCTTACTCCCTGATCCAGCCTGCCAAGCAGGGGGATCCATCTTGCAACCACTCCCCCAACACCAGGCCAATTGAGACCTGGGGACAGGGGAGTGCAAAAAGTCTCTTCCAGCTGGAGGTTGTCTCTAGCCACCTCACACACCTAGCAGGGCAGAAGCAAGAGACAAGAGACTTGGGGGCACTCCCCTGCCCCCAGGCCCTGATTGGTCTTGGGGTAGGAGAGTGTGCAAAGCCAGAGGCACATGGCATCATAGGGAACCAGTGGATGTTTTAAAACCACCCATGGTTCTCTCTAGCTGCTGTGTGCCTCTGGCAGGGCAGGGGGCAAGAGACTTTGCACACTCCCCACATTCCCAGGGCCTGACAGGCCTGACAAGCCACTGTTTTAATTCTCTCTAGGCACCAGGGGTGGGGGGCAAAGACTTCATGTGCTACCCTATTCCCAGGTCTATGGGCAGGGGAACACAAGAATTCTCCTTGCCCCACCCCTTTTGCCAGAGTCATGCCCACCTGAAGAGCATCACCACAGTCAGCACCAGTTGAAATTTTGAAGTGGTCCCCCTTTAAAAATTATTGCCCACCCCTATCCTAAACACTGCCTGTTGATAATACACACTTTCAACAGGGAAACAGTAGGCAAACTGTTATTCACAACTGCCAGGGGAAGAGCTGCACTTTATGACACTACTACTAATTGCAGGTGCTTCCCTTGGTGCAGAAAATACTTCTACAAAGCACATTTTGTGAATGATATTTCCTACATTAATTCCAGAGAAAGGCTCCAAAGACCTCTGAATGAGCTCCAAGTCATTCAGCAAAACTCTCCTCTACCTGTACCTCTACTCTGGTTACGTCTACACTGCAGGCTTCTTGCGCAAGAAGCCTTTTGTGCAAGAGTGTTTGTGCAATAACTTCTTGCGCAAGAGCACATCCATACCTCAAAGCGCATTCAAAAGTGATGTGCTTTTGCAGAAGAGAGTGTCCACACTGCATAGACGCTCTTGTGCAAGAAAGCCCTCTTGAGCATCCACACTTGCCTTTTTGCACAATAACTGTAGTGCAAAAGGGAGTTATGCCTCATAGAAGGAGGTTTACCTACGCCGGCAAAAGCCCTCTGTTCTGCTGATGTACTTGCACAAAAGCACATTTGAGGTGTAGACACTCCACAAGTTTTTGCACAAAAACGGCAGTTTTTTCCCCAAAAGCCTTGCAGAGTAGACATAGTTTCTGTGTTTCTTCACGATATGTTATAACAATTTATGAGAGGGAGATAGTCATGAGGGGACTACATATATTAGAGATGCAAAAATATAAACAATTAATTGATGAGTTTAGGCTTGTCAGTTAACATTCATGGCTACACGCAGGCTCCTGGTATATGTAGGAAACTGGCTTAAAAGCTGGCTTCCTGTGTGCATCATTCCTGGGGAGCGGCGTGCGGTCCCATGCTGCTTGCTCTGATACAGAGGCAGCAGCACAGGGCAGCAGGTGGGAGTCAGTATGTAGGGGAGCCAGCTTAACAGCTTCTGCCCCTGCACCCTCTTTCAGCCCCCCTGCTGTTCTGTGGATTCCCCCAACTCCACCTGCTGCCCCTGGATAACTTAAAACACCCCGTTGTCCTGCCACTGCCACCACTGTCAGGACAGTGGGATTAGAACGGCTTCAGCTGCTTGTTTACCCCAGCTGTTGGCAGGTGCATTCTTGTCCCCCCTCCTCCCAGCCATAGGGGGTGAGTGACATGTCGACAGCTGGGGTGAGAAAGCAGCCAGAAGCTGTTATAACTTCACTGGCAAGCGCTCCAGGCATTTTAAATCACCAGGGAGGAGCAGGAGGGGCCGGAGGGAGGTGCAGGGGGTGTACATGAGGTGGCAGGGGGCCAGGAGAGGCACAGGTCAGGTAGCACAGGCAGACAGCAAGTCTTGATGGAGCCCAGTCCCAAGCCAGAAACACACGTAACTTGCCATCTATGTCCCAGAATCCTCACGTTATATCCCCTCTTGCACCCAAATCACCTAAACCCAGCCCAGAGCTGGCACACAAAATTCCCTCCCAGAACCTGCATCCCACAACTGTTCCTAGATCCAAATTCTCTCCCAGAGGCAGCACCACCCAAACATTAGGCAGACCATGTCCACATGTGTGTGGCTTGTACATCAGTGGGGGATCAAGGAGTGTTCTACTGTGGGTCCTGGAATTGCTATCCAAAGGTCCTTACTCAAATCCAGGGATCAGCACTGGGATCCACACTTCCTGATTTCAGCAATCCAGTAACAAATTAAATGTATCTAGCAGTAACAAATCCACCAGGGGGCATTAAAGAACAAAGGATAATAGAGTTTTAACATGGAGCTTTTACAAATCTCTCCATAATGTTTCCAACAATAATAATGTATTGCTTCAGCCTTTTCCCAACCTGACGGTGCAGTTTAAGTTTTCATTAGAAAAGAAATATTTCAAAGACATCAACTATCTTCTTTGCAATTCTTTGCTTTTTCTCATTATCCTTCTTCTGTCAAAGGTCTGTTTCCACCCAAAAGACAGAACTATGTAGCACTTTAAAGACTAACAAGATGGTTTATTAGGTGATGAGCTTTCGTGGGCCAGACCCACGTCCTCAGATCAATATGTGGAAGAAAATCTGAGGACGTGGGTCTGGCCCACAAAAGCTCATCTTGTTAATCTTTAAAGTGCTACATAGTCCTGTTTTTTGTTTCAGCTACACCAGACTAACACGGCTACATCTCTATCACTGTTTCCACCTAATTTCAGTTTTCAGTCCCCACAATGCCACTACAACTACATGGATAGTCTGTAGAAGAAAGGGCCTTTGCATAGAAAGCTTCTTTCCTTCTCGTGGAGATGTAGCATGTAAAAGTACGTAGCATGCACCTTCTTAATTCATAGGAAGATAAAGTTCCTGCCCCACAGAGCTAACAAACATACTGGAATAAGTGAGAAGGAAACACTATCAATGTTTCCCAAATCACCTCTGGGTTTGGACTGAAGCCAGTAAAACATTCAGACTTTATAAACTGGTATACAGTTCTGCAGCTAAAACACAAGAGGGTTCCGAGAGAACAGCAGTCCTTTAGAACAGTGTTTCTCAACCAGTGGTACAAGTACCCTTAGGAGTCCTTGAGAGAAGTCTGGGGGGTACATCAACACAACTGAAATTTGGAAAAAACTGAATTTTTGTTTTAATTTTTTCCAGAACTTTATTATTTTTGTACTTTTTATACTAAAAAATTGCATCGCCCATCCGGCTACAATTAAGTTGTTTAAACAAATGAGTTACAATGGTAGAAAAAAATTGTGTGTCTGAAAACTGTAGATACTGGGGATACTTATAAGTTTTTTTTACAAGGGGTACTTTATAAAAAAAAAAAAGGTTGAAACACACTGCTTTAGAAGACTTCCTTCACAACACTATTAACCTGAGCGGTCACTGATCATTCTTAAACTTTGAGGGCTGCAAAATCCACCTGTCCTGGAATTCTAAGAACTCACAGAAAAAAAATGAATTCTTTTTTTTCCTTAAAAGAGTAAAAGATCTGTATATTTGAGTATGTATATCTCTACTTAAAGGGACCCATCAGTTTTAAAATCATATTCTACTGATATCTCTACCCTGCGCTACATGAGATAGTATTAATGAGGATAGAATTTTAAATGTCTTAGCTACTGCGTGCTCACTATATATGTTATCTGCCTGATTTCTGCATTTCACAGACATTGACTAATGAAAACAAAATTGTCATTTTCACTGGTTAGCTCTCATCCATTACTCCAATAGGGTTTTTCTAGGACTACAAATTTATAAGTAGGCTTTCAAAGTCAAGTTCAAACTAGTTTTTGTTTTGAGAGTAAGTGCTACTTCAGTTCTAGGTGACTGGTTTGGAGGGCTTCTTAAAATTTTGTGTTAAAAACACTTGAACTAGGATGATTGTCATATAAAATTAATATTAATCTTTTTAATAATAACAAAATCTTCTCAAAAGTCTTAAAAGTAGACTATGGCATTTCCATGCCAGCACAAATTAGAAAAAAAAGGAAGCCTGAATTTTACCTTTTTCTTTCTCTCCTTTGGTAGCTATTGTTCGTATATAATGGTCATCCAAGGGCCTCAGTTGAGTCACCAAGCAAATATACATCTACTGGTTTGATGCTTCTAACACAACCCATAATGCACACTTTACCCTTCACACCCTTGCACATATTTAAGAAAAAAAACTGATTGTATCTGGAATCATGGAGATGTGGAGTAAAGAGAATGTTTCCATAAAATGTAAGGGTGAGAGACTTCAAATCCTTACAGAGGGTATCAGCAATTAGCATTTAGAACCATGATGCACATTAATGAATATCTAGGAGTAAGTTGAAAATCTTATCTCTAGCTAAACTAGAAACTATTTAAAAAAATTTAAAAGGGTAGCCATGTTAGTCTGTTTTAATAAGGACAAATCCCATGACACCTTAAAGACTAATACATTAATTTGGGCACAAGTATCTAACAAAGTAGTTTCCAGTCCATGAAAACTTATACCCAGATTGATTTGCTAGTTTTTAATATGCCACAGGATTCCCCATTGTTTTTATTTAAAAACTGAAGATGTTTCAGATTCGTAATGAATCATTTAATCACTATATCTTAGTATTTCTTTCTGCACCAATTATAACCTCCTGGTATTACAAATACTTCTTTTCGAGGAGGAAGGATGGTTTTGCAGTGTAAGCCCATGCCAAGGAGGAAGGGTAACAGTCTTCTATTTCTGGCCCTGCCTGAAAATTTCAATCTCTGAATTGCTCAGACAGCTGCAGCCCTAAGGGATAATGCAGATCATAAAGGCCACAATGAAATGAGAGAGAGAAAGGAACAAAGGATTCCCAGTCAAGAGGATCTGGCTATGGGACAAAACTTCCAAAAGAGAACAGGCAAATGCAGAGTCTCACCAGTAAGAAATGCTGAAAAAAGCTCTTTCACCATAACCAATAAAACATAACACTTGCACAGTCATCCATACACACACACAGAGGAAAAGAGAGCTGTAAATACCCCAAGCAGAGCTTTTATCCTGAAAAGACAGAGAGCCAGAGACTCTCTGTTATCCAAAAGGGATTTCATTATTGCTAATGATTTTATGGAGAAAGTGACAAGAGAGTACAGTAATGAGCGGCATTATAAAATCTAAAAATTAACAGAGCACCTTGAATAACCAAAGCCAAGACTAGCCATTTAGGACCTCATTTTCAGGAGCACAGTTTCTGGCAGCTCTCACTGACTTCAGCTGAAATTATGGACGCACAGGATCAGGGCCGGCTTTAGGAAGTGCAGAGCCCAATTCCAACCGTTTTGGCGGGCCCCACCTCCCGACCCCAGGATTTTTTGTTGAGCAAAAACAAACAAACCACCTACACAACAAACCGCAACCACACACAAATATCACATCAGAAGTAGACTGATCAAAATGTATATCAATATAGTTGAACATTTTCACAAAAAAATGCCATCCTTTATTATGCCCGACCCCAGGATTTTTTGTTGAGCAAAAACAAACAAACCACCTACACAACAAACCGCAACCACACACAAATATCACATCAGAAGTAGACTGATCAAAATGTATATCAATATAGTTGAACATTTTCACAAAAAAATGCCATCCTTTATTATGCACAATTTTACACAAAAATAAACCAGTTGCCTTAAGTGTAGGTCAAATATTTTCAATTGCAAACAATCCAATTTTTTCAATAAAGTTTAAAGTTTTATTTTTTAAAAGTTACTAGAGAGTGTTGCAGTTTTCTGTTACATTGATTTACTTTTTAAATAGCAAGAATGGAGTCTTTGTTAAGAAAGTGTCAGTTCTCTGGTCAAATTCCAGAGCACTAATGATTTCACTAGGTAATATGGTACCTCACCAGCACTGCCTCCTTTGCACTGCCCTTCAACACACTGCCTGCATGTTGAGTGCAAGGTCAGTCTACACAAGATTTTATCAATGATTTTTGCTCAAGCAATCACTGAGACAAGACAAGGACTCTCAATTGATTCTAGTCAGCTCTGCCTTTTAAACTGTCAGACTAACTGAGGACTCCTAAATAGACTCTACACCACCAGAAATAAAACCTGTTTCCATCTTCTGTGACTTTCAGTTAGATGTGACTCACTATGACTCTGCAGTTAGTGTCTGTCGCGCCTGCTTCTGGGTGGTGTCTTAATGCTGCCACATTCACCTCCAAAGAGGGGGCTTCCTAAAGCAGGCCCCTGCTGCAGACCCCCAAGGCATCCATAGGTCCAGTGTCCTTTCAATGGGCCCACTTCCCAGGGCTCATTGATCCAACCTTTGCAACTGCCCAGAGGTGCTCACCTTCCACCTTATCCATTCCCACCTCATTCACCCCACAGGGACAGTCTCTGCCTCACTTGTCCTAGGGACTATTCTATCAAGACGTAATACAGTTTCCATGTAAAAGGACTCACTACAAAGCTAAAAACTTCAATGAGAGAATGATTAATACAGAGACGTGTCTACGTCTGCTGCAGGGAGACACCTCTGCCTGCCTCCACCCCTCTCCCCCAGAGTCTACAGCCCCATTGCAAAGCAGGGGAGTGGAAGGCAAGAGGCTGAGGCCCATCAACGGGACTGAAGCAGTCATGAGCAAGCCATGCCTGGGACCATTCTCCTGTCCATTGCTGGTGCAGTGTTGCTTCAGGCACACTGAAATGTAGTCACCTCTAGGGTGGGCTGGACAGCTGTTTAACACCTGCACAAGGTTTCAAGCAGGGGGCAGTGCGGGCTGCCTTCCTGCAGAGCCCCCATCAGAACTACCGTGCCCTTCTGGCTTAGGAAAAGAATAAACAGGAGGACTGGAAATTAACCTGCCCAGTCTCACATCCCCTAGGCAGGGAATGAGCCATCTACATGAGGCCCCAGCTGGAGTATCATGTCCAGTTCCGGGCGCTACATTTCAGGAAATGTGGAAAAACTGGAGAAAGTCCAGAGAAGATCAACACAAATGATGAAAGGTCTAGAGAATATGAGATACGAGGCAAGCCTGAAGAAATTGGCCTTGTTTACCTTGGAAAAGAGAAGACCGAAAAGGGACAGGAGAGCAGCTTTCAAGTATCTAAAAGAGTATCAAAAGGAGGAGGAAGAAAAATTGTTCTGCTTGGCCTCGGAGGTTAGGATGAGAAGCAATGGGCTTAAATTGCAGCAAGGGAGGTTAAATTGGACATTAGGAAAAACTTCCTGCCTGTCAGGGTGGTTAAACACTGGAATAAATTGCCTAGTGAGATTGTGGAATCTCCATCACTGGAGATATTTAAGACCAGGTTAGACAGACACCTGTCAGGGATGAGCTAGGGCAAGTCAACTTTGGAAGCCCCAGGGGCCACACTGATACTTACAGAACACGCTGAGGGCCTCAACTGAAGTGTGGTTGCATATGCAAGCAAATATATACAAATAGCTTCTCTCACACTGACCAGCATGAATACAAAGATTAAAGCAAGACTACACAACACACAGGCCCCATTTAAGTCAGTTCTGCTGATACTAATAAAATGCAATATTTACCCCATTTCTACTCATGTGATAGCATTTTTCATTAGCAATGACAGTCCAAGAATTTAACTACTAAAACACATATCAACAGAAGATCATTACACTGACTACTTTTTTGTTTTGGCTCCCACTCGCCGGCCACATGTTGATCCCCACATAAACCCAAACTATACTGCGGGGCACAAACAAACTGGCCATGGGCAGCATATCAAGTTATTAATAAATATTTTAAAAACTTTTACCTTTTCTCTCTGCTGCCATGTCTCCTCTCCTTGATCCACCATCTCCCCTGGTGCCTGCTGCCCCCCAACTCCTCACCCTCCTCTGCTGTCCTGACTCCTGCCTGTCTCTCTGCCCTCAGCCCTCCTACGACCTGCCCCCCTCCACCAGCCCTTCTCTCCCCCATGCCCACTCCTCCAGTAGTCCCACTCTGATCGTGTGAACTACCCCTCTTCTAACACCTCCCTCTACACACCTGCTCTGCCTCTTTCCTCTGATGCTGTTCCCTCCCCTGCAGGTGTCTGCCCTTCTGCTTCACCCCAGAATCCCCTGGCACCTGCACCTTCCCTTAGCCCTGGACCCTCCAGGGCTCATGGGATTCCAGAATATAGCCCCTAAATCAAACTAGATGGTAAACCTCATTCCATGAGGAATACCACCTAATTTGATTTAGGGGTTTATTCCAGAATCCCGTTTCACTGCTGCGTGTACACGCGGGCAGTTACTTCGGGCTAGTCAATTTCTAAAATGGCGACCGCCCGGGAACATGCAAATCAAGAGCAGGATATTTAAATCCCGGGCTTGATTTGCAATTCCGGTCGTCCTCATTAGCCTCCCTAGATCTATCTGGGGGCTAGTGTAGATGTACCCTTACTCTGGAACCTTCACTTTTTAATTTTCTAGTATTTATGTTGAAAAGTCAAATATACCAATTTTGCATCAGTGCAGTTCAATAGAACCATATGAAATATCATATTAAAAACACACAAGAGCAAGAAAGATGAAGTCGCTAAACTCACATGGTGGGCATCTGGAAAATGTCAGTCTTTTGAAAGGCTGTTGTAGTGCTGTTGTAGCCGGGTTAATACCAGAGTAAGAGAGAGACAAGACGAGTGACGTAATATCTTTTATTAGACCAACTTCTGTTGGTAGAAAGGACAAGCTCTGTACACCTCAAAAACGTGTCTGTTACACTCACAGAAGATATTACTTCACTTGCCAGTCTCTCTCAGTTTTCAACGGGATAATTTTAATCATTCACTGGGGACACCACTATACTATTAGACAGATTAACACATCGATGAACCAAATTCCTCTGGGATGTGACTCCCCTGAAGACACTGGATTTACACCAGGAAAAATTTTGATCCATTGAGTTTTAGAAAGTGAACAATTCTGAGACTAAAAATTGTGCCTTAGCTATTATTTTTGGAAAGTGATTCATAAATGAAGTTGCACTTTTGAAATATCATTCTAGGCTTTGAAAGTGGAGGTCAATCCTGCATTACAAGGAGGTGTTTATTTACCAGCACTGTTTCAGGACATACAGAAGGGGAATAAATTGTAGAATTATAAAGCAAAGAAAATTATAATCTTAACTTTATATGGGGTATTACAATATGCTGATTTTAGCAGCTTCTCTCTGAACAAATCACTTCAAACTTGTCCAAAAAACCAGATTCTTAAAGGAAAAATAAAATATTACAGAGGGACTTCATCAACATCTTAATCTGATGAATGCAGACTATCCATGACACTGATTAGATATGAAAAATGGGAAGCAATTATTTAAACTCAAGATGATCAGAGGGAAGAAGACCACTACTACTACACCATAAGAAGAAAACTACTTTCAAAAGACCATGGCCAAAATCCCAGATCCAAATACTCACAAACTTTGTAACTGGCTCTTTTTCTCAGCTCTGGAACAAAACTATCCTCCCGCAAGCTACTTCATTATCCTGTAAACACAGGGATCTTATTTCAAAGTTCACCGTAGAAAGCTTCAGAGCTCGCAAAATCTACAAGTCTTATTTCCCAAGAACCATTATGTGGAAACAGGGCTTAAACAGAATTTAGTTTTCAGTATCTTGTGGAAGATATATGGAACCCTGTTTATATTTTCTCGACTGTCCCAATATTACTTCAGTTCAGCCCTGGAAAGGCTGAGTGGGGTGCCTCTTATACACAACTAATGGTCCTTTCCTGGTTCATATCCTTAATACAGGTACAAAACGAGACAACAACGCTTAGTTAGATTCCTGATCCTCTACACTAACACAAGAGAAGCCTATCTGTTTGGATCTAGTTCCCCATTTGGATCCAGATTCATAGACATTCCATTGTCTATGTTTTTCTACAACACCTTGAGAATAAGCCCAAAATTTAAATCACAAGAAACAATAGAACAAATTCCATTTTAATTCACATTTTTCATTTGAATAGAAATATCCTCCCACAGTGTTTGCACAATGGACATTGCAGAATTGGGATAACAAGAAAGCAGAACCCAGATGGTAGCAAAAACCCAATTCATACATTGGAACAGAAACAGCATTGACATGAACAAGAACATGAACAGGATGAGGAAAAATGTCATGATGAATGGAAATATTTCACATTGACATTTTTAGAAACCAAGCTCAAAATCCTTTTCTAGGCTAACTTTACAGAATCTTGACTCAGCTTTTCTGTTTTCCTACATCTATGGCTCTCCCATTTACAGGATAAGACCTACATATGGAGAGAGCATACCCAGTCTGAATCAAGATGTGATTGAGGTTTTGAGGGCAGATTTTTTCCCCCACTCTGCATGGACTAATTTTAATTTTAGGTCTCACTCCTTACAGAACAGTTCCTCCAAAGAAAACCTCCCCAACACACCCTCCCCATTTCCAATTCTAAACTTATATCAGCTCAATGGAAAAAGAATAATTAGATTTGCATTAAGGAGAAATTAAAATAAAGTTATTTGCATGGAAAAGTCCTTTTTCTGTATTGCTTGGCCATGTGAATTCATCCAGTTTTATATCTGCACTGTTTACTTCATCTCCATGGGTGTGGGACTGTAAATTAACTATAATTCACTAGCTCTTCTCAGATTCCCCTGTCACGTCTCTCCAACTCACTTTGTAGTTTGGTGTGAATTCAACCATGATACAATTTTTGGATCAGACTAAAATCAGAGAAGCAGCAAACACATAGGAGGACTGACACAAAATGTTTTTAAGCAGCAGTTACCCACAGTACAGGGGAAGGCTTATTTTTTTGTTCTATAGCAATCCTAGAAGTCACAGACTGGATTACGACTAGTACAAAGTAGAAACAGATCAGCACAGCCCAGATTGAGAAATACTGTACAAATGCCCAAGAACTATAAAGTTAAAATATTGTTTTCTTGTATCTGGCTCTGCACTTGCTTCTATTCTCAGGCATCGAACATCCTTCCTTATCTGAGTTGCAGAGCCACTACTCTTTCCTTCAAATCCCACCACAAGACCTACTTTTGCAGAGCCACCAATTAATGAACAAGGATGGGGAGCAGATAGAGAAGGTGATACTTATTGTAGCAATTTATATAAAACCAGTAGATTTATATCTCTAAAGTGTGTATATATTCTTCTTACTCCTAACCCTTTCATTACTGCACATTTTCTCAGAGTGTAATGATTTGGGGCAGGGTATTTATCTTCCTGCATATTTGTAAATTGACTAGAAGCAGTGTGTTTGATCTTAAGTGCGGCTGCTATGGATCACTGCAATACAAATAATTTTTAACAGAATGACTAGTTGAGAGACAGAAAATTGAGCTGTTGACAACTGTGACCATTAAACAAACTGTAAGATACTGTCCTGGGTAATGAGGGAAGTTATTCTTGTTTTGCCCTGGTCATGTTCAGCTTGGGTAAACAATCTGCCTGACTAAGGACAGTGGTATGTCCTCTTCTCCTCCACAAACAAGAGACCATGATCAGGCCCACAGACAGATCATATTTTAACCACACATATTTTGCACATGAATGAAACAGTCATTTAATAGTTACAACAGGTAACCAGAAGTCAGGACTCTTAAGGTCTATGTCTGCTATGAACTTTCTGCACAACTCAGAGCAAAGCAGTTCACCTCAGTTTGCGCCTCCATAAAACTACGATAGTACTATTTATCATGTCCCATTGTAAAGCTTGATATCATACCAAGTCTGTGAAGCATACTCTCTACCATTCCAGTTGTACATAACATGCTCCAATGCCACATAAGGAGCAAACGCCCAGTTCCTTAGGCTATATCTAGACCAGTGTTTCTTAAATTATGTTCTGCGGCACAGTGTGCCACGATGCAGTCGGAGGTGTACCACGGAGAACAACAGAATTCAAAATGGCCGCCCTTAAAAAGGGACAGGTGACCTTTTTATTCCTCAATAACTTTCCCTGACCCGCACGCACACACTTTTTTAATTTTTTGCTCAACAAAAAAATCCTTGGTGTTCCTCATAAAAAAAATTATTGTTTAGTGTTCCTCTATCTTAAAAAGTTTAAGAAACGCTTGTCTAGACAGCAGTACTATTTCGGGATACCAAAAGTATCCCAAAAAAGGTATTTTTCATTTTTAAACGAGCCTGTTATTATTTTGAAATAATGGGCATGCTATTCTGACATCCCTGTAATTTTCATTCCACAAAGGTTAAGGGACTTGTTGGAATAGCACATTATTTTGAAATTTGGCACTGTGTAGACAGTACCATATTTCGACATAAGTTATTTCAAAATTACCTCGAAATGAGCTACACAATTAGCATAGCAGAAACTGCATAGCTGATTTCAAGATAAGGGTACAATGTAGAAGCACCCTAATGTCTTCACCAGTTATGGTATATAGACTTCCTTTATGACAGACATGACTGAATGCAGTATGTCCTACTTATGAAAGGGTAAAATGTAAGATTTGAGGGTATGTCTACACTACAGCGCTAATTCGAACTAACTTAGTTCGAATTAGTTAATTCGAACTAAGCTAATTCGAATTAGCGCATCTAGACTTAAAAACTAGTTCGAATAGCGCGTCTACACCGACTGGACACTGGGGAGCACTTAAGGGTGACTGAAACCGGTTCCGGCAGGGCATCAGGTCAGTAGTTGCTTTGTGTGGCTACTGTCTGAGGCTATCTGAGGCTAGTGCTTAAAGGGACCCCCCTGGACAGCCGGTTCTCAGCTTTTCCGCTTGCTTGCCTAACTCGCTGAGGGACTGCAAAGCGTTTTTCTCTGTACCTGTCTGTGTCGGTGCTTCCCTTCGGGGACGCCGCCGGTGGCAACATGGAGCCAGAGCTTACCCTGCACTTTCTGGTGCAGTTTCTGGACTTGCTGCTGCAAGCCTGCCAGCAATGGCTAGAGGCTGCCTGGCACCACCCGGTGCACGTCAGCCCCCTGCCTCTCCGCCTGGCCACCCTGGGGGCCATGGACCAGCTGCGGCGGCGCCCCGGCACCGGCGTGCCCCACCACATCTGGCATCTCGACACCAGCAGCGACTGGTGAGACCACATCGTCCTGGAGCGCTGGGGAGACCGACAGTGGACCCAGAACTTCAGGATGAAGAGGGACACCTTCCTAGAGCTCTGCGAGTGGCTCGCCCCTGCCCTGCGCAGAAGGGACACTCGCATGAGGCCCGCCATCCCCCTCCAGAAGCGTGTGGCCATCGCCGTCTGGAAGCTCTCCACGCTGGACAGCTACCAATCTGTCAGGAACCAGTTCGGCGTGGGGAGATCCACTGTCGGAGCAGTGCTCATGCAGGTATGGCACTCGCCGGCCACTCGGCCGGGGACGAGGGGGGCTGCAAGGAGGGGATGGACCGCCCCAGGGAAAACGGGGGGATGCGGGGGAGGAGACGAAAGTGCCCCGCACTAGAGGGGCCGGTCTCTCCCGGCTGTACTACACGCCGCCTGGGGGGGTTGCTTCCGGGAGTGGGGAGTGGGGCACTGCCAGGGCACGAACACTCCCAGCCACCCAGGCGCCCCAATGATTCGCGCTTTGCTGTGTCTCTCCACAGGTGGTCAAGGCCATCAACCAGGTGCTGCTCCACAGGGTGGTCCACCTTGCCAACCCGGACACCGTGATCCACGGGTTCGGCGCCCTCGGCTTCCCCAACTGCAGGGGGGGGCCAATCGACGGGACGCACATCCCCATCCATGCCCCGGAACACCAGGCCTCCCAGTACATGAATCGAAAGGGGTACTTCTCCGTCCTCTTGCAGGCCGTGTGTGACCACCGGGGACAGTTCACGGACATTAATGTGGGCTGGTCCGGCAAGGCACAAGACGCACGGGTGTACCGGAACTCCTCCGTGTGCCAGAGGCTGCAGGCCGGGACCTTCTTCCCCGACCACCACATCAGGGTCGGGGACGTGGACATGCCCGTGTGCCTGGTGGGGGATGCCGCCTACCCCCTACAGCCCTGGCTCATGAAGCCCTACATGGGGCACCTCAACCCCTCCTGCCAGGCCTTCAATGCGAGGCTGACCAGGGCCCGCATCATGATAGAGGGAGCCTTCGGGAGACTGAAAGCCCGATTTAGATGCCTCCTCACCCATCTCGACCTCGCAGAGCACAACATCCCTCCCGTGGTGGCAGCATGTTGTGTGCTGCACAATTTGTGCAAGAGACAAGGGGAAGCTTTCCTGCCAGCCTGGATGGCTGAGGCTGACTGCATGGCTGGCCACTACACTCAGCCCTGCACCGCCGCCGTCCGGGAAGCCCAGCGGGGGGCTGTCCGGATCCGGGAAGCCCTGCAGGAGAGCTTCCAGGTGGAGGAGGAGGACTGAACTCTCCCTGCATGCCCCACTGGGGCCTTCTTCCACCCTCCCCCCCTTCCCCTTTCCACTCTCTAACCCCCCTTCCTAATGTCAAATAAAGACACCTGTTTTGGCAAAAAAAATCTCCTTTTATTTTACATAACTGGGGTGGGAGGAAGGAGGAGTGAGGATGGGAGAGGGGAGGGGGAAACCTGGGAGGAGGGAGCTGGAAGGGGATGGAAGGGGAGGAAGGGAAGGGAAAGCTCAGGGTTGGGGGTCGGGCTGGCTCTCCCGTCTCGCAGCACTGCGGGTGCAGGGGCGTCGGGGGGGGTAACGAGTGTGGAGGGTGGGGCAAGAGGGACGTGGGGTGCGGAGGAAGTGGGAGGGGGAGCAGGGGCAGCAGAGTTGGGCGGAGAAGCCAGAGCTGGGGCAGCCGCAGGAGCTGGAGCAGGAGGAGGCAGGAACCGGTCAACCAGGGTCTGGAGGTTGCCTCTGAGGGCACAGCCCTGCTCCTCCAGAGCCTCCAAACTCCGCTAGCGCAGCCGAAGGTCCTCCCGGACCCAATGCTCCTGGGTGCGGAGCAGCTGCTCCAGGAACCGGAGGTGCCGCCGCTGGTAGTCCTCCTGGTTCCTGGCACGCCTGCTGGCCCGGGCACGGGTGGCTGTTGCAGGCAGGGTGGTGCGCCCTGCAGTCCCAGGTGCTGCGGCTGTGGTGAAACAAGAGCAGCGGTCAATTCTCCCTGGGGACAAGGTGGGTGAAACCCAGCCCCCCTCTGCAAGGCCAGAGCCCCTGCATAACACCCAGCTTCTGCTCCATGGTAGGCAAGGCCCAGGCGCACGGGCCCTGGGCTCCTTTTCCCCCCACCCTCCATACACATAAGGGGAGCATGATGGTACTCACATGTGGCGCCCTCCCCGGCCTCGGACGACACAGGTGATGTGGTCTGTGGGGTTCCTCGGGGGTCCTGGGTCCTGGGCAGGCTCCCGGCAGGCTCCTGGCTCTCGGTGTCCTCCGGCTTCTCCTCCTCGGTGTCAGGGACGGGTCCCTCTGCCCCGGGGTCAATCACCACCCGGGGGGTATGGACGGCGCGAGCCCCCAGGATGTGGTCCAGGGCCTGAAAGTGGGGGCAGGCCTCCGGACTGGCCCCTGGCTGGCAGGCCCAGGAGTAGGACTGCCGCAGGTCCTTGATTTTACATTGGACCTGCTCCCGGCTCCACTGGTGGCCTCTGACAACCAGCCTGGCAGCCATGCGGCTGTACACGACCGCGTTCCTGTGCCTAGTGCTGAGATCGTGGACATTGGAGGCTTCCCCCCAAACCTCGATGAGGTCCACGATCTCCGCACCTGACCAAGCGGGCGCCCGCCTCTTGTGGCCCTGGGCAGGCTCCTGGGAGCCGCCAGCCTAGTCCCAGGAAGAGGGGGAGAGCTGGGTGGCATTGGGTGGCTGGCTCATGTTGTGGCAGGTGCAGGGTCTGCTGGCTGGGTGCTGGCAGGCTTGCAACTGGCACAAACTGTGTAGCCAGCCCGTGGCCCTTTAAGGGTTCCGGGGACGGCAGGGGGGCAGAAGAGTTTCCCTGGTGTTGGCCAGAGTGGCCACCAGGGCAAGCTGGGAAGGGCTAGCCTCCCACTAGTTCGAATTAAGTGGCTACACAGCCCTTAATTCGAACTAGTTAATTCGAACTAGGCGTTAGTCCTCGTAGAATGAGGTTTACCTAGTTCGAATTAAGCGCTCCGCTAGTTCAAATTAAGTTCCAACTAGCGGATCACTAGTGTAGCGCCTATCAAAGTTAATTCGAACTAACGTCTGTTAGTTCGAATTAACTTTGTAGTGTAGACATACCCTCATTCTTCACTTGCAGGGCCAGAGTTCCATTTAAAAGGCCCTTTCTATTTTGAATGTCAAGGATGCTACAGTTGAATATTACAGTTTCTCCCGTTATCTCTGTCAGTAAACCAAAATATAAACTCACAGTTGAGGCACAAGTCATTGGCTCAACTTCTATTTATTGGCATTTCAAATACCAAATCAGAAGCAAAATCTGGATACAGTCATTGCTGTCTCTTCACTTACTCCCAAAAAGCAAGCAAAGGAATGTGAGCATAGGCATTTCGTTTTCTTTTTACCCCATGTCTCTGAGATGAAATGCTTCAGCAAAAATGGCAAGTTTTGATAGACTCAACACAAAAATCACAGATGAAATAGATCTATTTGATGCCACCTAGTTCATCATCCCCTGAGACTCTGGAGCAGGGCTATTCAACACATGGCCCATGGGTGGGAGCCAAAACAAAAAAGTAGTCAATATAATGGTCTTCTGTTAATATGTGTTTTAGTAGTTAAATTCCTGGATTGTCATTGCTCCTTAAAAGTGCTGTCATATGGGTGGAAATCAAGTAAATATTGCATTTTATTAATATCAGCAGAACTGACTTAAATGGGGCCTGCGTGTTGTGTAGTCTTGCCCTTAATCTTTGTATTCACTCCTGTTAGTGTGAAAAGGCTATTTGCATATATTTGCATATATATTTGCATGTATACCAACCACACTTAAGTTGCAGCCCTTGGCATGTGCTGTGAGTATCATTGTGGGCCCCAGGGCTTCTAAAGTTGAATAGCCCTGAGGATTGTTAACAACAGTTTCTAGTGCTTTGTCCTGTCTACTTTTTAATATTGCATCTAGCTGCACAGATTTAATTTAAGAGGGCATTAAACACTTTTATATGTTTATGAATGGTTCCCCTGGTGTGCAAAGACAAAAGCAACGAAGTTTTTCACATTTCATTAAGAGAACAAAATAACTAAATTAAATAAAACATAACATCTTGTATCCTCTAAACAGCAAGTTTCAAGAGAATCAGGCAAATGTTAACATTCTTCTTGAAACTGTAAGGTACTTAATGACAGGATAACACTAACATCCTGCCCTTCAAAATTAACATTCAGGTCCACATTATATAATGAAGCCATAAGGTTCTATTAGTTATTAAAAGCAGAATTTTTCCTCTTAAGTATTGTCCGATGCTCCTAAGTAGGCCAATTGTTTTTCTTCCTCTCTCTATTTGCATTCTCTTGGCTCACAGCCACATCGCAGATCAGACAAATTTCAATTACTGAAATTAATTCATTGCATTGGTGTTTAAAGAATATCTGGGATTTCATTCATTTGGAGTTAGTAGTCAAATATGTTCAGTTACAGCCATTGTTATAATTCTCTAATTTAAAGTGGTCATTCTTTTAAAGTAAAATTGTAGTAATTATATATACATACACAGACACACTCCGGCTACGTCTCCATTGGCAAGTAGGTGCTTTTGCGCAAAAACTTGCTGCCTGTCTACACTGGCAGGGAGTTCTTGCGCAAGAACACTGACGTTCTAATGTACGAAATCAGTGCTTCTTGCACAAGAACTGTGACGCTCCTGCTCAGGAATAAGTGTTCTTGCGCAAGAGGCCAGTGTAGACAGGCAACATGAATTACTTGCGCAAGAAAGCCCGATGGTTAAAATGGCCATCGGAGCTTTCTTGCGCAAGAGAGTGTCTACACTGGCACGGATTCTTTTGTGCAAAAGCACATCTCTTGCGCAAAAGCACATGACAGTGTAGACGCTCTCTTGCGCAAATACTCTAACGCAAAAACTCTTGCGTTAAAGGTATTTGCACAAAATCTTGCCAATGCAGATGTAGCCTCCATGTCTCTAGATAAATATTAAATCTGTAAAATTTGAGACAATACTTATGTTTTGTAATAACACATTTCTAAAGCCCAAAAACAATAGCAATATTTCCATAATGCTTTTTAAAGATTCCACTGAACACCGCTGTTTTTAAAAAAATACTGAAATATAAATATTACAACATTACATATCAGAAGTGACACTGGCTATAAATAAGAGAGACACTAGTTTCACTAACAGTCATAAGGGAGAATACAAAGAACAAACAAGCAGCAAAAAATAGTGAAAAGTCAACTGGAATTTTAAAATTCTCTTAATATTTTAGGCAGGGATTTTTAAAGTGATTTAAGAGTTAAGACACTCAAATCCATTAATTTCACTGGGATTGAAGCACCTGACTCTCCTAGATCCAACCATAGAAGTTATTATTCAGGAAGGCAAAGAAAGGTCTTTATCTACTATATATTTGAGAATATGTCTGTTAGATCAATAACTCCTCCTAAAAACTAGGATCACCAAATTCAGTATGCACTTCCTCTTATCATAACTTTAAAGCATAGTATGGGTTTGATTGTGCTAGGAAAATGGGATGTGCCTAAAATGGGATTGCTTCTCAGAAAACCATACAGAAAAAAGACAGTATCACCAGCCAAGTAAAAGTGGATGATTAGAGGATCCCTCCTTCTCCTCTCCACCCCATCCAGGATTGCCCCAGACCTCAGTCTCCACCTCCCAGGAGCATTTTAGGGAGGGTGGAAGGGATGAAGTTCCCTCTCTCCTCTCTCTGATTCATAGGGGAACATTGCTGGCTGTTCCCTTTGTCAAGGAGCACGGGAAAGTGCACAATTTGCTGCATTCCTCATTCTGACACAGGAGGCAGATGAACCTGGACCTGAGCAAGTCAGGGGACATGTTTCCCTCTTCTGGCTGTGCCTACTGTAGCTGCATTGGCTATGAAGAGGTGCTTTTCACCTGACCCCAAGCTGCTGCAGTGAAACAGGACTGGGGTAGCCTCTCTCCTCAGGGAAGCCTGAGTACGAATCTCACACCCCCTAGAGTTAAGGACCCGAGCAACACCCAGTAAATCTTCCAATCTTTCTCTCTATATAAAAAGAAGTTTCCTGTTGGACAAACAGATGTCATCAGTGTCCTCATGCCACCGCCACTGCCCACTCCCACCTGCTTGCTATGGCTAGTCTCAGCACTGTCCTCTCTAACCATGGGCTGCTCTAGCTCCTGCTTAATGCCCAGTGGGACTGTGCCACTGGGGGGGACAGGAGTGCTGCTGCTGGGGCTGAATCTCATCCACCATCCAAACCCAAACTCCCATCCGCCAGGCTGCACCAGGTCCCCTCCACCATTCAAGCCCAACCCCCACCCCCTCCAGCCCAGACCGAGTCTCCTCTGCCATCTGACCCTGACTCCGCCCCAGGCTGCCTGCATCTCCTCTGCCACCTGAATCCAACCTTCCATACCCCTGGGCCACTCCAATCCCCCACACTCCGCCCGAGGTCCCCTCTGCCATCCGAGCCCAAACTCCCACCCCTTCCAGGCCACACTAGGTCTCCTCTGTCATCGAAACCTAACCCCTCCACCCCTTCCGCATCACACCAGGTCCCCTCTGCCATCCGAGCCTTGCTCCCCAAGTTCCCTCCCCGCCATCCAAGCCTTGCCCCTCCAAGTCCCTGCCACCATCCAAGTCCAATCCCCCACCCCCTGGGCTGCCCCACATCCCTTCCACCATCCAAGCCCGACCCCCCAAACTCCCCTGGGATGCACTGGGTCTCCCTCCTTATTCAAGTGACTCCCCACCCCTCGCAGGTCACTTCGTGTCCCCTCCACCATCTGAGTCTGACCATCCACCGCCTCAGGACACCCCACATCTCTGCAATCCAAGCCCAATCTCCCCTCCAGCCCCCTCCTCCCTGCCACTGAGACTCTGCACCCTTAGCCCACTCCTGCCCCCTCCCCCTGGCCAGACACCTACACCCAGAGAGAGGGGGGTTGGTGAGCATAGTGAGCAGGGAGGGCATTTTTAGAAACATAAAAATTTTAAAATCAATTTAATTTTCAAAAGTAGTTAAGTCACTCAGGAACCAAAATCCCATTAAGGCTCATTGTGATTTGTTTTATGTACTCTGAAAAATGTTACCTAGTGTCTTTTCATAATATTATTAGACAAAGAGACATCCTGAGAAATGAACAAAACAAATGATAGGTGAATCAATTCTTAAGTGAGGCTTACATACTACAGTGATGAGCGTTATAGAAATGTAAAGATAAAATACAAAATAAAATGTTTCTCTCCATTGACCTCAACCCAAATTCTAGCTGTACAGAGAGATACTATTATAGTATTTCTCACTCATATAACCATCTTTTATCCTGAAGGCTTCCCCGGCATTTCACTAGCTTTGTATACACAATATTACTGAAAAGCAATCCCCTCTAAATTCACAAAAGTAGGAGATTTTTGCAAAGGACATGGGGACACGCCAACTCTAAGAAATTCCATGGGTCTTTAATTCTCACACAGAGCAGACAGGAACTCAGTTTTTTAAGATCTCATATAAAAATACATCATACACTACTAAGCCAAAAACCTTGGATAAATGAGCTGAAATAGTATTCAGTTTAAAGCTCACTCAACTACATCTTAGAACTTTTTGAGGTTACTCATACACATTTTAGAAATCAGCCAAAATCAATGGAGTTGTACCCGTTTCCACCAGGATTGAATGTGGACCAGTGTGCACTCCGTGCATCATCAGCAATCCCTGGAGGTCGAAGATGATCTTTTTTACAGGCTGTATTTGTATGGGTCCTTTGGTGACTGAGGAGTTTGATCCTTGGGCCATAGTCTCATTGGCAGATGTTGCAGTAAGTGTTGGGAGATAAAGTTGAGCCACAATTAATGCATGACAGTTGTTTTTCCTTTCTTTTCTGGAGATTTTCTGGGACCAGGGCAAAACAGTTTTCTACCACAGGGGACACTCTCTGACAAATGTTCACCAGTTATCCCTATCCTGGGCTGTTGTCTCCCAGGGTGTGGTGGGACAATGCCACATTGCTTGATGTTTATCTTGAGGATGTCTTTAAAGCATTTCTTTTGGCCTTTTTTGCTTTTTTCCTTTGGAAAGCTGGTCATATAGCAGTTATTTTGGTAACTGTAGATCAGCCATGTACACAAATGCTGGCTCCACCTCAGACAGTGCTGAAAAATCAGGGCCGCAACATAGAAGATGCTGGCCTCTGTGAGGACAATAACATTAGTGCAAAAGCCTCCCACTTTATGTTGAGGAACTTCCAAAAAATTGCTTGAGCTGGCGTACCAGGTTTTTCAAGTGTTTTCTATTGGTCATCTAAGTCTCACAGCCACAGAGGAGAGTTGGGATTGCCACTGCTTTAAAAACGAAACAAAGTCTAGCATGTGTTCCGATGTTGTGATTGTTGAACACCATGGCAAGGCAGGAACAAAAGATTCTGTGCTGAATCTCCAAATCCAAGCCTGCGCTCTGTGAGAGATGGCTCCCAAGGTACACAAAACAATCTACATTTTCCAGCTCTTCTTTGTAAATTTAGATTTTCCTTGCAGCGTTTGATGATTGACCAGGAACTGGCTGGTGGAGAATTTTGTTTTGCTGGTGTTCAGAGTTAGTCGTAGGCTTTTATATGGTTCAGAGAAGTACTTGAGGGTTCTTTCTAGATCCTCCTTGAAAAATGCGATAGCACAAGCATTTACATACTGGAGTTTGATTACAGTTGCTGATATTTCTTTAGTTCTGACATGGAGACAAGAAAGGTTGAAGAAGTTGCCATCAGTCTGATATTGAAAGCACATGTCCTGTGGTAAACAATCTTGGGCTAATATATTCATAGCTGTTAAGAAAATGGAGGGAACCAGTACCCTCTATACTTCACAGGATAGAGACAATCATTTGGTCATGAAGGAAATTTACAATGGTGATAAATGTGCTTGGACAGCCAAACTTTGAAATGATTTCCCACAGAGCCTTATGTTGACAAAATCAAAAACTTTGGTCAGAATGACGAAGACCCTGAACAGCTCCTGGTGATGTTCCTGACGTTTTCCTTTAATCTGCCTGGCTGTGAAAATCATGTTGGTGGTGCCTTGATGGTTCAAACCCTCACTGGGACTCTGGAAGTACTTCCTGTGAAAAGGGCGGCAGGCAATTCAGTAAGATTCTTGCAAGTATCTTTCCAATAATAGAGAGGAAAGCAATACCTTATTAGTTGACATATCAACTCTGTCTCCCTTTTAGAAAACGATGATGATGACAGCATTGCATAAATCAGCAAGAATTTCTTTGGTGTGTCAGATTTTAAGGAGCAGCAAAGGAAACTTTTTGTCGGTGTTTCTCCCCACCCATCACACACTACTTTCAGTACTTCAGATAGTAAGCTATCAGGACCTGGTGCTTTATTGTTCTTCATTTGTTGAATTGCTCTGCAGACCTCCTCCATTATCTGAGTGGGAAAGAGGTTCCCAGGCTACGTGCTAAGGGATGGAGTTGATAGTGTATAGAAGCTTTTAGCAGTATTCCAGTGCTCCTTGATGCATTCGTTATCTTTAAGAAGGGTACTATCAACCTCAGAGAACTTCCAAACACTACTCAGCAAAAATGTTACCATATGCATACCTTTCAAGACAAGTGTCAAAAAAAAATTGGGAAGCTCTAAAACAGGACCATCCATGAGGTTTGCAAGGAATCCACCTGCCTAGCTACCCACCACCTTCCAGGGCTGATTTGGCATCAACAACATTGAGATTACAGCCCTTTTGGATCAGAACAGAAAAGCTTTCTGTGACTGGCAAAACCAACCACTATCGAGTCAGAAGCAGAGCCCTTTCCATCAGCTCAAAGCTGAAGTTCAAAGAAGGATGCAAGAAATCAAAAACAAATGGTAGAAGAAAAAAAATCCAAATATTCACTGACAGATATGATATATGGATTTTTTGTGCGATATAGATCTGGTATGGACTAAGATCCTATGGCCTTGCAAGGCACTCAACTAAGAGTGGTGGATGCTGAATGTCATAAAAACTAGGATAGATCTTTAAGTTGTAGACATGTAGATTTCCCAAACATTTTTAGATGGAATCTTTTAAAATCAAGTTTCCACCTGTGATATCAAAGAATCAAACAATAAGAGACAAAGTTCTTGACCAAATTATAGGTTAGACTTTGGATTTGTAGAAAGAGTTTGTTCAAATATAATACATTTGTTACATAATTTTCCAAGTTGGACTTGGTTTGCAGACAGAGATCACTACACCCAGTGGTGAAAAATGTCATGTTTCTCACATCAGAAATCAGTTATTCTCATATTGACTATTATTTTTATTCTCTTTCCATTGATTTACAAAATGGAATCATTTGTAAGCATCCTCCTGCTTTGTTGTTCATTCTCATGCTAATGTGCTAGCCAATATAAACAGGAATCTCTGCCCACTAATATTTCCAGAAACACCAATCTTGGGGGAAGAGAACTTGCCATGCTTACATTGTTTTTCCTATGGAACACTCTGTAACACAGTGGTCCCCAACCTTTAGAGGCTCCCGGGCGCCCGGGGGGTGGGGCCACTCAGGCGCCAGGCGTCCGGGGGTTGGGGCAGCACATCCTATGGCACACCAGGGGCGGGGATGCCCTTGCACCCGGCGCCGGCATGTGCCCCAGGGCCGGGGCTGGGGCCGCCCGAGCGCCGCGCACCAGGCGCCGGTGCGTGTTGCACGCCTGGGGCCGGCATCTCCAGTGCGCCGCGCGCCGGGGGCGGGGCCGGCCCAGGTTGTTGGCGGGTGCACACAAATGCCCCGGCGGGCGCCACCGCATTGGGGACCACTGATGTAACACATCACTACGCTTCTTACAGAACTTCTACATGTAATCACCAGTTTCAGACAGAATATTTGCAGATCAGAAGCTCTGCACCTCGGAGCCCAGTTATGAACAGTCATACCAGGACTGTAGAAACGGAACAAAGATGGCCTTTCTCCAAACAATCTATGTTCAAGTCTACACTGGGATCTACTACACTGCGCGCGCACACACACACACACACACACACACACACACACACACACACACACACACTGTGTAAACTTCAGTGCTGTAAAGCATCAGTATGAACCTGGCTGCCAGCACAGTTAGCTACTCTCTTTGCAGAGGTGGTTTATATTGAGCACTGGAAGAGCTCTCTCTTCCAGCACTCCAACCAGGGTCAGACTTTCAGATTAAGTATTGCCACTGTTGTGCTTTAAACTGTTAAGTGCAGACAGAGCCTAAGTAACATGAGATTAAGAAAAGCTCATTCATTCTCTTATATCATTTCATATTTCCTATTTTAATCTAATAATTCACAGACCATGTGGATGTGCTCCAATAAAGCCTTCAAAATACTACTTCCTATTCCACTTACACAGTGCCTTCTATACAAAGAAGCTCTTAAAGCCCTTTATATATCTTAATTGACACAATGAAGTGACACTCGGCCGTAAAGTTTTATTAAACTGATTTAAAATGTGTCTTATGGCACTGCCTCAATACAAATAGATAGTAATGAACAATAATTGATGTTTCAGAACATGAACCATCCCAGTGAGGTATTATAGCTATCAAACCCATATACTCATCACTGAAATACAAATTTGGGAAAAACAACGGTTCAGCAGAACAAAATGTCAGTATGTAACTATTTAGGACAGGAAGTGAATCACAGAATCATGGAATCATAGAGCTGGAAGAGACCTCAGGAGGTAATCAAGTCCAGCCCCCTGCCCAAGGCAGGACCAATCCCAACTAAATCAACCCAGCCAGGGATTTGTCAAGCCGAGACTTAAAAACCTCTAGGGATGGAGACTCCACCAGCTCCTTAGGGAACCCATTCCAGTGCTTCACCACCTTCCTAGTGAAATAGTTTTTCCTAATGTCCAACCTAGACCTCTCCCATTGTAACTTGAGACCATTGCTCCTTGTTCTGCCATTCGTCACTACTGAGAACTGCCTTTCTCCATCCTCTTTGGAACCTCCCTTCAGGAAACTGAAGGCTGCTATCAAATCCCAAATCACGCTTCGCTTATGCAGACTAAACAAACCCAAATCCCTCAGTCTCTCTCCTCATAGGTCATGCGTGCCAGCCCCCTAATCATTTTGGTTGCCCTCCACTAGATCCTCTCCAATGCATACACATCCTTTCTATAATGAGGGCCCAGAACTGGACACGATACTCCAGATGTGGCCTTACCAGAGCCAAATAAAGGGGAATAATCACTTCTCTGGATCTGCTGACAATGCTCCTCCTAATGCTTCTTAGTATGCCTTTCGCCTTCTTGGCTACAAGGGCACACTATTGACTCATATCCAGCTTCTCATCCACTGTAATACTCAGGTCCTTTTTGCAGAATGGCTACTTAGCCATTTAGTCCTCAGCATGTAACAATGCTTAGGATTCTTCCGTCCCAAGTGGAGGATTCTACACTTGTCCTTGTTGAACCTCATCAGATTTCTTTTGGCCCAATCCTCTAATCTGTCCAGATCACTCTGGACCCTATCCCTGACCTCCAGCATATCTACCTCTTCCCCTAGCATAGTGTCATCTGTGAACTTGATGAGGGTGCAATCCATCCCCTCATCCAGATCATTAATAAAAATGTTGAACAAAACTGGTACTAGAATAGATCCTTGGGGTACTCCTCTAGAAACCGACCGCCAACCTGACATCAAGCCGTTGATCACTACCTGTTAGGCCCAACGGTCTAGCCTACTTTCTATCCATCTTACAGTCCATTTATCTAATCCATACTCCCTTAACTTGCTGGCAAGAATATTGTGAGAGACTGTAACAAAAGCTTTGCTAAAGTCAAGGTATATCACACCAACTGACTTTCCCATATCCACAGAGCCAGTTACTTCATCATAGAAGCTAATCAGATTGGTCAGGCATGACTTGCACTTTGTGAATCCATGTGGACTATACTTAATCACTTTCCCCTCTTCCAAGAGCCTCAAAATGGATTCCTTGAAGATCCCCTCCATGATTTTTCCGGGGACTGAGGTAAGGCTGACTGGTCTGTAGTTCCCTGGATTGTCCTTCTTCCTTTTTTTTAAAAGATGGGCACTCTCATTTGCCTTTTTCAAATCATTCAGGATCTCTCCCAATCTCCACAAGTTTTCAAAGATAATGGCCAAAGGCTCCGCAATGACATTTGCCAACTCCCTCGGTACCCTTGGATGCATTAAATCCAGACGCATGGATTTGTGTATGTCCAGCTTTTCTAAATAGTTCCTAACTTGTTCTTTCCCTACCAGGGGCTATCCACCTCCTTCCCATACTGCGTTGCCTAGTGCATTTGTCTGGGAGCTGACCTTATCCATGAAGACACAGGCAAAGAAAGCATCGAGTACTTCAGCTTTTCCCACATCATCATGTCACTAGGTTACCTCCCTCATCCAGTTAGGGCCCCACACCTTCTCTGACCACCTTTTTATTGCTAACATGCCTGTAGAAACCTTTCTTGTTACCCTTCATATCCCTTGCTAACTGCAATTCCAGATACGCTTTTGCCTTCCTGATAATTTCCCTGCATTCTCAAGCAATACATTTATACTCCTCCCTAATCGACACTACTTGTAAGCTTCCTTTTTGTGTTTAAGCTCACACAGTAAGCCAATCAGGTCACCTACCATATTTGCTTTTCTATCTGTGCATCGGGATTGTTTTTTTCCTGTGCCTTCAATAAGGCTTCTTTAAAATACTGCAAGCTCTCCTGGACTCCTTTCCCCGTCATGTAAACATCCCAGGGAATCCTGCCCATCAGTTCTCTGAGAGAGTCAAAGTCTGCTTTTCTGAAGCCTGGGGTGTGTAGTTTGCTAGTCTCCTTTCTTCATTTGGTCAGGATCCTAAAATCTACCATCTCATGATCATGGCTCGACAAATTATGGAAAACCCTACTCACCAGACAAAAAAGGGACTCGCCATCCTACCCCCCCCCCCCCCAAAAAAAGTGTTATTTTAATGTCATAAATTCCTAAGAAGAAGAAGAATGGTAATTACTAATAAGTTATTAATAAATATCACCCAAGTTATTAATAAATATCTTATAAACCTCTATGTTTTCCCCCTGATGCCATGTCTCCTCCCCTTGCTCCATCAGCTCCCCTGGTGCCTGCTGCCCCCCAACCTCTTAGCCTCCTCTGCTGTCCTGACTCCTGCCCTTCTCACTGCTCTCAGCCTTCCTAAGACCTGCCCCCCTCCACCAGCCCTTCTCTCCCCCCTGTGCCCACTCCTCCAGTAGTCCCACTCTGTTCATGTGAGCTACTCCTCCTCATCCCCGCTCCTAACACCTTCCTCTACACACCTGCCCTGCCTCTCTCCTCTGGTGCTGGTCCCTCCCCTGCAGGTGTCTGTCCTTCTGCTTCACCCCCAGAATCCCCTGGTACCTGCACCTTCCCTTACCCCTGCACCCTCCTGGTGCCTCCCCCTTCCCTCACTGCCCCTGCCCTCTTTGCCCTCTCTTTCCCTGATGCCCACCCCCTCACCACTCTTTGCCCCCATTCCCCTCATGCCCCTGTGCCCATCCCAGCCTTCCTCATGCCAACCCCTTCTTTCAAGCCTTCTCCCAGTACTTCCCCCTCCAGTCCCCAGTGCCTTTACCCTCTCCTCTCCCAGCATCAATCACCTTGTTCCCCCCTCCCACTGACACCTCCCCTCCTGCTCTTTTCCTCATTTTCTGCACTTGGCCCCCTGAGATTTGTCTCTCCTACACCCCTGTCCCTTGGTGCCTTTCCCTTTCTTCTTCTTCTCCTGACCTCCTCCCCTCTCTTCCCCTCCTCTCCCCTCAGCACAAGCCCCTTCTCCATATTTTTCCCCTCCCCTCCCGTCCCCCCAGGCCAGCCCAGCCCCTTCCCCTCCCCCAGGGCCAGCTCTAGGTTTTTTGCTGCACCAAGCAAAACATTCCCCCCCCCCTTTTTAGCCCTATAAATAGCAAATAGCATATGCATTCAATTTTTCCATAAAGGCAAAGGCTCTTCAAGTGAACTCCCCCTTTCACTGCTGCTGGGTCACAGCAGCCTTTTCCCTGCCCTGTCCAGCCCCTCCCGATGGACAAGCGCCCCTCTCTCCCGACCCACAGGGGGAGCAGGGTGCAAGGACATCACAGAGCCAGAGGGGTGCAGGGAACAGTGGGGGTGTACAGGGGTGGTGCGGGGAACGGGAGGCACAGAGAGACGCAGGTATTGAGGGGATCAGGATGTGGTGGAGGCACGGGGAATGGGACACGGGGAACAGGAGGAGCAGAGGAATCGGGGTCTAGGGGCAGTGCAGGGAACGGGCAGCATAGAACTGGGGGGGCAGGGATCAGGGGGCGCAGGGTGCAGGGTGCAAGGGCGGTGCAGAGCCAGAGAGTCGCAGGGAAGAGGGAGAGCAGGGGGCCTGGGTTGCAGGGGCGGTGTGGGGAATGGGCAACGCAGAGACAAAGGGGTGTGGGGTGGGTGCAGCGAGCCGGGAGGTCGACAGGGAGTGGTCTCTCGCCGGCGAGGGGGCTGGGGCCATGGCAGGACTGGAGCCGGCGGAGCAGGGCAGGGCCCGGCTGCGTCGTGCACCGCAGCCAACTCTCATGGACACGCGGCCAGAGCCAAGCTGCTGGCATCCAGTCCTCTGGCTCGCGCTCCGCCTCCTCACGCCGGAGCTAACACAGGTACCCTGGTGGCAAGAATCACCACACTTCCCCCTCCCCGGCGGCACTCTGCTCCTCCGCCAGCCGGCAGATCAGATGAGGCCGCACCACCCATAGTACGGGCTTCAGCCAGCCCGTCACAATGGCCCACTGGGCCAGTCCGCCTCTGCACTCATCAGCTGGTAAAATCTATTCGTCACAGGCGAGCGGGCAAGTGTATCTGTCGAGCCCTGCTCATGATCACTGCTTCCCAGGCTGTCACCAACCTCTACTTCCCCTACTAGTTCCTCCTTGTTTGAGCAGCAGGCCCCTGGTCGGTTCCTTCAGCACCTGTACCAAGAAGTTACCCCAAACATTCTCCACAAACTTCCTGGATTGTCTGTGTACTGTTGTATTGGCCTCCCAACAGATGTCAGGGTGATTAAAGTCCCGAATGAGAACCAGGGCCTGCGATCTGGAAGCTTCTCTCAGCTTGTCTACCTCATCCACCTGATCCAGTGATCTATAGCAGACACCAACCACAACATCAGCCCTGTTGCTTCCACCCCTAAACTTAACTCTTAGACTCTCAACAGGCTTTTCTCCCTCTATATATGGGAACTCTGAGCAATCATACTGCTCTCTTACATACAATGCAATTCCTCCTCCTTTTCTCCCCTGCCTGTTCTTCTTGAACAGTTTATATCCTTCCATGGCAGTGCTCCAGTCATGCAAGTCATCCCACTAAGTCACCGTTATTCCAATCAAATCATAATTCTTTGACTAGTCCAGGGCTTCCTGTTTGTTTCCCGGACTTCTCACATTTGTGCACAAACACTTTAGATAACCATTTGATTGCCCTACCGTCTCCATTCAAGTCAGGGGTCCTCCTTTGTTGCTCGTTCCTCGTGTTTCTTCCCGGTATCTGACTTCCTCACCTACCTCAGGGCTTTGGTCACCGTTCCCCAACGAATCTAGTTTAAAGCCCTCCTCACTAGGCTTGCAAATCTGCCCATGAAGATGCTCTTTTCTCTCTTCATTAGATGGATCCCATCTCTTCTTAACAATCCTTGTGCCCGGAACAGAGTCCCATGGTTGAAGAAACCAAAGCCCTCTCTCCGACACCACCTGCACAACCATGCATTTACTTCCTCAATTTGTCGATCCCTTTTCCTTCAACCAGAAGGATGGACGAGAACAGCACTTACACTTCAAATTCCTTGATCCTTCTTTCCAATGCTACATAATCTGCAGTGACTCGCTCAAAGTCATTCTCGGTCGTATTGTTAGTTCCTACATGGAGCAGCAGGGAAGGGGTAGTGATCCGAAGGTTTGATCAGTTTCGGAAGACTCTCGGTCACATCCTGAATGTGAGCTCCTGGTTTGCAGCACACTTCTCGAGATTGCGTGGTCTGGACGGCAGATGAATGACTCAGTCCCTCTTCTTCTTTTGGGGGTGGTGGTCATGGAACCACCATCCCTAGGATTACGCATCCCATGCCTTTCGGTAGATGTGGTTCCCTTCTGATTTCTTCCCTGAGAGATCCCTGCCAAAGCATTCTCCACCACAGTGCCTGTGGAGAGAGCTTGAAAGCAGTTACTTACATCTACAGGAATGGGGGATACCTGAGTTGACCTTCTTCTTCTTCTTCTTCTTCTTCTAGAGGTTACATGCTTCTAGTTTTCTTCCTTGTCCTATACTTCCCTCACTGGCTCTTCAGCCTGCTGTGGCTGCAGAATTAAATGCTGCCTTCTATCGAGGAAGTCTTCTTCATCCTCTCTGATGGAACGTAGGGTCGATACTTTGGCCTCAAGTCCTCTAATTTTTTCTTCCAAAATGGTGACCAGCTTGCACTTAGTGCAGATGAAATCCCTTCTTTCTTCCAGGATGAAGACAAACCTTGCACATGCTGTGCAGGTAACAACAGCAGACCTATCACCATCCATAACTGCCTTCCTTCTGAGAGATTCCTCAGATGTTATTAAATGCCTCCTTGAAGGGCAGGAGATAGAAAAGAAAAAAAATTTCTTCAAGGAAAAGAGCACCAAATACTACAGGGGTCTCCAGGGTGAATTCCCAGGCAAACTCCCATGTTGGCTGCTCCGCCCCTGGGCGCATGGTGCATGCGCAGCCCCATCGCACTGTGCACCTTACAGCTGCAATTGGGCATGCGGTGCCTGATTACAGCTCTAAGAGAGGCCACACAGTCCCTGGCCCTGTGTGCGTGACGCCTGATGGCAGCTCTAAGGGGCGCCACGTGGCCCCCAGCCCCGGGTGCGCAGTGCCCCTTACAGCTGCCATCAGGTGCCCCCCATAGGTTGGCACCCCAGCTAGTCCCCCCTTAATTCGGCCCTGACAACAGGGATCTTGGTTTTACATTACATTCTAAAGATAGCACCTCTAGCAGTGCTATACTCTTGAAGACAATCAGAGGACACTAATTCAATACTGATTCAGAGTGAAAGCACCACCTATTCAAGCACCAAAGCTATTTCATTAAACTTCTTCACTAGGACTCTGTCTACAATACACAGCTTTTAGTGATCGTGTCATTAAAAGTTGGGCAGTGTAAATGCAGTTTATTGGCAATTTTGCAGACAAAATATTTCTGCACCGATAGGGTTCTAGTGGTCAACTGGAGAGCAGTCCTGCTGACAATGAGCCATTTACACTGCCACTTGCCTTGGCAAAACTTTTGTCTTTTGGAGGGCAGGAGGGGTAAGTATCTGGGAGCAACAAAAGATTTGTCATTCAACTGGCAATGTAGACAAAGCCTTGGTCTTTCTTAGGCGTTATTTACATGCAGAGGTGTCCAATCCAGAGGCTGGTTCAGGGCAGCTCCAAGCAGCAGCCTGATCTGTTCCCCCATCTCACAGAGCGGTTGCTCTGCTTCACAGTGGCAGGAAAAAGCAGATCAAACTAGCCCCAGTCCACTCTACTCGGCTCTCCCCAAGCAATATGGCTGGGAGCTGGTCTCAGGCATGCAGAGTGCAGTGGGCTGATGCCAGGTTGCTCCATTTCCAGACACTTCAGTGAGTGGCAGGGGAGCCCCTGAACCATGCTGCAGGCACCTGCCTCTCCTTCCCCCGTAAATCTGCAGGTTGCATCACTTAGGGAAGGGGCTTCAGGGAAAGGGTACAATGTGAACAGGATGCTGCAAGAAGAGGCAGGGTGAGGGCAGAGCAGGCATAGAGCTTGAGGGAAGGGTGGAGTGGAGAACAGCTCAGGGACAGAAAGGGGTGGGCTAGGGCCAGGACTTAGGCCTGTACCATCCCTAGGGGCAATGCTGTCACACAACAACTTTTATCGTGTAAATGCTGTTTGTCAGAACTTTTGCCAACAAAAAATTTCCACCTCCCAGGAGGGGCATGAGAAGAGCTTTCGGGCCCACGGAAGCACTGTTTACAATAGCACTTGAGGGCTTTTGTCTTTTGTGGGGAGATGGGGGGAGTTAAGTACCTGAGAATGACACAAGCTTTGTTGCTCAATTGCCAGAACAGACAAAGCCTTAGAGAATTCCCCTCAAAGCACTGACAACCTGGATAAGCTTTTGAGCAGCTCACAACACAAGATGAAATAACCATTTAGCTTTGAAAAAAAAAGTTGCTCAACTATGAGCTTTACAGTATTGCTTTCCAAGTTAAAAATGTATTTGCAGTTAGCCGTACTGGTGTCATTTGACTGGGAGGACAGGTGTTTGATACCTGTGAGCATTCATCTTACTTCCAAGAGACCATTTAGGGATCATCTAGACAGCAACGCTATTTCGGAATACCGGAGTATCCCAAAATAGCTAACCCATATATTCACAGCAAGCCCAATATTTAGGGCTCACTATTCTAACGTCTCTTTAAAGTTCATTCTATGAGGAGTAAGACGTTTCAGAATAGCGGGTTATTTGGAAATTTGGCACTGTGTAGACATTGAAATAAGATACGCAATTTGCATAGCTCAAATTGCATATTTTATTTCAAGTTATGGTGCAGTGTATACACACCCTTATAGAGCTATGTGATTCACAACTTGATCAGCACAATTGTCAATAAGGTTTTTCTCCTTTTTCATTTACGAACTCCTTCTCCATGCCTCCTCCCAGATTCTGTTATCACATGTGCCTACAAGCATATTTTGGCACTTACACTGAATTAGTATTTCAAAGCAATATGGAACTATATAGAGTTAGTTCAATAAAATCAAAATAACTTACCCACTAATAGCTTCACATCTCTGACAGTGAAATCCCGGTCCGGCATTCTATAATTAGCAAAAAATAAGTGTTAAATGCTTTCAATATCAACACATGATAATCTTTTCTTTGCCAGGATAAAATGAAAATAAGATTATGTTGTTATTTGAGGATATCGCGATGCAGTATACAAATGGTTCTTACTAGCAGGGATCAACCATGATTTATCTGAGCAGAGTAACCGGATTTTTATTTTTTGAGGGGTAAAGACAAGGAGAACTATCAACACTTTGGGGAGTCTTAGCATCTATCTATTTACTTTGATCTGCTTAGGTTCAAGTACCCATTCTGCAGATACTTAATGATGCCCTGTCTCACCCACTCCTTCCTTTCTCCTTTTTTTCTTTTTCTCCCCCCTCTCCTATTTATTTCAAGTTTTCATATCCTTTACTCATAACTCCGGTCATCTGAAGAAGTGGGCTATGCCCACGAAAGCTCATGATACCATCTACATGTTTTTTTAGTCTATAAAGTGCTACCAGACCATTTGTTGTTTTTTTCTGTAACAGACTAACTCGGCTACCCCCTGAAGCTTTTGGGGGTCATTTTGTTGAGCACAAATACCAAAATACTGTCTCCATAATTGGAGAGTCTGAACAGGATTCCTGATAGCAGCAACTACATGTGGTCAGGTCTTTTCATAAAACACAGTCTACATTTATATTGCACTTTCCTGCTGACCATCTCAAGCACTTGCAAACAATTAACCTTCACAATATCCCTATGAAGGAAAAATTAAGTGTTGTCTTTTTCGTTTTGTTATTTAGATTTTCTCTGCAAAGGCCCCACAGATGTGGAATTCACTCTCTCCCTTGTCTGAAATGGAGATAAGCTGTTAATCTTCATTTGCAAGTCTCCTATTTTTTTACACAAGAACTTGAAAAGGAGGAAGAGGAAAACTGTTTGAGGACAAAGGAGATTTAAGGCAACTATTTTAAACTGGAGTACTTGACCCGTACTCACAAATACTGTAAATATAAGGCACCTAGTCGTTATGGATGGGTGCCCTTCTTAACATTTTTATAAATAATTGTAAACAAATATAACCAGGTCTGACTAAGAAGCAAGTGGGCAAACACAGTCTACTGAGACATGAATAATATTTTGAAATGGTCAAGCTGGAGGAATACCTTCCTTCCCTTAAAAATTAAGCTATATGCTCAGCATTTCGAAGACGATTCCTATAATGGTTTTAATATCCTGTGCCAGAGTGAGAATGCCACAATACCAAATGCAAACTGGTTGGTCAATGTTGTGGAACCTGTTCTGTGTTACATTTACATCTATCAAGTCCAGCTTTAATTTACACCACCTCCACTAATTGCTCATACCTCTTTCCATAAGCTGCCACAAAAGCAAAAATACCCGCTGTTCCTATTCTACCCACCATAGATACTGAACGCAAGCTTTACATAATTTTGACTGAATTGCTTCTGTACTGTGGCACAAATTGCAGCTTTGTAGGTTTCCAGCACCATCAAGGCCATCAGTAAATACCATCTATGTGTTAAGTCTGATTTTTAAATCCAGAAGGTCAGCAATGGGGTTATGTGGAGGGAGGGTATAACCACTACTTTTTTTTTGCATTATCCTTTTCATTTATGTTGCACTTGGTAGCAGAGGATTTCAAAGTGCTTCAGAAGCTTTGAGGCCATGTCTGTGCTAGCTATATCTACACTAGACACCTTATAACAGCATAACTGTACTGCAGCTACTGCACCACTATAAGATGAAAGGCCTTACATGTTGCCACTCTATGATGACAGGGGCTCTTTCACTGGCATAATTAAACCACCCCAAAGAGCAGTGACATAGTTATTTCATCAGGAGAGCAGGGCTGAGATCAGATTGTCCACACTGATACTTCTGTCAGCAAAACTTTTGTCACTCAAGGGCATGAAAAATAAAAACACCCCTGAGCAACATAAATTTTGCCAGCATAAATGCTTGTCTGGATAGCTAATGCTGCTCATTAAGATGTTTATTTTATGTCGAAGTGAGATCTCTTGCCTGCCAGCATAACACAGCTATACGAGCACTCTTACACCAGCATAGCTACAGTGAAACAGCTCTGCCTCTGCCACTGTAAGATCGTAAGTGTAGACACTGCCTGAATTAATCAAACTCACATAAACATATGAGATTGCTAAAGGCTATACAGCCCCTCCAGGGGTAGAACACAGTTTTACAGAAATACTATGCAACAGTTTAGAGCAGAGAGAAACAACAACTGGATCCAGCAGAAACAGCAGGAGAAATTAGGGAGGCAAAATGTAATTATCTGACTTGGAATCTGGCCTAGCATTAGGGTTAAATGCTAACATAAAATATCATTCTTGGGATCTCTTCTGACTGTAAGTGGTCAGTAAAACATGTCACCTCCAGCAAAAGAGTACCCACATAATAATGATGTTTATTGATGCAGACACATGGAGTAGAATGGCAACTATCAATCACTAATATTTGTTCCTGAAGCACGTCGGTGGTTCCTTAGAAAGGTCTCCAATTTATGTACAGACCTGCGCCAAGACTGGTTAGCTTCTGAGTTCTGATTAATTGCAGAACAATGTGGTAGGGTAGATGGTTAAAAAAGTCAATATTTCCTTTCAGACAACTCTCTCTCTCCAGCTTACAATCATCTTACAATTGCCAATGATCAAAGGAGTGTCTAATTGTTCCAAACATCTCCCTAAGCAAGACAACTGCTACTAAAAGATCATGACATATATTTCCTACTTCTGACCACTAGAAATAACAGCTCATCGTGGTTGGAAATATGAAATGGATTCTTAATAATCTCATCAATTACCACATTTCCTGCTCTTCAAGAGCATGACCATACTCAGCAACAGAATTGTTCATCTACAGTACTTTGCAGATCGGCCAGCCACAGGCATGCAAGCTGACATGCAAGCTGACTTTAACAGTAAACAGAATTTCAAGTACATAGCAACAACTATTTTTAAATCTCACATAGATCTAAAACTATTTTTTACAGTGTTAGTATTAGCACATTGGAGAGACACACAATATATCTATTCATCTCAACGTGTCTGGCACACTGCATATAGTAACTATTTCATCTACCTAACTACTAAAATCCAGTCCCCCTGGGGCAGGATACAGCAATGCTACACAAGAGTTTGGGACAGGAAGCAAATAACACTGCATAAAACTGTCGGGAGAATGTAGGTCAAAAAATGTGATTACTTAAATGTGAATTGGGTGAAGACAATGCAGCTACAATTTTGACTCTAATTTGTCAAAGATATTTTGGGAATTACAGACAGTGTTGGCAACATAAACTATTATTAATGCTACCCAATGCTTCCCATTAAGATCCTGTTTTCAGTTGCTTATAACTTTGCTGAACTTTAACTGTTTTGATTAGCAGCTGAATTCCCCAAAGATACCATCCAAAATGATCATGATCCAAAACAGAACTGAGCAGGTGTGGCCATGCAATTGCAGCTCTTGGTTGCTATGAATCCAGGAAACTGACCTGAGAGCCACAAGATTGTCTCTCCTATGCTCTCAATGTTCCCTCCTTGAACGTAGGAAGAGAAGAAAAGGAAGCCCTCTGATATGAATGCAGCAGGAACAAGAGATGGGCCTGCAGGTGAAATAGAATGGGAAAAGGAATCTGGAGGACAGAGATGGATGGATACTAGGGATGTTAAATATTGGTTAATTGAATAGTCAAGTAATCTCATGATTTCTTATTGGTTAGTCGACTATTCTGTAGTTCCCAGGGGCAAGGTCACGAGCCAGTGTGCTCTGGCCTCACTCCCGAGAAGCCTCCTGCCACTCAGTGCTGCTACCTCTGTATCAGCGCAGGGTGCCAGATGGGAGCTGATCCATGACAGGAACCAGTTTGAAAACCAGCTCCCCTCACGGACTGGCTGCCTGTAGCCCAGCGCTGCTGCCTCTGATAAAAAGGCAACAGTGCAGGGTGGCAGCAGCCCCTGTCTGGGGAAGTCTGAGCTCCTGGACCCGGTGCAAATCAGAACTGAGCTGGGCTGCTCAGCTCCTAATACACTTTAAATAGAGAGCTGCAGCAGGGGTAGGTCCCCAACTGAGCTGGTCTGCCGGCCAACCTGTTAAAAACATTTACTGATGGGGAGAGAGAGGGAAATGCGTGTAGTCTACAGCATTAACCTATAAGTTTTTGCTTATCAGTTAACTGACTACACTATTACTGGAAACTGGAAACTATTCCTACTGGAAACTCGGACTAGAAGAGATAAAGAGGAGCAGGAATTGGGGCAAAAAAGAAGCCTGAAAGTGCCTGGACAAGGACACTGGGTCTAGGAGCTGGTGAGGGAAATGGGGGAGTAAGGGGACAGGGTCCTGGTAGCCAGTAGGTAAGGGGAGAGATGATATCAGACTCAGAAGTTGAGGGGAGAGACATGGATTGGCTGGACAAGAAGAGCACAAGTGCAGTAGAGGAAAGAAGAGGGAAAAGGCATATCTGACAAGCAGTAGGACTACAGGAGGAAGACTAGCACTGACTGGGCAAAGAGCTAAGTGAAGGAGGTAGGGAAGAACACTGTGACTGAATGAGAAACCACGGGAGGTTTCTGAAAAAGAATGAGGAGCCAGAAATGGAAAACGGACAGAACAGGTACAGGTTGGAGGCAACAGGGCAGAAGGCGTCTCACCTAAGGAAGTGGACAAGAAGTCTCTACCATAGCACACTCCACTCCAGTGCATGGACTGCAACCCAAAATTCTTCTCTCTCACCATTCCTCTGAATACAGCAAATACCTGTGAAACCCAAGGTGAAATGTCCAATCCTCATCTAAAATGCCTGTCTACATAAATAGTGATAGAGATGTAACCGTGTTAGTCTGGTGTAGCTGAAACAAAATACAGGACTATGTAGCACTTTAAAGACTAACAAGATGGTTTATTAGATGATGAGCTTTCGTGGGCCAGACCCACTTCCTCAGATCAAATAATGGAAGAAAATAGTCACAACCATATATACCAAAGGATACAATTAAAAAAAAATGAACACACATGAAAAGGACAAATCACTTTTCAGAACAGAAGGGGGATGGGGGGGGGGGAAAGGAAGGTGAATGCCAGTGAGTTAATGATATTAGAGGTGGGGAAGGGGAACATTTCATTTTTTTTAAATTGTATCCTTTGGTATATATGGTTGTGACTATTTTCTTCCATTATTTGATCTGAGGAAGTGGGTCTGGCCCACGAAAGCTCATCATCTAATAAACCATCTTGTTAGTCTTTAAAGTGCTACATAGTCCTGTAGTTTGTCTACATAAAGAATGACAACCTACTACTGCTATAAATTAGTTTAATAGCTAAAGTGGCAGAGGTCTGTGATGGACTTAAAGCAGGGATGGGAAATCTTTTTCAGGTTGGGGGCTGCTGACCCACAAAAAAAAAAAAAAAAAAAAAAAATCAGTCGGGGGCCACACGTAAGTGAAAAGCAAAAAAGCCCTTGATTGAGAAGGAGAAAAACACTCTCCATATTCCCCTCACACACCAGAGCCTACATGGGCCAAGCCTTACAGATTCTGTGTGCGCCAGCAATGTGGTAGGGCAGCAGGGGGGCTGGAGTGCCAGGGCAGACTCCCCAATGCTGGGAGGGACCCTGAGCCTCAGGAGCAAGATCCAAGTGAGCTGTAGGCAGCCTCCGGCCCCTGGGCCTGAGGTTCCCCACCATGATATAAAGGTTCTAATCATGATGAGAGCTGTAGCAAAAATGTATTATTTTAGTGATGGTATGGAATATGTTTTATGTATAATGATTTGCTCATGAGATCTGTATTCTTCTATTTCTCATGATTGGACAATGTCTGCACTGCAAACTAAGTTGTTCTCTTCTAGTAACTATGTAATCCTTTGCTTGGAATGCTCCGTACATTGTTTGGGGTTAAGTGAAGAATGTGTGAGAAAGTCACCAGGAAGATCCAAATGGTCAAGAAGACTTGAGATACTTGGAGATGAGGAGAGAACATCCATGGTGCCTGAGGCTGGATGAAGGAAGATGAAGTTAGCAGAATAGTCAAGCCTGGGAAATAGGCAGACACTCCCAAAGGTGAGACCACAAACAAAAGATAAATGAAGCCTGACCATACACATCAAAAGCTTCAGGGGGTAGCCGAGTTAGTCTGGAAAAACAGCAAATAATCTGATAGCACTTTAAAGACTAACAAAACATGTAGATGGTATCCTGAGCTTTCCTGGCTGCAACCCAATTCTTCAGATGACATCAAAGGATAACTGTGGGGGAAATATCCTAAGAATAAACACATCAAGGACTGCAGCATGACACTGTAAAACCCACATACTCCAATGGGCAGGGCTTGACGAACAGCGGCGAAAACTGCTCACCAGCCCCGTACTGTGCATGCGCACCACAAATGAATGGGGCATGCGGCTGAAGTCTAGCAGCCATGGGCGAGTAGATTGTATTATTTGTCGAGCCCTGCCAATGGGAACTTACATGTATAAGAAAAGTATCAGAGGGGTAGCCGTGTTAGTCTGAATCTGCAAAAGCGACGAGGAGTCCTGTGGCACCTTATAGACTAACCGAAGTGTAGGAGCTTAAGCTTTCATGGGCAAAGAAAGTGCATCTGACGAAGTGGGTCTCTGCCCATGAAAGCTTATGCTCTTACACTTCAGTTAGTCTATAATGTGCCACAGGACTCCTCACCACTTACGTATAAGAAAAGGTGCTCTTGCCATTAGACTCCTTCAAGCGAAGCCACAGTGGAACCTCAAATTTCAATCAATGAACCCTGACTCCTCACTCAATCTTCCCTAGCCAGTAAGACTTACTTGAGCCATGACAGACTGGTAATTATATCATCTGCAGGACCTATGTGTGTGCATATGCATATGCTGCTTTTTATGTTGTATTTTCAATGGTGTATTGCCCTGAAAAAGATCCCACGTACTTCTTATAAGCACAATGGACCCATATCAACATAATGCCACCTGATGGAATTTCTGTTACTGTTTTTTGTAAAAAACCTAGGAAATTACACACACACACACACACACACACACACACAGAATAAAGAGTACTAAGACTGCAAAGTTGAGCACTTTAAAAATAGAAAATGCCAGAATTAAGATGGCTGTGGAAGCCTGGTTTAGCCTTTTTGTAAGCAAAAATTCTCACAATGCATATGTATATGATCACATATTACATTATATTTACACACACATTAAATACCAACTACTCTTGTAAAAAAGAAACATATATACTTATAAAAGCAAATTTAGATTATATGGAAATATTTTATATTCTGTGGAATAATGTAACATAACAAAAAGTATTTATGTATCTTACTCCTAGCACTGGGAACAAATGTAAGTTGCATTTCTAACATTCTTTTGACAAAGAGGCTGTCAATCCCATACTTCCTTCAATAAATTCTAGTTCTAGCTGACGTGAATCAATGCACATTTTAATAAAAATTATTAGAACCTGGAATTTCCCATAAGAAGCAAATCAATACTCTTGACCAGCTATCAAGTGGGGATTCCCTTCTGGACCCCTCCAGGGGATCATATAGGCCCTAATCTATCAGATTTGATTAGTCCCTGTTTTACTCATCAAAAATTGCCTAATCTCTTTTAAAATCTAGTCCCAGTTCTTTGCTCTGACAGCTTCTGGCTGTGAATTCTATTTATTGGAAGAAACTGCATACATGATGTGCTTAGTGCTGTGGTAGAGGGAAACAGAATAAATAGAGCATTAGTTAGCCAAGTGCATACCCACTAGAAAACAGAAGAGACTCTTATCAGCAACTGATAACAGTGAAAGAAACTGGCTAGTGAAGTCTAGCTATTGGAGACTATTTAAGCTCATCACAGCAGACTGAAGCATATGTGCGCCTTCCCTTTGATCTAGTGATAGAAATGTAGCCGTGTTAGTCTGGGGTAGCTGAAGCAAAATGCAGGACAATGTAGCACTTTAAAGACTAACAAGATGGTTTATTAGATGATGAGCTTTCGTGGGCCAGACCCACTTCCTCAGATCAAATAATGGAAGAAAATAGTCACAACCATATATACCAAAGGATACAATTAAAAAAAATGAACACATATGAAAAGGACAAATCACATTTCAGAACAGGAGAAGGATGCAGGGGGGGGGGGAAAGGAAGGAAGGTAAGTGTCTGTGAACTGATGATATTAGAGGTGGGGAGAGTGGGATGTTTGTGAGTTAATGGTATTAGAGGTGATAATTGGGGAAGCTATCTTGATAAAAAAAACTTTACCTGTGGGATGATAGAGTGACTTCATCACATCACTCTGCATACCAGCCCTGACCACATGACCAATCAATGAAATGGGGGGCAGTGAGTTGTATCCATCCCCACGTGCCCCCTGAACCAGCCCCTGCTTGCCTCTGTGCCCTGCCCACAGCCTGCACAGCCTACACACATCACACGGCTCTGCTCTGTCACCTGGTCTGGCCACAGTGCTTGGAGGCCTCCTGGCAAGTCTCCCCCCTGAGTGAACAGCTCCAGAGTGTGCCAGTGATCCAAGCCAGGCCCCTGGCTCAGGAGTGCTTTCCTGGGAGCTCCATCTCCACATGCCTCCTGAAGCAGTGTCAACCTGCCTTTGGGCCCCATCCACCGCTTGCCTGGCCCAAACATGGGCTGGGCGGCTTTGCTCTGTGCCGCTCAGCCACAGCACTTGGGGGCCACGCTCTCCTGGATAAAGGAATGGAGGCAGGGATATGGGTTAGGGAAGGAGGGGATATAGGAATGGAGAAAGATGGTGGGAGAAGGGATAGACAGTGTGAGGTGGAGTGGTGCAGGGGTTAGGGAGGATGGTGAGTGTAGGAATGGAGTCAGGGGAATCAAAATGAAATACAGGTTGCTAGGAGGAAAACGGGACTGGAGAGAGCCAAGGAAGGCCCAGTCTTGGCACTGCCCCATACCGGGGAAGGAGAGAGGGGGAAGAGAGAGGCCAGGGCTTAGCCCTCCCCAATGGCCAAGTGGAAGTAGAGCCAGGAGTGGCCCAGCCTTGGCCCTGCGGCTGGGGAACGGGGGGCGGGGGGAACAGGTGGGGCTGTTATACCTTGGCCTGGCCCTTCCCAGAGGTTGGCAGGAGAGCAGGGGCTGTCTACCCCCAGAGAGAGGGGATTGGTGAGCATAGTGAGCAGGGGGCACGGTCCCCTAGTAATCATTAAAGTAAGAAAAAAATCAACTCAGAAATCATCTACAAATGTTATATGGAACTTCCTGAGTATTTTCTCCCAAAAATATTCAAATCCAGTTGAGAATCCAAAAGATATTTTCCTTAACCACTTTCTTTGCAAACTCCACCTGGGAGCTGAAAACCATACTGCATTCTTTCAATCTTAGGACTTCATCACATTCTGCAATGCATCTGACAGCTTGTTTATGCTGTGGGTAAAAGTCAAAATTGGAGGACTGCGTTTTCTGTTATTAGAGCACAGAATAGGAGCCGGAACCCTTAGGTTCTGTTTCCATCTTTGTCACTGACTCTGAGAGAGTGTACAATCTCATTGTAGCTACTTCACCTTTCACCACCTTAATCTGCTCATATGTAAATTAAAATATTAAACCCTCCTATCATCCTTCCATGTGTGGTGAGACCTAAAATGCACTAAAAGCATTGAGATTCTCAGATGAAACATCATATAGAAATGCAAAGTTATAATTTTTTAAACATTTACTCAGAAGTAAAATTTTGTTGTAACTTACTTAATTCCCAGTCCATCCTTACTTCTGAAGAGAAGAGGAAACCTGAGAGCTTCTCTTTGCACATACTCAAAAGTAAAATCTGTTTGAATAGTTGAATAAAAAATGTAATCAATTACAATAATACTCACTTCATGCTAGATTTTTTTTTCAAGGATCACCGTTTTAATTTCCGCAACAATAAAAGCTCATTACCACTTAAGGAAAACTGCAAAGAGAGTGAACATTTTTGATCAAAAGCAGAAGCTGCTGTTTTTCCTATTCACAGATGCACATAAAGGAGAATGTATTCTGCACTTCTCAATTAAGGTTCTAGCTTGAGATGCCCAGATTATGATAAAATGCTGAATTAACAGTAAATTCAGTAAATTCCCCAGTAAATATTAAGAAGCCTGGCATATACAGCACAAATATAATAATAAAACTATATATGTGGGTTGTAAGAAATATACTGTTTCTCTTGGGCTTTTGGGGAGTACAGTGTAATGCTCTGAACCTACAGATATATATATTGTACTTTACAAATTAATACTCCCACTGAGCTCAATGGGACTACTTACATTTGTAAAGTAAGAAAGATGTGGAGAAATTGGAAAGGGTACAGAGAAGAGCGACAAGAATGATTAAAGGTCTAGAGAACATGACCTATGAAGCCAGGCTTCATGAACTGGGCTTGTTTAGTTTGGAAAAAAGAAGATTAAGGGGGGACATGATAGCGGTTTTCAAATATCTAAAAGGGTGTCACAAGGAGGAAGGAGAAAATTTGTTCCTCTTGGTTTCTGAGGACAGGACAAGGAGTAATGGGCTTAAAGTGCAGCAGGGGAGGTTTAGATTGGACATTAGGAAAAAATTCCTAACTGTCAGGGTGGTCAAATATTGGAATAAATTGCCAAGGGAGGTGGTGGAATCTCCCTCTCTGGAGATATTTAAGAACAGGTTAGATAGACATCTGTCAGGGATGGTGTAGACGGAGCTTGATCCTGCCTTGAGGGCGGGGGGCTGGACTCGACCTCTCGAGGTCCCTTCCAGTCCTATTATTCTATGATTCTATGATTCTATATGCAGTTTTATTGTAGTCATGTCAGTCCCAGAATACTTCACCAAACTGTCCCTGTTGTAATACCTTTTGCTGGATCAATTTCCGTCAATAAGAAAAACAAGCTTTGGAGCTACATATAGCTCTTCCATTCATAAAATTAAACATTTGTAAAGTTAAGCCTGCACTATGGGGCTCATAATGTTAATATTCTAGTGTTATTTCTGACACAGTTAAGGTGATTGAGAGCGAATGAATCTCTTTTATATATATATTATTTTAATACCAAAATAGCTAGAATGTTGGACACAAATTCGGTTGTTTGAACAGTATCACATTATTAATTCATTCTGAGGATTAAGCTGTACTGTTAATGTTTACATGAAATGGTTTAAAATAAGGATGTAAAATCCCATGTATTTGGTCAACTGGTTAAATGTGATAGTTAACTGGTTAAATGATTAAAAGAAGGCCAGCAGGGGGCTGGAGTGGCACCCCTGCCAGCAATGTTCAAGGCTCTGCTGTGCACAGACAGAGAGCTGCTCCAGCACCCACTGGTTTACCAGAACCAGTTAATCTTTCACATCCCTACTTTAAAATGCAATGGTTTAAACATCATTATCAGAAACAATGATGATGTGATTCAGTGAAAAAGTTGTTGTAGCCATGTCAGTCCCAGAATACAGTGTGGGTGAAATAATACCTTTTCCTGGACCAACTTCTTTTGGTAAGAAAGACAAGCTTTGGAGCTACAAAGAGCTCTTCCATTTATAAAATTAAGCATATGTAAAGTTATGCAAGTGTGTGTCTGCACTATGGAGCTCATAACATCAAAATTTTAATGTAATTTATGACACAGTTAAGGTGATTGAGAACAAAGACATTTTAATAGATATTAATTTATTACCCGAATAACTAGAATATTGGACATAAATATGGTGCTCTGTACAGTGAACAGTGTCACATCAACTTAATCCACAGAGTGAAATAATGTTTACTTGTAATGCTTTACATGCAATGGTTTAAAATATCATACCTGAAACAAGGATACCTGTGATTCAGGGATTAATGTAAAAGTGACAAGCATTGATCAGAGAAGGACAGGAAGGGCTTCTGAAAGTCTATAGTCTATTTGCACTCTGCATCCATACAAGTGAAATCAAATCTTGAAGTGACCAGATACGTAACACCTACTTGTGATCTGTAATCCTCCTTCCATGTATGAGATAGGGATGTTAAATATTGAATAGTTGACTAATTGAACTGACTAATCGCATAGTCAATGTAGTCGATACTCTCAGACTTATACCTTTTGTGTCTGTTTACTATCAAAACAACTGGAAGGGGGTGAAAGAAACAAATTCTAATTTCTCCTTTCTATTTGTTTCTTAATCTCCTTTTTGTAACACTTTTACTCTTTTATTAAATTAGCAATGACAAGAAGTGTGCATAAAGCATCCCAACCTAGAGCTGTCAAATTAAACCATTGTTGAGCTTAGTATTTTTCTAATATTTTTAATGATTACACTTGTTTTTAAAACAGTCAAAATACAGCTTCTGTAATCAATTTTTCAGTTAACTAATAGAAGAGACAAAGTATTTATTCTTTAGCAATAATATCATAATTTACTACTTTATACATTAATACTAAAAAAATTAATTTGGCTTTAGTAACAAATTAAAACAAAAAATACTTTTGAGCGGGGCACTCTATATTCAACACACAAAATCTGAGCAGGGTGAAGAGAGTCAAAGATTCATTAGTTCAGAAAGCAGTCAGCAGATACATAGCATATAACGCAAGTGAATAAGTAGCAATGGTAAGTAGCTTGTTCGGGACAAAACCCACCCTGCACCTCTGAAGCAAGTCTCCAAACCCCACTTCTGGCCAGGAACCAAATGCTACCATGAAAAATAAAAACAAGGAAGTAGATGATCAAGAATATTCAACCAATCCCATGTGTTCACATAGCTTGGTATTTCTACTGTGAGCAGCATGATCATCACGTTTAATATATTTGCCTTGGTTACAGTCTATACTTGACTTATAGAAAAAATAGAGGCAAAAATGAAAATGGGAAGAGGAAAAGCTACTCAAAAGACTCAAAGCTGCTAAGCAAGGGATATAATGGACTGCAATATAGTTAAAAAGTTAAGAATTTGGGAAAGAAAAGTAAAAGCTATTTCTCCACTGGAAAATTACTAGGCATTTTTTAGAGCTAAAGAACAGGTGTTGGAAGAGTCTTCATCATAAAATAATTAATGTTAAGAATTCAGACATTTCCCTCACCATATAAAGTGGCTATTTTGTTTTAGAATGAAATAGTGTCCATAAAAGGATAAGGTTTGGGAAAAGAAAATATTCTAAATTAAATTAGTAGTTCTATTATTGTTGCCATATGATAAGGAATACAGCCAAAGATAATTGGAAATTACAAAGATAACTGGTTCAAAAGCATCTCCAATAAAGATGGATTTTGGAAGAGATGGGGAATTTGATGTCAATTTCAGTAACAGCATAGTAAAAAAAGTTGATTTGCAATAGCACCTCTCAATCCACTCTCCACCTCCCCTCCCCCACAATAAACCAATCCCCTCCATATCCCTTCCCAGCAAGCAAGCAAGCTGTTAGCTGCATTGGCTGGCTTCAATTACTTTGTAGCTATATCACATAAGTAAATCCAGGGAGTCTTGAGGGGCTGCTGTAATTTAATATACGATATAACCACAGAGAAATTACTTACTCTAGAACCTCAAAGCTAGCTAACAGGATAATCAATTGCATCCCTTGAAACTGGAAGCAAATGGGACCTTGCGATTCAATAGGGGGCGGAGAGGGAGAAACCAAAATCACCATGAGGCTGCCTGAGGGCTGGGGTTTTTCTGCGTCTCTCTTCCACGAACCTGATTCCTTACATATGGGAAGCTGAACCGGGTCATCACAGTGACAAGCTGGGGGAGGGGGAGGATACTGGGGTTTCTCTACAAGCTACATCTACGGACATTGTCATTGTCAAAGCAAAAAGTTGCACATCTGTGCACAGGTTACATGGAAATGATGTGAGGAGTCCCAACGCCCGTACTCACCTCTAGCTACAGAAACAATGCTCAAAGAAACGCATACATGTGTTTATTTCCTGGCTAGATCCAAGCTAGGGCCCCAGTGTGCAACTCCCATTCCTCTGCCCCCTCCCCTGCTGCTCGGCCTGGATTCGTCACCGGATTCCCTGAAATGGGGGATGCAGGCGGGAAATACGAAACAAACCACAAACTGCACGTGGAGACACCACCAGCTTCTCTAGAGTATCACAGCAAAAAAGAGGTACCAGTCCATTCCACTCCCAACAAACGTGTTCATCGTGAGACTACCAGGCATTTACCTTTCCCTTCCATGGCACGCACGAAATCCCCATGATACTTCCGACTCTTTAATTTTTCCTCCAAATTAAAACTCCTGATGCAGACAATTTCCTCCACGTCCGAGAGGTCCTCATTCTCATCGTATCTCCTTCTACCAATAGATCGCTAAAAAACAAAGCAGATTATACAGACCAGGGTGGAAAGTGGACTCTGGGAATATTTGGATAGGCTGCAAAATTCACAATACTTTATACAACGTGAGCTTGAGTACAGAAGAATCTCCACCCCCTTACCATTTATGACACCGAACTCTCCCGAAGTAACAGGTGCCTGGCTGCAGGAAACCTTTGAACTAGTTTTGGGTTTGTTTTCTTTTTTTCGGGGGAGGAGGGAAGGGATAGGAAACAAGTGAAGAAATTTACACAAATCACTGGCTAACTCACAAAGCCCAGAGCTGCTGCACTTCGCAAGACCGTAAACGAGCGAACAGCGGAGAGTCGGCGTTTGCGTGTTAACAGTGTCTCCGATCATGTTACTACTATTTGTGTGAGTTATACCTACATAATCTCGCACAAAATTACCCTTTACCCCGATTCACGCTAATCAAGTTGCATTATTTTCATAATCCAAGTGTTTCCATAGTCACACCGGAAGCCACGTTTTAAAAACAAGTCGCATTATGTAACATTACGATTTATTTGCGTCCCCCCACCCCGCAACGATCCACATTATTTCGGTTCAATCGCAGGCTGTGCAGTTTAAGGGACAAAAAAGTGAGAGGAGAGATTCTGGGGGGAAAGGGCAGGAATGAGTTAAATGCACTGTGAGAGGTGTGTATGGAATAGGCCCCGTTAAAAACAGCAGTAGAGGACTGTGCTGCTGTTGCTGCTTCCCCGGAGCCAGCTTGTAACTTGTTAACAGCAGCCCTTGGTTCTTCGGCAGACACACCAGGCAAACTGCACGTTCAGACACACAACACACTCCGCATGAAAACACCCGCCTGCAAAAGGGAGGGCTGGCTGTGCGCAAAGCTAGCTCTCTTTGGGGAACCAAATATTGTAAAATCAGCTACCTCCATTGGGTTTGCTCATTTCCAAGCACTTTACAGTCCAGATCTCCCTCTCTACGCGTATATTTTAACACACACACCCCCAGCAGCCAGCCCTAGAAAAACACACACTTCATCAGCACAATCCTTTACCAACAGAAAAGAGTATTGTGCCACCCACACCTTCCCCTCACTTAAATACCACCCCCTTCCCAAGTGTTTAAGATGATCTCTTGCAAAGTAAGTAGTTCTGCTGTCTACATTTTACATGCATTTCTCCCTTTGCAAATAATTAAACAAAATCAATTAAAATGTACAAATAGGAAATAGACAGAAGCCAGCTACACACCAATCTTCTTCCAGAGTCTTTCTCTGCCTCCATTTTTTTGGAGAGTTTCATCACTTAATTGTCAACAGTTCCTGTACAGCATTTTTTGGCTCAAATGGGGAGGAAGAAAAACAAGAGCCATCCAGGTCTCTCTAAAGTTTTGCAATTTTGCACCAGCACTTTTTTGGGGAAGGGGGAGGGAAGGGGTGGGGGAGTCGATGCGTTTTGCAAAGTCCTAAGGAACCATTTTCAAGCACTGAGTGTGGAGTGGGGCGCAGGCGTCATAATCCCCGGAACGTAAACATTGTTGCCGATCGCGTTCGGGGAAGGGGGGGGAGGCCCGGGGGAGGCGGCGGCTGCAGAGGGGAGGGTTGGGGGAACCAGATTGCACCCAGCGCAAGATCGCTGCAGCCGCTGCCGCCGCCGCCGCCTGGCTGCTCATATTGCTGTGTTGTTGTTAGGTCACGAGTGTGCAGCAGGCTTTGCACGCAGGCGCTGATTCACTGAGCTGTTTGTTATGAGAACTGGAATGCTGGAGTTGGAAGAGGCTGGAGACAGCAGCGGCCGCTCTGTAATATGAGAAGAACATAAAGTACACAAGCTAACACAGAGATATGCAAACACACACACAGGCACACAAGATACTTAAAGACATTCGTAGGTGTGCAGATATGCTTAAGCACAGAATATGCACATACAAGGACCTGCAAGCATATAAGCAAGAGAGACACACAATACAGATATGCACAGCACCGATGCAGCTATGAATACATACAGAAGACAGAGCTATCCCTACACAAGCTCAAAAGAGGTATAAAAAGATGCCCCAAATCACACACTTACCAAGGATGCATGACACATATATAAGAATATGAGTGTTAGACACATGAAGATAAACTTGCAGACAAAGCATTGGCAGGAGGATGTATGACATATATAGGAACATGCATGATAAACACGTGAAGATAAACGTGCAGATAAGGCATTAGCAGGGTGCAGGACAATAAGACATGCACATACAACTTGTTACATATACAAAAATGTGAAATGCACCTAAAACATTTACTCAGAAAGTCTAAAGCTCTATAAAACAAGGTCACCCCATGACTGTCTCCCCAAAAGTTTGCTTTCTAAGAGATGATCAGTGGTAATAGAAAATAAGTGAGTGTAAAAAGCAACAAGCTGCAGTACTCACTTTTATTCTAAAATGAATTGCAGTAAAAGTTTTCTTTCGTATGGGCACTTTTTTCAAAAATAGATACCAGTTTACAGTTCTATAGATCTTAGAACACAGCATGGTTTATCTTTTGGAAGCGGATTTAATAAAATTTATACTGGAGCTTGTAATCTGTTACCAGGAAAGATAATTTCAGAATAAAAAAGATGGGTTTTATTTGAAGAGTTCTACTGGGTATCATCTATTGTTTTTAGTTCTTAACTGGCTTTATTAAAATGCTTTTATGATATTAAAATTCCTTTTTAAATATATTTAAACAAGTTCCTTATGTAATACATTATTTATTATGGGCTATTAAACAGCTGTCTCGGGCAAACATCTTTCAAGTACTATTGAACAAAGCTAGATTTGAATTTCAAGTAGTGCTAAAAGGTTCCATTTCACATAAACAAACTTATGATCCATGCAGCCTTTGAGGTTCCTCTGCTCTAGGAGAACTGGTAGGGAAAACACTTTTTTTTCACCTCTGATAATCACCAGTTCAAAACTGGATTGGGTTGCTTAAGATCAAATGTTATAATCAGATGACAGTGTGGAGAAGGAGTTCTGTGTAAAACAAGGTACAGAGAGGTAGCCAAGTTAGTTTGTAACAGGAAAAACTTAAAAAACAGCCAATAGTCAGTCTGGTAGCACTTTAAAGACTAACAAAACATGTAGATGGTATCATGAGCTGTGGGTTGTACACATGAAAGCTCATGATACCATCTACATGTTTTGTTATTCTTTAAAGTGCTACCAGACTATTGGTTGTTTTTTAAGTTTTTCCTAAAACAAGGTAGACATTTTTATAAGATTCCAGGTATCCACACTATTGTCCACTGAGGAATTACAAATTTCTTAAATTACATTTCTTAACAAATGCTTAACCTTTAACAAACAGAAGAAAAGATACTAAAGGGTAAGGAGTCTAAACAATATCACAACAGTTTAAAAGCCAACAGAAATTTCACAAGTAGACATCAAATTGTATTTCAGCATAGCTTTGTTCCCAGACCAATTAAATAGATTTAGACTAGAAAATTAGTTGCAATAGCCAGGGCTCGACAAATAATGCATTCTACTCGCCCGTGGTGAGTAGATTGCAACCCGGAGGAGCCGGGTTCGGATGATCTGCGCATGCACAGATCGCTGGACAGCGTGGCTGGCAAGCGGGACTCGCTATAGTTCGGTGAGCCCTGGCAATAGCTTTATTATTTCTGTGCACTTTTATATAACAGACCACCACCACTCTCAGGTTTGTCTACATTGGCATGATTTTGCGCAAATGCACCCGCTTTTGCGCAAAAACATGCTGCCTGTCTACACTGGCGGGGAGTTCTTGCGCAAGAACACTGACATTCTAATGTGTGAAATCAGTGCTTCTTGCCAAGAACTATGATGCTCCCGCTCAAGAATAAGCCCTCTTGCGCAATGGTTCTTGCGCAAGAGGCCAGTGTAGACAGGCAACATGAATTTCTTGTGCAAGAAAGCCCGATTGCTAAAATGGCCATCGGAGCTTTCTTGCACAAGAGAGCATCTACACTGGCATGGATACTTTTGCGCAAAAGCACATCTCTTGCGCAAAAGCACATGCTAGTGTAGACTCTCTCTTGCGCAAATACTTTAACGCAAAAACTCTTTGTGTTAAAAGTATGTGCGCAAAATCTTGCCAATGTAGACGTAGCCTAACCGTTTAGCCATTCCACATACATAGTCAGTTAATTAACACTGTTTTAATATGTTTTGCACAATATTTTAATCTAACATCACAAAGCCAACATCATAGGCCTTGGTGACAGTCTCATTAGAAAGACTGAAGACTCAATGAACCATGGCAAATGGACAGAGAAAAGACTGTTCAGATGTGGATTAGAAATCAGGAGACCCAGATTTAATTCTAGGATCTACCACAGACTTCTTGTGTGACACTGGGGCAAGTCCCTCAAGCCCACATCTCAAAGTAATGTAGGCATCCAACCAGAGCCATAACAAAGGTGGGGCAAGTGGGGCACTCACCCCAGGCACAGTACATTTAGGAGCGCAAAATTAAAAATTAGAATGTTAAAATAGTATTTCATTTATATCTTTACTATCATCTATTTTAAATCTCAATATATGTGCAATTAACAACATGTGCAATTAATAAAATTAATACAAAACATCAAGAATTTTATAATTTTGGGGGGATGAGGAGGGGGCAGTTTAGTAGCTTGCTCCAGACGCAGAAAACCTTAGTTTTGGCTCTGCATCCAACCTCCACTTAAATAACTGAGAATTAGGTTTCTAATTACCTTTGAGGATGCCTAACACCCATTGATTTCTTTGGAATTAGACACCTAAATACCTGTGGGGATTTCTGGCTCAGTTCCGTTTCAAAAGCTCCTATCTGTAAAATTAAAATGATAATTCATTTTCACCCATAGAAATGTTATGTGGATGAGTACATGAAGAGTTGTGAGATGTTGTGATCAGTATCAGAGGGGTAGCCGTGTTAGTCTGAATCTGCAAAAGCGACGAGGAGTCCTGTGGCACCTTATAGACTAACTGAAGTGTAGGAGCATAAGCTTTCGTGGGCAAAGACCCACTTCGTCAGATGCATGTTGTGATGTTTATTATCAAAATGCATGTTATTCATTTGCTACTTTAAGACTCCAATCCTGTAGCTGTATTCACAGCCTTAACTTTAAACTAGGAATACAATGATTAAAGTTAAGCATATGGGTAAAACTTTGCAGAACTGGGGCCATAGTAGTTGAGTACAAGATAAATATCTGTGATTAGAGAATCATTAGAAACAACGCTATCAACCAATTAAATAAATAAGTTCCTGTTACAAAAAGTCCATCAATAATATACCACAAACATGGGGAAGGGCAGAATGGGGGAATCTCTTTAATTTTTTTTCAGATGACTTTAACCTGGCATTCTTGGAGTAGCAAACAAATACACCAAGGAAGATATTAAACACACGCATTCAAAGAAACTAGGGCTTCTGTCATGTATGGCACATGAACTGGGGCAGCTGTGGCTTTCCCTGCTTCATGCAGAATCAACATCAAAAGATTGCAGAAGCATAATTTTTACTCCTGGGGTTGCTAGTAATGGTTGATTCCACTTCTCCCACCCCCCAAAAAACAAACAAGGGTACATGTTACTAAAAGTCTGGAAGTAAAATGTTTCAAGAAATATCAAAGTCTAAGTCTGTAGACTTCCAGTGTTGTTTTTTGACTTTTTTTAAATCTCTAATGAGACAGAATTATTGACATTTCATAATGAGGTTTTATGGTTCATTGTATCAATTAAAAATTTGCATAGAGGATTTGTTGTGTTTAATTTTAAAAATATTTTACCAGTAAAATAATATTTTCTTCGCTTTGTATAATAATTAGTCAAAACTTGAACAAAAACAGAATTGGACATTTTTATCAATAGTTAAAACATGCACACTTGCATTAGATAGGATAAAAAATTTTTAGGTGATATTAAACCCTCATGCTTCAGAATACAGGTTAACCATTAAGGGTACAGCTACACTGAAATGCTATTTTAGGATACCAGAGTGTCAAGAAATAGCTATCCCACATCTTCACAGCAAGCCCGTTATTTCAGGCAAGCTATTCCAATGTCCCTGTAAACCTCATTCTACCAGGAGAAAGGGAGGTTTCAAAATAGTGGGTTATTTCAAAATTTGGCACTGTATAGACAGCACCAAATGACAAAATATACTATTTTGAAATAGCATCAAAATAAGATAATCAATTTGAGCTACGCAAATTGTGTATCTTATTTTAAGTTACGGTGATGTGTAGACACACCCTAACTGATTAGAGTTAGGAAGCTCTTCCCCGCTGGGCAGATTATTCCTCTGGGGGGAGTGATTGCACCTTCTTCTGAAGTGTCAGATACTGACCACTTTCAACCAGGATACTAGATAAGGTAGACTCTTGGTACAACAAATGCAATGTTCCTTTGCAAAAATAAAACAAAATAGTGAATATATTTACAGTATATTGTCATGAGGCAGGTGTGGTCATGGGAGATGAGCTACAATTAATCCATTTTTGTTAATGTTGGTAAAATTATTTATAGAACAATTATGCCCACAAGATGCTACATCCTGTCCATGTTTACTTAACAGTAAAAACTGGAGCTTTAAGAAAAATACCTAATATTTCACAACTCATGATGATAGAGTCATGGAAGTTGTCCATGCTGTGTTTACTCAGGTTGTGTGCGAAAAGAATTAATTTTATTCTTGTTGAGCTCACGGGAAAATCTATTTCCTGTTAAACAGAATAAATTTTGCTAAATTCAAGTACTTAAACTCTTTTTCTTTCCCTATAAATTATAGACTACCTGTCAGGAATCTTAGCTCGGATGGAAATGAAAAACTAAATCTTTAAATATTTCACTGCCTTTGGACACTTCAATGGCTCTGACAAACCAGATCAGAGTAGAACCATGGTCACCAACCCATCAATTGCGATTGACTGGTCGATTGGGAGGGCTCAACCAGTGGATCATGAGGTGTTCGGGGCCCCGCAATTTCTCCCCTCCCCCAAGAAGCCCCCCTACCTACCTCCAGTGACAATGGAGGTAGTGCCGGCTTTCTGCGGGATAGAAGGAAGTCCGGCAGCTGCGCACCACTTCCAGGGTTTCAGTAAGTTCGCTGGCTGCTCCCCCTCCCCCAAACAGCTGGCATGATATCGCAACCCAGGTCTGTGGCACGCCAGGGACTTGCTGCACGGGGGGGTAGGAGTCCCCAGAAGAGGCACGCACTGGGGCTTCCCTCCTCTGCGGTGGGTGATGGTGGAGGGGGTAGAAGTCCCCAAAGGAGACACGCACTGGTGCTTTCCTCTGGGGGGGAGGTGGTATCCAGGGCTTCCCTCCTCTGCAGGGCGGGGGAGGAGTCCTGGGAGGAGGCACACGCTGGAGCTTCCCTCCTCTGCAGGGGGGATGTTACAGGAGGAGGTAGTGGAGGGGTTAGAAGTCCCTGGGGAGGCACATGCTTGAAACTCCCTGTCCCGACCAACACCCTGTCCCCTGTCCCCACTGGCACCCTGTCCCCTGCTGCAGAACCCTGTCCCCCGCTCCCACTGGCACCCAGCTCCAGCACCCACTGGTACCCTGTCCCCTGACCCAGCACCCTGTCTCCTGCCCCCACTGGCACCCTGTCCCCACACCAGCACCCTGTCCCCACTGGCACCCTGCCCCAGCACCCAGTAGCACCCTTCCCCAGTACCATATTCCCTGCTCCCACTAGCACAGTTGGGAGCTACATTAGTGAGGCAAAAGGGGGTTTGGAGGAGTTATTTTTTTGCATCTCACTTCAGTGGCCCCAACTGACTTTCCTGTGGGTCCGTGACTCTTAACTCAAAACAGGTTCCCCGCCCCTCTCATAAATAAAGACAATGCTGAAACTTTTTGTGTTTGACATAATATTTGATTTAATAATTAAGGCTGGCCAATAAACCCCCAATTGGGGCCAAACCCATATCTGGCTACAACATCATAACACTCCTCCACCTCCCACCCCCCTCCCAGACCCTAGATCCGAGCCTGTCATACACTGGAACCCTGTCCTGAGCCTCTCACATCCCCAAATGCCTGCACCCCCACATCCTCAGTCTTCTGCCACAACACTCCTGCACCAGCCACACACCACAAATATGTGACTTGAGCCCATCATTCTCTCAACCTCTCTGCCCTGAGCCCCTCACGTGCCCCAACCTGCACCCTCACATCCACAAGCCTGTGGCTTGCTCAATACCCCAATCTCCACCTGACCCCAACACTCTCCAGCCTGGAACCCCCTCCCTGAGTCAGCATCCCATTCACCACCTCCTCTTGCATCCAAATTCCCTCCCAGAGTGTGCACCTCTCACCCCTTCCCACACCCAAATTCCTCATTCCCACCCCAGAGCCCGCACCTCCTGTCTCAACCCAGTGCGGGTATGGCTAGACTGCAGGAGCTTTTCCAGGATTCCAGAGGTATCCCAGGAAAAACTCTTCTGCGTCCAGGGAAGCGTTTGTTCTTCTGCTTTTTTTTAGCAGAAGAACAAACATGCTCTTTTGGTAACCCCTGTGTTCCTCATTCCACGAGGAATAAGGGGGCTTCCAAAAGAAGGTTTTTTTCTGACATTTGGCCCAGTCTAGACAGTCCAAATGTTGGAAAAACCTTTTCCTACAGAAGAATAAAAAAAAGCGGCAGTGTAGCTGTATCCTGAGAATGTGTAAGGGCTAGGTATAGCAAATGATGGAGATGAGGAAAACGGAGAGGGCAGGTCTTCAAGGAAGGGGTAGGGTCTTGGGGGAAGGATGGGGCAGTAGATCTTGGCTTGTTCTAACATTTAAAAAGTGATCTTCGGTGTGAAAAGGTTGGAGACCACTGGTGTAGGGGCACCAGAAGAGGGAGAGCCAAGGAACCATGGTTCTCCCATATTTTAAAAGTGGATGGGCCTGGCCCATTCATTTTTTGTCATGGGACTCCACCCATTCTCCTCTTCTTCCCCCCCCCCCCCCCGCAAAATCCCATTCCCCAGCCAAGCCATCAGCTGAAAGGGCCCAGCCCAAGAGCCTGGGCAGTTGTGATGCAGGCCAGCTCCCCACAACTGCCCACATAGTCTAACAGTCGCTGGGCTTTGACTTGAGGCCTTGCACCTCAGCAGTTCTGATTTGGGATAAAAGCTGCCTGGACAGGTGTGGGGAGCTTTGATACCTCAAAGAAGGGAATACAGGCAGGGGACTGCTTTTTGCCCTACTGCACCCTGGATTGGAGAAGGGTCCCTAGCCCCATCTAAGCTGCTGGCTTGGCAAGGGGATAAAGCCTATGGGGGAAGAGGAGGGGATTTGGGGAGAATAAAAGGGGCCTTTTATTGGAAGAAAGGGTGGGACAAGGCTTCTCAAGGGTATGGGTCCCTAATCCCCCACTTTTGGAAAGGCTTCACTGCCCCTAGATTTATATTTTTCCCAGTTAGGAGGTTCAGTGATTGCAATTAAAGTTGCATCCCACATCTTTCCAAGGAAGGTTACTATGCCTTAGATTATGTTTACACTTACAAGTTGTACTGATTCAGCTGTGCTTCTATAAAAGTTCTCATGTAGCCATGTTATGCTGATGGGGGAGAGCTCTCCTGTCAACATAATAAATCAGTTCAATGAGTGTTAGTAGCTATGTCAGCAGGAGAGTGTCTGTGCACATGAGCATTTTTACTGTCAAACTTATGTTGTTCAATCGGGTGGTTTTTACTGACATAAGTGCTAGTGTGGACATAGCTTTAGACTTATCATTGATTGAGACTTCTGACAAGCCTTGCCTCATCTGCCTATTGAATTTCTTACCCTTCATATTTTTTATACAAAATCTTTCATTATAATTTCTATTTTGCATCAACACAGTTTTATCTTGTTGACAACAATAGGAACAAATGGAAACAGCTATTTGCATATTTGCAGAATCTTGTGTGGATGCAAATGTCTACCTGCACATGCTGATATCCGTGGATAGACATCAATATCTGCTGATCTACAAGGCTCTGCTCCCAAGGCACACTGCAGCCAACAGAGGTAAGCATGGTCCAGTGTCCCACAACAGCAGCTCCCCCCGAACATGCAGCTGCATCACTCTCAGCCCTGCCCCCAGAGGGACTGTAGGACCCAGACAAGAGGGGGCTGGACTGTGGATGATAGTGCTACTGCACGAATCTGGCTCCCTTGAGTGATTAGACCACACTCCTCTTGCTAACTGCAGAGTCTCTTGGGAGCAGAGCCTTACAAATAAGCAGATACCAACAATGATTATCCATGGATATCCACATCTGCATGTAGACATTTGTATCCATGCACAGCTCTACAAATTTGGCTAACAACATGTTTTGGAAAAGCTTTTATGCAGGATGTGATCAGCATTTCTATGCTAAATACTGTGATGGACCTCCCCCATGCTTTATGAAATTATTTTATGGATACAAATATGCCTAACTTGAAGATGCTTTGGAGACACTGCTTCATGTAACCCATCAATTTACTGTCACAATCTGCTGAATCTGTATATCTTATTTTGGTGTATGTATCACTCTTTTATGTAAAATTAGAGATATAGGGTAGAGAATAGTTTATGGTTTTAAATGAGTAAATGAAAGCCATCAGGGTGTTTCCAATGCTCAGATATATCAATGATGGGGTGATCACCTGTAAACAGCTTCCTTTGTCCTTTAAATCTAAGCAGTGGGTGGTCTTAGGAAGACCTGTGACCACCCTGATTAGTAAGGTCTAACCAAGTAATTTTCCATGGAAGAGAAGAATGTAGAAGCAAAGAATTTGCACCCAAAAGGAAGTCTAGTCAGGATGCAAAGTTTTCAGGCTCTTAGTCTTTTGCTGGCATGAGATACCCAAAAGGCACCAGACAATCCAGAGAGAAAAGTTCTTCCCTGGCTTGGAGGTTTAATTGAAATAAGAACAGTTTTAGGGTGAGTCCTAGACATAGCCCTCCAGTTGAAGTTTAATTAAGTACAGATTACTCTAATTAGGCTTAGCACCTCAAGAGGAGGCTAGGATGGAAAGAGAAATGCTAGGATTTATAATAACCAGCAGTTACTAAAGGAAATAAAAGAACTAACTTAACCGAGGGAAGTAACTAGTCGAGTCACTAGTTGACTAGTCGCTTACATCCCTAATGCATACAAACTAAAAATTATAATAATGGTCATGTTTGTATAGATTCCATCATTGTCTTTTGCTATATCTAGATTAATGAATTTACAGCTCAGGAGAAGCATGAAGAGAAGTGAGAAAAAAAATATTTGTGTTGTCACATCTGTAAAGTGCTAACAAATCAAAATAAGAGCACATTATACTACACTAGTGTGAAGTACACAAGATGCCAAGGGATGGAAAAAAACAATCCTTCAGTCCTTTTATATCCAATACAACTAAAATTATTGTAAAATAGCTTCTGCCTTTGAAATGTGATTGTCCTCCCACATCTGAAAATAGAAAGCAGAGCCATCCTTGTTTAGTAGTGAGTTTGTATTCTTAGATTTTTTTACCTTTAAAACTATAACGTTTCTTTTTCTCACTTGCACCTTTTTATACCATACCCATAAGCTCTCAGAGGCACAGAATATACTTTTGTAGCTCCCCATATTAAGACCCAGCATTCCTGAATCCTCTATGTGTGTGTGTGACCCTTGTCAAATCACTTCACCTTTCTGTGCTTTGTTTTCTCTTTCTATAAAATAGAAATATTTTTTTTTAAACAGAATAAGCATTTCAGGGCTTTCAGAAAAAAGGGCTGGTTAAAAGCTAAAATAATATATTATACATTTCTCTTATGCAATCAGAAAGGATATTTTAATACCCTCAAGACCTTTTGCTCAGTCCTTGGATGTAAGATTAAGTGAGGGGTCCCAGAATATTTTTATTTCAGAAGCTATTCCTCACAGCATAGTCTGCAAACAACTCACAGGAGAATTGAGGGGGTAAGGGTTCTATTATGTATTAAATTGTCAGCTCTTCAGGACAGAGATTGACAGGATGTTTATACAACACCTAGCAAAAGGGCCATTTACCTGGTAAGTGTCTAGGCAAAACCAAAATGTGAAAGCTTAATAAAATCATTGGGACAATTATACTCAGTAATAATAAGCAGTGAAACTGAGTAAGTTTAATACTATGTGGAGGAATTCTATCATTACAAGGGAAGTATTATACAAATTCAAATATAATGAATCCTGAATTACTTCATAAGTCTTTACTTCATAAGAAATGGGGAAATAAGATAATTTTACAGGGAGTGAACTGTGAATCACAGAAATTGGACTCAAGTAGTAATTCCACAAGAGACTTCTCCATCTCTCTAGTGACTTTGCTGATTTAACTGAAATCCTAAGGAAAGTCTCAGAGTGGGTTCCTGTATATATTCCTCATAATTCCTCAAAAGATGATACTGTCTACTTAATGATCAGTAGATTATTAACTACAGGATAAATTACATAGCAAGAGTGGATATTGTTTAACCATAACAGAAAATGTATACTGCTTATTTTGGAGATATGTTTTGTGATATTTAATGTGGAGAATTATTTTTAAGCTAGAAAACCATTGAATGGATCTGGGGAAATTCTGATGAAGATTGCTTTAATAACAAACTCAAAGAAGGAGAAGGGGACAGACATCTTTTCAGATGACGAATGTGAGAAGTGGAAACCCTAAACATCAATATTTACTGTCTGGTGCACTAGTACTTACTGATTGACTTGTTACCAATTGCAGGGCATAGAAAATTTCCCAAAGGATATGTAGATGTTCCATTAACTGGAAGCACGGGTTAGGATCCAGGTTAGATTTTATGCATTGCTGTCACTGTAAAAAAAAAAATCTATTCCATCAGAAGGTTATAGAATACACGGGGTGGTTTGGTGGTTGGATTTCAACTGCCAGAGGCTGGAATATTGGAATCAGAAGGTTCCATCCATGGCAGTTGGGTTATGGCAGCTGTGTTCAACTATCTGTGCTTGAATATTAGAGTCTCCAATCTACAGTGCCAAATTGGATTTGGAACTGAGGAGAGTGTCTGGAAGTTCAATTACAGGATTAATTTGACCCAGTAGGTCTAGAATAAGGAATGTAAAAGAGTGACGAAGATCTATGTTACACTTACATGCAGTGGGTAGCATATAGAGACTGACTACACATGCCCTTATAGCAGTGAGGCATCACTAAAGACAGGCCTAAACCTTGTGGTCACATGCTTTGCTTGAGGGTGAAGAGAGCTATTCCTTCCCGTTACACTGCTGTATTTAGCAATGTAGTGTCCTGCCAGTGGCATCTTTCCTCACTGCAGGAAAAAGCTCTGGCACAGGTGGCTAGGGAAAGAAGCTTCCTCCTGCCATTTGCAGTTATACCTACTGTGGTGCATGTCTACACTGCAATTTTTAATTGTGCCTGGCTGATGCCACCTGACTCAGGATAAGGAGCTGTTTAATTCTTGCATAACATTTGGATTGGGACTGAAGTCCAGTCTCTAAAGGCCTGTGAAGTTAGAAGGTCCACAGTTGAAGCATGGGGAACCTTAACCTCTAGACTTGAATTAAACAGCCTCTGAGCCCAGCAAGCCTGAATCAGTGGCATAGGCCATCTGTAAGCTTTTAATTGCAGTGTAGAAATGATAAACTGGACACTGCATGCTTTTCACTGCAGTGTATAAGTGCCACATTGCCTAGAAACTGCTACCAGGGATATGTAGTATAGCCTTAGCTTTAGGATGAATTAAGCACTTGGTATATTCTTAGGATGAATTGAGCACTTGGTAGTAAACACCACAATAAAGCATAAAGCAATCAAAGAGGACAACCCAACTAACTTCCCTGCCAAACTCATCTCTACAGCTCCAAGGCTTCCACTTCCACAAGTGGATGTCCAACTTGAGCCACTTTAAGCTGAATTTTGTTTTTTCAGAGCTCTCCAACCAGGGCTATGTCTGCACTTAAAAGTTTAAAGCATAGCTGTGCCTATGCTTTAAACTGAAAGTGTGGCCACTATTAGAGCGCTGGGAGAGAGCTCTATGTAAACTATTAGAGCCCTGCAAATTTGTGAATCTCTCTTTTATATCCACTTCCATGAATGTGGATATCCATGGCTCATTTTTTGCAGCTATAGAAGTACAGTAGATGGGAATACTCATTCTTCTATCTCCACAGAGCTCTATAAACCATCTCCACTGAGGGAAGTAACTCCCAGCGTTGTAGCCTGGTTCACGCCGGTGCTTTAAAGCGCTGTAACTTGCCACGTGTTAAATGCCAGTACCCAGCTCTGTTCCCTACTGAAAACAGCCTGAACCTGACTTTCAAAACGAACTGAGGAAATCAAGGTCAATGACAAATACATCTGTAACGTCCTGGGGCTGGATTTGGGGGAAGGCCCGCTCAATGAAGGTGGGGAGGGAGTACCAGAGCCGCTAGCCTAGGCGACCCTGACTGGCAGGAGGCGGGAAGGTCAGGTAGGGTGAAACGTGGACGGAGGTGGCAGTAACAGGCACCAATCCAAGACAGAGGCCTGATCCCAGGGGCTGTCCCTCGACAGTCAGACCAGGCGACCCTCCTAGCTACGGCCAGCGTCCTGGCTCAGGCGAGGCGGGAAGGCCCCTCAGGCGGCGCCGTGCGGCCGCTGAGGGCGGAAAGGGAAGGGCTAGAAGCCGGGCTGCGCCAGCTCGGCTTGTGCGCGGCGCCCCGGAGGCGGGGCGGGGGCCGGCACGCGGAGCGGGTCGGAGTGAAGCCGAGCCGGCGCCGCGGCTGAGGGGGTGCTAGGTGCAGCTGCTGCCTCTGCAGCCGGAAGGAAGAAGCGGCAGTGGGAGGCGCCTCCGGGATTCGCAGCCGGGCCGGGCTCCTTCTCTTCGCTCCTCTTCTCCTTTCCCGCTCCGGTGTGAGCCGCCGCTGCCGGAGCCCATGAGCCTGAACGAGCACTCGATGCAGGCGCTGTCCTGGCGGAAGCTCTACCTGAGCCGGGCCAAGCTGAAAGCGTCCAGCCGCACTTCCGCGCTGCTGTCCGGCTTCGCGATGGTGAGCGCTTCCCTCCCTCTCTCCAGCCTGCCCGGGAGTGGGGGAGACCACAGAGCAGCTGGGCCGGCACCGCGTGCTGAACCCTGCAGGGCGGCGCTGCCTCTTGGTTCTGGTGCCCTCCCCCCTTTCTCTTCCCCTTTGTACTGTAAGCGTTTCCACTATCCGCCCTGTGTTATCAGGTGCGAAATCTATAAGGATGTGGTGTGTGTTTGCTCCTGGATGAGGAGTGGGGGGAGGGGTAAAGTCTGATCCTCATATCAGTGGGACATTTTAGTTCAGGTTCTCCCACCTCAGATGATTTGAGGAGAGTTGAATTGTCAGCCTGTGGCTTACTTTTTGTCTGAAGTTAAGCTGGAAGGAGAAGAATTTAGTCTTTGTTCCTGAAGCAGGATGGCTTGGAGGAGGATTCAAACGGTCTAGGACTGGGGTGGGGAACCTGGGGGCTGTGGGCGGTCCATGGCTTGTCTGGATCTGGCCTCTGATGCTCAGCCCGCCCCAGTAATGAAGATCCTACTTTGGCACTCCTGCCCCCTCACTGTCTCCCTGTGGGGACTGGAGCACACAAAGTCTGCTAGTCTGGGCTCCACTAGGCTCTAGTGTGTGAGGGGAATGTGAGGAGTGTCTCTCCTCAGTTGGGGTTCACCTCAGTGAGGGTTGGTTTGGGTTCCTCTCACTTGTGTATGCCACCAGATTGATTTTTCTGTGTGTCAGAGGCCTCCAATCTCAAAAAAGTTCCCTACCTTTCATTTAGGAGGATGTTGGATATCACCAGTTTTTTATTTTGTGATTTATACACTGGCTTCTTCCATAACTTATTTTTTTCACTTTCTTGGCTTACTAACAACTGCCTGAAATGTGGAATTATTTTGCTTCTGGGGTTTATTATTCTGCTGGTTGGCCTGTTTTGTGTTTCTTGTCATTGATCCAAGAGTGAGCACATCTCTGGAGTATATTATTTCCAGGTAAAGTAGCTTCTCACAGAATGGGTTCATTATAATCAGAATACAATCCATATGTTGCAGTGCATTGAAATAATTCAGGACTACCATTCAATTTCACTGTAAACTTAGGGTTCTACATGTCCTAGACTGAGACAGCATTGAATATGCCTTGTAATTTACAAAAATAGAAGTTTACCATTAACAATTTCTCCACAAAATTTTGCATGCATCTTTTCAGACTGATTTTTTGGGGAAAAAAAAGTTATTTGCATGCATACTTTGAACTGGCTTTTTAATGTCACTTGTTAATTTTCACGGGTTGTGGCACTGTGTAAACCACTTCTAATCCTATTGTTACAAGCTCCACTTGTGGCACTTACAATCACAGTGGTGAATTCAGGATCAGGTCCTTGGACAACATATCATCAGTGTATTTAGGCTGTGTTCACAGAGCTGCTGCACTTGAGCTACATTGCCCTAGCATAGTCTTTTATTACAATAAAAAAGGGTTTTCCCAGTTGCTGTGTAATAAATCCCCCTCCTTAGAGTCAGTAGCTAGGTCCTTAGAAGAGCTCTTCTCACAATCTAGGCTGTCTGCTGGAGGATAGGTTAATTAAGTATAGTTAGGATTATCTAAGATTTGGGTGTAGACCAGGGCTAAGGTCCCAGTCACTGGACTCACACATGTCCTTAACTATATAAATGTGAGTAGTCCCAATTACTCTCTATGCCATTGACTTCTCTATGTTCATTTTTGTATAATCAATTTGGCTGCTTCCTCAGTTTTCCATAGCACAGGGAATCGAAGAATATTTAAAACATGTACACACACACTAGGTGAGATGCAAAGGCAGATGTAATAACTAGTCTACTTTTTAAGTAATATAAACTTGTCAGAAATCAAGTTGACTGTCCCTTTAACTGCCTATTATTCTGGTCATACAGATTTCCAGTTGCACTCCTGAATCTTATTTTTAGGAAAACTATGGCTTTTTTAAATAGTAAGAAATTATTATCTATGGAATTATTTTTACACACAGAGAGATTAAGGAACCTGAGATTTCTCAGTTTGGAAAATAAATGATAAAGGGAAGATATGATAGAGAGCTATAAAACCATCACTAGCGTGGAAAAAATAAACGACGTTTATTCCTTGGAACATAAAAACTATAGGGGTCCAAATGAAATTGATAGGCAACAGATTTAAAACAAAAAAAGGAAGTATTTCTTCATACAATGAAAGGTCAACCTGTGGAACTCCTTACCAGAGGATGTTGTTAAGGCCAAGAATATAAAATTAAAAGAACCAGATAAGTTCATGGAGGATAGATCAATAAATGGTTATTAGCTAGAAGGGGCAGGTCTGGGATAGCCTCTGCTTACCAGAAATTGGAAAGGGTGACATAGCGGTTGATCATTTGATGATTATGTGGTCTGTACATTCCCTCTGGGGGTCCCAGGCATTGGCCATTGTCAGAAGATAGGATAATGAGCTATATGGAACTTTGGAGTGACCCAGTATAACCATTCTTGTTTAAGAATTTGTATCATAAGGGTTTTTTTTATTTTCTGAGGTGCATGTGCATACATGCATTTTATATATTTCTTACTATACTTTAAAAAGGTTTTTCCTGAGGAACAACAGAGTGATGTCATGTGTCATTCTGTGTCCTGCAGTTCCTCCCTCCATATGTGTCTTCCCCCTTCCCTGTGCTCCGTGGAAGCCACAAGCCATGAGGCCTCGTCCATTCTCCGACCTGCTCTGACAAGGCCTGGGATAGCAGGAGCTGTGTGACTCCTGGAGTATGCAGCTTTCCCGCTCCCCCAGTACTCCAGGGAGAGGCCACGAGGCTGCCTTACTTTGTACCACCTTCCATGATCTCCTATCGGCTCCATGCTGCACAGGCTGGCGTTTAACTCCTCCTCAGCACTCTGCCAGCCCGAGCGTCCCTCCGGCAGCTGCCACATGGGAAGATGGCTGCCAGAATTTAAATTAAACCGCGCAGTTCCTCTGCTTTCCGGAGTGGGGTGGGGAGGGAGAGGCGAGTGGGAGCTAGGTGGAGTGCGCAGGGCTTAGGCAAGGGTGTGTGTTCAGGAGCCACATGACCTCTGAGGGGCTCAGGTAGGGGAGAAGGGGATGCGCAGGAGCTTGGGTAGGGGGGTGAGGGGCACAGGGAAGCCGCATAACCACTTGGACGGGGCGTGCAGGAGCCGCACAGCTTTGTGAATGCTTGGGTGGGAAAGGTGGGGGCATTCAGGAGCTGCACAGCCTCTTGGGGGCTTGTGTGGAGGGAAGTGGGGGTGCACAGAAGCTGCATGGGCTTGGGTGCAGAGAGGTGGGGCCACAGGGGCTCCGGTGGTGGAAGAAGGGGCGTGGGAGCCATGGTATCTTGGAGGAGGGAGGTGCGGGATCCGCAGAGCTTTGCAAGGGCTTGGCTGGGGGGAGAGGAGTGTGCAGGACATGTACGGCATTGCTGGGAGCCATGTGGCGTTGCCCCTTGCCAATGTGGGGTTGAAGTTGTGTGGAGCCTCCCCCACAGCCAGAGCAGTATGACCTCTCCCCTTGCGGTCCGAGGGAGATGGCTGGGCGCCACACACCCCCACTCTCCTCCAGAGGCAAAGGGCCAGACCAGCCTTGTCCCAGCCCAACCCTTTGGGGGCCAGATGGGGGAGAGAGCCTGGCCAGCCTCAGTCCAGCTCAACCCCCTCCTTCCTGGTGGCTGGAGGTGGGAGAGCCAGGGCTCTAGGCCTCGACCTGGCCCTCCCAGGGAGTTGTGGGGGAGATAGCCAGGGCTGCCTACTCCCAGAGAGGGTGGTTGGCGAGCATAGCGAGCAGGGGACACTGCCCCTCATATACATATAAAATGAAAAATCCTGACCCTCAAAAATTTTGGGAATGAGCTTCTAGGTAACATGGGAGATTTTTAGGGCCTGCTAGAGTCTGTTACAAACCATTTTCAAAACTGCAAAAGTTGTTTAATTGTGGAGGATTTTTGTGTATATTTTTAGAAATGTTATCTTTTATTTTAGCATGTTGTTTTAAAACAGCATTCTCACTTTAAGTACCATTATTCTGATTAGAATGTATTTTTATGGTTTGGAAACATTCTGCTTTCCTTAATCTGTGCAGCAACCAGATCTCTAAAACACCATATTTAGAAACACTGTGCATTTTCCATCATTGCTAGGAAGAAGGTTAGACCATCTGCCTTTGACACAAATACTATCTTAGATTGTGTTTCCTGAAATTCCTTCCATTTCAAATAATATAACTCAAATTCAATTTAAAAACACAACAAAGTGCCTAGGGTAAAACAACCTCCTGACGGTCAAATAAATGTCACTGTCATACTTCAATGGCTAAAAACAGAATGCAACTCTTTAGGGGCATTGGTAGACAGGCATCCATTTGACTGACAGGCAACTGTGCTCAGAACAGCAGCATATTTGAGTTCCATGCATCAGTCTGGTAGTTAAGCACAATTCCCTGTATCCATAGTTTATTGTAAAAGTGATACATAATAATGAGAAAGAAAGCTTTACTTTCTACTGTCTTCTAGTTTGTATATTGTTAAAACTAAGAGATAAATATAGCAGATTAAATTACTACTTCAGAGCTGAAAGAAAATGTGTGAATTAACAGCAATATTATTTGTTATCATTGGCTCATTAACATAGTTTTAATTTTATCCATTAATTGCCAAATTACTTTTAGAATATGCAGTGAATGTCATTATATATAATATGGACCACTAAAAGTGACTCTTGGATATGAAAGGATAATAGGCTTAAATCTCATCCATTCTCTGGCAATGACTTGCAGACTAACTCAGCTACCCCTCTGAATTCTTTGACAAAGTATGATGTCCTTTTCGTTTTACTTACCACAGCAGTTTGTAGCAGTGATAACTCTAGAACTCACTTACTTGTGAATTAGCAGAGTCCAGCTGCTTAGTAGTGAGAGAGGTTGCATTTTAACATTCGGGAAAGTCCCTCTCTTAGAATATAGTTAGTTGCCATTGAGGATCAACCTTTGACTCCACTGCTTTGCGGCTGTAGAGTTTGTTTACCTGGTGATGTAATGAGTCTTTATGGGTGTATGATTTCTAAAACGTACTGAAGGGTTGCATGCCAGTAGGCCAGATCCTGCTGGCTCATTTTAACAAACTACTGTTTGAAACTGCCCAGTATGCTGTTGAAGTATGCTGATGGTTCCTTGCTACACCAGTGAGGTCAATGTGGACCAATTCATGCATAACAATTTAGCATGCTTTAGCTATCACACTCCTGCAAAGCCTATAACCCCACCATGTAAACAAGCCCGTAGAGTAATCCTCTAAGTGGGACACTCTAATCTCCCTATTAAGAGAAAAGGCCACTTTAAAAAGAAAGAGGGGAACATAGAGAAAAACTAATGCTTCTCACTGCATTTAACTTTCTAATCTCAATTCAACAATTTCTATATTAAAAGAGTAGGGTCTAAATTCATCCTTAATTTACATTCTCTGCATTCATTTACTCCAGCAATGTTGCACAGGTATAAGAATAGAAATAACTTGGCCTCCAGCAATAGACTGTTACACCTCTAAAGCACTTTTTAACTGGATCTCTGGTTTTTTTTTTTTTTTTTGTAAGCACCACTTTTGGAGTGCAGGGAAATGAGCACAGATAGGGTAAATGACATGCCCAAGGTTACACAATAAATCAATAGAAGAAGTTGATTAGTTGAGTAATTGACTATCCGATAAGCTTAGGCTTAAGAGGTAGTCAGGTTGACTACTCAAGTACTTGCTTCCCCCCCTTGCTTCCTCTGTATCAGAGGCAATAGGGGGAGGAGAGCAGGAGCCAGTGCTGGGAGGAGCTGGCTTAAAGCTTGTCCCCTCCAACACTACCTCTGGAGTGAGTCAGGGGAGGCTCATGCTGGGTCTCAGATAACTGCATCTCTGCATTTCAAGTGTAGTAAGAGCCATGGGCGGTGAGTTATATGGGCTCAATATTCAGAGCTGGGGGCCCTGCTCCACCAATATTTGGAGCTGGGTCTCTCCCCCGGTCCTACCTGGAGTGGGCCCCGGCCCCCACCTGCCAGCGCGTCCTCTCCTCCCCGCCCCCGTGGACACCACAGCAAGCTGCCGCGGTAGGCCAGCACCACCCCGGTGCCCTCGCAGCGCATGCGCACACTGCGCACCAGACAAGAGTGATGGGATGCAGCGAGTGGGTGCGGTGAGCCAGTCCTGCCCCCACACCCTTGCAGCACATGCTCATGCCACTCGCCAGGTATATTAAATGACAGCATTGTGGCAGGCAAGGAGAAGGAAGTGGGGCTGGGGCCTGGGCCTGCCCCCCACACTCAGGGAAGCACTCACCTTCCTGCAGCAGCCGGGACCCAGCAGGCAACCCTGCGGGGCGGACACCCAGACTCCGCAGCCCCAGAAGGAACGGGCAGCGGACGCCAGAGCGGCCTATACCCACTCAACGGACAGAGGGGCGACAGGGCCTGATTGCAGACTCCAGCCCTGCAAACTGGAAGGCAGAAGATAGGGGAGGGGGAAAAATAGGCAGAAGGGGTGGAAGAGGAAGGGGCTTGTGCTGAGGGGAGGGGGGCAGGTCAGGAGAAGAAAGGGGCAATTACCAAGGGACAGAGTGCAGGAGAGACAAATGCCAGGGGGAAAGGGCAGGAGGGAAGGTGTCAGTGGGAGGGGGGACTCAGGGCTGGATTACCCAATAGGCAGACTAAGCACGTGCTTAGGGCATCAGCAAAGCAGGGGCACCAAAAAAAAAAAAAAGATTTGACAGTATAGTGTTGTTTTTATTTTGAATTACATAAGGGGGGGCCCACCATAATCTTTTCAGTGCTTAGTGCCTCTAAAGGTCTTAATCCGGCCCTGGACAGGGTGAGGCTTAGAAAGGAGAGGGTTAGGGCATTGGGGGCTAGAGGGGTGAGGGGAGGTGCTGGGAGAAGGCTTGAAAGAAGGGGTGGGCATGAGGAAGGCAGAGATAGAGCAAGGCATGTGAGAGGGCACAGTGGCATGAGGGGAATAGGGCAGAGGGTGGTGAAGGGATAGGCATCAGGGAAAAAGAGCGCAAAGGGAGCAGGGGCAGTGAGGGAAGGAGGAGGCACCAGGAGGGTGCAGGGGTAAGGGAAGGTGCAGGTACCAGGGGATTCTGGGGGTGAAGGAGAAGGGCAGACACCTGCAGGGGGGGACCAGCACCCCTGGAGAGAGGCAGGGATAGCACTCATGATCAGAGTGGGGCTACTGGAGGAGTGGTCACGGGGGAGAGAAGGGCTGATGAAGGGGGGGGCAGTGAGAAGGGCAGGAGTCAGGACAGCAGAGGTGGGTGAGGGGTTGGGGGGGCAGCAGGCACCAGGGGAGCTGATGGAGCAAGGGGAGGAGACATGGCAGCAGAGAGAAAAGGTAGTGGTTTATAAGATATTTATTAATAACTTGGGTGCCACAGTGGCACATCCAAACAAGCCACATGAACTCAGTACTGGTGCACAACACAAAATTCATTCTGCTCATGGGAGGAAACTCTTAGGCTATGTCTACACTGGCGGCTTCTTGTGCAAGAACTCTTGTGGAAGATCACGTCCACACTGCCATGTATGAGCTGTGCTTTTGTGCAAGAGCATCCATGGCAGTGTGGACCCTCTCTTGCTCAAGAAAGCTCTGATGGCCATTTTAGCCATAGGAGTTTCTTGTGCAAGAAATCCCTGCCGAGTGTCCACACTGTCCTCTTGCACAAGAGAGCTTACACCTGTTAGAAAAGAGCATAGCTCTTGCATAAGACGCTCTCTCTCCACGCCGTAGTGTAAATTCCTTGCACAAGAGCAGGCAGGCAGAGTGGATGCTCTGCGGGTTCTTGCCCAAGAACGGCTGTACTTGCGCAAGAAGCCGTGAGTGTAGACATAGCCTTAGAAGGAACACTTCCCCCAGCCTCGCTGCCTCCTGAGTTAATGTCACACACAGTGAGTTAATGCAATTGCAGGATAGTTACATGAGGGGGGGTAGGTGGTGCCAGACTAATCCCTGTTGGTAGGAGGATGGTGGGAAAAGTCCTTCGAGAGGGGTGACTTGACACCTTTTACTTCTGGTCATGTGTCCATCTTGCCCCGAGCATGTTACCTCCACAGGGCTGGTTGACGGGGTTCAAGGAGTGTGGCTAATGGGGGTCAGGGGCGTGGTTAACAGGTCAGGGGGTGTGGCTAATGGGAGTCAGGGGCGTGGTTAACGGGTCGGGGTATGGCTAATGGGGCACCACCAAAAATTATATAAACCTGCCACCCCCTGGTAATAGTTGCCATGTTCTTGCTACATTTAAAATACAGAGGTGCAGCAGTCCTAGTCCCTGTTCAGGTTGGGCCTGGGACCTATCCCCACCATGGATCTGCAGTTTAAATGTAGTAGGAAGCTGGGCTGCCTTTGGGCCCAGCCCCTATTACATTTAAACTGCAGAGCCACAGTGGGGTAGCTCCTGGACCTGGCCCAAACTGGGACAGAGCTTATAGACTAATCATGTAGTTGATACAGATTATACTGAGTACACAATTAACCAGTTACCCATTTCTTAACATCCTTAGTCAACAATAGAACTTGGGTTTTCTCTCATTCCCATGCCTTATGCTCTGAACCACACTTGCTAAATATACCTTAATTCTTTAGAACTAACTCACTGTGTTTCCACTACACTAAGTCCACATATGTATGGATAAATAGCAACTGTTAGCTTGATACAGTGAATGGCAAAATTTATTCTTGGGTGTCAGTTTTAATAAAACAGCTAGCCTGAATAATTGGGATGTGTTTAATAAATGGGCTGTGTAAATATAAATGTGGCTCAAGAGCAAGTTTCATGTTTACAAATTAAAATTTGCAAATGCTCAAGTCAGGTTTCAAATTCCATGTATTTGCAGCGTTAGTTGCTAAAAAACTTTTTTAATAATAATATTATATGTTTATGTTCCTTGTCCAGACTTGCAGTGTGGGTGTGTTTCTCTCAAATTAATACATTTGGTTTTGATATTTTCAGACTGTTGTTTAGGAACTGTAGTAGACCTAAGGATTTAGCTAGTGTAGCATCCCATATCACACAGTGCTCAATACCAGTGTGATGATTTGGGGAACCTATCTACAATTTATGAATTCTGATATGAAGTTATAAAAATTTCTATATCATGAATGTTTGTATGTATGCACCATTACATTCAGGTGCAGAGACATATCATCAAAACTCAGTAGCCATCTGTCTATTCAGGTTGAAGTATCTTGGTACATTGGGTTTCTCTTCCCTTGTCTAAAGGAGTGGAGAAAATGGAAAACTTTCAAGCAGGACAAAGATGAAGGCAACAGAGAGAAACACATATAGATAGGGATGGATCAGTCAAGATCAGAGGAGGCAAGTTGGGTGTACAAAGACCCCATGTTTCAGAGCCCAAACCATGCAATGCAAAAAAGCAATGCTAGTCTTAGCCAGAAGAGTGCCCTGCATTGATGAGGAAATGGAGACCGGGAAATGGAGATCAGCATTTCTTGCGCTATTAAAGAAAGCAGTGGTGGTTCAGAATTGTGTGCATTGTGTGCACATCAGACATTTATCTCTTCAAGAATGCACACATTATAGATGTAACCCAGAATGTTCTCATTTTGTGGAGTTCTGGGTGAGGGTGTGTTTAAGCTATGGAGGTAAGTTTCATGGGCCAGCACTGGTTCCATGGATAGGGGGCTGCATGGTCTGAACTCTCAGTTGAGAGTACCAAATAAAAAATGTGCACCTTGAAAATCTGTTCCTTTCAGGTGCCAAAGTCCTAAAACACACAGGGTTTCAGCAACTGGATCACTTCACAATGGTCTAGTGTATGCCAGAGAGGTGGCATTTAACTGGATCTGTGACATTCCAGTATTAAAGAGGAAGTCTTTGAGGCTTGGAGATTTGCAGCATTATGATTTGCAGAGTCAACAAACAAGCAAAATGGTGAGGTAGGTTGTGAATTGCAGTGTCTGCAAAGGGCCCTTATAAAATCAAGAGTAATTAGGCAGTTACTTGCATTGACTGGTCTAACAGAGAGTCAAGGGGGATTTGGATTATGCCCTGTTTTGTTGTATATATTGCATGTATGAAATAGGGAGATTAAATACCAGTTAATTGAATAGTCGAGTAACCTCAAGAATTCTTATCGGTCAGTCGACTATTCGATAGTCCCTGGGGGTGAGGCTGACAGCCAGTGCACATCAGCCTCATTCCTGAAGAACTCTCTGTATCAGAGACAGCAGTGCAGGGTGCCAGATAAAGCTGGTTCTCCAGGGGAGCCAGTTTAAAAACCAGCTCCCCTCATGGACCGGTTGCCTGTCGCTCTGTGCTGCTGCCTGTGATAAAGAGGCAGCAGCATGGGATGGCAGCAGCCTCTGTCTATGGTAAGTCTGAACTTCCAGACCTGGGACAAGCCAGAACTGAGCCGGGCTGCCTGCCTGCCTGCCTGGATCCTAATACACTTTAAGTGCAGAGCCACAACAGGGGTAGGTCCCAGTTCTGGTTCATGCCAGGATTGAGACAGACTCCTGGCCAACCTGCTAAAGAAATTACTTGTACTGGCAAGTTGTGGAGGGAGAAATGTGTATAGTCTATCCCATTAACCTATAAGCATTTGCTTATCGGTTAATCGACTATACTATTACATCCCAAGTATGAAAATGACTTGAAAGCTCTATTGATTTTTAAAAGTCTTTAAAAAAAAATAAAAGCTTGTCTTTTACTGTAGACTAGGAGGTTCTGGCCTAGTTCACACAAGACATTGCCCTCCATTTGTGTGGGCAGTATTAGGAGTTTTGTTATAGACAGTTTGCTTTTTCTTAAAATACAATGTCAAGTAGATCTGCTTTGAATGGTATTAGAAGCAGCATATCTTTTAATACCAGCATTTCAATGGTCGTATCTATGGGATTTTTTAAGTAAAATTTCTGAGTTTTAGAAAGGTCTTTAGAGATTGAATTTTAAAGTTGTCTTTTGTTCTGCCACATTCTGCTGCTGTTATGATAGAACAATGGAAAGGAACACTACTATTTTTTGTATCAGAGGGGTAGCCGTGTTAGTCTGAATCTGCAAAAGCGGCGAGGAGTCCTGTGGCACCTTATAGACTAACCGAAGTGCTGGAGCATAAGCTTTCATGGGCAGTTTATATCTACATCAGCTACGTAGTTCAATTTGTTTAAAAGAACTGTTTAGTTTCTCTGCGTTGTTTCTAATTTCCTTTTAAAAATCATTAAAATTTTCCACTGTTAACTTCTTCATTGTTGTCAAATATGGTACCATCTGCTATGTTTCCAATGTAACAGGTCACCATAGCGCAGCTTTTTATTGTGGATGCTGGAGAATGTTACTGTTACATAGTAACTGTCAGCATTGCATTTTGTTGTTTTTCCCCAATGAAGTAAGCTGTTCATTAAAGACATAATTCGGTTAAAAGTATGTAAATATTATAACCTGTAATCTAATGCTAGTGTTGTTATTTTTAGCGTATTAAAACTGAAAGAACTTCAATCTGACTCTTCCTTCACTTAACATGGCTTGTTTATGTCTAACATTGCATTCTGCGTGGACAATGAAAATAGGTTTGTTGAATATCAGATCTTAAATCGTTTCACTGTCAGATGATCATGCACTACTATAATGTGGGGGCATTTGGATTGCACATACTGTGGGGGAATTTGTTAAACCCAAACAGTTGTTGAAATAAAAACAACTTGAACTTCTATTAATAGAGTCTACAAAGTTACCTTAGCCTACATTATGAACTTAAAATGTAACAGGAAGACATATGTGGTTCTTTAGAATCTGACGGACATTCCCTACTGGACAATGTCATTGACCCTCTTAAAAGAATCCAGTTTTGCAAACTGTGGCTGCTTTGTTACCTAGAAGACTAATATGCAAGTTTCCAATACAGAGGCAAGAATGGATGTTTCTCTTGCAGCACTCTGAAGTGTGGCAAATATAGATTTCCTAATATTCCATTGGAGTGTTTGTTTATTTGTTCACCCAATAAAGATATATTATCAAAATGCTTTATCAGGTTCATGGCCTCACTGCTATATGTAGTAAACAAACATATAAAAACGCATGGTCCCTAACACATAAAGATTACAAGGTAATTTTAAAGCCTTTCTTTGAAATAAGCTCTTATTAAAGAGGTAACTATTAGTTTTCAGTATACTGCTCATTTTATTAATACAATAGTTCTCAACTCTGTATTTCAGTGAGTTATAGTAATACACAGGACTTAATTCTGTCCTCTCTCAACAGTCCACTGTCCACTGCTCATCAAGGGTACGTCTACACTTGCTCCCTAGTTCGAACTAGGGATGCAAATGTAGCTGACCGAAATTGCTAATGAAGCCGTGATTTAAATATCCCATGCTTCATTAGCGTAATCTTGCCTGCACATCATTCCGCTCGCCAGCTGATTCGAACCAGGAAGTGCACTCCGGGATGCATTAGTTCAAATCAAACCCCTTGGTTCGAACTAACGTTACTCCTCATTTTTTTTTTTTTTTTTAACGATCAAAAAATGAGGAGTAACATTAGTTTGAACCAAGGGGTTTGATTCGAACTAACGCGTCCCGGAGCGCACTTCTTGGTTCGAATCAGCTGGCGAGCGGAATAACACGCGGGCGAGAGTATGCTAATGAAGAGCAGGATATTTAAATCCTCACTTCATTAACAATTTCAGTCAGCTACATTTGCATCTCTAGCTTGAACTTGGGAGCAAATGTAGACCTACCCTAAAAGAACAGAACATTACCCCCATGAATATACCTTATATAAAACATCTATTCTGCTGGCAGAGCAACCCTGTGTTGCCCTTTTGCATAGCTCAGGCCTAGGGATATAATGGGGCTAGGAACAGGTGATGGAGGGAATGTTCTGTGTTCCGACTATTCTGGACTATAGTGCAAGACCTCCATCTCTTAAAGGAGGCCTAGAATTGGATACTGAAAAGGGTAGTGTTTAGCCATTGGTTGTGTGTGGTGTGCGAGATATAGCGTATTTGTGTGTTGTATCTCATGAAAAGGGCAAGAAACAACCTGGTCCTCCCTTGCACAATTTATCTATGGAACAGAATTTATGCTGCCTTCTAAAGATGTCTAATCTGACTATAATTCTGTTTAACTTTGTTACCAAAACTACCAAACACAATGTTGTTTAATAATCTTTGTGTATTGATTCCTTATGGATAGTCCCAGTATTAAAGATTTCTGCTATCCTTAAGCTTCATGAAGTAATAAAACTCTAGAGGACAGGATTCAAGGCTAGATGAATAAATGATCTATTCCAGTGTCTTGTTTTCAAAACTAATTAGCAATTGGTTCAGGGGACTCTGACTGGTTATCCTTTCAATTTCTAAAGAATATACGTATGTCCCTTGGCTTCCCTGGCCGGTGAGGAAGCTTGGTATGTATTCCTATTAATAACTGTTACTGAATGGTATAGATTCCAGTCAGGAAGACTGGCTCAATCTATTTTTTTTTATGTTTACCTCCATAAGAATGAGCAGCACAGTCATGAAGATTGATGGAGGAAGAATCAGTACAGCTGTCCTTGAACATGAAAACTGATGGAGAAGGGGGGTAAATCCTTTATAAAATATTTTTGTAAACTTTCTTTGTTTTGTTTTGAAGTCCTTGATGTGAAATAGTTAAAAGTTGAAATTTGGAATAGAAATTTCTAAAAGATATTAGGTGTTTCAACTCTGATTTGAGCAATGCTTAAGTCTTTTTCAGAGGTTTTGGGAGTCAACAGGATCTGAGCTCCAAGTTCCTAAGTCCCATTGTAAAACGATCAGTTAGGCATTGAAGTGCTGCATGCAGCAACACTTAAATATCTTTTAAAAATGTGGGCCTTAATCTACTTCTTGCTTGAACATGTATAAATAGGCATAAAGAGAACACAACGAATGCTGGAAGAATACCAGGAAAGAGGGAATATGAGAGCAGTCTTATTTGTTGATTTGCACTTGCATTGGCAATTCTGCATTGATATTTATTAAGTTAGTGATTAGTACTTGAAATAACACCCCATTTAGTCCTGTGGCAACTGTTATACAGGCAGTCCTCGGGTTACGTACAAGATAGGGACTGTAGGTTTGTTCTTAAGTTGAATTTGTATGTAAGTCGGAACTGGTACATATTGTAGGGGAAACTCTAGCCAAACATTTCTCCAGAGATCAGTTTTATTCTCCCACACCTCACTTCCCTCAGTCCTTTATTCTCAAGCTGAGGTGTCTGCTGAGAAAAGCCGCTCCGCGTCTTCCTGGTCTGCTGTGGGGGGGGCGCTAGCTTCGTGTCTCCCTGGTCTGCTGGGGGGAAGCAGCTAGTGTGGGGTTGCCTCACCCCGTTTGTAAGTAGGGATCCGATGTAAGTCGGATCCATGTAACCCGGGGACTGCCTGTATATAAAAGCTTTCGTGGGCAAAATCCACTTCCTCAGATAAGTTTGAGTGACTTACTCAGATGTTGACATTAGATCTGTAGGCGGGGTTTTTTGTATTACAAGAAATTAGTAATGTTAGTAGCTTCATGATTGGAAGAGATGTAAGAATTTAATACCCTAAGCCAGTGTTTCCCAATTTTATTTGGTCCCAGAACCCTTTTAAACTTGAAAGAATTTTGCGGAACCCCTAATAACAGTGTAAGATATGGAGCTGAAAAAGTAGACCACAAATAAGTAAGGATAATAATAAACAAATACTAAACAAGGTCATGAGATCCAACATTTAGTTTAATTACACATATTTTTTAAAAAATCACGTAATATTAATTAATTTTTTTTTAATCATAAAATGTTATTGTAATGGAATTTTCTTGCAGAATCCTTATGTTCACTTTGTGGAACCTTGGGGTTCAAGTGAGTGTTTTCCAAACTATTGAAAGCTGCAGAGTTTAAATATAGGGAATCTAGTAATGATTAAATTAGTTTACTAGCTTCGTTGGCTCCTTTCCCCCCTCTGCCCCTTCGCTCTTGGTTGCAGGCTCACTGACAAGGTCAAGCAAAGGGAACAATTATCCCTGGGTCTGATGATTCATAAAGGCCCTAGACTCCTAGCTGTCGCTACTGTGGCGGTGGCCTGAGTGGAGGCATTTTTAAATCGCTGTTGGAGTCCCACATGGCATGCTTTGGGCAATGCTGAGGGCTGCTGGGAACGGGGAGGGGAAAGGCTAGCCCCTATTCTGCCCCTTCTGCCTGGGACCCCACCCCTTCCAGGGGTGCAGAGCTGCTTCCTACTCCTGCTTTGCCCAGAAGCCCAGTGAGTCTGTTGGCTCCATTGCTTGGTTGAATTCTAGAAGGGAATGCTAGTGACCTCCAGGGGTGCTGACATCCTCTGTGGGTCCCTGGCAAGATGCAGAAGGCTTACTCCATGCTCCCAGAAGGGATGGGGTCAGGGCAGCCAGCCCTCAGGGCCACCTGGAGCATAGCAATTGCCCTCTAACCTTTAGAGCCATGCATGACCCAGGCCTCTGGCCTCAACTGCAGTAGCAGTGGTAGCAACTGGAAGCCTGGGGCACTTTTGAATCACCAGGCCTCAGGGCGATTGCTCCCTTAAACTTCTACCCTCCCTCTTCCCTCCCCCCCGCTCCATTGACACCCCATTGGCAGGCCTGGTGACAGTCATGGCGGTGTGAGATCTAGTCTGGGCCAGTAGGACTGTATAGCACTTGCAAATAAGATTCTGAGCCCATGACGTTGTTTCACCATCACTGCTTCTCACTCAGGGAATCCACTCAACCAGACTGTTAACTTGAGGAGCACAAGTCCACCTTTTTCTTGAGAAGTGGCTTTGTGTAGCTGTTAGGTATCATAGTAGAACTTGGTGAGTGAAGAACATGGCGAGGTTCTTGATTTTTTTTTTTTTCTTCTTCAGCCAGCTGAAATCTGATGTGGCCTTGGGGTGGTGATAGTGCAGTAGCAAACATGTCTCTGTGCTAGGGACATTAAATGTCAGTTAATTGAATATTTCATTAACCTCATACATTTTTATAGTTAGTCGACTATTCTGTAGTCCCCGTGGACAAGGTCAGCAGCTAGCGCTCCATCCCCTCTCCTGTATCAGAGGCAGCAGCGTGGGGTGCCAGGCAGGGACCTGATCCATGAGGGGAGCCAGTTTAAAAACCAGTCCCCTAGTGGACCGGCTGTCTGTCACCCCCACTCTGCCACAGCATGGGGTGGCAGCAGCCCCTGTCCAGGGGGAGGGGACAGGTTGAACTCCCAGATCCCACAAGAGTTTGAACTGAGCTGGGCTGCCTGCCCACCTGGCTCCTAATACATCTTATATGCAGAGCCACAGCAAGGATAGGTCCCGGACCTGGTGTGCGCTAGGACTGATTTGGGTTGCTGGTTACCCTGTTAAAAAATTTACTGGCAGAGTGGGGGAGGGAGAAATGAGTGTAGTTGATAGCATTAACATAAATGCTTTTGCTTATCAGTTAATTGACTACACTATTACATTCCTACTCTGTGCTCCATGCAGACAGCACCTGTCATGTGAAACTCAAAAAGACTTGTCTCTTAATTACACTTTAATGCTGAAACAAAAGACAGAACTACACAGCACTTTAAAGACTAACAAGATGGTTTATTAGGTGATGAGCTTTCGTGGACCAGACCCACTTTCTCACAGAAGCTCATCACCTAATAAACTCTCTTGTGAGTCTTTAAAGTGCTGCATAGTCCTGTCTTTTGTTTCAGTTACACCAGACTAACACGGCTATATCCCTATTACTTTAATGCTAGTGTTTGATGTGAACAGTAGGAGAGAGAACACTAGTGTCCATGTGTTAAGTCATACCACAGCATAAACTACTGGCTGCCAAAAATAGGAGTCCCTCTTTTTGGGAATGGGAAGAAGGGGTTCTCTTAAAAACAATGCATATACACTTGAGTTAACAGGGTCCAACCTTTCGTCCTTTCCTTTTATTATGCTGCTATGGTTGTGAAACTGACAAAATCGCATGCCAGGAAAGTTACTTCTCCCAGACTGCTGTAGACATGTCACATAAGCAAGCTCCCTTTGCAATTGTCCAAATGGCTGATCATTGCTTTTTTTTATAAACTCCACTGGTGGTAATGAGTTCATTAGCATCGCTATTTTCCTTCTTGCAAATTGGTGGTGTGATGATAGATGCACAAATAAATGTAATTTCTGTCCAACAGCATTTAACAGCATGCTTGTTAGGCCACATTGCAGGAATGGATAGTGTTTTGCATGGTCCACAAGGAACATACATGGAGTAATTTTAAGCTGTTAAAAAACTGTAACTAGGATGAGAGTACAACTTTTGAATAGGAAAGTTACTTATTGTGTACAGTTTTGCTAGTTGTCAAGATTAGCCAAGATATAAACATGGTTTTATCTCTCCTCTTGTGTGAAATCATGAAGTATTCAACTGGGGATTTTTTAAAGGGCTGAAGGTGAAGCTCCTAAATCTCATTGAATTTTAATACAATTTGGGTGCCTAACGCATCAAACTTTTGAAAAATCCCAAACCCACACAGTGTAGAACTCATTTGATTTTTGTCTGTAGGTTGTATTTCCATTAACTTCAGTGGACTTTGGTCAAGCTCAAAATTCACATTAGAAAAAGCAAAAAGTATCTGCAAAAATATATTTGAAAATAGAATGGCTCTTCAAACCTATTTCAAGAGTGAGTGACAGGGAAATGCTCTCTTGCTTTCTGCTTATCAGCATGTGATGTTTATATCTAGCTTTGCCACATTTTTTGAAAATGAAACTTCACCCAGTATGCTTCCGTTTTGCTTAACAATAGCTCTGACTAACATTATGAGATTGAAAGGAACGAGAGATGAGGTCTTTCTGTTTCCGAAGCTATGGAGAGTCTCTCTAGTTTCACCCCATTCTATTTTGTATGTTGTCCATTCTCTTCACAAATTATCCTTTCTAAAGCCACATCTTCCCTGCCCAGAAGATCAACGCTGTATCTCTCAAGTTTGATTTAGCAGGTCTAGTAAAGACTTGCTAAATCAAATGCTAAGGGTGACCCTGTTTACACTGGAACTCCTACTCCTTGCAAGGAGGAGCAAGGGAAGTCAACAGGAATGTTTCTTTCATTGACTTCCCACTGTGAGGACGGCACCAAAGCTTTTACATTGACTCCAGCTATGTTTTCATGTAGCTGGAATTGCGTACTTTAAGCTGACCTTTGGCTATACTGTGGAAGCTGACTTTAATTCCATTAGCCCTTCTGTCTGGGGGACAGATTGGACAAAACCCTTCCCCCAACCCTCTGGAGCCCATTAATGGTGATCCTAAGGAACAGGTTGCTATTTACTGAGCTAAGGCTCTCAGCTCCAGGGCAAAACATACAGCTTCCTTTTTGAGGCATTCCCATGAAATATTATCATGGTTATCAGGGAACAGCCTTTTTGTGTGTGGTATTTCTTGCTTTTTAACTACACCTTGAATTCTCATGGGGTGCGTGGGTAAGAAAGGACTGTAACCCCTCAAGCATCTATGCTGAATTTATGGATTCTTCCAGTTTTAGTAACCTTGCACATTGGCAAATGTGATCTGCCTGCAGCCTCTTTTAAAGAGTGCAAACTTCTGCCAGACATTTTGGCTGCAAGCTAGTTCTTTCCTATTCCAGCACCTGATAGAACCTACCCAGATGGTTCCTGGGCTGAGGGAAAAGTCAGGAACTGATAACAGGAATCATGTCAATATGTGGCCCATTCATTCATTGGTCTCTATAATGAGAGCCAAAGGATGGTTAATTAGTGTCGCACATAGTGGTGGCTTTAGCAAGGTGACCACCTAGCTATCAATTAAATTCAAAAGGCTGGCAGTTGGACCAGTTTTCAAAAAGATATTGGCACTAGCAATAATTCTTCTATAAAAGAGAACAGTCCTAAGTTTGCTTATTGTAATTACATGGCATACTTGCTGTGAGCTGGAGGAAGCTACTCCCTTCCTGCTCCTGCACTAGATTCTGACTGACCTCTTGTAATGACTGATTGTTACATTTTATTGTGGAGAGATACTAAGCAACCATGTTCTAAAAGCAGCCCAACCAATTTAAAAACGAAAACTTTGCTTGGGTGCATGGAACCAAGGTTTGACCTATTTAAATTTGATTACAAGGTGTCTCCTGATTTTTTTGACATGTTTAGTAGCATCCAGTTTGGTGCTGGTCGCTGGCAAAAAGCAAATAGTTTTATAACATGATCATTCAACACAGTAGCAGCTTTGTGGACTGTCTATAAATCTTACGACCATCCTTTCTGCAGCTTTTTTATTGCTACCTGATGCACCATTTGTGCTCGTTAAAGGCAAAGTTAAAGGACTGCATGAATGTTTTTCTTACTAGGTTTTGTTTTGCTGGTGTGTATGGGCAATGCCAAATGGGAAACAGGAAAAACTTGTCCTAAATCAAAAAGAGGAAGAATATTTGGTTTGCATCCCTTTTGGCAGCTCTATGAAATATATTCATGTGATTACCCTAAATAGATGTAGAGGGAGATATCAGCTGCCCAAGAACAAAGAGCATATTGAAATTCCAAATATTCTTGCCTCTTGAAATTAAATGTTTTTATTTAGCATTACATCGACACTGACTAGCTGATACATGAAACTTCCTTTAAACTAGAAGAGCAAAATATAGACTTGATTCTTAAACCATGATTTTTTTAAAAGGCATGCAGTCTTTATTAGCCGTATCTATTTCATAGAGCTAATTTGGAGTCTGTTTTGTCCATCTTAATCTTGCTTTCAGTATTAGCATAGAATATCTGAGCTGTCTTTAAATCCTGGCACGTATTTGAGGCTAAAATAGACTTGACAGCTAAGCTGTCAATTTTCAAGACAAGCACCAGTAAAGTATGGAGATATGATAAATTAATGTGCATGAAAATGAAATTCTTCACTGCTTAGTGAATATAAATGCTGTGGGTAGAGTACATCTTATTTGATGCTGAACATGCCTAGTAAGCCCCAACACTACATTCATTGGGATAGAAAGGGAGCAGACTGATTCCTGTTTAATCTGGTCTGGCTAAAGCTTTTGACTGTTTCCTAGATCTGAGCTGCACAAATAACCAATTATACTTGTGCTATGATGTTTGAAAAAGATGCTCTAAGTAAAACCTTGCTTCGTATATTGGGATAAAAGAGTGTGTATATTGCCAAACCTGGTATATCTTGAGGTATTCCTTTCCATTTTTGTGTCTAAATGTGAAACTTTCACAGTTGAGAAACCCCATTTAAAAAAAAATATATAATAGTAAACTAAATCACAAGGTCTGTATATTTATCCTGTCAAGAGTGTATTGTAATGTGAAACTAAGATGATTAAAGATTTTAACAAAGAAGAAAATTGGTAAGAGGCCTTGAATGCATGTTGAAACGTGTTTTTGTAAAAGCATAACTTGGCAAATACATCCTGTGATTCTTTCTGTTGATTTTGTGTCCTCAGACATCTCAGTATAAATGTTATGAACAGGAACTCTAATTAGATTTAGTTTGATGTGGTTAAGGGAAAGTGACAAATTGTGTCTTTTGCTACATTTTATGGCTTCGTTTTTTTTCTTTGCTTTGCTAGTTCTTTGTTTACATTGCTTCCTGTTTTCATCATACTCGACAGTTTGAAGATTTTTTATTATGTGAACAAGACTAATGCGCTTAATTGCTACAGTAGTATGTACAGATTTTTGTCTAAATCCACTAATGGGATGTGGTTAGGCAATATTTAGATTGAACTGATAGGAGATACTAGTGTCAATTATTTCAGTGCCTCTTTCTATAAGGGATCTGGTATCTCAGGGTATGTCTACACTACAAAGTTAATACGAACTAACGGACGTTAGTTCGAATTAACTTTCATAGGTGCTACACTAGCGCTCCGCTACTTCGAACTTAATTCGAACTAGCGGAGCGCTTAGTTCGAACTAGGTAAACATCATTGCACGAGGACTAAGCCTAGTTCGAACTTACTAGTTCGAATTAAGGGCTGTGTAGCCCCTTAATTCGAACTAGTGGGAGGCTAGCCCTCTCCAGCTTTCCCTGGTGGCCACTCTGGGCACCACCAGGGAAACTCATATGCCCCCCTCCCGGCCCCGGAGCCCTTAAAGGGGCATGGGCTGGCTACGGTGCCCGTGCCAGGTGCAAGCCTGCCAGCACCCAGCCAGCAGACCCTGCACCTGGCACGCCATGAGCCAGCCACCCAATGCCCCCCAACCCTCCACCTCTTCCCGGCACCAGGCTGGCGGCTCTCGGTAGCCTGGCCAGGACCGCAAGAGGCGGGCACCCGCCTGGTCTAGTGCAGACATCGTGGACCTCGTCCACGAACTCCGCACTAGGCACAGGAAAGTGGCCGTCTAGGGCAGGAGAGCTGCCAGCCTGGCCACCCAGGAGCAGGTTGGCATGAAAATCAGGGTGGTCCACTGAGACCCCCGACCCTGAGCCCTGAGCTTAGAATGGCTGTACTGTGTCAGACCAAAGGTCCATCTAGTCCAGTAACCTGTCTGCCGACAGTAGCCAACCCTAGATACCCTGGAGGGGATGGACCAAAGACAGTGACCAAGCCATTTGTCTCGTGCCATCCATCTCCAGCCTTCCACAAACTTTGGGCAGGGACACCATTTCTACCTCCTCGCTAATACCACTCCATGGACCCAACCTCCATGACTTGATCTAACTTCTCTTTAAACTCTGTTCTAGTTCTAGCCTTCACAGCCTCCTACAGCAAGGAGTTCCACAGGTTGACTCTTTGCTTTGTGAAGAACAACTTTCTGTTACTAGTTTGAAGCCTGCTACCCATTCCTTTCCTTTGGTGTCCTCTAGTCCTTCTATTATGGGAACTAATGGAGAACTTTTCTTTATACACTCTCTCCACACCAATCTTGCTTTTATAGACCTCTATCATATCCCCCCTCCGTCTCCTCTTCTCTAAGCTAAAAAGTCCCAGTCTCTTTAGCCTCTCTTCACATGGGACCTGTTCCAAACCCCTGATCATTTTAGTTGCCCTCCCCTCTCCCAGCCTCTCTCTTCCCCTCTCCCACCTCTTTTTCCCAGTCTCCCCCAGTTTTGTTCAATAAAGAAAGATTCGATTTTTGAACACAGGTTTTCTTTATTTTGTACATCAGGAAGGGGGGCTAGGAAAGGGTAAGTGGAAGGAGGTGAGGGAGGAATGGGGTACGAGCCCCCGATGGGGAGGACTGGGCTGGCTCTGCGGGCTTCTCGGGGTGGAAGCTGTCCTGCAGCCCCCCGATTGTCCCCTCCTCCCGGATGGCAGCCTGTGGCAAGTGCAGCCAGGGTGATGGCCGAGTGCTGTGATGTTCTGCGTGTGGGCACTCAGGGCACTCCAATCCAGGACTGCTTTGCAAGCGGGGAACCCTGAGAACTGTCTGTCCGGGGTGGGGGTCGGGACCCTTTAAGCACAGCCCTCGGCTAGCGTGAGGCAGCAGCTCTACGCTCTAAGTCCTAATCTGATGCCCTGCCGGCACTGCTTCCGGCCATCCTTAACCTCAGTTCAGGGTCCACTCAGTGTGGACATGCTAGTTCGAATTAGCAAAACGCTAATTCGAACTAGTTTTTAAGTCTAGCTGCGCTAATTCGAATTAGCTTAGTTCGAATTAACTAATTCGAACTAAGTTAGTTCGAATTAGCGCTGTAGTGTAGACATACCCTCAGTATGTATTAATTTAGACCTGATTAAATACCCCATTTACCCTCATAAATTTACTATTCGTTTGTTTCTGATTTAAACCCATGCTGACAAATTAATGAAGCTCTCTGACAAAGGACACCAAACATTGCTTGCTGAAATGTTTTTGTATTTTTGCTTTACTCAAAAGCAACTGCTCTGTGTCAGAGCCAAATTTATTTGTTTCTCAAGAGAAATGCCAGGATTAAAGTCTCTAAGCAACTGTAAATGCTTATAAGAATCCTCTGAAAGAGTTGCTCTTAAAATTTCCACTCTTGCTAGAGGTATTTCTGCACTGGAGAAAGGAATAGTTTAGATGGTCTAGCAGGGATGATCAATTTAATAGAAGCCTTCACTGATGGTCTTATAACATGAATGGAAAATCTCAAATAGAATCTCAATTTAAATATAAAGGAACATTGAGCTATTTCTGCCTTATCTGGCAAAGGCAGGGGAGAGCTCTGTAAGGACTGGAGTGAAGTTTTGACCCCACCGAAGTAAATAGCAAAACTTCTGTTGAATTTAGTGGGATCATGATTTCAGCACACATCAGTGTTTCTTCTAAGCCAGTAGCTTTCAAACTTTTTTTCATGTGACCCCAATTGAAGAAAATTGTTGATACCTACAACCCAATATAATTCTATCGCTTGACTAGAGTGTGGGTTCTGTGGGGGAGCTGAGGATGGAGAGTGCAGGAGGGGGCTCTGGACTTGGGCAATGGATCCCATGCAGCGGTGGAGCGGAAGGTGCTAAGGCAGGTTTTCTCACTGTCTTGGCACTATGGTATGCGCTATGCGCCAGAAATGGGCAGCATGTCTAGTTCCTGGGTGGAGATGTGAAAAAGACTCTGCACACTGCTTTTGTGCACCAGCTCTCATTGCTCCTGTGCCCAAACTCTGCTGTTGGCTGCTTTCAGAGTACACTGTAGCCTGCAGTGCCAGGACAGGCAGGAAGCCTGCCTTACTATCTCTGCTGGTCACCTGGCAGCAAAGCAACCCACTGCCTGACATTACTTGGAAAACCACTGCTTGAAGCTGAACACTTGGGCACACATATAGGAGAGATTCTAATACTGCCCCGTTGATGAGCAGAGCACTCACAGCTAGGAACCTGTCTTTCAACTGGTCATGCACGCCTCAGTGCACATAAAATTTATTCCACCCATGGATGGTAAAACTTAGAAGGAACATTGTCCCATATCCTTGGTCACTCCTAAGTGCTTCTTCAATGATAATGTAGTTTTAAGGTATTCTGCCCTAATAGAGAAATGCTAGATTGGTGTAAGACTGACAGTGTCCTATGCCAGGTCCTTCTGACCCAGCTGAAGGGAACAGACAGAGTTGAGGGGGCGATGGGTCCCCTAACCCAAGGGGTCTGAGGCACCCTGTCCCTGACTCCTGTAACCACATCACGTCTATGCTGTGCTGTATCCTGGAGAAGCAATAAACCCTCTCTACTCTACTGGCTGGTGGAGTCTGTTCTGGCTGCTACGGAGGTGCAGGATTGGGGGAACCCTGATGTTCCATCAAAAGGGGTTTCCAGCAAGTCACACAGCTAGAGTGGGGTTCTTCCTGCTTACCTACAAATTTGGAAGGGAGTTCTACTACTTAAAAACCTGTTGAGGTTCTGAGATCCATTTTGACCTTGGGACATCATTGCAAGTCTGAATGATCTACATCTGTGGTCACCAACTGGTCGATTGTGATCGACCAGTCGATTGCAAGGCCTCAACCAGTCAATCATGAGGCGTTTGGGCCTCTCCACCCCAGAGAAGGCCCACTACCTACCTCCAGCGTAGTGCTGGCTTCCCGCAGGGTGGACAGAAGTCCTACCTGCAGCTTCGCACCACTTCCGGAAGTTCTGTAAGTGCACTGGCTGCTCCCCTCCCACAGCTCTTTGGCGTGCCGAGTGCGCTGCAGGAGGGGGCATTGGCCCCGGAGGAGGAGTGTGGCGGCTTCTCTGCACCACAGGAGGGGTGAATCGGAAGCGGGGGTTGTCTCTGGGGTTTGGCTTCTCTGGACCTTCTCCAATTTTTCCACATCTTTCTTGAATTGTGGTTCCCAGAACTAGACTCAATACTCCAACTGAGGCCTAATCAGCACAGAGTAGAGTGGAAGAATGACTTCTCATGTCTTGCTTACAGTACTCCTGTTAATGCAACCCAGAAACATGTTTCCTTTTTTTGCAACAGTGTCTCATTGTTGACTCTCTTAGCTTGTGATCCACTGTCACGAGGCGCTCCCGTGGCCGCCTCCTCCACCGTGCCTCAGTGCCCCAACCGACTGTCTTCACTCAGCCCATCGCTGGACCGCCTACAGTTCGTATCGGGTGCTCATCACTGGCATCACCATCACTCCTCCCCTGAATCAGCCTCGACCTTCTATTCCCCGCTTATAGTGCCGCCGCGACATCCTCGTTACAGCGGCAAGGGGTACCGTGAAAGGGAAAAGGGGGGGCCCGGACCCGCCCTCGCTCATGGGCCCCAGCCTAGGGCCCTAAGGACTCGGATCCGTGAAGGATCCTGGTCCGGTCAGTGGGGCGTGCCGCTGAAACGCACCGACCCGCCAACCACACCGGGTTCTGCCCTGGGCTACTTCCCTTCCTCTGAAAGCCCCTCTACCACGGAGCTCACCTTCCCCTTTGTGGACAGGATTGATGGCAGAGGAGCGACGTGTCTTGTCTGTGGCTGGCCACTTTTCTCCCGGGCTCAGACTTTTTTCTTCTGGCTGGGCTGGTGGGCCTTTTGAAATGGCCGCTGCCGCCCCATTCGCCCTATCCCCGGCGGGGACTGTGCCAGCAGCTTGCCCCAACCCCGCCTATTGCTGGCATCCCTGCATGATGTCCCTGGTCCGGGTTGTCACGCACCCCGCCCCCTTCCTTGGAGGCGGGGCCTTTCCTTGCTCCCTCCGCCCACCACGGGGCATCCCTGATGTCAGCCCGGGGCGACGGCCGAGCGGTGTGCGAGCAGGCGGTGTACGGGTGAGCCTCCCCGCCGCGGCGGCTGCCCAGCGCTTCACCGGCAGCGGAGAAGGGACGGGGCGGGGATGCCCCATCACATCCACTATGACCTGTAGATGCCTGGGGGTCAGAGACAGTTTGTACAAGAGATTCTGCTTTTCCTTCCATCCTTTCCAGCACTCTCTATTCTCATTTGATTAGCCTTAGCATAGGGCTCAAAGTATAAAGGGCTTCACTTTGTATCTTGGCACACATCTACACTGCAGTAAAGGATCTGTGGCTGGCCTATGTCAGCTGACTCAGACTTGCAGGGCTAAAAATTGTACTGTATATGTTTGGACTTAAACTGGAAGCTCAGAAGGCAGGCTGGTCTCAAGTATCTGAGCTGCAGTGTAAGTCCAAACACCACCACTGCAATTTTTAGCCCCCCGTCTACCCGAAATTCATGCCCCATAAGTGCAAATCAGCAGAGTGCCATGGAGTTTTGTACTGTATTTGGACATATCCTTTACTCTTAGGCTTTGTCTACACTGCAAGTTTTTGCAGCAGAAAATATGCTAATGGGGAGTCTGCATTACCTCTGCAGTTATGATCAACAGAAGCCAATCCGTAATTTAGTATGGCTGGGGAATAAGACACTCTCAATGGAGTATTGTTAACTTTCTTAATTTGTCACTTCCCCTTTGGCCTAACAGAGTCTCAATATGTTGATCCTCAAGGTATTGCCCTATCCCTGAGTCCCCCTGCACTCAAACTCCCTGCCAGAGCCTGCATCCGTCCTACACCTCAACTCCCTACCCGGGGCTCTGTTCAGAACCCCTCCCACGTTCCAAATCCTTAGCCCAAGATCAGAGTCTCCATCTCCCTCCCTCGCATCCCAACCCTTTGCCCCCAGCATGATTAAAAGTGAGTATGGGGAAGGGAGGGAGGATGGAGTGACCATGGGTGAGGCCTTGGAGAAGGGGCAGGAAGGAGACCAGGTAAGGGTGCTTGGATTTGAGGTGCATCCTGGATTACACTTAAATTCAAAAATTGATATTATGCTTATAAAAGGTTGGAAAACACTAGTCTACACAGCACTTATTTTGAAATAGAGCAATCTTCCAACTTCCCTTACTCCTTGTACAATGAGGGTAACAGGAATCGGTGTAAGAAGTCCTCCAGCTTGACAGTTTTTCAACATTATTTTGAAATAACTGCCTGCTGTGTAGACACAGACTAAGTTATTTCAAAATAACACTAGTTTTTTTTTCTGTGCGACTCAAGAGTGGGGAATGGGAGGACTTATAGCACATCAGTTTGTACAAGTATCAATGACTTTAGTGCAGAACGGATGTAGACCAGAGCAACTTATAGCAGGGATGCACTATAGAAAAACCTTAAATGTGCTGTATAAGTACATTTATTTTTTGTATCAAAACAGTATTACCTTTAAAACAACTGACTAGAGGAAATATTATTGTAGCTAATTAATTTAACTGATTTGGTTTTGTTCACATGTCCTTCAGTACTTTTAGAACTAGTAGATCTGATCCTCAGGGTTTTTGTGTTTGAATTTGAAGAGGAAAAGATGCTTTTTGGGGAGGAAGAGGGTTTCCACTCCCAATTGGTTCCTTAACTTCAAATTAACTATTTATTGAAATGAAATAAAGAGAATATTCTTAGCACCAGGAGAAGAGGCTACTGCTGTCAAAAGCTGCTTTAGCACTTCAACAAATTCTAGTTCCAGATGCTTAGCCAGTGAGTGGGTTTAATATTTATTTTTTAAATTTTGGCAACAAATATGTATTATCTGAATATTTTATTATTCCATTCAGATTAGGGATGTTAAATATCAGTTAACTGAATAGTCAATTAACCTCATGAATTCTTACCAGTAACTCAACTATTTTATAGCCTCTGGGGACAGAGCCGGCAGCCAGTGCACTCCGACCTCACTCCCAATGAGTCCCCACCACTCCATGCTGTTACCCTGCATATCTGCCTCCCATACAGAGGCATCAGGCAGGAGCTAGTCCAGAAGGGGAGCCAGTTTCAAAACCAGCTCCCCTTGCAGACTGGCTGCCCTATTGCCCTGTGCTGCTGCCTCTGATAGAGGCAGCAGTGCAAGGTGGCAGCAGCCCCTGTCTAGGAGATGTCTGAACTCCCGGACCCATCATGAGGAACTGAGCTGGGCTGCCTACCCACCCGGCTCCTAATACACTTTAATTCAGAACCGCAGCTGGGGTGGGTCCTTGCCTGGCGTGAGCCAGGACTGTGCTGGGCTGCTGGCCAGCCTGCTAAAAAATTTACTGGTGGGAGGGTGGGAAATGCATGTAATCTATAGCATTAACCAATAACCTTTTGCTTATCGGTAAATCGACTACACTATTACATCCGTAATTCAGATTATTTTAATATATTACAATAATTTTAGGCTTTAATATGAAATGTCATATAATTTCAAATTTAATTTTTTTAATTCAGTTTTGAATGTTTTAAATTTGATGTTTATCCACTGATTGGAGCCCAAACTTTGCAACATTATAGTATTGCATGACAAATCAGTAAGTGATATTGCCAAGTCTCTTTTCATTGTCCAGACATAGTGAGAATTAAATTATATCCCTAAAATATTGCATTGATGTAAAATGGAAATGTTTAAACCTGCTAATGTTAAACTTGTTGTTTGTAAAGTGATGTCTTAGATTTAATACTGAATTGTGGTTTTTTTTCCTTCTTCCTTTCCAGGTGGCTATGGTGGAGGTTCAGCTAGAGAAAGAGGATGTCTACCCTCCGGGTCTCTTGATAGCTTTCAGTGCCTGTACTACTGTGCTTGTTGCTGTTCACCTCTTTGCTCTCATGATAAGTACCTGCATTCTGCCAAATATAGAGGCTGTCAGTAATGTGCACAATCTCAATTCTGTAAAGGAGTCTCCACATGAGCGTATGCACCGGCACATTGAGCTCGCCTGGGCATTTTCCACTGTCATTGGGACTTTGCTCTTCCTTGCAGAGGTGGTGCTGTTGTGTTGGGTGAAATTTCTTCCACTAAAAAAGTACCCTCTTAATTCAGTTCCTGACAATTCTACCATCACCCCAGGACAGGCAGCAGCCATTGCTTCAACATCTATTATGGTTCCTTTTGGATTGATTTTCATTGTGTTTGCAGTCCACTTCTATAGGTCACTGGTGAGCCACAAAACAGACAGGCAGTTTCAAGAATTGAATGAACTTGCTGAATTTGCACGACTTCAGGATCAGCTGGATCACAGAGGCGACACCTTGCCACCTCCTGGCAGCCATTTTGCATAAAACTGTAATTTTTTTTATTTTTTTTGCTTCTGCCCTTGCTATGTCGACTCCTCCATGCATGAACTAGCTGGACTATTGATTTTCTTTAAAGAGAGATTAATAAGTACTGTGCTAATTTCTTACAGTAAAAGACATCTTAAGAGACTGATGTTGAGGTATGGCTGTACCGAGCATGCATCTCTCACCCTTCTTATCTGGATTGTTTCTTCTTTATGTTGAATGGTGAATATATCAGTGTGTAAGAGGAATTACGTTTTAGGCCTTAGTATCTGTTAGGGGTGGGAGGAAAGCCTTATTTCTCTCTGTTTGATGTTGGTGTTTGCGAGAGAGTATTGCTTGTCCAGTACAGTTGCATGGCACAATACAAATTACTTGGGACATGTAGTAATTAACATTTGGTTTCAGTTCTAGTGCTGTGATCTCTAAAAGTCTGAGGAAAGGTATAATTGAGAGCTTTTCCACTTTCCCTTTTTCGACTAGCTCCCCCAATCATGTTTTTCTGACAAGTAATTACTTTACTAATTTCTATGGGGCCTTTTGCCATGGCAGCTATAAACTCTTACCCTCCAGTTACCCATGACCAGTCCTCTTGATGTGGTATGATCCACATCTGTAGGATTGAGGCCCTAACTCTATTCTTCTTTTGGGAAGAAAAAATAGAGACTAGCAATACCTGCTTTAATGTTTATGTGAGCAGATATATTATCAGAAGTGATAAAATTGCCTGTTTTCATTGAGGAAACATTTAGAAAAAAATATATAAATCTAGCTAGAGAAAGTACCATTAGATTTTTTTTCCCCCTTGCTTGAAAACTTGCTAAATGGCCTTTCTCTAGCAATAACATACATTGGTAGAGATTTAACAGTAGAATTACTGCTGCTGTTTTAAACCAAAGTATAAAGTATTTTGTACTTTTTATATATAAATATATTTTTGAATACATTCTCACATATAATGGATAAAGATGCTTTATCTATGTGGGAATCCCAAGTAATTAGCTGTGCCTTGATCTTGTTTGGTAGAAAAATCTGCTTGCTCAAACATTATATTTAATGTATTAAAATCTTAATTACACATGATTTTGCTTCCAAAATCTTCTGGAATATCACTTACTTCTATATAGACTTATTTATGAAAACAAAAGATTTTTATTTTAAATAGTAGTATTGCTGCTTAATTGTATGACTTATACATCTTTTATTGAATGAAGTTACTGTTTTACCCTCAAGCTATTGTGTCAAATTCTATCACCTTCTTTAAGCAAAAACTCCCACCAAACAAGGACTATAAGATTTGGTCTCAGTTCATTCAGAATTTGTGTGATTCTAGATACGTTTAAAAGTGAATTGTGATTTTTGGGCAGCATTTCTCCTACCTTCATTGAAGCATGGAAATAGATGAGTTTGTTAGTGAAAAATCTCTTAACCCGAAAAACTACCATTTTGTGATATGTTCAGGTCCCATGGAACAGTACGGGGATCTCTGCTAATAGCTAATATTATAGAATGTAATCCAGTAATTTTGTGATGGTATCAAAATCAGTTATGGCCTAATTAGAGCTGTGCCTCTTTGACTTCAAGTGGAGCTGTGCTCACTTATGTCTACATTTAATTTAGTCAATTATACCTGGCCTCTTTGCCAGATGAATTTAACTTGCTTTACAAATTAAGGTCCTAATTTTGCAAACACTGGATCCTGAGGGTATTCTACTACCATGAATAGTCCTGCTTGCATCATTACAACTGACTTATTAGTGCAAGCGCTATATACCGAACAAGATGTGTTGGTAAGACTGGACCCAAAGCATAATTTGTTCTGAAAAATTACTTGAAAAGTGGCTTGAGAGTTCTGTGGCTTATATCATTGTGAAATTTTTGCTCCTATTGTGCTCTGTTCTCAACCACAAAATAATTCTTCAGTTGCCAACCCCAGATTCTCCTGGATCTGGAAGCCAGACAGAAATTCTCTCTGATTTTGACATTACAGGTTGAAACTCTGTAGTCTGGCACCCTTGGGATCTGACTGGTGCCAAACCAGTGAAGGTCAATATTGTCTAGCTTCATTACCAACACTTTAGCTGCTTACTGGGCTCTTACAAGAAATTAGACCATTTAAAAAAAAAGAGCACAGAACACAGAGAGCTAGGAATGGTGGCTGTAAACAAACTTTATGGGACTGTGGTAAACTTGGCCATACTCATAAGTGCCTGTAATCATGCTGGACCTCATATGTTGCCAGACCAGAGAGTACCAGACTAAAGAGGTTCAACCTATACCAGTTTTTATTTTTTTTGCTGCCGAAATATACTGTTTGATTACCAGAATTCCACTCACTGTTCCATAACTATTGGTTTGTTCCTGCAGTGCTAAATTAGTAAAAACCTTATTTGGTAAACAGTATTCCAAAATCTAATGAAAATTTACCAGCTTGAGCACAAAACCCAGTTGCCCCTCCTTTACTGAGTTGTAGACAATGATACATCTAATACTACCTTCCTTACCCTGGGAAAGTAGATTTTTAGAATACTGGAGAAAATATCTTAAAGGGACACTATCAAGTTGAAATAAAATTACACTTGTCTGAAAGCTTTGTACTTTACAACATATTTATAACTCTTAAAATTACTACAGATGAAGAGGATAGAAAATTAAATAGATTTCCCTCCCTTCCCCCCACACACACCACATATGTGTGTCAGGGGAGAGGGGGCACTTTCATTGTTTCTCCTGTAAAGGTCACTTTCCCCAAATGTCCCTCTTTCACAAAACAATAGGAGAGGAAAATTTAAAAAATGCGAAATGTGAGTCCGTAGAATACAGGGTAAACAGGTCACCTTATTAATTTTTAAGCTGTTTGGATTCACTTTAAATTAGAGCTATTAATAGTCATTTTTTCTGACCATAACTGGACTTTAAGCTTTTAATTTTCTATATGTGTGTGTTCCCCATTCTTCAGCTGGGAAATGGCCCCAAAATTGCGCCTTGTGAAAGGTTACATTTTAATAGGCACAAATAAAGAACAGAATTCATGATGTCTAGTCTGCTCTCTCAACAGTGGAGTGTATTCAATTTTATTATGATCCCTTGTTTATACTAATATTATTAAGAAGTGACTAAAAACAGTTTAAACACTGATTACTGAATATTATATTTAGATTTAAAATTGGAATAAAATACCTCTGTAATTTGTCTTTTCACCAAGAGATCTGACAAACTTCTTGTTCTGTCACTGTCACTCATTTTATTCTATTTAGTTACCCAATGCCTGGAACAGTCTGAGTTTCATGAAGATATCCTCTTTAGGTGTTCAGAGATTCATCATTCAGAGTCTTGAGTGTAATATGGTTCATGGGCTACTATGTGCAGTCAAAACCCTTCTTTACTCCACAAATCTCTTTCTACATTAAAAAAAACTTCCTGTAGGATCGGCGAGGAGTCCTGTGGCACCTTATAGACTAACTGAAGTGTTGGAGCATAAGCTTTCGTGGGCAAAGACCCACTTCGTCAGATGCATGTAGTGGAAATTCCCAGAGGCAGGTATAAATATGCAGGCCAGAATCAGGCTGGAGATGATGAGGTGGATCCAATCAGGGAGGATGAGGCCCACTTCTAGTAGCTGATCTGGAGGTGTGAATACCAAGAGAGGAGAAGCTGCTTTTGTAGTTAGCGAGCCATTCACAGTCTTTGTTTAATCCTGAGTTGATTGTGTCAGACTTGAAGATGAACTGTAGCTCAGCAGTTTCTCTTTGAAGTCAGTTCCTGAAGTTTTTTTGCTGCAGGATGGCTACCTTTAGAATGACATGTCAGGATGACAGTAACATCATCAGGTTACTCTGGGTCCTGCTTGCTTCTTCCCTCTCTCCCCCCTTCTCCTTCTCCCAGCTTGAGTCCACCATCGTTGCTTCCCCTTGCCACTTGGAATTGCTATTTTAATACAAGTCCCTACTCCCCTTCCTCCACCCCCCACCCCACAAGGCTTTCAATGCAAAAAACATGGCACAGTAGCCAGCAGACCCCACATTGCAGCTGTGACAGCCCAGTGGCTGGGGTGGGGGGAAGGTATGGTGCTTAGGACAGAAGCCTGGGATCAGGCACTAGGAGCAGGGCTCCCAGCTGGGCTTCTGTGCCAGCAGTGGGCTTTTGGGGGCTCACCTGGAGTTCAACTACCTCCACGGAGACTCACTCTGTCCACAGCAGCTACATTTACCGTGGCTTCAAGAGAACCCCTGAGCCGCCCAGCGGAGCTGCTGCACTGATCTATCTGCTCCTTCCCTTCCACTCCTGCTAGGCAGCCCTGAGGTCAGGATAGCATCTGCCATGCTGCTGCTTTCCCCAGCTCAGCAGGCTGCAGTGCCCTGGAGCACCACATGCACATGGCATTACCTGTGCCTTTACAGCTGCCGGGGTTAGAGCTGGGCCTGGCACGCACCACTGTCAGGAGGGGAGGAGTTAGGATTGTGGTGGGAGAGAAAGGGCTTAGGCTGAGGGGGAAGGAGGGACAAGGGATCCTGGCTTGTGGGGCGGGATAGGAGGGGGCATGGCTGGTGGGACAGAGAAGAGGAGGGCGAGGGAGGGCCTGGGCTGGCACGGCAGGGGAGAGAGAAGGGACCTAGGCTCTCACAGGGTGGGGTGGGGAGGAGGGAAAAGGGGAGCCTAGGCTGGTATGGCAGGGTAGGGAGAAAGGACCCGGCTGGCATGCGGTGGGGGGAGGAAGAAGGGGCCTGGGCTGGTGGAGGGGAAGGTCCAGACTGCCATGTAGTGGGCAGAGACAGGGTTGCCTACTCTGCCTATGAGAAGGGGCTTGGCAAGCTTTCAAGTACGCGCTTGTTTAAATTAGATTATGGGGAGTCAACAAAAATATAATCTCACTAGGAGATTTGTCTATCATTGTTCAGGTCATTAACTCAATATTAGGTTTTTAGGGGGAAAAAAAATGAAAATGTCCATGCTTCTGGAGTGGGGCTGGGGATGAGGGGTTCAGTACACAAGCTGCCCCAAGGAGGACAACCCCAGACCACTCACTCAGCAGCTAGGGGCCAGATGAGAAACATCTCTCCATGACTGCTACAGCTCCAGCAGGCACAGCCAGGAGGGAAGTGCATGTCCCCAAGCTAGGGCAGGTCCAGGTTTGTCAGCCCCCTGCACTCCCTAGACAGAATGAGGAATGTAATAAACTGTGCACTTCCCCTTGCTGTCTAACAAAGAGGAACAGCCAGCAAAATCTCCTTATGAATCTGGGGGTGGGGGAAGCTTCAACTTCTCCTCCTTCCCTCAAGGGCACCTGAGATGGGAGGCTTGGGGTTAGGGCAGTTCCAGATGTCAGGGGGGAACCCCCAGGCAACCCCTTTTACGTGCCTGGTGAATGTCTCTTCATGGTTTTATGAGACGTAATCCCGTTCTAGGCACATTGCATTTTCTTGGTACAATCAAACCCTTACCTTGGTTTAAGTTGGGTGGAGAACCTAAGGCCCAGGGGCTAGATGCAGCCCCTGGATTGCCTGGATCTGGCTCCTGAGGATCAGGGCTTCCCTCTTGCCCCAGCATTGGGGGAACCCAAGTGGGTCTTCAGCCCTCCTGCCAGCTTCCCCTAGCACACAATCTACTAGCTGGGATTCCCCCACCTCTCCCTCTCCCTCTGGGCTCTAGTGTGTGAAGGACTCATGTGGGTAGTGTGGTTCTCCTCATGTCAATGAGGATTTTGAGGTTTTTTTGCTTCTCACTTGTGTGATGCCCCTGGCTGACTTTTCTGTGGGTCAGCAGCCCCAATCCAAAAAAGGTTTCCTGCCCCTGGTTTAAGTTATAAGAAGAAGCTTAATACCACATTTGGTGATCCTAGCTCTTATAATTTAGGAGAACTTGAACAGACAAACAAATTCTCTGAAATATACAGTAATTTTTTATTGACATTCAGAAATGCAGTGTAAATCAGATGAGCTAATCACATAGTAACTAAAAAACATAAACCACTGATAAATCAGCTTCAGCCATTCTGATGTAAGTAACGTAGTTCTTGTGCTTCACACACATGAATCTTCATAGTAGTTCTCTGCAAAAAGTGCATAGTAGTTCTTGCAGCGATTTGGGAAAACATCTGAGAGAAACTGACATGCCTCCACTGACTTCAACCTAATGATGTGTACCCCTGGATTAAATTACTTACTAAAGGCTAGAGGGAGAGAGAGGTGGTGGTAGATCTAGGCCTAATATTTGCCTTCTATTTACCAGATGTGCATTTTCATCACACACAGAGGTTAGGCATGAACATTAATCTCTCATTTAAACGTGGAAGAAAGTAAATAACTTTTTAATATATCAATTAGAGCTTAGTTTATAACTTTTAAGGTGCGCCAGTCCCAGCTGTGCTTGGGAGCTGAATATTCTCAGGTCTACTGATAACATTCCCCTGGAGCACTAGCTGTTAAGTACAGGGGTGGCTTAATGAGTACAGTAATTCCTCATTTAACACTACAGATATGTTTCAGAAAATGATCGTGTAAAGTGAAAACGTGTTATGCGGGGTCAATTTTCCCATTGAAAATAATGGAAAAGGTGGGGGTTGCATTTCAAGCAATGGTGTCTGTTGAGACTGGGATATAAGATTGGGGGACAAAAGGGACTGGGTAACAGCAGGGAGGGTAGGTGTTTGGCTCTGGGGAAGGAAAGGGGAGAGGGATTGGGTTGGGAGTATGCCCCTGTGATGGGTCTGCCAGAAGCCCCGCACAGCCACTGGTGACAGGCTGGCTGGGGAAACCCAGCCTCTGGCCTGCAAGCAGGGGTGGAGGAGAGGGGGCGAGGCAGCTGGGGAACGGTGTGGCAAGTGGCAAACCCTCCGCTGCTTTGCAGGGAGGCGGGGGAAGCCCCACACAGCTGCCGGCGACGGGCCAGCTGGGAAAATCGTGTTATTCTGGGGACGGTCGTGTAATTCAAAAACCGTTGCCTAAAAAAAAAATCATGCTATCATGAAAATGTTTTAAGCGGGCACATGTTAAATGAGGAATTACTGTATTTTATACGGAACCACTGTGATTTCTTTGTGCAGGGAGGGCATACCATGGGGATGCTTGCCAAGGTAGGGCACTCCTTTCCCTCACCATCTCACAGAGCTGTCCTCTGTAGAAGCTTATTCTGAGGAAGTGAGGGTGGAGGTGTGTCCAGCCCAACTAAATTTCAGAATCTGTTGGCCAAAAATAGGGAATATGGAGGACTATGGTTACTATTATGCCCAGGGGATGATATGCCTCCACAAGGCTCTGTTCTCCTGGGCATCCCCTACATATCTAGTTCACCTACCAAAAGCCAATTCACTTTGACTTTGATGGGAGAAATCCCCTTTAGCTGTGCCAGGGCATCATAATTGATCACTTATCTCTTTTTTCAAATGGGACATGCCTACTTCTGTAGGATTATAAGGAATTTCTTCTATGAAACTTGCAGCCTTTTGGATCAAATCTGGAAGCAATTTTGAGAAGAAATAATCTCCACATAACTAGATGTAATTTGTAATCTTGGCGCTTACAGGTAGTGTTTTGGTAATGGCTGTTTTGCTGAAAAATGACATCTTTGTAATACACTACAGAATGGCAGGCCATGTGTTTTGCTACAAACCAGATTTTATCTCACATTTTCATTTAGTTTTCTAAAATAGTATTCAGTGCAGCATGAAAATGATTCTTAGTTCCAGTAAAGCTATCCTTGTGTACAGAAATTTGTAACTACATGTTGAACCTTTCTAATCCAGCATGCTCTTGTTCAGCAATATCTATGGTCCAGTATGATTTTAGTCAGCTGGATGTCCACTTATCATGAGCGTGGCCAAATTTCCTCACATTCTCATAAAGTTTGTTTATAGCTACCAATCCTGGCTCTCAGTGTTCTGTGCTGTTATTTAGCTCTAATTTACTCCATAATGTTTCTAAGAGTCCATAAAAGCAGTGTTGGTAATGCTGTTAGACAATATTAACTTCCAGTGGTTTGGCAAATACTCTGGTTTGGCATCAGTCAAGTCCTGAGGGTGCTGGAATAGAGAGTTTCAATCTGTAATGCTCTTGGGGTGTATAGAAGATTTGGTCAGGTGAGGCCATTGTGACCAACTGCTGACTAAGCCAAAGCTCTGCCACTACAGCCTGGCTGAAAAGACCAAGTGGAAGCCATCTGAGCAAATCCATTCCTGATGTGCTAATGGAAGCAGCTGTGGGGCTCATTAGCCTGAGGGCTAGATAAGGCAGCCAGAGGGGAAGTGGAGAGGGAGGAGCCAGGAAGTGGCTGAGTGTGCTCCCCAGGCAGAAGGAGAGGCTGGCTGAGTTTGCTGTGAACAGAAGCTCTGTAAATAGAAGGTGGTGAGGCATTGGCACTGACAATAAAAGGCATGGGAGAATGCACCAGAAAGGGTCTCCAATTGATTTGTGACCCAAGAAGAGTCCCAAGGCAAAGTCCTTGCCCCACCATATAAACCCTTAACTACAGTCATCAGCAGAATTGCACTTCTGCAATACCAGGATGCCAGCCTGTATTTCCACTGATTCATCTGTACTGGTTTGTTTGTAATTTCTGGTTTGAAGAAAATATAAAATACAGACTTTCCAGAATGGGCTGTAATTTTTGTGACTGGAATATGGAAGTATGGACAGAGTGTCCATTGGTTTTCAGTCTACTTGACCACGGCCATCTGGTATTAAAAGTATCTGAAAATTGGTTTACAACCAGATATAGTTTTTCTATAATATAGTGTCAAGAGGTCAAACCTTTAATTTATTCATGGGCAGAATTATTTCTTCCTTTAAGGTCTCCTCAACTTTCAAACTCTTGAGAAAAATGGATCCTGTCCAAGCAGAAATAAAGAATGAATGTGTATGACAGCAGTTTTGAGGAAATGATTAATTTCTTGAGAACAAAGTGGACTTTGGTTCTGCTTTTCTACTTTCCAGGACACCGTCTCATATATAATGGATCTAGAAAGATGATTCAAATGAAGTCACAGAGTCTTGTGTTCTTTTCTCCTTTCTTTCTAAGCAGCCTGTTCTCATTCTTGGCTGTCGTCAAACATTGCCAGGGCCTCTTCTAAAACATCATCTGGATTGGCCAGTTCAATCTAAATGGAAAAGCACAAATAAGTTATGCAATATAATGTTAACTGAGGATTTATAAGCAGTGATTATTCACAAGCTGCAGTAGTATTGCCAGGCCTCATGGTACTACCTTAACATAGTCTACTGTGGACAAAGTGTAACCAAGGTCTGCCACCATCATTTGCATGATAGATGCTGTCAAAGTTGACAGACTAGGGAGGAAAACATTTTTAACAGGGGAGCTGTCAACAAATGGGATTGTTGCTGGCAGTGGATAGTATCAGTTGCTTCTAAGGAAGATGCCAAAAACCTCAGGATGGAAAATGATGGAATAAACTGCCTACTGGGAAAGTTTCTTTCCAATCCTAGTCAATTAGTGGTTCGTTTATCCTCTGGAATATAAATATCTAATTCTTATACATGCAACAAATTACACAGCTTAACTATGTTGTGGAAGAAAGCAGTTTCCTGTTACAATTCATTATTTTGTATTCCATTTTGTGACTCTTATTCAATTGTAAACAATAGCCATAATTTTAATAAAAAACAGGACTGTGTAGCACTTTAAAGACTAACAAGATGGTTTAATAGGTGATGAGCTTTCGTGGGCCAGACCCACTTCCTCAGATCAAATAATGGAAGAAAATTGTCACAACCATATATACCAAAGGATACAATTAAAAAAATGAACACATATGAAAAGGACAAATCACATTTCAGAACAGGAGGAGGATGGAGGGAAGGGATAAAGGGGGGGGGGAGGTAAATGTCTGTGAGCTAATGATATCACCTCTAATATCATTAGCTCACAGACATTTACCTTCCCCCCCTTTCCCTCCTCCCTCCATCCCTTCTGTTCTGAAATGTGATTTGTCCTTTTCATATGTGTTCATTTTTTTAATTGTATCCTTTGTGACAATAGTTGTGACTATTTTCTTCCACTATTTGATCTGAGGAAGTGGGTCTGGCCCACGGAAGCTCATCATCTAATAAACCATCTTGTTAGTCTTTAAAGTGCTACACAGTCCTGTTTTTTGTTTCAACTGCACCAGACTAACATGGCTACATTTCTACCATAATTTTAATGTCTCTTCATGATGTCTTTTTATGCCTCAAACTATTTGTCTAACTGCCTCTGGAGCCCTTCTCTATTTCTCTGTCCTCTCTTCATATAGGATTCAATATTTTCTATTCTATTCCTTAGATAGCCTAAGACTTCAGAATCGTTTGCTGTACATTTTCATTATATTGCTTGCTGCAGGGGTGCCAACAGCCTTGCCAGACCCTTGGGCAAAGTAGGAGGGGTTGGCCTTATGCTCCTGGAAGGGGCAAAACCTCAGGCAGAAGGGGCAGGGTCACAGTGCATGCAGCACACTATGCCAGGTGTCCACCTCCCATGCAGCTCTCAGAGCTGCCCAGAGCACAACATGCGGCACTCCAGCGACAATTTAAAGAGTGCGGGGCTCTGGCCGCTGCTGCCCCTGTAGTAACAGCAACACCAGCCAGGAGCACTGGGCCCTTTTGAATTACAAGACTCTGGGGCAATTGCCCCTTTTGAGGGCCCCCCCATTCTGCCTCCCTCCTCCCTGGCTGTGGGCCTGCTTGGCTGAGACACCCAGGTCTGGCTTTCGCGATTATAATTAAGAACCAAGGAGTGGGTAACTATTTCCATTTATTCCTTCAAATGTGCATTGCCTTGCATATGTGAGTCTTTACTTCTTTAAACATCAGGTTCCTCTGATGTCTTTTTCAATATCTCTAGTCTTGAGTAATCTAATTAATCTTGTTCATCCTTCTCCAAGTTTTGGCACCTCACTGTTCACTACTTTTTCTGTCATTAATTAATATAGTAAGCCAATGGAACTGACAGCCACCAGAGGCCCGGAGGCAAGGTATGAGAAGGCCCAGCTCTCTGCTCCCAAAAGGGGCAGGGCCTTGTGTAATCACCCCTTAATGCTGCTCCCGACAGTCCTAAGAGCTGCTTGGAGCAACAATCTGGCAGCAATTTGTAGGGACCCACGGTGCTGGGCCTCACTGGATTGCTGGGCTCTAGGGCAACTGACCCATTCCATAATCCCCATCAGCAGGCCTCTTATAAACAACACTTGTAGTGCTACAGAATTTTGGGCTACCTCACTGCTAACTTTTTATCAGGTTGAAATTTGACCTTTTTATCCCTACTTCTGCTCCTCCATTCCCTACAATAGTTTCTACCTCTCACCCCACATTCACATTTCTTTACCAGTTCTTAAGTGACCTAAGCAAAGGCTTTTTGACAACCCAGATGAATTGCAGCTGGTTCCCCTTTCTCCACTTTTCTGAATAATCAAAATACTCTGCTAGATTAAAGAGTTAGTTGACTTCTCCTTGTAAATTTAATTCTGGTGAAAAGTTCTATACTTATAGTGGAGATGGATACTTTCTCTTTGTTCATGGAGGATAGGTCCATCAGTGGATGGGATGGGCAGAGATGGTAACCCTAGCCTCTGTCAGAAGCTGGGAATGGGTGATAGGATGAATTACTTGACAATTACCGGTCTGTTCATTCCCTTGGGGCATGTGGCATTGGCCGCTTTTGGAAGATTGAAGTCCATTTAGCCTACTGTGTTGAGTAGGAACAGATCCTACAGTGGATGTGTTGTAATTTAGTTTGCAGGGAATTTAAATCAATAACTAGAGCTGAACAGCCTACTTGAGAATTTGAAAGTGGAAGGCAGCTTGGGTGAAAGTGATAATTAAATGATAAAATTCAAAATTCTAATGCTGGTCTATACTATGAGATAAGGTCAAATGCATTAAGGTCAACTTTTTTTCACCCATTTTGTAAAGTCAAAGGTACATGTCCTCACTATGTGCAAAAATTAGATGTAATTTGAAGTAATATTCCCAGAAAGGTGGCTACCATCATCTTTGAGAGTTATGCACTGTGGGAAGCTATCCCACAGTTCCTGCATCCCTTTTTTATTCTGAGTTATGCTCCCTACAGATTGGCTCGGGGTGCCTGCCATTTAGGGTTCTGTAATGTACTCGTCTCCTCCCTCTCCCTCCACTTGAACAATGGCAAACAGTTTCTTTGTGCTCTTTTTATTCCCCTGACTATCTGTACAGATGCCACAGCAGCATAAGCATGGAACCCATGGCGGTTCCCAGTGAGCATTGCAGCAGCATGGCAATCATATTAACCATAGTCAGCCTTATGCTGGTGTATATCCACAGTCCAGCGGAATGAGGAAGAATCTCAGGAGGCCATGGACATATTCTTCTGCAAAGCACTTGAGTTGAGCAACTGACAGTTGCTACCAGCATTCGACCCTCTGGACACAGTGGAACGCTGGTTCTGATGCCATCAGACAAACACAGACTGGTACGGGGTGGGCAAAAGCCTCTCAGCGGGCCAGATCAGGCCAGCCTTGGGTTTTGATGCAGCCTATGAGCCAATTACAGGCCCCAACCCCTAATTACAGGACCCACAAGGGAGGGGGAAGGAGGAGCTCAGCCCCTCCGCCCTGCACTGCTGCTGGAGAGGAGGCAGCATCGGGTCTCAGGCTCCTCAACAGGGCCAGCCTGGAGCAGCCGCTACTGCAGCCAGTTGGCCTGGGGCCAGCCCAGGAGGTGAAGCTGCTGCGGCCGTGCAGTCTGAGGCTGGCCCTGGAGGCGCTGCTGCTTCAGTGCTTCTGGGACTAGCCCTGGGCTGCCTGGTCACCGTAGCAGCACCTCCAGGGCGGCCTCAAGTCGCGTGGGTGCAATAGTGGCACCATTGGGGCTGGCCCCAGGCCATGGTGCCTCCAGAGTGGCCTCAAGGGCAGCCACAAGCCGCAGCAGCAGGGGCACCTGCAGAGCCAGCCCTGGGCCATGTAGCTGTGGCAGGGGCACCTCCAGGGTTGGCCACGGTGCCTTGGGGGTAGCTTGTGGCTGCGGGGCCTGCAGAGCCTGATCCAAGCCACGTAGCTGCAGCAGTTGCACCTCCAGGGTCAGCCCTAAGCATCTCCTGTTGCTGTGGGGCCTTGGGTCTGGTTGTGTTGCTGTGGCAGCAGCAGCGGCTTCTCCAGGGCCACCTGTGGCTGCGGTGCCTCGGGGCCAACCCTGGATCACATGGGTCCAGCAATGGTTTCTCTGGCTTCCAGGACTGCGTGGCTGCAGCAGCGTGGCCTCCCTCTGGGGTGGTAGGGATAGTGTGGCTGCAGCCGTTACTTCAAGGGAGCACAAAGCCAGGTAAAGTTCCCCCTTATGCCCAGACCCTCTCCCCACCTGCACCCCAATCCCATCACATCCGTCCCCCACAAGATCCAGCACCCTCAGCTTGCTCCGACATCCTCCCTTGTTCTTGTACCTTCTTTCCTGGCCACATGTTGCACCCTCCCTTGTTCTTGCTCCCTCCACCTGGCCAGACACCCTACTCCCAGCCTGCTTCTGCATCCCAGCTCCCTCCCAGATCTTCCACCCTATCCCTATCCTACTTGCTGGCAGCCCTGTCTCATGCACTGTACCCCCCATTTGTCTCTACCCCAGAGCCTAAGGAGGTCCATATAATCCACTAACTTCAGAACCCCGTCAAAGTAAATCTGGTCTATGGGAAGCCCTGAACCTCAGTTTCTCCCTTCCCTTCATGTCACCCCTTGAGGTTGTGGCACCAGCGGAGTGAGGTGTCTTAATGGGGGCCACATCAGTGAGTGCTGAGGGGTTTTGGAGTTTTTTTGCTTCTCACTTATGTGATTCCCCAATTGATTTTTTTTTTTTTTTTTTTTTTTTTGTAGGTGAGTGACCCTAGACCCAAAAAGGGTTTTCTACCTCTCCCATAAATAAGAAAACATTGAAACCTTTTGTTGGACATAATATTTGACTTAGTTTATCAAACTTCATTTTAAATAAACATGAGATAGTTAAAACACTTAAACAGTTTCATAATTTAAATTAAGCTGTTCTTACTAGCTGCAGCTGGTTCAGAATATAAGGTCACCGTACCCAGCAGGATAGTTCTCAACCCCGCCTCTTCTGCCCAAGGCCCTATCCCTTCCAGGTTGGCTCTCAGCCACTTTCAAAATTTGTGAAGTGGTCCCCTTCCAAGATCCTGGGACCACACAGTTATGCAGCCATGGGACAATCAGCAGCGGCTGCAAAACTTTCGCATGCCTAAGGCCTCTTTCATGAAAGTTTGCCAATTGCTTTCCCTGGCCCTGAAGTGCAAGAATACCAGAATAAAACCTTCTCTGAGTGGCAATTGTCCTGTGGAAGCTTGCAACCACAATGGCCAGTTGGGAATCAATTCAGAGTGGGGAAATCTACATTGAGGGCTGCTATGATCCAAGGAGCCATGGTAATCAATACCATTCTGCTGCAGACAGTAGTGACTCAAGGAAACTCGGAGGACACAGTGGATGTCTTTGCCATGATGGGGGTGCCCCAATTGTAGTGGAGCAACAGATGGAACACACATCCCTATCTATCCCCCAACCACTTTGCCAAGGTGATCTCGGTTATCCCGCTCACCTGCTAAACACTCCTTCATCCACACTGGTCTCCATGCTGCTACCCAAGGCTGCCAGAAGAGTGTCTTTAAGAGGGATCCATGGACTGGCTGGGGAAGCTGGTCAGGTTCCCCCACCCCAGCCAGGATTGTAAAAGTGGCATGAGTGCCGCCACGATCCAGACCAGTGGTTCCCCACCTGGGGTTCCCTAGTAGTCCACGATGGTACTGTAGGGAGTCCACAGAAAGTTTCAAACAGAAATTAAAATAAATGCATGGCACCTTTTGCAGCCAGCACATCCTTCAGCCCACGTTACTTCTCGCAGCTCAGGAAGCAATGTGGGTCGAAGGACGTGCCAGAGGCTGGCATGCTCTGTGCCAGCAGTCAGCAAGTCCCACAGCCTGCACTGCTTCCCAAGCTGTGGGAAGTAACGGGACCTGAGGGACGTGCTGGCTGCTCGCACAGAGCCTCTCAGGTCCCATGGCTGAGCGCGACATGCTCTGTGCCAGCAGCCAGCATATCCTTCAACCTGCACTGCTTCCTGAGCAGCCTGTGGGACATGGCTCAGGAAGCAGCATGAGCGGAAGAATGTGCAGGCACAGCTATATTGTTCGGGGGTAGGGGGGGTCCATAAAATTTTAATAGATTGAAAAGGGTCCATATGCTTGAAAAGGTTGTGAGTCACCAATCCAAACTTTTTCTTCTGGTACAACTGCCTCAGCTCCTTATTTGTATGCGGCACTGCTGGGCATCCCTGGCACATCATTTCTACTCCATGCACTTTGCAATCTTGGCAGAGAGAAGTGTATTCTTCTTGCTGGTTCATAGTTCTGCAAGAACAGATTCCTCTCCCCACACAGCAATGAGCAGGGCTCAACAAAGTAGTGACTCTATGCACCTGTGGTGAGTAGATTTCAGCTGGACGCCCTGTTCATTTGCAGCGTGCACATGTGCAATGTGGGGCTGGCGAGCGGCTTTCACTGCTGTTCGTCAAGCCCTGGCAATGAGGTCCAGGATCTCCTGCATGCTCCATGCTGGTGCTTGTCTGCAACTCTGGGAACTCATGGTCAGGTGAACTGCTAAAATGTGCTGCTTGCTCTGAGGTCTGTCACCACATTGGTCACACAGGAAATTAAATTCAAATTTTCCTGTTCATCTAGGGTATATTCCACGAGGGCAAAGGGACTTATTGGAATAGCACACTTATGAAATAAGACCAAAATAAGCTATGCAATTTGCTGTGTAGATTAAGCCCTAAAGAATAGTGGAGTTGAATGTCCTGGCCAGAGTGGTCACCATAGGACACTTAGGACACCTCCCACAGGCAAAGAACTTCAATTTTCACAATACTGCATCTGCGTTACCATCAAGTTGACAAGATCAAATTTAGCGTCACTTATCGTGAAAAGTAGGTGTACCAAAATTGATTTTAATGGCTCTAAAAGGCAATGGAACAGGCTTGGTGGTGTGGAGTCACCGTTTACAAATTTGACCTAATGCAGCTAAGTTCCACCTAAACTCCCAGTGTAGACAAGGCCTAAGGAATGGTAGGAGGGAGAACAGCAAAATAAAGACAATGGATTTCAGGAAGACAGATTTATAGCAAACTTGGGGAATTGGTAGGTAAGATCCCAAGGTAAAAATGTGTCTAAGAAGGAAAACAATTGGCAATTTTTCAAAGAATCATTATCAAGGGCATAAGAAGAAACTATTTCACTGTGTAGTAGTGTAGGAAAGATAGGAAGCACAGCAAGCTATCACTCTGGCTTCAATCTTTAATGACCTAAAATGAAAAAGGAATCCTACAAAAAGTAGAAACTAGGTCAAATTACAAAAGATGAATACAAACAAATAACACAGTTATGGAGGGGCACAATTAAAAAGCCCAAGGAACAAAAGATCAGACTATCTAGATACATAAAGGATAACAGGAAAACATTACATTACAAATACGTTAGAAGCAAGAGGAAAACCAAGGACAAGATAGTCCCATTACTCAATGAAGATGGAAAAACAATAATAGAAAATGTGGAAATGGCAGAGGTGCTTAAAGGCTTGTTTTGGTTTTTCACCAATAAGATTAATGGTGACTGGATGCCTGACATAGTAAATGCCAGTGAAAATGGAGTAAGCCCGGAAACTAAAATAGGGAAAGAAGAAGTTAAAAATTGCTAGTCTTCATAAAAAATAGATGTCTTCATAGATGTCTTCAAATCAACAGGGCCTGATGAAATGCATACTGGAATATTCAGCAGCTGAGCCATTATCCATCTACCATGAAAAGTAATGGAATACAAAAGAGATTCCAGAAGACTTTTCCATGTTTAAAAAGAGAAATAAGGACAACCCAGGGAACTACAGACCAGTCAGCTTAATTTCCATGCCAGGAAAGATAATGTTAATTTTTTGCTCCATCTAGAGGATAATAAGGTGTGACGTACTGGGGGTAACTTGCTAAGGCTGTGACAACCTCTGCTGTCTGGTCATTATGCAAAGGGGGCTCCAAACCTGTCTGACCAGCTAACCCCCATGGGGAGAAACAAAGGAAGATGGAATGCCGCCCCTGGCTGGGGGGCAGGGCTGGAGGAGAGTTAGTTAGTTTTCTGTCTGGGAGCATGGAGGAAGCAGCCTCAGCAACAGGCTGGGGGTTTTAGAAGCTGGACCCCCCACCCCATATCAAGGGGGGTTGAGGCATCCTAGGCCTGCCCTGTAACCTGGTGACATCTGTGCTGTGCTGTATTCTGGAGAGGCAATAAACTCCCTCTGTTCTACCGGCTGGTGGAGTCTGTTCGTGCCCTTTCGGGGGTGCAGGAGGCGGGGGACCCCAATGAGCCGTCACATAAGGTGATAAGTAACAGCATGGATTTGAAAAGAACAAATCATGTCAAACTGACCTGATAGCTTTATTTGACAGGATAACAAGCTTTGTGGATGAGGGAAGCAGTAGATGTGGTATATCTGGACTTTAGTAAGGCATTTGATATAGTCTTGCATTATTTGTTCATTCATAAACTAGGGAAATACAATCTAGATAGAGCTATTATAAGGTGGGTGCATAACTGGTTGGATCACCATTCCCAGAGAGTAATTATCAATGGTTCACAGTCATGCTGAAAGGACTTAAGATGTGAAGTTCTGCAGGGATCAGTTTGGGGACCGGTTCTGTTGAATATCGTCAACGATTTAGATAATGGCATAAAAAATACACTTATAGAATAAATTTATAAAGTTTGCAGATGATACCAAGCTGGGAGGGGTTGCAAGTGCTTTGGAGGATAGAATAATTCCAAATGATCTAGACAAACTGGAGAAATGGTCTGAAGAAAACAGGGTGGAATTCAGTAAGGACAAATGCAAAGTATTCCATTTAGTAGGGATCAATCAGTTGCACATGTACAAAATGGGAAATGACTACTTAGAAATACTGCAGAAGAGGATTTAGAGATCATAGCTAAATATGAGTCAACAGTGTGACACTGTTGCAAAAAAAGGAAACATCGTTTTAGGCTGTATTAACTGGAGTGTAAGCAAGACAAAAAAAGTCATTCTTCCACTCTACTCTGGGCCTCAGTTTGAGTATTGTGTCCAGTTCTGGGCACCACATATCAGGACATATTAGGAGAAATTGCAGAAAGTCAACAACAAAAAAGCAACAAAAATTATTAATGATCTAGAAAACATGGTGTATGAGTGATTAGCCACATGGCTGCCCTATACATTTAGGCTACATCTACATGGGCATGATTTTGCTCAAGAACTCTTTTGTGGAAGAATTCTTCTGCAAAAATTGTTCCAGAAGAGAGCATCTACACTGGCATGTGCCTTTGCGCAAGAGATGTGCTTTTGTGCAAGAGCATCCTTGCCAGTGTAGACGCTCTCTTGAGCAAGAAAGCTCTGATGGCCATTTTAACCACAGGGCTTTCTTGCGCAAGTAATTCATGTTGCCTGTCTACACTGGCCTCTTGCGCAAGAACAGTTGCCCAAGAGGGCTTATTCCTGAGCGGGAGCATCAGAGTTCTTGCACAAGAAGCCCTGATTTCACACATTAGAATGTCAGTGTTCTTGCGCAAGAACTCCCCGCCAGTGTAGACAGGCAGCAAGTTTTGGCGCAAAAGCGGCCACTTTTGCACAAGATCGTACCAATGTAGACACAGCTTTAGACAACAGCAACATTCTTCAACCAGGCATCAGCGGGTGCCTGAATCCTAGCAGAATGAGCAGTAATGTGGTATATGTCTCTGTGACGGCGCGTTGGGGTCCCCTGCCTCCTGCACCCCCGAAATGGCACAAACAGACTCCACCAGCCAGTAGAACAGAGGTGGTTTATTGCTTCTCCAAGATACAGCACAGCACAGACGTCATCAGGTTACAGGGCAGGCCTAGGATGCCTCAGCCCCCCTTGAGATGGGGCAGGGGTCTCGGCTTCTAAACCCCCCAGCCTGTTGCTGAGGCTGCTTTCTCCATCCTCCCAGACAGAAACTAACTCACTCTCCTCCAGCCCTGCCCCCCAGCCAGGGGCAGCATCCACCTTCCTTTGTTCCTCTCCATGGGGGGGTGGCTGGTCAGACAGGTTGAGACACCCTCTTTGCATAATGACTCATCCTGTTTTGCTGGGCCGTGGTACCAACTGCAGCCAGTGGGGGTTACCCCAGAGCCAGCAGCATAGAAACCAGCCAGGTACCCCCACTACGTCACAGTCTCTAATTTGGTCACTCTGTTATATGTTCTTGTATAGTTGGAGTCTCATTTCACCATCTGTGTGAAGATATGTATTGGACTGCTTGCCACTTAATCCTATCAGGAAATGCCCCACACAATCTAGGTGTTTTCTTGGATGATTTTGTATTATTACAGTAGTTATGATGATATTCTTATCCTATCCAGCATATAAAGTCCCCCTACCTCTCCCTGGAGTTGTGACACAGAGTCGAAAATGTAAATTAATTAACTTTGTTCATATGGAACTCTGAAACAATTTGGGCAAGGAAATGGGGATGAGGCCTGTGAATAACCCTGTCCTAGTGAAACCCTGTAAATAGGGGACCCGCCCTAAAAGACCGAATTGCCCTTATCATTTGAGATGATGTAATAGCTACTTAAAAGGCATTCTTCATTGGTATGGCGAAAAGGATCCTAAGGGCTCACAGGAGGGATGCAACAATCTGTTAATATTATAATGAGAATCTGAGACGACTTGGACTGGGGGAAAGTGTAACACTTGCAAAAGTAGCAGACATCATTCTGGGATATAGTAGCAGTGGAAGCTGTAAGCAAGACACAAATAGTAGTCATTCCACTGTACTCCATACTAATTAGGCCTCAACTGAAATATTTTGTTCAGTTCTGGGTGCCACATTTCAGGAAAGATATGGACAACTTGGAGAAAATCCAGAGAAGAGCAACAAAAATAATTAAAGGTCTAAAAAACATGACTTACAAGGGAATATTGAAAAATTTGGGTTTTAGTCTGGGACAGAGAAAATGGGAAAAGGAGTTATGATAACAGTTTTCCTGCACAGAAGATTGTTACAAGGAGAAGGGGGGGGGGAATTATTTTCTTTAATCTCTAATGATAGGTCAAGAAGCAATGGATTCAAATTGCAGCAAAGGAGGTTTTGGTTGGATATTAGGAGAAACTTCCTAACTGGCAGGGTAGTTAAGCACTGGAATAAACTGCAGAGAAGTTGTTGAATTTCCATCACTGGAAAATTTGACGAGCAGGTAAAGTAGACACAAGCCCTTTGAGATAAATCCCAATTTCAACTCTGATACACTTGTAAAATTCTGCAAGAATGGGTAGGAAGAAGCAGTGCTCCAGAGACAAATTGAGACATGAACCTCCCCCACCAGGACCCACAGAACTGAGACTAGAGTTGATATCTCTTTGACTCATCCCAGGTTTCAAGTATCTACCACTGACTTGCATAGAATCTTCATAGGAGGGGCATGTCTTAAAGCCTGAAGATTTAACATTCTTCCATAGCAGCTTCTGTCCCAGTACAACAGAATATAAGAATGGCCATCCTGGGTCAGACCAAAGGTCCATCTAAGCCAGTATCCTGTTGGCCAAAAGTGGTCAATGCCAGATGCCCCAAAAGGAGTGAACAGAACAGGTAATCATCAAATGATCCCTTGCCTGTCTAGGGATGTAATAGTGTATTCCATTAGCCAATTAGCAAAAGCTTATAAGTTAATAGACTACACACATTTCCTCTCCACCCACCAGTAAATTTTTTAGCAGGCTGGCCAGCAGCCTGGCTGAGTCCTGGTTTCTGCCAGGTCTGGGACCTACCCCCACTATGGCTCTGCATTTAAAGTGTATTAGGAGCCAGGCGTGTAGGCAGCCCAGCTCAGTTCCCCCTGCAGACGGGCTGCTGCCACCCCATGCTGCTGCCTCTGTTATCCAAGGCAGCAGCATGGGGCAACCGGAAGCCAGTCTGTGAGGGGAGGGGCCTGAGCTCCCAGACCCAGTGTGAGCTGGGTTTTTAAACTGGCTCCCCTCACAGACCAGCTCCATCTGGCACCCCGTGCTGCTATCTGTGATACAGAGGCAGCAGTGTGAAATGGCAGGGGGTTCTTCGGGACTATTCATCTGTCATGGGGGTGGGGCCAGAGCACACTGGCTGCCTGCCCCACCCCCGGGGACAAATGAATAGTCAAGTAAATGCTAAGAATTCATGAGGTTAATTGACTATTCAATTAACCGATATTTAACATCCCTACTCCTGTCATCAATTTCCAGCTTCTGACAAACAGAGGCTAGGGACACCGTTCCTATCCATTCTAGTTAATAGCCAATGATAGACCTAACCTCCATGAATGTATCTTGTTTTAGAATTAATTTAGCTTAATTTATCTAGAATTAACCTAGTTTAGTAGCCTTTTATTTTTCATCTAATTAATAAAAATGGTTAAAAAAAAGTTTATTTTTTAAAAGTTAAGCGGGGTTTTGTCTGGCTCAGTTATTGGTGACAATAACTGAGCCCGCCTAATTGTTTATACCCTGGGGAGGGGGACACAAGGAGATCTAGGGCACAGCTGGGACCCAAAAGACATCACTGGACAAAGGAATCCAATCTTATATGCAATGGGGCACAGACACATGAAGAGTGAGGAATCCATGTGGACATTCAAAGAAGAAAGAAATGCTACTGAGATGTATGGGTTAAAAACTGATGTGACAACTGTAAACATGAAAACACAATTTGAAAAGCTTAAATTTCCAAACAGCATTACCTTCGGTATTGGATACTGTGTAGGTGCAGGAGCATCTTCTCGTCCAAAGTCAATCATAGTTCCACATTTTGGAATATCTGCTACCCACACACCTTCGAACAACTGGCCTTTGTTCAGATAAAAAAATTTTCCTTGGCCATGTTTCTTTCCATCTTTCCATGTTCCTTCATACCGATTTTCATTTGCTGTAATGTTGAAATAAAAGATTTGGATGGACAATGAAAGGGTGAACATTTTAATTACATTACTAGAAATTAACCAAATTCAACAAAACATGGATAAGCTGACACAAATAAAACTTCTGCCTGGCTCCATCTATAATGGAGCAAAAATGTAGACAAACACTTATTTTAAGTATTGAATTGATTCATTACGCTGTATTCACATGCAGGTAATATTCATTTTCCACAAATATTCTAAAATACGTTTAGTGCAGAGGAATAGTAAATTTTAAACAAATATTACAGAAAAGTTAGAGAATGCAAATTCAAATCTATATTCACATTGGGACTATCACATTGAACTATTCACATTGGGATCCTGGCTCAAATTCTGTTCACTTGGGAAAAAGGAAGATAATAGGTGACCTTTGTGACTAATCAAAATAATCTGAATGTCACATACTTGCAGTTAATTTCTTGTGCATGAATCACAGGTCAAGAATATTCACACAAATGTGTGATTTGTTCATGGACATTTCATGGACAGGAAAATACATTCATTAGATAAATTACATGTACAAATTATTTGCTCAACTCTACTGTACCTCGTACAATTTTTCTGCATACAGCAGTAAGACTGTCTTTTTTTACAGAGTTTCATACTCCTTATTGTTTAAGATTCAGACCATGGCAGACAAGAAAGAGTGTCATCTACACACCGTACAGAGTTGCAACGAAAGGAGAGCTTTTATAGAGGTGGCATTAATTCTATGAGTATACAAGTCACCTAGAACTTCACCTCTGAGAGATGCTGGAATGCTACTAGTAGCACCATCATGATACTTTTACAACACACTGCTCTTGACCTCTTCTGTCCCAGCTACAGTGATTCTGGCCACAATACACCCACTCCAAAAATAGTGTTAATTTATGTCTGTGTTACTCATAACATTGGTTGGAGGCACCTTGGGATCCAGGAGAACTCCAACCTCCTTTGCATTTGTGATGATGGTGAAATCTTTGGGCTAACACTACAGAGAACATTAGGCTATTTGGGTATGTCTACACTACAGCACTAATTCGAACTAACTTAGTTCGAATTAGTTAATTCGAACTAAGATAATTCGAATTAGCGCATCTAGACTTAAAAACTAGTTCGAATTAGCATTTTGCTAATTCCAACTAGCATGTCCACACTGAGTGGACCCTGAACTGAGGTTAAGGATGGCCGGAAGCAGTGCCGGCAGGGCATCAGATTAGGACTTAGAGCGTGGAGCTGCTACCTCACGCTAGCCGAGGGCTGTGCTTAAAGGAACCCAACCCCCACCCCAGACAGACAGTTCTCAGGGTTTCCCCGCTTGCAAAGCAGTCCTGGCTTGGAGTGCCCTGAGTGCCCACACTTGGCACATCACAGCACTCGGCCATCTGCCCGGCTGCACTTGCCGCAGGCTGCCATCCGGGGGCGGGGTAAATCAAGGGGCTTCAGAAGAGTTTCCACCCCGAGGAGCCCACAGAGCCAGCCCAGTCCTCCCCACTGGGGGCTCGTACCCCATTCCTCCCTCACCCCCTTCCACTTACCCCTCCCTAGCCCCCCTCCCTGATGTACAAAATAAAGGACACGTGTGTTCAAAAACAGAAACTCTCTTTATCCCCAGAGTGGCCACCAGGGAAAGCTGGGGAGGGCTAGCCTCCCACTAGTTCGAATTACGTGGCTACACAGCCCTTAATTCGAACTAGTTAATTCAAACTAGGCGTTAGTCCTCGTAGAATGAGGTTTACCTAGTTCGAATTAAGCGCTCCGCTAGTTCGAATTAAGTTCGAACTAGCGGTTTGTATGTGTAGCGAACGTCTGTTAGTTCGAATTAACTTTGTAGTGTAGACATACCCTTGGGCACTTGGGAAGGCAAGCGTACAAGTGGAACCCCCTTTTGAAGGTGGCTATTGCACAGATAGGTTAGCAAAGGGAAACGAGGATGCCTAAATGAAGTTTCATCCAGCACTTAGGCTCAGGCTCTGATCCTTTCTGTTCTTGGCCCAGTGGCTTGGAGATTTAACAAAACATGAGACTGGCCTGGATATACCTATGCTAGCAAGCATTCAGGATCCGCTGAAATATTGGAGGTCTGATCTGAACTCTTTCCATGGCAGCTGAAGAACTATTGTTCATTCCCATGGTGTCTGTTGTACATTTGGTACGGTCTGGTTTAAAATCTTCCTGTAATGGACTATAACTGAGCCAGTAAATCAGTGTTATTCCCTAGATCATCCTCTCCAGGCATTCTGCCAGCATAAGCAATTTAATCCTCAATTGTAGCTCATCGTGACCGCCATTGAAGAACTGCTTTTCTTTCCCCACTGCAAAGCTTTCAGCACGTGGGCATATTTCCAGAGATTGAGCTGAATATAGTCAGCTTGTGGGCATCGAACAATTGTGCTAGCTAATTTTAATCAAAAAGAATCCAGCTTATAATCAGTTCCAGGCAGTGACAAAAGTAGCTGGGCTCTGAAACAGAGTAGAGAGCAACCAATGGCTCAGCCATTACACACAGGAACATGTGTAATTGCTTGAGCAAATTAATGATACAAAGGTAAGGGAAATTTCACTTGAATTGCAAAACTCTATGCAATAATTTCAATAGTGTCACCCTCCGCAGTGTCACAGGGGGACACATTGCACCCGGGCTCTCCACTCTATGTCCTTCGGTTGGTGGACATTTTCCAATGCTATGTCAGAAATGGGTCAAATTGGATATAATTCTAAAGCCCTTTTCCCCACACATGCAATGGTACCATTGAGAAAAACAATGTAGTTATACATATAGGCTGTGTCTAGACTGGCCAGTTTTTCCGGAAAATCAGCCACTTTTCCGGAAAAACTTGCCAGCTGTCTACACTGGCCACTTGAATTTCTGCAAAAGCACTGACGATCTCATGTAAGATTGTCAGTGTTCTTGTGGAAATACTATGCTGCTCCCATTCAGGCAAAAGTCCTTTTGCGCAAAAGGGTCAGTGTAGACAGCTCAGATTTGTTTTCCTCAAAAAAGCCCTGATCGCAAAAAATAGCGATCGGGGCTTTTTTGCGGAAAAGCGCGTCTAGATTGGCACGGACGCTTTTGCGCAAAAAGTGCTTTTGCGGAAAAGCGTCCGTGCCAATCTAGACGCTCTGTTCCGAAAATGCTTTTAACGGAAAACTTTTCCGTTAAAAGCATTTCCGGAAAATCATGCCAGTCTAGACGTAGCCATATATATATATATTTATATTAGAGAAAATGATAAACAATCACCTGTCTCAACTATAACATAGGCATGTCACTCATAAGCTTTCACACAGTAAAAAAATTGTGGCCCTCAACTGACAGTATGGTATTATCAAGGCACAGAACAGGAGACCTGGTTAGATTTTTTTAATGTTAAGGATTGCTATCAGTGGAAGGAGGGCTTCAAGTTGAATTCCCATCATCAGCAAAAAGAAGTGGGTCGGGGTATTGATTTATCAGCTTTGTTTATTATTCCAAAATAGCTGTAATAAGGCACCGATTAAGATGTCAGCATGCAGCCAGAAATTACTGGAATCTATCTGCAAATGGTATGTATATAATTACATAGCACATTATATAACAGTTACAATTCCAGAGTAATGTATTGAAAAATCCTTGTTTTTACTTTGGTCTTGATCATTTTTAGGTGACAATGGAAGAGTAAGGGTATGTCTACACTACAGTTTTGTTGGAAAAATGGCCAGTTTTCCAACAAAACCTGAATTATGTCAACACTGCAATCATGTTCATTCAAAAGTAAATCAAAAGAACAGAAAGGGGTTCTTCTTCGAGTGGCCTTGGGGGTGCTCCACTCTAGGTGTCGGGTCCATCCCGGCGCCGCTGGTCGGAAGATTTCAGAACCATCTTCAGCTGGTCTGCACATGTCCCCTGCAGCATGCGGCTTTCGCACCTTTGATCACGGGCGCAGACCAGCACTCCCCCCGCCAGTTCTTCTCACCGCTCGCCGCTTGACTTATCCCTGAAATGATAAATCAAAGGGAGAGACCCAGAGAGGGGAGGAGGGCAGGTCGTGGAGCACCCACGGGGCACATCTCGAAGAACCACTGTTACTACACAGGGTAACTTGTTCTTCTTCTTCAAGTGGCCCCGGGGGTGCTCCACTCTAGGTGACTGTATAGCAGTAACCGGAACACCAGCACTCCGGGTCAATTAATTATTGCCTGTAAAAGACAGGACTGCGGAAGCCACCGCGTGGTCTGACGCCCATTGTTGCACTATGGCATAGTGTCTCATAAAAGAAGTACTCTACAAATATCCGCTAGGGGAATTCCCCTGGCAAAGGCCGTAGAAGTTGCTACTGCCCTAGTAGAATGTGCCCGTGGATAAGAGGGCAATGGTCTGTTACGAATAGAGTGACATGTGGTTATGCAGAGGGAGATAAGCTTAGCTATGCATTAAGTGGAAAGCACCTGCCCTTTGGATCGCTGCGCTGTTGATACCAAAAGTTTATCTGTTCAGCGCCTGTCTGGTTCTGTCTATGTAGAAGGTAAGGGCACGTCTAATATCCAGCATATGAAGCACAGCCTCCTTATTTGAGGCATGCGACTTTGGATAAAAAGAAGGAAATACAATAGGTTCATTGATGTGAAACGATGAGGAGACCTTGGGCGTGAACGCCAGGTGCAATCGTAGCGTCACTGCTTCTTTTGAAAACAATGTGGGAATGGGGGAGTCGACATCATCGCTCCTAACTCACTGACTCTGCGCGCTGACGTAATTGCAAGCCAGAAAGTGGTCTTCATAGTTAGCATCTGCAGTGCTACGGATGCCAATGGTTCAAAGGGGGGAAACATAAGCGTTTCGAGTATTAAGTCCAAATTCCATGATGGTGGAGGAGGTCTCCGAGGTGGACTTATATTATTCAGACCCTTGAGGAATCGCTTGGTGGTTGGGTGTGAAAACAATGAGAAACCCTGTGTCGGACAATGGAAAGCACTGATGGCTGATAGATGAACTCGAAGGGATGCCAACGAGTGTTCTGAAGTCCACAAATGAAGCATGTACTCGAGGACCTGGTGTAACGGAGCAGACAGCGGTCGGACATTGTTTTGGAGGCACCAAGACGAATATCTGCGCCAGTTATCACTCCTCTTTCTATGAGGAATACACCTTTTTCCAAAAGAGCTCTTTTTTCGGAAAAAGGCGTGTGGACGGGGAGGAGGGTTTTTTCCCCCCCGAAAGAGGCTTCCAGAAAATAACACAGGATCCCTGGTGGTCACTCCGTCCAAATTAATCAGGACTCTATAGTTCCTGTCTCCTGGCCCCTCTTAAAGCTGCAGGCACCCTGGACAAGCCTTGTGGCAGGATGCCGGTCTGAGAGCAGCACCTCACCATGTGGCTCTCCCTGCCACAGGCCTTACCACTCATGGTTGGGCCACAAGCCCCCTGAGACTCCCCTGGCCCTCGCAGGGAGCAGCCCCAGGGGTCCCAGGACCCACCCAGGGAGACCATGAGGCAGGCACTCTCCCGGTCCGGAGTGGAGATCCTGTCCCTCTTCAAGCTGTGGGGTGAGGAGGAGACATTGCAGGATCTCTGCTCCAAGCGGCACAACACCATATTTTTGAGTGCATGGCTGAATCCCTGGTGGAGCACGGACACCCACCCTGGTCCTTGGAACAGATCCAGAATAAGGTTAAGGAGCTCCACCAGGGCCAGAGAGTGCAGCTCATGCTCAGGAGCAGGACTCCACACCTGCCCCTATTACTAGCTCCTGGGGGGTGGGGAAACATCTTCCCCATCTGTCATGGTGGACTCTGACCTCCAGATCCCCATCGTCGCCCGGCTGGACATCACAGCTGAGGAGGAGCAGGAGGACCAGGGCTAGGAAGAGAAGGAGGAGACGATGGACACCTTCACCCCATCCCTAGAACTGGTGTCTGTCAGCTAGGACGTCTCCCAGGCCTCGTCGGATGCCAGAGAGGGACTTTCAGGTGAGTGGTCTTAGTTTGTCACACACACAGGGCAGGGGAGGCTGATGCACAGGGGGCAAGTTGCGAGTGTCGCTCAGGGTGCTCATTGTGCTGTGGTTCGTGCATGTGGAACCACGTGAAGCATTAGTGTACAGCACGCGGACACAGCAGGCAGCTCCTGAGCATGGGTGGGATCCTGCTGCTAGGCCCAGGGGAGGCACCACACATCCTCCCAGCACCTGCCATGGCTGGAAGCAGGTTAGCCACAAGGGTGCAGGACAACCCCAGACACACAGAGGAGTGCCGCACACAGCACATGGGCATGCATGCATGTGCAAGACACCACCTGCTCGTGCAGGCAGCACTGCAAGCCGCAGGCATGTGTGTGGACCGTAGGCAGGGCTACTCCTGGCTCTTCTGCTGTCCATGAGGGGATCCTGTAGCAGCAGGGCTATGTGAGGGTGGGACAGCACAACCCCCTGGGGATGGGGCTTCCCCCCACTCTCGTTTGTACACAATGTGTACTAAAAGTACAGCCTTCAATTCCTACCTGCTTTGTTTTACCAGTTTCCTAGCCTCCTGTTTCCTTGGGCAACAGCTACACTGCCATTTTTTTTTTCCGGATGAAGATATGCAAATCACTCTCGCATTTGCATATCTTCTTCCTTATCCCTCGTAAATCAAAGTTTACAGGGTCTTGCAAAAGAGGTTTTTTTTTTCCGACATTTGGCCCTGTCTACAGGGGGCCAAATATCAGAAAAACCTCTGCCGCAAAAAGAATCGGAAGATGATATGCAAATGCAAGCGCAATCTGTGTATCTTCTTCTGAAAAAAAAAATGGCAGCGTAACCGTAGCCTTGGGGAAACAATTAGATGAAGACCCAGATAACACTGGAGATAATAGTTCTTTCTACAATGTTCCTGAACACATCATCTATTTTAAGAAAGAGTGGGATTTTTATTTTTAGATTAAATGTGATCAAACTCCAATCAAAACAAAAGTCCACCGTTCTATTTTTATGATGTGATTCCCCCTGAAACTTCCATTTTGAACATACTGTGTTCAGTGTTATTTCTGGATTAAGTTGGGGCCTGAGGATTGCTCATTTTACTGGGAACTCATCCCAATGAGCCCAGGCCTTTTAGAAAGGGATGATGCTTAAAACCACTGATTAACAAGCAAAAACAAAAAAAAGTTTATCCCTTTAGAGGAAAGTAAAATAAACACAAGGTCAGAAAAAATAAATACTAGAAACCAAACTTCTCCTTGTCAGATGCTCCAGTTAGAAAAAATGGTTACTTACCTTGTAACTGTTGTTCTTTGAGATGTGTTGCTAATATCCATTCTACTGGGTGCATGCGTGCACGACTCCCGGAACTTTTTTTACCCTTAGCAGTACCTGTTGGGCAAGCCTGGGGAGCCCCCTACAGTGGCGCTGCTATAGCCGCGCATATATACCCCTGCTGGCCCCCAACCCCCTTCAGTTCCTTCTGGCCGGACATTCTGACGAAGGGGAGGCAGGTGGGATTGGAATGGACGTAAGCAACGCATCTTGAAGAACAACAGTTACGAGGTAAGTAACTTTTTTCTTCGAATTCTTGCTTATGTCCATTCCACTAGGTGATTCCCAAGCTATACCAATGGAGGTAGGGTCGGAAACCTAGTGAGAAACAGACTGCAGCACTGCTACCCCTACAGCTGCATCCTGCCTAGCCCGCTGCATGATTGTGTAGTGGGAAGTGAATGTGTAGACCGATGACCTCATGACTGCCCTACAGATATCCAAGATCGGAACCTGCGCCAAAAAGGCTATGGATGACGCCCAGGCTCTGGTCGAGTGGGCTGTAACGGGGGGCGCTGGCTTTCCTTGCAGGTCATAACACACTCTGATACAAGCGGTAATCCACGATGACAGACACTGCACTGACACCAGAGAACCCTTCATCCTTTCAGCTCTGGAGACAAAGAGCTGAGAGGACTTGCGGAATAGTCTTGTTCTTTCCAAATAAAAAGCTGGTGCCCTCCTGACATCTAACGTGTGTAAGGCCTGTTCTTTCCCTTCCGTGTGCAGCTTTGGGTAGAACACCAGAAGGTAGATTTCCTGGGACATGTGAAAGAGGGAAAACCACATTGGGCAGGAAGGTTGGATGTGGCCGCAGGGTCACAGTCCTAGCCTCGAGAAGGTCCACCTGGCTAGATCTATGAACTGGGAAACCTGTTCCTGTGACCTCCCTCTGATAAGCCAATCGTCCAGGCAGAGGTAGACATGGACCCAATTCCTTCTCAGGAAAGCCGCCACCACAGCCATGCACTTTGTAAACACCCTGGGTGCGGTGGACAGACCAAAGGGTAGCACGGCAAACTGGTAGTAGTGGGACCCCACAAGAAACCTCAGGAATCTCCTGTGGTGGAGGGAAATGGAAATATGCATCCCGTAGGTCGAGGGCAGCATACCAGTCTCCCAGATCAAATGAGGGGATGATGGAGGCCAACGTTACCATCCTGAACCTTGATTTTTTTTCTGAAGGTGTTGGGTCCTCTGAGGTCCAGAATGGGGCAAAGGACCCCCTTGGACTTCGGGATGAAGAAGTAATGGGAATAAAATCCCTTGCCTCTGAAACCCAGAGGAACCTCTTACACTTTCCCCAGGGAAAGGAGTGCAGAAACTTCCTGCTGGAGGAGGAGCTTGTGAGAAGGGTCCCTGAAAAGGGACATAGAAGGGGGGTGGGAGGAAGGGACAGGAAAGGGATAGTTGCCACCACCTCGAAGACCCAACGGTCTGACATGATGGTACACCAGGCCTGGTGGAAAAGAGAACAGTCTGTCCGAAAAGGGTCAATCTATACTGTGGGCTGGTGTGTCGTCCTCGGGTACACCATCCAACACCCTTACTGTATGGCCCCTGATTGTGGTCCAAGCCCGAATGAGAACGCATCCTCGTATTTCGGGTGAAACCACCCCTGGTGCTGCGCCTGTTGTGGAACCTGGCACCCTGACCACAGCCACTCTGCCCCCGGGAACTCAAAGGGAGGCGGTGGTGGGGCGCCAGGGTGTGCAAGCCCAAAGATTTCAGGGTCGCCCTGGAGTCCTTCAGGCTATGGAGCCTGCTATCTGTTTGCTCCAGAAAAAGGCCAGTCTCCTCCAAGGGAAGGTCCTCCAAGGTCGTCTGCACCTCTGGGAGGATTCCAGACATCTGAAGCCAAGAGTTCTGGTGCATGACAATACTGGTAGCCATGATCTGGGCAGCAGTGTCAACCGCATCGAGAGTGGCCTGAAGGGCCGATCTGGAGACCACCTTGCCCTCTTCAGTAACGGCCGCAAACTCTTGCTGCGAGCCTTTGGGCAACCTGGCCTTGAACTTATCGGCCACTACCTAGGTGTTGAAGGCATACCTACTGAGCATAACCTGCTGATTGGCTATCCTCAGATGTAAGCCGGCCATCACATACACCTTCTGGCCCAGGAGGTCAAGCTTTTTGGGCTTCTTGCTCTTGGGTATGGGGCCCATCTGCCCCTGCCCCTCCCTCTGGCAGGCTGCCAGCACCACTGCTGATCCCGGTCAGGGATGTGAGAATAAATGTTTATGGCCTGCCTGAGGGACAAAGTACCACCTTTCTACCCCCTTCTGCATAGGAGGCATGGAGGCTGGAGTCTGCCAGAGGTTCTTGGTAATTTTTGCCACCGTCTTGTTCAACAGGAGGGCGATCTTAGTAGGGCCCTCTCCCATGATGATGTCAACCACCAGGTTTTCATCCTCTTTTACTTCCTTGGCTTGTACCCCCAGATTCTGGGCCAGCCTTCTGAGGAGGTTTTCGTGGGTCCTCGTGTCCATGGAGGGCATCAGGGGAGACGGGTCAGCCAAGGCCTCATCCGGAGATGAGGAAGACTCCCCCCTTGCCACCAGCATATCATGTGGGACCCCAGCCCCCAACTCCTGTGTCAGATGAGTCACTGATCCTGAGCAGGGGGCTGGACGACCTGCTTCGGGGGGGGGGGGCACATGTTCCAAACCAACTCTGGGGGGCTAGCCCTGCACTTAGACTCTGCTCTCACCAGCAGGGTGACTGAGGGGGATGACCTGCACCCTGAATACGAAAGCGGCGAGGAGTCCTTTGGCGAGGACTCCTCGCCGCTTTTGCAGATTCAGACTAACACGGCTACCCCTCTGATACCTGAATACGAAGAGGCCCCAGCCAACCCTGACCTCGCTGAGTCCTGACCCTGGGCCTGGTGGTACGCCCACGGGGTCCAGAACAGCCACTGCGGAAAGGGTTGCCTCTGGGGACACCAAGTCTGCACCTCTGGATGTCAGTCGGGGGCTCAAACGGTGCTGAGACCTGGATCGGTACCGAGGACTTGACCTGTGAGACCTGCTACAGTGCCTAGAGTGGGGCCTAGGAGAGGGACTCCACCTCAGATTCAGAGGAATACTCCGATGCTGACCAAAGCGGTGCTGCCGAGAGTTCCAGGTCCCTTTGGGTATGATGGGACATGGCCGTCAGCTTGTCTCAGTGCCTTGACGGTGCCAGAGGCAGCGTGGACGCAGAATCTGGTGCGGGCAGACTCAGAAGAAGAGCCACCTGTGACCTATCCCTCATCTGGTCCTGCGCCCCCAAGGGCGGTGCTGGCCAACCTGACTGGGCAGGCAGCACTAAGAATGACGAGGCTGAGGCCCAAGAGGCAGGAGAATGTAGTGCCGAGGGAGATGGCGGTGCTGCGGCGGGTGGTACCAAAACTGTCAGCGGAGCTGAGGCGAGCGGTGCCAAAGCAGGCAGCGATGGTGCCGGAGGTACCCAAGAGGGTTGAGTACCCTGTCTGTCATGACTGGACTGGGCATCGGAGCCATGTGGTGCCAGACTGGGGGACGTCGTGAGCTCAATGAGTTCCTGTGCTGCCAGGAACGTCTCCGGCGTCAACAGTGGATGGACCTCCTCCACAGACAGGTCCAGAAAATCAAGACTGCTCTCCCTATGAAAGCTAGGTCCCCTGCGGTGCTGCTCCTGCACCAGAGATGGGGGGGCACCCTTCCTTATGGCGTGCATCCCTTCCTGAAGGCAACCTGCCTCTGCATGCTTTCTTGTGCGACAGTGGGCCCGGGATAGAGTGGTGCCGTGGAACCAGCCAGTGGTCCCGCACCGAGGAGTGCTTCTCCGGGTGCCCAGTCTCCCACACCGACCCCAGAGCACTCCATACCAATGGAGTGTCCGGTGCTGAGGGTTGGTGCGCTGACTCCATCAAAATCAATTTTAAGACAGGAGTCACAGCATTTCAGTATGGCAGCGTTTCTCAAACTCGCAAGCAACATAGAGGGGGGGTCGCAGGACAGTCTGGTCTTTTGGAGTTTTGAGACAGGCCGGTAAAAAAAATTGAGAAAATACCAGACATGTACAATGTCTGGTATTTTCTAGTTTTCCGGCTGGGTGCCTAACGGAAGCCTGGTGGGGGCAGGAGGAGTTGCTGGGAGGCGGGGCCGCGATCAGCGCTGAGAGCCTCTGGTTGTGTGACACACCTTGGGGAGGAGGGAAAGCCTGTAAGTGCTCCTGAGTGCTGTTCCAGTGTATGGTGGAGCCGCAGCAGAACTCACTCGCACTTTGCCAGGACTGTGCGCGGGATGGGCAGCGCCCTGGGATCTGCACGTGCCAGGGTCAGTCCCGCTCCCCACTGGCCAATTTGTGCTCCCCCTGACCCACTCCCGGCTGGCCGTTTCTCCCCCACTTCTTCTCCCGATCTTTGCTGGCCAGTCCCACTGCTCTGCTTCCAGCGGCCAGTTCTCCCCTCCTCCTTCCAATATCCTCCGGCCAGCCCCATTGCACCCAAACCCCCCGCCCCGCCAGCCCTGCTTCCAGCACTCGGTTCTCAACTTCCTCCTCCCGCTGCCCCCTGGCCAGTCCCGCTGCCCCCGACTCTCCCCTCCCGCCAGCCTTGCTTCCTGCCGGCCGGTTCCCCTGCCTGATCTCCCCTGGCCAACCTCACTGCCCCTTTACTCGTGGAGCAGTGAGGGTGGGAGTGGGGGTCACACAAATTCATTTAGAATTTTAGGGGGTTGCGGTATTACAAAGTTTGAGAACCCCTATAGTATGGGGCTTAAACGACTTGCAAATTTTACTGGCATCTGTAAGGTGCCCCTCGCCCAAGCACTTTAAACAGTCTTTATGCGGGTCACAGGCTTAGAATAACGCAGACATGGTTTGAAGCCAAGCAGCCCTGGCATACCCTCCCCTGTAACAGGGGGGGAGGTGAGAACTACCTAAACACACTCTAACTATACAAAACAAAGAACAGACACTAACTACAAAGGGTACTGTTTACACTAAGAGAAAAAACACCAAGGGCAGTCTCGCAGAGCAAGACAAGCGTTTCAGTGGACTGTCACAGGTGATAAGAAGGAACTGAGGAGGGTTGGAGCCAGCAGGAGTATACATGCGCGGCGATAGTGGTGCCACTGTAGGGGGCTCCCGAGGCTGGCCCAACGGGTACTGCTAAGGGTAAAAAAATTCCGGGAGTCATGCACACGGCACACATGCACCTCGTCGAATGGACATAAGCAAGCACTCGTAGAAGAAAATGTGTTTAGCAAAGCAATTGGTTTCACAAAGAAACATTTGTTCTTCATTCATTAGTACATCTTCTGATCTGCTTCTTTGCCCATTCTAGTAATTTACAGCATAAGTTGTGTGTGTTGCATTGAGACAGTCAAAGCTGTACAGGGACACTGCCATGGGTCAAAGAAATAAAACAAGTCCATGTATCAGATGCTCTGTCTCTCTCTCTAGAATCTCTCTAAAACCAAAACTGGTGAGGAAAGTTTTGGGGAGGATTCCACATCCCTATACGTCATACTTAGGGATGATAGAGGTATTACCAGATATCAAGGCAAAATGGGGTGCTGGAGGTCAAGACAAAGCTCCAGCAAACATCTCAAGCACGGAAGCTGTTGGAACCTACATAAGCGAAGCATTCCTTGGCCACTGTGCTGGTCTTCCAACCATTGCCCTTCATAGATGGATCCATCCTGGTAGTACATTCTGCCCCAGCCGCTTCTTTTCCCTCTACTCCATTCCCCTTCGTAATATTCCATGTCCGAGTAAAACTTAATTCCATAGCCCTAAAATTACAAGGTTACAGTTCTTAATTTAACATTCTCTGCATTAAAAACAGGTAACGCTGAGTCTGGATTCATGAGTTCTGTTCTCTGAACGAGGGATGTTAAATTGCAAGTAACTGACTATTCAATTAGTCAATAAGGTGCCTTCATCTTTGAAGGCTGTTGCTACACTTCAAAGGCAAAAGAGCCGCGTGGAGCCCAGGGTCAGCTAGGGATTCCCCCATTAACCCTGTGCGCTGCCACTTTGAAACACCATGGGGAGTCCAGCATCAGGCTGCATGTGGCATTTCAAAGCAGCAGCACCACGTGGAACCCAGGATCTGGCCCCAGGCTCCACGCAGCGCTTTTGCTTTGAAGTACCCCTTCTCTTCCTCCCCACCCTTTGCTGCCTCTTTCTGGTAGAGGCAGCAAGGGGGAGGAAGCATCTAGTCAACTAGCCTGTCAACGAGTCCTTCACATCCCAACTCTGAACTGCTACTAATTGGCTCGTTAGCACTTGTGTGCATTATTAATAGCATCCAGACTCAGAAGCTACTCAAAACAGTGTAAATATGTTATTTAGAAAACGCACCAACCCCAAGATAGGAGGAGAGACAGTCTCCAAAACAAATGTAGGTTTGGCTAAGTCTAGTGTATTGTCATTTTAGAATTGCAGAAATCAGAACAGGAAACAACCTCATCCTGACCGTGAAGGCCTTTGGCCAATTACCTTTCTTAATCCCAAACAACAGACCTCTGACTCTTAGGAGACTAAGGATCTCTAATTGATACTAAATCCATGGAAAGGTCCTATTGTCAGGACATTTTCCTGATATTCAGCCTATCTTTTTTTTTAATTTCATCCCTTTTTTCAGTTTTATATCTTCCCTCCATACCTCAACATCCTTATGAATCTCTGCAGAGTCTAGGATCCTATTTATAATGCCCATTCGCAGATACACCCCTGGTTGCATAGCTTATCTTTCTGTCAAAAAGTCACATAAATCCACAAAATGGTTCCTTCTGCTCCTGAGTTTCTCTGCCCATCATTTTGTTTCCTGTCGCTTCTTTGTTCTGGGGTCCCATGGGGGTTCTCTCTGTATGTATAAGTTTCAATGATATTCCTGTGCCTCTCCTACACTGCTGTACATAAAAAGATGGAGCAGTGATGTGAAATCTTTCCAGAAGGAGACATCAGAAAAGCCAAGAGCAAATGCTCCCCTCCCTGGATTTTCTCTCAGGGCTTGTCTATACGAGGAAACTCAGGAAAATTAAGACTAATTACCTATTGATGTAACATTAACATGCATCAAACTGCTCAGTGGATGCTCTCATTCACAAGTGAAGCAGCTTCAGTTCACTTTATCTTAATACCCTAAAATAAAGCTAATTAACTCCAATTTACTTCTAAATGAGGAACACCCACAAGTGTTTTAAATTCACTAGTGGTGTGAAGGTATCTTAACTTTCCTGAGACTCCTCCAGTGTTCCCTCTAGGCTGCAGGTCAGTGCAGGTTCACAGGTGTCTCAGAGGCTCAGGGCTCCCAGCATGGGGCTGATTCATCACCTGTGAAACTCTGCTGCTGCCACAGAGCTTAGAGGGAACACTGGTCTCCTCATGTAGGTAGATAAGCCTTCAACTTTGAGGTGGGGTGGGATCCTCCACTAGGCACCCTCAACAAGAGAAATGGAAGAGTAAGTTATTCCTCTCGTGCAGTCCAGCCTCCCTGCTTTCCTTTCTGTTCTGTTAATGCAACCAAAAACAACAGCAACAGAAGCATTTCCACTGTTAAGAAAGGAGACCACTGGTTGGAGAAAACTAGGGATGTCAATAAGTAGACAACTACACGATTAACCAATAAGTTTGGGCTTATCTGTTTATCCTGTTGACCACACACATTCCCTCTTTGTTAGAGGCAGCAAAGGGGGAGGAAGGGGAGGCAGGAGCCAGTGCCTGTGGGGACATGTCTTTAAGCGGCTCTCAAGAGCACAGGATCCACCGGTCCCCACCCATCCATGTGCTGCTGCCTCTGATAGACAGGCAGCAGTGCAGGCAGGTGTCGATATGCACAGGGAGCTTGCTTTTGGCTAGCTCTCAGCGTGTGCTGGCTCCACGAACATGCTTGCCCCCTCTTGCTGCCTTCCACAGAAGCAGGGCGGGGGCAGGCAGGGGCTGCCTGTCTCCCCCCACGCTGCTGTCTCTTACAGAGGCAGCAGTGTGGGGGAAGAGGGTGTGGGAGGCTGTTACAAAGCAGCTTCTCTGTGGCTAGCCCAGGCTCACCATAGATACAGTCTGCTCTGCGACAGCAGCCCCGGTCCACAGGGGGTCTGAGGTCCACATGGACAGAGGCTGCTCCAGCATCCCATAGAGGAACCTCTGCCTGTGGTGAGCCTGGGCCGTATTTGCAGGGAGCTCAGGACCCCCCCCCCCCGCCATGGATAGGGGCTGTGCCACCCCGTGCTGCTGTATCAGGGGCAGTAGGTGGGAGCTGATCCGCGTGGGAAGCTGATAGGCAGCAGTACACCTCTGGGGACTATCGAATAGTCGTGTAACCGCAAACATTTAATGTGGTTACATGACTATTCAGTTACACACTATACAGCATCACTAGGGAAAATCAGAAAAGACTGAAGAACCGGAAGTAGGTTTGAGATGACTGTTCGGTTGTATCACATTATCTTGTGATAATTAACATCACATTATCTTGTAAGCTGCCACATCAGAAAACATCTGCAGTAACTGCAACACAACGATTTGTGGAGAAAGACAGAAAAAACTGCAGCACAGAAACTGAAAATGTGTTTGATTTTATCTCAGAGCACAGGATATTCACTGTTCTCCGGTTCTTTCCTCACTATATGACAGCTTTTGTGTGTCCTTTCTTTCTTTTTTAAAGATTTAAACATGTCCAAAGTTGCTGGGTTGACAGCCATAGTGAGTGAAGTCTTCTGTTTATCCATACAATAGACTATCCTGTTCCATATCCATCCTGTTTTCCAAACTTCCAATTAAAGCTTTTCTGTCATTCAGAGTCCACTTTTAGTGGTGCTGCAGTCTCCATAACCTGCTCAATCTTAATTGTTGCTTGATTAAGATCACCTTGATGAAGCTCATACATTTTATTTTACACAAGAAACACATTATGTTCCCTTGTTATGACAAGCCAAAAGGCAACCTCAAAAGCCATGCCCTTCTCTAGGGATCCCTATCAGATGAAAATGTTGTCTTGATATTAATGAGTTTTTCCCAGAGGAATTAAGTTGTATCTCATCTCAGTAGACAAATAAAATCAGTTCTGGAAATAATTGATTTTTCTGAATATTAATTTTATTGAGCTTCAAGAATGCAAATGGGAAGCTTTTAGATAAGAAAAGGAATAGCTCCATCAGGATGTCATTACAGACCACTCACTGAAGGTCAATCACTCATAATATATTTTTAAAGAATGAGAAATGAGACCTCCCTCAAGAGTCTAGGGTTATGGATATGCATGCCAATTAGATATACAAGGCAGCTGATTTATTTTAAGATCGGACACAAGGAATAACAGGAGGTTTTCCCTAGTAGACCAGGAAATATTTATCATTCTGCATGTTAGAAGGCTCCAATTACTACTATAAAGGTGCTTTTCCTGTCATGAAGAACGACCTTCTTTGAAACACTGCCCTTTTTGAGTACTCTCTCTTGGTTTATCATTCTAATATACACTATCAATTCCTAAAATAACTATTTTAAGAAGCTGCCCCTTCTTGCAATGCTTTCAATACTCTTTTTAAAAGTTTCCTCTGCCCAATTCAAATATGGTAGAAATGAGGTGGATGTGTTGAGGCATACACAACTTTTTCCCTCTCTGCCTCTAATTCTGAATGGCCAGGTCTACACTGCACCTTTTTCCGATTTTTTTTCGAAAAAGTCCCCTCTTTCAGAAGATCCCTTCTTCCCCATAGATCAAGGAAGACAGGGCTTCCAAAAGAGCACATTTGCTCTTCCGCAAAAAACGTGGAAGAATAAATGAGTTCCCTGGACCTTGCAATCTAGACATACCCAATGTGTCCCAGCTGTGAAGTCACGATAGGACAGCTATTTGGTTATGATCTCACTCCAGCTGTCAGTGAACAGGTGCTCACATTAAAAAGAGCATCACTACAACTACTCTCTTTTGCTGGCGAGTTCAACAGAAGCCAAGGATTCAATTATCTTGGAAAGTGCATGGTCTATAATGCAAAGACTTTTTGAAAAGCCACCGTAGGCAAGCATATCACTTCTACTGCCCCATTGTGAGCCTTTTCTATGGATAAAGGATTTTAGTCTCCAGGGTTGTCAATTTTTCAACAGCACAAAATTAAATTTAAAGAAAACTCAAACCAAGAGGAGAGCTTAATCTCTTCCATTCACCCAATAAACAGAATATTGTATGTCCCCTGCTAGTGTTGAGACTAAATTTTCTATATCTAAGATGAAAAATAAACAAAGCACTGAAGCATTTTGTTTTGGAAACCAAAAGCACACACAGAATTACAAGAGCATTGGGAACTAAGAAGAGAGGGAAGATTATATTTTCAACCATCCACCTTCGCAAGCTAAGAAATCCCTATATAAAAACAGCCGCATTATGCTTTCTCTGACTCACATACATTCCTTTCCTGAAAGGCTCTTCAGACCTTCAGTTTAGCCTCAGATTATAAATGTTATTTTAAAATCAACATTTTAAGCTTTTTTGATTGTTCCCAAATCTCTCCTGTGATTTTGGACTAATTTAACAACATGGGACGTGCCACTCACTAAAATCTTGAGAGGTAATTTCAAGAAAAAGATTTGAAATAAAGATTGCTTACACATTTTTTGTCATTCTTCCACCAGCCTGAATATACTTTCTTGTATTCTTTAGTTATGGGGTCAGGAATGCTGTACGTTCCATACCCATCCCGTTTTCCAAACTTCCAGTCACCATTATATATTGCTCTTGTGCTTTTCCAGGTCTGTGTACCTTTGCCTGTTGTAACAAAGTAGAGGGGCTACAGTAAGACATAAGGCACGCGAAGGTTATTATAAGCATGTATAAAATAGCTAGGCACCTTTACAAGGCTTAATGGGGAGAGCAAAAATTTGATTCTGATTTCAAGTGATTTTAGTTTCAGTTACTGTAGCAGTTGGGATTGTGTGTCTGGGAGTGTTTGATCCTTATTTCCTTTGATTGCCTTTGAGCAGCCTTCCCGTGTGACTAACGAGGGGGTAGGCCTGACCTATGTGAGCAGGCTTTAAAAGCCAGAGGCAGAGCACAGCAGCCTGCAGACAGGAGAGTTTAAGAGGGAGTTTTACAGAGGGAGGCTCAGGAACACCCACAACACCTGTCCCAGCACTGCTTCTGTCTCCTCCACTTGTGCCTATAGCCAGACAGCACGCCTGAGCATGGAGGCCGCTCTCCAGATCCTGGTGTGGTTTTGCAGGAACTGTAGCTTGCAATTCCCATTTACTGAAATCCAAGCTGGGGGGGGCCATCCAGTGTGAAAAGTGCCTGCTGGTAGAATCTCTCAGGCAGCAGGTGGGAGAGCTGCAGGAGGAGGTGATTAGGCTGAGGAGCATCTGAATCCATGAGCAATTCCTGGACAGTATTCATGTGGAGACAGCCCAGGTAGCTGTCCCACTACAAAAGACTGAACATAAGAACATAAGAACAGCCGTACTGGGTCAGACCAAAGGTCCATCTAGCCCAGTAGCCTGTCTGCCAACAGTGGCCAGCACCAGGTGCCCCAGAGGGGGTGGACCGAAGACAATGATCAAGTGATTTGTCTCCTGCCATCCCTCTCCAGCCTCTGACAAACAGAGGCCAAGGACACCATTTTATCCCCTGGCTAATAGCCTTTTATGGACCTAACCTCCATGAAATTATCTAGCTTCTCTTTAAACTCTATTATAGTCCTAGCCTTCACAGCCTCCTCTGGCAAGGAGTTCCACAGGTTGACTACACGCTGTGTGAAGAAGAACTTTCTTTTATTAGTTTTAAACCTGCTCCCCATTAATTTCATTTGGTGTCCTCTAGTTCTTCTATTATGGGAACTAATAAGTAACTTTTCTTTATTGGCCCTCTCCACACCACTCACTATTTTATATACCTCTATCATATCCCCCCTCAGTCTCCTCTTTTCTAAACTGAAAAGTCCCAGTCGCTTTAACCTCTCCTCATATGGGACCCGTTCCAAACCCCTAATCATTTTAGTTGCCCTTTTCTGAACCCTTTCCAAGGCCAAAATATCTTTTTTGAGGTGAGGAGACCACATCTGTACACAGTATTCAAGATATGGGCGTACCATAGTTTTATACAGGGGCAGTAAGATATTCTGTGTCTTATTTTTTATCCCTTTCTTAATAATTCCCTAGCATCCTATTTGCCTTTTTGTTCGCTGCTGCACACTGTGTGGAAGTTTTCAGAGAACTGTCCACGATAACTCCAAGATCTCTTTCCTGATTTGTCGTAGCCAAATTAGCCCCCATCATACTGTACGTATAGTTGGGGTTATTTTTCCCGATGAGCATTACTTTACACTTATCCACATTAAATTTCATTTGCCATTTTGTTGCCCAATCACTCAGTTTGGTGAGATCTTCTTGGAGTCCCTCACAGTCTGCTTCTGTCTTGACTATTCTAAACAGTTTGGTATCATCCGCAAACTTTACCACCTCACTGCTTACCCCTTTCTCCAGATCATTTATGAATAAGTTGAAAAGGATTGGTCCCAGGACTGACCCTTGGGGGACACCACTAGTTATCCCTCTCCAATCTGAAAATTTACCATTTATCCTACCCTTTGTTTCCTGTCTTTTAACCAGTTCTCAATCCAAGAAAGGACCTTCCCTCTTATCACATGGCCATGTAATTTACACCAGAGCCTTTGGTGAGGGACCTTGTCAAAGGCTTTCTGAAAATCCAAGTATACTATATCTACTGGATCCCCCTTGTCCGCATGTTTGTTAACCCCTTCGAAGAACTGCTGACATACCACTAGTGGAGGAGGAGATGGCCTAGGGGGGACACTGGCAGCTGGTCACTTATGGAAGCAGGCACTGCTCCAACCCTGTTCCCAACCCTCCCACCGTGGTTCTGGGAAACCCTTATGCTCTTCTTGATACAGGAGATAAGGAGTCACCCCCTACAATTGAGAAGGAGAAGCCTCGTACCCCCAAGGCTAGGAGGTCTGCTGCCACCACTGCAAGGAGGAAATGTAGGGTAGTGGTGGCCGGAGACTTTCTTCTGAGGGGTACGGAGGTGCCCATCTGTCTCCCTGACATGTCATCTCGGGAGATATGCTGCCTGCTGGGGGCTCATATCCAAGACGTTACAGAGGCACTGTCGAGTATTATTTGGCCCTCTGACTACTACCCAATGCTACTCATCCATGTGGGCACTAATGATACAGCAAGGTGTGACACTGAGCATATCAAGAGTGACTGAAGGGCTCTGGGGGTACAAGTGGTTTTCTCTTCAGTCCTTCCTGTCAAAGGTAGGGACCCAGGCAAAGTCAGGTGCATCCTGGAGGTGAATGCCTGGCTGCGAAGACGGTGTTGCCAGGAGGGCTTTGGCTTCTTTGACCATGGGATGCTATTCTTTGACTTGCAGTTATTCAAATCAGAACAGTATTTTTATTTGACAAATCAAAATATGCCTGAGCAAAATTTTAGAAATCTATATTAAGTTTATTTTAATATATATAAATATATAGCACCATATATACAAAGTGTGGCCTCTGAAAATAGATGAAATTTATCAGAAGTCTCTGTCCCTTAGAACTTATAAAGAACATATAGATATATCATGCATGTTCTAGTAACTAATATTCTTACCATGCTTCAAATTGTCCAACCATTCCCCAGTATAGTGATCCCCATTTACAGCATAAATTGTGTGTCTTAATCCACATTTCTGTGCCTTCCTGTCCCATTCATACCAGAAAGGCTCAACAGCCCTAGGATATTTTACAATAGGCATATTGTTCTTAGCTGGAAATGAAAACACAAAGTTGTCAAAAATGCAAATAGACATTATCATGCTGGGTACAAGAAGAGAATACCATCTATAAGATGTATTTTATTATATACACATTTCAGTAGCAACTCTAACATCTGGCTTTTAAAAAGGTAAACTAAAGGCAAAACAAACAAATAAGAAACTTTACAACATACCTTAGCATAAAATAGTAGCAAATGAAAATAAAGGATTATTTATAGTAGAAGCAAGTATTAGGGCTCATTAATAATATAAGTTGAAATAGGACACATTTTCTGAGTACAATATCTTCTTTCTGCATGCAGCAAATCTTCAGCAAGTATTGCAAATGTCATTCTCATGCACATATTTAATTCAAACATGGAATTCTTCTAAATGTCAAAAGAACTGAAGAAAGTAGGTAGAAATCTAATCAGAAGTTTGTGGGCCAAGTCATGGCTCCCATTCCAATCCCTTTAGGCTGCTCTAGTAGGAAGTAGGGGACATAAGTGGGCTGCTCCTGGCTTGGCAAAAGTTTTTTTGACAGGAGCAGCCTGTGTCCCTGCACAGTTTCTCTTACAGTTGACAGTGAAGGCATGGGAGGGGGAATGACACAGCACGGAGCCCTACAGAAGCAAGGCTGACATAAGCCAGAACAATTCCTAAACTGCTCCTGCTTACACAAGTCATACTGTCTCCTGATCCCAGCAACCCATAAGTGGGGGAGGGGCGCACAAAGATCTTCTGGGATGTGCCTATCATTCAGGACACAGAATAATGACACAATCTGTGAAGTGTATGAATTGGTCCCATCACCATAGTGAGGAAGAAAAGGGTACTACTCTCTTCCAAACTGCCTCCATCTCCCCTCTGCAGCCCCTGCAAATTTTCTAGTGAATGTGGAACTCTGAGTAGCTGCCATCAATCTAGCAGGGGATTTATAGGTGGTTCCCATTCCCTTTTCTTGGGCTAAGTAGAATATGGATTGTGGTCTCTTGACTTAAAAAAAAAAAAAGTTTGTGACGCATGTTGAGCAGTGTGGACGGCACCGAGCTAGATGAATATTAGTCAAAATAAGTCATAAGCAAATAGCAGGTTAATTATTTTTTATTGATGCCCCGGCTCCACGTGGCATTTCAAATTGGCAGTGCAGCATGGAGCCCGGGGTGAGAGTCCCCCGCTGACCCCAGGTTCCATGCTCTGCTGCCGATTTGAAATGCACAAGAGCCCCCACTCGGGACTCTTGTGCATTTCAAAGCTGGCACACCCCCTGAGTTCTGCATTCCTCCTTTGAAATGTACAAGAGCCCCAACGGGATTCGGAAGTGCCTATCAAGTAGTTGATGGAAACCACCCTTAATGGAAACCGTGTATTTGGTGCATGTTATTACTACTTCAAGAAAAGGGATGCGGTAGAACCCTGATTTCTAGCACCACTGCCAAAGAGAGCCTATTAAGAGTAAAAGTGAGGAGCTAGTTGTGGGAGAAAAGAAAGTGGTGTTTATGCTGTTTCTTGGGAGGAAAGGGAAAAAGCTAGAAGTTATACCTTTTAAAAATTAAAGTTGTATTAGCTATTTATATTTCTCTTTCACTAATTGGCTATGAAAAAAACAGTGGATTTGGCTGATTTACAAGCCATTTTGGGGGATTTAATTTTTAAAAGCACTTTTGCGTTTGATGTTGATTGTTCCTCACAAAATGACAGCAGACTTTGTTATTTGTGATCATATATTTAATTATTTTTCCTTGCCCTGGGAGGGCTCTCAGCAGTTGGATTAAATTTAAGGTAAAATTAAGTGCATCTGTTGCTAGTGTTGTAATAATGGGAGTCTAGCAAGCCTACTGGGACTGTGCAATCCATTATTGGAAAGTAGGTGAAAGTTCATAAAATGTTGCAGTAACTGATAACAATGAATGTTGATTAAAAAGTCTATGAAAAGGAGACGGAGATGCTGGATTAGACGAAACAGAAGAATATTATAAAAATATTTTAGAGCAAGGAAATAGAAACATAAAACTGATTTTCCACATGGCGTGAGCAAATCTATTATCTACATTGCATAATGTAAATCCCCCACTCGGCCTCACCACGCACAATCTTCTTAACTGCCAATTAATACCCTTCACAATTTAGCTGCTCCTTTGTGATCCATCATATTATTTTAACACTACATTGATCCCCCCGCACCGTTGCTCCAAAAATGTCACTCAAATGCCCATTTGCCACTTCACAAAAAAGTATCTCTGTATTTTTGCCCCTTACATATGAGAAAATCTCCTTGTTAAAAATGTTCAGTTATTACATCACCATCCTTCAAACCCCTTCTCAAAGCCATTACCTCTGTGAATCCTGCAGAAAGCCTGCTATCAGACTCTGACTAAGCAAATGGGAAAATTGTGATTGATGCTGCTGATGGGCTCTGTGAACTGTAAATTTAAGTCTGTACTCCCACATGGTGGTATTGTTACCTTGCTTTCCTTCCCTCCGCTTGCTTCTCTCACCCACCTGTTAACATCTTGTTTTTAAACTGTAGGCTCTTTGTTACAGAACCTATCATTTACTATGCATTTGTACACTTGAACCCCAACATGTTCAAGATCTCTAACTGCTACCATAATATAAATAAATAATAATAACAACAAACCATCCCTACCTCAGCCCCTCCATTCCATCAGTGTGAATAAAACATAGTGAAATATACAACCCTGTTGCTCTCTTGGACACTTCAGAGAGCAGGATTCCTGTATATTTCAGTACTCAGCCCACAATCAGCCTTAATGGTGTCCCTTGAACCATATTTACTACAGGAGTAATTATGATCTATGTTGTTATGCAAAGACATAATTGGGTTCCGATGACATCATGGTAACCATGTAAGAGTAGCTAAACTGGGTTGTGATTTCATTAAAAAAAACCAAGTTGTGTGTTTATAGCCTCACTCAGTTTCCCTTTATTGTGAATATTTAAAGTTGTCATAAGATGAATCTAGCTCAGGATGCTCCCCAGTTTCTGCATGGAATATAAGAGCTAAATGGAATCACAACCAAGGCATCATCACAGAAGCATGTGGAAGTCAGCATAAGAGTGCAGTGCTGCAGCAGACACTCTGTGCCCAGGACATGCAAGGGAGCCTTTGCCTGTGAGCTGTGCTGAGGCTTAGAGCAGGGGAGAAGAAGGTGTGGTAACAGCTGGCAGAATGTCAGCTGACTTACATGCCAAAATATATTGAGAAAAACAAAAGGGTTTGAAGTAGGGGCTTTCTACTTCTGAAATCCTAAAATGGCACCTCTGCAGCATTTCAATGTAGACGCTGCCTACACCAATTAAAGTTGCTGGAGTTGCATATCTTAATTTGACTTTCCCCTTTATTGTAGGCCTGGACTGAGCAATGTAGCTGGATCAATCTAATTTTTTGACCCAAACTCCTTGGCTACGTCTAGACTGGCATGATTTTCCACAAATGCTTTTAACGGAAAAGTTTTTTCATTAAAAGCATTTGCGGAAAAGAGCGTCTAGATTGGCACGGACACTTTTCCACAAAAGCACTTTTTGCGGAAAAGCGTCCGTGGCAATCTAGACGTGGTTTTGCGCAAGAAATCCCCGATCACCATTTTCGCCATCAGGGCTTTTTTGCACAAAACAATACTGCGTTGTCTACATTGGCCCTCTTGCGCAAAAACATTTGCTCAAGAGGACTTCTGCCCGAACGGGAGCAGCATAATATTTCCGCAAGAACACTGACAATCTTACATGAGATCTTACACTGACAATCTTACATGAGATCCACCGTTGCGGAAAAACTTGCCAATCTAGACGCAGCCCTTCTGTAAAATCTTCATCTGGACTCACTTCACTGAAAGAGCAGCACAGCTGGTTGAATTACAGCTATTTAGTCACTACAATACCGAAGCACCTCACAAATATCAAAGATTTTATCTTCACAATGCTCTTGTGAGATAAAGAAGTGTTTTTGTCCCTATTTTGCAAACGAGAACCAAAGCACAGAGATTAGCCAAGTGCATACTATTCCTTAAGGTGCAGCCAGATTAGATCCTTAACTGCTAAAGACATCCACAGGCAAAACATATCCACTCATTGGAAAAGAAGGAAAATCATGCACACACAGGAAACGCAATAAAAGTCTCTTCCTCACTAAACTCCAAGAACACAAAACTCTAGGATTCCAGCTACTTTCTTCCTTTTCCTCAAAACAAACAGCACAAATACAATAAATACAGCTGCTTACTCTTATACAATTCATAGAATCATAGAATACTAGGACTGGAAGGGACCTCGAGAGGTCATCGAGTCCAGTCCCCTGCCCTCAGGGCAGGACCAAATACTGTCTAGATCATCCCTGATAGATATTTATCTAACCTACTCTTAAATATCTCCAGAGATGGAGATTCCACAACCTCCCTGGGCAATTTATTCCAGTGTTTAACTACCCTGACAGTTAAGAACTTTTTTCTAATGTCCAACCTAAACCTCCCTTGCTGCAGTTTAAGTCCATTGCTGCTTGTTCTAGCCTCAGAGGCCAAGATGAACACGTTTTCTCCCTCCCCCTTATGACACCCTTTTAGATACCTGAAAACGGCTATCATGTCCCTCCTCAGTCTTCTCTTTTCTAAACTAAACAAACCCAATTCTTTCAGCCTTCCTTCATAGGTCATGTTTTCTAGACCTTTAATCATTCTTGTTGCTCTTCTCTGGACCCTCTCCAATTTCTCCACATCTTTCTTGAAATACGGTGCCCAGAATTGGACACAATACTCCAACCGAGGCCTAACCAGTGCAGAGTAAAGCAGAAGAATGACTTCTTGTGTCTTGCTCACAACACACCTGTTAATGCATCCCAGAATCATGTTTGCTTTTTTTGCAACAGCATCACACTGCTGACTCATATTCAGCTTGTGGTCCACTGTAACCCTTAGATCCCTTTCTGCCGTACTCCTTCCTAGACAGTCGCTTCCCGTTCTGTATGTGTGAAACTGATTGTTCCTTCCTAAGTGGAGCACTTTGCATTTGTCTTTATTAAACTTCATCCTGTTTACCTCAGACCATTTCTCCAATTTGTTCAGATCATTTTGAATTATGACCCGATCCTCCACAGCAGTCACAACCTCTCCCAGCTTGGTGTCATCTGCAAATTTAATAAGCATACTTTCTATTCCAATATCTAAATCATTGATGAAGATATTGAACAGAACCGGTCCCAAAAGAGACCCCCGCAGAATCCCACTTCTTATACCTTTCCAGCAGGATTGTGAACCATTAATAACTACTCTCTGAGTACGGTTATCCAGCCAGTTATGCACCCACCTTATAGGAGCCCCATCTAAGTTGTATTTGCCTAGCTTATTGATAAGAATATCATGCGAGACCGTATCAAACGCCTTACTAAAGTCTAGGTATACCACATCCACACACAAGACTCGTTATCCTATCAAAGAAAGCTATCAGATTGGTTTGACATGATTTATTCTTTACAAATCCATGCTGGTTGTTCCCTATCACCTTGCCATCTTCCAAATGTTTACAGATGATTTCCTTAATTACTTGCTCCATTATCTTCCTTGGTACAGAAGTTAAACTAACTGGTCTGTAGTTTCCTGGTTCTTATTTCCCTTTTTATAAATGGGCATTATATTTGCCCTTTTCCAGTCTTCTGGAATCTCTCCTGTCTCCCATGATTTTCCAAAGAGGATAGCTAGAGGCTCAGATACCTCCTCTATCAGCTCCTTGAGTATTCTAGGATGCATTTCATCAGGCCCTAGTGACTTGCAGGCATCTAACTTTTCTTGTTCTTTTTTATTTTATCTTCCAAACCTCCCCCCTTCCCACTAGCATTCACTATGTTAGGCGTTCCTTCAGACTTCTCAATGAAGACCGAAACAAAGAAGTCATTGAGCATCTCTGCCATTTCCAAGTTTCCTGTTACTGTTTCTCCCTCCTCACTGACCAGGGCCTACCCTGTCCTTGGTCTTCCTCTTGCTTCTAACATATTTACAAAAAGTCTTCATTTCACTTTATTCCCGTAGCTAGTTTGAGCTCATTTTGTGCCTTTGCCTTTCTAATCATGCCACTGCATTCCTGTGCTGTTTGCCTTTATTCATTCTTTGTAATTTGTCCTACTTCCTATTTTTTATATGACTTCTTTTTTATTTTTAGATCATGCAAAATCTCGTGGTTAAGCCAAGGCAGTCTTTTGCCATATTTCCTATCTTTCCGACGCAGTGGAATAGCTTGCTTTTGAGTCCTTAACAATGTCCCTTTGAAAAACTTCCAAGTCTCCTCAGCTGTTTTTCCCCTCAGTCTTGATTCCCATGGGACCTTACCTATCAGCTCTCTGACCTTACCAAAATCCACCTTCCTGAAATCCACTGTCTCTAATTTGCTGTTCTCCCTTATACCCTTCCTTAGATTTGTGAACTGTATGATTTCATGATCACTTTCACCCAAGCTGCCTTCTACTTTCAAATTCTCAACCAATTCTGAAGTTACAATTTTAACTAAAAAACAGAAATGTTAAAGCTAAGATTCTTACGTGAATTTTGTCAGGGATGGGCAACCAGGAATAGTAGGTGGGCTGCATGAGCGGCCCTCCTTCACCTCAGTGGCAGCTGCAGCTCACTAGAGTTTTACCTGTGGCCCCTCCTCTATATGCCTTTCCTACACCAGAGCACAGGAACAAAATCAGCTGTTTGCAGCATTTCAGCTCTGGGAGGAAGGGAGGGGGAGAAGTGGGGACTGAGCATGGATCAGGTGATTTGCATGCTCCCAAAGTGCTGGGAGGGAAAGGGAAAAGCAGGAAGTGTGGAGCTCCAATGAACAATAATCGCATGGGGGAGAGGGGCAGCCAGGAGGTCTGCAAGCTGCAGGCGAAGCCCCAGTGGACCACAGGTGGCCCATAGGCCACAGAATTAGATAATTTTCTTAAAATACAGCATGTGTGATGCTGGTGACATAACTCCTATATATGAAAAAATTATCTTCTGCATTTTCTGCTGTTTAACTCCAAATTTGCCATTTTAATGTTGCATCACCAAAGGCTTTTGTGTTATAATGATGCAGTGATGAGGATGCAAGTTTAAATAAAAATGTTAGGAAATACAAAGCTAATATACATAAGTTTTACCCTCTCACAGATATCTAGAATGGAGCAATGTCGTTTTGCTACAGTTCCCCTTGTGACCATTATGGTATGTTATCAAAATGGATGTCTTAGGCCTAGTCTACACCAACACCCATTCTTCCCACCAATTTAACCTATGCAACTTCAGCTATGCAAAAAGCGTAGGTAACGTCAATGAACTTATTGTGGTATCAGTATCTTCTATGCCAGTGTGGGTAAACAGCAGCCTGCAGGCTGGGTCCAGTATGACAGGGTTTGTTGTTTGGATGCCCTGTATAGTGCCTGGGAAAACTACTGGTTTAGTACTTGGAGTGATAGTTGTTTTACTTGACTAACAATGTAGTGTTTTGTGGTGCAATGACAACTTGTTTTCTGTTTACAATATTCTCAGATTTATTCATTCATTCAATGAGGAATCTTTTTAAAATAGCTCCCATTGGGAGTTATGTTTTTCAGGACTAAGAAGTAAATCTCTTATCTTGCCCCAGTTTTTAATTTTCTCACTACATTTTTTTAAATCTATGGTGTCTGATCACAGATTACGTTATCACAATTAAAAGATGTCTGTCCTAATTTCTCAGTGGAGTTTTTGTAGGAGTATCAGAAGCTGAAATGCTGGTCATGATTTGGTTTCCAGGCAAATCTTAATTACTTCTGAAAGTAATTTCCTTAAATCAGTCTTCCAGTGTGGAAAGCATTTACATTTTTGTCAAATTTACTTTGTTTTCTGGATATTTTATAAATGTGACCACAAATAATTTTATTTTTTTTCTTTTTGTTTTCAACAAATAATTCACCCAGCTCCAACCAATTGTCTGCTGGATGCCATCTTCTCATCCTCACCCCCTAAAACTGCCACTGTGATACAGAGAGCTCCAGAAGCTAACTGGAGCCAGAATGTATGGGGGACGCAAAGAGCATGACAGCTCTTTCTTGAACACTTTCTTGTCTTAAAAATCAACCTGCTTCACTCCTGACAGTGTGAGCCAACCCATACAACCCACAACCACAGAATGACAGCTGTCTGGTGTCTACGATGACAAGCTGTCCAACTGCTCTATTCCCTTTTCCCTAGAAAACTGTAACCCTTTCAGCAATTTGTAAACTGAAGAAAAAGAACCCTGGAGCTTATTTTACTATGTTTTCAAGAGAGTGCTTCATGCACATAGTCTCTGTGAAGGCCCACAATTGGGGCATCACTCCATGCCAGGAGCTGTTTAAAAATAATATATATTTATTATGCCCATTTTGAGTTAATTTCAAGATTTCATTTCTTTAAAATCAGTGTATAGGTATTGTATATGTATTGCACTCAATACGTTACAGAATGCACATAAATGTCAGTGGTTCAACTCAACAGTTTTGTGTGCGCTAGTGAAAAAAGATAAGATTGCTGTTTCTTTGTTACCTGCGGTGGTGGTCTCTGCCATACTGTTGGGGCCTAGTATTATATTCAAAGGCAGCCTGGAATCACGATATGAAATAAGTAGAAGTTTAGGGTATGAAAGGAGGTGACACTTTTGGACATATTTCAAAGCTGGGCACCCAGCATGTGCCCCCATGTGCTGAACTTCTCTGAAAATCAGACTTTAGTGTTAAGGTGGAAAGAGAATAGTTGTGCCTTCATTCTGGTCCCTGCAGGCTGCTCTGCTCAACTGAGCAGTGGTTCTGGGCTGTCAGCCAGTAATTAAGAGGGCAGCTCTTAGTGGTGCCTTGCAACTCAGCTGAGTAGCTGATACAATTAAGTCTTCAGCAAGAGCCAGGAACTTTTCTGTTCTTCCCTCCTGTCTTATCTTTAACCTTGTTTAGAAATGTATGACTGTTCTCTGTAGAGTCTACACTGCCGAACAGGTTTAAAACTAATAAAAGGAAGTTCTTCTTCACACAGTGTGTTGTCAACCTGTGGAACTCCTTGCCAGAGGAGGCTGTGAAGGCTAGGACTATAATAGAGTTTAAAGAGAAGCTGGATAAATTCATGGAGGTTAGGTCCATAAAAGGCTATTAGCCAGGGGATAAAATGGTGTCCTTGGCCTCTGTTTGTCAGAGACTGGAGAGGGATGGCAGGAGACAAATCGATTGATCATTGTCTTCGGTCCACCCTCTCTGGGGCACCTGGTGCTGGCCACTGTCGGTAGACAGGATACTGGGCTAGATGGACCTTTGGTCTGACCCAGTACGGCTGTTCTTATGTTCTTATGTACAGAGATGAGTTTAGCAGTAGAGGGAAATCCTGCTGCTTTTCGCACTGACGTCTCCAGTTCAGGTCAGTTCAGGTCAGTTTGGGTATCAGCTGCTATAGCAAAGAGATTTCTGTAGTGGGTTCTGAGCTCACAACTTCCCATCAGGATTAGGAGGAATCAGTCACCCCCCCCCCCCCCCCCGCACACCAGATGCCTCATGATTTCCTCGGTAAGCTCTCTCCTGACAAGGTCTGCCAGATGTCTGGTTCTAGTTCTTAACTCAGCAAACCAGGAGGAGGGCAAATCCAGGACAAAAGGACATGGGAAATTCTTCTCTGCTATTCTCAGAGGCGTAGCTGGGTTAGTCTGTATCCACAAAATTAAATGAGTCATGTGGCACCTTAAAGACCAGCAGATTTATTTGGGCATACGTTTTCAAAGTGAGTATTTGACTACAAAAGCTTGTGCTCAAATAAATCTGTTTGTCTTTAAGGTGTGACAGCACTCCTCCTTTCTTCTATGCTAATCACTAGAAACCTTTCTATTGTTAACCCTTTCCTTGCCTGCAATGCCACAGCATCGAAAGGAGAATAGTCAGTAACAAGGAGTCTCAGTTCCTAACATAAAATCATTGCCATCTCCCCTTTTTAACAGCAAATATGGGTAGACTAACCTCTTTGTCTTTGTTGCAGAGGCAATCTGGGGAGCTCTGGTCAAAAGTAGTGCTAGCAGCAGTGTGAATTGTACTGTGAATGTAGTTTCCCACCCCTGCTGGGTAGCCATAGCAACTCTGGCAGACGCTTCACAACAGACAAGCCCATAGTCTTGGTTTAAAAGGTACCCAGGATGCAGTTCATGGCAGGTTGGAAGTCAAGTGCATCTGACTGCAAGCATTATTGTAACAGTGTAAGGCGGGGATGGGGAACCTTTTTTGGATTGAAGGCTGCTGAGTCACAGAAAAATCACATAACTGGGAAGAAAAAACAAAACCCCCAAACCCTCACTGACATGGCTCCGGACTGAGAAGGAGAAAGACACTCCCCACATTCCGCTGGAGATCCAGGCTAATAGATTTTGTGTGCTTCAGCTTCACAGAGATACAGCAGGCAGGCCCATACATGGGTGCAAAGGGTGCAAATGTACTTCCCCATGGTGCTTCATGGTCTGCCCCAGTCTCCCTCCCCCAGGCCAGCGGAAAGCAGCAGCAGCGTGCTGCCAACCTCTCTCACCGTGCTCCAGCCCAGGAAGGCTGGGACTGGTTCCCCACTTCCTTACCCAGGAGTGAGGCCAGGGTGGGGCTGGGCTGCAGAGGTGGGGCAGCTACCAGCTCTTCTCACAGCTAGCACCTCTCAACAGAAATTCCTGCATATGGGCCTGGCAGGGTAGGAGCAGTTCAAGTGCGAGTGTGGGCTCCCCAATGCTGGGGGAGTCCTAAGCCTAGGGGGCCGGATCCAGGCAAGCCGGGGGTACATCCAGCCTCTGGGCCTTAGGTTCCCCACCCCTGGTCTAAGGTAAACCCTTTTACAAGTAAAAACTTAGCATTCAACCTGTATTGGGATAGCTGTTTATTTCCATTGCAACTTGGTCCTTGTATAAATAAAAAATGGAAGACAACACTATGTATTTTCCTTGTCCTTAGGAATAAAGGAAAGCAGGTGGCCTGAGTGGATAGAGGCTATCAGACTATTTCACACTCATAATGTCTTCCATTCCAAAGGGTCCCCAAACCAAAGCCTTTCACCACCCCCTGAGAGTGCTTCCCACCTTGTTGCTCTACACTGCTTTCCCCGGCGAATTAAAAATCTTGGAGGCAGGCAGCTCACAACATAAACTTCCTCGGGAAGAGTTCCCAGATGGGAGGAGAAGCAGAGACCCTGCGGACTGGAAATGGTAAAAGAAGGGAAACCTCACCAAGCAGGAAAGATGCACAGTGTGTGGTAGCAGGAAGCCCAGGAAGGAGAATATATTATCTCCCTGTGCTTGAATAATCCAGCACAATGGGGCATATGAGTCTCAGTCGAGATCCCTAGGGGCAATTGTAATAAAAATAATAATATAATTGTGACAGAGAGGGCAATTTTCTGCAATGTTCTGGACAAACTTAACTAAATCAACTTAAATTTTACTGAATTAAATTAAAGTATTTTAGGAGTTAATTGTGTTAAAAATACAAATATTTATATATCATTATGGAATTGTATGTAATGCCTTCAAGGAGGAGACCTGACTAATGTAAAACCCTGGGAAGTATTAAAAGCTTCAAAGGGCAATGTAGGCTGTTAAAGTTAAGTGAATCTCTACAGGAAGGTGTAAACAAATATAAACTCTTTCAGGCAAGCAAGAACTCAAGCCTTTGAAGCCTTGCAAGAACCAGAGGACCTTTTTAGACTTTTGATCTCCTGTTAAATGAGGACAGATCAAAAAGGACCAAACTGAAAAAAGAGTGACTCCAAGTTTCATGGATGTGCTTGATTCTGAGCAAATAGCTGACATGACCTTGTGAGCAGGGATGCTAAATATCGGTTAATTGAATAGTCAAGTAACCTCATGAAATTGTATCAGTTAGTTGACTATTCTATAGTCCCCAGAAGCACGGCTGGCAGCCACTGTATCAAAAGCAGTAGTGAAGGTGAAATCTCTAGGTTTCTCAGGAACCAATCCATGCAACAAACCTTGGTGCCAACTCTGCCCACATATATACACCAGCAACACCATCACAGGACCTAACCAGATCAGCCATACTGTCACTGGTTCATTCTCCTGCACATCTACTAACGTAATGTATGCCATCATGTGCCAACTATGCCCCTCTGCTATATACATCGGCCAAACTGGACAGTCCCTACGTAAAAGAATAAATAGTCACAAATCAGATATTAGGAATGGCAACATACAAAAACCTATAGGGAAACACTTCAATGTCCCTGGACACAGAATTGCAGATCTAAAGGTAGCCATCCTGCAGCAAAAAAACTTCCAGACCAGACTTCAAAGAGAAACTGCTGAGCTACAGTTCATCTTCAAGTCTGACACAATCAACCTGGGATTAAACAAAGACTGTGAATGGCTCGCTAACTACAAAAGCAGCTTCTCCTCTCTTGGTATTCCCACCTCCAGATCAGCTACTAGAAGTGGGCCTCATCCTCCCTGATTGGATCCACCTTGTCATCTCTAGCCTGATTCTGGCCTGCATATTTATACCTGCCTCTGGGGATTTCCACTACATGCATCTGATGAAGTGGGTCCTTGCCCACGAAAGCTTATGCTCCTACACTTCAGTTAGTTTATAAGGTGCCACAGGACTCCTCGCCGCTTGTTTTTTCTTTGCAAGACCTTCACCTTAAGAATAAATGTACATGTCTAAAGAAACGTGTGATAACTTATAACTATGAGAATTATACTGTTTATAGGGTGCAAAGAGTAAGCAAAGCACAGTCATAGGTCTGTTTAGGTGAGGCCTAGACAAAATACCACTCACAGGCTGGATCCAGCCCGCCAAGCCACCAGATCTGGCCTGTGGACGCAGTGGTGAGTCTAGGGAAGGCTCCCTGCTTGTCTCGCTCCACCCGCACACCACTCAGAAAAGCGGCTGCCGGGCCATTTCTCTTTAAAAACTGTAAGCCTAGGGTGGAAGGATGCCCCTACTCCCAACACAATCCCATTGGCTGGTTTCTGGCCAGAAACTGGCCAATGGGAGCTGCCTATTTGAATAACAGGCAGTCACGAAGTACCACACCTTTTCTCCTCCAGTTCATACAGTTCATGGCCCTGCAGGCTGTGTGGGGGCAGGGCAGGCAGGCAAGGAAACATGCTGGGCTGCTGACAGTGAATCAACAACTAAGTCTCTTGGCTACAGCCTGCCTCTTGTACCCCAGCCCCTCCCTTCCCCAACCCTCTGCCCCCCCACTCCTGCCCCCTATTCCACCTAATTCAAACCCTCTGCTCACACCTGTACCCATACCCCCTCCCAGATCTAACACCCCAACTCCCTGCCTAAGGCAACAACCCAAACCCCTGCACTCCTCCTGTACCCCAATCCCCTGCCCCCTAGGTCACAACCCACGTTTCTGCAATCCCTCCTGTACCCCAGTCACTTGCCCTAGGCCACAACCTCCTCCTGCTTTAGGTCACAACCCAAACTCCTTCACCCTGGTCCAGTGCCCCAGGTCGCAACCGCCTCCTTCATTCAAACTCCCTCCCAGATATCACTCTCTCTTCTGCACTCCATTATCCGTTACCCCAAGCTCCCTTCTGCACCCAACCTCCATCGCAGATCTTGCGCCTCATGGAAGAATGCAGCCCTCACCCACTTTCCAAAACCTTAGAGTGGTCCCTCCCCACAAAAATTATTGCCCACCCATGATTTAGATGGTCTCCTTTGCTGGTGAATACAACAGTGTAGGCAGGAAGCTGCAGTATGGAAGTACCTTGGCCAAGGGGAAAAGAGACCTGTGTTCAGAAGCTTAGGAGTGGGTGCTCTTCTTGGACCATAGAAGGAGAATATTGGTGCAGTTGCCCTGTACTGTGACGGTAAAAAATCTTGACTTTTACCCTAACTTCTGAAACTCAACTCATGCCGCCATAAAACTAGATTTGCTTTGTATTGTTAATGAGGACAAGGGTGATTTTTTTTCAGAACTACAGCTCTTTCTGCATAAAATGACATTGATCTTATAAAAGTATTTCCTTCAGAATCTCTGCAAGAAAGAGATGTGAAAATAGCATAGCTAAAACAATGCTTTAGAGGCCTAGAAAGTGACATGCAGGATTCACTTACTGCCATAGAAATCAAACTGAAAAATCCTGAAGGTAAAGATATTTAGGAATCCATGTTCAACTGAATGACTTTGGAGGGGAACTGATACGTTTTAGTAGAGATTAAGTGTCCAAGCTTTTTATACAGCTTGGAACATTTCCATTCAATAGATACTTGACTTTCTAGCCACAAATATTCCCATGTTATTGTTTTTATTCCTATAGTTAAAAATCCTTTCAATAATTTATTAAAGTATAATTGAAAGTAAAGAGATGAAGAGTAGAAAGGATTATGTACATATAAGCCCTACATGCCATAACTGTTTAAGTGATGCTACACTACAGTGCCTTTTAAAAATGCCTTTGACTCAGTCTGCTTCATTAACTCAATGAGTTGGGAAAATTAGGCTTGTACCATCCACATAACTGGGATGAGCAGGGAATACTCTGTGTAACTGGTGTTCACTCAGCAGAGCTGTGAGCTGAACAGTGTTGTTTGTGGCTCTTTGAATATTGTAAAATAATTTGTTTGGCCTGCAGTCTGAAAAGAACTGTGGGGGGAGGGTAGATGAGAGGGAGGGAGCAGAGGGCTGTGAGCTAGGGATTTGTATATGGAAGTCACCTCAGCTAGAATAGGAGAGGATGAGGAGAAGTCTAAGAATGAAAAACAAATGTCACATAAATAGGACAGCACTTTTTGCTACTGATGGATCTGTCATGTAAGAAACATCCATATCACTGTTTTATTCTGTTCAGTTATCTAGTCAATGTTCTTACGACACACATGGGGGAGTGTTGTGGACAATGAGGGCTGCTCTATGCCATTAGATATCAGACACGCGACAATGACTTATGACTTAAATGGATTACATTACCTAGGCCTGCAATGCTGTTTCAGATAGAGTGAGCTCCTGATTCCACACCAGACACTGATTGAGGGAGACATACGAAAACTGCCCTCCTGAGCTTACCATTATAAGCTCAAATACTACCAGTGTGGAGAGCATCACAGATCTGGCAGGAGTGACACAGTGAAAAGCTGAGGGTTAAGGTTGACAAACTGTGTGGAATAAACTAGGAGAAGAATTAAGAACCACCCCAAAGCATATAATCTTTCATTCCATTAGCCTTTTTAGCAACTGCATCATATTGTTGACTCATATTCAATTAGTGACCTAATATCACTCCACATCTGTTTCAGCAATATACTCCCTAGCCAGTTATTTACCATTTTATAAGTAGTCCTAAGTTATTTTTTCCTTCTTAAGTGTAGTACTTTGCTACACTTATCTTTAGTTAATTTAATCTTCTTGTATCAGACCAATTCTTGTTTACATATTGAATTCTACTCCTGTCCTCCAGAGTGCTTGCATCCCCTCCCATCTTAATGTCATCTACAAATTTTATAAATGTACTTTCCACTTAATTATTCAAGTTATTAATTTAAACATTTTAAAGTACCAGACCCAGGGCATACCCCTGCAGGAACAGTGAATCATTTATTAAAACTCTTTGAGGCTAGTTTTTCAGACAGTTGTGCATTTTGATAATACTCAGGGGCGGACTGTGAGCATTGGCAGACTTGGCGGTTGCCTAGGGCGCTGTCTTCAATGGGGTGCCCAATGATGACGTCACAGGGCACCCGGGCGCCCAATGATTACATCGCAGCCATTGACGGCCGTGGAGGTGGGAGCGCTGATCGCGTGTTCTACTTGGGGCACCAGCTGCTGCAGTCGGCCTCGGGCCGCTCCTGATAATACTTCAATCTACATAACATTTCCCTCAGATGAGGAAATGAGTTTTGCCAATGAAAGCTAATGATACTATATATAGTTTCTAAGGTGCTACAGAAATACTCATTTTTTTAAGGTTACAGACTAACACAGCTATCCCTCTGACACTTTTAAAGATTTCCCTAATTTGCTTATGACACTGCTATGTGGCATTATGTCAAAAACCATACTAAAATCAAGATATATCATGTCTACTGATTCTTGCCTACCTATTAAGCCAAGAATCCTGTCAAAAAAGGAGATTAGGTTGGTTTGTCAAAATTTATTCTTGACAAATCTGTGTTGCCTATTTGTGATCTGCCAGGTGCTTACAAATTGATTAATATTTTTTTCCAATATCTTTCCAGTTAATTAAGTTAGTGTGACTTATAATTCCTTGGGACCTCTTTGTTCCCCCTTTCAAAAATAGATACTATATTTGCCCTTCTCCAATGCTCCATCTTTCAGGAGTTCTCAAAGATAATTAGTAATGATTCTGAGATTGGTTCAGCTGTTCCTTAAGTACCCAAGGACATGGGCGTCCGGGGGCTTAGGAGGGCGAAGGCTCTGACGTCCCAAACCACCAGCCTGGCCCCACACACGCTCCGCCTCCAGAATGCCTGCTGTAGGTGTTCTGGGAGCGAGTGTTGCTGCCCCTAGCACCCCCCTCCCTATACTCTGGGGCAGCTTGGGCCATGCGGCTGCTCCTTCCCACTGCTCTTGGGGTCAGAAATGTTTGGGCTGTCTCGGGCTGCAGATTCCTCCCTTCCTTGCTGCTCCTGGGAGTGGGGAGGGTTGGGCCAGCTCAGGCCATACAGTCTCCTCCCTTCCTGGTGCTACAGGGCCGCAGAGGCTAGGGCCGGCTCAGGCCACATGGCCACCTCTCTTCCTGCTGCTCTGAGGGTGGGAGGCTTGGGCTGCATGGCCTCTTCCCTCCCCGCTGCCAGGGGCATAGCAAGGAGGAGTGGAGGGGAGCAGTTACCCCCGAGTGCCAGCACCTAGTGACTAAGGGGTTAAACTCAGGTAGGTAGCTAGCAAGGGTGTTGGCAGGGAGCCAGAAGAACCAATGGGAACACAGTGCTGAAATCTGAATTGTATAAGATACCTTTCCTGCTTTCTTTGTGTGGGAGAGTTAGCCAGGAGTTGAGAGACACAGGATGATATAAACCCAGGCAGGACTACCTTGTCTCCAAGAAATTCAGGGAATGGAAGTGGACTGAACCAGGAAGGATTGTGAGTAAATAAAGGGAAAACATGTATTGAGTCACAATCAGGGTATTTTTCTTTATTTTTGTGGTTTGGTTTGAACTGCTGTGTGAATCTATGCCTCCTCTTCCCCCTCCCCCCATTCACTATCTAAGAGTTGATCCTAGAGATTTTCTCTGTATTTTAATTTGTTTTACTTAGTTGCTCTGTAACACCTACCAATCAAGTATGCTTTATCAAGTATATCTTTTGTTAATAAAAATCACCTTTTTAAGGAGAAGTTTTGATTCTTGTGTCCTGGGAAGGAACACAGGAAAGATTTGATTCTTGTGTCCTGGGTCTGTGTGCGTGTGTCTGACTGCCTAGACTGAGGCTATGTCTAGACTACAGACTTCTTATGCAAGAAGCTTTTTTCGGAAGCGATCTTCTGAAAAAACTTCTTGCAAAAGAAAGCATCCACACCGCAAAAGCACATTGAAAAGGCAATGGACATTTTCAAAAGCTAGCATCCAGACTGCCTGGATGCTATCTTGCATGTAAGCAGTGATTCCTATGGACAGAATGGCCACCAGGGCACCTGTGCTTTTTCCTCTTCCCTCTTTTTTGAAAAAACTCCCTCTTCCCCGTCCACACACACCTTTTGAGGAAAGATCTCTTTCGCAAAAAGGCTTCTTCTGTGTAGAATGAGGATTTCCAATTGTGCAAAAAGCCCTCTGTTTTTTCCAAAGAACATGCTTGCAATGTGGATGTAATTCAAGTTTTGTCGGAAAACAGCCATTTTTCTGACAAAAATCTGTAGTCTAGATATAGCCTGAGCGGTGAGCTACCAGAGACTGCAGTTTGTTTTTCTCTTCTCTTGTTTTTCAAGCTCTCTTGTGGTAAAAAAAAGCTTCAGATACCCCTGGGGCAGAGTTCCAAGTGTTCTCCCTGTTTTTTTAGGGTAAATCACTTGATGGTGACAATAACTCCCCAAAGTCAGTAAATCTGTGACACCGGGGAGTTTTTGTAAACAGAGCCTGTAGAGGCAAGGTATCTTTAAGGTCTCTTGAGGTCCCCCATCTTCTGCACTCAGAGTGCCAGAGTGGGAATCAGCCATGACAATGGGGCTGGAGACTTGACTCCCCCAGCTGCACTGACCGCCCATGCCCAAGGATGAATTTCATCAGAACCTGTTAACTTGAACATATCTACTCATTTAAATATTCTTTAACCTGTTTGTGATACTATGCCCCATATTCTTCACAGAGATATTGTTATGATATGAATATGGCATAACTCTGATATGTTTTATGCAAATGGATCATGAGATATCATTTGAAAGGTTATTATTTACTGACTATGATTATCCTATTTGTATTGTAGCGGGTTCACTCACTTTTACGCATGGCTGACTCCCTCAGGGTGGCTTGTGGGGAAGTCACCGGCTGCTCCAACGCCAACGCGCCCCCTTTGGGTGAGGTGTTCTCTTTAGGTTACTGCCCTCCGGCAGTGACCACTCCGCTCTTGATCTGTGCTCCCTTCCGGGGGAAGTCATTGTTCTTGCTTTGGTCCTCCTCCAGGGTCCTCCCTACTCCTTGGGACCCCTAGTTCTTCCCGTGAACACCCAGCTCCCTCCTGGAACCCACAGTTCTGCTGCACCGTCCTGGCCTCAGTGGCCCACTGCCAGTCCCTCTCTGGCCCCTCCAGGCAGACTGCAGTTTCTTCAGGCCCCTCCTCTCTGGCCATGGGTACGCCTCTGCTGCTCAGTTGCCTCCTGCAACCCTGCCCCACAGTATTATGGCCTGGAGCTTCCCTGGCTCGAACTCCCCCAGCCTACCACGGCTGCTTCCTTGCAGCCCGGCCTTTTAGGGCTGCCTCCATGAGAGCCCCGGCCGTGACTGCCTCCTTGCAGCCCTGGGCCTCAGGCCAGGTAGCCTGGGTTTGTCAGGCTGAAGCCTCTCTCATTGCAGGTGGACAGGGTAATCTCTCTCTTCCTCCCCGGAGATGCTCTTTTAGCCCTCAGCTGGGCCCTCCTTATCTGTCTCGGCTGGGCTTCCCTTTCACTCCTACTCCCAGCCCCTTAAAGGGCCAGTGCAGGGCAACGCCTTGCCACAGTATGTATGTATCATTTTTGTATCTTAAATTGGGAATATTGTCTATGTACCTATCACAACTGTCTTTACACCTGGGGAATGCCCACCAGACAGAATGGGCCATGAACACAGTAGAAAGTGGAATACCTATACGGTAAAAATCCCTTTGTTCTGTTAATTCACTGTAAATTTTCTTGCGCAAAAATGCGCTTGAGGTGTGGATGCTCCACGGGTTTTTGCGCAAAAAGTGTAGTGTAGATGTATGCTGAGAAAAAAGTGGTACAATTTTATGACAATATTTTGCACAATATTTTGTTTTTTAGAATCTAGTTTCTAAAACTAGCAAGAGAACCATAATGTTTTGATTTCACACATCAGTTTTCTTGCTAACTGCCTGACTAAAATTTACCTCAGAACCACAGCTCTTGCGCAAAAAGGTGTGTGTGGACGGGAAACAGAGTTTTTTTGCGCAAAAACAGCCTATCGGAAGAAGCACAGGTTCCCTGGTGGCCATTCTGTCGATGGCACTCAGAGCTTTCTTGCAAGACAGCATCAATGCAGTCTTGTCACTCTCTTGTGCAAAAGCGCATTGCTTTTCTGATGTGCTTTTGCAGTGTGGATTCATTCTTGCGCAAGAAGTTTGTGTGGAATATCTCTTCCGCAAAAAGCTTCTTGCGCAAGAAACCTCCAGTCTAGACATAGCGTCAGGTATATGTTAATGAAAGAATGGCAGGAGCCCTACAGCCAATAAGGTGAGGGTGGGGAGCTGAAACCCAGAACTGAGATAAAATAGGATTGTGAAAATGGGACTCCTCTCAGGAAGATTTTAAGTGGGAATTTGCACCATGAATATTTTTATTCTTATGTAAATGGTAGACAGAAAAATGGCAGGTGAACTCACAACACTTTGATCCCAAGATAAAAAATCAATTTAAACCCAAACAATGGTATTGTAATGCAGATGAGATTCAGGACAGTGAAACATTTAGATTAAAAAAATCATTCCCTTGTAAATGTTACCAAATGGCAAATTTATCCAAACAATAATTTTATTACAAGGTAAACTTCAATCAGTCAGAGAGAAGAACACAAACCTGAATTTATTCTGATGTAAAATTCAGACAGTAGTATGAGGAAGGGAACATTTTCATCTAAATTTTTGCTCGGGTTGAGAGTTTAAGCCATGAACATGGTGGTTCTGAGGTACATTTTAGTCAGGCAGTTAGCAAGAGAACCATAATGTTTTGATTTCACACATCAATGTGGGTCAGCAGACCAGTTAAGCAAAGAATCCCTCAAAACACAAATAATATTCTGATGTATATTTTAGTGAAGGAGCTAATCATTTAAACCATAAGCAATTTTATTCTGAGGTACATTTTCATCACCAGGGTGTTCTAATATAGAAACACTATTATCCTGAGGTAAATGTTAATCAGGTCAGAAAATGTAATCCATAAATACCTCTCTGCCTTTTAGAAACTAGCTGCTTTTTGAGAACCCACCCCTCTTCTGTCTGTGGAGAACAAGAGGCTTTAATGGAGATATGCAGAGCAATAATTGAGGCAAACCCAGGTCATGTCCCAACTGCCAATCCAAACTGTTGTCTCCTCTCCTCCACAAATGCAATGGATTGAGTTCTAACTCATATTCATTCTATCATGATCACTACTACATAAATGTTCAGACCAAACATGCCTTTTTGGAAACCCACAACGGACATTCTCTTATTTCAGTCTGCACTAATACAACTACCGCTCAGTGCAATTAAAAGGTTTTTTTCTCCTGGAAATGTCATCTCTAGTGCATTGCCCTTGAAATTTCCACTTTCCTAATCTTTCAACAGTTCCTGATAAAGGCCTAAGAGAGAGACACTGCCCACGAGAGAGACGACATAGGTGAGGTAATATCTTTTATTGGACCAACTTTTGTTGGTAAGAGAGAAGCTAACCAAGGGCTCTGCATAAGCTCTTCGCTACCTGATAAGCATGGCTGCTGCACATCAGCCACTGGACTGGTAATTTGTGTCCTGAGAACAAAGAAGTTAAATTTCTATGAAGTTGATTAATCCTGCCTGTATTGTATAAAAGCTTCAGGAAATAGCCAAGTTAGTCTGTACAGGATAAACTTAAAAAACAACAATTAGTATGGTAGCACTTTATAGACTAACAAAATATGTAGATGATATCATGAACTTGCGTGGGCACAGCCCACTTCTTCAGATGACCAGAGTTTTCTGAAATGCTGGTCATCTGAAGAAGTGGGCTGTGCCCATGCAAGCTCATGATACTATCTACATGTTTTGTTAGTCTATAAAGTGCTACCAGACCATTTGTTGTTTTTTAAGTTTATTTTGTATTGTATAAGACAGGGCTACTCAACACGTGCTCCATGAGCCACATTGCAGCCCATGGCCTGTTTGTTTGCAGCCTGCGGGTGGGAGCCAAAACAAAAAAGTAGACATGATAATGGTCTTCTGTTGATATCATGTTAATAGTTACACTCCTGGACTGTCATTGCTCATTAAAAGTGCTGTCATATGGGTGGAAATCAGTTAAATATTGCATTTTATTAATATTAGCACAACTGACTTAAATGGGGCCTGTGTGTTGTGTAGTCTTGCCTTAATCTTTGTATTGGTGCTTCTTTCTTCAGTGTGAAAGAAGCTATTTGCATATAGATACAAACTTAAGTTGCGGCCTTTGGCATGTGCTGTGAGTATCATTGTAGCCCCCTGGCCTTACAAAGTTTAGTAGCCCAAAGAGATAGTCACACAGAAATCTCTGAGGCAGTGTCTACAGAGCGGCGCTAGCTCGAAATAAGCTATGCAATTTGAGCTATGCAAATTGCGTAGCTTATTTTGAGTTTATTTCGAGATAGTCTATTTCAAAAGCTGACACTATCTATACAATGTCAAATTTTGAAATAGAGTGCTATTCCGACAAATCCCTTAATCCTCATGGAACAAGGTTTACATTGGAATAGCAAGCCTCTTATTTCGATTGCATTTTGAAATAACAGGCGTTCTGTGAAGATGCAGACAACGCTATTTTGGGATACCAGATGTATCCTAAAATAGCACCCGCTGTCTAGACATACCCCAAGCTCCCAAGTCCTATTCCAGCACGTGGAGCAGAGCTGTCCTGTACAATTTTACCCAAAGATTAAAAACAAGAATTAAGGCTGACACTTAAGTATAAACCTGGTTTGACTTGAATAATTGTCACGTAAACCCCAACAAAGCCCAAACAAATTTCAGGCTGAGATAAACTGTGTCAAGGCAGAGGAAGAATTTAAATGTCAAAGCACTTTCGGAAAAAGGTAAATGCAGGTGACAGTTTAACTTATCAACATGTTTTTTTTTCTCAGATGCTAAATATTAATGAGGGAGTAGTTTACCCCAAAAATATTTTTATTCTGAGGTAAAACTTCAGAAGAGAGCTGAAACCCGTAATTTATTCTGAAGTAAATCTTACTCAGTAGGTGGAGAAGGAGGACATTTTCCCTTAGATAAATGTTTTCTGGGTGCTTAAGCAACAAACGTTTTGATTCTGATGTAAATTTATGCCACAAACAGTTTTATTCTGAGGTACAGTTTTATCAGCAGGGACTTTTAATCTAGAAGCACTGTTATCTTAAGATAAATATTAATCAGGGTAGAAAAGATAATGCACAAATGCCTGTCTGAGATTTAGAAAACAGCCATTCTCTGAGAACCCATCCCACTTCTGTTTGATTGGTGCAAAAAGCTTTCAGGCAGATATGAAGGTAAATATTAAACCCAACTGCCCCTCTAACTTCTCTTCCATCTCTCCCCTCTTCTGAAAGACATGGACTGAAAAGTTCTGATTCTGGCATATTTTCAACAACCCATTTTTAAGTGCACAGATTTTTAGACCAATACGCTCTCCTTTTAGAAGCCTACATTGTACATCAAACAATGTATCATATGTATTTTTGAAACTCTATTTAAAATACTAAGGAAATTCCCAATTTAAAAATGTAATTAGTGTGAACTAGAAATTATAAATATTTAACATTACTTATGGGTCTAATCCCCTAAGAAATACGTTGCTGTTTTCTCAATAATATAAAATCATAATTTTAAAATTTAGAAAGCCCAGAAATGAAGAGTTAAGGTCATGAAAGGCCAGGTATAAATATAGAATAAAGGCCATTTTGTTTTAATCAGATTATGTTAGCCCCAAAATTATGGTTCTGTTAAAATTTACAGAAACAAATAATCATTAATATATACAATAGTCTTAAATTGGGACTAAAACTGCACAACCCCAGTGCTAAAATAAAGTAAGAAAGTACATAATTAGTAACTCCAGTTTTCTGTTACCATCAAAATCACAAGTAGTTTAATCTGCTACACTGTTTTGTTTTATATGCACAGATGTGATTAAAATAATGAAATTATACAAACTCACATAATCTTCTAGTAGCTACAGTGAGATCACACATACTTCTGAATTCTTCTGTAGTGGGAACAAGATTAAATAGTTACATAGGTAACCAGATTACCCACATAACCATTTTTTTTGTAAAATTCTTTTATATGAGCTCCTCTGATTAAATGGGTTTTACCCACGAAAGCTCATATTATAGATTTTTGTGAGTCTCTAATGTGCCACAGGACTACTTATTTTTAAAGTTACAGACTAACTCAGTTACTCCTCTGAGGCTATGTATACACTATGGGGTTTAAAACTCTGCTGCGTCCAGGGAACACATCTGATCTTCGGCTTTTTTTCTGCAGAAGTGCAAACATACTCTTTCAGAAGCCCTGTCCTCTTCTTCCCAAGAGTAAGAACGACTCTTCCTAAAGAGGAGGCTTTTCCGAAATGTAGATGGGTCAAATTTTGGAAAAGCGTATTCCGAAAAATCTATCAGAAAAAGGTACGCAAATTGCAGAGTGTAATTTGCGTACCTTTTTCTGATAGATCATTGTAGTGTAGACATAGCCTGAGACTTTCTTCAAGAGGTAACTTTTCTGCTCACATGTTAAAGAAGTAATATTATGTAAAAATCATACATAATAGCGCCATCTGGTGACTCCACAAGTAATAATATATTCTCTGAATTTTCCTTTAGGTGAGGCAAGCACATAATTTCCAGCTTTTGTATATGTGTTTTCCTTAAGGGATTGATCTAATAAAGACTGACTAACTGCTTGACAAATATTTAACAGGGCTCCAAGAATATGACACTGGGCAGAAATCCAAGAATGATACTAAGAGAATGCAACTGCTCTTTTTGCAGTCGATAGCACACACAGTTAAGTGAATAACAAGCTAGTTTTTACAAGTTATTGTTTAGAGTTGCATAATAATCACCCTTTCCAAAGTCTTAGACGTGGCACTAAAATTCCTAATAAACTTTAAAAATATGCATTCACATTTGCCTGTGGTTTCACAGAACTTTAAAGGATGCCCTGATAGAGTTGCTATTTAAAAAACAATGACTAGGTTTGATGCCTTGGTAACTGATAATGATTTTTTGATTTGACATTGTATTCAAACTTAAGTGAGATCCTTTCTCAGTGATTTGAGCTCAAGATTGGAAGTTAAGGACTCCTAAATTGTTATTCTGTCTCTGCCATATGTACCCTTGGTAATCTGTGGCAAATCACTTCATCTCTCTCCATTTTTTATCAGTAAAATGGGACTAACAACACCTAACCTATCTAAAATGGGTGTTTGGAGGTTTAGTTAATGAATGAATTCCAAGTGCTTTGAAGGTTATAAGCAGTAAGTAGCAGTAGTAGTATGTCTTATGCCAATAATATCAAACAAGCATAAAAATGATAAGTTAATAACAGCTAATAATAACAAACCTCCAAACCCTGCTGTTTTTCAGCAATAAAACAAACATTCTCACTGATCACATGCTATCTAACATTGGATACTGACTGGAGTTTTAATTAACTGAAAATAGTGACAGGAAAAGAATTTATTTTCCTAAAATTTTACTCTGAAAAAGAAATTGTATATCCTCTGAAAAGTTCCAAATAGGAATGTGAAACATTAACCAGTAAACATCACCCTTATTGGTGCTTATTGGTTCTAGTTAACCCATGGAGGCTAGCACAGCTCCTTGCTCACTGGGGCTGTGAACAGGGGCTACTCTGTAGGAGGCAGCAAGGGGGGCCAGCCAGGTCCATGAAGCAACACTCACAGGGAGCCTGCTTGAAAGCCAGCTCCCCACGTGTCTCGGCTCCCGCCTGCCCCCATCATCCTCTGCACTGGTGCCTCTCTGTCAGAGGCAGCAGCATGGAAGTGGTGGGAGTGGCAGATCTGGTGCTTGTGGAGAGCCGGCTTTTAAGCTAGCTGCTCATGGCCACCAGCTCCCGCTCCCCCCGCCCCTTGCTGCCTCTGATATAGAGGCAGCAAGAGGGGAGGAATGTGTGTAGTCAACAAGAGTAAACGATAAGCCCAGGCTTATTGGTTAATCATGTAGTCAACTACACATTGACATCCCTATTCCATATACGAGAAAATATGGAAAATTGTATGAAATCAGCTAATCCCAAAATATACTGACTATATTTTTACATTTTATAAAATGTTGAATTACTCTCAGACTCTGGTTGACTGATACATTTTCTAAGGAATGTAGTGTTCAAAACACCAAAGAGATTGAATTATGTCTCATAGACTCCTGACAATAAGAGCAGTGGGGTAGAGAAATAAAGGAGATTTGTGAGCAGTTGTTGTACCTTAGGTTTGGTGGCTGGAGTACTGGGAGTGGAGTATAAGTGTTCTGCAAGTAGGTGATGGACTCGGCAATAGACATTAGCCTCCAGATACTGTAGTACAGGCACTGGCTAGAGCAGAGAAGATGATGTACTCCTGAAAAAACGAGTACAAGATCTTTCAAAAAAGGATTTTATTTTCGATCAATCCCTGTCTAAACAGCCGCTTTTCTTTTGAAAAACCCCGTTTCAAAAAAAACCGTGGCTGTCATTATGCAAATGAAGTGCGGGAAATTTAAATCCCAGCTTCATTTGAAATATCAAAGTGTCTAATTTACATCCCTTTTTCGAGAAAAGGGATGTACAGGCAGTCCCTGGGGTTATGTACAAGATAGGGACTGTAGGTTTGTTCTTAAGTTGAATCTGTATGTAAGTCGGAACTGGCGTCCAGATTCAGCCGCTGCTGAAACTGACCGCCAGTTCTGATTTACATACAGATTCAACTTAAGAACCCCAAGTCAGCTGCTGCTGAAACTGATCAGCCGCTGATTCCAGGAAGCCCGGGGCAGAGCAACTGTGCCTCGGGCTTCCTGTAGTCAGCGCTGGTCAGTTTCAGCAACGGCTGACTTGGGGACGCCTGGGGCAGAGCAGCTGGGGTGCTGCTGGGTTGCTCCAGTAGCACCGCTCCTCGGCGCTACTGGACCAACCCAGCAGCACCCCAGCTGCTCTGCCCCAGGAGTCCTGATTCAGCCACTGCTGAAACTGACCAGCAGCGGCTGAATCAGGACGCCTGGGGCAGAGCAGCTGGGGTGCTGCCGGGTTGGTCCAGTAGTGCCCAGAGCGGCGCTGCAGGACCAACCGGCAGCGCCCCAGCTGCTCTGCCCCAGGGTCCACAACAAAAGCCTGGTCTGCTGGGGGGGGGGCACACTAGCTGCGCCCCCCCCAGCAGACCAGGGACACAGGGAGCAAAGCGGCAGCGGGGGGTGCCTCGCCTGTGAGGCTTTGCTCTAGCGCGGGACCGCTTTGCTCCCGGTGCCCCTGGTTTGCTGGAGACGGTCCCCAGCAGACCAGGAGCACCGGGAGCAAATCCGCAGCCGCGGCAGGGTCCCCGCGCTTCTGAGGCTTTGCCGGAGCAAAGCCTCAGAAGCGCGGGACCCCGCCGCTGCTGCGGGTTTACTCGGGGTGTCCCTGGTCTGCTGGAGACGGTCCCCAGCAGACCAGGGGCACCGGGAGCAGCTTTTCTCGCCCCGGAGGTCGAGGTGGCTGACTGCTGCCTGTGAGCTCCGGGGCGAGAAAGCCCCGTTCGTAAGTGCGGATCCGACGTAAGTCAGATCCGCGTAAGTCGGGGACTGCCTGTAGTTTAGACACAATCGCTACATTTCAAGACACAGAATTTTATCTTCTCATCACCAGAGTCACTCATCTTACATGTGGTAAGATGACTGATCAGCCTCGACAGCCCCAGTCAATTTTAGAATTGACTGTTTCTTACTATGAGGAACAGTCGATCTGCTTGGCAGAGAATGATAATTCAGATGATCTCTTAGGAGCTTAGGCTTATTGATTCGTCAGATTGACTACTTGCACACACACCGCTCACTGCCTCAATGTCAGAGGAAGCAAGGGTGGAGGGGGAAGCAGGAGCCGGTGCTGGGGGGAGCCATCTTAAAAGCCCACGGCAGGCCCAGGCTCGTCCCAGGCAGGAATTGCTCCACATTCCGCAGAGCAGCCCCTGTCCGTGGTGCGTCCCAGCGGGAAGCTAGGACCTCTCCCCCCATTGCTGGAACCGTTGCCATGAAACAGCCTTTGTTTGCAGCGGCCCAGGCTGGCTATGAACAGAGGATGCTCTGGCAGCAGCCCCCACCCTCCATAGATAGGGGCTACTGTAGCCGGGACGGAGCAAGCCCAGCTCAGTCCTGACTCACACTAGGTCCAGGACCTACCCTCACTGCAGCTCTGCAGTTTAAATGTAGCAGAAGCCAGGCTGCTTGCATGCCCAGCTTTAACTAGATTTAATCTGCAGAGCTGCAGCGGGAGGTAGCCCCGACCTGGCATGAGCCGGGACTGAGGCTTCTTCCTTTACTGACTAATCATGTAGTTGATAGAAATTCTATCAACTAAATAATTATCTAATTACTTGCTTCCTAAAATCCCTAGGTTTCATTGAGTGGAGGAGTGTGTATAAACCTTCCCTCCCAATTTGTAAGGGGACACATAAAAAAAACTAAATGGTAAGAGCTACAACCACCAAATTTGGTATACAGCTTCCTCTTATTATAACTTAGAGCAAGGTCAGGGTTTGGTTCAGGGTCGGGGCTGAAGCTTCCTCCCAAAGTGTATGGCAGTGGTCTCCAACCTTTTTAACCACAAGATCAATTTTTCAATTTAAGTGTAATGTAAGATCTACTTCAAACCAAATACCCTGCCCCACTTTCTTCCCACCCCTTTTTCAAGGCCCCTGCCCTTGCTCCACCCCTTCTCTGAGGCCTCATCCTGCTCACTTCATTCTACTTCTTCCCCAACTTGCACTCACTTTCACCAGGCTGCGGTAGGGAATTGGGGAGCAGGTTCTGGTCTTGGGCCAAGGCATGTGGGAGGGGCTCCTGGCTTAGCCCAGGGCAGGGTATTGGGGTACAGGAGGGGCTTCAGGGTGCCAGCTCTGGGAAGGAGTTGGGTGCAGGAGGACTCATCTCTGGGATAGGAGGTTGGGGGTGGGAAGAGGTTCAGGGCTGGGACAGGGGTTCAGGATGTAGGCTCTAGCTGGGCACCTTTCCACTGAGAGGGCTTCTGGATGGTGGAGCAGTGGAGTTTCCTGCCCTGACCCTGCACCACTCCTGAAAGCAGCTGGCATGTACAACACTGGCTCCATGTGCTCCCCTTCATCTACCGGCAGGGCCGTAACTAGGGTGAGGTGAGTGAGGCACTTGCCTCAGGTGCATAGCTGAGGGGGGTGCAGAAAAGACAGCTACTATGCTGTCTTCATTCGTGCCTCACGCCACATCAGCACTCCCCCCTGCGCCGAAGACTGTCTTGCCTCAGGCACCAAATTAGCTAGTTACAACTCTGTCAACAGGCACTGAGCACACAGCTTCTACTGGCCATGATTCCCCATTACTGATCAATGGGAACTGCAGGAGTGGTGTCCGCAGGCAAGTATATGGAGACCCCCTGCTCTGCTTTTCTGAGAGGCTACAGGGACATGCCAGCCACTAACAGGAGCACCAATTACCACAGAGAGAATTACTCCAGCCACGACAGGTTAGGAGTTTTAGAGCTCACTACTCAAAGTATTAAATTTAAGCATATGAGAGAAATGAACATTATAAAATGCACAAACCAGTGAAAAACCAAAACTAACCCACTTTGCAAGCAGTAAAAGTAGTAACAACCACCCATGTATGTGTTGTGTCGGGAGATGAGAGTGAAGGACAGTGTGTGTTTGTAAGAATCACACACACACACACACACACACACAGAGTGAAGGACAGTGTGTGTTTGTAAGAATCACACACACACACACACACACACACACACACACACACAGAGTGAAGGACAGTGTGTGTTTGTAAGAATCACACACACACACACAGATTTGCATTGCCAAGCTCCTCCATCCCCTTCTCTCTGTGTGGAGAAGGAGTACAGGTGCAGGGGAGAGGAAGGACACCTTGACCTCAGCATCCCCCCCTTCTCCCTCCCACATCCTGAACAGCAAGCAGGAAGCTCTAGGGGGGCAGCTTCAGCACAGAGCAGGTGCTGCAGGACAGTGGGTGGAGGGGCAACTGAAGTGTCAGCACTCGGTAGCTTCTCGCCAAACGAGTCAGGATCACCTGTCAGAGACTCCAAGATCTACTGGTAGATCCTGATCTATGGTTGGTGACCAGTGGTGTACTGGGATGCATAAAACCATACAAAAAAGGGAATCACTAGGCAGGTGAAAGGGGCAGGCTGCGGGTGCCACCCCCTGCCCAACCAGGACTGCTCCTGCCCTAAGCTTCCCCACCTCTCCCCATCACACTTCAGGAAGAGCAGGGGAGGGGGTGCTGCAGTTCTCCCCCATCTGTATGGGAACATTGCTGTCTGTTCCCTTTCGTCACCCAGAAAGCGAAGGGAAACTGCACAGTATGCTCTTATTCTTCGGTCTGGGGAACACAGAGGGAAGATGAACGCAGAAGGACACCTGCCACAGCCAGGGGACATAGATCCCTCCATGACTTATGCCCACTGGAGCTGCAGCAGCCGTGGACAGACACTTTTCACCTGGCCCCAAGCCGCTACAGTGAGAGAGGGGTTGTAGGAATAAGTAGGAATAAGACCCTCCGGAAAAGGGCACTTTTTCCGGAGGCTCGGGGCCAGTGTAGACGCTCTTTTCCGGCTTTTTTAAAAGCCGGAAAAAAGCGGCGGACATTTTTATTTAAATGCCGCGGGGGATATTTAAATCCCCCGCGGATTTCCCTACGACGACTGGTGAAATTTACATGCCCCTTCCGGAAAAGGGGCCAGTGTAGACGTAGCCATTGAGTTAAGGACCCAAACAATGCTGGAAACATCTTCTAGTTGATAATTTAATAATACAGTGGATGGTTTATTGTCATTATTCTACATATTTTCCAAGACAGATATAATTATGTGTGTGAAAGGAATGAGAAAGCTGGGAGAAAGCAAGGAAACAGGACAGACGCTGTGTGACTGTGGACCTGAGAGAGCTTTTGTGGGCAGAGTACACTGAGAAGGCATATTTAGTAAACAGAAAAAAAAACCTGACTGGTAAAATCAAATTTTCTTAACAGAAACAACACAGCAAGGGTCCACATATGGGCTAGTTGCTTGGGCCTATGTGTACCCCATCACCACAGAATCTGAACATTAACTGAACAATGTAAGCAAAATATAGACACTTCTGTTAGTCTATACAACAGTCCCTCAAGGGATGCAATTCTTACTACTTGGTATATTAATTTCTAGAATGATTAAAACACAGTATTGTGCGCTAATAAAATGCATCCCATACTGACAAAGGAACAGGCTGAATGACTAGTATAGTTTTTCAGAGTGTAGTGCTTCCACAAATCTGTGAAACTAAGACTCCCTTTGATCCGTCCCTATCTCTCATCTTGTATCCCTAAGGTGCCAACGCACACCTAAGCTGGAGAAGATAAAACTGAATTATTACTTATCATATGCAATGACGGGTCTTTTTTACCTACTGCTGGAAAATAAATCTCCAACTGCAACGTGTTCCTGGACTGATCTTAGTTGACCTTGGCTGGGATGACAATGACGGGCAGATCAGGGTTAGCAGGAGGCTGCTCTAAGCAGACCTTTTTGCTAGTGTCTAGGAAAGAGGCAGAGGTTCTGCATGAGGGGAGCCCTGGGTCTGCAGGTTGGGGGCTGAGTGCATTGGCCAGGGCAGCCGCAGGATGACAGTCCCTGCTGCCCCAGAGACTCACGCACAAGGCGGCAGCAGCACCACGCAGCTAGCTATTCCTTCGCATAGGGGGACGCTGGGAAGCAGAACCTGGGCTCGCGCGTGCTCAGTAGCACACACCCCCAGCCCCTGGATTCGCATGATGACGTCAGGCCCGGGTGTGCACGTGGCTCTGACCAGCTGGAAGCTCGCGCGGTGACTGCTGCAGCAGCTAGAAAATTGCTTTCGCTCTCGGGAGCCTCCTTGAGGGGCTGAGCGCGGCGGGGGCTGGCTGCGCTTGCACCATGTTACGGCCGTTGGAGAGGTGTCAGCGGGAGTGGCAAGAGCTGGAAGAGGAGTTTCAGCAGCTCCAGGTAACGGGGAGCGACCGGGTTTTGCAAAGAGGTCACTGCTTCGGTTTGGGATTGGGGTGGGAGGGTCTGTTTGCTGTGTTGTGTACCTCCAGCACTGTGTGTTTCTGCGCTGTGCTTTAAATGGGCTGGGACCGAGCCCCATCATAGAGAATCGGCTTCCGATCTGCAGGACTCTCTCAAGCTGGGTTATACTCATTGAGACGAGATTTGAAAAACCTCTCCTTTAAAAAAAACGCAGCCACTTCATCACCGAGAGAACGGTGTGTGTTTGGGTGGGGGCGTCCTTTTAAAAATGTCTAAAAAGGAATGATCTTCTCTCGGCCTTCCAGGAGAGACCTGCTCTGCAGCTGGAGGGAGACCTGGCAGTTTTGATTGTCTCTAGTATCAGATAAACCTACCCTTGCATTAGTGGAAGTCTGTGATTGGTAACTGAAGAGGGAAAGCCCTGGGATTTGCCATGCATGGAAGGATTTATGCTGTGTATCCGCTAGCTGTATAGCCCTCCTTTCGCTCCCTGTGCCTAATAACTTTCTGGAGAAAGTAAGGCGTAGATTCCGTAGACGGTTGCATTGGTTCATGGATGCAGTACTTGGCGACGAGAGAAACTACTTGCATAAGGATTATTCTTTTTTAGAGAAAGCTACTTTGTTTACAGTAAAGATGATTCTGAGCTTTCATTCAGCAGTTTCTGAGAAGCTCTTGGATTTATTCCTTTTGGCATATTTTCACTCTTCATTGGATGAAATAACTTGCAGCAATATTTTAAAAAGCCTACAAACACTTTAGTGATAGGTAATATCCTTACACTTTTTAAGCGTCCTTACTCAGCCTCTCTCTTTCTAATGATATCTGGTCCTATCGGAGTTTAGAGTATATAATTTTATTTGTGTATTGGAATGGTAGGTGAGAGAATAATTCATTTTATTATGAATAATGAAAATACAATGCAACAGCCAAATTAATGCTCCTTTTGGCACTTCCTGGATTCACCTATAAATCTCAATAGCAGTACTTTATATCTGTATTTGCTGGGGAAGGGGAATTTACATTGTAAGATATAAGAAAAGATGTTCACCTGATGATTACTTATTCAGATGCTTGTTTATATGCTGTCATATTAAGCTTTTAATTAATCTGATTCACTCCTATTAGTACATTTTGGTTCCCAGGGGATCAGACTCTATCAGCTTGTGGTTTCTGTTGCTGTTTAGGGGATCTACTATAGTTTTGAGTCTTGGCATTGAAGATTTTTATTGGGAGGTAAGGTGACTGAGGTCTTTTCTTGCACCTACTTCTGTTGCTGAGACAAGCTTTCAAGCTACACAGGAACATTCACTTTAGCATAGTGGTTCCCAACCTTTTTTTATACCATGGACTGGCAAATCCATTCACAAACTTTTGGCAGACAAGTAATATTTTATTTTTGTATGTTCATACTCATTATGCAAATATGTAAATAAAATGTTACCATAACCAGTTGAGTTTTACTAATATTGGTAGGTTGGTTTGTTTGCGTGTGTGTAGTTTTTTTTTTTTTTAAGTGGCCCATGAAAGGGGAAATTTGGAAATATTTGCAGATATGCGGTTTGTTGTTGGTTTTTTTTTTTTTTTAAATTATTTGGCTTTTCATAGATAAAGGATGTTCAGAAGTCTGTCTAAAAGGATTCAGAATGCCACCTTGTACCAACCCCCCCAAAAATACAACAACGAGGACAAGAATGTGCATAGCATCTTATTAGTGGTCTAAGATATTCCCCTTCCATGGTGGCTTGTGTGTCTCGGCCTTCAGGGTGCACTGTGAGGGCCTCCGCTGGGAGCATGATCTGCCTGGGACATGCTGTTGAAAGGGTCTGAGTCCTGGGGCGGAGGAGGAATGTGAGCTGTAGCTCTGGTGTCAGCAGGGGAAAGCCTCACTTACTCTTCAGCCCCCTGTGCAGTCCCCTTTGCAAACCTCAGTAAACAACACTGGTCCTGGGGCAGCAGCAGCCCTCTTGGTTTCCTTGCTATCCATGGACAAATGTCACTAGAGCTGGCATCGGGCAGGAGTTCCACTTCCGCTGTGCCTCCTGCTATCAGCCGGCGAGAGGGGAATAAGCAAATCTGCTTGTTTGGTTTACAGGTGTTTCCTCTGGCTCTGCTGTGATGTGCTGGATGCAGGGGCTCCCCCTGCTGACCTGAGCCACCTTGCCATGGCCTGGTACCTCATTCCCGCACTGACTCAGCTGGGAGCTCCAATGGCCTGCTTTGATAAAAGTTTAAAGCGCCTGAGAGCAGACTTGAACTGCTCAGTCCATGGGTGTTCTCAGTTCCTTTGGCATGGTGCTGTGCAAGGAACATCACCAGCTACTACTGCCTTATAACTGCATCATGAGCCAGTGCACTTCTAGTTCTCTATCTGCTTTCCTGTTAAGTGTGTTCCACATCACGGCTCACTGCTCTGAGAGCTTCATGTTTTACTGTGGCTGGTCCAAGAGAGTGGCTGTGTCCTTCTGCCTGGCACTGGCTGCATTTTGTGCGTGTCTCACGGTTCTCCCCCTGCATGCTCCCTCCTCCTTCACACCCCCTTCCTCCCCAAGTGCATCTCCTGCCCCCATGGGTAAAGGTGGGGTGAGGGGAAGTGCAGAGCTCTGGCTGGTTCACCATCTTACCTGGGTGGGAAGGAGTGAGGCGCCTCCTGCTCCGCCACCTCCTGCCGCTGCCTCAGCCCCAGCACCTCTGCTGGGGAAAATCAACCCTGCAGGCAGGGGGAGCAGCTGTTGGTGTGTGCACGCACTCCCTCCTCCTCTGCACTCTCTCGCTCCACAAGTGCATCTCTGCCCCTATGGGTAGAGGCCGAAGGGTGGGGGGAGGTGCAGAGCCCCAGCTGGGCTGCCGTCTTACCTAGGTAGGAGGAAAGGAGCCTGCTCCTGCCTCAGCCTCAGTGCTGCAACCGGGCAAAATCCGCCACCACAGCTGTTGAAACTGAGCCGCCATGAACAGCCAGCTTCAGCTCCAGCAGCCTGGCAGTCGGCAGTTCGTGGACTGGACCTGTAGTTGGGAACTGCTGCCTTAGCACATCCTTACCAGTGACTTTATGGTTGTGATATTATATCTTAAATTGCAGAAAACCTGTTCCTTCTGACTACTATTGCTGTATTCGTATGGAGAAAAGCTGAGAGCGCATTTCATGCAGATGTAAGAATGGAGCTGCTGTAGCACTTCAACACAAGTGATTAGTCTTGGGGGGATGTGTGTGAGTAATGCTGGAGAAGCACCATTACTAAACCCGTTACTGAACGCTTATTACAATGATGAAACATTAATGCACGATTGTGTGTGAAATGGGTGAAGGGAAGGCAATGAGGAAGGAATCTCAATACATTGCCTGGCGTTTAAGGGCAATTCAATAGCAAGTCTGGATAGGCAAATGTTATATGTAATATGCATGTTATGTTCATGTGATGCTGCTGTGCAGTGCGTAATACTAGGAAAGTAGTATGGAATATGTCAATTCTGTAGCACCTTTTGTGTGCAGGATGAATTACAAATTGTGTCCTATCTATGGTATGGATATCTGTATGTCTGTGTATAAATGCAGCTACATACATGGTGAAAATTAGGCTCATTATTTACCATTTCCAAAATACTACACAGTAGTGTAGAGAAGGAACTGAGGTCTGTGTCTGGTATGAAGAGGCATGGGAAGTATGTATGTAAAGGTGCTGTATTTATATCTGGTGAGGAGGCAGGTTGAATGTTCTCTCTTGTGTGTGTTTGGGTTTTTTTGGGGGGGGTTTCTGGGTTGGGGTGTTTTGTTTTTGCTTCAGATACAGAGGCAGCAAGGGGATGGGGGGGAAATGTGTGCAGTTGACAAGATTAACCAATAAGCCCAGTCTTATCAGTTAATTGTGTAGTCATCTACATGCTGACATCCCTACTCTAAACCAGCTATAATAGAATAATTATGTATTCAGTACTGTGAATTGTAAGAGATGATTTGACACATTTGAATTTTGGTGGAGCACTGGGGCTTATACACTCGTGCAAGTAGTGGTGCAGGGACCTTAATCATCTCAGTAGCTTAGGGCGTTACCTTGATATTGCAACTAAATACCTTTTCATTTAAAACAAAAAATCAGAGGCAGCAGTTCAGGTCGGCAGGCAGTTCTGCATGGGGAGCTGGTTTTTAAACTGGCTCCCCGGATAGACTGGCTTCCACCTGTTGCCCTGCTCTAATGTTTCTGATACAGAGGCAGCAGCACCAGCACCGGGTGGCAGGGGGCTCCCCAGAAGTGGGACCAGGAGTGCGTTGGCTGTCAGCCACCTCTAGGGACTATTGAATAGTCGTGTAACTGAGATTTCATGCAGTTAAACAACTATTCAGTTGCGCAAGCTTAGAATTGTTAGGAATATGGTTTGTTAGGAATATGGTTTATAGAGGCTTACTTGGGCTCAGTAATAACTAGAGCATACTCCCTTCAGACAGATTGGTGTGTCTTGTCAGGTTTGGTAGAGACAATTTGGGGAAACCCTCAGACATCTGTAGGAAACTGTCTTCAACCCCTTGGCCATATAGCAGGGTGCACCTTTGTGACCAGTCATGCTAGGCTATACCTCTGCTTCTTCAAAAGTTGGTTGAGAACTACCTATTCTCTGACTCCGGGAAACCTTGGACAGGCAGATTCTGGTCCCCTAAAAAGGTGAAAGGGCATCCCTTTTTGCTGCCCTACCCCATCAATGATGGCCACATGCCTGTTAGGGTGGAGAGTCTACCCTAACACCCTCATTTTTCAGGGCCAAAAGATAGTCCACGAAACCAGTCTCCACATCAGTCTAGTGGCACTCTAGGCTATCAGGAACACATACCTCAATGTCTTGCCCTTCATCGGGGCAAAGCAGTCATGGTCATGATGGATAACACATCTTGAATGTTTTAAATCAACCAGCAGGGAGAAGCAAGATTTTTTTTTTTCCCCTCCTTGAGCGCAGAAGCTATAAAGCTCTGGAAGTAGTGCATAATTAACCATATCCAGATTTCAGCAGCTTCCCTGCTTGGCATCCAGTACACAGAAACTTCTCCTAAATCTAAAAATGGGAACTGGACATTTAGGCCCTCCCCAATGTATTCCAGACATAGGGATGGTCAGACTTTGATCTTTTTGCCACCGCATATTCTCATAGACTTTAAGGTCAGAAGGGACCATTATGATCATCTAGTCTGACCCCCTGCACAGTGAAGGCCACAGAATCTCACCCACCCACTGCTAGAATAATCCTCTCACCTATGTCTCAGATATTGAAGCCTTCAAATACTTTGAAGACCCCAAGATGCAGAGAATCCTCCAGCTGTGATCTGTACCCCATGCTACAGAGGAAGGCGGAAAAACCTCCAGGGCCTCTGCCAATCTACCCTGGAGGAAAATTCCTTCCCGACCCCAAATACGGCGATCAGCTAAACCCTGAGCATGTGGGCAAGACTCACCAGCCAGACACCCAGAAAGTTCTCTATAGTAACTCCTATCATCCCTCCATTGACCTATTTCCCACTGATAGTGAATGGTCAGTTAGTTACCAAGATCATGTTATCTCATCAAACCATCCCCTTCCTAAACCCATCTAGTTTAATCTTGAAACCAGATAGATCTTTTGCCCCCACTACTTCCCTTGGAAGGCCGTTCCAGAACCTCACTCCTCTAATGGTTAGAAACCTTCGTTTAATCTCAAGTCTAAACTTCCTACTAGCCAGCTTATATCCATTTGTTCTTGTGTCCACATTGGTATTAAACTTAAATAATTCCTCTCCCTCCCTGGTATTTATCCCTCTAATATATTTAAAAAGTGCAATCATGTCTCCCCTCAGCCTTCTTTTGGTTAAAGTAAACAAGCCAAGCTCCTTGAGTCTCCTTTCATAAGACAGGTTTTCCATTCCTCGGATCATCCTAGTGGCCCTTCTTTGTACCTGTTCCAGTTTGAATTCATCCTTCTTATACACGGGAGACCAGAACTGCACACAGTATTCCAAATGGGGTCTCACCAATACCTTGTATAATGGCACTAACCTCCTTATCGCTACTGGAAATACCTCGCCTAATACATCCCAAGACGGTATTAGCCTTTTTCACAGCCATGTCACAATGGCGGCTCATAGTCATTCTATAATCAACCAGGACTCCGAGGTCCTTCTCCTCCTCCATTACTTCCAACTGATGTGTCCCCAGCTTATAACTAAAATTCTTGTTATTAATCCCTAAATGCATAACCTTACACTTCTCACTATTAAATTTCATCCTATTGCTATCACTCCAATTTACAAGATCATCCAGATCTTTCTGTATGATATCCTGATCCTTTTCTGAATTGGCAATAGCTCCCAACTTTGTGTCATCCGCAAATTTTATTAGAACACTTCCACTTTTGGTGCCAAGATCAGCAATAAAAAGATTAAATAAAATTGGCCCCAAAACTGATCCCTGAGGAACTCCGCTAGTAACCTTCCTCCAACCTGACAGTTCACCTTTCAATATGACCCGCTGTAGTCTCCCCTTTAACTAGTTGCTTATCCACCTCTAAACTTTCATATTAATCCCTATCTTTTCCAATTTAACCAATAATTCCCCATGTGGTACTGTATCAAATGCCTTACTAAAGTCGAGGTAAATTAGATCCACTGCACTTCCTTTATCTAAAAAATCTGTTACTTTCTCAAAAAAGGAGATCAGGTTGGTTTGGCATGATCTACCTTTTGTAAAACCATGTTGTAATTTGTCCCAATTGCCATTAGCCTCAATGTCTCTAACTACTTTTTCCTTCAAAATTTTTTCCAGGATCTTACATACTACAGATGTCAAACTAACAGGCCTATAGTTACCCGGGTTGCTTTTTTTCCCTTTCTTAAAAATCGGAACTATATTAGCAATTCTCCAGTCAAATGGTACAACCCCTCTGAGAACAAGAATTGTCCCCCTTTCAGTTAGAGGGTAGTTTGGTTCAACTCTGCCTGGGGGATGGCTTCCTTTTACTATAGAGGGAGAGTCTCCTAATTCTATGGGTGATGACCAAGATCAGGTGGGACAAGTCCAGAATTATTCTCCTAGTCCCTGTCTGTCCAATACAAACTTGATACCCTTGCCTTTTTCAGCTCCATGTCCAGCCCAGATGAAGCTCCCGTCCCAGATAACTCCTCCTCTCCTGTCCCAGATTATAGGTCATGTGCTTCACTTTGTTCTGATGGTTCTTTGTCTCTGAACCTGGCTCCTGGATGCCTTTTGGGCATAGATGTTTCCTGCACTAGGGAGGTTCAGCAGAGGCTACCATTAGGGAGGTTAAAATGTGTTGTGTCAGAGGCAGCAGCGTGGAGAGAGGGGCAGGCGAGTCCACAGGATCCAGTGACCTGGGGGACGTGGTTTTTAAGATGATTTCCCAGGAGTACATGGAGGCAGCGAGGGGAGGGGGAGCTGCTTCTAACCACGAGAGTTAACTGATGAGCCCAGGCTCGTCGGTTAATCATGTACACGTTCACGTACCTATCTGGGACTTCAGTCTTTCTCAACCACTTCACAAAACCTGCATTTGAACCAATTGCTGCCTGCTTCTTTGTCTGCGAAGATGGCCTTTCTAGTTGCCAAACCATGTTGACCCACAGTTTTGGCAAGATTAATGCTTTTGATGACACATCCCGCATTTCCCATGTTCTTTCATAATCTGGTCTCTCTACGTTCTCGCCCCAGGTTCATACTGATTTTAATCTTGAGCATCTTATCCATCTATCCATACTTTTTCCAAAATCTCATGGTCCTCAGCAGGAATCCTATTTCCATACCCTGGGTGTTAGAAGGGCCTTAGTCTTCTACTTGGATAGGATTAGCAGGTTAAGAGAGTGCCTAGACTCTTCATATCCTTCAAGGAGAGGTCAAAGGGGACTCCCATTTCTGCCCAGAGATTTAGAAATGGATAGTGGGTTGTCTACTGCATCTGTTATGAGTCTGCAGGTGTTCAGTCACTGTCATGTCATGTCAACCAGATTGCAAACAACATATACTGCACTTTTGAATACTATCCCAGTTTCTGAGGGATGTAGCCCTGCTGCCTGATCTTCAATCTATTGGTGCCATCAAATCTGCAATAATTAAATGTATTATTTTTCAAATCCTCTAACTATGAAATTGACCAAAATGGATTGTGAATTTGGTAAGGCTCTATGCATAATATTTCTAAGACATAGGCTTTGCTACCTATTAACATTCTCATTTAGGGTTTCATCTTGTGCCTCTCTAATGTTGACAGGTGCAAATGAACCTGAGAGCTCTGCAGCTTAGTGCGTGAGCCTCTATGACATGAACTAAAAGCCTGCTGGCCCTCAGGTAAGGCTGTAGAGCAGATTCATTCTCTCTAAAGTGCCAGCATATAGGATAGTACACCGCACCCATTATGTGTGGATTACATCTTGATTACTGCAACACACTTTTCTCTAGCCTTCACAAATTGTGTCTGGAGGGATAACTGTTGTAGCCTGGTTTTTGAACCTCTCCTCTCTCTCTTTGCATCCCTCTCCTGGCTCCCCCCTCTTTGTTCCAATAAACAAGCTACTTTGTCTTCGAGGTCTTTCATGGACATCTTTCCTTCGCTATTGAGAGGATGACTTCCACCTCTCAAGTAGTCCACAATGCCAGCTTCCATCATTCTTGAGTTAGACTTTCAAACAAGCACCTTTTTGTCTTTCAGACAACCTCCTGTTTGGGAAGAGTTCCCTGTAAAACTCTGCCTCTTATGATGATCAAGACCATTTCATTGCATTTCACTGTCTGCATATGTCTTTATATTCAGACTTTAAGCTCTCTGGGGCAGGCACTGACTTTGTTCTGTTTGTATAATGGCTGGTCCATGGTCCTGGGCCTCCTTCATGCTATGGGAATACTGTACAAATAATAAGACTCCTGGATTTGGTTTACTCTGTCTCTGACTTGATGGGGGAACCTTGAGCAAGTAACTTACATGTTAATTTTCAAAAGCGAGCGTGTTTGTTTTGTTTTGTTTGTTTGAATTCTTGACTTCAGGCATCTTAAAGAGACTCTTCCTTTTCCATCCTCCTGAAGCACTTTCTTTAAAAATTAGGCCTCTTTAAGCTGTCTGAAGCTGTTCATGCTAAATTACTAGTTACTGTGCCTCAGTTTCCCAATCTGTGCATGTAACAGATGTTGTGAGACTGTTTTATAAAATATTTTTTGAGTTAATGGACTGGAAGGGAGGAGCTAATGGATATATATAGTTTAGGACCCCAAGCCACATATCTGCACTGGAACCTTGAGGAGCACAGGTCTGGTGCACAAGGAGAGCTGAACCACCTAGTACTCCTTCTGGCAATCTGCCTTATCCTTCCAACCCTGCATGGCACAGTTACTCCAGGTCTGCTGCTTAGTTGGGCTACAAACTTCAGTGCATCTGTGGGACCAAGTAAAGTATCTGTAAGTTGCATGCACACTTACAATTTATTTCTCCATACTAGGTGTGTTAACATATTATAGGTCTTCATATGTATCCTCTATAACCTTACAACAGGTTTGTAAGGTAAGTAGGCATATGTATCTGTGTATGCATATCATGGACAAATTTAACTAACCAGAAATACAGTACGTTCAGTAGGGATGTTAAATTTAGTTTAATCAACTAGTTGATAAGTGGGGGAACTGCAACCGGGTCTCTGCCTTTCTTTTAAAAAAATGTATAAAGAGCCAGCAGATTCTTGATACATTTAAAAGGCTGAAGTGCAACGTGGGGGGATCTGGCTCATGCCAATGCCCCTGCTGTGCTTCTGCATTTTAAAGGTATTAAAAGCCTGCTGGTTCTTAATACAGTTAAAAAACAGAGGCTCAGCATTTGAGACTGGATGCAAGCTGGGAATCAGCTGCTTTATCTCTCACGGAGACAGTGCTGTGAGGAACCGGCTTTTATGTTGGCTCTCCTCCCCCCCCGCCCCCCCCCCCCCCACGAACTTGCTGCCTTTGGGACAGCAAAGAGGGGAGGAAGCAACAAGTTGAGGGACTAGTCAAATATCCAATAAGCTTATGCTTATTGGATAGTCAAGAATTTGCTTACATCCCTAATGTGCAGTAGAAGAACAAATGTCAGTGCACCTATTTAAAAAAAAAAAAAGTGCTGTCATATTATGGTCACAAGTTACACTCAGGTGGCAACTTTGATCATGATTATAAATGAAGTCATGTTTCCCCTATTTATTTGGGAAATCAATCCTTGAGGCCATGACGCTGCAGAGCTTATGAACTCAAGGAAAGTTGCAGTATTTACAACTTTGCAGATCTTATCAACTTCACACAGGTGCCTTTCTCCTAAGAAGCTGAAGTCCTTAAAAAACTAAGTTTGCAACACTTTCTATGGGGAAAACTCTGTGCTGAAGTTAAACGTGGAGGGAAGTATTTGACCTTTGGATTAGAATTACGCTAGTTAACATAATAGGAGTCATGCACCCATTGAACTGCAAAATGGCACCCTTTGTAAATTTTCCCCAGATATTTCTTAATAAATAACTTTGTTGTCAAAATTCATGGGGGGGAGGGGGGCGGGTTCTGGATACTTATGTGGATTTATAACAATTGTCTGTTTTCATGCAACTGGAACTCAGTCTTATAAATCCTTGTGTTTTTAATTAAAGCTTTTTGAGGAAAGTTTAAAGCAGAGCCAGAGTACAATGTATTTCAGAATATTTTAACTCCCTTTGGAAATCAGCTTTTTGGTGGTTGTTGTTTTTTATCAGACAATGTAAACAGTCAAGAATTGTTGCACAAGCTCAAGAGGAGCAGCATTAGTTAATATTTAAACTGCCTTCCATTAAAGAACTGATTCTTAAAAATTAATTTGAGGGCCTGTGTCCAGTCCTGGAAATAGTTATTTTGATTATGGTTTTGCTGCCATGCACAATCTAGTATACTTTGTGTTGCATTCTTCTCATGTACAGTCAATATGATTATTATATCCTAATGGGAAGACAAGCAAATGTGTTTTGTGCCTATTTTGACTACTGTAAGTATTGCCAATTGGTGGTACAAAAACTGAAGAATGTTTAATTGAACTCCTCCTTATTAGGGATGTTAAAATGTGGTGGTGTTGGTTTTTGTTATACTGTATGTGAAACCACTGCTGCCTCTGTATAAAAGCTGGCTCCCATGGAGCCACCTGTCCTGCTCCTATCATGCTGCTGCTAAAAGTAGGGGTGGGGATGGGGGGAGAAGAAGAGGTTGTCCCACAGGAGCCAGTACATGTGGGGGAGCGGCATAAAAGCTGGCTCCATATGTGTACTGACTCCCTCCTGCTCCTCCCCATTTCCCCCCCATCCCGATGCTGCTGCCTCTGATACAGAGACAGAGGCAGCAATGCAGGAGAAGGGGGTTTGTGTGTAATCGTGAAGGTTAACCAATTAGCCCAGGTTAATTGGTTAGCCATTTAAACATGTACACTATCACATCCCTACCTCTGGTCTTTACTTGAGATCTGATTAGTGGATAGACCTGGAATGCAAATATAGAATCATAGAAATGTAGTTCTGTGATGGATCTTAAGAAGTCATCTAGTCTCCTGGTGTGAGGCAGGATTAAATATACTTAGGACATCCCTGGCAGATTTTGTCTAACTTGTTCTTAAAACTAGGGCTGTTGATTAATCGTAGTTAACTCGTGGTTTAACTTAAAAATTGTGATTAATCACACTGTTAAACAATAGAATGCCAATTGAAATATTCTACATTTTAAATATTGATTTTAATTATACCATAGAACACAGTGTACATTGCTCATTTCATTATTTTTTTACAAATATATGCACTGTAAAAATAGTACTTTTTAATTCACCTCATACAAGTACTGAAGTGCAATTTTTTTACCATAAATCTTTTAACATCTTTTTACAAATGTAGATTTTTGGTTACATCGCTGCCCTCAAAAGCAAAACAGTGTATACCATCAGAGCCTACAAGTCCATTTGCTGCTACGTATTGTTCTGCAAGTCACTAAAACAAGTTTGTTTACATTGATGGGAGATACTGCTGTCTGCTTCTTCTTTACAATGTCACCAGAAAATGAGACCACGCATTCACATGGCACTTCTGTAGCTGGCATTGCAAGGTATTTACTGCTAGATATGCTAAACATTTGTACGCCCCTTCATGCTTTGGGCACATTCCAGAAGACATGCTTTTCTGCTGCTGATGCTCGTTTAGAACTGAAATTTGTGACTGAACTCTTGAGGGAGAATTGTATGTCTGCTGCTTTATTTTACCTGCATTCTGCCATATAGTTTGTGTTGTATCAGTCTTGGATGATGACATTGGATATCTTCATTTTAAGAATACTTTCAAAGCACATTTGACAAAAGGCAAAGAAGGTACCCATGTGAGCTTTCTAAACATAATAACAATACTTAATCCAACTTTTAAGAATCAGAAGTAGGGGTGTGATTACGTTGCCAGATGGTTTGAACAAAAATACCGGACACACTTGATATTTCATCACGATCTACATTACATCTTATTTAGAAAATACCGGACAGTTCTATTCCCCCCCCCCCGAACAGAAAGGTCAAATACTGGACTATCAGGTTCAAACTGGACACCTGGCAACCCTAGATGTGAAAGGTTAACTAGTAAGCATCACTTGCTTGCCAGTTCCAGTTAACCATTAACTGGTGGGGGCTGAAGCAACTCCCCACCTCCCGCAAGTGGGTGCCTGGTCTGGTTACCCTGAAGTCAGGGGCTGCTCAGGACCAATGGGACTATATAGTGATTCCTCCCCCCTCCCTTCCCCCTGCAAATGTCCCCTTGTAATCAGTTAAACAAAATGTTTAACTGGTTAACCAATTAATTGGGATTTTGTATCTCAACTATGAAGGGCCACCCACAATCTGAGACACGAGGTATGAAGCATGCTTTCAGAAGTCTCACGAGGAACGCTCCAATGGTGACACTAGGGGTGTGATAGTGTACACTTGTCAATGGATAACCAGTGAGCCTGGAATCATTGGTTCATGGTTACACACAGATCGCTCCCCTCCCTCCCTCCTATGCTGCTGTCTCTGTCCGAGGCAGCAGCATGGAGGGAGGGGGGAAGGGCTGGTGGGAGCCGTTGCTCACAGGGAACTAGCTTTTATCAATATTTATCATGTGAATATCTTGCAGCACTGGCTACAACAGTGCAGTGTAAATGGCTGTATCAGAGGCAGGGGAGGAGGCAGGTAGGGCTCCCCCACAAGCACTGGCTCCTGCAGAGCCGCCTGTTTCAGCAGCAGCGGGTGGGTGGTTCCACAGGAGCTGGTGAGCACTGGCGTCTGCCTGCCCTTCCCTTTCCCCCCACAGAGATGGCTTGGATACAACCTCAGGCAGCAGCGATGGTGAGGACAGGCGGGCTCTGCATGAACATTGGCTCCCACCTGCTCCCCTCTCCTTGGGCTGCATGTAACCGTGAAGGTTAACCGATAAGCCCAGGCTCATCTGTTAACAGTTTACACTTTCACATCCTTAAACTATAGGTGAGGAAGTTTAGGCAAACACAAACTTTTTAAAATCTTGCACAATGTATTTGCCGTAACAGTGGGTATAATGAAGGCTCTGTCTAATCTAGTGATCTCCAACCTTTTTAGGCACAAGATCACTTTTTTAAATTTAAGTGCAATCCAGGATCTACTTCCCACCCAAATACCCTTGCCTGGCTTCCTTTGTGCTCCTTCTCCAAGGCCTCACCCCTGCTCACTCCATCCTCCCTCACTCTCCCATCCTTCCTCCCTTTCATCAAGCAAGGGCAGAGGGTTGAGTGCAGACTCTGGTCTTGAGTTAAGGGATTTGGAGTTGCTCTGATCTGAGCCTGGGGCAGGGAGTTGGGGTGTAGGAGGGGGTTCAATGTATAGCTTCTGTAAGGAAATTTGGTCCGGGGGAGCCTCAGGGCTTGGGCAGGGGCTTGGGGTCCAGGAAGGGGTTTATGACTAGGGCAGGGGTTCAGGATACAGGCTCCAGCTGGACACTGCTTACCACAGGTGGTGCAGTGGGGCTAAGGCAGGCTCACCTCTGCCCTGGCCTTGCACAACTCTCAAAAGCAGCCAGCAAACTCCCTCCATCCCAAGACCTGTTGTGCCCCCCTCCATTCTGTGGAGATAGACTACAGGGTAGGAGAGAGGGCACCCTGCCATTAGCACCCTCTCCTCTTCCTGCCCTGCCCAGCAAGTGCAGGAAGGCAGGGGCAGCTCTAAGGCAAAGGGAATGTGCAGCAGTGGAGGGGAGGGGCAGCTGAAGTGCCAGCACTTGATAGCCTCTTGGCCACACCAGTCAAGATCACCTGTCAGAGCCTCCAGGATCTACCAGTAGATCCCGATCGACTGGTTGGTGACCACTTTTCTAATCTGTTAAATTGGCTTTTGTGGGGTTAATTATGAATGTAGGGGGAACACCCTTCATATTGAATCGCCTCTGCCAGCTACAACAGCTATACTGAATGGCAATACAGAAATTTGTATGCAACGATGACACTGTTCAGAAAGAAATAAGTGATTATCCTTCCCTAGTATTAGAACACTTTCTATGTCCAGTGTGAGCAGGGATTTGTATTGCTTACAATTCTTAGACTTTCCTCAGCTAATTCATAGCATGGCTGCTAAAACCAGATGCAACTCGGCTTGTAATTGCACAGTGTATTGATTGAAAATGGCATCTGGCTAGAACTGTGTTTTGAAAAGGACTTCTGACCTAGTTTGAACAAGGATTTGGTTGTTGATACCATGAAATGAGTTGTGCTTGTCCATGGTGTCATGTCTTCAAGCTATGATGAAAACAGTTATCTCCCTGGTAGGGCTGCAGTCAACAAAGTTGACTATCTAACGTAACAAAGCATGCTGTCTAGCATCTACCAACATGTATCATAGTTTGACACGATTGATGTTAAGCTTGGTTTTCTGCCTTGTGTCGCTGGGATCAACCACTTTCACTCCAGGTTAGGAGGACCTGGGAGATGCCTGTTGTCAAACTTAACTGTTCTATATAAGTTCTTATACTGCACTGATCACCATAGAACCTGAATAATAAGCAAGGTGACTACATCTGTCATGAGGAAGATCCCATTCTATCCCCAGGGGAGAAGTGTGTTGCTGTAATGTCGTCTTATACACAAATACATGTTGCCATATGTATGCTAGAAAAGGCAAAGTTTAAAGAAGTAGACCTTGTGCTTGGAGTGGAAGCTGGTGAAGTTTGTGATGAATTTTAGTTCCTTTTTAGGTTTTCACTTCTCAATCTGGGACTGCCCTGGAGAAAGTTCTGTCTTCTGCACCATGGAACTTCATCCTTAATCCAATTTTCTACAGTGTGCTAGAAGAGTTAAGCTTTCACTTGTGGTTTTCATCTCAGAGGTTTAATTGATCTTTTAGTTACTCAGTGACCTGGGCCCATGTGACTTGAAGATCAGGACAGAGACCTTGACTTTGATTCAGTGTTCTATGGGAAGCCAGCTGTGAAGGCTGTTCCCCATTCTGGCACTCTGAGTGCAGAAAGTGGAGGCCTGCAAGAGACTTTAAAATACCTTGCCACTAAGAGCTTGTGTTTAAAAACTCCCCAAGGGTACAGATTCCCTGGCTTTGGATTGGTATCGCTGCTACCACCCAAATGCAAAAATACCTTTGGAAAACCAGGAAGGTGCATTTGGGAATTCCTTCCTGTGAGGTACCCTCAACCTCTTTTAACCATTCTTTTTGGAGAGAGCTTAAACTTTAACTTCTTCTCTTAGTAACTTGTCTTTTCTGTCTTAGACACATGCACACAGAATCTCCCACCTTCTAGAACCCAGGAATCAGATCATGATCTTAAAAGGGTGGTTTTTATTTAAAAAAAAAAAAAAACTTGAGATAACATTGCATGGTTGCTAGGTGTTACAGAACAACTGAAAGGATTAAAATCAGAGAACTGATTTCCTGGGATTGAGTTTGAAAAGTTACACTTTAAGGGAGTAGTTGTTATAGATGCTCAATAGAGAGAAGTCCAACAAGCCCGAAACATAAAGGAAATAACCTAATTGCATCTGACTAACCAACCATCTCCTGTTTTACTCACATCTGCAACTTCATATCTATGCTTATCAGGTAGTTGAATAGGAATTCAACTAATTGTTTCCCAAGCCTTTGCTGCCTCTCTCTGATAGTCAGCAAAGGGAGAGGGGAGCAGGAGCTGGTGCTGAGGGGAGCCAACTTCAAAGCCAGTTTCCCCTGTCCTCCCCAGCACTGTCTCCACGTGGAACAGAGGAGGTAGAAGGCAGCAGGGAAACAGCACAAGCAGTGATTAAAACAATCCCTCTCACACCAGTCCCAACTGCTGTTCCTCTTCCTTTGAAATGTATACGAGCTGCCTGTGACTCTTGTACATTTCAAAGGAAGAGGCGTAGAGGGGAAACGGTGAGAGCAGGGACTGCTTTGGTTTCCCCTGGCGCAGGTTCCCGCTGCCCCTCTCACTTTTAAATATATAGGAGCTGTGGGTGACTCTTGTACATTTCAAAGAAATGTAGCAGGATAGCAAGGCCCCTCCCCCCCCCCCCGCCATTGATTGATCTGGTAGTCAATGGAAATTCCATCAACTGCTCGATTAGCTGACTAATCAAAATTTAACATCCCTATTCAATACTTAGTCCTTCCCTAGACATGGATGTTGCTGGGTTCTCTGTGCCTGGCTTCATGGCTTATTTCATGTCCTCCCAGGCTCTGCTTTGGCCACACAATAGGAACAGGAAGACCACTATTTCCAATTCAGAAACCCACACTCTGTGTTCATTGGCTCTCCTGACAACTCACTTCTTGCTTCCCTAGTATCCCTGGGGACTCTCTATAACCCACTGTCTATGATTTTAATTCTTATAGGCAAGGCAATTAGCCTTAGATTTAAAGAGTTAACCACAACAGTGAGAAGACTTTAGCAAACTGAATGACTGGAAAATCCAGAAAATGGTGTTACCCCCAATTCACCACTCTGTACTGAGGAGAGGACAGGTTTGATGTGTTTGCAGTAGCTAGTGTTGATAAGGAAGTACTGCAGCATTCCCAAGAGGCTTCATGCCCAGATATATGTCATTGTTTTAGTGGGAATGAAGATATGAATAAGTCCAGGTCATCCTTCATCAGGATTGGATGGTGTTTCCTAGCTATCTGAGCTGGTAGAAAGCGTTATTCATGGATGCTGCAATGTGAGAACTCGGTGCCAGTAGGAGTAGCTGCAGACTGAAGTGACCAATCATGGCTGTATACTATCAACCAAACAAAACTAGATTGTAGCTGCAAACTCTTCAGAATACTTGATTTTGCCCCACCAGCATAACTTTGGTCTTTCTTGGGTGTAGATCCAGCTAGCCATATGGTGTGGCCATAATGGGGTAAAAATGATAGTGCTGAAGCAGCATTAATGTGTACTTCTGTCCCCAATGCAATAAAACCAGCATAAAGAATGAAGAAATAACCAAGTTAGACAGCAAGCTAAAATGAGGGATGTGCATAGGTGTGAGGAACATGTAGCAGTGCTAACCACCAGTGGAAAAATCAGTCGTCACATGATTTATAGGTTAGAAAGTGAAAACATAAGTTGTGATGATGAGGCTCCTCTTTAAAGGGGCCCTGTGAGGTTGCCGGGAGTGGCAGACTGTTACTCAGAATATAGTACTAGTTATTCAGTTAACTTAATAAGCAAAAGTGCTAAAGAGGGTTTTACTTTTAAACTAGGGATGTTAAAAGTAGGTTAAATAGTAACCACATAACTGCTGAAAATCATAGCTTTTATACTGAATAAGCTTTATACTGCAGAGCCTGCAGTGAAGCCTCTTCAGGAACGGGGCTGCCAGCCCCTGTTGGCCCAGTTCCCTGCCTTGGAGAAGCCTCCTCCCCCAGCGTGGAGCGGGTAGTTCTTGCCCACTTGGCTCCCAGGGAGGAGGCTTCATTGAGTGTAACCAGCACCATTCACTGATAAGCATCTGCTTCTTGCTTAAACTGTTTGTTGTTTACACTCTAACATTCCTAGTTTAAACAAGATCAGTTTTCCTCTTTTCTTCCTAGTTCTTGATCTCCCATTTTATTGTACAGTGTAACTGAAGCTCTTGATCTGGGATTTAACCAGCCATTTCGTAGAAACAGATTCGGAGGGAATGTAGAATTTGGACTTTACGATAGGCTGAAACAGGAGCGGATTTCTTGAGTGGGAAAGCTCCTTATGAAGTATAAACAACATCCTCAGTAACAGCAAGGGAAATCAAGAGCCATTCATCATCCTCTTTAGACTTCTTAATTTTTTTAAGGGAAACTTTACAATCACTTGCCCTGGTCATTTGTGCCATGGGTATCCTGAGAACCTTGCACAGAATGAAAACAATTTATGACAAAGGGAGCAGCTGGCCCTATTCCAGCAGCAGATTTCTTCCCCCACCAGGAGTGGCATCAAAATGATGCAACTGACTTTTGTTTTTGTTTATAGTGTTGAGCATCCTTGACTCCAGTTGCAGTCAATGACAGATGCAGATGTTAATCATTTCAAAACTAGGTTGCATGGTGAAAATGGCACCCACAATTACAAGCAAACTTGTTCTGTAGGCAGGAGCAATCTAGGGAAGCAGCCTGAGCATCTATTCTCCCAGGAAAAACAGGCATGGTTTTGTTTTTATTTTTCTCCAAAGGTCTTTTTGGGCAGATTACATCGTCTTTCTACCTATTTTCTCTGCTCTCTTGCAGGAAACTCATAAGGTATATAGACAGAAACTTGAAGAACTCAATAACTTGCAGGATGCTTGCAGCAGCTCCATTCGAAAACAAAAAAGGAAGTTAAAAGACCTGAAATACAGCCTCCAACGGTAATGGGACAGTCGTGAGTGGGTGGGTTCCTCTTGAGTGACTGAAATATAGGCTATAAATACTATTTCGCTATCTGTCCAGTCTCCTAAAAAGGGAGCAACCTCACATTGACAGCAGTGTTAATTTTGATATAATAAACAGGATTTAATAGATCACCCAGTGTGTGCCTCATGAGCCAGTATGGAATTGCTCCCTACAATATATTTTGTTGTAGGAATTTTTTTATATAGCAAGACTACATTGCAAAATTAGCCTGTTATCTGTAGTTTTATTAAGATAAAACTCCGTTTCTTCTATTTATGGAAAAGCCACAAGAGTTTGCTGGTAGCCATCTGGTAGCATCTGAAGGTGGATTTTAATTTTCAGTAACATTCTCCTGTTGTGGTGCTTGAATATTCAACTCCCACCAACAAGAGGAGCTGTATGCTTAATTCTGTGGGCACTAGGCTAAAAATATTGCCTTTATGGTCTCCATGTTAATTGTAGCTTTTTCCCTAAGTCATAGATTGTGAGAAATCATATGTGACCTAGGAATATTTTAAGCCCCAAAACCTGCAACAACAAAGCTACATTCTTGTTCAATCTACAGAAAAAACTATAATGACTTTACATATAGAGATAGATGTATGGGGCATCTCTTCTGGTTTATATTTCCACAAGCAAAGTATTTTTGATAATTTGAGATTTAAAGATTACATTATAATGTTAACTTTTGCTTCTGAGCTCATCAAATTATTTATCTTTTAGCGTTTACGGTCAGTCTTAGATCATATGTAGCTGATTAACAGACAGACTAAGCTACACTTTTATAGTCGCTCCCACACACACACTTTGCTGCCTCTATCATATAGAGGCAGGTAGGGGGGGAAGGGACAGAAAAGAAGGGGGTACTTCAAAGCAGCAGCACCATGTGGAGCCTGGGGTGAGACCTCAGGCTCCATGTGACGCTGCTTTGAAACACTGTGTGCAGCCCCAGGGCCAGCTGGGGTGTCCCCGGGCTGCACACCGTATTTCAAAGCGGCAGCAGACGCTGCGCTCCACATGGTGCTTTTGACTTTGAAGTGAAGCAACAGCCCTAGGGGAGGTGCCCTATCGACTAATCGAATAGTCGATGCAAAAATACATCAGCTATTCAATTAGTCAGTTACTCGCAATTTAACATCCCTACTCCCTTCCCCTGGATTTTCTCTTTTGGTACAAAATGATGATCTTTATATGACTGATTAAAAAAGCAGTTCATCCGAAGCCCTCCTGTTGCTCTAATATTTGTCTGTTTTCAGCAATGCTTAAATTGACACCACCTACTGTCCCCAGAATGACTGATTTCATTAGAAGTGGTGCAGTAGAAAGAGCTGATCAGAAAGTTCTTTTTCCCCTGCCTTTGCCCATGTAACATACCATTAATTGTGTTAGAGACCTAATCGATCTCTTAGATTTAAATTAGTTTAATGTCCTTTCACTAGGAGCTTTGTAGGATGTCTGTTGTCACTCTGAAAGAGTCTATAGTATTGGGTTTGTTTTGTATTTGTCTTCAGATTACCCCTTATGAAGTTTATGGTCAGGATGGAGGTTTTTTTAATGATAAAACACAAATCAGTTTAGAATTTGTAAAAACCAAGCTTTTGTAATGCATCTGCTGAACTGTTTTAAAAAATTAAGGATAATGACAAGGTGTGCTGCTTTTTTTTTTTTTTTTTTTTTTTTTTAAGGGATTCTTAATGTTACTTAGGATCTCCCAAACTGCTAACATATAGTCTCCTGCTAATGAACTGAGAGACAAAGTGAAATTGATTTAAAATGTTCATTTTAGGTTATAGTCCTTGACTAGTCTTTCTGTAGCTCAAGTTGAACATACAGTGAAAATAGAGAAACAGCATAAACAGAAGAAAGTAAACTGGAACTGTTAAAACTGAAAAAAATCTTAGCTAGGTTTTTGCTGTTAGAAGTGCAGATAAGGAACCTTTCTATTTTTTTAAAAAACTTGCCAAGTTTAAACTGACTTTTATCCTCTCTTAAAATACGGTTGTAAAAAGGATCTGTGCTTTCACCATCCTCACAGGTGCAAATACACATCTAGTCCCGAAGAATGTGATCTCATACAGCAAATTAACATCCAGATCAAAGAAAGGCAAAATGTTTTCTTTGACATGGAAGCCTATTTACCAAAGCGAAATGGGTATGTATTTATGTATTACATTAATTTTGCCAAGATAAAGCTGTTACAAATACTTTATTTCGTTGAGTCTTTTCTGAAATAATTAAACAGTTGCCTTTTAAAATCTGCCATGAATGCCACATCACGTGTTAAGGATAGAATTCTCTGAAATACACAGATGCTCAGGGTCACCTCACTACTTGCAGAAAATAGTGAGGGAAAGGTGGACCGGAAGTAAATTTCACTTAAAAACAAAACTATATAGGCTGTGAGGCTTGGCTAACCAGGAACTTTATTGTTCAAAATATTCACGTAAACACTCTTGTATTGCAGCGTAATCTTATCTGCTTTTGCTCTTTGGTACCAAGGGAGCACTCATCTGTGGTACTGTCTTAACACTGAGATACCATTCATGGGCTGCTTCTTGCCGATGTTGCTATCTTACTGTAAAAACACTAATCCAGTTTCTCTGACCCTGATTCTTTTAATAGTCGAGTCCATAATTTCTCTTGATCCCTAACACTAATAAGCCAGGGGTCAGCAACCTTTCAGAAGTGGTGTGTGGAGATTTAACTTACTCACCTGTATGTTTGGGTCTGAGAGCCGGTGATACTTTTCAAGTCAATAATAGTCCTACATACAGCAGCTAATAAATGAATAAAGATGCAGATATTACCGGTTAGTGTGATCCTTGGCCTTGCTTTGCCTTGCTGAGTTCTCTGATCTCAGGCTCGTAGGTTGATACCTTAAGCAGCGCACAAGCCTGATTTTTTTTTCAGTTAGACACCCCAAATAAACCATCCCCTGCTTGCCTCTCACCACACAGATGCCAGCACATCCCCCTTTTATCCACCCCACCCCTAATAGAGCTCCCCCCAGCTCAGGTGGGGGCTGGGATAAAATCCTGCTTCTCAAAGTAGCAGGCACCAGCGGTCTGTCCTGCCCTAACTCCCAGCTAAAGCACAGACATGTTATCGTCCCCTCCCCCACCTTGCAGAACAACTACCTCCCTGCCTCCACCTTGCCCCAAAGCCAGCACCCACCCTCCCACACGTTCCCCCACCCACCCCCTGCAGTCACACACGTGCTGGCCCCATCCCCAGCTGGGCTGCCTCTGCCCCACTACTGCGGCTCCATTACTGAAGAAGCAGCCATGAGGCCCAAGCCCCTGTCCCAGCTGCCCAGGAGCAACTCCCCGCCCCAGTCTCAGTCCTGCTCCTGAAGGAGCAGCCCACATGGCCCAACCCCTGGCCCCTGGAGCTTGCCCAGCTGAGCCTCTCCTCCCAGCAGCTCAGCTGCTTCCACAGGATCATTTCTCTGCTGGAGAAGGGGGGAGAGCACCAGCCGCTAGCTGGCTGGCACACCGCCCAATCTGCAGCCGCCCCCCCAGAGCTGGTTCTGTGGCTGCGCACTCATCGCAAGGCTCAGGCTCTTGCTGTTTGGGGGTGGATGGGCGGGGCTGAGCTCTCGCCCTGCGAGCCAGTAAACATCGGCTTGTGTGCTGCCTGTGGCACGTGTGCTGGGGGTGGCCGACCCCTGCGATAAGCAGTAAAGATGCCTCTAACCAGAAACTTTTTCTGTCTGACTCATTAAAATGTTGATTTTAAAAAAGCTGACGGATCACCAGCTAATATAGAGGGCCCATTTGGAGGAGAGTACTGAGGTGTAGTTCTAGTGCACCTGCTACATTTCAAACTTTATTAAAAACCTAGACTAAAATACACAGTACTGCTTACTGCCCTTGGATCGTTTGTCTAGCTTATGGTGCAGTGAATCTTTGTAGTAAATGGACTGACTAGTCTTTGGATGGTTTTTGTCTTTCAGTTTATACTTAAATCTGGTGCTGGGAAATGTGAATGTAACTCTTCTGAGTAATCAGGCAAAGTAAGTGGGCTTTTCACTTCCTTTTTACTATTCCTTCTAGTTAGAAGACAGATGTTGAAGATTACAACATAGATAACTGTTTTCAGTAGCAGAGCAGGGTACTGGCTCAGCAAGATCACACAGTGGAACTATGTACTACAGGTTGGACCTCCCTGGGCTGGCATCCTTGGGACTTGAGCAGTCCTGACCCAGGGTGTTTGCTGGACCAGGGGTTTGCCATCCCTGCTGGGGCTCCCAGTCTGCTGCTGCTTGCTGATGCCAGAGTTCCCCAGGTTCTGGACAGGACCACCTGGCTGCTGTTGGTCCCGCTGTCACTGGGGTTCCTAGGGCTCCGTTCTGCAGCCACCCAACTGCTATCGGCCCCGTTCAGAAGCCCCACTGCTGCTGGGGATTCCCTGGCCAAGACTCCCCTGCTGCCATTTGGCTCCACTGCTGCCGGGGATTCTCTGGCTGGAGCTCCCCAGCCACCCCTGTGCCTACCATTGGGAATTCCCCGGGTTCTCCTGGTGGGGCTCCCTGGCCCCACTGATGCCAGGAGCTCCCTGGTCCCGCCTGGCCTAAATAACACTGGCGAGTTCCCTGGCCAGGGCTGCCATGCCAGCTACTGCTGAGAGTTTGTGGTTCCCCCAGCTAGGGCTGCCTGGCCACCACCATCCCCACTGACAGAGCACGTCTTGCTCCCACCGGGGCTTTCCCAGGGTTCCCTGGCTTGGAGCTGCCTGGTCCTGCTGCTGTTGGGGGTTCCACAGCTGGGGTTAGGAGCTCCGCATTCGTCTCCTGGCCCTGCTGATGCCTGTCTCTAGCCAAGGCAGGGCTCTTCACCTCCATCTGATGCCGGGAGTTCCTCAGCCAGACTGGGGTTCCCCAGCTCTGTGTTCTCCGGCTGACTCCCACCTCCAGGGATCTTTGGTCCAGCAACATCTGGGCCTTATCATACCACAGATGTTGCTGCACCAGAGAGTCCCAGATTTGGGAGGTTCAGCTAGCACTGTTTGTTCAAAATACTGAGCCAAATTTATCCATGGTATAAATCCACTGAATACAATCTGATCACTTGTTTTTAAACAACTTGTGTAATATTTGGGGCCACACACATGGACTTATTAGTGCAGAGGAACACAAATAGTTTTGAGTTTTTTTGTATCTGTAAAAGGATTCCAGCTGCATTGGGTGTCAATGGCTTCCAGAGAAAATTCGATCCACTTAAAAATAAAAAAGGAGAAATATCCTGCAACTAGCTCTTCTAATTTGAATTAAGATGGATTCTCTCTGGCTTGTAACTAATTGATGGTGGTAAAAGAATCTGCAGACGAGACTATGACCTCCAGTTAAACATCTGTAACACCATTGTCTTCAAGATACTCTCTGTGTGAATCCAGGTTGTATGACCATGTTAAGGTCCGGTGTTACTGAGGACAGACTATGTCTGGGCTTAGAATTAGAACTATAGGTTATAGTTTTGAGTAGAAATGTGGTGTCTTGGCAGTTGGGGAACCTAAGGTCTGGATCTTGCCTCACCAATATCTTTTTAAACCTAGATTAATCTCCAACGGTATATCCACTTCATTCCTCCCTCGAGAGAGGAATGCAAATGCAGACACCCGAAATTGCAAATGAAGCGAGGATTTAAATATCCCGTGCTTCATTTGCATAATTGCGTTATGGCGCTCTTTCGCCATATGTGGTCCTTTCCACAGAGGAATATTGTGCTCTAGCTTGGCACCGAAGCCCATGCACCATTTTAATGAACACTGCCGTTAATGCTTCCTTTTGCATAATCAGCAGCATCCTGGGGTCAATGGCTCTTCCATGCCATTGGCTAGCATTGTGCCAGCAAATATCGGGCGATGCTGTGATGGTGTACATAAAAATCATGGCAAATACGACACTACAGGAAACCCTTGCCACCACGAAGTCACCATTTGTGAATATTAAGAGCTGTGGCTCCTGGCCTCCGTGGTGAACTCCCTGCAGCTCCCAAACTCACTCTGGGGGGGCTAGGAGCCACAGGGCACACTCAGCAGCTACGGTGAGTTCCCTTTGACTCCCAGTTACTGCCACTTCCTCCCCAAGCCTGGGCAGAAGACCCAGAAATAGCGATTCCACGAATTGCAAAGGTCATGATAAGAGGAGACCTGTCTTGCCACCGACTAATATCAAGAAAGCTCTTCTCGTGCCACTGTCCCCCTCGCAGAAGATAAGGACGGTCACTGAACATGGTCTAAGGCTGGCGCAGCTGCCAACATAACAAACAAAAATCTAATCAATGACCCAACTGTGCCAAGGCAGGGCTCCTCCTCCCACTGGGTGCATATGGACCCAACATGGAAGATATGCATACTTACTCCATGGAAGGAAACTGAGAGAATTGCTGAACTAGGACTGTGGCATAGTGCAAACTATGAACCACATCCCAGATAATAGCTTATCCGGGAGGTGTCACAGCCATTCACATGGCAACCCTGTCTGCTCTGAATTAAATAAGAGATCTGATGATTCAGCTATAGTCACGCTGCTTTCACTTTTCTCCTATTGCCATGTGAAAGAAGTAGTCTAATATTTACTTAACTTGCAGGATGTTGAGACTAATAAAGCTCTTCACTGACATGGATTTAATTCTAAGTGAGGACTCTTGCAGTGGTGCTGTACAAGTACAAAGGTCTTACTTCTATTACACCATGCTTGCATTCTCTCAGTAGGGAGAAAATTGTGGTTTTGTGTTTGTGTTTTTTTGTCTTTGGATAAATAGGGTGTTCTACATATGTGTAGAATAAGAAATCTACTTTTTAGAATATAAATCAGCTTAGAAATCGCAAATCGTTTGGTGTGTGTTACATGTTTTAATGGTAGAAATATTAATCCTTTTTCTTTTTTCTGTCATCCCAGGTTTGCCTACAAAGATGAATATGAAAAATTCAAACTTTATTTGACAATAATCTTGTTACTTGGTGCAGTAGCATGCAGGTTTATTCTTCATTACAGGTAAGGCAGTACTTTTATTTCTGATTAAACAGTCTGACATCTAGTGGATTCTAACTAAACATTCAGCACTAACTTCTTTACATTTTAATATCAGAAGTTAATAAAACTGTTAACTCCATTATGATTAGTGCAGAATTTACTGTTAAGAGGTACTGTCCAGTTAGTGCTGTTCCTGAAAATACTTAGTTCCACTTTCTTCAGTGGAGGTAAGGATGTGCATAAAGTTATTCAAATATGGAAATATTTAAAGATCAGGCACCATATCTTTTAAAACTAATTTTCTTTCCTTTGCTGCTAGTGGCAGCACCATATATTATTACAGCTAAAAACTTTTTGGTTGTTCTACTTGTTTGTTTACATTATGTATATAGCTCAGCTTGGACAATCGTAGGCTATTTGATTTTTTTTTTCTTGTTAATATGTTCTTACCATTGTAGTGTTGGGTCTGCAAACATTTCAGGGGAATATGCAAATCAAAGCCAACACTGTCATCTATAAGCATAAATTTTAAAAAAAGACAATTTCTGTGCAATATACGTGCTCAGGGTCATCTAGACTTCATACTTTAGGATGTCAAAATAGAATACACTTTCAGGTCTTGAAAACAGAGTGCAGTGCTCTACTGTGTTATTAGTTGATTGGATTTATATAGATCTAATAGCATCTTCTCATTGAATTACCCTGAAAATGCCTGTGTAAATTGGATCATCTGCCGCTTCTTTGGGGCACTCCCTCCTTCAAATGGAATCAATGTCATCTCTAAGCACCTGCTCATTAGCCTAGGATCCCAAGTCATTTATCACATGGCACTTTTCTAGTCCAAAGAAGTCACTATCCCATCCCCAATTTGCATTGTTGTTGAAGAAACAACACAGTATGGGTTTATCGGGATTAGTCATGTATACCATTAGGTATGTACCAAAGGGCTTTCAAGATCAGGGAATTAATGTCTGTCGTTTCACACAAGCTATTTTCACATATACTTTTCTTGGGGTAGGGAGGAGAATAATCTTGAAATGGATATTTATTATAACAAAGGTGTGGGATTGGTGTTTTTTTTAATTCTTCTTCTTTTTAATAGGGTGACAGATGAAGTGTTTAACTTCCTACTGGTGTGGTATTACTGCACATTAACAATAAGGGAAAGCATTCTCATCAGCAATGGATCAAGGTACTGTATGCTGTTCAAAGCACAGAAGTCACTTAAAACAAAAAGGCAAAAATAGTATGTTGTTGAGTCCCAGGGAGGTTGGGGATAAAAATCCTGCTGGACAGTTTATTTTTCTTTGACTCTTTTGAACATCTGTTTCCAAACACATACCTCCACTTCAGTGAGAAAAACGATGGCAAGTTATGAGGACACTGTGCTTTGATCCCTTACACCAGGGTGCTGATTGTACTTTTATTAGTTTTAGTGAGTTAGAAATAGAATTATTTTATAGAAATTGAATTGTCAGTATTTCCTGCAAATGCAGAAAAGTGGCTGTCTAATTCTCCACTGTCTTTGACTACTTCCCCCCACCTTTAACTCAGTGTAAGGTTACACTATCGTAAACGTAAGAGATAGCTGGAGGTGGATGAGGGGGAGGGGAATCAGTTGTTAATGTGGACGTAATTTAATAGAGGTAAAAATAGTATACCCCATTAAAAATAAAAGATCCCAATCACCACTTCTTTAAATAATCTCATTATTTAAATTGTTTTTATCTAATGTTTCCCCTTTAAAACTTTTTGCTTGCAGTATAAATGTCCTAAATTATTTGCAGGTTTATTTATAGCTGGAGTTGCTCTTTAGAAGTTTCCAGTATTGTCAATTAAAGTTCTCTCATCAACATGAAAACTGATAGTGTTGCCAAACAATATACTTAGGAGTGACTAATTATAATGCTAGATGATATTAATAACCAGAGCATTACGATAACAGAAAGAAACTAGCATGAAAACTTTTTCTCTCTTTTTCCATTTGCTTCTTTTATGTATTTCACAGTACTCTGTGCATAGCCAATTTCACTGTTCCTTTCTCTCGTAGCCAGTCAGTTTCTCTTACCGAAGAGACTTTTTTTTCCTAAACATCCATGGAGCAAAAAAAATCTCTTGAATCTTGCTTCAAAGAAATTTTACAAAAATTAAAAAATTAATAAATAAATGGTGGTATTTAAAACAGTGAATTTAAAAAACAGAACCTAATTCCCTGCTCCCATGAAAACTCGCACAGAACAGGTGATGGTAAGTCAATTTAAGAGACAATAAAGTGACCCTGTCCTTGTATGTCTACTGACCTGAATTCATATCCTGAATACTCTGCCATGTCCCCCTTCCCCCCCAAATCTTCCTAGTCTAAAGTTTTGTCTACACTTTGCTCTGGTTGCGCTTTAAGCAGTTGTGCTTTACACTGAAAATGTGGCCACAGCATGAGTGCTGGGAGAGCTCTATGTAAAACATCTCTGCGACGGGAGTAGCTAACAGGACTGGGAGTGAGGCCCTTATCACTATAGCTTGGTTCACACTGGCATTTTACACTGTTACTTCTGCACTTGGGGCAAAGAAGAGGAGGGAGAGAATGATTTGTTTTGTTTGTTGTTGTTGTTTTGGTTTTTTTCACACCCCTGAGCCAGAAAGTTAGAGGGCTGTCAAGTGTCAGTATAGACTTGGGATGAGGAGTGGAAATTGTTGCATCCTCAGAGTCCTACAACATTCCAAAGAAGGACTACTAATAATGGATTTCACCAAAGGATATCCTGCATTCCCCTTCTTATGGAAGGAGATGCAGCAATTAAAAACCCCATGAGACATGCAACACTTTTTCAAAGTAACTTTTTGCCTGACATTTGTTGTTTTAAGCCCTGTGCAAATTCCACAACTCTGCTGTAATAAACCAGCGCAAATAGCGAGATATGCTCTGCAGTGGCCATGCTGAGTGCCATTTCAGGATCTTGTCCATGACCTCGTAGCCACCCAAGTCACATTCCTGGCCGGCTAGAAAGGACAAAATAATCGGGCCTTGTTCTTCTCACATCAGTGTCTGTCAGAAATAATGAAGTCAGCAGAGTGTAAAAGTGATGTGACAGACACACAAATTGGGCCTGTTTGTGAAGTGAGATCTTATGGCCCCCTTCTGAGTTGCTACTCATCCATTTTAGATTGGCCTTCATTAAGAAAAGGGAAAATAGCAATAATTAAACCCACACTACTGATCATGAATACACACGCACTCACAACACAAGCTCCTTGTGTATTAATTAATTCTCTAATTTGTTTGGTTGGCCACACTTTGAATAAGTAAACCCACTATACTTCAACTTTACTTGTGTATTATTGAATTTATGACATGCGTAAAATAACTAAAATGGTGGTGGTAGAAGACTTGTGCTGACAGCTGAGTATACATATAATTAAGCTGTAATGAATGGGGGTGCTGAATATTTACTAGGGTTTAATGACCATCTGGATGGAATTTATGGCCATATATCTCAATCAATCACTTAACCAAAGCTTTGTATTAAAATAATTTATCCTATGACATCCTAAAAAGGAAGAAGCTGGGAATTTCCATATATAGTGGTGGATAGCGTCTGTGTGCGCGCACGGGTACAAAATCTTTCTGGGGAAACTCATGCCTAATTTGCTAATACGATTGAACACCGCAAGCAGAGATGAAGTTAAACTATATTACAGGCGAAACTACAATATAATCATAAGATTGAGGCAACAATTACTTTAATGCCAGTAAGTAATTGTAGCCACAGAACTATATTTAAAAAATCCCCCTCATGTAAACTAGAAATATGCTTCTAGTTTGATTTCAAGACAGTATTGGTCTCTAATGGTCTCTAGACCACTAATGATATCAAATGGCTTGTGGCTGACATTGAACGCTTTAAGACGAGCTGTGCAGATGATGATTGAGGAAATGGGCCATGTCCTCTTTTGCTTTTTAATAATTTCACAAAGGTTTTCCATGGGTGGTATTTGTATTTCTGCTTGCATTTCGTCTTTAGAAACTTCAGGAATGTCCAGGTGGGTGTTTCCTGGTTGGGTAGGGAATCACACGAGATCTCAGATTTGGATTGTGACTTTTACCTGCCTTTTATGAAGCAGAGAGGTTTCTCATCTTGCCTTCCAAGACTGTTTTAAATGGAGCTAAACAATCTGAATAAACAGTGCTTAACTTCTCTAGCTGTCTGTAAAGTCTTCTAGGAAGAACAAGGTAGACCGGACCTGGATTTCTACTGTTTGAAACAAAAATCACCCACAATCATTTTATGCTGCTGTTATGCACTGTAAAGAAGCAGACAAGGACACAACCGGATTGCTTTGTGTCCTTACACACCTCCCATCTTCCCCTGCTTGTAGGCCATGTTTAAAACAGCAGTTGAATGTCTGGGAATGAATGTTGTGAGGACTGGCCTGTGTTTGAAGAAGTTGCCATCCTTACGTAAAGCCACTGTCAGTCTCCCTGTGAGGCTCCTGCATCTGTGCAATGTGCTTAGTTGAGAAGCTCCACCACAGCTCTCTTCCATTCTTGCCCCTTCCCTCCTCACCACTGAGCATGCTTGTCCTTAGGCCTTGTAACTGTTGTTACTTAAGGGCTGGCAAGCAGTTGAGAGAGGATCAGTCAGTACCTCCAGATTGCTATACTAATAGCTCTTAACCTATAATAATTAACGAGGCATCAAACACCTTTCCTAGGCAGGATAACTGTCTGAATGCACTACAGTATGTTGTTTCTGGAGCATGTCCAGGGCTGTTTTCACTCATAATACAACACTCAAACCTTCATAATTTGGCCCAGATGTCTTACATAGGAAGTGTGTTTTAAGGAAGCTGAGGGTACCGGCAACTTCCTCTGAAGCACCACTCTAAAACCGAGTGGTCAGGAGGTGGACATTGGGTCAAATCCTTGAATAAATTCCCGAGTCATCTGATTTACTTATTCTGGTTGTGGTATATTTTATTTTTTGCTGGAAGCTGGACTTTGACTCTATCTTCACCATGACATTTGGACATAGGCAAAACATTAGCTGCCCTTGCTCTAGAAAATGTAAACTGTCCATCTCCATGATCACAACCTGCACTTCACTCTGGAACAGACACTAGCGTGAGTTGTAATGCCTTGAAGAGGGGATATGTTGTTTGCTGTAGGTTTAATAACATCCACTGTCATCCTTCAGTCTCTCTTAGCATGAGGGATTTAATAGCAAACTCAGGTAACTGTGGATTTGGCTGTTGAATACTTTGCTACTCCACATCTCCATCTGAGACCTGGGCTACAATAAAATTAGATCGAGCCACCAGTCTCTCAGGGGTGTGAAAAAACCAACACCCCTGAGTGATGTAGGTAAGCTGGCTTATGCCCCCACATAGACATCACTAGGTTGGTGAAAGAATTCTTCCATCAGCCTAGCTATTGCCTCTTGGAGGTGGATTTCCTATGTGGATGAGAGAACCCTCCTGTCAGCTTATACAGTACCTGCACTGAAACACAGCAGCTATGGGGCTGCAGCTGAGTCATTGTAGTGTTTCAAGTGTAGACAAGCTATAACACACATGTGAATTAAGCTTTGCAAAGCCTCTTTGAAGTAAAGGAAGTAGCATGTGCCCATATTTTACAACTAGGGAAAGTGACGCACAGAGACATTAAGTAACCTGAAGCCACACTCAACCAGGACTTGTTCTAGTCTTGCATGTCAGCCACAACACCAACAATTGCATCATTGAGCTAATGCTTCTGAAACTAACTTATCCTGTTGCGATATTTGCATTTTTCTTGATTACGTCTCAGTAAAGTCTGGTGACATTCTTCTCTTTTTTTTAAATTTCGAAGCTTTCTCTGTTTTGATGTTGTAAAACTCATTAACATCTCGACTGAAGTTTCATTTATTTGTATAGCATTATAGGAAGCCACATAATTGGTAGCTTGCTGCTAATTCCTTCATTCCTAAAGATGGTCTGGTAATGAGCTGTTTTCTACAGTGTTCAAGTAGTCAGACTAACACACTATGTTGCTTCTTTTTGGCTTGGTTTACTCTATAAAGTTAGGTCAATGTAAATTCCCTTGCGTTGATCTAGGGGGTCTGTGTGTGTGTATCTTCACTTAAATTTGTCTTCCACTGATAGCCAACTCTCCATTATGTCCATTCAGTAACACTACCTCTCTGGTGTTGAGCTGTGTGGTCAGCATATTGAGATGGATGCAGTGCAAATGTATACCCAGTAATCCCTACTTTGACCCTAACAGTCCTCCAGCAGCTATCTCACAATGCCAGATACTGAGCTTTCCTGGTCACAGTTGTGATCTCTGCTGCACAGGGACTATGGAGACCAGAAGACCTCTCTGGCATTTTACAGCCCTGTGAAGCTTTGAAATTCCTTTGCGAGCATGTGAAGATGGAGGGCTGCAAGATGAGCAGCTGACCGTAACAGCTATATTCTCCCACATGGAATAGACAGGTGATATTGGATCTCCTGGGCCTCTGGGGAGAAGAGGCTGTGCATTCATGACTGAGTCAGCCATAGAAACATGGCTATCTATGAGCAGATTGAAGGGGGGAGGGTGTAGCAGAAGGGGTACGAGAGGGATCAGCAGCAGGGCTGTACGAAAGCAAAGGAGCAGCAGGCATGCCAGAAGGCCAAGGACGCCAACAGTCTCCCCAGCGCTGATCAACAGATTTGCCACGTTTACAACAAACCATGTGACTTACTTGGAAGAAACCACACCAGAGTCTTGCATGCTGCCAGAGAGCCTGAGTCCTTGGCCCCTGGGTTGAACAGTGAGGAGGAGGACAGAGAACATGCCATTGGTGGCAGGGAGACTGAGCCATGCTGTGAGCCAGGACCTTTTTGAGACTCCACACTCTAGACCATGATGGCAGTCAGGCACAGATGAATCTGATACTAGGAAAAGAACCTTGGGTAAGTGTGTAAGTGTATTTCTCATTTCAGAAATGGTGCCCCCAATTTATCTGGACATGACTATCAACTTTCCTTTAATTCATGGAGGGGGAACCTCAGCCCAGGGGCCAGATGTGGCCCCTGGCGTACCTGGATCTGGCCCTTGATTCAGCTCCCCCCCCCCAGCACTGGGGACCCCGCAAGGCTAGAGCACACAATCTATTAGCGTGGGCCCCACGATGCTGTGGTGTATGAGGGGAATGTGGGCAGTCTCTCTCTCCTTCTCAGTCAGAGGCAAGGCCAGTGTGGATTTGGGGGAGGGTGTTTTTTTTTTGGGGGGGGGTTGCTTCTTTCTTTTGTGTGTGGGCCTCAGACTGATTTTTTTTTTTTCTATGGGTCAGCCGCCCCCAACCCAAAAAAGGTTCCACACCCCTGAATTTATCTGTACTAGAAGAGCTGGTGATGTAACAGGTAACATCTACTTTTCATTCCCTTGTGGAGATAGGCAGGGGACTCCTTATGGAGCATTTTATGTACATAAGGTTGACCCCTTGAAGTCTTCCAAGAGATTCCTAGGGATGGCATCCTAATTTCTTCCTCTGAAGTAGGACTCTTTAAGATGCCAGTCAGCAATAACTTTGGCAGGGACCATTTCATTGAACATTTTGTTAGCAGTATATGGGGGACAGGAAGCTTTGGAAGGCGAGCAACAATTGTGAGATCAGCCAAAATCGTTTCCGCTTGTGGAAAGTGGAGACAGGCTTCAGTGCCACTGCCATATATTTTTATGCAAGTGAACAATTTGTACCTTGTCTCCCTCACCCCTGGCAGGCCAAATGCCCCATGTGTAACCTGCCAGCCAGTCTGGGGCACCACTGGGAGGGCTAAAAGAGAGCAAACTGCTCAGGACCAGGGCGACTTACTATCCAAGACTGGAGACCTCTTCCTATAAGGCACCAAACCAGTCACACACCACACTTCAGCTGCCACTCTGACCAGCAAGAAGTTGCAGAAGCAAATCCCCACAGACATTCCAGCTTTACCTGTGCCACAACCCGCACCACACCTTGCAAAGGTGGGAGGTTATAAAAACGAATCTCCTCAACACCAAACAGGCTCTTCGGGTGCCAAAGGACCAGCCACAGTCCCAGGTCAATGTATATGTCAGATCTGACCCAAAAGAGCACGCGGTGCCAGTGCTTTATAAAAATAAAATGGGTTATTTAATGAAAGAGAGAAAAGGTTGAAAGAAGCACTTATAAAGGAAGCACATGACATACATCAATCACAGAGTTCTTGAAGCAGGCTCTTAGCTGAGATGTAATAAACTGCTCGCTTAAAAGTCTCTGAGGTACATCCAATGTTAGAATGAGTCAACAAATCCTTCCGAGCCATCTGTCCATAGCAAGGATGCTTCTGAAGTCGAGAGCAGGATTGAAGACAAAGATGGAGGAACTCTCATGATCCTTTTATAACCTTGTCCATGCAGAGGGAATTCCATTCATCTCCTGAGTGATGGTATTTCCCAAAATGGAGACGATCACATAATCAACTAACCTGCCCATGTTCTTCCAGCAAGCAGCCAGTGGATCCCAGTGGAATTCCCCAGATGTTTATTGGAAACACTTAAGAGCCATTGTCCATGCAGCATTGAGTAACCAACCCCTCATAATAGGTGGTTGATGCCTACTTCTGTCTCCCAGACAGAAAACATTTAAAATACAAGTACAGAGACCATATTCATAACTTTACATACAAAAATCTTACATGCATACGACTAGCACAGATAGAATCAGCACAGCATAAGCTTTTATTAGATGCCACGTTGCACAGAATTTGGGGCAAACACACAACGGGGGGGGGGGCAACAATGATCTGCATTTTCCTAGTAAAACCCAATCAAATGACACCATGACTGGTGCTGTGAGTGGGGTTGTGCACAAGCACTCTGACATGCCAGTAAGCAAGCCTTGTTTTAAACTTTAGGAGAGCCGAGGAAGGGAGTACTGAGCATTAATTTTTAATTTCTTTTGCACTGTGGTCCATATAGTCACCTCCATCATTTTATCTGCAGCTGCTTGAGGGTCTCGTAGACCAGGAGGAGAAAGAAGAGAAACTTGGGATGACATGTTCGGTGAGATCTGGGAAGCCAGAGCTGCACAGACCATGAGCAGAGGCCCTGGAGGATGAATATTGCAGACTCTAGGGAGAGGAAAGGAGAGAACAGGAGACAGGTCCAGGAACTGGAGAAATTGGTGCACTAGGACATAATGGAGCTTCTCCAACTGCAGACATAGATGCTGCAGACACTTCGGTTCACAACCTGAACTCATCTCCCTTGGCAGTCCATGGCAGCAATTTTCTATATTCCCACTCAGCATTCCACGTGACATCAGGGATACATCCCTACCTCTCCACGCTGGGCAGCATCTCAGACAACTGCAACTTCAGCTACGGTTGCTGTATGTCTAGCTACTGTGGACATGAATGTGCCATCCTTTTCATGCTCTGTTCCACAAACTTATTTAGGTGTTAATGTATTTGCTTTTTACTTTCACAGATTTTTTTTCTGAAGTGTTCTTGTTACTCAATAAAACTATGATTTAGAAAATAATTTTTCTTTACCAATTCCAGGGAAAAATGGCTGACAACACTTAAAACACCCAATTACTCATGATTAGGGAAGATTAAAATGGTTAAAAGATAGTGCTTAAACAGTTAACTCTTTTAACATTGGTTCTTCTACATAGCCACACTATGGCCAGGACTGTTCCCACCCAGCACAGCTGCCCATGGAAGGAGTTAACAGCCCTTCTTGTAATTGTGCCACTACAGTTTGGGAACCTCATTGCTGAAAATCCATTTTGTCCAGATTTTCCAACTCTCATAAGATTTCTTATGTCAACAATCCAGCATTGCAAATTACCACAATGCAGTTGCCACTTAGTTCTCCATTATCAGTGCAGTTCTCATTTTGCACATCATCCCAATTCTTCATTATGATGCAATTCTATTGGGCAGGGCTCATTTGTCAGGCTCAGAAGTGGTGGTCTGTCATTTGCAGATGTTCCATAAATCTTGAATTAATTCTTGCTGTGTCCTACAGTGTTCCCTCTAATCTTTTCTATCCATGTGAAGGCTTTTTTATCCATGTGCGAAATAAATTTTATGTGCATCGAGACGTGTGAATGTGAACAACAAATCTATCTGTGGGTGCTCTGCTAATCAACTGGGTGACATTTGAATCTCTCCTGAGTAGCTGGACAAGTGCCTCGCTTACAGGGAACACTGGTCCTACAGCAATCTGACATACAGGAAATTGTGTTTTCTGCTGCTCTTCTTGCCGCTTTGAAGATATGTAGAGGATTGTGTATCTTGTGCTTGTATTGCTTGTTTATGGTAGTGCAGAACTGTGCAGGCATGGAACACATGGCAGACAATGTCCTGTCCTGTGGGTGTTCGTAGGATTTCCAAAAGAAGCATAAATAATATGATAGTGATGATGTTAAGGGGTGGAGAAAGTCAGATGCTTGGAAGTTGACCTCTTCCTCCTAGTCCCCTTTGCATCTCATTTCTGCCCTGCCATGCATTACCAAAACTTCTCAAAAGACAATACAGTGGATGTTGGTGAGTTGTACACTGGGATACTTACTCATGGTGTACTGAGCTATGCATCACTCCCCCACCTCATGCATTCCCTGATGCAGATTGTATAGTAATGGTTAGAAAAATAAGGCATGTGTAGGCTCTTCCTGTGTTTGTGTTCAGCGGAACATTACTCCATTTCCTGCTGCTCGGTTACTTCTGTCACATCTTCTAAAGGATAGTAGCTTGAAGGCCCAGGACTTCCTGGATGTTGCTGGTGAAGTGAGTGGTACACAAAAGGGGTCGTTCCTCCTCTAGGCTGGTAGAAGTTGGGCTCAGGTCCTGGAGCTTACTTGGACTTCAGATGACTTTCTCTCTGCTATTGTTACATAATTAAAATTTGACTAGTGGCGGGGTTTAATGAGCTCTCAGTGCATCATTGACAAAATATGCCTGTTAAGTATGCTGAAGAAAATGGAGAGGCCAGTGGTCTGAACCCAGAATTCAGAGCCATGAGAACCATATTCCTGATGGGATCTGGTTGTGGAGGATTAAGTCTGCTACTCACTGATGTTCTTTTTGTGACTGAGAATAGATGGGAACTGTGGGCTTTTGTGGTATTTCTTTCAGTGTGTGCTGCAATTGTGAACTATAGAAATAACACAGTGGCTACTTTTGCCCCTCAGTAGCATTGAATAGATGATGTATTTAATCTTGTAGTGATAGATTTTGACCAGCACTGTAGGATCCTGTTTTTCTGGGGGTTTTTAAACACCACTTATTTTATTCTGATTTTTTTCTTTTAGTCCTAGTCCAAAAATGACTGGTATTAACCTGACCAAACTAGGCTAGCACATTCTGCTCAGACTGACAACTTTCTCCAGTTTATGCTAATCACTTTCCATTTCAGAATTGAAAGACTGGATTTAAATTTCGATTGCATGTTTGTGACCTTCCTCCCCACTCTCCTTCTTAACTACCTGTTTTTGTTTTTGTTTTTTTTCCTTTAAGGATTAAGGGCTGGTGGGTATCACATCATTATGTCTCTACATTTCTATCTGGAGTAATGTTAACATGGTAAGTTAAGTTCTCTCTTTACTCTGCTGAGGAATTTTCTCATTAACTGTTTTTAAACCCTTGTGAGACCTCTAGAGTGAGCTGGTATAAATGTGTCTGCACAGGCACTTGCTGCAGCTTTATATCTTACATGTTTTCTCTGGAGTGACATTTGGAAAGATAAATATAGCACTACAATCCTGGAGAGTTCACAGTTACAGCTCCATTAAAACACCTCTGTTTCGGTAATGGGGACAGCAAAATATCTGAATCTCCCTGATTTGCTGCTCTAATATAAATACCCTCCCTCTCTACGTAAAGAACAGATAGGTCTCTCTATGGAGACAATAAATTATGTGAACTCGATTCAATAAATGTTTGGGGTATTTTACCTGTTTAAAATCTGGGTTCAGCAAAAGGAAAATAACATCCAAACTTGTGATTTTTTTTTTGTGTGTTTTTGGTTTAATTTTTATCCCTCAGATGATTTGCGCAAAACATTTAACCATTGTTTTATGTAATGAACAAAACCTTGATCTAAATTGTCTCACTTTTTAAAATATTTTCTTATATATGCTGGATATAAAAATCCTACTTTGGTCATCATTTAACTTCTTTATTAAAACCACAGGAACAGAAATAGTTATTATTGAAACAATTGAAAAATTACTTCCTACCAAAAGAGCGCACACTTGTTTTGTTTTGTCTTTTGTTTTTTGCAAATATTGTTGAATGATTTCATCGTTTGCTATAGAAGATTGCCATTTAATGAACAAGAAGAAAAGGCTACAATCTGTGTTAGAGAAAAGAACCCAGGGAAACCCCATGAAATAAGTTGACGACAACCTAGTGTTGTGATGTTTAGAGATTTACTGACATCATAAGCTTTCTAATATGCTTTGCAACAATCTGAGATCTGCAGCTTGGTAGATTGTCCCACTGGATAACAAAAACAATTGCTTATATTGTTCACTGATGGGATCAAACTTGACTGAAATAAGGAAAATGCTATTTTAATGTTAAACTAAAAGTGTGAATCTCTTCTTTTTTGCACCCCTCTGTATCAGGCCAGATGGACTCATGTATCAAATGTTTCGCAATCAATTTTTAGCGTTTTCAATTTTTCAGAGTAAGTATGTCTTACCTTGCTAATTCTTGTATAAAATATGAATCCTCTATGCTTCTGCTTCGTGAATACTGAAGTTCCTAGAAAATCATTCATATAACCTACAGGCTTGTCTGCAGTTGAAACATTTTTAGGGCAGGGGTAGACAATAAGTGGCCTGTGGGCCAGATGTGTTTGCCAGAGTTTGTGCTGGCGAGGCTCCAGATGCTTTGTTTACCTGCATGTACACATGTATGGCCACTTGCAGCTCCTAGTAGCCACTGTTCACCATTCCTGTCCAATGGGAGATGTAGGTGGCAGTAACTGAAGATGAGCGGGTAAACAAAGTACTGTATCTGGTGCCCCTCTTCTCCCCCACACCCCGTGGTTCACCATGTCCCATCCAGAAGCCACTTATATCCCACCTCTGCTTTAGGGACACTATTTTAGCTCTTTACTGTAGATGCTAGATGTGCCAGCAAGAGTTGGGAGCTAGGTGGTTGGAAGAATTCTTCTATTGACCTAGCACTGTGTAAATCAAGGGGTTGTATCAGCTTAGCTACATTGGACAGGAGTATGGATTTTTCTCCTCTTTTGAGTCAAGTGGCTGGGTCAACATGACTTTTTAGTTTGAAGCTGGCCTGAGTTAGCTGTTAGCAATTAATTAACTCTTCTTAATGTTTGTGCTAGAGTAGACAGTGCAACATGATTTTGTTTTCTCCTCCTCAGTCCCAGCTAAAATGAATAATTCCCTTGTATTCCAGGCTGTGTACAGTTCCTACAATATTATTATCAAAGTGGCTGCCTTTACAGACTCCGTGCATTAGGGAAAAGAAACCACTTGGATCTTACAGTAGGTACGTGTTTTTGTAAACCCTAATCTAGTTTTACAAAAACCATTTAAGTTGCATTCAGCAGCTAAATGACTTCAAATGTGATTTCTCAAAAACCCTTCCATCAAATATAGTTTCAGCCTTCCAGATTTGGGACACTCTGGTTTGGCCACATCCACGGACCAAAGAGTCCCAGGGATTGTGGCTGGGGATCCCTGGCAGGGTCAGCAGCAGTGGGCCTGGGGCGGCTGGGGATCCCTGCCCAGGCTGGCAGCAGGGAGGAGAAGCAAGCTGGGAAGCCAGTGGCAGAGGACCTCTCCTGGTCCAGCAAAATCCTTTGTTCAGAACTGGTCAGGTCCTGAGGGTGCTGCACCAGGGAGGTTCATCCTGTATCTCCCAGCCAGGGCAGCCAGCGCGTGGGCAGGCACTGGGCAGTGCAGGGCCCAAAGCAACCGCCTTGCTCTGTTTGTCCTAAGGGCAGGCCTGCCTATCCCGACCCCCACCTCCTTCCTCCATTCCTACACCCCCATCCTTCCCTAACCGCTACTCACTCACCCCCACACTGCCCACCCCTGCCTCCATTCCTATATCCCCCTCACCCCACCATCCCCCTTCACTGCACTACCCATCCCCACATGCACCCTGCCCCCTCCCACGAATTCGTTGAGCTGCACACCTCTCTCCCCCCCCCTCCCACCGGAGCTCTGAAGGGCCAGGCAGCACCGCTCCGGCCCAGCCTTTCCGCATGGGTCTGTTGGGGCAGCTTTGCTCCATGGGGAGCCCAGGTTGCCCAGAGTGCAGAGCGGCCACTCTGGAGAGCTGGGGAAGCAGCTGGGGTGCAAGAGCTGCCCAGCTCACAGTGGGCCCGGGAGAACTTGGCCCTCATGCTCTTTGGCTGGGCCACACAGAGCCAAGCCGCACAGCAGCTGCCGATAGTGGGGCCCAGAGGCAGGTGGATGCTGCTCCAGGGGGCACGCCTGAGCAAGGGGCCTGGCCCAGGTCACCAGCAAACAGTGGAGCCTCTTGCTCGGGGAGACCTGCAGTGCAGCCCCCAAGCGCTGTGGCAGGGGCCGAGCTGCGCAGCTTTGCTCTGTATGGCCAGGTGGGTGGGCCAGGCAGGTTGCGGGTGGAGCCCAAAGGCAGGTGGACACTGGTCCATGGGACCCATGGAGATGGAGTCACTTCCCCCCTCCTCTTCCTTTCAATGGAGTGGTTATGTGGTCATCCCGCAGGAAAAGTTATATATGGGGGGGAGAGAGGCCGTAAGATAGTTGGGGAGAGAGAGGCATCCAGAGTGTTTTACCCAAAATGCAGAGCTTCTTGTCTTGGACATCATATTTGAAGACCTAGAAATTAATAACAGATGGTGATGGTGCAGGAGAGTGGTGGGACTAAGTTGGTCTGTAGGTGCTAATTTACTTGTTTCCTCATGTTCTGGACTTGCAGAAGGATTTCAGTCTTGGATGTGGCGAGGGCTGACCTTCCTTCTTCCCTTCCTGTTCTTTGGGCATGTAAGTTGGAGAACCTAGCTTCTATACATTTCACTGATTTGTTTAGTTTGCCCACAAAAAGCAGGGACTGTTAGAGGAGTTAGTCCTGTAATTGTAGCAAGTTGTCATTTGGATCACAGTCTGCATATGGTGACTGTGTTCCAGAGGTGCAAATTGACAATTTTTTAGAGATGTGATTTAATAATCTTCAGCAGCACACCAATGAAATAGTTTTAAAGCTTATCTGCATAATTAAAGGGGCAGAGGAGCTGGTGCCAATTGTAACCTAAGATCCTGTAGACTAACACAGAAAATTCAGAAACTGAGGGGATGTACCTGGGGTTGGCAAACGCCCATTAAGTGGCTCCATTACCACTTGAATGGCACTTTCACAGGTTCCGTGTTCTGCTAATTGCCCTGGCAGGTTTTTTCGCTTTCAGGTTAAGTAGATCCTGAGGATGTGCCAACTCCTCTTTCCCTTTAATAGTGCCTGCAAACAGTGGTGATGGCAGAATGCCCCCGAAATGGATAGTTGCCTCCTCACAAGCAGCAACTATGGATCTACTACCATCAGTGATGAGATAAAGATCCTCTTCTGGCACTATCCTGTACAGAATGAATAAGTGACCATCCTGTTTACAGCTCAAGACTCTAAGGTTACAACTGCTCTGCAGGGTTTTGACGCAAAAAGTCTTTTGTGGAAGAGTTCTTGTGCAAAAACTTCTTGCACAAAAACGCATCCACACCTCAAAGCACATCACTTTTGCAATGATCTGTTGCGCAAGAAAGCTCTGATTTGCCATTCACAGAATGACCATCAGTGTACCTGTGCTTTTTCGGATAAGCTCTTTTTGCACAAGAAACCCCTGCGGAGCGTCCACATGTGCCTTTTTGCACAAGAGCTGTAGCGCAAAAACAAGTTATTCCTCGTAGGAGGAGGAGGCATATCTACACTGTAAAAAGTCCTCTGTTCTGCTGATTGACTGTAGATTTTCTTGCACTTGAGGTGTGGAAGCTCCACAGGTTTTTGCGCAAAAATGGCTGTTTTTGCACAAAAACCTTGAAGTGTAGACATAGCCTAAAAGGATCCTGCCTAAAGTATCTTGCCCAAAAGCTAGAAGGGCATTCAACCAGAGCATACTTGGATCCCGTGACGTTTGTGGTGTTTGTTATGAGCATCAATGCATGCACTAGATGCTATGTAATTATGGTGGCATCCAGGGAAGATATCAGTGTGGGGAAAAGCGATCTTCCAATCCCTTTACTGACGGGATTTCCAGCTTCACCTCCATTGATAACTGGGAAGTACATACAGTGTAATGGACACATGCACTTACAAGAAAATTAGGTATTGTTTTTCTTTTTTAACTCTTCTTCCAGATGTGTTACCTACATCCATTTTACAACCCACCCTTCTTCCCTTAATAATGCATGACTTTCACTGGAAGCCTAGTGAGGAGGAAGGTGAAACAGTTGTGCCCTTTATATTGTGAGATTAAATATAGCTTATACCAGGGCAAATACAGGGTTTGCCCCATGTGTACTACTAAGGAAAACTCTCTCACCTGTGCACAAGACCTGCACGCACCTAAAGTGTAAGGTGGGTTTTGCCCACAGAAGCTCGTATTATGTATATCTCCACCACACACACACACACACACACACACACACACACACACACACACACACACACACACACACACACACACACACACACACACAGTTGTAGACTAACAGAGCTACTCTCTAAGATTTATTTTTATCAAGCACTTTTAGCTCTCAAATTTACTCATTCTTCCAGTCTCCCTTAATCCACTTTATGACTTTCTGAGTATAAATTTCCATCTTCCCCACCCCGGCTTCATGTTAAGTTGGTGGTTAGGAGTATTTAGAGTACGTCTACACTACAGAACAAAGTCGGATTAAGATATGCAACTTCAGCTACATTCATTGTGTAGCTGAAGTCAAAGTACTTTAACTTGGCTTTTGGCACTGTCTGTACTGCAGGAAGTTGAAGGAGAACACTCTTCCTTTGACTTCCCTTAATCCTCGTGGAAGCAGGGCTACTGGCATCGACCAGAGTGCCCCTCTCAGTTCGAATTAGACTATCTTTACTAGTACTGCTAATTTGAACCCTGGAAGAATCGACAGTGGTAGCTTTGATCTTCCTCTGTGGTGTAGATGTACCCATAATGCCTGTGGGTCATAGAGACAAGAGGATATTTGATCTATGCCAGCTACTAGCAAACTTTAAAAACCTGTATAACATACATAACAATATAATAGTTCATGCACCTCATTTTCAAAGCCCTGTTTGACACCACACGTAGATTTCTGCCCATGTTCTTTCCTCCTCTCTCTACAACTGCTTGTGTTCCTCCTAAATGTGTTTTTTTGTAACCTCCTGCTCAGAGCTATATCCTCTTCTATGCTGCTCTTCATGCTTTGTTCCTTCCAGTTTTTGTACACCATGTGACCACACTGCTTTGCTGAAATTTCACCTTCTAAAGAGATTTTTCCATGGAGCATTTCAACAGTAATTCACTGACATAAGTGTGTAATTGAAAATAGTAGATACGAACTACACTTCCGTTTGTGACTGGACCTTCATGTAGTTATCCACTATATTACAGATTTGTCTTGTACTGTCTGTGTCCAATTAAAGCAGCAATCCTTCATCCTTTACTTGAGCAACCTCTGAAGTCCCCTAAAGAATTCAGACTCAGGCTCTTAGACTCTCTGGGACAGGATCATATCTTCCTTTGTACTGCAAAGTTCATTGTATGTGACATGAACACATACACAATGACCTGGTGTTACTGGGTGCAATATAATATTTTAAATTAATTTTAAAAAAGAGATTAATGTACAAGTATTCCTTCCCTCTTGCACACACAGCTATAACTGGAAAATCTTCCTAAGAAGAACTAATTATTCCTGATTTGTTTTAAAAGGGGTGTTCGGTGTTGCTCTGCCACTGTGATTTACTTAAGACTAATTTCTACAACAAAATCAAACACTTGAAAATATTTTAATTTTGCTGAAAAATTAAATCTTACTGATTTTATTTTTGATCAGCCCTGTCACCTACAAGGAATGCACCAGTAAACGAACATCATATAATAGAATGCATATGTGCATAAAAAGCCTGAGTCACATTAATGTGCTGATTTGTTGAAGATCCAGACTTAAATATAAATGTCTATGCAATGTTATACTCCTTTATGCTCAGTAACAGAAGTTTTACCTGCACCTCATACATAGTAGTGGCTTCCAAAATTTAATTGATTTTTTTTTTTCCTCTTGCCCAAGGACACAGTGCATCCCAAATTGGTTTAAACGCTGTTAAATTTCAAACACTGTTTTTATTATATTTATTTCTCTCTACTCTTAGTTTTGGCAGCTCTATAATGCAATCACACTTTTTGGACTGTCTAGGCATAAGGAATGTAAAGAATGGCAGGTAAGTAACATCAGAATTCTTGTTTTCTTGCAAATAAAGTTCAGATATTGATCCAAATGCCTTAGTCTGAAAACGGGCCTAGAATTTGTCAGAATAAAGTGAGTTGTATCTGTTGAATATAATACCAAACAGTTGGTAGGTATAAATAATATGACCGTGTACACTTTGTTAGCATATCTTTAAGGTTCTTAACACTTTTCTGCTTAGCATTCCTCATTGTCAACAACACGTACACATCTAGAATTCAATTGTTTTTGTATTGATCTTGATATAGAATGTGAATTGCTTAGTAAGCTGGACTCAGGCAAACAATATGCATTGTGCTATAGCTAAGTAGAAATGTATACATCCAGGAACAAAGCATGTAGGCCATGCTTAAGTACAGGGACACTTTATCCTGGGAAGCAGTGACTCTGGAAAAACATGAGGATAGTGGTGGACAGTCCTTTGAACATGAGCTTCCAATGTGACTCTGTGGCCGAAAAAAGCTAATGCAGTCCTGAGAGAATAAGTAGTGGAATCTTGAGTAGGTGTAGAGTAGGTTTTTTTCCTACCTCTGTTTTGACCCGGGTGTATCCGCTGCAGGAGCACTGTGCCTAGTTCTGGTGCCCATAGTTCAAGAAGGCCGTTGATAAATTGAAGCAGGTTCAGAGAAGAACCAAAAGAACAATTAAAGGGTTAGAAAACTTGCCTTATGGTGATAGACTGAAGGAGCTCAATCTGTAGTTTAATGAAGGGGACATGACTTGATTAGAGTCTAAAAGTACTTACATAGGGAACAAATATTTGATAATGGGCTCTTCAGACTAGCAGTGAAAGGTCTAATGTGAGCCACTGGCTAGAAGTTTGAAACTAAACAAATTCAGGCACGATTTTTTTTTAACAGTGATTAACAGCTGGAACAAATTTTCAAGATCATGGTGGATTCTCTACCATTAGCAATCTTTAAATCAAGATTGGGCATTTTTTCTAAGAGATATACTCTTGTTCAAAAGGAATTATATGTGGGGAGTTCTTTGGGCTGTGATACACAGAGAGGTTAGACCTTTTGATATATTCTGACCTTTGAATCCAAATTAAATCTGAAGGAGTGATAGATGAAACTCCATTACACACCCGAAAGGGCAGGAAATTTCATGTGTATGTATGTTTTTAATTCAGCAGACTTTATGCCTTAGCTCTCATCATACAATCGAGCAATCAGCTTTCCTTCTTCATACAAAAGCAGGGATGCACCCTCCAGTGTTAGCTTAATATCTCCTCGTTATGCATGTAGTTCCTCTCATATAAATGAATGTTCCTACATGCCGAAACTTGGGACCAAATATAGCCCTGGCATAAGCATGAGCAACCCCACTTAATTCAGCGTAGTTAAACTGGCCCATGACATCTCCAATACACTAAAATAATGTAAAATAATTTTTGTATGAATGTAATAAACTGCCTGATGTTAAAGGCAGTAAAATCCCATTTAAATGATCATGATAGAAGTATATACCTGTTATTGAACACCTTTTAACCCTGAAGCCACTTGTTATTGTTCTGTATATTGGCTAGGATCTTCTCCCTGAATGTGTCCATCGCCTCTACTACTGCTGACAGATTCTTTAAGATTTGCTATGGCGATGTGGCAGAGACGAGGACAGTCCTGCACAATCAGTGCACAATCTGACCCATGAGATTTGGTTGCCTCTTTAAATGTACTTACTGAAGGACAAATACTGTTGGATCTAAAATAGGACAATAGAAGTCAGCCAATATATCAATCAGACTTTGTCCTATTGCGTGGAAAGACTATAAACCTTTTTCATAGACTCCATGCTGAAGAGAAGACCTGTCATTTTGCATACAGCTTTCATATATAGCAAAGGTAGGGAACCTTTTTTGGGTTGGGGGCTGCTGAACCACAGAAAAATAAGTTGGGGGGAGCCACACACCAGTGAGAGGAGGGGGGGAAACTAATCCCAAACCCTCACTGATGTGGCCCCCTACTGAGAAGGATAAAGACACTCCCCACATTCCCCTCACACACCAGAACCTAGGGGGGCCCAGTCAGTACATTTTGTGTGGTCTAACCCCACAGGGGAGAGTGGCGAGGGGGCTGGAGCACCAGGACAGGCTCCCCAATCCTGTGAGGAGCCTTCAGCTGTGAGGGACCACACCCAGCCCCTGGCCTTAGATTCTTCCTCCCCCTTCCCCCCCACATATATTGTCATTTAAGTTTTAAGTAAAGAGTTTGCCTAGTGCAGGGATGGGCAAGACAGCCTCTGTGGACCGGATCCAATCTGCCAGGCTGGTGGTTTCAGCCTGTGACCTCAGCCCCTAGGCCATTAGAGACCTGGGGGGCTAGGGAGACCTCAAAGTCTCCCCACCACCACCACCACCAGGTGTGCAGGGCACCAGAGTGGATCCACTGGCTGCCTTTAAACAGCCAGAGATTCTCTGTAGGTGCTGCAAACCTTTGACAGGCTGGAGGCAGGGGGTGAGGGACTTCATATGCTCCCTCCCCCACCCCCAAGTCCTGATTAGCCTGGGGGCAGGGAGAGTGCATGAAATCTGTCTCCTGCTGCTGTGCCTAGAGGGAACTGCCAGCTGTTTTAAAAACAGCTAATGATTCTGTGGGTATGGAGGCAAAGACTTCACAAAGTTCCCTACCCCCAGGCCAATTGGGGTCTGTGGGCAGGAGAGCACGAGAAGTCTCCTGGTGCTGCCCCTTCCGCCCAAGGCCCAATCCCTTCTGGGATGGCCAGCCACTTCAGAAATGTATGAAGTGGCCCCCTTTTAAAAATGATTGCCCACCCCTGGCCTAATGGGATGTTTGTGCATGTATGTGTTGCGTATGGCTAGGAGCCCCTTATTTGAAAAAAAAAAAAAAAACAACCTCCAAATCTAACTGCTGTCATAAAAGGAATACTTCTATCAAATAAATCATCATTTTTCTATTTTGTTTTTCTTCCCCCTCCCAGGTTTTTGTACTGGCTCTCACATTTCTGCTGCTCTTCCTTGGAAATTTTCTTACTACTTTAAAAGTGGTGCACACTAAGCTACAGAAAAACAAAGATGAAATGAAGAAACTGTAAAACTGGATTACTGTGGTGGACACTAAAATGAGGGATCTGTCATCTTCTCACTCGTAGCAGATAATTTATCAAACTGAACCTGGTAAACAGCAGCTATATTGCAAACAAACCCTGGAAGAAATCCCTGTTCATGTTATGCTAAGAATGTGAACTCTCCTGGCACAGACTGCTGTACAGTATTATGCAAGCACTGCTCTTCAGCATGCAGCCCTATTATTTAAGTATATTTAATACAAAACACAGTTGGTGTTTTTCCTTTGTATAGACAGCAGTCATATGGCATGCACCTGCCGGAACAAACACTAGTCTTGGGAGAAAGTGGTATTTTATTTGTTGTTGGGCTGGGTTTTTTTGGTCCATCACTATTTTATTTCTGAAATTCCTGGTACTACATTAGTAAAACTCTAAAAATTCTTTAGGTCAACTGGTAATGAAGACCTAATGTCTATCTCTAAAACTGTTAATTAAAATACTATATTTTCAGTGGCCTATGCTAACCTGTGTGTACTGTGAAACTTGCCCATATTTGTACCATGCTGCTATGCACACTTTTTAAAAACCTATTTAAAGAACAAACTTTTTTAAGTTAATGGTTTAACTGGTTATGTTTTGTTATTGGCTTTGTTTGCGGGAAGCCTGGTAATACTCAGCTAGAGATCAGATAATCTGGTCAGCCCTGAAAAACGCACAAAATAAATAGTACAACACAAAGCAGTTTGAAGACCTTCTTTTAAATACTGTCTTTAAGATTGTTTTCCAAAACTGTTTTCTTTCTGAAAATAGCTCTGACTGACAGTTGTAATTGTGGTACTTGTGCATTTAGTTACTTTAATTTTCTCATTTCTAGTTTCCAATGCTATGTTTATGGAAACAGATCAATAGGCATGATTAATACTTTCTAATTAATAATACTGTACTAGTTTGGTTACCCGAATTATCAAGCTGCCTGCTAGATTTAAGTGAAACTGAAATTTTCCTCCAGCAAGCAGAACTGAGCCCAGATGTTGACTCTCCTTTCACTTACCATTCTTTTACTTCTTGTCATTCTGATTTTAAATTTGCTTATCCAATGTAGCTAATTCATTTGTCTTCCATTAATGCCCATATATCCTAACATGGTGTATAAACACTATAGGCAGAATTCTGCTGTCTTGCACACTGTTCAAACTCAATAACCTCACTTGTGTTGCATGAGACATGAATGGTGGCTGTGTTTGGCCTAGTGTGATTATTTTAAAATTGTACCCGGTCACAAATTTAATATGCTTACACACGCATTGCAGCTTCTGAAATAGTTCATTAAAGTGTATTTTGGTGCTTCTGCTTTTCAGGAGGAGTAACTGTACACTTGACCTTGCATGGTCGACTTTAGTGTAGTGCAGATGGAGTGCTAAGAGAGCCAATGTACTGGGACTGCAGGAAGTGTCCCACTGTGACCACTCTGGCTAGGACTTTCAACTCTGCTTCTCTCCAGGTGAACAGGAACAGCCCTGGGAAAATTTGAATTTCATTTTCTATGTGGCCAGCATGGCGTGCAAACCTGAGAGCAGGCAGGCAGCACAGGTGACCATGAATGCCCAGACTGAAAACAAGCACCAGCATGGAGTGTGCAGGAGATCCTGGACCTCATTGCTGTGTGGGGAGAGGAATCCATTCAGGCAGAACCATGAACCAACAAAAGAAATGCTGATATCTATGCTAGGATTGCAAAGGCCATGGTGGAGAAAGGATACACCAGAGATGCCCAGCAGTGTTGCATGAAAATAAAGGAGCTCAGGCAAGCATACCAGGAGATGAAGGAAGCAAATGGATGTTCTGGGTCATTGCTGCAAACATGCAGCTTCTTTGAGTAGCTGCGTGGGATTCTAGTTTCCCAAGCCAGTCTGTGGATTCCTCCCAAGACACTTCTCGGACAGGCTCAGGCAGCAGCATGGAGGACGAGGAGACCGGTCAGCAGGCAAGTGCAACATCAGATCTCACTAACAGCCAGAAACTTGAACTTTGGGGACAATCCCTTCCTCCCAAGATGTTTCTTGCTGGGCTCTGAGGGCAGGGAGGACACTTCTAGTGAGTTCACATTTTTAATCCATGCTACAATTGGGAGTGATCTGTGGTGGCCGTTCTGCCCACACTGCAGAGGCTCCACAGACCAGCTCCTTAACCTCCCTGCACAAAGCTCTCCTAGTGTAACTCTTTTATCCTTTTCACAAGATTTCTTCAGAGGCCTGTCTTATTCCATCCTCCCATGGTAGGCCACCTTTCCACTCCTAGATGTCAGTAAGTGCAGCATCAGGTTTGGGCTTCTGGCCACATTGACACAGCATCCACTCCTTATCAGTCTTCTCCAAATTAGACTGATATCACATGTGATGACCTGGATGGAGTAGGGGTGTTACCCGCACAAATTTCTCTATCCCTTCCGCACTGTAGGGACACCCACCTTTACGTAGTGCCTAGGGCTCAAGGTGCAACCCTATTAATTTATACACCCACCCTTACCCAATTCCTAGGGCTCAGGGTATAACAACACAGGTTGGCAGGATCTGTAGCCACTGAAAGAGATTCACACAGTAATATCCTTATCCCCTATTTATTGACAATTCCCAAACAAGCAGAATACACATGCTAAGCCCACAGTGTCATGCTCACCAATCCTGATAAAGGCAGGCAGACTTCCCCTGTTGGCCAGGCAAGGTCAGTCTCTCTGGTCTTAGGCTGTGTCCTTGAGGTCAGTTCTTCTTTTCCAGGTCTTCTCCCACCCCCACCTCCCTTAGGTATACCGTAGCTAATTATTTTAGTATAATTGTACTAACCAATACTAATAAAATTACCTAACCAATCATACCCCATCACCTTAACTGATTTTACACCTAGCAAAATTAATTATACAGCAGACAAACAGTTACAAACCTGACAGAGATCACACAGACAAACAATAGGGAAGTGTAGTGACAATGATCATAGGATGAGGATTCCACAACATCCTCTATTGATAAGCAGTTTCTTGCCAGACAGAAGGGTAAAGAAATCTTAAGTATCACCAACCTTGAGATCTATTTCTTTATCTGGTGACAGTGGGGGAGCTATCAAGGGCAAAGTCCACTCTTCACAGCCTTAATGTGATGCTTTGTAATACAATTTAGATGAAACTGTGAGTATGTGTCTCCAGGCCTTACAGTAATGGCTGTTACTCTTCAGTCTGGCTGCAGAAGATGGCTTTGGTTCAGGCCTAGCACAGGCCTTCCAATGTGGCTACAGAAAAGCCATATTGTTACAGGGGTAGCTGTTGTAAGTGACACCATGGCTGTATAGTTCTCCACTTATCCCCAATCCCACTTCTGCCTTGCCACCACACCCAGACCTCCTCAGATCCCCTGCCTGTAGGCTCCCATAGGAAGGAAAAGTTGTACTTTTCCAGCAACAGTCATTGTGTGAGTCCCTGCCCCTGCAGTAGTGTTTTCCTCTACTCACTTAATCCCTTGTCCAAGTGGGCAGATTGCACTTGGTCTTTGAACATGTCAGCCCTGGTAGGTTTCGTTTCCCAGTGCCACCTGGAGGCTTGAGTCCTGACCTGCCCCTTACTATGCCTGCCACCAGAATCCAGTTGCTCCCACAAGATCTGTGGTGTACTTGCTGCATAGTAGGTACTTACAAACCTTGGACAAGCCTTCCTTTATGCTAAGAGATGAGGTTTTATTTTCCACAGTTCATCTCTTGTGAAGTCTGCCCTTCACTTTTTGTTACAGGGGGCCTGCTGCACACTCCCCTAGGTCAAGCTCCTCCAGCTGTTTGGCTAGCACAGATGTGAAAATGAAAACCTATTAGGGCTGACTTTATTCAAGGACCAAGTGCAATCTGCCCACTTCGACAGGGAGGGATTAAGTGAGTAGAGGAAAATAGCTGCTGCAGGAGGTGAGAGTGGAGCCTGAGGACAGGAGCATGTGCAGGGAATGTGAAGTGAAAATGCAGGGGAAAGTCTTGGCAGTCATGACAGAGATGATGACAAACATGGTGGACTTCTAGGAGAGCCAAATGCACAGGCACCCCTTCCTACCTTTGTGAACCCACATTCCTTCCTCTCCAAGTTCCATAGTCAAGGAGCAGTGAGTCTCAGCCAGTAAGGGCCCTGTCCTCAGCAAGGAGCTGCTGCTGCAGCTGAGGAAGAAGTGCTTCTCTCCAGCCAGGCAGTGCTATGTGGGGAGCCTTGAGCCTCTGTCTGGGTGAGGCTCATTAAGCAGCTGCAGGGCCCTGCTGCCACACAGCTTAGAGGGAACTTTGCTCCCACCCTGAACTCCTGTCCATGTTTCTTTGTGCTCCCTAAGTAAAAATGGATGATTTCTCAACAACAGTTGCTTTATTGCTTGTGCTGCGTGAGGGGAGGCAGTTACAGACAAGTACACCTTGTTTAGAGCAACACACACGACTGGCCATTCACAACACTTTTTTTCAAAGCTTATCTGATTTGCAGTGCACTTCAGTAAACTCTCCTTACTGCCCTGGTGTCTGGCTCCTGATTATTAGTGGCTCCCTCAGCCCTCCATTCTAGCAACCAATTTCTCCCTTTCACAGATATTATGGAGCATACAACAAGCTGTCACAGCTTGGGAATGTTGCTTTTAAGCTCTAACCTCAATAAACTGCAAAACCTCCCCTTTGAATATCCAAGAGCAAATTCTACCACCATTCTATACTTGCTCAGCCTGTAGTTGAACTGCTCCTTATTACAGTCCAGGCTGTCTGTTGACGGCTTCATGAGGCATGGGAGCAAGAGGTAGGTTGGGTCTCCAAGGATCTTTATTGGCATTTCAACACCTACGATGTTAATTTTCCTGTCTGGGGAAAAATGTTCCATTTTGCAGCTTTCTGAAGAGGCAGGAGTTCTTAAAGATGGTCACATCATGCACCCTTTCCAACCTTCCTATGCTGATGTCTGTGAAATGCCCCTGTGATCTAAGGGCACCTAGAACACCATCAAAAAGTGCTCCTTGCTATTTGTTCTCTTTGGCCGTCCCTCTGTCGCACCACCACAGTTAAGAAACTCTATCGTGGCAAAGTTCTCCACTGTATCCTGCGCATCAGAGGTTGGCAACCAACAGCGCACAAGCCAATTTTCCGTGGCACATGGGGTTGGAGCTCAGTTCCCCCCCCCACCTCCACCCCACTCCCAGTGCAGCAGTGAGACCATGCTGTGGCTTTAGCCTCAGCCAGGTAGTTGCAGGCTGGTACTCCCTGCTGGGCGGGGAGGTAGGAGATGTGTGTGCACGTCCCTGGGGCTGCCCCTGCCTGGCCTGGGTGTGCATCTCCCAGGAGTTAAGTGGTTAACACATGTACACATGAGCTACAGGCTCTGCTCTTTGCTCTAGGAGGGGCCAGGGGCTGGGCCAGCTCCATAGATTGGGGCTGGGTGGCTGGTCACACATGGGCACTGAGGTGGGGGGGGAGCAGGGAGCCCCTTCGCCAGTGACCCACTACACACAGACTCACAGGCTGCAGGTGAGGTGTGAGCCCTGGGCAAAATGGCTAGGCTGGGCAGAGAAGTGAGTCTGCCTCTTTCCTCAATCTGCTTATTAAGTTTGCAGATGATACCAAACTGGGAGGGGTTGTGACTGCTGTGGAGGATAGGGTCAGAATTCAAAATGATCTGGACAAATTGGAGAAATGGTCTGAGGAAAACAGGATGAAGTTTAATAAAGACAAATGCAAAGTGCTCCACTTAGGAAGGAACAATCAGTTTCACATACAGAGTGGGAAGTGACTGTCTAGGAAGGAGTTTGGCAGAAAGGGATCTAGGGGTCATAGTGGACCACGAGCTGAATATGAGTCAGCAATGTGATGCTGTTGCAAAGAAAGCAAACATGATTCTGGGATGCATTAACAGGTGTGTTGTGAGCAAGACACAAGAAGCCATTCTTCCGCTTTTCTCTGCGCTGGTTAGGCCTCAATTGGAGTACGGTGTCCAGTTCTGGGCACCATATTTCAAGAAAGAGGTGGAGAAATTGGAGAGGGTCCAGAGAAGAGCAACAAGAATGATTAAAGGTCTAGAGAACATGACCTATGAGGGAAGGCTGAAATAATTGGGTTTGTTTAGTTCAGAAGAGAGAAGACTGAGGAGGGACATGATAGCCGTTTTCAGGTATCTAAAAGGGTGTCACAAGGAGGAGGGAGAAAACGTGTTCATCTTGGCCTCTGAGGCTAGAACAAGCAGCAATGGGCTTAAACTGCAACAAGGGAGGTTTAGGTTGGACATTAGGAAAACGGTCCTAACTTTCAGGGTAGTCAAACACTGGAATAAATGGCCCTGGGAGGTTGTGGAATCTCCATCTGTGGAGATATTTAAGAGTAGGTTAGATAAATGTCTATCAGGGATGATCTAGACAGTATTTGGTCCTGCCATGAGGGCAGGGGACTGGACTCGACCTCTCGAGGTCCCTTCCAGTCCTAGTATTCTATGATTCCTCCTGGCCCCAACTTGCCCCAGTGCTGCTTCCAGGGGATGCGAGTCCCAGCACTGCAGTGAGTATGCTGAGGGGAAGAGGGATGTGGGAGGAGAAGCAGTGTGAAGGAGGGGGCAAGGGCTGCACTGAGGGGGGAAATGTTTCCTTTGGAGAAGCTGCACTTTACTCCCTACTCTTTTGCCTCCCTTCCCCCCATCACAGCAGGATCTTCTTTTCACCTTGTCAATGTGTGAATGAGAATTTCAACCCATTTGCACAATAATCAACCAGCCACAAGGGTTGTGATGTGCAGCTCTTTGGCTGCACTCCCACCCTCTCACCTTTTCTGCAGTACTCCCCTCACATCCTCAAACTCCCTCTGGTATCCCCACCCTACACCCTCTCCTGCCACCAAACTTGCTTCCAGATCCTACTCTTCTCACCCCCTTGTGCATCCCATCTCCTGCCCAGATTCAGCATCCCTAGCCCATGTGCTGGCAGCCCTGTCCCCCACACTGAACCTAAGGAGGTCCCCAAAATCCACTAACCCTGGAATCCCAGAAGAGTAAATCTGGCCTATGGGAAGTCCTGAACCTCAGTCCTCCCAGTCCCTTTCCCTCACCCCATGGGGCCGGAATGCCAGAAGAGTGAAGTGTCTCAGTTGGGGGCCACATCAGTGAAGACTGGAGGTTTTTGGAGTTTTTTTGCTTTTTGCTTGTGTGTTCCTCAACTGATTTTTCTGTGGGTCAGTGGCCCTGTCCCAAAAAAGGGTTCCACCCCCCTGCTGTAAATAAAGGAAACACCAAAACCTTTTCTATCGGACATAAATTAATATTTTACTTTATTTAAAATGAGGTTTGATCAACTAACCCGAGAAAGATAAAATGCGTAGTCTGTTTCATAATTTAAATTAAACCATTCTCCCTTGCTGCAGTACTAGCAAAATGGCTCAGGTGTAATTATGTAATTAATGGTGAATTTCTATTCGCAACTGGTGGGCTGCAGAAAAGTTTAATTGAGTCAGGTGGTCCACTGGGTGTGCGGTGGAGAGAACCGTTCTCCCCCTCCTGGGAGAGCAGCATAACCCAGCGCAGGAGGGTTAAATGTTGGCACAACACTTCAGAAAGGTTGCTGCCCCCTGCTGCACATTTCTCAGAGTCACTATCTTTCCTAGCAAAAGGATATTCACTGGCTACTTGCATCACAACATCTCTTCCCCATAGATTGCTATACAATAATTCCTTATTTAACACTATAGGTGCGTTTCTGAAAACATTTGTGCTAAGCAAAAATGTGCGATGTGGGGGTCAATTTTCCCATTAAAAATAATGGAAAAGGTGGGGTAGCGTTTCAGGTAGTGGTGGCAAAGTCAATTTTTTGTTGTTGCTGAGTCATCAACAGCAACATTAGATATCTAGCAACACAAGGTATCTAGCAACGCAAGTCACCGCAGTTCGTTAAAACACAAAGGTAAACACGTGAGTGAGCGGAGGAGCGCTGTGACTACATGTATTCATCCACTCATGCATATTACCACTGTTTTTACCAACTTATACCGCTGCACAAAGTAGTCTGCCACTTGATAATTTTTGTGTTTTTTCAGGACGGTCATGTTATTCGAAAAACGTTCCCTAAAAGAAATCATGCTGTTGTGAAAACATGTTACACAGGCATGTGTTAAAATGAGTACTTACTGTGCTCCAAATAGATTCCCAACTGACTGGCAGCTGTCTGGCATTGCAAACTTCCACAGGGCTATTGCCACTTGCTTCTCAACTATAAGAGCAGGTCTCATTCTGGTATTCTTGTGCTTCAGGGTGGAGGAAAGCAATTTGCAAACTTCCATGAAAGTGGCCTTAGGCATGTGAAAGTTGTACAGCTGCTGCTGCTGATCATCCCATACCTGCATAACTATGTGGTCCCACCAGTCTGTGTTTGTCCTATGACACCAGAACTAGTGTTCTTGTGTCAGTAGGATAAAATTCTGCCATCATCTGCCATTGGTCATCTCAAATGCTTCACAAAAGAATCTGACTATGGCCTGCCAAAGTTCTTCCTCATTCCAGTGGGCCCTGAATATGCTCTGGATATATAATATACAGTATATGATGCAAGCTGGTCAGTATGATTGCCATAGTATTTTGCTGCTGAACAGGTTCCATGCCTATCCTGCTATGGCATCTACATGCATAACCAGGGAAAAAAGGGTGCAAAAATATTGTTTCCTTTTGCTTTCAAGCAGGGTGGGAGAGAGGAGTGAATTATGGGACACAAACATGCAGCCAGAACTACACACAGCACTGGGTGCATAACCCAGAATGCAATGGGGCGACAGGAACTGTTAGTATGTCCCCAATAGGATGGCTATGTTGAACGCTTGCCCACAATGGGGACATGCACCTTCAATTTTACAAAATTGGTGCTAGAAAATTGACCTTAATAAATTCAACCTTGTCTCTCAGTGTAGACTAAGCCTCGGACATTACTCATAGAAGAAAAATTAGATTTTCATTTAAGAGTGATGCTGAAACCTGTTGGATCTGACCAATAAATACATTGTCAGCTAAAGTAAAAACGAATGTTAGTTTTAATGTTTAGCTACATTTATCTTGATTTCCCCTATAATAGCAAAATGTCATTCCATAGAATGGTAAGATGGGTAATATATTTTATTGGAACAACTTCCTCGACCACGGAATGCTATTTCAGGAAGGACTGCTAGGCCGAGATAGCGTTCACCTTTTGAGGAGGGGGAAGACCCTATTTGGATACAGACTGGCTAACCTAGTGAGGAGGGCTTTAAACTAGGTTCGACAGGGACAGGTAAGCAAAGCCCACAGGTAAGTGGAGAACATGGAGACCTGGGAGATGGGTCAGAAATGGGAGGGAGCATGGGTTATAATGGCAGAGAGAAAGGAGAGTCAGGGCAAAACGGGAAGGCAAGGTCAAATCAGGATCTTAGATGCCTATATAAAAATGTGAGAATTATGGGTAATAAGCAGGAAGAACTGGAAGTGCTAATCAAGAAGTATAATAATGACATTGTTGGCATCACAGAAACTTGGTGGGATAATACACACGATTGGAATATTTGTATGGAAGGGTACAGCTTGCTCAGGAAGGATAGACAGGGGAAAAAGGGAGGAGGTGTTGCCTTATACATTAAAAATGAACACACTTGGAGTCAGGTGGAGATGGACATAGGAGACGGAAGTGTTGAGAGTCTCTGGGTTAGGCTAAAAGGGGTTAAAAACAAGGGTGATGTCATGCCAGGAGTCTACTACAGGCCACCTACCCAGGTGGAAGAAGTGGATGAGGCTTTTTTTAAACAACTAACAAAATCGTCCAAAGCCCAAGATTTGGTGGTGATGGGGGACTTCAACTATCCAGATATATATTGGGAAAATAACACAGAGAGGCACAGACTATCCAATAAGTTCTTGGACTGCATTGGAGACTTTATTTCAGAAGGTTGAAAAAGCTACTAAGGGGGAAGCTGTTCTAGATTTGATCCTAACAAATAGGGAGGAACTGGTTGAGAATTTGAAAGTGGAAGGCAGCTTGGGTGAAAGTGATCATGAAATCATCACGTTCACAATTCTAAGGAAGGGTAGAAGGGAGAACAGCAAAATAGAGACAATGGATTTCAGGAAGGTGGATTTTGGTAAGCTCAGAGAGGAATTCCATGGGAATCAAGACTGAGGGGAAAAACAACTGAGGACACTTGGCAATTTTTCAAAGGGACATTGTTAAGGACTCAAAAGCAAGCTATTCCGCTGCATCGGAAAGAGAGAAAATATGGCAAAAGACCGCCTTGGCTTAACAATGAGATCTTGCATCATCTAAAAATAAAAAAGGAGTCATATAAAAAATGGAAAGTAGGACAAATTACAAAGAATGAATATAGGCAAACAGCACAGGAATGCAGGGGCAAGATTAGAAAGGAAAAGGCACAAAATGAGCACAAACTAGCTATGGGAATAAAGGGAAACAAGAAGACATTTTATAAATACATTTGAAGTAAGAGGAAGACTAAGGAAAGGGTAGACCCACTGGTCAGTGAGGAGCAAGAAACAGTAACAGGAAACATGGAAATGGCAGAGATTCTTAATGGCTTCTTTGTTTCAGTCTTCATCGAGAAGTCTGAAGGAATGCCTAACATAGTGAATGCTAGTGGGAAGGGGGGAGGTTTGGAAGATAAAATAAAAAAAGAACAAGTTAAAAATCACCTAGAAAAGTTAGATGCCTGCAAGTCACCAGGGCCTGATGAAATGCATCCTAGAATACTCAAGGAGCTGATAGAGGAGGTATCTGAGCCTCTAGCTATCCTTCTTGGAAAACCATGGGAGACAGGAGAGATTCCAGAAGACTGGAAAAGGGCAAATATAGTGCCCATTTATAAAAAGGGAAATAAGAACAACCCAGGAAACTACAGACCAGTTAGTTTAACTTCTGTGCCAGGGAAGATAATGGAGCAAGTAATTAAGGCAATCATCTGTAAACACTTGGAATGTGGCAAGGTGATAGAGAACAACCAGCATGGATTTGTAAAGAATAAATCATGTCAAACCAATCTGATAGCTTTCTTTGATAGGATAATGAGTCTTGTGGATAAGGGAGAAGCGGTGGATGTGGTATACCTAGACTTTAGTAAGGCGTTTGATACGGTCTCGCATTATATTCTTATCAATAAACTAGGCAAATACAACTTAGATGGGGCTACTATAAGGTGGGTGCATAACTGGCTGGATAACCATACTCAGAGAGTAGTTATTAATGGTTCACAATCCTGCTGGAAAGGTATAACAAGTGGGGTTCCGCAGGGGTCTGTTTTGGGACCAGTTCTGTTCAATATCTTCATCAACGATTTAGATATTGGCATAGAAAGTATGCTTATTAAGTTTGCAGATGACACCAAACTGGGAGAGGTTGTGACTGCTCTGGAGGATAGGGTCATAATTCAAAATCAACTGGGCAAACTGGAGAAATGGTCTAAGGTAAACAGGATGAAGTTTAATAAAGACAAATGCAAAGTGCTCCACTTAGGAAGGAACAATCAGTTTCACACATACAGAATGGGAAGCAACTGTCTAGGAAGGAGTACGGCAGAAAGAGATCTAGGGGTTATAGTGGACACCAAACTGAATCAGAGTCAGCAGTGTGATGCTGTTGCAAAAAAAGCAAACATGATTCTGGAATGCATTAACAGGTATGTTGTGAGCAAGACGCGAGAAGTCATTCTTCCGCTTTAATCTGCACTGGTTAGGCCTCAGTTGGAGTATTGTGTTCAGTTCTGGGCACTGTATTTCAAGAAAGATGTGGAGAAATTGGAGAGGGTCCAGAGAAGAGCAACAAGAATGATTAAAGGTCTAGAGAACATGACCTATGAAAGAAGGCTGAAAGAACTGGATTTGTTTAGTTTAGAAAAGAGAAGACTGAGGAGGGACATGATAGCCGTTTTCAGGTATCTAAAAGGGTGTCATAGCGAGAATCACAGGTCCGATGATGCATACCCAAGGGGGGAAGGACAGAACCAGCTGGACAGTTTTAGCAAATAAAGGATATTTATTTATGACAGTGATGAATTTATAGTATTTATTATTTATTCTATGATTTCTAGTTAAACGTGTCAGAGGTATAAGGATGGGAATGGCAAGGGTAATAGTCTCTATTCTAACAATATCCAGCTACACTAATTAAGTAAGAGTGATAACTACAAACTCTATGTACTACCCAAAACAACTCGAACACTAAGCTTATACAACAAAGAAAATCAAATCATAAATACCAACTTACACAGCACACGGAACATTTCACAGATATCGGTTCTGTTGTGAAGGCCTTGGTTACGCCCAAGAGTCGGGGGAGGTGGCTGGTCGGTTGATCAGGCCAGCAGCGCTTTGAAGTATACGGGAAGGCATATGCACGGTGGTACGTGTGTTGCGAAGACCTCCTAGAGCGAACTGTGCGATGGGTATTTATCCCCAAATCTGCACATCGCTTTCCCGTGCTTGCATATTACCATATATGGCCCAATGGTCACCAAGTGGGGGGTCTGTGTCCCAGGGGTTGGGCCGAAACTGTGCAGGTTTCATGAGACCAGGTAAGCCCCGCAGTTCTCATGCCAAGGTGACGGGTGGGAGAGTCTGAGGCTATTTTCCCCTTTTCACATCTTCCCTTTTTCTAAAGGCAATGGTATGCAGGAAGGGTATGGCCGGTTTCTCCCAAGGAGTACTGCAGCCTACTATAGCAAGAGCAGCCTGGCCAAACTTTTTTACTGGGGGAGTAGGCTTTTTTCTAACAGTGTGTTGTGAGCAAGACACGAGAAGTCATTCTTCTGCTTTACTCTGCACTGGTTAGGCCTCAGTTGAAGTATTGTGTCCAGTTCTGGGCACCGTATTTCAAGAAAGATGTGGAGAAATCTGAGAGGGTTCAGAGAAGAGCAACAAAAATGATTAAAGGTCTAGAAAACATGATCTATGAAGGAAGGCTGAAAGAATTGGGTTTGTTTAGTTTAGAAAAGAGAAGACTGAGGAGGGACATGATAGCCGTTTTCAGGTATCTAAAAGGGTGTCATAAGGAGGAGGGAGAAAATGTGTTCGTCTTGGCCTCTGAGGCTCGAACAAGAAGCAATGGACTTAAACTGCAGCAAGGGAGGTTTAGGTTGGACATTAGGAAAAATTCCTAACTGTCAGGGTAGTCAAACACTGGAATAAGTTTCCCAGGGAGGTTGTAGAATCCCCATCTGTGGAGATATTTAAGAGTAGGTTAGATAAATGTCTATCAGGGATGGTCTAGACAGCATTTGGTCCTGCCATGGGGGCAGGGGACTGCACTCGATGACCTCTCCAAGTCCCTTCCAGTCCTAGTATTCTATGATTATACTATGATTATAACTTCTGTTGGTGTGAGAGAGAAGCATTTGGGCTCTGGTAAACATACCCATCAAAAGTTTCAGAAGGGTGCCTGTGTTAGTCTGTAACTGGAAAAACTTAAAAAACAACAAATAATCTTGCAGCATCTTAAAGACTAACAAATAAAATAAGTGGTGTCATGAGCTTTTGTGGGCACAGCCCACTTCTTCAGATGAATGAAGTTTAAGGGGTCTAGTTTTCAAATAAATAGCACAGAGAGGGAATGGGGAGGGAGAGAAGAGGGAAAAAAGGGGAAAGAAATTGTCAAAGTGTCCATGCTAAATGAAGCTGATAAGAATACTTAATACCCACTCTAAGAACCCTTTGTTTGTTTTTTAAGTCATTAAGGTGTGAAATGTAGCGGACCATGTAAGAGACTTTTGTAGTAGGAATCAAACTTGTAAATGAGATTAAGTTCTGTAGGTTCTGTGTGGATTTGGCTTCTGAACTGAGTTTGAAATAATACAATGACTTTGAGATCCATTAATAAGTGCCCAGGCAAGTTTGCTGAGGTCTGTGGGCAGGCCTAGCACCAGAGTGGCAGTGCTGAAGGCTGGCTGTCCCTGACCCCACCCTTTCTACTTTAGACCCTGCTCTTTTAGAGGCATAGAGCCAGCCTCCCCTTCACACACCTTGCTCAGGAGCCTGCAGAAGCTGCCCCCTCCCTGATAATAAACCATAAATTCAGTGTGTCTGTCTATTCCATGATTTTTACTGTCAAGCAAAGTTACAAATTTAAGCTACTAGGCTCATCTTTTGAAAATGTTGAGCAGGTTTGTTTTGAGGATGAGGACTGATAAGGCAGGAGAGTGATCACTTTGAAACGTGTTCACCCACAGGTGATAGCGGGTGCTTTTGATCTTACTATTTTCATATGACAGCATAGCAACTGTCTGGTTTCATCCCCATATTTGTTAGTGGGGGCCCTTTGTGCACTGTATGCAATAAACAGAATTAGTATTACCATATTAGGTATTGCTTTTTTTAGAGTATTACTGAATTTTTGCCTATATGCTACAGTTTAAACTGTATTAAAACTTGTTTTATCCCTCACTGCTAGGAAAACATCCCTTCACATCATACTGTTTTTCTACCTGATAAAGGCTGTGTAGCTCCTGATCAAAGTTGTGGCTTTTTTTATACAGCTATGAATGTTTTCCCTCCTTCCCTTCATGTTCAGACTGAGCATACTGCCTCTAGAGATGAATAGAATGTCCAAGGCTTGTTTTGCCTCCCATTAGCATCCAACACAAGGGTAACAGAAGAATCCATGTTGGAGCAATCCAGCATCTATCTGCTGTGTCCACAACCAAATTAAGCTTAAATTGGAAACGTAAATTCCAAAGGCCAGGTTATTTTCAGGCTAAGCTTTAATTTACAAGTGTTTAGCAGGAATCCTGACAAAAACTGCTCATGTAAGCCTGTCAAAGAGAAAGAACTTGCTGACATGCTATGAACACAACCTAATCTCCCCTAGAAAGTACATTACAGCCCAAACTATAGAATATTTTGGAAACACCACATCTACTGCAAAATATCTTTTTAAAACATGCTATTTCTGTAGTGCAATATGAGTGAGGAAAAGATCTTCAGCTGTAGCCATCTCCTGTATGTGAAATTTCTCACAGATTTTTTGAAGTCTTGGGGTATATAGATGCTAATTTGAGTGGACGATTCCTCTTGCTTAAATGGGAAGAAATTGAGATGCATGCATTTTTAACTAGATGTCCCTGAAGGTAAAACAGTCATTGTGAGGCAGCAGAGATGATTCATCACGTAATTCTCAACACGGATGAGCTACTTAGACTTGCCACATGTGACACAAACACTTGGTATTAAATAAATTGCACTTTTATTTTAAAATAAGTATTGCTTGTATTGCACATAAGAGGCTCCCATAGGGTTTCTAAAAAGTGGCTGCATTAACCTGCTAGAGAGAAACTGTTCAGCAAGATGCATCATATCTGCACTGAATACCTTGAGTAGACTATAATAAATGATGCAAAAAATTTTCCATGATCATAAATCCAATCGGGGGAGACCACACAATGGGTTTCCAAACAGCTGCTTTACACAGTGGTCATTCTAATAAAGGAGCAGCAGAATAATATATGTACATAGTTGCTTGAAGCTACTCAGAGAGGAATGGTTAATAGAGCTGTTGATTTGTAATTATAATTACAACTCATCAATATGGAACTTTGATTTTTATCCTGTGTGAATCTGCTAGTCTGTTCTGATTTAACTTCACTCTGCCTTTGAGAGAAGTAACCATTTCTATCTTTTCCATGTTAATTCAGTAGTGAACAAGGCCAATAAATCAGAGCCGACAGTACAGCATTTAGGTGCTAGAATAAAACTATGAGCAATAAAAACTGTCAGTGTATGGACAGGAATTTGGCTGAGATTTACGATCAGGAACAAAACTTACACAACCATCTACCACAAACTAATATTGATAAAGCACTTTGAAATCTTCATATGAAGGGCATCAAAAGCATACAAAGGCATTAAATCAATTATTAAGAATAAAATCAATGCAGGAATAAAAATGTACTATTTTTTTTTAAATAAACTATTGGTAATAAGTGTAAAGATTTTAATAAGCTCTTCTACAGTCTCAGTGGTCTAGATTGTCATAATATCACACAGCGTTTCCTCTTTTTTCGGCGCTTAGCTTTTTTCATGGCACTCAGTGCAATGTTTGTTGCTTCTTTAAAAACATCCTCTACGTTTTCTCGATATTTGGCTGAGCACTCCAGATAAGCTTCTCCCTTTATCTGCTGACAAGTTGCTTCACCCTAGAAGAAAGGAATGTAGTAAATGTAAGTATTATTGGAGTTTAAAATGGGAAAAAGGGAATAATTCTGAAGAGGCCTCATACAGTGGACTCAGCCAAAAGATGCCAGATGCTTTTGTTTGTAGAATTAAGGAATAGGTGGTATTACTCCAAAGCCTTACTGTAATACAAATATTTAATAAGGGTAAATAGAAGGGCTCCACTTAGAACTTTTCTGATTTTTAAAAATTAATCTAAGAGCTAGCTTGGATGCGCAATGCAGCGGAGACTCTTAGGTGTGTAGGTTTTACCCACCTTGTTGTGTTAAAGCCCACATTTTTTCAAGTTTAGCTTCTAAACAGAACTTCCAAAACCCATACTTGAACATTGACATTAGCAATAAGGTATGTATCCAGTCTGTCAGGACCCATATTTGAAAGTTGGGTCCATAGTATGATCTTCCTACAGTATAATCAAATTGACCTGACCACAATTATACATGTAATTTCTCTACTTTTCAGAAGCAAGCAGGCTCCCGTGGTGGAAGATCAGTGTTTGAATCTCAAATTCAGGTCTTGGCATTGGAAACTTCTTATGTAGCATGAGTGGCCTCTTCTGCATGAGCCAAGAATAGTGTGGGTGATTTCAGAAGATGACTCAACCAGACAGATGAGTCAGTTTAAGGTATGGCATTTAATAAAGAAGTGGAAATGGATCATAATACACAAGGCATCTTGAAGTGCACTGCTCTTAGGAGTGATTTTCTTAGGAGTTTTCATAAATGTCTACAATATCTTATGGGCATAACAGTTTCAAGGCTGTTGGCAGCACCTAAGCTGAACTTATTAATAAAATGTTACAGTCTTATGCCTGACATTGTCAAACAGAATCATTACATGCAATCTGAGACAATATGCAGAATTTCACAAAGTCACACAGATATTTTTGTTTCTGACTTACTGGAAATAACATCATAATTTCTGACACTGATGCAGCAATAGTACTCTTTCATAGTCTATAACATTCATTAGTTCTCCTTTTTTAATATTGCAAAATTTGGTACACATGAAGCTGTTGTTGCCTAAAGCTGTATACAGAATACTCAAATTTTGCTGCTGTGTCAATGACCTGTAATGGGAGGGATGACTACATGTTACAGGAAAGAACAAGGAGGCAGCAGAAGGCTCCAGCTTCATTTCTATAGAAGCTTCCTGTACAAAAAGGAACAAGTCACTCCATTTTTGACTAACTTTCCCCATCTGTAAAGTGTGAGCCTTGGTTAATTGCGTAAAGTATTGCCTGCTAGGTAAATTTTGCATCACTAAGCAACAGTAACGTTTGAGGTGAGATGTTCCTTTTTGAGTCAAAATTTCATATCCCCTTAGATTAGTCATGGCAGCGCTTACTAGTCATGAGTAATAATACCACATTACAGGAAATTTGCTTATCGTTCATGCAAAGGACAAAACTCTCAAATGCAATCCTCTGTACCTGGTTATATGTGATTGGTTCCTGCTGAGAAGACCTGAGCTTACGTAAATATTCTTTGTCTTTTCGAAGGTCTGTTTTGCAGCCAATAAGTATTAGAGGGACTCCCCGGCAAAAGTGACTTACTTCAGGGTACCACTGATGGTGGAAAACAAAACATTTAGGTAAACTTTTTTAAAAAATCAAAATGACAATGCCTAGGAAAAAATGATCATTCAATTTACAACAAAACTGTAGAAAGTATCCAATGACTGGATCAGAGTAGGATATTCTTTGAGTATTTCTAGATATGCCATAACCTAATCTGTAAATGCACGAGGCCCCTCTTTTTCTTAAAGTATTCAGAGGTAAACTGTTCTCTGCTCATGGAGGGCTAACTCTGCATGGATCTTCCTATATCTCCTTCACATACAGGCTACGTCTAGACTGGCATGATTTTCCGCAAATGCTTTTAATGCTTTTAATGCTTTTTAAAAGCATTTTCGGAAAAGAGCGTCTAGATTGGCACGGATGCTTTTCCGCAAAAGTCCTTTTTGCGAAAAAGCGTCTCTGGCCAATCTAGACGCACTTTTGCGCAAAAAAGCCCCAATTGCCATTTTCGTGATCGGGGCTTTTTTGCGGAAAACAAATCTCAGCTGTCTACACTGGCCCTTTTGCGCAAAAGTTTTGCGCAAAAGGGACTTTTGCCCGAATGGGAGCAGCATAGTATTTCCGCAAAAAGCACTGATTTCTTACAGTAGGAAGTCAGTGCTTTTGCGGAAATTCAAGCAGCCAGTGTAGACAGCTGGCAAGTTTTTCCGGAAAAGCAGCTGATTTTCCGGAAAAACTGGCCAGTCTAGACACAGCCACATTGTGTTTTAATACATGAATGCAGGTTTGAGACAGAGCAGTTTAGAAAAATGGCAGTTTCTTCAGGGGATGATCTTGCATTCCTTAATCACCCCCAGATTGTTCACTGACCCTAGTGTAATCCAGAATAAATCCTCTGAAGTCAGATTCAAGATCAGAATCCAGACTAGTCTTACTTAGGGCAGGTCTACTATACTAGGAGATTAGTTCAAATTTAGATTCGCAACTCCAGCTAGGTTAATTGCATAGCTGGAATCCATGTGTCTTGATTCAAACTTTGGCACTGCCCCCACAGTAAGAAGTGGATAGGAGAAATGCTCCCGCTGACTTCCCTTATTCCTTGTGATGACTAGAAGTACTGGCACCAATGGTGTGCCCTCAGCATTTGATTTAGTGGATCTTTACTAGATTCACTAAATTGAGCACCAGAAGATTGACCTCTGAAGCATCAATCTGTGGGTGAGTATAGATGTGGCCTTAGTTTATTTTTATCTGGTTTTAGTCTTAAACTTTTACTTTATAGTATCACAAAGACTGAGCAGAAATACTACATTCAAAGATGTAAAGAGGTGCCTACACTTACATGTCACTTATACCCAGGGCTCGACAAACCGCTGAATCTACTCGCCCGTGGCGAGCAGATTTCAGCAGGTTGCTCCGTGCGCCCCATTCGCTGGTGCTTTGCGCATGCACAGTGCCAATCTGGTGCATGCACGGTGCAGGACTGGCGAGTAGCTCTCGCCGGGGTTTGTCAAGCCCTGCTGATACCTAAAACCATACAACACTAATTTTAGAATCAAATTCACCTCCTTCATACACAAACCTGGTGTTATTTCACTATTTATTAATGATTTCAGAACTGCTTAGAAAACAAGTTGTAAAAAAATCAAACCCTTTAAAGGAGTGAAAGGGCTAGATCATCATATATTCTAAAACAGATGGGCTGTGTCTACACTGGCATGAATTTCCAGAAATGCTTAAAACGGAATACTATTCCATTTTCAGTTTTTCCGGAAAAGGAGCATCTACATTGGCAGGCTGCTTTTCCGGAAAAGCCCCTTTTCCGGAAAAGCATCTGTGGCCAATGTAGACGCGCTTTTCCGGAAAAGAGCCCCGATTGCCATTTTCACCATCAGGGCTTTTTTCCGGAAAAGACTACTGGGCTGTCTACACTGGCCCTTTTCCAGAACAGTGTTCTGGAATAAGGACTTATGCCCGAGCAGGAGCAGAATAGTTTTTCTGGAATAGCGGCTGATTTTATACAGTAGAGCATCGTTGCTTTTCCGGAAATTCAAGGGCCAGTGTAGACAGCTCGCAGCTTATTCCGGAAAAGCGGCTGATTTTCCGGAATAAATGGCCCAGTGTAGACACAGCCATGGAGTGGATTGCTGCTTAGAGAGATTAGACAGACACTGATAGTTATTTCACCAAGAGGGGGTTTTTTTTGTTTGTTTAATAATGTTTAATATCTTTTAAAAATAGGAATTTTGTTCTAGTTTATACATATTGTGGCAGCAGGAACAGCTGCATACATTAACAATGTTGCTGAAGTCAACAAAGTGAACAGGAAGAGTGTGGAACTCTTAGAGAAATAGAGAAAATTGGTTTTTACAGAATTTATAGAAGTCAGTGATGGAATTATGGATTTTAACTAACAAAGGAAGATTTATGATCAGGAGGAAATTCACTGTTGGAGTACAATCACTTTCAGGTGCTATAGGTCTCATTTTGAGCCTTAAGAACACAAAAGTGGTGTTTCTTTACTATCTTTAGGCCAACATGTCTATCAATCACAGAACTGAAACTAAATTATAGTAAAAAATTTCTTAGTAACTCGAGCAATGGAATTGAATTTAAAATTTCTGCTTTCCTGATTTGTGTCCTAGTCAGCCTTGCAGCAGGGAGTCATGAATAGGACTACTTGTTGTTAAAAGCCAAGTGTAGGAGTTCTTTGGGAAAACAACAGCAGAACAAATATATATGAATAAAAAGATGCAGAGAAGATAAGCTTTACATGAAGTACTCATGGAGAATTAGATTAAACTCTTCTGGTTTCTCAGTATTTTTTATACTGAAACAAAGAGGACCATAAACCCAGTCCCAAAATCTGAACACCCATAAATATTGGAGAAACTCTTATTCAGATCGCTGTCTGTCTTAGGCCCATTGCTAGATGAGTGATATATGAACAGTGCATATATTAATTATAATCTTGGGGAGTGGAGATGCTAAAAGCTTTGTTCCAAATCAGTCATGTCAGCCATATAGCCAAGTAATTTAACATGAATGAGTCACGTGATTTTGAAGGTCTCTTACCTTAATTAAAACATTGTCATAGCTAGTAGGGTTCATAACATCATAACAAATTAAGACCAAGTTTGTATTCTGGTATGAAAGTGGTCGTAGCCGATCATAATCTTCCTGCCCTGGAAAAGAAGATAAATGCTTTGAATAAAAGAAACCTCATTCTTTACAGTATTACAATATAGATATTTTAAAATGCATTCCCATTGACCATGGTATCAATTTTGTCTTAAAAACACTAATTATATAGCTTGCAAATGTTGTATATAAATCATTGGCCTTAATAAGATGAGCTCCTTGTTTGAAAACGGACAAGACGATATATTTAAGAGCAACAAGTTGATAATAAAAAGGTCTATAAAAATGGAATCCTTGTGAAATCTCAATATAGAAGAAAAAGATTTTTCCCAAAATGTTTAATATTTTGAAAATTGATATGAAGTGGGAAACAAATATGCTGCAGGATCTGAAACATGAAGACTGGATTGTCTTTATTAGTAGAAACACAAACACCATGAGTCTAGGCTGGTAACCAATTACTGATTAAAAAGTATCACAGAATCCTGGAACTGGAAGAGACCTTGAGAGTCCAGTCCCCTGGCCTCACAGCAGGACCAAGCACCGTCCAGATCATCCCTGTCAGGTGTCTGTTTAATCTACTCTTAAATATCTCCAGCGATGGAGATTCCACAACCCCTCTAGGCAATTTATTCCAGTGTTTTAACCACCCTGACAGGTAGGAAGTTTTTGCTGATGTCCAACCTAAACCTCCCTTGCTGCAGTTTAAGCCCATTGCTTCTTGTTCTGTCATCAGAGGCCAAGGAGAAAAATCCCTCTCCCCTCCATGACAGCCTGTTGGGCATTTCTCTCTCTCTCTCTCACCCCCCTTCCCTCCCCAGCCTGTGCCAAGCTGGGGCTTTCCAGGTCCCCACCATGGAGCTCCGGGGAGGGGGGGAAAGAGGGAGAGATGACAAAGGGGGAGACGAGCATGGTGGGCACAGAGCAGGGCTGGGCTGTGCTTGGGTTGGACCCCGGCCCCTCCCACAATGCACCAGGACAGCGGAACTGGCCTGTCTTGCTGACATACAAGGTTCAACAGAGGACAGATAACAGGCCCACTTTTTGCAAGATGTGAATACAGCATTATGAAAAGGCCTAAATAACAAACTAATTTCTTTCTGATAACAGTGAACAGAGGTCATGAGGATGACAATTGCCATCCCTCAGATGGATTGTGATTCATTAATAAGCAGATAGCCTCAAAAGCTACACAGTGCAGCATGCCCACTTCTAAACAGTATTATCATCAGCTGACAGCTGATTTTACAAGACACACAGCAACATGTGCCAGTCTTAACTGATCTCTGAAATGGGCCTTAACAGAGCTGTTGATGCCACCTGGAATATTTTTTAAAATGTCCTTTTAGGAATTCGACACGTAGGGTACGTCTACACTTTGTTCCTCTCTTTCTCTCTCTCTTGGAATGCAAACGCAGACACCTGAAATTGCAAATGAAGCTGGGATTTAAATATCCTGTGCTTCATTTGCATAATTGTGTTATGGTGCTATATCGAAATAGTGCTATTTTGAGAGAAAAAATGGGTTTATTTTGAGTTAATACCTTACCTCGAAATAACCCTTACTCTTCAAAAAATGAGGTTTAAGGGTTATTTTGAGGGAAGGGTTTTATCTTGAAATAATCCCGTTTTTCTCTCGAAATAGCATTATTTCGAAATAGTGCCATAATGGGATTATGCAAATGAAGTGCAGATATTTAAATGCCCGCTTCATTTGCAATTTCAGGTGTCTGCATTTGCATTCTTCTCTCTCTCTCTCTCGAGAGAGGAATGAAGTGTAAACATAGCTGTAGGGAATTCATTTTACTATTCACACACATTCACATGAGAAATCTGGTCTGCTTGTATTTATGATATATTCATCACCTTTAAATCAGAGCACTGTGATGTCACAACGAGCAAGTGGCTTGAGGTGGCCAATCAGCATCAGAGGCAGTTGCACCAAGAAATCAAAGATACTGTTTCATCAAAGGCCAGTGTTTCAATGGGATGTTTTTTAGTGTTTTCCAGAAGGCATCAGCAGATGTTTAAGCAGACAGCAAAGACTTGGGTGACTGCTTGAGTGCTGTCCATGTGTCAGGTATGTCAGCAGGAAGTTCTTACTTCCCAAATAGTGATCCAGGAATGTTAATTCTTTTTGGATTATCATTTTCATATATTTACTGAACACCATGGGTGTCTGATACCTCTATATTTTTGTATAATAATTCCTGCCCAAATAAGATCACAAATAAAATCTTTGCATCAGTATTATATATACAGTATTCCTTTGCTAACAGTTGCAATATAATAACTGTTGATTGTGAAGATGAAGCCATATATAATATACGGCTGTTGTATCACAATATTCCAAACAATGCTTTTGCACTATTGTACTCAAAATGCTTGACTTCAAAGTATGGTGCTATAACAAAGAGCATAGGTACAAAAAGAATAATATTGCTTTCAAATCTCTCTGAATATTTAACTCATGCTGGTAACAGGATTCCTTAGTAAATAACCTATTATTCAGGTTACCACAACTATTTGCATAAAGGATGATTGGTCAGGACCCAATTCTGTGTGGTGCCAAGAGCCTTTTATTTCAGTGGATGTAAGAGCAATTAGTGTTTCAAAAGAGACACTAAACACAGTACAGAATTGGGCCCTTAAATTATTAATCCCAAAATAAGATAATTAAGGAATTTTTTTGTGCTCATCAGTGTGTATACAACATTCAGTAACTATTTCTAATCCTTCTCATTTTCTGAAATCCACCTAGTTGTTTGCATCAGATTTTCCAGTTTTTTTGATAATGTAATACTTTACTTAAGTGATCATCTAAAATTGTATTAAACGTCAGGAGAGGGGCAAAAAGTAAAACAGTTCTAAAGCAATATGGCTAGGATGTGTTTGTACATGTGCTCATGTGCTTTTTTCACTCATATGTTATTGTTTTTAGAATCCACAAAGGCAACTGTATGCAATCAAGTAATCCTCTAGCATCCATTTACAAAATTATCAAGCCTAACCACTACAGCATCTCAATTAGTTTGCTGCTACTTTGCCATAATAGTGGTAATTTGTGAAATAGATTAATGGATGTTCCATTTTACTAAGTCATGATGACCTGGTCCAAGTTGGAACAGAGCAGAAATACTTAGTCTGATGACATGCTAGAGATCTCAAAAGAGCTTCTTTTGATGGGAGTAAGTCTACACTGGTTGAAATAAGCTTCGCAATTTGAGCAACATAAATTGCATATCTTATTTCAATGTTATTTTGAAATTTTGACGTTGTCTACACAGCACATATTTTGAAATAAATCACTATTCCAGAACATCCCTTACTCCTCATTGAATGAGGTTTACAGGGACGTCGGAATAGCAAGCCCAATATATTTCAAAATAATGGGTGAGCTCAAAAGACGTGGAATAGTTGCACTGCTGTGTAGACATAGCCATGATGTAAAAGAAACAGATGTGCCATAATGAGAAACAAAATGGATAGATGTGACATCACATGGTTTCATCTTCACAATCAAAGTTGTGGATGATGGGTTGGGGAGAACCGGGCATTTATTTTTAGAAATAAAAATAGAAAACAACATGGTTTATGGAAATGTAGCATGATCTGATTCTGGGGAGTGCATATTTGTTATTCATCTGTACAGAAATTAACAGCTACAGAGTTGGTTATTAAAAATCATTCTGGGTTATAATTTTAGCCAGCTCAAGTTGATCTTTTTAAACACTGGAGGATGGACACTTTCAAGCTCTCTCTGTTGCAAACAGACACTTGCTTTGTGGCAGATGTATAAATAGAATAGTGCAACAGGAAATGGTTGCCTGTATATGAAGTCCTATTGTCTGAGTTAATGTACATTATCTTTTCTTGTAAAAAACAAACAACAAAACCTGTGTGAAGGCAGGCATGCTGGAACAAAAGGTTTGTTTATTCTGCAATTGCAGGACCATATCTGAGCTAGCTTTAATTGAGCTGCTAGATAAAGACAAGTCCTGGAGTAGTGAAGATATAGCAGTACGTGCTTCAGCACACAGTAGCGCTACAAACAGTTGATCAGGATTCTCAGTAGGCTTGTACAGGTTTATCTTAGGTATGTCTACTTAATCTGAAATTACATGATATATCCCAAATGTTTTTGCAATTAATTGCCAGAAAGTAGTTGGGGGTAGAGGCCAGAGATGTGCATATTGTAACTACACTGCTGGATGATTTCCATCCCCTCCAGCCAGAATAAGAGTGAAGGAAAAGATTGGGCCATAGAGGACTCTGGGAAGAACAGCAACCCAAATCAATACCTAGCTAATAGAGAGCACTGATACACAGAGTGACCAATCAAAACAATCTACATTGGGGAAGTAGAGTGGATCAGGCTTAGGAAAGATCCAGCATGTACAGAAAGATAAAGCAAATCATGAAATTTTTTCTAGACAGGATTCATTTCAACCCTTCCCTGGCATCACCAGCTCCTTGGTTTAGTTGGTTACTATAGCATCAGACCGCCCAGGGCTGGACGGAGGCATGGGCAAGCTGGGCAGCTGCCCAGGGCACTAACTGATGGGGGGGGGTGCCTGATAGCAGCTGTAAGGGGTGCGTGGCTGCGGGGCCCTACGTGGCCTGGCGCATGTGCCAGCAGCAACAGCCAGGCCGGACTGAACCGCACTTGCACCGTGCGCCCTAGGGGCGGGCACGGGCTGCACGTCAGCAGCTGTAGCCAGGCCGCACATGCACCATGAGCACTGGGGGTGGGCCCTGGCTGCGTGCCAGCGGCTGTAGCTGGGCTGTGCATGCGCCGTGCGCAGACCTGCGCACCCTCGGGGGGTGGGCCTGCTCTCCATGGGCAGGCCCGCGCATGCGTCGTGCACCCAGGGGCGGTGCTGCACGCCTGTGCCACCAGAATACCTCGGGCTGGCCCTGAGATCGCCTGGTGTTGCAAAGCCCAGTAATTTCATAATTTAAATCTTGTCAGACAAAAATATGAGATTGCAACCTAACTAACATTTTAAAATATTATGGAAATGTTATTTAACAAAACTTTTAAAAACCTGACATTTGCGGAACAGGGAAAGAACTTCCAATGTGCTTCATCCAACTCTGGATGGCAGCTTCCACTTGCATAACCAATCCCCTTTCATTCCTGGGTCCCCCTAATGAGATGGTCAACAAAAGGGCTAATTACATGTCAGTTGCGGTGGCAGTCTATGTAACACGGACAACTGTCTACTAGGAAGTGATATAAAATCTCTTAATCAGGCTAATGAATACCTATCAGATGATTATGAATTTCAATTTGTTTGCTATGCCTCAGGTTTGACAGGAAGCTATTACAGTAAATAACATTTTGAGAGGCTGGACCATTGTACCTTTAATTAATCTGGGTCCAGTTAGATCCAAAAAGTAAGCCTTTTTTCTTTCTCTCAAACATAGTACTAAAATTGTCAAAATGGTAGAGGCATCAAGTTTTCATCATTCTGTCTCTCTCAAAAAAATCCAAAACCTTCTCAAAGATGTACCCTTTCATAGCTTTCACCCTGATGATGACATGCAAGATTAGATGTGTGAGAACACCCTAGTCTCAGTAAGGTTACCCAGGCTGTGGTCAGAATTTCCTCACTGTGGATTTAAAACTAAAATTGCACAAGATGAGATAGAACTGAAGGGGCCATTGAGCTCAGACACAAAACCTTTGATTTTCTGTTTTCAGTCTGTTTTGATTCTCCTCTCTCTATTATGTCAAAAGTGTTGTATGAACAGTTCATTAAGGTTCTTTTTAAATATTTAATTTTTTTCTTTCAAAATTTTCGAACTCTCTTCCCACAGTATGGTAAAATAACTGCTACTTAGCAGTATTTTCCTTCCGCTTTGTGCCCAGAACAAGTTGCCTGCACATTCCTTCATTCCTTGCCATGCTTGCCTCTGTCACAATCTGGCCTTAAGAAAAGGTGCAGCTTCCATCTGATGGGGAACAGGAAAAGAGGAAGGAGTTAGGCCATGAGTTGCCTAAGTCTCCCCCAGTCTCACTTCCAGAAGGAAAAACAGAGTGCGTCTCAGCCTTTATGAGGCCCTATGCAAGTTGGATTGCTTGCATATAATACTCACTCTGCACAGGGACATAATTACAATTTTCTCTTACATCCAAGAAACTTGGGCATATATCCTATCCTGACTGTTGTACTTTGTAGGAATCTACTGAATAAATATGAGTGAACTGTTTCTCTATTTTATAACATACTGCCCATGTAACGAGAATCAGCACATAAGAATGCTTAGACCAAGTCTCAGAGAATTTGACTTTAAAGAGGGATAGGGAATCTAAAGACCAGGATGCAGCCCCTGGCTTGCCTAGATCTGGCTCAGGCCCTTTCCCCCCAGCACTGGGAAACCTATGCTGGTGCTCCAGCCCCCTTGCCACCTTCTTGTGGAGCTGAAGTATATAAAATCTATTAGCCTTGGCTCCACTAGGTTCTGGTGTGCGAGGGGAATATGGGCAATGTCTTTATCCTTCTCAGGGGCCGTGTCGGTGAGGATGTGTTTAGAGATGTTTTGCTTCTCACCTGTGTGTGGCCCCAGACTGATTTTTCTGTGGGTAAGCAGCCAATGACCAAAAAAATGTTTTCCACCCCTGCTTTAAAGGAAGCATTTTAAATCCCTGTAACAATAACCATACACATAGCAGATGTTTCTTCCTACCCCTTGTCAACTTGTATCTAGATTCTGTTTTGCAGCATGAAAGTTTGTATCCCTTGTACACTGTAATCCTAGCTAGTGTTACTGTAACTATTTAAAAAAATAGGATTTTTTTTTTGGTCTAAGGTCACTTCTTCATTACTTTCTGTGGCAGTGAGTTCCATGAATTATGCAGTGTAATACATCAGATGATCAGTTTTAAATGTATTGCCTGTGCACTTCATAACGATGTTGAAAAAGTGTAACCTATCAATGTAATGGACTTTACACCCTTTTTTAAAGATTTATTTCATTTTAATTAGTAGCATCTTACATATTTTGCCTGGAGGGGTTGTGAAATTTCCATAATTGTAGATATTTAAGAGCAAGTTAGACAGGCACCTGCCAAGGTTGATCTAGACAGTACGGCTGTGTCTAGATTACATCCCTTTTCTCAAAAAAGGTATGTAAATTAGACACTTAGAAATTGCAAATGAAGCCAGGATTTAAATTTCCCGTGCTTCATTTACATAAAGGCAGCTGTGGGATTTTTTAGAAATAGGGCTTTTCGATAGAAAAATGGCAGTTTAGATGGGGATCAATCGAAAATAAAACTTTTTTTTTTTAAAGATCGTGTACTACTGAAAAAACGAGGAAATTTAAATTCCAGCTTCATTTGCAATTTTGAAGTGTCTAATTTACATACCTTTTTTGAGAAAAGGGATGTAATCTAGATACAGCCTACCTGGTCCTGCCCTGAGGGCAGGGGACTAGACTCAATGACCTCTTGAGATCCCTTCCAGTTCTAGTGTTCTATGATTCTATTTACTACTTGAATATATTCTGTGGATAGAAAAGATCCCCTGGGACTACAACTGACAAACAAGGGAAGGATATTTATTTAAAGTTAAATATCAATGGAATCCTATGAACTGACCAGCAAGAATGATTCTCACATTAACTAAAAAATAGCAATGAAGATGAGACTGTACAGGTTGTACAAGCTCACCTGGAACTCTGGGTACACACTTCCATTGCAAGCACATGTCTTCACTGCTGTATTTAGTGGTATGCCTAGCTGAGCTGCAATCTCACTTCTGAATGCAGTGTAGACCTTAGTATTATAGTTAGCACTGCCAACTGCCACCAGCTGCGAGGCTGGGAGATTTTCAATCTACATGTCATTAGGATCCTGCATACTACTTCAAAGGTCATGCCAACTAGGTACTTTAAGTAGGTATATCTCCTATTAAAATGGACTTTACAGTCACATAACTAGACTTTATACCTAGACTTTAGTAAGGCATTTGATACGGTCTCACATGATATTCTTATCAATAAACTAGGCAAATACAACTTAGATGAATCTACTATAAAGTGGGTGCATAATTGGCTGGATAACCGTACTCAGAGAGTAGTTATTAATGGTTCACAATCCTGCTGGAAAGGTATAACAAGTAGGGTTCCGCAGAGGTCTGTTTTGGGACTGGCTCTCTTCAATATCTTCATCGACGATTTAGCTATTGGCATAGAAGTATGCTTATTATGTTTGCAGATGATACCAAGCTGGGAGAGGCTGCAACTGCTCTGGAGGATAGGGTCATAATTCAAAATCATGTGGGCAAACTGGAGAAATGGTCTGAGGTAAACAGGATTAAGTTTAATAAAGACAAATGCAAAGTGCTCCACTTAGGAAGGAACAATCTGTTTCACACATACAGAATGGGAAGTGACTGTCTAGGAAGGAGTACAGCAGAAAAGAATCTAGGGGTTATAGTGGACCACAAGCTGAATATGAGTCAGCAATGTGATGCTGTTGCAAAAAAAGCAAACATGATTCTGGGATGCATTAACAGGTGTGTTGTTAGCAAGACACGATAAGTCATTCTTCCGCTCTGCTCTGGTTAGGCCTCAGTTGGAGTATTGGGTCCAGTTCTGGGCACCGTATTTCAAGAAAGATGTGGAGAAATTGAAGAGGGTCCAGAGAAGAGCATCAAGAATGATTAAAGGTCTAGAGAACATGACCTATGAAGGAAGGCTGAAAGAACTGGGTTTGTTTAGTTTAGAAAAGAGAAGACTGAGGAGGGACATGATAGCCGTTTTCAGGTATCTAAAAGGGTATCATAAGGAGAAAGGAGAAAACGTGTTCATCTTGGCCTCTGAGGCTAGAACAAGCAGCAATGGGTTTAAACTGCAGCAAGGGAGGTTTAGGTTGGACATTAGGAAAAAGTTCTTAACTGTCAGGGTAGTTAAACACTGGAATAAATTGCCCAGGGAGGTTGTGGAATCCTCATCTCTGGTGATATTTAAGAGTAGGTTAGATAAATGTCTATCAGGGATGGTCTAGACAGTATTTGGTCCTACCGTGGGGGCAGGGGAGTGGACTTGATGACCTCTCGAGGTCCCTTCCAGTCCTAGTATTCTATGATTCTATAACCAAGAACCCCTATAAGTTAAAGAAAAATTCTGAATTCTCTTTTGTTTTAGTTAGTGGCATGTTAACTAAGGCTGTACTTTCAGTATTCACTTTAGAAAATTTGGGGAAACTTTTTATCCTGGCAGAGATGAATAAAAAGTGAAATATGATATACTATTTCCAGACATATTTTCCCAGGAGGGCCCTGTGGTGGTTTTCAGGGTACCAAGGACCATGAATCATTTTGTTACCCTGTCTCCAGCATGCGAGAATCTTATTTGCCCTTGGCTGGAAGTCAGCTCCCAGCTCCACCAACATGTGAGCCACTTAGACATTCTCCTCTCCTCTGTATAGTCTGTAGTGCCATCCCTTATTTTGTCTTGCAGGATGTGCACTCAATTTATCATTAAAAACTAAAAATTTGGGAGATAGCGATCCAGGATATTGAAAACAAATGGTTTCATATTAAACAAAACCATAATGTGCTTTTTAATGACTAAACTTCATTAGAAAGGACATTAACCTGACAGTTAAGTTTCTCCCCCCCCCTCCAAAAAAAATTGTACATCTTCAACAAAGGTTGGTTGAGATCCCATTTATACATGTAAATGCACTGCTTACTTACTTCCTAGGATAATGAAGTGTCTTTTTGTCTCATAAATATGCCCCCAAAGTTCACTGGCTTTGTACACAGCCAGGAATACCAACCAAAACTTAACTTTTTTCAGTGTGCTGCTTCCCTATTGACTTTATAATCTCCTTGCTAACTAGGCATCTGTTGTATTAGCCTACAATGCTTAATTTACATCCTGATGGGGGGGGACACACACTTTACTCCTGTCTGGAAGAAACTTTGTTTTAATTTCTACTTTGTTGCAAACTTAGAAAACATATTTTCAGTATATATACACATAACTCCTTATATGCCATCTATACACATTTCACAATGATATTGATGACCAGTATGACATGCTTGTAAGACCCCACGTAAATTATAATATACTGCCAGATTCAAGATACTCTTGTAACTCTTGTAACCCTGTTGCCAATTGCCCTTAAGGAGTTCTTGGGTCATGGGTCCCCTTCCTACGTTCCCTGAGGAATCTTAAAAATCATTTTCTCACATGCACTTTTTAAAACTCCTTATTAGAAGGTTTAGGATCTTAGTGGCAACCATCTTTGTGGTCATACGAGACTGGAAAGACTCCATATAAATCAGACACAGTGAGCAGTCTGTGTGACAAAAGACATCATCTCCCCTCCCACCAGTCCCTCTGCAGCAGAATACACTTTTATCTATCCTCCTGAGATGGCATTGGAGGGAGAGATCAGCATGAGAAATTAAATCCACATCTCCTGAATTACAACATAAAGTTTCACCACCAGTGAATTTTAATTCTTTATTACAAGCTAAGTGAATGGAGTTAATTTATCTTTCAATTTCTTTACCTTATTTTTCAGTGAAGCATTTTAACTGAATAGCTGATGCAAAATGTATTTGTAGGCAAAACAACAGATATTGCAAACTCCTTGTGGTTTGCAGCGCACAGACCACCAACTTCCTGCTAGAGCAAAAGATGCTTCTGATAAAATTATAGAGAAAGTAGCACAAAGTAATACAAAAGATCCACTGTGAAAAATCTTTATTCAATTCACTTTTTATTCCAATGCATGATTTTCAGTTGTTCTTAAAATGATTATCTATAATGAAACTTCTTTCCCAAACTGAATTAGAAATATATTAAAATTCTCTTCCAATTTTATTTTCATTTTCTCACAAAATAGGAAAAAATGGCTTAGAAACCTAGACAAATTTGAAAGAGAAGAGTTCTTGAAACTACAGGTTAAATCTCTCTAATTATGGCATCCTCAGAACCTGATGGGTGCTGAAACAGAGAATTTGCTGAACTATGGGAGGTCAAGCTAGCTAGCAGCATTACCAACAATTCCATTGCTTACTGGGCTCTTAGAAGACATTTACTGTGTATATTAGAACTAAATAACAGCACACAACACTGAGAACCAGGACTGGTGGCTGTAAACAAACTTTATGGGAAATTTAGCCACACCACAAGTGGACATGCCGGACCACAGATGTTTCTGAATCAGAGAGTGCCAGACTAGAGAGATTCATCCAGTATACAGGCTTACACATGGCAGAACCAACTCATCACTTCATCCCACTGAGGTAATACACTGAATTATATAAGTGTTAATATGTGGGAAGTGTCTTGGACAAGATCTTAAACAATTAGAAATCCTATTTACTCTATGTGGATACTGAATACGCAATAGAACTTTCTGGAAGAACAGAGATTTGACTCAATATCCCATGCCAAAGTTTCTTCCAAGTCCTCTGACAATGTTAATGTCTGTACCAGTTGGTTGATGCCCTTTACCATGGAAATGGCTGCTTTTCAGTAGTACTGTAGACTTACGGTTTGTTAAGCATTTTGTCATCATTCAGAACAAAAAGCACTATAGGGCTACGTCTACACTGGCCCCTTCTTCGGAATAGCCTTGATAATTTAGAACTTTGGAATAGGGAAATGCGAGGGGGATTTAAATATCCCCCGCGGGATTTAAATAAACATGGCTGCCGCTTTTTTTCCGGCTTGGGGAAAAGCCAGAAAAGAGCGTCAAGTAGGAATAAGAGATCCTCTGGAACAGGGCTTTATTCCGGAGGATCGGGCCAGTCTGGACGCTTTTTTCCGGCTTTTCCCCAAACCGGAAAAAAGCGGCGGACATCTTTATTTAAATCCCGCGGGGGATATTTAAATCCCCCGCGGATTTCCCTATTCCGAAGTTTAAAATTAGCATGCCCCTTTCGAAAAAGGGGCCAGTGTAGACGTAGCCCCGGTTTACACTGATGTAACAGAACAGAATTCAACACAGTATATCTTAATTTTAGGGTTCTCTTTCAAAACACAGTTGGACAACTGAGAATCAATCATTGCTTCTGCAGGGATCTGTTTTGGAACTGGTTCTGTCCAATATTTTCATCAATGATTTAGATATTGGCATAGAGAGTATGCTTATTACCAGGGCTTGCCGAACCGCGGCGAGCGTCGCTCGCCAGCCACGCTGTCCGGCGATCTGCGCATGCGCACATCGTTCTGCGCATGTGCAGATCGCCCGAACCTGGCACTTCTGGGTTGCAATCTACTCGCCACGGGCAAGCAGATTGTATTATTTGTCGAGCCCTGCTTATTCTGTTTGCAAATTATACCAAAATGGAAGGAGTCATGCTTTGGAGGATAGGATCAAAGTTCAAAATTATCGGCACAAATGGACTGAGGTAAATAGGATGAGGTTTAATAAGGAGAAATGCAATGTATTCCGCGTAGGAAGGAACAACCTACGTTTCATACATACAGAATGAGAAGCTACTGTCTAGGAAGGAGTACTGTAGAAAAAATCTAGGAGTCATAGTGGACCACAAGCTAAATATGAGTCAACTGTTGCAAAAAAAGCAAATATGATTCTGGGATGCATTAACAAGAGTGCTGTGAGCAAGACACAAGAAGTTATTCTTACGCTCTACTCTGCACTGATTAGGCCTCATTTGGAGTATTGTGTCCAGTTCTGGGCACCACATTTCAAAAAAGATGTGGAAAAATTGGAGAAGATCCAGAGAAGAGCAACAAAAATTATTAAAGGTCTAGAAAACAGGAGCTATGAGGGAAGATTGAAAGAATTAGGTTTGTTTAAGTTTAGAGAAGAGAAGATTGAGAGGGGACACAATAACGGTTTTCAAGTACCTAAATGGGTGATACAAGGAGGAGGGAGAAAAATTGTTCTCCTTGGCCTCTAATGACAGGCGAAGAAGTAATGGGCTTAAATTGCAACAAGGAAGGTTTAGGTTGGACATTAGGAAAAACAACTTAACTGTCAAGGTGGTTAAACACTGGAATAAGTTGCCTAGGGAGGTGTTGGAATCTCCATCACTGGACACATTTAAGAGCAGATTGGGTAGATGTAGATCAGGGATGATCTAGACCACAAGGGGGGAAAGGGGCCTCCATGGGCCGGATTCAGCCCACCAAATGTGTTGATCCGGCCTGTGGCTGACCTGCTCCTCACTCACCCCGACTGGAACCGTGCACCGCTGGCAGGGTGGAGTGGGGAGTGAGAAAATGTGCACGCTTTCCCGTCCACAGAGTCTTCACAGCAGCTGGGAAGTGTGGCACTGGGAGGAGGGGGGGGCGCCTCCCAAACTATGGGGAAAGCCTCTCTTCAGCCCCGCTCCTGATGCTGCTGCATTCTTTTCTTTTCTTTTCTTGGGGGGGGGAAGTGCACCCCCTTATTGGCCTGGGGCAGAGGTAGCACAGCAAGGGAGCCTCACATTGCCAGGGGCGTGCAGCACCTACAGGGAACTGCCAGCTGTTCAAAACAGCTGGCAGTTATCTCTAAGCACCAGGCACCCTTACCAGGACAGGGGATAAAGACTTCACACACTCCCCTACCCCCAGGCCAATTAGGGTCTGTGGGTGGGGAAGCATTCAAAGTCTCCTGGCCTGGCCATTTCTGCCCAAAGCCTCGCCCCTTCTGGGGCAGCCTGCGACCATTTTAGAAATTTGCAAAGTGGCCCCCTTTCAAAAATTATCACCCACCCCAATCTAGACAGTGCTTGGTCCTGTAAGGGTAAGGGATTGGACTCAAAGACCCTTTCAGTTATAGTATTCTATGATTCTTTGATTGTTATAGAACAGTGGTCACCAACCAGTAGATGGGATCTACCAATAGATCTTGGATCCTCTGTCAGGTGATCCTGAATGGTTTGGCTGGGAAGCTATCAAGTGCTGGCATTTCAGTTGCCCCTCCACCCACTGTCATGCTTTCCCTGCCCTATGTCTTGGAGCTGCCCTTAGGAGCCAACTGCTTGCTGTGCATGTTGATGGAGGGAGAAGAGGAGGGGGCTTTGATATCCAGGTGTCCTTCCCCACCCCACTCTCGTACTCCACAGAGAGAGAAGGGGATGCGGGGAGCTTGGCAATACAAATCTCTGTCACTCTCACACTGTGCAGGTTTCTGTCACTCTCACAAACACACACTGCCCTTCCCCCTCATTTCCTGACCCAACATGTATATGGGGAGGGTTGTTACTACTTTTACTGCTTGCAAAGTGGCTTATTTTTAATTTTTAAATGGTCTGTGTATTTCATAACTTTCATTTCTCTCTTATGCTTAAATTTAATTCTTTGAGTGGTGAGTTCTTAAATGCCTAACCTTTGAATCTGGAGTAATTATCCCTGTGGCAATTGTGCTCCTGAAAGTGGCTGGCATGTCCGTGCAGACCCAGAGAAAGTCAGAGCAGGGGATCTCCACATATTGTCCTTGCCTGCGGACACCACTCCTGCATTGATCAATAATGGAGAACCTTAGCCAGTAGAAGCTGTGGGGTTGGTGACTGTAGATGAGGGGCAGCGCGTGGAGCCACTGCTGTACACGTCAGCTGCTTTCAGGGGTGGAAGAGGGCCAGGGCAGGAATAAGCCTGCCTTAGCTCCGCTGCTCCATTTCTGGGGCAGCTGTCAGGCCACTCCCAAGGTGGGTGTGATTCAAGCCAACAACCCTGCCCTCCCCAAGCAAATGTGCTATCCTCTACACCACAAGAATAATCTAGTTTAGTGAATCTCTAGTATTTTTCTGGTAAAAGGGGTCACATAAATAACATTCCATCAAAAGTTTGAAATATTAAAGAATAGTTGATATATCGATAAAAAAGTACAAGCAACTAAATCATTACTGCAGTGCAAAAACTGATGTGTAATGTTATTAATACTAAAAAACCCTTGAAGACAGTTTCCTGCCTGCCTAAGGCAAATCATCTGTTCCTGGATACTGCAGGAGAATTTGCTGTGCTAATTTTTTTTACTTATTTTTCAAATAAAGAAGATCTTGTTTAAAGTGGTTTACCTGCAGTGTCATACAAATTCAGAATTACTTCTTTATTGCCAACTGTAATACTGGTAGTATACTTCTCAAATACAGAAGGTGCATATTTCTGTCAAAAAAGGAAATACAATTCTAGTTACATGGTATTGTACTATTTTGCACTTCCCTAATCCCTCCCCACCAGGGATCACAAAATTCTTTATAAGCATGAATGAAAAAGACTTGCATGAAATCTGTTAGACAGATTTTACTCCATTTTACTTATGAAGAAGATTAAGCAGTCAGATTTAAATGACTGGTCTGCTGTCACATGGCAAAGAACGGAAGGGTTAGAAACAGCTCTGACATCTCCTGGAGGCCGAGAGCCAAGAGTACATATCCCAAATAGAACAAGTTTAATTCTCTGAAATACAAAAAGAAAGGACGGGTTTGCCTGTGACAGATTCCCCGTTTTATCTGACTCTCACCATCACTTCTCTGGCTCTTTAACTGCCGTTACCCAAAAGCCCCCATTACTGGTTTCAATGCCGAGGCTTATCCGAAAGTTAAGGCGGTTTTACAAACGCCTTTGACCAAAAATGACTTCAACACCTGAAGGCAGCACAAAGCGTCTGCGACAGCAGCCCCCCGCCCGCCAAGCCCAACTCTCCAAATGACTAACAGCGTCTGGCAGATGCTGCTTCTTGCGCATCCTGCCACCGGCTCGTTTCTCTCCGCCCCACCGCCTGGAAAGCCCCTTCGCCCCCTGCCAAACCTCCCCAGCCCGCGGGGGGCCCAGCAGCACCTGCCCTGCCTCGAGCGGGCCCCGCCTTGGCTCTCCCAGCCCTGGCCAGCCGGGAATTCCCCCTCAGCTCTCCCGCCGCCCAGGAGCGGGCCCCTGGGAGACTGAAGGGGGGGGGGCAGCCCGGGCTAGGGGGAGCTGGACGTGCCCGCGGCGGGGCGCGCTCCCGGAGACGGCCCCCTGCAGCGGCTGGCGGGAGCGCGCCCTGAGGGGGAGACTGGCCTCCCCGGCGCTCACCTCAGGGAAGGCGCCCTTCGCGTACACCATGAGCAGAGAGGTTTTCCCGCAGCCTCCGTCCCCCACGATCACGATCTTCAGCTCCCTCTGCCCCGAGGGGGCGGGCGGGCTCCCGCTCTCCTGGGGGGCCCCGCGCGGGCCGGGGCCGGAGCCGTTCTCTACCGCCATGCGCGGGTGCGGGGCGATGGGCCCCGGCGTGCGGAGGGGGGACGGGCCCGCCCGGAGCTAGGGCAGCAGCAGCAGCCCGAGAGCAGTCGGCATGTCTGTCAGCGCGGCTGCCTGCGCAGCCGGGGGCTCGCCGCGAGCTCCGGGCTGAGGAGGGCGGGGAAGGGGGCGAGCTGGCCCGGCTCCCGGCTCAGCCGGGGATTGGCTGAGGGGAACCCGGCTCCGAGCAGGTGCCCCACACGCGGGAGACCCGGAGCCCGCCCCGAGGTGGCGCCATTGCCCGTAGACCCGGCCCCCTCGCTTCGTTTCCCGCACGCCTATCTCGCTTCGGGAGCGTTCAGCGCACACGCTGACATCCCTCCATCCGCATGCTCACAGGGGCCCCGTGGGCAGAGATCCTCCTACACACAAAGGCCCTGTGCAAACTGAGACACCCCCAAACGCAGGTCAGATAGTCCACCAGAGGCCTTCTGAACACTGAGACCCATTTCTAAACAGGAGACCAGAGGACAGTGAAATCCTTGTCCCACACAGGGGGAAGGAGAGGAGACTATGGACACTAATAGGGTGCCTCTACACAGCACCCTAAACTTGAACTAAGATACAGAATTTGTGCTATGCAAACTACATCTTATTTTGAGACTATTTTGAAATATTGCGAAATGTGATGTAGCTACAGTACATAGCGCCAAATTTCAAAATAATGCACTATTTCGAGCCATCCCTTATTCCCTCATGCAACGAGGTTTACTGAGATCGTGAAATAGCATGCCTATTATTTTGAAAAATATTTCAAATAACAGGTGGCTTGTGTAGATGTGGGGTAGCTATTTTGGGATACCTCCAATTTTCCAAAATAGTTATGCACTGTAGACAAACCCTAAAAACCCATTACGTACACAGAAATCCCATGGGCACTGAGACACCCCTGACCCCCAACTCCACATGAACGTCTTTCTGAAAACTTTCAGGTACACCCTTTACATTGCACTCTGAGATCAAACCCATTTACACAGGAACTTTCAACCTCTTACACCCAGAAGCTCCTGGGCTGTGTCTACACTGGCACCTTTTTCCAGAAATGCTTAAAACGGAACAGTTTTCCGTTATAAGTATTTCCGGAAAAAGAGCATCTACATTGGCAGGATGCTTTTCCGGAAAAGCCCTTTTTCCGGAAAAGCGTCCGTGGCCAATGTAGATGTGCTTTTCCGGAAAAAAGCCCCGATCATCATTTTCACAATCGGGGCTTTTTTGCGGAAAAGACTACTGTGCTGTCTACACTGGCCCTTTTCTGGAACAGTTTTCCGGAAAAAGGACTTTTGCCCAAGCAGGAGCAGCATAGTTTTTCCGGAAAAGCAGCTGATTTCTTACAGTAAATCGTCACTGCTTTTCTGGAAATTCAAGGGGCCAGTGTAGACAGCTCACAGCTTATTCCAGAAAAGCGGCTGCTTTTCCGGAATAAGTGGCCCAGTGTAGACACAGCCCTGGTGAATTAAAATGCCCCCTCTCAGATCTTCCTCTCTAGGGAGTGTACTGTTCCTAAGTCCTGCCCTTTCCCTACTTTTCTGGCATCCTTATCACCTTTTTTTCAGGAGCATTTATTTGAACTTAAAACATGTATTTTATTTATTTTAAGTCCCTGGCATCAGCAGGAAACATTTGGTGGAGGAGCAACATCATTTTTACTTTCTTCAGAAATAAAAGCAGACAAAAATAATCTTTGTGTCTGACAAACCACACCTCTTCAAGGTGTTAATGATGCGGTATCAGGAAAAGAACAGCTGTTAGGACAACTAAGGTAAAGTACTGACTCAAGTTCATTCTTACTGAAGCTCCAGATTACTTCAGTATGCCACCAGAGATTAATGTGGATCACTTTTATTAATTTCTAATGCATTTGCCATGTTCGTACTTATGTGCTCTATTCTTAAATAAGGAAACATCAACTGAGTTCAGAATTATTGGTATCATACTAACCTTACTGTCATAAAATTCAGCTTTAATATTGTGTTCATTTCAGTTACATATATCCAAATCCTGTAAACTTTTATGTACAGACTTATTTATGCATAGGTAAGTAGCATCGCTTCAAAGATAAGAACCAGAGGGGTAAGATGACAAGTATCATCTTGATCTTGCATTTCATTGGAATTACTCTGCATTTACAATCTGATAACTAGATCAAAATTGGCCCCCATTCTCTAAAGGGACTAAGTCCTATGCCTCGCAAAGATAGACCATTTCCTTCCTCTTCCGTGAAGAGTATCTCAACTTTTCTCCCATTTGGTATGCAAATCTAAATTCATTAGGCAATCTGGCTCACCCCTAAAACTTTCTGAAATATTATCTCTGTAAAGGTTAAAAATCCACCAATGGAACTGTTGAGTTTATTATTCCCTAATTTTACCTAGTTTTTTTAAATTTGAGTTCACATAGGGTCTGACATTTCTTCTTGCACAGTTGTGTCACTAGATGGCCTTCGAGACTACATGCAAAAAAAAAAACAGTTACAAACTGAATTGTCCAATGCCTTTGAAATCAGAGATGTTTCAAGGAAAACATTAATTGATATACAGAGGACTGAATAGAAAAAGGAGACCGTATTACAGTGGTAGGAGGGGCATATAAGAACCCAGATAGAAGCTCTAAAATCAAAACAAAAGGCATCTGAGTTCACTCCTATATGATGTTAATGTTTTATTTTAGAGAAAAAGTTACATAAGCATTTAGAGTATATAGATTTGTCAAAAGATAATACAAAACCTTATGAACATTCCAGACCTAAACATAAACATATTCTTAGAGTCTGGTCCTGCAAGATGATGGGAGCCCTCACCTGCTACGTCTACACTGGCCCCTTTTCCGAAAGGGGCATGCTAATTTTCAACTTCAGAATAGGGAAATCCGTGGGGGATTTAAATATCTCCCACGGGATTTAAATAAAGATGTCCACCGCTTTTTTCCGGCTTGGGGAAAAGCTGGAAAAAAGCGTCTAGACTGGCCCGATCCTCCGGAATAAAGCCCTATTCAAAGTAGGAATAAGAGATCCTCCGGAATAGGGCTTTATTCAGGAGGATCGGGCCAGTCTAGATGCTTTTTTCCGGCTTTTCCCCAAGCCGGAAAAAAGTGGCGGACATCTTTATTTAAATCCCCCGCGGATTTCCCTATTCTGAAGTTGAAAATTAGCATGCCCCTTTCGGAAAAGGGGCCAGTGTAGACGTAGCCACCTTGTATGGATTTCAGTGGCAATTAAGGGCATTCAGCACTGTCCAGAGATGGCATAGCACTTTGCTGGATTAGGCCATTATCCCAATCTTAAAATCATGTTATAATCAATAAATATACTTCATCATGTCACTTGAATAAATTACTGTAATTTATGGGGGGTTAATTTAATAATTAATTCAAGGTAGGGTTTGTTTGATTCTTTACCAATAATAAAATAATAATAATCTGCAAACTTTCTCTTTATACTTAGCATTAGGAGAAGCATTTAGATTCAGGACTCATCATAAAACAAAAGAGCAATTTAGTCTATTCTAAACATTATATAGGTAGATATAGTATTTTAAAATAATAGACATTCAAACTAACATTTGAAAATTGGAATAGTTAAGTATTTTGTTTCATTATTTTAAATTAATGTTTGTACAATGCTTTGCACATAAAGTAGTATACAAATGCGAAGTATTTTTCCTTGTTGTGATAAATGCACACACCTTTATTATAAGCCTGATCCTGACTTAAATGGGAGCAGAACCTGGTCCTTTAGTAACAAATTGCAAATATGATTCTTAAAACCTGTAAAAGTGTTTTATCCCATTTATTTGTTTATTGCAGCTAAAACAAGTACAAGTACACCAGTACATTACATCTCTTATCCATTGGAGACTGTGAAGTACTAAACATATAAAGACTTGCAGTGACTCCAGCAAAATCAAGAACCTGCATTACGGAGGTATGTAAATATTTTGTGCATATTGCATTTTTGTTACCACCAATATTGGTTACCAAATTAACTTACACTGCTCATCACTTCACCAATTGATACTTGAGGTTTATGTTTATCATAAGATTACAAATGAAATTGATTGTACACTAAATTTGGGCCCTGTTTACATTGGAAGCAAAATGATGCTAGATATATGAATTAATCTAGCAAAATGATGCTAGATATATTAACTAATATAGAAGAGGGGGTCTTTAATCAAAGTGGAGAAGAATTTTTGGCTTGATACTAGTGTCATAAAATCATAAATCTTTAAAAACAACTAATAGACCTGAAGTACCTTAGAGACTAACAAAAATGTAGATACAGGCAGTCCCCGGGTTACGTACAAGATAGGGACTGTAGGTTTGTTCTTAAGTTGAATCTGTATGTAAGTCGGAACTGGCATCCAGATTCATCCGCTGAATCTGGACACCAGTTCTGACTTACATACAGATTCAACTTAAGAACTCCAGGCTTCCCCAAGTCAGCTGCTGCTGAAACTGATCAGCAGCTGATTCCAGGAAGCCCGGGGCAGAGCAACTCTGCCTCGGGCTTCCTGTAGTCAGCCGCTGGTCAGTTTCAGCAGCGGCTAACTTGGGGACGCCTGGGGCAGAGCAGCTCTGGTGCTGCTAGGTTGGTCCAGTAGCGCGGCCGCTCCTCGGCGCTACTGGACCAACCCAGCAGCACCCCAGCTGCTCTGCCCCAAGCGTCCTGATTCAGCCACTGCTGAAACTGATCAGCAGCAGCTGAATCAGGACTCCTGGGGCAGAGTAGCTGGGGTGCTGCCGGGTTGGTCCAGTAGCGCCAAGGAGCAGTGCTGAGGGACCAACCGGCAGCGCCCCACCTGCTCTACCACAGGCCCCAGGCTTTGCTCCACATCTCCCTGGTATGCTGAGGGGGGCACTAGCTGCGTCCCCCCCAGCAGACCAGAGACGCAGAGCAAAGCGGCGGAGGACCCGGGCCGGACCCCCGGCGCTTCCAGCTGATCTGGAAGCGCCGCAGTCCGGCCCCGGTCCTGCGCCGCTTTGCTCAGCGTCTCCCTGGTCTGCAGACCAGGGAGACGCTGAACAAAGACGCGCAGGACCCAGGGCCGGACCCGCGGCCGCTTCCAGATCAGCTGGAAGCGCCGGGGGTCCGGCCCCGGGACCTGCGCGGCTTTGCTCCCCGTCTCCCTGGTCTGCTGGCTCCCGCAGCAGACCAGGGAAATGGGGAGCAGCTTTTCTCGCCCCGGAGGAGGCGGGTGGCGGGACCAGGCGTCCCGCCGCTCCAGTCCTCCGGGGCAAGAAAATCCCCGTTCGTATCTGCGGATCCGCCATAAGTCGGATCCGCGTAACTCGGGGACTGCCTGTAGTGTCATTATCATGATGAGCTTTTGTAAGAAGTGAGTTGTGCCCATGAAAGCACGATACCATCTACATTTTTGTTAGTCTCTAAGGTGCTGCAGGACTATTAATTGTTTTTAAAGATTTTTCAATTACAGACTATTACGGCTAGCCCCCTGGAACTATAAAACCATAAAGTAGCATACTTAGTATTAGGGAACTGTCCACTGTGATTTTGCATCATAGAGTATGTCTAGACTACAGGCTTTTGTCAACAGAGGCTTTATCGACAGATACTGTCGACAAAGCTTCTGTCGACAAAGAGAATCTAGATTACATCCAGTTTTGTCGACAAAGTAAGCCGCTTTGTCAACATGAGAGTGTAGATGCAAAGGACAGCGTAGATGCAATAACGCCTTCTGTCGACAGAACTCTGTCGACAAAAGGCATTATTCCTCATAGAATGAGGTTTACCGCTATCGACAAAACTGCCAAGTTCTGTCGACGTTATGTTGACAGAACTCGGCAGTAGTATAGACGCAGGAATAATTTTGTCGACAAAAGTCCAATTTTGGGGTGTGTTTAGACTACAGGGTTTTGTTGACAAAAGTGGACTTTCGTCGACAAAACTATACCTGCATCTACATACCACTGTGTTCTGTCGACATAATGTTGACAGAACTCGGCAGTTTTGTCGATGGCGGTAAACCTCATTCTACGAGGAAAAACACCTTTTGTCAACAGAGTTGTTGACAGAAGGCGTTATTGATCTACATTGTCCTTTGCATCTACACTCTCAGGTCAACAAAATGACTTCCTTTGTCGACAGAACTGGATGCAGTCTAGATGCTATTTGTCGACAAAGCCTCTGTTGACAAAAGCCAGTAGTCTAGACGTACCCTTGTTGACAAAACTCTGTAGTCTAGACACGCCCTTAGTTGTTAGGAAAAAAAGAAAAAAACACATTGTCCACACTTCCAAGAAAACCATGCTAGAACCCTATCATCAAAAATTTTTACATATCAATTTGTTTTCATCCTTATTTGGCGAAAGTGTTCTCCCTCTGAAGAATTCCTTACTTCTCCCCTCATATCCATTTACCTACAACAGTGCCCTTCTAATTCATTAATTAGCTGTTAGTATGTAATCATTTAAAAAACTTACATTAAAATTTCAGATAGCATGTTGGTGGATACTTTATAAAATAATTTAGATTGGTGTTTTTGGAACAGTAACAAATTAAAGTATTCCCTTTAAGAAATACTGCTTTTCTGTTTGTAGGAACTTTGAAAGCTATTTTAACGCCAGCCATTTAAAGCTTTATTTCTGTAGACTTACATTAGTTAATAAGTATCAATTACAATAAGATTTCTAAGGGAAAGTCTGTCTCTTTAATTAAGAAGAAGGTGGTGCACATGTGCATGCTTCTCTTGTACATATTTTATGGGGAGATTCAATAGCCAACGGATGCCATCTGCAGTACAGTCATCATGATGTTTAGACTTTAATCAAAGTGAAAAGACAACAAACATTTAACTTTTATTTCTAAATAAACTTTAAAACTTTTATTGTTTAATGTATCCAATAGTTTTTCTTTTGATGAACGCATATATTTTTAGATCCTACAAGACTTAGGCATGTTTAAAAATAAGAACTAGTCACATTGAAGTCAATAGAATTACTCAGCTGTCTAAACTTAACTATGTTCATGTCTTTGAAAACTCAAGACCACCAGGACCTTATTTTTAATCAAAATATTCCAATTACATTATTATTATTTGTATTACTGTAGTGCAGTGGTCTCCAATCTTTTTACACCCAAGATCACTTTTTAAGTCTCAGAACAGGCGAAGAACTACTGCCCCACCCCTTCCTTGAAGCCCCGCCTACATTACATGAGGAAATCTAATGTAAATGTACTGTACAGGTGCGCAGTTCAGAGAGGGCTCAAGAGCTACTCTTAGAGCCCCTGAGATCTACCAGTAGATCGCGATCTACTGGCTGGTGACCACGGCTGTAGTGGATAGAGGTCCTATTGAAGTTGGGAATGTACACAGTAAGAGACAGTTTCTGCCTTGAAGAGCTTGTATTCTAAATAGACAAGATGACAAAGGGAATGTAACATACAGGCAGAAGAAATGTGATGGCTTGCAAACATGTTAGTTCTGCAGTGTTGGGTGGTTGCTGGTTTTTGGGTGGGATTAGCCAAACAAAAAGCCAAATGAAGGAAGAGCAGATACTATAGGAACTGGAGGGGAAATGGAGCAAAGCAAATAAAACATTGAGGGAGGGGGCAGAGGAAGTTAGAATGTACATGCCAAACACATGATTAATCAATAAAGGTTAGTATTGCAAGCACTCAGTCCCAGCTTATGCTTGGTCCCAGGAGCTACCCCCACTGCAGCTCTGCATTCAAAGTAATTTAGGAGCTGGGAGCAGGCAGCTTAGCTCAGTCTCAGCTCATGCCAAGTCCCAGGAGTTACCCCTGCCGCAACTCTGCATGCATAGTAATTAACAAGCCCGCAGGCAGGCAGCCTGGTTCAGTTGTGGGAGCTACATGCATATTATTGCAGAGCTGCTGTGGTAGTAGCTCCTACAACTCGGCACAAGCTGGTACTGATCCAGGTTGCTGGCCACCCCACTAATAAATTTACTGGCAGAGCCATGGGAAGGATGGGTGTTGTATGTAGTCAAAAGCATTAACTGATAAACAACCGCTTATCGGTTTATCATTTAACTGGCTACACTATTACATCCCTAGTCTGAATGTTCTAAAGCTCCCAGTTGCAGCTAGTTTTGCTCTAGGTCCAATATGAGCTGGAATGGGGTAAGTGTCTCCAGACCAGCTGGCTCTCATAAATCTATGCTCCTTCCCCAACATGCAGCTGCACCTGCTGCAACTATTTTTGCACCTTCATTATACTTTGAATTATTATTTATTTATATTTCAGTAGTGTCTAGAAATTCCAACCGAGATTAGGCCCCCATTCTGTTAGGTATACACTAGAGATTTAAATGTGTAGTACTCAACTCAACTACTCGCTTCACCCTGCCTTGCTGCCTCTGAGGCAGCAAAGGGAGGGAGGGGGAAGGCTACCACAAAGCAGCCTCTGCCTGCAGCAGGCTAAGGCTCCCCGTGGGCAGAGGCTGCTCTGGCAGAAGCCCCTGTCCAAGACAAGTCCCAGCTTCCTGCTGGGACCCCCTATGAACAGGGGCTGCTGGACCCAGTGCTAGCCAGGACGGAACCAGCCACTCAGTCCTGGCTTTCACCCAGTCCAGGACCTCTGCAGCTCTGCCTTTTAAATGTAGTAAGAGCCATACAGCTCTTACTATATTTAAAAGGCAGAGCCGCAGCAGTCCAGGACCCAAGTGCTTGCTGGAACTGCTGAGTCCCACCTCACACTGGGGCCTGGACTGAGCTGTGGCTCTGCACTTTAAATGTAGTAAGAGTTAAGTTGCCTATGCACCCAGCTCCTACCACATTTAAACAGCAGAGCCACAGTAGAGTCTCTTATTGACTAATTGTGTACTTGATATAAATTGTATTGAGTACACCATTAGTCAGTTACCTGCTTCTTAACATCCTTACTATCCTCCTTAACATCTTTATTACAGACACAGCCTAAGAGTTCATTCCCCAAAGAGCTTACAGTCTAACCTGACAAAGCAGACAAAGTGTGTAAAAAGAAACAAGATGGTGTGCCATCCCTCTAACAGCTAAAAAGAGCCAGAAATAGAACCTACGTGTCTTAGTCACTGAATTATGCTGCCTCTCATTTTAAATGTTTTTGTACTTTACAAAATGCAGCTAAAGTCAGTCAGTTAAGCAGCTATTATTGCATAGCAATCTACCTTAAATTATTTTGTTTTTCCCTTGGAAACAAAAATCAGCATATTTTGTTAGGTAGATAATGTGAAATGATTAAATGAAAACAGTGGCAGCAAAGAAATTTTGTGTATTACCATTCTGATTGAGGAGGGGATACTGGGATTGCATTAAAATACTGATGTGATTTATATACAAAAGGCAATAAGCAGGGATTTTTGCTTTTAAAATATATTTGATTCTATACATTGGGATATAGGGCCTTCCAAAGATGGATTGCCATTTCAAATCTAGCCCATACTGGTAGATTCTGGGAGTTGTTATATAATCTTGGGTACCTAATGACAGATGTGTTTGGTCTTCGTAGAGCAATATTCAGTGATTGTGTGTCCTCATTAGCACTAACTGACAGTTTCAGTGCAGAATAGGGACTGAAGGGGCACAAAGATTGAACTCCTCTGCCCTCTAGAGGTAGTAAAAGCACACCATGTTATGGCTGAGGCAAATGTGGGGAAGTTTGTAATGTACTATATTCAGTGCCAAAGATATTTTTCTTTGGTGGATCAATGAGAAAACTCAGTGGTCAAGAGCTGTCAATCTCATACTATTCACCAGTACTGAAGTGACTAAAAAAAATTAAAGTATATCAACAAAAATCTACTAGTTAGTAGGAGTGATTTTCAAAAAATAAAAAGTTACACAAGAGACTGCAGTTTTCTTCTTTTTTAATTCAAAGTTTGCATGTTTGATTTGTCAGCCACTGGATTGTATTGTATGACAGACCTTGGGTTTTCATGCACCTAAATTCACACTCAGTGGACAAAATAGGAATTCGATAGAAATATATTTTAAATTAATTTTAAATGTGCTGTATTATATCAAGAAAAAATAAGTTTATAAAAACAAGTTTGATAAATCAGATTTTAATGCAAAACAATGGAAGAATGAATAGTAATTATTTAACTGATTGTTTTGTGTCACCATAGATATTTGGGTAACCAAAGATCCAGCTATTTGCTTTGTGGGATTTTAAGAAGTTTAGATACAACTGAAACTAAAATAACTAACACTGTAAAGACTGAAAGCAATATATTACACACACACACACACACACACACACACACACACACACACACACACACACACACACACACACACACACACAAAAACTCCATTAGTCCGGCATCTAATGCTCCTGGACTCCTGATGGTCCAGCACCATCAGGAACCCGGAAGAGCTGGGGCAGCCGGACAGGCTTCTTCCCCCATTCAGCTGCTGCTGAAACTGACCAGCAGCAGCTGAATCAGGGACGCCTGGGGCAGAGCCGGACTATCGTAAGGGGGGGCTATAAGGGGTCTGGAGTGGCATCCCCTCCCACCCCACTCCAGACCCCTCATAGCCCCCCCTTCTGATAGTCGGGCATATCTGATAATCCGGCACCCCCTGGGTCCTAAAGGTGCCGGATTATCGGAAGTTTACTGTGTATACACACACACACACACACACACACACACACACACACACACACACACACTTCATGTGATATATGATATAGTGACATTTATAAAGCCTGAGTTGACCTCAGAAGTTAAAGATGCTTCCCCCTACACCTGTATATAATTTACAAAATAGCAAGCTTTAATTTATAAAAATTCAAAGAGAAATCACTGATATAACTTTTAACATTTTATTTCAATAGATCACAGTAAGTTTAGACTTTAGTCAATTTCACATTTAGTCAATTTCACATTGAAGAGAAATTGACTAAGGACAAGTTTAGTCAATTTCACATTTAAGTTTAAGTGGGTTTATATTTTAAAATAAAATTTAAATAAAAAAACATCTGATTAAAAGAATGTATCTTATCCACTTCATTCTGAAGGTCAAAGTGGGAGAATTTAAGTTAAAATTAACATGAATAACCTGTAAATACCACGCTGGAACACCTGAAATTATTTTTTACAAATATTGTAGGTATCAAGCCAAGGCAGAGGAAACTGGAAGCATTCTGTTCCAGAAATTAGATGCCAAATAATGATTTTTTTAATATTCAAGGACATTTTTTAATAGTATGATATGTATCACAATGTAGCATATAGTTTCTATACATGGTAGTATGCCGTGATGTGAGGTGATCTCTCAGTGCAGAGCCCCACTGAAATCTGCTAGCACCATAAGAACGGCCATACAGCCATACTGGGTCAGACCAAAGGTCCATCTAGTCCAGTATGCTGTCTGCTGATAGTGGCCAATACCAAATGCCCCAGAGGAAAGGGATCACAACAGGTAATCCTCATATGATCCCTCCCCTATCACCCCCCTCCAGAGAAACAGACTAGGGATACCATTCCTACCCATCCTGGCTCATTAGATTCATGAAGGTTAGGTCCATCAATGGCTATCTAGCTCTTTTTTGAACCCTGTTGAAGTTCTAGCCTTCACTGCATCCTTTGGCAAGCAGTTCCACAGATTGACTGTGTGCTGTGTGAAGAACTTCCTTTTGTTTCAAACCTACTGCCCATTAATTTCATTTGGTGGGCCCTAGTTCATATATTATGGGAGCAAGTAAATAACTTTTCCTTATTCACTTTCTCCACATCACTCATGATTTTATAGACCTCTTTTATATCCCCTCTTAGTCTCTTCTTTTCTAAGCTGAAAAGCCCACATTTTTTTAATCTCTTTGGCTGTGTCTACACTGGGCCACTTATTCCGGAAAATCAGCCGCTTTTCCGGAATAAGCTGCGAGCTGTCTACACTGGCCCTTGATTTCCGGAAAAGCAACGATGCTCTACTGTACAAAATCAGCCACTATTCCGGAAAAACTATTCTGCTCCCGCTCAGGCATAAGTCCTTATTCCGGAACACTGTTCCGGAAAAGGGCCAGTGTAGACAGCCCAGTAGTCTTTTCCGGAAAAAAGCCCCAATCGCGAAAATGACGATTGGGGCTCTTTTCCGGAAAAGCACGTCTACATTGGCCACAGATGCTTTTCCAGAAAAAGGGCTTTTCCGGAAAAGCAGCCTGCCAATGTAGACGCTCTTTTTCCGGAAATACTTATAACGAAAACTATTCTGTTTTAAGCATTTCCAGAAATTCATGCCAGTGTAGACACAGCCTTAATGTGGGACCCGTTCCAAACCCCTAATAATTTTTGTTGGCCTTTTCTGAACCTTTTCCAATGCCAATATATCTTTGAGATGAAGCAACCATCTGTACGCAGTATTCAAGATGTGGGTATACCATGATTTTATATAGAAGCAATAAGATTTTCTGTCTTATTCGCTATCCCTTTTTAATGGCTTCTAATATTCTATTTGCTTTTTTGACTGCCACTGCCCACTGATAGTTCAGAGAACTATCCACAATGACTACAAAATCTCTCCTTTGAGTAGCTGTAGCTAAATTTGTCCCCATCATATTGTATATATAATTGGAATTATTTTTTCCAATGTGCATTACTTTATCAACGTTAAATTTAATTTGCCATTTTGTTGTCCAATCACTTAGTTTGATGAGATTTTTTTGAAGCTCTTCACAGTCTGCTTTGGTCTTAACTATCTTGAGCTGTTTGGTATCATCTGCAAATTTTGCCACCTCACTGTTTACTCCTTTTTCTAGATCATTTATAAATAAGTTGAATAGGATGGGTCCCCGGACAGACCCTTGGGGGACACCACTAGTTACCTCTCTCCACTCGGAAAACTTACCATTTATTCCTACCCTTTGTTTGCTGTCTTTTAACTAGTTATCAATCCACAAAAGGACCTTCTCTCTTATCCCATGACAACTTACTTTATTTAAAAACCTTTGGTGAGGGACCTTGTTAAAGGCTTTCTGGAAATCAAAGTATACTGTATCCACTGGAACCCGCTTGTCCACATGTTTGTTGACCCCCTCAAAGAACTCTAGCATATTAGTAAGGCATGATTTCTCTTTACAGAAACCATGTTGATTTTCCCCCAACAAATTATATTCATCTATGTGTCTGACAATTTTATTCTTTACTATAGTTTCAACTAATTTTCCCAGTACTGATGTTAAACTTATAGGTGTGTAATTGCCAGGATCACCTCTCCCTTTTTAAATATTGGTATCACATTTGCTATCTTCCAATCATTAGGTACGGAAGCTATTTAAAGGATAGGTTACAAACCACAGTTAATAGTTTGGCAATTTCCCATTTGAGTTTTTGAGAACTCTTAAATGAATACCATCCGGTCCCGGTGACTTGTTACTGTTAAGTTTATCAATTTGTTCCAAAACCTCCTCTAATGACACCTCAATCTGGGACAATTCCTCATATTTGTTACCTAAAAAGAATGACTCAGGATAATCTCCCCAATATCCTCAGCCGTGAAGACTGAAGCAAAGAATTAATTTAACTTCTCTGCTATGACTTTATCATCTTTGAGTACTCCTTTAGCATCTTGATCATCCAAGGGCCCCACTGGTTGTTTAACCAGCTTCCTACTTCTGATGTACTTTAAAAACATATTACTATTACTTTGAGTTTTTGGCTAGCTGTTCTTCAAACTCCTTTTTGGCCTTTCTTATTATATTTTTACACATAATTTGACAGACTTTATGCTCCTTTCTGTTTTCCTCACTATGATTTGACTTCCACTTTTTAAAATATGTCTTTTTATCCGTCATTGTTTCTTTTACCTGGTTGTAAAGCTACGGTGTCACTTTTTTTGGTTCTTTTACTGTGTTTTTTAATTTGGGGGATACCTTTAAGTTGGGCCTCTATTATGGTGTCTTTGAAAAGCTTCCATGCAGCTTGCAGAGATTTTACTTTTGTCACTGTACCTTTTCATTTCTGTTTAACTTCCTCATTTTTGTGTAGTTCCCCTTTCTGAAATTAAATACCACAGTGTTGGGCTGCTGAGGTTGTTTTCCCCCACCACAAGGATGTTAAATTTTAAAACATTATGATCACTATTTCCAAGCACTCCAGTTATATTTACCTTTTGAACAGATCCTGTGCTCCACTTAGGAGTAAATAAAAAATAGCCTTTCCCCTTGTATGTTCCAAAACCAGCTGCTCCAAGAAGCAGTCATTTAAGGTATCACAACATTTTATCTCTGCATCCCGTCCTGAGGTGATGTGTACCAGTCAGCATTGGGATAGCTGAAATCCCCCATTATTATCAAGTTTTTTAATTTGACAGCTTCTCTAATCTCCCTTTGCATTTCCTGGTCGCTATCCCTGTCCTGATCAGGTGGTTGATAATATATCTCTACTACTATATTCTTATTATTGGAGCATGGAATTACTAGCCATAGAGATTCTATGGAACATTTTGGGTCATTTAAGATTTTTACTTCATTTGAGTCTACATTTTCTTTCACGTATCATGCCACTCTTCTACCAGCATGACCTGTTGTGTCCTTCCAATATATTTTGTGCCCTGGTATGACTGTCTCATTGATTGCCCTCATTCCATCAAGTTTCTGTGATGCCTATTATATCAATATCCTCCTTTAAAACTAGGCATTCTAGTTCATTTTATTATTTAGACGTCTAGCATTTCATTACTGTTCAAATTTCATTACTGTTGAACTAAGAAGGGCTACACCTACACTACAAAGAAAAAAGACACGCAAACTGCAGTTCACAATTTGCGTATCTTTTTCTGCTTTTCTTTCAAAAGAGGATTTTCCGAAATGTGGCAGCTACACAGCTCCAAATGTCAGAAAAACCTTCTCTTTCAGGCCATCCCTTCTTCCTCATGAAATGAGGTTTATGGGGATGGCAAAAGAATGCACCTGTTTTTTCAGAAAATTTTCCAAAAAAGCGGACACATTCCTTAGATGTGGCATAGCTTTTCCGGGATACATTTGGTATCCCAGAAAAGAGCTGCAGTCTAGACATAGCCAAAGTGAACAGAAACAGTAAGCTTTCATAAGACTCACTTCAAACAGTCCTGAGGCAAAAGTAACAAAGTTCTACAATTGTATAGCTCGACGCTTGGCTAGACACAGAGGACCCCTTGCGACTATCACTCAGTGTCTTAAATCATACAAAGGAGCTCACCTACGTATCTTGGGTGCCCCACCACTCTCTCCTGTTGGGTCAGAAGCTCTGGTCTCCACTACCAAAGGAGTTGGGGTAAAAGCCCCCAAGCACAGTAACACAGGTGCTGACAATTGCTTAGCTCTGGGAGGGCTCAACCACAGTGACTGACAGCACCCAGGAGCACAGCCCCAAACAGAACCAAAACCCCACAATAAATAAATCAAGTCTCATTCCGTATAAAAGTTTTGCACAGAGATATCTTATAAGTTTGCTTTCTATCAATATGAGAGAGATGTGCACAGATATTGTTCTTCCCCTCCCCCACACACTTCAGATAATTATTTACACTGGGTTTGATAATAAACAAAAGTTTTTATTAAGTATGAAAAAGTAGGAGGTAAGTGATTACAAGTGAAAAAACAGATCAAAGTTACTAAGCAAAAACAAAACAAAACATGCCAGCTAAACCTAATACACAAAGAGAAGTTATTACAAATAGTTCCCACTCTAGTTCTTATTTCATGTTCAGTTTTTCACAAGCCAGAATTGATCTTTTTCTCTGACCTGAATTCAGCAGTGCTCCTTCACTCCTCTTGTTATGGTTCTCTTCTACCTCCACCCTCCCCAGACTCCAAGTTTTCTTGTGTATCTTCAGGGTGGGGAGGCAGTTTCAAGAGCCAGCTGAAGACACTCATTGTTTGCTACCTATCCCTTAAACAGAGTTTCCCCAAGTGGGAAGTTTTTGTTCTATCCTTCCTATCCCAATGGAAAAATACGAAATTCATGATAGATTCCAAAACCAGATGGTATGGTCATCTGTCTTTGTAGAACTAACTATAGTTTAGGACTACAGGAAAAACAAAATCATTTATAGATTGTTGCCTTGAGCATTGGGTCATTAAGTTCCTTAAGCACCATTAATAGCTTTCACTAGAAGACCTAGATTAGTAAGTAGGTATACATTTCATATTTCTAACTTCATATAAAAAAATACATGAAGACAAACAGAACATATACAAATCAGAGGATCACATGGTCCTGAATGATAGATTACTTGCCTTGTTTTGCAGGAAGCATATTTGAATAATTCATATTCAAAACCATATTTCCATAAGATATGAGGGGAGATTCATAATCTTCCAATTTAAAAAATTACGATCCAGTAAACAAGCTCACCTTGTTTTAATTGGAATAGCTAATTTAATCCTGAAGCTTCTGCACCAGGACAACAAATTCATTTTTCAGATTTTTTGCATTGTCTAAAAAAATATAATCATGGAATATATTAATATTGTATTAATTGATGACTCAGTTATTAAGCAACACTAAGAACGCAACAGTTTCTTAATGTTTCCCTCAAATTCTGAACTTCAAAAGAAATGACAAGTTGATATGCTTTCTACCAATGAGTAGCTAAGCATAGAATGTTTTTACATCAAGGTAGGCTACATTGTCACATTAATTTTAAGAAGGAAGCCTGGGTAGGAAAGATAATAGTGCACTATATTTAATACCTTTACCAGCTGCCATACAGGAAGTGTGAGCAAGTGTTTAGAGTGGGGAATCAGAAGACTGGACAAATGAATTCATTTCTTTCGTCAGCTGATGTTATTATGACCATAGCATGCAAGAGCCCTCGTTATGGACCAGGATCCCATTATGTAATGTGCTGCCCCAAGAAGCTTACGATTTAAATATAAGATAAGAGACAACAGATGCCTATATAGACAGAAGGGGGGGGGGGACACAAACAATAAGATATTATTGTAGGCTGGGATGTTTGCAAAGAAGCAGTCAGTTTTTTGTCAGCATCACCATTGATTCTCTAGAAAAACTAGAAAGATTTTCCCAAGATAGTTGTACCAAACCATATAGCTAAACTAGCAAAACCCTCCTAAGCTGTGTCTACACTAAGCACTTATTGATATGGGAATATCAGGATACTGTTCCAGCAAAGTGTTCCTAATGTGGCTGCAGCTACCATGGCAAAACTGTCTTTGTACTAAGGATGTTAACCACAATTTAATTGACTAGTTGAGTAGTTGGACTGTCCACCTGGGTCAACTTCTACTCAAGACCCGACTTATACCTACATTTGGGTAGTAGTTCTATTATTTTAGCTCTCTGCAGGGATTAAAGTAACAAATTTTTACAGGTACTGTCATATTGCACTCCTCTTGGGAGGGCTCTCAAGGCAGAAGGTTGGGGGGTATGACAACGGTATTTGTAAGAAATTTAAGTATGGGGTGGAGTCTGGGGGGCACAGGCCTGAGGGTGAGAGATGTGGGGGATACAGGAGTAAGGGCAGGGGTTGGGAAATACATGGGGACTCAGGGCAAAGGGTGGAGATTGGGTGGTGCACAACTGGGCAGAGAGTTGGTATGTATGGGGGGCTCAGGGCAGGGGGTACAGGAGTCAGAGCAGAGTGTAGGGGGCTCAGGGCAGAAGTATGAGGGATGCAGCAGTCAGTAGAAGGCTGGATGTGTGCAGGTCTCAGTGCAGGAGATTGGAGTGTGGGGGCTCGGGGGAGGGGTGGGAGGCTCAAGGCTGGGGCATCCCCAGGGCTGGCTGGGATACTGGGGACCAAGCTCCTAGGCTGGAGTCTGGGTACACCGTGGCCATGCCACCCAAGGGCTTTGCACAATGCTGAGTTGGAACCACCAAGGCTATGGCCTCACCTCTTCACCACCATCTGTTTGGTGCTAGGTCCAAGGGCCATAGTAGGAGAGTGTTTTGGGCTGCTGTGGGTGTGAAGGACCGGAATGGGAGGAATGGGCTGCCCATGCCCAGCACTGGCGCAGGAACCTTTCCTGTGTATAGTGGCTGGCAACATCCAGAGCCTTTCCTCCAACCAGCTTACCTTTGGCTGTCTAGTTTATAAAGGGCTCAGTTGCTTTGTTACACTTATCCAGAATGAAAAGTGTCTGTTATACCCATCAGCTTAAATAAAAGTTAGCCCAAACCATAACATTATTAAATTGTTACTTGGCTGAAATACACTGTTCCACTCTTTTCAGTTGAAGAAGCTGCTAGAACCATTTTCTAGAATATTAAGTAATGTGGAAAAAGGAAATTTCAATGAGAAAATACTCTTATCTGCTTTTCCATGTCTTAGACACCGAGTTCCTGTTTAATTTGGCTCAAACTGGATCATGCACTAATCCAGTGCAGAAAACGTAAGCAAGCTTATGCATATAAACCATCCAAATGCTACCATAATGTTCAAAGGCTAAAAAAGAAAAAACTATCCGTGGAAGGAAAATGGAACTGGCAGTCAAACTAGAAGCACAACTCAGCAAAACCAGGAAGGGACTGTTCAGCCCCTATTATATAGGGAAATCCATCAACTTCACAAAGAAACTCGCACTGAACAACTGGGCTGTGCCCAAGAAAGCTCATGATACCATCTACATATTTTGTTAGTCTATAGAGTGCTACCAGACCATTTGTTGTTTAAGTTTACCCTACTATATAGTTGGGAGAGAGCTAGCTCAAACTGCAGATTGTCTTCTACCTAGAAAGCAACTATTTAAAGGGAATGCACACTGTTCCTCTTCAGGATATTTTCTCTGGTATCCCTTAAATCAGGGGATGTCAGTCACATGGGCCAGATGCATATGTGTTAGGAATATAAAAACCTGTTTAAAATGTTAACTAGTTAAACTATATGTTTAATCAGTTAATTGACCTGCTGCATTGCACTGCAGGCTGGGCTGGGCGTTCATCCACCCCACGGCATGGTGCAATAGGCCTGGCCAGTCAGAAGCAGCCCCTGCCTATAGCTCACTGGGCTAGGCCGGACTGATCTGGCTGAAGTGGGTGCCAATTAATCAGTTACCAGTAAGCATCGCCTTGCAAGGTTGATGCTTACTAGGTAACCATTTACATCCCTAATATATGTGGTTCACATGACTTTCAGAATCTCAGCATTGAGTGAATTTAGCACTGGTGAACACTGTGTTGCTCACAACTGTAGAACCTGAAGAGCACTGAGCAGGCAAATTGTAGGCAGCAGTGTGAAAGCTTCTCCTTCCACTCACCCAGAATACAAATCAACTCTGCTCTGAGGGGTTGAACACAGGAAAGTACAAACTACCTCTCCCTTGTGTCCTTGACTTCCCTGTCAACAAGTGCCAGTTGTAGTGGTGTTTTCTATGACAACTACACACTGACTAGATGATGGACTCAGATCATCAGCTTATTTAATATGGATAACTGAACAGCTGTCAGATGGAATAATTTTTGGGCACTACAGACCTTTGTGGCTCTAGTTTCCTCCTGTAGTCCAATACCTGGTCCTTGAGAGCATCTCCCTCATGAAGCTGGAGACTAGAGACTCCTGAGGAAAAAGATATGGAATGGGAAGAGCACAGGCAATAATGCATGCAGATATAGCCACTAAGAATGTTAGGAGTAAGGATGTTAAAATGCAATTATCTGGCTAATCATATAGTCAATACAATCTATATCGACTTACAATTAGTCAATAAGCACCACTGTGCAGAGCCGCAGCGGGGTAGCTTCAGGAGCTGACTCCAGCCAGGAATGAGCAGTCCTGGCTCATGCAGGCTCTGAAGCCACCCAGGCTGCAGCTCTGTATTATAACTTAGGGTACGTCTAGACTACATGCCTCTGTCGCCAGAGGCATGTAGATTAGGCTACCAGATATAGGAAAATGAAGCGGCGATTTAAATAATCCCGCTTCATTTAAATTTACATGGCTGCCGCGCTGAGCCGACAAACAGCTAATCAGCAGCGATCAGCGCTAGCCGGGACTGCTTAATCCCAGCTTGTGCTGAGTCCAGCAGCCCGTTTGTGGTATACAGCTCTGTCCACCATGAACATGCTGGTGCCAGAGCAGCCTCTGTTTGCAGCAGCTAGGGCTGGCTCTATCCAACTCCCCAGTGGGACCCCTCTGGACAGGGGCTGCTTCGCAGCAGCCCTCTCCCATTGCCCCCCACTGCCTCTGATAGAGGAAGCAGAGGGGGCAGGTGGCAACCCAGAAATGGTGCTGGGGGAAGGAAGGGAACTGGTTTTTAAGACAGCTCCTCCCAGCACTGGCTCCTGTCCCCCCTTGCTGCCTCTCATAGAGGCTGCGGGGGAGGGGTGCTGCACAGAGTATGGTGCAAGGTGGACTGCTTCAGTTCCCGCTTGCCCTGTACTCCCTGCAGCACTTCTGCTTTTTGAACCCTAGAGTGTTCTTGTACATTTCAAAAGCAGAAGCACCCACAGTGATAACAGCGTGAGTTAGGACTGCTTCAGTCCCTGCTCACATTGTTTCCCTGCTGTGCCTCTGCCTCCCCTGCGAAGAGACAGGTTCCCCCCAGCACTAGCTCCTGTTCCCCCACCTTGCTGCCTCTCTCTGACAGAGGCAGCAAGGAGGGGTAGGAAAGCGATTAGTTGCTTATTGGATAGTGAACTAGTCACTAACATCCCTAGTTAAAAGGCAGGTAATTGGCTAATCATGTGGTCAATACAATTTATGTTGACTACATGATTAGATAAGGGGAGACACTCTGTCCTGTCTGGTCCTGGGTCCAGGAGCTACCCCCCACATTTAAAATGCAGAGCTGTAGGGATTCTGGATCCAGCACAAGCAAGGACTGCTCAGTCCAGGCTTGTGCGAGGTATGGGATCTACTCCTGCTGCAGCTTTGCATTTTAAATGTTGTAATAATCAGGTGGCTCTTACTAAATTTAAAAAGCAGAGATCAGTAGTCCTGGATGGGCATGATCAGTCCTTGCTTGTGCTGGGTCCAGCAGCCCCTGTATGCAGGGGGAACTGGGACCCCTACCCAGACAGGGGCTGCAGCTGGAACAGCCCAAGTTCACTGCCAGTCTGAGCTGCTGCGGACAGGGACTGCTTTGTGGCAGCAGCCCATCTGCAATGGACTAGGCTGGCTGCAAACACAGGTTGCTCCAGCAGCAGCCCGTTCTCAGGATACAGAGCAGCCTTCCCTGGTCCCCCACCCCCATAGAGAGGGGCAGGCATCACCATGGAGAATGCTAGTGGGAATTGGCTTCTTCTCCCCTCCTTGCTGTTTCTGATACAGAGGCAACCGCGGGGGAGGAGGAGGAAGAAGAGATAATGCAAGAGTCAACTTTTGACTACCCAATAAGCCTAGGCTTATCAGGTAGCTGACTACTCGACTAGTCGCTCACATCCCTAGTAGTCACCCTATCTCAAAAAACAAAAAAACAAAACAAAAAAAATATATTGTTGAACTGGAAGAGATTCAGAAAAGGGCAACAAAAATTATCATGGTTATGAAATGACTTCCACATAAGAAGAGATAAATAAGACTGGGGCTTTTCAGCTTTCAAAAGGGATGACTGGGGGGATATAATAGAGGTCTATACAATCATGACTGATGTGGAGAAAGTAAATAAGAAAGCATTAGTGTTACACAAGAACCAAATGAAATTAATGGACATCAGGTTTAAAATAAACAAAATCAAGTATTTTTTCCACACAACACAGTGAACCTGTGGAACTCCTTGCCAGAGATTATAACAGGGTTCAAACAAGAACTAGATATGGCCATGGAGAACAGGTTCATCAATAGCTATAGGACAGGGATAGTATCCTTACTCTGTCAGAAGCTGGGCATGGGTGATGGGTTGGATCACTTGGCGATTACCTATTCTGTCTATTCTCTCTGGGAGACCTGGCACTGGCCACTGTCAGAAGAGAGGAGACTAGGCTATATGGATCTTTAATTTGACCAAGTATGGCTGTTCTTATAGAATACTTTCCCTGTCCCAGGAACCTGTTCTCACCCCTAATAGCCACTAGGCTTACCTCAGCATACTACAGTAAAACTCCAGTGGTCTGGCACCATCTGGAACCCGGAAGTGCTCCAGGCAGCCGGACAATTGGAGCTGCTGTGATGGACCGGGCCGGGTCTGGGCACAGCTGAGGACATCCGCTCAGGGCGAATTGTTCAAACTAGGGGCTCCTTACAGCCCCCAGACTGGTGACCTCTCCAAACAGGCCACAAACCAGTCCCACAAAGCGCTTCAGCTGCCTGCCTGAAGCCTCACGAGCAAAACCCCTCCGACACCCCAGCAATATCCGTGCCCCAGATGGCCCCAGGCCTCATACACCGGTGGGGGGTCCTAGCACCCAATCCCACCTACCCCGAACAAGTTCTGTCCGGTTCCAAGAAACCAGCCACAGATCCCTGGTCAATTTACCCTCTGGATCTTACCCACAAATCACGCTGGGCCAATCCTTTAGGATCTAACATCTAAAGGTCTATTACCACAATAAAGAAAAGCATGAGAGTAAGGTTGTTAAAGGATAGTACATTACGTGCATCGAATCTCCCAGTTCTCGATGCAGGCTTTAGCAGAGATGTTACAGCTGCTGGTTTAAAAGTCCTTGTTGCGCATCGTAGGATCAGGATGGGTCCACAGTTCTTCCTGGCTCTTCGATCCCTGCACTGTTGCCTCTGGGATGAAGTGCTGAGCTGAAGACCAAGATGGAGTCAACCACATGGCCTATTTATCCCTCCTTCCTGGTCTCTTCTTGGCTATAGCAGGTCACCTGGCCCACGGCTTATTCCTGTGTTCTCTGCTGGTAGCCTTACGTATGAGTCACCACTCATTCTTGAGGTGTGTCCTTGACCCATTGAGTGCCATTGTCCCACAGGGCCTCGCTGATTAGCATGTCCATAGGCCTGGCTCTGCCCAATGCTCAACCACATGCAGGGAAATATTCAGTATCCACACAGATTACAGATTCCTAACTACACACACAGACATTATACAATAACATGACTAGCGTACATAGGATTAGCAGACAGTGAGCTTCTATTCAACACCCCCCATAGCCCGCTTTTATACCATTTTTGGGGCCAACACCCCCACCTATTGGTGCAGCAGTGATCTGGCTGCTTCCCTCAAATTCAGTAATGTGACAGCTGCTCTGCCCCCAGCTTCCCCGAATCAGCCACTGCTGAAACTGACCAGCGGCTGACTCCGGGAAGCGGGGGGCAGAGCAGCTGGGGTACTGCCGGGTTGGTCCTGTAGCGTAGCCCCTCAGCGCTGCGGGACCAACCCGACAGCATCCCAGCTACTCTGCCCCAGACTTCCCCAAGTCAGCTGCTGCTGAAACTGACCAGCAGATGACTCCAGGAAGCCCGGGGCAGAGCACCCCAGGGCTTCCCAGAGTCAGCAGAGCACCCCAGGGCTTCCCGGAGTCAGCCGCTGGTCAGTTTCAGCAGCAGCTGACTTGGATTCCCCCCCACTCCACCCCAGACCCCTGAGAGCCCCTCCTTCCTATAGTCCAGTTTATCTGATAATCCAGCACCCCCTGGGTCCTAAAGGTGCCGGATTATCAGAAGTTTACTTTATTTGTCTATTGACAGAGGAGTTGCACTGTTTGAAAACAGCAAGAATGGTGTAGAGAAGTAAAGTGTACTCTACCCATCATCACTGACACCTCCAGGAGAGAGTGGAGTAAATGGGAAAGCAACGGCTGTCTGGAATCCTGGAGAAAGGTCACTTGAGTTGGAGAATTAGAGATGCCATTAAATCTAAAAGCAATCTTCAAAGGTTAAAATAAATGAAAATATTTGGAACTAGGCTTGGGTCAAAAATGTGAAAAGAGAGCAGTTATTAAGAAAATATATTAGAATTATAGAAATGTGATTAGGATTATTTAATTTAAAGAAACAGAACATATGATGGTCAATTCTAAAGGCAAGGGCTATAATAAACTAAAAAAAAAATTAATGATGAGAGTTAACACTAAGTAGGATTAAGCATATAACGTGCCAGGAACCATTCTAGCATGGTTGCATTTTTCACCCACTCTGCACTTGGATGATGTGCAGGTGAAGTAAGGTTGGTTTTCCTCTTCCTGTTTTTCCATCACATCATTTGAATAACTTTTTAGTTCTTGTCTTATTTCTTGCTCCTTGTGTGTATTAGTCATTCCTGTTTTTCTTCTCCTCTGTTTTGTTCTTGGCCTTCCTCCTATTTTTCCCCCCTCACTGTGTTCTCTTGCTCTGTGTAATATTTGCTGTTTTTATAATCTACGTTGTGCACACATACTAGTTCTCCCTCATTCCTGCCACAATGTCTCTTTCCTTAGCACTCCCTTCCTCTGCTCCATAAAATGTACCTTCATTCTCAAGCATTTTTGCCAGGGGCCCTACAAGCCAACCAGAAAAGGAAGAGTTTTGCCAAAGCCATTGTTCATGCTGCTTATGCCTCTTAACCCATCAAAGGGAACTGAGGTTTCTTCCATTGAACAGTTGATTGGTAACAAAAGCAAAGAAGAATGTGCAGCTGCTTAGCAACTGTAAGCTGCTGTGCTATGCAGTAGAGGAGTGGACCTGCCAATATTAGGCAGACCACATATCCAAGCCAGTTCTGCTGAAAAACCCTAGCTTAATAAACCAGCAGGAGCACTAAAACTGCCTTGTCCAAAAAAAACCCAACCAAACAAACAAACAACACCATCACAGAACAAGAATATCATCAATAACAGCCATAACACAAGGGACAGAAAGAACTCAGCTTGATTTCCTACCACAAGTGGAGTTTGCTATGCAGTAGTTTAGAAAGGAAGCTGTTTGTAAGCTGAATATATGTGAAAGTCTTGAAAAAAGAAAAAGAGATGATAGTTCACAAATTTAAAGTAATTCAACAGCCTTTTCTATCAGCCAGTTATAGTTATCATACTTTCACGGTGCACATTTGATAAAACTAGGGATGTCAAGTAATTAAAAAATAAACATGATTAATTGTGTTGTTAAATGATGATAAAATACTATTTATTCAAATATTTTGGATGTTTTCTACATTTTTAAATATATTGATTTCAATGACAACACCACAAAGTGGACAGTGCTCACTTTATATTTTATTAACACAAGTACTTGCACTGTAAAAATAGCATTCTTCAAGTCACCTTATACAAGTACTGCAGTGCAATCACCAGGGCTCGACAAATAATGCAATCTACTTATGTAAAAAAGCTGCATTAAAAATTGTAAAACTTTAGAGCTTACAAGTCCATTCAGTCCTACTTCTTGTTCAAACAAGTTTGGTACAATTTGCAGGAGAGAATACTGCCTAATTCTTGTTTACTACATCACCTGAAAGTAAAAACACATGGCACTTTTGTAGCCAGCGTTGCAAGAAATTTACGTGCCAGATGTGCTAAAGATTCATGTGTCTTTTCATATGCTTTGGTCACCATTTCAGAGGACATATGATCATGCTGATGATGAGCTCTGCTTTAAAACAATCCAAAGCAGAGCAGACCAATGCATGTTCATTTTCATTATCTGAGTCAGAGTCAGATGCCACCAGAAGGTGGTCAATTTTTTTTGTTTTCTTTTTAGCCGAGAGTGGTTCAGGTGCTGAAGTTTTCACATTGGAGTGTAGTTCTTTTAAGACTTCTGGAAGCATGTTCCACATCTTGCTACTCTCATTTCGGACACTTCAGATTAATAAACCTTGGGTCAAGTACAATATCTATCTTTAGAAATCTCACATTGGTACCTTCTTTGTCAAATTTGCCGTGAAACTGTTCTTAAAACAAACGTGCTTGATCATCATCTGAGACTGCTATAAAATCAAATATGTAGCAGAAGGTTGGTAAAAGAGAACAGGAGGCATATAATTCCATCCAAAGGAGTATGGTCACAATTTTAATTAAACACATTATTTAAAGAGTATTAGCAGCATGGAACCATGTCCTCTGGAATGGTGGCTAAAGCACAAAGGGGCATACAAACATTTAACTTATCTGGCACAAATACCTTGCAACACTGGCTACGAAAGTGCCATGTGAATGCCTATTTTCACTTTTAGGTGACTTTATTAACAAGAAGTAGGCAGCATTAATCTCCCGTAAATGTAAACAAACTTGTTTGTCTTAGTGATTATCTGAACAAGGAAAAGGACTGAGTGGACTTATAGGTTCCAAAATTTTAGATTTTTTTAAATTTGTGTACAGTTATTTAACAAAAACTTAACATATGCAGATAATACGAAGCTGGAAGGGGTTGCAACTGCTTTGGAGGATAGGGTCATAATTCAAAATAATCTGGACAAACCGGAGAAATGGTCTGAGGTAAACAGGATGACGTTTAATAAGGACAAATGCAAAGTGTTCCACTTAGGAAGGAACAATCAGTTTCACACATACAGAATGGGAAGCGACTGTCTAGGAAAGAGTGCTGCAGAAAGGGATCTAGGGGTCACAGTTGACCCACAAGCTAAACATGAATCAGTGTGATGCTGTTGCAAAAAAAAGCAAACATGATTCTGGGATGCACTAGCAGGAATATTGTGAGCAAGACATGAGAAGTCATTCTTCCACTCTACTCTGCGCTGATTAGACCTCAGTTGGAGTACTGCGTCCAGTTCTGGGCACCACATTTCGAGAAAGATGTGGAACAACTGAAAAAGGTCCAGAGCAGAGGTCCAGAGCAGAGCAACAAGAGTGAATAAAGGTCTAGAGAACATGACCTATGAAGGAAGACAAAGAATTGGGCTTATTTAGTTTGGAAAGGAGAAGACTGAGAGGGGACATGATAGTAGTTTTCAGGTATCTAAAAAATTGTCACAAGGGGGAGGGAGAAAAATTGTTCTCCTTGATCTCTGAGGATAAGACCAGAAGCAAGGGGTTTACACTGCAGCAAGGGAGGTTTAGATTGGACATTAGGAAAAACTTCCTAATTATCAGGGTGGTTAAACACTGGAATAAGCTGCCTAGAGAAATTGTGGAATTGTCATCCCTGGAGATATTTAAGAGCATGTTTGATAGACATATATCAGGAATGTCCTAGACCAGTGTTTCTTAAACTATGTTCCACGGAACTCTGGTGTTCCATGAACAACACGCAGGTGTGCCGTGACCACCTCTTTGTTTTTGTCTGACAATTCTTTTGAAGAAAATTTTCATAGGTGTTCCGAATAAAAAATATTATTGTTTGGTATTCCATGGTCTCTCAAAAAGTTTAAGAAACACTGGTCTAGACAGTATTGGGTCCTGCCAAGAGGGCAGGGGACTGAACTCTATGACCTCTTGAGATCCCTTCCAGTTCTAGTGTTCTAGGACTATGATTCTATATGTAAGTTACATTTTTACAATAAAGTGATTGCATTATAGTACAATTTCTTGCTTTTATAATTTTTACAGTGAAGATATTTATAATATTGAGTACTGTACATTTTATATCCTATGTTATAATAGAAATTTATATTTAAAAATGTAAACAAATAAATTTCAGTCCGTACTCTGTTTAGCATTGTGATCATCACAATTAATTTTTTGTGAGTTAACTGCGATTAATCGACAGCACTATTAAAACCAGCTCAAGTACAATATTGTCTCAACTCTTTTAGTGATCAAAGTCTCAATGCCCAAGTATTCTGATCCAGATATGTTTATAGTTTACCAGGTATAGTGTATGCTTTCATTTCCTATCAATAATACAAGAAACAACAAATAGTCCTGCAGCACCTTAGAGACTAACAAAAAATGTAGATGGTATCATGAGCTTTCGTGCGCACAACCCACTTCTTCAGATGAATGGACTTAAGAGGTCCAGGTTGCAAAATAAATAGCAGAGGAAGAGAGAGGACGGGGAGGGAAAGAGAAGGGAAAAAATGGGGAAAAAATTGTCAATTAGCATGTCCATGCTAAATGAAGCTGGACATTTAGCTTTCATTTTATTTCATTCAGCATGAATAAATTTCATAGTCTCTGCTCTGCCACCTGCCCCCATCCCACTGCCTCTGTCAGAGGCAGCAGTGGTGAGGAGGTAGGGTAGGCTGCCATGAAGCAGCCTCTGCCAGTGGTGGGCCAAGGCTTGCTGTGGACAGAAGCTGTTTCGGTAGCAGCTGCTGTGCCTCTGCATTTTAATATATTAAGCACTGCCTGGCTCTAACTACATTTAAAATGCAGAGGCGCAGTGGTTCCGGAGCTGGCACAATCCAGAACTGGTTAGTCCCGGCTCTTGCCGGCTCCGGGAACCACCTGCGCTGCAGCTTTGCAGAGCTGCTCACCTTATGAGCTAATCGTGTAGTCGATACAAATTGTCTTGACTACACGACTGGCCAAAGAACAACTCTGGCCCTCTCTACTCCCGCCCTAGCTGGCCCGTCTGTCCTGCTGCCCTGCCTGTCCCTTCCCTCGTCCCGTTCTGGCTCCATGCTGTCATGGACTGGGGTTCTCTGGACTCCAGCACTGGCCTTGCACTGCTGTGGACAGTCAGGTTTCCCTGGCTCTGCTCTGTTGTGGGTGGCTGGGCTTCTCCTACCACTGGCTCTATGCTGCCAAAGGCAGATGGGGTTCTCCAACCCCCAGCTCTGTGCTGCTGTAGACAGCCCTGCACTGCTGTGGGCTGCTGGGTGTCTATAGACCTGGCCCCAGCCCTGCTTTGGGGCTCCTTCAGCCCCACTGCCCCCAGCCCTGGCTGGGCTGCTGGCCCTCCAGCCATTAGGGTCCCAGGCTCTCTGGTCCAGGAGGCACTTATAGCCAGACCAAAATGTGCCAGATTTCAGAGGTGGAACCTGGAATAGTGCTGATGTAATAAACTTCTATAAGGCATCTGATTTTTTGATTAAGAAACTAATACAATATAAAAATCAACATGCATTCAAAACTGTCTGATAGGTCTCACAATGTAAACTATAAACAGGAAATCAATGATTGAGAATGTTTCTAGTGAGATCTTGCACGGATTGTTTCCTCACTCTATATTCATAAACATTTTTCAATTACCTGGAATAATATAAAATTGTTACTGATAAAATATAAAGACAACAAAGAGTGGGGTAGTAAGTAAATAATGTAGAAGACATACTGACAAGAGTGATCTGGATTACTTGGTAAACTGGTCTTATATATTTACTATGGCAAGTGTTGCATTATGGCTAAATTTAAAGATGTACATCTGGAAACAAAAAAAAAAAACAAAAAAAAAAATGGAGGCCAGGCCCAGAGGATGGGAGACTCTGAGAAGCAATAACGCTGAAGACGATTTTGGGGGTCATTGCTGATAATCAGCTGAACATGAGCTTGCAGTGCAATGCTGTTGCCAATAGGAGCTAATATAATCCTTAATTTATAAACATGGAAATACTGAGTAGGAGTAGAGAAGTCATATTACCTCTGTATTTGACACTGCTGTGACTGTTCCTGGAACACTGTAAGCATTTTGTGCATGTATATTTCAAGGATGTTGAAAAATTGGAGAAGGTTCAGAGAAAAACCTTGAGACTGATTAAAAGATTGGTAAGTATCTGTTATAGAGAGAGACTTAAGGAACTCAATCCATTTATATTACCCTTTTTTTTAATAAGGGGTAATTTGATCAGACTAGATGTACTTCAACGAAGAACATTTGGGTATTAAATCTAGCAGACAAAAGTTATAACAAGATTGAATGGTTGGAAGTTGAAGCCAGACCCTCCTCTCCCTCCAAAAATATCAGACTAGAAATAAATTTAAAACTCACTGAAACAATTTAAAGGATTATGATGATTTTCCATCCTAAATTTTAAATCCAAGACTTGATGTTTTTCTAAAAGATATACTCTAGTTCAACTACAGCTATTGGGACTTGAAGCAGCAATTAACTACAGGAAGTCCCAGGCCCTGTGTTAGGCAGGAAGTCAGACTAGATTACAATGATACAGTCTGTCCTTCTATTAATCTATCATCCAAAGCAGCATAAGAGTTGCTGAACATGACTGCACAGATGCTGCAGTACTAATTTCTAGTTTATTATTGTAAAATAACAGGTACAGGATCCTCAGTATAAAAGATTTGTAAGACTGAATAGAGTCAAAATTAATCACAATGGTCGCTACAAAACTTATATAAATACCTGCTTCTAGAGTGTCAAATATAACACTGTCACAAAAATGCAGCCACCTCTTGGGTAGAGATGACAGTCATTTAAACAACTGGCAAAGAACATGCTGCTCAACAATGAAAACAATGGGATACTTTGAGCAAGATCAAATCCTGTTCCTTTTGGAAGGAGCATTCTTGAATCATCAGTGAGCATACAGAACAGAAATTTGCTTTTAAAAAAGTGTCTCTCTAAAGATTCCCAGGTACTAAAACTGAGTCAGTTTTAACTCAGAGAAAGACTGAGTTGACCTTTCTGGGATTTAAAGTGCAATACTAGATAGTCCAGTGTTTCAGACCTGGATGCCAAACAATCCATTCTACATAGTATAATTGTTCTCAGAGTGCCCTAGCAACTTTTAGGCTACAATTAAAATATGAATTAAACTTTTACAAAAGCAAGGAAATTCCAAGTTCAAATATATATGATATGATGTGATTTTCAGGGTATTTAGGGGCTTAGCACTTCTGAAAAATAGGCCCCTAATCTCTGCCCTAAACTCAGACTGCAGCATACATGGGCCAATTTTCACTTGCATATATGTGCAGCTCTCAAACCACACTTTTCTAGTGTTAACACTTGCTAGGGCAATTCATAGAATGTAAAGACATAGGTGATAGTTTTACACACTGCAAAGTGGTTAATTGCACACAAAAATCAGCACTGGAAAAGTAACGGCAGTGCAAACACACAAAAGTAGGACCTTGATCACTGGCTATTTGGAAACTATAATCAGAGTTGGGTATAACTAGTTAAGAAAAGAATTTCAGTCTTAAACCATGTTTTTGGTAGAAGAGGAAGAGGAGATGGTAATTTGAACATTAACATTTGTTAAAATATCTCAATACTTACTGTTTAATATTTATTTAAAAATGAAAAACAAGCACCACAAAGTTAAAAAGTGTTGCTTAAATTGACCACTTCCTCATTTATCACATGTTCAGCTTGCACAATGTAGTGTAAGATCTACAACGGTTTTGCCATAGTAAAAAACAATCTCCAATACTGCTTTGATTTGGCTGCTGTTAGTTTTGTTGCCTTTCAGTAAATTAAAAAAGGTTTTGACTTCTAATCTAATAAAAATAATCATGGAATAATTTTACAAGGATTTATGGTAATGAAAGGCTCTACAGGCTATATCCATGCAGATATCTTTAATTATTATGTAAAGTGTCAAGCATGAGTTAAGATCCATGCACATGAGGATAGGAAACTCCAGGGATTTTTACATGTTGCTAACAGAGAGATATTATTGAATGCAAACATGCACGCCACTTTCCGAAATTAGCCTAGAAACAGAGTTTCCTCTTTCACTATACAACGTTAAAGAGTGCATAATGGCTCTGAAGAGATTTCAGAAAAGCAGGGAAGGGGGGGAAAAAAACCAACAGTTTTTGAACCATTGTATCCCACTTAAGAGAGTTAGTTGGTCAAAGGTATCAGTATTAGGGGAGGGAACTCAGGGAAGGCAGGGGAGCCAATTTTCTCATTTTAAAAGACTTGTGTTTTAGAGGGATTTTCACATGGGAGTTTGTGCATCAAATACAGGCACACAGATTCCTTGCTTGTTCTACTAAAACAAAATGATTCGGGTTATGGAAGGATTATGGATGAAAATATGGTCAAATGTTAAGAGTAAAATACACCATATTTATTGTGAAAATGCAATGCCTTATTGGCACAATCCTACCTTCATTCTCTCAGCACATACCACAGGAAACCATTTACAAAAAACAAGAATGGCTAGTCAAACTCAAACTGGTATAGCAAACCCTGCACTATGCATCTCACCTCCAAGAGGCAATCATCCTTAAGTAGCCACTTACTCCCTTCCAATGGAGGTTCACTGTATGATTTTCTTCTACCCTAAAGAGAAGGCCACTTCTATAACTGAGTTTTGCTGACCCTTTGGATGGTTGCTTATGGCAGATTTCAATATTGGATCTAATTTTAGCATGGAATGTAGTGGAACAAACAACTCTCCCTAGAGCAAAATAAACTCTGAAACAACCACAATATACATGCAAGCCACAATATATATACTCTCATACTTAGACAGTTGTAGGAAAATCTATTTCATCTGATATATGGCATATCAAACCCACCCATAATGGCTTTAATTGCACAGAATACAGACATCTGTTAATTCTGGTTGTGAGTGAACCTCCTAAACTAGTGTGAGTCTTGACCTAGATTTATTAAAATGGAAATACAGAATAGCAAGCTGGCCTCTTGCGTTGATCTTTTCTGTAAATGAATCAGAGGACTGACCCACCATTTACTAACATTTGTGGCCGACAATAGTCGAGAAGTGAGGGAGAGAGATCTCTCAAACTCACTTTGGAAAGGCGAGGATCTCCCTGCATTTACACAGAGTGGTGCAGAAGCTATATAATGGCGGCAGAATCAACAATGAACAGACAGATCCCTGCAGTCAGAGGAGAAACCGGGGCAGCCAGCAACCTGACTTGACACAGGCCATGCACTCTGTCAGCTGCTCCTCCCTCCCAATCTCACTGTTGGAATCACCTTGTCTGTGGCCCGAAAAAGGCAGCGAAACCTACTTCGAAAAACAATCGGTTAAGAAAAGCTGTTTTAAAAAAAATATCACAAAGGACCCATCCTGCTTTCTACATAGCTTTACACATTTCCACCAACTTAAGCCCCATTACATTCATCTGAACTCCAGACTGCAAGTAGTCGTCTGATTTGTTTAAAGAAACCACCACCTTCTGGGGATATGAGTACCTCATGACATTTCCTGCCCATCTGGATATTTTTGTACTGCACTCTATTTTCAAATATCTGTGCTCTCACAGTAATTGGTTTAAGTTTCAAAAAAGTGATTAGGAAGATCTTCACACGATCGTTTTTATTTATAGGCACGTAGGTCTTTGCCTCGACGCTGTCTTTTGTCTTCCCCAAGCTAGGGTCCTGTTTCTTTAAGAGAGCTGCCAGCCTAGCCCTGGCCTCCCCTCCTCTCTCCCTTCCCCCCATCCGATTCCCCAGCCCCCCTGGGAGTGCCTAGCAGAACAGCAGGCAATACCTGGAGCCCTGCCAGGATCTCCGATTACACTCAGCCCCTGCTCGCTTCCTTCTGCTGATGCAAAGTGCTTTCACGAAATGGCAACCATTTCCCCCCGAGCCTTTAAAACAAAACAAAACAAAAAAAGCCTCTTCTTCACTTTCCACGAACCTCACAAGGGGGGGGGGGCAGTCACCTCCCTGAAATGATCGGAACTAGAAACAACGCTAGACACTGGGAGACACAGACGTGCTGCTGCCCCCAAACCTGACAAGAATACAGCATTGCAAAGAAGAAGCCATTACGAAGCACTACCCCACCCCCTCTCATAAAACAATATGGAGTACAACCTGGAGCTGCATGCTGAAATGCCAGACAGCCTCCCTGTTTTTCTCTGGGCACTGGGCAGCAAAGGCATTACACGCTTGGTGCGTTAGCAGATTTTGAAATAAAAAGCAGCTGGGAGTTAGTGGCATGGGCTCAGTAGCTGCATCAAAGCACAGAACTGCTGTGAACATCAACTGCGTCACGTCTTCCCGACTGTAACAATCCTGGCTGCAAAAGTGTCCCTCCTTTGGAGGCAGCCTCCCTCATTTTGGATCTATTTTCAGACCGTTTCTAAACTAGCTGCCTCTCGTGGGGAAGAATTTTGCAGCGCAATTTAATGAAACCTTTACAGTTTCGTTTGCCACTGTTCTGAAAACAGTCCCTTTTTGTTTTTCGCCAGCCAGATTCTTCAGTAATTAGATGGATAAACACGTAAGGGCGTTCCCTTTCGTCTGTTCGTCTTTTAAAATCCTCCTTAGTAATCTTTTACTGTTTGGAGGTAGATTTTGCGAGTGTGGGTTGAAGGAAGAGGAACAATTTAACAGCCATGTAATGCCAGCATGGATTCGCAGTCTCCCTCCACAAAAAGCAGCCTTTCTTTAACAAGCGCTTTGTGGAGAGAAAAAGAAATCACCCTCTGAAAAGATATATTAATATAGCCTGTATTATGTATCTATGACACAAGAACAAGTTAGCTACCGTTTTACAAAAGATAATGAGGCTCTCTGTCCAGAACAATAACATTTGTCGAACAGGCCTGGGCTATCTCTTTCTCTGCAAGGGCAAAAGGGTTTACTTACCCGCACACCACTGATGAATGCAGTTCTGAAGGTGAAGTTGTGTTGTTTAGCTTTTAAAAAACATTTATAAATATATAGCTATATAATCTGTATCCCCACTTCTCTGGTAAATTTGCAAATCAAACGTATCTTGTTAAGACATTTAGAGATATTTATATGGCAATTGTGTAGCATCAAAAAAAGCTATAGAAAAATGTTGTCTAGCTACGTGGTCCAGTTAGGACTTTTACTCGAGACTTAAATCTATTTTCCTGTGACAGATTTACTCTGTATATTAAAAGGACAGCCAAGGGCTTTCCACAGACGACACAAACTCAAAAAGGTTTTCCCCAAATATTTTTAGTCTGTACATGTTAGTGTGAAAACACCTAGTTAACATTTACTGTATGTAAACATTTTAAAAACATCTCTCGCTATTTTGCTTTATAAGTAAAATATTTTAAAAGCATAAGTTGTTTTAGCTAAACAGACAAAAAACATAAGACATGCAAATGAAGGCTCAGAAATAAGGACAACTCCAGTAACATTAACATGAAAACTACACTTAGTAAGGACAGAATGGATTGGGTACTTACAATGTAAAAGAAACAAAAAGTTTATCATAGTAAATTTTATGCCAGAATTCACTATTCCTAAGTCTATATTTAAAACGTTACCTTATAAGCACCAAAGGAGTTAATAAAAAAAATGGCCAGGAATTAAGTGTTTAATACAGGAACTATTTTTTAAATTTATTGTTCAGTCATAATAGAGTTATAAAGCTTAAAAACCCCAGACAAAAATATGTATTTACTTATTTTTGAATTCAAAATTGTTACTGCTGACATAAGGGTGTGCCATGACCTAGTTATACAAGACAAAGATGGATTCCAAATCATAATGAAAAATCCAAATCTTTTTTATCTTCCTTCTTCATTGAGTCCTTTAAAATGTTGTCAGACATTAATACAACACTGAGAAGTCCTGAAATGGATGGTGTGGATTCAAATAAAGTATCCCCTTTTGGAACAAAGGAAAACCCAGTTGGCCATTTAATTCCATTGCAGAAAAATGGCTGCCTGATCTGTTGGCCTCTCCTTAGCTGTCTGGTGAAGGATGTTTTTAGATCAGCGTCTAATAACTCAAGCCAAATGGAAGCTGCGCGCTGATTGGCTGCGGGCTCCTGGTGCCTTTAACCAGCCAATTACCTAACCACGGCCAAATTACAAACCAAAAGCACAAGATGAGCTAAAACAACATGAAGCCCAAATCCAGGCGAGACGCTCCTCGCCCAGGAAAAGAGGCGAGAAGAGCGATCCCCAGCTGCCTTTCACCGCTCAAACAAAATGGAAGCTCCAAGCTGATTGGCTGCTGCAACCCCAGGACCTTTAATAAGCAAAACTGCTACTTTCTCCCCCCCGGCTCCCAGGCTGGGCCATGGACACTTTGTAACGCGGCGGCTCGCGGGGCCCGGGCGCGCTGTGGGGGAGCACAGTGGCGGGGGGGGGGAGCAGAGACAGCACGTCGCCCCGTGCCCTGGGCTGCTCCCCAGAGGCCCCTCCACGGCTCCATTAGTCGCTCCCCCCCCCAAACTTGTCCCACCTAGGTCCATCTTGTTTAGAAACAGTTTGCGCTTAAGGTAAACGCAGCCCGCAGATTCCAAGCAATCTCCTGCATGCAATTAACCCGGGGGGGAGTCCCCAGCCGAGGCTAGGTCGGCTGGGGAAAATGCATGGCCCTTTATTTGGGGTGGGGAGGTGCCACGGCGCGGCGAGGCTGGGGGCTTCGCGGCGCGCTGCAGCTGCTGTGAATGTGCCTTCGGTTGAGGGCGGTTAGCCATTAGCCGAGCTCCATAGTGGTGTATTGTGGGATGCCTGAGAAGCAAGCAGAAAGCACACACACAATATGTGTTGGCTCGCAAAAAAAGGAGGCAGGAGCCTTTCAAAAGCAATGTAATGTAACCAGCCAAATGTGAAAAGGAGCTCGCCTTTCGCTGCAAGGAGACGATCGGCCACCTCACACAATGTCTTTCAAGGAGATCAAGGCAGGGGAAAAAGCCAAGCACCCAGAAGATCATGGCAAAAAACAGAGTTCAAGTGAGATTGGGTCTTTTTTCCCCCCTCTTTCTGCCTCTTATCTCACGGGGGAGGGGGCTGTCTAAGAATTTTCCCTATTTTAGAGTCTTCCCGTTTGTGTATTTGTACCCAGTTTTGATGTGTTTCATGAGTGGTTGTTAAAATGGGATCTTTATTACATTTTTTTTAAACTTTGTGGGGGTTTTTCCAGGTTGGATCAACGGAATGGAGAACAGCTCGCAAGCCAGCACTTCTGTCGAGAAAAGAAATCACCACTGGAGAAGTTACAAATTGATTATTGACCCAGCTTTGAAAAAAGGACAGCATAAACTCTATCGTTATGATGGGCAAAATTTTAGCATGCCGGTAAGTGTTTGTTTTTTAAATACACTATATACCCCTTCCACACACTCTTAACTTCCTCCCCCTCCTGAATAGCCCTTGTTTAGGGGAGGAGGGCAAGGCTTTCTTAAATACTATAATAATTCATGTTGTAGCAAAAGGGAGGGGGGAGCCATGAAAGTTACTGCCACCTGACACAATGTATTCAACTGTCAGGATTCCAAAAAGGAGCTAAAACCTAGAGCTTTATTTTTCTATGTTTCCAATCTGTGTCTATTTCTCAGAGGTATTGCAATTTGACATGTATGTATATGTATGTGTGCTTTTTCTCTTCCCCTGATGCTTCCTTGCCCTGTGTGTGTCCCCCTGAAATTTCTAGCAATATTATTGATGGTTCTTGAGTGTTCTGTTCCCCCTCCCTTTTGCAGAACTCCGGAATTGCACCAGTGGATTGTGTCAGAGATCCCAGGATAGGACGAATATGGACCAAAACCAAGGAGTTGGAGCTTTCTGTTCCCAAATTCAAGGTACCTTACCTACCTTATGTTTGGGTTCTTGTCATTTGTCAATTGAGTTTGAGTTCAAAATAACATAATGAACTGTTAAAATGAAAGATTCTTATTATCTGGCAATCTGTCTAACAATAGTAATAGTCCATAAATAAATCAATACATCTGATTTGAGTTATAACACTGATGCTTAATAAAGCTGCTTAAAATTTGTTATTAAGATGGAAAAAATAACCATTTCCATATAAATTATTTAGAGTGTAGAGACAGGGTTTCCCTTGACTTAGATTGGTGTGAGTGACATTGTAGACTGTTTCTTTCCCCAGAGTTCTAAGACAACTCTAACTTTGTTCCAAACAAGTTAACTTTCTGCTGCCAATCTCCTTCCCATTTTTTGTGTTTGTATAAATCTTCAGATTGATGAGTTTTACGTGGGGCCGGTGCCTCCCAAGCAGGTAACCTTTGCCAAGTTGAATGACAACATCCGTGAAAACTTTCTCACTGACATGTGCAAGAAATATGGTGAAGTGGAAGAGGTAGAGATTCTCTATAACCCCAAGAACAAGAAGCACCTGGGCATTGCCAAAGTGATCTTTGCCACAGTGAAGGGGGCCAGGGAAGCAGTCCAGCACCTTCACAACACATCTGTCATGGGCAACATCATCCACGTGGAACTGGATACAAAAGGTGGGAAGCAGATTTTAGCTTCATACTCAGTCTAGTTGCAACCCCCAGACCTTGCATCCCCTCTCCTCTCCTAAAATGATAGGCTTTTCCAGGCTGGAGGAGATGGATGATTAAAAATACTAATAAATGAATGTTGCTCCTTCTCCCCTCTGTCTTTCCTTTTCTCTGGGCCATTGGAAGTCACGTGGAGCTGAATGTGTTGTCTGTTGCTAGGAGACAGTCCTGTAATTTACAAAATGCTGCCATCCTGTTCATTTCAATCACTTACACTGGCACCCAGTTGGCAGATTCTGCCCTTACCCTCACCCCTTTTCAGAATCTCTTTACAAATTTCTTGGTCTAAACTGGTGATAGTCTCGAGGTTTACAAATGCATTTTGAAATATGGTTATAAAGCTTTTTTCCTGTATTAGAAACTACTATAACTTTAAAAAATGCCACTAACTGCATCAGGATCCTGTTTTCAGAGCTCCTGGTGTTTCACTGGTACTTGGTATAACAAACCCAAGTTTGGCAGTAAAAAGTGCACAGCACTTGACACTGTGAGAGCGAGCAAGTATGTATGCATGTGTTTCTGTCCTGTCTTTCTTAAAGGGACAGTAACACTTGTAATCCTAATTGTAACTGAACCACAGTAGAGCTACTATAGGAATTAACAGTGCAGTACTTATTCAAATACTGAAAATATTAAAATTCTACATCTTATTGTGGTTTTTATGTGTTTGTTTTCCCCCCAAGCATGTTAGTGAAGGGTTTTTCTAAACATTTGGCTAAAAGCTAAAGTAATGAAGTGTGCAAAACATTACAGGCATTTATATATTATTATTATTTATTATTAATTATTATTTATTGGCATTGTAAACAAGATCATTCTAGTTTGAAGCATAACTTGATTGCTTTTCTTTTTAAGAAAGAGGAAGAGCTCATACTCTTAAAGAAAAACAGTTTTATGTTTGTCTTAGTTAACCATACATAGTATAAAAATGTTTCAATAACCTTCAAGTTCAAAGTGTATATTACATTTAGTATGTGAAACACATATAACATAATTTCTCACATTAGTGCCTGAATATTAAAAGAATACCCTTATAAATAAACTTTGACCCTGGGATTTAATATTTTTAGCATTCTTTAACTTAACTTGGTATTACCCTGTTTAATTCCAAATTTGAGGAAAATTAATATGTACATTTAAACTGGAGCAACAGTCACTTTCATTTTTAATAATGCAAGTTAAAGTGGATTCACAGTGGTGAGAGTAGATGTTAAGAGACCTTTTTGAGCAAGTTGATTGGAGAGTTTTACTCTTGTTTTTTTTTTTTATATTTCACTTTTGTAATCCTAGAACAGTGGTTGGTCTAGGAAGTATAACTTCATGTCAAGAAGGTGGTGGTTTAGAATATTTTAATTATTTAGTGAAAACACTAAGATCTCTTAATTTTAAATTGCACTTTTTTACATATAACTCATAAGCTATCTGTATTCCTCTACTTTTAATCTTTTATAAACTTGTGGCTATTTTGTTTTGTTCTTTTAAAAGATGCAGTAATACCAGAAATGTTTTGTGGTCTGGAAAGATCAGTTAAACTATAATGCTAAAAATAGTGGTTGCAACCTCTGACATCTTTGGGTACACAGTCTATAATTTTTATTTTACATATCCATTTATTCCTAATATTCATTTTTCAAAAACATAGTTAAATGTATTTTTATAAAAATCAATACTGGATTACAAATTTTAACAAAATGGGTATAAAAAGGAGTGCAAGAAGTTTCATCCGTGTACTTAATCATGATGTGGTCAGAGCACAGGACTAGGAGTTTGGAATTCATGTGTTCAGTTCACATTTCTGAGATGGACTTACTTTATCGCATAAGGCAATTCTTATCTTCTTCCATTTCTCCATTTATAGATTAGATATACTACTTAATTACCTACCTGCATGGCGGTAATTCAAAGCTGCTTGAAAAGGAAAATATAAATGCTAACTATTATTATTTTACTGAATAAAAAGGAGAATGAGGAAGCTAAGGTATTTATACTCATTTGTGCAATTTAAAAACATTTTAAAACTTGCTTCTGTATCACAACATTCATGGCAAGTGCTATCATCTCACATGAATTCAATATTTCAAATACTGTAGGATAGATCTCCAGTGGTCAAATTATCATAGCTCCATTCACTTGAATTGGGCGATGATTGTTGACACGAGGAGGATCTGGTCCAATAGTATGTATGAGAAGCTGTGTACTAAAACCAAGTTAATGAAGCCTGAGAGGTGGCATTTATTTATGCAAATTTGAATTTAATGTGTGTTTTACCTGAATAATGCAGTATCAAGCTTCTAATCTGGAACAGATTCTTTGGACAAGTGCATTAGTAGATACTAGTTACTCACAACTGTGTATGAGAATTGGGTATTTGATCCTGTAGCACTTACTCATGTAGATCTGTTAAGTGGGAGTACTCACTCTCATGAGTACATGTGTGAGAGTGGCTGCAGGTTCAGGGATTGGATTTGTGCCTTTTTACGATATTCTTTCTCAGTTATACATTACTTATTTTTTTTTATTTGTAGCTTAAAAGAAAAAGATGATAACCCTAGATAAGAAACAACTCTGCTGTATTGACTCAAATCAAATTTTCAATGTTCAAAAATATTATCACATTTTAAAAAACAAAGAACCTACCCCTCATGTAAGCAAAATTGGAAATATCTCAAAAGGTCTGATCCAGCTTCTCTTGAATGCAGTGATAAACTTTCTGACTGCAAAATGAGTAGGCTCAGGCTCAAAGTAGACATTTGTCTAACATTAATAAACTATGTCTTCATTAGAATTCAGCAGCCTGAAAATGAGTGTTAAACATTGATAGCAATGTTGTATAAGGGTCTGCATTCTTTAGAATGCTCATGCTAGGAAAGTACTACATACACATTACATAGAAAAACAGGTTAGCCAGTACCTTGGAAAAGAAGAAACAATTAGTTTGACCCTTGGATTCAATTGCATCTCATTTGTATTGATAACAGCTCAAATCTTTCCACTAGCATATATGTGGAAAAGGCTTCTAAACTGGTAGAAGCAGTTGTTGCATTTAGTGGGAAGAAGCTTTTATCAAAGTTACAGTTCTGATACATTTGACACTTGTGAGGAGAGATTTCAGCACTCTAGAAAGCATTGTGCAGGAATAGAGCAGCCAAATAGAATTGGGGGAGGGGAGGTGCTACATAGAAATCTCTCTCTTGAGGGAGCACATTAACAGAAGCTAGTGTATCCTTAATATACATCAAGTTTCAAGGGTAACTACTTTTGTTGGATTTGCCACAGTTAAGTTTGCTTTCCAGTATCCTTTCCCATTAATTTCAAAGAGGTATGGCTCATTGTTAATGCATTTTTTTCAGATACCGTGGTTGAAGATGTGGTCACTAAGGGACCACCTTGCATCACTCATTTGGCAGATTTTTAAGAAACAGTGTTGCTTATCTTAACTGCTGTCCTGGCTTCCTTTTTTGGAAAGATGTTGGCTGAAATGGAGGCTATTAAGAGAGATGTCTGGGTCTGGGGAAAGCTTAATAAAGAGACTTATGATGTATGGTGTATGGCTTTTTTTTTTTAAAATAAACTTTCATTGTGGTTTGCAGGTGAAACTCGTATGCGGTTCTATGAATTGCTGGTTAATGGTCTTTACACTCCGCAGACCCTTCCTGTAGGCAATGAGCAAGAAGTCTCACCAACTGTGAATGAAACTCAGCAGGTATGGCTTACTTAGGTGTATTTTAATAGTACATATCTAAAAACTTACAAGCAGACAGTGGTTCATTCAAATAAATTCTCTTGTATTATAACAAGTGATGTGTGGGATTGCTTTGTTCTGTCCTCGGGTAGTTTTGTCAATACATTTTAAAAATTACCTTAAAATTAATTATTTGTACTTAGATTCAGTTATTAAATTCAGTAACAGTATCCTATACAAATTCATGCTGTGCCTAAGTGTCTGAATATTGCGGTGAGTGATTTATGTCCTGTTACAAGTGTAAAGATTTTATAGAACCAACCAAATGCTATTTAGTAACTGTAGGAATTTCTGTAATTAAAGATGCAGGGCCAGATCCATCCATGGGGTCCTTCTATTGAAGTCGGTGGAGCAGCATGCAAGGATAAACTTGGCCTATATTCCTTCCCATTAAAGGTTATTCAAGGTTTTTGCTAGGAGACAGGAACGATGTATGTTTTTTGAATTTTAAAGGTTGGGATATCTTTTATGCCCTTTTTCCCTCCTCTTAAAATGTCAGAAATGCCCATCTTCTGTAGTTTTTCAGGAGGTTGTCTCAGGGTTCTGAGTTGTTTTTTGTTTTTCTCCCACATTTTTTAAAATGACAAGTGGAAGTGTTGTCTTTCAATGACTTCAGTTCTTCAGAAAGGTCATTGGAATCAGTTATTTAACACAGAGGCCAAAAGTTCCAAATACGGGTTTCTGAAGTTATGCTTGTAAATAGTCCTCTTGATCTTGAATTGACTGAAGAGGTCACCTGCTTCTTCACAGATCTCCATTTAAATCGAGAGACTCTTCATGGGCCTATGTCATGTGGAATCACTTTCTTGATTGCCATATATACTCAAATAAAAGTGACCTAACTTTTCAGTGATCTTGAGCTCCTATGGATGTCTAACTGGTTTTATGTAGGATTCAGATTATGAATTTAGGAGTCTGAATTTAAGGCATCCAGGTTTAGAAGTTTTGCCTTAAAGAGTTTTGAACATTATAACTATACATCTTTCCCCTCTCAGTTGTTCACTTTTTTGTTTTAATCCTTACAATGTCCTCATCTCACTAGCTTTCCAGAAAGACAAGACTTGAATACTGAATGTGAAAATCAAACTGAAAAAAGCCCCCCTCCAAACACAATCCTTCAGTCATCTTTCTCCATCATAAAGAGGCCTCATTTCTTCCTCAGCAGGTCAGCCTTAAATGGGGGAGAGTAGGTAGCCTGGATGCTTAGGTAGCAGCTTAGTTTTGCCATGTGCTGAGCATCCCCTGTTGGGCACCTACCGCTCTCAGCGACTTCAGGAGTGAATGGTGCTCAGTGTTTCACAGGAAAGTACTTACTGTCTCATCACAGATGATCCAAAATGAACATGTAGACCCCTGCTATTAAGAGTTGTTTTTCACAGTTATTAATGAGACTAACTGCTCCATCATTTTCTGTTTATACAAGTCTCCAACATGATTGTAGATTAAAAGTCTTGCAATTTATTATACAAAATTTACTGTATGTTGAATTTTTTGGGTTACTCACAGAACACTAATTCTGGTGATTCCTTCAGTTAATGTCCACCAGATTCTGCCAAGATGCTTCTAATATGCTATAGTAATTTCAGTAGAGTAGCTTGAAATTTCTTCATTTGCCTCCTCTCCTCCTGTTTCAGCAGTAAAGATCAGCTGATTTGCCTGCTCCCTTCTGAGCGCCTGCTCCACTGCTCAACCTGATCCAAAGCCTGTTGAAGTCCATAGAAAAAGCTGGATCTGGCTTTTAAGTTGCCCATGGCTAGGAGTGTTCCCTTGGCCCTCACCTGCAGGCAATCAAACATCCAGGGAATTGATACACAAATTGATAATAGGAGGAATAACTATAACCTAAGTTGCCTTTGTAACTTTTGGAAGAGGTTGGGGGCAGGGCAGAGTAGGGGTGGGAGGAGGGATGGAAGAGCAAGCTTAGATGCCAAATCTTTTATGGTCTGCAGCAGCTGTACCATCCAAAAAATAATGAAATATGTAAGCATGTTAGTATCACTGAATCAGTTGTGTGCTGTATGAAACCTGACAGTGCTGATAATTCTGCAGAGCCATTGGCATGTGATCTTTTTACATTAAAAAAAAAGATAGTTGTAAAAGATCCTATTCAAATGTTATGTCACTGTGGCCTCCATAAAGTCTCTGCTTTTTGGTTGGTGGTTTCTGTTTTTTTGTTACTGTTCTAGAGCTCAGTACAGCTCCTGCTAATGTGCAGGGAATTTGGATTGGGTCACACTCTACTGCCTATCTACATTACTGAACATTGATTTTTGTGTGATATTGATGTGACTCATCATTGTTTGAGGGTTTCTTTTTTCTTTCTGTTTTGTTATTGGTGTCAAACTCTAATTGTATTGTTTGGATAAACTCCTGAATGGGCTTTTGAAGTAAATTGCATTGAGATGGATCATTTGGCTGTTCTTCTAGGTTCATGTTTTTTAGTTTTAAGATTCCACCGCTGGAAACATTCCACTTGATCATATGTCTTTGTGAAGTTTGTTTAATTTTTACTTGTTTGTTTGCAGTCCAGCTACATCCTCTTTACATAAAGGAGAAAGATTTTTTTCATCTGTTAGAACTTAACATGTGACTTGTGGGGATATAGAGAGTTTGAGCTGACCGATCAGGACAAAGCCCCATCGACTTCCACAAGTTCTATACTTGCATTTGGGTTCTGTGTGAAACTGACTGCAGGTGTGGAGCCAGTTGGTGTGTTGTGTATGGTCTGAAGTGTAAATTAGCTACTTGGGTCTGTTTGACACCGTATGAAGAATCTGAAGCTTTTGGTTTTAGTGATAGTCTTTCATAATCTTTATAGTTGCATTCAAAACCAGTTGGCAGAATTTTTTTATTTTCAGTATTCTTGATGTCTCGAGGATTCTGATCCTCTTGACGTTTGCTTCTAAAGAATAAAAGAACTTGCCTATTTCCTTCACTTGCTCTCTTACCGACTATTTTAAAAGCAAAATAACTGCCTACATATTTTAATGGATAATTGTGGTAACTTGGTTTTCAGTGTTGCAAATACCTGCTCCTACCATAGCATGTCTTGGTGCTCAACTTTTCAGATAAGCAGACATCGTTTTGGAAAGAGTGTCTGTATGTGCATAGGTACCTACTATTTACTTTTATTTATTTATTTTTTTTATAGTTGACTGATTCTGTAAAACGTCTGAAAGACAGCAACCTTTCATCTGCGGGATCGTCCATTACCCCAAACAGCAGTACTCCATTTTCCCACGATACTGCCTATTCCAGCTGTCGGCAAGACACCCCAAACTCATATAGCCAGTATACCCCACAGTCCCAAGGAACCCCACTCACCCCACGACTGGGGACTCCGTTTTCCCAAGATTCAGCCTATTCCAGTCGTCAAACAACACCAGCTTACCATTATGGACAGGACTCAGGGTATAAACCCAGGAGACATGAAACAAAATTTACAGATGCCTACAACAGGCGACCAGGACATCACTATGTCCATAATTCGGCAAATGTTTACAGAGGGTCAGAACATCAGTTTAGCACATACAAGTCTCATCAGCAAGAGCCAGTACAATATTCTCACACTCCTCCCTTGAGCCACTCTGGTTCTTCAACTTATAAATCTGCCTTCTCTCCATACCAAGCACCAGCTGTGTTTCCTCCTTCTGATGAGCAGCAATATTCCCAAACTTCCAGAGATGCTGAGTACCGGAGACCTGTACCACCTCTAGCCGAGATCTTAATAGAAGGTAATGCTGCCACTAATATTGACTTTGTTCCTGTGAAAGAAAAACAGGAGGAACTCCCACCTCTGCCACAGCCAAACTGTGTTACTGAACAAAGTACTGCATCCTTCTCTCAGACGCCAGAAAGGAGTGAAACACCTGGCACCCCAACCATGGAGTCTGAAATGCAGCATAACAGTTTAGACTCAAGGATTGAGATGCTCTTGAAAGAGCAGAGAACAAAGTTACCTTTTCTCAACGAGCATGATTCGGACAATGAGATCCGAATGGAAGGTAGCCCTATCTCTTCCTCCTCCTCCCAACTTTCTCCTATCCCATTGTATAGCTCGAATGCTCAGCCCAGTTATAGAGGTCAAACCCCATCCTCACGTCCCTCCAGCACTGGCTTAGAGGACATTAGTCCAACACCGTTACCAGATTCTGATGACGACGAGCCAATCCCTGGGACACTTCCTCTGAGCCAGAATTCAAGAGGGACATCAGAGGCTGGTATGATTCCTATTGATCAGCTAAGTAGCACATCCAAAGCAGAGACTTCTGAGACTAAAGAAATGCTACCTGGTGACCAGACACCAACATCAGAAAAAATGGATGAGGTAAGATCAAGAGAGAATTTAGAAACTCTATATGTACGTGACTAGAACAAGGTAGATCATGTACTCCTATTTAAAAAGTTGTCTTTAGAAACTGAGGGGTGTGTGTGTGTGTGTGTTAGCATGCATGGTTTTAGCTAGGTTTGGCTCAGGGAGTTGGTAATGGGGTTGATGTGATATGAGCTGATAAGGATGTGAAAGGTTAACCAGTTCAGTCAGTAATCATCACCCTTAATGGGTAATGGTAACTGTAGGGTAAACTGAGGCAGTCCACTGGTTCTGGTTAACAGGGGGCTGTAGCAGCACCCCCCTTACCATGGGCAGGACATTGCTCAAGCCCTGTGGGAGGTCTGGGCACTCCACAGGCAGGGGCTGCTCTGGCTGGGCTGGAGAAGTCCTGGCCTCAGCAGGGGGCCACTCCAGCCTACTGGGGCAGGAGCAGTCTCCCCCCCCCCCCCCTTGCATCCTCTTTATTCAGTTAATGTTTAACTGGTTACATCCCTACCTGATGGTCTTAGTCCAGTTCCTGGTTAACAGACATTCCCTATGTCAAGAGCAACCCTGAAATTGGTAGTTTCAGGTAGTGATCTCTAGGACTGAACTCCCCTTTTAAATTGCTCCTTCCAGTTTAGGATTCACCCTTATTGGTGAGACTGAAGAGAAATTTGCATTACTACTGCTAGGGATGTATGTGACTAGTCGAGTAGTCAACTACCCGATAAACCTAGACTTATCAGGTATTCTAGTCATACTTGACTACTTGCTTGCCTCCCCCCTTGCTGCTTCTGTATCAGAGGCTGTGGGGTGAGGGGGAGCAGAAGCCAGTGCTGAGGGGAGCCAGATTAAAAGCTGTTTCCCCTCCTATCCCCCTCCATACCATCTCTATGGTGCAGGGGAGGCGGAAGTGTAGTGGTCTGGGACCTGGCCTAAGCTAGGGCTGCTCAGTCCCTGACCATGCTGAGTCCTGGACCTACCCCTGCTGCAATTCTGCAGTTTAAATGTAGGAGGAGCCAAGCTGCATGCATGCCCCACTCCTCCTACATTTAAATTGCAAAGCCACAGTAGAGGTAGTTCCTGGACTCTGATTCCCCTTCTCAACTAATAGTGTAGTTGATGCAAATTGTATCGACTACACTATTAGTCAGTTACCTGCTTTTTAACATCCCTAATAGGATGATCATGCAATTACTGTTGTATGGAACAACAGACTTTTGAGTCACCACGGCAGCCAGTTCAGTACTGCATACCAGCTCTGATTCCTGTTTTTAAAATACATCTATTTTAGTAATTGTCAGATGATTTATTACATCAAGAACGATCAGGAAACAGTTGTTGGGTTCTAACATACTCTTCCCTTAAGTGATTTAGACCAGAAGTAGCTGACTAACTGGGAATATTGTTGGAAGATTCAGTGAAACACAGAGCATAGTCTGCTGCCTCTAATGGAGCATTTGGGAATGAAAGACATTAGCAGCTCAAGTTGGGCAACTAAAATTATTAGGGTTTTGGAACAGCAGATATAAGAGGAGAGATTAAACAGATTGGGACTTTTCAGCTCAGAAAAGAGAGGACTAAGGGGGAATATGATAGAAATTTATAAAATCATGACTGGTGTGGAGAAAATTAATAAAGAAAAGTTATTTACTTGTTCCTGTAACACACAAACTAGGGATCACCAAATGAAATTAATGGGTAGGAGGCTTAAAACAAAAGGAAGTATTTCTTCACGCAACATACAGTCAACCTGTGGAACTCCTTGCCAGAGGATGTATTGAAGTCCAAGATTTTAACAGGGCTCAAAAAAGAACTAGATAAATTCATGGATAAAAGATCCATCAATGTCTGTTAGCTGGATGGGTAGGAATAGTGTCCCTAGCCTCTTTTTGCCAGAAGCTGGGAATATGTGAGAGGAGAGATCACTTGATTACTAGGGATGAGTTAGTATACATGTTTAAATGGTTAACCAGTGAGCTTAGGTTAACCTTCACAGTTACATGCAAGCCCTTCCTCTCTTCCCCTCCCCTTCATGCTACTGCCTCTGTATTAGAGGCAACAGCATGGGGAAGGGGGGAAGCAGACAGGAGTTGATGCTTGTGGGGAACCAGCTTTTAAGGAGGCTTCCCATGAGCACTGTCACCTGCTTCCCTCTCCCCCATGTTGCTGTGCAGGGGGGTGCAGTCAGCTCTACAGGAGCTGGTTCTCGTGGACAGCTGGCTTTAAAGCTGGCACTAGCTCCCATGGAGCCAGCTCCCTGCTGCCCCATGTGTAACCGCTGAACATTTCAGCGGTTACATGTTTACCAAAACCCTCTGCTTTTTAATATCCCTAATGATTACCTGTTCTGTTCATTCCTTCTGGGGCACCTGGCATTGGCTACTATTGGAGGACAGGATATTGGGCTAGATGAACCTTTGGTCTGACTGTGGATGGCCATTCCTGTGTTTATATGTTGCTAGCAGACAGAGAATGCATTACAATGGGTGATTATTTAGTATTTCAATTGAACTGTAGTGTACACTTGCATCCCAGTTTTTATACCTAAATATGACACATTTTATGTGTTGTGTTATTTTGTAAATATATCTTGATGTTTTTTGAAATTTGGATGTGCCAATCCAACTTTACAAAAAATTTATCTGGTGTACCCCCATTCTTTTTATAAGCTTGATGCAATGTCCACAGGACTGGAAAGGAGGAAAAAACTGTTTCCTTTGGGGCCCCTGGCTTGGTTGAGGATCCTTTTGTTGTCCAGCATTTTTAAGCTAGAAAACTGGCGCTGTAGGATTGAGGATTTTTTTGAAAACTCCACAGCACTTTGTGACTAGCTTATTCACAGACTGAAACTGCATGATCTGTTGGGCTTATGCGCTTGAATATGTTTTCTTGACAAGCGTTCCAGCACATATTAAAATTTGGATGAAAGTCAGTGTTATAGGTTGGGGTCAGGGACTTCCTATAATTGAAATGTTAACATCCCTTACTTGCCTCAGAAGGGTTCCCAATATGTTGTATTGACATTGCAATATAGGACAACAGCCTGCAGAAGTTGAAGACTATAACAAATCTTAGTCTCCCCTTAATGAGTTACTAGTGTCAGAAGTTCATCTTCACAGATCTTTTGCACAAATGGAGTACGTTGTAAAAGCCAATTTAAAAGTTATTAACTGTATCTTGAAACCTCCACACCCTGCTGTTGTAGTAGTCTTACAAAAAGTATGCTTTTTTTCTTTTGTTTGTTCATAAGCTCCTATTATTTACAAATCACCCTAAAACTATTCCAGTGCATGTGCCTTTGATTGCTCCTTTATGTGTGCTTTGGGTTCATTTTTGCTTCTTTTCCTGCCCCCCCACCCTCTTTCCCAATTTTCCATATTTGCTTTATTAGGTCTTGGCTACCCTCTATTTTGCTGAAGGGGGTCTCTGAATGGCTGGAATTGAATAGCGACCCCACCAGAGGCTGAAATTTGAGCTGTAGCTTTCCAAACTTTGAGTTAGAAAAGAGTACAGAATATTGGGCTGGGAAAGCTGCAGCCTAGGCATCAGCCTATTGTGATGTCACTGCTCAGTTCCAGCCCTTCAAAGAATCCTTTGGCAAACAGGGAAGCCAGGACCTAATATTCTTAATGTGTGTGTGGGGGGGGGGACGGGGGGGGAGGGGGGGTTGAGAGGAAGTGGAACTGCAGTTAACATTTGGGTGGGGAGGCGTCCATGATAGCCATCTTGTGTCTTAAAGAAGCAATAAAGGGTATCTACTTGGCACCACTGTTTCCTTCATAATTCACTTTTAAAGTGTCGTAATATGTATTGATATGTAGTCGAAGAGTGCACACTCTCTCTGTACCTAGTTATGGTTGTAATAATACCCCTGAAAAGCAGGAAAGTTTTTGTTTGAGGTGGCAGCAGCTTCTCAAAGGCCTAATTCTTTTGCCAAAATGGGAATTTTGTCAGTGGGAGCGGGTTTGGGCTCTCCATCAGAAACAGAGCTTAGAATGGAGAGGAAACGGGCTGGCGGGGAAGAAAAAAAAATGGATCCATTACAAAGAGCATATGCAAGAATTTTAGAGAGTCTGTAGAGCTCATTCAAAATAGTATTGAATACTGGAGAGTGAAATTAGTTTAGAACACTTTACTTCAGCAAGATTCCATGGGTACCAATGTCTTTTGTCCTGCCTAATTGAGCGACAGTGAGGAAGGTGTAATCATAACAAGCTCTTTCAAAAATATTTTTTCTGTGCATGGGGTTTCAGAAGCTGAGGAGTTAAATATATAATGTTTGACGATTTGACATCCCATTTGAGCCAGGTCTTGTTTTTGCTTGGGGCCTGCTACAGGAAGAGGCCCTGCATATGTGTATTGGGGAGGGTGATAGGATCAGAACAAGTCATTTTGCTTTATATTAATGGTGCCTTTTGTATTTCAGCATATGAAGACTTTGGTTGGTTGGTTTTTTATAAGATTGTCATCTGAATATCACTTCATTTTTTAGGGAATACTTTTATGTTGGTGATCAACAACCTACCCACTATCCTTTTAAGCACATAGGTACCAGAGTGAGGGGTGCCTAAATAATAATGACAATAGGACTCCTCTTAAAAAATAATGATGCAGTTATTGTCTGTTTCTGTTACTTTACTTGCTGTGAGTTTCAGCAAAAGTTTTTGAGACAAATGGAGATTACACAATATGCAACTGTCCTGAGGACACCTAAAAACTGTTGGTGAAACCAACTCTAAGATCAAACTTTCTTTTTCTGTGTTAGCACATTTTAAATTTGTCACTTGATGTTGAGAGAGAGTATCACAGTACTGCAAGTCTTTATTTTATAATTTTTTAGGTAACTTTCTACATCTAAAATTGTAGCTCAGTATAAACCTTTAAATTAGCCGAGTTCATCCCTAGTTAAGCTCTACCGAAGTATTTAGAGTTACACTCGGGTGAATTTTCCCTATATATGTTTGAGCTTTTGTTTTTGCATGGTTGTGCCTAGATTCTGAATTTTTTTTTTCTGTGGACCTAACCTGAAGAAGAGTTGTGTGTGCTTGAAAGCTTGTCTCTTTCTCCTCACCCACCTTGTCTTTAGAAATATCGTATGGACCAGTTCCATTCTCCCTCTCTAATTCCCTTCCTCAGTTTTAACTGGACATGTCATTCTTCCTGCCTTCCTGTTCTAAAGTGCTGCAGAGAGTGGTGGACTATCAAACAGCAACTGCATTCACACCCTAGAGTTGTTTGCATTTCAGTAGTTTAGTGAATAGATTCCTATTAAACATAGATCTAAATTTGCCTTTAGCAATGGTGTCTGTGTGGGGGGAGCATAGCAATACCATCTCTGCTTCTAGTATTAGAACCACCATCATGCCAGTGAATGGGTCCACAGGACCACTTCTTGCTGCTCCTTTATTTTAAAAAAAAGATGTTTCTTGGTCTAGGGGTGTAGCCCATACTTCTTGGAATTATGCTGCACTGAGCAGGGAAAAGCAGTCCCTCTGCATAGGGTTCAAAGATGCAGATCCTTGAGTGTTACTGAGTATGGTAAGAGGCTTCCCCCATGTAATCTGTTCCCCATTCATATGCCTACTCAGCATGAGGCATGATTTGGCTCCTCACGTATTAACTGCTTGGAGATCCTTTAAATACACAGTGCTGTATAAAATAATATAAATTTGTGGAGGCTGGATATTTCTGCCTTTTCCTTTTCTGTAAAGCACAGAAGTTTTTACTTCAAGGCAAAAAACAATGTAAATGCATATTGAGGCTGAGAATTTAAAACCTAAGAGCCAGGAAATTCAGAACTATGGTTTACACAGTAGCAAGTGTTTCAGCCCTCATGACCATAAATAGCTGTGTTATATGTATGTACACCTGGGGAACCCATTTACAGTTAGAGGGAACCGTTCTCTCTGCATGGTATGGTTGTGGGGTTAAGTTGCACTGAATTTTCTTGTGTTAATTAAAAATGAAAAAAGCCTGAGAGCTGTGACTTACTGCCCAGTCTGACAAACACTTGTGTGATTCAAATAAAACAAAATTTTTCCTGAGCTCTGAGGTTTTCAGAATGCGATCATGTGTCACAGAACTTGCTCATAATTGCAATTTAAGAAATAGGTACACATTGTGACCATTAATTTCCATTTATGCAGCCAGCTAATGTCAGTATAGCAGAGTCTGGAATAGTAGCTCTGTTGTACATGTACCTTATGTCACTTATGCCAAGTTGTGCAGTGTAAGCAGTGAAATAACTACTTAAACTGTGGATTCCACGCTATCATTTTTACTCTAAGAAAGTCCCCTCATAGAAGATATTGTTACTAGAAGACCCTAAGGATACATTTACACAGCAACATTATTTTGGAATATTTCGAAATAACTTAGACTGCATCTACACAGCAGGCAGTTATTTTGAAATTGTCAAAATACCGTCAAACTGGAGGAATTATTACTCCCAATTCTTGTAACCCTCATTGTATGAGGAGTAAGGAAACTCAGAAGGGGAGTGCTCTACTTCGAAATTAGTGCTATGTAGACACTCCCAATTTCGAAATAAGCGATTTCAAAATAAGATATACAATTGATGTAGCTCAATTTGCATAGCTTATTTCAAGTTAAGCCCTGCTGTTTAGATGCACCCTACGAGTAAAAGGTTACACAAGGAAGGCAAATACCCAAATCCATTAAAAGATTATTTAAACAGAATATTACATTTGTCATTTTTAAATCCGCTGGGGCCTGTTCATTTCCAAATGTGGGTGTACTTTGAAAATAGAATATGCAAAATCATTTTATTTGAATATGCTCTCAGAGACGGGTTCTGCCGTTGTGTATATAGGGTGACCAGAAAGCAAGTGTGGCAAATTGGAACAATTTTTTGGGGGTTGTGTGTATAGTTGCCTGTGTAAGTCACGGACTCTACTATCAGGACATCTGATGACTGCAGCAGCATATAGGGACTATAAAGAACCCCCAGAAGAGTTAGGGGGAAATTCCTGCCTCCATCCTGCCACACTCCTATCCTAAGGTTTACAGCAGTGATCACCATCCAGTAGATCAGGATCTATTGGTAGATCTTGGAACCTGACAGGTGATCCTGGCAAGTTTGGCTGGGAGACTATCAAGTGCCGGCACTTCATCTGCCCCTCTCAGCACTGCTGTGCTGCTCCTGCCCTCTTTCTTGGAGGTGCCCTTCACCCCAGTGACGCTCCTGCTTGCTTTGCAGGGCATGGGAAGAAGAGGAAGGGGGGGGCTGATGTCAGGGTGCCCATCCCTCCACCCTGTACCCTATGTCCACAAAGTGGGGGTGGGGAGCACAGGAATAGAGAGAGTTTGCTGTCTGCTTTTGGGAGTTGTTCAGGTCCATGGTAGGGCTGAGCCTGCCTTAGCCTCCTGCCCCGCCACCCAGAAGCCACCTGTGGTAAGCAGTACCCAGCTGGATCCAGCATTCCGAACCCAGTCCTGAACCTCTTCTGAATCCCAAACCCCTGTCCCCTGCCTGATAAAAGTGAGTGAGCATGGAGGATGGAATGAGCAGGGGCGGGGTCTCGGAGAAGGGGCAGGAAGTAGGCGGGGCAAGGGTGTTTGGGTTTGAGGTAGATCCTGGATAGCACTTAAATTCAAACAATGATCTAGTGCTTAGAAACATTGGAGATCCCTGGTTTACAAGGTGAAAGGGTGCTAATGCATGCCAGGGCCAGGATCATATCCCCAAGTCCTAGGAGGGATGCAGGACTGCTCCCCAGGCTGCAGAGCATTCCAGAGCCTGCCCTCATGATGCTGTTGTAAGTAAGGGGTACAAAAGTGGCTTTAACAAAAGCCACCTTTTCCATCCCCTCTCCCTATGGGAGACCCAGTGTGGGATTTCAACTTTCAGGAGGATTTGATATCCTGTCTGCTGCCCTGGGTGAAGAAAGAACTGGTACTGGTTTATATACCTGCAGAGTCAGTAAAGTTAGGAGGGTGAAATGGATGGGCTCTCTTCCTTGTACAGTCCTGGATTTGGTTACTAACTTCCAGTTGGTCCCTTCTATGAAATCTCATTGTAGGCAAAGGAGTTGCACAACTGTTACCTTCAGTCATAAGCGTGTCTGTAGAATCCATATTATTGATGATGGTGCATGACTCATAAGAAAGAGACCACTTTGATTCTTACGTACCTGGTTGCATTTGCAAGGCTGTTAGGAAAATAGTAACTTGCTTATGAACAGGATACACTTGACATGGAGCTGGAGAAAAATGACAAACCTGGAATTAAAATTTTTAGTCACTTTTCAGAGTAGAACCGCTTAGGTTTGGTTATGTATTGTGTTGATACATATATGTATGGGTAATCCATGCATTTTTAAATGAAAAAAGTTTCCCTAGATTTTCATACACAGCTCTGTTAGTAAAACCAAAGAAAAAGGATCACGTGTCTTGTTAGTAGTAAAACTAGAAATAGTGAAATGCTTTTGAGCCTGACTGGAAATAGAAAGCATGTTGTGGTTGGGAGGTCCAGTGCTTTCGCTATCTGGTATCATGCTAGGACTTTGAGGCTTTTAAAGTTTGCATAGCTAATGTAAGCAACATTTTCATACCTTTTTATAAATCACTGTTGCTGGTTATATATCCTCTTCTCATTCAGTTTTCTCATGATTTTACCATATGTGGTTTTCATTCTTAAAGGACTGCAGTATTATTACAAGAAATATATTAGTCCTATGTAAAAAAACAAGTACTACTCAGATTTTGCATTCTGAATTCTGTAAAAGTTCTGATACTCTTGGGTTATGCTGCAGCTTTATTAAGAGTAGGTGAAAAAAGAAATGAAGATTACCCCATTCTACCAGGGCAAGTTCCCATCCACCAAGGGACGGCAACTCTGACACCCTTTCCCAGGGATGCAATATGTACTCCTTCACTGCCCAGCTATAGTTATTTGTTGGTGTAAAGTTGCGAGGCTATGGCCCTGCCACTTGTAAAATATCCAGGGCCCTGGGGGGATAATATTAGGAAGCAGTGACTGCTTCTTGAGGTGTTTGTGACCCACACAATAGACCGTGTGATCCCTGTTTATGTATGTCTAAATTCTGCTTTTCACAAATGTAACCATGTACAGAAGTAAAGCAGCATGGGCTGTGCACATCTGGTACTAGACCCATCCTGCCCATCAAGTGGGGCAGAGGAGGACTGTGCCCAGCACGCCTTACTACTCCTTGGGACCAACCTCCAATAGAAGAATATTAGGGATGAAACTTCTTGTTCCGCTTTCTCCTCTCTTTCCCCTTGTGCTCCTGTGCGGGGTTTGGGTATGTCTAAGCCCCAGAATATCGTAGGGGGTTTATTAAAAATGCTTGACTTTTTAATGGCATTTTAATTTCTGATCTTTGTAAACAGTTCTTTCTCTAGACCTTTGTTCCCTTCAGAGTTCAACAATTAATTATGATATTGGATGCTTGATTTTCATAAATGCAAGTGGTGAGGTTGCACATGATAGCAATAATACCTTCCCCAAGAATTCCTTCAGTTTCTCCAATATATTTTACACCAAATTCTCCTCAACAGTTAACTATGAAAAGTGACCAAATGAAAGCAAACAAATTACTTGGTAAAAGTGTGTGACAAAATGAATGGCATTAAAAAAAGCATGCCAGTGTATTCAGTAATCTGTAAAAATATTGAGAAAATAATTGACATTGACACATTGTGCTGTTCTGCCTGCTGCCAGCATTAATCTCTCGGTGATTTTTAAGAAAACCAGGAGGTCACTGTGTACTATGTTCAGAGAGCCCTGTGTGTGTCTGTCTGTCACAGATACAGCAATAGATTGGCTAATGCATATTTAAATGTTCAGTTGCTGTTTCCTTCCCTGATGTTCCCAAAAAGACAGTTAATGAGTAGGACTTACGCATGCATGTCAGTTGCATGTCCCTCATGACTGCACCCAGTTAATTTTGGTTTTCTGTTTGGGGCTTAGTTTGTACCTTGTATAGCAAAGGCAACACTCAAACTGAAACTAGTGATTTAAACTCTGTGTATCACATACCTGTGCACAAAAGCTTGTTTGATCCGGACTGACTCAGTTTTTGTTATAAAATTGCCAGTTGATCTTTGGTAAATGTTGTGCTCATCCAGAGACAAGATTTTGGTTTAGGTGTCAATAAAACATTGGGAGGGATTTAAAAAAAAGTGTCTTTGTTTAGCACTGGTAGTGTGATTGTGCTTTAAAACTTACAAAAATAAAGATGTGCACATTCTGAAATATTACATCGGGGCAGGAAATCTCTTTTGGGCCAGGCGCTGCTGACCCACATAAAAATCAGTTGAGGGCTACGCACAAGTGAGAAGCAAAGTCAGAGGCCTCTGATTCAGAAGAAGAAAGATACTCTACACATTCCCCTTGCACACCAGAACCTAGGGGAGCCCAGGCTAGTAGATTTTGTGTGCTCCAGCCCCATGGGTTGGGGGGCTGGAGCGCTTCACAGGCTCCCCAATGCTGAGCCATGGGGGCTGGATCCAGGCAAGCGGGGGGCTGCAACTGGCCTCTGGTCCTGAGGTTCCCCACCCCTGGATTACTTTACAGAACATGGTACATACAAATCAAGATGCACAAGGAAAACTGGAAATCATGAATTGGATTTTTCTAATGGCCTTCCTCCCACCCCCCAACTTACAATAAAATCACTTTTTTTAAATACTTTGCAAAAGTGCATTTTTAGGAGTGAATTTAGTTAAGGGAAGTTGATATCTTGGGATCCTGAGATTGTTCTGTGCATAAAGAACAGCATGAACAATGCACAGAGAGAAACGAGAGAAGGAAATGAAACCATTAGGTTTCATTTCATTGTTTGAACCTGAAGCTGGCAGTGTCTCATGAGTTGGCGAGTTGGTTGCAAAATGCTGTCATAAAATTGCCAGTTTCACATTTTGTGACACTGGTATTCTTACACGTTTAGTTGGTGGGATTTAGGTTTAATTTGGAGATTTTGGTGTGCTCATTGTGATGTAAAATATATTCTACTTCAGGTGGAAGTAATAAATGGGATAAATAACATTTATCACAACTCTTTAACCAGATCTCCTCATTTACCTTTTATTGACAAAGTAGGTCTGAATCCGAGTCTCTGTCTCAAATCCAGGCTACTAGTGAAAGCCACAGTCAGACACTTTATTATGTTAGAGCCTTCACCAGAAAGAAGTGTAATTCAGGGTAAGGTTAACATAATTGTGTTTATGTTCAAGAAATGTGTTCTTTTTGCATGACTCTATAGGATTGAAATGTAGAAGAAAGATTCCTTCTTTAGAACGAGCAGGCTGATTTTTTTTTTTTTTTTTTTTTTTTTTTTTTTTTTTGGTAACCAGATTCCTCACAGCCTCCTCATTTCCTAAAGTCTTTTGCAGAGAAGATTATTCTGGGTTCTTGTTATTTATTCCAACCACTGTGTTTTAATCCAGAGCACCACAGTGATATTAGTGCAGGCTTTCGACTTGCTAAAGACCAGGGTTAAGTCAATGTTTGCAAAACAGTTTGTAGGGTTGTGTGCCATTCATGTCCTATGGCCATGCAGTCACTAAATATATCCATTTCAGCTGGAGGACATTGTGGCTAGTGTTTCAGTGGAAGGGTGTAGGTAATATGAGCAAGAAACATAGAAATCTCATATTGTGATACAAGCTTTGAATTGTTGCCTAAAATATAAATAACTTTGATAATACAAAGATCTTTAGTACTGACCTAAAACCTTTAAATGTAAATGAAATGTAAGGAAAAGTTCAAAAAAGTCCTTCATTATAGTAATAAGAAAATTGTGGTTAAAATAATACGTTTTGATGAGGGATCCATCTTGGGATGAGTTCAAACATTATTTTCATTATTTTTAAGAAATATGTACAGTTAGATATGGCTATAAATTTAGATTTAAGTTTTAATACAAAAATCTTATGAAACCTAAGAGCATACTGTGTGAATGTATCACCTTTATGCGTGATCCTCTAATGAGCATCATGGAGGGCTCCATCACAGGACTGAGGTCTAACCAATTTTCTTCTTTTTAATTCCAGTTGAGACAGATTTTTTTATTTCAGTAAGCACCCTCTGCATGGTCTGCAATCCAAGCAGTGCAGCCTAGTGCAAGAGAACCAGAAAGTAAAATTTGTTGTAAACCAAAATGAGATTTCTCTCTACTAGATATTTGTTTTCCAGTCTTACCCAAAGTAAAGAGCTATTAACTGAAAGCCACTGGGTAAGTTACTTTTAAAGGGAACATACATGACTGGTCAATAAAGAGATCCAGGGTTTGGTGTCTTGGTAGTTGATGGACTAAATCAAGTATATGCATTATGATATACATTATGCTGAATACTTAAATCTGCTTCAGTGTGGATTTATGGTTTTCTCACAGTTGTGTTCATCTTGTTGCCTATAGTATTTAGGATGAATAATTTAGAGAGATTATTCATCCAAAATACTATAGCCAACTGATCTAATGGGAAAACTGGTGTAATAGAGAAGTGGCCTACTGCGTATATGCGCCACATGCTTAAAATTGATATATCGAACACACACAAGTATTATTCAGAGCTGTGGTGTCCAGCATGCAGGTCACTAGCCACATGTAGCTATTTGGCCAGTTGAGTGTGGCTAGTTTACTATAGCAGTAGCCACTATAGTGTTGTTGTTTCCATTTTTACAGAGGCCCAAAGTGTCTCAGCAGATTAGGAGAGGGAACCAGAGTTGATCAGAAACCAGAATCTAGATTTCCTGACTTTTTGTCTCTTGTTCTAACTAATAAACAACCTGCCTGCTTACAGCAGCTGGCTTATTTTCATGGTAGTACTTTCATGAAATATCCAAGGATTGTAACTTTCTGCATGAGAGAGTAAATGGTTAATCTGGGTTTATCCAAGCACAAATCAGCAAACAGAGGGCAAAGACTAGTTTATAGATGTTTTCAGCAGGTGAGAATAAGATGGCCTAGTTTGCCTTTTCCCTCTCTACATTTAATTAAAGTTTCCTTCTGTAACTGTTTTACAAATAAACTGCAGTGTTGTCCTTACAGATGCTTTTCATCAAATCAAAATGGCCATGAAAACACCAATCCAGTTGTGGGATGTATTGAAAACCATGTTAGTTTCTCTGGGCAGGTTTTGGAAAGGAAAAATGTTCTGAAGCTGCTTAGTGTCCCAACCATTCAGTATCAACCTAACGTTCAGTGAAGGTGCAGACAGCTCTTTGTGTAGATTTCTGTTAGGAAGGGTACTATCTATTGACTTTGATTCTTATCGGCTTTGTTTTAACTATCCAATCTTCAGGTGCTTACTGATCCCCCAGTTCTGTCTTTCTGTTTTTCCCTTTGATATTTCCATACCTTCTGCTCCTTGTTTCCCAACCCCCCCCTTTTTTTTCCCTCCCCTGCTTCCCCTTCTCCCCTATTTATTTTGGGTCTGCATATCCTAAACTCAAAACTCTGGTTATCTGAAGAAGTAGGCTGTGCCAACAAAAGCTCATGATACCATCTGCATGTTTTGATAGTCTATAAAGTGCTACCAGACCATTTGTTGTTTTTATGAATAACTATAGGCCAGGGGTTCTCAAACTTTGTGATACCGCTACCCCCCTCTAATTTGCTTGCGACCACAGTTTAAGAAATGCAGCTATAGGCATTGAAGGAGATATGAAGGAGAAAGCTACTTTATTTTTTATTAATATTATGTTTGCTAGTTTACTTGCTTGATATTATTATCCCTGACTTTGTGAAGTTGGAAAAATAAAGCAATGACAAAAATAAGATACCTCTGGAGAGAACACCAAGGCTCCTAATGAGAACCCTGAGGAATTGTTAATTGGGAAATGCCTGCTTGACCGGTATAAGTCTGGTTAACAAGTTTGATAAAAAGGATCATAAACTGTTAAAAAATGTCTGGGGAGAAAGGAATGGGGAACCAGGCAGCAGCTGCTTATGTAGACATGCTGAGAGGCAACGATAGAAACAGCTACTGGTCTGTCTATCCCTTCCAGGTCAGAAGTAAGCAACCTGGCTTGAGTGAAACGTACCAAAAACTTAATCATAGAACACTAGAACTGGAAGGGACCTTAAGAGGTCATCAAGTCCAGTCCCCCTGCCCTCATGGACCAAGCACCATCTAGAGAGCATCCTTGATAGATGTCTGTCTAGCCTGCTCTTAAATATCTCCAGAGATGGAGATTCCACAATCTCCCGAGGTAATTTATTCCAATGTTTAACCACACTGACAGTTAGGAACTTTTTCCTAATGTCCGACCTAAACCTCCCTTGCTCCAGTTTAATCCCATTGCTGCTTGTCCTATCCTCAGATGCCAAGATGAACAATTTTCTTCCCTCCTTCTTGTAACACATTTTTAGACACTTTAAAACTGCTGTCGTAACTTGCAAGGTAAAGAACAGTTTTAGGTAAAAGTCAGACATATAGGCCTTTTGTTGTTTTAACACTTTTATCTGCTTATGTATCTGTGGGTGAATAAACAGTACTTTTGTTTTCAGTCACTTTAACCATTTGCAGGTCAAACCTTTGGAGAGAAATTTCCTTGCAGGTGCCAAATACAGTTGATCCTATCATGTTTACACAATTGGGAAATGGGGGCTGCGAGCCGGAGTTCCAGTCAGAGTGCCTGAACTATGACATTCTATAAGAACATAAGAATGGCCATACTAGGTCAGACCAAAGGTCCATCTAGCCCAGTAGCCCATCTACTGACAGTGGCCGGCGCCAGATGCCTCGGAGGGGGTGGATCGAAGACAATGATCAAGCGATTTGTCTCGTGCCATCCATCTCCAGCCTCTGACAAACAGAGGCCAGGGACACCATTTCTATCCCTTAGCTAATAGATCATTTCATGGAGGTTAGATCCATAAAAGGCTAACTTCTCTTTAAACTCTGTTATAGTCCTAGCCTTCACAGCCTTCTCTGGCAAGAAGTTCCACAGGTTGACTACATGCTGTGTGAAGAAGAACTTTCTTTTATTAGTTTTAAACCTGCTACCCATTAATTTCATTGGGTGTCCTCTAGTTCTTCTGTTATGGGAACTAATAAATAACTTTTCTTTATTCACCCTCTCCACACCACACATGATTTTATATACCTCTATCATATCCCCCCTCAGTTTCTTCTTTTCTAAACTGAAAAGTCCTAGTCGCTTTAGCCTCTCTTCATATGGGACCCGTTCCAAACCCCTAATCATTTTAGTTGCCCTTTTCTGAACCCTTTCTAAGGCCAAAATCACTTTTTTGAAGTGAGGAGACCATCTGTACACAGTATTCAAGATGACTCACCTATAACTGACAGCTTCTGTGCTAAGAACTGATATGAAAAAAAGAGTATTAGAGTTTTTAAAAGGAGTGTAGAGTTGAAAAGTGACTTGACAAATACTACTTTTTGCCAACTGCCTCTCACCCTATTTTTTTATATATCTTTGCTGAGGAAACTCCATATTACAAGGGCTGCATTTCTCTTAGGGTATGTCTACACTACAGCGTTATTTCAAAATATCTAATTTCAAAATAGTTATTTCGAAATAACACCTCTACACACACACAATGCATTTCGAAATACCTTTTTGCTATTTTGAAATAGTGCGTCCACACTGATTGAGTGCTGAATTGCATTTAAGGCCGTCTGGAACTGGTTCCAGCAGGGCATCAGGTCAGAAGTTACCTTGTGGCCAGGACGGCCAGCAGGGTACCCTGGGAAGGGCTGCAGGCCTCCTATTTCAAAATAAGCATCTACACAGCGCTTATTTTGAAATTGAAATTGGTGCTATTCCTCATGGAATGAGGTTTAATTTTGAAAATTAATTTTGAAATAGCAGTTAACTTTCCTAGCATCTACACAAGCTATTTCAAAATAATAGCTGTTATTTCGAAATAATTTTGCTGTGTAGATATACCCACAGAGAAGTATTGTTACATATTGAGCTCCTTTTATTACTGACTGGGAAATCTGCAGAAATAACCAACTAGAACAAAGACAATGCATAGTTTTCTGCATTTATCACTCTGGGCCAGACCTGCCCTAGCTGGGGGACAGCATCCTTCCCTCACCTGTGCCTTCTGCAGCTGGAGTGGCCAGGAATAGGCAAATCTTCAGGTAGTTTTATGAGAGAAATTTCAAAGTTTGGGAAGTGGCTTTCTGAGCTGGTACTGTATGCTTCCTGGTTACCCTGTGACCTCTGTTAGGATATTGTGTCCTGATCTAATATAGTTAATTCCTTTCTTTAATTTTGATCCTAAGGTGCCATTATGAAACACTGAATGGATCTGTAACTGCACGTGAGAGGCAGTAGCACCAATCGGAACTATATAGTAGCTTTATTACTAAGGTCTTCAGGCCTCCCATTTGCCCCAAATTCCTTGGTCTTTCTCTGCCTCTTTAGAGAGGAAGATGCTTTCTCTTTCCATCCTGGAAAACTTTAGAATAAAATGCTTTGATAGTGTCTGAGATGGCAGAAAACTGTAAAGAGAGAGCCAATTAAACATTCTTTTTGCAGAAAGGTTCTTTAGGCCCTCTATCAGCTGGATTTGCCTTACCTGTTTCCAGAGTCTGGTGGACACAGATGAAAGATTGACCTGAATCTTTTATCCCCAACAGGTCTGGCTGATCTGCATAAGAGTCTTTCTGAAGAAGTATGTTGTGCCCACGAAAGCTCGTGATACTATAGATACACTTTTGTTAGTCTCTAAGGTGCAATAGCACTACTTGTTGTTTTCAAAGTTACAAATTAGCACAGCTACCCCTTTGAGTCTTTGGGAGAGGTAGAGAATATTCCTTGACTCTTTTATCAGAAGGAGTTGTTCTCTTGCAACTGCATCACTTATGCATGATTTATCTTCTTTATTGGCTCACACCTTTGAAATGAAGAGTGTAAATAGAACTCCTTTAAAATATTACTTCCACCACCCAAACCAGAACAGTATGTCTGCTGGGACTGGCTGCATTGTTAAATAGCTGCCACAGGGCAGGACACCCTCTGCACCTCCTCCTATTCCTACTAAGGCTGGCTTAAATCGACAGATCTCACAATCAACAGGTAATGGTTGGAGAAGATCTTTGGGCAAGACACTCTTTTCTTCTCCCATGAGACTCTCCTTGCAGACAGCTATGTCTGAAGACATTCTAGAGAAAGAGCTCCTACAAATTCTCCCTTCTAGAAAATGTGCCTGCAATACTATCACTCAGTCACTTAAAATTCAACCTCCAGTCAGCTATTGCTTTGGTGGAAATCCCCTGATTGTGAAGGAGGGAAAGATTTGACTAAATCATACTCTCACCTTGCATTTAACACAGTTGTTGACAACACATGGGGTAAAACTCCTTTCTCCCCATTTTCACTGCAAAGCATTGCCCTTTCTACCAACTGTGACATAGTGGGGGTGCTGTCTACTTTGTAACCCTGTGTTCCTGCCGGGTGTATTGTGTGATTCCCAATGACTCACTTCACTTGTGTATTGGCCATAGACATCTAAGTCCCAGCGTGAGCAGATGACAACCATGTTCCCAGACAGAGGCAAAAGAAGATAGGTGGGGACTATCCCCAGGCTGGGGATTAGAGCTGGGGAGTTGAGTTACTTGGCTGGGCTAGGGAGAGTGAGTATGTTTTGGACCAAGGAAAGGGCTGAAACTCCTTTCCCCCCTCCCCCCAAGAGGAATAAGGCTGTCTGCCTTGGCTCCTGTGTTAGCATCCATCCTATGCTACACTGTATCTCTGAGAAGCAATAAAAAGTACCTACTCTACTGGCTGGCTGTGAGTCACATTGGGCTGTGGTTGGGGGCATAGGGTCGGGGGCTCCCTGACACGTCGTCACAACAATCCAGCTTGGCTTGCCAGTTTTTCTTCAGTGAGAAACTTGGCGGGTGTCTTCTTCCAAATTTAATGTATAGCTCTGCCTCTGACTGAGAGCTGAACGCCCATCACACCTTTGAGACGCTCTTGAACAACTGGGATCTGATGTTGGCTAGTTATAAAGGATATCTTTGGGCTTTTCATTTGTTTAGAAACTGCACCTTTAATAACTCCAGTCATCTGAAGAAGTGGGCTGTGCCCACGAAAGCTCATGATACCATCTACATGTTCTGTAAGGTGCTGCTAGACTGTTGGTCGTGTGTTAATTTTTTTCAGTGCAAGTAGTTAGATCAATGTGGAGAACTAATGAAAATCTGAACGCACATATTTAATTTTTATAACTGACCTATCAATCTAAGTTTTAATGTTTTGTTTTCTATTTTATTGTTCTGGCAGTTAAGGAAAGTAACTTCTAGATTACATATTTCTTTGACTCTAGCCCTTTCTGAGAGGAAGGTCAAGTCTCCCTGTTGTCTTCTGGAGACACTGCTATAGACTATATACACCATTGAAAGAAAGATCTGTTTTATAATCTCCTATTAAAATGTAGGAGGAGTTTGTCATAGATATGCTCCTGAGTGTTTTGGCCTCATGCCTGACACAAGCACCCTCTCCCTTTCAACAGACCTGGGGTGGGGGGAATGCTAAGTGGCAGTCTTCTCACATTATTAGACCAGTGGTGATCTAATCACCTCAGACCACTGAACCCTCTGCAGCATCCCAGGTTTACAGTCTACATCTATCCCCTTTGCTCAGAACAGCATTTTCCCCCCAATGGCTACTTCTCTTCCTCAACAAACAGTCAGGGAATTAGCCATAGACACATACAAGCAATTTACGTGTTGTTGCATTTCCTCCTGAGGAAAGATTTTCTGGTATTGACTTCCCTGTCCCCAAGAGAACAAGCAGGGGGTTGTTTCATTTGGGGCTTAAAATAGTTAAACCAAGGTCACTTTGTGCCCCTAAAGGTTCACACATGGTCATCCCAGAGTTATCTGTGGACCCACAGGAAGCACATCTACGTGTGTCGTGTACCAGTAACATGATTCTGCCTCAAGTGCTTCTGGCTACAGTACGGTGACCTGCTTAGGTTCCTTCATCTTAATTTATTGGCTCTCACTCTGTAGAGAGGACCAAGTGTCCCTGATTCCAGATCCCACCCGGATGTGAAAACAGGAGCTGATTGACTGGTGTGCTAAGTGTTAAATGAAGCTGGCTGTGAATGAGAAAGGGGATCTTCCTTCCTCTTTACAAGTACTAGCCTTAGGCATTTCCCTGCTATGAGAGAGCTATTCTGCTGCTATTAAAATGCCCAGGTGAGCTGAGGTAGCTGACTTCCTCAGATAGTCTTAAATGCCCTTCTGTGGTTTCTCCCTGAATGAAGCACAATCTAATTAGGAGCCAACACCTGAGCCTGGCACATTGTGAGACACAAACATGCACCATAGTGGCATTTCTTTACACACCAGTTAGTCCTAAGAGGGAGCTGTGGTTTTCTGGGGAATTGTTCCCTCTATTCCTTTGTGTTTTGCAGTATCATCTTAAGGCTTTCTCTGAGCGTTTAATAGAGCAGCATAAATTAGGGTGGTGATGTTTGATTTTTTTTTCCATTCCAGATGCTCTTTGTTTTTGATAAACACTTTAATTTTATTATTGCTATCACCTCTTTATTTGTACAGCACTGTTGGTGTGTGCTGTTCTGAATGGCAGGTTATCTGTGCAAAAACAAATGGAGTCCTTCCTCCAAATTACTGCCAGTCTAACAACACAAGAAAAAACAGTCAAGAAACTGCATACAGTGAGTGAGGTGTATTGAGCAGTTGAATAAATGAACAGACAAAAGCTCTAGTGTATTTAAATCCTTCCTTCTGTAGCACATTACAGCATCTGCATTGGGGTTAGTTGTGAATTTAATTTACTTTATCTTTCTGTCTCTTTCTCTGCTTTTAGGATTTTCTTTTTGTAACTTTTGCCCAATGATTTGATTTAAAAGGCACCTTGTCAAAAGTGTAGATGTAAATTTGGCTATTTAGATTTGTTCATTTTTAAGTACTTTTTATGAGTATTCATTGTAGCTTAGTAGTTACATTATCCTGATGTTGTAATCTTATAACTTGCATGTAAATTTACATGGCACTTGACTGTCATCCTGGCTCCAAAGAGCTGACAATCTGAACACGCAGTGAGCCCATACAATCATTACAAATGGTGTGAGGTGAAGTTTTAGTCTGACATTGCACACTGGCTTAGCAAAACTATCTCTTTTGGGAGTGGCAAATGTTGATTAAGGAAACTGTTCTGTGAGTAAGTTGTGTCATGGCAGAATGGATGATGGGAGCAAATGAGGCAAAAGGATCTCCTGGAAAGAAGTTTAGTAGAGAATAGGGAGTCTGATATTAAATTCTGCATACACTGCAGTTGCATGCATGCTGCTGTTTGCTGCCTACACTAAGAAAGACATGACTACTTAATATGAAAGGTCTGGAGGAGATACAGTAAACAAACAATTTTAGCTTCAGTTTGCGTGTTTGGTCCCAGATATCCTCAAATGCAGTGGGTTTCAATCATTTTTTTTAATTCATCTGCAGACTCCTAAAGATTTTCTAGTGGATGTGTGAACCTGTTGAAAATCTTAAATATAGTTTGCTGACCTCTAGGATTCCATTGGCCACAGGCTGAAAGACACTTCTATAGAATATATTCATCTCTGAAAGAAAAATCTGTTTTATCATTTCAATTAAAAATGTACAAGGTGTTTGTCACAAATATTTTCTTCAGTATTTAGGCTTCATGCCTGACACCGTCACTCAAAAGATAATTATTAGTAGCACTTGCTCTTCCATGTCTTATTGCTTGATCATTCCACTTATGAAAGACAAAATGTATCGTGGGGAGCAATGTTCTTTTATGTATGCTTTGCAGTTCTTGAAAATGTTTGACTAAAAACAAAACACTCGTCACTAAAACCAGCCCTTCTGCCCTGGCAGCAAAATAATGATGTGTTGCACTGTGCCTTCTCAGGCTGGAGAAGTCTCCTTGCTGAGTTTGAATCTGTGCTTAAAGAAAAATGTACCTCAGTGGAAAATTGTTTTTTGGAAGTTTGGCATATGATTAGGTTACATTATCTTGGGTTGTTTGTTCTTTTTCTTTTGTTTTTTGTCTTTTGTCCTGGAAACTGTAGTAAGAAATTTAGTGACAAGTTAAAAATGTCCCATTCTCTTTCACATTTCCAGAAGAAGCAACACAGGAAATTGCTCAAGGAGAGTTATATGTATTAGAATCATAGTCCATTTGTTTTCTTCTAATCATGATCATATTGACCTTGAGCTATTTTCTTTGTAGAAAGACACCACACTGTCATGTTTGTAGTAGGGCGGAGCTCTACAATAACTGAACCAGGGTACTCCTAACCTTCCTATCCTTACCGGTGCAAAAAGGTCTTTGGTATCAAACCAAAGTATCTAGATAATTTACCTAGTTTTGCAATAGGCTACATAAATAGCACTAACAAAGTAAAAACAAAAAATTCATATAGACAAATACTTGTGTATGTTACTCTAGGCATTGTACACTAAAATATAAATTTAAGTTCCAGTTGGTTTATTTTATAACTATATGGGGAAAATGAGAACCATATTTCAGTAATAGTGAAGTTTGACACTGTATTTTTGTCTAATTTTATAAGCAAGTAGTTTTTAAGTAAAGTGAAACTTGAAGGGTACACAGGACATATCAGACTCCTAAAAGGGATACAATAATTTGGAAAGATTCAGAGCACACCTAGTCTAGTGGCTAGGAATTGGAGGGACTGGGGTTGTGTTCTTGACACTCACTGCCTTGCTGTGTACCTTTAAGTCAGCTATCTTCTCTGTGCTTCAGTTTCACAGGCAGTGGAGTGGTAGGTTGGTTGGGTTTTTATTATTATTTTTTAAGTGATGAATGATTCTTGCTCCTTTTTTGCAAACCTCTTTGAGCTCTTTGGATGTGCCTGATCAAAAAAGACAGTACTTTCTTTGAGAAGCAGGACTGACTTCTTTTCTACCTCTCTTGCAAAGATTCCTCTTAGTAATTTTAAATGTAAAGTCCATATTTAAATGTGGACTCAGATTTTTAGTTATAGATTTAAGAGCCAGATTCTATCTCCATCATTCCCATTTGCTGACTGGAGTAAAGGAGGGCACATTTGGGGCTTAAATATCTTACAGCAGAGCATTCAGGTTGGTTAATATAGCTTGAGTCAAATTGTTGTTTGTTTATATTTTACATGCACCTAGGTGCTGTGAGCACTTGGGATGTAAACAACTAGTCACTTCCTTCCCTCCCCCCCCTTTTGCTGCCTCTATCAGAGAGTGGTATTGGGGGGGGGGGATCTGTCTCTGGGGGGGTTGGGGAGGCAGAGGCACATCAGGAAATGGAATGAGTGAGGACTGCTTCAGTCCCCACTAGTGCCAATTCCCATTGCAGGTGCTTCTGCTTTTGAAATGTATAAGAGCCCTCTGGGGCTCTTGTACATTTCAAAAGCAGAAGTGATGCAGGGAGCATAGGGTGAGCAGGGAGTCAAGCAGTCCCTGCTGGTCCCATACTCTCTGCAGTACCTCCCCTTTACTGCAGTACCTCCCCTTTACTGCCTCTATGAGAAATGGGGGGGGGTAGGTGGGGCTCTTACTACATTTAAAATGCAGAGCTGCACCATGGGTGGCTCTGGAGCTGGCATGAGCTAGAACTGATCAGTCCCAGGTCAAGTCAGTTTCTCTGGAGCTACCCCAACTTCGGCTTTGCAGAGGCGCTTATAGACTAATTGATATACAGTTAGACAGATAATCGCATTTTCAGATCGTTAGCACTCTTTAAAATCAGAGAATCTGTTTTTTTTGGTCCCTTTTCCTGAGGCATCAACACAAAAGTAAAATGTAGCACTAAATTTTCTTTTCTGACTATGTATTTTGTTGTGGGGAGAAAGGAAAATAAATGTGTTCCCTCATCTTTGTGTTTTGAGTATTAGCTGGAATGGGCTACAGAATTTCTACCATTTTTAACTGATAATTTGTTTCTTCGTTATTATTAATGACATTCTTGTGCGTCATACTGACTGCTATTTAAACGGCATTTCATTATATTTATGCTTGATGGTTCAACTAGGATTGCTCATCCGGTGCTATTTATTGTAGTGCTATATTGGAGTAATCTTTCGTATTTGGTAGTACAGGCTGCCTAATACAAATATGTGACTTGATGATAAACCGAAGGTTTGAATGAAAGTGGCAGGCAGTTGTCAAATGCTGATAGCATCTAACTGAAATCTTGACACAAATATCTGATGTGACTTATTTATGTTAAAGTGCAATTTAGTGCTTTTGAAATTCTCCTGTGACAGGACAGATGTAACCTGGACAAAAACAATGAGGAGTCCTGTGGGGTACCTTAAAGCAGTGTTTCTCAAAGTGGGCCATGGGCCCATGCTGCTTTGTTTACCTAACAGCATTATAGCCATGGTGTCTCATGGCTCCCATTAGCTCTAGTTCGCTGTTCCCAGCCAAGGGGAGCTGTGCTAAGTGGTGTGGCCTGGACTGCCGCTTTGTGTGGCTTCTCTTGACTAGAAATGGTGAACTGGAGGGAAACAGCAAACAGCCAATCACTGTGGAGCCTTTAGGTAAACAAAGTAGCTCAAATCCAGTTGCCCTTTCCCAAAGGAGGCCCATGGCCCACTTTGAGAAACACTGCCTTAAACGCTAACCATTTATTTGGTCATAAGTGTTTGTGGATAAAAAACATTTAGATGCAATCTTTTACCCACAAAAATGTATTCCCAAATGAATTTGAGTCTTTAAGGTGCCACAGGACTTTTCTCTGTTTTTGCAGATACAGACTTACATGGCAATCTCTCTGACACAGCATGGACAGTTTTAATGCAGACTACCAAAGACAGACCTTGCCCCTTGTTTGTGAGATCACTCTTCTAGTTGAGAAGAGAAATCAGTCTCATTTGTTGCTTCATCTCTGTGCTTGAAATTACTGAAAAGGAATCCAATTGTAATGGTGAATTTTGTGATGTGGAATCTTTTTTTAACTGAAATGGGATTGAGATTAAAATCACCAATGATGACTAATTTTGGTTATGACAGATCTGGATTAGAACTGGTGCCTTAATCATGAGGGGCACCAAATTCCATTGCTATCCAGACTGGGCTCTGAGGATGTTGTCTTCTGTTTTCTTTGCTCTACAAGGCTCTGCACTGGCAACTCACTGTATCACACTCTTATGGGAGCACTTGGAGTTTTGGATTGGCAATAAATGAGGTCATTTGAAACCAGCTTTGCTGGTCTATCTAGCCAAACAGATTTGCATTCTAAAACACCTTTTAAAAATTTGGCATGCATATAATTAAATACCTGTATTGCCAACTTTTATAGGCATTAGTGCAATGAGAAGATGGTAGCATATATGACTCAGAAGTGCAACACAGATTAATAGTTAGAAATGTCTCTTCTTTTGGCAGGATTGGCTTTCTCTGAAGTTATTTGATAAACTGCCCTTTGAAATCTAGGACTCGTTAGTAAGTCTGCTTCTTTGAAAAGTTATGTTTCAGCAGCAGGCTAGTTAGCTAGCTGCAAGGCAGTGAAAAGTGATATTAACAAACATGTTAATTAAAACATTGCTTTTCCCAGGAGACTTAATAATCCTTGGATGGGGAGGCAGGCAGTGGGGTTAGATGCGATGGTGTGGACCTGGCCTCAAGCCCAGTAGCTAGAGCCAGAAGCCCAGTGACAGGAGCCCAAAGCCCAACAGTGGGGAGAGATAGAGTCCACTTCTCTATCTCCCCACTGAAACTTCAGGGTCAGAGCCCATGACTACAGCCTACCCTGTGCAGCTAGAGCCTGCTGTCACAAGGGTAAGCCAGAACCCTATGCCCCCTCACCCTGCTCCCTCTCCCCCCAGGAAGGCAGGGAATTTTTCTGCTTGTCTGCTCCTCTAGTGTTTATGGTTCAAGAAGAGGGCAAGGCCAAATCCCTCCCCCATCCCCAGTCACCACTCAGGAAACTACGGCCACTTTGGGAAACCCAGGCTTAGACAGACAGAGTGTTTAGGCTGTTGGGGAATTCTGGGTGGTGATCGGACAATGAGCAGGACTTGAATTTTAATGTAAATAAGCTACCTTCTTGGTGGTCGTATTCCAGTGGGGGATATTACTGATCTTGGTGCCTCAGCACTAGCTGTGCTCCAGAAAGAAGGTGCTGACTCAGGCAGGATCACTGAGGTTAGTGCAGTACATTAGAGGAGGAGAAGCTGTCTAACTTCTGTGGTAGGTTTAGGCTGTCTCCCTTGTGGAAACAGTGGCGGGCTGGGAAGACAGCCTGTGTAGAGCACACGGAAAATATAGGTAGCTCTAAGTCCCAAAGCTAGCCATGCATCTTCATATTCTGTCTGCCTTGTACTGTTACTCTTATGGGAGGCCATAAAGGTGACTTTCCCTACAGATCTCAGCAGGCTCAGCCAGCTGAATATAAAGTCACTTCTTGCTTTGCTCTGCAACTTGAACATACCAGATTCCCTTGGGTTTCATAAACAGTAATGGATATTTTACATTGAGCACCTCCTGCATTAGATTGGGTGCTTTTTAACAACACCTTTCATGCTTCACTTGTTGAAAAATGGGTCTAGTTTTCTTGCATCTTGTTGGTTCATTCCCCTCCTCTGCTCCCTTTCACTGGAGCATTGTTGGTTGAAGCTGCTGAGTTTTTCATTCATAGCATTCCTGGTCCATGAGACATTATATGCTGCTCCCTGAGCTTCCAGAATGGATCCGTGGGAAAGATTGGAAAGTGTATTAAACAAAATTAGAAATTTTAAATGGCAAGTTATGGGGTTTTCAGGATGAAAAGAGAAGAAATCATAATTATATTGAAAGTTTAATGTGTTGGGTAGTAGTTTTGGATCTCAGACATGCTTTATTTTTCATGTTGGGTACGTATATACTGCATGGCTATTTTGGGTTACAGAGGTATCCCAAAATAGCTACCCAACGTCTACACAAGCCACCTGTTTATTTTGAAATGTTTTTCGAAATAACAGCTGTGCTCTTTCACCATCATTGCATGAGGAATAAGGGATGTCTCAAAATGACACGTTACAAGCTCGAAATCTGGTGCTGTGTAGATGCAACACATTTCAAAATAGCCTATTTTGAACTAGATTTGAAATAAGATATGCAATTTGTGTAGCACCCTTAAGGATTTACAAAGTGCATTCAGCACAGAGTGCCTGTGTGAATGTAGAATTACTAACACAGGATGCTGAGCACTGAATTATTCCCATGTTACCTTTACTATGTAGAGCTCTGCTAACAGTTAGGGTTGCCAGTCCTCCAGGATTGGCCTGAGCCTGGAGTCTGTAGGGTTAAGAGTAATATCTAATTAAAGATTGTGTCATGCGATGAAATCTCCAGGAATACATCCAACCAAAATTAGCAACCCTACTAACAGTGGGTAGAGACAAAGCATTATTACTTGCATTTCAAAGTAGAGCTGGGCAAATTTCTTTTGGCTAGTAGCTTGTTTGTCAAAAAATGCATTTTTCCATCAGATAAATCTATTTGGGTGGAATGGGACAAATAATTTTAGCCAAATAAAAGGGGGAAGGGCCTTTTAAAAGTTTAAATGAAAAGGCAGTGTTTCATTTAAAAATTTAGCTGGATCACTTACATGAATAAAAGGGTAAAAAAAACAACTCAAAATCGGTTTTTAAAAAAAAAGAAATACTTAGCTCTCCCTCCAAAGGTTCCCCCTCCTCTTCCAAGTTTCTGGTGGAATTAAATGTTTTGTTCAAACGCAAACTTATTTTTTTGCTCAGCTGTTACAGGTGAGCCACTAGAAAAATCAGTTTGCTCTCTTTCTTAGGCACCCATCATAGCATTTAGGGTGTCTTTGGTACATGTATGTTGATTTTTTTTTTCCGGAGAAATGCTCAGGTTTTTTGCCTTTTTTTGTAAACCACTTTTTATTAATGGTTTGGTCTAGAGCAGTGGTGTCCAAAATGTGTGGCTATTTGGCCAGTTTAGCGTGGCTAGTTTATTATAGCAGTAACTACTTCTATGACGACTGCTTCAGAACTGGTTGGACACCTCGGATCTAGAGACACAAGGAGGGTGAGGCAGTCTCTTCTATTGGACCAGCTTCTTTTAGCGAGAGACACAAGATTTCAAGCAGCACAGAGCTCTTCTTTAGGTCTAAAGGTTGTCACTTGCTGATGTGACCATTTTGCAGTTTTATGAGTTAAGGGAAGGCCCTGACAAAAGAGGTACACAGTGATCTGAAGGCTTGAGAGCGTGCTGTTGTGAGTTTTGTGTTCAGCCTGCTCTCTGGTGGTAGTTGCTGGACCAGAAGTGTCCTTTTGATTCATGTTTATAGTGTGTGTTGGTGAGTTCTGTGTACTCACAATGCAATTGATTCAGCTGTTTTGCCAATATGTTCATCCTCCTGTATGCAAATATCCCCCCCCCTTTTTTTTTAAACAATCCCATAAAAATCACAAAACCTGTGAATCCCTTGACTGTTGTGGCAAAAATACAGCCACAACTACAGTGCATCAGCATGTTCTTCGTCTTTGCATTTGTGTGGTGGTTTCTGTATTTGTGTATATAGTCTATAGCTTGTGGCAGTGTAAAGCTGTTTGCTTAGCCTTTTTACGCATTGCTGCTGGGAAGAAGGAACTGCTTGAAAGAAATAAGGCGGAAGGTCCATTCGTGTTCAAGCAGTGGATGCGGAGGAGAAATAGGTGCGTGTGCGCACGCACACACGTTGGGATTAGGGACAAGATGCTGTCACTCTGCCCCTCAACTGAGGTCTGGTTAATAAACAGCTTTGCCCTGATTAAGTATTCTGGAAAACATCCTCTGAGGGTTGGGTACTCTTCCACCCCCTGTATTTTGCTGCTGGAATTTTTAATGTTTTTGTAACATCATGTATCCGAGTCCTGTGTGACTCCAAGCCGAAACTGCCTTTCCAGTATAATAGACAGTTGAGATCTTGTTTGCTAAGTGCAGATATATCTAGAGTGGATCTAGCAGATCAGTTGCTGTTGTGCTGAGTGTCTCTTCAGAAACTTGGGCTTTGTCTACACTTGGAAAAAGGGGTGGTGATTCTCTTCCCAAGCAGACATACTCGTGCTAGATCTCATTGAGCTAATGTGCTAAAAATAGTGTAGTCACAGTAGGACAGGCAGTGGCATGTACCCCTGAGACCTGGGCAGGTTTGCCATGGGGAAGCTACCCAGTGCCCACATTTGCTGCTGCCTTTTTGTGTGCAGCTACGCTACTATTTTTAGTGCACTAGTTCATTAAGTCTGCTCAAGCTGGGAGTCCACATTCTTAGCTCCATGTAGAGGTATACCCTGGATCGGTGCTTCTCCCCATTCCCCTATTTTGCTGAAAATTTTGGATTCAATCTGTGAGGATCAAAAACAATTGAAAATTGTTTAGATATGGAGCTCCTTTTCCAAACACTGTCATAAGACATAATTGTAGCAGTTGCAAACATTAATATGAAACTCATATCCCTTCTGACTGACTTGAGGTGAATATTTAGCTGCTAAGGTCTGGGGATTATGCTTTTAAAAAATGGAAAAACTGACTTGCTGAATAGCATAAGGTAGATTAGTTACTCTTTTCAATTTGATTCTGAGAACTTTCTGTCGGTAAAAGATTGTGCTTCCTACTGATGTGGGGTTATAGGTGCTTCACAAAATAGGGGGGCAGCAATTACTATGTTGCATAGAAGCAGGGGGCTAGTGCTATTTCATAATGAGAGCTTCTTCCTCACCTCTTCCAGGGGGCTGCCTGTGTAGTCTCACATGAAATAGAATGACTTTACTGTCCCATTGAGCACGTGGAATTTAGTTTGTGGCTATTGTTCTAAGCAGCCAAAGTGAAGGTAACTTATATTAAAGGAATGTGTTTCTCTTCCCCTTTCTTCCAGGGTCAGCATTCCTCAGGGGAGGACATGGAAATATCCGACGATGAAATGAATTCTTCACCGATCACCAGTGCAGAATGTGCCAAAACCATTGTGGTGAACTCCTCTGTTAGCAACTCTGCTGTGATGACACAATCGATACCCATGCCCCCTCCAGGGTTCCCTCCACTTCCACCCCCTCCACCACCCCAACCGGGTTTTCCAATGCCACCGCCTCTCCCACCACCACCTCCGCCAACTCATCCTGCCGTCACTGTCCCTCCACCTCCGCTTCCTGCGCCACCTGGGGTCCCACCGCCTCATATTTTGCCTCCACTTCCTCCATTCCATCCTGGCATGTTTCCTGTCATGCAAGTGGATATGATAAATGTCCTGGGCAACCAGTGGGGCGGCATGCCAATGTCCTTTCAGATGCAAACTCAGATGCTGAGCCGCATGATGCAGGGACAGAACACCTATCAGTACCCACCTTTTATGGGAAGTCGGATGCAGTTTGTGAACCTCCCTCCCTACCGCCCTTTTGTAATGGGGGCAGCTATTGGCCGGGGGCAACAATGGCCACCGCTGCCCAAGTTTGACCCTTCAGTCCCACCACCGGGTTACGTGCCGAAGAAGGAGGATCCGCACAAGGCTACGGTGGATGGTGTTCTCTTGGTGATTGTGAAGGAACTAAAAGCAATTATGAAAAGGGACTTGAACCGGAAAATGGTCGAGGTGGTAGCATTTAGAGCCTTTGATGACTGGTGGGACAAGAAAGAACGCCTAGCAAAGGTAGGAATTCTTATTGTTTCATGCATTTGCACAGATGGCTCTGGATTAGCGTTTAAGGTGTTCCAAAGCAGAGTGTGGGTAAGCAGAAATGAAGGGATCAAATTGGAAGAAATGTAAGGATAAATATAAGGAAATGGTCCTTGAGAGTAAGTAATAAGACTATGCAATACCTTTCCAAGGAAAGAGATGGATTTCCCATTAAAATAGGAGGGGATGAATCCTAGACTAAATTCTGACCCAGTGAAATTAATGGGAAAAAAGTCTTTGACTTGAATTGGAATTGGCTCTAGTTGACCTCAGAAGCCTGTTTCTTAACTTCTAGAATATCATAGATGGTGCATGAGCAAAGGGCATTTCCCTAGATATATCCAGCACCAGTGTTCCCTCTAAGCTGCTCTCCCTCCATGGGGCTGACTGACTGGGTGAGGCTGATTCATCACCTGTGAAGCTCTGCTGCCAAGCAACTTAGAGGGAACATTGTCCAGCACAGGTAAAAGAATGAACCTTTTCCAGGACTACTCGCTTGTGGAAATGTCTGAGTGTCTTGTCATCATGAATATTCTGTTTAAGGGTATTGTAATTCTATAAGCACAGCCCTCTACTGCCAAAGGGGTTACCTGTATTCTTTGGATTGTGGTTGGGATAGCTTCTCTTGAAGAGGAGAGCCAGGTGAAGAACATTTTATGTACATACATCTGTTCGATGCCTTCATTTTGGAAAGCCTTAGGAAAACTTTCAAGAAATAGAGAAAATCTCCTCCTGCTTTAGAAACCCAGGCTCATCATTATCCCTCCCTTTCTTTGCCCTTTCTCCCCAAGTGTAGCTGTTGCAAAGCCTACAAATTAAAGCTTTGGTATATTTTCCCATTAACTTATTCAAACTTGCTACAAGCACACGTTTAGTCCTGGACATTCCCAGCTTGCTCTAATAAGCGCTTGATAAGAGAGAGTCCTACTTTTAGATTAGCTAGACAAAGATTGAGAATTTTGTTATTTTAAAAGCTTAAAATTGGATCTTGGCTTCAAAACCAGAGCCAAACATTTGAAAGTTTTGCTCTGACAGTTCTACTACTTTCCTAATATCGAGCTTCCCTTCTGGGGAAGGTTACTTTTAGAGCAAATGTTTTTATTTCTATTTTGATAAAGATCTTTAGGTACCGGTATGCATTATTTTGTGCCAGGATTGTAACCCACTTATGGCAGTGTTATGCTTCCCAACTTCTCAACACAGGTGTCTGACTGCTGTTAACATGAAAGCTAAGTATTAGGGCTGTCAAGTGATTAAAAAATTAATGATGATTATATGCGCAGTTAAATGATAAGCTGGTAATCGATTAATTGGTCCCCTTAAAAGAAAAGCTAAAATATGAGCCTCCGAACTTAAATTCTTACGATCTGTTTGTTGCAGTGACCTTCAGTGAAATATTAGCAGATACATTCTGCAAATTAGACTTTCCAATGTAACATAGAACCAACATCCTCATAACCTTTTACTTGAGATCCCATGGCATTTTTTTTTTCTTAAAGTCAAGAGGCATTGACTCTGCCCCTGGAGAGTCGTCCTCCTCCACTTTGAGCTGGACAGGGTGGTCCTTTCCGACTGTCATGTTCCACCCCAGATATCTGATGCATTTTAGTGGTGGGTTAAATGTCTTGCACCCACAACCAACCCTCAAGAAATTCATGGCATCACTGTCACCGTGTTAACAAGGGAATTGAGTGCAACACAAAGACATTTGGTGGAAAATGGGATAATTTGAGAAGTTGATTTAAACAAGATCAAACATAAGCAACTGCTACAGAGCTTTTCAATGGCAATTTGATTATTATTTATACGCTTCTGGTACTGCTTGCTCTTGTGTTCTCTTTTCGCTTCTGGAACGTACCACCTGATTTAGCATAGGTTATAGAAAAGTTGACTAGTTTAGTAAGGACTTATCTGCATATGTAGTCTTGGTTGTCCTTAAGTTTCCCTTAGATGGATCCTGTTCACTGTTTTGATTCACTTTATGATGATTAGGGCATTGGCAAAGGTGTGGCCTATAGAACTTAATTCAGTTCTTATCCTTAAATTATCTGGGTCAAGCCTGATCAATGGAAACTTGAAGAAATATGTTCTGTATTTGTCCTTGATATGTCTCAGCATTGGCATGCCGGGGAGGAGTGAACCAAAGTTCAGACTTTCTAAAAGACTGCTTGCATACACCCCTTTAAGCACTTGTGACATAATGGCTTGTCTTTCAGAAGATGCTGTCTTTAGAGAAGTTAAAGTTCAGATAGGTGGTGGGCCTGCCCTGAAACATTTGAAGCATTTCCCATGTTTGCGTACCCACTACAGTTATTGTTGCCTGTTTAAATGTTGTTTCTTTTATGCAGGCATCGCTCACTCCAGTAAAGTCGGGAGAAAATAAAGATGAGGAAAAACCGAAGCCAAAGGATCGAATTACATCCTGCCTCCTGGAGAACTGGAACAAAGGAGAAGGGCTTGGCTATGAGGGAATTGGCTTGGGCATTGGTTTACGAGGGGCCATCCGGTTGCCATCTTTCAAGGTATGAGTTAGAAAACAAGAATAGTCTTCCTTAACTGAGCATTCAAAGTACAGAGGCTGTCTTCCTTTCTCCATCCAGATCCTTAGAATGTGGGACACACCCTGACACTCACTTTTCTACCATGTTTCTTGTCCAGCAACCCCCCTCACTTTTAACATCAGCTGTAATCTTTGGCGACGGGAATCCATACTCCTTAGTGTCAGTTTCTTCTAACCTTTTCATGCCACTTGTATGAATCAGATTAATGAGAGTCGCTCTGTGGCAGTGATGACCTATATTGGGAAATAAAGTTTCAGCAGTTTAGGAAAAAGCAGTTTCTGCTGGAGGAAATTATGCAGTTTTGAACAATGTTAGATCAGGAGCTGGACTTGGTACGGTGTTGAGAATGCAATTCTACATTCTTCAGTAGATTGTCTCCCATTTACACCAGAGTAGAATTTGAGACTAGGTCCCTTTTGTAACACGATTTAAGCATTTTTGCCAGGCAAAAAAAGGGCTTAATCCTTGTTAGCAGAAATAGTTCTGGATTGTACATGTGCTGAATTTTAAAATGTGGTTGGGATAGAGGAGTTGAGTTAGAAGACACGCTTGCCCCACTGTGTGTCTCAATAAGCACATCTGGATATTAAATGCGGCAAGCAATATGCAAACTATAAAAAATGCATAGCCCCTTTGCATAGCTAGAAAGAGTGCAGTCAAGCCAGTTATCTTATTAGATTTTTATTCCTGGAAGAAAGAGAGATCAGAGCAGTGGAGTGGAGCATTCCTACATTCCTGAAGTTTGAAACTGTAAATTTATTTTGAAGCTTTGTAATTGTGGTGGATGCACCTTGATACCTAAAAGGTTTTGCTGCCTCTCTTTGAGTTTACCATATTGGACTGGTGTCTTCCAGTCCTAATTTAATGCTAACCTTTCTTTACAGTTTCTTTAGCAGTCTCAGGCTTGGTCTACACTACCAACTTACGTCAGTGTATCTGTCATTCAAGGGTGTGGAAAATGCAACCCCTTGAGCGTCAGAGTTATATCAACTTAACCTGTGGTATGCACAGTGCTACATTGATAAGCGAGTATCAGAGGGGTAGCCGTGTTAGTCTGAATCTGCCAAAGCGGTGAGGAGTCCTGTGGTACCTTATAGACTAACTGAAGTGTAGGAGCATAAGCTTTAGTGGGCAAAGACCCACTTCGTCACATGCATCTGATGAAGTGGGTTTTTGCCCACGAAAGCTTATGCTCCTACACTTCAGTTAGTCTATAAGGTGCCACAGGACTCCTCGCCGCTTTTATTGATAAGAGAGTTTCTCCTGTTGACATAGCTACTCCCTCTCAGGAAGGTAGGGTACCCTCCATCTCAGGCTCTCATAGGTTTTCTCTCGTACATTTAAGTATCTAGAGATGGCAAGACAATCTGCTGGAATTGAGATTTAATACAAATTGGGAGGTAGAATTTGTGAGCAAAACAAATCAATGGCTCTTGAAGTCTTATGCTTTCTAGTGTCAGTCACCTAGCTATTGCCTATCATAGAGATGGATTTATTATGCTGACTGGAGAGTGCTCTTTCACTGGAGTGTCTTCACCACATGCGGTATAGCTGCACCGCTGTAGTGTCTCTAGGGCAGACCTGTCTTCAGTTACTTTAGCAAAGCATCAAGGATCTGCTTAGGAAATTGGTTTCTTCAGATTCTACCATACCTTTTTAGAAATGCTAATTTTATTCTTTGTTCAGGTGAAGAGAAAGGAACCACCTGAAGCTGCCTCAGCAGGAGATCAGAAGAGAATCAGACCCTCTACCTCTGTTGATGATGAAGATGAAGGTTTGCAATTCTCATTTAATTAATACATAAGTACAAATGCACATCATACAAAAACTGAATTCCTTTAAACTTCTCAGCAGCACTTTCACTCCCAGCTAAACACACAGTCAGGATTTGTGCCAAAATTCAGCCTTCCATATAACACTGATCAGCTGAGTGATATCTGACCTGGATTGTGCTCCCTTAAAATTATTCTGACTAGGAAGCGTAAGACCCACGGTTGTGCATAACACAACCATATTTTGTTCTGCTGCTGAAGAGCTGGTCAGCTAGCAGAGAGCTCAGATTAGGTTAGCAATCACACTCCAGAGCTGTGTGTATCTTACCATTATTAAGGCCAGTATGACGTAAATAAAGGAAAGCCAATTTGGGTTGGATTTCATTAAAAATAAAAGAAGTAATTTATTTGTTGAATGGGGGAAAGTCTATTTTAAAGTATTTTAACCTTTTAAAAAGTTTAAATAGTACAGTATTAAAGTAAGATTATAAATAGAGGTCAGCTGATGATCTCTTTAATGTGCAGTTTACTTATCCCATATAAACTTGATCCTTGATGCTAACAGCTGCTCAAGCAGCCAAAGAACAAAAGAATAAACCAAGCTTATTTAAATAGTTCAGAACATATAAGGACAAGATGTTGTCATCATGAGGACAGATTCTTAGGTTCAATAAACAAAGAATTCCATCACATAATCTAATGTTTAAACCAAACTCTCAGTTCCTGATGTATTCACACAAGTTAGCTGTGAGGGGCACAGGACTGACTTGCTCAAAATATTAATCCTTGGGTTCTTCCTTCCATATCTGATTAGTGAAGCAACATACAGTATATGTGCTGCTCCATAAACCAGGTACCTAAATGGCCAGAGGTCGAGTGCAACACGGTCCTTCAAGCATCATTGAAATTGCAGCCAGCAGCTAAAGAGCTAAATGTTTTAAGGTTTGCCAGTCCCAGGAAGCTTGCATTTAAGCCTAATATATTGGAAAGCAGGCCTAGCCTTAGGGCAAGGCGAGCAAGCAGTTGCCTTGGGCCCCGCACCTTCAGGGACCCATGCTGCCTGGTGCCCGCCCACTCAGTCTGACTCGGCTGGCAGGCTGGCGCTCATGTGCATAGCCCCCACCTCCTGCTCCGCCCCTCGCTCAGCATGTCACAACGGTCCTGCTGACTCTCCTGCCTGCCAGGATGAGACCCCGCCCCCTTGCTTGGCCTCTGGCTAGCTGTCTGCTGTTGTTTCCCTGCCTCTTCACCTCCTTTTGCATGCCACAGAACCCCGCCACTCTGCTTGCAGCTGCCTGGCTGCCTCCCCCTCTGCTCTCGTTCCATCTGCCTTGACACCTCGCCACTCTGTTTGCCCGCCTCTCTCTGCTGGGGAAAGGAGGAGGGGCTATGGCCCCCTGCCAGCCTTGGTCCAAAATGCAGATTTGCTGGCAGGGTGCAGGCAACGAAGGCTAAAGGCTTGCAAAGGAAAGAACGCTGAGCCAGGCCATGCACTGCCTGCTGCCGTGGAAGATGTGAGAGCCAGAGGCAATCAACAGAGAAGCGGGCCACTCAAGAACAAAGCAGCGGAGTCCCAGGTGCACTCCTCTTCGTACAGCATCCCACCTACCCCACTTGAGGGATTGTGTTTATTTTTTTTAAATTGAACCCGCCTGCTCCCCACACTCCCCACTTCTTTCTCTGACTCTACCTGGAGTTTTCCCAGGGAAGCAAGAACAGCAGCAGCAGCTGCCACCACCCAAGCACTCACTCCACTGCTTGTAGCCAGTCAACGTCTTGGGGAAGGCAGGGCACAGGCCAGCCCAGCACCATACAAACCTATACGTGGAGCCAAAACACTGCCACAATTTGCACTGGGGCTTGAGCTTAGAACAGAGAAACAAACGCACTCACACACACAGAGTTTTTCCCCCAGTATCTTGCTTCTTTTTTCAAAAAGCACTGTAGTCCCTGAGAGGAGGTGCACCACTCCTGGAGGTACTGCAGTACTGGACCGATTCATGGAGTGGACAGAGCAAGCTCCTTTTCCCAGCCCCTGCTGCAAAAAATTCATTTCACATCCAGTTCTCACATGGAGAACCTATCAGCAATTAAATTAATAAGAACAGATACTACACTTGATCTTAGTCTTCAAGAAGCTGAGAAGTGTTGCCTGGGTTTGGCTCCTGAGCACCAAGTCCCCCCTCAGCCTCGGCTCTTCACGGCACTCAGACTGCCCAGAAGTAGTGCGCCACGCCGCCCCTTGCTGCAGCGCTCCCATGGGCTGGCTCAGCTGGCACAGCCCTGCCTTCTGCTCTGCCCCTCACTCTGCATCTCACAGTGGCCTGCCTGCTGCTCCTTCTGCCTGCAAAGGACAGGCCAAGACCCTGCCTCCCCCCTTCCCCCGCTTGGCCCCTGGCTAGCTGTCTGTCTCCTGACTTTTTGCCTCCTTTTGCCCATCATGAAACCCCGCCCCTCTGCTTGCTGCTGCCTGCTGGGCCCAGGGTCCTGATCCCAGCATCCTGCCTTGGGCTTTATCTCCTTTACTTTTCCCTTGATATAGTTGACCCTATTTTTACCCCTTTTATTTAGCTCTGCTAGGTTTATTCTGAGGCATGCACCAAAATGTACTCCCTTTCTGAGACTGGTAGCATCTCTCAGGAGCAAACCTGATCAGAATTAGGCAAAATAAACCCACTAGCTCAAGTATGAGGGCCTTCCTATTAAATGGGAGCTTCAGGAAGACTCTGCCCCAGAGAGTGGAGTGACCTAGAAATCCTAAAAACACCACATCCCAAATACAGGTCCTGCTTTTTCTAGGCATCGTTTTCTCTCTTCGCTGAGTAGCAGGGACTTTGGATTTCAGGTGTTCTTCCAGTGCATGCCTGCAAATATTTGTGGTAAAAATATAAGGGACCCAGAGGATGAGGTTGCTGTTCCTGATGATAGCAGATTTCTACCCTCCTTTTACTGACCTTTCTGGCTTCTCTTATAGGGAAGCACAAACCCTGTGTGTGGCTATGAGCTGCATTTCGGCTACACCAGCATTTAACCCTGTTATTGTTGCCATTTTCCAAATTTCAGACCGAAGAAAGGATAGAATACTGGTAGTCGGTCTGTAGCCTTGTAACAATGATTAGGGGTTTGGAACAGGTCACATATGAAGAGAGGTTAAAGCAACTGGGACTTTTCAGTTTAGAAAAGATGAGACTGAGGGGGGATATGATAGAGGTCTATAAAATCATGAGTGGTGTGGAGAGGGTGAATAAAGAAAAGTTATTTATTAGTTCCCATAATAGAAGAACTAGAGGACACCAAATGAAATTAATGGGTAGCAGGTTTAAAACTAATAAAAGAAAGTTCTTCTTCTCACAGCGTGTAGTCAACCTGTGGAACTCCTTGCCAGAGGAGGCTGTGAAGGCTAGGACTATAACAGAGTTTAAAGAGAAGCTAGATCATTTCATGAAATGTACAAGAGCCCCAGTGGGTACATTTCAAAGGAGGAATGCAGAATACTGAGTGCAGCCCGGGGCCAGTGGGAGGTCATGCTGACTCCGGGCTGCACACAGGCGCCAGCTTTGAAATGTACAAGAATCCCCAGCGGGGGCTCTTGTGCATTTCAAAGTGGAAGCGCCCTCATAGAGCCAGGATCATCTAGGGACTCCCTAAGGGTATGTCTACACTACCCCCCTAGTTCGAACTAGGGGGGTTAATGTAGTCATACGGAGTTGCAAATGAAGCCTAATCCGAACTAGCTAGTTCATGCCGCGTGTAGCCGCGTGGCATGCAGTCCGAACTAGCCGGCATTTAAAAATGGCGCCGGCCGGGATCATGCAAATGGAGCCCGGGAAATTCAAATCCCGGGCTTCATTTGCAACTCCGTATGACTACATTAACCCCCCTAGTTCGAACTAGGGGGGTAGTGTAGACGTACAACTGATCCTGAGCTCTGTGTGGCATTTCAGCGGAACCAGAATCAGCTGGGGATCAGCTTTCCCTGTCCCCTCTATCTGATAGAGGCAGCAAGGAGAGGGAATCCGCTAGTCTTTAACATCCTTAAAATTATCAGGACCAAAACTGCTCTTGCATCCACTTGCCTTTTTCTCTCCCCTTCCTCTGACATGACAGCACCGCTGCCTTCCCTTATTCAACAAGCCTCTGACTTAGATGGTATCATTGACTTTGGCTTCTCTGAAATCCCGCCCTCCCACTTCTTATCCAGACTTTACCATTGCTTCCATCATGTTGCAGGATCCAGACTTTGTTTTGTATACACACTCCTAAAATGCTTGTCTAGGCTCTTGCAATCTCCTGTCTTCACTATTCCAGCTGCCTCCTCTCTGGCCTTTGTGCTCCACCTTGTCCCCTTTCAGTCCATTCAGATACCTGCTTGTGCATCACTCTGACCATGTCCTTCACCTCTTTGAATCCCTCTGCTGGCTTCTTCATATCCCTTTTTTGCCCCTTACTTTTAGGCCCTTTACAACACAGTCCTCTTTCTGCTTACTGCTGCTGTCTCTTATTTGTGTCACCTCATCCAGTCTGGGCAACCACCCACTTCTCCCACAGGTATCTTCACTGTCATCCACACAGCCACTTACACATGGAACATCCATCCCAAAGTAGTCCAGAAAGCCATAATCCTGTCTTCCATTAAATCGCTCCTCCACACATACTACTTTCTGATGGAAAGCCTATGATAAATTCCCAACTAATAATGGTTATGTAGAGGGACTCTAGGTATGACTGATATCCTTAATATTTCTTGTTTATTTGCATTGTAAAAACCAAAAGCTGATTTGACCTGCTAACTGAGCACGTAGCTAGCCTGTGTAAACACAGTCATTGGGCACTGTTAGTCTCTGTCCCCTCTTCCCCCCCAAATTGGCTTTACATTCAGAGTTCCCAGTAATCTGGGCGCTTGTGCAGCCATCCAGCAGAGATTCAAATGCTGCCTAGCTGATTAGCAGAGCGCTCGCAGTGCCTGCAGCTGACAGCTTGTGTTTCAACTGATGCTGCACATCCATGCCTGTTTTGGTGCACATAAAAAATGTATTGTGCACATGCATGCTAAAAATTAGAGAGAACATTGGTTACATCCTACTGTTGCGCCTTGCCTTAAATTAGACTCTTTAAACTTCTTGGGATAGGGACCACAGCACTTACTCTTTTTTGCCAGTAGCTGCTTTCTGCCTTTTGTGTATATGCTCCTGCCACCTACTGGCTCATAGGTGCAGCAGACTACACTTCTTATTGATTGGGTGAGTGCTTGAGCCCCTGAGCACCCACAGTGCCAGAACCTAAGGTAGAAACTATCTCTTGCAAATTACTGTGTGTTTGTGTGGGAGGGGGTCCTAATCCTGACTGGAAGCTTTGACCACTATGCTATGCATAATTATATTATGAGCTTACCCATGACATTTGAATCCCTTGACTTCATGATGTTTTGATTATAATTCTCTTTATTTCTCTTCCCCCTCTTCCCCCGCCCCCTCAGAGTCAGAAAGGGACAGAGATATGTCTGATATTACTTCAGATCTGTCTAAGAAAGATGCAGAAGCAGTAGGCCTCCGAAGGAGACCAGCAAGACCATTGGAGCTAGACAGTGAGGGGGAAGAGGGAGATGAGACTTCAGGTAAAGAAGAAGAATCCTGTTCTGAAAAGGAAGATGATCAGGAGGAAGAGGGAGCATTGGTGAAAGCAGCACCTGGCAAGGTATTTCCATCCACTCTTTCCCCTGATGCTTCACATAATTTAACTATGAAATGCTAATCACTGGATACAAGTGTAGTTAGAGAAGCATAGATAAAATTATATGGGCTACTTTTCCAGGTATTTGTTGGCATAATTTTCTCATCTGCTCAAAACAAATTCCTTTTCCCCTCCCCAATGTTTAATATTACAAACTTAGTGTCTGATAGAGGTTGACAAACACCATCTGTTCATTTAATCTACTTGGGACACAACTCTGGAGAGTCTCTACTAATACACACGAAATAGTGCACCCAGTATTATTGTCCATTTAGAATTGTATATTGCATTCAATGCTGTGCTATTTGATATTTTGATTTATTTATTAAAGCCAAGTACATAGTCAACCTATTTTTCTGAAGTTGTCATTAAAATATTAAAATATTTACTGCCAAAGGAGGAAGAGGATGAGGAGGAAGATGATGCTGATGACGAGGAGGAAGAGGATGAAGATGAAGAAACAGGAGTAGAAACAAGTGAAAAGGAAGATGAGCAGGACTCAGAAGGTATACAGTCTTACTAGAAACAAAGTGAATTTAGCTTCTGATTGAGGCTCCACATTTTGCTCTCCTTTAGGCAAATTCTTAAGCTTGTATTCATGCTTAAGCATATGCAGTAGGGTTGCTGTCATTGAACTGGTTCTATCTCTGGGCATATTTGAATTTACAGTTCTGGGTTAAAACAGTAACAACCCACCAGATCAAAAACTGAAAAGAAAATTCTTTTTTAAAATACACTGTAAATCTCCTTTCCCCAGCCTCAGTTGTCACTTCTAACATTGTTAGAAGAATGGTGGTCAAATCAGGGTTCTGCATGTGGCCATGAGACATTTTGTTACCCATTGCCCATGCACAGGGTAGCCAGATTCCATTGGTTTCCGTCCATGTAGGTTTTTTCATACCAGTTTGCTAAAATGACACACATGCAAAGCAAGGACAGGTGAAGTGAGATGTGTGCTGATTTGTACACCACACTGACTGAGAAAGCTGTGCGCTCCCTCTGCAGCCAATCAAAGCGCCGCTACGGCGCAGTCAGCTCATCCCACAAATTCTAGGTACGCAAATGCTGTTAGCAAACTATTCTGTCTCTGGAGACCATCTTGGTTATGACAATTTTGGGCTCTCTGAAATGGTGTAGGGAATAGTTTCTTCTCATTCACTAGCAGGCCACAAGCAAATACCAATATTTCCCATGCTTTCTAGAAGCTCTTCTCTGGAAGCACAGGACTTCAGAGAACTATTTCATTTTATATCATTCAAGAAAAAATATTTTCCCACGCTGACTTTTCTTTTAAAATGAGCCATATTTTTATCTGAAGGAAGCCTTGAAAATCAGGAGGAAACTCTCCAAAAACACAATCTAGGGAATTTAATTTCTGTGGTGTTACATGATTGTTTAATGAGGTCATAAAAGGTCAGTAATAATATCTTATCCTTGCAGAAGATGTAGCGAGTCCCACATCTTCCAAAGCTGAAGCTGAATCATCTGATGAAAGTGAGGACTCCTCAGAATTTGAGTCAAGTTCTGACTCCGAAGAGGAGGAGGAGGAAGATGAGGAGGAAGAGGAAGAGGAGCTGGTAGCTAATGTCCAAGATGGAGAAGCTATGGCTGCTGAAATAGAGCTTGAGTCTGCTAGTCATGATCTAGCAGATGAAGAAAAAGAGACCATACTGGAACTGTTTCCAGTGGAAGACTATATGGAAGCAACAAGCCTAGGAATAGAGACACCAGGTATGGCAGTAAGGGAGGAAGAGATGGAAGAAACCAAGCAACAAGAAGGTGACAGTTGTGCAGTGCCAGAAGAATCTATTGCTGCTGAAGGTTTGGTGGCCATGGAGAGACTCCAGGAAGTAAAGCTAATGCCATCTCCTATATATGTAGCAGGTACAGTGTGTTAATGTATTTGATAATCCGTCACTGCATTATCAAAGTATAATATTCTCAGAGCATCCACGTGTGCATATTTTGGGTACCCCTCTTGTCCTTTCCTCCTCATCTCTCCTCTAATGGATTGGAGATGTCCTCACTGAGCTCTTGATTTTCTGATAAGACAGGGGCAGGCAAAATATGGCCCATGGTCTGGATTCGACCCACCAAACCACTGGATCCAGCCCACCACCAGCCCATGGCCCAGTGGGAGCCTCAGGTGGACTCTTTGCTTGCCATGCCCCTATTCACTGCTCAAGGCAGCTGCAAGGGCTACATGCATCTCTGTGCAATGTTTGCCCCAGGAGGAGGCCTTTGTGTGGTGCTTCCACTTCCAGCACAGTCACGCACCTCCCATTGGCCAGAAACCAGCCAATAGGAGCTGCCTAGGCCATACTTGTGGCACAGGCAGTGCATGGAGGGTCGCTCCCGGGGTGCCTGTGCACAGATACACATGTGGCCCCCACAGCTGGCCACTTTGATTGGCATGCAAGCAGAGAGTCTGTTTGAGGGTCCAACTGCGCTGTTGGCTAGGAACTTCCTAGATAAATGCCTTCTGACCAGAGCCTGTACCTAGCACCCCACCTCTTCGTGCAACCTAACTCCCTGCCCTAGGTCACAGACCAAACCTCCTCACCTGGCACTCCTGCACCCATAACCCCTCCCAGATCCTGCACCTGACTCACCTGCTCCAGATCACAATCCCCTCTTGCCCTATATCCCAACCCAAACCTCTGAACCCCAGTCTGCTACCCCATGCTCCCTTCTGCACCCAACCTCCATCATAGCCCTCAAACTACCTCCATTAATATCATGGACAATAGGGATGTCAATGAGTAGTTGACTAGACGATTAACCAATAAGCCTAGGCTTATCTGTTAATCTAGTCAACTACTCACATTCTCCTCCTCTTCCCATTGCCTCTGTATTAGAGGCAGCAAGGGGTGGCAGCAAGAGTCAGTGTTGGGGGGAAGGGGAAGAGCTTAAAAGCCAGTTCCCCCCAGCATAGGCTCCGTGGTGCCGCCTGCTGCCTCTGCCTGCAGTGGGATGTGGAGCAGCTTCTGTCCATGGTGAGCCTGGACCCACCGCAAGCAGAGGCTCCTTTGCAGCAGCAATCTCTGTCTGCAGGGGGTCCAAGTTCCCCATGGACAGGGTCTGCTGCCTCTGTATTAGAGGCAGCAGCACAGCGCAGCAGGCAGCCGATCTGTGAGGGGAGCTGGTTTTTATAGAATCAGCAGTGTGGGATGGCAATGGATCCCTGGGAGAGCATCCAGATTGCACTGGCTGCCAGTCCTGCCTCTGGGGACTACAGAATAGCTAACGAACCACTAGGAATTCATGTGGATAGTTGACTGTTCTGTTACCCACTATCTAACATTGCTAATGGAAGTGTGCACCCCTTGACCACTTACCAAATTCTTGGAGTGGCCCTCATCAAAAATGATTGCTGCCTGCCCCTGCAGTTAGGTGTTCTGCAACTGGAGTTCTACTGCTGACAATGCTCCATGCATTGTTCTCATCTGTCTTGTCCTGTGCCCTGAATGATAGTGTTATGGAGCATAACTGTCTTAGGGAATGTCTCCACTCTAATAAAAAATCCATCTCAGAGACCAGATCAGTGGGTATGGGAAGCAGGGCTGTAAACTTGCAGTGCGGGAGTTCAGATTCAGACTAGAGCCTGTCTTTGAGATAGTGGGAAGGGCAGGTGTGTCTCAGAACAAAGACTCCAGTGGAATCCTCACTATATCAGCTGCTATTATTAGCCCCACACCATCAGCCTAAGTCACAGTGAGAACATACCCTTAAAGGTGTGTGAATGAATAAATGACCAAAGAGGTAGCAGATTTAATCTATGAAGTGCCTTGTCAATGAGCCATGGGATTCTAAATTTAGCAGCCCAGAGCTGGCTTCTTTAGTGCTTTGGTTCTAAAGGAGCTGTGTTACGGGATTGGAATGGAAGAGTTAACATGGTCTTGAGGGTGGTGGACTCTTAGAGCTACATCTCCACTAGGGATGTGATAGTGTAGTCGATTAACCGATAAGCAAAAGCATATAGGTTAATGTTACAGACTACATGCATTCCCCCACTCCTCACCCCCCAGTAAATTTTTTTAGCAGGCTGGCCAGCAACCTGGCTCAGTCCTGGCTGGTGGGTCCAGGACCTACCCCTGCTGTGGCCTGGCTCAGTTCTGGCTCATGTCAGGTCTGGGAGCTCAGACACACACCCCTGGACAGGGGCTGCTGCCACCCTACATGCAGTGGTTTGGGGTAATGGCAGGCAGCTGGTCTGCCAGGGAAGCTGATTTTTAAACTGGCTCCCCTCGCAGACCAGTTCCGCCTGGCACCCAACACTGCTGCCTCTGATACAGAGGTGTCAGCAAGGAGTGGTAGGGGGCTCCTCAGAAGTGGGGCCAGAGTGCACTGTCTGCCGGCCCCATCCCCAGGTTCCATAGAGTAGTTGACTAACCAATAAGAATTCATGAGCTTACGTGACTATTCAATTAACTGATATTTAATGTCCCTAGTCCACACTGCACAGTTATTTTTGAATAAACTATTCCAGAATAGTTATTCCAAAATAGCTTATTTCGAAATAGCACGCCTGCACTTCAGGGAAGCCTCAAACCTAGTCCAAGGCAGGCTTCCCTAATGTAGACAAACTATCCCCAGGAGGAATAACTTAAAATGGCCCTGGTAAGGGGCTATTTCAAAATAGCAGAAGTGAAACATCTATACATGCCTTATTTCGAAATAGGCGTTATTCTTCTTGAGGTTTACAGAAATTGGAATAAGCCATCCGTTATTTGAAATTATTTTGAAATAGCATCTACACAACAATCCTGTTAACATAGTTATTTTGGAATAACGCCTGTTGTTCTGAAATAACTTTGCTGTGTAGACACACCTTAGGTGTCCCAGCTACGTTACCTCTCGAGGTCCCTTCCAGTCCTAGTATTCTGTGATTAGGGGTTTTTCACTTATCTCCCTGCCATGGGGTAAACATTCACTGTTGCAGCGCCTCTGGCTGGTCACTCAAGGAATCAGCTGCCTGCCTCAGCACGCCATCTGTTGGTCAGTATCCTAGCCTCAATTGCAGGTTTTCTGCTGGTTCAGCCTGCCCTTTCCTCCTAGTACTGTCTTAGGTCAGTGCTCAGGCAGTGTGGGGTCCTTTCCTCCCAGGGAACCCCCAATTCCCCTATACCTATCTTGCCACTGCTCTGTCTCAGGAAGCCTCTAACTTCCCTGGCAGCAGAGTGAGTCTGTCTTCTCCCCTCGAGGAGCCCTTATTTATACAGCCCCAGCTGGGCCCTAATTGACAGTATCTGCCTCTGCTGCAGGCTCCACCATTTCAGCCCTCTCCCAGGGCTGGGTTTTAACTCTTATAGGGCCAATTTGGGGCCACTCCCTTGTAAATGAACATTTTTTCCCACCATTGCTAGGAGAAAGAAAATTAGGGTTCTGGAATGTTCGATAAATTCAGAGTCCTATGTTACTTGTGAAGACAACCTCAAGTTGATTTTAAAAACTTGTTAAAATAGGAATGAGGTGGGTAAAGCTTGATAGACTACAGCAGTGATGAGCAACCCACAGCCCATAGCAAGAGGGCCCACAGAGAGGTTCTGGCCACTGCTTCCCACAGCTCCCATTGGCTGGGCACAGAACCGCAGCCATTGGGAACTGCAGGCGGCAGTGTCTGCAAAATGTCTCGTGGCCTGCAACCAATTTAACTGCCCAGACTGAAGTTCTGGTCCCTCCTCAGCCAGCAATTCTCTTCTGGGCTGCCATGGGACCTGGAAGCTCTGTGTTGGCTATAGGCTTGTCTCATGGGAACAGAAAAGGAACTGCTTTCTAAAACAAGGTGGTGTCCTTGAAGGACTGAAGTAACGTCTCTGATGGATTCTGGAGACAGCTGAATTCCACTCTGGGAAGTGGCGCTGATGTGGGGAATCTTCATTTGAATGTGGCATATTAGAATGCAGAAGAAATCTTTAGCATTAGCATTGCTGCTTCCTGTTAAGATATCATAATGCAATTTCTCAAGAATGAAATGTCAGACCTCCCTACAAAGCTTAGGTATCCTTGTTCCACATTTGCTCCTTAGTATAGACCTGAGAGGACCTGCCAATTGACCAGACATTTCCACACACCATAATTTTTCCTCTTGAAAATGTTATTTCAAGATGCCTTAGAGATTGAGTGTTGGCGCCTTTTGGCCTTTGGTTCTATGGAGGTAAATAAAATATGAACAAATGAGTGTTATAGCTAGAGCAGCATATAAATTGCCTCAATGACACTAACCAAGTTTATCTGTGTTCATTAAAGCAGCCTCCCATTGCTTCCATGCTATATTTAAGAGCATTATTCTTCTCCTTTGCTCCATTGCCGTTCTTGTTGGCCCTACAGTTAATTTGACACCTCCTAGGAAAAAAAAAAGTAGGGACAGCTTGAGGTCATCACAGCCTGCTGACTAACAGTCTTTCCCAAAATATTTGCGAATTATTTTATGGCTGTAAGAAGCCAGCCAAGGTTTATGTAAGCAAAGCACTTTATAAGCAGGAAAACTTGGTTCTAGCCTCTAGAATAGCTAGTCCCCAAATTAATAGGGTTTTCTGGAGGTTCATTAGGGGTCTCTGTAGTTGCTTCAGGATTCTAATTACTTCCTCCTTTATGCTTCCAAAATGGGAAGTGGCAGAGTTTTTAAAATACAGATGTAAGAATTTAACCATCAGCTTATTGGTTCTGGTTGTGGTTAAACTTTTCTGGGCTGCCAGCCCCACTCCTGGGAGCTGGTTGCCACCCCAGCTTATACCCCGGCTTATACCACATTTTCAGCATGTGTAACCACTAAGATTTTTAACAGTGACTTGGTTGCTTTTTTAAAACCTTTTTTACATCCCCAGTGGGTATTAGCTGGTTCTGTAATGGCAGCACCTTGGGAACCGATTAGTAGCTGACTGGAGATTATTTTGTTTTTCTTCTCAGTGGACGAGTCTGAATCGGATATCAAGCCTAAGGTACTAGAGGGTCCAAAGCCTGAATCTCGCAATGAAGAAGAGAACCTCTGTCCCTCAGCACCAGTGGGGGTATTTGGAGAACCTCTGCTCAGTAAAAGCAGCTTCTTCAGTAAGTCTGATGATGGTGATTTAGATGCCCAAGTTACAGGAAAACTATCCGCCGCAGAGGAGGAGAGACTGCCTTGGACTCCTGGACGGGACACAGTGGTCCATTCGGATTCTGATACTCCCATACTTGCAGCTCACACGGTGCCACCTTCTACACTTTCCCTTCCATCAACATCTAGTAAAGAGGAATCTTTAATCTCTCCAGAAAATTTCCCTGAACAGTTAACTGTGACCAAAACAGCTCTGGATGAGGAACTTCCTAGGACTCCGGGGAGGGATATTATGGCCAAATCTTCACATGGCTTTGCAAAGTCACAGAGTACGGACACTGTTCCAGCCACCCCTAGCAGCGATGCTCCCCTTACAGGAAGTAGCTTGACTTTAAGTTCCCCTCAAGTCCCGGGTAGTCCGTTCTCATATCCATCTCAATCTCCTGGGATTAATAGTGGCATTCCTCGGACTCCTGGGAGGGATTTTAATTTCACACCTACTTTCCCAGAGCCTAGTGCGACCCTTCCTTGCCTTTTGACTGGCAAGAAACCATCAGAAGATGAGCTAGATGAGAAATGTTTTAAAGAACCTCTCAGTGCTTCCTTAAGGGTTAGCATGAATAGTATTCCCTCCCCAATTCCCTTTGCTAGCCCTCCTGAAGCTGCTTTCCACACAGACATAGATTTGCCTCCTGCTGAGCCAGTATCTATAGCAGCCCTGCCATGCTTGCCTGTGGATGTCAAGACATCCACAGACAGCATGGTAGCCATGAAATCTGTTTTGCTCTACCCAGAAGCACCTACTGTATCTCTTCCTCCTCCTGTTCCACATCCTCCTTCTCCTCCTCCTTCTATGCCCACCAAAAGAAAACCAGGTCGGCCAAAACGATCCCCTCCCTCAGTCCTTTCTTTGGAGGCCTATCCCAGCAAAATTTCAGAGCCTCCTCCTGTCCCTGTTGCCTTGACTGAATGTGCTGTGAGCAAAGAGTTATTGGGTGGGCATCCTGATGCTTTTTATGGACTGAAAGATCCCGAAGCAGTCACCCTAGACTTCAGGAACGACAGCTTCCACGAGAAGGTAACCCCGGAGGCTATTGCAGAAAAACTTCCATTTAAGGAATTAGAGAATCAATGGAATGAGGACTTCAAAGAAGAGGAGACTCATGTGAAACCTAAAAGACAGTGGCGAAGGCAGAAAAAGACATTCGAGGACATCCCAGTGATTCCTTCCCCTGAATATTCTCCACATCGGCCCCACTTCAGGCCCCGTTCTGAGTTCGAGGAGATGACCATTTTGTATGATATTTGGAATGGAGGAATAGATGAGGAAGATATCAAGTTTATGTGTATCACGTATGATCGGTTGTTGCAGCAAGATAATGGCATGGACTGGCTCAACGATACCCTTTGGGTATACCATCCTTATATCCTTTATGCTTCAAGTAAAATCCAGAACATGAATGAGGCCTTGGTTATTGGTTTGATCATTTTCTCCCCATACTGATACAATAGTTGGGGCAAAATATCCCATCTCTTCTAATTACATGTGGAACATAATCTTCATTTAAAAAAATATTAATATGACTCAGTAACAACAGGTAGTAGTTTCAGAGTTCAAGCTGACAGAGCATTTTTCATTCTTTGTTCTCTCCATTACAGAAGACATGATTTAAAGGGAGTGTATCTGCTTAAATATGAATGTTCTGCTTTCTTATGGTTCCTGTAATAGCATTTAAATGAATTTTTAAATGTTAGCTAAAACATCCAAAAAGGGGACAAAATTAAGGGCCTATTCCCTTTTGGTATGAAGTCTTTACAAAATCCACTTTATTGAATGCCCTTTGTTTTCCTCATCAGGAAATAAATGTTCTAAGATTTAAAAAATTGACATCTGCATTAACAGCACTTCATTTGCTAGCGTGAGATAGAGGGGAGAACTAGACAGTTGAGGGCAGTGGTGCAAGTGGAATCCATTTCTTACTGGTATAGGGCAACACAGCAGCTAATGGGGGGGGCACATGATCTCCTCATGTGACTCTCCACATGACTCCTCCCTGCCCTGCTCCCAACCTGGGGCCCCCATGCGGTCCCTGACCCCTCCCCATGATCCACTCTCCTTACTCTCGCTGTGCTGGAGACTTTGGCACCGCAGCAGCAAAATAAACAGAATGTAGAGCTGCTTGGCAGCCTCATGTCGGCAGCTCTTGCCGCACGGTTCTGCTGTCCCAACTTTCCATGCCAGCTTTCCTCCTTGTGCACAGCAGCCCCACCGGAGAATGGGGTTGGGAGCAGTACAGCCACACTAGAGGAGCTGCTGGCATTCTGCTCCTCCTGTGTCTTTCTGGTACACTGTACCAGCTTGAATGATCTGGCTGCTATGGGCCATATTGCCCTATTTGCACTGCTGAGGGCAGAAATGATGGTCCTGGAGAGGGGAGGAGAGAGATGTATTTGGCCAGTCACATAATGATATTTGAAGTAAATTCCTTCCATTAATACATTATTCTAGCACCATCCCTTAAGGTCACTTCCCATGAGTGCATCCAATCCCACTTCGTTATAAGGTGACATTATATGAAATCCAGCATTATTTTTATAACAAGGTATCAAATACAGGATTGAAGGGAACTTTCCAAGTTTTTTGTTTTTGTAATTACAGACCTTCTGCTTCAATCCTTTAATGTTAAAGGTAATATAAGTGTAGGGAGCATTCCTGGAAACGGCTAAAGGGTTGTGGGTTTCATGGATATGTTTATGGACATATGCTCCCAATCTGCTTCTACACAGATTCCTTCTTTCACAAGTGAACATAGTCATGTGTGTAATTACCACAATCTAAATACAGATGTATGTTAATGCTGCTTTTGAAGTACATTATAAATGTGTTCCCATTGGGAGAATGCTTCCTTTAACTGGTGGAGATTTTATTATAAGAAAAGTCATTTTCAAGGTTTGTCAAGAGAGTTATGTCTTGATGGGATATTAACAGGTTCTGTTTTTTTGAAAAAATATTCACCTATCTTAGTAATTGAAGCTGTAGATTATAAATGAACATTTTTTAATTTCATTTCATTTTGATTTTGCAGTCTTAGTGTGGATGATTAAACTATGCTAGTTAGTTTCACTTTTAGGATTTTTCACTTTCATTTTTCACTTTTTTTTGTACTAATCCAGTCTGCACATGCAGCATTTTTTGTTAAAAACAAAAAATACTTGTTTCTTTTACAATTTAAGGGGGGGAATCATAGGACACACAATAATAGACTCTAAAGCTGCTTAGACATAGTTGAGTGTACAGTAACCTGCCTGCAGTGGCTGTTTCAAATGCTTGCTAATAAATAAAGATTTACTGGACAGAAAAGTTTGTTTTCACCAGATGATCCTAAAACAAAGATTGGAGTAATAACTTAGTTTTGCAGTGTGATGTGATATTATAATGCTTTGTTCTCCTGTATTACTTCGTACTAAGACCTCAGAGCTCTTAACACTCATGAATCCTTGCCATACTCTTGTATGTGGGGGGCTGAGAACATTTGTGTGAAATTGTGCAGTTGTGGAAACTGAGTCAGAGAAGTGAATGTTGTCACCCAAAGTCAGATGGTATTGGTGGCAGAGTGGAGAATATATCATTTTGTTCCTATCCCCAACCCCAATCGCTGCACCCCAACCGCTGTTTTCTACCTAGGTCAATATCAGGGAGAGGAGTGGTTTAATATTCTAATTAGTCCAGATTTGAGTTTTACCAATGAGGAGTTCAGAATGGGGTTTGGAATATCTTCCTGGGCCTGATTTTGCTCCTGTGAAAGTTTGTCTGGCTGTGCTATTAGGGCCAAACAGGAGCAGGATTTGGGAGAGGGAGTGTCTGAGATGGTACAAGGAAGTTCTAGGAACACTGCATGTGGGTGGAAAATGTCATTAAATAATAAACTGTTTAGACAGGTATTCAGGGGGCTATTGTATCTTTATGTGGTCATGTGCTTCACAGAAATCATCTCCAGAACAGCCTTTTCTTGACAAGTGGACGTTCTCCCCCCCCTCTTCCGTTTCCTTGTATTTCTGTCCTTTAATGTATGTTGCTATCGCAGAGCTTTGTAGTTATAAATAAAGATGTGTCTGATTCTCATGTGGGGCATGAGGCTATTTTAGAGTTTTTGGGGAAAAAACCCTAAAACTATTTAACTTTCTGAGCTCGTGGAAGATACCCGATTGTTGGTCCTGGAAGCTGAAGTTCTCTCAGTAGCTGCTGATGGTTTATAGTATGGGAACGGCAACTTGTCCCACACCACTTTGCTCCATCCTCTATCTTAAGGTGCTGACTCTAGGGGTCAGCAATGAGTTTGATCTTTGTCCATACAGTCCCAGGCCTCTGTATTGAGACTATGAACTAGTGCCAACTGTGGTTGTGTCCTTTGTCTGCATGGAAATAGACTGATACACCCAAACTCACTTGACATTGTCACCTCAGAACCACAAGAGGGAAACCCATTTTCATTTGCCAGCTTCTAACACCTACAATAAAATATGCAAGGCTTTCCAGGATCCAGTTACCTGGTCGTTAGATTTTCACTTCTCTAGACACTTCTTTTGGCAAATGGTCTTAATTTTCTCATCCCCACCCCCCCTTTTTTTAAGCATTTAAATTTCCTAATGACTGTCTGCATCAAATACGAAGCAGAAGGGTTTGTTGTCTGATTTCCACATGTAGCTGGGTTTCTCCTTAACTTAGTTCCACCTACTAGCTTTTCTACACCGAAAAAGAAGAAGCGGGATGATGGGATGCGAGAACACATTACAGGTTGTGCCCGAAGCGAAGGCTATTACAAAATTGATAAGAAGGACAAACTTAAATACCTCAACAATAGTCGTGCATTGGCAGAGGAGCCTCCGGCTGATACACAAGTAAGCGCACTCATTGTTGACTGCTTCCTTGAGTTAATTGGGTTTGTCTTGAAATGTAGTGTTTACTAACTCTCCTCTCTGAAATGTAATTAAGCCTGTGTCCTAATATGGTGTTCCCCTGTTGCAAGTATAGTCTTTCAGATAAGAAATAAAACAGAGATCTTGAAATTATTAAAGGTCCCAAGCTCTTTTCTATAAGCATAGGAGGATCTTCCCCCTATGTCCTGGTCAAATTCTAATCTGGGGAAATGCATTCTGCCTACTTAAATGTTCCTCTTGGTAGAAACGTAAATGTTTCCCTTTCTCCTCAGAAACAACAGTTTTGTTGTATTGTTGCTGCTGTTTTCACATTGGCATTGTACTCCATTTCTAAGGCATTTCCATGGTGGTTAAAGTGAAGTGACCCTTATATAAATGTATAGTTTGCCATTCTGAAAATAGTTTGAGGACTGAGAAATCTGTTTTTCTATATGTGAAAAAGACTAAAGACTTGTAGACTTTTAAGCTCAGAAGGGACCATCATGATCAACTAGTCTGACCTCCTGCACCACAGAACATAAGCTACCCACTCCTGTAACAGACCTATAACCTCAAAAGTGGGACTGTGTAGTTAGGGTACATGTGATATAGGTCATCAAATTAGCAAGTGAAGGCAAATCAAGTGCTTTATATATCTTTCCTCGTGATAAAAGAACAAGGGGATATTCTGTGAAATTGAAACGCATTGAATCTAAAACTGATTAAATGAAATATTATTTTGCAACAATGCATAACTAACTTTAATGGAAGTAATTTCCAGGAGGTGTTAAGAAAGAATTAGACTATACCTGGATAATGAGAATCTCCATAATCATATTAGATAGGATTAAAAATATAAGGGATATAAAACGTCATTCTGCAAGGGATGAGACAACTCCTGACTGACTAGGATTTGGAAGAAACTTACCTATAAGATCACGTTACCTAGTGTGCATCTCCTGTGAGGGTTTTGCACTTCCCTTCAAGCATCTGGTAATAGCCACTGTCAGAGACCAAATACTGAGCTACGTGGACCACTGGTTCTTGGATAGAATTGGAAGAACCACCCAGGATCCAAATTCCCTGAAACCTGGCTTACCTAGTAGACAAGGCTGCAAATGTACTGCAGGGAGTCTTTCACTAGCCTGGGCACTATATTAGCTAATCCAACAGTCGCTACACAGTTTCTTTTTGTTGTTTTTTGTTTTCTATTCTGATTCTGCAGTAAGATATGTACTGGCTGTGTGGAAATATTCATCATATTTTTACTGGCTCAGATTTGGTCTCGCATTTGTCTCTAGGAAATGTACAGCTGGATTGCCTCAGATCCTTTTTAAATTGCAGTTCCTGAACTGTTCTTCCTTGTTTGCAGGGAATGAGCATCCCTGCTCAGCCTCATGCTTCCACCCGGGCTGGCTCTGAGAGAAGATCAGAGCAACGAAGGCTTCTCTCATCTTTCACTGGTAGCTGTGACAGTGACCTACTCAAATTTAACCAACTCAAGGTAGGTAACACAACCAGAAGCTGCTCTGGCATCCCAATTGCCTTCCCTCTGCTGCTGCCTCTGATAGAGAGGCAGCAGCATTGGGGGAGGGGCAGGCAGCTCTGTGGGAGCTGACATGTGTGAGAAGCTGGCTTGAAAGCTGGCTTCCTGCGTGTATCGGCTCCTGCCTGCCCCCTCACCCTTTGCACTACTGCCTCTGTGAGGCAGCGGGGAAGTGGAGGCAGGGAGGCTCCTCAGGAACTGGCACGTGGGGAGCTGGCTTAAAAGCTGGCTCCCCACAGGCACTGGCTTCTACCTCCTTCAACCCCCAGCAGCTGCATTACAGATACAGAGGCAGCAAGGGAGGGTTGTGTGTAGTCATTAGGATTAACCAGTAAGAACAGGCTTATCCACTAATTGCTTAAACAGCTATGTGCTAACATCCCTAGTGTGGGGGGGGGGGGGTGCAGGGAGAGCAGCGAGCTCCGTCTGGGGCCTGAGGGGGGCAGCAAGTGCCACTTGCAGTGCCCTAGAAGAGGGGGGAGAGTGAGCTCCTCCCAGGGTTGGTTGGGGATGGTGAGCTACTCCTGGGGCTGGGAAGGAGGGACAGAAAACTTCTTGGTGCCCCCATAAGGGCTCTCAATACTGCTCTGACCCCTTAGCAATAATAGTGTCTCTTAGAACAGCTGGTAGTTTGAGGTGCTTTGGCCTGGGGCACTGGAGAACTTTCTCTATTGTCTGTGCTGTTCTAGGAGATGTTTCTGTCTTTGGGTCTCAGTGTGGCAGCTATTGAGATCACTAAATTCACTTGCCATTCCAAACAACACAACCACCAGATCTTTTTGATCTGCTGCTCAAATCCACGGGACAGAGGTCAGTGTATATACCTGTGGTGTTTAACTTGTGACCCAGCAGAGACAATGAGGCAGAAACTAGGCAATCAATGAACATAGTGGAGCTGAGTCCTAGAGTAAAACTGTGTGCTTACTCCAGCCATTAGACTCTTGGGCAAAGGAGATATAGCCCACAAGTTCTACCAACTTGCACAAGATCACTCAGTGAATCAGGGCAAGGTTAGGAGTAAAATCCAAGAATGGAGACTTCCCTTCTTTAACCATTAGACTGCACTTTCTTTCACAGCAAACATGAAGGCAATCAATTGACTGATTTAACTATAGAGTCAGGTGTCACATGCTGAAATGTCACACTTGTGACATGGCACATGCTGCAAATGCTTTGTAGTTTGCTGTTTCGCTTTTCGCTCATGGTGGTTTGGGATTGTTTTGTACACAGTTCCGGAAGAAAAAGCTAAAATTCTGCAAGAGTCACATTCATGACTGGGGTCTCTTTGCTATGGAACCCATTGCAGCTGACGAGATGGTGATCGAATACGTGGGTCAGAACATCAGACAGGTAAGCTAAATTCCCCCTGGGTGACCACAGGGTCTTTGCCATCACTCAGGTCCGTGTGGAAGACCTCTTCTTATCAAATGTGTATCTGACCCCCACTAGCATCTTTTTATACCTCACCTTGAATTTATTCATCTTCTCCATCCCACTTGTGAATAGGGGCATTAACAGTTAACCAATTACCCAGTAAGGAATCCTTTAATGGCCAATGCTTCATGGGTAATGGTTAACCAGTGGGAGAAGCCCTGCTTTGGGACATGGGCTTAACATCTAACCACTTAACTAATGAAATTGGATTTTACATCCCTACTTGTGAACTTTCAAACACTAAAGATTCCTTGAGGCTTTGAATACCGCACAAGAGCATACATTTTGAGTGTTTTTCTTCTGGGTGTGTGTGTTTTTGTTTTTTGTTGGGATTTTTTGTGTGTGTGTGTGCATGGCTCAGTTCTTTTGCTCTATTTCCGCCTGCCTGCCTCCTGTTCTCTGGAAACCATTTCAGAGAATAACATATGCACGGTGAAATTAGTGTGCAGAATCCCACTGATGTTATGTCACATCTGTGTGGTAATAAGGGTAAGATAAAGACTGCAATTCATGATTTTTTACAAGGCAAGTTTAAAATACTTTTGTTCACGTAATGGACTGGCCAGTTCCTTTAAAGCTGAGTAACGAAGCTTTGATGTGCTTAAGCCCCCCGGTACCCAAAAACCGTTGTTTAGAATCCCGTATCGATGTAAGCTGGAACAGGATTTCTTAAACAGGACTAAATCCATACATATTCTTAGCATTTCTGTCACTTTTTATAGTGTCCCATAAATTTACATGATCCTTTAGCTACCCAGTCGCTGTTCTGGAAGAAAATACAGTCTGTATAAGTCAAATAAGACATGGCTGAGAGTCACCTACTCTTTGGATAAGAGCCCTTAAAATAATCATCTTCCAAACTGGAGTTGTTTGAGTAGTGGGTTCCTGAGACACAGCTCCCCTTTACTTCCCCTGCCTAACTCAACTGCTACAAAAATCAACTGATGCTTCTAAAACGTTGTTGTCCACATCTGAAGCTCAGATTAATGCTCTGATCTTCCCCAAAATATGATCCCATGCGATTTTCTCCATTTGTGAACCTTTTTTCAGTATTGCTTCCCCTAAAATCCACATGCAGAGTCCGATTTTTTTTTTTTTTTTTTTTTTTTTATAAGTTTGAAAGTATTCTCAAGGAAAAAATTGAGGTGAATGTGACAAAAGGAATGCAAGTGACTGGAATATCTGGTCAAGGGTAGTGGATGCCCATTCCTTCTTACATGATCTGGTCGTAACATTTTCAGTCGTGCTGCTTTTTTCAGTGCAAAGCTAGGGGCCCTGTAGAGTGTTGTCTTCAATATAGGTTTCAGTGGTATATGGCTTTAAAGAATAAAGCAGAACTTTCCAGAGTCCAAGGGAATTAGGTGCTGAATCCTATTTGAAATTCAGGGCCTAATCTTTGAAAATCCCTTCCTAAATGTTTGTCCTTTGAATTCTAAGCCTGTTGTCTTGTGAATAATTTGGGGTCATAAATATCTTTTAAAATCCCAAATTATAGTTTCAGTTTGTGCCTTTTAAATTAGCTGCATTGTAAATTCCTTGTACTTTACTGCCCATGCCTATGGAACGCACTAACTTGACAACTGGTTTACCTGGTAGGTCATTGCTGACATGCGAGAGAAACGATATGAGGATGAAGGCATTGGGAGCAGTTACATGTTCAGGGTCGACCATGACACCATCATTGATGCCACAAAATGTGGAAACTTTGCCAGGTTTATTAATCATAGCTGCAATGTAAGTATTACTTGCTTGTACTTTCAAGAGTTGACCTTGACTTACAGATAAAACAGACAGAAACTCAATTATATTCGGAAGACCACATTGAGGTGGTGGTGATGTTGAATAGGATCTGTAGCTAACATTTTGATATGCAGATGTATGTCAGGACTAGCATCATGAAATGGCATGAAGGGACTAGAAGATGTAAGTTATGACAATTTACAATCAGCTCTAAATTTGGCCCCAGAAACCCGACTGTATCTAAGAGTTCTGGAGAGAGACTATTGAACAGTGTTTAGAGAACATGTGTTTAAAACAAAAGATAGCCTTAACCTTGCTATGGGAACACCCTATGTATGGTGTTCATGTAAGAACAGGGTTGTCTATCTCCTCCAGGCAGGGTCTGTGCCTTCGCTTGTGTTCTGTACATATTGGTCAGACTGCGTGCCCTCCATAAGCAGTAATAATTTGGGTGTCTGAATCACTACTGCCTCCCAACCGAAAGTCCAAAGGCATTAGTCCTGATTGTGCAAACTGCCATTATTTGTACCTTCAGAAAAGTGTGGTGAAGGAAGACCTTTGGTTTTAGGCTTAATTCCCCATTCTTCCGTGAGGAATTGAGTATGGCAGAAGAAAGTGAAAGCCCCATGCCTCAACCACAGGAAATGTACCTGTGGCCCCAACTCAGCCGATTTAGATAGCTAATAAAGAAACGAGAAAATCTAAAATTTTCAGAAAATTAACCCCTTTCCCAATCTGTCACCCTTTCAGCCAAATTGTTATGCTAAAGTAATTACCGTGGAGTCTCAGAAGAAGATTGTCATCTATTCAAAGCAGCACATCAACGTGAATGAGGAAATTACCTATGACTATAAGTTCCCAATCGAGGACGTAAAGATCCCGTGTCTGTGCGGCTCTGAGAACTGCAGAGGGACCCTGAACTAATCCCAAGGCTTCTTGTCACACTTGCACCTTTGGTCATGTCAAAACTGCAGTAACCAGGTGTGGTTGCACTTTGCCAAAAAAAAAAAAAAAAAAGAGAAGAAAAGAAAATTAAGCAAGTTTCGCACTTCTGTCAGGATCACAAGTGAAAGCAAAAAGCGCACATGCATACTAGGACTGTTCATGTTTCAGGTGCTCTTCCTCTTCAGATCCAACACACACAAAAGGTGATTACCACTTTGTGGCATAGTATATCCAAACACTAGCTTCTCTCTGTTCAGTCCCTATGTTGTTGCTCATTGTACAATAGTGGTACCTTTTGTTTGTTGTTTTTTGTTGTAAACTTTTGTCTTTCCATAAATGCTGCTACCTTTTTCTCATCAGTTTGTTGTTTGAAAAAGACATTCAACGTTTAAATGTGAAGCAGAGACTGAAAATGCCATAAAGGTTTGTTGGGAGCTTGACTGGCTGAAATTGCACAGACTTATCAGAGTAAATTGTAAATAAATGTTTGGTGGATGTTACAGAGCAAGCCAGAGGCTTGGGGGGGTGTGTGTGTGTGTGTGTGTGTATGCCTGAATGTGTCTACAGTGAGACTATAGATGAACTCTCCTGCCTTTCCATTAGAGATGAGCCTGGTCAATTCCTCTGACCCAAACATCCAGGAATGCTGTGGAACATTCAGATCTGTAATAGACCTGAACTAACACCTTAGGCTCGCCTCCAATTTTCACATGCCATGCTGGTATTTTGCGGGGATCAATAGTTCTATAACCCTACAAGAAAAAATATTTAATGCCACAATAAGTTTAATCAGTTATTTAGGCCTTTGTTGCAAAAGGTGAACTAGTCAATGGCCTTCTCTATATCTGTATTTCTGGTGAATCTATTCCTCCTTAATTCAAAACACTGAGGCTGAAATTAAATGATCAGTACAGTCATTGTTTATGCTGTTGAAATCTTACTGTCTGTGTAAGTATACACTACTAGAACATGGAAGATGGCACCGAGATTTCTTTCCCTGTAAGAAACCAATGGGCTTCTTCTGTTGGTTTTTCTCCAGCTTTGTCTCCTGATGTGCAGCTTAACCTCTCCTTCCTCATGCCTTTTCATTCAGACTGTTTGCTCTGCACAGTATGGGTGAGCTTCGCGGTTTACTGGTAATGGGCTATCTTCTGCCACTCTCACTCTCACTGAGTATTACCTGGAATTAGTCCCATTTATTTCAGAACTAATTATGGAGTTAAGGCACTAATCAAAGTGTGTGAGGGTAGCACAATCTGTCTCAAGCTCCGTACAGTATGAAAATTAGTTTAAGACATTGAACTTCCAAATAAAAACATTGTTTTCCTTTTAGAAAATATCATTATAATGAAATCCTTGGCATGACACCAGGGATTCCATTTGAAATGAGACAGAAGCCCAGGCAAATATTTCTTTTTATCTGAAATATATTTGACCTCTTGAAGATAAGCAGATCAGTCTTCAAACTGTATTTCATTCCTTCTGCTTATAAGTGGAACTTAGTTGTACTAAGCCATTAAAAATTATCTGCATATGGAAAATCATAATGTAACGTTATCTACACATTATCTCACCTACCAAATAATTTTTTCCCCTTTAAATTGGACAACTGAGTTCCGTACTCTTCCTATTAGTGATGATAACTACCTGATCATACTTCAATGATCAGACGTTGAATCTTGAAAATGAAGGTTTTAGAAGTTATTTAAACCACATATATATTTGCCAGTATGTAACATGGTAAAGACTTCTGTACTTCATGTCTTCTGGTTGAAAAAGAAATTGAGAAACATCTGACTTGTATAAGCTGCCTTAATATTACCTGTATTTCTAGCTGAGGGAAGTTACACTGTCCCTGAGATTAGACTTGCAGTAGCAGCTCCTTTTTAAAGTTTTGTTTTGTTCCCCTGCAGTAAATGCTTTCTGAAAATCTCAAATGTGGGTGGGTATTATAACCCAAAGACATAAATTTATCAGAAGCATAAGTGGCTTCTGTCTTTGAGAGCTGGTTATAACTACAGCTGTGTTGGGAGCATTTTGAAATTAAGTCCAGCTGCTCTTTTATTTGTTTTAATACGATTTTTCCTTTCATGCTGTATCTCCTGTTGCCATTGCTAATGCTTTGGAGAATGCACTAAAGCTTTGTTTCAGAACTAAAGTTGTGAATATCAAACCCATATTAATTTCTCTGCCTTCTTTCTTTCTGTCCTTTCAAACTAATGTATCAATATTGGTTTCTTACAAATATATTGTCCAGTTGCATGTACAATGTATTTCCTATGAGACTGATGACCTCTGTGGGATTGTGAGGGATGACAGGGTAACCACATGCAATTCCCTTCATCTTTATGATGCAGAAGCAGCCTATAGAGACTCTGGCCAAGATTTTAAAAAATAAGACTACAATTAGTTTCCTGGGGTAAAATTTCCAAAAGTGCTGAAGTACCATAAGTGTTTGTCACTCTGGCACATGTAAAAATTGTATCCCTATTTCCCTCTTTAGGCTCTTAGATAACTATCCTGACTCTTCCAAAGAGTGCAGCACCCAGCTGCTGCCCAGGGAGCAGCTAAGTGCTCAGCATCTTTGAAAAACCAGGTTGTGGATTTCAGAATCTAAATATGAGCTTAGACTTCATGCTTCTTTGTTTGTTTTTTTCTTCAGAATCTTGGCTTGCAGGCCTCTCTGTATGCAAAGCTTCCATCTTGAACTGAGCAGCCTCTGAATGGGCCAGGATGGAGCATTTGATGGTGGGGCTTGTAGTCTCCAAAGGATGTCTCAGCTAACATTAAATGAGCAGCAACATTGGCCTCCAGTTTATGCATATTAATTGTGGCTGCCTCATTCCTGGCAGGTCACCTGTATAGTCTTGGTTGGGCAATACCTGGGCATTCTGAAGATTCAGTTAGGTATTTGGGCTGCTGTACCAGTTACACATTTATGACTCTTCCTAGTTATGAAGGCCAGTACCCTACAAAACCTGAGATTGTAGAGCAAAATGGAGAGAATAATGTGTAGACACCAGCCCAAGGCAGGCACAGCCTCAGGCCCTGCTACTGGGTATTGTCCTAGCTATTTCCCCATTGTAAATGGATGGAAAGAATTGTAATGTGGGCAATTTTCAAGGTGGGGGAGAATAAACGTTAAAGCTTGCCAGGCATTCTTTTTGGAGATACTTGCAGAAATATTTTCTGCAAGTATCCTTAATTCTATTTGGGCATACATTAACAAGAAACAAAAGACTGAATGTGTTCCCTGCTAAATTTTAGCCCCTGAAATTGGATCACAGTAATGTGTCTATGTGAAACAATCCCAGAAAATAACACCGAAGTTGTGGAAATGTATTTTCAAGCCTTATTATTGTTCCCATGCGTGAATGAGCTGGCTTTAGTTGTGTTTATAAATGCTTTGGAAATTGGCATATATTAGTAAGCCCCTCTCTGCTTGAAAAACCTGCATGTCTGCCTGCTGTGTTCATTGTTCTGTCAATTTTATACCAATATTTTCCAATTCCAGAACTATGCTGGGTCCCAATAAATAATCTGTAACTATCAAGGGATGGGAAAGGGGTCATCTTGCAGATATTTATATTGTACAGAACAGCTTTATTTCTACAAGAAAAACATTTTTAAACTCTGACAGTGTAGACAATAGATTCAGTTCCAGTTTTTGTGACTTTTTTCAGGGATCATTTCCGTGCATTTCTATATAAAATAAACATTTAAGGAAAAAATAATTTTGAAGTTTAAAAAATGCATCTTCTGTACATAGGCAAATTTAAGAATCTTCTCTTCAGACACTGTTTCTTGTAGAAACATGTTGAATTTTTTTGCTGATTTCTTTGTACTTCAAGAGCATGTAAATAATTTATTAAAAGTGACTATTGTAATTTGGAGTTCTTTTTAAAAAGAAGATTCCAGCTCTAACTCATGTCAGGAAGACAGGAGAGAGAGAAGGAATGCATATAAAAAAGGAGCTGGTGGCATTTACAGCTTGTGTCAAGCTTTGTATAATGTAAATTCTGTATAAATTTTTTTGGTCAGATAAGTAGATGAAATTAGAAGCATTAAGAAACAAAAGAATGCCAAGTGGAGGCTTTTTTTTTGCCAGTCTGAAACCTAATGTGCAAAATCTATTTATTTCAAGCGAGGAAATATGTACAGTCTATTACTAGACACCCTAAAATGTATTTAAGAAAATCTGCAACTGGATTTTTTTTCAATTTAATGTTTTGTTGTTATAAATTTCTTCTTTAATTGCACTTGTAATATTTGTACAAGTGAAAAGAAACACATTGTAAAGGACACTCTAAATCCAATCAGCAGTTTTACAAAGAAACCCTAAAAACTGCCCTCGTTCCTTGCTATTTCATAGGTTCTGTAAACAGGTTGTTTTAATTCACAGTGTGGTGGTTAAGGGCCTCCTTTAAAAGGAGGCAGATAAAATGGTTTGCAATAAATGAAAAATCTGCTTTTTTTTAAAGTTATTTTTAAAAAAATCTCTGCTTTGAAGAGTTAAGATTTCTGCTTTCTCTTTTGTTAAGCAAATTTATAAATGTAGGGATGTTTTGTGCATATAGATTCTGTCATCAATATGTATCTTGTTTTGAAGAAAGTGTTTTGTTGTGGATGTGTCATGCTGTATATATTTGTTCATATTTTTGTGAATTGAATACTATGTACCATTGTATTATAGTAACTTTTATAAAGCAAACCATAAATATACTGACTTTTCTTACAGAAAACAACTATGCTGTGCTTATTATTCTATTACATATCTTCTACAGGCCTCTGAGATTGAGCGGCCCCATTGTACTAAACCCTGTCACTACTCTGTAGAACAGCAATGGGCAACCTAAGCTAGTCAGTGGGCTGTATGAATTGCCCTCTATCTCAGGGGGCCTCAAGATTGTCATAACTAAGACGTTCTCCTGGAATAAGATAGATTTGCTAACTGCACTTGTGTACCTAGAATTTGTGGGGTGTGACAACTGAACAGGAGCAGCACTTTGGTTGGCTGCAGTGGAAGCGCATGGTTCTCATAGTCAGTATTGTGTGCAAACGGTACACCTTGCATCCCGTGCCCCTGCATGATGTGTCACATTAATAAAACCGGTACAAAAAAACAGACTCAGATAGAAACCAGCAGAATCTGGCCACCCTGTATGTGAGCAACTGTAGACAAAATGCCTCACAGGCTGGACGTGGAAACCTGCTGAGCCACAGGTGGCCATCAGGCCGCAAGTTGCCCACCCCTGCTGCAGAGCCACAGACTCATATTAATCTTGTTGCAGGATCAGGGCCTACAAAAATAGTGACCCTTTTGACTTCAGGGTGGCTAGCTGCATGGGTAAGGATCATAAACTGGAAAAAGATTTGTGGGATTGGGCTCATGCTTTGTACAGTGGTAACTTTATTGCAGAATCACAAAAGGCACTAATTAAGACAATTCAGAGATTTTAAGGGCTGTTACGATGATCTATCCTGAATGTGTCTCAATGTCCCTTGGGAACACTGTTGCAGGAAGAGTTAGTATTATCTACAATGCTTTATTGCATATGGTGGACAGGAAAATAAGAGCTTTCTTAACATGCTTTCGCAAGGTCACGGGCATGAGATGTGTGTATCCCCTACTAGCCCAGCAACCAATTGGCAGTTTAACGGCAGCTGGGAAACAGAAGGGTGGGGTGACTAACGTAGAGAGAAGGGAACTTAATTCATCAGACTGGGAGATCCAGCAGGGACAACACCCTGAGGAGATGACAAAGTGACAGTCTGAGGTTCCGCCAGCAGCCCAAGGGAAGGCCAGAAAGAGTTTAGGGCACTATCAGGTCAGCAACCCTGACTCTTCTTTTCTAACCCGAGCACCAGGAGTGGAGCCCAGTAGAGTGGGCAGGTCTGGAATCTACTACAAGCCCCTTTGGGCTTTCCAGATTCCTGGCCACCAGGGTTAGACAGCCAGCTTTGTAGAGCTGAGGGAGTCAAAGCCCCTCTTTGGCCAGGGGAGCACTATGTCACACACAGGGAAGCCAACAGCCTCCACAGGCCCCTGGGAAAGAGGTGTGTGTGGAGGGGGAGGTGGCTGATTCCTTGCTCCCAGGTGGGGTGGGGTCAGGGTGGACAGCTGCCTAGAGTACAGAGCTCCCCACCCCAGACCTCAGAGCTGCACAGAGTGCATAACACTCTGGCAGTGACTAAAAGGACCCAGGGCTCTAGCTGCCACTGAAGCAGGAGCCCCAGGTAGGGTTGCCAGATGGATTCAACAAAAATACCAGATGCACTTGACATGACATCACAATAGACATTCCATCTTATTTAGAAAAGACCTGACATTTCTATTTTCTCAATTTGTTTCCTGAACAGAAAGCTCAAATACTGGACTGTCCGGTTCAAAACCGGACACCTGGCAACCCTAGCCCCAGGGCAAGTGTGCCCTCTTCCTTTTACTCCCTCCCTCACTGGCAGGCCTGGTCGCACATCAGAATGGTGGCAGACCTAAAGAGTCTTTACTATCAACCCCTTGTTCAGGCATTAAAATGCTACTCCCTGGAAGAATTATTTGCAGATTGTGGTAATGCCCCAGATGCAGGAAGAAACACTCTCTGCCTCCAGGAGCGTACAACTGAAAAAGGCAAAAACCCAGGCCCTGCATGTCAGAGAGGGATGCTGTGAATTATTGTTGGCTGTAGCAAATTTCATAATTTAAGGCAAGATGCTCTGTCTGTTCAAACCTCCCTCCCCATGGTCTGCAGCTAGTGAGAGTGGCCCAAAATTTCAAAAACTCCCAGGGGACAAAATGCAGCTTCAATGGACAAAAAGGATTTTCTTGGTTCCTGGGGCTGCATGAGGCCTTTTCAGAAGGAGCCTACTGCTTGGGCCCAAAAGTGGAACTGAATGCATGGATAAAACCATCTAAAGGTGTTCTAGGGTGGGGCAGGCTTGTGGATTTTCAAGATTGTCTAAAGTTGCCTCCCCTCCCCCAGTGATGTGCTTCTGTGAGAGTTGTAAGGCGGCACAGTGGGACATCCATCTGCCCATCATCTGTACTCCCCTCAGCCTCTCCTCCAGATCTCCCTGTTCCCCTACACGTGCTCCACCGTCCATAGCTGCCAAGTTGTGTGCAGCTCCCTGCCTGATGCTTCTCAGTCACTGACTGTCCCTCATGCCCAGCAGCTGGTGCAGATCTCCCCTGAACAATGGCAGAGCGTGAGGCAGAATCCTATTTCCACACCACCATCTCTCCCTTTCCCAGCCTGCAGCAAATTTGTGCCCTGCTTCAGCTGCTTTGGGAAGAATTCTTCCTTAGTGGGGAAGAGCCAGCCTGGAATGGCCCTGCCCTCCCCAAGGTACGAGTGGGCTTTTTCACCTCCTTCCCCACCCTTCTGGTAGAATAGAGTGGGGCCTCCAGCCTGCTGCCCTCCTCTCCATCTGCCCCCACCCCCTCACATGGGCACTTCTAAGGGCAGAAGGCTCTAGACTTGGCTGGGGGAGGGGAGGGGAGGAGAAAAGGTGGTGTGGGGAAGGAAGTGCATGACGCTCCCTTTAAAGGTAAAGGGAGGGTGCAGTAAAGTAAAAGCGGGGGGAGAAAGGAGAGAGCACGCTGCAGGAAATTGGAAGGGAGTGTGCTGCAAAAACTGGGAGGCCCTCCCCCCAGGCATTCACTTCTCTGCCCCTCAATCAAATGAGTTCAGGCCACCCCCATCTCTGATAACTGCTCTCTCTTCAGCCTGGCCACAGGATGCTTGTTTTAATTCTGCCCATTCTTGAGGGTTACTCCTTTCCCTCTTTGGCACAGGTGGGCCTGAGTGAGTCATGGCCCAGCTGCTTTGCATCCATGCCCATCCCTTACCAGCCTGCCCAGCTGGGGGGCTAGGTCACGGTGCTGGGGCTTACCCTGCTCCACCTGGTGCTGTAGCTGGGAAGTGGGATTGGGGGGCAGGACTTAAACCCTGCCTCCCCCATCACTGCCCACCCTCCCAGGTGGGCCCTGCTGGTTATGCCACTGTTCTGCTCTCAGCTGTTTATGCAGGGGGGGGTTTTCAACTCAAGCATTTTGGGGCTAAATGATGATGCAGTTGGGAGCTGCAGGTGCTTGTTGGCAGAAGTGCCTGCTTATTGTTCCAGTTATAAGGAATCGCTCTTGCCAAATAGGGCCACAGAGACCTGAGCTTGGAATCCCCTGCAGCAACTTTTCCTGTGCGTATCCATGGTGCCAGCCCAGGGGGCAGGAAGACCATGTCTCCTCCACTTGCTGGTGGCATTGCAGGAAAGCAGAACCAAATGTAACAGAGTAATGGGCATAGGGCTCATAGGGGAATGGGCAGTGAGGCCAGAGTGAGATAAACCAATGACAGATCCATTTTATTTCCAGATCAGGTGCTCACCGATGGAACTGGTTGGCATTTGTGTTGTAAGTAAAATCTGATATCCTGGCCCTTGAGTTTCTTCCACTGATGCTCTGGAGCAAATTAACTGCAGCCATAGATGGACACATCACCACTGAACTCAGGAGAGTTGTGTCAGTTTATACCAGGGCTGAATTTGGCCCTGGCTGTAATCACACATTGAACAATGTAAATGCAGGCTCTCCTGGTTATAGACTGACAATGGCTTAACCATCTCGGATGGAAACAATCTTAGCAAGTGGTATACAGTAGCTGCAGAGTGCTGTTTTCTTCCTCTGCTGAAGAAACTGATGCCGCCTCCTTCTAGTCAACCAATTTACCCATATCTGCCATTTCCTTAGACCTTTCTCCCTCTTGGACTATCTATCTCTTTCTGTAACCCATGTTTTAGGGATGGGATCTCCAAGAGAGGGGTGGGGGATAGGGTAGTACTTGACCAGATGTTTTCTCCTGCGTGGAGAGAACAGCCATAGTCAGGACTCTTACTCTGTTCTTGCCTCTACCTGGTTTGCCTGGAGTCAGGTATCACAATACAGGGAAAAATTTTCAAAAGCATCTCACTGAAGGTCAATGGGGCATCAGTTCCTAAGGCATCAGGGCCCTTTTGAAAATTTTACTTAGGGTCAGTCAGTCTTTCGCCCCTGCGGCAGACTGAGAACCCATCTCTCTTTCCCTTTGCTGCTTTTAAGTCTTTTTAGACTAGGAGCCTGCAGAACCACAAATATGCTGGGTATTTTTTTTTTATGTTTCATTAGCAAACAGCTGGAACCACGTAGGGCTTTGATCTGCTCTTTTCGCCATGTGTGGATCTTGCCACATGTGCCACTAGGCTGGTAGCCATCAGCAGGAGCAACAAGCTTCATGCCTCAGTAATTCTTGGATTGTGTGGGCTGGAAGCTTAGAAACTGGGGACATTAAGGTCTACGCTATGGGAGAAAGTTGACCTAAGATATGCAACTATAGCTACTCTCCCATCTGCTTCCCTTGTTCCTCACAACCTAGTGGAGTACCAGGATTGACAGGAGGGCCACCAGCAATTGATTTAATGGGTCTTTACTAGACCCACTAAATTGGGGTGAGCAATAATGGAGCGGCAGTTCACGAGGGTTAACTGCTGCCACTATATTTACCTGCACAGCCACTGGCTGGTGATCATAGCTCCTGTTGGCTGCAGCTCGCCATTCCCAGGCAATGACAGCAGCGGGAAGCAGTGTGGCCAAGACACTGTTTTCTGCAGCTCCCATTGGCTGGGAACAACAATCCCCAGCCAATAGGAGCTGCGATCACTAGTACCTGTGGCCATGCAGGTAAATATAGTGGTGGGGGCATACCATGAGCTAATCACGGTGGACTGGTATTTGCCCACCTGTGCTAAACCAACCCCTGGGAGAGCCATTTCCAGAGCATGAATATCAGGGTAAATGAACATAAACCCAAACTGTAGATCTGGTTACAGAGAGCCACTCTGAAGTCTAATTGCAGTCAGGAACTGATCGTCTTTTTTCCTGCCTCCACCAATCACTCCCTTTAATTCCTCCTCAACTTACTGCATTTACCCCTGGAGTACAGAACACATTTTCTGAGAACGTACATCTGTTAATTAACTTAGGAAGTAAAATTAATTAGACAATAATGATTTCAAAGTTGAATTAAGGCAGAGAGCATATATTGGCAGTTTAGGTTAAATCATATCATAGGAAGGATGTAATTAGCACAAAACCTAGTGTTAGAAACCCAGGAAATTCAAAAGTAGGATTAAATGTAAAAGAAGTCCTAACTTCTTAAGGTATGACATGCAAATAGGGCACCAAATCTTTTTTCTAACCTCTTTACACTTCTTGTACAGTTAACCTTTACTCAAATCTTGTGCCCACACAACATGCAAATAGTTCATTAGGCTTACTGATAGTTTCTCCCTGTTATTCTTCATAACTGAAATTTCTCCCACAGCAGAAACTGGTAACGATTAAGGCACTTAAGTATTTAGCTGCCCAGACTTACTTTAAAGACATCGGGGCTGTGTCTAGACTGGCCAGTTTTTCCGGAAAACCAGCCACTTTTCCGGAAAAACTTGCCAGCTGTCTACACTGGCCCCTTGAATTTCTGCAAAAGCACTGACTTCCTACTGTAAGAAATCAGTGCTTTTTGTGGAAATACTGTGCTGCTCCCGTTCGGGCAAAAGTCTTTTTCTGAAAGACTTTTGCGCAAAAGGGCCAGTGCAGACAGCAGAGATCTCTTTTCCGCAAAAAAGCCCCGATCGCAAAAATGGCAATCAGGGCTTTTTTTGTGGAAAAGCGCGTCTAGATTGGCCCCGGACGCTTTTCCGCAAAAAGTGCTTTTGCGGAAAGGCATCCTGCCAATCTAGATGCTCTTTTCCAAAAATGCTTTTAACGGAAAACTTTTCCATTCAAAGCATTTCCAGAAAATCATGCCAGTGTAGATGTAGCCCTGATGTTTTTTAAATTCCCTCCCCAATGTAGGCAGAGGGCAGAGTTAAGGTTATTATCCCATCTGAATTTATTTTAAAGTTTAAACTTAACAATATGGGCAGTGCATGAATCCTTCCCCACTTCGGGGAGCCTACTCCTCTTTTCCCACTCCTTCTGCCTTTTCACCCACCGGAGACACATTAGCCCTCACTGTGGCTGTAGGAACACTGGCCAAATTGCCCCAAGCACTAGCCTCATCACCACATCTGCTCCAACCTTCTGGCTGGCCTGGCCTAACCTGATGTGCCGGTCCAATGCACCCACCTGGCTCTGGCGGTGAGGTGGAGTGAAGTCAGAGCATCTATAGAGAAAGGCAGAGCCATGCCTAGGTTAGCGGAGACTTAGCCTCCTCTGGCCTATTATATCCACTACCCATGCCAAACTATGAATTTCTCTGATTTAAATGCTTGGTTTTGGGCTAATTACCCAAATTATTGGAGATTTTAAACAAAGATTATATAGGCACTTTCATATATGCCAGAAATTGTGTCTGCTGTCTATCTCTTGCAGAGAAGCTCTAGATGAAGTTAGTTTTTCCATTTGGCGTCAGTACGGTAAGGTTTCCTCTTGCTTCCTGATCAGCTTCTATAGCTTCAAACAAAGACTTGAAATTTCCAGCACCAAATCCCTACATAGAGGAAGAAAAGAACATTAGCTGGCATATGGACATGGCAAGTCAATTTGTTATTTCCAGAGTCTCAGGAGAAGACTAAGCATCAACAAGAGGTTTACATGCAGTAGGACTTCCTTCCCTGCAGACACAGAGCATTTCTGTGTGCCATGGTGCGGATCAGGATGGGGAATTAAAGCCAGGAACTTCTGAGTTCTAAATGTGTTTCTGCCATTGACAACTGCAGTGGTCACAGGCAAGTTATCTAACTGCCCCAGGCTTCCGATTCTCAGCTATAGATCAAGGATGCTATTGCTTATCTATTGTATCTCACAGGAATGTTGTGAGGATTAATTAACTGAAATTTTATGGTGGTACATGCTATATTGGCTTCTAAATATCATTTACAGTGTCAGACCCAGACCAGATTCCATCAAGAATGCAACTTTTTGACATCGATATTAAAATGCTTCCCCTTTTCCTCAGAATAACATTAATCACATCATTCTGGGGTGACAAGGGAGCAGAGCAGGCAAACTCAGGAGAGTCTCTTAGCTAGGTCAGGATCTGGTTCTATCTTTTTATTCCTGGTGTATCTCTCCAGCATGCATAGGCACCAAATAGAGCAATAAAGAGAATTCTCCCCTGAGGGTTAGAAACAGGCTGTTTTCTCCATTGGGAGGTAGCCTCACCAGGCTCTTTTTCAGAGGGAAGAACTTTGCCAAGAGCTATCTTACCCTGTGCTCTGAAGGGGTGAGACATGGATTGCTGGCTTAAGGAAGGAGGTTGGTAGGTAAATGACCTTTGCAACTGCAAACCCTTACAATGGAGATGGCCTGAGCAGGCCAAGGTGCCTTTAAGATGGGAGTTGTCAGTCAGTCAAGAGGAACTCGGAAGTTTAATGTTTCTATTGTTAAAAAAAACAAAAGGGGCTGAGGTGTGGTGGTGCAGCAATGGCATTTCTTACAAAGTGTGGCAGCTCACAAATCCCAGGGGAAGTCCCACGATGCTGCAGGCTGCTGCCATTTTGTGTTGGTTGATTTCTAAGGAACCATGTCTTTGCAGCAGCTTTTGTGTTTTTCCCTGAGCAAAACCACTGTGTGGTCAGAGAAACATGAAACAGAGCCAAAATGGTACTGGGCAAGAATTACTCCTGCCTACTCCAGTGCTTTTTGGCACAGCTGAAAAAAATCTTAATTTTTTTTGTTAAAATCAGCCAGGAAAGAAACTCTCAAGCTCTAAACACTCAACGAACCTGGTGGTTGTGACGCTGTATGACCTCCAAAAAGACAGTGGGTCTATCTTGAACAGGTTTAGTGAAGATCTGGAGCAGGTATCCTTTCTCATCAAAGTCAACTAAGATTTTCAGTTCCTTGGAAAGAAAATCAATAAAATCAGCAGTTTGGAGACTCATGAGAAACTGGAGCTAAATAACCCCTCCCCATCCACCTGAATTTCTCAGCAATATTGTGAAAAGTTTTTTTGATGTATGGTTTGCATGCAAACTAGTCAAGTTGGAATATCTGGAATTTCATTGATTAGGATATGACAAGAAAGGTCAAATGCCAGTCTATGGAGTCAGAGTGTGGTACCCAAATTCTGTCTGCGGTTTCAGGTTACTCTCCACTTCCTTCCTTCCCAAATGATTGTTATGTCATTGGGCTGTTAAAACAACAACCACAATCTGTCCCTGGAAGTGGCTGCATTCTAGTGGTGAAAACAGAAAACAAGGATTTGTTTTCATAAAAAACACAGAGGTTTTGGCCTTGGGCTTTATTTTGGGGAAGAGAAGGGAGGGAGAGGCAGAGTGTTTGAGACATTCCATATGCCAGAATAGCCTATGTCTTAGTGATTTAGGGTACCCACACGGGATCTGGGAGACTGTGCCTCAAGTCCCTGTTCCAAATGGGGTGGAATCGGTCTCTCCGTCCACCCATCCTGGACCTGAGAAATCTTTCTAACAAAATTATCATTGAAACTGATTCATTTTTGTGAACTGTTTCAATTTTGACACATTGGCATGTTCCAATAACAAAAATGTCATTGATAAAATCCTGCCCAGCTTGAGCATGGAAGGAAGAAATCGCAGTCTGCAGAGTGTTATTGAAATGCCAGAGATAACGTTGTTTTGTCCACACAGGCCTTGAGAACCAGACTGACCTCCAGTTTGTCAATGTTTTCCTTAACCTTGATTTTGGCAGATTTCAGCCTCTCTCGCAGTTGCTGGTAGTAGGTGGATGGAACCATCATAAACTCCATGCCTCGTTGTTTCAGGTTTGTGATCTGTAACACAGGAGCGAGATCCATTCAAGTGGTCTGGGTGATTTGCTCACGCCTTTCCCAATGCTGCTGGCTAACGTAGGGCTCCACTCAAAACAGCAAAGTCACTGCTGGACCAAAGCTTTGGTTCTAGAAATGCCAATGGCTGGGAGGAGAAGTTCTGAAGTAGGTCAAGTGGAGCCCATGCAGCCCTCTGAAGCAACGCCAGCATGCAACCTTCCTCGGTTAGCAATAAACAACCACCACATATCTGGCTGCCTGCATGGGTGCTGTAACAGAACCTGTCCATATAGCAGCATTTACATGTCATTAAGAAAAGAACCGGAACAGCTACAAAGATGTTGCAGGAGGAGGGGCTAATGGGTCACACGAGAAGTCTGCTGAATTAGTGGCAAAAAATATAGATTCACACAAGAAATTAGTTGCTGCTAAGACTCCTTTGCTCTAGCCCATCTGATCTGAGTTCTAGATGGACAGGATAGATAACACCAGGAGTTAGCGGCAGCGGAGGCAGGGAGGTGTCTCCCAACAAGAGGGCATATGAACTCTCAGTATCCCAACAACTCTGTGCGTGAGGGAGAGCTAGAGAGAACTTAGGGCTGGCGAAAGAGGTCAGGCTGACAGGCCTGGAGTTTCTAATCATATCAAGTGCAGCATGCACCGTGGTAACATGAGCATCCTCCTCAAAGCTCCCTGCCAATTTGTCTCAACCTTGACCTGGATGTACCACCGTGAAAGGCAAGTCCTTGTGGCCCAGTCTCTGGCCTGTCTGCTGTGACTGCTGACACCGGGGACAGAAAGCATCAATTAAGATGGGGCTTTTGTGATGTGGGATACTGAGCTGAGACCTTTCAGAGAGAGCTATCGAAGAGATGGGTGTGTCTCCGGTGCTGGCTGGGATAGGAGAATGCACAAAAGTCATGCAAAATAATTAGTGAGATGAGGTAGGGGAGGCAAATATCTTTTATTGGCCGCACTTTCTTTGGTGAAAGAGACATGCTACCAAGCTTACCCAGAGCTTTTCTTCAGGTCTGGGAAAGGTCCTCAGTGTTACAGCTACATGTAAGGTGGAACGGATTGTTAAGCATTAGGCGTTATCATGTGTTACAAGAGACCATACAAGGAGAAAGGGGGAGGGTTAACATAAAAATAAAGGTTAGTGGGTTGCGCTGTGAGCCACAATTGCAGAAGCAGTTAAGCAAACTCCTTGGAAACAGCTTTAAAACATTAGCAGTCCCAGATCAGTTCAGTGTTTTGCTCACTGTGCAGTAGCTCAGAGAAAGCCATAGAATCCTAGAACACTAGAACCAGGAGGGACCTTGAGAGGGCATTGAGTCCAGTCCCCTGCCCTCATAGCAGGGCCCCAGGGGTGGCCCATGCGTATAGGCAGTCGCCTAGGGTGCTGCGTTAAACAGGGTGCCCAATGATGATGTCACGCCATTGAGGGCTGTGGAGGCAGGGGCGCCCATCGCGCATTCAGCCTGGGGTGCCAGCTGCTAGCAGCCCACCTCAGGCCGCCCCTGCAGGGCCCAGTACCATCTAGCTCATCCCTAAAAGATGCCTATCTAACCTGCTCTGAAATATCTCCAGTGATGGAGATTCCACAACCTCCCTAGGCAATTTGTTCCAGAGTTTGACCACCATGACAGTTAGGAACTTTTTCCTAATGCCCAAGCTAATCCTCCCTCGCTGCAATTTAAGCCCATTGCTTCTTGTCCTATCATCAGAGGCCAAGGAGAACAATTTCCCCCGCTCCTTCTTGCAACACCCTTTTAGATACCTGAAAACGGCTCTCATGTCCCCTCTCAGTCTTCTCTTTTCCAAACTAAACAAACCCAATTCTTTCAATCTTCCTTCATAGGTCATGTTCTCTAAACCTTTAAACGTTCTTGTTGCTCTTCTCTGGACCATCTCCAGTTTCTCCACATCCTTCTTGAAATATGGTGCCCAGAAATGGAAACCAAACTCCAACTGAAGCCTCATCAGTGCAGAGAAAGCAGAGGATGAAGGGCACTGCTACCGACAGTGACTTGAAAAGCTTAGGCCACATATTGGATTTCTTTTAATTTTTATTTAGACTCATTAGCAGCATTAAATTGTCAAACTTACAGCAGTAATAATGTCGGAGGTATTCAGAGCAATGTGCTGGACCCCGGCTCCTCCATAGTATTCAACATATTCCTATAAAAAACCAGCACATGTAATTAGTGCAGAGGTTTCTGGGCTCTGGTTCAACCCTTGTGCATTTTTCTAAGTTGCTTTTATGCTTAAAAACAAACAAACAAACAAAAAAAGCAAAAGCAGTTGCTGCTCAAACCAGGGTCTTGCCCCTGGCCCATCCACAAAAATAAAAAATTTAACTCACAGGTGTTTTACTAGTGAAATATGAGAGCTAGACGATAACAGCAAAACCAGGCTGAGTGCAAGCAGCTTCCCTGTTTGTCTAACAGTTCTTTGCTCTGTTACAACAGATCTATTGAATAAGAAAAGGCAACTTTCACAAAGTCACTTTCTGGACCAACACTGCAGGTTTTCAGCCAGGTATAAGTTCAGTGGGACATTGCCATCTAGTGTAAAAAGCAGGCACAGACTCGCCAGAGCATCTTGTCACTGTCATTTCCGTGTGTAACGCTGTGCAGGACCACAGCCCCATGTGGAAATAATCACCTTCATGTCAAGACCCAAGTGTTATGAATACTGACCTGAATCTGGGACTTTTTCTTGCCCAATGCTGGCTCGTTTATGGGCATTTTTATGGTCTCTTCATAGTTGGCAACCACAATGGAACGGAGGGAGCTGAACTGTGTGTACAGTTGTTTATCATCCACAGACCAGAACCGATGAAACAGAAGGTTCTTCTGGTACCTGCCCGGGAAGAGAAAAGGCAGATTTCATTCCCCTGTGAGCCCACGCATAACTTCTGAGAACTCTGTTCTTCAACACTGGTGAGTTTCTGTCTCTAGATCAGTGTTTCCCAATTGGTGCTCTGGGGAACCCTGGGGTTCCATGAAGCAAAACTAGGGGTTCCATGAGAAGCCGGCGCTTCCCTGACTCCTCTGAAAGACAAAGAGCTGGCTAGCGAGCGGAGGCATGGGCAGCGAGCTGTATGGGCTCGCGGTGCCCATACTCCACCAATATTTGGAACTGGAGCGAGCCTCTGCTCCCCGCACACGTCCTCCCACCCCGATCCCAGAGCATCTCTCCCCTGTTCCCGTGCCCATCCCTGCCGTGCGCAACCTTCACTGAGCTTCCCCTTGCTGGCTGCTGCTGCCCTGCACAGCATGCTCAAACTGGTAGGCAGGGAGATGCCCGGGCATGACGTAATGTCACGGCCCAGGATTTTAAAACTGCTGGGCGCTGCATTGCGGGTTCAGAGTCCAGGGACGGAGCGCAGACTCCAGCCCCACAAAGTGGAAGGCAGAAGGTAGGGGAAGGGGAAGGGCTGGGAGAGGAAGGGGCTTGTGCGGAGGGGGAGGGGAGGGCACCAAAGGGACAGGGTAGAGGAGAAACAAATGCCAGGGGACCAAGTGCAGACAATGAGGAAAAAGGCAGGAGGGGAGATGTCAGTGGGAGGGGGACAGGGTGATGCTGGGAGGGAAGAGGATAAGGGCACTGGGGGCTAGAGAGGAGACGGGGAGGTGCTGGGAGAAGGTTTGAAAGAAGGGGTGGGCATGAGGGAGGCCAGGATGGAGCAAGTCATGTGTGAGGGCACAGGGGCATGAGGGGAACAGGGGCAGAGGGTGGTGAGGGGGTGGGCATCAGGGAAAAAGAGGACAAAGGAGGTAGGGGCAGTGAGGGAAGAGGAAGGCACCAGGAGGGTGCTGGGCTAAGGGAAGGTGCAGGTGCCAGGAGATTCTGGGGGTGAAGCAGAAGGGCAGACACCTGCAGGGGAGGGACCAGCACCAGAGGAGAGAGGCAGAGCAGGTTTGTAGAGGGAGGTGTTAGAAGAGGGGATGAGGAGGGGTAGCTCACATGATCAGAGTGGGGCTACTTGAGGAGTGGGCACAGGGAGGAGAGAATGGCTGGTGGAGGGGGCAGGTTGCAGGAGGGCTGAGGGCAGTAAGAAGGGCAGGAGTCAAGACAGCAGAGGAGGGTGAGGAATGGGGGGGCAGCAGGCACCAGGGGAGCTGATGGAGCAAGGGGAGGAGACATGGCAGCAGAGAGAAAAGGTAAAGGTTTAAAAATATTTATTAATAACTTTGGTGCCACAGTGGCACATCCAAACAAGCCACATGAACTCAGTACTGGTGCACAACACAAAATTCATTCTGCTTATGTGAGGAAACGCCAATCTACACTGGCGGTTTCTTGCACAAGAACATCTTGCACAAGAGTTCTTGTGCAAGAACACGTCCACACTGCCATGTACCAGCTGTGCTTTCGAACAAGAGCATCTATGGCAGTGTGGACGCTCTCTTGCCCGAGAAAGTGCTGATGGCCATTTTAACCACAGGGCTTTCTTGCGCAAGAAATTCATGTTGCCTGTCTACACTGGCCTCTTGCACAAGAACAGTTGCACAAAAGGGCTTATTCCTGTGCAGGAGCATCATAGTTCTTGTGCAAGAAGCCCTGATTTCATACATGAGAACTCTGTCCCCTGCTCCCACCAGTACATATGGGACCACATTAGTGAGGCTTGGGGGGGTCTTTGGAGGGTTGTTCGGTTTTTTTTGCATCTCTCTTGTGTGGCCCCAACAGACTTTTCTGTGGGTCAGTGACCCTTGACTCAAAACAGGTTCCTCACCACTCTCATAAATAGAGACAATGCTAAAACTTTTTGAGATTGACATAATATTGTATTTAAAACTGAAGCGTGGCCAACAAGCCCCCATCTCACTGCAGCATCATAACACTCCTGCACCACCTGACCCCAAATCTGTTTCCTGAGCCAGTCATACTCACAACCTTCTTGCCCTGAGTCCCTCACATATCCAGCCCAAACTCCTGCACCCTCACATCCACAAGCCCTGGCTTGCTCAGCACCCCAACCTTCCACCTGAACCCAACACTCCCCAGCCTACAGCCCCTTCCCTCAGCCAACATCCCCTTCTCCTGCAGCCAGATCCCCTCCCAGAGCTTGTACTTCTCACCCTTTCCCACACCCAAATCCCTCATTCCCACCCCAGACCTCCTGTCTCAACCTAGTGAGAGTGTATAAGGGCTGGGGATAGCAAGTGATGGAGAGGAGGGGAACAGAGCAGATGATGCCTCAAGGAAGCGGGGTGGGGGTCTTGGGGAAGGAATGTGATTTTCATGCATTTGTGGGATTTTCATGAATTGGTGGGTCCCTCTCCCCCGCCCCTCCCTTTTTTTTGCTTGACAAACCTAGGGGTTCCTTGAAATTCTGAAAAGCTGAAAAGGGTTCCTCAGCCAAATAAAATTGGGAAACACTGCTCTAGATTAATAGAGTAAAGAAGATAGTTTCACCCTCATTTGCCAGGGTTAACCCCTAAAACTTTTTGGCTTTCATAGGGCATGCCAGCATATTCACAGGACAACATTTCCTTGCCACGACGGCATCTCACCACTTGAAATCAATGAATAGTGCATCATCTTCTGGCAGGGCTGAATGGGACCCACTCCAAACAACTGTCATTTATACTCGCTCTGCCTTTGTCTGTTGTAATTCAGCAGCTTTCCATGTGACTGACAAAGCCCTCTGTCAAAGTCACCTGATAATGGTCTTTGCTGATTAAATAAACCCAAAACTTACTTTGCTTTAACTCTTTCAGGAATGTAGGGGGAAAGGGTATATTTATGATGGGTCTTTTGGTGACTTGCTGTGTTATGCTGAGAGTTACTTTTCATGGGCTTCCTCAGGCTACTGTCTTTCTTTGAGTCAATGGCTGTTGGTTCCCTTATGTGATTCAGATGTATAAAGGAGTTTTCCTTCATTTTGAATATAATTTACTTTTTTTCTTCAGAATTATCTTCTGATATATGCATCCAGATCAGAAATAAATGAGCCAATTACATGAGGACATTAGCCTAAAATATGACACACCCAGGTTCAATTCTCCACAGTGACATAGGTTTCCTATATGATCTCAGATAATTCCCTTTGGGTTTGTCTACACCAGTATTTCTTAAACTATGTTTCATGGAACACTGGTGTTCCATGAACAACTCACAGGTGTGCCACCACCTCTTCTTTGATTGTGTTACTTCTTTGTTTTTGTCTTTTTTTGTTTGACATCAATTTTTTTTTGAAGGAAATTTTCATAGGTGTTCCGCATAAAAAATTATTGTTTGGTGTTCCGTGGCCTCAAAAAGTTTAAGAAACACTGGTCTACACAGTGTGGCTGAGCACATCTGAAGGACATGATTTGTAAAGTGCATTAGCATGTTGCACTCTAAACACCCCACATAGAGCCTACTGTTATGCTGTAAAAAGTTACTGGTTCATGCATTAATGTAAGATTATGTGAACTGAGTTTCTTTTAGACCACACCAGCTGGCTCTACATGGTGCAGTCAGAGCACTTTACAAATCACACCTCTCAGCACTGGTTAGATCAGGCCCTTTAAGATCTTTATGTGTCACAGGCAATATCTACACTTCTGAGCAATGTCAACCTAAGGTACGCAACTCCAGCTACATGAATACCATAGTTGGAATCAATGTACCTTAGGTTAAATTGCTGTGAGGTCTCCACTGTGGGGCAGGAGGGGGATTGACGGGAGAAACTTTCCCATCATCCTTTACCTTTGTTGTTCCAGAGAAGTACTAGAGTCAATGACTGATCGGTGGTCAATTTAGCAGGTCTTCACTAGACTCAATAATTGACCCTGGGGGGACTGATTGCTGTCTAAGTAAGTATAGACATGCCTTCAGTTTCCCATCTGGACAATGGAGATAAAGGTTGGACCTCCCTGGTCTGGTACCCTTGGGACCTGACCTGTCCCAGATGAGGGATTTTAATGAACCAGGGGAGGTCATTTCTGGTCCCCCTGCCACTGGCCCCTTCCAGCCTTGGCCCAGCTCCCAGACCACTGGGAAACTGCATTGCCATGCACCGTATTCCTCGCCACACTGACAGCATGCTGCCCTGCCAGCCTGCAGGGGTCCCAGCTGCTAACCCTCCATTGGGATTCTCTGGTCCTAGAACAACTATGGTCTTGCCTGCTTGAGAGAGGTTCAACCTGTATTAGCACTTCCTTGCCTCACAGTGGTGTTGTGAGGATAAATACGTTAAAGATTGTGAAGCACTCTGGGATCGCCTCATAAAAAGCAAAGAAGTAGTATTCTGTGAGTCTAGCCAGTGCATTGCACTCCTCTTAATCCTGCAGCACCCTGGCTGGCCCTTGCACTCTTGAGAGCCATGTTGGAATACAGCCCTGCTCCCATGAAAACCAAGGTGTACTCCCCCCGCAAAAGAACTGAGTGATGTGTGAAGTGTCCATCACCAAAACAGCAGCGTTAATTAAATAAACAATGTTAAACAGCAACTGAACAGTGTTGTTAACTGAGAGAATTGCTCAAGTGGCTCTGTTTGGAATGTTGTTTTCTGAATGTTACCAATCTCACCATTCTGTTACAGGGACCATCTGCAGATCTGGCTGGTTCCCCACCACGTGGTCAATGAAATTCAGTTTGCCACTTGGTCTGGGAAAGAAAGACCAGGTCAGTTTTCATTTAAAAAGTGGCTGGCATAGATGCAGGTAGTAGAAGCTTATAAAATACAACCAGTGCCATCAAAACAGGTTCCAATGAGAAGGAACCAGGGTCCCACTAAGGTTTGCTCTTCTGTTCCTAACACGCAACTCCTACAACTCATACTTCATGCCAAAGAGATAAAACACAACTCAAACTCTTGGTAAAAAATCTCTGGGGGAAACTTCTTCCTGACCCTGGACTTGGGTTCAGACACAACTATTGGCAGTGTAATATTCTATCCTGTTGGCTGGTCGCTCACATGTGAGGTCATGTCACTCCCTAGAGTGTGAGTTTTGGGGGGAAGAGAGTCCAGCATCCAGACTGTGTTCTGAATTTTCCATCTTTTCTCTCTCTTCAGTGAGCTGAACCAAACCCCAGAATCCAGTCATCTTACACATTTGGGGTGGGGTAGCAATGCTGAGCCAGATGTCAATATTGTGATTCAGGCCTGCAATGCACACCTTGTACACACTAGGTTGCAGGTCAGGCTCCTCTACTGGATTTAGCTGGGCTACAGAGCCTTCTTCCCAGGAAGGTTCACTGGAGACGTGTCATAGGGAAGATTTTTTAACGTGCTGTCAGGAATGGCTGTAGTGAACTCAAGTTATGTTGCATGAGGCACCATCTAGTGGCTGAATCATAGAATGTAGCCTCAGAGAGGTAGCTGTGATAGGCTGAATCTATACTAGTCTGAGCAGCTCAGCTTATGGCATGCAACTCCAGTTACAGAGCAAACACTCCTGTCAGCTTCCCTTACGCCTCGCTAGAGCAGGAGTACCAGATGCCAGTGGGGACATCCTCTGAGTTCAATTTAGTGAGTCTTAGCTAGACTCGCTAAATTGAACTCCAGAAGATCAATCGCAGCAGGAGCAATCTTCCTTTTAGCGTAGACAAGGCTTTAGTCTGTATCTGCAAAAATGGAGTCCTGTGGCACCCTAGAGACTAACATTTATTAGGGCATAAGCTTTTGTGAGTAAAACCCCTTCATCAGATGAACTGGAGTTTACAGAGGCTTTCCATTACAAGGCTAATCTTAAATTTGACCAAGTTTCACTTTGAGTTTTCAAATGCATATGAGCCTGGAAGTCCAGACATAATTGGGAGGTGATAGGCTCCAGAGAGAAGACCTTTGCATGAGACCATGCAAAGCAGAATGCTCGTGTTTGGCTCAGCTCTCGCTCAAGCTCACATCTATTGCATTCGGACAGCCCAGCCTCTGAATTTTTCACTGGACCACACAGAAAGTAAAGCACTATGATTAAAGGACCTAACCTTGCATTCTTTATTCAGCGAAGCTAATGGGAGTTTTGTGTGAGTATGAACTGCTAGATCAGGCCCTGCACAATGTACTTACAGGTTTGGTAACTGTGGGTCTTTGAAGAGAGGAGTCTCAAAGCCAGGTAAGAAGAGTCCTTTGTAGTTGATATTTTCTATTAATGTGTGTGTTGTATCTCCATACTAGAAGTGGAGAAAATGGGTAACATTGCAAATATTGTTCCTCTCCAAAAATTGTGAGATAATCCAATAACTGTTCAATAAACACCTGACTTGTGCCTTGCAGTGGGTTTGAAGTGGTCCCACAAGCCTCTTTCCTTCCCAGCTCCCCACTGTTAGGAGCTCCTATTGCCAAGAGACTGGCGAGAGGCCAATTCGACACTGTTTCTGGCTAGGATTGGAAAGACGAGCTGGAAATCTGACAAGGCAGCTAGTTCCCAGATTGGCAGACCCAAGAAGTTCAGAGGTGCTTCCAAGCAACTGGATTCTTATCAAACCTAATCTGAATTTGGAACCCTTTCAGGTTCACCAGGTATGAACAGTGGCTAATTGCTGGGCGATGGAAGGGCCTCTGATGCCCAAGTGCTTCCTAGTACTGGGGATGTTAAAATGTGTGTAATTAAGTAACTGTAAGTAATCACTGAAAAATTCAGCAGTTACATGGTTACATTCAGGATGGCAGTCAGCTTGTTAGGAGCCAGCGTGTGCAAAGAGCCAGCTTTTAAGCAAATACCAGTGCGTACCCGCTACTGCCTGCCCCTACCCTTCACAGCCCTCAGTGTGGATAGGCCTGTGACTCCCTGGAAGCCAGTGTGCTGGCTCTCCACATGTACCAGGAGCCTGGGTGTAACCATAAAAATTAACCAATGGCCTAGCACATGTTGCTTTCAGGAACAGACACGACTCTTTCCTCATGCTTACCGTCTGGATGACTGCAAATTTCACTTTCCCATCTTTGTCTTCCTCTACCCAGGGCTCTTTCACTATCACTGCCCCACGCTCTTTTGCTTTCTGTGAAAGAGAACAGAAGACTTAAGAATTGTCATGCTAGAAAAGACCTGTCACCCCTGGTCATCTGTCTCAAGTGTTGGCCAATGGAATCTCCCAATCCCATCTCCATGGAGTCACTTTTCAGAGCAGAACTGCACCTCTGAACACTGTGAGGCAAATTCATGTCCTAGCAGATGGACACTCTGCTGCATCGTCTTCTGTTTTTCCAGTGTCAGCATCTGCTTCAGTACAGTAGCTGCAATTATGCACATGGCAAGAGAGCCCCTCAGACTTTTTAAATAGTTAAACTAACATTCTCTACATGGACAACAAGGAGTCTGGTAGCACTTAGACTAACACATTTATTAGGGTAATATTAGATCATAAGCTTACCCTAATACATGTGTTGGTCTTTAAAGTGGCACCAGATCCTTGTTTTTGCTGAAACAGACAAACAAAGCGCCCCCTCTGAAACAATCTACCTGGAGTACTTAACCCTGCAAGACCAAGAGATGTTAAACTGTGCTGGGTTGGCCATTTCAATACTGGTCTTGCCTCAGTGCATGGGGGCTTTCTGAGGTCCCTTCCAGACATTTTTTTTGTGATTCTTTGTTTTATATCATTTACCTTCACAATGAAGTCACAATCCTCGATTTCAAATGCAATGTCTTTCACTCCATCTCCATGCTTCACCAAGTGCTCTCCCATCTCTGTGCAAAGTGAAAGAGGATGTGTATGTGTGAGTGACTTGAGGGACTTTTCATTTGCTGTGCCTGACAGATCACGCACAGAGCACATTGACAGACAGCAAAAGTGGCTGGGCTGCTTGCCTATGGCTGGCTGCTTTGCCTTGCATGAATGGCTTCTTCCTCCGGATTAGCTGCAGGCGCCTGAGAGTTTTCAAAATGTTTAATATTTATTTGGCAGGTGTGAGAATTGCACATGACACAAAGCAAGTGACTTGGCACTAGATTGGCATGGGTTAGGTGAGAGCAGGATCAGCCACAGTTATAATTACTCCTTACTCACTTGAGAATTCAAAGTCCTCTGCTTACAGGGAAGCAACAATTTCAATTTATGGGACTCAGTTCCCTGAGTTTCAGGATGGGAATGACTGGCTGAGTAGCAACAGGAGCACACACTTTTGCCTGGGTGCCCCATATCATTTTACTGTAGCAATCCCTTGGCCTTTTTTCTCCCTGCCCCCACCCAATTGCCTTGTCTGCTTTGTTACTGAAAGTCACGTGTAAGCCTTTTGGGGCAGAGGCCTTGTCCTCTCTGCTGCACTGTCAGGTGCCAGCAGAGCTTTCGCTGTTGTAAAATAATCATGCACAATAACAGCCAACATTGTTCCCTTATTGTGGGTGTGCTGGGGAGGAGGGCGCGTGTTTTCCACAAGAGGATCAGCTTGGACTTCAGGGAGGGGATCAGAGCAGGTCAGAAGGCTAATGACCTTCTGTGCAACCCAGTAAAAGTATCAGCTGGCTTGATCCCAATTCACAGCCGTGGTGCCATCTGTAACCCACTGAGAAGAGACTGCTTTGTAAGGAAAGGATATCCAGCCACACATGTTAGAGAAAGAAGGGTTCTAAGAGCCTGGGTCTGCTCCAAAGACACCTACTGCTGCTGCTGGCAGCTGTGTAAACAGGGACTGGTAGAAAGTAGGCAGGAGGAAATAGCTCCTGCCCCTTTTTACTTCCCACAAGCAGCCCCTGCAGGGCAGGAAAATAAATGGGCCCAGTGAGAGCACAGTAGGAAAGACAGAGGAGGTCAAGTCGTGGAGCCTTCATGTGGGTTCCCTGTGCAGATTGCAGCCCAGAAGGTTCAGCTGCTCACAGGCCTTTATCATCTCTGATGAGTATTTTCATTTACCTCTGTTTTCAGGGTTGAGAGCAGATGAGAAGACAAATATGATCTGAGAATTAAGCAGAACATTAGAGATTATTTGCAGCCGGATACAGTTCGTGGGAAAGGAGGGTTTCATTTGTGCCTAAGAGGTACATCAAAAGCATGTATGTGTTTTTATTTACATAAATGCTAATGAACACTTATGCAATATTCAGCCATCTCCTATTTAAAATATCCCGGCACGCTTGGCATTGCTCTGTTACAGACTGAGATGAACTCCTGCTGACCTGATTCAAACAAAACTCCCACTGAAATCACCGGCTCTGCCGGCGGACAGGCAAGGAAAGACCACAGGACTGGCCTGCGAACCACTCGAGAGGAGAAGGGCTCTTTTGGGGCCAATAATCAGAAAACTGTAAAAATATCAGTCCTTGGGCTGGAAGCTGAGCCCTCAGCCTCAGTCCTAGCTGAGGAAGCAACTGTAACAGGTACACTGCCTCACAGGACAGCACCATGCTAATGGGCTATTCCAAATGGCTTCCAGGACTGAGGCAGTTTATTTTAATGTGACACACTGGAATTCAAAATGTGACCAGCCTGCCTTTGTCCAGACAAAAAGACCAAGCATCGCATGCAAATTAACTTGGGCATTCGCCCCCTCCCCTGACCGTGTGATGCCATTGGGCAAATTGAGGCACATGGGTTACATCATGTGGCCAAACTAATAGGGAGTCCGTCTCAAAGGCAGGGTTGGAGCTCCTGGTTCTTAGAACATCATCTCTTCTCTCACCTCATTTAAAACAACTGAAAACAACACTTTATTATTCCCCTCAAGCTGCTACCAGAGTAGGAGCATCACGCTTTTGATAGCGCTTAAAGTATTCTTCAGCGAGCTTACCTTGTCCTGCTTTATTACATGAGACACCACTTCTCTGCTGCCAGTTTCCAGGCCCCTGTAGGCCAGTTCTTCAAATCCCATTTTGTTACAATAAAATGAGGCAGCCTTTGAAATACATGAACACACATTAGGACCACTTCCTCATAACACTTTTTTCCATACCAGCACTCTCCAAAGGACAGCTTTACAGCATCACCCACGGGCCCCACCCTATAGCGAACAGCTAATGTGCACTGTCATCCAGCTGTTGAATGATTTGAAACATGCTTCTTAAAGTAACATCAAACTTCCCTTTCTATATGGGCCTGTAATATTGCACAAGAAAACCCTTGTTTGTGCATCTTAAGCAGATAACGACACATGGTGATGCTACAAGCATAGCACAGCTATTTTCAGTCTGTGGACCCCTACGGATCCACAGACCAGGTCTTAAGGGGTCCGTGAAAGGTTGTTGTTACCACAGAATAATGGTTTTCAACCTGGGATTTATGGAGCCCCCAAAAGGTCTGCAAACTACATCTAAGATTTCCAAAGAGGTCCACACCTCCATCTGAAATTTTTTAGGGACCTGCAAATTAACTTAGATCTTTTACAGGTTCAAATCAAGTATTTCTGTACTGTATTTCAAGTATTTCTATACTTTGCTATACACTGCTCTATTTAGCCTGCTGCTTTTTAGGCCCTGACTTAGGCTGTCCAAGTGTCAAGCTTTCCCCTTGTGGCTGGGTCTCTAACTGGATAATGTGATGGTCACAGGATGCAGCAACTGATGGGTGATTTGATGCCAGGAGCAGTCACATGACTAAAAGTTGATCCTCTAAACCCTTATGGGGCAGTAGGTGGTGCTGAGGTCCGAGAGAACCAACTCAGCTGGGCTTACACCACACACAACAGCAGAGATGGCAGCTACGGAGGGCTGTGTCACACTCAGCACAAGGCCAGCAGCCACGAGCAAGGACGGTGGATATGACTGGGGCAGTGGAGAACAATGTGCGTGCATAGCAGCTGTTTCTGTTCAGAACTGTGACCTCTCCTGCAGGGTGGGAGTAGGTCTAGTGCTGAGTCCCAGGGAGGCAGGAGCCACCAGCTAACTCACACACAGTTGAACAATTGTCCAGTCAGTGTTGAGTAACACTCTGGATAGCCTTAGGGATGCTCCTTCTGCACTCTCTTTGACACACGCACTGGCACAGACAGACTGGTAAAGGTCTCATGTTCCAGTCCGCCAATGGCCCCTTTGCATGCATACATTATTATTTAGCGGTCCCTTTGCACGTATAGCCCTGAGCATGACAGGCACTGCCTGGTCCCTAATAAATGAGGGATTCAGTCCAATTCAGTGTTCTACCCCCTTTGCACAGATGCTCAAGAAGGCTCTAAGAGATACTGCCTGAGACAGGCAGAATTCTGGGCTCCATAGGCAGGCGTCACAAGTCTCAGACTCAGTTGAACCCCAAGCTGGGAAGTTTGCAATTCTTTATCTGGGTATGTTCACTTGTTCTGTTGTCTTGTAACAATCCTCTCCTCTATGGGAAAGATCCTGTTGAAGGCAACTGTGGTTTTCAGTGGAGTCTTTCCAATCATTTGCAGTGATTCACACATTTTTAAATACGTTCCTGCACCTGCTAAGTGAGCTTAATCACTATGCTGGAGAAGAAAAGACTCAAGGCTATACTGCAAACCTTGCTGTAAATGGCATGGTAAGGAGTCTGGTAGCAAAAGGGCAGATCATAATGTGTTCTTACAAAGTCTAACAGCAAAAGAACAGGTTCTGTGATTTTTTTAAAAATGAAATGGCTTATTTTGAAACGAATGTTTTCCCTTTTAGTTACAAAGACTGCAATATCAGGCTTATGTAGGAGAATTAGAAAGTGGGAATAAATAGCTGGGAATAAATAGGATCGAAACTGACTACCCTTTTCCAGGCTGAATGTACGTTAATTCAATGAATACTGAAATATAAGTGAACTTTTTATTATCCTTTCCATGAACCTGAGATGTTACTAAGAAAAAGAATTGGGTTTCTAAACTGGAAGGATTTTTAACTTGCTAATGTCATTTTAACATGGAATGATACAGCTGCCGGGCCAATCAGCAAAGACTGATATCTTATCACTTTGCAAACAAGACTGTCACACAATGCCTCCATCTAATGGTCTCACAAAGGCCTGGAGATAGGGACTTGGCTGGGGAAGCAGCAGGAACTATGTTTTTGTGAGGGTTTTTTTTATATTAAACAGGTGCCACTGCAAATCTCTTGTGTGGTTTCATATAATGTATTTTGGATTTTCTAAATGCCCACGAATTTAGGAAGACAAATGTTTACATGCAAGTCCACACAATTTGGTGCCCTGTCTGCAATGTAAACAACACTGTTGCATAATGATGGTCCAAAGACCATGCTGGAAGAACATACTACTGAACAAAAGTGCTGTAACACCTCCATCTGCGCAAAATCACCAGAGCCAGCCTCTAAGGGAATGTTAATTGAATGCAGATCCCCAGGACAATCCAGAAATCACATGGCAGACCCTCCCCTCCTGACAGCCAATAGCAAAGGTGGATTACAGTATGCCCCTGTTCTTCAAACAGTGATAGCGTACAAAAAATGATCCAACTCCCATACTCACAAGCAGAGGCAGATGTGACTTTTACCTACATACCTGCTTAGCATTTCCAACCCAGAATGTGAGAGAGTGGAAGTGGAGAAATTTGCCTCCTTCAGGCTAAATGGAAGGAAGAAGAGTTAATATGAACCTACAGGGTTTTGGGTCTCACTTTAATGCTACACTTTTAAAATGACACTGTCTCTATTTTAGCAAGTAGTGGGTCAGACCTAGATTGGTATAGCTAGAGAAACTTGGTGTGATTGCACATTTATCATTTGAAATAATAAAACTGTGGAAAGCACAAATCTGAGACTAGGGTTTTATAAAAATATATACTCAAGATATCTGAAATAAACCACTTTTGAAGGCTGAAAATAATTCAAAGTATTCCTACATCACAGGTTTTCTGAGGAGTCCCTAGAGAGCTCTGATGTTTGCTGGGCACTGACCCCCAGAACACTGGACTTTGAAAAGGCCTGGGGGGAGGGGGGGGCTGTTATATATTCCAAGCAAAACAATTAGTTTGTCTTCTAACCATTCAATAGTAATTTATCTAAAAATAAAGCCACTAAAAACTTATGTATAATGACCAGGGTAAATATGGCCTAACTGGATCAAATCACAGCACCCTCCAAACATGCTCTGGAGGAAAAATACCAGTGTGGATGAGAGAGATGCTAGTAAAATATTCACAAGACAGGAAGGAGCAAAGTTGGACAAAACATTTCCACGGGTAATCTGCAGAGTGGTTCTTTCCTTCGGGATTCTGGAAAATAATCATTCAGGAGTCTCTGATGGAGAGAACACACAGCAGCCGATCTGCTCAGTCATAACTTTGTCACTGAACACAAAATACCTGATTCTGTTCTCCCAGCCTTGTAAAGTAGGAGTACTTTCACTCGTCAATTAAGTCACATGTAAAACCAGTTCAAGTGAGAACAGACACAAGCCAATGGATGAATTGTTCTCTTATTACACTGATTATAATGAGGATGAGTTACAGAGAATAATGGAAAATAGACTTTGTGCCACTGGACAAATAACCCACTCAACTGTATGGATCCAATATGAGTTTGTTAACCTTGTTACGTTAAAGATTAATTCTCATCAAGGAAAGCTCTTACTCAACTGCAAATGTGGGTCCAAGCCACAGTTGGGGAATTTAACAAACTTTTTTGAAGTATTTCATAACATTATTTGGTCAAACACTACTTTAATAAACAGCTTTTCTATCTTACTTATGATTTGATATCTACTTTCTCCTGTCTTCTCATTTGTAATCACTATTAATTATTTGTGCATATACTTTATATAAAAGATAATGCATTAAGTAAACTTATGTTATACGGGATAGCATTTAGCAATTAAACATCATTATGCTATACAGATCAATATTTTAAAAAAAGTTTGTTTGAAACAAGTTTTTAAAATATATTTACAGTTTTTATTGAGAAATAATAAATTGTGCTTATCTCTAGACTTGGAAGAGTTTGATCTTAACTGGTAATGTCAGTAATCTTACATTTCTCCTTCCCCCAAAAAAGCGAAGAAAAAAGATCTGCATCATTAACTGCAACTTACAGAAAAGGAGAACTCTAAATATAAACTGTGTTCCAACACTATAAAACTGGAGCCCCTTCAGACTTTTAATCCTACCTAACCATCAATGTAGAAGACATTTATAATATCAGTGTTGCACTAATAGTACCAGTCTTTCATTGGAGGGAACATAAACCCATTCCATGCAATTGTATTCTTACCTTTTCTCCTTTGTCTGTGTAAGTTGTCTAAAGAGATAAATTAAAAAAATGTACATTAATCACCAGAAAACTAGTCCATCAGGTCACTTTTTAGAAAATAAGTGTTCTGAACTGCTTTAAACAGATAAATTAAATAGCCCAGCTTTTCAAAGCACAAACAGTACCCTGAATAACTGAAGACAAACCTATACAAACACAGTGAGAGATTAGCTCATTTACCCCCAATAATGTGTTGCCAGCAAATTTTAAAAAATCTCAACCTCACCATTTTTGTAACCTGACAATGTGGTAGCCCCAAGAGACAGTCAGAGTCTTTCTATGTATTTAATATAGCAATGGGAAGAGAGAAAGCCCCTCCCTGACTCCACCCTTTCTATCTTGTAAACTAAATGATTTACTTGGTTTGAATCATTCTGCCATGGGCTCAGAAATGATAACATGGAGTTCATATTTATGTTGAAAGAAAGAAAAACTGTTTACAAATTCTGAGCCAAGGGTCCAGGTTACTTTAGCTGCAGCTTATCTGTGAATCAAATTATCTAAGGAAAGTCTAAAAAAAAGACCAGATTCTCATCAGAATGTAGTATTAACCCAAAGTAACTCTGTACTTTTGGGCTGTGTCGACACTGGCATGATCTTTCACCAAAGTGGCCACTTTTCCATAAACACATGCTGCCTGTCTACACTGGCGGGGAGTTCTTGCGCAAGAACACTGACGTTCTGATGTGTGAAGTCAGTGCTTCTTGCGTAAGAACTATGACACTCCCGCTCAGGAATAAGCCCTTTTGCGCAACTGTTCCTGCGCAAGAGGCCAGTGTAGACAGGCAACATGAATTTCTTGCACAAGAAAGCCTGATGGCTAAAATGGCCATTGGAGCTTTCTTGCGCAAGAGAGCATCTACACTGGCACGGATGCTCATGCACAAAAGCACATCTCTTGCGCAAAGGCACATGCCAGTGTAGACGCTCTCTTGCGCAAATACTTTAACAGAAGTCTTGCGTTAAATAGTTGCGCAAGATCATGCCAATGTAGACATAGCCTGGATTAACACCAGATTTCACTGATTTTAGCTTGTGGACCATCACATCCCATATCTTTGAAGCAGAACTCTGACAGTGCCAGCATTCACAGATGTTTGCTGCAGGGAGAATTTAAAACCAAAAAATTTACTTGAAGGTGTCTAGGCATTGCTCAGGGAATTGGCAATTGGAATGGGTGCTTTTCAGATCTAGATTACTGCTACAAATCTAGAATAGGAAAGCACTAACCAAAATGTATTATTTGATGGCTGTGCAGTGTACTTGTTTGGCTTCCACCACTATGTCTAATTGACAGCAATTAAGAGGAAAATCAGGCCTCTCATGGATCTGGGAAATCCAGTTATAGTATGGTTTCTTCTTCCCTGCCAGGAAAGAAACAAGCCTGTTATAATTTGTTGCAGGCAGTTAACTTTGGCAGTTAATAGCAGTGGAGCTTGCTTGGGAGACATGGAGAGATACTTTTGGCAAGGAGAGGGCTGGGATCAGAGGACTCAGCTGAACCCCAAGGGAGTTTTCTGTTTTCTCACTTCTGCTTGTTTGATTTGTTTGTAAGGGAAAGACCCAGTTGACTGCTGTGCTGTTTAGTTAAGTCTGCTGATCCTCCCACCATTTCACACACTGTTGTGTCCTCAGGAATAATTCAAGACCAAGATTGTCCAAGCTTTTCACACACTGTTGTGTCCTCAGGAATAATTCAAGACCAAGATTGTCCAAGATCTTCCACAGCTTTTTCTGAGCGCACGCTAGAGCTGGTGACTGCAACAGGCACCCTCCCAAGAAAACTTTTTTTTGTTTCCATTCCCCACTCTCCTTTAAACCACACTCACCAGCAGCCCAATGGGAGATGGAGGAGAGGCCTATTTGGCTACTAGTTTTCAAACTATGGGTTGCAACTGAGTACTGGGCCATGGAATGTCAAGCACTGGGTCTCATTGCTGCAGGGGGATCAGCTAGCTCCCTGCCTGACCTTGCAGCGCAGACTGCACCACAGGCCCAGCTCCTGGAGAGGAGGGGAGAGCATACAGCAAAGTCTGCAATGCCAGGAGGCAGGAAGCTGCCTTAGCACTCCCGCTGCACCTCTGAGAGCCATTCAAGGTCAGCCCCTCCTGCCCTAGCAATGACCCCCACTCAAGCCAGAGCCCCCTCCTACACCTCAAAGCTCTCATCTTCAGCCCCACCCTGGAACCCACAAACCAGTCAAATTATATGGGGTCACAGACATCAACAACTTTCTTCAACTGGGTCTTGAGAAAAAAAAGAGTCTGAAAACCACTGTTAGACTATGATTTAGCCAGCTGACTGCCAGAGTTTAAGTATCCTTCTTTAGTATAGTGTTTTCTGTCCAGCCAAGCAAGAAAACATTGTTTTCTCTGATTGTATTTATTATAATTGGGCAAAATCCCATTTCTTTCCAGTTCAAAGGCAAATCAATGCAAGCATTCTCTGCTCACCCCAACAAGGGTATATCTGAAGTGCCATTCATCCTCATTATGAAATTTCTTGCAAATAAAAACCTTGACAAAACAAAAACACATAACCTAAGAACTTCCACCATGCCTAAAACTAGAAGTAGATGTGCTGAACAGCCAGGCTACGTCTACACTGGCCCCTTTTCCGGAAGGGGCATGTTAATTTCAGCTATCGTAATAGGGAAATCCACGGGGGATTTAAATATCCCCCGCGGCATTTAAATAAAAATGTCCACCACTTTTTTCCGGCTTTTAGAAAAGCCGGAAAAGAGCGTCTACACTGGCCCCGATCCTCCAGAAAAAAGCGCCCTTTTCCGGAGGATCTTATTCCTACTTCAAAGTAGATTCCTACTTCAAAGAAGAAGATTAAAAAAAACAAACCCACTCATAAGCCCTCTCTCCCCGTCCCAGCCCTCCACATGGTCCATGGAAGCCAGCACTGCAGAACTCTTCAAAAGCCGCCAGCGACCATTCCCAGGACACAAAACCGGGACGGAACGATCAGCCTGGAAGCGGCTTCAGTGGAACGTGGCGGACACGTGGGAGCTCGAGAAGGACTTTGCCGCTCCACTTTGTACCCCGCGATGAGCGCTAGTAGCCCCCCCCCCCGGGCTGCCCTGAATGACGTTTCCACTAGAAGTCTCCCTGGCCAAGAGGATGCAGCGTCTGGCGGCGCCGGTCGAGAGGCTGAAATGCTGCAGCCGCTCCCAAGGGGCCAAGGCGCGGGGCGGCAGGTGCCGGGATGATACAGAGAGGGGCGGTGACCGGGGGGACGCTCCCGCGCTTAAAGTGCTTGCAAATCCCCTGCAAGGCCGCAGTGTCCCTCGCCACGTACAGGCGTGGGGGGAGGGGGGGTTGGTTAGTGACCCCTCCCCCCTCCCACGGTGCATTTTAACCCGTGCGCGCCTGACTGGCATTGCAGCCGCTCTCCGGGCCCTGCTGCCCCCTGGCCCCGCCCACGCGCGCCGGGCCCTGCTGCCCCCTGGCCCCGCCCACGCGCGCCGGGCCCTGCTGTCCCCTGGCCGCGCCCACGCGCGCCGGGCCCTGCTGCCTCGTGGCCCCGCCCACGCGCGCCGGGCTCTGCTGCCCCCTGGCCCCGCCCACGCGCGCCGGGCTCTGCTGCCCCCTGGCCCCGCCCACGCGCGCCGGGCTCTGCTGCCCCCTGGCCCCGCCCACGCGCGCCGGGCCCTGCTGCCCCCTGGCCCCGCCCACGCGCGCCGGGCCCTGCTGCCCCCTGGCCCCGCCCACGCGCGCCGGGCCCGCCCACAGCGCGAGGAGGCGGGGCGATGGCTCCGCCCCTCCTCTGCCCCCCCCCCCCGCCCATCCTGCTGCGCGGCGCGTGACGCGCGGGCGGGGGTGGCTGGGTCGAGGCGATGGCGGAGGAGGCCGGGCCCGTGACCATGAGCGACGTGCAGGAGCTGATGCGCCGGAAGGACGAGATCGAGGCCCAGATCAAAGCGTGCTACGCGGTGCTGGAGGGGGTGCGTGCGCGGGGGGCGGGGCGCTGCTGGGGGCCGAGACGCTCCCTGTGTGGGGGGGGGATGCGCGCCCCCGTGCCAGTGTGTTGGGGCGCGTGCCTGTGCGGCCCCGCCCCTGCCGAGCGTGTGGGGGAGGGCGTGCGGAGCTGGCCCTGGCAGGATGCATATGCCTGGCCCGGCCCAGCCCGACTATCACTGCTGGTGCGCAGCCCGAGGCTGCCTGATGCGGGCCAAGCCTGCCCGTGCAAGGCCCCATGGCCACGGGGGAAGGGCACTGCTGTTTGGCACTGCAGGGGTTAACGCAGCACCGCTGCAGGGTGGCCGCTGGGAGCTGGGCGTGCGGTACCTGACGGTAGCTATAAGGGGCGCTGCGCATCCCTTATAGCTGCCATCAGGCGCCCCACATAGGTTGGCATCCCGGGCAGCTGCCCGGCTAGCCCATGCCTTAATCCGGCCCTGTTTGTGTGTATTGGTCTCTCAGGTTAGAGCCTGACAGCCCACATGCACAGGGTTCACTGTAGGGGGTCTCTGTGCAAAGCTGGGCTGTGGCATATGTGCACATTCAGTGAGAGGGGAGAGTTCATGGCGGGGTCTCCCAGGATGGTCGTGGAGCCTCCAGGAATTAAAGATCATTGTTGCGTTCAAGATTATGTTGTGATGAAATGTCAAGGAATGCATCCAGATGGGCAGTCCTCAGGGCAGGGATGGGGTCTGTGCAAACTCAGATCTGCAATGTCCTTACAGACTTCATTTAGTTCATTCTGGTGCAAAAGTAATTGCCTCCTTGGCAAGGCGGGGGGCAGCTCTGGGTCCCCAGAAGGGTGGGGTTGGAGGGATGAGACTCCCCCAGTCAGCCCTTTGTGGGTTCTGTTTCCACATCAGCCAGTAGCCCCAGGGTTTGGGTGGTGATGTAGAGGGCAATGGGAACAGCTGAGAGCACTGGAAGTGATTAGAAGGTCCCCTTCATTCCCCTCTTCCCAGGTTGAGGCCACTGCAGTAGTGACAGCCAGGACCTTTTAAATCAGCAGGGCAGCTGCTCCTTTTGCTTCCCCTGTGGGCAGCCCTGTTAGTGTAGGGTTCAGCAGGGCCACTGATGTTAAAGCACTGCCACAGCAGCACTATAATGTCAGTTGTGTACGAGCCAGTACTGGTAGCTGGTTCTTACCTATATGCTGTACTAACCCACTCTGACCTATGAGTTCAACCTACTAAACAAGCTGTTGAGACCACAGGTGCCATATTTTTGTCCTTTAAAAATGAGAAACAAAATGTAACTTGTCTCAAGAATACTTGACGCATGAAAGTATTTCCATTCTGCAGCAAAAGGGAGTCGGGATGAACGAGCCGCTGGTTGATGCTGAAGGGTTTCCACGTGCAGATGTCGATATATACCAAGTTCGTACAGCCAGGCACAACATTATCTGTAAGCAATTCAGTCCTCAAAAGTATCTTGTCAGGGGCTGAGCTAAATGAAACAGACCACACTTATCAGAAATTTGGTTCTTTTTTTTACAAACATCTGGTTTGGTTCGTTTTGTTTTTCCCATTGGTAAACATAAAGAAATAAAACTGAATACTGTTTACATAAAGCAAAATTATTGATTGGACATTTATATATTTACAACAGTAAGTTTCTTTAGTTTATAATAACAAAATAGATTATTAAAACACTTTATTAGTAAAAATAATTAGTCATCTTTATAGTAATACACTCCTAGTGCTATTTAATATTTTAACTTCATCCAGATTGCAAAATAAAAATGGGTCAGTTTGAGTTTTGTTTCCAAGCAGCTTTTCCCTCTGGTCAGGTACTACAAAAGTTCAAGTAGAGTGGCTCAGTCATAAAAATGAATCTGTTAAAATGTGTGTGCAACATTATTAATGCACCTATTAATGATTAATAAAAACAGTAATATTTTTGTATTATTGTAAAACTTTTCTGTGTTCTTTAGAAAATAAATGTTGGATCTAAACTAGTCAACGTTGTTCCTTTTAAATTTAGTGATTGCTTTGTATTTTGTGGACAAATGTATTATAATAGTCATTGTTTAGAAATAAGTGTTGCATGTAGAGCAGGGTTCGGCAGCTTTTCCAAAGTGGTGTACCAAGATTTAACCCTCCTGTCCTGGGCTGTGCCACTCTCTCGGGGGGGCTCTCTCCACCGTGTGCCCTGCTTGGTCTCCTATCCTGGACTGTATTTCAGCTTTTCCTGCACCTGGGGCTAATGCTGCTTTGGGGTCAGAGGACCCCCACATGCATTTTCCTCTCCCCTGAGCCGCTGCCACCCAGCCCCGGAGCTACAGCCCGAGCAGCACTCACCCTCTAGTGGGGGCCCCGTGGTGGTGGTGCTAGCGGTGGGACGTGACTTCAGCACTGTCTTTAGCCCGCCTGCCAGGGACATCACGAGGCAGAAAGGGAGGAAAGTGGAGCAGGGAGTGCTGAAGCTGTAGGGCTAGGGCTGTGCAACAGGGCGGAGACTGGCAGGCTGGAGGATGCAGGGACGGGACTCCCAGGTGAACGTGTTGGACGGGCTGGAAGGCAGCTCCTCACACCCCCTACCGAAGCAGGAAAACTGCGTCCTAGAATGAGCCCCCTCCTTACCGCATCTGTTGCACTCCAGTCCAGCTCCAGCCTGCCCCACTCCCTCACATGGCCTAGCAGCCCTGCTCTGCCATGTCCAGCCGCCCTTGGAGCAGCTCCAGCCCCTGGAACAGTCATGTTCCTCCATGTGGGCTGGCTGCCCCCAGAGCAGCTCCAGCCTCCAAAGCAGTGGCCTGCTATGCAGCCCGGCTGGTCAGGCTGTGTGACTGCCACGGAGCAGGAACTGGGGAAGCAGCGAGGCTACCCTAGCAGGGACAGCCTCACCGCGACCCAGCTCCAGCTGTGGCTCCTAGAGCAGCCTCGCTCTGCTACGTGGCCCCACCAGGTGGACCATGTGGCTGCCACAGAGCAGGAACCGGGGCTGTGGTGAGGCTGCCCCAGCAAGGACAACCTCACCCTGACCCAGCTGCGGCACGGGGAGCCATCCGTCACGCAACCACACCACTCAAAACCTTATCCACTTCTAGCATACATGCCGTGTGTTGCCGATCGGATAGAGAGGGTGATTGGATGGAAAGGGGATTTGGTTGTTTTGTGTTCTTTATGAGGACACTGATCTCCCTAGTCTATATACTCTGTTTAGTCTATAGGTTTTTACTTAATTTGTAATGTGGCTGTTTCTACGCACCTTGTGTGTAGTTGTGTATCAATGCTGTGCTCCTGAGCAGAGCTGTGAAAGAGCTCTCAGTCGGTAACCATGGCGCTGTCAGGTGATGGCTGTTGTAACTGGTTATGCTTACACAGTGGATCTTTTAGTGTATTTGGGAACATTGACTAACTCCCATAGAAAGTAACCATGTTCCTGACTACATAACATAGATTTAATGTGATTCTCAGGTAGCCAAACTGATCAGAGAAACTGAACTAGGAGCAGCAATGCCATTGTTGCTAGCACAGTTTCATTCACAGTGTAGGCCTAAGAGGAGCAAAAGTCTTAGTTTTAATTCAAAGCTAGAAATCTCAGACAGAGAGGTAAATGTATCTGTTAGGTAAGGACCTTAAATGAAAACGTGATTGTTCCTGTCTTCTCTGCACTAATGTGTCTCGCCCTTAGGTTTGCAGAATGATCACAAGGTCCTAATGCTTCAGGTGGAAAAAGCCCTCCACCAGCTACATGCCCGAGAGAAGGAGAAACGTGCAAAGGATGAGGCCGAAGCTCAGGCCGAAGCAATGAATCAGGACCAGAGTTTGCCTCAACCCTTTGCAAGAGTGAATGCTGTCACCCCAGGCTCTCCTGCTAGTATCTCGGCAAGTACAATTGTCTTGCTTCCAACGGCGGAAACTCTGCCATTTGGACCCCAGATATGGCAGGTGGTTCTCCCCATTCACCTGTAATCAGGTGCAGGGTTTGAAGTTCTGTTTTAAACCAGATTCTTGCTGGGTGCTTGTAACTTTCCTCATGGACATAATTATTTCTGTTCGCCTCGACAGTATAAAGTAGTACGCATTGCTATACCCTATAGAGCTGTGGCCATGTTAGAATATCTAGCTAATGAATCAGGCATAGGGATGGAAATCTGAACTGGGTTCTTCCCTAACTCTCCAACTGACACTTTGTAGGACCTTGGGTAAGGCCATGCCACCACTTTGTGCCTCAGTTTCCCCATCTGTGTAACAGGGATAATAAATACTACCCCCCTATTTCCCATGGCGGTTCTGAGGAAATCTGCTAACTCTTGAGGAATGCTTTGAGATTCTTGAATGGAGCTGCAACCTAGTTGAATATTTATCAGGTGCTGTAAAGAGCCTTGGATGAAAGATGTTATATGAACTCACACCACTGTGTATTTTTGAGGGCAAATGATGCGAGTTTCCTTTTGTTTCTTTGAAAAGGGATTACAGGTCGATGATGAGATCATTGCATTTGGCTCTGTCGACACACACAACTTCCAGTCCCTGCAGAATATTGCCACTGTGGTGCAGCACAGCGAAGGGGTGAGCAGGTTACCAGCTTTGGCTGAGCTCTCTTTTCAGGCTTAGAACTGAAGGTTGGATATTTTTTCTTTTGTGATAGTTCAAAGAGACCATTAGTCTCAGTTTCCCACTCTGGAAAACGAACATCAGGCTCCTCCTGCTTGTGTTTTTTTTGTGACTGTTGGCCCTATAGCTATGCTATTAAATATTATCCCTAAGACCAGTGAAGAAAAGTTAAGAATTGTGAGGTTTTTTCCTGAGCTGACAGAGTTGGGAGCAGAATGTAGGTGTAATGCTTGGTCTCTACTGAGAGTGCTTGCTGTTGGCCAATCAAGGAACAATGGAGATAAACTTCAAAAAGAGAGGAACTTTTAACTCTCCACCATAGCCTCGGGGGAAGCCGGCGGGGGGGCATCCCAGGCGCGCCTGGGCTGCTCCCCCGCCGGAGCCCCTCCGCGGCTTTCAAAGCCTTTGAAAGCCGCGGAGGGGCTCCGGCGGGGGAGCAGCCCAGGCGCGCCTGGGATGCCCCCCCGCCGGCTTCCCCCGAGGCTTTGAAAGCCGCGGAGGGGCTCCGGCGGGGGAGCAGCCCAGGCGCGCCTGGGATGCCCCCCCGCCGGCTTCCCCCGAGGCTTTGAAAGCCGCGGAGGGGCTCCGGCGGGGGAGCAGCCCAGGCGCGCCTGGGATGCCCCCCCGCCGGCTTCCCCCGAGGCTTTGAAAGCCGCGGAGGGGCTCCGGCGGGGGAGCAGCCCAGGCGCGCCTGGGATGCCCCCCCGCCGGCTTCCCCCGAGGCTTTGAAAGCCGCGGAGGGGCTCCGGCGGGGGAGCAGCCCAGGCGCGCCTGGGATGCCCCCCCGCCGGCTTCCCCCGAGGCTTTTTAAAGTTTTGGTAAGGATCAATTTTATGTTCACTGTACAGTGAACCCTCGCTACTTCGCGGTTCGACCATCGCGGATTCACGTATATACATAATGTAATGAAAAAAGTCCGCGAAGTCGTGAATCCGCGATGGTCGAACCGCGAAGTAGCGAGGGTTCACTGTACCATATATAAGCCACTATATAAGTCCAGAGTACATCCATGCCTTGAATACTGCTTGCAGTTCAGGGTGGCCCATCTAATAAAATATGTTAGAACTGGAAAAAGTACAGAGAAGGGCAACAAATAATTAATGATACAGAACAATTTTCAAGTGAGGGGAGATTAAAAAGAGGGACAGGGTTGCAACCAGTGTTCCCTGTAAAATGAGCACTTGGGTGGCCAGACAGGAGAGATTCAGATTAGGATTGCCAGGTGCCCAGTTTTGAACCGGACAGTCCAGTATTTGAGCTTTCTGTTCGGGAAACAAATTGAGAAAATATGTCCAGTATTTTCTAAATAAGATGTAAGGTAGATTGTGATGTAATGTCAAGTGTGTCCGGTATTTTTTGTTGAAACCATCTGGCAATTCTAATCAAATGCCACCCAACATATTAGTGCCCAAAGCAAGAAGCCTGTGTTTGTACTGGTGGTGCACATTCCTCAGTGCACATAACAAAATGTATTCTGCACATTGATGGGGGGAAAAAAATTAGAGGGCTCATTGATTGCAGTCTCATGCTCTGGATGTCCCTAACCTTTGAGCAGTAGATGTTGGGATTGTGATAGGATGGATCACTATAAATTGCCCTGTTGTTTTCACTCCCTCTGAAGCATATGGCACTGTTCGTTGTTAGGAGACAGGATACTGGGCTAGATTGACCATTGGTCTGATCAGGTATGGCCATTCTGATGCTCTTAGAGGGGCAGGGAAATGAGAGTAGGGCCAGCTTGACAGGAAAAACTGTTTTTCTTGCATTTCAGAAACCATTAAGTGTGACCGTGATCCGTAACGGCAAGAAATTACACCTTGGGCTCACACCGAAGTGCTGGGCTGGGAAGGGACTCCTGGGGTAAGCTTGCCATTTCCTTCCATAGCCTCTGAGTTCAGATTAGCTAAGTATATGAGCTGGCATGTCATTAGCCAGCCTTAAACTGGAAAATTCCATTATTAAGCAGAATGGAGCCTAAGCCTTCTTCAGAGCACTCATATCTTCCTGCTGCTTGTCAGATCACCATTCCCTGGGAATCCCCTTTGGCTTCTCTACCTGAGGTAGACTCCAAATTGGCTTTCCTTCACTATCATTACCTTCATTATCAAGTGGGTACTTCTGACCTGCCTGCTTTGGTGACCACTCCTGGCACTATACAGATTGCAGCTGTACTCTGTTGTGCTCCACCTGGTTTATAATATGATTCCGTTTTCCTGAGTAGACTGGCCTAAGCCATGTTCTGACATCTTATTGGATTATGTTACAGCCCTGGAGTTAGTTCCTGCAATGAAGGAATTAGACTTCAATGAGTATTAATTACACTATGTGTGTGTCTGAGGGACACAGGCCCCATGAGTTTTCAGGATGTAATGCAGACAGGGCTCCCATGTGTGGAGGCGGAGAAAATCTATTTTACTGGGGCCTAGAGGTCCTGGAAGGCCTGGCCTAGGCTACAAATTGAGGTACATTTGTGGGAAGAGGCCCATGTTAAAAGTCTGTACTGGGCTCAGAAAAATTATGCTTGGACCCTGAGTGTGGATCCTCTAATGCTGTGATAACCTAGCTTATTAGTCTGTCCAGGGAAAACAATCTTTAATTGGGGCACAGCTATGTTGTAACTGAGGTTCACAAGTCTGTTGGAATTCTGTGGAGACTGTATCTTCCCTCTGCAGATACAGCTGGGTGCCCACTAGGGAGCCTAAGTAGTTGGATGGGGTGAGGCGGGGAGGCGCTATATTTGTATAACAGGATGGGAAAGGGCCAGCTAAGGGAACTCTGTAATCTTTGATCTTACTATATAAAAAGGGATGAGGAAACAATCTTTCCCTCTATTTTCTTACCCTGGATTTAATGCAGAAGACCTAATTTATTTCTTTACATTTTTTCAGCTGCAATATTCTCCCCTTGCAAAGATGACTGAGGCTTGGAAGACAATAAGATCAAAGTTGTGCCTACTCTTTGAACTCCAGCCTGGTTTGAAAAGTTCCCTTTGCAACCTACATTTCTTTGCTAAAGCTGGAGTGTTTATGATGGGATCTGAGACTGACATCCAGCCTGCCGGATATACTACACCTGAACTGCTTTCAGTAAACCTGTGCATAGTTATGATTAGTATTTGTGATGGCCCTGTGACTTTATATGTTGTAGAGTCACAGGACCTGATTCTGACTCTACAATCTGTTCCCTATAAATCATTCATGCTGATGTAAATCAGGCATGAGATCAAAGTGAGGTCCATAATCTTTCCTTAAGTTAGAATCTTTGCCAAATTATTCTGTGAATTTTTGTTTGTTTATAGAAAGAAAACATTCACCAATAAAGTTTTAAGCAGGATTTTTTGTTTTTGTTTTTTGATGATAACTTACATTCATTTTAAACTAAAGTATGTCGTGAACAGGTAGAATATTTGTTCAGTGTGCTGAAATAATTCCAATTTTTAGATTGCATTTTATATTTTCTATTATGGAGAAATGCAAGTGCACTCTCGAAAAATGTACAGATATGATTTTGACCATTGTATGACAAAAACGCTTAAGGCCGTTACATCTGAGAGGTTTTCTCTAATTGAATTGTTTGATTTTTGATGTCTTAAGTTTATGTGATTGAAAGGGTGCGATGATGCTTGCTGTATTTCTCATAGCTTGGGCTATAATTTAGTTCTAATTTGGTTTATGTTGAATTTATTTTTTGTGCTGCATTTTTTGGGTTGTATACACTGGCAGGGGCCTTTTTATTGGCTTGCTTTGTTTTCTCTTGGAATTCTTTTTTAAAAATAACCACTAAATTCAGATATACATGTATCTGCTGTAATTTTTGGAAAAGGTTATTTTTATAAAACCTCAATTTTGAGTGAACTCAGACTCAACAGAAGCAGATCCTCACTGGTATCTAAAGATCAGCTGGTCACACATCTTAATATGGAAGTTCCATAGGCTATAATGGATTAATTATATATCTTACATTACAGACATGGATAGTGTTTATGTTATGTATGATTATAAGCACTGCTGCAGTGTGTGTGATAGGTGGTTTTAAGCTATAGCTATTGATTTGTTAGAGTCCATGCTGATTAATTATTAAAACAGCTATTAATAACCCTTAATAAGTGAACTTAAAGTGTGATTGATCATCAACCAGCGATATTTCAAAATATTATACACACAAACCAATGTGTAGTTGAAACTTCAAACAAAGGCATTGCTTTTCTAAATTGTGATAATTTTGTGCTGTGTATATAAAGTGGTGTGAAAAACTATAGAAACGTGTTTGAAGGGACTATGTATATTTTCACATCAGGCCCACCTTTCCCCTAATCTGGCCAAAACCAGTCCTGTTGCTTTCATTGAGTTTTTACTGAAGAGGTGGGACATGGAATGGTTCAGCCAGTACGCTTTTCTTGGACAATGAACATGAAAAGTGAAGTTTTCCAATTTGCTCAGTAGTGCATATATTTGTCCATTGGAGTCTGTTCTTCATTAAGAGCTTATCAGTTCCTACACTGTGAAGTGCTGAATTTAAACCACTTCCAAAACTGAACTGACTTTATAGCTTTGACCAATTAAAGCTGTCCTCTTTTTTTAATTTAGAGCTAAATCTTCTCACCAGCTAGTAATGAAATAAATCCCAGTTTTCCAGATTTAAAATACTTGCAGGTCTTGCTAAATGTACATCCCATAGGAGAGATGACAAGCTGAAATGCTGAACAATAATGTGAATGACTTTGCAAAAAAATTATCAACACTTTAAAAAAAAAAAATGTATCCTGCCTCAATTACCGGTGCCTGGCTCTAAAGAGAGGACTCCTCTTCTCTACTTCGTTTTACGTGTGCTGTTGATGTTATGTAGACACATAGGTGCTTGTGCTCACAAATCAGGCAATTAGACGTTAATTTCAGCCATCACCTGTAACAGGGAGGGTTAGGTTTGAGTAAGATGTAGGAGTCTGCTACATTTGGAACAAGTCTGGAGTAGCTATGATAACGTGGAAATGAATCTGAGTCAAACATTGGTCTAGAAAAGTATAATGCCTGTTAGCCCAGATCCTTTCACTTCATGAAGCTTCTATTGCCCCGACTCCCTTCTGCCCAAAATGGCCTTGAAAGTTTTAACGTTCCATGCTCCAGACGAGGGGTTCCCAAACTTTTTGACACAGGGACCAGTAAATCAATTCACAAGCTTTTGGAGGACTGGTAACATTCATTTGCATATTCATTAAGCAAATGATGAATATTAAAATAAGTTGTTTCTGGACCTCCCAAAGCCCCCAGTGCCAGCTTTAGCAAAGCTTTTGATACGGTCACCCATGATATTGCCAGCAAGTTAAGGGAATATGGATTGGATAAATAGATTGTAAGATGGATAGAAAGCTGGCTAGACCAGGGTTTCCCAAACTTTTTACTTTAAGTGGAACCTGGTTTTTTTTCAGTACTATTTTTTGCAGCCCAAAAATATAAATGCATATTAAAAAAAGAATTAAAAATGAATAAATTTTCAGTGTTTCATCTGGCTGCGTCCTCCGCCCAGCCTGGACCAGGGCTTGGGGGACCCGGCGCCGCATGGGCCCTCCAGGAGGCGAGAGCAGGAACAGACTGGGGGTAGAGTATCTGTCTAGGAGGGAGGTTGTAAGGAGGGGTAAGGTTGCCAGGTATCCAGTTTTATACCAGACAGTCCAGTATTTGAGGATTCTGTCCGGGGAAACAAATTGAGAAAATACCGGACATATAAAATGCCCGGTATTTTCTAATTAGGTAAGTTTTTATTATAATTAGGTGTATCAGTCTGTAGCTGCGAACTGCCCAGTAGATGTGCTCACGCTGTGTGAGTGTGTCTGCCAGCCAGGCAATTTGCAAATACTCGGGGCGGGGGGGGGGGGGGGAATGGAATCCCCGGGGCCGGACTCACTTGTGTGCCCAGGTCTGCATATGCCCGGATCAGTCCCGCTTCCCTCTCTCCCTCTCCCCCTGCTTCTCCTCCCAATCTCCTCTGGCCAGCCCTGCTGCTCCTGGCCAGCCCTGCTTCCGGAGGCTGGTTCTCCCGTCCTCCTCCTCATGATCTCCCCCGGCCAGCGTGCCCCATCCCCGGGCCAGCCCGCTGCCCCCATCCAGCCCTGCTTCCGGAGGCTGGTTCTCCAGTCCTCCTCCTCCCGATCTCCCCCAGCCAGCTCCCCCTCCACTCCCTGGCCGCCTGCCTGCCCTAATCTCTGCCGGTCAGCCCTGCTGTCCCCAATCCTGCTTCTGCCAGCCAGCCGGCCGCCCCCAATCTCCGCCGGACAGCTCCATTGCCCCCAACCTTGCTTCCTGGCAGCCGGTTCCCCCCCCCCACACACCTCCTTCCAGCCCACCCCACCCTGCTCTTCTCCCAGCATCCACACTGAGGCCTGGTATTTTTTTCCCAGGCTGCGGTCCATGCTTTGGGAAACACTGCTCCAGACAAAATCAGTAGTGCTCAGAGTTGCACTCAGGGAATTTATTCCTTCCATAACAGAAAACTTGAGTTCCAGAGCAACTGCATGTTCCAAAGTTGTCCTGCCCTTTGAAGTCTTCCAAGGCATGGAAGAGGGTAGGCTCATTTGCTTTTCAGATATAGTGTTCCTGTTTAATCTGCTTGCTGGTGTTAACTGGTATTAAACCCAGAGTTCAATCTGTCAGAGACATTGATACAGTGGCTGGCATGAAATCAATAAAGCTTGCATTATCCTTGTTACAAAATCAGATACAAGCGGGCAGGTGGAGAGGTCTAAACTTCCTGCTTACACCACACGCAAGGGTCTAGGTGAGGAGGAACTGAACAGAAGTAGAACCATATACTAATCTGTTACATGGTGTAAATGGGAATTAATGTTTTTGTATTAGTGTGAGAGTTGAGTTTGGCCCTTCTGTCTAATGATCTTAAGGTAGGAAACGTTGAAGTGAATGTTACTGGGAGTATATAACAAGCTATAATCACCAGGTTTTGAACTAACTTATTGTTCACTATCAGTTGCTAATATAGTACAAAATAAAACCCAAGATAAAATGGGTTTTAATAAGTAGTAAGATAAATGGAAATATCAAATGACCACTAGAAATATAAAATAGGTTTCCACTCCCTGCTCTGGTGGTGCATAGGTGCTATTAATCATTCACAAGGTATGGTGATGGAAATGAATGCACTGGCTTTTTCTAAGTGGACTCATGCTAACCCATGTGGAAGCCCCCAGATGAGTGAATGCGAGAGAGGAACTAGGGACCAGTGGGGTGTGCCAAGGGTAGGAGGAGATTCAAAGGGAGTAGATGCGATGGTTGGAAGATGGTGGAAAAAAGGGAATGAGGGAGGATGTGTTCCCAATTCCTGCTATTTTATGGGGAGTCTCATAATGTTTGGAGTTTTTCTTGAAGTCACAACTCCTGGAGTCCTGTAATTACATGAGATTGTAAAAGGCAGTGATGCAGCACAGAAAACTCACCATAATTACTTAATTATATGGGGCCCTGTTGTATTCATGTGCTATGCATTCAGCTCAAAGCTACCATCCCTCATGCTGCTTCTGCTACAAGGAGAGCTCCCCCCCCCGAATGGGGCATCTGGGTCTTCTTTGAGGCTAGGTTCATGTATAGGGGACTCACAAAAGTGGGACCTCTTGTGGGTGTGCATGAGATCTGGGTGTGGGCAGAGGAGGAAGGGATGAACATCTATTTGGATCCTGTTTGCAGGGGTGAAAGTAACTTAATTTTTTTACAGGTACTGTTATAATGTAATCCTCCCAGGGGAGGTGGGGCAGGAGGTTGCGGGGGAAGTTGGGTTGTGATAGAAAAATACTTGTAAAAAATGTAAGTGAGGGAGAAAGTGCTGAGGGTGGAGGTGCAGGAGTCATAGAATCATAGAATAATAGGACTGGGAGGGACCTCAAGAGGTCATCGAGTCCAGCCCCCCGCCCTCAAGGCAGGATCAAGCTCCGTCTACACCATCCCTGACAGATGTCTATCTAACCTGTTCTTAAATATCTCCAGAGAGGGAGATTCCACCACCTCCCTTGGCAATTTATTCCAATATTTGACCACCCTGACAGTTAGGAATTTTTTCCTAATGTCCAATCTAAACCTCCCCTGCTGCACTTTAAGCCCATTACTCCTTGTCCTGTCCTCAGAAACCAAGAGGAACAAATTTTCTCCTTCCTCCTTGTGACACCCTTTTAGATATTTGAAAACCGCTATCATGTCCCCCCTTAATCTTCTTTTTTCCAAACTAAACAAGCCCAGTTCATGAAGCCTGGCTTCATAGGTCATGTTCTCTAAACCTTTAATCATTCTTGTCGCTCTTCTCTGTACCCTTTCCAATTTCTCCACATCTTTCTTGAAATGTGGCGCCCAGAACTGGACACAGTACTCCAGCTGAGGCCTAACTAGTGCAGAGTAGAGCGGCAGAATGACTTCACGAGTTTTGCTTACAACACACCTGTTGATACAACCTAGAATCATATTTGCTTTTTTTGCAACAGCATCACACTGTTGACTCATATTCAACTTGTGGTCCACTATGACCCCTAGATCCCTTTCCGCCATGCTCCTTCCTAGACAGTCGCTTCCCATCTTGTATGTATGGAACTGATTGTTCCTTCCTAAGTGGAGCACTTTGCATTTCTCTTTATTAAACCTCATCCTGTTTACCTCTGACCATTTCTCTAACTTGCTAAGGTCATTTTGAATTATGTCCCTATCCTCCAAAGAAGTTGCAACCCCACCCAGTTTGGTATCATCTGCAAACTTAATAAGCATACTCTCTATCCCAATATCTACATCATTGATGAAGATATTGAACAGTACGGGTCCCAAAACAGACCCTTGAGGAACTCCACTTGCTATCCCTTTCCAGAAGGATTTAGAACCGTTAACAACAACTCTCTGACTACGGTTATCCAGCCAATTATGCACCCACCTTATCGTGGCCCTATCTAAGTTATATTTGCCTAGTTTATCAATAAGAATATCATGCGAGACGGTATCAAATGCCTTACTAAAGTCTAGGTATATGACATCCACCGCTTCTCCCTTATCCACAAGGCTCGTTATCTTATCAAAGAAAGCTATCAGATTAGTTTGGCATGACTTGTTCTTCATAAACCCATGTTGGCTATTCCCTATCAAGTGTTTGCATATGATTTCCTTAATTACCTGCTCCATTATCTTCCCTGGGACAGACGTTAAACTGACCGGTCTGTAGTTTCCTGGGTTGTTCTTATTCCCCTTTTTATAGATGGGTACAATATTTGCCCTTTTCCAGTCTTCTGGAATCTCCCCTGTCTGCCATGATTTTTCAAAGATCATAGCTAAAGGCTCAGATACCTCCTCTATCAGCTCCTTGAGTATCCTGGGATGCATTTCATCAGGACCTGGTGACTTGCTGACATCTAACTTTCCTAAGTGATTTTTAACTTGTTCTTTGTGTATCCTATCTTCTAAACTTACTCTCTCTCTGCTTGTATTCACTACGTTAGGCACTCTTCCAGACTTCTCGGTGAAGACCGAAACAAAGAAGTCATTGAGCATCTCCGCCATTTCCAAGTTTCCTGTTACTGCTTCTCCCTCCTCACTAAGCAGTGGGCCTACCCTGTCCTTGGTCTTCCTCTTGCTTTTAATGAGTCAAGGCAGGGGTTGGGGATGTGAGGGAGTGCAAGAGCCATGGCAGGTGATTGGGTAATGAGGGGGTGCAGGAGTGAGGGCAGGGGGTTGTAGAGTGTGTGGGGAGCTCATGGCTGAGTGTGACCACCATGCTGCCTAGTTGCTGGATATGTGGGGCTGACTGGTGTGCGGGGCCTACACTGCTCAGGGTGCAGCCACAACCAGAGCCCCACACTCTACCCACCGGGTCAGTCTCTTATCACTGTGCGGCACTGGGGTGCACTGTCTTTCACCTTTGCCTATTAGTCAGTGTCCTGCGGGGGGAGGAGTGGGAATGGCCTGTGTACCATGCCCTTAGGAGCCGCCAGTGAGAGCAAGGAGGTACCTCCTATTCCCCCTCCCCCTGAAGAAAACCTCAGCCTGGATGTGCCTTCATGCCCACCAATTCTCCCCTTCCCTCACCCCACCCAGCAAGGTCTGCTGCGATTGCTTTTCCCAGCCTGTCTCTCACTGCCTGCTGCACCGGCAGCAGTTACTATGGGAACAGACCTCCAATACAAACAGAACAGGGCTGCTGGGCCGGGGCTGAGGCTGCTGCACCAGGTGAGGGGAAAAAGGGGCCTGGAGGGTGTGAAAGGGAGAGGGATGGGGGGACCCATTGAGAGTGATTTGGGGCAAGGCCTGAGGAAAGGGGGTTGTGAGTGTTGGAGGGAGGCAGCTTTGGGAGAACCTGGCCAAGGGAACCCTTTGGGAAGGGTTTTGGTGAGTCAGAGGAGATTAGAGAGATGTGAGCAGCGGTCGAGATGGGGGGAGGGGCTGGATAAGGCAACAGAAATAGGTTGGAGGTTCCCTGGTGGGCCACGTGCAAGAGGGATGACAGAGGTGCAAGGCTGGTGTATTTTGGAACTGCTCTTTCCGACTGTATTCCTGTCTCAGAGAAGGGTGAACGGGCAGAGACAGACCCTGGTTTCTGGCACAGAAAGGTAGCTAAATAATCTAATATTCTGGTCAGTAATGAATCCTGCTAGAGATTAGTGTGTTTTAGCTGGTAGTGCAAAAATGTATGGTGAGCTGGAAAATGAAAGGAATGTATCTGTGTTCTCAGATATGAGCCAGAAATAGAGGGATCTAGAGGGATATCAGCTAAAATATGCAGTATGCATCCTCACCAAGGGTGGCAAGTTAGTTTTTGAGGTGACCAGAATGGGTCTAAATCTCCCTCCCCCCTCCCCCCCCCCCCACATACCTGTTTTGTAAGCTAATGTATATTTTTTAAAATAACATAAAAATGGACTGGAACCAGTAAGCGTTTAACAGCTTTTTTATATTGCACAATATCACTAGCATAAGAAAAATATTTAACTTAGCATATCAACTTGTGTGAAATGGATCTTGTTATGCACACCAATATGGAAGTGATATGTGACAAATCACCTCTGTATTGATGAACATAACAAAATTAATGGGGCGGGGCTGACAGGCTTGGAGTATGAAACAGGTTGAGGGCTGGGGTGTGGGAAGGTGAGGCCCCCCTGCTCCAACAATATTCAAATGGCTCCACCAATGTTCAAGGACAGATCTCTCTCCCGGCCCTGCCTGCCACCTCTGCATGTCCGTCCCCACCCCCAGCAGTACAGACAGGCTGCAGTGGGGCTGGGGCGAGAGGAGGATTTCCTCCTCTCCTCTAGCCCTCTCCCTTCTGGCAGCATTGAGCTCCAGGGGAGGGACCTCTCTCTCCTGCCTCTCCTGGCAGCACACTCACTCCTGCGTCACTTTCTCTGCACATGCTCCTTGGATCCCTCTCCAGTCCAGGAATCCCCCTTGCCTGCTCTGTGTGTGCACTCTCTCCCTCCACAGGCACAGCAGCTGCCTCAGCCTGCTGCTGACACCACTCCATTTGTTATAGCTGTTAGTGAGGGAGCACAGCACAAAACACCAAGGCAGCCACTCGCTGCCCAGGACACAAGTGAAGGAGAAAGAAAGAGCCTGAAACATGGGCCTGGTGCTTGAACCAAAATAAGCAAGAGTTATACTATGAGCAATAGACGGGCCGTGTCAAAAGAAGACATTTGCCTGCAAGTCAGTGTCTCAGCACTAGAACTGCTAGCACTGATAAAAGCACATAAAGTATGTAAATACACTCCATCAGGAGAGTGCAGGAACACCTTGTTGAGTACATGATCAAAGAGTTTGAAACAAGAAGAGTGAAAGCATAAATGGGGAGTGAATAGGAATGCTTTGGAGGAACATACAAGGGGAGGTACCAAATTTGTCATTAATATGTAAGTGTTTATCATAGATTGTTCATTTCTGTCTATAAATGTTGGGGTACCTCACTTAATTCTTTGGCCAGCCGAAGGGGTGATAGTGAAATCCGTACTATTGACTGAGCTATGTCCATTGTCCCAGGTACAAATACATAGGGGCTCAGAAGCCATCTGGCTACCAACAATTATTAATGTACTTCATTTGACAATATACCTGACTTCATTTGACAATATGCCTTCATATCTTATGTGAGTCTGTGGTCTTTGGGGGCTCTTATGAAGTCTACAGTGCTAGCTACCTGCACAGAGCTGGCATGATATACTGAGGGAGCATATGAAAATGCACGCAGCCAAATGTTTATCATCACTGGCTGATCAAGAGACCTGTCAGGACACCACACCAGTGAATCCTAAATTTACAGTATCGCTGTCCTGAACTATTACAACAGTCAGGGATGCTGTGGGAGAGCAGATATGTGGGGACAGCAGGTGGGGCTAATAGAGGGATCTGGTCTTGAACATTGGAGGAGCCCTTTGAATATTGCTAGAACACTGGCACCATGGGCCCATATAACTCTCCGTCTCTCCTCCTGGCATATGCAGGTATGTGTATGTACAATATGATATTTGAACTGAAGACGGGAGGAAGCAAGAGATTTCCTGCCTCTGGTGTAGTTAATGTCTTCCTCTAGACATGGCTAACTGATGGCTGTCAGCCCTTCATATGGCATTATCTGTAGAGGAAATATATATTCCATCAGACTACTAAAACATACGTATTTTTAAAAATTCTCCTTTAATGGGAGGGAATGGGCCAAAACCAACCCTTGTTTTTTTAATTTGTGAGGTCAGTGATTATGTCTGATTTGAAGGGTTTGGTCAAAGTGGTATTTACAAGAATAAGAGAACTGTATTCTGCATCCAGTTTGGATGCAACCGAAATCTCATCAGGACAGAAATCTTCAAAAGCTCTTTATTTGCAGGATTCCTGTGCTGTTGAACTGAACTTCAGCCCTGGTTTGGCCATGAATTAACATACCAAAGTCAGCCAAAAACTAATCTGTGTCTGAACAATATTACTACCAATCTCTAGCTTTGTCCTCCCCCCCCCCCGCCCCTTCCCTAAATTATTATTATGCACAGACACTATGACGAGGTACAAGGCTAAGAGAGAATATCTCTTCGCATGGGGACTACAGACACTTCAGGTACAAGCAGGACTGAATAGAGGAACATATGGTCATTTGAGCTGGACTAAATGACTACTCACATGCCATATAACCACTTCTGGGATTTTAAGGCTGCGTCTATACTGGCATGATTTTGCGCAAATACTTTTAACGGAAAAGTTTTTCTGTTAAAAGTATTTGCGCAAGAGAGCATCTACACTGGCACAGATACTTTTGCGCAAAAGCATCCGTGCCAGTGTAGACGCTCTCTTGCGCAAGAAAGCTCCGATGGCCATTTTAGTCATCGGACTTTCTTGCGCAAGAAATTAACTTGCCTGTCTACACTGGCCCTCTTGCACACGAATACTTGCGCAAGAGGGCTTATCCCTGAGTGGGAGTGTCAAAGTATTTGCGCAAGAACCACAGATTTTGTACAGTACAAAGTCAGTGTTCTTGCGCAAATACTCGCAGCCAGTGTAGACAGGTAGCAAGATTTTGCGCAAAATCTTGCCAGTCTAGACACACCCTAAGTGAATATGGTCTGAAAATCTAACATGCTGTTTATGTTCATTTTTGTCTTCCTCTTTCAAGGAATTTTAGTGCTCATAGAAGTGATAGGGGGTGATAGTTCTGGCTAGGACACCAAGCCTCGTGTAAAATAGATCCCCATACTCCTACATTCAGTTCTCTGCCATCCTTCTTGGGCAATTGTTGCAAACCATCAGGAAGTTCTAATATTTTGGACCAACTCTACATCCCCAACTCCTTTCTCTTGTGGATTTTGCCCAAGATCAAAGGTATTATTGGTTTCCCATCTGATACAGCTCTAGTTAGACTATACTACCACTTTTTCAGGGGAATGGACTTTGATCTAAAGGTCAAATGCAAGGGATGTCAGGGAAGAAAATCTAATAAACTTTTTTTTGGAAGGAAGCTTTTGGAAGATGGCTGATGATTCTAATGAAAATCCAGTGGAGGAACCAGCAGAAGGCAATATAGAAGGAAATGAAGCTTCAGAAAAAACTCCACAAGATGAACAAGGTACTCAGGAAACTGAAATACCCAAGCAGGTCACTGAAATGCCAGCTGACATGCTAGCGGGTGAGGCAGAATCCACAGACAATATGGAAATGGAGCCCCAGCTCCCAGCAGACAAGTTATCAGTGGATGTTGCCACTCCTGAGAGACAAGAGAACGAACTGAGTCTCACAGTAAGTTCACATGTAAGTATGGACATCATACAATAGACTTCCTACTGCCAGCTTTCCAGCTTGGATAGCTGTGATGTCACAGGAAGGGTGTATTCCATTTAGTGCACCTTTTTATTTCTGATATTTTCTATGGAGTCTTTTTTGTGCTTACTGAATCACACTGCATTTGTATAGATTTAAATAAAGCATCAGCAATAGTCAGATTCTATTCTTTTTCTTCCACAGAGTCAGGCTCACAGAGTTCAATGGAACATAACAGTAAAGGGAGACATTATTATTTCCAGTAGTAAATTCTATTGTTAAGATGAAATCCTATAGCTAAGAAGTAGTTTCCATTTAGCCTACTCTGCTTAATTTCAGTCCAGTTATGTATGTGCTTGGAAATTTAGATCAGTGTTTTAGTTATGAATGAGGGAAACCTAGATTATTCTGTATGCTTCCATGAAATTTTGACATGCATGTAGCTCAGAAACAGTGAAAGCTAGAAACTCCAAACTCCAGGTGTATTTCTGTGACAAGAGGCTGCTAAAGAAGTTTAAGTTGTCCTGAACAGCAAAGTATTGTGATGAATCAAAAACTGGCTATGAGACTGAAAACAAAGAGTAGAATTAGATGGTCAAAATGCATCATGGCAACATGGTAGTTTCTTAATGATCTAGAAAGGGGGACAAATAATGAGGTAGCAAAATGTTTGTTCTTATTTTTCCTGGTAAATACTGTGTTATATGACAGTGTTAGCATTCCTGTTGTTAAATGTGTAGCATGCCATGCAGATGATATGTACTGCAGCCAAGTTAAAATTACTGGCAAATCCTTAACCTTTCCATTTTCAGATTTTATTTTATTTTATTTTATTTTATTTTATTTTATTTTATTTTATTTTATTTTATTTTATTTTATTTTTCTTAACTTAGCATTGATATGATATTTGTTCCTTTTAAAGCATTGTGGCCATTTGTGATACTATAAATATGATCACTAATGGTTTTGCATGTAATGTAATATGTCTGTGGCAAAGAGAAAAATGTGTGTTCATTTGAGCTTAGAAAAGATACAAAGAAATGTGTTTCCAGTAAGCTGAGTGCTTGGGCAGCCACCCAGGAGAAAGCTAGGTGCTGCCCAGCTGATTGGGCGCTCTGGGTGCTTTGCTAGAGCCAATAGCATGTTTCTACTGGTGGTGCACATCCACACATGCCTCAATGCATATAACAACATTGCTTCTGCACAAAAATGGAAAAAATTAGAGGAAGCATTGATGGAGAGTTGTTCAGAAATTCAAGAAAGGTGGTCTAGATTGTGTTACAACAGAGAAATCTCTTTCCTTAACAGCAGTGAGACTGAAATAAGAGATCTAGAGGAGACCAGGACTGCATGAACAGAAGGAATATAGAGAGGAGAGACATTTTCTATCAGTTTATCCGGATTAAATATAAGGAAGGTTTTTAAAACCTTCATATTCTATGAAAACAAACAGAGGACTTTATTGATGTCACACCTCAGAAATGGATTCTTTCTTTGTGCTGTGTCTAGAGTTCAATATAGAACTGATAGTACTGGAATAACCAACAGGATTGTAAAATTCAGATTAATGTCAATCAACTGCATGATGATTGGATGAGCTACAGAGGTGGAGAGGGAGACAATGCAACATGGAAGAGATGATACAATGTTCATTCTGCAAAGTGTATACTGAAGTCTGTCTTTGTTTTTAAGGAAACTGTGACTGATCTCACTGAAGGTCCATCAGAGGCAAGAGAAGAAACTTCAGTAGTATCAGAAATATTAGAAGATATTGGACAAGATGAACAGCAAGTGCCCACAGAGCTGCAATGGGAGAGCAAAGCTCCTGCTAGACTATCAAGCTCCACAAATCTCAAACAAGGAATGCAGCAAATAGGCCAAGAAGCACAAGAAAGTGACCGGAAAAATCTGAGGGACAAAGACGAAGAGAACTCAGCAGATCAGGAAATCCTGAGCATAGAAGCAGGTGCTGAAATGAGCTGTGAAGAAACAGAATCCCTAGAAGCACCCATCACTGCCAGCTCTACTCTTGCCGAGGAGTCGTCGCTTGTGTTCTCAGCCACCCCTGGTTTGTTGTTCGAAGAGAACGAGCACATCAAAACACATCCAATTGTGAGTATTATACGAAACAGGACCAAGGGAATGGGAAACGTCATGCTAGTGAAAAGGACCAGCTCATCACAGACAAAGTAATCTTTTAGATTCAAGAGACATAGTTTTGATTTTTCTACTGAAAATAATAGTGACAGGGTCAGGTGAGAGAGCTACAGGAGACTGATAAAAGGGAAATATGTGTAGTCAACCTGTGGAACTCCTTGCCAGAGAAGGCTGTGAAAGCTAGGACTATAATAGAGTTTAAAGAGAAGCTAGATAATTTCATGGAGGTTAGGTCCATAAAAGGCTATTAGCCAGGGGATAAAATGGTATCCTTGGCCTCTGTCTGTCAGAGGCTGGAGATGGATGGCAGGAGACAAATCGCTTGATCATTGTCTTCGGTCCACCCTCTCTGGGGCATCTGGTGCTGGGCCACTGTCGGTAGACAGGATACTGGGCTAGATGGACCTTTGGTCTGACCCAGTACGGCCGTTCTTATGTTCTTATGTTCTAAGAGGTTGAAATCCTTGTTAGGGGTTATTCTGATGTCTTTTGGCTCTGTCACAGATCACTAGTATCAGCTGCATTTTCACTCTTCTGCCAATCAAGACAGCATTAATGAGTCATGGAGCAACTTATTATTAGGAGGGTTTTGTTGCAGTGTTCTTGGCCAAGTGTGGTATTGTCCTTTTCCCTAAAGGTGGCAGGATGTCAGTCATGACTGAGGAGATTATAATTGAAGCATGTTGTGTTCCTTTAAGATCTCAAATGCTATCTAAAAGTAAGAGATTGGCTATGTTTACACTGCAGGCTTTTTGCGCAGGAACAGTTGTTCTTGCGCAAAAACTTGCTGGGTGTCTACACTGCATGCACGCAAGTAAATTTACATTACAGAGTCAGAAAACAGGGCTTCTTCAGGAAGAGTTATTCCTCTCCCCATGAGGAATGAGCCTTCTTGCTCAAGAGCTCTTCCACAAATTAATTTCTTGCGCAAGAAAGCCCTATGGCTAAAATGGACATCTGTGCTTTCTTGCGCAAGAGAGCATCTTGCGCAAAAGCACATGGCAGTGTGGACGCGCTCTTGTGGAAGACCTTTTGCACAAGAACTCTTGCACAAAACAGTTCTTGTGCAAGAAGCCTGCAGTGTAGACGTAGCCAATGTGTTTTATGATAATTCTGTCACTGCTTGGCGTAAAGAAGTTACTGTTTTCCTTACAGAGTTTGTCTTGGGCATTTGGTTACAATAGCAGCCTCCCTGTTTACAGCCTGCTTGATGAAGAACAAAGGGTGATTCTATATGTTTCCTCTCACTCTGCTGTGATCCACGATGTACACGGAAACAGGCAATATCATCTACAGGTACAGAAACTCAATCCCAGAGAACAGCCTTCCCACAGGCACTGAACCCCACTGAGAGAATCCTATCCTATGGGTGAGAATCCCACTGCATTTTCTGCAGGCATAGAATCCATTTCTTACGGGTGTAGAACCTGCTCATAGCAAGGGAAGTAGGAGACTTGCATATTGTGATCTAAAAAAACATTCTGACGACCTATCTACCCAGCATCAGTTGCATTTTCACTGTTCAAAGCCAGTTGAGCGCTTTGGTGAGTCTCTGTTTATCTTTAACTGAATTGGCTCCTTACTTGTACTTCGGTGTTGTTCAACTCTTCAGACGTTAATGATACTTAACAGGAAAATATTTATAAATTGTGCATATGGCTGCAGTGATTACCACGTTTTTGGGCTCTGCCTAAGTAATAGGGCTGTCAATTAATGGGTGTTAACGCCTGTGATTCATGCAGAGCAGAAGTAACGTATTAAAAAAATTAATGCACATTAATCACAGAGGGTGGCAAACCAGCATGAACTGCTCCAGAAAACACTCTGGTAAAGTGCAGTAATACAAACTGCCACCAGAGGGTGCACAGGAAAAAGAAGCAGTGAAAAAAGGGGGGAACCTGAAGATGGCCCAGCTTCAAGGGAGAAGTAAACAAGAAGGCACCTGTCCCTGTCCCTTCTCAGATGACCATATTTTTTTAAATAAAACAGCCTGGGGCGGCTTAACCAAACTGTCCCCCTTTCTCCCCCGCACCACAGGACTCACTCAAGCCACCCTCCCTTTGCCTCCTGGGGCTGGGACTGACCCTTCCCCCACATCTGATTCTTGGGCTGAGTCTACCCTCTCTAATTCTGCATTGCCCATAGTGGGGTCTACCTTGCCCCCAGGCTAGGGGCTGACCCCTCCCGTGAGCTTGGGGGCTGACTCCCATCCCTGAGTCCTGTGCCACCTGCAGTTGGGAGCTGAGCCTCCCTGAACTCTACACTGCCCATGGCAGAATCAACCCCCCTACGGCCCTGTGCTGCTCACAGCTGAGGCTGAGCTAAAAAAGCACTCTTTTGATTAGGACACAAATATATTGATTATATAGAAGAATTTATTGAATTATTCCAGACATTGACATAGTTCTGCTGTGTTTTCATGATCTGTAGCAGCGGTTCCCAACCTTTTCCAGATCAGGACCCATTTTGACAATTCAGGAAGACTTGGTGACCCAGGGCAATTCAAAAAGGAGGAAGAGAGGGGGCAGAGCCACCTGGAGTGACACTTGGCGACTCTTTTGAAATGTAATGGCGACCCATATTTGGGTCCCGACCCATAGTTTGGGAAGCCCTGATCTCTAGGGATTAGGGTCGTCAACTGAAGTGCGTTAATGCCTGCGATTAACACAGGGCAGGATTAACGAGTTAATTTTTTTAACATGTTAATCGCACCGTTCCAGTGCTTCAAAGGAGAAGCACAATATGGAGCCAGGAATCAGCTGGGCACTCCAGCTAATCCCTGACTCTGCATTGCGCTGCCCCTTCAAAGTGCCGCTTCAGTGCTTCAAAGGGGCAGTGCTGTTCAGAGCCCAGGGGCATCTGGGGACTCCAGCTGACCTCAGGCTGCCACGGTGCTGCCCCCTGGATATACCGGGGCTGCTTTTCTAAGGGGCAGTGCATAGAGCCAGGGTCAGCTGAGGACTCCAGTTGATCCTGGGCTTCCTCAGTGCTGCCCCTTTGAAATGCTGCTGCAGCGTTTCAAAGGGGCAGTGCACACAATTAATTGCAATTAATTTTTTTAATCACTTGACAGCCCAGGTGCTTTTTTTTTCTCAACAAAACCATCTGGCAACGCTAATACCGGCACTTCTTTTTTTCGTTTGTTTTTACAAAAAAAACTCTGTTTATAACCATATGCCTTATGTCTGAACTATGAATTTTAGCTGTACCAGGCTAAAGCTTTATCAAAGAGTTTTAATATTCTGGTATGAATGATAAAAATGCATAGAGCACTGTATATTTATTCTCTGCTTTATAAATACTGAAAAGTCATGTTCTGTTTTCTGCCCTAGACAGTTTACAGTGTAAATGTATGGCAAGAAAAAACACAGGGAAATAAGTTCAGGAGAGAGGGACCGAGGGATTACAGATGGGTGAAGAAGGAAGTGCTCCTAGATAAGGTGGGATTGAAAGTGGAAACAGAGGAGGATCTTGACAGATATGGGCATAGAGACTTTTGCAGGTTCAGTGTATCACCTCAGCATGTGCAGTTTTATTACACTTTTGCTGAATGATGGCTTTAAATAAATGTTGATCATAGATCTTTCAAGGCACGTGTCTTATTTTGACTCCCTAGGGTCACTCTAATTCTATTTCTTGTCTGTGTATAAGCGAAGATAGACGATGGGTTGCAACAGCTGATCAAGGACCTGATAATCTAATCATTGTGTGGGATGCCTTCTCAGGGTAAGTTTCCCAGGTATGTAAAAAGCCCCTGTTTGAGCATGTTCTGTCTCTGTGTAGCAAACATTCCAGATGATTCAGGAAATGACATTGTCTCAGCACTCTGGATAACTGCCAAGTAACCTTCTCGTGGCAGTATTAGCAAAAACCAAAATTCAGACCCACCAGTCTAGAAATAGGAAAATTTCTTGAGCCAATAGAACAGTTAGTAAGCTATCTGAGCTTTGAGTTTGGACTAAAATAACTACATAGTCCAAGAGCTCAGGATGGAAAAGTAGGCCAAGCAGCAAAGATTCCCTTAGTGGAGTAATCACTTCAGTTTCAAATCATCCTGGTGCAGACTGGTCCATGTGAGGGATCAAAACTTCCCTAGGCCAAGATTTTCAAACATGGATGCCTAAGGTTGGGCTCTTACATTCATAATTGGACTCTGACTTTACTCACCTATTTTTTTTTTCAAATCTTGGTCCTAGCTCTTAGAATGAGGAGTACTGTGAGGCATTGGTTGTTGGCTGTAAACCTTCCCTTTCATTCCTTCCTGGTTACCGCTGCTGCAGTTCCCTCCAGAACAGTCCCAGTCAGACTCTAAATCTGCAAGAAGCAGGAGCTGCCCTAGAAACATAACCATCAGTGTGCATTGTTCAGAAATTACCATCAGATGAGCGAAATCACAGCTCTGAAAGCAACACAGCAGCTTAGAACAGGATTCCTGATTCTGAGGGGAGTGGGTGGGAGTTGTATATGACAATACTTTCAGAAAAAGCAGACCTGTTGATGAATAATTTGCCCTGCTTTAAGGGTACTATAGAAACAAGATTCCAAGACTTGTGGTGTTTGGAACCTTACTTGAATTAGTTTGCAACAGCTCAGGTGGTGGTTTTGCCCCCAATGATGGTGAAAGGGTGATTCCAAAATGACAGGCTATAGACTTTTGTGAAAAGTAGTGAGTGGGAAGGGATGGAATGATAGCTAAAAGTAATATCGTAAATAGTTTTCTCTGTAATTAGTGACTGTGTATGCATTGTTCTGCAGCATTCCTGTGCATACAATATTTGGTAGTCATCCAGAGGATGGTGTTGGTGCTATTGCTATTTCCCAAGATGCTAAATATTTGGTAACAGTTGGTGCCAGCAAAATACAGGTAAAGAAAATCTTTTCTCTGACTCCTGTGAAGATTGACCCCTGCAAATTTGCACCAGTTTAACTGATAGGAGGATATGAACGAGAGTGGAGTAAAACTGGGCAGGATGAGGACTGGCTTTCCAAAATCATGTCATCTGGATTTTGGTTTTACTAACTCAGAATTTTCATTTATCTTAAACTGTAAAATTCAGAATATACGTCTGGACAAACTATTCTGATTTTGACAGATCTTTAATTAAAATAACTTGATTACATTAACTAGCAACATGAAATCCAGTTACCTTACATTTCAGGCAGAAATGTAACATATATTTCTTTGTTTAGTTTCAGATCATACTGTCAGTCTTCTCCAATATACAAGAAGGGGTATAATGTCAGACCTGGTTAGCAGTGATGTAATGAGAGTTCTCGGCTAAGTCAGTTGTGCTTTGCAGTTCAAATCCAAAATTATGCCAGGGCTAAAGCTAGTGAAAGGTCATACTAAATGCAAATGTTGTATCCACATTCTCCGTGTATACTACTGGAGATAATTAAATTCATGCTCACTTGAATTCATCTGAGTCAAGAGTGGAATCCAGGCCTGCAGAAGTGAAAACCTAATGCTATGACCTCTTGCATTATTCTGTAAACTTAGGCCAGTCTTCCCTGGCAAAGAGCCACATGCAAACATGGTTCAAATGTAGCTGCAGCAAAAGTGATTTATAATGGTGGGAAACATAACTCAGATTTTGTTGATCTCCAGTTCAAAAAGTGTTTCTGACTGCAGGTCTGACCATGCTGAGTATTTATCTGAGACTGCATACAATCAGTATCTTATGTAATCAATTTTTAAAAATTCCAGACTAACCAGCAAGACCCTACTAGGCTTCATTCTGCTCTCTTGCTCCCCCATGTAACCCACTGACTCTACTGGAGCTGCTGCAGTTTGAATGAGCAGGATTAGGCCCACTGAGTTCAATAGGGGTTCAGTAAATCACATTGATATTTCCTTGCTTTCCCCTGTCTGCCAGAGAGTTTGCATTTGGAAGTGGACGTCACCTGAAGACAAACCTATGTTTAGTATAGAATTGCCTCCTGCATTTGGTTATCAGGTGAGTGATTCTGATTATGAAAAGGAATTGAGAGTGGAAACAAACCATTTTTAAACACAGTGTGCCTGATTTGCACCTAATTCCTGCACTTGGGGTAGGAAGAGGGATGGATGTAGGACAATGATGTTGTTGCATTGCTGTGTGGGGCAGTGTGCAGACACCATTATACATTAGAGCAACCTCAGAAATGCTCACTGCTCCCCATGATGATTCTCTATAGGCCCTGAGAATAGCAATAGAGCAGTGCATTTCAGCTATGCCCAAGACTCTCTGCTGTGGTGACCTTTCAGCAGCAGGTGAAAAGTAATGCTCTGATGCCAGCTTTACACTGCCCAGGTAAAAGAGAAAAAAACAACAACCCAAAAACAAAAGTCATGTAGCATTTCAAAGACTAACAAGATGGTTTATTAGGTGATGAGCTTTCTTCAGATCATATGAAGTGCTACATGACTTTTGTTTTTCTTTTTGGTTTTACCAAGATCAGACTAACATGGCTATTTCTCTGTTATTACCCAGGAAGGCATTCCTCATAGGGGTCACACTCACAAACCTGTTTACACTGCCATACTGACATAGAAGGCCTTAGTGGATAGGTGGGCAGTAAGCAGTTCACCAGGATTAGCCCATGAAGCCATCAGATGCTTTATTTACCTGTAGCTCTTGTTGGCCGCGGCTCATCAGTCACGGTCAATGGGAGCAGTGGGAAATGGCACAGACCGGGACACCACTTCCTGCAGCAGCCATACCTGCAGATGTGCAGGTAAATAAAACATCTGGCTAACCCTGGCAAGCCATGTTTGGTTCACAGGCCATTGATTGCCTTGTGGGTCAAATTCTCTCCAGATTAACACACTACATCTGTAAGAAGAATGGATTTAGGGAAGCACAAGTGGGTGTGCAGAGCATTACAATGGACATGTGTGAATGTCATACGCTGGCCAATGTCAAATTTACTCTAACTTTAATTTTTTAATTTCAGAGCTACATTGTTTTTAATCCAAAAAATCATAAGGAACTAGTCAGTAACAGTAAAACTCAAGTGCTGTTTTATATGTGGGTAAGTAGGCATAGGAGTTAATGTGATACATAATTTTGTTTGTAGTTCTTTTGCCACAAGAACAGGATAATCCTGATGGGGAAGATATTATTTCAACATTCTAATTACTCTTTTAATAAAGAAATTATGGAAGGGATGGAGACATACTGTAGCTTTGTGTTGCAGAGTGACAGCAGAAAGGGCACTGGATTGTGTCTCAGGAACCTGCTTTCTATTCTTGGTTCTGTCAGTTGTGTGACCTTGGGCAAATCATTTAGCTTTTCTATTTCCTCTCCAACTTTTTGTCTACTTAATGTAAGGTCTTCAGGGCAGCTGTTTTTTGTTTTTTTTTTACAATTTGCATAGTGTCTAGTGCAATAAGTTCTCAGTTGTGGGTGTGGCAAACTGGCAAACAAATGCTGCTATAATAATAAGATAACACAGTGATGGGCATGTTAGACAGAGCTTCTTTTCTGATCAAAGTCCATTTTAAAAATGATCATCTTTATGTGAGATGAGTCTCTGTATTTCTCCTCAGGATACTAGCGGTTTGCATTATAGCGCTCCTCCTTTAACAGACAGAGTGAGTATTGTAAATGGACAGTAAGTGGCGGTTAAACTGGTTTGCTTTTTTTCTGACATTGATGATCGGTCTGTCTTATTAAACAAGCACAGTGTCCTGAATGGAGTGATCTTGCTAAGTCCCTCCATATCACAGTGCAATATCCCCCCAGTGTCTAGTGCTTTGGGTCTGTTACTGTAAAATAACATTTTAGATGTTGGTTAATTGTGAGAAGCTGCATGGCTCTCTAGAGCAATGGTTCTCAACCAGGGGTATACGTATCTCTGGGACACACAGTGGTCTTCCAGGGGCACATCAGTTCATCTACATAATTATCTAGTGTTACAACAGGCTACATAAAAACTCGCAAAATCAGTACAAACGAGGGATGTTAAAATGCGTTTATTTGTGTAAACGTGTGACCACTGAAACTTTCAGCGGCTACATGTTTACACACAGTGGGGGAGGGAAGATCCAGCCTGTGGAAGGCAGCAGGGGTGGGGATCAGGCAGCTCCACACTTAAAAGCCAACCCCCCATGTGAACTGGCTCCTACCTCCTATTTTATAATTGTATGGTAAAAATGAGAAATTTGAACAATTTTTCTGTAGCAATGTGTGGTGACCCTTTTTTGTATTTCTATGTCTGATTTTGTAGGTAAATAGTTTCTAAGTGTGGTGAAACTTGGGGGTACTCAACACAAATCAGAGTCCTGAAGGTGGCCCACTAATCTGGAAAGATTGAGAGCCACTGCTCTAGGGAACACTGTGGATAGTGGAGGGGATAGCTTGGTGTTACTGGGAGGTCAGATTCCTATGGAGCTTCCAGAAAGAGCTGATCCTATCCCATCTCCAGCTACAGGACCGTCCTCCCTTTGCCTGCATGACAGACTTACCTCTGCTGTGTTCTGCCATTGGTGGGGAGAGGGGCAGTCAATCCTTAATGTGGAGCTGTGGGAGCAGCTTTGTACTGAAAAGGCATGAGCTGCCAATAACTAGTGGAGATGTCAGTAATACTTGGCCCTAACAGAGCTTCACATCTGCAGTCATTAGTTAAATAGGGCTTGATGTCCCTCTCTCCATCTGCAGTGGAAGGGAAACAAGGCATGGGACAGACCCAGAGCCCAATAGATGTAGGGAAATTTTCCTTCACCCAGCAAAGCCCCTCCATGCAACCAACATTTATGTAGCTGGAATTCTGTGAGTGTTCAGGAGTGTGGCTGTTGTTCTCTAAAGCACCTTGCTGCCTATAACACCAGAAGTTTCCTACAGTCAGATTTATGAGGTTATTTTTTCTCTTTAATTTCAGTTGACTTTGCAAGGGTAGGTTAGTTTTTTACTTTGCAGAGAATGCCATGCAGCATCTTTCTGCTTCCTTTGCAGACTTTCGACAAGACAGTGGGACTCTTTAGTCAGTCAGTTTTTCATTTTAGCAATTTGCAAGCACTCACAGCCACATCTGGAGGAAAGCTGGTGGTGTGGGACATAGTCTGCTCACCGTCCAGGCCTGCCAGTTTGTGTGTAAAGCCACATAATATGAAGGCTATTAAGTTGATGTATGTGCAGAAAGATGCCCTCACTGTGCTTACTGCGTCCGACAGGTAATGGATAAAATACTTTCTTGATTTTAAGCTAATGTGGGCATTTAAAAAGTCAGTGTGTATGGCTGAAATTAAAAATCAATGTTCAAACTCTTTGTTTGCATTGTTCTGCATATATTTATATTGAATCAAATCTAGAAGTCTTCATAAAGCAAACCTGCAGTTGCAGTCCCTGGTAATTTGCCTGAGTAATAACAGAAACAATAACAATAAGGCCCCTGTTAACTTTTAATGTGTTTAGGATTATTGAATTGATTTAAAATGAAAACAGGATTCTTCTGCAATGTATAAAACCTGATTTTCCACAGCCTTTACACCTGTGCAAAGCAAGTACACAATTCTGTTGTGATGGTATTCTGTACCCACTTTGCACAACCATTAGTGATGATGCAAGGTGGTGGCAAAACAAGTCAATCAGCACATCACAGGAGCAGGTATATGAGCCATGTGGCCCACCTCGAACAAGTGACAGTAGAACCTTTTTACATCTCTACCCCTATGCAACCTTTTAAGGAGACACGTAAGCTAGATTGCTTTAGGAGTTGAAGGCTGGGTTTTCCAACACTTCAGCAGTGATCTAACTCTTTTCCCAGGAGGAGCTTTGTTCAAAGAGAGCACTTGTGAAAATCCCGCTCTAAATAAAAATAGAGATAATATTTTTCATATTCTTCCACATGCAAATCCAGGTGGCTCTAGTTAATGCAGCGGGTACAAAACTTGAGGCCACTGGCAAGGTATTTAATAATAATTAATAATAAAAACTTATATTTTATGTACATGCCAGTGTTGCAATTTTAAAGTTGAATACAGGCAGTCCCCGACTTACGCGGATCCGACTTATGTCGGATCCGCACTTACGAACAGGGCTTTCTCGCCCCGGAGCTCACAGGCAGCGATCCGCCACCTCGACCTCCGGGGCGAGTAAAGCTGCTCCCAGTGCCCCTGGTCTGCGGGAACCCGCCGCTGCTGCGGCTTCGCTCACGGTGCTCCTGGTCTGCTGGAGACGGTCTCCAGCAGACCAGAGACACCGGGAGCGAAGCCCCAGCTGCGGCGCGGTCCCGCGCCTCTGAGGCTTTGCCAGAGCAAAGCCTCAGAGGCGCGGCACCCCGCTGCCACTGTGGCTTTGCTCCCCGTGTCCCTGGTCTGCTGGGGGGGGGCGTAGCTAGTGTGCCCCCCCCAGCAGACCAGGCTTTTGTTGCCGGACCCTGGGGCAGAGCAGCTGGGGCGCTGCCGGTTGGTCCCGCAGCGCTGCTCTGGGCACTACTTGACCAACCCGGCAGCACCCGAGCTGCTCTGCCCCAGGCGTCCTGATTCAGCCGCTGCTGGTCAGTTTCAGCAGCGGCTGAATCAGGATGCCTGGGACAGAGCAGCTAGGGTGCTGCTGGGTTGGTCCAGTAGCGCCGAGGAGCGGTGCTACTGGAGCAACCCAGCAGCACCCCAGCTGCTCTGCCCCAGGCGTCCCCAAGTCAGCCGCTGCTGAAACTGACCAGTGCTGACTACAGGAAGCCCGAGGCAGAGTTGCTCTGCCCCAGGCTTCCTGGAATCAGCGCTGATCAGTTTCAGCAGCAGCTGACTTGGGGACGCTTGGGGTTCTTAAATTGAATCTGTATGTAAGTCAGAACTGGCGGTCAGTTTCAGCAGCGGCTGAATCTGGACGCCAGTTCCAACTTACATACAGATTCAACTTAAGAACAAACCTACAGTCCCTATCTTGTACGCAACCCGGGGACTGCCTGTACCTTGCATCCTTCTGGGACTGTGCTGAATAGTAAAATAAATGTCTGTCTTAATATACACAGTCAAAATCTGTGAAATCTCCCATCCCATCTCTAATACACAGGCTCATGGTTTTCCACTGATTGCATAGGAATTAATTTTTTCTGTAAAGTGAATTGTAAGAGCTGTTTTTCTTAATCAGTAGAGGGAACTGATACATGCAAATCTTAAATCCGTGCTGGGTAACTTGTAGCCTGCAGGCTTCATGCAGCCCATCAGAGTTCTGTGTGTGGCCCTCAGGACATTTTGCCACACACAGGATTACTGCATTCTGCTGCTTTGTGTCTGGGTAGTTTTTTTTCCTGATGGTATTACTAAAGTTACACACCTCTAAAACACAGGCACGTGAAGTGAGCTGGGTGCTGATTGCACACATCAATTGCAGGAGCCGTGCTCTCCCTCTGCATCCAATCAAAGCGCTGCTACGGTTCAGCAGGCTCATCCTGCAAATTCTAGGAATGCAAGTACAGTTAGCAAAATTATCCTAGCCCAGAAAATTGACTTGGTTACAATACAATGTTGTGGCCTATGCAGATGAAAGAGGATCACTCATGTGACCTGCTCACTAATCTAGGTTGCCCATCACTGTCTTAAATGGTCTGACAAATTCCATCCAGTAGAGGGTAGTAGTGTGTATATTTACAGAGCAAGGCAATACAGGCAGCCCCCGGGTTACGTACAAGATAGGGACTGTAGGTTTGTTCTTAAGTTGAAGCTGTATGTAAGTCGGAACTGGCGTCAGCCGCTGCTGAAACTGATCAGTTTCAACCGCGGCTGAATCTGGACGCCAGTTCTGACTTACATACAGATTCAGCTTAAGAAACCCAGGCGTCCCCAAGTCAGCTGCTGCTGAAACTGATCAGCGGCTGATTCCAGGAAGCCTGGGGCAGAGCAACTCTGCCTCGGGCTTCCTGTAGTCAGCCGCTGGTCAGTTTCAGCAGCGGCTGACTTGGGGATGCCTGGGGCAGAGCAGCTGGGGTGCTGCCGGGTTGGTCCGGAGCAGCGCTGCGGGACCAACCCGGCAGCCCCCAGCTGCTCTACCTCAGGGGTAGGCAAGAAAAGCCTGGTCTGCTGGGGTGGGGCACTAACTGCACCCCCCCCAGCAGACCAGGGAGATGGGGGTGGGGATGCCCAAGTCCTCCATGGCTTTGCTCCGTCTCCCTGGTCTGCTGACCTGGGAGACGAGGAGCAAAGCCGCAGAGCACGCGGGCAGCGGGACAGTCCAGGCGCGCTTCGCTGTCCCACTGCTGGCATGCTCCGAGGCTTTGCTCCCCATCTCCCTGGTCTGCTGGTCAGACCAGGGAGATGGGGAGCAAAGCTTTGGAGCACGCCCGCAGCGGGACAGCCCGGGCGCGCTTGAGCTGTCCCCCTGCGGGCGTGCTCCGCGGCTTTGCTCCCCATCTCCCTGCAGACCAGGGAGATGGGGAGCAAAGCCGCGAAGCACGCCTGCAGTGGGACAGCCCAGGCGCGCCTGGGCTGCCCCGGAGCCCCAGCCCCTCCGCGGCTTTGCAAAGCCTTGGGGGGAGCCGGCGCCGGGACAGCCCAGGCACGTCTGGGCTGTCCGGCTGCCTGAGCCCCTCCGCGGTTTTGCTCCGCGTCTTCCTGGTCTGCAGACCAGGGAGACGTGGAGCAGCTTTTCTCGCCCCGGAGTACACGGGTGGCGGGACCACGAGGTCCCGCAGTCTGTGTCCTCCGGGGCGAGAAAAGCCGCATTCATAACTGCGGATCCGACATAAGTCGGATCCGCGTAAGTCGGGGACTGCCTGTACATTACAGCCCTTCTGGTATGGTATTCTGCTTTCCTTACATCCTACCTCAGTTGTATGCTACATCCCCCATGGGACTCTTGATGTATCATTTCTTTAAAAATCTCTATTTCAGATTGTCCTATTTTGGCCAACTGTTTTATGAAATACTTAGCATTTCATCAGATTATTCTAATAGAAATAAGTCACAAGATATTTTGCCAATTTTATAATTATTTGTTGGCAAGCCATATAGCAGGGCTACTCAACTTTGACAAACCAGGGGCCACAATTATATTCACAGCACATGCTGAGGACTGCAACTTAAGTGCGGTCGCATAGACATGCAAATATATATGCAAATAACTTTCACACTGGTGGGCATGAATACAAAGCACTTCACACAATGCCCTGGTGCTCCCAGCACCTCCTCCCTGGGGGATAGAAATGCTGACTCCCTATATCCATCTGTTCTAGCCAGTCTGTCTGCTTGCATTTTAATGCTCACCCCGCCTGGGAGACACCTCGCCGTTGTGGAGCGTGTTCCCAGTGGAGGCCATGTCTTGTGGGCCATGTGTTGATCCCCATGTAAATCCAAACTGCACTGCAGGCCACATGCAGCCCATGGGCTGCGTATTGAGTAGCCCTGCCATACAGTGATCCTGCAGTAATGTATTAAGCATCTATGTACTCTTTAAGGATTGCTAAGTGGAAGTTAATAACTATAAAAAATAAATACCTAGTACTTAATTGTTTACAGTTTGAAAGTGCTGCCTAAACATAAACTTACCCTAACATCATCCCCTGTCAGTTATGGATCATAGCCCTTGCTTTACAGATAGAAGGACTGAAACATGCTCCATTTAACTGGCCTCCCAAGATTGTGCATGGCAGAGTCAAAGCTAGAACTCAGGAGTTCTTGGGTTCTAGCCCCATGAGTAGGTTTTTAGACAAAAGCTAATTTAGTTGACAGCTTTGTTTAAGAATGTGGTTAACTGGTGCCAGACTACTACAGAGTTTATAGATACTAATTTTCTTCCCTCCAAAGGTCTTGTAACTAGAGATTAATGCAAAGGACTGTGAATTGAGAGTCTTGGGTTCTATTTTTGGCTGTGTTGTTGACATTTTGTGATGGAGGGATGTCATGTCAACACTCTGAGTTTCGATTTTCCCAGTTTCTATAAAGTGTGGATCAAAATGTCCTATAATGGTATTGTGAAATATAAAAGCCTGATTTTGATCTCACACTAGTTCTACGCCAATGTAACGACCTTGATTACAATGTGCAGTTACTCTTGACTTGCACCAGTGTAAATGAGAGCAGGATCAGGCTTTGTGAAATGTATTCTTCATAAAAATCCCTAGAGAAGTTCAGAACATTAAGACTGGTCTAAACACACTGTCTGAGACGAGTGGGGTGCATATCTATCCCATACAAACCTGCTATACTTGAACTATTAGTGCACAGCAGCAGGGTCCACACAGACATTTAGTGAGCGGTACACTAGTGCAGTGTAGATTTACACCTTCATTTGCCATGAACTCAATGTTTGCATAGGCAAGCCTTTGGTTCTTCTTGTACTCCTTAAAATGTTTTTGTTTAACAGATTTTTGTCTTTCCTTTCAGCTATTTTGTAACTTGTGATGTCAAAGGTCACGTTAAATTCTATGATGGCCAGCTGCAGCTTGTGAACTGGTACAGTCACTTTAAACTGGGGCCCATCCAATCCATTTCCTTCTCAAAAAGCCCTCCCAGACCTTCCAGCAACAACTCAAACTACTCCAGTTCATGCACTATAAATAGTCAACCGTTTATCATCAGGTGAGAGTCCTTCAGTGATAGATCTAATGATTGATGAATACTGTTGAGATGTTCAACTAGTAGTCAGCAGATTTTCTTTGTGGTGCTTTGGCTTGACAAAAATGGATTTTAAATCCTAAATCTAGTTGTGTGAAATGGTCAATGCCCTCGATTCAAGTGTCAATATACAATACACTGGGTGGGTGAGGGCTGCAGATCTTTACATTGGTTATCCTGATGCAGAATCAAACATGGCCATCACAGACAAGGGCAAGGAGTGCTCTCCCTGCTAGTTCATGATGGTCTCCCTTGCCTGCAACCTGAAATAGAGCTTCCTTATATTATACAGAGCTTTCAGACTCTTTTGGCAGCAGTTTTCTGATGTTCTCCAGGGGCCTGTGAGGCTTAGACAGACTCCTCTGAAAAGCAGAGTTCTGCCACAGGGAATAGGTATTTTCCCTAGTGGTCTCCCCTGTCTGAATCCTTCTCCTGACTAATTGCTGCAGTTTCCTGGCATTGGCAGCCCTTCTGGGAAGCAAGAAGTGGTAGAAAAGCAAAGGGAAGGGTGAAAAGATGCTCCTCCCATCATCAGATGTAAGGATGGAAATATCAACTAGCAATTTCTACAGACCATTTGCCTATCCAGATTATAGCAGCCTCCTTTGCTAAGCAGATATACACCTCCCCCCCACCTAGGGATGCAAAATCCTATTTAATTAATTAATTAACCAGTTAAACATTAATCAGTTAACCGATTAAATAGGGGTGGGTGGACTGTGACGGTTCTTCCGGCTGTGGGCAGGGGCCACTGCAGCCTGGTTGCTTCTGGCCCTGTGCTGGTCTGCCAGCTCCCAGTCATGCGTGGAGCTGGAAGTGGCAGCCCCGTGTGGGGCAGCAGAGCTGCTGCTGCCTCTGGGAGCTGCTGCAGCTTTAGGGCTGCTTCTGTGTGGGGCTGCCATTTCCAGTCCCACGTGGGACTGCTGGCTGGGAGGCAGCATCCCTGTGCAGAGGTCTGGCAGGTACCAGTTAACCATTACCCGGTGAGCATCGCCCATAAAGAGTGATGCTTACTAGGTAACTGGTTACCAGTTAACATCTCTACCCTCCCTACCAGCACTGGCAAACCAGGCTTCCCCTCAGGACAAATGACTGACAGGCCCTTCGTCCCCACAGAGGTAGTCAGAGCAGGCTTACAAATGCTGGAGAGAGGAGGTGTAGTTTAACTAAGCAAAAGACTGAGGCCTTCAAACCAGGGTTCCTAATGTCAGCTGTTTTTCAAAACCCATTTATGGTCTTAGCTTGCTAAATAGTTCCCGACTCCACAAAGAGTCCCTGTTTTTATCAGTGAGTGATTCGTGTGCAGTACTGTAAAAGGTGGCAGAACTGAGCTCTGAGAGGACTTCAGGATTTGACACTTTCATTGGGGCCAATCTCTCAAATTGCAGAAAGGCTGATAACCATTTCCCGGTAAGAGTTCAGTAATATACATGCACGGTCGGTTCTTTAGTTTTTATATCTTTGCTTATATACGTGTAGTGACTGAAATCTGACTGCTTTAAAGACATGGCTAAATGAACGGATGTGCAGTCATTCGTTCCGTTGTTTTGGAGAGCAGTCATTCACTAGTCTGCTGTTCAGTTGGGAGGGAAAAGAGTCCATCTGCCTGATTCATCAAATTGTCTGTTTCTTCATGATAAACAGGAATTTTATTCTCTCAACGCGGGATGCAACAGTGCTTCACTTTACAGCAAAGGGGTCAAAACTGGACAAATTAATGGAGGAGGCCAAAGAAGCTGTTAATGCCATTGCTTGCCACCCTAGCCAGCCTCTCATTGCCATAGGAAGTCATTGTGGGCTGCTAAAGGTGTGGGACTATATGCAGACAAAGTACCTCTATAGCCGAATCTTTATGGAGGCCAGTATCCAGTGCCTCGCCTATGACCCTAAAGGTATTTTTATCTTAAGATCTTACTGAACATCAAGCATCAGGTTTCCTGAGATGAGTGATCTGTAGAATAATTCTTCTCTGGTGTGTATTATAGGTACTTTTCTGGTGGCTGGTTTTACTGATGGAAGCGTTTACATCCTTGATTCTATTTCATTGGAAGATGATTGTAAAGAGTTCAAGTATTCAAGAGGCCCAGTAACTCATATAAGCTTCTCTCATGATTCCCAGTATTTTGCAACTGCTGTAAGTTTCTCTTTCAAGATATGTATATTCTTCTCGTGGGTCTGGAACTTACAGGCTTTGCCAAGATGTCATCCTGAAAAGAGACCAGGCAGAATCCTCTCCACTGAGGGCCTATGACTCTAGAATGCTCTCCCTCTATTAAAGTTGTTCTACTTTGAAGAGTGACTTTGTAAAAACGGCACTGTGCTCCTTAGTGTACTTACTGCCTGCCTGTGCCTAGAGCCCCACATGCTGATTCTAGTGACAGAGTGATATGGATTCTGGTGGCTTATGTGTCTGTAGTGGAGCAGCTGCTCTACTCTGGTTTGAAAGGGGTTAAAATAGTGCCAACCCCTGCATAGGGCCCCAGCCAACCAAGAAAAGGCTTAATGAGAGCTAATCAACTTCAGGCCTGAAAGCAGGCAATCAGAGCTAGCTTAATAAAGGGCTGCAAGGTACAGAGGAGCTGAGCCTCTCCCTGGAGGGCAAGAGAGAAAAACTAGCTGCTTAGAACAGGGTCAGGGTAGCAAGAGGGAGCTCCCAGCTGGTTGGGCCCTTGATACAAAGGTACTGGGGCTTTACAGGGAAGTGGCCCAGGGAAATGGATAGAAGGGGTTACAGCATATGTAGGGTGTGGATGCTGCCTCCAGGGTTCCTTGGTGGGGACCTGGAGTAGTACTGTATCCAAGTCTCTCTTCTCCTCTCCTCTCTTGCCCTGAACTTGCCTCTGAGGAGCATGGCTGACCCAGACAGGAGGTTGCCCCTGAGGTAAGGGGCTAGACTGAGCTGCAGTTGGCCTCTGAAGCAGGTGCAAGCACTGAGGACTGCTGGTTCCCTTAGAAGAGGGGAGAACAGAGTTGGGGCATAGCCAGAAAGACATGCCCTGAAGAGGATACCATGGTCCAGGACCAGTGTGGGCCCAGATCCTAAACTATGTGGAGACAGCGGAACAGATAACAGGCAAGACACCATCTGAAGAGGTTTCATGGGAACTCAACTGAGCTAATTGGCTGGACAACCAGCAATAGGTACCACAGTGGTGAGTCAGCCCGTTTACGTGTGGTGGAGCAAAAGGACATCTGGTCCTCCCTTGGTAAGGGGAAGAGTGAGGACTAAGGGAAGCCATGCCAATTTGGGAGACTAGAAATACTGAGGATGGAGATATAAAAATGGACTATTATTGGAGGGCCTGTGTGATCCAGCTTGCAGACTAGTGGTGGTGTCTGCATTCTCCACCAATTGCTATGGGGGACTCACCATCATGGTGCCTCCTTCTGGTCATTCTGGAATGAGCTCAGTTCAGTTTCCGTTCAGACTCTTTGGTATCTTGTCTATCATCACTCTGTGGTCTCCACCTTCTTTGGACCCACATCGCTCCCAGACCACGGCATCCTCTGTAGGATATGGCTGTCTGGCTGTGCCCCAACTTCATTCTTCCCCATTCTGGGGGGAACCAGCAGTTCTCAGTACTTGCACCTGCCTCAATAGCCGACTGCAGCTGAGTACAGCCCTTCACTCGGGCAAACTGCAGTCAGGTTCAGCCATGCTCCTGCGAGGCAAGTATGGTGCAAGGGGGAGGGGACAAACTCAGGCCTCTCCATTACTCCAGGTCCTTACTAAGGAACCCTTGACGTGGCAGCCACACCCTGCATCTCCTGCAACCCCATCTATCCATTTCCTTGGACCAGTTCCCGATGACCTGCTCCTTTGTATCGGGGCCCTAGTCAGCCCTGGCCCATACTGTTTGCTTCCCTCACCCTGCCCAGCACTGTTTTAAGCAGCTAGTCCTTCTGTCTTGCCCTCCAGGGGGAGACTCAACTCATCTGTTCTCTACAGCCTTTCTTATACTGCCCAAGCTCTCTTTGGCTGTTTTCAAGCATCCACTTGATTATCTCTGATTAAACCCTTTCCTGGCCACCTGGGTCTCTGCACAGCCTCTCTGGATTGTTTTAAGCCCTTCTATACCAGAGTAAGGCAGCTGCCCCACTACAATATCATCAAAAGAATTGTGAACTCATCTTCATATTTTGGTGCACAGAGGTAACAGGCTGCATTTGAAGGCAATGTGGTTGCATTTGGAGTGTAGAATCTTAACTATTGATTGACTCTCATGTCCCATGGGAGTTGAGAGTAAAAGAAAAATATCTTTTTGTTTGTAACCTGATCACATTTTCTCTAGACTCAGAGACAATCAATATGAGGTTTCATGATGCCATTTTTACATTCCCTTTCCAGAGAAGAAGCACACTCTAGTATACCCCTGAGGTTGGTCTGTGGCTTCCTTTCAAGCAGGGCTGAAGAGTTGTTCATTATTATTTTAATGTTTGTTTGGTTCTGTTCTGATCCTTTTCCCCAAATCAGGCATGATGTTGTTGTTGTCATTCTATTTACCTCATTTTCCTTGTGGCTTATTCAGCACATAGCTAGAAATGCATGTAGGCCAGAGTAATGAGCTAGGAATTCCCCTGAGAGCTAGGGGAACACAATAGAAATGCAGGCTGAAGATAAAATAGAATATTTGTATTATTATTTTTAGGATGAAAAATATTCAGTGACTGTTTACAGAAGAATTCTGAAAAATGGAGAGAGAACCTGGGAACATCTCGCAGGGGTTCACTCGCATTATAAAGCAATTCGAAATATAATATTTGGCGTTGATTTAGACAGTGATCAACCAAGACTCTTAAGCCTTGGGGAGGACAGGTTGTTGGTAAGTCTGCCTAAGAACATGTGAGGCTGTAGAGTTTACTGGTTAGAGCGGGGACTTAGTGGAGGGACTCCTGAGTCCCATTCCCAGTTCTGACTCAACTTACTGTTTGTCTTTGGGTAAGTTACTTGAGCTCCTGTGGGTACTCATCTACAGCCTGAACATGTCCAGGGGCCATTGAAGGTGCTTAACTTCACATATAAAACCCTGTGTGTCTTAGGCCCTAGTTGTATGAGACACAACTCTGCATCCCACAATTTGTACTGTGCCCCAGTCACTGGTTGTCCGTGGGTTTGTCCCTTTGTATTTGTTGAGCTCGCAGCTGGGCATTCTCAGTGAAGGGCCCCTAATTTTGCCACCTGATCTCTCTCTTACCCAGATAGACTCTCACTTTGAGCTTCTCCTCTATATTGCAAGACCTGTTCATTTACTTGGATTAAAAAATTCCCCCTTCCCTCCTGCCGTGCTTCATACTAGTTGCCTTTATGGCAGTGCAGTTTCAGTAGGGCAAGGTCCCCAAGCTGCAGAGCAGCAGAGAGTACAATGGATCCAATCTGTTCTTGCACCCCTCTGTGTGGGAGGCAATGACCAGCCAATGCATGAAGCAGCGGCTACACCAGCCCAGGCTTCCAAAGGCTACTGGGCAGGAACAATGTGCCTGTAATGTGTAGGGGGCCATGTACTTCTGCATAGACTCCCCACATTCTACTCACATAGCACCTCCTCCACCGCCAATGAACTAACACCAATTCCACTGCAATCGGGCCAGTGCACGCTGGTGTGGCGCTCCAGCAAGAAGCTGGCTAGTTGGGTGGAACACTCAGCTGCAGTGGGAGGTCGGGGTACCCCTAGCTTCCTGCAGGCTGCCATGCTCAGCAGCAGATGTCCCAGCAGGTTAAGGGATCGGCTGGGGTGTGCCCCCTGAACTGTTCCAGTCCTGAGCCATGTTCGCCCCCACCGCCGCCATTTCAGGGGCTAGGGGGGCTGTAGCCGCACATACGAGGTACCTGTTGTTTTTCCTGCTTCCTGTTTCCTCTAACTAGGGAGTGCAAGGGAAAATCAAAGCCTGCTATATTCCTCCTCTGCCCCTGCCTCGGCAGCTGGGAGTGAGAGGAAGCTCCCTAGTCAGAGGAAGTGTGTGGTTGCAGGCCCCTCATCTCCCGAAATAGCACCCTTGCTCTTCCCAGCACTCACCCAACACACAACCAGCTCTCTGCCCTGAATCGTGCATCCCCGTATCCCTCTGCTCTGAGCCCCCACGCACTTGTAGCCCCCTGCCCCGATTCCCCACTTCCTGACCACCTACCCCGTTACCCCGATATCTCCACCCCATTCCAATCCCCTGCCTGAGTCCCTCATACACTCCAACCCTGACTCCTGGACCCCCATTCCCTGCCCTAACTTCTGCACTCCCTGGTACACCCCAGCCTTCTGCCCTGCACCCTCCGCACTCCACTCCACACTATACAACAGCACTTGGAAGAAATGTATGTATTGCAAACCTTCACCCCTGCCCTAAGGTCAGGTTGTGATAGGACAGTAGCTGCAAGAAATTTAAGTTACTTTCACCCCTGGTTATAATCCATGTGATTTTTTTTTAAATAATTATGGACACATGAGTAGAGGTTTCAATAGTAATATTTTATAAACTGCAAAAAAATCTCCTTCCTTGCTGTGCAGGGCTGTTGGGGTGTGAATTAATTAGCATTTGTCAAGCACATTCAAATCACTAGTGTCAAGCAAAGGGTGGTAGGGAGCACTAGACTACTCTGAATGCTGACAAGTTTGTGCAGCTGTTTCACATGGATCTTGTTTATTATGTTCTCATCAGGTGGAGTATGATCTAGGCAGCAGCAGTAAAGATAACCTGGCAATTCTGCGAAGAGACCGCATTGAACAGAGTGCCGTCCCATTGTGTTTGGCCTGGTACCCTCCCTTCACTCCAGAAGCTTTTATTCTCACAGCCAATAATAAGTACAAAATGAAGCTTTATAATGCTACAACTAAAATGTGCAGGTAACTGGGAGACTCAAATCCTAATTTACTTTCATAGGGTACGTCTACATAGCAGGGCTTTACTCGAAATAAGGGACACAAATTGAGCTATGTCAATTGCATAGCTTATTTCGAAATTGGGAGCGTCTACACAGCACTTATTTGAAAATAGAGCACTCTTCCTCCGACTTCCCTTACTCCGTTTACAGTGAGGTTTCAGGAGTCCGAGTAAGAAGTCCTCCAGCTTGACAGTATGTCAATATTATTTCAAAATAACTGCCTGCTGTGTAGATACGGACTAAGTTATTTTGTAACTAGCCATTTTAGCCCATCATAAGACTGGATTTTCAGGTCTCTCCTCCACGTCGGTCTTCTCAACCTGAGCCTCCGGTCTCTCGCTCCATGTCTCTTTCTCTCTCTCCTCCTCCTAGTGCCTCCCCACCCACCTAAGCTCTCCTCCGCCTTCTGCCTCTTTTGCCATCTCTCTCTTTCTCGTCTCCCCACTCTTGTCTCTTAGTCTCACTCTGCTCTCCTCTGCCTCCATCGGGGATGCACACTCATCCAGGCCCTGCCCCCGGGGTATGTATGTCACTGCCCCACCCCCCTTTGCCTCCCACCGTGGTGCTCGGCTGACTTCTACGCCACTCAACCGGGCGACCGCGTGGGAGCAAGCGGCACAAACGGCCTCTCTCTTCTCCTCCTACTGCCTCACCCTCTCTCTCTCAGCTCTCTTCCACCTCCTGAGTCTCTCTCCGTCTCTTTCTTTCTTTTCTCCCCCTCCCACCTGTCACTCTGTGTTTCTCTTCTCTTCCTCCTGCTGCATCTTTCTCACTCTCTTTCTCGCTGTCCTCTGCCTCCTCCGTTCTCCTCTGTGTCTGCTCCACTTTTCTCCTTTTGAATCCGGCGCCCTTTCCTGACGTCGGAGACCCATGCTTGTCCAGGCCCCGCCTTCTGGCTGTTCCCTTTGGGCAGTGCTGTTGCCTCCTGCTGTGGTGCTCGACTGACTTCTGCGCCGCTCAGCTGGGCTGCTGCGCAGGAGCAAGCAGCCATTTGGGCTCCATGCTCCTCATGCAGCACCCTAATGCTGCATGGGGAGCGTGGAGCCCAAATGGCCACTTGTGCTACTTGCTCCTGCACGGCGGCCTGGCTGAGCGGCGCAGAAGTCAGCCGAGCACCACGGCAGGAGGCAACAATGCCGCCCAGAGGGAACGGCCAGTGTTTCAGCATTACAAAGTCACAGACATTGGGCTACTATATTTCGTAATGTTGCTATGTAGACATGCCCATAGTGAGTCAAACGGTGCTCCATTTTCTCCCCAATCTTTCTGTGGGCACACATGGTCAGCGGACACAACTGAAGAGTTTGACCTAATGAACAGGGATGCAGAGTCAGAGCTGGTAATGAAGCTCCCAGTCCTGAGTGCCTGGGTTCTGTGTCAAACCACTGGACCCAAAGTTATTTACAAAAAGACGGGAGAAACACTAACTGTGATAAGAGTCCTGCATAGCTCCACTGATTACATCTGTAAAGCTGCCTGTGTATCCTTGCTTCCACTATGCTAACTACCAAATGTTGGCCCAGGTTTTCCCTAGTTATAACAGGAATCTTGCCCTGGCCAGCCAATCTAACTAGCAGACTTTTAAACACAAGGGACCCCTGTATTGATTTAAGATAAAAAAATTTGAAGCCAGCGTCCAGTCCAGGTCCTCTCTCTGCTCTTCAAGCCACTGACGGGCCCAGCATTTCACTAACGCTGCCCAAATATCTTTTATTAGAAGGTGAAATGCTCCAGGTCTGAATGGAGCACATCAAATATCTAGAGCTAGATTTTGTAGGGTAGGTGTAAGAGAACGGGATTCAGCTCTTAGTTCCTCTCTTGAAAGTCTCATGTGGAAATGAATGATTCCTGTGTAACAAAGATAATGGAATGGAAACTAGTGCTCTCATGGAGGACATGCTTTCTATCCTTCAAGGATGTTAGTGACTGAATTAACTGCAGTGTTTACAGAGATGATCAAAGAGAGTGGTTCTTTAAAAGCTCCTTTTTCTGGCTTGCCCTGAACATTAACCCTCTGAGATTATTTAATGACATTTAATCATTGCCAGAGCCTAAAGCTTTGAATGTGTTGGAAGCTGAACAAGTTTGTTCTTCAATCAAAAGTGCATTCCCAACGGAAAGCCAATATTGTGGGAAGCCTGGCAGTGTCAATGAAGGCAATGGAAACTAAACTTGCCTCTCTCCCAATGATGACCCTTCCAAGGAGAAAGACAGGACAATTGGCATATAAAATTTTGGTCTCTAGAGTTTGTCATCTTGGCAACTTTACCAGCACTAGCTTCACACTCCTATACGCACGTGCAATCCCATACTTGTATAAAGCAATATTTGTATGAAAAAATGGGCAAGATCAATGGAATAAATGATAATGTTGTTTTCCTTTAGAAAGTCACTTCTGGGACCAACCTATGGGTCACCTCTTGAGAAGATACAAATCCTTCCAGCAACAAACAGTCAGGATCCACAAAAAAGATATCTGGCCTATATTACAAAAGATAAGGTACAGAATCCCTATGTTTATATCGGATATGCTTTTTGAATTGTTTTGCATAACACTGTAAACAACCTTACATGGAGTTACCCTTAGGTACAAGTGGCATTCATACTTTGTACACTTATTTTGGAATAAGCTATTTTGAAATAGTGCGTCTACACAGCAACTGCCCATCAAAATAGTGCATCCACACTCATTGGATCCTGAATCGTATTTAAGGCCACCAAGAAGCACTTCAGGCAGGGCATCAAGGCTATGTGAGGCTCATGCTTAAAGGGGCCCTCCTGTACAGTTGTATATCAGCTCTTCTCCTTTGCCTCCCTCCTGGAGGGACAGCAAAGCCTTTTCACTGAGTGCTCTGATTATCCTTGTGGATACCACAGCACTTCTGCCGTGGAGCTGGAGCTGTCTCCGATCAATTGATGGCTCTTACGTCTCATGCAGCACTTCCTGGTTCCATTTCTGCTGGCTGCCCTTGTGGCTCTACAGAAGGAGGACCCCCCCTGCTCATTGCAGAGCACCTCCTCTCTCTCTCTCTCCACACGCTGCTCATGCACCCACCATCTCCTGCATACCATACACCACCGCTTCTGATGACAGGACACCAGTTGCAGCTGGTGGGGCCGGGTTGTTATGGAGCGCTGGGATGACTATCAGTGGCTCCAGAATTTCCACATGTGGAAGGACAACTTTCTGGAGCTGTGTGAGTGGCTCACTCCTGCCCTCCAGTGATGGGACACCCACATGTGACCCACCATCCCCGTCAAGAAGCAGGTTGCTATCACTATCTGGAAGCTTGCCACATAGGACAGCTATTGATTCGTCAGGAACCACTTCACCATAGGGAGATCAACCATTGAGGCCATGTTCATGCAGGTATGGCACTCTTGGGCTATTGTCTTGGGGGGAGGGGGGGGCAATGAACTGCTGGAATGGGGTATCCTAGGGAAAGTGGGGTGGTTGTGGAAGCCCCCTTCCCTGGAAGGTCTTTCAGTCCTGCTTTCACAAAGCCCTGCCCGGGGATGGGGTAAATAGGGGTTACTCCTGTTGGGAACCTCTTGAGGGTTCTGGAAAACCTGTGATTCTTTGTCTCCTTCTACAGGTGGTGAGGGCCATCAACACCATCTTGCTGCTCAGGGTCATCACCCTGGACAATGTGGATCCCATCGTTGCTGGCATTGCCACCAGGGGCTTCCTCAACTTGTGGGAAGCTATAGACGGTACCATATCCCCATCCAGGGCTCTGACTACCAGGCATCCTAATTCATCAATCAGAAGGGATACTTTTTGATGGTCCTACAGGCCCTGGTGAACCACCACGGCCAGTTCATACATCCGCACTGGTGGATCAGAGGAGGTGCACGACGCCTACATCTTCAGGAACTCCAGCCTGTTCCAGAGGCTGCACGCTGGCACTTTTTTCCCCGACTGCACCATCGGGATCAGGGACATGGACATGCCGATGTGCATTCTAGGGGATGCGGCCTACCCTTTGCTCCCCTGGCCGATGAAACCCTACATGGAACACCTTGACCAAAGCAAGGAACACTTCAGTGGCAGGCTCAGCAGGGCCCACATCAAGAGCCTTCAGCCGTTTGAAGAAAGGTTCCATTGCCTCCTCACCCGGCTGGGCCTGAGTGACTAGAACGTCCCCCAAGTGGTGGCTGTGTGCTGTGTCCTCCACAACCTTTGTTAACATAAGGGGGCCAGTGTTCCCACACGGATGGGAGGGGGGCAGAGGGCGAGCGGCTTACCAGTGCCTTTGAGCAGTTGCGCATGGCTGCCATCTGGCAGGCTCATTGGGAGCTACATGCATCCAGGAGGCCCTGAGAGAGAGTTTCAGCCAGGGCCTGAAGGAGCCTCTGTAGTGGCCCAGCATACCTTTCCTCCTCCACCCCTCCATTCCCTCTCCTGCGGCCACAAAAAACACACTTTTTGTTCTGAAATAATAAACTGGTTTTGTTTAATTGGGGTAAATGTAACAGGGAAGAGATTGGGGAAAGAACCTGAGAGAGGGGGAGGAAGATGGAAGGGGGAAGAGGAGGGAGGAAGAGAAGCTCGGGTATCGGGATGGGGCTGGGACTGGCACCTGCCTCGGGTGGTCCCACTGTTTCTAGTGTGGGGCGCTGAGTGGTCACAAAGGGGCTAGAGGGAGAAGACGGGGGTGGGAGGTAGGAACGGCCACCAGGCAGTCGAGGGTAGTGGTGAAAGTCGCACACGTGCTCCAGCCCTTCTTCAGCAGCTCCTGCCAAGTGTTTTGGCACAGCTCCAGGTCTGCGGTCCAGGGGACACTGCAGGGCATGCAGGCAGGCGATGTGCTCCCGCTGCAGGTCTTCCTAGGCTCACCGTCACCTGCAGGTCATGTGGGGTAGGGAGGATGGTATGGGAGATGTGCCCACTTGCAGCTGGCCCAGCTATGGAGAACAAAGAGAAGGGCAGTCACCTAGGAGATGTTGTGCATGAAGCCTAGCCCTCATCTGTAGAATAGTTAGTCTTTAAAGTGAAAACAATTTTTTTCTTGTTAGTCTTTAAAAGTGCTACATAGTTCTGTCTTTTGTTTTAGTCCTCATCTGTGAGCCGATACTGAAAGGTCTCGGGTCACATGAAGGGGATGTGTTTCCAGCAAGACCACGTAAGGCCTGGACATTGAGCCCTTTCCTGCAGGGACACACATATCCCAGGGGCAATCCTCACTACTCCCACGTCCCAGGGACAAGCAGGCATGGGAATGCGCTGGTAAGGCCAGGAGCCTGTGGGCGATGATGGGGTGGCTCAGCTTCACTCTGTGCTACGTACACAGCGGGTCTGGCAGTGGCGATGTTCCGCAGAGAGAGAGGACCTGTATCCCTGCTCCTGGACAAGAGGGAGTAGGGTGTTGAGGGAGGTGTGCCTAAGTGGCAAATGCTGTTTGCTGGGGAGGGTGTTCCTGAGGTCCCCTCCACTTTTTTCCCCTCCCAGCAGGCTCCCCTACGAGAGGCTCAGTCTCCTCCGCCATGCTGCACTATCCCCTGGAGCGGATGCTGCCCTGAGACTGTGGGCATGCCCGTGTGCCATGTGTGGCACTGCTTGCTGTGTGGGTGTGTCTCCATGTCCCCAGCCTCCTTTATAGTAGTGGCTTGTGATGGGATGGTGTGAGCAAGAGCACATGGGTCCTCTGTTGCAGCCTCCTGGGGCTGTGTCCCCCAGACTGGTGCTCCATATGCACAGGCTGCTGTGCGATCCCCAGGCTGAGACGGCCAAGTGAGGGGTATGCAGCAGCCCCTCACTGCCTGCCATCTCCACCCATGTATGTCTCGTGAAAGTGGGCCTTCCCCAGCTTTGGATGAAGCCTAGGAGACCCCCTGGGAGGGGGGTACCAGCTCCAGGGTGAGCATGACCTTCTCTCTGGTGGGCATCAAGATGGTGCTGGCTTCATTCAGCTCCTCCACCTCCATACCGGCTCTGCCTCCTGGGAAGGCAACAACGGGCAACTCCAGCCCAGAGTCCACCATGGGGGACAGGAACGGACTGAACACCCTCCTTAGGATGTGGTAGAGCTGGTCATAAGGGCAGACCTGTGGTACCGCTCTAGAGCAGGAGCTGCACTCCTGGCCTTGGCATAGGTCTGCCTGAGCTCCTTGATCTCCATGTGCACATGCTCCTGCATGTGCATGTGGCCCGGGCTATTGGCCATTCAGCCATAGACCTCCACATTCCTGTACCTGGCATGGAGAGCCTGGTGGTTTGCCTTCTCTCCCCAGTCCTCAATGAGGTCCAGGATCTCTGCACCAGACAAGGAAGGTGCGCGTACCTCTTTTGTCCCTGGGCAGGGTCCTAGGAGCTCAGATGCAGCACAGAAGTCGCTCATGGCAGCCGGGACAGCTGGGATGGCTGCTGCTTTGTGGAACAGGGCTGTCAAGGCCTGCATTGTGCCACAAGCCCTTTCCCCTGTGGCTGCAGCTTTAAGGGCTGCAGGGGAGGAGGAACTCTAGAGTAGTGATGAGTGTAGCCAAAGTGACCAGCAAGGCACCTGTGGGAAGCCCTGGAGGCCCCTTATTTCAAAATAACTCCAGCTGCCCTGTCTACACATGCCCTATTTCAAAATAGCTATTTTGAAATAGGCATTATTCCTCATAAAATGAGGGTTACAGAATTTGAAAAAAAAAGCCCATCATTTCAAAATAAATAATGGGTTTGCTGTGTAGATGTTCACTTTGTTATTTTGAGATAACGCTAGTGATTTTGAAATAATGCTGCTGTGTAGGTGTGCCCCAAAGGAACTTAAGTACAGCTGTACTGGGTCAGACCAAAAGTCCATCCAACCCAATATCCTGTCTTCTGACAGTGGCCAATGCTAGGTGCCCTAGAGGGAATGAACACGACAGGGAATCATCAAGTGATCTGTCACTCGTTCCCAACCTATGACAAACTGAGGCTAGAGACATCATTTCTATTTATCCTAGCTAATAGCCATTGATGAATCCATCCTCCATGAATTTATCTAGCTCTTTTCTGAACCCTGGTATAGTCTTAGTCTTTATAACATCCTCTGTCAGGGAATTCCACAGGTTGAATGTGTCTTGTGTTAAAATGCTTCCTTTTGTTTGTTGTAAATCTGCTGCCCTTTTAATTTTATTTGCTGACTTTTAGTACTTATGCTAGGAGAAGGGAGAAAGACACCGTGTATTTAAAGGAAGGCAGTGTCACCAAGTGGATAGAGCCCTAGACTAGAACAAGGGGGTGCTGTATTCTATCACTGGCTGTGCAATAGCCTTGCTGGGTAAGCTTGGACAAATCACTTCCCACCTCTGTACCTCAATTTCCCCATCATTAAAATAAGGCTAAGGATACTGATCTCCACTGGAAAGCATTTTGAGATCTACCAATGACAAGTGCTATTAAGATCTAGGTATTATTCTTTTATAGTGTTTAACAGATCTATAGTGTTCCTTAGTGTATCCTCTACGTGTGTGTATAATAGTGAAACCTGCCCTCGGCAACTATCCAGCAAAAGAGAAAATATCTATCTCTGGAATACTTTAAAGTGCTTGCTTAGGACAAAAGTTTGCCTGTTGTAAATGTAGGTCTTTCACCATAGATAAAGTCATGGAAGGTTCTGAATTTCAGGTAATCTAGTCCTTCATGTATTCAGCAAGACAAGTGAAAAGAGCGTAGAAGTCAGAAGTGGGACTATTGGAAGCAATTAAAGAAAAAATGTGGGTTTGGGCAAGACCAGAGGTATTGGAAGTTGAGGATTTGGGAGTAGGAGATGAGGGGATTAGGAAGTGGGAATTGTGGAGAGGACTTGTTTAGCTTCTTTGATGAATTTCACTTGGGAGACATTTATACTGTTTTTTCTATGCACCATTCAGTCACCATTTTAAAATTCATTATTTCCCCATGAATACCACAGTATTTCTCTATACTTTGAATAGGCAATAACTACGGTGTTGAATTTTGATAACCATCCTCCTCCCCATGTATGAACACTACTTGTCTGTAAGTGAAGAAGGAGTTAACCTCAGCTTAACATCCCCCTCCTGCACACAGGTCCTCAAGGGAGGGGCTATAAAAGTTGATCTTGGCTGCGTGAGTGCCTATAGGATGGGCTGGCTTCAAGCCCAGAGGTTACAACGCTGGACTAAACGTGGAGTCTGCTGTTTCCTTTTCTGCTTGTGTTCTGGATTTTTTGTTGTGTGAAAGCTGCCATTGGGGCCAGCATTGCTTGTGTTCCAAAACTCTGGTTCATGGAACAATGTGGTAAAACTTCAGATTTACATGTTGATGGGTCCTTCCTTAGTCAGCCATTTCAGCCACACTGGAATATTTCTGGGGTAAATCTTGTCCAGTTTCATTAGAATTGAGGTTTCTGTGCACTGTAGAACTGTGTGTATTTCCACTGCATGTGGATGGACAGAATCTGAGAGCCCCATCCAGAAAATGCAGATTCAGGACCCAGTTCCATGAACTCCTGAGTCTCAGTACTGCAGGATTATGTTTAGAGAAGGCTGAGAGTTGATTCTTGTCACTACAGAACCTTCCAGAGTGGACAGCTAAGGTTCTAGACCAGAAGTGGCCAACCCATTACAGATGAAGAGCCAAAATAGAGATGGATACAGCGCAAAGAGCTGAGGGGAAAAAAGTTGTTGAGGGGAAAAAAAAAAAGCCCTACCGTGTTTGGTTGAGCAAAAAAAAAAAAAAAAAACCAAAACAGTTTGCCCTTTTAAGTGCAGAGCAGGCATTGCCCTTTTAAGGTGGCCATGTTGAATGTGGTCATTTTAAAGTCTGCACGGAATGCTGTGACTCCGACTCTGTCTCTTTCAGACAGAAACATGCTGCCCCTTTAAGAGCGGCGAGCCACAGGTGCAGGAGCCGCAATTTTTTCTTTGAAGAGCTGCATGCAGCTCACGAGCCTCGGGTTGGCCAGCCCCTGTTCTAGACAGCCTACATGATGGAAGAATTTACTACTTGGTGTCACAGAGGTCATAGAGCATAAGGCTAGAATGACTCACCAGATCTGATAGTTTCACCTCCAATAGGCCACAGGCTGCCAACACTGTTTAATAATAAAGCCACTGAATAGAATTTGACTAATCAAAGTTACTCTTTTTCTTGGTAGGTTGGCCTGCAGATTTTGCCCATTGATGGTAACCCCCACAAGTCCTTGGCTTTCATTTGCCATCCAGGAGGAGTCTCCAACCTTGCTAGTTCCTATGATGGATGTCATGTCTTTACAGCAGGGGGTAATGACCGCATCGTGATGAAATGGGAACTTAATATAAAGTGAGTAAACAACAGGGAAAAGCAGAGCATGCTGTTCTCACTGATAAGTGCTCTGTCCCTTTACACAACAGTGACCAACATAGCTAAAGCATGTGTCCTGTGACAAAGAACATATGTTTATATAGGGTCTTTCTTCACAAAGGATCTCATTTTGCTTCAGAAGGGCGTAATACTGAAGCCCCTAAAACTCAAGCAAGTAAGAAGCATTAATATCGGTACCCTGCTTCAAGCATGGTTCTAATGCCTTCCTATATAGCACTGACTCTTGCATTTCAGTAGATTCTGCTTCATTTAAAATTTTATCTGATCCACTGTTGGTTTGCAGAAGGGCTGCTGTTGACAAAGAGAGGGCTAAATCTTCACATGTGCTCCAGACCCACAATTGGAACCAAATTTTCAGAAAGGCTCAGCTCCTGTTTAGAGAGTTGGGCAGATTGTATTCTCAGATGGGAGTCACTAGAGATGCTGAACTCTTCTGAAATTCTGGTTCCAAAAGTCCAATTTCCTACCATGCCACGCGAGCAGGTTGGCAACTGAATGCTTCCCTGGATAGCTGGGGTGCTCACATGAACGATTATAGCACTCAGGGAAGATTGGTTCCTTCACAATCAGCTCTACGCAGCAAGGTTCTAGAGCTCCGGGCAGTCAGAAAAGCCTGTGAGTATTTTCTTCCCCTAATTCAAAGCAAGTTCCTGAGGATACTCATGGACAACACAACTTGCATGTTTTATATAAATCAGCCAGGTGGGGCCACCACAGCAGATGGGGCCAGGTCATACCAAAGAGGCCACAGCATTTTGGCAGTGGTGCATTCACTATCAAGTGACCATATCAGCAGCATACCTCCCAGGCAAGAAAAATGTCACCGCGGACCACCTGAGCCAAGTATTCCGTCAGAAATATATAGGACTCACAAGTCCTACATGCCATCTTCCAGAAGAGGGGTTTTGCAGACATAGACTTTTGTCACATTTCTCAACATGAAATGCCCTGAGTACTGTTCCAGAAAAGGCTTGGGCAAGAACCCCATGGAAAACACTATGCTGATCAGTTGGACTCACAATCTTCTCTGTGCTTTCCTGCTTCTTCCACTCCTCAACAAGGTTATACAGAAAATAAAACAGGACAGGACCAGAGTCATTCTGATAGTGCTGGCATAGCCAAGGCAGACCTGGTTTCCTTATCTGTCACAGATGTCAACTGCTCCTCCGATTCATCTTCTGCAGTGGCCAGACCTACTGTCTCAGTACCAAGGTCGTGTTCTTTATCCTCACGTTCACAGGCTCCATCTTAAGGCCTGGCTTCTCCAGGGTTGACTCTGCATGACCTCACCTTTTTGGAGTAAGTTCGTATTCTAATCATGAACTACCATAAAGAGAGTGCGAGAAAGACCTATGCTAAAAAACGGCACTGTTTCTGCACGTAAGCCAGTCATAAAGCACTCCAATCACAGATAACACCATTGCTAACAGTGTTGGAGTACCTTCTTTCGTTAGGCAGAATCTCTCAAACATGTCAATTAAAGTCCATTTCGTGGCTATTTCTAATGAACATTGTCCCATAGATGAGCACACTATATTTTCTCTCCTAACTACTAAAGTATTCTTCAAAAGCCTTAACAACATCTTTCCTCCGGTAAAGCAGATAGTATCATCCTGGAATCTCAACCTCATCCTTAACACCCCAACTGGCTTCCCATTCGAGCAAATGACAACATGTTCTCTGTTGTTTCTTTCCATGAAAGTTGCTTTCCTTCTAGCCATCACAACAGCCGGGAGGATCAGCAAGTTAGCGGCACTCATGGCCGACCTACCATTTGCCTTTTTCCACAAAGACAAAGCGGTGCTCAGACCGCATCCAAATTTTCAAAGTGGTTTAATAGATTCACCTCAATGAATCTTTATATTCACCTGTAGAATAGTAATAGAGATGTAGCCCTGTTAGTCTGGTCTTGGTGAAACAAAAACCAGGACTATGCAGCACTTTAAAGACTAACAAGATGGTTTATTAGTGATGAGCTTTCATGGGCCAGACCCACTTCCTCAGATCAAGTTGTAGAAGAAAATTGGCATGACCATATATACCAAAGGGATACAATCAAAAAAAGTAAACATAAAATTGACAAATCAGTTTTTAGAATGGGTGTGTGTGTGTGAGGGAGGGAGGTTAGTGTCTATGAGATAATGATATTAGGGGTGATAATTGGGGGAGGTTAGTATCTATGAGATAATGATATTAGGGGTGATAACTGGGGAAGTTATCTTTGTAATGGGTAAGATAATTAGCATCTTTGTTAAGATCCTTATGCTAATTATCTTACCCATTACAAAGATAGCTTCCCCAGTTATAACCTCTAATATCATTATCTCATAGGGTATGCCTACACTACCCCGCTAGTTCGAACTAGCGGGGTAATGTAGGCATACCGCACTTGCAAATGAAGCCCGGGATTTGAATTTCCCGGGCTTCATTTGCATAAGCCGGGCGCCACCATTTTTAAATCCCGGCTGGTTCGAACCCCGTGCCGCGCGGCTACATGCGGCACGAACTAGGTAGTTCGAACTAGGCTACCTAGTTCGTGCCGCGTGTAGCCGCGCGGCACGGGGTTCGAACCAGCTGGGATTTAAAAATGGCGGCGCCCGGCTTATGCAAATGAAGCTCGGGAAATTCAAATCCCGGGCTTCATTTGCAAGTGCGGTATGCCTACATTACCCTCCTAGTTCGAACTAGGAGGGTAGTGTAGACATACCCATAGACACTAACCTCCCTCCCTCACTCCCCCTCCCGCCCCGTTCTAAAATCTGATTTCTCAATTTTAGATGTGTTCACTTTTTTTTATTGTATCCCTTTGGTATATATGGTCATGCCAATTTTCTTCCACAATTTGATCTGAGGAAGTGGATCTGGCCCACGAAAGCTTATCACCTAATAAACGATCTTGTTAGTCTTTAAAGTGCTTCATAGTCCTGTCTTTATATTTACCTGTCTTCCATCAGAAGTCTCATCTGGATGTCCACTGAAGGATCGCTTTTTACCTGGAAAGAACAAAGCAGTTTAGATGCTTCTCCAGACTGTTTATTTCCATAACAGTCCTCTCCAAGCAGGAGATTTCTAAACAGAGACTTTGAAAGTGGGTAACAAATTGTATTACAACTTGTTTCACCAATTCAGTTGTAGGCACATTCCACCAGAGCAATGGCCACTTCCACAGCCTTGCATAACGTGCCCATCATGGACATTTGTAGGGCTGCAACATGGGCTTCTACGCATACATTTACGAAACACTATGCAGTAGACACTTATGCTTCACAATACACTAAGTTTGGAGCTGCAATCCTGTCCTCCATTCAAAGGTCAGATCTGAAACCCATCCTTCCAAACACTTGAGGCACTGCTCCATAGTCACCTTCAGTGGAGCACCCTTGAAAAAGAAAAAAAAGGCTGCTCACCTTGTGCAGTAACGGATGTTCTTCAAGATGGGTGTCTCTGTGGGTGCTTCATGACCTTTCCTCCTCCTCTCTGCTTCAGAATTCTAACATCTCTCATAGTAGAGAAGGAAGTGAGGGACAGTCAATGGTGTGCACATGTCAACACGCTTGCTACGGTGCAAGCAGCGCTGCACATTTGTGCTGGCCCCCGAGGGGATACTGCTGCTAAAAGATTCCGATTATAAACACAGGGGTGCCGAGACAGCTATATTGAAACACCCACAGGGACACTCATCTTGAAGAACATTAGTTACTGCACAAAATGAGTAACCTCTCTTTTTCCTAGGCTTCTGCACTGCCTGCCAATGCCCAGACCCTGTGAAGAAGTAAACAGCCTTATGTCACATGGAAGTCAAGGGTATTCAGCAGTGTTATGTCAAGGGTATTCAGCAAAGTTTAGGGTATTCAGCAATGTTCCCTCTAATCTTTTCCATCCTTGTTCAGAATAATTTTTTCATGCACTAAGGCATGTGCTAATGTGTACCACCAATAGAAACACAGACCTACAGTGGGCACACTGTGATCCATCTGGGTGTCATTGGAATCTCTCATGAGCACCTGCACAAGTGCACAGCTTACAGGGAACACTGATACTCAGTATTTCACAGGTTCTCACCCAGGATGAATGCAAAAAGTTGATACGTTCTAGAGCCAACGCACAGGAATGGGAATCAAAAACTCAGAAATACTAATCCTGGGTTGGACACTACCTTCTCCTGTGAGCTTCAGAATATGTCTTTTCCTCTTGGTTTCTCATCTGTTTAAAAGGGGATTATCATTCTGTCCTACCTCCTTCAGAGGCTGCCATCACAATTAATGAGTGTTTCTAGAGTGACTTGAACATGAAAGGTGCTATGTAAGTGCTAAATAATTTATAAAACGTTGGCTTTAATATCACTGCCTGAGGGGCAGCAGACTGGGGTGGTCTTTATAGAGACAGGCAGTGGGATTGAGAGATTTGGGACAGGAAGTGAGTCTATAGGAGCATCTGTTTCTTATAAAATGCCCTGCAATATGAAAAACAATAGAGAAGAGCTGATATAGAATGTCCAATTTCCAAAATGGGATGGACTGGTATGGTTCAGGAAATCCCTAGTGCATTTTACAGAATGTATTTTAGAACAAACAACTCCAATGCCTTCCTCATTTGAGTAGATCAATTGCAGTGACTGGGACAGCTTGTATATACTGGTTAGGTGCTGTCCCTGATTACAAGGTTGGAACTTTCCTTTGTCAGCTTCTGGGCAAAGAGCTGTGCCAAAAGACATGGGATACCTCCTTCAAAAGCCTTTGTTCAGGGCACTTAGTAAAAATGCCAGAAAGAGAGGCCATGTTTGTTGCCATTAATGTGAGGGCTATTAATTCTGATGTGAACACAAGGTGGAGTAAGGGACTTGGGTACCACACTGCCAAGAACTCTGTAAATACCTAGCTAGATAGATGCAAAATGAAGAAAACTGCTGCACATGCTCTTAAACCAGCTTCTTATCACTTTACTGCAGCTTCTAGTATCTTCTGTCGCCACGATGTTTAATATCCCAATAACTTAATTATAAAAAAGCATAAAACTTGCAGATCACACAATGGAGAACAGCATACCAAACTGGAGATCAAAGCAGATGGCATGTTGTCATGAAGCCATAGAGATGTAGCTGATGTTATTGCAGTACCAGGCTATTGTAGTGTCTTGGGCTGTTACTTTTCTGCATCCTTACTAATATGTGGTTCTTTTGTCTCTGGTTGCCTGTGAAACTGAAATGTAAACCACAGAAGATGGAACTATAGCAGCATTTTTACACATACATTACATCTAAAATATTGTCTTCCACTGTGAAGAATAGAGCTCTGACCCGATTAACAAAACTGTGTAATTGCTCAAGTCTGGGAACTAGGAGCAAGGTTTGATTTTTCTAGGTCTTTACCAGTTCAAAGTGCTGGCCTGATGTAAATGAATCCCCACAATGTCCTTGTGAAGTAACATACTTTATAGATGGGGAAACCAAGACACTGAAAAATAAGTTGTCCTACACAGGGTATGTCTACACTACACCGTTATTTCAAAATATATAATTTTGAAATAGTTATTTCGAAATAACATGTCTACACACAAAATGCATTTCGAAATAGCTTTTTGCTATTTCAAAATAGCACAGCCACACTGAATGAACGCTGAATTGCATTTAAGGCCAGCTGGACCCAGGTCTGGCAGGACATCAGGTCAGGAGTTACTCTGTGTGGTTGCTGCCTGAGGCTATCTGAGGCCTGTGCTTAAAGAAACCCCCTCCGGATAGCCAGTTCTCAGCTTTCCCTGCTTGCTTACCTACCTCGATGAGGGACAGGAAAGCATTTTGTCTCTGCATGTTCTTGTTGCCCTCACTCGGGACACCACAGCACTCTGCAGCATCGAGCCAGAGCTGCCCCTAGGCACTCTGGTGCTTCTCTGGGACACGTTGCAGCGAGCCTGGCTGCACTTTCTGCAGGCTGCCATCCGGGAGGTCCATCGGGGGGCTGTCAGTATTCAGGAGGCCCTGCAGGAGAGCTCCCAACCTGAGGAGCACTAAGAGCCTCCCTGGACTACCCAACTGGGGGCTTGTGCCTCATTCCTCCCTCATGTCCTTCCACTTACCCCTCCCTAACCCCCCTTCCTGATGTAAAATAAAATACATGTATTTTCATGAACACAAACTCTCTTTATTTAACAAAACTGGGGAGGGGGGAATGAAACTCTTGTGAGACTGGGGAAAGGGGTTGGAGAGGGGAGGAGGAAACCTTGGAGGAGGGAGCTGGAAGGGGGAAGCAAGGAGAAGAAGGGGGAGAGGAAGCTCAGGGTTGGGGGTCTCGCCGGATCAACTTGATTTTCATGCGAACCTGCTCCTGGGTTTGCATGTGGCCTTTGATGGCCAGGCTGGCAGCTATCCTGCCATAGACAGGCACGTTCCTCCATCTAGTGCGGAGCTCATGGATGTTAGGGGCATCTTCCCCAAACCTGAATAAGGTCCATGATCTCCACCCTGGACTAGGAAGGCGCCCGCCTTCTCCGGGCCCTGGGAGGCTCTTGGAAGCTGGCAGACTGCTCCTGGGGAGCGGTGGAGGGCTGGCTGCCAGTGGCTTGTTGGCTCATGATTTGGGGCCACTGGGTTGGGGCAGTGCCTGCTGGCAGGCTTAGAGCTGGCACAGGCACTGTGGCCAGAGTGTACCCCTTTAAGGGCTCCGCAGAGTAGGGGAGGGAGAGGAGTGTTCTTGGTTGAGGCCTGAGTGGCCACCAGGGCACCCTGGGAAGGCTGAAGGCCCCGTATTTTGAAATAAGTGTCTATATAGCACTTATTTCAAAATAGCAATTTCGAAATTGGCGTTATTCCTCGTGGAACGAGGTTTACCAATTTCAAAATAAGCAATCCACTATTTTGATTTAATTTTGAAATAACGGAATGGCTGTGTAGACGCTAGGTTAGTTATTTTGAAATAACGGCTGTTATTTCTAAATAACTTTGCTTTGTAGACATACCTACAAAGACTACACACCACGACAGTGGTAGTCAGGTTTAAAATCAAGTGTTTCCTATCTCCCAGCTTTGTGTTCATTCCAGACTCTCAATAATAATTACCTACTATACTGGGCAATTATATGTAAAACACTGGGAAATCCTGGAATGGGACGTACTGTAGAAGGGCTGACTGTTCACTGAGTAGCAACTTAAAACTATACCTTTCTCTGTTTGTTCTGAGTCTTGGGTGGATTTTATATATTTATTTGTTATAAATTTCAGTGTAGTTGGCAGCAATGAGTGGGAAGAGAAACTTGGCACTTTTCCTGAAATGAGCTCTTTTCTGATCTATCTTTTTGTATTGTCATAGTGCTTTGGAGGCTACTGTTTCTCTGGGTGGTGAGGATTTGATCCCATTCTACAACCTTTTGGATGGTGGCAGAGATGGTGAATTCTTCAGGGTAATTATAGTCACAGTAAACATTGTGTGGTAACAGTTGGTTAACATGTTTTAATTTATATAGGTCCAACAATTTTTTTTATGTGGGGGGTGTCTAAATCTGAATTAACAACAATTTCATTGATATGCCTTTTAGTGTCTCTTAGAAAAGGGTTATCTGCCATGCACAATGAAAAGCTGAACTTTATTGTACTTGATTTGATTTTCTCTCAGGAACTGGAGGATTATTTTTACTATGCACAGCTGCGCAGTCAGGGTATTGATGCAATGGAAACCAGACAGGTGTCAACACATATTCCCTTGGAAGAAGTTCCATTTGTAATGAGAGCAATGGGGTTTTATCCATCAGAGGAAAAGGTTTGTTTTTTACCAAAGAGAATTATTGTGTTTACAGAATATGCTATCGGTCAATTTCTGATCCCAGTCACACCAACTAGATCTGAAAGAAATCCATGGCTTTTAAACGTATTTAGTCCAAATCTATAATAGTGTAATTTTGATCAAAATCTTGCTCTATGTCTTTGTCCCATATATATTATTTTTAAAGTAAAGCTTCAAAACCATTAGGGAACTGGATTGCTCTGGGGCTTGGTAAAAGGAACCTTTCACCTTTAGGGTGGATGGACAAATCCAGCCCAAAATGATAAGTTCAAAAGTTTTCATCTGTCAGGTGTTTGATGGCCTTCGTCCAGCTCCCAGAGAGTAGGTGCCCAAAGCACACCCCATAATTGACCCCCAGAAGAGAGATTGGTTCCTTCAGAAAAAAAATAAGAAATCACTTTTTGTGTTTTCCTTTCACCCTACGGGCGTCCCTCTATATCACATTTGGGTGCATATACACTGTGCTGTAGTTTGAAATAAAATATACAATTTGAGCTACGCAAATTGCATATTTTATTTTGATGTTATTTTGAAATAACTTATTTCAAAATTTGGCACTTGGTCTACATAGCACTTATTTTGAAATAAATTAGTATTCCAAAATGTCCCTTACTCCTCATGGAATGAGGTTTACACGGATGTCAGAATAGCAAACCCATTATATTTCGAAATAATGGGCGCACTCAAAAGATGTGCAATAGCTATTTCAGGATACCTCTAGTATCCTGAATTAGTGCCGCAGTGTAGACATAGCCTTAGAGTCTACAAATAGGGCTTTGGAACTTTCAGCTTCGTATATTGACTATCCATATACTACACAGCCTCTTAAAAAATCTCAGGGTATAGTAATGTTAGTTTGTATATAGCCTCTTGTTTCACTTCCCTTTGTGCCTGATAGTAATCTTGAGAATGGTTTTAAGTACAGTGTGCACCTTTCACCTACAGGAACCTCAATAATTTTCAGTAACTCCAGTCATCTGAAGAAGTGGGCTGTGCCCACGAAAGCTGATGATACCATCTTCCTGTTTTGTTAGTCTATAAAGTGCTACCAGGCCATTTGTTGTTTTTTAAGTTATAACTGATAAATGGTTGACTTAAAATCCTATGGAAATCTCCCAGTGTTTTGTTCATTGGGTCACAGCAATGGAGGGCTTTTTATCAAAAATTTCTCAGGAGTTTTAAGCCTCAAATCCTCTTTGTACTGTAGCTAAAGTTAAATCCCTTAATAAGTTTGATTCTTATCCTATTGTAATAGTATTTCTGAGTCAGTTTATATCTTACACATACCTAATTTATAGCACTGCAACCTGGCAAGTAAATTAAGGCACCCGGAGTGGATTTATCAACTCTGTTGCAAGGAGGTCTAAATTACACTTTGCAGTACCAATCTAGTCCCTTCATCCAGGAAGAATTTTCTCCAAGGGAGACACCCAAGCACATCTGACGAAGTGGATCTTTGCCCACAAAAGCTTATGCTCCAATAAATCTGTTAGTCTATAAAGTGCTACAGGACTCCTCGTTCCTGAGAAGTAGTCTGTAAGAAATTAGAGGACAGCAATTCAGTCAAGGAAATGGAGGTGCTGAACTACCCTAAAAGCTAGACAATCTATGATCTGCTTCACAAAGCAGATGGGAGTGTATTAATTCAAAGAATAAAAATGTTTATCTCTCTGGAACATTTTATTAAATAAAAAATGGGAGGGGGAAAAATCAGTGTGAACCTCTCCCCTGAACAGAAGCTTTTAGGAGTTGGAGAATGTTTCTTTTGTAATTCATTAGAATGGGGATAAAACTTAATCCCAGATCAGCTAGAGCTGAGTGAAATGTTCTGTCATTGCCCTGCATGTCTTTTGCCACGGCGAAAATATAAGTCCATGATTTCTATCTTCCCAGAGCACCATTCAGTGGAAAAACTTGTGACATGAGGACAAAAGCCCAGGGATGAATGCAAAAGCCTCCCCAGGGAGGCTTTGCGTTGGCCTGCCTTCCTGGGGAGTAGAATGCTTGGTACTTGTTGGCACTGGGAATTCTCCCAACATTTAGCTCCATTTGTAACTGTAAGGAGGCTGCTGCCTCTTTAAACATGAGCATAATCAGGGCATGGAACAGAACCTGCCTTTCATACAAACATCTGTAAGGCTTTATATCACTCTGACTCACAGCAGCAGGCTTCAGGAAAGCTGTTCAACAGCTAGTGACAAAGATAGGCAGGCACTGTCTAATTGCCCAATAGAAGGACTGCTGTGTGAGTGATATAGTGAAATAAAAGGCAGGAAGTGGGACCTTTTGAGCGAAGTCCAGTCCTCTGCATTTGGAGAGAGCCCCAGACGCAGTTCTGCTCCACAGGATCTATGGGTATTAGGAGTGGGGGCTGGAGGAGGAGAATTTTGGAAGCTCATTCATGATGTGCATACCATGCAGCCAGCTGCGTGCATGGAAGCTTCCTGCACACTGGAACAGGGTGGAGTCACCATTTTGTGGACTCACTGTCCATTGTCCCCAGCGTGGAGGTGCAGCTGCTATGAGGGCTGCAGTGAAGCAGACACATAATTGCTCTGCCTTCAGTGCATGGCCAGTGAGAGAATCAATCCTTCCCTCTCTCCTATCAGCTGTTACATAAAAAAAATATTTCCCCAGTATATTACATCCCAGGCAAAATGCTTCTCTGAGAATAACAGAAGGACCCCAGAGTACTGCAGAAATTGTACTACTGGGGTTGATGTAATTTTGATTGTGGTAAACAACTTCTTTAAAGAGATATTGTCAACTAATCAACTCAAAGGTATAATGTAAATCCTGTGACTCCTGTGGAATTATTCTGGATTAATATTGGCAGTGGGCTTCTTCCCTTGTTTGTATAAGTGTCTTTTGTCTTGACTTTTAGATTGAGGACATGATAAATGAAGTCAAATTTAGTGAGTATGTGGACACTGGAAAACAGGTTACAAATATCAACTTAGGAGATTTTATCAAACTTTACATAAATCATCGACCAGCATTTGGCCTGTCAATGAAAGAAATACAAAATGCCTTCCAAGTTCTTGGTTACAGTAGCAAGAATGGAGAAATTGTTATCAACAGAGGAGACCTACTGGAACAACTTCAGTGCAGAGGTGAGCATTTTCCTACAATCTGTTTTATGTTTGCTGGTCCAACTCTTAATTTCAAAAAGTATCTATTGCAGTGAAAAGTTCTCTGGAGACACATCCCAAGTTTCAATAGGTGGTATGTTAGTTACCTCACCTTCTTAGACTTTTAAATGAAATAACCACATAAGTTATCTCAGTTAGGTTGTATACTCTTGTTTGGAAATTGCTGCACAGTCCAAGTATTCTATCTGCTATCTGAAGAGTGTGAATATTGGAAAATATTATAATGCCATTATAATGTCATTAATGATATGCTCTCACCAGGAATACTATACTCAGTTCAATTCACAAGTTCTTCAAAAAAGTAATAGTAGAAATTGAAGACAGTACTGAAATGAGTGTTGAAAATTTAGAAGTCTGGAATGTCAATATGAGGAGAGAGAGAAAATTTTGTGATGGTTTAGTTTAGAGGCTGAGAGGGAACGTGATACAGATATTAAAAATTGTTAATGGCATTAGCACAGAGAAGGTAAATTAGGCATTTCTACATTCCTTCTCTTATTATAAGAACAAGAAGCACTCAATTCAGCTAAAAGACAGTACATTTAAAATGAATGAGGGGAAATACTGTTTTAATCAACACATTATCTCTCAACCTGTAGAATGCATTACCATATGGTACCATTGCGGTAAAGGGTTTAATAGGAGGTTAAAACGGACACTTATATGTATGAGGGAGAAGATCCACTGATACATGACATAGGCTAAAATGTTTTTAAAAGGGATATAAATCCTCATGCTTCAGATCATCAATCCCTGTCTGATGCAGATTAGGAACAAACTCCTATGTGCAGGCTATTCTGTAATAGTTGACTAACTTTTCTTGCACCTTCACATGAGTCACTTTGTTGCTGGACACTCCAGTAGAACACTGCTCTGATCTGGGAGTTCCTGTGAAAAGGAACAGATGTAGGTACAATTTGGACCAGCAAGCCAACTTTAGTAGCCTTTCCCACACCTACAAATCTTATTTGATATAGCAAAAACTCATGTAATTCAGAAGAACAAATTTCTCTTGGATCAGATTTCTTGCATTCTGAATGGTGGATCATGCATTCTGAATGGTGGTATGGGCTACACCACAGAGGAACCCAAACCATCCTATTTTGTCCTTATGAAATTCTTGCTAGAGATGTTTGTGCCGAGTTTGTGTTAATGATGCTGTGACAAAGCTTAGAGATTGTATGTTTGTATTACATGTGCAGGAGAGCATATGACAGAGGAGGAGCTGGCAGAATGTCTTACTACTCTGTTGGGCAGGAATCCAGAGGGTGAGATATCTGAGCAGGGCACCTATGATCCCTCAGGTACAAGATTAATGTTTTATGAAATTCAGAAATAGGATTGCTTCAATTTCTTTCATATAATAATTCAAATACAAATCCTATTAACCTTGTTGCTCTAATAGCTGTTAAAAATGTTCATCTGGGATTGTAAAATATAGTCACAGGGCCAAATACAGTCCTTGGACCATGCACTTAACTTCCACTTCTATTGGGGAAAAGCTCTACTGTAGAACCTCATCTCTCACTATATATCTATATCTTTCTGGATATAGATATAGATATACCCAACAAAATGTAACTTGGCTACATTACCTTACTGTTTATCTGCTGGCTAGAAATAAAAACGAGACATTTTGCTGGACAGCTAACCCATTGTTGTGATCCACAGGCAAAGCAGAATCCTATAATATGCAAATTCTTTTCAGCTCCTTGCAGAGCTGTCCATTGTACTTGGAACCCCTTTCTTCTGCTATATTCAAGGAGTTTCTGAAACATGGGTCCCAAGCTCTAAGTGTCTAGAATAACATCCATTAGGATTTTCCATGACTGATGTATGCCTACTCAAGGTGCATCTCCAGGAGAAAACAGCTTAGTGATATAACCCCCGAATTTGAAACACCTGCATTCCTTGGAACTTTAGATTCAAATCACATCACAGTAGGATAGAAACAGACCTTTGTCCTTCGGAAGAAGATACAATGAGTATTGTGCAATTTACGGAGTGTAGGTTTTACAGATGGCTGAAATCTTACCCATCAAGAAATAATCCATTCTGCATAGATGTGAAAAGATCTCAATTCACCTTTTATAAGGATCAGGGCCTAAATGTATTCTTTTGTTCCTGAATTACTTGAAAGAGAAAATATTGTTATTAAAGCTATTGACTAGAGTCTTCAGTAATAAGTATAACAGTATTCAAAATACAGCATGTTCAAAATGGCTTTGTAACCATCTTCAAGAAAATCATGGATAAATAACAGGAAAAAAGCCATAAAGAATTAGAGGAGTCAGAGATGGCATAGACAACTGTAGTGATATCGATCATTTAATTTAGATCTCGTTCTCTGTTGGAGTTGAAGATGTGCTGTACCTCACAGGATCTGTGCCTTTGTTTCCTGACAGAGGATATATTAAGTATTAAACTGATACTATATAAGGCCCCTTTGATGTATTTTTTAGACATTCCATTCAACACTCCGCTGCTGACAAATCCTATTGATCTGGAAACCTGATTACTTTGGGGATTGTTGGATTGTTTATTTTTTCCCCTCCAGGTGCAGCAGCTTTGATTGAAGAAGAAATTCCAGAGGAAATCACAGCAGAGATATTTACTGCTGATATTCTTGGCTTACCTATTCCTGAACCAGACAACACCGAGACAGGAAAAAATTATGAACTCCCAAATAGAATAGGGTCAGCAGAGTCCTAATTGTCACAACATATGTAGTTTTCTACCCAGACATGCATTTTCTGTAATGGTATTTTCTCCTCGAACACCTGAAAAACTATATTTTTATATATTATGAAATAAAGTGAATTAAATATTCCTTAGACTTTATGAACTTCCATCAATTTAGGGTTTGTCACAAAGTTACGGGATTAAAACATTTCACAACATCTGGGCCAGTAGTCAAGCATCAATGCTATAATAGGGGAACTCTGAGTTTGTAGATCAAGAGGAAGCAGCTTACTCTATCCCTAAGGTAGGGGCTCTGAAAACAAATATTTGGATGGCCTCAGTGGGTGTGTCTACACAGCAAAGTTATTTTGGAATAATAGCTGTTATTCCAAAATAACTGTGAGTGTCTACACAGCAATTCCATTATTTCAAAATAATTTCAAAATAATGGACAGCTTATTCCGATTTCTGTAAACCTAATTTTACAAAGAATAATGCCTATTCCAAAATAGTTATAGTTATTTCGGAATAGGGGCTGTGTAGATGCACCAATTTTTCTGTTTCGAAATAGCCTCTCACCAGGGCTATTCTAAGTTATTCCTCCTGGGGTTCTAAATCGAGATAGCATGTCAACATTCAGGAAGCCTGCCTCAGATTAATTTTGAGGCTCGCCTGCAGTGTTAAACGTGCTATTTTGAAATAAGCTATTTTGGAATACAGGCTGTCCCCAGGTTACGTGGATCCGACTTAGGTCGGATCCCTACTTACGAACTGGGCTTTTCTCTGAAACTGACCAGCAGCAGCCAGTTTCTCTGAAACTGACCAGTAGCGCCGAGGAGCGGTGCTGCGGGACCAACCCAGCAGTGCCCCAGCTGCTCTGTCCCAGGCGTCCTGATTCAGCCACTGCTGAAACTGACCAGCAGCGGCTGAATCAGGACGCCTGGGGCAGAGCAGCTGGAGTGCTGCCGGGTTGGTCCCGCAGTGCCGAGGTGCGGCGCTACTGGACTAACCCAGCAGCACCCCAGCTGCTCTGCCCCAGGCATCCCCAAGTCAGCCACTGCTGAAACTGACCAGCAGCTGACTACAGAAAGCCCGAGGCAGAGTTGCTCTGCCCCGGGCTTCCTGGAATCAGCCGCTGATCAGTTTCAGCAGCAGCTGACTTGGGGACACCTGGGGTAGAGCAGCTGGGGTGCTGCTGGGTTGGTTCCCGCAGTACCGAGGTACGGCGCTGTGGGGACCTACCCGGCAGCGCCCCAGCTGCTCTGTCCCAGGCGTCCAGATTCAGCCACTGTTGAAACTGATCAGCGGCTGATTCCAGGAAGCCCGGGGCAAGCAACTCTCCCTCGGGCTTCCTATAGTCAGCTGCTGGTCAGTTTCAGCAGCGGCTGAATCTGGACGCCAGTTCCGACTTACATACAAATTCAACTTAAGAACAACCCTACAGTCCCTATCTTGTACGTAACCCGGGGACTGCCTGTAACTATTCCAGAATAGCTTATTCTGAAATAACTGTGCAATGTAGACATAGCCATAAATTGTGGCTACAAACTCTTGCTGGTGGCTACTGTTACTTTTTTCCCCAAAAAAATACTTAATTGACTTTAGAAAAACATATAAATAAGCACACATATTCAAATAATTGTAATTTATTTATGTAGGGTTTTTTTGCAGACTCAATAATTAAAAATAACTTAGTTATGTGTCTATTCTTTAATGGACCTAAACAGAATAGAAATAGTAAACAGGTGCTTTGCATGTTTTGCTTTTTCTTTAAACTTGCTAGATTCTCTGTAGTGAAAAGTGACATTTGTGTATTTAACATCATTTTTCACAGTACACTTGCTAGCTAGCTGGGGATCTGTGAAAAACAATATTAACAGTATCACTTTTCAGAGCAGAATCACTCAGCCCTAGCAACTGGGGAACAAATTAAGTCCTGGATGGAGAGTTGGGTAGGGGACCAAGGGGCAATAGGAGGCAGTGGGGGTGAAGGGCAATTGGAGGAGAATTGAGCTCTGGGTAGGAGTCTGAGGTTCTGCTGCATGGCTGGACCCTGAAGGAGGTAGCTGGGGATAGGGGTTATGTGTGGGAATGAGCCCGGAGCTGGAGCCTGAAAGCCTGTGGTTAGGGGAGGGAACCTAAAACCCCCTGGCACCAAGAACGTGGAGAACTCCTAGGCTATGTCTAGACTGCAAGCCTCTTTTGAAAGAGGCTCTTTCGAAAGATACTTTCGAAAGAGCCTCTTTCGAAAGAGAGCGTCTAGACTGCACGTTGAACTTTCGAAAATGCGGCTTGCTTTTTCGAAAGAAAGCATCCAGTGAGTCTTTCGAAGAGGAACTTTCGAAAGAAGGCGTTCTTCCTCGTAAATTGAGGTTTACCGCCATCGAAAGAAAAGCCGCGTTCTTTCTATTTAATTTCGAAAGAACGCGGCTTGAGTCTGGACGCAGGTGAAGTTTTTTCGAAAAAAGGCTACTTTTTTTGAAAAAACCCCTGAGTCTGGACACAGCCCTACTGGTAACCTCCTATTTCTACATGTTTGTGGCTCCTAAAAGGGACACAGACCAGTCCCTGCTGATGGCCCCAATTAAGGGGCAGCTTTGCCCCCTACCTCAAAATACTGCCTAGGAGGCTATGGCCACAGGAAAAGTTGAGAGGCTGCCTTGCAGGGTAGAGAACACCATGTATTTCAGCTTATTACAGGAAAAGTTTGTTCACAAAATCTTTAGAGTAAAATCAATATTAAAATTAAGGAGCTCTGTATCTCAGCAGTTCTCCAGCTGTGGATCAGGTCTCCAAAGTGGGGTTGCCACAGCCGGTGGTAAACATGTTGGGACCCAAGGCCAAAGCTGGGGCTCCACCACCCAGAGTCAAAGCCCAATAGCTTCAGCCCTTGATGGCAGGGCTCTGGTTACAGATCACCAGCCTGAGGCTGATGTCCTTGGACTTTGGTCTCCTCACCTGGGGCAGTGCAGTTTGGGCATGCTTATGCTTGGGCCCTCCCCTGCTGGGGTCATGTAGAATTTTTTGTCATCAGAAGGGACAGAAGGGAGTCAAGTGCAGTGTAGTTTGAGAACCTCTGCTATACCAAAATGATTAATCTTAGTGAGTGGAGCATTCCATTTTGTGATGGGGATTAAAATAAGCTTTCATTTTGCTCCTAACAACTTTGTATTTATTTTTGGAAGTGTTAGTTCCAATCGGTAGTGTAATAGCAATGGGAGAGCATCTCACTCAGTGTTATTATAAACAGTGTATGGTACCAACACAAGATCAGTGAGGTTTTTTTATAGCACCCCATAGCATTAGTGGGTTTTTGCATAATCATGTAGCTCCTTAGGAAGTGTTTCATTCAATGGTAATGTTTATTGCATGGAGATTACTGTTCTACAAAATGAAAATAATTATAGTTAGTACATATAGCAAGAGATGTAGCTAGATGCCTGGCAGTGAACAGATACAAACCCAAGTATTAGAGTATGTGATAAAGTTTTCCTATAGTTATTTCTTCATTATGACCTTCTCTCCAACCACATTTTATATAAATGTGCACACATGCATATGTGTTGGATTAAATCCTCAGGTACAAATAATCAAATCACCACTGAAGTCAGTAGACTTACACATTGACTTACACAGCTGAAGATCTATCTCAGTCTCTATCTTTTTGTATTACCACAAAAATGCATATGTGACGCTTGATGAATTGCATTTTAACTATCCTTTCATTATTTTTAAAAATAATTTATATTGTTGAAAAAGAAATGTTGCTTAGCAGCAAACTACAAATCTAGAGCATAGTGTCATAACTGTTTGCACATGGGCTAAATCAGAAACTAGCCACTCAAAACGTCTATCATCCACAAAAGAATGCACTCTGGGAGTTTCAAAGATAACAGATGTACTTAGTGTAAAACACAAAAGTTTAGGAATAAATGGATCAAATATTTATTACTGATAAAGCATCTAGCACTCTGTACTACACAAATACCAGCTTATACACAGATGTGATTCCTGTCCTTGGGGCTTACAGTCTAATTTGGACACAGACAATAAGGCTCAGACAGGCAATCAGTAATACATCATATGATGGTGGTTTAGCTTTTAAGAGAGAAGAGTGGCTCAGTGTGCAGAGGCTGGCATTTTAAACCTCTTAAAGTCATTGTGAGAGTCAATTGTTTCTAGAACTTAATATTATCATCAAGCTTTCTAAAGGCTGGGGCTGTGCCTTTTGGCCATATCTTTGCCTATTTTACTACCTAAGTATTTAAAGCAGGGCATAAGCAAATAATAAACAAAGTCCAAGAAGTAGTCTTTACAACTCTGCAATTTATTTCCATAACACCGGCGGAGACCGGCAAAACTCTTTATTACAAGCTTTGATTCACCACGCTTCAAAACAGCCGCATATGGCCGATCAGAACAGCTGTCTCCCCTTGCTTGGCGGGAAGCGGGGCATTGAAGCGCAGGGGTGCTAAGTGACTGGCCCAAGATCCCACCGTGGGTCCAGGCACAAGGTAGCAACAAAAGGGCCAATCCCATCTCCTCTAAGCATTACAGCCCCCCCGCCTCCGCGCTTCCACCAGGGCTAGTAGGAGGACCCAGGAGTCCGGGCTCACAGCCCCTCCTCGGACCAGCAGTGCTGCCCCCCCCTCCCCCCGCGCTTGTTGCGCTGCCGCGTGCGCGTGGCGCTCCTTGGAGACCCCGCTCGCGCGCCCCACCCCCTCGCGGCGCCTCTCCCACGAGCCCAGGCAGCCGCGTGCTGCGGCCGCCGGCGTCTCTGGGCGCCTGCGCAGTGCGCGGGCCCCGGCGGCGGGCGGCTCTGAGCCTGGGCGGAGCCGAGCGGCGGGAGCATTGTGCGTGCGGCGCAGCCAGCCGGGCCGGGCCGAGCTTCGCATTCTCCGCAGCCGCCGCCGCCCCGTCCCCAGCAGCATGTCGGGCCGGTCGGTGCGGGCCGAGACCCGCAGCCGGGCCAAGGATGACATCAAGCGGGTGATGGCGGCCATCGAGAAAGTGCGCAAATGGTGAGCGGGCCGCGCCGGGCCCCGGCCCCTCCCCCGCCCTCCCGCCGCGCTGCGCCCCCTGCTCGCCCCGCGCGGGGCCAGAGTCCGCCGGGCGGCTCGGGACGGGGGCGGGGAGCCGGCTTCCCCCACAAGCCATTTCGCTGCTGCGAGTCACGCGAAGGCGGCGTGTGAGGGGGAGAGGGAGGCGGGCGGAGGCACCCGGGGCTCCATTGTGCGGCCGAGCCCCCGGCCCGCGTCCTGCCCGCTCGGCGGCCGAGCCGGGACCCCCCCTCACCGCTCTGCGCGCCCCCCCCCGTCCGTCTCCCCCCCCTTTGTTCTCCTGTCCCGCCCCCCGCCGTCAGCTCACCCCGCGTCGCCCCTGGCTGCCCTGGGGCGTAGCGAGGGGCCGGCCCCTGTCGACGGTCGCCCTCACCCCCTTTCATGTTGCCTCAAACTGTAACGCCTCCCCCATCCCATCTCAGGGACGCTTGCGGCGTAATGGGGGTAGGGGAGTGTAATGCCCTGGGAGTTGTGGCAGGTGGTCATCTTATTCCCCCCCCCCCCCCCCGCAATCAAAGAAGAGCTGGAGGGGCCCGGCAGGGAGTGATGCTTGGATGGCAGCAGATGTAGCAGGCATGAGTCAGTCTCTCTCTCTCCCCCCCCCCCTTCTCTTACAAAGGAAACCCGGTCTCCCTTCTCTGAAATTTCCCTGTGAAAAACAGAGGGGGAAGGAAATTTTTTAAAAGTCTGATGCTTGTGGATCGTTCAGGAAACAATTTGAAATGGCAAGGAGTCCGGTGGCCCTTTCAAGACTTAACACGTTTATCAGGGCATAAGCTTTCATGAGCTCCAATCTGGAAGAATCATCATGGTTTTAGTTTAAATCCGTGGTGTCCAACATGCTAGCCACTAACCATATGTGGGTATTTGGTTAGGTGAGAGAGGCTACTTGGCTTGAATAATGTTGTTAGTTCACTATAGCATTTTCAGAATAATGTGGTTAATTCGCTATAGCAGTAGCCGCGATAATATAGTTTCAGAACTGGTTGGACACCAAGGGTCTAAATTAAAAATGTGGTGTTTATTTTTTTCATATTTGGGATTTGGGAGAAAACAAATAGTAAATCCAGGATCTTGTATTAAAAATCCCAGTAGGCTTCTAGCTCTCTTTTTTGTTAAAAATGTCTAAGGATCACATAAGAAAATCAGATGTGAACAAAAGGGGCTTATTCTAACATTCTAGTGGTTTTAAATCCTGAGTGGAATTGTAGAGAGATGTAATTGGTACTTAAATTTATTTTAAATTACATAATTAAAGGTTGTACCCATAGTAAAATAATCCCCTTTTATTAAACCTTAGAAGTGTTTTGGTGTTTTATGCTTTTCTCTTTTCCTACTTTTATTACGAAAATCAACATTAAGTAGTTAAACAGTACAGTTATTGTAGCAAAATACAAGGTCTCCATTTTTTGGATAGGATAAAGAGCAGTGTCAATATGACTCAGGAAAGAGTTACTTTGTTCAAAGAGCTTGACCCTGTCTGTTCAATAGCTTTTGTATATAGCTAGACACATGGCTTTTTAAAAATGTATAAAAGGCACAGTAAATCCCAGGGGCCTGTTTTAATCTGCATAACTCACATATTTTGAATAGGACAAAATGAAGGTTCTTATTTTTGCTATGTAATTTATAACTTACTCTAAATTGATTTAACAAAAGAATAAAATATAGAAATAAATCTACATTTTCTCTTGTTCTCTCACTGAACGGGATTGTTCTGTTTTAAAACCCTTGAACTCTGAATAGTCTGGTTGGCTGGAATTGGACAAAGAATCAAAACATGTGTCCGCTAACGTAGGACATGGGAAGGGGATTTCAAAGTAGGAATCCATCTATTGTGTTGGGAACTGAAGCACTCTCACAGTGTTATTGTTTGATGATAGTACAGAGTTCCTGAAATAATACTTTTACTGTGGATTTTTTTTAATGCTCTTTGCTGACTGGCTAGTTAGTATAGAGGGATCACACACAATAGGTAGATATGTGACTATACTTTTTCTCAGTGGTAAAGTAGTTGGATGCTTGTGGATTTTTTTTGTTTTTAATTTCTTGATATTTCATTAAACAAAATTTGTATGTATTTCCTTTAAATAATAATGTTATGCAGTATGCAGAAGAGATGGGAATTTGTGGTTGGGGAAGAGGAAAGACAAGAGATTGATCTTTCCTTCATAGCCAAAAAATTAAAATTGAGACTAATTTTTTGTAAGAGTTTTCTGCCATTTCAGTAACTGAGCATAGATATTCACTTGGCTTGTTGTATCCAGTGTAAAAGCTTTTTAGGATTCAAATGAAATTTGTAAATTTAAATCCTGACAGGATAGATTGTTTAAGGGGTAACTTCACAGAATTACTGAAAGCACTTATTTTGACCATTGCAAAGTTTATTCATGTCACTTCTTGCATAAAGGTCTGACAGTTACTTACATTAAACTGCCTAGTCCAAAGACATTTTTCACATGAATCTGTTAGAACTCACTGTTTTGTTAACAAACCTCGTGTCTCTTTGTTCTTGTTTCTCATCCCCATAGACAATGTTGAATGGAAAGGCACTGACACATTGAATATTTTGAGTTGTGTGGTTTAAACATTTTTAAGAAGAAACTTGTGTGAATTATGAGATTTATACATCAGTCTCACCCATACCTTGTCAAGAGCTACATATGCAAACTTGCAAGGAGAATGAATATTAAACCTAATTTGTATAACTGGGAGTAATTCGTTGCCATTCACAACTTTGCCATGGAAATACAATCACTGGAGTTCAAAAGTCCCAGCGTAAGCGCTTCCAATTGCATGGATCAAAAATGGAGAACTACACAGTGGGACTATAATAACATAAGAATATAAACATAAAATGTCAATAGTGAGTCAGACTAGGGATGTTAAAATGCATTTAATTAAGTAATTGTGTAACTGCTGAACATTTCAGCTGTTTACATGGGGAGAGGGCGAGGAGGCTCTGTGGGAAATGGCTTAAAAGCCAGCTCCTGGTGTGTACCAGCTCCTGCCTCTCCTCCTTATTGCTGCCTCTGATACAGAGGCAACTGTGTGTGTGGGGGGGGGGGGGGGGGGAGCTGTGTAACTGTGCATGTTAACCGATGAGCTCAGGCTCATCGATTAACCTGTAAACAGTTACACTTTCACATCCCTAAGTTAATGGCTGCAACTGGGTGCTTCAGAGAGAATGAACAGAACAGGCCGATTTATCTAGTGAGCTATCAGTGTATGCTAGGGATGTTAAATATCGATTAATTAAATAGTCGAGAAACCTCATGAATTTTTATTGGTTAGTCACCTATTCTATAGTCCCTGGGGTGGGGCCAGCAGCCAGTGTGCTCCAGCTTCACTCCTGAGAAGATCCCTGCCAACTCCGTGCTGCTGCCACTGAATCAGAAACAGCAGCATGGGGTGCCAGATGGGAGCTGGTCTGCAAAGGGAACCAGTTTAAACCCCAGCTCCCTTTGTAGACCTGTGCCATCACCCCGTGCTGTTGCCTCTGATAAAGAGGCAGCATTGGAGGGTGGCAGCAGCCCCTGTGTAGGAGGGTAGTCAGAGCTCATGGATCTGGCATGAGCCCATTAGAAAAATCCCATTTAAGGAAACAGGGTGCACAGGTGCCCTGTCCTATTCAAAACCAGATCAGAGATGACTTCAGATATCTTGGCAGATCAAAACCTTGTGGACAGAGGTTTGGGTTAGTGATGAAAGAATGGTTAACAACTGTGATCACTGATCATTTGTTGTACGAAGCAGGTTTCACTGTTATGTCCTGAGATGGCTAGGGATGTTAAATATCAATTAATTGTATAATCAAATGCTATTTGATTAGTCAATAAGGGCGCCTCCACCTTTGAAGTATAGCAACAGTCCTGTTTCAAAGTGGCAGCACTGCATGGAGCCCTGAGTCAGCGGGGAAGTTCCCAGCTGACCCTGGGCTTCACACGGCATTTCAAAGTGGCAATGTCACATGGAGCCTGGTCCTAGCTCCACATGGTGCTGCCACTTTGATGCACCTCCTCTGATAGAGGCAGTAAGGAGAGGCGGGGGGAGGGGAGAAGTGTCTAGTTGACTAGTTTGTCAGCTATCCAATAAGCATTTGTTTATTGGATAGTTGACTAGTCATTCACATCACTAGTGGCATAAATTACCATAAAGGGCATCTAGAATACCCTGGATAGTTGGAGAGGTCTGTATACAAATGTAGATTGCTGTTCTTGTGGATCTTGGACAGCAGCATGGCAAAGCCCTTCTCATGGCAAATTTGTGTGATACTATGTCAAATATTGGTAGCCATGGCAACAGAGATGCCCATAAAGTCCTGGTAACAATACACATGGCTTTATTAAGCTCTACATGGATTACCCTCATGTGAGACGAACAACATCAGACAGGAACACAGTATTCTGTTGTTGAATAGCAGGGGACAAGGGCTGATGTTCTAAGCTTCCAAGTGCTTGCTCACAGGTTGAATCGGCCAGTTTTCTAAAGGGTTTTACTCTAAGTGCGGACTTTAGCTGCAGTCGTCTTCAAGAGGATGCGGTATGTTAATGACTTATCCAATGTCACACTGAGGTAAACCGAGTTTGGATCATGCTGCAGGCATTGTCTATTTGAGAAAAACATTTAAGTCGTGTCTTGCACTTGCAAATAAAATAAAATAACTAGACACTGTCTTGGAAAAGTTTGGTTGCCCTTGTCATCGATTATGATAGTCTGCCATGAACTTTAATATCATTCAGGATCTTGTCAATTTTTGAGAAGACCTGAGCTTGGTAGCTGCAGCAGATGTTGGCATAGCTAAACTTGCTCAAGAATGTAGCTGGCAGGTCGATATACACATTGAACAATATCAGTGGAATAACAGAACCTTGAGGAAGACCATTGATTTGACACTTTCCAGAGTTACAGCATTTGCCTATGTGAACTCTAAACTGCCTGTTTTGGAGAACAGCTACTACTTTGACCACCCAATAGGTAAATTGAGAGAGTGTAAACAAAAGGCTTCTGGGTCCATGTAGGTTAAGTTTGGCAATAAATTTTGCTTCATGCCAAATTTGTGGTAACTTCTTCTCATTAATGAGCCATATGTAGAACTAAGTAAGCCACTGTGATGTATTTGGCCTAAGGCCGTGGTCTCCAACCTTTTTACACCCAAGATCACTTTTTAAATGACAGACCAAGCCAAGATCTACTGCCCCAGGCCTTCCTTGAAGCCCTGCCCTCTCTCTTCTCCTCCTCTCCATCACTTACTATCCCCAATCCTTAAACTGCTACTTTAAAAAAAAAAATCCCACCATTCCTCGCAGCTACTCACCTGTGCTGTTGCTCGGTGAGTAGCTCCTCCTCAAATGAGGAAATCTAATGTAAATGTACTGCGCAGGTGTGCAGTTCAGAGAGGGCTCAAGAGCTACTCTTAGAGCCTCCGAGATCTACCGGTAGATCACGATCTACAGGTTGGTGACCACGGGCCTAAGGTGTATGAGGAATTCCAGCAAGATGTTATTGTAGCTTGCTGCTGTGCCTGGTTTGATGGAATTAAGGGCCCTATCTAGTCAGCCATAAATGGCTCTGGTTGACTCTTACCCACATTTGGATGTCAGAATAGGTACCATTTGTTATACATTTTGCATTTGAATGGCTTCTCCAATGGGACCTATGATCGGTTAGCCGAGTGCTGCTCAAGTTCCAGCACTTCTGTAGGGAATAAATGAAATCTAGCTTCTCCATAGATCCTTTCTACCGACTAAGCCTGACAGAGTCCAAAAACTCAATCAGGTGGTCAGTGATGTCTGAATCACCAGATACATCTTGGCATTCAGTACTAAGGTAGCTTCAGGGGCTAGCCGAGTTAGTCTGTTACAGAAAAAAACAACAAATGGTCTGGTAGTACTTTATAGACTAACAAAACATGTAGATGGTATCATGAGCTTTTGAGGGCACAGCCCACTTTTTCAGATGATTGGAGTTATGAGTTTGGGATATGAAAACTCGAAATAAATAGGAGAGGGGAAGGAGAGGGGGAAGAAAAAGAAAAAAGGAAGGTGTGTGTGAGACAGCATCATTAAGTATCTGGAGAATGGGTACTTAAACCTAAGCAGATAAAAATCCAAGTCAATAGATACATTGCTAAGACAGGAAAGGATACCACTCAGAGAGCTGTTAGCACCTTCAGTGGTTATTAAGTAGGTAGTGTCCTAGCCAGCCCGTATCACAATTGAGTCCATTAGCATGTGAATTGAATTTGTGGATGAACTGGGATTCCAGTCCTTCCCTATGAATCTTGCTTGTGGAGCTGGCCTGTGACAAGACAGCCAAGGGGAGTGTAAATTGGATGAGAGCTCAAGAGCATAGCTGAGCATGCTGCTTGATAAATGACTCCTTGGAATCCATGTCAGGCTTCATCACTGGCATACAGTGCTGTGGAACGGTAATCACACTAAGTTCCAGTGCATCGCAGGACTTTTTCCAGTCTGCCCTGCAGAAATTCTACCAACACCTAGCTGAGCTTTGACAGAGGGTATCTGGAGTGTGCCCCATGTGGATAAGTGATGGTTTACTCTATACAGGAAGTGATAAGATACTGTAAAGCTCACTGATTGTGAATGGCTGAGTGGATTGACCAAAGAAAGGTTATTTGAATAACTCTTTAGACAATCTAGCTGAAAGATGTGTGCCATGTTGTTTTGCATCATGATTCAACATGAAGTCATTGTTAGTCACCCTGTTCATCAACCATCCACAGTCATCGTCTGAATCAGTGGTGCCCCACTCACAAGTGGTGGCTGTTAAAAACTCCAATGAATATAACTGGATGATCAAGTGTTGGAAAAATCTGTTGGTCCCAGGGCACAGTCAGTGGCTTAAATACATTGATAATCCTGAAGCCACCAACCAGGATCATGTTGTAAGAAGTGGAGGAGGAAAATGGAAGATCATCAGATATGTCTACACATACGTATGTTTTACAGCCATATTTTACTTCTGGGGTGCATGAAATGAACTTAAAACCATTAATACCATAATGTCCTGCTATGCTAATTGCAATATGAGTTTCCTGCAAACAGATTACATCAATACTATCATGAATGGCTAAGGTTCTAATGTTGCTGCATTTGGCTTCTTGTGAGCCCTCAACATTAATTTGAAGAATTTGAAGCATCAGTTCAGTGGCTTGAAAATTGAAAGATAGTGATTGTATTTGGGATTGCAGTCAAATGGCACATGACCAAGATTTATTGCCAAATTTGGTCCACTGATTGGATCTTTAGTTTGCCTGGCCTAGCCCACTGATGGAGCACATGACATGAACATTGATCCATTGCCCCTCTGTGTCAAGTGATACATCTCTTGTCATACAGTTCAGTTTTCTGGCATTCAGAGGTTTAGGGACACCCGGAGCATAGGGTTGAATCCTTGACCATCTTGGCTAATAGCCATCAATGGACTAATCATCCTTGAATTTATTTCTTTTTTGAACCCAGTTACAGTTTTACTGTAATCTGAATATTGCACTCATGTATGAAAGATGAGTGCAGGAGTAGACTCCTGTGCCCAGACAATGGTTCCTATGCATATTGTCCCTACCTTATGTAATAAGAGGTGAGGTGATGCTCTGGCCTTGTTACAGGGAATAATATTTATGCACGTTAACACTACGGTTGTGTTGTATGCACATATCCTTATTTTGGAGTAGTTTTCCACTCAGGCAGAATATGTCCATTAGAAAACATGCCTTGTTTTGGACTGTAAGCTTTTTGGCACAGGGATTATCTTTACATATATATATTTTCAAAATGCCTAGCATGGTGAGGACCTGAACTTGACCAGTATTTCTGGGAATTACTGTAATACAGTGGTTCTCAAATTAAGGGGCGAGCCTCTCAAAGGAAGCATGAGAATGTGTCAAAGAAGGACTGAGCTGTTTGCCTTTTTGTTTGTTTGTTTGAAGAGCTGTGGCTGTCAGATCTGAGTGTCATACAGAAAGAGTGTGTACACCAACGAGACAAGGATAAAGAGTACAACCAGAGTCCCATTGCTTGGCTGTCTTTCCCCCATCCTCTCTGTCCCTCACTGGAAGGCAGTCAAGGTGTGGACTCTTCCCCCTCTCCCGCATCCCTCACCTGGGGGCAGCCTGGGCTTAGGCTTTCCTTCCTCACGACCCAGTCCCTCACCTGAAGATGGCAGGACTTGAGCTGTTAGTCCTGGGAGGAGTGGTTACTATTTGATGTGAAAGGTGTATTGCTGCTAGTGTGCCTCTGCTTTCAGAGTTGGGTGCCCAGCCAGCAGTGGCTGCTCTTCGCTCTGCCCTCACCTGTGGTATATGTAAAGTGGGGTGTATGTGTGGGGTTTCTGTGCAAGGGCTTAAACATCTACTGACACATAGGGGGACCAATCAGATAAGTTTGAGAACCAGTGCTCTAATATAACTGTTATAGAAATAAACAGTAACATTCACTCAATGGTTTTGATTGGGATGTTAAATTTAGTTTAATCAACTAGTTGATAGATTTTCCATCATCTAGTCGATTAGTTGATAAGTGGGGGAGCTGCAGCGGGATTAGCTCCCGGCCTGTGAGCTTAACCCCGCTGTGCCTCTGACTTTGAAATGTATTAAGAGCCTATTGGGACAGCTGATTCCTGGCTTGTGTTGGATCCCCCCCCTGCTGCACACCAGCCTTTTAAATACATTTCAGACTGGTGCACAGTATGGGAGGACCCTGCACAAGCCAAGAATCAAGTGTCCCAGCTCAGCATTTTAGAGGCAGCAGTTGAGACACGGGTTGTGACTAGTTGAAGGACTAGTTGACTATCCAATAAACTTTTACTTACCTGATAGTCGACTGTTCGCTTACATCCCTAGTTTTGATCTTTGAGATTAGTGCAGCTTAATTAGGTTGTTTTAAAGTACTGTATCAGTGTGCTTGTAAAACAGACGATCCTCAATTATATATCTGAGTAGATATTGCTTCTGTAAATATACATTCTGTGCCTGTGATTTTTGCAGGGGCAGAGGCTTGGAAAGGTAGTGACATGGAGGGCAGAGCAAGGGAAGGGCGAGTACCTCCCAGCTAGAGGGGAAGTTGACTCCTATGGGGTAAGGTATGTGGCTTTAGTGTGAGGTAGAAAAATAATTCACAAAAGTATAGTATGTTAATACTTCATAACTCATCAACTCCCACATACATACCAAGAATATAGAGGCAAGAGGAGACAGTCTCCTGGTCTATATGATAGAACACTGGATTAGGAGTGAGGAAACCTGGGTCTCATTTCTAACGAGTTGAGTTGCTGTGTGACTTTGGGTAGGTCATTTTACCAAGCAGTAATACAGGGATAATGATACTTCTCTCTCTTTATAAAGCATTTGGAGATCTGTGGATGAAAATACTCATCATACTAGTGCACTACCTATGCCTGCATTACCCCATTTGTAAAATTAGGATGATAATATTGACTTCATTTGTGAAGTGCTATGAGAGCTACAGACGAAAGGCACTATGTAAGAGGTGGCAATATTCTAGAAATGCTCAATATTTATTGTGCAAAAGTCTGGCCCCAAAGTAGGGTCTTTAACTGGGACACAGACTAGCAAAAGTTACCAGTGTCTGTGAGAGCTAAGGGACAAAGGAACTCATTTGTAGATGAGGAGGTTGAGGCTATGGTTACACCGCTGTTTTTTCCCAGAAGATATGCAAATTGTGCTCACATTTGCATATCTAATGATTCTTTTTGCGGAGGAGGTTTTGCTGCTGTTTGGCCCCATGTAGACGGGGCCAAATGTTGTAAAAAAACCCTTCTTTCACAAGACCCCTTATTCCTCATAAATAGAGATTTAAAGAGTCTTGCGAAAGAGGTTTCCCCCCCCAACATTTGGCCCTGTCTATACGGGGCCAAATAGTGGCAAAACCTCTTCTGCAAAAGAATCAGAAGAAGATATGCAAATGCGAGCGTAATTTGCATATCTTCCGGGAAAAGACAACAGTGTAACCATAGCCTGAAAGATCATGGTACTCTTTCAGGTGTGTCTAAAGGAGAACCATAATATGCTGTGATTAGCAGTATATTGGCACTTGTAGGTATTGCCATTGGAGCATCTCTTCATTCTCTCTCCTTGGACTGTACTAAATATATGTGCTGTTTAGCTTTGAGATTGAAAAGATAAATTACAGGTTTTGTTGCTGGTATTTCTTCCTTAACATAGATTTCCTTACTTCATAAGCATTTCAAAACATGGGCTTTTTTGCCTTTCTCACTCCCTCCCTGAAAATGATTGAGATATGGAGTTTCTTCATGTGGCATCATTAGGAATCCTTTTGCTAGAGCAGTGTGAAATGAAACCTTAACCATGTAAAGTTCACTTATTTTATTCAGGTTTTGTTACAAACTTTAAAGTATGTTCTGGCACTCCAGCGGCCATAGCACTTTAGAGGAAACCTGATTCAGTTTGTAGAAGTTGGGGGCAATTTGTGCTTTTTGTATCTCAATTGTATGTAATCTGCATGTAGATTGCAAAGACTGGTGAATCTCGACTATTTTGACAGTTTTATGTCAAACTTGAGGGTTTGTCTCAATATGTAACAGAAAATTCAGTGTTCAGACAGAAAAAATAAGTGTTCATCCATACAGATAAAAATTAAAATGTTAGAACAAAGGAGACTCTAGTTTTGACCAAATCAGAGGCAGGGATGCAAAAATGTAATAATTTAAATGGTTAACTGATAAACATAAGTTTATCAGTTACTGTAACTGTATGCCCATCCCTGCATTATATCATTTAACCTTCACAGAATATGATAGTAAATACAGGTTGAACCTGTCTAGTCAGGCACTCTGTGGTCCGTCAACATCCATTGCCCAGCATGATTTTAGTTAGCCAAGCATCCACTTATCATGGATGATAGCTGAGTTTCCTGCAGTCCCATCAGGTTTGTTTACTGCCACTAGTCCTGGTTCTCTTCTGTGCTCTCCTTTATTTCTAATCTTCTAAGAGTCCTGTAAGCAGTGGATGTGTTGTTAATGTTGCTAGACAATATTGATCTTCCGTGATTTGACAAATTCTCTGCTTTGGCACCGGTCAGGTTCCCAGGGTGCCAGACTAGAGATGTTCAACTTGTACTGGAAAGTATTATATATCCAGGTTTGTACTTCTAATATTTCTAGTACTGGTGTAGTTTAAAAGATGTTAGCACTTTCTTTACTATAACCAAGCCATCTGTTTGAGGTTTTGTAACGGTTTATAGAGCCCTTTTAATGTGGTTGAATTAGATTATGTTTTGTGGTTCATATGTTCCATTTTGGGTCAGATTCTACCCTCTGAGATTCATGGCCCACTGACTTGAATCAGAATTGTACATGTGTATGTGAGGGAAGAGTTTGGCCCATTATAAACATATTATTTAGACCAGTGTTTCTCAAACTGGGCTCCACGAGACATCTCCGGGGCTCCACGAGGTTGACAAACTGGGAAACATAGATAGGTACAACACATACAATCAATAGACTGCTGAGGCTCCACATAAATTTTTACTCATGTGAAGGGCTCCGGATCCCAAAATGTTTGAGAACCGCTGATTTAGACTATTGCAGTCAACGAGAACAATCTCTGCAACTTGGAGAAACAGTAGACTGCATTAAAATGGATCTTTAGGTTTGTAAGTTAAATTGGGGCTTTCATACTGTAATACAATTGAATAAAGAATATTTTGAACCAAAGAGCATGTTTGGTCAGTGTTTTTCTTCCATTCACTCTGATGCTATCCTTGTGATTATGGGCCTTTTTGCTAGTCACTGTACAGACATCTACAAAGTCACTTCCCCAACTCTGAAGACAGAGCCTAAGCTGAATTTTTCCCCATTTTTTTCAGTTTTATGTTGTGCATTTGAGAGCACTTTTTGTGTCTAATAATGGCATTTTCTTTCCCATTTTCCCCCCCTTTCTCCTTCTGCTTGATCCCACAGGGAAGTCATAATTCTGTGATTTTCACCAAACTCTGTTGCAATGCAAGTGAGTGTGATGTGATAAATTCAGCATTATGACATCACTTCGTGACCATCAAGAGAAGATGGGGTATGCGGGAGCTATCCTTATTTAAACATACAGTGTTTTAGTAAATAGCAGACATGGTAAGAAACTGTGACAAGTAGTGGATTTCTTCAAGTCTGATATATTTGACAGCCGCTCTGCTTAAATGGCAATGCTGCATCTGTAGCAAAGGCTTTCAGTTCTTTTCTGTTAAACATTTTTGTTTCTGATGATCAGTGCTCAAACAAAAGCCCTTTTGACATTTCACATATAATTGTAATACATTGTGTTCTGATTCGACTACTAATGTTTTGCATTTATATATGCAATTTGATGCTAAGTTTTCTTTGAGGGCACAGGGGTTTATGTATATAATTGTTGCATAGAAAGACTTGGCTATTTAAAATTAAATCTTGAGTAATTATGTAACTTATATCTAAGGCTATATCTACACTAGAGAGCTTACAGCGGCCAGCAATGAAGCTGTGCCATTGTAAGATCTCTCGTTAAGCTGCACTGGGCTGACAGAAGAGAGCTCCCATCATACCAAAGATTGGCAGTGCCTATGTTGGTGGGAAAAGATCTTCTGTTAACATAGTGCTGTGCACTCTACCACTTATGCCAGGATAATTTATGTTGCTCACGAGCATAGAATATTCACACCCTTGAGTGACATAAGTTATGCTAACATAAATGGAAGTGTAGATGTAGCCTCAGATGTAAACAATTAAATACCAGAATTTATTTTAAATTCTAAATACTTGCATGTCTACTGCAGTCTTCAAAATAATGTGAAAATCTTAAAAGACCACTCTCAACCTAAAACAAATTAAACTAAATACTTTAGACCAAAATGTGATGTCCTTCCATGACCTGATTCTACAAAGATTGGCAAAGATAGTTAGGAGGAATTGGAAATTAGTATTTTTTTTTTTAACAAACTAACTTTCAAATTGGTTGTGGGGAAACTGAGACACAAAAAGTATTGACTTGCCCAAGGTGTCACAGCAGAGCAGATACAACTCAAGAGTTTGTTGCTTCTAGTCCCATGCTCACTTAACAACTTAGACCATGCTTTCATAATTCATGCAGCATTTAGTACATTGTGAGTGCTCTTGGAAACATAAATGTGTCCTATCCTAATTCGAGCAGACTAAATGAAATGCCTTAATTAGTAGATAAGAGTGATATCCTTTGCACAATGAATAACTTTAAGGCCATCAGAATAGAATTTGAAGTTATTGCAATGGGAATATGATAAATATTGCAGATTAAAAAATTGTAGGATGTACTTGTAGCATAGACATTCATCTGTACTTATAAATATATTATGAAGCTGAACTCTCTTGCCCATTCTTTAGATCTCTCAGTGTTTGAAACAAGTTAAATTTCTTTACCTGTTATAAAGTTTACATTGTCATCTTAACTAAGAGTTTGTTAAATAAGCTTGTCTTCTACATTCTTGTTTCTTCTTGTGCTCTGTAAAATTCCAGTATGGCAAACATATTTGTAAAGTGGAGTACATGAGTGAGTAATCTTGTTAAGTTCAGTGTTATTGTTCATATGCATAAGTGTTTGCAGAATTGGGGCTTTGGTTTACTTCCATCAACAATTATTATTCTGTGTTGTGTTTCTGTTCATTACAGGTCATTTAAATCAGAAAAAATCCTTTCAGTTGGAGGTTATCAAAAGTTAAAAATATTGTTTAGGAAGCTTAGTAGATTTGAAATGTCAGGGCTAATTTTTATATTAGAAGGAAAAAGTTACTAATATAGGTTTCCTCCTGTGTTCTACAGTCTGTCCAATGAAGATGCTGCTTTGAGGCTGCTTTGAGATGCTAACCAGGTACCTTGAACTTTTGGTTTTCCAGTGCAGCATCTCTAAGTAATATTATGATGTAGGAGAAGGCTAAAAAGCCTTGATACTAAAATCCATTCTTGTTTCCATAACTTCAAAGGCCTTCTTAACTAGAGATGAGTTCAGATTGTATTGAATCCTTAAAACAAACAAACAAACCTTGTATCATGATAATCTCTTTACAGGGTTGTTCTCAGCATTTGCAGGCTATCATCTCCACTGCCATTTTTATCATATTTAGGAACAAAGTTCAAACTGAGTTTTAGTTAAATTGGCTTCTGACATGCTTTGGCCATCTGGTGCCAATGAATGGGTGGCACTAAGCCACATTTACAAAATTGTGATCTAAGAACTAAAGCAGGAAGCCATTTAATCTGAATCAGAGTTTAAATGTAGTTTTTTAAATAGAAATTTCAAACAAATGTCAGTGTAGAAAAAGCCAAAATTTGTTACCAAAGTGCCATAAATAGTTCCTTTTCTAAGCAGGAAAAAGTATCCCTTTAGACTGATGAAGAGTGAGTTGACGTTGTAGTGAAAAGGGGAAAAGATGGGAGGGTAGTGTTGGCACTTATAGAATGTGACTGCTGCTGATTCTGCAAGCCTTTCTTAAAACCTTGGAGCAGACGTTACCACAAATGCACAGGAGTGACAAAGCTTTTCCCATCCTGCCAACAATGTGTGTTTTATAGTGTTTTAAATAATAGATTTGGAATCCAGCTGTAGTGTTGTGGGTTTTTTTTTTAAAGCAGCAGCAACAACAACAACAAAAAAATCCCAAAGCTATACATGTTTTGAAATCATGCCACATTAATTTAATTTGTTGCTCAATAATCAATGACACTAGTGTGTTTTTTGCTAAGTTTTAATTGATCTGTTTGCAGAATTTTATTTTGAATCCGAGAACCATCAGTAATGATCTGTGACCTGAATACTGATTAGCAGAAGCTAGATGAATTTTTTTCTGGCATAGTGGACCTTCCTTTAATGTTCTTGTGTATATTGATTGTTCTCAGGGAGTCAGTCTCACAATCTCTCAGCTGTTCTTTGCATTCTTACTATTTTCCCACTCTTGTATGTCTTCAGGGCCCCAAGTTGCTTTGGACAGTTTCCCTTTGCCATTCATCAGTGTTACTTCATGGTTGACTGGCCGGCCGGGGTCTTCATAGAGTGCTGTAAGGCAATGCTATCCTTCTTTCATAGTATTCTGAACCCCAGCTGGTCCAGGGAACCAAGGCCCAAGAATCCTATTTTAGCCTTCTGCATGGCAGCATACGTTGCTACAAATAGTCTAGCCTTAATTTCAGGGCTATTTGACAAGTGTTGAGTGAAATTGCTACTAGAAAGTTTCTCTCCAAAAGTAAAATTCAGATGATCAGACAGCATCTAGATTTCCAATATCACTAAATTTAACTATACAGCAACCAAAATACCATGTGTCTAAAAACTTCTGCTGTTTACAGAGTTAAATAAAAATTGAAAATATTGTAATTGTGTTTTTGGTTGCCTAGAATTCCGCTTAACCATATCTCTGACCCAGTTCTCATTACTGCTACTGCAGTCTGTCATCTGAGCCAGTAACTGCTCTTATAATTGTGAAGTTATACCTGGTTGGTTTTTAAATACAGGTAATTTGTGATGTGACAGAGATCATCTTAACTGTATGATCGCCCATTTAAATCCGCGACAGCATAGTAGGTCATTTTGTGAATATGATGTTTTAACTTTCACTTTCCTGCATTGTAATTTTATAGGGAGAAGAAATGGGTGACAGTTGGCGACACATCCCTCAGAATTTACAAATGGGTACCAGTAACAGAGCCCAAAGTTGATGATGTAAGTATTTTGAGCCATCCTACAGATATCTTGGAGGCTTTGGAAATGCAAACCAGTGTTTAGTCAAGGTCATAAGGGGGACTTACTGTGTCTCCTCACATCTCAAAGTTAAGATTGGGTTGGGCCTTAGTACTTGAATAGAAGAATGCTAAGGGAAACTGAGGTTGCTTCAGAAATTAATGTTGGTGGTTTGGTAGGGTGGTCCTTTACCCACTAAGCCTTATTCTAATACAGTGCTTCTTAAAACTTTTGTACTGGTGACCCCTTTCAGAAAGCAAGTCTCTGAGAGTGACCTCCCTCCCTTTATAAATTAGAAACACATTTTTTTTAGATATTTAACACCATTATAAGTGCTGGATGTACATTGTGGCTTGGGGTGAAGGCTGACAGCTTACAACCCCCCAATATAATAATTTTGTGATCCCCTAGTTTGAGAACTACTGCTCTGATACATAACTTTTAAAGACATGCTGTTAATCTGAAACTGTCAGTCTTTTAAATGGTTACAGATTCTACATCTCCACATTCCAATTTAATATTTTTTTTCTGTTTGCAAAAACAAAACAAAAAAAACCCTTACTTTTTTTTCTTTTTGAAAAACCAATACAGCCATTAGAGAAAAGTAACTTGTGCAGCTGACTGCTCACAGTATGTATATTAGTGGTGGGCTTCTTGTGGCCTGGGTGCTGCACAAGGCCCATCAGGGTTTGTGTGGCCCATGAGACATTTTTGTGCATGCAGAAGGTGCATGATTCTGCTCGTTTCTGCTAGTTTCCATCTGCGTATTTTTTTTCCTACCAGTATTACTAAAGTAACATGCAGGTAAAGCAGGGGTTCATGCAGTGAGATCCGTGCTGATGGCACAGAACCTTGTGAGAGCTGTGCACTTCTGCATCCCATCAGAGTGCTGCTACCATTCAGCTGACACATGCTGCAAATTCTAGTTATGCAAGCACAGTTAGCAAACTATCTGATGCCAGGAGACCGTCTTGGTTACAAGTGTCATGTGGCCCACTAAGATAGAGGGCCACTTGTGGCCCATTCACTAGCCTAGGTTGCCCATCACTGATGTATACTGAATCCTTGCTTTGCCTTGTTAAACAAATGCCACATTTCAGAGTAGACACACCTTTATTTCAGTGTCTTATAAAAAGATCATTGTGTGGGTGTGTGTGTGTGTGTGTGCGCGCGCATTTTATAAGTGTTTAAAAATTCTTTGGCATAAAAGTGCTGTGAAAATGCAAGGTATTATATTGGTCAAGATGCTCAAATCAAACAGTATAGAATGTTCTCTACTATTGTAATGACTGTTTTCTCATAAATAAACATTGCATATGCAGCATATTGATCTTACTGTGCAATGGATTGTGAATTCACTCTTTTTTGCTATGATAGTGACACATGGCATAAATGGTATATATAATGAAAATAAAAATTAACAGCACTTATCTTTTCATCCATAGATCTCAAAGTTCTTTGTAAAGGTAAGCATTATTACTCCCATTTTACAGGTGGATAAATTTGTGCAGAGAGAACTTGTCAGTGACAGAGCAGAAAAATATTACTTGGATCTACCCAGTCCAGTAACCTATCCACTGGACCATGTTGCCACTGTTTTAGATGTATAGCAGAGGTGTGAAATAAGTCACAGTTTGATGGAACAAATAGTTTAGGTATTCAACCTATTTTTGCAGACCTCTGGGGACCACAGACCACATCTAAGGGGTTAATAAATAGGGGTTTTCAACATGTGGTCTGTGGACCCGCAAGAGTGTGCAGACCACTGTTACTAGACCAGTGGTTTTCAACCTTTTTTCATTTGCAGACCCCTACACAATTTCAGATGAAGCGTTGAAGTTGAAAATATTAATGTCCAAAATAGTGTCCTCTGATTGTGTTGGGGGAAGGGAGTTAATGTCAAGCTGAACTAGTCTTTTTCCATGACTTTAGTTCACCTTGCAAAATTTGCTCCTTAAGTTGCAAGACATGCCACCTCTACCAAGTTTAAAGAAGTGTCCGATCCACCGATCTAGTGTTTTCAGTTCAAGGCAGTCCATTTGGACAGTTCCTTCAAAGAACCTGTGTTGTCAGTAGATGGTGACAAATTGCAAACATAGTTAGTGTCTATTTCATGACAGATCCAGCAATCCAGCCCCCTGATTTTAACCTTCTTTGCCATCTGTGGCAAAGCTTCATTGCTTCAGATATAGAAGGATCAAGTGTGCTGCAAGCGTCTGTAAGTGGGGTCTTTGTGATTTTCCCCTTTGCTGCTTTGGCTGCTTAGAAGATGTAGCTGATACATTTGCAGGCTACATCCATTTACATAGTTCCCTGATGGACTTGCACAAAACCTTGCATCAGCTGCTGAATGGTTAAGATATTTAAACTAAACGTCTTACGTGAATATCTATGTAAATGCAATTACAATTTAAAAAGTTGCATTAAAGTACTTGAGTAACTGATAGGGTACAAAGATTTCCAGAGTCTTTTGTGTTTAAAAGTTTCTTCAAAGATAAACAGTTTGTGTGTGAAATAAATTCTTCATCAGTTCAGTACCTGTTTTTCACAGAAGTTCTTCATAGAAACTTTTTACTAATTGATAAGTGCTGGCACTAATTGGATTACTTCTGATACAGAGAATATGATCACTGTTATAATGATGCATGCTTTTATAAATATATTTAAGAAGTGAGGGGTTACAATTTCTAGGGTTTTTCCAGGCAATCTTCCCAGCATCTAAGCTTGCATCCAGTAGAATACTTCTGTAACTCCCCCCCGCCCCTAAAAAATGACCTTAACAGTACGTTAGAACTGAGCTGATAGGGAGATTTTGTGTGAGCTTATCAGCTCTGGATAGGCGGATCCTCATTACAGTATTGCTCCATTTGTCTGAGAGTCTGTTCACATGTGACCAGTTGTAGTATTTTAACCATAATTTGGCATATTGGGCAAATAACCCTTGTTTCTGAGCCTAAAACTAATTGACAGAAGCCCTTTGAAACTAGGTCATTCTAACCTTCACATGGTGTTGAAGCTTTATTTAAGATTAAAGAGTCTCTGCCTTGTGGCACATGAGGATCCCTGAATAGCAAAGAGCTAGGATCTAAAGGAGGAAGGGCAAAATCTGAACTTCAATTGGGCACAAGGATTTTTCTCCATCTACCTCTGGTTTCCATGCACAGAAGCAGAAAATATACTCTTCCAAGGCTCATTAGAATGTAGGAAGGGATCTTACTAATGTGCCCTGCGGTACTCCATGGCCCCAAGGAAAATGGTATGCCATTTTAGGAGTTATAGTTAGTGTCCCTCCTCCATCAATGCACACTGTGCTCTTAGGCCTACCTGAGGTTTAGGGGCTGTTCAAACAACTGCTGCCACACTGCTCCCTCTAAAAAGATATATAGCACTCTAAAAAAGATATAGCTGCTTTGATCCAGAGCTATTCAGTTTGCCAATAATTTTCTGAAATATGTCTATGTAAGTGTTTGTGTGTCTATATATTTAAAAAAAGTTTCCTGTGGGATCAGAGTGACATCAGCATGTCATTCTGCGTCCCACAGGAAAAGTTTTCATGTGCTCTTCCCTCAGTGCTACGTGGCTTACCCCTCCCTCTTCCATGGGTGTGGGAGGGGAGATACTGAAGATGAGTCCAGGGTGAGTGGCCTCGGGCCGGCCGACCGGCCCCAACAACACTAAGGAGAAGCACTCCTTCAGCAAGCAGCTGTTCTGGTGCCAGGCTGGGTGGATCGGGATTGGCTCACTTGCTTAGCAGCTTCATGAGCTGGGTGTTCAAGACCACCTCCATCCTGTTGCACTAAAGCATTGAACCAGACGTGGCACGGGGCCAGCTGTGCCCCTGCTGGAGGCGGCCAGCATCTTGCTCTGAGGCAGTGGAGTTGGGACAGGAGCTGGTGGCTGGGCTCATTCCACTGTGGAGGAAGCAAGGGGAGAGAGGGAGAAAGCCCTGAGCCTCGCTTTGCAGGGAAGATGCCCTCCCTCCTTTGGAGCACTAGTACTGGCTTCCGGCTGTGGGAGAGGGGAGAGAAAGTCCCGAGCCTCCCTGCACAGGAAAGAAGCGCTCCTCGTCGTGGCTGGGGGAACAGCAATGCCCTATTTGGAGCCTTTCCCTGTGTTCCCCTTGTCTAGAATCTGGCTAATGGGAGGAGTGGGAGGCTGAGCCTAGTACCAGCATAGGTCATGAAGACAAGTAAGTGCCTCCCACTTCCTCATGCGCAGATCTTTCATCTCCCTCCTGAGATTCTGTCTGTCTTCCTCCCTCCCCCAGTCTGGTCCTGCCCCTTCTTTCCTGGCCAGAAAGCTATCCCCACCCTGCTCCTGCCGTGCACCCTCAGTTCCCTCACTCACTACCCTGCTGAGACCCCATGCTCCTAATCCCCTCACTTAGCTCCCTGCTGAGACCCTGACCCCAGCCCACTCTTGCCCCCTGTCTCCCGCCTGTTCCTGCACCCTACCTCCCATCCAGACCTCGCACCACCCTCAACCCCTCCTGTACCCCCATCTGTTTCCCACTCACTGGCAGCCCTGTTCCACGTGCTGAACCCCTCATTTTTTACTTTACCCCAGAGCCTGCATGGCCCACAAAATCCACTAATCCTGAAACCCCTGAGGAGTTAATCTGGCCTGAGGCCTTGAACCTCAGTTCTTCTCCCCCTGGCCATGGGGCTGGAGCACCAAGAGAGTGAAGTGTTTCAGTTGGGAGCCACATCAATGAGGGTTGGGGTTTTTTTGGGGGGGGGGGGGATTTTTTATCCTTCTCACTTGTGTGATCCCCAGCTGATTTTTCTGTGGGTCAGTGGCTCCTGACCCCAAAAAGGTTCCCCACCCCTGTTGTTAATAAAGACAGTGTTGAAACCTTTTTGTGTTGGACGTAACATTTTACTTTATTTAAAATGAAGCCTGGCCAACAAGGCAACAATTGGGACTCAGTTCCCATCTGGCTGGAGGGTCCTGTCTCTAGCCCCGATCCTGGGGCACACTTTGTGGTCCAGCCCCCATCTGGCCGCAAAAAGGGCTGGTGATGGCCTGCAGTTGCTGTGGCTTGGGTAGGAGGAGAGGCCATGACCTGGCTGTGGTGGACAGAGGGGGCTGGCAAGCATAACAAATAGAGGGCACAGCCCCCTACTATTAATTATGTATATCTTAATGGGCAGGGCTCACTGAGCGGCGGCGAGCCCTGCTCGCCAGCTGCGTGGTTCTGCGCTCTGCGCATGCGCAGATCGGTCCGCACCGGCTCTTCCTGGGTGTTATCTACTCGCCCGTGGCTCCTATTTGTCACTATTTGTCGAGCCCTGTTAATGGGGAATAAAAACCTTATTCCAATGATAAACACTGGGGAGCTTTTCCCTATCTTGTTGAATTCCTTCAGCAACCTTAATGTATGCTTGATTATCTTCTTATTTCTTTCCCTCATTGGAGAACTTTGCCTTACCTTACTGGGTTAGTTACTGAGTTTCTCCTGCCTTGGAGCCTAGCTTTTCATTCTTTTTTCAGGAAAACTAGGTGTGCCAAGAGCAGTTCAGCTGACATTTTCTCTTGGGAGATCAGTTACATCATCTCCTAATTGAACTTGCTGTATCCCTTTCTAGATGTGGATTTTCTACATGATGGATGCAAATGTTTCTTTTTTTGTTTTTACTCTTGCATCCCCTGCTATTACACAGGACATGCAGTGGGGGTGCAGGTACATGTAGGATTGTCCTGCTGCTGCTGGGATTTTTCTTTCTCTCACCATCCCTCCTGCTCCACCTTTTAGATTTAATGCAGAAGCTGTATTCTATATGGAGAAGGGAGAAGTCTCAGTAGCCTGGATCAGTGGGAGGAAGCAGGCAGGAAAACAGCCATCCTTCCTATAAGAAAATCATTACCATCATACACACACTCAAAAATGCATGCCAAAGGAAAGATGTTGCTTCCTAGGTGACTGACTGATAACCTGAAGCAGGTTGTCACTTCATAATACAGCCCTCCTAGGAGATGATTACCTCTATTCCATTTTCTGTCCATATATCTTTAAAATACTTGGCACTTGCTGTATGTCACTCTTTCATCTAATAATCTGAAGGTGCTTTACCAATAATGTTCATCATTTCACTGTGAGGTAGATCACTGTTATCCCTTTTTTACAGAATAGGATACTGAAGTAAAAAGCAGGGAATTGATTTACTCATGACTCCAGAGTGGCATTCTGGAATTATGTAAAGAACTTGCTAAATCAGCTGTTACTCTGACTAATGCTGTTGCCTTTTGGCTCCTGCTTTTTGGCAGGCATTCTCTTGATTTTGTCTTTTCTTTACAGTTGCCCTTATAGCTCTTGGGAAAGGAGAAAAACACAGCAATAAAATACTTTATTACAATGCACCCAAAAACAATCTTAATGGTGCATCATAAATTAAATTATAAGAAAGGGCATACTGGGTCATACCAAAGGTCCATCTTGCTCAGTATCCTGTCTTCCAGCAGTGTCCAATGCCAGATGCTCCAGAAGGAGTGAACAGAACAGGTAATAATCAAGTGATTCCTCTCCAGTCATCCATTCCCAGCCCCTGACAAACAGAGGCTAGGGACACCATTCTTACCCATTCTGGCTAATAAGTATTGATGGACCTAACCTCCATGAATTTATCCAGTTATTTTTTGAATCCTGTTAAAGTTCTGGTCTTAACAACTTCTGGCAAAGAGTTCCATAGGATGAGTGTGAGCTTCATGAAGAAAAACTTCCGTTTGTTTTTTTTTAAACCTACTCTATTAATTTTAGTTGTGACCTTTAGTTCTTATGTTATAGGAACAAGTAAATAACTTTTCCTTATTTACTTTTTCCATACCTGTCATGACTTTATAAACCTCTATTATACCCCCCCTTACACTCCTCTTTTCTAAGATGAAAAGTCCTAGTCTTTTTAATCTCTCCTCATATGGCACCTGTTCCAAAACCCCTAATCATTTTGGTGGCCCTTTTCTGAACCTTTTCCAATGCCAATATATCTTGTTTGAGATGAAGCAACCATATCTGTACAAGATGTGGACGTACCATGGATTTATATAGAGGCAAAAAATATCCTCTTGTTTTATTCACTATCACTTTTTTATGATTTCTAACATTGTTTGCGTTTTTGACTGCCACAGCACATTGAGTGGGTGTTTTCAGAGAACTATCCACAATGACTCCAAGGTATTTCTCCGGAATGGTTATAACTAAATTAGTCCCCGTAATTTTGTATGTATAGTTGGGATTATTTTTTCCAATGTGCATTACCAGGGCGTGCCAGCCGTGCGGTTCAACATGTTGAGCATGCGCAGACCGTGCTGCACATGTGCATGCACTGATTGCACTGTGGTGCCGTGCCGGGCTGTGCATTACTTTTAAGCCCTGTGCATTACTTTGCATTTGTCAACATTAAAATTCATTTACTATTTTGTTGCCCAGTCACCTAATTTTGTGAGATCTTTTTGCAGATCTTCACAGTCTGCTTTGTTCTTAACTATTTTGGTCAGTTTAGTATCTTCTGCAAACGTTCGCCTCACTGTTTACCCCAGTCTTCAGATCATTTATAAATAGGTTAAATAGGATTGGTCCCACTATGGACCATTGGGGGACACCACTAGTTACCTCTCTCTATTCTGAAAACTGGCCATTTACTCCTATCCTTTGTTTCCTGTCTTTTAACCAGTTATCAGTCCATGAGAGGACCTTCCCTCTTAACCCATGACAGCTAACTTAACTTAAAAGTCTTTGGTGAGGTACCTTGTCAAAGGTTTTCTGGAAATCTAAGTGCACTATATCCACTGGAGCCCTCTTGTCCACATGCTTGTTGACCCGCTCAAAGAACTCTAGTACAGGGATCTGCAGCCTATGGCTCTGTATAGAACCAAATATGTCTCTTTTGTCATTCCCAAAATACGTGCAACTTTTTAAATTAAAATGAAAAAGTCAAAATTTTAAAAATGCATAATTACTCATGGAGCTTAAATGGGTGCATAAACCTGTATTTGACCAGTAATGATGTAAATGTCAAAGAAATGTGCAAAAAGATGCAGCAGCAGAAGTCCCATTAAATAAAATCTGTGAGTACAACGTTTCATCCATTCTATTAATATTATTGATAATTGACATGTTTATTAATAAGGTATACTTTCAGTCATGCAAATGAGCATTCTTATACTGGTTCTTTGATGACCACTTGTTCTAAATATTGATTTAGTCTGTTTCTTTCGTTTGTAAAGGTTGCCGACTGCTACGCTAGTAGATTAGTAAGGAATGATTTCCCCTTACGGAATTCATGTTGACTTTCCCCAATGGATTATGTTTATCCATGGGTCTGACAATTCTACTCTTAACCGTAATTTCAGCTAATTTGCCCAGTATTGATGTTAGATTTACAGGTCTAGAATTCCCAGGATTACCTCTAGAGCCCTTTTAAAATGTTGGCATCGCATTAGCTGTCTTCTAGTCTTTAGGTACGCAAGATGATTTAAAGGATAGGTTACAAACCACAGTTAATAGTTCCCCAATTTCATATAGGAGTACTTTCAGAACTCTTGGGTGAATGCCATCTGGTCCCAGTGACTTGTTACTGTTTAGTTTATCAGTTTGTTCCAAAAAGTCCTCTGATACTTCAGTCTGGGATAATTCCTCAAATTTGTCACCTGTAAAGAATGGCCCGGGCATCCTCAACCATGAAGACCAAAGCAATGAATTTATTTAGATTTTCCGCACTGACCTTATAATCCTTGTGTTCCTTTAACATCTCAATTATCCAATGGCCCTACTGCTTGTTTAGCAGCCTTCCTGCTTCTGATGTACTTAAACATTTTGCTATTACAGGTGACCCCCGACTTACATACTACCCCTCGCATTTATGACCACCTTGCTCTGTCTGCTGCCTTCCCCGGGACAGCCCCCAGCTGGCTCAGAGCAGCACGCCTTGCCACCCTCCCCCGGCACAGCCCCCAGCTGGCCCTGGGAGCAGCTCGTGCCTCAGACTAAAACTCTCAGGAGGCAAAGCGGGCCGGGAATGGAGACCCACTTTTATCATTGTGCCTATGGGAAAAAAGGCTTTGACTTACGATGGCTTGACTTACTACAGTCCTCCAGGAACCAGTTAGATCATAAGGGCAGAGGTTGCCTGTACTTTTTGAGATTCTGGCTAGCTGTTCTTAAAACTCCTTTTTGGCTTATTATATTTTTGCACTTAATTTGACAAGAGTTTATGCTCCTTTCTATTTTCCTCATTAGGATTTAACTTCCACTTTTTAAACAATGTCTCTTTATTCTCTCACTGCTTCTTTTACTTGGTTGTTAAGCCATGGTGGCACTTTTTTCGTTCTCTTATTGTGTTTTTTAATTTGGGCTGTACATTTAAATTGGGCCCCTCTTATGGTGTCTTTGAAAAGTCTCCACACAGCTTTCCAGGATTTAACTTTTGGCATTGCACCTTTTAATTTGTTTAACCTTATCATTTTTGTGTAGTTCCCTTTTCTGAAATTAAATGCCACAGTGTTGGGCTGCTGAGGTGTTTTTGCCACCACAGAGATGTTAAGTTTTATTACATTACGGTCACTATTTCCAAATGGTCCAGTTATATTTACCTCTTGTACCAAATCTTGTGCGCCATTTAGGACTGAATCAAGAATTGCCTCTCCTCTTGTGGGTTCTAGAACTAGCTTCTCTAAGAAGCAGTCATTTAAAGTGTCAAGAAACTTTATCTCTGGATTCCATCCTGAGGTGATGTGTACTTAGTTAATAAGGGGAAGTTGAAATCCCCCACTATTACTGAGTTTGTTTTGATTGCCTCTCTAATCTCCCTTAGCATTTCTCAGTCACTATCACCAGGGCTCGACAAACTGCGGCGAGAGCTATTTGCCAGCCCTGCACCATGCATGCGTCAGACCGGCGCTGTGCATGCGCACAGCACCAGCGAATGGGGCACACAGAGCAACTGGCTGAAATCTACTTGCCATGGGCGAGTAGAAATGGCGGTTTGTCGAGCCCTGACTATCACTATCCTGGTCAGGTGGTTGGTAGTATATATCCTTTCTTTTATATTCTTCTTGGAGCATGGAATTACTATCCATAGAGATTCTATGGAACATATTGGCCATTTAAGATTTTTGCTTCATTTGATTCTACATTTTCTTTCAGGTATAGTGCCACTCCCCCACCAGCATGACCTGATCTGTCCTTCCAATATATTTTATATACTATTACGGTTGCGTCCCATTGATGGTCCTCATTCCACCAAGTTTCTGTGATATCTATTATATCAATATCCTCCTTAAATACAAGGCGCTCTAGTTCATACATTTTATTATTTAGCCTTCTTGCACTCGTGTATGTGCACTTTGAAAATTTATCACTGTTTATCTGTCTGCCATTTCCTGATGTGTTTGAATGGCATTCTTTTCATTTGACTGTTTCTCATCTGATCATAATATTTTATCCTCTTCCATCCTCTCCTCCTTATTAGACCATAGAGAATCTCTATTAATTGACCCTCCCCTAAGAGAGAGGTATATGTCTTATCCATGTGTTCCTCCGCACCTCTACAGACTCCCACTTTCTCAAAAGTTTCCTCAGTTCCTAATAAATCTAAACCCCTCCTCCCTACACCATCATTTCATCCTCGCAATGATGGTGGATGAAACTGAGACTCTGGAGTTCTGCTTGTTTACCTGGCTTGCACATGGAACTGGAAGCATTTCACATAATGGTACCATTGAGGTCCAGGATTTCAATCTCTTTCCTAGCAGTCTAAATTTGACCTCCAGAACCTCTCTCCTACCCTTTGCTATTTCATTGGTACCACCTACAGGTACCACAATCACTAGCTGCTCCCCAGTACTACACACAAGTCTATCTAGATGTCTTGAGAGATCAGCAAGCTTCGCACCAGGTGGGCAAGTCACCATATGGTTCTTCCGGTCATCATAAATTCAGCTGTGTATGTTTCTAATGATTGAATTTCCCTTTACTTATACTCATCGTTTCCTAATGATTGGAGTTCCCTCCCCCAGAAAGGTATCCATCATCTGGAAGGAGGATCCCAACTAGAGGATCATTTCCCTCTGCTCCAGTTGAATGTTTTCCTTCCCTAAGTCTTTCACATTCCTCAACAGCACAGGGGATGTCTGACCGGAGGTGGGAATGTGCTACCGTGTCCCAGGAAGCCTCATCTGTGTACCTTTCTGCCTCCTTTAGTTCATCCAATTCAGCCACCCTGGCCTCCAATGTCTGTATGTGGTCTTCGAGGGTCAGAAGCTCCTTGCACTGAATGCACACACACTGAATGCACCATAAGGGAGGTACTCATACATGCTACATTGGGTGCAATAAACATCCCTACTCTGCTGCTGGGCTTCTGCCTCCATTCTCTGCTACAGATAAATAACCATACCAAGAACCTAATTATTTAAATCAGGTTTTAGATCAGTTTAAAAGAAGTTTAAAAAAATGCTAAGTATATCTAGCTCCCTTCAAATTCCCCTTTTAAACTCCCTCACAAAACTCCCTGTTAGCTGCGCTGTGTGCTAAGTTCTCTGGTCACTTAATAGCAGGCTTTTATATAACCCCAGCCTTCCTGATAGCCCTGGCCCTCTGGTCTAGGCTTGACCACTGAATAAAGGGTTATTTTTCAAAGCCTCATTAAGAAGTCCACAACTTCCAACTGCCTTCCTTAGCACACAGTCCTTCAAACAAATAGCTCAGCACATGAACCTCCAAACAAATAAACAAACACAAGCTCAGCACACGGTATCTTTCAGACACCAGTAAATACCCCCCCAAACACATACACTACAGACAATCACTTATCCCAAGTGTTCTGTAATTGTTGCTACTTCATGTGGAGAACTCCCTCATGAAACTGCCTGTTGGCTGTTCACTAAGCTCCTGCGGGAGTGTCTTTCTGGGGAATTATATACCTTCAAGCTTCCCCAACAGCCTAGCTGTGATAGAGGAGTCATCCACAGTCTTAGCTGTAGGCAGAAATAAATGATAGGCTGAAAATAAAATGCGTATTTCATGGTGTTCTGAAGGCTAGCAAACATCCAAAGTGAAAAAATACGTGTTCAAATACTTCACTTTAGTACATTTCGACTCCTCTCTATAGAGAGCTGCCCCAAGCATAACATTCAGGTGGGTGTTTTGTCTGCAAAGTAGTATGACTGCACTTGGGAAAGGTAAAAAACTACTCGGGCCTTTGTTGTTGGTTATAGTTCTACAGTAAGCTATGGTACAGTTGCCATTATAAAGAGTGAGGTGTGGTATTTTGGTCTATCCCAAGAGATTGCAATCATCAGCTCCCAAATTCTAATACTTATTCTTATGCAGCTCCTTCATTTTTCCTTGGATAAGTCACTGGACCATTCTCCTTCAGTTTTTCCAGCTGCAAAATGGGGGGATAATAATGAGCTACCTCACAAGGATGAGGTTATGTTGTGTGGCGTTTTGAAGATGAAAGGTGAAAGTGTCCTGATCTGTGATTAGGGTTCCTAAGCACTACAGTATATAAATAATATTTTTAAATACTAAACATTAGCAGAACTTTGGGTAATAGTTGTTGGTTTTTTCCTCAGTGGGTCACAAAAAATAAAGTGTATAAGTATTTTTTCAGAGACTTTTATGACTATTGCCTTATCAGTGTTCTTGATAATTCTTGACTTGTCCTTATTTCCCACATGAAAGTTATAAGCATAATATGCTTACAGGACTAATGCACTGAGCTGGAAGAGGGGGTATTATTCTAACACTTGGATGATGGTTTCCGGGCTAACAATTACATGACTTTTAATTTTTGGGGTGTGTTTTTGTTTTTCAGAAAAACAAAAATAAGAAAAAAGGCAAAGATGAAAAATGTGGCTCTGAAGTGACCACTCCAGAAAATAGCTCTTCTCCAGGGATGATGGACATGCATGGTGAGTGGAACAGAGCTAACCCATGCTATTCCATGCACTGTTCTAAAGAAAGTTATCAACAGACAAGATTCCTGTTGGAATCAACAAGAGTTGCTAATGTGTACATGAGGACAGAATTAGGCCAAGTGAGAATTAAAAAAAGCAAAGAAATGCATGGCACCAGATCAGTGTCTGGTATACGTCCATTAACGTTGATGATGTCTGCTATGAGAAGAGTGAAGTTACCAAAATAAAAGACAAAAAAGATAAAACAAATACATAAGCCAAGGTGCTGTTTCACTTAAATGTAGCCTTGTGCAATTTAGCTGCTTGCTTTGGTAGTGGAAAGTTAATGAGTTCTTCTATCTGTATTTGCTAACTCAGACCTAGCTGCAAATGTCTTCACAGTGTGTATCATAGTGTGTATCATTGTTCATTTCTGTCTATAAATGTTGGGGTACCTCACTTAGCTCTTTAGTCGGCATAGGGGCTGATAGTGAAATCCATACTATCGACTGCGTTGTGTCCATTTTTCTGGGTATAAATATATTGGGGCTGAAAGGCCATCTGACTACCAACAACTATTAATATACTTCGTTCAACAATAAACCTGACTCGGATGCCTTTATATCTTATCTGAGTCTGTGGTCTTTGGGGGCTCTTGTGAAGTCTGTTATGCTAGCTTTGTGTGCAGAGCTGATATGAGATACTGAGGGAGCATACAAAAATCCATGCAGTCAAACATTTATCACTGATGGAGCAGGAACTCTGTCAGGATGCCACATCAGTGAATCCTAAATTTACTGTATCGCTGTCCTGAACTACTACAGCCAGAGCTACTTCTGTATCTGAGTTGGAGTAAAAAATGCAGAATTTTAGCTTCAGCAACTTGCACATTTGCCATGCACCTTTGTCACAGGCTTCTTGTATGACTTTGTCTTGGACAAATAATTTATTCTTTGTCCATTCCCCATTTCTGAAATGGGGCTGATGCTACTTTTTTCTTGCTTTTTGTTCATCTTGTCTATTTAGATTGTAAAATCTTTAAGATAGGGATTCTCCCAGATTTTGTGTGGTAACTATCTCAGTTAGGACCTGATTTCAGTTTGGGCCTTCAAGCCCCACATCAGTACAAATAATAATAAATGTGTTCAATGAAAATACACCAAAAGGCCCCTGGAAAAATGTACTGTTACAGAAGGGTACTGTGTGCTTGATTAGCAAGTTGTTTTATAGGGATTGTTACATCTGTACTGGTTGGCTGTCAGTTTCTGGTTGCAATCCAGCTGTTGGTTTGTACCTATGTAGTGGTTTGGGAGTGCTTCATTCCCTGCACAGATGATGTTAGATGAGGCACTCTAGGGAAACCTGGGGCTAATCCCCCTAAGGGGCTCTTGATATTAGGATTGGATTCTCTCTTTGACTTGACATTACCCAGGTTTGTAGACCTTCAGGATGCTCTGGGAGACCCACCTGTTCTTTTGAGTAGAGGGAGAGGCTTGAAGGAGCATGTAAGTCTGCAGAGTAAGTATTAATAGTCCAGTTGGGTACCAATGCTCTTGATGGTAAACTGATAAAATTAGACTGGTCTTCAGTCAGTCTCTTTTGTTCATAATACAGAATTCTGGTTTCTGATAAAAGATGTATATAATATAAACCCAAGGATTTTGTACTACTATTGGTTAGAGTCCTCAGTCACCACATTTGAAGAAAAAAGTTAAGCTGCGATGTGTGTAACAGACACTGTCACTTGAGTGAAGGGGACTTAACTGTAAGGAGTCCTACTTAGTTTGAATATCTTGATTTCCAGATATTTTCTCTGAAAATTCCCTCTGAGGTCACTGGGATTTTTGGGTATTCAAAGCCTGCAGGATCATATCCAATATTAGATATGTAACAATGTATAAAATATATAACTTCAAGAAGAGCCAAAATCTCCTGTTTCATTCACTTTTCATCAAGATAGAATTTTTTTCCAGATGACAATAGCAACCAGAGTTCAATAGCCGATGCATCTCCAATAAAACAGGAGAACAGTAGTAACTCAAGTCCAGCACCTGAACAGAATTCAGCAATACAAGCAGATGGCACCGAAGTAAAGTCTGATGAAACTCAAGCAGATGCAAAGGAGCAACCAGGTTCAGAAGGTAATACATATAGATTTATCTTGCATCTGATGCTTTTCTAATAGGAAGCTGTTTAAATGATCATTTACATTCAACATTCTTGGTAAAAAAGAAGGTCAAATAATAAAACTGGAACAGAGTGACAGGCATGTTATACAAAACACTACCATCCATTCTTTCAACACAGCAAAACAGCAAATACAACTTTCAAAACAACTCACAAAACATAAATGAGGAGTTGTAAGAATCCACATATTAGCTAGTTAACTTCATAATCATGTTTAATTAGCTTAAGTCATCTAAACTTCATTGTAGTAATGCTGCAAAAATCAGAGCAAAATCCTTGGTATGTAAGTATTATATTTATGTACTTAAAAGTCCTATTGATTTCATGGGGAGCAAGAACAGGTTTAAACTAAATTACAAAAGTAATTACTTCCATGAGAGTTCTACTGACAACAGTAGTAGCTGTCCCAGCTCTGAAATCTTTACTGCAGCTAGATGACTTGCTATTCCAAAACAGAGGAAAATATTTTTCTGCATGGTTTTATTCCTTAGAGATTCAGGTCCTGTTTAGGTTGGAGGACTGTCTGGAAATAGTGAAATGGTTACATCACAAGAGCTAAACAGGTAAAATTTGATTTGCAAAAAAGAAGAGATTTTTATTGACTCTAAAACTTGCATTTTGTAAAACGTATTTAATGTCAGCAATTGAAAATTAACATACTAAAGGAATAAGTTGCTTCAGTATTCAGAATCCTTAGGTTTTCTTGAGAACTCATAGTAAACTCCCCTTTATTGTTCACTGATGCACCAGTGAAAGCATGGAAGGTCAGACTTGGTCATTCCAGATATTCAAGTTAAAAAAAACAGTAGGGGTGGAGAAATCTTAACATGAAAAACCTTGTAGTCCCTCTAACTCTGTATCAAGAAGCAAAAAATAGGCTAACCCAAATCTCAAAAAATTCCTTTGCAGGTCACTGTTCAGACAATTCAAAGCCCTGATCCTGCCATGTGCTCAGCCAGTGGGACCTGAAGATAGCCATGATTGGGCTCTAAATGAAAATGGAACTAACAAATACTACTATTTTATAACTTGTGTGTGTAAATTTTTATTTTAGCTTTACCTTTTTTAATTCACTTTGCTACATTTCTTTTTAAGCCAACTCTGAATCTGTATGCCCAGTTTTCTAACGAGTACATAATGTATTTTATTTGCTGTGCAGAAAAACAGCAAATGCCATTCCAGTGAAAATGTTTTAAATCTCACTTTAATGCAATATTTCTTCAGTGCCATGTAAAATTTTAGCAGTGAAACTTTAGATGTGTATTTATGCCAAATCTTGTGTTGTGTTGTTTTGAAAGAAACCATTTTTTCTCTTCCCTGTTATAAATATAGAATGTGGTTAAGTGTATATTTTAATAGTGTTTGCAAAATTCCTGCCATAACAAAGCATTTAAATAGTCTGTGGCAAATCTCTTCCTATTGATTCCGTTATTAACTCAGTAGATCCTTCATCCAATTTAAATTTAGATCCGTTATTTCAGTAATATTAGGACCATGTACATCATGCTAACTACCGTCAATTACTAAAACATAACTGTTTGCTGCAGGGCAATTTGGCAGCTAAATCATTACCAAAGTATACACAGGAAAACCAAAATTTATAAAATAGTGTTCTCAACTGACTGTTCATTAAAGACTATACAGGTTTACTGCCAGATGGTAAACTTGCCTTTAACTTGCTCATGAGTGAATTCAACTGATTACATAATAGACCTGCTCCTATGACTAAATTTAGGTTCAAGGAAAAACTTTCCTCAGTTTGGTTCCAGAGCTATTAATGAGAAATGAGAGTGAGAAACTAAAGCAAAGTACAAACTAATCTGGCCTTTTTTCTGATTAGATACTGTGTGCGTTTAGTTACTGTCTAAAGCCAAATAACCCATTAGCTAATAGAGAAAAATGCTTGATCATTTAGGTTTGGTTATGACATGCCAAGCTGAGTTTAAATAGCAGGAAATATATTAAGGACTCAACTCTGTTCCGCTGTTCACCTCATGTGATAACTCTGAAGCCATTGGGGCAACTTAGGGGAAGAATTGGTCTCTAAGTACCTAAAATAAACATTTTCATAATGAACAAATATATTTAGCACAATATTAACAGGTCTGACTCTCTCTGAGGACAAGTAATGGGACATAGATTATTTTGCTTACAGAACACCAGTTTGACTCTAGCAGAAATCTCTAGCAACCAAACACCTACTGACATGATGGTTCTTAGGTGATATACTGTTGAAATATGTTTGGATATTTGTTTATTTCATCATTGACGAGTGTACACTTTGCAGAACCTACCATCACTAATTGATGTTTTTTTGTTAACAATATCAGTGTAGGCAAAGGGTTGTATTACACAGACAAATTGTGTTTCCTGAAGTGATAATCCCTGAAAGTCAGAGTGGAAGTCCATTACTGAAGTAGGGAAAACTGTATAGGGAAAACTGACACAGCCCATGTTGATTTATTCTGAGGTTGGAAGACTATCGTTAATATCTTTCAGAAATCACATATGCGATAAGAACATAAGAACGGCCGTACTAGGTCAGACCAAAGGTCCATCTAGCCCAGTATCCTGTCTACCGACAGTGGCCAGCACCAGGTGCCCCAGAGAGGGTGGACTGAAGACAATGATCAAGCGATTTGTCTCCTGCCATCCCTCACCAGCCTCTGACAAACAAGAGGCCAAGGACACCATTTTATCCCCTGGCTAATAGCCTTTTATGGACCTAACCTCCATGAATTTATCCAGCTTCTCTTTAAACTCTATTATAGTCCTAGCCTTCACAGCCTCCTCTGGCAAGGAGTTCCACAGGTTGACAACACGCTGTGTGAAGAAGAACTTTCTTTTAGTTTTAAACCTGCTACCCATTAATTTCATTTGGTGTCCTCTAGTTCTTCTATTATGGGAACTAATAAATAACTTTTCTTTATCAGCCCTCTCCACACCACTCATGATTTTATAGATCTCTATCCTATCCCCCCTCAGTCTCCTCTTTTCTAAACTGAAAAGTCCCAGTCTCTTTAGCCTCTCCTCATATGGGACCCGTTCCAAATCCCAAATCATTTTAGTTACCCTTTTCTGAACCCTTTCCAAGGCCAAAATATCTTTTTTGAGGTGAGGAGACCACATCTGTACACAGTATTCAAGATGTGGGCGTACCATAGTTTTATACAGGGGCAGTAAGATATTCTGGGTCTTATTTTCTATCCCTTTCCTAATAATTCCTAGAATCCTATTTGCCTTTTTGACCGCCGCTGCACTCGTTGTGGAAGTTTTCAGAGAACTGCCAAAGCGACGAGGAGTCCTGTGGCACCTTATAGACTAACTGAAGTGTAGGAGCATAAGCTTTCGTGGGCAAAGACCCACTTCGTCACATGCATCTGACAAAGTGGGTCTTTGCCCACGAAAGCTTATGCTCCTACACTTCAGTTAGTCTATAAGGTGCCACAGGACTCCTCGTCTATTTTGGTAGCCTCTCTAATCTCCCTCAGCATTTCTATGTCAGTATCGCTGTCCTGGTCAGGTGGTCTTAATATATCCCTACTGCTAATTTCTTATTATTGGAGCATGGAATTTCTATCCATAGCGATTCTATGGAACATGTTGATTCACTTAATATTTTTATTTCATTTGATTCTACATTATCTTTCACATACAGTGCCACTTCACATACAGTGCTTTTTATGCAGTATATATCAGAAGTATGTAGTATGGCTTCTCCACATATTGTCACTATCAAAAAGATTTGGGGCTCCATTTTGTATTTCACAATATTATTGACATGTAAACTCCACAGGATAGCATCCTTCAGTTATAAATAAAGACCATTGTGTATACCTAGCATTTTTAAATCAGAATTCCCGGTGAACAAAAGGGAGTTAGGGAAGTAGGGTTGTAAAATCCCATTTAATTGGCTAACTGGTTAAACATATTCTTATGCCCACCCAGAGCAGCCCTGTCTGGGATGCAGGAGCAGCCCTTGCCTATGACTGGCCCGGGCACCCCACAGGTAGGGGCTGCTCTGACATTCTGGTCAAAGCAGCCCTTGTCTGCAGGTACCCTCGCTCAGCTCGGACAGAGCCTGTTTTGGCTAGGAGGCCGGAGCAGCCCCTGCTCCATCCCAACAGGTTAACTTTAAATGGTAAGCCTCCTCAGTCAAAGGTGAGGCTTACTTGTTAACCAGTTGAACCTTGACAACCCTATTGGGAAAAGCAAAGAGTGTTGGATCAAGCCCATAGACTGTGGCTAGTTTTCACATGCATGAATTAGGGATGGACCAAATGTAGGTCCTATTTGCTCTGTAAAATTAATCAGGTCAGAGACCTGTTTTTATGCCACAATACGTTTTTTTGAAGGAAGAGGCACACACGGTTAAAACATTGTTATGTCTTATAGAAAGAAGTGAACTGTAGTTTAACTGTGTTTGCAAATTGTCCTATAGAAGATATAAGGAATTAAGGCCCTTTTAATCTGAAAGTCTTTTAGTGTTTTCTTATAGCCACACAAACAATTCTATGACAAATTAAAGGAAAAAAGCCACAAAAATAAATATTTTATATCTAATTGAGTCACTTTGAGGAAATATCACACTTCAGACCAATTTAATAAAAGATTTTGTAGAGAAGGCTTGCCTTTCAGTACAGCCGTTCCCCGAGTTGCAAACTGTCGAGTTACAACTGTTTGCACTTATGCCCAAAGCTCCCATGGGGCGGTCATAAAGGCGATCACTGAGTTACGAACACAACCCGCGCTTATGAACAGTGCGGTCGCGTGTAACTCAGTGGGGTCCGAGTTACGAACAGCTCGAGTTACGGCCAAATGTTTGGTCCGTAACTCGGAGAGAGGCTGTATATGTGTAAAGTTTCAATGGATATTTTGTAACCAGTAAAGAACTTCTAAATGTTACCCTCTTTTCCTAGGGGGATTTGAGATTTTTAAAAATAAAAATTAGAATATAGGAGTGGAGAAGGGAATATATTCACAAGTTGCTTGTTAGATTGACAGCAGCAATGAAAGTTAAAACCAAATAGGAATTATTGCAAACTTGAAACCTCTAGAGGAGATCCAATAGACTTGAAAGTCATATAACCTTACTGTTGAAGCTAGAATTCTAGTTACTGTGTTAGAATGATTTCATGCTACTTTTTGTAGGAATAGATATTAAGTGTCATGGAGGAAAAATTCCAGTTCAGGTAAGTAAGTTCTTTCTATCTAGCTGCCATGACCGCTCTCCTCCCCTGAGTTTGTTGAATATATTATTCTTTCACTTCCTATCCTCAACCCTCCATCCCACAGGTAGCAATATTTCACTATGGCTTTTAATTATTTCCATATTTTTATATATTTTATCTAATTGTTTTGATTTATTGTCTGATAAGTACTTTGACATTTTTGTGTAATACAGGTGTGGGCGATGGCTGCCTCTAGTGGCTGGTCCAAGTAGCTGTACACTTTACAACTAATAAGTACAAAGAATTCATTTAATACAAGTGACAGAATCCTGTGGAATAGGTTCAGTCCACACTGACAATTCCAGTGTTATAATGTGTATGCAATCACAACTGGTTATATTTGAATGAAAGGTAATATATATGAATTACCATTAGAGAGCAAAAGCTTTTATTGAAATTGATTTGTGTTTAAAACAAGAGTTTACTCTTTCAGATACTTCTGATGAACAGAATTCACAGTCTTCAATGGAAAATTCCATGAATAGTTCAGAGAAAGCAGAAATTCAATCTTCTGGAGAAAATGATATAACTACAGAGGCATCTAAAAACTCTCAGGTAACCTTCATTAAGTAGAAAAATGCTTTTTATGAACTCCTTTTCCAAATTCATTATGAATATAAAAAAGTTATTAAAGAAAACCTGTCAGGAGACCAACCACATTGACATTTTATTTCCTTAACACTGTTACTAAGATCACCTTGGACTATTAACGAAAATGCCTGTTGTGTTTTTTACCAATCATATGGACTGCTGTTTCAGTTTCATTCACCTTTAGCAGTAAGAGAAGACTGATCAGTTTCATTTTTGGGCTCATCTGCACCAGCCAGTTCTGATGTGTAAGAAAAGTTACAATCCAAATAAGAATATTTTTATTCATTTTGGGCACAGGCAATGAAATGCATCTTTCCTCCAGGAGTTATTCAGCAGAGAACAGATTAAAATAGGGATGTGAAAGGTTAACTGATGGAGGCTGGAGCAGCTCCCCACCAGTGGCAGGTGGGGAGCATCATTAGCCCCATATGGGCCCCACCAAAGACTGGAGCATGTAGGTGGGTCATTCCAGCCTGGCTGGGAGCAGGTGTGCTCAGCCCAGCCGGTTAACATCATGTTTAACTGGTTAACCAATTAAACTAGTTTTACTTCCCTACAGTCTACTGGATGGTATCCCTTTAATTTCCATTTGGAAATAAATATATTGTCTTTTTATAAAACAGTAGAGTTAGAAAAAATGTAATCAACTCAAAGGGCCAGATTCTGGCTTCAGACCTATGGCTAGGTATGGGGCTGTGATTTGGGAGTTATCATGCCTAAATCTGCACTATAGGTTCTCTCTGGGACTTGGTGGTTGTTACACTTTTGAGTGCACATGAATCCATGCCAAACCTCACATACTCTGTCCTGCAGAAATTGCCACTGCTACTAGAAGGTCTTTGGTTTTTGTTGTGGCTCAGTAGGTAGCTGAGGTAAGTCACAGTCTGATCATATGTTAATGCTGTTGCTTTGGAGTATATACAGTGGCTTTATGCTTGGAATGGGGATTTTGCCCTGTGTGAGTAGGTAACAACAAGATCAAGAAAGGTGATGTGTAGAAAGCTGATTTCAGAAAGTCTGTTCATTTGGTATATCATTCACATCTTAAAATACTGTCCCTCATGTAACACAAGTAATTATTTTTTATTTTAATCTGGTATCTACCGCACCTAAGATTCAGTCCAATGATAACATGAATTCTTTCTCTCTCTTCTTTTAAGGACTCTGAAGGAGTGCCACCTTCTAAAAAGATGAAAATAGAGTCTTCCCAACAAAATGTTGAAGAGATTTAGACTATAGATTTTCCTGATCAGTTTTTATGTAAGGTACATCAGTGGGCTTAATCATAGAACAACCTTACTTAAGTATCTTCTCTTGGATGAGAACAGAACTCCTAACTTTTCAAGTTATCAAGCAAAAATCCAAGAAAACCTAGCAAAGGTTTAACTTCTCAGACACTGAAAACTTTTTCCTGTGAAACAAATATTGAGAACTTTTAAGTTACTGTCTCTGAAATGGTTGGAGTAAACAACTCAGGAGGGGTCTACGCACTGTTTCTAAAGTCAAAATTACAATTATGTTGCTGCTGTTGTTTTTGTTTTTTCATTTCTCTATTTAACAATGTAAGATATTTAAGGATGGTACAGGTCAGGTATTAGCTTTCATGTGAAGTTCATTGTTCTGGTGTGATGTCTGCTTTTGTTTTGTGCCTTGTGTTCTGAAAACAGTGCTAATTTTAAAAATTGTTTTACAGCTGTCTTCTTTGCAAAGTGGCCTATGTTTGTATAATGCCATGTAGTAAGTTTTTATTTTTATTTTTTATTTTTATTTTAAATCCCTGGTGCTTAAAACTTAACTAATAGAAGTGAGAGCGATCTGGAAGCCATTTTCACACTTGGAGTCCAAGGAAACAAAGAAGCATCAGATTTTATTTTTCTGCAACTACAATGGAGACCATTTATTGAATGCACAGCATTCGCAAACTGTAAATCTGGTCTTAAACTATTCTTAACTTCATCAGAAGTTAATGTGATTTATTTACCATGTCTATTCCAGATCTGAATAAATTTAGTACAAGCAGAGTAGATTCATTATTAGGTCCAGATCTATATACTGGGTACAGTATTTTTTTTATAGAAGGGTTCCACTATAAAGATAGGATCAAAGGGACTGATGTGCAGCAAATGATTTATTTTGATATCAGGTTTTCACTGAACTGGATTTCATTGTACTGTTCTTTAATAAGATGTTTACTGATATTTCTAGGCTATACTGCATTTGGGATTTTTTTTAATTATTCAGCTAGTCTTTGTAAATAAGTCTTATTTCCATAATCTCTACATTTACTGGTAGAAATGATCCTTTCTTTTCAATTATGTTTGAGCGTGCTTATGCTAGGCTTGTTTGAGAGGCTACAAGCATGTGCCAACTCCTTCCAAGTCAATAGCATTTAGAGGTGCAGAGTATCTACGTGGATCAGGCCATAAAGGGCCTGATGTTGCAAGGGCTTAGTACTTCCAGGGAGGTGCAAAGCCCCCTCACTACCCAGTGATGTCGGTGGTAACTACTTATGTAACTAAGGATTGTTCACATGAGGTGTAAATGTTACTGGATTGGGCCTTAATCTGTATTTGCTGTCAGAGGGAGATGTGTCTTATAAAACCAGATACCATATCTCCAAAAATTTTGCAGAGTTTGTAAGCTAAGAACTGTAAATATTTTTAAATTATTTCTTCTCCCTGTCCACAGTTTCATAATTAGCTCTTTGTAAACTTGCTTATTTCTGAATCTCCAGTGGTGAAAATGGCTTGAGCTTTGACTACTGCATTGCATTTACAATTACCACCTTAATTATGAAAAAGAGTTGGGAGTAGGAGAGGAGTGAAGAGCCAATGCTGACCTTCCATGAGATGTCTGTTAGATTAAACTCCAAAGCAACTTGCTATGCGCATTTTGGGAACTTTTCCTTATATGTCAAAATAACCTTTTTTGGATCTCAACTAAATAAAATTTGGTTGCAAAGCGTTCATGAAACCAGTGTGCTCCCTAATAAGTTTTTGGTTTCCCTGGTCAGATTATGAAGTCCATTAATTTTCTTAAAACAAGGAAATGAGGAGCCAAAAGTTATATTTGCACAATAAACATATTGGAATGGTAGAGTGTTTTCTCTCTTGAATCGTGTGTGTGCTTAAACATGTAGATAACTGGTCAACAGCTATTAGTTTGTATGTATATTACACTCAGATTTAATTGATATTTTGTGAGGAAAAATTCTATTTGATATATAAAATGGGCAAATTTTTAAAAAGACTTTTAAAAATGCTTTGATTTACTAGCATTTTAATTTTGAATGCTAAAACTACATGAATCTGATGCCACTTTTGACAAATAGTCATGTTTACCAATCATCTTCAGAAGCATCCGAAAATGTTTTTTTTAGTTTTGATTTGTCTATAAGTTTCCAATGGGTTAGATAGGCTTTTTGATTTCAAAGCAGATTCCTGTGTTTTAGGAAGAAAAATATAAATAGCACTAAAAGACCTCAAATTCTTGATTAGATAGAAATGTTTATTGGCATTGTTGACCTGACACCAAATTCCTTCTTTTCCTCCTGTGGCTTCTGCTCAGGATTGTGTTAATTGTTCTGTGGCTTGGAAAACAAAGCAGCTGTTGCTAGTGGCTTAATTTCTAAAATAGTAAACTTTTTATTTACATCTTACACAAAATACATTCAGAACGTCCTTTAACCACAGATTCTAGTGACAACAGACAGCTGAACAAACAGATAGGTTTGGGTTCCTTAAACCTGTTAGTATCGTTCTCTCAGAAGAGAGACCTTGACAATATCTGGTATGAAGTAATCCAAAATAACATATAAGACTGTTGTTAGTCTTTCTTTGAAGTGCCTGATAACATTAATGGGCCAGTGGACGTGATTAAACACATTTTAATTCCAGAAAGTAAAGATGTGACCAGACCAGAACGTAGGATTCACATCTATTTGAGGTTTGGAACCACATCAAGATCCAATGTTTTGGCTTGGACATATCTCTATCAGAAATTTGTTTTTAAGAACTCACCGTAAAAGAGTATTGAAAGCATTGAGACACGAAGCAGAAGGGGAGTTGTAATTTATTTCAGGGTGACTGAAAGTTCTCATACAGATAATGTTTTAGAAATAGTGCACATATAAAGAAGTGCTTCCTTGCTACATGCTGAATGTTGGAGCTTCAGTTACAAAAACAAGAAACTAGAAGCAAAAAAGTAAATTAGCATAGGTTGTTGAACACATTAGAAGGCCTTCCAAATAGGGATTTACTCAGCCAAACATTTTATAGCAGAACTATTCCTTAGAATTTTTATGCTTGGGAAAGTAGTTGTTAAACATTCCAAAAAGTGCTGGCACTTACAAAACAACAAACAACAAGGCAGTATAAAATACTGGTTTTGGGTGGCTATCTTCATACATAAACATTGTCATGTTTTGGAATGTTTTATATATCTAAGGGTCTGTTAGAAGATGTAAAGAATTTTGTTTTTTTCTCCCAATACCTAATCATTTTCCATTCTATGATTTGTGTGTGTGTGTGTGTGTGTGTGTTGTACAGCAGTATAATTTTTCACTTATTTATTCCATCAGTAGCTATGGTTTGTACAATGTACAATGGTTTCATTTAAAAAATAAAATTAAAAATCGTAAGATGAATACCGCGTGAATGATTTTTGATCTAGAAATTTAAGAAGTTCAGTTTTGTTTCTAATTTAAAATCAATTTCAGTTTATAAATAGATTTTTTTAAATTGTGCATTCTGTGGTGTCTAATTCCATAATACATGAAACAAATATTTCACTCTTCCTGATTCTTACTGAACTAAAGTGTCGTAATACTGCTTCATTAGAAACTTAATAAGTTGTATGGATGAATGGGTGGTCTAATGGAATTAAAATAGTGAGTAAAGGAATCCAATAAAAGAACAAGATTACTAGATCTGTCAGTGTACTCTGTTTTATTTAAAGTGTGGAGTATTACTTTGATACTTCACAGGATCATATCCTGTAGTCTCTCTGTGTATATAAAAAAAAATGTCCTGCTGGATGACAGTGGCATAATCACATCAGCATCAACAGGCTGGCGGCAGGGGTAGGCACAGCCGAAGCAGGAGCCTCGTGGGCAGCATGGTCCTCAGCTGTGGGGCATGGTGACCTTCCCCTTGCCCTGCTGATGGCTTCCTCACTCCTGCCCCTCCACCCAGCCCTTCTCTCCAACTCCAGCTCAGCCTTCCACCAATCCCCCCACAGCAGGGAGACTGTGCTGGTGTTCCAGTCTTATCTCTCCCCCCCCGCCCCCCACGAGGCTGATGCACCAGCACTAGCTTCCCAAGGGTGTGGGGGGGGGGGGGGGCGGGAGAAGAGGAAGCCCCAAGCCTCCCCACTGGATCTGGTTTGCCGGTTCTGTGTGCTGCTGTTTCCCCTCCCCCAGCTGGGGGAACAGCAGTATGTAGATGGGTGTCCTGGAGGCTTTCCCTGCTGCTCCCATTGGAGCCTCATGTCCAGACCCTGCACCCTCAACTCTGTCATGCACCCCCTCCTTCTGCCAAAATCTCCACCACCAGTCTGCTCCTGCACTCTCTCCCCTGACACACACTCTGCTGTCAGCCTGCTCCTGTATCCTTTCCTTCTGCTTCCTCCCATTTGGCTAGACACCTACCCCCAGTCTGCTTCTGCACCCTTTTCCTGGACAGACACTGCTGTCAGCCTGCTTCTGCACCCTCTCCTCTTTCCCTCTCGCCTGCTCTTATTCCTCCTCTCTCCCTGATTGACACCCTGCTTCTGCACGCTTCCCTCTGGATAGACACCGTATGCCCAGGCTGCTCCTGCAACCTCCCTTCTGGTCAGACTGCACACTCACCTCCTCCTGCACTCTACCTCCTGCCCAGATCCAGCACTCTCCATCCCTATCCCTGCCTTCTCAGCCCTAAGAGCACCGGGGAAGGAGGAGGCCCCTTGGCTCCCACTTCCCCAGCTCCTGGAGCACAGGGAGGGTGGGTGCTGGGGGCAGCCCCATTCCACCCCAGAATGCCTGCAGCAGGCTTCTGGGGGTGGAGTGTGGGTGGGTCCATGCCGCTTCCCCTTCTCACTCTGCCAATCCTGATGACTTGATGTCATTCTGTCATCCATCAGGAAAAACTTTTTTATATAGAGAGATTAATCATGCCAATTATCAATAGTAAGTTATATATTTTCAGTCATGCAAATGGGCATTCTTATATAGCTCTTTGTTGACCACTTGTTCAGAATTTTAATGTAGCATGACTCTTTGGTTTGAAAATGTTGCCAAATGCTGCCCCAGAGAGGGGGAGTTGGCAAGCGTAGCTATCGGGGTATAGCCCCCAAGTATTTTTGTTTAAAAAAACAAACAAACTTGTAATTCAGGAAAATCACTGTTGTGATGTCATGTTGAATTTTTGCTGAAAAGTGGGGAAACTTAGGGCAACTTCTGTAGAGTAGAAAAACCCCACTGCATGATTTTTTTGTTCCCATCAGAGTGCTTTACATGTAAAATGAGAGATGTGGCATCTATCCTACATGTCCATATTTCCCAGTTTTTCAGGAATTTCTTTCAGGACACTTGAAATGTTCTAGTTTTCATTTCACAAATTTTTCATTGTTACATTCACAAAATGTCCAAGTATAATTGGGCCTGTGTTCACTGGGAATGGTCAGTCTAGTAGAACAAATGTTCAGTGTGATGAACAGTATTTTTTTCGGGTGAATGGAAAATTCAAATGTATAAAAATTGTACTTTTTCTTGAAGAGAATGTTAGTAGTTGTTGGTCTCTATTTTATGATAATTCATTCAGGCAGGCAATGTTACTGGAGGTCTTCTACTCAGAAATACCTGTGTTACCAAGTCAGGAACTGGTGTTAGTCAAGTCAGCATGTACAAAAGGACACTTTAAAAAGTATATTTTATTATCCTAAAAGGTTGCTATAAAAAAGCTCTGATTTTTATTTTGAAACTATGGTCACCTTATCCCTGTCCCAAAGATCTTACATTATAAATTAGACTCTATAGATCAAGCATATTTATACATTGAATAGCCTAATGGCAATTCACTCTCAAAGTTGTGCCACTCTGTTTTATTTTAATGCTCGCATTTTAGTGAATTCTCAGGCTTCATAGAAGATGCATGTAAAAGGTGGATTTGCATGAAAAGTGTTAATGCTTCATATCCTATAAAGGAAACTATTCTAATTATAATAAAGGATGGAGTGAAAGGATGCATGATGTGATGTGTGAAAATGATCCCTTTGCACAAAATTTATACCAGCAAAAATGCAGTTTTGCCAGTATAACTTTTGACACTCTGGGCTTTTATTGACAGGGTTTTGTTGATAGCAAATTGCACCTCACTGATAGCATTGTGCTGCCAAAAATGTATAGTGTGTACCTGGCTGCCTGTAGACACTAAAACTGGGAGAGGGGGAATATAAGATATTAAATGGAAAAAAATGTAGTGGGTGATTTATGAGTGAGTGAGTGTTAGGACTGTGCCCTAATTCTTTTATATTTTATGGTTGACTATAGATTTATGAATATGTATGACAATGAGAACCAGAAAATAAAACTGACCAATCTAGATTAACAATTCAGATTGAATAAAATAAACAAGTATAAATGGTGAACAGTAAATGGAACTTTAAAGAGTTATCTTTAATAGAGAACAGTATTAACTATCCAGGAAAAATGTTTAAAAAAAAACACATGTGATTTTTATTCTGGCAATGTCCAAACGAGATTACATGTTGGACAGCTAACTGGTGATGTGGATCTTGTGGTCCTTTCCCCCAATTTGTTGTTTATATTGTATATGGATACAGAAATAATTGGCAGCAGAATCCTAGAAAAGACCTATTGTCCCAGGTAGACTAACACCCCATGACTGGTAGTGGATTGTGCCCTCTTGCATATTTTTCTTGTGTTTTATTCAGTCCACTTTTAACTGTCTGAGGTTTCCACCACTTCTCTCAGGAGAGTCTATCAAGAAATTTAATGAATTCCAGTTTGTCACCCCATAAAAGTTTTCATGTTAAGGGCCAGAGCTTACTCACCTTATGTGAGGTACTCACAATCCTCTCTGTTCCCTATAAACCAGCGATGGGCAATAAGTGGCTCATGAGATGGAGGCAGTTCAACAAGTTTAGCTCCTGACAGGCTATTTACTTGAGCATCCGCAGGTATGGCTGCTCACAGCTCCCTTTGGTTGTGGATGTTCAAGTAAAGCATCTGGTAGCCTTCAGGCTAACTGGTCAACTGTGCCCAGCTTGTGCCCACTTATTGCCCACTCCTGCTATAAACTTTATGCCAGGGACTTTGGTTTGCACTTTTTTGTCTTAGTTTTTTCCCCACCCACTGCAGATTGTTCTATACAATATCAAAATAATAGGAATTCCTCACTCTAATCAATGATAATGTCCTCATATTAGAAAGGCATAGTTTATACATTTTTTTAATTAGTGACCACTAGGAGGAGTAGACAGCTGTTTCATTTGCTATGGGCTAGAGCAGGAAGACAATCACAGGCAACCAGAGCCCTAGAATAATGATGCCCCTCTTCATTATACGTAGGATTGGCTACAGTAGGGTTTCTCAGATTTTAGAGATGTACTCTTCTCAAGAGTCTAATATATCTTGCATAACCCTAAGTTTCATTTGACTTAAACAACTTGCTTACAAAATCAGACAAGTACAAGTGTGTCACTATTACTGAAAACATTGCTTAATTTCTCATTTTGGCATAAATATAAAACTATTGGAATATAAATATTGTACTTAGGGTTAGATCAGTATATAGAGCAATAAACAACTAATTGTATGGAATTTGTACTGACTTTGCTTGTGCTTTCTATGCAACCTGTTGTAAAACTAGATGTGTTTATGTACCCCGTAGAAGACTACTTCTTACTTTCAGGAGTAGGTATACCCCTAGTTGAGAACCACAGACTAGAGCAGGCTGCAGGGAGCTCTGGGACCACATTGTGTGCTCATGAATGAGATAGGAGTGGATAGGAGGGGTGGTTGCAGTAGCAGGTTGTTAATTACAGCATGTCAGATAAACTTATTGATTCCTTTGTGTATGGAAAAGACAAGTCTCTTATATTTCCTGTAAATAACCTGGTTATCCCTTTGTGATTAAGCTGTAGCATGACTGCTTGGCAGCTCTCTATAGCTGGGGTGAGAAAAGAGGTCAGTTGAGAAGGTTCTCTTAGCCCCCCCTGAACATGTGGAAGGGAAGTGAAAATGCTGCCTTTTGGTTTGAAACAGGGTGCTGCATTTGCAACAAAGCTGCAGTCCGGGTATGTGGAGAATTGGTGTGGCAGGGGCCATTGTAGTGCATTTGGTGGGGGAGAGGAATTACAGTGAGTTGTGTGAGGGTTGGCAATGCAGGGCATTACCATCAGAACCTTAGGGGTAGATGGGACAGTGAAGGTCACCTAGTCTAACTACTTGCCAAGAAACAAGAGACAGGACTATTCAGCACTTTAAAGACTAACAAGATGTTTTATTAGGTGGTGAGCTTTTGTGGGCCAGACCCACTTCCTCAGATCAAATTGTGGAAGAAAATTGGCATGACTGTATTTGATCTGAGGAAGTGGGTCTGGTCCATGAAAGTTCATCACCTAATAAACTATCTTGTTTGTCTTTAAAGTGCTGCATAGTCCTGTCCTTTGTTTCAGCAAGACCAGACTAACAGGGCTACATCTCTATTTCTTGCCAAGAGGCAGGCTTTGCTATCGCTAACTATCCAAAACAGACAGCTATTCCTCCTCCTCTTGAACATCTCTGGTAAAGGAGTTTCCCCAACCTCCCCAGGCAGGTGTGTTCTTTGTTTGTTGGGAGAATGGGAACTACCTTGCATCATCCTGATGTGTGGATTGCAAGTCTTTGTCTCAGAGTTCTTTTGTTTGTAGGGAGCCTAGCACAGTGGAACACCGAGCCTTGATTGAGGTTTGTAAATAATGAGCAGGACCATTACCTGTAAGTATTTGTAGGAGGTGTTCTTTGGATGTTTCTGGTATAGATAATTGCAGGGATTATGTGACAAGGTTCTGATATACAGAAGGGCGTTTAGGGGACTGTAGTATGGTAGTTTGATCACCAAACCCTGCAGGGGAAAGGGGTAGTGTGGGTGAATCACAGTGCAGGAGCTGAGGAAGTGTAGCAAGCGCTTTAGAGAAGCACATGATTTGCACCAGGAAGGGTTTGTGGGGTGCGGTTACAGTTGAGGGGATGCAGGGCCCAGGAAGTTGCAGAGGTTGCAGTGGCAAAGCGTTTTGGAATCGTAGACGCTGGAGGGCAGGAAGCAGGGAGTGCTTAGGGGCCAGCCCCGGCCCATGGATTCCCGCCCAGCCCCCATGGAGTCGCGGCCTCCTGCCCCTTTAAGAGGCGGTGCCAGGCCGGGGGCGGTGCCAGACGGGGCGGGGGTGGCCTGGCCGGGAGTCGGGAGGGGTCCGCGGCCGCAGCTGGAGCGGCAGGCTCGGGCCATGGCCGCCGACGTGTTCATGCGGCCGGGCCGGGTCCTCGGAGCGGCGGGGCCCGTGTCGCGGCGGGCGGAGCCGGACGAGGACTCCTCGGACACGGACGACGGGGGCTCGGGGCGGCGGCCCGGGCCGCGGCGGGGCCAGCCCGCGGGGCCCCAGATCATCCACTCGGGCCACTTCATGGTCTCGTCGCCGCACAGCGAGCACCCGCCCAAGAAGGGCTACGACTTCGACACGGTCAACGAGCAGACGTGCCAGACCTACCGCTTCGGGGCGGCGCGGGGCGGCGGCGGCGGCGCCGGGGGCCGCCTCAGCATCGACGCCTCCCTCACCAAGCTCTTCGAGTGCATGAGCCTGGCCTACAGGTGCTGGAGAGGGGTGAGGGGCGGGAGGGGATGGTGGGATACTTGAGAGGGGGAGGCATGTGGGGGGGCATAGACTGGGACAGGCTGGGGTGCTTGCGGGGATGGACTAGACGAGTGTCTTGGGCAACTGGGGGCTTCATGGGGCGAGGTTTTGGATGTCTGGTACAACGGGGGCTCCGTGGATGCACGAAAGGGTTGATGGGCATACGAGGTTGGGCTCAGGACATGGGGTGGAGAGGGGATGGGGTTTGGTGGGGCAGGATTACTCCCTAGGGCAGCTGTGGGACACAATAGCATTAGTTGGAGGAATAACACGTTAGAGCATATGGGAGGTGTAGGGGAACTTGGGATGCAGTGTGCAGGGGGAGCAGTCTCTAAGTAGTGGGAGACTGGGAGGCTGTAGGGTGTAAAATGCTGGTAGGGTTCAGCATTCATGTGTCTGTCATCAGCTCTTTCAGTTATGAACTTGCAGGGACTGGAGGGAACGGGAAACCACAAGAACCTGTTAGGGGCATGGAACATCCTCTCACGTTGAGAGGGGTGATCAGTGACCTGAGGTGGGCTAGCAGAGTTTTGGAGAGAGAGATGATATTTCTAGAAAGTGGTATAACAATAATATCATGATAACATAACATCAGACAAATATGTAGAAGACTGTACACTTGCACAAGTGCTGTAGATAGGGAAACTTCCCCATCAGTATGTTTAAATTAGATAGGTAGCTATGACCAGAAATGTCAATAGTGACTAAGTGCATGGCCCCTGCTCTCAGATAGGACCATCTACCCTTCCAGAATGCATGAAGGTCAGACTCCAAACAATGAGTTAAAAGAAAGGAGTTGGGGAAAGGGTGAAGTCAACCTGAAAAACACTTTAGTTGAGTATTCTGGAACAATTTTTTCCATCTAGAGAGGCTCATATCCATTGTTCCCCATCAGGCTCAAAGGGAGGCCACACTTCTTAACTGCCACATCTCTAGAAAAGCCAGGTTAAAGGGGCCTGAGCAGCCTTATACCCTGACCTTTTAGACAGCAGAAAAACTAGGGCTCTGGTACTCTCAGGGTGCAGCACATCCTAACTCAGGCAGATTGCGGTAAATAATGGTTTTTGACCCTAAAGTGAATAGGCACCATGCCCACTGGGAAGTGGCCACAGTGAGGGTAGGGAGACCTTGGCCTACGATACTTCACCAGGTCCTAGCGCAGGAGCCAACAGTGACTGAGAGCTCTGCCACTGGGTCATCAGGGATCTTATCAAGACAAATCAACCAGTACTCCGGTGTTACAGCAGCTACTGTCTGGTAGCCCTGGCTATTTCCTATAATCCCCTGACTGGGTAACTTCACTCTGTGGATGTCTTCTGTCTCTTTAGGGTACACAGCTAGCTCCTTAGCAACCCTGTTGGCTGGCAACTTTGATAGTCTATTCAAGTCCTCTGAGCTGTAGCAGTCCCTTTGGGATACAAACACCAGTGGGAAACATTCATCTCCCTCACCAACTCTAGCTCAGCTAAGCTTCAGGGCCCGTCTTTTATACTTCCTGTATGCCTTTTGCTTCTGCTGTGGTAGGTGTGGCTGGCCTGGCTCTCACCCACAGCAGGGACAGGAGAGGGCCAATGGATCTTCTTCAGCAGGTCCCCTTGCCAAATTCCACATTTGATACAAACAAAATACAAGAAAGAGAAGGGTTGTGAGGATGGGAGGTAAATGCTGGTCTAAAAACTGGTGACTTGTGTCCTAATTCTAGTATATTTAAGATGCCTGATACTAGTGAAGTCTAAAACAGTTCTGAAATGATTTAGCTTAGGGGATGACTGACATTAAAATCCCTTCCAAAAAGCATTTGTTGTCAGTCTGCATTGTGGCCGACATCAGAAAAGGTACTGTTAGTGCACAATTTCATAAGCTCTGGTAACAGTTCCTTTTGTGGTGTGATGAAAAATATACTGATATTGGAGCAGAACCTACTGGGGGAGCATATGAATAGTACAGCTTTTTCTTTTACTTTCAGTATTTATTTCCTTTCTGTTTTTTTTATCTACATCCCTTTTGTTTAAATGAAACAGCAAAACTTTTAAAGTAACTGTAGAAAATTTTAGGAGACTTGACATTATAGAGACAAAGCTTGTGTCCTTGAATATAATTAAGGTTCTGAGCAAAGGAAGCTCTTTATTGCATTCTATGGTTCACAAACAGGGTTAGCTTCAGTCTATGGTGAGAATTAAAAATAAAAGGATTTGATTCTGAAAGTATCTGAGCTCTTCCTGCTTCTGTAAACTTCAGTGACAGTTATAAACACTCAGTAGCACATTTTGGGATTGGGCTCAAAGTTAGCAGCAAGAATTAATGGCAAAGTCAAATAGTTTTTGAAGGAAGTTTCTACTTCTTATTTTTCCTGTTCCATCAGAAAAGTAGCAAGCTATTTATTTGCATTTTTCTCCTACAACTACAAGAAATGGTTAGTCAGCATCTTTCGTTATTTTACAGTAACACTTTATTTAGCTTTGTTCTGTTGAGTGCAATTTGTTTGTAGTGCTTCCTGAATTTATCTAGACATGCTTCCAATCTAGAATTTAGTCTTGCTTTCCATCTTTTTTAACACTTATCATCTGTGCCTGTCATCTTCCCCATTGGAAACAGGGACATAAGGTAGTTAAGCTGTGGAACAAAATCTGTTTTTGAGAACATGCATGTCTGCTTGAAGCTTTTGGGTTTTTAGATGTTACTGGGAATGTTTAAGGGAGAATGTCAGTTTGGATTCACATTTTTAGATTTTGATTTAAAGGAGGAGTGAGAGAGTCTTCAAAACATATAAAAATGTTAATTTAAAAGGAACATATTAACTTTAAATTCAGTCAAAAAATTAATTTAACCTATTACTAGCATGCCTGCCATTTTTTCATGGTTTTATAGCCACATTTTTATATTTTATAATTTAAAAATGTTCTTTTCAGGTGTTGTTCTATAAAAGACTTAGATAAACTAAGAAGGAAACTCTGCACAAGAAATAGTGTGGCTAGACACAGTTTTGTGCAGTATTCAGTGCAATGGTATGGATACCTTTCAATTAGCATAACAATTGTTAGTAGGTAAATTACTTCTATGAAGAAGACTGATTGTAAATTGGTTGTGTATAAATGTTTTGAACTCCAACAGAAGAGTTTTTGCTAAAGCATGAGAACCAGAATGTAAAACTAACCAATCTACTTTCGCTGTCCGTGCTGAGAGATGAAAAATTTAAATCTTTGGTATAAAGGTTGTTAAAGTAACAAGATTTAAATATTTTTCACATTTTACTCCACTACACTCCATTATATATACAGGCAGTCCCCGGGTTACATGGATCCGACTTACATAGGATCCCTACTTACAAACGGGGTGAGGCAACCCCGCACTAGCTGCTTCCCCCCAGCAGACCAGGGAGACGCGAAGCTAGCGCCCCCCCCAGCAGACCAGGGAGACGCGAAGCTAGCGTCCTCCCTCCCCAGCAGACCAGGGAGATGCGGAGCGGCTTTTCTCAGCAGACACCTCAGCTTGAGAATAAAGGACTGAGGGAAGTGAGGTGTGGGAGAATAAAACTGAGCTCTGGAGAAATGTTTGGCTAGAGTTTCCCCTACAATATGTACCAGTTCCGACTTACATACAAATTCAACTTAAGAACAAACCTACAGTCCCTATCTTGTACGTAACCCGGGGACTGCCTGTATTTAAAAAATATTTACCAGTGTATCATTAAGATTTTGAAAATTGGTGATTATATTCAGTGGAGGAGCAATTCAGTGGTGGTACAATAGACTTCCGATAATCCGGAACCTCTGGGACCTAGGTGGTGCTGGATTATCAAATATGCCGGACTATCAGGAGGTACTATAAACTGGTGTGTGTGTGTGTGTATATATATATATATGTATATATGTATATATGTATAGTATACATTATATACTGTATATAAAGTGTTCTTAACCCTTTTAATTGTACATACTGCATACAGTATACTATAATGTTTTAGTTTAAGCCTTTTTTACCCTTTTTGCTCAGTTCAGCTGCTGCCGCTGTTACCTTGTGACTCATTTTTTGCCGAAGCTCACTCACTAGGCTCTTGCCATTTTGATGCCGGACTATCAGGAGTGCCAGACTATTGGAGTTTTACTGTAATTTGTCCTTATTGAAAATAGATAGAATTTGCGTGACAATTGGACAACCTTGTTTTTTTTTTTTTTTTTATTTAGCAAATGTCATCCTTCTGATATAATATCCTTCTGATATTGAGAGGAGAATATGTTGAGATAGAAAATATCTTTCCAGTGGATTCCAATTAAAGACTTAGATGTTCTGTATCCCTGTGACACTCAAGGCTGGTTTATTTCACCTGAAAATTCCCTGCATAGATTTAAAATAATAGACAGCCTTTCCATCATCAACATTTTAATTAGCACAACAAACTGATCACAAAGTTTGTGCCCTTTAAACAGACTTTCTTTTTAAACTTGGTTTTATGGGACTGGTGAATATGGTGCATGAAAAATACTGACTGTTTGGTCTTTTGGTCACATCTGAACAATGATTGATTAAGCCTGCAGACTGCACTGCCCCCACTCATCCTTAGAAGTTGTCTCTACATTCTTATCTGCTCAAGACACACAAATACAGAAGATTTCATTCTCCAGTCCAGCACCTTCACTTCCAAAAAATCCACTACTGCTCAGTATTATTTTTAACTTAGAAAATTAAACAGAGAGAAATGATGTATTTTGTAGAAAATGCCTAATGTTTGTGTTCTGCAGCTGCTGCAGAGCCAGTAGGACTAACTGTGTTGCCAGTGCTGAACAAACATGACCTATGCAGATGCAAAAACAAGAAAATCACCATGACAAAATTGTATTTTTATGTGAGACTCCTCACTGGTGTTTGGGTGACTTACAGGCTTAAGATGAGCTTATTCAAGGCCACAAAAGGAACTAAATTGTATACTATTTTACAGCTTTACTAGTCTGCTAGGAAACCAGGATTTAATCAAATGGGAAAGCCTGGGGGGAAAAGTGCTGCTGCTTCATAATTCTAAAAGTGTCAAGATTTGTTTGAGTCATAGTTTCCAAATCCAATTTCTAATTTTGTCTCCTGCCTTAAAGTGTGCTGCATTGCATCATTGCTTTGTGTTGTTTAAGCAGCTGCCATGTTTCACATGAAGAACCCTGCAGGGGAGGGAAGCGATTGTTTTTCTTTCTTCTGTGAACAGAGTAGGCTTCAAGGTTAGTTAAACATATTTTTCAGTTGTATTGCAATAATTTAATCATTGCTCATTTAAAAATTATGAGAAACCAACCACTTTACTGTCAAAAGTTTAACAAGAATATACATTCCAATATGTAGCTTAGTGGTCATATTCAAACCATCAGTATGTTACCTGTAAACAATGGAGCAGACTACAGCTGTTATGTCCTGTGCTGTACACTTTATCTGAATGTCACCTACTATCACTAGGAGATTGACTGGGAATGGTATCTCTTAAGTTTGGTATATGGATTATAGGTGGGGGGGGGTTGTAATCTTTTCCATAGTTCTCTAAAATTTAAAGTGTAATTAAGATTAGAGATTTTAATGTGTGCTGTATTGTACAGCTCCCACCCATTTTAGAACCATTTAATAATATCTTTTAGCAAAAACAGCACAAGATTTTGGATTGTATTTAGGATTTTCCTAGCCACAGTTTGAGTAAGTTGTAATACAGGTAGTCCCCGGGTTACGTACAAGATAGGGACTGTAGGTTTGTTCTTAAGTTGAATTTGTATGTAAGTCGGAACTAGTACATATTGTAGGGGAAACTCTAGCCAAACATTTCTCCAGAGCTCAGTTTTATTCTCCCACACCTCACTTCCCTCAGTCCTTTATTCTCAAGCTGAGGTGTCTGCTGAGAAAAGCCGCTCTGCGTCTCCCTGGTCTGCCGGGAGGGGGGCGAGGGGGGGCTAGCTTCGCGTCTCCCTGGTCTGTTGGGGGGAAGCAGCTAGTGCGGGGTTGCCTCACCCCGTTTGTAAGTAGGGATCCGATATAAGTCGGATCCATGTAACCCGGGGACTGCCTGTATGTTCTGGGGCTAGGAAAAGGCTCTTCTCCCTGCTTTGATTGTGGGTCTGATTGTGGCCCTGAACGCACTTTCCATGTTCATTGGGTTAAGGATACGCTTCACTTTGCTGGATCAGGCCCCACTGCCTGAGAAAGTGGAAAGAGATGTGTATGCAGTAGAAAGTTTTGATATACAGAGTTTGCAGAGGGCATTGGAAGGATTTATTGCATTAATAAACCAAAGTATAAATGATGATAGAGAACTCCATGTGAAAAGTTTTAGCTTGTAAACCGGGGTAGAGAACCTTTTTTGGATTGGAGTATGTTGATCCACAGAAAAATCAGTCCAGGTCCATGCACAAGTGAGAAACAAAAAAACAAATCAAACCAAAAAAAACCCCTCACTGATGTGGCCCCCGGATGAGAAGGAGAAAGACACTTTCCATACATACCAGAGCCTTGGGAGGGCCCAGCCCTAAGGCGGGCTGGAGCACCAGTGTGGGCTCTCTAATACTGGAGGGAGCCCTAAGACTTGGGGCCTGGAGTATAATTTGTTGAAGGTTCAGATACAGGAATTCATGCGTAGAAATGCAGACATGTACCTACATTCTATACACTGCAAATGGTCTCCATACTTTCCAGTCTAAATGCATCATCTCCCTTACAAATAATAGTGCAAAGCTCTACTATAGGTGCTTTAGGACCGTGATTCCCAACCTTTTTTTACATGGGGGACCAGCAAACCCATTCACAAACGTTCAGCAGACCAGCAACATTGTATTTGCATATTCATTATGCAAATAATACACAAATAAAATGTTATCTGTCTGTTTGACCCCAACCCAGTCCCTTGCTCCCCAGTGCCTAAAGCCCTTTAACCCCCACCCCTAAGCCCCGTGCCCTTTGATCCTTTAACCTCATACAACACCTCTTTGCCCCAACCTCACCGCCATACTCCCAAGGGTGAGGCTGCCCCACTAGGGAGCGAGGTCATCACTGCTGCATGGGCATGGGGAAAGAGTGCGCTCCCATGAGTAGAGGTGGAGGCACGTGTAGGAGAGAGAGTGTGTAGCCCCAGTCAGGCTGCCATCTTACCTGGGTGGGACAGAGGGAGGCGCCTCCTGCTATTCCTCCTGTTGCCGCTGCCACCGGCAAAATCAGCTGTGCAAGCAGGGGAAGTAGCAGTTGGAGGCATGTGCGCTCTCTTCTGCCCTCCATTGCACGGCTTTTCCGGCTGTGGCTATAGCAGCTGCCTTCTGTTAGCCACCTGCCCCCTTGCCACACATCTCTTCCAGTCCTGGACGTTAGAGCCACAGGGGCCCGACAGCTAACAGGCCATAGCCCGACAGCTAATGGGCCATGGTCCGGCAGCAGGCCATTCCCCAACAGTTGGGAACCATTGCCTTAGGACTTAATCTATTTTTCACAGAGCAAATACTCTCTTATAAGTAATTGTGCATTTGGCAGAATTCATTAGCATCAGCCCTCAACCTTTTCTTGGGCAAAGGAAGTGTGCCATAGCAGACTAAGCAAATAGTGGAAAAGCATTGTTAGTGTGAAAGAAATATTGAGAGTTGTATTGAGACGATATTCATGGTGTTTTTTCCTTTGTACATAAAAATTGGTGCTTTATAATTTTCCTTTTCTGTTCACTGGTCGCTTCAAGCTCAGTGCCACTGGCAGTCTTCCGAGAACTAAAAGTCAAAGTATTTGAAACCTATTAAGTATACTGAAGATTTTTATTTGTTTCCTTAGAGTTTGGGAACTCTAAAGAAAATATAGGCTTTCAGATATCACTTCTGGTAGGTTTTCTGCTGGAAAGCTTTGTTTTGAAGCAGGTACTCTGAATGTGCAATTTTCATTAGCTCCTTTGGTGTTCAAAATGGAGATTGTATAATTTTTTTATTAAATTTTTTTCAAGGTGGGTCATAGGTACTAAGATCACAAGGAGTTATTGTGATCATTTAGTCTGAGTTCCCTTCATAGCACAGGCAATAGAATTTCCCGAAATCATTTCTCAAGCATATCTTTTAGAAAAACATCTAATGTAAAACACTGTCCAGGGATTCAATACCTTACAGAAGATTGTGGTTAGTTAGTGAAAGTCATCTAATCAGTTAGCAGGAGTGGGTGTTGGTAATTTAATATGTAATCTTCACAGTTTATTTAAACATACAGGTAAAGTGCTTGAGTCATTCACAGAACTGGGAGGAGCCAGGTCTCTTGTGTTGTGTTTATGATTCCCTTAAGTGGTCACTTACGTGCTGTGTGCCTCAATTTCCCTCTTTGTAAAATTATTATAATTGTAACTCATTCATAAAGGTGTTGTGAAGCTGTTTTGCTCTATATGGGCCTACCATCTAGTCATGGCAAAAAATGTCCAGTTCTTCATTTAAATTTTCAGAGCAGCCAAAGAACTCATTTTTAGCATTCATCAATGTAAATATAGGTAGATGTTTGCAGTTGTCTGCCCTTTGTGCTATATTGTATAGCTGCAGGGTAATCAATAAATTCTGTTTTCTCAATCTGAGCCCATTTCATTAATAGTACCTGTTCAAATAGAGCTTGGCCAACAGTTTTAGCTGTGTGGATAGAGAAGAATGGCTGGAGTTTAGAGATGCTATATAAGAAAGAGGCAAGATTTAGGAACAGACTGATTGTGGGTCTGATGAGGGGACTGATCAAAGACAACATTTAGTTTATGGGCCTGAATAGGGATGTTAGCATGTAATTGAATAGTCATGTAATGGCATGAAATTTTAGCGGTTACACGACTATTCAGTAGTCCCCAGAGGTGGGGCCAGCAACCAATGCACTCCAGCCCCACTCCTGGGGAGCCCCCTGTCTGTGGAGGGTCCAAGCTCCGCATGAACAGAGGCTGCTCTGCACAGCAGTCCCTGTCTGTTGGGGGGGAAGAGGGTTTGAGCACCCTGCAGACAGGGACTGCTGCCACAGAACAGCCTCTTTCTACAGCAGACCCAGGCTTGCTGTGGACAGAGGCTGCTCTGTGGGATGGTGGAGCAGCCTCTGGCCGTGGGGAGATCGGACCACTTATGGACAAGGGCTGCTGCCTGCAACAAACCAGAGGCTGCCCGGCAGCAGTGCAGGGGAGAAGGATATGTGGCAGCATGGGGCCAGTGTCAGGGAGACTGGCTTTTAAGCCAGCTTTCCCCAGCACTGGCTCCTAGCTGCCACCCCCCTGCCGCTCACCCTCTCCCACCACTGCCTCTGTAGGAGGCAGAAAAGGGGGAGGAGGTAGGGCTGCAGAGCCGGCATGCGTGGGGAGCTTGCTCCTGCCTGTTCCCCTCACCCTCCATGCTGCTTCCTCTCTATCAAAGTCAGCAGCATGGGGGGTGAGGCAGGTCGATCCGGTGCTCGTGGGCACTGGCTTCCCCTTCCCTCCCCCTTGCTGCCTCTGTATATTTTCTCTGAAACAGAGGCAGCAAGGAGGGATGTGTGCAGTCATTAGGATTAACTGATAAACCCAGGCTTATCAATGAATCATGTAGTTGTCTACACTTTGCCATCCCTAGCCCTGAGTGATGAGGATAGCAGTGGTGGGTGGTTTTCAGTGACAGAAGGGAAAAAAAAGCAGCCAGGAGAGGACGAACTTGGGAGGAGAAAAGAAATGATATATCAGTTCCAATAAACGCTGACCTTTGTAGCTGATCAAAAAGACAAACCTACAAATGCAAATTATTGTCTAATAAAACCTCACCAGTATTCTGATAATTATAATAAATAGTATACCACTTTTCAGCAGTGTTTCTCTATGGATAGCTTTCCACACCACTTGGAAGTACCTACTGCTGTGTTTAAATTGATTATTATGTTTTAAAAAGTAATCTTCTTTGAAATAAGGGATTGCTCTGCTTTGGGGATGCCATGGATAAAAAGTAATGTCTGGCTTCTATACTACTAATTCTTGAGTCAGAGATCTGTAGGTGCGAAGGAAGGAGATAGTCTCAAGATTCTGGAAAATTCAAACTTAGAACAAAGGGGGACCCCGTTACTCATAAGTAGCTTATATTTTCTGTCTGCTAGGCTCTGGGATCTTTCTATTTACAGAGCATTGATACCACAATGGCCATCTCCTACTTAAGTGATTAGGAACTGAATTTCCATGTGCTGTAAGACTCTTTTGTGATAGAGAAATGTGTTAGGATATGACTCCTGTTCAGCAATTGTCTGTGTCAATTAAGAAACCTGTTTTACTATGCAAGTACAAATTATCAGGTTTTTTGCATGCTCTTCTCTCCTTTATGTGCTGCTGGTGAATTTATTCTCTTTATAGTAAATGATTCATTTTGAGATTACAATTTTGTAATGCAATAATCTGTCAAAGGAGGAGTCATATCTCCAGTGATTTGATTAAGTAAAAACATCACCCTGGTATCAAGAGGAAGCAGAGCCTCAATGAGGTTGTATCATTGTCAAAGAAATGCAGAAGAGAAAATATTGGCTTGGGTCTATTGATTGGAAGAAGAGCCTGGGAAACAGAGTAACTACTTTCTCTTTCTACCTCTGCAGTGGACCTTATTAGGTTAGTTTAGTCAAGTCTCGTAACCATGTAAAACTTCAATTATGCATGTGTAAAATGGGACAATCAAATTTTCACATAAGGATTTGGAAGTTTGCTCATTAACCATTTTGTGAGTCCCCAAATGAAACAGTTTGAATTTCTCCATTTCCTTTTATCCAAAGTTTCTTTCATCTGGAGATGTCAAAGTATTTTGTAAATAAGCCTCATAGCACCTCTGTAAAACAGGGAGATTTTGTTATCCCCACTTATGGAGATCTATGTGTGGAAGTTAGGTTAAATGATACTTAGTGAGTCAGTGGCAAAAGCAGAAAATAAGAGTCCGGATTGAGGCTTGGGATTCCAGAGTATTCTAAGCATTATGCTGAAGACTAGGGATGTGGAAGTGTAACTGTGTATACTGTTAACCAATGAGTCTGGTTTTCTCTCTTAACCTTAATGGTTACACTTCCAGTCCGTGTTGCAAAGAGCCACCTGCCCCTCGCCACCATGCTACTCCTCTGCATCAGCACGGCAGGGGGGGAGCCGATTGCTGGTCCACCTGTAACTGCTGATGGTTACACAGTTACTTAAATGCATTTTAACATCCCTACTGCAGACTGTTGACTATACAAACCTGACTTTTGGTCCTATTGAAATTAATGGAAAATTTTCTTTAGGAAAGAGTGCTGAATAATCGGTGCCCTTAATCCTTTTCCATATTCATACATGGGGAGCAGTGAGTTTGTTTGAATTCAGTCCACCAAAGGGACGGAGAACCAATGGCACAGAATGGAAAACTTAATTTTAGTGTATGCTTGTTTTAGTTTATGCAGCTTATAAGTATGTCTGCCATGTCAGCACATTTTCCCTATGCAATCATAATTAACATTCTCCCACACTGAATGGAGATATTTAAAAATTAAGAGTGAGGACTGCTATTTGAAGAGGCCAGAGATACAGATTTGAGTTAATAATAAGATGTGCTTTGTCAAGTATGCTCTCAGTTCCCTTCTGTTTTGTCTTCATCCCCCAATTGCATACTGAGCAGATGAGGTTTTAGTCTGTTCTCTGCTGAATGACTCCTGGAGGTGGGATGCATCTCATTGTTATTTTCTTAAGTTTCTGATAATCATTATTTGTCTTTTCTCCCCATTCTTTGAGCCCCTGACAGGTCTATGAGGAAGTGGTTGGAGTAGAGGGCTAATATATGAGCCTTCCTGGTTCTTTTTCCATGTTTTAAGCTGGCTCCCAGTGCATTCCAGCTCCCGCTTGCCCCCTTGCTCCCGAGGAGCCAGCTGCTGCTTCTGATACAGAGGCGGCAGCCGGAAGTGGCAGTCGGCTCCTCAGGAACTGGTGCATATGGAGAGCCAGCTTTTGAGCTGCCTCCCAGCACATACTAGCTCCTGGCCATGCTTATGGAGAGCTGGCTCCCGCCCCCTGCTGCAGGCTCTGACATAGAGCCAGCAGTGTGGGGTGGCAGCCAGCTCCATTGAGCACAGGCTTATCAGTTAACCATTTAAATGATTGTACTGTTACATCCCTAAGTAGGTTAGAATTAATGTTTATAAATTAACATTTGAGATTCCGAGATAAAAGCTTTGCGACTCTCAGATAAAAGATGCCATAGAAGATCAAGCCCCTCCACATAAGAGGCACTCTTATATGTGAATATATAAAATATAATGAATTAGAATGTCAAGCAGTGCCCATTTGACATGAAACATCTCTCTTGGATGCTGAATAATTCTAATTGCAAACTATGAGACATAAGGTAGTTGATATAGTTGAATGTTAATTTAAGAACATTTGATTTTTAACAGCAATTAGGAATAGAAATGTTCTGATTTTAAATATGATTACTGTTGATGCATGTATAGCCTTTCTTATCCCTGTTTAGGGTGTGGTTTGGCATTTTTTTTAAACTGATGCTATATAATACTAATAATTATCTTATAAATATTTCCGAAAGTTACAGGTAGTTAGTTTTTGTTTGTTTGGAGACCCAAAAGATCTCCGAAACGGTAAGAGCTAGAAACACTAGATTTTGTATGGATACTACTGATTTCCTAACTTAAATAACTGGATTGGTTATATCTCAAAATCGGTTCCCTCAGAGCCCCAATTGAGCCCACTGATAATTAGCTTTTAGTAGCACCTGATCATAGAAACACAAAATTTTGCACAGATGCTATTGATTTCCTAACTTAAATAACTGGAATGGTTATATCTCAAAATCAGTTCTCCCACAGCGCCAGTTGGGCCTCAGAACCCCAATTGGGCCACTAAGTAGCTTTTAGTAGAGCCTGATCGTAGGCATTTGCTGGACTCTTCTGTTAAGTGTGTGTCACAAACTGCAACTATGAGATCCTTTCCTTATGATAACAGAAAAAGTACTAGCTATGTTCATTTCTTAAAGTAATATATTACAGAAAAGAATTTCCAATAAAATATGCTTTGTTAATGTAATTGACGTAGTTCGTTCATCACGCCTTTTACTATATTTTTCCCAGGGCAACACCGGGTATTTCTGCTAGTATAGTAAATATTAGAGGAGTTGTCTGAATTTAAGACTGGTGCCAGGAACATCAGAATTCTAATTGTGGCTCTGATGCTGATCCTGAGGCAAATAATTTAAGGTCTTTGACTCAGTTTTGCTAGTGATGAAACACGTTTCAGTGAAGATATGAGAATTGCCTAGTTAATATTTGTTTAGGGCTTTAAAGTTTTAAAATTCTGTATAGCAGTTGGTATTGTTAGTGAATTAAAAATACACCCTGAGGCTCACTGCAGTGTGACTTTCCCTCTTTTATATCTCATAATCATTTAAATTGTTCAGAATAGGGTACTTTTCTCTTGATTTTTCTGAGAATCTGAGTGTTTTACATGCTTTATTTAATGTTCATATCTCTCCTTGGGAAGTGGATAAAGTATAAATGTTGGAAATCGGATACAGAGTCTGTGGTTACTTAGAGAGTTGGAGGTAGAGACAAAAATGGAACCTGGATCTTTAACTTTCCAGTTGTGTGCTCTAACCATAGCATTAGGTACTGTACTAACACAACAGAGACAGCCCCATGATTTCCTGATCTGTCTCCAAAGATTAGATGAAATGCTTTTTGCTTGACTAAAATTAAGTAACATTATGAATGGCTGGGTTTTTTAACTGTACTTGCATCTTTTCTTCTCTGAAATCATTCTGTTTGGAAGTATATTGCTATATGCTGGGAGATATGCTTCCTTTTGTGCTGTAGCATGCGAAGTTGAGAATTGTCCTGGATATTTATCTGTAGTTAAGACACTACACGGAGCAAACAAAGCATAACTTTACTAAGAAGCAAATACATGCTCTTTGTGCTGCTGCCTTTAGTTGCAGATAAAGCAAACAGTGAAAGGTTTCCTCTTCATACTCAAATAAGCAGAACAATTCAGGTTAAAATTGTAAGAATGCTTTTTGGGAGATCTTTTTTAGGGGACTCGAGGGGAAAAAAGGTGTCATGGATTCATTTCAGTTCATGGAGCCAGGTCTCCAGGCTCAGATTCAAGAGTTTTACCCAATGATAAATGTTCTTGTACTACCTATGATCTAATTTGTTTCTTATCAGATACTCTTTATAATTTCTGCAAGGCAAGATCTGCAGCATCCACACTGAAAGTTCTCTTTCATGTTGTCAGGAAATAGGAAAACTCACCTTTTTGTCTTAAATGGGAAATTAATAGGATCTACTAGTACTATATTTGGCTTATTTGAGTTTATACAGTTATTGTACAATGCTGAGCATAAGGGTTGGCTTGTAGGGATTCTCACTAGCCTTGTTTTTACCTAAGAGATCCACCTTGAGAGACATAACCCTGTTACTGGTTTAGGAAGTGACACAGCAGTCACTGTTTGCAGTTGCAAAAGACAGAACTATGCAGCATTTTAAAGACTAACAAGATGGTTTATTAGCTGATGAGCTTTCGTGGGCCAGACCCACTTCCTCAGATCAAATTGTGGAAGAAAATTGGCATGACCATGTATACTAAAGGGATACAATCAAAAAAACTGAACACATCTAAAATCTGATTTGTCAGTTTTATAACAGAGAGCAGATGAGGGGGGGAGGTTAGTATCTATGAGATAATGATATTAGGGGTGATAATTGGGGAAGCTATTTTTGTAATGGGTAAAGTAATTAGCATCTTTGTTAAGGCCCATTCGTAAAGTGTCAAATTTAAGTATGAATGACAGTTCAGAGGCTTCCCTTTGTAGTCTTGTCCTAAAGTCTCTTTGAAGCAGGATGCATGTAGTTAGGTCTTTGAGACAATGCCCAGTCTGGGTGAAATGTCAAGAAACTGTTTTTTCTTTGTGAAACTGTCTGATGTCTGTTTTGTATGCATTGATTCTTTGGTGAAGTGTCTGAGAAGTTTGTCCAATATACATAGCAGACGGACACTGTTGGCACATGATAGCATAAATTGTATTTCTGGATGAGCAGGAACAGTTTCTTGCCATTTCAACCAGACCGGGCATTGTCTCAATGACCTAAGCTTTAAATACCAGGAGATGAGACATGGGAATCAATCCATTCGTGGTGATGCAGAGACCTAGCCGTGAGATCACCTGATCAGGCCTATTATAGCCATTATGGTATTGCCTATCCAAAGCAGCTGGTGTGTCATAAAGAAATGAAACAACATAAAGATTGTACAGTACAGTAAATTCTAAAAGTCACTGAGAACCCTCTGCATTTCATTAGTGTTTAATAAAGTGGTTTCATGTGAGGTTTGAGGGAAAAAATCTCACTGTTTGCCTACCTAGTCTTAATTATCTGGCATAGCTTTCACTGAAACTTTCAGCTGTTACTGACTTTTTGATTAATTTGAAATTTTGTAAAGTACTGCTTTCCAAAGAGCTTAGACTGATTGGAGGATAAATTAGGATAGAATCGTCTGGTATCCAGTGACCACTCCGTTTTTGAGGCCCTTTACTGCATCATGTTTTAGTAATTTCTCTACAGAGATACTTTTGTTTTCAATGCTGGGGTGTGTTTGTTTTGGAAGATCTGAATTAGTTTTTGAAAATTGGCCTCTTTTTCCAAGTAAAAATAATGTTGCGTTAGTGGGAGAGAGAGAGAGAGAGAAAGGCTTGGAAGAAAAGGAAAAACCTACACTTTGTGCCTAGTTCGCATTACATAGGCATTTCAGAATGGAAGAAGACAACAGGAAAAGGTCTTTCTGCATTTCTGATGTGCCCATTATTGGATCTGGGTGCTAGTCCTATCACCTCTTCTACTAATTCGTTATCTTCATGGACAGTTTGTCTCTACTAATTTTTATTACTGTATAAAATGGTCTATATAAATTAATTTAGCACTGATTGACAGTCTTGAAGATTGTTAAAACAGTTTACCAAGAGTTCTCTCGCTTCCAATTTTTAAATAAAAATTAGATCTTTTTCTGAAAGATGCTTTAAACAGGAATTATTTAGGGTATTCTATGGTTGTGTTATGTAGTACGTCAAATTGGATAGTCAAATGGGCCCTTTTGACCTTAGAATTGATTAATAATATCCATAGAATAAATACAGCCTAGGTAGGGCTTCTGACTTTAGTTTTAACCAATAAAATACCCCTAATAATTTTTAAAAGAAATGTATTTATTCCACAAATAGTGTAAAAACACCAGAAATAGTTTCTTGAATCTAATGTCTTGTCTACAGAGAGCTGTAAGGCACACCATGGGGGAGTGATTTCTAAAGTTCTAAGACACTTTGTACAGTAATTGTTTTATGTAGACCAAGCTGATGTGCACTGAAAGATTCCTTAGTACACATTAACATAAGGACCTTTTGAAACAATACTACATTAAAGCACACTAGGGAACATTACAAAGAGATTACGTAGTACAGCATAGAAAAACCCTGGTTTTTGGCTGTTCTGCATAAAACTCTGAAATTACTAAAAAAATAAACTCTGAAAAATGAAACTAATAACCCTTGAAAATCAGAAAGCCCTAAGCAATAGCAGTGCAAACTCCCTACAGTCCTAATCAAAGATCATTTAATCTTAATCTGGAGCGATTATCTTTGAGGGAAAGAATAGTGTTCAGTCCCCGTGGCCTAATTAGCCTGCCCTCTGAAAGTGTCAACAAGAGATCCAGTTGTAGTGGCAGGCTTTTGCAGTGTGGACACACCTGTTCCCTGGGAATTAGACTGAGATCACTATGTTGCCATGGTTCCTGGATTTGCATGCAATCTAAAGAATTCAGTGGGAACACTTATATTTGTTCGTTATTAAACAGATGCACACAGTGTAACAAATGATATTGGCCAGTTTTATTTATCATAGTATCATTTCAAGATTAAATTTTCCAGAAACATACCATCCTTTATTTAAAAGGGAAAAGTGGGGACTGTGGTCTCAGCATAGGTCATTGTTAAACTAAAGACTCAGTCCTGTGGGAGAAGTATACCTGTCTCTCAACCATAGCATCATGTCCATATTGGCCTGTCATGCAAACTGAGGCTAGAATCCTTTATAATGGGTGAGATGGACGGGGAGGACCTAGCAAGGCACATTCCACTCATGCCTTCTTGCACCAGAGAAACCTTCAGATTATTGGTTGTATCCACACCCTGCCATTTATTTACATTTCCTCCACCAACATCTTTATGGTCTTGTGCAGCAATGCTGTTTATTGTGTCGTCTGTGTTTTTGGCTCTTTCCTCGAGGCCTGAGAGGAGCAAAGGTCTCCCTTCTCTGAAACCTTTGGGCTCAGTTACCTCTGTTCTCCCATCCTCCCTTGCTACCTTTCTGGGCCTTTCTTAGTCTTGATGAGATGGACTAATTGGGGTCATTGATATTATTAATAATTGAATTGGGAGGGGGGCTGGGTAAGCCAGAGGGTCAGTCAGCCTTCATAGGCATCAGAGCATAGGATCACCTGTTAGCTCCCAATCTTCTGTCATAAGGGCACTTACAGCACAAGAAGAATAGGCTGTCGGGGCATGTCCACGCTGGGGAGGTTTTTTGAAATAGTAAGGCGAGCATCCACACTACCAAACCACTTATTTCAAAATAATGGGCCTGTTATTTCGAAATAACTCCTGCTTGTGAAGAAGAATAAGCTTATATCAAAATAATTATTTTGGGAGTTATACCTGATAGCATAGAGAGACAGCCTCAGATACACCTACAAGGTTGCAGCTTCTGTGCTGGGAGACTTGGTTGTAAAGGCGTAGTCCACTGAAATGGTTAAAAAAAATTCATTCTTACTGTTCAAATTGAACCAAACAGTGCTTTAACTGTGCTGCACTCTTGGACATTGCAGAGCAATAGCATGATTTTAGAACATGAAGTTTGGTCCCATCCGTGCTGCAAGACCAAACTAGTTTAAACCAAACTAGGGGACAACAATACTTACAATTGGTGGTTTCTACAGTGCAAACAGGATCCAAGTGTGTAGCAATTGTTTTCAAAAGGTAGGGATCTTTGGTGAGTTCAGGGCTAGAGAAGAGAATGGTGCCTTGCCCAAATTGGCAAACACTTCGTAGTCATAAATCACCACTGTTTCAGCTCCACTGGAAAGCTATAGTGTAGGCAGAGCAACAGAGTGGTTAAAAACTTTCAGAGTCCCTGTTATATTACGCTTCTGCTGTTGTTATCAGTTGGGTGGGGTTGCCCTGCTATTCAATTAAGGAATATGAAGCTGGCTAGTGTAAATGCAACATGTGAGAGGATCTGGCCCTTAACAGAGCTATCTGCAGAATGAAAAAATGGAATAACTGCTTCCAAGGAAGGTGCAAACGCCCAATAAAGGGGCACAGAGTTTCAAACTGCTTCTTTATGTTGACCACGCATCAGCTATTCTAGTTTGTTCAGCTTTTGGTTTGGTCGGTAAATACTGTGCTGGTCTAGAGAGAGGCTGAGAGAATGCAAGTAGAAAATCTGGAGTCAGTATGCCAAGTTTGGGGGAAGCCTAGAATAGAGCAACATGAATGACTGTTATGCGCTTTTGCTTTTTACAAAACAGAAGCTTGTGTGATTGAGTCAAATTAGGGATTTCACTTATGCTGTAGGGCAGGCATGTCCAAAGTCCGGCCCGTGGGCCAATTGCGGCCCGTGTTCCGGTTTAATACGGCCCCCCAGGTAATTTGGCAATATCTATCTTTTATGGCCCCCAACGAATCCATATGTATTGAGATGAACACATTGTAAAATCTCAGTTAATGTCAGTTGGTCTAAATCAGTTATAAATATATTTGGACACAACATGTATACTTGGTGTTATGTTCCTGTTCAGATTTTTCTAACTTAAAAGTTGACAGACAACCTTTATTACCAATAATATGTAATGTACTTTACAATGTTCCTGACATATATTTCAGCTTCCTGGATTTTTTTTTCATCTGGCCTTCAGATATGAAAGGCAGAGTGATTTAACGCCTGTTTAGGTTTGTCATCCATGTGACGAAATGAAAAGTATGCCGTTTGCAATAAACTTTGCATAAAATAGTTAATTTGCATTTAATTTGAATGGTTCAAAGAATGTCAGGCAAAATGGTCGGCCCTCACGCATGTTCACTTCATCAAATCTGGCCCTCTTTGAAAAAAGTTTGGACACCTCTGCTGTAGGGGGAAAATACCGTGACCCAGCAACAGATAGGAAAGGAGAGTTGTCTCATGTTGGAAGATTTTGTATTTTTGCAAAAGAAGTACCAAATCTCACACTAAAGGGAATTCAGACATGGTTTGAAGACTGCTGTAGAACTAGAGAAACTCTGTGCACGTCATCAGTGCACTAAAATGTACCCATTGAGGGATGGGAAGAGAAACTTGATCAAACAACGACTCTATACTGAGGCAGAAAATTTGAACTTATTTTGAATATTCAGAGCTGCACAAACACACCAGCTTTATCTGAGTGTCACACCAAGTCATTAAAAGAAACACTCATTAAATAGTTGAGAAACCTGCTGTAATCTTTCCTAGCAGATTTAAAATGGTGTGCTGGTGATTATCAAGGGGCTATTCTTTAAGAACTTCATCCTTCCCTGTCGAAGAAACCCCATAAATCAACATACACTCCGCAGCTGACAGAGTATGGAAACAAGGGGGTGACTAAATATGCAGATTTGCCAGAGCAAAGCCTCAGAGGCGCGGCACCCCGCTGCCGCTGTGGCTTTGCTCCCTGTGTCCCTGGTCTGCTGGGGGGGGGGAGTGGCGCAGCTAGTGCGCCCGCCCCCCCCCCCCCCCCCAGCAGACCAGGCTTTTGTTGTGGACCCTGGGGCAGAGCAGCTGGGGCGCTGCCGGTTGGCTTCTTAAGGGGGGGGTAGTCTTATACGGCGAGTATAGGCGAAAACCTATGTTTTAACTAGAAAATTAGGGGGTCGTCTTATACGCCCAGTCACCTTATATGCCGGAAAATACGGTATTTACCACATAAAATCAATTAGTCTTATTTTAAAAGAGAATAGAAATGGAATGTGAACTTTTGGGGAGGATATACACACAGGTGAAATATGTTACTGCTTCTGGTAAAATCATTTTCCTCAGTGACATATTGCTATGTGATATGAGTGCTACACATATTCCATTTTGTTTTATTAAATCTGTCTTCAGCACTCAATTGTACATATGGAGTAGGGAGAGCTCCAGAAAATCTTTGCAATTGGCATTCAAGCAGTCTAAAATTCTATTTTTACAGTGAATGTGCACCTGGTGTGTTCTGCATAGGCCTGGTTCATGTTTTTCAGAAGGGATTTGCCCTCTCTACAGGGTAACTGTAGATCACATGGATATAAGTAGCTTCCCAAAAAATGACGCAGGATTCTAATGATCATAGAGAAAGCGATGTCCCTGCTGTCTTTCACAAACCCCCATACGGTCCTCAGCATTAATGTGTAATATATAATAATCAGCTTTATCTGAGGGTTTCAGATCCTTTGCAGAGATGGTTTAGAGCGGTTTTGGGGTGTGGATTTTATCCTTATCATGCAAATTGGGAAGGCAGGTTCAGAGAGAAGTGGCTTGGTGCACTATGACCTAGGAGAGCAGACTTTGTTACCTACTTTAATCAGGAGGTGACCACAACTTTGGGAGACATAAGCCCATTGCTCCATTTGGAAATGTATATGCTTTGAGAGGATTATTCCAAACTGTTTAGACCCCCAACGCTGTCTGCCCTTGGAGCAGTAGATAGATGAATGGCTTAACTCAATTTGTGAAGCTTTTGCACAAGCAGATATTTCCAGCATATCTTTACTGATGTACTAACTGCCTGTTGGTGAATTGCTGGCTTCGTGAACTGCTAGTACAATACAACCAAATGCATCTCTCCGACACTCGCCACATTCAAGTGTAATTCAGTACCGCTTGATAAGGTTAATTGCTGAGAAGTGCTTCCTGAGAGCCTGGCCTGCTGTGAACACTGAATGACAGAACCACTTCACTTCTTTTCGGTCATTCTGCCAGGCAGAAGAATGACTGCAGCTCCTGAGACTTCACAGCTTTATCTTTCTGTGGAAAAGTCCTCCAAATCCTGTTTGGGAGAACTTGGTGCCTACAGACTGCAGCAATGGATTAATTAGACATGCAGAAGTCTATAGTATAGAAACACACAGGCAATAAAGGGGTATTGTGGTGTTCCCACTGCTTGCTCACTCCCCTGTCCCACTTAATTAAACCAGTTTTTTAACCAAGTGACATGACAATTTACTAACCCAAGCACAGTTTCTTAATAAGGGTGAAAAAAATGAATATATTGCTGAGCACCCTTTAATTCAAATTTATATCAAATCATTTGGAGTCTAGAGTTCTGCATCTTGTGGCCTTTAGACTAACTGATCTATCTGAGATTTTTGGAGCAATTACTACAGAGCAGATTCAAAACAATCATGTGATATGTGCCACTTGGACGAGACTGTAATTTGTACCAAAACTGATCAGTCTATTGGAATTGGTTCTTTAGTGATTTTTTTTAAGGCCATGTAAGTGTAATTAAAAACAGGAAAAAAACAAGACTTTTCAACCTGAAGAAACCCAAAGAACTTTACACGCAGTTTATATACTGGAGTCACTTAGACCTCTCTGGGATAGAACTTGACAGCTAGGTGATCAGCATACTACGTCAGTGTAAGAGGTCCAAGTGAGGGCCAGACCACTTCCATGAAAAACCTCCTGGGATGCTTAGTGGCCCTGGGCTCTTGAGTTTAAGATCTCATCCTGAGTATGATCCTGTTTTATGAATGTTGAAACTTAGGGAGAAGTGGCTTGTCCCAAGTTGTCCAAATGAAATTAGAACTTGAGAGAGACTTCCCTACTATCCATCTCTTATCTCTCATGATACTCTCCCCCATTCCCTGTATTATTAAGAAAAGACACACCTTCTTGGTGAAGATCTTTCTTATAGATTTGCAAAAATAGGGAACGTGATACTTACAAAATAACCTGCTTGTCCAATGAGTTTGTCACAGCTTTTCTCCTCTGGTACCAGTCTCCAGAGTGTGAGTGTTTATATTAGTTGCTTCTGACCTTGGCTTTATGCAGCAGTTCAAAGTCGAAATTGAAGGTTGGAGTAAGGTTTTTTTTCTTGTTGTTTTAACCCATTGGCAACTGCAGACAAATACGCTACTACAGCATTTAAGACCTTATTTCATTGGTATTCTGGGTAGTGCCATTGCACCAAAGATATTTCATAAAAGTGAGAACAAAAATCTGTTAAAGGACTTTTCACTAATCATCCATAAAAAAATTCTTGGCTCCCAACTACCCAGAAGAAACTGCCATTCCAAAATGTCAGAGGATGGTGTTCAAGGAAGAGTCCTATGTCTTCAAATCATATGCATATTACTCCTGGCCCTGGCACTCCTACTCAGCATGTAAAGGCCAAGAAGGTGCGATGGCATCTCGTCATTTAGAACATGGACATGCCCAGTAACAGCATTTTGGTTAGTCTGAAGATGGGTAACTATTAAAGAAGGTATAGGTTCTAAACCCAACCCTGCCACTGACTCATTATGGGGGCTTGGCCAAGTCACAGTCTGTAAGAGAAGGTGGTGAGAGGAATGATTAGTGTTTACAAAGCACTTGGACGATATGGAGTGTATATCAATATGAGTTGTTAAATTTCCAAAGATTTGGGCAGCATACCACTGAATAGATTAAATCTGTCCCAACGGGTTGATTAGGAAAAGATATTTAGAGCTGGTATAAATGGATTCGTGCTACTCACTTTATAACACATTTATTTCCTTTTCCATTAATATTTGAGTTTAAAGATTATTTTTAAATGGTTCCCTTATTTTAAAGATGTTGATAAATGGCACATCTCCACTTTTTAAAATAAGAAGTACATTGATTGCTGATCAGCCATCCAGCTCTGCAAGCTGAGACCTTTATTCAAAGAATAACACTACCACAGCTAGCCAGCCTGCAAGCTTCTTGAGTGCACTGATCCCCGTCCCTTGGCCACTCTCAGTTAGGACCTATCCTAAAGGAACCCATGGACTGTTCAGTCCTTGGCTGACAGCACGAGGGGTGTGGAAAATACAATGGTGATTTTTGTGTCATTAGCATTTATATGCTAGAGGCAACTACTTAGCCTTTAGATGATGGTGAATTTCAGCATCAATCAAGGTGAGCTTTATTTAAGATGATGAAATAGGAGTGAAAATTTCTGCTTTCCTGATACCCATCCAGATCCCCTGTAAAGCTATTCTAAAGAAGACTTTTAACACAGGATGTGCATGGTGTAGTGAAATATGTTTTAAAACAAATTTCCTTTTTGTTCATTCCAATTCTGTGTGTTAGCTCTGGATCACAGAGGCTTCTAATTTTTCCCTTTGTTGGTAACATTACTACATCTCTGATAGGGATCTAAAATCCTGGTTAATCAGTTAAATGGTTAAACCTCCTGCTAGTCCCCCCCCCTCCACACCACACTTTGGAATGCCAGCTGCCACTGCAGGCCTTCTCTCTCCCTTTCCCCCCTATATAGGGGTCCAGCAGCACGAGCCAGCAGACCCAAGTATGGGAGGAGCAGCAGCTTCTCCTTGCAGTCCCTCTGTACTTGGGGATTAGCTGCTGTCCCTCAGGTGTGAGGGCTCACAGCAGGAGACAGTAACCTGAAGTCCAGGGGCGGGGTTGGACTGGAGCAGCCCTCCGCCCATGGAGGGACTGTGGGGGGAGTTCTACTCGGTACCAGTTAACCAATGTCCAATAAGCATCACCCATTAAAGGTGATGCCATCCCTAATCTATGGTTAGTTTATACCTTTTTGCCTCCCATCTGTTCAGTTTCTTAGTTTTTATTAACTCATTCAAAGCTAGGTATTCTGATAAAGCCCTAGACAGAGTCTATCATATTTGGGATTGCAGACATACTACAATATTTTTGTTCAGCAGGGGAGAGGTGAAGAGAGTGTGAATGTTCTTTTACATGGAAGCCACTTTTAAATGAGATCCCTATAGGCTTACAATATATTTATAGGCTTGCTATGTTGCAAATATTATATTATCCTCTGTGACTGAAAAACTGGTTTCAGATTTCTTGCCTGTTGAGCATGGTAAACAGCTCTCAAGTGTTCATTGTTAGTGATGTTTAAAAATGCTTTGCATTGATATGGGTTTTGTTGGGGTTTTTTAGAAAATTTAAAGACACGGAAGGTCATTAGAGGATGCAAGATAAACCACCCAGTACAAATGAAGTCATTTTGAAGTCAAAATTAATTGATCAGACACACATTTCAATGCATAGGTAGTACAGAGAAGCACCAAGCGCGCGCGGGGGGGGGGGGGGCGCGTGTGTGTGTGTGTGTGTGTGTGCGCGCGTGTGCGCGCGCGCGCATGCCATTCCCACATCAGCTTTTGTGAAAGATACCTTGATAATACTGATTCTAGGGCTGACACTAAACCAACTGCAATTTTTAACCACATAGAATTTTCTTTTGTGTCATTCAAACCCTTCTATTCTTACATGAGCTGGAAGGAGTGCAGATCAGGAGAAAAGAAAGGATGAAGAGGGGAAGAAAGGGTGCTGAGATTATGGTGGCTATTTTTAAAGACGGTGTGGTCAGAGGAAAGATATAAAAATGTGATGACACACCAGGGAAAATCCCGGAGTATATATATTCCCTCCCTTCTTCCCCACCCTTACACTGCCAGAGCTTCAAATTGAAGTTGCTGCTGTGACAAGTAAAGTATTATGAACTCACAGTTTGTGTTATGGTTGAGTTCTATTTGAAGCATGAATTAACCTCTGCTATTAAAAATATGGCGCATTCTCTCTAATGGAAATTGAGACAAAAACCTTTTCAGATAATTCTGGTTGACAGCATGTATCAGTAGTTTAGAATAAAAGATAAATTACAGGGATGTTTTAATTATTCAAAATTTAACCATTATAAACACAGGAAATTCGAAGATAAGGTTGCACTTAAAAGAAATGAACTATGTTAAAGTAAAAATATACATTTGAGACCTCCAAATAACCTTAACTTCTCCCAGTATTTATGCTATGAGGAGAAAATGCAAAAAGTCTTTTCAAAATTGGTTACATCTTATCTGAGACCACAAGCATTAAACCATATGATTATGATTAAAATATTTATTGTGTGTTATTGCAGAACAGAATTAATATTATTTTAGGTGTCTAAACAATACATTTCTTAACCTTTATTTTAAGCATAACCCTATGTCTGAAATTCTTGAGTTTATAATACTTTGGGGATAATTACAACATCCCCTTAAACTACTGAGAATATACTTTCAACCCTAACTCTACTGTGATGTAATTTTTTGATCAAGAATTTTGAATATAGCAAATGCTTTACTCAAGGGAGAACAGGGGAACTAAACCCAAATGCAAACTAAATCTAGAATCCTTGATTGTCATGTTTCCAGGTTGTTTATATTTGGGTTATTTTAAATTCTTTATGGATGTCAGGTGTGCCCATTTCCTTATCTCTCTTTCCAAAGTGTTTTGCATATTGATACAAAAACTATATTTAGGGATTGCTTCATTCAGCTGAACTACAACTCCAGGATGGGTGGGGATGTGAGAGAGACAAATTGTTTAGGGGCAGCATTACACAGTAGTATTGGACAAGAAATAGAGAATACTATGTTCAGCTGGAACTGCAGTATAATCTCTAGATAAAGTGTAGTATTTCTCACTGAGGCTTTGTGTCAGGAATGGGTTAAGAGACTCTGGTTATCAGTGATAGAGATGTAGCCCTGTTAGTCTGGTGTAGCTGAAACAAAATACAGGACTATGTAGCACTTTAAAGACTAACAAGATTATCAGTGTGAGAGACTGGATTAGCTTTTCATTGCCATTCCAGTCCTAGAAGGCTCATCAGAACAGTGACTCTAGAAAGATTCTGACTAACCCTGAATGTAGGGCCTGGTTTACACTGGGACTTTAGGTCAAATTTAGCTGCATTAAGTCAGGTTTTCTAAACAATGAATCCACATCAAGCCCATTCTGTTGACTTTAAGGCCTGTTCAAGTTTATTTTGGTACTCTTGCTTTTCACAATGAGCAATGATAAATTCAACCTTTCATGGTCGACTTTAGGTTAGTGCAGATGCAGTGCTGTGAAAATTGATGTTCTTGGCCTCTGTGAGGTGTCCACAGTGTCCTGCTGTGACTACTCTGGTCAGGACTTTCAACTCTGCTGCTCCTCCGATATAAGGAAAAGCCTTGGAAAAATTAGAATTTCATTTCCTATGTGGCCTGCATGGCAAGCAGATCTCAGAGCAGACAGAACACCTCAACAGATGCCTGACCATGAATGCCCAGGGTTGCAAATGCATACCAGCATGGAGTGTGCAGGAGATCCTGGACCTCATTACTGTTTGGGGAAGAGGAATCTGTTCTCTCAGTACTATAAACTAGCAACAGGAATGCAGATATCTATGCCAAGATCACAACAGGCATGGAGGAGAAAGGTTAAGCCTCTCTAATTTACAGTGCCCCTCACTGAACTCTCCACATTGCCCTTGTGTCCGGCTGTTCATAATTACAGCTAGGTGCTGTGCTTCAATCCCCACTCCCTAACTCCCCTTATTCTCACAAATATTATGGAGATCACTGCAGACTGCCACAACAATGTGAATGTTGCTTTTACTGAGGTCTAATCTAGTCAGTAGACTGAAAACTTCCCTTTAAATGTTCAAAAGCAAATTCTACCACTATTCTACACTTGCTCAGCTTGTAGTTGAACTGCTCCTTATTGCGGTCCAGGCTGTCTGTGTACGTCTTTATGAGGCATGGGAGCAAGAGGTAGGTTGAGTCTCCAAGGATCGCTATTGGCATTTCAACACCTCTAATGTTAATTTTCTGGTTTGGAAAAAATGTTCCATTTTGCAGCTTTCTGAAAAGGCAAGAGTTCTTAAAGATGCGCACATCATACACCTTTTCCAGCCATCCCGCATTGATGTCGGTGAAATGGCTCTTGTGATCCGCCAGCGCCTGCAACACTATTGAGAAATACCCTTTGTGGCTTATGTAGTCTTTGGCAAGGGGCCAAGATAGGGATGTGCATTCTGACTATCATCCCACCACAGATAAGGAACCCCATTGTGGCAAAGCTCTCCACTTTGTCCTTCATGTTTCCCAGAGTCACTACCCTCTGTAGCAGAAGGGTATTGCTTGCCTTGGCTACTTGGATCACAACAGCCCCCCTATAGATTTCTATATTCCAAATTGATTCCCAATTGACTGGCAGCTTTCTGGTATTGCAAGCTTCCACAGGGCTATTGCCACTCGCTTTTCAACTATAAGAACAGGTCTCATTCTGGTATTCTTGTGATTCAGAGTTTAGGAAAGTAATTTGAAGACTTCCATGAAAGTGGCCTTATGCCTGTGAAAGTTTTGCAACCATGTACAGTATGATGGGGGCTAATTTAGCTACAACAAATCAGGAAAGAGATCTTGGAGTTATCGTGGATAGTTCTCTGAAAACGTCCACGCAGTGTGCAGCGGCGTTAAAAAGGCAAATAGGATGTTAGGAATTATTAAGAAAGAGATAGAAAATAAGACACAGAATATCTTACTGCCCCTGTATAAAACTATGGTACGCTCACATCTTGAATACTGTGTACAGTTGTTGGTCTCCTCACCTCAAAAAAGATATTTTGGCCTTAGAAAGGCTTCAGAAAAGAAAGAAAGTTCTTCTTCACACAGCGCGTAGTCAACCTGTGGAACTCCTTGCCAGAGGAGGCTGTGAAGGCTAGGACTATAACAGAGTTTAAAGAGAAGCTAGATCATTTCATGGAGGTTAGGTCCATAAAAGGCTATTAGCCAGGGGATAGAAATTGTGTCCCTGGCCTCTGTTTGTCAGAGGCTGAAGAAGGATGGCAGGAGACAAATCGCTTAATCACTGTCTTAGGTCCACCCCCTCCGGGGCACCTGGTGCTGGCCACTGTCGAAAGACAGGCTACTGGGCTAGATGGGCTTTTGGTCTGACCCAGTACGGCCATTTTTATGTTCTTATGTAAATATTGGCATTATGTTAGCTGTTTTCCAGTCCTTGGGTACAGAAGCTGATTTAAAGTATAGGTTACAAACCACAGTTAATAGTTCCATAATTTCACATGTGAGTTCTTTCAGAACCCTTGGGTGAATGCCATCCGGTCCCCGTGATTTGTTACTGTTAAGTTTTTCAATTTATTCCAAAACCTCCTCTAATGACACTTCAATCCGGGACAGTTCCTCAGATTCATCACCCATAAAAGACGGCACAGGTTTGGGAATCTGCCTAATATCCTTAGCTGTGAAGACTGAAGCAAAGAAATCATTTAGTCTCTCCACAATGACTTTATCGTCCTTGATTGCTCCTTTTGTATCTCGATCGTCCAAGGTCCCCACTGGTTTTTTAGCAGGCTTCCTTCTTTTTATGTACTTAAACATTTTGCTATTACTTTTTGAGTTTTTGGCTAACTGTTCTTTAAAATCTTTTTTGGCTTTTCTTATTACATTTTTACACTTAATTTGACAGTGTTTATGTTCCGTTCTATTAACCTTATAGAATTGGATTTCCCCTTTTTAAACTATGCCTTTTTATCACTGCTTCTTTTACATGATTAAGTCACTGTGGCTCTTTTTTAGGTCTCATACTATGTTTTTTAATTTGGGGTATACATTTAAGTTGGGCCTCAATTATGGTGTCTTTGAAAAGTTTCCATGCAGCTTTCAGGGATTTTGCTCTATTCACTGTACCTTTTAATTTCTGTTTAGCTAACCTCCTCATTTTTGCGTAATTCCCCTTTTTGAAATTAAATGCCAGAATGTTGGACTGCCGAGGTGTTCTTCCCAGCACAGGAATGTTAAATGTTATTATATTATGGTCACTATTCCCAAGCGGTCCTGTAATAGTTACCTCCTGGACCAGATCCTGTGCTCTCCTCAGTAATAAATCGAGAATTGCCTCTCCCCTTGTGGGTTCCTGTATCAGTTGCTCCAAGAAGCAGTCATTTAAGGGATCGAGAAATTTTATATCTGCATCGTGTCCTGACGTGACATGTATCCAGTCAATATGGGGATAACTGAAATCCTCCATTATTATTGAGTTTTTTATTTTGATAGCCTCTCTAATCTCCATTAGCATTTCAACATCACTATCACTGTCCTGGTCAGGTGGTTGATAATATATCCCTACTGCTATATTCTTATTAGAGCATGGAATTACTATCCATAGTGATTCTATGGAACATGTTGATTCATTTAAGATTTTTACTTCATTTGATTCTACATTATCTTTCACAGATAGTGCCATTCCGCTACCCGCACAACCTATTCTGTCCTTCCGATATATTTTATATCCCAGTATGATTGTGTCCTACTGATTGTCCTTATTCCACCAAGTTTCTGTGATGCCTATTATGTCAATCTCCTCCTTTAATACGAAGTACTCTAGTTCACCCATCTTATTATTTAGACTTCTAGCATTTGTGTAGAAGCACTTTTTAAAATTTGCCGCTGTTTATTTGTCTGCTGTTCCCTGATGTATTAGATTATTGTATATGTGATTGTTTCTTGTCTGATCTGGCCCATACTTTATCATCTCCCCTCCTCTCTTTCTGACTAAAACCTAGAGAATCTCCATGAATAGACTCTCCTCTAAGAGAATTCTCTGTCCGATCCACTTGCACCTCCGCACCAATCGGCTTTCCCCCATCTCCTAGTTTAAAAACTGGTCTACGATCTTTTTAATGTTTAGTGATAGCATTCTGGATCCACCGTGGTTTAGGTGGAGCCCATCCTTCCTGTATAGGCACCCCTTCTCCCAAAAGTGTCCCCAATTCCTAATAAATCTAAACCCCTCCTCTCTACACCATTGTCTCATACATGCATTGAGACTCTGAAGTTCTGCCTACCTACCTGGCCCTGCACATGGAACAGGAAGCATTTCAGAGAATGCCACCTGGATTTCAGTCTCTTTCCTAGCAGCCTAAATTTGGCCTCCAGGACCTCTCTCCTACTCTTCTCTATATCATTGGTACCTACATGTACCACGACCACCGGCTCCTCCTACACATAAGTCTATCTAGATGCCTTGAGAGATCCGCAACCTTCGCACCAGGCAGGCAAGTCACCATACGATTCTCCCAGTCATTGCAAACCCAGCTATCTGTGTTTCTAATGATCGAATTACCCACTACTAACACCTGCCTCTTCCTAACAACTGACGTTCCCTCCCCTGGAGTGGTATCCTTAATGCAAGAGGATACCATAACATCCTTTGGAAGGAGGATCCCAACTATGAGGTGGTTTCCCTCTGCTTCCTTTGACTGCTCTCTTCCCCTGAGCCTTTCATCTTCCTTAACAGTGCTGGGGCTGTCAGACTGGAGATGGGATGGTACTATAGTGTCCCGGAAAGCCTTATGAGCATCCCTCTTTGCCTCCCTCAGCTCCTCCAGTTCAGCCACCCTGGCCTCCAAAGCCCGAACTCGGTCTCTGAGGGTCAGGAGCTCCCTGCACCGGGTGCACACATACGCTACCTGCCCACAGGGCAGGTAATCATACATGTTACACTCAACGCAATAAACAGGATATCCCCTGCTCTGCTGCTGGGCTTCTGTCTGCATTTTTTCCTATGAATAAATTTGATTATAGACGGTGTTTTTATTTAAATGTTTGGGATGTAGATTATTAAAAGGTTTACATTTAAAGAAGGTCAGAAATAACTAGCGCCCTCTAAGTGCCCTCTCTAAACTCCCCTCTCAAAACTCCCTCCTATTCTCAAGCTCCCTGGTCCCTCCTCACAGGGCTTATAAAGCTCTGGTCTTCTTGATTGATAGCTCCTCCCTCTGGCTATGGCTCGACCAATGAGCAGAGAGTTTCAGATTTTAAATCCTAATGAAGGCTCACAGCTTCCATCTACCAGCCTAGGCACACAGCCTTTCAAAATAAACAAATAGGTCAGCACTCAAAACTCCAAACCATCAGACAAACATAAGCCCAGAACCCCCAAACACAAACACCCACACACTCCTTATCATAGTGTAAGCATAGTTCTAGCACTAGAGAGAGGGAGATCTCGCTGGGGTTGGGTTTGAAATCTGAGAAACATGGACTTCCAATCATGTGGCCTTAAGCTGCAGTTATTTGCAAAATGCAATGCTCAGAGCAGCTGTCTGGCACACTGTTAGTTGGTTGAATACTTACTATTTTTCATAGAGAGATAGTGTTCCTTTATTTAAAAAATGATTCATATAAAATATGGGACACCTAACCCACAGTGTCAGGTAAAAAAATGTATTAAAAGAAACTAATTTCCACATCAAATGTTACCTGTTGTTACTAATCATTATGGAGGAGGGAGATAGCACTAACCGTTATTAAGGTTGTCCAATACGTAGCATTAAACATTGTTTTCAGTTGCTTATAGCTTTGCCAAACTTCTGCCATTTGGGCTGAAATTTTCAGTGTTGGATATCTGCCTCAGTTTGAAATATTTTATATAATGTTTTTGATATTTTCAACCAGAATGGTTCTGCTGTTTTCAGGAACATGGATAATGGAAAATACACTGTTTTGCTCATATTGAAAAATTCTTGTAACATTTTCTTTCAAAAGGTCTAGCAACCCCATGCTGTGGAGCATGCACTGGAAATTTGTCAGGGAGATGCCTTTGTATCAGGGTGTGCATCTTGCTAATACCAAGAAAATTAGCTCAAAATTTGTCAGGGAGATGCCTTTGTATCAGGGTGTGCATCTTGCTAATACCAAGAAAATTAGCTCAAGTTTGGCTAAGTTATAAGCCTTTGAAAAACTGCAGTTTTTAAATGCTCACTGAAGTCTTAGATTTTAACAGCTAAATTTCCCAAAGACTCTAGCCACACTAAGTATGCTCTATCTGGAGCCAAGCAAGAGTGGGCACCTGAACTGAAAACAGTGTGACTGTCTTTCCTGTGCTTTCTATGTCTCTTCTTCTGGGCCCAAGCAAGTCGAGACTGGGAGAAAGTTCCCTGACTGGAATTCAGAGGAGACAAACTTCTGATCGGGGTGAAGGAGAAGGGGGATTACATCAAGATGCATTAGAGGAGGGGGGGGAACTGGAATTAGAGGCTGGTTGTGTGGGGGTGAGGAGAAGGAAACTGGAGCTTGGGATGAGCAAGGCATGTTGGCCTGGGAACAGGGAATCAGTGAGTTGGAGAAGACACTAGGACTGAGAAGCAGGGAAGTGGAGGGAAAGAGGTGAGTATGTGGGGGAGACCTGATGAGCCAGACTGGGAGAACTGTCATGGAGCCAAAGAAATAATACTCTGCTATTGGAAAGGACTCCGGGGAGTAAGAGTAGGACTGGGAGTAGTGTGGATAGTAAACATGGTAATGTGGGAAGGGGGAGTGATAGCTGTGGAGGGTGGGAAACGAGTTGGGTGACAGTAATGGGAAGGGGAACTTGAGACTGCAGATAACATGGAGAAAGCAAGTCGAGACTGGGATTGGAAGCCTGAGGAATGGAGATTGGGACTAGTTAAATGAGGAGAATGGGATGGGTATAAGGAACCAGAGGTGGGGGAAAAACAGAACTGGAACAGGTTGGAGGGTAAGGGGCAGAACAGGTCATGTTTGGGAGGAATGGGTAGAAGAGTCTGTGCCCAATAGAAGACATTCCCCTCCAGAGCCTGGAATGGAACCTTAGGGTATGTCTAGACTACATGCCTCTGACAACAGAGGCATGTAGATTAGGGTACCAGACATAGTAAAATGAAGCGGCGATTTAAATAATCACTGCTTCATTTAAATTTACATGGCTGCCGCGCTGAGCCGACAAACAGCTGACCAGAGGCATGTAGTCTAGACGTACCCTTAGATTTGTGACCTGCACCGTGCCTCTACAGTTAGCAGACATCAGAGAAACTCACTGGCAAAGTGAGTTCGTATAGTGCTGATGCATATGTTTTTATTGATATCAGTCTCTTCATTAAGTCAAGTGGCAGAGGTCCATGTGTTAGATCTGAATGTTGAAACCCTACTGATGACATGTGGTTGTTAGCATGATGCCACAAGATAGAATTTGTTTTTAGTCACATGATCAGTTCCTGTGGAAGCATCACAAGTTGGATGCGTCGTAACTCGAACTCACATTTACAATAGGCGCTGTGGTAAATGCAGACCGAAGACGTAAGTTAGGGGTTTTTGTCCCCTTCTGCACTTCCAAAAATGGTTGTAAGTGCAGGGTGGTGAAACTCAAGCTGTCACAAGTCAGGGACCTCCTGTATTTTTAAAAAACACAAAATCTGCAAGCACACTACATTGAAAGAACATTATTAAGATTGCAAAGTCAAGAACTCAAAAATTAAGAAATACCTGAATTAAGGATGCCTCTGCAACCTTAATTTGGATCCCTTCTGCATATGTATTATAGTCCTCTAATTATATGGTAACATGCTAATTTTTCTACCAGCCCTGTGCCTCATTCAGCAGATAGGATGGACCAACTCTTGGGATGGATCAGATTTTGTAGTAAAGGAGGCTGTTGTCCATAGGTCTCCAATCTCATTTGTTGCAGAACTTGTAAGATATATAGTGAATGAGGCAGGGAATCACATGAAAAGGAAAACAATAGTTTCATAGGCAATTGAATGCTGTCCTGGAGAACTGGATTTTATCCAAACCTGTCCCAAGGAGTTTTGTGTTTTTAATCATGTCACTTGAACTAGATTTTTCTGAGATGAACAGTAATAACTGGTGCGTCATTTCTCGGTGCCCAATTTGAGACTTTTGGGGGTTTTTTTTGCAGAGTTGCTGAGTACTCTCTAATGCCTCTAAAGTTGATTGGAGATGTGTTTTGAACATAAAAATGCTATATAATGCTAAGTAGTCTGAAAATCAAGTCTGAAGCATCTGAAATTTGGCATTCAGACAGGTGAGGCTTCTAATTTTAATCTCACTAAGCTTTAGTTCCCCATATGCAAAATGGAAAGAGTAATGAGCCCTCATCTCAGAGGTATTAGGCAAATATATTTAATTTTTGTCAACTCAGATACTTTTGTAGTGAATGCTATAGAAAAGCCCAGGAGATAATTAATAATTCTGTCTTCAAAGCAGAGTTTGAACAGAGTACACTAAATAAGGTGTAAGGCCATACGGAACAAAGAGGAGATAGCTAAATATTGAATAGCTAGAATTGAAATACATACCCTACATTTTGTGCAGTGAATAAGAAGGATCCTATGAGAAAAAAACAGTGATTGTTTAATTGGAGACTGTACCATAATGCATACATGAAAGGGGGCAAATTAAGGTTGCACAACAATCTTTATTCTGGCATTTCTTAAAGTCTGAGTGTTTGACTTGGTGATCTTAATACTTTTAGTGTATTTTTTGTATGTAATTTAATATTTTGCTGTAGTGTTCAGAGATTCTAATCAGAATCAAGGCCCACAGTTGTGGGTGTATTCAAATAGGGATGTTAAATATCAGTTAATTGAATAGTCGATTAACCTCAAGAATTCTTATTGGTTAGTTGGCTATTCTGTAGTCCCTGGGGTGGGGCCGGCAGCCAGTGCGCTCTGGCCCCACTCTTGAGGAGCCCCCTGTCACTAGGCGCTGCTGCCTCTGTATCAGAAGTAGCAGTGCAGAGTGCCAGGTAAGAGCTGGTCCTTAAGGAGAGACAGTTTAAAAAAATTTACTGTCAGGACAGTGGGAAATGCATGTAGTCTATAGTATTAACCAATAAGCTTTTGCTTATCAATTAATTTGTTAATTGACTACACTATTATATTCTTAATTCAGAACCTGTAAAGATAAAGTCCCTACCCCCAAAAAAATATTAGATTATTATAATTGAACGTTAAAAAAAAATCTAACATACTTTTCACCAGTTGTGCAGTTTGTTTACTTTTTACATTTCAACATGGCACATGAAAATAAACTGGCCAGTTTCACATTTGTTTCCAGTGAGCTTTCTAGTTAATCTTACCTTCTGAGCCTTCTGTTCAAGCACAATGCTGCAGATTGCAAACACATCAAAGGAGTATTTGTTTAAAAAATATTTTCAATTGGAATTTATTTTCTAATATAATCAATTTGTACTTCTTGTAAGAGTTTAATTTCTAACATTATGGTCCAAAATTTAGGTTTTATCTTTTGATGTGTCTCCAGTTATTGACCACCATCGCAGAAATCTAGTGCTCTGAGGAAAACTCCATGTAGATCTAATATTTTCTCCAGCACAATGTTTTAGTAGTTGACAAGTTCCTCTTAATTCCCAGAAACAGTATATAAAAGCTAGGCATAGTATCTTTATTGAGAGAGGGAGATGGTATACAAAATATTTGTCTGGTTGCCAAATATAAAGAAATGGATTATATTTTGGATATAGTTCTGTGGCCACATGGGAGAAAAGTTAAAATAGGTCTGTCCTAGTGTTGATTAGCCAAATTGAAGGTATAAAGATGCATGTACTGAGGTAATTGTTTGTACTGGGAAAGATTGTCTTGGTATTTAATATTTTATCCTTCCTCAAGACATTCAGACAAAATCTGTTAAAGCATTTCACAAATACTAGGTAAGCTTCACAACACCCCTTTGTGGTAGAGAAGTTCAGAAAGAGTCAAAGAATGTGCAGGACTACAGATGTTCCAGGATCTGAGAGCCCCAGCATGCTGAGGGGGCCCAGGAGTCTAGCACAGTGCAGAGGGGGGTTTGGCATGTGGCCCAGGAGGACTTTGGAGATCAGGGGTGGAGCCAGGCTACAGTGGGCGGGAGGGTGTCCAGGAGTTGGCGTGCAGCTCAGATAGGCTGCAGGGGGGAGAGGAAGTCCAGTGGGGCAGCAGGATAGGGGATGGGATCAGCAAAGGGGGCCCCTGAAATTACCTCCCTAGTCTGGCAAAATCCCTCATCCAGGACCAGTTGGATCTCAAGGGTACTGTGTCAGGGAGATCCAACCTATATTTTAAAATCCCGTTTTTGCTAAAGCAAACTCTGATTTTCCCTTAAGGATATTTCACTCGTAAAACTTGATTAAAAACTTAAACATAATTAAGTTGTTGAATGGAAGCAATGTTTGTAGAGCAGGGTCCTGTCTGATAGATGTGGCATAGACCCGGGGAGAGTAGGGGTCAGCAGGCTTGGGTGCTATTTCAAGATCTGCCACCATATGTATGGCCTTGGGCAAGTTGTTTTTCCTTCTATACCTTGGTTTACATATCTATTAAACGGGGATGTTTTGTACTTAAACTCCTTTGTAAAATGCTTTGATATCTAAAAAGTTATGTATAATGGCACGATATTACTGTTCTGTAGCGGCTTTTATGTGAGCATTTGATAGTCCAAGTCTCAGAAGATTCCCATGATGCTGGTAAACTCTCTGTCCCACCCCTTTCCACCTCCGTTTACAGAAGACACAGTCAAAAGCACCATTTATGAGGGACTCGTGGTGCGCCAATGATAGAACTAGGAGCCCAAGAGCTCTGACAACCAAGCTCTTGATTAATCATTTAGATAATACTTCTCTCAGATGTTTAAGAGGCTTTTCCAGATTTCTGGATGTTGTAAGCCAGAAATTTAAAAAAAAAGGGGGGGGGGGATTTTGGAAGTTTGGAAGAAGCTATACCAGCAAAAGTAATGTTTCCACTCTAAGTTGTATCCCTGCTTGAAACAGCTTGCTAATAAAGCTATACCTGGACAGCCTTTAATGTAAATGTGGTTCTCAGTGAGAGCAATATCCCAGAACCTGCAGGCTTTTATTCAGGCAAGTACTGGACTGAGCTTTTTGCACCTTTTATAAAGTTACTACTCTCATTTTTGATCTCCAACTTAGTAGAATATGTTTGAGAGATGCATTTCCTGAGGTAGTGCAAGAACATGTGGCTGAATGTCATTGTGAGTTATGGTTTTGGAAAATAATACATACTTGACAAGATCCTAGTATGCTGATTTTGCACTTCAGTTTTGTATGAGGGACACAGGTTAGGAAACAGATGTTTATCTTTTTCACAAATTTCTCTGGATTGTTTAACAGTATTCTGAATTTAGCATCAGCACAAGGATCCAAGCTGTAGATTTATGGAATGTAGTTAATGTTAACATACTATATGTCCAGGAATCTGCTCTCTCAGATTAAGAGTACAGATGAGATGATGGACAGTGTTGTTTTAAGAAAATCATGGATTGTTCCACTGCTTTTGTTTGTTTTTTGTGAGAATTAGCTTTCTAGTTATTGTGGATGGAATCTGTGTGAGTGTGTTACCTTCATGTGAATTCTGTACCTGTGAGAGAAATCATAATTCCTATCCATGGGATACAGGAATGTTTTTGTTCAACTTTCCTGCCCCTTCACTCAGGCACATAATATGTGAATGTTCTTGTAAACCGATCCCTTGAATGAGCCTTTGTTTGAGGAAATAATTGTTAGTTTTGGCTCTTAGAGAACTTAGATTGATAGGCACAACCCCAACAAAACAAAGAGATTGAAAACACACCAGAATCATTCTTCTGAATCCTGTGTGGAAGCTGAAAAGATCCTTCCTTTTGCCACAGAAAAAAACTATTCTGTTTAGCTTATTTAAATTAATATAAAAATTCTTATTTAATGTTGGATATCTTTTTACAAAAACCTTCAAAGAAAATACCCTTCTCTAAAGGTCTTTGCCGCCTAGCTCATATACGATGCTATAAATGAACAAGTAGAAGAAGGGATCCCTCAAGAAAGTTTCACAAAGCAAGTAGATTTTAACAAAGGATTTGGCAGGAGAAGGATTTTAGTACAAGGAAAGTGGGAGTCTGTAAACGAAAGAATAGAATAGTAAAATATATTCCTTTATTTTGCACTTGTAGCTTGAAAATAATTTGGTTTTCAAAAGTGAAAACTGCATAGGCAATTCTCAGTTAAATCCTTTTCTCTCACAGTTATAATAGGCAAGAAACTTAAGGCTTGAAGGGTAGGTTTTACAAGCAGAAGCTGCTTTTCTTTGCATCTTATTTGAGCAGTTGGGTCAGTGCTGTGGAATCTGAGCATCAGTGCCCATAGATGTATGTATGCTTAAATTCCATCTAGGATAGATGTAGGGCCTAGTGCAACATGAATTCAGATACAGAAAATAACTTTTTTTCCTGAACCAGAGAACTCTTTTACTTTGTAACTTCAGATTAATTTAAGATATTTTCCCTTTATGTAAAAGAGCAAGGGCCTCCAGTTTAAAGGACAGAACTGTGAGTCAGGGGATCGGGTTTCTGTCCTCTACTCTGCCACTGACAATCCTTGACTGTATAATTTAACCTCTCTGTGTTTTCTCATTTGTAAAATGCCTTAGTTTAGAGAGAATGGTGTGAGAATTGATGATTTTCAAAGTACTTTAAAGATGTGTCATTGGAATGCAGGCTTTCTCTGACCTTATACTTGTAACAGGACTGACAGGGCTTGTCTACACTGGCAAGGTACTGCACTGTAATTTTTCTCATTCTCAAAAACACCCCTCGGAGTGCAGCAATGTTAAAAAGTGCTGTAACATGGCAGTGTAAACAGACTTCCAGCATTGTTAGCTGCTACCTTTCTGGAGGTGGTTTTACCTACAATGCCAGAAGAGTTCTTGCCCTGCACTCTTGCCATGACCACACATCTGCATTAAGACAGTGCTTTAATCTTAGGCCAAGTCTACACTGGCATTTTACAGTCTGTAACTTTCTGTTTTAGGGGTATAAAAAAACCACACACCTCAACTGCAGGAAGATACAGAGCTGAAAGTTACTCCCCTCATAGAAATGGTTTGCAGTGGAGGCTGGGAGAGCTCTCATACCATGGCTACACTTTCAGTTTAAAGCGCTGCCATGACTGTGCTTTAAACTTTCAATGTAGTCAAAAGTCTTTGATGTGTAGACAAACCCTTAAGATATTCTGCACGAAGTCCTCCAGTTTTGTTTGAAGAGTTCTTCAATTCCCCTAACTTTTTTTGCAGTGCCTTATTTATTTTATTTATTTTAAATTCAGTTTATAACACATTCCTGTGCCAGGTTCAAAAAACAGTTCAGAATTTTAGAATCTGGATAGAATCATAGAACACTAGAACTGGAGAGAACTTTGAGAGATCAAGTTCAGTCCCCTGCCCTCACTGCAGGACCAGGTACCATCTAGAGTAGATTATCCCTGATCAATGTCTATCCAATCTGCTCTTAAACATCTCTAGTGATGGAGATGCCACAACCTCCATAGCAATTTGTTCCAGTGTTTAATCACTCTGAGCGTTAGGAATTTTTTCCTAATGTCTAACCTAAACCTCCCTTGCTATAGTTTAAGCCCATCGCTTCTTGTCCTATCCTCAGAGACCAAGGAGAACAATTTTTCTCCCTCCTCCTTGTAACACTCTTTTAGATACGTGAAAACTGTTATCATGTCCCCTGTTAAATATAACCTGTCTTAATCCCCACACATCTTTTTTGACTTAAAGAATGCTATATAAATGGCTCTTTCAGAATTCTCAGTCAATAGACTTGAACTTCATTTAGCCCGATGAGGAAGCAAGTTCTGGACTTCAGGGTCTGTCATTAAAAATATCCTGCTCTTAACCCTCTTCATGGTTAAACCAAGATGTAGTTAGCTCAAGCATCTCACCTGTTACCAGGTGCTATGCAGAGCTAGAGAGAGATCCCTGGTATCTTCGAAGCTGTCCCAACTATACTGGGCATCTCCGCTGAGAACAACATGGTTCCCACCAGAGGGGATTTTTTTCGTCTTTACCATTTCAATTGATGATTGGGAAAGTGCACTGGAGGCATTGACTTCCAATTGATGATAGAGTGTATATTCTTTCCACATCAAACTTTATAGAGAAAACTCAGAGAAGTAATTAAAAATAATTAACTAAACGGGAAAATGCCATATTTACAGCTTCATGAAGCAGATTAGGGCTGAGAAAATACAGGTTGCATTAGAAACAATTGAATTGAGTGTCAGAGTTGTACATAAGGAAAGTTCTACGTGTGATTATATGTTGATTAATTGAAAACTTGTTTTACATCATTGCTTGCATAAGCTGCTATATCACATACCCCAGAATTGTAGGGAAGCAAATCAACCATTTACATTGTCTCATCCTAAGCTAGCAGTTTCACTGAAATATTCTGTTGTCATTTATTAACTTCAGTTTTATATATGACCTAGGGTTACCATGCATTTAAAATTCTTATCATTGCTAATGAACAACATCCCTTCAACACTCTTAATTTTTTGATTAGTATGTAAGTAGCAGGGGGAGGGGCAAATCCTGTATACTCTGTGTAATAATACTGTGTTAGAGACAAGGCATTAGAGTACTAGAGCTATGGGTGTAGCATTATCTGACTCATGGTCTGATGATTAATAATTTTCAAAAGCTTCAGAGGGGTAGCCAAGTTAGTCTGTAAGAGGATAAACTTAAAAAGCAACATACGGTCTAGTAGCACTTTAAAGACTAACAAAACAAGTAGATGGAATCATGAGCTTTTGTGGGCAAAACCCACTTTTTCAGATGACCAGAGTAAAATAATTTTCAAGTCAGACAAAACTTGGATTATGAATAAAATAATTAAATCCCTGATCCCTCTACTTCAGTGGTCACCAACCAATAGATTGGGATTTACTGGTAGATTCTGGAACCTCTGGCAGGTGAGCCTGACTGGTTTGGCAAATAGTGCTGGCACTTCAGCTGTTTCTCCCCCCACTGATGTGCTTCTCCTACTCTCTGCCTTGGAGTTGTCACCTGGGAGCCGCCTGCTTGCTGTGCAGGCTGTGGGAGGCAGAAGAGGAAAGTGTTAATGTTAGCTTTTTCCCTTCCAGTCATCCCTGTGCTCTAACTTCACTGAGTGGGAGGGAGCATGACAGGGCTCGGGGTGGAGGGAGCTTGCTGGCACTGCTCCTGTGTCTGAACATACTCAGGATACATAAAAGGGCAATGTGAACTTCTGTCACTCTCACACTCTTTATGTGTCTCTGTCACTCACACAAACAGATTCTTTCAACTTACCTCCACACCTCAAACACATATTTGTGGTGGTATTTTTCTTACTACTTTCAAAGTGTGATATTTTTGGTTTCTCACTGATCTTGTACATTTCATAATTTTTATTTCCCTCATCCTTAAATTTAATTAATTGAGTTGTGAGTTCCAAAGTGCCTAGCCTGTTGTGGCTGAAGTAATTATTCCTGTGGTAATTAAAATATATATATATTATATTTAGGATTTTGGTTTCCATTGGTGATGCACATCTGCAAAATACCTCAATATTTGTGCATGTAACACAATTAATTCCATCTAACGTTTTTCATTCATGTGCAGAACACTGGTTGGGAGTCTCTTGGAATCAGGCTCAGTTTCCTGGAGGCTCCTGCAGCAAAATCAGGAGATTAGCTGCTAATAGTCTGGCACTACTGTGGGGCTAAGGCAGACTCTGTCCTGGCCTGCAGTGCTCCTGGAAGTGGCTGGCACATCCCTGTGAGTCCTGGGGCAGGTGAGGTAGTGAGGGTCTCTACTCTTGCCTGCAGGCACTGTCCCCACAGGTCCCATTGCCTGCTAATAGGAATCATGGCCAATGGGAGGTGTGGGGGTAGTGCCTGTGGACAGGGGGCAGTGCACAAAGATCCCTGCCCCTCCCATCAGATGTTGTTGCTGAACATTCTGGCCAATTTCAGGAGTGGCACAAGGCCAAAATAGGAGTGACCCTGCCTTAGCCCCACTGCGCCACCTCCTTGGAGCCACCTGAGGTAAGCTGTGTCTATCCCTGAGCCCCTCATGCAACTTAACTCCCTCCTACAGCCTGCATGCTGGACCTCCTTCTGAATATCCCCCTAAGCTCAGCCTGGATCCCCTCCTACACTTAAAACTCCTCTGTCCAAGACCAGAACCTATACCCTCCCTTGTACTCCAATCCCCTGTCCCAGTCTGGTGAAAGCGCATGAGGATAGGAGAGGGAGGGAGGATGAAATGAGCACAGTAGGACCTCAGAGAAAGGGTGTGGTAGGAGCTGGGCCTAGAAGAAAGGGTGGGGAAGGACAGGGTGAGGCAGAGCAAAGGTATTTGGATTTGTGGTAGATCCGGGGTTGCACTTAAATTAAAAATTAACTTGTGCTTAAAAAGGTTGAAGACCCCTGCTCAATATCATTAATACTTAGTCATTAGAGTGGAGCCAAAAATGTAGAAACTAGCACAAATATTTTCTTCTGTTTTAAAAACATTATCCAAATATTTTATCCTGGATTTCATAACTATAAAACAAAAATCTCTTACAAAATGGTGAGATCTTCAGAGGAAAGAAACTCATTAAAGGAACACTGTCTCACTGAAAAATCTGTTTAGCAAGAAAACCTATTTTATTAACTGTTACAAACACCTTTTACAAAGCAAAAACATTTTAAGAATATAATATATTTGTCAGCATTTAAAAGACCCTATTTACACTTTGTGTTTCCAGCTTTGACAGTGAACATCTGTTTCTCATATATTAGCACAAAACTGTAGTGTTTGGAGGATACTTAGTTGTCTGGGGAAAACTATTTATATTGCATTTTTTTAAATATTGGAATCTGTTTTTGGCTTTCAGAATTGAGTTCACTGATGCACAGTTTAATTGTCAGTGTTGCAAACAAGCTAGCATATGACTGCTGCTTCAGGCCATATCTACACAAAAACATTGTGTTGGAAAACCTAAATCCAGCCTCTTTTGGAAGCACTCATAATTTTATGTGATGGACAAGTGATGATCGTGATTTCCCCTTAAACTTCCCTCTTTTTTTTTTCTTCATTTAAGTTAGTGTTTGTGAGAGAGCCTGTACTTATAACTCTGCTGGTTCAAATCCTCTGTTTATCTTCAGTACCATTGTATCATAGGGCCATACCTTTGTGTCATAGGGCAATGCAAGCTCATCCTCCCCCCAAATGGGACCTAACCTAGACAAGTCAGGGATCCTATAAGAGTCAGATGAAATAGGGATGTAAAATTTTGATTAATTAGCTAATCGAATAGTCGATGCAATTTGCATCGACTATTCAATTAGTCAATAAGGGTGCCTCTGCCTTTGAAGTGTAGCAGTAGCCCCAAGGATGTTGCTACACTTCAAAAGCAAAAGCACTGCGGGGAGCACAGGGCCAGTGGGGGATTCAAGCAGTCCCCTGCTGGCCCCGTGCTCCCTGCAGCATTTCAAAGTGGTAGTGCCACATGGAGCTCAGGGTCAGCTGGGAATTCCCAGCTGACCCCAGGCTCCACAGGGCATTGCTGCTTTGAAACATCATGTACAGCCCAGGGCTAGGTGGGGACTCCCAGCTGGCTCCGGCTGCCCGCGGTGTTTCAAAGCCACACACCCCAGGCTTCACACAGTGCTGCCGCTTTGAACACCCTCCCCGCCTCCCGATTTGTTGCCTTTTTCTGAGAGAGGCAGCAAGGGAAGAGGCAACGACTAGTCGACTAGCATATCAAGTATATGATAAGTATTTGCTTATCGAATAGTCATTCATATCCATAAGATGGAAATTCAGTCTTGATGGCCAAAAGGGGGGGGCCTGTTGTGATATCCTTTGCTGTCAAATTGGAAGGGCATATCTAGTGGGGCCTCAAAAGGGCCAGTCCAGGGCCCAGATGTAGTCAGTATTTTCATTAATGACTTGGATAATGGAGTAGAGAGTAAGCTTATAAAATTTTCAGATAATACCAACCTGGGAGGGGTAGCAAGTACTTTAGAAGACAGGTCAAATTGGGGAGAGTGCAGGGAACAGCAACAAACATGCTAAAAGTTTTAGAAAACCTTCTCCGTGAGGGAAGATTTAAAAAGGAACTGAGCGTGTGTAGTTAGTCATGAGAAAAGAAGATGGAGGGGAGAACCTGATAAGTTTTCCAGTATGTTATGAACTGCTGCTATAAAAAGGACTGTGATCAGTTGTTCTCCAGGTCCATGGTAGGTAGGACAAGAAGTAATGAGCTTAATCTGCAGCAAAGGTGATTTAAGTTAGAAATAGGAACAGCTTTCTAACTATAAGGGGAGTTAAAAACTGCAGTAGGCTTCCAAGCAAGCTTGTGGAATCCCCTTTGTTGGAAACTTTTAAAAATAAGTTGGACAAACACCTGTCAGGGAAGATCTAGGTTTATTTGGTCCTGCCACAGGGCGGGGAGGGGGGGTGGAGAAGTGTTGAACTTTATGACTTTTTGAAGTCCATTTCTGCCCTTTATTTCTAATTATGTGATTTGATTTTATGTGAACACTTATCCATTCAGGACTGAATTAAAACCATTGAATTTATTTTGTATCAGTCACTCATGACCTGGGGTGAATTTGGTATTGAGATCAAGAGGCTGAAAGTTCCATATTCCACTGTCACCAAGCCTCTGAACCACAATTTGGTCTTTTATCAGTTACTAAGAATTATATAACATTAACAAGAGATTATGTGTATCTTTCCTGGAAAAAAAAATCACCTTAATTAATACCTGATAATTTTTCCTTCTAGAAGTGCCAACATCTTCATAGAAGGTGACCAGTGTACCACTAATATTCTGGTGACTGTTGCAGTTTGTGTTGCAGTAGATTTCATCCAGGCCTCTTCTCCCATTTTTGGGGAACTTTGTTTATTCCCTGTTTGGGAAAAGTTCTCCTATGGAATTGAACCTGTGATTGTTGAATTCCTGAAGGACATATGTACCAATGAAGTTCATGTGTTAACTGTGTAGACAAGTTTATTTGCATTTATTTATTACATTTGTTTGCTTGCAAGACTATTAGTGTTCTTGACGGCTAATAGGCCAGTCAGTTACAGTCAGGGAACTAACTGCTCTCAAACATTGTACTCTGAGTTGGTGAAACCCCTCTCTTCCAGAGTAGAAGTAACCTGTTAGGCTGAAATGATTGTTAGCCACCTGATCTAGTCTCCCCTGAAATCAGTGAAGCCTTTCTGTTTGCTTCACTGGGATTTGGATCAGGCTTTGTAAATATAGATGTCATCTCCATGGTGATTTCTGTCAACCTCACTTTCATCCAGCAAACTCATTTCATTTAGACCTAAAACTGGACTTGAATTTTGCTCCCATGGAATGCATTTGAAAGAACTAGAAATAATAATATTTGTCTTAAAAGAATAAATAATTATTATTCACTTCTATCTTTGTTTAAAAAGTCAGGACTTTTCATTTAATGTGCTATAAAATACAATAAATATAATATAAATTAAATAAATTGCTTAACATTTTCTATCTTAAGTCTAGTCTTAAATCACTTTTTGAAGAGTTATTAAATTATCCACCCATTGTTTCTCGAACATTCATGGTATTCTGGAGCTTGTTATTGGAGAGGCATATTTTCTAGTCAGACCTATTTTGTAGGGATTCTGACAATGTCAAAGATTCCAGGAGAATGATGTGTTAGAATAGTGAAGAGGGAGAGAAAATTCAGGTACAAGTAAAAGAGAAAAAAACAAACCTGTTTTAATCTGACAAGTAAAAGAAAATGTAGACTTGATGAAGTGATAAGATACAGGGGAAGCTGTTGCACACCACAGGTGCTGCTGGAACAAAGGCTCATAATAAAATTGATAAGTCTATGCGAAGAGATAGAAAGGAGGACACTGAACAGAGGAAGAGCAAATCCAAAAAGATTTTGAAAACTCACAGGATTCAAATTGGATCCTAAAATATATGGGCTGCTTCTCTGTGCTCTGAACTCAGAACTTGGTAGTACCAGGAATGGATTTAGCAGCATTTCCCTGGTATCTGTGACATATGGGATAATTCTCAATTTGCAGGCTCCTCTGTCAGGCATAATGTTCCTGTACTATTAAAAGGTATCTCTTAGCATACCCCATTTCTGAGACTGCCAAGGAAACTGCAGTTGGAGGGGTGCCATGTTACTGCCAGTGATGGTGATGAAGAAATATTTTAGTTAGCAACATTAAGCATAATAATCTGCAGAGATTCGTGTGTCTTGGAAAAAGCTGAGCTTGGCAGCAAAGATTTATCATTGAATTCATGGAGAATAAAATAAAGCTACTATGGAGATGCTCAGATAATGAAGTAATAGGTGCCATATAAGATCCTTAGATAAATAAAATAGGTGAAGACTATGAATAAAATATATCCTGTATTAGAACAGGAAAGATCTCCATAAACAATCCCATTAATCTTCATTATTTTCTAATCACTGAAACTCTTATAGCTACCCTTGGAATGTTTCTAAAAACTGAACTTAACTTAACCTTGAATACCTGGTGGAAATCAGCTTTGTTTTATTTGCTGAAATAAATGTATTTGTAGTTTGTTATTTTAAAGGTAACCTCCCCAATTTCAAAACCTGACTCAGATTCAGGGATTGTTTTTAGCATAAACAAAACTATAGTAACCTTCCTTATGCTAAAATATGGAGGGTTCAGAATACAACTAGGGAGGTCACTTGGGGACTGTTAGGTGCACTGGCCATGCATTAGTCATTGACCTGTTCCCTAACCATGGAATCAACTAAATCTTTTTGGTGCACTTGGTATCTGGTCTCTGCACCTGATTTATTACATGTGCAGTACAAAACACTAGGTGGACTAAAAAAAAAAGAGGATAGGAAGCAAAGGAAAACATTTATACCCTATGGTTAAAATGTAGATACAACTGTCAGCATATAATAAAAGCTATAATTGAAAGGTGGCTGGTTAGCTATTCCTTCCTGACTATCTGAAGAAGTGGGCTGTGCCCACAAAAGCTCATGACACCATCTGCATGTTTTGGTAGTCTATAAAGTGCTACCAGACCATTTGTTGTTTTTTAAGTTTGACCTGTACATACTAATTCAGCTACCCCATTTAGCTGAGGTCTGGCATCTGTTTGATTGTTTCTGTGGGAGTCATGAGATTACCTGGGTGGTACTGTCAGCTGCAGTCCTAAGAAGAAAAACAAAGGTAAGCTGAATAACACAAAACAGGAGTGGTTTGTTTAATATTATAATGTTGGCAGGTGTGGAATTTTCTGAGCTTTTGTATTAGTTGTAGCCGTTGGGAAATTCTTACTCCAAGCCTCATAAAGGTTTGTCCATATATGGTGCTACTTGGCTTCATTAAAAATAACTGTGAGTAGATGGGTAGGAGTGTGTGGGTACAGGACTGGGAGTTGGACATTCCTGACAAGTCTAATAACTCACAACAAGGAACGGGAAACACTTAAAAATAGGAAAATGTATGACGATACAACCATTAAAAATGATGGCTTTTAAACTGATTAGATCAAAGTTTGTCTAATCTTTTCTGCTTTATCTGTAATATGAGGCTAATATTTCAGAGAGGTGTTCCGAGAGTTAGGCAGCTAAAGTTTATTAAGTATTTATAACAGTGCTAAGAATTATCAGTGTCTCTGTTTCTCTGTCCTTGCTCATTTCTAAGAAGACCCTTCACATATGAGCTGCTTTTTTATTGGCATGCCGCCTTACATAATATTGTGGTTGTTGTTAAACTAGTTTATCAAATGCAGCATTGCAAAATTTAAGGGCAGCAACTTTTCTGGAGTGAAGTTAATATAGTCATGTTTACTTTTGAATGCTATTGGCCTGGAGGGGTAGTCTGAAGCTACGGGTATGAATGTGTGCTGTCTCAGTACAACTCCTCAGCATTTGTACAACTCCTCAGCATCTGAGATAGATAAAACAAATACCAACAACCAAGCCTGCTAAGTGTCAGGTTTTGGACATGATCTTGGTGATCTCATCTCCAAGGTTGGTGAAGGTGATGTCTTTGGGCTTGGGGAAACTGTATTAGGTAAGAGAAGTGTGTTTGGTGGAAATGAGTTGTAATCTTAGTGAAATTTCCAGAATGACGGGTATCCACATCACAAAACAGCTCCACAATGCTGTTAGCAGAGAGATAAAGGTCTACAAGAGCATTTGAGACTTAACTTCCCTGTCACCTCTAGACCTTTAGGACAGGAGTGAGGAATGTTGTCAGGGTAGTCCATGAGACAATCTTACTCTACCACTCTTTTAGCTTCACTACATTGTAGTCTCTAGAGTTGTCAGCCTGGCATTTTTATTAGCCACTGTATTTGCTTTTTTAAAAAGTTACTGATTTTTGTTTTTGTTTATTTCAGTGGGAAGTTGGTTTCACCAAAATGGAAGAATTTTAAAGGCTTAAAACTTCAGTGGAGGGATAAAATTCGTCTCAACAACGCCATCTGGAGGGCCTGGTATATGCAGTGTAAGTTACTTTATGGTAAACATGATGGCATGCAACCACAAAATGCTTGCATTTGGCCATGCATTTAAGGGGCAAACTGGTCAGGAAATGAAACCACAAGCACATTGGATTCAAGTGTACTTTAAAATGGCCTGTTTCACAGTAGTGTGTTGGAGGGGACTCTGAGAACAGCCTTGTTGAAATGCTGCCTTTGAGGTGGAGAAGGAGTCTCTGAATCTGTGTGCCCAACAGTCACGTTTTCATTTCTGTTTCAGACCTGGAGAAACGCAAGAATCCAGTGTGCCATTTTGTGACTCCACTAGATGGCTCTATTGATGTAGAGGAACATCGGCGGCCTGAAGTATGTAAAACTTAAGATCTAGGTTTGATATCTCTGTGTCTCTTCTACTTCTCTTTAGATGTGAAGACTCTCTAGCACTGCCATGCTTGGTGTCCTCTGTATGGTAGAAAATATCAACATGTATACTGTATGGCTCCTCTTGACATGTATTGGAATGAACAAGATGCAGCCAAGAGTGACTTACAGCCCCTGCAGTGCTACTATGCAGCCCAGGACTACCCTCCAGTTTGACAAATTTAAGTTGTGGAGGTGCAGCCTAAAGAGCTGGTGACTCTAATCAGCTAGAGCCTGTTTTACTTTTCCTCTCAAAGAGCCCATTTCTGGGGGTTGCTGAAGTCAGTGGGAGGGGAGGGCAGAGTACCATGTAGGATCAAGCTGAGTGATTTTGTGAAAAATGTTTGCAACTTTTTATTCTTCCACTCACTCCAAAGAGCAGTTAGCTTTTGTTTTTATTTTCCAGTGAATACATTTTATTTCATAGCTGTCATGGCAAAGGGCAGCCCAGTAGATTTTGTACCTTGGGTGATGAATTTTCATTATGCTTTCGTATCACTGTGCTAACATGCATAGTAGCTTAAATAAGTTTCTGATATACAGCTTTTATTTCTCCTTTTGTACCATACAGTCTTTACAGTTTAGTTACAGATGATCCAGATAGTGATATATTGGTGTAATTATTAAGCAGCCACATTTCTTTTTTATATGTGGGGAAGATTAAATGGATCCCATGTTAGATTGTTCTGTAGTAGCTGGATTTAAGCACACCATGTCTGCTGGGGTTATGAGGTCAAACAGAATGGCTTCAGTCTGCCTGAAAATTTTGTGTGGCTATTTAGTATTTGTATATATTTCATGATGTATTTTGTTTGTTCTCAGGCCATTGCAACAGAAGGGAAATATTGGAAACGAAGAATCGAAATAGTCATCAGGGAATATCATAAGTGGAGAACATACTTCAAGAAAAGGGTCTGTTGGTTTGCAGCGCTGACATTATTTTGACTGGAATTATTGCTTTTTGATTTAATAGTTGGACTTCTGATGTCATTTTTACATGCAAAAATTTTGGAAATTCAGTTATACCTTTACAAACATTGGGTCAGCTGATACGTAACAAGAGTAAATTGATATTCTGAGTTTGATACTGCAGCCATTATCCTGTGAATAGTCTCTATTCATGAGTGAACTCATGGGGCTAAAAAATGACCTGAATGAGTAGGAACTAATCACATGAGTAGAGGGTTGCAGAATTAGGTCCTTTGGGAAGTATGGGAGCTATTTTTACTTTTTAAAATATTCTTTGTTCTATCTCTGCAGTTACAGAAACACAAAGATGAAGACCTTTCAAGTTTGGTGCGGGTAAGTATTTTTTGTGGCGTGAGTAGTAGCAGCATCTCTGTTTATTGAAGTTGGGATAAGTAGCAAAGGTGTACTAGCATGAAAGCCTGTAGTTATTAAAACTAAACCAATTAGCTTTATTGTCTGTTATGAAGAACAGGCATCTCTTGGATTAGAATAAATTGTTTAATAGAGAGCAGTACAGTTTTCCTCAATCAGATTGGATGGAAATCTCAGTCTAGACTGCTGTGACGTGCTGTGATGACCAGGCCATCTCTTTCTCCTTGGTCACGTGACAGCTTGTCATTGAGTTATAACTGGCAAAATTGCCTGCCTTTATGGACGAAAATGAGTCCCTTTTCTGTGCATTAAAGGCAAGTAGTTTGGTAAGCTTCAGAAAAGCCCTGGATGTTGAGGTGCTTAACAGCATCTGCACTTCAAATACCTGGAACAAAAACTAGTAGTGCTATGTAGCCTTCTTTGGACATAAACTGATCACCAAGAGAACATTTTAGACCTTTTGTAACTAGATGTACAGTGAACCCTCGCTACTTCGCGGTTCGACTATCGCGGATTCACGACTTCGCGGACTTTTTTCATTACATTATGTATATACGTGAATCCGCGATGGTCGAACCGCGAAGTAGCGGTTACCAAAACTTTAAAAAGCCTCCGGGGAAGCCGGCGGGGGGGCATCCCAGGCGCGCCTGGGCTGCTCCCCCGCCGGAGCCCCTCCGCGGCTTTCAAAGCCTCGGGGGAAGCCGGCGGGGGGGCATCCCAGGCGCGCCTGGGCTGCTCCCCCGCCGGAGCCCCTCCGCGGCTTTCAAAGCCTCCGGGGAAGCCGGCGGGGGGGCATCCCAGGCGCGCCTGGGCTGCTCCCCCGCCGGAGCCCCTCCGCGGCTTTCAAAGCCTCGGGGGAAGCCGGCGGGGGGGCATCCCAGGCGCGCCTGGGCTGCTCCCCCGCCGGAGCCCCTCCGCGGCTTTCAAAGCCTCCGGGGAAGCCGGCGGGGGGGCATCCCAGGCGCGCCTGGGCTGCTCCCCCGCCGGAGCCCCTCCGCGGCTTTCAAAGCCTCGGGGGAAGCCGGCGGGGGGGCATCCCAGGCGCGCCTGGGCTGCTCCCCCGCCGGAGCCCCTCCGCGGCTTTCAAAGCCTCCGGGGAAGCCGGCGGGGGGGCATCCCAGGCGCGCCTGGGCTGCTCCCCCGCCGGAGCCCCTCCGCGGCTTTCAAAGCCTCCGGGGAAGCCGGCGGGGGGGCATCCCAGGCGCGCCTGGGCTGCTCCCCCGCCGGAGCCCCTCCGCGGCTTTCAAAGCCTCGGGGGAAGCCGGCGGGGGGGGCATCCCAGGCGCGCCTGGGCTGCTCCCCCGCCGGAGCCCCTCCGCGGCTTTCAAAGCCTCCGGGGAAGCCGGCGGGGGGGCATCCCAGGCGCGCCTGGGCTGCTCCCCCGCCGGAGCCCCTCCGCGGCTTTCAAAGCCTCGGGGGAAGCCGGCGGGGGGGCATCCCAGGCGCGCCTGGGCTGCTCCCCCGCCGGAGCCCCTCCGCGGCTTTCAAAGCCTCCGGGGAAGCCGGCGGGGGGGCATCCCAGGCGCGCCTGGGCTGCTCCCCCGCCGGAGCCCCTCCGCGGCTTTCAAAGCCTCCGGGGAAGCCGGCGGGGGGGCATCCCAGGCGCGCCTGGGCTGCTCCCCCGCCGGAGCCCCTCCGCGGCTTTCAAAGCCTCGGGGGAAGCCGGCGGGGGGGGCATCCCAGGCGCGCCTGGGCTGCTCCCCCGCCGGAGCCCCTCCGCGGCTTTCAAAGCCGCGGAGGGGCTCCGGCGGGGGAGCAGCCCAGGCGCGCCTGGGATGCCCCCCCGCCGGCTTCCCCGGAGGCTTTGAAAGCCGCGGAGGGGCTCCGGCGGGGGAGCAGCCCAGGCGCGCCTGGGATGCCCCCCCGCCGGCTTCCCCGGAGGCTTTGAAAGCCGCGGAGGGGCTCCGGCGGGGGAGCAGCCCAGGCGCGCCTGGGATGCCCCCCCCCCCCCCCCCCGCCGGCTTCCCCCGAGGCTTTGAGGATCCTACTTCTACTTCGCGGATTTTCATCTATCGCGGTAGGGTTTGGAACCTATCTACCGCGATAAACGAGGGTTCACTGTAAACCCAATGTGGGTTTCATCCATCATTATATGCCCAGAACAATCTCTGGATTCACAAACCAGTCAGAAAATATAACTAAACATTCAGATAAACCTCAGGATGTCATGATTCTGGGTAAAAATCTCACCAGGTTTAACTGAGTTTTGTTAGTGCTCATTCAAACCCCCAAATCAGTGAAATTCTGGGTGCAAAATCCCACATATATCTCAGAAAATAAAAAGGAAAGCATTGCCAAAGCCACTTTGGTTTTATGCAGTTTTAATCATCAGCTGAAATTGGGAAGCTGTTTCCCTCCAGAGTCTAGAGTTGTGCAGTGATATAATTCACAGAGGTTTTATGCCAATTGGAGATAAGATTCTGGACTACATATACAAATAGGCTACTCTGGCACCAGTGGAAATAGGATGCCAGACTAGATGAGCCACAGGTCTGTTTGGTATATAAAAGAAGCCAGAGTTGATGAACTGTTGGTGTGAGCTTATGTGGCAGAGGATGGAATACCACAGTAGATTGCTCTGGAGGCAGACGGCTTGTAAATTGGTCGGATGCATTTTGATGGTTCCTCTTTATTAAAATGTGAAAAATAATGAGCTTTGCCATTTGGTGCCAGAATTGCATTGTGACTGGCACCTTCATATAACCAGACTTATTTTTCTTTCTTTCTTTGGTAGGACGATGACCTGGTTCTCTGGCATCAGAGTAGGTATGGCAGAGAAACCCCAGTTCCCATGGAGGAAGAGTCCTTTCTGGATGCAGATTTGCTTATGTCTGAGTTCACAGACACCCTCTTCTCTACACTTTCTTCACATCAGCTGGTTGCCTGGCCAAATCCCAGAGAGATAGGTATGTGTTTGCTTTTGGCTGTGTGGATTTTGCAGTGAGAGGAGACTTGAGGCTTGTTGCTTCACTTCTTTTCTCACCTCACATTTTCATTTTTTGGTTGAGAGGACGGCTACATCTTTCTCTTACAATGCATCTTCCTGGGCTGTTTATACTTGTGTCAAAGTCTCACAGGGGTAGCTGTGTTGGTCTGTAACTTAAAAAAACCTCAAAAAACAATGAGTTGTCCTGTTGCACCTTGTAGACTAACAAAAATTTACATAGTATCATGAGCTTTTGTGTGCACAACCTTCTTCTTTAGATGAGTGGAGCTTTAAATTATGGGATTTCTGTACTTCTCTGTCCACTTTGCTCCTCTCATATGAAGAAGTGGGATGTACCCACAAAAGCGCATGATATTGTACTTGTATCGGTTTAACAGAAGTGACAAACTTTTAAGTTTTTTAAAAATTATATAAGGGATCAAAAATCCTATTCAAATATTAAGCCTAAATTTGCTTTCTTACTTTTATCTTATTGCACCTAATAACTGGTACACCCTTTGGTAACATGTCATACACTAAAAAGTATTGTTGCTTATGAGGCTATTAGAATCTACATACAATCTTCTTATTCTTTTGTAATGTAATAAATATTAATTTATATATACCATAAACTTGCAGAATGTCACAGTTCTTATTATAAAAGCCAATCCAAATAAGCATTGTTCCATCAAAGTGTTACTTTTTGATTGCAGGGGTGGGAGACCTAAGACCCAGCAGCTGGATGTGGCCTCCAACTTGCCTGGATCTGGCCACCAAGGCTCAGGGGCTCCCCCCAGCATTGGGGAGTCCTTGTGGGAGGCTGGAGCGCACACAGTCTACTAGCCTGAGCCTCACTAGGGTCTGGTGTGCAAGGGGAATGTAGGGAATGTCTTTCTCCTTCTCAGTCTGGGCTGCATCAGCGAGGGTTTGTTTTTTGTTGTTGTTGATTTTTTTTTTTTTAACTTCTCACTTGTGTGCATCCCCTGACTGATTTTTCTGTGGCTCATTGGCCCCCAGCTCAAGAAGGGTTACCCACCTCCGGTGAATAGTCTTCAGAAATGACCCTCTTTCTTTTAATTAAATGGATGTCCCTCTGTCCAACAGAACTCAGCTCAAATTCTTTGTAGCCAAAATTCGGAGTTGCACTCTGTGGGACCTAATCTCTGAACTGTCTCAGTGGGAATTCTGTGTGCAGAGTGCTTGCAGAATCCAGACCTAAGGTTTATACTCCATTCCAGCAGTGTGACAATCTTTCTTTGAGCAGCTCATCTACATTGTAATAAACTGAAGTGGCATGTATCCTGCAAAATTAATCCAACTCTCTTTCTCTGTCTCTCTCTCTTGGTTATTCCAGCACACTTAGGAAATGCTGACATGATTCAGCCAGGACTTAGCCCTCTCCAGCCAAATCTAGATTTCATGGATACTTTTGAACCTTTTCAGGGTAAGAATAAAGAGAAAATGAGTTTCCTTTCTTTAATAGTATTGTAGCACTAATTTCTGCAATAATGGTAATGGCTTTTGAACAGAAAAATAAACTATGCAAATCAATATATTCTCTTTAGACAGTATGAAAATGGAGCCAGAGCTCTCAAGCATTTGAAATTAATTTTTTTTAAAGGAAAAACTATAAAGAGATCCTCTTACTTTTACAAGACCAGTTCTTTGCATGACTGAGTGTTGAAAAGCATTTGTAAGAGTCTTTGTGTCCTAAGATTCAGACTTTGAAGAATGAAGCTTTCAGAGGAATGGTTTTTGAATCTTTACCCATGGTTAGTATGAGAGAACATCAGTTGTTAGCAGAGTACCTTGCAGGGGATGATGTTAATTCAGGGGTGGGCAATAATTTTCGCAGTGGGGCCACTTCACAAATTTTGGTATGTGGTCATGATCCAGCTCTGGGTCCCCTGGAAGGGATGAGGCCTTGGGCAAAAGAGTGAGGCTGGGGCTACAGAGAGAGAAAATGCATGAGTACGAGACTGACTTTGACAGATTGTGTGTGTGTGGCACAGAGACTGGGAGAGTATGTGTGGCACTGACAGTGTGGTGTAGACTGGGTGTGTGGACGCAAGGGAGAAGTTATGTCGACAGAAAAGGCCTCCAGGAAGAAGCCCTGGTGGACACTCCTGCCACAGCTTTCAACTCTATTGTTCTTGCCTGTAGCCATCTTTAAAAGGCACAGGCAACAAGCCAGCTCCAGAAAGGACCCTGACTGCGCAGCTCTTTCTGGTAGGGACACTCGGGAGACATGTCCCTGGGACAAGCCCCCCCAAGACCTCTTTGACCCTTCCAGAGACTCATCCCCCCCAGGGCACCAAGCGCACCTACTTAGACCTGGTGCATCAGCACGTTGGGGTCCAGCAAAGGATGCAGGAGTCAATGGAGAGGAGGTCTATTCGATTAGTCGATAGGGCGAAAGCACTGCATGGAGCTCAGGATCAGTTGGGGACTCCAGCTGATCCTGGGCTCCATGCTGCCCTGCCACTTTGAAACGCTGCATGCAATTTGACACTGGGCTCCCTGCGGTGTTTCAAAGCAGCAGTGCCATAGGGAGCCTGGAGTCAGCAGTGGAGTACACAGATGATCCCAGGCTCCACATGACGCTGACACTTTGAAATGCCATGTGCAGCCTGGGAATGCCACAGCTGGCCCCGGGGTCCACTCAGCGCTGCTGCTTTGAAGTACCCCCGTCTTCTCCTTCCCTGCCTCCCCAGTGCTTATTGGATAGTCAACTAGTCATCTAGTCCTTCACATCCCTAGGCCAGATAGAAATGGGTGGTGGGCCCCCAGGCCTGAGTTTGCCCAACACTGTGCTAACTGGTGTCTCCTTGATTCTTATAACCCCATCAATCACACGTGATCTTTGTGGCTTCCCCATATCTTAGTAACAATTTAATAGCCAAATGCAAAATCTGATGTTATGGAGACCTCTATTACTATTTGACTATTTACTCTAGAATAGTAATGGAACGCTGAAGAATTATCAAGATGTTTAACCACAGCTGTCAAATGTTTTGTTGTAATTTTTCATAGAAGGCAAAATTCACATTTGTATAAAGGCCTAGGTACCAACTAAGCTATGAAAGTAGAATTCAAGTGGAACTCACATGGTGCCTGGGCCTTCTGCGTATTCTCTATGAGCAAGGCTTGACAAATCCCTGAATCTACTCACCTGTGGTGAGTAGATTTCAGCTGGTCGCCCCGTTCACTGGCGGCGTGTGCATGCACAATGCGGGTCTTGCGCATGTGCAGGGCGGTGCTGGCAGGTAGGTTTTGTCAAGCCCTGTCTATGAAGGTCTGAATTTCACCAATGTCCAATAAATTTGCATGACATTTGACAAGCAAACATAGTTGAAAAATAATCCTTTGCCCAAAGAGTTCATAAATCTCCATAGGACAGGCAAACATCTTTGGATTTGTAAATAAGCAGAATACATTTGGTGGTAATGCAGTTTCCTTGTTTTTTAATTATGTACATTTGCTTGCTAATTCTCAGTGAGTCTCCCGTAACTTAGTGCTATGTAGCAATGTTCTACCGTAATATGGACAGTAAAACATTTAATATTTGTTTTTACATTCTTTCAGATATATTCTCATCCAGTCGCTCTGGCAACATGTTCACTTCTCTCCCTGCTGCCAGTTCTTCTATGGCAGATAACAGCAGCCATTCTTCCCAGGTAAAAGTGGTTTTGTGTAATGAAAATTGCCAGGGCTTAAATGTATAAGTACTATACTGGCCTTCATGTACTAATATATGGTATTGTAAAGGTCATGTTAATAGAATTGAATAAACATGATATTTGATTACTACAATGTATTTTCCTCTGATTTACCCACTAAAAGAAATCATTACAATAACCTAGAAATAAAAATAACTGGTACTGTATTGAAGATGTTGTAACTTCAATATCTTTGCCCTCCGTCGTGTCGGGTTCAGTAAATAATTTTCTGTGTACTTTAAAATATTCGTTTTTAAAGAACAGACTTTACATTATAGAGAGTGTTTTGAGTGAAATAGTGCATCTTGAATGGAGTTGGGCCTTTCTATAAAGAACCATATGTACAGGGAACTGGGAGACTTAACTGCTGTGCTCTGTTCCCAATTCTGTCATTGACTAGCTATGGGACCTGAGCCCCATCTCTTAACCTCCATGTACCTCGGTTTTCTCATCTGTAAAACAAGGATATTGGTGACTGTCTCCCTCTGAAGTGCTGTGGATCTCAAAAGCCTTGAAGATCTTTACCTAACTGCATTTTCTGGAGAGCCAAATAGAAATAAGCAAAACTAGAAGTAGTTGTTTAGTTCTTACTGTGAAAGGTGTTGGCTTAGCATAACCAGGAATGATTTAACTCTTAGCTGCATTCTCCCCTTTCACAATTGGGTGAAAATAAAGGTTCAAATAAAAGCTTCTGGTGTTGGCCCACCCCCACTGGCAATTAACCTATGCTATTTTCTTTCTCTTACCAGTCTTCTGTACTGCCTTCGGATACATTATCCAGCACACTCCCAACGGGGAACCTCAGTGAAGAATTGATTGCCTCATCCGTACCTGCTCCTGTCATTCCCGATGTTGGTGCTAATCAGTGCTCCAGCATTAGGAGTGGCGGATCTTTCATCCAGCCATCAGACTTCAATTCTGATTCATCTCTCAATGGCCAGCAGTCATTTCTTCCGGTGTTCCCAGCTTCGGTGCCACTGTTACAACCTACAGTCCCTCCACACCATACCGCTTTGCCCACAGTGCCTCTGAATGCCAACTTGAATTCCCAGCCATCTGCTTTTACTGCTTCAGAAACCCAAAAGTTTGCCCTCACAAAATCTTCCGTTGTTACCCACACAGCTTCTGCCACCCTGACCCACAACGCCTCTGCCACCACTTTCAGCCAGAGCCAGAACCTCATCCTGGCAACGCAGCAGCCGGGGGGAGGAGTGCCTTGTAACCTGACTGCTGTTGTGCAGAGTCAGCCCCGGTCTCAGCTTCAGCCCCACCTGACATTTACACTCCCTAAAGCCATTGCCTTTGCAAATGCTGGAATAAGGCCCAAACAGCCACAAAAAATAGTGCCTGCTCCAAAGCCTGAAACAGTCTCCTTAGTATTAAAAAATGCCTTCATTACCCCAGGTGAGAATCATGCAGGTTCCTCCTTGTTCTGCCAAGAGAAGTAACATGAGGGAGGGGCACGGTTGTTGGTGGTGCAAAATAACATTTCCAAAAAATATGCTAATTGGCTGGACCCCACTTGTCACTGGAGGTACCTAGAAATCTCTGTGGTTAGAAGATTTATCATTGCTGCCACGGCCATCTCAGAATTTGCTTTTCAAATAAACCTCCAGGCCAGCAATAAAAAAAGACATTTTCATTTTAATTTTGTTGTAAGGGAGGCTGTGTGGACTATTGGAGATTGCATAGAATTAGGAGATCTTGGATTCTGCTTCTGGTTCTGCCATTGAGACCTTTGGTTGCCTTTAGAAGTCATTTCACCCTTCTTTGCTTCAATGACTCTATAATAGGAGGATATTTTACCTATCTCAGTTGTATGCTGAGGTGTAGTTATTTAATGTGCTCAGCACTCTCAGAAATCCTTAGCTGAATGCAGCTAGGCAAGTGCAGAGTGTTACTGGCTGTTTTCAAAGGGATGTACTTGACTAGACTGCCCAAACTCTCTAATCAAATAAGACTGTTTTGTGGCCTTGTCCACACTTGCTTTGACACAGAGGGTACCTATAGCTCTACTCTATACTGAAGAGCAGGATGCGTCCACACTCACTGCAGTGTGTGCACCTGCAGGCAGCAGTAAAGTGTCTGGCAGTGGGAGCTGCTGGAGCCTTTCCTCTCTGCCTCCCCTTTGCCCGAGCCTTTCACTGCTGCCAGAGTCCTTCACTTAAAAATAGAAGTGTAGAAGTGGGAGGCACTGCTTTGCTGTGCAGAAAGCTGTGTAGAGTATATGCCCATGTGTTCAGGCATATAGGACGCTCAGCTACAATCACCTAACCAATGCCTCACTGTCTACACAGCTATTTATACCCGGGATAGTTGGGCCTTGTGTCTCAAGTTGTATCACCACTGTAAATGTAGACCTTTCCTCTAGGAATGTTAATGCTTATGAGCAGAGCTGATGTAGCAGGGAGGAAAACATTTCCGTGTTATGGGGACCTAAGAAATAATGTTTTAGGATTTATGTGCCTTTGCCTCAAACTTCCTAGCTTGATGTCCTTAGAGATTCAGTCTGTTTGCAGGACAATGTTAGCACTCTCAAGGAAGCAGGTGCCAAGACCCCTCATGATTTGGGCTTGCTTTAGGGACAGTTTCTGAAATGTCCTTATGATGGTTTCAGCCTCATGCAGTGGGGCTTTGTCTTTCTGCCCTGCAAGTCAAATGTTGGTCCTGCTTGACAAACTCCCCTGAAAACGTCTCATGGCCCCTCAGCAGGCCCCAGATCCCTTGTTGAGAACCTTTGTGATAGCCAGTCCCCAGAAGTATACAGCCTGAAGGATTATTGTGAAATGGAAATTACTGAAAACAAAGTAATTTTTCAGCCCACCAGAAGTCCTTATTAACAGCATCAAGCGTGCTTCATCCAACCCTTAGCACGAAGTTGTGTCCCCTGAAGTAGCTTGATCCATAGTTAATAGCAGTAAGTCAATACAGAGTATGTTTCTAAGACATCCTTATGTGTACCTAATGAATTATAAAGCAAGAGACCAGGTGCCTTCAACAGCCAAGAAATTCACCACTGATCTAGTGATGTTTTCTAGGCCTTTTTTCACCAAAGGACTATGCCTGTCTTCATATGCTGAGCTAAGGTGTGCACTTGTGTTACTCATGGGATTTGCACCTCTGGCTGGACAATTAATGGCTTCATGGTTATGGGGCTCAGCATCAATTCTGTTTCTAGCTTAGGTTGAAAAGTGCACCATTGACAGCCTACGTTAGTTATAAAACCCACATAATTTAAAACGGTTAATCCACAGGCAACTTGGAAGTCTTTTTACTGTGTAGTATCTGAAGCTGTTAAGTCCTTTTTGTATTCTAGAGCAATCTAGCAATGTCCATTTGTGTTGCAGCTTGATCTTTGAGAGAACTTAGAAGGAAATACGATTCAACGAAGTTATAAAGAAAATACCAGTTAGGTTTCTTTTAGTCCAGTCTCCCAATCACCACTAGTTTGTTCCCTGCAAAACATTCTCCAGATGCTTGGTGTTGATAAATTATAACTTGGTTTGTATTTTTCAGCTGCCTTTCAGGGACAGTCCAGAGCTGTGATTGTAACCCGTGCACCTTTAAAAAGAGAAGGGATTTTGACTCCAGCTATTTCTCCACCTAGTGTTGTAATTGCACCAGCTGGAATTGCCAGGGTAAGAGAAAGGAAAGAAAAAAACCTCTTTGGACTTGAGTTTGTATATTGTTAGAGCCTTAGACTGTGGTAGTGCTCCAAAAGTGCTTAGGCATAGATGCTCCCTTGTTACTCAACAGATCTGTTTGCGTATTCTGAGCTGTCAGTTAATGTTTGATTTATCTACATTGTGTGACTGTTAGCACTGTATTATCTGCACAGCTTTGGGAGAGCAACTTTGTTTCTTCTGTGGCTTACACATCAACAGAATTCATAAGGAACACCAGTTGAAGAGAGTGTCTTGACACATAGTATCTCACTTGAGAAGGAACCATTATGATCATTTAGTCTGACCTGCTGCACGTTGCAGGCCACAGAAACTCACCAGACTATCACTATGATAGGCCCATAACTGATGATGATGGAAGAACCAGGAAGAATCCAGCTTGAGTTTCCAATTGCAATTTGAGAGGTTTATCTTGAGTATGCTAGTATGTTTGTCCAATCTGTTTGAGTGCATGTTAGAGAGAAATTTTCAGAGTACCCTGTGAATAATAAGAGGAAATTGCTTTTTCGCTGCTGCTCCCTTATTCTAATGTTGCATTGAATTATGAAAAATGTGGGATTCTTACCAGAAGTCTGACATTTGTGCCTGATGGTCCATTATATATTAGCACTTGTTTGGAGAGTTCCCAAACAAGTATATTAGTATAGTTATACACTAATTTAACATTATAAATTGCTATTGGAAAACAATGTAATAGAATCCTTTGCATTTTTTCTGTAATATTCTTGTGCTGTTTCTTAGGCTTCTGGTGTGGCAGAATTCCATAACAACATTCTGGTTGGTCGAGCACAGCAAGCTCCAAGTAACCAGCAAGTCCAATCCACAGTCCCACATCTCTTCTCTCCTAGTGCAGTCCAAGATGTGAAAGGAGAGCAAATCCCTTCCCACAGTACCTGTTCACAGGTTCCCTCACCTACTCCTAGTAAGTTAAAGAGATTTTAACTTTTTCCCCTATGTGCATCCATCTTTAACGGGAATGTAAAGCAGAACTTGGCCAGCTGTGGTTATTGCGTATCCTGGGGAATTTTTTGTAGAAATAGCTTGGGATCTGCATTCCCTACACCATGAGTTCTCAAACTTCATTGCACAGTGTGACCCCCTTCTGACAACAAAATAGTTGTGACCCCCAGGTGAAGTTTTGAGACCAAATCTCACCACATCGTGTGTTACAATGAAGCATGGGCTTCAGCTTCAGCCCTGGATCCCAGCAAGTTAATGTTGGCCCTGGCAACCTCATTAAATTGGGGTCTTGACCCACACTTTGAGAATCACTGCCCTATACTTTCAGTCTCTAATAATCTTCAGTTCTTGCCCTAGGCTTTTGGTTAGTGTCTCTGTGCACTAAGGTGCTTTATTCCACCCCTGAAATAGTTACACTTAAGTACTCTATAAAATGTTATAGAACTCTGTTATAATAAATATAATTCTACAGCCACTTCCATTAGAGGTTGTCTAAGCACAGTCCAGCCTCACAACTAACCTATGGTTCCCTGCAATATCCTGGCCTTTTTAGTGTGCTACTTCTGAGGTACATGTCCATTTCCATGGGACAGTAAGAAGTCATTAGTAAATGTAAATATCTGTCCCCTGGCTTTAGGAACCTGGAAGGTCAGAGTGCAAGTAGGTCAAGGTGGGATTGTCAGTTTAGATCCTAAACAACCCTAACACATGTTTGCCTGAAGTGGAGAGAAGAAGGGATGCATTTAGCCATTGCTTGTCAGATACTTGGATTTCTTTGCCATTTGATCATCCCATGAGTAGAACCTAGATAATACAACAGCAGATACTCTAGAAGTTCAGTGAATGGCTAGATTAAGCGATATGGGTAGAAATTGCTCCTCGGTTTGTTAGAGAGTTATTTTTTTAATGATCTGACATGTCCTTTTTGAAGGCCGAGATTGTCAGAATTCAGGACAAGCCTCTCCCTGTCCATCTGAGCAAAGCCCCAGTCCTCAGTCTCCACAAAATAATTGCTCAGGAAAATCCACAACTGACCCTCAGATGGCTGCATTTAAGGTACACGTTTCATCCTTTTGAGTTTTTTCTTCCTTTTTTGTCTTTGTAGCTTATTGATTTCCTGATTTAGATGGTACAGACTAGACTGTAAGTCACCTGACAAATGAGGCTGCACCTGTGGTTGTGGTGTACCTTGCAGTATATTTGTGTTGCTGTATTTCACTTTAAACATTTCATTATGGCTTCAGGCTTTGTAGTGGTACTGATTTTGCTGTGCTTGGCAGTGATATGTTATCCAATATGTGCAAGGAGGGTTGGCTGTATTTCTTGTTATCTTTATTAGAGTTGATACTTAGTTTACGTAACCCTTATGACAGATCTAGGTTTTAACTGGTAGATCTATATTCAGCTCGTCTTGGCCATAGGCCTCTAAGCCAGAGTTTTTTCCATGAAAATTATTGTTGTTCTGTTGGGCGTTCTTCTGGCTGCTCAGTTTTGGGGGTTCTTGATCTTCAGTGCTGTTTGTTGGGGTGATTTCACCTGGCTGTGTCTGATACATTTTGATAGTCCCTGGTAGTTGCACTTTTTGGTCCTTTCATAAAGCCTGAAGAAAGTGCAAAACTGAATACTCTGGAACTCAGTAAAGTGTAATTATCATGAAATAGCAGGTCAGTGTAGTGGAAGCAGAACTCTGGCTGACTTCCTTCCTGACAAATCTTCTCTGCTTTTACAAACATAATGATACTCACAGTGCTGGCAGTGTTAGCTCTGATGACCTGGCTGATTTCATACTGGGGTAATTTTAGTTCCAGAGTCTCTGGCATTCCTCTCAAAGATTCATTTTGGTATGAGTGTCTTCACCACTCTTCCTAAGATGAAAGTGATAAAGTTGCTGTGTATTATTAAAGAGCTGCTATTTCCCCTCAGAACTTTGGGAAGTATTCCCTACTGTAATAACTGTCTGTATACAGTGAAGGGGTTATTCTGCACAAAACAACATTGCTATAAATGGATAGGGCCAGCCTGATTTTTTTTTTAAATCCTCTACTACAAAGATCTCTCCTTGCTCCCACTAGAGGGCAGATATTTCCAGGCTGGCTTGTCTCCCTTGCAACCACATTCATTTTTCTTACCCTTCAATTTATTCATGGGTCAGTGGAATCTTTTCATCTCTTCATTCTCCTCTGCGCTCGTTAAAATGGAGCAAGCAACACCTTGCTGACAGGGTAACTGCTGCATGCTAAGAAGATTTAACTCAGTGAAAGCTCACTGAAATGCCCTAGAATCCTGCACAAGGAATATCATTTATAACCAAGTTTGCTGTAAAGGCTGTGTCATCACTATAGTTTCTAACTTGGATCTCAGTTTGTTCTTAGACAGTCACATTTCTTCTGTCACTACCATTTTGTGCACCTGTAACTACTCTATCTAACACATTGGTAGAAGTTAGAGTGTTTGGAGGGCATACGAATGGAGTGGCAGGAGTAGCATATGCCCTCAAGGATATCCTTCCACACGGCTGAAGGGATGGAAGATTGGCCATGCCATACACATGATTGGGGGTTCCTGTCTTCAGAACAAAAAGACAAAAGAGAGCCATTTGCCAGTAGCAAAACACTGAGTTGTTATGCAATATTCCCTTCTAATTTTTACCATCCATGAATGAATTTGTTATGTGCAATGAAGCATGTACAGATGTGGCCCACCAGTATAAACACATGCTGCCAGCTGTGGGCACTCTGCTAATCAGCTGGGTGGCATTTGAATCTCTCCTGGGTGTCCACCCAAGCGCTCAGCTTAAAAGGAACTCTGCTTTGGTTACAAAGAGAGTTCTAGCCATGTGCTATGACATATGTTTGGAGCCATCCATCTGGGTAACCTTACAAGCTCTATTCCAAGTTGTAGTGTGGATTTACTTTGGAATGAGAGCTACTGTAGAAATGCCAGTTGTTAAATCAAACTGTTAGAGACCTTGGTCTTTGTAGAATTTTTCCTTGATTATACAAAAAACACAACAAAAATCACAACAGACCCAAGAAGGCTATCATCTCTGTTTCATTCTCTAGAAGTAGGTAGCCACTAGAAGATGAGGTGTCCTTGGGAAAACAAAGCTACAATGAATTAAATTTCAGTCATTTTGGCATAAGTATTGGTGATTCTGAATGCTTTGTACAGGCAGTCCCCGGGTTACGTACAAGATAAGGACTGTAGGTTTGTACTTAAGTCAGAACTGGCGTCCAGATTCAGCCGCTGCTGAAACTGACCAGCGGCTGACTACAGGAAGCCCGAGGCAGAGTTTCTCTGCCCCGGGCTTCCTTGAATCAGCCGCTGATCCGTTTCAACAGCAGCTGAATCTGGACGCCTGGGACAGAGCAGCTGGGGCGCTGCGGGGACCAACCTGGCAGCACCCCAAGTGCAAAGCCGTGGAGGACCCAGGCGGTGGGACTGCGGCGCGTCTGGGCGGTCCCGCCGCCCGCGTCCTCCAGGGCGAGAAAAGCCCCGTTCGTAAGTACGGATCCGACTTAAGTCGGATACGCGTAACTTGGGGGCTGCCTGTATTCTAAATCCCAATATGTTAATAAGCAGCAAAGGATCAGTGATTGTTACAGGCTATTTTGATGTTTGTCCACCTTTAGCCTTCCATTCTTTTCTCTTTTTGGAATGTTGTTGTTCTCAAAACTAAAAGGTGATGGTCTTGCTAAATAAAACTGCTTAGATTACAGTTTAGCAGCACATCTAGTGCGTAAAGCACTGGATTGCGAATCAGGAAATTTAGGTTCTGTTTCAGAATCTGCCACTGACTTGTTTTGTGATATAGTTGTCCAGTTAATCTTGTTGTTCCTCATTTTTCCCCTCCATAAAAGGAGGCTAATGTCAGTTATCTTCTGTAAAGCACAATGAAAAACACTAGGAAATTGCTAAATATGATAATTCCTTTTTCATGGATCTGATGGAAAAAGATGTTTGACAGCTTTAGAAATATGTGGTAGCATGTAAGCCAAATAATTATTTAAACTATTTATACGTGCCAAAGATTGTATTCCAAATGTTAAAATCCAATTGTGGGTTCCTTTCATGCTTGTAAAATCCACTGACTTCAGTGGCTATTTTTGCTGCACTAGGGATGGTGGGTTAGGCTCATAATTTGTAGGTTATTTTAAAGGTCCAAGGATGAAAAGAAACACGATCAGAATTTCAGGGTTTTTTTTAACATCATCTTCCTAAATCTAAGAAGAAAACCTATTAAACTAGTTTTGGTTTGCATTTAGTACAGTGGACACTTCTGAAAGGGTTGAAATTGCCATGTGTGAGTAATTAATTTCACTATGATACTTCACTGCCTATTTGAAGGCTATGAATATCATGGTAACTTTAATTCAACAAGAAAATAAAATTGTATTGATATTAATAGCAAAAGTTAGCATGGGGCCGTGGTATAGAAACTAGCATAGATTTATTAGGTATCTTTGTTTGTTTATGCAGAATCGAAGGATAAAGCATATTTCGGCAGAACAAAAGAGAAGATTTAATATCAAGATTGGTTTTAGCACCCTGAACAGCTTGGTATCAGCTAACTCTAAGTCAGTAAGTTGTCTGAGTGCTATGCATGTTCAACCTGGCAAGTATCTCAATATAAAATTATAGAAACCATTCATTCTGAAAAGGGTTGTTAATATATCTGAACAACACGTGTTTCACTGGAGAATTTGAAGTACAAATCAAAGTGATGTTATCTGATGCATATGTGCCATAAATGTTTAGGGGAGGGTTCCCAAGCTGGGTAGAAGAAAATCTATTGTTACTAGCCAGGTAGCTGAGTGCATGTCAGCTTTTTGTTCTTTTACCTCTACCTACCAGTACAAGTCTCAAAATTTCAGGGAGTCCACTTTGAGCTTGAGCTTCAGCTTTAGGACCCAAAGGGGAAGGAAAGGAAACTGGGCAGTGCAGTGGTCTTTTCTCCTGGAGCTGCAGTAACAGGGATTTGATCTTATGTGCAGCATGGTCATGCTTTGTGCTTACCATATATGGGTCCTTTCCTCTGCCATCTCAAAATAATATTTTAGGAACCTGCTTTAATTCTCACAACACTGTGAGGCAAGTCATGTACAAATTTGACAGATGGATAAACTGTAGCACAGAAAGACTGTACCCTTAAAGCCCAGGGTGAATTGATTTGAGTCAGAGTGAGGAAGGGTTCACAGATGAAGTGTTGTCTTACATTAAATGCATTTCAATAAATATATTACAATAAATGTGAGCCTTAACATCGATTGTCTTCATTTAAAAAATGTGTTTAATTTAAATAAAGAAGCCTAAGTTATTCATTTCTATCCTGTCAAAGGCACACACAGAGGTAGATCCTAGACTAGAACTCAGTAACATTGTTTGGCTTCTTTAATAACCATTAGACACTTTCCCATATGTTTAATGATAATGAGAAAAGACCAAGTCCGTTAATCACATAAGAAACATATCAAAGAAGTTATAACACCCCTCATTAAGAAGTATGAATATTTGTTAAGAAAGAAAGTGATTAACAAACAATTTCAACATTTCCATTGATAAGGTAGTTAAAATCCAATTTGGGAAAGAGAGGACAAATTGCACACACATGCATCTTTCACTATATCAATGCTAATAAGAGTCAGGATAAATACCTAGCTGATTAATTTCTCTTTTGAAACACTGTTCATCTTCCAATTCCAAAGTGCTTTGACAGGGTGGATAAGGAATATGATAAAGTGGAAGAAATTCTTCTGTAGGTGCTTTATTTGGTTTGGGGAAAACTCTTAGGCTATTTAGATCAACTCTGGAAAGTTAACTTTGTGATTCCCTTTGGTACAGATCAGCCATGCAATCACGCTCCAAAAGACTGTGGAATATATAGCTAAGCTACAGCAGGAGAGAATGCAGTCACAAGAGGAAACCAGGCGCCTCCGGGAAGAGATTGAGGAGCTAAATGCTACCATCATGTGAGGTTTTGGGGGGAATTGTTACCTTTTTTCATAATGACCAGACGGTGGGGAGCATTCCTTTTGCGTAAATAGCCTTGGATATCTGCATCAAATATTATGCTATATGGCAGTGGAGCATTGAAGAGGGGGGAAAAAAAATCAGTGGATCCCAATGAAAAAGCAAAATCACAATAGGATGAGCATCATTAGGCTTCTGTATAGACGTACTGTAGGCTCTTAGTACACCATGATAAGCACCAAAAATGGCTCAGCCCGCCAGTCATAACATTCCTGAGAAGTAGTCAGGAAGGGTTGTGTTCAAAGCAAGGGTTGTGTTCAAAGCAGTATTGTACTGTCCATCAGAAATTAGAGATGTAAAAAAAGAAATCAGTTAAAAATATAACTGTATAACTTAAAAATCCTACTGCTTACACACACCGAGGGCTCTGCAATATAAAGTTTATACTCTAGAGCCTGCAGCGTAGGGCAGCAGCCAGGTCTCTGGGAACTAGGTTGGGAGCTGGCATGTAACTGTGATGGAAACAGATAAGCCAATGTTTATTGGTTAATTGTTTAAACAGTTACACTGTTACACCCCTATCAGAAATTGTGTTCTCTAAAGTAGGGGAGCTGTAATGGTTCTGTTGTATGTAATCTTTCATTATTGGAAGATATAATGTCTGCTGAATAGAGAACAGAAATGAGACTTGAGGTGCAGTGATCTCTTACTGGCTCTGCAGCTGACTTCTTCTGTGATCTCAGGCAAGTCATTTTAATTGCTCTGTACCTCAGTTTCCCCATTTATACAATAGAAGGTAACTATCCTATTGTAAAGCATTTTGTGTAGCACTTTTCATCCACAGAATTGTTAAATGTTCTGTTATGTAATTAGAGATTTGAAGCGAGCAATAAAATATATTTATAACTACTGATGAACATTTATTCAGTTGATTTTAAATTCACCCTTTAATTTGGGCTATGTCCTAAAATCATAGAAATTTGAAGAAAATATTAGTGGTGATTTTTTGCCTATGAGTTTTTGATCTGACTGCTATTTCTAGTGTGTTTTAATATTTTCTGCATCGGTCCTGAAGATTACGTTGTTAGAGGCTTTACTTCGTTTTTAACTATTATTTGTAATGATAAATGCTTAGCATTCGAAAATTCTCTTTTGTAAATGGATATGGACAAAACTGACAAGAAAACTGTGTTACACAATACACATTACTGAGTTGTAAAATGAATGAGGTTTGCCCTTTTCATTGTAGTGGATTTCTCCTAACAGGCATCATTAATTCAATGGTGCTAAAGTTTGGTGGTGTTCTGTATTAGAGTTTGGTTTGGAAGAGAAACATCTCCTTTCTGCAAAGAGATTTTGAGCTATGGCCTTTTTCTTCAGTTCTTGTCAACAGCAGCTTCCTGCTACTGGGGTTCCCATTACACGGCAGAGATTTGATCACATGCGGAGTATGTTTGATGAGTATGTGAGAAACAGGACCCTCCAGAATTGGAAGTTTTGGATTGTATCCTTTCACTGTGATACTGTGCATTGCATTTATATTAAAAACGCACTAACTGCCTAGAGTATTGTAATTGGAGTATAGGAGTGGGAGTCAGGAACATTTTGTTCTAATCCAAACTCTGCCAAAAACTGATGCTACAACTTTTAGCCATTCACTTAAATAACCCCGTTACTCTATTTTCTCATCTATAAAATGAGAATAATATTTCTCTGCTTCACAGTGCATTTGAGGTGTAAATCCATTAATGTCTGTAAAGCTATTGGAGAGGTTTGGAAGGAATGTGCTCTTAGAATTCATAGTATTATTGTTATTTTTTATTATGGTTTAAAAATGGTTAAAGTTTAGTGAATATTGTTCCTGAGATTATAACTTACCTTTTCATTTTTAAAAAAGGACCACTGTCAAGATAAGCTATATCAATTCCTTACTGATAACTACAGGCAGTCCTGACTTACGCGGATCCGACTTATATCGGATCCACACTTACGAACGGGGCTTTTCTCGCCCCGGAGCTCACGGGCGGCGTGTCGCCACCCGTGTCCTCCGGGGTGAGAAAAGCTTCTCCCGGTCTCTCTGGTCTGCTGGGGGGTCCAGCGGCTTTGCTGGACACCCCCCCCCCTCCCAGCAGACCAGGGAGACAGGAGCAAAGCCTTGGAGCACGCCCGCAGCGGGACAGCCCGGGCGCACTTGGGCTGTCCCGCTGCAGGCGTGCTCCGCGGCTTTGCTCTCTGTCTCCCAGGTCTGACCAGCAGACCAGGGAGATGGGGAGCAAAGCCTCGGAGCACGCCAGCAGTGGGACAGCCGTGGCGCGCCTGGACTGTCCCGCTGCCCACGTGCTCTGCGGCTTTGCTCCGCGTCTCCCAGGTCAGCAGACCAGGGAGACGGAGCAAAGCCGTGGAGGACTTGGGCAGTCCCGCCACCCCTGTCTCACTGGTCTGCTGGCGGGGGGTGCAGCTAGTGCCCCCCCCCCCAGCAGACCAGGCTTTTCTTGCCTACCCCTGGGGTAGAGCAGCTGGGGGCTGCCAGGTTGGTCCCGCAGCGCCGCTCTGGACCAACCCGGCAGCACCCCAGCTGCTCTGCCCCAGGCGTCCTGATTCAGCCGCTGCTGGTCAGTTTCAGCAGCGGCTGAATCAGGACGCCTGGGGCAGAGCAGCTGGGGTGCTGCTGGGTTGCTCCAGTAGCGCCAAGGAGCCGCGCTACTGGAGCAACCCAGCAGCACCCCAGCTGCTCCGCCCCAGGCGTCCCCAAGTCAGCCGCTGCTGAAACTGACCAGTGGCTGACTACAGGAAGCCCAAGGCAGAGTTGCTCTGCCCCAGGCTTCCTGGAATCAGCCGCTGATCAGTTTCAGCAGCAGCTGACTTGGGGACGCCTGGGTTTCTTAAGTTGAATCTGTATGTAAGTCAGAACTGGCATCCAGATTCAGCCGCGGTTGAAACTGATCAGTTTCAGCAGCGGCTGACGCCAGTTCCGACTTGCATACAAATTCAACTTAAGAACAAACCTACAGTCCCTATCTTGTACGTAACCCGGGGGCTGCCTGTACCACGATTATTAAACTTTAATTTTAATGAAATTGTGTGTGCTTTGCACCATTCATATGGTTTTCTTTTGTCCTTCACTTAACCTGTACAATGAACCAGATTAGTCAGTTTCTCTTTGTGACTCTTTTGCACTGAGTCCTGTGCTGAATTGCATACACTTTAGGAGAGAAAGTTAAGAGATTATTTTGGTTCATATTCTCTCCCCCCCCCCCCCAATTCATAGAAACACATTGTTGGGCCTGACCAACCGGACTCCATCCCTTTTAGTCAGATTGTACAACATTTGTAGGCAAGGTTTCCATGTGCTCTGCAGCAAGTTTGACCTAACCATCTCTGGGAAAAGCTCAAGCAGGGCCATTCTTAGGATTTATGAGGCCCTGGACAGTCCGGTTAAACTGGTGCCCCCGTGCGCAACAGCAGTGAATCAGAGGACACCATTTTTTAGCTTTTATATTTTTCAGCAATGCACTGTTTCAAATAAAGTACAGGACTATGTAGCACTTTAAAGACTAACAAGATGGTTTATTAGATGATGAGCTTTCGAGGGCCAGACCCACTTCCTCAGATCAAAAAATGATTTTTTGATCTGAGGAAGTGGATCTGGCCCACAAAAGCTCATCATCTAATCAACCATCTTGTTAGTCTTTAAAGTGCTACATAGTCCTGTTTTTTGTTTCAGCTACAGCAGACTAACACGGCTACATTTCTATCACTGTTTAAAATGTGCTTTAAAAATGTTTCATTAAAGGTCCCAAGGACTAACACAGTAAGTTGGGGAATGGACAGTCTATACCTGGGGCTGGCAAATGCCTGTTAAGTAGCTTCATTATCACTTGAATGGCTCTTTCACAGGCTCAATGTTCTGCTAATAGCCCTGGCAGGTTTTTTCACTTTCAAGTTAACTAAAGTGCTGCACCCCATGTACACTACGCTCACCAATCCCTCCTCCACCTCCCTGAGAGGGAGTGGGAAGCTGTATGGCTCCTGTCCTTCTGTTCCCCCCCATAATCTGGTTTTTTAAAAAGGTATAAGAGCATTGTAGAATTTGCCAGGGAGGAAGCTGGGAGTTTTGGTGGCTCGGTAAGAGGCAGTTGGGACTTTTGTTATGAAGGTAGATGTGAGAAGCAATTTAGGAATGTTGGCTATTTCTCCTACATGATCAACAGTAAAATGGTTGGATTTGGATCTTTTTATAATGGAGATTGCCTATCTCCTAGAACTGGAAGGGACCTTGAAGGTCATCGAGTCCAGTCTCCTGCCTTCACAGCAGGACCAAGTATCATCCCTGATGAATTTTTTCCCCAAATCCCTAAATGGCCTCCACAAGGATTAAACTTACAACCCTGGGTTTAGCAGGCCAATGCTCAAACCACTGAGCTATCCCTCCCGACATCTAAATTAATGTCATGAGGTTTCAGAGTTAATGTCCCACGGAGATGAACTGGGCGGTGTAAGTTTATCAGAGATATTGTTTTAGGTAGTCTGTAGCAGGAACCTTGGAAGGAGAGAACTCAGACTACACTGACATTTTCCAGAATGCTGTTCAGTGAAAGCTAAGGAGGCTGTCTGTGCTCTTAGCCAGCCAGGGCCGGCTCTAGGCTTTTTGCTGCCCCAAGCAAAAAAATTTTTGGCCGCCCCTTTTTTTTGTTGGCTTTTACACGTTTGCACTTTCCAATGGTGTTTGTTTGTTTTTTACTGTTTAAAATTTTTTTAAATGAAAACTGAAAATGTATAGTTAGTGAAATAAAACAATTTCCTACTAGTGTACTCGGTTTAATTTTAATAAAATCACAATTACCAAAACCAAATTGATAGACCGGAGAGGGAGGACCAAACGCCGTGCTTACAGAAAATGGGCTAATAAGGAGAAGTCCTGTGAACAAGCTTTCATGGGCAAAAGTGGGTCTTTTGCCCACGAAACCTTGTTCTCCAATAGATCTGTTAGTCTAAAGGTGTCACAGGATTTCTGGTTGTTTATGCAGATTCAGATTAACAGGGCTACCCTTCTGATTCCAAGCTAATAAGGATTGGGAAACCTGTTGTGTCAAATGTATTGGTAAACTCTTGGAGGAGACTATATGGATTTTCTATACCTGGTACATATTGTAAGTGCCCAACAAAGAACACATCCATAGTTTATCAACAATAACAGCAATCCATAATTGCCCATTAGAGGGCGATCAGTAAATCTACTGCCCATGTAGAGATGTTTGTAGGTGCAACTCAGGATGCATTCAGTGGTTATAAAGCCCTATAGACTAGCTGGTTTATCTTCTCGTTTAAAAGAGTGCGTATCGGTTTTAGCTGGAAGGTTCCCTAGACTGCGTAGGTGTGTTTCCTTCTAACCAGCTCTTAATCATTCACAGGAAGAGTGATTTTTTTTTTTAATGGCGGAAATCGGCTTTCCTAGCAACCTTTTCCAGGTTGTGTAAGTCTGAAGAATATTTGGGCTTTTATTTACGAACTCTGAGCAGTGAGAGAAAAAGGAACTCAGGGGTCCTACAACCCGGGAGTGTCCTGGGAGCCATAAATCTGTGTGCACCAGAGCAGAAAGCTCCTCTCTCTCTCTCTCTCTCCCTCCCTCCCTACAAGGCTGGAGATTCACTTTCACCCAAAGCAGCTATGTGTCCAATACAGAAGGAAGGGCTGGGAGAAAAGGGATGTAACTGCTGAGGTGAAGCGCCCTGTATTTAAATGGGACTCTGATTTCTCTTGCATTCCACCCTAACTTCCCCGCTTTTGGCTAGACTGCTGGAAAGCAACCCGGGGAAGTAGGGGGTCGGAATTGCGTGCATGCTTGGCGGCTATTCGCTGTCACCCTGCTCCCTTGACACTTCTCAGTGGCAGGAACGGGTGTCGTTACCGCTCCACTCGCTGGGGCTTCCCTCCGAATTATCGCGTTCGCACTGTGCCTGTGCGGCGGTGAGAGGCTAACGGGTCCTTTTATAGCATGTTCTTCGCCTCCTCCTCCTCTGGTTTCCCTGCCCTCCCGCTGTCACCATTGAAAAATGACGAGACTGCCTCCAGAAGGGAGATCCCCGCAACTTTGAGCGGGCGGGCGGAGTGGAAGAGCAGCGGCTCCCGGCTCCAACCAGCCGGCTTGGGACCGCGCATGTGGGGGGGGGGTGTGTATGAGGGGGGGAAAGGGGCTCGCGCGCACACAGGAGAGAGTGAGCCAGACCCAGCCACCCCTGGGGCTTTGGTAGCACCTGGGATTAGGAGAGTTTGTGGAGGGCGCACCACATAATGCAATCAGGGATCCCCAGCTGCATGGAGACCTGTTGGAAACTAGCAATTCCCCCTCCCCCAAAAATAGAACCAGCCCTCTCTTTTACCCCCATTTTCTCTGCTGATGCTCCGGCTGGTCAGAGCGGTCACAGCTCTCCGGCCGGAGCAGATGATGACTGTCTCCAGATGTTGATTGCTCAAGCACTTGGCGGGCACCGGGCAGGAGGCGGCTGTAGCGGTGGCAGCGGCAATGGGAGCTGGCTGCTGAGAAGTGGCCGGGTGCTGCTTGGGTGCATTTGCGGCAGGAGGAGCTGGAGGAGGGTCTCACTTGTTCCTGGCGTTCGGGAGATGGGGCACCAGTGCCCACCTGAACTCAGCTCCAGTGAGTCGGGAGCCAGCTGCCAGAAGCAGCCACCATGGCTGAAGTCTGCCCCACTGGGCTCAGCGTCACCAGCAGCTGCAGCAGCTGTGGCCATCCGGCACCGCCCTCCAAGAAGCACCCCAGCAGGGGCTGAACCTTGGGGCTGCCCACACATAGCTCCCAGCGCCCCAGGGCCAGGCGCAGGCTCCAAGCAGCCGGGTGTGGGGCTCCTAGCTCAGGACAGCCTCCGTGGGGCTCTCCGCCTGCTCCTCCTGCAAGCCGGAATGCTGCCCCGGCAATGTGCTGCCCCAAGCACCTGCTTGTTTTGCTGGTACCTAGAGCCGGCCCTGTAGCCAGCAATGGTGATGACTAATGAAAGCTGTTTTCACCTTTCTGAAATGTCTGTAAAGGAGGTTCAAAACATAAATCTGAAAATCTCTTAAGAGTTTCTGCTCGGTAAAGAAGATGAGTAATCTGACCTTGGACTGGTAGAGATAGCTGAAGAATAGCCTGTTACATCCCCTTTCCAGTCATTTTACAAGTAGGTATAAACATAGGCAGTCCCTTTAAACATAATGGAAAATGATTAGATTGATCTTGGTCACTAGTGTTGGAGGGTACCCAGGAGCATATTACAGTATTGAGACTTATTTGCGCCATATTTCCAAACTTTGATGGAATTGGGAAAAAATTACTGTTATCAGTAGATGTAAAGATAATGGTAGCGTCTCAGGGCCACTGATCATAGAACTGAACTATCTTAAAGATAAGTTCTGTGGATATATATTTTACAAACTGGTTTGATTTTAAGTTTTAATTTGGTTAGGGAAGGGGTTGTTTTTGAAATTAATTAAACATCATCATCATCAATTCCTTTGAAGGTCAGACTTGGTTACAAATTCAGCTGCCATATAGGAGACCCTGATTTGATATCTGCTCCCAGTCCTTACTATGCTGGCCAACCAGAGACAAAGTGTGCCTTGAATGGTACAGTCCTTTGCTAGTAGGAGGAAATGATCATCATACATTGCTCAGTATGTTATAATAATCTGAGAATCCTGTCCAGACCTTCTTTTCTAGTAATGAAATGAATGGAGATATTCTGATCTCCTAGAACTGGAAGGGACTTTGAAAGGTCATTGAGTCCAGTCCTCTGCTTTCTCAGCAGAACCAAGTACCATACCTGACAGATTTTCACCAGATCCCTAAATGGCCTCCTCAAGGATTGAACTCTCAACCCTGGGTTTAGCAAGCTAGTGCTCAAACCACTGAGCTACCCCTATAGCCAGGGCTTGACAAACGGTGGCGAAATCTACTCTCCAGCCCTGCACTGCTCATGCGCAAGACCCGCATTGCGCATGCGCGTGCTGCTGGTGAATGGGGCAACTGGCTGAAATCTACTCGCCACAGGCGATTTGAGTAGAAACTGCGATTTGTCGAGCCCTGCCCATAGCCATCACAGGGTCAAGGAATTATGGGGGGAAACCAAAAAAAAAAAAGCATGTTTATAGCTTGCTGCTATTAGCACTGATTGCCTGATCTTCAGATGTGTCCCATAGAATGGATGTCTACCAGTTTCAGTTTTTGCTGGCTGCATCATTTTATTATAATACTATAATAAAAAGAGGAAGACAAACTACTAGGACTAGAAAAATTTTTCATAATTTCTTTTCAATGTTCCTTTCTGTTGTTTGCAACACAAATGCAACAGCATGATGTTAGAGCATGGAGACTAGGCACTGAAAGTGATCATACATAAACCAGTCTAATTTCACTGCTTATACAGAATGAATTACAGAAGTAGACAAACAACACACCTGAAGAACACTGATGTTAGATTTTATTTTAATATCCCCAGCCAGAATGTTTCTTTAAATGTTAGTGTCCCTTTGGTGGTTGAAGTTCAGTGTAAGTATATGTACTATTTTTTTATTACAGTCCTACATGGTCTTTTTCCCCCTTAACCATCATTGATTTGCAGTTTAGTATTATTATTAAGCCATTGTTTGAGTCCTTCAATGAAATGGTGTCTACGACCAGCTTAGAGGACCTGAACCAGACCACAATGGCTTGGCTGGATCAATATTGTTCGCTCCCTGTTCTGAGGCCAAGTAAGTAGAGTTCTAACTTGTGGTAATTTAACACTGTAATAATTGTTACCATACAGTTTCCTCTTCGAAATTCAGCATTAGAAAGGGAAGGAAAGTATAGTATAGGCTGTGATTTTTTTTTCAAACCTATTGCATTGTTGTAGTGGAAAGTTAAGAATTATTGTTGCCAGTGAAATTCACTCTGAGCATTTCTTGTGCATTGCCACTGAGGAGAATAAAAATAATGTAGCTTTTGCTTGTAAAGACTGGGGGATGAGGAATGGCAACAGACTTTGGCAAGTGGTGAGAGGAGAGGTTTGCTCGAGAAGGGAGCAGGTCTTTGGGTGGAAGCAACAGGTCTAGTAGTAGCCAGCCCTCAGAGCTACCAGAGTATGGCATGCTGCAGCCTCTCCCTATACACACACATAAACACAGACAGTCCTCAGAGCCACCGGGAGAGCATTGCTTAGCACTCCAGCAGTTACTTAAAGGGCCTGGAGCTCCAGCCATTGCCTCTGTAATGGCAACAGTGACTTGGAGCCCCCGGCCCTTTTGAATCACTGGACCTTGGGGTAGCTGCTTCCTTTGTCTCTACCCCACTGGCAGGCCTGTAGAGACCAGAAACTAAATGTAGATTCAAGACACATTTTCATCCAGATTTCAGACACTCCTCAAATGATTAACGTGCAGGATCATCATGTGAGACTGCTGTAACAGGAAATGTATGTCAGAATGTGGGTAAAATAGCAGAAAACATACAGTTCTCCCCCAAACAATTCAGTCATACATTTAATTAGTGCATTTTTTTAACAAGCCTTGTCAGTGTGGAAGCATGTTCTCTGGAATGGTGACTGAAGCATTCTGTGTTGTAATGTAAATCAATATACAGTATTTGAAAATGTAGAAGAACACCCTAAATTTCAGCTGGTATTCTATCGTTTAACAGTATGAATAAAGGTGTGATTAATTGTGATTTTTAAGTTAATCACATGAGTTAACTATGATTAATCTGCTGTAGTGTGTACTGCAAGAATGTCTGTGTCTCTGCATATTGCATAGATCATTCATCCCTGCTGTAAATTGACTGTGTTGCACATGAATCTATTTGCAACCAAACTAATTGTTCTTGATTTTTTTTTTCTGCCCCTTTATTCCAGTGGTGCTGAACACCCTTCGGCATCTCAGTACAACCACCTCCATTCTGTCAGATCCATCACGTATGCCAGAGCAAGCCATGGAGGCAGTTTGTAAGATCAACAAAACAGCCAGGGAAACTTAACAACCATGAATGATGAGATGCCTATGTAAAATGTAACGTCCCAGCCTCACAAACTTGTGAGTCTCCTTACAGTTGGTGCACTTTAGAAGGATTCTCTTCTCTCATGTAGGACATTGTTCAAGCATTTTGCCTTTGGGCTCTGAAGGTATACAACTACAGTACAACATTGTTAATATTTGGTTCCTTCTTCACAACCTTTTAGTTTCAGTTAAAGTGAAAATGCCAACCTCAGATACCTAAGTAGGCTCGAGTGCTGCATTCAGCAATAGAAAATCTCCATCAATGAAGCATGAACAACCACACAGTGAATACCTTTGCATAAAATGACTTCAGGTACTAAACAAGGTGTAAATTCACTACACCTAGGAACAATTTGTTAAAGGGAAATTCACATTTGATTTCATAAAAGATAATGTGCTTTTTCATTTTATTATTTGGAGTTCATTCAATTTCTTTGTTGTTTTACTTGAACAATAAAAGTTGATAAAAAGAATGATCAACATATTAAAACCAAAGGAGAAAAATGTTAATCAAAGATTCAAAATTGTGGTAAAATGCTAGAATAAAAATCTCAGGTTGTGTATGTATCAGTTCAGTATATGATTTGTATGTTAATCATTTGGAGGGCATGCTTTATTTCGTAGCATATAAAGAAGCAGATTTTTTTTAGATTTTTTTTTTCATGATTTAGTCAGTACATGTAAGCAGCGGGATAGTTTGACAAGTACAAGAGGACAACTTAACTTTAATTTGTGTGAATTCTTTACTTGTCTATATAGACATGAATTTTCATATAGGTTTAAGCTGCAAGCTCTTTTTTCTTATATATTGCAGAGTTGAACTTTTCATCATACAACATGTGCACAGATGATGCTGTAATGCAGGAGTGGGGAACCTAAGGCCTGCCTTCATGGGTCTGGCCCCTGAGACTCAGGGCTCCCCCCCAAAATTGGGGAACCCATGCTGGTACTCCAGCCCCTGCCACTGTGCCCCCACAGGGCTGGAGTACCCAAAATCTACAAACCTGGGCCTCCCTAGGCTCTGTGGGGAGTGTCTTTTTCCTTTTCAATCAGGGGCCATATCAGTGAGGAATTTTTTTTCTCTCTCATTTGTGTGCAGCCCTGACTGATTTTTCTGTGGGTCAGCAGCCCCCGACCCAAAAAAGATTCCCCACTCCTGTTGTGGTGCTTCAGAGACAGAAACTGAGTTTGTATTGCTAGGAAATTGGCATTTATGTTATCACAGAAATTAGATCAGTCCACGTGCACTCGTAAGCTATCCTTCACTCCTATGTCTTCTTTGCCTATTTTCCCTGAGGCAGAGGCCCTGCTCTCAGTCCTAAACTCTAGAAAGATTTAGGTCACAGTTATCAGTCTTTAAGAGGGGGCTTGCATCCAATATAAAATTTAAAACACAGCTTGTTTGATATCTGAAATGTGATCTAATTCACTGTGACTGTCCCAATAACTGACATAACTGTAGATGCGTCTAAGCATCACTGTTCACTTCCAATGTGCTCATCACCATAGTGCCAACAACTTCTGGCCAGCAGTAACCATAGAGACTCTTAACTCATGATTTGCAGACCTTGTCTTTCAGTGCCTTTTCCACTGCTCTTGACATGGAGGATCTGCAAAATTGACTTTCTTTGGTTGGAGCAAAGGTGGAGCCAAAAGTCTTTGGGTGTTTTTTTTCTTTCCACAGCACCTTGCCTCCCAGGGTTGTTCTCAGTCTGCATAGTGGGGACAGGATTTGGCTTGTGGGTAAAACGTTATTCTGCTGCATCTCTGTAACGAAGTCTGTTAAAAACCTGATCCTTTATCTCTAACCCCTTTGACTTGAAAGTAGAGGCACCATGTAAGGCTTAAATCTTCAGTCAAGGTTTTTATGCAACACTCATCACTGCAATATCTGAGCTCCTGCTTTTCAATGCATTTTGAAAAGCTAAATGATTTGTTGCTTAGCTACTACCATATAACCACCTAAGAGGGGAGCTATCCTGTGCATTGCTAGGGAAATGCCTCGTGGTGTCAGCTTTCACACTGTTGGGCAACTCCAGTAATATGATTACTCATCTGAGCATTATTTTTGTTCCATTTCATTAATTAATTTCATCTGCAAAAAAAGTGAGCCTTTAAGGCATTGATTATATTTTGTATCTGATTCAAAATTTGAGATCTCAAGTGTTTAACAAAACTCTCAGGTCAGTTTTCATGGCAAAAAAAAAAATTAAGCACAACTTATTAATAACCCTGACAATTGCACTGCTTTCAGGAGAGGCGTTAGTAGGAACTATGTTAACAATCCAATTAAAGTCATGTAATAGCTTCCCTTGTTACTTTTCCTTCCCATGTCAAAAGCAAACTGCATTGAGATGGACAGGTCTAAATACACTGACAGTATATAGCTAGAAAGTTAACTGCAAATAATTTGATATTATACATTCTAAAATATTTTCAGGGATTTTATATCAGGAAGCAATTCTTCACTTTATGTGCAGTATAACTTTCCATTTGGAAGGCCAAGCTTTCACAAACCACCTATGAAACAAACTGCAGGATTTTCCTGTCCTGAAAGTTTGCATCATCAATTTTTCACAGCTGAGTTTTTGCACATGCTGAACATCAATTGTTGTAGAAATGGCATCTGTGCATGCAAATTTAGAAACATTTTGCTACTCATTTATATACCTAAGTAGCTATGGAAAAGGTGCAGTCACAGCCAGTTGGCAACTGAAGGCCCTTTCAAATGACTTTATTGAAATAGTATATAGAGATGGTTGTTAAGCAATGAAGTGGCTTTTCTACATATATATACTCAGGTCTAGATATGCAATATAGTCTATTAATAAAGTAAGCAATAGTGTTTGGGATCCATCTGAATAAATGGTTCTGTATAAATGTAAGATCTTTTCTATTGATGTCTGTATTCAGCCTTCATTTTATCAGTGACCTTAACTTCTGTCTAACAAAATCTTTGATGTAGTGATTAGTTGGGTCCCCCCAACTTCCTCAATTTACATGTCTAGTTTGTTGATATATACGCATATCTATGTTAAAATGTGTATCCGGTTATTAGAAAGAAAATCATTGATAAAATGTTCAGGACTAGATCACTTTTCTGTGATACATTACAGATCAAATCTTGTTTCTTAGTAATATTTTTAATATGTTTAATAACTGAAGTTGTCTCCAGTCTGCATGGTAGATATTATGCCTGGTTCTTACCTCATCCCAGTGTAAAGTGGGAGTAATTGCATTGATGTCAATGTGTTGCATGATCAGAATCAAGCTTCCCCTCAACAATCAAGATGAATTAAGGAATGACACCTTAGAAAGCTCACTGAAGTCTTTCTGATGACTTCCAGGAGCATTGGATCAGGCCCGAAAGAGGTTTAGTTCCAACTCCCATTGAAATCACTAAAAGGACTCATATTGTTTGTACTGGTATCCTAAAGGAACATTAAAGGATATTGTGAGCTGCTTAAACTTAGCAGGATACCACATTTTTATCTAGAAGTCTGCTAAAAACTGTCGCGTCTCTCTGCATATCTGAACAGATTAAAATTGGACAGTTAGAATGCATCTCATTAGATTTATGGGAAATAGACTCTGAACAGTTATGCCTGCTACACGAAGATCAGTAGCACTTGTATCTGTTTTTTAATTAAAAATTGCTGACAGTAACAGCGGGAGGGGGAAAAGTGTACAAGGAAGAAGAAAAAAGTATACAGACTTTTTATTCTGTCTGGCACTTACCAGAAATCATCTTCTTTCCTAAATCTTTTGAGATGAACAAATACCTCTGACGCATAAAGACTTGAACAATAAGATCTTGCCCCTTAATGGAGGTTTCTAATTCTGAGAACCTTTTGTCACCTGATTTCTGTAAATGTGAACTCTCATTTATTTATGACAGACTCCATGTTTTATCACATTCCATCTAGTGACTGTGCTCTTTGGGTGTGCTGAAAACTGGACTGGGAGTTTACAAACCTTGGTTCAATTCCTGAGTCTGCCACTGTTTTTGCTGTATCAACATGGGCCTGGTCACTTCCCTTTGCCACAGATTCCCCACCTGTAATATGGGAATAATGATGCTTGCCCATCTATTTTAAAGTAGTTAGTAGTTCTGCAGAACTTTTCGTTAGATCTCAAAGTATTGTTATGAAAAGACAGTGACCCAATTTATACCGAGGAACTATGGTATACATTTCTCTCATATAAGGTTGAACCTTCTATTTCTTTTTACCAACTGTGGGGTTTAAATAACACATTTCTCAAAAAGAAGATTTCTGCCAAGAGTAGTCACACTCTTCCTCAGCTTAACAAGTTCCATCTCAGTTCTCTTTGGCTCCAAACAGATGCAGTCACTCAAGCGCACCCCAATATCTGTCTGCAGTTTACAGAGAATTTTAGGTGATGCTTGCCATCTACCTTGCCTTCAGTGGCGTCCTACTGTGCATCTGGTTCCCAAACCATCTGTCATGCTCAGATTGATTCTTAGCTTCCCTAAAACATAAAATCTGCTTTTCTCAGACCCAAATTATGGGGCTCAGTACAGGGGTACCCAGGTGAAATAATGACCTGTGATATAGTGATTTTCATGGTCCCCTCTGCCCATAAACTCTCTACATTCTGAACCCCAACACATCAGCTGTTTTAGCTCTCTTAGGACCTTGTGCTCCCTGCCAACAGTGCAGACATGGGCAGCAAAAACTAGAAACTAGCTGTGGTTGAGGGAGCAGGAGTGCAGCAGGGTTGCTCTTGGCAGCATAATCCCTTCGCAAAGCTGTTGGGATTTCTTTGTGGGCAATAGTGAGGCTCTGCCATGACTTTCCAGTCTCCTAGAAGAAATACCCCTGAAGGAAGACTTTCTGTATCAGTGGCGTGAAGAGAGCTGCGTGGCCAGGCATAGATGTTCTGATTCTGTGCACCCCTGTACCTGCCCTTTCTCAGTGTTCCAAGCCCCTGGAGATTTTCTCACAGACCTGAGGCAATGTCTGTGCAGCAGGCGTGACAGTGGCACAGCTATGGTACTGTAGCTACACGGCGGTAGTATAGACCTTTCTTATATCGAGAGAACGGGGTTTTCCATCAGCATAGCTAATGCACCCCTTGGAAAGCCAGTTGCTAAGTTAACAGACATCATCTTCCGTCAACCTAGTTATGTCTGCACTAAGAGTTAGGTCAACTTGACTGCATCACACAGGGCACAAAATTCTTCGTAGACCCAAGAAATGTACTGAGGTCAATCTAATTTGTAAGTGTAGACCAGGCCTAATTAGAACACTACAGGTTTGGTGTGTCTCAGTTCAACAACCGCCTCCCAACAGAATAATATAGTGAAGCTTCCAGGGCCCTGTGTGGTTTTCTGAGTAGGGGATGATCTGGCTCTTAGCATTCGGAATTCTAAAAAGTACTTGGTTTTTGGGAAATATGCACAAAAATGTCCTGCTGCTGTTCATAGTCTCTAGACAGCAGCTTTCTGCTAGATCTCTAGGCATCTGCAAGTGTTTGAAAAGACTTGCCATCTGGAGTGAATCCATTTAGTTTTCAGCCCAACAGTTTGACATACTAGTATATGAGTTTGGTTTTAAAACCCAAAGCCTCTGTGTGTTTTGGCAGGGGTCTGAGAGTTGTACCAATATTTCAATGCTAGTGGCATTTCTGAGTAATAGCAAAAATGTTCAACTCATGAAGCTTTTGTAGTTCAGATACCTGGAAAGGAGTTCCATCGTTTCTGTCCATTGTTGGGGAAGTTAATTATTTCCCTGCTAGTGCCGGTTGAAAGCTATTTTTTTGGGGGAGGGAGGGGAAATTGACAAGTCAAGTATCAGGACAGTTTTGAATAATTTTTCTGGTGTTATCTACATTATATTTTCAGTGCCTACCGCCACTCTTGATTATACACCAAGATAAAGTAAAACTATACAATTACAGTTGCTGCTAAATCACATGGTCTTTGGGGCCTGATCCAGCAAGTTGCTGAGTGTAATTCTTTTGACCTGATTAAGATATTTGGCTGTATAAGGACTGCAGCATTTGTCTGCCCATTGCTTGCCTCCAGTAATTTCCACTGTGGGAGGGACATGTATTTCATAAGAGTTTCCACAGTAAAGCCCCTCCTTCTCTTTGCCCTGTTCCCATTGACTGTGGGGCACCAGCTCTCCATTTTTCTTTCTTATTAAACATGTGTCCTGCAGTTTTGTATTGATGGAGTGCAGGCACACCAGTAGGTTTTAGACAGATCAGTAAAACCTGGTATGGTTACAAAGTGATATACCAAGGCATTTTAATAGAAAGGTCTCATGGCTGTTGTTTGAATTGCTTTTATTTCTGAACTTAAGCACAGTTCATAAGCACGAATAAAATGTTAAGACAAAGTAAATCAGCATCAGAAGCAATCCTTCTGAAATGACACATTGAACAAATTGCTTCCTGTGCTGCCATAAATATTTGCTACCCTTTTTTAAAATAATGGATCTGATATTTTTTTGTTTGTGGTGTTATTTAAAAGCTCAGAGGAACAAGGGCTTCAGATGTACTCTTGTGCTGGCCTTGTCATATAAGTTTTCTATTCTATTGTGTGACAACTTCTATTGTGCTACTGGTATGTAGCATTTTTCAAGCAGCTCTGTTCAACTGTGCAATGCAATTTTTTGATATTTACAACCAAAACAATAAATGTTATTTTTTGGAAAAAAAAACTCTCGTCATTGTGTGCTCACTTTAAATGTTTTACTGCCAGAGGGAACAGTTCCACCCACAAAACAAGCTCCGTCCACATGAAATGCCACTCTCCATAGTTGTGCAAATTAGGGATGTAATAGTGTAGTCGATTAACCAATGACCAAAAGCTTATAGGTTAATGCTATAGACTACGCGCATTTCCCCTCTCCTGCCAGTAAATTTTTTAGCAGACTGGCCAGCAGCCTGGCCCAGTCCTGGCTTGCAACGGGTCCAGGACCTACCCCTGCTCTGCATTTAAAGTGTTTTAGGAGCCAGGCAGGCAGCCCGATTTAGTCCTAGCTCACTCTGGGTCCAGGACCTACTCTTCCCCCCCGCCCCCTTGCAGCACTGCATTTCAAGTGTATTAAGAGCTGGGCAGGCAGGCAGCCTAGCTCAGTTCCAGCTCGTGCTGGGTCTAGGAGCTCAACACCCACCCCAGGCAGGAGCTGCTGCCTCTTTCTCAGAAGCAGCAGCACAGGGTGACAGGCAGCCAGTCCATGAGGGGAGCTGGTTTTTAAACTGGCTTCCCTTGCGGTGCAGTTCCCACCCAGAAGCCCGTGCTGCTGCTGCCTCTGATACACTGGCTGTTTGCTCCACACCCGGAGTCTATAGAATAGTTGACTAACCGATAAAATTTCATGAGGTTACTCGACTATTCGGTTAACCAATATTTAACATCGCTAGTGCAGATATGAACAAGCTCCCTGAGTTGCTTGGGCTCAGCTCTCCCAAGGAGGCTTGACTTCTCCTTGTGCTCAGAGCTACTGGAAGTTGGCTGCTCCTTTTGTGGGTTAGATGCCACTGGGGCTCTACTGTCCTGTTGGGGCTTGGCATCTTGATTAGAGGGGGTGAAAATTACAGTAGCTTCAAACACTATTCACTGGTGGTACCAGCATGAGCTGAAACTCAGAATAGATTGTATAGAACTTGTTCAGAATAGGGATCTTAGTGTAGTCATTTAAACAATTAACCAATAAGGCTGGGCTTATCAGTTAATCCAAACGACTACGTGCACTTCTTCTTCGAGTGATGTCCCCGTGGGTGCTCCACTACAGGTGTCGGGCTCATCCCGGCGCCGCAGACCGGAAAGTTCTTGCTAGCAGTAGCCCCCTCCGGAGGACCACGCATGTGCAGAGCGTCCCGCGGCATTCGCGCCTTTTCTGCGTCGCGCGGTCCAACTCACCAGTTCCTCCTAACTGTCCACGGCCGCAGACGGATTTGGAACACGCTCCTCTCCTGAGGAGAAATCACATTGTTATTACTGTATTCTTTCCCAGTTAGCCCCTTCCTACATAGTGTTAGTCAGTTATTGTCTTAGATTAGTTAGTTAGTAGTTAATAGTTAAAAATAAAAAAAAATCCCGTTATAACCCCTGAGGGCCACTCCCACGAGCTCCTCAAGTTGGTCTTCCCCCGGAGACCTCCACATTAGACGTGCCCGGCTCTCCGGGATTTAAGAAATGCGCTTCGTGCGGTGAGGCCATGCCTGTCTCTGATGGCCACTCCCACTGCATTCGCTGCCTGGGAGAGGGCCACATTCCCCAGAAATGTGGTCACTGTGCCAAGCTGACCGCATGCACAAGGCGCGACAGAGAAATGCGCCTGAAAATGCTGCTTTTCAATAAGGCTCTCCAGCCCCCCGTCAGCAGCAGAACGGGAGGCCCCGGGCGCGCATAAGTCCAAGGACGGAAGAGGCTCCGCTCCGTCCAAGAGCCTAAGTGCAGCAGACGCACGAGGCTCGTCAGGCCACCCTCCCACACAGGGAGCGGACAAGTTACCGAAACCCCGCAGCACATCAGTGCCGAGCCCCGCACTCTCAGTGCTATCGGTCCCGCCAGGCCCCCCGGAATCGGCACCATCATCTGCGGCACCGAAGCCAGATACGGTGCGGTCCGAGGCACTCGGCACCGTTGCCTCATGAACGCTCTCAGGCTAAGCCGGCACCGAGAGTGCCAGTTCTCAGTACATGCCAGTTCCCTTGGAGCCACATGCCTTGTCCCCACCCTGCTGCCTCCCATAAAGGCGGCAGAGCAGTGGGAGGAAACGGGCCAGATGCTGAAGCAGCCTCTGTCCATGAGGAGCTCAGGCCTCCAGTGGACAGGGGCTGCTTCTGCTTCACACTGCTGCCTCTATCACTCCTGCCATCCCACACAGCTGCCTCTGATACAGAGGCATTTTAGTAACTGTGTACCCACTAAAAATTGTGGCTACATGATTACTAAAATAAATTATTATATCTAACATCCCTTCTACAGAATCTCTCTCCTGTCATCCATTTCCTGCCTCTGACAGAGGTGAAGGACACCTCCTTAAAAAACAGTTCCCCCCATCAGAGGCAGCAATGGGGAGGAGCAGGGGAGTCTGCCACGATACAGCCTTTGTACTCAGCAAGCCTGGGCACACCACAGATGAATGCTGCTTCACAGCAGCCTCCTCTGTCCTTGGGGGATTTGAGCTCCTTGTGCCACACTAGTGCCTCTGTATCAGAGAGCAGGTCTGCATAGGCATCTGGTTTTTAAACTGGCTCCCCTCATGGACTGGCTCCTGCCAGCCACCTCATGCTGTTGCCTCTGATACAGAGGCAGCAGCGCGGGGTGGCAAGAGGCAGTCATTCCCAGGGACTGTCAAATAGTTGAGTAACTACTAAGATTTCACGCGGTTACACAATTATTCAATTACTTGATATCTTACATCTCCAAATCAAATTCAAATGTTAGTTATGCAAAGATAAATCCAGAGAATTTCCACTGATTTACTGTAAACTGATGCCAGTGTAAATGAAAACACAAGTAGATCCTTTGTTTTCATGTGCAGTTCTACTCCAAAAAGTGAGTATTATTTTACCAAATTCACTCCCTGTGTATATTCAGTGATGTTCCTCACACTTAGTTATTTCTCAGCGTACAACTATACTTAATATATTCTAATTCTAAAATCACACAGGCTAGAAGTCAATTGTACCTGCAGCATAAGCAATTGACAATTGGCTCAAGCTAAGTCTACACTACAGAGTTTTTTCAGAAAAATGTCTGTTTTTCTGAAAAAACTTCCCTTACATCCATCCTGCAATCACGTTCCTTTGAAAAAAGGCAAAAGAACAGAGGGGTTTTTCCAAAATTGATAAACCTCTTTCTATGAGGAAGAAGCCTTTTTCCAAAAGAGCTCTTTCAGAAAAAGGTGTGTGTGGATGGGGAAGAAGCTCTTTTGAAAGAAGAGGAAGGAGGAAAAAGTACAGCCACTCCGTCCATAGTAATCACAGCTTACATGTGAGATGGCATCCACACTGAATGGACACTATCTTTTGAAAAAGCAGCTCACTTTTTTGATGCGCTTTGGAAGATCTCTTCCGGAAAAGCTTCTTGTGAAAGAAGCCTGCAGTCTAGATGTAGCCTCAGCTAATGAGACGGGACCAACAAGATGGCTTAGTCAGTCTCTTACTGACCTAGGGGTTCTAAGCTAATGCTTTACATTTTTCATGGCATATTTTTCCTGATGAGGGTCTGAACCTACTCCTGTTGACATTGGTAGGATCATGCTTTGTTATTTTCTCCTTTTTAACAACATAGTGCGAGAGCCAATTCCACCAGCCAGAAATCCACTGAAATTATTCTCTTTGCCTCCTCATCTGCTTTATAAATTCTCAATCTGGTAACCCAAGAGCCCTGGTGTTTCTCTAAACCAGGAGCCGTGCTTGAGCCTAAGATGACTGTGCCATATACAGCACCAGAAGCTTAAGCCCTGGTTAACAGGCACTCCTGTGGGACTAATGTTGACAAAAGACTCTAGAATTACGTACCAGTTACGTTATTTTTCACTTTTTTTGGAGGATTGTAATCAAGATGGTTCTAGAAGGAGACCAGGACATCAGAGTTCCATTACTGATTACCCTGAATGGCTGCATGGCGTTTTGAAAGTCACTTCTCATGTCTGTGTTCAATTTATCTACTTGCCTCCCTGGCACTTAGTACCATATTCCAAATGTTAAAAGTAAATGGGAGTTATGGATTGAGCCCACGCTGAGGTTTTATTGGTTGAAAGTGTGAAGCAGATTAGAGTAAATTATTTTTCTAGTAACTAACATCAACTCCTGAGTAATCTTACTCTTAAGCTGTGATTCTGATCATAATTAACTTTTTAAGGAAAATTCTTATGTCAGAGATTGCTTGAGATGCTTTTCAGTCAGAATATAGAGGGGTTTGATTTTTTTTGTTTTGTTCTAAAGGTGGCATTTAAAATCACTCTTCTGATCTTACTCCAAACCAGTTTGGTCAAAGATGGCACAGTTAAAAACACAGTGTCAAGGGCAGGGCAGTGAGGATAGACTAGAAGTCAAAAATAAAGCAAATACCCCCTTATCCCTAGTGGTGTGATCAGACCCATCTGGTTGATAACAGGAAGAAACTTGGTTTGGGGAGCTGGATTCTTTGCTCTATAGAGCTTTGTGGTGATTGGAAGCTGTTGAGACTACAGCCAAACAGTACAAAACCATAAAAGAACTAGTTTATTCTGTGCTTTGGATTCTGACCATGTGCTCATCACCATGCATTGCTGGACTGGGACTTTCAACCTGGGGGGGGAAGAGGGAACGGTTCAAATGCCTTTCTTCACTTTTACACCCCACGCTCTTCTAAGGGCACGTTACAACATGATGCTTGTTCAGACCATCTCTTTCCCCAAGCTAGGCAAATACAGCCCAGGGGGGATTGCGAGTAGTGGTCTGCGTGAAAATGGAGACTGCTTCACCGAGGCATGATGCCCTTTCCCTAATTCCCTCACCTCCACAAGCACTCTCATAGGCACAGAGGTATGAATGGAAGATATGTGTGGTCAGTAATCAAGGGAGCATGTAGACCAGAAGTGGGCAATAATTTTTTAAGGGGGGAGCCACTACATGAATTTTGGAAGTGGCTACAACTGGGACAGAGCCTCAGACATGAGAGGCAGGGCCTAGGGTGAAAGGGGGCTGTTTGCGTGTTCCCCCGCCCACAAACCCTGATTGGTGTGGGGGTGAGGGAGCACATGAAGTCTTTGCCCTACCACGGGTGCCCAGCAATCAGAGGGAACCTCCAGCCATTTTGAACAGCTGGCAGGTCTCTGGTGCTGCACTCCCCTGGTTGGGAGAGGAGACTTTGTGAGCTTTCCCATCCCCAGGTCTCAATTGACCTGGAGGCAGAGGAGCAGCAGGAGCAGCTGCAGGTGAGATCAAGCAGCTTGGTGTGCCGGATCCAGCCCACGGACTCTGTCTTGCCCACCCCTGCTGTAGCCTTGCTCCCTTTTGCAGTGCAGTAGTGGGGCCTTTGGAATGCATCAGATGGTACAAACAAGCAAGTTGTCATTTTTTCCCAGGGCCCTTCTGCATGGATAACAGCATTCACAGGCACAAAACTGGGCGACATCCCATTTCCTACGAGCATCCATTTCATCCTTCCACCCTTTTCCACTCAGATCCTGGCAGACTGGCAGTGCTTCTTACCCCCTGAGCCTTTGAACATCTGTCATCCTGTCCCTAGAAAGCCCAGCTCCTTTCCTAAAATACAGTAATTACTTGTGTTCGCTTAGTACGTTTTCACAATAACATAATTTTTTTTACGGAACATTTTTCGAATAACACGACCATCCCCGAAATAACATGAAAATAATCAAATGGCAGACTATTTCACGCGGCAGTATAAGTTGGTGAAAACAGTGGTAATACGCATGAGCAGATGAATACACATGGTCACAGCGCTCCTCCATTCACTCACGTGTTTATCTTTGTGGTAGAAATGTAGCCGTGTTAGTCTGGTGTTTATCTTTGTGTTTTAACAAACCACAATGACTTGTGCGGCTAGTTACATTGTATTGCTAGATATCTAATGTTGACATTGACGACCCAGCAACAATAAAAAATAGACTTTGCCACCACCACCTAAAATGCAACCCCCACCTTTTCCATTATTTTTAACGGGAAAATTGACACACACACCCCATAGCACTTTATCACTTAGCACAAATATTTTCAGAAACACATCTATCGTGTTAAATGAGGAATTACTGTTTTGAATTCCTGTTACAGGTGGGGCCCTACAATTCCTGTGAAAAATGAAACTTCAGTGTAGCTGTGCACATCTGTACTCCCAGGAAATGAAAAAAATGAATTCACCTCCTCAGGTTCCCCAGTCACTTGGCAGTTGGTCCTTTTATTTGTTTTCTTGACACTATACAGGGTATTTGCTCCCAACGCATGGAAGAGGAATTGGTATTAGCATACATTATTCTGAGACCATTCACAGCTGCTCTTAGACAGAGGGAAAGCACAAATACAGCTGGGATGTAGCCTAATACAAGCTCAGTTCATCAGACATACAAGATCTAATTCTTTGTGCTTTTCTCAGGCCAAACGCCTATCAAACCCCAAGCAGCAAAACCCAATATCTTGCATGGCTAAGGAGTTTTGGATTTAGCTCCCTGTGGATCCAAGACTCAACATTGATATACTAGCACAAATAAATACAGATTAAATAGCCTTCCAATAAATATAATTTAAAACACTTATGCTTTAAATATTTTAGTTTTAAAAGGATCATGTAATTCATGAGCCAATAGGTAAACTATCTACTGAGTCCCTAGTACCAACCATCCCATAAATAATGATCGATTGTATTTAATAGATGCCCACAATGTCTGGAGTTAAATATTTTCATGCTGGTATATTTGGTTTGGCCTTGACTATATTCATTTGCTTCATACATTGTTCATACCGTTGGAAAACCCACCAGAAATAAATTAGCTTGTCAAAGTTGGAGGTTGGATCATTTTGCTCAATATTTTTAGGTCGTCGTGGAAAGTAGCATAAGATGTTATTTAGCAGGATCTTCAGTTGGACGACGTTTGCAACTACTAAATTCTTGAAGCTAAGCTCATTACATAACAAATAGAGAGAAGTTTTCTTTTTTGATGAAATAGAGTCTAAAATAGAGTGGAAAACATACGACGCCTTACAATATGGGGCAAGCACTTTTTGATCAAATTTCAAGCAGTTTGGGATGCTTTCCATTGTCACATTGTTCAACGAGGTAGTCAGATGGATAATAGGCCGACATGTGTTCTAAATGGAGAAAAAGAGAAAAATTATAGTTTATCATTTGAAGTTATTCCCTGGTAGTTTTCTATTTTTCATAACTTTCATACAGTTAATTCTATTAACAAACTGTCTGCTAGCCCATTGGTGAAATATGTGTTATGGTAATGGCTTGCTGCACTGCCTGTGATATATAGTTAAGATAGAAAGTGGCAATCACATGGTCTTAGTTTGAGTAGCTTATAACTTAGCCTGCACTGGGAATTTCAACCCAAGCAATGCATGTGACAGTCACTTTCAGGCTGAGTAATGTAGGATTTTTTTAAACAAAAGCATTCAGCATTTCCAAGAATGAGAGTCAGACTCTTTTTGTCCTTAAAGAAAAAACTAACACAAATCTTACAAGTGTTTCACTGGAAAGCTCTAGAACCTTCGTGTTTTGGAGCACAGAGCTGAACTTTGGATCAGAGATGTGTCTTCTCCTAGCCCCATGGGGAGGAAAGGGAATAAAACACCCACATTTGGCCAAGTTGGGGGCCTTTGAAGAAATAAAACCTCAATTTGCACATGCTCCATAGAGCCTGCCACCTAAATTCACCAAAGATTTCATCTGTAATGAACACCCTCCCACCCACCCTCACAGCTCCTGAGTGGGGACTGCAAGGCACATATATCATTACTACTTGCAAGCATGCTCCATTCCAGGTTATCAGAGACTGAGTATGATGTTCCATGCAAAGGTTCTTGACGGCAGTGAATGCAGGCACTGGGACTAAAGATCAGGAAGACTGTCTCTGGGGTCCGCTCAGTGCTCTTGCTGCTTGTGCCCAGGTAATGTGGAGGAAGAAACTGACTCAAATGGGAGTGGGGGTTAGTTGGAGTGCTTGGCATGGAAGGGACAATATGCTACAAGGAACCGGGGGAGAGGGAACTGTCTGGACAAAGTGATGGTGACTAGGGCATGGGGGAAACCCTCACAGAAGGGAAGCCAGGAAGCTAATGTAGCAGGGGGAAGATTGCTGTAGGCCCTGGATGGGATAGTTCAGGAGACTGGGGCTGGGAGGTCTGGGGCTAAGAGGGGAGGGAAGTAGAGTGCAGGAGGCAGGAAGACTGAGATCAGGCAAAGAGTAGGGGAGGACATGGGAGCCAATGGTGGTAGGGACACATTGAACAAGGAGCTGGGGGAGGGAATCAGGAGTGGGGGGCGAGACTGGGGGAGGGGAGGGACGACAGATCAGACGAAGACCCTGGGATGGGACGGAAATTAGGACTGGCTGAGCAAAGAGCTGTGGAGGTGGTCCATGAATAGAAGCTTGCAGAGTGAAGCACGCGAAAGTTCAGGGGACGGCTGTCCAGAAAGGCCTACAGAAGGCCCCACAGAGCTCCTCTGCTTGCTGGGCTCTGGCCAGCTGCTTGCCAGGAGCCTGATGAACTGATACAAGAATAACTGAGGACATTCCCCCTTCACTTCCCCCAGGATTTAGAGGGCGCCCAGCATCAGCAAGGACTGCAGAGGAGTTCTCCCCTTCAGCCAGGTGAGGCCTGACTGGAGCTGCCTGCAATGAGAGACAAGAGCAGAAGCAGTAAAAGGAAGAGTCTGGGGAAAGCACAGGCTGTAGGACCTGGGGGTAGGAGAACTATTGAGTTTGGCCAGGGGCTGGAGGAACAGCAGGAAGATTTGTTTGGGTGTGAGCTGACTTTTGAATGGTGATGTATAAATGAACCTCTCAAGAAGTCTTATCTGACACCCCAGGGACTGGGCATAGTTCATAAGAAGCCAAAAAATGGGGAAACTGAGAAAGCAGTAGGGTCCAATGGTGAATCAGGACCCCTTTCTGTATATGCAGTCTGACGCAGCTTTTAGGGTTGCCAGATGGTTTCAACAAAAATACCAGACACACTTGACATTACATCACAATCTACATTCCATCTTATTTAGAAAATACCGGACAGTTCTATTTTCTCATTTGTATTTTCTCAATTTGTTTCCCAAACAGCTCAAATACTGGACTGTCTGGTTCAAAACCAGACACCTGGCAACCCTGCCAGCTTTTAGTTATATTATTACATGCTGTTTTTTCCACAAGATCTTTGCCTCAGTCAGGGCACCAGCTGGACCAGCCCTGGGACTGAACCAGCATTATGTAGTGAATAAAGTGGTTGTCTGTAGGACTCCTGCCTCATTTGTTGCTGAAGTTGGAAGATGTGCAGTGAACAAGGCAGGAAGGACAGTCTTATGGTTAAGGCACTTGACTGCCCCTCATTGGAGATCTCGATTCTCACCCCGCCTCTGCCTTCCAACGTGATGCTAAGAAAGTCACTTACATTTCACAAGTGGTCACTAATGGTATGGTTCTAGGTGCCTAACATGAGATGCCCAGGGCCAGAGCTGTATCTGTAACCCACACACCTAAGTTCGATCTACACTTTCAGGTTTTGCGTAAGCGGAAATGTAAATGAAGTGCTCATTAGCATTTCTTGTGCTCTCATTTGCATATTCTCTTCTGATCCTTTTTACAGAAGAGGTTTTTGCGGAAAAAACCCCAATGTAGACAGGGCCATTTTGCACCAAAAAACCTTCTGCACAAGATCCCTTATTCCTAATGTTTGCCCCGTCTACACTGCCTTTTTTTCCGCAAAAAACCTCTTCCGCAAAAAAGATCAGAAGAGAATATGCAAATGAGAGCGCAAGAAATGCTAATGAGCGCTTCATTTACATTTCCTCTTCCACAAAACCTGAAAGTGTAGACGGAGCCCTAGTGTGGTTCACTGTCCCATGTAGTGACACTTAGACCATGTGCAGCAAGAGATAAGAACAAGGGAGCTCTACCTTCTAAGCTGAGCACCAGCTGGCTTTTAGCTCAAGTGGTAGCCACTCCTACACTAAGCTCTAGAGGTCCCAGGTTCAAATCTGCCCAGTGGCACATCCTGAGTGCTCACAACTACAACTATGTATGCTATGTAAGGCTAACAAGTTTGAAAAATCAGGCCTTGCATGTCTCCAGTTAGGCAGCCATCCTAATTAGTGGGTCCTCAGCAACTTTGGCCCTAAACTTTGTACCTCCTTTCCCAGCATTAAAATGGGTGTGATGGTAATAGCCCCTCACCCTACGTGGGTTGTACAAATAAACAAATGCTGGTGATTAGCTTAAGTATTCGAGGAAGAGCTCCATAAAAACATTCCAGAGGAAATTACAAATTCTATTCAGTTCATGATAGAATGTGAGAGACGAATAAGTGAGAAGGCTAAAAAGGAATACAGGTAGGAATCATATAATGTGCAGTTGTGATGAAAGTCTTATCAGACACATGCACAGAGGCCAAATGACAATTGCACAGGAAATCTTCATTCTGGCACTATTGAGCACTTGACTTTGCTGCCTTCATGTTCTTCTGACTTTTTAAACCCTAACTTACTCTTTAAAAAAACAGCAAAGTAACATTACAGCATTTCAGTCCTATGGAATGATATCAATCTCCCTCCCACCCCAACTTATGGTATTAGCAAGGATCTAACCCAGGGCTACTCAACTTAGGAAGCCCCAGGGGCCACAGTGATATTCATAGCACATGCTGGGGGCTGCAGCTGAAGTGTGGTTGCATATACACACAAATATATATGCGGATATATGCAAATAGCTTCCTTCACTCTGATGGGCAGGAATACAAAGATTAAGGCAAGCCTATACAACATGCAGGCCCCATTTAAGTCAGTTATGCTGATATTAATAAAATGCAATATTTACCTGATTTCTACCCATGTGACAGCACTTTTAACGAGCAAGGACAGTCCAGGAATGTATCTACTAAAACACATCTCAACAAAAGACCATTATATTGACTCCTTTTTGGTTTGGCTCCCACTCACAGGCTACAAATAAATAGGCAGCGGGCTGCATGTTGAGGTACCCTGTTCCAACCTTTTCAATAGGGCCTTTTACACTTGAGCTAACAGTAACTGACATCAGTAGTAAGCTCTTGTCCTCTATTCACCTACTAGAGGGGATTCCATGAGTTTCGATAGTTACTCACTGAGAACAGAAATGTAGAGAGCCTACACTCCAGGGTCAATTCCAGGGTCTGAAGAGCAGTTCTCTCAACATTAAAGATACTTTTACTCCTTACCTCTCAGCTATTCCTGACTTTGCCTCCCAGGTTCCTGTACCTTTCTCTTATCTACCTCACCACCTTTATCTCCTGCAACTTTGCTCCTATTCTACCATCTCTGTCTGTAATATACACATTATAGTTACAAATTCTGAAGGTGGAAAGTATTTTACTGAAAATCCTAAGCTCAGCGGCTCCCCTTAAGCACAAAATTTTCCAAACAGTGATCCTACCAGAAGCAAGATTTGAAAACCCTATCTTTTCCTTTCTAGACTTCACAGACTTTATGGCCATAAAGTGACAATATCATAGTTAATATTTTGTTTTAAAGTATACTGTGTCTGCATTGGTGACTGGAACGCAAAAGCCTATTCTTTCTTTTGAGACAATTGTTTCTAATTATCTTTGCAATTTTTTTTTAAATAACTATTACGTGGTTTTTGCCCAGATTGAAAGGACAAATAGACAATAAATAATACCCATAGTAAACTTACATAGACTTTAAACAGTGCAGCAGCTTTTTCTTCTAGTTCTGAGAATGCTGTCAGTGGCTTTGAGAGCGAAGTGGCCAGTAAACAGAAGTGGAAAATTATAAATCCATTGATTTCTGTGCACAAAGGGGAAGAAATACTATTACTTGTTTTTTATTGTGTCTTACTATTTCCTTTACACAAATTTTGCTTTTCCATTCTTTGCTAAGGTGCCATTACTCCATCCTGCTATCAGTTTAAAATTTGGTCAGCACGTAACACACATCACAAACCATGGCACGATAAAGTGAAAACTCACCTGTCTGGAAATTCATGGCAGAGAGAAGCAGCTGAATAGATCAGAAGCTCACTGTTTTCAGTTTGTTATAAATTTTTGGCTTCTGTATCTTTGCCATGGCCTGCAGAGTTGTATTTAAATGCTACAAATCTGTGGCATTTACTGCAAGCTAACAGGAAACTTTGATTTTAATCTTGATTTTAATCTGGTTTCTACTTTCAGTTATTTGCCTAAAAGAATAATGTCTGTCTCTTATACAACAATTTTAATCTTTAATCAAAAAGCTTTACTAAGGAAGTAACTACCATATACCCATTTTCCAGGTGCGAAATCTGAGGTAGAGACAAGAAGTGACTCTCAATAGGCCAGTGGCTGGATGGGGACTAGGTCACAAGAGTCTTGAATACTAGTGTGCGGGGTGATCACCACATTGCTCTCTCAGGCTAGTATAATTGGGTAATTTTTGCTAAGCGGGAGTGTAAGTTACAGAACATGGTTACACATTGTTTAAGCAATTATATAGCTTTTACATATTTCTGTTCACATTTGTAATTTCTGTATTAGAAAACAAGACTTTTTTATTTACTAGATGATAAGTACATTTTTATTCATGATTGTGTCAACTGCAAGTGGATGAAAATGGGAATTTAACTCTAATACACAAAAGTTGTATTTTTAAATTGTTTTATTAGTTAAATATAACGGCTGTTAATTATACTATGTACGTAAGAGGTGGGAGTATGTCAATCAAAACTAAATAAGTAACTAATCACCTAAAGGAAGTATCTGTAATAACAGATTTGCTTCTTGTTACTAGGTCCTTCAAGAGTTCAACCCTGGTAGATCTCATTCTATCACGCCTTGTTTTGTTCACAGTTTGGAAGAGGAAAACAAGCTTTTCTGCATTTAAATTCCCCATTAGTTTCTCAACTTTGAATCGTATCAAGTTAGTTGAACAAACCCAAATGAAGAAAACATTCTGTCGACATCTGCAGAAAACATGACTGCCATCAAAAGCTAGCTTAGCACTCCAACATACATGGGTTCCAGATGCTCAGCCAGTGACTCCCACCAGTTATTTTGCCTTTCAGCCGCAGACATTTTAACCAAAAATCCAATTTAAATGCAAGTCTCCAAGGTATGTTTTACACATCTATTTAAGTAACTACCATATACCCATTTTTCAGGTGGGAAATCTGAGGCACCTGTATATTTCTAGACACTATTCAGCGCAGAACATGTTCCCCTCTGATCTTCTTTCAATAAAGATTTCTAGAGTGGCTCTGATGTACGATGTGTGTCATAGGGATTTCTCAGAGTGTGGGGAGATGGCACCATCTGAGTCCTTTCAAAAGCCTAGATCCATTTCAGTCTGGTGTCAGGCCTGGTTTTGGAACAGAAACCACCTGGGTTGCCCTGGTAGATGACCTATGCAACCCTGTTGATTCTCTTGAGCCTCTCGGTGGCTTTCAATATCACCAACCATGGTATCCTTCTAGAGTACCTAGTGGAGTTAGGCATCAGAGGCACTGTTCTGCGGTGGTTCTGGTCCTACCTGTTGGGATGTTTTCAGAAGGTAGAGCTAGGGGGCTGTGGCAAATTGTGCTACAGAGTCCTGCAAGGTTCCATCTTGTCCCCTATGCTGTTTAACATCTACATGAAACCACTGGGAGATTGATAGGATGGTGCCATCAATATGCAGATAACACCCAACTCTATTTCTCTGCAACATCGGATCCAGATGTGGTGTGACTAATTTGAACAGGTGTCTGGCAGCGCTGACAGACTGGATGAGGTTGAATAAGTGGAAGCCGAATCCAGATAAGACCACAGTCTTGTGGATCAGGAAGCCATCTGACCGGGAATGTGGCATGTTACCTGTTCTGGACAGGGTTACATGTCTCCTGAAAGAACAGGCACACAACTTGGGAGTCCTCCTAGACCCTTTTCTAACATTTGAGAACCCGATTTCCTCGGAGGCCAGGAGAGCTTTTTGGGCAAGTTTGGCTGATCCACTAGCTGTGACCCTTCCTGAATAGGAATGACCTGGCTACAGTGATTCATTCTCTTGTCACATCCCGAATGGACTACACAGCAATGCGCTCTACCTGGGGCCGCCTTTGAAGAGACTCCAGAAACTTTAACAGGTCCAGAATGTGGCTGCTTGTGTTGTAACTAACACTCATTATACAGAGCACATAATGCCAGTGCTGCACTGGCTTCCTGTATATTTCTAGGCACAAGTCAAGGTTGTAAAGCCCTAAACAGGTTGGAACTGGGTATTTGAAGGACCATCTCCCATATGAATCTGCCTGTGGACTGAGGTCACCTGGGGAGGCTCTGCTCCATGTTCCTCCACTTATGGAAGTGAGTCTGACATCTAAACAGAGCTTTTCAGCCTTTGCCCCTAGGCTATGCACCCTCCCGCCCCCGGCCCGGACATTCGCCTGGCACCAACACTGGCACTGTTTTGGCATCAAGCTAAAGCCACTCTTTTTACCTGTGCTTTTATTGGTGCTTGAGTTTGTGTGTGTGTCCCTCCTCTTGAGGTGTCGTAGCAGGTTTTATGCCCCACTTTGAGGTCTTGTATTTTATTTTTTAATATATATTTATATTGTGTTTTTAAAATGTTGTAAGCCACCTCGAATATTTTAAATAGAGAGGCAGGGGTAAACATATTTTAAATAAATAATTAATAAAATAAAAAGTCTTCAGAACCCTGTCAGAAAACAGGCTGGAGTTTCCATAGCTATAAGCATTTCAGTCGTTGGGTTAATAGTTAATTCAGTAAAATAGAAACCTGACTCCTCTGTCTATAGTGGCCCAACTATTGGGATCTGGGTCTAAAATTGCCGTTTCCTGGATTTCCATAACTTCCCATACTCCAGGGCACTATCTTTCCCCCCGAAGCCCAGTTCAGTCAAGTAAGAATGTACAAATCTTCACCTCACTCGGGGTATGTCTACACTACCCCGCTAGTTCGAACTAGCGGGGGTAATGTAGTCATCCGCAGTTGCAAATGAAGCCCGGGATTTGAATTTCCCGGGCTTCATTTGCATGAAGCCGGACGGCGCCATTTTTAAATGCCGGCTAGTTCGAACCCCGTGCCACGCGGCTACACGTGGCACGGAGTAGCTAGTTCGGATTAGGCTTCCTAATCTGAACTAGCTGTACACCTCATTCCTCGAGGAGTTAGGAGTTCCACGAGGAGTACAGCTAGTTCGGATTAGAAGCCTAATCCGAACTAGCTACTCCGTGCCGTGTGTAGCCGCGCGGCATGGGGTTCGAACTAGCCGGCATTTAAAAATGGCGCCGGCCGGTTTCATGCAAATGAAGCCCGGGAAATTCAAATCCCAGGTTTCATTTGCAACTGCGGATGACTACATTACCCCCGCTAGTTCGAACTAGCAGGGTAGTGTAGACATACCCTCAGATCTATCTCTAGCTAAACCAGACCCTCCAGGTTGAAGCTGTTACCTAATAGCAAAACGCCAGTTCCAAAGACTTGGTAGTCCCAGGGGTGACAAACGCACCCCTGCTAGCCTCTCTAGGGGTACGTCTAGACTACAGGGTTTTGTCGACGGAAGTTTTGTCGACAGATACTGTCGACAATACTTCTGTCGACATAGAGCGTCTAGACACATTCAGTTTTGTCGACAAAGCAAGCTGCTTTGTCGACAAAACCCTGTAGTCTAGACGCAACCCTACAGGCAATAACACCTTCTGTCGACAGAACTCTCTCGACAGAAGGTGTTATGCCTCGTAAAATGAGGTTTACCAGCGTCGACAAAACTGCTGAGTTCTGTCGACGTTATGTCGACAGAACTCAGCGGTAGTGTAGACGCAGGTATAGTTTTGTCGACAAAAGTCCACTTTTGTCGCCAAAACTCAGTAGTCTAGACACACCCTATGTGTGTCCATAAAATACACCATGATGGACCAAAGATTATCCCAATGGAGAGCTTCCCCAGTTGGAATACCATGGCCAGCATGGGACAGAGACTGCCCTCTCCCCCCACTGCAGACATAGCTCTTGTTCCTGCATGGGTCAGCCACTGAGTCCATAGGGTCATTTTTACAGGTGGTGAATACATCTGGCCTGCCAGGGTTAGCTCCTATCCAGCTTCAAGGACAGCTACCCAGTATGGCTGCTTGCTGCTATATCCAACCTGCATAAGGGAACTCAGCATACTAATCATGTCTGTTTTCCAAGGGATGATCCATAGAGCCCTGCAAATCTACAGATACCTGCTTTATATCTGCAGGTATCCAGAGCTCATTTTTGCAGATATAGATGTGGATACGGATGCAAATTTTGAATCCGTGCCAGGTTTTACTGATCCAGCTGGCCATGGGAACAAGGATGGAGCTAGGGAATTCTCATATACAGCTCCAGGACAAATCACTGCCAATGCATGGAGAGGGGAATGCCTGAACAGCTAAGGACTAGGGTAAATTGTGATATTTGGGGGCAGGTGGTGGGGGGAGACAAGTCCTCTCTTTTCCCTGGCATGGATAAAGGGTCACCAGAGACAGAGGCATGATGCGGGCTGGGCCAGTGGTTTTACAGCAACATAGAATGCCTCCACTGACCTTCCCACCTGCGTCACTGCTCCGCCACTTCCTAGAAAGTCTTGATCAAGATGACATTTTAAAAAAACATTTAGCAGAAAGGATGCAAAGAACTCAGTGGAGTGGCCTGAGGTGGGGGATTCCAGACCGACTGCTGCAGAATCACTTCCCCCAAGCTCATTTGCTCCGACTGGACGTAGGAACCAGAATTTGAATAATATATAGGTTAGCATGTGTCACTCTCACCAAATGTAACGGTAGAGCTCTGCATGGATACAGAATTTGTATCCACATCCATACCTGCAAAAATGAGCTGTGGGTATCCACATTTACATCTGAGGACGCAGATACATGCGAATGTGAAGCAGGTATCCGCGGATTTGCAAGGCTCTGCATAACGGCACTGCATGGCACTTTCATTCTACCGTATTATATGTATCCCAATTGTGCGTGTGCATGCATGAGTCTGAGAACACTGCTGTGATATTACTGCTTTTTGCCTTGTGATCCAAAGATGAAGTAGGAAATCATCTGCCTAGTCGTTGGATGGTTTTAAAACGTATAGACATGCAACAAGAAAAAGGCTATGCGAAAACAAGCACAGGCAGTGAACATCTCTGAACTCATGGAGTTAAGCATGAAAATGTAAAGTATTGGTTTTCAAAGTGTGCTCCGTGACCATCTTGCAGGCAGGCTATGGGCTAAGGGATGCCCCCCCTCTCAGTGGTAAGATTGGCTTCCCGCTGCAGGGAGTGGAGTCCTAACCCTTATGGGCCAAATTCAACTTGCGAGGAGAGAAAGTGGCTCTGTGCACGGCCACTCCCTTCCGCAGCCCTTGCTGGGGAAACAGTAGCTTATCTGGAAGCTTTCCCCACTGCTCCCAACTGGTCAGAATCCCAGCCAGTCTTCCCATTCTCAGCCAACTCCTGCACCCAGCCTCCTGGCCAGACCCTCACCCTCAGTCCACTCTTGCACCCATTTTGTTATCATGGGTGATTGGCTGGCAGCCCATGGAACAGACTGCACCGAGCAGGGTGGGTCATGAGCCAAAAAGTTTGAGAACCACTGATTTAAAATGATACCCAGGAACTAAAAGAAAATGAATCAGGAACACCATCGTAAAAGGAAATGACAGATTAGAGCACAGATAACCAGTCAAAGAACTGAGGCAAGAGGTAATGAAAGGCAAAAACTTTTTCTTTAGTGTCAGCTTGATGACGTCTTCCTGTTTTCCCCAAATCAGAAAATGTGACCAAAAATTGAAGGTCTGACATACTTACGAGGGGAAAAGAGAAACACCAGCACTCTTTGGGAAATACCCCACCCAATGAGATTATCTCCAAAAGAACGTTTCTGAGTTTCTTTGGTTTCTTTGGCCACACAGAGCCAAAAGAATTGAAAAAATGACCTCACTAGCTAGGACATTTTCCACGAAAAGTGACAGAGTGGAACAGAAAAAATAGTATCTCTGTTACCCTGGTGTAAGATGATGAAATGAGGCCGGCATTGGGAAGGAATTTCTCCCCCAATGCACAACTGGCCAGCTGAATTCTGGGGCTGTGTCTACACTGGCATAATTTTGCGGAAATACTTTTAACGGAAAAGTTAGAGAGCGTCTATACTGGCATGTGCCTTTGCGCAAAAGATTTGCTTTTGCGCAAAAGCATCCGTGCCAGTGTAGACGCTTTCTTGTGCAAGAAAGCTCCGATGGCCATTTTAGCCATCGGGCTTTCTTGCACAAGAAATTGATGTTATCTGTCTACACTGGCCTCTTGTCCAAGAACACTTATCCCTGAGCGGGAGCGTCAGAGTATTTGCACAAGAAGCACTGATTTCATACAGTAGAACATCAGTGTTCTTGCATAAATACTCGTGGCCAGTGAAGACAGACGGCAAGATTTGCTTTTGCACAAAATCTTGCCAATGTAGACACAGCATGGGGTTTTTGTTGTTTTGGTTTGGATTTTTTTTTTAACCCCTCAAGGACTGGTCACAATAGGATACAGGAGAATGGTCAGAATGTGCCAGGTTCTCTCAGATGGGACACAAAATCTTCTTCCTTGGATGCATGGATGGTGACTCTTACTTACATGATCAGGGGCCAACTGATTGCCAGACTTGGGGTCAGGTACATGCACTGTCATTTCAATAACATGAATATGGAAGAAGCATCCCTGCAATTAGATGAGCAGAAAATATCAAACCCATGATGTTTAAAGTAGCTGGGTTCCTGAATCTGGGAAATAGAAAATGAAATTAGAGCTGGGATAATCAGGCCAACCAATGGAGTAGGCAAAGGAAGCAACTGCCCTGAGGCCTGGTAATTTTAAAGGGCCCAAAGCCCCAGGCACTTTAAATCGCTGCGAGAGCACTGTGTAGCACACTCTGGGCAGTCCTGAGAGTGGGGGGTGGAGCAGCCTTGCGCGCTCTGGGCAGCACTGAGGGTCGGCTGCCCTTGGCCCTGCCCCTTCTGTACAAGGCCCCACCTCTTCCAGGAGTGCAGAGCTAGGCCGACCTGACCTTGCCCAGGGTTCCGGAGTGGCTACCAGTTCCCCTGGCAATAATAGATAACGAGCTTGAATTAACAGAGTTAAATGGTGTCGTATGTGATAGGGAGCTATCAGTAAGATTAAAAGAGACAGTCTATACTTTTAATGTGTAGCACTGAGAGTGGGGCAACAAAGACGAAACATGAGCCAAGGAATTGCTTCATAGAAATGTGAATGTTGAGATGGACGAATGGTGAAGCAAGAAAGACCTTGTGAGGAATAAGTGAGTGAGAGACATACTAAAAGTAACACTAGCACAAGAAAAAATGAGGGATGGCAGACTCAGATGATATACAGTGCGGTACTGGCAACTATGTAGGTGAAAGGAAGTTCAACAGATGAAGGATAAGGAAAAAGAGAGGCTGCCCCCAAGAAGAAGTGTTGGGAGGTCACAAAGACATATAAAATGATGGGGTCTATATTACCAGTTACTTGTCAAGAGAAAGTCATTATGGATAGTTCTCTGAAAACATCCACTCAATATGCAGTGGCAATCAAAAAAGTGAACAGAATGTTGGGAATCATTAAGAGAGAGTTAATAGGAGAAAATATCATATTGCCTCTATATAAATTCATGGTACACCGATATCTTGAATACTGTGTGCACATATATTTACCCAAAAAGGTCAGAAAAGGCCAGCAAAAACGTTTATGGGTATGGAACAGCTCCTGTATGAGAAGAGGTTAGTAAGTCTGGGACTTTTCAGCTTGGAAAAGAGACAACTAATGGGGGATAAAATTGAGATTTATAAAATCATGACTGGTATAGATAGATAAAGTAGATAAGCAAGCGCTATTTACTCATGACACAAGGGTCACCATATGAAATTAATAAGTAGCAGGTTTAAAACAAAACAAAAGGAAGTATTTTTTCACACACACAGTCAACTTGTGGACCTCCCTGTGTGGGGGAAATCTCGCTCCCTTGGGGTACAGAGCCCCCAGAAGGGTTCGAGGCCGGAGGTCAAATCAAATCAGTGAGGCAGGAGAGAAATCTAGAAGGAAAAACTTTATGATGCATGCATGCAGGCTGTCACTTCCAAGAGTGAAAGCAGCCCTGAGAGACAGTTTCAGGGATTCTTTATACAGTATGTTCAGACAGTTCAGTTGTTGATTGTTTTTCTTTAACATATCAAAGTCTCAGCAGAAGTACTCTGAGATGTTTTTGTTCACACCAGGAGTGCTAGAAGTAAGTTTTACAGTACACAAAGCCACATGAGAACTTGAGTGGAGGAGTCTACAAGGCAAACTGTGACAAAGATAAGAGTTTACATGACAAATTGTGCCAGACTAGGAGTCTCCATGAACTTGAGATAGGAGACATTGTAAGGGTCTTGATTAGAGTTAATTTGATTTCTCTCTGTTACAGGGAGAGAGGCCTGGAAAACTTTTAACCCTTACAGCAGTTTTCTTTTAAAGAGTTTTGATTTCCTGCACAGTCCCCCCTTTAGTCACAATTGGAGTTATTTGATTTTTCTCCCACAATTCCCCCCTTTAATATTCCTATTGGAGTATTACTCAAACTTTATTCTGGACATTCTTAGGTATTTTTGTTTTGCTAGGATGAATTCTTATCTTAGAGGGAGGTTTTCTTTATCAGTTGGGTAAATGACCCACTGCCCATTCACCCCCAGATCTTTACCAGTGCCAATTTTGCTTTTAAAACACAATGGAAACATAGTCCCTGATGGATGTAATGCTTGAGTAAGGGGAATCCCTGAGGCAATCAGATTTTTATGCTAAATCTGCCTGTTCCCCCCATGACTGTGTACTCCTGGCACAGTGTAAAAGGCTTTCAAAACCTTTGATAAGCTGTTCACATATCCAACAGTCACTTGTATTGGTGAGGGACACAACCTTCTGCAGGGCTTCCCAATAAGGGTGGGGAAAGTTATATACTAAGGCTACTCTGACTACTAAAGAGGGAAAACAATCCTCATCCTATTATAGTATCTTAAATTTCTAAAGTAGAAAGGATAATAATAATAATAATAATATAGTAATTAGCTAGCAACTAGCAAAGCAGTCTCTTTAACTAAGCTTAATCAGTTAGTATTGTTTGGCTTGCCTCTGCAGGCACTCGTCGAGATTTCGTAGTCTCTTAGTTCACTCAATACTGGAAAGGATTTCCCTTTGTGAGAGCTATGGGGCACCAGGCTCACCCGTAGGTCTGTTCTGGCACAGTCCTACCTCTCAGGTTGTACCTCGAAGCTCCTGGTGGAGGCCGGTTTGGTAACAGTCTGGTTTGAGAGTCTGCCGCCTCAGTCCGCTGAACCTCGTCCTCAGGTGATTCCTCCAGGGAGGGGTCCTGGGTGACGGGGTCAATCAGCTCTGTTGGATCTGCAGTTCGGCGTACATGACTTGCGTGGATCCACGAGCGGCGCTCCTTCACCTTTACTGCTGTGTGGGTGATGAGCAGTAATTGGAACGGTCCTTTCCACCGGGCTGTCCGGGAATTCTTTCTGCGATGTTTCTTCACAAACACGTAGTCGCCTGGTTGGATGTTGTGGCACAGTATATCAGTAGGTACTGGGAGGGCTTCCTTTACCTGCAGGTGCAAGCTTTCCTAACCGTCATTTTATGTCTAGGTTTCTTCTTTCTGTGTGGCTGCTATCCTGTGGGCCTCCTGCAACATTAAACTGCTTACAAATCACACATGAATTAGATATGAATTAGATATTCTTGACAGCTTTTAGGTGCATGCCTGGGGCGTACCATTGTTTTGGGATTTGTGAGGCCACCCCCCCTTTTGCTCATGTGTGTCATTTGACGCTATACCCAGCGTTTTCGTTTTAAATCTCCCTCAAGCCTCTTAACAAAAATTTTTAAGCAAAAGATGACTCTTACCGCCAGCCGGTCCAGCTGGTGACGAGAACAGGGAGGCGGACTGGGGGATTTTAAATGGATACCTTACCCTCCAGATGCGCGCTGTAGTCTGTTCCCACTCCCCGTCATCAGCCTTTCCAACTGGAGTTCCAAGCCATCCCACTTCTGATACCAAATTGTGGGGGAAATCTCACTCCCCTGGGGTACAGAGCCCCCAGAAGGGTTCGAGGCCAGAGGTCAAATCAAATCAGTGAGGCAGGAGAGAAATCTAGAAGGAAAAACTTTATGATGCATGCATGCAGTTTGTCACTTCCAAGAGTGAAAGCAGCCCTGAGAGACAGATTCAGGGATTCTTTATACAGTATGTTCAGACAGTTCAGTTGTTGATTGTTTTTCTTTAACATATCAAGGTCTCAGCAGAAGTACTCTGAGATATTTCTGTTAACACCAGGAGTGCTAGAAGTAAGTTTTACAGTACACAAAGCCACATGAGAACTTGAGTGGAGGAGTCTACAAGGCAAACTGTGACAAAGATAAGGGTTTACATGACAAATTGTGACAGACTAGGAGTATCCATGAACTTGAGATAGGAGGCATTGTAAAGGTCTTGATTAGAGTTAATTTGGTTTCTCTCTGTTACAGGGAGAGAGGCCTGGAAAACCTTTAACCCTTACAGCAGTTTTCTTTTAGAGAGTTTTGATTTCCTGCACAGTCCCCCTTTTAGACACAATTGGAGTTATTTGATTTTTCTCCCACACCTGCCAGAGGATGTTGTGAAGGCTAAGACTATAATAGAGTTTAAAATATGAATTAGGGAAGTTCATGGAGGATAGATCCGTCAATGTTTATTAGTTAGACAGGGTAGGAATGGTGTCCCTAGCTTCTGATTGCCAGAAGCTGAGAATGGGCAATGAAAGAAATCACTTGGTGATTACCTGTTTCCAGTCATTCCCCCAGGGGCTTCTGGCATTGGCCACTGTCAGAAGACAGGTTCCTGGCCTTGTTGGACCTTTGGTCTGACCCAATGTAGCCATTCTTATGTTAGCTTGTGTGTTAAATGCTGTAGCATAGGACAGAGGACTTTGGAAGGAGATGATACGTAGAGCGGATCCCATTTTTTGGGATTAACCCAAGAGCAGAGTATCTGAGCACCAAGATGGCAGGGAAGTCTTGCACTGGTCCTTTTGAAAGTCTTCAGAGCCATTGTGGCTTCATCTAGACTGGCAAGTTTTTCCACAAAAGCAGTTGCTTTTGCAGAAAAACTTGCCAGCTGTCTACACTGGCCGCTTGAATTTCCGCAAGAACACTGATGATCTCATGTAAGATTGTCAGTGTTCTTGAGGAAATGCTATTCTGCTCCCGTTTGGGCAAACGTCCTCTTGCGCAAATGCTTTTGCGCAAGAGGGCCAGTGTAGACAACGCGGTATTGTTTTGCGCAAAAAAGCCCCTATCGCGAAAATGGTGATCGGGACTTTCTTGTACAAAACCGCGTCTAGATTGGCACGGACGCTTTTCCACAAAAAGTGCTTTTGCGGAAAAGTATCCATGCCAATCTAGACGCTCTTTTCCGCAAATGCTTTTAATGGAAAAACTCTTCCATTAAAAGCATTTGCGGAAAATCATACCAGTCTAGACATAGCTAGGGTGTTTTGAGGAAGAAAGTTGCTGCTTCTACGAGAGGCTACAGACATCAAGGCTTTGCTATCATTGCAACCATCAGAGCAGATCCTTTTCCTGAAAGAGGTCATCAAAACCGTTAGAGGAGGGCTGTGATGCTTCTCATCACGTGTACACAAACATAACTTACCAGGCTTTAACTCTTAGGATGTTGGCATTATTCAAGCTGCCAAATTCATGCTTTAGGATGGCGGTTTACAAACTTTTGAAGGGCAACTGTTCCCCTTTGCCAGGTTAAGAGCTCGGCTGAACCAACCACTGGCGCATGAGCAATCATTATGTAAACCCATCTGACCAAGGTGGCAGAGCACAGCAAGGATAGTTATCCAAGGGACTTCTATGACCCCTCCCCCTCATGAGACCCTCACACTCTGGCACATACATAACCTTCCCATAACCATGTGAAGCAGGGCAATGCTATTCTCCCTGTTTTGGAGGTGGGGAACTGAGTTACACTGAAATCAATGGAAATTGGCAACTTAACCAATTTGAGGATCTGGAACTAATTAACTTGTCCATCACACAGAAAGCAATTTAACCTTGCCCTGGCTAGTGGCTTAATCATTGGACCCCATTGTCTAAGACACTGTATAAACATTGAATCAAAACCTAGTTTCTGCCATAAAAACTGACAAGTGAGGTAGGAAACAAGAGCCAACAGATAATACAATGAAGACAGATAGGGGAGTGCTGGTAATATGGGTAATAAATAATAACTGGCTCTCATCCAGAAAATCGCTCAATGCTACCGATGCTTCTGCTTCTCAGAAATTAATAGCGGGATTCAGTACATGTTCCACTCAAATCAATATAAGCTATTTGTTTGGTTCTCCATCCCAAACTGTGTGTGTGTGTGCGTGCATGCATGGATGTCTTTGTGTCTTCTTCCATAGCTATCTGCGATGGCAATAAGAAATGCTCTGTCATGCAGTTAAGGTGAAAGGTCAACTTCTGTCCTGGAAAGATGCCTAAATGGGAGGTATAATGTTCCTTTGTGCAGCCTGTATGTACAGCAGAACAATTGAAAAGTGATTTGCTGGTGTTTTATGTTAAGCTAATAGCTTGTTTGAAAGAGCCCTAGAGAGGGGAGTTTGGGCAGATCTAGATAATTCATTTTACTGTTAAATAGGCCAAGAACTTCCAAAGAGGGACCCAAGCCTTTCTGGTTGGATCATAAATTGTCTAGCGTGATTTGCTGTGCAACAGAAATATTTGATCATTTTAAGTAATGTCAAGTGGCCCCACTTATCACTACATTTGACTATGTTGCTGGATTCTTTCCTGTTGCCTTGTGACACCATGCCTACCATAGTGAAAAGCAGAGAGCTGCAGTGCTGGGCAGTGGTAGAGCTAATAATGAGGCTGGAAAACTACCTCTAGGCTACCCGGAAGGCAGCTCTTATGTGCACATGTGGTAACTTTGCAAACTGACTATGCATTTTCCAAAAAGATGTGCACAACATAAATGTTCAGGCTGGGCTGGAGAACGAACTTGCCCTGCTCTCAGGTACAGTTCCTGGTCTCACTCCCAGCCTGACTCCCACTCTGATCATTACAATGTGGTGCCTCGGGACCCTGTGCACTATGTCACAATGCCACTTGCTGACATTTGGCCTGGCCTTCCTTCTACCATGATGGAAAGCTGGCCAGGTCATAATGATCTGCATGGGAAGCTAGGCCAAGCCTCCTGTTCCCCCAGAACAGAAGCCTTTACTCATGGGAGACTGTGGTGAAGGGCTCATTTTCCATTCCAGTCCCAGTAACCCATTGCTCCCCCAAGTTGCAAAACCTGACTTTACACCATCTGCAGCCTGAGCACATGTTTTTGAAGCTATAAACCATAAATGTCATATTCCCCACACAGCATGTGGTTAGCCAATTACAGTATCCCTACAAGTATACACTGCTTGGGTCACATTACAGTAGTCATGGAATGGATGCTGTAGGCTGCTGTCACCAATAATAAACTCATTTGCTCTGCAGTATTTTATTCTAGTCCTATAAACCTTGATTTAATTGCAAGGAAAAAGCCAGATCAAATCTCTCCCAGTTGATCTCTAACTTGGAAGCTCATATATATATAGTTACACACTAACACAGCTACCACCTCTGATACTGGATCTAGCTGTTCAATAACTTTTCTGCCGGGGAATGTATTTCTCCTCCCATATCTTTTCATATTTGCATTAACTGGCTAGGCATTTTGTGGCACATTAGTTAAGCTACTCCGCAGATTCAAGACCCTTGTGAGATCTTGCTTCTTCAAGCTCCTACTCATACTCAATAATTGTCATAGTGTTTGAAATCACTTGATGAAGCTTCAAAAAGCCTTTGATTTCTTCATTGGAGAGTTGGCTACATCTCAGGGTACGTCTACATTACAGCGCTAATTCGAACTAACTTAGTTCAAATTAGTTAATTCGAACTAAGCTAATTCGAACTAACGCGTCTAGAACTAAAAACTAGTTCGAATTAGCGTTTTGCTAATTCGAACTAGCGCGTCCACACTGATTGGACGCAGGGGGGCATTTAAGGGCAGCTGAAACCGGTTCTGGCAGGGCATCAGGTCAGTAGTTGCTTCGTGTGGCTGCTGTCTGAGGCTATCTGAGGCTCGTGCTTAAAGGGACCCCCCCGGACAGCCGGTTCTCAGCTTTTCCTGCTTGCTTGCCAACCTCACCAAGGGACAGCAAAGCGTTGGTCTCTGTGCCCGTCTGTGTCGGTGCTTCCCTTCGGGGACACCGCCGCAGGTGGCAACATGGAGCCAGAGCTCGCCCTGCACCTTCTGGTGCACTTTCTGGACTTGCTGCTGCAAGCCTGCCACCAATGGCTCGAGGCTGCCTGGTACCACCTGGTGCACGTCAGCCCCCTGCCTCTCCACCTGGCCGCCCTGGGGGCCGTGGAGGAGCTGCGGCGGCGCCCCGGCACCAGCGTGCCCCGCCGCATCTGGCGTCTGGACACCAGCAGCGACTGGTGGGACCGCATCATCCTGGAGCGCTGGGAAGACCGACAGTGGACCAGAACTTCAGGATGAGGAGGGACACCTTCCTGGAGCTCTGCGAGTGGCTCGCTCCTGCTCTGCGCAGAAGGGATACTTGCATGAGGCCCGCCATCCCCCTCCAGAAGCGGGTGGCCATCGCCCTATGGAAGCTCTCCACGCTGGACAGCTACCGATCCGTCGGGAACCAGTTCGGCATGGGGGGATCCACCGTTGGAGCGGTGCTCATGCAGGTATGGCACTCGTCGGCCACTGCGCTGGGGGGGAGGTGGGCTGCGAGGAGGGGATGGGCCGCCCCAGGGACAAAGGGGGGGCGGGAGGAGGCAAAAGCGCCCTGCATCGGAGGGGTCGGTCTGTCCTGGACGCACTACACGCCGCCAGTGGGGTTGCTTCCGGGAGTGGGGCGCGGGGCACTGCCAGGGCACGAATGCTCCCAGCCACCCGGGCGCCCCACTGATTGGCGCTGTGCTGTGTCTCTCCGCAGGTGGTCAAGGCCATCAACCGGGTGCTGCTCCGCAGGGTGGTCCGCCTCGCCGACTCGGATGCCGTCTTCTTCCCCAACTGCGGGGGGGCCATCGACAGGACGCACATCCCCATCCGTGCCCCGGAACACCAGGCGTCTGTTACGTGAACCGCAAGGGGTACTTCTCCATCCTCCTGCAGGCCGTGTGTGACCACCGGGGACAGTTCATGGACATTAATGTGGGCTGGTCCGGCAAAGCACACGACGCCCGGGTGTACCGCAACTCCTCCGTGTGCCAGCGGCTGCAGGACGGGACCTTCTTCCCCGACCGCCACATCAGGGTCGGGGACGTGGACATGCCCGTGTGCCTGGTGGGGGATGCCGCCTACCCACTGCAGCCGTGGCTGATGAAGCCCTACACGGGGCACCTCAATCCCTCCTGCCAGGCCTTCAATGCCAGGCTGACCAGGGCCCGTATCGTGGTGGAGGGGGCCTTCGGGCGACTGAAAGCCCGCTTTCGATGCCTCCTCACCCGTCTGGACCTGGCCGAGCACAACATCCCTCCCGTGGTGGCAGCATGTTGTGTGCTCCACAATTTATGTGAGCAAAAGGGGGAGGCTTTGCTGCCAGACTGGATGGCTGAGGCTGACCGCATGGCTGGACACTACGGTCAGCCCCGCACTGCCGCCGTCCGGGAAGCCCAGCGGGGGGGGCGTCCGGATCCGGGAAGCCCTGCAGGAGAGCTTCCTGGTGGAGGAGGAGGACTGACCTCTCCCTGCATGCCCCACTGGGGCCTTCTTCCACCCAACCCCCCTTCCCCTTCCCTACCTACTGTCAAATAAAGACACCTGTTTTTCAAACAAAAATGTCTTTTTATTTAACATAACTGGGGTGGGGGGAGGGAAGAAGAACGGTGGGAGAGGGGAGGGGGAAACCTGGGACGAGGGAGCAGGAAGGGGAGGGAAGGGAGGAAGGGAAAGGAAAGCTCAGGGGTGGGAGTCCAGCTGCCTCTCCCGTCTCGCCACACTGCGGGTCCGGGGGCGTTGGTGGGGAATGGTTGTGGAGGGTGGGGCAGGAGGGACGGGGGGGTGTGGAGGAAGCAGGAGCGGGAGCAGGAGGGGGAGCTGGGGGAGCAGGAGCAGGAGCAGGAGGAATTGGGAAGCGGTCCAGCAGGCTCTGGAGGTGGCCTCGCAGGGCACGGCCCTGCTCCTCCAGGGCCTCCAAACTCCTCCGGCGCAGCCTCAGGTCCTCCTGGACCCACTGGTCCTGGAGACGGAGCTGTTGCTCCAGGAACTGGAGGTGCGGACTCTGGTACTCCTCTTGGTTCCTGGCTCTCCTGCTGGCCCCGGGCGCGGGCGGCTGCTGCAGGCGGGGTGGTACGCCCTGCAGTCCCAGGTGCAATGGCTGTGGTAAAACAAGACCAGCGGTCAATTACCCCAGGGGCCCAGGTGTGTGAAACCCAGCTCCCCTCTGCAAGGCCAGGGCCCCTGCAGGATCCCCAGCTGCTGCTCCGTGGTGGGCAAGGCCCAGGCGCACGGTCCCGGGGCTCCCTCTCGCCCCAGCCCCCCGTACACATAAGGGGAGCACGATGGTACTCACAGGTGGACGCCTCCCCGGCCTCGGACGACACAGGCGTGTGGTGTCTCGGGGGTCCCGGGTCCTGGGCAGGCTGCCGGCAGGCTCCTGGCTCTCGGAGCCCTCCTCCTCCTCCTCCGTCTCCTGGAGCGGTCCCTCTGCCCCGGGGTCTATCACGTCCCGGGGGGCAGGGACGGCATGAGCCCCCAGGAGGCGGTCCAGAGCCTGGAAGTGGGGGCAGGCCTCCGGGTCGGCCCCTGGCAGGCAGGCCCGGGAGTAGGACTGCTGCAGGTCTTTGATTTTGCAGCGCACCTGCTCCTGGCTGCGCTGGTGGCCCCTGGCGGCCAGGCTGGCAGCCATGCGGCCATAGACTGCCACGTTCCTGTGGCTAGTGCAGAGATCGTGGACATTGGAGGCTTCCCCCCAAACCTCGATGAGGTCCACGATCTCCGCACTAGACCATGTGGGCGCCCGCCTCTTGCGGCCCCGGGCAGGGTCCTGGGAGCTGCCAGGCTGGTCCCAAGAAGAGGGGGAGGGCTGGGTGTCCTCGGGTGGCTGGCTCATGGGTGTCAGGTGCAGGGTGTGCTGGCACGGGTGCTGGCAGCCTTGCAACTGGCACAAACTGTGTAGCCAGCCCGTGGCCCTTTAAGGGCTCCGGGGCTGGGAGGGGGGCAGACAAGTTTGCCTGGTGTTGGCCAGAGTGGCCACCAGGGCAAGCTGGGAAGGGCTAGCCTCCCACTAGTTCGAATTAAGGGTCTACACAGCCCTTAATTCGAACTAGCTAGTTCGAACTAGGCTTAATCCTCGTAAAATGAGGTTTTCCTAGTTCGAACTAAGCGCTCCGTTAGTTCGAATTAAGTTCGAACTAACGGAGTGCTAGTGTAGCGCCTATGAAAGTTAGTTCGAACTAACGTCCGTTAGTTCAAACTAACTTTGTAGTGTAGACATACCCTCAGATACACACTGCAATAAGCAATTCCCTTGGCCATAAGAGTAAAACCATTCACTTCATGTGGAGAATTTAACAGCTGAGCCAGCACTGGTATGTATAAGTGAACAGGGCCCCTATGAAGGCTGTTTGAACGCACAGCTGTTTTGCAGATGTGTCCAGTGACACTCTGGGTATAGCTGTGTTGTGGCAGTACAGTATATGCAGAGATGACATCTGTGCAGATACCTTTGGGTGGCAATCAGAGGTGGTGTTGAAACTGGGGGAGGGGGTGCTGTAGCATCCCCTGCCTTCAAGAGGCTTCCATCAGATACAGCAGTTACAGTTTGATTCAACGGTTCTCAGCATCCCCACGGTACAAAATTATCCTCCGCCCCCTCCCATATGCCTACACGTGTGCGCTGGCTGCCACGTGCCCTCGAGCCTGCTCGAGTTGCCAGGCACGTGGCGGGGCATTGCCCCCTCCCCCCCCCCGCCCGCCTGGAACTGCCTGGGGAGGGGGGCGCTCGCGAGCCCCCCCCCCAAGAGCTGCGGGGCGGGGCGAACGCGCGCCGCCGCTGTTACCTGGCAACCAGGCCAATCTCCCAGCAACCGCGGACGCGGGGCTGCCACAGGCCCCTGCCGGGCACGCGTGGCGCCGAGCGCGGGGGCTGCGGGGTTCCCGCCATGGGCGGCCTCAGCGCTTCCGCCGCCTTCCGGGAGCATCTCCGCCGGCTGTGCCTGGGGGAATTCCCCTGCGGCGTCGGCAGCTGGGTGAGGGCTGTTGCCGGGGGCCCCCTGGGCCCGGCCAGCGGCAGCGGGAGGCCTGGGCTCGCCCGCACCCCAGCCCGGGGTCACGGTCTCTCCCCCCCACACACCCGGGGCTCCAGCGGGGTCCGCAGGAAGGTTGGGGGGGGGGGGAGTTGGCAGCGCCCCACTCTCGTTTGCTGAGGCGCCAGTGGGGGGCTGTGAGGCCGGGAGCTCCTGCCCAGGACATGGGGATGCCGCTGGGGCTTGCACAAGGGGCCACAGCCCGCGAGTGGCTTTGCGGCTTGGCTTGCACAGCCCCTGCACTGAGGAGCGGGCAGTCTAAGTAGCCGCAGCATCCTCTCCGGCTGCCACAAAGCCAGGCCAGCATGTTACCTGTGTCAAAGGCTCTCACCTGCCCAGGGCCCTGTGGTGCTGGGACCCAACCGTGCAAAGAACTATGGGATGCTGCAAAGGACCCTTAGGGCCAAATATCCTGCAGGCTATATGCCCGAGGAGCCAGGATCAGCCCTATGGCACTTGGAGGCCTATGAGGCTCTAGAGGCTGGGAATGGACTTGAGACACCTCAGATGATTTCAATTCGCTTTTTTAAAAAGGCCAGCCCTTTTATCCCCAAAAGTCAGGGCCTGCCAGGCCCAGAGGTCCAGACATTCTCAGTCTGCTGAGACATTCCTCTGTATGTGCATTCTTCCCTCCACCAATCCCTATGTAGAACAGGTCCCGTTTCAAATTAAGGAAAAGGAAACCTGGAGGAAATGCAGTCCAGAGAGAGGAAGAGGCAGGCACAGCCCAGCACCAGGAAATTGAAACTCCCAATGAAGAGAGCCCGCAGACCTTAATGGAATTTGTGAGCAGCCAAGACTCCCCCTGGGCTCTGCCACCTGACTGCAGCCCGGAGGACCAGCACCTGAGGGAGCTGGCAGTACAATCACCGCAGCTCATCCGGGACAACTTCATCTTTTTGTTCTACAGGTCCTTAAGGATAGTGGATAGAGGAGTGAGTTCAATAATGGAGCTCTTCACTGTTGTTAAAATGTAGAGAAAGGCTGAGTGCAAGATTGGGAGCCAAGAACTGCTTTGTTGTAATCTTAGCGTGGACACTGCCACCCTCTGTGCTCTTGGCCAAGTCATGTAGCCTTTTCTACATCAGATCCCCATATATAAATTAGATGCTATTATGTTCCTGTCTCACGGGAGAGCTGTAAGGATTTAATGGTTAATGTTCAAATGATGCTAAAGGTGCTGGAGCTAGGGGGAGTGGCACATCCCTTGGCTTGAAGTGATTTCCACCATACAGTATTTACAGTTTTGTTCGGTTGCGTTCTCTGCCTGGTGTGAGTATTGAGGATTACATCCGGTTTTCACAGATTTGTGCTCTAATGACATGCTCCTATAATATTCCTGTTCAGTTTTGATTTTTAGAAGATAGTAATCTTTTTGCGATGGGCATGGTGTAAAAATTACATCTCACAAGAGTTTTCCAGAAATAAAGTTATCTGTAACTTTCTTATAGTTTTCAAACATTTCCCAGTGAGGTTAGCTAATCCATCTCAACAGTGGTGGTGATTGTTTTCCCATCCTATTTATTTATCTTTTAAGAAAGTCAAGGCTGTAATGGTGGACCTGAAAAAAGCACCTCTTTTCAGAATAGCATTTAAGAACACTCTTAACTGTAAGCATGCACTTGTATCCCATTGAATTCACTAGGAATTTTAAGCACATGTTTAAATGCTGCCCTGAAAATGAATGGGTTTAAACACGTGCTTACAGACTTTTCTGAAACAAGGCTTAAGTGGTGTTAGACATGTTGTCTAAATACTCACTAGCACTTGGCAGAAGGGACTGAGAGGCAGGATCTGTCTCCTGGTCAGATTCTCAATTAAACTCTGTGGAATGAAAGTGCCCTCTCCAGCTATAGATACTGGCTACATTCTGTCCATACTGAGCCCCCTGAACTTTGGTTGTATGGCTGCCTGTTCCACAGGGAAGAAACACCTCTAGGTATCCTTTTACCTCATTCACTCTCCACCTCATTCCAGCTTTCATCGGAACCATTTGCTCTTTTTCCTCAGTCACATATCTCTTGCTCCCTCTCCTGCCACCTTATATACCTCTGAGAATTATTTTAGGAGCTCTAGGGCCTGAGCACCCAAAGTCTCCAATGAAAATAAAGGGAGCTGCAGGTGACTAGTGCCTTTCAAAATCAAAATATGGATGTGAAAATATGGTACAGGTGGTACAAAATATGGGTGTGATCTTCCAACTTTTATTCAGGTAAAACAAATGTACTTAGGGACTTAGAGACTATAATCAAGCAACCTGGAAATCAGATCAAAATCTCCTCTAGTAACCAATGGGAGTTTTGCCTTTGTGCGGTCTGCAGACTCAGACGTTAATGTGCTTTAGAGTGTGTCTAGACTACATGCCTCCGTCGACGGAGGCATGTAGATTAGCCAGATCGGCAAAGGGAAATGAAGCCGTGATTAAAATAATCGCGGCTTCATTTAAATTTAAATGGCTGCCCCGCTCTGCCGATCAGCTGTTTGTCGGCAGATCGGGGGAGTGTGGTCGTGCTGCGCCGACAAAGAAGCCTTTCTTGATCGGCACAGGTAAACCTGGTTTCACGAGGCATACCTGTGCCGATCAAGAAAGGCTTCTTTGTCGGCGCGGCGCGTCCAGACTGCCCCGATCTGCAGACAAACAGCTGATTGGCAGAGCGGGGCAGCCATTTAAATTTAAATGAAGCCGCGATTATTTTAATCACGGCTTCATTTCCCTCTGCCGATCTGGCTAATCTACATGCCTCCGTCGACGGAGGCATGTAGTTTAGACGTACCCTTAGTGCCATGCTAAGACACATGTGGACTTACAGACAGCTGACTGAAGGTGGATATTAATCTCTTTCCAGGTAAATGAAGTTGATGAACATTTGTTGAAGTTTCATAACCTGGAAGAACTCGTACTCAGTGCCAATCAAATCAGCAAAATAAACTCCGCCCATCTTCCTCGAACACTGAAGGTAAATAAGCAGGAACCTGACCCTTTTTTTGGGGGATGAGACAGGGAAGGTGTGTCAAGATGACTATCTCTTTTGCCTTAGGACAGATTGAATGAACCTTAGTGGGCTACAGCAGAAGCAATACATAGATAAAGAAAATTATCACCCTATAGAATGTTATTTCCCTTCCCCCAACAATCCTGCTCCTTCTTTCCCTTGCAGGTCTTAGAGCTCTGTGGCAATGAGATTGTCGGTTTGCAGGATCTATGTTCTCACCCACCTCCAAAGCTCCAGCATTTGGGGCTGGGCTACAACAGGCTGCTGGGCTCCTCAGAAGATAAATATCTCACTGCAGACTTCTGGTAACTACCAGCCTTAAAGAAGGACCATAGCATAACAGCCTAATGCTGTCATAATCTCATAATATCCTTTATAAACCTGGTGGACCTAAACTAAACTTTATTCAAGTAAAACCTTATTGCAGTAGGCTTTTTGGGGCCCGTTACATTAAAGCCACAGGTTTGTGCATGTTATCATGGAATTATCTGTCCCTTCTCCAGTAATGTACTTCCTCTATTGTCAACTATGTAAAGCTGTCCCCACCCTGAGAAGCTACATATGCTAGTTCAAAGTGGATTCTCCAGGGCCCAACAGATGAAGAAAGGACTTTTGGATAAATAGCCTGGTTTTAATCTGGCTCAGAGCCCTTTCTGATCCAGAGGAGTGCACTGAATTATCTGAGAGACAGAGGTGAAAGTAAGTGGTGTGCCCTGGTGTGCAGCTCTGGCAAGAGCTGGCTGAGCTGCAGCAAAAGTCAGCAGGGACCTATTTAAAGAGCTGGCAGGGACCTGGGTTGCAATAAGACAGTGCCTATAAGAAATTTTTAAGTTACCTACACTGCTGCTTAGAGATGAAATATTTCAGGGCTTAAGCTATGCACAAACAGACAAGTTAGGAACCAGCCTCCCTCCTGTGTGGGTTATTTGTAATTATCCACTAATTATGTATTTTCCTCTGAAGAAGTTGATTCTGGCCACTGTCAGAGACAGGATATGGGACTGGTGGAGCATGGCTCTGATTCTATGGCCATTCCTCCTATGTTCCTGGTTCAATCTGCATTTTCCAAGGGATGCATCCTGAAGTCTTTAATAAATCTTGCCTGAATAAGGGCCTATGGCTTACACCCAGAGCTAGGGAAGGATACTGTATGCTTGCTAATTGTTCTGTATTTCAGTAGCATGGTGATGATGACTGTTCCAGTTCAGGATTTTGTCAGTAGCATATCAAGAATATTAACTTATGGGCATAGTCCCTTGTAAGATGGGTGATTGTGTGGCCACTTAGGAGAGATTCCAGTGCTGTCCAATGGATTAGCAGAGCACCAATTGCTAGGTTTTGGTTTCTACTGGTGGTGCTCATTGGCACATCTTGGTGCATGTAAAAACAATTTATTCTGCACATGGATGGAAAAGTTTAGAGGGAACATTGCTTGTGGGTTCTCAGTGTGAATCCATCTTAGTTGCAAATTGTTGCCATACAGTGGCCCAAGAAAAACGCATAGGGCTCATGGATTTCAAGAAGATCTTTGTTTAGATATCAGTCTGGGCCAAATATACAGACCTGAATGTTGCTTGTTAGACACCCTCATACTGTTCTGTTCTTTTTTAGGCCAAATCTTCTCTCTCTTGACCTAAGTTTTAATAATTTTACGGATCTGTTGGGCATAGTTGCTAAACTGGACACTCTGCAGCAGCTCAGAATGCTTGTGCTGCAGGGAAATCCGCTAGTGCTCATGCCTGGCTACCGAGGTTTTGTAATAGATAGCCTGCCCAAACTCTGCATACTGGATGACAGGAACATATCGCCCGATGAGAAGCATAAGTTCCATGGTCTATCTAGCAAGCCAGGTGAGACTTTATTTTGTAAATATCTCCATAATCTCTCTCTTTTTAAAAAAAGTCAGTTTGGAGTAGTGGGTTGAGCATGGGTGTGGGAGTCAGGAGTCCTCAGTTCTAATTCTAGATCCACTGACGGCTTCCTGTTTTATGGTGATCAGTTCCCCCTTCTCTCTGCCTTAACGTACTCATCTGTAAATGAGGATAGTTGTTCCCATAGACCCACCTCGTGTAGATGGGCTGTGAGGATTAATTAACTGATGTCTAATTGTAAATATTTGTAAGTGCTAAGCATGATCATTCTGTTTTTTAATTCCATTACACATGAAGGCTCTTGATGTATCACATAAACTGTCCCTAAATTCTCACATTTTGGCAAGATTAAAGATGGCTGACAAAACTTTGTATAACCAGTTACTTCTTTTGGCTTTGTATAACCGTTTACCTTTTGTAAAATGGGGAGAATGATATTTGTTGACCTCCTGTGTAAAGTGCTTTGAGAATTACAGATGATGAAAGGCACTATGCAAGAGCAAGGCAGTCTTCATTATTCGTGTTATTTCTCTATATTCCTGGGTCAAGAATCTAGCTGGATAGTGCATGCACAACTTACATTGATACCAGGTTTCATGGTGATAAACTTCAAAACTGAAGAGACAGAGAATTTGGTCTTGATCTGTTAATCAGACACTCAGATTTGCAGTTCTTGGATTTCAGCTCTCTAGCCCAATTGTGATATAATCCTACTCCCCTCTCTTTGTGACAGCATTTTTTTGCCATCTAAGGAAGGCACTGTCTCCAGTTCTGCATTATGGTCTCCCTGCAAGGGAAATAAGATCCGCTGGGCTGAGCATGAGCAAGCCCGTATTGCACAGATTTGTGTTTGATTTTAGATCTGGCCATTGCCAATCAAGGTTGCTGTTCTATGCTGGTGCCTTGATTCAAGAAAATGTGTTTACACACATTTAACTTTCAGCATGCAAATAATTAAGTATGTACTTAAATCCCATTGATTGTGTTTCAAGTCAGATGTTTGGAAGGTTTCTTCAGAAGAAAGTCCCTCGTTAAGGCTCCTGTTCAGGACAGAACTGGACTTGCTTTCCTGAATGAGGGCTTAGAAATCTACAATACAGCTGTGAAGGCAGCAAGCCCATCACCTGAGGAAAAGGAACTCTTTGCATGGCTTTTGAGTGACCCCATGTGGCCAGTGGTTGCCTTGGCATTAATGGATCAGGAACCACATTGGATGCTCCTTGCTGGAATAGTGTATTTGCTGAAGTTGGCTTGGTTTATACCTTGCTAGATCAGATGTGTCTACACTTGCTGCAGTCACATCTCTCAACCGCAGTGTAGATAACACCTCAGAGGATTCCCCCCTGCCAAACAGCCCTCCACTAAAATATCTGACCCCTTCATTTCCTAACTCACTTTGCAACAGTATCTCAAATTCCATCCCAGAGAATGTATATTGTAACTTGGTGGCTGGATTGTCTTCTTCTTAGATCTCATTGTGAATAAAGCACAACTGGTGGTGAGTGTTGGGAAAATCAAAGGTGTCCCCAACCCCATCAAACCAGAGGAGCTGGAAAGCAGCCCAGAGTTTCCATTGATCACTTACAGCTACTATGTGACATACGAGTTTGTGGAGAGGGAAAATGCCGAAGACACCAACAGCGCTGAGGTCTGTTTTAAAGTCTAAATAAAGGGAACAAGCAGGTGGTTGGTAAAGGTGAATCACAAGCCTTTCACCTCCAGGTTTTTGGTGTTTCACAGCCCAGGTTATTAGTGACTGAAAGTTGTTAGTTCACCAGTATGAAGTGAGTTTGTCGTATTCTCAGTGGCCATCAGCATTACAAAAAACACGTCCCTGCAACTGGCTTCCTACAGGAGGTTGCAGCAAAGGACTAAGTTGGTCTTGGAAACTAACTTCCCCTTTCACCTGGGGAATGTGCACAGCTGTAGGTGCTTCAGGGACCAGTTAAGGGAGGACAGTGTTGCCAGCTCTTCAGAGTTTTATCATGAATTATTTCATATTTGATGTTTTTCTTAAAATTCTGAACTCTGAAGCCATGTGAATACATCAGAATCTCCGCTTTCATTTTAAAAGTAAATTGCTAGTTTCATAGCTATGGAGATAAGGAGGGAACTCTCGAGATTAAAAGGCCAAATGGCAAACAACACTTTCAAATGTATTTGTATTATTTTAAAAAACTCACAATATGGGCACAGACATATGCTGCAAAGGCAATATTTATGTGTCACTATCTTCTGTCTGAGATCAGTCCTGTATGTCCTTGCCTCCATGCACTCTGTTCTTGCAGTGAACAGTAGTATCCTGCACAGAAGGATGTGGTTATGTACTTAAATTTGCAGACTCACTGACTACAGTAGATGTGATCACCAGAGTCACCACTGTTGACCATGGCTTCCGATGTTGCTTCCATGTTTCTTATGATGGGGAAAGTCTTTAGAATGGCATTTCAGAAGTGCTTGGGTATATCCAACCTGTCTCTGTGTGCAGCATAGTACTAAATTTGGCCCCTTTTACTGATGCCTTTGAAGCTTTTCTGTTACAGATCCATCAGAATCAAACGGTGGCAATACCAAGTCCTGGGAGTCCACCAGAGAATGATGACCAAGGAGGATCGGCATTACCAGATGCGTCTTCTCCGCTTAAAACAGAGCCTCCGGCAAACAGGGGTACCACAGAATTGAGAACTTATTTCTTTAACCTGAATTTGGTGTGTTTGTTTATCAGTCTCCTTGGAATGTCATCAAATGCTGCATTGAAATAAGTTGCCATCAACAGGTCTCTTGTAATGAATGGTCCTGCAGCACCTTAGAGACTAACAAAAAAATAATATAATGAGTTTCATGGGCATAACCGACTTCTTCAGATGAGAAATATCATCTGGTAATGTCTCTGGTAATGTAGAATCATAGAGGTGGAAGAGATCTCAGGAAGTCATCAAATGCAGCCTCCTGCCCAAGGCAGGACCAATCCCAACTAAATCAACCCAGCCAGGGCTTTGTAGGTAATAGCTTGATCCATTATCAAGACCATGCCACTTAATAATTGTTCTCCAGCAAGACTTTTGGTCTAGGATGGATACTGCTCTCCAGATAAGTACAGTGAATACAAATCAGGTTCTGGGGCTTATACTTTGCAAGTGATTGCCTCAAATATGTAATTTCATTTGGTGTGATAATTACAGTATTAAAAATCATAGATCACAGCTTTACTCTGTGATTGTACAAAACCCCAGAAGCCCAGTGTGAAATAAAACTACCCAAATAAAAAAGGCCATTTAGGCTCTGTCTACACTGCACAGTTATTTCAGAATAAGCTATTCTGGAATAGTTATTCCAAAATGGCTTATTTCGAAATAGCACATCTACACTACAGGGAAGCCTCAAAATTAATCCGAGGCAGGCTTCCCTAATGAAGACATGCTATCTTGTTTTAGAGCCCCAGGTGGAATAACAGAATGGCCCTGGTGAGGGGCTATTTTGAAATAGCAGAAGTGGAGCATCTACACTATCTATTAGTGTTAATCTTCATAGAATGAGGTTTACAGATGTCGGAATAAACTGTCCGTTATTTCAAAATGGTTAGACACTTGTGTAGTTATTTCGGAATAACGGCCGTTATTCTGAAATAACTTTGATGTGTAGACACACCCATACTGATCTAACCAGAATTTCAGGAATTTACAAAAGAATTGAAGCTGATGTACTTGAATGACAAAATATCAACATATGTATTCAGTTGTCAGTGCCTTATTTCTACAGTGTTGTTTCAGTACTTAAAAGGATACAGGACTCAAATCTGCAAGGAGGGAATGTGGGCTGCTGCAAGTAGTTAAAGGGATTAGTCATAAGAGCTAGTGCCATACCTTGGAGCAGAAGTTTGCAAAATCAAGCCCTTGTTTTGTATAACATCATACAGACTGTGTGTTACAGAATAAATGCAGGGTCCAATCCTGGATCTGTTTTGTGCATGCAGCTCCTACTGAAGTCAGTGAGTGTTCTTTGCAGGGAGTGATTTATTGGATTCAAAGTCACAAAGTTAAAGTAAACACTATTAAAGGTTTACTAAGTGAAACTAAGAGGCAAAGGTAAGGGAGATAAGAGCTGAGATGTCCTAGGAGACAGAGAGTCCTTGAAGCAGAGAGTCAAGGGGGCTCTCACAGGTGGCAGGAGCTGCAGAAGAGGAATCATCCTGTGAAAAGCCAGAAGGGGAGGCTAATGCAAGATGAATGAGGTAAAGGAGAGAGGGAGAAGATTCTTGATATAGGCTGGAAAAAAGCATGAGGAGTCCTTTAAATATTGTAGCAAGTCGGTAGTTTTGAACTGAGTCCAGCCATTATTGGGGGGCAAACAGGGTTATTTTAAGATTGTGTACAGGGGTAGTACTGTGGTTTAAGTGAGAACTTGACAATAACTCTTCCCCTTAAAATGCTTTTGTCCCTGCCTGGCTTCTGACACACTCACTCGCTCACATGTTACTACCACAACTGCTTCAGTAGCTTGAAAGTGACTTGAGGCAACTAGCTGAGTACCCAGAAGTGCATCTCACCAGAGACTCCTCATCTTTGCCTGGTTACAGGATTTCTCTTGTCTCCTGAACTCAGCTCTTTTGCATCTCAGACAGTATTGCATGGGATGCTCTGTTTATTTATAAATTGTATTCTCCTGAAATTGCCCCAAAGGGTGAGTTTGTTTGTTGTAGCCAGACTGGACTTAAAACAGTGGGCCAAATTCAGCCCTAGCGTAAGACTACTGTCTACTGGCTGTAATGGAGCTGTACTTAATGGCTGTAGCCAGCTGGTCCTGTGGTGGGATCTCACCAGAGCAAGCATGCTAGTTTGGTGGGTCTCAAAGTCTGGCCAGAGTCCACATCACTAACAAAAACATCCACAATTGGGATTCATGCTGGCAGGCCGAGCTGGACATCCATGGATTGAATGAATAATGGAAACTCCACTCCCTCCTACTGATGGTTCCAGAGCAGAGAAGTCTGGGGGTGAGGTAATACTGCCCTCTGCAGGCACAGCTGAGATGCCAGGGAAAGACAAGGTGGTCCTCACTGCTCCTTTTGTGTTTTCTCATTTAGCGAACAAGCATCTCACCATTCGGAAATCCTGGGCGGAGACCATGGATTGTAATCACAGGAAAGAACACATCACTGGGGATTTAGTGGAACTGAAAGCCTTCCTGATGGCTGGGACCACCATCACTGTTGTAGAGGAAAAGGTAAATGTTTGGCACGCTCGGGGGAAGAGGGACACAGTTTGGCTGGGAGGGAAACGAGGTTTCCAAAAGCCTGACAATAATGCCAACATGCCCTTGCATTTGCATCTCTTTAATTCCAATGTAACAAACTGAGAGCCCATCTGCTGTTTGCTGCCCAAACACTGCAGCGGAAGAACCAGACTGTTCTGTCTTGCTAGGTGCTTTCCTGGCCTGTGGCTGCAGCTCAGACTGAAGATGCAGGAAAGAAGGGGAAAGCAGAGAAGGGGAAGGCAGATAAGGGAAAGGCTGAGAAGGGGAAGCCAAAGGATGGTGGCAAGGTAATAATAAAGATGGGCAGGGAGGATGTTATTATTGTGAAGACTGATTAAAGGGGCTAAGTAAACCCACACAAAGATTAAGGCAGTGTGGCTTACGGGCACAGTTCGCTTTTAATTAACCGGCGAGTCTGTTCAGCATGCCAGTGACAAGCTACACCTACACCGACCCTTGTCAGAGATGCAGGGGGGCATCTGCAGCTACTTCATATGATGCAGACGGTTGCAGAGAGGCTTCATTAAAAGAATCAAATGGAAAAATATCTACGTGAGCTGTAACAGAACAATGTTTATTTCTCTATTCCCAAGGGGCTTTGTTCAGTTCAGTTTGTTCCCCCAAACCCTAAGCACTTGGTCTCTTGCCTGATCTGTGCCAAGTAATAATCAGGGCTTTAATTTCTATGAGAAGCCTCCCACTTACTCCTAAAGTTCTTGTCTGGGTATCAAGCCCCCTAGACTCAGATAGAGATATTTGATGCAGCCATTTTTCTCAATCTTCATTCTGGAGGCAGGTGGGAGTGGTTATAGTGACACGTCTTAGCCTGGACTGGGTTCCCATCTGGCTGTGTCATCAAGATAGTCTGATGTCTGATGAATGGACCATGATCTTAAGATGTGTGATGCTTGGACGTGCTCCAATCCATGTTGTGCAGGGAGACAAGCAAAAAAAGAAAAAGGAAAGCCCCATCGAACTGCGCAGTGACCCGCCTTTCTTGAGAAGCCTGGGATCTGGGAATGTGAACCTTGAGAGCCTCTTAACAGGTGACCAGCTTGTAGCCGTGGTGTGTGACTTTGGGATTCTCATCACTGAGGAAACAACTCAGCCATCATCTCCTAAGGAGAAGGTACCAGCCACTTTAGCATTAGTGGCGACTCCTACACCCAGCTAATAAGGCAAAGGAAAAGACACTACCCTTGCAAGGGATGAATGCTTTCCGTTGCTGCCCACAGGAGCACACTGCATGTGTGAGTCTGTGCATTGGCCCTGTCTTGTGGGACACTCCATAAGACTGGATGTGTTTCACGGGGAGCAAATCTTGGCCTGAGTTGAGGGAGAGACCCGGAGAGGGAGCAGAAGTAGAACCTTGCCACTGGGCACAGAACACAGAATCTCAGCTGGGCTCAGAAGGCTGTTGCATGGGAAGCTTCTCCTTATTGCAAAGTCAGTTCCATAAGGAAGGGCAGCAGGCGCTCAGGCCCTTGGAAAGACGAATAATTTTTATACTGGAGATGAGATTATACTACACACAGGCTCTCTGAATGATCTTGTCAACATAAAGCCAAGCTGGTCCATATGCTTGTGCCAGCCCAATATGGCCAGTGGTCCATGAAGCCTATAGCTCTCTGGAGCACTGACCCATGCCCGATGCTTCAGAAGAATGGGGAAAAGCCCTTATACTCCACATGGGACAATTTTACCAATGAAATGTGCTGCATAAAATCTTGGTGGTGGTATTATTAATATGGTCTTATGGCAAAGAAGAACTGATCTGTTTCATCTCCTTTCCATACACTGAAATCATTTACTCACATCCTTTCTTGCATTGGTCTGAGGCATAAGATTAGACTCTGTGGATGTTCTGGGGCGGGAGCACCCACAGAAAAAAATATTAGTGCCAGATTCTCCCTCCCTTGTGTTTCCCACCTGCTAGCAACCCCTCAAATTAACTCCTCCCCCTCCCAGGGTGCCTAATATCCACTGCAATCAGCTGTTTTACAGCATACAGAAGGCTCTGGAAGGAAGGGGGAGGAGCAGGGATGGGGCATGGTCGGGGGAGGAAGCAGAAAGAGGTGGGGTGGAGTGAGGAAAGAGCATGGGACGGAAAAGGGGCAGAAAGACGCAGGCAGGGGCTTGGAAGAAGGAATCGAGTGGGGTTGGGACCTAGGACAGAGCAAGGATTTGAGCACACCCTGAGCCTGGAGGAAGCTGGTGCCTATGCTCCTAAGTAGGATATAAATCCTAAAGAGCTGCTGAGCTACAAAATATTCCCTTTGTAGAGTGGCTCTGACATTTCCTGTTTTCTGACATTCTCTCTCTTGTTTCTGAGTACAGGGCTCTTTGCTGAGCTCTTCTGCTGATTAGTGACATTTAAATCCTAATCCTCTGCTTGTGACATAACCCAGCAGTGTGAAATAGTTATGATGCCCCAGTGGGGACATTGTGACTTCAGGGCTAAACTTTGCCTTGTGCAAGCTGCTGAGAAGCCTTCCCCACTTCTTTTCCCTAGGACAGTAAGAAGAGCAAAGACAAGAACAAAAAAACCAAAACAGAGGGAGAAAGTCCTACAAACCAGAAAACCACAGTGGCTGCCAAAGGTAATGAAAGAGGTAGAGTTGTCTAAGCTGTCAGCCTTCAGGAAGGGGCTGCCTCATTGAAATTCAATGAGGAAGGCAGTGCCAGCATCCTCCATCCATCCAGCTATAGGTTGCACGCAAGCATCTGAATAGCACTAATTCAGCAAGGAATTTAAACACATTCCTAATTTTAAGCTCATGAATAGGTCTATTCACCTCACTGGGAATATATGTGTGCTTAAAGTTAGACACATGCTTTGTTCAGCTGGTGCGTACAAGGTGTATGTGTGTTCAGGGCCTGGCTTGTGTTATCTTGTCCGATAGGGGTGTTCTGTCTGGTAATAACATAGCACAAGGGTCGGCAACCTTTTCAAACCAAAGAGCTAAACTATATCAAAATTCAGAACAGGTGGTCAGAAAAAAGCCGTATAAGAATGCCCATATGCATGACTAAAAATATACAACTTAATAATATTGATAATTGACATGATGATTAATAATAACATAAATGAAACATACTCACAGACTTTATTTAATGAGATTTCTGCAGCTGCATCTTTTCGCACATTTCTTTGAAGTTTCCATCACAACTGGTCAAATCCAGCTTCATGCACTCATTCAAGCTGTCTTCTGTCAATCTAATGGCAGGAGGCTGATGACTTGAGGTGCAGGAGTTGGGGTGCATGAGAGGCTCAGGGCAGGAGATTGGGGTGTACGGTGGATTCAAGGCATAAGGTTGGGATGTGTGGGGGTTCAGGAGTGCTATGGCAAGCGACTGTGGATATGGGGGTGCATGAGTTTGGGAATGCAGGGGTGTGAGGGGCTCGGATCAGGGGATTCGAGTGTATGATGGACTCAGGATTGGTGTGTGTGAGGGTGCAGGAGTGTTATGATGCTGAAGCTAGATAGGGACTGGGCCCCAATTGGGGGCTTCTTAGCCAAGTTTCATTTTTAAATACAGTAAAGTATGTTCAACACAAAAGGTTTCAAAATTGTCTTTATTTATGACAGTGGTGGGAAACCTTTTTTGGGTCGGGGGCCACTAACCCACAGAAAAATCAGTCAGGGACCACACAAGTGGGAAGCAAAATAAAAAACCCTCAAAAAACTCCCAACCCTCACTCATATGACCCCCAACCGAAATACCTCACTCGCGTGGTGCTCCAGTCCCTATAGTGTCGGGAGGAACAGGGAAGACTGAGGTTTAAGGCCTCAGGCCAAATTTACTCTTCTGGGCTTCCAGGGATAGTGGATTTTTGGGGGCCCCCAGTGCAGAGTGTGCAGGACAGGGCTGCCAGTGAATGGTATAGGGATGAGAGTACAGGTCAGGGCGGGAGCTGGAGTGTAGGAGGGGATGAGGGTACGAGGTCTGCCCATGGGGCAGGCTGCGTGGCCAGCGGGCAGAAGCAGGCTGGTGGCTGACTGCCTGGCCAGGGGGCCAAGAGTACCTGGCCAAGGGATGTCTGGCCAAGGGGCAGAGGATTTTTTGGCCAAGGGCAGGCTGTCTGGCTGGGGGGATGAGTAAGGCGAGGTGTGGGCATGAGGAGCTGGGGAGGCACTTGTTTTCACATGGCAGAGCAGGTACAATGTAAAATGCTTCCTGCTGCTCCCATTCCCCGGAAGCCTCTGAGAAAGGTTTGCAAGGGACGTCTGCAGAAAGTGTGTTGCGGTGGAACAAATTAGCACTGCTCATGGAGCCACAACTGGTTCCGAGTTTCCACACTGAGAGGAAGGAAAACGCTGTCATGCCAAGCCATGTTTAGCTCTGCTTGTTCCCTGAGTGCTGCATCTGCCAGGAGGCTTGGGGCTTTCTCCTCCTGCACTCCTCATCCTCAGGAAGCCAGTTCTTGAAAGATGGAACCATCTTTGCAGAGGGCTGTAAGGTTGTAGCACCAGCGCTGGCTCCCTACTGCAGGGGAAGCAAGGGGGGGGGCTGAGTTGGGGCTCCCTAGTGAGTCATGTTTGGCTTACGAACCAAAGGTTGCCGACCCCAACATTGCATATACTAGCACTTAGCCATTTCATAGTATTTTTTCATCTGCAGATCTCAACACACTTAGCAAAGGTAATACGTATCAGGGCCCAGAGAGTGGAAGTGGCTTGATCACACTCACATAATGAGCCCATGGCAGAGCCAGGAATAGAATCCAAGTCCCTTAATTCAGTGGTTACCAACCTTTCTTATACCACAGACTGGCAAACTCATTCAAAAACTGTTGGCACTGGAATATTTGAATATTCATTATGGTAATTTTAGCCCATGGTATATCAAGCAAATCAAAGGACATGATGGCTAACAATAATTTGAAAAAAGTGCACACACATATTTTTAAAAAGCAATAAAATAGTTGCTAATACTTGTTAAAGAGTATACTCCACTCTAAAACTTTTGCCTTAATTGCACCAGAATTAAAGAGGCAGTAGTAACAGGTCTGACAGGGCTGACACATTCAGCACATTTATATTTTCTTATGCACTTAATAATGCATAATGTGTGTACCTGCTAGCTGGGAGCCGCTGGAGGCCAAGGTGAGGCTTCCGCTGAGCAGGGAGGGAGGAGAACGGAGTCACAGGAACAGCTGCTCTGGATGAGATGCTTGGCCTTGCCAGCTGGGGCAGCCACTCTATATGTGGTGCTCAGCCCAGTAGGGACAGCCTCACCATGGTCCCGGCTCCAGCCGCAGCACACCCAGCTTCTAGCTGCCTCACTCACCCTGAGGAAGGAAGTGCACAGGAAGGGAATTCCCTGGGAACCCCAGGGGGCAGAATTAAATAAAAGCTGGGGGTGTGGCCTGGCAAGCCACTGCAGCCCATCAGACGGGTTCATGGCCTGTCTCTGGTCCGCAGTTGGGAACCACTGACCTAAATTGCAGCTCTGTCTCGCCTATTCACTGGACTGCACTATTTTTTGGAGTAAGAGATTGGTCATCAATACTCTTGAGCTAGGTCTACACTGCAGGCTTATTGCACAAGAACTGTTTTGTGCAAGAGTTCTTGTGTAAAAGGTCTTGTGCAAGAGCGCATCCATACTACCCTGTGCTTTTGCACAAGAGATGTGCTTTTGCACAAGAACGTCCATGGCAGTGTGGACTTTCTCTTGTGCAACAAAGCCCTCACGGCCATTTTAGCCATAGGCCATTTTAGCCATAAGAGCTCTTGTGCAAGAAGGCTTATTCCTTGTGGGGAGAGGAATAATTCTTGCACAAGGAGCCCTCTGTTCCGACACTTTACTGTAAATTTACTTACGCAAGAACACATGTACAGTGTAGATGCTCCGCAAGCTTTTGCACAAGAACAGTTGTTCTCGCACAAGAAGCCTTCAGTGTAGATGTAGCCTTGGAATTTTGTCCAGCTCTACTGCTGACTGTGTCACCTGAGGAAAGTCACTTAATCCCTCTGTGCCTCAGTTTCTCAGACATGCCCCCATCTGAAAATAAGAAGACAAAGTGAGACTCTTGCTTTTCAATATTTCTGCAGGAGGAGTAGTCTCTTGTCACCTCAGGGTGTCTTTCTGGTTCCCCAATGCTCTTGAGTGTCCCTTGCTGTGATATGTTAGAAGACAGTGCCTCAAGGTGCTCTTTGACCAGTAGCTTGGCCTGCCTGAGAGAGAGTTGTGTGAAAAGATGGTTTCTTGAACCAGCTGTGACATTCATCCCATTGAATGAGATACACATCTGAAACGAGTGTTAAACATTCCTGGAAGGCTCATGCTTCTGGAAGCTGGCTGTCCTGGGTCACCTCCCTAGCAGTCCACTCATCATAAAGCAAGGCTGGGCAAGATGTGGTCCGGGGGCCTGATCCGGCCCGCCTAACACTTTGATCCAGCCACTGGACTACATCTGGCTGCTTTCTATTTATATCCTACTGCCCGTGCCACCAAATTTCCAGGCAGTGGCTCAGGCAAGAGGATCATATTTAAATAGCTCACGTACATGGCGCTATCCTAGAAGGAGCCAGAGACTCAAGGCCTTTAAATAGCTGCAGTAACCGGGTGGCTGCCAGGCAAGGCAATAGCAGCAGGGACAGGAGCTCTTTACTGTGTTTTTAATTCAAAGCCTCCGGCCTCAGACAACATGAGAGGAGGCTAGTCCCCAACCCCACCCCGTAACCACAGCAAAATTCATTAAGTGGCCCCCTGCAAAAATGATTGCCCACCTCTGCCATATAGGGAAGCAGGCCCTGATCACAGCACTAGTCCACCTTGCCTCAGGGCATTTGTAACAAATTCCTAATTTTAAGATCATGAGTAGATCTAGTCACCCTATTGGGATTGTATGTGTGCCTAAAGTTAGGCACATACTTAAGTTCCTTGCTCAATTTGTGCCTAGATAGATAAATACCAGCAGCCTGCCCCTAGTAGGTTGAAGGTTTCCATTGCTTGTTGCTGAAGGTTCATACACAAAGAGATGGTTGTATTTCCACAAGGCAGATCTTGAATTGTATGAGCTCAGAAGAGCTAGTGGAATAAGGTAAGGTAGGATTAGCTGTGTTGTTGTTTTTCCTGGCTGGGAAGACAACTGCCAAGGATTCATGAAAACATGTGCATGTTGTGAATTGTATCCCAAATCATCATGCTGGAAAGTGGGTTGTTCACCATTTGCTATTCTCCAGTTTAAAAAATGTCAGCCATTCAGGAAGCAGTCACTTAATGAAGAGTTAAGTTGTTAGCTACACTCGCAAACACAGTACTAATCAAACCCAGTTAGATGTAATTCACCATAGAATAGAAAGTATAGATCCCATAGATAGAAGATATCTAAGCTCTGTCTATACTACAGTTTCCACTGCTACCACTCTTGGAGCTATCTACACTAGCAGTGAATGACAGCCACAGTGCAGGAGTAGCCACGGTGAACAATTTACTAACAGCCCAGTCTGATATTAGTGTCCATCATCTGTTCAACAAATACTAACAAATAGCAAAAACTATTGTAGAAGTCAGGATCCCTCATCTACATGGGAAAGAGCAAAGTCTTTTCCACAATGAATGATTGGCCCAGACAATGAAAGCTATATTCTCAGCCTGAGGCACATAGGTTAAATTTTACCTCTGAACTCCATGGGCTTTGGAAATTCTGTTTCTATTTCTCTCTTCTGTGATTGATGGATATTGAGTAATTTTCAAACAACAAAGCAAAACTGTATCCAGCTGGACTGAACAACTTAACATATAAGCTAATACTGCTGGATTCTTATCAAGCACATTTTATGTTTCGATTAATCTGTATTAACAAACTGGAATGAATGCAAAAACTTCAGGAACGCATGCAGCATATGCAGAAAATTGGAGCAGTTTAGGGCTGTTTCCTTTATAAGGACAATGACTCACTTTTTTCCTCAGGAAAAGGCAAAAACAAAGAATCTCCTGAAGTGAAGGAATTCCAAGAAATCCAGCCTGTGCCTCTGACAGTAGAATTCCAAGTTCAGCTGATTCAGTGGACAGCCACATCCGATGCCCAGTACCAATAAAGATATGAGAACCATTTGCTTGATGACACAGGTTCATATAATATATGTGCAGCAAAAAAACAGTTGATGAATTGTGGGAAGAATGCTGGTTGCTGAGACTGGCCTTGGACCGGACGGGGAGTGAAGGAAGGGGAAGGAAAAGGGTTCTGGGTGCTTGCTTTGACTAGGGGAATAACTTTGTGAGGTAGTGACTGGAGAATAACACAGAACCTAGAAGGAAGTGTAGGGGAAACTTTCAATTTGCTGTTTATTTCCCTGACAGGCCACATCACCATCTTGGTTTGCCTCAGGTTGTCCTTGGGCTTCATACTGGTCCCCTTTCTTTATCCCCATTTGGCATCTTTTAGGTTTGTGGTGGGAACAGGTTAGCCATATGACCAGCTAATCTGCCTAGTGATGAGAGGCAATTTAACACTGCCTCTCTTGTCACTCAGGGCTGTCCACCAGGAGGCAGCAGTGAGCACTAATGAACTATAGCAAGTGCCCATACAGGAATAGCAGATGTCTTGATGAGCTCATCTCCAGCCCGCTCACCTCTTGGGCTAGCACCTGTATTGTATTGGGGAGGGGGTTCTCTCACACACTCACTGGATAGTGGCTCACTGGCTCTCTAGCCTCACTCAGACCCACATCCAGGACAATGCAGCGAAGAAGAGGAAGAAAGAAGACACCTTACCTGAGAGGATATCAATCCAGGATCCTGCCTTTTCCTCTTGTATCCAGTCCAACACAGCATATTCATCCCTGGCCATCCTGGAGCGGGGTCCCATACTTGTTGATGAGAATGGTACAGTTATAATCCAAATCTCTTTACCTCACCTGCCGTATCATATTGGAGTCCTGGATTCAGGCCCTTAGGCATTAGCAATTGAAGAGTTATATTTTTACCAGGTATTTGTATTGCTGTTAGTCTTGTTTTAGTGTGGGTTTCTGCCTTATTTTCCTGTTTTAATTCCTATTAATAAACTCTGATCTGTTTGCCCCATTCATTGGTGTGTGTTTTTGTTAAGGGAACAAACACCCAATTATGTGTATGTAGCGCCCCCTCTCCACCTGGTTACCTTTTTTTAAAGCCAATCTCCTTTCAGGTTTGGATGGATAGGTCTGGGTCACCCACACAATTTTAATCTTTCTGATTGATGTACTTGGCGGTGCCGCCACCCCCCTCACTCCTTCCTAGCAGGGTCACCAGGGCAGCTTGGGAGGAAAATTCTAGCCCAGGGTAATCCCCATGTATTTACCAGATAGTTGGAGACTCCCAGAAAATAGCACAAACACATACACTATAATAAACACAATTATATTAAACAAGAGACAATTAGAACAGGGTAAAACACTATTTTTAGGGTCACCGGTGCCCAGCAACTGTGAGGTTAGTGTCCCGTTGGTACGCGTACTTTGATGGGGCCCTTGATGACTGTTGACCACAAAATCCTTCTCTGCAGTGGTTTAGCAGTGGGGCTGACTAGGTCCAGTACAGCCCAAAGGACTCACACATGGGAGAAGGCAGTAAATCCCTCCATAGGTTCAGGTCCCTAGAGGCTAGTTCTCAGGGGGAACCCTGCATGCAGGCCTGGGGCTTACTAGCTCCCACACAGCCAGCCCTCCCCTTGCCCTGCTGGCTCCAGACTCCCCCAACAATGGTCTCTCTTTCTCCCTGGGAGGGGCATCTCACTCCCTATGGGTTGCCGGGCAGACTGTGGCCCTGGTAGGGAGGGGGAGCCAAGGCAAACTCAGAGCCTCTCCCTGAGCTGCCAGCAGACAAGGCCCCAGGAATCCAAGTAATCTCCTTGGGGGTTACATGTATTGGGCCAAAAGAGCTGAGTATTTGTGTCCCAGTTGGTGGTTGAAGACTTCACAGTAGGACTTGAATGGCCTTTGAGTGTGGAGTTGGTGGCAGGGCAGATGGGCCAGAAGCCCCAGCAGGAGCAAGAGCAGGCCTCATGGCCATAGAGAAGTTCTTCAAACCAGAACTCACAGCTGGCAGGGAGCTGAAATGTAGTGGCAGGAGTTCCAGTGGCAGCTGCCTTTCCAGGTTTGCTGGATGGAGTTTGAATTGACAAATACAAGATGGTGGTCCGCTTGCTTTCTGTAATATTTGTTGAACATTATTTCTGCCCCATCCACATTAACACTCAAACTATTTTCCATGCTGCTTGAGGGAGGCCTGGGGCTGGCAATTTGTTGCTATCAGCAGATCAAAGTCCTAGTATAATCTGACCTTTTGTCACTTGAGGGTGGTCACATATGGGCAGGTATGCAAGGTCACATTACCCTCCCCCCACAGTTGTGTTTTATATGTCCTGCCCTGAACCCCGCTGCATACCACCAGTGCCACCCTCCTGTTATCAGCAGGTATGCATCTTCTTTGGTGTCAATTCATTTTCAGAATGCCTGGAACATTCATTCTCAGACTACTGCTGTGGGGTTCTTTAACAGTAGTGGAGAGTGAAGGACAAGCTATTTTAGATGCTCTGGTTTCTCCAAGGAGAAAACTTCTAAGCTGGCAGGTCTATTTGCCTTCTCAGCCAGATGGTATCACCAGAGCCACACACCTGAGATACTGTTTTCTTGCCCAGAAGTACAATAATTTGCATAGTTGCCTTTTAAGGAGAACTCAGACAGGATAGAGCATAAGAGAGCAGCTTGTGTCCTCCTCATTGGTCTGCTAGAGAAGCAGTGGAGACTTAGGGTGTGTCTAGACTACTGAGTTTTGTCGACAAAAGTGGACTGTTGTCGACAAAACTATACCTGCGTCTACACTACCGCTGAGTTCTGTCGACATAACGTCGACAGAACTCAGCAGTTTTGTCGACGCTGGTAAACCTCATTTTATGAGGCATAACACCTTCTGTTGATAGAGTTCTGTCGACAGAAGGTGTTATTGCCTGTAGGGTTGTGTCTAGACTACAGGGTTTTGTCGACAAAGCAGATTGCTTTGTCGACAGAACTGAATGTGTCTAGACGCTCTATGTCGACAGAAGTTTTGTCGACAGTATCTGTCGACAAAACTTCCGTCAACAAAACCCTGTAGTCTAGACATACCCTTACTTATGTTGGAAGAGCTTGCAAGAGATGATTGTAGGGCAGTAATAAGGATAACACAGATATTCTCTCCCTCCCCCCACCCAAGACAGAAAAGCTGTTGAAAAGGGCAGAACATATTTGTTATAAATGAAGAGAACTCTCTAAGAATTTATTGGTGAACTTCCTCAAAGCAGAGGGAAGTCACTGGAAGGTCTGGAGTAAAGTGGGAAGTTCCCCTCCCCTTCCACATACCTTGTGATATATTTCGACAAATGATGGTGGACTCTATAGAAAAATGAGAGAGTTGGATGATGCAGAAGGCTCCTGTCAAATATGTTGAAGATGGCTGTTGTTGAATGATTACATCCTGTCTCCATTTGGGGAGCAGTGTTATTCTCCTATTCCAAACTAACAAGTTGGTTCTAAAGTGATCAGTGGTGAAACAGTTAATGTGTTAACATTTAACTCTGTCACCTGTAGATTTCTGAATTAGCACCAGCTGAGATTCATGACAATTCATATCCAGACCTAGCTATTGTTTCAGGTTCTCTGGCAGGGAGCCCAGTACCGGAACCTACCTAGAAGATTTTTCTTGCACGGAGAAAAAAGCAAAACACTAAATGTTGCAGATCTGGCCCATTTTATCTACTTTCTAAGTACACAAAACCACACACACACACACACACTGAGGCCCCACCTCACTTGCTACATCAGGCTTCCCTGCATTGCTTGCATTCACATACTCTCACTCACTTTCACCAGGCTGAGGCAGAGAGATAGGGTGTGGGAGGAAGAGGCAGGCTCTGAGTCTGGGGAAGGCTGGGGAGGAGGGGTTTGGAGACCAGAAGGGAGATCAAAGCTGGGACAAGAATTGTGGTGCAGGGGTGTATGTGAGGTGCATACTGGGTGGGAGCTTGGGTGGTGAATGGGACATTCTCGGCTGTGGCAAGTTGTGTAGAAGAGGATTTCGGGTCCTAGTGGCACTTACTGTGGGTCCCAGGAAGGAGCTACCTGCACCCTGTGGCCAGGGCCGGCACACAAATGACGCTCCCATGCGTCCTCGCTTGGGCCAAAACTTTGAAAGGTCTCAATTCTGCCTTCTTCCTGTCTTCTCCTCTCGTGGTACTGCTCTGCTACCTCCCCCAATAAAGGAGAACTAAAAACTTAAAATGCCTCATTCAAAAATGTTAAGTAACACTTAACTTTCAAACGCTTGAACAGCAAATGTAACTTTTCTTGTCTGCATAGTAAACACTGGCATTTTTACCTGTTTGAATAATCAAAGTGGTGCTTCCTGAAGGTCCACAGTCTGGGCCAGCTCATGCTCTGTTGAGATGGATGCAAGGCCGACCAGCCTCTCCTGTGTCATTGTGGAGCGTAGATGTGTTTTTATACACTTCAGCTTGGAGAAGCTGCATTCTCCACTGGCAACTGTTACAGGAAGTGTTAGAAGTATGCACAGAGCAACAAAACCATTTGGAAACAGGGTGGTCATCTTATTTATGCACATATATTCCAGAACAGCCTTTGGAGTTGATCCTGCTGAAATGGATCTTGAAAGGGCTTTCAGTTCATCACCTAAATCACTCGCATCAATATCACGTGAGTCATCATGTGTCAACACTGTCTCTAGTGACCTGTACTGCTGGTGTAAATCTTCTTCAGGTATAGTGAGGAGATTTGGAATATCATACAACATCCCAAATATGCTGCTGTGTTCTTTGAGCTGCATGAAACGTTCTTCAACTGACTGTATTGCACAATCTAGCACCTGGTTAAAGAATTCAACTTTGAATTGTTGTTTGGGGTCCCTTATGGGATTATCCGCGCCTCGTAATCAAAATGTCGTCTTCTTCGGTGACTCTTGTATTCTTGAATGGGCGGGGAAATAGCTTCAGTGTGAAGTTCCTCTGCCAACTTCTGTGCACTCTTTGGAACGTTTTGAAATCTCTCATCTGACCGGTAAAACTGTAGGTGTGACTTTGCTTTGTCCAGTTGTTCCATTGCTCCAGATATATCAACGTCAACACCTTGGAGTCTCTTGCTTACAACATTTATTTCAAACAGTACGTCATGCCACAACACTAATCCACACAGAAATTTGAAGCTATGTATGTTTCTGGTGATTCCATTTCCCTATGCCACTGCTCTCCCACAAACAGTTCCTGTCATAGCATTATCCTCCATAATGGCAACTATGGCATCATCTATGCACCAGCAGCAGACACAGTTTTCTACACTCTGGGTCCTAATGGCACCCCGTTCCCCCCCATCTGACACCTGAGGCAGCTGCCTCAGTTCGCCTCATGGTAAGGGCTGGTAAGGAGATAAGGGACAACCTGAAGATATAAGGGATGCTCTGAAGGCAGTGTGGTGGGGTGGATTCCTGCTGGCTCAAGGGATAGTGCATTCGCATGGGGAGCAGCTGGTGGCAGGACAGTGGGGGGGGGCCGTGCCGTGAGGAAAGCCGAGGAACCCGTACGTGGGACATTGGTAGCGCAGGGGGAGGAGGATAGAGGAGAACCTCCGGCCACAGAACCTGAGCAAGACGAACCGCTGGCGTTCACCCGTCTGGAAATAGATGAAGGAGATTTCCTCACGCTGCAATGAGAAGACCCCACCCTGCGAGCGGCCTGGGACCAGATTCGAGGGGCGGACCCGCCAAACCAGACCTCGGGACCTCGGTTCGAGGCAAGGGATGATCACTTATATCAAGTGTTACAAGGAGACCTCTCCGGGAAGGAAAGATGGCAGCTGTTAGTCCCTCGGCCCTATCGGTGGAAGGTCCTGGAGCTAGCCCATGAGCACCCGTGGGCCGGACATTTGGGGACCGAGAAAACCCAACAGAGGTTCTACTGGCCCGGGGTGTATCAGGAAATTAAAAACTTTTGCACCTTCTGTCCCCAGTGCCAGAAAACTTCCACAACCCGGGTGCCGCCAGCTCCTTTGGTTCCCCTCCCCGTGGTCGGAACCCCTTTTGAACGAGTAGCTCTAGATTTGGTGGGACCACTCGAGAAATCAGGGCGGGGTCACAGCTATATCTTAGTCATTGTGGACTATACGACGCGCTGCCCTGAGGCCATACCCTTAAAAAAGGCCACAGCCCCTGTGATAGCAGAAGCATTGGTAAAGCTGTTTTCGTCAGTTTTACCGGTCAGATGAGAGATTTCAAAACGTTCCAAAGAGTGCACAGAAGTTGGCAGAGGAACTTCACACTGAAGCTATTTCCCCGCCCATTCAAGAATACAAGAGTCACCGAAGAAGACGACATTTTGATTATGAGGCGCGGATAATCCCATAAGGGACCCCAAACAACAATTCAAAGTTGAATTCTTTAACCAAGTGCTAGATTGTGCAATACAGTCAGTGGAAGAACGTTTCATGCAGCTCAAAGAACACAGCAGCATATTTGGGATGTTGTATGATATTCCAAAACTCCTCACTATACCTGAAGAAGATTTACATCAGCAGTGCAGGTCACTAGAGACAGTGTTGACACATGATGACTTGTGTGGTATTGATGCGAGTGATTTAGGTGATGAACTGAAAGCCCTTTCAAGATCCATTTCAGCAGGATCAACTCCAAAGGCTGTTTTGGAATATATGTGCACAAATAAGATGACCACCCTGTTTCCAAATGCTTTTGTTGCTCTGCGCATACTTCCTGTAACAGTTGCCAGTGGAGAATGCAGCTTCTCCAAGCTGAAGTGAATAAAAACACATCTACGCTCCAGAATGACACAGGAGAGGCTGGTCGGCCTTGCACCCATCTCAACAGAGCATGAGCTGGCCCAGACTGTGGACCTTCAGGAAGCACCACTTTGATTATTAAAACAGATAAAAATGCCAGTGTTTACTATGCAGACAAGAAAAGTTACATTTGCTGTTCAAGCGTTTGAAAGTTAAGTGTTACTTAACATTTTTGAATGAGGCATTTTAAGTTTTCAGTTCTCTTTTATTAGGGGAGGTAGCAGAGCAGTACCACGAGAGGAGAAGACAGGAAGAAGGCAGAATTGAGACCTTTCAAAGTTTTGGCCCAAGCGAGGACACATGGGAGCATCATTTGAGCTCCCTGCCTCAGGTGCCAAAATGTTGTGCCAGCCCTCCCTGTAGTCTCTAGGCACAAAGGGACTCTTCATACTGCCCTCACTCACACATGCACCACCACCACCATTGCAACTCCCATGGGCCACGGTTTCCAGCCACTGGGTCTCACAGGGCTGGTACTTCAGGTGAGGACCAGACACAGAGGCCCATATGCCTAGGAATTACAAAGACCTTGCTGCTGCTTCTGGGAGCCATGTGGAACCAGGGCTTATCCCAGGGCTCCTGCTGCAATACCAACCAGACCTCTCACAGCCCAGTCATCAGGGCTGACTGGATCCACCAGGTCTCTTTTCAATTGGGCATCCTGGTCAAAAACTGGCTGGCTGGCAACCCGAAAGGCTGGGCCACTCAGGACCCGATGGGAAAACCCTTAGGGTTGTCCAACCCGGCACTAAACATGTCCATTTCTTGTCCATATGAATTACATTTTCACGTGGGCAGAGCTTGTGCTCTGTTTAAGCCGAGTTTCCCCCCTCATCCTCGCCAATCTTCATTCTGGAAACTAGGGGTGAAGCTCTGTTCAGCCCAGTACCAACTGAGTACAACCTTCGTCGCCAACAGGCAATATAGGGAGCAGGTAGGCGTGCAGAGAATTTCCAATAAAACGCCACCTCGAGGTGCTTATTGACCTTTCCCGGCCGGGGGCAGAGAAGGGCTCTCGGAGCTCGCACCCCAAACTGCAGGGTGGGGGCTCAGACCAAAGTGCTTTGGAAGAACAACGGGGGCAGGGACGCGTCTGTAGCCCTGGCCCGCGCATTGCAATTTGCATTCCCGGCCGCTGAGCCCCCGCAGCACTTTCCCCCTTGCTCAGCAACTTTCGGGGATGGGCGATTTGAACTCATTCAGGCTCCATTTGCAGGAGAGTAAATGCCCTCCCCCCTCATTAAAATAATCCCCTAATTGGGTCCTGCCCGCGCTCTCCCGCAGCTGACCCATTGGCCGCTGGCGCCGCTCGTGTCCCCCCCCCCGCCGCCAACCCCCAGTCTTTGGCCAAATCCCTGGGCATCTGTTGCTGTAGCGAGCTGGTTTCCCGTCTGCACGCGCCTGCCGTGTTTCTATGGCGATCCCGGTAATGTTTTAGAGCCACCCAAAGCGCCATTGGCTGCAAGCGTCGCCTTTAACAGCAGCAGGGCGAATCGTGGGGAGCGAGCGGTTCCCAGACTCAGATGCAAGCGCCCAGCAGAAAGAGGGGGCAGGAAGGGGGTTCAAGCCTCCATGCACCACGCCCACCTGCCCCTGCTTAAATTGAGGCCTTTCAGGGTGCATTGGGAGCGCTCCTTGCAAAGCAGCAGCCCCTGGAAGAGAAGTCGGTGCTGCAGGAAAGGTAAGAGGGGAGGAACGGGAAGAGCCCTAAAGTGGTTCATTGCCTGGGCTGATAGGATTCAGCAGAAGATGTTTCTTTTAGAAGGGGAGTTGCAAAATGCACTTTCAAGCTTTGCTGGGACTCGGGAGACGACTCTTTTTTTTTTTAAAGCTATCTCGTTTAAATTAAATTGTAGCCCAGCGTTATGAAGTGTGTGCGTTTGGTGGGAAGACCTGGGTCCTTTAATAGCTCCTAAGGACGTAATTAATTGGAACAGGGGGTAAAAGAACAGACTTCTGATTTACTTAAGTTATTGTCAGGTGGACTGAGCAGTACAAGTGACAAGGCAACTGCAAATAAAGTCAGTGGGTTCAGAGTGACAGAATGTATTAGGGTTGGGAGTGGCATAAATGATCCAGTTTGCCCACTACAGCAAAAAGTTCATTCTCTGTTGACTGGATGCTAGATACCTATCAAATGTTGCAACTAGTGCTGGATTTCTCATGCATGATGGATCATTGAAAAACTTGCTCACTTACAGAAGAGCCATCATCTGAAAATTAGCCCCTGGATAACAGGCCACTTTATGATTGGGTCATATGTTTTAAATCTTAACCTCCCTGAAGTTCCTTCTTCTAGTGTACCCAGAAAGTGTTGGCCATAATATGGGTGTGGACTTTGGATCATGGGATAATACATTCCATCCTAAATTTAAATATGAAGTAAATGACTAACTATAAACACTGTTTTGTTTTGTTTTTAAAGTGGTCCTCTGGTACCTTAGAGACTAACAAAATTAGGTGCTACAGGGTCACTCCTTTAATTTTTTAAAGTTACAGACTAACACCGCTACCTCTCTGAGACTGTTTTGTAAGGCAGCATTTAAGCCTGGCTGTTGCTGTATTATTAACAGTTAAACATATAAACTTAAAACACTTTGGGAACATAGCAGTTGGAGCAGCTTCTGCCTCTTTCAGTTCCCTAATTGGTTTTTTTTTTAAAGGTGTGTCTTTACCTGCAAAGTCAGGATCCCCGTAATGTCGCTGATGTTGGATTCTGCACCAGATGCCTTTCTACTGAATAGTGCATTTCATTGCCAGAACAAGAACCAGTCAGCCTCTCCCACACTTCAAAATTCTAACTGGGGACATTTGGTGAAGGGAACATTTCAGTTAATAATTCCTTCTGCCTTTTAATGAACTGTTGGAACTCTGTGGCAGAATTGGAGTTGGGCGACTGAAAAAACCTGTATTGTGTTATACAGAAATGAGCTAAAAAGAAAAAAAGTTCTTGGTTAAAGCACAAGAGTAGGAGTCGTGAGATGTAGCTTTTGATCTCAGCTGTAGCACAAAGATGCTGACATGAAGGAGGGGCTCGTAAAAGTGAAATCCATTTGTTGTATGACTTTTTTATATAACTTTGCTGTGGGCTCTTACCTGAGAGATCTTATTAATAACAACAGAACTTTAGAGTTGCATTTCAGACTCCCTGTTCACTTAGATTCATATTTTAGAGTATGCAAGCTTGGTAGCTGAAAGGACAGAATTCTGCTCCAATATCAGGATTTTTAAAGGCTGTCATTTAAAAAAACTGATTTATAGGTTATGCAGCAGTGGCTGCTTCAGTTGACAGTCATGAGGTCTCTGGAAAAAAGCTATTGCACTCTCTCAGAAATGGAATTCTAGGTTTTTGTGTCTGGAACCCCTTGTGAAACTAAATTTAAGAGATGGATAAGAGTCAGCTGGCCAAACAAATGGCTGGATTAGACTAACTTGGCAGATATGAAGGCACCTGGTAGTATTGAGTTTGCAAACAATATGCAACAAAACTGGGGTAGAAAGCCCAAAGACTTACCTACCATCTGATCTCCCAGGTAGGCCCTCAAACCAAGTTACCATGCTATCCAGGCATCTCTGCTGGAACTTCCGTGTTGCCCCCAATGTTCCTAAAACAGTCCAACACAATAAATCCCTACTTGCATTATGACTCTGACAGGAAGAGCAATCTGAATAGTTTGCATCAAGCTAGTTCTGCCCTTGCACAAGCCTGGTGTGAGCTGCAGCTCTTGGCCTGTGCCATGGTTTTCTCTCTGTTTCTTGAGGCCTGCTCAGAATACATATTGTGCACCTGGGCACTGCCCAAGAGCATATTGATTTGCTGTGCTGATCTTGGGCTGAGCACCCTCCTTTTCCTAGAAGAGATGATGGAAATTGAGAACAGGCTGCACTTTGCAGGACCCAAATTGAGCAGTGATTCACTGCACAAGCTCACAGGGGAGTCTGTTCCCCTCCTCCACCCTCAATCTGAACATTTTAGCAGCTCTCAAAGGAGTCCTGTGGGTAGCCCTGATAGCCAGTACTCTGGACTGGGCAGAGACAAACCTGTGTCCTGCCTTGTTTAAGTGGAGTAATGGGCCAACTCCTGATCCCATTCGGTTCAATAAGGAATTTTATTACTGAAGTGGGATGGGAATTAGGAGTCCAAACTGCATAGGTCCTTTTGTATAGTCCACTAGATATCTGCATCTTTAGGTACCTAAATAGCTCTGCAAATCTGGCCTTTAGTCTCTTTAGCATTGAGACCAGAACACTAAGTGCTCCTTTAATTAATGTTGTGTGTATTCTTTTAACTGTGCAGGGATTGGCTTCTGCTCCACTGCTTGCAATGTATCTCCGGATACGACTGGTTGCACTATATACCATCTCAGTCACGCTGATTGCATTCTTTATGTATATACAGAAAGAGACTAAGTTGGCTGTCTCTCCAGCAGCCAGGAAGATAGCTGTACCCAATCCCAGCCATACATTGTGGGTCCCAGAACAGATTGAACCCAGCAAATGTTTGCCAGACCTAAAACTTGCCAATTCTTCTCTTGCACTCCCAGAGCTTCACCGACTCTTCTTAATGTACAAACACTGCAGGAACTTTTCAACCCTGCTGAAGCCCACAAGATGCAGTGAGGAAACATTCCTCCTGCTGGCAATCAAGTCACCCCCAATCAACATAGACCGTCGGGTTGCTATCAGGAACACATGGGGGAAAGAAGTGGCCATCGGCAGCAAGCCAGTCAAGCTGGTGTTCTTACTTGGGCACTCAGAGGTCAAAGTCCAGGCTCAACCCCTGCACCAGCTGCTGGCTTATGAGAGCCAAGAGTTTGATGACATTGTCCAGTGGGATTTCACAGACAACTTCTTCAACTTGACGCTGAAGGAGCTGCACTTCCTTCGGTGGTTCATGGTGGACTGTCCCCATGCCAAGTTTGTACTGAAGGGCGATGACGACGTTTTTGTTAACCCCTACAATATTGTTGAATTCCTCAAGGAACTCAACCCTGAGGAGGATCTCTTTGTTGGGGATGTGATCAGCCAGGCCCGTCCTATAAGAAACACCAAAGTCAAATATTTCATTCCAGAGTCAATGTACAGAGAGCCCTACTATCCCCTCTATGCAGGTGGGGGTGGCTATGTGATGTCCAGAATGACAGTGCAGCGGCTCCAGAGCACTGCTGAGGACACCGAACTCTTCCCAATAGACGACGTCTTTGTAGGAATGTGTCTGGCAAAGATGGCAGTGACCCCACTGAACCATGCTGGCTTTAAGACCTTTGGAATCCAGAGGCCTTTTAATCCATTTGATCCATGTCTTTACAAGGAATTGATGATAGTGCACAAGCTGAATCCCACTGAGATGTGGATCATGTGGACGCTGGTAAAGGATAACCATATTAGGTGTGCTGTATCAGTAACTCACAACTACAGAACTGTCTGAAAACTAGAGTGCTGATGCTAAGTGGAAACAGAATATGACGACAGTGGTTACTCCAGGGTGTTTAAACTGACATTAAAAAAACAAAAACAAAATGAAGTTACATTTTTATTAACACTGTAGTTTTACATTCGGGTAATGTTCAGTAATCAGACTATGAAAATATATTGATGGGTTTCTGAAGTATCACAAGGTTAAACTAAAAAGATGTGGGGGAAGAGGGGATAGATAGCTCAGGGACTTGATATTGTGATTGGAATCTCTCCTCCTCTCTAGATCACTGATTTGAATTCAGTTTGCATGGGTCGTTCTGAAGGGCTGTTCGGTAGTGTGCAAAGTGAAGTCGTGGTCTTAGTGCCAGTTGTGATGGCTTTTGAACATAAGTGTCCAGATCACAATTGCCAACCTTACTAGCAGTCTTGAGTAGGAAGGCCAGTAACTAAACAGGTGGTAGATCATGAACTTGCCTCTTAATGCTTGAAATCAAAGCTGAGGTACAAAGAGGAACAGCATGGACACACATAAGCTGCTAGGACTATCCATCTCAACGGACTTTGCTGTCTAGGGCTAGCAACAGAGCAGACTACACCAGCACTCAATTTACTTAATAGCAGGAAGAACACAGAGAAAATGGTCTAGAAACTTTTCAGTTGTCTGTTCTTCACACAGCCATTATGCACCAAAGTACTTAGTTCTAATCTCACTGACTTCTAACCAGCTCTTGCTCTTTGGATTTTATCTGCACTTGTTAGCTTATTTACACTGGAATTTCTGCACAAAAATATGGATCATTTCTTCTCCCAAATTGCTATTAATCACTGTAATAACATTGGCTTTTTTAACAGAAGTATAAATAAATACAGTTTTGCAAGTGTTTATATTAAGAGTATTCTTGCTGTCCTGGAAGTACAAGTTTGATGAGAATATTAAAAAGGAAACCCAGAGTTAGCTTAGAGCAACCTCCATCAAAGCTCATACAGCTGCAATGTATCTGTATAGCTTTGTGGATTATGGGACTTGCTTCCTTTTCATGAGTTAGTGCTGCACTGCATGTCTGGTGAAATAACATTTCCTTAATGACCTAGTGGTTGAAGGTGAGAAACGGCTACACAAGTTCTTCGTCATCTGGTGTTGTCTGAGTCAGTTCCTTGAGTAAAGCTTAATAAGACCTATCCTCTTTGATGCTAATAGGGAGCTTTTCAACTTCAGGACACTTCACAAATACAATAATTCATCCTTGAACTGATGGGTTGCTAGTGAGGAGAGGCGGCCTGGAAATGGTAGTAAAGTGTTTGCTTTTGGAGGAGAGACCTCTGAGTTTTAATGTGATTGTTACATGACCTTGGCAAAGTTGCTTTCTCCATCTGCAAAGGGAGGGGACAATACTGCCATGTGACCTGGTCCTTCATTAATATTTGTGAAGTGCTTTGAGATCCTCTGCAGAGATGGAGAGGGTAAGTTACATCCTTACACAAGACTAGAAAGGACAGTTTGATGCTTTTTGGTCTTTTTAAATAGGGATGTTAACCAGCTTACTGGTAAGTGTGAAACTTCTCCGTTAACCCATTGTTGCCCGTTAACTCTGGTGGTGGCCTGCTGTACCTGCTCTGAGCAGCTGTTAACATCCAACATATTTTAAGTTTGGTGACACCACTGTTTAAACTTATAAATCAATGGATTCTTATGATGCAGGTTCCCATTTGCTAGTGTATTACACCTTCACTGACACTCCCCTGCTTGCTTTTATTAGTGTTTACTCTGTTTGGGCAGTAGCCTTTTTCATTACTTCTGATATCTTTGTCAGTTCCCTTTTGGTCTTGGAGGGTCTCACCATTTTACTTAGGGTTGTGGTTGTCTGAAGGTACTAGGTATTGCAACACTGTTGTACTATTCCATTTTACACTGTTGTCTGACAAATGCTTGTTCACTGTTGCTGTAGTCGTCTCTGCCATGTAATAAGCCCTTGAGTAATCTTCTAGGAAGAAACTCAGACCTAGACAACTGGTTGAAAATGAATGTATGAAAGCAGAACTGCCAGTAAGAGATGAGCCCATAATTTGGGTTCATCTTTACCTAAACTTTTTTAGGATACTGTACCCTTCCACTTTTCCATTTAGGTATAAAAAGATTAGGAAGGTGTCTGTCTGAAGTGAAAAATGTTTCTATATTACTGTTTATAACCAAGGCATATGGTGGAGTAGAAAAGCTTAGATTTTTAGAAATGCTAGGAGAAGCTTGTTCACTGGACACTGATCTTGGGTGGGCACTTTTCATCCATTTTCAGAGAGGAATGTAAGACAGTTGCGTGCACTTTAAAGCTGCTATTTTGGATGAGGGTTGGTACCTTTTATGGAATACCACTTTCATCATCATTACCCTACACAATGCCAGATACAAAATTGGTGGGATACTGTAAGAAATGTTTAGTGTGCCTCTCCAAGCACTGCACAAATTAATTTAAGCATGTGGTTATAATCTGCCATCAGTAGGTAGGACTGAAAAAAAACTTTGATTCAGTGAAAAGCTCCAGCATATATGATCAGTTTAGTTTAAGAGCTCTGAATGCAAACACCTATTTGCAAAAATAAAGATGAGATCAAAGTCCAGCCACACTAATTCCTATTATTTCCATGTGGATCACAAAGAATACAATCTGAAAGGGGCTTATCTTCTATTCATGTTTAACTAAGATTTCTAACATGCCTTTCTCCAGTGGCAAAGTAGACAAATTTACACAAGTTAAAGGGCGGAATTTACATGTGCAAAGATATTGATTATTGTCAGTAACAAGCAAGATGTCTTGTCTTAAGCTGCCTACCACGGTTTCATGAGGAAGGTATAGCTCTTACTTTTAGCACAGCTTTATCACTCTCTCAACATGGGCTAATATAACAATATCAAGTTGAAAAAAATTACCTTTTCAACTTTGCTCTGCCCTCAGAAGTGGATGTCTGCTGTTTCAACAGCGATTACAGCTGTGACCACTATGGAGAAGGAAACAAGTTGGTTTGGGTGGGAAGCCTGACTTAAAGAAAAAGGTGGTTGTTCTCCTTTCCAGGGTACTACATAAATAGAACTAATTGTTTCTTGATATTCTTTACCACACAAGCATGCACTTGAGCTACAATAGTACTTTGGCAAGCATAAGAGGACTGTACCAATTGCACATGTATGGAACAATGCTGATTATTTGCAATATTGGATGATAACTATAAATGGCTTGGCCCGAGAACTTTCCACCAGCTAATCTGCAGCTGTTCATCTTAGCTCATGCAAGTACAGTGAGGGAGAGGCTGACCTTGTGTGGACTTGTTCCTTGCGTGCCAACAGTACAAAAGCAAATAATTCCCCCTCATCTAAAATCCTCCATTTTAGAACTGTATTCAGGAATCTTTCAAGGCTGCTATAACTATCACCAACATGTTCATTTTTGGTGGCTTTTGAAGGCGATTTATTGGCAAACACAGGTTGTAACTTAACCTCTTAGTGTTACAAAAGTATTCATTCTCCATCTGTAAGATTTCTTCTGGGTAGGGGAGGTAAAAATGTTTTCCATTGCATCTTTTCATTGGTTACCAATGCGCGCACACGGCAACCTCAAACACTTTGATTACAACAAAGCAATTATCAGCAAATAATTAGTTTATTTCTTAATTACCCATGATTAAACTACACAAGAGTGCAGACTAATCTAACCACCTTTCCTGCAGTTGCACAGAGCTACTGGGATACAATCCTGTTGATAAAATGGAAACAAAGTTCAGGAAGAAATTTTCTAGTGAATGGTGGAATTGGGCTGGAAATCTTCCAGCCTACAGAGTTGTTTTTGGCATAACTAGCAATGCAATTATGCAAATAGCACACAGAGCCAATAAACACAGGAATATCAAGAAATCTCAGGAGGGAACTTTAACATGGACTATGATCATGTAAAAAATGGCAGTTTGAACAAATGTAATTACTAATACACAGTTGTTTATTTCCCTAAGCTATACCTTTTGGCTAGATATATACTAATAATACTCAGCTGTCTTGTAATTCAGCATTATACAAATATTAAAGGAAGCTCTTCCTAAAAATCTAGCAGCTACTGTTCTACAATAGATGGTAAAGGTAAAACTACAATATGTGAATTTGGGGAAATACAACCATAGATGTAGTTCAATTTAAACTACTTAAATGACACAGGGAAATAAATGAACTGTGGAAATGTGGTTTGCAATCACAGCATGCAGCAAAACACTTTCATTTGACAATAAAGGAGGATTCTAATTTTTTCTGCTATTTGGGGCAGACTGCAGCTACCCTGCTTAAAAGTTCACATTTGGACAACTGTGTTCTATGATCAAATAGAATTTGCAGTTATTTGTGGTGTCTCTGCCTTTGCAACATTTTGTTCCCTACTGATGCATATAGTCTTTTTAAATGTAGTGTGGCATAGCATCAATCCTTCTTTCACTACAATAGATTGCATCTTGCTGGTTGGTTGTGTTCCTAATTAGGTTACAAGCAAGTCTGCATACACACAACTGTCATACTCTATATTACAGTTATCACTGAGTGCAGACAGGAGGTTTTCACAAGGTGACTACATAGGGGTTGTCAAAAGCAGTCCATCTCCACCCCAAACTCTGCTGTGCCTCCAGCATTTATAATATCCTAGATATTTTATAGGCGTGTTTTTAATTTGTAAGGGAAGGAGAGGCTTGCTATATGAAAGATCACCAGTACTAAAGTTTTAGACTCTACAGATTTCCAAGGTTTTTAGCAACTCTGTCTCCTTTTGATGCTATCAGACTGCAGTAGTTTAATAAAACAGTAAGATTTCCATTATGAATTGTCAGTCCAAATAATTAGAAAACAGCACACAAAGTCAACATTGTTAAGCAAACTCTGATAAGGAAATGTAATTATATTGATCAATTGGAAGTATAAGACCCACTAAGATTAAATTGCTTCATAGACTAGAAAATTATTTTTAAATGTCCCTCTTTGTTTGCAATCTACAACTAACTTCAGACATTGGGAATTCACAAGGGTTTATTATATCATCTGAATTAAAGCTTCATAGCACCAGACTCAAACACTCAAGTATCTTTAACAGCTAATTTCACATTTGCATAGTTGTGTACTTCAACAAAAATTTACTAGCAATGCATATTATAATAATGGAAACTTAAAAAAAAAAAGATGTTCAAACACCTGGATCGGGCTGGTGGTTTGGTCTAGCAAATTCATGGGAAGAGAATTACTGCCCACTACCACCAATTATCAGCAGACAGGTGAGTCATCTTCAGTGCATTTTCCTTATCCAAGACTTTTTTTTTTCTTTTAAATGTGGGAAACTCAAGGCCTTTATAGTTAGTGGTATGCTATTACCTTCTGAATATTTTATATTAGCAGGTTTCCCCCTCTACCCCCTTCAGTCTTCACGAAGATAAGACTCATCAACTTCCTCTATGGCTTCAGCAATACTACATGGATGTGATGATTCCTCAGCTTTTGTATTAATGAGTTCTTCAGTCTGAGCTTCAGCTAACTTGGTCTCTGCTTTCTGGGATAACTGCCGTACCTCTTGTACCTGTGTTTTTACCAGCTGAATGTGGTTGTGGGCTGCCACTGAAGCTTGATCTGCACCTAAAAAACACAGTAATTTAAGTAAATTCAGAAACAACCCATAAGATAAAATAACATCAATTAAGATAGGGATTAAATTGATAATTACATTTTACTAAACTACTCATGCTCTAAACAAATTAGTTTTCAAAAATAGTTACTCTTCTTTACTATTCATTACTAACTCAAGATAGTCTACAAATATTTACTATGTCCTATGATGAAAAGAGATTTTTTTTTTCTCAGAACATTTCTGACAACAAAGTTGTGTTGCCAATTAGTGCAAAAATAATTTGTGACTTTTACGTGGTGACCACATGGTCTCTGAAAGACAAACCAAGACTGAACAACAATCACATGGTGGCAATTTTCATTCACTAGCGGTCTATTTGCTTTGAACTTTCATTCTGAGTGAGTGACTATTAGTCCCAAATCTTGAACAACCTAGTCCTCTATTTCATTAGCTTCCAAGAATATTGTAGTCAAATTTTAGTATAGTTTTTATTTCCTTACGTGAAATAATATCTTCATTTTAATTTAAACAATGAGATGATTGTATTAAATTTGGGGCCTGATTTTCAGAAGCACTTAAACTGAAAATATAGAGGAACTCAGCAGCTGTGTCCTTTGTGGAACACACAGGCTTTGTCTAGACTGGCATGATTTTCCGGAAATGCTTTTAACTGAAAAGTTTTCTGTTAAAAGCATTTTCGGAACAGAGCGTCTAGAAAAAACGGGGCTTTTTTGCGGAAAACAGATCTGAGCTGTCTACACTGGCACTTTTGCGCAAAGGGACTTTTGCCCGAACGGGAGCAGCACAGTATTTCCACAAGAACACTGACAATCTTACATTAGATCGTCAGTGCTTTTGTGGAAATTCAAGCGGCCAGTGTAAACAGCTGGCAAGTTTTTCTGGAAAAGTGGCTGATTTTCCGGAAAAACTGGCCAGTCTAGACACAGCCACAGGTTTTTCAGCATCTATGAAAATCAGACCACGTGAGTCAGCCAACCAAGCATATTCAGAGTTCGAGTCAATATTGCCTGGTATCTTTTTAATAATAAATGCTGCCTGTGTCCAGGGGGAAAGTTTGCTAAAAACTTCAAATTCCAGCTGATACTGAGGAACATATTACAGAAATACCTGATTGATATGCAGCTTCTGCTGCCATCTCTGAAAGATGTAAAGCAGTCATCCAACTGGATTCTAACTTCAGGAATTCTTGCTGCTTTGTAGTCATCTATAATTAAAAATAAAATGTTGTGTAACACAATTATAACATTATCTGAACCCACTTTTTGCAAGAGATGCTCTTACAGCCATAGTAAATGAATGAACAGAGAAATGTTAAACAAAAAGGAAAAAAACACGATAACTGCAGAAGTGAGTTAGTTCTTTACCTCCACTCTTGCTCCTATGATCACCTGCCATACTGCATCCACCTCTTTGGAATTCATTTTCTCAAGAAGATTTGTATACTGCCGGTAGAGAGACACCAGTATGTAAACTGCCTGCAAAAGATTGTAAGTCTAACATAACTACTTCGTAATAAATACTTTAAGTAGCACATGCGTATTTTCTAACTAATTTTTCAGCTGCTGATGCTCTCACAGTATTAGTTTGTTACATAGTAGATAGAAAATAGAAGGTGTGGGGAGGGAAATCTAACACTTTTCCCTATAAAAAATCTTCTATAATATTTCGTGAGGAAATTATATGGCAAGTCTTAGAAGCACTTTTTGATCTTTGCTTTGACTAATATTGTATTAAGTGTTCATCACATTCATTTGAAAATGGAAATATTTCATTGTAATTAAATACAATTAACACTTATAATACTGTAAAACACATTTTATGATATAGTAGGAACTTAATAGCACAGACAGAACTCTGATTCTCCTGCTGAAAAAAAACAAGTCTATTAGCACTTATACTAGAAGAGACCCTCTTTTTGAAGTATGAACCTATAATACACCAAGATTTTGATTCAATATAGCAGAGGGCAAGGCAGTGGTAATATACTCAAAAACTTGGCAGTTCTAAATTTTGTAATGAAATGGCTAACTGCTTGGGTTTTTTTAACTGAAAATCTTGGCAGGAATGACATACATGCATACAGAGAATTTATCCCCAGGCAAATCTTCAATTTTTACATTTACTTGTCTATAATGATATATTAAAGGAAATATTAACTGGAAGTTAAGGAAGCTAATATGGATAACTATTCTGCTTTAATCTGGCATTTAAAGACATTGCAGAGTTTCAAAATCAGTTAGCTGGATTGGAAAATGTGTTTTTGATGGAATCTATGTATTTTTTTTTCTTGCCTAGAAAAGAAGTTGGGAAGGCAAGTGATGTGTTTTTACAGAATGCTAGTTATCTGACTTAGACAGAAAAAACTATGTATTAGCTACTATTTGCAAAGTTTGGCCTCGCTTCTTATAAGGGCCAAAATTTCAGGAATTAGTTCATACCTGGGATTCTCTTGAACAGAGCTTCACAGCTCTTTAAAAATTACTCATGCCTTGGATTACAAACACTCCAAAGCAGCAGCAACACCTCCTGTATTGTCCACCAAAGACCTGTGCATGAGTTCACTTATTTTGACGTGTGAGGTACCAATTCAATCTGAACTGCTACCTCAGAATCTCTACATCAGTGATGGGCAACCAGGACCAGTGAGTGGACTGTGTGATCAGTGGTGGGCAACCTGTGGCCCAATAGGATTACACCTGCAGCCTGCTCACCCCTTCATCCCCCTTGCCCCTCTCACACACTGGAGCTCTGCAGTTGCGCACTTACTTATTCCTTTCCCCCTCCTAGCACTTTAGGAGTACCATGAATCTGCTGATTCATACTCCATCCCCACTTCTTCCCTCTCCTCCCAGAGTTTGATCACCATGAATCAGCTGTTCAACCTCTGGGAGGAAAGAGGAGGAGTAGGAGACAGTATGAATCACGAGATACATGGAGTTCCGGAAGTGCTGGGAGGAAGGTGTAGAGTAGGAAGTGCAGGGCTCCAGTGTGTGAGCAGCACGTGGAAAAGAGGGCCAAACTGGTGCACAGACCACAGGCTGGCAATCACTGTTCTACATCCTTAGCACATCGATTTGTGAAGTCAAAGTGCATTTTAGGTTAAAGAACTGATTTAATAGGTGCACTTAGTCTGTCTTTGTGAGAAATTTAAATACTCCAGCAGATGCAGTGTTAACTCTGTACTAATCCAGGCAGTCACTCATCTTACCTTTGTATACTCTGTTAATGCTTCGATTAATGCATATGTTGTTTGAGAGAGAAGTGTACAAGTACTGTCCGTTACCAAAGAAACTGCCCTTCTAATCAAGGCTTCATTACTGAGAGAAGTGGGCTCATGTTTCTGAAAAACAATAGATATACACACACTTTGCACTGGTTTCCAAAGACAGACAACTTCCAATGATAAAAATGTCCTCTACTGCAAGAAAAAGGAGATTCCCATCCAGCCCAAGTTGCTGCAGTGCAAAAGATTGGGATGGCAACATGTAGTTGACTACACAACCTAGGTTTATTGGTTAATCTTATTGACTACATGTACTCCCTCCCCCACCATATATCGGAGGCAGCAAGGGGATAGAGGAAGGAGGGAGGTGGGAGCCAGTGCCCATGGGAAGTTGACTTTTAAGCTAACTCCTTACAAGCACTGGCTGGATCTGCGGAGCTGCCTGCCTCACCTACACCCCAGGCTGCTACCTCTGATACAGAGGCAGCAGGGAGGGGGAAGTAGCGGGAGCCAGTACATGCAGGAAGCCAACTTTCAAACAATGCAAGCTACTTGCCCCCCCTGCACTGCTTCCTCTCTATAAGAAGTAGCAGTGTGGTAGTGATGGAGAGGAGCAAGTGGGAGCCAACATGCAGGGGAAGCTGGCTCTCTGCACATGCAGCTCCTATAAAGGCAGCAAGGGGGGACAGGCAGGAGCATTGACTCCATGGAGCCACCTTGCCCTCCTCCGATGCTGCTGCCTCTACCAGCCTCAAAGCAATCTCTATCTGCCACAGGCCCAAACTCACTGCAGACAAAAGCTTTTCCATGGGTCGATGCAGTTCTTGTCTGCAGGGAGCTCAGATCCCCCACGGACAGAGGCGGGAGTACGGGATTACACGGGGCTCCCTGGGAGTGGGGCCGGGAGTGCACTGACTGCTGGTCCCACCCCCGGGGATTATCGAATCAGTGTGAAACTGTTAAAATTTGATACAGTTACATGATTATTCAATTAATCACTATCTAACATCCCTAGAGAGAGGACTGGAGTAGTTCTCTTTCCCAGGGACAGCCTACATACTGAACCTCTGATCCCTAACCCCACCCCAGAGGAATGATTTGAATGAAGCATGGACATTTTAATTTTTTTTCCAAAATACAAAAATCAATTGAGTTAAAAACCTGAGTAACAGGAGGTAAATCTAGTTTATATATACACACCTGCAACCACTGATATTACCATTATGTTTCCTATCTGACGGTAGTCACTGGATTGTAAAGGTTCATGGACACTATAAAAAGTGCAAGAAGAGCTGAAACTGTGAATTCCATTCCAGCACCACAAATACCTTTTCTCCCAGGAATTGCAGGGTTTGTTCTGGTAATAATGGGATTCCTGAACGATGTGCCATGGCAAAAGGTAAAGGCAAATAATTTTCAATTTTATTTTAATAGTATTTTAGTTATTTGATAAATTGGATTAAATCTATTTTACATTTCCACTGACCTTCAAGATTTAAGTCATATTTCTTAGAGCAGAATCACTTCAAATGAGTGAGTCTTTTGAAAGTCAGCTAAGATAGAGAATTTCTGGATGGTCAACTGTGCCCCAGAAAGTTCACAAGCCATGCTGCAATATGTATACTACTAACATCATATAATAACTGGGAGGATGTTATAATACAATAAATTGATCCATTTGCCACAAACACTCTCTTCCACCAAATACCTTAGAATATCAAAGTACTTGTAGTGTACATTCATTTCAACATTTACCTGTACAATAGGGACTGCACAGAGGGCTACTCCAAAACCAAATCCTACCACTTTGTTCCACGGATTACTTAGTGCTGAGAAACAGCGTCTCTTAGCATTAGCCAGAACAGGAAAACTTTGCCTGGAAATGAAAAACAAAGATAAGTATGCAGACAGCTACATAGTGGGGAAATAAATATTCTGGAGTGTCAGAGCCCTGCGGAGGATGGTAGGGGGGCAGAAACACTTCTTTTTTTGCTATATGTTTACCTTGCACAGGGGGCCTATTCATGAATGGGTTTCCTGGAATGATCACAATCCAAATAATAAATTCAAATTTGTTTTAAAATTTATTAACTAACCATAATGTCAAGGAAAGATACAATGTGTACTGTAATTTCTCTGAAGGTGGGATTATCTTTATTTTGTCCAGTAACATGCATATGGTCAACTCTTAATATAATCAATGTGGATAAAAAACACTTAGATTATTATTAAAATGAAATACACTAATAGGGCTAAGTAAGCAAAACAATAAGTTAATTCAGAGATCCTGAAACTGCAATATTTGTGCATGTTTTGGTTCCCACACAGGAGTCCCTACTGTAGTCAATGGGATATAACATAGATGTGTGCTGCATCAGAGCCTTACTGTTGAAATAAAATAGTATAATAATGTATTGAACCAAAAGTGAAAAGCATTTATTTGTTCCAGCACTTCATTATTTATGAAACTGCATGAACAGTTCATTTTATAGCTCATTCTCAAAATTATAGTCCATCTTAATGTCACATCGCAAGATAAGTAATTGTAGTTATTACAGAGATGTTATGTGGTTACATATGAGAAGGGGTTGGTCTTTGTAGCTGTAAAGGAGAGAATACCATCTTCATATAAAATAATTAGGCTGTGAATTGATCTGCGTTAATGCCTGCAATTAACACAGGGCAGGATAATGCGTTAATGCTGCACTGCCCATCTGAAGTGCCGCCCTGGTGCTTCAAAGGGGCAGTGCAATGCAGAGCTGGGTATCAGCTGGGCACTCCTGCTGATCCCAGTCTCCTAACATTGGGGACTCCAGCTGCCCCCAGGCTCCCACGGTGCTGCCCCTTGGAAACACCAGGGCAGCTTTTCCAAGGGACAGTGAGTAATGGAGCCAGGGTCAGCTGGGGACTCCAGCTGATCTTGAGCTCCTGTAGTGCTGCCCCTTAGAAATGTCAGGGGAGCCTTTCTGAGGGGCAACTAAACTTAGCCTGAGGTCAGCTTAGCACTCCAGCTGATTCCGGGTTTCCTCAGCGCTGCCCCCTTTGAAACACCGCTGCAGTGTTTCAAAGGGGAAGTGCACGTGATTAATTGTGCAATTGCCATTAATTGTTTTAATTGTACGATTAATTAATTTTTTTAATTTCCTGACAGCCCTAAAAATAAGACAAAAATATTAAACTAAATGAATAGTACAGTGAGAACTAAATGTATAAGCCAAGTCACATCACTAACTGAAATTGTCATATAGAAATCAATGAGACTTCTTGTATAAGGCAAATAATGTGTTCACATTAGGGATGTTAAATATCAGTTAATTGAATAGTCGAGTAATCTCACTAATTCTTATCTGTTAGTTGACTATTCTATAGTACCCGGAAGCAGAGCTGACAGCCACTGTATCAGAAGTAGCAGCACATGGTGCCAGGCGGGAGCTGGTCCATGAGAGGAGCCAGTTTAAAAAACAGCTCCCCTTGTGCCTGTCACCAGTGCTGCTGCCTCTGATAAAGAGGCAGCAGCGTGAGTTGGTAGTGGCCCTTGTCTAAGTGAGGGCCTGAGCTCCCTGACCCAGTGCAATCTGAGCCAGGCTGCTTGCCTGTCTAGCTCCTAATACACTTTAAATGCAGAGCCGCAGCAGGGGTAGGTTCTGGACCCAGCACAAGCCAGAACTGAGCCAGGCTGCTAAAAAATTTACTGGCAAGGGTAGGGGGAGGAAACTGTGTGTAGTCTATAGTATTAACCTATAAGCTTTTGCTTATGGGTTAATCGGCTACACTATTACATCCCTCATTCACATTAACCGCTTTAGCACTTTACAGACTTAAAAGGGCATGGTAAGATAATTTAGCCCTAAACTTGAATGACTAAAGAAGTGATTTTATTACTCTATTTTCCAAACAAAAATTGTTTTAAATTTAAACATTCTCCAGTACTATTTACAACTCAAATATTGAATTAGTTCATGGGAACCAAAACCTGAGACCAACCTTATTTCATTATGTAAACCAAAACTATAAAAATGTATAAACAGTGACAATTGAGAAATATTAAAATGAATACTTTTCATATTTTCACCTAGATAGGACAGCTCATCTGCTTATGGTTAAGTACATGCAAGTGTTTGATGGTCCATGGTATTAAGTAAAGCAAATAAGGAACCTAATTACTTGAAACCTGACAAGTATCCCTTTAAAAGGCTGACAAGAGAATCTCAGAAACAGATGTTCATTTAGTTTTACACCAAATGCCAGACTTGATACATGCACTAAGAGAGTAAGTTCTGCAGGGGCACAGGATGTGTAAATTAATTTTATTTTCGAACTTGTAAAGGAATATCGCAAAAAATGGAGCAGACCAAAGTTGAGTTGACACCATCCTTTGTAGCCCCAGTAATGAGCTGCACATTCAAAATGGGAGAGTCCCAGAGATCAGACCTTGCACATAACCCTTTAATTTTATTGCTGGTGTGTAAAGGGGAAGGGGGAGGTGCTGCAGCATCCCCTGACTTGAAGGGGGTCTCCATTTAACACAGGATTTAGTTTCGTTCAACGACTCTCACCACCGCCGCTATGAAAACTTCCAGCAGCAGCCCTGGTCTCATCCCCGCTGTCCTGAGGGAAACTGAGGCAGGCGGGGAGCCGTGCAGGGCCAGGAGGCGCAAGCGGGGGGGGGCGTGGGAGGTCACAGGGGAGCGGAGGTTTCAGAGACAGGAAGGCGGCGCTCAGGCTCATGGGGGTGTCAGTCAGAGAGGAGGTTGCAACGGGGGGAGGGAGGGGGGATTTGCTAGGCGATACCTGAGGAGGGCAGAGCAGCACCGGAACCACCGGCTACGTGCAGCAGCCGCCATTGCCTGTGGACTGGGGCCGAGCGGCGGCGCATAGGAAGTGACGTCACGTCCGCCCCCATCGAAGGGCGGGGCTCCACCTCCTGGAGGCTTTCCTGGCTCTCGCCGGCGCGGGGAGGAGTCGGATACGGCCTGGGAGCGCGCGCCCCCCCCCCCCCTAGCTCCGCCTCCCTCTCTGGCTGCGAGTTCGAGGCTTGCCTCAGCCTTGCGCGCGCCCGGCTGTTAACCGTTTCTCGCAGGCCGGGTTCGAACGGGGGCACTCGGCCCGGCCCGCGTGTGGCAGCGGGCGCGCGTCGCTCCGCTGCAGCCCCGTGAGCGCCCTCGCGGGGCTGCCCTGGCCTCTGCTGTCAGCCCATTCTGCTTCGCTGCCCGGGGCTGGGATTGCAACGCCGGCCTCTGGCTGGGGCTAGCCGGCTCCGCCCGCGGGGGTCAGCCGCCGCTAACAACCCTCCTCGCTGCTCCCTTGGCCAAGGCATGATGGAAAGAGCCCCCAGGACCGACCCCCTGAAGGGCCTAGACCCGGGTCACTCAACATGCGGGCCACGAGCGGCCCACGCCCCGTTGCGACTCGCAGTGCAGCTTGGGTTTACATGGGGCTCAGTACTGGCCTGCAGGTGGGATCATTTGAACATGGGCTGCACTGGGAAGATGCTCCACAGCGGGTGTCCCACATGGGCTGAGCATTGAAAGAGACCAGCGGGCGGGAGGGCTGCAACAGACGGGTACAGGGTGTTGGTGTTTTTAGCCCCCAGGGAGGAGGTGCCTGGAATGCCGGAATAGTGATAGAAATGTAGCCGTGTTAGTCTGGGGTAGCTGAAACAAAATGCAGGACAATGTAGCACTTTAAAGACTAACAAGATGGTTTATTAGATGATGAGCTTTCGTGGGCCAGACCCACTTCCTCAGATCAAATAGTGGAAGAAAGTAGTCACAACCATATATACCAAAGGATACAATTAAAAAAATGAACAAATATGAAAAGGACAAATCACATTGCAGAACAGAAGGAGGATGGGGGGGGAGGGGAGGGGGAGGAAGGAAGGTAAGTGTCTGTGAATTGATGATATTAAAGGTAGGGAGAGTGGGATGTTTGTGAGTTAATGGTATTACAGGTGATAATTGGGGAAACTGTCTTGATAATGGGTGAGATAGTTCAAATTCTTGTTAAGTCCTTGTTGGCAAGTGTCGAATTTTAACATGAATGACAGTTCAGAGGATTCCCTTTCAAGTGCAGATGTAAAAGGTCTTTGTAGCAGAATGCAGGTGGCTAAGTCATTTAGAGAGTGTTCTTTCTGGTTAAAGTGGCAAGAAACTGTTTTCTCTTTGTGATCTTGTCTGATATCTGTTTTGTGGGCATTAATCCTTTGGCGAAGTGTCTGAGATGTTTGTCCAATGTACATAGCAGACGGACACTTTCGGCACATGATAGCATAGATTATATTTCTGGATGCTCAGGAATATGTGTTCTTGATCTTATAACTCACTTGGTTAGGTCCAATAATGGTATCAGCAGAATGAATATATATGGTTGTGACTACTTTCTTCCACTAGTTGATCTGAGGAAGTGGGTCTGGCCCACGAAAGCTCATCATCTAATAAACCATCTTGTTAGTCTTTAAAGTGCTACATTGTCCTGCATTTTGCTTCAACTACCCCAGACTAACACGGCTACATTTCTATCATCATATATACCAAAGGAATGCCAGGGCATTGTGTGAAAGAAACTGTTTGCATATATTTACATATATATTTGCATGTCTATGCAACCACACTTAAGTTGTGGTGCACTGCATGTGCTGTGAGAATCAGTGTGGCCCCTGCCATCCCTAGCTTCCAAAGTTGAATAGGTACGATCTAGACCATATTTCCCTAGTTTGCTTGTCAGACAGTCATGTGGAACTGTGTCAAAAGTTTTACTAAAAAAAAATCAAGTTATCTCACATGTACAGCTTCGCCACTAGACCAGTGTCCCAATCAAAAACAGAAAGGTTAGTTTGGCATGACTTGCTGGTGTTATATACATGCTGGCTTTTAACCTTATTAGCTTATAGGTGTTTACAAATTGATTAATAATTTGTTCCAGAATCTTTCCAGGTATTGAAATATCCAGCTTGTTTTTAATGAATATAGAAGGAAAAGAGGCATTAAGCTTTGCAGCCTTGTGGATATCATCATTATTTGCTCTTCGTTTCTGCTGAGTATAGGACCTATGCTTTACTTTGTCTTTCTTTTGTGCCTACTATTTATAGAGTCTCTTCTTTTATGTCTCTTGCTATATGTAATTAATTTGTGAGTTAGCAGTTCTGATTTTTGTCTGTACATGTTTGCACTGTTTATTTGAACTCAATGATTCGTGCATGTTTTCACTTTGTAGGATTCCTTTTTGATTTTTTTAAGTTGTTAAAAATACTTGCTGGAGTTGTATTAGACTCTTACTAGTTTGCCTAGCTTACCTTTGCATTTTGCCTTAATATTGGCTCATTGAGAAATAGTCATCTTATTTGGATTTTTTCTCTTATAGTTGTATTTGGTAATGGCTATTTGTGTTGTCTAGGGTTACGTCTACATTGCAAGTTTATTTCGGAAAACGCTATTCCGGAAGATATTTTCTGGAAAAGCTTATTTCGAAATAAAGCATCTGCACCACAGGGAAGCCTCAAAATTAGTCCGTGGCAAGCTCCCCTAATGTGGACGTGCTATCTTGATTTAGAGCCCCAGAAGGCACTGGGGAGGAATAACTTTAGAATGGCACTGGTGAGGAGCTATTTCAACATAGCAGCATTTTCCACACACATCCTCTTCTGAAAAAGCTTTTTTGGAAGAAGTGTTATTCTTCATGGAATAAGATTTACCAACATCGGAAAAAGCCCTCCATTATTTCGATTTTCTTTGAAATAATGCAGTTGCTGTGTGGATGCTAGTATTGTTTTTCTGGAATAACAGCAGTTATTCTTGAAAAACGGTGCAGTGTAGATGCACCATAGGCTGACCACTCGCTATTCTGGCAAATAGATCTTTTTTTTTTTTTTTTTTTTTTTTTTTTATTAAATGTCGTCAAACTGTATTGATACCATAAAAATGATTTGGTAGGAGCTGGTAGAAACAAGAAGCCATCATTCTTTCAAAAGGGAAATAATTTAGTCTTGCTCATCTGAGTAAAAGTATACATATATTTAAAGAGAATTTAGGGTTTGAAGTGGGTATCACAAATATGGATTCTTGTCCATACATTTAAAAAGTAGTGACAGGACCTGCAGGAAAATGTACTCCTAAATCAGAATTTTTCTGTATGACCACATGGTTTGTAGCAGGACTGTGGCCTAAGAAAGTAAGAATGCTCTACTAAAATGATGAGGATTATGTTTAAGTCTCTCTCCTTATATGTGACCATTCTGTGACTCTGTTTTTATGCAGTTCAGTAGACTATGCTTAGCATCTGATGCAGAGCCCCTTCCTGATTTTAATGGTCTTTGGCTCAGGCCCTTAGGCTGTGTCTACACTGGCGCAATCTTGCGCAAAAGCAGCTGCTCTTGCGCAAAAACTTGCTGCCTGTCTACGCTGGCCGCTTGTTCTTGCGCAAGTAAACTGACATTCTAATGTATGAAATCAGGGCTTCTTGCACCAGAACTCTGACGCTCCCGCTCAGGAATAAGCCCTTTTGCGCAACTGTTCTTGCGCAAGAGGCTATTGTAGACAGGCAACATGAATTTCTTGTGCAAGAAAGCCCTATGGTTAAAATGGCTATCAGAGCTTTCTTGCGCAAGAGAGCATCTACACTGGCATGGATGCTCTTGCGTAAAAGCATATCTCTTGTGCAAAAGCACATGCCAGTGTAGATGCTCTCTTCTGGAAGAGTTTTTGCACAAGCACTCTTCCGCAAAAGAGTACTTGCGCAAGAAGCTGCCAGTGTAGATGACGCTTTACTGTTTAATCTTACTTGTGCTTATTCATAGCTTCAGTACTCACATGCTCGAGTAAAGTGATCTTGAACTCTGTGCCACATAAAGACTTACCCGCTCAGGCCCTTAGTGTGAATATTTCTTGGTAATTTTTAATGGAGTTCTTTTTAATAACTGTGTTCATTTTCTTACATTATAGACACAGCTATACTCCTTGAGAATTTTTGCATTTTAAAACGCTCTACAAGGAGAAACTTTTCTTGTTCCTTTCTGACACTTGATCTATATTTTACCAACTCTCACACCTATAGATTTTAATGAGTCTGCTTTGCTACTTATAAAGTCAAGTGTCTACATTTGTTCATGGGAGTGAAGTGGCCAGTTGTTCAGAAATGAACAATTTGAATGATCTGAAATCAAAGACAAGAGCTAAATATTCTAAATTAGCTGGAGAAGCTTCTAACAATTGGCTTCTACAAGTTTTTTATGTTAAAATGGCCTGGTTTTTATTCAGTTATTATGTGCATCAACAGGTGCCACACTTATCACTGTTTTAGAAAGGTGTGGATAAATACATTCTGAGGGGAAATAATTCTTTGTTTTGTCATAAATATTCTAAATTATTGGGCACAACCTGCCAAGTGTCAGTGTATGACCAGAGATCCAGACTTCTATTTACATTATAAAAGACTGTGAAATAGATGTATGGTAGGAGTAATTTCTTTAATTCAAATGACATTTTCTTTTATTCACTTTAACTTTTCTAGCATTTTTGTACAGAAATACATTTTAAGTGGCATAAAAACAGGCTTGAATGAGCTAAAAGCAGATTTCTTTAGTATAATGTCAGCTCAATGGACTGCTCTGTGACACAAAACAAGAGAAATCAATTGCACAGGAGAATGCTGATCTTGCAAAGACTTATGAACTAAAGTTCATGCTAAAGTTAATGCCCTCTGAATAGTTTCAGACTCCCTTTGAAGTCAGTGGGGCTGTTCACAGTTTAAAAAATCTAAGCATTTGCAGGCCTGGGACCAAGACATTGATGTCAATAAAACAAACATCTTTGTTTTTTGTAACACTGGAATTAGAGTAAACTGTGTCCAGAAGAACCCCATGTAATTGCCCACATTTTATTTGTGATATTTTTAACCATTCTGTAGGCTTATTTTCAACATATAGTTTGTAGTTATTAACATGTTTGTTAGAAGAAGTTGGAGACATACCATGTAGACGATGAAAATTAAATGGTAGATTTTTTTCTTAAAATCATAAAATTATTTTAACAAACCTCCATTGACACTTGTCCTTTTTACATGTTTTATCTGATTAATAAAGGCATAAGAAAATAAAAGGATTTTGTGAAAGTGTACATTTTCAGCATGTTTGAGATTTAAGGTTTGATTACACTGATTTCAGTGGAGCAATGTTGTTTTAAAAGTTACCACTCTTTAGACTTACCACTGTTTTAAGATGAACAATTCTGACCTGTAGAAAGTCCTAGCAGGTCACTTTATTCCCCCTCTCCCAGAGCAAGTTAGTGACGTACAACATTTTTAGTGCTTTCTTATACAGCATGGTCCCAGTAAAACTATTGCCTTGTTGGGTTCAACTCCTCCAAATATGCTAGTATCATGTTCCAGCAGGAAAGGCTGGGAAACTTAACTCCACACTAGATTCTGTCAGATAAAAATATGGAAATAAAAAGAAAGGAGACATATCGATTATGCTGATTTGCGGAAAAGACAGGAAATAAGAGGATCAGAAATAAAAAGTATTTATCCTTTCATGTCCATAACCAGGCTGATTGAAGCAGACATGTCTGAACTTGATTCCTCAGAGGACAGCTCACACTCTAATGGTTCTACACCACTTCTGGGCTTTCTCCCTCCCTTCTATCCACCACTCTCAACAAAGTGTTATTCTCAAGAGAAGATTGATCATGGACAGAACTGCCAACAATTTTTCTGATGCAAGGGATAGGATTGATCCCAAAGATGAAGTTTGGAAGAGCCATTGGCGATCAGCAAGGTGTTTTTAATAATTTTTTTGTTTTACATAAGAAAATAAGATTATAGTTAGCCAATAATAAAACAAAGATTTGGAAGTTTCTGGTGCCAAAAAATTGATATTCTGTTTGTTGAGCAAATGCCAGCTGCAAGGTACTTTGGTAGTGACAGTTTCACATTCTGGTCTAGTCTGTGGCCAGAGGGGATATAGAGGAGCTGTCACTTAAGCACCAAAAAGTAAGTTGTCCAGCCAGCCAGCAGCAGTGCCCCGATCAGCACGGTGTAACTGAACAGCACGAAGGCCAGCAGCTCCTTCAGCACTTTTAGGAAGTGGACAGCAAAGGACTCCTGCATGGTTCTTCCAAGCACCCCAAGCCAGATGCGATTTTTGCAGTTGTCTCACGCTCCGCTCCCCACTAAAGTATCCTTTTCTGAAAAGAAGAGAAACAAAGGGGCAGGATGAGCCCTTCTGAACAAATTGGATGTAAAAGGGGAGCCTGCTAATTGCATGTAGAAAAATCTGGATTCAGGTAATTTATGGGGCGGTGTATAGACAAAGTCCATGAACACTGAGGTTTGTTAGAAGCTTTTTAATTGCCAGGGGAGTGTGTCAGGCAGAATAGTATTTGTGTATTTGGAAAGTCTTTTTCAGAGTTTCCAGGATGTGTAGTGCTGAAAGGGATTACAGGGTAGATCTCAAACCAGGTCAGGACTTGCAGGTGGTAGTAGAGTTGAGGGAGAACTAAGCAAGGTTAAAATATAGAGGGGTGGAGTAGGGCAGAGGCAGGCAGCCGAGGTTTCAGCCAGTACCTGGAATTATTCTCTTCTGTCAATTGATATTTGGCAGGCAAGCTTCGCATTTAGAGCATTTGCTGATGGCACATTAGTACCAACAAAATGCTCTATTGAAAGTGGTCAGTTCCTCCAGAGAAGCCACAGTAAATATTTAATGTTATAATTGCTTCTAATGGATAGGCAGAGAGCAAGCTTTTTGATTCAGATCAGGAGATGTGGGATTAAATCTGAAAGCTTCCTAACTTCTGTAAACATAACTTTTTTTTAAAAGGGGAAAGAATAAGATTTTTTTTAAACTTCTTTCCTCCCCAGTTAAATATATATGTATAATTGTTCATTTCCCAAGGAGTTGCCCAGTCCATGAATTTTGTGTAAAACCTTAACACATGCACAGTAGTTTTATGCTATTTAGGCTTTGAAGCTGAAAAGACAGATGTGTACCCCTGTCTTTAGATGCATATTTATTGCTTCATCAGAAAATTATCAAATCAAAAATATTTGTACTTTTGTATGCATGACCAAAAGGAAAATGAGATTAGGTTCAGAATAATGCTAACCTGAAAGGATTATTTTTCTTACAAACAGTATACTGTCAGTCAGAGCAAACTGAATTCCATTCTACCATTTAATAAAGGAATTGATTAATTAGAAACTCACAGTGAAATCTAAACAATTGCTTTAACTTTTCTTTGTATTAATGTTTTTTTTAACTCCACCTTGCTATGTTCAGGTATAGTAAAGTGTTACGGAAAATACTGCAATTTAAAAAAAATCTCTTCAATGTAGTTTTTCAGAGTACGGAAGTTACTTAATGTTTTACATGCGTTTCATTACAGAATAAAGCATATACTGACAAAGAGATAAATAACCTTCTTACCGTGGGATAGATGATTGTATTTACTTCTTAAAGTTTCAATCTGCTTTTATTCTGCAGCTTTCTCTTGAATTTCTGGCTTCTAAAAGGTTGGTGATGTAGTTTGATCCCCTTCTGGTCTGCTAATCCATAGAGTCAGGAGTAATGAGGTTGTATTTACAGCCTGCACCAGTACTAATGGACTAGGTGTGGTCAGAGACGAATTATTATATATGACATAGACCCTTTGCTTTCTCTGTGCTGACAGCACAATAGTAAAGAACAATCCAACGTTGGCACTTCTGATTTGAACAATATATTGTATATTTTAAAATGCGTGAAACGCTCTTACCCTGTTATGTCACCTAATACTGTGTTTTCTTCAATGCAACTTTTTTCTCGTTTTATTCCATCAGATAGTTTTCTGTATTTCTGGCTATTTTGTTGTGCATATTCTGCTTTTTGTATAGTTTTCTGTTCTTAACAGCCTTCTCACAGACAGACCATTAAAAGAGGAGGACGTTATTAGAGTGGAACTGGGGAAGCTCAAGATAAACATGACATGACAGGATGGATGCCTGTAGATTTTGTTAGGCTCTATTATCAAAAGGGATGGATGAAGGTAGGCTTACTTTTGCAATATCCCCAGTCCAGTTCTCTACATATTGCACTTCACTCATCCATACCACAGAATCTCTGTCCCAGAGAGAGAGAGAGAGAGACTGTTTTGTTTTTAAATAACAGAAAAAATGTGAAGATATCAGGCTAGTATCAGTGAATGGGTTACTAATAATCCTATTTAAAAGGCATGGGTTATTTGGCTTTTAAACAACAGACAAATGTATGCAGCATGGAGAAGCAAGAGCATCTACTGCAAATCAAATTTCTTATTTACAAAGACATTATGTGTCTAGCAAATGGCCTCTTAATTTAATCAAGATCTCTTGTTATCAAATTATTACCCCGTGGTCAGTGAGACCTTAGCTAGCAGGGAACATAAACAGGCTCAGGAAGCTTATTAAGTAGTAATTGCTCCTCTGGAGAATTGGTCAGCTCTGGGCCTTGTTTCTTGCATATTTCCAGGAAGAGAGCTAGTAATTGATGGTCTGTGTGGCCGTCAACCTAGCTGCTAGTTCTGATGTCCATTCAGAAATGATATGCTGACACACAGTGCTCTTTCTGGCCAAACGTGAAGTTTAATTTGATACCGAGGTTAACAGTATTTTCTTATGGAACAAATCCAGTTATTAACAACACAATACAAATGAAAAAGGTAAATAACCTACCATGTATTTTTAAACTATTTATGTTATTATCTTTTACATGTCATTTAGTCTGATTAGTAAAACCAGATTAGTCAGTTTCACTGTCATAGAATCATAGGACTGGAAGGGACCTCAAGAGGTCATCGAGTCCAGCCCCCCGCCCTCAAGGCAGGACCAAGCTCCGTCTACACCATCCCTGACAGATGTTTATCTAACCTGTTCTTAAATATCTCCAGAGAGGGAGATTCCACCACCTCCCTTGGCAATTTATTCCAATATTTGACCACCCTGACAGTTAGGAATTTTTTCCTAATGTCCAATCTAAACCTCCCCTGCTGCACTTTAAGCCCATTACTCCTTGTCCTGTCTTCAGAAACCAAGAGGAACAAATTTTCTCCTACCTCCTTGTGACACCCTTTTAGTTATTTGAAAACCGCTATCATGTCCCCCCTTAATCTTCTTTTTTCCAAACTAAACAAGCCCAGTTCATGAAGCCTGGCTTCATAGGTCATGTTCTCTAAACCTTTAATCATTCTTGTCTCTCTTCTCTGTACCCTTTCCAATTTCTCCACATCTTTCTTGAAATGTGGCACCCAGAACTGGACACAGTACTCCAGCTGAGGCCTAACTAGTGCAGAGTAGAGCGGCAGAATGACTTCACGAGTTTTGCTTACAACAAACCTGTTGATACAACCTAGAATCATATTTGCTTTTTTTGCAACAGCATCACACTGTTGACTCATATTCAACTTGTGGTCCACTATGACCCCTAGATCTCTTTCCGCCATGCTCCTGCCTAGACAGTCGCTTCCCATCTTGTATGTATGGAACTGATTGTTCCTTCCTAAGTGGAGCACTTTGCATTTCTCTTTATTAAACCTCATCCTGTTTACCTCTGACCATTTATCTAACTTGCTAAGGTCATTTTGAATTATGTCCCTATCCTCCAAAGAAGTTGCAACCCCACCCAGTTTGGTATCATCTGCAAACTTAATAAGCATACTCTCTATCCCAATATCTACATCATTGATGAAGATATTGAACAGTACGGGTCCCAAAACAGACCCTTGAGGAACTCCACTTGTTATCCCTTTCCAGCACGATTTAGAACCGTTAACAACAACTCTCTGACTATGGTTATCCAGCCAATTATGCACCCACCTTATCGTGGCCCTATCTAAGTTATATTTGCCTAGTTTATCAATAAGAATATCATGCGAGACCGTATCAAATGCCTTACTAAAGTCTAGGTATATGACATCCACCGCTTCTCCCTTATCCACAAGGCTCGTTATCTTATCAAAGAAAGCTATCAGATTAGTTTGGCATGACTTGTTCTTCACAAACCCATGCTGGCTATTCCCTATCACTTTATTACCTTCCAAGTGTTTGCATATGATTTCCTTAATTACCTGCTCCATTATCTTCCCTGGGACAGACGTTAAACTGACCGGTCTGTAGTTTCCGGGGTTGTTCTTATTCCCCTTTTTATAGATGGGCACAATATTTGCCCTTTTCCATTCTTCTGGAATCTCCCCTGTCTGCCATGATTTTTCAAAAATCATAGCTAAAGGCTCAGATACCTCCTCTATCAGCTCCTTGAGTATCCTGGGATGCATTTCATCAGGACCTGGTGACTTGCTGACATCTAACTTTCCTAAGTGATTTTTAACTTGTTCTTTGTGTATTACATAATACAATATTACAGAAAATATACAATATTACAGAAAAAATGTAAATCTAAATTACAGAAATATAATTATGAAAGTGCTGTTGATTTGTTTTTTAAAAATTCTCATTGTCATTGCCAGTCTATTTGAACACTGTAAACATGTTTCTCTATGGCTGAAAGTATAAGCCAAAAAACTCAGCAATGGCACTATATATAATTCTTTATTATTTGATTTTCAAAGGTCTTGAGAACTGATTCCAGTACTTGTGGAAATCAACCCATTATTTGGTAATTATTTGGTAAAAAGTAAGTTAATATCACAGCTGCTTTATTATGAGGGAGCTCAGTCATACGTGAGGTAAGAGCAATCAGGTGATAAGTTTCCTGATAATTTTTTTACGTTCTTCTAAAAATCAAATGTTCCTTTACATAAAGTATTCACCAAAGAAATAACATTGTTAAATAAGAGTGCATGACTATAATAAGTAGAAATCTACATAATGGCTTAAAAAGTTTCACACTGAATAAACTCTTCTATTTCTGTGCAAAGAATATAACTATAAAAGGGAGGATTTTGTTAAATATTAAGGTCTGTTTCACAAATGGTCACACTTTATAATGTAACGGAATAAAGAATGCTCATATAGAAACACTAGGTTTGAGACTAGACCACAATTTAACAAAAAATTGAGAAAATTTAAAGGATTAACAAGACTGTAACTATGAGGTGTAAGACAGGTATGTGCCCCAAGGAAAGTGAATTCTAAAGCAGGAGACAATTGCTAAGGTAAGTTTCTTCTGAAGATGTCTCCTGATTTTTGTTCATTTTAATAGTTAGGAATTTTCTGAAGAGTTAAGTGATGTTGATTTTAATATTCATTTTACCATCCCTCACCTCCAGAGGGAGAAAGGAAAAAGTGTTCCGCTGTTTCACTGGACTACATTTTGTCAGTGACCTGCTAAGTGCCATGTCTAGGGGCACATCTACACTACAAGATAAGGTCAACTCTAACATAGCTGATATCTGGGCACCCAATTTTGAGAAGACGAAACGTTTGTGTCTTCACTATGGACAAGAATCAAATGTCTGAAATAGTGCATCCACATTACAAAGTTTACTGCTAGAGAGGGATGCACTGTGGATTGGTTGGCAGTCTGGACTGTGATTCCAGTGTCTGTTGGATCCAAAACTTGGCAACAGGTGGTTAGAGGGGCTCATGTTGCTTGCATTCCATAAAGCACTCCTCCAGTCTTTCCCCCTTGTGCGAGATAAAGGAGATGCAGTGTAATTTCACCTTTTGGTGCTCTGGTTGCCCACATGGACACCAGAGCACTGTGATCATACAGTCCAGGATACTGGAAAGCATTGTCATGCTCATGGATGTCATGGTGTGCTTCATGGCACTATCCTATGAGAACCTACGCGTATTGCTCCATCAGGAAGAGGACAATGATGAAGCTCGATGTGGCACAGAGGCCCTGCTCAGGCAAGCCCTGGCACTTATGCTAGTGCAGCCAGCAGTCAATCCTTTGGACACAGTGCAATTCTGGTTCTGGCAGTGGGAGATGAGCTTAGACTGGTGGGACTGCATCATGATGTAGAGATGGGATGATCAGCAATGGCTGCAGAATGTCTGCATGTGCAAGGCCATGTTCCTGGAACTCTGTGAATGGCTTGCCCCTGCCCTGAGGTGCCAGGATACCCATATGACCATGCAGAAGTGCATGGCAGTTGCTGTGTGGAAGCTGGCCATGCCAGAAAACTACCTTTCAGTCAGGAATGAGTTTGGGGTGGGGAAATCTACAGTCAGAGCTATTATCATACAAGTAGCCATGGCCATCAGTAACATCATGACTTGGGAATGTGGACACCCTAAGGCGGGTGGGGGCTTTGCCACCATTGGTTTCCCTAACTGTGGGGAGAGGTCCTTGATCAGTTCCCAACTGCCAGCCTGCAGACCATTGCCAGTCTGCAAATAGCTGGCTTGCTGGGTTGTTGTGGCTCTGGGGTCAAGGGAACACCACCCAGCCAATGTTCCCTCTGAGGCCTGCCCACCTCCTCAAGAAAGCCACTCAGTGGCTGGCGGGTGGCTGCCATGCCACAGGAGCAGCAGAGCAGCCACCATGTGGCACTGGCCATACCCTCAGCCTTTCCTCAGGGCTGGAGCTATGGGCCACATGGTGTGCAGTGGCTGCTCTGGCTGGAGACATGTGCCAGGTGGCCTGCAGCTGCTCCAGCAGCCCCAGCCTGGATGAGAGTAGGAACTGTGTCACAGGTGGCCTGCAGCTGCTTTGGTGGCTAGAGCCAGACCCGCATAGCTGGAACTGAATGGGACTGACACTGGGGGGGGTCCTGGTGGGGGGGAGGTCTATAAGGGGCGGAGAGGAGCTGGTGGAACTGAAGCCAGCTGTTCGCAGCGGCTCTGGGGACCAGGACTTTTGGCAGGCCAGTAACATTTATTTGAATAATGAATATGCAAGTAAACTGTTACTGGTCCGCCAAAAGTTTGTGAATAGGAACTTGGTCTGTGGTGTGAAAAGGGCAGTGGTTTCTAACCTTAGTTGGAACACACATCCCCATCCTGGCACCTGACCACTATGCCTTGGAGTACATCAACTGCAAGGGTTACTTCTCCATGGTGATGTAGGTACTCATGGATCACAAGGGCCATTTTACTGACATCAAAGTGGGATAATCAGGAAAGGTGTATGATGCATGCATCTTTAGGAACTCCTGCCTCTTCTGAAAGATGCACACTGGCATTATTTTCCAGACTGCAACATCAGAGTAGAAAAAGTTGACAGGGCAATAGTGATTCTTGGTGTCCCAGCCTACTCCTTGTTCCTCTGGCTCGTGAAACCCTATGTGGGCAGCCTGGATCCCAAGCAAGAAGGATTTCAACAACAGGCTAAGCAGGTGCAGAATGGTGGTGGAATGCAGTCGCCTCTTGGGGAACAATACTAATAGATTCTCCTCCTCCTTCCAGGTTGCCATGCGATTTATCAGTCTTCTCCAAATCATGACGAGTGGGACCAGTGCTTTACTGAATGTGGCCATAAACCTGGCCTTATGCTGCACTGCTTTGTGGCTCAATGACACCCAACCACGTACTGGTGGATTGGCATGGGAAGGTGTCTTACTGTGGAAAACAGCATATGACTGGCCTCCCCAAAAACCTTGTGAGAAGGATCAAAGAGTTTCTATTTGAAAGCTTCATGGAGCCATGCAGACACATGAACAAGCTGTTTGTGCCTTGCACATTGTGTTGGTCGAGAGAGAAAGAGAGTGCCGTTGCTTATACCTCCTTGCCTGAACTTGCTTGTAGTTAGACAAAGTTTGTGAACTCACTAGAAGTGCCCCTCTGGGGTTGTCAATGGCCTGGGAGGATGGGACTGGCTCCAGAGTCATGACCAGCTCCAGGCTCTTGAGCATCATTGGCTGGCTAGTCTCCTCCTACTATTGCCCCTCCATCAGCCTGCTCTCCTGCAGGCTGATGCCATGCATATCTTGTCCTAACAACCACACTGTGGGAGCTGGCCAGATCCCCCACCCTCTCCCCCCTGAATGTCAGCCTGCTGCTCATAATAGTGGCATCTATAAGGTTCACTCCCAGAGCATCCAATCTCTGCCACCTAGTGATATGACTGGTACAACTCCTTAATTTTTACTCTGCACTGCTGGGCATCCCTGGCATATCCTTTTGCCCTGAGGCAGCTTGTGCTCCTGCTGTGGAACTTGGTACTCTTCTTGCTGGTTCTGAGCTTTTGGAGGATGGATTCATTGCCCCACTCCTCGACAAGGTCCAGGATGTCTTGCATATCCAGGCAGGTGTTCTTCTTCATCCCTGGGAAGTGATGGTTGTGGGAACAGAAGTACTCGCAGCTGGCGGAGTGTCCAACAGAATGTTGGAATTCATCTCATTTGCCCTGATGTGCTGCTTGCTGGCAAGGCTGACCACATAGGACAGGCCATTCTACTGTTCCCCAGGGCTTTTTGAGCTTGATGGAAAAGCAGTAGCATCAGGAGTGGCCAGAGTGGACAGCTGTGGGAAATTTCAATAGCACTGAATTTCTGGTAGTGCTGTGCCTACACTAGCATCACTTTGACCATGCAGGCCAGGGACTAGCATTACTCCTGGGCTACGTCTAGACTGGCATGATTTTCCACAAATGCTTTTAACAGAAAAGACAAAATCTGAGCTGTCTACACTGGCCCTTTTGCGCAAAAGGACTTTTGCCCGAACGGGAGCAGCATAGTATTTCCGCAAGAAGCACTGATTTCAGACAGTAGGAAGTCAGTGTTCTTGCGGAAATTCAAGCAGCCAGTGTAGCTGCTTTTGCGGAAAAACTTGCCAGCCCTGGTGAAAAGCAAGAGTACAGAAATCTATGTCAGTGGCCACTCAGGGCAGCACAACAGGCTTGCTAATGTGGATGCATCACTTGGAAATTCGACTATATGGGATTAGGGTTGATGTAAAATCCTATTGTACACCCAATCTAACAGAACTCAGAGGCAGGTACTTAATTTTAAGCACATAATAGCACTGAAATCAGAGACTAGAATATCTTTTGCTGGGTCAAGCAAATGTGCTCAGCAGCCTATGGGAATGAGCCTGATGGAAACTGCTGCTGGCTAGCCCCAAAATTTGCCCCCCAAGCTATTAGATTGCTCCAAACCTGAATTAATTTCTATTTTGATTTCCACTATATTTCTAGTTAAAGCAGCAGCAACCTGTAGTTAGGTATGAAGGGTATAATGGCAAGCTTGAACTTGATGTTCAGCTGCTTTAGTACTACAGGCAGTCCCCGGGTTAGGTACAAGATAGGGACTGTTGGTTTGTTCTTAAGTTGAATCTGTATGTAAGTCGGAACTGGTGTCAGCCACTGCTGAAACTGATCAGTTTCAACCAGGGCTGAATCTGGATGCCAGTTCTGACTTACATACAGATTCAACTTAAGAAACCCAGGCGTCCCCAAGTCAGCTGCTGCTGAAACTGATCAGCGGCTGATTCCAGGAAGCCTGGGGCAGAGCAACTCTGCCTCGGGCTTCCTGTAGTCAGCGCTGGTCAGTTTCAGCAGCGGCTGACTTGGGGACGCCTGGGGCAGAGCAGCTGGGATGCTGCTGGGTTGCTCCAGCAGCGGCTGAATCAGGATGCCTGGGGCAGAGCAGCTGGGGTGCTGCCGGATTGGTCCGGAGCGGCGCTGCGGGACCAACCCGGCAGCCCCCAGTTGCTCTACCCCAGGGGTAGGCAAGAAAAGCCTGGTCTGCTGGGGGGGGCACTAGCTGCACCCCCCCCACCCAGCAGACCAAGGGGACAGGAGCAAAGCCGCGGAGCACGCCCACAGCGGGACAGCCCAAGCGTGCCTGGGCTGTCCCCTTGCAGGCGTGCTCAGCAGCTTTGCTCTCCGTCTCCCTGTCTGCAGGGAGATGGGGAGCAAAGCCTTGGAGCACGCGCGCCCAGGCTGTCCCGCTGCGGGCGTGCTCCGCGGCTTTGCTCCTGTCCCTCTGGTCTGCTGGGGGGGTCCAGCAGACCAGGGGGACAGGAGCAAAGCCGCCCAGGTGGCGGGAGTCCCGCTGCCTGGGCGGCTTTGCTCTGGGGCAAACGAGCAAAGCCAACCAGGCAGCGGGACTCCCGCCGCCTGGGCGGCTTTGCTCGGGTGTCCCTGGTCTGCTGGGGGGGTCCAGTGGCTTTGCTGGACCCTCCCCCCCCAGCAGACCAGGGAGACCGGGAGAAGCTTTTCTCGCCCCGGAGGACACGGGTGGGGACCTGCCTCCCGTGAGCTCCGGGGCGAGAAAAGTCCCGTTCGTAAGTGCGGATCTGACATAAGTCGGATCCGCGTAAGTCGGGGACTGCCTGTACTGGAATACAGCTTACTCTGCATTTGTGGAAGTTAGGTGACTGACAGAAGAATTAATCCTGCGGGTTCAAAATCAGGGGCATCAAGCAGCCACGGAGGCTTGAAAGTGGAGTTGATGACACTCAGCAGCTCTTAAGTAGGATGCCTAGTACAAGGATTCTAAAGGAACTTTAGTTTCTCAGAGTCTTATTATTTCTCTTTAGAAGATAACAAGGGAAGCTGAATAGTTAAGTGCTATCATCTAACCGTTGCTGTTAATTCTTTGAGCTGATCTATAACCTATAGTGCACAGTATTGCATACAACTGAGTTGTTTTGCGTTTTTAATTTTCCTTGTTTACTGCTATCACTTGCTAGAACCTTCCAGCAACCCATCACTATTTATTGACTATACAGCTTCCTAGTTCACAGAGCCAGTATAATGGCTACTTCAAAGCACACAACAGCAATTTATACACAGCAGATGTGGTAGCTTACAGTATCTAATAGTGCTATTTCTGGAACATTATGTGTAAAGGCACATTAAATGGAGACTATATTTTTGATGAGCTCTTGAGATTTGAAGTAGGTAAGTAATTTCTGCCCCTGGAGTTTTCCTTGTGTTTTTATTAGTAGTTTACAAATACAACTATTTAATCCTTGCCACAGATAGAAAGAAATTCAATGTGCAAACTACTGGGCTACGTCTACACTGGCACCCTTTTCCGGAAATGCTTAAAACGGAACAGTTTTCCATTATAAGTATTTCTGGAAAAGCGCGTCTACATGGGCAGGATGCTTTTCCGGAAAAGCACTTTTTCCAGAAAAGCATCCGTGCCAATGTAGACGCGCTTTTCCACAAAAAAGCCCCGATCGTCATTTTCGCGATCCGAAATTTTTGCGAAAAAGAAATCTGTGCTGTCTACACTGGCCCTTTTCCGAAACTTTTGCCCAAACGGGAGCAGCATAGTTTTTCCGGAAAAACAATGACGATTTTACATTAGATCATCATTGCTTTTCTGGAAAAGCAAGCGACCAGTGTAGACAGCTCACAGCTTATTCTGGAAAGCGGCTGCTTTTCCAGAATAAGTGGCCCAGTGTAGACACAGCCCTGCTGTAATAGCTGGGCCAAGGGACTGATGTCATAGAAAAAAGATACTTGAAAATATCACTCACTCTAAAGGTAGTCAGATAGTAAATGAGTTTGTGGTAGGGCAGTGGAAATAGTTACCCCCAAGAAGGAGCTAGGGCAGGGTTGGACAATAATTTTTTATTGGAGTTGGTAAGTGATCAAGGGCCACTCTTTTCTATGGAGAGGATGCTGGGTCTGGGATGGAAGTTGGGTACAGACAGGAGTTCAGGGTAGGTACTGGGGTGCAGGAGAGGTTATGGGGGGGTCTGAGAGGGAGACAGCAGTGGGGAGGTGTGACAGATTCACACTGTCATACTGCATCTCATATACTTTACAGTGATATTATAATGATAATGTATTTTATCTAAGATAAATAATATGAAGTGTCATTGGAGAGGTTATGATTACCCTCTTGTTACATATATGTATAATTTTTGTAGCTGATGTTAAGAATATTTATTAATGTCTGTATGTCAGATGTAGTTGGTACTTAGGGAACACCCACTAGACAAGATTCTTTCAGCCTAGATAGTGGGCAGACATATGATGAAACAACATTACTCTTGCCCTCATATTGGGATGTATTTTTTCCACAGACCAGTATGGGAACCTACATGAAGTCCTGCTATATGTACAATATATATGGAGGGGAGTGAAATCATCTGGAATTCTTCACTGACTCCCCACCCAAGAAAACTCCTAGAAACACCCATGAAACAAAGACTAAAATGGGAGAGATGCTAGACCCATGCTATGGGGATTTTCAGCCTGTGAATGGAACACCGAGCAATTCAAAGCTGTATCCAAGTACAGCTTGCCCCTTAGTAATAGCAATGTAGCCGTGTTAGTGTGGTGTAGCTGAAGCAAAATGCAGGACTATGTAGCACTTTAAAGACTAACAAGATGGTTTATTAGATTATGAGCTTTTGTGGGCCAGACCCACTTCCTCAGATCAAATAATGGAAGAAAATAGTCACAACCATATATACCAAAGGATACAATTAAAAAAAATGAACACATATGAAAAGGACTAATCACATTTCAGAACAGAAGGGGGATGTGGGGGAGGGGGGGAAGGAAGGTAAGTGTCTGTGAGTTAATGATATTAGAGGTGGGGAAAGGTAGATGTCTGTGAGCTAATGGTATTAGAGGTGATAATTGGGGACGCTATCTTGGTAATGGGTAAGGTAGTTGGGGTCTTTGTTCAATCCCCCCCAGAGAGTGTCGAATTTTAACATGAATGACAGTTCAGAGGATTCCCTTTTAAGTGCAGATGTAAAAGGTCTTTGTAGCAGAATGCAGGTGGTTAAGTCATTGAGACAGTGTCCTTTCTGGCTGAAATGGCAAGAAACTGTTTTTTCTTTGTGATCCTGTCTGATATCTGTTTTGTGGGCATTAATCCTTTGGCAAAGTGTCTGAGACATTTGTCCAATGTACATAGCAGACGGACACTTTTGGCACATGATAGCATAAATTATATTTCTGGATGCGTAGGAATGTGTGTTCTTGATCTTAAACTCACTTGGTTAGGTCCAATAATGGTATCAGCAGAATGAATATGTGGACAAAGCTGGCAACGGGGTTTGTTGCAAGAGAAGGTACCAGGGTTGGTATTAGTGTGGTATGTCCTGTGGTTGTTAGTAAGAATCATCTTGAGCTTGCCCCTTAGAATCTTCTGTTCATATGCTACTGTAACAATATGGCTTTTCTGTAGCCATGTTGGAAGGCCTGTGCTAAGCCTGAACCAAAGCCGCCTTCTGTAGCCAGATTGAAGAATTACATACTCACATTCCATCTATTTTGTATTAAAAAGTGTCACACCAAGCTATGAGGAAGGGACGTTGCCCTGATAGCTCCTCCACTGTCACCAGCCAAAGGAACAAATCTCAGGATGGGTAAAGAAAACTTAAATAACACCATTCTGTCTGGCAAGAAACTACTGCTTATCAATAGAGAATGTTGTGGAATTCTCATTCTATGATCATTGTCATTACACTTTCCTATTGTTTGTGTGTGATCTCTGTCTGATTTGTAACTGTTTGTCAGTTGTATAATTAATTTTGCTAGGTGTAAATAAATTAAGGTGATGGGGTATGATTGGTTAGGTAATTGTGCTGATTGATTAGTAAAATTATTGGTTACGGTATAGCTAAGCAAGACTCAGGTTTCATTATATAAACTGGGATCCAAGAAGGAGATCAAGAAGAACTACTCACATCCAAGACCCCACTTAAGATAAGAGCTCCCAGGACTCTTCCGCACAACCGAGATGTGCAGCAGCTAAAATCCAGAGAGACTGACCTTGCCTGGCCAACAGGGGAAGTCTGCCTGCCTTTATCAGGATTGGTGAGCATGACACTGTGGGCTTAGCATGTGTATTCTGCTTGTTTGGGAATTGTCAATAAATAGAGGATAAGGATATTACTGTGTGAGGCTCTTTCAGTGGCTAAAGATCCTGCAAAATCCACAGGAAAATGGACCCTGAACCTTAAGAATTGGGTAAGGGTGGGTGTGTAAATTAATAAGGTTGCACCTTGAGCCCTAGGAACTGGGCAAAGGTGTGTGTCCCTACATTGTAGAAGGGTTAGAGAAATTTGTGCAGGTAAGACTACAAGCAGGCTACAAATTCTTCACCCTATTTAGTGTATTGTTTACAGTGTACTTTCATTATTGCAATTGCTTTGATCTATTTGTTATCCTTTAAAAACCTATATTTTGTAGTTAAACTTATTTGCTAATCAAATCAGTATGGGGGAATCATAAGTCAGGGGCCAAAGGCTATTGCATATTCCTTTCTACATAGAGGGAGAAGGGTACACTTTATGATCTTATGCTGTTCAGCTCCCTCTGTAGCACAAGCTGGTATAATTTAAGTTTACATTTCAGAGGAGGTGAGAGCATGAGTTGGGCGTAACTATCCCATGGAGAGGATGATCACTAATGCTGCTTGTAACTGCAGCTGGGTACATTCCTACTTGTGTGTTTCTGGTGAAAGTACATGCTGGGAAGCTCTGTACTTTGCCACAACAAACCAGCATGAAAGGGAGTCCCTGATGGTGAGGCAGCAGACTCCCTAGTATCCATCACAGATGCTTTTTAACCAAAGCAAATGTAGGGCGGTGGTAGGAGCAAAGGAAAGGTGTGAGTAGGAATACTAGAATTATAGTAAGGAAGGGAGAACTAAAGACACCAGGAAAAACTTTTGGCATAGATCAATTAAGATTATAGGACACCCTTTGTTACAGTGAAGATTCACTGAGCTCTGGCAATTTAAGAGACACTAGAAAAAAATTGTCAGAGGAACAGAAAGGAGCAAGTGTTATGCTGACTGGTGAGTTCTATGACTTTATATTTCAAACAACAGAGTTCTGATACTGATTTTTATTTCCTCATATTCCTTTATCGCGCTGAGTCATTCTATTAGAAAGTTCTGTATGTAGCAGAAATAGAGAGCAAAATATATAGCTATTGAGTGCACTGATGCAGATGTAATTTCCTGTTCTCAATGAACAGGCAATGGTGGAGGTCCCTGAACACCAACATGCAGACTGAAGAATTTAAGTGGATTTTTCCATAGCTTCTAAAAAGGTGGGGGCTCCAGTTTTTCCATTAAGGATTTGATCCAGCTTGTGCCATTGATTAGTTTAGTGGTGGCAATGATATACTCTGTGCCACCATCTTCCATCTGAGAAAGAAACCTCAGTGCAGCAATTTCAGCATACGTCACGCCTCCCAGAAAGAACACCAAGGTGAGTCTGTTTTCTCCCTGTTGACCTAAAACATTTAGAGAGAGAGTTACAAACTGGTACAGAAACAATTTTATTCTGAAATCAATCTAGGGCCAAAACTCAAGCATGTATTTAGTCAAATTATAAAAAGGATGGGAAGCCTCTGCCAGTGACCTTGAGCAAGTCACTGCCTCCAGGCCTTAGAATTTTTACAAAGGAGATATCCCCATTTTACAGTAGGAAAACTATGAGATTTACTGATAATTCCTAGCTCTTCTGTAGCATTATATCTATACCATAAGGCAATGATCAAATTAGGTTAATTGTACTGAAGTTATGAAGATAATATATCTAGAATTATTAATCAAATGAACTGAAGAGGTATGCTGTTAGTCACACCAAGCTCTATAAATGAATTTAAGAAAAGAAGAGTCCCAGACTAATTAAGTTATTCCAAAGACGCTTACGCTTTTTTTGAAGACCAGTAGGTATCTGCTGCCTTTCTTCAAAGTGGGGTCCTGGGAGCATCTTTAAAACTTCCTCTATGCTACGCCACCCTGGGCGAGCAAGCAGCTGTGCCAGACGCACACTTAATGGAGCATAGCCACTGTACACATACGAAATATCATTTGGATTCTATATAAGGAGAGGGAAATGAGCAGCAGTGGAGTATTCTACTGAAAAGTGAAACTTCAGCATATTTAAATTATGCAATGTTCAAGCTATCCTCTGCCCCAAGTCTGTGCCCTATCAATAGACAGGCCAGTAGGAGGATGAAGTATTCAGTTTACCTGTTCATTGACATCATCCATCCACAAGCGCAGGGTTTTCCTGATTGTTGGGTAGTTGTTTCTACTGCTTGTCTGAAGTTTTAAGAGTCCAGCCTTTTCCAAATTGTTTAATGTCAATATATGTTCATAGCCATAAGTCTATAACATGAAGATTTTGCCTTTAATGTAGTACACCGTCATATTTATGCATCAAGAGCAAGTACACAGAAAAGAAAAAGATTTTCAACATGAACAGAATAACTTGCTGAAGTCACAATCAAGGTTAGCAAGAAGGCAAATATTTTAAATCTATATTTTAAACAAACAATTTTAAAATATTTTCATTTAAACATTAATTTTAAAGACAGCTTTTACTTCATTAAGAAAACTCATAAGAGAATAAATGTGTAGAGTTAAAATGCACATTTACAAATGTCTTTCTGAAGTATGCAAAAGAGTATGACAGTGAGCCAAAATAATAAAAAATATATGCAAACCTTAAATATATTTCACATTTTGTTAAAATAAAAAAAAATTAAAAAACCAGTATTATAATGTAAATATAGCCTGACCTGGAGAATCTCTCTTTTATAATGGTCCAGCACCTTCTGCTTGAGTCCACTGTTACACACGGATTGTAGGCAAACCAGCCTTAATATCTTGATCAGTGGATGTTTTTGAGCAATGCAATCTTCAGTGTAATTGTTGATCTATAAAGAAACAGACATCCCAGCTGTCAACCAAAATATAGTTTAGGATTTTAATATTAGCAGAAAAGAAAAGCTCTGCTTTTGCTTTTCCATTATAGGCAAAAACAATGTTTCAGAAAATGCTTTTACCTCCTTGTCCATCACTATGGGAAGAGTAAGCAGCTTCAGTATTTTTGAAATAGCACTGTGGCATTGGGGATTCCAATTAACACTCTGCCAATTGGAGTGACTCAACAATTGAAATGGAGGATCATATTTGTTACTCTGGAAGAGGTTTACAAACACTCGCCCTTGATTTTTCTCTCACCTCCATATTATAATAGCATCATACAAGTCAAAGCACTGAAACTCAGTCAGTTGCCTGTCTTGCAAAACATGCAAGAAACCAGAGTAATGTAATGGTGACTCAAGTCTCCCCATGTTGGATAGAAAATGCAGTACAGCAACTCTATTGCCCCTTAATGATAGAAGGCAGACAGGAGGCTATGGACCATGTTTAATTAAAGTGAACAAAGCTGTGGCTTTATGTTTGGCAACAAACCATACTGTGGAGGGAGGAGGAGATAGGCTCCCAGGAGTTGTAAGAACTTCCTCTTACTCAGCTCCCATAAGGGATATTTTCCTCCTAATCCTTTCCCAAACCAATTTATCTGAGTAGTGTACCCTTTCCATAGCAAATCCCTGCAATGGACATTGGCTACAAGTTTTATATACAAGTTGTAATATGGCAACCTTCTATTTCACCCCGTCACATACTCAGCTAAGCGGAGTAGAAGGTGACAAAATCCACCCTGCTTTGGTCAATCCAGCCCTGAGAGAAAAATTCTTTCCCAGCCCTCCAAGGAAAAGATGCATCTAGAATATCAGCCTGTGTGTACAAGGCAAACATGGTCTTATTCAAAATATCAAGTGTAGGTGGGTGAGAACATCCACCCAGATCTTCATTAAGAGGCCCTATTAATGGCTCTGTGGGATAAAAATACTTCTTCCAGACAGCAGGAAAAGCAGCGCAGTAATCTTGTCCTGACTGCAACTGGATCCTGCCCTTCCTATCTATCTCTGAAAGCTTTCCCTTTTTTCAGTCCTTTTGCAAAGGAGCCCATAGAGGGGCAAAGCCCTTTTTTCTTGCAGATTCAGACACTCATATAAAAAAAAGCTTACTAAAGTGAAATGCACCACTTGGAAAGAGTGTTTCCAAAATGCACAAGGAACATACTGAAAGTTTTCCATACCAGCATCAAACCAGTCACCAACTGTCTAGGCTTCTCTTTATTACTCTCCCGCACACACATCCCTCCCATCTTTTTTAGGAGTATTTTAGACTACTTATAACAAGATAAAAATCACAAACAAGCAAGATACCTATTCTCCACTCACCTTGTCAGTGTCTATTCCTGACATGAACTCTTGTTCTACTGTTAAATTATCAAAGAAATCTTCTGACGCTAAAAAAAAATGCAATAATTTAGTGAGTCAGTACTTAAGAGTTAGTTTATTCACGTTAAATGGTTTCAGCAGTTGCCCAGATGTAAATAAGGCCAGTATTTTGCTCCTGGTATCAGAATTTATGATGAAATCAGCAAAGTTACATCTTTGGCTGCAAGCCATATCATAAGATCAACTGTACGTGGAACATTGAAAAGGATACTTACTAGTAATATCTTTGATTAGCTCTGCAATCGAGGTATGGTTTGCTAGAGAACTTCTAGCTGCTTGCATATGTGGCAGTTGAGAAACAAATTGCTTGATCTCCCCAACAGTTTTAGCATGGTGCCTTTCCTAAAAACCCAGCAATTACAATAATCAACATCTGTTAAATCATTTCATTAAAAGGTGTATTTTTAGTTGTATACTCTGTTCATTGCTTTAAGTAGTGAGCTTCATTATACCATCCTGTCATTTTGCAACACAGATCAGATACCTTCAGTAACTTCTGATCTTTTAGACAGAGCAATTTCAAAAAACATGTTTCCAAGAACAGCACTGTTGCTTTATTAGTTAATAAAGCTGAGGTGTTACTGCACCATGAGAAAACCAAACTTGGCATGATCTCTTATTTTAGCGGACAGGCTGCTAATCATGTTTCTTGATGCCATTACATTAAAATAGCCCAACATCTTGTACTCCTATTGATATTCTTGCATAGAAGGCACAAAGTGCTTAATGAACATTTGTGAAGTAAGCATCATATGTCCACTGAGGTTGAGAAGTATTACAATCCCTATTTCACAGACAGGGAGACTGAGACCCACAGAAATGAAGTTTTATCTCCTTCGGTAGACAAGAGGAATGGCTGCTGATCCTCCATACAAATACATCTTAGTGGTATGATGAGATACTTAAGATCTTGACTCACTGGAGTTGTGATGCAGTCACTCTGACCTATTTAAAGAGCATAAACACTACAGATGCGCCATTAAATTCCTAGGATAAGGTAACATGCAGTAGATGTAAAGCAAAGAGGCAAAGGAGGAGCTCACAATTCCTCAAATGAAAGCTGTCAGAGAAGTATGAAGTGTTAGGTGCACCCTGAGGAAGGGGAATGGAGACAGCATTTTCCCACTCACCAAAACTCAAGCGTTGCCTATTTTGAAATAACTTTTAAAGCAGGGATGTTAAATTTAGTTTAATCAACTAGTTGATGGAATTTCCATTGACTATTTGATTAGTCGATATGCTGGGGAGCCACAGCAGGGTTAGCTAACTGGGAGCTAACCCCGCTGAAGCTCTGCCTTTCAAATGTATTCAGAGCTGGCAGGCTTTTGATACGTTTAAAAGGCTGAAGCACAGCATGGGGAACCCAGTGTGAGCTGGGACAGCTGATTCCCAGCTCGCGCTGCGTCCCCACTGCTTATCCCTGGCTTGCGCCCAGTCCCCCTAACCCTCTGCCTCCCCTGCCCCTGGCAGAGATGGTGCTGGGGGAACCAGCTTTTGAGATGGCTCCCCCCAGCAACAGCTCCTGCTCCCCCTCTTGCTGCCTCTAATAGAGAAAGCAAAAGAGGTGGGGAAGAAGTGACTAGTCGACTATCTGATAAGTATAAGTTGCTTATATCCCTATTTTAAAGTTAGTACCAATCTGTAAAAGTCTTCCCCAAGAAATCTAGAGCAGTGGCTCTCAACCTTTGTAGGCTGTTTTACTCCTTTCAGGAGTCTGATATGCCTTGTATAGTTTGAAGTTTCACTTCACTTAAAAATGGCTTGCTTACAAAGTCCAACATAAAAATACAAAAAAAGTGTCACGACAGTATTCCTGACAAACTGCTTAATGTCTCATTTTACCATACAATTCTAAATAAATCCATTGGAATATAAATATTGTACCTATATTTCAGTGTATGATATATAGAGAAGTTTAAACAACTCATTGTTTGAAATTTTAGTTTGTACGGACTGTTAATATTTATGGACTCTGTTGTAAAACTCGGCAAATACCTAGATGAACTGATGTACCCCTCAGAAGTCCACTGTGTACCCTCTTTTTGAGAACCACTGATCTAGAAAACCTTGTCTGATGAAGCATAGACATATGTGAATTCTTAGAACAATCCAGGCATTGGGGTTTCACCAAGTCAAAAATAAAAAAAGTTATGTTTCTGAAAAAATTATCTTGACCAAAATTTAAACTATATAAATGGGCAAGTACAGGCAGGAGAGAGATAATGGAGACTGCAATTTACAAGCCAGTTGCTGCAAGAGTACTGCCATTTCATTATCACCTATTACATCTGACAATCTCTCACATCTCTTCCCTCCCTTCCAGTGTGAAGTATTTTAAACTTCGGAAGCTTTCAACACTAATATCCCAGTTAATGTCTATTATTGCAAGTCAAGTCTGAATGCACAATTTAGATTGGTATAGGGTACATCTAACTGGCCTTAAAAATGGCAGGAATGACTATAAACAGCCTGAAGGTACACAAAAGTATTAACACACAGTTAGGACAGCAGGTTACAGGTATGTACTTACTGACTTGTGTTTTAGTTTTCCTGTGCTCATTTTTAAGGGGGGGGGGGAGAAAGAGAAGAGTGTTCAATATACTGCTGATGTGCAACAGCTAACAGGTCAACTGGAGTCTCACTGTTAGTAAACTACACACCTGTAATTTTAGGGATGTTACTGGGTAATGGTTAACTGGTACCCAGAGAACAGCCTCCTGCCTGTGTCCCACTGCAGAGGGCTGCTCCAGCCCCAGTGGGTGTCTACACGAGGCTGCTGGTTCCTACTCCACATAGGCTGGGAGCTGACAGCTCTGCACCAGACTAGAAGCAGCCAGGTGGAGCATGTCTGCCCATGATGGGGGAGCCACTCCAGGCCAACCTCCCCACCTACCCCTGTTTAATCAGTTAACCAGTTAAATATTAAGTTTACCATAAAATCGAGTATAATTACCACTTTTTCCTGGTTATTTATCATCAAAGTCAGGGTGTGCATTATACATAGGAGCTATATTTCAAAGTTTTATTTTGGCAGAAGCTGACAAACTTGTAAGTAGCCTCGGGCCGGGGAACTCCCCCTCACCTCCACACAAACTTTCCCGCTGCAGCATGGCACAGGGGCTGCTGCTCTGCCAGGCTCCCGGACAAGGTGAGGAGCCAGTGGCACTGCCAGACTGCAGCTCCCTGGCTCTCTGCCTGCCTGCTACTTCACACTGCGCCCGGGGGTCCCTGCAGCAGGTGCAAGCTTGGCGTGGCGTGCGGGCAGCTGTCGGGGGTGGAGGGGAAGGTTTCAAACTCTGCCACCGGCTCCCCAGGCTGCGCGCGCATTTCCTGGGCAAGCCTGCAGATGAAAGAGGCATGTCCCTCCCTCCCACTCTCCTGCAGCCCTGGGCCGCCTCCAGGAAGTGGGTGAGGCTGGGTTTGGTGCTGGTGGGTTGGCTCCTGGCCTTTTTAAAGAAAAATGTCTGAGGTAAGCTTGATGTACAATGGGGGTTCGTTATATATAGGAGTTCAGCTTTTTTCATTATGCTAAGATTCAAACGTCAGGGTGTGTATTATACATTGGTGCACATTATACTCAAGATTTTACGGTAATTAAACAGGATTTTACGTCCCTACCTGTAAGGGGTGCCAGTTAGCTACTAAAGGCAACTAGCATCTACTAGCCATGTATACTCCTATTATTGTATACTTGTACTGTGATAGCAACTACAAGTCCCCAGTCAGGGTCTCACTGTTGCATGTATAAAAACTAGCACAAAGACATGGCCCAACCCCAAAGAGCCCGTGCTGAGGAAATCTTTAAACCAGCATAAGTTCCTCCAATGCTCTAGTCAGCCCTCCACAGCTCTGGGGCCCTGCTCCTCCAATTGCTATTTCTTCAGTTTACCTAAAGGCGGGAGGATGATCCAGTCACTCAGATTCAATTCTCTGCTGCATCTCCAACTTCCTGTGTGACTGACACCCTGTATTCCATGTTCACCACTTTGACAAGGTTATGTTATATTCTGTACTAGTATGCCTTGGGAAGTATCATCTGAAAACTCAATTTGCTGAATATTCTTATTCTGTTGAAATATGCGCAACAAAACACGTCATGTAAAATTATGAGATTCTGCTATATGATTGTTACTGCAAACTAGGAAATAAATGGCCAAAAGATACATTCATGCAATATTAAGGTTTGGCATAGAAAGGGGTAATAGTGGATTGTAGACTTGTTTCATGCTCAAGTCTGCTATGGAGTCAAGTCCACCCAGGAGCAATCCAGATCACAAGCCTACTGCACAGTACAGCAGCACACAGGGTTCTTTACCTCAAAAGCAGCAGATATAATTTTGGCTTTCTTGCTCAGCACCGACCCCACAGCGTTGAAGTTCTTGTCTCGAATTTCAGCATACAGTTCCTCAGCAGAATTCAGCTGGAGTTTCTTTGGTTCTGTGGGGAGATCCTTGCCGCCCTCACCCTGCTTCTTAGGAGCAAACTTTTCAGGCGGGAGTTTCACATAGGCTACCAACACAGCAAGAAAATAAATGACAAATTAAGAGCTCAGATCTCAGTACTTAATCTGAACCACCACCAGAAGCTTTCCAAGAAAGAGGCAGTTCTAGCCTAGCATAAACACTCATCCTACAACTTGAAAGAGCTGTGGAGGGCTGACTAGAACATTGGAGGAACTTATGCTGGTTTAAAGATTTCCTCAGCACGGGCTCTTTGGGGCTGGGCCATGTCTTTGTGCTAGTTTTTATACATGCTTTTCTCTAATTTGAAAGGATAAAAATCCCCACCAGCTATACATAAAGGAAGAGTCCTATACACAGATCAATACAGCACCAGGAAGATCCTTCTGCTCACCTGCTGAAGGTGCTGAACAATAAAGAAAGCACTGTAAGCTTAAATTTACAGAGAACATCTGCTTCAGGGGCAGGTGGAAACAAACAGCATGTTGAGGGGACTTTTTATCTAAAATCCCTACTCTTATGAAAAGTGTCCTCAGACACTAATGTCTGTGTACAGCTGACATTTCCAGGACTCACGGAAAGCAAAGAGCCCTGTGCTAAATTCATCTTTCTGGGAAGGGTGAATAATATAATAATATATACCTATCTAATAGAACTGGAAGGGACCATAAAAGGTCATTGAGTCCAGTCCAGTCCCCTGCGCTCACAGTAGGACCAAGTACCATCCCTGACAGATTTGCCCCAGATCCCTAAATGACCCCCTCAAGGATTAGACTCTCAAACCTGGGTTTAGCAGGCCAATGCTCAAATTACTGAGCTATCCCTCTCCCCTAAGCAGAATGAAGCACTGAGTTGACCTTGTTAGGATTGAAAATAGCGTTTTTAGTTACACCAAGCAACTACGTAATCCCTCTGTAGGCTCAGAAGAGTTATTCACACTTTTATCCCAATATGCATGGAGCAGACTTCTAGTGGGCACACTGTAATTTATTCTAGCACTCAGGAATTTTATTCTATTCCATTAAAAACAGAGTTTTGCTGTACATAATTTGCAGCACTTACTATTTTGAATCCCATATATTTCATCAATAAGGCCTTCATATGTAAGCTGAGTAGCTAACGGTGACAACAGGTCTACATTGCGGTCAAGCAATAAGAGGGTATCAAAGACAGGAAATATTGAGTTCTGGCCTCCAGGGAATTCTCGCTTCATCCTGATCATCATGTTAGCCACATGCTGGAAATAAAATATTTGGTTCATTATAGCTCAGGCCACAAGAGATGGGTATAACAACTAGCTTTATGGACACAAAGATAGGGAAAGAAGTCAAGGGTAGTAGAGGCAAGCTGTGTAACTGGTACAAGTGGAGAAAGGGCCTTTAAGAAACAAACTAAACTATTCTATAGTGAAGATTGCTAGTTTAGTCTGACAGAACAGTGACAGAACCACAGCTGTGCATTCAGTTCCAGATGCTTTCTTACCAAAAGAAGGACTTATGAACTGCAAAGATTTGAGAAAACAACAACAACAACAACAAAATCTGGTAAGGGACTGAAAGGGAGAGAGCAAAAGGGCATGACACAAATAACTTGACTACGTGATGAATAAAGATGAACATAAAGGTTGAACCTCTCTAGTCTGACACCCTCGGGACTTGACCAATTCTGAACTAGAGAATTTTCCAAACCACAGGAGGTCAATATGGTCTAGCAGCATTAGCAACATTTCCACTGCTTACTGGGCTCTAAGATGAAATTTAGGGGTAAATTAGAGCTAAATAATAGCACAGAACACTGAGAGCCAGGAGTGATGGATGTAAACAAATGTTATGGGATCATGGGAAACTTGGCCACATCCATGATAAGTGGACATCCACTTAACTAAAATCATGTCAGTCTACAGATTTTGCTGGACCAGAATGTGCTGAACTAGAGAGTTTCAACCTGTACCTAAATGTTTCAGTTATAAGTAGATAATTCCCTTCTGTCTTTGGAGCTACTTAGTGTGGTAAAGAGAGTAGGAATATTAAAATGCATTTATTTAGATAAATGTGTAAACCCGCCCATCTGCCACCCCCGCAATGATGCTGCCTCTGATACAGCTCAGGCTCATTGATTAACTGTGTACACGTTTACTCTTTCAGATCCCTAAAAAAAGACAGTCTAACCAGGAGAAAAAGGATGAAGTTAGGTCATCCATTTTTCTGTTGAACTGTCTCATGAGGCGGCATGCAAGCCCAACTGTGGGATATTTAAACTAAACTACACAAAGCACTAAAGTAGTACATACACCACAATCTTTGCATTGGTCAGGGGTCAAATAGGTCTTAACTCTAATTTCATAAATTCATAGACTAAGACCAGAAAGGAATATAGCGATAATCTAATCTGACCTTCAGCACATTGCAGGCCACAGAACCTCACCCACAAATTTCTGGGATCTCAATACCAGAGGGATTATAAAAAGTAAACAAACTGGCCAAACTACAGCAAAATAGAAATATATAATACCAGTCTCAGCAGACAGGTGACTTGGGGGAGAAAATATCTGGATTAGGAATGTTAAATATTGGTTAACTGAATAGTTGATTAACTTCATGAATTCTTATCTGTCAACTATTCTGTAGTCCAGCAGCCAAACATGCTCCAGAGGCAGCAGCATGCAGTGCAAGACTGTAGCTGGTCCACGAAGGGAAACAATTTAAAAACCAGCTTCCCTCATGGATTGGCTGCCTGTTGCTCCACGCTGCCGCCTGTGATACAGAAGCAATTGCATGGGGATGGCAGCAGCCCCTGCCAGTGAGGGATCTGAGCTCCTGCACTTGGTGCGAACTGGAACCAAGCAAGGCTGCCTGCCCATTTGGCTCCTAATAAGCTTTAAATGCAGAGCCACAGTGGGGGTAGGTCCCAGATCTGGCACAACCCAGGACTGAACTGGGCTGCTTGCTTGCCAGGTTCCTAATACCCTTTAAACACAGAGCTGCCATGAGAGGTAGGTCCCAGACTTGGTACAAGCTGAGACTGAGCCAGGCTACTGGGCAGCCTGCTTTAAAAAAACAAAAACTTACTTGCCTGGGCGGAGGTGCATGTAGTCTTCAGTTCATCAACTACACTATTACATCCCTAATCTGGATAGGTAAAAAGAATGGCAGGGAACACATTTATACAGATGTTCCTTTAGGGGAGCGACTCAGAAGTGGTCCTTAATTACAGTAATATGCTCTGTAAGAAACTGAATTATTTCAGCCAAAATGCAGCTTATGACCCAAAGCATCAATAAAGCCAACACACATTAATGCAGCTAAAAAACACAGATATTTTACCCGTGCACAATCTCCCTTCCCAAAGATCTGTGGAATGGTTCCATAGAGTGCCTGTAGGGTCATCAGCCCCTTGGCTGCATGGTACAGACTTGTTTGGTCATTCTCCAAGTAACACTCCTAAATGACAGGGAAAGAAAGGTTACAGAAATAGAGGATATGTAATTAGCGTACTCATCTTGTAAGTAGAACGTGGCTGAAGGGAATGGCTGAGGATACAGAGCCTTTCATGCACAAGTCACTAGTTCAAATCTGGCTCATGAGTCAGTGATAAAAAGTAGCAATGTAAGAGATTTACTGGTTACCCCGTAAATAGGCAAGCTTATTGGCCTGCTTTCAAGGTAACCACTTAACTGTCCCAGCCCCCGACTGGCCAGTGGTTAACCGTTAAACAATTTGTTTAACCAGTTAACTGCTGTACCCAGTATTTACATCTCTGATCCAAAGTCATTACTTGCTACTAGCTACTCAGGATACTAGCTGTTGACATCAGAGGTGCCCCAATGGACAAACATGCAGGTCTCACACAAAAAAAACAAAAAAACGAATTGTTGGTAGAACTAGCTGTCAGATTAAGGGCTTACTATATGAAAAGTGAGTGCATGGCAAGTTGGGGTGTCAATCTACCCCACACTAACCTGCTGCACATCAACTGTCCACGAGAAGCCTGCTGCCATGCACTAAAAGTTCCCTAGTGACCGCTGACCTATCCTACTTTCAAAGCCAGTGTGGGGTAGATTTATATCTGCCCTGCACCAACTGTTCATCTACAGAAGCTTCCAGATGATGTATGAGGAGTCAAGGGGCTATGGAGTAAGCTATCCTTTCTTGCTCTTTCTTGTGTGTCCCTATCCCCCCACCCATGCAGTACAGGCAGTCCCCGAGTTACGCGGATCTGACTTATGTCGGATCCGCAGTTACGAACAGGGTTTGCTCCGCGTCTCCCTGGTCTGCTGGTCTCCAGACGGGGAGCAAAGCCTCTGAGGACACCGGCAGTGGGACAGCTGCGGTGCGTCTGGGCTGTCTGCTGCCCACGTACTCTGCGGCTTTGCTCCCCATCTCCCTGGTCTGCTGGTCTCCAGCAGACCAGGGAGACGTGGAGCAAAGCCGCGGAGGACCCGGGCGGCGGGACCGCGGTGCATCTTGGTCCGCCGCCCACGTCTCCCTGGTCTTCTGCGGGGGGGAGGGGCGCAGCTAGTACGCCCCCCCACCAGCAGACCAGGCTTTTCTCTGGACGCCTGTGGTAGAGCATCTGGGGCACTGCCGGTTGGTCCCGCAGCGCCGCTCTGGGCGCTACTGGACCAACCCGGCAGCACCCCAGCTGCTCTGCCCCAGGCGTCCTGATTCAGCCGCTGCTGAAACTGACTAGCGCTGACTACAGGAAGCCCAAGGCAGAGTTGCTCTGCCCCGGGCTTCCTGGAATCAGCTGCTGATCAGTTTCAGCAGCAGCTGACTTGGGGACACCTGGGGTTCTTAAGTTGAATCTGTATGTAAGTCGGAACTGGTGTCCAGATTCAGCCTGTTGAAACTGATCAGAGGCTGATTCCAGGAAGCCCGGGGCAGAGCAACTCTGCCTCAGGCTTCCTGTAGTCAGCCGCTGGTCAGTTTCAGCAGCGGCTGAATCTGGACGCCAGTTCCGACTTACAGATTCAACTTAAGAACAAACCTACAGTCCCTATCTTGTACATAATCCGGGGACTGCCTGTATATGTTTCATAGTTAAACAGGACAGTGGTTTCCAGCAATGCCAACTGGAGGGGTGTCCAGAACTAAGCCCAAGTGAGAATGAAAGCTACAATTCACCATGCTATTTAACCAGTCATACAGCATTGCAGGTGCAGGGGCTGGTTATTTAGACATGCACAGAACAAATTAAGTTTTGGAAGAAATAAATGACCTTGAGATAAAGTCCAGAGCCCTCCTCCACAGAGCAGAGAGACCTTAACAGTGAGAAGCATTCAAGAGGATAGGAAAGATAATAGCTGGTGCCAGGAGCTACAATGAGTAGTTCAATTACTCCTTCTGGAAAAACCACAGCTGTAACACTCCAGCCAGCAGCCCAGTAACTGGACTGGAAAGCAACAACATTCATGTGTACCAGCAATGAAAAGAGCTGGTCTCACAAGCAGCACAACTCTTCATCTTGCCGGCTCTATCCTCAAAGAATTAATAATTGCTATTTGGGAATGTGTTATTTTAGAATCCTCTAAGCAATGTGCTGCTCCATATGTAATGCTGCCGAGTAAGAGCTGCAACAAAAAGTCTCTTTCCGGTGACTCAAGTCAATTAGAAAATGTGTCACCAAGCTGGCAAGTTTTATCATGTTCTGACAACCCCTCTGCTGCTCACCCAGGGCTTGAGTCAATACATTAACAAATTGAAAGCCTCACATAGATTTAATTGGCATTACACGTGCTGTGCTGGTGATGCAGGATACAGACACAGCACTGTGGCCCATCTTAAGACAAGTGTTAAGTCTTTGTGCTACTATGGTGTGTGGCAGCCTAACAATTACACTTACCATTTTGTCACACATTTGACAATACATTGGAAGTTCTTTGTAAAGATTACCCTCACAAATGCTGTTTGTACAAGTATTGCTCACATTATTCAGATGGGGAAACTGGCACACAACACGGCCTAAAGTGATTCGTTCTGAGGTGCATCGTGGCAGTCAGAAACAAAGCCCAGGAGTTCTAACTCTTAAGTGCACTGTTCTACCAGAATCTGACCACATTTGCTCTATAGCTCCTTTTATTGCCTGGCAGCTAATCCATCTGGAAAGTGTTGAGATCCTTGGGTGACGACACCATACAAACGTGCAAAGTATCATTTTTCTCAAGGGAAACATCAGGACTTACTTTAAATGCAGTTTCAGACTCCATGGATAGCAAGTCTCCATCAAACGGAATGAGGTCCAAACTGTACTGCTCTCGATGAATGAAGGACCCCAGTACTCCCTGATCTTTCAACCGCTGTTCACACAACAAGCTGCGACGGGGCACAAACAAAATGTGGAAGTCCCTCTGCGGAGAGCGAACTCTGTCTTCACTGAAAGAGACTCAGCTTAAGTTGTCATGCGTATAGAAGCACAGTACATGCTGACCATGGTTACTCAGACTGGCAACAGAGAAGATGTGCTGCTTAGACAAAGGAGCAATAAATGGAAGTACCCACATTCCTGGTACTTTCTAGTTCCTTATTAATAAAGGCAATCCTGCACACAGCCCTCATGTTGTACAAAATGGCTTAAAGGCTAAGCAGTAGGTCTGTGGGCTAAGCAGCTTGGCAAGATGTATGCTGCTCAGAACCACAGGTTTGAATCCAGGGCTGGATTACCCAATAGGCAGACTAAGCACATGCTTAGGGCACCAGCAAAGCAGGGGCACCAAAAAAGATGAGATTTTTATGGTATAGTATTGTTTTTATTTTGAATTACATATGGGGGGGGGGGGGCACCATAATCTTTTCAGTGCTTCAGGTCTTAATCCGGCCCTGTTTGTATCCCAAACAGAGTTGCCTTTACTTTTTGCAGTTGACTGTGGGTGGATCGTTCAAACAAGAACTGCCTGCCAAGGAACCATTCATGTTCAATTAAAGAAAACTGAGTAGAGTCTCTTGGTATCTTTAAGCAAAAAATTCCCCCTCTCCATCTTGTTGCTATGCACCTGCTTCTCAACCTCCAATCCCAGAAATGACTGCATTCAAGTGGTGTAGTACCTATAGGTGAGGATTCTGATCTTAGTCCTGCCAAGTTAAGTAGCTGTTTCACACTGAAGTGACAGATTAATTATTAGTGAGTAGGCCGAAATCTACCCTACTTATTTCATTTACTACTGACACCTGGTATGAACCTGGGACAGTGGGGAGGCAAAAGGGGGAAAAAGAAAACATGAACCCCACTAAACCATCACAGCTTTGAGTATATAAGAATAGGAAGGTAAGAACAGCCATATTGGGCCAGACCAAATGTCTTCTGACAGTGTCCAATGCCAGGTGCCCCAGAAGGAATGAACAGAACAGATAATCATCAAGTGATCCATCCCATCACTCATTCCCAGCTTCTGAGAAGCTAGGGACACCATCTCTGACCATCCTGGCTAACAGCGACTAATGGATCGTTCCTGCATGAGTTTATCTAGCTTTAAAAAAAAAAAAAAAAAAAAAAAAAAACACTGTTATAGTTCAAAAATGGCCTTCACAGCATCCTTGAGGAAGAGTTCCACAGGCTGATTGTATGTTTTGTGAAGCAAAACTTCCTTTTGTTTTAAACCTTCTACTTATCAAATGAAATGAATGACCCCATAGTTCTTATGTAAAGAATAAATAGCCCTTCATTTACTTTCTTGATACCAGTCCTACTTTTATAGACCCCAAATATGCCCCCCATCTCTTTTCCAAGTTGAATAGTCTCAGTCTTATTCACCTCTCCTCAGACAGAAGCCATTCCATACCCCTAATCCATTTTTTGCCCTTTTGTGAACCTTTTCCAATTCCAATGTATCTTTTTTGACATGAGGTGGTCACATCTGCACACAGTATTCGAGGTATAGGTGTACCACGGATTATATGGAGGTAATATATTTTCTGTTTGATTAACCCCTTCTTAATTATTCCCAATATTGTTTGCTTTTTTGACAGCCACATACACACTGAATAGATGTTTTCAGAAAACTATCCACAAGAACTCCAAGATCTCTCTCGAGTGGTAATAGCTAATTTAGACCTCATCATTTTATATGTATAGGTGGGATGATGTTTTCTGACGTGCATTACTTTGCATTTATCAACATTAAATGTAATCTGTCACTGTGTGGCCCAATCACCTAGTTTTGAGATGCAGCTGTTGCCTTTCCACTGAAACACCAACTATACCTGAGCACATTTTCAGCAATTATGTCCATTAATTCTAGCTTGGGCCTGACAAAGAAAATAATATTCTTGACATCAGCAGGTGGCAGACGTCCCGCCTTGAGGGTGAACATCTTCTCCACCTCATGTTCCTATGAGGAGACAAAAATGATATTCAATCAAGAGCTTCTTGTTATGCTGAAAATTGGTTTCAGAAAGGGCTACATCAGCTTAAGTTACCCAATCTGCTATTTGTTACTCTGATGCCTTATCAAAGGACAACAACATGGAATTAATCTTCTATTTCCACATGCTTATTATGCAAATTATTAGTTTACTGCGTTACACTATCATTAAAGATGGAGGTTCGACATACCTGGTCTGTAGGAGGAAAGTTGGCAGAAGAGCAGTAAGCGATATTCCAAAAGGAATATCTGCTATATGACAACACCTTAGCCCAGCAAATCATGGTAAATTTGAAAGGCAAACTCTAGGACAGTTTATAGAAATTGTGCTAATGGCTCTAAAAGCCATTAAGAGACTGAGGGTCCAAAGAGCTTTTTGAAATTTCAGTCTTAATAAACACAACATGGATGTCATGTAGACCTTACCTTTAAAAGCGAGTATTGCGCAATTAATCCAAAGGGTCCTGTGAGGTATTCATCCCACACTATTGCCTAGGAAGAAAAAAGCCTCAGAAAAGTCAGTTTACACAAGGAAGAAAGAAAACTCTTACTGAAGGTGATACGCTGCTCAAACATTTGTTTTGGGAGAAGTTCCGATTTTAAGTCAGTCATGAATTACTGGGTGAATCAGAGGAGCACAATGTACTTCAAATACACTCATTAAGTTTCCCAAGAGATGTTTACTAAATAGAAAAAAAAAATCAGTGAATCTAGCAAAGGAGACAGACAAAGGGACTGGGATGGCTGGACACTGGAAGAAATTTGGTGCAGCCACACAGACAATGCTGAAGACTATGGATTTCCACTCAGATCAAGTCAAGAACCTGAACCCAGTGACATGGTCACTGTCCGTCCATTTATAGGGCTGGTCAGAGCATTATGTGAGCTTTCTATCTGCCCTAGTGAAGGCAAGTGAAAGGCACTTCCTGTGCAGTGACTTGTACTCCCAGGCTCTGCCTCTCTTACCCCACAGAGGCGGCTACATTTCAGAGATGCTGCACACCATGGATGTAGTGTGTAAAGCTTCCAAGAGTTAACACCCCAGGGCTGCCACGTGGGGGGGGGAGCAGCCCCGCAGGGGTCTCAGACCCAGGCAGCGCAGAGCAGGGCCCGAGGGTTTTGGAGCCAGGCCTGGGGGCAGGGACCCGAGGGTGAGCGGGACGGGGGGAGGCGCAGTGGGGGGGCTCAGAGCCTGGGGAGAGGCGGGCGGGCGGGGGGGGTCTCGGAGCCGGGGGCAGCGGGGGGCGGGGTCTCGGGGGCCAGTCCCTGGGCAGCAGCTGACGCCCCGGGGGGGGGGGAGGGGCGCTCCCTCACCTTGGAGCCCGCGCACTTGTCCAGGAACTCGCGCAGCTCCCTGCGCCCGGCCTCGCGCAGCGCCGTCAGGTTCACCCGGCCCGAGCTCAGGTGCGCCGCCATCCCCCGCCAGGCCCGGCCGATCACCTGACACAGCCGGTCACGTGACCCCGCCAGGCTCTCCATTCCTCCCCCCGCCCTCCACTCAGACCCCGCCTCCTAGCGCCTGGGCATCAGCCGGCTATAAACGCTGCCCCGCAGCAGCCACGTGACCCGGTGACGAGGGCCGTTACAGGCGGGGCTTGTTCTGCCCAGGGGACGTGGTGACGAGCGCCGCTGCGTCCTGGGGGGAGGGGCTGGAGTAACTGGCGCTGAGGAAAAGGGGGCGGGTCAATCGTTATTACAAAGGGCGCTGGGTGGCAGGTGGAATTCTGCACTGACAGTCACAGGGGTGCACGTGGGGAACTATAATCCCAGCCAGAATGAAACAACATGGTCTCAATTAGCTGTTGCATCAAGAACAGAGCTTGGAGTCACTGGGAATAGTTCATTGAAAACATGCTCAGTGTTCAGTGGCAAGCTAAACAGCTAATAGACTATTAGAAAGCGTTAGGAAAGGAAGGGATAAGAAAATATCCTATTGCCTCTACTATAAAGTCACGGCATACCCACATCTTGAATACCACATGCAGCTCTGGTCAGCCCATTTAAAAAGATGTATTGGATTTGGAAAAGGTACACAAAGGGTAACAAATGTTTAGGCATTAAAGAAAAGCTTCCCTATGAGGAGTGATTAACAAGACTAGGACTTGGAAAAGAAATGACTAAAGAGTGGAGGGATATTTTGGCAATATAGAAAGTCAGGAATGGTGTGGAAAAATAGAATAAGGAAAGGTTATTTATTCCTTCACTAATCTAAGGTCACCCAATGAAATTTACAAGCAGCAGATTTAAAACAAACAAAAGACATTATTTCTTCTTAGTCAACCTGTGGAATTCTGCCAGGGAATGTTGAAAAGGCCCAAACTATAACAGGATTCCAATAAAAACAAAGTAAGTTAAAAAAGGATAGGGCAATGAATGGCTGTTAGCCAGGATGGGCAGGGATGGTGTCCCTAGCCTCTGTTTGCCAGAAGCTGGGAATGGCCAACAAGGGCTGGATCACTTGATTACATTTTCTGTTCATTTCTGGCATTGGCCACTATTGGAAGACAGGACACAAGGCTACATAGACTATTTGTTTGATCTAGTATGGCCATTATGATATTCTTATATAGAACCCTGATGTAGCAACTCCCTGCTGTAACCCACTAGACCCCACTCCTCTCCCAGAGTTGAGATGGAACCCAGGAGTCCTGACTGTGTGCCTCTTTCTCCCTGCAGAGTCAGTAATAAAGAATATACATTAAATTTTAAGCCTAGCTAGTGACCTTTAAGAGACCTGCCTCACAAGTTCATATAGGAGCTGAATGGTTTTAATATATTTTTCTTTATATAGGAATTAAAAACAATGCTCTTGTCAGCTCATTAGTAAGTTATCTGCCAAAAAAAACACAGAGTTTTCAAATGCCTTAATAGCTCCTGGAAAGAAGTGATTGATATGTGTGTGGGGGGGAGGGACGAATAGGGTTGTTCTGCCCCACCCCCCAATTTACTGCTTAGCTTGTACATAAGAATGGCCGTACTGGGTCAGACTAACAGTCCATCCAGCCTATTATCCTGTCTGTTGTCAGTGGCCAGTACCAAATGCCCCAGAGGGAGGAAACTGAGAATGATGAATAACACTACTGAACCTGCTGTCCTCACTCTGATCCCCCCACTATCACTACATGCACAGGTTCCCCCCCCCCCCCCCCCGCCCACTAAAATCTGAAATTGCATCCCTAGGTAGGAGCCCTGTGCTGGAAGGAGTAGGGGAAAAGGGATCCTGGGTAACAAGAAGCTGGAAGGAGGTCCTGAGCTAATAACTGCACTGGAGGGCAGATACTGCTGTAATGAGCTGGGAGTATTGGGGTAACTGCACCTGCCCTCTGGGTGATATGGGAGAAACAGCAGCAGCACTGAGAAGGGGGAGATACTGAGGTAATAGCACCCATGGGGCAGGGTTTTTACTGGAGTCTTGGTCTTGGGGCTGATTTGTGCTTAAAACATTGTCACAACGGCTATGTCATCTTGGAATGAAACAAAGTGCATCCCTCTACTATATAGTTATGTCTGGCAAAGAGTTGTACACACAAGGGGCTAGTTCCTGATAAAAAGGTAGGTCAGGGCTGTTAAAAGCATCTCTGCTTGTGTGATAAGGTGACCTAAGTTTTATTGTCACCGTTGCTAGGTTAACTGAAGAATTTCTGTGGCAAAAATGCCTACTTACACTGGGGTAATATGCTTTTGGTAGAATAGCTTATACCATTTCTCCAAACCAAATAAGCTATAGCCCAAAATTAACTACTGATAAACTAATAGTAATAAATCACATCCGAAGTGACAGTTGTACTGCTAAACCTTATTTCATTACCAGTATAAGTCTCTTTATTTGTTAAGATGGACATGTGATTTTTTCAGGATCTCTTGGAGATAAACTAAAAGCCTCATAGTGTACCACCACCAATACTGGAGGTAACATGGAAAAAACTATGCTAGTAGTCTCCTTAAGCTCTGTAAATAATAAATCTGTCTGATCGGTAAGTTCCAGCCATAGAATCATAGAAATATAGTGCTGGAAGGAACGTCAGAAGAGCTTATTAGGCATTGCCCCTGCACTCAGGTAGAACCAAGAAAATCTGGCCAGACCATCTCATGGCTGATCTAATTTTTTTTTAGCTTTCCCTCATAAGGCAAATTTCTGAAAGAGGTGAGTGGTTCCAGCTAAGACCATTGCTTCTGATCATCTCTGATGTCCCATTTTAACTTGATTAGAGGAGGGGCCCCCTTTGTGTCATAACTTATATGTTATCATAAGCCTCAGTTGCATATAACTCCTCATTTTCTGTCTCCCTCTGCTAGCATCTGCTTCATGCATGGGAGCCTAAAGTTAGGTACCTAAACAGAGGTGGCCAATGTAGCAAGCAGCATAATAACTGTGGGTATGTCTACACTACCACCCTAGTTCGAAGTAGGGTGGTTAATGTAGTCATTTGACGTTGCAAATGAAGCCTGGGATTTAAATATCCCGGGCTTCATTTGCATCTTGCCGGGTGCCACCATTTTTAAATCCCCATTAGCCTAATTCGAACTACCTACTCCATGCCGTGTGTAGCCGCAGGCACGGAGTCCGCACTAACGGGGATTTAAAAATGGCGGCGCCCGGCAAGATGCAAATGAAGCCCGGGATATTTAAATCCCAGGCTTCATTTGCAACGTCAAATGACTACATTAACCACCCTACTTCGAACTAGGGTGGTAGCGTAGACATACCCAGTTAGATTAAGGGCCTAACACTAACCTCCACTTTTGAAAACACTGGTGGTAGCTCTTAACTGCCCCTTTCCTTATGACATGCCACTTCCTGAGGACGCACTTTCTGAAAAGTATTGTAGGATGCTAGAGATGCTATAGCAGCATTGGGCAACCGGTGATCCGTCAGAGTTCTGTATGTAGCCTGCAAGACATTTTGTTTACCTTTGTCCAGATACAGGGTTGCCAGAGTCTACTCGTTTCCATCTGTGCAGTTCCCCCCCCCACACACAATTTGTATTACTGAAGTAACAACCACATGAAGTGAGGCATGTGCTGATTGCACACAACAGTGACTGTAGAAGCCATGCAGTCCCTCTGTATCCTGTCAGAGCACTGCTAGGGTTCAGTCGGCACACTGCAAATTCTAGGTATGTAAGCACAGTTAGCAAAACTATCTTAACTTGGGAAACCATCATGGATACAACAGTCTTGTGGCCCACTGAGATGGAGGGCCACTCCTGTGGCCCACTCCCTAACTTAAGATGCCCATCACCGGGCTATAAGTCAGTGATACTCTGAAATCAGTGGTTCAGGAGCCAAATTAGTGGTCAGCATTACCTAAGGGAGCCACAGTAGTGTGAATTCACGTATCATTTTTGTATTATAATTCATAGCAAAATGACTGACCAAATATTTTATCAACTACAATTGGTTATTAACATAGTAAACATTCTTATTGTTTAGTTAAATTACACAGCATTTTAACATGAGCTGAAGGTGAAACATCAAGTCACATGTGAGACTCAAGCCTCAGTCTGAGTGTCATTGCTCTCTATGCCTTCTGACAATTCCTGCTCAAGCAGGCTTCTTCATGCATCCCTCTACCTAAGGTCTCTCTGCTGAGTCTTACTGCATCTCCCCATTCTGTCCAGGTTCGTTACTATCCAAAAGTTCAGCAGGTAAAAATACAACAGGACAGCATTGTCATAATTATGAGGGTTAGCCAGCAGCCTGGGGATTAAGGGGTTAACTACACCTAGCCAGGTGGAGTGACCAGTAGGAATGTAGGTGGGATTTTCAAACTGGGACAAAGGATTTTGGGTTCTTTCCTTTCTCCCTTTTGTCTCTGAGAGTCCTCTGCAGCTACATAGAGGGACAAGCAGGTCTTTCTCTCCAAGAAACAATTCTTCATTTTCTGTAAGTAGGGTAATGTTTAAGTAGTTTCATTAGGCTTTATTGTTTTAAGGGTTGGGTATGGGATCTGAGATCTGGCACTGTTTAAAAGATGTTTTGGCTTTTCTTTGTAACTAAGCTCTAGGCCCATGGAGTTTCTCCATGAGTATATTTTGTCGCCTTTCCATCTCATCCTTATGCTTGCAACATGAATATTGTTGTAATAATAAAAGTTCTCTTTTCTTTTTATTAACCTGGCATTGGTTACTTGTGTGTCCTGATTTTTATAATGGGGTGAGATTTCCCAAATGATCTTTCCCCTAATCTCGTTATCAACATTTGGGTGGTGGCAGCGGAAGTTTTATTCCCAAAATCTAGGTTTTTAAGATTTTTGGGGAAGTTTTATACCAAAGCCTGGTAGATAAGGCTTTGGGGTACACTTGCTGGCCCCCACTTCTGCATTTATCATGCCAGAGTGGGGAAGGAGCCATGACAAGCATGTTTTACAATCCTGCTGTATTCTAGAGTGAAGCTTCCTGACAACAGGGAGTTGTTTTCATGACAGTTTCCTTCTGCAACAACACAAGCTCTGTATCAGAGGCAGCAAGCTTGTGTGAAGCCAACTGAAAAGCCAGCTTCCATGTGCACCAGCTCCCATCTGTCCCCCTGCCCCTCCCCTCACTACTCCATGTCAGAGGCAGTGGGGTGTGCCAAAGCAGCTGATACATGCTGGCTCCCATGCACCGTGGTACTGTTGCCTCTGCAGCAGCATTGGAGGGCGGGTAAGGAACTTCCCAGAAGCTGGTGCTCATGAGGAGCTCCCACTGCTGCCTCTGAAATAGGACGAGAGAGGGCATGCTTCTTTTAACAGTGTACTCCTTTACCCTTTCATATCCATAATCCGTGGTGAATGTTTAGCAATAGTGCAACAACTTTCAAACCTCCCTTATGTGAAATAGACAAGTGACCCTGATGAAACCGATGAGGAGGTGCCTTAGAGTGTGCAGATCTGTCAAGACACAAATAATTATTAATTAAATACAACTAGGAGGAGGACAGTAGTGCCTACAAGCCCTCATGCAGGGGTCTAATGTGACATGTATTTTACACATACAGCATTTGCTACAGCAGCAATGGGCAACCAAGAAGAGTGAATGGGCTGCATGAGTGGCTATCCAGTTCAGTGGGCCCTACTATTCTCCCACCCTCCCAGCACTTTTGGAGCACCACATCATCTGATTCATGCTGCATCCCGCTCCTGCCCAGAGCTGGAACAGCCAGCGTGGGGCTCCAGTGCCCCAGAGTGAGACACCCCCACGAGGGAGGGGGCAGATAGAGGGTTCACAAGCTGCAGGTGGAGTCTCAGTAGGCCACATGCGGCCAGGGCGCTGCTAACCACTGTGCTAGTGTTTAAATCCACTGCAGTCAATTTCACTGAAATTTAAAATCTATATAATAAATGTTTCTATTAAATTTGTAGTTTGCAATTTTTTGTAGAAAGCTTAAGTTTTGATCAGTAAATCAAAAAGCTTCACTGCTATCTACTGACATTCCAAAACCTATCTTCCGTGAAAGATAAGCAAATCTCACATAGCCTGTCTACATTAAAAATAAATAGGTTCTAGTACACATTTGGGGCTCCAACAATCCAAATGGAAATTTTCTTACCCCAGTTTCCCTCCTTGTAGAATAATCCCACACAGTCCAGAAAGGATGGGGTCTTTCCCTGTGGGATTTGGTCAGGGCTCTAGAAACATTACCCATCATTCCGTGCCACTGGAAGAACTCTTCCATTTATCTATTTCTTTTTTATTTCTAAGTAAGTGCCCCTGTACATTTTCTGAGAAATAGCAAGAATGCAAGACAAAGATGACAAGAGAATAATCATTTATTAAAGGAGATACAGTACACATTTCTTTAATTGATTTCCCTGCTGTTGTTCCTATTACTATAATACATTCATTACCCCAAATTTAAAATGATTACCAAAGATGTATTTTATTTCATGTACCAGACACTTGGTTGACGATCTTGAGCAAAAAAAATACATGAACAGTTATATAAAAGAGTAAACCCAGATACTGTATATTGTACAATAGCAATATAGCAGGGAAGATGCAGGTTTTTTTATTTTTATTTTTTTTACATACGCTAAAAGACATTTGAAGAAGATAGATTTAAGCCATCTGAATAAATTATTTAGGGCCTGATGGATCCACCCTTGCTCATGCTGAATGTTTTCTTACTATGAGTAGCCCCTCTGAAATTAATTTAAATATCTGTGTAATAAGGTACATCTGAACATTAGTATAAGACCATGTTGCATTCTGATAGTTTCACTTCTTCATTCCTTTTTATGTTTTTTCTTATAAGAAAATTCACAATTATTGAAGTTTGAATTTTCCATTTTACATTCATCTGAAAACAAAACAAAAACCAGGGAAAACATATAATGAAATAATTAGCATAAATGCTTCATTCCCTATGGACTTGACTGAAAACTTCCTAGAGGACACACATTTGCTGGAAGATTTTTTTCCACAGGAAACACAGTAATAAATATCTCCCAATACTGAGGTGGTTTTACATTTTAAGTCAGCAAATGAAGTAGTTACGTTGTACTGTTTATCTCAAACAAATTTTTGATGAGTTCTAAGAAAATTTAAAATTGTGAATGAGAAACCTTTTTTCCAAAATATAATTTTTAATATATATGTATATATACACACACACATTATATAGGTGAAATAATAAAAAAATGATGTCACAAATGATAGTTAAGTGTGCACATCATACAGGTTTTTAAAAATTCCCCACAGTAGCTTATGTTTTCTTACCTGCTTCATGATTTCATAAATTTCAGACTGTAGTCCAATAGAAAGAAAGGCACTACGTATATTTAGGTAGTGCACAGAACTCATGTTCTTTGATCAAGAGCACAGCAAAATAGTTAATGAGTAGAAGAAAATCAAGATGAAATATTTCTCAACTCATTCCAGTGTCAAAAGCTTAAAAAAATCTAAATATACAAATGCAGCCTTAAAATCTTAGTGCAAATATGAAAATTAACAGCATAATTTTAAGGTATTTAAATAAGCTATAACATAACTATAATGCTTTGTTCCTATAATTTGTTTCTAGAATTTTTTCCTATAGATAAATTTAGTAGCATAGGGGACATTTCTTGTTAGAAATGGTTCAAGCCCAGAAATTGGGAATAAATGGCAAAAAGTCATTACTAAATAATTTATTTATACTTCACTTTAGTTTATTAAGGGGGAATAAGATATTTATGAATGGAAGATTAAAATATCTATAGGTTTGAAGAAACTGAGGATGTTATGTGTCAAGAATCATTGTCTCTCTTCCTGATGTCTGTACACACAAATGCTGGTGGGATAAACTGTCCAATTAGTGCATACAAATAAAGTGTGTCTTCCTGGCCTTGTATTGCATTAGTAGGTCTCATCATCATTACAACTGGTTGTCCAGTGCCCGAACACCTCACAGATTTCACAATAGGGGCGCTCTTCTTTTCTGCTGCCATGATGAGTCGAATGAGGAGGGTCATCTGATGTCTGTGCCTGAGTTGGACAATCTTCAGTTTCATGGAGATCAAAGCAGTCACAAATATCACAGAAGAGGCGAGGTTTTTTCTTTAACTGGTTTTCATCCTCACTGTAAGATGAAAATTGGTATAGGTTAAGCCGAATAGTCTCTTAAAGGAGAACAATCCCAAGAGACATTATAAACCAATAACATAAAAGTGTTGTTGGTAGACAAGTTTACAACAATATTTTTAAAATTAAGACATTTTAAAAGATCACAAGCAGCAAAATTTTTTAAAAAGGAGCAAATCCCTGCTTTCCTGTCACTCAGATTCCTCACATGGTGACAACATCATCCACTGTAGCCATTAAACTCATTATTCATTGTATTTTTTAATCTATACAAATACAAACCCACTATTTCAAAGGCATTTCTGTGAACTGACAAAAATAGTTTATTTTTTCATTGATACAGGGGGCTATGACACCATAATTATTTCAAGTAATGTTGAATTCTTTTTGTCTGGACTGGTTCTCCACATTGGCACTCACATATCAGGTTGTAGAAGTAAAGGATGTTTTCTTTATGTTAGTGGGCCAGGCTAACTGCTGGTAATTGATAACTAAGATCTGCTGATGTTCATTTCAGAGCTGCAGAGAAACAGCTTGCACTAGAACAGGTCTGGACAAAATATGGACCAAAGGCTAGATCTGACCCACCGGGTCTGGTCTGTGAATGCAGTGGGGAGCCTCAGGCAAGCTCCCTTGCTTGCCCCACAGACCACTCAGAAAAGTGGCTGCCAGGCCATTCTTTTTCAGAACTGTGATCCTGGAGGAGGAAAGCTTCAGGCACTGCTCCCCTCCCCAGCACAATCCCATTGTCCGGTTTCTGGCCAGAAACCGGCCAATGGAAGTTGTCTGTTTGAACGACAGGAAGCAACAAAGCACCGAACCTCCCTTCTCTCTAACTCAGTTACTTTCACACAAGCACATGGCCCTGCAGCCTGTGCAAGCATGGGGCAGGCAGGCAGGCAGGCAGAGAAATGTTTTATGCTCTGCGAGCATTTAGCTCTGCAGGGAGGCAGGCTGGTTGGGTGGGCTGCTGTCTGGTAAGTCTCCTGGGCAGAACCTGCCTCTGGCACACCAGCTCCTCCCTTCCCTCACCTCCCACCACTCAACATACTAGGGATGTAATAGTGTAGTAAATTAACTGATAAGCAAAAGCTTATAGGTTGTTAAAGCCTACACACATTCCCCGCTCCCACCTCCAGTCAGTACATTTTTAGCAGGCTGGCCAGCAGCCCAGCTCAGTCCTGGTTTGCATTGGATCTTGGACCTACCCCTACTGCATCTCTGCATTTAAAGTGTACTAGAAGCCAGGCAAGCAGCCCAGCTCAGTAATGGCTCATGCTGGGTCCAGGAGCTCGGACTCTTCCTGCCCCAGACACGGGCTGCCTGGGGACTATAGAATAGCCGACTAACTGACAAGAATTCATGAGATTAAGTGATTATTCAATTAACTGATATTTAACATCCCTACAACATACTTAGATTCTCGGCCCCCCTCCTGTACCCTTACCCTCTCCCCGATCTGGCACCCAATACCCTACTTCCCTAGGTCACACTCCAAACCCCTGCAATTCAGTCCCCTGCTCTAGGTTACAACTACCTTCTTCACCCCAACTCCCTCCTAGATCCCACTCCTTCCTGCACCACAATCCTTTATCCCAAGCTCTCCTCTGCAGTCAGCCTCCATCCCAGACCCTGCACCTCCTCCATTAATATGGAAGAGTGTAGCCCTCGACCACTTTCCAAAAATCTTTAAGTGCACCTCCCCCCAATCAAAAATTATTGCGCACCCCAGTGCTAGAAGTTAGAGATGGATCAGAAAGTGTGGATCCAGTCACTGAGAGACGTGGGCAAATCACATTTGTACTTCTGCTGTCAGTCAGGCTGGCCTGCTGCAGCTGCATTATCCGACAGAAGTGATTTATAGCGGAATCAGCAGAACACAAACCAAACAGCTTCCCTTTAATATTAATACCTGTCATAATTATTTATTTCTTCATTGCCATTGAGAGCAGCTTCAGACATCATTTCCACCTTTAGCTTTAATTCTTCGTTTTTCCTTTGAAGATCCACTATTACTGAATTCAGGAAGTCAATCTGGCAGATTTAGAACAAAGAGTGACATATTAAGAACAAAAAGACATTCCAAAGCCTTAAGAAGTGCTACAAAAAAGCATCAGCAAAAGTTATACTGTAGCATATCGCTACTATACAGAACAGAAATGTTGTTTGAATGTCACAGAAAGAAGCTGTTAGCTTTTACCATTAAAACAGTCATGCTACAAAGAAGTAGGGATGAAGAACTTTCAAACCAAGAAAAATATTTCAAGCATCTCTGAGTCACGTGAATTCTGGTGAGCAACAATTTTTCCACCAAAACTGCTGGCTGGTTAGAAACATGATTATAGGTCCAATAGATGAGTGTGCTCATCACAGAACTATTACCACATCAGATGTTTTTTCTGCCAATTATAGCAAAGTCCCAAAAGGTTTGGTTCCTAGATCAATCCCCTCCAGAATGTGTAACATGTACTGACAGGGGCAGGAGAGCAGCTCAAGAGATGCCATGCTTTATCTGTTCTATGGCTAAAACAGAATATCAGTTTCCAGTTTTATCTCAAAATCTGTGAGGCAAGGAACAAACTGACAATGTACAAAAGTAAACTGGATCAGAACAGGACACTATTCCATATCTGATAATCTCACATGTAGATAGAAGCAAGATTTTCTTTGACCACAAACATAATGGAATACGAATGGCATTTGTTTTTCCATTCCCATGCAGCAAACCACCCAACACATCCTTATTCATCCCTCTATTAAATGGAACTGTAATTAGCTCCTAATTATGTAATAGCTTGAGCGATTAATGCTATATCTATTAGCATTCATCTGTGCTCAGACCAACATATTGAGGACAGGGGAATAGCTACTCAAACAATTTATATGAATTTCTTTTAGAGATGTCTTTTAAGAATGATTAAAGGTCTAGAGAACATGACCTATGAAGCCAGGCTTCATGAACTGGGCTTGTTTAGTTTGGAAAAAAGAAGATTAAGGGGGGACATGATAGCGGTTTTCAAATATCTAAAAGGGTGTCACAAGGAGGAAGGAGAAAATTTGTTCCTCTTGGTTTCTGAGGACAGGACAAGGAGTAATGGGCTTAAAGTGCAGCAGGGGAGGTTTAGATTGGACATTAGGAAAAAATTCCTAACTGTCAGGGTGGTCAAATATTGGAATAAATTGCCAAGGGAGGTGGTGGAATCTCCCTCTCTGGAGATATTTAAGAACAGGTTAGATAGACATCTGTCAGGGATGGTGTAGACAGAGCTTGGTCCTGCCTTGAGGGCGGGGGGCTGGACTCTATGACCTCTCGAGGTCCCTTCCAGTCCTATGATTCTATGTCATTGTGTAGTTGACTACCTGATTAACTGATAATCCTGGCACTACTGGTTAATCCTATTGACTATATGCATTCCCTAGCTCCCTTCTGCCTCTGTATCAGAGGCAGCAAGAGCAGAGAGACGGGAGCGGGTGCCCATTGGGAGCTGGCGCTTAAGCCAGTTCACCACGAGCACCGGATCCTGCAGAATCACCTGACCCTCCTTCCCCCAGCTTCAGCCTCTGTACATATAGGAAGCCAGCTTTCAAGCAGGATGCCTGTGTGTATCAGCTCCCAGAGAGCTTCTCCCTCTGAGGCAGCAGCATGTGGAGGTGGGGGGAGTTGTGTGCAGCTGGGAACCGATACATGTGGGCAGCCAGCTTTTAAGTTGGTTCCCAATGAGCACTGGCCCCACAGAGCTACTGCTCCTCCTGCGTCTCTGTCCAATGGGGCTCGCCACTCAGAGACTTCTCCATGGGAATGCTACTAAATTTTGATGTGGTTACACAATTAAGTTACTCGATATCTAACATCCAATTCTTTTAATACATTTTAAAGAATAAATTAAAGATTGATAAGAATTATGTAGCTTGGCTGAATACAGTATATCAAAATTTCATCTTTTTCTTTAAAATTGCCTTATTAGTAATGCACCATGGGTATAACAGGCGAATGGTCCTTAAGGGGGCAACAGAATCATACAGGGTAGGCATTCTCTCTAAACTTGTGATCCCCAAAGGTAATCTGACCCCCCAGACCAGATTGCAGACATTTACAGTTTTCTGATAAAGGCCCATGTGTTTTCCCATAGCTGAATAGAAAGCAGTTAAGTGAGCTAAGCAATACACGGGAAATTAATGCAGCAAATAAAGTATAGAAAGCAGAAACAAACCATATGCTGATTGGAAGAAAATGTTGCCAGCAGCAAATGAAAGCAAGGGGCATGAGGAGAAAAACCCAGAAAAAGAAACCAGCAGTTAGAATGTTACCAGTGTATCTATATACACACTATGCTACTATGAAACAGATTGGTATTTCCCATTTCAAGACTGTTAACCAAATAAATGTGTTACATTCTACTCTTCATTAAACAGGTGAAATTGTTTCATGATTTTGCATGTTATTTTGTGTTTCCTGAGCATCTATTCTCACGGATGGCAACTGGATAGCATGTTAAGTAGCACAGACAACTTGACAGGTTGCTTAGCTAACGTAATAATATCATTTGTGTAAATTTTTAAGTAAGCATTTTACCAAGAATATTGCACTGTACCTAATCAATTTCCCCCTCCCTCCAGTTTGAGTAAAATTCTGTAGTTAGGTTAAGCCAAGACCAATCTTTTCAACTGCATGAACCTGAGAACGGGTACTTGCTTTTCTGAGGTAGCAAGCAGCACAATTCTCATTGGATTAAAGGTTTAGGTTGAAAATTCTGGCCCTAGCTTTTAACTGACCCTTTTAATCTGGATGTATCATTAATCTGGTCCATCAGAAACATCTTCCTTGATCAACTGTAGGGATGCAATAGTATTGTCAATTATCCAATTAGCATTAATTGATAAGCAAAAGCTTATTAATTAATGTTATAGACTACACGAAATTCCTTCCTCACTTGCTAGTAATTTTTTTAGTGGGCTGGCCAGCAGCCTGGCTCAGTTCTGGCTTGAACCTGGTCCAGCACCCACCCCTGCTGCGGCTCTGCATTTAAAGTGTATAGGAACCAAATGGGAAGCCACCTCTGGACAGGGGCTGCTGCCACCACACCCTGCTGCCTCTGATACAGGCTCCTTGGAAGTGGGGCTGAAGTGCACTGGCTGCTGGCTCCACCCCCGGAGACTATAGATTAGTAGAGTAACCAATAAGAATTTGTGAGGTAAATTGACTATTTAATGAAACGGTATTTAACATCACCTAAGTGTGCTTAAGCTACAATCCTTCTGGCAGCACCTCTCACCTAAGCATGTCAATCAGCCATCTGAGAACTGGTTGGGAGGGGTGGTGGTCAGTTGCTGTGGCCTGCAACCAGCCAGAGGGTCTGGATTCTTTCTGGGTCCCTCAACTTGCCTAAAAGTATCCTGTTCTTCTGCCTCTACCTTTTTTCCTCTGGTTTCTATTTGGCTACACATTTCCAAGGCCACTACCACACCTGCCTCATTCTTTACCCTCTGCCATTCATAACCTCCATCATTTGAGAATTCTTCATATGAGGATCAGGATCAGGTGTTAGGATAGCATGGAATTGATTCTATTTAGATAGTTTGCTAGATCCTATCTGTGGGGAAATAATGAGGAGTCCTGTGGTTCCCTAACTACTAACAGATTTATTTGGGCATAAACTTTCATCAGATGAACTGGAGTGGAAATTACAGAGGCAGGGATATATAGATACACACGTATAATAAAAGGGAGTTACTTATCTAGTGTAAGACCAGTGTTAATGTGGCCAATTCAGCCAAGGTGTATGTAGCTAGGAATACTAGGCAGTAGTGGGTGAACATAGGACTAAGGGAGGCAACCCCTCAGTCCTGCCACTTCCACTAGAGACTCTGCCTCCTTCAAGAATCAAGCCTGCCCTACAGAGGCCCATGGGGAAGGAAGGGAGGGTAGCACGCAGTCCCAGCCTCAGTGTGGATGATGCCCCTGGGCACCACTGGAGCCATATTGAGGCAGGGGGTGGAGTGTGGGCAGGCCACGCTTGGCAGTTTGGGAAGGCAATGCCTTCTGATTCATACCAGTTATCCATGCTGCTAGGGCAGTGGTCCCCAACCTTTTTGTGGCCAATAGCACATTCATGTTTTCAGAAGAGTGTGGTGGGCGCCAACAAAAAAAGGTGTCAAATGTGAAATTGAAGGCTATTTTCATATTAAATGTGAATAGGGTAAATTTGATAGAAAATTTAATGGGATAACTTTTATTTTAATTATATTGTAATTCATTTTTAAACAAAATTCTGCATTAATAAGGGGGGGAATGTCCAAATGTTGAGCAAAAAAGCACCCCTCCCCCCCAAAAAAATCATGGCACCTTTAAATTTCATACTCCCTTCCACATAGCAGGGGAAGAATGTCCCAAGTGGCTTTCCAGCTGAGAAACTGAAAATACCAGACATTTTACTGGGGGTGGGGAGTCAGGCCAGGGGTTTGGATTGTGCCTCAGGGCAGGGGATTGGGGTGCAGGGTCTGGGAGGAGAGCTCTGTGGGTGAAGATATCGGAGTGGGAGTAGCTGGACACTTACCAGCAAGATGCGCTGCTCTCCTGTTTCTCCCACAGGACCTGCCTGGCCATGAGCTTGGGGATTTGTAGGTTCCTGCAGCTGCCATTGTCCCGGTCCGGCCAATGGGCTTGTGCGGGGGGGGGGGGGAGGGGGGAGAGGGGGAGGGTGCAGAAGCAGCCATGAGGGACCCTCCCCTGCTGGCTCGCAGCTCCTGCACCACAAAGGGCCCCGCCACGGCTGTTTTGCATTGGGAGATGGGGGTGTTGCTGCCTCACAGCCGGACCTGACCAGTGTGGGGTTTGCTCCAGTCACTGAAGCGTCTGCGCGAGCTGCCTGCTGCGGTGGGAGTGGGGCTCAAGCCTCCAAAGTGCCACGTCTGGCTCCCTCGTGGGCCCCAGGCTGCCAACCCTGCTTTAAGCAGGGGTGAATGTGAGTAATTTTAAAACGCCGGCATGAGCGCACATAAATGCCCCCGCAGGCGGCACCGTGTTGGGGACCATGGTGCTAGGGGATAAGAGCTGAGGAAACCTACCAGCACCTAAACACATAAGCTAGACTATCAAGGGCTTATCCAGCTGAACATCTACTAATGTGATATATGCTGTCACGTGCTATGCTGCAGAGCTGAAGGGGGTAGTGGAGGCAGACACTCACCCCCTGCACTGGGGGAGTGGCAGCTGGAGCCCTGCCCTGGGGGGTTCTTGGCTGTTGAAGAGGCAGGGCTGGTGTGTTGCCAACTAAGTTCCCTGTAAGCTATTGTGGATGTGCAGCCCTTTAATGAGCCCCATGCAGATGCTCAGAGCTCCTGCATAGGTAGGGAGCTCAGCTGATCAGCAGGAAGAGGGTCGACTGCCTGCTTCAAACAGAGGAGCTCAGAGAGTACGTATGGAGGGGAGATAAGGGGGAAGGAAGGAGGGAGTAAGTGGCTGGGGGTAGCATTATAGGGTAGAAGAGTTTGGGGGAGAGAAGGAGGATTGAGTGAATAATTGACTGGTGGGGAGATGGAGGGGAGGTTGGAGAGTGCCACCTGTGCGAGGAGGGAGAGGCAGAAACTCACTCTCCTCAAGCCTTCTGGGGTGAGAAAAGTGTGTGTGGGGGAAAGGGGAGAAGCTGACTGCATGGACAAGTGGGGGGATAGGGAGTGGATGGATGTTGGCCTGGGTGAGATGGAAATGGAGAGTTTGTGCTGTGTGTCTTGGGGTGAGGTGGGGGAGGGGTTGGGAAGTTGACCTGTGTCCTGACTCCCAGCTAGATTGCTGGTTCCTGCAAGTTTGAGAAACAGGATTTTATCCTAGCCCTCAGCTGGTCTTGGGGAGTAGGGAGGGAGAAGGGGAGTTGCTGGAATCTGTGCAGCGAGGCGGAAGCAGGGGGGAGTTTGTTTGGGATGTCCTAACTCACTTGTTGCAGTCCAAATTGCAGTCCTCTCTGGGTTGGAGGGGAAATCAGACTGCATGTAGGGGGAGTCAGGATATTTGCATGATTCCATTTCAAATAAAATTTACATCAGTGTTAGTGGCTTACGGTAAGACAGACAAAGGTTCTTTTAACCAGATTTTTTTGGAGTATTGCAGATACCAAACTCTGATCTTAATATATGGTATATTTTATTGAATTAAGGACAGATCTTTGCTATATAGTATAATTCTGGCTCTTACTAGTCAGAAGTAGCAAGTACTAGATGTGACGCTAGTTGTTTTGTAGGATGCAAACCTTATTTGCAAGCTCTTTGAAATTCTGTCTACTTATCTATACAAGTGACACCATCACAGGACCTAATCACCTAAGCCACAACATTAGGGATTAATCCACCTGTTTATTTATTAATGTGATATATGCCATCATGTGTCAACAATGTCCCTCTGCCATGTACATTGGACAGATCAGATTGCCTCTGTGCCAAAGGATAAATGGACACAAATCAGGCATCAAGAAAGGCAACATATATAAACCAGTAGGGGAACGCTAACCTCCCTGAATATTCAGTAGTGGTTTTAAAAGTAGCATGAATAAGATAAAAACTTTAAAACCAGACTACAAAGATAAACAACAGATCTGTAATTCATTTGCAAATGTAATATCCTCAAATTAGAACTAAGGATTTAGATTGGTTCTCTCACTAGAAAGGCGATTTTTCATCTCTTGGTTTTCACACTTCCCCATCAGCTGCTAGGAGTGAGTCAAATCTACTCTGACAGAATTGGCCTCATTAACACTGGTTCTACCCCAGATAAGTAACTTCCTTCTTGTGTCTGTGCCCATGCCTCAGTAATTTGCAATCCAATTCATTTTATCAAGTGGGTTTTACCCACAAAAGCAGATGCCCAAATAAATCTGTTAGTCTTCAGGGTGCCACAGGACTCCTCAATGTTTTTGCAGATACAGATTAATATGGCTACTCCTCTGAGACTTATCTTTGGGAAGACATTTTACTTAGGACCAGGTTGCTAATGGTATGTTACTACTTTAGAAGGCTGTTTATTCAGATTCAATACCTGATTCTCCTTTGCTTTTTCTTCATGGAGTGGATTAGCAGCATTGTCACCTTTTAAAGAAAAAAAGTGAGATGTAAAAATCTTGCAATATATAAAACACAATAGCAAACCAAATCCACATAAGTTTTCTACCTTCTGAGAACTTTACATCCATATATTTCTAAATCAATCAGTAGAGACAATCAATATATTCATACTGCTGACATTTACCACTGGTATGTTACACCATACTTTCAATATCATATATTACATGTTCAAAGTGATATACAAGCAATGACTAATCCTTATAAATTCCCTATGAGGCAAGTATTCTCTCCATTCTACAGAGGGAGAATTGAGGCAGAAATTTTAAGTGATTTGGAAAAAGGCTAGCGAGTCCACACAAAATCTGGATTAGAAATCATAAGGTCCTGGCTCCCAGTTCTGTGCTGCGACCAGGTCTAATTTCTTTTCATGCTGCGAGAACAGGTTTTCAGGAGTTATAATGAATTCACTAAGAAATGCTTTTGTGCACAGGAAAAATATACTATTTATAAGGATACAAATTTGAAATGGATTCACATACATATGTTAAGTCAAATTCATCACTAATGTATATGGGAGCAACTACTGACATCAAAAGTCTTAGATTAAGATTTGAATTTAGTCCCATTTCCTTCATTTAAAGTTTTACGAGTGACTATTAAACAATTATAAAGCCACCTTAAGTGAAAAAGGTGACTATATTAAGACTCTTGCTAATGATCAGGTTTACAGGTATACAATATTGATCAGTTAACAGTAAAGGTACAAAAATGTTCAAATAGACTGAGAGAGCACTTAAACAGCAAATGGGCAGCCTATAGGTTACCTGAGGAGCTAGTTATAGAAGAAGGCTGTTTCTTGGTCTCACTGAGTTTCTGCTCCAGGTTCTTCACCTTTTGCTCAAGTTTCAACTTATCAGACTCCAATGACTGAACTACGGACTGCAAGGTTTTTGCAGAGGCATTTTCTCCACGGAGCACTGTGATCTGCAATAATTAATTGGGAATGCTTATACAGTTTGGACTAAAACCAAAACCATCAAGAGAATGTTATCAAAGTAGAATAAATGCCAGTAAAAATATGACAAACACAAGTGAAGTTCAAAACCTTCTTTGATTTGAAAAAAAAAAAAAAGAAAAAAAAAAGACAGAAATAGCAACAAGCTGTTCAAAAGTGAGTGCTCAAAGCATGAATTTATATCCTTATTTAGGCATCTATGTAAACTAGCAACTTAAGTTTCAGAAGTGTTGAGAGCACCCACAACCTTTCTGGAAGCCAATACCTGTTGAGCTTCTCTTTACTATCAGAGACCTATTTGAACACATCAGGAATGATTTAGAAGCTCAACTTTAGGGAGCAGTTTTCGAAAAATCTGTATTTCCAGAATTTATTAATAAAAACAATTTTGAAAAGCCAGTGATACCTTATAGTTTAAGGACTATGATTCTAAAAAATACCTCATTTCTGAGTTTTTCCAGTTCTTCATCTTTCTCTGTGATCAAGGCACTAGTAACACTGATGGATTTCTGTAAAGAAGCTCTCTCTTCATCTACTTCTTTTTTTAATATGGTTTCTCTAAAAAGAAAGCCAAGAGTTCCAGAAATCATCTGAAGAGTTATTCAGTTAATGCTGCTTAAATCAGCCAAGACAAATAGGTCTCAGATTTAATTTAATATTAGGCTATCATTAGAAATTCTTAAGCATATTTCAGTTCTGTATTTCACTAAGTTTATATTTGCAAAATCATTCTGGATTTTACTACTGTGGAAACAAAGAAAAAAATTACCTATGTAGATACATGCCAGAATCTGTATATCATTGCATCCATTTGAATTTAAAGAAAAAAGTTAGATTGGGGAGATATAGAATAAAAAATGTGTTGCACAGAATGATCCACAAAATCCTAATTTCATAGTTGTGGTACTTCTTGGAATAACTATTAACAAGCAACAAAAAGTTCATGCAAAGCTCATTATACAATTGTCATGCAAAGCATAGATGGTGGAAATATCAGCTGGTCCTCACTTATTTATTTCAAGTTTGTCATGTCTAAATAGAAATATATTTCAAGAACTATTGGGCCTTAACAATAGCTACTGTCTTAGCAGAAGTCCATTTAGAATTTGTTCTTTTACTATGCAGAAGTAGACTTTTAAAAAAGAAAACCTGAACATGGCAAACTGCGTAGTTCATAAATGAGTAGATGGTCTGAAAAACACTCCACTCCTATTTGTTTTCATGCGTTGAGTAAATGACTTAAGTAGTAGGCTAGTGGGTTAGCAGATGATGCATAATGATACAATTTGGTCACCATTTTTTATTATTAACCCTGCAGTAATGAGGTCTCAGAGCGTTACTGATTGACTGCATGGATGGAGCACACAGGAAATAGTTTTATCTCCTCAATAGCAAGGCAAAAGAATGTCCCAGAATATGAACATTCCAAAATGTTAAGGGATATTACAAAGTCTTGTATCATAATACTCATAAGTGTCCCAATGAGTTCATGTACTCTCATAACGGGAATGTATGCTCTAAGGGCTACTGCTTTAACATACCCTTTAGTTTAGAAAGTAACAAATTTTATGACAATCCATAATTTTCAAAACTGAGGGTTCAAAATTATATACTGCACCCACATTTAAGAACCTACAAAAAAGTGGGTTGGTTTTCAAAAGCATGGATGCTGCCTCTGCTTCCACTGATCTTCAATAGGAACATCAAGATTTTGAAAATCAAACCACTTTCCTAGATGTCTAAATGTGGATTTAAGAGCCTAAAGTTGGGCACCTCTATTTTGAAAATCAATGCCATCTTTTCCAAGATCTTAACTGTCTTTTCTCTCTCACACACACACAGACTGAATGCCTAATTTAGCAGAAGGAGTACTTAAGCATGAAGGAACAGATTCTTCAAGGAGACTGAATATCATGATTGTTAAGTCAAGTAATCAAATGAAACTCAAATGTCCTTAAAGAACAATGCACACTTGACATAGGATAATTTATAGGCCCATGTTGGAGATCCGTGATATCTACAGTCAGTGAGACCCCTGATATTCAGCCCATGACATACAGTACTCTCAGTGATTTAGGATTAAGAGAAAACTCAGGCAACAATGACAGTACAAGTAATTCTTTCATTGTTAAGATTATGCTTATACTCATGAATGGAAGCAGTAAGTGGAGAATCTGGGGTTTACGGAGAGTGATGTACACAACTCACAACATTCAGGTTCCTGTTTTTAAAATGGAAGTACATATCAGGGGAATATGACATTTAACTGTTGAGTGCAGAATCTCTCCTACTAATACAAACCTATGTTTTCATTAACAAAATGCATTTACCAAGTCTTCCCTTGGGTGCTTTCACGGGGCTCTAATTCAGCAAATCACTCAAGAATATGCTTAAAGTTAAGCATGTGAGCAATATCACAGGCTTTTAATGGGATTATTCACTGTTCTACATTAAACACATGCTGATGCTTTGCTGAATTGGGGACACTTTGCAAACTAAGACCATATAGACAAAACAAGGTCTGCAGAGAAATCTATGGTTATAGGGAATAGGAGGGGAAGGCCAAGGACGTGTTGCATAGTTCTTCTGCCACCCTCTACCCCCTTCCAAAAATCAATGAGTCCTGAGCACACAGGATACTTGAAAGAAGGGAAAATAGGTTATGGAGTGGCTGCTTCCAAACCCTTCATGTACAGGGATCCCAGTATTATGGGGTTTGTCTTTCACTGGAAAGCAGTGGTGGAAGAGAAGATGGGAGCCCTTGCAGACTTGCATCAAAAGCTTGTATGAAAATACTGTGCAAAATTCCTACTTTGTCAGATCTTGATTTCAAAGTGTCACATAAATGTGTTATATAAAAACCAGTAAAAGACTAGATGGCCGACCATTTATTAGCACTGGTAAAAGGGGGAGGTATAATGTGAGCACTGGGAAGATCTGATATGTAAAAGAGGAGAAAATTGCATGCATTCATAAGAACTATATTTGTGTGTATAATTCTAGATATTCTACAAAACACAAGGGAGAAAGAAGAGGGGAGTAGAATAAAGGAGAAGAAAGAGGAGGAGATAAAAATCCTCTTCATGTACATTGCCTTATCACTTAGAAGACAGTGTCTTTGGGAAGAAAATTTTGGAATGTCATGGTCTATTCTGGCATTCTAAAAATGAAGACAGGAATTCCTACAGATACTGTAGGCATGTTTTCACTTAGATTTGAATCACAATCACCTATTAGTGTCACCACATAATCCTCTCATCTAATATTCTGATGTTCAATAGCTTCTGAAATATGGAATAGTATTAGAGTTATTTAAATTTGATGGATGCATGGTGCGTTGGAATTAGTTTTATATAATGACTTGCAAGAGAAAGCAAGTGGAAATATTCATGGTTATCTGCAATTAAAATGGGTACAACATTCATTTCATCCCACAAATGTTTATTTACCAATAAGTCTTGAATAGTTTAGGTAACACATTAATGTTGGATTGTATTAGACAATTCCAAGTGCTATAAAGAACATATCTGTATAAGAAGTTAAATTGCATTCTGTGGTATATAAAAATCATGTGGGCTATAGATTCCTTTTCACATGAAGGTACCCAGATTCTTCCCTTACTACAAAAATAAGAAACTTCAATAATGAAGCAAGTACCTTAAAGTGTTACTGGGCAAGCTTTAAAAATGCAAGATAACAAGAACCACGTTAGAAACATGGGAGAGAAATGCAAAGTACAGTAAAGAACTAACATTGCACTGAAGTTTGTTGTTGTAAAAAAATAGAAATATATATACTGCTGAGTGTTTTACAAAACAGAAGCAAGACACTAAGGGACAAAAGGCAGCCAAAAATATGTACAACTTTACTTAAAAAAAAATTATTTATTGTAACGTGGATAGACTTTCTTGAGTCTTACCATTAAAGACACACAGATATAGCAAAGGAAGCAAGGGTTGGAAAGGGAAGAGAGAGGAGTGAAATGAGTATTGATAAATAGCGCAAGCTCAAAGACAGTAAGACAGTTAGCAATCCACAATGAATCTAATGAGCTGAAGTAACATCGAATCCCCTCTTAGCTTCAAATTAATAAATATCAAACATTTTCCATTCCTGACTGGAATATTTCCTAGATAGTTCATTACTAAAAGGAATTCCCATGAGTGAAGGAAGGTGGGGGAAAACTGCTCCTAGTTGGATATTTGGCCAAATTAAAATAAAAATAAGTCTCAGCTTCTGCATCCTGAAAGTCTAAGGAAGGGAGGGAGAAAACATCAAACAACACCATGTGTGTGCATCTAATATTTGCCACTAAAGTTACCAAAAATGTAATTCTACTGTTTTATCTGAGAGTTCAGCTTATAGGTCCCTCTATTAGCCAGAAGAATCAATTTTGTGATGAGTAGGATCCTTCCCCAAACATCATAAATTTCCCCAAGAAAAATCTACAGCTGTTCCTATGTATAGCTCACATGATGGTATCCACGTGACCTTTCTAGTCTTCCTTTACAAACACTACATTAAATTGGGACCAGAGTAAAGTTTGTACTTTGGAAAAAATATCAAGTGAATGGAGGAGTTCCAGCAACCCAGAACAATCTCCTAATATATGAAAACAGCACTGAAAGAGATGAGTGTTGCCTTGTTTGCCCTTATAAGATGTGTAAGCAATCTAATATTCCAGCAAAGACTAAATATCACTAAACAATTTGGTTACTGAAATTAGAAGAATTTAGTATCAGTGAAAGGTGGGAGTCAGTAAACTGAACAACAGAAGCTGGGAAATATTACATTAAGTTTTGCTGAGTGTCCTAATATTAAGTAAATCACATTTTCACCCTACTTTTAGTGTTAAAAACAAAAATATTTTGTGTGTGTATATATTTTTAATATTCAATATGCAAAATTATTTCAAAGGCAAACTGTGCAACAGTCCCAGTCCATTTCATTACTGGAAGATGAGAAAAATGTGGCTTTTTTCTTCCTTACTGCTAGTTTTATATTACATTTTGTTATGGTTTCCATAGAACTGAATACCTGAACACACAAACACCTGGAAAAACTTAAACAAGGAATAGTTTAGAAGCATCTTAGAGACTAACAAAACATGCAGATGGTGGTATGAGCTTTCCTGGGTACAACCCACTTCTTCAGATGAATGGACTTTTACATACTCCATTCATCTGAAGAAGTGGGTTGTACCCAGGAAAGCTCATGATACCATTGCATGTTTTGTTAGTCTTTAAGGTGCTTCTAAACTATTCTTTAAGTTTTTCCAGTTACAGACTAACTGGGCTAACCCTCTGAAGCTTTTGGACATCTGGGAAAGCTTACCTCTTTTTCATCTCTAACAACTGGTTATTGAGTACAGATCTCTCCTCTTCCAGCTAAAACACAAACATCAAGAGCAAGAATGAATACACCAAGAATCAAATGGTTTGTTCCATTTAACAAATTCTAGTTTCTCCACATCTGCAGAGGCTAACTGAAGCATGGAACATTTTTGGCAAAAGTAATTAGCTTTCTTCAAGGGCAACATAAATATGAATCACAGCTTTTTAAATGAATAGGGATGTTAGCTAGCACTTGTAGGCATAACCAGGACACACTGCACAGATATCGGTCTATAGTTTTCAGTGGCCTGGGTCAACGAGTGCCAAAAGGCACAACTAATTTGCAAGAGTTCAGGCCCCTTTATGTTAATACATCACCTACTCCACCAATGATGGGTGATGTGAACTGGCAACCCCTTAGCTAAACATGGTATCAGGAAAAATTGTTAATATGAACAGTGTGAAAGCAGTGATCAATGGAGAAGATATAAGAATTACATGAGACTATTAGAAAGACAGCAACTAGGTCACTTTCAGGCTGATGAAGTTCTTCCGTGAACCCTTGTTTTACACCTAATAACCATTATTCAATGTGCAGCGCAGACCAGATGTGGAATATCATCTAGTTAAATTCTCCTGGGAATGTCATTGGCACATAAGGGTGCCCAAAGACATTGCTCACATTGGGCTTCCAGAGCAAAGTAAATTGCAGTGGAAGTGAAGGTCTGTCTGTTGTCCTCAGGTCTGAGGACAAGTCCAGGTCACATGGATGTTAATTTTCATTGCCTGTCCTCTAGTACTATAAGGCTTCCTAATTTAGGACAATTGTTCTTTGTTTCTGGGGTATAACTTTACATGACTTTCCTTAGGTACTCATTTGAACATCACTAGTTAGAGCCAAGAGAGAGAAGTATAGCTACTGCATTGAAGGCTCAGAAGATAACAAAATCTTCTATAAGAGACTCATCACATGGCAGAGCCAGCAGCTATGCAAGACCCTGCTAAATGGCCTTACAATAGCAGGGAGCTTTGGATTATGTGCCATCATATTCCTGCAAGCATGCTGGAAGTCAAAAATAGCAATTTCAACTGACAGAACAAAGCACAGCCCTGCTTTTGAGGGTTTGCTGTCTGCCTCCTACACACTAGCAGGCTATTCTTTGAATTCTGTGCTTCTGTAGAAACTAAGAGGAAATGGTGAAGTTCTGAAGGGAGAAAAGTTTAATTTGAAAGCCCTGAAAGAAACAGTGTCCTTAAAACACTCTGTATTTAACCAGAGCTCAAACTGGTAGGGGACTGCATACTGAGTCTATAATACAGAATCTATCTCCCCACACAGGCCTCAGATTCTGGACATAGGAGAACAGAGTCCAACATTGACTCAGCTGGTCACTTTTCTCGTTACAGATATTTAAAAAAAATCCTCTGCCCTCTTCTGCATCCTTCTCTCATTCTCAGGTAAAATACCTGAACATCACACTCATTTGGCTGCATTTTTTTTTTGGGGGGGGGGGGAGAAGAGGAGAGAGAGAGAGAGAGGTATTCAACCGGCTTTCCTTCATCAGTAGGCATCATCTGCAGCTCCCACAGGTCAGCAGCATTAACCTGACAATATCAAGCAACATAATCCAGCAGCCATTTGCTTAGGTTTCCCCGGGGTGGTCTAACTTTCACTGTTTAACTCAAGTTTCCTCTCTATTCTCCTCAGACTGAAAATCCCTGAAAGCCACCTTGCCCCAGTCACAGTCACAATGGCCCCCAAATGTGCAGCTTTTCCCCCCCAAGGCACACTGCCACCATGCTGTCAGCTCAGCTCTCTTTGGAGTGGTTCCATGGGTGTATAGAAGTTCCCCTTGCTCCTGTGGACAGTATGCTTGTAACAAGGAAGCAGAGGGGAAAGGGGTGATCTGAGGTAAAATTTAAAGTGAGAACTCTAGTGGCGGTAGCAGGTTTGAGGCCAGGGTCATGACACATCCTTTTTTCCTCCCACTCAGGTCATTCTCTTTCCAATAATCTGATCCACTGCACATTTTTAAAGAAGTTGGTCTTAAGCAGATGACACCTACCTTACTGAGCAGAGTCAGAAGGGGATGGATAAGCCAGATCAATAGATCTTTCCACAGTCTCTCCACTGGTGTTAAAATTCATGCATTGGTCTGGCAACACCAACATAAAAACACTGCAAGCCAGAAAAGCTCTCAAAGTTCGGTATGCCCCTGACTGGGAATCCTTTAGCTAATTACAAATAGCTAATTATTTATGGATCAATATAGATGAAACCCCCTCACTGTCAGAAGCATAAGTCACTTTAACCTTTAGCTGTCAGGATAAATCATTAATGACACTGTATTCATTAATTTTGCAAAATGAGTCATGTGTCCACAGATTCACTAACCCAGTTGACTAACATTCTTGCTAGAATTTATATAGTTACCATAGTGACTGCTCAAAATACTTGCAACATATGCTTGATACCTGCCTTACTGTATTTTTAAAAGGCACAAAAATCAAAGAGCAAAAATTGCTATATTTAGGTTCTTTTATTATTTTTCTAATACCTACTTTACAAGGAGATAGACTGGGTTTATGGGCAACTCTATATGAAAACAGTTTCTTCCAGTTAAGACAGAACTTTACTTTGTATTCTAAAACGTATCTAATGTAGCAATGCTATATATTAAAATTCTTTCTGCATTGTAAATGTTCACATTACAATGTTCATTCTGAGGGCTTTTCTACTTATGCTTGTGTTCCATGTGGACTGAAAAGATAGGAGCTCTTATCTTGATGTGCTCATTCAGTCAATTGCACTCTCACGCCAAGATGAACTGTATACAGCCTCTTACAGAGGCTCTGGAGCAGTTTCATTAGAACCTCGATAGGGAGAGAAAGGCAGAGACCTATCCTAAGCATTTCTAAATCGAGACCTACATGCTGGTTTCACTGGCCAAGCAATAGTACAAGGTGGTGGGATTGTGAGTTTCTGGAGCTAGAATCCTTGCAAAATGAAAGTGGACTTCACAGCTATTTCATTATGAGACTCCGAGTTGCAAGGAGAACAAGGTTCTTCTTGGATTTCAGATTTAGACATAACTACTTAGACAGAAGTTTTGTTAAGCAGAAGTCTTGCATATTACACAACCTGGAGCTAACCAAATAAGAGCTGTGACACTAGGATTAGCATTTTCCATGGCACTTGCTCCTTTGTGTCACAACAGGATTACCCTGGGGTCATTTCCTCAATATTCCAATGGGCACTGTGAATTACATGATTTGCAACAATGTAGTCACTGGTAGATGGAGCAAACCCAGCATTTCAGTGTTTCAAAATCTCAGATTACTACTAAAATTTCTTCCTCTCCAAGGAGAATTTCATGTGTTATGAATGGCTACTGTAAACATTTAAGCTGTTTTTCCTCCATGTTCTTGGAAGATTATTTGGTACTAGACTCTTGGGGCAAACTCTGCCCTTCAATCATGAGTAGAAAGCTATGCAACTGGTAAAATTTCCATGGTGAAGGATGGCAAGATCAGAGGACCCTGGCAGGAGGAGGTCCATTCCTCTGTGCAACACAGCACAGCTCCACAGGGGCTTCGGGCTGTCAAAGAGCATGTGTGAGGGGGAACAGAGTGGGGAGAGCCAAGGCTGGCAGATCCACAACTAAGATCCAGACATCTATTATCTCCCTGAGAAGACAGTCCAGGAACTACATGGGCTATGGCAGCCTTCTTCTTTGGACCTCCCTGGTTACTTGGACCATACCATGTGCTAAAGGCAAGATTTGACTCATCAAATGGCCATGCTGCTGAGGAAGCCTTTTCCAGTTGTGGCTGGTCTGAAGAAAGAAGCTGCCCTGGCTGCAAAGACTCAGATATAATTTGAAAGGAAAAAAAAAAAAAAAAGCTCATGTTGGTTGTTTAAGAAAACAGGACCCTATTATCACACCACAACTCAGGTGAAGGCTGCAAGTCTGCACATCAGGGACATGCCTCAATCATCTTTCAGGGCACTCTACAGGGGGAAGGATTCCATGTACTACTCCCATCATAGCACCCAGGAGGATACAGAGATTACTCAGGCTTCAGCTCTAAGAGGTGCTTGGGAAAAGTCTGCCCTTTCAAATCTTGATGGAACATGAGGTTCTGCAGCAGGGCTGGAAGGGAAATGTCCAATAAAGTCTGGAAACACAGAACACATTAAGTGTTGTCACAAAAAGGCACATGCTGTAAGCAATGGCGACATGTGTTTGACAGTGGCACACATACTGCTCAGATTTAATTTTTACATTGCACATCGCTCCCTAGAATGACACGTACCATTGTCAAAAGGCATGGTGACAGTTCAAATGCAAAACTTTGAAAAATGATTTAAATGGTTGTACGTCTGGTTATTTCTAAAATAACCAGAATAATTTTATGTGAAATGAAGTGTCCTCTAAGTCACTTAAAAAAAAGATTTAGAAGTGACCTTGCAATCAGCTCTATGAACAAATAATATATTTTAAGATTCTATTGACACACAAGGTAGTAGAGCGTTACAGACTTTACACTGCCACCAGAAAACCTTACACCAACTCCAGTCCTCTAATATTCACCCTTTACATACAATACTGAAGTTAAAACATGCACATATGCACATTTCGACCACCATTTTTACAGAGTTTGGTAAAGGGGTTTTGAACAGTATTTGGCAAGCCGCCACCTTAAAATATTCTCTGTACAGATAGGTTTTTAACAAAAACCATGCTTTCTCTTCATAACGGGAAAGCATATGAAAAGAGAGCTGTTTGGAAAACAGAAATACTCCCTCTAGAGTCTTTTTAGTAGATCCTTGGATATAGAGGGCTAACATTTAATTCACACTTGCCTGAAGTCTTCAAATGGACAGCTCTCTTTATGGGACATACTATCCTCCATCATCCAATGATTCTAGCCGTTTAATGGAGGTGGTTACAAATGTATGAATATATTATTGAAATGAACTATTCCTTTAAATCACAAACATGTATAACAGGGTAACACGTATCAGCAGAAATAATATGGATTAAACAAACTGCAGCATCCTCTAAGCACTGCATAGTAAGTGTGTTAGCCATCCTACCTTCTGATGAGTTGTGACTTCCTCCCTGCTCCTTCCCAGCTCCTCAGCAAGTTTAACGTTCTCCTCTTGCAGGGCTGTGAGCTGTTGGGACTTCTGAGCAGCCGCCAGCCTCAGCGCTTCTCTGCAAGGACAGGGAGTGCATGGTTACCATAGGAACAAGACAGGCAAGAAAAGACTGTGGGAGAGAATCAGCTTCACAGCTTGGAAAAATACATCTAGTCACGTGTCTAATAGGATCTATAATAAAGGTAACAATCTACACCTTAAATGCACACTGCTCACTTTAACCCTGAAAAGAGAGAGAGCAGTGGGAACACAACACAAAATTACTTCCCTTCCTTTAAATGCATCTAATACCAGTGCAAGGTAAAGTCTATTCAGAGAGTGACACTGTCAATTCTACACAACTTCAACAGTTTGAAAATCCTCAAATTTAGAAATATGCTTAATTTATTGTATTATATGTGTTTGAAACATGGTATAATAGTTGTTTGAAATATGTTATTCATGTTAGATGAGATGGGTGGTTCTAGCATTCTACTCCCCTCTGTTCCCCAAACCAGTAGAGTTTTTAACCAAAACTAATGTAAACAGAAATGTTTATAAAACTAATATAATCAAGGAAACTCTATGGAATGGCTAGCAAACCCAAACACTGAAAAACTCCAATGTTAGGTGAGCCAAGATGTAAAGATCTAGTCTATTTTCACTGTTTTACAGTAAAATGCACAAAATAAAATATCAATAGCAAAACACAGATTAGGATATTCAAGTTTAATTAAATCATATTGCTATGGATAATTTTGGGGGAAGCTATTTTAACTGCTATATTTAAAAAACCCAAAAGCCTGTTGCATATTCATGGAATATGTCATTTAACAAGTTCCTACAGAAATCGGCAGGATCTTTAAAAAAAAGTTGCATTTTATTTCATCTAAGCAATTATTTACCATGGTATTCTGCTTTCTTAAAGGGAAACTCGATGGCCATGTGCGCCAAAATTTCACAGCTGAACTCTGACTAGAATACTAAAATGTTGTTATGATGACCTATGGCTTATGTGCCCACAGTGGGAAACATTTATGTAACAAGATTCACAAAACAGGAAACCCAACAAATTAAAATTTAAAACAAAAGTATTTATATTATATAATGAACTTTGTATCAAGCAACATTAAAATGTTTCCGTTAATGCACACAATTCCTGATTACTTTTAAAGTCCTTTTCCTTAGATCTTATGCCATAGCTACATTAGTTATTAAAGATCCATCTCAAACAATTTTTGATGCAGTTTTTCATTCTCCATTAATAAAGCCTACTGAAACTGGCTGTAATGTGCAGGCTCACACCACTGAATAAAATTATGCTGGTTTCAATCTGATGCAGGAACACATCTAATTTTAACCTCACTTGTTTGCTGTGCTGCAAAACATATGAATGCTTTGACTTTTTGGCACTAGTGTATCAAGAAGTCACACACAAATCGTGGCATGGACTTGTGTAAAACTGAATTTCTTTGTAACTCGATTGTATCTGAGAATATTAATTGATGTCCAAAAGAGCATGAGAAAGGGTGTTTATTAAAATCAGGTAAGTAAAATCCAATCAGTATCGGTATCCAGTTTTATATGTTAATCTTTTTTGCAAAAATAGTCACCGCTTCCACTGAAAGACTTCCCTACCTAGAGCCACAATTAGTCATTGAAAGTTCTTCTGCAATGATCCCTTCTACAACTGCAAGAATTTACCATCACTTATCTTAGCATCCTAAGGCATCCTGGCAACACGGACTGAGGAAAGCTACAGCTCCATCCTTTACCACAGTTAATTACTTTGTTTGCAAGTCAGGAATTTGTGATTGTAAGGGTGATTAAAAATTAAATTCTGTCAAATTAGATTATTTACCCTCTAACCATGAAGTCCAAAATCACAGATAATTAGAGAACATGCTTAGCAACTGGTTATGATTAATGTTGGCCTTAAACAGAATCACAAAAGGACCAAGGGAGAGGAAACCAATCTCCTTTATCTAGAACTCTCCTAAACTAATGGCTAAAGAACAATTTTCACAAATAGTTTGTCTGACAAGTTAAAGAATAATTTGTAATAAAAAATGGGATCGTTAACTTCCTGAGGTTCTAGAACTAGAAAAATTAGTCTGGAAAAAATTACTTTGCTTTGTCATTTTCTGCAAGCACTGAAGCAGGTGGGAAGTACTCCTGGAATGAAATTCTATCACACCAGAAGGGGCCTCTGACAGCCATTTAGGTTTTTAAGAAGGATAGAAAAAAAAAATCAATACCATGCTGCAGGTGCTAGAACATAGCATTAATGCTGTGTGTTCTACAAGAAACCTGTGCCTGGACTGCCTTGATTTCAGAGCACTGGTCAGGCAGCTTTCACTGAAATCCTCAGTCTATGGGATAAGCAGTTAGATGGGGATAAATTCTTGTAGTTGTGGAAGGGAATAATGCAGGAAAGCTCTTTCAACAGTACTGTAGTGCAAGTTCCAGACTCTGAATTTCCCCTAACAGGTCACCAGATTCTCTCCACCCAGAGAGAGTGGGATGGAAGACTTGTGGTTCAGTGTGTGCCATGTCTCTAGAGTGTGGGGCACTGAAGGACTGGCAGTCATGCCACATCTTTATTCAGGGAGGGACGCCATTTTAGGATGGTAGCTGCCAGTTCCGTATTAATTTTCTACATGGGTTAACATGCACTGATCAAATTGTGGCAGGGGGGGGGGCTTTAAATCAGACACACTGTGTGTTCTATTTCTACTATACTAAAATAGCACTTAAGACACTTTGTTACTACATATGTATCTACTTTCTACATTTTCTTTGGAGTCCTACTGTTTAGTTTATTGACAAAAATTGAATCAATGCTAGAGAGTTAGGGTAACAAGTGGGGTTCCGCAGGGGTCTGTTTTGGGACTGGTTCTGTTCAATGTCTTCATCAACGATTTAGATAATGGTGTACAGCAGGGCTACTTAACACATGGCCTGTGGGCTACATATGGCCCACAGCCCATTTGTTTGCAGCCTGTGGTGCAGTTTGGGTTTCCACGGGGCTCAACACGCGGCTTGCAGGTGGGATCCTTTGAACATGGCCTCCACTGGGAACACGCTCTACAACGGCAAGGCATCTCCAAGGCAGGGTGAGCACTGAAAGATGCAAGCGGACAGGCTCACTGGAACAGATGGGTACAGGGTGTCGGCGTTTCTAGCCCCCAGGCAGGAGGGGCTGGGAGTTCGAGGCATTGTGCGAAGTGCTTTGTATTCATGCCCGTCAATGTGAAAGAAGTGATTTGCATATAAATATGCACGTATATGCAACCACACTTAAGTTGCGGCCCTCGCCAATGAGCATCATTGCGGTCCCCGAGGCTTTCAAAGTTGAGTAACCCTGGCGTAGTGAGCATGCTTAAATTTGCAGATGATACCAAGCTGGGAGAGGTTGCAACTGCTTTGGAGGATAGGGTCATGATTCAAAATGTTCTGGACAAACTGGAGAAATGGTCTGAGAAACAGGATAAAGCTTAATAAGGACAAATGCAAAGTACTCCAGTTAGGAAGGAACAATGCATTTCACACATACAGAATGGGAAGCAACTGTCTAGAAAGGAGTACTGCAGAGAGGGATCTAGAGATCATAGTGGACCACAAGCTAAATGAGTCAACAGTATCACACTGTTGCAAAAAAAGCAAACATGATTCTGGGATGCATTAACAAGAATGTTGTGAGAAAGACACAAGAAGTCATTCTTCTGCTTTACTCTGTGCTGACTGGGTCTGAACTGGAGTGGTGTCTAGTTCTGGGCACCATATTTCAACAAAGATGTGGGAGAAATTACAAAAGGCCCAGAGAAGAGCAACAAAAATGACGAACGCTCTAGAGAACATGCGTTATGAGGGAAGGCTGAAGGAACTGGGCTTGTTTAGTTTGGAAAAGAGAAGACTGAAAGGGGACATAAGTGGTTTCCAAGTATCTAAAAGGGAGTCATAAGAAGGGGAGGGGGGGATTATTTTCCTTGGCCTTTAATGACTGGACAAGAAGCATTAGGATTAACCTGCAGCAAGGGAGATTTAGGTTGGACATTAGGAGGAGGAGAAGAGCAAAGGAGGCTTTGCGCACTCCCTCACCCCTAGGCCCTAATTGGCCATGGGGCAGAGGAATGAGGGAAGTCTCCTCCCATTCCAAGAGCATGGGCACCTTGGGAGAACACGAGGTGGGGGCACTCCCTCACCCCCAGACCAATCGTTGTCTGGGGGTGGGGAACCCAGAAATAACGTGGCCCCACGCCTTCCACTTGATGCCCCACCCCTTCCTGTGCAGCCCAGGGCCACTTCAAAAATTTCCAAAGTGGCCCCCGGCAAAAAGTTATTGCCCATCCCTGGTGTAGATGGTGCTTGGTCCTGCTGTGAGGGCAGGGGAGAAGACTTGATGATCTCTCGAGGTCTCTTCCAGTTCTAGTATTTTATGATTGTATGACAAATATAAAACCCAAAGTAACACACTGCTTCACACATTATCAGCTACGGTCCCATTTCAGAATCTAGGCTGAAGCTGCCTAGATTAGCAATATACCACACTTAGCTACAACACTGGCTCTGACTACACAAGTTGTGTTGTAAAGCATCACTCACGTTAGAAAAATATGTGGTGTTTTAAAATGTCAGCTATGCTATACTAGACCTGAGAGGGGACAGACAATTTGATTTAAACATACCATTGTCAACTTGCTATGATACAAGTTTGAAAAACCAGGCTTTGCCTGGCAGTACATGCAAATTTGATAAGCCATTGATAAAAACTAAAAATTAAACAAGATATAATATGTACAAAATCATTTAAATCACAAATATTTATGCTACAAACATTTCTTAAACATGTAACAAGATTTATTTGGACTAATGCTTTTAACAAACTGGTGCCCCCATATGGCAGAACTGCATACATACCACTTCAAAATAATTCAATGAATTCCCCATATATTAAAACATCTCCAAAATTCAATACTTTCAGAGCGCCATGACAATGCTCTGTTTCCATGTTTTACACTTTCAGAAGCTAAGTTAGTAGTGAATTGTAACAAAGTACCTCTGTTTTATAAATGAGAATACTGTACATGGACTGGTACAAAGACTTATTTATGAAAATTAATTGCTACACACATAATATAACTAAGAAAGAGTTTAAAGGCTTAATATACATTTAAATACTTACACTTCTTTTCTAAATTCTTCCATTTTCTTGTTCTCCAGATTGAGAAGCTCTTTTGATTTGTTAAGTTCCTCCTCGTTTTTCAGGTTGTTTTGTTTAAGTTTGTCCAGCTTTGAGAAGAAGGGGGCGGGGGATAAGAGAGAATTAAAATTCATGGACTTGTATAATTTTCAAATGAAACATTTTAAAATAGTCAAATATGAAAATGGATGTCTGAAGTTTTGAACTGCTGCACTTTATTTTTAAGCCTCAATAAATGAAGAATTAGTCTTCACTGAGGAATATTTGACTAATACATGTGTAATAAATCTAAGTATGTCCACTGCAATTCCCACAGTATTGCAAGTTAAAGATTAATTTAAGATTGACAATTTAAGTGCAATATTAAATATCTAGCTACCACATTTCACACACAACTACATGTTTTTACCTTTACCTACATCAACATTTTTAGCAAAATTTATTTAACATGACTAGTTATAATTTAGAGCTATTTGCTATTCAGGGTTTTTCTTATCTTAGGAAAAAACATACATAATTAATCAGATGGTTCAGCTTTACTGTACCTTAATCAGCAAGAAATAGGTTGAATGTAGTGTTTGCAATAATGGGAAATCCATCTTTTGAGAGATCACGTTTTGGCAACAAATTGTGAAGGGTATTTACTGTGCCTGCATCTATTGAGAAAGCACTTAAGAGACCGTAAACCTCATCTGTTCAGAGGCACTAAGTAATACATTATATTATATAACAGATAATCTCCAGCTACTTCATTGGCATTACAGGACAGTGCATTTTTAATACCCAGAAATTCCACTTCTGGCATTAATATCATGTCTCTTAAACAATGCACATTGTCTCAAAATAACTGAGAATTATATTTCAACCTCTGGTATTAGGTTAGCTTGGTATTTCTCATTCAAAATATCCATCATCTTAAAGACAATTCTAGAGAATCATCATCAGCAGTTTGAAGTAAAAATGCACATTGTGCTTAAGTATGTTTCCCCCTATCCTTGTGTCTCGAACAGTCAATTTATGCTTGGATCTCTGCAGCCTGGAAACAACTTCTAGAGATTAGGGTGCTAATATAAATATCACTACCAAATAGGTGCAGTACTACAAAAGGAAAAAAAAACAAGGACACAAGAACTAGGCCCTTGAGCTACCACAATTAAAAATAGTGTGGATACTTCTTAGGTGGCAAGCTCTTTGAGCCAAGAATTGCAGCTCCATGTGTGTTGGTACAGCACAAATTACACTAGGGCATTAGTCTTCACAGTGGCCTCTATACACTGCTATAGTAAATTAATAATAAATAATAATAATAATATATAAAATCAGAGAAGGAGAAATGAAGATGCTGCAGTGAAACGGCAGGTCACACAGAGGATTCTATAAAACCCATGCAGAGACACCAAGAAGGTTTTTGTAGGCTAGATTTAGAGGGGAGGACTTTAGTAGATTAATGCTACTATTTGTTAGCATTTCTGTAGTGCTTTTTATTGGCATATAAGGACTATCCGCTTAAAATGAAGAAACTGAGGCACAGAGAAGTTATTGTAAACAACTTCCCTAAGGCCACACTGCAAGGCATTGATGACACCAGGCTTAGAACCTACAGTCTTCTGCTTTTTACTGCATCTCTTATCACTTCAAGATACATGCTGCTCTAGCATCTTGAAAAGCCAGGGTCCATAAGCATATAGGTAACTGTGTGTATAATTATTACACACCATATTAGAACAGTTGTAGCATGTAATCTACTAAGTTGTATTAGTACCCACAGCTTTTTCATGTATGATATTATCTAACAGACCATGACCATAAGGAGATCTGAGATGGGATGATGACAAAGGTTACTCAGCCCATTCTCCTCCTTTTCCCACACCTGCTATATTTCCTTCCACTTCTCTTGTCCTTGTGCTATGATCTCATTGGTTTAGACAATTAAATGTTTCTGGATTGAAGAATAAAAAACTCAACCTGCCCCTGCACTTTTTCGGGCGTAGGAGTGGGGGGGAATTTTTAGGCCATGTGTTATACAGAAAAATGAGATTCAAACAACTCTCTCTAGCAAAGATCAGATGAGACTAGCAGAAAGAAGGGACCACATGTACAGTTACAACGTTAGCCACATGTTGATGCGGAGGGTAAGTAACTCAAAGAACACACATTCATTGATAAACTGTGGTGCTTTTGACTATTTGGATGCAGGTTTCATATTTATTACAATACAGGGACATTTCAAGGGATACCACTACATCTCTTAAGAACTTTGGGATTGTTTTTCTATACAGGCAGTCCCCAAGTTACGCGGATCCAACTTATGTTGGATCTGCAGTTATGAACACGGTTTGCTCCCCGTCTCCCTGGTCTGCTGGAGACCAGCAGACCAGGGAGAAGGGAAGCAAAGCCTCTGACGCCGCCGGCAACGGGACAGCCGCGGCGCGTCTGGGCTGTCCACTGCCCGTGTGCTCCGCGGCTTTGCTTCACATCTCCCCAGACCAGGGAGACGGGGAGCAAAGCCGGGGAGCACGCGGGCAGCGGACAGCCCAGATACGCCGTGGCTGTCCCGCGGCTTTGCTCCGCGTCTCCCTAGTCTGCTGGAGACCAGCAGACCAGGGAGATGGGGAGCAAAGCGGAGAAAAGCTGTGGAGCACGCCGGCAGCGGGACAGCCGCGGCGTGTCTGGGCTGTCCGCTGCCCGCGTGCTCCCCAGCTTTGCTCCCCGTCTCCCTGGTCTGGGGAGATGTAGAGCAAAGCCGCGGAGCACACGGGCAGTGGACAGCCCAGACGCGCTGCGGCTGTCCCGTTGCCGGCGTCCTCAGAGGCTTTGCTTCCCGTCTCCCTGGTCTGCTGGTCTCTAGCAGATTAGGGAGATGCGGAGCAAAGCCGCAGAGGACCCGGGCGGTGGGACCGCGGTGCGTCTCGGTCCCCCGCCTGCGTCTCCCTGGTCTGCTGGGGGAGGGGGGTGCAGCTGGTACGCCCCCCCCCCCCCCAGCAGTCCAGGCTTTTCTCCGGATGCCTGGGGCAGAGCAGATGGGGCGCTGCCGGTTGGTCCCGCAGCACCGCTCTGGGTGCTACTGGACCAACCCGGCAGCACCCCAGCTGCTCTGCCCCAGGCGTCCTGATTCAGCCGCTGCTGGTCAGTTTCAGCAGCAGCTGAATCAGGACGCCTGGGGCAGAGCAGCTGGGGTGCTGGTGGATTGGTCAAGTAGCGCTGAGGAGCGGCACTACTGGAGCAACCCAGCCGTACTCCAGCTGCTCTGCCCCAGGCGTCCCAAGTCAGCCGCTACTGAAACTGACCAGCAGCTGACTACAGGAAGCCCGAGGCAGAGTTGCTCTGCCCCGGACTTCCTGGAATCAGCCGCTGATCAGTTTCAGCAGCAGCTGACTTGGGGATGCCTGGGGTCCTTAAGTTGAATCTGTATGTAAGTCGGAACTGGTGTCCAGATTCAGCCTGTTGAAACTGATCAGAGGCTGATTCCAGGAAACCCGGGGCAGAGCAACTCTGCCTCGGGCTTCCTGTAGTCAGCCGCTGGTCAGTTTCAGCAGCAGCTGAATCTGGACGCCAGTTCCGACCTACATACAGATTCAACTTAAGAACAAACCTACAGTCCCTATCTTGTACGTAACCCAGGGACTGCCTGTATAAATATTTAAAAGTGATTACTTCATTTTGCAGCTTCTGATTTCTCTGTCTGGAGTCCTCCAAAGAAGCTAAGGTGTTGACCTTTTCTTTATGTAGGGCATCCTTCTCTTTGGTCATCTGCTCCACTACCTGCAAAGCATCTTCTGCCATTTTATCAGCCTAAATATAAAAAAGAATTATTACTGAATAGAACACTTAAATGCAGTAGAGCAGCCATTTTACTATATCATGTATAGTTTATGCAGAACTTAGTTGACAGTTTTTCTCCATATTGAAGTAAATGTGAAATAGTTTCATTTTCATAACTAAAATGGAAAATGTATTTTTTTACTTTTATGCAGTTCAAGAATGCAGATACAGCTCCCAAAGTTGAATTCCATGCAAAATGAATTACAACCCTATGCTTGTGTCACCATTGACATTTTTACTTAGAGCCCTGAACTGCCATAATTATGTCCATTGTGATTTCTTTTTACACCTCAAAGATATTACAATTATTGTTGTTCAATGGATATTCACTACCAACAGACTGATCTTTAGAAAGATGGGGAATTATAAAAAGAGTTGTTATATTAGATTTGCTTTGTGAGGATTCTAAAAGTTAAAACAGGACAACAAAAAAGATTCAATCAATCAAGTTAATGTTACATATGTTACTTTAACATTTTTAATGATTTGCCCTTGCAAACTTATATCTTCAAAGGGCATACACCAAGCTTTAGAAATATTCTGAAAATATTTGGGATTTTTAAAAAGCCCAACAAAATTCATACTTTCAGTGGTTAACAGTTTACAAGTCAAGCAAGGGCTGACAGTTATATTTACTCATCTGTTGGTGGTGAATATAAACACTATTATGAATAAACACAACAGATTTAGATACCAATTTGTTCTAACATGTTTTGAAAGTTCTAAAAAAACCTCAAGCTTACTAGGGGATTATCTTGCAATTCCGTTTGTCCAATTGGAGTAAAATTTTGCTTTATATCTCCATATAAATTTAAACTAATAGTCTTATTCCCATGTTTAATGAAAAGGAACACTGAGCACCACATCTAAAATAAATGGGGTTTTGTACCCACTTACTGTTAGTTGTTAGCTGGAAAGTACGTTTTCCTACTAGTATTACATTTCTCCTATAGTATTTTGAAAAAAAAATCCTTTCATTCACCATTTCAGAATTGTTTCATTGTGACATTCTGCACCATGGGTTCCTTTTTATTAGGCACAAAATTGTTTTGTATTAGAGGTGTTAAAAGATCTCACTCATTACAGACAACTCAGGGACAAACAGGGTAATATACCAAGAGTGAAGATCATCTCCATGTAGACAGACTGAAATTAAGTGCTGGTCTTGCTATTAAAAGTGCAGAAATCACAACAGAAGTTAGTGTCCAGTGTTAGTATCTCTACTTGACTGGTTTAATGTCTTTCAATACCTCAGATTTTTGTGTTACTATATGTGCCTGATGCGCCTCAGTTTCTTTTAGCTGCAAAGTAAGTTTGTCCTTCTCCACCAGTAGCATCTGATTTTTGCTCTGCAACACCAGTAGGTTGGCTGAAAGGTCACTATTAGTTTGTGCTAAAAGCATTACTTCCTCATGCAGTTTGCAATAGTCCTCTGATAACTTCTCCTTCTCTTTTAGAATTTCTTCCTCTCTCACGATCAGATTATTTTGTTCTGCAAGCAGGTTCTCATTTTCCTGGAGCAGCTTTATTCGCTCTGATTCAGACACATGTTGACTGTGTCGAATATATTCTAGGAGCTTGGAGAGACGGGCATGCAGGTCCTGGAGCTCTGCCTTTGACTTAGTCAATGAAGCAAAATCATTCTCTAGCTTTTTAATATTGGAGGCAAGTAGATGTGTCTCTGTGCTGAGCACCTCTTTTTCTTTAATGATTTCCTCTAATTCTGAATCAGATTTTTGTTTCTCCTGAACCAGCAGTTGTTTCTCAGACAGCAATTCTTTATTTTTAACTATTAGCTGTTCCTTCTCCCTCTCTAGAATATCAATAGTAATCTGAAGTTCTGCTTGTTGCAATAAAAATGAATCCTTTTCCAGTTTTCTAGCTTCCCTTTCTACAGTTAAATTTTCCTGCACAATTTTGACCTCCTCATTTAATTTCTGACATTCTTGTTGCAATTCAGTCCTTGCATTGATCAGCAATTCCTTGCTAGAGGAACAGGTTTTGAAGGAAGCCTTCAGGACTTGCTTGGCTTGCGAAACAGCAGAAAGTTCATTTTCTAACAGGGTTTTGTGACTCTGAGCCTCTTTTAGACACTCGGAAAGTTCACAATTATAAGCTACTAATTCTTGATTGTCTTGGTTTTTTTGGTCTAGTTCTCTCTTGAGACTGTCAATGGTACTGTGGAGTTTGGCCTTTTCTTGACCAAGTGCTTTCTTGGCTGAGAGGTCCAGCTCATGTTTTCTTTTTAAGTCACACAGTGCATTTGCAGAAGACTGATTTTCAGTGAGCAGCTCTGCACATTTGGTTTCTAACAAGTCCTTTTCTTTGAGAAGGAACTCATTCTGCTTTTTAAGTTTCACTGATTTCTGAGAAGCCAATTCTTTCTCTCTGCTCAGTTGACTTATTTTCTCATTTAGAGCTCTCCCAGCAAGGGTGGAATCTTCCGAGGTCTTGGCAAGCTTTTCTGCAATTGCCTTGTTTTCCTTTAAAAGTTCTTCCTTTTCAGCCAAAAGCCTCCGCTCTGATGAAGAGAGAGCTTCCTTTTCTTGTAATAACTGGATACACTCAGAGTCTGTGGTCTCCCTACTAGCTTTAATCTCTTCAAGCAGTTTAGAGAGACTAGCATGGGAGGCCTGCAACTCTGCATTGTCTATGGTAGTGTTTTTAAGTTCTTTAATCACAGCATCTAGCTCTGCTTGCAGTCCTTCAGTTTTCATATTTAGGGCCTTTTCCTCATTAACAGCAGTTTCTAAGCTCACACGCAGCACTTCTTGACTTTTAAGGAGTGCTTCCTTTTCAGACTGCAGGTCCTGGCTTCTTTGCAACAGATCATCCCTTTCATTTTTTAAGGCCACATACATGCTTTCAAGAGCCAAATTTTTGTCCAAGACTGAGTTTCTCTCTGCAGCCAGAGCAGATAATTCTTGTAGGAGTTCCTTTTGATCTCTGGCCAGGTCTTCATAAGAGCTTTTCAGTTTTTGGATAACATAATCTTTGTCTTTAAGAAAAGCAGTGTTCTCCTCAGAAAGCTTTTTCTGATTATCTTCCAGTTCTACTTTTTCCTTAAGGTGTTTCTGAGCTTCCATAACCAAAGCATCTTTGCTAGTCTGAAGTTCTTCCAGCCGTTGGAGCAGTGCTGACTCTGAAGAGCGAAGGACATCATTTTCTTTACTTACTTGTAGAAGATCTTTCTGGGTCGTCCCTATTTCAATAAGTAACTTTCCTTTCTCAGAAATTAATGCCGCCTTTTCTGCACTTTCTTGTTGACTTTTAGTCTCAGCTTCTTGTTTTTCCTTCAGGATCTTTTTATTTTCTGAATCAAGTTCTTCATTTACTGTCCAAAGCCTTTCCTGGTCTTGTTGCAACAACTTAATCTTGGATTCCAAGTCTAGTAGTTTTGATAACAGTGAACCGTTCTCTAACTTTAAAGCATTTCCCTCTTGTGCAAGAATCTCCTTCTCTGATAATAAACCCTTCATTTTCTCTGACATTAGTTCAATCTCTTTTTTGGCTGATGTTAACACAGAAGTTAAAGACTAAAGAAATAAAGTTGGGGAGAAAGGAAACAAAAATGAAGACAAAACAGACAAATGAGAAGTATGGATTAATGACAAACAGAGCTATAGCTTAAATTTAAGAGGTGTATATAATGACACACAATGTAATCTCAACTCTGAAAAATATTAAGGACATATTTATTACAAAACAATGGATTAGCTAGTGAGACAACCTAGTAGAACTGATAATGATAGTATGCAAAAGATGCACTAGTTTGTGTACATTCAAACTGAAGTTTGGCTTTTTGGTCCAAAAAATGATTGAAATAGCACCAATTACATAGATTAAGCATGGAGTGTTTTAAAAAAGCTATTGTGGAAGACAACAACAACAAAATTTAGTCCATAGCTAGATAGGTTACATTACAGTTAATTCAGGGAAGTATACCAGATACCAACTTCTAGTTACTTTATACAGTGTTCATTCTAGATAGGTAATACACTCAGGACACCTTACGATAGAAAGGTTAATTTGTTCAACAACTACATAAATTGTGTGTCAATTTATACACAGCGTGTTCTGCTAAAGCGCAATACAACAAAAAGTTAAGAAAAAATAAACAATGAATGAAAGATGAAAGCAAGTAACAGAGAAATCATTGGAAGTTATTTAAATTAAGCTAAGGGCAAAATAATTACCACAATATGGAATTGTTTTACAAAATAAAATTTTACTAAAAAGGAGTCTGAAAAGAAAATATTTCTATGTATACTTAATTTAAAATCAAAATGCTTAAAATCCCTTATTAAAGAGGAATAAAATTTAATTCCAACCAGCTCTACTGGAGCAGAAACCTAGGAGGGATAAAAATTTAGTTGCTAGGTTTAATATAAAGTATTGTAAAAAATATGAATATAAAGATTATTTAAAATAGTCAATGGCACAGGTTTTCTTTCGTCAACAATACTTCATCTAGTCTGGATAAAACTTTCATTGAGTGCATATCAAAAAACATTAATACAAATGGGTTAGGTTAAACAGTAAAAGAGTGAGGCTTTGTAAAAAGAGAGATAATAGAACAATTACTTGCTTAAAACAACCACACGTACTTTGGCGAGTTCTGCTTCTTTTTTCAGCTCCTCAGCCTGTTTTTCCAAGTTGCTGTTTTTCTCTTGTGTACTTCTCAGCATCTCTTCTGTGTCCAGCAGAGTCTGTTTAAGCCCTTTGATGGCTACACTGTGCTCAGCGATCATCTCAGAATTGTTTTTTTCATGCATCATCTGCAGGTCCTTATACAGATTTTGGCTTTTCTCAATTTGTTTTTCCTGTCAGATTTTAGAGCAATTTGAATGCAATCAGAAATCTAGTTTCTTTTAATACCCTTTCCAACACAACTAGTTAACCTTTTCTCTAGTTCTTCTTACCAGGTCTACTAATTTATCTTGCATTTTCTTCAGTTCTGCCTGATGATTCTTAAGTGCTTCCTGTTGGTCCTGGTCAGCTTTACGTGTTGTCTGTTCTACATTTTCCTGCAGCTGAACTGCCTTTTCATTTGATTTTGTAATCTGATTTTGTAGTTCTTCTAGCATCCTAAAAAATTAGAAAATAGCAAGATGTTTTTGCTGAAAATTTAACAGAGACTGTGTAAGCTGCAGCATTATTCAATTAATACAGATCAAAAGTTTAGAAAAAAGAGGTGTTCAATCACTAAACAGTGTGTAGAATGTTTTAATATCAAATTAAATGTTTCAATAGCAAGATAAATGCACACAAAAGTACAAGTGAGAGGGTAAATTGGCCTCAAAGGTCAGTGTTTAAAAAACATAAATGTTCTCATTAAATGTATGTTTAAAACAAACACTCTTTCCCCTGCAATCAATAGATTGCGAGTACATGAGAACCAACAACTGAGTAATTCACTTTCCGGTGTCTTAAGCTAAAAGAAATGCTATGATACTAAAGCCATGAAAATGTATTAATCGAATTTCATTAGTGCCAGGTGTTACATAAATGAGAAGTTATTAAATAATTTTAAACCTAGTTTCTCTTTAATCCAATATATGTAGAGAGTATTTATGACAATGTTTTGACAACAGAGCTTGTGTCTTCAGATTCAAATGTGAAACAGATTTGTTTCAGGATGAGCTTTCATGGCTACTTACAAAAGGAGAAAAAAAATGTAGGAACAAATTAAAGGAAAATTCTCTGATAGCATTGGGATGGATACCTTTCTTTTAAACGCAGCTCATCATTCATCTTTGTAAGCTGAGCAGAACTATCACCTGATGACTTCATTATTTCTGCTATATCATTCTCAAGTTTGGCTTTAGCTTCAGTCAACTGCTGTTCTTTTTCTTCTCTCTCTTTCAATTTTTTCTCCATAACTGTACATAAAAAAGTTATTACAATAAATTTAATTCAAAGCCACAACACACCTAGATGCTAATAAGAGACTCTAAACACAATCTTAAGCTGTTGCGATAAAACTAGCATGCTGAACTTCCAAAGCTAAAAGTCACATTTGGGATTCAACTAAAAATTGTAGGCTCTGGAGCACTTGCCCTCTTTGATCCCCTCCCCTGTCAGAGGGCCTGCTAAAGAGTAATGGAAACTTATAGAACTCCCAACAGAAAACCACAACATTGTACATGGAGAGACACAGGAAAAGCCATTCATCAAGAATACAACTTTCAGTCTCAGCTTCAGTATAACTATAGGTGCCAGGCTGTTAAGAATTGATACTGGGCTTTACCATTAGGAAAGAAATCCAGCAGGAACACTGGGCACACTCAACTCAAGTTACATGTAGCTTTCAAAAGGAGAATATTAAACCAATTGGTTTTTAGAGCAGTGTACACACAACAAACAAGGAGAGCAACCTCAAGGCTCTGTAGAAAGTAGTTCCACATACATACAGCCCAGTAACTACTTCCAAAGAAAAAAGTAGGAAGCAGGGCTTAGTTGGCTTCCTTTTATATACACATCAGGTCAGTTAAAAATGCCGTGAGATTAGGTGGATGTGTGTAGCAGGGAATGGTGAAACAGAATATGTGACGGGACGGCCATGTGCAGCTTGAAGGTCATAGACATTAGAAAGAAGTTAACAACCAAATCAAAAAGGATACTTTGCATCTAAATAGGGTTCATACTTTTTACATGGCTGTCACAGGCACATGCTATTTAAATGTTGCATTTCATGAACACATTGAGGGTATCTCTGCCATATGCTCTTTATGTCAGTGTGTAGAATGCATATACTATTCACCCCCTTGCAGAGTTATACATAACTATGTAAATAGTGAGCCTCTCTTTAGGCAAGTAAACAATTGCCTGAGCCTGCAGGGTATGCATGCTACACATCTCTCTACAGGACCAAGCTGTGTCTACCCCTTCCCCCAGATATTTAAGGCCCTAACAAAATCATGGCTGTGAAAAAATGTGTCAGGCTGAAATGTGGCCTCCCACCGAGGAAACTGGTCTTGTGTACTTTTACCTTGTACTATACAAATTTCACAGGGAGACTAATGTTACTCAAATTGGAGGTTATGACCCAAGAAGGAGTTGCAGATGAAAGGGTGGGCTCTGCAAGGTAATTTTAGGGAGATCACAGTATTGCCATCTTGACTTCTGCACTGCAGTCAGAACTGGGTGGCCAGAGAGCAGTGGCTCGTGGATAGGCATCCAGCTCCGAAGGCAGCACTCCACCACCAACAGCAGAGAAAGGTGGCAATACAATAGCACTGCAAAAATGAGGGTGGCATGGTATTTCACAGCTGGGTGGCTGCTGCTGCTGGCAGTGGTGCTGCCTTCAGAGCTGGGCTCCTTCTCAGCAACTGCAACCCTCTAGCTGTCCAGCTCTGAAGGCAGGACTGCCACCTGCAGCAATGCAAAAGAAAGGGTAGGCATGCCATAAGTACCGACAACAACTTTGCAAAAAAAATCCCACACACTCTTTTTTGGGTCAGGACCTCTACAATTACATCATCATGAAATTTCATGTTTAAATAGCTGAAATAATGAAATTTGCTATTTTTAAAATCCTGTGTCCAAAATGGTCTGTGAATTGGAAGGCCCTACTGATATTTTACAGAGTACAATCTGGACTGATGGACACTATATCCCCTCAATTCTCCAAGCTGGGATGATTGGTTTTCTAAAGTTGTAATATGTCTCTAATGTCATACAGCAGAATCTTATAACTATACATACAGTGTTGTCACACATTTTACCAAAATAATTGGTAAATTATGGTAACATGTGTTTTAAAGTTTTGTACAAAATCCATTATAACTTTGTAAAAAGGGTGAGGGGAAGATTACTCACTCTGTGCAGTAACTGGAGTTCTTTGAGATATTCCTACGGGTGCTCCACTTAGGTGTGTCAGTGCCACTGTGCACATGGCCAGGAGATCTGTTAGCAATCCCCCGGCTGCTGGCGCATGCTTGACAGATACGCACCGGCTCAGATACCCAGATTGACAGATACGTGCCGGCGGCCGTTCCCTCCATTCCTTCTCTATGCCAGACTGTGTTAGCCCAAAGCAGAGCGGAGGAGGGCAGGTGTGGAGCACCCATGAGGACATATCTCGAAGAACTCCAGTTATTGCAAAAGGTGAGTAACCCTCCTTCAAGGGTCCCAATGGGTGCTCCAATTAGGTGACTATGCATCAGTGTACCTGCTTGGTGGTGGGTGCTCCGTGATGCAGGACTGGATGTTGGACAGGACCTTACATCCAAATTTAGTGTTAGAGTCCTGAAAGGTCTGAATAATGTTACGTTGTGCAAAAGTTATTGACCGAAGCCCATGTTGCAGCTCTGCAAATAGTGTCCATGGGAAGATCCTTAAGGAAAGCAGTCATGGTAGATACTGCTCTTATGGAGTGCCCCCATATAACTGTCAGTGGCTGTCTCCGTTTCTGGGAGTAAGCCAACCATATGCATATAGAAATCCATTTGGATATTTGCTGTTTGGAAACAGGTTGACCTCTAGACTTGTCTGTGCAAGACATGAGTCTGGGTGTTCATCAGAAGTCTTTTGTGCATTCCAAGCAGAAAGGCGGCTACTGCCCTGTGTACAGCCAACATGTGTAACTGACTGTTTGTTGGCCTCATATGGTTTAGGGAAGAAAACAGATAGGTATATTGGTTCATTATAATGGAAGGAGGTAAGTATCCTGGGGAGGAATTTTGGGTGGGTTCTAAGGACGACCGTGTCCTTGTGGAAATATGGTGTACAGTGGATCTGCCATGAGTGATGTTCTCTCTCCCACTCTCCTAGCTGATGTTATTGCTATGAGAAAGGCTACTTTCATAGATAGGTGTAGTAGTGAGCAAGCTGCAAGTGGCTCGAAAGGTGGTCTCCTGATTGAGTCCAGCACGAGGTTCAGCTCACATGATGGCACTGGATTCCTACGTGGGGAATATAGGTTCCGTATTCCTTTCCAAAATCTCTTGACAAATAAGTGGGGAAAAATGGAATACCCGTGTATGGGTGTGTGAATCACTGATATAGCTGCTAAATGTATATTGATGGAATTAACTGATAATACTGTGTTCTGCAGGATATATTCCAGTCAGGATATCACCCCATCTTTGTGTGGCTCCTGCGTGTGAGCCGAATTCCATGCTGCATACCTAGCTCGCTTCTGCAGGTAAGATCGTCTCATAGGGGGTCTCCTGGAATTAATTACAATGTCTCTGATTCTTCAAGGTGAAACAAAACACAGGACTATGCAGTATTTTAAAAGACTAACAAGATGGTTTATTAGGTGATGAGCTTTTGTGGGCCAGACCCACTTCCTCAGATCAAATAGTGGAAGAAAATTGGCATGACCATATATACCAAAGGATACAAACCAAAAAAAATGAACACATATGAAAAGGACAAATCAAATTTCAGAACAGAAGGGGGATGGGGGGGGGGGGTTGTAAATGTCTGTAAGCTAATGATATTAGAGATAATTGGGGAAGCTATCTTTGTAATGGGTAAGGTAATTAGTATCTTTGTTAAGACCTAGGTGTAAAGTGTCAAATTTAAGCATGAATGACAGTTCAGAGGATTCTCTTTCAGGTCTGGTGTTAAAATGTCTTTGAAGCAGGATGCAAGTAATCAAGTCATTGAGACAATGCCCTTTCTGGTTGAAATGGAAAGAACCTGTTTTTTCTTTGTGATCCTGTCTAATATCGGTTTTGTGGGCATCAACGGGGTTAGCTCTTTGAAGGAGAGCCAACAAGCATCCAGGCTCACAGGTTTAGTGAATGTAGCCAGGGGCGTGGTATATGCTCCTTATCTTGAGTCAAATGAGCTCAGTACAAGTTTCCTTCAGTATGCTGACGTGCTGAGTTGGAGTATGTTAGGATACCAAATTTGTCTCTGCCAATTGGGGGCTTTTGTTGACGCCAACGATTGTTCTGGGTCGCCATGATCAAACAATCATTGAGATATGGAAAAAATGTTTGTCTTCTTCGCAGGTATGCAGCTACCGTGGATAATACTTTGGAAAAGACTCTAGGTGGTATGGACAGCCCAAAGGGGAGCATCCTGTACTGATATTTTAAGTCCTTGATAGTGAACCTGAGGAATCATCTGTGAGCTGGGTGAATAGATACATGAAAATATGCATCCTTCAGGTCGAGGGTAGCTAATCATCTCCTTTCTCTAAGGCAGGTATGATCTTTGCCAGTGTGACCATCTTGAACTGTTGATACTTAATGAACCAGTTGAGCCCAAAGTTAGACTGGCTTCCACCTCCCCACCCCCGATTTCTTGATAGTTAGAAAGTATCAGGAATAAAAAAAACCTTCCTCTGTAGCCGCTGGGTACTTCCTTTATAGCACCTAGTTCTAGGAGGCACTGAGCTTCTTCCAGGAGGACCAATTTGTGAGAAGAGAGTCCCTGAAGAGGGATGGGTTAGGCCTGGAAAGGGGGGGGTTGGTGTAACTGTTGTGAATGGTATGCAGTATCCGGTTCATATTATTTCTAGGACCCACTGGTCTGAGATGCTGGTTTTTCATACCGGGTAGAATGCGGCAAGTATTTTGGAATATTTGTTTGCTTGGTTGTACCTGCTCTGGAGCATTGAGGGGTTTTGTACCCTAAACAAAATCCTCAAATTTGCTGATGTGAGGGGGATGCTTGGGTCAATGACTGCTCACTTGAGACTGTCGTCGAGTTTCTCACGCGCCTCTTGTTCTCATAGGGCCTTTGCTGTTGTGTATACCCTTGCACTCTGAACATTTTGTTATATTGTTTGTATTGTTTTCTCTTGGCTCCAGGTGGCTATATTCCTGGTGGCTATATTCCTAATGTGCGGAACTTTGCCGTGGAGTCCTTCAGTGCGTGGAGAGCTGAGTTTGATGACTCTGGAAATAGTTTCTCACCCTCAAATGGCTGATTCTCAATGTTTGATTGAACCTCCCTGGGGAATCCCAACAGCTGCAGTCTGACATCCATCTCATCACTACTGCCAATGGCATCAACCTGGCCGCTGTGTCTGCTGCATCTAATGCTGCCTGTAGAGCTGTTGAGAGATTAATGATCGATCCTTCTCTGATATTTGATTTGAACTGCTCCCTTACATCCTCAGGTATATATTGAATAAAGGAACTGAATGATTCAAACATGTTGTATGAATATTTGGCTAGCAGAGCCACAGTTTGCAATTCTCAGCTGAAGGGAGGCCGCCTTCTCCATAGCATCCAGCCTTTTTATCTCTATCCTGACTTGGAGTTCTGGGGTACTGTTGTTGCTTCCCTCCCCCCCAATTGGCTGCTTCGTCTACTAGTGAATTAGGAGAGGGGTGAGAAGAAGAATTCGACTTCTGTGGGGATGATGTAGTATTTCTTACCGAGGTGTTTGTTTTTTGTTTTGTTTTTTAAATGTTGGAGGCGCCGATGCAGGAGTTTTCCAGATGGACTTGGCAGGATCTATCAAGTCTTCATTCATTGGTAAAGCCAGCCTGGTATGTTGAGGTAAGCTGAGTGTGCTCGTGAGTTTGTGTTTGTTCTGTGTTACGTCGGAGATTTTTTTTATGGCAAGTGTGTCTGCTACTCTCCTGAGTAAATCTTGGAACCCTCTGGAGTCAACCCCTCTGACTGGTAATGCAGGGAGACTGTGTTCCTCCATCATGGAATAGGAAGTATTGGGCTGAACAGAGGAAGCCTGTGTTTCCTCCTCCATAGATGACTCGGTCCCAGTCAGCTCATTTTCAGCTGTGTCCCAGGATAGTGTGTTGGGTCCAGTAAGATGCACAGGAGTCTGAATAGGCCCACTGTGGAGGAATCGATGGAGAAATCCACTGTGTCCACTGCCATTTCTGCATTTGGTGTTGTTGTGGTTCTGCATATGGAGGACTCTGTGCTGGCCCTTTCCTCCCTGTCATCACTAAATCTGGTGGATATTTGTGATGCTGGTGTCAAGGAGAACAGGGAACATTTGGACTGTGGCGTGCTGTTGGTACCAAATAGTGGTGAACATGGTACTGATGCTACTATGAGGTCGACCTCTTATGAACCTCGGTACCAGAGTACGTGGAGGCATTGCTATGTATTTCCTTATAGCTGCCTGCGTCTCTACTGTTGGCGCTTTGAAATGTGCCAGTACTGGCGGTACCAAGCATTTATTCAAATGCAGCATTCTACTGCTCTTCAGCTTGCCAACTTGTTTGTTCCTCAGCAGAACCATGTTCTCCACTGGTGCCACATTACTGTGGGGAGAGCTTGAAGCATGGCCTGCAGCTCCATGCTTCATATTGGGTCATGGCTTTTCTTTAAGCTGGATCCCCTGTCCTGCTTTTGGGAGCTCTGCCTACTGGCATTCTTACCAGCCTCCTTTGTCTTTGTTAGAGGCTGAGGCACAGCAGGGTATTGGGAGTATTTTGTGCTCCACTCTGGGTGCTGTCCTCTAGCACATTCCTACTAGGGAATGCTCCTCCTTCCCAAGAGGGTTCCCCCCTGGGAGAGTGGGACGGAGGGGTGAATGAGGCTGTGACTCAGCCATGTTGTGGTCCAAGAATAATAGCCTTCTTTGTAGGTCTCGCTTCCTTAGAGCATGGGGTGAGCTTTTGACAGTGTGGGCAGTGACTGATGGGATAGTCTTGCCCTAGGCAGCACAGACACTGCTTGTGTCCGTCTGCTGCTGCGACTGCTGTTCTGCACCCTGTGCACCTTGTAAAGCCCAGTGGTGCGGGCATGACTTTTTTTCTTCTTGTGCTATCCTATGGGCCAGCGGGATGTGGCAGAAACACCTGCGTGGCACTTGGCCCACTTCTCTTGCTGTTATCCTTTTCCTTTTTTTAAATCTTCTCTCTTCTCCACCCTTCCCCCCCCGATGCTGTTAGGGAGACTAAGTGCAACTGATGCCCGCGGTGGTTGAGAAGGAACTGAGGGAGGCTGCTGGCGTGTCTGTCAATCTGAGTGATTGTGCAATAGCACAGCACACGCCAGCAGCTGGGGGACTGCTAACAAAGATCTCTGGGCCGTGTGCACAGCAGTGCTGACACACGTAAGTGGAGCACCAACAGTGATCCCCAAACATAAGAATACAGTCAAATTGTCAAACCTTCCCACAGTAGGTCAGCGCCATTTTTCAGAGATACAGCATCTTCCACCATATTTTCTTTTCCCTTTATATGCACAATTTCTATATTAGTTCTTTTTCTGCTACAATCTATTTTAAGTTTTGTATAAGCTATTATAAAGAATAATATTGTAATAATTTAAGTACTTTGTGTTTTATGATTATGTTTCATATCCTGCCGACTGTTTGGTAGAGATGCATCTGGCAGATTGCTTGTATCAGATGTCAAGGTAGGCATAAACCCTTCTGGTCACCATTTTGTTTTAGACTTACAACAAAAATTGTAAAAGAATGTGGTGACTGTTCTTCTTAAAACTGTAACTTTATGTTCCTGTTCAAATTTTCATATTGCTTCTATGCAACAAAAGTCAATTCTGTTGTGTGAATGAAGAATGTAAGTGTTAAGAGATAAAACTGTGAACACCATCACTGGACCAGATGTTCTAACAAGGAACCGGGGACAAATGCAAAGGTGCTGGTGATTGCTGTATAACCCCACTGGGATGTGAGAAGAGGGCAAATTGAGGACTCTGAGGCTATGTCTACACTTGCGGCTTCTTGCGCAAGTAATATGCAAATGAGGCTAAGCGTGGAATATCGCCGAGCCTCATTTGCATACCTAATGAGCCACCTTTTTTTCAGAAGAGGTTCTTGTACAAGAAGGTGCGTCTACACTGCCCCTTGTGCAAGAAAAACCCTCTTGCGCAACGCCGTTACACCTATTACTTTTCAGGAAGAACAGCGTTGTGCAAGAGGATTTTTCTTGCGCAAGAAGGGGCAGTGTAGACGCTCCTTGCGCAAGAGCCTCTTCTGAAAAAATGGTGGCTTATTAGGGATGCAAATGAGGCTCGGTGCTTAGCCTCATTTGCATATTACTTTCGCAAGAAGCCGCGAGTGTTGACAGCCTCAGAGAGGAGGCAAGCACCTATTAGTTGGTACAAGATAGCTATAATCAAAACTAGCACAATAAAACAACAGATAAGGGATGAGTAGAACTTAAGAAAACAAGCACTCGTCAAATGGCAATTGATTATGGCATGGGTAGGTTTAGAAGTTAAAATAAAACAAGTTAAAAATTACTAAGAAAAGTTAGATGTCTGCAAGTCACCAGGGCCTGATGAAATGCATCCTATAATACTCTAGGAGCTGATAAAGGAGGTATCTGAGCCTTCAGCGATCACCTTTGAAAAATCATGGAAGTCAGGAGAGATTTCAGAAGACTGGAAAAGGGAAAATATAGTGCCCATCTATAAAAAGGGAAGTAAGAATAACCCAGGAAGCTACAGACCAGTCAGTTTAACTTCTGTGCCTAGGAAGATAATGGAGCAAGAATTAAGGAATTCATCTGCAAACATCTGGAAGAAAATAAAGTGATAGCTAACATCCAGCATAGATTTGTAAAGAACAAATAAAGCAATCTGCTTTCTTTGATAGGATAACAAGTCTTGTGGATAAGGGAAAAGAGGTGGACGTGGTATATCTAGACTTTAGTAAGGCATTTGACAGGCTCTCGCATTACCACCTTATCAATAAAGTAGGGAAATACAACCTAGATGGAGCTACTATAAGGTGGGTGCATAACTGGCTGAAGAATAACTTCTGAGAATGGTTGTGAACTCTTAACCATTCTGGAAGGGCATAACAAGTGGGGTTCCATAGGGATCTGTTTTGGGGCCAGTTCTGTTCAAAATTTCCCTGCCTGTCAGAGTGGTGAACCACTGGAATAAACTGAGTAGGGGGGTTGTGGAATCTCCATCACTGGAGATATTTAAAAGCAGGTTAGACACCTGTAAGGGATGATCTTCTAGACTGTGCTTGGTCCTGCCGTGAGGGCAGGGGACTGTACTCTATGACCTTTCAAGGTTCCTTCCAGTTCTAGTGTTCTATGATGATGCAAAACTCACTGATCCCACTGAAGGAAAATTACTATAAAAAAAAGGGACTGCTTTGTCATGAATTTTGACTAAGTCTTGCCACTGGAGCCTCAGTCTGAACCAAAAAAACCTGATTCCTCACCTTGTACTTAGCCTGCTTGGCTGCCAGGGTAATACAAGCAACAGACTGATAACTATAAACATCAACTGGCAGGACATGTGTGCATGCATGCATGTCTCTATGCTAGCTGCTTTTGTATTATACTCTTAATCAACTCAGTATATTGCCTTTTCCCCTGTAAAAATCCTGTGTGCTTCTTATAAGCATAACAAAATTTTGGTAGTACAAGGCTCCAGGGTAGCATTTTAGAATCTGAGCCTTTACTTCTGTTTAGTCTGTTAAGAACCTGAACTGTCCATTAAGAAGATATGGTTTCAGTTGCTTAACTACCCACACCAGAGGGTGAACATATGAATACAAACCGTCACAGTATCCTACTGCCTTCCCACTGATGCATCTAGTTACACATCATCAAGTGGGCACATCTTGGTTTTCACTAAGGTATATTCTAGTCTACACTCTGCTGCAAGCAGAATCCTGAACGGGTCATCCGCATTCCCTGGCATTCTCCTCCACTAACGATCAACTTAGATCAATTGAAATCCACTTTTTATGCATGTTGTTTGTCCCAATAAAGAGATAAATACCTAGTATGAATGTAGAATAGACTTAGGCAGCAAAGGGTCAACCAGGAAGCAAGCAGAGCCAGGAAATACTCTAACCATTACCTCTTCACCAGGATCATATCATAGTATCCATATATCTAATTTTTCAGTTACACTTCCACTTCAAACTAATGAAGTAGTTTGAATTTTAGCTCTGAGCTAGGCACTGGACTTGGTTCAAATCTAATTTCACAAAGCTAGTTTGCAGATGTGAAGTCTACTGCTAATGGATATTAGTCACCACCATGTAATAGCAGCAGGTAGGATGAAAGCATAAAACTGATGGCATATTATAAACCCTACAGTTCTGTCATTTCTTTACCTGTCAAATTAGATTTTAACTGATCCAGTTGTGAGGACATGAGTGCAAACTGCTCTTCTTTTTGGTTTAGTTTTTTAATCATATCTGTGGAAATAAAATTATATTTAAAAAATAAAGTTAATTTTCCAATAGTTGCAGCTCACTTTTTAAAGCAAACTTTACTGACCAGGAATATACATTACTCTTGAATAAAACAAGGAGGAGACAAAAAAAATCCTGTTTTATTCCTAACTGCAGAGACTAATCCTGCTAAATTATGAAATACAGGATCAAGGGGGAAAAAAATTCTACACTTTTAGTAGGTTTTGAAGGGATTCATTTTGATTCCAGGGAAGCATACCTTGCATAGATTTTTGAACACTTTCCGCCTCTTCAGCAGCACTAGTAAACTTTCCTTTCTAGAAGGGAATGCAAACCCAAGAAAAGTTTTAACCAATTGGAATGACATAGTATTATTCAAATACAAACTTAACTGAAAATAGTGCAAGCCCATACGCAGAAGGGTGCAAAGGGTGTGAACGCAACCCCCCACACCTCTTCATGGTTCACCATGGGGCCTATTCCAGTCGGCCTGGGGAAGGCAAGGGCAGCACATTACCCCAGCCTACCTCCCCCATGCTCCGGCCAGTTGGGAAAGGCTGGAGCTGATTCCCTCCTTCCCTCACACAGGAGTGAGGTTGGTGGCGGAGTTGGCCGGAAAGAGGACAGTGGCAGCCCTGTAGCAGTACTATTTTTTCAATTCTTGATTTGATCATTACCCACTGTGGTCACACAGGTATTAGAAGGTTTCTACTTGTGCCATATTTTGAATCTGACAACACAGAAAAAAAATAAAAAAGAAAACAAAGAAAAGGAAAAATCCTCTCCTTAGTTTGAAAGGCAGTCCATAGACATAAAAAAGGAACTTTTGTAATCTAGAGAAGAAAGGAGCAGCAGTAGCATAGTTTGGTGTGGGAGAGGTGGTTCACAGGTTTTGCAAAGTTAGCGGGCAAGACCTCGATTTAAAAAAAATTAGCTCAGAGGCTGCAGTGGAATTGTCTTGAATGGTCCCATGCAGCCTTGCATCCAATCTCAATCTTTTCCAGCCATGATGGCAGGAAGAGATGAAAAGTTAGTGATGTCTGAGGAAAGGTCAGAACACAGATTGAGAAACCGCATTATTTTCTCTGTCATCATACGATACAGCTATGATCTCAAAAAGAACACATGGAAATAATGAGACATATCTTGTTTCCTCCTAAATTTGGGATAATCTCAGTAGGAGCTAGCCCAAATAGAGAATACTGACAAATTTATTACATTGCAAAACAAGAAGTGAAAATTTGTTATTCAAAAGTTACTTGTAAATAACACAATGAAGTAGTTAGTTAACTCATGTTAAAGAGCTATAGCTACCCTTAACTATTCTAAAAATATGTTGTATGATCTATTTAATCTGCCTCGTTTTTATTGTAAATCAATAACAGATGAACTCTGCTTAGGCTACAGCTTGATAATGTGAAAGTTAATCTTACTGTATTTTTTCCCATTTTGAAATCAGATATACAAAGCATGAGGACTCAAGTCTGTATTCCTTACTTAGATAAAAGTTCCTTTGAAATGACTAAGATTTTTGCTTGAGTAAGGATAGTAGTTACATTTGACACTTAGAATCTAACAGCAATGATTTCCCCTTAAAAAGTTCAAAGAGAACCCAATGGGTAGAGGGAACATTTCTGAGAATTACTCACCAAAAGTTGAAGCTCCTTTTCCAAAGATTCTTTAACTTGATTTACTGCACTCAAGTTTTTCTCAAGGTCAAGAAGCTTTTGCTCTTTGCCCTGCAGTTCTTTGGCCAGATTACTAGCCTGGCAGGGTGATTAGATGGAGTAAAACAAAAATTACAAACATGAATGGAAAAAATAAAAACATAAAACCTTGAGCTTCAAGGAAATAACCAAAATGTTCAAACCACCATATGAAGAAAAATTAAAAAACCAAACAAAAATTAAAGGAAAAGTGTTGTGTTAACTAAATAGAGCGGATTAGCTGATTTAAACAGGAGGCTGCACTAAAGTACTAACTGTATCTCACAAAAGTTTCTAATAATTCTTGTAATTTGAAAGTATTCTAAATTGAAGTTCTCTCAGAATCATGTTTCAAGCATTCTTTAATGCTAGACATATTGAGTATGTTCAAGTGTTTTAAAGTGTGCTAATCACATCACTAGAATGTTTTTACTGGAATATTTAGTAAGTCTATTACAGCTGACTGTACTGAACATTACATCTTGCTGGGATGATTTTCAAAGATATTGAGCACCTATACCATCCATAGACTTTAATGGGAATCATGAATGTGCAACATGATCTCTGAAAATCATGCTAAAAGTCAATGTACATCCAGTTTTTTGGCACCATTTGTGGAAAGATTTAGCCAAGAGGTGTTGTTACTACTATATCTATGACCACACAGCAGACTTCACAGATCTCATGTGAAGGGGAAGGAGCCCAGACACTACCTTTCAGTCCCTGTTTCCAAATTAAAATAACAGACTAATCATCCACCTAGGTAATAATATAGTGATATCCAACCACAAATCCACTGTCAGCTACTGCTTGGAGTTCCAGTAAAATTACTGGCATGTATAATGTGGCAAGCTTTGCTTAAAAAACATTTTATTTGATAATGCTATTTCACACAACAACACTACCATGCATAGATGCCCTATTAACTTATCTCACTGTGATATTATGGGTCTTCTGGGACATGTTAAGTATGGCACCTTTTCCTTTGTCTTTTCCCCCTTTGGGGCTACCAGGAAAGAAAAATGGTTATTCACCCAGTCATTCCATTCCTGAATTGTTAAGGGATAAAGAGTCTCACTTTCATCCAAAAGCCATTGGATTTCACACTGATGAGGTGATCACTTACAGCTCCCTGCACTATACATTTTTGCTTATTTGAGTCACAAGCATTAAGCATGCTACTTACTCTGCCTGTTCCTCACACAGAACTCATGACACAGAAGTGAAGTGATTTGCCAATAGCACACAGGATGTTTGTGGCAAGACTAGAAATGGAGTAAGGATACCTGAGTTCTAAGTTCTGTGCTTTAACCACAAGGCTGTCCCACAAAGTGGTACACACCTCTTCCCAGGGTTTCTGAAAGTCTTAGGGATATGAGGAAACCTCTGTGGAAATCAATATGTTTATCAGAGGCAAGAGATTTTCCTAGAGTCATACATGACAATCTGAATACATCCTCTATTTAACTTATCACACATCAATATATACATGGATTCTTCCTGCTTGTTAGAATCACATATGCCAACACAGCTATCAGAGAACATAGGATTCATAAATTATACGATTCATAAATTCACAATAAGGAAGATCTTCTACAGGAGAGTGATCCATACAACTCTATTCAAACCACAACCCTGAAAACAAGATTAAGCCCTCCATATTTGACATGGTGGACCGTTTCTTAACCTATTTAGATTTAAAAATATAGTCTCAAGATGACCTTCCCCTCTGTGATGAGATCATGACTGTAAATAAAGTACAGATGTAAATTAAAACAAAACAAAATTAAAGTAAAAAAGATGGATGTTGATACAAACCTTGGTACTCCCATCAACTTTTTCAGTCTCTAAGTTTTGTATCCGTTTCTCAGCTGCCTCTAGCTCCTTGCTAAGTTTCTGGACTTCCAATGTACCTTCAGAATTAGCTTTCTGAAGTGCATCAAGGTCCAAAATCTTTTCGTCAACAGCTTTGATCTGTGTTGTTAAACTATCAATAACCTTGGTTTGTTCATTGCACTTGTTTTGCAGTACCTCTAGCTCTTTTACCTTTATTTCAGCTTCCTGCAATTTGTTTAAAGCATCTTCCATTTCTACTAGATGTTGATCTTCTACACTTTCTAGTTTGGTCTTCAAGCTTTCCAGGCTTCTCTCTCTCTCCTCAGTGATTTCCAAGAACTTCACTTTCAGAACTTCAATCTCTGTCAGATGCTGAGATTTTTCATTTTCTTGTTTTAGTTTTAAATTTGAAGTTTCATTTTCATGTTCTAATTTCATTTGCTCAATCTGGATCTTCAGGTCTGTGAATTCAGCAGCCTGAGCCCCAACACCTTTGGTGAATGAAGCCTTTAGTTCTTCCATTGCTTGCTGATGTGAAGCAATAGCAGATTCCAGCTTTGATTTCCACAGTTCTATCACATCTGAATTCTCCTTGTTGGCACCATCAAGCTTAATTTTCAACAACTCATTTTCTTTTGCAATTCTTTCATGTGAAGCAGAAAGTGTTTTGATCTCCTTATGATAAGATTCCTCACTGATTCCGAACTTCTCTTTTAGTGAATTTATTTCATTCTGATGTTCCTTGCTAATTTCTGCCATTTTCTCTTGCAAAGAACTTATTTCTTGTAGCAGTGAGAGAGAACTGTCCACATCACTGACTGGCTTACTAGACTCAAATCTCCCTCGGAGCTCAGCTACTTCCTTGACCCGTAATGCTAGATCTCTCTCTAGTTCCATGATGCGAGATTTTTCTGATACTGTGGCCACCTATGATCAATAGCATTTTAAAAAGAGGAACAGTTACACTACATATATATTATGAAGAGATTTTTTTTTTAAATCTTCAATTATTATAAAACTAACCTCATTAGTATATCCATACCACTCTGTTTGGCAATAATTGACCAAAATCAGACCTAGTCTAATACAAATACCCATTCCTATTGAGACAGGCAACAGAGCAAAAATAAGAACAGTTTTTTTCTTAACATGGAAATCTATTAAGCAAACAAATCTAAAATACGTGATTTTGTTCCTTTTAAAATAAAAGTATCAATACTCATGTTTATACCTCACTTTTTATTTAAGCTGTAATGCATTTAAAAAAACTCCTTTTTCGAGTTAGTTGTTAAAAAGAAAAACTGTTAAAGAAAAAAGCTTACAACTGCAGCTTGTTTACAGGTTACTGAAGTCTACGAAAATGCTTCTAATAATGAATTTAAAGTGGAATGATAAGGGCAGAAAGGTTGCAGTCTTCATTACTCCAAATAACTGCTTCCTTATATAATTCATATTTGTTCTGAAGCTGACAGAGAAATGCAAATATATTTGTTTGCTCTAGAGGTACACATGAATGCAACTCCCATAACATCTATCCCCAAATTGTCTTTAAAATTAGTCTGACATTCTTGGTGCCATAGAAAGATTAAAAAATTAATTAAGAATCACAAAACCACCACTGTTCAAGATAAGGAAATTATGGTCTCTCCTCCTCTTTGTATTATCAAGATTAAAGATATTACTTGCCCAGAATAGTTCTTTAAGTATTTTCTATAGATCCCACTCTTTGTTTTATATTATTCCACCTATAATGTGTTTTAAATCTTTCCCACAAATCCCATCAACTGCAATATATTTTGCACTATATATTGAGACATAGGTCAGGAAAGAACTTTAAAAGATAATGAAGGACTACTTACTATAAGTCAATAAGCGGAATAAGCAAGGATGTTTGGAAGTTATTATCTTGATGGAGCAACTGGTATCTTTGCAGTCTATTTAGGATAGATTATTCAAGCAGCAATGTTTTTGGAAGTGTTTAATAAGTTAAATGACTCTCTCACATCCTATTCAAGTTGATATGTATAATTGTAGAACAAAATCCTTTTCCCATGAATAACGAAGACATATTAGATGGCTGTTTAATGACTCTTAGACCAAAGCTCACTTTGTCAAAGGAAAAGAGGGCCAAATAGATGAGACATAAGAGAAAGGAAAAAAAATAAACCATCACTCCTTGGTCCCAGACAGCTAAATAAAAGTAACTGTTGTAAGAAGTAATTTTCTAATGCAGAAAAATGATAGCTTCTCAAGAGCAAACTAGCTCTCTTAGCACTCCTCAGTTTGAAAAGAGTGAAAATAATTGCCAGCTTGATTAACAAGTTATCTTTACAAGGATACAGCAATTGGCCTTGAAATATTTTCCTAAGTGTTACAAGAATCATAATACAACTGGCATGAATTGATTCGTTTCAATACCAGGTAGAATTCTTCACATAGATGGCTGAAATCTCTTATCTCCTCTTGGATCAGTTTTACAAGTTCATCAAATATTTGATACTGTAGTGCAGCTATTTAGAATGTATTTTAAAGTTATTCTCATCTTTCAGTTACTAAGAGTTTGCTTTCTCCAGCTACATGATTCCATGAACACTGAAGTAAAAAATGAGGGCTTCTCAACCCAGCCTTCATGTGCACATGGGAATTTAGGAACAAGGGAATTTGTGAACAGCAGTGTCATGTAACATGTGACCTATATATGCATCACAAAATGGGAGATTTATCTCCTTTTGTCACAGTCACTGACTTTGACAATATATATTTTAGCACTATTTGATCAGTTATACTGAAGTGTCTGCTGTGAATAGCCAACAATAGGGAAGCTACAATATGGCCAACATACAAGATTCTTACTAACCTGTCTTAGGTTTCGCATATTTTCTTTTGGAAATACAAATAATTTTGACTGGTTCTTGCCAAAAAGTCTGAGGTTTTAGGCCCTATGCTGGCAGTTTATTGGAATGAGAACTACTATATCTGTACAAAGAAATAAGCACCCTGCTTTCCCCACAGACACAAATCTCAAATCTAGTCTGGGGCATGGATCTCAGCAGTGGATTATGCACAGATCAAGTCACTCTGCAGGATTACATGAGCCCTGCCCAGAAGGGATCTTTAGGTACTGGGAGTAGCTTGGTTATTAGTCAGTCAATCTCATGTTAAAAGAAAGCATAGCTGTGTGTTCCAGTGGTAATTTGGTCCATTATATGGATACAGAATGACAAAAATGAACCAGAGACATCTCTTCCTTTTTGTCTAGTTTCACTTCTGCCTTCCTAGGGTCTGGAAAAGAAGTTCCTCCCTCTCTGAGAATAGTAAGGACCTGACTGGTAGAAAAACCCCTCAATCAACAGAAAGTTCTTTAGCCAATCAGAATTCATTCCTTATAGATAGTGCTGACGCCTCGTCCCCAAGAAAAAGCAACTGGCTTGTGTTGCATCTACTTACTGATGGGAGGTTAACCAGAGGTGTCAAGATGTTAAACGTGAGTCCAATTTGTAAGCGAGTTTTTGTAGACTCTTCTACATGTAATATATTTGATTGCTATGGTATCATGCACATGCTGCAGATTATATTAATGATAAATCATTTGTGGGAATTTTAAGACTTTTAATTTACCAACTTTCTCTAAATCAGGAAAATCTGGATCCTTTACACCCATTCAAATAAAAGTTACTGGATTACTATACACTTAGAAGACTGCTTCCTGCTACATAGAAGCAATCCATCCCTACAGGTTTATAAACCAAGAGTGGGAATCTGTAGAATATACTTCCTGTCAGAAAACAGACCTTATTGGACATCAGCAAATACTCAAGTTAACTTCAGATCGATAGTACAAAGCTCTTTTTTGCACCCAAAACCACAAACTATTTCTGCTAGGCAAGTGTGGAGATTACACTGGTTTCTATTAAATGAATGGCAGAGGGATAATAGCCATCCACATCTATGTTCTTCCCACTCAAATTCCTTTGCCTGAAAAAATAATTAGTAAACAGTACATTGACTTTAATGGTGTGGTTACTGTCCGCCTGCCTTTCTCTTTTAATTACAGGCGGCATTTTCAGTTCTGGAGAAAATCATCAGTCTAAAGGAATCAACATGCTTTATACTGCCATAGAAGAAAGTTGATTGGATCATTTGCAAGCACATTAAGAGCAATGAATGTCAGTGACTTCATATTTGTTACAATGCATATTACGCATTGTTATTTAAAGTAAACTAATTCATTATGGAATAATCAGAGCTGTAGGCTGATCAGAGCCTTTTCAAATTCGTGGAGTGCTTAGAGTTTAGAAACCATAGGTAATTCATTCCTTCAGGCACAAAAATAAATTAAAAAATATTTTCATATGCTCTACGGTATCCAAATAAGGAACTTGGAAGTAATTTCCAGCCTTCATAGTTATGGACTTCTGAAAACATATTGCTACGATAACATACTAATACTCCCTTTAGAGATTTAGAGCCTCAAACTGAGGTCAACTGTTTGAGTCACATGGGCCCTATCTCAGCTGAAATTTGATATAGAGTTAGCATCTCTCTAGAGAGGTTAATATGGTTCTTGGAAGAAAGGTGCTAAGATTATTTCAAGTCTGCACATGTAGAACTTCTTCACATTTCCAACAAGGGCATTAAAACAAACCAAAAATCAGAGCTGTAAGCAGACTACGTAACTAATGACACTGGGCTCCCTATGGATGGGACATACCAATGGAGAAAAAACAACCAACTGTATGTCCAGAGGACAGACTGGTTAGCAAAATAAACACCTAATGTTGCAATCTGTACGTAAGATTCATATTGCTCCATTCCCAAAAAAACCTTCAGACTGGTAGAAGAAAGAGTCAATTAAACAAGACAGTCTATTTGCAGCAAGTCAGTGGGTTTTTTGGAGCATAAAGAACCTCACTATCTGCTACAAATGAACTGTTGAATACTTTCATAAACAGGATCAACAACTTTGTTTGCTACTTTGGACCTATAGTCAAGTGATCTCTTCAAAGTAGAAAGGTATCTTACTCTGATTCCTTCATGAAACTATACAATAAAAATGTTACAAAATGTCAAAATATGGAAGTCATTTTAGTGGTGTCTTTCTTGGCTACTTTATAGAAAGTATATGGCAGAAGGCAGGCACGCTCCTTCGACATCCATTATATACTCTGCAGACTGTGAGATCAGAAATCCTCTATGTTACAAATAAGTCTTGTTCATTTAAATAGTGAAAACCATTACCCTAGTGTCTTCTAACTCCCTCTGGAGTTTGTCAGCTTTGGTCTTTTCAAAGAGCAGGCTCTGTTCAAGCTCCTTAATGCGGGCATGCTCCAGTTTGGTCTGCGTCTGTTAGTAAAAAGGGAAAGGAAGAGAACACAACAGCGCCACCATCACATGCCAGCACAAGAAGAGGGAGCCACATGCAGGCCGTGCTGCCAGTTTCTACCAAGAATGAGCAAGAAGATGCAGTGGGTAAAATGAACAGGGACATTCTATGGATGAAAGACGGACTGAAAGTGTAAATGGTCTGATGCATAAAAAAAAAAAAAAAAAAAAAAAAACAAAAGAAACTACAAACAAGAAGAAATATGGACAAAAAATTGAAGATTCATGCAGCCAAGTAGAAGTTATTTATCAGTATGTGAAGTTTACCAGCACAAACTAGAATAGTTAATACTTTTTAAAGTACTAAAAGCACCTTGCCCTATCACCCCCAAAGAATACAGTATATTTGGACATAGCTAAGTTAACTGTTTAATTATGAACTAAGTGGGGATCCAAATTCAGACCTGATGTACATGGGTGAAACAAGATCCATGGAACAGGACCAACACAGAAAGTTGGAATTTGGCCAGAGACAGTGATTAAAGCTTCTTCAGAATACTATTTTTCATCTTTCTATAGTTTTTCAGTTTGGCAATAAAAATCTTCCTGGCAAATTCTGGGAATGTCAAGATTCATTTGTTGCTATCATATAAATGGCATGAATGCACATTAGAGTTACTCAGAACTGCAGAACATTTTCCCCACATTTCCAGAAGGGGAGCAATCATGACTCATTTAGATTAGAGCTTCAGAGGAGTAGCTGAGTTAGTCTAATTGGAAACACTTAAACAACAAGTAGTCTTTCAGCACCTTACAGACTAACAAAAATGAAGATGGTACCATGCGCTTTCGTGGGCACAACTCACTTCTTCAGATGAACAGAGTTAAAGGTAGAAATGTAAATTTTTTTTTTTTGCTAATAGAAAAGACAATGCAATTTGCATCGACTTTTCAATTAGTCAATAAGGGCACTTCTGCCTCTGAAGCGTAGCAACAGATCCTTCAAAGGAGAAAGTGCTGCAGAGAGCACAGGGCCAATGGGGGACTCAAGCAGTTCTCCACTGGCCCCATGCTCCCTGTGGCATTTCAAAGCAGCAATGCCACATGAAGCCCAGGATCAGATAGGGGAATCCAAGTTGACCTCAGACTCCATCCAGTGCTGCCACTTTGAAATGCTACAGGGAGTCCAGCGTAAGGATCCACATGGCATTGCCACTTTAAAAATGCCATGTGCAGTCCAGGCTCCCAGCTGGCCATGGGCTGCACAAGGCATTTCAAAGTGGCAGTGCCATGTGGAGCCCGAGGTCTGGAGGGAGGGGAGCAACTATTCAACTAGTCATTCAGATCCTTCATTAAAGATCCAGTTTCTAAATAACTAGGAGAGTGGGAAAAGGAGAAAGAAAAAAGGGGAAAGAAATAGTCAATTAGAATGTTCATGTTACATGAAGCTGATAAGAACAATTAGTACCTTTTCTACCAGCTTTGTGTAGCATAGACACTAACTATTTCTTTCCCCATTTTTCTTCCTTCTCTTCCTCCCTCCCTCCTCCTGCCATCCCCTATTTATTTAGAAACTGGGCATTTAATAACACCATTCATCTGAGGAAGTGGGTTGTGCCCACGAAAGCTCATGGTACCATCTACATGTTTTGTTAGTCTCCAAGATGCTGCAAGACACTTCGTTGTTTAAGATTTTTTCCTTTATATTAGTTACTCTAACTGAAATGCTATTTGACCATAGTATAGCACTCAAATCTAAACTGGTTATGACAAGAAGAAGAAAGAGGACTTGTGCTCTTTGTACTTGAGGCATTGTTATCCAAAAGAGAAAAAAGAACACCCAAAGCAGAACCAGATACCCTGTGCCCTTTGCTCACAAAGAGATAGGTTTTATATCGAACTGTGAAATATCAGGATGCAGTGCCTGAATATTCAGCAAAGAGGCTGAAATGCTTTCCCAATAACCTGCAAGAAATCATGGCATTTAAGAGAGATGAGAAGAGTGTAGCAGTTACTTCCCTCTTGGCTTGCACCACTGTGGGAGGGGAAAAGAAAAGTCCACCCTGAGTGAAGAACTGCATGTCATTCGCAGCTCTGAAATGTAGAGTTTAAGCATACAACATCATTAACCAAAAAGATGCCATCTTGTAAAAAGCAATATTATTGCCTGATGGTTTTTAAGTATCCTTTTCTAGAAAAAGGCCTGATCATTCCAACAACAGAGTGACAACTTGACAGAAGCTGACTATATTCTGTCTTTATACTGTATGTTAAGACACGCTTCTCACCCTGAGACATCAGCTGTAAAAGACTGGAGCAATGTTCTTCTATGTAATTTAGTTGTAATTTAGTGTGAAGTAGAGTGCTAGATGCAATTAATCTATGAAATACTAATTAGAGGAAATAGGTTTTCGGCTTGCAGAGCCAGTCATAGAATCTGAGGGAGAAAAGAGTGGTTTGAAGAAAGATGTGGGATCCCATCAAGGCCCTACTGCATCTGTCACCATTCCCATACAGTAGTATTCCCACATTTGGCAGGAAATCTGTGTATGCACAAGCATTCTGGATGAACTGTGCACCTGCAAAGGTAATGTAGACCTAAACCGCCAGAGTTTATAGTAAGATATTGGGAAATCCTAGTAAAGCAGTGTTACAGTCAGTTTCTCTGTTTATATGTAACCATCTTCAAAGCAGTCTAAACAACCAAAATAAAGACGATAAGTATTCTCTGAAAAGGAAGTGAGATGGCGGAAAGTCTTTGTTTTGCTTCAGGTGTGTTCTCTATTCGTCAATAAAAAAAGTGGGTTCACCTTAGAATTTCATCCTGATAGCATCAAGTTGTTTGTCTGAATCTGGAAGTTGACACTGAACCAAAACAGGTCTGTACACATTGTGATGAAAATATGCCAATTTTATCAACATCATTCAACAAGCTCTGAAACACAGGGACCAGATGTATTCAATTTGCTTCAGAGGCTAAACTTTCAGCAGTTCCTTGGGCTAAAGATATTTTTCATAAGATTCCTGGAGATCTTCAGAGGGCCTTGACAAGACTGCCAGAGAACTGGAAGAATACAGATTGTCCTTTTTACCAATTGCTTACCATTATGCGGTTAGATATTTTGATGGGAATTAGAGACATTAAGAGATTTTTTAAATGTCTAGAAGTTTTAAATACAATAGCTTCAATACAGAGCCTTTGTGGGACTAGTTAGTGTGACTTTAAAACCAGCAAACAAAAAATCCAAATAATTAAACAGCCCTTAAAGTATCTTGTGGGCTTTTAACTAGTATTTTGAAATAAACCAATATTCTATTATGTCTCACTCTCGGAGGTGAATCCATACAGAAGGCCCTTTCTAGAATTTCTTATGTCATGAATCTCTACAAAACAGACTCTTAAAGGTTTCTATAGCACCCATTATACACAAAGCAACTTTTTAATCTCAAGCTTATATAGCAGCTGTACCCAATATATCTAGGTGCTGTCCAACAGCACTAAAACCTTCAGAGATCAGCATTAACATAAAATATTCAAAAATATCCCATCATACAGATATTTGCACTAAAAAAATTAAGATACTCAGCTAAATACAAAGGCACAAGCCAAACACTTTTGTTCATTTAAAGAATTAACAAAGGAAAACAAAAATAAGTAAGGCTGATTTCCAAAGGAACAGCTCCAATTCCAAAGAGACTACACTGAGGAATTGTGGAGGTGTCAATTCCTTTCCAGTCCTCCAAAGAGACATGTTTAAGAGGCAAATTCTCCTCTCAGCTATACCAGAATGGTTTCAGAAGAGTCAATTAAGTTACTCCAGATGTATTTTGGTGTAGGATAAAGGAGAGCAGAATTTGATACCAACATTTGACTTGGATGTAAAAATGACAGGGAAGACAGTCTTCAGTCTGGGGTATTAAAATTAGATTATATGGGGTGAGACCCAAGTCCTGCCCTGAAATATATACTCTGCAGCACCATAAGGGTACACTTACCCAGCCAAAACAAAAACAAAACAAAAAAACCCACACTTTTGGCAGCAGGTCTCAGAGGCCAGGTCAACTGTCTTGGGTTCATGCTATGGTGCCAAATATAGTGTGAACAATTTTGCTTAGGTTGAAGCTCAGTCTCTGGGACTCCTACCCATACAGTAGAGCTGGGCAAGATGCAGCCTGCCTAACACTTTGATCCGGCCCATGAACTGCATCTGGCCACTTCCTATTTCTACCCTGCTACCTGTGCTAGAAAATTTCCAGGCAGCGGCTAAAGCAGCAGGATCCTATTTAAATGGATCATGATCATAGTGCTACCCTGGCAGGGGAAGAGCTGAGAGTCTTTTAAATAGCTGCAGTTGTAGATACAAGGGTCTTTTCTGTGTTTAATTCAAAACCTCCAGCCCCAGACAATTCTGAGGGAGGTTAGTCCCTACCCCCGCTCATTCTGCCCCACCCCTTCCTGGGGGGCAGGGTATAGCTGACTCATGAGCATATAGCAAAATTCATTTAGTGGTCCCCCTGCAAAACTTGCCCACCCTTGTCATGAGGATTTTCAGAGCTCAGGTTCCCCTGAAGCAGGATGGTATAAATTGCTATTTTTAGCACCACTGCATAAACCCAAGTGCCAGGGGGCTAATTTTGCAGAGTAGATGTAACCTAAGTGATTATGTCCCAAATGGAGAGCCATTAGTAATCAACAATGCACAGCAACTGCACACTGTGCCTACTCTTGCTCTTTGAAATGAAATTCAGAATTCAGTTTTGCACCTATATCTACCTATTGATTAATCTGTTCTACAATATTCAAGCTATAATGCTAACTAATGATTTTATGACTGGGGCAGCAATCCTTCAGCCCCTTGTGCTTGGATATTCACCACAGAACATGGTCTGGATAGTTTCTGATCTAGAGTTACATTAAATAATCCAATATCACTTTCCACTCAATAGGAGAATAAGGGTTTTTTTCTTGGGAAATAAGCCTGTTGAGGGAGAATTAGAATAGAAACATCAGGAATAAGGACAAAGAGGAATGAGGAGTGCACAAAACAGGAAAGAGGAAAGTTGCATGCAGATTTACTTCTAACACACCATATTCCTGATTTGGAAGAACAGAGGAGACCCAGATCACTGAAGTAGCTTCACAAAAGGAATACCTAAGAATGCACAGTAGGAATTCAATTTTAGTCTTGAGAGCTTTCTATTTGGTGAGAGAGGAAAGAGCAGGGCAGGAAGGGATTTGTTATAAGACCTTATTGAACCCAAAATCAAAAGCAGAGGATTTTTTTTAATTCTATTCCCTTTGTATTGTGACAGGTATACAGAGGATTTATTTTAATAACTTTCAAAGCAGTATATTTATCATATTTTTTAGGAAGTCCTGCTACACTACAGTGAAAAAAATATATAGCTTTGTATACAGTAAATAATGAACAATTGTATTTTAATAACTTTTCCTAAGATAATGCTTTCCCTTTAGCATTTCTTAACGAAAAAAAAGAGTAAGCAATATGTAAGGAATGGTAGAGGAAGCTATGCAACCTATTCTCTAGGAAATTTCACAAAATGATGTATAGTGCCACCAATGAACAGCAGTGGGAGCTCATGGGATGAGTATGCAGGATTTTGTGATGAATGAAAGTTGAAGCCTATTTCTATAGAAGAGACTTTTCAGGGCCCAAGAAAAATAGTTTCTTGCAAGCTCCGGTTTCTTTCAGTGGATGACACTGTAGTCTGCAGCTTTATTTTGAAAACTAACGATGACACATTCTCCCTGTTTTCATTAAAGGGGATCACAGTATTTAGTAATTACATACATTCCTTGTGATGAGTATTGTAATTGCTCTGAAAGCAACATGCACACAAATACTAGAGTCAATGTTTCAATAACAGATTATGCAGTTAGTGATTAAGTTGATCAATAAGCATTTTTATTTGTAAACAATCTGTTAATATGGAATGTCTCCACACGCTTAAGTGCCCTCTTACATTTTCAGGATCTTCAGAAATCTGCCTCTTTTGCTATCAGTAAAAATTAAAAAAAAAATTCACCTAAATGCTTACCACTATCATTCCAATATAATAGGAGGCATTTCATTCATTTGAGTTCAGCTTACACTCCTGAAGATGTGCATCTTGTCAAAATAACTGGAGTTCTTGAAACAATTTGCCATAATATTAAACAATTTCAATTATCGATTGATTTAACAAAACAAATCCAAAACATACTTTCAGGTACTCAACAATTAGAATATAGGTAGGTATTTTAAAATGGATGGAAAACTGACAAAGTAGAACTAAAGGAAATGTCATATGAAAATGGACCATAGAGCTAGCTCTTGCATCATTAATGGTTCATTGAGTTACAAATAATTTAAATTTCTATTGTTCTTTACAATGGGACAAGAGCAACCAACGTTTTTTACATTGAACATGTTAAAAACTAGAAGACATGCAAACAATTTTATTTAAAAATTTTTAAACTGCCAGTTTAACCAATATTAATTTGTTTCTCTCATTAATTCTATACACAATGTTTTTATTAATTATAATAATAGTAGAGTAGACCTGAGTATATCTTATCAGCTAGACAAAGTAGGAAGGTAAATCATGATGAGAGTACATACTTTGTACTTTACTAGTATACTTAATTTAGAGCAAGCATGCCCTCATAGTTTTTGTGTTAAAAGCTGTGTGGGGATAGTAATTTTATATGAATCACCAGTAAGATTGAGGTGGTTACATTTTCATAGCATCCATATCAACAGGGACATAACTATTAACTGCCAGTTTTATAACTTTAAAATTGATTCAGGATTGTTGGGTTCTTATACTAGCAGGATTATGAAAGTGCAGAAAGGATGAAGTTTTACCTAAATTAAATTACTCTTGCACAACTGCAGCCACTAAGCCATGCTGAAGAAGAACACAATATATTTCAGGGCCTGATCTTGACTATTTAAGATTACACAAACTACAGAATTGGGTATTTGAGGTTTAGGGATCCCTTTCCATTTATTCGGTGTTCTGCTGGAATATTAACATGCAAATTCAGTTCATCCATTCATTGTACAGAGTAGTAGCAATATAATCTCTACATCAGTTTGCACCACAATAGCCTATCAAATTGACTTTTATAGCGTTGGCAGTGTTTTACCTCTAGGTCTCCTTTGGTAATGGACTCTTCCTCTACACGAAATTGAAGATCCTCCACTTTTCTGAGAGACATAAATGAAGTTTACAAAAAACAATGACTAACTTACTTTTCATTAGAAATTGAAAGCTACTCAACATTCTATTTTAATTACTTGAATTACCAAAAAAAGTTCAACTCTGGTTTTAAATGAGAGAACACTGAACAATTCATTAAAAATAAAGCATAAGTCCAAAATCCATCCTGAAGCTCTTTAAAGAGTGGAAGACACGGTATTAAGTAAAAAAAAAAAAAAAAAAAAAAGCAGTTTAAATAAATAAAATGTATTTAAATTACATAGAAATTAATGAAATGGTGACTGAGTCAATGATCTACTTATATAACTTATCTAGCTGTCATCACTAATTTCTATGATTTATGTTAAAAATGGGTAAGAAATTAGAAAATGTGTAAAAATAACTAAGAACTTGTGTTTAGGGTTTTTCTTCTTTTTTAAAGAAATGCATGTTCCAAAACTACAGTATAGGCAAAGCAAATGGATCTGCAGCAAACACTGGCTAGCTGAAGAAGTCGTCTATGAGGAAGGAACTAACATGTAGACTCCTGTGCGGACACAAAAATATTCCCCAGCTGCAAAAATAATTTACAGATATCCACAAATCTGCAGGGTTCTAAATACAAAATCTTTAGCTATATCCACAAAAATGAGCCATAGATATAAAGTGGATATATCTGCATGTGCAGGGCTCTACTAACATGCTAATACACAACTTGCCTTGTCTACACAAGTTTCAGAACATGTAGGTAGAATGTATTTACAAACAAGATCTCAAACCCTTACACCCACCATTTTATTCTCGTCAAGTTTAAAGTGGACTGAGATGGGCTGTATGAAACTGCTCCATGCAAGAGGGGTCTGTAGTAAGATTCTGAGTAAGCTCCATAGTTCTTGCAAATCCACAAAAAATGCAGAGAGGAGAGAAAAGGGCTTTTAATCCGTTGAACATGCATAGGCTGGAAATTTTTGTTTACTGGCTTTAAAGATGATCACATTGAGTCTTCTCGTCAAAGACAGGGCTTGGGGGATACAGGGTCTTTCAGACAATTAGTGTAAAGGAAAAGAATAATAAGATTTTAGTACTGTATTTATCTAAACAGTAATTACCATGCTATCAATATAACTCCCTGCTTTTGGAAGTGAAAAATTTAAGCTAGAGTTCAAGTTACTGAATGAGACTGAATTAACTAGAGTGCAGAGAATTTTCAAAAAACAAAATAAATAGAATATTTAAAGAGGAAGTGGGAGGAATACCATGCAGCTGAAATGGTGAACATTTCCCAAGCTGCAAAATGCTGCTTCAGTTAAATGTGTATCAGTCATGTACAGAAACAGCTATCATTCTTGTCAATATGCTGAAGGTGAGCTCTCTGGTCCTCATTGGCCTTGTTAAAGTAGTCCCCTGCTGCCCTGGCAGTCAGTGAAAACAAGCTCACACTATTTACAATAGAAAAAGTTCTTATTTTAAGCCCTATGTGTTGCAACATGCAGAGGCTGCTTCAATACCAGAAACTCTGCAGGCTGCAAGTTTGCTTAAGCAACTGCACAGCATGAACTATGTGAGTAAATTCACAGCAGTCACAACACCCTAGATTTGTCCTATTTGGAATTAGTCTGTTACTGGCAAGCCACCATATTTGAAACAAAACCTTGTTTGTGATGGAGAGAAATCGCAAGTAAAGTTTTTGATTCACCTTTTCTCTTCCTCAAGCTGGTTGAGAAGCTCCACTTTTTCCCTATCAGCAGCTTCGACCATAGCCCGCAACTGATCCATTTTCGCTTCCATTTCCAGTACATGCTAATTAGTAGTAATGACATAGAATTTAGTAAGTAAAAAGATTAGGCAAGTCAATATTTACTCAAAGAAGTTTATACGGGGTTCTATTTAAGGGCAAAGAAAGCCATACTGTTTGCAGGTCAACTACTATGCAAAATAGACAGTCAACTTATTCTGTAGGGAGGAATATATGGAAAGATTACTTGGTAAAAATGACAATCCAGGGGAGAGGAATATGATAACCATTTACCAATGCACCGATAATATAAGCAGCAAAGGAAGGTATAGCATATAGGGGATTAATTAGAAGGAATTAGTTTGATAGCCAGGATCTTTCTTTTCATATTATATCTGACTAAGAGTTCCTGAAGTGAGCTCTAACAATGTAAGAGTTCTCATACTGGCTCAGACCATTGTCCATTTTGTTCAGTATCCTGTCTCTGACAGTAGCATGTTCCAGAGCTTCAGGGCACTGTACTGAATAGGGCAATTGAGTAATCCACCACTGTCTTCTACTCCCAGCTTCGTGCAGTGATACACTGAACAGGATTGTATTCCTCACCAAATAGTAAGCATTGACGGAACATTATTCCATTAAGGTTTTTTTCTTTAATGCTTCTGATCATTACTGCATCCATAACACTGAGTTTCACAGGTTAGTTATGTGAAAGAGTACTTCCTCTTGTTTGTATCAAAACCTTTGCTGATTAAATTTCATTAAATGACCCCTGGATTTTTATTACATGAAACAGTAAATACTTGTCTTTCCACATCTTCCACATCATTCATGACTTTAACGACCTCTATCATACACATCTGCTCTAGTCATCACTTTTCTAAGATGAACAGCTCCAATACTTTTAATGTCTCTTTGTATGGAAACCATTCTATATCCTTGATCATCTTTGCTGCCATGCTCTGAACCTTTTCCAGTTTCTCTAGATTCTTTTTAAAAGGGCAACCAGAATTGGACACACTATTCAAGGTGTGAGCAGATCATGGATTTATATAGTGGCAGTGTGATATTTTCTGTCTTATTTTCTATCCCTCTAATAGTTCCTAACATTCTGCTAACCTGTTTAACTGCTGCTAAGCACTGGAGTGGAAGTTTCCAGAGAACTGTCCAAGGTGACTCCATGAACTTTCTTGGATGGTAACAGCTAATTTAGAACCCATAGCAATGTAAATATAGTTGGGATTAGTTTTCTGCCTGTATGCATTAATCAGTGTTGAATTTCAGTTCATTAAATATGGAATGGTGTCTCAAGGAATATGATGGAAGCATCAACATTTGGGATGTGTAAAAATAAACTGGATGAAGGAATAAAACTGATATGTTACAGGGAATAATCCTGCAATGGCCACTTAGAAAATAGACGAGATGGCACCAAATTGGTAGCTTCTGTCTCTAGTCTACAATCTGAAAATATTAACAATATTTATTCTGAACTTCTTAATTAAGGGATTATTGCCTAAAGATTGTTTCCAATATGTAATTTTAACAACAAATGCTGAGTGCACCCCCTGCTGAACTCCTCAGGAGACTGTGCAATGTTTAACAATGTTTTTCAAATATCACCTCTTAAAATTTGGAATGAACTATAAACATAGTTTCTTAAAAAGTTTCAACTTCACCATCACAGGAACCTCTAGGATAGGGGTGGAGAACCTTTTTGGCTTAGGGGCTGCTGGCCCACAGTAAAATAAGTCAGGGGCTGCACCAGAGGCTAGGGTGTCCCAAACTAGTAACTTATGTGGGGCCTTGGAGGCTCTGGGGAAAGGGCCAAAAATGAGGGGTTTATGTGTGTGGGAGGGGACTGCTGGGACACAGGCTTGGGATGTGGGGTCTGGGTGGGAGGAAGAGCGTAGGAGCCAGCTAAGAGGAGAACCCTGAGGGCCAGATCCAGGCAAGCCGTGAGCCAGATCCAGCCCTCAGGCCTTAGGTTCCCCACCCCCTAATCAAGAAAGTGAAGTGGCTGCAAACAAGATTCACTTTTAAAACAGTGCCCATTATTCCTTAACTTAATCAAATAATAAAACCTAGTGTGTGAAGTCAGCCATCCTAATCATGTCCAAAGAGCAGCATTATTTCTCACCTGATCATGTCCATCTCGAGCCAATGCTAGCTGCTGCTCTATTTCCCCTACATGACTTGTTGCTTTAGCAACCTCAGCCCGCTCCAGGTCCCTCTCTGCCAGGAGTTGCTCAATATGCTGCTGCTTCTCCTTTAGAGCCTCCTGGAGAGCAGTGGTGCCAGAAATTTTTCTTGCATATCGGGAAGATGTTTCTGTTAACTTCAAATAAGCAAATGCATTAAAAACATCATCATCAAAGGCTATAGTCTTATTGAACAAAGATTTTGGGCACTAGCTAGCTAAGCATATGCTATTTATACCTGACTGCAGCTCTCCACACACTTTATATATTAAAATCAATGAGAGGAAAGTAATTAATTTCTTGCTTTAAAGTTAATTTCAAATTAGTTGGGACATGACTGCAGCAAGATGTTACGTGGACATCAGCAGGTAGCGTGTAGGAGGCAGAAGAATTCAACTGAAAACAAAAGGCTGGCCTCTTTAAGATGGATACTGTAGAATTAAGGTTAGCTTGTTAGGTTGCTGCACTAACTTTTTGCATGAGCGCCAGCTAAGTATAAAAATGTCCTTATAGTGAAGTTAGACATTCTTCCCTTATATATGGAGTCATAATCTTGGGTCAGTTTCTGCAATCTAGTAATACTTTTGGTTTTCAAATCAATCATCAAAAGCCTTCCTCATGAAGTTCCACTACCATCTTTCTTGTCTATGAAGGATGCTCAGAGTAAAATTCTTCTCTCTTCATTTGAGACAATCTCTCACTGAAGCAAATAGAAATTTTCCTTGGTTAGAAGGCAAAGTTCTACAGTCCTCGTCGTCACTATTAGTACATATCTTACAAAAGTCACTCTGATTTGAGCTGAACTTATAGTTTTTGGAAAGAACTATTTTGGACAGACAAAATTAATATAAATCAATGAGACTAAGGCTTTGTTTGATTAATGTAGCCATTGATCCACTTAATTGAATTGGTGGTTACAATGCTCAATGAGAATTTAGAGTGCCCCTTGTCTGTTTTGTCAAAACTTTTTGCACTGAGCAAGTGGCAGAACTCAAAATACAAGAAGAATTTCTACTAATGAGAAACAGATATTGAACAAGTTGTGGGTACAGCAAGAATTGAGATAGTAAATTTGTTATAATATGTAACAACCGTTCTGAAATCTAGTATTTCAGACTTTCTTCCCAGGTTTTCAGCCAGGGTAGGGAACCTTTTTTGGGTCTGGAGCTACCGACCCACAAAAAAAAAAAAATCAGTCAGGCAAGGGGTAGTGTTGGCTGGAGTGCCAGCATAGGTTCCCAATGCTTGGTGGGGGAGGGGAAGTAGTCTGGAGGCTCAGGGGCCAGATCCTGGGAACCTGGGCCTTAGATTCCCATCCCTGTTTTAAACAAGAGATAGTGTTTTTGCTCCTACTTCCTGTGATTCCTATCAATATCTCAATTATTCAAAATCACAACCTTGCTCCTTTGGGCAGATTAGTCTTAAACTTAGTACAGTAATTGTGACCAAGAATAGGAACCTGTCTCTTTTATAGTCTTGCCAAAGATTAGATAACTGAACAATACTGCTACATCCAATGGGGACTGCTGATGGAGGAGAACATTGAGCTAGATTTCCCTATGTTCTAAATGATAAAGAATGGTTTGTGCCATTTTCTTATATTAGAAAATCCTTCTCTTGACCACTGGGAATTGCAGATTCTATCATTTCTAAACTGGCTATTCACAGACTAGCCTTCCAAGAAACAATGCAGGTACTATGCTTGAGTGATATAAAAAGTTAGGCATAATTACCCCAGAGTCTAACAAAGCCAAGCACTGAACTTTTGAAGTCTGGATCACACTTACTTCCTCAGTGTTTCCAAAATATTTCTCAATCCCAAGAACATGTCAAAAAATTATCTTGCGTCTCTTCAGTTCTGTGGCTTTTCAAAGCACTTCATTTAATTATCTAGCAGTTTCAGGGCTAGACTAAAGGAATCAAGTTAGGGGGCAGACTCAAATTGTCAAAGGCAGCTTTTCTACATTAGAGGTTCCTTTACCTTGGTGGCGGCTACTCATTACATAAGCAAGCAAATAGAGCCTTGAATAAATTAGAAGAATGGGCAGAAGTCTGATAATTTTATATCCTATCAGGAATTTACCAGAATACACTATTTCTGGAATTTCAGAGTCAGAGATCTGCTGTAATTACAATGTAAACATTAACAAAGAAACATGGGGCTTTCTGTAGTATACAGATTTTGCTCTTAGAAAGGAAAATATCAAAAGATTATTTTGACAAGCAGAAACTCTGCTGTGGCTGGACCTTTAAGCATTCATCCTCAGTCAGAATGGAGTATAAGGAGGAAGAGAACTTCTTCCCTGAGAGTCTGTACTGAACAATGAACCTGTATATGTTTAGGGGCACTGTGTCACAAGACGTAGATCTTCCAGGAAAGTCTACACTACATCTCCTCCCTCTACCCTCAGTCAATCTAACCTACATAATTTCAGCTACCCAAATAGCATACCTGAAGCCAACATATCACCAACTGTACAGTAAGGTCAGTGGGGACTGCTCTCCCGTTGACTCTGGCTACTTTTCACAACCTGGTGGAGCACCAGAGTGTCAATGGGAGAGCGCTTACAGGTTGATTTATTTTGTCTAAGCAAATGCAATAAATCAACCGCTGGTGGATTAATCACTACAGTGTCAATCCACAGGCAAGACAACCCCTGAAAATCAAAAGGGGCCATTCATCTGTGGCAACTAAAGATCTATGTACTTTTTTGTAATGAGCTGTTAATCCTGTTGTCCCTACCAAGCATTGACTCAGTTAATTACTTCTCCCCAGGTGAAATCTGCTTCAGTTTCAAATGATTATGGTAACAATAAACTTCCCTGTCCTAAACCAGCTGTTCAGTAGAATGATATGCTAGCTGCTCAATTTCATTCTAGTGATAGCCACATTTCAGTAGCTGATTAATGGGTCCCTAAATAATCATCTTTTATAATTCCCAAAAATTAATACACAAGTTTTGGAATTTTCTAGGATGAGTAGTGCAATATAAAATTATTCCAGCTGTCTACTTGCTACAGAAGATGTCTGATATCAAGCTTCCCCTGAGAAGCCGTAAGTTTCCTTTTACTACACATGACCCAAGACTGATATATAACATTTTTAGAAATGAACATCAATATAAAATACATTATGTCAAATTAGTACTTTGTTAAAATTAATCTCAACACTATTTTGAATCTTCAGAAGCTCAGAGTAAAAATAAAAATAAATTAAGGAAAGAAAGAGGCTTCTTATCAGCAAAGGCAGGCATTGGCTTTCCATGTTATATTTCTTTATTGACCATTATGCATAAATCTTTCCAGTGGAAAAAAATGCATTTTTGCCTACTTGAGGCTTCTAATAGTACGTTTAGTCATAAACGAGTTCATCCCTGGAAGCTTCAATGTGCACCAAGCGTGCAATTGTTAATGTAGCTTTAATAGAGAAGCACCCCTGGAAAAATGGAAATCTTCTACAACATGGGTTCTAGAGTACATTGATGCCTTTCATTTTGCTGGTAGCATAAGCCACTTTCTTATTGCAAAAAACTTACTTAGTTTGAGTTAACTGTTAAAATATACAAAAAGTAAATGTATAAACCTTCATCTGTTCTTCAGGGCTAGCTAGGATTTCCTACGTGCATGCTTTGAGTGAAAAACAAAAGAGCACAATGAAACATATTATGCTCATCTCAAGATCTGATCTATCCTAATTTATAAGCAAACCACAGGCATGCGCCCATGTGGGTTTCTGTTTCGAAATGTAAAGCATGCAATAGAAAAAGAACCTTACTAGTCCTGTACGGCTTGGCTTGCTGCTTACTGATGATGCCACAGAACTGAGAGAACTCAGGGAGGATGCACTTGGACTGCGTTTCAGAGCTGAAGATGGTGCAATCACTTTTCTCACAGTTGCTTTGGCTTTAGCTGTTGTGGTAGATGGAAATCCAATCTTGGTAACTTTGTGAACTGGTGCAAATAAGCCATATTTTGGCTGACACTGAAAATACCTTTAGAAAAAACAAATTAAGGCATTCAATAGGTTGAGACTACATTGCCTTTTTATTATAGAATGGCAACTTCTAAGAAATTCCACATCAAGGAAAATAGGTTCCTGGTATTTAGGGAGCTTAGACTTTTCCATTTTAAAATTCTTACAACCTCTTTTCTCAGAAGCTCTAACACTTCTCTTGCAGAAAACTCAGTAGGTTGAAAGCCCTTGGAACATATAAATTCCATTCAGGTTTAGCAGTTAAATTGCCATTTTACTTCTGTTATACGTATTCTTCCAGGCAAAAAGGAAACTTTTCAATACCCTCCGTTAGCTTCACTAAATTACATTCTCTCTAGTTCAACACTCTGGTCCAGTAACATCCATGGCCCAGCATGATTTTAGTTAGCTGGATGTCAATTCATCATTGGTGTGGCCAAGTTTTTCCATAGTCTCACAAAGTTTGTTTCTAGCCACCAGTCTAGGCTTCTCAGTGTTCTATGCTGCTATTTAACTTTAATTTACCCCTAAATATCTTCTAAGAGCCCACAAAGCAGTGGAAATATTGGTAACGCTGCCAGATCACCAACCAGTAGATCGGGATCTACCAGTAGATCTTGGAGCCTGACAAGTGATCCTGACCGGTCTGGCCAAGAGGCCAACAAGTGCCAGCACTTCAGCTGCTCCTCCCCCAAATGCTGGGCATCTCCTGCCCTTTGCCTTGGAGCTGCCCCTCCCCTGGGGAGTCTCCTACTTGTTGGGCAGGGTAGGGTAGGGCAAGGAAGCTGCTGATGTCAAGATGCCTCCAGGGGAGGCAGGTTTGTATAATTTTTGGTGGTGCCCCATTAGCCACACCCTCTGACCCCATTAACCAGGCCGCTAGAGGTGACACATGACCAGAAGTAAAAGGTGTCATGTCATCCCTCTCGAAGGACATTTCCCACCATCCTCCTACCAACAGGAATTAGTTTGGTCCCCAGCAAACCCCCCCTCATGCAACTATCCTGTAATTGCATTAACTCACTGTGTGTGACATTAACTCGGAGCAGTGAGGCTGGGGGAAGTGTTCCCTCTAAGGCTATGTCTACACTCGCGGCTTCTTGCGCAAGTATAGCCGTTCTTGTGCAAAAACCCACAGAGCATCCACACTGCCCGCCTGCTCTTGCGCAAGACGACAGTGTGGATGCTCGGCAGGAATTTCTTGCGCAAGAAATCCCTATGGCTAAAATGGCCATCAGAGCTTTCTTGCGCAAGAGAGCATCCACATTGCCATGGATGCTCTTGTGCAAAAATACAGCTCGCACATGGCAGTGTGGACGTGTTCTTGTGCAAGACTTCTTGCACAAGAAGCTGCCAGTGTAGACATAGCCTAAGAGTTTCCTCCCATGAGCAGAATGAATTTTGTGTTGTGCACCAGTACTGAGTTCATGTGGCTTGTTTGGATGTGCCACTGTGGCACCCAAGTTATTAATATTTTATGAACCTTTACATTTTTTCTCTCCTGCCATGTCTCCATCAGCTCCCCTGGTGCCTGCTGCCCCCAAACTCCTCACCCTCTTCTGCTGTCCTGACTCCTGCCCTTCTGACTACCCTCAGCCCTCCTGCGACCTGCCCCCCTCCACCAGTCCTTCTCTCCCTCTGTGCCTACTCCTCCAGTAGCCCCACTCTGATCATGTGAGCTGCTCCTCCTCATCCCCTCAAACACCTGCCTCTACACAACTGCCCTGCCTCTCTCCTCTGGTGCTGGTCCCTCCCCTGCAGGTGTCTGCCCTTCTGCTTCACCCCCAGAATCCCCTGGCATCTGCATCTTCCCTTAGCCCGGCACCCTCCTGGTGCCTCCCCCTTCCCTTACTGCCCTGCCCCACCCCCTTTGCCCTTTTTTCCCCCCTGATGCCCACCACTCTTCCTTCATTCCCCTCATGCCCCTGTGCCCTCACACATGACTTGCTCCATCCCCACCTCTCATGCCCACCCCTTCTTTCAAACCTTCTTCCAGCACCTCTCCCTCCCCTCCTCTAGCCCCCAATGCCCTTACCCTCTCCTCTCCCAGCGTCCCCCTCCCACTGACACCTCCCCTCCTGCCCTTTTCCTCATTGTCTGCACTTAGCCCCCTGGCATTTGTCTCTCCTCTACCCTGTCCCCTTTCTTCCCCCTCCGCACAAGCCCCTTCTCCCACCCCTTCCCCCTAGTTTTCCCCCTTCTCTCCCTTCTGCCTTCCACTTTGTGGGGCCTGAGTCTGCACTCTGGCCCCAGAAGTCCCCGGACTCCAAACCTGGAGCTAGGCTGCACGGCGCAATGCCGTGCCGAGCAGTTTTAAAGTTCCAGGCCTGATGAAAGTGACTGAGGAAGGGTAAGAGGGAGGATGGAGTGAGCAGGAGCAGAGCCTCAGAGAAGGGGTGAAAGAAGTGGGGCAAGAGTATTTATACTTGAAGTAGATCTTGGACTGCACTTAAATTCAAAAAGTGATCTAGTACTTAAAGTTGGAGACCCCTGTGCTAAACCATATTGACCTCTCATGGTTGGCAAATTCTGTTGACACCGGACAGGTCCCAAGGGTGCCAGACTAGAGAGGTTCAGCTAAGGATGTTAGAGGCAGGTAAATGAATAATCATGTAGTTTAAGATACAATTTGTATCAACTACATTAGTCAATAAGTGAAAGTGCTGTGTCCCGGTTCATGCCAATCCAGGAGCTACCCCTGCTGCAATGCTGAAGTTTAAATGTAGAAGGTGGCAGGTGCACAGGCAGCCCAGCTCCTACTACATTTAAACTGCAGAGCTGCAGTGGAGGTAGATACCAGATTGGCACGAGCCAGTACAGAGCCAGGACTGCTGAACCTCTGCATTTTAAACGTAGTGAGAACCACCCAGGTTCAGCAGCCAAGTCCAGCAGCCCCTGTCTGCAAGGGGTCCCAGCAAGGACCTGGGACATCCCGCAAACGTGGGCTACTGCCAGAGCAGCCTCTACCTACAGCAAGCCTTGGCCCGCCATGGGCAGAGGCTGCTTCACAGCAGCCTCCCTTTCCACTGCTGCTTCTGTCCAAGACAGCAGTGGGGATGGCGGCAGCAGCACCATGGAGATGGTGTTGGGAGTAGGGTTGCCAGATGATCCCCCCAAAAATACCACACACGCGGCATTTTTTTGGTCGAGAAGAGAAAAAGGAACGTGGGATAATAAAGCCATTCCCCTCCTCCAGGCTTCTATATAATCACAGGCTCCTAGCACTGATCGTAGCCCCGCTTTCCAGCCACTCCCCCCGCCAGGCTTCCATCCGGTGCGCAGCTGGGAAAAAAAAATCAGAGAATACTGGACACTGCACATGTCTGGTATTCTGATTTTTTTTACCTGACAAAGAGCACAAATACCAGACAGTCAGGTAGAATTCCGGATACCTGGCAACTCTAGCTGGGAAGAAGGGGGGAGGAACGACACTAGGTTTTAAGGTGGTTCCCCCAGCACAGGCTTCTGTTTTTCCCTCCCTCCTTGCTGTCTCCGATACTACCAGATACAAAGGCAGCGAAGGGGAAGGGAAGTGAGTTGCTGGGTACTTAGGGTTGCCAGGTGTCCGGTATTCACCTGGACAGTCCAGTATTTGCAGGCTCCATCTGGTAAAAACAAAAAAACAGGAGATACTGGATATGTGAAATGTCCAGTATCTCCTGTTTCCATCAGACGGAAACCCAGCAGGGAAAATTTTCCCCTGCCGCATCTGGAGGGGGCAGGGGAGTGAGGAGCAAGGCAGAGTGGTTGAGAAGGGGGGACAAGAGGAGGCATTTGCCAGGCACCACGCTAGGGGGGCACCAGGCTGGGGTGGGAGCGGAGCGCATACTGCTCTGACCCATGTGACCAGCAGATCACCCCGGAGCTGGCCACATGATGCCTCCCTTCAGCTGTGGCCAACCTACGGCTCACAAGCTGCATGGAGCTCTTGCCCCACAAAAGTGCAGCTCATGAAGCCACCTCCTCCCTCCCCCCCCCCCCCACCTGGCTTCCCTGTGCTTAACAGGGTTAGAGCTGGGAGTTGTGGGATTTTAAAAATGGCACCCAAATTAAAGGGGCAGCCTCTTTTTTAAAAAACATATATATTTTTTTTGTTTTTGCTCCACAGTTCTGTTCTGAGGGGCTTTTTTGTGCTTGATAACTTTGGTTTCCCCTTTCCTCCCCTCCACCATGTACAGAATTTTATCCCTTTGGGGGGAGGAGTTTCGGTATTTTTTGTTAAACCATCTGGCAACCCTATGAGTACTCAACCCAACTACAGGCAGTCCCCGGGTTACGTACAAGATAGGGACTGTAGGTTTGTTCTTAAGTTGAATTTGTATGTAAGTCAGAACTGGTACATATTGTAGGGGAAACTCTAGCCAAACATTTCTCCAGAGCTCAGTTTTATTCTCCCACACCTCACTTCCCTCAGTCCTTTATTCTCAAGCTGAGGTGTCTGCTGAGAAAAGCCGCACCACGTCTCCCTGGTCTGCTGGGGGAGGAGGGGCCCTAGCTTCACATCTCCCTGGTCTGCTGGGGGGAAGCAGCTAGTGCGGGATTGCCTCACCCCGGTTGTAAGTAGGGATCCGATCTAAGTCAGATCCATGTAAGCCGGGGACTGCCTGTACTCGCTTACATCCCTAGCTTCAACCTGTATTTGTATTGTGGTAACACTGCTGGCTTCGCTCAGATCTAGATGTTATTATGACAGATACTATATGCACAAAAAACAGAAGGTCTCCACATAAGGTACATAAAACCAAGGTTTAAACCCATCAACTTTATTTTATTGAAGGTTATTATTACAGGATTACAAACTAACCTTGTTCCAGCCACTGCTCCATCATTCTTTCCCAGTGGCTCATCTAATTCTACTCCACACCACTCTCCTTTAGCAAAATCCGTTTCCCCCAGAAAACGTACTACTCCAGCTTTGGTGCCACCAACCTGCAAGGGGAAAAACATGGATGTATTTTTACAGTGTTTCCAAACTAACCATCAAATCAGATGTAAAAATATTTAGCATGATTACATAAACACACCAAAGTAAGTATTAAATGTGATTCAACCAGTATCTATTCAGAGATGTTTTCTCTACTTTTATTACTGCTTCTGTTACATGTTGATGTATCTTCAGAACCACTACCATGACTAAATGAGATATTTACTACAACCCAGTACAGATGTGGGGAATTGACAACCTTGGGTATAACCCAGGGTCCAATTTAAGATGATTGGATAGTCCCTCTAGCCATAAATGCTAGGACTCTAAATTAAATTTTCCTGCACTTAAGAATGGTTTATTATTCTAACTTGGTGCAAGAAGATGCCATAGCATTTTTATTTCCTCTTTGGCATAATTCAGATTATCTAAAATAGTACAGTGATTCATACATTTAAAGGAAATACCCAGCATGAGGCTTGGCAGGTTTCCAAATGGAAGCACCTCTTTGAATAGGAGTGGGGGGGGAAGCATTTTTGGGAACTTTTCTTCAGCATGTACCTCTAACCAGTGCCTCAAAGGAGACACTTACTTATTTAGAAGTGTTTGGAGACCTTTCCAGACACAGTGATGTACTATTATTACCTGCAGCATACTATAGTCCATATAAGACATAGCTTATTGAAGGGTCAAAGAAGTTAAGTGAAATTTCAAGAAGTGTTCTGTAGGCTGACTATCTACTGCAGGGCTGAGTGAATCTGAGCAGAAGTCTTGCAGGTTGGATAGCAGTGTGTTGTGTCCTATTTGTGCAGTTCTTGCCTCAGGCACTTCAAGGTTTCATACACACAAATTGTCAATGAAAACTACTTTTTCAAGAGGTTCCCTCATATACTATGGGCATTTGTGACCCTTTTTTAAAATCCGCAATTCCCATCATAAGTTATACAGGAAAGGGAACTACACTTTGACAGGAAACTTACAAGTGGTCAATTAAGGTAAAAAAATCAGATTGCATACTTCTCATTTATGTTCAAAAGCCTAATCATATTTTTTTTAAAAATAGCTTTTTTATTTTTAAAACAAGCAACTCAAGACCTTGTCTACCCCATTTTCCCTAGAAACTCTGGATAACTAGAGCACTAATAGCTTCATGACTTAATAGACATGAAGGAAGGGAAGCCTGATTGAAAGGAAGAGTGATTTTTATCTGAAGTGTTTTATTTACACCTCTATCTCAGAAGCCTGAATTCTTGTTAAAGATTCAACACTCCTTCAATTCATGATACAGAAGACTTCAAATATGTGTATCAGGACAGGAAAGTTCAGAATTGTCTCTTCCACAGGTTGGACCTCCCTGGCCCAGCACCCTTGGAATCTGACTGGTCCTAGATGAGGGATTTCTCCCAGACCAGGGGAGGTTATTTCAGGCTCCCTGCCAGAGGAGTAAAAAACATGAATCTAATGAGAATGGGATATGAACAAATTAAGGAGAAAAAATTATTTAACAGAACGTAAACCACAAAATTATAATTTATATTTGTCTGTAGTTAGTAAAATAAGTAATTCGTTAAATGATAAATATCCTAAGAGGTGGATTATTTACAGTGGCATAGCGAGGAGGGGGAGTTGCCCAGGGCACCATGCTAAGGGGGTACAAATTTAGCCCCCTCTGCTCACCTGATCTTCCTCCATTCACCACCTGAAGCCACCTCTTCCCCACCTCTCCACCCCCAGCCCAACCCTCCTCCATCTTCATTGGCAGGTTAGCACATGTGGAGCCCGGCCCCAAACTGGAGGGAGGCGGGAGAAGATATGGTACAAGCTCCCCACCCCAGGTCTGGCTCAGCCGTTTAGAGCCTTGCAGGGAGACAACACAAATTTTTCCTTTGCTCCCACATGCATAACTCTTGCTATGCCTCTGCCCCCAGCTGCAGTTCCCCCACCACCCAGCTTCCTGGCTCCTTCCACAACCCAGATAAGCCATGCATTGGCTCCCCCCGACCGCCCCGAAGAGCCATGTTCTGGACCCCCCCCCCCCCATTTCTCCCCCAGCCCATGCAGCCCAACTGAGCCACATGCTGGTTCCCAGCCCCTTCGCTTACAGCCCAACTGAAAGGCACACAGGCTCTGAGCCTCTCCTTGCAGCCTAACTGAACTGTGCATTGGCTCCTAAGAACTGAACCATGCACCAGGTCCCAACCCCATCCCTCCCCACCTTGCAGCCTAGTTAAGCCATGCATCAGCTCCTGAGGCTCCTCACTCGCAGCCCAACTGAGCTGCTCATCGGCTCCCAGGGTCCCACCCTCATGCCACACACCAGGATTCTGATCTTGGAACATCAATGGTCATGCAGGACCATGCATGTTGCCAGACCAGAGAATCCTGTATTTTAGAGGTGCCATGTGTATTTCTAAAATGGGGGAAGGGGGTGAGAGAATAAAAGCAGGAAAGTGCCTTTCTGGTGCTTTTCATACATACTAAACAAGGCAGACCTGTTTTTTTCCCGCAATACAGGTTCCTTTCAATTTGCAAAGAATCTTTTTGTCTTGGTTTTTATGCTGATATAAAAATAATTTTTGCCCTGTGAAAAAAAAATTAGCTGTAAAATTAAACAAAAAACACAGCTAAATATCGTCATAAGAAAACATTTGGTATTTGGTTTTTCTGGAACACAAAAGCCAGTGTTTGTCCTCATTCTTAAGAGATCAACAGGGAAAAAAAATCTAAACTGACAGGGCGGAAGTCAGAGGATCCCAAAACCTTGTTTACACTATGGTCTATCTAATTATAACACTTCATAGTCAGTATTGGAAGAACTATCCTGAAAGTCCAAATTTGTCCTCTACTCCTACAAATCCCACTCTTCCCTCTTCAAGAACTAACCAGACACCACATAAGCATAACCTGTTCTCAAAATAAAATCTTAAAAAAAAAAAAAAAGCTGCAAAGTCCATCCCCGATTCATTAAGCTGCCTCCATCCCACACTCCTCGCCATTAAAAAACCATTGTACTTTACACAATCAAGAGTGTTAGACTAACTTAGAGAACTAAAATTAACCTTTGAGCTTCTGGTAAAATAGCCATCTATTTAACCCCACTGTAGTATGAGATTTCACCAAGTCTCTAGTTTTTATAAAAATTCTGCCCCTAAATCTCTAGTATAATTTCATTTTATTTCAGATTTCTAGTGTTGCAAAGAAGTTATACATCTGCCGTTAGATATTTAAGTGTTCAGAATTTAGAGAAAGTTATGAACTATTTTGCTGGATGTAGGATTGGCAACTCCAAAGCTATTCCAGGAGATTTAGATTTCTTCCTCCAACAGGATCTCCCCCCACCCCCGTTCAAGAACACCTCCTAAACGGTAAGAAGTAAAATCACAAAGTTTGGTATGCAGCTTCCTTTTCTCCTCACTTAAGCAAGGTCGGGGTTTGGTTGGGCTGGAACAACCAGAAGCCCTGGGAAAAGGACTGTTTTCCACCGCATGCAAAAGGGGGGGCTGCTCGTCAAAGGGGACGTAATATGAGAATGGACCACTGGAGGCAGTGAACCCAAGGGAAGAGCTATCGTACAGAGGGTCTACTGGGGTTCGTTGTTTCACCAAAGGAATGGCCAGAGGCCTGTGGCTCCGCCATCTTGTCTACCAGCACACCGACTAAGTAGCCCTCCTGCCTCAAATCCTTTCCCTGCCTGTTCCTGGCCCTTGGTGGCAGTGACAGAGGGAAATGGCCTGAACTGGAAAGGAGATGGAACCCCCCCCCCCCCACTCTGAGCCCCTTCTCACCCCTGATCTCACTCTCACCCCATCTAGCTCCTGCCCCCACCCCTCAGATCCTCCAGGTCCTGTCCTAAGACCAGCAGCCCCCACACTTCCAGTCCCCTGTCCTGAAGGACCCAGCCCACGCCCGGTAAGGCTGCTAATATCCTACAGAAATTTCCAGGATGGATTTCAACAGTCATTGGGAGATTGATGCTGATTCCAAGAGACTCTAGGCCATGAGTGGGCAATAATTTTTGAAGGGGTGCCACTTGAAAAAATTAAGTGGTTGCATGCGATGGCCTGGGTTGGAAAGGGCAGGGCCTTTAAATAGCAGGAGTTGAAAGGGCTTAGGCCTACTCTGCACTCTCCAGCATCACGTTAATGGTGCGCAGGAGTGAGAGTCCTTTGAACTCCTGCTATTTAAAGGCCTTGCTGCTCCCAGCCTTGCTCCTAGCACAGCCTGGGACAAGAGAACCCTTTCAACTGCTTCTATTTAAAGGCCTTGCTCCTTCCCCACAGTTGCCGTTGCCTGGCAGCCACGGCAAAGGTGAGAGCCCTTTAAACAGAGGCAGTGGAAAGAGCTTCTAGCATCTCCAGCTCCAAGGCAACAAGTTAGGGAGGAGGGCTGGGCACTGCTGAGTGGGTTGGATCTAGCCCTCTGACAGGCTTTTGCTCTAGGCTGATCCTAGAGAGTTGGCAAACCTAGTTTGATTAGTTATCTGGAGTATGCACTAAAGAACTGAGCCCATAGTTCAGCTTGTTAAAAAAAAAACCGAACAACTGCTAATGTGGCTTTCATCAATCTCTGAAGCCACATGGGACTCCAAATGTTGTTAAATGAAGCCGTTCCATAGAATTACGGAACAGGAAATTGTCTAGAAAGTCTGGACTGATTCCCATGATGCAAAAGACTCATACAAATTTGCTGCTGCAAAAGCATAAAGCTTCAAGGTGAGGAAAAGAATTGCTCCCCCAGTCATCCAACATATAAATTAACAAAACTAAGTCCAAATCATTCTGACTTTGTGCTACTTGGACATTCTTTCCCTGGGAGAAAAAAAAAACCTCTCCCCATCACCCATCAAAAAAAAGTTTAGGGCTTTGTATAGAAACTAGTTCAAAGTATCAATAAAAGGTTATAAGAAATCAAGTGTGTATATATATATGGCTTAATTGTCATTCCATCTTGGTGTCTCACATTTAAATTAATGTAACTTGAGTTACCTTGCTGTGCCGCTAATTACTATAGTGAACTAAACAAACATGTAGGCTTATCTTTAAGCAAATCAGAAGGAAGACATCATGCTCAAATACATGTTCAAAGGCAATATTAAAAGTGCAATGATGTGTTACATAGACAAATGTCAAGTTTAGGTTTTACTCCCAACTGAATGTCAGCTGACTGGCTGATTGCAATGTTTCCATCTACTTAAAATCTAGTGAATATATAGGGAATGGTTATAAATTTTAACTGAAATAGTACTGTAAGCTCTCCAGATTCAGTTCTTGCAAACTGGACATATCCTTATTTCTTCTAATAAGCCTCTGGGTTGTGAAAGCTAGCACAGAATGCCAAGCAGTGGGAAATATGAATTCATGCTGCAGTTAAATAAGCTTCAGATGAACGGTGTAAACAGCCAAAAAAAAAAATCTGTGTTAGTAGTACAATGTTCTAAAAATATTTTTGGGGATGTCATACCATCTTTTACACTCTCTCTCCCCCTCTCCCTCCCAGAGGAGCAGTTAGCTGAAAGTGAGAAGAATGGTAGAACCATACCCATTTACAGCACATAGCTTATACTGCGACACAAATCTGAGAACTATGCTATGGATGTCATGACAGAATTCGGGTCCTGGAAGGATACAGTTAATATAGCACAATACCCTTCATCCCAAAACAAATTACAAAATGTATATTAATTTGGCTTTGAAACTTGCCCACACATCTTTAACAATTGGAAGTCTGTAAGACAAGTTTTCATTTAAAAAAATCCCTAACTAGCTCAGGGGGGAGGGGCCTGAAGTACTCTCTCAGATGTTCTACTGGCTGAATCTTGTTCAGGCGCTACATGATCACCAGATATATGAGGTAGGAATTGGCAGAGACCTCAGAATGGAAGGGGACCCCTTCCTCTCCAGTGTGTATGTTCAGGTCACATGCCAGGATTATCTGGGTCTCTCACACAACCATTTCCCTGCATAGCAAAGGCCTCAGTCACCAGTTGACCTCTTTCCCCCCTATTGGGAGCTGTAGTATTTTGGTTCTTTTATTTCAATTGTTGGGTAGTATTAACGTAAAATGTCACATTAGGTAATCTGGTGATTCCTTCTCATCTTAAGTTCTATGAATCTGACCAGTATATGACCCATCCACCAAAGAGTAGGCCAGCCTTAAATACAGGCAGTCCCCGAGTTACGCGGATCCGACTTATGTCAGATCCGCAGTTACGAACGAGGCCCTCTCCCTAGTCTCCAGACGACCAGGGAGAGGAAGCAAAGCGGCGGAACACGCGGGCAGCGGGCAACCCAGACGCGTCCCGTTGCCCGCGCGTTCCGCCGCTTTGCTCCCCGTCCCCCTGGTCTGCAGACCAGGGGGACGGGGAGCGAAGCAGAGCAAAGCCGCGGAGCCAGAGGGCAGCAGGACAGCCACAGCGCGTCTGGGCTGTCCCGCTGCCCCCGTGCTCCGCAGCTTTGCTCCGGACACCTGTGGTACAGCAGCTGGGGCGCTGGTGGTTGGTCCCGTAGCGCCGCTCTGGGCGCTACTGGATCAACCCGGCAGCACCCCAGCTGCTCTGCCCCAGGCGTCCTGATTCAGCCACTGCTGGTCAGTTTTAGCAGCAGCTGAATCAGGACTCCTGGGGCAGAGCAGCTGGGGTGCTGCTGGGTTGGTCCAGCAGCAGCACTACTGGACCAACCCAGCAGCACCCAAGCTGCTCTGCCCCAGGCGTCCCCAAGTCAGCTGCTGCTGAAACTGACCAGCGGCTGACTACAGGAAGCCCCTTCCCCGGGCTTCCTGGAATCAGCCGCTGATCAGTTTCAGCAGCGGCTGAATCTGGACACCAGTTCCGACTTACATACAGATTCAACTTAAGAACAAACCTACAGTCCCTATCTTGTACGTAACCCGGGGACTGCCTGTAGTCACTTTTTTCTGAGTTTGGGAAAAGTTAAAAAAAGGGAATTTAGAAAAACCATCTAAATACTCACCTTATTTAAGCCACATATTGTTGATTTTGTATTTACCTTTTTGCCAAAAGGAGGGAGGGGTTATTTCCAAAAATGTGACATGAGGTGTCTCAGGTGAGTTTGCATTGTCAACATAGCAGGATGATCTCAAATTCTACCTGACTGATGAAATAGCATTTCTCTTCCTTTGACAAGTACCATCTCTGAGCGCATGCCCCAAACACTTATGCTCCTGTATGTCCTTGCAATTCTTTTCAATGGGAATGAAGGTAAGAGAAGATACTACAGGGATCCTTTCTGGCTATGGCTGATATATGCTCGAAGCTACTTCTATGATTGTGTTTTGGACAGAGACTAGTTTCCCCATTAGAAATATTTGGGAGATTGGAATATGGTACCATGCAGTGTCATGAAGTTCTTCTCAAGCATTAATACACATAAAAAGATTTGTGTAACACTGTACCTGAAATAAGACCACAGAAAAAAAAAGAGGGGGGACAAAAAAAACCAACACACACCACACATTTCTAAGCTATTCTTCCACCTATCGGTACACATTTTCCAGTGCATAGATCACATGCACTAATAAATAGTCACATAATCATAATCTTAATTGTCTCCTCAAATGCCCTTTATGGCAAAAAAGACCGTACATATTAGAAAATGGGTCAAACTTTATTTCATTATGAGGGGTGTAATCCACACCTCTCCAATGTAAGACTGCCATTTTGAATTTCCCTCCCATAACTAGATTTCCTTTATAAAACATACATAAGACTTCCAGTGACCCACTCTCTGCAGCAGAACTGATCCTGTGCTTTTCAAACCTAGAAGGCTCAGCATTTTTGTTCTGTTTTCCCATTCAAGACAAGGAACAGACTATATTCCTAATAATTTTCAGTAGGTCCCTGCTATTACTACCACATTTACAAAAGCTTCTAGCAGCTATCAGGCCAGAAACGGAGAATAATACAGCTGGCATTTCAGTTTTAGATGCCTGTCATGGTATGGTCAAATGGGAGTGGGTCAGTATGTGTTCAATAGACCTAGGAGTATAAGTTGTCCCTGAAAGAAGAATTATGCTGTAGCGAGGTGATGAGTAAAAACGGTTGTACTCTGTACAGCCCAAACAAAGATCATAATCCCACTGTGACTGGCATTATACAAAACAAAGTCACTGCCATAGAGAGCTCAGTCTAGAACAGGAATAGGGACCCTTTTTTGGGTTGGAAGCCACTGACCCACAAGAAAAAAAAAAGTCAGTTAGGGGCTCCATGCAAGGGAGAAACAATAAAAACCACCAGCATGGGTTCCTCAATGGTGGGGGGAGCCCCAAGTATTTAGGGGCTGACTCCAGGCCTTAGGTTCCCCTGGTCTAAAAGTCGGACAACACAACTAGAAGATGAAAGAGAAACAAAGATAGTGGTTCACATAGGCAGGCAGGACAAGCAGCATTTTCAGTTATGCCTATTCCTTGTCAGACTGCTGTGTTCAGTAGGGATTATGGCAGAAGAGAGTCTTGAGGAGGACAAAGTAGTGGCTGCCCAGATTTTGACAAAGAGCTTTTCTCCCATAAACTGAAGCAGTATGGGGAAGTCAGAAAAGTTCCCGAATAAGAAACAGACTTAATACAGTGGCTCTCAATCTTTCCAGTGTACCGTTTTCAGGAGTCTGGTGTTGCATAAGCCTACATTTCACCTCATTTAAAAACTACCTGCTTACAAAAATATCAGGCATAAAAACACAAGTGTCACACACTATTACTGAAAAATTGCTTACTTCATTTTTACCATAATTATACTAGGGGGTCTGCACTATGCCTGCCAGGAGCAGACTGGGGATGTGGGGTCTTGGCAGAAGGGATGAGGGAGTTGCAGTGGGGGGGTCTGTCTCAGATGACAGAGAGGACCCAGCCCGGAGGGGAGGAGGACGGAGATTTGAGGGGGCAGGGAGAGAAAAGCAGGCTCGAATGGCAGAGAGGACCCAGCCTCAGCAGTAACTCCCTGGCAGTGCAGCCCCTCCTAGATGTGAAACAGGAGCCAGAGCTGGAGCAGCCCATGGCCAGAGGGGATGGTACCAAGGCTAGCCTGAACAAATGGCTGAAGACAGAGGTGAAGGCAGGCGGCATCAGCAGCATGAGGACATGGATGACATGATAACATTACTCTCTCATGCTGGAGGAAATTTTTTTTTTTTTTGAGAGAGAGAAAAAAAGTCAGTTAGCCATTGTCTGTATGAAATTTAAATTTGTACTGACATTAGTGCTTTTTTATATAGTCTGTTGTAAAGCGAGGCAAATATCTAAATGAGCTCATGTAATCCCTGAAGATTTCTGCATATCCCCCAATATGCCCAATATCTGTTGAGCTCTGTTGAGCTCCGTTCATGAATGGGCAGTAAAGGCTGGCAGTGTTAGAAGAGCAAAGGCAGGAGTTAACTTCCTGCAAAAGTCAGAACTGATAGATGGAGGGAATGATGCATTTCTATTTTGCATTTACTTTTGATTCTGTAAAGCAAAAGCACCTCAGCTTCACCCCACTGGCGAATCAAGCCTCATCTACTACTCTTGCATATTCCACACTACCCCTAGGCTTACCGCTCCCTCTTCATGCCAGCATACCTAGTAACCACTTTCACCTATCAAACTTCTTTGTACTTTATATGGAGGGTTGGGAGAAGAGAGGAGAGATAAAAGTGAATTTTAAACATGTTAAACCTAGTCTGCAAAATGCTATCATCTTCCCATCATATATTTGAAGATAAAACATATAGGAAGATGAAGAAAGATTCCGTTCCGTCAGTCTAATTAGACTGCAGGCTTCTTACAAAATGACTTAGGACTAACAACATTTTCAGTGTTTAAGCAGTTAAGACTAACAGAGATGTTAGTTATGAAGTACCTACTCCATCTCTTATTTTCTCTCAAAAACAATAAATGAGACAAGATACCCCTAATTTCTTTTTAGACACTGGTAAACTTTGGAGAATTGGACCACTAGCTCATCATCCTTGATACATTAATAATCACTTGGAAATTATATTTTAGAATGTCAGCCCACCTTCACCACAGAATCAATACATTTATTGTATCAGCACAAATAAAACAGTAATATCCATACAATTTTCTGACAAGATTTTCATTGCATGTTTTGAGAGGCTGTATTTGCCAGTAGTATAAACTCCTGCCATGTCTTAATGAAAATATAAACATAATATTTCAAATATTGCAAATAGGCATAATAAAATTACAGCAAGCTATACAAATCTATACCTCCTCCTCCTCCTCCTCCTCCAAGAGTGATTAATATAAGGGACACACAATAGTTCAGGCACAATCTGACCTATGGTCAAATGGTTATACCTCTGGTGTAGTTCACCCTTCAAATATGAATTCAGTTTTATTTTAAATATACTACTTTAGTGCTTAGATGCTTTTAAAAATGTTCTGTAAGAACTAGGGATGTGATAGTGTATTTGTTTAAACACTGACACCAAATGAGCCAGGGCTCATCGGTTAACCTTCACAGTTACAAGCAAGACCTTCCTCCCTCCTACCGTGCTCATGGGGACCCACCTTTTAAGCAGCTTAAAATAAATTACAAGTCAGCTCCCGCCTGCTTCCTGTGCTACTGTCTGAGAAATACAGAAACGGCAGCATGGGAGGGGGGGGGGGAGTATAAAGACAGCAGTATGGAAGGTAGAGAGGGCAGGCAGTTCCATGGTGGTGATCACAGGGAGCCAACTTAAAAACCCACTCCCTGTGTGCACCAGCTCCTGCAGAGCCATCTTCCCACTTCCATGTAAATGTATAACTGCTGAAATTTTCAGTGGTTACACAGTTAAAGAAAAATAAAAGGTTTGGTGCTCACATCCAGCAGCTGAACACCACTTCCAAATCTGTAAACCTCTTTCTTCAAGAGTCTTCTACAATGCAGATGCCCAAAGAGATTATCAAAAAAGATGCCATGTTCTATTGCAGTTTCCCAATTGTGAGAAAGTAAGGGTTCTGAAAGGAGCCAGCACTTCCCCACCCCCTCTTAAAGAGACAGCTTTTTTGCATCAGGTCTTTCTTTCTTTCTTTCCCTAGATGAAAATCGGCAGCAGGTCTTCTTTTGTTTTTGCTTGACAAATCGTTGGGGAAGGGGGGCTTTTTTTTTTTTTTTTAAGACAACCCTAGGGGTTCCATGGCCAAATAAAATTGGGAAACACTGTTCTATTGCATTGGACTAAGCTAAAACCAAAAAAAAAAAAAAAAAAATTCACTACATACCATTTTAAAGCTTTAAAATTGACATTTCAAATAAGAGAACTTAAAATATTTCAAAAAATAAAAATCACAATGATTCAAAACTTTGCTGTTCTGAAGCTTATGAGGGACATCAAGTAAACGCACAGATCAGTGGCAGAACAGCTAATCCCTAGGTGATCTCTGGCCTTAAGAGAATGCTTCTGTTGCTGCCTGTCATAATACATAACCAATGGTAGCCATTAAGCAGTATACTGCTGAAAAGTTTGCTGGAGACATTGAGCCCTAAATGACAAAGAATAACTGGATGGAAATCTGACCAGTGCACAGTTTGTATTCAGCATTATTGTACTGTTTAAAATTAGAGTATGATGAAAACATAAATAGCTTGTTAAAGCACATTTCAGGGTTTTACTGAACTCTGACAAAGCCGAAATAGAATGAAAGCCAAATAGAATGAAAGCCACAAAACCAGTCTCTCTTCTGATTTAGTATTTCAGAGATCTCCATAAAGGGTATTCCACCCGTCCTGTGATAGTCTGGCACAATGGAATGAGGTAAAGTAGTGCGCTGTAGCAGCTTTAATTAGACTAGAAATCAAAAGCACAGACAACAGATAAATTTATTTTAATTTTGCAGATTTAAATTAAAATCAGCATTTCTAAAATTCTAGATAGAGGCAGCCCTCTTGCTGATGGGCTTTTTTTTTTTTTTTTTTTTTTTGCTGCTCAACAGCAAAGAATCCACATTAATCTGATTGTTACACAGAAATGGAGGCTGGAGACTACTATCTACAAGATTGACCAATGTACAAAAATAGAACAAATCTCCAGCTATTAGGGCTTCATGGCAGACGTGTTGCATGGCACAACCTTTTGAATTGCACATTCATGGCATGGTAGAATTGTGGTGGTCCTGCTCTATGGGCACAGTCCCACACCATACAAGCCAAGGAGAATTGCCAATACCTGTTTATAGGAAAAAGCCTATATGACATGCAGATTCTGATTTCATGCAGTAGTGAGCAGTGGTCAACCCCACCGCACCAACATGGACCACCTCATTATAGCTTTCTTACTTCCCAGCCTGTAAATATCAACTAAGCAGAAAACTAGTATTTGAATCTGGGTTACAGTTTGACACTAATTAGCAAAAAATAGATTTTAACAATACCAAAAAAAGAAAAACACACTTTGTTAGATGAAATGAGATATGGAGATGGAGGAACTTACCAAAACTCGATCTCCAATTTTGAGTTCTCTTTCTCCTTTCTTTACAGATCCAGCTTCAGAGAGGTTTGATATCGATTCACTAGCAGTTTTTGAAAGATTGCTAATTTGAGTAGAAGTAGAGTTTTCCTTGCCTGCCAGTGGCGAAGTATTTTGCGTAATTCCTGTAGGGGGAGCTGCTGAAGACACCATACTAACAGCTGATGTGGAGGTTGGGGAAGTAGCTCTGGAAGCACTACCAGTCTGGGTACCATTGGCTTCATCTTCTGCTAGTACTTTTCTTGACAATTTTGATGGTCTTGTAAATATTCCCCGTAAGGGTTCACACTGGAAATATCGAACTCCTGCCACAGATCCATCATTCTTGCCAATGGATTCATCTAGAACAATCCCTGCCCACTGTCCTGGAGCAAACTGGGTTTCTCCAAGAAACTGAATAAAGCCAGGTTTGTTTCCATTGACCCAAACACGCTCCCCAACTCTGAAGTCATCCACAAAATCATCATGTGCTTCTGAGGTGGGTGTACTTGATAGCTTTTCACTGCACACTGGTTTTTCTGCTGTTGCTAGAGCTAAACACAAAAAGGAAGCAATATCAGTTAAACACATTTATTTTCCAATACACATCATGAGCTTGTTTCCATTCAGAAATACCAAGTATATAACTCTGAAGGAAGAAAATAAACATGTATTTTCTTATTGATACACTGACTACAAAATTCTCACATATCCTTGACCAGCTTATGGAATTAATAGCTAAACACATTTTCATGAAAATATTGCAAGACTCAATAAAATGCTATTACCCCTGCACAAAGCCCACCTTGACCATTATGATGAAAACATGTTTTACTTATTCAAGAGAAATTGCTTGCCCCAAAACTCTGAATTGGGCTTCAATGTATTCTAATATAGTACATACCAAAACTGTTCTATTATAAACCTATCAGAACATGAGAACTGAGAACTGCATTTTGGGGCTGCCCAAGACATCCAAGAACTGACTTCCAGCAGAAATTGGATAGCTGACTTCCTTAGATGTCTTTAAGTTCATAACAAAATGATATTCAATTTGAACATCTCAAGATGGTTTCCACTCTTCAAGTTAATGTCTCCACTGAGGATAAGAGTACAAAAATGCTTGAACTTACAAACAGTCCACAGAGTCAGGCTAATACTTTAACCATAAGATCATTACTCCCCTTTAGATCATGTTAAAAAGATTATTATAATCAGCAGCTTATTTTTTGAGGTTCCCGACTAAATGGCTGATTTGGCAAAAAACTGCTGGTTCAAGAAGAGGAGAGCTTTTGGACTCAAGCCTTGACATTATTGGTTTGCATACTGAAGTGACTGTTTGTTTCTATGAATCTAGAGTACCGCAAAGCATGTGTTACTCAACCAGAACTTTTTGAAAGATTAAAAATAAAAATATGCAGTACTATGGCGCTAAATGTAAATTTACACAGGTTAAACCTCTCTAGTCCTGCACCCCTGGAACCAGACCAGTGCAGAATCAGAATTTGCTGAACAGGAGGTCAGTATTGTCTAGCAATATTACCAACACTTCCACTGCTTACTGGGCTCTTAAAAGACATTTAGGGGTGACTTAGAGCAAAATTAGAGATAAATAATAATAGTCAGGACTGGTGACTAAAACTTTATGGGACTGCAGGAAACTTGGCCACACTCATGATAAGTAGACATCCAGCTAACTAAAATCATGCTGGATCATCAATGTTGCCAGACTAGAGGGAGTTCAACTTGTAGTTAGAATACAAAATTGTATACTACTGGCAAAAATGCTTACAGTCTTTTAAAGTGATGGTGCCATAAGAAGAAATTATTGTACTGTGGGGCAAGCATGCAACAGTTGGCTGTATTGGCAAGCACACACCACAGATTTTACATAAATAATATGCCAGGTAATGACACATCAGCTGATTTCCAAGAGGTACTTAATTTGTTGTGAGTGACCAGCTCACAATTCACAAGTCTGGAAGCATGAAGTCTCCTAGAATACTATACCTCCAGTAAATGGAGTAACATTCAGGAAATAAACTAATCTCTTTAAAATTTTTAAAATGTAGTTTTCTTATAAACTCAGAATGATGTCCACTTTGTAAATTCAGATTTTACCTAATACAGGGAGTCCCCGGGTTACATGGATCCGACTTACATCGGATCCCTACTTACAAACGGGGTGAGGCAACCCCACACTAGCTGCTTCCCCCCAGCAGACCAGAGAGACGCGAAGCTAGTGCCCCCCCCCAGCAGACCAGGGAGATGTGGAGTAGCTTTTCTCAGCAGACACCTCAGCTTGAGAATAAAGGACTGAGGGAAGTGAGATGTGGGAGAATAAAACTGAGCTCTGGAGAAATGTTTGGCTAGAGTTTCCCCTACAATATGTACCAGTTCCGACTTACATACAAATTCAACTTAAGAACAAACCTACAGTCCCTATCTTGTACGTAACCCGGGGACTGCCTGTATTGTATGCATCAGTTCAGTTAGATCAGAAATATGAGAATTCAATATGCATTCAACTGCAGCCTTCAGATCAATTTTTGTTAGAGGAAGGATACTTAAGAAGAGTGTTAACATATTAAAATGGTCATTACCAGCAGTAACTGAGGCAGATGTTTTCACTGTACTTCCCGGCTTGCTGATCTTGGTAGGCACCTTAAGCCCACTTGGTTTTAACATACTCATCTTTCTTCTGTCGTTGATGTTTATGCCCTTTGTCTGTAGTAACTATCTTTTCCCAAACATGGATGCAGTATGAGCTTCTATGTTTTCTGCCTTTGGGTTAACCCTGCATATAAAAATGTTTGAGACAAAATAAAATGTATTTTAAATCCTACAGAATAAAGCATTTGTAAAGAAATAGTTGTGCATAAAGTACAGTGCAATAAAAGCCTCTATACAATTTCAACTATTTTAGCAATGAATATTCTCAGACGGAGTTAGGCATTCCCCACATTTTAGAAGACTATTCCTACTGAAAGAAATCTCAAACTCTGAAGCTAAAGCACTGAGACATTTCATAACATTAAGGCTCAAACTGAACACAGCAGTGTTAAACTGAAGAGCTATTTTAAGAATGAAAAACAAAGCCCTTAACAGCATTACTAAAACTATGCACAGATATAACCATTCTATGCTCTCTACAGTTTTAAGTGATGTTTTTAAAATGCTGCAATAGACCACTGAAAGCAATCTGAGACTAGAAAAAGGGCTAACTGCAAGTCAGTAAGGGATTTAGGACATACAGAAACCTTTTTAACAAGAACTGAACAAAGAAAAATTAAAATGCAGTCTTGTTAGACCCAAATATCTAACAAGTAAACACCTACCTCAGTTCTCTTGGAATCCTGCATCTAAGATCATGAGACCCATTAGCTCATCATAAAAGTCCCCAATACAGTGCCCCAGCTCCAACCCTTTGGAACCAGAGTTAAGAGGAGGAGGAGGAGGAGGAGGAGGAGGAGGAGGAGGAATTAGGTTGCTAGCAGAAAGCAGTTCTGACTCAGAGACCAGCTATAGGTTTTACAGTGATGGCAAGCCATGAGATTTTTGCTCTGAAAGCCAGGAAAGACTTTGTCCTCCTGACTACAAAAGCTTTGGAATTTACTTTCTTCAACTATCCTTTGAATTTAAAGCCAGAATGTTGGCTGTTTTCTTCTGTAAAACTACACACTGTTCTACAGTCAATATACCTTGGATATTTACTACATTTTACAAAGGCACCATTGAAATTAGTAGCATTTTCATTAAAGAAACACTGGCAGAGCAGTGGTGACAAGTGACTATTACAATTGCACTAGGGAGCTAAAAAGGCTTGGGGGAAAAGGTTAGAACAAATGTAAATAAGTAGAAATCACTTTATTTACTCAACTATTTTCTCAGAGCATGACTAGAAGGAATTGTAAATCAGGTCCAGACCCTTCTGTTTACTTAGGCCAGGTACACAATACAGCTTATGTTGATATAAATTATGTCATTCAGGGGTGTGAATAAGTCACCCACTTCACTAATGTAAGTTACACTGAACTAAGTACTGGTGTGAATGGCCCTATTTTGCACAGAGGGGGTTCTCGCATGGGCTTGTAGTGTCTGCATTAGCAGTACTAGAGCAGTACAGCTGCATCAGTGCAGCTGAACAATTGCAGTTTCTGTAGTAGCGACGAGGAGTCCTGTGGCACCTTATAGACTAACTGAAGTGTAGGAGCATAAGCTTTCGTGGGCAAAGACCCACTTCGTACTGACGAAGTGGGTCTTTGCCCACGAAAGCTTATGCTCCTACACTTCAGTTAGTCTATAAGGTGCCACAGGACTCCTCGTCGCTTTTGCAGATTCAGACTAACACGGCTACCCCTCTGATACTTGAGTTTCTGTAGTGTATGCATAGCCTTGTTGCCAAAGCACTAATCTGTGCATGTGCACAGGCTAGAAGCTTGTGGCTTTTAGTTCTCCCAGTTCAAGTACTACCAATACTTGGGCCTGCAGTTCTGGCATATGATAAATCCTAAAGCAGGAGAAGCAGTAAAAGAAGAAAAATTCATTCCACAGCAATGAAGACTAAAAAAGGACAATATCAGTATTTCTTACCTACCAAAGTAAATGTTATTCTTTATGTATTAGACAGTATGCTAGAGTTGCTGAAAATCAATTCACTGTGAAAAAAAAAGTATCAGTCATGCTGCTTCGCAGACTTAGTAAGTGAGGCATTCTTGTACTATTTCAAGGTCAGCCATGCCAAATTCAAACCATGTTCTTCCTAATAGCTTTGCTTAAAATTTACACTTTACTAAAAAGCTGTAATTACCACCTCTGATGTTTCGTATTTAAAGTTCTGCACATAAATAAGAAAATTCTGAAGTTGCTTGAAGTAAGAGACTGATAAACACTAGAAATGCATCAATAATGAGAATTTGTAGCCTGCTTCAGTAATACAGGAATTGTGAACATGACCATTGCAATGCTTGCTCTCAAAAGTTTCAGGTTACAACTGCAAGAGTCTTCATTAATCTCAGCTGTATTAGTAAAACAATAGACCATTTCAATATTAACAGAGGGGACACTGTCCCAGCAACACTAAATAAGAAAGCTTATTGTTGAGCTCAAAGTGAAAAAAATTCTTCACTAAAAACAAACATTTAAAAAAAATATCAAAGATTCAGGACTGTAGCACCATCCAAGGCTATCTGTAATAAGCCAACTCAATGTGCTCTTCTGCCTCCATTTTAATCTCCCTTTATAAAAAAAAATTAGTGATTTAAACATATTTTGCAAAGCGCTACAAATTGTTACTAGGATTCTACCACAAGATCTTGCCAAAAACCTAAACTCCAAGCTAAAACCCATGAGGAAAGGTGAAAGAGAAAAACTAGATAGCACTCAACTGAGCAATTCAACTGAAAAAACAATTTGTATCCATCTTTCTGAACAAGTACCAGCAACTAATTTGAAAGAACATTACACAGTCCTCAGCCAAAGCAATCAGGATTGGAGATCTGAGAGAGAGGGACAAATAAAAAGAAGGAGAAAAAGGCAATAAAAGCGTCAGACAGAGACCATCTCTTGAAAAGGATCTGCTAGATTTAAAACTGTGGAAGGATTCTCATTACTCAAACCTTATTGAGTGAGCAAGAAGTTCTACAGAACTTCTGTAGCAGGTCCACCTACAATAACCATCATCTTCGACCCTTTTCAGGGCATGCAAAAACTCTACAAATTAATTTAGAAGGAAAATGCGCAGGGCCGAAAGGCAGCAAGAAGGATTGCAGAAGACTAACAGCTGTTATAATCTAGAATTTCATTCCCTCATATCTGTTAGCATAACGGTGACCACTTTGACTCTACTAATTTCAAGTCCAAATTTGCATATATAATGCCAGGAACTGCCATATCAGTCTTCCATTCAGGTCCAACATCCTCTCAGTCACTGGTAAATAAAGTTAAGAAGAAAGTACAAAACCCCATAGTGGACAATAATGAAATAAACTGGCCATAAGGATAGTTGCAATGTACTACTACAATATATATTGGACAAACTGGACAGTCCCTCCGGGAAAGAATCTATGGACACAAATCATATATCTGTAAAGGGAACATACATACAGAAACCTGTTGAAGGCTTTAATCTGCCTCGTCACTCAAACAGATCAAGTTGCTGTTTTGTTAGACGAATTCCACAAGCCAAATACACAGGGAAGGGTTGGAACTACAATTCATTCACAAGTTTAATTCTCACGCCAATGATTTGAATAGAGATTCTAGATGGCTGGGACATTATCAACCAAACAATGAAGGTGCCAGTGGTTATTAGTCTGTGTAGATTCTGGTGTTAGTCTATAAGCACCTAAGGCAGCTGTCTCCAACCTTTCGTGGCTGCCGGGTATCCAGGGGCATGGCCATGCATGCGCTGCGCACCCAGGGCCACCCATGCACCCTGCACTTAGGGCCGGCACCACGCATGTGCCGCGCACCCGGGGCAGGGGCGCCCATGTGCCATGCGCCTGGGGCTGGCACCACGTACCTGGGGCTGGCACCACGCATGTGCCGCACACCTGGGGGGAGCAGATTGTTCGATAGGCGCACATAAATGCCCCGGCGGGCGCCATGGCACCCACAGGCACTGCGTTGGGGACCACTGACCTAAGGACTGGATAGTTAAAAGCAGCAGATAAGGACCATTAATTAGCATTTACAGAGGAAGAGGACTATCAGTTTTGCCTGTTACATACAGCTCAGTTTTCCCTTTGTTATTTATATACCCACTGACTCTTTGTTCCTGCCTCCTTTTTTCCCCTCCCTCTCCCTTCTCCCCTATTTGATTTTGGTCCTGGGCAGCCAATATTCTGGTCATCTGAAGAAGTGGGTTGTGCCCACGAAAGCTCATACCACCATCTACATGTTTTGTTAGTCCTTAAAGTGCTACCATACTAATTGTTGTTTAAGTTTACCCTGTAAAGACTAACTCAGCTACTCCTCTGAAGTTTAGATTGTTAGAAATGGACTGATCTCAATCAAGCATGGGATTTTTTTTAACCTTCTTATTCTTGGCAAATCCAAATGGACAGTCTCATTATCTGTGCAATCCATTCCTAGAATTCCCCTAAACTCAACAACTGGACTCAATGATATCTTGTGGCTGTGAGTGCCATGGGTAAGTTATTACATAGAGACTACCTTTTCCTTATTTTTAAATTCCCTGCCTTCCGATTTATATTGAATGCCGCCTTACTGCATTATAATAAATGGGACTTCCGTTTACTCTGTCATTTATTATTTCTTACACACCTCTCATATCCCCTACCTATATTAACTAGTCATAATCTTTTTACTCTTTCCCTACTGTTTTCACCTCCAAACCCTCCATTTCTGTTATCACACGTCCATAATTAAAAAGAAAAAGAGCAGATGACATGTTAGTTAACCACACAGTACAAAAAGAAGTAGGATAAATAGGCAAGGAGTAAAGGCCTATATTTTGTCTTTTCAATGCCACAGTATCCTGTATTAATTTAAAAGCCATAATCTGCTTAATTCCAGTAGTGTAAATCCCTGATCTAAAACACACCCTGAAAATCCTCAGATTATTTTGAGAGATTCGCTACCAGAAATAGTGGCAGGCAGAAGAGAGAGGCCAAGTGTAGAAGGTTGAAAATTTTGCTGCTATATTGATGGATGAGCAAATATTTTAGAAAGAAATTTAGGTCCAGGGAACGAGATCTAACGTGCTGAAGTCAGTGATAAATATCCCTGAAGTCAGTGATAAACCTTGTTCAAGTCTGGTTTTAACTTGCAGAGCCAGAGAAGCAGCAGCACTGAACCCAATAACAGAGGTGAAAAGCAAACATATAGGGTAGTCCATACTGCAGTTAAACTACTGTGGTTTGCATGTGCCATTTGATTCAGGCAAGGGGCTGTTTGACTGCTCTGAGATCCTCTTACCTCACAGAGTCCCAAAGTCTGGACTCCAGCCAAGCCCAAACATCTATACCGCAACTAAACAACCCCTTATCCAGAGCCCTGTGACACTGAGTCAGCTGGCATGAATCATTTGTAATTTTTAACTGCAGTGTAAACATGCTCTCAGAGTGAAAATAAAATTGAGTCAGAAGCACAGAGCTGTTGAATCTCTTTGGTATTCTGACATGCCTTCCCTTTGGTGATCTGTGCCTCAATTTTAACTCACTGAAATTGTGTTCTGCAATTTTGTTTGTATTGAATCTTTTTTTTAAACCTGGTTAAAATGAAAGATTGTGACAAAAATACAAACATGTCAATTACCTGCACTGAATGCAAATGATCTCAAAGGCCTTCTCCTCCCCCAAATCTCCAAAAAGTTCTCAGATCACTTTACCTCTTTTAAGCTTAAAACAATGTCTATTTTTCTCCCCAAGGTCAGATTTATACTACAAACTTGCTCCTCTCTAAACTGTTTTCAAGATCTGCTGTAAAACCATTTACTGGCGCATACAGCTACACCATCTTGTGTTAACTCAATCTGCATGCATACCCTCTCTCCAATACTTCCATCCCCAGTCAGCATGGCAGATTAAATGCAACATCTGATCTTGAAAACAATCTCAAAACACAATCTTGTAGCTGGAGTTCAAATGTCCCTATTTATAGTATTTAAACATTGGCAGGTACGTTCTAGAATCAAGGCCATGGGAATTCTGTAGCTTTTCAATGTCAGTGACAGGTTCTTAATACATTGATTTCCTCACAATGAAAGATGCATTTTAAAAATGCCTTCCTTGTCTCCTTAACTTCAGAAGGAATCCCACCCACAAAAACAGAATATTTAAGACATTTCCCACCTCCGTCCTTCCTACACTGAAGTGTTTCAACTGAACATTGATTCAACAGCTGGCTCAGTGGCTAAACAGTGTGATGCTGTTCTCTGCTGTTCCTCCCAAAGGGGCAGCTAACAAAACAGCAGACCCATAACTTTTAGGGAAGAAAAATTATGAACACACTTTGTAGAGTGAAGCTATTCCTTGTCTGATCTGTCAGACCAGGACTTCAGCAAGCTTTGCAGACCTTTCACACTGCCCATTTCATGGTTATAACTTAGTCCATTTTCATTCTGGCAAAATAAACTAATTCTTTGCTTTCAGTATATAATCAGGTGATTTTTTTTTTTACAGAAATAATTCAAAATGCAACGTGTCAGATACGCTATTCTGTTAATTAAATAAAGGTAAAGGCAGCTGCATTGTAGTCTCATTTTCAATCGGTTTTGGGACAAATCTTTCAAAGAAAAAAAGCCCAAAAGCTCCAGGGAGCCAACTTCAGCAATATAAAATTTATTCTGCAACGTATTGAGCAGATGAAAGCTTATGGAAGGAGATAAAGAAATGTAATAGGAGATGCATCCCCTAACAGAAAACAAGCTGAGATTAACTAGCTATTGTATTCTACAGTGTAGAATGTTCTTTAAAGGTCAGTAGTTTTCCCCTCCCACCCCTCATGTATAGTTCTCCTGCTTTAAAACATGGTCTACACATGCAAGCAGGGATGGACAATGCCCTTGTCCAAAGTTAGAATGTGGACAATGCAGACTCAACTAGGGTTGCCACCTCTCCCCATTGTGGCAATAGCATTCAAACTGGTAAAGACAGCAACCTTACTCGCAGCTTTTTGCTCGCTAGCCTGGCAAGAGCAAGTCCCGATATGTTTCGTCGTTTAAGCTATCCAACTCCAGTTGCTGTACACAGCGAGGGTCTGCCCAGGACTATAGGCGGACTCTGCCACCACCTAGGGCACCAGCGGCGCCCGATGATGATATCACGGGGCACCCAGAATGATGTCAGTCCATTGATGGCCCTGCAGGCGGAGGTGCTGATCACGTGTTCCACCTGGGGCACCAGCTGCCACAGCCCACCTCAGGCAGCTCCTGTACACAGCACAAGTCAAAAGAAAAGGTTCCCCCACACACATATTACAGAACCTCTCCTGAATCATGAGCTCCTCATCATACGCCTGAGTCCCCACTGTGGTTTGCTGCAACCTCAGAAATAGTCAGAACTGAGCTCACTAACTCATTTTGCCTGATGCAATGAACCGTTCCTAAGATTAGTGAAAGTCACTTTTGCCTTTATCCTTCTTGACATTGGAGTTATCTATTGACTTTGATTCTTATCTGCTTCGGTTTAACTACCCAATCTTCAGATACTTACTTTACATGGTTAAGCCAAGCCACAGTGGCTCTTTTTTAGTTCTTCTACTATGTTTTTTAATTTGGGGTATACATTTAAGTTAGGCCTTTATTATGGTGTCTTTGAAAAGTGTCTATGCAGCTTTAAGGATTTTACTTTAGTCACAGTACCTTTTAATTTCTGTATAACTAACCTCCTCATTTTTGCATAGTTCCCCTTTTTTAAATTAAATGCCACAGTGTTGGGCTGCTGAGGTGTTCTTCCCACCACAGGAATGTTAAATGTTATTATATTATGGTCACTATTTCCAAGTGGTCCTGTTATAGTTACCTTTGGGACCAGATCCTGCGTGCCACTCAGGACTAAATTGAGAACTGCCTCTCATTGTGAGTTCCTGTATCAGCTGCTCCAAGAAGCAGTTGTTTAAGGTATCAAGAAATTTTGTCGCTGCATCTTGTCCCGAGGTGACACTACCCAGTCAGTGTGGGGATAATTGGCATGACATCCTTCTAGAAACAATGCCCAGGGTCTACTATATCTATGGGGAAGCAATAAGTTCTCTCCATGAGACGGATAATTGAGTTGAGGAGGATAACATTGTCTGTCAAGCCTTTGGATTTCCTATTGCTTATACCCTAGAATTAATACCTTATTTAGGCCCAATACGTGGTCCCAAAAATGGCATGTATGAAGACTGAACTGCCCTCTTATTCAAAAAGAAAGCTCCCCAAAATAGGCAATATGGAGCAGCTTAGTTTAGTTGTGTAGTTGTTTTATTCAATATATTGTATATTAGAAATAATGGAGACAGCAACTAGTACAGAATATTCGAAACAGCAAGCCTGTCTTGATTTTCAGTGTGTTAAGACCACTAACTCGTTGTGATTTTAGTCTTTCAAACAAGAACTCTGCATTCATGATTTATTCCTTGATAAAATATGTATTCCATAAGTACAGCCTAAGACAGGATAGTTTCAGAATTCTGGGTTTTTCCTCCCGTTAGCTAACTAGATCTGCCTTTTGACAGAGGTTGATTGTTAGTAGGGAAATCCTAAAGCATAGAAAGGCAACAACATTTAATCTTTTGTACAAAACAGTTAAATTTCATTAACCAAACCAAATTTTGTTACCTCAATTTTCAAGAAAGTTAATAGTGTATTTAATACAAATATGAAATTTTCAAAAACAGTTTTGAGAGAGAGAGAGAGAGAGAGAGAGAGAGAGAGAGAGAGCGCGCGTGCGCGCGCGCAATTGTTTCTGTAGTGAAAAAATAACTGCTATTTTTATTGTATTGCAGCAATGCCCAAAGACGCAGGAAGACATAATTTCTGCCCCAATGAGTCTGAAATCTAGGTCTCAAATCTAGGACTCCAACTCACTAGCAATGATCCTTGCACACCTGCACAAAAACTCTGAAGTCATTGGGGAGCTCCAGAGGTGCAGAAGTCCATAGTAGCATATCTAATTGCAAGATCATGGCCAAAGAGGGCAAGAAATATATAAAGGATTATGGAAAAAAGAGATATAGTCCAACCATATATTTTCCTTTCAAAACACATGAATCATGTAACCAGATGTTCCATAATTAGTAGTTCAATTTCTTATAGTATCACATTGAGGAAAACTACTTGAAATCTTAAACTCTCTCTAAACCTTAATATAATTACAACAGCTGTGATTTAAAATGAGCTGTTTAAAAAAAGTGCAAGATTTTAATAAATTAGATACAAAATGACATAAAAGTGAAAATCTGAACAGCTTCTTCTCACCTGCAAAAAGCTGAGATGCGTCTTCCGAGTATCCATGTGTCAACACGAATAGCTAGAAAAGGATCCAAGGGCACAGATCCTTGTACTTCTTGTGACAGCATCAATTTTTTTCAAGCAGAAATTCCTCAAACTTGGGCTCTTATGATGCAGATGGTATTAACATGCAAGTGGAGAGTGTGCACATTTTCCCTCCCTTTGTATTGTGACCTCATTGACTCTGATGTCACAAGTAAACAGCTTGGTTGCCAGAATGTCTATTAGAACGTTGATCGGAACCACATGAAGAGCCATGCTAGATTTATGGAGGTACTTTATCAGCCTGTCTTTTTCAATTAAGCAGCTTTATTTGCTTGTCTGGTGCAGTCCAATTTGAAATATGAAATTTGAAATATGAAAGTTGAAATATTGTGTTAAATATGTAATTCCAAAACGCAACAATTTATTGTTGAGGCTCTGAAGACAGATCTTTGCCCCATTAGAAAGCATTAGTAAGAACACACTGGATGTTCCACTAAAAGTCTACAAAAATTCGGGTACATCATCTGTTCATTTGCAGAGAATACTTATTATTTTAGTGTTGATTTATATTGTCCAGTAAAAGTGGGATGTTAATGCAACAAACTACAGCTGCTCTGAGTACTCTTCATACTAGCAATTGGTGTGAAAAGAAAGAGTCCCTATATGGCTACTTAACTTCTGTATACAGGCAGTCCCCGGGTTACGTACAAGATAGGGACTGTAGGTTTGTTCTTAAGTTGAATCTGTTTGTTCTTAAGTTGAAACAGGACGCCAGGGGCAGAGCACCTGGGGTGCTGCTAGGTTGGTCCAGTAGCGCCGAGGAGGGGTGCTACTGGACCAACCCAGCAGCACCCCAGCTGCTCTGCCCCAGGCATCCTGATTCAGCCGCTGCTGAAACTGACCAGCAGCAGCTGAATCAGGACGCCTGGGGCAGAGCAGCTGGGGTGCTGCCGGGTTGGTCCAGTAGCACCAAGGAGCGGCGCTGAGGGACCAACTGGGCAGTGCCCCAGCTGTTCTACCCCAGGCATCACAAGAAAAGCCTGGTCTGCTGGGGGAGGGGGGGGGGGGGGAGGGAAGAAGAGGCGCGCTAGCTGCACCCTCCTCCCCACCAGCAGACCAGGGGGAGACAGGCGGCAGGACCACCGAGATGCACCGCGGTGCCGCCCGCATCCTCCACGGCTTTGCTCTGCGTCTCCCTAGTCTGCTGGGGGAGCCCCCCCAGCAGACCAGGGAGACGCGGAGCAAAGCCGTGGAGGATGCGGGCAGCGGGACTGCGGCGCATCTGGGCAGTCCCGCCACCCGCGTCCTCCAGGGTGAGAAAAGCCCCGTTCGTAACTACGGATCCAACATAAGTCGGATCCGCGTAAGTCGGGGACTGCCTGTACATCTATGCTGGTTTTTGCAGTTGGCCACTGCACAGGAAACTGCAATTGTGGACTTGTCAAGGAAACAGAATGAAACAGACTTTAGCTAAATTTGAAATAATTGAGGAATTTAAACATACAATGAACTCTAAGATGTTCTCAGACTGAGCTCCAGTGGAAAAGAAGATATCCTTTGGTATCACTTAATCCTAAACTTCCTTCTCTGTCCCCCAGAACAGAGTGTACTGAAGCAGCAGGAAGAAGGGGGGGGGGGGGGAAGACTGTTGCTTCTCACTGGTTACGGAGTCTTGCTTCTTTGCTAACTGACAGGGTTGCTAGAAGCATAGCTCCTACTTACTCCTAGCATGAACTAATTTCATTGTATCACTACAATTTGTAGCAGTCATCTGTTTTCTACCAAAAGGACTAAATATTTTTAGCAATTTATATCAAATATCCTAAGAGGTTACAGTTTATTTCTACTCAAGCATCTCCCAAGGTTGATTTCAAAATAATGGTTTGGCAAACATTCAGCAGACAGAAAGCTAGAACATTCTAAAATTGTATTTCTTGGCTCAGGGTACTCATTCATATTTTAATCTCATTCTCTGCAGTCATGGATTATGTATCTGCTGTGTCATTTGTTTTCTTCAATATACAAGCCTCTAACCAAGTCAAAAGTAATACAATCACTTGTACACTTAAATCCATGTAATTTAGCTTTACCAAAATTATAGCTCAATGTAACAAACAATGCAAAAGATGTTCACAGCAGCAATTTACTAGAATGTGTTATTTTCACAGCTAAAGTGCAGATTCTAACTTGGAAAGAGCCCAGCATCTTCCTTTTCACACTAGAATCTCCTAGCAGAGTTGGAGACCATGGAAATATTTTTGTTTTGCACGAACTAACTATAAGCACTATAATATATGCATTTAACATTTTGTTAGGGCCTAAACCATTCCCTGTTTTGAAACCATCTCCTGTTGTGATAACTAGCAAGATGTAATAGCAGCTGATTTCCTTGATTTGGACACTTTTTTTGCACAGAAGTGGACATAAATATAGCAATCTTTATTAGCAAGGCATAACAACTCAACTGCAGGTTTCTCAAAGATCATACAAAAAGGGTGGGAAAATGCACAGTGGGAGAGTCAAATATATGCCTATTCAAAGTCTTTATGAAGCCATGTGTCACATTGACTCCTGTAACCTTTATTTCCCTAGGAGTAAGGGAAGTCAAAGGAAGAGTATTCTTCCTTCTACTTCCTACTATGTAGACAGTGCCAAAAGCCAAGTTAAGCTCTTTTGACTTAAGCTATGCAATTGATGTAGATCAAGTTGTGTAGCTTAATTCAACTTTTTCCTCGCTGTGTAAACGTACAGCAGGAGTGTGAGGGTGCCTCCCAGATCATTTTGGCTGATATCCATTGCAGTTTCAAAGTAAGAAGTCCTCCAGCTTACCATTATTTCGGAATAATGGCTTGCAGTGTAGACATGCTTTGTTATTTTGGAATAATGTAAATTAATCTGAAATAATGCTACTCTTTAGACATAGACCAACTGGCTGTCAGAAATCAGGACTGGATGATGGAGTGAGTCATCCAGTAACTAACCTTTTAGTTTGTTCCCTCTGAAGCATTTGGCATTGGCAACTGTTGCAAGACCGGATACTGAGCTAGACTGACCACTGATCTGATCAAGTATGGCTGGTCCTATGGTCTTACATAAATGCACACCAATGGTGGCTTCTAGTCAACACAAACCTTCTTTTTGTAGTCATTTCCGTCAATAACACAAGCACCAGTATGAACAAACAGCACTCAAAAGAAACTCACCAAGATGTGATCCAACATCCAACTACAATGTCCTTCACATTTGCATCAAATATACCTGACTCTCACCAGCATAGGAACACATTTAAGGGCACAATTGGTCTAAAGGACTTATGGCAAGTGTAACAAATATGGCTTGTAAACCAGATCTGCCTGGCATGACATTGATGTGGTCCACATAACTTAAATTCTGTATGTGATATCATAAAAAAGCAAAACAAATATTTTCAGCCCTCAGAATTGTAAGGGAAATCTTAAAGTGTGAACCAAATGTAAACCAACACCAATGTCTACCTGAGTTTGCAGAGAGTCTGATAGAATACTCCTCAGGAATATAAAGTGCCTCACTTTCCATTCATTAGAGCATCAGCTCCAAAACATAATGATGATGATATTTCAACATCAAGATTAACAGTCACTAAATATTTGTATTCTAGTACAGGCAGTCCCCGGGTTACGTACAAGATAGGGACTGTAGGTTTGTTCTTAAGTTGAATTTGTATGTAAGTCGGAACTGGTACATATTGTAGGGGAAACTCTAGCCAAACATTTTTTTTAGTTTTGGATAGCATAGGGAAAGGTTAACTCCCCTCTAATGTTTGTTTTGCTGTCTGTTCCCCTGTTCAGAAGATTTCACATCTATTTCTGTCCGTGACAAACTCAGGACTAAAGGAGTAACTCATCAAATACCAAACAGCTCTGCACCATGCTTTGAGCTAATAGCTTTATTTCCACACACCACCCAGGGTTCTAGGAGGAGGGTCCTTTTTTTGCTAACACAATGAGGCCAGCACTTTGTTTGTTTTGGTGGAGTCTTTGTTTGCCCAGGGAGCCCAGCATGTATAGGGGGAGGAGGGGCGGAGAGGCTGCTTTCGTCTGCTGTTCGGCAGCCTGTTGCTCAGGGGAGGGGGCAGCCTGTTGCTGGCAGGGGGGGAGGGGAGGCGTGCAGGATGAGAGGCCGCGGGTGGGGGGGGCAGCGGGCGTGGGGAGGCACTTTTCCTCTGCCCGGCAGCTCTGCGGGATCCCTGTCCCTGTGGCCAGCTGCTGCAGGCAGAGGCCAGTTGGAGCTGGCCGAAGAGGAGGAGGAGGTGGATTCTAGGACCCAGGTGAGCGAGCCCCGGGGACGCTGCTGCGCTCCGGGAGCCCGGCATGTATAGAGGGGAGGAGGGGCAGAGAGGCTGCTTTTGTCTGTTTGGCAGCCTGTTGCTGGCAGGGGGGTGGGGGGGGCAGCGGGCGTGGGGAGGCACTTTTCCTCTGCCCGGCAGCTCTGCGGGACCCCAGTTGGAGCCGGCCTGAGGAGGAGGATCCTAGGACCCAGGTGAGCGAGCCCCGGGAATGCTGCTGCGCATGTGCGGGAGTTGCCTCACTCCGTTCGTATCTAGGGATCCGACGTAAGTCGGATCCACGCAAGTCGGGGACTGCCTGTAGTGCTCAGAGGCTCTAATCAGGATTGGGGCCTTGCCCCACTGCATTAGCTGTTCTGCAAACAGGGGGAAAAAAGTCACCCATACCTTTAATTCCATTGCTGGTCATCTTAATAGATGGATCAGGAAACAGATGGGGGAATGACGCCCTCAGAGGGGCAGTTGTGCCGGAACAATTTTTAGCATCCCCTCCCCACCTGCCTTATGCATCCATGCTCCTTACCACCTCAGGTGGGGCCACAGCTAAGCCCCAGGGCCTGCAGCAGAGGCCCCCAGTGACTAGGGCCCTCGACCTTTCAATGAAGCCCACAGGGCCAGAAGCAGTGAAGCCAGCAGCGGGGACTCCCCTGGATCTGGTAGTTAAGACCATGGGTGGCAGCAGGTGCTCAAGTCTGCTCCCGAGGGCCAAGACTTGGGGAGTGCAGCAGGACCCTCTGCACTCCTACTTTCTGGATGGGAATCAGGAACTTACTTTCAGAAGGAAATGTAAATGGAAACACAGTAGAGACTCAAAGATAGTGGAAGAAACATAGAAATAAGGCTAGAGAAAAAAAAAAAAAAAGAGGGAGCACATGTAGCATCAACCTATCGGGGAGCTGATTTTCCTCACTGGGTGATGCTGTGATCTAATGTGATAAGAGACTAATTAAACATGTAGTTAATAGATAAAGGCTGTGTTCTCCTTTCTAAATAACATTAGGAGGGCGAATCCACTGTGGACTGAAGGAGGATGAAGTAGTCCTAAATTTATAGGGCCTAGACGACAGGCCATAATTAAACCTGGAATCCTGGTCTTTGCACCTAATGAGTTTGACACCATCCTCCAAGACTTCTTTCCACAGGCCACAAACACCATAGCAACAAAGTTAGCTTGAACTCTTCAAAATGAGCAGCATGGAAGAACAGCAAGTACAACATGTCTGCTAATTAGATTTCAATATCACTATCATGCAATTACACATTTTAAATTAACGCAAAGCATCTTTCCTTGGGAATTGGTGTCACTGCTAATTTGATCTCTAGCTTCTCTTGTACAATTGAACTTTCTCTCAGGAAACCCAAGAGTTTGCAATACAATCACCAAAGGAAACAGTTTGTCACTGCTTTGTCTAAACCAACTTGATTTGTAATTCATAGTATAGGACAGCAGAAAATTGTGTCCGAGAATAAATCCAGCTATCACAAGAGTTTTAAGAGTTGCGATTTATCTTTAGAAGGATAGCGCTAAATTAGGTAATAGACAACTTGGTATCTAAAATTTCAGTTTTCAATAATAATCAAGCATTCATATGATGTTGAATTTAGCAGGATTACTTTGAGATTAACCATATTTTTAGAGGCCTAAATTTTCAAATATGCCTAGTGATTAAGACCCCCAAATTCTGGGTACTCCACTTGAGTCAGCCTAAAGTAATCTAAAATTTAAGAGAGCACATACACATTACAGTAGGATCTCAGGGGTACGAACACCAAAGTTACAAACTGATCCATCAACCTCATGCCTGGAACCCAAAGTACGTAATCAAGCAGTAGAGCCAAAAAATGCAAATACTGTACAGTAGTGTTAAATCTAACCTTAAAAAAAAAAAGGAAGTTTTAACAAGTGACAAAGGAAACCATTTCTGTGCTTGTTTCATTAAAATTAAGATGGTTAAAAATCAGTATTTTTCTTTCAGCAGAGTAAAGTTTCAAAGCTGTATTAAGTCAATGGTGAACTGTAAACTTTTGAAAGAACCATAACCTTTTGTTTAGAGCTCCAAACAGCCTCGCAGTCCTGCCATGTCTGGAACTCAGATTCTACTGTACTTTCTTAAAATCTAGATAGTTCTTTAGGGTATATCAAATTTGAAGCATCTAAAAATCCCTAATAATTTTGGAAAATTTCAGCCAGTGCGCATCGGGAAGAAAGAGAATGAAGCACAGTTAGCTCCAGCAAATCATACAGGATGCTAATTAGTATGAAATATTTAATTTTGAACTTAATACTTTATAGCTATTGTGATCTAGCTCTCTCTATTGTGCCTAACCTCATGCATGCACCAAAATAACATTTATAATTATTGTTGCTGATAACAGTCCCTATACTATAGGAAAGAATCAATGGACACAAATCAGATGTACATAAAGGGAACACACAAAACCTGTTGGAGAGAACTTCAATCTACCTAATCACACTTTAAATACAGTGGTCCCCAACCCAGGGCACCCGCGGGGGTATTTGTGTGCACCCGCCAAGTGCTCAGGGCTGGCCTGGCCCCAGGCACATGGCGCATGCATGGCGCTGGAGCTGGCCCCGGGCACATGGCGCACGGTGAGCACCGGCCCCGGGAGTGCCGCAGATTGACCACCCGCGCACAGGGGGTGTGCTGGCCCTGGACACAGCTTGGGGGGGTGCCAGCCCCGGGCACGCAAGTGTCCCCGCCCTCTGGTGCCCGGTGGGCAACCTTAAATGGTTGGGGATCACTGCTTTAAAAGACCTTCAGGTGGCGGTCTTATCACAAACCAATTCTACAAGTCAAATGCACAGAGAGGTGTTCAAATTACAATTCATCCACAAGTTCAATTCTTATTCTGATGGCCTCAATCCTGATGAGGGATGATTGGGACACTATCAACCTAACATTCAATGAAGGTGCAAAAGCTCTTTGTGTAGATTCTAGTGTTATCACCCTTCTTATCTATTAAGATCCTTTGATCTGTTTCTTTTCAACTACCCAATCTTCAGGTGTTAATAGATTGCCAGTTCTGCCAACTTGTTTTTACCTTTAATATTTCCATACCCTCTGCCCAGTTCCCCTCCCCCTCCTTCTCCTCTGCCCAGTTCCCCCCCACCCCCCCTTTCTCCTCTATTTATTTTGGGTCTGCACAACCTCAACTCAAAACTCTGGTCATCTGAAGAAGTGGGCTGTGCCCACAAAAGCTCAGGATACCATCTTATATTTTGTTAGTCTATAAAGTGCTACCAGACCATTTGTTGTTTTTTTAAAAGTTCACAACGTTTCAATTTGCTTTGAGCTAAAGGAAGAAATGCCCTGTGATTAAAAGGGCTGCTCATCAATGGTCTTCTGAAATCTACAGTACTTCTAATTTAATAGTCACATCATAACCAAGAATATAACACTTGAGTCAAAAAAGCTACACCCTAGGTGTAATCCACTTAAGACCCATATAATCAAGTCAAGAAGAGAGATAAGTAGAGATAACTTTTTAAATAAAATGTAGTTGACATCACCTGAAAGACAGCATAAAGCTTTAGAACCTCTAGGCTCTCCCTCCTTACAGATAATATCACAGCTGCATGTTGTTTTAACTGGAAATTGTTTGTGCACCTATATCTTTGTTACAGTCCAAAGCAATAACTTCTTTGGCCAATATTTCAGATCACTAACTAAGCCACAGGATAAATGCAGGGTTTATATGGACAATGTCCTAGCCACATATTATCAATTTCATAATCTAGAATCAAGTACTCTATTGCTTAAATCAACTCAAAAGCAGACTGCCTACTCCCAGACTCCTATCTACAATAATTATTTATCTAAACATACCATCCTTGACCCTGTGTCATGCCTTCCTGCTAGAACGTGATCTCATACTAGTGTACATAGAAAAAACAGGGTTACTTACCTGTAACTGTTGTTCTTCGAGATGTGTTGCTCATGTCTATTCAAAGTAGGTGCATGCGTGCCACGTGCATGGTTCCCCGGAGCTTTTTTCCCCCATTGGTACCTGTCGGTCTGGCAGGTCGCCCCCTGGGCTGGCACCGCTATAGCGGAGCATAAGTACCCTGCCGGCCCTCCCCCTTCTTATTCCCTTCTTGCTGGAACTCCGATACAGGAGAGGTTGGAAGGTGAGGGGGAAGTCGAATGGACATGAGCAACACATCTCGAAGAACAACAGTTACAGGTAAGTAACCCTGTTTTCTTCTTCGAGTGATTGCTCATGTCCATTCGAAGTAGGTGACTACCCAGCTATCCCACCCCGGAGGCGGGGTCGGAGTCAACCAACAAAACTTCACACCGGCATAAAGTGCAACAAGAACTTTAATGCATAACTGAAACAGAACTACACAGGACAATTTACATAGCTACACCACAGGCATGACACACTGCGTATCACTCAACCATGTCCCTTTATGTGTTCACAGGAAGGAACCCAACACTGCCTCCCCCAAAGCAAAGTCCTCCCGTGCCTGCTGGGTGAGAGCATAATGCTCTGTAAACGTATGAGCGGAGAACAACGTGGCTGCCCGACAGATCTCAACGATCGGAACGTGGGCCCCAAAGGCAATAGACAAAGCGTGGGCCCTGGTCGAGTGAGACGACACGCGAGGGGGCTCCCTATATGCAAGAGCATAGTACTCCCGGATGCAGGACGATATCCACCTCGACAGCCTCTAGGCTGAAACTGGCATCCCTGTCATCCGGTCCGCATAAGCAATAAGCAGTTAAGAAGTCTTGCAAAAAAGGCTTGGTTCTATCAATATAAAATGCCAATGCCCTTTTTGCGTCGAGGGAGTGCAAAGCCTGCTCCTTGGGGGAACTGTAGGGCTTAGGAAAGAAAACTGGCAGGTATATGTCCTGCGACATATGGAAAGTAGACACAACCTTAGGGAGGAATGCAGGGTGCGGACGTAGACGAACCCTGTCTGCCAAGAACTGTAAGTACGGGGGCTCCACCATCAGAGAACGCAGTTCGGACACTCGACATGCTGACATAATGGCGACTAAAAAGGCCACCTCAAAGGACAGGAATTTCAGAGGACAGGACGCTAGCAGCTCGAAGGGTGGACCCAAGAGCTTAGTCAGCATCAGGTCAAGGTCCCATTGCGGCACCGGGGCCCTTACATGTGGAAACAGTTTATCTAGGCCCCTCAGGAACCTCTTCACCAGGGGGTCCGAGAATAGAGATCTGTCCCCCGAAACCTCATGAAACGCCGTCAAGGACGCTTGGTGTACCCGTATTGACAGAGTGGACAGGCCCATCTGTTGCAACCCCAGCAGGTAATCCAGTATCACCGGGACAGAAGCCCAGGAGGGGTACACACCCCTAGTGCACCCGCACAGAGAAACGCTTCCATTTGGCGGCATACAACCGCCTGGTGGCGAGCTTGCAGCTGCCCAGGAGAATCTCCTGTACCCCCGTGGAGCAAGTCCTCTGAGAGCTTCAGCCATGGATAAGCCACACCATCAGATAGAGGGACTGTATATCCGGGTGATACAGGATGCCCCCGCCCTGGGTGACTAGGTCTGGGGTCAGCAGCACATGACAGGGGTGGGCCAGCACCATCTCCCACAGAATGGGGTTCCAAAACTGTCTGGGCCAATCCGGGGCTATCAGGAGAACCTGTGACCTGAACAGCCTGGTCCTAGTTAACACTTGGGAACCAGTGGGAATGGGAGAAAGGCATAGAGCAAACCTTGAGGCCACGTCAAGGTCAGGGCATCCCCTCTTGAGTCCATACCCAGACCCAATAGTGAGAAATACTGGGGACATTGCTGGTTCCCCCGCATGGCAAAGAGGTCCACCAGGGGATGACCCCACATCTGGAATTCCACCACATCCCCCTTCAGGCGCCACTCATGGACTCTGAATGACCTGCTCAGTGAGTCCGCTAAGGTATTCGCGCACCCCGGCAAGTACGCCGCCTGTAATCGTATGCGGTGGGATGTACAGAACTACCACAGGAGAGTCACCTCCTGACACAGCAGAGACGACCATGCCCCACCCTGTTTATGTAGAAGACTGCTGCGGTGTTGTCTTCTACATAAACAGGGCCCCTTCGAGCACGGTCAGGAAGATTTTGCAGGCCCTCCTGACTGCCCTTAGTTCTCGAACATTTATATGCAACCCCCGTTCCTGTGGGGTCCATAGCCCCTGCATCCTACAGTACTGCAGGTGCACCCCTCCAATCATCGTCTGAGGCGACTGTGATGAGTTGCGCCGACGGCAGTTCCGCACAATACGGGACTCCCAAATACACCTCATGCTTCAATGTCCACCATTGGAGCGAGGCGAGGACTCCCTGTGGCACAGTAAGGATCAATTCCCAGCTGTCCCTGGCTTGGCTGAATGCCCCCGCTAGCCACGCCTGTGTCTGTAGGGCAGACACTAGGGTTTGTATAGCCTGGAACCTGGAACCCGGGGGGTATGCATGCACTGCCTGGCGCACAGGGTTGCCCCCACAAATTCTATATTCTGAGTGGGGGTAAGGGTTGACTTTTCCTTGTTTATCATGAGGCCCAGCATACTGAACAAGGACCGTGCCATCTCTATGTGTGCGAGCACCTGGTCTCTCGAGCGACCTCTGACTAGCCAGTCGTCCAAATACGGGAAGACTTGGATTCCCATATGTCTGAGGTAGGCCGCTACCACTGCCATACACTTCATAAACACCCTGGGTGCTGTAGACAGGCCAAAGGGGAGGACCATAAACTGGAAGTGACGGTGGGATACCACAAACCGGAGAAACCGTCTGTGGCTCTTCTGGATTGCCTCCTGAAAACAGGCGTCCTTCAAATTGAGGGCCACATACCAATCGCCCTTGTCCAGAACTGGGATGATTGAGGCCAGCATTACCATCAAAACTTTTTCCCCCCCCTCACACGTGCTTGTTCAAGGCCAAGATCTAAAATGGGCTGAAGGCCTCCCTTCGGTTTCAGGACAATGAAGTAGTGGGAGTAGAAACCCTTCCCCTCCTGATGTGGAGAGACCACTTCCACTGCCCCCTTTTCTAGGAGTGCGAGGGCCTCATGAGAGGAGTCCCTCATGGGACGGGGAAGGGGGAAGAGATGGGAAGGGCCCCAGGAAGGGGACAGAATACCCCCCGACACTATGTCCAGCACCCATTTGTCCAAGGTGATGTGCGACCAGGCCTGGCGAAGTGCAACAGTCTGTCCCCGGGGAGGCGGGGGATGATAGGCAATAGTATGCGGTCCCCAAGCACACCTTCAAGATTGCTGCTTGGACGGGGGTGGAGGTAGTTGAGCGGAGCCCCTGCCCATGTCCTGCCACGGTCAGCAGCACCTATTGCGGCACCCCAGGCTCTGCCCTTGGGAGAAGGCCCCAGTCGGCCCACGCAGCCTTTGCCGCCAATAGTCAGGGCGAGCAGCCTGTGGTTGGCTCCTGTAGGGCTGCCTATTTGGTAATGGCCTGCATTGCAGGGCCGGCGTATGAATCCCCAGCGACCTCAGGGTTGAACGGGTATCCTTCAGGCAGAGGAGTCTGGAGTCAGTATTCTCAGCAAACAGGGTTTTCCCATCAAATGGCAGATCCTGGATTGTGGCCTGTAGGTCTAATGGGATCCCCGAGACCTGGAGCTATGCATTACGAAGCATTACCACGCCCGACATTTGTCCAGGCCGCAGAGTCCACCCCATCTAGGGACGCCTGTGGGGTGGTGCATGTAATCGTCTTGCCCTCCAAGGCCAGTGCGGAGAACTCCTGCCTGTCCTCCGGGGGCACCCTGTCACGGAAACGGTCCATCACCTGCCAGGTGTTATAAGCATAGTGGCTGAGCACGGCCTGCTGGTTGGCAATCCACAGCTGCATCCCCTCATTGCATAGACCTTACACCCCATCAGGTCCATCCCCTTAGGGTCTTTCACTTTAGGGGATGGGCCCGGTTGCCCCTGCCCCTCTTTTTGCACGGCCACCTGGACCACCATAGACCCTGGGACGGAGTGTAAGTAAAGATGCTCATGCCCCGTCTGTGGGACATAGTACCTCCTCTCGACCCCCTTGAGGGTTGGGGAGATGGACGCCGGCATCTGCCACAGTGCATTGGTGATTTTGGCCACCATCTTATTTAGAGGCACAGCCAAGTTGGCCGGGGCATCCTCCACGAGAATGTCTACCATAGGGTCTGATTCCTCAGACACCGGCTCCACCAGCACCCCAGGATTAGCGGCCAGCCGGCGCAGCAGCTCTTGGTGAGACCTGGCGACCATAGCTGGCATGGCCAAGGCTGGGTCACCCAAGGCCTCGTCTGGAGCCAACGGGCGAAGAAAAACACGCTGGGATCAGCAGAAGAGAGCAGCTCCAATGACCATCACGGGCGGTAAGAAGGAACTGAGGAGAGGGAGGGCCAGCAGGTTACTTATGCTCCGCTATAGCAGCGCCGCTCCAGGGAGCGACCTGCCGGCCCAACGGATACCGCTGGGGGAAAAGGCTCCAAGGAACTGTGCACACAGCGCGCATGCACCTACTTCGAATGGACATGAGCAATCACTCGAAGAAGAAACTGGTGTAAAACAATTGTGTATATTCATCCACAGGAAGTCATTCAAAAGATTCATTAAGATAAAAATTAAACTCAGTTAACTCACCTAAGAGTAAATGCCTTTGGCATATGCCTCTTAGTACCAACAGTACTCTCAGTATAATTTCCAAATAAGGAACTATTTTCAGCTTAATTTTAAGCGTACAGATTGGCACATGAGCCTTACATTGTGTGCATTTTTAACTAGTGTGCTGGTCACATGCCAGATATCTAAAAGGAAAGCCTGAGTATATTGTGAAGTCTTAAGTTAGAATTGAATTTGGTATAGACTGGTAAAAAAAATGGAAAATGCATTTCAACAAAGCTCACTGAAAACTTACATGAACTTTTAATGAACCATTTTAACTTAAGAAAAATGAATTTGGGTCTTTTGAAAAACATGTCTCAATTTAAAGCTATCAAAAATCAATTCTGAACAAGATACACTTTGTACTGTTAGCTTTTGCTTCTTACAAAATAATTATTGCAAGGAACTAAGTTCAGTGAAAATGTTCCCTCTTTGCATCTATGTACTTTATTCTACAATTGTACACTTAACTCAGTCACTTGCACATATCTGTATTGCCAGTTCTCTCATTATCATCTGGTGTTTTTCTGAGAGCCACTTTTTAAAAATTTTCTAGACTTTCATGATTTTCAAGCTGCAGCCATGTAATGTGAACCCTATACTTCTAAGCTAGAAGGTAAATAAAAAGGAAGCCATATCTTTTAAAGTCTCATTAATTTTTAGGTCTCATTTTTGAATGCATAGGGATGACAATTCTGAGTTGAATGATTATTTCTGTAATTACTCTTTTAGGCATCCAACTTCAGACACCTTCAAAGGCCTGATTTTAAGAAAGCACCTTCCCTGTAAAAATCAGGCCCCTTTTCAGTGACTCACGTTGAGAGCCCCAAAATTGACACATACACAACCACAATACACTTTTGAACATGTTGGCCTACACATTTACACTGAAAGAATATTTCACTACACAATATCTCACTAAGCTCCAAGGACAGTGCCACTATTATAATTAAAATCAAAAGATGAAGTCTGCATATATTAATCTTACAGAATTGTTCCTATGTAATCTGCAACACTATGTTCTTTCCCACTTACTATTTAAATGGAACCATTTTAGAACTATGAAATCCCAACAGGGGGTCCATATACATACCCACTAAAGACAATTAGCTACTTGGCAATTAGAAGCTTTGCTGAACTTGAAGGGCATGTGACTGAGTGCAAAAGTCAGTATGTATTTTTAGCTGCAAACCTTTACTGAAACAGTAACAAGTGCAAGGTGGATGCAAGCCAGGAAAAAAGCTGTAACAGCTCAAGTAATAAAGCAAAACTCAACAGCCTGCAATGATGCAACAGCTTTTGTGGGAGGTGTCATTTTTAAACTAAATTGAGCAATTGTTACCATTTTAATCCTGCTGAGATGTTAATTGTATTGTTCTGCTTCCTAAGACATCATTAACTTCAGACAAGTTTCTTTAGTTATTTAAAACAAAATAATAAAATTTCAGACCACATTATATCGTCTGGCATTTTGGAATTCCACATTTGGCTGTTTATACTCAACACAATAATGCGTAGCCCAAAGTTTAAGAGATTACATCAACCTTGTTCTGTCTTCCTACATAACTGTGTATGTTATTTAATGCTAGTATTATGAATCATCCGAATAATCCTAATCTTTTAAGGACATGCCTCAAATCAACAGGAACAAAAAAGAGCAATTCTATTACAAATGTGACACTAAAAGTGAGCATTGTACAGTTTCATGTTTATTATTTCTTATTGACACCAGGTCATTTGCTTCGCTCACAAAATAGTAGCCACCAGCACCAAAAACAGCATGCCACATGATTGTGCTCTTTGCAGTTAATGTATACACCTCGATTTTAGCAATGGTTTTGATACCATCTCCCACAGTATTCTTGTCAGAAAGTTAAAGAACTATGGCTTGGCTGAATAAACATAAAGGTAGAGAAAGCTGGCTACTGTTGGCCTCAAGTGATAGCAATCAATGACTCTATGTCTAGTTGGCAGCCAGTATGGAGTTGAGTAATCTTGGGGCCTCTCCTGGGGGCAGTTTCATTCAATACCTTTATTAGTGATCAGAAGGATGGGATCAACTGCATCCTCAGCAAGTTCACAGATGACACTACTATCTGTCTCTCCACCCAGCTTAGAGTTGTAACTGCTTAAATGGTTGACCAATAAGAATCAGCACAGCCCTTTCCATTACAGTTACACACTGTCTCCCACTCTGCTCCCAGGCAGCCAGCTGCTGCCCTGCACCGCAAGGTCTGTGGTATAAAGCTTATACTGCAGAGCCTACAGAACAGTATGTGTAACCACATAACTGCTAGGTTTTTTTAGTTATTTTTTTCTACATCCCCAGTAGATACACTGGAGTCTAGGGAAAGGATCCTGAGTGACCTGAACAAACTGGAGTATTGGACCCAAAAGTCTAATGAGGTTGGAAAAGGACACATGCAGAATAGTGCACTTAAAGGCTGGGGACCTACTAGCTAAGTGGCAATTCTGCAGAAAAGGATCTGGGATTACAGTAGATGAGAAACTAGATAGACTCAGTGCACCCTTGTTGCCGAGATGGCTAAGAGCACACTGGGATGCATTATTAGGAGCACTGCCAGCAGATCAAGGGAAATTGTTACCACCTTTTATTTGGCACTAGTGAGGCCACATGTGGAGTACTGCACCCATTTTTTGAGGCCCCCACTACAGAAAGGATGTGAACAAATTAAATGAAGTCCAGCAAAAGGCAATGAAAACAGTATTTTAAAAAAGCCTAATTGAAGGCACAGAAAGAAGCCATCCCAATGTGCACTAAAAAAAGCAAATATGGTAGGCAACCAGACTGACTTACCAGGGAAATCCTTGGTGAGCTTAAACACAAAAAGGAAGCTTACAAGAAATGGAAACTTGGACAGATGACTAGAGAGGAGTATAAATATATTGCTCGAGAATGCAGGGGAGTTATCAGGAAGGTGAAAGTGCAACTGGAATTGCAGTTAGCAAGGGATATGAAGGGTAACAAGAAAGGTTTCTACTGGCATGTTAGCAGTAAGAGGGTGATCAGAGAGAGTGTGGGGCCCCTACTGGATGAGGGAGGTAACCTAGTGGCAGATGTGGGAAAAGCTGAAGTACTCAATGCTTTCTTTGCTTCTGTCTTCATTGACAAGGTCAGCTCCCAGGCTAATGCACTAGGACAGGAAGGAGGTGGACAGCCCTTGGTGGAGAAAGAACAAGTTAGGAACTATTCAGAAAAATCTAGACATACACAAATCCATGAGCCTGGATTTAATGCATCCGAGAGTACTGAGGGAGTTAGCAAATGTCATTGTGGAGACTTTAGCTAGTATCTTTGAAATCTCATGAAGGTTGGGAGAGATCCCAGAAGATTAGAAAAAGGCCAATGTAGTGTCCATCTTAAAAAGAAAAAAAAGGTGGCCAATCCAGAGAACTACAGATCAGTCAGCCTTACCTCAGTCCCCAGAAAAGTCATGGAGGGGATCCTCCAGGAATCCATTTTGAGGTACTTGGAAGAAGGGAAAGCAATCAAGAATAGTCAACATGGCTTCACCAAGGATAAGTTGTGCATGACCATTCTGATTAGCTTCTACGAGGAGGTAACTGGCTCTGTGGATATGGGCAAGTCAGTGGATGTGACATACCTTGACTTTAGCAAAGCTTTTGATATCTCCCACAATATTCTTGCCAGCAAGTGAAGGGAATATGGATTGGATAAATGGACTGTAAGATGGATAGAAAGCTGGATAGACTGTCGGGCCTAAAAGGTAGTGATCAATGACTCAATGTCAGGTTGGCAGTTGGTTTCTAGCAGAGTACCCCAAGGATCTGTTCTAGGATCAGTTTTGTTCAACATTCTTATTAATGATCTGGATGAGGGGATGGATTGCACCATCAGCAAGTTTTCAGATGACACTAAGCTAGGGGGAAGAGGTAGATATGGTGGAGGGCAGGGATCGGGTCCAGAGTGACCTAGACAGATTAGAGGATTCAGTCAAAAGAAATCTGATGAGGTTCAACAAGGGTAAGTGTACTCTTGTAAGTCCTGCACTTGGGATGGAAGAATCCCAAGCATTATTACAGGCTGGAGACTGAATGGCTAAGTAGCATTTCCTGCATAAAAGGACCTGGGGATTACAGTGGATGAGAAGCTGGACATGAGTCAGTGTGCTCTTGTAGCCAAGAAGGCTAATGCATATTAGGGTCCATTAGGAGCAGCATTGCCAGCAGATCTAGAGAAGTGATTATTCCCCTTTACCCAGCTCTGGTGAGGCCACACCTGGAGTATTGTGTCCAGTTCTGGTCCCCCCCACTATAGAAAGGATGTGGGTCCAGTGGAGGGCAACCAAAATAATTAGGGGGCTGGAGCACATGACCTGAGGAGAGACTGGGGGATTTGGGTTTGTTTAGTCTACAGAGGAGAACAGTGAGGGGGGATTTGACAGCAGCCTTCAATTTCCTGAAGGGGGGAGGTTCCAAAGAGGATGGAGATAGGCTGTTCACAATAGTGACGGATGGCAGAAGAAGCAATGGTCTCAAGTTAGTGGGAGAGGTCTAGGTTGGACATTATGAAAAACTTTCACTAGGAAGGTGGTGAAGCACTGGAATGGGCTTCCTAGGGAGGTGGTGGAATCTCCATCCCTAAAGGTTAAGACTTGCTTGACAAAGCCCTGGCTGGGTTGATTTAGTTGGGATTGGTCCTGCCTTGGGCAGGGGGCTGGACTTGATGACCTGCTGAGGTCTCTTCCAGCTCTAGGATTCTATGAAAACTATTAGGGTGCACAGCTTATGAGAGGCTGAGGAAACTGGGCTTATTTAGTCAGCAAAAGAGAAGAATGGGTGGGGAGGGGGAGGTTTAATAGTAGCCCTTAATTACCTGAAAGGGGGTTCCAAAGAGGATGGAGCCAGAATACTCTTAGTGGTGCTAGGTAACAGAATGAGAAGCAATTGTCTCAAGTTGCATGGGGGTGGGGAGTGGTCTTAGGCTAAGTCTACATTGGCACTTTATACAACTGTAACTTTCTACATCAGAGGTATTAAAAAAAACAGAACAGAACCACCACATCCAATCACCCCAAATGCAAAAACAATAAAGTGCTGTAGCAGCAGTGTGAGCCAGACTACAATGTTGGGAGTCATGCTGTTAGCCTCCACAAGGGGAGGAGCTGTTTATGGTGTGCCGTGACCGCACTGCCGCACTAAAGTGCTGACGCTGCTGTGTTTTAAATTTTTAAGTGTAAACAAAGCTTAAGTTAGATATTAGCAAAAATTATTTACTAAAAGGGAGTTAAAGAATTAGAATGGGTTACCGAGGGAGGTGGTGGAATCTCAATCCTTAAAGCTGTTGAAGACCAGGCTTGACAAAGTCCTGCCTGGAATGATTTAGTTTGGGTTGGTCCTGAGTCTCTTACAACCGTCATCTGCTATGACCAGCAGCAAATGTCCTGCCTTTGAAACTTGCTTAACAATTCAAGTGATGCGCAAGACAAAATAGGGTTCAGATCATTTTTCAAAGATATATTGACTTTGCATGGTTACAAAGAATAAAATCTTAATTGTCAGTAAACTAAACACATTTTTCCCTCAGACACAAGAAAGATCTGCTGTTGCCATTTTCTAATTATAAGTGCAATTTAACATAGTCCAACCAGAACTGCACTATTGCTAGAGAATGAAGAGAATGCTGTCCTCATGCACAGCATATCCCTAGTTACATATCCATCCAGCTTGAACCACAAAGCATGACTCTCGATATTTTGTAAGATTCAGGACATGTTAGCAATTAGCATTATAAATAATTCTAGGCTCTTTATGTCCTTAAAGAAAACATATACCTGGATGTGTGCATCTCTGATGATTTAATAGTTATGTATCATTAAAATAAATAGAAGTTTCATTCCAACCTGCCTTCAGAACACTGAAAACTATTAGGAAACTCAATTACTATATGAGATTTTCAATATATGCACAGACTAACTTATGCTAAATTGTATTTCAAATTGTCTAAAAATATACACACACACCAGAAGACTCACTATTAAGTTAAGAAGTTTATCCTTAAAATATTTCTCCATCTATACAGCACACCTTGACAAAAAACGTAATGAAAGAATCACTTAAAATTGTAGACATATAAAAATCAGATCCCACATAATCACAAAGCATATTTGGATACTGCACCATGAACATTTGTTGGCTCTCTGAGGGAGTCTCATCTCCCTACTTCTCAGGAACTAAAAAGGAAGGGGTTCTCTCCCTCACCTGCTTTAATCTTTCTCGATACCAAAAGGAGAAATAATATTTTTCCACCGTTCCAATCTCCCCTCCATGATGTCCCAAAAGACAGGTCAAAGCAGCAGCAACCCTTTTTTTTTTTTTTTTAAACACTCCCGTTACAGTCTCATGCAAGGCAGGGTTGCCAGCTGTCCAGTTTTGAACTGGACAGTCCGGTATTTGAGCTCTCTGTCCAGGAAACAAATTGAGAAAATACTGGACATAAGCGTATGGTATTTTCTAATTAAATAAGTTTTATCATCATCATGGTAGTGTGAGTGTGTCTACCAGTATGCAACTATACAGTAGAGAGGAGGAGGGCGGGAGCGGGATAGAATCCCCCGGGCCAGACTCGCCTGTGTGCCCTGCTGGGGCCGTGCGCAGTACAGGCAGCACCCCAGGATCTGCGTGCGCCCGGGCCAGCCCCACTCCCCGCCGGCTGGTTCCTCCCAGCCAGCCCTGCTCTTCCCATCCCCTCCTCAATATCCTCCTGGCCAGTCCTGCTTCCTGCCAGCTGTTCCCTGCCATCTGTTCCCCTCCCCACAATCTCCCCTGGCTAGCCCTGCTCTCCCCGGCCTTCTCCCAGCCAGCCCTGCTCCCCTCCTGGCCGGCCCCTATCCCCATCTGAGATCAAGTGTGTCTGGAATTTTCTTCAAATCATCTGGTAACCCTAGAGAAGGAAGAGTGCAGATTAGACTCAGGGACATGAGTGCTGTAGGCAAGGCCACCAAGTGCCTTTTGAGACTGCAGGGCCAGGAGCTGAGAATCTATTTAACCAGATATAAAATTTACAAGGATTAAGTAAAACGGATCCTTCTTAGAACCACTATAAAAGCACCACAATCTTGCCCTGAGAAGCTCCAAGGTTGTGAGCAAACATAGTATGTTACCTTTTAACTTGACAATCTACACAGATTTTCCATACCTCAGAAACTATAAAACTACACCACTCAGGTCACATATAACATTAACATTTTAAAAAAATTATGCATATTTCATCTTTAACTATTGGCTGCTCATTGAGTTTATAAATTCAAAACATACTAATGAGACCTGTTAGTTGTCCAGTTTATTAAGATGAAGGCCTAAACAAACGCTCATGTAGCACAGACCTGAGGCCTTGCTAACAATGGACAAAACACATCTTAACACAAAGCAAAGCTAAGATGGGAGCAAGAGGCAGGCCCCAGCTAACAGAACTTGGCATGAACAGGGCTGAATGCACAAAACACAAATTGGTACTTGGCCCAGGTGTAGAACAGTAATTGGTACTGGTCATAAGTTGAAAGCACATAGTACCAACAGCTCATTAAAAAAGACCTTGGTACTCACTCCCCACAGATACTGACCAAGACTCAGGAAAGGGTCTAAAATGACAGCATGATGGATAGAGATGATCTGATCAAACTATGAGGCACGTGGGTGGTATGTAAATAGTGTCAGAGAGTGGTTACAAGACAATGTCAGCAGTGATGTGTAACTTGCAGTACCTGAATATGCAGCGGTGTATTGGGCACGGACAGTCCTTGTTCACCTGGGGGCAGTGAGAGTTTCCTACTGGTTGTGCTGAGGACATCGTAAGTATATGCGTGTAGTGATTCAGGAGAGTCTGACAGCTATGACTATACTTCACTTAACAATAAATCTGGACAGGATCCTTCAATCCTTATCTGATTTGGGGTCTTTGGAGGCCCTCAAGGTCCAAGGTGGTCATTGTGCCCACATCACTGAGCACATATGCAAGCAGCTTTTGAGTCGTCAGAGCCAGAGACCTGTCTCAGATACATCAGTCCTCCTGACTACATCTGATACTCATTTTGATTCTTTTCTCTTCCCCCTGGATAGTACATGATCTCATTTAAAACTAGATAAACAGGAATTTGTTTTTGAGAGAGGAAGTAGAGGCTTGTAGGGAAGTGAAGGCTAAGGCACAATAAAAGCACTAGGAGATGCTTTGGATGGATGATACTATGCAAGACCCAAGCTCTTAAAACACTTTGCAGACTTCAATAATCTATCCCTTGTAGTGGGGCCTATTTGAAATACGGGAGAGTAGGCGGGCAAAGCCCGCCCACTTTCTAAAAGCCCCTCCCCCAGCCTTACGGGAGGGACGACTGGACCCATGTCCAATTAATTACTGGGGACAAATAATCACGAAAGGGGCAAGGCGTGTGGGCTAACGGTTTGTAACTAGGGAACTGGATGGGGACACCGAGCAGAGAACCCGGGACAGCGCCCACTGCTCCTCAAAGCTCTCGATGGAGCCAGTGGATGCCGCCCAGAGGAACTCTGCCCGGATACATGATAAGGGAGGAACGGAAATAGGCCCCACAGTCGCAGAGAACCCCCTCGTCTAACATCTTACTCCTGGTGTTGTATATGGCAGCCTTTGCTAGGGCCAGGAGTAGGTTGACGAGGGGGTCTCGCGACTTTGTGGGGCCATGGATAGGGTGTGCGTACAGGAAAAGGTGAGGGGAAAAAGTGCAGCCAGAACCTCAATAAGAGGTTCTGGAGGAGCCGGAATAGGGGTTGCAACCTGGTGCATTCGAGATAAGCAGGCACCAGGTTCTCCCTCATGCCGCAAAAAAGGCAGGTGTCTGGGACTGGGGTGAACTGCGCCAAGTACACGCCCGTGCTCACGGCTCCGTGAAGGAGCCGCCAACTGATGTCCCCGATGGGCCGTGAAATTAGACTGGAATAGACGCTGGCCCATCGGGGTTCCCCACCCTCTATGGGTCTTAGATAGTTCCGCCACTTAGTATAGGGGCGGTACATGAGGGTGGGGAGCACGAGCATGTACAGATGTTGTCTTGGCGCGGTTTGAAAGCAGACTGGATACAGATTTTGCAGCCGGCTGGGGGTCCAAGGATGGGGAGGCCAGGGGAGGGGGTGGGCGCCGTGCAACAGGGGCCCACAGTCAACTGCCTTCACAGCAAGACCAAGTACCATCCCTGACAAAGTTTTGCCCCAGATGGCCTCTGCAAGGATTGAACTCACAACTGTGAGTTTAGCAGGCCAATGCTCAAGCTACTGAGCTATCCTTTCCCCCTCCCCCCCGTAGTGGGGCGGAGTGGCCGCCCACTGAGCTGGAGAAGGCAGAACCCCTCCAGCTGCCATGTTGGGCTGAGGCTATAAAAGCCCAAACAGCAGCCTCAGTCAGGGCTGAGCCTGCCCAGAGACTACAGGCCTAGGGAGTAGGGACTAAGGCCTGGCCCAGGCCTCCTACCTACTAGGGCCCAGAGGCAGACTCCCGGCTCCCTGCCTGGGAGGCGAAGGCCCAGCTTAGCCAGCCTACCTGCACAGAAGCAGCGGAGGACCTAAAGGGACAGCCTGATCCCGTGCTCCAGCGCCTGCCCCAGAACCGGGAGAAGTGGCCCCGGCTACCTTGTCCGGAGGCACCGACTGGGACTCCCACAGACCCTGAGGCCTAATAGGTAATTGCTAATAGGAAGACTACCTTCAGCCTTAACATTCGAAGAGTTATAGTTACTAACAGTTCAAACAGAGGATACATTATGGTATCGAGTACCAAATCTAGGTCTCACAAAGGGGGAGGTCGTCTCTGTGGAGGGGGATGAAGGTTCATCAGCCCTTTCAGGAACCTTTTAGTAGTTGGGTGGGCAAGTATCGAGAATCCTTCTATAGGGTGATGGAAAGAACTAATTGCTGCCCTATGGGCTTTCAAATAAGAGATCAAAAGTCCTGAACACTGCAGATGAACAACGTAATCAAGAATCTGATGGAATGGAGCTCTTTTGGGGTGACAACCAAGCTAAACACAACCATGTGTATCTACTCCACTTCGCAAGGTAAGTCCTTTGAGTAGATAATTTTCTACTGTGCAGTAGGATTGCACTCACTTGTTCCAAACAGAGGTGTTCGTTTGCTTTGAGCCAACCAGGCTGTTAGGTGGAGAGTTCCTGGTTTGCGATGAAGGAACGAACCACAATTCTGTGACAGGAGATTTGATTGGGGAGGTGTAGGGGGGAGGTAAGGTTGTTTCACTGACATCCTGTGGAGGAATGGATTTCATGGTTGCCTCACCCACGCTGGGGCCAGTAAGATTACCAGTGCCAATTCTGCATTCATTTTTTTCTAATGTCCTGGGTAGGAGTACTGTTGGAGGGAATGCATAAAAGTAGTGACCCCTTCCACCTGATTAAGAGTGCATCCCCTAGTGATCCCTTCCCAATTCCTACCCTGGAACAGAAAAATTGGCATTTCCAGATGTGTGGAGTGGCAAACAGGTCTATAAGAGGTGTTCCCCATCTTCGGAAGATTTGTTGAAGGACGTTCATTCGTACTTCCCACTCGTAATCCAGTGGGAATTGGCAGCTGAGGGAGTCTGCAATCGCATTGTTGGAGCCAGGTAAGGATGATGCTGGGTTGATGAAGTTGTTTTGGATGCACCAGTTCCAGACAGATTGCTTCCGCACATAGGGAGCATGATCTCACCCCTCCTTGCCGATTGGTATAATACAATCACAGCAACATTGTCTGTCAATACCCTGACCATAGTGCCGATATGGGAAAAGATTCCCGAACAACCTTACATACTTAAGGGATGTGCACTACTTTAGACGCAAACGGTACTACCCATACCAAAGAAGATATGACGACTAGTATCAAAGGCAACAGCAGCACCCATATGAACAGGCACGTCCAAAACAATGACTTCAGAGCAGAATGTCCGATGCACGACTAACCCACCATCCACGAAGCAGCAGGTCTGACTTCTTGGTCGGGGCCTGCAAACATCTCACATTGGTCTTGGTTTGAGACATATTCCTTTCTCCCCCCCCACCCCCCCACTGATGGTTACGTCCGTTTTACCATCAGTGGGCCGCAATAACATCTGACTGGGTTTTGGAACTTGTGGCACCTGAATTCACAATTCTGCTCACCTCTGTGCCTCCTACAACCCCACTAACCCCGTCCCTTTTCAGGGACCCATCTCACGAGGAACTCTTAAGACCACGGTCTTCTCTCCATTGGGGCAATAGAGTTCTGAATCAATTCAGAGGAAAGGAGTTTTTACTCCTACTATTTCCTAACTCAAGAGTAGTCAGGAGGATGGAGACCCATTCTCGATCTATGGAGATTGACCTCTGGAAACAGCAGGTCAAGATGGTGACACTCGCCTCAGTTATCCTATCGCTCGACAATGGGGATTGGTTTGCAGCCCTCGACCTGCTAGATGCCTATTTCCACATTGCCATTCACCTTGCGCACAGGCGATTCCTTCATTTTGTAATAGGAAACAAACATTTTCAATATCGTGTACTATCCTTCAGTCTAGTGGCATCTCCAAGGTGTGTTTTTTGAAATAGTTGTGGTGGCACATCTGTCGTAGGAACGTTGTGATATTCCCTTACCTGGACGACTGCCTTGTAAAGGGCAGAACGCAACAGGAGGCTGCACGCATGGTTATGTTGACCATGCAACCTTTCAACTGTCTGGGCCTCAATCAACGGAGAAGAAGTCCACTAGATCCAAATCAGACCATAAAGTTCATAGGTACTACACTCGACTCCACTGTGAAAGCATACTTACCGGTAGAAAGATTTCAAACAATACAAGACCTTGTGACTATGGTCATCGATGCTTCCATGGTGTCAGTACACACTTCCCTAAAGTTGATGGGCCACATGGCTGCTACCACTTTTGTAGTTCATGCACAGCAACATTTTTTGATGCCTCCAACACTGGCTAGCATCCATATACATAGCTTCAGAACACAGCATCCAAAAGGTAGTAGCACCCCCAGCCTACATCCACAGGTCCCTTGCATGTTGGACAAAACCTCACAATATCATGGCAGAAGTTCCGTTCCATCGGCCACAACCTCTAGCCAAATAACCACAGATGCTTCCCTCATCAGTTCGGGTGCACACACGAATGGGAGGAAGGTACAGGGCAGCTCAGACTCTGAAAGACTTCTCTACATAAACCTCTTAGAGCTGAGGACTATTTTCCATGCATGCAAACACTTTCGCACTTGGCAAAGTGGACTTTATCCACTTCGCAAAAAGTTTCTGCCCATCAAAAGGGAGATCCTCCACTTTGCTTTGTAGCTCTCTGGGGACTCATGGCTAGCCAGGATGCTCTTCTCATAGAAATAGCCAGGGCCGTGGAGCATGCTGCCATGTCCACCGCGATTTGAGTCCTACCTGCAACAAAGCATAGCCTTCCTGCACCACTGACCTCAATATTGGCTTCTTGGAGTCTGGAAGATGGAGCCAGCTCAGTTAACTTCAAATAATTATCAAAATTATGATTCAAGAGTAGGGCAACATAATGTGCTATGCTTAGGAGTAGCGTGGCCAAAGAGTATGCCTTCCTGCCAAAGAAGTCCAGTTTCTTCGTGTCTGTCGGCTCCAGTGGTTCTGAATTGTGGCATCTTGGACCTTTGTTGGGCTGCATCCACAACCAGGGAATTAGGTTGTGGGTGATTAAACAAGAACTCGAGGCCTTTGGATGGGACAAAATATTTGTCTGCCCGTTTGCTAGTTGGGGTAGTAGAGGCTGGAGTCTGCCATATTTCATCTGCAACTTTCATGATTGCCTCGTCGATTGGCAGAGCAATTTTTGACTGTTGTTGTGGATGGAGATTTTTCAGCAGGTGATATTGCTTTGTTTGCACCTATGCTAGCTGCACCTCTTCGGACTCAGCTACTCGCTTAAACAGTTCCTGGGACTGTCTCAGGTCATGGGAGGAGGAGAGGGAGGGGGAGGAGGGAAAGACATCTCCAGGGAAGACTGCCTCATTGGGAGAGGATGAGGACTGGTCTGTCAGTGACATCTGCTTAGATTGATCCTCAGCTTGGGATATCTGCTCCTTCTCAAGTTCTGAGTGTTGTGATTGTGCCTGAGGGCTGTTCATAGCTGGTCCTACAAAGTGTTCCTTTTGTTGTGTGTGTGATACAGATGGAATGTGCCAGTAATTCAGAGTGGCAGCAGCCAGTCAGCATATGAGCGGGACCGTCAGAGGAATGTTGCGATAATAACTGTGCAATCTGTGATAGCAATTGCAGTAATGGTCAGTTGCAGTAATGGTCAAAGTCGGAGAGGATCACCTGAAAGATGTTATGCTGCCACATCGTCTATAATAATATTTGCATGGAGACGTGTTGGTGATCACAGTAAATGAGGTGAATATCTTCTGGAGGATTGAGGTGATAATGATATGCATCTATGACTCCATGACCCATGGTGCTGCTGTCACTCATGGTACAGATCTGGGGCTGTGTTGTGGTGAATAAGATGCCCAAGTGGAGTGGTACAGTCGATCCCCATATATGGGGGAATGGTGTCTAGGAGGTGAGGGGGGACGGTGCCCGGGAAAAAGCCGGAGACAGAGAAAGAGATGGCCAGCTTGTGGTTGTTTTGCAAACGGCTTTTCTTGGTGCTGCCGCTGCACCGCTGTCCAACTCAGCATGATCCTCTCTGGCCTTAGGCAGCATCAGCACTGGTGTCTGATCCGGTTCCGTATTGTGCGGTGCTGGCACATATGGTGCCACCAGAGGGGCTGCTTCTCCCGGTGCCAATGCCTTTAATGCCAGTGCCTCTGATGTTGGTAGTGCTGCCGGTCTAATTACCGGTGCCAAGCCTTCTTTGTTAGTGCCTCTGTCAGTGCCCCCTTCCATGCTGGCAAGGCACGTGCACTCGGTGTCAGGGTAGCTGATTTTTTTGATGCAGCAGTCACAGCTGCATTGGCAACCACAGAGATGGTTCCTATTGTGCCCAGCTTGTCACTTCTGCTGATTCTTGTCATGGGTCCAGCAAGCAAAGAGTAGGAGAAGCTATCACTCTTTGTTGCGGGTGGTCCGAGAGACAAAGTGCTCCGCTTGTGCAACCTTGAAACATTTGGAGTCGGCAGTGGAGAGCCGCCTGATGGTTGCAGGGCTCTCTCAGACAGAATCATTTTTAAATGCATCTGTCTATCCTTGCGCGCCCTAGATGTAAGTCTCAAGCAGTGCTCACATTTTTGAGGAATGTGACCTTCCCCCAGGCAGCGGATACAAGCTGTATGCCCATCCGATGCCGGCATAGCCTCCCAGCAGAGAGAACACTTTTTGAAGCCTGGGGAGCCAGGCATGTTGGGTCAATCAAGTGCCGGTAACCCATAGTCAATTTCAAGTAGCGAGGGAACAAAGTGTCTTTTTGTTTTACTAAGTAACAGTAGTTATTTAGTAGGTAGGTAAACTATTAACATAAGATGAACTCTAACTATAACTAGCTTATTCTTCTCTTCCCTGCCCCCCACAGAAACCTGCACTTCACTGAGGAGAATAGGGAAGCTCCGCCAGCAACTGAGGACGGTTGAAAGGAATTGGCGGGAGCTGGACCATGCAATCAAAGAAACAAAAGCCACAAGACGCTGACTGTGCATGTGCAGTCTGGCTGGCAACTGCTACTGAAAACCTCTGACCAGCGATGCCGGGACGTGCCCGACACCAAGAGTGGAGCACCCACTGGGACCAGTCGAACAATTATGCACTTCACTTTCAATAGTCAAGTATTGGGAGGAGAACTACGAGATCCTTTTGAATTAAGAGACTTTTGGCTTAGGGCATTATGAGTAACTCTTTGCAAAGCTATGTTTCCACAAGACAGTTACTAGAGGTTAAGAAAAGTTCCAATCTTTAATTAACAGAGGGAAATAGCTGATAAAGCCTAAATTTGCAGAATGTAACTCAAGTTGAGGGTGTTTATATTCTACAATTTAAAGTCATACATATATTATACATTACAGAAGCTGTAGATTTTATTAAAAAGTTAAAGACCCTTGTCTAAAGCATACATCAATCTGGTCTGACTAAGGATCTAGGACTGGGAAGGGGGAAGAACTTTTCACTGGTCTTACCTCTTAATTAGCCATTACTTAACATCTACTTCTTCCTTCTGAATTTAAGGGGAAGTAAGGAAGGAATCTCAACAGCCTTTCATGTAGATACAGAGTGATGAAAAGGCACACTCCTCCTACCTGTAACTAGGTGGAGTTATTCAAACAATTTCCTCTCAAAGTAAGTAGGAGATTAAGTCCTACTGGGAAAAATATTAAATTAAATTACAACACCAGAATACTGGCAAGAGAACAAAAGGGATAAGGCTAGCTAATAGGAGATCTTTGATCCCATTACCTTACAAAGCAACAAATCTCTAAAATAACTGCCCCTTTGTTTAGTGTAGACAAAGCCTCGCACCTGATCAATCTACTCTATGCAACCTCATACTATACAAATAGTATAGCTGAAGTCAATATTAAGGATGTGAATCTGTAACCAGTTACCTAGGGAGCAGGCTCCCACAATCACACAGAGGCTGGGAGCTGGCAGCAGCCTCAGACAGGCTGGGAGCTGGCAGCAGCCTCAGTCCAAGCATGAGGACTGGGAATGAGATCTTGCTAGTCAGTTAACCGCAACCCAAAGTTAGCCAGTTAAATGTAACGTTAACTGATTAATCAGAATTTTCCATCTCTAGTGGATATATTTCTTGCAGTGTCTTCCATGCAGTAAGGTCAGTGGGGGATGCTCTTCCCCAATTTCCAGGCTATTCTTATCCTGGTAGCGTACCAAGTCAACAGTAGAGCACTAAGATCAATTTATAATGTCTGCTTAATGATGGATCAATCACTGCAGTGTTGATTAACCACATAGTGGAGACAAGGCCTTAGTTAGATGCCACCTGAAATCTCTTAAATCTCATGGGAAAAAATGAGCAGAATGAAAGTTTTGATTGTATAGATCCCCTGAAAGACAAGGATGGGCTATAGACCCTCTATTAAAAGTAGATTCAAATGGGTCAAATGTTTACCTATAACTGTTTGTTTTCTCCTGGCACTAAAATATATGCAGCCCTTGCTAAATAAATGCAGTTTGTGATGGAGACTGAAATTCTGGTGTACACTTCTGAGCAAAGTAAGACTGTACCACTCTGATGGAATTTTGGGAATAAAAGTAGTTAAGGCACCGAAGTACAGGCAGTCCCCAGGTTACGTACAAGATAAGAACAAACCTACAGTCCTTAAGTTGAATCTGTATGTAAGTCGGAACTGGTACATATTTGGGGGGGGGCGGCGGGAAGAGCTGGAGTTAGGTGGAAAAGACCCTGATTCTCATACAACTTCCTTATTCTAAGAAAAACTCATACTGTTTTGATATGAAGGTTTTTTTGGTTGATATTTTAATTAAAAATTGATCGTAAGTTTCAGTGTTTCATGCTATATCCAAATCTTCCTTTTGGGGTACCTGAAAGATCCCAGTTATTCATTTAATAGTCAGAATCTTTGTTTTTATAACTAAAAAAAGTTTATAAAATGCATATTACTGTTCCAAATAGAATTTGCTACAGATGGTTCAGTGAAATGGGTATTAAGTGTAATCAATAGTCATTGGAGAGCACAGTGAAATATTTATCCATTTTCTGCTCAGCAGAATACAACAACAGCTTTGAATGTAAATCCCTTCCCGTGAAGTGTGTGAGAATTTATCCACAGGATTAATTTTAAAGAAAAATTCTGTGTTGGGAACAGGAGTTGAGGACCCACCTGTCGCTAATTGTCCACTCACCCACTTTGCAACCAGACCCATCCCCTCGGGGCTTACCCTGCTCCACTCCAGCCAGGGTGTAGGGTTGGGGCTTATCCCCTCTTCCCTTCTGTCCTGCTCCTCCCCATTCTTGCCCACCCACACCACTGGGTAATTTTTCAGCTTCACCTCTGCCAGGCTGGAAGGAACTTGTTAATTTCATGTGACGCTAACAAGATACTTGCAGTTCTAGTGCTGAAGAGGGAAAGAGCTGTTGCTCCCAAGGTGGGGACAGTAACACAATGGGTCTCTCTGCCTGCTGCTCCTGCTGTTCCCTAGGAAATTAATTTTTCTGCTCTGGGGGTGCCCCCTTTTGGCTGGTGTCTTGTTCCCCCCAGCAAACCCGCATCCTCTGCAGCGAGAAAAGCTGCTCCGCGTCTCCCTGGTCTGCTGGCAGAAGGGGGGCACTAGCTCCACGTCTCCCTGGTCTGCTGGGGGGAGGCGGCGACAGTGGGGGAGGCACCCCGCACTAGCTGTGCCCCTCCCCCCCCCGTTTGTAACTAGGGATCCAATGTAAGTCGGATCGATGTAACCCGGAGACTGCCTGTACCACCATCTCCTGTGCTTCTCAAATTGAATGGCTATGAACAAGGACATCCAGCACCTCCAGGCTTCTAACTAATGTAACTGAAAGAGAAATAGCTGAAGCAAAGCCACTTTCCAGAGTAAACATTCATTTTGAGAGAGAGACAGAGAGACAGAGAGATTTTGGGAGAGTGCAGGGAAAGTTTAGAGCAATTCAAGCCATTCAGAGTTGTCCATTAAAGCTCAGCAATCTCTTGGTAGCTCTCACCATTCTGTGATTATCACATCCCAGCTGCATGACAATCCAGTTATTAGTACAGATATAACTATTAATGGAATGATGATCACATACCAATAATGCTTAAACAGAGGAAGCTATTGGAAAAACATGCAGGAAAGGAACAGAAGGAATCCAAGATAAGTAACCTCCAAGCAAACAATTGCAATGAAGGCTGCAAGGCAATGGAGGACATACAAGCATGAAGGATTTTACCAATCCTGTCTCCCATTAGGATGCAATGCTTTTTTGGCAGGCTGGAAACTGAGAGATCAAACAAACAAACAAAAAACAGGACTATGTAGCACTTTAAAGACTAACAAGATGGTTTATTAGGTGATGAGCTTTCATGGGCCAGACCCACTTCCTCAGATCAAATAATGGAAGAAAATTGTCACAACCATATATACCAAAAGATACAATTAAAAAAACAAACATATGAAAAGGACAAGTCAAATTTCAGAACAGATGGGGGGAGGTAAATGTCTGTGAGCTAATGATATTAGAGGTGATAATTGGGGAAGCTATCTTTGTAATAGGTAAGATAATTAGGGTCTTTGTTCAAACCTAAGTGTAAAGGGTCGAATTTAAGCATGAATGACAGTTCAGAGGATTCTCTTTCAAGTGTAGTCTTAAAAGGCCTTTGAAGCTGGCTGCAGGTAATCAAGTCATTGAGACAATGTCCTTTCTGGTTGAAATGGCAAGAAACTGTTTTTTCTTTGTGATCCTGTATAAGATCAAAAGGACTGAATAACTTGAGGAAGGGAGAGTTCTCCTCAAGGGGGATAAGCATTTTGTGAGGTAAGGATATGGACTGTAAACCTTCCCTCCCCCCCAGGAGCCAGAGGTAGACCTGTTTTCACACAGTGCTTCTCCTGCTGACATGAGCACCTAGGTCATTGTAATTTACACCACTTGGGGTAACTTAAGTACTTTGCTTTGAGGAGGCTGTTTGGTCTTGAGTTGCCACTAATTGCCCCAGAAGAAACAGACTTGCAGGTGATGTACATAGATTAGCACAGAAGACTGCAACTAAAGGTTCACTGTGAGGATCATGTGACCACAAGAGGGGTGACGTTCTGAAGAGATGCATTTAGTCCAGTAAACATAAACACATGCTATGGAAGAACCACCTGCCTTGAAAGGCTGCTGGCAAGACAGTATAAAAACCTCAAGGAGACTGTAGATCAATCTCTTTAAGAACTCCTAATCCTCTCCAAAACTATATTTTATTTGACTATTTTCTGGCTGCTGAGAAGTTGTATGTGTTACAGGCGAAGGTGAAAATGCATATTTCTCAAAAAATCCCTAATATTTTTACAAATAGCACATTTCCCACAGTGGATCCAAATTCCAAGGAATCCCATAACCAATTTCACCATCCAGTGATTATCTTGAGAATTTTTCCTTCCACATACTAACACTTAGATTCAGAGTTGTTAAAATCTGTAATTTCTGTTTCTAATTTAATATCCCCCAGCAGTCATTCTGTAACAGCCCAGAACATGTGAGGAACTGAAGGGAAAATAACTTGTGTTAATTGTCTGCTTTAAATGCTGTTTTGATTTTAGTCAAACTGTTCTAGTTCTCTCTCACTGTGTGATTCTTCAGCTCCTTTGTACATGTAGCAATGGGGAAAGTCATTTCTATTTTGTGGTTCTCACGTTTTTTTTTATTTTCTTGTAATAGGGTTTATTTAATTCTGTTCACTTCTGAGCTAACTGACTAGTAATCAGTGAGCTGGCTGCCTAGCAGTGACCATAGTAGAGGAAGAGTCTGCCTGGACTCCAGCTGAGGATTCCCTACAAGCAAGTCGAGAGAGAGACTTCAGACTCAGCATCAAATCTGCACCATACATCAGATGCACAAACTGAGACTTCGGTGAACCAAATCTAAGCTCTTGGGACCTTTCAGTCTTTTCTTACTGTGTTTGTGTGGACTGAACTGTTCAAGTTTCACTTTTAGTTTTCTCTTTACTTATGTTTATTGTAATTATAGATATTATTTGTGGGGTATAAAATAGCTGTGTTCTGTTGTAAGAATTAGATTATTTGTTTCTTCATACAATTTTATAGTTATTTAATTAAATTCATTCTTTTGGAACTTGAATGTAGGGAGGCTGACACTGTGCAATCCTTGCTGAAATTCCTTACAGACTAAACTCTGGGTCTTCAGTACTTCAGTGTAGTCTAGCCCACTCAAGGTTACACCAGCATGGTCAACTGGAAAGATTGTGTCAACAGACCAGGCTAAGCAAATAAGAAGAGAAGTTTCAAAAATTCCTGGGCCTTTAAACTGGAACATGCTTGTGTATCTGCAGGAAATCAAAGTTCAAATTGCTACCAGAGCAGTCATGGTAAGTATTGTGGGACACCTCCTAGAGGCCAATTAGGTGACTGGAGCAAGCACACACACAACATTCACACTGTCACAGAAAGCTCTATGCTCTTTGACAAGGTGCTTTCATTTTGTTGGTATAGCAGAGGAGTTAAATTAACAGGAAGAGCATTGTTGTATATATGCCTCTGCTGTTTTGTCAATGGAAGCTGATTTGTCCAGACTACAGGTGTTTGGGTTTTTTTGACAAGGCCTGAGTTTTCTTCTTGCTTAAACAAACATGTTGCTCAATTTCTCCCCATTTTACTTCATCTGCAATTTCACATCATGTTGTAGCATGAAGAAAAACTACTCCCTGACACTGATAACTTCTGTTGAAACTAATGCATACCACTCATGAGTTCTCTAAATAAAATACACAACAGAACACCAACCCTACATTTCCTCTCCTGCCAGCCCTTTTCTGTTTAGTTTCCCCAAAAGTGTATTTATAACATTACCTCTCACTTTTTTTTTTTTTACACAACACACTTCAACTCTCCACAAATTGTTCTTGAAGTCATTGGGTGGGAAGATCCTCATCTTCCTACCCTCATTTTACACATGGGGTAATTAACATGCAGCACAGTTTGTGAGGCCTGCCCAGAATTGGCAAAGGAACTCAGTTCTCCCAGCTGCTGCACTACCCCAACCACTACCCAATGCTCCCCTCCTTGTCGGGTTTAGGAGGAAACTGAAGAAAAAAAAAACAATCCCACAACCACTAAGCACGCACTTTCGATTGTAACACAATACTTGATTCTAGTACATGCACTCTGCTTGGTGAGGTGGCATATGTGGGCGTCTCACATGCAGATCAGCAATTTCCAAAAATAATGGCGACATAATGAACAAAGCTTAAGACGCGAAACACAGGGTACTTTTTTTCTTTAAAGAGTCGGATGACTGATAAATAAACCAGGTATCAACACGTGGCCAACAATACTGCGGGGGAGGGGGGGTGTCAGCCCCTAGACACGCCAGAAAACCAGCCTATTCAAACCACAGAAGGCTCAACGCTCTGCCCAGCCCCACACAAAGTTCAGACAGTTTCCTAGGCGCAGGCCTTTCCGATGTGGCACCTTCAAACTGTCTCCCCGCCCCGGGCTCTGCCGCGCGCCGGAGCTCCAGTTACATTTCCTGAAGGAGACCAGACCGGCTCTGACCGCGGGGGCCGGGGCGTCGTCGTCCCCCCCCCTCGCCCGCGGAGTGCGCCAGCGGCGCTGGGGAAGGCACCACGACCCCCGCCGGGGAGCGGGGGAGGCCGGGCCGCGGCACGCGCCGGTCGGGCACGTTGCCCGCGCGCTAGGGCCAGCGGCACCGGCTGCTGTCACCCTGGCAACACCACAGCGCGGGCGGGGGCAGAATCACCAGGCCGCCGAGGGTCTCCTGCACTGCCCCGCCCCCCGCCTAAGCGGGGCTGGGACATGTCCTCACCGGGAGGGGAGGGGGGGGTCTGAGGACCCAGCTCCCCTCGGACGGAGGCGGGCTCCCGCCGCTCCCTCAGGGCGCGCGCCGAGCCCAGAGGAGCCGCCGGGGGCGGGAAGCCGCAGCAGGGAGGGCAGCCAAGGCCCGCGCCCCGGACACTGCCCCGCCACCGCGCTCGCTCGCTCGCCCTCCCTCTCTGCGGCCAGCCCGCGCCCCAGCACCCCCCGCCGCCAGCGCGGCTCCCCTCACCTTCGGCGTCTCCTCCTCGCCGCTCCGGCCCCTCTGCGGCGGCGTCTCTCCGGCTCGGAGGGGGCGGGGTAGACAGGCAACGTCTGTGCCCGGCCCGGCCCCAGGCTTTTAAAGGCGGAGACTGCAGCAGAGGGGGCCCTCTCCTGTTCTTCCTTCCCTTTGTCTCCCCGCCCCCCATGCCTTCCTCTCCGCCTTTGTTCGCTCACCCACGGGCAGCTGCCTTCGCCTTCCCCTCAGCGTGCAGGGGAGCAGCCCCATGCCCAGGTGTGTGGGTGGGGCGGGTGAAGGAATGTCTCTGACCCACCGCCCCCTCCACCAACCGCCCCCTGCTGCTAAGAGGAACCTCGGACCCGGCCCTGTCCAGGGAAGCAGTGACAGCAATGGGAAAGCAGCGGGGAGACGGGTTTCCCGCACGGAAAAGACAATTTTGGGATCAAGCCCTGTTGGGAATGAGACATCCCTGAAAACCACATCGCTCGCCCCCTTCGCTGGTGAAGGGAAAGCTGGTGACGATTCTCCGGCACAGGGACCCGACTGCTTGTCAGTATCACATGTTACCGCCCTCCCCCGGGTTTGGCTTTGAAAGTGACAAGACATAGGCAACCAGGCTGAGCCACCTCCCACTGGAGAGCGGACAGCTCTGGAGCTCCCCAGGACCTTGGCAACAGCAGCCGCCCGGCTGTTGCTCCCCTAAGGAATTTTCAGATATAATAAAAGGCAAGAGTTTAGAGAACTGGCCGGGGACTTTCTCTTCGCCAAAAGCTTTGTCCCCACAAAGGGGGAAGAAACAATAGGAAGGGAATGTGGCTAACCGTACTGACCGCTTTAGTAATGAGCTGTTCTGGCAAATAAGTATGAATAGAGGAAAGAGAGAAGGTTATGAGACAGGGCAATACAAATAAGTCTAGTATAGATCTTTTAACAGGTGAAACATTTCACTGTTTGCTGCATTTATCTTTCTTTCCTTTTGTCTTAATATCCACAAATTTATCTTCCATTCCCATCCCCTGAAACAAAATATTTTAATTTCTAATACAGTTATGAAGTAATCTACATAAGAACATGTCCCAATCCTCTTTCTAATCTTAAAAAAAGTACTTGTTAATACCAAGTGCCAATTGTTTTAGACAAATTATTATGCCTGATAGAAAGGTCTCTGTTTCACTTTCAAGTTAACAGCTCTTGGGTCATGTGCAATATCTAGAATACATTGTTTTAGGCCCCTGCTGTTTTAGTTCAAAACCAGACCTAAGTTTCCATTCTCATAGAACATTTAATTTATATGAGATACTATCCAAACAAAAGGGAGACAACAAAAATCGGCTGCACTGAGTGCTGACTGAAACCTAATTGGGCCTTGTATTTAATTTTTGCCTCATGCCTTGGCATTAGCCCAGCCTTTTGGCAGCACAGCATGTGAAAGCACAAAGAGAAAGAGGACAACAGGGACTCTAAATAACTGGTTTAAAATAAATTGATCGGTGGTTAGTAATGTCTGGTAGAATTTCAATCCCTAACAGGTAAGTACTATCTTTTATTCTAATTATTGAATGCCACTGAACCAAATTCTGATCTCTGTCCTTAGACAATCTTTGATTTTCTGCCACCCATGAGTTTTGGTTGAGGAAAGAATTTAAGATTTTCTGTCTCGAAAATAATTATTTAAAAAGTGCATAGTGTTTAATATAAAAATGTGTTAATAGATCCATCCTGTATTATGACATAAGGGCTTAAGCCCACAAACCTCAATGTATTCATACATGATCTGGAGAAAGGGGTACAGAGGCAGGTGGCAACATTTGCAGATGATACTAAACTGAAGAAGTTCAAAAGGATCTCACGAAACTAGATACCTGGGCAACAAAATGGCAGATGAATTTTAATGTTGATAAATGCAAAGTAATGCATATTGGAAAACATAATCCCAACTATATGTGTAATACAGGTGTAGGCAATAATTTTTCAACGTGGGGAGGGGAGGGTGCACTTAAGACATTTTTTAAGTGTCTCTGGGCATCCCTCAGGCAGAAGAAGTTGGGGTCATGATACTTCTGTGCTTCCCCACCCACAGACCCTGATTGGTCTAGGGGCGGGGGAGTGTGCAAAGTTTTTGACCCCCCCCCCCACAAGAGAACTGCCAGCTGTTCTGAACTGTAGGTTCCCATGCCCCTGGCAGTAGGAGGAGACTTCATGTGCTCCCTCTGCTGCTCCCAGGTCAATCAGGGCCTGGGGAGGGGGAGTATGTGAAGTCTATTGCTCCCTGCCCCTGTTCTGCAAGGGAGCATCATGCTTAGAGTCAAACACCAGGTGAACAGCAACTGTCAGTTGACTTTAAGTGCTGAGCCTCTTGGAGGGCGGAAGGGGACTTCACGGGCTCCCCCCTGCCCTCAAGTCTTGAATGGCCTGGGAGCAGGGTGTGCGCGCAAAGTCTCCTCCCACCTGGCCCTTATTGCTGTCCTTAGAAACTCCACATACTCCTGGCATGGTGGGAGGAGACTTTGTGCACTCCCTCCCCCACCCCCAGGACAATGAGGCCTCCTCCTTCTAATCACCATGCTTTCCTTGCAGGGCAGGGCGGGAGGAGATTTTGCTTGCTTCTCCCTGCCCCCCACCCTCCTCCCTGCACTGATTGGCCTTAGGGGAGGGGGCAGCAGTAGGTCTTCCACGAGCTAGATTAACTTGCTCAGCGGGCCAAATCTGGCCCATGGAGTCCCTTTTGCCCACCCCTGATGTAATAAAATGGGACTAAATTAGCTGTTACCATTTGAGAGAGAGATCTTGGAGTCATGGATAGATCTCTGCAAACATCTACTCTGTGCAGTAGCAGTCAAACAAACAGAATATTAGGAATTATTAAGAAAGGGTTAGATAATAAGACAGAAGATCTTAAGCTTCTATATAAATCCAAGGTATGCCCACATATTGAATAGTGTATGCAGATATAGTCTCTTTTTGGCATTGGAAAAAGTTCAGAAAAGGGCAACACAAATTATTAGGAGTAGAATGGTCATAAGAGGAGAGATTAATGAGACAGGGACTCCTCAGCTTGAAAATGAGACAACTCAGGGGGCATAAAATCATGATTGGTGTGGAAAAAAGTGAATAAAAAGGAGTTATTTACTCCTTCCCCTAACACAAGAACTAGGGCTCACTACATGAAATAATAGGTAACAGGTCTAAAACAAAAGGAAGCACTTCTTCACACAACGCACAGTCAAACTGTGGAAGTTCTTGCCAGAGGATGTTGTGAAGGCCAGGACTATAACAGGGTTAAAAAATAACTAGATATATGCATGGAGCATAGGTCTGTCAGTAACTTGTTCTGTTCATTGCATCTGGGCACCTGACACTGGCCACTGTTCAAAGACAGGACATTGGGCTAGCTAGATTGACCTTTGGTCTGCCCCAGAATAGCCATTTTTATGTAAACCTTACCTATGCGAGTAATCCTTATTTGTATAAATATGTCCATTGATACTCACATGAGTTGAACCCTATGCAGGTGCAATATTTGTATCCACAGAAATGGTCTGTCGATATCTGCACATTTGCACGAATGAGAGTAAGTTTGGCAAAATCAGACTCCTACCATGCATAGACCAGTGGTTCTCAAACTTTTTGGGCTCCAGAGCTCTTTACGTGCATAAAAATGTATGCAGGCCCCAGCAGTCCACTGATTGCATGTATTGTACCTATCAATGTTTCCAGTTTGTCAACCTCGCAGAGCCCCTGGAGATGTCTTGCGTAGCCCTGGGTCTCCACGGAGCACAGTTTGAGAAACACTGCATTAGACTGTTAGGTAAAGAACTTTGTAAATGTGTTTGTATTATCATAGTGCTTAGAAGCCCTACTCACAAACTTGGATTCCACTGTGTTTGTATTCCACCTAGATCAGACTAAAATTGGCATATCCCTATTAAGTGCTTTTCACACTGAAGTTTATATCAGCACTGAACTCTCCTGCCCTGTGTAAGTACAATGCCCATTTGATAAATGTGAGCTCCTGTTGCAGGGTACAATCATATTATGCAATTTTTAAACATTCTATATAAAGAACAGTTTTAAGAATGTATATTTCAAAGGACCTTTTAAATACAACATAAATCTCTATAAAAGTTAATGAAAGGAGAGTAAAGACTGCAGCTTACTCCTGTTCCCATTCAAGTAAATGGAAAATCATCTATTGATTTGAATTAATGGTTCTTCCCTGCATTGTGCACATGCAGGGAGACTAGCTCAGAATAAGAAATTTTAAATTCATATATGCAATTGCTTTGCTTCCATGTGTTTTGAAAAAAAAATGTGTTTTAAATCACTATTCAAATGCATAAGGTACTTCTACAAAGTAAAAAACCAGCACCTGGCTAATGCATTGGAACTAGACTATGCAAAGTAGTTAATGGAAAGTATATTACTTTATTTGAAGGTTTTATTGGCCAAGATGAGTAAAATGCAAGAAGTAAAGCAGCATAAAATGGTGAAATGTTTACAGAATAGCTTAATACTTGTAGGAAAAGAAAGCAAGCTACAATGGTACTTTCTAGCTAATGTAATTTCTAGCTAGGTAAAGCATAGTTTTAAAAGCTTTCAACTATGACAAAATGTGCAACAATTGTTATATGCAGTTCTAGCTGAACCCGCATTCCATTATAAGTACATCCATCCTGTGGGAGAAAAGGAGCTTTATTGTCTCTATCTGTGGAGAAGAGAACAGAGTTAGGAGGGACCAGCCTACTATCATTCAAACTGTATCACAGGATTCTATCCCATATCATATTAAAAGCTGCTATTTGGCAACTTCTAAAAATTACTGATTAATCCACTTGATCCTTGAGTCTGTTTGGGGTAGAAAGGCTACTTATTGGTGTGCTGGCAGGAAGAGGGCAGATCCCCAGCCCCTGCAGCCCCTTTGGACACTCTTCAGGATCACTCTCCTCTGCGGGCTCTCTACCCTCAGTAGCCATTCTCATATTGCATCCCTCCAAACAGCAGCCCCTCCCTTTCCCCTATTCTGCAGTCAGAAGCAGCTGGGGGGAGGGGGGGAGAACCAGAGAAAAAAGCCCTGTTAGATGGGACTCTCTGCCCTAAACCCCTCTCTACCCCTTCCCCTCCCCATATCCAAGGGCTTGCTCGGAGTCCCACACTCCCCCACACTGCCATCCCCCTGCCATGAAGGAACTGGACAACATTGAGTAAGTCTGTAGTATCAAATATTTATATTCCAGTAGTCCCTACAAGCCTCACTGTGCTAGATTTTGTACAGATATTAAAAAACAGGCCCTCACCCAAAGATTTTACAGGCTTGGTTATGGTGAGGAAGGTAATAAAGAAACAGGGCGAAGCTGACAAGATAACATATTTGATAGTAAAGCTTAGTTGCTAAGTTTTCATTTATCTCCACAATCAATCCAAATATGATTGATATATGTTCACCATTCTTTTATATGTGTTTAATGTTTTCTTCCCCATGGGTATACATAAAAGTAGAGTTAACTGGTACAGAGGCTCTCTTCTGAGAAACATCTTATAGGATGTAGTAGTGTGTACAAGACATGCCAAAATTATACTTTTGTTGCACTAAGGAACCAGCTCAGAGAATGGCCTTCTGGAAAGGTGAGATCTCTGTCCCCATGAATTTTCATCAATAAGTAGCAGCATGGAGGCACACACCAGAAAATATTCTGTCAACCAGAGGCTATGTCTAGACTACAGTTTTTCCAAGATCTCCTGGAAAAACTCTGCTGTGTACAAGAAACGCATCCGCTTTTTTGGATCAGTTTCTGAAAAAGCAGGAGAGTTCTTTCAGAAGCCCTCATTTTATGAGGAATAAGGGCTTTTCCCCGCATTTGGCCAAATGTGGGAAAAACCTTTTTTGAAAAAAGAATAAAAAATAGGTATGCAAATTGCAGTTTGCAATTTACGTACCTTTTTCCAAAAAATAACTGCAGTGTAGACATACTAAGAAAAATTACTAAGCTCACCATATTATGTAAATCTATTTGGCCTTTATGTTCCTAATCACTTCAAGTTGTTTGTTTCTAATTTGCACTTCAAGTTACCCACTCTTCCAGCTCTTCTTGCATACTTCAGCTTCATCTATGCACAGACTCGGATTCCTATTGTTTCCTCCTCCTGTACAAAGCAGGACTCTGTTCAGTGCAGGAAGGCTCTGGAGCAAATGTACTTATTATCCTATAAGTATTGTTTTATCAAGTTACTATAAATACTAATTAAAGAAAGACAACTGCATTTGTTTCCATTTTACTTTTGTTCTGGCTCTCATTTGTATTTAATCACCTCCTTGTATTCTCCACAACATGTGCATGTGATATGTTTTGACCAAGTCAGTGGAATACTGTATTATATAATCTTGCAAACACAAGTAACAAGACTACAGTTACTGTATGTGTAATTATGTGGTATAAAGTCCAATGAACAAATGACAAAAGAGGAGGGAAGGAAAAAGTAGGACTTGTCTAAGAACACAATGGCATATAAAACAGACTTAAATAAACATTTTATTTGTGAAAGGCTCCTGAAATAAGCTAAAAAGATCTAGGGAATTTAGTCTCAACAAATGGAAGATACAGATTTTTTTTTTCAGTAAGCTTTCCTATGTTAGGCATCAATGATCAATCCTTCATGTATTAACTGTTGTTTCGCATATAATTTGTTTTCAGCAATAAACTATGTGGGGGCAGACAGCACAGTGAACTTAGCTTTTTTCTAACATGTTTCGTCAAATGCCACTCACTGCAGTGGGAGAGCTTTCCAGGAACTGTAAGCTAATACAGATTCAGAAGCCACTCTAACATCTAAGCTAGATCAAAAAAGTTATATAGGGAGGTAATCCTTACAAAAAAGGAATTAACATTCTTTACTTGCCTAAAACTATTCCTTTCTTGCTTCAGCAGGCCTATACAAGCCAATCCAAATCTATTCCTCTCTCACTGGAGTTCTATAGAAAGCTGCACTGGTGTCCACTCTGTCCGCACCCTTCAAAACTCTTTAAGTTCCCTTTCCCCGTAGCCTTTAAAAGTGTAGGCAAATGAGAACTGCTTGTAGCACCACACTGGCCCCACTAGCTCTGTGCCCACACAGCAGCACCCTTCTGTGCAGCAGCAGCTGACCCCCAAAGCTCCCACTGAGCCCCCCAGGACTGCAAATAAGCTGGCAGCCAACTCCAAAGCCTCTGGCCAGTGGTGGAAGGAAGAGGTGCCTTGTTGCTGTGGGGTGGAGATCATGGATCTCACGGAGGTCTGGAGAGAGGAGGCTAATCTCTAGGACAGGCATGGGCAATAATTTTTTGCCAGGGACCACTTCGGAAATTTTTGAAGTGACCCTGGGCCACACCAGAAGGGGTGGGGCCTCAAGTGAAAGGGGTAGGGCCAGGATCCTTCCCTACTTCCCCACCCACAGACCATGATTGGTCTGGTGGTGGGGGAATCCATGAAGTCTTTGCCCCCCCAAGAGGTTCCCGCTAGGTACCCATGTCCCTGGAATGGGAGGAAACTTTACTTGCTCCCCCTTCTGCCTCCAGGCCAATCAGGGCTTGGGGGTAGGTGAGTGCACAGTTTCCTCCACCCTGCAAGAACCATGCGGCACATAGAAGAGGAAGCTTTGTGCACTTTCCCCCGCCCCCAGACCCTAATTGGCCTGGGGGCAGGGGAGCAGCAGGGCATCCGTGAGCCAGATCAACTTGCGTGGAGGGCCAGATCCAGCCCGCGGAAGCCCTTTTGCCCACCTCTGCTTGAGGATCTCTATAGGAATATGGACAGGTATGGCTGGATGGCCACGAGCCTGGTCCAGAAGGGCCCCATCCATAACCAAGAGCAGGTGTGCATGAAAATAAAAGAACCCAGGCCTACACAAAGGCCAGGGAATGGAGTTCCCAATCAGGAGTGACACCCCAGTTGTGATGCTACTTTGAGCAGCTGCACTGCATCCTGGGGGGAGAGGGGTTAGTTCCTCCCCCCGCCACCCCCCCGCAATCATTGACTCCAGCCCGGAGACACCGGTTGTGAGCCTCCCAGAGGGCAGGACTGTGGATGAGGACCACAAGGAGGTGGAGGAGGAAGAAGAGGCCAGCCAGGACATGTTGCAGGCCAGGCAGGAGGTCGTCATCTCCTCTGAGCTGGTAACCCCTCCACCCAGGAGGTTTCCCAAGATTCACACAAGGCTGGGGAAAGCCCATCAGGTGAGTTCCATTATATTCCCTAGACACATAGGCGGGGAGGGGGAAAAGTCTGCAGGTGGTGAGGGGCTGTGCACTCCTTGCTTGGCCTTCTCAGCTTGGGGATCACACAGCAGCCTGTGGATATGGAGCACCAGTCTGGAGCAGACAGCCAGCCATGTGAGGCTGCAACACAGAAACCAGTCACTCCTCCTCGCAGGCTTTCTGGAGAGGCCTTTCTGACTCCCAAGTCTGTGGTGGACCCCTTCCCACCATGAGCCACCACTAAGGAAGCTGGAGTCAAGGAAACACACAGCAGTGCCACACACAGTCATGCCCTCACTCTCAGGCAGCATCTACTCCCAGGCAAGTGTGGCCTGATGGACACCAATCCCCTGCATGGGAGACTGTTAAGAGGAAGGAAGGAGGGGACCCCATGTACCACCCTCCCTGGCAAGTGGCATCCGCTACTCATACACACCTCTCCCAATACCCTCCTCACCTCTCCTTCAGGGGGCAGGGATAGATGCCTTCTCCCTGTGGGATGCCACCAATGCCAGACCGCACCATGCCATGTACACGCCGGAAGGTGAGCCATCCTGTTACCCCCCTGCAGCCCACAGGCTCTTGACCTGGCTGGTGGCTTCCCATGCCTGCTTGTCCCTAGGGTGTAGGAGTAGTGAGGCTTCCCTGGGATGCCTGTGCCCCTTCAGGACAGTGCCCAGTGTCTCAGCCACAGATTGCCTTGCTTGAAACACATCATCATCATCTGACCTGAGACCTTTCAGTGTCAGCTCAGAGATGAGGGTTTGGCTTCATGCACAGTGTCTCCTGGGATGACTGCCCTTTTCTCTGTTCTTCACAGCTGGACCAGCTATGAGAGGGATATAAGCCACATCTCCTGCACCATCCTTTCAACCATGGGAGAGCTGCTGCCACAGACAACCCCATGAGGAAATAGAGCAGGAATACATTGCATGGCAGCATGCCCTCCAGTGGTGTCTTGAGTAGGATGCAGACTTGGAGGACCACTTTGCTGACCAGGAGCAGCGCTGCACCATCTGGCAGCAGCTGTCCCAGCAGCACCAGCACCTGACCCTCTGGTTTCTCCCCCTAACCCACCATTGAAAAGTATCCCTTCTTGTTGATATAATTGGAGGCATGGTGGTTGAGGCTGTGGATGGGGATGTGGGTCCATCAATGGGACCCCACTGGAACTGGGGAAGCCCATGGACGCGAAGCATGCAAAGATGAATTCCACATCACCCGCGATCACGATTCTGCACAGCAAGATGGCGTTGAGGTCCCTGAGTCCAACCCCCTTCCCACAGTAGGAACAACCCAAACTACCCATCCCCAGCAGGGCTTTGTGAAGGGAGGGAGAGTCCATCCCCTCCCTTTCCGCAGGGAACTGATTCCGGGAGTTCAGACAATTGTAAACGTGAAATGAGCATGAGCATGGCTCTGATGGTCGATCTCCCCACGCCAAACTGGCTCCTGATGAAGCAGAAGCTATCTGGTATGATGAGTTTCCACATAGTGACGACAACCTGTTTTTAGAGGAGGGAGGTGGGTCATATGCAGATATGCCATTGCCTGGGGGCCGAGACAAGCCACTCACAGAGCTCCAGTAAGGTTTCCTTCCACAGGCGGAAGTTCTGGAGCCACTGCTAGTCGTCCCACTGCTCCATGACAATCTGATCGTACCAGCTGGAATTGGTGTCCCAGCACCAGAAACAGCAGTGCACAATGTGTAGGGAAGGATGAAAGAGGCTGTAGTACATGAGAAGCATCTGGAATGGGGTGAAGAGTGAGCTGTTGGTCCTGTTACTGCACGACCACAAGGACAGCTTGCATTAACTGCACCAAGAGGTGTAAGATCTAAGAGCTAGTGAGTGCTTTGCAGCAGCTCCAGCTCCACGGTAGAAGTGTTGTGGGGTCCACAAGGGCAACCAGAGCACTAAGAGTGAAGTTTGCTGTCCCTCAAGGAGGTAGGCAAAAGTGAAGAGTTTGAGACAGCTGTAGAGAGGAACCCTTTTAAGCATGAGCCACAGATAGCTTCAGGCAGCAGTTGCAGGAAGGGAATACAGTCCTGACACCCTGAATGGAGTGCTTCTGGGTCTCCAATCAGTGTAGATGTGGTATTTCAATATAAATCTGTGCTATTTTGATGGGATTTGTAGTGTGGACATGCTATTTCAAAATAGTTATTTCAAGAGTTACTTAAAAATAACATGGACAAATGCTACTAAATGATCCTCCTTTGTTTGCTTATTTCATTTTATACTAATTTTACTTTCAATATAATTCTCACCATGATGTGCTTCAAAAGGATATTTTCTTCAGTAGACATGTCCTGCAAGGGGGAGGAGGGGGAAGAGTAATGCTTAAAAGAGTATCATAATTGCTTAAAATAAAAGGAGAATGTTTACTAAAGTTTTTCCATCTACAGTCTTCTACAGTGAATGAAAGCTGCATTGAATTCCTACCTACAAAAAAACAACCCTCACTCTTTAGTGACTACATAAAATAATTTTGTTTGGGCTCTTAGGGGCTCAAACTAGGGATCACAACTCCTCAAGGGATCACAAGGTTATAACCTGAGGGGTTGTGAGCTGACAGTCCTATAGGTAGTGGGGGCTGACAGCCCCAACTCTGCCAGGCACAGGGGTGACAGCCTGGGCCCAGGTTACATTAAAATTAATTTCCTCCACCCATTTTTAATTTATAAGTGAGGTTGAATTGAGAGACTTCATAATGGCAATCCTTACCCCAAAGCAAAGGTTTGAGAATCACTGGATAGGCAGTCCTTTTTATTGAATCCCTAGGTGGAACAATAGAAGGCTTCACTGTCAATTACTTTGCAATGTTTTATTATTTGAAGCATTTTAGGGTTAGCAAGCATATACTAGTTATTAATGCTATTGAATCCACCCTACTCAGAGACTGCTTTTTGAGGACTAAATTGCTAAGTCCTTTCCCTCTGATTAATTTTTCTCTCTGTAATATGGAACATGCTCTTCGGGAGGTCAATCAATCTGCAAAATCATTCACTTTTGTTTACAAATCTTTCTATCTGAAGACAATACGTAATCTTGGTACATGATTCATGTGTTAGTCAGTATCATAGGTCCCCTATTTAGTCTGACACTAACTCAGTTTAATACATTGCAATTATTTTTGTTCAATTTGGATTTATCTAATGAATATCACACTTCAGATTTTATACTGTGATGTATATTTCCTCTTAGTGAAGTTATTGTGTGTTTTGCAAGTAGCTGTTAAAATTTCAGTTGTGGCTTATTTTCAAATTTAAAACAGTCAATATTCTATTAATACATATCACAACCAATTTAGATTACTAAATGTTACATTAATAACTACAGGATGGGTAGTTATATCCCAACTGATGCCTTGAAAGTACTGCAGAAATTTAACTTAAAATGTATGCAAGCATATTTAAGAATACAGATTACATTTCACTACCTTAAATATTCTAAGTATATGGTTCCAAAAATGGGAGCAAACTGAGGTAAGATTTCCATCCAGTTACACATCATGTGGCCAATGTTCTCCTTCCTGACATGTAGTCAGTGCTTGCAAAGAGTCAGTCAAATTGACAGCCCTGAAGACTGATAGTAATCCATTCATCAACAGAACAAATACTGCACAGCCTGCAGCAACCCAAACTTCTCTAAAATGACTTCATCAGCATCCATCCATGTTCTAGCGTAATCACTTCAAGGGGAAAAGAATAATCCAGCAATAAAATATCTGGCTGCTGATGAGAAGGGAACTAGTTGGGATGACCGTTTCAGTGCAGTTTTAATTTAAAAAAATAACATGCTCACATTACTACATGCACCACCATATGGCATGCAGGCCACTTAAAAGCTTACCTGACCAGAATTTGAACTAGTGACCAAAAGATTAAATGTTCCATATCCCATTAGCAGGCATCTGTGGCATCTCCTTTCCTATTAGAGGATTTTTAACATAACTAACACATCATTTAGAGTTCTAAAACAGTGGCTCACGGACCTGACAAATCTAACATCATATTTATGACTGGATCATTTGTTAAGAGAATAGAAGAGCAACCTTCCTAATACCACGTAATCTGAACAGCAAGTTTACACTCACTACTGCCATTATTTTCTCTTTTGAAACAACAAATACTAGTGACTCCTGACACCAAGCTACTGGTCTGATTGATCTACTGAAATTGTAACCTAGGCAAAAGCTTCCCTCAATAAAATTTAAAAAAACCCCAAACAAAGACATACAACAAAAAAATGAAATGCACGCAAAAACAATGGGAAGAGATGTATTTTTAAGTATACCATTAATCAGTCAATTCAAATTTGTTCTCATTCAAAATTATTCAATTCAATGTTCATTTTAAAACTATTTGGATGAATATTGTTTTTTCAATTTCATACTACAGATATGTTTTTAATACTACTTTTCAAATATTCTGTGAGGGGCATGCTCTAAGTAGTAGTACAGGATATTTAGTTCAGCATTTTACATATTTAGTTGTTAAGACTTGATTTCCATGTCAATTTGGGGATATAAATGAGTATAGATTCTCTTACTTCCTACCGGCAATCATGCCCAATGTTTATCAAGTTTCTGCTGAAAAAAGCATCAAAGCTAGACTAGCTGGAGTGCTGCAAGTCAGAACTGAATCCCATTGGCAGAGGGATGTGGGAAAGCTTGATCAGTGTCTGGTCACACCATGCCTCTATCATAACAACTGTTATTAGAGCTCATTAAAAGGAATGAGTAATCTAGGTTCCTATACCACACCCATCATGAAGAGAGATTTTAAAACATCAAGCAAATACCTTGCTGTTTCAGCTAAACTGGGTAACAAACATAAGATTTCCCGGATAAAGAACCCATGTTGCAGATGGACTCAAGTACAGATATAAAAAAATTCAAAGCCTTGAAAATGTTTATCAGGGATGGAAGAAAGCTAGACATCCAATACATCTATGCATGTGTCTTTAAAAGGGTGTAATACTGACTTGTCAATAAGCTTGACTAAATTAACCTGGACATTTGGAAATTAAGATTCTCAGTCATATCTGTGTAAGCAGCAGTGAGAACATGTGTTACAGTCAACACTTAACTGGCCAAAACCAATCTATTGACTTAAGGTGGAAATGGACCAAACATTAATTTAGTCCACTGCTTTTTCCCAGACACAGTAATGCAAAGGAACCTTCTCAAAGTAGTAAAATGCTGAACACATTTCCCATAAAATGATGGAAATTGAAGACATGAAGTAACCATTTAAATGAAAAAAATTAAGCTATGGTTGAAGATATGACTGTCTCCCTGTCATTTTGAGTTTGATTAAAAATAAAATCAGTGTTTACTTACTGTTACTTTTATCCCCCACCTCCTTTCCTATTTTTAAAGAACATTCATCAAAGCAAGGCTCGAATCACAAACTGAAACTGAAAGTCACAGATTTGGAATTTTGTTTTTGGACTGATCACGCATTGAAGCTTTTGGACTAATGAAAAGTTAAATAGTTTGATTTATTAAAGATCACTAGCAATAAAGATTAGAATCTAGCAGAATATATTGCCAAGAAAAATCATGTTTGTAAGTATTTGAGTAAATGTATAAAGTAAGAAAAATGAAGTGAATTTAAATGAAGTGAAAAGATTTTTCAGTATGGATTTATTAGACTGTAGAGCAGTGGTCTCCAACCTTTTTATACCCAAGATCACTTTTGAAGTCTCAGAACAGGCAAAGATCTACCGCCCCGCCCCTTCCTTGAAGCCCCGCCCTCTCTATTCTCCTGTCTATCACTTGCTATCTCCAGCCCTTATACATGCTGTTAAACAGTTTATTTTTAAATTATGTAATATATAAAATTAAAAGCATGTTTATAGTTATGAAATAAATGGTCTGTTTTTAATTCATGCTATTTAAATGTCAAATGAAGCATTTACATTGATATTTTTTTTCCTCTGCTATTTTGTAAATCTAAAATCAAGTATTGATAATTATATATTTTTTCTTCCAATAAAGTCTCAGTGTGACACCTGTGACTGAACAGTATCTGCCAGTGTCTTGAAGTCTGGGCTGTAGTCTGAGATTGCTAGTCGTATACAGTCCATCAGATGGGCATCTGTGATCCTGCGCTCAGCCTGGGAAGCTTGCTCTAGCACAGCTGGAGCTAGTCGCAGCCTCCCTGGACTGAGCGCAGGGCAGCCGGGCTGGAGGGAAGAGAAGTGGCTGCCCGGCCAACTGGCCATGGCGCTCAGCCAGGGTGCACCAAGCTCCACCTGGGCAGGCGCAGAGGAGAAGCCGCCGATCAGCTGGAGTGCGGGGCAGCTTCTTTCAGCTGAAAGCCACAGTCAGCTGGCTGGGGTGTTTCAGCCCTCCCGACCTCCCAGCTCCCACCATTCCTCGCAGCTACTCACCTGTGTTGTTGCTCAGTGAGTAGCTGCTCCTCAAATGAGGAAATCCAATGTAAATGTACTGCACAGGCGCATAGTTCAGAGAGGGCTCAAGAGCTACTCTTAGAGTCCCTGAGATCTTATTAATTTCATCAGAAGAGCAACTTCAGTCTATCATCTTCCAAAGAGCAAATCTCAAACATGCTTATTTGCAGCAGATAGGAAAGCGTTCATCTCTACAAACCACTCATATATTTATGTTTTTAAATAAAGAGGTAAACTAATGATTTTCCTTTTGAATGAATAAAACCTATAAAATTATGTTTTATAGAATAATTTTCTATTCTCAGCTGTTAAAATGGCACAATGGATTTATTGTCAACATACAGAATATACACTGTTTACAGGTCAAATAGTGTTAAAGGTTTGTTTTAAGTATAATTCAAACAATTTTGAACATAATGTTTCACTAAATATATATATATATATATATATATATATATATATATATATATATATATATATATATATATATATATATGTATGTATGTATGTATGTATGTATGTATGTATGTATGTATATAAAAATAAAGTTAGGCCACATGTCAAGTTAAAGTAAAATTTCACAAGTGATATAAAATGCCTTCTAGGTGTGGGAAGAGATTCAAGAATTGCAAGTGAATATTCAAGGCATAAGTGCCTCAACACACCCAAGGTGTGTACATTATAGGTCTTGATTACCTCACACCTTTTCCTGCATCATTTGTCTGACTCACATGCAGCATCCAGCCTCTGAATGGCTAATGAGGATTCTGGTTAGTATGTTTCACAAGTTTGCAAAGGCAGTAAGGAACTGCAAGAGAAAAACCTATACAAACAAATCTCTGTAACCTGCAATTTCACAGGGCAAGTGCACATATCTTCACCTATTTCGGAAAGGAAATGTGTAAATTCTTTCCTGTTCTATAATGTGATATTCCAAGCCCTTCCCCGTCCTACCTCAGGCAAAGTTTAGAAACAAATCACTCAGTTTGGAACATTTTAATGAAGTGCCAATGCTAACTTTTTATTATTGCTTTCCACAGCTAAAGTAGTCCAATCATAGCACTTGACAGTTCAAACCAACTAGCATTCTTCTTCCTATTACATACTCCTCTACTAAAGAAAATCTTTCAGAAGGGCTTTGAAAAAAAATATAACTCATACTAACCCAGCCTAATTTTTCCTGATTTGAAAAATACTTGACGGTAAAAATAAAACTGAAAAAACTGTTTAATGCATCAAAGGATGGTCTGGAAAGCTTGTTTATCCTGTATATGATTCTGTGGGTAGAGGACTGAGGGCTCCAAAGCTTCTGCCAACATCTTTCACCAATATTTGTTAAAACAAATAATTAATATTAGTTTCCAAGTTTTGTTATTCCTCCTTTTTGAAATAGATTCAAAAAGTCTTGGAAATAAGAACTACTTCCTCTATTCTTATTTGGCTACTGATTTCACTCCCCCACTCTCCAACACAAACACACACATACACACATTTATACAGCACAAATAGATTGCCAACACTGATGAATATTGTTAGTAAGCTAGTCAAAGTTTTGTTAAGTGCGCCTTCTGCTATGCAGCTACAAGGCACAGCCAAACCATCTGTAAGTCCTTCATAAAAATATATATATTTTTAAAACTTATTGATAAAACAGTAGATTAAAGAGAATTTAGAATGACTGATAACCCAGCAGACATTTTTCAAAATTATTACAACTTTATAACTAAAGTACAAGTAGTTCTCAGAAATCAAGAGAAAAAGCAATAGGTTCAAAGTACAGTATAGAAGACTTAATTTCAATCTCAAGAAAAAAACTTCCTAACTGTAAGAACAATAGGACAATGGAACAGACTGCTCATAGAAGCTTCTTCACTGGGGGTCTTCAAAAGGAGGCGATAGCCATCTGTTTTGGATGGTTTAGACGAAGTGTCAGCAACCTATGGCTCATTAGGAGTTAAATATGGCTGGCAGTTCAAGCTCAGCCCCCTCTTGCTCTTCCCTTCCCCAATGGGGAGCCTGTGCTGGCACTTCAACCTCAGGCTTCCTGCAAAACTGGAGCCAGCACTGGCTTCCTGATGGGGGAGAGGTGGCGTGAGGTGGAGAAATCCCCAAGCCTTGCTGTGGGACCAGGGAAGCGGCACTGCTACTCCCTTCCCTCAGCTGGGAGAACAGTAGCACAGAGACACGCTGCCTTGAGGCTTTCCCCTTTGCTCCCATTGGACAGAATCAGGCCAAAAGGAGCAGTAGGACGTCATGCCTTGGACAGGGAGCCTGAGAACAACATGGGGCACAAAAGCAAGTAAGTGCCATCAACCCCCTGCCCACTTCCTGTGCCAAGACCCCACAACATCAGCCTGCTCCTGGCCCCTCTCACTGGCCAGACATCCTATGTCCAGCCTACCCCCTCACCCTACCTCCCACCCAGATCTTGTACTGTCACCCCTTACTGAACCCCATCTCCTACATCCCCATCCCTATCCCACTCACTGGCAGCTCTGTCTTGCACACTGGACCCCTCATTTTTGGCTCCACACCAGAGTGTAGGGGGGCCCTCAAAATCCACTAACCCTGGAAACCCAGAAGAGTTAATCCGGCACAAGGCCTTGAATCTCATTCCTCCTTGCTCCTCCCCTCACACCATGGGGCTGTAGGACCAGGGGAGTGAGGTGTCTCAGTTGGAGGCCACATCAGTGACAGTTGGGGGGTGTCTGGAGGGTTTTTTTTTCTGTTCACTTCTCACTTGTGTGGTCCCTGACAAATTTTCCCATGGGTCTGTCTCCCTTGACCCAATAAAGGTTCCCCACTCCTACTATAAATAAAGACAATGTTGAAACCTTTTGTGTTGGACATAATATTTTACTTTATTTAAAATGAATGTTGATGAACTAACTTGAGAAAGTAAAAGTGCCCAGTCCCCATCTGGCCACAGCCTCCTGTCCCTGACCCCAGGAAGAGGGCTGATAGGGGCAGCCACCCTTCTGCTGCAACAGGGAAAGGAGGGGAAGTCACAAACCAGCTGTGGTGATCCTGGCCCAAACCCTTGTCCAGCTATTGCTGCCTGGGTGCAGCAGCACAACCCTGGCTAGGGTGCAGTAGCACAACCCTGGCTAGGTAAGGTAATCCAGCCCCACCCCCATACTCTACTTCCCAACCCCAGTGCCCTGCCTTGTCTCCAGCACCTCCTACATACCTTAGCTTCCTTCCCAGAGCCCTTCATACACGCTAACTTTGACTTCCTGCATCCCCACATCCACAAACTGCACCCTCAGCAGCAGCAGAAGTCCCATTAAATAAAATCTGTGAGTATGTTTCATTTATTCTAAAATTAATCATTATGTCAAGTAATAATATTAAGTTGTATATTTTCAGTCATGTACATGGGCATTCTTAAACAGGCTCTCTGTTGACCACTTGCTCCAAATTTTGATGTAGTTTGGCTCTTTGGTTTGAAAAAGTTGCTGAACCCTGGTTTAGAACAAAGGTTTTCAAAGTTCATTGCAGCATGATCCCCTTCTGACAACAAAATTATTGCATGACCCCAGAACACGGGACTGAAGCCTGAGCCCACCAAAGCCCCACGACTCCAGACAAGATGGGGCAAAGCCAAAACTTGAGGCCCAAAGGCTTCAGACTCAGGCAGGGGGCCTGTAACCTAAGCTCCTCCATTCAGGACTGTAACCAAAGCATAAATCTGCTACTCAGGTCTAAAGCCCTTGGGCTTCAGCCCTAGCAAGTTAAACAACGGGGCCCCGGTGACCCCATTAAAACAGGGATGTGACCCACTTCAGAGCCCTGATCCACAGTTTGAGAATGACTGTTTTAGAGATAAATCCTGCATCTTGGCGTGGGCTAGCCTAGATGGCTCGTGACACCTTCTAACCCCCAGATTCTAAGTAATTGCTTAAAATAGATAATAGTTAAATGTTATTTTATGGAAAAAGCACAAGTTTTCTAAACTACATTCTCATTTTTCAATTAATTTTTCTAAGTATGCATAGTGATTTACAAAGCTGACAAATCAAACAACATCTAAATGAACTAAGTTTTCATGTAGCTAAAGTAACAGGTTTCTTACTAGAACCTTGATGCTTGAGAATCAACCATTTTTTAAATTATTTATATGAAAACTCATTTATTAAAACCTCTGTACACAAGAACGAAAGTGTATGTGCAGCAAGTTTACATACAGAATGATGTTACAAAAGGTAGAAGTGGGGCTTAAAATTGACCCACAATTAATTTATAAAAAATATCCGAAATGGTGAGGATAATGCTGGTAATCCCTGATTATTCCCATCTGATTGCCAGGATTTTTAATATGGAACAATTTAAAATATTGGAATTAAAAAAAACTGTAATATATTAAACTTATCTACAGGATAGCTAGCAAATTGTAGAAAGAGCAGACTAATATACAAAGGACAGATAAAAACCACCATTCCACCTGAAACTCACCATCAATGATAGTATAAATTTTAACCAAAATATTAAATAGCAATCTCATTTTTTAAAGAGTTTCATGTATCACAGAGTGTAAAATACACTGAACAAATAAATCAGTAGTTCTTTCACCCCTTAGTGGAAGGTTTTGATTTAGCCAAGTTCTTATGTATTGAATGGTCAGCATTGATCTTGGTCAAATGGAAGCCCCACATGAACTTAAAAACAAATAAAAAAACCTCTAGGGAAGAACGCAGAAGAACAATATTTGTCCACTTTTGACTACTAAAGTTTCACACAAAAGGAAACATGAGATTATCCAATTTAGTGGATAGCTTCTTTTGGGGGGGGGGGGGGGCACCATAACATTTCAAAGGAAGACCAGTTAATCTGAAGCCTTTTTGTTTTTTTGCTGGTTTCTTGGGGAATTCTTTAATACACTCCGTATTCGAAGATATACACCAGTTGATTCTGCCATGTTTTCAAACTCAAATGGTGTTATTCCTGCTGCAAACTTGCTCATATCTGGAACAGGATTTGAAATTTTTGTAGATGATTCAGCACTGGTGAGCACATGAGTAATATCTTCATTTCCTCCATTGTTAACATCACATTTTGAGCCTGTAATACTGTTCTCCAGCATGCCTTCAGAATCCACATGATCAGTGCCATCTTCCTTTAGATCAAGCAACACATCCCCTGAATTAGTGCCACTTTTAGAATGCTCAGTTCTGGATAACTGCACGCTAGTTTCTGAAACCCCAATTTTCATTCCAGCCAGCTTCTCAGATGTTCTTCTTTCTGGAATAACGTCCGGTTCAGTTCTAGATGGTGATGATGTAACCGAGTTTCCAGTTAAAGGTGTATCAGCAGGTATATCAGAGTCACTGTTTGTACTGTCTGCTTGCTCAAGTGCAGCCCAAATCAATCGCTGCTGCTCCTCAAGCTCTTCTAAGGTTAAAGTATCTTCATCCATGGCTGAATCCCCCACTCTTGGCTGAGCAGAATCACTGGAAGGAGTTGATGCAGGAGTACTCCTGCGAAGAGAGGCAGTTGGTGCTGGAGGCTGAGGGGATGCAAAGTTTGGTGGAGTACATGGAGGAGTTCCTCGAGGCAATGGGGGTGGAGTTGCAATTAATGGAGATCCAGGTGGAAGCGGAGGTTGGAACTGAAAACTGTCACAGGCTAGAGAGCTATGAGGCATTTCCAAATCTAAAATTAGAAGATTAAATAAATCTCTATTAGTAGCACTGAGATTTAATTCCTTCTTGACCCTACTTTTAATCAGATTTCAAATCTAAAAAAATGCATTCTTTGCTTAAAGACATTAAATTATTTTTCTCAGCCTTTTGAACCCAAGCATTAGCAGATATGGCTATATTTCTATCAGCCGAAAAGCCTGTGTCAAATTTTGGCAAGTCCCATTATCCTTGGAACTTGCCATACTGAATCTGCCATTTTGTATTCCAGAGGGAACCTTGGTGGCTGCTTTAAAAGCTGTAATTTTAAATGCTCTTGAGTATGGATAATACTGAAAGACATTTGAAGCCAAACTTAAAAGATTTTAGATTCAAGGTGTGTGGAAATTCCCTCCACAGTATGAGGGAATCCAGAACTGCAACTGGAAGAACTGTTACAGATCATTCTCAAATTTGATTTCTTAAAATATTTTAAATAAGGCAAGTTTTCTGGTCCTTTTAAAGCTTTTCTTATTCTAATTGCTCCTAACCCCCGCCCCCTCATATCCAATACTCACAGGTTGTCAGAATGCAGAAATTTAAAATAAACAATTGAATTTAGCTCCTTCCTCTGTTTTGTCTATTATATTTTATTTTTGCTTCTTTTAAAACTGTTAATTCTTCAGAGCAGGAAATTCTTTGGGGCTTATTCAGAGTCAAAACTATTGGTGCTATATACACAGAATTCTTATTTTTACACGTTATCCCTTCAATTGTATTATTTCAGTACATGTAAAATCATATATAAATATCAAATTAGAGCATTCCCTGAATGGTAAACCTAACTGATTAAGTCCTCCTTCTAATTCCAGAGAGAATTAGGAAAACAAATTGTTTAATTGATTACAGACGCTCCCCGAATTACGACCATCTGCACTTACGACCATCTGCACTTACAACCAAAGAGGCGTAAATGCGGATCTAAGTTACGAACAGCGATCTGTGCTTACGAACAGCGCAGTCGCCATGTAACTCTATGGGATCAGAGTTATGAACACTTCGAGTTACGGACCAACACTTGGTCCGTAACTTGTTCGTAACTTGTTCGTAACTCGGGGAGCGGCTGTATTCAGATTTTGCCTTCAAGCTTCCTTATATTGAATATTAATATACAAACACTAAAACATGTTAGCTCAGAGTATATTTTTAATCCTGTTTCTATTATAGGAATTTTCTAAAAGCCTCTAACTAATGTATTTATTATCACAGCATCCCTCTGAGGACAGATTATTATAATAATCTTTTTAGAGATGGGTAACTGAGGTATGAAGAATAAAAGTGAGTTGACCAAGATCACACAGAAAAATCTATGGCAGAAGAAAGACTGATCCGACATCTCCCAACCCCTAGGCTGAGTGCCCAAATCACTGGATCACCTCTGCCTTTTAAGGGTGAAAGGCAATTACATTTCTATGCCAACTTGATTGTTGGTTTCTCCTGAAAATACCAACAAGGGCATCTGCTGTTACGAGAATACTTGTCCAACTCATGTTTCTTTGGATTATTAAGTGACCCAAATAAAAATTGGGAGTAACAGCCTACAGATTCACCTTCCTTTGGGCTGAGCTATACCTCTCACTCTGTTGCAATGAGTGTAAAATACTGACAAAGAATGTTTGAAAATTATAGAAGGCCCCACAGTTGTCCAAAATACTCAAAAAATATGGTTAGTTTTCTATGTTAGCAGAACAGTTATAATATCTTGCCATACAATTAGATAATGTGTTAGTAATTCAGTTACTAACTCAATTAATTGAAATACTGATAATCATGGTAGCATTGAAGTTCTTACACGAAATTACAGGAAATGAAGTTCACATTTCACTACAGAGTAAAAATAAAGTTATTACAAAACTATAGTATTAAAATTGAAAAAAAATTATACCAGAATCCATGTCCATATCAGTTATTGATACAGCAGAATTGTCTCCTTTTAGCTTCTTTGAATTGTGAGAACTTGACTCATATGCAGACCTTTTATTGATAGATTTTGGACTTGGCTGAAGAAAAGTTAGCCAGGAAAACAGAATATGAATTAGTATTATTAAGGTACTCTTGTGTGATATAAAATGGCAATATTTTCTCTACTAAAATCCTCAATTTGATAGGGTTCGTTTTATAAGCAAAACAATGAGGTGTCAGATAAACGTGAAAGGTTTAACATTCTTGAATGAAAAAACAGCAAACTTGTTTGGTTTTCAGTAGTGAATGAGAAAGGGGTTTTGTCTGCCTCCATATCAGATCCTTAAGAACATTCCCTTTCTCTGTGCTTACACACCAGGTTTCAGGAAGCCACCATACCACATGAACGAGACATTCCCTTTGTAGCCATCGCATAGGAACCATTCTTTATCTGTAGAACAACTTAATGCTTCATTCTCTAGCCCCATAAAAAGTCTTGTCTATTAAAATGTCCCTACAGGTCAGAAAAGAGGAGACAATCTTGAAATTCAATTACTGTTTGTTGCGTGAAGCAAGAAACAACACTAGGTTGGAGCTAAACATTTAGATTAAGGTTGCAGAGAAAGTTATGTAACAAGGTAGCCACATATATTCTGTAAACATAGTATTTAGCTCTTCAACCAAGAAACATCTGAAAGCATGCCTATGATAGTCAACTACAAGATGGACTATTAGACAAGAATGCAATTCAGATATAGTCTGCATAAAATTTAAACAATATCCAAATTGAATTAGCTAACTGTTCCTACAAACCTTAAATTTGTCTTTTAGCATTGGGCTTAGTAGATAAGATAAAAATAAAGAGTCCAAGTTGTTTTACAAGATGGTGGTTTTTTGGCCATGAAACAGGTGGCCAAATAGACTTAAACGAATATAGACAAGAATGCCCGTTTATTCATAGGGCTAACCTCTATTCTCGTAAACTGTTTTTGGCTATAGTACTGAAGAAACCTCAGGACTTCACACTAATACCTAACACCTATTAGCCACCTCTGGCCAAAGCTGGAGGTATAAGCAAGAGACCACTGACAACTGGTAAAACCAATAGAGAATTACAAAAGATTCTTCCAATTTTTCATATGTAAATGTAACAAATATATTCACCGCCTGAAAATTAGAAAGGTAGCTAGCAAAAACATCCTTCTGATGAGATGGCTGCATGGGTATGGAACCAAATATCCTCCATTCCTACAGGAAAACAAATAAAAATCAGCAATAAAGCTAGACATTCAGTAAGATGTGGTTAATAAATGCACATGCAATTAAAACGTACAAGATATGGACTGAGATTAATCCAGAAATTTGTCTAATTAGGAATCCTAAATATGAATTTTTGGCAAGAAGAGGTGCTCCATTCCAACTTGAAAATATAAATGACTGCTTCACAGAGCTGTTTTGGGTAAGAAACCACAGAACCACTTTAATGAGATTTTTTTGAGCCATTATTGCAAATCTCTTATTCCAAGTTTATAGTGTCACTGTTAAAATTTCTTCTCATGAGGAAAAGTGAACATAAAGAGCTATATTTTGAATAAAGGCTTTCTAATTACTAGTAATAATTATGTTAAAACTATGAAAATACACTTGAAATAAAGAAAACGGAGGAAAAGCTACCTAAAGAGGCCATTAACCACCAGACAGAAAACAGTATAAGGATTAGAAAATTATTTAAGGCACCTTTCAATATCAAGGCTCAACAGGTGCCTATTTAACTGGTTTCTTGATCTGCCTCATTTTGTCTGTTGGAAGATGCATTACTGAACTTGTGTGTCTCAGCTCCTAAAAGATATTCTTTTGATGTAGTTTTTGTTTATCAAAGATTATATGGTAGAGCATTGCTATAGTAACAGTCACATTTCATGAATACTTTTTAGACATAGAAACTTCAGATTCATAGAAGTAATGTGCATTCAGCTTTGTTTGAATAATATTGGCATTTAAATGAAAATCTGAATATCAGCATAGGTGCACTATTATATAGAAATAAAGCAACATTATACATTAGTAGCAGTCTCCTGGAGATTTACTAGCATCCACAAAAATACAGACAGACTATTGCACAGGCAGGCTTCATCTGAGATCTTAATTAACTGTTACATACTAAAAAACTCACAAATAATGGATAATTGAATGCAAACTTATTGGCAGATCACCATCATGGTTTAAATAATCCACAAATAGGTAATACTGTTTTGTTTATAATACCACACCAATTGGGTGTGTTGCATATACACTTACATCTGAGATCCCACTTGGAGTAGACATATTAAAGCCTGGATAGTTTATTAACTTAGAGACATCATAAGTGACACATTTGTTTTGTTGATATGATCTTTCATCCTCTGTTTCACCACCAATAGCATCTATAACAGAGTATCATAAATGTTAAAATTGCTATTCAGGAAGAATGCTACAGAAAAAGTTGCAGCAGAAAGATGACACATTGCAAAGCTGAAATGCAATTTAGAGAAAAGTTTTACAGACAATGTAGCACAAATACAGTGGCAAATTCTCTCATTAGATATATACTGTTTCCACTGAAGTGCCAACTAAAGCAAGAGCAGCATTCTTATGCTATTACTGGTATCCTCACAGTATTTGGCTCGATAATATTAAATCTGTTGTTTGAGCCTCTATTCTGTGTCACCAATTTGTGTTTGCTCCTCTCAGGAACTTAAGACAGAACTGAAAGTCATTGCTATTTTTTGGGGGAGCTGTGAGAATTAGTCTTCATTACCTCAAGGAATTGGTACACCTAGGGCAGTTGAAGGAAGAAGAGTGGCACACTAGAGAGGGGGGTAGGGAACCAGCTTTGCTTATCCTAATTCCTTTGACCCTGGTAATGCTCCAATACAGTTTTCTTTGGGATAGCTACTTAATAGTGAGATATTTAAGGAGACTAAAATCTATAGTGGGGTGGCTATGTGGAAAAAAGTTTCTGCATTACAAGAAAATGTAACGAGGAAAGAGGAAAAGGGAGAGAATATTATTTTTAGAATATCAATACAGAAATAACAGCCTTACTGTTGCTAGCCACTGATTTAAAATATGAACTACACGGGATAGCAATTTATAAATGGATGTGTTTAATGAACCATTAATCAAGGTCTTCAGTTTGAAATGGGATGATAGGATACAACAATATAAGTAATCAGACTTATCAGGTTAATTTAAGTTTTATAATAAATTCTAAAATGTATACAAAACCTGTGTAAGGAGAGAGGATAGGAGAAATGTCTGCTAATCATAGGCTTTACTGATGCAATCTGGACCAACTGTCTTTTGTGAATGAACAGGAAGAACAAGTGATAAAAAGTAATGTTTCTCTAAAAGGAAAAAAGATGATTTTTTCCCATCATCTACTTCTCAAACAGGTGATATATTCGTCATAATAAATCAGGAGCTTATCCTATATTAGTGGTTGCCAACTTGTGGTCTGTGGACCGCGGTAGTCTGTGACGGTACTGCAGGAGATCCTTGGAAAGTTTCAAAATAAGGATCAGATCCATTCTTTTTCTTTTTTACTTGTTTCCCTCTTTTCCCTTTCTTTTTTCTCTTTTTTCCTCCCCTCCCTCTTTTTCCTCTCTTTTTTCTTGTTTTTCTTTTCTCTCACAGAAGTGGGGGGTGGGGGATGTCAATTAAATTTTAATAAATTGAAAAGGGATCCATATGCTCGAAAAGGTTGGGAACCACTATCCTATATCGTTACTACTTAAGTATACAGATAGGAAATAATCAGTATTACAAATAACAAAATTGGCAAACTATTCAGTAATAAAATGTTTTTTGTTTTGCCTGTTTTTTTACAAGAGAAGAGAACTTGGGTAAGTCAGGGAAGTTTATATAGAAATAAAAAGGAGTATAAAAGGGTAATAACAGAATTAATTACTGAACTTAGGAATACCACTGTCTCTTTCAAAAGCAACTAATCAGACTGCAAGCTAATAAAAGAAGTGTGATCAAACAAACACGTCTGACAGCAAGCCTAATATAAAACAAATAGCTTTATGTGAACTCCATGAATTAGTATCAGTGGTTTAAGAGATAGTGAGATCAAATGGACAAAATCCTTCTAACCGTGTGATTAAGTCATTTCAGAAAGAGCAGAGCAGTTTCACTATCATAGCAAGAAAACATGAAAGTTTCTTGTAGCAAAATCACTGTGTGTACGTGCGTTCTAATGAGCAGGATCACAGCTATAATACTAATTTGATAGTTTAGCACTGGAACTATTCTACTGGGAACCAAAACACTCAAAAGACATAAAGGTGGCCTGAAGCCTTAACATAGCAAAGATTAATTTTAAATTCACCCAGATCATAAGTTAACACAGTTGAAGATCCTTTTAAGATGTATGATTACATTTATGGAGAAATATATTAATGCAAGGCAATCAAATGAAGAGATTTATTCCAAAAATCTGATGCAAATCAGATTTGTGAAAGTAAAAATGAAGTTAAGAGTTACTAACTATATTTGTTTAATATAAAACATTACTTTACTCAACTTTAATGATCTCTTACGGGCTACTTTTTTAAAGGGGACAAATTGATGATTAAACTTCAGATTCTGCAGAAAATTGCAGAAATTTTAAACTATCATTTTCAGTGCCATCTGAACACCACCAGGAAATTATAAAGCAATATCCTTATTTACAGGAAAACTTAATTATCCAAACATCTTGAAAAAACATATATACAGCCTCCAAAATTGTGCTAAGTATTTAGATAATTGAATGAATAAATGAAATTTTAAAATGTTTGTATTATAGAAACATAAAAAAAATCGGGATAACCAGAGTTCAGACCATAATTTACCATTATTTCAAATTACAACATGTATCCAGATTGGCTGCTGTTACATAATTAGAGAGATGAAATAGAGAATATAAAATGGACTGCTCACAACAGATGTGAAAAAATATGTTATTGAGGGCTAGTGCTATTATCCCAATTTCTATAGCTCAAGAAAAATAAAAAAAAATCCATTAGTTTGCAGTATGTCCTAAAACTGAAGTTTTTGCACATCAATAAATGGTCACACGTCCAATCTTAGGCACACCAAGATTAAATCCTGTGTCAGAGCCCAAGACCATTCAGAAATACTGACATATAACCAAATCTCCTTTTAAATTGGGGCAGTATAGTGGGGAGGATAAAGTCACGCGCCTCTGCTGACTATTGTATGAATTTTTTTTCCCCCAATCTAACATATGTAAAATGCCAGGATGTCCAGATATGGACATCTCTCTCAGAAGGATGGAAAAAACAGAATAATCTAAAAGTAATTCTACTGCCATCTTGCTCATTGATTAGTGGCAATTATGATCCACAGTCAATGTGAAGCAACAGGCAAACATGTATGTACAGAATTTAGTAGTTTCATTCTTCTTTTAATTAGGAAGAGAATGTATTACTACCTCTATTAGCTTTCCTAGCTGTATACGACTTACCTTTTCCATCATAAAGTGCAAGTCCTGAATCCTCCAGTTCAGCCTCTTTGAGCCAACCTGGAGGGTAACCCAGCTGGCGCATGCGATATATAAATGGAGGAAGACTCTTATCTGTTACACCAAGTGCATCTTGAAGTTCTTCACTAGGTAGTACACAGGAATAACAAAACTCAAAAATCATCTTTAATATTTTAAGACGACTTTTAGTTTATTATTTAAGATTAAGTTACTCAGTTATTAAAGTATCTAGCTATAAAAGCAAGATAGTCATCTTTAAGAGAAAAAATCAGGTTGTTTCATTTGTATATCTTGTACAGTTAATCCCTTGGAATATCCATTTGATTTATTATATTAGATGCAGAATTAAATTAAAGATTAAAGCGTTAAATGACCAATCAGAAAATTAGAAAGCTAAAGTTCACAATCTTACATTAACTTGCCTATACAATGCAAATAAATGGATGTATGTCTAAATCTAGATTCTCAGAAAGTTGCCTCTTTTGAGAGCCACAATTCATTTCTGGGTTTGTGCAATGAAATTTATAACCTTTAAGATAATCTGTGTAAGAAAAATTATCCTTCCTGTAAAACTAGATTAAATGGAAGTGTTGTCTTCTTGTTAAATGGTGTAATGATATTTCAGATGGAAAAAAGATTTTTTTAAATGAAAAAAAAGTTTAATATTTGCAGAATCCAGCATGAATCGGTAATAATCCTAAAAATGATCACAAGAGCCACAGAAATGTGTTGTTTCCGTCATTAAAAGACTAACCTGAGGACTCAGTACATATAATTACCGGATTACCTAGATCAGGGAAACACTGGACAGGGTAGGATAATGAGGAAAGTTTCAGCATGAAAAGGAAAAACTTGAGGAATTTATCAACACATCAAAACATTTACAAACGGGATCTACAACTAAGGATACACTTACCAAGAGAATTAGAATATAGTATGTGACAACTTTGGTACACTACAAATGGCAGAAAAGCTATTTGATGTGTGAAATATAGCAATCCATTCAATGGAGACTGGGGTGAAAATACCTTATTATTCCTGGTTTAAACTTTCCAAACCTCTCTTCTACTTCCTCTGCATGATAACGCTGCTGAAAGTTCTGGTTACTTGCTTCACCACAGGCTTCCATGAACTCTCTTCTTCTCTCACTTATAAGGGTAGCATTCCGTGGCTTAAAGATAATACAGTTGGGAGATTCACCATGATGCAACTTGAAATTCAAGCCCACAATTCACTCAACCCACACCAAAATATTAAAAGCTGTCTGAAAGTTAGTCAACAAGAGCATAGAAGATATTATATATCACAACATCAAGGCCAGCTCATTGTTCCACTGAATGGAAGTTATAATAAAAAGTAAAACCAAGTGAACTTTAGAAAACTGCCAGCTTCAGAAGGAAAGCTACAAACATGTAAGGAGCGGGGCTGTCAAGCTATTAAAAAATATAAATTGCGATTAATCACATGTGTCTCCTCTTTGAAATACCGCAGCAGCGCTGCATGGAGCCCAGGATCGGCTACAGTCCCCAGCTAACCCCAGGCTCCATGCAGTGCTACCTCTTTGATGCACCGTGGTCACGCATCAAAGGGGCAGTGCAACACAAAGCCCAACATGAGCAGGAGTGCCCAGCTGATCCAGGGCTTCACATTGCCCTGCCCCTTGGAAATGCTGCCCGGGGGCCTTAAAGGGGCAGCACATTAGGAGCCTGGGATCAACTGGGCACTCCAGCTGATCCCTGGTAGGGAAATTAAAGACTAGTCAACCCTACCCCCCTTTTGCTGCCTGTATTAGATAGTGGCAGCACCAAGAAGCATTTCTCCAGAACCTGGCGAGTCCCCAGCTGCCCCTGGGCTCCATGGCAGCTGCTCCTTTAAAACGCCACTTCTGGCATTTCAAAGGGGCAGCTGCTGTGTAGCCTGGGGTCAGCTGGGTGCTCCCAGCTTATCCTTGGCTCCCCACAGCAGAGGAACGCAGGGTCAGCTGGGGACTCCCCAACAATTTCTAGGGAAATGCTGCGCAGAGCCTGGGATCAGCTCGGGACTCCCCCTTTAAAATGCCACCTCCGCAGGCAATTCAAACGGGCCGCCCTGGAGCCCGGGGTCAGTTAGGGACTGATCACGCAGCATTTCCCCAGAACCCATGGTCAGCTCCCCAGCTGATCCCAGGTTCTAAGGAAATGACATATGGAGCCAGGGATCAGCTGGGGAACCCTCAGCTGACCCCGGGCTCCGCTTTGCACTGCCCCTTTGAAGTGCTGCAGCAGCACTTCAAAGGGGCAGCGCAGCACTAATGCTTGAGATTAACATGTTTAAAAAATTGAATGTGTTAATCCTGGACTGCATTAATTGCAGGCGTTAATGCATGTCAATTGACAGCCCTAGTAAGGAGACTTTTCTTTAAAAAAGAGGGCTCACACCATTATGCCATGACAGGCTCATTTGAAATCTGATTTATATCTCTTAAGTTACAATTCTGACAGATATACATACAGTTATTCACCTTTAATAAAAAATGACCAATGTGATTTTTCTGAGTCTACAAACTTTGTTGCACTGAAATATTTTTTGGGTAACTCAGAGGCAATCTTTTGGATAGCGAGGAAAAGTTTACCTTTGGACAATCTTTCATTTGATGGTCTTCAGAACCACAATTGAAACAATGAGGTTTTGGCCTGCTTAAGGAAAGCATTAAATAAATTTACATTGTAAGCTTCTCTTTAAAAAATGTACTTTTGAAGTGCATACTTATTTTTCATTATTCTATTGCATGCAAAGATTTACATTAACTTGAAATCTAGTCAGTTTTAAGAAATATATAACTTGTGTACTACTCCTAAACAGGCATCTTCCTCCAATTTTTTATAATACACCTCCTCCCCTATTTTCCTATTTAAAAATATTTCTGATGGCGTCAGGTGAAATATGTGAAACTAATTACAAAGAAAGCCATATAAAGTACTGTCAAATGCAAAAAATTAGAGACAAAAAAAGTTGAAATATCTTCAGATAAATTGGATTAGGTCCCTTTTTAGAAGACACTCACTATTATAGAACTGTTTCCTTTGACTGAAGTACTTTTTACTGAAAATTATATACTTATTTGTGTCAAGTTAATAGTGTGCTAGTTACTTTGCAAATAGCTAGCAAGGTAAAATCATGTTTCTGCCCCATGGACCTTACAATCTAGACAACCAGGGTTTAGGGGGCTATCAATCCTACAATGGAAGTACTGTGGGTGTTCCGGCCTCATATAAACTCATGGTTGGTTGAGGGAGGTGAAGAGGAAGGACAAGATCTCCTGGGACTAGAGAATCTGCTGCAGGGATGGGAGCAGAAAAGGAAGCAGGACCTGGAAAAAATGGAGGGGCTGTGGTGGCACGTGGGATCAAGCAGGGCAGGAAGACCTGGAGGGGATGTAATGGACCCAGTAGGTATCCTACAATAATCCTTCCCACCTGAGCACCAGCTCCCCACATATTAGGCCTTGTTACCGCTCCTCTACTTTCCCATCTGTAAAGAGCTTCCACCATTCCTGCAGACAACACAAAGGCTGGGGCAAAATATGGAAGCCTAGCATAGAAGCATTATAAAAGCAATGTATTTGAAGGATTTAGTTAAAAGGACACTTCAACTCAGATAAGTCAAACAATTTTTTTCAGATGCTATTATTACCATGCTGGATTATTATAAGAGAACATTTTAGAAGTCTCAATTCCTTGCTGATATGTTCAATTCACTGAATTTCTCTCATGTAGGAAAATAAAATTTGAAACCAGGTTTTAATTTTGCTTGTCACAGATTCACTTTCAGGTCCTTAGCACTTCAGTGTTTAGGTTAGAAATGCTGCAAGAAAATACTTACTTGTCTAAAAACCAATAGTTTTATGATTTTTTTAAAAAATCCAGTAAGTGTTTCTACTGACAACCTGATTTTTAAAAGACTGGTTTTCACAAGACATCATATTTGGACCAAATTAAACTTTACTGTCCCTTTAAATTTCCTGTGCAAACCCTTAGTTTCCTGTGCATACTCAGTCACTTTTACCAATAGAGTAAGGGAAAGTAAATAAAATGGACAACCTAGGGTTTATTTAAAAGCTTTCATTTTTATGACAGACTTAAGGAGAAGGGAGGAGACATTTGTTTTTTCAGAAGTTAGAATTCAAACAGATTTGATGCAAATTGTTCCCTCAGACTACTTTATCCATCATCTGGAAGTATTTATAGTGAATCGTGGTTGCAAATCTGCTTTTCTTTCAAAACCTAATATTTCCCTTGAATATGCAGTAGATTATAGAAAAGTTTAGCTTGGGAGGTAAGATCAGTTATTTCAGATGCTGGAAAAAACAAGGACGAGGGTCTCCTGGAATTTCAAAATGACCACTCTGCTGTCATTCTACTTTTCCTCACAATGGCTACACAAACTGCTCTACAATCATTTTTTATTAAATGCAGAGATGACAAAGCAATTTATTTAAAAAATACTTGGAACAAAAAGAACAAAGCATAAAACCAGTTAGTTCAGAACCAGTTGTTTCTCGCACAGTTGATTGTCTCTCTTTTCAGTATTCTCTAACAAAACAAAAAATATCCCCCAAAATTATTTCTAGTGCAAAATTTGATATTGTTAACTTAATTTAGGAACATAAAAAGTGATCTACTCACAAATACATCTCACCCTTTAATAGACACAATGCACATTTTAATATATTTAATCTGAAAAACTTCATAGTTAAGATAAATACAAACCTTTTTGCCTTTACTTGTATTTCTTGCCCATCCATAGAAACAATTTGGCTGAAAACTTGCTGGTATCTTAGATTTCAATAAGGAACTGTTACTATACAAAGTAGAATTTTAATCTTGTTTTAATTGATAGTTACGATACTTTAGAGAGAAAAATGTCATGAATTAAACTACAAGTGCATTCTCACTAATAAGTTACAAATCACAATTCCAATTGCACTCCATTATAAACTTAACAACTGAAATATTTAGTTACATTGTAACCTGTCAAAACAAACAGAAGGTTCACCAGGTAACCCTAAAGGGAGTCTTCTTTTGGTCTAGCTACTAGAAACTAAATTAAGGGAGATGTCACCTTTAATGAGAATGTCAAAGTTAGAATCATAGAGCTGGAAGAGACCTGAGGAGGTCATCAAGTCCAGCCCCCTGCCCACAGCATTTCTTCCTGCCCCCTGCAATGTCTTTCTCCTTTCTCTTACCATCAGCCATACCAAATCATACTTTTTCCATGTGAGGACATTCTTGGAAGCCACTAAACTATTTACACTGACCAGAACCCTAATTCTCTAAAGTACTAACTAAACAGTAGAGAAGCTGTGCTAATTTCAATTTCCTGATAGTTTATGAGAAAGCAGATGACAGTAAGAACAAATTATAGCATGATGTGCATGTAAAGGCAGATACAATAAATTAAGATTGGGTAGCTAAACAGATGGGCTCTCTCACTCACTGAAGGCACACTAAATTATTATTACAGAATTGTAAAGCAATAGGATAGATATTTTGGCCTTTTGGACAGTGAATGTGTCCCTTTAATATAGGATTAACAAAATTTAGAGATCTTAGAAACGATTTGTAAAGCTTTAAACAGACTTTGACCTTTTTGTAGGCAGGTACTGAAGGGAAAGCAGAAGAGCAGAGAACCACTTGAGCATTAAGTGTATGTGAATGGATTAAATAGTCCAATTTTTGTTTGTATGTTTGTCCTTCTGTAATCAAGAACTATCACCTGAAGATGTTCTTCTTGAATTTTGGATCTCAAATTAAGAGAAGAGAGGAACTGGAAGACTAGACTGAAAAAAATTCTGTTTAAACAGGACTTATTCTCCAAAAACTACGCAGAGGTCATTAACATTTAGTTAAAATAGCACAAAGTACACTTAGGATTTGTTTGCTTCTATTAAGCAATGTATTTATAGTGGTAAGGAACGAGAACTAATCACCAGAATTGCTCAGTCCAGATCATGCCATACATTGTACCAACAGCAATTCTTAGACTGACAGCAAAGCATGTTTACAGGCGTGAAATATTTCTTCACGCAGAACATGATTCCTTCAAAGGGCAAGTCCACCATATTAAACAACTTTGAAATAATACAAATAATTCTTCAGTTGACTTCAGATAAAAACACTGATATGAGCTAGTACAGGAGGCCCTTGCTTTACGATGACTCCCTGCACTTACGAGCTTTTCCATAAGTGGAAGGGGCCAAAATTGTCCGACTTATGTCCTCGGACCCGTATTTACAACGGCATATGATGCTTGTTGTAAATGCAGGCTCGAGTTACGATGCCCCTCCCAACTTGCAATGCTATCCCCTGAGCTGATCACGTCGCAAGTCAGGGGCAGCCTGTAGACTGTCACAGAAGATTTTCAAAGTTGAAATTAAAGCTATTTCTGCAATTTTGTCTGATTGTGTTATTTGGTTATATAAACAGAAAAAGGAATTCCATTTCATTAAACAGGATACTTGGGTATTTCCCATCCTTCTGTCAGCTGTGGATTTTCATTTAATATAGGTTGTCCCAGTTTATCAAGACAAAAATTGGTAAAATACAGAACACTTCCTACAACCTGTTGAAAGAGTCAGGAATTGGTCAGTATTTCAATCACATTATGTACATAAGTAATTTTCCAAGTATTATGCAGATAAAGCATCACAAATTCCAATGAAGTCAATCAGAATTACATTGCTAAAACTTTCTCTATCTTCTTATAAAGACACTGTGGACTAAAAGTACAAATAGAACTTTGGAACAACCATTGAAGAATATAAAGTTTAACTTACACTGAAAGCTTCCTTAATTTTTTTTATTGTATTAGAGCTGGCCACTTTATGGTCCTCTTCCAACAGAATACTGGATGGCTAATTTGAAAAGGCAAAAAAAATTACATATAAAATATCCTTAATTGCTGAAAATAAAATATAAATGATATAATTGCTGGTTCCAGCTTAGTTAACTATATGTTAGTATATGAAATATATGACTTGTTGGCTAGTGTTAATAACCCAAGAGGTGACATTGCTTTGATTTCTACTAGCTAGTCCCTTGGTGTCATGGGCTGGGAATGCTATGGAGGAAACATGCTCAGCCTCTGGGATGGCAAGGAGAAAGAGGATGATTAGGAGGAGAAGGAGAAGAGAAATTCCTTGTTTCACTTAACTGTCCAAAGGAAGTGGTAGTTAATGAATGGATTTACTTCTAAGACATAGGAAGACCTATCCCCATTCAACATTTGAGAAAAACGTACCATTTGTAAATAGTAGGAAAAAAAATTCGGAAATTAAGATACTCTAGCAGTGTGATATTACAACAAAAAGGAAGGTAAACCTCCAAACCATTATGTTTCTATAAACCCAGACTTTAAGACCAGAAGGGATCATCAGGATCATATAGTTTGACCTCCTGCACATTGTATGTCTCTCCTATAATAGACGATAACCTCTGGCTGAATTATCAAAGTCCTCAAAACATGACTGGAAGATTTCAAGTTACAGAGAATATCCCATTTACACTAGTTTAAACCTGTAAGTGACCTGTGCCACAGAGGAAGACAAAAAAACCTTTGGGTCTCAACAAATCTTATCTGGGAGAAACTCCTTCCCAACAACATATATGGCAATCATTTAAACCTGGGGACATGAGCAAGATCCACCAGTGAGACATCTGGGAAATAATTCTCTGTAGTAACCTAGAGCTTTCCCCATCTTGTGTACCATCACCAGACACTTGTGATATCAGCTGCTAGCAGTCACACACTGGTTATATGCCATTGTAGGTAGTCTTATCATACCATACTCTCCATAAACTTATTAAGCTTAGTCTTGAAGCCTGTTAATTTTACCCACTACTTCCATTGGCTTTTCCAGAATTCAATCCTATGATTAAAAACCTCTCATCTGAAGCCTAAACATGCTGATGACCAATTTATATATCCATTTGTTCTTATGTCCACATTGCTACGTAACTTAAAAAACTCCTTCCATTTCCTGCTATTTATTCCTCTGCTGTATTTAGAGAGAAATCATATCGACCTGCACTCACAGCCTTCTTTTCATTAGGTTTAATAAGCCAAGCTATATGAGTCTCGTCTCATAAAATAGGTTTTCCAGGTCTCTGATCATCCTAATAGCCAGCCCTTCTTTGCACCTGTTCCAGTTTGAATTCATTGTTCTTAAACATGGGAGACCAGAACTGCACACAGTAGACCAGATGATGTCTATATTCTTTGAACTTGTATACCTGAGGCTTAACATTGAAGTGAGTCCTTTCTGATTCAGCTCTCTGTTGTTCCTCATATTTTTGAACTAAACTAGAAATAAAATCCTCAATTTCTTGATGATACTGCCTGCAAAGGGTAGAAATAAGAGAATACAACAGACTGAATTCCTGAAACTGAAATTATAAATTTTTAACGTGGTCTAATTAAGTTACTTTGTTCAATGTTCAGGATAAAAGCATTTTGTTCCCAACATTTTTTTTTCTATATGCATACATCTTAAGAAACAGCCAGTAAATCTACGTTTAATGCTGCCCAAGTGTAACCAACACATCACATCTATAAATAAGAAAATAAAGACATGCAAATGTGTTAAAAAGCAAATTCAAAGCTGCAAACATCCTATTTAATACAGCTTTTGTGGATTTGAGATAGGGATGTTAAATTGCAGATAGTCAGCTAATTGAGTAAAATGGGGCAGCAGGGGGCTTCCTGGAAGTGGGGCCACAAGAGCACTGGCTGCCAGCCCTGCCTCTGGGAATTATCAAATAGTCATGTAACCTCATAAAATTTTAGCAGTTACATGTCTATTCAATGCTATCTAACATCCCTACTACAGACACAATCATTCCCCCTCCATCAATTTTTTCAGACTTTACAATACTTCACACTTCTTAATAGGCTGCTCTAAAATTAACAGAGAGAAACTATGAGCATCAGATCACGGGTTCTTTAAAAATTGTTTTGAAAGTGATGTATATGAAAACCAGAAAAAGTCTGACGTTTTAAATGAGAAGTGTTAGTAGCAATTCAAAATATCACTTTAAAAAAATAAAAATTTTGCAGTATTAGTTACAAAGAAGTTAGTAATATTACACTTCATGCTAAATTTTAGCTTTTAGTACCTATTTACCACCAAACTCTGAGATCTTTATACTTTCATCTAGGAGTTTTGTTTATAGTACCTGTACTGTAAAATAGCAATGTAAAAATTCATTAAGAAATGTAACAGCTAAAAATCACAGAGGTTACACATGCTGCAGGCCTTGCTTATTTAAGCTTTATTCCGTAGAGATTGCAATGAAGCCTCCCTGGGAGCAGGGCCAGCAAAGGCTGCTGTCACAGCCCCAATGCCAGGGAGGCGGCTTTGCTGAGGCAGCAAAACCTCTCCAGGAGTGCAGCTGGTAGGAGCTGCTACCACTCTCACTCCCACGAATGCATTGCTATGAGCTCTGCAGTGTGTAATCCATGGCAAAGGGGCACACGCTTTGAAATGCCCTGGGACCCCAGGCTCTGCGCGGTATTTCAAAGTGGCAGCACCGCACGGAGCCTGAGATCAGCAGGAGACTCCCCAGCTGACTCGGTTCCGTGGAAATGCCGCACGGAGCCCGGGGTCAGCTAGGGAGTCCCCAGCCGACCACAGACTCCATGTGGAACTGTTGCTTTGAAACGCCGCAGCAGCTCCGTGTGGTACTGCTGCTTTGAAGTATCCGCTTTCCCCCCTTCCTTTGCTGTGTCGGTCAGATAGAGGCAGCAGAAAATGCATGTGCTTATCAGATAGTTGACCAGTTCTTAACATCCTTAGTCTATGGTGGGCCCACCTTGGGCCAGATAGCAGGCCTGGGTGGTGTGCCACAGATGGCAGCATTTCAAAGCAGAAACGCCTGTGTGGAGCCCAGAGTCAGCAGGACTTCCCACTGGTCCTGGGCTGCATGTGGAATTCCAACTTTGAAATGCACAGGAGCCCCCGCTGGGGCCTTTGTACGTTTTAAAGGAGGAATGCGGAAGTGCCTATAGACTAGTTGAGAAGTCAATGGAAATTCCATTGACTACTCAACTAGTAAATTAATTGATATCTAACATCCTTACCATAGACAGAGACTGTTGTGGCTGTCTTGTTGAAGCAGCCCCTGCCTGCGGTGTGGGGGAAGCTGGAATAGCCCTCTGCCCAAGGTGGGCGGGGAGCTGCTCCAGCCCCTACTGGTTAACCATTTATATTCCTACTGCAAAAGAGCAACAGCTATATTTAAAAAGGACACAATCAACTTTTAAATAAAGTGACATTTATATCCAAAAATGTACAAACTATGGTTAAACGTAATCCCTATTACTTATCCCTGGCCTTAAGATCAGAGAAAAACAGTTTTCAGTTTATTTTTGTGCATTTGAAAACACTTTGTATATAGTCTGTTTCACTATATTGTAGCCAGGTGAGCTTCTTGTCATGAACACAGAGATCTAGGGAACACACATTGATATTTTCCCCAAGCCCACAAAATGGTGATTAAGGCAGCAGTGTAACCAAAACAGGAAGAAAAAAAAGAAAGGACAGCAGATAGGCATGTGCATAAAAAGGAAGGGAAGGAGAGGAATGACTACTTTGAACATGAGCACTGAACACTTAAAGTTTTTTAAAAATAAGTTTCAGAACATTTAAAATATATTCCGTCAAACACCTTTTTACAAAAAATTCATCCGAAAGATGAAGCTGTCGGTGTACATTCAACATACACCTTAATATATGTATGTTTGAGAAAATCAATCATAAAATGACTTATAGGAAAGTAGCATATCAGTTAGAATTGGGATATTAAAGGGATTTTGCAGTACTGAATAAGTAATCTGAAAAAGTCATCAGTGTACAACAGATTTATATTAGACTGTTGTAACAGAGAAAGGTTAATGCATGTCACTATTGCACACTAACAAATCAACATAGGCAACCTTAAAAGGCAATTAGATTTTATTAGCAGCATAATTTACTTACTTTGAAATAACATTGTTCATAAATAAAATCTGTAACAAAGGTCCATCTAACTTAGAATTGTCCACTGAAAGTCCACTAGAAGAAAAGAGATACTGTAAAGTTACTGCAAAATTATTTTTTTCTTTTTTTTGCATGAACTGTGTGCGCATCTCTGCACTCATTTTATCACAGCAATATCACTAGTCAAGAGAACTCTGACTTTCCTCCAGTCAGACACACAGGTAAGCTTGATGAACAGAAATGCACTTTGCTTTGGACTCATTCTGTTGTTTTAGGCTACAGTTCTCCTGCAGTTTAAATTCAGTTTCTCCACCTCAAGAAATGCAGAAGGAAATCTTAATAAGATGCTTGAAACATTTTATTTCTGTCCTACTTTTACTATTAATTGGCACATATATAACAAGCAGCAGTTTAACTCAAAATTGACAGATCACCACAAATAAGTAGCAATTATCAGATAATTCTTGCTACTCAGTTTCAGAGAAATCTGTTTTTCTAAAGGCTATGTCAATTTTTATATAAAAGGTTACATCTTTAAATTCTATATATTAAAGTCTGAATGCACAGAGATAGTGTCTATAGCTGGGTTCCCTCTAATTTTTCCCATTCATGTACAGAATAAATGTTATTATATGTACTGAGGCATGTACAGATGTGCACCACCAGTAGAAACATATGCTGCTGTCTGTGGGCACTCTGAAAATCAGCTGGGCACAATTTGAATCTCTCCTGGATCACTGTCCAAGCATTCATCTTATTGGGAACACTGGTCTAGAGTGCTCATGCATTTTAAAAATTCAGTAACTGTAAAGACAAACAATAACTGAAACCTTTTCTAGAAAAGAGAATTGTGTATCTTTAAGGTGCTAGTTTACAAGTCAGTGATTATACAAGCTATCTGTGGGCTAAAAAGGGTTTGTGTTAATTATATTAACTGTTTAAATCTTGTATTACTAAGATTATGACTACCCTACAAGTTAAGTCGATGGTAGACAGCTTAGGTTAACCTAAGTATATAAGCATACACTCTACAGTATTTCTCCCACTGTTGCAGTAAATCCACCTAGATTAGAGGCACAAGGCTTAGGTCACCATAGTTTGAATGAAACAGTATCTGGGTTTTGCCCACAAAAGCTCGTGATACCATCTACATGTTTTGTTAGCCTTTAAAATGCTACTAGATTATTTGTTGTTTTTTAAATGACTGTACAGACACTGCATTACAGGCAGTCCCCGACTTACGCGGATCCGACTTATGTCGGATCCGCAGTTACGAACACGGACTGCGGGACCTTGCGGTCCCACCGCCCGTGTACTCCCGGCGAGAAAAGCTGCTCCGCGTCTGCCTGGTCTGCAGACCAGGAAGACGCGGAGCAAAGCCGCGGAGGGGCTCCGGCAGCGGAGCAGCCCAAGCGCGCCTGGGCTGCTCCACTGCCGGACCCCCTCCGCGGCTTTGCAAAGCCTCAGGGGAAGCTGGCAGGGGGGCAGTCCTGGCGCACCTGGGCTGCTCCGTTGCCCAAGCCCCTCCGCGGCTTTGCAAAGCCGCGGGGGAAGCCAGCGGCGAGGCAGCCTAGACGCGCCGCGGCTGTCCCGCTGCCGGCGTCCTCAGAGGCTTTGCTCCCCGTCTCCCTGGTCTGCTGGTCTCCAGCAGACCAGGGAGACGGGGAGCAAAGCCGCGGAGAACCCGGGTGGCGAGACCGCGGTGCGTCTCGGTCCGCCGCCCGCCTCTTCCTGGTCTGCTGGGGGGGAGGCGCAGCTAGTACGCTCCCCCTCCCCAGCAGACTAGGCTTTTCTCCGGTCGCCTGTGGCAGAGCAGCTGGGGCGCTGCCGGTTGGTCCCGCAGCACCGCTCTGGGCGCTACTGGACCAACCCGGCAGCACCCCAGCTGCTCTGCCCCAGGCGTCCTGATTCAGCTGCTGCTGGTCAGTTTCAGCAGCGGCTGAATCAGGACGCCTGGGGCAGAGCAGCTGGGGTGCTGCTGGGTTGGTCCAGTAGTGCCGGAGCGGCGCTATGGAGCAACCCAGCAGCACCCCAGCTGCTCTGGCCAGGCGTCCCCAAGTCAGCTGCTGCTGAAACTGACCAGCGCTGACTACAGGAAGCCCGAGGCAGAGTTGCTCTGCCCCGGGCTTCCTGGAATCAGCTGCTGATCAGTTTCAGCAGCAGCTGACTTGGGGAGCTTGGGGTTCTTAAGTTGAATCTGTATGTAAGTCGGAACTGGCGGTCAGTTTCAGCAGCGGCTGAATCTGGACGCCAGTTCCGACTTACATACAGATTCAACTTAAGAACAAACCTACCGTCCCTATCTTGTACGTAACCCGGGGACTGCCTGTACTTCCATTTCCAGTTGGTTGTCAGTTGGAACTGTGAAACTGATAAGAATGTCAATGTCTCCGCTATCAAATATAGGAGGAGGAGGTGTTCCAGATTGAGAGCCACAGCAATGCTCCCAGCATCAAGAGCCCAAGTTATGGTCTCCTCACAGAGAGCCTAGGTGCTACTGGGAAAGCCCCCAAGAAGCAGCAGAACTCCAGCTGGGTTGGGTATCCCACAAGGAGCTGAGTGCCTGGACTCTCAACCCAAATCTTTCCCACTACCTCTCTTAAACGACTGCAAGTGTTCCTGGAGTGGATGCGGACCCCAAACAGGAGGAAGGTAGTTTGACCATGAAAAACTGCAGTAACTGCTGTAGAAGATGTAAACTGATGTAACATACATCCACTTCACAGCTACACTACCACAATTGCCTTAGCATTTCTACTTGGAAAGTCAATATTAACATACCTTGGTCGTGTCAGAATCTTCAGTTTTCTTCTAAGTTCTTGATGTTAATTATTTGTCAAGGAATACTGCTTCCCTCTAAATTAATTATTAGAATCAAAGCATACTACCTTAAAAAAAGAATCAACTTTTACAATAGTTGTAGTGAACAATAAAAAGGATTTTGGACTCTTTCACTTACTTTACTGCACTTTATAAAGCAATTCATAAACTCATCAACAAACCAAAAAACAGATTATAGGGGTCTACAACAAAGTGACTGTAAGAAGCTGGTTGGAAGGCGGGATGTTGTAATTAGATTAATCAACTAATCAAACAGCCAATGGAATTTCCATTTACTATTCAATTAGTTTATAAGGGCCCTTCTGCTTTGAAATGTAGCACAAGTCTGCCCAGCTGTTGCTGCATTTCAAAGATTGAAATGCCATGTGGAGCCCAAGGCCACTGAGAGACTCCTCCTCCATCAGAAAAAGGGGGGGGGGAGAAAAGGGTGCTGGGGGAAGCTAGCTTACAAGCTGATTCCCCCCAGGTCCAAGGGCACAGTGGTGGCATCCCGCCTTTGAAATGTACAAGAGTCCCTGCTGGAGTCCCCTTGCTGCTTCTATCAGAAAGAGGTAGCAAGAGCAGAGATATAAAGGAGTGTTGGAGGGAGCCGGCTTACAAGCCGGTTTCCCACATGTCCAGGGACACAGCAGCAGCATTCCACCGTTGAAAGGTATGAGAGTCCCTGCTGGGACTCTTGTACATTTCAAAGGGGAAGCACTGCTGGAGTCTGGAGCCAGCAGAGCTCCATGTTGCATTTACGCTTTTAAATGTATGGAGCCGGGGCCATCAGGGGACTCTGAGTCCCCTGCTGGCCTCCAGCTCCATGTGGTGCTTCCACTTCGAAATGTACAAGAGCCCTACCGGAGACTCTCTTACATTTCAAAGGTTGAATGCTGCTGCTGCACCTCTGGGAAACCAGTTTGTAAGCTGGCTCCCTCCAGCACCCCTTTATATCTCTGCTTTTGCTTCCTCTTTCTGATAGAAGCAGAGGGGTGGGAAGTGACTATTTGGGTACATTCCTAGTTGGAAGAGGGAAATGTGCCTCTTTCCAACAGTCTCAGAAAGGTAGACATGTTAGTCTCTAAATTTAAATACGAGTAGTCCTGTGGCACCTTAGAGACTAACAGATATAAAGATATATATCATATCATAATCATATTATATCATGAACTTTCATGGGCAAAACCCACTTCTTTATCTCATCTGAAGAAGTGGGTTTTTCCCATGAAAGCTCATGATATGATAACATATATATCTGTTAGTCTCTAAGGTGCCACAGGACTACATGTTCTCTTCCCAACAGAAACTCAGAATTTGCACTATGGAAAAGTTCTATTACTGATGATATCTTCTCTACACTTGATATGCATCCACAACTGATTGAAACAGTACTGCCATGGCAGAAGCTATAGTTAAAATTCTTCAAATAGAAGTGACCAAAACAAGCATAATAGGAATAAGAGAAATCAATGCAGGAAAAGTCAAAAGTAAACAGAAAACTAAAGTATAGACAAGTTCATGCCTAAAACTATAACTTCTGAAAGGAAACTACCAGAAAGGACACGATAAAAAATAAAAGAACACCCAGAAATACTATATAAAGACAAATACACTAAATAAATACATACAAAACACAATTGATAGTCATATTTGGTCCAGGTACATATATTTATATAATTTCTCCACAAACACCTTCATCCACACCATTCCCACAAAGAGTAAAACATTTAAAAGGAAACACCAAGCACTTTACTCAGTCCCACAGTTTTGAAGTGTCAAGAATAGTTCATCTTCAGCATAAAACTTTAAAGAGGGGTTTTCAAAATCTCAACTACGGAAAATTAATTGGTGCATTCCCTTATTCTGGAAAATCAACAGATTAAAGATTCAAATAGGAATGTGTAGTTGATTACATGATTAACTGATAAACCTGGGTTTACTGGTTAATCCTATTAACTACACACAATTCTCCCCCTTGCTGGGGAGGGAGGTGGGAACTGGCTTTCAAGCTCTAGATCCATGAAGCTGCCTGCTCCATGCTGCTGCCTTTTTATCAGAGGTAATGGGATGGGAGGAGGATGCTCCGGCTCCCGACACTTCCCCCATGTGTAAACATGTAACCACTAACATTTTCAGTGGTTATATATTTACACAAATACCCAATAGTTAACATCACTAGTATCAAAATAAAAGTTTAAAAAATACTTTTAAAATTTACAACACAGATGATAAAGAAACCAATTCCACCACCAAAATATAACTGAAAGCTCAAGGCCATAGGGGATGAAGAGGAAGTCAGATCTTCCAGTCTCTTCGGTTTGAGGAAGAAGAGACTTCTCATATTAGATTAATTGCTAAGCCATATCGCTCACCTTCAGGTGATACAAGGATTGGACAATACTACTTTATTTAAATGTACCCATAAATAATTGCTGTTCATGCTAATTGCTTAACTTGGGGAGGGCGGGAGGCGCGGGCGGGAGGCGCTTACATAAAAAAACCCCAAGTAGAGCAAGGATAGTATCTAACCCACCCCTTCAGACAAAAAAGAAATTCTTAAATTTTCAAAGCTTGAGACAGTGTAAAAAAACGTGACCCTCAAACCCTCGGATCTTTTTTACTTTAACATTCAACAACCCTGGGAATCCAGACTAGTTTCAAACTATGATGATTTGAGTTAGGACCAGCAATTCAGCATGTTTTTTTAAAAGAGAAATTCTTAAACAGCTCATGGAGCCACACTTCTTTATATTCAAGTCCAAACGACACAGCCCCCTGCAAAAATCACAACTTGCCTGGGGTGGCAGGACGCACACGCCCAACCCCAACGAGACTCAACGACCACTGACTAGCGAGCCCCATCCGGCGGGGGGGGGGGGGAGGGGGGAATCAGAGGGCACCTTCATGAGCAGCGGAGCTTTGCGAGAGGGAAACTCCTCCCCCCCCCCGGGCAACAGGGAAGGGGCGGCGCCTCGCCTTTGGAGGACTGCAGAGGGGCTGAGGGTTTGTGCCTCACGGGCTAAGGAGGAGACGCCTCAGGCCGACGGCGCTAACCCCAGACAAGCAAGAACCGAGGCTGCACCGGAAGGAAACCAGCAGCATCGGGGACGAAACTAAACCGCGGTCGGGGCTGTTCCCGGCCCGGGGGCGAACCGAAGCCAGGCCTAGCCCCCCCTTGTCAGGATATTCTCCGACCGCAGCTGCCGCACCATCTCCTCAGAGTCCCTCAGCCGCTCCCGCAGCGCCTCTGCTGCCTCCTCCTCCTCCTCCTCCTCGAAGCGAATGTGAGGCGGCTGCGCCGTCGGGGCCACCGCCTCGTCACCGTCCAGTTGCTCGAAGAGCTCGCGATCCCCGAAGTCCACCTCAGCCGCCATCTTAGGCTGCGGCAGGAAGCGGGCGAGCTGGGGCAAGGGGCAAAGGGCAGAGGTAACCGCCGCCTCAGCAGCTCGAGGAGTGAAGGGGTGGGGGGAGGTGAAGAGGGCCCTCCCATGGAACGGCCTCGTTACTGTAGAGTGAGGTGGCCTCTCAAGACTACAAATCCCGACATGCAACAGCACAAATTAATCATAGCGGGGGCTTATGGGCTAACGGCGCTTTAGAAGGTAGCGTTATGGGGGAGGAGGGAGTGAAGAAAAGCAAGGAGAAATGCATGTTGGGATTTCTAGCTTCCCCGTTAGGTTCCAGGCGGCGAGGTGTATGCTGGGATTTGGAGTCCGCAGGGCATCGCTTAGTAAACCAAACTTGAAGATTTTCTCTAGGCGGATCACTGCAACCTCCAGGCTGGAGGCAAGAGGACGAGTCGGCGCGTGATGGATCTTTCTTTGGATGAAATGTTGGGACCACCATGCGCCGCCCGTATCATGGAAAAGGACACGTTAAAATTCGCACTGCAGTGACACCCTATTTCCTTAATTTGCATCCTGCATTTTAGACTCGCTTGCCTTGACTCTTCTGTAAATAGGGCTGCCTGGGGGTAAATAACTGTCCTCTTTCTCTGAGAAGAATTATGTAGGGCAAGAAATAAAAATAACCCTGCAGATGTATTTGGCAGAACAAATGCAGCGATAATTGATGGCTCTTTACTCCATCTTCTCTCTGTAATCCAGTGGTTTTAAATGTCTGTTTCTAGTCTGAGAGGTGTAAATTGACCAAACCTGCTCTAAAACAAGTGACAAACCAGTACAGATGTGGAAGAAGGCAGTGGATATGTTATTTTGCAAATAAAAAAGAACTAACAAGACTCATTTTATGCTTTGATCAATTTACTTAAGCTCTGCTTCCTGGTTTTTAGAATGGAATCTTTAGATAGGGATTATCTACTTTTGTCTGTGTCCATCAAAATGAGGATACAATTCTGTCAAGAGACTTTGATCACCACCACAATAAATACACACGAATGCATAGAAGTCTCCAGCTTCTCATGTAAAAATACACAGGCAGAGTGCCAATTTTACTCTCCTGTGGTGAAAAAGATCGCCAAAGTTGGTAAAAGATCTTTCAAGATGCGCACACTAGAAAAACAAAGTAAGTAGTGCTTAAAGAAGCAAATAAATGATTTAAATTGAGATAAAACCCACATTTTAAAGGACAGCTGCTGTATGTAGCACATCTTATTGATACTACACATTGTAATACAAATCTCTACCCATAGTCTGTACTTTAACTAGAAAATTTATATAGGTACCTTGCTCTGCCTGGTCGAAAGATAGGAACTGAGAACAGACCACCAAAGAGCTATTGTTATATTTTTAGTAAGTGCACAGGTATAAGGCCTGGATAAGAGTTCTCCTCCCCCTTTTGTCAGTAACTTCTTGAAAATATTTCTTTCAGCTGGACTGTTTGCTTACTTCAAAGGATAGGTACTACTGGTTTTAACAGATGTAGGCAAAGATACTCCGCAAAGTTGCCACAAAAATCAAGGGTACCAGATTGCACTGAAAGAATGTAATATCCAGCTAAGATTTCCTAATCAGTTCACATTTCAAATTTTAGGTTCTGCAAATCTAGCACTGGATGCCACTAAACACTAGCAAGTCTTCTAATAGATTTCTCTATTAGTCATTGTTTATCATAATGAAAAAAGCACACTTATTTTTCCATCACCCAGTACTCCAGAATTTTGGTTCTAGCATACTTTCAAGATTGACACCAGGATATTACATTCAACTTTATTATATGTTGGGGATGGACAATATCTTCCACATGCCGAGGAACTTGCAGCCACACAAATCTACACTGGATATTCTGCGAAGGCATACAGGTTTGTGCCTGTACCCTTTTTTGCAAGTTATTTTAGGAAAAGACAAATTAGAGTTCTGTTTTTAAATAAAACTTTCTGCTTTTTTAAAATCAACTTAATAATTCTCCTGTTTCCCTATATTTAATCTCAATACATTTTATTTCTTTATATACTGAAATGTAGTTTTCAGATAGGGGACGGGTTAGATCAACCATAAGAGTCACCACGATTTGCTTCTGTAAAATATGAGAGGCATAAGTAGTCAGCTAGAACTCAGACTGACATGGCAACATGTGAGCTACTTCTTCATTTCAGCACAAAGCTCAAGTGGTGATGTGGTAGTCTAGTACAGCACTTCTCTATTCCAAACCCCTTGTGAGGTGGCAGAATAGATTCTTACCTCATATCCTCTAATAGGGTGTAGCAGACAGGAGGCCTGTACCTTCAGCTAATCAAAGTCTTCATGTTTCTCAGTTTATTGCTCTGTTTTAGCTCATGAGGAAGAAGAAAACTTATGCCTCTCTGCCACCAAGTGTAGGATTCCAGCGTAAGTTGAATTCATTGGATAGGGTGCTGTACCAGCACTTTTTTTAAAAAAATTTAAGAGTAGAATTAATTAGGGTACAAATTTTAGATAGTGATACTATCTTTGAATCCAACACTGGCAAGTACCTAGCCACCAGGAGACTAGAGAGGAGAGCATTTGGCTAAGGATGAAGGAGTCAGAGCAATGGGTGTATTTCACTCATGAAATGGTTAACACCATGCTTAGTAAGTACTGGGTTTTCAAGACCTGTTAATAGAGAGGGATGTTATATATTAGGTATGTTCAGAGTGGCAGGTGGCACCCTTGTGTGCTCATTTAAAACTTTGACTGAGTCTGCCAGTCTGAGTTTTATATAGAGACACCTACCTCTCTCCCTTGTGCTCTGTGTCTGACCCACAGAAAAATTGGTCAGGGGCCGGATACTATTAAGAAAAACAAAACACTCCAACCCAACCAAATCAAACAAACCCCAACTGATGTGGCCCCTTAACTGAGAAGGAGAAAGACACTCCCTCTCATTCCCTTTGCACAGCAGAGTCGGGGGGGGGGGGGGGGAAGGAGGGGAAGGGAAGGGAAGGAAAGAGGAAGAGGGGTTGGGTCATAGCCAATATATTTTGTATGCTTCATCCCTGCGGTGGGGCAGCAAGGAGGCAGGAGTGCCAGTATGGGGTACCCAAATGCTCAGGATCTTGGGAGCTGGATACAGACAAGTTGGTGGCTGGATGTTTCCCACCCAATATACACCATTGTAACAGTTAAGAAGAAACTGCCAAGACAATATGCAGTACTTGTTTCTATTATATGAATACCTCCCCCCAGCCATTTATGTTTTCTTCTTATTCCACTACAAGCTTCCTATAGTAAAGTAATAGCTAGACATTCAAGATTAAAGAAAAACATGTTTATTAACCAGGTTTTTGCACTGGATTATGTACCAATTGGCCCAATCTGCTAGATAACATCTACACACTGTTTCTTTCATGTTCCAAGAGTTGAAAATAACTGTACAAGGTTAAAGTACAAAAGTACACAAGACAGTGGACAAGAAATATCCATGAATGAGTTTCCCAGCTTCTGCGTTGTTTGAAAAAGTAGAACTTTAACTAAAAATACTGTCCTTCTATAGTTCTGTCAAGTTTAATGGAAGTGGGTATAACCTGATTACAACACTAACACCAGTATCACTGATCTCATATTTACAGAAAAATTGTACTTTCAATAAATTAAAGTCAATGCAACACCCATGCAAGCTAGAATACTAGCTTTTTGGTGAACAAGGACCCAACCTCAGAACAGGAGTCATCCACAAAGTCCCAGACTTATGTTCTTTTTCAAATTGCATCCATTCCTCGCATTGAAGATGTAAACCCCAGTCCCATTCCTCTTTGTGTGTGAGTCTGTGATCGTGCCATCTCATATTGTGCATCTAGATTTCTGAATACTTCTTCCTGTTGCTTCAGAGTTTTGTAACTTTCTTCATCAACTGAACTACAACCAGCTTCATCCTCACTCTAGAAATCAGACAAGTCATTTATAGAAAAAGATTATTGCACAGTCAAAGCATTAATGTTTAAGGTTTATCCAAAAACTTGTGACTTTGTAACAGCTATCAGTGATTATTACTAATATGAACAAGAGAGCAAGCATTCAAATTTAACAACACTTAGCAAAATAATTAAGTTCCCCTCACCTATGATAAAATACAGAATTACATTAAACATTTGGATATTTAACAGTAAGACAGAACAATTTAAAGCGGGAAGCAAAATCTCATAAGATTTTTTTCTCTTAATTTACTAATCTAATCATCATTTCAAGCCCAAGTAAAAATGTTCCTTATTTCTAAGAAATAAGGAGTAATAATCTGGATTAAATCAATTCAAATGCATGTCTACACTTACTAAGTAATATATTTAATAATCCTGTGTAACTACTAGGCTGTAAATATTGAGTTGCATTAGAACTACAATGGTTTCTATTCTAGGTCTTGACAGAAAAAGTAGTCAGTCACCACACGCGAGTTCTAAAATATCTACTTGAATTAGGAAGTATTTCTGATTTAAAAATTCACAAACATCTTAACATGAATTCATGTTTTTAATTTTAGAACTCCCCAAAACATGGTTTGAACTACTTTTAAGGAATTTAAATGGGTATTAGTCATAAGACACTTTCAAGGAAAATTAAGATCATCCAAAAATGAGTAAATTATAGACCCAAATACAAGCAAATTCAGAACTCCATACCTTGATGCCCATTAGTTTTCTGAATTTGACGTTTTGGTCCTTGTTTCCAAAATTCAATTTCTCCCATATTTCTGCAGACTGTGATTTATCCTACAAGGTTAGGAAACAAGTACACAAATTTAAGAGTTTTTCAGAACATTTCCAAAAAATTACAACTCAAGTAGTAACTGACAAATAGATGTCTAAAGAACACTAAGGGGTAGACCATGGCCTATTGGTGGTGGTATTCTTTATTGCTATATGGAAGTTCCCACTTCAAATTTGCAATCCAGGTCTGGTGTTGTAGGTCAAAAGATGTGACTGCTGTTGAAACACTAGATCCTCCTCATTATAAACAGCTCAGAAACAAAAGTTCTTGACAACTGCACAGGAGTTCTGATGAGCTCCAGAAATGAGACTGAGTTCATGATTATTCTTTCCAGATAACACTTATTGCTTTGAAGATATTGGTGGTGATAAACTGAGACCCCCCCCTGGATTTCTTGCCTGCGGTAGAGCTAAAGGGACGTGGAACACATGTCATTTATATTTATTATACTTTATAGGACAATGAAGAGTTAATTTAGCTGGCAGTGTGTCCTATTTTGTCCAAAAGGAGAATTTTAAGCTTTCACTCTATAATATAATATATCCAGTAAAGGCTAAAAATTTGAGAAATCCAAATACAGAAAAGAACCTGAACTTGTTAATTAAGGTAATTTAGTGGCAATGAATCTGATATACCACAAATGCTTTATATCAACATATACTGTTTACAGCCACTAAACACCAATGCCAAATCCTTGGCATTGGGAAGTGGAAAACTGAACCTCTACTCAAATCCTGACTTGCTATTCATAAATTCAACTACTCTTAACTCCCTTCTCTTAATTCAAAAACATATTTCCGTTAATATTATTAATGGTATGTCAAATAATGTCATGTGGCGAGAGAGGTCAAAGTAGGATAACAGGCTGCATAAGTATTATATTTTAATTTTGCTGTCATTTAGAACAATGTTACTCCTTGGAAACCAAGAGTTAAATTAGTTTCTTTAGGCTTAAAACAGGTTATGTGTTCCATAGCCAAGGCCCTCTTGCAGTTGATATTTTGTTGCAACCCAAGAAATTTATTTTAATATTTCCTATGAGCAGTAAGGACATCTGGGTTCTTATCTGGCCTTCACCATTTGTAGTGTCTAAAATTCAAGAACCAGCTTGTAACTTTCTACACTCATGTAAATGTTACTAATAGAGCCTGAGTGTCAACAATTTCATTATTCTTAGTTTAATGTTGTCACATAGAAAGGCATAATTTTAAACAGATTTATATTGATTGAGATGAGGGATGTAAAGTCCCAGTTAACCGGTTAAGCCTCAGGTTAACGGTTCACTTCCCTAATTAGGATGCATTCCATTCACACTAAGAAAGTAGCAAGAAAGTTACCCCTTCTTTTTTCCCCTGCCAGAGCATTTTCCGCTTTTTCTCCTGCTCAGCAAACTTCATTGGGTTCACTGCTGCTGGATTATAATAGCTAGGTACTGCTATTCCAGTCTCGGCCAGTGCTTTTGCTTGTAGTGCTGCCATTTGAGCTGCCATAGCTATCTGAGGAGTTACTTGGGTTCCTGATGCCAGAAGAGCAGCAACATTGATGACAGACCCTCCAGTAGCAGCAGCAGCTGAAGAGAAAAAGCGTGGAGAGGTGGGGGGAGAAGGGAAAGGAAGTATTCACATTGAATAAACTTTCAACACTAGGAATAAGATAACATAGCAACACTCCAATATAATTTTAGAAACTGTTTTCTAACCTGCATTATTAGAAAAATAGATTGAACATGTCTTGAGACATAGGATGCACTTTAGAAAATAGCAACATTTATGTTAAAAATGGGAAGTTTGCAATGGATTTTAGCAAAATCAAGTTATATTTAACATTACATTAAAACTCATTTTGTATTTTTAAACCATTACAACACCAGATACGCCTATTTTACAAATTTGTTTCTGAACTAATAGCTAGAATTGGACATTCTTCACCACTTTTATGTAATGAACAACTAAAAGTCAGAAGACAGTGCTGCATACTTTCATGAAGGTGAGTGTGGAGCTGCGCACTGATGGCAACAATAAAAATGCCAAATAACAAGTTTTCAAATACTCTCTCATGCAATAGACACCACGATTCAGGTTATCATGATTATCTCTGGAACAAGGAAAAAAAGACTACAGGTATTCAGCTTGTTCTGCAGAACAGGTTATGTTCAAGATCTAACAAAACTACATTGTTTTCCCTGTCATTACTGTTCTGTACATATAAATAGTTTTAAAAAAATTACCAGCAACAATTTCCTGTTGTTTCTGTTTTTCAACCATTTCTTTTTCTCTCTGTTCTTGCAATTTCTTTGCTCTTTCCAACCTACAAATTATTTACATAACAAAAGAGTAATTTAAACATTAATACGCAAAAGACTTGCAATACTAGTCAGCTTCCATCCAATCACAGAATACTAGGACTGGAAGGGACCTCGAGAGGTCATTGAGTCCAGTCCCCTGCCCTCATGGCAGGACCCAGTACAGTCTAGACCATCCCTGATAGACATTTATCTAACCTACTCTGAAATATCTCCAGAGATCGAGATTCCACAACCTCCCTAGGCAATTTATTCCAGTGTTTAACCACCTTGACAATTAGGAACTTTTCCTAATGTCCAACCTAAACCTCCCCTGCTGCAGTTTAAATGTCCATATAAATGTCTATTTATTTAAGCAAAGTCAGAATGAACAAGAATTTTACTATTTCCACAGAAATCTTGAAGCACTAAGGGGAAACTAAATTGTAAATATTTAAAGAATTTTTTTTAAAAGCTTACATATAGTACTTAAGGGTGTTCCTTACTACTGAGCATTAATTTACTATTTAATACCACATACTACTACCAGTAGTGAATTGGTGGTCTTAATGCAGTGTCCCTGAGCGGGTTTGCTATTCAAATTCCAAAAGCTACCGCAACCAATATTACCTAGCTGATAAACATTTGGCAAAATACAAGATTCTTTTCCTGTATTGTCACTATTTGCACTATCCTTATAAGATATGGAAAGTACTTCAGATCATAGTAGGAGTTAGTTTATTTCAAATGAAATTAAATACCTTCTGGCTAATGCTTCCTGTGCATCCATTGCTGTGTTTCGCCCCCTAAAAGGTGGTGGGCTTGGACTTCGGCTATGACTCCTACTGAATTTTCGGGGTTTTTCAATTCTCTTCTTTCTTTCTCTGTAAGTGATCAAACATTAACAACAAGATCCATTATTCACTGAAGTAAATCCATGTGTATTTTAGTATTCCACAAATAATTTAATATCGATCCTTCAGTTGTTTTCCAAGGAAATACTGGAAGGTTAAAATGAGGCAAGCACAATTAAAAATATAAAACAATGCATCAAAAAGGGAAAAAAAACATGAACTGAATTCCGTAATAGGAATATTAGAACACCCAGTTTTAGGAAACAAAAATTCCTCTTCATTCGTCTGACTGAAATTTATAATCAAGAATTCTAACAAGCTATGAAATCCAAAATGTTAAATATACCATAAGGCCAGATAAGCTTCTCTTTAGAACCAATCTCTTAAAAATTACCAGAAACAGACAAGTTTATGGTATGAAATACAATCAAGTGACAAGGGAATATTTCTATACCCCCCATGCAACACTAACACTGTGTCTAGACTACATCCCTTTTGACAAAAGGATGTAAATTAGACATGTTAAATTGCAAATGAAGTGGGGATTTAAATATCCCATGCTTCATTTGCATAATCACGCCATGGCGCTCTTTTGAAAGCGCCATTTCGAAAGTAAAACCGTGGTCTAGACACAGTTCTTCTGAAGACGGCAGGCTTTTTCAAAAGATCCTGTAAACCTAATGTGTGTCTGTTTTTTAAGTACAGGGTCTTTCGAAAAAGCCTGCCATTTTCGAAAAACTGCATCTAGACCGCGGTTTTACTTTTGAAATGGCGCTTTTTTGAAAGAGCGCCATGACGTGATCATGCAAATGAAGTGTGGGATATTTAAATCCCCGCTTCATTTACAATTTCAACGTGTCTAATTTACATCCCTCTGTCGAAAGAGGGATGTAGTCTAGACACAGCCCACCAGTGGATGTGTGCTCTAAAAATATTATTTTAAGATAAGGGATGGAAAAAAAAAAAACTTCCAAGGAATCATTTATAGTAATCATCTAGTAATTTTATGAAGGGTTCACCTTCAGGTCAAATAGCTATGGACCATTTTAAAGCAGGGAAATTGATAACAGGTAAAAAAAATGAGTTTCACTCTGAAAGATCCATGGCTCTCTGTAGGAGGAATGGTTTCACACAGGAAAAAGCCACAGGTATTGGTACAAGAAAGGAATTTTTGCAATCTTGCAAATTTATTATTATTCTGCTAATAGAGGCCCAATCTTGTGCAGTTACCTATCACCTATTGCTTAGCAGTTGCTGTATTCTGACTGGATGATTTAAAACCCAGACAGACTTTTCTTATGAGTCTCTACACACAAATGAGGAAAATAAGTGCATAGGTATTTCTGGCAAGTACTCCTCCTAAAACTAAGAGCTGTAACATTAAAATTAAATTAAATTAAAAGCACCTTGCATCCAAGGATTGATTCAGAAGCTTATAATTATATTACTGAAAGGGAACACTATTCATTTGGAAACTCTGGAGCATAGATTTCCTGAAGGCTAGTAATCTGGGAAGGAGTTAATTTCAATTATAGAACATCTGAGCACTAAAGAAAAGTGTTAGAAACTAGACACCAGTTCATCTAGCAAGCCCCTTGCTCCTCAGCAATGCAATTCCAGATATAGAACATGATCATTTTTGAATGACTAAAAATATTGCTGCTACACAATAGCCCAGACACAATGACATGAAGCACAACTACTGCCAATCCTCTTATCTCATATCACTGATTGCTCAATTACAAGAGACCAATGATAATTCATTGCAAAGCTTTTGGAAAAAAAAAAGGAACATTACAGCCATCGCATCTTGAATTTCTTAAGTTTTTGACAAACAGCAAATTGCAAGAGACAGCACCCACAGGAGACTCGTGGTAACACTAAGGAGGTGCAGCATCTCCCTATGCCCCAACCAAAATTTTAATCACTAAGTGGTCTTCATTTTATGGTGAAAGTTATAACCATGTTTTGTTAATTAAGCTTTGGTTGGAGCTCAGTTATACACATGAAGGTCCATCTGCTGCTAGAAAAGACACAAGAATTGGTGTAACACATACTTTCTTGATTTCAAAGAATAGTGATCATTTTTTCCAGGATTTTGATTACATATAAATAAAGCAATCACCAAAAAAAGGGTAGATTTTTGTCAAGATCTATTTGCAATCCTAAACAGCATATTTTCGATGGGCAAAGTCATGACTAAACTGAAGTCTCCTTATTTTTGCTGTGCACTTGCTGCTCAGTTTCAATTTTTTTTTTAATTCAGTTCTTGAAGAAGCAGGAATACATCCATGGGAGCGCACATGGGATAAGTTACTATTTGCAAGTGAGCCTTTTCAATGCTACCAAATCATTTTTATGTTGAACATATGACCTCTTAAGGTTCCATTCTCCAAATTTCCAAAAAAGCAGCTTAAATCCCTCAATTAAATAGGGAGCATGCTCAGTCACATATGTTCCCTCAGCTATCTTCCGAAACGTGCATGCTAAAATTACACATCTCTGAGGGGAAAAAAACAAACAAACACACACTATTGAATTCTGTGCCTGGCAAGATTAAGTTTGCTGAATATTTCACAAGTATCACTGTAACATAACACCAGAAACCTGATTTTCCAAGGTGAAAACACTGGGGAAACAACACAAATTTAGTGTTCAACAGTCACTACAGATTTTCAAACTAAAGCCAGGACTTAAAATGTGAACTTGCATACCACCTTTAGAGATCTCAGAGTTCTGAGTATCAATTTCACATCTAGAATTTGTGTTTTTGACCTAAAGTTTGTTGAACTGAAAGAGTGCTTATCACCTGTTTTGGATCAGTGCTTGCAGCATATCATTCATTTGTTCAGAATAAAAACTGCAGCATATCAGACATGAAAAAAATAGCAAATGCAACTTGGCCCTGTGATATTCTGGACGGTCATGCCTTATTCTGCTTTTAACTGTTCCTAACGCAGCAAGAGTTTCACTATGCAAAATAAAACTTAAGACAAAATGTTGTGTACTTAATTTTGAAGTGAAATGAACACTCATGAGAGTTGTTTAATCTTCAAGTTCTATAGGCAAATTAGCATATTAGTGCACTTATATTCTTAGTAGTGTTTATCTCAATACAAGCTAAAAAACCTCCAAGAACTGCAAAAGGCTCCAGATCTGTTAAACAAAGCTGTGGAGTCAAGTGCACCGGATATACTGAGGGTCTGTATCTTTGATAGCTAGTATTTTCAAATGAGTCGCTTCCCTTTCCTGAAGTGTGTTTTACAGAGAAGCATCATCTGGAAATAAGATGCAGATATAGTCAAGTTATTTTTTTGTTTGATGTTACTAGAGTGGTGAGATTGCAAAACAAACAAACTCAACAGACTTTGCTGCCTCTTATTCTGCACTGTTCTTTCTTTGGGAACTTTATACTTCAAGACAGTGTTTCCCAATTTTATTTGGGCACAAAACCCTTTTGAACTCAAAATAATTTTGCAGAACCTCTGACTGATTGCGCATCCAGCACTGAGTAATGACATCATCGTTCCCACTCTCTGGCTAAGCTGGCATTACACAGGCACACTTATCGTGGCATACACAAATGAAACTGTTTTCAATAAAATTAATTAAAATTCCATTCCATTACAATAATTCAGGTTGTAATGGAATTCTCGCGGAATCCCTATTTTCACTTTGCGAAACCCCGGGGTCCCGCGGAACACCATTAGTAAAACACTGGTCCAAGCTGATTAAATAGGTTAGACTGAAATATAGAGTGATCTTGACAAGAAATAATTCTGACAAAAGTAATTCAAATGGAATTATACATCTATTAGTAACAAATTAAACTTTGTGTTCTCTATTACCACCCACCAAAGAATCTCAAAAGTTGTGATCAAAATTTTATAATCTGTACTGTCTCAGGATCACGAAGTCCTCTTGATATTCTTTATAGCTAGATTTGGAGGAACTGGCATGGTGCCCAAGACTAAATTTATACTGTGGAGTCATTCTACTAAAAAGCGTGAGAACCCAAGACTTAAGACAGAAAGCTCTTTGGAGCAAACACATCATCATCTTATGCATTTGTACAGTGATTAGTACAACAGTGCCCCTTGGTATTAATGCAAAATAAAGTTATTTCAATTAATCTGAATTATTTTAAAATGTGCTACAGTTGAGTGGTGACAAAGTTTCTGTAGTCCAATAATTAGCATTCAAACAAATGACATCATACTTACCGGCTTCTGCTCCTAGTCCTACTTCTGCTTCTACTTCTGTGTCGGTGTCTAGATTTTGATCTAGAACGAGATCTTATACGGCGTTTTCTCTCTCTGCTTCGGGACCGAGATTTTTTTCTATCACGGCTTCTACTACGATGACGCCTGAAAATAAATATTCCCCGTTTTTAGAAATATTCTGAAGCCGCCTAATTCAATTTATTTAATAGCGGAACACTGTATAAAGAAAAGTGGATTTGTACTTAAGTTCTTAGACAATTCATAGAGCCAACGATCATTTACTTGTAATAAAGTTAGCATCTTGAACAATTTAAGTGAGGGATATGAAAGAACAAAAAGACCACCACTAAAAGAAGTCCATTAAGACGTACTCAAATTTCAATCTTGCTCCCTAATTTTGATATACAATATGTTGATGGGGTAGCCAAACATGACAGGAGCATTCCAATGCAGGAGTCCTGACTTTCAGAGCTTACCTGAGTTTGTAATCTTAAGCTGTGTCTGCACTTGCACTTAAAACTATTATCATTCATGGATACTTCAGAAAAGCTTTCCTCTTCTTGCCCGTAAATGAAAGTTTTGCTTGTGGGAAGTAAAAATATGAATGCTGCTTTGTTGGCAGTAGCGCTCTACTGACAAAGTGGAACCCTTTACAGGGAATGGAAGTGTTTTGTTGACAAATGTGCTGACAAACACAGTTTATACATGCTGACTTTTAGTGACAGGGCTGTGTTCACTACAGTCCTGTTGCTAAAAACTACATAGTGTAGACACACCCTAAGACAGCAGAACACCATTTTAAAGAAAACTTTTTAAGTTAGGAGGTAGGAATGTTAAGGCAATACACAGAAGGAAAAGCAATGCTCTGTCACTAGGAGGAGAAATATACTGTCACAGGTACCATGTAATACATATTCACTGCATAAATTAATATGGATTTGGATTCATTTTAGACACTATCAAGCCTTAAGGAAGCTCAGTAAATTTACTGGAGAGTCAGGGGGAGGTAAATTGGGACTAGCATTAAATACACAGCCTAACAAAATAAAAATCTTTGATGCTTTAGAGTTAAGATTCTGGAAGAAATCTGTTTTAAAAACCCAGCATTAGACCCAGTTCAGTTGTATATATGAACTAGGGATGTTAAGGACTAGTTGACTATCTGATAAGCATTTGCTTCTCAGATAGTTGACTAGTCACTTCCCTTCACTTGCTGCTTCTCAGAGAGGCAGTGAGAAGGCGGAAGAAAGGGGCTACTTCAAAGCAGCAGCACTGCGATCAACTGGGGACTCTCCAGCTGCCCTTGGGCTTCGTGTGGTGCTGCTGCTGCTTTGAAATGCCATAGTAGTGTTTCATAGGGGCAGGGCCACCCTATTGACTAATCAATGCAAAAATGCATTGACTATTCCATTAGTCATTAACACAATACTTAACATCCTTAATATGAATTCTAATAAAACTCCAAAGCATCCATTGTGTGTCAGCCACTTGGAGAAAAAAAAAATTCAATAATCAGACAACTTACCTTTCACGAGACCTGGATCTTGAATGACTTTTGCCTCTTGATGATTTCCTTTCTTTACGTTTATGTCTGTCTTCTCCATTTTCAGCTGAATTTAAGCTCTCTCTTCCCTTGTCAGACGAGTGTTCTTTGTCATTGTGGTCCTCAGATTTGTGTTTCTTGGAGGACTTTTCTTTGGACTCGTGTCTTCTTGCCTGTTTTAAGAAGAAGTTGGTTCTTTCAGGAAGATAGTGCAACAAAGAGAGTTAGTATGGTATCAAAAGAGAAAAAATGATATGTTGTGATGCAACATTAGTAACCTTAGGAGTGTGGCTCAGTCAACAGTAATGGCTATTTTATTTAACACCATCATGTACTCAAAGCTGCAAATACACACTATTATTCCCACCCACTATCTTTTTTAGGTATTTTTAAAGCACCCATCCGAGTACAGCAGAACCCTGTTTATCCAGTCTAACTCAGATCAGGGCCAATCAGATAATCCAAAATTCAGATAATCTGAAGACTGGGAAAATGCAAGGAGCACTGCCTTCAAGCCACAAGACAGACAACTCCAATCCAGACCTGCACACACAAGATGTTTAGTTAATATGTAGAGCCAGATAATGGTGGGTTGGATAAAATGGGTTCTACTATATTATTATCCTGTCTCCTGACATGACCACATGACCATTCGGAGCATTAAAATGAAAACAGTGTTCATTTTCAGTTACTTGCTACTTCATCTATAATGGAATACTATTAACCTAAACACGTTTCTGTCTCTACCAGTGTCTGAGCATGTATATACAAGCACACATATCTGGAAATAGCACATTTAATATTTGTCTAGCAACATACCATGCACATCTGTAAACCCACATCTGGTGTCAGACACATGAACAACAATTATTCTACCCGGGGTTTAATGTGTACTGGTCACTTAAAGTATTAAAAAAATTCAAGTTAGTATTGAGACCTCATACTTTAGTTTAAAATGGAGATATCTTGCAATAGTGCACTGCAATATTTTTTCTGTAGTGCCACTTTTTAAAACCAATCTCCTCTTCCTTTTATATCTGCAGTGGCAAAAGTATTTTGGCAAGGTCAGTTCTGATTTTTCATCAGTGTTTTCTTTGGAGACTAAACCATGATAAAAAAATATTTCTTCATAACACATCCAGCTTATTTACTAGCTGTTTTTAATACAAAATACTTTAGACATTTGTTTTAAAAAAGGACTTTAAAAATCCCAACTCTGTAATCATCATAAAGCAGTATCAGCATACAGCTTATGTTTTTAATATATGATAATTTACAGGTTCACCTAAAAGTGCTCTAACCTATTATTCGACATTTAAATATCCTTCCTCCCCCAAACTATTTTCCACTTAAGATAGACAAGCCTGGAGCAGACCTGCCATAATTAGATAATACTAACGATAAGCTCTTAAGTCTCTCACCCAAATCCTTTAAAGTGAACTTTTACTGGTAAATTTCATATTTTAGACATACTAGGATCCTTCATAGCAGACATTTCTAACAAACTGAAAATATCTTTGCTATTTTTATAGTTAATTATTCTTTTAACTCAAACCAACAACTATTATATGGAAATATAGTTGAGTAAACAGAACTCTTAGATGTCAGCTACTTAATGCTAATCACATTCACAAATACAATGCAAGTTAGAAAAACATTTTGAGCTATCCTTTAAGACCTTGCAATTCCCAGCAAAAACCGTTCACAAGCTAAGATGGTCCATGAGAGACTAACCAGGTAGCCTATTCATGAGAAAACTGCTGATCATTTAAATCAACTTGCAAATTGTAAAAGGTTCATTCAGATCTAATTATATGGTAAAATGATTGAAATATTTACAAGTGAAGCTAAAACTTTCTGAACATTAAGTCTATTTATTTTTTAAAATTTCAGTCTTCCAGACATACACTTAGTAACAACAACACCATTGCATCCCATAATTGATTTAAGATATTTTTAAGGGAAATATGAGTTTGAATGACTAATAGTTACCTTATCATGAAGTAGGCTTATAATTTTGCTATCTGAGTCTGGAGCGTCTTCAGTTCAGTCTCTTCGCGCATTAGCACGCTGAGTATGATTTATTATAGAAATGTTATCATGTGATCTAAACAATATAGTCAATTTCACAAAAACGCCTAAATTAATTGTTACAGAGCTTCCATTGGGATGGGGGAAAGGAAAGTTCCTGTTCCACATTAAAATTTTAGGAGTTCCCCATCTACCTAGCCTATTATTGCCCCATGTGATAGCCTCCCTCCTCCTGACTATTACTATTACTGCTGCTCCTTGTTTGTTCCTTTCACCTCTTCTCTGGTAGGTAAACCAGTTATCTCCAATGTACAATTGCTGCTGCCTCTTCTCATTCTCCTTGCCTTCATTTTTAAAAGAAGCCCTCTGAGCTCGCTGCTGTCACAGCCGCACTTCCAGCTGACTCTGCTACATATGTAATACTGCAGCATTCCTTACATTTCAAAGTTGCAATAATAAGAGCTTAGTCAATGGGGATTAAAAAAAAATCCTCAGACAGGGATTTCAATGTTGAATACTCATCTGAGCAGCAGTCAGGCATAAGAAAACTTAAAGACTTCTGGTTAATGGAAGCTCTGTGAGATAGTCACCAAGAACACCAATTCTACTTCTCCATATGAAATTTTAATTTGGCTGTTTCCACAAAAAGTTAATATTACCAGTTTCTGATTGCAATTTTGCTATGAGCAATTACCTTCTGTCAAAATGGTGCCTTCAATCATGCTTCGCTATGATAGGTACTCCATAATGATTTAAGTTTATGAGTTTCCAATGGGGTTTCTGGTACTTACCATAAAGTCATTTACATATAGCTTTACATATACACACATAACTACAAGATACTTTTAAAGATGTATTGTACAATTACCTAAGCACTACAAAGTTTTAATTACCTCTTTGCTTCTGCTCCGGCTTCTGTGTTTTCTTCCTTCGTTATCTGAAAAAGAAAATGATTTGTTATTTATCAATTAAATATGAACTTTGTCTAATTTTTCAGAGGGGTAGCTGAGTTAGTCTGTAACTTGTCTGATTTTGTAAGTTAATACTCACTTAAGTTACATTTAGCTTTTCTGTGCCACAGAGTGAAGAGTAAGTATATTTTTTAGCGTTTGTTAAACCTTTAGAATCTTTATCTATGTTTGACTACATTATTAGACTAGAGAATTTTTAAATTTAGTGTAAATGGTAGGAAAAACTATTTACTTTTGCATTTAATCCAACCTGAACCATGAAAACACGAGTTTCTTAATTACCTCCTGATTGGCTAGAACATAATTGTTAGATGTAAGATATAAATTGTGGTCTATCAGGTCTTAATCCAAACATGTCCAACAGAAGACATTTAACCTTAACCATCAGATTTTCTAACTATGTCTATTGCATGTTGCCAAGAAAAATATCCACTAGGCTTTGGAAAAGCATTCATCTTTTATTTTCAGCACAAGTTATTCTAAAAAAATTTATTAAGACCCAGTATAAAATATTTCAAAATCTGTTCCAGGCTCAAAATAAGTTGAGTTGCAGACTCAGTTTCTCAGTCTTTAAAAAATAAAAAAATAAAAAAAAAAAATCACCTGCTCCACACTTGAGCACTTTTTTTTTTTTTAAAGATATAGTTTTAAGGGATTCAAAGTCTGCAAGTGCACGTTTCTATTTTAGAGTATTTTTAAACAGTGTATACTACTATAAGAAATTAAGTTCAGGGAGATGAGACTAGTACATTGAGTTTTCTTCAAAAGGTAACATAGCCAGGATGAAAATTATATACTTTGTGATCAAGGATCTCGGTCTCTATTAAAGATAATTTATAACTTGCCTCATTAACCTATTTGCACATTACCCAGATACAAAATATATTATCTCTAAAACTTCCTGAGTTTAGGGATGTTAAAATATGTTACACGTGGGGAGGCAAGTGGCTCCCCAGGAGCTAGTATGTTGCCCCCGTGCATATCATCTCCCGCTTGCTCTTCCCCATGCTTCTATTTCTGGTAGAGGCAGCAGTGCCGGGGTGGAGGTCGCTGCTTATAACCATGCACGTTCAATAACTGTATACAGCTACTCTTTCACATCCCTAATATGTATACAGGTAAAGCAAGTTAGAGGTTGACCATACCTGACTTCCGTTTCCTTTCCCTTGATCGTGAACGCGATCTTGAGTAATGATGTTTTGAGGTTCTAGGAGAATTAGATGCATCTATCTGTTCCTTTTTTTTCTCTCGCTCCGGAGATGATTTTTCTGGGGCTATTCCCTCTCGTTCTGTATCACTACCCTACATAAGCAGATTAAAATATTTTAAGATTAAGATTTTTTTCTTTTTAGACTGAAAGATGATCATGAGATACAAGAGCACACAAACTTTTCTTTTCATCTAGGATATCAATCATTTTGTATCACTGATGTTTGCGCATTACAATGACAATTGCTCCCTGCACTAATATCAAAACACACTAGTGTGGAGAACAGAATTACTAAAAAGCTTCACCAGATACCAGTTCAACCATTGAAGAACCACACTCCTGAAGAACATTCTACTTTTATAAATGAGCTTTTATTAAAAAAAGAACTTTCAGTGAAAAACCTGTCAGCTTCTGAATTGTTTGATACATATTTAAATTTCTGTAACATTATAAAACTCATGATTTGGAGAAATCCAACCTTATTTAGCTGTGCGTCCTAATGCTGCTTTTGTAAATTCTTATCATGGAGATTAATTTTGATGTATAATCCTGTGTAAATGAAGGATGTAATAGGATAATTGGTTACATGGTTAACTGACAAACCTGGGCTCATCAGCTCCTACCCTGAGCTGCTGCTTCCATATCAAAACCTGCAGTGTGGGGCGGCAGCTGGCTTCCTGGAAATCAGGTGGGAGCCAGTCCATGCCAGGAACCAGTTGCCATCCCATGCTGCTCCTGGGAGTGGGATGGCATGCAGGAGCCCATTTAAAAAGCTGGCTCCTGGCACATGTGGGCTTCCAGGGAGCTGGCCGCTGGTGTGCGCATAACCTCCACTTGGTAGATTCGAACCAGGACCACTGGAGCTTAGTATAGGAGCTTCTACACGTCAACTATAAAGCCAGCTGGCTCTCAGCTTAGGCTGTAGAGCTCCACTGCTTTCCTCTCTTGCTGTAAGTGGGACAGTGAACTTCACTAGTGAGATATACATGAAAGCTTGTAACTGTTGATATTTTCAGCAGCTACACAGTGATCCCATTTCCTGCTTTTTAATGTTCCCCAGTGAAAACAGTACAAATCAAATCATAAATCAGAGCATTGAGATCAAACACTGCTCTAGCATCAATGTCTGCAGTGTAGAATTGGCCTTGTAAACATGAAATTAAAAAAAGCAAAACATTTACAATCTTCTATATATTTTGAAGAATTTGTGGATTGGTTTGTGCAAAATAAAGTATACTTTGTGATTACCTATAGATACGAAATATTGCATAAACAATCCTGCCACTTAAATTAGTGGAATATACCACTTTTTACATTGGATTATGCTGGGTGAAAGGCTTAAATCAGTGTTTCTCACATAGTCCGCAGATCCACTCCAAGAAAACTGGTACCAGGCCACTCCTGTTTAATTACTGGCTCCTAATGGCTGTAGTTTGGCAAATGTAGCCAAGAGAAGCTGCGGAAAGCAGCATGATCTGGAGTGCTGCTTTCCAGGCCCCCCTGGGCTGCAAATGGCAAACTGAAGCAAAAGGGAGCTGTGAGGCTCCAACGCCACAGAGCCAGTAAAAAACACAAACAAACTAGAGCAGCCCAGTAGCGGCTTTCGCAGAGAGGGTCTGCAGACCACAGAGAGAAACACTGATGTTTGTTTTTCCATTGGAAAAAAATCATGACTATTATAATTAGAGTTCATAAAAATATTTGCTATTAAAATTAAAGCCATGTTGTCTATTCAAGTGTTATTTTAGTGCAAGGAAAATTTTTACTGTTACAAATCACAAAATAATTCAGAGTAATGGAAGCTTTCCAAGTTTCTGATTCAAATGTACTATATGCAAATTATTCAATAAGATGAAAAGTGTTTCAAGTGGAAATCCTACAAGTTTAAAGCTTTTCTTTTACTTCCCTTTTTGCAAGCACATTAATAAAAAAATTCTATTACACATTTAATTTCTTGCACTTTCCTGTACGTATAATCTACACAAAATGACTTTGCCTGGTAAACGACAGGCTTCACCTGTCAGTATTAAATAATGGTCTGCCATAGAGCAGGGTTATTATTAAAATATCATTGTGTGAAATAGAGATGTAAAAGTGTAACCATGTACATGGTTAGCTAATGAGCCTAGTCTCATCCATTAATGTTTATGGCAGAGTGGATAATCTATGGTTTAAAAAAATTGTTTTATTTTTCAGCTAAAATTATTTGACAAACTATCTAAAGATTGTTTTAATTAAGATCTCTTTGGGCTATAATGTATCTTATGAGATAGGGATAAGAGATTCTAATTCTATAGTAAGACAACTCATGTAAATGTTTAAGAAAAAATTTGTAACTGAGTTCCAATAGTTCATGGATTAGGGACATAATGTTACAGATTTAAATTAATCTACCCAATGGGGCTCAGTGCTCAGTCTAGGAAATGCCATCAGAGATGCTTAGTTTTGCAGTTCTCAAATGTGGACTCATGTCTCCAGAGGTAACATGAATGTTTAACAGTAAAAATGTTTTTAAATAAAATATATAGAAGTAAGAAATAACATTGCAATTCCCCAGACCTTTTGCTAAAAGTGCAACATTTCAAAAAGTTCAATGAACAGAAGTCTGTTAGGGGAGGAATAAATGTGGGCAAGAAGTCTGAAGATAAATGTGAGAAGAGAGGGAGAGGCAGTAGAAACAAAAAAAACTGAAATGTGCTGCTCAATCTATTTCACAAGTATTGAGGTCTGAATGCAGCTTCATTAAGCAGAGTTTCACCATACCATTCTCGCACTAGAAGGGAAAAACTATACATGACAGCAGGTCATAAGAGCCCTGTTTTGGAACCTTTTAATGAAATTTCTCTACCTCTGAGTATGACAGGCATGTGTGCAAAATGCAAACAATGAACAAAGAAATACAAGGCCTGGTTGCTGGAATGAAACATCATAAGTGTTCATTTTCCAGAGGAATCTGCACAGAAGATGATAAAAAGAAAATGTTTGAACATGGTGAATTTTCAGGCTGGTAAAGTTTTATTTCAAACTTCTTCCTTAAGGACTGTCAGTCTTCCTTCTGGACTATTCATGAATTCTCATGTCTGAGCAAATACAGTTATTACTCTATAGTATGATCATTTTTTATCAAGTTGTAATAAAAATAGCTGAAATACGCAGGTCTTCCTTTTACAATTTGACCTTTAAAGTAATACTGTCTGTGAATACAATGAGTAATACTAAATGAGCAGTATGGTAACAATTATGTAACAGCATTGACTTATTTTGTTTAGGAGAAACAATCCTCAACATACAGAATTCTGAAGAATATCCACCTTCAACATCATCATTTTCTAGTGTCAGAATTATCTACCAATGATAGTGTTTCAGTCACATCATTTCTGTCACAGCCACAGCATATCATCTGTAGCAAAAAGCAAAAAACCCTCAATCATCCAAAATAATGATGCAAGAGAGTAGTTGATTCATCTGCTACTCATTCCCTCTTCCCACTTGGTGGATCTATATCAGAGGCAGCAAGGGTGAGGGGAGAAGCTGGTGTTGGGAGGAGCCAGCTTAAAGGCTAGTTCCACTAGCACTGTCTCTGTGGTACTGCTTGTCCTCCTCCCCCAACTGCCCTGCTGCCTCTCAGAGGCGGCAGTCCAGGCAGGCCAGAGGAGGCGGCTCTGGCAGCAGCCCCTGTCCATGGGCTTGCAGATACGAGATGCGGTACTCAGCATGAGCTGGGACTGAGGAATCTTGGCTCAGTCTTGGCTTGTTCTGGGTCCAGGAACTAGCCCCGCTGCAGCTCTGCAGTTTAAATGTAATAGGAGCTGGGCTGCCTGCACCCAGATCTTACTACATTTAAACGATGGCGCGCAACAATGGGGGTAGCACCTTTCCATATAAAAAAAAATCGTGTAATCGATATAAGTTGTATCAACATGATTACCCAATTACCTCTTATCCTTAATCCAGCAACAACCACAAATAAATTTGTGATAAGAACTAGCAGATTGCAAAAAGAGGTAACTGATGAAAAACTGCCCTGTTTGTTTATGCAACAAACTCTCCTTTCTGTATGATTGAGAACCCATACTTCATTTAACATGGTTCACTCAATGCCAGGATACAGTCCATCCAACAGAGGAGATGTTTCAAGCAAATTACTGTATAAAGAGCAATTGAGCAGTGTGCAATAAGTCTAGAGGGTAAAAATATTAACCTGAGTCTTGATGGATGGAGGAGCAATGTCCGCAATAATCCTGTTGCATATGTTTGTATGACAAAAGAAGGGAATTTCTTCCTTATACAAGTAACAGACTCATCAAGAAATGCACACACAGCAGAATACTTACAAGCAGCAGCAATAAAAGCTATAACAAACTGTGAAAAAGAAAAAAAATAAAAATGGCTAGTGCACAGCAGGGTCACAAACAATGCTGCAAATATATCCAAGATGAGAAAAAAATTAGAAGAGTCTTAAGCTAACAAGATATGGTTGCAGTGTTCTTTTGATGCACTTCCTAGCCAAAGATTTCAGTGTTCCTAGAAATAAAGGCTAATGTTATGGAAGTGTTGAAATTGCAAAACAACCACTTTGCAGCTGCTGCTGCTCTGAAATAAGTGGGAAGGAACAAGCTAACTCTCCCATAAGAGGAGCAATGGAACTCAATAGTGGACTGTTTGGAGCACTGTTTTTTTTATATATAATCTAATCTGATGACAATTTGTGAACAAAAACATGAAAAAATGAATGGCACTATCACAGCCAGATTTTTCAACATTGGGCTTAAGAGAAATGTTAAACACATGTATACCCTGAATGTAAAGCACACAAGAGAACTAGGGTTGCCAGATAGTTTCACAAAAAATACCAAACATGGTGGGAGAAGCAGAAAAAAAACAAGTCACAGCACCTGTAAATCCCCACACTCCTCCCGCCCCTACCAGATATGGCAGGGGAAAATGTCCCAAGTGGTTTTCGGTCCAAGAAAAACAAATACCAGACATTTTACATGTCTGGTATTTTCTGGTTTGTTTTTTTTAAACTGGACAGAAGCTGCAAATACCAGACACCTGGCAACCCTGAAGTGAACCAAAAAAGTGTCACCATGGCTTAACCACCAAGTTAAAAAAAAGCAAAACACACCCAACAGCAAGAGACTAAAAAAACCCTTTTAAAAAGTGGAAGTCAAATCCTACTGTGGAAAATAGAAAGGAGTATAAACTTTGTCAAGAGCAAAAATAAGAAAAGCCAAAAAGGAGTTTGAAGAACAGTGATCCAAAAACTGAAAGTAAAAGTACATTCAATCCCCGCACTTAACAGTTCTCTAGGAACCAATCAGGTTGTAAGTCGAGCTGTTCTAAGTCAAATCCTTTTTTCCCCATAGGTGCAATAATAAAAGTGAGGGTTCTGTTCCCGGAAACCTATTTCATGCCCTAAAAATGCCAAAATCGATTATGGAAGTGGAGGGAAAGTAAACAAAACAATATATGCTTTTAAAAACAAACATTCAATATGAAAATAAAGCACAGAAAATACCTTCATCTACTTGAGCTGGGGAGGAATATGGTTATTGGAGAAAAGCAGAAGGGGAAGGGACTGGGGAGGGAGCCGAGGGGTGCCAGGAGGTGGAGATGGCAGGGGTAGCTGGGCTTGCAGGGGAGCCGTGAGTTAGTCGGCAACCTGTGGGGAGGGGACAAGATGCGGCCTGGCACGAGGGAGTGGGAGCTGCAGCCTGGCAATCTGCCAGGAGTTGCACGGGGGTGGGGTGGGGCAGCATGAGCCACAGGGGTGCTGGGAGCTGTGGAGAGAGGTGGGGGGGGGGGGAATGACTGCCAAGAGTTTGGGAAGGGGTTCTGGGATGCAGGCTTATGAGAGAATGGCCTCGCAACCTGCTAGGGGGCAGGGGGGAAGCTGGAGCTGGCAAGGTAGTTGTGAGTCAGTCAGTGACACATGGGGGGGCAGGGCAGGATATAGCCTGGTGAGGGGGAGCAGCCTAAGGGGCCTGGGAAGCTGACTTGGCAGGGACAAGGGGTGGCCTGCTGGGAGGGCCATGAGCCACGCGGCATGGAGGCAGGCGGACATATGTGTAGGAGGTGGCGGGGGCGGCTTGCCTCATCACCAGCCCTCTGGTGGGGAGGGAAGCAGACCCCAGAGGAGCTGGCATAGAGGCAGGCGGGGCTGCCTGCAGAAGCTGGGTGGCCTGCCAGGAGCCAGAGCTTGCAGGGACAGCTGGCTCGTGCACATCAGGGGCAAGGAACATGTGCAGGAGGGGAAAGTCTACTCTCCCATTAAACATACAAGAAGACTGTCAACAACAACAACAACAACAACAACAAAAGGTTGTAAATGCAGGGGGAGGTCATATCAGCTGTATATGTTTAAGTACATCAGAAGTAGGAAGTCTGCTACACAACCATTGGGCCCTTGGCTGACTGAGATGCAAAAAACACACCCCCAAAGATGATCAAGTCACTGCAGAGAAGTGAAATGAATTCTTTGCTTCAGTCTTCATGGCTGAGAATACTGGGGCGTTCCCCAAGCCTAAGCTATTCTTTTCAAGTGACAAATCTGAGGACTTGTCCCAGATTAAGGTGTCAGAAGTTGTTTTGGAACAAACTGATAAACTTGACAGTAATAAGTCACCGGAACCAGATGGCATTCACCCAAGCGTTCTGAAAACTCAAATATGAGACTGCAGAACTATTAACTGTGGTTTGTAACATACCCTTTAAATCAGCTTCTGTACCTAATGACTGGAAGATAATGAACATCACACCAAAATTTAAAAAAGGCTCTAGAGGTGATCCTGGCAATTACAGACTGGTAAGGTCTATTAAGACAGAGAATATTTTATTGCTTATATAAAACTCTGGCATGGCCACTTCTTGAATACTGCGTACAGATGTGGTCTCCTCAACTCAAAGAAGATATACTGGAACTGGAAAAAGTTCAGAAAAGAGAAAAAAATTATTAGTGCAGGGGTGGCCAACCCATTTAACAAAGAGCAAAAACAGCGGTGGAAAAAATGCAAAGAACCGCACCAGAATTGTCAAATGGGCCGGGGGGGGGGGAGGGGGAGAGGCCCTTCAGAACAGAGTTGTCAAGCAAAAACAAAAAAATAATTTTTTAAAAAGGAGGCTGCCCCTTTAAGACATCTCATCTTGCGTGCCATTTTTAAAAACCCTGCAGCCCCAACCTGGTAAGTACAAGAAAGCTAGAGGTCGGGGGGAGCCGGCAGGGGCTGTCTAGGGCCCCACCCCACAAGAGTGGCTTTAGGAGCTGCACATTTGGGGGTTAAGAGCTAAATACAGCTCGTGAGCTGGCCACAGCTGGATTAGGGGTTTGGAATGGGTCCCATGTGACAAGAAATTAAAGACTTGGGACTTTTCACCTTAGAAAAAGAGAAGACTAAGGGGCAGATACGATAGAGATCTATAAATCATGACTGGCGTGGAAAAAGAGTAAAGAAAAGTTATTTACTTATTCCCACAGTATAAGAAGTAGGGGTCACCTAATGATATTAATAGGCATCAGTTTTAAAACAAAGAAAAAGAAGTTTATCTTCACTCAGTGCACAGTCCACCTGTGGATCTCCTGTCAGAGGATGTTATGTACCTATAACCAAGTTCAAAGAAGAACTAGATAGATTTATGGAGGTTAGGTCCATCAATGGCTACTAGCCAGGATGAGTAGGAATGGTGTCCCTAGCCTGTGTTTGCCTGGAAATGTGTAACAGGAGAGGGATCCCATGAGCAGGGCTTGACAAACAGTGGCAAAAGCTGCTTGCCAGCCCCACACTGAGCATGCACAAGAGCCGCATTGCGTATGCTGCAGGTAAATGAGATGCGCGGCTGAAATCGTTTGTCAAGCCCTGCACATGAGGATTACCTGTTGTGTTCCCTCTTTCTGGGGCATCTGGTATTGGCCACTGTTGGGACAGGATACTGGGCTAGATGGACCTTTGGTTTAACCCAGTATGGTCGTTTTTATGTTCTAACACATGCTGAGTACACTGAAGCTTATTTTTGTAGCTTTGAACAAAGTGCAGGGAGATGGCATCAGCAATAAAACAGCCACTGAAATTTGAACCGAGACCTTAAAATGAGAAAAAAGCAATGATAGAGTTAAATGTCAAGCATTAAGAACATAAAGGGGTGTATCTCCAGCTCATTTTCTTGCAAATGTTCTCAATACTCAGTAACAGACTCAAACCTTTACTGCTGAAGAAGCGGAATTGGCTAGGATATGGATATCTAGCAGTCATTTCTCCATAAACCCAACTATAATAAACTTAAGCGTTAAGGGTGACCCACTGAAGAGATATGTTTGCTGATGATGTTTTAAAGGAAGTCACATAAGCATTTAGAGTCTGTCACTTGAACAGTCTCTCTCTCACTTTTAACAGCAGCAGCTTCTTCTGGTGCAGAAAGGATATTCCCTCTCTTTGGACTAATTAGTTCCAAATATAGAAATTATTTGGGACCTGAAAAAAGCAGGAAAGCTTGTGTTTTTTTTCCAGATTATGAACAAACAGAAAAAGGGAAGTAAAGATGACTGAAATAGTTGCAGAAGCCAATATGTTAAGTTTCCATGTTGACCTGGCTGATGGTCACATTTTTTAAAATCAGGTTTTTGTTTAAATTTTTTTAATCTAAAATAACTAAATATTTAAAAAAACAGACTAACTTGAAAACTAGATTGAAAAGTTCATATGCTTAGTTTTTTAATACACAATAAAACCTGTGCTATCCAGCACTTAACTATCTGAAAAACTTTAGAAACGGGCAAATTTCCTAGGGGCTTGGCACTGCCCAGTGCTTTGATCCAGCCAGCAAGAGGCTGGGTGCAGCCTCGTGGCATGCTGCTATCATTGGGCCAGCAGCTGGGCTGGGCAGGTGGCAGCCCACGAGGTGCGGGGGTCACAGCTCCAAAAAGGCACCCTCAAATAACCAGAATTTTTAGATAACTGGAACACCCTAATCCCCAAGTGTGCCGGATAACACAGGCTTTACTGTATTATGTTTGCCATAGAAGAGAAAAATCCAGAATACAGGCAGTCCCCAGGTTACATGGATCCGACTTACATCAGATCCCTACTTACAAACAGGGTGAGGCAACCCTGCAGTAGCTGCTTTCCCCCAGCAGACCAGGGAGACGTGATACTAGCGCCTTTCCCCCACCCCCAGCAGACCAGGGAGATGCGGAGCGGCTTTTCTCAGCAGACACCTCAGCTTGAGAATAAAGGACTGAGGGAAATGAGGTGTGGGAGAATCAAACTGAGCTCTGGAGAAATGTTTGGCTAGAGTTTCCCCTACAATATGTACCAATTCCAACTTACATACAAATTCAACTTAAGAACAAACCTACAGTCCCTATCTTGTATGTAACCCGGGGACTGCCTGTACATAACATGTTTTAGTTAAATAAAACAATGTAAATGTCTGTCTGGTGATGTTCTCCTCTTAATACGGCATGACAAGAAAATCATCCAATCATTAATAATTAACCTGAGTAGGAAATAGTTCACTTCCCAATAACTTCATAAATATATAAACTTAGATTACCTCTGGTAAATAAAATAACATTCATTTTCTGATATAGCTATAAAACTTTAATGTGAAAACTTTTCAAAATAAATCAATGTTTAAAAATGTATAATGTGTATCAATCTACATCTGAGCTGTGAAGAATATGTATTAAGGTTATCAACAAGAATGCATTATGGAGAAAACCATTAAACCAAGACTGGTTCAGTTGCACACAGGGTCTTGGTACATGTGGGAAGCCAGTTATGAAATTTTCAGTGGTTACAGTTACCTAAGTAAAAGCTCAATTTGCCCGAACATGTTTTCTCTACTCTTCTCCAGTTTTGCTGCCAAACTCATAATCTCATCTTGGTATTTCACATTTAAGATTCTTTCCCCTTTCGTGCATCAATAGAAAAACATTCCTCAAAACCAGATTGTCTTCCTGTGCACTTATGCATTCATTTATTTCTGTGATTCTGCACAGATGAAATGATCACACTTGTGAAGGCAACAAAGCGTCATAGGTTTCAGAGGGGGCACGATTTGGCCTGCCGCAGTTACTGGTGTCTAGAGGGACAGAATTCAGTTTGACCACACCCAGGATGAGTTTGTATTGCTTTTATTGGGAAGCAAAGCAAAGCAGATGCCAAATTTAGACAGTATGGAATATGGAAAACAACCCTGATTTAAAAAAAACCAAACAAACAAAAACACAGCATCATTTTCAGGATAGAACTAGACTTTAAACAGGAAGCATTTTAATAGCTAATAACTTTGGGTTAGGGGGGAAAGAAGAGGGGAAAATTAATTCATTTTCTCTTAGAACATTCAAATTAAAAATAAGTTTGCTGAATACATAAGCATCTAACAAACTTTGAATTCAAGAGTGCTTTTCTATATAAAAAAGCACCAAAAAGAATTCTTAACTTTTAAAGTCAAGCGCTTTATAATAGTTCAGATTAATTTAAAGGACTCATTTTTAAGAGAGTCAGACAAGAGTAGGAACATAAGAGCCAATCACTGGGAATATCTGAAAATTTTCTGAAATTGTTTATTAAAGAAAGGAATTAACTTATTAGTATATTATTAGTTGTAAATTTGAAACATGCTTTGATAAGATTTATGTATCAAAAACAGAACATCTGAAGAGGTTCTGTTATTAGTTACCATCCTATTACACAAATCAAACAAAAGTTGAGTTAGTATAGGGATGTTAAATATCCATTAATTGAATTCATTAACTCTTCAACATTAGTCTATTATACTATAGTCCCCGAGGGTGGAATCAGCATCCAATGTGCTTCAACCCTGCTCCAGAGGAGCATCCTGCCACTACATGCTGCTGCCTCTGTATCAGAGGAAGCAGCACACGGTGCCAGGCAGGAGCTGGTCTGCAAGAGGAGACAATTTAAAAGCCAGCTCCCCTTGCAGATCGGCTGCCTGTCGCCCTGTGCTGATGCCTCTTATAGAGAAGCAGCAGTGTGGTGTGGCAGCAGACCCTGCCCGAGAGGGTGGCACTTGATCTACCCCTCTCAGCACTGCTGTGCTGCTCCTGCCCTTTCTCTTAGAAGTGCCCTTTTCCCCTAGGAGCCTCCTGCTTCTTCCCGTGCCCTGCACAGTAAGAAGAAGGGTGTGTGTGCTGAAGTCAGGGTGCCCCTCCCTCCACCCTGCACTCCATCCTCACGCGGCGGGTGGGGGGGAGAGAAAGGGATGGAGAGAGTTTGCTGGCTGCTTTTGGGAGTGGTGAAGTGCCACAATAGGGGTGAACCTGCCTTAGCCCTCTGCACTACCACCCAGAAGCCACCTGAGGTAAAGGAGGATGGAGTGAGCAGGGGCAAGGCCTTGGAGAAGGGGCAGGAAGGAGGTTGGGCAAGGGTGTTTGGGTTGATGGAGATCCTGGATTGCACTTAATTTCAAAAAGTGACCTCACACTTAAAAATGTTGGAGACCACCTCCCTATAAACTTTGGCTTATCAGTTAATTGACTACACTATTACATCCCTAAATTAGTAAATAAAGCAATGCATCATACAACATTTTCTAACATACTAAAATATACAATAAACTGAAAATATTAAGGATATAATTGACTGAATAGGAGTATCATATAACTTTATACACTTAAGATTTAGTAAATTTCTTTGCAACTTAATACAAGTTCTACTTTGTTTTGATTCAACATCTTTTAATAGTTATATCAACCAATGAGAATGCGCCATAGAAAATTGAGGCAGTACAAAAGGAAATTTTTTTATTAAAATCAATTTAAAATTGACCTTTTCTGTGTGATGATTTAAATCATTTTAATTTAAATCAATGCACCCTGCTATCTTAGTTATTCCTCTGAGGACTCAAATAAAAACAATGATATATAGAATACTAATGGTGGGCTTTTACTATCTGTGACAGGGCAGTCCTTTCATCTCTCTTCAATATTCACAACTCATCTGCTTTAACCCACCCACTTCATGGTGTCCAGGCAGCTAATTTTTTTCATTGCTTCTTTCCTTCCACATTAGCATCTTTGCAAAATTTTATTCAAACACTTGTCTGGGATGAGAAAACAAGCAAAAAATTATTTTTTTGGTTTATTATTAGTATAACACCACCTACCTCTCATATAGCACATGACTTTGTATTAGTGATCCCATCCCACTCACACAACCAGCATGTGAGTACAACTCCCCTTATAAATTAAAAACTTGCATGTATGTATATGCAACAGTATTATAAGTGCTGGAAAAACTAGAAAGCAACCCCCTTTAAGGCCCCTCAAGTTTGGTATTCTTTGTTGAGTGCACCAAAAAAAAAAATCACTATTTTTAAAATTCCTGCTTGTCTACTTGCCTATGTTTTCCTTCTTTTGACATCTGAAGATTTTACCAACAAGCAATTTTAACCAGGAGAAACGCACAAGAATAAAGCCGCCTGGTTAAAAATTTAACATAAAACGCCCCCACCCCAACTCGCCCTTTAGCGGGCACATTATATTTTTGTATTGCATATATGGAGATAAAGAAGTCTAAGGATCATAAGAGAACCTCCCATTACAGCTACCAAGCGGGACAGTTTTTATGCGCCTTTCACTACTGCGCGTTAGGACATGTTTTCAGATATTAGGTCTGGTCTCAAAGAAGTTGACGGGCGGAGAGGAGCCGAGGGATCCCCGGTACGCGAGTCCGGCTCTCAAGGCGCCCCTCCCCCTTCGCAGGAACGCTTCCTGCCCCCATCACCCCTCAGGGCCGTCAGGTAGATAGGCCAAAGCAGACGCCTCCCTGCTGTTCTGGCGAGAAGCCGGGAAGGGGAAGAAACAGAAAGTTCTGGAAGAGCAGGCGCGGGTGGCAAGAAGCCTCCCCTCCCCCCTCCACAGAAGCCCATTATGGCGCCGGCAGGAGAAGGAGGAGGAGGCGGGCGCCATTTTGTCTACGCGCGTAACCGGCTCCCCCGACTACGATCTCCCTCCTCCGATCTTCCGACTTTCCCGCTCCCTAAAAGATCCCATGATAAGCAGCACCTACCGCCATGCCAGAGCGTGTGGGGTTTGCTCCCCTACCAGGCCCCTCCGAGGCACCCAGCCTCCCACGGCAGCCGTCGGCAACACTGGAGCTCACCGACTGAAGAAGAAAGACCCCGCCCTCTGGCTCCAGCGTCTCCCGGGTACCCGGATGTAACAATGGCGGCGGGAGGGGGGGAGGGTGGATACTCGCAGTGCATTCCGGGAAAGAAGGAGGATCCCGTTACCTTAGCAACGATAAAGGAGGGCCAGCCAAGCCAATGGGGTGAGAGGGGCTGGATAGCGGTGGGCAAATGTGCTGTTCGCGCGCGCGGGCGCCTTAATTTTTGACCCTTCCTGTACCCGGTAGCGCCCGACGGAACAGCGAAGTTCCCGCCAATTTGAAATGCTGAAGCGAGTTTCGTAGCTCGTCATCTCCCTTTTGTGACTGAGGTAAGGGGGGCTTTGTACAAGTGCCGCTGGGCTTAGGCGTTGCGAGGGGTTGCCCGCCGGCGTTGTGCTGGGAGAGGGGTGGGGCTGAGAAACCCCGCGGAGTGGGAAGGCGTCCAGCCGGCTGGAATTGTGAGATTGGCCCCAGCATCGAGACAATTTGGAGGTTTTGGGCTTCGGCCCGTACGCAGGAATTTCTGTGGGAGAAGATTTTTTGTTGTTACTAAATATGGACCGCAAAGAGGTGAATGCTCCCCCCCCCCAACCGTGGTCCTCCACGTAAGAGGGGAAATCAGCCCCAGCCCGCCAGAGCAGGGGGAGGGAGACTCGGGCAGCGCGCAGCTCCTGCCTTCCTCTGTCCGGCGGTAGCAGGATTACTTGGCAGACCTGCATACTGCCCGTGTTTGTGGGGTCGTGCGTGTTGCCAGTGGTCCCCTGCCTTATTACGGTTGTGCTGTCCACTTGTGGCAAGAGTTCTCCCATGCACGTCTGCCCCGCCCCTGCCTAGCAGTTACTTCTACTCCTCTTCCCCATCAGTTCTACCCCCGGCGTTTTCTGGGGCTCTTCTTGTACCTCTTTAAGTCTTGGCAGGGCAGCTGTAGCTGGTCTTCTTCCAGGGCTGGGAGTAGCTTCAGGGGCCCTCCCACTTCTCTTCCTCTTCAGCCTTAACCTCTGATGATAGGACAAGAAGCAACGGGTTTAAATTGCAGCAAGGGAAGTTTAGGCTCAGGGTGGTTAAGCACTGGAATAAACTTTCTAGGGAAGTTGTGGCATCTCCATTATTGGACATTTCTTAAGAACAGGTTACACAAACATGTGTCAGGGATGATGTAGATGGTGCTTAGTCCTGCCATGAGTGCAGGGGACTAGACTTGATGAATTCCTGAGACCCCTTCTATTTGTAGTATTCTAAGATTCAAGGGCTGTGTATTGTATGGAGGATGTATTGAACTGTTTGTTCTTCCCTTTTCTCAGAATGATGTGAGCTATGTGCTCTTTATATCAGGGGTGGGCAAAAAGGTCTCTGTGAGCCGAAAGCAGCCCGCCAAGCGGGTTGATCTGGCCTGCGGAGGCCCCGCTGCTCCCCTGCCCCCCAGGCCAATTAGGGCTGCTCCCCTGCCCCCAGGCCAACACAAAGTTTCCTCTACCCTGCACTACAGGCAGTCCCCGGGTTACGTACAAGATAGGTACTGTAGGTTTGTTCTTCAGTTGAATTTGTACGTAAGTCGGAACTGGCGTCCAGATTCAGCTGCTGCTGAAACTGACCTGCGGCTGACTACAGGAAGTCCAAGGCAGAGTTTCTCTGCCCTGGGCTTCCTGGAATCAGTCGCTGATCAATTTCAACAGCGGCTGAATCTGATCGCCTGGGACAGCTGGACCTACCCGGCAGCGCCCCAGCTGCTCTGTCCCAGGTGTCCCCAACTCTGCCTTGGGCTTCCTGTAGTCAGCCCCTGGTCAGTTTCAGCAGCAGCTGACTTGGGGATGCCTGGAGCAGAGCAGCTGGGGTGCTGCCGGGTTGGTCTAGTAGCACCGAGGAGCGGCGCTGTGGGACCAACCCGGCAGCGCCCAGTTGCTCTACCACAGGCGTTGGCGAGGAAAGCCTGGTCTGCTGTGGGGTGGGGAGCGCACTAGCTGCGCCCCCTCTCCCCTCCAGCAGACTAGGGAGACGCGGGCGGCAGGACCGCCGAGACGCGCCGCGGTCCTGCCGCCCGCATCCTCTGTGGCTTTGCTCCGCGTCTCCCTGGTCTGCTGTGTTTAGGAAATGCTGAATATTTTTGTGTTGTAGTTTGTGCCTGAGGTAAGATGAAGTTTAATAAGGACAAATGCAAGGTACTCCACTTAGGAAGGAACCATCCGTTTCACACATACAGAATGGAAAGCGACTGTCTAGGATAGAGTGTTACAGAAAGAGATCTAGTGGTCATAGTGGACCACAAGCTAAATATGAGTCAAAAGTGTGACAGCATTGCAAAAAAAGCAAACATGATTTTGGGATGCATTAACAGGAGTGTTGTGAGCAAGACAATGAGAAGACATTTTTCCCCTCTACTCTGGGCTGATTAGGCCTCAATTGGAGTGTTGTGTCCTGTTCTGGGCACCACATTTTAAGAAAGTTGGAGAAGGACCAGAGAGGAGCAACAAAAATGATTAAAAGTCTAGAAAACATGAGCTATGAGAGAAGGCTGAAGGAATTGGGCTTATTTAGTTTGGAAAGGAGAAGACTGAGGGGGGACATGGTATTGTTTTCAGCTATCTAAAAGGGTGTCATAGGGAGGAGGGGGAAAATTGTTCTCTTTGGCCTCTGATAATATGACAAAAAGCAATGGGCTTAAACTGCAGCAAGGGAGGTTTAGGTTGGACATCAGGAAAAACTTCCTAATTGTCAGGATGGGTAAACACTGGAATAAATTGCCTAGGGAAGTTGTGGAATCTCCATCACTGGAGATATTTAAGAGCAGGTTAGACAGACATCTATCAGGGATGATATAGACTGTGCTTGGCCCTGCCGTGAGGGTAGGGAATGGACTTGATGATCTCTCAAGGTCCCTTCCAGTTCTGGTATACTGTGATTCTAGTTTCAATTAATTACAAATACAGTCAAAACTGGTAAGATTATATTACTTTTTTTTTTTTGACAGAGTACACAGAATTGAGTTTTTGGAACTAGCACCTGCCCATCTGGATTTGTGAAACTCATGTAAAAAAAATTGCTGGACTGCAAGTCACTGGGTGTTGTGGCTCGGATAACATTTGACAGCTGTAACAGTTTGAGAAATGTCAATGTCCAGTTATACATTCCAGTTGCAATTGAGAACAATCTGCTTGTACTTCTAACAATGATTGAATTAGAGAAACCATCATGTGGCACAAACTTGACATGTAGTGAATAATCTATGCCTGGGAAAGTGTTAACTGAGTAATTTTTCAAACATTTTCCTTGTGACACTGTTGAAGAAAATTGTTGGTGCAACATAATTATATCTGTTGACTAGGGGAGGGACAGGAATGAGAGGGGGTTATTGGTAGGGGGATTCAGGTCTGGGGCAGAGGGTTGGTGCTTGTGGCTGGTCACATACTTACCTCCCGTGGTTCACGGTCATGATGCAGTGGGGGTACTAAAATAGTTTCCTGTTGTTGCCTCCCTTGACCCCAACACTGTCTTTCCTGGCATAGCAGACCATGATGTGCCATGGAAGTGGCCAGCAGCAAGTCTGGTTCCTAGGTGGAGGCACACAAGCAGCTCTGCATGCTGTTCTTGGTCACAAACCCACCCACTCCCCAGTTCCCATTGGGCAGGAATTAGCCAGTGAGAGTGTGGAGGTAGTGCATGGAGCCCATGGTGCCATCACTTAGGAGCCAGACCTCCTGCTGGCTGCTTAAGGCATACAGCGTGGTCCACTGTGCAAGAAGAGGCAAAAGGCCTGCCGTAGCACCCTCACTAGTCACCTGCTGCCCCTGCAGCAAGGGGACCCACAGCAATCCACTGTTGAGTTGCAAGCCAAGGTTTCTGAGGGGGAGACTGCAGATTTATATTTTTTAAATAAAAAAAACTCATCTTAAAATGAGATAGCGTGGACTTTCCTTCTCCATATACTAACATGATCTACGTGACAGGTTCAACGAAAAAGTTGTTGGGGGACCAGGAAGTGTGTTTGTGTGGGGGAGAGATGAGGAAAGACCTTAAGAAAGAAGGTTGTAAATTTTAATCGAATTAAGACTAGAAATAAGGATGAGCTGTTTCAAAATTGATTTTTAGCTGAAGTCAGTAATTGGCAATTATATCACTTATTTGCTAAAGGATATAAAAAAGTCCAGTGTTAAAGGTTGGAACCAACAAGTGGGGCTTAGCACCCCCAGCTTCTCCTGTTTGTAAGTATCTTAATCAAAGGTTTATAATGTTTTGTTAATATTTGAATATGGTGAATTGCTTATTTAGACTTTTTGTTCAGAGAAACAGTATAATGTATCTTTTGCCTTTTAGATTTAATCAAAAAATTTAAATTGGCATTTGGTTACTTCCCATATAAATAATTTCAAATACTAATAATTCCAATGCCTCTATAGTAGGTACATAAATTAACCTTACAGAATTATGTATTTTAGGACTCTATCATATTAAAATGCAAGTATTTAAGTCAGTAAGGTTTGTCCAGGATAGTGTCCTATTTTACAGAAGCCTGTTGGGATAAAGGGAATGGTTGGAGGACTGGCATTTGCTCTCAGCTGTGCAACTGTCTGGTAAGAGTACAGTTTCATAAATTGTGCTTCTCCATCAAAGGGTGCCATTTCACTAGGAGTAACAGAAGACTCAGCAGGAGGAAGTGGAGATAGCTGGGGACCAGATCAGACAAAAGGATATTGTGTTCAGAAGTTTCTTATATAGATTAGTAAGTCTCTTATGCTTTAAGAGCAGTGTGTGCATTGAAGATATTTCTTGGCCAAGTATGTGAGTTCTTTCATTATTGGCATGTTGCCCACAAAGAATGCAGCTAGGTAAACCAGAGCTCATTCAACCAGATGGACTCTGCAGGAAATGTAACTAAGCTAGGGTATGTCTACACTCTCACCCTAGTTCAAACTAGGGTGGCTAATGTAGTCATTCGAACTTGCAAATCTACTAGCTGAAGCCCCTTGGTGTAGGTAGTGAGTGATTATGACTCAAGATTCTGGGTCTCTCAGGTGCACTTTCTTAGTGCACACCCTGAGATTGATATGCCTCTATATAGTAGGCTACCAAGGGACAGTGCTTCAGACTTCACCAGCCTCCACAATAGGAGTATGTCTACATTGCCACGCTAGTTCGAACTAGGGTGGCTAATGTAGTCATTCAAATTTGCAAATGAAGCCTGGGATTTAAATATCCCAGGCTTTATTTGCATGTTCCCGGGCACTACCATTTTTAAATGCCCCGTAGTTCGAACTACCTGCCCGCGGCTACACATGGCACAGGCTAGGTTGTTCGAATTAAAGCTCCTAATTCGAACTACCGTTACTCCTTGGGCAGGTAGTTTGAACTATGGGGCATTTAAAAATGTCGGAGCCTGGGATATTTAAATCCTGGGCTTCATTTGCAAATTTGAATGACTACATTAGCCACCCTAGTTCGAACTAGGGTGGCAATGTAGACATACTCCTATTGTGGTGAAGTCTGAAGCACTGTCCCTTGGTAGCCCACTACATAGCGGCACATCAAACTCAGGGTGTGCACTAAGAAAGTGCACCTGAGAGACCCAGAATCTGGAGTCGTAATCACTCACTACCTACACCAAGGGGCTTCAGCTAGTAGATTTCATCACAAAAGACAAGTATTATTACAGAGAGTTAGATTGGGCCAACTTGTGGCATTTCATGGTGGGATTTTCATGAAATCTCAAGCCATTATTTCAAGGCAAACTTTTGCAGAGCTGTGCAACTATAGCTTTTAGGCTGATCTAAAAATACTGAGTCTGGTGTCAAAATTAGAGGTCCCTGGACTCAATTCCTCTTTCTTCGTAACTCATGGTGATCTCTCTTCATGATTTGTCCCTTTTGACAGGTCATTGTAGTTTTCTCCATTTCAGGGTTTCAAAGTCCCAATGGATTATTTCTCTCAGACAATCTTCCATTCCTCTGTTCACACTATGTTGTTTCTCCATTGGCTAACCAGGGAACATAAACTTCCTACTACCATGAGTTCCAGCCCAGGGACTTATGTCCAGTAACTATGGTCTAAGCTTGTGGTGGCAGCCTGTGGCTCTCAATCCACGTAGAGCCCATCATGGTTCTCTGTGTGGCCATGAGACACTTTGTTTGTTGTTGCCCACGTGCAGGGTTGCCAGATACCATTGCTTCCATTCACGTAGGTTTTTTTTTTTCTTGCACTCCATTTATATACCAGGTCAGCCTGTCTAGCTGGACTTCATTGTCCCTTAGACTTTATCAGCCTTGACTCCAATCCAGGCATAGCCTGTCAGGTAGTTGACTTTTTTTCTTTCTTTGGCCTTGTGTGGGGGTGATTATCCCATCACAGTGTCTCTTAACTTTGGGAACACACAGTTTATTGTGACATCCTCTTTAAATACAGAATCATAGTCTCATGACAAAATCAGTGAGTTCTGTGTAATAATATTGATTGTTTAAATGTCACTTTGCTTTAATATCACAGTTTTTGCTGCTATGATTTGTCTGTCTATTTATCATAGGTAAAGGGTTTCTTCAGCATGTGGAATAGTATTGAATTTCTGACAAATGATGATACATGCAGTGGACAACTGAACATAGATTCAAGACAAGAATGTGGAACTGCCTTGTACCAAGAGGATAGGCTAGTTAAAATTTCTTCTGAAAAGGTAATACTTGTTAGAATCAGAGTTTGTTATGCTGGAACTTACTCAGAACTACTGCAAAAGTGCTTTAGACTAGTATATTATTACATATTGTTTTACTTTAATTGTTGAAAAGCATTACTCTAGTTTTTATTTTGAAAGGTTCTTTAGTTGCTTGTAATTTCACAGTTCTTTTTATTTCTAAGGTCCTATTTAATCCAAAGCTATGTGCATGCAACTCAGATGATACCTGTATTATTGTGGCTGACAGATCAGTGATACTTCTTGATAGTGTTTGCCAGTCTTTTCAGATGAACGTTCAGTTTGGTGAGTTTTTTTTATTGTTTTGGAATTAAACTAACTGTAAGTCAAAATTGCTTATGGATTCGGTTAATAAAAACAACTTAAAGTAGGAACCCGTTTTATTAATCCAGGGTTTCTGTTATTAGCCACTAGTGATACTTAAGACCTTAATGGCTGAGTGATAAAGTCATCAACCTGTGAAGGGTTTTGTTTATCCTGTAGGCCCAAACAAAACTGGTCCTAGAAAGATGTGATCATGCCTCCAAATGCTGGAACTCATCTTGCATCTGGTACTTTTCCACTCAAGGCGAGAAAAATTTAAACTGAACACACAAAATTCCTGCCTTTGAGCAAAATAAATACAAAGAGGAACTATTCAACTCTGTGCAATGATTCGGGGAGATCAGAGCTTCTGGCCCAGCAGAACAGGACGGTGGGGTGCCCAAGTGGGCAGGTTAGCAAGCTTAATGGCATGTCCAGCACACCAGGTAACAATCCCAAGAGGACCCCTGTGATTCAACCAGTCACAAATATCTCCTAGATAAAAAAAAATAGCACGTTTGTATGAACAATACAGTGCTTCTGTTGTCACTGGAGGCCATTAACAAAGCTACTACTCACTTCACTGAGTGCAATTTACCTACATGAAGCTCCTTGCAGGATTTGTATCTGAAGTCACAAATCCTAATCCTGGAAACAGTTATACATGAAAGCTTAATATTAAACGTGGGATATCATAATGGCTTTTGTTGGACCACTCACATGAGTAAAAGTTGGTGTGCATACTTGCAGGATTGGGTTAAAAAAGTGAAATTAGATAAGATCCAAAGGATCTCCAATTTACATTGTGAGTGACAATTGGGAGAGATCAAATTTGTAACTGTGGAGGCAGACTAATCTGCTGTTTTTATTACCTTGAAAGTAATTTGAAAATTCAGAAACACGAGCAACTAATATTTTTACAAGTTAAACAAAACCATTTTTACAAGAGACTACAAAACTCCGTTGATATTAGAACAGTAATTTACCAGCTCACATAAAATGAATTGTGAACAATTTTTAGAATAAATATATTAGTCCTAAGCCCCTGATTTTCTGGAGGTTTGTGGTGAGTTAATTTTTTTTTAAACTTGTAGCAGAGGTGCCTGGAGCAAGTGGGAGAATATGCCTTTCTTGGCACTTCTACAAAATAAATATTTAAAGGAATTTGAGAAGCTGCACTAAAACTTCTTAATGCTTGAACTGCATTCTCTATTATGATCTAATATTTGAAATTTGCTTTGGAATTTTCAGATACTGACGTGGATGTGGTTGGTTTGTGTCAAAAAGGACAATTTCTTGTGGTCGGTGAGCAAAGTGGCAGCCTACATCTTATTCATGTGCCATCAAAGCAAACTTTATTAACTAATGTATGGAACTTTTTTCCTCTATTCTCAATTGCTTGCATATTTCTTACTTGTGTCAAATATGAAAATATGAATGAACTGAGCGTGATTCTTGCTTTGGCTAACTAAGAATGTTAGATTATAGAGAGTTTTTTTTCCTTCACGTAACATTTATTGAGAATACCAGCTCTAGTAAACTTCATTTAAATACAGAAACCAAAACCTAAACCAATTTTTTATAAGGATAAGGATTATTTCTCTAAAAGTGTGCAGGTCTGATCCCTAAAGTAATTATGTATGTTACCAATTCTTTGTTGTTCAAAACTGCATGTTAATGCAGAATTTCAGGGAAGAAATATTGGTTTAATATGTATTTCCTATAACATAATTTAATCAAACATGGAATTGTGTATGTTGATCTGTATTTTAGGTTTTGGTTCAGAAATCTCCAGATGAAAAGACTTATCTAAATCTTCTTATTGAAAAAGATACTGCAGATGAAGGTATGTTTTTTCAGATAATTCTTGCTGTAAGCCTTCAGAATTAAAAATAAGCTGGATGAGAAATCACTCTGGTTAACATAAAAATGTATGTGTTGTGATAGCTTGACTTGACTACTTAGGGCTCAATCCTGCCAGTATGGAGCACTCTGATCCTGATCTGATAGAGCATGTCAGCACATACATTTAACCATAGGAGGAGTCTCAATGAATTGCATTTTTAAAGTTAAGCGCATGTGTGTGTATTAGGTTTGATCAGGGCCAGAATGCTCTGAATCTTCAAGGGTTGAAAACAAAGAGTAATCATTTTGTATGTATTATGTCTTTTGTATATCCTTCTTGCTGTGTTACATTTAAAAGTGCATTCAGGATATTTAAAAGGATGTCTCATTGCTGTTTTAAGCCCAGATCTTACAAAAATACTTAACTGTACACATGTATTTCCTTTTGTTTCAGTGGAATTTCTTGCATGTGTACAAGTAAGCATGTGAGTAAGTCTTTGCAGAATGTAGATGATAATCACTTACTGAATGATTTGGTTAAATCTAATTTCAGATTTTCACTTTTATTTTTAAAAAGTGGGCATACACATATTATTTGGGGTGAGTGTACTCCTAAATTGTAGAATCCCAGGGAAGCTACGTAGGTTGCCTATATATTGATGGATTATTATGCCCCACTTGATAGGTGGCCCAGGCAACAGGGCTTAATCAAAAATCTACTGAGATCAATGGAGAGACTCCTGTTGACTTGATTGATATTGCATCAGGCCTATCCTGAGCAGTTGGTTATTTGTGGGATGAAATCTTGACTTTGTGGGGGGGAAAAAAGTCAATATCAAAACTCCCATTAACTGTTGTGGTGCAGGATTTCACCCTTTTTACATTGTAAATACATTTTCTTGAATAGTCATGTGTTTCACTTCTGTTTAATCTAACCAGAGAAACTAAATTGCATGTTTGTGACTATATTTTGTGGTATTAATTTATATATATTTGTGTGTGTGTGTGTGTGTGTGAGCACACACACACACGGCTCGACAAATAATACAATCTACTCGAGTAGATTGGACCTGGCTCTTCCAGGTTACAGGCGATCTGTGCATGTGCAGAACGCCGGACAGCGCAGCTGGGAAGCGGGGCTCGCCGTGGGTCGGCGAGCCATGTACATATGTATATATGTATATGCTTACTGATTTTTTTTTTTTTCTTTTTGGATGGGAAAAATGTTTTTTGATAATCTATTTAAGGTATCGAGTATTAGAGGGGTAGCTGTGTTAGTCTGCATCTGATGAAATGGGTCTTTGCCCATGAAAGCTTATGCTCCAACACATCTTTTAGTCTATAAGGTGCCACAGGACTCCTTGTCGCTATTTAAGGTAGTTAGTGACTAAAATTTTATAATGGCTGGTGGTACCTTTAAAAAATGTCTGATGCATGTGTCTTTAAAGTACTGGCTTTTATATAAGTATGACATCAGTACTTATCTTCTATTTGGCATAAATTCCCTCTGAAACTTACTTGGTTCTGATGGTTACACATTAAAGATGTCTCTGCTGACACATCTTTTCAAACTGTACCTAGATATGAACATCTGGAGCATTACATTTTCATTGGAGAGCCTATAACTTCAGCTATCGTTTCCTTGGCTAGCCTTTCAGCATTGACAGATGTGAACTTAGGGGATGTGTTTAGGATCTATTCTTTTAGGACACAGGTGTGAATATGAGAAACCTTTAATTTTTTTTTTAAAGCAGGTAGTATCTTTCTGGTCAACCTAACTTGATTCTTACATATGTAAACACCAGTTGACGTCAGGATCTCAGGATTTGGCCTTTAAAGGTGTATATATACTTAGTGATAGAAATGTAGCCCTGTTAGTCTGGTGTAGCTGAAACAAAAAACAGGACTATGTAGCACTTTAAAGACTAACAAGATGGTTTATTAGGTGATGAGCTTCCGTGGGCCAGACCCACTTCCTCAGAGCTGAGGAAGTGGGTCTGGCCCACGGAAGCTCATCACCTAATAAACCATCTTGTTAGTCCTGTTTTTTGTTTTATATACTTAGTGACATTAGTGATAAGGGAATTTTGTGCAATTGTAATCAATACTTAATGGCATCATTAGTATTGGCAAAGTTCTAGTAATGATATCATTCATCAGCTAATAGTTGCATGGGATATCTCATGCTGTGTTATGTATGTTGCCTTTAATCTTGGTCTTATGTATTGTGGGTTTTTTTAATCTTTCTGTGTGTGGTAATGTTCTTACATTTTATTAAAGTAACTAGATCTCTTTTAAAATTATCCTAATCTAGTGAAAAGTTTGGTCTAAATTATTTTTACATTTTTAGAAACTTAGTTTTGTGCTTATTTTATAGGAATCTATCATATGTTCATTCTCACAAGCAATGGATTCTTTTGCATTATGTGCCTCCCACTTGCAAAAATTCAGGAAGGTATGATGATACAACTCACATTGAACATTAAATTTCAGATTGCTGTGTGTATTGACTTATAATAATTAATACTTTAGCATGCTGTTTTCTATAGTGGCTAAGACCCCAGTTCTGTGAAGTTCCGACTGACCTAAAATTCTATTGATTTTGGAGGGAGCTGAGAATGTTCAGCAAATTATAGGAAATGGCTGTAATCATTCCTATTACTTTTGTTTTTAAGACCATGTGAACTAATTGTGAATGATGCAAGATATTAGTTGTCCAAAAAAAGCAGAAATTTTTATTCTCTCTACCAAACCCTCTTTGTAAATTACTTATAGTTTACATTGCCTTCAGTAATTCTGTTTCTTTTTGAGAATACTGCTTGTTACAGGAACATAATTCCAAATTATAATATTACTGTCTTAATTACTATGAAATTATGAAACCATATTTGTTTCTTTAATTTTTATGTAGCAATTGACAAGATGGACATGATTACAGCAAAGAAGGTAAATTGCAATAACTGTGCCACTTGATCTGTCTGTTAAAAATTTCCAATTTAACAAAACTTTGATTTGTATAACATATGGAAAAAAGAACAACCATCCTTGCTTAGACTCCATCTAGCCCCAGTATACAATCTGCCAATAATGGCCAATACTAGGTTTTCCCAAAAGAAATGAACTGAACAGGTAAACATCAAATGATCCATTCCCAGCTTCTGACAAACAGGTTAGGGACACCACTCTTGCCCATCCTGCTTAATAACAATTGATGGACCTATCTGTCATGAATGTATTTAGTTTTTTGAAACTGTTAAAATCCTGATCCAACATCCTCTGGCAAGAAGTTTCACGGGTTGATTGTGCACTGTGTGAAGAAATACTTCCTTTGTTTAAATGCATTTAAACATCCCTGGTTTAAATCATGTAACCACTGAAATTAAAAGCTGGCTCCCTGTTCAGACTGTCTCCCACCTGCTCCCCTGCACTTCTGCCTCTAATACAAAGGCAGCAATGTGGAGGAGATGGGAAGGGCTACATGTAACTAAGCATGCTAACTGAGGCGCCCAGGCTCATAGGATAACAATGTACATGTTTACATTTTTACATCCCTCTCTTAAGTCTGCTATTTATTAATTTCATTTGGTGAACTCTATTGTGTTATGGGAACAAGTGAACAACTTTTCCTTATTCACTTTCTTAACACCAGTCATGATTTTAGACCGCTATTATAGTGGCCTTCGTTATCTCCTTTCCAAGCTGAAAAGTCCCAGTCTCATTAATCTCTCTTCACATGGAACTCGTTCTATACTCCTAATAATTTTTGTTGCCTTTTTCTGAACTTTTTCTAGTACCAAGATTTTTTTTGTAATTAGATCACATGTACATGCAATATTCAAGATGTGGGCATACCACAGATTTATACGGAGGCAATAACATCTTCTCTGTCTTATTCTGTATCCCTTCCTTAATGGTTCCTAATATTCTGTTATGCTTTTTTGACTGCTGCTGCATATTGAGTAGATGTTTGCAGAGAACTATCCATAATGACTCTTGAGAGGTAACAGCTAATTTCATCCCCATCATTTTGTACATGTAGTTGGGATTAAGTTTTCAGATATATATTACTTTGCATTTATCAACACTAATGTTCATCTGCCATTTTGTTGCCTGGTCACCTAGTTTTATGAAATTCTTTTTGAAGCTCTTCACAGTCTGCTTTGGATTTAACTATATTGAGCAGTTTAGTATCCTCTGCAAATTATTCTACCTCACTGTTTATCCCTTTCTTCAGATTATTTATGAATATGTTGAATAGCATTGGTCCCAGAAGGTTCCCCAGTGAGACTCTGCCTATTACCACTCTTACCTATCTTTTAACCAGTTCTCAATTCATGATAAGACTTTCCCTATTATCTGATGACAGCTTACTTGGCTTAAGAGTCTTTGGTGAGGGACCTTATGAAAGCTTTTCTGGAAATCTAAGTGTACTGTATCCACTTGATGCCTCTTGTCCATATACTTGTTGACTCCTCAAATAATTCAATTACGTTGGTGAGGCATGATTTCCCATGTTGACTTTCCCCAACAGATTATGTTCATCTAGCTGCCTGAGAATTCTGTTCTTTTACTATAGTTTCAACCAGTTGGCCCGATACTGACATTAGACTTACCAGCCTCTAATTCCCAGGCTCACTTCTAGAACCCTTTTAAAAAAATTGGCGTCACATTAGCTATCCTCCAGTCATTTGATATGTAAGATATTTTAAAGCAGGGCTTGGCAACCTTTTCAAACCAAAGAGCCAAACTACATCAAAATTCAGAAAAGTGGTCAACAAAGGGCTGTATAACAATGCCCATTTGCAGGACTGAAAATATACAACTTAATATTATTAATTGATATGTGTATATACTATTATAAAAGGAAAGGTGTCCGTCACGCTATCTGTCACAGAGAACATTTGAGAAGACTTGAGAAGTTTCTAGAGGAAGGCAGATTCCCCCCCAGCCCCACCAATAGCCCAGGGAGATGAAGAGTGTGTGTGCCCAAGTATCTCCAGAGCAATGGGGAGGAAGGAGGCCACCCATATGGAGAGGGGAGGAGCACACATGTGCCCCAGAAGCCTCATAGAAGCAGGGAAGAAAGAGAATTCACTGCACCAACCCCCTTCCTATTCCTCGTCCCCTACCCCCTCTGTCCCTGGAAGCAGCAGGGAGGGAGGAGGTCCTGCAGCCCAAGCCGCCTCCTCTGGGAGTGGGAGGCAGGAGGCCACGCATATGTCTATTATCACAGCAGGACAGATAATGCTACCAATTAATAATAGCATAAATGAAACATGGCACTCGCAGACCTTATTTAATGGGACTTCTACTGCATCTTTTTGCACATCATAACTGGTTAGATTCAGCTTCATGCACGCATTCAAGCTGTCTTATGTCAATCTTATGGCAGGAGCTTAGGGATATGGGGGTGCAGGAGTCTGAGCGGGGCTCAAGGCAGGGGATTTGGGTGTATTGTGGAATCCCGGCACAAAGTTGAGGTATGTGGGGGCAGAAGCATTATGGCAGGGGACTAGGTATGTGGGGGTGCAGAACTGAGGATGTGGGGAGATGAGGGGCCCAGGCCAGGGGGTTCAGGTATATGATGGGCTCAGGAGTGGCTTGAGGCCAGCTGCAGCAGCTGGCACCCCAGGCGGAGCGCGCAATTGTGCCCCCGCCTGCAAGGCTGTAAATGGCCTGACGTCATCGGTGGGCGCCCCGTGACATCATCATTGGGCGACCCGGGTGGCGGTGCCCTAGGCGGTGGCAGAGTCTGCCTATAGCCACGGGCTGCCCTTAGATGGGCTCAGGGTTGGGGTGTGTGGAGTGGTGCAGGAATGTTATTGCTGGGGATGTGGGAGTGCAGGAGTCTGAGAATGTGGGGGTATGAGGGCCTCATGGCAAGGGGTTCAGGTTTATGATTGTCTCAGGGTTGGTGAGTAGGGGGTACAGGAGTGTCCTGACGCTGTGGCCAGATGCGGCTGGACCCCAACTGGGGCTTGTTGGCCAGGCTTCATTTTTAAATAAAGTATTATGTCCAACACACAATCGTCTTTCTTTATGGCAGAAGTAGGGAACCGTTTTTGTGTTGGGGGCCACTGACCCACAGAAAAAGCAGTTGGGAATCACACAAAAGTAAGAAGCAAAACAGAAGGAAAAAAAATCCTCCAGAAATCTCCAACCCTCACAGAAGTGGCTCCCAGCTGAAATACCTCACATTCAGTCTGGTGGTGGTGGTGGGGCGGGGGGGTTGAGATTCAAGGCCTCAGGCCAGATTTACTCTTTTGGGGTTCCATTAACCTTGAGGGGTTAAGTGTGTGTGACAGGGCTGCCAGTGAATGGATTAGGGTAGGGGATTAAGGATCTGAGCAGGAGGTGGGGTGTAGGAGGGAGGTGAGGGTGTGAGATCTGGGTGGGAGGTAGAGTATAGCAGGCTGGGAATAGGGTGTGGGGAAGGAGCAGGCTGGCTACTGCCAGGAGGCAGGAGCGGACTGGCAGCAGGCTGTCTGGCCACGGGGCAGGGGACAGCAGTAGGCTGTGGGGACAAGGTGTCTGGCCAGGGGACAGGAGTGGGCTGGGGCATCTGACAAAGTGGGTCTTTGCCCACAAAAGCTTATGCTCCAATAAATCTGTTAGTCTATAAGGAGCCACAGGACTGCTTGTTGCTTAAACCACAGTTAGTAGTTCTGCAATTTCACATTTGAGTTCTTTTAGAATTTTTGGGTGAATGCCATCAGGTCCTGGTGACTTATTACCTTTCAGTTTTATCAATTTGTTTCCAAACCTCCCCTACTGATACTTCAATCTTGGACAGTTCCTCAGATTTGTCACTTAGAAAGAATGGCGTATGTTTGGGAATGTCCCTCGTGTCCTCAGCTGTGAAGATCAATGCCAAGAATTTATTTAGTTTCTCTGCAATGACCTTATAGTCCTTTGGTGCTTATTTAGCATCTTGATTGTCCAGTGGCCCCACTGGTTGTTTAGCAGACTTTATGCTTCTGATGTACTTGAAGAAAAATTTGCTATTAACTTCTGGAATTTTGGCTAGCTGTTCTTCAAATTTCCTTTTGGCCTTCCTAATGAAATATTTACAGTTCATTTGACAGTTTATACTCCTTTCTATTTTCTTCACTTAGATTTAACTTCTGCTTTTTATATTATGTCTTTATCTCACTGCTTCTTTTACTTGATTGTTAAGCCATGGTGAAACTTTTTTGGTTCTCTTACTATATTTTTTTGAGTTGGAGTGTATATTTAAGTTAGGCCTCTGTTACGGTGTCTTTGAAAAGTTTCCATGCAACTTGCAAGGATTTCACTTTTGGCACTATACATTCTTCATTTTTTTGTAGCTCTCCTTTCTGAAATTAAATGTCACAGTATCAGGCTGCTATGATGTTTATCCGTCCACAAAGATGTTACATTTAATTATATAGTATGGTTGCTATTTTCAAGTGGTCCAGCAATAGTAAATTTTTGGACTAGATCCTGTGCTCCACTTAGGACTAAATCAAGAGTTGCCTCTCCTCTTGTGGGTTTAGTCCAGCTGCTCCTGGGAGCCGTCATTCAAAATGTCAAGCAACTTTATTTCTGTATCCTGTCCTGAGGTGTTTCTTGTTGGAGATTTGTTTAAATTATTGTAAAGCTAACTGATATGCGTAAACTGCTGTTTTAGGGTGTGAAGAGAAAACGTTATTGCATTTTAACAAACTTTTTATATTTTATTAGTAACTTTGTGTTTTCATATTTCCAGTTACAAGGAAAGATCGTGACTACTTATATTTCTACAAAGGATTATCACACTCTTGGCTGTCTGAATTTTGTGATTAGAGTCTTTATGAGCAAATTCCTGCTGATACTTGGGGTAAATGTGTATATATATATATATATATATATTTTTTAATGGAGACAAATTATTGTAATTGTGATGTATTAAGATTCTCACTAATATAAGGATAGTCTGCTATGATCTCTCTAGCCCAACACCCTCGGGACCTGTTTGGTGACAAACCTGAGAATTTGCTCAACCAAGAGAGGTCAATACTATCTAGCAGCATTACCAACACATGCACTGTTACTGGGTTCTTAGAAAGCATTGAGCGGTAAATTATAGCTAAATAGCAGCACAGACCACTGAGCCAGGACAATGGCTGTAAACAAACTTTACGGGACTGAGATTTTAGTTCACCTGCATGCATTCTCATATTTATAATCTAATCCTTATTCTCTCAGGTCCTAATCTAATGTCATCTGAAATCAATGAAAATCTTTCTGTTGATGTGGCCTGTTAAAGACTTGCCTCTGTACAGTATGAAGTCCCAGTCTAGCAAAGTGCTTAAGTATATGCATAGTGCCATTGATTTTTTTTTGGAAAGGGATGAAAATTGTGGACATAGTGAAGCACTCTTCTGGACTAGGGCTTGATGTGGTCTGATAGCTACATATTAGCCATGGTCTTGATCCAAAACCCATTAACTTCAATGCAGGTTTTTCGATTGGTCTTTGGATTAAGCTCCATGTTCTACTTGGATATGAACTTGCTGTTTGTAAATGTTCCATGCTTTTGGGAGATCCAAAATAATCTCTTTTATTGGGAAACAATATTTAAAATAATTCTAATAGTTTCTTCCTGAAAATAAGAAAGGGAAAAAAAATCTATTTTGATATTTTTAAAAGCTTTTATCTTAATTAAGAGGCTGTATAGGTTACTAATCATGATTTGCAACTTCCCACGAGCCTTTTTTTATTAAACTTTAATGAATTAGATTAACTTGACAACTACCAGAATTTGTAATATAGAAACCACATTTTGTTGTATTTTTTAAATAGGGTAAAGGTGACTGTGTGCTCTCGAGATGGGAGGTGGCTCCTAGTAAAAACCAGATATCTGTTCAAAGTTTTGCTGATTCCAGTATGATTAAAGGTAACATTTAAAACTTTTGCCTGTAAAATAAATATTTATATAAATTCACAGGAATAAAGCTGAATATTGTGCTACATTTTGTAACTGTTAGTTCACTGTTTTAATAATGTGTATAGTTTTTTCAAAAGGAAACTTTATTTCATTGAGTGTGTACTGCAAGGCTAAATCTGTGCTTCACAGTTTTGTTGTTAACTCTCTGAAACAGATTTTTTTCTGCAGTGACGTATTGCAAGATGTTTGATCTACAGTTGGATTTCCATTTTTTTTTTTTTTTTTTTTTTTTACAGAGTTGAATACACTTTTCCTGATAACTTAACTTTTAAATATTTGTCTCCTAGCTGAGGAGTGAATGATTAGTAAAGTTGTTTTTCCTCCTGGTCTTACTCCTGAAGGGTGGTGAGCACTCTGGTTTAAATCCAACAAAACAGTTCAGCAGATAAGTGTTTTCTGGATTGGGCTCTAACTTCATCGCTAGGAACCTGACTGCTGGCACTAAACATTAAAAAGGCTGTAGAGCAGTTTTTAAACTAAGTGGGGGAAAGACGATTGGTGCGGAGATGCACGTAAATCGGAGGGAGACTTCTTTTAGAGGAGAATCCATTGATAGAGATTCTCTAAGCTGTAGTCAGAAAGAGAGGAGAGGGCAAACCATGGGCCAGAGCAGACAAACAAGCGCATACAAAGGAATCCAGTGCATCAGGGAAAGGCAGACAAATAAGCAGTGGCAAATTTTTAAAGTGCTTGTAAGCAAATGCTAGGAGTCTGACTAATAAGATGGGTGACCTAGAGTACCTCGTATTAAATGAGGAGATTGACATAATAGGCATCACTGAAACCTGGTGGAATGAGGAAAATCTGTGGGACACAATCATACCGGGATATAAAATATATAGAAAGGATAGAGCAGGCCGGCTGAGTGGCACTGTATGTGAAAGATAATGTAGAATCAAATGAAATAAAAATATTAAGTGACTCAACATGTTCAATAGAATCGCTATGGATAGTAATTTCATGCTCCAATAATAAGAAATTAGCAGTAGGGATATATTACCGACCACCTGACCAGGACAGTGATACTGACATTGAAATGCTAAGGGAGATTAGAGAGGCTACCAAAATAAAGAACTCTATAATAATGGGGGATTTTAATTACCCCCACATTGACTGGATATATGTCACCTCAGGAAGAGAAGCAGAGATAAAATTTCTCAATGGCTTAAATGACTGCTTCTTGGGTTCCTGCACCAGCTGCTCCACAAGGGGAGAGGCAATTCTCGATTTAGTTCTGAGTGGAGCGCAGGATCAGGTCCAGGATATAACCGTTACTGGACCGCTTGTGAATAGTAACCATAATATAATAACATTCAGCAGTCCAGCACCCTGGCATTTAATTTCAAAAAGGGGAATTACGCAAAAATGAGGAGGTTAGTTAAACAGAAATTAAAAGGCACAGTGACTAGAGCCAAATCCCTGAAAGCTGCATGGAAACTTTTTAAAGACACCATAATAGAGGCCCAGCTTAAATGTATACCCCAAATTAAAAAACATAGCAAGAGACCTAAAAAAGAGTCACCGTGGCTTAACCACCATGTAAAAGAAGCAGTGAGGGACAAAAAGGTATCTTTTTAAGAAGTGGAGGTCCAATCCTAGTGAGATAAATAGAAAAGAACATAAACACTGTCAAATCAAGTGTAAAAATGTAATAAGAAAAGCAAAAAAAGATTTTGAGGAACAGCTAGCCAAAAACTCAAAAAGAAATAACAAGATGTTTTTTAAGTACATTAGAAGCAGGAAGCCTGCTAAAAAACCTGTGGGTCCCCTAGATGATCGAGCTATAAAAGGAGCAATCAAGGACGATAAAGCCATTGCAGAGAAACTAAATGATTTCTTTGCTTCAGTCTTCATGGCTGAGGACGTTGGAGATTCCTGAATCTGCACCGTCCTTTGTGGGTGACGAATCTGAGGAACTGTCCTGGATTGAAGTGTCATTAGAGGAGGTTTTGGAACAAATAGAGAAACTTAATGTTAACAAATCTCTGGGACCAGATGGCATTCATCCAAGGGTTCTAAAAGAACTCAAATGGGAAATTGCTGAGCTATTATCTGTGGTTTGTAACCTATCCTTTAAATCAGCTTCTGTACCTAAAGACTGGAAGGTAGCCAACGTGACACCAATATTTAAAAAGGGCTGTAGAGGTGATCCTGGCAATTATAGACTGGTAAGTCTAACTTCAGTACCGGGCAAATTAGTCGAAACAATAGTAAAGAATAAAATTGTGAAGCATGTAGAAGAACATAATTTGTTGGACAAAAATCAACATGGTTTCTGTAAAGGGAAATCCTGTCTTACTAATCTATTGGAGTTCTTTGAAGGGGTTAACAAACATGCGGACAAGGGGGATCCAGTAGATATCGTATACTTAGAATTTTCAGAAAGCCTTTGACAAGGTCCCTCACCAAAGTCTCTTGTGTAAATTACATGGCCATGGGATAAGAGGGAAGGTCCTTTCTTGGATTGAGGACTGGTTAGAAGACAGGAAACAAAGGGTAGGAATAAATGGTAAATTTTCAGATTGGAGAGGGGTAACTAGTGGTGTATGCCAAGGGTCAGTCCTGGGACCAATTCTTTTCAACTTATTCATAAATGATCTGGAGAAAGGGGTAAGCAGTGAGGTAGTAAAGTTTGCGGATGATACCAAACTGTTTAGGATAGTCAAGACAGAAGCAGACTGTGAGGGACTCCAAAAAGATCTCACCAAACTGAGTGATTGGGCAACAAAATGGCAAATGAAATTTAATGTAGATAAGTGTAAAGTAATGCACATCGGGAAAAATAACCCCAACTATACGTACAATATGATGGGGGCAAATTTGGCTACGACAAATCAGGAAAGAGATCTTGGAGTTATCGTGGACAGTTCTCTGAAAACTTCCACACAGTGTGCAGCGGCAGTCAAAAAGGCAAATAGGATGCTAGGAATTATTAGGAAAGGGATAGAAAATAAGACCCAATATATCTTACTGCCCCTGTATAAAACTCTGGTATGCCCACATCTTGAATACTGTGTACAGATGTGGTGTCCTCACCTCAAAAAAGATATTTTGGCCTTGGAAAGGGTTCAAAAAAGGGCAACTAAAATGATTAGGGGTTTGGAATGGGTCCCATATGAGGAGAGGTTAAAGAGACTGGGACTTTTCAGTTTAGAAAAGAGGAGACTGAGGGGGGATATGATAGAGGTCTATAAAATCATGAGTGGTGTGTAGAGGGCCGATTTAAAAAAAAAGTTATTTATTAGTTCCCTAAATAGAAGAACTAGAGGACTCCAAATGAAATTAATGGGTAGCAGGTTTAAAACTAATACACGAAAGTTCTTCTTCTCATAGCATGTAGTCAACCTGTGGAACTCCTTGCCAGAGGAGGCTGTGAAGGCTAGGACTATAATAGAGTTTAAAGAGAAGCTAGATAATTTCATGGAGGTTAGGTCCATAAAAGGCTATTAGCCAGGGGATAAAATGGTGTCCTTGGTCTCTGTCTGTCAGAGGCTGGAGAGGGATGGCAGGAGACAAATCGCTTGATCATTGTCTTCGGTCCACCCTCTCTGGGGCACCTGGTGCTGGCCACTGTCGGTAGACAGGCTACTGGGCTAGATGGACCTTTGGTCTGACCTAGTATGGCTGTTCTTATGTAGGAAGGCTGACTGTTTAAAATCCATTTTGAAAACTCTAAAACAGCTTCATGAATAGATGTTTTCTAGAAATTATTTGCATTTCAAATACATTATTCTTGGACAAATATGTAACTTGATATACATTTTGTTGCTTTCTTTCCTAGGTGCAGTGAAACTTCAGGTCCTGGACAACTTGTTGTTTATCTTGAATGAAGAAGTAAATATAATTTTATTTGTCTGAAATTGCTTTTACAGTGACTTTTTACGAAACTTTTAAAAATTACTAGTGTTCTCCATTTTGGGATTATCAATCTACTGAAACAAGCCTTGATTGTGTTAAGAAAATATGAAATGTACACCTGAATTTTTGTTTTCTTCTAGAATATTTTGAGCATGTGGGATGTTTATTCTCTTACCTTGGTTTGGGATTGGCCCTTAGTTCATATTGAAGAATTTCTCCTAACTACAGAATCAGCATCTTCAGTTGAACGGTAAATGAAGAATTATAGTACCATCTGTGGAATATGCCATGTGTATTATTGCGGGAAGTGTCCAGCCCTCATCTGGCTTTCTGTGGGGCATGTTTTGGGATAATCCCCAGTTGGTGAGAACAGGAACTGAGCTCAGGTTTAACTATCAGGGAGTCTAAGAATTGAACTGCATTGTATGATAGATCTCATTTTTGCTTCTTGACATTCTTGCTTCACTGACATTTTTCTAGCTTAGTAAGGTGCAGTGCTAGATATGCAGCCCAAGTATTTAGTTTCATTCCAGACAGGGTAAAAATGAGGCCTCCTGTAGATTTCCTGACTCTTTCTCATTACTATTAAAGCTGTTCAGAACACTCCTCCTAGACTAGCAAGCATCATTTTGGCAATGCTCTCATTGGCTGTATTGCTCTCAAGACTAAGTGAGATGATAACCTTATCCACAATAAATATAATTAATGGTGTTTATCTTCCAAAGTAGACAAATTAGTGGTAACTCGTTTTGCAATTCAAATTACAAATACAAAAGAAGTTGTTGCCAATTCATTTAAACTGCAAAACGAGATACCACTTATTTGTCTACTTTTGACGATAAACACTGTTTTAGTTATTGAGGACTATTTTACTAACAGAGAAGACATTAGAACACAAAAGTACTCATACCATTAAACCTACTTTTCTTCCAAGTTTGCTACCACATGCATGGTTTCAAGCTTGGAAACGTGAATTTCTATCCTGTGCATGATGATGTATTGTGCTACTGTAGGGCCATATATTGTACTTACCACAATATCTCAGTCTTCATAGCAATTCCCCATTTAAACTACGATTGATTCAGTATTTTTGTTTTCTTCTCTATACATAGACAGGGGATTGCCAGCCTTAAACTAATAACCTTGACAATATCTGATAACAAACAGGTACAAATCTCTTTATTTTTCTGTATTCTATTTTTATTTTGATTGCTTATTTTACATGTTTATAGTTGTCTTTTTCTCAGTATTTGCAATAAAGAAAGTCCAGGGTGGTATAAAAAGCAACAATTAATTTTTTGCTTTCTATTATTTGCTTACTGTGAACAGGCATTGATATATAAGATAACAAAAAAAAAACCCAACAAATAGCCTGGTAGCACTTTATAGACTAACAAAACATGTAGATGATATCATGAGCTTTCGTGTGCACAGCCCACTTCTTCAGATGTCCAGAGTTATGAGTTTAGTATGTGTTCACCCAAAATAAATAGGAGAGGGGGGAGGGAAGACAAAGAAAGGGGGTTGGGAGACAGAGAGCATCTGTAAGTATCTGGAGATTGGGTAGTTAAACTGAAGCAGATAAGAATCAAAGTCAACAGATAGACTTCCTTGTCAGGGAGCGCTGTTTGCAACTTCAGTGGCTGTCATACCCCCCTCCCCCTCCCGCTTGCTGTGGCCAAAGACCAGAGTAGGGAGTGGAAGAGTTTGAGGCTACTTTACCAGTCTTCTGGAAGGCAAGATGGAGGCCAGCTGGGGCTCAATCTCTTGGTGGTGGGATGGCTGCCCCAGTGGTCACTCTCAATATCATAGCTCTTCTCTCTGCCTCCTCCCTTTCCATGTCAAGGCAAACAGTCCGATTCCTGACACTTCCTAGTTTCCTGGCACAGCCAAACACTAATCTTCTTTTAAGTTAAGCTAAGAGGAAACCACACCAAATTTGGTGGTCCCAGCTCTTACTGTTTACAAGATGTTCTTGACTAAATAGACTCAAAGACAGATGCACATTTCTAAAATATATAAATAAGATATGTCATCTTGTGAAACAGTTTTCGACTTTCAGAGATTTTTGGCATTTGTCCTCTTTACTCCAAAAATGTTCAATAAATGTTCTACTTATTCTGTACAAACACTCCAGAAAGGACTCTGTGGAGTAAATGTGGAGATCAGTTAATTTTATTAATCAACGCGATATTTTATTATTTCTATACTTATTTTTTCCCCTTATTTTACAGATGAGAAACCTCATGGTATTTTCACTACCTGCAATGAATCAGCTTTATTCTATGGATGTATCTGGTGTTTCTTCACTAGTTCAAAGTGAAATCAGTACGGTATGTCTATATTTCTTTTAAAAGCTAATTATTTTAAAGTTTAACTGTTAAAGCAGTTGCTATATTTATTTGTTTTAGATTAGAGTCTAAAATCTGGTAAGAACTATACGTGCATATAAGCAGGGCTCGCCAAGCGGCGGCGAGCCCTGCGCACCAGGCGCACGGTTCTGCGCTCTCTGCATGCGCAGATCACTCTGCGCCGGCTCTTCTGGTGTACATTGTTTGTTGAGCCCTGCATATAAGAATAATTCCTCCTTCTGATGTTCGTACATTTTAAATGTTTAAAAAAAAAACCCTAAAAATAATCCAAAAGATGGAAGGAAGAAAGAACTATTATTTAAACAATGATGAGGGTGGCGCTGTGCCTACGTCTTATTTCCATATTTTTATTTTGTTGGCAGCTGCCAGTAAATCTTGCTGCTAGATTTTTGGTTTGGGTGGTTTTGTTTCCTTAGCATAAACAATTTTTTAAGTGATGCTGATGAAGTAGTGTTTTAGGGTATATTAATTGATGAGGTGATAGCTTGACAATTATATTTGGCTTGTCCTTCCAAACATCTAAGGGCAGTTTAGAACAAGGAGCTAAGAACCCTTTAGCTATCAAGACTGGTGTCACTGGAGTGGAGTGGGTATTGGGAAATGTGTAGGGAATATGAAGACAGAGAAGGAGGCAGCTGTGCATTCCTGTCCTTACTTAGAGCCTTGAAAATGAGCTCTAGATTGGCTAGCTGTGCAACAAAGTGTGGAGCTTGTGAAATAACTCAGGAATGCAATATATGTTAAGAATGTGGCAAGAAGATTTTGGACAGTGGTATTTGGAGGCAAATCTAATATCAAAGACCAAATAAGAGGACATGATGTTTAAAGAAGTGGTCAGAACCAAAATTTGGCTTTCAAGATGGAGAGGAAAGTTTTGACTTTTTTAAAGATCATAGAATCCTAGAACTGGAAAGGGACCTAGAGAGGTCATCGAGTCCAGTCCCCTGCTCTCATGGAAGGACCATGCACTGTGTAGGTCATCCCTGATAGATGTCTGTCCAACCTGCTCTTAAATATCTCCAGTGATAGAGATTCCACAACTCCCCTCAGAAATTTATTCGTGTTTAACTACCTTGACAGTTAGACAGTTTTTCCTAATGTCCAACCTAAACCTCCCTTGCTGCAATTTAAGCCCATTGCTTCTTGTCCTATCACCAAAGGCCAAGGAGAACAGTTTTTTTCCCTCCTCCTTGTAATGCCCTTTTAGATTATTGAAAACCGTCTATCGTCCCTGCTGTCTTCTCTTTTCTAAACTAAACAAGCCCAGTTCTTTCAATCTTCTCTCATAGGTCATGTTTTCTAGACTTTTGATCATTTTTGTTACTCTTCTCTGGACCGTCTCTTTCTTGAAATGCTCAGAACTGGATACAAAACTCTGGATACTGGTACCCAGAACTGGATATAAAACTCTAATTGAGGCCTAATCAGCACAGAGTAGAGCGGAAGAATGACTTCTTGTGTCTTGCTTACAATACTCCTGTTAATGCATCCCAGAATTGTGTTTGCTTTTTTTGCAACAGTGTCACACTGTTGACGCGAGTTTAACTTTTCAGCAGTACTCGTTCCTAGACCATCACTTCCCATTCTGTATGTGAAAAATGGATTGTTCCTTTCTAAGTGAAGCACTTGCATTTGTCCTTATTAAACTTCATCCTGTTTCTCAGACCATTTGTCTAGTTTGTCCAGATCGTTTTGACCCTATTCTCCTAAGCACTTACAACCCCTCCCAGCTTGGTATCATTTGCAGACTTAATAAGTGAACTCTCTGCCATTATCTAAATTAGTGTTTCCCAAACTATGGGCTGCGGCCTGGTATAGGGCCTCAGGAAAAAAATACCGGGCCACAGCATGGTTGCCGGGGTGTTCCGGATTTCCGAAGTGCCTTTGTGGCACCGGGTCTGCCAGGCCCTTGGCAGGCCTGGGCATAACCTGCAGCCCAATGTTCTGGCTTCTGTCAGAGGCATAGCTAGGGGAAGTCGGGAGGTGGAGGGGCGTGAAGGGAGAGGAGGAGGAGGGGAGAGCTGGCCACCGGAAGCAGCTCTGGAGAGGGGAATCAGAGCGGCCTTTGGAGATTTGGGGCAGAAGGGCAGCCTGAGGAAGCAGAGCTGGCTGGGGGACGGGGCTGGCCGGGAGATCAGGAGGAGGAGTAGGGGAGAAGCAGCTGCTGGAAACAGGGCTTGCCTGGGGCATTGGGGCTGGCTGGCAAAGATTGGGGGGGGGCCGGTGGAAGCAGGGCTGCCGGGGGGCATGAGGTCGGGGGTAGGGAGGTGGCCGGGAAAGATTGGGGGAGGGGGGAAGAAGTGGTCACCAGAAGAAGGGCTGGACACGGGCAGCGGGGCTGGCCAAGGGAGATTGGGAGGAGAAGCAAGGGAGAACTGGCTGTCTGGGAGGGGGTAGTGGGAAGTGGGGCTGGCCGGGGGGGGAGGAGAGGGGGGGGGAGGGGAACTGATCTAGCCATATGTAGATCTCGCCCCCCCCCCCCCCCCAAAGCACGAGTGAGTCTGGCCTGGGGAGTCTCTTGTACCCTCCCACCCCCTCGGGTAGTTGTGAACTGGCTGGCTGGTAGACACACTCATGCAGCCTGAGCACATTTAGCAGCCAGGCAGTTTGAAACTACAAACTGATACATCTAGTAATAATAAAACATACCTAGTGAGAAAATACCAGACATGTTATATGCCTGGTACTTTCTCAGTTTGTTTTTTATGTGTTTATATTTTTGGGCTGCAAAAAACAGTACTGGGGGGAGGGGGGGGAAAGGGTTCCAACTAAAGTAAAAAGTTTGGGAAATTGGTCTAACCAGCTTTCTGTCTGTCTTACAGTCCATTTATCCAATCCATATTCTTTAACTTGATGGCAAGAATATTGTGAGTGACCATATCAAAAGCTTTGCTAAAGCTGGCACTGGGGGCTTTGGGAGGACCAGAAACAACTTATTTGAATATTCATAATTTGTTTAATGAATATGCAAATTAATGTTAGTGGTCCTCGAAAAGTTCGTGAATTGATTTACTGGTCCCCTTGTCAAAAAATTTGGGAACCCCTGATCTAAACCATTGATGAAGATATTGAACAGAACTGGTCCCAACACTGATCCCTGCTGTGAAGGAAGAAATAAAATTGTCATAGTTCAGGGGCACTGCACCCGTATTCTTCTTCATGATCTCCTAGGTCATCCATTCTACCAAGAGCCAGGAGTTTACACCCCCACGTCTGTCTCCCTCCTGACTTTTTTTTTTTCCCCCCCGGTTGCAAAGTTCTTGTCTACAGTGTGATATTCCCAGAGAGTCAGATTGCTTAAATAGGCCAGCATCTGCACATCACTTCTTTCCAGAGGCTATGAGCAGCTATAATTCCTGTGACCCTGCTGGAGCTATCCCCCTGTAATCAGATAAACAGGATTTTACATCCCTAATAATTATCAGCAGTCACAAGTGACCACACAGCTCTTTTCAAAGGAGGTGTTTATTCCTGGGGTGAAAACATTAGAGAAAACATTAAGAACATAAGAAAGGCCATATTGGATCAGACCAAAGGTCCACCTAGCCCAGTATCCTGTTTTCCGACAGCGGCCAATGCTAGATACCTCAGAGAGAGTGAACAGAACAGGGAATCATTAAGCGATCCCTCTCCTGTCATCCATTTCAGCCTCTGATAAACAGGCTAGAGACACTATTCCTACCGATCGTGGCTAATAGCCATTGATAAACCTAATCTCCATGAATCTGTCTAGCTCTTTTTTGAACCCTGTTGAAGTCCTAGCCTGTACCACATCCTCTGGAAAGAAGTTCTACAGGCTGACTGTGCACTGCATGAAGAAAAACTTCTTTTTGTTTGTTTAAAGCCTGCTACCTATTAATTTCATTTGGTGACCCCTAGTTCTTGTATTGTTAGTTAGTTAATGCCTATTATGACTGTGGGAACAATTAAATAACTTTTCCTTATTCACTTTTTTCACACCAGACCTCCATCATATTCCCCCTTAGTCTCCTCTTTTCTAAGCTGAAAAGTCCAAGTTTTTTTAAATCTCTCTTCATATGGGACCCATTCCAAACCCTCTAACTATAAGATAAGAAAACCTAGAGATATGCTAAAAAGCATGTGAGATCACTCCAACTCCAACCTTAGACTCTAGTAGATGTTCTTGAAAAACCTGCAGTTGTTTGTCTCATTGTTATAAATTCATCATAGTCATATTTGAACCACAGTAATCATGAATATTGTGATGTTTTCTTTATATTGCTTGGGCTTTTGATCGTGGCATCATGTAATAGGTGAATCACAGACAAAACTCTACTTCTGTAGGGAAGCATATCTTGAAATGTATATTGTACAGCAAGAGAGAGGCAATATGCATTTACTTCTCCCTAGATAGGAAATCTACCTTACGCACATTGTGTCAAATGTCCATTCTTGTTGGGCATATTATCAGGATATTCCTTTTGATCATCCAGGTCTTGCATCCCATTATCCCCAAAGCGGTTACATACGATGGTGGCCTTAACTAACACACAAACTGTGAATTTAAAACAGCCGTGGCCAACCCATGGCTCATGAGCTGCATGTGGCTCCGCCCCCTTCCCTCCTGCCCCCAAAAGTGCGGCTTGCAACACTGCTCCTGCGCCCCTCCCCAAATGGCCCCGGGCCCCCTCGCTGGCTCTCCTGTGCTCACTGGGTTGGCGATTCAAAATGGTGCCTGAGACGGCAGCTGTCTACAGGAGCCTGGCATGGACAAAAAAGCCTAAGCTTGCTTGCTTCTTAAGGGACAGCCTTTTTGGGGCGGGGAGGGAGGCATGACAATTCTGGTGCGCCTCTTTGCATTTTTTTTCTGCTGCTGTTTCGTCTCTTTGTTAAATGGGTTGGTCACCCCTGATTTAATACATTGGACCTCATATATTTAAACTTGAATTCAGTAATGCCTTCCAAGGATGCTTCAGGAAATTGCCATCTCTGATGGGCTGATATGGCCTGGATGGTGGTGAAGGAGGAAAAAAAAGGTCAGAAATCACACTAGTATTGAGGGCTTGAGTGTCAGAATGAAAGTGTCAGCAGTAATTGAGATGAGGTAATGAGGTAGAAAGAATTAAGTTTAGGCCATCTTAAGTTTTGGATTGTGTTGTCCAGGATGACTTAAAATAGCATGAGACAGCAGAAGATGGGTTATTGGTGAGTTCCTACTAAAATCATGGCCACTTGAAACATGTCATGGACCATGAAATCTGGTCTTTAGAGTAAAAGCTCATACTCCTATACAGATTTCACATATAATACTAGTGTTTCTCAAATTGTATGGTTTAGAACCAAAAGGAAATTTCATGGAGGTTGTAAGGTTATTTTCAGGGAGTTTTGGTATTGCCACACTTCTGTGCTGCTTTCAGATCTGTGTGGTCAGAGATCAGCTGCTAACTGAGGGCCCAGCTCTCTAGAAAGCAGGGTGGAAGTAAAGGGTGGCAACCGTACTATGCCATCCTTCCTTCTGCGCTGCTGTTGGTGGTGGCTCTCCCTTCACAACTGAGTTCCTGGTCAGCAGCCACCACCCCAGCTTTCCCAACTCTGAAGGCAGCTTTGCTGCCAGCAGCAGTGCAGAAGTAAGGATACCGCAAACCCTACCCTACCTTTCGAACCCTCCAACTCCTCCTTGGGTTAGGACTGCTACGATTACAGCACTGGGACACTTCATATTTAAATGTCTGAAATCATGATATTTACAATGACCATGAAACTTCCCAAAATGGACAGTGAAATTGGTAAGGCCCTATATATTTTATAAAAGAAATAGCTAGGTTCCAAATTAATAACCTCTTCAGTATTGCTAGTTGCTTTGTGCTTCCTGCGTTGGTTTTTTTTTTTTTTGTAACTTTAGTTTCTAATAATTGTTTATTACAGGGTACAGTATACTTTTTAGAAGGAATTAATGAAACTCACCAAAAGTAAGTCATGTTTGCCTTTAATTAGATAACTGTCATATATGAGTGTGTCTACTTACTTTATGGAATTATGAGAACGTATGGATATAATCTTTCAGATCCCCTGAAAACCCAGTGTCTGTTTTGGTACTGAAAAGTTTAACAGAAGCCTTGCCAGAAAACAGGTATATTTTTTTTTTCTTTATTTAAAGTTTGCTTTTCTTTATATAACTTTGATACCTTATCACACTTTATTTAATTTTGTTTCCTAGATTAAGTCGCTTACTTCATAAGCACAAGTTTACCGAAGCTGAGAATTTTGCTATTCAGCTTGGACTAGATGTTGAGGTAAATGAGTTAGTCCTGTCAATCAAGTAAGAAATTAATTTGAGACTGAGTTTATGAACCTGTTTTCTGTCTTTGTTAATTTCTTGAGTCATGAAACATTCAGATTGTGAATTAGCTTTTAAAATAAAATGATTTATGATAAGCAGTTGTGTGACAGTAACTTAATCGGAAATAACTCATTTCAGAGGGGTAGCAGTTTTAGTCTGTCAGCAAAAACAACTGTCTAAAGGCTAACAAATGTTGTTGGGGCGTTAGCTTTAGTGAACTAGAACTCACTTCCTCCGATGCAGAAGAGAAAAGAAAACAGGAAAGGATACAGAGATAGGAGTGTGATATCAGTGCTAATTAAATCAGAGTGGATGTGGCTCATCTCCAATAGTGATGAGAAGGTGAAAGTACCTCAATGAGAATAATCTGTCTGTAATGTGATAACCACTCCGTGTTTCTATTTAAAGCTTTTCTTCAGGGTATCAAATTTGGATATGAATTCCAGCTCAGCTGGTTTCTCAATGCAGTCTGGTTTTGAAGTTTTTTATTTTTGCCTGAAAATGGCAACTTGCAAGAAAGAAACTGTGTGTCCGTAGAAGTTAAAGTTCTCTCCTGCTGTTTTTTTGTATGTTGCCATTCTTAAAGAACTAGCCAATTAGCCCGTCATAAGACGGGATTTTCAGGTCTCTCCTCCACGTCAGACTTCTCTCCTGAGCCTCCGGTCTGTCTGTCTGTCTGTCTGTCTGTCTGTCTGTCTGTCTCTCTCTCTCTCTCTCTCTCTCTCTCTCTCTCTCTCTCTCTCTTTCTCTCTCTTCCCCCCCCCCCCACTGCCTACCCTCCCCCTCTCTCAGCTCTCCTCTGCCTCTTGCCTCTCTCTCCATCTCTTTCTTTCACTTCTCCTCCCCCTCCTGCCTCTCTCTCGGGGGACTGCGGAGCCCAAATGGTCGCTTGCGCCACTTGCTCCCATGTGGTGGCCTGGGTGAGCAGCGCAGAAGTCAGCCGAGTGCCACGGCGGCAAGTGGCCGTTTGGGCCCTGCACTCCCCATGCACCACAGGCTGCCCAGAGGGAACAGCCAGCATTTCGGTGTTACAGACTCTCAGACACTGGGCTACTATATATATGACTAGCCAATTAGCCCGTCATAAGATGGGATTTTCAGGTCTCTCCTCCACGTCGGTCTTCTCTCCTGAGCCTCCGGTCTCTCTCTCTCTCTCTCTCTTTCTCTCCTACTGCCTACCCCCCTCTCAGCTCTCTTCTCCCTCCTGCCTCTCTCTCCATCTCTTCCTTTCACTTCTCCTCCCCCTCCTGCCTCTCACTCTCCCTTTCTCTCTTCCTCCTCCTGCTCCTCCTCCTCCTCCTCCTCCTCCTGCTGCCTCTCTCTTCCCTCTGTCTTTCCCCACTCCCGCCTTCCGCTTCCTTCCCACCGCAGGGGAGCCCAAATGGCCCCTTGCGCTGCTGGCTCCCCTGGCGGCCCAGCTGAGGGGCACTCCACTCAGCTGAGTACCACAGTGGGAGGGGAAGGGGGGCAGTGATGTACACTGCCCCACCTCCTGGCTGTGTACGTCACTGCTCTGCCCCCTTCCCCACCCTCCGTGGTGGCTCGGCTGAGTGTTGCAAGCTCAGCTGGGCTGCCATGGGGGAGGAGGGGCGGGGTGGTGACGTACATGACCGGGGGGCGGGGCTGTTTACGTCACTGCCCCTCCCTCCCCTCTCCCATGGCGGCCCAGCTGAGGGGCGCACCACTCAGCGCCACGGCGGGAGGAAGAAGGGGGGGGCGGTGACGTACACAGCCCCGCCTCCCCTTCCTGTCCCACTGGGCCCACCTGAGTGGCTCTCAGCTGGGCCCCGGTGGGGGAACAAGTGGCCCTTTGGGGTCTGGCTGCGGCCAGTGGCTGCACACACCCTCCCCCCGAACCGCACCCAGCTCTGCTTCCCACCCCCTCTTCCTGCCAGCCAGCCCCAAAGTCCCCCCTCTCCCTGTGTGGCCCCCAGGCTTCCCTTCCCCTTCCTCCGTGGCGCGCTGCGCCACTCCCAGCTGAGTGGCGCCCCCGCCGGGCCATGGCAGGGGAGCAAGCGGTGGCAAGCAGCCCCAAAAGGCCGCTTGCTACCGCTTGCTCTCCCGCTGGGGCCCTGCTGAGCACTGCTCACCTGGACCCGGGGCAGCAAGCGGCCGTTTGGGGTGAAGAGCACAGATCCTAAAGGGCTGCGCACCGCCGCTTGCTCCACCGCTTGCTCCACCACCGGGGCCTGGCTGGAGCGCCACTTAGCTGGGAGCGGCACAGCGCCAAGCAGGGAAAGGAAGGGGGCGGGGCTGGCTGGAAGGGGGTGGAAAGCAGAGCTGGAGGGTATTGGGGGCTGTGGGGCTGGAGGGCAGGATGGGGGGGTGGAAGAAGCAGGGAGGGGAGCAGTGCTGGCGGGGGCGGGGTGCCCGTGGGGCTGGCTAAACGGCCATGGAGGGAGGGGAAGGGGGGCGGGGCGCTGACGTACCATGGCCAGGGGCATGGCTGTGTACGTCAGCGTTACAGACACTGGGCTACTATTTATATGATGATGATCTGTGACCAGTTATTCTTTTATGTAGAGACAGTCCGGTTTGTCTGATGTACATAGCAGGGGGGCATTGTTGGCACATGGTGGAATATATTACATTTGTAGATGTGCATGTGAATGAGCCTCTTCAGCATCTGAGGAAGTGAGTTGTATCTCACTGAAGCTTATGCCCTAATACCCTAATAAATGTTTGTCTTTAAAGTGTCACTGGACTCCTTGTTTTTGTTGAAGTTACCAACACATCTTTGAACCATTCTGCCTAAATTATATTTTCTGATGAAGGTTATTCATAGATGCATCAGGGATCTAGCACTGCTTGAAGAGCAGCTCTTAATGTATATTGATTAATAATATGACCGAGTCATTGTCTTATTAAAACTTTCTTGGGAGTATTGAATTTGATCTTGCAGGATGCTGTGCTCTCTCAATTCCCATCTCATTACTTCCCAGGAACAGCTCTCTTGGCCTTATTCTGAATTTGAACTATTTCGTTTATAGATGGACCCTTCTTCTTTGACATTTGCATAACAAATTTATTAAGGATGATGCCACACTGGCTTTCTCTTTAGCAATTTATAGGAGTTTTGCCATTTGACTTGAATGGGAGCAGGACTGGCACCCATCTTAGATATGGAATTCTAATTATGTCCACAAGAAAATGAGATTAATTTCAGAAAATACAATCAATCTTAGTCTTGATCAGACTTTAGTATCAAATAATTTTGAACGTAAAGTGGGTAAATGGATGATGGAGAGATGGGATTAGAAGAGGAATGGAGAACCTTTTTGAGATCAGGAGCAGAAAAACCAGTTGGGAGGGAGTGCACACAAGTGAGAAGCCCCTTATTGAGAAGTTGAGACACTGCTCACATTCCCCTTGCACACCAGAACCTCGGGTGATTTTGTATGCTCCATTCCTGTGGGTGGGTGACAGAGGAGCTAGAGTGTCAGCACGGGCTCCCCACTGCTGAGCCTCAGGGGCCGGATCCAGGCTAGACGGAGGCCAAATGCAGCCTCCAAGCCTGAGGTTCCCCACCCCTGACTTAAAAGAATGTTTTGATTAGTTAACTTTGTGGTTGTTAATAATTATGAGTTGAGGAGTTTGTAAAACTTAACTCTATAAAAAAATCATATTGAAAGTCTAGAGGACTTCATCATCAACCCTGCACTCATATGCAAATATGTACAATTTAGCCAAACAAAACATATCATGATAGTTTGATACTTCTGTAATGAGGACATGCACCTTATTTGTACCTAGTGTCCTCCAGAGTAATATTGTAATCTCACCATTTGATGACCTTTCAAGTGAAGAGAGAAATTTTAAATGACTGCTTTTGTCTTTTTTTTTTTAAGCTTGTTTACAAGATAAAAGCAAGTGCTATACTAGAAAAACTGGCTTCAGCTTCCATCGGGAGTTATGATCAAATGGACTGGTTAGACCTCGTGGCTGAAGCTAAAGAAAATTTACATAAAATACAGGTAAATGCTTGATGTTTTGCCTTACTCTTTTTTTGTACACATTGAACCAAGGTGAAAGGGTGTGTAGAGTTAATAATTCTAAACTGTTTCTTCAATCAAACAGGATACCCATTTTATTGTGGATTACTGCGTAAATGCTTCATGGCCATCATATGAAACAACTCAGGAAATGTTAAGCTACGCTAAAATCAGAGTAAGTTTTATATGAAATGGTTCATATTAATGCATTTCTGCTTCATTTGCCAACTTGAATGATTATCACTCTATATAACGGATGTTGCAGCTCAACAAAAAATGATACTCTTTTGGAGGACTGGCAAAAAATTGCACCAACTACAGGATAAGCAGAAGGGGAGATGCTGTGGAGTGCACTTTGTTGCCTCTGCTCTGTGCTAGGGTAAAGCATATTTCTAGTTATCGCTACTGTCATTGATAAGCATGGTAAACACATTACCTAACTCAAAAATCATTTCTGCTTGTAGACATGGTATGTTGGCTAGTTCCATAGCTGACTTTCCCTTTGCTCGAGTGTTTTGAAGGGATCTCCTTCCCCTATGCAAAGAGAAGGAAAGGGTTTCCTTTGCACATAGGAAACAAGAATTTAATCTTGAGCGCCAAGCTTTACAAAGTCCTTTACATAGACTGAATACTAAACATTTATTTGAATTTTTCATTCTCTTCACATTATAGACTTTCCTGCCTTATTTAAAAGAATCAGGTAGATTCATTTTGGCCCTAATCCTGCAAACACTGCATATATGTAGAAATCTCATGGAAAGATTGAGAACTTGCCGTATGAAGTCCTTGATTTATTAATATACTATTTTTTGTTAATGTTTACATTCAACTTGTATAGTATTGTGCTGATCAGTTCTGCCTCAACAGTATTTCCAACTATTGTGTATTCAAATGCATTCATTTCAGATCTTGAAGAGAGATGACAAAATGATTGCTTCCTTAGCTGATGGGCTTCAAGGGTCCATAACAGAAGTAAGATATGAAAAATTACCTTTATTTTATAAATGTGTTAACTTTCTTTTAATCAATTAGGTTGGGAACCACTGGCCTATTTGATACCAGGGTCTGGCAGACCCATTCACAAACTTTTGGCAGATTGATAGCATTTTCATATTTGCATATTCATTATGTAAATTGGAAACATACAAATATGAAAATAAAATGTACTCCCTCTACTATCTCCTGTGCCAGCTGCTGACCCCACAGCCTCCCCATTACTAGTCCCACCCCCCCAGAATTCCCCCAATGCCAGCATTCTGCCTCTTAGAGCCCTTCCCCCCCCCACTTCCAAAGCTCCCAGCACTAGCTGTGTCCCTGGAGCCCCCAGTGCCTGCCCCGCCTTCTTCACCTAGCCCTGTGCTGCCCCTCAACCACCAGCTGAGTGCTGCTGCCCAGGCTACGGCTGCTCCAAGGCTGCTATGCTAGGCTTCGCATGGCCCTCTCACTGTTCAGCAAGGTACTCTTTTGTAGCTGAGAAGAGACCCTGCCTCTGTCCTGCCAAGTCTGGTGACAGCCCACACCCCAACACACGCACAGGATCGGCGGCGTCTTCAATACAAGCAACAGAGGCAGATGCATGTTTCTGGTGGATTGAGAGTTCCTCCCCAGGACATTAAAAGTTGGGGCCTAGAGGCACAGGGTCACTCTGCCTGTGAGTGTCCCAGGCTCATGACATCCACCTGACAGTCAGGCAGTACTAGCCCCCAATACTTGCTCGTTTGAGCTGGGGAGCCTGGCTCCATCCACACAATTCCAGACCAGCGCTGCTGGCTGCAGTGCCCCGAGATGTTGGGAAGTGGCCAGACATGTGGTGCAGGCCAGAGCCAGCAAGGGAAACCCTGCAGGGGAAACTGGGCCCTGCCAAAGGAGGGGTGGAAATTGTGGACACCCAGCGCAGCTCTCTGGAACTTCTAACCTGATCCTCTGTGATACTGAGGAAGGCTGGGACGTGCATGGCTATGAAGGTTCTGTGCGCTGCTCTTGAACACGCCACCCACAACAGAAAGGACACAGGGCAGCCACCTGTCATAGAACTTCCCAGTGGGTGGGGCTCATTAGCAGCTGAGGGCATGGCCTGGCAGAGTGCCGGAGCCCTGCAGGCTGGGGTTCATAGCTTGTCCCTGGACTGAGGACCCATGGTTGGGAACGGCGGAGTTAGGCAATTTTTAAAATCAGATTATATTTATGACAGCTAAATGTTAATCATAAAACATTTTTAAAATATGAGAAGAGATCCATATATTGACTTGCTTTCAGAATTTTTTTTTCCATCTGTGGTCCAGCAGGACCATGGATATTATCTATACCTATCTCATAGAACTAGAAGGGACCTTCAGAGATGGAGTCCAGTCCCCTGCCATCACCGCAGGACTGAGTACCATCCCTGACAGACTTGCCCCAGATCCCTAAATGGCCCCCCTCAAGGATTGAACTCACAACCCTGGAATTAACAGATCAATGCTCAAATTGAGCTACCCCTCCCTCCCTACTTAAATGCTTCCTGTTGTTATAGAAATGAATGGTTCTTGAGTACTCTGTTCTCTGGTTTCTAATCTGATGTTTCTCTTAAATTTTTAATATTAAGAACCTTTTAAACAACTATAAAATGCTTTTGAATGTTCAGCCCTGTTGTGTGTCAAATGGTATTCTTATAGGGTACAGGAGGTGGACTGTAAGCCTTTTATAGTCATGAATTTTTGGAATAATAAATATTAAAGTAAATTTGTTCTCAACAAATTAGCTGGAAATTTTGGAAACCTTCTGTATCTGTTATGTTTATATTGTTTTATTTTCTTAACCATTTTAACATCACTCTGAGGCCTGGTCTTCACTAGGAGTTTAGATCAAATTTAGCCACATGAGGTCAATTTTTCTAAACGTGTCCACTCTGCCATGCCTGTCATGTCGATTGTAAGGGCCAATGAAATCTGTTGCTTAATCTTGATTTCATGAAGAGTAACACTATTCCTGATCTTTCATGGTTGAATTTACAGTAGTGTGAACCCAGCGTAGAGGAGGTCAAGATCCTTGGCCTCTGGGTGGCTTCTCATAGTGCCCCACTCTGGCCAGAACTTGCACCTCTCCAGGTATGTCTAGACTACATGGCTCCGTCAATGGAGCCATGTAAAGTAGTTTACTCAACATAGTCAATGAAGCGGGGGTTTAAATAATCCACACTCCATTAAAATAAAAATGGCCGGCATGCTGTGCTGACAATCAGCTAATCTGGCACAGCGCGGCAGTCTAGATGCGGCGTGGACGACAAGGGAAGCCTTTGTTGACTGCTCCTGTAAACCTCGGCTTACAGGAGCGGTTGACAAAGGCTTCCCTTGTCAACCGCGCCGCATCTAGACTGCCGCGCTGTGCCGGATTAGCTGATTGTCAGCACAGCATGACGGCCATTTTTATTTTAATGGAGTGTGGATTATTTAAATCCCCGCTTCATTGACTATGTCGAGTAAACTACTTTACATGGCTCCGTTGACAGAGCCATGTAGTCTAGACACACCTTATAGGTCTCAAGTTGAACAGGAAAATCCTTGGGAAACTTTTAATTTCTTCTTTGAGTGATGTCCCCGTGAGTGCTCGACTGTAGGTGATAGGTCACCTGGAGCCGCAGATCGGAGCCTTGCAAAGCAGTTTCCCCTGTTGAGCCGTGCATGAGCAGGAGGCATCTCACAACGCTCCTGCTGAAGTGTGTTACTTGCACGACTCAACCTCCCCCCATCAGTTCCTCTTTAACTGCCCTCGTCAGCAGACGGAGCTTCAACATCCCTCTGACTGTTCCGTCACTTAATACGTCACAGTTATCACTTAGATAATTAGCTTTAATACTTTTATAAATAGTTAGTTTTATAGTTCAGAAAGTTTCCCTCGTTAATTTACCAAAAAAAAAAAAATCCCCTCAAGCAGGGTTTTGAACGCAGCTTTGCTGCTCAGGGCAGTGTGAACCGGGCTTCTACCGGCTCTTCCCCCTTCTCAACCACAAAAAAAAAAAAAAAAAAAGAAGAAGAAGAAGACAGAAAGGAAATAATGAAGTATCACCTCAGAATACTTAAGATGGCGGGCTCCTTGGGTTTCAAAAATGTGAGGAGTGCTGGAATCCTATGCCAGTAATGGGTGGACATTCATTATGCATACAGTGCTTGGGGGAAACCTACCCATCGCACAAATGCGACCATTATTCCCCTCTCATGGCGAGAGCCAGAAAAGATAGAGAGCTCTGTCTTAGGATGATATTATTTGACAAGGGTTTGCAGCCTGCTGAGGCTCAGAATGCCTCCAGACTGCAGAAGGACTCCCACAAAAGAAAGTCGCTTCCCCACTCCCCGGCAAAACTTCCCAAAAGAGCCTTACCATCACACTCTTTCCCTTTTCTCCTCCCCAAGAAACAGCAGTGGGGAGAGACAGGGCACCATAGGTGCCTCTGCAACCAAAGTGGTGGGGAGAGCCTCATCACTAACACCAGGACCTGTGTGTACGTCCTCGGTGCCTACAGAAGCCTGAGTGCTATGTTTCTGCGACCCTGCATGAAAAGCCAGCACCTCATAAAAAGCTGTGACACTGCAAGGAAAAGGAGTTCACTCCATTAAAGAGGAACTGGCTATAGTAATGCCATGTGCTCTTACACCCGTGCTGACAGCTGAGGCGGGTAGCAGCAGAGATGCCGCAATTAACTGCTGATAATCAGAACAAACATCAGCACTAGTGCCCCCTCCTACCCTTCCCCGCACGTCTGCCACCTGCAATGTCTTCAGCCTGTGGCTCTCTGCACATACCAAAAGCCCCAGTAATTTCTCACTGCAGACCTTTACCAGATAACGACCATCTTCTGCATTCCCTTCACGGCATACATCACTGAGTAGGTTGTGTTCGTACCACTACAGATTTGGACCACATCAAATCCCCTGGTACCCACACTAATCTTACCCTCCACCTTATCCACCGCAGTGGGCATCTTGGGAACCATATAGACACCGGTCCTCAATTCATTCCAGCTAGAAGGGGTTTGCCTACAACCCGGACCCTCTCTCCTACGGAAGACTCGGGGGAGGAGAAACAAAAAAAAGCAGTTGTGTAGCACTTAAACTATCTTGTTAGTCTTTAATCAGGTGATGAGCTTTCGTGGGGTAGACCCACTTCTCCGAGGAGGAGGATGAACAAATACCTGACAAGGACCCAGACTTACTCTCTCTCTCTCTCTCTCTCTCTCTTGATGTGTTCCTAGTGGATAGTTCTCTGCCACTGCTAGATGACGGGGTCATACAGTCTGGCAGGTGCCCAATTGATGACCTTAAACAATTTCAAGAGCTTTTTAAAAGGATGGCAGCAAGCCAACCCATCTCCAATAAGTACAGGAAAAACAGCACCACCTGTAAATGAATCTGCATCCCACATTACACGGAAAGATTGCCTTACCTATAAACGAGGCCATTATGGAAACATCAGATGAGCTATGGAAAACACCTGTATCCATTCAGTCTACCAGCAGAAGGGCGGACAGGAAATACTTTGTCCCTCTGAAAGATATGGAATTTCTGTTCCTGCACCCTGAGGCGAACTCCTTGGTTATGGAATCAGATCAGGAGAGATCCAGATTACAGTACAGTAATTCCTCGCTTAACACGTTTTCGCGATAGCACGATTTTTTTAGGGAACGTTTTTTGAATTACACGACCATCCCTGGAATAACACTATTTCCACAGCTGGCCCATTGCTGGTGGCTGCACAGGGCTTCTCCCGCCTCCCTGCAAAGCTGTTCCCCAGTGATACCCTCCCCTCCCCGCCGGACGCAGTGTGGGTACTGGCAGACCTATCACAGGGGCATACTCCCAGCCCAGTACCCCTTCCCTTCACTTACGCAGAGCCAAACACCTCCCCTCCCTGCTGTAACCCAGTCCCTTTCTCCCCCAACCTTATGTCCCGGTCCCAACAGACAGCACTGCTTGAAACCCAACCCCCACCTTTTCCATTATTTTCAATGGGAAAATTGACCCTGCATAACATGATCATTTTCTGAAACATATCTGTAGTGTTAAATGAGGAATTACTGTATAGGTCGGGTAAGCAAGACAGGGACTATAAAAAGTTAGAGCTCTTTGTCAGGAAGATCTAGTCTTCTTCCACACTGTGTTTGAGAATAGCAAATTTCTCTGCTCTTTTGGCAAACCACGATTTTGATAATTATTCAAAATTGGGGGATCTCCTGGAGCACCTCACTGAGGCAATAGTCCATGAGGGTCACACGATCCCCTGCACCACCCTACAAACAGCACTGAATGTTTCTGATACTGCTTCTAGGGTGACAACTACAGCAGTGGTAATGCTCAGGGTGTCCTAGTTAGAGGCCTCTGATGTTCCCCGGGAACTTCAGTCCAAAGTAGAGGACTTACCATTTGATAAATTGAAATTGTTTGCAGCTAAAACAGATGAAGTTCTGCACAGCAGTAAGGAGTCCAGAACCACGCTCTGCACTCTGGGCATGTATGCCCTGCCCTATAGGCATAAACGGTACACCCCCTATAATCGTAACAGATACGGACAATATAATCAACAACCTCAGACCCTATGAAGACACCAGACAAAGACAATGGGCGCAGAGAAGACACTCCAACCAGGGCCGCCCTTGTACCAACCAACCCACAAAGCATCAGATTTGAGGATGTGGTCAAGGGTTTGCAAAACCTACTCCATGATCCAATGCCAAAGCTTCATGGCCATCTTTTTACCCACCATTTGTGTCCCTTCTTAACACAATGGAAGTCTATAGCATCAGACCATTGGTTGCTGGAAATAATTAGTGTAGGATACACAATCCCCTTTACCTCTACCCTATACCCTACCCCCCAACTCCATCCCTCTTCAGGGACCCTTCTCACAAGACTCTACTAAAACAAGAATTGATCACCTGATGATTGGGGCTATGGAGAGAGTACCCAAGGAATTCCATGGAAAAGGGTTTTACTCAAATTACTTCTTGACAGAGGAAAAAAAGGGGGGTTGGAGGCAGATCCTCAACCTCTGCAAACTGAACACATTTCTAAAGAAACACCAATTCAAGATGGTCACGCTGACCACAATTATTCCAGTATTAGATCCGGGGGACTGCTTTGCAGCCCTTGACCTGCAAGATGCTTACTTTTCATATTGCCATTCATCCAGCACACAGGCATTACCTACATTTTGCTCTTGAACCAGGACATTATCAATACAAAGACCTACCTTTTGGCTTCTTGTCGGCTGCCCTGAGTATTTTCAAAGATACTAGCAGTTGTTGCTCCATACATCGACAACTGCCTGATCAAAGGAGTGTCATGTGAGGAAACCACCTCCATGATAAACACAACTAGAGCCCTGCTCAGTCGTCTAGGCCTTCTACTCAATGAACAGAAATCAACGTTGCACTCAGTCCAAGACATAGGGTACGTCTAGACTACATGCCTCTGTCGCCAGAGGCATGTAGATTAGGCTACCAGACATAGTAAAATGAAACGGTATTTAAATAATCGCTGCTTCATTTAAATTTAAATGGCTGCTGAGCTGTGCCGATCAGCTGTTTGATGTCGACCCCAGCGCGTCCAGACTACTGTGCTGTGCAGACAAACAGGTAATTGGCACAGCGTGGCAGCCATTTACATTTAAATAAAGTGGCGATTATTTAAATTGCCGCTTCCTTTTCCTATGTCAGGTAGCCTAATCTACATGCCTCTGGCGACAGAGGCATGTAGTCTAGATGTACCCATAGAGTTAATCAGCGCTCACCTAGATTCAGTCTCAGCCTGCTTGCATCTCAAAGATGGTGGAAGTCAGCAGACAGTCTCCTGGCAGGGGTTCCATTCCACCAAACGGAGCCCACAGTACAAATTATACAGATGCATCTCTCTTAGGACAATATGAACAACCTCCTGGTTCAAGGCAAATGGTCCCAGCACGAGAAATCATTACACATCATTATACTGGAGCTGAGAGCAGTAAGAAATGCATGTGCACATTTTGCCCCCATAATTGTCAGTCGTACAGTTCGAATCCTTACAGCTAACATCTCCACGAGGTTTTATATAAACAAACAAGCCGGTGCCCACTCCTGCTTCTTATGTGTGGAAGCCATCTGCTTATGGAATTGGTGCATCCAAAAACAGCTTAAACTCACAGCATCTTACCTACCTGGGGCCAGCAACACCATGGTGGACTCCTTGAGCCACAACTTCTCCATGGACCATGAATGGGAACTACATCCAGAGGTTGCCAACTCAATATTCTGCCAATGGGATGGCCATCAATAGACCTCTTTCGTTTCTCTCCAGAATACCAAATGCCCCCGATCTGCCCTCGAGTGAGGCTTGGCAAATACTCCCTAGGACAGGGGTGTCCAAACTTTTTTCAAAGAGGGCCAGATTTGATGAAGTGAACATGCGTGAGGGCCGACCATTTTGCCTGACATTCTTTGAACCATTAAAATTAAATGCAAATTAACTATTTTATGCAAAGTTTATTGCAAACAGCATACTTTTCATTTGTCACATGGATGACAAATCTACACAGGTGTTAAATCACTCTGCCTTTCATATCTGAAGGCCAGATGAAAAAAAAATCCAGGAAGCTGAAATATGTCAGGAACATTGTAAAGTACATTACATATTATTGGTAATAAAGGTTGTCTGTCAACTTTTAAGTTCAAAAAATATGAACAGGAACATAACACCAAGTATACATGTTGTGTCCAAATATATTTATAACTGATTTAGACCAACCGACATTAACTGAGATTTTACAATGTATTCATCTCAATACATATTGATTCGTTGGGGGCCATAAATGATAGATATTGCCAAATTACCTGTGGGGCCGTATTAAACTGGAACCCGGGCCGCAATTGGCCCGCGGGCCGGACTTTGGACATGCCTGCCCTAGGAGATGCTTTTCTGATTCAATGGACAGCCCATCTGCATTATGCTTCTCCCCCATGCCACTTATTCCCAGAGTCCTACACAAGAGGCACACAGATGGTCCTTGTCTTATCCTCATAGCTCCAGCGTGGTCATGCCAGACCTAGTATCCACAAGCTAGTGATTCAATCTCCCTACCCGTTGCCACATCGGTGCAACCTTCTCTCCCAGACTCACGGGAAGAGGTTGCTCCCACAACCACAAAGTCTATATCTCCAGGTATGACTTCTCTCTGGTTCACGGAATTGGAAGACCGATGTTCTCAGCAGATAAAGGATGTTCTCCTTCATAGTAGGAGACCATCTATAGGAAGGACTTACCTGGGAAAATGGGTCTGCTTCTCTCTCTGGTGTCACAAGGCTGAGAGAGACCCATAGATGTCCCCAATAAAAATCATCCTGGATTACATCCTAAATGTTAATGTTGGGGCTTTCATTCTCATCCCTAAGGGTTCACCTTTCCGCAATAACAGCTTTTCACACAGCTTTTCACACCCCGGTGGATGGTTGCTCTGTATTTGCACATCCTGTAACGAAAAGGTTCCTCAAGGGCCTCCACAACATATACCAGCCTCATGGGACCCCATCCTCCTTATTGGACTTGAACCTTGTTTTGGACTATTTGACTAGGCCTCCCTTTGAACTGTTGGACACTGTTGCACTCCCCTTCCTCTTTATGAAGGTCTGCTTTTTACTAGCCATCACATCAGTAAGGAGAGTTGGCAAACTGGGGGCCTTTATGGTGGAACCCCCATACAAGGTTTTTACAAAAGACACAGTCACACTGAGACCTCGTCCAGCATTTTTATCAAAAGTCTGTACAACATTCCACGTGAATGAACCTATTGTGTTAGCTACCTTTTTTCCAAAGCCCCACGCCTCACCACGAGACACTAGCGTACATACTCTTGATATGCAACGAGCATTGGTTTTCTTTCTGGAAAGAACACGAGCATTTTGTAAATCCCAAAGCCTTTTTATTTCCAGCACTCACGTTGAGATGAAATAGTTGTACCTCTTATCTCAAAGTGGATATTGACGTGCATAGTTACATGTCTTACCCTAGCCAACAGACCACTACAACATCCACCACAAGCACATTCTACTTGGGCTACAGCAGCTTCCACAGCCTTTTTGAACAACTTCTGCTAATAGACATTTATCGAGCCACGACATGGTCATCAGACCACACTTTCACTAAACATTATGCCATGTTGTCACGACTTGCTTCTTATTCATTGGTGGCTACTGCAGTTTTGTCCACCACCACCAAACACTGACTCCAGTTCCCTCCATCCAGATCAAATACTGCTTTATAGTCACCTACAGAGGTGCACCCGCGGGGAGATCACTTGAAGAAGAAAAGGGAGTTACTCTTTCAGATGTGTCTCTCCTCATCCCCTTTCCCCCGTGTGTGCTCCACACCCTCCCTTCCCCTTCCTCCCCTCTGCTTGGAGTCTTATTTACTTGGGCATAGATGAGGAACTAATAGGGAGCGGTTGAGCCATGCAAGTAACACATTCGGGTGGGAGCACTGTGAGATGCCTCCTGCACATGCACAGCTCTGTGGGGGAAACTGCTTTTCAAGGCTCCGATCTGTGGCTATGGGCGACCTGTCACCTATAATGGAGCACCCATGGGGGGACACATCTCGAAGAACAGTTGTTACTGTATGAAGTGAGTAACTCCCTTTTCATTTCCTGTGCAGCCAGCATTGTGAGCATATCTCAGAGTGAGTGGCGCATGTGGCCATGGCTTTGACCAATTCAAATACTGAAATTGTTTTTTAAAAACTTCTGCTCTCATGGGGTCCAGTTCCCAGGGACACAGAAAAGTGCCAACGTGCAGTGTCCGAGAGATCTTGAACCTCATTGAAGTGTGAGGAAAAGAATTCACTTTTTCTGAGTGCTAAACCCACAAACGTGTAACAGACATTGACGTGAAGATTGGAAGCTGCCTGGTGGCTAAAGGATATTTTTGGGACCCCAGCAATTCCACGTCAGAATCAAGGAGCTAAGGCAGTTCTACCACAATGCAAAGGATAGACAGTCTGGTGCAACGCCACATCGATGCTGCTTCTGAGAGCAGCTGGATGCAATTTGGGTGGGGTACCCAATCAGCTTCCCCAGCCTGACTGTGGAGTCTAGCCAAGACACTCCTAGCATCAGCATGGGGGTGGGGGGGGGGGGGGGGGGGAGAGACAATAGCCAGTCAGTGAGCCAGAACCAGGATCTTTTCATCTTGCTGGAGTCAGTCCTCTCTTCCCATGATGTCTCCCAGTCGAGCACCAACTGCAGGGAGGGGAATTCTGGTGAGTTCACAATGTAAGCAGATTTAGGCAATTAATTGGGTGTGATGAGCAGTGCACTCTGTGCCTACACAGCATGGGAGGTGGGGGAGCGAAGAACAGCTTGTAATTGAATTGGCAAATGGAGCAGTAATCTTCCCTGCACATCTCCATGGGAGCTTAAAGGCCAATACAAAAAATGCAGGGGCAACTTGTTCAGAGCAACATGGAAGACTCTCAAAACTGGCCATTCATAAAATTGTTGTCAAAGCCTCTCTGATTTGCGTTGCCCCATGCTGTGCTCTCCTTATCGCCCTGGTGTCTAGCTGCTCAAACTCTCTGTCTGTGTGCTCTGCTTCAGCCTCCCATCCTACCAGATAACTTCCCCCTTGCTTTCACAAAGACTATGGAGCATACAACAGGCTGACATACCAAAGGAAATGTTGCATTTGCTGAGGTCCAACCAAGTCAGACTCCGAAACCTACCCTTTAAATAGCCAAAAGCACATTCAGCCACCATTCTGCACTTTCTCAACCTGTAGTTGAACTGCTTGCTGAGGTCTAGGCTGCCTGTGTATGGCTTCATGAGCCACAGGAGCAAGGGGTAGATTGGGTCACCAAGGATCATAATTATTCTGATTCTGATTTTGCTATTGCGGGAAAAAAGTTCCATTGGGCACCTTTCTGAGGAAGCAGAAGTTCCTAAAGATGCATGTGTCATGCACCTTTCCCGACCATCCCAAGTTGGTGTCAGTGAAATGGTCCTTATAATCCACCAGTGCCTGCAGCACCATGGAGAAGTACTCCTTGCAGTTTATGTACTCCTTGGTAAGGGAGCCGGTGGCCAAGATGGAGATGTGTGTTCCATCTGTCACTCCACCACAGTTAGGGAACCCCCATTATGGCAAAGACATCCACTATGGTATCCATGTTTCCTAGAGTCACAACTCTCCATAACAGAATGGTATTGATTGCATTGGCTACTTGTATGAAAATATCCCCTACTAGATTTCTCCTCTCCAAATTAATTCCCCATTGAACAGTAGCTGACTGGCATTGTAAGCTTCCAGAGGGCTATTGCTACATCCTTCTCCAGGGTCAGAGTGGGTCTAATTGACGTATTTTTGGCACTGCAGGGCAGGGGAAAGCTATTCACAAAGTTCCAAGGAAGTGACCGCGGCATTTGGAAGTTTTGCAGCCACTATTGATTGTCCCATCTCTGCATCATAATGCGGTCCCACCAGTCTGTGCTTATCTCACAGTGCCAGAACTTGTGTTTCGCTGTGTCCACAGGATTGCCTGGTGCCTGTTCTTGCATCACTGACCCAGCCTGCATGAACAGTACACCATGCCAAGCCAAAATTTGTTGTCCTTCTCTTCCTGGTGGAACGACATGCATATGCTGTCAAAATACTATGCCCTTAGGCACACCTCTGTACACTTCAGCATTAGAATGGTTTGCTGCAAACTGGGATCCATGCTTCAGCTGCTATGGCATCTGCACAGAAACCAGGGCACCAAGGTGCAAACAGACTGCTTCCCATTGATCTCATGCAAGGGAAAGAGAGAAACTAGAGTGTATTATGGGATGCTGATGATGTGAACCCAGAACCACCTGCTGCACAGCTGTGGTCCCAGTGGGCACTGGGAGCGTAGTCCAGAGTGCAAAGGTACCCATAGTGCATCACTTGGAGTTGATGGTAGGCTCACTAATGGGAAAGCACTACTTCAGACAATATTGGATTTTTTTCTCCATAGAGAAAACACAGACCATCAACTTTGACCATAATAGATTTGACTTTATCTTATAGTGTAGACATATCTTGACTAGAGTTTTCCCTTCAATTAAAATAACTTACTCTTTGTGCAGATACTGAGAGCTCAAGCAAGGCTAACTACCTTCTATGGCGCCTTTGGACCAGAGAAATTCAGGTTTCTATTTTTAAAAATATTTTTATATGTAGAGGCTTTCTGTTTGATGTCACTTTCACTTACATTTGTACTTCCCCTCTCCCCAGAGCATGTAATGGGAGTGGGGCAGAGCTCTACTTCTATCCCTAACATACCATCTGAACTAGCACAAAGGAGAGGGAAATAGTAGGTCCAAGTGAAGGCTACAGTAAATGATTTCCATCCTCAGGCAGGAGCAAAACTTGGGGGGAGCATGAAGGGTCATCTGCCCCTCCCACACTATGGAGGAGGAGCACTAGGCTGTGCAGAGGTGTGCAGAGCTGACCGAAATGGCAGTCTGGACCTCTACATAGAATGCTTCCGCCAACGTGCACAGGCAGAAATTGTGGAAAAACAGCATCGCTTGCCTGGTAACCTCAGTCGTGCAGAATGCAATGCCATCCACAGCCTCCGGAACAACTCTGACATTATAATCAAAGAGGCTGACAAAGGAGGTGCTGTTGTCATCATGAACAGGCCTGACTACCTAAAGGAGGCTGCCAGACAACTCTCCAATACCAAATTCTACAGGCCACTTTCCTCAGATCCCACTAAGGAATATACTAAGAAACTGCACCATCTGTTTACTCCCTAAACAAACACAGGAACAAATCGACACACCTTTAGAGCCCCGACCAGGGTTGTTCTATCTATTACCCAAGATCCACAAACCTGGAAATCCCGGACGCCCCATCATCTCGGGCATTGGCACTCTTACTGAAGGACTGTCTGGCTATGTGGACTCTCTGCTTAGACCCTACGCCACCAGCACTCCCAGTTACCTTCGTGACACTACGGATTTCCTGAGAAAACTACAATGCATAGGTGATCTTCCAGAAAACACCATCCTAGCCACCATGGATGTAGAGGCTCTCTACGCAAACATCCCACATGCAGATGGAGTACAAGCTGTCAGGAACAGTATTCCTGATGATGCCACAGCACAACTGGTGGCTGAACTCTGTGAATTTATCCTCACACACAACTATTTCAGATTTGGTGACAACATATACCTCCAGACCAGTGGCACTGCTATGGGCACCCGCATGGCCCCACAATACGCCAACATTTTTATGGCTGACCTGGAACAACGCTTCCTCAGCTCTCGTCCACTTACACCCCTTCTCTACCTACGCTACATCGATGACATCTTCATCATCTGGACCCATGGGAAGGAGACTCTGGAAGAATTTCACCATGATTTCAACAGCTTCCACCCCACCATCAACCTCAGCATGGACCAATCTACACGGGAGGTCCATTTCCTGGACACCACGATACAAATAAGTGACGGTCATATCAATACCACCCTATACCGAAAACCTACCGACCGCTATACTTACCTGCATGCCTCCAGTTTCCATCCCGGACACACCACACGATCCATTGTTTACAGCCAAGCACTGAGGTAAAACCGCATATGCTCCAACCCCTCAGACAGAGACCTACACCTACAAGACCTTCAACAAGCATTCTGTAAACTGCAATACCCACACGAGGAAGTGAGGAGACAGATTGACAGAGCCAGACGTGTACCCAGAAGCCTCCTGCTACGGGACAAGGCCAAGAAAGAAACCAACAGAACACCACTGGCCATCACCTACAGTCCCCAGCTAAAACCTCTCCAACACATCATTAGTGATCTTCAGCCCATCCTGGACAATGATCCCTCGCTTTCACAGGCCTTGGGAGGTAGGCCGGTCCTTGCCCACAGACAACCCGCCAACCTGAAGCATATTCTCACCAGCAACTACACACTGCACCATAATAACTCGAACTCAGGAACCAATCCTTGCAACAAACCTCGGTGCCAACTCTGCCCACATATATACACCAGCAACACCATCACAGGACCTAACCAGATCAGCCATACTGTCACTGGTACATTCTCCTGCACATCCACCAACGTAATATATGCCATCATGTGCCAACAATGCCCCACTGCTATATACATCGGCCAAACAGGACAGTCCCTACGTAAAAGAATCAATGGACACAAATCTGATATTAGGAATGGCAACATACAAAAACCTGTAGGGGAACACTTCAATCTTCCTGGACACACAATTGCAGATCTAAAAGTAGCCATCCTGCAGCAAAAAAACTTCAGGACCAGACTTCAAAGAGAAACTGCTGAGCTACAGTTCATCTTTAAGTTTGACACAATCAACTCTGGATTAAACAAAGACTGTGAATGGCTCGCTAACTACAAAAGCAGCTTCTGTTCTCTTGGAATTCACACCTCCAGATCAGCTGCTAGAAGTGGGCCTCATCCTCCTTGATTGGATCCACCTGGTCATCTCCAGCCTGATCCTGGCCTGCATATTTATTCCTGCCTCTGGAAATTTCCACTACATGCATCTGACGAAGTGGGTCTTTGCCCACGAAAGCTTATGCTCCTACACTTCAGTTAGTCTATAAGGTGCCACAGGACTCCTCGTCGCTTTTGCAGTATTCATTCATTCATTCATTCATTGTACTCAGATATAACATCAAGTAGCTGCCCTCTGCCTGGTTGCAAAACAAATACTAAGGAGCCCAGAAGGGAACACGTAAAGTAAATCCTGGCCATTTGAACCAGAAGAGAAGTTAAATCAAGTCTCTACAGTAAAAATATGTAATCTAGATTTTTTTTTCTGTTGCAAATGTATTTTAAGTATTATTTAGCAGAAAATTGGTATTTGTGGATAAGTCTCATAGGAGGGATATGATTTTTCAAAATCTGTATTCATTTACAAATTATCTGTTATATAAAAATCTTTTTTTTTTTTTTTTTTTGAATGTGTATATGTGTTTTAAATACTGTACATGAGAGCCTAATCACTTTTCCACATTACTTTGCTAGTGGAATTGCTTGGACTGAATTCTTGAATAATGAAGATATTTTCGAGAGCATCCTTTTTCACTTACAAGAAGGCAATCTCCCTTGTGCACAATACCTCTGGCTTAGGCATCAGGTATGAGAGCTCAGTTTTTAATCTGTTCTGTAGAGGCCAGTATTAAACATCTCTTTAATAAGAGACTCCAATCTTTGATGAGGCTGATTACATTATCCTATTTCCTTTGTATTCTGAACTTGTTACTGGTTAGAAGAATAAACTTCTGTTGTAACATTACAGATCAGTTCATTTGAGGAGATGCTAAAGCCATAAAAGATGACATTTTTGGAACTGTGTGTGACTTGTCATCTTGTATTCACCTTTTCAAGAGCATGGACCTTGCTCACTAATAAAATTAAGGCTTGTCTAAGATTTGTTTGACTGTTCCCTTGAAAATGCTTTAAAAGCAGCTATGTGAGCTAAAATGTAACACATCCAAAATGTTGGCTCCAAGCTATTGAATTTCCTATTGTCTTGCTGGAGAGAGCTAGAGATTCATAACATTTTGGTTTTCTGAAGAGATGGCATTGTAGGCCCACTCCTGCTTTCTCCAAGGTCTGTGGAAGCAAGATTGTGTCCTCTGTGATGCGATAGATTCACTTCACTTAGTGTAGTCAAGTTAAAACATTTTCTTGATTTCATATCTGTAAATGTCCAAACTCTTCAGTAACATAAAATGCCAAGTTAGAAAGAGAGAGATTTTTATCTGATGATATATATCATCCATAATACAAATGATTGTTTTGTTTTTATATATTAGGCAGATTTTGAAAGCAGCTTTGACATGAAAATGCTGGAGGATCTACTTGACAGAATTTGTGCCACCATTCCTATAAAACAACTGTGTCTGTGGTTTAAAAATGTTGTGATTCCTTTTGTAAGGAAGGTTGTGCCAAAAGGACAGGTAAAAAACTATTCATGCAGGTGATTTCTGTATAAAATATTTTTTCAGATACACGGTTACAGGCAAGCCTCTTACAGAAATGGGGTTTTAATTATATTATTACTGTGACTTTTTTGCAATTTGTTTAAAAAATTAATTTTACTTCATATTGTAAATATTTTGCTTTACCACATAGAACATTTTAATTGTTTTTTTAATTTCAGAAAATATTAGCAAAATGGCTGGAACAAGGAGCTCGAAACCTCGAATTAACTGACAAGGTAAAGTACATTTACTCTGCAAAAGCCTTGTATTTGTACATATGTCATATTTCTTGATTTGTACTGATACTCTCACTAATTTCTAATATTTTGGGTAGGCAAACTGGCCAGAAAATGGACTTCAAATGGCACAGATGTTTTTTACTAGTAAAAGTCCAGTTGAATCTTCCTGGCACTGGATTCTTTTGGTAAGGAGTATTTAATAACACTATGTTGCTGAGCTGAATATTTACATCAACAGGACAGATATTAATGTGTAGTTTTCTTTATAATATGATTACTAAGACCTAATAGTAGCAATACAATTTCTTTTTGGTGAGGGAAGACTCATTTTAGTGGAATGAGGAATTAAGTTCCTATCTTCCTTTGTCTTCTCTTTTTAGCCATGTTAATAAAATGTCCTTTTTGATAACCTTGGTGTATGTACAGTTCTGAAATTAGAATGTGACATGTCTCTCCTAGCAAAAAAGGGGGAAATTGCTTATAGCTTGTCAAAGTTCCTGACCACTTCAACAGTGTTTACAACAAATCTGTGAAATGCTGAACTGGGTTTCAGTGATTATGCAAAACAAATCAATGAGGTTCAGGGACCAACTCAGGCACACAGATGTAAGTGGTGGATAGTAATAAAAAACCTTAAGAGAGAATTCCTTTTCTGTTTCTTCTTCTAGAGCCTTCTAATGGCAGTCAAGAGGGACAAAATGGTGTTTGCTACTTTACCTCTCACCAGCCTCAAGTGTTTTTTGAGTCCTACGCCTACATGAATAATTCTGGTGTCTATTTAGTTTTTTTTAGCAGCAGCATGAAATTGACATTATTCTTGATAGTATCATTACTGAATAGAAATTAGGATTGTTAGCATATAGTAAACAATACAAATAAGCCTGGGCTTATTGGTTAATCCTATTGACTACACACACTCCCGTGCATTGCTGTTTGTGTATCAGAGCGGGGAGGTAGTAGCTGGTGCCCATGGGGAATCGGCTTTGCCACCTCCCATCAGCCTCTTCCTCTCCCCCCCTCCCCCCCCCCGTGCTGCTGCCTCTAATAGAGAGGCAGCAGCATGGAGGGTGAGGGGGGCAGGCAGGAGCTGGTACACATGGGAAGTCAGCTTTTAAGCCAGCTCTCCGTGCGTGCTGGCTCTGTGGAGCAGTCTGTCCATCCACCCCCTTTCTGCCTCCCGCAGAGATATGGAGGAGGCAGGCGGGAGCCAGCTTAAAAGACAGCTCCCCATGAGCACCAGCTTTGGAGCTGCTTCCTTTCCCCTTCCATCCCCCCACACTGCTGCTTCTATATTAAACATCTGTACTAGGGGCAGCAGGGCCGGGGGGGGGAGGCAGATGGGATGCTGGCACAGCCCCTGTCTATGGGGAGCTCAGGCCTCCTGTGGACTGGAGCTGCTGCCATGGAACCTTGGCAGTCTGTCCATGGAAAGCCTGGGTCTGCCACAGAAAGAGTCTGCTCTTTGGGATGCTGGAAACCATCTCTTCTCAGCGGGGAGCTTACGTCCCCCATGGACAGAAACTGCTGCAGCCCCACACTCCTGCCTTTGTATCAGCACGGAGTGGCAGGTTGCTCCCCAGGAATTTGGCTGGGTGTGCAATAACTGCCCACCCCAACTATAAGGACTGTAGAAAATCATGTAACCATTGAGATTTTGTGCAGTTACATGATTATTGAATTAATTGATCCCTAATAGAAATAGCTAAACTAATTAGTCTTTAAATAGTCTTCACTGCTATTTGCTAAAGTTCTGGACAGGAAAATAAGAACATAAGAATGGCCGTACTGGGTCAGACCAAAGGTCCATCCAGCCCAGTATCCTGCCTGCCAACAGTGGCCAATGACAGGTATCCCAGAGGGAGTGAATTGAACAGGTAATAATCAAGCGAGCTCTCTACTGCTATCCATCTCCACCCTCTGATAGACAAACGCTAGGGACACCATTCCTTACTCATACTGGCTAATAGCCATTAATGGATTTTGCTCCATGAATTTATCTAGTTCTCTTTTAAATCCTTGTATAGTCCTAGCCTTCACAACCTTCTCAGGCAAGGAGTTCCATAAATTGACTATGTGCTGTGTGAAGAACTTCCTTTTATTTGTTTTAAACCTGCTGCCCATTAGTTTCATTTGATGGCCTCTAGTTCTTATATTATAGGAACAAGTAAATAACTTTTCCTTATTCACTTTCTCCACACCACTCATGTTTTTATAGACCTTTATCATGCCCTCCTGCCCCCCACTGCTTCCGCTTACTCTCCTCTTTTCCAAGCTGAAAAGTCCTAGTCTTTTTAATCTCTCCTCATATGGGACCCGTTCCAAAACCCTAATCATTTTAGTTGCCCTTCTCAGAACCTTTTCTAATACCAGTATATATTTTTTGATTGAGGATACCACATCTGTAGGCAATATTCAGGATGTGGGCATCCCATAGATTTATATAAGAGCAATAAGATATTCTCCATCTTATTCTCTATCCCCTTTTTAATGATTTCTAACATCCTGTTTGCCTTTTTAACTGTCGCTGCACACTGTGTGGATAGTCTGCTTTGGTCTTAACTACCTTGAGTAGTTTAGTATCGTCTGCAAACTTTGCCACCTCAGTTTACCCCTTTCTCCATATCATTTATGAATAAGTTGAATAGGATTGGTCCTAGGACTGATCTTTGGGGAACACCACTGGTTACCCCTCTCTGTTCTGAAAATTTACCATTTATTCCTACCCTTTGTTTTAACCAGTTCTCAGTCCATGAAATGATCTTCCCTCTTATCCCATGACAACTTAATTTACATAAGTGCCTTTGGTGAGGGTCCTTGTCAAAGGCTTTCTGGAAATCTAAGTAAACTGTATCTACTGGATCCCCCCTGTCCACATGTTTGTTGACCCCTTCAAAGAACTCTAATAGATTAGTAAGACATGATTTCCCTTTACAGAAACCATGTTGACTTTTGCCCAACAAATTATGTTCTTCTACGTGTTTGAAAATTTTATTCTTTACTATTGGTTCACCTAATTTGCCTGGTACTGATGTTAGACTTACTGGTCTGTAATTGCCGGGATTGCCTCGAGAGCCCTTTTTAAATATTGGCTTTACATTAGCTATCTTCCAGTCATTGGGTGCAGAAGCAGATTTAAAGGATAGGTTACAAACCATAGTTAATAGCTCCCCAATTTCACATTTGAATTTTCAGAACTCTTGGGTGATTGCCATCCGGTCCCAGTGACTTGTGACTGTTACGTTTATCAATTAATTCCAAAACCTCATCTAATGACACTTCAATCTGTGACAAGTCTTCTGATTTGTCACCTACAAAGGACAAGTCAGGTTTGGGAATCTCCCTAACATCCTCAGCCGTGAAGACTGAAGCAAAGAATTAATTTAGTTTCTCCGCAATGACTTTATCGTCTTTAAGTGCTCCTTTTGTGTATCAATTGTCCGGGGTCCCCGCTAGTTGTTTAGCAGGCTTCCTGCTTCTGATGTACTTAAACATTTTATTACCTTTTGAGTTTTTGGCTAGCTGTTCTTCAAACTCTTTTTTTGGCTTGTCTTATTACATTTTTACATTTAATTTGGCTGTGTTTATGCTCCTTTCTATTTATCTCACTAGGATTTGACTTCCACTTTTTAAAAGATGTCTTTTTTTTATCTCTCGCTGCTTCTTTTACGTGATTGTAAAGCCACAGTGGCTTTTTTAAAAATTTTCCTACTATGTATTTTAATTTGAGGTATACATTTAAGTTGGGTCTCTATTATGGTGTCTTTGAAAAGTGTCTATGCAGCTTTCAGGGATTTTACTTTAGTCACAGTACCTTTTCATTTCTGTATAACTAACCTCCTCATATTTGCATAGTTCCCCATTTTGAAATTAAATGCCACAGTGTTGGGCTGCTGAGGTGTTCTTCCCACCACAGGAATGTTAAATGTTGTTATATTATGGTCACTATTTCTTAACGGTCCTGTTATAGTTACCTTTTGGACCAGATCCTGCATGCCACTCAGGACTAAATTGAGAATTGCCTCTCTCTTTGTGGGTTCCTGTACCAGTTGCTCCAAGAAGCAGTTGTTTTTAAGGTATCAAGAAATTTTGTCTCTGCATCTCGTCCTGAGGTAACATGTACCCAGTCAATATGGGGATAGTTAAAATTCCCCACTATTATTGAGTTCTTTATTTTGATAGCCTCTCTAATCTCTCTTAGCATTTCATAGTCACTGTTACTGTCCTGGTCAGGTGGTCGATAATAGATCCCTACTGTTACGTTCTTATTAGAGCAGGGAATTACTATCCATAGTGATTTTATGGAACATGTTGAGTCATTTAAGATTTTTTTTACTTCATTTGATTCTAAATTTTCTTTTACATATAGTGCCACTCTCCCACCCACATGACCTGTTCTGTCCTTCCGATATATTTTATACCCTGGAATGGTTGTGTCCCATTGATTGTCCTCACACCACCAGATTTCTGTGATGCCTATTATATCCATATCCTCCTTTCACACGAGGCACTCTAGTTCATCTATCTTATTTTTTAGACTTCTAGCATTTGTGTACAAGCACTTTAAAAACTTAGCACTGTTTATTTGTCTGCCCTTTTCTGATGTCAGATTCTTTTTTATGTGAATGTTTTTTTTTGTCTGATCTTGCCCATACTTTATCCTCTTTCATCCTCTCCTCCTGACTAAAACCTAGAGAATCTCTATCAATAGACTCTCCTCTAAGAGATGTCTCTATCCGGTCCAAGTGCTCCGCTGCACCAATTGGCTTTCTCCCATCTCTTAGTTTAAAAACTGTTCTGCAACCTTTTTAATGTTAAGTGCCAGCAGTCTGGATCCCCTTTGGTTTAGGTGGAGCCCATCCTTCCTGTATAGGCTCTTCCTATCCCAAAAGTTTCCCCAGTTCCATATAAAGCTAAACCCCTCCTCCCTACACCATCGTCCATCCACGCATTGAGACTCTGAAGCTCTTCTTGCCTATCTGGCCCTGTGCGTGGAGCTGGAAGCATTTCTGAGAATGCCACCATAGAGGTCCTGGATTTCAGTCTCTTTCCTAGCAGCCTCAATTTGGCCTCCAAGGCGTCTCTTCTACCCTACCTTATATCATTGGTACTTACATGTACCATGACCACCAGCTCCTCCCCAACACTGCACATAAGTCTATCTAGATCCCTCGAGAGCTCTGCAACCTTCGCACCAGACAGGCAAATCACCATACGGTTCTCCCGGTCATCGCAAACCCAGCTATCTACATTTCTAATGATCAAATCTCCCATTACTAACACCTGCCTTTTCCTAATGACTGGCGTTCCTTCCCCTGGAGAGGTAACCTCAGTGCGAAAGGATACTGCAACATCTAGAAGGAGGGTCCCATCTATGGGAAGGTTTCCATCTGCTCCCGTTGACTGCTCCCTTTCCCTGAGCCTTTCATCCTCCTTTACAGCACAGGGGCTGTTTGACTGGAGGTGGGACAATTCTACAGTGTCTCAGCCTCATCTACGTACCTCTTTGCCTCCCTCAGCTCCTCCAGTTCAGCCATCTTGGCCTCCAAAGCTCATACGTTGTCTCTGAGGGTCAGGAGCTCCTTGCACCAAATGCACACTTACGCCACCCGCCCACAGGGCAGGTAATCATACATGCAACACTGAATACAATAAACAGGATAGCCCCCACTCTGCTCCTGGGCTTCTGCCTGCATTGTCTCCTACAGCTACCTAGATTATTGATAGGGTTTTTAGTTAAATCAGGAAGTTTTGATTAAAACCTGTAAACTTGTTGGCCTCCGTCGGTCAGTTGACCATGGATGACGTATCCTAGTTCTCGTCTTGGTTCGTGTCGGATTGTCCTGGACAGCGTCGGGGACAGCGTCGTTGGTGGCTGAAAAGGCCAATCCGGGACAGGCATTCTTTGCCGCAGAAGTCGCAGCTATAGGTGGTTCCCTGGCTGTTGTTGTTGCGTAACTTCCTGCGGGCTCGCTTTTCTTCTGATGCACGCATCATGTTCGTTTCGCCTGACCTGAGCTGTGTGGTCAGGGTGCCCCTCCACTTCAGGCGGTCTGCTGCAAGGTCTTCCCAGGACTACGTGTTTATGTCGATGGCTTTCATGTCCCTCTTCACGACATCTTTAAATCGCAGGTTCGGGCGCCCTGTGGTTCTCTTCCCAGATGCCAGTTCCCCGTAGAGGATGTCCTTTGGGATCCTCCCGTCCTCCATGCGGCGTACATGGCCAAGCCAACGCAGACGACGTTGTCGGAGCATGGTGTACATGCTGGGGAGGCCGGCTCGAGTCAGAACTTCGAGGTTGGAGACTTTGTCTTGCCAGGTAATGCCCAGGATGCGGCGCAGACCTCGTAGATGGAAAGCGTTCAGTCTCCGCTCTTGTCTCGCGTATGTGGTCCATGTCTCGCTCCCGTACAGCAGGGTGCTGATGACGCAGGCGTTGTACACTGCCATCTTTGTTGCGATTGTCAGCCTGGGGTTGGTCCACACTCGGGTTGTCAGGCGGGCTAAAGTAGAGGCTGCCTTTCCGATCCTCTTGTCGAGCTCAGCGTCAAGGGAGAGATTATCGGTGATGGTGGAGCCCAAGTACGTGAACTGGTGGACGACGTCAAGCTGGTAGTCGTCTACTGTGATGGCTGGTGGAGTGACAGTGTCCTGGTTTAGGACGTTTGCTTTTTTCAAACTGATAGTCAGCCCAAAGTCTTTGCAGGCCATGGAAAAACGGCTCATCAGCGACTGTAGTTCTTCCTGGGTATGTGTGACGACTGCTGCGTCGTCGGCAAATATCATGTCCCTGATCAGCGTCTCACGTATCTTCGTCTTGGCTTTGAGGCGAGAGAGATTGAATAGCTTGCCGTCCGATCTGGTGCGGAGGTAGATTCCTTCCGTTGCTGAGCCGAAGGCATGCTTGAGGAGCAGGGCAAAGAAGATCCCAAACAATGTGGGGGCAAGAACGCAGCCTTGCTTGACGCCGCTGCTGATGCTGAAAGGCTCGGAGCAACTGCCGTTAAACTGTACTGTTCCCTTCATGTCTGTGTGGAAGGATTCAATCAAACTCTGCAGTTTTGGTGGGCAGCCGATCTTGTGAAGGATTTTGAAGAGTCCGTCTCTGCTGACCAGGTCAAAGGCTTTGGTGAGATCAATGAAGGAGACGTACAGGGGCATCTGCTGTTCTCTACACTTCTCCTGGAGTTGTCGTAGGGAGAAAATCATGTCTACGGTTGACCGTTCTGCGCGGAAACCACACTGTGACTCCGGGTAGACACGTTCAGCCAGCTTCTGCAGTCGGGTCAAGATGACCTTAGCAAATACTTTGCCTACGATGCTAAGAAGGGAGATGCCTCTGTAGTTGTTGCAATCACTTCTCTCGCCCTTATTCTTGTAGAGGGTGACGATCTTAGCATCCCGCATATCCTGCGGTACGGCTCCTTCTTTCCAGCACTGACAGAGCACTTTGTGAAGAGGGTGCAGTAGGGAACACTTGCACTGTTTCAGCAGGTCTGGAGGAATCCCGTCGCTGCCGGGGGCTTTTCTTGAGGCCAGTTTATCAACAGCCTTGCTGAGCTCTTCTACTGTTGGCTCTGCATCAAGTTCTTCCATGGTTGGCAGGCATTCAATGGCATCTAATGCTGCGGAGGTCACCGTATTCCGTCTGGAGTAGAGGTCGGAGTAGTGTTCCACCCATCTCCCCAACTGTTGTTGCTTGTCGGAGATTATTTCTCCAGTAGATGACTTGAGGGGTGCTGTTTTGCTCTGGGTAGGGCCCAGCGCTTTCTTAATGCCGTCGTACATGCCTCTTGTGTTCCCTGATATGGCTGCTTTCTGGATGTCATTGCTGAGCTGCTGCCAAAATTCGTTCGCACAGTGTCTGGCAACCTGTTGAGCCTTGCTCCTAGTAGCCCTGAGAATTTGTAGGTTCCTCTGGCTTGGTGACCGCTTGTATTCTGCCAGGGCGGCGCGCTTGGCTTCTATGACTGGAATCATCACAGAGGACTTTGCTTCAAACCAGTCGTGCGTCTTTATGGTCCTCTTTCCAAAGGTTGCCAGGGCAGTGCGGTGCATTATGTTCCGCAGTGTTTCCCACTTTTCCATGGCAGAGTCTCCTGTCTGTGTAGCATCAAGTTCCTTCTCAAGCGCTTCTGTGAATTTCTGCGTCAGGTCAGGCTGCGACATCTTGCTGACGTCGATGCGAGGATTTCCTTGTTTCCTTGAACGATGAAACCTCTTCGGGTTCAGCCTGATCTTGCAGCACACTAAGGAGTGATCTGTGTCGCAGTCAGCGCTGTGATAAGAGCGTACGTGCAGGACGCAATTGATAGCTGAGCGGCGAACTAGTATAAGGTCCAACTGGTGCCAGTGTTTCGAGCGCGGATGTCGCCAGGAGACCTTATGCTGGGGCTTGGTCTGGAAGTATGAGTTGGCGATGCACAGGTTGTAGAAAGCGCAGAGCTCGAGCAGGCGTTGGCCGTTCTCGTTCATTTTGCCGACGCCAAATTTTCCGAGGCACGAAGGCCATGAGTCATTGTCCGCACCTACTCTGGCATTGAAGTCACCCAAAAGGATGAGTTGTTCCTTGTCGGGGATGCTGTTGATGACAGATGTTAGGTTCTCATAGAACCGGTCTTTAGTTTCCAATGTTGCGTTCAGAGTTGGGGCGTATACGCTGACGAGGGTGATAGGGCCTGTGGTGGTGTTGAGACGAAGGGTGAGGAGTCGTTCTGAGCCATTACTGCCTGGTTCTACCATACTCAGTAGGCTATTTTTCACCGCGAAAGCTACGCCATGCTGTCTGGGCTCGTCTGGGGCCTTTCCCTGCCAGTAGAAGGTGTAGTCTTTTTCTTTCAGAATGCCTGAGTCTGCCAGTCGTGTTTCCTGTAGGGCGGCGATGTCTACGTTCAGCCTCAGAAGTTCGTTGTTGATGACTGCTGTCTTTCGTAGGTCGTCAATGTCCCGTATGTCTTCGGAGAGGCCCGTCAACATTGTACGGACATTCCAACATCCCAGTTTAAGAGGTGGTCTCTTTCTCAGTGTTTTGTTGCCTGGTGCGATGGTTGCAGCCTGCCGTTCGGAATGTTCCTAATCCCCATGCACCCAGTGAGGAAAGCAGACTGTGGCGGGGCAGTACCTGACTGTCTGGGGGCTGCCCAGCTTGAGGCGGGCGGTAACTGCCCAGTGAGACCCGAAGATCCCTCCCACCGTCTGGAACAACCCCTGGCGCCATGCTCTACGCCAATTGAGCTGTGGCTTATAACCGGTAAACTGTTGCTCCCCGTGTTGTTTCCGCGCTAGTAGCGCTAGCGAGGCTGGAGTGTCCTCTCCAGGGTTGCGAGATATGTTGGTAGTCGGATACTAGCCAGGGCGATGTAATATGGAGGAACAGGCTATTGCCCACGTAGCGGGTCCCCCCTCTCCACGTCGTCGATGGATCCAAAGGAACAGCAGGGCTGCTACAGTTTGGCATCGGCGCCGTCGCAGGAGTTGCCAGAGTGAGGCTGCAAGCAGCGTCGAACTGCCTTAGGGACTCCGACTCCGGATTTTTCCTCGAGGTTTACTCCTGAAGCCTTTTCCATGGAAGAATATAGCCACAAGGCAGCGGAGGTTTAAAATCAGGGTTTTCCTTCCCCTAGATGAACTGCCTTCTAGGCTGACGAGTATCATCTCCCCGAAGCAACTGGTTATAAGGCGCCAGTGACCCGCCTGCGCCCCTTCTCCTGTCAGTTAAAACAGTTCCGCCGGGTTTACAAGCTAAACCGCACGTGAAGGCCAGGAGCTGGACTTGGTTGTCAGAGGCTATTGGAGACGCACGCCGTATAGGGGTACTTTATAGACAGTGGGAGCTTATCCCCACTACCACCCCTGGCTATGACAACCTTGGAACTACCTGTAAACTAAACCATAAAGAATGGCAAGTATACCATGGCCCCTTCCCAGCTCCCTCTTAAAACTCCCTGTTTGCTGCCCCTGTTCACAAAGCTCCCTGGTTGCTGAGTCGCTGCTTTATAAAGCCCTTGCCTTCCTGATAGCCCATCCCTCTGACTAAGGCTCAGCCAATGAACAGAGGCTTCTAGATTTCAAACCTTTAGAAGCTCACAGCTTCCAACTGCTGGCCACAGCACATGCTCCTTCAAACAAACAAACCAAACACACAAACACAAGCTCAGCATGCAGGAAGTAACCCCCAAACATACAAACACACACTGCAGACAGCCACTTATCTCAAGGGTCCCGTATTTGCTCCTCCTTTACCTGGAGAACTCCCTCTTGAAACTCCCTGTTTGCTGCCCCTGTTTGCTGAACACTGAACTGGCCAATATTCAATTCATAGAAGTCCGAGCCAGAAACTTGTAGGTTTTATTTTGTTTTAATGGAAGTTGAATTCCACAGAAATAGGATTTGCTACTGGTGTGTAGGCACAAATAGCCTTGTCAAAAGTAGCTATGTCAAAACTTGATTAGGCCATTCAAATAAAAGTAAAGTTATGTAAATTATTGTAATGTGTACTCTGTACCTACAGTTGCACCTGTGGATATAGTGAAACAGTTGTCTCTGGCCACTCCTGTCTCATTTTATGACTATGGTCTGACTTTTCTATTGTAAGTTTTTATGAAAACAATAGCAATTCTGCAAAGAACTTCACATAATATACAAACCTCAGACAATTTTTATTAGCACTTCAGAAATGTTTTTTCTGCTTTTATGTTTCAGAAGTGTGATTGTGAAGAGGTACATCGGTTAAAGAAGCTGGTGAATGATTTACAAGACTTGGTAGAGCTCTACAGAAAATACAACTGCAGTCTATCACTCTGTGATTTTGAAAAGGTAATATTGCAGGCTTATTAAAATAATATCTGAGTATTATACGTATAGTTGGCACTTGATTAAAAATCACTGGGTTAGCTAGAATAGTTCGATGGATTACTGAACATAGGATTTTAAGTAAAGAACTGCATGGCTATAATCTCAATTCTGACACAGACTCTATAGTTACATGTACACTTAGTGCCATGTACAGTACTTTCAGCTAGCAGTCTAGATGGTGCAGCACTGCTTAGATGAGCAGGGTAGAAACACACCAAACCTCTCTATAAATTGAAGTGCCTCTTCCTACATATACAATGCTATTTTTAGCAGTACAGTGTCCAGCACCTTCTCTCCAGCCACAGTGTACGACGGTGTTTACATAGCTCACTTTGAATTGCAGCATTTGTCATCTACCTGCATTAACTGGTGGATGAACTTGATAGGGCCAGTAGTGAGGGAGGAAGACACTTGCCAAAGGACAATAGATAGTTCCTCCCCTCAGAGTCTCACCAAGTGGCCAGCTGGGGGAGAGAGGTGCTGATTAGGCAGCATTTGCAACTCTCAGAATTTAGCCCAGTGCAGGATCCTTGTAGAGCCTCTTTTGACTCTGTTCCAGCAGCCCACTCTTTCCAAACTAGGAGTAAGAACCCAGCCTGACAGATGCTATGGGTCTAGTTGATCACCTGTTTAGGGGGTCAGGAATGTGGTTTTTTCCATGGTCCAATTGACAGGACTATTTTGTAGTACCTTCAAGCCACATTAAATTGAGGAGTAACACACTTAGTACCTAATAGAGGTATTGGGGTGGACTTGTTTATTCATTGCAATTTGTTAGATTTTCAGTGTGGTTAAGAGACTACAGTGAATGGTTCCCTGAGATAAAAGATCAGGGATTTTGATATTGTGCCTTGGACTCCAGAGATATGGTGAGATCTTGTGGTCTTTGCAGGCCAGCGTCTGCACCCTGAGTCCCCCCTGTGGTGGAGGGAGGGTGATGAGATTTACTTTGTCAATTGCCAGGATTTGAGATCAATAGAGTCTACCCTGTCTTATTGGGATATCATGAAGAAAACTCAGGCTCTTGGGTGTGGTGGCACCATGTTCCTCTCCTTTAGCTACCATGACTTCTGGGAACAGAGTCCAGTGATCAGCTGATATTGATGCATCTCTGAGGATAGACATTTCTATCTGTGCAGGGTATTTATGCTGCTCCTGAAAGGAGCCAAGACCCCTGACTATGGAGGTGAGGGTGGGAGGCAGATAGCTTGGCTTGATTTGGTTTAGCGCACTGCCCCGTCAGCTCCCATTGGCCACAGTTCCTGTTCTGTCCATCCACCTCAACTCCATAGGAAGCGGGCGCTGTTGGGTGACGTACCCGGAGCGCGACGGGGGAGGAAGCAAGGCTGATGGCACCGGTGGCTGCGAGGCGCGGGCCAGCCCTGAAGAAAAACACCGCAACGGCCTGGGATCCCCACCGGAAGTGGCCATGGCGGCTGGACCCGCAGCAGAACTTGCTGGGAAACGTCCGGGAGGGACAAGGATTTGCATTTTGGAGAAAGCAAAAGATCCAACAGAATATAAGAAATTACTAAAAAAGGAAAGAAAGGTACATACTGAACGGGAAGTTAAATACACAGATACTTACCCAGACCACTTGAAGCATCTCTATTTGGCTGAAGAGGAACTACTTGAGAAACAGTCAAAAAATAAAAGAGCTCTACTTTTGTTGGGACAAAAATACAAAACAACAGTAAAGTCAGATAGGACTCAAAGGAAGTTTAAAAAGAAAACTTCAAATCAAAAAGCAAAAGAAGAATATGAGAAAGTAAAGGCTGAAAGTGCCAAGAAGAAAGAGGCAGCAGAGAAAAGGAAACAAGAAAGAGAAGAAGCTCAAAGGCTCTACAAGCAAAAGAAAATGGAAGCATTTAAAATATTAAGTAAAAGGACCAAAAAAGGACAGCCAAATCTAAATTTACAAATAGAATTTCTCCTTCAGAAAATACAACGAAAAACATAGACCAGCTTATCTTCTTTTTTCAATTAATTAAATCAGTCTGCTTAAAAAAAGAAAAAAAAAAAACTCCATCCATGGCAGCATGGACTGCTTCTGGGAATAGACCAGTGGCATGGGATCAAGTGTCAATCACAATTGACTGGGAGACTTCTCATGTTTGACTAGTCATTCTCATGTTTGACCAGCTGGGTGGCCACTACTGTAAGGCAGAGGTTCCCAAACTTTTTGACACAGGGACCAGTAAATCCATTCACGAGCTTTTGGAGGACCGGTAACATTCATTTGCACATTTGCATATTCATTAAGCAAATGATGAATATTCAAATAAGTTGTTTCTGGTCCTCGCAAAGCCCCCAGTGCCAGCTTTAGCAAAGCTTTTGATACCGTCACCCACAGTATTCTTGCCAGAAGGCTAAGGGAATATGGATTGGATAAATGGACTGTAAGATGGATAGAAAGCTGGCTAGGTCAGAGATTCCCAAACTTTTTACTTTAGTTAGAACCTGTTTTTTTTTTTTTTCCAGTACTGTTTTTTTCAGCTCAAAAATATAAATGCATATAAAAAAATAAGTAAAAAATGAATAAATGTCAGTGTTTCACCCGGTTGCATCACCCGCCCGGCCAGGGCTTGGGGTACCCGGTGCCACACAGGCACTCCAGGAGGCGGGAGCAGGAGCAGATTGGGGGCAGGGTATCTTCCTAGGAGGGAGGGTACAAGGAGGGGTAGGGTTGCCAGGTTTCCAGTTTTGTACCGGACGGTCTGGTATTTGAGGGTTTTGTCTGGGAAACAAATTGAGAAAATTCCTGACATATAAAATGTCCAGTATTTTTTAATTAGATAAGTTTTATTATTATTAGGTATATCAGTCCGTATCTGCGAACTGCCTGGCTAGTAGATGTGCTCATGCTGCGTGAGTGTGTCTACCAGTCAAGCAGTTCGCAACTACTCTAGGGAGGGCATGGAGGGCAAAATGGAATCCCCGGGGCCGGACTTACTCGTATGCCTAGGTCTGCGTGTGCCTGGCTCAGTCCTGCTTCCCCTGCCCCGCCCTTCTCCCAATCTCCCCCATCCAGCCCTCCCTCCCGCCCCATCCCCTGGCGAACCCGTTGCCCCAATCCAGCCCTGCTTCCGGAAGGTGGTTCTCCAGTCGTCCTTCTCCCGATCTCTCCCAGCCAGTCCACCCCATCCAGCCCTGGTTCCGCTGCCCGTCTGGCCGCCCCAATCTCCATGGGACAGCCCCGCTGCCCCCAACCCTGCTTCTGCTGCCACCCACCCTGATCTCCGCGGGACAGCCCTGCTGCCCCTTACCCTGCTTCCGATGGCTGCCCGCAACCCTACTTCCCAGCGGCCAGTTCCCCCCTTTTTCCCCCCCACCTCCTCCCATCCCGCCCCACTCTGCTCCCCTCCCGGCAGCCATGCTGAGGCCCGGTATTTTTTCCCCGCTGCCCGGTACCGGGCCATGGCTCATAGTTTGGGAAATGCTGCTGTAGGGGATTTGGTTTCTTTGGGCAAGGCAATGAATGTTGGGTCCTGGGGTTTCCCTTTGACTTCATTGGGTACTGGATAAGGCCCTTAGAGAAATGAAGGAAGAACCCTGTTCTTGTGCTATTTAACATGCTGTGGAATTCATGTTTTTGTAACTGTGTTTTTCTGCCCCCTAGGAAAATGCAAGTACAATAGTATTTCGCATGATTGATAAAGTTTTGGCACCAGAACTCATTCCGTCCATTTTGGAGAAATTTATAAAACCATACATACATGAACATAAATTACAACAGGATGAACTTCTCTTGCAGTATATAAAGGTATCCATTTTCTCTTTCTTTTTAAAGGGATGCTACTCTAGGCATGAAATCAAGTATGATTGCTATTTGCTAAGATTTAGGACCAGCTTCTGATACCCTTACTTCTGGGTACAATCCTGTTGATTTGAATGATAAAATCTGATCTTTAGTGTTTGAATTATGGAATGCTTTTGCCGTAATTCTAAATCTTTAGTGTATTAAACCGTGTTTATCAAATACTCAGGACTTGCTAGAACGCTATCGTACACGGTCTACATCAGTTTTTGAATCTCCGTGGGAGGCAAAAGCAATAGCTGTCGTTGGCTGCATATCTGATATAGATGTAAGTATATTAGATAAGGATATTACGCTTGCCTGTTCTCTTATGAAAGAATTATGTTTACATTCAAGAACAGAATTCATTGTGTGGTAGGAGTAAGAGATGGGACAAATATCATCCTGCCTTTCAGTCAATCCCAGAAGGATTTGTTTTGCTTTGTCTAGTGCCTTTTCCTTTTACTAGGAAGGTTGTTTAGTTTCTGCTTTCCAGCTGTCCTTATAGGGTAGCAATGCAAGGTGCTGAGTACTTTCAATGATCATGATTTCAGGGGGAGTCAAAATGGTGCCTCTTGGGAGAGTGATTGTTCACTGCCATTATCATTGAGCCACCAGCATTACCTCAGTCTCCATAGCTTTGTAGTTGTATGTTTCTCTTTCACAAGAATTGTTTCATTACCAGCAGTTATGATGCATGTAATATTTTATAATATAAAAGTTGCATTGCATGAGCAACTTGTTGAGTTTTAGTCATTTAACAATATTTGGACCTACCTTCAATAACTTTATAAAGCCGTCAGGAAAGTGTGCATGATTTAATATTGCACAGATTGAACCTGTCTGGTCCAGCATAATTTTAGATAGCCGGATGTGCACTTATGGGTGGGACCAAGTTTCCTGCAATCCCATAAAGTTTGTTTACAGCCACTAGTGCTGGTTCTGGGTGTTCTGTGCTGTTATTTAGTTCTAATTTACCTTTAAATGTTTTATAAGACTCCAGTAAGCAATGGAAGTGTTGGTAGTGCTGCTAGACCATATTAACCTTCTCTGGTTTGGCACTGGTCAGGTCCTGAGGGTGAGAGATTAGAGAGGTTCAACCTGTACTTAAAGTTTGGAAGAAGCTCTCCAAACCCTTTAATATGATTGCTAAAAGACAGAAACTTAAAAAGAAAAGCATACTACTTAGAAAACGTTAAAGATACATAGCACATCTATGGGAATTATGCATGTAGAACCCTGGTAGAATTAGACTATAAATTATGATACAGGTTGTAGTTCCTTAACTGGGACTCTCTGGTCTAGCAACATCCGTGGTCTGGCACTGACCATGTATGTTCCTGGACTACAGAGCTCAGAAACAAGGAGGTCTGGCGGCGGGTCAGGAGTTCCATAGAGGGCAACAGCAACTCAGCCATGAACCCAGTATATGTGTGTGAGGTAGAGGAGCAGGCAGCACAGTGGCTGCGATGCTCCGGTTCCAGTGGTAGGCTTGGTACTCTGGTTCCAGCAGCATTGGGGTGGCAGCATCTAAAGCAGGAGTCCAAAGTGGCATGTCAAGATTTAACCCTCCTGCCCTGGGCAGTGCTGCTCTCCCAGAGGGGAAGGGGACAACTCTTCACCATGCACCCTGTGTATCACTTTAGTCAATGCAAACCTTTCAGTGGACTACCAGTTGCTAATGGAAACTCACTGTTGATTACATAATTTCGCCTGAGTCATTTTGCTAGTGCTGCAGCTGGGGAGAATGGATTAAGAGTTTTAAACAGATTAAGAGTTTTAACTTTCTCATGTTAGTTTTTCATATTTCATTTTAAATAAAGTAAAATATTATGTCCAATAAAAATGGTTTAAATGTTTTCTTTCTTTATGGCAGAGGTCAGGAACCTTTTCTGAGTTGAGGGCCACACAAGTGAGAAGCAAAAAAACTCCTCCCCAATCCGCAACCCTCACCGATGTGGCCCCCAACTGAGACACCTCACTGTTCTGACACTCCAGCCTCATGGGGTGAGGGAAAGGGACAGGGCGGACTGAGAGTCAAGGCTTTTCATAGCCCAGATTTACTTTTCTGGGGTTCTAAAGTTAGTGAATTTTGTAGACCCTCTTAGGCTCTCAGAGAGAGGTACAAAAATAAGGGGTTCAATGTGTGGGACAGGGCTGCCAGCGAATGGGATAGGGATGCAGGAGGTGGGGTAGAGGACAAGGTCAGAAGGGCAGAGTCTGGAAGGAAGTTTGGCGACAGGAAAGAGCATGGGGTGGGGGTGCGAGAGAGAGTTTGGGAGCAGGAGGGAATTGGAGGAGATAAGCAGAAAGGGTGAGAAGGTGAGAATGCAGCCAAATAGCTAGTTGGAGAGAGAGGCAAAGAAGTGGGGACTAAAGGAAAGTGCAGCCTCTACAAAGTAAAATTGTATCCCCCTTTCACATCTTCCCTCTGCTCCAGCATTGTTCCCCTAAGCTCCATGATCCCTCCCTACCTGATCCCCTGCATCGCCCCATGCTCTTCAGTGAAATCCCTGCCCCCGAATCCTCCTTTGCTCCCTCCCCCCATACCATCACATCCCTGTGCCCCAGCTTCCGTCCCCACCCTGCCGGTGAGTAAGGCAGAATCTCTTCCCTGCCCTGCCTGGCTATTTGCCTGCAGGCTGTGGCTCCAGGACCGGGGCAGGCAGAGCCCAGGCTGCCATGGGCTGGCTCTAGCCTGGCTGGGCGCAGCAGGGCACGGAGAAGGGGCTCCTTGCCCCCGTGCACAGCCCGCAGGGAGCAGCGTGGTGTACCCTGGGCCCTGGCGCGCTACATTTGACTGGGTGGCCCGCCCTAGCCCTGCCCCCTCCCAAAGCAGGAAGCCAAGCCTGTAGGAGGGAGGGACAGGGTTAACCCCTGAGCTTCTGGGATCTGCATGCCCAGGCTGAACAGAGGCAGCCCAAGGGACTGCGCCTCTCCTGCCCCAGTAGGAAGCTGGAGCTAGTGCTCCAGCATGCAGCTGCATGGCTGAGGCTGGAGCCACAGCACGAGCTCCCCACTGCACGGGGCGGAAGGGCAGGACTGAGCTTCCAGCCCACATGCCAGTGAAAATCTGCTCTCATGCTTCTTTTGGCACATGGGCCAGAGGTTGCCAACCCTGATCGAGAGAGCCCCGGAGCAGCAGTGGGGGCAGGCTGGGGCCCTAACACTGTGGCAGCCTGGGTCAGAAGAGGATGGACTTCCCCTGATTTGGCAAATCTCCTCATTTGGGACCAGTCAGGTCCTGAGGATGCCAGACCAGTGAGGTCCAGCCTGCAGTTTGAGGGCTTTCAAGGTGTGTCTTTATTGTGTAAAACTTGGGGATACCCTCTTATATAAATGAAGGTTGTGAAGGGAGAAGTCTTTCATGTCTGAGTCATGGGTAAACAATACTTAAAGGAATTATGTAATTCAGACCTTCGTTTTCATAGAAATTTGCATTGCTTTGCAGATGATATTTGATGCAGTACTGCAGATAATGAATAGTGCTCTGGTGCCTTGGAGCACAGCAGTCGAGCAGCTGGTGAAGCAGTATTTGGAAATGAACCATGTCAAGTAAGGGAACATTCCTTAACTCCTAACACCTATCTCTTCAAAATCTCAAAGATATTGTACTCTTTTTTTGTTTTTTCTTTCGATTAGAATTCAGAGTTGAACTCTTTATTTTTAACTATGTGCCATTAGAAGAAGCAAAATTATTAATAGTGACATCTATTTGTAGAGTGAAGTTATTGCAGGAAAGTTACACGCTAATGGAGATGAAAACACTGTTACGGGGATATGGAATAAGAGACACTAATCTTTTAAAGGACAAACATATGATAATGGTAAGTGTTGAGATGTTATTTATATTTTTATTTTAATATATATTCAAATAAAAAGTACTATGCAAGACTTCGAGTGTTTTGATATGACTGTAGTGGCCAGATTTTGAGAAGATCTTAGCTTCCATTGTTCTGCTATTTCTTTTCAAAAGTCTGGCCACTTCCTTTAGATATCTAAATACGAATCAAGCTCTATTGGAAAAAAATCAGACTGCACAAAGAGAATCCAGAACAGAAAAATAAAATTAGCAAGACAAATGTAAATTTCAGTTCCCACTCTCATGCTTTCAGGCTGCATGAAAATTTAAGAACTGTTAAAATGGCTTGCGGGACTGAATTAGAAGTAGGCATTTGCATTTTATTGCTGAGAGCTGTTCGGAAAGATGCTTATTAGTTCTTCTTCGAGTGCTTGCTCATGTCCATTCTGATTAGGTGTATGCGCGCCGCGTGCACGGATTCCGGAGCTTTTTTCCCTTAGCAGTATCCATAGGGCCAGCAGGGAGCCCCCTGGAGTGGCGCCGGTATACCGGTGCATATATACCCCTGCTGGCCCTCCCACCCCTCAGTTCCTTCTTACCGCCCGTGATTGTAGCTGGAGCGTGCTTCAGGCTATTGCCTATCTCTTAGCAGCTTATCTCTTATCCGTTGTATTATAGTTTGCAGTTGAAGTTTCCTATCTAGTTAAGTAGTTGTTAAGTATTGTAAATAGTTATTTAGATAAGGGAGCAGTGGAACCCTCCCGCAAGGGGAGGGCATGCCAGGGCCCCAGGGCTTCAAACCCTGTGCCTCCTGCTCCAAGCCCATGCCCTGCGGAGATCCCCATTCTGACTGCCTAAAGTGTCTGGGCGAGGCACATCGAGCTGAAAGCTGCTCTATCTGCAAGAGCTTTAAGCCCAGGACTAAGAAGGAGAGGGACTTCCGGCTGAAACTCCTGCTAATGGAGTCGGCACTGCAGCCTCAGGGCGAGGAGCGGCCTCACTCTGCCCGCAGCGCACCGACGGCGGCACCGTCGGACAGCAGGGCACCAAGGCGCAGATCGCCGTCACTGGTGCCAAGGGCCTCCAAGAGCTTGAGGGGACGCTCGGCAGAGAGGAGTGCCCAGAAGGTGCGCCCTAAGGAGGGGCACCTTTCTTCTAAGTCCTCTAGAAAGAGGCACAGCCCGGACAAGGGCAAGAGCCCTGGGCAGCCTGTGGGGCTAGGAGAGGTCCGTTGGCCTTCCACCCCAGAAACTTTTGAGATGGCCCGGGACCTCATTCACATGGCTGTGGATGAAGGGGAGGGCCCGGTGCCGCAGGAGCGGACTGCGCCAGCGCCAGCCTCAAGTGCCCCCCAGCAGGACAGGGCCGGGTCGTGGGACCCTCTGGGCAAAGGGGAGGCCTCGGCCCAGCAGCAGCAGTTTCCCCCGGTGCCGGGGAGAACACCGGCACCGGAGCCGGGACGAACACCGGCACTGACCCCGGGCCCGCTCCCAACGGCACCGGCAGCGACTCCGGGAGCATGTGGGCTCACAACGCCGACAGCACCGGTGCTGGGTCCGGTGCCGCAGACGGCTCCCTGGGCGGTGCAGGGCCCGGCACCGTACTACGCGCCACCTGCGGTGCTGCAACAGGCGCCCCGCACGGCACCGACGCTGATGCCTCTCCCGGCACCGATCCCTGCTTACTCCTTGGGAGCACAGCAGCAGAGCGCAGCACCGATGCACGTGACGGCACCAGAGGGGTACGCACCGGTTTATCAGATGCATCCAGGCGCGGTACCGCCGCAGGAAGGGCCTCCACTCATGCCACCACCGGCACCGCGAGTGGTGCACAGGGGCAAGCCATCGGCCATGGCAGAACAACGTAGGGTGCAGGCTTCATCGGCCCCTCCCAGGTCAGCATCAGAGTACTCTTCGGAGTCGGAGGCTGAGTCAGTGGCTTCGACCGGGCCCTCATATAGGTCGCGGCCCTGCCATAGGTCCCGCTCGTCGGTCAGATCATCTCACCGGGAGCCGATGGTCCAGCAGCAGTCGCAGGGGCAACACCAGTGGGCTTTCTGGATGCCCTGGGCATACCATCAGGCCCAGGGGCCTCCCCCTACGGGGCCGGCAGCGGGGTCATCTCGAAGAAGTAGCACCCCATCTGCCACCCCCTTGACAGCCCCCCCCGCCTGGAGGTGGCTCGCCCATGGCGTCGGGGCCGAGACCCCCCCGGTTATTGGCCAGGGGGAACCGGGGCACAGATGACCGAGGAGGCAATCCCCTCAAGGGACTTCTCGTCGTCCTTGACAGACGAGGCCCTGGCCGACCCCGCACCTCAGCCCCCGTCTATGGACTCCAGGGCGCACCAGGAGCTGCTTCGAAGGCTGGCGGTCAACCTTGCGGTCCAGCACGAGGTGGTTCACGAGGACTTAGATCCGATGGTGGACATCATAGCGGCAGCGGGCCCTGGTCGAGTGGCGCTCCCACTGAATAAAACGGTGGACAAGCTGTCTAAAACCCTGTGGCAGATGCCGGCCTCTATTGCACCGACCCAGAAGGGGGTTGAGAGAAGATACTATGTACCCCAGGAGGGGCATGAGTATCTTTTTACCCACCCGGCTCCGGGATCCATAGTGGTTCAGGCCGCTGGGCAAAAGGAGCGCCAAGGGCCTCCAGGCCCCACCCCGAAGGCGAAGGAGCCTAGGAGATTGGACCTGCTTGGCTGGAAGGCCTATGCCACGGGGGGCCTCCAGCTACGTATAGCTAACCAGCAACTGATGCTGGGGCGTTATGCTTTTAACACATGGGCTTCTATGCAGAAATTTGCCAGCCAGCTTCCTCCCGAATCCCGCCAGGAATTCGGGGCCTTGACGGAAGAGGGACAAGCAGTGGCGCGTACCTCTCTCCAGGCGGCCTTGGACGCAGCCGATTCAGCAGCCCGCACCATGGCCACAGGGGTGGTGATGAGGCGTAGTGCCTGGCTGCAGGTGTCTGGCATCCCACCCGAGGTGCAGACCACCATTCAGGACCTGCCCTTTGAGCGGCCGTCCTTGTTTACATTCCAAATGTATGACGGTGGTGGCCGCGTTCCTGAGGTGGCACAGGGTCCAAGTGTTCCCATACCTGGACAACTGGCTCATAAAGGGCAAGTCTCGAGAACAAGTACTGGACCATGTCTTGAGGGCCAGGGCTCTGTTCGAGGGTCTCGGCCTCCTCATAAACAAGGCCAAGTCACTGCTAGAGCCCAGGCAAGTCATAGACTTTGTGGGGGCCCATCTGGACTCGCCTGTAGGCAAGGCGTCCCTACCAAAAGACAGATTTACGACCATTCAATCGCTGGTAGTGGGGCTGCAGGAGTTCCCGACTATGACGGCGAGGACCTGCATGAGGCTGCTAGGCCACATGGCGGCGGGCACTTACGTGGTCCAACACGCCAGGCTACGCATGCGCCCATTGCAGGGGTGGCTCAAGGTAGCGCACAATCCCTTGAGGTCGCCGCTGGATGCGGTGGTAACTATCCTTCAGGACATTCTGCGCTCGCTGGACTGGTGGAAGGACGAGAGCACAGTGTGTGCGGGGGTCCAATTCACCAAGCTGTCCCCGTCTGTGCAGCTGGTCACGGACGCTTCGGACATGGTATGGGGCGCTCACCTGGGCAACCTCAGGACGCAAGGTACGTGGTCAATAGAGGAGGCTCACCTCCATATAAATATCAAGGAGCTGCGGGCGGTCAGGTTGGCCTGCAGGGCGTTCCTTCCCCACTTACAGAACAGAGTGGTGGCAGTGCTGACAGACAACACTACGACCATGTTCTATATCAACAAGCAGGGTGGGGCGCGTTCCTCTCCCCTGTGCCGGGAAGCCCTAGATCTATGGGAACTGTGTATAGCCCACGGTATTTTCCTGGAGGCATCTCACCTTCCGGGAACCAGGAACGGGCTAGAGGACAGGTTCAGCCGTTCGATCCAGGCGCACAAGTGGGTGCTAAGGTGGGATGTACTTCACGAGGTCTTCCAAAGGTGGGGGTTTCCCCACCTGGACCTGTTGGCAACCCTGAGCAACGCCAAGTGCGGAGAGTTCTGTTCGTACATGGGGCATGGTCTGGGCTCTTGGGGAGATGCACTGCAGGTTAGCTGGCCCAGGGGCCTACTCTATGCCTTCCCCCCGTTCCCTCTGATCCACAACACACTCCTCAGAGTGCAGAGGTTCAGGGCTCGGATCATCTTGATAGCGCCAGTATGGCCTCGACAGTACTGGTTCACCACCTTGCTGGATCTGGCTGTGGAGGGCCCGCTCAGGCTACCCCTAGTGGCAGATCTAATCACTCAGAGCTGCGAGGCTGGGGTGGCTCTCCACCCGAACCTTTCATCTCACCACCTAGCAGCGTGGCTCCTCAGTGGCTCTCAGTGACGGAGCGAGCCTGCTCTAGAGCAGTCCAGGAGGTCCTCTTAGAAAGTAGAAAGCTGTCCACTAGAGCTCTTTACGAGGCTAAGTGGAAGAGGGTTACTTCCTGGCTGGAGGGCAGGACGCTCGCTCTAGGTGAAGGGGCGGTTCCGACTGTCCTGGAATTCCTTCTCCACCTGCGGAAACAGGGCCTGGCCACAGCCTCACTAAGGGTGTACCTGGCGGCCATAGCGGCCTTCCACGCCGGGGGGGGGGGGGGGGCAAAGGTCTATCTTCGCCAACCCCTTGGTTAAAAGGTTTCTAAAGGGAGTCGACAGGTTGATGCCATATGAGAGGTCTCTGGTACCGGCGTGGGACCTTAACTTGGTCCTGACTGCCCTTATGAAGCCCCCGTTCGAGCCCCTAGCTTCATGCTCCCTGACACACCTGTCTTATAAGGTAGCTTTCCTTGTGGCCATTACCTCGGCCAGGCGGGTGTCTGAGCTTAAGGCTCTCACCTCAGAACCACCTTACACGGTGTTTTTTAAAGACAAGGTGAGGTTGCGTCCGCACCCGGGATTTCTTCCCAAGGTGGTCTCACACTTCCACATGTCCCAGGATATTTACCTGCCAGTGTTTTACCCCAAGCCACACGCGTCGCCCAGGGAACAGGCTCTGCACTGCCTGGACGTTAGGAGGGCGTTGGCTTTTTATATAGATAGGACACGAGAGTTTCGTAAGTCAAATCAATTGTTTATTTCAGTGGCGGAAAGGATGTATGGGTAGCCAGTCTCAATGCAGCGTATATCCCCGTGGATTACTTCCTGCATTCGACTGTGCTACGAGGGCGCAGGTAGACCACCGCCGCGCATAACAGCACATTCCACTAGAGCCCAGGCAACGTCGGCGGTGTTCCTGGCCTGCGTGCCGATCTTGGAGATCTGCAGGGCAGCAACCTGGTCATCAGTGCACACCTTTGCAGAGCATTATGCAATCACGCAGCTGGCCAGGGAGGATGCTACTGTCAGGACGGCAGTTCTGTGTTCTGCAGAATAATAAAATAATACTTAGTCACCTTCCGACCCCGCCTCCGGAGGGGGGACATGGCTAGGGACTCACCTAATCAGAATGGACATGAGCAAGCACTCGAAGAAGAAGAAGAGGTTACTTACCTCATAACTGTAGTTCTTCGAGATGTGTTGCTCATGTCCATTCTGCATCCCACCCACCTCCCCGTGTCGGAAGGAGCCGGCAAGAAGGAACTGAGGGGTGGGAGGGCCAGCAGGGGTATATATGCACCGGTATACCGGCGCCACTCCAGGGGGCTCCCTGCTGGCCCTATGGATACTGCTAAGGGAAAAAAGCTCCGGAATCCGTGCACGCGGCGCACGTACACCTAATCAGAATGGACATGAGCAACACATCTCGAAGAACTACAGTTACGAGGTAAGTAACCTCTTCTTCTTTCCATAGTTAATGCTACCACAAGATAATGCTATATAAAGAAACTGAATACAAATGATATGATTCAGATGATTGCAAAAGAAAGAACACGTAGTTCTGCATTTTTAATACATATAGGCTACGTCTACACTGGCCAGTCTTGCTCAAGAACATATGCAAATGAGGTGTGGCAATGATTATCGCCACACTTCATTTGCATACTTAATAAGCTGCCATTTTACGCAAGGGGCTTTTTTGCAAGAAGGAGCAGTCTACACTGCTCCTTCTTGCGCAAAACGCCCAGCTTATTTTCAAATAGAACAGCTCTTGCGCAAGAGGGGATTTTGGCGCAAGAAGGAGCAAAAGCCCCTTGCACAAAATGGTGGCTCATTAAGTATGCAAGTGATGCACAGTGATATTCATCGCTGTGCCTCATTTGCATATGTTCTTGTGCAAGACTGGCCAGTGTAGATGTAACCATAGAGTTTTGCAGTTACTTCTGGTTTGATGCACTGTCCTTTTTCTTAATGAGAAACTTGGTAAAGAAAAATTCTTTTCAATACAGATCTCTGCAAAGTATTTGAAAAGCAGTCTTAGTCAGGTTCCCCTGACCTCCCAATAAATCAATGGCAGTTTGATCATTTTAGAGATGATCTCTCTGGTATTTTTCATGTCCCTTGGGTTCTGACTACAATTATGGCTATGTGTAGAATACAGACACTGAACACCCCTGCAACTATGATCTCTGGAGGGGCTATGCTGGGAGTGCTCATTCAGTGTAAACTCCAAAGAATAGAGAAGACCATCTCAAAACTGGTGGTTTAATTTAGCATTAGATTTCACCAAGTCAGTAATCAAATAACTTCTCTAATGTCTTACTTGTTACCAAGACACCAAAATGCATTTCCCTTTAAGTCAGGGGTGGGCAACAATTTTTGCATTGGGGTCTCTTCACAAATTTTGGTACATTGTCGTGGACCAGCTCTGGGTCACCCAGAAGGGACAGGGATTCAGGCAGAAGGGGTAGGACTGGGGCTTCAGGGAGAGAAAGTGTGTGTGTAAGTGAAAGACAGTGTGTGTGAGAGAGTTTGATGCAGAGTATGTGGCACAGAAACAGAAGAACATGCAGTAGTGATTGGAGGGGGTGTGAGACAGTGACACAGAGTGTTGGCTGGCTAAGTTTTAGAGCAGCCATGCTGTCTCTAAAGACAAGCTGTCCTTCTGTGTTGTCTCTCCCCCAATCCCTTCTGCATTCTGAGTTGCATGTGTCAGAGTGGGGCAGCTCTGCTGACTGACTCTCTTCCTCTACTATCCTTGCTGTACAGAGATGCAGTAGAGGGACAGGGGTATAGTTCATGCTAAAATGCTCATCTGCGCACAACAGTTTCTTTCTCTGCTCACCTCCTGGAGAGCCGCACAGCAGCACTTGCTTGGCAGATGGCTACTCTGGCGGGTGGGGCCAGCTGAGACAGTGTGGTGAGGGAGCTGCTGGAGCAGGGAGCTGGGACTGGCTGCTTGGTGGGGGGAGGCGCCCTGATCTGGTGGCTGGGACTGCTATGTGACAAGGGGGCCAAGGCCTGTTCTGGCAGCTGGGGCTGAGAACAGGACCTGCTGCATGGCAAGGGGAGGGGGGCGCAGGAGGGCAAGGTCCACTCATGGTTGGAAAATCTTAAAGGGAACCCTGGACAGCGGGGCACCTTAAGTCCAGCTCTTCCCTCCACCTCCTGTACAATTAGCAGGAGAATCCTGGAAGCAGCTTGGTTGCAGGACTATGCAAGGTTGGGATGGGGCAGCTGAATACACTCTGCCAGCTGTAAGTATGCACTTCTGCTAATCAGCTGGATGGACTGGATAGAAGACTTTAGTGAGCCGAAATGTTTGGTGAGCTGTATCTGGCCCCAGGGCTTGAAGTGGCCCACCATGGCTTTAAGCAGTCCAGCATTTGAGTTCTTCCCAGATAGTCAGTCTAATATAATGACGGTTATTGAACCTTATTCACCATCTATTTAAGTTTGACCAATCCCAAGAGGTCGAATATATTGCCCACCTGATCAGTGAATATTTCAGATCTTACCCATGTACATGCTTACAGTCAATCCTTATTAACTAAATCTAAAATGTATTAGTAAGAATTGCTATAGTTAAAGATCATTATGAATACAATTCTTACGTTAGTTTCATAGCAGAGATAGTGAGGCCGCTGACTTGTAAAAATCCATACTAAAATCAATTTAAAAAGTTATAGTGCAATAGGCTTGCCTGTGTGCAGTATGCTCAAATTCTTTCATAAGAAATTCCAAGGGTCTTGTGACTTAGACTTTCCCTGACAAAATTTAAGCAGGTCTGAGATAAAACAGGATCAGCCCCAATTTTCTTCTATTACAGAAGCAAGCTGTGGACACAGCAGAACTTCCTTGGCTTAATAGTAGGTAAAATGTGTATAAAGCTAATCCTTAATTCCTAGGCATGAACTAGAAAACAGTTGCATTCATTAGCATAGCTCTCTACATACTCAAGGAGTGTCTACTAAATCTGCACTATTGTTATCAGTATTGTGAACTGCCACCTCCCTGCTGCCAGAACTTTTCGCTGCTACAAAGAAAGGCTCTTGCATTGGGGAAAGAATTAGGAGGAAAGACTGGCAGTTCTGCTTCTAAATGTTTCCAGCAAAATTTAATATCCATGTCTGTGTTCTTGTTTCAGAGACTGGTGAAATACATCCTTACACAAGATACCCCTTCTTCTTTGGCAGATGCTTTGAAAATGGCCGCAGCATATATATTACCAACTGTGGAAGTCTATATTTTGAAGATGGTGGACCTGATTCAGCAAGATAGGGTATGAAAGTTTTCCTAGTCATTTGATCTCTATCTCTAAAAATACTTAGGAGTCTACTTTTCAGAAATGTGCAGTTACTGGAGTTCGACAGATGTGTGTAAAATTTGTATAATCCTACTACTTGCACTGATTGCAGCCAGTATTATAGTGTTGACAATCAAGCCTATATTTGTAGATTAAAACATGGGTAAGTTAAATTTAACATAGTATTCCATGAACTAATGCATAGTCAGTGAAAGCATGTGTACATTGCAGAAACAACCATGTTTTGAAATAAGATAGAAAACATGGTGAATCCTCTTTCATTCACCACCAAAAAGGATGAGAACAGTGTTCTGTGCATGTGGACACACTTGGAGTTCAACATTATCTGCTATATTTCTGAGAGAGTTTGTGTGTATCTCTATTCAAGAACTCCTCCTAAATGGTAAGAGCTAGGACCATCAAATTTGAGATAGAGCTTCGTCTTAAAACATAAAGTGAAGTAAGGATTTGGTTGTGCCCAGAAAATGGGATGTACCTGGAATGAATTTCCCTTTTTTGTATAGTATTATGAGATGCAATCGCCAGGCAGGTGAAGGGAGCTGACTGGGGGCACCTCCCACCTTCCAGACGCCCATGCCGGGAAGAGGGACCTGAAACCCAGATTTGTATGGGAACATTACTGGCTGATGCCTTCAGTAAGGAGTGAGGGAAAGTGCAGCATTTGGTACATTCCTCACCTCCCACCTTCCAGATGCCCATGGGGAGGGCAGGGGGCAGATGAACCTGGACTTGCCCCAGCAGGGGGAATATGTGCCCTTCCCATAGCTGTGCCTGCTGGAGCTGCAGCAGCCATGGAAGGTGCTTCTCACCTGGCCCCAAGCTTCTGCGGTGACAGACAGCTGGGGTAGTCCTTGCTGTCTGTGGTAGCCTATATACTGAACCCTTCATCTCCAGCTCCACCTCAAAGCAATGATTTAAATGAAGCATGTACATTTTCATTTTCCATAAAACAACAATTGATTTAAGGAACCAAGCAACAGCAGATACATCTTCTAGTTAAAAATAAAGTGCTTCAGAAATCTTCAAATAAGCTTTGCTGCAATTGCTGGTAAGTGTACTGAACTTTCTCCACACCAGCAAGAAAAGTGGTTATTTTTGGCTTGCTAGTGTTGCCATATTTTATATGGAATGTCAAAACATGCCAGTTTCCTTGTTGCAAAGAGGGCCTAAGAGTTGGAGTATCCCACACTCGATTTTTTTATAAAAAGGATTAATGAGCCACCCTGTACTGGCACAAACACCTCCTTCTGCCTCCCTATGAGTAGCACAAGGTTTGCTTTACTGGAGAGCTTTCTGATTGGACAATTTAAGTCACAGTTCACTACAGCACATCTTAATTTCTATTGATGTTTGTGGGATTCAGGAATGTGCTGAACCTTTAGCGTGCAGGAATTGAACATTTAAACACTGCAGCTTTATGATAAACTGTTTCGTCACTGAATTGCTGGTCACCTTTATCTATGATTATTTTTGCATATCAGGGTCTGGGTCTAGGATACTACTCCCTGTAATGGACCTGCAGTATGATAGGCCCTTCTGAAGAAAGGAGCCAGACAGGCCATTTCAAAAGTACAATTTCTCACCTTAAAAATCTGAATGTCACTTTTTCAACACTAACTAGCCTCTTCTATTCGGACCCAAATATGGGTTGCCATTGCATTTCAAAAGAGTCGCCAAGTGTCTCCCCAGATGGCTCTGCCCTCTCCTCTTCCCCCCGTTTTTTAATTGCCTTGGGTCACCAAGTCTTCCTCCATTGTCAAAATAGGTCCCCATCTGGAAAAGATTGGGAACCGCTGTTCTATTCCATTCGCCTATGAGCATGTGGTAATAGTAGTCATACTTGCATAGTGCTGTAAATATAGAAGCATTATACACATGCTAAGTAATCAGCTCTGCTTCTTGGAGTGCTTGCTCACATCCATTCAACATGGGAATGTGTTTGCCACATGCAGCAGTGCCAGAAGATTTTTTCCCTCAGCAGTATATGTAAGGGAAGCACCCCCCAAAGTGGCACACACATGCCATGCTATAGGGAGTGCCCCCACATCCTCTCCTTCTGTTCCTTCTTGCCACCAGTGACGGTGCTTGGAACAGTGCACTCTAGCTAGGGATGTCAATATGTAGTCCATTACATGATTAACCGATAAGCCTTGGCTTATCAGTTAATCTTATTGACTACACGCACTCCTGCCTGCTTTCTGCCTCTATATGAGGCAGCAAGTGGAGAGCAGGAGCTGGTGCCAATGAGGAGCTTTAAGCAGGTTCCCCACCAGCACCAGATCCACCTGCCTCCTCCCTACCTCCATGCTACTTCTTTTAATAGAATGGCAGCAGTAAGGAGGGTGAAGGGGGCAGGATGAAGCTGATACATGCAGGGAGTCGGCTTTTGGCTCTCTGCATGTGCCAGCTCTGCAGACCTGCCTGCCTCCCCTCCTTGCTGATGCTACTGAGGCAGTGAAAAGAGGGGGAGGGGGCAGACAGGAGCTGATGCTGGGAGAGCCAGCTTAGAGGCAGCAGAACCAGCTTTTATTAAGAGGCAGTGGGGGAGGGAGGGATTGGGGCATTCTGGGCTCACTTATCGACCCATGGGAGGCGGAGCAGCCTCTGTCTGCGGGGAGCTCAGACCCCCAAAAGACAGAGGCTGCTGCTATGGACCAGCCTCTGTCTATGTCTAACTCACGCCAATGTAGACAGATGGTGCTTCACAGCAGCTTACTTCCCCCTACATCCTCCCAGCAGCTTGTGGAGGGGGGGGCAGGGCTGCTGCCTCTGTATCAGGGAGCTGGTTTTCCGTCTCCCCTTGCGGACCAGCTACTGGCTGCCCCTCCACGCTGCTGTCTCTGATACATGGTGGCAGGGGCTCACCATGAGTGATGCTGAGAGTGTGCTGGCTGTTGAGCCTGCTCCTGAGCCTATTGCATAGTTTTATAATTGATAATATCTCGTGGTTACACAACTATTCAATTAAACTATATCTAACATCTCCAACTCTAGCCTTAGCTGTAGCTTTAGTTGAACTTTCTCTATTCAGTTTTTAAATAGTGTGTGTCTAGATAAGTACTTGTAAATAATTGTAGATTAGCAGTTTGCCAGTCCCTTTGCAGCATTTCCCAACCTTTTTCAGATGGGGACCCATTTTGACAAGTCAGGAAGACTTGGTGACCCAGGGCAATTCAAAAAATGTGTGAATGGCTCCTTAAGAGCCACCTGGGGAGATACCTGCCCACTCTTTTGAAATGTAATGGCAACCCATATTTGGGTCCTGACCCATAGGTTGGGAAACCCTGCTCTAGGCACTTAGACTGAGGCTAGGACTTGCCCCTCTCCCCAGGCTTTAAAGCCTGTGTTAGAAGCTGCAGGCTTATGCCAGTCAGTGACCCACATACTGACTGCTGAGTGAGAGAAGCATATATTTTGGACAAGTGTCGGATCTGCAAATCTTCTTGTTCTAGGACATTAAAAAGCCCTATTCATAGAGTTCACCCTCACTGTCCAAGACCAGCACTCAGAATCATCAGCCCAGCATTGGTTGTCACTCCTGGCTCTGTGTAAGATAGGCGTGGGGAACTTCAGGCCCTGGGGCCATATGGAGCCCCCAGCTTGTCTGGATCCACTCCCTGAGGCTCAGGGTATTTGTGGAGCCCGTACTGGCACTCAAGCCTCCCTACTGCCCCACTATGAGGCAGGAGCGCACAAAATGTACTAGCCAGGGCTTCCGTAGGCTCTGCTGTGCAGGGGAAATGTGGGGAGTGTCTTTCTCCTCAATAAGGGGCCATGTCCATGAGCCAAAATGGCACCCCTTCCCATGGTCCTGCCTGATGACATCAAGCCTCATCAGGACTTTCCAAAGACAGTGACAACCAACTTGGTGGAGGAGGTTCAGGATACCTCAGACTCCCTCTTTGGAGTCTTTGCCCAGGTGGTGCCAGCTAGAGAGGCCTTGCTGCTGCATGAGGGCATGGCCAAGATTGCCACGGTTCTGTGGCAGACTCCTTCATCCCTCTTGCCTCTTTCCAAAAGAGTGGAAGGGAAATACTTTGTGGCCACCAAGGACCATGAGTATCTGTATACTCAACTTGCACCAAACTCCATGATGGTGGAAACGGTCAACCACAGGGAGCATCAGGGCCAGTCTGCCCCCACTCCAAGAAATACAAAACTACAAACATTTGGATTTCTTTGGGCGTAAGCTTTATTTCTCAGCAAGCTTTCGACTTCAGGTGGCAAACCACCAAGACCTTCTTTGCCACTACAATCTCAATACGTAACAGGCAAAGTCCAAGTTTGAGACCTCACTCCAGGAAGCCCCTAGGAAAGAGTTTAAGGCTCTTGCAGAAGAGGAAGCCTCTTTAGCCAGAGCAGCACTGCAGAGGTAGGTCTATACTACAGTCCTTTGTTGGAAAAGGCTATGGAAATTGCGTTCTGCAGTTTGCATAGCTTTTTCTGATTGCTTTTCCAGAAGAGGCTTTTCCTCCATTTGGCCTGGCTATGGCTCCCAGGGTTTTCACAAAGATTATGTCAGTGGTTCTGACTTACCAGAGGCATTGAGGGGTTTAGCTATATCCCTACCTCGATGACTGGCTCATCAAGGTTCATTCTGAATCCACAAGAGCAGGCCTGCTCAGCCAGTGTGAAATTGGTGCTCCTTTAAAGTAGGAAGCCCTCAACCTGGTCTATCTACATGGCAAAGTGGACCCAGTTTTCTATATTGGCTGCCCAAAGAAGGGTCACCCCTACTGATGCTCTCCTCCAGCTGATCCTTGATTATCTCTCATGCTGGAAGAAGAAGGGTCTTGAGCTAGCTTCAGTCAGAGTTCATCTTACTACTGTTTCCATGTTTCATCCACTGATTCAAGACTGCTATGTTCTCTTGTGACATCACAATCTGATTATTTTTTTGTATTGGCCTGTACTGCATTTGCTGTGCAGCAATGTAGTCTTCAGTGCACAAGCTTCCGTTCCATTATGCCATCACGCAACACATTGGGAATGATGCAGTGTTCGACAGAGCTGTCTTGTGATCTGAATGTCCTTAAACTCCTACATGTTTCTGTAAATACTTATGTGTTGAATGGAAAAAAGACAGTTATCTGTATCTGTAACTGGTGTTCTTTGAGATGTGTTGTTCATGTCCATTCAACTTCCTACACTCCTCCACTCCGTCAGAGTTCCCAGTAAGAAAGAACTGAGGAGGGAAGGGCCAAGGAGTGCCCTATATAGTGCATGCACATGCCTTTCATGGGGTGCTGGACCCAGTCCCCTGAAGAACACCAATTGTGGAAATAGGTATTGGTGAGTTGGTTGGTTGGTTGTTTTTTGCAAGAACTCTTTAAAAAATTACTTTTTTAACCTATAGTAATTATAAAAAAATAAATTTGCACCTTAGTTGCCCTCAGATCTCTCAATCAAAGGTTCTGCACATACTAAAAACTATTCTAGGATATTAGAGAGTTTGCCAAACATACAAACTGTATGTTCTATGAAATGGGAGAGTTAATGAACTCCCCAAATTATAAAGTGAATTTGAAAAGTGTCTCATCTGGTGGGGGGTACCATTACAGGCAGTCCCCGGGTTACATGGATCCGACTTACATCAGATCCCTACTTACAAACGGGGTGAGGCAACCCCGCACTAGCTGCTTCCCCCCAGCAGACCAGGGAGACGCAAAGCTAGCACACACACCCCCCCAGCAGACCAGGGAGGCGTGGAGCGGCTTTTCTCAGCAGACACCTCAGCTTGGGAATAAAGGACTGAGGGAAGTGAGGTGTGGGAGAATAAAACTGAGCTCTGGAGAAATGTTTGACTAGAGTTCCCCTACAATTATGTACCAGTTCTGACTTACATACAAATTCAACTTAAGAACAAACCTACAGTCCCTATCTTGTATGTAACCCGGGGACTGCCTGTATAATGCCAGACAGTACTAAATAGATGAAATAATGTGCACAACTGATGATAAAATTAAGAGTTCTTTCAACAGCAAATACCTTGGTCAATATTTTTTACTTATGCTTCATAACTTTTGTTTTTAGGGAGAGGAATCTCTAAGCTTACTAAAATCTCTGCCGTTTGCTGAAGCTGAGGAAGTTGCAGAGAGATTGTGTATATGGGCAAGACTGGTATTACAGAATGTAACAGATAATTCCGAAGAGGTACTGACTAATTTCACTTCATAAAATACATATACGCTGATTGTTCTAAATCAGAGGGGGACAAAATACAACCTGCCAGACTTCTGCATCTCTCCTGTAGCCCAGCACTAGCGTTGGATTGGCTCCCTGCCTTCTGCACTCTGCATGCTGTTGAAAGTTGCCAGGTGTCATCTGCATGCCCAGAGGGAGGAAGGGCTTTGCACACTGCCCCTGCCTCCAGCATAATTTCACAACTCTCGTTGGCCAGTTTCTGGCCAATGGGAGCTGCCTGGGCCATGCTTGTGGTGCAAACCGTGTGTAGAATACCTTCTCTCCCCTCTTAGGGTGCATGGCATGCAGAAGGCAGGGAGCCTGCCTGAGGGTTCCACTGGGCTGCTCATGAGGAGCTGCCTACATAAGCACCTGCCAGCCAGAGCCTGCACTCTCCCTCTTCTAATCTTTTTCCCCCCACTCTGGCACCCATGCTCTTTCCCATATCTTACACTCCCTCCTGCACCCCTCTTCCAAGTCAGAATCCTCTCCTGCATCTGTGCCACCTCTTAAACCCTGCACTTTAAATCCTTTACCCCAGGTAACAACTCCCTCCTGCCCTAGATCACAATCCAAACCTCTGGACTCCTGCCCCAAGTTATAGCCCTCTCCCAGACTCAGCATTCCCACCTATAACCCTCTTCCAGTTTCAAATCTTCTTCTGCAACCATACTCCCTCCTGGAGTCTGCACTCCCTTCTCACCCCAATCTCCTACTCCTCTTTCATCCAAACTCCCTGTCAGATACTCTTTCCTGCACCCCACTACCCTATTCTGCATTCCCTTCTGCACTCAAGCTTTATCCCTGATGTTCAGCCTCCTCCGTTAATATGGAAAAGTGCAGCCTTTGACCACTTAGAAAATTCTTGTAGTGGCTTTCCCCATCAAAAATTATTGTTCATATCTGTTCTAAATGTTGCTTTCGACATACATGTGATTAATGTAGAGTTGGTGAAAGCTAATGTATGTTTCAAAGATACAAAGGTACATATTTCTTGTTTTTTGTATTAATTAATCCATTCAGTAAAAAGCTAATGATGTAAGATAAAACTATTTTATCAGAATGTTTCCCATAGTTTTGAGGCACACATTCATCTTTGATACAAAGATTTGCATAGTTGATTCCCATGTATATTTATATAATTATAAATGAAAATCCTAATGCATTACCCTAACTTTAATCAGTAGTAAATTCAGGATTTAACAAACTGATATAGCTCAAATAATTTTAAAATTTGTCTAAGATCTAAAATGTTTGTAAATGACACAGCAATGACATATGCTGAAATAAATGTCAATACTTGCAAATTATGGAAAAGCACTTTCAAAAATAAGAATAAAACGTATTATTATCCTAGGCTCTTTATTTTGTTTTTGTCTAACTAAATGACAAAGTTTTATTTTCCAAATCTCAGTTAAGATCCAGTAAGTTGCTGTGACTATAGTAAATAATTTTGGTGCTACAACGTTCCATGTATAAAGTGTACCTATTTATGCTACGGAATTTCCGTTTCTTTTATATTTGAATTCAGTAATATAAATCCTAGAGACATGAGAAGCCTTGATCATAATTGCTTCATATAATGAAAGCTTGAGAAGTCTCTGTTTGACATTCGTAGTAATGTCCAAATTTTGCCTCTGTTGAATGTAATTCTGCTGCCATCATAATTTACTTAGTTTTAAATACACATCTCAGATTATTTTACCCATTGAAGACCAAATGAAATATTAACTTATTACTTTTTTTCAGCGCAAAACACAAATGTGTATAACAAAGTCACTTGTGGCAGTTCTTAAATTCCTGCTTAGCATTCAGAAAGGTAAGTTGTAACTTCCCCTTATGTGTTGTCACAATAAGTAGCTCAATAAGTAAATATTTTTCTTATTTTATAGAAAATCCTCTGAAGGAAGATGAATGCAAAGCAAACTTAAAAATGTTTGAATCGCTTGCTAGCCTGCAGGTAAGTATTTTATAGTTGCAAGAAAATAAATAGGTTGGAAATTACTGAATGTTACTAAATGCGTTTTTTAAAATGAATGCTATTAAAATATAACTTTAGTTTCAATTTTAATACATTTGCTGTGTGTAATAATGTCTTACAAATGAACTAAAATGTTCAAATAGCCATGGATGATTGATCAACAGATTTTGTCAAATTACTTTTTTGCTATCATTGTAATACAGATAGCTGTAATACAGAGAGCTGATAGGTAAGGTCCCATGGGAATCAAGATTGAGGGAAAAAACAGCTGAGGAGAGTTGGCAGATTTTCAAAGGGACATTGTTAAGGGCCCAAAAGCAAGCTATTCTGCTGCGTCGGAAAGATAGAAAATTTGGCAAAAGACCGCCTTGGCTTAACCATGAGATCTTGCATGATCTAAAAATAAAAAAGGAGTCATATAAAAAATGGAAAGTAGGACAAATTACAAAGAATGAATATAGGCAAACAACACAGGAATGCATGGGCAAGATTTGAAAGGCAAAGGCACAAAATGAGCTCAAACTAGCTACAGGAAAAAAGGGAAACAAGAAGACTTTTTATAAATACATTAGAAGCAAGAGGAAGACCAAGGACAGGGTAGACCCACTGCTCAGTGAGGAGGGAGAAACAGTAACAGGAAATTTGGAAATGGCATTAATGCTTAATGACTTCTTTGTTTCAGTCTTTACCAAGAAGTCTGAAGGAAAGCCTAACATAGTGAATACTAGTGGGAAGGGGGGAGGTTTGGAAAATAAAATTAAAAAAGAACAAGTTAAAAATCACCTAAAAAAAGTTAGATGCCTGCAAGTCACCAGGGCACCAATCTGATAGCTTTCTCTGATTGGATAAAGAGTCCTGTGGATAAGGGAGAAGCAGTGGATGTGGTATACCTAGACTTTAGAAAGGCTTTTGATACGGTCTCGCATGATATTCTTATCAATAAACTAGGCAAATACAACTTAGATGGGGCTACTATAAGGTGGGTGCATACCTGGCTGGATAACGATACTCAGGGAGCAGTTATTAATGGTTCACAATCCTGCTGGAAAGGTATAAGAAGTAGGGTTCCTCAGGGGTCTGTTTTGGGACCGGCTCTGTTCGATATCTTCATCAACGATTTAGATATTGGCATAGAAAGTACGTTTAAGTTTGCAGATGATACCAAGCTGGGAGGGGTTGCGACTGCTCTGGAGGATAGAGTCATAATTCAAAATGATCTGGACAAATTGGAGAAATGGTCTGAGGTAAACAGGATGAAGTTTAATAAAGACAAATGGAAAGTGCTTCACTTAGGAAGGAACAATCAGTTTCACATATACAGAATGGGAAGCGACTGTCTAGGAAGGAGTACGGCAGAAAGAGATCTAGGGGTTATAGTGGACCACAAACTTAATATGAGTCAGCAGTGTGATTCTGTTGCAAAAAAAGCAAATATGATTCTGGGATGCATTAACAGGTGTGTTGTGAGCAAGACACGAGAAGTCATTCTTCTGCTCTACTCTGTGCTGGTTAGGCCTCAGTTGGAGTATTGTGTCCAGTTCTGGGCACCGCATTTCAAGAAAGATGTGGAGAAATTGGAGAGGGTCCAGAGAAGAGCAACAAGAATGAGTAAAGGTCTAAAGAACATGACCTATGAAAGAAGGCTGAAAGAATTGGGTTTGTTTAGTTTAGAAAAGGAAAGACTGAGGTGGGACATGATAACCGTTTTCAGGTATCTAAAAGGGTGTCATAAGGAGGGAGAAAATGTGTTCATCTTGGCATCTGAGGATCAAACAAGAAGCAATGGGCTTAAACTGCAGCAAGGGAGGTTTAGGTTGGACATTAAAAAAAGTTCCTAACTGTCAGGGTAGTTAAACACTGGAATAAATTGCCCAGGGAGGTTGTGGAAACCCCATCTCTGGAGATATTTAAGTGTAGGTTAGATAAATGTCTATCAGGGATGGTCTAGACAGTATTTGGTCCTGCCATGAGGGCAGGGGACCGGACTCAATGACCGTTCGAGGTCCTTTCCAGTCCTAGTATTCTATGATTCTTTAAAACTGTCTGATCTGTTTTGTGTGCATGGATTCTTTGGCGAAGTGTCTGACACGTTTGTCTAATGTACATAGCAGACAGACACTCCCGGCACATGATGGCATAAATTATTCCCGCTCATCCAGAAATATAATTTATGCCATCATGTGCTGACAGTGTCCAGCCAATGGGAGATGTAGGAAGCGGTGTCGAATGCCCAGCTGGAACAGTTCTCATCTGCAGTGGATCCAGCCTGGCTGCAGCAGTCCTGCCTACCCTCCTTTAATCTGTTAAACATAAACATTTAATTGATTAACCGGGATTTTACATCGCTGTTCTCAGCAAAGATTTTCTAATAGTGCTGTAATACTCTTGGATGGTATCAAGAACTGATCCCCTTTTGCATAGTAAACAGCGGGGGTATGTCTACACTACCCTCCTATTTCGAAATAGGAGGGTAATGTAGGCATACCGCGAGGAGTAACGGTAGTTCGAACTATGAAGCCTAGTTCGAACTACCTAGTTCGTGCCGCGTGTAGCCGCGCGGCACGGGGTTCGAACAAGCGGGGATTTAAAAATGGCGGCACCCCGCTTATGCAAATGAAGCCCGGGAAATTCAAATCCTGGGCTTCATTTGCAATTGCGGTATGCCTACATTACCCCGCTAGTTCGAACTAGCGGGGTAGTGTAGACATACCCCAGTATGTTTAATATATTAGGAAATATTACACAGTTAAACAAAAGATAGTATCAGAGGGGTAGCCGTGTTAGTCTGAATCTGCAAAAGCAGCAAGGAGTCCTGTGGCACCTTATAGACTAACAGAAGTGCTGGAGCATAAGCTTTTGTGGGCAAAGACCCACTTTGTCAGATGCATCTGGTGAAGTGGGTCTTTGCCCACGAAAGCTTATGCTACAACACTTCGGTTAAAGAAAATATATAGCATCAAAAAGTGTTGTTTGTTTTGTTTTTTGTTTTAAATATTAATTAGCTATATTCTATAATCTACATTTGGTTTTCTACTGACTGATGTGAACTAATAAACTTGATGTTGTGATGAAATAGATCTGTGAGGCAATGAATGTGAAAAGTTAAACTCAATTTCTAAAGTAAGTCACATGAGTAAGAAGTATTTGTTCTGTTTTACTTTTTGTTGCAGGAGGATTTTGATATCTTTATTTCAGTCAAGGATTATGGGAATCGTTCATTGATATCTCAGCTTCTTGAAGAACAAATAAAAGCCTATGAAAATATCGAGTCCATGGCAAAATCTAGAGATGTGCAAGCAATGAATTCTGAAGATGATAGTAAAACAAAGAACTGTTCCATTGAATTAAGACTTTACAAACTAGGTTTGCTTCTGCAAATGACAGAGCAAGAGTTGGGGGCAATGCTGGCACTGAGATCATTAGATGCTGGAAAAATTGAAGAGGCAATAAAGATATGCAGGTAAAATTTCAGAAGAGTTTAGGATTGGTAATATTAAAATAAGAAAAAAAATGCAGTGAACTCTTTCTGATACTCTGCAGCAGCTGATAGCTGTAATGCAAAGGCAAGATCAGGTAGAGGGAAAAGGAACCACGTGGTAGATCCACTTAAACTATACACTGTGTTATGCTGACTACAAGATTAAGTTCACCTTGGATTGTTTGGAGTCTCCCGATGTGTTTTTCCATAATATGGTCATTAGTCCCATCCTCTTTACAAAGGTTAAGTTTAAATTTAAAAGTGTTAGGCGATATTGCTGAGTCAACTTAAGGGTGCAAAAAACCCACACCACTAATTAGACAGTTAAATTGTCCTAACCCCCAGCAAAGTAAAAGATCTCAGTGATACAGTTGAACAAGGCTATTTGTTTATTCTAGTGATTTAATACTGCTGTATTGGATGAAAAATCCAAGTAGACAATATTAGCCTGCCACGGTATATAGCTGAGCTTCTAGAATCCTGTAAATTCATGGAAACCACCCAAATCCTAATCTGTCCTACTTTTGGTAGCTGAAACCATTTGATTGTTATGCCTCTCTAGTTAGGTCCCTCAGGTACCTTATTATCTTCCTGAAAGTGGTACAAAATGGAAGATAAACTAAAATATTTTAACTTCCAATAAACTAATTTCACAATAATCAGTAGTTTTATACAAAGTATGGTACTAGTTGTCCTTTTTCTTGCATATTTCTTGATTCATATTTCAGTCCCAGCAGCACCACCTATTGGTGAGTTAATTTACTTTGATTTTGTTGGGTTAATATTAATGCCTCATAAGAAAGTTATGGTTTTGATCTTAGATCTGAATTTAACAGATTATTTTCCCCTTTTTTCATTAAAGCGATTTATATGAAAACTACTGTAATGAAGAAACAGGGAAGTTGCTATTTTTATCTTGTCAAAAACTTTGTCATATGTTGGGAGCCAGTGTTCCAAAGATCACAGCTAAAGGACTGAATTTTCCAGCTGTGATACATGAGATGGCATGCCAAGCAGCTACAATATGCAGTCCAGGTAATTCAGTATCATTTTTAGTTGTTTTCATGTTGGAAGAATAGGTTTTTAGATAAATTACTTTTCTATGAAACATGAAAACAAAAAGTGAATTTGAATGCCCCTTTAAAAATGGGTGACACTTACCAAATGGTGCTTTCCCTTTATAATATAATATATAATTTACATAACAATGACAATAATTTTAATTTCTCACAGATATGTTGTTAGATTCTCTGGAGCTATGTAAATATACATTGGCTGTCAAGGAAATATACAGGCAATGCCATATAGAAAACCGTGGATTTATATCAAAGGTAACAACTTTCAAATTGAACAGTTTGACACTTACCTTTTTCCCCTTTCAATGGTTTATGAAATATTTACTATTTGTGTATTTTGCCAACTTGCCAAGGAATATCAAACTATAGGTGCTAATCAGCTTCTGCCATCCAGACCAAAATATAACTAATTTCCTCTAAGTAAAAAATTTTTGTAGTCTGTATGGTGCATCTTATCTTGCCAAAACATCTATTTGTGTACCATTATTAAAACTGATAATTTAATGTTTATTAATTTCTGCTGCCAGGCAGCTAGAACTCATAGAACACTGATTCTGAAAAATATTTTTCAAAAACTGATGCGATTGTACAATGATGTGTACGTGGGTAATGGATTTTTTTTTCATTAATACATGTAGAATTTGGAAACAATTTGACCCTATCCCTTTGTTATTGCTGGTGGTGTTTGTTGTTGAGGCCTAACAACAGTTAGCAAAACAAGTATCTTACATTTTCAAACATGAGCATCTTCCTGAATTTGCAAACTTGATCTGTAAGGTCATCAATTTATTAGTTTTACGATTATGCATACTTTTTAGTGAATACCTTTTATGATGCTTTTTTGCAATGTGTTAATTTAGGCGGCATCTTTTGGAGCTGATAAGGATCCTTATGAAGAATGGACCTGTGATGATTTCTTTAGTGAAGATGGAATAGTCCTTGATTCACTGGTGCTCTCAGTTGCATATGCAACTATTTCTTCCCTTTTGCCTCTTGCAGGTATCTTTTTTTTCCTTTGTTACGAGTTAATGTACAGTTTTTATCCCATTTCCTATTAAACTGATTTTAAGAAGGAATATATATATATAATTCAGTATACTTGTTTTAAACTCATATCTTTCTAACCATTCATCTCGCGTAGTTTTTGATGACTTCAGCAATTACGAATAGATGTTTGCATTATATTTGGTGTTCTTGATTATGGAATTTATTTCTTGTGTATAGCAGTAATTACATTTATTTTCTTAATATTTCATTGTATTTAATTCTACATATTTCATTTTTATTAAAGTATATTTAGATCATCTATTTATAAATGTTATGCTAATTGACTAGGAAGCTAAAAATCAAAGTTTATCAGTATGAAGGAAATTGTTTGGCTGTGGTTTGTTGTTGTTGTTGTTGTTGTTGTTGTTGTTTTATCCTAACATGGGAAAACAAATGAGTGCTATCTTCCATCCAGGCAAAGGAGTTTACACACAGTTCTTGAAGGGGTAATGGAAAATACCCATTCCTATTTTTTCCTGCGTAGTTGAGAAAATAGTGCCCATCTTATGAAGTAACATCCAATTACACTCAAGAAAATTACAGAAAAGATCTTAGCTCTCAGTCAGATGGGGAACTAATTAATGATCAAGCTTTATTTTTGTATTTGTTTCAAAGTATACAATTTTAATAGTAACTTCCAATGTTTATAAATTTGCTAAGATCATAGTGCACTACTCACAAATACTTATCTCATTGGCAGATACAAAGAGGTATCCTTTGGATTCCATAAGCTTGGCAAACTGTCCATTTATTCCAGGTACTGTGAAGACATTAACAGCACAAAAGTAAAATACTCTAAAATAGTACTACTAAATGTTTAATCCCAGAAAAGCAAGAACACACCTGTTTAATGCTAAATAATTGTCTAAGATTTCCCACCAATGTAGAATTTTAACACCCATGCATAACCACAACCCTCTGTTAAACTACAGTTGAGGACCACTTAAATAGTGCACCACACAGCTTTTAGTTTAGTTATCAGTAGTGCTTGCACTGAGTGTATTGTATCTGAAATCTGAAGAATGCCCTTGCTTCTCTCTTATTGCTGGGTGTTAGTTTTGAACCATAATTCTCTTTCTAGTAGAAAATCCTCTCTTTGGAAAGTCCATCATTTCATGTCTTATTCTAGCAACTAATCAACTTGGGTTCTTGAGCTGTCTATCTTTAGTTAGCTTTTATCTGGGGACAGAGTGTTCTTAGTGGAAGGTCCATTATTAATTATTATGCATTACAGTAGTGCTTCGGGGCCACATTGTAGGCACTAAACAAACACACACATTCCTGCTCTGAAGAGTTTACATTCAAAAGGAACAAGACAGGCAAGAGGTGAGGGAGGTATAACATACAAATAGATGGGGAAAACTGGAGCACGAAGAACTATAACATCGTTCTTCATCTCTCATTGTTGAATATGAAACTCACTTCTGTATCTCTGTTACATTACAGCACACATTATGAAACTGTGCACTTCCCCATGGATGGGTTGAATGTGGATGAGTGGATTGAGAATAGGAGGGTTTTAATTCTACAGATGAAAATCAGAGTTATGAACACCAGAATTACCAATCACACACATCATTTTGAACCAGAAGTATGAGACAGCAATAGATATACATCCAAATAAAATCAACTATAAAACAGTACTGTGTTAAATGTAAACTGCTAAAGAAAAAAGGAAAGCAGTATTTTTCTTCTGCATAGTAAAGTTTCAAAGCTGTATTAACCCAATGTTCAGCTGAAAACTATTGAAAGAGCAACTGCATTTTTGTTCAAAGTTACAAACTTTTCAGAAGAATATTCCTGAGGTGTTCATAATTCTAAGGCTCTACTGCATGTGTCTAACACTTTTGGACAGGTCCATTTGTATATATCTAACATGAATATAACTGTCCAAAAATGGGCCTCAAATACATATTGAACAAGAATGATATAACACAACTTCGTGGTAACCTACACTCATTCTTGAAACAGAAAAGCAATTATCTAATGATGTACAGGTTGAATCTCTCTCGTCCAGGACTCTCTGATCCAGCATCGGATGTGCTCTAGCATCCTCAGAGATCCCTGGGGGGGAGAGGTGGAAATTGTGGCATCAGGACCACAGGTGTTTCTGGACCAGAGAGCCTGGTGACAGTGGGGCTTGTTAGTAGCCAAGAGCCTGGCCACAGCCAGGAGGAGAGTCTCAGTGGGATGAGGAGTAAGGGCTGGTGACTGGGAGTGGAGCCCTAAAGCCAGTAGCCAAGGAAACGTCATTGACCTCTAGTTTGGCAAACTCTTTGGTTTGGGACTGGTCAATTCCCTACTATGCTGGACCAGAGAGGTCCAACCTGTACTAGGGAGGCAACATGATCCCGTGGATAGGGCATTTGATTGGAAGTCATAAGACTTGCATCTCCCACTCACCTGAGTGCATTGGGCAGATCATTTTTACTTCTCTGTGCCTGAGTTTCCTTGTGTAAAACAAGGAAAATGTTATCAACGTTCTGTTTGGACACAGCTTCCCGCAGCTGGAGGAGGGCGTGTATGAACCCCACCTATTCCCACTAAGCTTCCTTAATATATAACCTATTCTTTTTTTTTTTTGTAAAACATTCTGTAGGACAGAATCTTCTGGTGCCAGTCAAAAAGCCCATTTCTGCACTGTTCCAGAACCTAATGGAGTGCAGTCAGTATGAGTTAGCCTTGCAGCTAACCTTTTGTCTGTTTGGATCCTGTGTTCAGCACTGTGTATCAAGCAACATGGATATATGTCTGAGTGAGAAGGTATGAACAAACCTTATGCTGAATTTCACTGGAAAAGAATTTTAGAAATCTGCCAGATATGACTGAGGAATAGCTATTATGATGAACATTCTCATTAGAATGGACCTTGAGCTTGTTTGGAGGTTCTAGCAGGGAAGTTCATCTCATCACCATCTGATTAGTTGTTTAGTTGCCTGTATGAAACAAACTGTTGGTCTCCCTTTTTAGTGGACAAATTGTTCCACACTGCAAAACCACTATTCTAACTGAAACTCTTGAGAGACTGTATAGGAAATGTGGGTTGAATGGGTGCTGATAAAATGTACCCTTCCTTGATCTTTCTTTCTTTTCTCTCTTGCATGAGGATTGGAGGAAATTACCATAGAATGGTGAGGGGAAGGTTGCAGGTTACACAATTCAAACAGTGCCTTTCTGGATAAACAAGAGGACTTGCGTGGCTAGTGCTCTGCATCTGAAACATTTCTCAAGCATTTAGTTCATTCTGAAATAACTTGCAAATGTCTCTTAAATAACAAGAAAAGTAGTAACTTGTAAAAGTGCTTTTTTAAAAACTCTGAAAACTTACTTTCTTGTCTGCCCTTTTTTGCACTAGATACATGATGGCAAAATGCTAACTGATGCTAAAAGCTTTCTTACTGCTTTGAAAAAAAAATCCTCTTCAGTGATTGTGACTACTGTCAGGTCCTTATTACACAAGGTAAGCATACTGCATACAGAAACATTGCATGGGACCTTCCTGACTGTGATTTGAATTCTGAGAAACTCCTATTAGCTCATTTTCCTTACTTTGTCACTTCTAAAGAATATTAAAGGGCTCATTCCATACCCTTACTATTGCCTTATTGTATTGCTTTTCCAATACCAAATACACGTCTCATCTAGACTACGCTAAACTGTCGAAAGAGGATATGCAAATTCCACAGGAATTTGCATATCTTCTTCCGATCTCAATTTTGACAGTGAAAGTAGTCTGGATGTGGGTTTTTTCCGGCAACCTCCCAGCCCCCCCCCCCCCTTTTTGAAAAGCCTCATAAGCCTCATTTTTTGAGGAAAAGCGGCTTTTCGAAAAAGGGGTGGAGTTGCTGGAAAAAAAAATGTCCAGGCTACTTTCAGTCTCGAAAGCGAGATCGGAAGAAGATATGCAAATTCCCACACTTTAGCATAGTCTAGATGAGCCCTTAGTCTGTAGTGGCCTCAAGTGAACTTAGTATCAGCTTTAAATAGTGTGATTCATCTTGTGGTTAAGATACTTGACTAGGACTGAGGAGATCTGGAGACTTGGTTTCAGTTCCCAGTTCTGCCACAGACAACTAATGTTATCTCCCACAAGTCCCTTAATATTTCTATCTCAGTTCCCCACTGTAAAGAGGGAGAATTACTATTCCCAAAGGAGGCCTGTCTTATTCTGCATGTGCAGTGATTAGTGCAATGGGGTCTGATTTCATTTGGAGCCCTCAGGTGCTACTGAAACATAAAATAATAAGAGCATGCATGAACATTATACATTCTCTCCCTATTTACTATACTCTTCATTTTAAGTGGTGGTTTTCTCTTATTTCTAAAAACCTTCTTGTATTGAATCAAGGTTTTAAAGAGCTACCCATGAATGCCAGTCCAGTTATACAAAGGTCTGTTTGGCCTTTAACACTAGTAGCCAGCATTTTATTACATTTACTTCAATAATAATCCTTTTGTATTTTAAGAATAAACTTGGAAAACATTCTCTTTCTCTCTCTCACACACACAAATGTTTTAATTGGCAGTTTCTAAAGTGTGTTTGCTGTGGATTTAATGTCTATAGGTTTTCAACTGTCATCCGGTAGATCGTAACCTGGCACTGGGTTACTGTACAATTTTGCCCAAGGAAGATATGTTTGAAAAATTGTGGAATGCCATAAACCACGCAAGGCAAAATTACGATAAAATTCTGGTAAGCCTGGAGAAGCAGTATACTTATCTTGGCATATATATACTATTAAAATGTTACTTGGGGATGTTAACTACACAGTGTAGCAGTGCATTAGAGTTGCACTCGCTAAGGTTTGAATGCTTTTTGGAGAAATTTGAGTAAGCTTGTAACTGCAATAATTTAAAGGGCAGGGTATCTTTCACATAGTAACTTAAAAAATGAAAGAGAAATTTATTGAGGTAACGATAAAGGGAAGGATGGAAAGATGAGGCAATGGAGAAGAAGTGACAGAATATATTTATTTAGGAATTTCTGGTGACATCTCATTCTATCTGAACTCTATTCTTAATGTGAAGAACAGCAGTAAAGGTTACCCTCATTTTCCAAATTGGGAAATTGAAACACAGAAGCTATGGCTTGTGCAAGATGTTGCAGTGACTTAGATTTAATGAATCCATGTTTTCTACTCACTAGACAAAGATTTTTCATTCACGCTTTTTTTTTCTTTTTTAAGGCATTAGCTCTGGTTGGAGCGCAGCTTGCTAGTCACTATAGTGAAGCAGTAGAGAGACACAAATTTGAGGAATTAATTATTGATGCAGAGTGGGGTATCCAACTTCACAAACTTGGTGTGAGTATGACGTTCCTGTTGGTTTTGAGACAATGTTTCATATTTGTTGGAGTTCCTTAAGAGCAGTTGCTTGCAGATTAATTTTTAAATGCTTTTCAAAGACATGTTTCTCTCAGGATGTGCACTGGATTTAAATGTGTGGTACATTTGCTACTAAGAAGGAAGGGTCTTGCTTACAAGAATCTTGCTTAAAAACTTTGCTGAAAGGGGGCCAATAGTAATGAGTTCTAGCACCACTTCCTCTGGTGCGCCAACATCCCTATGCTAAGAGTTTAGAAACTCCTATGGTAATACCCCAGAAGTTAAGCAGTTGGAATAGAAGAGTGTAAATGGTTAGTATCAAGCATACTGAAAATAATTCCTTTGTGAAACTATCCTTTTTTGTATCTGCAGATTTCTTTCCAGACTGCATTTAGGCAGCCATCAGTAAGAAAGAAACAACTCATAAGAACTATGGTACAAAATCTGAATGTAGACACAGACCTGGTATTGAAATATTGCAGGTAATATCTGAAGAAAGTTGTGATGGTGGTGTTGCTGTCATAAGTAATGTGTTTATAGGATACTGTTTCAGTTTAAATATCTGATGTTTATGAGTAAACTTGAAAAACAAACTATCCACCTTATAAAATTCAGTGTGAGTAATTCAGGCTATTGTGAATTTATTCGTAATGAAATCTACACCCAAAACATTGATTTTTAAATAAATCTATTTTCTCCCTTTTCAGAACTTTCATGTTGGACACTGATGCAGCGCTGCAGGTTTTCATTGAAACACTCCTTCTCCATAATGCCAAGGCAGATCAAATTGAACGAGAGTCTAGAGGAACTATTGTAAAGCAGCCTCATTCCATACTATTGGCTAAATCATTAAAAATAATTCCTTTGCTGAAAGGAACAAAATACCTAGTCATTAGCCTCAGTGGAATACTGCACAAGGTAAAACAGTTACAAAGCCTGCATGCTACTTCAAACACTATTTTCATAACTGTCTTTGCATTCTGATGAATATGGCTATCATTTATTAGATCACTATGAAGTTATCTTCAATGCATTTAGAGATTTGTTAGTGCTGTTTGTTTACAGGCAGTCCCCGAGTTACGTGGATCCGACTTATGTCGGATCCGCACTTACGAACGGGGCCCTCCCTCTCCCTGGTCTCCAGCAGACCAGGGAGAGGAAGCAAAGCGGCGGAACACGCTGACAGCCCAGACGCGTCTGGGCTGTCCGCTGCCCACATGTTCCGCCACTTTGCTCCCCGTCCCCCTGGTCTGCAGACGAGGGAGACAGGGAGCAAAGCAGAGCAAAGCCATGGAGCCTGAGGGCAGCAGGACAGCCACGGCGCGTATGGGCTGTCCCGCTGCCCCCGTGCTCCGCGGCTTTGCTCCGGACGCCCGTGGTACAGCAGCTGGGGCGCTGCCGGTTGGTCCCGTAGCACCGCTGTGGGCGCTACTGGACCAACCCGGCAGCACCCCAGCTGCTCTGCCCCAGGCGTCCTGATTCAGCCACTGCTGGTCAGTTTCAGCAGCAGCTGAATCAGGACGCCTGGGGCAGAGCAGCTTGGGTGCTACTGGGTTAGTCCAGTAGCGCCGAGGAGTGGCGGCGCTACTGGACCAACCCAGCAGCACCCAGCTGCTCTGCCCCAGGCGTCCCCAAGTCAGCCGCTGCTGAAACTGACCAGTGGCTGACTACAGGAAGCCCCTGCCCCGGGCTTCCTGGAATCAGCCGCTGATCAGTTTCAGCAGCAGCTGACTTGGGGATGCCTGGGGTTCTTAAGTTGAATCTGTATGTAAGTCAGAACTGGCGTCCAGATTCAGCCGCTGTTGAAACTGATCAGTTTCAGCAGCGGCTGAATCTGGACGCCAGTTCCGACTTACATACAGATTCAACTTAAGAACAAACCTACAGTCCCTATCTTGTACGTAACCCGGGGACTGCCTGTACTTCCTTAAGAAAATACTACAAGTGATAATGTGTTGGTCAGTGTTTTCTCTGTCTCCCCCCGCCATCTTAGCCTCAATTAATTGAAAATACCAACAAAAACACCAAGAAATTCCTCAAACTTACAATTAAAATATGTCTACTTGAGTATATCCTGGGGGCTTTTTCTCTCTTCTTTCTATTTGTTCATTGCTGACCTAATTTGACTGCTCTGGAATGCCATGACTACTTTAAGGTTTTGAGGTTATAGTACAAGTAATGATCTCCTTGTTCTGTAAGGATAGGACAAGAAGCAATGGGATTAAATTGCAGCAAGGGAGGTTTAGGTTCGACATTAGAAAAAACGTCCTAATTGTCAGGGTGGTTAAACACTAGAATTAATAGCCTAAGGACGTTGTAGAATCTCCATCACTGGAGATATTTAAGAGCAGGTTAGATAGACATCTATCAGGGATGGTCTAGAGACAGTGCTTGGTCCTGCCGTGAGGGCAGGGACTGGACTTGATGACCTCTTGGGGTCCCTTTTGTTTCTATGATTCTATATCTAATTTTCTAGAACGGAAGTAATGAATACCAGAAGGAAATAAGAGGGGAATCCCTCTAGGTCTTCATTATGCCTGTCTAATTGAAAACAATATTTTGAAAAAAATGAAGACTGAATTTGTATCAGTTCTTGTTTTGTTTCCTTGAACAGCTTGATCCATATGATTATGAAACTATAGAAAACATACTGAGTGTGATACAAAAAGCTGATGAAAAAGTCACAAATATCCCCATTAACCAGGTACAATTAAAAATAAGCTACTGTTACTTTGTTTACTGCTTCTAGCTCAAATTTTGTTTATTTGTATGGTTTTAAACAAATTAAAACACAGATTATAGAAGCCTAACTCTGTTGGCATCATTTGTAGTTACATGTTTGTAGAGAGGCAAAATGGATTGAACTAAATAGTGAAGTGTAGCTTTTTCTCAAAGGCTCACAAAGAAGAAAGGGGTATGCGACAAAATGGCAAATGAAATTTCATGTTGATAAATGTAAAGTAATGCACATTGGGGGAAAAAATAATCCCAACTATATATACAATATGATGGGGACTAATTTGGCTGCAACTACTCAAGAGAGAGATCTTGGAGTCATTGTGGTTAGTTCTCTGAAAACACCCACTCAGTGTTCAGCAGCAGTCAAAAAAGTAAATAGAATGTTGGGTATCATTAAAAAAGAGAGAGAATAAGAGACAAAATATCATATTGTCTCTATATAAAACCATGGTACGCCCACATCTTGAATACTGCATACAGATGTGGTCGCTTCATCTCAAGAAAGATATATTGGCATTGGAAAAGGTTCAGAAAAGGGCAACAAAGTGATTAGGGGTTTGGAACGGGTCTCATATGAAGAGAGATTAAAAAGACTTGAAATTTTCAACTTTGAAAAGAGGAGACTAAGGGGGGGGTTATGATATAGGTCTATAAAATCATGACTGATATGGAAAAAGTGAATAAGGAAATGTTATTTACTTATTCCCAAAATATTAGAACTAGGGATCACCAAATGAAATTAATGTGCAGCAGGGTTAAAACAAACAAAAGGAAGTTTTTCTTTACTCAATGCACAGTTAATCTGTGGAACTCCTTGCCAGAGTATACAGTGAAGGCTAGAACTTTAACAGGGTTCAAAAAAGAGTTAAATAGATTCATGGAGGTTAGATTCATCAATGGCTATTAGCCTGGATGGGTAGGAATGGTATCCTTAGTCTCTGTTTCTCTGGAGGTGGGTAACAGGGGAGGGATCACTTAAGGATTACCTGTTGAGATGCCTCCCTCTAGGGCATCTGGTATTGGCAGGTTACTGGACTAGATGGACTTTTGGTCTGACCCAGTATGGCTGTTCTTATGTATACCCAAAATTTGTGGGTAAATGTTGAGGCTGTATTGTTCACTTCAGAAAAATGAGATAGTTGTGTAACTTTTCTTCTAGGCTCTGAGCTTATTGAAACACCTGAAATCCTTTAAAAGAACTTCCCCTCCTGTGGATCTGGAACACCAATATATTTTAGAGAATGCGATTTCCTTATCTCCAGCTGCACAAACAAGGCTGCCTTTTCATTTAATATTCTTTAGAACCAAGCAATGTTTCTGGAGTATTATATGTATGTTCAGTATTCTAGCTATCTTTCTGTGGGGGGATGGGTGGGTCCCCCTCCATTATGCTATGCTAAAACCTTTCTATGCACAATCTTTAATGTGTGTACCCTTCCCAGACCCCGAGGAAGCATTTTTTACCCCATTTTACAAAGCGGGAAGTTGTAACACATAGAAAGTAAGGATCATTTGACATCAGTGAAGCTATGACAGTTTATACCATTTGTGGACCTGCTCCCAAGTGACCTATCCAAAATTACACAGGGTGTCTATAGAGGAGTTTCTAATCAGAACCGTCCTTCCTGTCATCAGATTCCTATATTTAGCAATAAAATAAAATTACAGTTTCTCCTAAGAAATGAAATATTGAGACAGTGACTTTTTCCATATCGTTGTCTGAATTCCTTACAGCTGCAGAGCTCAGTGAAGAGTCCTTCCCAACTATTCTCTTGATTTCCAAACTAATGAAGGTAAGGCTATGCGTCTATCTAGGGGAATTTTTATTTCAAAATCATTCATTCTTTTCTTGGGGGGGGGGGGTGCATTTTTTTCCTTTTGTATTGTGTGTGTGTGTGTGTGTGTGTGTGTACACACACACATATATATATATATATATACACACACACACACACTGGACCTGATAATCTTCTAGGTTTCACTGGATACCCTATACATGTCTGCAGCCAGGCATGTCTTTGAAAAGAAATTGAAGCCAAAAATAATTGAATTGAAAAATGCTGGATGTTCTTCAGTGATTAACAAGGAAACTGCCAAAACTGTGGAAACCATTCAGTCCTACCTGTTATCTATAGTAAATCCAGAATGGGCTGCAGCTATTGCTTACAAGTTTGCACAAGAACTTCCAACAGGTATGCTATGCATGTGTTTGGGTGGGGAGTGGTTGGTTTTAGATTTGAGGTTTTTTTTTGATTGGGGGATAGGGGAGTGAGACAGGCAACTTTTTTTAATTTTGCTTCTAACATAATCTCTGTAGCATTTTTGGATACCTACCTACATCTAGCCTCCACAGATAAGCCATAATTTTTGTTCCTAAACCTTGTGTAGGCAAGTTGGAAAGATGCCAGTTTACTGACTACTGGAGGTGGTGTGTTACACATTTAATAAAAAATTACATTGTCATGCCATTACTTTGCATGGCACTTCAAAGTGTTTTGGTTTTTTTAATCCTATTTAAAACCTGTCAGAATGTGGCTGATTCCACTGAATGAAGTAGGTCTAGCTCCCTGTGCCAGAACAGGTGATCCCATTTGGCCAACTGAGAGGGCAGGCAGCACCTAGCAGTTGTAAAAGATCAGGAAAATACCCAATGAGGGGAAATCCCTGAAGTCAGAAGAGGGAGTCCTGGTGAGTCAGTGTAGATTAGTTCAGACAGAAAGGACACAGAGCACTCCAAAAAGATCCCAGAAGGAAGCAAGCCTTCCTGGGGAAAAGGCTCAAGGCAGGAGAGCAGCAAGAGGGATTTGTTGGCTGGCATACCCAACCTGGAAGGCTAGGGGAAGAGCCTATCTGCTGACCTTTCCAGGGTTGGAGAGCTGGACCTAGAAGATTTATGAGATATGTGGGAGATGCTCTTCTAGTAAAAATAATCTTCCCAGCAGTGGGTCTTTGGGGGTTTCAAAGGGTTGTACTCCATTTAGAAGGGCTTTGATGCTGAGGCCTGGACTCTATATAGACAACATATTGAAGATCTTGAGAAATCCCAACAAAGGTATGTGAGGAGAATATTGGGCATCATGTGGCTGGACAGATGGACCAACATTAGTGTCCTCACAGAGGCTGATTCTCACAGCATCAAGGCAATAATTGCCACAGGCAGCTATGACGGTCTGGTCACGTGGTCAGGATGTCTGACGCATGCTTACCTAAATAGATTTTCTACGCTCAGGTCTCATGGTGGGCAGAAGCAGTGCTACAGAGATGTCCTTAAGAACACTTTAGTAGAGTGTGGCATTGATACTGACACCTGGGAGAGGTATGTGTAGGACTGGGTAACCTGATGCCCGACTTTAAGGAGGCAGCATGGCCTCCTGATGACCCAGAGGAGGAAGTTCCCCTAAAAACTCCTTGGTGGACAGTGCCAGTGTGCCCTGGCTCCGACACCAGCCACAGGAAGCAAAAGGACAGGGCCGGAAATGTAATACGGGGCTCCCAGCTCAGTTGAAGCCGAGCAGGGAGAAGGCTCGGTCGAAGTTCCAGAGGCAATGGAGAGTCTTAGCCCGCCAACCCCCGCGGGATGATTGGGTTGAACCACTGCCATGTCCCGGGGATTGTTGAGGCCACTGCAACCCCTGTGGGAGCACCGTAACTACAAAAGGCTGCAGAGACCCCTGCTAAGGCCTGAGGCCTACCCTGGACCCCCAGGACACAGACAGGGCCCCGAAGAATGTGCTGGGCCCCCAGGACCTCTGCTTGAACCAACCCAGGAGGAACCTAGTTGACCCCTGCAGAGACTGCCTACCAGAGCTAGAGCAATGTAGGATCTCGGGGACTGGAAAGTAGTCCAGGGGGAGCCAATCTAGTGCTGACCGAGGACATGGAGGTCAGCTGGACTGCAGGTTGCAGCTTGGACCCCTGCTAGCCCACTGACCGGACTGGTGTGTTGTGGACAAGAGCCCCGCTGACCTGGAGGCAGCTAGCTCTGCCACTGGTAAGGCTCTGGGCTGGGACACAGTTGTGCGGGTAGGCCTGTGTCTGTTTGCCTCCTCTCCCCCCCAGATCCCTGCTCCCCTTTTTCCTCAGGTGGCAGGTTCCCCCCTGAAGAGAGAAACCACCTGCACCTGTAGGCTCTTCACCAGCAAGGAGACCCAACTCCAGCTCAGCCTGCAGACAGGCCTATGCCCTTGGATCCTTTGGACCTTACTGTTTGTTTGCTTGTCCTTTGCCCTGAACCAGGGCCCAGGCCTATAAACTGCGACTGTTTGTTCACTCCATCTGACCCTGCGACAGGGCTCTGAGACTGGCTAAGGGGAAGCAGCAAGACCACCCACAGCATGAGACTGCTACACCGACACTTTGAGATCAAGCAATATCTCCACAAAGATCAGAGAGCCTGATGCAAGGCACGTGCCTGAACCCACATTGATGCCACTAGTTGTCCATGCTGATGGAGATAGAGACCTCATGTGCATCCGTTGCCAGAAAATGTACCTTGCCAGAATTGGCCTAATTTCCCATTTACATACTCATCAGTTATAGGTGTCCAAGGCAAAATCTTAACCAATTCAAGAGATTTCAGAGAGATAGAGAGGCTTTAATAAAGCATTTGATACTAAAGCATTTACTGACCTTATCAGTAAACTAGGGAAATACAATGTAGTATTATATACTATAAGGTGGGTACATAATTGATTAGATAACTGTTCTCAGAGTAGTTCACAGTCATGCTGCAAGGGCATAACAAATGAGGTTCCACAGGGATCAGTTTTGGGACCGGTTCTGTTCTATATCATCAACAATTTAGATATTGGCATAGAGAGTACACTTTTAAAGTTCATGGATGATACCAAGCTATTGGTGGTTGCAATTGATTTAGAGGGTAGCAATTTAATCATTTAAAATAATCTGGAAAAATGGTCTGCGGTAAGCAGGATGAAGCTTAATAAGAACAAATGCCAAGAACTCCACTTAGGGAGGAACAATCCATTACACATATAAAGAATGGGAAATGGCTGTCTAGAAAGGAGTACTGCAGAAAGGGATCTAGAGATAATAGTGGACCACAAGCTAAATGAGTCAACAGTGTGACACTTGGATTCTAGGATGCATTAACAGGAGTGTTCTGAGCATGACACAAGAAGTGTCCTCCCCTCTACTCTGCGCTGATTAGGTCTCAAATGGGGTGCCGTGTCCAGTTCTGAGCACCGCATTTCAAGAAAGATGCGGAGAAATTGGAGAAGGTCTGGGGAAGAGCAACAAAAATGATGAAAGGTTTAGAAAACATGAGCTTTGAGGAAAGACAGAAAGAATTGGGTTTGTTCAGTTTGGAAAAGAGAAGATTGAAAAGGGAAATTATAGCAGCTTTCAAGTACGTTAATGGGTGTTACTTGGAGGAGAGAACTGCCACGGTGATTAAGCACTGGGGAAATTGCCTAGGGAAGATGTGGAATCTCCATAGATATTTAAGATCAGGTAGGTTATACATCTGTTAGGGATGATCTGGATGGTGCTTGGTTGTCATGAGGGCAGGGGGACTGGATTTGATGAACTCTAGAGGTTTCTTAAATGGTATTCTATGATTCTATAATGATGGGAGATTTACAGAGTTCAGGATTATGGTGGAGAGCTGGGGTGTGGTGAGAGACACCGGGGTTGTGTGTTTTTTGTACTGTTCAGACTATGCTGGGGGATGATTAGGGAAAGCAGAGATTGATAGGAATAGGGTTCTAGCAAAGTTCTGGGATCTGGCTTTGAGACTACTCCTGGACCTCCCTAGATTGCAATCTGCTGAGGAGGAGAGACTGTGAGCAAATGAGAGAATTTCCACCTGAACAGATCAGTCAAGTCTAGAAGTAAGAGGAAAATTTGTGGAACTGTGATTTGGAGTTTTCTTTTGAGTTTATTTTCTGTAAATAAACCTAACCTCCAAGGTGGTATTTTGACCTTAGGAAACGTGTTTGTGTAAGAAACCCTAAAGGAGGAAAGAGGAAGGTTGCCATAGAAAGAGTGATCTCTGATCTTTAAGAGTCCTCAACATAAGTGAGACTAGGCAAAGAAAAAGACAAGTATTAACACAAACCAGTGTGATTCGCTCTTTTTGGTTTCATGTTTTTGATGTCAAAACTGAGTTGGAGTGGCAGGTCCAGAAGTGGAAGTCAGTACAGGCAGTCCCCGAGTTACGCGGATCCGACTTAAGTCGGATCCGCACTTACGAACGGGGCCCTCCCTCTCCCTGGTCTCCAGTAGACCAGGGAGAGGGAGCAAAGCAGAGCAAATCCACGGAGCACGCGGGCAGCCCAGACGCGACTGGGCTGTCCGCTGCCCGCGTGTTCTGCCGCTTTGCTCCCCGTCCCCCTAGTCTGCAGACCAGGGGGACGGGGAGCAAAGCAGAGCAAAGCCACGGCGCGTCTGGGCTGTTTCGCTGCCCCCGTGCTCCGCGGCTTTGCTTCAGACGCCTGTGGTACAGCAGCTGGGGCGCTGCTGGTTGGTCCAGTAGCGCCGAGGAGAGGCGGCGCTACTGGACCAACCCAGCAGCACTCCAGCTGCTCTGCCCCAGGTGTCCCCAAGTCAGCCGCTGCTGAAACTGACCAGTGGCTGACTACAGGAAGCCCCTGCCCCGGGCTTTCTGGAATCAGCCACTGATCAGTTTCAGCAGCGGCTGAATCTGGATGCCAGTTCCGACTTACATACAGATTCAACTTAAGAACAAACCTACAGTCCCTATCTTGTATGTAACCCGGGGACTGCCTGTAGTGGGAAGCAAAGTAAAAAGTTGCATATTGGGAAGAGTTAAGAGATTTACTTTTACTAAATTTGTATTATGTTAAGGTTGTTCTAAAGCTAAAATCAGGTACTGGATGCTTAACAGAATAATTTCAAGTCATAAGTTTTAGACTCCTGAAAATAAATATGTATTCCAGCAGCCCTAGAGTGTTAAACCAATTAACTTGCTTCTTCTTTATCCTTTAGATATACATGTAAAAGAAAAATTTTCATTTTTTCTTACTGTGGAAAACTGATAACTCAATCAAGAATATCTTAACAGTGAACTTGTAAACATTTTCTTGATATTCTAAATGCTTTTGCAGTGCAAATAGAAGGGAGCAAAACTTGTTGAATAGGTGGCTTGATGTACCATAGAAAGGATTTATGAAAATACTTATCATTCTTTACCATCTTCTTTTTAAGGGCCTGACCAGATTCAGGCATTGAAATTCTGTCTCTGTTTAGCTGGGAAATGGCTAATGAACACTACAACCAAGGTAATGACTGACACCAGATCCACAAAAAGCTGAATATATAGAGATGATTTTTTTTTTTGTAATTTGGATTATAAAGTGAGATCATATCAAACCACCAAAGACTTTTTTCATTCAAATTTTTAAAAACCTGCAATATAAAGAATATAAGTTGTTGGGGTTTTTTTTTTTTTTTAAATATAAAGTACACCCATGGAAAGTGACTGGAAAAATGGCATCTAGAACAGAATTACTCAACAGAATTAATAATTTGCTTTCAATTCCAAAACTTACTTCTGATTAGTGATGTTAAATGCCATCTAATTGGTTAACCGGTTGAACATACTGTTATCTGGCTAATCAATTAAAGGAGAGTCCAGGTGGGAGGCCACTCCAGCCCAGCTATGCTGGAGCAGCACCCAAACTGCAGGCAGGAGCTGTTTCAGCCCAGCTGATACAGCCCATGCTGCAGGGGTCGACACAGACAGGGGCTCCAGATGCTGGAGCAGTCCCTTCCTACAAGGTGCCTGGGCCCACTGTGTCCCCTCTCACCTCCCGCAAGATTGGAGCAGCCCCCTGCCTGCGAGCAGGTGGGGAGCTGTTCCAGCCCCAACTAGTTAATCTTAACTGGTAAGCCTTACCTATTGTGGTCAGGCTTACTGGTTAACCAATTAAACATCCACATCCCTATTGCTGACAGATATTTTCTAGCATGCACATTCCTAACTCAGCTCTCAAATTCTACGCTTTCTGGGCTGGCAGTTGGAGGACAAGGTAATTAAGGGGAAACTTGCTGTGGAGTCACTGAGACACAATGAATGTAACATCAGATGTACATTTTTGGATATTCATATCTCTGATTAGAGCCACTCTTAAACTGAAGGTTTATAATGCTTCCTAGGCTTAAAGCTGAACTCAAGTTTTCTTTAGAATTATCCAAACCCTTTCCCATAGGGTCTCTTATCTTCTATTACAGAGAGACCAATTATGTTTGTTAAAATTATTGGCAATGAATAATTTTAAATAAATGGAGATGCCTATCTCCTAGAACTGGAAGGGGATCTTGAAAGGTCATTGAGTCCAGTCCCCCACTTTACAGCAGGACTAAGTACATCCCTGACAGATTTTGCCCTAGGTCCCTAAATGGCCTCCTCAAGGATTGAACTCACAACCCTGGATTTAGCAGGCCAATGCTCAAACCACTGAGTTATCCCTCCCCAATAATGGTGCATCAAGGTCTAAGAACTCCAAAAGCAATAGACTTTGCACAGTAGTTCAACTGTTACATAAGACTGACTCTAATAGTGTTTAGTCAATGTATAATTTTGTAATCTTCTAAGGAAGGAAGTTTACTTAAATTGGTTACAAATGTTACTATTTTTTAAAAAGGAAGAATCACATGATAAAGCTGAAGTACTGCTGAGGAAGTTACGTATGCAGTACCAGAGGTCAGCCACAGAAACTGTACTAATAGCCCACAAATTAAATACTGCAGACCATCTGAAACTTACTGGAATGCCAGCAGATCTTGTTGTTTTACTCTATGAGCACAGCAGTATAAACCAAAGGATTCAAAATCCAACTGGCAGAGACTATCCAGGTTAGTAAACTTTCTCTAGATCTCTGAGGGTAAAAATAGATCTAATTTACAAATCTTGCTGAGGATTTTTAAAATAATTTGCATTTTCTTTATATGTAGATATTCATGCAGCAATAAAAGAAATAGCTGAAATTAACAACTTGGATATGAACAAAATCTCTCATAAACTGCTAGAAAAATGGCTGTATCTTAGTAGATCATCAGATGTAAGTAGAGAATTAATGAGGGAGTGACCTTATATTTTATAGAAAACTATTATTCTCATCGCCTCACAAATAATGGTTATGGATGTTGAGAAGATACATCTTCACAGCTCTATCTAAAATACTTCAGATTTTCAGCCAACTTTGTATTTAGGTCTTTCTAGTTTATTATATATGATTAAAACAATTTGAAATGGCTTTCCTTCTACTCTGTATAGAGATCAAGTCCCTCATTCTGTAGTCTGGCTGTTCTCTTTAGTACAGATTCCAGGAAAGGTTGGAAATGGTAAAGATAACTTTATATGCCCTTGAGCTTAGAGCTGGCTGGGAGGTAATTCAGCTCCTAGTGCAAGTTAGAGCTAGGTATGTATATGGTTAACCAGTGGTGGCTTGCAGCTGCCACATCTGAAGGGGGGCAACCCAGGACCAGCCAGAGCAGTGCCAAGGGGGAGGCTGGCCCAGCCTGCCCACCACTGTTAAACATATTGTTTAATTGGTTAACTAACTAACTAAATGGGTTTTTACATCCCTAGAGCAGTGTTGGGCTTGATTTGTCCAATATTTTCTATTACATGTCCATCCCAAGCAAATGGGTAGACAGGGAAAAGAAATTGTGGAGGCTTCGTTTCATCATTCCTTATTCTCAACACACCAGCCAACAACGTGAGAAGTTTTTAGGACTTAATGAAAGGATATGTTGTGACAGTCAAAAATTTATTTCCAGTGCTGCTTCTGGGGTGGCACAGTTATGCACCCGCCCCTTACATAGGATTTGAGCAGAGGCTCAATCTAGGCCTTGAATTATTTTTCTTCCTTAAAATTTACAAAGTCAAACAATTGCATAACTATTTTCATTCTCTTTTTTTTTATATAGAAAACTCAGATCTTTGAAGATGGAGAGGAAGATGAAGAACTCAGGAAGTATGTTAGTTTTTGATATAGCTAATTTTTGTTAACTTATGTTTTAATGATTGGTGGCCTCCCAGCAGATAAAACACAATACTGCAGCCCCTGATCAGACAAAACTGTTGGCTATATAGGAACACTGGCTTAGGCAAGACATTCACTCTTGGGCCTATAGTGCTGCTGTTTTTTCAAGTCTGATCCTGCTGCCCTGCCAAAATCCAAGTGGATGCTGTAGATTAATTGATGATGGTATGTGCAAAGCTGTATGTTGGATTTGGTTCAACAGATGGCACATTCATATAACTACTTCATTATGAGTTAGACTGGCTTCTTGAAAACCTGCTCAAAACTAACTTGTAAAACTACTAAATAGTAAAGAGTCAGCATGCACGGTTGTTCAGTAAACACCAGGGACATGGAAGAGTACTATGTTGCACATATTGTATTATCCCATCAGTATTTTCTTTGGACATAAGGCTTGAATTTTCAAATGCTTATTCCCAAAGGAGTTCCATTCTTTATGAAACTATATGTGAGATTAAGTATTGTGCATGGAAGTAAGGGTTTCAATGACTGGGCCCATAGTTTAGTTGTCATGTATGTATGCTGTAGGGCTGTGTTATCCTATAATTCATATGAATAGTAAAATATATTTAGACTAAAACTGATATGCTGTATTATAATACAAAGTCTAAGCAACACTGTACTTTTATTAAAAACATTTTCAGAGTTATATATCTACTTCAACAATGGCCAGTGGATTACAGCTCAAGAGTGCTTTTTGCAATTACAACATCTTCCACATCCGTAAGTTTAGAGACTATTTTTAAAAAAACATTTAAAGTGATTTCCCATCTTTATTATACTTTAATAAATCTGTTTTTAAAGTGGTATTAAATATGAGGTTTTATTGCTTAGTTTAGCATTGTGATGTAGTGGGGGGCTGTCCACTTGTTGGTCACTATGCTTGGGCTGTGGGCAACCCCTAATAGCCTGTGTCTGTGAGCACTGCCCAGCAGGGGGTTGCCCCTAAACAAAAGAAGGGGATATGTGTTCGGTGGTTTTGGGAGAAGGGTTTTTTTTTTGGCTGGAGTGATAACCACAGCACTCGGACGGTGGTCAATGACAGAATCAACCCTGCACATCAACATCTTAGAACTTCATGCAGTAGAAAAGCATGCGAACACTTATTGCCATCAATTCAGGGCAAGTCTGTGAGACTATTCATGGACAACACTGCATGCATGTATTACATAAACCGCCAAGGTGGAGCCAGATCTTATCCCTGCTGCAGGTAACACTGTGGCAGTGGGCGCATTCAACATCACATCACCCTATCAGCAATATATCTCCCAGGCAACCAAAACATCACTGCAGATCACTTAAGCCGCATATTTCACCAGTAATATGAATTGGAGATACATCCTCAAGCCCTACATTCCGTTGCCCTCAAGTGGGGCTTTGCAGAAATAGACTTATTTGCAATATCACAGAATGCCAAATGCCCCAAGTTTTGTTACAGGGCAGGGCTTGGCAAAGACTCTGTGAGGGATGTCATGATGATAGGCTGGCCTCAGTCTGCTATATACTTTTCTTTTTTGAGTGGTTGCTCATGTCCATTCGAATTAGGTGTGCGCACCGTGTGCACCGCGTCTTCCAGAGCGTTTTCCCTAGCGCAGTACCCATAGCGCCGGCAGGGCGCCCCCCTGGAGTGGCGCCGCCATGGCGGGGCATAAGTACCCCTGCCGGTGCTCTCCCACCTCAGTTTCTTCTTATCACCCGTGACGGTCGTTGGAGCGTGTGTTTCTCTTAGATCAGTTAATGGTTGCCGTTTCTCTTACTGTTGTAGATAGTTCTAAATAGTTCAATTAGTTAGTTAGTGTCTCGTTGTTTTCCTTCTCCCCCTTCGGGGGTGAGGAATGCCAGGGCCGCAAGGCTTTAAGGCGTGCACTGTCTGCACAAAGTTCATGCCCAAAGGAGACCCTCGCGACAGTTGTCTGAAGTGTCTGGGTGAGGGCCATCTTACAGACGCCTGTAAGATCTGCAAGTCATTTAAGCCGCGCACTAAGAGGGAGAGAGACTCTCGTCTAAGACTTCTCCTCGTGGAGACGGCTTTACAGCCGGCACCAGCTGGGCACTCTGCGGCGCGCAGTGCATCGGCGTCCACGCAAGATGCTCCATCTCGGGACCAGGCCTCAGCGTCGAGGGCCCAGCACCAGTCTCACTCTTCGGCTCCAAAGAGGTCAAGAACATCTCGTGGTATGTCTCCGAGCCGGAAGTCCAAGTCGAGCCTACACCGTGGTGCCGAGTCTCCGGTGCACACGTCCTCATACTCTGCGGTGCAGCGTAAGCGAGCAGGACGTCCATCCAGTCCAGGGCAACTACCCTCGCACCTCCCCTCCACACTGGACACCTTTGAGGCGGCGCATGACCTTATTAGCCTCACTACCTCCCCTACCCCGTCGTTGGTTGAGGCAGAGGGGTCGAGGTCACCTACGTCGGAGGCCGTGTTGGCACTGGCTTTGCCTCTGCACCGGCATGACTGGACGGCACTGGTCACTTATGCAGCGGGACCGTCCTGCCTCCACATCGCTGCTGGCCTCAACGCAGGCTACCAGGCTTCACTCGGCGCTCAACTGGGCTCGACCTCCCTTGGTACTAGGACCCCTTCCAGACCCCGTCTTGGCTGCACCGGTGCCATATCACCCTGGCCTTGCGGTGACGTCTACAGCACCATCATCATCTTCGATACCAGCGCTGAGCAGCTTTCCCAGGGTGCCGTTTTAGTCATCGGCACCGGGCCCTTCAGCATCAGCCTCTTCAGCACCGATGCACATTTCGGCACCGTTACAGACACCGGCATTAACCCAGTGGGCCATGCCGATGCCGCCATTGCCGGTGATGTCAGCTTCTTCGGGGTTCATCTCCTAACCTATACCGACTTCGGTAGCACAGCCATGCTCTGTGTCGGCACCACAACCGGCACCGGGACCGGTCTTCCCGGTGCTGCAGCCAGCTCCACTCACGGCACCAGGACCTGTTCTCCCGGTGCCACACCAGGCACCGCAACAGGCGCTGGCACGGGTCTTCCCGGTGCCGGCACGCCCTCATTGAGCGCACTCGGGCAAATCCAAGTCTATGGCCAGGTTTACTCCCCCATCTGTGGCAGGGCATTCATCATCTGCGCCCCCTGGCCGGAGTCTGACTACTCATCGGATTCTGATGCAGGGTCGTTCAGGTCGGAATCCTCAGGAGCTTCCTCAGTTCATAGGTCCCATTCCTGGCACTGGCTTGATCATTTGCAGGTGCAGCAGACTTGGCCGCCTCAACCACAATGGCCCTTCTGGACGCTGTAGGCTTACCACCAGTGGCAGGGGCCTGTGCCCTCCTCTGTGGTGTCCAGTGCCTCGGGGTACCGAGCACAACCGTTGGCATCGCTGTTACGACCCGCTCCCTCCCCCCAGAAGTCAGTTGCTACAGATGCCGCTGCTGAGCCACAGGCCTCGGTCCCGGAGCTGCTTCCACAAGCGGTACCGCCTGCCTAGCCGGCACCTCAACCGGTTCCTACCCTAGGTCCAGCACCGATCCAGGAGTCATCGTAATCATCGTCTCCTGATGAAGCCTTGGTGGATCCCGCACCAGCGTTGCCTACTATAGATGCTCGAGCGCATCAGGATCTGCTTAGGCATCTGGCCTCTAATCTGGGTTTCCCAGTAGAGCCAGTAGTGGAAAACACGGACCCCATGATTGACATCCTCTCGGACGTTGTGCCCGCCCGCTTGGCTTTGCCACTTAATGAAACCATGGCCAAAATTACCAATGCCCTGTGGCAGACTCCGACGACTCTGACCCCTACCTTAAGGGGAGTCGAGAGGCACTATTACATTCCCCAGTCGGGGCACAAAAACCTGAACTCCCAACGTGTTCTGGTGTCCTTGGTCGTTCAGGCTGCGGCCCAAAAGGAGAGGCTTCCCTAGCCGGAGCCGTCCCCAAAAACTAGAGAGCCCAAGCAACTTGACCTGCCACTGGTGGGGTGCAACTCCGCATAGCTAACCAGCAAGTGATGCTGAGTCGTTATGCTTTTAATACCTGGCAGGCCGTGGATAAGTTTAAGGACAAGGTGCCTGCTGAGGCCCGTCAGGAGTTTGCAGCCATGACCTCTGAGGGCAGAACCATTGCCCACACGGCCCTCCAGGCTTCCCTGGACGCTGTCGACTCTGCAGCCCGGACCACAGCGTCAGGCGTTGTGCTGTGGTGCCTGGCTGCAGGTGTCTGGAATACCTCCGGACGTCCAAACCACGATCCAGGACCTGCCTTTTGACAGGAAAGCCTTGTTTTGGGAGCACACTGACTCCAGGCTCCATACGCTTAAAGACACGAGGTCTACCCTTCGGTCCTTGGGGATTCACACGCCAGCCCCTCAGCGTTGTCAGCTGCCCTACAGACAGCAGGGGAGAATGCAGTCCCAGGTTCCCCGTGGGGATTACTGGAGACGCTGTCCTCGTGCTCCCAGTGGGGGTGCTAGGGTGGCTGTGTGCCCATCCTCCGCAAGAGGTTGTCGACGCCACCTGAGAGGGGACAACCCCCGTGGGGTTGGTGAAGGTCCCTCCCAGCAACCCAAGCACCAGTTTTGACAGGCTGCTGGAGAGTCGCACATCAGCCTCCTACCCTGACCCCCCGTTTGGGGCCAGGTTATCCCGGTTTGTCCATGCCTGGGCAGGAATCACGACCGACGCCTTGGTCCTAAAGATAGTCAGGAGTGGCTATACCATCCCCTTCCTGGGCTCGCACTGTCCCTTTTCTGGGACACCTCTCACGAAGGCTCGCTCCGCTAGGAGGTGCTGGCGCTCCTTGAAAAGGGAGCTGTGGAGAGGTTCCCTTCACTTCTGGAGGGCAAGGGGTTTTATTCCCGATATTTTATTGTCCCAAAACCCCAGGGCGGGGTTCATCCCATCTTAGCTCTCAGGGACCTCAACAAGGCGGTCATGAAATCCAAGTTCAGAATGGTAACCCTGGCTTCTGTCGTACCGGTTTTACAGTTAGGAGGCTGTTATGCAACTCTCGATCTCAAGGATGCTTACTTACATGTGGCAATAAGACCCAGCCACAGGAGGTTTCTCCGTTTTATTGTTTCCTGATGTCACTTCCAATTTACAGTGCTCCCATTTGGCCTTTCAACAGCACCCAGGGTCTTTACAAAATGCATGGCAGTCGTAGCGGCGTTCCTCCGCAAAAAAGGGGTATACGTTTTTCTGTACCTAGATGACTGGCTGATTCGTGGTCGTTCCTACGAGCAAGTGGAGGCCCATGTTTCCCTCTCAAGGGTTCTCTTTGTAAGGCTGGGACTTACGCTAAACGAGGAAAAGTCATCGTTGACTCCCTCTCAGCACCTCGAATTCGTAGGTGCCCTCCTGGATGCCAGGGTGGCGAGAGCACTCCTCCTCAGACCAAGGTTTCTGCCCATAGTGGAGCTGGTCTCCGAGTTAACCCGGTTCCCCATCACGACAGCCCAGGTCTGCTCGAGGCTGCTGGGACACATGGTGGCGTGTACGTATGTGGTACGCCATGGCAAACGCATTCAGCCAGGCCAGGGGTCTCTGGGACACAGTTCTTACAGTGCCTCCGGGGGTGATAGCCTCCTTACAACGGTGGACCCAGGAGGCAGTGGTGTGCAGCGGGGTTCCGTTCACTGTACCTCCCCCCTTGCTTACACTGGTCATAGATGCCTCAGACCTGGGTTGGAGAGCACACTTGGGGTGTCACAGGACCCAGGGTCTCTGGTCTCCAGCAGAGCGGACTCTGCACATAAATGTCCGGGAGCTCAGGACAGTCAGGAGAGCCTGCAAGACCTTCCTGTCGAAGCTCTCTTGCCACTCTGTCCTGGTCCTCCTGGACAACATGGCAACTGTGTTTTACCTCAACAGGCAGGGGGGAGCCTAGTCGCCTCCCCTCTACCACGAGGCTCTGTGCCTCTGGGACCTGTGCGTAGAGCGCAACATAGTTTTGCAGGCAGAGTACCTGCTGGGGTGCAAAAACTTGCTGGCCGATGCTCTGAGCAGGTCCTTCGGAGCCCACGAGTGGTCGCTCAAGGATTCGGCCCTTCATCAGGTCTTCCGCAAGTGGGGTTGTTCCCTAGTAGACCTGTTTGCCTCAGCACACAACACCAAGTGCCAGAGCTACTGCTCCCTGTTGGGGCTGGAGGAACACTCCAGGGGGGATGCCATGACAGTGCTGTGGCCAGCGGGCATCCTCTATGCTTTCCCTCTATTTCCCCTAATTCCTAGGGTTCTGACCGGACTCAAGACCTTCAGGTCCACGGTCATCCTGGTAGCTCCTCGGAGGCCCAGGCAATTCTGGTTCCCTATTCTGGTGGACATGCTCACCAAGGACCCTATAATGCTCCTGCCGGTTCAGGATCTCCTGACCCAACCTTGGGACAGGGGGACCATGGTTCACCCGAATCTCAGCTCTCTCCACCTGATGGCCTGGTTTATCTGTGGCTGACCCAACCAGAAAGGGAATGTTCCCAGGAGGTACAGATGGTGCTCCTAAGTAGTAGGAAACCGTCTACCAAGGCTGCCAAGTGGCGGCGCTTCTCATCTTGGCCATCCAGAAAAGGAGTGCACCCGTCCTGTGCACCTGTCCCGTCAATTATGGACTACCTCTTTAAACTTCAGTCCATGTGGCATCTCTCTCCGCCTTCCATGTTGGTTCGGCAGGAATTTCTCTGTTTTCTGACCCTGTGGTCAAAAGGTTCCTTAAGGGTTTGAATAAGTTGTATCCCTCGGTTAGACCCCCCTCTCCCTGCTTGGGACCTTAACCTCGTTTTGTCTAAACTTGTGTGTCCCCCCTTTGAGCCGCTGGCCACGTGCTCTTTGAAGCACCTCTCTATGAAGGTTGCATTCATTGTGGCCATTACATCGGCTTGCAGGGTCTCCGAGCTGAGGGCATTAATGGTAAACCCGCCCTACCTAGTGTTTACTGACAATAATGTGAGGCTCCGCCCTCACCGTGCTTTTCTCCTCAAGGTGGTGTCACAGTTCCATTTGTCCCAAGAAATCTACTTCCCGGTTTTCTTTCCAAAGCCCCACGCCTCCCCTAAGGAGCAAGTGCTCCATTCTCTGGATGCTAGACGCGTGCTAGCCTTTTATATTGATAGGACTAAACCCTTTTGCAAGTTCACTCAATTGTTTATTGTTGGTCGCTGACAGTATGAAAGGGCTTCCCATATTGACCCAGAGGTTGTCCAATTGGGTCGCAGGGTGTATCAGGGAGTGTTATGCTTTGGCCGGGAAGGTCCTGCCCGGGTTACAGCACATTCCACCAGGGCACAGGTGTCCTCAGTAGCTTTTGGGGCGCAGGTTCCAATCACTGAAATCTGCAACACGGCCACGTGGTCGTCGCTCCATACCTTTACGGCGCACTACGCGCTGGCGCAGCAGGCCAGGGAGGACACAGGGTTGGGCTCTGCAGTCCTCAGCTCTGTGTTGTAAATATGTATGTTGATCTGTACCACATTGCATTTTTCTACAGTTTGTTCTGTGTTCAGTTAGTTGAATAAATATGTTTGGATTGTTCAACTTCCATGGACTTCTCTTTCTCAGTGCTCCGACCCCTCCTCCTTGAAGCGTGGTTAGCTTGGAAGTCACCTAATTCGAATGGACATGAGCAACTCCTCGAAGAAGAAAAGAACTGTTACTTACCTGTTAACTGTTGTTCTTTGAACTGTGTTGCTCATGTCCATTCGATTTCCCCCCCTACCTCCCCTTCGTCGGAGCGTTCGGTAAGAAGGAACTGAGGTGGGGGAGTGCCGGCAGGGATACTTATGCCCTGCCATGGCGGCACCACTCCAGGGGGCGCCCAGCTGGCGCTACGGGTACCGCTAGGGAAACCTCTCTGGAAGACACGGTTCCCACACCCAGTTCAAATGGACATAAGCAACACATCTTGAAGAACAACAGTTCTTCTTCGAGTGATTGCTCATGTCCATTCGAAGTAGGTGCGCACCGCGTGCACCCGTAGCGTCCACCAGAATAAGTACCCCTGCCGGCGCTGCCCCACCTCAGTTCCTTCTTACCGCTGTGACGGTTGTTGGAGCGTCTCTATCTCTCTTAGTCTCTTAGAGTATGTCTACACTACAAAGTTAATTCGAACTAACGGACGTTAGTTCGAATTAACTTTGATAGGCGCTACACTAGCGCTCCGCTAGTTCAAACTTAATTCGAACTAGCGGAGCGCTTAGTTCGAACTAGGTAAACATCATTCTACGAGGACTAAGCCTAGTTTGAACTTACTAGTTCGAATTAAGGGCTGTGTAGCCCCTTAATTCGAACTAGTGGGAGGCTAGCCCTCCCCAGCTTTCCCTGGTGGCCACTCTGGCCAACACCAGGGAAACTCTATTGCCCCCCTCCCGGCCCCGGACCCCTTAAAGGGGCACGGGCTGACTACGATGCCCGTGCCAGGTGTAAGCCTGCCAGCACCCAGCTAGCAGACCCTGCACCTGGCACGGCTCGAGCCAGCCACCCGATGCCCCCCAGCCCTCCCCCTCTTCCCGGGACCAGGCTGGCGGCTCCCGGGAGCTTGCCTGGGACCGCAAGAGGCGGGCACCCGCCTGGTCTAGTGCGGACATCGTGGACCTCGTCCATGACCTCCACACTAGGCACAGGAAAGTGGCCGTCTAGGGCAGGAGAGCTGCCAGCCTGGCCACCCGGGAGCAGATGTGCATGAAAATCAAGGTGGTCCACTGAGACCCCTGACCCTGAGCTTACAAGGGCCGTACTGGGTCAGACCAAAGGTCCATCTAGCCCAGTAGCCTGTCTGCCGACAGCGGCCAACCCTAGGGACCCTGGAGGGGATGGACCAAAGACAGTGACCAAGCCATTTATCTCGTGCCATCCATCTCCAGCCTTCCACAAACTTTGGGCAGGGACACCACTCCTACCCCCTGGCTAATACCACTCCATGGGCACAACCTCCATGACTTTATCTCACTTCTCTTTAAACTCTGGTCTAGTTGTAGCTTTCACAGCCTCCTGCAGCAAGGAGTTCCACATGTTGACTATTTGCTTTGTGAAGAACAACTTTCTGTTACTAGTTTGAAGCCTGCTACCCATTCCTTTCCTTTGGTGTCCTCTAGTCCTTCTATCATGGGAACTAATGAAGAACTTTTCTTTATGCACCCTCTCCACCCCACTGATGCTTATATAGACCTCTATCTTATCCCCCCTCAGTCTCCTCTTTTCTAAGCTGAGAAGTCCCAGTCTCTTTAGCCTCTCTTCATATGGGACCTGTTCCAAACCTCTGATCATTTTAGTTGCCCTCCCCTCTCCTACCCTCTTTCTTCCCCTCTCCCACCTCCTTTTCCCAGTCTCCCCGAGTTTTGTTCAATAAAGAGAGATTCTATTTTTGACCACACGTTTTCTTTATTTTGTACATCAGGAAGGGGGGCTAGGGAAGGATAAGTGGAAGGAGGTGAGGGAGGAATGGGGTACGAGCCCCCGATGGGGAGGACTGGGCTGGCTCTGCGGGCTTCTGGGGGTGGACGCTCTCCTGCAGCCCCCCAATTGCCCCCTCTCCCCAGATGGCAGCCTGTGGCAAGTGCAGCCGGTCTGATGGCCAAGTGCTGTGATGTGCTGATTGTGGGCACTCAGGGCACTCCAAGCCAGGACTGCTTTGCAAGCAGGGCATCCCTGAGAACTGTCTGTCCGGGGTGGGGGTTGGGTCCCTTTAAGCACAGCCCTCGGCTAGTCTGAGGCAGCAGCTCCACGCTCTAAGTCCTCATCTGATGCCCTGCCAGCCCTGCTTCCGGCCATCCTTAACCCCGGTTCAGGGTCCACTTAATGTGGACATGCTAGTTCTAATTAGCAAAACGCTAATTCAAACTAGTTTTTTAGTCTGGATGCGTTCAAATTAGCTTAGTTCAAATTAGCGCTGTAGTGTAGACATACCCTTAGTTAGTTAATGGTTCCCATTCTTACATTTGTCTGTAAATAGTTCTTGTAGTTAGATAGTTAGGTTCTTTGTTTTGTTCCTTCCCCCTTGGGGGTAAGGAATACCAGGGCCGCAAGGCTTCAAGACGTGCGCTGAGTGTGGGAAGTTTATTCCCGGGGCGACCCACACAACAATTGCCTTAAGTGTTTGGGTGAGGCTCATCTGGCAATTGCCTGTAAGATCTGTAAGGCCTTTAAGCCCCGTACGAGAAAAGAAAGGGTTTCCCGCCTGAAGCTTCTCCTCATGGAGACAGCGCTTCAACTGGTGCCACCAGATCAACCTGCGGTGCGCAGCGCACCGGCTTCCACGCGGGATGCTCTACACTGGCACCGTGCATCGGCGTCGAGGTCTCGGCACCGGTCTCACTCTCCTGCGTCCAAGAGGGTAAAGAAGTCCCGCGGAAGGTCCCTTTCAAAGAAGTCAACTTCAGTCGGGCACTGCGGCACGGGCTCACCGGTGCACATATCTCCTCGGTGCACCGTCAGCGCTGAGGAGGCCTTGATAGTCCTGGTCGCCTGCCTTCACACCGCCCGTCCACGCCGGACACGTTTGAAGCGGCGCAGGACCTTATTAGCCTCACGACCTTCCCTCCATCGTTGGTTGGCTTGGAAGGGTCAAGGTCACCCTCGTCGGAGGCTCAGCTGGCCAAGACTTCACCCCCGTATGGCCCAGGTCGGCATGCTAAGGTGGCTTATGCGTTGGGACCACCCCATGTGAGGTCAGTATCGATCGCTACTACGGCACCCTTCTCGACGCCGAGTCGTCAGTATCCAGTAGCTTCGAGCCATGCTTGAACTTCACTGCAGTTGAGCTCCTTCCCAGCCCCCTGCCTGGTGGTACCGGTGCCGTATCTCCGTAGCCATGTGGCATCCACTCAGACACCTCTCTCCTCCATGGCAGACACCCAAGAGCCGACGTCCGTCTCCGTGTCTTCATCTGCACCGGCATCGACGCAGTGGTCTCTTCCGGGGCCTGGGTACCCTGGTGCCTCAACCAGTGGTCACAACTCAACCAGCACCGGGCCTGAGCACCCCGGTGCCGCAGCCAATGGCGGCAACTCAACCGGCACCAAGTCTGAGCACCTTGGTGCCACAACTGCTGGCGTCTCAACCGGGCCTGGGCACCAGGTGCTGGCGACAACTCAACTGGCACCGGGCCAGTTGGCGACTCAACCGGTTCCGGGCCTAGGCACCCCGGTGCTGCAACTGCTGGCTACCCAACTGGCTCCGGGCCTGGGCACCCTGGTGCCGCAACTGCTGCTGGCGACACAACCGGCACCGGGCCTGAGCACCCTGGTGCCGCAACTGCTGGCGACACAACCGGCACTGGGTCTGAGCACCTCTGTGCTGCAACTGACTGTTTCGCATCCGGTACCGCAACTGGGTGCCACAGAATTCTCGGCACCAGGTCTGGGTCTCCCGGTACTGCAGATCGCACGGCCCCGCCGTACTCATGCGGGCAAGCCTGAATCCATGGCCAAGTTTGCCCCGCATTCCTCCTTGGCTCCACCCTGGCCGGAGTCCGATTACTCGTCGGACTCAGATGGCGTCTCCATCCGATTGGGGTCCTCGGGAACATCAGCCCACAGATCCAGGTCCAGACACCGGAGGGACCACACTCAGCAAACGTGACCTCCGCACCCGCAGTTGCCTTTTTGGACCCCCTGGGCCTACCATCAGTGGCAAGGTCAGCTGCCCCCCTCTCTGAGGTCGGAGACCTCAGGGCACCGTTCCCAACTGTTGGCGTGCCTGTCCCGGACCCCTCCCTCCCCAATTCAGGTGCTGCAACCCGATCAAGCGGGACCGCAGTCACCGGCACCGGAGGCGGACCCATTGGGGGCACAAGTTGCTCAATCAGCACCGCAGTTGGTGACAACCACTCCTGTGCCAGTTCAGGAATCGTCGTCGTTGTCTCTGGACGAGGCACTAGCAGACCCGGCACCAAGTCTGCCTTCAATGGATGCCCACACGCACCAGGATCTACTCCGGCGCATAGCTTCCAACCTGGCCGTTCCGGTGGAACCTGTCATTGAGGACACGGATCCAATGGTGGACATCCTCATGGAGGACGCACCTACGTGGTTGGCCTTCCCGATCAACAAAATGGTGTAAAAAATTACTAATGCCCTGTGGCAAAAGCCAGCAACCTTGACCCCTACCTTAAAAGGAGTCGAGAGGTGTTATTACGTCCCGCACTCGGGGCATGAATACCTGTATTCACAACCCATCCCGGGGTCCTTAGTCGTGCAGGCCGCGGCCCAAAAGGAAAGACTCAGCCCGGTCCTTCTCCAAAGACAAGAGAGCCTAAGTGGCTGGATCTGTTGGGCCATAAGGTTTACGCCACAGAGGCACTACAACTCCGCATCGCTAACCAGCAGGCAATGCTAAGTAGGTATGCTTTTAATACCTGGCAGGCCGTCGAAAAGTTCAGAGACAAACTCCTGGCGGAGGACCGTCAGGAGTTCGCGGCCATTGCCTCGGAGGGTAAAGTCATTGTGCGAACCGCTCTCCAGGCGTCACTGGACACTGTTGATTCGGCAGCCTGCACTATGGCGACTGGTGTCGTTATGCATCGCGGGGCATGGCTCCACGTCGCGGGAATTCCCCCGGATGTGCAACATACGATCCAGGACTTGCCCTTTGAAGGCAAAACTCTGTTCTCAGAGCACACCGACTCTAGGCTCCATACCCTAAAGGATACAAGGTCCACCTTGAAGTCCTTGGGCATCCACACGCCGGCCCCGCAGTGTTGGCAGCTGCCCTATAGGCAGCAGGGTAGAGCGCAGCCCCAGGTCCCCCATGGGGATTACTGGAGGCGCCGCTCCCAGGCTTCCGGTTGAGGTTCCGAGGTGGCTGCACACCCCTAGGGGGCAAGGGGTTGACATCGTTGCCCCATGACCGATACTCAGTGGGGAGGTCCCCATGGTCCTTCCCATCAGGGCAAGCCCCAATTTTGACGCCCTTTTCGAGAGTCCCGTACCAGTCATCCATCCTGGCCCCCCGTTTGGGGCCAGGCTATCCCTTTTTGCCCATGCATGGGCTCTAATAACATCGGATGCCTGGGTTCTGAACATAGTAAATGGAGGCTATTCTATCCCATTCCTGGGCCCACCGCCCTCAAAAACCCCTTCTCCGTCCTTAGTAAGGGACACCCCTCACAAACACATCCTGTGACCGGAGGTGTCTGCTCTCCTCGAAAAAGGGGCAATAGAGGAGGTTCCTCTGCATCTGCGAGGAAGGGGTTTTTACTCCCGTTATTTTGTTGTCCCCAAACCGAAGGGAGGAGTCCGTCCCATCTTGGACCTCCGAAATCTAAACAAGGCGGTCATAAAACACAGGTTCAGAATGGTGACCTTGGCCTCGGTCATTCCAGTGCTACAGTTAGGAGCCTGGCACGCAACTCTCGACCTCAAGGACACGTACTTCCATGTGGTGATCAGGCCCAGCCACAGGAGGTTCCTCAGGTTTATGGTGGGCCAGTACCATTTTCAGTTTACAGTGCTCCCCTTTGGTTTATGTACGGCACCAAGAGTGTTCACAAAATGTATGGCGGTGGTTGCCGCTTTTCTCTGCAAACAGGGGGTGCACATGTTCCCGTACCTCGACAATTGGCTGATCCGAGGTCGCTCGTACGAGCAGGTAGAAGCTCATGTGGCACACTCAAGCGCTCTCTTCCTAAGGTTAGGGCTCATGATAAACATCCAAAAGTCATCCCTGGCCCCCTCCCAGCAGATAGAATTCGTGGGAGCCCTCCTCGACGCAAGGGTGGCAAGAGCGTTCCTGCCCAAGAGCAGGTTCCTCTCCATAGTGGAGCTGATCTCAGGGTTAATTCAGTCCCCTATTACGACCCCTCGGGTCTGCTCCAGGCTCCTGGGCCATATGGCATTATGCACGTACATGGTGTGCCATGCCAGAATGAGAATGAGATCCCTGCAGGCGTGGTTGGCAAAGGCCTTCAGCCAATCCAGGGGTCTTTGGGACTCAATAATTACAGTGCCCCTAGAAACCCTAACTCCTTCCTATGATGGACCCAGAAAACTGTGGTATGCAGTGGGGTTCCTTTCAGTGCCCCTCCTCCCTCCTTTACGCTGGTCACTGATGTGTCCGACCTGGGCTGGGGGGCACACCTGGGGCACCACAGGACTCAAGGCCTCTGGTCCCCCTCCGAATGAACCCTGCACTTAAATGTCTGGGAATTGCGGGTGGTGAGGAGAGCCTGCGAAGCCTTCCTGCCAAGGCTCTCTCACCGTTCGATCCTGGTTCATATGGACAACACAGCAGCGGTATTTTATCTCAACAAGCAGGGTGGGGCACGCTCGCCTCCCCTCTGCAAAGAGGCCCTGCGACTCTGGCACCTGTGTGTCACGCATGATATCACACCGCAGGTGGAATACCTCCCGGGGTGCAAAAACCTGCTAGCAGACCTGCTGAGCAGATCGTTTGGAGCCCACGAGTGGTCGCTCAAGGACTCTGTTCTCCGTCAGGTTTTCCGCAGGTGGGGTTATCCCCGCCTAGATCTGTTTGCCTCGGCACACAATGCCAAGTGCCGGAACTACTGTTCCCTGCTGGGGCTGGGGAAATATTCCCTGGGGGGATGCCCTGATGACCGTGTGGCCAGAGGGCGTTCTCTATGCTTTTCCCCCGTTCCCCCTAATTTCCAGGGTGTTGATCAGAGTGAGGACATTTCGGTCCTCAATCATTCCCATAGCCCCCAGGTGGCCCAGGCAGTTCTGGTTTCCCATCCTAGTGGACATGCTTGCCCAAGATCCAATAGCACTCCCTCCAGTCCGGGACCTGCTAACTCAACCTTGGGACGAGGGGATCATGGTTCACCTGGATCTCCGGTCTCTCCACCTAACGGCCTGGTTTATCCGTGGTTGAACCAACCTGAAAGGGAATGTTCCCAGGAGGTTCAGATGGTGCTCCTCAGTAGCAGGAAACCCTATACTAGACGGTCGTATGCTGCCAAGTGGCAGCACTTCTCGTCTTGAGTGTCCCGGAGAGGAGTACCAGCCTGGCCCAGACAACCATGGTTTCCTTACCTTTTCTAGTTGATGGCAGCATCATTCCTTCCTCTGCCACAATGGCCAAACATACTGTCTTAGGATCGGGGCCAAGTTCTTTATCCACACAGTCACAAGCTTTTCATCTCTGTACCTGGCTTCTACAGGGCTGAGTAACCCACAGCACACATGGGCAGATGAAATGCATGATATAATTATGAACTGTTGCAACCAGAGGACATGAAAAACATATACCCAGTAATGGAGATGTTTCTCTAAGTGGAAAGATCAAAAATCCCTACACCCACAATCAGCATATCTAATGTAACATTAAACTACCTCCTCTTTTGAAAGAAGCAGAACCTTTCCAATACATCCATAAAGGTACATTTAACAGCAATATCAAGTGAGCACAAGATTGTGGATGGGCACACCATATTCTCTCATCCTATAATCAAAAAGTTCCTGAAAGGACTAAATAACATATTTACCCTCATAAGGTCATCAGTGTTGCCTTGGGACTCAACCTTGTTCTTAACTTATTGACCCACCCACCAATTGAGTCCATGGCAACATGTTCCCTCACTTACCTGTCCATAAAGATGGCCTTCCTCCTAGCAATCACAACAGCAAGTAGAGTGGGTGAGTTAGCCACACTCATTGTGCATCCACCATTAACCATCTTCTACAAAGATAAATTAGTTTTAAAACCACACCCCAAGTTTCTCCTAAAAGTAATCTCCCAATTTCACCTTAATGAACCTATATACTTAACAGTTTTTCATCAAAAGCCACATTTGGATGCCAGTGTAGTGCGGCTCCACTTCCTCGATGTCTAGTGCACTTGCCTTTTACTAAGTTAGAACTGGACCTTTGAGACAACCTCTGAGATTTTTTATTTCTATAGCAGACCATTCCAAGGGTAAAGTCATATCAGAAAAGGATATTTCAAAATGGATAATAAATTGTATTAAGAATCCTACTACATTAATAAGGTGCCTTTGCTGACTCAAATCGGGGTACCCTCCACCAGAGCCATGTCTACAGCAGTGTATCTTAAACTATGTTCTGTGACGAGGCAGTCGGAGGTTTGCTGTGGATAACAGAATTCAAAATGGCCACCCTTAAAGGGGCAGGCAACTTTTTTTCTCAACAAAAAAAAATCTATGGTGTTCCTCATTTAAAAAAAAAAAAAAGATTGTTTGGTGTTCCTCAGTCTTAAAAAGTTTAAGAAACACTGTTCTACAGCCTATCTCCATAATGAGCCCATTGCAGATATTTATAGGGCAGTGACATGGGCCTCCACCCATACATTCATGAAGCATTATGCTATAGACACTTACACTTTGTGGTCCACTGCTTTCAGGCAGGCGGTGCTAGCTGCAGTCACCATCCTCATCCAAAGTCTCCCCTTCTCAGGGGAGACTGAGGGCACTGCTCAGGGGGAACGCCTCAAAGAAGAAAGGAAAGGTTACTCACATTGTGCTGTAACTGGTGTTCTTCGAGAAGGGTGTCCCTGTGGGAGCTCCATGACCCACTCTTCTCCCCTCTGCTTTGGAGTTGCAACATCTCTCCACGGTAGAGAAGGAACGGATGGGCGGTTGACAGTGTGCGTGTGTTAGCATGTTCGCTATGGTGCAAGCGGTGCTGTGTGTGCACACTGCCGGGTACTGCTGCTGAAAAGTTCCAGTTCCAAGCATTGGGGCATCAAGACACCGAGACACACATCTTGAAGAATACCAGTTACTGCACAAGGTGAGTAATTGTTTCTTTCCCTCTCCACATCATAAGAATCAGCAGTCCTTGCAAATTTAAAAAAACAATAACAAAAGAAACCCTCAGTATGTTAGGCCATAACTATTTAATCTCTTCAGGCTTTTAGAATGTTACTGGAAAATCAAATGGGCCCTGCAATATGCCTTGGATGTCAACCAATATTTTAACTGAACAACAAATTCTTTTAGGTAGAGACCTGCACAGATACAAAATTTGATCTTAATTCATACCCATGTGGGTTGTGCCCACAAAAACTCATTATACCATCTATATGTTTTGTTAGTCTTTAAGGTGCTGCTAGGCTATTTGTTGTTTGTTTTTCCAGTTATAGACTAACTCAGCTACCCCTCTGAAGCTTTAGAGTCTATGAATGTTAGGATGTACATACATTTTAAAAATCCAGCTTTGTTATTATTCAAAAAAGAGGTGTTCTTTACCTTTTCTTTCTCTCTTTATCTTTCAGCCTATTGGTGTGAACCAGTTGACATTTGCCCAGAGAAGCGGAGCTCTTAAGTGTCTAATCTATATGGCAGATTCATATATGGTTGAATCACTCTTTAAGAAATCTGTTGAGCAAGTAAAGTAAGCTGATTTTTTTCTGCATTGGAAATTATTCCAGTGAAATCCAATTATGCCTCCATAAACTTCTTAGGACAGAAGTGGTTTTTTTTTTTTTTTTTAATTTTCAGGAAAATACTTTTGCTGATTTATTTTTTACTAATTTGTTTTCCTTTCTCCACTGTTTTTAAAACTTATTTCAAGAAACACATACCTGGAGTCATCTTGCATGTATTATACAATATTGCATCACAGTGCCCATTTTTCACTCTTCAACTGACTGAGAAATTTCTATGATGTCTGTGGGCACAAAGTTGATTTTAACTACCCTGTTTATATAGACTAGGGCAGTGTTTCCCAATTTTATTTGGCCACGGAACCCTTTTGAACTTGAAAGAATTTTGCAGAACTGCTGACTGTGTGCGCAGAGCTGAATAGTGACATCATCATCCCCACTCTCTGGCTAAGCTGGAATTACATAGGGACACTTATCGTGGCAAACACAAATGAAAATTGTTTTCAATAAAATTCATAAATGAGTGAAAATTCCATTCCATTACAATAATTTAGTTTGTAATGGAATTTTCTCGCTGAACCCCTATTTTCACTTCGCGGAACCCCTGGGTTCTGTGGAACACAATTTGAGAAACACTGGACTAGAGTTATTTTTGTAATATTTGAAGTGTTTCTCTCACTGTCTGTGGGCCTTGCATTCAAAGTCTCATTAGAGATTGTGTCTTGGATATACAACTTCTCCTTAGTTAGTAGAAACCAAAGTTGGGTATTTTGGGAGCAGATTCACCTCTGCAGAAAAATTGAATGATTATAATTTTTTTAAGGTATTATCTGCTGTAGTGCCATGCTTTCCAACTCCTTTTGAGAATTTGGATTATAGATAACTCTTATTAATCTGGGGCAAGGGCCTTTATCCATATCAAATGTCTAGAATGCATAATACAGTGTACCTCTATATATCTGTAATTCTGATCATCTGTGTGAGTGAGATTCTAGTATAAGAGTTGTAATAATTTTTTAGTTCCTAGAAAAATGTTGTGTCCAATAAACTTGCTTTCTTAAGACCATAGTTGATATTGGTACTGTTTTTTCTTTTTTAGCCAATAGTGCATTAAATTATTTTTATCCTAAGTTTGAATCTAATCTTTCAGAACTACATGGATTATATCTGTCACTGTAAGTATCACAACTTCTGTTTTTGCAGGTATTTTCTGAAATGCCTCATTTTCCTGGCAGAGTTTGAAACACTGAACATTCCATATACCTATGAATCCTTTCATGAGAGTCCTAAAGAAGGAATAATTAGAGGACTATGGAAAAACCATAGCCATGAACCCAAGGTATGATTAATAAGAGACAGTACATTGATGGTATAGATGTGTGAACAATTGTACGTTTTTGGGTGCACACATGCATTCATACTGTATGATTTGTGCACTTTTAGGCTTTAATTGCCTGCTGATATTTTTAAACAGCCTGCAAAAATGTGCATAATTTAATGTAAAAACCTATTCTACTTTATACAAATAGCAGAGTATGATAGCTATATACCTTTTAATCAACTGACTATTAAATCACTATGTTAACTGGCAATGGAGCCTTAACTACACCTTGTTTATATCTTCATTTTTAATGTTTTGTTTTTACATCCAATGATTTGTTACATTAAAATGTCCAGTACACCATTTATAATTTTAAAGAGTTGAGTTAAATAACTGAAGATTAATCAGAGGCAGGTTTCTGGGAGAAAATTAGTACATATGCAGAAAGGACACTCTCCTACTGAGGAAAGGTTCAATGACAATACTTCTGTTTTAATATTTGTAAGATGGACATGGCCAGATCTTCAGCAGAGAGGCATAGAATACAGTTCAAAATATGGAAATAAGAGAGCAGATGAGCCTAATACAGGTCAAACCTCCCTTGTCCGGCACCCTCGGGACCTGAGTGCTGGACAAGGGGAGGTAAAGGCTCCCTACCTGGCTGTGTTCTGCTCCCATCTGGGGCTGCGTTCCCTGCTACCTGCTGCTGCCTCTAGCCTCCCCTCCTGCCCGGTGCTAGCCTGACTGGGGCTGCATTTCATGACCCCTTCCCACCTTGCTAGCCCTGATTGAGGCTATGTCCCGAGCTGTTGGCCCTGCTGCCTCCAACCCCAGCTGGGGCTGCACTTCTTGCCATCAGCCCTGGCTAAGGCTGTGCTCCCCAGCGCGCCAACCCTACTGCGGATGTGCTTCTCACTGCCAGCCCAGTCTGTGCTTCTACCTGGCCAGCTGGGGCTCTCTGGTCCAGAAACATCCATGGTCCTACCAGACTAGATTTTAGAGGTTCAACCTGTAGAAGAAGCACCAACACATCAAATAAAAATGTGGGGATTTTTAAACGCTAACATCCTCCTTGTGTGTCTAAATCAGCGTTGGGGTTATGTCTCAATCATGGAGACATGAAAGTCTGTATAAGCAAAGTCTGTATAAGACCACAAAACTCTCTAAAATAACTCTGTCTAGAAATCAACAGAGGAATCAAAGATAATATAATTTAAATAATTCAGTTTGTCTTGTCTTGCTTTAGGTTGTTAGACTGGTGACAGAACTTAGTTTAGAATATAAGGTGTATGATCCTCAACTCTGGAGTGACTTACTGCATAAACTACTTGATTTCAACATGGTAAGAAACTTTTAGGTAATATTTTAAACATGATGTTCATAGAAACATGAAGGAGATGCTACATTGGACAACTGTGTATGCAAACAAATGCAAAACAAATACTAGGCCCATCACCCTCTAATTGCTGAAATTAAAATGACTTATAGGTATTGAACAATGGAGTACATCAAAGTGTACTAACAAACTATTTTAGTGCACAGTGCCTAGGGAAACAGATAGCTAGCATCTAGCATGCTGTAGATGTACATCTCAGAATGCCATTCAGTCGGTCTGTATAAGTCTACTGTGGTTTATTGCTGTCTTATCTGTGAATGATTATTTTTGTGTTGTTGGCAGTGAGAATTTATACATTTTTGAGGGGTCCGTATTTTGTTTTTTAATTTATTGCATGGAAAAAATGTAGAGCTTGAATTACTTTGCATATTAACTTTGGAAAATGACTCCTTTCAAAGTTAGTTGTAGGAGTTCAAATCATACATGGTAATCACAAATGAGGAAAACAATTTCAGCATAATGTATTTTGTTTCACCACCAGATATAGACATAACAGATAAAATGTTACATTCATCTTACTGAGATGCAGGATACATTGATAACATTATTTTCTTTGTAATATTAACTAGGGATGTAAACTATTGGTTAATTGACTAATCGTGTAGTCAATGGAATTTCCATCGACTGCTCGATTAGTCGATAAGGGGAGGAGCTCTCCCACTGCAGCTCTACACTATAAATGTGGTAAGAACCCAAAGGGCTCTTATTACTACATTTAAATTGCAGAGCCGTAGTGGGGTTAGCTCCTGGGGCAACATGAGCTGGGACTGAACAGTCCTAGCTTGTACCACCCCTGGGACCCTGTGGCTCTAGCTCCCCACCACCACAGAGACATTGCTGGGGGAGCAAGCTTTTCAGCCAGTTCCCCTAGCTCCAGCTCCTACTCCCCCCCCCCCCCCCCCTTGCTGTCTGATACAGAAGCAGCAAGAGGTGGGGAAAGTGAGTAGTGAAGTAGTCACTCGACCAGTCGCCTACATCCCTAATATAAACTATTAAAGTTTGCTTGGATTGTCCAATTTAGGAACTGCAAATTCACAATTTAATGCCAACAGCATAAATATAATTTAATCTTGCAGGTTCTTGTATTTTGTAAATTTATACTAAGACATTTTTAATTAAATAATTATCTTTCAGATTCATTACCTAAGAAAAGTTCTCATAGCAATTACTGGAGTACCTTCATTATGGCAGGTATGTTACATCTTAGGAATATGTGCTTGCCCTCTGTTCCTCATCTAAAATGGTATGATACTTACATTTTTGTAAAAAAAAAAAAAAATTATCATCTGTTGATGGAAAGTGCTAGACATAAATACTCAAATATTCTGTAATAAGTGATACTGAGTTTTATTGCCATTAAATGTAATTGTTAGTTTCTACAGTAGTTTAAAATTTTGTCATTGTTTCCTTATTTTGAGGGAGTTGTAATTTGCTAGTAACTTTATTTTGTTTAGCTCAATCCTGCAAGGTCAGGAGGATGGTAAAGACTAACTTGGAAGTCTAATACTTAGAGATTTAAATAGCATCTAATGCCATTGCCTCTGGGAGCCATGCAGTCTAAAAACAAAAGGCAGACTTCCAAGAACCCAATGTTCTTCTTCGAGTAGTATCCCCGTGGGTGCTCCAGTGTAGGTGAAGGGTTGCCCTGAGCCGCAGATCGGAGCTTTGTATAGCAGTTTCCCCTGTTGAGCAATGCATGCCCAGGAGGCGTCTCGAGCCCTTCCCGCCTCCTCAGGAGGCGACTCAACCCCCTCCCTTTCAGTTCCTCTTTAACCGCCCTCGTCAGCGGACAGAGCAGTCAGGAGCTCCCTGTCAGATTATCTGACTACTTTCCTCTTAGTTATTTAGGCATAGTTAGCTTCCCCTGTTATCCTAGTTACTCTTTCCTTGTTTCTTTATTTAAAAAAAAAAAAAACTAGAAATAGGAAAAACAGATTTAATTAAATCCCCCCCTCAGGGCTTGAACTTACCTCAGACCGGGACTCCAGTGAACCGGCTTTCTCCCGCCTGTCAAACAAGAAACACAAAGACTTGACAAAAAAAAAAAAAAAAGAAGAAGAAGAAGAAGAAGAAGAAGAAGAAAAACCACATAAACTATAACAATATAATAATTTCAAGAGCGAGAGAGCCTACAATGTCCGGCTCCTCAGGGTTTAAAAAGTGCGGTCAATGCCGGGATCCAATGCCGGCTTCAGATGGCCACTCGGACTGCATACGGTGTTTGGGGGAGACTCACTCTCCCCACAACTGTACCCACTGCAATTCCCTGATGGCGAGAGCCAGAAAAGACCGTGAGCTCCGCCTCAGGATGATTTTATTTGAAAAAGCTCTACAGCCTGTGGGAGAACAATCTGCACCGCAGGAAGAGCCTCCGCCACCTTCCAAAAATGCCCCGAAACCCAGAGCCTCTCCATCCCGCTCTCTTCCAGCCTCTTCCTCTCCCAAACATAGAGGAGAGGCACACCAGGCTGGGAAGTCCCCTACCACTAAGGCTTCGGGGCAATCCTCCCACTCTGCGCCGGTATCAGGGCACCCAACAGCTGAGCGGCCCCGGGAGCACTCTAAGCAGCTGGCACGGCATGAAAAGCCGGCGCCACTTCAAACTGCGGTGCCGCTTCAGAGCACTGTCTTTACACAGTTTTCACAAAGGATAGGGTCATACTGAGACCCCACCCCACGTTTTTGCCAAAGATCTATACAGAATTCCATCTCAACGAACCGATCGTATTACCTACCTTTTTCCCAAAACCGCATTCTTCGCAGACAGACGCCAGCCTGCACACTCTGGACATCCGGAGGGCTCTGGCCTTCTTCCTAGAAAGAACAAAACCATTTCATAAATCTGAAAGACTTTTTATCTCCATTGCTGAACGATCCAAAGGGACACCAATATCATCGCAACGAATCTCAAAGTGGATATCGACATGTATAATCAAATGCCACTCTCTGGGCAATAGACTGCTACAACGCCCACCACGAGCACATTCTACTCGAGCCACGGCTGCTTCTACAGCCTTTCTGGGCAATGTCCCCTTAAGAAGAGACATTTACCGAGCAGCAACATGGTCTTCAGACCATATTTTTGCTAAACACTACGATATCCTTCCACAACTCAAGAGTGATTCAGCAGTTGCCACAGCAGTACTCTCTACCACTGCTAAACAATGACTCCGGCTCCCTCCAGCCTTACATTGAATACTGCTTTGTAGTCACCTACAGTGGAGCACCCACGGGGACACTACTCGAAGAAGAAAAGGGAGTTACCTCATGCAGTAACGAGTGTTCTTCGAGATGTGTGTCCCCGTGGGTGCTCCACGACCCTCCCTACCTCCCCTCTGCTCGGAGTCAAAATTCTCGGGCGGAGACGAGGAACTGAAAGGGAGGGGGTTGAGTCACGCTCCTCAGGAGGCGGGAAGGGCTCAAGACGCCTCTTGGGCATGCATGGCTCAACAGGGGAAACTGCTATACAAAGCTCCGATCTGCGGCTCAGGGCAACCCTTCACCTACAGTGGAGCACCCACGGGGACACACATCTCGAAGAACACTCGTTACTGCACGAGGTGAGTAACTCCCTTTTCAAAATCCTACAGCTTAAATTCTGTAATGTAGAATATAATACTTGATGTTACTTTAGTCCAAAGTTCAGTTTAAAAATAAGTAACATTTTTAAAAATTCCATATTGTAAAGATTTGTGAATTTTATGGGTGTTATTTTAAGAATATATTTACTTTCAATAGATTCCTTGCCTTAATCGAGCTTGGAGAAGTGTAATTCTGGCACCATTTCTAGTAGGTAAGTTTATCCTTAGCTCTCTGTCACAGTTGTGTAATATTCTGGTGGTACTCTATTTTAGTTTCTCAATATCTCCTTTTTTATTTTTTTATCAGCTTCTTGTCCACCAAGTCATAAGCAGCTAGAGGCATGCTGTGAATGTTTTGTACTTCTATTGAAGTAAGTAAATGTTGCATTCTGCATTTCAGTGGAATTTCCACTGGAGGTGGAAAATACTGTGTGAGATTCTCAACCCTCCAATTCTTTGCACCTGGAAAAATGCTAAATCAGAGCAAAGAAACTACAAAAACACTGGATATGACAGGAGAAATCCCTGTGATGCAGGAACTAAGATAGCCCCCCTACACTGTAGTTTTTTGGGAAGCAGGGCCCAGTACCAAAAGTTGGCTACTCACAGCATCTACATATACACCATGGCTTCTGCACAATCAAAGATCACTTAAAAATGCTTGGCCATCCTGTCCCTTTCACTGGGCTGTGAGTTCTGTGTTGCCCTTTAGAAGCACATTCCAAAATCTCATTTTAAAAATGCAGTTAATCATAACACAGGTTTAAAGAGCATGAAGTATGTGAGAAACTTCCCAGACCATTAGATTATAGCACAAGAAAAATGTAAAAATAAAAAATCATGTTGTTTGTATATTATAGAGAATAAACATAACATTTTAAAAATATTAGCACTAATAAGCAAACATTTATACACAAAGTTAATCTATCCCACACTGAGTTGTGTATGCATAAATGGCTTGTTCTTCCTCATTTTTCAGTCTAATGAAGTCCTACAACTTTGTCACAGTTAATTGTAGAAATTTTTTGTCAGTTTCAAAAGAATAGTATCTGACTCTTACAGTAGTTTAAAGCGCTATGTTTACTTACATAAGTGTGCTTGCTTGTGCTCAGTAGTAATTCTGTCTTGCATATGTAACTACCAGCTTGTCAGAAGATACAATAGCATTGTGATTCTCAACTTTTCTTTACTCAGGAATCCTAAACCTAAATGGACAAATATATGAACCTCCACTCCGGTGCTCCCTTTGTTGCTGCTCATAATTTTGTTTCTTTACAGGACATTAATAGTTATCACAAATATTATGTAGGGAAATAGTTTGAACAGATCAACAAACAAAACACAACAAATTAAAATACTGACAGCTTACCTGATACTGAAATTTATCATTAGTAAGTATTTGTAGGGTGCTGAAGGCGTGACCCCATCTTTCTCTCCTCTCCCCACCCCTGCTCACACATACACACACTTTGCCTCTAATAGGGACAAATCAGTTCACAGGCCCTCTTGATTGTACTGGCAAGCCTATTAGGGTCTATGAACCAGGGCAATAGAGGTATCTTTGTATAGTAAACTTCTGATAATCCGGCACCTTTAGGACCCAGGGGGTGCCAGATTATCAGATTTGCTGGACTGTCGGAAGGGGGGGCTATGAGGGGTCTGGGGTGGGGGGGATGCCACCCCAGACCTCTCATAGCCCCCTCTTCCGATAGTCCGGCTCTGCCCCAGGGGATCCCGATTCATCCGCTGCTGGTCAGTTTCAGCAGCGGCTGAATCGGGGACGCCTGCAGCAGAGCAGCGGGAGTGCTGCCGGGTTGGTCAGGTAGCGCTGACCCTTGGCGCGGCGAGACCAACCCGGCAGCACCCCAGCTGCTCTTGGGGACGCCTGGGGCAGAGCAGCTGGGATGCTGCCAGTTTGGTCCTGCAGCGCCACTCCTCGGCGCTACTGGACCAACCCAGCAGCACCCCACCTGCTCTGTCCCAGGTGTCCCCAAGTCAGCCGCTGCTGAAACTGATCAGGAGCTGATTCCAAGAAGCCCGGGGCAGAGCAGCTCTGCCTTGGGCTTCCTGGAGTCAGCCGCTGGACAGCTTCAGCAGCGGCTGAATCAGGGACATCTGGGGGCAGAGCAACTGTCCCCAAGGGGCAGTGCTACGGGACCAACCCGGCAGCAACCCAGCTGCTCTGCCTCCAGCTTCTCTGATTCTGCCGCTAGTCAGTTTTAGCTGCGGCTGAATTAGGGAAGCTGGGGGCAGAGCAGCCCCAATGGTCCGGCTGCCCGGAGCACTTCTGGGTTCCTGATGGTGCCGGACCATCAGGAGTGCTGAACTATCAGATGCTGGACCATTGGCCTTTTACTGTAAATAGATGTGTAGCACATAGGAACAGGATATTCAAGTCAGGGTTCTGATTTAGAGCACTTGTATATGTAGTTATACCAGTGGTGGGCAACTTGTGGCCTGGGGCACTGCGGGGCTCCACCTGCAGTCACCCTGTCTGTCCCCTCCCCATGCTCCTCTTGTGCACTGGAGTCCCACACTCCCTACTCCTCAGATTTGTTTGGCAGTTAAATTTTGTCTGCACTGGCTTCAGACCAGGGGTGCTAAAGCTCAACAAGGCTTTCTCCTCCAATGATTGTTCTGCCCAGCTGCCAGAGCACCTGAACTGAGAGCAGGAAAACTTTCCTTGGCTCTACCACTTTGGTGGTGCTGAGGAAATGTGGAGGAGGAGGACAAAGAAGCAGTCATAGTGAAATGCAGAGGGGTGAGAAATGGCATGGGGAAGGCCTGTAAGGACTAGACTACACTACTCTGTAGAACAGGGCTGGGAAAAATACAGCTTGCAGGCTGCATCTGGCCTGCCAACCTGCCAGATCTGGCCCACAGGAGCTTCAGCTAGCTCCCCTGCCTGCCCCACCCCCACTGGACATTCAGAAAATGCAGCAGGAGAGGGCTCTCTGAATGCTACAAGTTCTGGGGAGTGACTTCTTACACTGCCCCTGCCTCCAGCAAAATATTGCAGCTCTGGCCAGTTTCCAGCCAATAAGAGCTGTCTGTTTGCAGGTCAGGCAGCATGTGAAGTGCCCCCTCCCCCCCCCCCCCACCTTTTGCAGGGTTCTGTTCAGAGCAGTACACATGGCCCCATCAGCTGCTATGAGCATATGTGAGGAGGCATGGAAGGCAGGGATCCTGGCTGAGGAACCTCCTGGGCTGCTGTCCAGGAGCCATCCAGTTAAGCACCTTCTGACCAGAGCCTACATCTGCCAGCCCAGCACCTCTTTCCCTCCCAACTCTTTGCCTCCTGCACCCATACCCCCTGCTACTCCTTCTCCAAGTTACAACTCCCTCCCAGACCTGCACCTCTATTCCCTGCCCCAGATCACAACCCATCCCAGATCCTGTACTCCTTCAAACATCTCTCATCCAGGTTAGCATCCTCTCCTGCACCCATACCTCCTTCTGGACCCCGCATCCCAGTACCCTCCCCCAGGTCACAATCTCCTCCATCACTCAGACTTTCAGATCCCACATCTCCTCCTATACCCCAATCCCTTGCTCTAAGCTCCTTTCTGCACCTAACCTCCATCCTAGACTTCATACCACCTTCATTATCATGAAAGAGTGTGGCCCTTGAACACTTACCAGATTCTTGGAGTGACCTCCCATCCCTGCTGTGGAAGCTGGAATTGAATTCAAAAGTCCTTAGTTTCTACATTCCTCTGTTCTCAGCAAATAGCTGTAAAATCCACTGGCAAAATGTTTTATCCCCACTTAGCGAGTGGTCCATATAGACTATCAGCCTAATCCTTTTACTAGTTACTCCTTCTAGTTCAGCCCTCAGCTGGCTCCCTGTCAGCCCTGCCACCACTCTGCACTCAGGAAAGTGCACTCAGGGATGATCTAGACAGGGCTTGGTCCTGCCATCAGGGCAGAGGACTGGACTGGATGACCTTTTGAGGTCCCTTCCAGTTATAGGATTCTATGATTCTGAGAGCGCTAGCTGCAAGGGCATGTGCTTCTGTGAATTCTGAGAGCCTGGAAGGAAAGGGCAGAAGCTTCCGACACTGCTTCCACCCCCAGTAACTCCCATGGTCCGGTTTCTGGCTAATAGCAGCTGCCTATTTGCAGGACAGGTAGCATGTGAAGTGCCCCTCCGCCCAAGCTCATAGCAGAAAACATGGACCCTGTAGCTGCAGTGAGAATTACAGGGGTGTGAAAGGCAGGGACCCTGGTTAAGGAATCTGCTGGACTGCTCGCTGGGAGTCACCCAGATAAGGTCTCCCAGCCAGAGCCTGCCTCTGGCACCCCAGCCCATCCCTCCCCCAACTATCTGCTCCCGTTCTGTTTCCTATCCCATGTAAACCAAACCTTCTGCAACCTGCTCCAACCCCAGACATCTTCCCAGACACAGCATCCCATCCTATAGCTCTCCTCAGGTCACAGCCCTTTCCCAGACTTTGCACCCCACTCTTCTCTCTCTGGTCACAACCCAAATCCCTGCATCCCCTCCTGAACTCCTGCCCCAGGTTAGAACCCCCTTCTAGACTCTGCACTCCCTCCTCCTGCAATCCTCCCTCAGGTCAGAATCCTCTCCTGCACCCATATCCCTCCTAAACCCCAATCCCCTATTCCTGGTCACAAACCAAAACCCTGCACACCTACCCCACATCACACTCCCCTCCAGACCCTGTATCTCAGGTCACAATTCCGTCCTTCACCCAAACAGATCCCACACCCCAGTCCCTTACCCCAAGTGCTCTTCTGCACCCAATCTCCATCCCAGACCTCCATGCCTCCTTCATTAATATAATGGAAAAGTTCAGCCCCTCAACCACTTACCAAATTCATTGGAGAGTCGTCCCTCCCAACAAAAATTATTTCCTACTTCTGCTCTAGTTATTGTGGTACCAGTCTCTGCCATGGCACTATTGTTTTGACGTCATGATCCCATTCTGAGGGTTGGTATAACTTTACATGATAGCATAGGGTTTTTTAATCCATTGCACACAACTGACTTTGCAACCATAATGTTAAGTTTTTTTAAATGCAAAATTATATAATGCATAGGGTTCATTCAATATGTACAATAAATAATGGTGTGATTGCATTTTTAATCATTTGGGTTAGTATTTGAGGGATACAAGCAAAAAAGTGACATAAGGAAAGGGAGGGAAATTCGTGTGTTGGCTTTTTCTCCTTTGCAGATATTTTTTTGTTACCTGATGGATAAAATATTACATACATCTGCAGTTTTGGTAATCTCCTTTACTGGTCCTCTTTAATCTCTGAATTTAGAGCATGTTATTCATTTAATAATATCTGACTGAAGCAGGAAATGCTATTTTAACAACATTTTTCTATGAATTCACTGAAGAAATGGGAGTAGTGGGACACATTAGCATGGGCTCTATTCTTCTTCCTCTGGTAGTAACCTGTTCATCAGAGCTGAGTGAGACAACAACTGTACTTCATATTTATTAACTGCCAATATAACAATATCTTTTTAACCCTAGACCATCCCTGATAGATGTCTATGTAACCTGCTCTTAAATATCTCCAGAAATGGAGATTCCATACTTATTCCAGTATTTAACCACCCTGACAGTTAGGAAGTTTTTCCTAATGTCCAACCTAACCTCCCTTGCTGCAATTTAAGCCCATTGCTTCTTGTCCTGTCCTCAGAGACCAAGGAGAACAATTTTTCTCCCTTCTCCTTGTGACACCCCTTTAGATACCTGAAATCTGCTATCGTGTCCCTGAAATCTGCTATTGTGTCCCCTCTCAGTCTTCTCCTTTCCCGTCTAAACAAGCCCAATTCTTTCAGTCTTCCTTCATAGATCATGTTCTTTAGCCCTTAATCATGTCAATACAAAAACCATATATCCCTGGAATTTATAAACTTTTAAAAATCTGAAGGGTAAATATATTAATTAGAATCCTTTCCCTCTAAAGGTGTCCTAATGTAGCTGATCTAGATATAATTGGAATTGCAAGGCAATATGCACAGTTGAATCTTCCAGCTTTTGCTTTAGGATGCCTGCTGCTGATTCCCCAATCCAAGAAGAGAGAGCAACAGATTCAGGTAAGGAGGCTGCTTGCATTTCTACATCTGAGCTGGCAAAAAGCTCACAAAAGCAAGGCATGGAGCTCGTAGCTCATGGCGAATGCTGCTTCAGCGCTAAGAATTTACACTAACCAAAACTAAGTATTAGATTTCAATACCCTCTTAAGGTGAACAGCATCTGAAAAAAATAACCTAAATGTCAAAGCAATTAAAACTGATGCCACTGTGATAATGTTCAGTGTGGTTTTTCATGGGACTAGTCCCATTTAAGATATACAGTTGTTCTATGAAGATTTACCGTATTTTCCGGCGTATAAGGCGACTGGGCGTATAAGACGACCCCCTAATTTTTAGTTAAAAGATAGGGTTTCATCTTATACCCCAGCGCCCCTCCACCTCCTTTGCTCCCGGTGTCCCAGATCTGCTGGAGACGGTCCCCAGCAGACCAGAGGCACCGGGAGCAAAGCCGCAGCAGGGGCGGGGTCCCGTGCCTCTGAGGCTTTGCCAGAGCAAAGCTTCAGAAGCGCGGCACCCCGCCGCCGCTTCGGCTTTGCTCCCGGTGCCTCTGGTCTGCTGGGGACCGTCTCCAGCAGACCAGGGACACCGGGAGCAAAGCCTCTGAGGACACCCCGGCAGCGGGACAGCCCCAGTGTGCCTGGGCTGCTCCGCCGCCGGAGCCCTTCCGCGGCTTTGCAAAGCCTCGGGGGAAGCCAGCGGCGGGGCAGCCCAGGCATGCCTGGGCTGCCCCACCGCCTGTATAACCAGCGTATAAGACGACCCCCGATTTTTGGGGGATGTTTTTTAACATCAAAAGTAGTCTTGTACGCCGGTATATACGGTAGTTCAGAAACTTGAGACGCTTGACACCTTTGCCTTTCTCTAGACTGACTATTTTATGTGAGCCTCTCACATGTAGTGCCCTCCGCCTTTTCTTTGCATTAATGCAGTTTCCCATCTACAAATTTGTATCTTCTCCATTCCCTTCCCTTTCTCTCACCATTTGCTTCTTCAGAGGATGATAGAGTGAGAACTTCGTGGAACTGTATATGCTGTTATCTATTCATATGACACAATATTTGTGAATACATCTGCAAGTCATCCAAGATTGAGTTTGTTTACATTTTCAGATGCTTATGTATTTTCAGTTTCAGTTGTGTTTGTAACTCTTTATGCAATGTTTTTTAACTTTTTCTTTCATGTAGAGAGAAAACCCTTCAGTTTCCCACAATGGAGTAAACTTAGACTAACTGCAAGTTGTATAATTTTTATTGTAGAACATGTTGCAGGAATTAATCAAAAACTCTTAAGCAAATAGTATTTACTGAAACCAAAGAATCTCATCGGTGCAAGAAAATTATTTGTTCTGAAAATTTCAAGATTATAAAATTCTGCATATGTTTAACATCAAGCTAATTTTTCCAAGGGTTTCCTGTCTTCATGTAATCTGGAGACTGTTCTGCAGCAAGTAGATGAACACATGAACACTGGTGAGGTAGCAGGCTTTGCATCACAGGTATGTTAATTTAATCATCTTATTCATACACTTTAAGAGAAGAGACCATTAAATCATCTCACCTGTGTATCTCACACTATTACGTTCCACCCCAGCTACTTCTATGTTGAGCCCAATAATGTGTCTGGCTAAAGGCTATTTTCTAGAAAGGTATCCAGTCTTGATTGAAAGACAGCAAAAGATGGAGAATCCACCAGTTCCACTTTTTCCAGTGATTAGCTACTCAATTGTGCTTGTGCCATATTTCTAGGAAGAATTTGTCTGGCTTTCATTTCTGTTGTTGTTATGCTAGATTAAAGAGCCCTTTATTACTCAGTATTCTTACCTTGTAAAGGAATTTATACACTAGTGAAGTCACCAACTTCCTTTATGATAAGCTAACCAGACTTCTCACTAAGACATTTTCTCTAGCTTCCTTTATGATAAGCTAACCAGACTTCTCACTAAGGCATTTTCTCTAGCTCTTAAACCATTTTTGTGGTTCTTCTGCATCCTGCTCAATTGCAGGGGGGTTTTAAAGTATGGATACTAGAACCTTATGTATTTTTTCCAGAAGAAGTCACACCAGTGCAAAACATAGATAGCACCTCCCTACTAATTTCTTCCTCATATACACATCTAAAAATTTGGGGCACAGAATACATTGTCCATTACCAAAATAAGTCAATAGTAATAGTTGTAAGGACATTTTTGCAGTTTCTTGTTAGTCTTTCGTTAACTCGATGATGAATGTGGTTACACAACACTATTCTGTAGCATTCCCCATGTATGAAGTGCAGCATGCTTTGAAGAATAGTATTCAAATCAGTTATGTTCCTAACTAAACACAACAAGGCTCTCACCAAACTAAATTGCTAAGAATAACCATATACTGTTTTTCTGGCTCTTTGACTCACTGTGGATAAGTGAGTTTACTTTGTCTCCCTGTCTGAGAGACAAGAATATTTAATTCTCAGATCTTCCTGCCTTCCTTAAGAGAGCACTTACATTTTCAAAGTGCTTTTAAACATTAGCTTAATCATCTTATGAGACCAGGAGAGAGGCTAGTAGATCAAACTTTATACCAATAAAGTGTAGGAAAATGTAATTACATTTTATCTAAAATATTTAAATGACTTTCCTGCCACTTCCAGATTAGATGTTTAATTCTGAACAACATCATAAAAGAGAAACAATATGACAGATTTTTTAAAACAAAATACTTCCCATTATTGAAGCTACAAGTGATGAACACTGAAAGAGTGAAAGAATTAGTGGATTACCTTGCCAACAAGAACTGGTAAGTTAACAAGGTATAATATGGTGAACATAAAGTTGGAAAAAAAAACTTCTATGGAAGTCAGAATCTTACAATAATTACTGTAGGGTTTTTTTGTTTTTTTGTTTACTAGAATGCTAATGACTTACCAATACATAGTAGCCATGAGTTTTAAGAGGAATGGCAAATGTTTTTTTCAAGTGATTAAGAAATCCTCTATGCCACCTAGCGCTCTGCTTAGGTGAGGGCATTATGTGAAAGTAATGGATCACTTATTTGATAGTTACTTGTACCAAACTTCAGGTGCTTTCATTTTGTTCCTTGACTCAACAGGAATTTATTGAAAGTTTGAGAGGCAGTTCACAAACTGCAAACTATTAAACAGCCTGTTGAGCTGACTGGTCACATCAGACTGTCTCTTTGGGGTTTTTTAAGGGAATTTAGCAGCTGTAAACAAATTTTGACTCTTCCAGTTGAATAACTGTACTTGCCACTGATGATTTGTGATCACCAACGGGCAGAAATCCCCTGTAGGTCTAAACTCCTGCTGATAGGGTATATCTGGTGTTGGCAATACGTAAGTCACTAGGTTTTAGAGAGACCCTTTTCCCTCCCAGGATTATCACCTGAAAATTGGTAGAGGAAAATAGTCATAACTCCCGTTAGGCATACAGGGAAGTGGAAAATAAGTGACTCATACCAAATGAGAGATCACAAAACTTTGTTTACATCCATTGTTTTATATTTTAATGCACATTTGTCTACATTCTCTGCATTGTTCAGTATTATGGAAGTTGAGGGAGATTAGTTTTCTCAGCTAATTTGAATTTTTTTTTCCTTTACAGCCTGGATGATGCAGTAGCCCTAATAGTAGAATATCAAAATCAATGTGGAAATCACATTCTGGCAGATAGGTCATCTCGTGATATTTTGACGGTAAAAAGCTCTAGTTATCAAACTTTTCTTAGGCTATAAGAAAGCTATAAACTATTTTTTTTGTAATATAGGTTGGACTTCCCTATTCTGGTGCCCTCAGGAGCTGACCAATCCTGTATGGGAGATTTTGCTGGACCAGGGGAGGTCATTTCTGGACCACTGCCACTGACCTCCCTGGTGCTCCTGACCAGCTCCCCAAATTTTGCTGGCCCAGCTGTCCTGCCAACCCTGCTGGGCTGCTGTTGGGCATCCCGTAGCCTTGCAGGGGTCATTGCCACTGGACTCTTTGGTCCAGCAATATCCATACAGGACCATGGCTGTTGCCGGAGCTCAGAATCCTGGTTAAGAGAGTTTCAACCTGTAGTTCTATTCCTTTAAGTTTATAAATTTTTATGTGTTCATATTTTCTTCCTCTCCAGATGTTCCTGAGTGGATCAGAATAGACTACGGTATTCGCTTACTCAAAACAGCTACCCAGAGGAGCAAGTAACTTGATCTATATCCCTTCTCTTCCGGTGGCAAGATTGCGTCAAACTCTGTTGATCATGTGCATTATTTTTAAAACGGAACTCAGCTGAAATTTAAGTACCCTTTTAATAAAAGATACAATTCAGTTTTTACAGACCTAGGTCAGCTAACAGACATTCACCTTTAAGTGTGCTATCCATAGTAAAGAGTTAAAAGCTCAATTTACGTTCCTCTCCTCCACTTCCCCCATCCATATAATTTTTAATTTATTCTCAATCATTTCCAGCTTGTAAGTGATGTCAATCTTTTAAACTTCATGTAACTAGAGAAAGGAAGATGAACTCATTCCTTTGGCTTTCTAATTCTCTATCACGTTTTTATGTTGTGTTTTTTAAACATTTCCTATATAGGTTGCACCTCTCTGGTCCAGTATTGTCAAGACCTGACCAGTGCCAAACAAGAGAATTTCCTAAGCCAGGGAAAGGGAATGCAAAGAGCCAGCGAGTCTCTGTCTGGTGTCTGCTTTTGTGTGTATGGAGTGGGGTGGGGAAGGGAATGCTACAAGTCACACTGCCTGTGAATCCAAGCAGCCGGAGGGGGGTCTCAGCTTTCCGCAGGCAGTGGGGAGTTGGTATTGGGGCTGCTCCGGGTGCCGAGACTAGTGGGCTGTGAGGAGTTTGGAAATGTTCTGGCTGCTGAGACCTGTGGGAAGGGGAGAGCTGTGGCTGGAGGCTACAAACTGCCATCTGCTGCTGGGACCTGAAGCAGTTGGGGAGCTGGGGAGTTTCATTTGCATTATATACCAACTCTGGGGATAACCTCTCTTTAGCAACTAACTGCAAATTCATCAACATACTTAGTGGCAGCTTCTGTATCTGCACTTTTTTCACTATATCAGTGTAGACTAATGCCATGTCTATTTGTAAATTTCTGAAGGCATCCTTGTGAATAGTCACACTGATGCTGCAGTTTAAGTTCTTTGTGAAATATTTTTGCTTGTGCTGACGCCGTCTCTCCTAATATGCATACACATCTTATGTTCTTATGTTCCTGCAGAGCTTGAACCAATGTATAAGTGCAAATAAATCACTGCTTTTCCCCTCCTTCAAGTCTCACAAACGCTTATTCTTTTTTTACTGTTACTTTGGACAAAAAACTTGAGGATTTAATTCTTTTGCTTCTTCAAATCATACACTGTAGAGATAACTCTATAGTGTAAAACTCATACTGATGCACCCTTTTCCAATTTCTGCAACAATGCTACCTTTTGCTGTATGAATATTGACATATGCTTATACTTAGCCACTTTACTAACACTGCCACTGCTTGCTGGTCTCTGACAAGACATCCCGGGGGTAAATCACAGCTAAATACAGCACAGAACTCTGAGAATTAAGACTGGCAGGACTTTCTCTGATCAGGGCTGGCTTTAGGAACGACAGGGCCCAATTCGAACAATTTTGACGAGGCCCCATAGCAATTTTGGTTGAGCAAAAAAAACCACAGTGCACACACAAATCCCCCACCCACACACACCCTGCACTAAACTCACACTGCCTGTGGTGCAGGCAGCTGATGCACTCCTCCTCCTGGGCTGGCAGTTTTGTATAATTTTTGGTGGTGCTCCATTAGCCACACCCTCTAACCCTATTAGCCAAGCCTCTGGAGGCAACACACTTGGGGCAAAATGGATACAATACCAGAAGTAAAAGGTGTCAAAGGACTTTTTCCCACCATCCTCCTACCAGCAGGGATTAGTTTGGCCCCCACCAAACCCCCTTCATGCAGCTATCCTGCAGTTTTCTGTTAAAAGCATTTTCGGAACAGGGCGTCTAGATTGGCACGGACGCTTTTCCACAAAAGCACTTTTTGCGGAAAAGCATCCGTGCCAATCTAGACGCGCTTTTCCGCAAAAAAGCCCCGATCACCATTTTCACGATTGGGGCTTTTTTGCGGAAAACAAATCTGAGCCGTCTACACTGGCCCTTTTGCGCAAAAGCTCTGCGCAAAAGGACTTTTGCCTGAACGGGAGCAGAATAGTATTTCTGCAAGAAGCACTGATTTCTTACAGTAGGAAGTCAGTGCTTTTGCGGAAACTCAAGCAGCCAGTGTAGACAGCTGGCAAGTTTTTCCGGAAAAGCGGCTGATTTTCCGGAAAAACTGGCTGGTCTAGACACAGCCAATGTGTGTGACATTAACTCATGGGCAGAGAGACTGGGGGAAGTGTTCCCTCTAAGGCTATGTCTACACTTGCTGTTCTTGCGCAAGAACCCATATAGCAGCCACGCTGCCCGCCTGCTCTTGCACAAGGAAATTTACAGTACGGCGTGGTAAGAGAGGGTAAGAGCTACACTCTTTTCTAACAGATGTAAGCTCTCTTGTGCAAGAGGGCAATATGGATGCTCGGCAGGGATTTCTTGCGCAAGAAATCCCTATGGCTAAAATGGCCATTGGAGCTTTCTTGCTCAAAAGAGCATCCACACTGCCATGGATGCTCTTGCGCAAAATCACAGCTCACACATGGCAGTGTGGACATGTCCTTGCACAAGAAGCTACCATTATAGACATAGCCTAAGAGTTTCCTCCCATAATCAGAATGTGTTTTGTGTTGTGCACCTGTAATGAGTTCATGTGGCTTGTTTGGATGTGCCACCAGAGGTCAAGGGAAAAATTTGCGCTCCTCTCCCCCCTCGCCTCCCCACCACATGGGGCATGGCCCCAAACCTGGTGCACAGCTGAGAGGAACTTGTACCACATCTTTCCCCACCCCTTACGGTTTGAGGCCGGGCTCCCACATGCATTAACCCTTCAGTGGAGATGGAGGAGGGTCGGGCTTGGAGCAGAGAGGCAGGGCAGAGGCTCCAGCTGCCGGTGGCAAGCGGAGTAGGAGCACATGAACTGAACGGATAACGGGGGGAGCAGAATGGGATTAAATTGGAGCCTTCCTAGCATGGTGCCCAGGGACAACTGACCCCTCTGGCCCCCTCGCTACGCCACTGTCCCCCCACCCCGCTCCTCCAGATCTGTCATCTTATGCATGTGCAAGATCTGTGAGAGCCATCCCATGAATCTGCAGTTAGTGTCTGCCGGCTTTCTGGGTGGTGTCTCAATGCTGCCACATTTACCTCCAAAGAGGGGGCTTCCCAAAGCAGGCCTTTGCTGCTGCCCCCCAAGGCATCCATAGGTCCAGTGTCCTTTCAATGGGCCCATTTCCCAGGGCTCATTGATCTTGGATCTGGCTTCCATCCCCTCTCCAACCTTTGCAACTGCCCAGAGGTGCTTACCTTCTGCCCTATACATTTCCACCTCATTCACCCCACAGGGGCAGTCTCTGCCTCACTTGTCCTAGGGACTATTCTATCAAGACGTAATACAGTTTCCATGTAAAAGGACTCACTACAAAGCTAAAAACTTCAATGAGAGAATGATTAATACAGAGATGCGTCTGTCTGCTGCAGGGAGACACCTCGGCCTGCCTCCACCCCTCTCCCCCAGAGTCTACAGCCCCATTGCAAAGTTGGGGAGGGGAAGAAAAGAGTCGGAGGCCCATCCAAAGGACTGAAGCAGTCATGAGCAAGCCATACCTGGGAGCCATTCTCCTGTCCATTGCTGGTACTGTGTTGCTTCAGGCACGCAGAAAGGCAGTCACCTCTAGAGTGGGCTGGACAGCTGTTTAACACCTGCACAAGGTTTCAGGCAGGGGGCAGTGTGGGCTGTTGGAGGCAAAGGAGGAGCATGGGGATAGTTAAAATGGTGGTGGTTCTTTCTCACCTGTTAATGATGTTATTTGGTTCCCTAAATTGTTGGAGTGTTGTCTGTTAACCCCCATCCCTTCCCTGAGTGAGTGCAGAAGAATGTCTGAGGTAAACAGCAGGAGTAAACAACAATGCACACGGCCCCAAGAGGCCCAGAAACTCAGAGGCTGCATGTGGCTGATCCTTAAAGGACAGAGGGACAGAGACACAGTGGGTTGACCATCAAGTGGAGTTTCCCAGAATGCCCGCTGTTCAGATCACCTGGCCAGTGGACCAGCCTAGGAGTCAAGTTAGGAAGATCAAAGAACATGTAGTGCCCTCTGCTCGCCTTATCATCCTGCCTGGGACTGTAAGTGTGATTGAGTGTATGAGTGAGATTCCCCTCCCTTCCCAGTTTTAACTGAATAAACAAACCCTTTACATTCCCATGTGGTGATTCCCTCTCTTTAGTGTTTAAAGCAGTTGCAATCCACATCCCCTTGCAACATTTTTGGTGGAGATTCCGGGGAGGAGGGGATAAGTAAAAGTCCTTTCCCCATGGAAAGTTAAGACAGTGAACTTTGGGAGACTGGGGTGTGTTGAAACATGGTAGGCTAGCAACCCATGGCACAGTCCAGGTTCCCGACAACAAGATGCCCATTTGGGGTAAAGAAAAGGTAGGTGTAAAGGACTCCTAGAAGTGTGGAATGCAGCTCCTACGCCCAGACCCCAGAGGAAATGGATCCAAAGTAAAGGGGCTGACCCCTGGAATCAAGGGGTGGTGCTTTCTGGTGCTTCAGTGACTGATTTGGAACTAATGATGGAAAAATGTGTTACTGTATAAGCCAGACAAGGGAGGTAAGGAAAGAGCAGTTGCCTGGCTGCTATGGCAGGCAGTACATCAGTGTCAGGCAGCTAAGAATCAGGATATGGAGCAGTTGAAGGAACTGGAGAAAGAACGAGATATGTGGAAAGCTCAGGTACTGACAGCACCCAAGCCTCTTCTCCTGTTGCCATACAAGTGACAACTGCAGAAGAGGAACGGGAGCATGTCCATGAGGAGAATAGAACTTTAAGTGAAAGGGTGCAGTGTCTCAAGGAGTTTTGGGAGAGAGTAGGCCAAAGGGAAGGCTGCTTTCTAAGGGAAGAGTAGCAGCTGTAGGGCTTCCTAAGAGAAGTGACTGGGGTGAAGATTGAGATGGGGATATTTGGGGTGACCTGGATCACCCAGATCCAGACCCTGAAGGGCCAGATCACAGACATTGGCTTGCAGTGATCCAGAGGGTAGTCCCAGACTTATGGGCCTACCCCCCAAGGGGGAGGAAAGGCCCCAAATATTGGGCATACGGTGGCAGAGACCGAGGTGACCCCCCCCCCACACAGGTGGTGGAGTTGGCCAGAACCTTAGGAGGACCTTCTCGTTCTGGGTTCAGTGGATGGTCCCAAGATCTGGTGACTTTGTGCCTGGATCAGAGCCTAAATATGATGGAGGCTTGGTGGGTAATAAAGGCTGCATCCGGATTGGGAGGGGACTTAGCGGGGGTGGCCCGACAACAGGCTTGTGATACCCCACACAAAGATATATTTGAGATGCTGATGGGGATGACATCAGCTGTGGGACCATGAGCATTGCTGGCAGAGCTGGTTTCAGCAGCTGCTGCAGCAGGGGAAGACCCCACTAGGTTTGTGGAAAGGATGGTTCTGGCATGTCTGTGTGGTCAGGGTGTGCCTGTTGCAGCAAGGAGTGGTACCCCCATGCCCATAGCCCAAATAGCCTTACCTGTGGATGAATTAAAGCTAATCACACAATCTCCCAATGTATATACAGCAGGCAGTAGGGAGATGGAGGCCTGGGGAACCTGTAGACGTGGAAGACTTGCTGGATGCTGTCCAGCAGGCTGCCCTTGTTACCCCAACACCCACAGACAGGCCAACTCCTTAGCAGAAGCCCAGACAATCACACATGCAGAAAACATTTGGTTCACTGTGGTCAACTGAAGCGAGTGTCAGTGATTCAAGAAAACTCTGGTTATGTGAGTTTTCTTTTAAAACATGGTGCCAGTATCCTGGAGCTCAGGAGCATTTGGACTTGCAGTTTTTCCCACCACCTGCAGAACGGACCCCATGCTGGAACGAGACAACAGGCACGCACGTGAACCATTCCAATGTTAATTCAACTCTTTGGTGTAAATCAGCAGACAAATATCCCTCAATTCCTTTAAGGACTTTTTTTTTTTTTTGCAAATGATTGCCTCCACTGCTAATGGAACCGCCTTACCCATAATTGACCCATGTGGCCACTTAGGACCAAATCGGGGAGGGAACCCATCAAGAATAGGAGATTATTATAATACTCGTCTCCACACACGATGTACACCTTGGGTTCCATGGGTAGGCCCGGTAACCCTTCAACTGATCTGGTGGCATGGCAATGGGTCTTTAGCTGACCCAAGCAACTCTGGTAGGAGGGAATCTAGAAGCACACTAATATGGTTGTACGAACCACAACTTGCGATAGGTTCAACCGACTTCAAGCCCTGCTTCAGAGGTGGGATCCCACTAATTCTTCCATTTTCTTTCCACCAACTTGAGCTCACAGCAGCGGGTGATTTTGTGGTCCCAATGGTGGAATAGCAGTATCCAAGTGATAGAGCCATGTCTCAAAGGCATACTAAACTTATATGTAAACTGTGGAGGCCAGAACTGCAGATTTAGGGGATGGCTGTTGCAACTGTGGGGGGGATGAGAACCTGGCTACATAGTCCTGTGGGCCCCGCAGTCATCTCTAATTTGTGCCCAAATTCCCTCTCTACAGGCAGAAGCGGTTATGATGGCTCAGCTGGTTTTGTATCGGATTCAATTTGACATGTCTTTAATTAATGTGTCCACCATGTGGCCCAATTGTTCCCACCTGGTAGAAGCATGGTTGAAATTGGCTCTTAACCCCCCTTACTGTGCTAAGCAGGATTTTGGAGGGTGGGTTTTGGGAGGCTTGGGCATAGGAGCGGGCATTTTAAATGCTGTAGACATTGAAGTGGTGGCAAGTTATCTGCTACAGGGACCCTATTTCAAAAGGCCCAAAAGACGGCTGCGAGTATTTCTGAGGACTTGGCAGCTGGGCAGAGTCTTGTTGCCTTAGTAGGAGTTCTACCCCTCCATCTGTTAACTAATACCCTTTCGGCCTTGGTAAAATCTTTTGTCAATCATTCCTGAGCAGAACAGTGTTTAACAGTTCAGCAAGTTTTATTTGTAAGCTGTTTCCAGCAACATACCCTTCTAGACCAGGGTTTGGTTCCAGGGGTGGTGCAACAGCATTTTCCTGAAATCGATTAAAAACACACTCACCGTATATCCTATATGCCTAGGGGGCCCTGGACAGGGGTTTTGTCACTATTGGCAGTTCCCCAAAAGTCCCCACACTTTACCCTGTGTACCTGGCTTCAGAGGTGGTTTCTATGCCCCAAGCTTTAGGACTGTCTCTGTGGATTCCCTGTAGTGTTCACAGCCATCACCACCCACAACTGGGATTTTTAAATTTAGGCAAAGAATGTGTAAGCCTAAGCTTTGGTCGATGGATATGTCCTGTCAAAACACCAGCCAAAGATGACTGTTGTTCCCCATAGGATGTTGAAGCCATGTGTGTGTTGCAGCGATTACAAGAACCAGTAGTGGTATTCACCCCCAGTCCACTATTTATGTGCCTGGTTCAGGCAAATTTATCCACTGCAGTGGTGTGGACCCCATCTTCCAATGTATCTTGGTGCACACCCAGTAATTATACTTGTTGTGTATCTAACGTTATCGGGGTTATTGTGGATGGGATATTTTCACCTGCCTTATTGCCTCCCCTAGTTGAGAATTTGGCTGTACAAGCAGTTATGTGGTCATACGGACCCCTCTCTCCCCCCCCCCCAAGCATTAACTTTACTGTTTGGGCCGAACTACTAAAGGATGCCCAACATAGTCTTCAGAAAGCCAAAGCTGTGGCATAACAAATTAAAAATAAATACACATTATTCAACAAAGTAAGCTCCCCAGGTGGAGTATCATGTCTAGTTCTGGGCTCCACTTTTCAGGAAACTGGAGAAAGTCCAGAGGAGATCAACACAAATGATGAAAGGGCTAGAGAACATGAGATATGAGGCAAGGCTGAAGGTATTTGGCCTTATTTACCTTGGAAAAGAGAAGACCGAAACGGTACAGGAGAGCAGCTTTCAAGTATCTAAAAGAGTATCATGAGGAGGAAGAAAAATTGTTGTTCTTGGCCACTGAGGTTAGGATGAGAAGCAATGGGCTTAAACTACAGCAAGGGCAGTTTAGATTGAACATTAGGAAAAACTTCCTGCCTGTCAGGGTGGTCAAACACTGAAATAAATTGCTTAGCGCAATTGCGGAATCTCCATCACTGGAGATATTTAAGACCAGGTTAGACAGACACCTGTCAGGGTTGAGCTAGGGCAACTCAACTTTGGAAGCTCCAAGGGCCATACTGATACTTCTAAAACATGCTGAGGGCCTCAACTGAAGTGTGGTTGCATATGCAAGCAAATATATACAAATAGCTTCTCTCACGTGTACAGGCATGAATACAAAGATTAAGGCAAGACTACACAACACACAGGCCCTATTTCAGTCAGTTCTGCTGATATTATTAAAATGCAATATTTACCCCATTTCTACCCATGTGACAGCACTTTTCATGAGCAATGACAGTCCAAGAATTGAACTACTAAAACACATATCAACAGAAGATCATTACACTGACTACATTTTTGTTTTGGCTCCCACTTGCTGGCCACGTGTTGATCCCCACATAAAGCCAAACTGCACCGCAGGGCGCAAACAAACTGGCCGTGGGCAGCATACCAAGATATTAATATTTTTAAACCTTTACCTTTTCTCTCTGCTTCCATGTCTCCTCTCCTTGCTCCATCATCTCCCCTGGTGTCTGCTGCCCCCCAACCCCTTAGCCTCCTCTGCTGTCCTGACTCCTGCCCTTCTCACTGCCCTCAGCCCTCCTACGACCTGCCCCCCTCCACCAGCCCTTCTCTCCCTGCTGTGCCCACTCCTCCAGTAGCCCACTCTGTTCATGTGAGCTACCCCTCCTCATCCCCTCTTCCAACACCTCCCTCTACACACCTGCCCTGCCTCTCTCATCTGGTGCTGGTCCCTCCCCTGCAGGTGTCTGCCCTTCTGCTTCACCCCAGAATCCCCTGGTACCTGCACCTTCCCTTAGCCCTGCACCCTCCTGGTGCCTCCCCCTTCTCTTACTGCCTCTGCCTCCTTTGCCCTCTTTTTCCCTGATGCCCACCCCCTCACCACTCTCTGTCCAGTTCCCCTCTGCACCCTCACACATGATTTGCTCCATCCCCACCTTTCTCATGCCCACCCCTTCTTTCAAGCCTTCTTCCAGCACTTTCTCCTCCCCCTCTAGCCTCCAATGCCCTTCCCCTCTCCTCTCCTGACATCTCCCCTCCTTCCCTTTCCCTCATTGTCTGCACTTGGCCCCCTGCCATTTGTCTCTCCTCCACCCTGTCTCTTAGGTGAAGGCATTTTCTTCCTCCTCCCCCTCTGCATAAGCCCCTTCCTCTCACCCACTGCACAAATCCCTTCCCCTTCCCCTGCCGCACAAGCCCCTCCCTCTCCTCTCCCCCACTGCACAAGCCCCTCCTGTCAGCCGAAATGGTCAGGGCAGTGTGTGTGTGTGTGTGTTACACCCAAGTCTTCAACTGCTGAGACGCAAAGTCTCGTTGCAGTGGGCAGCCTAGGAGGCTGGAGGGTGCCCCGAAAAATAGTTTAACGTCTGTGACTTTACTGCTAGGACCGGGGTCCCGTCGCAGAGGGCAGCCAACAGGCTCTCAGACGCCCCGGTGTGTGTGTGCACTATACCCCCAAGACTTCAACTGCTGAGACCGGGGTCCCTTGCAGTGGGCAACCTGGAGGAGGTTGACGGGCGCCCCAATAAGTTTACAGGGAGAGCTTATAACACCTCAGATTTTAGCTGCTAGAATCCAAGATTCCGTCACAGCAGGCAGCCTGGGGAGGCTGAGAGGTGCCCCAATGGATCTGCCACCTGGGAGTGACACAATCCAAAACGCCCAAGCTCTCCCTATACCTGTCCCTTTGACCGGCTGAAGTTCTTTTGTTTGTGTTCAGTTTGGGTACAGCAGCACGGGTTCAAGTCAGAAGCTTGACACTCACTGGCTTATTATGGGAGAAAGAAAGAGAAAATAAAATAAAGAAACTTGGTTCAATATATATATATTTTATAAGTGAATGAGGGCATCCCACTTATTTCCAAAGTTTATAGCTAAATCACCTTACCAAAGGCAGTTTACAATAGAAATGAAGCAGTTTGCCTTAAGAAACTAGAATAAAGTAACTAAACTTATAACAGAGTGACAAAGTGTACACATAAAGAAAACACATTGCAGGTACAATTCTCACTGCTGCGTTCCAGACTTGGTGTGGCCAGTGTCTTTCTCTCAATCCCTCGGGAAGAAGTAGGGCGAGGTTGGGCATCCCACGGACCTCGGGAGACAATCAATACCTGCCAGCAGGTGTAGGTGATTGGAGCTCAAATGGGGTGGGCAGCTAAACCCTCTTTATACCCCTTGGGTCACATGGGCTTCTTCCTGGTCTCAAGTGGCCAATTAGGAAAAATGGCTTTGAATGCCAAGTTTCCCACGAAGGGTGCAAAGCATAATTCACACCTGGGAAGATGCAGACAATGGGCACCTCTGGTATGTGATGGGCGAAGATTCCTCTCCTGAGACAGTGCAGGCGAGTCAATTACTGGTACTAGCCATCACGGCGATGGGAGGCCCCGGGTCGTCAGCTAGCCCATTTACTGTCTGGTTTCTGTTTATGGTAGAGTCAGGGACAGGCACCACACCTGCATTCCCAGGGCATCAAAGGCTGACTGCCTTTCTCTTGCTCTCTGGGGGGGGGGGGGGGGGGGGGGGGGGGAAACAAGATGGGGTTCGTGGAAAAACAAGATGGGGTTTGTGTCTGGCTACACCTCCCCCGCCACACAAGCCTCTTCCTCTTCCCTCTCCCCCGCTGCACAAGCCCCTTCCCTACCTTCTGCCTTCCACTTTGTGGGGCTGGAGTCTGCACTCAGGCCCCAGACTCTGAACCTGGAGCTAGCCACGCAACATGCCTCTGAGGAGTTAAAATCCTGGGCCGTGATGCCACATTATTACACCCGGGCATCCTTCCCGCCCACCTGAAACGCTGCACATGGCAGCAGCAGCTGGTGAGGGAGAGCCGCACATGGCAGGGACAGTCCGGGGCTGAGAGGGACACTATGGGGACAGGGTGGGAGGATGCGTGGGGGAGCCAGCAGGGGAGGTCTGGGGCCCGCTTCAGGAAGAGCCAGGGGATAGACCCAGCTCCAAATATTGCTGGAGCAGGACCCCCGGCTCTGAATAGTAACTCAGCAGCACTTCTGGGTTCAGTGGCGCGGGGGCTCCTGAGGCACAGGGCCTATTCAGCCAAATTGGCCTAAGGCTGTCCCTGTCTCTGACTGCAGGACAGCCCATCCACAATAAGCAGACATCTGGTAACTGAGGGGGTTTGGGTGCACCCAATCTTCCCTTTTGTGCCAAGCCCTACCCTCCCTCACTCCACTCATTACCCAAGATCCCACCCCATCCCATCTCTTCCCCCCACCCTCCCTGAACTTTAGTGTTGCAAATCAGCTATGCAGAAAGCTCTGAGCTGGTGGGGAAGAAGGAGTTGCTCAGTGGGAGGAAAGAGTTGTTGCCAGACAAGGGATGTTTCTGGATGACAGAATTCCAGATAAGAGAGGTACATCCTATATTTATTTCCTATTAAGATAAAATTAACTTTGTATAACAGTATATGTGTTTCTAAAACATTGTAAATGTTAGTGTATCTTAGGTACAATATTTTATAGACTTGGTTTTCATTTGAGCATGGCACAAATAAAACTGACTAGCTCAAATTTGGAACTTAGAAAAATACTGTTTGTAATGTAATAAAACGTTTATATTTAGTATTTGAAGAGTAAGTATATTGGATAATTTCTCTAAAAGTGAGTATTTAACAGTTTAACTGCCATTAGGTTCTGTGACACTATGCTTTCTTTGAAACTAAAGTATATGGGTGATTCTGCCAAGGAAAACTGAACAACTTACTAAAACTAAATGGAAATATGCCACTAAATATATACCCTTAAAAGATGCAAAATTGGTATGAGTGACCAGACTGATTGTATCTTGGAGATGTATACTACTTATATAACATTGCCCAGGTCCTTCAGGGCAGGGAGCTGGTGGTATGAGGGAGGGGATGCAGGAGTCAAGGTAGGGGATTGAGGAGGGGCTTAGGTAGGGATGTTAGGTATTAATTGAACTAGGGAGCAGCGCCCCCTGCTTGCTACACTCACCAGTCCCCCTCTCTCTGGAGTTAGGCGTACAAATGCAGAGCCGCTGCAGGCGTAGGTCCTGGACCCATCATGAGCTAGGACTGAACCGGGCTGCTAGCCTGCCTGCTAAAAATTTTAATGGAGGAGGAGGAGGAATGCATGTACTCCAGTGGTAGCCAACCCACGGCTCTCGAGCCACATATGGCTCTTGGATTAAAAAAATGCACCTCCAGCTGGTTCTGAGCCACACACCTGGACCGCTCAGGCTGGCCACTCTGCACAAGGCACCCCAGCCACCAGCTCACAGCTGGGCCACTCTGCACACAGTGTCCGAGTGCATGCTCACAGCTGGCTGCTCAGTGCATGTGCCCCAGTGCCTGGAGTGTGTGGCAGCAGCAGCTCCAGGACCCAGGCATTAGGTTAGAGCTGAGGTGTGTGTGCATGCCTGGCTCTGGGGGAGGGGAAGAGAGCAGAGGGGAGGGCGATTGGGTTAGAGTGGGGAGTCTGGGGGAAGGGAGGGGGATTGAGTTAGAGCAGGGAGTGTACCTGGCTCTGAGAGAGGAGGACGATTGGGTTGTGGGGGGGTGCCTGTCTATGGGGAAGAGGAAAGGGATTGGGATAGAGCCGTGGTCACCGATCCATCAATCATGATTGACTGGTTGATTGCGAGGGCACAACCAATCACGAGGCATTCCATCACCCCCTTCTCCCACCCCTACGAAGGAGCCCACACTGATGCTACTTCGCACAAAAATGGAGGCAGCGCACCAGCTTCCTGTGGGGGAGGGAGGTGGAATCCTGCAGCGGCGAGCGAGTTTAAACCTGAGCTTATCATACACTGGAACCCTCTGTCCTGAGCCTCTCATCCCAAAACTGCACCCCCATATACCCAGTCTTCTGCCACAACACTCTTGCATCATCCACACACTGCAAATCTGTGTCCTGAGCCCATCATACTCCCAGCCTCCCTGCCCTGAGCCCCTCACACCCCTCAACTCAAACTCCTGCACCCTCACAGCCACAAGCCTGCACTTTGCTCAGCACCCCAACCCTCCACCTGACACAACACTCTCCCTTAGAGCCCCTCACCACGAGACCTCCTCAGTGCCAGCCTCTTATTTGAACCCCACTGCACCCAACTGCTCCCCTCCCCGTCCTCAATATTAGCCCATCCCCCTCACTTAGCCCTGTGCTGCCTCCCAGCCACCAGCTGAGCACTGCTCGAGTTGCAAATACTGTAAGGCTGCCATGACAGGCTCTGTAAGGACTTCCTACTGTGCAGCAACCTGCTCTTCCATATCTGGGAAGAGACCCTGACCAGTGTTGGCTGGCTGAGAGGTGAGGCAGGACATAACCCTCCCAGAAGCCTCTGTAGGAGGGGCAGGGCTGGGCATCCCAGCCCTGACTTCTAGAGCTACTGCAGCCCAGAAGTCAGCAATTCATAGCCTGAGATGCTGGTCTAACCAACTGAATGATCAGAATATACACACCTCCATTCCTGCTCTGGACAGGAATCACAACCCTCACTAGAAATGCGGTTTAAAGTACGAAGCCTTTTAGAAATAGTAATCCCTGCATTTTGACAATGGCTTAAGATCCTTGCTGTGAAACCAAGCAGCTATAGTTCTCTGCAAGAAATGTTGCTTCCTACTATATGGAGCTTGGTTTGAGTGTTTTCAGTTTGGAATCCACAAGTCCTGTTCCCCAAAACCAATTTTGGAATCTAAATTAATGGAGTGTGGTCTTCACCTTTCTAAAGATGATTAAGTCAAATGAAAATGAACTGTCTACATTTCTGGACATAGAAGAGACCATTTCATATAACTTCAGAGACACTTTTGATTTAATTTTTCCTTTAAGTGTTGAGTAAGTAAGGCAAAGGTAATCAAACTGTAATTGGTTAACTTAGTACAAGTTATTGATTATGGCCATGCAGTGCTTTAGACCTAGTCTGATTTCATGGAGAAGTAGAACTCAAAGTAACAGAACCTTAACATCATTTTTTATCCTGGTACATTCAGGAAGATTACTACATCATTTTACCCTTGCACATGGGTTAAAACACCAATATTTGTGTCAAAACATATTTTACTTCTCATCACTCAAACATGTTATGGCTCACTTCTTGTTTGTCCACAGATACTTGATTTAAGCTATCCTGGAATAGCTCTTCAAAAATTGTGTTCACACAAACTCTAGAGTAAGAGTTCCAGTATTAAAGTGAGTCAAACTCATTTCGGACAAACATATTTGACCACAAAGTGCTATTTCAGAATAAAGTCTGCACTCTAAACTTTCAAACTTAAGTTAGATTAAAGTGGTGTACGATTTTAGAAAACCTTCTGATGTTTTCAAAAATGGATAAATTAAATTGCATTAATGTGCAGGTTCTGTAAATGCTATTTCCAAAAATAAAGTACTGTCTCATGCTTATCAAGTTCAACTGTTACACATAACTTCGCTTTAATGGTTTTACAATTCAAAATTGTATAGAAATAAAAACTTGACTGAAATAAGGTTACAACATTAAAGATACTTGTTTAACAAGATGGATTATATACGTATGGATTTTTCATCATAACAGCATATTTTACAAGCTCAACCATACATAGAAAACAAGCAAGAGTGTGCATTCTTTTGAAGCTATGTGTTAAACTAGTTACATGATTATAGGCTACAAACAAGTTAAACTGTAAACAAGCAAATATTGCAGACAGCTTGTGGTTCTTGAATGCTTAGTTGTTTGACTAGAACAAGAGGGAGTGAGATGATAAAAAGAGCACCAGATAATTCATTTAGGGCTTTTTGTACTCAATTCTTTCTACTTTCACATCATCTCCAATTAGCTGGTACACATAGGTAACTACCGTGGAAGCCTGGATATCCATCAGCACAAATGAAGGAATGATGTTACTGGAAAGGAAAAACTGATTGTTAATATAATTATAAAACACCAACAGTAGATATTTCTGTAAGCTAGATTCCTTAACAAGTTGCTCTAAAAAATTTGTATTTTAATTGTATAAGCATGATCTGACAAAGTTAGGAAACATGACTAGGTATTTCAACATACTCATTTTAAGCAAATGGATTTAGAAAGTATTGTAGGAAAATCCTTGATACCAACAGCAAGATGTATCTGGTTATCAAGCAAATAATCCTAAAAAGTAACTCATGCACAGCAGCTGTTTCCTCTGAAATGTAACATCACTGCTGGGGATTATCCATCTTGACAAAGATTAGGAGGGGTTTCAGATACTACTTCCCAGTCGGTGTGGAGAGAAAATAGGGAGTACCAATGAATACACCCAAATGCTGAGCAGCTGTTTTCAGCCTTTTTTTTAGGCTAGACTCAAACCTTCAAGTAGTAATGCAGACATGCAATACTAAACTTTAAAGAAAAATTATTAGTATTTAGACTGCCTGTTGGTATGCATATGGCTTGAACATACACTAGTTACCATGATATATATTTCTTAGAACCGTTACTGTAAAATTAGTGCTGATAAGTAGGTATGATATAAAAACAGATAAATACACAACTGTCCAGCTTATTTTAACTCACTTCTCCAGGGCACTATAAGCTCCTGTGGTTGATCCAGGGTTAATGTAGAACTTGTTTTCATGCTCAAATGCCTCAAATTTGTGTGTATGCCCTGAAATTAAAATGTCCACATCAAATTGCCTTTGTAGCAGTGCCAGGCTGGCCATATCTCCCCATGGTATAACTTGATGGCCATGGATCAGCCCAATTTTGAACTGCCCAACAGTTACAACTTTCTGTTCCGGATAATTCAGGTTCTAAAAATTAAAAACAAATATACAACATAGATTACATATAGTGAAACAGACTCCATCTTCAAAAGTAAAATTATTTGCAATGTATTCATATCATAGTTTACCTGTTGCTCTTGAGAATGACCTAGAGCAAGGATTTTTAGATTTTGGTTGTGGCTTGTAAGGGTAAACAGCTAGCCAGCTGCCAAATGGTTTCTTGACCTGAGTATTTGCAGGTACAGCTGCCTGTAGCTCCTAGTGGCTGCAAGTCTCTGTTCCCAGCCAACAGGAGCTACAGGAAGCAGTGCAAGCTGAGTCACCAATGCAGCTCCACTGGATCGGAACAGTGGCCCTGCAGTCACTGGGAGCTTGAAGCAGCTGCACCTGCCGATACTTAGGTAAAGAAGCCATTGGCAGCTGGCCAGCTGCTTTCCCTTACAAGCCACGACCAAAAGTTTGACAATCCCTCAGATAAAGACCCTCTTCAATTTAAGTTTTTCTTCACTGAAGAATGCGGAAACCTCTAAAAGACATACCACACCAGTGATTCCAGTAAGCTGTGCTAAGGAGACATTTGAATGCCATCCAGCTGATTATCAGAATGCCTAGAGCCAGGTTTGTTTTTCTTGGTGGTGCATACTCACACATGCCTTGGTGCATATAAAAACGTATTCTACTCAAGGATGGAAAAAATCTGCACATGGATGAAAAAGATGAGGAAGAAGGAACATTGTACCACACTCTGCATAAAAGCCAAATACATAAACTCAAAAGTTAATATCAATACTGTAAAGCTTGTAGAAATACTGAATTATAATGATTAAGTTTCAAATTAAATTACAAAAATAGCATCTGACAAGGAAATTCAACATCTTGGCAACAACAGCTATTTTGATGGCAAATAATGCCCCTAGAGTTAGCCATTTTATTGCAATGCTTAATCAAATGCAATTAAACCAAACTACATTAATTCAAGAGTTAGCTTTATCCTGGCTACAGGCAGTCCCTGGGTTACGTACAAGATAGGGACTATAGGTTTGTTCTTAAGTTGAATCTGTATGTAAGTCGGAACTGGCGTCCAGATTCAGCCGCTGCTGAAACTGATCAGTTTCAACAGTGGCTGAATCTGGACGCCAGTTCTGACTCACATACAGATTCAACTTAAGAACCCCAGGCATCCCCAAGTCAGCTGCTGCTGAAACTGATCAGCGGCTGATTCCAGGAAGCCCGGGGTAGGGGCTTCCTGTAGTCAGCCACTGGTCATTTTCAGCAGCTGCTGACTTGGGGACACCTGGGGTAGAGCAGCTGGGGTGCTGCTGGGTTGGTCCAGTGGTGCCCAGAGCAGCACTATGGGACCAACTGGCAGCGCCCCAGCTGCTGTACCACAGGCGTCCGGAGCAAAGCCGCGGAGCACGGGGGCAGTGGGACAGCCCAGACGCGCCGTGGTTATTCTGCTGCCCTCGGGCTCCTGCAGACCAGGGGGAGCAGAGCAAAGCAGCGAACAAAGCTCTGCAGACCAGGGGGACGGGGTGCAAAGCGGCAGAATGCGCGGGCAGCGGACAGCCCAGACGTGTCTGGGCTGTCCGCTGCCCGTGCATTCTGCCGCTTTGCTTCCTCTCCCTGGTCTGCTGGAGACCAGGGAGAGGAAGGGCCCCGTTTGTAACTGTGGATCCGACGTAAGTCGGATCCGCATAACTCGGGGACTGCCTGTAGGTTTAAGTTCTTACTGGTCATGAGCATAAATGCTGCATTTTTGCTTTTTACCCTGTTCTTTGTTAATTGTAACCATATCAATTGTTAAATGGTGTAAAAATTATAAATAAGTAAAATGTCATCCTTGCATAAGAGACTTTTGTAAAGAAGTCTTTAGAGAGAGGCCTTTACCTCATCAAAGTCTCCTCTAACAATATGGACATCCCCAGCCAGAGTCTTGAGGTAGTCATAGCTCTCCTTGGTACAGAGATTTCCAGTGCAGAGGATGTGCTGGATCTTTCCAGGGACCAGCAGCTTTTTGAATTTAGCTGGGAGGCTGTTGCATCGATGTGGGATGTGAAGGTCTCCTAATACTAACACCAGCTTATTAGGAATCAAGGACAGGAAAAAGAGAGATAAGAATTACAGAACCTAATGGGCCAATAATAATAATAAAAAAAAAAAAATCAAGAAGAAATTTGCAAGTGTGGTTATCTTCAGTCTCACAGTTCTGCATTTCTGATGTAAAATAACTGAAACTGAGCTTGTGTTTGGGATGTAGGTAAATCTGGTTCTTAAAGTGTCTCACTAAGGCAGGGTAATATAGACTGAAGCCTTATCTGCATTACAAGAGACCAGCTAATATAGATATGGTGGTAAAACCCTCTAGCAATAGAGGCACTTAATATAAAAGTGCCTGTACTTGTATAATTTATGCTGGTTTGGAGAAATGGCATAACCCAGTGGTTCCCAACCTTTTTTATACCAGAGATCGGCAACCCCATTCATAAGCTTTTGGTGGACAGGCAACATTTTGTTTGCATATTTATTTTGCAAATAATTAATATGTAAATAAAATGTTACCCATCCGCCAAAAGCCCCAGTCCCCAGAGCTAGCAGTAACCCCTAAAGCACCCCACCCCTCCACTACCCCCCAGTGCAAGCCATTGACCTGAATTCCCCGCATCCAACCCTCCCCAGAACTAGCCTCCCATCCTCAGAGCCTTCCAGTGACAGCCTCCTGCCTTAGAGTCTCCTTGCCCACAGAGCCCCGCAGCACTAGCCATGCCCCTAAGTCCATTTCTCCCCTCCACTCCCCCCGCCCCCCTGCGTCTGCCCCACGCCCCTCACCTAACCCTGCATTGCCTCCCAGCTGAGGTCTGCTGCCCAAGTCGCGGCTGCTCTAAGACTGTCTTGCTGGGCTCCGTGCGGCCCTCTTGCTGCACAGCAAAGCACACTTCCGTATCCAGGAAATGACCCCACCCTTGCATGGCAGTGGTTGGCTGAAAGGTGGGGCAGGATACGCCTCTCCCAACAGCTGCAGCCCGCATAGCCACCAAGGCCAGCAGCCAGCCGGCTGCGGACTGGCAGGTGGGAACCGCTGGCATAACCTACACCAGTATAACTATGCTATTTCTGATATGACTGCATCTACAGTACACCTTATATTGGCTATGTTAGAAATGAGAGATGCTCCAGATACAGTTATATTGGTAAAGTTTAAGTGTAGATTACACCTAAGTTGTGATCTCTTTCCTTTCACCGTTTCAAATTTCCCCTTCAGTATTTAATCTTCTTTTTGTTTTCCTAAAAAGAGTTTGCAGTGTGTCAGTGTTTAAACTGAATGAAAAGTTTTCAAGAGCTAAGATCATAAAACATCCTTGCTTCCACTGGATAATACCAAATGCATCTTTTTTCCTCAAAAGTTTTTTTTAACTAAAGCATTGCAAGCTGAAGATGAACCCAACAAAAATATGAATACATAACTGTTAAAAGAACTGCTTTATGAAGTATGATAGAATAGACAGACAGAATAAAATTGATGCAATCAACCACCAGGTAATATTTTTCGTAAGTCACCTGTACTATCACAAACACCTTTAATCTGAATCCTTGATTTCAAAGGTAGCCAACAATGTAATGTCACAGACTTTTTGAATTTGCTATTGAGGAAATAAAACTAATGAAGGCAAAGCATCAATAAGCCAAGCTTAATGTGATTATGCAACAAATGTATGAAAAGAACTGTAAAGAAAAATTGGTTACATGCCACAACGCCACATGAACATTGGATAAAAACAAGCATTTCTATTACTCTGAAAACTGTAACCTTGTCTATACTCTCTTGTTTTCTTCCAAGTGCACTAGTGATGATTTATAATTACTAAAATGTGAGCACACTAAAATATATGTGCTGTACTATATTATAGTGATACATCATACACTATGGAGGGCTAGCTCAGTGGTTTGAGCATTAGCCTGCTAAACCCAGGGTTGTGCGTTCAATGGAGGGGGAGGAGGGTATTTAAGGATCTGGGGAAAAATCTGTCAGGGATGATACTTAGCCCTACTGTGAATGCAGGGGATTGGACTTGATGACCTCTCAAGGTCCCTTCCAGTTCTATGGTATAGGTAAATTAGCTGTAACCTTGTCTATACTATAACATTTAATACTTTGCAGTTTATTCCTGAAATCATGCAGCTTCGCTCATGCCAACAACGTTAATGGAAAGGAGATAGGGCTCAGGCATTTTCACCACAGTTGTGAAAGTCTGCTCAGTGTAAGTACAGGCAGTCCCCGGGTTACGCGGATCCGACTTATGTCGGATCCGTACTTATGAATGGGGCTTTTATCGCCCCGGAGGATGCGGGTGGCGAGACCTCCCAGAAGCGCCGCGGTCCCGCTGCCCGCATCCTCTGGGGAGAGAAAAGCTGCTCCACGTCTCCCTGGTCTGCTGGGGGGGGGGCCCAGCAGACCAGGGAGACGCGGAGCAAAGCCGTGGAGGACGCGGGCGGTGGGACCGCAGCGCATCTTGGTCCCGCCGCCCATGTCTCCCCGGTCTGCTGGGGGGGGGGGGGGTGCAGCTAGTGTGCCCCCCCCAAGCAGACCAGGCTTTTTTTGCGGACACCTGGGGCAGAGCAGCTGGGGCGCTGGCGGTTGGTCCCGCAGCGCCGCTCCTCGGCGCTACTGGACCAACCCGGCAGCACCCCAGCTGCTCTGCTCCAGGCGTCCTGATTCAGCCACTGCTGGTCAGTTTCAGCAGCGGCTGAATCAGGACACTTGGGGCAGAGCAGCTGGGGTGCTGCTGGGTTGGTCCAGTAGTGCCGCACCTCGGCGCTGTGGGGACCAACCCGGCAGCACCCCAGCTGCTCTACCTCGGGCTTCCTGTAGTCAGCCACTGGTCAGTTTCAGCAGCAGCTGACTCTGGACGCCAGTTCCAACTTGCGTACAAATTCAACTTAAGAACAAACCTACAGTCCCTATCTTGTATTTAACCCAGGGACTGCCTGTATTCAAAATAGGAAAGAGGGGAATGTTATAATTCAAAGGATTGGTAAAGTGATAAAGAATCTTTAACCTGTAAGCCACTGATTCAAACACAGTCCACACTATTAGTGATAAAAAGCACTTATTACTTCTGCTAGTCTCAAAAATAAGGTAGTCTTCCACCAGTTCCCAGTGGACAGATGTCCTCTATATTCCTAAAGTTGGTTCCTCAAGCTCAAAAAGGAATCATTGGTTTGCTACACTAGAGCCGGTATTGTGCCTGTTCAGTGGACAGGACTTCCTCAGGGCTGACAGGTAGCACTTTTTCACCAGCACATTGGTCATTTTAAAATTTAGATAGGGCAATGGAGGGGAAAACTATTACATTTTGACTTACCTGGGCTACAAAAATTTAAAAAAATTCTCAGCTAACATGCTTGAGCTGCCAGTAAATATCATTATAGTTTTTTTAAGAGTTACATTTTAACAATATAATATCCTCTACATATTGATAGTATAACCAGGTAACCTAAATCAGCCTTTACATGATTTCCTAATGTGGCTTATTTTGATGTTAACAAAATATATGGGGTCTTTAATCACATCTTTCAAGATTCACATGCAACACTAACTAGTTAGGTATATATATAACCCACACCAAAAATTATGCTCTTGGTTACACACATGCCACCTCTCTGAATTCAATGTGTGTTGATGAAATGACACTATTTTAGCCCCTAAATCAGATTAAAGTTCCCACCTATCAAAATAGTTCACTATATTACAAGAAGTATCATGAAGTTCTCCCCTGTAATAACTGTATCATGTGCATCTCTGATAGACACAACAATAATGACAAAAAGCACTTGGCTTTAAAGAGAAATTTAGTTGCAATCTTGATTATGGATTGGCTAGCGGTTATTCCATAATTTAGGCCTATTTGAACATCTAGTAATAGTGACATATCACCTACCACCAATGTTAGCAAGAGCCATTAGGAGTAAACTTACTCTGTGCCCCGCCTTATTGGAATGAAGAAGTTGATTGCAGACAGGGGAATGAAAAAACAGGGTGAAACATGAACAATGTTAAAAGAAAGCAACAGAAAAGAAAAAAAAAATGACATATGAATAGCAAAATAATGATTTTTAATGTTATAAAAGAAGTGCTAAAAGTCAACTTTACTGAAACTGTGTCCAAAACAATACTCGAAGACTTTTTCAAGCTGCCACTTCACAAAGTATTCCGACTATGTTATAACTTCCCAATGAGCCAGTTATTGCTTTGAATATTTTTCTGTCCACCCACATCCACTACATGCATCTGATGAAGTGGGTCTTCGCTCATGAAAGCTTATGCTCCAATAAATCTCTTAGTCTATAAGATGCTACTGGACTTCTCGTTATCTTTTTGAATGACACATTGGACTGACTCACTAAATAATGATGGATCAGAAGTCCTGCCCCTATTCCCCACAGAAATCTCCACTGAAACCAATTTCATGGATTTGTAGCCTTTAAAGAAATTGGTCACCTACACTTCTGAAGAAAAAAAAAAGTGTTGTTCTAATGAATGAATGTTTAGGAAAGCAAACAATGCAGAGGGGCAAATCAAGACTCGGAGGGGAAGGGGAAACGGGACCCCAAAGGGACAGACGAGCCGGAACGCGGCCTTCGGGCGCACGGAACGAGGGGCTAAGGAGCCAGGGGCTGTTTTATAAGCAGCGGCTTCGCTTTCCTGATGGCACGACCCTGCCATGAGGGGGCGCGTCTAGCAGCGGGGCGGCCTAAGGAGCAGTGAGGGCCCCGCAAGTCAAGTGCCGGGGGCCTGCTTTCGGGGAGCGCCCCAAGGCAGGAGGATCAACGCAGCTCTGCCATGGCCAGGGCCGGATTAAGACTTTTAAAGGCCCTAAGCACTGAAGAGATTATGGTGCCCCCCAAATGTAATTAAAAATAAAAACAATACTATATCATCAAATAAAATTGTATTTTTTGAAGTGACACAAAACCGACATGTTTTCTTAAATTAAAATAGCTTCTTTCTAGATTTTCTGAGTGCAAAATTCTGCATAGGTTCATCGAAGCTGACTTGAGAAAGCACATCTGCTTCCATACACAACAGGGAAAGTGAATCCAGTCTGTCCTGACACATTGTTGGTCTCTGAGGGTTTTATATTCAGCTGAGAAAAAGAGCTTCTGCGGGGTTCTGACTTTTCCCACCAGGACAACTTCAATGCTTTTTTTAAAATATCGAATTTAAAAAAAAAAAAAAATCCCTTTTTTTTTTGGTGCCCCTGCTTTGCTGGTGCCCTAAGCACGTGCTTAGTCTGCTTATTGGGTAATCCAGCCCTGGCATGGCCAAGGGGGGGGGGGGCAGAAGCGCCTGTGGCCCAGGAGTGCGGGGGGGGGGGGGAACCGGGGCAACAGGGCCCGGGCCGAGAGCCGGGCGCTCTCCAGCGTAGGGTGCGGGCCGGGAGCTCGCCCCGGCCCCGGCCGGACTCACCATCCTGCTCCACTCGCCACCTCCGACCCTTCCGCTCGGCGAAGTAAAGGTGCTGACGGTTACGGCCTAGGCCAGCGCCGAAGGGTCACACCAAGTGGGAACGCGCCAGGTCACGTGCCGCTCACGTCGCCCGTCACTGGGCTCGCGGAGGAGGGCGTGGCTCCGCCCCTCGCGCGCCTCAGCCTCCGGGGCGGGGTTGTTCCCGCCCTTTTCGGGGAGGCGCCGTGAGGCAGGGAAGCGGCCGCCTGACTGCGCCATGAAGTGTGTGATTGGAGGGACCCACCTCCGAGGTAGCGCTCGCCGCCGCCGCTGGGAGCCGGGCGCGGGGCTCCCCCGGGGAGTGTATGGCCGGGTCCGTGAAATAGGGGCCGGCGCCGGGTGAACGTGAGGGGCTGGGAGCCCCGGCTGTGCACCCGTATGAGGTGTGACGGCACGTGCGGGCCAATGGCGCCACGTTGCTGCAAGCTGAGGCCTGACGCGTGTTCTGCGCGGGATGGGTGACATGAGCCCGGCCACCAGTCCTCCAGGATTCCCCTGACAACACCCGCTGGGGACGGTGATGGGGCCTCTATTAATACCCGTGTGGCCCCGGACTGTGATCTCACAGGCTCCTCGTGCAACGTGATGAAAAGTACAGCTCCTTACAGGGTGGTTTGCATCAAAGGCCGCTGGGATTTGGGTTTTGAAGAACTAGTTATGTGTTTCTGTCATACAAAATAGACTTTCAGCAGACACAGTCAAGTAATTTAAGACACAATGTGACTGGCTGGACCTGGGAATGTCATTAGAAATCAGGATGTAAAATCCAGTTTAATTGGTTAATCAGTAAAACATATTGTTAACTGGTTTCCCCATTAAAGGGGCTAAGTGGGGCTTCTCCAGCCCAGCTGAGCTGGCATTTTCACATCAAAAGCTATGAATGGGACACATCCACCCCACGCAATTAGCCTCATTAATACTTGTCCTACAATTGACAGGTGCTTCTGCTGATATATCTGTCTATCTTCATTTCTAATAGAGAGGTAGCTTTGTTAGTCTGGTCTTGGTAAAACAAAAGGAAAAAAATATGTAGCACTTTAGAGACTTGTTAGTTTCTAAAGTGCTACATATTTTTATCTTGATTTCTGTTATTTCCACTATAGTTCACTGATCAAGTGGGTTTTACCCATGAAAGTTCATGATTCTATATATTTTTGTTAATCTCTACGGTGTTACAGGTCATTGTTTTTAAACATACAGACTAACACAACTATCCTTCTACATTTCTATCACTACAAAGTGCACAGTGCTCTCTTTATTTTTTGTTACAAATATTTGCACTGTAAAAACAAAATAAACAATATTTTTAATTCTTCTATTGCAAATAATGTAGTGCAGTCTAGCTGAATTTATAAATGCAGAATTGTGTAAAACAAACTTGCATTAAAAAATAAAACTATGTAAAATTTTAGAGCCTACAAGTCTATTCAGTCTTACTTCTTGTTCAGCCAGACACTCAGACAAACAAGTTTGTTTACATTTTCAGGAAATATGCTTCCCACTTCTTGTTTACAATTGCACCTTGAATGAGAATAGGCATTCATGTGGCACTATTGTGTCCAGCATCAGAAGATATTTACATGGCAAATGCCCTTAAAATGTAAATGTTCCTTCTTGCTTCAACAACCATTCCAGAGGACATGCATCCACGCTGATGATGGAGTCTACTCAATAACTATCTAAAGTACAATAGACTGATGCATGTTTGTGAGATGCCACTAGCAGATTTCCTATTTTGGTGATTTGGATTCTGTAGTTTCCAGATCAAAATAATGCTCTTTTAAGACTTTTGAAAGCAGGCTACATGCCCAGTTCTTCTCAGATTTTGGAAGGCACTTCAGATTGTTAAAGCTTGGGTCAAGTGCTGTCTTTGGAAATCTCACATAACATCTTATTTGCATTTTATCACATCTGTGGTGAAAGTATTCCTAAACTAAACAACATGTGCTGGATCATCAATCGAGATTGCTATAACATGGAGTATGTGGTCACTTGTGTGTAAAACAGAGCGAAGACATAAAATTCTCCCCCAAAGAGTTATGTAGCATTTAATTTTAATGCATTGCTTTTAATGACCATCAGAATGGAAGCTTGTCCCAGGCAAGGTGGTGTAAGCATGGAGGGGTTTAGCATATCTGGCATGTAAATATCTTACAGTGCCTGCTTCAAAAGTGACATGTAAATGCCTGTTCTCACTTCCAAGTAACATTTTAAATAATAACCAGGCAGCATTATGTCTTGTAAATGTAAACAAACTTATTTGCCTTCACAATTGACTTGGAGTGGACTTGTAGGCTGTAAACTTCTTCATTGTTTTGTTTTTGAGTGCAATTATGTAACAAAAATCTGTATTTGTAAATTCCACTTTCACAATAAAGAGATTGCACTACAGTAATTGTATGAGGTGAATTGAAACTATTTCTTTTGTTTATCATTTTTAGAGTTCAAATATTTGTAATAAATAATATAGTGAGCACTTTACACAATATTCTGTGTTGTACATGAAATGAATATATTTGAAAATGTAGAAAAACAAAATATTTAAGAGATTTCACTTGATATTCTGTGGTTTAGCAGTGTGATTAAAATTGCAATTAATCATGATTTTTTTGAGTTAATCGTGTGAGTTAACTGCAATTAATCAACAGCCCTAAATCAAAGTATTATTATTCATAATTCTTCATATACAAGACTATCCCTGCAAAGAATGCCAGTCTTAGGGAAGCATTATTCTGATGATTCTAGTGATGATTAAGTTGGATGTTAGGAAAAACTTCCTAACTGTCAGGGTGGTTAAACGCTGGAATAAATTGCCTAGGGAGGTTGTGGAATTTCCATCACTGGAGATATTTAAGAACAGGTTGGATATACATCTTTCAGGGATGATATAGATCAGCATTTCCCAAACTATGGGCTGCGGTCTGGTACTGGGCCACGGGAAAAATATACCGGGCCTCAGCATGGCTGCCAGGGTGTTCCGGTCTCCCAGACTGCCCGTGCAGTGCTGGGTTCCCCAAGCCGTCAGCCGGGCTGGGCAGATGCAGTCGTATGTTTCAGGCTCCCGGCAGAGGCATAGTGAGGGTTACCAGGTGAGCTCTTATTGCTGGCTGTGGAGGGGGAAGGCAGGGTTGGATATGGGCCGCAGGGAAGCAGGGTCGGGGCAGTGGAGCTGCCCGGGGGAGATAGGGAGGGGAACCGGCTGTCAGAAGCAGGGTTGGCTGGAGGCGGAGGGAGGACCGGCTGGCAGAAGCAGGGCTGGCTGAGGGGGGCGGGAGCAGAGGGGCTGGCCAGGAGAGATCGCGGGGGGACACACCGCCTGGTGGGGGCAGTGAGGCTGGCTGGGGAACCAACCAGTGGGGCAGCAGGGCTTGCCAGGGGAGATTAGGAGAGAATCAGCTGGCAGGGACAGCAGGGCTGGCTCAGGGTGGGGGAAAGGGGGAGCGGAGAGAATCGGCCAGCGGGGAGCGGGACAGTTCAGGGTGCACGCAGATCCTGAATAAAAATTTAAAAGCAGTGCCTTTTAAATATCCCCACTGCTGACAGTGAGGTTTAAAGGCACTACAATGTGTCAGAATGCAGAGAATCTGGTGAGTTCACCATCCGGAATGAGAATGGATAAAAAATTCCAAAGATGGTGTCAGCTTGCTGAAAATAAATGAGCTCCTTTTCAATACACGGTGTGGTGGTGCAGGGTTTTATTGGATTACAGTCCATTTTTCCAATCCATATTCCCTTAACTTGCTGGTCAGAATGTTGTGAGTGGCTGTATCAAAAGCTTTGCTAAAGCTGGCCCTAGGGGCTTTGGGAGGACCAAAAACAATGTATTTGCATATTTATCATTTGCTTAATGAATATGCAAATATTCAAATGAATGTTACTGGTCCTCCAAAAGCTCGTGAACGGATTTACTGGTCCCTGTGTCAAAAAGTTTGGGAACCCCTGATCTAGATAGAGCTTCGTTCTGCCGTGAGGACAGGAGACTGGACTCTTGAGCTCCCTTCACGTTTTAGTATTCTACGATTGGATGATTCTATGATATGATGTTATTTAAGACTATTGTGGTGGGTTTCCCAGTCATTAATGTAAATTATGATATTACCTCTAAATTGTTTACACAACTTTTTCATTTTAACCATGCAGCTTTGAAAACTTTTTCTATACAGCAATAATCTTTAAATAAATTGGCTATTTTTATTCCTAAGAGCTAGTAGTAGTCATAATAGCAAATTTCAGAATAGGACCCTACACCGTAACCATTGCTCATGTGCCTCTTGATGGCTTTGTAAAGTATTTTATGAATTAATTCTGTTCATTGGGTAGTGCTGCCACTGCTTACTTGATGCACAACAAACACAAAAAGTAAAACCAAATACAACTTGGTAATTTTAAGTTCCAGTTATGTATGGGAGGTAGCTACTCCCTAGGTCAAATACTGGAGTTCTTCTTAGTGGAAGTGTCACCTTTATTTAATAGCAGTTTTGATTTGGTGCTGTACCTTTTTATTTTTATTTAATGGCTTCAAGGCTTTATGGCCAAATTTTATGTGTGTCAGTTTTTAAATGTCCAATGTAATGAACGTTTGGGCTGATTTTTAGAAGTGCAGAACAGTTGAGTTTGTGGATGTTTAGCATGTCTGAAAATCAGGCCCAAATTATCTAAGTCAGGCTCCTGAAACTGCGGAACCTGCATTGGTGGCAACTTTTGAAAAGTTCAGCCTATGGTGCATTTTTGCTGCCATTTTAAGCAATACTGAAGAAATTTGCTAATGAAACAGTAATTTTTGCCTTTTTGCTTTTCATTACATCATAAATTTCCTTTTGAATAGATGTAGGAATGTTAGGATTTTTCTCTTACTCTGGAGATAGTGTTATATCGTTTTTTACATTTAGCCAAATACAGAATGCAAATTGCAAACTTCTTTTATCTTCTCTTACAGTGTTTGGAAGAGCAATACAGGCCATTGCACGAATTAGTGATGAGTTTTGGTTTGACCCAAATGAAAAAGGTGTAAGTGCATTTAGGGGGTTTTAATCATTTAAATGACTTTTTAGAGGGGAATTCAGTCTCAACTTTTAATTAGGTGTATTTTTTTAAAAATTTATACACTTGCCTTATAGCATAATTAAAGTTCTCTATCTTACCATCTCTCATTTTTGCCGTGGGCACCCTCCATATTTTTGGTATCATCTCAGCTATGCAAATTATATGGAAACTCTGTTCCTGTTTTGTTTTGTTTTTTGGTAAGTTTTCCTGCTATTTCATAGTTGCCAACTGGAATTTGTCCATGACAGTAGGATCAGTGCCATAGATTTTTAATAACAACAAGTTTTAAATCTACTAGAAGTGACCTCTTAAGACCGTATTTCAGCATTGCTTCATTTCTCATTGAAAGAAAAGGATGCCAACCTACTGAATTGTCAATTCTACTTTGTACATAATTTGTCATTTCCATAGTGGTCCGATCCAGACATGTATTGACCAGGTCCAATTGTAGTTAACTGGGCAGAAATCATAACTTAAGTTGGTATGATTGCAGGCCATTAGGTAAACAAAAGAAGCTATTATATTTGTAAAGTAAACCACCATTCTCGTATGGACATAAATAGATCCATACATATCCACTTGGACCAGGGACAGGAATTACAGATTGGACCTCCCTGGTCTGGCACCCTTGGGACCTGACTAGTCTTAAATGAAGAATTTTGCCAGAGCACAGGAGGTCATATCTGGCCCTTTGCTATTGGCCCCCCTAGCCCTGGACCAGCCCCTGGCCTCCCAATCAGCTTCCTGTCTCTGCTGCCAGCCCCGCTGCCCTACCAGTCCCCACTGCTTCCCTGCTAAGCTGGTCAGCCCAGCTCTAGCCCAGTTCCCAGTGTGCCAAGCTCCCACCTGCCAGGCAGCCCTGCTGCTATGTACTGGGCTCCCAGTCCTGCCACAGCATGTTAGGCTCTCAGCCCTGCCAAGCAGCCCCACTGCAGTGTGCTGTGTTCCTGGTCCCCCTAGGACCTCCTGACCCCATTAGTAGCCCTGAGCTACTGTCCTCTCCCCCCCTTGCCCGCAGGCAACCCAGCTGGGTCATGCTTGGCAGCCCAGCTACAGCATGCTGGGCATCCCAACTGTGAGGAGTCCAGCCACTAGCCCTCCGCTAGGACACTCTGGTACTGGAACATACGTGGTCCTTGATGTTGCCAGACCAGATAATTCCAGTTTACAGAGTTTCAACATGTATTAGGTATTGCTACCACAGGCTCTGATCCAGCAATGACATTACCGTATATACTCGAGTATAAGTCGACCCGAATATAAGCCGAGGCACCTAATTTTACCCCAAAGAACTGGGAAAAACTATTGACTTGAATATAAGCCTAGGGTAGGAAATGAGGCAGCTACTGGTAAATGTAAAAAATGAAGATAGATACCAATAAAATTACATGAATATTTATTTCAAAGAAAAACAATAACCTAGCTCTGTAAGTGGAAAAGGGGGTCAACAAAAACAATATGGTTCTGCAGGCACGGCCACAGCTCAGCCCCCACCCCGCAGCCCCCACGTTCCGGTCCCCTCGCCTGCCAACGAGCCCCCTCTAAACAAGCCAGCGGGGGGGGGGGGGGTGCCAGTGCTGGCTGGATTTTACCACGGGAGGGGAGGAGAGGGGGAGCAGGGAGCAGTGGCTGGTCCTTGTGCACCTGCCCCAGAATCGGGCCCAAGCTCGTGATGAGGGCTCCCGGGCGCTTCCAGAACAGACGCCCACGGTGCCGAGTCGGCTCCTGGCCCAGCTGTTCCCGAGCTCAGCGCTGCACCCGAGCGTCATGGCGAACGGCCCCAAACGCCCTTCCTCCCATGCGGCAAGGGCCCGTGGTGCCGGGCAGGCAGGGGCTGGGGGGCCAGGAGAGCCAGGAGGGCAAGGACTGGGGGGCCGAGGGGGCAGGGACTGGGTGGGCCAGGAGGGCAGGGGCTCGGGGGGACAAGGGGACGGGGGGCCGGGAGGGCCAGGAGGGCAGGGGCTGGGGGGGACGAGGAGACAGGGGCTGGGGGGGACAAGGGGACCTGGGGGCTGAGAGGGTCAGGAGGGCAGGGGCCGGAAGGGCCAGGAGGGCAGGGGCAGGGGCGCCGGAGCTCCAGGCTCACGCGTCTAGACCCGGCCGGCGGCAGAGACACGCTGAGCCCGCCCGCGAGCAGGAGGCTGACTCGAGTATAAGCCGAGGAGGGCATTTTTCAGCACAAAAACTGTGCTGAAAAACTCGGCTTATACTCGAGTATATACGGTAATTTAATTTTAAGAATATAAATATTCCCAGTGGGGTAAGTAGAACTAATCATATGCATTAGTTTTGCTGCATTCAGGCTCTAGATTTTATGAACCAGTTCTGTCTAGTAGGAGGAGTAAAACTGATTTGTTTGAAACTTGATGACTATGTGTGTATATGCAGCCGACCAATGAGTTTTGAGCTTATATATAATATTAGGCTATGTCTACACTGGCAGCTTCTTGCGCAAGGGTTCCTGTGCAAGAAGTCTTGCACAAGAAAACGTCCACACTGCCATGTGCGAGCTGTGCTTTTGCGCAAGAGCTCCCATGGCAGTGTGGTCCCTCTCTTGTGCAAGAAAGCTCTGATGGCTGTATTAGCCATAGGGCTTTCTTGTGCAAGAAATCCCTGCCGAGCGTCCATACTGCCCTCTTGTGCAAGAGCTCCTGTGAAGAGGGCTTACACCTGTTAAAAAAGAGCGTAGCTCTTGAACAAGAAGCCCTCTCTTACCATGCCCTAGTGCCGTGATCACCAACAGGTCGATCGTGATCGACCAGTCGATCGCGAGGCCTCGACCAGTCAATTGTGAGGCCTCGACCAGTCGATCATGAGGTGTCCTGTCCGCCCCGTCCCCATTTCCCTCTCACCCCCAAGAAGCCCCAGTACCTACCTCAAGTGAAAATGGAGGTAGTGTAGGCTTCCTGGGGATGGACAGAAGTCCCGCAGCTTAGCGCCACTTCCGGCAATTCTGGAAGTAGCGCTAGCTGCTCTGCCGGGTGTACTGCGGGAGGGAGTATCGGCTCCCTGTACTGCACAGGAGGGGTAAGTCAGCCCTGGGGGAGGTCCGCGCGCGCGGGGCCGTCGGCACTGGGGCAGGCGGCGGTCAGCCCTGGGGTAGGTGTGCGCGGGGTTTTCCTGCGCTGGGGGGGGGGTCGGCCCCAGGACAGGCGTACGCGTGCGGGGCTTCCCTGCGCCACGGGGGGGTCGGCTCCGGGGCAGGCACGCGCTGGTTTCCATCGGGGGGTGGGGGAGGGAATCCTGGGAGAAGGCAGATACAGGGGACTCTCTGCCTCACACTGGAACCCCACTCCCTAGCCACTAAACTTTGTCCCCACTCCCTGTCCTGACTCCCCTAACTCTGTCCCCACTCCTCTGTCCCCAGCCACAGAATTCTGTCCCCACTCTCCTGTCCCCAGCTACAGAATTTTGTTCCCACTCCCCTGTTCCCAGCTACAGAACTCCGTCCCTACTCCCCTGTACCAAGCCACAGAATTCTGTTCCCACTCCCCTTTTCCCAGCTACAGAACTCTGTCCCTATTCCTGTCCCACTGGCACCCTGTCCCCAGCTGCAGAACCCTGTCCTCTGCCCTCCCAGCACACTGTTCCCTCTCGCCTGCCCCCAGCCGCAGAACTCTGTCTCCACAAAATGTATAATTATAAATGCTTCATTTTAGATTTAAATAGCATGAATAAAAAACAGACCATTTATTTCATATCTATAAACACGTGATTTTAATTTTATACATCACATAATTTAAAAATAAACTGTTTATCAGAGTGTATAAGTAAGGGCTGGGGATAGCAAATGATGGACAGGAGAAGAATAGAGAGGGCGGGGCTTCAAGAAAGGGGCGGGGCTTCAAGAAAGGGGCAGGGCTTCAAGGAAGGGGCAAGGCGGTAGATCTTCGCCTGTTCAGAGATTTAAAAAGTGATCTTGGGTGTAAAAAGGTTGGAGACCACTGCCCTAGTGTAAATTTCCTTGCGCAAGAGCAGGCTGGCAGCGTGGATGCTCTGTGGATTCTTGCGCAAGAACAGCCATTGTTGAGCAAGAACCCGTCAGTGTAGACATAGCCACCGAGTATAGACTTAAATAAAATATTTATTTAATCCATTTTTGTTTATAGTTTCAAGGTAATAAAATATTATTTTAATTATATTTTTTTCAGCTTGCTCTACGATCAGTGAATTCTTCTAGGTCAGCATATGCATGTTACTTCTTTTCATCCACGTTTTTTCAACATTACTGCTGGACAGTTGAGCCTGAACAGTGTCAGAAAAAAAGACAGTTACCCTATACATGTAAATTAGTAATGAAGGTAAATCTTAATGAACTAATAAGTAAGGTTACCAGGTATTTGGTTTTTGCTTGAACTGTTTTTCGGCACCCCATCTGGTAAAAAAAAAAAGCAGAAAATACCGAACATGTGAAATGTCCGGTATTTATAAGAACATAAGAATGGCCGTACTGGGTCAGAGCAAAGGTCCATCTAGCCCACTATCCTGTCTACCGACAGTGGCCAGCACCAGGTGCCCCAGAGAGGGTGGATCGAAGACAACGATCAAGCGATTTGTCTCCTGCCATCCCTCTCCAGCCTCTGACAGACAGAGGCCAAGGACACCACTTTATCCCCTGGCTAATAGCCTTTTATGGACCTAACCTCCATGAAATTATCTAGCTTCTCTTTAAACTCTATTATAGTCCTATCCTTCACAGCCTCCTCTGGCAAGGAGTTCCACAGGTTGACTACATGCTGTGTGAAGAAGAACTTTCTTGTATTAGTTTTAAACCTGCTCCCCATTAATTTCATTTGGTGTCCTCTAGTTCTTCTATTTAGGGAACTAATAAATAACTTTTCTTTATCGGCCTTCTCCACAGCACTCATGCTTTTATATACCTCTATCATATCCCCCCTCAGTCTCCTCTTTTCTAAACTGAAAAGTCCCAGTCGCTTTAACCTCTCCTCATATGGGGCCCGTTCCAAACCCCTAATCATTTTAGTTGCCCTTTTCTGAACCCTTTCCAAGGCCAAAATATCTTTTTTGAGGTGAGGACACAGTATTCAAGATGTGGGCGTACCATAGTTTTATACAGGGGCAGTAAGATATTCTGGGTCTTATTTTCTATCCCTTTCCTAATAATTCCTAGCATCCTATTTGCCTTTTTGACCGCCGCTGCACACTGTGTGGAAGTTTTCAGAGAACTGTCCACGATAACTCCAAGATCTCTTTCCTGATCTGTCATAGCCAAATTAGCCCCCATCATACTGTACGTATAGTTGGGGTTATTTTTCCCGACGTGCATTACTTTACACTTATCCACATTAAATTTCATTTGCCATTTTGTTGCCCAGTATTTCCTGTTTCCCTCGGATGGAAGCCCAGCAGGGACAATTTTCCCCTGCCACGTCTGGCAGAGGCGTGAGGAGTGTGGGGCCATTTAAAAGCGCAGCACCTTCTCCCCCGCAACAACTTTGGTCCCCCCCCCCCTTATTTTTTGCTCAACAACTTTGGTCTCTCCCCCCTTTTTTTTTGGTGCAGAATTTTTTTCCCATTTGTGGGGGGGTGGGCATTTGGTATTTTTTGTTAAACCATCTGGCACCCCTACTAGTAAGATGATTTTTTTTAACATCAAGGCAATTCAACTTTCCAGTGGAATTGTAGGTGTTGTAGGGGTTGGGAAGATATATTACTCTATTTTAATATAATGCACATTTTGTGGACTTGGGGACTATTTGTGGCCTTTGAAGCTGAGCTTGTAGCACTTAAGACAGCTGAGGTAGGAACAAAATTTCTGTTTATTTATGATTAGACATGTTCCCTGATCTATGCCTTACAGTTTAATAAAGTGTTTGAAACAGCTTCATAACTACAGAGAGACAGAGACAGTAAGGGTCACCATGTTTCTAATTGCCTCTGACTATTTACCCTATAATGTAGTCCCAAAAAGAAGGTGGACATTGGCTGGCTGTTGACCCATCTCAACTTCAGCTGCTCATTAGTTGCCCTGCTGGCCACCTGTTGCATTGTAGGGGTTGGAGGCAAGAGTTATTCTATTTGCTTCATTGCCTGCTTGCTTGCCCGTGTTGGGAAGCCATAATGAAAGCATGATAGGAGCTTCAGAGGGACTGCCTGAGACTAGGAAGGCAGCCGGTAGTAAAAGATTGTTCACTTCTTCCACTCAGCCAGTTAGGTTAGCCCAGAGGGGTGGGGAGGAAGGAAAGCTAGAAACCAACAGCTAGATAGAACTCCTTGATTCCCTACCCCAGCCCAGCTTAGAGCTGTCTTTAGTTTTGGACCAGGTTATCCAGAATGAAATGCATACTCCACCCAATATCCCTGTCCTCCCCTAACATATATACCATTAGCTCTGGGAAGAAAGAAATAGGAGCTAGTTATGTTGGTTTTACAGTTATTGAGAAGTCCTCCAGAAACCCTATTTTTCTCTCTTCTCGCTATGTGAGGTTTTCCAAAGGGATCAGAAAAACGCAGAGAATCTGCCACAAAATATTGATTGTTGGTTTTTGGCCTTTTGAAATAATATATTTGGCCCTCAGGCTAGAAAAAAAATTGATGCTGCTGATGTACATCAGTACTTTTATTGGAAATAAAAATGCAGATATATTTGTTAGTACAGAACTAATTCATGGATCCTTCTTTATCCTCTGCTTTAGTTAATTTAGTTTGTTTTAGTTGTAGGTGTGTGTTGATTTGTGTGATTGTTAACATCATTCCTTTTCATGTCCCCATTTATGATTAATTTTCTATTATTTAGCATTTTTGTATTGCTCTTAAGGTGCACACTGTTAATGTACTTTTTTTTTTTTTTTACAGTCAGTCCTCCCTCTATTTAGATGTCTAAATACACTAGAAAGGAACGTAGAGAAGTTCAACATTTATACAAATGTTAATGATTGCCATATAACTTTTCAGCTCTTCTGCAAACATGGTAGGTTAAATGTAATATGACTTCATAAAAACATTAAACATTTCACTCATGTAAATATTTTGTCATCTTTGTATTTCTGATTAAAAAATGTATTTTCTGTCATTATCAGAATGTTATACCTATCATTTTCCATTATAAAAAATCTTTGCAACTATTCATATCTTTTGGGTCCTTGACTTTGCCACCTAAATATCTTATCTACAGTCATTCTATCTATCTATCTATCTATCTATCTATCTATCTATCTATCTATCTATCTATCTATCTATCTATCTATCTATCTATCTATCTATCTATCTATCTATCTATGACTCCATCTGTCTGTGCATATGTGAGTTTGTTCAAGAGCTCCTCCTAAACTGTAAGAGCTAGGACCACCAAATTTGATATGCAGTTTCTTTTTACGCTATCTTAAACCAAGGTCAGGGTTTGGTTGTACATGGAAAGTCCCAGGAATGGGACTGTTTTTAATAACATGGAAAGTGAGGGTCAAAGAGCAGAGGGATGTGATACTGAGAACGGCCAATGGGGCAGCTGCAGCACAGAGAGTGGCCAGCAGGGCTGGGACTCCATCATCTTGTCTGCCTCCAGACCAGGTGAGGAACTCCTTTACCCCAAACCCGGAGCCTGTCCTGCCCCATGGGGAGCCTGCAGGCTGTGGGGAGAGCAGACTGCTGGAGAAGAGGGCAGCCCCTAGAGCCTCGCCCCCTCCCAGCAGCCTGCAGGCTGTGAGGGGCTGCTGGAGGAGATGAAGCCCCTAGAGCCTGTCCCCCCAACAGCCTGCAAGCCGGGTGGGAAAGCTGCTGGAGGGGCAACTGATGGGGGGAAGCCCCCAGAATCTGCCCTCCCCCCCAAACAGCTTGTAGGCCACGGGAAGGCCGCTTGAGGCCAGGGACAGCATTTAGAGCCTCACCCACCCTCCAAGACAGCCTATAGGCTGGGGGGGGGCAGCTAGAGAGGGAGCAGGCTGCCAGGGGAGGGGGAGCCCTGAAGGCCAAAGGCAGCCCATTTAGCTTGGCCAGACTCCCAGATTACCCTCTCAAACAAGCTACCAGATGGAGGGGGCCGGGGATAGTTCCCGAAGTGCCCTCCCCTAGTCAGCAAGCTGTAGGGTATGGGAGCAGCTGAAGGCTGGGGCCAACTGGCAGAGCGCTGCACTCTCCCAACGGATGGCAGAACAGGGTGGCATGGCCACTGACCCAAGCAAGGCCTCATCTGGAGCAGCTGCAGGCCGGCGGGGGGGGGAGGGGGGCAGCAGCACACACCTTCCCACCCTCTGCTCTAAGCCACTCCATGCCTCTCTTTACCCCAAACCCTCACTTCAGCCTTCATTTTCCTTCTTTTTATAAAAATAGTAATTGAAATTAAAACATGTACATTTTGTATGTATTTAAATAAATCAGTTAAAGACCCAAACAATGCTGGGTGCATCTGCTAGTAATATTACAAGGTTCTAGTGTACAGGCAGTCCCCGGGTTACGTACAAGATAGGGACTGTAGGTTTGTTCTTAAGTTGAATCTGTATGTAAGTCGGAACTGGCGTCCAGATTCAGCTTTGCTGAAACTGATCAGCGACTGACTACAGGAAGCCTGAGTCAGAGTTGCTCTGCCCCGGGCTTCCTGGAATCAGACGCTGATCAGTTTCAACAGGCTGAATCTGGACGCCAGTTCTTACATACAGATTCAACTTAAGAACCCCAGGCGTCCCCAAGTCAGCTGCTGCTGACCTTTGTCTTAACAGTTGTGTTCTACAAAATAGGTGTTGGTAGAGGGAATGACAATTTCATATCATAATCATAAATGATGTTTGTTTTCATGTACCTGGTCCTATACTGTAAACATAATGGCTGTGTCTACACTGGGCCACTTATTCCGGAAAATCAGCCGCTTTTCCGGAATAAGATGTGAGCTGTCTACACTGGCCCTTGAATTTCCGGAAAAGCAACGATGCTCTACTGTACTAAATCAGCCGCTATTCCGGAAAAACTCTTCTGCTCCCACTCGGGCATAAGTCCTTATTCCGGAACACTGTTCCGGAAAAGGGCCAGTATAGACAGCCCAGTAGTCTTTTCCGGAAAAGCGCATCTCCATTGGCCACAGATGCTTTTCCGGAAAAAGGGCTTTTCCAGAAAAGCAGCCTGCCAATGTAGACGCTCCTTTTCCGGAAAAACTGAAAATGGAATAGTGTTCCGTTTTAAGCAGTTCCGGAAATTCATGCCAGTGTAGATACAGCCAATGACTATATGCCTCAAATTTTTTGAAAAATCCATGGTGATATATGCTATACTGTGTTCATCATCCAAATAAATAGATGTGGAATCAGGAATAGAAGTTACAAACTTCAATGCCTGAAACATAAGATACCTCCATTCTGAGATAAAGGAGCTGCTTCAGAAACTGCCAGCATAATAAACTGATGCATTTGAAAAGGTCTTGGGATACTACAAGAAGATGTACTTAGAAGTAATTAAATGAAGTTAAGAAAGAGAAAATATCAGGCAAAGTCTTTGATAGTGAAATCTGTTATAATAATGAAATAGTTTCATCGGGGAAATAGAGAATGCTTTGCTGCATGCACATTTAAAAGCTAGGTTGGACACACGATTGAAAATGCGTTATAGGGAAAAAAGCCTGTTTTGACAGTTAGATGGACTAGATCAGTGTTTTTCAGCCAGTGGTATGAGTACCCTTAGAGGTACTAGAGAAAAGTCTGGGGGGTACATCAACACAACTGAAATTCGGAAAAAACTACATTTTTGTTTTTAAGTTTTACAGCATTTTATTATTTTTGTACTTTTTACACCTGAAAATTTCATTGCCTGCCTGGCTACAATTAAGTTGTTGAAACAAATGTGTTGCAATTGTAGAGTAAAATCTTGTGTGTCTGAAAACTGTAGGTACTGAGGGTACTTATAATTTTTTTAAGGGGTACTTTATAAAAAAGGTTGAGAAACACTGGACTATATAACCTAATTCTTGGTTCTCGCAACTAAATCTTTGGTGGCGTCAGAGTATATACTGTCCACCAAGTCTTGCTGGTGGCCACTCTTAACAAATTTTCCTAAAATATGTAATTAACTTTAGGAAAACCATATAAATAAGCACATATACATTAGGAGTGTAAAATCCCAGTCAACCAGATAAATATTCGGTTAACCTAATGTTTAACTGGTTAATTGATTAAGTGGAATCCTGGACAGGGACTGCTGGCTCCTAGCCCTGTGCAGGTGATGCTTACCACTTAACTGGTTACCTGTTCACATCCCTAATATACATGTTCAAATCAAATCAATGCATTTTCTAAAATTTGAAACACACTATTTTATATTAATAAGTGGAAATAACATATTAAGGCTCAAGGCAACAAGTTTCATTTAGTGCTAGCTTATTGAGTGAGCTGCATTGAAATAACAGATTTCTTGCAATTTGTTGTTTGGGTTAAATTTAAGTTTTAAAGTTTGCATTTTAGAGATGTAATTGAGAAAATGTAACAATATATAATTTTCCTTTTTTTAAAATGGTTTTAAATTGTATTTTATTAGCAAATGATTATTTGTTTGATAATCTTTTATTTTTATTAATACAAATTATTAATATGAATAGTAGAGAAAAGAGACTCTGACACATACATTGATAGTGAAAATTAGGCTGTGACATTTCACTGTATCCACCAGAGAGAGCACCAAACACCATCTTTCATAAAACCCAGGCCTCATAGTATTTGGTATACAGGCAGTCCCCGGGTTACATGGATCCGACTTACATCGGATCCCTACTTACAAACGGGGTGAGGCAACCCCGCACTAGCTGCTTCCCCCCAGCAGACCAGGGAGATGCGGAGTGGTTTTTCTCAGCAGACACCTCAGCTTGAGAATAAAGGACTGAGGGAAGTGAGGTGTGGGAGAATAAAACTGAGCTCTGGAGAAATGTTTGGCTAGAGTTTCCCCTACAATATGTACCAGTTCCGACTTACATACAAATTCAACTTAAGAACAAACCTACAGTCCCTATCTTGTACGTAACCCGGGGACTGCCTGTACTTGTATGCAATAGTAGATGATAATTAAGATTTCTAAAAACATTTATTGAATAGCTTCTTTATTATTTGCTTCTTTTCATTAGTGTTATACCAGCCACATATTAAGAGCTGGATTCTGCCTCTTCTATACCCCAAATACCAGATTTATTTTTGGCAAGCTAACATGTCTGACCCTTTTCTCTTGTGGCTCACCGAGATTCTCAGAATTCCTGAGTTCCACAAGTTTGGAAAGTGGAACCTTCAGCTTTTTTCATTATGAAAGAATTCCTAGGAAACTGGAAATTCATGGTGTTTCCTATAATTAGGCAATCTATTCCCACAGAGGGGAGAATAGGACCTTTGTTGTCAATGTTGTTTTACTGAGTTTAAGAAAGTGTTAATTTAATATTTGTCAAGTTTAAGATAGCATGAAAACACATGTTAATTTCTATTCATATGTTATATATTTAGGTATTGTAAAAACTCATAACCTGACTTTTTATGAAAGTGAACCTTTACAAGCTGTTTTTTCAAAGAATATGTGTCCTAATGTACTAAAGGTGCAATCAAGGTAATGAATTAAATATATTTTGTTTTAGAAATAATATAGGAGGAGGTCCAGTTAAGGGAATCAAGGAAGAATATATTTTGGGCATCTAAATGTCAGAGCAATAATCAGTGTTTGATTAGCTTCATGCTATTATACTAAATAATACTACAGCTTGGGGACTGTAGGTCAGAGCTGTATCAGCCCTGACACTGATCCAGCTCTGAGTAAAATCGGTAATATATAAAGTTGTACTAGCAGTTCTCAAAAGCTCTGCAGAATATCATAAATCCCAAAGACATACTTGAGTAGTTGAGGCAAAAGAATCTAAAAATAAAATTATAAACTTTATAACTACTATTTAAATTGCTGCACTACTCTGAAAAGTGGCTTTATGTAAAAAAATTACAGGATTCAACATTTATTGCCTTTCCATTACTTCTAGTTTAAATTTTATCTATTTAAAAAAAAAGATGATTGACTGTCATAGCTGCAAGCTCCACCTGGAGTATGTAAATTGAGTGGGTTTTTTTGGCTTCAGCTATATTGATATTATAAAGATTCTAAAGCTGAACTTAGTTAACAATTCTGTGGGTGATGATGAATGTGTTTTGATATGAATCACCTCACTAGTGACAGCACTGGGGAAGGTAAAAGATAGTAAAATGTATTTTTATTAAAAAAATAAGTTTTAACTGTATACTAGGGTGCTGCACCCCCTGCTTGCTATGCTTGCCAATCACCCTCTTTCAGGGGGTAGGTATTTGGCAGGGGAAAGGTAGCAAGAGCGGGCTGCAGACAGGATGTCTGGCCAGGAAGGAGAGTGCAGGAGCAGGCTGGGGATAAGTGTCTGGCCAGAAGGGAAGCGGCAGGAGCAGGCTGCTGGTGCAGAGTCTTGGCAGAAGAGGTTAGGAAGCTGGAAGGGGTGTCGAGCTCAGATGGCAGAGGGAATGTGGGGCAGCCCATGGTGAGGGATTGGGCTTGGATGGTAGAGGGGACCTGGCATGGCCTGGGTGGGGGAAGGGTTGGACTTGGATGATGGAGGAGATCTAGTGCAGCGCAGGGGATGTCAGACGAGGAGGGGACCTGGTGAAGCCTTGCGGGGGTTGGGAATGGTGGAGACCAAGCGTGGCACTGAGGGGTAGTCGGGCTTGGATGGCAGAGGGGACCCAGCCCTAGCAGCTCTTTCCCAGTGGTGCAGTCCCTCAGGGTGTGAAGCAGGAGTCGGAGCTGGAGCAGCCCATTCCCAGTGGGGACAGGCCAAACCTGACCACAGCAAGTGGCTGAAGATGGAGGCGGGTGGTGGCAGCGGCATGAAGACGCAGTTGATGTGATGATGTCACTCTGTCATCCCACAGGAAAGTTTTTTTATTTATAAAGTGAGAGATACTCAACATTTCTGTTGAGTAAGATTTCATTTTTACATTGTCAACTTACCTTACATTAACGATTCTTTAGCATTATTGATCATTGTAATCTATATATATTTGAGAGATTTGTGCATCTGTCCATGAGTCTTTCCATCCATTTGCAAGTCCATTTGTTTAAGAAGTCCTCCTAAATAGTAAGAACTAGGACCACCAAATTTGTTATGCAACTTCCTCTTATTCTAACATAAGCAAGGTCAGGATTTGGTTGTGCCAGGAAAATAGAATATATATGGAATGGGATTGTTGTCCATAACATGGAAAGGGAGGGGGCTGATAAGTGAGATAGTCATATTGGAGAGTGACCACTAGATACAGTGAGAAAGGGGGATAGCTGTACTGCAGAGTGACCACAGGGGGGCAACCATACAAGGAAGGGAGTGGCCAGTTGGGGCCAAGGCTTGTCATCTTGTCAGACACTGTCCCAGGTAAGTGGGCCCACTACCCCAAATCCTACACCTGTTGACCCCACCATTGTACCCCCCCTCTCCTGGGAGCACCACCAGGCCAGGCAATGCAGGCTTGTGCCCCTGGAGGAGTCACAACCTGCCGGACCTGAGGAACTCTGCTGGGGCTGGTCTGCGCATGCACATCCCTCGGTACCCAAGACCAGGCATGGGGAGCACCGCAAGGGCTGGTCTGCAAGGTCCCCCCGTGTGTCACTCAGACTGGGCCCAGGGAATGCTGTCTTGCATGGCCCCCTCCATCCCTGGAATAAGGAAGTGCAGATGGGCTGGCATACATGGCTCAGCTCAACCTTGAGAGAAGCCAGCAGGCAAGGTGTGTAGTCCCCACTTCTCTCTCTCCACCATGGAGAGAGAGTCCAGCAAGAGGGTCCGGCAGCATGAGTCTGCACAGGCTTTGATACTACAGAGCTTGTAGCATGAGGCAGCAGCCAGCTCCCCAGAAGTGGAGCTGGTAGCTGAGAGCGACTGTGTGCTAAACTGGCTCCTGACTGCCTGGGTAACCAGTTATGCTATGGGCTCTGCCATATAAGTCTTCTACTTTAGCGTGGGGCAGGAACTGGTTCATGCCTGCAGGGCAGGGAAACTGAAAAGCTGATGTTTATTGATTAAACAATTAGGGCACTCTACACAGCAGGACTAAACTGGAAAAAGCTATGCAATTTGAGCTACGCTAATCGTGTAGCTTACGTCAAAATAGCTTATTTCAACTTTTGGCACTGTCGACACAGCAGTTATTTAAAAATAAAGCAATCTTCTCCTGACTTCCCTTACTTCTCATACAATGAGGTTTACAGAAGTTGGAGGATGAAGCCCATTATTTTTAATTTATTTTGCAATAACAAGCTTGCTGTGTAGACATAGCCTTACATCCCCAATATTAACTGTTTAATAGTACTGTTTAGATTAAAATATATTAATACACTATTGAAGCATAATATATAAAATCATTATCATATACTAAAGGAAATAAAATACAATTAAATCACATTTAAAAGGGGGTAATCATCAACAGCCTATATTTTCTCTAATGTGAATAGATAGTAATTTGTCTAAACTTATTTTAACATGCTATACAAAATTTCTTAGGCTGATGACTGATATAATGATTCATTTTCCAAACTGTCAAGAGGAAGTAACTGTAGCTGTTACACCAATGAAAGTTTGTTTTAAAAGTTATACTGAAGAAGAAATCGGTAAGAATTCACAATATTGAAGAGTAAGAGTGCTTTAAAACAATTTAAATAAATAAATAGTAACTTTGCAGCATCGTGGGAAAAAGTATTACATGACTGCATGGCTGGAACTTAAACTGATTATTTAGGTATCTTAACTTAAAAGTGTACAGAATGTTTCAGGTCAGAAAATGTGCCAGGTTAGAAAATTAGAAATAGGACTGAGTGTAATCCTAGATGTTTTTGAGGAAACTTGTATTGGTGCATCAGTTAGACTTTTTTATTTCATTGCTAGATGCCAGCTAGAGCAGTACGTTGAGTTAAAATTGCTGCAGTCTTGAACTGAGTTCATTATTCTACTATAGCTGTAAAGAAACAGCAACATACTGAGAAAGGAGGAGGAAGAAAGATTTGTATTTAGAACGGAGATAAATATTTAAACATGAATAATATAATTGTAATTGCCATCATAAGGAGTGAGCATAGTTCTGAAAGATAATGCATGAAGCAGTTGCATTTCAGCTGGTCTGGTAGGCTACGTATACACTGGCCCCTCTTCCGGAAGGGGCATGTAAATTTCACGAGTCGTCGTAGGGAAATCCGCGGGGGATTTAAATATCCCCCGCGGCATTTAAATAAAAATGTCCGCCGCTTTTTTCCGGCTTTTAAAAAAGCCGGAAAAGAGCGTCTAGACTGGCCCCGATCCTCCGGAAAAAGTGCCCTTTTCCGGAGGCTCTTATTCTTACTTCAAAGTAAGAATAAGAGCCTCCGGAAAAGGGCACTTTTTCCGGAGGATCGGGGCCAGTCTAGACGCTCTTTTCCGGCTTTTTTAAAAGCCGGAAAAAAGCGGCGGACATTTTTATTTAAATGCCGCGGGGGATATTTAAATCCCCCGCGGATTTCCCTACGACGACTCGTGAAATTTACATGCCCCTTCCGGAAGAGGGGCCAGTGTAGACGTAGCCGTAGTGTTAAGTTATGTACTACTGTTTGAGAATGTAAGATGCAGAAAGAGTTTTCCAGGCATCTGATTTGGAAATATTTTGAAGATATAACTCTGTTCTCATGCATATTGTTCACGTGCACAGTTTTAGTTTTAGGGTGGGGTGATCAATTTTGAGGAGGAAAATTTTAAATCATAGGACTGGAAGGAACTATGAAAGGTTCCTGCACTTATGGCAAACCCCCTGCACTCATGGCAAAACCAAGAACCAGCTAGACAATTCCTGACAGGTGTTTGTCTAACCTACTCTTGAAAATCTCCAGTGATGGAGATTCAACTACCTCCCTAGGCAATTTATTCCGGTAGTTAACCAGCCTGACATTTAGGACATTTTTCCTAATGTCCAACCTAAACCTCCCTTGTCCCTTAAGATCATTATTTCTTGTCCTATCAAGAGAGGTTAAGGAAAATAATTTTTCTGTCTCATCATTGTAACAAACCTTTAGGTACTTGAACACTGTTATCATGGCCTCTCTCAGTCCTCTCTTTTCCAAACAAAGTAAACCTAGTTCTGTCAGTCTTCCCTCATAAGTCATGCTTTCTAGACTTCGTCATTTTTGTTGCTTTTCTCTGGACTTTTTCTAGTTTGTCCACATTTTTCCTGAAACGTGGTGCTCAGAACTGGACACCAGTGTGTGGAATAGAGCAGAATTACTTGTCTTGTGTACAACACTTTTGGTGTTTGCCTTTTTTGTAACAGTGCCACACTGTTGATTCATATTTGGTTGTGGTTTGCTATGCCCGCCTAGATCTCTTTCTGCAATACTCCTTCCTAGGTAGTCATTTCCCATTTTTTGTGTGTGCAACTGATTGTTCCTTTCTAATGCACTTTGTCTCCCGTGAATACTTGTCACTGCTTTGCAGAGTAAGACCTCCACATTTTTGCATCCTTACTAAAATGGTACTGTTTGATGGTGTAGTTAAAGAAAAATATGCTGTTGTAAACAGAAGGAGTGATTGATGTTTGGGAGGACCATAGGAAGACAGAGAGCCACAAATGGCAGAAATGGAGTAGAGTGTAAAATGGAGAAGAGAAAATAGATTCCATCTTGAAGGAGAGGCTTTGAGAAACAAGCATGCATTTAAAGAAGATGAATAGTTTGAGGGGAAAAGCTTCATAAAGATGCATCATAATACAGAACCAAAGGGGAGTAGGAAGAGAAACAAGGATGGGACAAAGGAGAAGAGACACAGTACCACTTTTTTGTTTGTATTATATATAAAACATTTGCTTAATAGAACATATTAAGCCACATTCTTTATATATAATTTTTTGCAATCAAAACAGTATTTATTTGAATCGATGATACAATTAATGATGGCATGGCTATCTATATAAAAAAATGAATCCTGAAAAATGGCCTGGTGTTTGAGAGGGAAGAATGATGTCTCCTCCCTAGACCTGCCTTTATTTGCACATTATAGATCCTACATTTTGTGAGTTGTCAGATAGCTATCAACTATGATTAAGTCTGTTTTAAAAAAGAGACCTCATATGTTGCCTCCCTATGAATGTTTACATTTTAAACTTTTAAATAAAAGTTGCTGAGCACAGGTTTTATCATGAACTCCTAATGAACGCTGAAGTCAGTGGGACTTAGCAAAAGGGACTTCAGGATCAAACCATAGGATGAAAAAAATTAGGGTGCACTAAAAATCATTCAATATCAGCATTACAAGTTGTTATAAGTAATAGTCTAAAAGATTTATGCTGACTTAAATAATCAAAAATACGTCTTTAACTTCCAGGTCATTTATGATAACTTCTAGAATTTAAATTATATATATAGGCGACCCCCAACTTATGACCACCCAACGTATGACCCCCCGCATTTACGGCTGCCCTGCTCTGGGAGCCACTGGGCTGCCTACCACCTGACACAGCCCCCACCCAACTCTGGGCACTGTTTGCGCTGTGCCATAGAGCCACCTACCACCTAACACAGCCCCCGGCCAACTCATGGTGCCATTCGCACCTCTGGTTCCAGGAGACAACTCCTCCCAGGAGGCAAAGTGGCCAGGAATAGAACCCCCATTCATAACATTGGCCCTATGGGCAATAAGGATTCAACTTATGACAGTTCTGAGAGACCATAGGTCGTAAGTGTGGGGGCTGCCTGTACATATATATATACACACTAATATTGTTAGGGTCACCATTACATTAACCAGAGCATTTAAAAGTATTTTACCTAAAACAACTTTGATGTCTGATTTACAGCTCTTCCTCATGATATTGTCAAGACAGTAATTTCCTGTTTGATTGCTAATTCTTTTTAGTTGTTCGATAAGCTTAATATTAATTTAAGAAGTGGTTTGTTCCTCTTTGATTAGATGGAATTATTGGAATTTTTTTTCTAATGCTCTGTGTTTTCTATTGTAACTGTTCAATTAGGGATTACTCATGGAAGTATGTTTTAGCTGATATTATTTCATAATTATTAATATCAAAATCAGTGTATATTTACATTGGGTCTATAAATGGTACATTTACATTGGGTCTAGTAAATGGGTCTAAATGCTATTATCGTCCCACTGATTCTGGGGCTAGAATGTCACTTTCTGATTTTAATCCTTGCCTTTCTTTTAATTTTTAACAGATTTTTCAAAGACAATGCACACTAAAATACATCTTAATCCAGATGAATTTGACTATTTTCAAATTGGAGTAGACTCTGAAGTAACATTTTGCCTTAAAGAACTGAGGGTAAAGATACAAATAAAATGTTCTTGATAGTAGGCTATTTGCATAGTATATATAATGTTTAACTATGTTACTGCAGGACTCTCACTAAGATAGCTTTTGTACATGGCCTCACATGCACAGTGGTATTTATTACCTGACTGAGGAGTAATTAAAAAAGCAAGCTTCCTTTTAGCACTGAAGGTTTACCTTCAAAAGGTATATTCGAGAATTGAAGATAATTTTTTTGTAAAATCTTGAGGTTTGTATAATAATTAATTTATTATACATTTATTGAGGATGTTATGATCTATAGTTATAATGATGCATCTCATACTAGATGTGGATGTGATTATTTCTGGGAAAATCTCAGAGCATAGACATGTAACAGTAGATTGGTATTCCTAATCCATGAAAATTAACCCATGAGATAAATGTTTAAAAAATGTAGTGCTCAGTACTAGGGATTTTTGAGTGTAAACCACTAACCATTCAACCAATAAGCAGATGCTTATAAGTTATTGGTGTCAGTTACACTCAGCAAAGCCTCCTCCCCCCAAGCAGGGTGGGCAAGGGCTGCCTACTTCTCTCCCTGGGAGGAGGCTTCCCTGATGGCTCTGCTCCTGGAGAGGAGTCTTTGCTGCCACAGAAAAGCCTTCTCCCTGGGAGCCAGACCAACAGGGGCTGGTGGTCCCGCTGTTGGGGAGGCTTTGCTGCAACCTTTGCAATATAAACCTAAGCTTTATACTGCAGAACCTGTAGCGTGGGTAACTTTGTAACTACTGAGATTTTCAGCGGTTACACAGTTACCCTATTACACAATTTTTAACATCCCTATTTAATAGTCTTTTTTTTCCATTTGTAGGGTCTATTAGCATTTGCAGAGGCTACTAATGCTACTGTCTCAATTCATTTTGACGTGTCTGGAAAGTAAGTTTTTGGGAACCTAAATACAGTAAACTATTAGTAAAAACTCTGCATTCAGTTTTCATCTACAGTCTGGTTTATGAGTAATATTTAACCATTACAGTAAAACCTCAGAGATACGAATACATGTGGAATGAAGGTTATTTGTAACTCAGAAATATCCATAGTTGTAAACAAAATACTGTTCTTTCAGATATTTACAGCTGACCATTGACTTAATACAGCTTTGAAACTTTCCTATGCCAAAGAAAAATGCTTCTTTTAATCATCTTAATTTAATTGAAACATACCAAAACCAGTTTCCTTACATTGTCAAATCTTTTTTTAAACTTTTCCCCCCACCATCCTTTTCTTTTAATAGTAGTTTACATGTATCAGGACTGTTTTATATTTGCTTTTTTCAGTCTCTGGTGCTGTCTGTTTGCATTCTTCCGGTTCCAAATAAAGGTACTGGTCAGTTTGTAACTCTGGTGTTTATAACTTTAAAATTCTACGGTCTATCAGGAAAGTGATTCCACTTCAAATAACTAATAGCATTCATTTATTAAGAGCTGAATTTGTAATTAACTAAAGTAATGAAAAAATCCAATAGTTTGTTATCCGATTTAAGGATCTTATTTTTATGTGATAGAATTAATGCAAAACATAATTTGTTTGATTTTTCTGGATTGCTGAGCACTCATGATCCCAGTGAAGTAAAGAGAACCATTCCCTTTACCAGGAATGTGAAATTGTAAACAGTTAACTGATAAGCATGGGTTCATCGGTTAACCTTTATGGTGACATGTAACCTCTCTCCCCTGTCACTGTCTCTGTATCAGAGCTAGCAGCATGGGAGAGAAGGACAGACAGTAGCTGGTATGTGTGAGGAGACACCTCTTTAGTTGGCTCCCCGTGCATACCAGCACCCTCATCACCCTCTTTCCACCCTCTCACCCCAACACTGCTGCCTTCAATACAAAGGCACCAGTGCAGGGAGAGCAGGCAGGAGCCAATGTGCGTGGGGAGCCATCTCTCCTTCTTCCTTTGTGTAAACATGTAACTGCTGAAATTTTCAGCGGTTACACATTTACCTAAATAAAAGCATTCTAACATCCCTACTCAGTATGCTTCTGAATTAGGGATGTGAACAACTAGTCTAGTAGTTGACTATCTGAGAAGCAAATGCTTATTGGATGGTCAACAGAATAGTTGAGTACTCGCTTCCCCCCCTTGCTACCTCTATCAGATAGAGGCAGCAAGAGGAGGAGGGAAGATGCGATACCTCAAAGCAACAGTGCCTCATGGGCTCCGCAACAGGCTATTGCTACACTTGAAAGGCAGAGGCGCCTTATCGACTAGTTGATGCAAAATGCATCGACTATTCAATTAACCAATTACCCAATACTTAACATCCTTCCACGGTAGTCAATTAGTCATTTCCCCCCCCTGCTGTCTCTGACAGAAAAAGGCAGCAAGGGGGAAAGAAAAAAGGGGTGCTTCAAAGCGGCAGCACCTATGAAGCCCGGAGTCAGTGGGGGAGTCTCCAGCTGATCCCAAGCTCCATGGTTGCTGCCCACTTTTAAACACCATGGGGAGCACAGGGCCAGTGAGGGATTGCCTCGCTGGCCCCTTGCTCCCCTCAGCGCTTTTGCCTTTGAGGTGTAGCAACAGCCCTGGTGCTATTTCTACACTTCAAAGGCAGAGGCACCCTTATCAATTAATAGAATAGTCAATGCAAATTGCATCAACTATTCGATTAGTCAATTAATTGAAATGTAACATCCCTATTTTGAATATTAGGTCATCATTTTCCTTTTCTGGGAATAGTTAAGGAAACTTTTTTTAATTTAAATTTGGAGTTTGTGTAATTGTCTGCAAGCATGGAAGCTTGTTTGGTATTAAATTATTTTAAGTACAAAATTCCATAGGATTTACTCACTGCAGTATATAAACTATAATGGGAAGCAAGTCTCTCATGTTTTTTAAATCAGTAGTGAACAGAAATAAAGTTCTCTCTCTAACAAGCCTCTTTGTGTGTGTATATTTGTGTACATGTGTATATCTGTATAAATATATGAAGTGAACTAGCTTTCTTCCTCTCCCCAGAAGTCCCTCACATATATATGTTTACACATATAATTCAGTCTCTGATTTTACATTTTTAGACCAATTGCTTTCAGTGTTGAGGACATGATGGTGGAAGCCAGCTTTGTTTTGGCTACATTAGCTGACACTGAAAATAGGGAATCCTCTCAACAACCTCTATGCCTTTCACAAAACCAGAAAAGGTAATGCAAGATTTGTTTTGATATTCTGCTCCTAAAAGTTCAAAAGTCATTGTCCTTTTTTTAAAATTATTTTTCAATTTCCTTTTATGTTAGATTTAAGGCAGAAGGGAAGAGATGTACTTTGGTTTCTCTACAGCAGTTGTCGTAATATGTGCTATTAGGGCATTTTCACACAAGTGAAATGGTTTATTAAATTAAAGGAATAATCAAGTTCAGATTAAGGAGCTTTACCAGATGAATAGGTGACATGACAATTTGAGACCTAAGAGGGTACACCAATTATGAGTTCAGAACAGTCTTTTTCCTAGTTTCTGCCTCTCTTACATAGAGTACAAATATCTTTCCAATACTTTTGTGGCCCTTCTCACCATAATTTCTGACAGCTAATAGGTGTTTAAAACATTGTTTGAATTGCATGTCATCTTTTTCATTGTGTTTTCATATCTTTGCCTATTTCTATTTTGTGGGGAATGGCTTCCTGTAGATTCACCTTCTCTTCTCAAACACACCCTTCAGTTTCATGCAATACCCTCTTCCTTTGGGGTAAAGGAGAAACCAGCAGCACAGATTCTCAGCAGAACAAATAGCTGTCAGTTTTGCATGGGCTGGAAAAAGTTTAGCTGGGGGAGAAGGTCGCACTAAATTGGGGTGGACAAATACCACCGCACAAGCTGGATCCAGTTCCCCATGGTTAGCCCTTGGCGGGCTGCCATTGCTATATTTACCTGCACCTCTGCAGATACAGGGAATTGCAGCTCCCGTTGACCACAGATTGTTGTTCAGGCTAATGGGAGCTGAGGGAAGCAGTGTCCCAGTCTACAACGCTTTCTGCAGCACCCATTGGCTAGGATTGGCAATCTACAGCAAATGGGAGCTGCAGTCATCCAGACTGGCAGAGGTACAGGTAAATATAGCAGCAGTGGTGTCATTTTATTGCTCACCCATGCGCTAGATGAAAGTCTAGTCCTAAAGTCATCATGCTTTTCATTAGTCATTGGTAGTATGAGTTTGTTTCTGTGGTTTACAGTCAGGGTACTAACATGTCTGTTAATCCGTCAGGCCTACCTTGATGAAGGCCCATGCAGATAATGCTGAAAACATCCCAAACAATTCTGCAGATGATAGTAATACAGAGACAGTAGCTTCAAAAAAGCCTTGTTGGAATAGAACCATAGCAACACAGTCACCTGAAGTATGTAGGAACTCTCTGTCAAAAGAAGATACTATTCCCATAATCTCAAAGAAAGACATGAAGAACATAGAAGTATTGGACATGAGTGCAGCAGGTGACATTAAAATTGTGGAAGAAGTAATACCCACATACTCTGATCAGTACAAGGTAAGAAGAATGGCAAATTAAATCTACATTGTAAACTAAAGAAAAATTAGTTTTACCCATACAGAAAAATCATACTTTTTAGTACAGGCAGTCCCCGACTTACGCGGATCCGATTTATGTCGGATCCGCACTTACGAACGGGGCTTTCTCGCCCCAGAGCTCACAGGCAGTGGTCAGCCACCTTGACCTCCGGGGCGAGAAAAGCTGCTCCTGGTGCCCCTGGTCTGCTGGGGACCGTCTCCAGCAGACCAGGGGCAAAGCCTCAGAAGCGCGGGACCCCGCCACGGCTGCCGGTTTGCTCGCGGTGCCCCTGGTCTGCTGGAGACGGTCCCCAGCAGACCAGGGACACCGCGAGCAAACCCGCAGCAGCGGCGTGTTCCCCCACTTCTGAGGCTTTGCCAGAGCAAAGCCTCAGAAGCGCAGGACCCCGCCACGGCTGTGGGTTTGCTCGCGGTGCGCCTGGTCTGCTGGGGACCGTCTCCAGCAGACCAGGGGTACCGGGAGCAAAGCGAGTCCTGCGCCAGAGCAAAGCCTCAGAGGCGAGGCACCCCGCTGCTGCGGCTTTGCTCCCCGTGTCCCTGGTCTGCTGGGGGGGGGCGTCCCCAAGTCAGCCGTTGCTGAAACTGACCAGCGCTGACTACAGGAAGCCCGAGGCACAGTTGCTCTGCCCCGGGCTTCCTGGAATCAGCGGCTGATCAGTTTCAGCAGCAGCTGACTTGCGGTTCTTAAGTTGAATCTGTATGTAAGTCAGAACTGGCGGTCAGTTTCAGCAGTGGCTGAATCTGGATGCCAGTTCCAACTTACATACAGATTCAACTTAAGAACAAACCTACAGTCCCTATCTTGTACGTAACCCGGGGACTGCCTGTAGTTTAATTACATGTAGTCCCATTTGCCACACTAGACTGTTCAGTTTTATATAAATTGCTGTTTTAGTCAAGTTCAGTGCAATAGTACGGTGATCAATATTTGTAGAATCTAGTTAAACAGTTCCCTTATAAACAGGTCCTTATTTACTTTGCAATACATTGTAACCAAATTCTGTGTCAATGATAGTTCAGTCTACTGCCCCACAATGCCCTTTATTCTTGCTTCTGTCAAACCTTCCTGTGGTTCACATTTGAAAATGCTTATTGACCACAGAATTAATTTATAGGGTTGGGATTTTTTTTAGTGAGAATAGTTTGCTGTGCTATGCTCTGCTTCCCCAAGTTCCCATTATGCAGTTTCTCCTTTTCAATATCTTCCTTCTCATCCATTGTGTGCCAGAGAGTTAGGTGGCTTGCAACTGCTTCTGTGATTATCTAATTGCTCAAACCTGAGCTGTTCTCCAGATAGCTCCATTTCTCTGGCTGCTTGCCATCTTTATTGCAAACTGGACTCTAGTTCTGGCTACTAGACAACACCCACTCCCTCCCCCCCCATTTATTTTTGTGTAGTCCTCCAGACCGCAAGCATTATAAATGGTGGTGTCATGTGGGGGCTCACCCTTGCACATGGCTCCCAGCCACAGAAGGCACTGCTTGGTGTGGGAAGCCTAACTGGCTGCTTCTACCACAGTGCAAACCACATTGGCTAGGGAGCCACCAGAGCTGATACACTTCTGCAGCCAGCAGGGAAGGGGGCAGTTTATTTCTTAATAAACAGAGGGCACTTTTGGTGTGGGTAGAGGCTGTCAGATGTTAGCAGAGAGAGTTAGGCAGCATCCCAGCACAGGGACATGGGGGTGTCAGGGTAAGGATTCTGTTTCATGCCTTTGCAGGATCCTGATATTTGTCTGGGCTCCTGGACACAGGACATCAACTTTGATATGCTGCATTGCCAACCCTAAGAGTTCAACTTCATTAATCAGCCCTCCCATCTCCAAGGAACACATGCTAGCAAACAACTGTCCAGAGTTTTTGCCTTGTCTACTTTAAGACATTAGGTGGATCCACAGTTGAACAGGTTGAACCTCTCTAATCTGGCACTGTCTGGTCAATATCTATGGTCCAGCATGATTTGTTAGCTGGATGTCAAATGTTGGATATGGCCAAGTTTCCTGTAGTCCCCATAAAGTTTGAGCCAGGACTGGTGACAAAGTAGTCTATGCTATTATTTAGCTCTAATTTATATCTTCTACCATCCCAGTGGAAGTGATAATGCTGTTAGAAAGTATTGACCTCACATGATTTGGAAAATTCTCTGGTTCAGCACAGGTCAGGGCTCCAAGGTGCCAGACAAAAGAGGTTCAATCTGTAATGTCTGGAAAAATGTAGCAGTAAAATCAAGGACATGAGATGTCTTCACAAAATGGCAAGTGTACTTGATACAGTATCAGCTGCCTCATCTTGGGGAGGAAGGGCTTTTCAATTATTTCTTCTGCCATCTTACCCCTCTCCTTTGTCTCTCTCTGAAAAGGCTTAGCAGTAGCCCTGTTTCCAGAGGCTGGGAAGACCAGGCCTGGCAGTAGCTTTTTTTCCATCTAGCATACACTAAAGTGGATATGGAGGAGTGGTGTATATTCAGAAACTTTGTCCTATGCAAGCCACAGCTGCACACAAACATCTCTCTGCTATTTCATTTACATAATATTTTAAATAAATCCACATCTTTAGGATTGAAGTAATGCACAACTTTCCCCTGTTAAGAATTCATCAGAGGTTTGAATTTATTTCTAATCTGAACTCTTTTCCCATATTTAGACTTACAAATTTGTTTAGAAATACTAAATTATAGTGGTTGATATTAAATCAGTAGACAAATTAACATATTGTTACACCTTTGACAGCGGGAAATAATTGTAAATGCCAAATGTATTCGTGTACATTGTTATACAATTTGTTTTTTAAATGTGCTTGCCAAAAGAACTTAAATCAGAAGTAAAATCATCCCAGGAATATTTTATATGTATAAAATCTCACTTTATATATTGCATTTTCCAGTTTCATTCATTTTTCTTTGGAGCAATTTCATTAAAGGAGCAAGATACCATCAGCTACACACTCCATAGCTTGGCCACAGCTAGTGATGATGAAGAAGATTTTGACAATGAGCAGCTCTCCCAAGCAGTCTAGTGATACGTAGTACATGTACAAACTTTGCAAAAATGTTTACATTGTCTTTAGGTATTAAAGGTATATTTTAATAGCTAAAGGACTATTTTACAAAGAAACTTGTTGCAACATTTCTTACAGAAATTTCCCTGGGTTTTCTACTATTTTTAGATTACACAGAAATGAGAACTGTCAATAGAAACTGCTGTTTTATATTCTAGACTGGAGTGAGCAATAATTTTTTAGTGGGGGCCCAGGAGGGGCCAGGAGACTTCCATGCTTCTCCACCCACAGACCAATTGGCTGGGGGGGAAGAGGGGAGCATGCGAAGTCTTGTTCTCCCCCCCCCCATCCCCTCCCAGAAAACCACCTAGGTACCTGTGCCCCTGCCCGTAAGTCAATCAGGGCCTGAGAAGGGGGTGCACATGAAGTTTCTCGCTCCCTGCTCCCGCCCTGCAATGGAAAACCAACTGGGCAGCAACTGGCAGTTGACTAAGTGCTGAGCCCCTTGCAGGGCAGGAAGAGATCACATTCTCCCCTCCTACCCCCAAACCCTGATTGGCCTGGGGGCAGAGGGAGCATGCAAAGTCTCCTCCCACCCTGCCCCCATCCTTCAAGGAGAGCGCAGAGCTTCTCTTGCAGGGTAGGAGGAGACTTCGCATGCTCTATCCCTCTGCCCCCAAGCCAGTCAGAGCTTGGGGACGGGAAAGTACACATGAAGTCTCCTTTCACCCTGCCAGGAGCGCCACCATATGCTCCTTGGTAGGCGAGAGGAGACTTCATGCAGTTCTCTCCGCTTCCCAAGACCCTGATGGGCCGGGGGGCAGGAGGTGCAGCAGGGCCTCCGTAGGCTGGATCAACTTGCTTGGAAGGCCGGATGTGGCCCACAGAGGCCCTTTTGCCCACCACTGTTCTAGACTATTACTACAGTTAGTGCTTTTCAACTTAACACCTAAGCAGGGTAGAGTTTTCAGCTCACAAGTGAACAATCAGCTTGTTGCATAGGTACCCCTTTTAATGTAGAAAAGAACTAATTAAGACTTTAAAATTAATTTTAGTGTTTGTATTCACAGGTTAACATGTAAATATTTTGTATTCCAATTGTTGTGAAAGTTCAAATGTGTAAAACACATCCAAAAACTTTAAATACAAGAGCATTTTCATCATCTGTCAATACCATTCTGTGTAGCTAGTTGTATGGATGTCATCTTTTTAGTAGAAATTTTCATAATTTAATACTGGTGTAATGCTGGATTAAGAATCTTAGATTGTTAGGTACATTTGATAGACCTAAAAATGGATTAGAGCTCACATGCTAGAGGATCCTTAATTGGTCAGTCACCTGAACCACTGAGTACACTGCTTCAAGAGAATTAAGACTATACATGTGACACTGCATGGATTTGCTACCCCTACCTGATACTTTCATTCTAGTACAGCCAAACACATTTATTTGGATAGTTCTCTGAAAACATCCAGTGTGCAGCAGCAGTCAAAAAAGCCAACAGAATATTAGGAATAATTTAAAAAGAGAGAGAGAGAATAAGACAGAATATCTTATTGCCTCTATCAGGGGTTCCCAAACTTTTTGACATGGGGACCAGTAAATCCATTCACAAGCTTTTGGAGGACCAGTAACATTCATTTTCATATTTGCATATTCATTACGCAAATGACAAATATTCAAATATGTTGTTTCTGGTCCTCCCAAAGCCCCCAGTGCTAGCTTTAGCAAAACTTTTGATACGGTCACCCACAATATTCTTACCAGCAAGTTAAGGGAGTGTGGATTGGATAAATGAACTATAAGATGGATAGAAAACTGGCTAGACAACGTGTTTACCAAACTGTTTATTTTAGTTGGAACCCGGTTTTTTTTTCAGTACTGTTTTTTGCAACCCAAAGATATACATGCATATAAAAAAAGAATTAAAAATGAATAAATTTTCAGTGTTTCACCCGGCTGCATCCTCCACCCTGGGCCAGGGCTTGGGGGATCTGGCGCTGGATGGGCACTCCAGAAGTCGGGAGCAAGAGCAGACTGGGGGTAGGGTATCTGGCTAGGAGGGAGGGTGCAAAGAGGGGTAGGGTTGCCTGGTGTCTGGTTTTGTACCAGGCAGTCCAGAATTTGAGGGTTCTGTCCAGGAAACAAATTGAGAACATACTGGACATATAAAATGTCCAGTATTTTCTAATTAGGTATGCATTATTATTAGGTGTATCAGTCCGTAGCTGTGAACTGCCTGGCAGGTAGATGTGCTCATGCTGTGTGTGTGTCTACCAGCCAGGCAGTTCGCAACTACTCAAGGGAGGGTATGGCTTTCTTCTCCCGATCTCCCCTGGCCAGCCCGCTGCCCCCATCCAGCCTTCCTTCCGAAGGCTGGTTCTCCTCCCACTCTCCCCCAGCCAAACCCCCTGCCCAGCCCTGCTTCTGCCGCCTGCCCCGATCTCCAGCAGACTGCCCTGCTGCCCCCAACTATGCTTCCCAGCGGCCGGTTTCCCCCCTCCCTAGACACACCTCCTCCCAGCCCACCATGCTGAGGCCTGGTATTTTTTTTCCCCCGGGCTGCTCTGTATAAAGCCATGGTATGCCCACATCTTTAATACTGCGTACAGATGTGGTCACCTCATCTCAAAAAAATATACACAGGCATTGGAAAAGGTTCAGAAGAGGCAACAAATTTGGTGTTTGGAATGGGTCCCATACGAAGAGAGAATAAAGACTTGGACTTTTCAGCTTAAAAAGAGGAGATGAAGAGTGGATATGTTAGAGATCTGTAAAGTCATGACTGGTGTGGAAAAAGTGAATAGGAAAAAGGTACTTACTTATTCCCACAATATAAGAATTGGGGGTCACTAAGTGAAATTAATAGGCAGGTTTAAAAAAAACAAAAGGAAGTTTCTTCACTCAGCACACAGTTAACCTGTGGAACTCCTTGCCAGAGGATGTGCTGAAGGCTAGGACTTTAACAGGGTTCAAAAAGAGCTAGATAGATTCATGGAGGTTAGGTCCATGAATGGCTATTAGTCAGGATGGATAAGAATGGTGTTCCTAGCCTCTGTTTGTCTGGAAATAGGTGACAGGAGAGGGATCACATGAGGATTACCTGTTGTGTTCTCTCCCTCTGGGGCATCTGGTATTGTCCACTATCGGCAGACAGGATGCTGGGCTAGATGGACCTTTGGTCTGACCCTGTATGGCTATTCTTATTTATTGCCAAAATAATTACCAGTAATTTTTGAAAAACTGACATTTAGGTGTAAAACTGACTATAAGTTTGCATTTTCACACCTTGCAATGAATTTTTATAATTAGTATTTTAATCTACTAGTTTACAAAATCCGCCCTCCAATATACAAGTCAAGTATGTGAACAAGATACAGTGAATTAGAAAAGTTTCATTTTAGAACTCTGTAATAGAAATCAGAATAAATTTGATTGTTTGATCCCAGTAATAATCCATTACCCATAGCAGTGTACTAAACAGTAGTCAGAGATCACCATTTTCATCTTAAGATTGCTTCACTGCATAAGAATGGGCATAGCTCTGTCTTTTCAATATAGCAAATGAAGAGGGTGGGAATTTGTGTAGTTTTAGACAAATTTGACATCTTTACCAAATGCCAAAAGTGACAAATGTTGATTATACAGTTTTATTCCAAAACATTTGCATAGGAATTGATTCTTTAGGACTGTTTGGCAAAGTTGGGTGGAACGCTTGTGTATAGCCATACACGGATTAATTTAGTCTTTCTGAAGGGAAGTGGCTGGTGCCATTAATTTGAGTGAGAGAACAGAGTATTGCAGTTTATTGCAATATAGGACTCAGAAGATTGGAACAAACATATTTTATACATGTATGGAACAGTTTTAAAAAGTTGGCTTCTAGGTGAGCCAGATGGCTTGGTAGGGGGTTGTCCATAGCTGTGCTGGAAAGACTAAAAAATGAAAGTTGTTTAATGTGCAGACATTGCAAATGTTAGGCTCTCAGCAATGTAAGAAATATTATTTGAACCTGCTTATCACTATGCAAAGTAACATTACTTCTTCAGAAGGATATTACTGACTATAGGATTGTTATTGCTGGTATAAGCGAAAAACTAGAACAGAACATGTGAAAACTAAAACATAATAGACATACTCCAAAGTTGAGGCTCAATGGCTGGGCTCCTGTGTAATACACAATAGCACTCTTTGCATAAATGGAAAGTAAACTCGAAGTAAGTTACTTTAAAGCCACACATTTTAGTATAAATACTATATTTATTAAATATCTTTACAATTCATTTAAATGTATTTACAGAACTATTCCTGCATACTTCAGACATCCAATTCACATAATTGCCTCTTAGGTAAGTATAGGTAAAATGATAGTCTAACAAAGCATCCTCATTAGATACAGACTCAGATTTCTTTTATTATGTCAGCTATCTTTGTTAGATACTACTACATACAGTCAACTTCTACACATTCATAGTCTGGTTTTCCACTGAGAAGTTACCTATTACCAAGAGATATGAATTCCAATTACAAAATACTTACATCATCTTTGCTACACCTTTACATCCCTCTTCAGAAAGTTTTGTTATCCAATCTGGTCCCAAACTCAAAACAGTTTCCCCCATTTTTTTAATAAATGCAAAAGTAGCAACTCTTAAGAGAAACTGGATGTTGCAGCTCTCCCAAAGATAGCTATTAAAGTGACAAGGAACCATGGACATTTCAATCCTTTTAAGAAGAGTATTCATTTCATATTTTCTAGACCTCTCACCTGCAGACACCCTAGGTCCTGCAATTGCTGTTGCAATACTTGGTGTGATAAGTTACTAGTATATAAAGCTTTTACATTTAGTCCAATTACTGTTCCCCACCAAGCAACTGTTGACACAGAGTAAAACTTTTCAGACTGGTAAACCTGTTCCACCTTTCATGTTTCCAACTCAAATGAATACTCCTGAAATGTTTTTCCTGTGTCCCCCTCTCATGATAAAATTATAATAATCTAATTCCTAGGAATGATTACTGCTTCATGCATCATTTTAAGGTTACTTTGACTACTTGAGTCCTGTCATTTCCTTTACTATAAATATCTGTTGTGCGCAGACAGCTTAAATTCATAGGAAGAAATTAGGTTGATATGTTTAGAGTGCACATCTTAAAACAAAAAACAAAATTCTCAAGCATGTGATAAAAATATTAACTCTTTATAATACAGTATTGCTTTAACAGATGGAAAAAGCTATAAACTTTGCTGGTCTTTGGTGTGTCCAGTGAGGGATAAATTTACAAATTGTAAATTAAAAACCAAATTTGTTCATTATAAAAAAAATCATGATCTATGAGGCAAATGTCTTTATATTGACTAAAAACTGCATTAACACAAAAACAAGATTTAGAATCAGACCCATGAGTAGAGAAAGTTCAGTCACTACCAGGACAGCTGGATTTCTATGACCTAGGATTCCAGACCCTGGATCAGTAGAGGGCAGAGCACAGTCACAGCTGAGCTTAGGGGGTGGAAGGGAAGCACCTTTGCTACTCATTTATCTGATCCACATACATACCCTAATTTGTAGTTATAGAAAATAGTGAACAGAGAACACTGGCAGGAATATAAAGTGAGGAAATAGTTCAGCTCTACCGGGGCATATCAGAGTAAGTTCAAGAATAGGAAAATCTGTACTTGATCTAGTCTGCTCTAACAAGGAATTGTGACAAAATACTGAAGACTTTAGTGTAGGGAGTGTCCCGATTTGAGACATTCCTCAAACACTAAAAATGAAGCCCTATGCAGCACAAATACATTCCTTCCAACAAAAAGGTACCTAGATACAGCTTGTTCAACTTTTAAAGATTAAAGGGACTACAGTTTGTGCAAAGCTGTCTACCTCTCACATGGTGTTTTCATTAATTCTTCCCATACCCCCACCAAACTACTATTATTTTGGCCAAGTTAGGGTAGTTAAGGCATTTTGACAAGTAATTAAAGATGATTTAAAATATATCTAACATTATGCCAATTTATGAATACAAATAAATTACTGAATAGCTCCCAAATTAATCACTCACTCATAAATGAAATGCCTGTTACAAGCATGATGCATTAAAACAGTAAAATGACATGTACATGGTACATGTTAAGTGATTTTAAATAAAATAAGAGCTCGACATACATTTATGCAAATATACAGTACAACTCGAATAAAGGTTCTTTAAACAATTTGAGATTTCCTCAAACTTAAACAGTTTTAATACAATAAGCCAGGTAGTAAAATCTCCTTTCAGATAAGGAGAGATTCCTTACTGACCAAGTGTAAATGCACTCATCTAGACATCGTTACCTGACTTTTATATAAAACATGGCTTTAATTTATTTCTAAGTACTTTTCTACCAGCAAAAAAAGTTAATGAAAAACTGACCAAAAATATATATAATCTTTACAGCTATCAGCTTATGCACCTCAGAAAAAGGGGTTGCAGAAACTGGGGAAACAATTGCGAGCTACTAAAATTCATAAGGAAATGCTATATTGCAAGTGGCTATTTAATAATTGTAAACATCATGAAGGTTCATAGTGAAAACCCCAAATATCAGTTACTGAAATGTAACTTCTGCTAATTATTCATTAACTAATTTTCCATTTGTATACTTACTGCTGCTGCTGACAGCATAAGCAGAGGTGCACTTTTGAGCTAGCAAGACAAGCATCAAAATAACTGGTACAGATTCTATTTTATACAAAGCAAGAATGGCAATGCACAAACCATGTCTAGTTAACAGTAATGTTCTCTGTAAACAAAAGCAAGAAAGTTCAGAGTTGAGGAGTATCTGTTCTTAATGCAAACCATCATTCTTGGGTATTGCAGCATACATTCTGATCAGAGATTAATGATATTGTGCTAAACCTCAACTTTGAATATTCTAGCTTTTGTAAGTTTTAGTTACAACTTAACACAATAAACCCTTTTTAAACAAAAAGTTCCCCACTTCAAAAAACAAAACATCCAGAGATACCAGGCCTCATTGTGGACTAATTATTTGCAAAACTTTCATGTATAAGATCACAATTAAGCACCTGAAATCACAAAACACTTGTGGCATCCATACAGCTCAAACTATTTTTTTTTTCAAATCTTGTACTAGAAAAAGTCTGCTAAGGCTGACACCACGTATGCCAAGAGCAAAATGTTTACAGCAGCTATAAACCCCCTGAAAACTGGAGTTTATATTATATAAACACAAACTCTCACCTATTACTGTAACAAGACTATGTTTATGAAAGGATGCTTTGTAACATATCCTTCGTTGGATAACGGATGTTTCTAGCAGAACAGTAGTACACTCTGGTGGAGAGAATGTATCAATTTTATTTATTAAATTTCATTTTGAATTGTAACCAATCAATAATAATTTGAAACTAGTAATATTTGAGAAGTAGTAACCATATGGATCTCGTTTTCCCCCACCTTGTGAATGATTACTAAGTTTTGAGAAACAAGCTTCATGTCTTTTTCTTCATTTCATGCTGGCAGATGAACACCAGTGTACTGCAAATAGTGGTTTTTAAAGGATCTCAATTGTGTCGTAACAGGCAACCCGCTTGAGTAATGGCCATTGAGATCAGCTGCAAAGAAAGAAATCTATCCTGCCAGCAGGAAACAGTACATGTGAAGCTAGGAACTCCAAGATAATGGAAAACAGACGTTGACATTAGGCAAATCAGTCTGTATATTCAGCTACTATAGAAAGAAGGACGGTGATGTCATCTGGCTTTCCCCCTGTAATGCAAGAAAACAGTCCATTACAAAGGATTGTGGTACTGTAAGAATGTTTTGCAAGGTTCTGATGAAGTTACTCTGTGAAGGAGTATTTTATTACACAAACTCCAATTAAGTCTGTGAATACAAAGGACCAGCAGTCAAAAGGGAAGCAACTAATGACTATGCTCTAGCTGGCAGGAGTTAAAAAGATTACAGATTTGACACCCATAAGGCACATGGAACGATGTGAAATGCACACAGGCTAAGCAAGAGGCAATTTCAATGGCCCATGAAGGGAGTCTTGAGCTATACAAATTTGAAAGACTTTTCTCTCTAAGCTGAGTAATAAATGGAAACCTCAGGACCAGGTGTGAAAGTAACTTCAATTTCTTAAAAGTACTGACTTATTGCAGGGCTTGGGTGGATGCTTAGGGGAGGAGATTGGGGCAGTTGTGATAGGACAATACCTGTAAGAAATGTGGGGGGGGGACTGGGGAGGGGAACTGAGGGGTTTAGGGGGGAGAGTCTGGGGCTGGAAGTGAAGTCACCATGCTGCCCAGCCTGCCTGATCCCTGGGACTAGCTAAGACTGTCCTGCCTGGCCACCCGATCACCAAGGCTGAAGCCTGGGGGCACTGTGGCCATGCACACAGGGACTGTGGATGCTGGTTTGGATCCACTTGAGATGGGGCCTTGCTTCCCACCCCCTAGCCATCCCATACAGAGGTGGGGGGAAATGGATGGTGGTGGTTTGGGCTCAATGGAGGAGGAAAGTGGAAAGAGTGAGGTGAACCATTCATGCCCAGCACTGGTACAGGAAGCTTACTCATGTATGGTGGCTGACAGCATTGAGGGCAGAGATGTGAAAGTATAAATGTGTAAATGATTAACTGATGAGTCTGGGCTCATCTGTTAATCTTCATGGTTATATACACAACAGCCCCTCCCCCCCACCACACAGCTGCTTCTGTGGCAGCCACCTGCACCTCTGTGTGTGAACATGTAACTTCTGAAATTTTCAATGGTTACACATTACCTAAATAAAAGCATTTTAACATCCCTAATTGAGAAGCCTGCCCTCAGCCAGCCATGCTCTTACTGGGGTGCTGCACTGAGGCATCCCAGCTCACTTTCACCTTTGCTCAGGACTCCGGCAGGTACACTAGAGACTTTCCAGAGGATGGGGAGATAGATTACAGAGGGCAAAGCGACTGAACAATGTCAGATGAATGGGAAGCATTCTGCAAACAGACTACTAAAATAAAAATCAGTGCTCTATGTACTCTGGTAATGCCTACAGACAAATTTACAACCTAATTAGAACAGGAGACAGGGGAGGGGAATAAAGACAGACATTCTATATTTAGGCCACACATCAGGTCAGTGATAGAGCCAAAAAGAAAGCATAGGTCTGATGACTTCCAGTCCAGTGTCCTATGTATTGGATCACACTACCTCCCAATTATGGCTGGCATCTTCTTTCCAGAACATATCTAAGATTGCTTACTATTCAGGAACTCTGGCACAAATCCAACAAAGGAATTTAATCTGACACCATCAAATGTATGATGTTATCCAGCAACAGGAAACTTACCTCTCACATTCAATCCATTGTCACATGCAAACTGTGCAAAAGGTGACATGTAAGTGGGGTCATAGGCCAGTTCGTGAGCTTGCTCAGCAATGCTTCTTGCTGTCTGTTGTATGCTCTCATAATTAGAATTCTATATTGATGGAAGAACAAGTTATTCTTACAAAAGCAAACTATTACAGGGAATTTCATTCAGGCACATATACATAACTGGATATTGATATAAGTAACAACATTGCAAGTTAGATTTTTCATTTCAAAGGAATCTTATCTCAAATTAAATCAGTTCACTTTAAGAATGTCTGTAGGAAATTAAGTCAACTTCTTCCACTAATCATTGGTGCACGAGTTATGAACACATGCTTATCTTAGGAAGGGAGAAAGTAGAAGACAGCACTTCTCTATATTTTAAGAGTCAAGGGATGGGGGAAAGGGGAGGGGAGAAAACGGTAGCTGAAAAAATAGGTTTTCCTTTGCTTATTCTGACTACCCAATCATACACCCCATTCATCCAGCTCAGTTCTTCTGTACAGCCTGACGCTCAAACTTTGCAAAGAGAATGCTAAACTAAAGAAGTGTTCACCCAAAAAATACTGCCTAAAAAAATTCAGAGTGCTCATTCTCAGCACAGAAGCACCACCCTAGAGCAAGAAATAAAGCTAGTTTTAATAATAAGGATGAGCTTGTAGGAAGTTGGAATGTGAGTGGTTACTCAGTAAGCATCACCCTTATCAGGTCAGGCCTACCAGTTACAGGGTGTGTCTAGACTGAGTTTTGTCGACAAAAGTGGACTTTTGTCGACAAAACTATACCTGCGTCTACATCACCGTTGACATAACGGTGACAGAACTCAGCAGTTTTGTCGACGTTGGTAAACCTCATTTTACGAGGCATAACACCTTCTTTCGACAGATTGCTTTGTTGACAGAACTGAATGTGTCTAGACGCTCTATGTCGACAGAAGTTTTGTCAACAGTATCTGTCGACAAAACTTCTGTCGACAAAAGCCTGTAGTCTAGACGTACCCACAGTTAACTGGTAGGCTTGGCTTGGCCAGAGCATCCTTCCAATTGCAGGAGGTGCTCTAGCTGGGCCAGAGGAGCCCCCCACCATACAACTCTAAAAATTTAACCAGTTAACTGATTAAACAAGATTTTATATCCTTAGTAGGAAGTGTGAGGCTAAGGCTTTATATTAACATCAAGCATAAAAACGTCTTTAAAAATAATACATTTTGCCAACGCTAGAAGATGGATCAAATCAGAATGAAACTATCAATCTTACTTCATGGAGTTCGGGTATCCAGCATTGACAGCCTGCACCTACTAATGTAACTTACCTCACACACAAGAACATAATTTGCATGATTTTTAATGAAGAGGCAGCCAGTAAGAGTTCTCTTAAAAAATTAAGACAGTTATAAGTCTATGAAAATCTAGAGAAAATACAAGCTTTCTATATAATGCATTTCCTCCAGGAGTTCCAATCACCCTTACCTTTTCAATACCTGCTGCCTTACTCAGAAACAGGTTTTTTTCCATGTTGAACAAGACAAGGGATGAACAGCTATTTTCACAAACAACCAGTTTGATAATCTATAAGGTATATAATTTTATGAATATATCTGAATTTCCCTAACATTTTGGAGGAGTGAACAGGCTTTGACAATTCTTAGCTTTCCATCCAACCCAATTTCTATTTGGTGTCTTAACCAAATGTACCAATAGGTGGAGCTCATGTTTCTCTTCAAAACTAGCGCCATGAATATCCAGTGTGCACAATCTAGACTAAGAATATGTTTTAAAAACCAAAATCCTAACCAAGCCATAGCTTTAGATTGAAAAGGAAGGAAGATGAGAGATTTCAAGAAAGGGATCCGAAAATTGGTTGAGCATCTCCAAGTCACTTTGTTGGCAAAGGAGCCACTTTCTCTTGTCAACCAACAACTTCCAGTAAATTTATCTCAAGGATAAGAGCTATTTGCAGACAAGCCCCTTCTGAAACCAAATATGAAAGGGTACTGAAAAGTTATGCAAAATAAAGCTTCCTAAAGGAAGCTCACATAGATTGATGCTAGTTTTTATATCACATTTTCCTCTTTTAAAGCTGAATTGTATGTATTTTCAAGCGCAACAATCCTGTCACCCAAGATAGTGGTTTAATACAATGAAGCTCTCATGCCAAAGTTACAAACAAAAGCTGCTCTTGGATTGTTTCAGAACAAGTAATAACTTTTGCCTAGTATTCATATTACAGATGAGTTACGGGAATGAAATTCAATTGCACACGTTTCATTTTCAGTTACCTTCAACTTTTTTAGTTCCTGAAGAATCATATAGTCAGGCATGTTGTCAAAAAGTCCATCTGTTGCTGTCAAAATAATGTCTCCTAGCTGAACATCAAAAGTTGTACTGTCAGCAGCATCCGGGCTGTGAAAATAATGCCACCATGTCAAAGAAATGGGCACTAGCTTAAGATAATGGCACCAAATCTTGTTCCAACTACATAATGAATAGCTTTTGTAATTCACTGGTATTATTCTGGCTGTAATAACAGGAGAATGATCACAACTAGAGAGCATCAGAAACACTACACCATAGAATTGCACTGAAAATGCCTGATTAGGACAATCCTTCAGTTTAATATATTCGGCAAGTATATCTTCGTTGTACTATTAGAAGTACTGCAGTTTGTGAGGTTTTCTTCTCACTCAAATATGTAGAATGGGCTATAATTAAAAGGACTTCAATAAAATTATTGAAACAGCAAGCCTACTTACTGGATAATGAAGCATCTTTTTATTGTGAAGGATCCCAAAGTATTTCAAATGTTTGGGTACATCCCCACTAACTGTGGGCAGTAGTCTGATGGTCAAGTGGTGCATAATACAGAGAACAAAGTATTTATTTTGGTACAGACAAGATCTTCCTGGGAGATTTTAGGATAAAAACTACACAACACACCATTAGTAGAATGATGCAGGAGCTGTGATTTGAACTTACGAGTTTCAGAAAAGTTAGCATTTCAAACTAGATTTTTAGATCACTGGATTCTTCTCTGGCAAGAACCAGTTTAACATTAAGTTTAGTCAAGAGAAGAATATACTGATATTTACTCTCACTTTTAATTGCCTTTGCAATTAATGTTAAAGTGCAAGAGACTAGGTGAATTGATACAATTACATGTCAGACTGAAGTGTGGGTATTTTAAAAGCTGATTCATCTCACACTTTCCTTATTCGATGGTGACTCAGTGTATTTTTCTAATTACCAAGATTGTCATTCTTGATAACTATCTTTGGGTTGCTCCTATGTTTTCGTACAATGGATTGTACTTTTGAAGATACCTAGATCTCACGCAATAAGAACTATTTACAGTTATTGTGCAATAAAGAATGATTTTTAAAGTGCAAGAATTTCAAGCTCCTATGACAGCTCTCCTCTCTTCACTCTTTTATACTTTCCTATAATTAAAACTATACCCAACAAACAAACAGTTGGCACTATTTCCAAATATCCCCAAAAGATCATTTTTTATATTAAAAATTATAAAGCCCAAGCCTTGTCTCATTAGAAGTCTACAACCTCAGAATAAGGACTTCAGATTCATACTGCATTCCCTAGACATAGCTCTATTACTTTCTATATTCAGGATTTATATAAAAAGAGCACTTTAATGAGTCTATTATCTTTGACTGAAGAAATGTAACTTGTACTATGTTTAAAAATAATTACCAAATCAGTCAAGAAAAAGCATTTCCTTTATTACAAAAACAGACCAAAAGCAGAAAGACATTAGACAAGCAGGCATGTCTTGTACATACTTTGTTTTAGATTTCACTAATGAGGTTTCATTAGTTTAGAAAAATGACTAATCAGCACTGAAATACAGATTGCTTTGAAATCATGTCCTCTGCTTTAAAACTGCTACTTTCTATAGGACAGGGCGCACTTCTGCAGCAGTCCCTTCTTTGAGCTCGATGTTCTGCCAAAATGGAGTTTTGCTCGTTTTGAACGAACACAATGTGCTACTAGAAACTTAGCTGTACTGAAATGCAAGCTGCAGTCACATGCTTTCCTGATCTGTTCCTCAAGTATTCACTACCTCGCTGCCTTGCTATGTAAGTTAGGGTATTCCTAATCATTCCCAAATGAGTTAGAAGGAAAACCTCCACTAAGATAAGGCACTATTCCAATATATGACAACCTGAACACAATATATTTGACTTAAGTGTTCTATACTAGGCCAGTTTTGATAGCTTAGTAGGGTTATAATACACAGTGCACTATGTCAATTTTATTTGCATCTCACTGCAGATATGTTGCAGCCAGATGCCTGGCAGTAACCTTTATATGCTTCAGTATTTTTCCAGATAATGACATCATATGTACTTTACATAAATTCCATCAAGTAATACTCACAGTTTAGCAAAAAAACTTTATAGCATAAAATATTTTATGCCACGATCACTGATCCTATATAGGCTACAAAAATTACTTTTACTTAGCTCATAAAAGAGAGAGATCATGCACCAAATATTGAATCATAGTAGGCCAAAATATTAACTAGCATTTGAAGTTCTTACAAATGCTGCCAAACAAAGAGGCAGCAGCTAAAGTTATTTGTATTGCAAGAATGTTGAGAGATCTTAAATTGCAGAAGCAATGGATTTTATCATGAAGGTTACGACAACCTTAATTCTCCTGTTGTGTCCAGATATTGCAGCATATGACAAGTGAAGTCATTTCTAGGACCTGAACCTTAAGTGGAGACATTTATGTACAGAAACAGGTATATTTCATCAAAAAAGTTAATACAGAAGGTCTCTTTGAGAAAACCAGAAATGCTTAATACTCAGTGTGCACCTAACTTTACAGATCACTCTGCATGTAAACAGATCATTCCTACTCTGAGCAGAGATTAGGCCATGGCAACAGCCTACAATGTAGGGTAAACTTAAGTCTGGGAAAGGCTTACACTATGTTAAAGACAGACAGGTGGGGAAGGGGATTCATCTTTCAAATGGAATTATTATTAAAAGCCCATTTGCTAAGTTTCACTACAAAGACTGGAAGCATGTATCCTTTGGGGGAAAATAATCTCAAGTTCTTGATTCACATCTAATTCCCCATCTCACCTATCACTTAAGACGACTCCCTCTGCTTCTGGTGGAGCTATTGACAGTTGGAATGGAGTGTTGAAGTAATGCTGCTGTTCATCAGATCGATGTACTACTTCTCCTCCTCTGACTACTAGAAAACCAGAATCTCCTAAATTTGCTGTATGTAAACGATGACTTGTTCTGTCCAGAACTACTATGCAAGCAGTACTGCTTCCTAGAAAAAAAATTAACTCAGTTAACTGGAGATCACCATATACATTAGAAAGTCTACTGAATAGATCTTTCTTAGACAAGCTGTTCAAATACCTATCATTGACAACAAAAAAACCACCCCGTTAATACAAAGTGAACGTGCATTAACAGTAGGAACAAATCATGTTTTCTGCAACCATTTCCACTCCCAGTTTACAGATTTATTTGTAAAGTTTTTACTTATCTGGCTTTGATTTCTTTCATTACATTGTTTGCTATGTTCCTGTGCATTTCTAACAGTTAGGTGTATGTATGTCAGCCGAGTCTCCTATAGGAAAAACTATTCTGAATAATGAAGCCATGATTAACGTGACACTTTTGGGAGTATTTTGTAGCACCAGTGGTGGGCACCTACATCTGTGGCCCGAGGGCTGCATGCAATCCACCAGGTTTCTGTGTGGCCTAGGAGACATTGTTTACCACTGGCTATTTGCAGGGTTGCCAGATTCTGCTGGTTTTCATCCATGTAGTAATATCAGTAGAAAAAAAAACCTAAAGTGGCATGCATGTAAAGCAAGGGCACATGAAGGGAACAGATTGCACACAACATTGTGAGCTGTTTGCGCCCTTTGCATCCAGTCAAAGCGCTGCCATGGTGCAATCAGCACACCCAGCAAGTTCTAGGTACACAAGCGCAGTTAGCAAAACTACCCTATCCTGGGAGACTGTCTTGGTTACAACAATCTTGCGGCCGACAGAGGAAGGAGCTTGCTAGTTTACGCTGTCCATTGCTGACCTACACTATGCTAGGAGTTGTTCATATGTTTTCATTCACAGCTAGAAATAATTTGCATAAAGTATATAGGTTATCTTGTTTCATTATCAGTGGCAGAACAAACACTCTTTTAAGACAAACTTTGAAAGACTGGCTCCAAAGGCGGCCTAGATTTTAAGAAGGAATGTATGGTTTATTAATATAATTCACTCAGAAGGAAGTGCATGGCTTTAAAGCTCAAGAAATTAACTTCAATATTTAAACAAGTGCCTGTGCACTGTTAGTTGCTTAGACACTTTATAGCTGGCTGACCACAATCTTGACAATTGGGAAAGTTTCAATTACATAGGTAACAGCATGTGTCAAGTTTTTAATTAGGACTATCAGAAGTTCATTCAAACATTATCACTTCTATTGTAACTAATACTACTGATATGGCAATTGTCTTTAGTATTTATCTTGTTTTTGGTACACTAGGTTCCTGCTAATTTTTTTAAACACTTTTGTAACTACCATTCCTGATGGATTCAAATGTACAATAAGGAAGAAAGGAATTGAAACATCCCTGATAATTTCACAAATATTTTATATATATTTGAGGGCATTATGGAGTTTTCATTCATTCCACTCTAGCATCTAGGCCTGGAGGCCGATGGCAACAGTAGAGAAACCACCAAATATTATATTGGAAAAAGGCCAACACTTGTCCAGCTCCTTCATAAGAGAAGGAAATACCACCCTCAATGGAATTCAGTGTAGTTCTAACTAGAAAAGCCAAATCTTTTCTAAACAGCTCTCACGCTATGACAAACCATCACCAATAGATGTTTTGATACCATACATCAGAGAAAAGTTGGAATCTTCCATGTGCAGCTCCAAGTTTCAAAATATAGCTGCATTTTTGATAGACCATGGGGCTTACAATGAGCTAAAATCAGGTTTAGGGATGTTAAAGATCAGTTAACTGAATAATCGATTAACCTCAAATTTGTATCTGTTACTCAACTATTCGATAGTCCCCGAAGTGGGGCTGGCAGCCAGTGCACTCTGGCCCCACTCTTAAGGAGCCACTTGCCAATCTGTGCTGCTACCTCTGTATCAGAAGCAGCAGCACTGAATGTCAGGTGTGAGCTGGTCCAAGAGCGGAGCCAGTTTAAAACCCAGCTCTCCTCATGGATTGGCTGCCTGTCGCCCTGTGCTGTTGCCTCAATACAGAGGCGGCAGCCCCTGTCTGGAAAAGGTGAGGGGGGAGGAAGAGGGGAAGAGTCTGAATTCCTGGACCTAGCATGAGCCCCAACTGAACTGGCCTGCCCGCCCACCTGGTTCCTAATACACTTTAAGTGTAGAGCCCCAGCAGGGGTAGGTCCCAGACCCAGCACAATCCAGGATTGAGCTGGGCTGCTAGTCAGCCTGCTAAAAAAATTACTGTCAAGGGGAGGGGAATGCATATTGTCTATACAATTAACAGATAAGCTTTTGGCTTATTGGTTAATTCACTATACTATTACATCCCTACTCAGGATCTAGATCTTCTATTTGGTACACAGGACATTAACTCTTCAGCCCTTTACAGAGGTCTGCGTTGCAAGTGAACAGCAATGCAGGCCCAGTCTTGGGTTCATATGGGACCCTGATTCTCCCAAAACAGAGAAATTAAAATCATGTCAACAAAAGAAAATTAGCCTTCAAATCACTATATAGTTAGAATAAAGAAACTAATCAAGTTAAACTCAAGAGAAAGAAGAGAAATGCAACAAAAATATTGTGCCTGGAATAGGACTTCAGTTTTCCTCCCCTCTCCCAGACAGGATTTCATGTCCAGGTATTTGCCAGAGTCGGCACTGATGGAACAAGCTGCTGATACCTCTGGCCTTATGCAAGGAAAAAATTAATTCTTGTTTATATGTTCTTAAGCAGAGGTTTCTTGAAGATTAAAAAAAAAATCTTAAAGTTGTATTTTTATGAAAGTAGAAATAGTGAGAAAAATTCCACAAATGAGCATTTACAGTGCTTTGAGAGAAGAAAGAAAGGGAAAAATAGGATTCATTAGTTTCACATTCTAACTTAACAGGTACTATAACTAGAAATCCATGTGTGGAATGCAGATCTTGTGACTGCTGCTCTTGAGAATTTGAAAGTTCAAGCAGCACAAAGTTGCCTCCCTGTATAAAAGGGCTGCTAGAACTAATTACCTAGTGAACCACCTGGTGATCACTTGTTCACTAACAGCACCAGTATAGTTAAACACCTAAACCCACTGAAATAATTACTGAACAGTACTATTCTAAAAGTAACAAGTCATTTCTCGGGTATGTATCCATTCTCTACATGTATAAAAAAGTGAACATATGTTCTCGAGCTCAGCAAACTTTAGCTAAATATAGTTTACATAGAGCTCTTTTGGCAAAGTAGTTTAAGGTCAGGTGAGAAGCATGTGCGTCAAGCAGGCAGGGTAACGTGCTCTTGGTCTGAAATCTTGTAAGTGTTCCCTTGTAAGTGATCAGTTTTCAAGATTGCCTATTCACAGCCTAATTCTGCCTTCATGTCCTCAATTGCCACTGATTTCTGGGGGCATTACATGCACATATCCAAAACCATATTTTGTGCACATTTAACAAATCACCGATAGCATATTTCTTTTGCTGTGATGACATTCAGTGATGTCTACAACCCACAGCATACAACAGGGGTGGGCAAAAGGACCTTGTGGGCCAGATTCAGCCCGCCAAGTGAGTTGATCCAGCCCACTGAGGCCCTGCCATGCCCCCATCCCCAGGCCAATCAGGGGGCTTAGAAGTGCCACATGCTCCTGGCAGGGCAGGAGGGAACTGCCTACTGTTCAGATTCTCTCTAGGGGGTGGGTAGCAGAGACTTTGCATATTCCTGTATCCCAGGCCAATCAGGGTCTATGGGTGGGGAAGCACGGAAGTGTCCTGGCCCCGCCCCTTATGTCTGAGGCTCCAAACCCTCCAGGGCAGCCTAGGAACACTTCCAAAATTTCAGAAGTGGCCCCCGGTTAAAAATTATTGCCTACCCTTGGTGTACTGCTACTTTGAGCTTACTATAAGGGAAAAAGAAACTGAGTAACAGGATACTTCAGTGTATCTCCAGAAAAATATTGGTTCAGCTAGAGCTTAATCACAAAACTCCCAAAAGGTTTCAAATTGAGAATAATTTTTTTTAAGACATAGCTGGTATTAGCTGACAGCAGTAGGAACTTTTTTTGTATCCACTGTGCAAGATCCTCACAAAACAAGGTTACAGTTCTGCAATTTCATTTCAGGTTTTTCTTTTTAAATTAAAAAGAAACATGCAACTTGTCATGTTGAAGATGTTATTATTATTTAAACTTAGAACACCAAGTCGACATATCTGTGTCAAGAGGACACGTACCACCTGAACAATATTTGTGGGGTATTTGCTGCACTTACCAAGCAAAGGTACTTTGTTCTGCAGCAGCTCACTATAACTTGTAGTAAGAATTCCAACAGGATTGCTTGGTACGAACCGTCCTTCTTTTACTAAACGTTCACATGTTCGCATTAGAGTCCCTGAGAACTGAGACGGATCAACCCCATAGTCTCTCCAGCCACCTACACCATCTGCTACCCCTAAGAAGAGAAAACACAACTTATTGTTAAAAACAAATGTTTTGATATTCATTTCATTCTAGCACAGGGCTACTCAAGCGGCTCATGGGCTGCATGTAGCCCATGGCCTATTTGTTTGTGGCCCACAGTGTGGTTTGGGTTTAAGTGGGGCTCAACACATGGCCCATGGGGGGATCCTTTGAACATGGCCTCCACTGGGAACATGCTCCACAAGAGCGAGGCATCTTCCAGGAGGGGTGAGCATTGAAAGACACATGTGGACAGGCTGGCTAGAACAAACGGGTACAGGGTGTCGGCATTTCTAGACCCCAGGGAGGAGGTGCCGGGAACGTCGGGGCATTGTGGGAAGTGCTGGCTGCTTAGCCTTGTGGGCAGAACCTGAGAGGCGCTGACTGGCTCTCACTGGCCATGTTTGGGTCTGCCGCCACAGCTTAATCTTTGTATTCATGCCCGTGTGAAGCAAGCTATGTCTATGCAACCACACTTAAGCTGCGGCCCTCGGCATGTGCTGGGAGTATCATTGTGGACCCCAGAGCTTCCAAAGTTGAGTAGCACCATTTTAACATATATGTCGATGGTTCAAGATCTAAAACTTACACAAGTTTGCTAGTCATATTTCTGTATAAAACATTTTCCCCAAATGGTTATGAACAGTTTTATTATATGAGAACAGTAGCAGTATGGAGCTTTATAGTTAGAAACCTGAAAGAATTTTTGGTTTTAAAGAAACCACACGTGAAGAAAAGCACACATATGTAAGCAAACTTGAAATGTTAGTGATGGGATAAAGGTCCAGGTACATTTGACAGTTAGTAATACAGATTAAAATTTGAAAGCTAAATATCTAGAGTGATGATCTGTGAAGAGACTGACTTTGCTATAAGAAAGATTTCTTGGAGAGTTAAGTAGCTTTTCAGGGATAGATTACACTTTCATTAGCACAGAGAGGGAGGAATGGAAGTGTTGAAGAAGATTTTAAACAGAACAGAAATGAAGATAGTGTAGAGAAACTCCCTCCCCATCCAACATCTCCAGACAAGTATTCTTTTACTGCTCACTCACAGTGAGATGATCCTTTTCCTGTGAGTGGCACCAATTTCTGCAGAAAGTAAAACTTCCATTAAAAAGTGTTTGAAGGTCAATGCAATTGTGTGTTCTACATCAACAGAAAGAGTACACTAGAGTCTCTGTGGCTATTTACAACTTCAACCAAGCAAGAGTTTAAATCACGGGTGGGGAACCTTTTTGGGTCCAGGGACTGCTGACACACAGAAAAGTCAGTTGGGTGCCGCACAAATGAGAAGCCCAAAAAAAAAAAAAACCTCCAAACCCTCACTGACGTGGCCCCTGATTGAGAAGGAGAAAGACACTTCCCACACATACTAGAGCCTAGTGGGGCCCAGGCTAGTATATATAGTATGCTCCAGTCAGTGGCCATGGGCTCCCCAACACTACAAGTGGAGCCCTGAGCCTCAAGGGCTGGATCCAGGCAAGCTGGAGGTCGCATCTGGCCCTCGGGCCTGAGGCTCCCCACCCCTTGTTTAAATGGATTAAAGCTCACTGTAGCTGTTCAGAACAGCATTGACAGCAGTGAAGCAGATGAGTTTCACTCTGATAAAGCTTGGGAAAGCTTTGAGCAGCAGAGGCAAGTGCTAAAGTTATGCACAGTGGAGCAGGAGACTGGAAATGGGTGATTAGCAGAGTCCCTCACCACTAGCAACAATCCGAAGTCTCTGGAATATGAAGGTGGGGAGAAAATTCCTCCCTTGCAGTAGCAATAAGATTTTTGTTTTTAGGAAAGTAGGGGAAGGAAAAGTCAAGGCACCTTTCAGCCAGAGGCTACAAGAGATGAACCTTGGACCTCATCATCCTAGATTTTCCCAAAAGTTCCTGGGCTGTGTATTCCCTGACAATGCCACACTTCTTTCCTTTTCTGTATTATCCTTATCTGGTAGGTTTAGTTCTTTGGCTACTTGGTGGATGGTAAATTTACATCTATCAGAAGGGGTGCATGGATGGTGGCAGCAGGGGAGTGAGATATGGGCCAAAGGCGGGGTAGGAAGTGGTTGGTTATTTTGCAAGAGGATTGATAGGAAAATTATAAGGGAGCAGATATAGCACTCATAGTAAGGAAAGAGATACAGGGGGCGAGGGAGATAAGTAAAAAGGGACAGGTAGAACAAAGGAGGCCAAAGTAAACACTAAAAACTTGATTAACAATGTCATAACCAGTACAGCACACAACTTATTTACTCCTTTAAATTACTACCCTAGATTACCAGCCACCCTGCAAGTGCTGTGCAAAAATATTTTAACACTTGTTTTAAAGATAAATTACCAAAGAAAGTTGGTTCTATCATTAGTACAAAAGAAAGCTGAGCTGCAATAGTATAAAAGATAACTGGCTCAACTGACCACATAGCAATGTTAAAACTTTTAAATTACTGCAATGTGGTGGTCTGGTAACAGCTAATGTGCTTTCTGATTGGCTGAAATATTTTACAGTTTTCAGAGTCTATTCTTAATGCTAAGACTACTGCATTCAAATATTTCCTAAGAGGGACACATTAAGGTAGATACCCAATAAGAACATAATCCCATTTGAAAATGTTGCATGATTTAATTTGGCTAAGGATCTCTCTGATCTTCAACATGTAAGAATTACAATTTGAAGTATATCGTGACAAAAAATAAGCTTTATTTCTTGATACAGCACAATGTGTCATTTTCAGAGTATTCTTAGAAGATTTATTTGGGGGAAAAGGATAGAGCTAACCTCTAGATGAGTGAAAATTGAAACAGTAACATGCAATTTACTCATCTACTTATGCCCTTCACAAAGGATACCATTTGAAATCAAAGTGGAAGATTTAGAGTTGACCTTGGCATGAACTACATAATCTGATGACAGGTTAGAGCCAGATTCTGTATAGCCCATCAACATTAATCAGATTTTCACCCAAAATAGTGCACAACATTTTAAACACAAACACAGACTATGCAGGTGTCTAAGTACAGTATGCAGTAGCCAAACTCCACTCTTAAATTTCTTTGAACAGAACAAAACATGGACTGCTTCTGACCTGCACTAAAAGACTCTTATTTCACCAGACCAAAACCATCCATTCCTGCAGTTTGGTTCGCTCTTTAAATTAAAAAAGAGTTAATGCAACCTATTACGGTAAAGTACTGTATACCATTTTACAGAAAAAGGAAACTGTAAAATCAGCAAAGAAATTATGAACGTGTTCAATGAATTGAATAGCAGACTGAAAAATGACAGCTTAAGATCAGTACCAAAAGGAAAATTTAAGACAACTTCTGATGCTGTCACTTCAAACTATACTCCTACAAGTAATCCTTGTCTGTATAATAGCATATCACCTCATAGATCACTGAAATAAAGTCCAAAACTAAACTACTGGTTCTAGTTATGTTGCTACTGAAAAATCATGATGTCCTGTACTGATTCCTAGTATCCTTGTTCTGCATTCCAGGTGAAAGCAAGATAAACATCAATACAAAAAGTCAAGACAACTACTGTTTTGATTGATAGAACTGTTAAAACTTTAGTTTACTTATCACTTTCCATCATATTTCATAACATGCAGCGTCCTCTGCTAGTTCACCATCGAACCCCAAACACCCATATAAAAACAGTAGTTTGCTAAGTTTTAAAGTTTAAAATGTTGCTTAAATGAGAAGAATTACTATGGGGATGTCTATACTATGCAGCTTTTAGCAACAAGGCTGTATCAACACAGCTTGCATCAATGCTATTTGTCAGTGCCTTTGTTGACAAAACATTTCCACCCCCAATGTGAAGGTTTCACTTTGTCAGCAGTAGAGCGCACTCTTGCAGACAAAGCAGCATTCACACTTTCACTTGCCATGGCAAAACTTTGTCCTTCATGTCAGGGGAGGTTAAAGCCCCATGAAAAGCAACAAGTGTTGCTGATCAAGTCCAAGTGTAGACATAGCCTAAGTTTAAGTTGTATGAAACCTTTGACTTTGTCCGTGTAATCAGTAAGTGGCAGAATATCAACCCAAGCAAATGCTTGGGTATTTGTATTTCTTTGTTTCAAAAGTATGCAATGGGCCAAGTCAGGTCTTCTGCATAAAAGACCATAAATCGTGCAAAAGGGAATAAAGTCAGCAGGTAAAGCAGCTGAATACATTTTAAAGAAAAATACATGAAGGGCAAGATTAACTGCAATTACAACTTCTACAGTATTCTTAAGTGGGAGTTATCCTGCTAAAAGATAGACAAATGCTCCCTAGAATTACTGCCCAATTACACACGGCCTGTCAGTTACCATGAAGCTGGCTTCATCCAACTTCAATGACCCAGTACCTCAAGATTACAGGCAGTCCCCGGGTTACGTACAAGATAGGGACTATAGGTTTGTTCTTAAGTTGAATTTGTATGTAAGTCGGAACTGGCTCCAGATTCAGCCGCTGCTGAAACTGATCAGAGGCTGACTACAGGAAGCCCTAGGCAGAGTTGCTCTGCCCCCAGCTTCCTGGAATCAGCCGCTGATCAGTTTCAACTGCGGCTGAATCTGGACTCCTGGGACAGAACAGCTGGGGCACTGCCGGGTAGGTCCCCGCAGGACCAACCCAGCAGCACCCCAGCTGCTCTACCCCAGGCGTCCCGCAACAAAAGCCTGGTCTGCTGGGGGGGGGGGGGCGCACTAGCTGCGCCCCCTCCCCCGCAGCAGACCAGGGAGAACCGAGCAAAGCCACGGAGGCGCAGAGATCCCGCCGCCTCTGCGGCTTTGCTCCTGTCTCCCCGCTGTGCTGGGGGAGTCCCCCACAGCACAGCAGGGGTCCCCCGCCTCTGCGGCTTTGCTCCTGTCTCTCTCCCCCCCAGCACACCAGGGAGACCCGGAACAGCTTTTCTCGCCCCGGAGGACACGGTGGCGGGACCGCAGCGCTCTGGGCGGTCCCGCTGTCTGCGAGCTCCGGGGCGAGAAAAGCCCCATTCGTAAGTGCGGATCCGACATAAGTCGGATCCGCGTAAGTCGGGGACTGCCTGTACTCAGAAGTCTCAGAGCAAAGCACAAAGCAAGTAAGGCTGCAGTGCTAAACCCAACTGAATCAAAATGTAGCTGATACCACGTGAAGTTATTACATTAAGAATACTGGATAACTTGAATTTACAACTTTTGTTGAAGTTAACTGAAGGGGAAAACAACAAACATTTAACGTTAACAGATGAGTTAGTTGTGTACATTCCTCCCTTTTACATACTCAGTCAGATACTTTAAAAACCACTGCATCCCCAAACTCCCTCAATGTTAACTGGCACAAGTTCACTGTTTTGTAACCACCACCAGGCCTAACAAACTCATCACATCCTACATACTATTGTGATAGTATTTATAAAAAAAATTCTTGTCAGATCTCAAATGAAAAACAAAATTGTGCTGAAGCTTCACGGGGTAGCTGAGTTAGTCTGTACAGAAAAAAAAACCAATAAATGGTCTGGTAGGACTTTACAGACTAACAAAACACGTAGATCATTGTTTCTTACACTTTTTAAGGCCGAGGAACACCAAACAATTTTTTTTCTTTGAGGAACACCAAGGATTTTTTGTTGAGCCAAAAAAAGGGGGGGGGGTAGTTATTGACAAAAAAGGGTTGGGTGAAGCTAGAGGAAAAAGGTCACCTGCCCCTTTAAGGGTGGCCATTTTGAACTCTTTTCTCTGCAGCACACCTCCGACTGGCACACAGTTTAAAAAAACACTGATGTAGATTCAAAGTGGGCTGTGCCCATGAAAGCTCATGATACCATCTACATGTTTTATTAGTCTATAAAGTGCTACCAGACTATTGGTTGTTTAAATTGTGCTGGTCATCCATACTGTTGTGAAATTTATGTACAGCTTTTAAAGAGTATCTATACATACTGAAAATATGTCCTTTCAGTTTACAACAAGTTATTCTCCAGCAGAAATGAAGACCTGGTTGTGTCATAGAAAAGGAACATATTCAAGTTTGCCTAGGCTTCTATGTACATTAAGCATTCCAAGTCAAACACAATAGCAGCTACATTTGCATTTCAAGTCAAGTGAAAATAGGGATGTAAAATCATGCTTAACTGATAAAAGGTTAAACAGCATTTAACTGTTAACTGATTAAGGGGACAAGTGGAGGGACCTGCTCCAGCCTGCCCAGGGCCAGCTCAAGCCATTCCTGTGCCCCGGGCAGCGGGCACACAGCACATGCGCAGCACTGCCCCCAGTGCGCTGCACACCTTACAGCTGCAATCGGGTGCATGGCGCCTGATTGCAGCTCTAAGGGACAATGTGCAGCCCCCAGCACATGGCACCTGATAGCAGCTGTAAGGGGCACCGTGCGGCCCCTGGCCCTGGGCTCCTGATGGCAGCTCTAAGGGGCGTGTGGCGCCCCCCATAGGTTAGTGCCCTGGGCAGCTGCCCAGCTATCCCCCCTCTTAATCTCGACCTGAGCCTGCCATAGGGCGCAGCTGCTTCAGCCCAGCCAGTACAGTCCTTGCTTGCGGCCCCCTTGCCACAGGCAGGAACTGCACTGTGCCCATCATGGACAGATTGCACTAGCCAGGACGTAAGAGCAGCCACTGGCTGTGGCTCGCCAGAGCGTCCCACAGGCTGGGGCTGTTCCAGCTCAGCTGGAGCAGTCCTTGTCCAGGCAACCCCCATCACCCATTGTTAACCTTAACCAAAAAGCCTTACATGTTAAAGGTGAGGCTTATCAGTTATCCCTTCATATCCCTAATTGAGGCTTTGAAGACAATTTGGAACCAACATATAGGAGAACAAAATAGGGAGCTATCCTCAGTCTAGGGTTAAACAGTGAATTTGGGGAAATAAGGAGAAGCAAAGATACATTTGGTATCCATTTACTGAGGAAACTCTTAGTACAGCATAGGGATATTAATGAAATACCCAGGATTAAGTTGACTGAAAACCAGCGGCTTTGTTATAGACTGAATCCTCAGGAGAACATCTGCTTTATAGAATAGGAAATGCAATAATTAATAAGCTTAGATCTACAATTGCATTTTGTATATAACCAATTCTGTTTCCACTCATCAGTATCTCTTACATCTTAAAATTGATAATAAACTCATTTTCACTATAAATGAGATTATAGAGCTGTGATATTATAAAAGACCTCAGACTCATAGACTAAGGTCAGAAGGGACCATTATGATCATCTAGTCCAACCCTCTGCACAATGCAGGCCACAGAATCTCACCGACCCTCTCCTAGAATAATCCTCTCACCTATATCTCAGATACTGAAGTCCTCAAATGGCTTAAGGACCCCAAGATGCAGAGAATCCTCCAGCAAGTGATCCATGCCCCATGCTACAGAGGAAGGCGAAAAACCTCCAGGGCCTCTGCCAATCTACCCTGGAGGAAAATTCCTTCCCAACCCCAAATACGGTGATCAGCTAAAGCCTGAGCATGTGGGCAAGACTCACCAGCCAGACACCCAGGAAAAAGTTCTCTAAAGTAACTCCTATCATCCCACCATTGGCCTATTTACCACTGATAGTGAAAGGTCAATTAATTGCCAAGATCATGTTATCCTATCAAACCATCCCCTTCATAAACCCATCTAGCTTAATCTTGAAGCCAGATAGGTCTTTTGCCCCCACTACTTCCCTTGGAAGGCTGTTCTAGAACTTTACTCCTCTAATGGTTAGAAACCTTCATCTAATTTTGAGTCTAAACTTCCTACTAGCCAGCTTATATCCATTTGTTCTTGTGTCCACATTGGTATTAAGCTTAAATAATTCCTCTCCCTCCCTGGTATTTATTCCTCTAATATATTTAAAAAGTGTAATCATGTCTCCCCTCAGCCTTCTTTTGGTTAATGTAAATAAGCCAAGCTCCTTGAGTCTCCTTTCATAAGACAGGTTTTCCATTCCTCGGATCATCCTAGTGGCTCTGATCCACAGCTGTATTAATCAAACTGTGGGCACTGTCTCTTAAGAGAAAGCTTGCTTGTTAATTACTATGGGAGTCCAGAGACAACAACTGCTGGATACTGCAGCAAGCACTCAAGGGCTAAGCAGGATACCTCATACTTGCCTATGCATAAAGGGTGATATGTGGGGAGACCTGGAGGTCAGTGTACACAGGGCTAAAGGCTGGTAGTTTCCAGGAGCTGAACTAGAGATGTGAAAGACTAGCTGACTAGTCGACTATTCATAAGCAAATGCTTACTGGATACTCAATGTGCTAGTCAACTAGTCACTTCCCCCGCCCTTGCTGCCTCTATCAGAGGGAGGCAGGGAAGGGGTATAGGAGGGGTTACTTCAAAACAGCAGCGCTGCTTGAGGTCTGGGGCCAGACCTATGGCTCTGCACAGTGCTGCCACTTTGAAACAAAGCCTGCATCCCAGGGCCAGATGGGGTGTCCCCAGGCTGCATGCAGTATTTCACAGTGGCAGTGCCATGTGAAGCCTGGGATCAGCTGGGGACTCCCCCCACTGATCCCAGGCTCCATGCAGTGTTGTCGATTGTAACGAGGTGGAGAGCCCAGGTCAGGCTGCACACAGCATTTCAAAGTGGCATCCTGGGCACTATGCAGCGCTTTCACCTTTGAAGTGTAGGAACAGTCCTAGGGTGGAATCACCCTATTGACTAATCAAATAGTCTATGCAAAATGCATCGACAATTCGATTAGTCAATTAGTTGATATTTAACATCCTTAAACTGAACAACATCAGGCAGACAAAAAACTGCTTCATGCTAGGAGCAGGTAGTGGCATGGAACTTCATAAACTGAAGTATCGTGGGGAGTGTCACAAATTTCAGGGAAACAGAGGTGAATTTATATCCCAATTAATTAAATTTTTCAAAAAAGACTAAATCTAGCTCTCAAACTCAGTGGCAACATTCCTATTAACTTCAACAGCAGAACTGGGATCAGTGTAAGAGCCAAGTACGAGGCCCCAGGGGGAGAAGCAGAGACTTTTCGAATGCTTGTCATTTGAGGAACTGGCAAAGATCTGAGAAAGTTACAGGAACAGAGATCTGAGAAAGTTACAGGAATAGTGAAGTCTTGTCTACACTTGGGAAGTTTTGCAAGAGCTTACCAGCATGGCTAACACTAGTTCAGCACCACAATGTTGAGCAATATTGGGAGTTCTTATGTATCTAGACTTCCAGCAACTGCTGGCATTTTAAGCAAAGTCATCTATGCCTGCATAGAACAGACCTAATTGAGCCAGTATTTTAAATGCTGTCATTCATGTACCCTAAGGCTCCAAATGTGAATCTGAACCACTGTTAACAATAGTGGGATATTTCTGCAAAGTTTCACCAGCATAGACAAGGCTCCATCTTTAGCTACTTTGTTCAGTTTTGCTTCTCCCACAGACCTGACAGAACTGTATTCTCTCTTCAGGCAGTCACACTAATGCCTTGGGTATGCAAGGAAAGTTACATACTGTTCAGAACAAATGTCAATAGCGGGTGTGGCTGAACATGTGTCTGTCTAAGAATGGGCCAACGCAAATCAAGTTCAGCATCATTACAGAAATTTTGGTTATGAAAGAGGCCAAATAAAAGCTTTTTCTCCTGAAGATGTATGAATCATGTTTACAAAAGGTTACATTCAAGCAATATTTAAGAGTTTTGCTGACATGCTCATTATCCATCATTGAGAAAGTTTCCTCTAGAAGCCATATTCCTGACATGCCTACAAAGAAACTGCATCTTACTGGCAAGACATTTTTATGTTTAGCTCATTCACATGTTAAGTAAAAATGTTACATCTAGAGATTGCAGACCTATGAATTTATTTTTTATTTACAAACTCTCATCCCTAGTTATGCTCATTGTACAGAACTAGGTACACCATTAGTCTGATCCAAAACAAGTTTCTCTAAACAATGTCTTCAGAAACAAAATAATCCCTTTAACATTGCCTTCTATGCCCTACAGACAGATATAGAACACACTCCCTCATCTACCAAAACTGCTTTGACACTACCTTGATTATTTCTGCAGATCCTGCATTGCTTGCTTTTCCTTGTGCCATTTCCTGCCCAGTAAAGAAACGGACACTAAATGGGTTTGTTTTACATTTACCTACAGTTGGTATCTTCGTGTAAAATTAAAAAAAAAAGGAAATGGAGAAAGGGATTATTACTTTGTAATTAGAGAGACAGCTGCCACATTCAGTTTCAAATACAGTACTATACACTGAAGTTCTAACTAAATGCACTACATTCTCCCAAGACAGGGGTGTCCAAACTTTTTTCAAAAAGGGCCAGATTTGATTAAGTGAACATGCGTGAGGGCTGACCATTTTGCCTGACATTCTTTGAACCATTAAAATTAAATGCAAATTAACTATTTTATGCAAAGTTCATTGCAAACAGCATACTTTTCATTTCGCCACATGGATGACAAATCTAAACAGGTGTTAAATCACTCTGCCTTTCATATCTGAAGGCCAGATTAAAAAAAAATCCAGGAAGCTGAAATATATATCAGGAACATTGTAAAGTACATTACATATTATTGGTAATAAAGGTTGTCTGTCAACTTTTAAGATCAAAAAATATGAACAGGAACATAACACCAAGTATACATGTTATGTCCAAATATATTTATAACTGATTTAGACCAACTGACATTAACTGAGATTTTACAATGTATTCATCTCAATACATATGGATTCGTTGGGGGCCATAAAAGATAGATATTGCCAAATTACCTGTGGGGCCGTATTAAACCAGAACACAGGCCGCAATTGGCCCGCAGGCCGGACTTTGGACATGCCTGTCCCAAGACCAAGATTTTAAGCAGAGAGAATAGTTGCCAAATTTGGATTTTACAGTGGATAGTAATGCCTTGCTCTTGGCCAGCATTTGGAAGCTTTAGCAGCCATGAAATTGGCAATGACATGAAAACTATGGACAGCAACAGTATTCAAGGGAACTACTCATGAAGATGCCAGAAACAGAGGTCAGAGATAGTAGCAGAAATTGTCTTCTTTGCTCCAAGATCCCAAAGAAGAACACAGTGTAAAGGAATCTCTGAATTGGTGAGTTTGTTCTCCTTTCTAGCCAAGGTCAGGGAGTACAACTGAAAGTTAAATAGTTTTTGGTTAACATGAATGATCAAGCCTCAGGAACACTGGTAATAATCCCAGTTCTCTATCCTTTATCAACTGCTGCAAGATGAGAGTGACATGACTTATTAATGTTTTGTCCCAGACCTTGTTAGAAAGGCTGGCATATACTTATCTAAAAGTCAAAGATTAATTTTTTCAAGCGAACAGCACACAAAGCAGTGAACAGCATTTTGGATCAGAACAATCTGTTTTGAACAAAACCGTCAGAACTTTTAGCTTTTAAAGAGGAAAATGTGTGTATCCTCTTGGGTGACAGTCAACCCTTTATTGACCCAAGAAAGAATAAATCCCAAATATCCATGCACATTTTCCACTGAAAGAGAATGGTACCACTCACATTCAGCCCACTCTGGCTTGCTCTTCATAAACTGGATCTTTAGAGTACTTTATTTAAAACTACTCTGCCAAAATGTCTGACAGACTTCTCACTGAATGACTAACAGGAAAATCAAATCTACATGGAAAGAGACTTTATATTCATCCTTCAACTACAAACAAATATTCTAAATACTTGTACAGGCTATGTCCACACTACAGACCTTATAGCAGCACACCTGTACCACTGCAGTTGTGTCACTATAAAGTCTTCCCTGAGGAGATTCAATGGCAACAGGGGAGAGCTCTCCTGTTATTAGAACACCTCCAACAAGCAGCAACACTACATTCAGTGAAACTTATGTAGTCAGGGGTGTGGTTTGTGGGGGTTTTTTTACCCACACCCCTAACTGACAAAACCGCTAGTATAGACATACCCATAGTATTCCACTATCTTAGAATACAAAAGGTACAAGACTATTGGTTTAAATAGAGATACTAGCCCTAAAGAATTTAAAAACAGAAGACCAAAATTTATAAAAAGCAACCATTCAGATGCAAAAGAGTTTGGAATGGAGACAGTGGAAGAGTTTACAGAATTTTAGAGGAAGTCAATTCAAAGTTACATAGGACAAAAAGAGGTCTTCAGCTTATTACACTAAAAAAGAAGGGGTATTTGAGGATAGAGAAATGTCAGAACAGCAAGGGAATTTCAGAGAGGAAACAGAGGGAGGAAAAAGGGACACCAGCATCTTGGGTCCAGTCTATTCAATCTTGTCACATATGATTTAGATAAGTATGTCATTAAGTTTGAAGAAGTCCCAAGGACAGCATCAAAAGTTATTAGAGCTCTAGAAAACATGAAGGAAATATTGAAACAAAAGTGGTTTTTTTGATCTGGAGAAGACTGAGGAAGTACATAACAGCATTCAAGCACATAAAACTAGCTCTACATCTGTTCAAGAACTCCTCCTAAACATTAAAAGCTAGGATCACTAAATTAAGTACATAGCTTCTTATTATAACTTAAAGTGAGGCAATGTTTTGGTTGTGCCAGGAAAATGGGATGTGTCTGGAATGGGATTGCTTGTCATAGAATCGGACAGAAAAAAGATCAGCAGGCATGTGAAAAAGGCTAGCTGGGGTTACGTCCTTCCCTTTGTTCAGTACTGCCCCAACCCCAAACCTTCAACTCCTCAATCCTTTGCGGGGGCGGGGGGAAGGATTAAAGTTTCCCTCCCCCATAATTTGTACATGAACTTTGCTGGCTATTCCCCATCATTAGTGAGTAAGGGGAAGTGCAGTCTGCAGCATTCTTCACTCTAGCTGAGGAGTGCAGGGAGCAGACAAACCTGGACCCACCCCAACTGGGAAACATATACCTCTCTCCCACCTGTGTCCACTGGACTTATAAGGAGCCATGGAGAGGTCCTTCTCACCTGTCCTCATGCTGCTGTGGTTAGAGAGGGCTGAGGTAGTCTTTTCTCCCCAGGGCAGCCTGCATACTGAACCGCTCATCCCCATTTCCACACCCACTCCCCAGCAATGACTTAAATGAAGCATGGACATTTTCATTTAATTTTCTGAAAACCGAAAATTGAGTAAAGGACCTGAGCATTGCTGGGTAAATCTTCTAGTATTGTTGTAATAGAGAAGGGAGATATATTGTTCTCTTTAACCACTGAGGACTAGGGATATTAACGTGTAGTTATTTACACAAATAATAAAGTGGAGGGAAGGTGGGAGCTGGCACCCATGGGAAACCATCTTAAAAGCTTACTCCCTGTCCATGCCAGATCTGCAGAGCCACCTCCTCCCCCAACCCACTGCTGCCCCAGAAAAGCGTGGACTGTGAGGAGGGCAAGCAGGAGATGGTACGTGTGGGAAGTCAGCTTTCAAGCCAGCTTCCCACATGTATTGGCTACTATAGATGCACCTGTCCATTGTGATACGGCCTCTATGAGAGGCAGCAGGGGAGCAGGCAGGAGTCCGTGCTCATGGGAAGCCAGCTTAAAAGCTGGCTCCCCGCAAGCATAACTGCTAAAAATTCAAGCAGATACACATTTAAATAAAAAAGTTTGGTACCATCACTACTGAAAACAGAACAAATAGAAAAAACTTCTTAACTCTACAGGTAGTTAAAGTCTGGGATAAATGTCTAAGTAGGTAGTAAAATCTATTTCATTGTAGTTTTTTTAAGAGGAGATTAGACTGGGGAAATTAATGCAATGACAAATTCAGTACTATACTTCTCTGCTGAGTCCAGCATCAAGAGAAGATGTGCTGGGAATAGAACAGCACAAACTATAAATGATCTGGAGAAAGGGGTAAACAGTGAAGTGGCAAAGTTTGCAGACAATACTAAACTGCTCAAACTAATTAAGAACAAAGCAGACCGTGAAGAACTTCAAAAAAATATCACAAAACTAAGTGACTGGGCAACAAAATGGCAAATGAAATTTAATGTGGATAAATGTAAAGTAATGCACATTGGAAAAAATAACCACAACTATACATATAATATGATGGGGGCTAATTTAGCTACAACTAATCAGGAAAGAGATAGAATAATAGAATACTAGGACTGGAAGGGACCTCGAGAGGTCATTGAGTCCAGTCCCCTGCCCTCATGGCAGAACCAAGTACTGTCTAGACCCGTGGTCACCAACAGGTCGATCACGATCGACTGGTCAATCGCGAGCCCTCGACCAGTCGATCGCAAGGTGTCCTGTCTGCCCCACTCTCATTTCCCTCCCATCCCCAAGAAGCCCCACTATTTACCTCAAGTGAAAATGGAGGTAGTGTAGGCTTCCTGGGGATGGACAGAAGTCTCACAGCTTAGCGTCACTTACGGAAATTCTGGAAAGTGCGCTAGCTGCTCTGCCAGGTGTACTGCGGGAGGGAGCATCGGCTCCCTGCACCGCACAGGAGGAGTGAGTCAGCCCCGGAGCAGGCACGCGTTGGTTTCCCTCGGGGAGGAGGGGAATCCTGGGAGGAGGCAGATGCAGGGGACTCTCTGCCCCCACTGGCACCCCACTCCCCAGCCCCCACTCCCCAGCCCCAGAATGCTGTCCCTATTCCCATCCCCACTCCCTGAACTCTGTCCCCACTGGCACCCTGTCCCCAGCTACATAAATCTGTCCCCACTGGCTCTATCCCTCTGCTGCATAACCCTGTCCTCTGCCCTCCTATTACCCTGTTCCCTCTCCCCTGCCCCCAGCCACAGAACTGTCCCCACAAAATATATTATTATAAATGCTTCATTTTAGATTTAAATACCATGAATAAAAAACAGACCATTTATTTCACAACTATAAACACGTTATTTTAATTTTTATATCGCATAATTTAAAAAGAAACTGTTTATCAGAGTGTGTAAGTAAGGGTTGGGGATAGCAAGTGACGGAGAGGAGGAGAATAGAGAGGGCGGGGCTTCAAGGGAGGGGCAGGGCGGTAGATCTTCGCATGTTCTGAGATTTAAAAAGTGATCTTGGCTGTAAAAAGGTTGGAGACCACTGGTCTAGACCATCCCTGATAGACATTTATCTAACCTACTCTTAAATATCTCCAGAGATGGAGATTTCACAACCTTCCTGGGCAATTTATTCCAATGTTTAACCACCCTGACAGTTAGGAAGTTTTTCCTAATGTCCAACCTAAACCTCCCTTGCAATTTAAGCCCATTGCTTCTTGTTCGATCCTCAGAGGCTAAGATGAACACGTTTTCTCCCTCCTCCTTATGACACCCTTTTAGATACCTGAAAACTGCTATCATGTCCCCCCTTAGTCTTCCCTTTTCTAAACTAAACAAACCCAATTCTTTCAACCTTCCTTCATAGGTCATATTCTCTAGACTTTTAATCATTTTTGTTGCTCTTCTCTGGACCCTCTCCAATTTTATTCACATCTTTCTTAAAATGCAGTGCCCAGAACTGGACACAATACTCCACCTGAGGCCTAACCAGCGCAGAGTAGAGCGGAAGAATGTCTTCTCGTGTCTTGCTCACAACACACCTGTTAATGCATCCCAGAATCATGTTTGCTTTCTTTGCAACAGCATCACACTGCTGACTCATATTCTGCTTGTGGTCCACTATAACCCCAGACCACTTTCTGCCGTACTCCTTCCTAGACTGTCGCTTCCCATTCTGTTTATGAAGAAACAATCAGTTTCACATATGTAGAGCACTTTACATTTGTCTTCATTAAACTTCATCCTGCTTACCTCAGACCATTTCTCCAATTTGTCCAGATCATTCTGAATTATGACCCTATCCTCCAAAGCAGTTGCAACCCCTCCCAGTTTGCTATCATCTGCAAACTTAATAAGCGTACTTTCTATGCCAGGGGTGTCCAAACTTTTTTCAAAGAGGGCCAGATTTGATGAAGTGAACATGCGTGAGGGCCGACCATTTTGCCTGACATTCTTTGAACCATTAAAATTAAATGCAAATTAACTATTTTATGCAAAGTTTATTGCAAACAGCATACTTTTCATTTCGTCACATGGATGACAAATCTAAACAGGTGTTAAATCACTCTGCCTTTCATATCCGAAGGCCAGATTGAAAAAAAAATCCAAGAAGCTGAAATATATGTCAGGAAAATTGTAAAGTACATTACATATTATTGGTAATAAAGGTTGTCTGTCAACTTTTAAGTTCAAAAAATATGAACAGGAACATAACACCAAGTATACATGTTGTGTCCAAATATATTTATAACTGATTTAGACCAACTGACATTAACTGAGATTTTACAATGTATTCATCTCAATACATATGGATTCGTTGGGGGCCATAAAAGATAGATATTGCCAAGTTACCTGTGGGGCCGTATTAAACCGGAACACGGGCCGCAATTGGCCCGCGGGCCGGACTTTGGACATGCCTGTTCTATGCCAATATCTAAATCACTGATGAAGATATCGAACAGAGCCGGTCCCAAAACAGACCCCTGCAGAACCCCACTTGTTATACCTTTCCAGCAGGATTGAGAACCATAAATAACTACTCTCTTGAGAACCATAAATAACTACTCTCTTAGTATGGTTACCCAGCCAGTTATGCACCCACCTTATAATAGCCCCATCTAAGTTGTATTTGCCTAGTTTATTGATAAGAATATCATGCGAGTCCGTGTCAAATGCCTTACTAAAGTCTAGGTATACCACACCCACGGCTTTTCCCTTATCCACAAGACTCGTTATCTTATCAAAGAAAGCTATCAGATTGGTTTGACGAGATTTGTTCTTTACAAATCCATGCTGACTGTTGCCTATCACCTTACCACCTTCCAAATGTTTGCAGATGATTTCCTTCATTACTTGCTCCATTATCTTTCCTGGCACAGAAGTTAAACTAACTTATCTGTAGTTTCCTGGGTTGTTCTTATTTCCCTTTTTATAGATGGGCACTATATTTGCCCTTTTCCAGTCTTCTGGAATCTCTCCTGTCTCCCATGATTTTCCAAAGATGATAGCTAGAGGCTCAGATACCTCCACTATCAGCTCCTTGAGTATTCTAGGATGCATTAATCAGGCCCTGGTGACTTGCAGGCATCTAACTTTTCTAAGTGATTTTTAACTTTTTTTTTTTAATTTTATCTTCTAAACCTACTCTCTTCCCACTAGCCTTCATCAGACTTCTCGGTGAAAACCGAAACAAACAAGTAATTAATCATCAATTCCATTTCCAAGTTTCCTGTTACTGTTTCTCCCTCTTCACTGAGCAGCGGGGCCTACCCTATCCTTGGTCTTCCTCTGGCTTCTAATGTATTTATAAAAAGTCTTCTTGTTTCCCTTTATTCCTGTAGCTAGTCTGAGCTCATTTTGTGCCTTTCCCTTTCTAATCTTGCCCCTGCATTCCTGTTTTGTTTGCCTATATTCATCCTTCATAATCTGTCCTCGTTTCCATTTTTTATAGGACTCCTTTTTTATTTTTAAAAAGGGAGTCATTGTGGATAGCTCTCTGAAGACGTCCACGCAGTGTGCAGCAGCAGTTAAAGTCAACAGGATGTTAGGAATCATTAAAAAAGGGACAGAGAATAAGATGAAGAATATCTTATTGCCCTTATATAAATCCATGGTATGCCCACATCTTGAATACTGCATACAGATGTGATCTCTGCATCTCAGAAAAGATATACTGGCTTTAGAAAAGGTTCAGAGAAGGGCAACTAAAATGATTAGGGGTTTGGAATGGGTCCCATATGAAGAGAGATTAAAGAGACTGAGGCTTTTCAGCTTGGAAAAGAGGAGAGTAAGGGAGGGGGGAGAGATATGATAGAGGTATATAAAATCATGAGTTGTGTGGAGAAAGTGAATAAGGAAAAGTTATTTGCCCCCATAATATAAGAACTACAGGATACCAAATTAAACTAATGGGCAGCAGGTTTAGAACAAATAAAATGAAGTTCTTCACACAACGCATAGTCAATCTGTGGAACTCCTTGCCTGAAGAGGTTGTGAAGGCTAGGACTATAACAGGGTTTAAAAGAGAACTAGATAAATTCATGGAGGTTAAGCCCATTAATGGCCATTAGCCAGTATGGATAAGGAATGGTGTTCCTAGCTTCTGTTTGTCAGGGGGTGGAGATGGATGGCAGGAGAGAGATTACTTGGTCATGACCTGTTCAATTCACTCCCTCTGGGATACCTGGCATTGGCTACTATCAGCAAACAGTGTACTGGGCTGGATGAACCTTTGGTCTGACCCAGTATGTCCATTCTTATGTTCTTAAGGTATAGCTACCATATGTGGTGCAACAAAATGAAGAGTCAGTAAGTAGACCCACTGAAAGTGCCTTCTTCCTTCCCCTCATTACACTGTTCCCCTCAGTTCACCTATCTGGAAAATAAGTTCCCCAGGTGCTTCATCTCTGTGGATACTGAACTCTGAACATTCAGTTATCCATCAGCACTAAAGTTTTACTGAACTTAAAAAAAAAAAAAAAAAAGAGTCAGTAAGGGTCACAGGCCATAGTAGTGCAGTCTGATAGCTACTCTTAATGGGGGAGGGGGAAGAATCCTCAAAACAGAACCAGTGGAAGAGATGCAAAATACTGAAACACAGATGACCCATGTCACCTGGACAGCAACAGCATCATCCACAACTCCCTTAAGGAAACAATGTTGCTATCTGTCTTATCACCAACTTGCATATTTTGCTGAAATAATGTCTCAGTCATATCAAGTAATCAAGTTGCCACTGAAGAGTTAATTCTAAGTACTACCAATATCACAGTCATTGCATATTCCAACACAAGCCCATTATTAAGACCTATTTTTTTTTAAAAAGGCCTGAAACTCTGTTAAAGCATTTTAGTACTATGACGTTATAGTGCAATTCCACTTCAATTGGTGAAAAGCTCAACCCCTGAGCTTTTCTGATTAAAATTCAACCTCGACCATGTCTGGTCTCCACAATAGAGCTAATTACACACTGACAATTAGCCAGACTTCTTCACCGCTGGTGATTACATTTAGATCAGAGCAGTCTTACCTATAAATCAAAACTGCCACCCTGTGTAACCAAGGCAAACAGGGTGCTTGAAAGTGAAATGTGACATTTGAAACCCTTCTCAATGTCACTTTGCCTCTCAACGGACAAGGACATAGTACCTTGAAAACAGGAAGCGTCTGTTTCAATGACTCTGTTAAAGCTATTGAAACGACCAAAGCAAAAGAGCTCCATGAACAGATGCCTTTCTGCTTTTAACGCACAGCAAGCTTTGCAACTATGGGGCCCATGCAGTCACTCCACCACCTCCCCAAGGCCCTCGCTGGGCTAGGAACGGCAGTGCCATGGAAGCATGTCTTGGAAAAGGCCTTTTCTTGGGCCATTCACGGGGGAGGGAGAGCGGCATTTTGGGGCCCAGGATGCAAGGGACTCCGGCGTGGGCGGCCCATTGCAAGCCTTGGGCCATGCCGGCAGCGGGGAGGGAGGCCGGGGCAGGCTCCGGCGAGCACTTACCCAGCACATCGGCCGAGCGGTGCCTGGCCACGAAGCAGGCGTCATCCCCGTAGCACATGCCTTTCTTGAGGATGCCTTTGCGGAAGTCTTTGCCGAAGCCGCAGCTGGCGGTCACCAGGCTGTAATCGCGGGAGTCCGTCTGCGAGAGGCCGCCCAGGACGGCCCGGGCCACCAGCCTGCCATAGGACAGCACCGAGAACATGGCGCGGGCCGCCCGGCAGCCGGCACGAGGGGAACCGCAGGCCGAGGCCACCTCAGCCGCAGCGGCCCGCCCCGGCTTCCCAACCAGGCTTCCCCTCAGCGCCGGCGTCCTGCCCTCCCCTCCCCTTACGGGGCACCCGGGAGCCGCTACCTCCCCCCTCAGCCCGCCCCCAGTGCCGGCTCTCTCTGGGATCCCCTCAGCGCCGCGCTCCCGCCCAGCCGCCGCGCTCGCCGGAGAGGCCTCTGGCGGGTCGCGGGCTCGGTCAGAGCTGGCGGTGGCCGCTATCCGGCCTCCACCCCGCGCTGCGCCCCGCCGCCATCTTCCGCTCGCGTGCTTCAGGGTTCGGGCCCGGACAGCCGCCGCGACTACGGGAAGAGTGAGGTCAACCCCGCCCCCAGTCCAGACCCCGCCTCGCCGGCTAGGGACACGCCCCCAGCATCTGGGGCCTCTCCACGAACCCGCATAATGCGCGGGTGCCCTGCTGGGTCTCCATTGGCTGCCGGCCTCCACTCATTTGCATAAAAAGGAACCAAGATGTCCGCGGCTCCGTTGGCTCTTGTTTCTAAAGGTGACTTCTAATCTCACTATGCCATCGGCGTAGGACTACAACTCCCACGGTGCAATGCGGTTAAAAAAAAGGCGCATCTTAGCCAATGAACCGGAGCTGTTGCGGTCGAGCTGGAGCATGGCCTGCTGGAATGCGTAGTTCCCTCTCACACCCCTCTACCCCTCATAGACCTTTGCTCCAGTGAAGTGAAATAGGAGGCAGGTTCTAGTTATAATTCCACACAGTTGGCCCAGGGACCATATGCACCTGATGGCCTCATCATTGCTTGCTAAAATAATGAATCATAATGAATCAGACTATTGGTCTATGAAACCCAGTATCCTGCCCCCAAGAGGGTCCAGAGCATGATGCTTCTGACAGAGGTTTATGGACACACAGAGCAGGGGGTTGCAAGTTTTGTGATACTTAAGGTCACCAACTTTGTAATTCCACAAATCCAAACGCCCTTGTTCTGTCCCTTCCTTAGGCCCTACCCCTTTTCTGAAACCCCACTAATGAGGGGGCAATGATGGCAGCAGCCGTGGCTTAAAACTTGGTAGGGAAGGCTAGCTCATAGCCTTGCTCCTTCTGCCTTGAGGACTTGCCTTGCCCAGAGCTGGTGAAATCTGTTGCCAGCCCTGCACCCCACCCACCACTCGCTCCTGCATCTACTTCCCTTTGTCACTCACTCACTCACTCTCCCCCTCCTGCACACTCACTGGCTTGCTCAGGGGCAAGGGAATTGGGTTGCAGGAAGGGGTGAGTGCTCCTGTGTAAGGCAGAAATGGGTTAATGGTGCAGGAGGGGGCCTTGCCTGGGTCAGGGGGTTTGAATGCAGGGAGGGGCGGGACTCAGGACTAGCTCAGAGAGTTAGGATGTGGGCTCTGGGATGGGTCAGGAATGAGGTCTGTGGCATTCAGGGGGGAGCTCTGGACTGGGGCCCAAGGCATTCAGAGAGTCAGAGAGAGGGCTCTCGACTGAGGCAGCGAGTTGGGGTGTGGGAGAGGGTACTGGCTCTGGGCTGGCAGTTCAGGGTCCTAGGTGGGGCCACAAATTAGGGGGTTAGGGTGCAGGAGGGAACTCTGGGCTGGAGCAGGACGTTAGAATGCAGGCTCCTGGAAGGAGTTGGGGTACAGGAGGGGGTTCCGGACTGAGGTGCAGGAGGGAGTGAGGGGTGTAGTTCTGAGCAGTACTTAATTGTGAGGGCTCCCTAATATGTCCCTCTGCTCCTCGGTGAGGCAGGGCCTGGTAGTCCTGAACACTGGTTCCCCCTGTAGCTCCTGCCTGTGAAGCTCCCCATTCATTGACTACAATTTTCAGGCAATGGGAGCTACGGAGCAGGAGTTCAGGGAGCTCCCATGGCCATGCTTCTGCCTAAGAGCCGAGGGACATGTTGCTGCTTTTGGGGAGCTGCACAGAGTCAGGTGGGGGGACTTTTAACAACTCAGCAGTGCTGATCAGACCCATTAAGATCCCTTTTGGATCAGGTATGCTGGTGTAGCCCAAGGTCCAGTGTGTTTCAGCAGCAGCCCTGGGAACTACAAGTTGTGGACTACAAACTGCGGCATGGTGGGAGAACTTCCTGGTTCCTTCCAGGATGTGCCCTCTGCCCCCAGCAGGGTCTCAGCAAGGACTGTGCTAGAAGCAGCACACAGGCTGCATGCTGAGAGGAGGGGTTGCTAAACTGTTTTCCTGTTCTATGTTTTTTTACAGAATAAAGCCTGTTCCTGGTGATTTGTCAGAGTGGGTCTGGTCTGAGGTGCACTCACACATACACAACGCAGAGCACACCAAGCAGCCTCAGGCCTAGCCCTCCCCCCACAGTGGTGTAAGAAGTCACAAGCTTCCCCTATGCTGAATAACCTCCTACTGGGCTAGCCAACAGGAGGAGTTACACTGGTAAAAAAAAGACACCTAGCAATCCAGTACGGCCGGGTGCGGAACCTTTTCTTGAATTAGGGACCTCTGACTCACAGAAAAATAATTTGGGGGCCACATACAAGTGAGAAGCAAAAAAACCCAAACCAACTCTCACTGACATGAACCCCAACTGAGGAGAAAGACACTCCCCACATTCCTATCACATACCAGAGCCTAGGAGGGCCCAGACTAGTAGATTTTGTGTGCTCCAGTCCCACAGGGAGACAGTGAAGGGGCTGGACTGCCAATGCCAGCTCCCCATTGCTAGCAGGAAGGGGCCAGATCCAGTCAAGCTGGGGGCCACATCCAGGCCTCAGGCCTTAGGTTCCTCACCCCTGCTAAACAGCCTCACTCCTGGAGAGTCTCATCTTTAAGCAAGTAAGTTTGTATTTGTGATGATTGTGAAGAAAAGCTGGAAAATGTGACTCCTACAGGCTCACAACCCAGGAGTCAATAAAAAAATAAAAATAAAAACCAAACCCAAAAATTAACCTCTCTCAAATGTACTACAGTATTTAAAAAAAACATGATAATTTTTTGGAGCTTGGCTTATAATTTCTGAACACCTACCTCTGGAAATACTGTGCCTGTCCTAGATTTTTGAGGACCACTTCATTTTACCAGGATGATTCCATGTCTCACACCCTTCCACCTCACTTCAAAGGACATCAGTGATCCCCTATATTTCGAGAGCCATGCAAAATCATAGTTCCCTCTAACATGCACACCTGCACAGCCACACACAAATAATTCTACACCCGCTCGTCTCCTTCACAGAGCCACTCAGCAGCCTGCACTTTCCTGCTGGAAAGTGAGTGTCGAGGTGGCTTTCACTTCCAGCAGACACCACATGGGCCAGCTGATGGGTCTGGGTGGCAGGCAGTTGCCCTGTGTGCCTGTGGCAGTCTCACCATGACCCTGGCTCCAGCCCCAGCCCATGGGGCAGCTGCCTGCCACGTGTCAGCACTCTGGGAGCAGCAGGGTAAGCAACTCTGGCCCCACCTTCAGGCCTTCCCCAGGGCTGGCGCTGTGGCCAGAGTGGCCATGTTGTAGCTGCTGCAGCTGGTAGGGTTGCCAGGTGTCTGGTTTTGAACCAGACAGTCCGGTGTTTGAGCTTTCTGTTCGGGAAACAAATTGAGAAAACACCAGATATATAAGTGTCTGGTATTTTCTAATTAGGTTAATTTTATTATCACGAGTATCAGTATGTAGTTGCGTACTGCCTGGCTGGTAGACACGCTCACACTGCAGTAAGCAACTACACAGTGGAGAGGAAGGGGGTGGAGCTGGGGTGGGATGGAATCCCTAGGGCTGGACTCGCTCATGCTCCACGCCAGGACCCTGTGCGGGACAGGCAGCACCCTGGGATCTGCATGCGCCTGGGCCAGCTCCACTCCCCACCAGCCAGTCCTCCATTCCCGCTCCCTCCACCCCGATCTCTCCCAGCCAGCCCTGCTCCCCTCCCGGCCAGTCCTCCCCCACCCTGATCTAAGATCAAGTGTGTCCGGTATTTTTTTTAAACCATCTGGAAACCCTAGCAGCTGGGGCTCAGAAGAAGTCTCAGTTTAAAGTCTTCATATTTGGTTGGAAGTGCTTTGTTGTCCAACAATAAGGTATTGGTAGAATTCTACATCTTCTGTTGGCTTGGGTTAGGTTTTGCTTTACTTTCCTTCCCTCCATTCAGCAAGTTGGTCTTGCCATCACTTCCAAGACTAAATGGCTTCTTTTGCTTCTGCCTGTTCTTGTCTGAGCCTCTGGATTGCACGCCTCAAGTTGAATGCATCTTCACATCTGGGACATTTAGAATTTCATCCTCACTGCCCAGCTCATCCACATGGAGAGATGTCAAGGTGTCTGATTTAACAGATTTGGTAGTGATGTGGCCATTTTCTTGTTCTCCTTTTTTTCCTGGCCTCTGATTTGGTGCTGCAGTTTCCTCCGAAAGCCACTCAGTTTCATTTTCATTAGCTGCTTCTTCAGTGTTAATCTTTGTTTATTTATTGGAAACATTTGATGTTCTTTTGCACCAGTAGGTTATCCAGGAGTTGCAACCAGGGCTGTGTGGTGTCTGCTTGGCTGCTCCAAGGACAGGCCACATGACTGGCAGCTGCCACAGCTGGAGTCAGGCTGCAATGCATCTGCTCTTGGTCACCTGGGTACTGGTAGTGACCGGGCACTGCCACTACACCAGTGGTCTCCAACCTTTTTACACCCAAGATCACTTTTTAAGTCTCAGAACAGGCGAAGATCTACTGCCCCGCCCCTTCCTTGAAGCCCCGCCTACATTACATGAGGAAATCTAATGTAAATGTACTGCGCAGGTGCGCAATTCAGAGGGCTCAAGAGCTACTCTTAGAGCCCCTGAGATCTACTGGTAGCTCGTGATCTACTGGTTGGTGACCACGGCACTACACTGTTGGCAGCAGTCTGGGCTGCTAGAGTGCAAAAGATATGTTAGTTGGAGGTGAATGCCACTAGAGCTGGAGCCTGATCCTAGGAATAAAATGGAGAATTAGGCTCTTTGGCTGTGTGTACACTGCATCCCTTTTCCGGAAAAGGGATGCAGATTAGACACTTCGGAATTGCAAATGCCGTGGGGGAATTTAAATATCCCCCGCGGCATTTGCATTTACATGGCTGCCGCTTTTTTCCGGCTTGGGGATAAGCCGGAGAAAAACGCCAGTCTAGATGCTAAATTCAAGTAGGAATAAGAGATCCTCCGGAAAAGGGCTTATTTTCCGGAGAATCGTATCTAGACTGGTGCTTTTCTCCGGATTATCCCCAAGCCGGAAAAAAGCGGCAGCCAAGTAAATGCAAATGCCGCGGGGGATATTTAAATTCCCCCGCGGCATTTGCAATTCCGAAGTGTCTAATCTGCATCCCTTTTCCGGAAAAGGGGTGCAGTGTAGACACAGCCTTTGTGTTTAAAACACCTTCAGAATTTGTATTTAGCGTAACAGTGCCACATAGTGAATTCACACCTAAGGCCTCTAACATAATAGGTGCATCTCCAATATTCATGAATAAACTTGATCACTTTCTTTCATTCTACCTGAATGTTAATATGTGGGAGGCCGAACGAAATTAGGAGATTTTGTGATGACTATTTGAATACCTCCTTGCAACAAATATATTGTTTTGAAAAGGGCTTAATTTCTCTACAAGTACTTTTTACAGAGAGGTCTTATTCTTAAGGGCAGACCTATGTCCTGCTCCAAATTCTGGTCCTTCAAGGACAAGCATTCTGGTATTTGTAGTCTCTAGTAGCATAAGGGGGCTATCAATATTTCAACTGGTATACACCTTGAGTGGTTTAAAACTTCACTTTAAAACTGGTTGAGGCTGAAATGGTGCTTGCAGATTTTTCAAACAAATTCAAACAACTTGGTTTAAAATATTTGTCAAAAACTACTTTCCCTGTTTTACTGTTATAATAAAATCCTGTTAGTTTACCTCACCTGTTTATCTTAATCATTTGAGGAACTGTGACACACCGCCCCCCTCCCCCACCTCCCGATGATAGATGCGGGTGTGGGGATGGGCCTGATAGCTGGTATCTTTTAGGCCAAGGGATTTCTAGCTAACACTTTGGCTATTTTCTGGTTCTGCTTCTGGATGACAGGGCATTGATTCCAAAATGGGCTGTCCTACTCTAGGCTGATATTTGAGAAAGGGCATTAAATTCATTTGGAGGAGAGGGCTTATTTCCAAGTCTAAGCATGGTCCTTAGGCCAGAACAAGTTTTCAAGAGCTCATGCTCTCCTCAGTCTGTATGGGTGCGTCTAGACTGGCAAGATTTTGCACAAAAGCAGCTGCATTTGTGCAAAATCTTGCCGCCTGTCTACACTGGCTGCAAGTATTTGCGCAAGAACACTGACTTTCTACTGTACAAAATCAGTGGTTCTTGCACAAATACTTTGACGCTCCTGCTCAGGCATAAGTCCTCTTATGTGCTGTTCTTTAGATTGCATTCAAAGGCAGACAATTGTAGAACACATTGAAAGTGCTAAACAAACTGAATGAAAATAAATTGAAACGAGAGGCTGAAACCATAGGGCCAATGACAACAGTAAAGAAGAAAAGCACTGTGACTGGATCATTCAATTCATTTTATTTTATTTTATTTTATTTTAATGATTGATGGCACTGGTAGGCATTGTTCAACTTGCTTAAAAATTGTAAGTATATCAATCAAATATTGGGTTCAATTGATACCTCTATATACTGTGGTTAGGGAAACTATAGTTTGGTGTTATTGTAATGGTGAGAAAAGATGGATTTTGACGATTTTAAAATCAGAGAAATTTGGAGGGAGGGGAGGTTAATCATGCAAACACTAGGGATGTAAAGGCTTAACTGGTTAACCAGTAATCACTGCCTTATGGTAATCACATGCTTACCAGGGTAACCAGATAACCAGTGCCAGGCCAACTGGAGTAGCTGCCTGCCCGTTGGCATGGTGCAGGAAAGGCCTGCTCCAGCTCAGATAGGCCCTTTGTGCTGTGGGTGGGGGGTTGCTCCAGCAAGCATCCACCTGCTGAACAGTTAAAGGAAGTCAGGCTAACAATTTACATCCATAATCCCCACATGTCTACTGCTAGTTGTCCATGTAAATCCCCAAGCGGTAGTGGCAAATGTGTGCCTTTTATCTGTGGAGATATACCTATCTCATAAAGCTGGAAGGGACCTTGAGAGGTCATTGAGTCCAATCCCCTGCCCTCATAGCAGCACCCAATACTATCTCTAACAGATATGCCCCAGATCTCTAAATAGCCCCCCCTCAAGGACTGAACACACAACCTTGGAGGTTAGCAGGTCAATGCTCAAACCACTGGGCTATCCCTCCCTCTTACTGTGGTATACTTATTATCAAAGGAAGTTAGACCTGAAACAACATTTGCTTACAATTCTAAAATATACAAAATTGACATCAAACTGGGGCAAAGTTTATCCCTTTAGGCTCCTGTGGCTGGGTCGAATCCTTCTACCTGACAGTCTAAGGGTACATCTAGACTACATGCCTCTGTTGCCAGAGGCATGTAGATTAGGCTACCAGACATAGTAAAATGAAGCGGTGATTTAAATAATCGCCGCTTCATTTAAATTTACATGGCTGCCGCGCTGAGCCGACAAACAGCTGATCAGCTGTTTGTCGGCTCAGTGCGATAGTCTGGACGCGCAGGTGTCAACATCAAAGGTATTTGTCGACCACCCAGGTATGCATCCTGGGATGAGGTATACCTGGGAGGTCGACAAATACCTTTGATGTCACCACCCGCGCGTCCAGACTATCGCGCTGAGCCAACAAACAGCTGATCAGCTGTTTGTCGGCTCAGCGCAGCAGCCATGTAAATTTAAATGAAGCGGCGATTATTTAAATCGCCGCTTCATTTTACTATGTCAGGTAGCCTAATCTACATGCCTCTGGCAACAGAGGCATGTAGTCTAGACGTACCCTAAGACCTTTTCATATCTGTTCATATGAAGCTGCAAAACAAAGTGAAGTGCTTTTATGACATTTGCTCTGCCAGACTCATAAACTGAGCAGTGTATTAAGAGCTGAAGTACCATGCAGTATAATAGACTGTCAAACAAACAGTTTTTCAGCTCAGACTAAGACATTTAGAATAACCCGATTTGTGCCTGAAGAACAGCTGACACGTCACCCTCACCCTCCCTGCTCTCTAAGGGATTTAAGTTTGATAAATATAACCATCCACTGTACAGAGAGAAGGACTGACATTCCCAGGCTCCTTAGCATTTATTTAAAGGCTAATGTTGTGCTAGACCAGAATGGAGTTTGTTTTAGCCTTCTATGACTTGGTATTGCTGCTAAATAAAAACATCTTATCTGTGTTCTTCAATTGCTAAACTTTTTTATTATAGAATGGAAACAATATTTGGTTTAAAATAAGCTTAGGGTCAAAATTCTCATCTTTATCTGTAGCTAAGTCAAGGAGAAAAGTCATGTGAGGAAGGGCAACAGTAACAGGCCTCTACTGGAGAAGTATTTAGAAGGGCAGTACAGTCTGGTGGGGTGGACCAAGAGCCAGGACTGCTTGAATTCTAATACAACTACTACCTCTCAGTGAAGCCTTGGGAAAGTCACTTAATTGTGATGTGTGTCAATGGGATAATGTTACTTACCTGCCTTGATAAAAGCACAGAACAAGGAGTTCAGTAGTTCTAAGGTTCATTATACAGTCTCTCCATAGACTTGCAGTGTGATCTTAGGCATGCCAATGGGTTTTTTTTGCCTGTAAAATGAGGACAACTAGAGGTTTAATACCACTGGAGTATGTTTCCATCAGCAGCTGAGTCACTTTGAATTGTGACTCGTGTGAAAACAGAATTATAAATGTGTGAGACAGAATTATGCAAGTGAAGGATTGCACTTTTTTGAGGGTTTTGTCCATCGTGATCATAAAAGTCTGTCATAAATGGGTCTTCCACCACTTCCCTTGAGAGGCTATTAAGTGGCAGTAGATATTACTGGCCTGAAGTTTTTCCCTTAAAAAGATTACAACATTTGGCAGACCAGAGTCGTTCATGTGGCATATTCAGTAGGAAGATTATCTTACATTAATGTCTTCCTCAAAAGTATGGATATCTGTTTGAATATAATCCAGTACTAAATTATTGCATGTGCCTTAACAAAAGTTAAGATGTAGCCAAGAAAGTGTCTGACCACATCAGCAAGTTTCCTCAATTTCACCCTAGCATAAAGAAACATGTTGACTTTGCCAAAACACACATCCAGGCCAAGATCTGCACTTAAGTAACAATGCTACTGAATAGGTACTGAATCTTCGTATCTTTTGCTCTGATGCATAGAAAATATATTTTTTTACAAGGACACAAGTTAAAAATCATATTGTTAAAGTACTTGGACTATTAAAGAAGAGATTGGATTGGTAGAATTGAAGTATAATGCTGTTTTCTTTTTGTACTTCTTTCAAGCATTAAAAACAGCACCTAATTCTTGTGTGGTACCTTTCATCAGTAGATCTCAAAACATATTATATTCTTTAATGTATCTATCCTCACATCACCCCAGTGAGGTAGGAAAGTGTATTCATCATCTTTTATTTTTACAACTGTGCCACAGAGAGGCTAAGTCACAGAGGGTCACATAGGAAGTGATAGTAGTCCTGGATGGGGGATTTTGCTGGACCAGGGATTTAATTTCTGACCCCCTGTCACCAGCCTTCCATCCCCCACTCTGACCCATCCCACTAGCCTTCTGGCTGGTTCCACATCTGCTGCAGGCTCTGCTGCACTGCCAAACCCTCTCTCCCTCCCCAGCAGCTGTGTGCCAGGTCTCTAGGCTCCCCTGAGCAAGCTGTATGCTAGGGCTCTTAGTTCCCCTGGGCAGTCTGCTTCTCTGGGCCTCATTGGGCCACTGCTGTGGCAGCAGTTCCCAGCACCACTGGGCCATTGCTGCTGCTGTGGCGGCTTCCAGCCCCGCCAGACAGTCACATGCTGGGTTTCCCAGGCCTGCTGGGCAACCCTGCTGCCATGGTTAGGTGGCCCTGCCAGCAACTCACTGCAGGCAGCCTGCTTCTCTGCCAGCACCACAGTGCTCCCTGCTGCTGCCCCTCCCTGGGGACTCTCCGGTCCTACAACATCCATGCCAACCAGACCTCAGAAGTTGCCGTTGCTGGACCAGACTGTCCCCATTTAGAGTGTTTCAACCTGTAGACAGTTTGACTTTGACTGCAGAGTGGTTGATGTGACTTGATGAATGCTTCAGTGTTTGAATTGTAAACATGGCACATGAATGCTTAAATGCACATAAATATTAATATTTTAATGTGATTTTTTTATTTTATAAAACCAATAAAATGTTATTGAAATCTAAAATACTTTGTGACATAACTGGCTAATTTTGCATGTTATAATACCTCATGTGATGATTACTTCATAATCATTAATTTAATCAACCAGCACATCTGTGAAGGAGCTTAAGTATTATTATTGTCCTTGATTTATCTGTGCTGCACACTCTTAAGTATGCTCTTTGAAATCTGCTTTTTAAGGCCATTGTATGTTGTTGTTTTTTTGTACATTGGGTAAATTTTGTCTTTATTTTGTGCAAGAGGAATGTTTTTCCTGTTTATCTGTAGTTCTGTACACTGTGGATTGGATTGGACGTATGGGTACATCTTTGGAAAAATCTTAGTTTACTAAATTATCTCATCCCATATTTAGCAGTATAGTGCTGCTAATTTTAGCTAACACCTAATAAGGTCTAAAAAGCAGCCTGATTTTTTTAAAAAAAAGGTCTGTCTCTGTCAGATGCAGTTCCTGTAAATTCAGAGAAATTCAAGTACAACACTTAAGAAAATATAAAATTACAAGAGAGCTGATACATTGTTATTCCATGTTAACAAACCGTTCCCTAGTCTCTCTTCAAAAATGGCTGCATTTCAGCGATAGAGATGAAGTAATTAAAATGCATATAAAGCTCTTTAGGATCCTTCCAGATAAAATGTGCTATGTAAATTAAGTCTGTCATTACAGCGCCTGTGATAAGAGTCTTCAGTATTTCAAACATTAAGGTGCAAGATAGTATTTCAGAGGTGATCACGAAAGAATTCCAAGATTACATTGTTCAGCTAGATAGCCACATACACTATTATGCACAATATCAATGTAAGTATTAACATCTACAGTTTATGTGCAAATAAGATGTACCGGTATTTAATAAATCACATATATAGGTCATAAAGACTGCTTCCCACATGAATCACACAGACATGTTAAGTTCAGATCATCAATCTAGGGATTTTAATTAATAATAAAAATAAAGATAGCGAATATTGTTTCAACAGCAAACTCATCCTGGTGAGATCTTTAAAGTGTGGTTCTCTTTGGAAAAGTAACAATATAAAAATGGCACTTTTTACTCAATAGACGTGTTCCATGTTTGTATTCAGAGGCCCTAAAAGCATACGGAATTAACAGTAAGGTGACAAATCCTGGTTCCATTCAAGTCAATAGCAAAACTCCCCTTGATTCCACTGAGGTCAAGATTTCACACAAGATGTGATTACTTTCTGTTAAGTCTGCAGGGTCAACCCAGCTATGGAGAGTTAGATGGATTTTATTTCTTCTTGTGCAAACAAATTGTTCACAAGTGTCAGTACATTAGACATGTGTAAACCAATTGGTGGAAGTAGGTTGGTGTCTATGATGATCACCTGTGCAACCACATAGTCTTCACATAGTGGAAGGAGGGCAGATTTAAGCATATAGAACTTTTATTATTCATACAGAAGGGGGTAGAGGGAGGCAACAAAACCACAGATTTAATTCAGATCCAAAGCTGTCTTTGCAAGGCTGACCATTAGAAACTGATTGTACAATTAGTGCATATGATACAGAATCACTGAGAGACTAAAAGGAAATAGACACTTTATAAAGTAGAACCATATTCTATACAAGACCATTCTACACGAGAGATCCATTTCCTGGACACCACAGTACAAATCAGCAATGGAAAATTAGACACCACTCTACAGAAAACCCACTGACTCATACAATTACCTACATGCTTCCAGCTCCCATCCAGAACACACTATACGATCCATCATCTATAGCCAAGCCCTGCGATACAACCGCATCTGCTCTAATCCCACTGACAGAGACCAGAAACTTCAGGATCTCTACCAAGCATTTATAAACCTCAACTACCCACCCAGAGAAATAAAAAAGCAAATTGAAAGAGCCAGATGAATACCTAGAAACCAACTACTTCAAGACAGACCCAAGAAAACCAACAATAGAACACCACTTGTCATCACCTACAGCCCCCAACTTAAATCTGTCCAACACATTATCAATAAACTACAGCCTATACTGGAACAGGATACTAAACTCTGAGAGGTTCTGGGAGACAGACCCGTAGCCTCCTATAGACAACCACCTAACCTCAAGATGATTCTTACCAACAACCACAGGACATACCACACTAATATCAACCCTGGTACCTTCCCTTGCAACAAACACCGTTGCCAGCTTTGTCCACATATTCACTCTGCTGATACCATTATTGGACCTAACCAAGTGAGTTATAAGATCAAGAACACATATTCCTGCGCATCCAGAAATATAATTTATGCAATCATGTGCCAAAAGTGTCTGTCTGCTATGTACATTGGACAAACGTCTCAGACACTTCGCCAAAGGATCAATGCCCACAAAACAGATATCAGACAGGATCACAAAGAAAAAACAGTTTCTTGCCATTTCAACCAGAAAGGACATTGTCTCAATGACTTGATTACCTGCATCCTGCTTCAAAGGCCTTTTAAGATTTCTCTTGAAAGAGAATCCTCTGAACTGTCATTCATGCTTAAATTTGACACTTTACACTCAAGTTTGAATAAAGACTCTAATTATCTTACCCATTACAAAGATAGCTTCCCCAGTTATCACCTCTATTAGCATTGGCTCACAGATATTTACCTCCCCCCATCTGTTCTGAAATTTGATTTGTCCTTTTCATATGTGTTCATTTTTTAAATTGTAACCTTTGGTATATATGGTTGTGACAATTTTCTTCCACTATTTGATCTGAGGAAGTGGGTCTGGCCCACGAAAGCTCATCATCTATTAAACCATCTTGTTAGTCTTTAAAGTGCTACATAGTCCTGTTTTTTGTTTCAACCATATTTTAAGTCATTGTTGATCTTTCCCAAATGTGAAAACTACGCATAACAGAAACATGATTTTGTCCTTAGACCTAACTTAAAGAAAATGAATAGATTTGTTACCAATTGCATCAAACTCGTAAATCCCCAGTATAATAAAGAGTACCAAAAAGACAAATGTGTATCAACTTTCCTCTCTCTTCTTATAGAGGAAAATAAAGTAGTATTATATACATTTTAATTGGACACTGTTCTAGAGGGCTAACCAAGTGATATTCTTTCAGAAAGTAAAGCGCTCTGGGGTTTCTAGTAGAGTGGGGTGATTGAAGAGAATGTGTCCTTAACAGAATAACTAATTTCCAGGGAGCAGAATGACTCAAGGAAACTGTCATATGATAAGTAAATTGAAATCCAGCCTAAATTAGTAGTGATTGACAGTTGTTAACATCTGAAGGGCTGTTTGGTTGTCTATTTGAAATTAATGTTTTGGTCTTGATACAGTTACAGGCAGACAGACCATCGTTCGCCTCACAAAACTAATCACTACATCTGGCACTATTTAGTCTAATTGCTGGCAGTCCCAGCAGAAAGTCAAAGCCTGAATGGACTATAGGGACCTTAGACATGGTCTGCAGTCTGTCCAGTGCAGGTGGGAGACATGTTGACAAAGGAGGACAATGTGAAGTTGGCACTGCTGCTACCCATGTTGTACCTAGTCTATGGAAATATTTTAGTTGCCAGTATTACAGCTGAAACCTCTCAAAAAATTTAAAAAATATGTACCCAAATGTTACTGCAACAGGAAGTGGTAGTAGTGATGGGAGTGCTAGTTATTCAAAGATTGTTAATGGTATAGTAAGGATTCTGATGTGCTATTTACAAGATTCAGTGCGCCCTCTCATGGTCAAAAAGGTAGCAAGAATAAAAGCTGCTGCTTTATGTCAATGTACAGGAGAAGCTTAAAGCTCTGTATACCTCATTGTAACTCTGAATTGTTTGTAACTCTGAATAAAGTATTATGGTTGTTCTTTCAAAAGTTTACAAGGGTATGTCTACATTTTTTGAGGAGTAACGTTAGTTTGAACCAAGGGCATTGGTTCAAACTAACGCGTCCCGGCGCGTACTTCCTGGTTCAAATCAGCTGTGATTCGAACTAGCGCACCGGTGAGATCATGCTAATAGAGCGCAGGATATTTAAATCCCGGCCTCATTAGCTACTTCACTCGTCTGCATTTGCATCCCTAGTCTGAACTAGGGAGCAAATGTAGACATACCCCAATTGAGTATTGATTTAATATAGCATTATAACTTTATTATGCAGAAAAATGCTTTTAACCATCTTAATTTAAATGAAACAAGCTCGGAAACAGTTACCTTCCCCTGTCAAGTCTAAAAAATAAAGCAAATCCTATATCACACAGTCCTGTTAAATGCAAACTACTAAAACATTTTTCTCTGCTTCCTGATTAAATACTTCTGGTTCAAAATGAAGTATGTGGTTAACTGATCAGTTCATAACTTTTCTCTTGGAGGTTCTACTGTAGCAAGAATAAACTTGTTCAGAAGAGAACCCTGTATAATGATATAGGGTCAGGTCACATGCAGGAAATAATTGTTTCAAAAACATTCATGATCAGATTATGACAAAACAGAAAAAGAGGAAGTTTCAGACCTTTCAAAATACCCTGGAGCCTGTTATGCAGCATACCACAGAGAATCAAGAAAAGTGTACTCTTATGGCCCATGGACAGGAGAGGAGTTGTGTGAAGGAGTAATTATTTTGTTTGTTTTAAACCTGCTACCAGTTAATTTCATTTGGTGACCCCTAGTTCTTATGTTATGGGAAGGAATAAACAACTCTTAATTTATTTATTTCAATATCAGTCATGATTTTATACACCTCTATTGTATCCCTCTTTGTGGTGGTTTTTTTTCAAACTGAAAGGTCCCAGTCTTATTAATCTCTCCTTCTATGGCAGCCATTCCATTACATAGTGATTAAAATGCCAGTGGTTAATCAACACTGGAGAGCCCATCACAGACATTGATTTAGTTGGAACTGGTCCTGCCTAGAGCAGGGGGCTGGACTTGATGATCTTCTGAGGTCTTTTCCAGCTCTATGATTCTATGACATTGGTGGAACTGCAATAATGGGACATGCTAATATTGCTCGTAGCCAAAAACTCAGAGTGCGATATCCCCAAATCTACCCATCTTCATTGAAGCTTGTGGGAGTGTGAACTGCAGGACTGAAGAGCCCAAACACTTATTCAGGAAGGTGCTACAGTGACTGTACAAACTTCTGGGCCCAGAGGGGGAGGGCTTTGCGTGGTGGGGAGCCTTTTTGTTTGGAGGTGTCTGCTACCTCGCACAATGGGGTGCTGGTGCAGGAGCAAGGCTTTTAGCTGCTGCAGCAACACAAATGATAAATGGCTTCAAGAGGGGCAGACTGGCCCCATCTCACCCTCCCTTCTTCCAGTCTGGAGACAAGCACTGACACTGCTTGTCTGTGCCCTCCCTTCCCTATCCCATGATGCCCTGGGGCTGAGCCTTAGCCTTTTCCCCCTGTGCTGGCCCAGGGAGGTAGCTGACTTCTCCCATAATGCCCCGGGGTGGGGTTTGGCTCTTTTCTCCCATAATACCCCGGGGCGTCGCCTTGGTTACCGAGGCGCTGGCGCGCGTAGCGGGGATGGCGCTGAGGCTCGGGGTCCTCCTGCTGCTGCCGCTGCTCCCGGCCGTGAGGGGAGTCTCGGGGCAGAGCGGCCCCGCCAGCGCCTCCCCGCAGCCCTCGGCGGACGCGGGCCCGAGCGCTCCCTCTGTTTGGCCGCAGGCGGCAGAGACGTCGGGCCGCCCCGCCCCAAGCCCCACAGCACCCGGCCCGGACCCCGGCGGGGCCGCCTCCCCAGCCCCGACCTCGCTGCCGCCGCCAGACACCTCAGCCGCGCCCTCTGCAGCGGCTCCAGAGACGCGGGCCGGGGCCGGGCCTTCCCCAGTCACAGACGGTGGGTACCGCCCGGCGAGAGGCTGGGGAGCCGGGAACCGGCCGAGGGGACGCGCGGGGGAGTCTGCCAGGCCGCTAGGGATCGGGCTGGGGTTTCAGGCTAGAGAAGGGGGGGTGTTGGGAGTGGGGGGGATGGCAGACCCGCACGCAGAAGTGTCTGGGGGGTGTGTGCTTTGCTTGGAAATGTGGGCCCCAAGGGCGAGAATGCACCCCCGTATGGGCCCCCAAGTTAGCGTGCCCCGGCCCGCTGTGGGAAGGCTGTGGCTGATTTCTTATCCCCTTCCCTTAAGAGCGAGGCCCAGCCCTGCCTCCCGGCCTCGCTATTGCGGGGAGGGGTAAGAGGGAGAAGCGGAAGAATCCCCAGACTCCCCTTGGCCAGCTGAAGCGTGGGGTAGGGGGAAGGCTCGGACAGCGCACAGCCCCAGCCTTTCCCCAGCTGGCTGGAGAATAGCCACTCAGTGTGCCACTCCTGCCTTCCCCTGTCCAGCCAGAATCAGCCCCATGAGGAACCAGGGAGGGTGCTTTTACACCCCCCCCCCCAACTGGGTACAGACCTGGATGGAAAACTGCAACATGGGGTAGGGAAAGGACCAGAAGAGATTGATTCAGGGTGCTGGGGGCAGAAGGGAGGAGGGGGGGGGAGCTTGGGAGAATCCTCCCTGCTCCCATCACCTGTAGCTTCCATCTCTATAATTCTCTTAAGTTCTGGGTGACACTTCCACAAGGGTGCCAGCTGGGCCTTGGGATTCCTAGGAGGTCACCTCCCATTAAAGTATTTGCTTTCTGAGTGTATTTAAAATGGGTTTTGCCTCTGATCTATTCCTTTTGGCTCCTTACCCCTCCCCTCCTTTTCTAGCGTCACACCTTCATCCATGCCTACCTGTGACTTGGAACAATTGCTTGCTGGAAATCCTTCCTGTGAAGCCCTACTTCTGTGCAAAAGGCTTCACTGAAGGTCTTCTTGCTTGCAGTAGTCCCCACACCACCTTTGTCTTCACACTTGCCTCACACTTGCTTTTCAGAGTTGCATTTTAAACTCTCCAGGTCAGGGACCCTGGCCTTTTTACATGTTCTGTAAATTCCTGTTTACATTTATGGTGCAGCATTCAGGGAAAAGCATTTGTAGAACTGGAAATATGAATGTTATGTTTTGCTTTTCCCTCAATACACTTAGAGCAGTGGTCCCCAACCTTTTTGTGGCCAATAGCACATTCATGTTTTCAGAAGTGTGGCGGGTACCAACAATTTTTCCAGACTTATTTTGTATTTGTACATTATGATGTTTTTCATATTTATTTATTACATAATATATGAATTCATAAGATAAAGGTAATTTTACATGTAAAAGGAATTAATTATTTGGCAATTATTCTTTCACCTTACCATGTGAATTTGTTCTTTTTTATCTATCTGTAAGAAAAATTAAGAACTTTGTACAAAATAAACATCAAACAGTTTTCATCTTATTTAAAAAAAATAAAACGTTATTGAACTGCCAAAATATTTATTATTCTTACTTTAACATAGCTAGTTATGGTTAATTAACAATACAAAGAATATTTTTTACTTGTATCTGGATTTCAATAAACAAACAAACACATATGAAAAAAAGTTAAACAAGTTAATCATACGTGCTCATCAGCACTTAATGGAAAATAGGTATAATTAATTCACGTGGTTTTTCTAATAAAGTCAGTGTGATTTTTGGCACTGCATTTCTTCAGTCAATTTTTCATAGTTGGGAGAGTAGGATGATATTCCCTTCCAGTGCCCCCCTCCACCAGCCCTTCTCTCCCCCCCTGTACCCACTCCTCCAGTAGCCCCACTCTGATCATGTGAGCTACCCTTCCTCATTCCCTCTCCTAACACCTCCTTATACACACCTGCCCTACCTCTCCTCTGGTGCTGGTTCCTCCCCTGCAGGTGTCTGCCCTTCTGCTTCACGCCCAGAATCTCTTGGCACCTGCACCTTCCCTTACCCCTGCACCCTCCTGGTGCCTCCCCCTTCCCTCACTCCCCCTGCCTCCTTTGCCCACTTTTTCCCTGATGCCCGCCCCCTCACCACCCTCTGCCCCTGTTCCCCTCATGGCCCTGTGCCCTCACACATGACTTGCTCCATTCCTGCCTTCCTCATGCCCACCCCTTCTTTCAAGCCTTCTCCCAGCACCTCCAGCCTCCAGTGCCCTTACCCTCTCCTCTCCCAGCATCACCCTGTCCCTCCTCCCAGTGACACCTCCCCTCCTGCCCTTTTCCTCATTGTTTCCACTTACCTCCCCTCCCTCCCCCCGGCATTTGTCTCTCCTCCACCCTATCCCTTGGTCCCTTCTCCTTTATTCTCCTGACCTGCCCCTCTCCCGTCAGCACAAGCCCCTTCCTCTCCCATCCTTTCCCCCTGTTCTTTCCCTCCCTTACCTTCTGCCTTCCAGTTTGCAGGGCTGGAGTCTGCTGCGATCAGGCCCCAGAAGTCCCCGCAGCCCGGGCTCCAGACCACGTGCTGGACTTGGAGCTGGGCCACTTGGCATTCGCCGCCCCAGCCCATTACAACACAACTGCCCCACCAGGTGCACTTACCACCATCCTACCTTTAGCCAGGCTCTGCTCCCCCATGCCCTGCTCGGTGCATCTTCTTCCTCCTTCCCCGATCCGTGGCTGACCGTTTTAAAAAACGGTGCTGCCACACCGATGTGGCACCACCTCCTCTGGTGTGCTGCGCGTGACCCCACCCCCGGCACAGCCGTGGCTCCACCCGTGTTGACAGCACATGTTTGCACCTCTTGCGGCTGTGCCCACTTTCCCTTCCCCTGGCCTGGTACTTTCCCCTGCTGGGGTTAGCTTGCCGGCCTCCTTGTCAGAGTCTCTCAGTCTTCTGGTGGGGCTGTAAGTGCTGACAGTGCCCCTACAGGCTCCGGTGCAGGAGTGCGGAGCCCGGTGGTACTGTGCTGTTTACACTGGCCCTCTTGCGCAAATCATTTGCGCAAGAGGGCTTTTGCCCGAACGGGAGCAGCACAGTATTTCTGCAAGAACACTGATGATCTTACATGAGATCGTCAGTGTTCTTGCGGAAATTCAAACGGCCAGTGTAGACAGCTGGGAAGGTTTTCCGCAAAAGCAGATGACTTTGTGGAAAAACTTGCCAGTCTAGACACAGCCAAGCAGTCTGATTCAGCACTGGCCTGATTATGCCATTTCCCTCATGGCTATAGGGGGAACTAGGTCTGCCCACTACTCCAGGTTCTAGTCCAGAGACCCTGTACCTGCAGACAGTAGGCCTCTTTCACTCAGCTGTTGCTCCTTCCCCAGACTCCTTCCTACATCTTCTATTTTCCCACCCCCATGTGTTCCATTTCAGACCCATTTCCCCCTCCCCATTCCTGCTCAGGGAATAACCGCAGACTGATGATTTCCCCATAACCTCAAACTCCCCTTTACCTACTCCAGCATCCTGGCTTTGTAAGCCCTGCCCAGTGTCTCTCCCAGCTGGACTTCATCATGCCATAGCTTTCCTTCAGGTGCAGATGATACGTTAATTTGCTTAAATTCATTCCAAAGTGGATTGATTTAAATCAAGGTGATTTAAGTTGTTGATTTAAATCATGATATAAATCACCCAAAATCATTGATTTAAATCTAGTTACCTAAAAATAATAAGACTGTGCCTTGAGTGCACTTAATTTTGGACTACACCCTGTTGAACTCATTGATACTTCCGTTTTTTGAGAAAACAAATATAGAATGGAATTCCTCTGGAAAAGATGAACTATGATGAAGTAAAATAGGGAAAAGACTTATGGTATCACATTATGGTCTGTGGCCATGTTGTTCTAAATTAAATAAGAAAATGAGACTCCGTGGCAACTGCCTACTCTAGATTTTTCATACTTCAGCTTTCTGTATTGCATACTTGAGTGATCGATTCTAAACCTAGTTAATTAATTAACCCAAGATATGAGGATTAGCTAAGCTAAACTTTTTTTCTAGCAACATCCAACACAGTAAATAGCTTGGGAATTTACTTGTCAAATCTCAATTATACAAAATGACAGTGTCTTGAAGAATGAAACATTGCAAAGTGAATTATTTAAGTTACTAACCAGTTGATCCACTCAGCTCTATCCACATCTTCATACACATCATTTTCTCTCAATAAGCAGTTTTCCTTATATTTCATTCTTGCAACTAGGCCCTGCATCATATTCTGCAACTGCTTACACTTGAGACACTTTCCTTTTTTATCCAGGGAACCAACTACTTCTAACATATTCCCAGATAGGGACAGTTTTTCTGTGGCAAAAGTGTGGGGGAATATAGAAAGCACTGTGTGTGCTGAATAGTGTTGTCTTTTCTTTCCAGTCCACTCCACTGTTCTCTTCTATGCTGGCTCCATCCTTTCCTATATATCCATGGTCACCAACCTGCCGATCGCGATCGACTGGTTGATCAGGAGGGATCAACCAGTCGATCGCGAGGTGTTCAGGACCCTCCCCTTTTCTCCCCACCCCCAAGAAGCACCACTAAGTACCTCCAGCGACAGTGGAGGTAGTGCCGGCTTCCTGCAGGGTGGAAGGAAGTCCGGCAGCTGCTTGCTACTTCCGGGGTTTCAGGAAATGGGCTGGCAGCTCATCCTCCCCCAAACAGCCAGCATGGTACCACAACCCCGGTCTGTGGTGCGCTGGGGACTTGTGCTTGGGGGGGTAGGAGTCCCCAGAGAAGGCACACGCCGGGGCTTTCCTCCTCTGTGCAGGGGGAGGGGGAAGGAGTCCTGGGAGGAGGCATGTGCCCGGGCTTCCTTCCTCTCTGGGTGGGGAGGAGTCCCGGGAAGAGGCACGCACTGGGGCTTCCCTCCTCTGTTGGTGGGGGGAGGGTGATTAGGAGTCCCCAGAGGAGGTGCGCACCGGGACTTCCCTCCTCTGCGGGAGATGGGGGAGGAGTCCCCAGAGGAGGTGTGTGCCGGGGCTTCCCTCCACTGTGAGGAGGGGAGGAGGTAGGAGTCCCAGGAGGAGGCACGTACCGGGGACTCCCTTCCCCCATCATCACCCTGTCCTCTGCCCCGTGCCCCCACCATCACCTTGTCCCTTGCCCCCACTGACACTCTGTCCCCAACCCTGCACCCACTAGCACCCTCCCCCAGTACTATGTCACCTGCTCCCACCAACACGGGGCCACATTAGTGAGGCTTGGGTGGGAGTGTTGGAGGAGTTATTTTTTTGCATCTTACTTGTGTGGCCCCAAATGACTTTTCTGTGTGTCAGTGACTCCTGACTCAAAACAGGTTCCCTGCCCCTCTCATAAATAAAGACAATGCAGAAACTTTTTGTGTTTGACATAATATTTTATTTTAAAATGAAGCCTGGCTAACAAGCCCCCAATTGAGGCCAAGCCCCCATCTAGCTGCAGCATCATAACACTCCTGCACACACACACCCAGACCGTAGATCTGAACCTATCATACACTGGAACCCCCTGTCCTGAGCCTCTCACATCCCCAAACTCCTGCACTCTCACATCCTCAGTCTTCTGTCACAACACTCTTGCACCAACCACACACTGCAAATCTGTGACCTGAGACCATCATACTCCCAGCCTCCCTGCCCTGAAACCCTCACACACCCCAACCCAAACTCCTGCACCCTCACAGCCACAAGCCTGTGGCTTGCTCAGTACCCCAATTCTCCACCTGACTCCAATACTCCCCAGCCTGGAGCCCCCTCCCCGAGCCAGCATCCTCTTCTCCACCTCTCCTGCATCCAAATTCCCTTCCAGAGCTTGCACATCTCACCTTTTCCCACACCCCAATCCCTCATTCCCACCCCAGAGCCCACACGTCCTGTCTCAACCCAGTGAGGGTACAGCTAGACTGCAGGAGTTTTTCCGAGATCCCAGAGGTAACCCGGAAAAACTCTTCCATGTCCAGGGATGCATTTGTTCTTCCGCTTTTTTAGCGGAAAAGCAAACATGCTCTTTCGGTAACCTCTGTATTCCTCATTCCATGTCTACAGAGGCCAAATGTTGGAAAACCCTTTTCCTACAGATGAATAAAAAAAGCAGCAGTGAAGCTGTACCCTCACAGTGTATAAGGGCTGGAAATAGCAAGTGATGGAGAGGAGAACAGAGAGGGCGGGGCTTCAAGGAAGGAGTTGGGTCTTGGGGAAGGATGCGGTAGATCTTGGCTTGGTCTGACATTGAAAAAGTGATCTTGGGTGTAAAAATGTTGGAGACCACTGCTATATATTTTCTCTCTGTCTTTTAAGATAACGTCTTAACTAAATCCTCTGCTGTGCTTGGCCAAAGTCCACCACCACATAAATACTGAACAAAAATAAACCTATTCAGCTTGTGTTTTTCTTTGCACATGTTACTTTTTAGTTTGCTGAGAAACAGAAATTGAAATCCCAGAACTTTCAAGAAGCAAGATGGTAGTTAAGCTGGACAGACTAGAGCTATTAATTCAGTTTTTATAAGATTGTAAGTGAAGGTGTAGCACGTTTGTGATGTGTTATATTTAAAATGAGAAATGTAATATTTTATATATGATATAAAAAATCAAATTTAAATAAAATCATTTTTTATTGTTTTAAAAAAATCATTGATTTTTATCCACTCTGATTCACCCCCTTAGATCTTGTTCTATTCAGTAGATACCCATCAAAAGTGGTTTATAAGTATTTTGTAAGGATGTCAGCATGTAAATAACTACATGATTAACCCATAAACCTGGGTTTATCTGTTAATCCTATCAACTACACGCATTCCAGCCCCCCTTGCTGTCTCTGTATCAGAGGCAACAAGGGGGGAGATGGGAGCAGATGCCTTTGGGGAGAGGCAGCAGCGTGGAGGGTGAGGGGTGTATGCGGGAGCCGATAGACATGGGAAGCCAACTTTTAAGCCAGTTCTCCGTGCGTGCAGGCTCCGTGAGCCCATCTGCCCCTCCCTTGCTGCCATCTACAGAGGCAGCATGGTGGGAAAGGCAGGAGCTGGTGCTGGCACGGTGCCGTTTGAATTCCCCTCATGTTGCTACCTCTATCAGAGACAGCAGTGTGGGCCTGGTTTGCTGCGGGCTCACCGTGGGCAGAGGCTGCACCACAGCAGCAGTCCCTGGCTGTGTGTGGTCCAGACTCCCCACAGGGGCTGTTGCTGCAGAGCAGCCTCTGTCTGCGTGGAGCTCAGACCCCTCAGGGACAGCGACTATTGCCACCTAGGAATGCTAAATATCAGTTAATTGAATAATTGAATAAACTCATGAATTCTTATTGGTTAGTCGACTATTCTATAGTCCCTGGGGGTAGGGCCAGCAGCCAGTGTACTCCAGCTTCACTCCTGAGGAGTCCTCTTCCATTCTGAGCTGCTGTCTCTCTATCAGAGGCAGCAGTGTGGGGGTACCAGGCATGAGCTGGTCTGCAAGGAGAGCCAGTTTAAAAACAAGCTCCCCTCATGGACTGGCTGCCTGTCATTCTGTGCTGCTGCCCAGATCCATCGCAAGCCAGGACTGAGCTGGACTGCTGGCCAGTCTGCTAAAAAAATTACTGGCAAGGGTGGCATGGGAGAGTGTACTCTATAGCATTAATCTATAAGCTTTTGCTTATTGGTTAATTGACTACACTATTACATCTCTTTGCTAACCTGCGCTGCAGCAGTGTGGGAGAGCAGGCAGAAGCCGATCTGCGCAGGAACCTGTCTTTTAAACAGGCTCCCCTTACGGGCTGGCTGCTGCCTGCCATCCTGCCTTACTGCCTCTGATAGAGAGGAGGTGGCAGAGAGTTCCCCAGGAATGGGGCCATGAGTGCCCAGCCCCCGGGGACTATCTAATAGTTGTGTAACCACTAAAATTTGATGCAGTTACATGACTATTCAATTACATGCTATCTAACATCCCTAGTATAGTGGCCTGCCTAATGATTGGAATTCATCTTTGAATGTTAAATCTTGAAAGTAAAAGAATTTTTAAGATAAATCTACAAAGATTATATGGAAAGAAGAGGCAAGACAGAAAGAAAATGCATTTTTTTAAATAAATCAACTCATATTGAAACATCAGGAAAAGATGATATTACTAAACCTGGAACATATTTTGTTTTAGGAATTGTGTGAAAATTATAATAAAATGTTTTATTTTTATCGTGTTAGACTCTAAACAAGGGATGGGCAATAAACGGTCCATGGGCCGTTCACCAGGATTTGTCCCTGGAGGGCTTCAGATGCTTTATTTACCTGCATGTCCACAGGTATGGCTACTTGCAGCTACCATTGAATGGCCTGCACCTCTTCCCACAGTTCCCAGGGCTGAAATAGCAAACCACAGTCAGTGGGAGCTGCAAGTGGCCATAACTGTGGACACACAAATAAATAAGTGTCTGGTGGCCTGCCAGAGGCTAGCCATGGCAAGTTACATCCAGCTTACAGGCCAGGTATTGCCCAACTGGGCAATAATTAGTCAACAAGTTAAAAGTTAAAAAATAATTAGTCAACAAGTTAAAAGTTAATCATGTTTAATTAGTTGACAAGTTAAAAGTTATGTTTAAGTTATGTTTAACTGGTTAACCAATTAAACGAGGTGCTGGCAGGGCTGGAGCACTCCTACCCATGGTGGGGCTATCCCTACCCTGGCCTGGAGCACTGCTACTCTGGGCCATAGCTGCCGTTGACCAGGGCTGCTCTGGCTGGACTGGAATGCCCCCCACACAGGTGGGCCCTGCGAGATAGAGCTGCCTGCTGCAGGTGGAGGGCTGCTTTAGCCCTACTGATTAAACATTTATATCCCTAATATTTACTCATATGACTTATATTAATTTTGGGTACTGATCATATTTTTTTGATATCTTCATTTGATTTTGTTAGGAGTTTTGGATTCCTACGGATTCAGGTTTCTAGCATGCACTTGTTTTTGTGAGTTGCTCATGTTATGATTACTGCTTGAGAAAATGTGTATCTTAAATAATAAAACATGGCTTTATAAACACCACCACCTTAGGATTTAGATACAAATGTTTAATTACGGTTAAAGAAGGAAAAAGCAAAAATATAAAGGATATTTTGTTATACTATGCTTTAGAATTCATTCCTAATTTTATTTTAAATTTTCCTTTCTCTAGTTGCTTCATTGTGTGTTTGTGACCTCTTGGTGGCACAGTGTGATATAAATTGCTGTTGTGACCCAGACTGCAGTGCTGCAGATTTCAGTCTCTTTACTACATGTTCAGTTTCCATTGTTACGTAAGTTTATAAATAATTCTGGTGTTTGTTTGTTTTTTGTTTTTGTCTTGAAGATGGAGTCTTCTCATATTCTCATTGAAATCAGTAACAAAATGCCCATTGAATTCAAGGTCTGTGACTTGGGTGTGTTTTCCTTCAAAACCCCCTTGCCACGTGTACTGCACTCAACAGGCATCCAATCCTCAGCACATAGGTAGTCATCAGCACCAGTCTATTGGGAGTGTGGGAGACTCAGGCCTTTACCTGGGTTCCATGGGAATCTGCCCTTTCTGGGGCCGTCATAAAGTAATGAAAGCAGCAGGCCTTCCTTCAAACAAGGGACCTTCATTAATCTGTGTGATGGGTCAGGATCCCTTTGGATCTGTCACCAGAGGTGCTGGGATCACACTGAGCCTGCTTTCCCTGACAGCCTTGGCACCTTGAAACCCTGTCTTGCTCTCCAGCCTGCTTCAGCCCAGACACAGGGAGGGGCCATGCCTCTCTGCTTGTAATACTGACAGACTGTATTAGTGAGGGACAAAGCCTCAGCACTCAGGTACACAGACCCTCTGGGAGGTGAATTCCAGATAAATCTGTTTTATACCATATAGATTTCCATAGAGTAAGCTCATGGAAATTTACCCTCTTTCTCAATGTAAAGAGAAATGCACAGGCTCCTTGCGCCCTTCCACTCCTGGCAACAATTATTGATACTGAGTTTATTAATAAGCAAAAGTGATTGTATTAAATATTAATGGGAGGATGTAAGTGGTCATAAGAAATTCCACACAAAACCAAGTAGATCACTGAGCAAACTAGAACATACAAACTAAGCTTGCTACACTAAATAAACATGTGATATCTCACCCGGCCTAAAAGATGTTCTAATTCACAGACCAGACATCCTTTCAGGCAGAGCCCAGTTCCTCCCCCTGTTTAATTTTAGTTGTTTCCAGCAGTCATCTTGGGAGAGATTCCAGGGGAGAACTGACAACCAGCATTACCTCACTCTCCACTCTTAAATAGAATTTTCTTCAAGGCAGGAATCCTTTGCCTTCCAAACTTGACCCTCACCCTTCCCTTCTTGTGGAAAAGTACAGAATCCAAGATGGATTCCAGCATCAGGTAACATGGTCAAATGTTGCAGAGCCCATAGCTATTTCTTACATGCTGATCCTCTCAAGCTTACAGGAAAAGTAAGTTCTTGCACAGTTCATTGTCTCCTGCTAATGGGTCATTAGCTCTGTGTCTGGCTTCATTGTTGTATCTGAGAGGCTGGTAATAAGCTTTTCCTAATATGAAGATATTGATAATAAATGTGTCGTTAATATTTCTAACTTCAGAGACAGAAATGATACATCCATAGAAAAAGTATAAACACATTCTGTAAATTACTACCTTTCCAATGGCATATTACGTGAGCCATTTTGCATAAGCATATCTGAGCTATGACACTTGAACATGTTTTCATAGAGCATATCGTGGACAGTTCTCTGAAAACTTCCACGCAGTGTGCAGCGGCGGTCAAAAAGGCAAATAGGTTGCTAGGAATTATTAGGAAAGGGATAGAAAATAAGACGCAAAATATCTTACTGCCACTATATAAAACTATGGTATGCCCACATCTTGAATACTGTGTACAGATGTGGTCTCCTCACCTCAAAAAAGATATTTTGGCCTTGGAAAGGGTTCAGAAAAGGGCAACTAAAATGATTAGGGGTTTGGAACGGGTCCCATATGAGGAGAGGTTAAAGCGACTGGGACTTTTCAGTTTAGAAAAGAGGAGACTGAGGGGGGATATGATAGAGGTATATAAAATCATGAGTGGTGTGGAGAGGGCCGATAAAGAAAAGTTATTCATTAGTTCCCTAAATAGAAGAACTAGAGGACACTAAATGAAATTAATAGGTAGCAGGTTTAAAACTAATAAAAGAAAGTTCTTCTTCACACAGCGTGTAGTCAACTTGTGGAACTCCTTGCCAGAGGAGGCTGTGAAGGCTAGGACTATAATAGAGTTTAAAGAGAAGCTAGGGTATGTCTAAACTACCCCCCTAGTTCAAACTACCCCCCTAGTTCGTGGAACGAGGTATACAGATAGTTCGGATTAGAAGCCTAATCCGAACTATCTAGTCTGTGCCGCGTGTAGCCGCGCGGCACGGGGTTCGCACTAGCTGGCTTTTAAAAATGGCGGCGCCGGCTTTATGCTAATGAAGCCCGGGAAATTCAAATCCCGGGCTTCATTAGCAAGTTCGGTATGCATACATTACCCCCCTAGTTCGAACTAGGGGGGTAGTGTAGACATATCCCTAGATAATTTCATGGAGGTTAGGTCCATAAAAGGCTATTAGCCAGGGGATAAAATGGTGTCCTTGGCCTCTGTTTGTCAGAGGCTGGAGAGGGATGGCAGGAGACAAATCGTTTGATCATTGTCTTCGGTCCACCCTCTCTGGGGCACCTGGTGCTGGCCACTGTCAGTAGACAGGATACTGGGCTAGATGGACCTTTGGTCTGACCCAGTACGACCGTTCTTATGTTCTTATATGGAATGCCCCATCACAGTTTGTAAGGGTTCAGAGCCCTCAGGCAAATCACTGACAGGAATTCTGAAGCAGATATTCAGGATATGTCCAGTTTTGCTCACGCTGGCTGTGATCATGGAGAAGTCTTTGTCTCCATTTACACTTCTCCCGAGGAATGGAAGATGTGGAGGTCTGTCTTACCCTAAGTGGGGTGGATTTCCTTCTTTTAAGACTGTTCTTCCTGGCCTGAAATGCCTCATGGATTTCCTGGATTAGGGAGATATAGAGTTTGTATACCCCCATCACAGCGTTGAATTGGTTTTAGTAGTCTCTCTTTACAGATGAAGAGAGGTCCTTAAGGAGACTGATAATGGTATCATGGGGCATGTGTCTGAATTGTTTATGGAGTAAAAAAGGGAGCTGTAAGTTTGTAAAAGATAACTTTTGAGTGGGATGTGGATATGTAAGTGTATGCAGGTGAATCTCTAATTGCTCTGAAGTCGAGAATAGTATAAGCACTTAAATTCTTATTAATACTTCAGAAATTACTTCAGCTTACATCTTGACATGGAGATGCAAAGGTAATTTAGTATCCATTATAGCATGGGGTGGCTATCTGGAATGAACATTTGAACTTCTACATTAATTTCACTGTGCTGTGCCTTGGATTGTAATATCATCAGAGCTGTTGAACTGAGCAAGACCATGCCGTTCTGTTGCTTGAATGGAGGATCTCGAAGGAAAATACATGTTTTGCGGGATATGATGTTGGTTACTCCTTTCCCTCTGTGTCAATACTGACTCAGTGCTTTATTATGATATTAAGGGCATTGTTTTTGTAGATGCGGTCTTTAAAATAAAGAGTAAAATATTTTAGCTTCCTGTCAGTACAATTAGAAGCTGGAAATTAGGAGCATTCTAGCACCATGTGAGCAGGTGGTGCTCTCCACAGGCCATCAATAGTCCATCAATGTTAATTTGGGAAACTGCTATAAGGAGTCCTAATGATGTTAACCAGGAATGTGATAGCATCACAACCATCATTTGATAATATGAGTTTCCCTCTGATCTTTATTGTAGGAGCAAGCATTCAGTCTTTTCATCTCATTGGTAGTATATGCCTTTCTGAGTAACAGTAAAATATTAAAATAAAACTTGATAGTAATATAATGTTGGATTATTTATTTTTATTTTTTATTTTTTGCTGTTTACAACCTATTTCAGTATGTTGCTTTTCACTCGCTTCAGGAATTCCACTTTCAAACAGGAATTAAGAAAGCTCATTGTAGAGTCTTAATTTAAAATAGCTCAGTGTGACTTCTTGGAACAATGAGCATAGCTCTTCAACCCACTTCCGGCATAAATTAGCCCAATCTGAATAAATGAGTTTATTCTGGGTGCTTTGAAATTTGACTCATTCAGCCACCTGGGACTGCTATTTCTCATTGTTTTTCCACACAATGCATATTGCCACCCATTTATAGGTATTTTATTTTTTATATATATGTATAGTTAGAAAGGTATAATCAAAGCCTTTCTGTATGACAGTTTAATCCTCTGTATGAATATTTTATTCTTATCCACTAGAAATGCATAAAATCAAATTGTATTTTTTTTCTCAAGCTCTCTTTTGTGACACATCAAGGAATTGTCAATGACCACAAGTTTTGCATCTCACTTTTGCATGACATTTTAATTATGGTAACTTGCATGTAAGCCAGGGGTGGGCAAAAGGGTCTCCACGGGTCAGATCCAGAGCATGGATGCCCTGCTGATCCCCCGCCCCCAGTCCAATTAGGGCCTGGAGGCGAGGGAGCGAGTGAAGCCTTCTCCACTCTGCCCCTGCCCTACGAGCAGCTCGTGGCACTTGAAAATGCCACGTGCTCCTGGCAGGGCAGGAGGAAGCTTCGCGTGCTTCCCCACCTCCAGGCCTTAATTGGCCTCCTCCCACACAGACAGGAGTATGTGGTGCTATAAACCACCGCGCACTACTCGCAGGGCAGGGGCAGAGCGGGGAAGGCTTTGGTTGCTCCCTCTCCTCCAGTCCCTAATTGGAATGGGGGTGGGGGAGCGCACAAAGCCTCCTCCCATCCTGCCAGGAGCATGTGGTGCTTTGAAGTGCTGCTCACAGGGGGTGGGGGTAGAGTGGAGGAGGCTTCACATGCTCCCCTGCCCCCAGGCCCTGTTTGGCCTAGGGGACGGGTAGCAAAGGAAGTCTCTTCCCACACCAGGGGTATGGGCATCTTGGGGGAACTTGGGGTAGGGGCAAAGGTACTCCCTCACCCCCAGACCAATCATTGTTTGGTGTTGGAGAACCTGGAAATATCTTGGCCCCGCCCCTTTGGCTTGATGCCCTGCCCCTTCACAAATTTTCAAAGTGGCCCCTGGCAAAAAATGATTGCCCACCCCTGATGTAAGCAATGGCTACAGGCCTGTTATAATTATGAATTGGAAGGGAGGTGGTGTGTGGGATCCTGAAAGAGCAGGAATATGGTCCATGATGTGGACCTTTTAAGATGTGGTTCATCTTCTGAAATAGTTTACAATTCTCTACCTAATAGGTCATATAATGAACTACTCAGAACACATAGGAAAGAAGGAATGAAATTAATAACATCAAGGAGAGGAAATATTGATTCACTTTAGGACAGGAGCATGAATTACTAGCATCATCACTGAAGGTCAACAAGAGAATTTGATTTTGCAGCGATATAGTTGTTAGTGAAATTTCCATGCATTTCAGGGGATAGTAGATGTCGCACTCTGAAGAATATTAATTCCCCACCCCCATATTGGCTGGTGGATTTGAATATGAGATAGTGATTCCGCTTGTGCTACAGGGAGTGAATAATGCAGAATGATCAAAAGCAGTGAAAGGACATGATCAAAATTAAAATAAATGCAATATACAGAATGTATATATTCCCAAATCCTATTTTCTCTTTTATTAAGATATTTATTAGATATGATCTATTAGGGCTGCCCTCTCTATTTTAACCTTATTCCAACCCATCCCATACCTTCTCTCTGGTATGAATAAAAGTTCTTCCTTAATGTCCAGTCTTCAACACATCTGCCATTGTGTATCTGAAGCCAATTGAATCCCATCTGAGTTGTCATCTTTTATATTCTTTTCATCAAATGCTGTCCTAGTCTGAACTGTGACTATTATCACATCCTTCTGTTTTGAAAATCCATGAATGAACGATATTGGAGAATGGCTAATTGTTATTATTTGTTTCTGGGATAAACTGGATAAAATGTTACTCCTTGCAAATGTGCATAAATCATCTACAAATCTTTACTGCAGTTATCCATCCCTCCTGTTGAATTCCTTTAACAATTCATACATATAAAGATTTTAAAACAACACTGTGAAGATTGACTTTGCTGGATCTGTATATATGTTTGCAGAGGTGACAGCCAGCTTTGCAGTCAGAAAGCAGCTATGTATTCAATCAATGTTGAAGCACATCCACCTGAAAGGACATTTAAGTTAGTTGATCAGAACAATCCAAGTATTTTCTGCATTCACTCTACAAACTGTAAGTAGATCTATAATTGATACTGAGCAATACAGTGTTGCCATATTCAAAACCCTATGGAGGGCAAAAATAAAAACGAAAACTGCAAGTCACCACACTTGCAAAAGACTAGTTATTCTGTATCTTGAGGACCTTGATGCCATGTTCTGTGTCATACCCTGATAAAACAGTAACAGGTTATCAAAGGAATTTTGCTTCCATATAGAGCCTCTTGGTAGAGAGAATGGAACTGGGCTGTAACTAAGGCTGGTTGAAGATTACCATCAAAACTTTTTTTCAGTCAGAAATTGGGCTTTTGACAAAATGTAAAATTATTGCAAAAAATTCGTGTTTATCTCAAATTTTAAGTTTTTTAAATCAGAAAACAAAAAGTTTAAATTTTTAAATGAAAAATGTGTATTTTCTGCAGCAGGAACAAATTCTAGCTGGCTCCAGCTGTGACCGTGTAATTGAAATTTTTCCAACTCTTTCAGTGTCAGTCTTGTGGAGCCTTTTACATCTGTGAAATAGGGTTGATGTTGTAATTTTTTTCATCTCATCATGACTATGAAGTAGTAATTTAAACACTATCCATAATTTATAGAAAGCGTGGACTTTAATTGGCATGTCTTGATATCTGAATACATGATCACATCAGAGACTTTGGTCTAAAACTGTTATGTCCAACCAGCTCTGAAGCAGCAAACTAGTAAACTAGCTACATGGGCCAATGGGCCAAATAACCACATGTGGCTAATGGCTAATGTGTTGAACACCACAGGTCCAAATATAGGAAAGCATTTTATTTTTTGCCTAAATTTAAGCACACGCATAAGCGCTCTTTTGAATCAGGGCCAAATTATGGAAACCTGCTGATATCTCTTGGAAAACCTTGAGAACTATTCTTTCTATTCTGGTATTTTCCTTCCTGTGTTGAAGTGTCAAGGGTATGCTTCTGACTCCACAATGAAAATGTATATTACTAAACACAATTTTTATAACTTTTATTTTAAGACTTTCTCCTTATAAAATATTTTACAGATAAACAAGCACTGTCCTTTATTCCTCCTGAAGTGCCTACCTCACAAAATTTTGATAATTTGCTTAAGCGGTTTGAAGGCATTTCCTTCAGTGCTGAATCTGACGTTCGCTTGAATACTGAATCAGATGTTCAGAATTCCTCTGGTGCAAATGAAACTGCTAGATATGAGGTAAAAATAATCTTATTCTTTTTATATTTGCAGTGTTTTAAATTCAGTTTCTTTAATCATAAAACACCTTTCTTGCTAATAAATCCATATATAATTGATAAACATTGTGTGCATCAACTTCAAGTTACTGTCCTAAAAAAATACAGACTTCACTATGGTCTTTCATTAGTTCTAAAGTGCAGCGTTTGGCTTGAGTCTTCTCCAAAAATCAAAGTGAATTTTTAACATGTGGGAAATGTGTGACTTCCTTATGCTGTTTTTTCTATTATTCATAAGAAAAAAGGAAATGGCAAGATACTATTAAAATCTAGCAAGTAGGGTTTATCTAGTCAGTTGTCAGTGCAAATTTCTAAAATGTGGACTTTATAGTATTTGAGATTTGTTTTATTTTTTTAACAACAGATGAAGCTGGAAAATTTCCAGTGATTGTAGCAAATCTTTAATTTGCCAGTCAATTTACAATGGTAACATGATCTTGGCTTGAGATATTGGTGGGTGGAGAAGTTTGATTTATTGTGAATCTTGGTAAAAGCAAACAAAATGTTAATAATTCTTATTAAATTTGTGGTACATTTTATGAATCTTTCTGTGTACTGAAAATCAACAAGCTTGGGTTTGCCCCTTTCTTTGGCAGTATGGTGTTCCAATACAGACGGCTGATGGATTTCTGAGATTGCCTGCTCCCTTGGTCTCCTCTCAGTGCTCTGATGCTAATCCTGCAGGTTGGAGAACATGTTCTAATTCCTATTTATCCTCTCTTTAGTGTGTGCTTTTGTTATCCTGCCACTCCAATTTATAGATGATTCAAATGAATTAGCATGCTTACCTGTCCAGCTCTGGGTCAAGTTTTGTTAAAAATGGCACTTAGTTATGTTTTGGTCATAGACAGGAAACTGTGTTCCATGTTAACTGAAGCTTTCAGAACCTATATGTATATACAGGCAGTCCCCGACTTACGCGGATCCGACTTATGTCGGATCCACACTTACGAATGGGGCTTTCTCGTCCCGGAGCTCGCAGGCAGTGGTCCTGCCACCTCGACCTCCCGGGCGAGAAAAGCTGCTCCCGGTGCCCCTGGTCTGCTGGGGACCATCTCCAGCAGACCAGGGGCACCGGGAGCAAAGCTGCAGCCGCAGCGGGTTCCCGCGCTTCTTTGGCTTTGGCAGAGCAAAGCCTCAGAGGCGCGGCACCCCGCTGCTGCTGCGGCTTTGCTCCCCGTATCCCTGGTCTGCTGGGGAGGGGGGGGTGCAGGTAGTGTGCCCCCCCCAGCAGACCAGGCTTTTGTTGTGGACCCTGGGGCAGAGCAGCTGGGGCGCTGCCGGTTGGTCCCGCAGCTCTGCTCTGGGCACTACTGGACCAACCCGGCAGCACCCCAGGTGCTCTGCCCCAGGCGTCCTGATTCAGCCGCTGCTGGTTAGTTTCAGCAGCGGCTGAATCAGGACGCCTGGGGCAGAGCAGCTGGGGTGCTGCTGGGTTGGTCCAGTAGCGCCGAGGAGGGGTGCTACTGGAGCAACCCAGCAGCACCCCAGCTGCTCTGCCCCAGGCGTCCCCAAGTCAGCCGCTGCTGAAACTGACCAGCGCTGACTACAGGAAGCCCGAGGCAGAGTTGCTTTGCCCCGGGCTTCCTGGAATCAGTTGCTGATCAGTTTCAGCAACAGCTGACTTGGGGACGCTTGGGGTTCTTAAGTTGAATCTGTACATAAGTCAGAACTGGCGGTCAGTTTCAGCAGCGGCTGAATCTGGACGCCAGTTCCGACTTACATTCAGATTCAACTTAAGAACAAACCTACAGTCCCTATCTTGTATGTAACCCAGGGACTGCCTGTATACAGAAAGAGTGAGAGTGAGTGAACTCAGTGGTATAGATCACCGAGTTCCATTAATGGGTTTATTTTCCATTTCTGAAACAGCTTATGGCCTTATGGATGCAATAGAATTAGTGTGAAGGAGGGATGGGGTATGTGACGAAAGACTCAGTCCTGCAACTCTTGAAAGGAATCTTCACTGAAACCAAGGCAGTTCCTCACAGAAGTACCTCAGTGGTTTGAGCATTGGCCTGCTAAACCCAGGATTATGAGTTCAATCATTGTGGGGGTCATTTAGGAATCTGGGTCAAATCTGTCAGGGATGGTACTTGGTCCTGCTGTGAAGGCAGGGGTCTGGATTCAATGACTTTTCAACGACAGTTCTAATAGATAAATATATCTCTTTATGTGAAAAAGTGTGATTCTTTTTTTTGTCTCTAAACAAAAGTAAAAATGCCAAAGAAATGGAAAATATTCCCTAATTTTTTGCCTTCGATGACAGTTAGTTTTGAATTTAACCTGAAGTATGAGGATTTTCGCTATGAATGTGATAAACTGTTTTAGCTACAGTTGTAGAATAGGTTGTCTAATGCTCATTGATTCTAAGACATGGTCATATGCTTGTATGGAAGTGTTAATAAACAACCTTTTAATTGACAGCTAATAATTACTTCATATTCCCTTCCTGTGTTGCACTTACTTGAGATTTTTATATCTCTTGCTTTTCATAATTTTTGTCTCTAGTTTTCACAGTAATACTTTGTGATTTTTACAGGTTTTCTAGTAAACCAGGCTGTGAAATGCAGTAGAATGATAAATATGGGCAATTGCAGCACTATTCAAGCACTTAGTATGCTGTTCTACACTAACTCCAGCATTTTAGCAGTAAGTAGGGTTTTGAAACACATTAGGTGGATGGCAATTGGTTTTATTTCTTATCATTTCACATATTTAGAATTATGTAATTTCCACTTCGTAAGGTAAGTGAGATAATTGTTGCGTTATATAAGAGTTTAAGTGGGATTAGGAAAAAATCTTATAATCATCGTATCTTGTAGAAATAGCCATTCCTCCTATCTTCCCTTCAGACTCAGCATGGAGAAGCATTTTTTGGGGGGAGACAGTTAAAAGATGACCTGAAAGATGTGAGTTTGTGCATGATTCTAGGATTTCTGTTGCTGAGCTAGTGGACTTATTGTAGAGCCAGCATTTTTCACTTTTGATGTGCAAGCCTAGGCATTCATAAAAAGCTTGTTGTCAGGAGCCTAGATTTTAAAAAATATTTAGGCTCCTCATTTGATTTCACCGGAATTTAGGCACCTACATACTTTTGTAGGATCTGGGTTAGAGTGTCTAATCTGGCATTTGCCAGGGTTTTGTTAGAATCACATTGATGTTCTTAAGTGTGTGGGTCCTACTCTAGATGCACATGAGTTTCATGGACTCATATAGGTTATTTTTTAATAGCAGTGTCTGAGCTGTACCAGTGCTCTCTGCTTCCTCATGCTCTTATAAAAGGCAGGATGGACATAACTGTCCCTCAGTTCCCTTTTTAACTGTTGCAAGACAAAAACTTGCTGGTGTCTAAACCCACTGTTGTTCTAGTTTAAAACTTATTTTTTCAACAATGAATCATCTTCCTATTGTTGTCTTATTCTCCATGAAAAAGAAAAAGGAGACATTTTGTAACACCACTACAAGCTGAGGACGGTCTGGCTAAGTAGCAGTTCAGCAGTAAAGGACCAGGATTACAGTGGAGGAGAAGCAGGATATGAGTTAATAGTAGTCAAGAAGGCTAATGACATATTGGGGTACATTAGTAGGAGCATTGCCAACAGATCTAGGGAAGTGATTATTCCCCTTTATTCTGCACTGGTGAAGCCACAACTGGGCTATGGTGTCCAGTTCTGGGGCCCCCATTACAGAAAGGATGTGGACACATTGGAGAGAGTCCCATGGAGGGCAAAAAAATGATTAGGGAACTGGAGCACATGAGTTATGAGAAGAGGCTGAGATATTTGGGCTTATTTAGTCTGCAGAAGAGAAGATTGAGGGGGGATTTGATAGCAGCCTTCATCTACCTAAAGGGGAGTTCCAAAGAGGGTGGAGAGAAGCTGCTCTCAGTGGTGGCAGATGACAGAATGAGGAGCAATAGTCTTAAGTTGCAGTGGGGGAGGTCTAGGTTGGATAGTAGAAAATACTATTTCCCTAGGAGGGTGGTAAAGTACTGAAATGGGTTATCTAGGGAAGTGGTGGAATCTTCATCCCTAGAGGTTTTGAAGTTCTGGCTTGACAAAGCCCTGGCTGGGATGATTTAGTTAGGGTTGGTCCTGGTTGGACTTGGTGACCTCCTAAGAGCTCTTCCAGTCCTATGATTCTATGAGTGTATGATTCTATGAAAGCACTAAGCCTTGGACTTAGTCATGGTTTCACAAATGACACATAGGTATTCCTTATTTTTCTCTGTGAAATCTCCATCAGTTTTACTCAATATACTAAGCCTATCTTGAGACCACTGCAAACAGACCCATGACCTAAACATTTCTGATTCTGCTTTGTGTGCCACTGCCAACAAAAAATAAGATTTAGTTGGTAATTTTAATGAAGAATATAAGAATCTATCTTGATGCTTGTGGAGCATTGTAGAAATATTGCAGCATAAACTCTTGTCAGTAAGCTAAGCAGTCTAACATGCAAACAACTACAGATTGGATCTCCCTGATCCAGCACACTCAGTACAAACCATAGAGTCTGCCGGACCCTGGGCTCCCCACCGTGCTGCCAGCCCTACGCCAGGACCCCCAGGGCCAGCCTCCTCAGACTGGAACTCTCTAGCCAGCCCCAACCTCACTGCCACTGGGGTTCCCAGCTGGGGTGGGGAATCCTCCTGACTGGGGCCAGCTTCCACCATGGTTCCCTGTTCGGGCCAGGGATTCCTCCAGGCTGCCACCGCTGGGGCTTCTTGGGGCTGGACTCCCCACCCACTGCAGAACCAGACCCTGCTGGCCCAGCTGAAGTTCTGCAACACTCGCAGGATTCCCAGTTGACTCATGCTCCTTGCCTCCAAGGCTCTCTGGTCAAGCAACATCCATCCATGGTCCTTCCAAACCACAGATGTTGTTGGTCCACAGAGTTTCAGATTTGGGAGGTTCAGCTTGCATTATGTAAAGTAGAAATGCCATTTCTAAAGTTGTGTTTTGGTACAATTGATTTTCATAGTGTTTCCTGCTCACTTTATCATCAGGCTTTGTGTTGCAAAAAGGCAGGTAATATTTGAAATAGTAAGAACAGACATCAAGTTTTGGTTACCTTTTAAGGAAATCTTAGATCCACCTATTCCTTGCTGAATTTATGATTGTTTGTGGGAGGTTAGCCACAGTTTGGGGTCTGATTCACTGAAATCTAGGAAGTTTTCCATTGATTTCAATGGGTACTGGAGCAGGCCATAAGTTCTACAAGAATTATGCCCGTAAGTCATGAGGAGTAGCTAACATTTTGTCAGGGAGGATAATGTATGGTATTTCTAGTTAACTTCCTTGATGTGAAAGCCACTGTATTGTTAGATAATTGTTGGTAAAGGAGAAGGAAATAGACAAAGCAATTAAGTCTTAACTACTTACTTTTTATTTATCTGCTATTTTTAACTAATGATGTGGCTGTTGTGTGAAATAGCTTGTTTTTGTTTTTTCCTGTAGGTACCTAAGTCAAGTCAGATGGTAAGTAATATTATTTCTTAGATGAGATGCGCTTTGGATGAAATCCTGGCTCCACTGACGTCAATGGGAGTTTTGTTGCTGTCTTCAATGGGGCCACTATTTCACTCTTACTGTTTAATCCAAGCAAAATATGCACTTTAAGCCAATTACTATGTCTTCTGTCAGCAAGGGCATAGTTAACAAGTGAAAAGGTTTTCACGAGCTTGGAGCTATACTCCAAGATGATTTATTAATTCTGGTGATTGAATCCCCATGTTAATGTAGTTATTATAACAGTTGGATTTCTTTTAAACAAGAAAAAGTATCAGTCATTCAGGCAGGATCATTGTACATACCTAACAGTTCAATTATACTTAGTATTTAAGAAATAACACTTGTTTATGTTTCAGGTTAATATTACTGTCCAGACCATAACTGTCCAGTCTCTGAATGGAACACGTACTCTGCTTAAAAGCAGTAGTGTTCTTTTGCTCCCCATGTCTTTGGATGGTCAGATGTGCATAAATGTTGTTCTTGAGGTAAGGGCACAAATTGTTTTTCCTCTTTGTATTAAACGAAAGTCATGTGATATGATACATCATTCCTACTTCACTCCTGGTTCTCAAACCATTGGAAATCATGACTGTTCCAGCTAACCTGTAACTCTGGGAGAACAAAGCCTTACAGTATACAGTATGGCACCTGCAGCTGGATTGGAAATGCACACTAATGCAAAATGGAGAGGTGGGATAAAATCCATCTATTATAGCTTAATATTTATTACTTGTGTGTGACAGTTTACATAGAGAAGATACAGACTCTCTCTAAAGGGGCTTAGACTCTAAGATGAATCTGAGACAAGAAGCTAAAGGGAAGAAGGAATATGTAGAATAATATTGAAGTGCTGGCTGGCTTGGTACAGTGCTCTTCAGTTATTTTAAAAAAATGTAAACTTGAGGGTTGATATGGGACAGTGAGTACGAGACATGGTGTCAGAAAATCATTTTTGAGGAGACTGAAAACCTTCCTCAGTTTTGAGGAGACTGGATAACTGATATTGATTTTTGTTACATTTGCCTCAAATTTTAAATTGTCTCAAACTTCATGGTGCTCTTGGCAGCTATGTGCTGCATGTCAGTGCCATGGTGCCCCCTCTTCCTCTCAGGCTGCACCCAGCCGCTGATCACCGGGTGACAGCGAGTGGACAGAAGATTCAGGAGGAGCAACCAACAGCTGGACTCCCCCATCTAAAGAGCACTCCAGAGAGGGAGTACAATGCTCAACCACCTCCGGTCTAGCTTCCACCCTAGCTTCCAGGAGACAGGGATGTTTTCCCAGGGCTGGGCGTCCCCTCCCTGCCATTGCTCCAGTGTTTCCAGTAAGTGGCCTCCATCCCTGCCCCCTCTCCTTTCCCATAGGACATGGAGGCTCACCACAGTGCATCCCAAAGCAGAGCAGCATGCCAGGGGCCCAGCTTCCTGTAAAAGCTTTGCTGAATGTATGGATTGCATGGTCAGCCTGCCAGGAGCTGGTCTGCATAGGGAGGCAAAGCGCTGCGCTGCTCACTCCTCTGGTCCTGCTTTGAGTGTGTGACTGCTTGAGGCAGGGAAGGAACAGGGAGCAGCCAGCTACACGGCCACCCACTGGTCCTTCTGAGTCCTGTGACCCATAGGCTCACCTCAAGTAAAGCTCTCTGCCCTACTTTTGCCTCCTCCCTTGCTGCTCAGGGCCTGCTCCCCACAGTCCTTCTGCAGAGTGTCCACCCCCCATGCGGGCAACCGGGTGTGCTACAGATGGAGCCAGGCTACAGTGAGACTGTCCCTATTGGGGCAGCCTCACCATATCCCCAGTTCCATCTCTGGTGGCTGCCTTGCTGACAAGACCACGTCATAGGCAGCTACAGTGTTCAGTTGTGTGGAGCTTGGCTGCCACATAGCATTTGGCCGCAGCTGAGTACTGCAGCATTTGGGTGCTATGTGGTGCTTGGCCACAGCCGAGCACTGCAGCTGTACTCAGCATGGGCCTGGCTGCCACAGCACTCAGCTAGGACTGAGTGTCACATGGAGCCCAGCTGCCACGGCGCTCGACAGGGACCCAGCATGCTGCGGGCTCCATGCAGCCTTCTTGCTGTACAGGGAAGTGTTCTGCACTGGGGTTGGGTGCAGGGAACTCTGAAGTCAGTGGCTGGCATTGTAGAGGGGTGAGGGGCTCCAGGGGTTAGGGTGGCTCTGGGGGCCGGGGCTTTTTATACTGTGGACTGGCAAACCCATTCACAAACTTTTGGCAGATGGGTAACATTTTATCTGAATATTCATTATTTGCATAATGAATGTGCAAATACACAAATAAAATGTTGCTGGTCTGCCAAAAGTTTGTGAATGGGTTTGCCAGTCCTTGGTATAAAAAAGGTTAGGAACCACTGAGATAGGCAGTAGATGAAGGGGAAGATAGAATAACTAGACAGTCTCCCAAAGTTTCTTCCTGTTAAGGGGAAAAGCAAGAATAGAGAGGTTATTTTATTCCTCCAAGACTCCATTAGTTCATGCACATTCAGGGTGTGTCTAGACTACAGGGTTTTTTCGCATCTAGACTGCAGCCGCGTTTTTTCGAAAGTAAAGTGAAAGAACGCGGCAGTTTTTTCAATCACGGTAAACCTCATTTTACAAGGAATAATGCCTTTTTTCGAAAGTACTCTTTCAAAAAAAGGTGCTATTGAATGCAAACTGATTTTTCGAAAGAGAACATCTAGCCTCTCTTTCGAAAAAGCAGCTCGCTTTTTCAAAAAATCTACTTGTAGTCTAGATGCTCTCTTTCGAAAGAGGCTTGTAGTCTAGATGTAGCCTAACTTTTTATAAAACCATATGCACAGTGCTCGACAATTAGTGTAATCTACTCGCCTGTGGCGAGTAGATTACAAGCCGGCACAGCTGCGCAGCATGGTAAGTGCATGCGCAGCGCAGTCTGCGCATGTGCAGTGTGCTGAACCATGCAGCTGGTGAGCGGGGTTCGCGAACGCTTGGTGAGCCCTGCATATGCAGATATGTCTGACTTTTAATGTGTACTATCCTGCAAATCTTGTGGATATCCACTTTCTATCTGCATCTGTTGATATGAATTCCAGTATCTGCAGCTCATTTTTGTGGATATGGACGCAGATGCAGATACAAATTTTATCTATGCAGAGCTCTACTAGTATGTTGATACTGTAAATGATCACCCATTAATGGTTCAAATCCTGCCACACTTCAGCCATGTGACAAGAGTATTGTAAGGCAGAGCATATGTCTAAATGATAGTAGTGATGTTCTTCCAGCACATTTATCCCTACAAGAGGGGAGAAGTTTGGAAAGATTGTGTTTATGGTCTGGTTTTTACATGTTCTTCTAATCAATATGAAATCTCTGTTTTCAGGTGAGCTATTCTATCACATACACAGATGCAGGAGAAATAATACATGCAGCAGTTTATTTTGTTCTGGGGACAATTAACAATGCAATGCTTCCACTACAGCAAAGCTTCAAAATCAGTTTTACTCAGGTAAGGTCTAAAGATATTACAGGTGATTTGCTGAAAGATAACAACAAACCTTATTAAACTTGCATCAGAATTAATTTCCAGTAACTCTCCTCTCATTCCCACACACACAGTTTACACTGGGTGCATGAGCAAGGCAGAATTTCAGAATTGTATTAACATCCTCCAAATGCTTTGGTGTTTTTCCTTTTTGAAAGTTAATCAGGTGACACTAGTCATGTGTGTGTAATTAAGGCAAAGTGTGTTTCTAATTTCAGTAAGCAATCTTGTAGTCCTAGACAGAAGTCTTTTATGGATTGATATTTTCAAACTATTCCAGAAAATTAATTCTACATGAATTTGACTGTCTGTCTTCCAAACATTTAAGAAAAACTTAAGAACTAATGCTGTGCGGTTTGTTACAGGTAAAAACAAAGCCAGTACCTCTTAGCGGAAATCCTGGCTATGGTATCGGGTTGCCTCTGAGGGCAGGATTCAAACCTCCTGGATATCCTTTTCATATCTAAATGTGGCTTATGCAGCTCTGATAAAGCTTCTTGCCAAGAGAAGTACTATGGCTCAGTGAATGAAATGTAAGCATTAACCATCTTAATGGTAAAAAGGCACAAAATCTACTTGCCCACCTATTTTGGTACATCACTGTAATTTATTAGATATAGTTTATAACATCTTTCCCCATAATTATGCATTCCTGCAAGCCCATATTTCAGTAATATATAATGGCTCATTCCTTTACTACTGTAGTCAGTGAGAGCTGTATCCTTCACCGACTTTTAAGGAAACAGGATCACGTTCTAATTATGAACTCTAGTAATGTTTCTAAACTACCTACAGAATATCTTGTAGCATTTTCACTTACAGTCAGTATTTTTCTAAGGATACATACTTCATAATATTTCATATTTTGCCTTAACTCTCTGCTGTTACATCTGGCATTATTCAGAGCAGTAATATATATGATCAACTTACTATTTTGCAAAGCTCATCTAACCAAGACTGTCTAGCTGTAGAAGGAGTCAGAACCCCGGTATTATTTGGTTATAATACGATATCTGGTTGTAAACTAAGGTAAGAGGGTAATTCCATTTAGCATGTATCAGCCTGTTCTCAAGCTATAGTCCGCTAGTAATCAGGTTCCACTTACCTGGTTAGATAACTTGTTCAGATGCTAAAACTTTTGTATAGTGTACCAGTAGTGGAGGTAGATGCCATGTACTTAGTTTTTAATTTAATGAAATTGTCTTGGAATAGCTGTGTTGCTATGCTAATGTCCAAAATTTTACTTAAAATTGATCTTTTCTTTTCTGAAAGAATCACTGCAAATACAGACTGTCAACTGTTGGCCAGTATCATCTTGAATGTACTGAAAGGACAAAATTTTCCAGAATATGTAGCTTCATTTGGAAATTCTCAGGCCCAAGATGTATTGGACTGGGTACCAATCACTTATGTCCAGTCTTCAGAGCAGGTGAAAATAACTGATGTTTTTTTAGAACATTCACGCTAGTTTAGATTCATTCTGGCAGAATCTCATTGTTTTTCCATCATGTATACCTTGTTTGTTAATAAAACTATTTTCTCAACTTGTATTCATGAGCTTTCCTTATAGGAATTCCTGCTATCCCAGACATATTTTTTACTGCCCTAGAATGTCTCTGTGGCTTTTTAATTTGGATGGTGGCTTAAAAAACGTGAATCTCATCTACTGTAAATGGGCACTGAAGTCCACAGTAAAAAGTGAAGCTACAATGATTTACACCAGATGAGGATGCAAATGCTTTTATGATTGCATGAATAGTATAGGTTGAACATCTCTAATCCAACACACTCTGGTCTGGCAACATCTGTGGACTAGCATCATGGGTATGGCCATGTTTCCTGGGGCCCCATAAAGTTTGTTTCCAGCCACCAATCCTGTGCTGCTATTTAATTCTAATTAAGCCCTAAATATCTTGCTGTTGGGACTGTATAAGCTTAATACAATGAATGAAACAATAATGAATATACATTTTCAGGGCCTCTGCCAAATCCCAGTATCATTTGAAATAGAAGTGAAGTGGACTAAATATGGATCTCTGGTCAACCCACAAGCTAAAATCATGAATGTCTCAGCAATGGTCATTACTGCTGCACTGGCCCAGGTATATGGTTAAATAGCTTTATTTAAGAGTGGAAGAATGTGGGTCTTTAGAATGCTAGAGGTGGCTGTTAATTAAACATTACCTGTAAATTATGCAGGACAAAGACCTTGTTATATAATCATTGTTGCTCTTATGTTTCCCTTCGTGTTTTAGAAAGATCAGCATAAAATTTGGTCTCTTTGCATTGCAATAAAATAATGTATTGCATCCAACAAACATAGCAATAGGATTCTTGCTACAAACAAGTTTCCAGTGAAGTTGCACACACTTCTCAAAAAAGGAAATTCAGTGATGTAAAAATATCTGTTACTAGTGACTGCTAAATATTTAATACCTAGTGAAAAATCATCTGTATAAATCCAGGGCGAGCCTAAGAGGTAGTTGTATCTTTATTGCAGAGTAACTTTGGAAGTGAAAGGACTATTCAGATAGCAAGTTCTGTTACTTTTGTTGATGTTTCTACACCTGCAGAGCCAGGCTATAAAGCTAAACCAACTATTGATGCCAAGTTACCATTTGATTTTTTCTTTCCATTTATTTAATGTAAGTATACACCCAAAACCCATTCAAGTTCTTTTTCTTAAATTATCACTTAGCATTAGATGAGCAAAGCTGTCCGCTGCACCTGCTTTTAAAGATAGTAGGAAATATACTTATTATAACTCTGAAGGCTTGAAATTAAACACCCTTTAAAAAGATAACCAGGAAGGCTAGGGCTTTTCCAATGTCCTCATTATTCAATGATCTGTTTGCATGGGAATCAATGGGAACAATTTTGCCAATAACAAGTGTTCTTTGAAATCCCAACCATCAAGTTTCCACACTTCAAATTGTGCCTGCACACATAATAAGAATGCATTCACTGTGTGGGCCTTTTCCAGCAGCTTAGTCAAGTTTGCAGCGAGACTAAAACAATTGTGCTAGCTGAAATAATCTTATGAGAGGTTATTTCGGAGCATAATCATCTTCAGTAGCTCATTTTTACACTCTTCTGCTTTAATGTTTTATTTTAAGAGCCTTATTTATGCAGTTCCCTTTTTTCCCAGCCCACATGCAATTGAGAATGAAGAACAAGACCTGCAGAGTATTCAAGCCTGCTGTTGAAGACTCCTATGTTACCTGGATGTAGTCGATATGGTTCTGCTCTTGTTCAAAATTTCACATGCTGGTATTGGGATTAATTGCACAATTAAATACAGCAGCACCTCTGGAAGTGAATCCTATCCAAGAACAGGATGATACAGCCAAAGCAAAAATTAATGAGGAAGCTACTCTGACAGAACACAAATGGGAGGTGGCTTAGAGACATAGTAATGTTAACATGTAAACTAAACAACCTTCCTCCAATACTGCAAATGAAGAGAAATAAGAAAAAATAGCAATTCCTTGAAATAAATTCTGCCCCGAATATGTACAGCTTTGTAAAGATCTAACTTTATTAAACTTGTTGCAGCAGTGACTATACAGCTATATAATTAAAGACTTATGCAATAATTTTAAGGGAGAATGTGTTTAATTTTTCAATAATCTGTTGTAAGACTACCTGTACTAACACCTTTAACTAGACTCTTTTTTGATTAAATCTCATTGAGACAGTGCTTATACAAGAGGTCATGGAGGTATATAAAATATCTCAGTCAACAAAGGATGTCAACAAAGGATCATTAAACTAGTATTTGTTGCATTGGAATTTCCTCATGGAAGGATTTCTCTCACTCTAGACAGCCAGTCTTTTATTGTGGTTTGTGGATAAGTCCATGCTGTTGTAACAGCTTGTTGAGTCTTTCAATTTCTTGTTCCTATTGGAAATAAAGTCATAAATTTAGCTCATATCTTAAAACACTTCCCAAGCTACAACCAAAGAGCTCTTCTCACATTTCCAAAAAAATAGCCACCCAGCAGGGAAACAGCACAGCTCTTTAACAAGGCATTATTAAATTAAATAGGGGCTTACCCACACCACAGAAGGGAATTAGAAATGTTTGAATAGATCCTTATGGTTATAGGAAGCCCCAATGTGCTCTCATATCAACTAGATGGGAGCTGGGTAGATTTTGTGGCTAAAGTACATCCCAAATCATGCTGCTGGGATAAAACAGAGCTCAGTATCACCATGGCCTTTCATCTCCCACATAGCTAGTTACTGGAAAAAGATTGTAGTCCAGTTCCCACAGCTGTTTATATTTATTAGCGTTTTTACCTTCTCTATGCAGCTGTGTTCAAGATGCTCAACTTTTGTAGCAAGTTGCAGATTTGCTTGCTTCAGCTTTGACACTCGTTGTTCGGAGCGTGTCTTTACTGATAAAATTATTCCTAGGAAACAAAGCATGGAGGATTCGGGTTATGTAGTAAATCAGTAGACACTAGCAGACTCAAGTTAATAAGAATCTGTGGTTTGTGCTCAAATAATTTGCTTTATATCTATGTGGCCTTTCACAGAGGAGAGCAAGTATTCATTTTAACCCCACTCACACAGAAAGATAAAGCACTGACCAGCCAGTATAGATCCAAGGGCTCCAGTGTGACCTGGACCAGGATTTTACTTGTCTCTTTAAAGCTTTTAGCTTCTCCTTAAATGCCTCCGGAAGAAGGCCATTCCATTTTCCTTTGACACAAGTGTCTTTCCTTTACACCATTAAGTATAATTCCTCCCCGGTAACTGAGGCAATAGTCATTTTACCAGCCCTTTACAAAGAACTGCATCATCAAATTGTTCCTATCCTCAGGAGCCTCCAATTGAATGACACACATTATAATCTTAAAGCTTGCCTCCTATGCTATGTGTACCTGCTACCATATGCCATCTTACTGGAGCTGGTTCTACATACTTCACAGCCCTGGTTTTCCAGTTCATGCCTCTCAAAAATAAGAATGCAAATATCTCCACTTTATTTTTGCATAGACTCAACTTCCTCCCAGGGCATGCATATGTACCTGATGACTGCAGCGGACCCTCAGATCAGCAATTCCACCTGGAAGTGAATGCTTTCCCAATACAGAGACAGTGTCTGAACACTACCTGAAAACTATGGAATCCTGAGCCAGAATCCCCACCCGGTGTCTAAGCTTGTTCCTTCCAGCGACAGCATGGCTACAGGCACACTCTCCAGCAATTCAGGGAATGTGAGCAATCTAGCTCCATTTATTTGTTTGTACAACAGACTCCTGCTATGAACATTAGGGAGATCTGAATCAAAAGGGAAGAGGAAGCAAAACCCCAAAGATAAGAACTCCCTTTCATATATTTACAAGCAGACATGACTAAAATGTTTAGTTTCAACTAAGATTACATCTCAAGACTGTGATAGCAGTGACAGTGACTTATATACACATCATTCAAGATTCACTCTAGGCCACTCTCCAACCTTCACTACAGATTAAGGTCAATGTCTGCTTTCTACTCCAAGTTAATTTATTCTCCTTTTCCCCTGGAGGTGGCCATTTTATATTTAAATGTGTGCCAGCCACACCTTATAAAGAGAAATACTTTCTCTTTGTCCTATATAAATGATGATTCCCAACTGTGTCAACTAATGGACAGTTGTGTAAAGTCAATTTGCAGGCATTGTGTAAAAGGGCTATAGTACAAGCCTAGATTTGAGGTTTTAGCCTTAAATGGGGGAAGATCCAGCTGGACCTCATTTTTTTTATGCAAAAATAGCTGATTTGGGATGCAGGAAGGAAATGTTCCAACTACTGAGTATATGAGGGTTTTTTTATGTGTACTGTTTTGTTACAGTAGCAGCAGCAAAGTGCCAAAAGGGAAGGGAGGAAGAAACATCACTGTCAGCCTTTTAATTTTTTTCTTTGCTGATTTCAAGGAAAAATATAAACAATGCTAAATCCTTTTTTGTGAGAGTGACATATTGAGGGCAGCTTAGCTGCCTTGTACAGATCTTCTTAGTACTATACCACTAAACCAGAGTCAAATGGGAAAAGATCCCAAGTAGCACAAGGACTATTATTCAGATCAACCCCAGCAGCAGTCTGAAAAATAGTGACAAGAGAAGTGCTAAAGTAGAAAATTCCATATTTTACAATGCAGTTTAGTGAACTGCAGTCCCAGAACAGAGACAACACTCTCCCCCTTGAAATATTAAGACACTCAATATAAAAACAAAAGCCTATCTTGTCCCATTTCAGGAGTGACTGGCATGTGAGTTCTGCTACAGATTGGATCCCCACTCTGTAGGAACTGTGCTATTACAATAAACAGATGATCCCTGCCCCAAAGAGATTCCAAACTAACTCAGGTTACACACCTGCCCATGCAGATTTTGTTGAACACCTGTGCCTACATGGCATTTGCTTAAAGATCAGGACCCAGGTTTGCAAATGTGCCTCTTGCACACATCTTTGGACTTCCTTTCCCCTCCCTATACCCATACCATTCATCGAGTATACTGTACAAATAGCCAGCAATTTCCTTGAAACTAATCATCTGACATAAAAACTTACCATTTATAATTCTGGCCACTCGCCACAATCGGAGTAGGATCAATAGTCCAGCTGCTTGAAATTCATGTTCCCGAAACAGAAGGACAACATCGATGATAAATGAAACCACCACCACTATTGCATCCAGGACTTCGAACTTGTGGTGACAGAATTCCAGGCGATAGACGAATATTTTAAACCCAACTTCCACCAAAAAGATGGTCACAATAGAAAGACTCATGTAGTGAAATACCTGGGAAGAGAGAGAGAGAGCGAGAGCCAGGCAATATGTGGAAGCCGAACAACTATTAACATTAGCAAATTAGTCTTATGTGTGATCCTTCTTATATCAGAATCCTCTTACACCTTTGAACAATATCTATGCAAACTGACTGAATGTACGTAATAAAAGGATCCTGCTTAGCACAACAGAAGCCACCAAACGCTTGCATATTATCTATCAAAGCAACAAGTAGTCCTGTAGTACCTTTGGGCACATCTAGACTACATTCCCCCCCTCCCCCCGAAAGGAGATATGCAAATTAGTGCTAATTTTGCATATCTTCTTCCGAATGCTTTTTCAAAAGCGGGTTTTTCAAAAATGAAAGTAGTCCGGATACAGTTTTCTGGGGGAAAAACCCCTTTTTTGAAAAAAACGCTCTTCTAAAAAAAAAAAAAAAAAAAAAAAAGAGTTTTACGCAGTTTTTCAAAAAATGTTTCCTCCCCCCCCCCCAAAAAAAGGTGTCCAGACTATTCACTTTAGGAAAAGCGATCAAAAGAAGATACGCAAATTAGCACCTAATTTGCATATCTCGTTTCAGGAAAAAAATGTAGTTCTAGACATGCCTTTAGAGATTAACAAAAATATATCTGTAGTACCGTGAGCTTTCATGGGCACAACCCATTTCTTCAGGTGAGATGGAAGCTGGGCTTTTTCTATGAAAGTGCATGAAACTATATACGTTTTTTGTTAGTCTCTAAGGTGCCACAGGACTAATAATTGTTTTTAAAGTTGTAGATTAACACAGCTCTCTCTCTGAGACTTAAATTATCCACAGATACTATGAAATCACTGATTTTCAGCCTTTATACTATTTTGGGCCACATATGCAGCCCACAATGTGCTATGTGGGCCACATACAATATTATATCTATGGGATGTAACATGGGCTGCAGCTGTGTACTAACTGGACCACAAACAGCCCATGTGCCACAGGTTGAGAACCACAGCCTAAACAGACTGGGATCACAGCAATGTCACTCTGCAGCTCAGGAAAGCTTCCAGCATCAGTAGACACAAATGCTATGGAGCAAGACCCAGGTCAGGGAGTGGGGAAAGGAAGATTAGCCTGCCCCATGTTGCAGAAGCCAGGGTGCCAACTTTAGTCCCTGCATGGAATCTTCATCTTTTGTATTCTCCAACTCAGGGAGGGGCAAGCTAGGCTAGTGAGTGGGCTGCACAAGTGGCCCTCCATCTCAGTGGGTGGCTGCAAGACTTTCCAAACCAAGACAGTCTCCCAAGATAGAGTAGTTTTGCAATTGCAGGGTGATACAGTTAGGAAAAAAACGACATGGACAAAACCCAACAGAATCTGGCAACCATGGACAACGGTAAACACAAGCCACAAGTTGCTCACCACTGCTCCAACTCCTACCACTTTGGTAGTTCTGAGGTCCCCCTATACCAGTGACTGCTGGGAAGAAGAATTCTGTTTGCCTCCCTAATTTGAACTGTCGAGGAGAGAGACTGGTTCACTCAGGCATATGTCTGTCTGCATTTTACCTTTGGTGCTATTTCATGTTTGTCTGGGTGGATGATTTTCAAGTCCAGAAGCAATTCAGCAAGCACCAACAACGCATCAAAAATAACCAAGCAAACAACCAATATCTGCAAGAAGAGGAAAACAGCAGGATAATAAATACAGTCTTTTGTTTAATATTTGCACTATTTAGGGCTTTTGACAAACAAATATATGCTAAAATTGTCCATCCTGTAGATGTACAGTTTGATCAAGACCCGTGGCTGGGAAACTAGCAGAGCTATGAAAGCTGCCCTGGATTGCTAGTTGGATTTATTGTATTTAGATTGGTTTCCATGTGTGCCTATTTAAGATTCTAGGTGCCCTCATTACTAACACAGACAGTTGCTTCAGGGAAAGGAACGTTTATTGGTCATAAAAATAGTCTCATTAATGTCATGGGGATTACTTACCTTGTAGGATCTGGGCCTTGACTGTCCAGTTTAGATGACTTCCAGCACTAACCAATCTCATTTAGAATTGAAAATAATCAGCAGTCCCTCCAGATTAACCAAAGATTTCTCCTTACTCAGCAGCAGGAAATCCCTGTAGCCTTCACCACAGGAATGCATGGCGAATTCCCACTTAGCTTCCCCCTCACAATCTTAGAAGAATACGTATAAAGGCTTTACATTGCTCCACATCTCAGGAAATGCTGACTCACTTCAAACTGAGTCTGGTGGGTTTTAGACAGAACATTGATAATTCAGCAGATTATTTTCAGATTTTCATAAAGGAGATTCTGGGACTTTTAAATAGTTCTTATCTGATCCTCTCCTCTTCAATGTTCAAATTTATTTATTTATTTTAAATGTATTCTAAGTCGATGAATTTTTAATGCAATTGTTTCAGTGGGGCTACTTGGGTGAGTCAGATTTTGCAGCATTGAGCCCTTGGCTTGTGGTAGCCCTACCTGAAATTTGTGGGAACTGAAGAGCTTTTTCATCACATCCTGGAAAGAACGAGGTCTGACTGAGGAGTTCACATTGATTGTTGAATCTTCTGGCTTCTGCCCACCTTCTTCCTCCATCTGATCTTCCCATTTCTTGTAGTCATTGCCCCACTGCACAGGGTCGTCACCCACTACGGTGAAGTGTTTCAGATACGTGGACATGGCTCTTGGTTAAGTGGACATTACTCTGTGGAAATACACTGTGGGAAAACAGAACGTTAGTTCAGCAATGTGAACCACTGCCCTGAAACCTCCCAGGAAGCTGAATTCCTTCCAAAACCAACCAGGAGTCCTGTGGCATCTTCAGGTACATCTACACTAGAGAGAAGATCAAAGTTACCACTGACAATCTTCCAGGGTTCAAATTAGCAGGTCTAGTGAAGACAATATCATTCGAATTGAGAGGAGCACTCCGGTAGATGCCAGTAGCCCTGCTTCCATGAGGAGTAAGGGAAGTTGAAGGGAGCGTGTTCTCCTTTCAACTTCCTGCAGCGTGGACAGCACTAAAAGTCAAGTTAAGGTACTTTGACTTCAGCTATACAATTAATGTAGCTGAAGTTGCATATCTTAATTCAATCTTATCCTGTAATATAGAGTTACCCTAGAGACTAACAGATTTACTAGGGCATAAACTTTTGTGGGTAAAACCCACTTCAACAGATGGGTTTTACCCACAAAAGCGTATGCCTAATAAATCTGTTAGTCTCCGGTGCCACAGAACTCCTAGATGTTTTTGCAGATACAGACTAACACAGCCACCCCTCTGAGTCTTTCCCTAAAACAAGGTTCATCAAGACTTTGAAACTTGGAAAGAAAAAAAGCATTTTGAACACTGGCATTTTGTATCTACTTACAGCTCAGATTTCAGAACCATTCTGACACTCAAACCTCTGGGTGTGAGGCTCAACTCAGTGGAAACTGATATCTGTTTACTGCTTGATTTCTTTCAATGTCAAATCTTGACAGATTCTTAACCACCCCATGAAGACAAGCTGGTTAACACCCAGGTCTGCTTTCCTATCCAACAGATGCTTTACTATAGGTAGCACATATATTGTATCTAGGGTTTCAAATTTGTCATAGTGTTCTGTGAGCCATTAGGGATATTTGCCAAATAAGTTCTCCAACAATTACAGTGCACAAGAGTGTTATGTTATTTTTAGAAAATCGCAAGTAATTTGTAGACGGGCATGAAATTTACCCTGTTGAGCAAAAATTACAAAGACATTATCATTTGCTTTGCTTAACGTGCCCTACATGTTATCATAGGCTTGGAGGAAATCAAATATTTTTGCATGCAGACAGATAAACAGGACAAATAATGCAAGAAAAATTGGTCACTTTAAATGCTTGATTTACATCTGTCTTTACACAGCACAATTTTAGCTGACATTTTGTGTCTACTTTGGCTTATGCCAGCGTTTCTCAAAGTGTGGGTCGCAACCAACCTACAGGGGGGTTGCAGCTGCTGGCTTCCCCAGGGTCCTTTGTGCCACTTCTGGGGATTCCGGAAGTGCGCTCCCCTCCCACAGCTGTGTAGCGTGCCGGGCACGCTGCGGGAGGGGGTGTCAGCCCCGGAGGAGGAGTGCAGCACCAGCAGCTTCCTTATAGCACAGTGACTTCAGGAAGGGTGAGTCAAGCGTGAGTGGGGCTTTTTTTGCTTAACAACTTTCTTTGGCTCTCCCACTTTTTTTTTTTTTTGCTTAACAACTTTGGTGGGGAAAGAGAGTGTCACACAAATTCAATGAGTATTTTAGGGGGTCGCAGTATCAAAAAGTTTGAGAACCCCTGGCTTATGCCATAGAACCAGAATGTTACTTAACTATGGCTTTATGCACATTTTCAGGAATGGAGATATTCTTCATGCTTCAGTGTATTTCTTCAGAAACTTAAGTTTCTGCCTCTCACTTCAAGGGTATATTTCTCCTGATTGCTGTCTAGAATATTTGTGCTTTATTGTTTCTAATGCCATCTGCTTTCTGAACTGTCGTTCATGCTTAAATTTGACACTTTACGCCTTGGTCTTAACAAAGACACTAATTACCTTACCCATTACAAAAATAGCTTCCCCAATTATCACCTCTAATATCATTAGCTCACAGACATTTACCTCCCCCCCCATAACCCCTCTGTTCTGAAATTCGATTTGTCCTTTTTTATGTGTTCACTTTTTTTAATTGTATCCCTTTGAATATATGGTCATGCCTATTTTCTTCCACTATTTGATCTGAAGAAGTGGGTCTGGCCCATAAAAGCTCATCACCTAATAAACCATCTTGTTAGTCTTTAAAGTGCTACATAGTCCTTTTTTTTGTTTCTGCTTTCCCCATGACCTTCACAAGCAAGGATGGTTCTGTGGTATCTCCCAGAGTAGCGGTTCCCAACCTTTTTTATACCTCAGCTGGCAAACCCATTCACAAACTTTTGCTGGACTGGTAACATTTTATTTGCATATTTATTGAATATGCAAATAAATCAATACCAGTCTGCCAAAATCCCCAGTCCCAAAAGCTGCTGTGAACAGCTAGCTTCAGCTCTGGCAGCTGCCATGGCCTGACAGCCAGTGGTTTGCACCTGGCACCAGTCTGCAGACTGGCAGTTGGGAACCGCTTTCTCAGAGCACTGACAGCAACCCAGAATCAGTGTTCCCTGTAAGCTGGTGCTTGAGGCAACACCCAGGAGAGATTCAGCTGCAGCTCAGCTGATTACTAGAATACCCAGGGCTGGCAGCCTGTGTTTCTACTGGTGGTGCACCTCCACACATGCCTTGGTGCACAGAATAAAGTGTATTTTGCATATGGATGGGAAAAATTTGAGTGAACATTTCCCACACTCTTTCAACTCCTGGGAATTACGTTAACTTACCTGCGCCTGGCTACTTTATGAGGCAGTGGATTTTACCCCGTACCTACCTGTCTGGTTCTGTTCAGGAGAATGAGGAAGAAAGGTTCTGGTGATCTATTTCTGTGTTTTTCTTCCCCTGGTATTTTTTGTACCAAAAGGTCACTGTTGCAATAGGCAGGGGGCATTCATCCTCCCCGTCCCTTCCTGCCATCTCCTTCTCCCCACCCAGTGCCCTAGGGCTGTCTCTGTTGGTGCAACAGGGAGTAGAGTTTTAAATGAGATTACAACTAAAATAGTCTTCATTATTGCATGTCTTTGTTTGTTGTGGGTGTGACCCACATTTACCATGCACCTTAGTGGAATGTAACCTCTTATCCCTTGAACTAATCCCTTAGTAGAGAACTTGGGAGCCAGAGGGCTGCTCTACCATGTGCTGCTCTCCAGAAGAGGTGAGGGGGAGACTAGCCTGCATGAATCTGCAAAAGAAAGTGCGTGACTTAGCAGATCCACTGCAGGATCTAGGCCCATGATGCCCAACCAATTCTGAAGCAAACTAGCCATTCTCAACCCGTCAAATAGCCACATGTGGCTATCATGTTGCACACCACGGATCTAGGGAAGAAGGGATTAAGTTAACAACCTTTCTGAATCATTGCAAAATTCCCTTTCTCTCTTCCCACCAGCAACTTGAGTAGGAAGTCCAGACTTTCAGGCACTGAACTTGCTCCTTGCAGGATTGGAGCATTACTGCCAACTGGTGTACAACAGCAAAAATGGGAAATTCTCTCAACATCTGAGCCGCTAATGTGACAAGTTAATCTGACTGGTTCCATGCTGCAGCTACCCACATGCCTCTTTGATACCGTATAACCCCCTGCCTCTCCATCACCATGATTATGGTGTCCCTACAACCCACTCACCTCCATCCTCCTAATTACCATACCTATGGTACCATTCAATCCCCTCTGCTCAATCACCATGGCTATGGTACCATATAGCCCCTGCTATCCCGTCACTGTGGTTACAGTACAGAATATCTCCTTGCCCCTCCACCATCCCTGATATAACACCACAGCTAATGTGAGGTTTAGTCTAGAGAAATGTTTAGAGCCTCTTTCTCTTGCAGAGTTAGGCACCTGGCCCAGCACAGATCCAGCTAATGTGTTTATACGACTTGTCTGAGAATTGTTCCTGGTGTGTTGCCAAACAGCAGGAAGTTGAATTAGAAACTTCTAATGTCTAAAAACTAATCAAAACATTACAGAGGTGAAACATCAACACTTCTTATCCCATAACCTAGCAATGAAAAATAAAAGGCCCTATTGACATACTCATCTATCAAAAGTAGGCATTTCCATTTGGTACCCAATTACTAAGACCATCAATAGAAGATTAGTGAAATGTATAACACATGGAAGTTAGATAATCTCCGAGAGGTAGCCATGTTTGTCTATAACTCTCAAAACAACAAGTAGGCCTTCGACAACTGAGACTAACCAAAATGTATAGGATCATGAGCTTTTATGGGCAAAACCCACTTCATTGAATGGAGTGGAATTCATCTGATGACGTGGGTTTTGCCATGATTTTATATATTTTAGTTAGTGCCTAGAATGCCACGGGACCACTCATTTTTATGAATGTTAGATGACCTCTATGTAGGATTTCCAATCAGTATTGTTTTGCATTAATGTATGCGTACTAGGAGATTGACTCTTAGAAGTTTCACTTGATTAGAGTTCTCTAATAATACAGTGCATTGAATGAGTAGGGTCTTAATTTGAAAATATTTTGTGAAAATCTGCACTGCATTTGTGGAAAATGATATCTTTAGAGTCTAGGATAAGGAGTATTTGACTTTAAGAAGCTGGGCAACAGTGACACTGGAGAGGTAGAAAATAAAATGTACATAACGAATAGAGAATATAGAAATTTAATCTTTTTTATTCTTCTTTAGAGGAGGGATTGTCATTTACTGTGACCTTGGTTTAAATGACTGTGCACCCAATGTGACAAAGAGAGAGAGACAAACAGAAACATTTTCTACTCCATGACCCAAATATGGACAAGTGCAAGAAAAATCTTTCATCAAAATGCTGAGGAATGAGAGAGACCTCTTCAAACAGTGACGCGGAAGAACTGTGAGAAAAAGAGATGGCATCATGGGGTGGAGTGACCAGACATCAAAAGCAAAAGGACACAAAATATTAATCCCCACACCAGTGTTGTCTTCAAGTCGTCATTGTCAAGTCCAAGTCTAGTCTCAAGTCACTACAGTTCAAGTCTCAAGTCAAGTCTCGAGTCCCTAAAGTCACTTTCGAGTCAAGTCCCAAGTCGACTCTCAAGTCACAAACAATGAACCCGAGTCGAGTCTCAAGTCAAGTCACGTAGGCAACTGAAGTCCGACTTGATTTAAAGTCATGGGACTCGAGTCAACAACTCTGCCCCACACACAGAATATAAACCTTCCCTGGGTGGGTCATACCCACTTGTGCAGATGGCTAAGGGAGGTCTTGTCGTTTCCCTATGCTTTGTCCAGGTTTACATAATGGGTCATGACAAAAAGTCTTGTTGAATTTAATTTAAAATTGTGCTTGCGCTCCCCCTCCCATAAAGGAACCCTCACCTGACTAAGGCCTCTTACTACAGCTTGCTTACTGGATGACAATAGTGGATCAAAAACAGAAGTGCAGGAAAATCTAGCCACAGCCGGCAATCTTTTCTCAACAAAATATAAAGCACAGAAATGCACAGCTCATGTTTTGTTCCAGCTTCCTAGTTTGCATGGTAATCTATGAGGATGTGGACTTGGAAAAAGAAATCCACAAGCAGTGCAACCTATCCTAAAATAAATGGGGGAGTGGACTTAGGGGCTGGGAATTAAAACTGCCCTACTGGATCAGACCAGTGATCTATTTAGCCCACCACTCCAGCTTCTGGGAGAATGAACAAAACAGTGCAATTTTGGAGAAATTGCCTTCTGGCAGTCAGAAGCTTAGGAACACCCAGAGCATGACGCTACATCCCTGATCATCTTGTCTAATACCTATCTTGTACTTTTTGAACCTAGTCATACTTTTGGCATTCATAGTATCCTGTGGCAGGAAGTTCCACTGATTAATTGTGCACTGTGTGAAATTGTCACTACATTGATCTTCACCAAGACTAAGACTTGTACTGAGCAAACTCTGGAGTTACAGCTTTGGGGACAATCCTGCTTCCTTGAGAATCCTTCAAAGGCTGAGAAACTGTAGGAGGAAAATTCAAGATAGCTAGGGAAAGGAACAGAGAGCTCTGAAACCTAAAATGAAGCCAGATTAGAAATCTAATTCAAAAGCCACTGAAGTTAAGGGGAGCCTTCAGTGTTGCCTTAAGTGGTTTTTAGAACAGACCCTAAAGTGGCCTAGCATATGGGCCAGACCAGTGTATGATGGGATAATATGGGGGGAGGGCAGAGTTGCATCTTTGTCAACTTTGCTGCTATAGAACATCTTCTGCCCTTGCAATATAATCTGTAGCGTCTGGTTCTCCTTTGGCTGGGAATAAATAGCTCACTGAAATACAGTTGAAACCATGTCTTTGGAGGACTTTACCCCTCTCATGGACTCTCCTAGCTCCTCTCAAGGGCAACTGCAAAGACAGACCTGTGACCAGAAAGACAGGGAAAGAATTCCTTGATTTTATAGTTTGTTGTCTTTTTCTCTCATCTCTTTAGCTGATCTTGGCATCTTACCAAATGGGCTGAGATTAACACCAATAAACAAAAGAAAAAAAAATTGTTCCCAATACCAAAATAAGAGGAACAAGATTCCTCTTACAAAGTCAGAATTCCCCTAGTCAAACATTTACCATTTCAACTTGGCTCACTGGAGATTTCACATTTCAAATGCAAAATACTGCAGTTCTGTGTTTGTTTTTGGTCAGAGAGTTGTGATCTGGGGTGGGGACAGTCACTGTTTTATTTTGGGTCTGTCTGCACATCCTAAACTCAAAACTCCGGTCTTCTGAAGAAGTGGGCTGTGACCACGAAAGCTCATGATACCATCTACAAAGTACTACCAGACCATTTGTTGTTTAAGTTTATTCTGTACAGACTAACTCGGCTACTCCCTGAAGCTTCTGTTTTATTAGTCTTCACTAATCTATGTTAGATATTTATCTGGCCCCCACTGTGAAGAGCTCAGACATGCCAAGGGCTGTGTCTACAGGGCCACTTTCAGTGCAAAATGTTAGTTATTCAGGGGCGTGAAAAAACACCCAACTGAAGTTTTAGCACTGAAAAGCTACCATACAGGCAGCTCTGCACCTGGAAACAAAGCTACCAGCCCTCATTCTGTTTTTTTTTCTTTTCTTTTTGCTTCATTTTGTTTATTGCCAAGAGAGCTCTCTCTGGGCAATAAAAAGTGACTACATTGCCTGTAAAGCCAGCCATGGCCAGGCTTTAAAGCAGGCGTAGACATAGCTGTACAGGTGCACTGAAGAGGTGCAGCAATGCTATAAACTCATTTCACACATGGGGAAATGAGCCACAGACACACTAGGGAATTAGTCCAAGATCACACAGGGAATCTATCGCAGAGCAAGAACTGAATGCAAGTGTCCAAAGTCCCAGGCTACTGCTGTATCTTCTGAGCCATCATCAGGAATTTGGGGCCCATTAGTGCCGCAGCTTTCACTTTGTTTCTGATGACCCAGTTGAATAAAATTGTTGATGCTCAGGTCCCAACATAACATGACTAGTGTGTGGGGTCTGAGGTGGGGCTGAGGATGGGAGCTTTGGGCTATAGGAGGGGGCTCTGGCTTTGGGGGGTTATCAGGGCTGGGGCAGGAGGGGCTTACCTTGAATGGCTCCCAGTCAGCGGTGCAGCAGGGGGTCTAAGGCAACTACCTGCCTCCCCTGGCATCGCAGACCCTGCTGTGCTCTGAAGCAGCCAGCAGCAGATTCCCAGCCAACAGGAGCGAAGAGCAAGTGCTCAGGGCAGGGGCAGTGCGTGGAGTCCTGTGCGCTCCACTCCCGCCCGCCCCAGGAGCCAGGCCTGCTGCCAGCCACTTCCAGGGCACAGCATAGTCTGTGGTGCCAAGACAGGCCAGTAGCTGCCTTAGCTCCCCCAACAATCACCTGATCCCCCTGCAGCACTGAGCCCCAGTGTCCGACATTCCACCACCCAGTGCTGAGGCTGCACTAGGGGACTGAGGGGGTTACAGGTGGTCTGCCAGAATTAGACATGGTGGGGCCTAAAGCAGAAAGCTGAAGTCCCACCACCTGGAGCTGAAACCAAAGCCTGAGTCAAATAGCTCTGCAGGGGGCCCTGTAATGGGGCCCCCAAGCAACTACCCAGCTTGCTACCCTGTAATGCCAACTCTGGGTTTTGTAAGCAGAAAAACAGTCATTGTGGCACAGGTGATCCAGGGTGTTTTTGTTGCATGTAGGGGAGGGGGAGGGCTCAGAAAGAAAAAGGTTGAAAGCTCCTGTATTGGACTAGTTCCACTCCAACATTGCACCTCGGTTACTCAGTGCACATCCTTAACTTCACTTTCATTGCTAGAACTCAGGTTAGAAATCTACCTCTGGTTGCCTGACCCTGGTGAGTCCTTCCCATTGACTTCATTGAACCCGGTATGAATCAGATGGGTCCACAAGAAAGAATCACACAAGACATTTGGTTTTTAGTTTCACTCTGCTTCAACCTTCCCCAAAGTCTTGTGGTGACTAGTCAAGCCTCAGCTCTCATGCAGACAGTAAGTGAAGTTCGACGTTTACACCCACTTCTTAAATTAGGAAGTAATGAAAACATGAAAGTAATGCTCAGCCACAGTAACAAAAAAACCCGCAATATTTTATCAGGTGACATTAAAAAAAATCAATGCTCAAACTGTTACAATAAACACACTGCAGACAATGAAATGTTCTTCAAACACATTCAAAATCCAGCATGAATCACTGGTGATGGCATAAAATAAACAGAAGATCTAAGTCTAGTTTACTCACTAACTAGTAAAATTGCTCAACAGTTAGCAATAACCTCTTCCTGTGCTCCATCCCTCTTAGGCTTGTGACCACCCCTCCTCCCCCGACTACTTGTTTGTTCACTGATCTCAACTCAGGATAGATTTTAACAGATGGAAAGAAGAACAAGCTTGAAATTTTGTGTGAGGTTCTTCTAAAGAGGCTGATGCAAGCCCCTGCATGAAGATCAAGCATTAAATATTTATATTACCCTGCACACTCGAGCAGCTGCAGTTTTGCTAGCTGCCCCTAGCCAGGAGGAGGTGATCTTTCCTTAAGGAAAAGGGCATGGCTGCTGTCATCCATGCTTTTGTCACCTCAAGACTAGATCGCTGCATTGTGATTGACATGGGTCTGCATAGTCAAGCCATTTGAGCTGTGTCTCCCAGCCTGGGCAGACAGATTCACCCTGGCACTGCTTGAGCGGATGTGCTACCACTAGCAGTCTGGAAACAGCAAACAGGGTTAGCATGAGTCCCTCTGTCCAGGTTGGGAGACACATTCCCAGCTGCAGCATAGACATACCTAATGCAACAAACGGCAGTTTCCTTGCTGTGAAGGGCTTCTCACAGGCACAAATGACACCAGAGCTCCAGGACATGCACTGGTTGCCTGCTGACATCTAAGGAGCTGTGTTCAGCCTCTAAAGCCCTACATAGCTTGGGGCCAGCCTTCCTGCCCAGTGCCAAACAGCCAGAGGTGTGCCCAAGCTGGCTTCGCTCCCTCTGTTTTACAAGAAAAGGGGTAGTGGGATGGGCACCCTCTGGATGGGTTGCAATTGATTCTACATGTTTCTATTTAAATGAATTTACAGATAGTTGCATGTGGACACCCAGTGCCCTGGACACGCATCAATACTGTTTTACACCTATGGAAATTAATCATGATAACAAGCAGTGGCCTAACAGGGCAGCTTTTCTTTAATCCAGCAGTTTTCAAACTTTTTGTCTCATGATGACCCAGCTGAAGAAGAGTGTTGGTGTCCACAACCCAACATCATTTGACTAGAGTGTGGGTTCCAGCATGGGGCTGGGGGTGAGAGCTTTGAGGGGTGGAAGGGAGATCTGGCTTGGGAATGTGTGTGTCAAGGCTGGGGCAGGAGAGGCTTACCTCAAACCCCTCCTCATCAGCAGTGCAGCAGGGGTCCTAAGGCAGCTTCCTGTCCTGGAATGGCAGGCAATACTGTGCCCAGAAGCACCCAACAGCAGGTTCCTCCCAATGGGAGTTTGAAGCTAGCGCTATGGGCCACATGCCTCCCACCCCACTCCAGAGCCGGGCCTGCTGTCAGCCACTTCTGGGGCACAGCTCAGTCTGTGGTGCCAGGACAGGCAGGCAGCTCCCCCACCGCTTGCCTGATCCTCCTGCAGCCATGAGACCCAGCGCCCCACATTCCACCATCCAGTCCAAGACTTATAGCTTGAAAACCGCTGGGTTAGTCCACTAGGAAGGGCCTGGCAGAGCTTGGCTCTCTCAGCAGGAAGGCTGGAGTACGGATACAGGAAGGCTGGGGTATGGATACAAATGGAGACACGCACACTCGTCCTGCACCCAGAGGACACCCTGCAGCGCTGCTGCGGCGCCGCACTGTGCAGAGACCAGAGGCCATGGCGATGGGCTCACTGAGCAATCACAGGGACAGGCCCGGGGGCTTGTTCCGCTCCCCTCCCCGTTAACCCCGGAGGCGCATTGCCCCAGGCACAGACCTGTCCCCCGCGGGGAGGCTGGGTCGGTGCCCCCCGCACCTTCCCTACGAACAAGCTGCAAATGCTGGAGCGGACCCCGAGCGCCCCCGCCCCCTGCCCGGCCGGGAGCAGGGTCTGGGGGGCTCCTGGTCTCTCATCCCCCCGGCGCCTGCCTAGAGCTCGGCGGAGCCCCGCTGCCCGCCCAGCCGCAGCCCGTAGCCTCGGTACCGTGTCCGCCTCCGGGCTGCCTGCGTCCGCCAGGCGCTGCGTCCGCCCCGCCGGGCTCCGGGGCAGCTGAGCCGCGCGCCCCAGGGGCTGGCACTAACCCTGGGCCTGACGCGCCGCCGCCCCCGCCCCTTCCCCCTCATTGGTGCAAGTGGGTGGGGGGTGGATTCTTCCTGCCGAACTGCCCCGGCCCCAGGCTGCGCAGGCAGGGCCCAGAGCTCCCCCCCCCGCCCCATTGCCACGGCTGCTGTTTGCTCCCCGGAGCGTGTCTGAGCCCGGCCCGCCCCGCTCCGCTCCCCCGGTTTCTGGCCCTGCGCGGGTCCGGCTGCAGACGTGGCGGGGGAAGGAAACCCTGGTGCATTGAGACACCGAGGTAATGCCTAGCTCCGTGGTTTCATGCAATGGCTCCGTGGCCGCCCCTGACCATCCACTCCCCGCCCCGCGCTCTCGGGCACTCTGACCAGGGCGGGAGGAGGCAAAGCTATTTGTTCTGTGCCAGTTTGGGGGCTACCCTGCACCGTAGCCACTAGCCACCTTGTTGGCACTTATAGCGGCTTCCACATACTGATGCTCTGGCACGTGTAAATTGCTGCTACTGCTACCTGTTACCGCTGCCTCCAAGCCCCTCATGTCAATGGCAGTGCCTCTCGCTGTCAGTCAGACGTAGCAGCGGCTTTAGTCTCCTTCAGCAAAACTGGCGAGGAGTCCGGTGGCACCTTAAAGGCTAACACTTTTATGATGCCAAAAGCTTATCCCATAATAAAATTATTAGTCTTTACAGTGCCCTCGGAACCCTTGCTTTTGTCTGAACTGTGGCTATTCAAGGGGGATATAGGTTAGAAATCGATGAACGCTACTGAGTTCAAGCTTGTAAGTAAGCTACAAAGGATTCTCAAGTCTCTCTCCCCCCTGGAGATGGGATGAATTGACCCAGTACACCATGATGTTAGTAGGGTCACTTAGTGCAATGGTTCTCAACCCGGGGCACACAGAAATCTTTCAAGAGGCACATTAGCTTGTCTAGATATTTGCCTAGTTTTACAATAGGCTACATGGAAAGCCCCAGCTAAATCCATACAAATTAATATTTTATGGTGCTCTACACAGCATACATTGAAATGTAAGGATAAATATTTCTATTTTAGTTGGTCTATTTTATAATTATATGGGCAAAATGAGAAAATAAGCAGTGTTTCAGTAGGGCACTGAAACTTTTCTGTCTGATTTTGTAAGTAGTTTTAAGTGAGGTATAATTTGGGGGTACACAAGACAAATCAAACTTCTGAAAGAGATACAGTAGTCTGGAAAGGTTGAGAGCCATTGACTTAGTGCACAGATCAAGGGTATAAACCAAATATAGAAGCTACAATCTCTGCCACTTGTATGCTCTTCAGTCTTGTCTATACCAATATTTTAGATTTTACTGTGAAACTGGTCAATTATAGTGTTGGCTGAGACAAACTAGTATGTAGAAAAGTTTGGAAAATAGGATAAAGAAAATGGGATGTTTTTGTGCACACACACACACACACTCCTCCCTCCCCTCCTCCCAGTCAATCAGTAGCACAATTCAACACTTGACTAATAAGTCTGAGAGGAGGATAAAGTGGTAGCTTTTCAGATTTTGACTAGGAATTCTTCCCACACTGAATGGGAGCCCATCTTTCACACAGATGTTTGTGAAAGAAGCAGGTTATTGTGCAGGTCTTACTGGCAGAGTTCAGGCAAAAGCTCCCATCATGGTAATAGGATGGATAAGGAGAATGGAGTTCAGCTGTGAAAGTCTCACAACCGTTAAGTTTAATTACTTTAGCTTTTCTTCCACAGTCATCTTAAGTATCACACCATTTGTATCACTCCCCTCAACCCAGCTTTTTTCTTATTTATCACTGACATTTTTCATTTTCAAGCCTTACAGTTCTTTAGCAGAAAATATTTTACTATGAGAATGGCTTTGTACTATATATTAAAAGAAGCCTAGCTAAGCAGACATGCATTTGTGGGACAGTATATCATGTGAACACAACTATTCCTTTTAAATGGCATTTATTGATTTTATAACAAACTTTAACCTATAAATGCCACTGACATCCAGAAAAGGCAAGAAATTAAAGCATAAGTCTATGCAGAGATTAGAATTGAGCTGCAGGCAATGTGTGCAGATTAATTCCACAAAGTAGTCCAAGATGCAGGGTCAAAAGGATTACACAACTATAAACCTTAAAAACTTAGGCCATGATTAAACCATCTCACTTTACAGACCCCACGCTTCATCAGAAGTCTTGAAGAATCCTCTTCTTTGATTTTTCCCTCTGATTTTGGAACAGCAACAGGTCAGCTCTGGAAGGTAGTAAGGGAAAGTATCTACTGTTCTCCTTTGTTGGAATAAATCTGAAATAGTTTCCCTGAAGAAAAATAAATCCCCCCCCCCATTTTGTTCTAGCTGTTCTTTAATCAAATGTAATAAAATCTGCACAAAGTTAACTTCTAATGAAAAAGTCAAACTGTCACTCTCTACTTGGAAATACTGTTCTGTTTGTCCAACAAGTGCTGAGAGATTTAATAATATTTAATTTAGACTTTAATAATATTTTAGTTTCAAAATGCTTCCTTTCAGTTCCAAAAATGTCAGTTTCTGCCCCCTCAAGACGAAGGACAATCTGTGTTAGTTGTAACAGTTTTAGGACTTAATATTATTTCCAAATGACAGGGTCAATCTATTCCACCCAAGAGAAGGCAGGAATGGCAGTAACTTGCCCATAACCATCTACTTCCACTGAGGTAGCAATCACAGTCCCACTGAAATTAGTCAGATAGAATTTCACCTTGGGAGTTTCCATCCATCTCAGCATTTTTAACACCCTCGTGTGCAGAAAGCATGGAAACAGCAAAGCTTCCTATTAATAGTAAAGTGCAAAGTGATACATAATTATAAAGGCATCTCAGAAGTTTGAGATGAAACTGGTTACATTAGCAGTTTTTCAAACTTTTTTTTTCTCATGACCCAGATGAAGAAAATTGTTGTTGCCATGACCCAACATAATTTGACTAGAGTTTGACTCCAAGGTGGGGCTGAGGATGGGAGTTTTGTGGTGCAGGAGGAGGCTCCGCTTTTGGGGGTGTCAGGGCTGGGTCAGCAGGAGGTTACCATGAGCGGCTCCCAATTAGCAGTGCAGTGAGGTGCTAAGACAGCTTCCTGCCTCTCCTGGCACCACAGGCCATTGTGCGTCCAGAAGCAGCCAATAGCAGGTTCCAGACAATGGGAGTGCAGAGTTAGTGCTCAGAGCAAGGGCAGGAATAGGGGCAGTGCACGGAGTCCTGTGCGCTTTTCCCCCATCAAGGATCTGGACCGGTTGTCGACTGATTTTTGGATGCAGCTCAGACTGCAGTGCCTGGACAGGCAGGTAGCTGCCTTAGCACCCTCACTGCTCTCCTGATCCTCCCGCAGCAAGACATTCCATGAAGCAGTACTGGGTCACAACCTGTAGTTTGAAAACCACTGGGTTAGATGGTAGCTAATTACCTTTCCCTTTTTTTCCCTACTGTGTGGATACTTGGATAGCACTACAGTGATGAGCCAAAAGAGGTCATTGTAAGGCAAGATAAATCTAGTTCAGGGTCAGCTGGGTTATCATGAATTAGAGTGGATTTATTTGACAAGCCCTAGACTTATTGGCACAGTTGTTGAGATGATGAGCTTATTAGAGTGATTACAAAACCCAACTCTATTTTCAGAAGATGCAATAAATGAATATCCCAACAATCCCTATGTCCATGAAAGAGCATGAAATGTGAGTTTTTAAACAGTGTAGTGTAGCCTTTTGTGTCCTATCATCACAGTTGTGATGAGAGATACGCACCTTTCCAGTAAGGGTAAACAGCTAAAAGAGGCCACAAATAATTGAGTATGGATGTTGGAAAGTGAACACACCCCAAAAAACCCCAAACAAAAACAGCCATCCCCCCAAAAAAAACCAGAGCCTTTGAAGAACAACAGCCTAACAGCATAATTATCACAAAGCCAATCAATTGTAAATGTTTTCCCAATGCCTATACTGCATGCAGTTTAAACTCCTACATAGTGTAAGTGAAATCTTTGCTGCAATGGGAAATCTTCATCCCAACTCCTACTCTTAATCAAAAAGTTAATTAACTCCACATTTTTTGGCAAGAGCACTCCTTAGCTCCTCCATCCTCTGTAGGGTTGCCAGGTGTCCAGTTTTTGCTCAGAAAGTCCAGTAATTGCATCTTCTGTCTGGTAAAAAAAACCCAGAAAATATTGGATATATAAAATGTCTGGTATTTTCTGTTTTTTTCAGAAGACCTGCGGGGACATTTCCCCCCTGCTATGTCTGGCAGGGGTAGGGAGAATGGGGAACATGAGAATTTAAAGATGCAGTTACCTTTTTTTTTTTGCTCAACAAATTTGGTCTCCCCCCCTTTTTTTTGCTCAACGAATTTTTTCCCCTGCCATGTTCAGTATTTTTTGTGAAAGTATCTGGCAACCCTACTCCTCTGAGGAAGTATGAGAACAAGTCTCCAGTATTTACTGATTTTTAACCATACTATAGAAATCCTTGCTTGCACATGCATCCTTTTTGCTGGCATTTTATTTTTTGAATCCATTCATTGCATTGGGAGTCACTTTACAAATGCTGCTAGAGTGGAAATCAATTGTTGGACTTTTACTGTTATCTGAAGACAATGCCCCTTCACTTTTTCAGAATATGGCAATTTATTAATTCCAATGTAGTCCTGTGAAGTAGGCACGTTTGCATGATTATCATAATTTTACAGATTTAGAAAGTGATGCATTGAAAAGTTAAGTGACTTGCCAAAAAGCTCTCAGAGAGCTGAGCCAGAGCCAGAATTTGACCTCATGAATCCGAACCCCCCCAGCCCTGAATTCAGTCCACTATACTAAGATCACCAAACACATTTTACAGGTACGCCAACCCTTTCCCATAACAGATCAGGAAGAATACCTGTGTTCAGTTACTACACAGTTAAAATAAAAACTATCTAGATCCACTAAGAAGACAGAACTTTGAATGTTCTGTTTAAGATTTTTCTACGTCTATTTCCATGGCCTCTAGGCACACAACTATCTAGTCCTAATGTTGTCTCTCCAACTGCAGTAACAGTACTAACCTCTCAGCCTCACAAGACAGAGAACAGTTGTTTTAGTTCCAGATTAAGCAAATCCTTGAGGAAAATGGTAAACCTTACAGGAGGCTAGCTACCTTACATAAGCATGTAAGAACAGCTATACTGGATCAATGACTAATGCCAGGTGCTTCAGAACAGGTAAGTTTGAACTAGGCATACCTACAGCACGCATACTTACTTACACGCTAGTACAGTAGTACATGATACTCTATAGCAGTAGTGGGACGCCTGTGGCCCATATGTGGCTTATTGCAGTTTTATGTGTGGCTCACAAGACATTTTGTTTATTGTTGCCCACATGTCTGATTGCCAGATTCTGATGGTTCTGTTCATGTAATTTTTTTCCCTACCAGTCTTACTAACACATAATGCAAGCACATGTAAAGTGAGATGTGTGATGTTTGCATACAACACTGACTGTAAGAGTCCTGCATGCTCTCTGCATTCAAAACACTGCTACTGCTGAACTGGCACACCCTGCAAATTCTAGATATGCAAGCACAGTGAGCAAAACTATCCCATCTCAGGAGGCCATCTCAATTATGATAATCTTATGGACCATTGGGATGAAGGAAGTGACTCATGCAGCCCACTCATTAGCCTATGTTGCCCATCTGGAGTTTAAATAAGCAGTAGTTTCCTTTCTGGGGATCCTCCATTCTGAATGCAATTTAGAATCTATGTCTCAGGCATCTCAGCTCAGGGAGAAGTGCAACACGGGTTATTAAATCTCAATCCAAATAGGGTTTTTTATATTGCCTCTAGAATGCCTTGATTTCTAGCTATACTTCCAAAGCAATTGATTAGTATTGTTCACAGGGACAAATTCTGTGTTCAGGAGCATTGCACAGTCAATAAGTTACATGTGTCTAAGGGCAAAATTTGTCATACACGTTCTTGGGTTTTCAATTGTTACAGGATATTATCAACCTAAGATTTGAGGCCCTGCTGATATTAATAGCTTAGTGGTAGTCTGAGTGTAGAAACAAGAACAATGTAAAGTGCTTCATCATAGAGAACGCATTCTCTAGTAAGAGATGCTAAACCAAGAGACCCATCTTGTTTGTTCAGATAAGACTTAAATACAATGCTCCATTATCCAAACTAGTACTCTGAAGAATTGATTACAATGTTCTCTCAGAACATTAGACTGGGTAGCAACTTGTTCAAATTAATAGCCTTACATTAGACTTAGTAAGGCAGTGTAACCTAGTAGATAGCACACTAAATGGGGACTAATGATCTAGATTCTATTTATGGGTCAGTCACAAGCCTTGAAGGTGGACCTTGGGCAAGTCATGTCACCTTCTCTGTGCCTCAGTTTCCCCCTCTGGAAAATGAAGATAACAATATTGACCTTTGTAAAGCACCCTGAAAGCTACTGCTGAAAAGGTCTATATAAGAGCTAGGTATTATTACATTATGGTCAGAAGTGAAGAAAAGGCCCAGCTCCTCGCTAAGTATAAGTGAGCAACTTCTAAAAAATTAGCAGAAAAACGAGCCCTTTGTTGCAAATACCTAATATAAAATATCTACCATAAACTGACTTAGTTCTCATCTCCTGCTATTAATGAAAGAAGACTGTTACCTTCATCTGTAAAATGAAACGTTCTATGAAAGAGGTAGGTCTTATGCCAGTGCTGACACATTTCAAAACTGTTATTTTAAGTATGCAACTGAAATATCAAATGCAGGTGTCACATATAACTTCCCCATTTTGCTGCTTCAAAGCTACTTAAACTGCTGAGGAGTAAAGTAAGAACAAACTTTTGTTCAGGGGCCTGATGACTGCCCAGTTCTGGTTCTTCACCAGAGGAAGTGAAGACATTGCACCACTTTTTTCCTCAGGAACTGATAGCAAAAACCCGAAAGCTACTCTTAATTGTCACAAGATGAGTGGGGAAGTTTCTTCGATGCCCAGAATTTTTTTTAAAATGTTTTACGCCTCAGTCTAAACAAAGACATTAATTATCTTGCCCATTACAAAGATAGCTTCCCCAATTATCACCTCTAATATCATTAGCTCTCAGACATTTACCTCCCCCCCATCTCCCTTCTGTTCTGAAATTTGATTTGTCCTTTTCATGTGTTCATTTTTTTGATTGTATCCTTTGGTATATATGGTTGTGCCAATTTTCTTCCACTATTTGATCTGAGGAAGTGGGTCTGGCCCACGAAAGCTCATCACCTAATAAACCATCTTGTTAGTCTTTAAAGTGCTACATAGTCCTGTTTTTTGTTTCAGAAAATGCAAGGTTTTATAGATAACCAGCAGTCTTGGAAACAAAGAGTAGCCATCAGTTTGGAAAGATTAAGCTGATTGTAGCATTCTGCATAACATTCTGGGTTGATTTAGTTGGGATTGGCCCTGTTTTGGGCAGGGGACCGACCGGACTTGATGACCTCCTGAGGTCTCTTCCAGCCCTATGATTCTATTATTTCAAGGGCAAATGGGACTAGAATGAATCATGATAACTAAGCCTGAAGATGACAAAGCCTGAACTATAACAAGTTCAGGTAAGAGGGAGCCTTTAGAGCATGTGAAGATGAAAATGAGTATTACAAGCTACCATGGTGACTTGCAAATCCTAAAAAAGGGCAACTGAAATTACAATTGTTCTAAGATGCAGGAAACACAAGCACAACTGCGGTAATATTTATCTTTAAGTACATTATGAAACTAATACAAAACAACTTTATCATTTACTCTCATGGTCAAAGGACAAAAAACTCATGTTTTTCAATCCATCTTTAAATAATAAAAGGAATTTAAAATTCAGTTACTTAAGTACAGACTACATTAAAATGTAGATTGTTACAGATATACTTGCTCTTTAAAATGAACATTGGGAGAAACCATTCCTCTATCTGGTAAGCAGCAGAATAAGTTGCCTATTTTAGTTTTATTAGGCATTGCATTCCCTTATTTTATAGATGATTTATTTCCGTCCCTCTTCCCTGATTTTCAGTACAGGCAGTCCCCGGGTTACGTACAAGATAGGGACTGTAGGTTTGTTCTTAAGTTGAATTTGTATGTAAGTCAGAACTGGTACATATTGTAGGGGAAACTCTAGCCAAACATTTCTCCAGAGCTCAGTTTTATTCTCCCACACCTCACTTCCCTCAGTCCTTTATTCTCAAGCTGAGGTGTCTGCTGAGAAAAGCCGCTCCGCGTCTCCCTGGTCTGCTGGGGGGGGGGGGGGGGGCACTAGCTTCGCGTCTCCCTGTTCTGATGGGGAGAAGCAGCTAGTGCGGGGTTGCCTCACCCCGTTTGTAAGTAGGGATCCGATGTAAGTCGGATCCATGTAACCCGGGGACTGCCTGTAGTGTTTAGCGAAGAATAATTTCTCTTCCAGGTTGCAATAGTAATCAGTCAGGTAGACCAGTGTTTCTCAAAGTGGTCCATGAAATCACTTTAAGAAATCTGTTAACTTGCTGCTCCAGTGTGTTTGCTTACTGGTGCCATAGCCAAAGAGACTCACAGATCCCATTGGCTTTGTTTCACCATTTTCAACCAGTGGGAGCCACAGGAAGTGGCAGTCCGGCCCACACCACTTCCTGCAGCTCCCCTTGGCTGCAAATGGCAAAATAGAGCCAATGGGAGCTGTGAGGCTCTATGGCCGCAGAGCCAGTAAACACACACCAGAGTGGCCAGTTAACAGGTTTCTCAAAGTGGTTTCACAGACCACTTTGAGAAACACTGGTCTAGATCCTTATTGTGAACCAGATGAGTAGTTCCAGGCAGATGCTGTTACAGTAGTTTAGTTCATAGAAAGGAAAAGCTAATTTCCGAGAGATACAGATAGAGTTTGGGACTGAACTTTCCAGGAGCTATAGTTCCCTAATTCATGGAGTTATAGAGTTTAGTGCCAGAAAGAACCTCTCTCTGGCTGTTGAATTTCACCCTGGTAACCATATGTTTAAGCCTATTGACTTCAAGCATTTTAAATTCTTAAAGAGATGAAACTTGTGTATGCCAGAAGCAGAAACTAGGAGACATCGAGGTGTCACCACTGCCTTAGGCCCCTGCAATAACAAAGACCTGATTAGGTGAAATATGTCCAGATATCCTAGCAGGCAATTCATGCACCAAAGACAAGCAACTACCATCATTTGTCACTCTGACCTGGGGGAAATTTTTTCCAGATTCAAAATCTACCAGTCAGTTTAAGACTGGGAGATGCGGAGCTGTTGCAGATTCACAAGCTCAGGGCTATTGCTGAATCTTTGAATAGCCTCTTAGGAATACCCTCTTGTGGGAGGAAGTGGGATTATGCCCTGAGCAAGACTATCAATTCAGGCATCTTACATGATAAAACTAGATTTTTTATACCCACCTCAGGGCAAGGCTTATCTCATCTGATGGACCATCACTGTAAAGAATTTGTGAAAATCACTCTAGACAGACATTGCCAATTCTGCATAAAAATATTTCAAGACTGCTGAAGGTGATCAGCTGAATGCTAAGCTCTGTCTATCAATGCAGTGGCCCTTGTTAAAGGTACTGTGACCAGTATCAGAGGGGTAGCCGTGTTAGTCTGAATCTGCAAAAGCGACGAGGAGTCCTGTGGCACCTTATAGACTAACTGAAGTGTAAGAGCATAAGCTTTTGTGGGCAAAGACTACACTTCAGTTAGTCTATAAGGTGCCACAGGACTCCTCGTCGCTTGTGACCAGTATGGCAATCCTGTTCTTCCCATGGGCCATGAAGGAGGGGGCCTCATTGCATGAAAGGAAACAGAGAACCAGCCCCAGCCTTCAACAGCTGGATTAAAGTACATTTTTTAGAAATATTTGTAATTAAAAGAAGTTATGGAACACCTTACAGTGAAGCTGGAGTGCTCACCCATATTTAATTATCCTCACTGCGAGGACTGTCTTATTTGAAGACTGAATTTGTCTGACTTCATCTCCCACTCAGTAGGCCTGGTTATGTCTGTCAACAAGACTGAAGTGCTCCCCACTACAGGCAGTCCCCGGGTTACATGGATCTGACTTACATCGGATCCCTACTTACAAACGGGGTGAGGCAACCCCGCACTAGCTGCTTCCCCCCAGCAGACCAGGGAGACGCGAAGCTAGTGCCCCCCCCAGCAGACCAGGGAGACACGGAGCAGCTTTTCACAGCAGACACCTCAGCTTGAGAATAAAGGACTGAGGGAAGTGAGGTGTGGGAGAATAAAACTGAGCTCTGGAGAAATGTTTGGCTAGAGTTTCCCCTACAATATGTACCAGTTCCGACTTACATACAAATTCAACTTAAGAACAAACCTACAGTCCCTATCTTGTACGTAACCCAGGGACTGCCTGTATTAGATATCTTGCATGTGTAAGTATCTATATATTTTGGTCAAGTCACCTCTTCACCTTTTGATCAGCTGAATAGACTGACTCCTTAAGCTTCACATACTATGGTTTGTTTTTCAGGTGTTACATAACATTTATTATCCTCCTCTGAACTTTCTTTAGTTCCGTGTCCTTGAAATCTTCTAGTAGCTGTCTTAATAGTGTTGTCACAGGCCTTCAACAAAGTCCACATATATATCACAGCTACCCTATCAACCACACTTTTATAATTTTGTCCCAAGAGAAACAGATTTTCTATTCTGTATTCACTGAGAGTAAAGTAAGTAGCCTTGTAATTTTTACATGTAGCATGACTAGAACTTCACCTTGAGATCATCTTCCAATCACATCTATTCTGACACATTTCATGATTTCAGATTTAAATAGGTGAAATTTCATAGTTTTGTAGTTCTGCCTCCTGACCCCAAAAAGAGTTGAGGGGAGGTTGCTAGATTGTATGGGAGAGGAAAGGGGGACTGTTGTGATACTGCTGCTCTTCATTCTGCACTGCTGCAAGGCAGTGGTGCCACCTTTAGAGCTGGGTAGCAGAAGCTGCTGAGCAGAGTCCAGTTTTGAGGGCAGAGTTGCTGCCAGCAGTAGCACAGAAGGAAAGCTGGTATGGTATGTTAGTGCAACCCTTCCTTCTGTGCTGGTGGCAGGGCACTACCTTCACAGCCGGGTACCTGGTCAACAGGCACTGATCAGCTCTGAAGCCAGTGCACAGGAGGGCAATATGACCCCCCTAAAATAACTTGACTGCTTCAACTCCCTTTCAGGCCAGGACCCCCCACTCTGAGAAACTCTGGTCTCCTGCACAAAATCTATTTACATCTATCAGGTATCAACAGGTTGTATCAACAGGTGTGTTGTAAGCAAAACTCGTGAAGTCATTCTGCCGCTCTACTCTGCACTAGTTAGGCCTCAGCTGGAGTACTGTGTCCAGTTCTGGGCGCCACATTTCAAGAAAGATGTGGAGAAATTGGAAAGGGTACAGAGAAGAGCGACAAGAATGATTAAAGGTTTAGAGAACATGACCTATGAAGCCAGGCTTCATGAACTGGGCTTGTTTAGTTTGGAAAAAAGAAGATTAAGGGGGGACATGATAGCGGTTTTCAAATATCTAAAAGGGTGTCACAAGGAGGAAGGAGAAAATTTGTTCCTCTTGGTTTCTGAGGACAGGACAAGGAGTAATGGGCTTAAAGTGCAGCAGGGGAGGTTTAGATTGGACATTAGGAAAAAATTCCTAACTGTCAGGGTGGTCAAATATTGGAATAAATTGCCAAGGGAGGTGGTGGAATCTCCCTCTCTGGAGATATTTAAGAACAGGTTGGATAGACATCTGTCAGGGATGGTGTAGACAGAGCTTGGTCCTGTCTTGAGGGCGGGAGGCTGGACTCGATGACCTCTCGAGGTCCCTTCCAGTCCTATTATTCTATGATTCTATGATCAGGGATGATCTATGGTACTAGGTCCTGCCACGAGGGCAGGGGGCTGGACTCAATGACTTCTTGAGGTCCCTTCCAGTTCTAACAAAAAACAGGACTGTGTAGCATTTTACACAGTCCTGTTTTTTGTTTCAGCTGCACCAGACTAACACAGCTACATTTCTTCCAGTTCTAGTGTTCTATAGGGTAAAAGTACAGAAAAGACCAGATTTCACAAGGAGAGAGCAAATTTCATGTTCTGATGAGTTTCATGGCTAAATTTTGTAGGGTCTTTCTTATATTAGACCATGGCTACATGACCCAATTCTACTGGAGAAAATCTGATCATGTAAATGTCTCATTTGTAATGAGGCATTATCTGGTAAAGGACCTCAGTATCCTATTTACCTCACAGAAGCCAACAGCCAAGAAGCCTCAACTCCTGGTTCCCATGGAGTTCTAGTAAGGGCTATGAGAGTCTCTTAACAGGGACCTAGACTAATTAAAATAGTCTTAACTGTTTTTGCTATTTAGTACTGTAGTAATATGGTGAACACTAACACTTTATGCCTTAAATGAGTGTAAACACAGATAGGGCCAAAGAACAGCAGGGAGAAGAAATGAGTTAATAGATGCAGATACCACCATTATGTAGCAATGCACAGTTCATAGGCCAAGCCCACGTTCTCATACAAATATGATCAGGGGAAAAAAAGCTTGTCCCTATTGCTTCTTACTCCCTTTCATATAAAAGGTGCTTGGTCCTAAAGGGATTTTTAGTCTATAAGGCAGAGTAAGAGTCAATGGCTAGAAGTTACAGCTGACAGGGCATTTAGCTACTGGAACAAGCCACCAAGGAAGTGGTGAATTCCAAGTCTGTTGGAGTTGTCAAATCAAGACGACGACTCTCAAAGACATGCTTTGCTTAACTGCAAGATATTGGTCTCAGTGATCCAAGCAAGGTCTTTAAGAAAAAGTGTGATATTTTCCCCATTAAGTTTTGAGAGAAGAATGCTCATCACTTAAAACTTGCAGCTTATCTATAAACCTACATTCCCTCAGCTTATACTGCTACTAAATGGAAGTACCATTAGACTAAAAAAAGCCTACTGAACATAAGGCCAACATTTTGTTTTGCAAAGGGGTGGAGTTTCAAAGAGAAATCTGAAGAGAAAGCAAAATAGTTCAAGGCTACAAGAAGATCTTACACCACATTCTTTCCTTATTACCGTATATATAGTAGCCCAGTGTCTGAGAGTCTAATGCTGAAATGCTGGCTGTTCCCTCTGGGGGCGCTGTTGCCTGAAATGTTGGTTTTTCCCTCTGGGGAGCACTGTTGCTTGAAATGCTGGCTGTTCCCTGTGGGCGGCCCATGCTGCATGGGGAGTGCGGGGCCCAAACGGCTGCTTGCTCCCCCGCAGTGGCCCGGCTAAGTGGCACAGAAGTCAGCTGAGCGCCATGACGGGAGGCAAAGGAAGGCGGTGACGTGCAATGTGACAGCGGCTCCAGACCCCACCCCTTGGCTGTGAACATCATCGCCCCGCCTCCCTTCACCTCCCACCATGGCACTCTGCTATGCTGACTGTGCTGCTCAGCTGGGCCGCCGCGTAGGAGCAAGTGGCGCAAGTGACCGTTTGGGCTCCATGGTCCCCCCAGTGAGAGGCAGGAGGGGGAGAAGAGAGAAAGACAGAGAGAGGCAGGAGAGAGCTGAGGGGGGTGGGCAAGAGGAAGAGGGGGGAGAGAGCGAGAGACCGGAGGCTCAGGAGAAAAGACCGACATGGAGGAGAGACCTGAAAAACCTGTCTTAAGACGGGCTAATTGGCTAGTTTCTATAGAAAGGAAACAAAATTGTCTAGGAGTGGAGTTGCAACTATCCTGATCTATAGAAAACAAATACTTAAAGGTGTCCTTTTGAGTGACACATTTAGCATGTAGATTTCCTTGTATACTATGCTTGATCTAGATGATTGTCTCTTGTAAGTGAGACAGCACAATTCTCCCCATCTTGCTCTTAATGGGAAAGCACTTACATTTTACAGGTCAGCATGATGGATCTACATCAAGACCTCTTTAAAAAGATACCACAGGTGGGTTAAGCTCAGGCACTGATCTGGAAAGCCACAAACTCAACTTGAAACAATTTACTTATCTAATTTAGTCAAGTCTGCTAACAATTCTGATGTGTACTGTGCTGATAAAGACACACTGAGAGGATTTAACAACTTCATTTAATAAATGCATTATTTTCACTACATGGTATTGTACACTGTCATCTGTTCAAAAGAGATTAACAGTTTTTTGAAAAATACGACCAAGATTTGTATAAACGGCTGAACAGAATTAACTCCTGTGTATTGTTGGCTTATCAAATTATTTTTCTATGCTGCTTTGCAGAACAAAGTCTTTAGTCTAGAAATGAATTCTCAGGCAGATCTAGCATCATTTCCACAAGTTACAGGTTTCTGAAACTGGCTGCAACAGGACATATGCAACTGTAAGAAGGTTTACTCAACAGAATATACTGAAGTTGTACAAACAATGTTTATCTTTACCTTTAATAGCAAACTGCACAGCATTACTACTTGCTATTGAAAGTCAAAACTTCCTTTAATCTCCAAGAGAAAGGCATGAATGTAAAGCCCTGCCAACTTATCTGGATGGGTTGTGTAGATACAACTTTGTGAACAAACTTTGGCTTCAGGAAAGAGACACAAACATTTACAATAATGGCTTTAATTTTCATTTAAGCACATGGGAGGGGAAGTGTGCTTTAATTAAATATACATCATGCCAGCAATGCTGGTCAGGCTGAGGGTTCTTATGTTGACAGCAACAAAACTAATGTGTACATAACAAGAAAAGCAATCCCTTTTAAACAAATTTTTAAAGTAAAAAAAGTTCACAGTGGTTTGTATAAACAGTATGTAATTTCTGACAGTAACAAATTTCTAATCTCTCAGCACACTAGTGCCCTCTTTAGTTTCTAAAGAAGAAAACAAGCATTTACACTACTCATTGAACATATTCAAAAGAGTCAGTTTTACAATTATCCATAATGACAGGATAAGATGCGGTGGCATGTGCAGCTGTAACACCGACATAAGGAAAGTTTTAAAAACTCTTCTTGGGAAGGGAGAAAGTCTCATTTGCTGTTACAACCAGCAAATGCCATTCATTAAATCAAAATTGAAAAAAACCAAACACGTTATCTATTTTGAGCAAGCTGAACAGTACACATTACAGTTTTAAAAATGGAGGTTATATATTATAATACAAGTCCCATCTAGGCAGTACCAAAGTTATTATTTCTTCGCTTGTTTTGTGATCATACCCCTTGGTGGCGTTACAGGTCTGCTAGCATTAGGCTTCTTTTTCTCTGCAGGTTTCAAAATCTGAAAAGACAATGCAATCATTTACTATGATGACAGAGAAAGCAAACTAACCAACCTGCTAATTTGCTTGTTTAAAAAAAAACAAAAAACAAAAAACCCCACCATGATATTGTGACCATGGGCAGTAAAAAAACAGGCAACAACTCTGCATGCTCAATGCAAAGAGTAGTGTGCTCCCTTCCCACCCAGTAGTAATGCTAGTAGCAGACCAGATCTTAGTAATCATGGTTTCAGATTAACTTAACAACAAATGGTCTAGCAGCATCTTAAAGACTAACAAAACAGGTAGATGGTGGTATGAGCTTTCCTGGGTTGTATCCATGAAAGCTCATGATACCATCTACCTGTTTTGTTAGTCTTTAAGATGCTGCAAGACCATTCGTTGTTTAAGTTTTGCCAGTTAGACTAACTTTGCTAGCCCCTGAAGCTTTTGAACATGGTAGTAAGAGCAGATCTGACTTCAACTGGAAAAATCTAGTTCAGGGTAAACAGAAGTGCCCTTGACTAAGTCAATGTGGACAGAAGCCTAAATCCTTTATAAGAGAATGAATAACTGAACTGAATAGAGCCTTCACCCACTTTTCATATTTGTAAAAAACAGTTCTCACTGCAAGTTATGAGAGTAAATGTTTTTTAAAGAGCAAATTCACCGAGAATAATCTTAACATACTGTACCTGAAAAGAGCACATTAGAGTTTCATCCACACTCATCATGGCACCAGCATTGTCAAATTCTCCACAGTAATTTGGGGCAGAAAATAGAGTTACCAATTGTCTTTTTGCAAAAAACTCATATCCATCTTCAACCACCTTTAATAGAAAAAATAGCTCTATTAGAGTAGCAATTCTTACCACAGTTTTATAACTATTTTTTAAATGGCATGCATCCAAATTAGCCCACTTATAAGCTCAGTGAAATGTTATGACTATCTAGCACGGAGAGCTGTGGAAGAATCATTTAAGTCTAGACAACAGAAGTACAAAACTAAACTGATCAGAGCAGAATTAAGAACAGATATTGGGCCCCATCCAGCAATGTGATCTAATAATTAGGGTATGTCTACATTGCCACCCTAGTTTGAACTAGGGTGACTAATGTAGTCATTCGAACTTGCAAATGAAGCCTGGGATTTAAATATCCCGGGCTTTATTTGTATGTTCCTGCGTGCCACCATTTTTAAATGCCCCGTAGTTCGAAATACCGGCTACATGTGGCACGGGCTAGGTAGTTCGAATGAAAGCTCCTAATTCGAACTACCGTTATTCCTCATTACACAGCCATGGGCAGGCAGTTCGAACTACGGGGCATTTAAAAATGGTGGCGCCCAGGAACATACAAATAAAGCCCGGGATATTTAAATCCCAGGCTTCATTTGCAAGTTCGAATGACTACATTAGCTACCCTAGTTCAAACTAGGGTGGCTAGTGTAGACATACCCTTAGTGATGAAGTTAATGGGACTCTGCAGGGATACAAGAATCCCACTGGAAGATTAGGGCTATCAACTGTGCTTGTAAAATTAAAATACCTGATGAGCTCTACATATGAGATCCAAATCATGTTTATGGAGAAACTTTGCAACCACTTCAGCACCAAATGTGAAGGACACGCCTCTGTCATTTTCACCCCATCCTAGGACATCTTTGTCAGGGTCAGACCACAACAGATCACAAAGAAGACCTTGATCTGGTACATCAGTGGGGCGCATAATTCGTCGAATCTGTTCCATTGACTGAAGATCTGGCGATAGGCCTGTTAGGAGTTTAAATTGTACAAATGGTTAGTGTTTTGCTGAAAGGATGTTCCACACATTATTTTTACCCCTCTATTAAGGGGCCTAAGAGTCTTAAGCACATGCTGATAGCAATTAATATCAATAAAAAGTTATGGCAATTCTTGATTTTTATCAAATTTTAAAAGCTTCCTAGAGCAGGCTGGTCTGGGGTCAGGGCCAGGCAGTCTTATTCCATGATATAACCCCATTAAGGAAAAGAGTGCAAAGGAGTGGTATGCAAGCTGGCAAATGAAGACTAAGTGTTACAGGTACCTCCTGAAAAATAAAGCACAGATGTTTGGGGGCAGGAGGAAGGGGAAACCACCTCACTGACTGAAGGACACTGACTGAAGGGGAAGGGACTGAATGACCTACAAGCATGAAATGGAAGCCCCAAAAGGGACAGGCTGGGTCTGAAGGGCTAAGAGACTCTACAGTATTGTGTAACTAATAAATCACTAATAAATAATAATAATAATAATAATAATAATAATAATAAAGGGCATATTACTTTAACCTAGGCTGTAAATGCAGGTTACTGTAAAGGACCACACCATGCCATGAAGATGTAAGTGACTTGTCTTCATAGCTTTATGATGTAACAAACAGTGGCATATTGTGGAAGTTCATTAATTTACATATAAGGATGAGAAGTCACTTCTGCATTTTCCAGAACTATAGTAAGTCACTCACCTGTCACTAATATTTGGGAGCACCTAGAAAGTGTGCCTTACAGTATATAAAAGCCTTTAAATAGTAGAAAGAATAGTGTACTTATTTCATGTTATGACTGAATGAGACAAGATGGCTCACTGTTACATTAAGTACTATTCTACCATTCTCAGTGTAGTTTTTATAGCTTATTTAATGGTTGCAAATTAGAGAAACACACCTACAGTTGCAATACACCAAGTCATAGTTGTGATAATTGGCCTGCTTTATAAACTACACATTCAGTTCTTTGTAGAATCTATAAGAGTCTAAGGCCATCTGTTCTGCAAATTGCATATTACATAGATTCTCTATTTGAAATGAGACAGAGCACTTGCCGAACAGGAAAAGCAGACATTCCTATTTCCCCAATGGTACTAAACTACTACTTTTTTAGGCACTGAAATACTGAAGTAAGCTCTGGAACTTGATGCATGACAACCCACTCAGCACTGATTTATTCAATTTACCCTTTAATATCCACTTTGATCTCCACTTAAATGTATGAACTGAGCCTCCTATACCTGCTCCCTCCCCTGGAAAAAAACAAGTATTCCCAGAACTTCAGCAACAAGGATCCAGCCAACAGAGATTCATTTTCCAACTATGCAAAATGCATAAACAGGGAAGTAGCACACCTAGTGCAAAGGGATTAGCGATCACTTAACAGACACAGCAGTAATACATACCTCCATGACAGCAGAATATTTTCTCATCCACAATAGCTGCAATTGGTAAACAGTTAAAACAATCTGTAAAAGTTTTCCACAGCTTGATATTATATCTTCTTTTACCTACAAAACAGTTTGAGGAAAAAACTATTAACATGGTCTCCAAATGAGAACTAGAAAGGATCAAACAACGTTACAATATTAATGTACCTTCATTTTGCCAAGGTTAGAAATGAAGCGCACGCACGCGCACTCGCACACACCCACACCCACAACCACCCCTCTGTTTGTAGACATTTTATTGTTGAGAAAAAGTTCTCAGACTATAGCTAACTCAGAAAAGCCAAATGGCTATTAAAGATCTGTTGGAGTGTCCATTTGTAGAAGACTGACCTTTTAAAAGTTAGGGCCACATTTTTTGGCTTGTTCCACTTCCACTGCATTGTTTTCACAGGTGCAGAGCCAGTTAAATCAACTCCCACCATTCGCCTCCCCCTCATGCAGCCCCAGGGCATTTAGAGACTATGCTGCACTCAGTCAATATGTAAAGGAAAGACTGTTCCTTGAAAATCATGTTGACTATTCTTCAGAGCAGCCTTGAGGGTGCTCTAAACTCAGCAGGAATTGTAACTGGCGTAAAGTCAGCCAGACACACAGGGCCAGTGCACAAAAGGGCCAGTGTAGACAGCTCAGATTTGTTTTGTGCAAAAAAGCCCTGATCACGAAAATGGCAATTGGGGCTTTTTTGCGCAAAAGCGCGTCTAGACTGGCACGGATGCTTTTCCGCAAAAAGTGCTTTTGCGGAAAAGTGTCCATGCCAACTAGACACTCTTTTCCGCAAATGCTTTTAACGGAAAATTTTTCCATTAAAAGCATTTGCAGAAAATCATGCCAGTCTAGACGTAGCCAGGGAGTGCAATTGTCTTCCAGAAACTCTTCTGCTAAACTTGCACCCAGCTGAAGCAAAGTTCAGTAGAAAACATGGACCTAAAATTTAAGCAGAGTTTCCAAAAAGTGTTATGTCTTCATAAAAGTTATTCTAAGCAGCACCACAGAGGTGCAGCACCACAGAGGTGCATGCTGTTTTATACACAACTTCTTAGACACAGATTCATCTGAGTATATAAGATTTAGAAGCCTTAATTCTGCCAAAGAACGTTCCAAGTTGGAAGGAATGAACCCTCGCTCCCATTTGAAGTCTATTTTGCATTGTATTTTGCATTGAAAGTATCACAAACAACTAGCAAAGCAAAAGAACCACAACACAAATAAATTTAGGTTAGATTAACATGTTCTTCCCCTAATTTCATTCAATCTTTTAAAAGTGAAGTTATCCAGCCTGTTAGGATTTAATTACATCCCAGAAGCCTTTTAAAACTCCAGTACATTAAAGTTATGATAAACAAGTGCCCAATTAAGAGAGACTTAACATAGACCAAATGTATTCAGATAGTGTATTTTGCTTTCTGACCCCCTAAAGTTGGGAAACTTGTGCATGGTTAAGATTTACATTGTATACTTGTGTAGTCTTTGTCCTAAGAGAGCCTAATTAATATAGGAATCACATTCTCCAAGTGGGAGTGATAACATGACAGCAACACTATGTGGCTCAATTTACCAAAAGTTACTCTCCACACCATTACTGCATACTAGGTCCTCAACAGCACTCACGGACAAGGGCACTTATTGAATCAGCAATTACTTATAGGTCCCCTACGACTTCCATCCACTCACACTCCAAACTGCTCAGCATGCAGTATAAAATTAGTCCTATATTATCATCTTGTGCTATGGTCAAGGTATCATAACTATACTGCCATTTTGGTATATAAACCTAAATTATCTTTCTTTCAGAGTTCAGCAGACACCAATGCTCTTCAACTGTATCAGAAGTAGAATGTTCTTTTGAATATGAAGTGTTTTAATAATGAAGTCATAAGTTATGAAGCCAGCTCCATGAAGGGATGTAAAACACACCTTCTAAAAATAATAACTGTGTAACCTATTAAAATTTAAATTGATTACATGGTTAAATGAGCCCTGCTGGCCTGTTGGGCCCCTGCCTTTGGTTCCCATGGGCTACTGGCAGGAATTTAACCATTAACCAGAATGGAAGCATCAGCTTTTTGATTAATTATTTACATCCTTAGATAGCTGTGCTAAACAAAACTGTCTTTTTCTGCACAAAGTGTATACTTAGTCTCCCTAAAGTGTAAGGGATTAAAAACTTAAGTAATTATTTTCCCAGCAAGGTTTGTATTTTGCAATAGCATATGATTTTAAAAATAAAATGTAGTTATCAACAGCACAAAAAATGGTCTGTGCAGGTGCTTTTATTCCTCACAGCAAACAGTCATGAGGCACAATAACTAGGAAAGCTGCAATCATTGTAATCATTGAAAAGTTGTGTAATTACTGATCATGAAAAATAATGGTAAAAACAGTTTTTCCTGCTTTCATAGTTTAATATCAACTTTTTTTTTTTAAAGAGTATTATTGCTAGTATTATTGTTGGTAAAAAGAGTTACCAATCTTCAAGGTCAATCTGAAGTCCTCTTCATTAAGGATTAGGTTCACCAATGTTTAGAGGATTAGAAAGTCTGTGTGCCATTAAACGCAATTTTAAAGAATTATGGAAAGCACAGGCTGTGCGCTCACATTCCACGTACTGTGGAACAAAACTCCCCCTGAATCCTGTAGGTACTTAGTTCATTTAACGCCTATGTTTTTGCTGTAACTCCTCCCTAGGAGCTTAATACAGGCAGTTCCTGGGTTACATGGATCCGACTTACATCGGATCCCTACTTACAAACGGGGTGAGGCAACCCCGCACTAGCTGCTTCCCCCCAGCAGACCAGGGAGATGCGGAGCGGCTTTTCTCAGCAGACACCTCAGCTTGAGAATAAAGGACTGAGGGAAGTGAGGTGTGGGAGAATAAAACTGAGCTCTGGAGAAATGTTTGGCTAGAGTTTCCCCTACAATATGTACCAGTTCCGACTTACATACAAATTCAACTTAAGAACAAACCTACAGTCCCTATCTTGTACGTAACCCGGGGACTGCCTGTATATCTGCATCTGGAATTATGCACTGCTGCCTCATTTTAGGTGTCTTGAGTAGTATCTCTCACAAAACCCCAGAGGGATTCCTGAACTGGATAAAGGTAGGCATTGTGTCACCTATGTTGTGTATTCGGCTCAATCTGGTAGGCATGTTCAGAGGCTGCTTTCAGGACTGGTACTTGTTCAAAATCCAGATGGTGAAGGAGAAAAATCCAGCCAACAGTGGTATTTATCTGCAGTGAAGTGGGGAGAACTGAAACTGGTTTCCCTCATTCCAGGTTAGTGCCCTGGAATAGAAGTTATTCAGCAGGCAGCAACCTCACCATGTATATTAAGTTATATAATTGATTAAATACATTTTGTACAGTTATGGTGTAGCCTACTGGTTATCATAGAATCATAGAATACTGGGACTAGAAGGGATCTCGAGTCCAGTCCCCTGTCCCCATGGCAGGACCAAATACTATCTAGACCATCCCTGATAGACATTTATCTAACCTACTCTTAAATATCTCCAGAATGGGGATTCCACAACCTCCCTGGGCAACTTATTCTAGTGTTTGATACCCTGGCAGTTAGGAACTTTTTCATCATGTCCAACCTAAACCTCCCTTGCTGCAGTTTAAGCCCATTGCTTCTTGTTCGATCCTCAGAGGCCAAGATGAACAAGTTTTCTCCCTCCTCAATACACTCTTTTAGATACCTGAAAACGGCTATCATGTCCCTCCTCAGTCTTCTCTTTTCTAAACTAAACCAACCCAATTCTTTCAGCCTTCCTTCATAGGTCATGTTCTCTAGACCTTTACTCATTCTTGTTGCTCTTCTCGGGACCCTCTCCAATTTCTCCACAACTTTCTTGAAATACGGTGCCCAGAACTGGACAATACTCCAACTGAGGCCTAACCAGCACAGAGTAGAGCGGAAGAATGACTTCGTGTCTTGCTCACAACACACCTGTTAATGCATCCCAGAATCAGGTTTGCTTTTTTTGCAATAGCATCACACTGCTGACTCATATTAAGCTCGTGGTCCACTATAACCCCTAGATCTCTTTCTGCCGTACTCCTTCCTAGACGAAACTTCCTAGTGAAAAGCAGTGTCACATTTAGGGTAAGGGCTAATTTAGTTACAAATGATTACCAAGCAAGATGGTGCTTATGTTCATAAAGAGTAAAAAAAGCAAAAATGATTAAAATAGATTGATTTAAAACCATGTTTTCTGCTTATGGATATAAAAAAAATCAGTTCACATTACTGCCTCATACTATTATTCAGGTCCTCTTTTTCAGAAGAGGCAAGGATCAGCTATTTCTATTTTAAACAGTTTTAAAAAAGCCAAATATTGTACATCATCATCTGATAGGTAGGGTACAAGATAAAAGGCCATTTATTTTCTAAAGGAGTTATAATGTAATTATACACACAAGTTTTATATTTCAAAGAAAAAGGTAAATACTTTTGCCACTGCAGTTTAGAATTGTTTAACCAAAGTAAGGCTTCCAATCAGAACTTCAGTTTACAGCAATGATCAAATAGGAATAAAATTATATAAGTCATTATATACACAGTACTTCCTATTTTGATCATCAGACCATAATAAGATCACTGAAGGTACATATTTCACCTGCCAAAACAAAACAAAAGGCCACCTGAACTATTCGAGACAAGCTATAAGATATAACAGTTCAAATAAAACCAGAGACCGGGAGAAAAATTTTGTAAGCTAGTATAATTAAGTGGATAACAATCTTACTCTCTCCCATCCACATTACTTACATTCATCATAAAATCCATAAATTCTATTAATACTGGCACATTCATGGTTTCCTCTAAGAAGGAAAAAATTCTCAGGATATTTGATTTTGTAGGCCAATAAGAGACAAATTGTTTCCAAAGATTGTTTTCCTCTATCAACGTAGTCACCAAGAAATAGGTAGTTGCTTTCTGGTGGAAAACCTCCATATTCAAAGAGTCGCAATAAGTCATAGTACTGTCCATGGATGTCACCTAAAAACAAAGGCATTTATAAGCAGTGCACAAAGCAATTACTAATTTATCAGACAAATAAAACCTCAAAAGTTTGATATTTCATGATTCACTCAAAGCTACATGCTGCCCACCACAGAGGTTTGAAGAATCAAATGACCTATAGTCTATTAGTATGAAAATTATGTACATTGAGCAGTATAGTCACTAAGTTACATAACCAAAATTTGTGCTGAATGACCAAAAAAATTGCTATTTAAGAGTTCATACATTGTTTTATGCCTCATCCCAAAAGTTAGAACTGTGTCCATTTCTATAGTCTTTACTCAGGTGAATGTCAATGAGTTTTGCCTTATTAAAAAAAAATTTATGATCAAGAACTTATTTTGCTCTTAATACCTTCTGATGGCATACATATGCAGTATTCTGAAATGAAATGCTATGATAGAAGCATTAGCAGACCTTTGATAGAATTGTTGAATACCATTTATAGAAGTGATAAGAAAGTAACAAGATTATTCAAATCCTAGCTGCGAAGTTGGCAAGTGAATGCTACTTTCACTTCTGGTCTAGATTATTAAAAAAAAAAAAAAAAAAAGCATGCCCTACAATCATGCTTTAAAATCAAATAGTCTTTATAACTGGTTATAAAGTAGTTGAACAAATTACTGTAAATTGAGGTAATCTTCAATTTTAGGATTTAATAAATCTACCTAATGTAAGAGCAATTTAAAAGTTAACTATTCTCACTGAAGGGGTTTCTGTTTGGTCTTTCATTACAATATAAAATTACTTAGATTAGGAATCTATGCCCCAAATACCTGGCCACTTCTTACCATACACCTTGCATATATATATTTCCTGGGAGGAGTCCTAGAACACTTTTATTTATTTATTTATTTATATATATATATATATAAAAAAAATAAAAGTGTTCTAGGACTCCTCCCAGGAAATAGCCCATCTTTTTTAAGTTTAGCAGGTTGAAGGTCAGAGACTGAATCTCTCATCTCATTCACAGGTCAGATACAATGTAGGGCAAGTATAGATCAGTTCATTACAATTGATGTTTTACATTAATTCCACTGTAGTTGCATTTAAGACCCATCAATAGGCATTAAGAAATAAGACATTTTTGCAAAGAAATTTTCAAGTTAATTGCCTTTTCATTGAAAGTCAATAGTTAACTGACCAATACACAATAGTCACAATACTCACCACATATTTTAAGTGGGGCTTCAAGTTCTAGTAGAATCGGCTGACTAAGAAAGATTTCTCTGGATTTCAAGCATAGTCCTCTAATTTCATTCTCTTGAAGTTGAACGTTTTTTCCTGGTTTTGAACCTCTCACTGTGGAAAGAAGTTAAAAACTGGCTAAATGAATAAAATGACTTGTTAAATGCCTACCCAAGATCACATTGGAGTAGCCCTTTAAATTAAGAATGCAAAGGCAGAACCCTGTGTTCTGAAACTAACCTCTGGTAACTTAGGGACAGTCTGGTGAAGTTAGATAAAACTTTAAAAAGGCAACCCTAAAGAAACCCTGAACTTAACATTCCCCCCCCCCTCAGTTCCACAGTGTTATGAGCAACATCAATCACAATTACCAATAGATTGCAGGCAGTATTAAGGACAAAAAAGTTTGCTATCATTCTGCAATTCAATATTAATTTTTATAATACTGAAATTAAGACTTTCAGGAACATAAGTCCCTAACAGCACTTGAAAGTAAAGCCCTCCATTTAATCATGGAACAGGTGCAGCATACATAGACAAGGTCCCCTGAAATAATGGAGTGGTGGTTCAGAGAGTTTCAGGATAAACTGACAACACTTAAAGACTGTCCTGTCTATCCTGTCTACACTGCTTTTTCCATGACTACCACCAAAGAGGAATTACAAAGATCCAGAAAAACACTTATCTGCTGGTTCCCCTAGTGCAGATGCTACTTATGTGCCTGAATCATGACTTGAAACAGTCTCTGGGGAGGAGTATAAACAGAAATCCTTGTCAAAGAGTACTAACAAAAGTGCCAGTTATTCTTTTTATGAATTAGAGCCTGTCCACTAGGAATTAACGTTCTAAAGCATAATTTATTTGAGGACAAATCAGAGCATCCAAGTCCTTCAGGAAGAAATGCAAGAACATCTTATAGTACAGGCAGTCCCCGGATTACGTACAAGATAGGGACTGTAGGTTTGTTCTTATGTTGAATCTGTATGTAAGTCGGAACTGGCGTCAGCCGCTGCTGAAACTGATCAGTTTCAACCAGGGCTGAATCTGGATGCCAGTTCTGACTTACATACAGATTCAACTTAAGAAACCCAGGCGTCCCCAAGTCAGCTGCTGCTGAAACTGATCAGCGGCTGATTCCAGGAAGCCTGGGGGCAGAGGAACTCTGCCTTGGGCTTCCTGTAGTCAGCCGCTGGTCAGTTTCAGCAGCGGCTGACTTGGGGATGCCTGGGGCAGAGCAGCTGGGGTGCTGCTGGGTTGCTCCAGTAGCGCGGCTCCTCGGTGCTACTGGAGCAACCCAGCACCCCAGCTGCTCTGCCCCAGGCGTCCTAATTCAGCCGCTGCTGAAACTGACCAGCAGCGGCTGAATCAGGATGCCTGGGGCAGAGCAGCTGGGGTGCTGCTGGGTTGGTCCGGAGCGGCGCTGCGGGACCAACCCGGCAGCCCCCAGCTGCTCTGCCCCAGGGATAGGCAAGAAAAGCCTGCTATGCTGGGGGGGGCATTAGCTGCACGCCCCCCCAGCAGACCAGGAAGACGCCCAAGTCCTCCACGGCTTTGCTCCGTCTCCCTGGTCTGCTGACCTGGGAGATGCGGAGCAAAGCCGCAGAGCATGCGGGCAGCGGAACAGTCCAGGCGCGCCGCGGCTGTCCCACTGCTGGCATGCTCCGAGGCTTTGCTCCCCATCTCCCTGGTATGCTGGTCAGACCAGGGAGACAGGGAGCAAAGCCTTGGAGCACGCCCACAGCGGGACAGCCCAGGCGTGCTTGGGCTGTCCCCTTGCGGGCATGCTCCAAGGCTTTGCTCCCCGTCTCCCGGGTCTGCAGGGAGATGGGGAGCAAAGCCGCGGAGCATGCCCACAGGGGGACAGCCCACGCGCGCCTGGGCTGTCCCGCTGCGGGCGTGCTCCACGGCTTTGCTCCCCGTCTCCCTGCGTACCAGGGAGACGGGGAGCAGCTTTTCTCGCCCCGGAGGACGGGGGCAGCGGACCGCGGCGCATATGGGCGTCCTGCCGCTCCCGTCCTCCGGGGCAAGAAAAGCCCCATTCGTAACTGCGGATCCGACAAGTCGGATCCGCGTAACTCGGGGACTGCCTGTATACAAATGCAACAAGTACCTGCGGGATTTTCAAAAAGTGTGCCTCATTAGCTGAGCCTCATGTATTCAGTTTTTCTTAAGGCCACAGGATTGTAGTTTTACTGCAATATTGTGCTATTGAATCCAAGTATTATTTTTAAGTTCTATATATAGTCCTTGTGTTCAACCATATGCCAGTGAATATAAAACTGAGGCCACATCTACGGAGATGTAATAAATACTAATTTATAACAGTACAGCTTTTTAAAAAAAACCTGTTATAATAGGGATGCAAATGAATTACAAAAAGATGCCTTAAACTGGTATAACCTATTCCCTCTTCTCAAGAAGGAATTCCTACATTAGTACAAAGTACTCATGGTGGAGCTGTTGACTAAGGGTACATCTAGACTACATGCCTCTGTCGCCAGAGGCATGTAGATTAGGCTACCAGACATAGGAAAATGAAGCGGCGATTTAAATAATCGCCGCTTCATTTAAATTTACATGGCTGCCGCACTGAGCCGACAAACGCTGATCAGCTGTTTGTCAGCTCAGCGCGGCAGCCATGTAAATTTAAATGAAGCGGCGATTATTTAAATCGCCGCTTCATTTTCCTATGTCTGGTAGCCTAATTTACATGCCTCTGTCGCCAGAGGCATGTAGTCTAGACGTACTCATAGTGTTTCAACCTATTTTTAAAACAACTCCTAAAAGAATACTGTAAGGAATGATCTGCTCCAATTCATCTTGCTGACGAGCAGAGCTCAACAAATAATGCAATCTACTCGCCTGTGGTGAGTAGATTGCAACCTGGAAGAGCCGGGTTCGGGCGATCTGCAATCTGATGAGCAATTTAATAAAGACCACCACAATTGTTTCATTCTGATGAATATGTGCAAATTTCCAGTTAAAGCAATGTTTTAGTCCCACCATCACCACTTCCAGTGGGGAACACTGCTGAGAGGGCAACGGGACATCTGGTTTCCATAAGGAAGCCAATAATTAATGACTAATTTCAACTTGCCTCTCTACAAGGGAATAAGAAAACTAAACCCTCCTGAGCCAGGAGAGGTTTCCTGGATATTCAAATTCCCAAACGCTTCATGCTTGCCAACATGCCAAAACCCTCCCATGTGTTACTTATCCAGAAGCCAAAGTCTTCAATTTCCCCTTGCCCGAAGCTTCTACAATGCAGTTAAATATTTTCAATTAAAAAGTCTGTAGCATGTTGACGATTTTGAAGAAAGTAAAGTGACTCAAGACAGACACTACAATTACTGACTTTACATCCTCAATTTTTAGTTTACCTGAAACTGCTATGATTTATGCAGTTTGGCAAACTGGTGTTTCACAAAAAAAGAGGCCTTGCCAAAAGCATGAGACTTTGAAAATAACCTAGAGCTGTGGTCACCAACCACTAGATCACGATCTACTGGCCAATTGCAGGGGCTCTATGAGTTGATCTTCAGCTCCCTCTGAAATGCGCACGTAGACACTAATTTTAAATTGGCACGCCTGATTTGCAGAGCAGCTACTCACAGAGCAGCAACACAGATGAGTAGCTGTGGTGGCGTGGTGGGCTCTGCTGGGTTGGGAGGGCTGAAACACCCCAGCCAGCTGGCTGTGGCATTCAGCCGGAGGAGGCTGCACCATGCTCCAGCTGATTGGGCAGCTTTCCCTCTGCTCCAGCTCACGTGGAGCGTGGTGCACCCTGGCTGAGCGCCATGGCAAGCTGGCCAGGCAGCCGCACCTCTTTGCTCCAGCCCAGCTGCCCTGAGCTCAGCCCGGGGAGGCTGTGCCGTGTTCCTGATCGGGAAGCCTTTTCTCTTTGCTCCAACCCAGCTGGAGCGAGGCGCAGCCTCCCCAGGCTGAGCTCAGGGCAGCTGGGCTGGAGCAAAGAAGAAGGGCTTTCCGATCAGCTGGAGTGCAGCACAGCCTCCCCAGGATGAGCTAAGGGCAGCTGGGCTGGAGCAAAGAGGAGCAGATGCTCAGCCAGCTTGCCATGGCGTTCAGCTCAGGTGCACCCTTCTCTGAGGGAGAGGGGAGTTGGTCCCAGAGGAGGAGCACACTGGGATTCCTTGCTCCCACTGGCACCCTGCCCCTTGCTGCAGAACCCTGCCCCCCCCCCGACACCCTGCCCCCTCTTCCCAGAACCCTGTCCATTGCCCCCTCTGCCACCCTGTCCCACTAGGACCCTTCTCCAGTACCACGACCCCTGACCCCACCAGCATAGTTGGGCCCACGTTAGTGAGGCTTGGGGATTTTTAGAGAGGGGGGTGTGTGTGTGTGTGTGTGTGTGTGTGTGTGTGTGTGTGTGTGTGTGTGTGTGTGTGTGTGTGTGTGTGTGTGTGTGTGTGTGTGTGTGTGTGTGTGTGTGTGTGTGTGTGTGTGTGTGTGTGTGGCGCCCCAACTGACTTTTCTGTGAGTCAGTGACCCCTGACTCAAAACAGGTTCCCTGCCCTTCTCAGACAATGCAGAAACTCTGTTACGGATAGACTGCAGGAGTTTTTCAGGATTCCAGAGATATCCCAGAAAAATTCTTCTGTATCCAGGGATGCATTTGTTCTTCTGTTTATTTAGTGGAAGAGCAAACATGCTCTTTCGGTAACCCCTGTATTCCTTGTTCCACGAGGAATAAGAGAGCTTCCAAAAGAAGGGAATTTTCTGACAATAGGTCCAGTCTAGACAGGCCAAATATTGGAAAAACCTCTTCCTACAGAAGAATTGGGGGGGAAAAAATGGCAATGTAGAGGAGAGTGTATAAGGGCTAGGGATAGCAAGTGTTGGAGAGGAGGAGACTAGAGAGAGAACAGGGCTTCAAGGAAGCGGTGGGGTCCTGGGGAAAGGATGGGGCAGTAGATTTTCACTTGTTCTGAGATTTAAAAAGTGATCTTGGTGTAAAAAGGTTGGAGACCATTGACCTAGAGAACAGCCAAATCCAGGTGGACCCTAGCATGCAATCCTAGCAGTCAGGGGAAAATAAAATTAAAAAGATGGTACAAAGTTACAGGGCAAGGAGTGAAGTTACAATTAAGACTATTCTTTCAATAGTAACCTCAGAAGTGGCCTTACAATACACAAGCTTAATCCTATCAACTACATGCACTCCCCTCCTTGCTGCCTCTATCAGCAAGAGGAGAGGCTGGGAGGAAGGCAACAGTGTGGGGGGATTGGTAGGGGAGGCTGACAGAGAAGCAGCAGGCTGTGGACAGAAAGTGCTCCATGGGATGTTGGCACTGCTCCATAGAAAGCTTGGACACCTGTGGACAGATGTGGCAGCACCGGTCCCTAATACAGAGACAACAGTGTAGGGTGGCAGGGAGTTCCCTGGGAGCACACTGGCTGCTGGCCCTGTCCCCAAAGACTATCAAATAGTCATGTAACTGATAATATTTGATGGGTTACATGACTATTCAATTAATTGGCAACACCTCTATATTGAAGCTGGCTGGGCTCAGTTCTCTCTGCTCCCAACTTCCAGGGCTTAAGTGCTCAGCAGGTTTAGTCTGGTCTAAGGATGTTATGTAACAAGTAAATGACTAATAGTGTATTTGATACAATGTGTATTGAGTACATGATTAGTTGATAAAGGGCTGCTGCAGCTCTGCAGTTTAAATGTAATAAATGTTTAAATGTGTGCAGGCAGCCTGGTTCCCACTACATTTAAACTGCAGAGCTGCACCAGGGGTAGGTCTGGGACCCTCTGCCTGCTCTGCCCCCCTCCATCCCTGCAACACGAAGACTGCAACACGAAGACTGGCTTTTAAGCCAGCTCCCTCAGAACCGGCTTCTGCTTCCCCTCCCTTTGAACAAACGCAGTAGGGAGGCAGAGGGAGGGCTGCAGAATGAAAGTAGTCAACTCAACTACCCAATAAACCTAGGCTTTTGTTGTCTGATCAGCTATTCTTTTACATCCCTAGTCTGATCCCCCTGAAGAGGGAGCCAGTCAGGTCACATTTGTGAGCAAGTGGCACTATGACCAAATATATGGGATTGCAGCACTACTTGATCAAATTTAGCACATCTATTCTCTGGCATGGTGACAAGAGATAGCTGAGCTAAACTTGAGTGCCACTGTGACCCTAAGCTTCATGTTACAATGCCCAGAGAGCAGAGAGCCCAGCCCAGCCCAGCCAGCTCTGTGGGGACTGGAGCCTTAGAAGCTGCTGTTAAAGGGAGAGCTCTGTTCCCCCAAACCTTATACACATCCTGGCAACCAAATGTTGATGATCACTGTAAAAAGCCTTAGTTTCATTCTGAAGGAGACTGACTTGCTCAAGATTACCAAGTATTTAAATAAATGTGAGGGAATCTAATCTGGACAGCAGTTTTCCCTAGCCTTTCCATTTGGGTTTTTTGGCTACTTGACTGATAGCCCAGAAAAAAATTAACAGAATCCTCAATACCACAAAAATAAAATAAAAAAAACCCTCCAAAATGTTTTTTTCCTTAATACTTTTAGATTTAGGCGTCTCACTATTTTTTCCTTACTCGTACACCACACATCCCAGTCTCAGTACTCCTCCTGTTTCCCCATACAGTCTCCTTCCCTTCTGTTAGAAACTTTTGATAGCTCCCTCCCAGGTCTGTCAATCATTCTGTCACTGAAGAGTGTTAAGTTAAAAAGCAAACTCAATCTTTGCTAGTTGGGACAATAACAATTCCAACTCAATCCAACTCTAAGTATGACATCCCTGGCCAGTTTTGCTAATCGTGTCTAACCTCTTCTGCTTCCAACTTCACAAACAAGCATTAAAATGATACTGACAGTAAGGTTGCTTCTGCTAGGAATATGCCTTCTGCAATAGCACCAGAATGGGGACTCCTTCCTTGCCCTATTAAATAGGAAAAAAATCTATATATTATAAGAGTCCCTCTTAGACAAAGTATTTTCACCTCAACAGTGGACTAATTTCAGGCTCGTCCCTCCAGGCCTCAAATGGCATTCAGTGTGTGCTGGGGATTTAATAACTCGAGTTTAAACAGACAGAATCCAAGGCTGTGACTTCACAGTACTAGTTTCCAAAAAGCCCATTTACCATTCAATCTTGCTCCAGTGTTGATACAGCTCAGGTAATTTCTAAATTTTTAAAAACTATTTTAGTCAGCAGGTTTAGCTAAAATGTTAAAAACATGACAAGTCAGCAGACCTTGTCTACACTACTTTCATAGTTCAGCTGAATCAGTAATAAATGTTGAGATTTAGGGATGTAAATGCCTATTAAACCAGTTAACTAGTTAAACACTGAATAGTAATAGAGAGGTAGCCATGTTAGTCTGATCTTGCTAAAACAAAAGGAAAATATAATTTACGCCATCACGTGCCAACAGTGTCCTTCTGCTATGTACATTGAACAGACTTCTCAGACACTTTGCCAAATAATTAATGCCCACAAATCAGACAACTTCACAAGGAAAAAACAGTTGCTTTTCATTTCAACCTACCTGGTCATAGACTTAACGACATTACTACATGCATCTTACTTCAAAGAGACTTTACAGAGGGAAACTTCAGAACTTTCATTCATGCTTAAATTTGACACTTTACCAATGGGCCTTAACAAAGATGCTAATTACCTTACCCATTACAAAGATAGCTTCCCCACTATACCCCTGATTAGCCATTCATTGACTCAAATAGCTATTCCCTCCATCCCTCTCCTCCACCCTACCTTCTGTACTAAATCTGATTTGTCAGTTTAATAACGTGTTCACTTTTTTCACTGTATTCCTTTGGTATGTAAGGTCATGCCAATTCTCTTCCAAAATATGATCTGAGGAAGTGGGTCTGGCTCACGAAAGCTCATCACCTATTAAACCATCTTCTTAGTCTTCTAAGTTCTACAAAGTTTTTCCTTTTGTTTTGGTTAAACGCTGGCAGCCTGGTCTTTACCTGCTGGAGCTGAGGTCCTGCCACAGTTGTGGGGCAAGGATCCTGCCCACTGCAGGCAGGAGTCTGCTCCAGGCCACCCCAGATGGGCTACCACTGGCAGTGGTCTGCTTCAGGCTGGGCTGCCATGGACAGGGTCCAGTTGGTTGGCTCTCCATAGGTGGCGATTCCGTGCGGATTACACCGGTCTAATTAACCAGTAACCATTCCAGTAAGCCTAATGCTTACTGAGTAACTGGTTAATTTTCCTTATCAGAATCAGCCCCCAAAAAGATCTAACCATTCTGGATTAGCTTCTCAATTGGCATGAAACTTCTAAAGCCCCAAATTCAATAAATTAAAAGTTACAATTAGTGGCAAGAGTGTTGTTAGAGGGATCTCAAAACTAACTTGTTCACTATTTTGACCATGATCTTCACCTGGGCTGCAGCATGGCCACAGAGAAGTGGGATTTAGGAATAGATGTCAAAAATTGCAGTTCTGAATTGTGAAGGCTCTTTTCCATGAGAGCATCTTTGATCACAAAACTGCATCTCAGAGGTGCTTCTGAGCAATCAGAGGGACAAAGGGAATCGATGTCTATTAAATAGGCTTTGTCTATACTGGGGTGGGCAATAATTTTTTGCTGGGGGCCACTTCAGAAATTTTTGAAGTGACCACAGGCTGTTTTGGAAGGAGCAGGGACAAGATACTTCCCTAGTTCCCCACCCAGACCATGACTGGTCTGGGGGTGGAAGAGCACCTTTGCCCCCTCCTCACCCAAGGCACCCATGCCACTGGTGGTTTGAGGAGACTGTGCACTCCCCTTTTGCCCCTAGGCCAATCAGGATCCGGGGGCGGAGGAAAAGTGTGAAAAGTCTCTTCCTGCTCTGCCAAGGGAGTGTGGCACTTATAAGTGCCGCTGCATGCTCCTCCCTGGGTGGGGGCAGAGTCTCCACAGGTTGGATCAACCCACATGCCAGGTTGGATCTGGCCCATAGATGCCCTTTTGCCCACCCCGGTCTACATTAACTCCCCACCCCCATCCCAGATCTACTCTATGTAACTATGTAGCTACGCCTCTTGTCCTGCTGGAGTAGCCAAGTTACTGGGATAGCACTCCAAGATCTGATAAAACGGACTTCCGGTGGATTAATTCTCAGCCTCAATCTGCCACCTAGTGGAAACAAGGCCACAGAGAAGGAAATATCTAGAAAGTCTGATAATCCAAAGAAACATCAGCTGGCAGACGGCCTAAGTTATATAAAATGTACACTTTACAAGAGAATGAGTTGTCTTATAGCTCTGACTAATGAACAAGTGGTGCCTGCTGAATAACAGTGTCTTCAACAATGCAACATTGTCTTGTGGCAGAAACTGGTGCCTCAAGCAACTATGGGAAGCACTGACATGCAGTCACCAATATGAATGTTAACTAGTGATAATTTACTAGTCGAGTAGTTGATGGAAATTCTATTGACTACTTGACTAGTCGATAAGCACTTCTACTGTCCTCCTCTGAAATATACAAGAACCCCAGCAGGGGCTCTTGTGCACTTCAAAGTTGGAATGCCGCCTGGAGTGGAGGGCCAGCGGAAAGTCCCCCGCTGACTCCAGGCTCCATCCGGGGGCTCTTGTACATTTCAAAGGAGGATTGTGGAACTCCGTGTACAGTCTGGGGCCAGCAGGATGTCCAACTGACTCCAGGCTGCATCTGGGCCTGCCAACTTTGAAACATACAAGCGTTCCCAGCGGGGGCTCTTGTGCATTTCAAAGCAGAAGAGCCCTCATGAGCCCAGGGTCAGCTGGGGAGTCCCCCGCTAACCTGAAGCTCCATGGTGTACTGCCTATTTGAAATGCCATGTGAAGCCCAGGGTTAATTGGGGACTCCCCAGCTGATCCCAGGCTCTGCGGAGCATTTCAATAGAATACAGATCCTGGATTCTGCAGAAATGCATGTGGAGCTTGGGATCAGCTGGGGAGTCCTCAGCTGACACTGGGCTCTGTGCAGTGCTGCCACTTTGAAGTACCCCCGCTCCTCCCTGCCTTTGCTGCCTCTATCAGATAGCGGCAGCAAGGGGGAAGGGAGGGGAGATTGACTAGTTGACTGACTATCCGATAAGCATTTGCTTATCAGAGAGTCCTTAACATCCTTAGTCCCCAGCTGATCCCGGGTACCACCTGGCATTTCAAAGCAGCAGCATGCAATGAGCCCAGGCTCCATGAGCAATGCCACTTATAAGTACCCCCCTCTTCTCTCACCCCTTACTGCCTCTGCAGTAGGAAAGGAAATGCAGATGGAAGAACAAATTAAACAAAAATGCAAAATCAGTAGCAGTCAGATGACAATGCCAATGCCAATGCCAGAAGCCCCAGCGGGCATGTACAGAACAAGTAATCAAGTGATCCCTCTGCCACCCATTTCCAGCTTTGGACAAACAGTGGGAAGGTGAACTATTCCTACCCATCCTGAGTAACAAGTATTGATGGACCTATCCTCCACGAACTTAAACAAGGTTTAAAAAAAAAAGCTATATAAGTCTTGGTCTTTCCATATTCTCTGGCAAGAAGCTCCACAGGTTGATCGTGCACTGCATGAAGAAATACTTCCTCTTTTGTTTCAGATTGGCTACCTATTAGTTTCATTTAATGTACCTCTAGTTCTTGTGCAACTTTAAAAAGTCAATAGTCCTACAGTGCCTTAGACTAAAAATATAAGCTAGTTCTTACATTATGGGAATAAGTAAATAATTTTTCCGTATTCATTTTCTCTATACCTATCATGATTTTATAAATTTATCGTATCTCCCTTAGTCTCCCCTTTTCTAAACTGTAAAGTCCATCTTTTTAAGCTCCCTTCACATGGCACATGTTCCAAACCTCTAATCATTTAAATAATCCTTTTCTGAACCTTTTCCAATGTCAAGATATTTGAGATTAGGCGACAACGCAGTGTTCAAGATGTGGGCATACCACAGATTTATATAGTGGCAGTAAGATATTCTCTCAAATGATTCCTAACATTTTTGCTTTTTTGACTGCTGCTACACATTGAGTGATGTTTTTCAGAGAACTATCCACAATGATGCCAAGAGCTCTCTTGATTTGGAACAGCTAAATTAGTCCACATCATTTTGAATGTGTAGTTGGAATTATTTTTCCAAAGTGCATTATTTGCATTTATCAATATTCATTTGCCTTTTTCTCCAATCACCTAGTTTTGTGAGATCCTTTTGAAGCTCTTTAGTCTGCTTCAGTCTTAACTATCTTGCACAGTTTAGTATCATCTGCAAATTTTGCCACCTCACTATTTATCCTTTTCTCCAGGCCATTAATAAATGTTCAATTGGATTGGTCCCGGTACAGACTCTTGGGGGACATTAGTTACCTCTCTCCATTCTGAGAACTGACCATTTATTCCTATCCTTTGTTTCCTGTCTTTTATCTAGTTATCAATCCATGAGAGGATCTTCCCTCTTATCCCATGATAGCTTATTTTTAGAGCTTTTGGTGAGGAGCCTTGTTAAAGGCTTTCTGGAAATCTAAGTACACCATATCCACTGGATCTCCCTTGTTTACTAATCTACTAGACTAGTAAGGCATGATTTCCCTTTTCAGAAACCATGTTTCCATCCCCTCCCCCAAAAAAATATTCATCTGTGTGTCTGCATATTTTATTATTGGTCATAATGTCTCAAAGGGAGCATGCCAACAAAAAAGTTTAATACATACAAGTATGCTACATTATGGTCTTTGTAGAAGCCCCCCCACTGACAATGCTGGCCATTTTGCTGTGACTGATAGAAGAGCTTAGCCCAAGATATACCAGACAATGATCTATAGTTAAACTGAATTTAATCTTTTTTTCTGAACAAGCTTGACAGTCCTGTTTTAGATCATGTACTTGCAGTGTGGTAACAAGCATTACCGAACTGTGGTTCAAATGAACTACATAAAACAGAAGGTATATTTTTTGGCAAGAGCTAGGTAAAAAGTTCCTTCAGACTATGAAGTAAAATTATTTCTACCCTGAAGTCTGAAATTGCACATTGCCTGAACATATAGTGGGAAGTTGTAAATCAGACTGATACCTTGAAAAGCTGGTATAAGATTGAGTAAAGAATGCATGCCAATCTGTATCCATTTATTTTAAATAGAGCAAATAAGGATCCAAATACAACAAGGTTATTTCATCAATGGTGGACAAAGAAAAAAATCTTCTGTTTAATCCCTAGAATACACAGATAACTTACTAAGAGTGCCACAACAATCCAAGAACCAAAGTAACAGAACCCAAAAAGTTTAATGAAAAAATTTAACAGTGCTTAGTCTTTAAAGATATTTTCTAATTTGAAAATAAGTAGTTAAAAGTCAGGGAATTTTAAAAAGGTTTTGATTTTAATCCAATCAGTGCATCATACTAGAAAAAATGAATACCTATATTACATAACGTATGTGCTTACTTTTCTAGTATAAAAACATTGCTGGTTTAAACCTTAGGGAACTAAAACATCATTTGTTGACTTTAGCATCCACTCCCCTTTTTGTAATTTTATAAAAAGAGGCAGTTTCAGAATTTAAATTGCCCAAGTCTTAAAATGTTACTTGTGAGTCTGAAGATTTGTCTGCTATAAAAAAGTTAGCATTTACGTGATATCAGTTGTCATACCAGGTACATTCAGTGGTTGTAATACTTATCTAGTCACTAGTATAGACAAAGTTCCAGCATATCCAGCTTGCCCACACTGGTGAATTAGTAGTATACCAGTTGATGTCACAAATACTAATTTTTCCTAATATAGACAGGATTGCAGAATCACACATCTAGTTTTTTAAAGTTCTGAAACTGAACTTCAGTTCAAAGGGCTCATCTAGACTATACTAGAGTGTCGAAAGAAGATATGCAAATTCCACAGAATCTGTAGTTTACACAGCTTTTTCGGCAACCCCCCCCTTTTTCAAAAAGCTGCTCTGCCTCAAAAAATGAGGTCTTTTATCCCTGGATATCAGAACACATGTTGGGTATAAAACTACAACCCATAATCAGTGCGGATGCCATTCTGAAAAAAATCTTTCCTGAGCCCCATTGTCAGGGCTTCAAACACCTCCAAATTCTTAAAGCTCATTAGAAGCAAGTATCCCACAGACCTGGAGACCCACTCTCAGCAGCACCAGACCATGCCAGAACAGATTCAAAACCAACAGTGATACCTGCATAAATGCAATACACCCCCCCAAAAATACACACTTCAAGGATCCATGTGTATAACCCATGCTTACTACATGGTGTACCTCATCTTATGCACTAAATTCACAACTACGTGGATGAAACCAGACCACCACTATGCTCCTAAATGAGCTCACAGGAAAATAAGACAAAAACATCACAGACAAACATTTTTCAAAGACGATCTGTATATAACTTGCCAAGTCCTCATCCTCAAAACAAAACCTAAGACACTTTCAAAAGATGAGTCTGGGAGCTTAAACTCAAAACTTTGCTAGATACCAACAATCATGAACTGAATAGAGACTCTGGATTTATGGATTATTTGACACCATCTATCACTAACACCCTTATCCTACCCTAGCTGTCTTGCCCAACTTCCTTTCCTACTTATGGGGAGGGAAGGAAGGGTTAGGATTAGGATTAGAGATACTAAACAGCATACTACCTCATCCTGGTGCTGAGCGCTAAAACTGAGGGCTTATCTCCACTATGGGGTGGATGATCATCGCCACATCCAATCTACTAGTAGTAGTGAAAACCCACTAAACAGACAGCTATTCACTCTCCCGTAAACTCCAGTTTGCCACAAGAACAAGATAGAAGAAATTCTCTCCCACTGATTCTGTTAACCTAGGTGGTAAGATCTAAGCTACATCAACTTGAGTTATGCAAACCTAATCTAAAATTGAGTAGATTATATAAAGGTATATCCACTATAGATTAAGTATGTGAAAAGTTAACCAATTAGTATGCTAACTGGTAAGCATCACCCTAAATGCATAATGGTTACTAGTTTTAGTTAACTGTAGGGGCTGGAGTAGCTCCCTGCCCTCTCCTCAGGGTCCACTGCATGTATGGGCAGATGAGGAAGTTTTGCTGTGGGCTCTGCAGCATAAAGCTTATAGCATGTGTAATTGCTAAGATTTTCAACAGTTACATGGTTACCTTTTTTAATTGACTTTACATACCTAGAGTAGATCTGCCCTGAGTACATTTCCCAGACAAGACGAAGAGCTCTAATGTAAGCTCAAAAAACATGTCTCACCAACAAAATCGATGAGGTCCTCTTTTATTGGATCCATCATCTCTGTCTAATTCCCTGGGACCAACACTGCATATCTGTACTATTAGCATACATCACTGACATTACGTGATGTCACTGAACTGCTACTAAATTTCAAGTGTTCTATTAAAAGCAAGTAATGAAGCATGGAAATGAAAGTTAAATCTTAGTTTCATAACAGTTTATTGAGCATGAAACCACTGAGCCATACAGCAATTTTCAAAGCGCTTTCTGAGCTAAGTTGTCCAAAATACCAAATATCCAGCAGAGAACAGAAGTTTTTAGAAAAAGCGACCAAAGTTAATTGCATAATAAGAGGTGACAGAGCAAAATTAACATTTGAATAGTTAACCCTAAAAAGTTAACCTCTGATTTCAAAAGATGAACAGAAGTATATGGTCTTATCTAGGGATGTTAGAAATAGTTTTAGTAATAGAGTAGCCACAACAATTCTTAGCACTTAACACAGTAACTAAACGTTCCCACAGGGCAGGGACAGCAGCCAGTATGCTCTTAACTCCAGTCCTGGGGAGCACCCTATCATCCCATGCTGCTGCCTCTGTATTAGAGGAAGCAGCACAGGGTCAAAGGCAGGAAACAGTCCATGAGGGGTGCCAGTTAAAAAACCAGCTCCCTTGCAGACTGTTTCCTGCATGCTACTCAGTGCTGCTGCCTCCTGACAGAGGCCGCTCTGACAGCCCATGGAACAGCCTCTGTACATGGCTCCCCTGGAGCTACCTGCCCTACCGCCTGCATTGCTGCCCCTGAGAGGCAGCAGCATGGAGGGTGAGAGGAGGGGGCAGGTGGGAGAGGATACATAGGAAGCTGGCTCCCTGCACACTCCTGCCCCATCTATCCAGATAATGAGGGCGGGAAACAGTGGTGCTTGTGGGGAGCTAGCTTTAAAGCTGGTTCCCCACTGGCACCAGCTCCCATCCCCCTTGTGTGTAAAAATGTAACCACTGAAAAATTTAGCAGTTACACCTTTACAAAAAATACATTTGCTAACATCCTTAAACTTAATCTAAGGACAAGAAGAAATTAAGCAACATTCACAGTGTTGTCAGCTAAAAATGGATTCATGTTATTACAAACATCTGCCAGAAATCATATTAGTCAGGTATATGAAGAGATGTAAGCCCCTACTGATATGCCAGCAATAGCCCCTTGCTTATGTGCAGTTATATAAGCAAAAGCACAGTACACAGGGGCCTGACTTTGAATCGTGGGGTTATGCTACCACTTATTCATACCCTGAGGGGGGGAATTTTGGGGCTATGAACTTTAACAATAATAAAGCACTACCAAATTGAAAGTGTGTAGTTCATATGATTGCAGACTAAAATAATATTTTGTGGAATAATTCATGCAGAGACTTTTATATTTACTGAGGCAGTAGTTGAGTGACTTGTCCCCATCAGTCACGGAAATAAGATCCACATCTTCTAACTTGAGTACTATTTCTATTAGACAATACTGCAACCTGCAGAGAATGTAGTCTAAAGGGTAAGAGCCATTTCAAACTTGAGGTTTCCAAATTATCTAGCATTCTATGTTAATTTAGGAACACCATGTCTACCACATGCACCAGGTTTGCCCAATGAGCTTTGAAATAGGGTTAAATAGCTTTTGCTTAATAAAATACTCATACAAGTCTGTCAAGCATGGGATTTAGGAGAAAGCCAGAAGAGTCTCAGACCAAGTTGCTAGATGTGAGTGCAATGAACTTTAAAAAAAAAAACAGACTAGTTAATATTCAGCATGTAGCTCTTCAGACAGAAGTCAACATTTGTGTGCTTCATGCAGCTCACTTAAATGCTACCACAACAAAGATTAGTTGGCAAGAATAGATCTGAGCTCTTCTTCAAAAACTTCACCATGATCACTCCTTTGTGAAAGGAAACTGTCTACTGAGCAAACAGGGAGACACCACCACTCAAACGTTTCAGTTAATAGTTACCAAGCTCTTAAACTTGTATCAATGGCATTATGGCCAGTGGTTCTCTTTATAGGAACACGTGGAATGGCTGTATTTGTGAAAGACAACAATGATCAAACTTTGCAGATTGCTCTAAGGAAGAAGACTGCATTTCTCTAATCACATGAATTCTATAAGGATCTTCAAAAGACAAAGAAATGCTTAAAATGTTAGATGCAAGAGTATTTAGAACATACCTGTTTTGAAAAACCAAACCAAAGATTTGCATTTATTCTAGAAATGCAAGTACTTTTTTCTAATAAAGTGTTAGGAAACAAGAATTCTATGTAATTCTTTATGAGAAAGGAAAAATAAGATTTTTTTCCCCAAAGACAGCTAACCTTTATGAGGTTAAAATATTGATTAGAAAGTTATTTTATATATAAATAGAAGTGCCTGGAGATTCCAACCAACATCACATAATTGGGCTAGATCTAGTACAAACATGGAAAAAAATAGTCCATTCCCCGAACACTTTTCATTCTCACTTGACAAAACAAGCAGGATGCTGGGAACCAGGGTTGTTAAAAAGTGGGTAATGGGAAACTGCATAACCACTGAACAAAAATGCATGAATAAACCAATTTTTCAGTTTGCTGACCATTCCATAAAATTGACAAACTCATTCTAAATCAACCCAAATCAATGTCTGGGTTTCTCAAGCAAATGAAAGCTATCTGTTCCAGGTCAAATGAAGTGTTTTGTTCCAAAAAGCAATGTTTCATTTAATCTTTAGGGTGTTTTTAATAAAACAGTACATTTTGAAACAGCAATTTTGAATAAAAAAAATTGACGTGTTTGATTTTAAAAGTGCCAGAGAAAAAGTTCAATTTTTGATCAGCACCTACTCTTATACTGTATCCAAGGTTAGTGTCTGGTGCACTAAATGCAGGAAGCAGCTGGGAGGCTCAAGTACACAAAAATGGATATTTCAAAGACATGCTCCAGCTTTGAAAAATCCTGGAATATCTTGATTAAGAATGGCAGTTTAGCCATTTCCTAGAACCCTTTTTCAGTGCTATCTGTTCACTACTGAGTCTTCCCAGTGTAGAAAGGTCATTCTCTGAGGCATGTTTCCCAGAACACTCTTCTTGTTACTAGCCTTTAATTTTTACAGACCAGCAACTACAAACTTGAAGAGACCATTTAAAAAGCTGACTACATCTCCTTTCTTCTTCTTGCAAGGCTAATACATGCTCTGGTATTGTTGCATGCATTTTTCAGTACATCCCAGTCTAATACTGAGGGGAATTTTAAGAAACTTCATTCTTCCATATGCAATGTTTCTGTTACTTAGTCCCTACTTCAAGTCTCATTTTTCTATCTATGCATGATGTGAAAGGTACGGAAATATTTTTCCAACAGCAGAATAGACAGCAAAAGTATATAAACTCCAGAGATTCAAGTGCTCTCAGAACAAAGAAAGAAAAATAAAGAGTCAATTACAGGAGGAACTATCACCAAGTTTAATAATTTCATTGAGTTGCTCTTTAAGGTTGTGACCAGCCAGATAGCTTTATACTATACAAGCTTGGAGGACTAAAAGAAAGGTCTAATACTGAATTACAATGAAGAGAGTTTAAATGTTTAAGTCTTTAAAACCCAATTATACAGATTCATGTTTTTAAAGTTAAAGATATTTAAACGTTTCCATAAAACTACAATACAGTAGGGGTACACAACTGGTTAAAAGATTGTACTAAGAGTAGTTAATGGTTCATTTGATAACTAGGGAGTGAATTTAGTATGGTACCACAGGAGCCAGTTCTGAGTCCAAAAACATTAAAAAATGTCATTAATGGCTTGGCTAATAGAGTGAAGAGTGTGTTTATAAAAAATCTGTGAATGAAACCAAACTGAGAAGTTCCACATGCACTTTGAAGGATGGGTTAGAATTAAAAGACCTTGACAAACTGAAGAAATGGTCTGAAATCCATAAGAAATTTAACAAAAATGAAATCTGTCAAATTCTGATTTATCACAGTTTAAGATGTGGACAAACTGGAGTCCAGAAGAAGCAACAAAAATGACAAATAATTCAGAAAACCTGCAGTACTGAAGAAAGGTTAAAAAACGAGGGCATGTTAGTCTTGAGAAAAGGCAGATGGAAATGAACCTGGGAAGTATCAATACATTAAGGGCTATTAGAAAGAACGAATTAATTGTTCTCCAAGTAGTAATTGCCTTAATCTCCAGCAAAAGAGATTTAGGTTATATTTTAAGAAAATTTTTCTAACTATAAGAGCATTAGACTTCCAAGGAAGGAGGTTGGGGAATCCCAATAATTGGAGCCTTGTAAAAAGCAAGGAAGTATACACAGCAGGTTCTTTGGTTAACCTCCACGATTATATGTAGGGCCCCTACCATCCCCACATTGTTGCCTTAGAGATAGCAGTGTATGTGGGCAGGCAGGAGTTGCTGTACAAAGGGAGTCTGCTTATAAGCCTTCCCTTTCCCCTTGTGTAAAGGTAACCACTGACATTTTCAAAGTTACATGTTTACCTAAACAAACATATTTTAACATCCCGAGTTAAAAAAGATGCCTCTGAAGCAGAGGCAGCAGCCCCCATTTGGGGTGTGTGGGGAAATGCATGTAGTCTATAGCATTAACCTATAAGCTTTTGTTTATCAGATAACTGACTACCCAATTACATCCCTAATTGGAAGTGCTATTTGTTTTATGGGAATTTGACTAAAGTATATTTTAAATATATGCATGTGGACACAATTACATATTAGTACATTTTCATAGAAGTAAAAAATTCAGTCATGGTTAGGGATGTGAATGACTAGTCAAGTAGTCTGCTATCCGATAAGCAAATATTTATCGGATAGTCAACACAGTAGTTGACTAGCCGTTTTCCCCCTCCCCCACTCTTGCTGTCTATCAGAAAGAGGCGGGGGGGGGGGGAGAGAGAGAAAGAAAAGGAGTGAATGCTTCAAAATGGCAGCATCACACTGAGCCCAGGGGTCAGTGGGGGGAGGCCCCAGCTGATTTCACGCTCCATGTGGCACTGCTGCTTTGAAATGCCACAAGGAGCATGACCCAGGCTCCTCGTCATGTTTCAAAGCGGCAGTGCCGCATAGAGCCCAGGGTCAGCAGGGGAGTCCCCAGCTGACCCCAAGCTCTCCACAGGGCTTTTGCCTTTGAAGTGGGGCTGCTTCTATACTTCAAAGGCAGAAGCACCCTTATGGACCCCCCATTCGAAGTTAATCAATCAACATTTAACCCTAGTCATGGTGCTATCGTTGCAGTATGGCCGAAGAGGACCTTTACATAAGGCCTCCTTTTAGAGGAGTTATAAATAGAAATCATTTGGGCTTAAGTTTCTCAGGCTTGTTCAAAGAAACCCAAAAAAACATTTTCTGAGAGGAAGAAAAAAGAATGGTGGTGAGGCTTCCGGGATGAAACCTAGTTTAAGAGAATTTCAGCTATTTGAATAATCTGATCAGACATTTTGTATGCGTTTTAGCAAACATGAACAGATGCATATGAACTTTTAAAATGTTACCTATAGTCAATGGGAATGTCAGTATTCCCAAGTTTTGAAAAAGGATTGATTAGTTGTAAAACAAAAATAGTATAGTGGATTTTATATATTAAGCTACATAATCACAATTTAATGCTTATTTACTTGAAGGCAAGTAAGCCTTTTTTAAAAATTGAAGTAAAATACAAACAGCTATATTCATGACACAGGGCTCTAACAAAACTCAGTTATATATAGCAACTGACTGCAATCTCTCAAACACAAAAGGGAGGAACACATGAAGTAGGAACAACAGTTGTTAGGATGTTTAACTAGCATCAAATGATTTAAAGCTAGAAAATACCTGCCCAAACAAATTAAAATCAAGAAATTCAAGAGGATTTTTATGTAAAATTTCACTGTAAAAGCTTTTGCATCAATTAAATGCCACATTAGTTACTACTGCTAATTTGTAGTTCTAAGTACAGTGACAGACATCCTGTGAGTATCTTGTTAGTGAGTCCTTTAAAGTCCTATTTATGTAGCATTTAAAGGTGGCAGCTGTCACATTCCCAACCAACTTAAAAAAAAAAATCTCAAGTCATATATAGTATACTAGAAGATTTACCCAATGTTAATTGAGTCCTTAAGTCAATTTTTGTTTTTTCTTCATTTAAATCACTGCTCTGGGTGGGCTGGGAACGAGGCAGTCAGTATGCAGACTGCCCTGGCTGTGTGTGTGTGTGTGTATGGGGGGGGGGGGGGGAGAGGAAGTGCAGCAGCTTGGGGGTCAGATGAAAAGCACCTCTTCATGACTGCTCCAGCGGGCACAGCCAGAAGAGGGGTATATATCCAGTTGGCTAGGGCAGGTCCAGGTTAGTCTGCCCCCCTGTACTCCACAGCCAGAGTGAACAATGCAGCAAACTGTGCACTTTCCCCACTCCCTGAGGAAGGGGAATAGCCAGCAATATTCCTGTGCAAGTTTGGGGGGGGGGGGGTTAACCCCCCCTGCCCTCTCTAAAGGGTATCTGGGGTGGCTGGGGCTTGGGCAGTTTGGGGGAGGGGGGAGAAGAGTGCAGGTCCCTTTCACTTTCCCGGTGATTTTGTCTTTTCTGAATGTTTTCTGAGAAACAATCCCATTGCAGACACATCCAAACCTTTATTTATTTATATATATATATAAACTGTTTAGGTGTATATATATTTTACACCTAAACAGTAGCACAAAGAGGAAAAACCAAGACACAATATGCTCTCTCTGTACATATATATTTGGCACAATCCCAAATCAAATCCACTAGATTTGTAAATCTTAATTTCTGTAGGGATAACGATGATACTTTCTCCTGGCCTTTCATTATCCAATATGTTCAAAAAACCTTACAAGGGAAAAAAAAAGATGAAAGTCATTTCTCTAATATCTGGTTCAGCAGAATCCTAGGTTACTTTGCGCTAAATGGGAGGGAAAAAAAATCCTGAACAAGCTCTTCCAGGGTAAATTCAGATGAGACATCGGAGTACATAGAAGGTCCTGAGACAAGCTGGATAAACCCTATTCTTATTTAATTTTGCTACCTGCTCCAAGGAGAATGTCATTGGCTATTTGCAAAGATCAATAAAACTATTTTAACCTGATTCCGTCCAAACAGAAAAACAATAAAACCCCATGACAAAAGACTAGACACTGAGTGCACCTACCTATCCTCTCCCACTCCAAAGCATTACAGATAGACAATAAGACAAATCTTTTCCATAAGCTTAGAAGGACCTTATCCTCAGAGCAAAACCACCCCCTTCCACTTAAAAAAAAAAAAAGTCAAAAACGAGTGTGGATGAACTAAAACTCCTATTCTTACACCCACCGAGACCTGCATTCCCACAGATAACGAGTTACTCTGGCTCAATTACAGACGAGACCCACCTGAAGGGCCAAAAAGCAGGACACTTCCCCCTCCCCCCCATCTTTCTAAAGCCTCCCACAACATGCTCGGCCTCTGACCTTTCGAGGAGTTGCATTTCCACGCACAGCCAAGCGTCCCTTCACTCGGCACGTGCGCGGCAGGGAGCGGGAGACAGGACCCTGGACAAGTAGCTGCCTCACCCCCCCCCCAATCGCCCTACGGTTGCCACGCGCGGGTGGGGGGGGACCCGCTGCAGGCAGCAGCTCCAGCCGAGGCAGCGGCGTTGCAGCCCGGCAGGCGCGGTGCGGGGAACCTCCACGCAGGCGAAGGGCCGGTCACCGGGGCACGGCAAAGCCCCGCGGACGCTGCTCGAGGGGGGCCGAGCAGCGGGCTCAGGCCACAGGCCCCCTCCCCGCCCGGGCCGCCCCCCCCGGCATCCCCGCGAGCCTCCCTCTGCAGCCGAGCGCTTCCCTCCTGGAACCGCCCCCCCCCCCGGGCCCGCCCGCTTCCTCACCCTCCAGCAGCCGTTGGATGATGCTGTCGATGTTGAGCTTGTCAATGTCCGCCATGGCCTCCCAGCGGCACCGCAGCGCCCGCACCCGAATCTCCCGCCTCTGGCCGGCCCCTCGCAGCAGACACCCGAAGCCGAACAAAATGGCCGCCGTCCCTTCTCAAGAAGCTCGGCCGGCGCACGAATACTTAATGGTCGCCGCGCGGCGGCCGGAACCTTTGCTAGGAAGAGCGGGTTCGCTTCACCCAGCGTCTAGCACTCACGAGATCCTTCCGCCGGGAGGGGGCGGGAGCGGGAGCAGGGGAATAGCTTGGAAGCCGGCAGGTGCGCGCGCCGTTGCAAAGCGATGGAGTGTTCGAGGGGGCCGGCCGCAGGTTCCCTCCACGTGCGCCTTGGCCCCAGTCAGTCAGAGCAAGCCCAGTATCCCCCCTGCGTGAGCAGTACAATCGAGAATAAGGGACAACCCATAACTATAACAATCCATGAAACAGGACTGTGCAGCACTTTAAAGACTAATAAGATGGTTTATTAGGTGATGAGCTTTTGTGAGCCAGACTCACTTCTAGTATTTGCACCATCTGTCCAGTAGAAAAAAAATCAGAAAATACCAGAGTTGTGCAATGTCCAGTATTTTGTGAATTTCCGGCTGGGTGCGGGAGGGAAGCCTGGCAGGGGCGGGGGGAGTGACTGAGAGGCGGTGCACAATTGGCTTTGGGAGCCCTGTGGTCACGCCCCCCCTCCCAGCTATTGCACAGGACCAGAGGCTTCAAGTGCCAATTGTGGCCGTCTCCAAACTGGGAGCTTCTGGTCTGCCTGCCGGGGGCACAGCCAGAAGGAGTCTGGCTGCGGCCAGTGGCTGCACCCACCCTCGCCAGGTCTTTGCTTCCTGCCCCCCCCTTCCTCCGTCCCCCACTCCTCCTGTCCAGCCCCACAGCCCCCAATCCTCCCCAGCTCTGCTTACCACCCCCTCTTCCTGCTGGCCAGCCCCACGGCCCCCGGACACCACCCCCTGCCAGCACTGCTTCCCGCCCCCCTTCCTCCGCCCCCCCATCCTCTCCTTCAACCCCACAGCCCCCTATCCCCCCCCAGCTCTGCTTCCTGCCCCCCTTCCATCCAGCCCCGCCCCCTTCCCCTCCCTCCCTGGTGCGCTCAGCTGGGAGCTGTGCCCTGGTGGGGGAGCAAGTGGCGGTAAGCGGCCGTTTGGGGTCTGTGCTCCCCACGGAGTTCCCCATGAGAGCACGGACCCCAAACGGCTGCTTGCTGCCGCTTGCTCCCCTGCCGGGACCCAGCTGAGTGGCGCAGCGCGCCACGGAGGGAGGGAAAGGGGGGCAGGGTGCTGACATACACGGCCAGGGAGCGTGGCTGTGTACGTCAGCGTTACAGACGCACAGACACTGGGCTACTATATATATGATGGCCAAGCCATCAGAGTCTTCTGTTGTTAAGGATCGCTATGAGACTGGATATGCCAAGTCTTGATAGGTCATCTACATCTGAAACTTTGTCTTGCCACTTAATATTCATGATTCCGCAAAGGCAGCAAAGGTGGAAACTAATCAATTTTTTCTCTTGGCACGAGTAGGTAGCCCAGGTCTCAGATCCATAAAGCAAGAAGCTTGATACTCACGCATGATATATCAGTATATTTGTTTTCAATGTCAGTTTGGGATTGTTCCATGCTCGTTTCGTAAGTCACTTTTACTCTATAATGTACTGATTTCATAGCAGAGACCAGATTTTCTCAAATTGAGAGTCTAGACCAGGCATGTCCAAAGTCCGGCCCGCGGGCCAATTGCGGCCCGTGTTCCGGTTTCATACGGCCCCACAGGTAATTTGGCAATATCTATCTTTTATGGCCCCCAACGAATCCATATGTATTGAGATGAATACATTGTAAAATCTCAGTTAATGTCAGTTGGTCTAAATCAGTTATAAATATATTTGGACACAACATGTATACTTGGTGTTATGTTTCTGATCATATTTTTTGAACTTAAAAGTTGACAGACAACCTTTATTACCAATAATATGTAATATACTTTACAATGTTCCTGACATATATTTCAGCTTCCTGGATTTTTTTTCATCTGGCCTTCAGATATGAAAGCCAGAGTGATTTAACACCTGTTTAGATTTGTCATCCATGTAACGAAATGAAAAGTATGCCGTTTGCAATAAACTTTGCATAAAATAGTTAATTTGCATTTAATTTTAATGGTTCAAAGAATGTCAGGCAAAATGGTCGGCCCTCACGCTTGTTCACTTCATCAAATCTGGCCCTCTTTGAAAAAAGTTTGGGCACCCCTGGTCTAGACCCAAAAGCCACTATGGGCTTTCAAGGTTATTTTAGAGGGGATCATGGTATTGCCACCATTACTTCTGTGCTGCCTTCACAGCTGGGTAGGTGACCAGAGAATGGCAGCTGTGAGCTGGGTGTCCAGCTCTGAAGGCAGCATCCTGTCATACAGAGGCAACTGGAGAGGGAAGACCTGAGGAGCCACTGGTCATGTGACATCCACCCAGCCCAGGAAAGGGCCAGTACAGCCCCTCTCCATCTCAGGTCCTGCCTCTTCCTGCCCTTGCTCCACCTCTCTCCTGATATCTTCCTGCATCTGATGCAGCCTAGGGGACGAGCAGGGCTGGGGGACCGAGGGGGAAGCAGAACAACACAGCCTCAGCTCATTTTGCTCCCCTGGCCATGTCGTGCCACTTCTCACAGGTGAAAGCAGGGGTGATCTGCCCACTGTTCCTGGAGTGGTGCATCAAGAGACCTCAGAGAGCAGAGGCCGCTTTGTTCTGCTTTCCCCACTGGTGCTGGCAAATGTGTGTGGAGCTGGACCCCTGCTGTGGGCACCAGGATCCTTGCTAATCTCCCTGCCCCTCCCACTCACAGCAGCCGTGCAGAAGTAAGGGTAGCAGTACTGCAATTTCTCCTACAAAAATCTTATGACCCTCCACCCCATAACTCCTTTTAGGTTCAAGACCCCTACAATTAGAATACCATGAAATTTCATGTTTAAATAGCTGAAATCATGACATTTACTATTTAAAAAAATCCTATGGCCATGAAATTGGCCAAAATAAACCACCAATTTTGGTAGGGCCCTAGCCATGAGGCTTCCATGACACAATTGGTGCTTCTGTTCCTCCATTAGTAAAATGGGTTAAATCACACTGAACTATGTCAGTTTTGCCTGTTTGGTTTTCCCTTTAATATTTACATACCCTCTGCTCTTGTTTCCCGCCCCTTCCACTTTTTTCCCTTCTCCCTTCTTCCCTATTTATTTTGGGTCTGTACATTCTAAACTCAAAACTCCGGTCATCTGAAGAAGTAGGCTGTGCCCACAAAAGCTCATGATGCCATCTTCATGTTTTGTTAGTCTATAAAGTGCTACCAGACCATTTGTTGTTTTTTTAAGTTTTTGTCTCGGGTGATCTGAAACTTAATTCAATAATGGCCCTAATGATGCCAACACTTCTGCAAAGGTGTAAATGTGCAGGAGAGTCTCCCTGTGCCTGTAGGTATTTGCAGGATTTTTGTGAAATGCTTTGAAATTACTGGAGGAAGACATAAAAAAACATTTAAATTTGTATTAAAATACTATATTAATATTTAAAGTTATTTTATTCTATGTGTAGTAGAAACACATTTTAGGCAAAGTCCAAATCAAATCAGCAGAGTTTCTAACAAATTAAATTGCATTTGCAGTGAGATGTAGTGACCTTTACTAGGATTGCTCATTGCTTTGCAGCTATGATTGAATATTGTTTAATGGGTTTATTTACTCTGAGTTTAATTTGCAGGGATGGCTGTGCCAACCCAGTTCCCTCCTCCCCTCTCCAAAATACATTGCTTCCACTGTGCATGCTGGATTCTTCACACAGCAGTTATGTAATAATCATAACAACTCATTATTGTGGTTGGGCCGGAGCAGAGTTCAGGCTGATCATGGTGATGAAGCAAGAAATATGCAATATCAGCACATTTTAGAGCCAACAATGAAGAAGCAGTTGAGAGGAAATAGATAGTAGTGGTCATAGGTAACTACAGGTATTCATTGGTTACCAAATGCACCTTCAAAATTAAGCTCTGGAGTGAATGTTTATCATAATATAGGGATGGGATACCTCCAGTCTGTGGGCCAGATCTGGGTCCCTGCTTAATCTGATCTGGCCCATGGCAAGTCTTTGTTTCATGGTCTGGAAGTTCTGAATTTCAGCTCCCCTCCTCCCCCACTCATTGGGCTGGAATTGTGAGCACCACTGTGGAGGGGAACTAAGGTGCCAGGTTGGTTGGAAGGCCCTGAGGCCTACTGGCAGATGACCATGGAAACTATGAGTCCGCATGCATCTGCTCCAGCAGCTCTCATTGACTGGCAATGCCGGCCAATGGGAGCTGTGGGCGTGGTGCCTATGGAAAGGGGCAGTGCACACTGCACAAAGCCACCTGGCCATAGCTTGGCAGCTTCTGAGCACATTGTTGGGCCGTGGCAAGGAGGAGCATTCTTGGAAATAAGGGAGTCACCTGAAGTAAGCGACATACATCCAGCCAGAGCCTTCACCTCTCTCACCCTCCCTCACCACCACCCCCTTCCAGAACCTGGACACTCACTCCAAACCCTCTGTCCCAGCCATCAGTTCTCTCCTGCACTCTAACCCCTTGTCCCAGTCTTGAGCCTGCTCCTGCACCCAAGCTCCCATTCTCTCACAGAGCCAAGCCCTGTACCCTAGGTCAGTAACCCCTCCTAAATCCCAATCTATTCCCAGATCCTACACAACAGCCCCCAGTCCTGAGACCACTCCTGTATTCCAAATTCCTCTGCTCCAGTTCTCTCACACACTGAACCCCTCATTTCTGGCCCCACCCTGGAGCCTAGGGAAAGCCCCCACAGGGGCATGTGTAGCCAGCAACTGATTTTTTTCTGGGATCAGCAAAAAGATTCTCCACTCCAGTCTTAATGGGTAGCCCAGAGCCAAATGCTAATCTCAGAACACCAGTGTAAAATGCGAAGTAACACCACACTGATGTAATCTTGGAATAATTTTATTGTCTGCAATGTGACTGATATCAGGATTTGGCCACCAAATAAGTTGCTACAAGAATCTCAACTTTTGTATTTTCTAAATGTCTCTGTTTAAATTCAAATCTTCACATTTCTCCTATCATTCCCTAACCCTTTTCCTTTTCTCCTTCCTTACTTCATTTGTCCCCATTTTCCATTTACAACTTTGCCTGTTTCATGCTACCTCCACCCTAAGAATCACTTACTAGTTCTTGTCCACCAAACATCTTTTCTCCCTTTTAAAACTCTCCTTTAATTCTGTGAGTCAATTTCTTTACTAGTGAAGTCCTTTGAACTCAACAGGATTACATCAGCAGAGAATCTGACCCCATGTTTCCAAAGACTCTTTCCGGTCATGTTCTCCTTGCCAGTGAGGTATCCAGCCCCTCTCATATTTCAACAGCTGTTCCACATCTGGTTTCTCTTAGATGCCTAATCCTGCAAAGTTCCGAGTACCTTCCGTAAAGCGCTGAGCATAGTTCCCTCTGAGCTGTGCGCTTATGGTGTAATATGCAGAGGAAATTTCTATCCTTCTATTTCCTAAGCAGAGCTGCGCAGCTGTGTAGCATGTGGGTGGCTGCTATAGCCAGCTGGGGCCGGAGGAACTGTGGCTGTGTCTACACTGGCTCCTTCTTCGGAATAGCCATGCTAATTTAGAACTTTGGAATAGGGAAATGCGCGGGGGATTTAAATATCCCCCGCGGGATTTAAATAAACATGGCCGCAGCTTTTTTTCCGGCTTGGGGAAAAGCCGGAAAAGAGCGTCCAGACTGGCGCGATCCTCCGGAATAAAGCCCTATACCGGAGGATCTCTTATTTCTACTTTCTACTTGCCCAGAGCTGCAAGAAAAGGGAAGCACAGAGCCAGGGACAGATGACTGCTTTGTGGGGCCCTGGGCAACATAATTCTGCGGGGCCCCCCCTTTGCCATGGTGCATGCGCAGTGACACCATGCGCATGCGCAGCGGCGCCATGGTGCATGCGCGGGGCTTTCTGAAGCACGGGGCCTGGGGCGGCCACCCCGTTCGCCCTGCCCTATATCCGCCCCTGCGCAGAGCTGCTCCTTTGGCAGGGGAATTCTCCCATGGGTGGATGCCACAGTGGCACACATCCGACCAAGTGCACATGCTTCATTGTTGGCGCACAAGACAAAACTCCCTCCACTCATGGATGGAAAATCTTAGAGGGAACACTGGTGCTGAGTGCCTTCAACTCCCATTGATTTCTGTAGGAGTTGGATGAACGTAGCACCTTGCAGAATCAGGTTTCTAGGGTTCAATTCTGACAGCAAAGATGTCAGGAGGACCATTCACCTGTGTGATGTTACTTACATGCATGGTTAAGGAGCAGTTTAACTACAGGCCAAACAAATTACCTATTAGGGTGGGGAGCCATGGCATAGCACTAGCCTGAGATTTTGAATAGCCAGAGCAATAAGGAGAACACAGCAATGGGCAGTGCAAATCAGAGAGGCTTTGAAAGAGAGTTTTCCCAATGGCCAGTTTTGAGATTCATGCATGTTGCTCTCAACAAGGTGCCCCTGCATTTCAGTGTGCTTGCTTGTAAACTCCTCCCCCCTTTTCAACACAAGCAATAAAGAGATTGTTCAGAAATCATGTGTTTTTATTTTGGGAACACAGCAGGGACAATGGGCTTAAACTGCAGCAAAGAGGATTTAGATTGGACATTAGGAAAATCTTCCTAACTGTCAGGGTGGTCAAACACTGGAATAAATTGCCCAGGCAGGTTGTGGAATCTCCATCACTGGAGAGATTTCAAAGCAAGTTAGACAGACATCTACCAGGGATGATCAGGAGGGTGCTTGGTCCTGCTATGAGGGCAGAGGACTGGACTCAATGACCTCTCGAGGTCCCTTCCAGTTCTAGTATTTTATGATTTTATGATTCTATGGAAGATTGGTCTGTTTCAGGGCAGGAAATATGCCTTGCTCTGATTCTGATCATGCAAATTGCAGAGGACTAATAATTCCCAATGGCTTCAGCAGGGGTTAAGGATGCTTTTCATCACATTGAGGACCAGGCTCCTTTTTGCATAGCACTAGATACATTTAAAGCACTACATAAATGCTGGTCTATCACTAAACCACAGTTCATATCAGTAAAATAAATTGTTTGTAAACCACCGCCATTTAAGTGCCATTTTAAAATGAAATTTTTCTGAACTCAGCTAATTGTTCTTCGTAGAAAGTAGCAAGTCTCACTTAGCAATGATGCCATTGATTTTAAAAAGGGACACAGCAGTTGAAGTATTTTTAATCGTTTTAATTTAATTTCCCTTTCCCCCCATATACAGTGATTTGCTTCAGTGTGTTGTGTGAGAAATCCCTCCATCATTTAAATTCTCCGCCTGCTGGCTTCAAGTATTCAGTAACTTTCCAGCTTAGAGAACATATATCTCCCCTCCTCTCTATTTTTCTGAGGTTTGCATTATAGTCTGTTAAATACAGATGACATCCTATTTGTCTCGCTCCACAGCTTCAAGACCTTTGGCTTGCTTCCTCCTTCTCCTCTAGGAGCTAAACCAGTGATTTATTTATTCCATAAATAAAGCACTGGTTTCGAACTCCTTGGAAGCCTGAATATGAAATGCCTTTTCTTACCCATTTTTCTCCTCTATTACAAGCATGTACGCTGCATTGTTTGTGGTAAGGTGGCTCAATAAGGGCTGTTGGGGCTATTTTTTTTTAACAAATACTTTTTTAAAAATCTCTGTAAATGAGTTGATCATAAGAAATATGGATAAGTCACAATCCCCCTTGATTTAGTTTATGTTAGGCTAGGTTGGGTTAGGGTATGCTCAGTCTATGAAATTCCATGTGTTCTAAATGAAGAATGATATGGATTTTGCACATATTTTAAGAAGATAACAGAAGCAATTTTAGCTTTCCCAAACTAGGCTTTCCAGTCTGGCTTGCATGTTTCCATTGCTCCTGTTGTTTACAGCTCCTCATCCTGCCATTTAAATCTAGGAGAAATTTCTTTACATTTAATATAATTTTGATGTCTAAAAAACATTTGCTGATCTAGAAGCCTCCGATGCTTCTTTGCAGACAGTGGCAATTTTAGTCTGACAAAGGACACATTTCTGGGAATTCCACTGGTTGGCGGTAATGTTGCCACCTTTGGCTGAGCAGTATGCAAATTTGAGACCATACAAGTCAATTTCCTGTTTGGAACAGAAATCTGTGACAGACTCCATTTTTTTTCTTAGTGTAATTGGTCTGTTTACAAAATAAACACCAGTCTAGTTTCCCTGAACAGCAGACAGAACAAAGACAGTGCCTTGTGAAGAAATTCCAAGGAAGAAACCACTGCCCTGTTTCTAGAACCTGGGATTCTGCCTCTGTCAATTGGGGCCTTGTCTACACTAACCTCTGTACTCCCCACCGATGTACCCTATGCAACTTCAGTTATGCAAACAGTATTGCTGAAGTCAATGTACTTCCCGTGGTGTCTTCTATGTGCTAAGATCAGCGGGGGCTGCTCTCCTGTCTACTCGGGCTTATCTTTAGTGAAGTACCAGAATCGATGGAAGAGTGGTCGGAGATCGATTTATCGCATCTAAGCTAAGGATGTTAACTAGCAGTTAATTTACTAGTCAAGTAGTTGATAGGCACTTCTGCATTCCTCCTTTGAAATGTAGAAGAGCCCCTGCTGGGTTGGGGTTAATGTTGCTCCCTTTGGCTGAGTAATAGGCAAATTCGAGGAAATGCCGCACTGACCCCTGGGCTCAGCTGTGTGGCGCTGTCGCTTTGAAACGCTGAGATGGCAACGGGGGAGGGAGGGAATTGACTAGTCAACTGACTATCCGATAAACATTTTCCAGTGGATCAGTCGCTGTAGCATCAATTCACTGTGTAGTGGAGACAAATCCTTAATTGGTGCAAAAACTGAATGTAGACAAGTCCATATTCACACATGTGTAGACTGATTCCTTCCAGAAACCACACTAAACGCCGTCTCTTATGTGCTTAATAAATAGTTCTGTTTGAGCCCTCAGCCCCTAAATATGAAACCTAGAAAAGCACACAAGTCCCACATTTTCCTTCTGAACTGAAAGGTCTCACAGTATTTGAGGAGTCAGCCTCTTGCCTTTACATGCAGATGTTTTGCACTAGAAAGGACTGAGCTATTCCTGTGGGGCACAGTGTGGGAACCAGAATTTCCACTTTGTGCGAAATGCTGTGATTTTGACATTTGTTTTCCATTTGAAATTTTCTACAATGTGACTTGTCTGAAAAATATTTGCTTTGGGTCAGTTGAAACATTTATTTATTTTTTAACTACAGGTTGAACCTCCCTTGTCCATTACCTCAAGACCTGTGTGGTCCCAAACAAAGGAATTTGCTGGACCGGGGAGGTCAGTCACTGGGGCTCTCCTGGGGCTCCCCTCCTGTCAGCTGCTCCAGGAGAACATGGAGACCTGACCTCCTCTGGCCCACCTGCCTGGGTCTGCTGCCCCCAGCCTGCTCTTAGGGCTCTGCTGCATGCCTCCAGCCCTGCACAGGGTGTCAGCTGCTCCCAAGGTTCCCCAGAACCCCAGAAGCAGCTGAGCAACAGCTGCTCCCAGAGCTCTCTACCTCCAGGTCACTGCCCCTGCAGGCTGCCACCAACCAAACTGGCTCTCCTCCCAGCCTCTCTCAACTTCTGTGGCTGGGGCTCTCTGGTCTAGCAACATCTGTGGTGCTGCCAGACCACAGATGTTGCCGGACCAGGGGTTCTTGATGAGAGAGGTTGAACCTGTAATATCAAATACAAGACATTTCACAACAGAAGGTTTCTAAACAAAACAATTGGAAATGTTTTATTCTGAAAATGTCAGAGGAAGATATTGCTCTAATCAAAACACTTTTTTCAAAGCTTTCTCTACATGAAATTTTGTAAAAATTGACATATTCCCAGAAGAAATGTTTTCATGGAACCAGAATTTTCTTACGGAAAAACATCCCACTGGAAAATTTTAAGCACAGACATTCATTTTAGCAAGTTGGTCTGTGATCACTTTGCTTCCAGGAACTTACACTCTTTGTAATATAGGGAATTGAATTCCTGCACACTGAAAAGCTTGGATCATTCATATGCCAACACAGGCGCAGTGGCCGCTCTAGAGCTGTGAATGCCTCACCTTAACAAGTGAGGTTTACCGGGTAAGGTTAACCGGTGTGGGCTTGAGCAGTTCCCCACCTGCTCTGGGCAGGGGGCTGCTCAGGCCATGCTGGAGGCCCACTGCGGACAGGGACTGCTCCAGTCATCCAGGGCAGCTTCTGTCTGTGGATGACCTCCCACAAACAGGGGCTACTCTGGCTGGCTGGAGCAGCCCCTGCCTACTGTGAGAGGGGCCACTCCAGCTCAGAGGCGGGCAGGCAGGGGGGACTGCTCTAGCCCATCTGGTTAATATGTTTAACCAATTAAATGGAATTTTACATCCCTAGTAACAAACTGCTGTTGCTTTGCAGTCTCCTATTGAAATGGTACATTATGCAACTAGGACAGTAGAATGGCTGCCCTGACCCATGACCCAGTTCTCAACTCACACTTGATTTTAGACTAGTGACCAATATTCCTTCTAATCTTTTCCATCCGTGTGCAGAATATATTTTTTGTGTGAATCTAGTAGAAGTGAAAAAAAACATAGCTTCATGAGCTCTGCTGATTGGCCAGCCGGCATCGGAATCTTTCCTGAGTGGCTGCACAAGCGCACAACTTTCAGGAAACATTGCCAGGGACTCCAGCTAACTTACTTCAGTGAATTTATTCCTGAATCACACCAAGGTGAGAGTAAAATCAGGTTCTCTGGACATTCCTCTGGAGGAGCTATAAAGAAGAGTAGTGTAAAGAATTAGGATGATGATATATTTTACATTGATTTTTGTTTGCCTAGTTCCAGTGGGGGGCAGAGCTCTTTGTACACTAGTGGGAAAAACACCACTGAACAAAAGCAGGCACAAAAGCCATCTGAGGTACAGGCAGTCCCCGGGTTACATGGATCCGACTTACATCGGATCCCTACTTACAAACGGGGTGAGGCAACCCTGCACTAGCTGCTTCCCCCCAGCAGACCAGGGAGACGAGAAGCTAGCGCCCCCCCCCCCAGCAGACAAGGGAGACGCGGAGCGGCTTTTCTCAGCAGACACCTCAGCTTGAGAATAAAGGACTGAGGGAAGAGAGGTGTGGGAGAATAAAACTGAGCTCTGGAGAAATGTTTGGCTAGAGTTTCCCCTACAATATGTACCAGTTCTGACTTACATACAAATTCAACTTAAGAACAAACCTACAGTCCCTATCTTGTACGTAAACCGGGGACTGCCTGTATTTGAAACAAAATAAAACATAATGATAGGGAGATTGAAGTGTTCAGAAACCTATTGGGGAACACTTCAATCTTCCAAATCACTGTTTAAAAGATCTTCAAGTTGCTGTCTTGTCACAAACCAGTTCTACTAGCCAGATCCACAGAGAAGCACTGGAATTAGAGTTCATCCACAAATTCAATTCACATGCTAATGGACTCAATCATGATGAAAGTTGGTTGGGACACTACCGATTTAACAGCCATTGAAGGTCAAACAGTTCTTTGTGTAGACTCTTATGTCAGGAAAGATACTATCTATTGACTTTGATTCTTATCTGCGTCCGTTGTTTTAACTACCCAATCTTCAGATACTTGCTGATTCCCTCTAGCTCCCTGTCTCCCACTCCCCTTCCTTTTTTTCTCCTCCCCACTCCTCTTTCCCTCTCCAATTTATTTTGGGTCTGCACATCCTAAACTCATAACTCCTGTCATCTGAAGAAGTGGGCTGTGCCCACAAAAGCTCATGATACCATCTACATGTTTTGTTAGTCTACAAAGTGCGACCAGACCATTTGTTTTTTTCTGTAACAGATTAACTCGGCTACCCCCTGAAGCATTGGTTTTTTAAAGTTTTTCTTTTCTTTTTGTGTGTTTGTTTGTTTTCATTCTCACCTCCTCCTTTCAGCTCTTCCGTTAGTGTAAACTGGCAGAGTTTCAGGAGGAAAGCTGTTATTACATAATGTTATACCAAAAGGTATATGAATGAATTGGGAGGAATCTGTGACTCAAGACAGTTTTGAATCACTGATCCCACTGAATTCATTCAGACGCCTTGAACGTGCCCTGGCAGTTTGTTTCTTTGCCCTGTCATTTCCTGCTGATTTCAGGATTTCTTGGATTCCAACAGAAAGGCCATAGGATGACGTCTTTCAGATTTTGGCCTCTTGTGGGATCAGGCTGTTAGAGATGTCGATCAAGTGCAACATGTGTTGGGCCTGCCTCCAGAGAGAGCTGCCATGCCCTGCAACCACAGGACTTCATCCTAAATTAAGAGAGTGAGATCTCTCCAGAACCAGTTATTTGCAAAAGAAAGCCTCTCTTCATTCCACCAAAAGAGGTGAAAAATGAAAAAAATCCTCCAGGGAAATTGCAGGTGACTCAGTAGGCCACAGTCTTCCGTCTTCCTATCAGCTTGTCTAGTTGTTTCAACTAGATCAGGGTGGGGAACTTTTTTGGGCTGTGGGCCACTGACCCAGAGAAAAATCAGTCAGGTATGGTGCAGCGGGGGCTGGAGTGCCGGCACAGGCTCCCCAATGCTGGGGAGAGGAGCCCTGAGTCCCAGAGGAAAAATGCAAGCAAGCTGGGCACCACATCCGGCCCCTGAGCTTTAGATTCCCCACCCCTGAGCTACATAAAGCCTGCTGCAATTCATTGGGTGGTACTGCCAGACAGTCACTTTCACCCCTGAGATGGTTTCATTCGAGTTAGGTAAGCTGCAGGGTATACCTCTCTAGCACCCTGTTGGGGGTAAGGCAGCCACTCCTGGAATAGTGGTGGGCTGGGCTATTCAGAGCCTCTGCACCCGTACAGGTTGGAGTTAAAGTAATCCACACCAGAAGTCAGTAGGCTTCTATCACTCCCCAAAAAAGCAGTCGTGGGCCTTTGAGTGACCAAAAAAGAGAGAAATGTACCAGCCCTTCTTTCTGAGAGGGCCTACGTAGCCAAAGCTGTAAGGTGGTTTCTCTAAACATCAACCCCTTCTTCTAAGGGCCAGGGAGACTATGGTTCATTGTGGGGGGCTGTCACCATTCCCAAGGGTTTTGCATTTGTTCAAAAAGTTTTATTGCTCTGTGGTTGTGATGCCACTGAAATCTAATTTGGCCTCCATAGTTCTCTCAAAGCTGTGCGCTTGTGCGCACGCGCAAAAGAAATTTCTGTCCTGCCCACCTCCTAAGCAGAGCCATGTAGCAGTGTGACAGGAAGCAGGAGGCTGCTCAGGTGGCAGGTAGATAGCTGTTCCAATGGCTGGTGGGCGGGTTGCTACTGCTGGGAGTTGGGGGCCATGGGAGGGAGGGTTGCTACCACTGGGGTTTGGGACTTCAGGTTGCTGCTGCAGGGGGTTGGGTTTGAAGGGATTCTTCATTCCTATTATTAAAACAGAGAAGGGAAAGTACTAAAAAAATAAAATGATCAGAGTTGAGAACAGATCCTGGCTGCTAAGCCCTCTTACTGTATATGCGGGATGAATAGATCACTGCCCAAGAATCCACACCGTAAGCAAGTCTGGAGCTCAGAACTGTACTGTGTCTTTTATTGCAGCCTTGAAGCATAGGAAGTATTGTGTGTAGTGAGTTGGAGGCGAGTAGGCAAGATGACTGCAGTTTGCTGTTATCTGTGCCCGGCTCTGCTGATGACTTCCTGTGTGACTTCTGGCAATTTATTGACCACTCCATGCCTCAATTTCCCTTTCTACAACATAGGGCAAAGTGGCATGGGACTGCCAGCGCAAAGGGGAAAGAGTTATCTGCTACATTGAGTGCCTAATCTCACCTTAGTAGGTCAAACTATGGGTATCTTCCCCATCGCCAAAGCACCAAATGTGTATCCGTGCTGCTTCAGACCCTCACACCCCCTTCACGCCCTCGCTTCACACCTTCATGCCCCCTTTCCCGGAGCTGCAAGAAATGGGAAACACAGAGCTTTGGCTGGGGAATTCTCCCATGGCACACATCTGACCAAGAGTGGCACACATCTGACTAAGCGCACATGACTCATTGATGGTGCACAAGACAAACCTCACTCTGGAAAATCTTAGAGGGCACACTGCTTGCCACCCCTCCCAACAGACAAGAGACACCAGGGCAAAATTTCAGGGTGTGATGTTACGACTACATGAGGTCACAAAGCTATGGAAATTTGACCTAGCCCACACCCCTCTCTCCAGGCAGAGGGGCAGCAAGGCCAAATGGTGTCACAACTTGCAGCATAGAGAGTTTGTGTGGTTCCTCCACTGTGGGGTACAGTGAAGTACACTAAAAGTAGGCTCCTGGAAGCACTGGGGCTCATGCATTGTGTGGGAAAGAGAGAGGCGAGACTCCCCGGCTGAGGGAGATCCAAGGTTCCTGTGGATAGAGGGATACGAGCAGGGACCAGAATGTGGTCTTCGCTGGGGGGGAGAGGGTATAGACCAGACTTGCTCCCCTGAAATGTCTGAACTGGCATCACTACAGGAAACATTGAGTTGCAATGCTGCAAACCCTGCAATGGGCAGGCATCCTCCTTTTCTAGGACCTGCCCACGCCCACAGATGACAAACCTCACAACTGCACAGAGCTGAGGCTGACTGTCCATGAGCTCTTTAACACCTTCCTGACTGGGGTGCGGGATCTGCTTCCTCACGTACAAACAAAGGTCCCTTTTTTCATAAAGGGCTGGGGGATGCTGCCAAGAGAAAGCTGCAATGTAACTCACCGTCATTGGTGCTAATGGGCCACATCCCAGAGCCGTCATTTCTTGTGTACTCCGAGAGATTCATTCCCAGAGTAAATCTTCAATGTCATTTGCCTCCATATTATTAGAGGGTTTAAGTGGTGTCTAACACAAGTGTTGGTCCTCAGCATAGCAGTGAAGCCAGTGAACTTGACCCCAGTATGAACTCAGGCAAGTCTCCCATTGATTTCTATAGGAGCTGGATTGGGTCCCTTAGGCTATGTCTACACTACAGGGTTTTTGTGCCAAAACTTGCAGTGTCCACATCTCAAGCGTGTTTTTGCCCAAGAAAATTTACAGTAGAACAGCAGAAAAGAGGGTTTTTTGTGGTGTAGGTATACCTCTTTGTACGAGAAATAACTCCTTTTTGCACAAGAGTTCTTGCACAAAAAGGCATGTGTGGACACTCAACAGGGGTTTCTTGGCAAAAAGAGCCTATCAGAAAAAGCACAGGTGCTCTGATAGCCATTCTGTGAATAGCCATCAGAGCTTTCTTGCGCAAGAGTGTCCACGCAGTGTGGATGCTCTCTTGCACAAAAGCACATGGCTTTTGCAATGCTCTTTTGTAGTGTGGATGCACTTTTGTGCAAAAAGTTTTTGCAGAAGAGCTCTTCTGCAAAAATCTTCTTGCACAAAAAGCCTGTAGTGTAGACGTAGCCTTAGAAAGGGAATGTACACAATGAGAACAGCAGCTATTTTAACATAACAGCTAACAATAAAGTAGCAAGGTGAAGGAGTATGCATAAAATTAAAATTGCTTTGTAAACAGGTTTAAGGATTTCCAGTGGAGTATTTGTACTAACAGGAAAGGAGAAAGAGAGTTATAAGATAGAAGGAAACTTTGATAAAGGGGCTTTTAGGACTTTGGCATATATGGTTCCAAGTGAGATATTGTATACTTTGGGGTGAAATTACCATTGATAGTAACTGAAGATGACATTTTTCAGTTGTCAATGGTGAATTTCAAGTTTAGATAATCAGTGCTGGTTAATTCTACAAAATGGATTGCCAGCCTGTGCCCGTGCAAGGCAAAGGTAGAAAATTTCCCAAAAGAATTTAACAGACAGAGAGCCATAGTCGGAATGTACTTATCATATTCTTGGTGATTGTGAAAGCCCTGAAACACTTCAGTACATTTCAATAGGTTTTCACTTCTTTCAGTGAAGCTGCCTTACATTTCCAATGAAATCTCCTTCTGCTATAAATGGATTTCACTGGATTGACAGTCTCCCACTCTTTGCTTACAGCAATTGTTACCAGGCAAGCATGCTGTATTCCCAAGCAATTTTTGGCAGAGTAATAAAGGAGAAAGAACTTGCCACTACCTCATGTGGAGATGGAAAATAAATTCCTCAGGCATAGTCTTGCTGCATAGAATGATGTACTGTGAAAAAGAACTAGTTTGAAGAATATAAAAATATAGTGAGCAGACAAAATGAAAGTGAGGGACTTCTTTGTTGTGTATTCATAGCAACAGAGGGGGGAAATAGCTGTGAAAAAGCTCTACTACCTAGCTTTCACTAGCCCCTGACAGTTTATCTAGATTAGAGTTACTATGGTTTGTTTGCACTAGAAGTTTGGAACAGGAATTAATTAATTTCCAATTAAGTCAAGGTAATAACACGAATGGAAAGGCAGGTGTTGGTGTGCCTGAAATGTGTGAAGTTTATGTTAGGACTTGGAGGTCTTGATACAGTTGCTAGAATGAAAAGGAGGAGATTTTATTCCAGTTATGTCCTCTCTTATTACAACAAAACTCTGTTTGTAGTGAGGATATGATAGTGTAACAAGCACTGGCTATTAAGGAGCCATCTGCCCCCACACGGCTGCCTCTGATACAGAAGCAGCAGTGCGTGTGGTGCGGGGGCCAGGGGGGAGCTGGTACCGGCTTTTTAGCCAGCTCCCCATCCATACCAGCTCTCACAGAGCCACCTCCCCCGTGTGTGTAAATACGTAACAGCTGAAATTTTCAGCAGTTACAGGTTTACAAAACTCCTCCCTCTACTTTTTAATATCCCTAGTTTGTAGGGGTATATTTCACACTGTGCAGAAGGCCAGAACAAAGTCTATGGATCACTCAACTCATATTTTGAATGTTTAAGTGGGGTCGGGTCCATAGGTCTTGTTTTAGCTCTCCACAAAGGAGTAAATTTCACCCTTACATTTCTCCACCTCTGCTATAATAGGAGATCACTACATTAGGACTGTAAACTTTTTTGTTTTTGTTTTTTTAAGTTTACAGCTCTACAGCCTGCAGCTGCTTGGCTGTATCCCTTTGACAGCAGCTTTAGCCATGCATGAAGGGGACAATTAGATGCTTTCATTTCAGTAGGATACAACATGTCTGTAGTATTCACCTCTCACACAAACTTACTGGAGTTTGCTCATGGAATTTCTTTCCTCTTTGTCACTATAAGCAACAGTTGGAAGGTTTATTTTTCCCTCAGTAGCATGTAGGTCACCAGACAGTGGTTGTGTCCCACCATCTGACAGTCAGTCCTTAATTTTTAATCTGTTTGTGCATTGAGCATTCTGGCTGACTTCTTTTCACTTGGTCCTTATTAAATGACTTTCTCAGGACAATATTGTTGCTGGTATCATTTTTTTAATAGAAACAAAACGAAAAAGGTTAATCAAAGTTCCACTTGCTTTTATTTATTTTTTGAGTGACTTTCAGTCAACATTTAAGGGGCTCATGTTCCTCCACAAAAAGGTTGTTTATATTTTCAGTTGAAATCTCTCTTTTTCTTTGTGCTTGCCACTTAGCCATGGAAATTAACCATCATTAATGTCAGTGCCCATCAACCTGTAGGGGTTATTGCCTTATGCTGAACGGGTTGCTGAATTTGCTTGCATTGCAGCTATTCCACTCAAAAGCACAGAAAGTCACTCAGTGCTCTCTAGACAGTGATTTGGACAAACAAATATCTATTAAGGCTAATCGAAGAAAACTTAAATTTAGAGAGAGCCAATAGACAAATGACTGTCTGAAGGACAAATATCTCAGAATGTGTTAGAAGACTCTGTACAAGATATAAAAACAGACCTGCAAGGAGATGGTTTTGTCACTGGCTGAATACAAAGATGAAGATAATGAAAATAAATAATCAGTTTTGTCCAAATCCCTTCCTTCTAAAATCTCTAAGAATTTAGCAGAAATTAATACAGTCCCATTGTCCCTCTCTGATGGAGTTAGGTTTTACTTTCTCATTTTGCAGACTTGTCTGTCTTGATCCATCCTTTTTCAACAGGATTTGGATAGGCAACAGACTACGTCTACACTGCACCTCTCTTGCGCAAACACCTATGCAAATGAAGCACAGATTAGCATATTGCCACACTTCATTTGCATAATTAATTAGGGACCATTTTTGCTCAAGAGTCTTTTGTGCAAGAACCATTCTTCCTGAAAAAATGAGGAAGAACGGCTCTTGCACAAGAGGGGGTTTTGCGTAACAAGAAGCTCCTTTTTGCGCAAAAGCCTCTTGAGTAAAAACGGCCCCTAATCCGTGCTTCATTTGCATAAGCTTTTGCGCAAGAGAGATGCAGTGTAGACGTAGTCTGTTGCCTATCCAAATCCTGGGGACAATTAGCCACAATAGTTAGAAACATCCCACTCCAATAAGGAATCCACTCACTTTCTCTATTTAAAGAAGCAACACTACTTGGCCTCATTTTTGTGATAAACTGTTTGCTGAAATAGTGACCTGTTATGTGCTTTCTGAATTGTTTGATCATCATGCTACTTTGGAATCCTTTGCGACACTAAATTGCATGATTTGCCAGTTGGACAATACAGAACAAAAAATTCCCAAATGATTTTCTCTGTGGCTCATTTCATTGCTAAGGTACAAGGACCTTTTTGCAGATCTTGCTCTACTTCTCTTTTATGCATCCTTTCTGGGCTCTTGCTGCAATTTCTGTCCTGTCTGCTGATCCTGGTTTTCATGTCTGAACTCCCCTTTTGCTGCCTGAGTGGTTTCCCTGTTTTTCCCTGTTTGCCTCAGTTTGGAAAAACCCACCTTACGCAGATTGGATATAGCAGGCGTGATGACTCATCACTTATACTCATAGGCTCCACCGTTTTTTTCAAATACACTTACTTGACCTGAAAGGAACCTTACAAATGAAAGCATTTACGACTTCTGCTTGGAGCTAACACCTGTGCTGTCATAGTACCACAAGATTATATCCCAGAAGGTATGAACTTAGCTTTTGTTTTCCTAAAATAATTAACTAAAATGAGCAGCGTGCAGTTTAATCTCTGGGGACCATTAGAATAAGATCGAATCCCCCCTAAATCCTACCCACTTCACATAGAGCTCAGTCATATAAAAACATCTTTCCCAGACTTACAGAATAGCTCTGTGGAGCTCCTACAGAAGCTACTCATCTTGTCTTAAATACAGGCAGTCCCCGGGTTACGTACAAGATAGGGACTGTAGGTTTGTTCTTAAGTTGAATTTGTATGTAAGTCGGAATTGGTACATATTGTAGGGGAAATTAGCCAAACATTTCTCCATAGCTCAGTTTTATTCTCCCACACCTCACTTCCCTCAGTCCTTTATTCTCAAGCTGAGGTGTCTGCTGAGAAAAGCTGCTCCGTGTCTCCCTGGTCTGCTGGGGGGGGGAGGGGCGCTAGCTTTGCGTCTCCCTGGTCTGCTGGGGGGAAGCAGCTAGTGCAGGGTTGCCTCACCCCATTTGTAAGTAGGGATCCGATGTAAGTTGGATCCATGTAACCCGGGGACTGCCTGTACAGGCATACTGCTGGGAAGGAGGAATAATGACAAGGGGGAAAGGGGACAAGTGTCTCAGGTCCTGCAGATTTTAAAGGGCTTGGGACTCCAGGCTGCTGCTGCTGATACTGTAGCAGTGCCCAAAGCCTCAGGCATTTTAAATTGCAGCTGGAATGCCATGTGGCATGCTCTGGGTGGCTTTTAGTATTCTTTGTGGGGGCACTCCAGGCAAGGCAGGGAGGGGGCACTGATTTCTGGGTGGTGTTGAGACTGTCTGGCCACTCCCAGGGTGGGCTGGACTCAAGCCCCCAAACCTGCGCTCCCCAGGCAAATGTCGTATTCTCTAGTCCACTCCAAAACCCACATCATCTCCCTACCTACCTTCAGTGGGCATTAGGAAAGCAGCATAAAGGACCTGCTGAATGTAGGGCAGTAGGGTGGGTTCCCCTTCCATCTGAGGCCCTGCCCAGTAGCATGTAGTGGGCCCTCCCTCCACCTAGCCCAGGGGCTTGGTGAGTGTCTAGGCCAGTGGTTCCCAAACTTTTCAGCATCGCGCTTCCTTTTTGATTTTTGAGTTACCCTCACGCCCACCCCCAATAGCAGCAAAACATGTTGAACAAAAAAAAAAAAAAAAGAACTGGCCGGGGCCGAAAAACAAAAATAGCATAAAAACTTGGGGAGGGAATTGATGGAGGGAGGGGTGTCTGGGTCACCTTACACCCCCCCCTCTGGAATTTCTTCACGCCCCTCTATTTGGGAACCCATGCTCTAAGATCTGCTTCTCACATAAAACTATAGCTATTTCAGTTACATATTTAAGTCACATGGCACAATGTTATATGAATATCAAATAGTGCTAACGCATTGATGACAGAGGCAAACAGCAGTCTAGTTGAGTTGGTCATCTCTTCTGCTGCACGACAGACTGGGAATGGTCTTGTTATTCTGGCTGCTTGCATCATGCCTATTATTACAGCTCTCTCCTATTGCCCTGGTTTCACAGAGCTCAGCAACTAACAGCAGATTTATTAGTTTCATCAAGTGACTCACTCCATTTTGCCTTTCGTTATTTCTTCATCCCCGTTCTGTTTCTTATGCACATTTTATGGCTGGTGCATACTGTATTGCAGCTCCCTGGGAACATTCCTTGCATGCAACTTTCATCCTCAAAATTCTTGCTACAGTTAGAGAAAGACAGGCCACTAACGGTGGGTTGAGCTGCCCTAAATGACAATAAGTAGCAAGTGCCTATGCTATGCATCAAACCAGAAGATACCACAGATTTTTATCTTAACATATTTTTGATATTTAGTAACTTTAACCTAAAGAATTGCATATACTCTGTACCTACAGTCTCACTGAAATGCAGCCACTTCTGGGGTGAAGAACTACAGCCAACCAGTGTACTCAGAAGCTGAGGATTTATTTGGCCAGTAAAACATACAAAAATTGTATGTTCACCAGCAAAGTTGTAACTTTGTCATCAAGGAAAGTGAAACTGAAGAGGCCCCAGAGCCCCAGGGCAGTTGTTCCCTTGGCCCCCACCCCATTCCCTCCCTCCTCAGGCAGGTCTGTATGTGAGACAAGATGGGTGATATATTGGTGAAAGAGATAGGCTTTTGAGCCCTTGGTTGCCAGGGGTCCAGTTTTTGCCCAGACAGTCTGTTATTTCTGGCCCATGTATGGTAAAAAAAACCTCAGAAAATACTTGACATGTAAAATGTCTGGTATTTTCTGGGTTTTTTTGGATGGAAGGCAGGTGGGAACATTGTTTCTTGCTGCATCTGGCATGGGGAAATGAGAAGTGTGGGGAATCTTAAAGGCACCGAGACCCTTTTTTGTTCTCTCATCGGTTGTTGGGTTTTTTTTTTGGTTTCCTGTTTTTTTGTTTTTTTTCCTCAGGATTTTTTTGTTGTTGTTCAGGATTTTGGGTGAAAGCATCTGGCAAGCCTATCCACAGAGATCTTCTGTAGGTCTGCGAAAGGTGCTTCTATGTGATTATTATTATATTTTGAGACTTGACCTTAAAGCTGGTAAATTCCTCAAAGAAAGCTGGCATAATTTATCAGAAAAGTAGCTGGAGTTCATAAAGATAGCATTTAATACTTCTCATTGTTGTACTTCGGGTGGGAGCACCTGATAAAAGATTTTGAGCATCATATTATTAAGTGATTATTTATGCTATGCTCTTCAGTTTCACCTTTCTTGATGATAAAGTTATGGCCTTATTAGTAAACAATTAATACATCTCACTGGATGATGAAAAATGCCTGGATTGAACCATGCTGGATTTATATTTTTACTATACTCACAATTTTTATAGTTCATTTAACTGTTTGGGGTGGTTATTTTTCCTGATTCACAGATCAAAACATCCTGGAATATTTGCTGTGCATTGAAGCAGCAGGTTCCTGCCTAGAATTTGGTGCTTGACTTTTAAATGAAAAGGGAAATAATAATTAAATAACCTCTGTTTTGTTTGAGTATTTTTTAAGATTAAGGGTTTCAGACTGGCTGCTGTGTGACATTACAGATGTGTATTTCAAAGCCAATTGCATTAGAGTTCATCCTTCGCTATTAAATATCTGATTCTGCAACTTTCATTCACAATAGTAAAAGGCAAAAGATTTATACAATCTGAAGAGAAACTGGAGTATAGCAAATAGCCCCAAACTAGACTCTTGTGCTAATTTTGGCCTTTAGGATGGTTTCTAGAAGCTAGGGTGTCCAGATCACAACAGTAAAATATTGGGACACCATCGGGGGCACTGTTGGTTCAATCCCCATTCTACCCACCCCTGCCCCTACCCCAGGTCCCTCTTCACTCTGTCCCAGAGCCCTTCCTCTCCCTGCTCGGCCCCCTCTATGATGTTCCTCCTCACCCCCCACAACATTGGTACATCCCTTCTCAGTCCCCTATCCATTGCTCACTTTCTCACTCCTCCCCTGCCAGCCCCCCAACCCCCACCATTCACTTCACCGCTCACCTCCTCACCCCCCCATCTCTCACTCTTCTCTTCACCTGACTATCATGACAAATGGCATCCTGGTTGTACATTGGGTCAATTTCAGACATCTAGTCACCCTTCCACAAGCTGGAAGTCACAGCTAACAACAAACATTCTAGGATACTCGGATGTGAAGAAAGTCTAAAACAATGCCGCACTGGAAGGGGAAGGGCCATACTTCCAGGCTGAAGATACTTACAAAGAAGGTGCAGCATAATAATGTGATATACATAGGAGTCTTGATTTTAGGTTAAAACGAGGCCAGGAAGTAAGAGATTTCACCATACGAACACAAAATGAACAAATATTTTCATCAATAAGGATTAAAATGCACAGACTGGCAAAGCAGGCAAAATGCTGCTTGAGAACTTATCACAGTTTGATTTAAATAATAGAATCATAGAATACTAGGACTGGAAGGGACCTCGAGAGGTCATCGAGTCCAGTCCCCTGTCCTCACGGCAGGACCAAATACTGTCTAGACCATCCCTGATAGACATTTATTTAACCTACTCTTAAATATCTCCAGAGATGGGGATTCCACAACCTCCCTAGGCAATTTATTCCAGTGTTTAACCACCCTGACAGTTAGAAACTTTTTCCTAATGTCCAACCTAAACCTCCGTTGCTGCAGTTTAAGCCCATTGCTGCTTGTTCTAGCTTCAGAGGCCAAGATGAACAAGTTTTCTCCCTCCTCCTTATGACACCCTTTTGGATACCTGAAAACGGCTATTATGTCCCTCCTCAGTCTTTCCTTTTCTAAACTAAACAAACCCCATTCTTTCAGTCTTCCTTCATAGGTCATGTTTTCTAGACCTTTAATCATTCTTGTTGCTCTTCTCTGGACCCTCTCCAATTTCTCCACATCTTCCTTGAAATGCGGTACTCAGAACTAGACACAATACTCCAACTGAGGCCTAACCAGCGCAGAGTAGAGCAGAAGAATGGCTTCTTGTGTCTTGCTTACAGCACACCTGTTAATGCATCCCAGACTCATGTTTGCTTTTTTTGCAACAGCATCACACTGTTTAGCTTGTGGTCCACTATCACCCCTTGATCCCTTTCTGCAGTACTCCTTTCTAGACAGTCACTTCCCATTCTGTATGTGTGAAACTGATTTTTCCTTCCTAAGTGGAGCACTTTGCATTTGTCCTTATTAAACTTCCTCCTGTTTACCTCAGACCATTTCTCCAATTTATCCAGATCATTTTGAATTAAGGATAGTTATTTTGTGTATTTTGACTTGTGATGATGACAACTTGTGTTTTAACAGCTATGCAGCTTTTAATTTTTTGAATCTCAATGTCTACTGTCATTATGTAGTTATTGGTTGATCTCCGTCCCCCATAATTTCATACTACTGTGAAGATTTAAGCAGATGAACATAGAAGAAAGCTTGAAAATCAACATTGATACTATCCATTGAAAATGTTAAAAATATAAAACTTGCATCCTGCCAACCCTAGTTAAAACTAATGAAACACACACACTGCCTGAAAGCAAACATTTGAAAATTAAATTGTTCCTGGAAATAATAAAATAAACCACTCCTCCTCCCCGAAATGTATAGTTTTTGCAATGTTGAGAATGTTTTGCACAATGGACAGATGGACTGTGATGTGGTGAGGCAGCCCCACACCGAACCCGAAGGACCCAGCCAGGGTTACCTGGCTGCAGAGGCCCCTCCCCCACAGCCCTACCGAGCATGCCCAGGCTGTAGCTCCACTATAAAAGCCTGGGGAAGGACTCAGTCTGGGAGGTCAGCCAGAGCAGAAGGACCTGTGAGGGGAGGTCCTACACAACTGTTGCCTGAGACTCCAGGAGAGGCCGGAGGGGGCGCGGAGGCGAGCTGGTGCGACCCAAGGACTGCCTGCCGAGGAGATGCCGGCCTGGAGGTCGCAGCAAGCTGGGCGAGTACAGGGCAAGGAACCCCAGGGAACCTGGAAGTGGCCCAGGGCAGGACCGGGAGCCTCCTTTCCCGCCCAGAGAACCTCGGCATGTTTTGGCCGGATTGCCCCGCTGAGGGAGTGACCCACTACCCGGTTGCTCACAGGGCCCTGCCGGGAGTCAGTGGAGTAGGGTGGGCCCAGGTCCCCCTACCTGGGGTGTGTCCCTGCTACAACCCTAAACTGTGTTCTAGACTCAGGCTGGAGGGCCTTGGCCTTGAGAGGGTAGTGGGAGGGGCCCACCACATAGACCTTAAAAAGTCTAACAACTCTGGGAACTACTTGAGTTTGTAAGGACTTTTCAATACAAGTCAAAGGTAGATAGCCAGGAGCGTAATTACAGCACCTTAAAGTATAAACAACAGACTCATGGAATATTAAAATCAGGGTTACTTATAAGTCTGACAGAAATTGGTGGCTAAGTAGGTCCAAGAAACACAAGGGATGGTAAAACAAGAGCTGAACTGTGTATGTTCTCAAAAGATGAGCCAAAACACACTCTCTCTCTCTTACTATTAGCATATGAGGGACGCAGTTTATTATTCAGAAAGCAGCAGCCTTTCATCATCTGTTCCAGACCTTTGGCCAATTTCCAGTGCTTGCTTTAGTGACAGTGCCCACAGAACTATGTTTAAATATGACTCCCAGGCAGTTGCTCCATGAACAGGTTGTAACGCGGTTGAGCTACCCTGTGTGGACGTAATACAAATCTAGGTTAAAAAAGCAAAGCAGGGTTCAGCATTGCTGTTGTGTTGTGGCTATGTTTAAATAAAATGTTTCCAGCATGTCTGCTTTATATTCCATGGAGAAGCCCAGCTTTGGGATAGGTTACTCAGGAAAGTGTTCCCCCTCCCTCTTGTACTACCCCTTTCACAAGTACCTTTTGATTTGGCTTTCACCTTCACTTTCCAAACAGCCCCACACCTTGTCAACCTAGCTTTCCATTCTCTGCTTTCACCCCGAGGAGCCAACACATCCTGTGGATCTCTGTGGTGCAGTGCAGTCTGGAAGTTGGTAGTCACCAAAAGGTGCCTTGAAAATGTGCCTGTATCAGAACCCCCGTCCAGGGTATGTGATGTGATCCACTCTATGCTTGGTGCACAGAGGAGGTGGCTAGAGGCTACAAGATTTTAAACAAGATTTTCAAAGGTACCCAGAGCTGGATTTAAGTGACCAGCACCCACACCTTGGGTCTGAGTTTCAAAAGTGTTCAGCCACTCTCACTGTCATACTTACATCCGGATTCTCAAAAGTGTTCAGCATCCAACATACACCCAGCCTGCTGAGAACTTTCAGCAACTCTTGGCACTCATTTGGGTGCCTAAATGGGATCTTGAGCCTTTTGAAAAATTGGGCTTCTAGTGCTTTTGCAGGCCATATGCCACAGTGATCACTGTTAAGTGCAGTATAAATATCTACAGAGGTTAGAGAAGAACTGGTCCTTGGTTCAAACCCTGGTAACAGCCAAGATACATCTGCTGGCATTACCTTGGAGATGCTAGGCCCAGTGCAGCTCTGGTGTAACTCCATTGGCTTTGGTGGAGTTCCACAAGGGCTGAGCTAGGTTCACTGTGCAGAAATCTGTGGCCTGGGAGAGCAAAGAAGAAATGATTGTTGTACATGCAAGCTCTACACAAGCAGAAAGACCTGATGTGCTTGAGGAAGAGAGAGGGAGTGCATTGAATCTGTTTCTTATGCAACCGTACTCTACAATACCCCTAGGATGTTCCTGTACAGACAGGTGTATCTGTGCTTAACGGTGACCATTAGTCACAGAAAGAGCAGATGTATATCCAGGGGAGAGGATTGCTCCCCTTGTAAATGGTGCCCTCCAAGATCATCATGCATTTTTTGCTATTTAATCCTCATACATACATTGCTTTCCATTGCTCTCCTAATGCATACATTGAACTGCAGAACTGGAGTCAGAGAAGACAAGTGGAGTTGTCAGAAGTGCTGTATGTCAAAGCCACAGCACTGCTGTTGGGGTTGCGGTTTTTTGTTGTTGTTGTTGTTGTTGTTGTTGTTTTTTTGCAGCTTTACAACACGGTGGATTAGGTTCTGATCTCTGCAGCAGAAAGAATCCTTCCAAGCTGAAGCTCCGTGGCCTTAGTGCTGCACAAAATACTGTACCATTGGGCTTTCCATTTGACAAGGCTTATTTTGCCCTTAGATGCTCATGAGCAAGTCCCAGTGTAGTCAACAGAATCAAGTCCCCAGGTTAGAATTTGACCCATTGTGCTTAGCTGGGAGACAGAGTTCTAGGAAGAAGGGTTGGATCCCTTTCATGGACTGACTGAAACACAGTGTATGGCAGAGTACTAGTTCCCCATCGAGATCTGGGGCAGGGACAGAGTGTTTAGCACTGTTGCTGGTGCTATGATTCCTCAAGCCAATTGAACAAATTAATCTGTGCACTGATGCAGAGACGGAGGAGAGGTGGCTTATACCTCTCCATATAAGGACTGCCGGGAGCTGGTTTGGCTTTCAGCACAGACTGCCTTAATTTGTACCTCGCTCATCCTCCCTTCTAACCCCGTGTTCTCTGCAGAGGAGAAACTAAACTGGTGCAAAGGGAACACAATGCAGTAGAGAATTCCTTTCCTTGTGTTCAAGGAGCTCAAATGTCAGACAGGTGCCCAGTACACAGGTGTGCAAGTGGGACCAGCTCTCTTGCTGCTCTTTTCTGCCCCCTGCCTGTGATTTAGGCTGCTGGAATGCAGTCCTTTCCTTGTACCCATGATTAACAGGTATCTCTCTTAATTGGCTAAAAGTTCCTGCAGTCATACAACTGCATTTCTCACACCATGCCATAATGCAGCAGTTTCTTTCATTTGGGGAAAGCACCGAGGTTAGTAGCAATGTGTGACTTGGAGACTTAATTATGGCTGAAGGATGGAACTATGCATAATGTACAGTTACCAGGACTGCAGCCAACTAATATGTGGATGTTGGTAACATCGGGATTTCCAGCTCTGAGAAGTGCCTCCCTGGGGCTTCCCTCTTCATGATTTCAGAGGCCACTTGAAAACATCCAAAAGAGGATGTTTTTATCTGCCAGAGCTGCAAGCTCCCTGGGAGGCTGGAGCACTCAGTTGACTCTCTTTTCTGCCTCTTGCAGCACTGTCAGTACTAAAGGTTCTGCAAATAGAATGTTGCTGACACTAGTGCTAATAGTAGGAGAGACTGAATAATGGGCGGGGGTGGGGGGGGGTTGCAGCTGGTATGTACAGACAGATACACATGACTGCCCATGCAAGCTTATACCCGACTAAAGAGAAATTTGGACAGTGCTATGGAATGAACTCCAAAGGAGTGTTCATAGAAGCATCACAAATAGACGTGGTAAATTATAAGAACACCATACTTCAGGGACGTTATATAACGTCTCTTTACAGCACTTGGTATCTAAATATAAAAGAGAAAGTGATGGTGTACTAATATAAAACAATGCTACAGAATTACTTTGCTTGGGAGTGTGTCAGAGTGAAGGACTTGGAAACAGCACCCCTGGATTCTTTTTCCATTCCTCCCACTAATTTGCTGTGTGACTTTGGGAAATTCATTTAATCTCTCTCTCTCTGAGTCAGATTTTGCCTCTTTTAAAATGGAGATAATATAGGTTGGACGTCCCTGGTCCAGCACCATGGAGACCTGACCAGTCCTTAGCAAGGGAGTTTGGGGGAACAGGGGAGGACCCCTGACACTGCTCCCTAGCCTGCTGCCAGGTATGTTTCTGGTCTCAGCTGATCACCCTGTCACCAGCCTTGCTCAGGCTGCCTGCTTCTGGCCCCAGTTCGGCTGCCTGCTGGGGTTCAGCGGCTTCCCTGTTGGGTTGCCATGGCCCCAGTTTCCCTTCTGGGTGTTGTGTGGCCCCACCCTGCTTCGCTGCCATGTGACTGCAGAGTCTCTGCTGAGGTGTCGTTCAGCCCCGATCCCAACTCTGTTGATGGGCTGCTGCAAGCCCTGCTGACAGGGCTTCCAGCTACTGTCCCTTCTGATGCCTGACTCCTGGCCACTGGGGCTTTCTAGCTCAGGAACATCCATGGCCCTAGCCCATGGATGTTGCTGGAGCAGACTGCCAGTTTAGGGAGTTGCAACCTGCATTTCATTCTCATGCAGCTCTGTTATAAAGCTAAACAGATATTTGTACAGTAACCATAGAGCCTTTAGAAGTGCCCTGATCTAGGTTTCCTGTATAATATCAGTGGGCCAAATTATTCTCTCACACGGGAGCAATTTCACTCTAGTCCCTGGGGTTGCATCAGTGTAATCCAGAGGAAAATTTTGCCCAATGTTTGAGAGAATAATCTATAGGGAGAAAAAAGGCCCAAATCATTGTCATTATGTACTTTATGTATCACTTCCTAACATCAAGAGTTGGTGAACATTCACTCCTTGATTAGCTCCTACTAAAATGAACAGCGCTCATTCCAGATAACTGACAAATCTGTAGAATAGTGATAGAAATGTAGCCGTGTTAGTCTGGGGTAGTTGAAGCAAAATGCAGGACAATGTAGCACTTTAAAGACTAACAAGATGGTTTATTAGATGATGAGCTTTCGTGGGCCAGACCCACTTCCTAACTCTGCAGTAGCCCAGCAGAGATGTTTGATCATTTACCCCCTGGAAATATTCACACCTGTAACAAACTTGATGAATTGAGACTTTGGTATGTTGGCTATTTACAGAAACAGCAGGCACTGCTTGCTGGTTTTCGACTGAACATCTCAGAACACAGTGCCAATGCTTCTATGAAAACACAAGGTGCAATGAAACAAGCAAAGCATAAACCTAGACGGACATCGTGTGTTCACACACCTGCTGAATGCTATAGAATGATTCATGCAGTTTGTACTCCCTAGGTCACTTTCTTTGAATTGTATCTGTGCACAATGACCTGCACAAACCTGGGGGTTAACCAAAGCAAGTTCTGATCCCATCAGTATACCATTCCATAGACACCCACTTTTCCATGTAAGGGGATGAGACTGAGATTTGGATTTCTATCTTCTTTGTTACAGGGGAGTATTAGGACTACTCATGATTATTTTTACCATGACCAACACTAGTTACGGACCAGGACCCATTGCAGTAGGTGCTGTAACAAATGCAGAACAAAAAGACATCCCTGTCCCAAAGTCTGTCAGTGGAGTCAGGTAGGGATCCTGATACCATTTCATTTAATGGCAAAGTCTTAGCTTAATTTAAACCAGGATTTAGCTCTTACACTACCCTTAGTCTGGAGTAAGTAAAATCAGTTTCTGACCCCATGTCAGCAAAACAGGTTCTTGGATGCTGGGAATTTAGTCAGAAAAGAGCTAAAATAAACCATCCTCACTTGCATTCATTTCCTGACCAATTTACATCTGGCCTTGGACTTCCACCACTGTTTACATCCTCACGGACAATTGTTCCAAAGATCTCCCATGGAGCTGCAGCTGCTTGTACCAGATCTGCATCTGCCTGTTTGTGTCTAGGAGAGAGCAATCCCCAATAGATGTAAGGCATGAAACAGTCTGACTATGGACTGAGAGCCTAATTCAAAGCCTATTGAAGTCCATAGAAACACTGGCTTTGACATCAATAGCGTCTGGGTCAGGCCCAAGTTAAGCCAAAATGTTTGTGATCACATGTTAACAGTGTGTCAAATATGAGTCAACTGTTTCCCCACGCAGATCAGTGGTTTCTTTTGTGATGCACTGCTGCAGTGCTGAATAAACAGTTGGTTCAAAACTGAGTTTAAATGGGAACTCTTCCACTCACAAGGAAAGTGGTGGCATTTCAGTTAAACCATGTGCCAGTTCAGATTTCTTCTTGATGGAATTACCAGCAGCCTTACTCAGTGCTGATCCACGACAACCCCCATAAACTTGTGGTGCGGCTCTAATTAAGAGGTGACATAAAAAGAGAGAGAATGGCAGGGAAGCGATCCAGCTTTCCAAACCACCAACGCATCAGGTCCACTCCTGAGATTTTTCACCAGAGAATTAATCACTCTTTTTCTGCAGCTGTACCCACTTAAGTTATGATCTTATCAGATCCCTCAAAACTAAGCAGGGCCATGTGTGGGATGGAAGACCAGTCTCTGGGTGCTGCAGACACCGGTGATGAAGTAGGAAATCTTAAGTCCTCTGAATCAGTAGGCAATCAATGCTGCTGGCTGTACTCAGTGGCTGAAGATGCCAACTCTCTGATGAGGAAATGGCAGACATGACCACTTAGGATCATTAAAGGCCTTATTTATGACACTTTTCCCAAGAGAAGAAGTATTAACCCCCCTGTCCTTTGGGCCAAAATTGCCATTTGGGTGATTACTTCCAGCCTCCTGAAAGTTCTAGCTGGATATGGTATTAGTCACTTCCTGTTCTAAAATGTTTCACAGAGTTGCTGTGCACTAGCAGCTGCCGTTTTCCATCTCAGAAGTAGCTACATTTCAGTTGTAAGTAGATAAACATGCATTATGTAGAGCTACACCAACTTAGGGTTTGGTCCATAATGTAACCAATCTATGACCACATAAGACTTCATAGTTGTCAAAAGCAAACTTGAGCTAAAGGAGAATCTTCTTAGCTGTGAGCCATATAGGGCCTAAGACACAAATTAGCAGATCTGCTTGTGCCCAGAAGGCTGCAGCAGTATACCTACACACTAGCTAGTTAATTCAAAACTAAAGTGCTTTGAAATCCTGTTGGATGAAAGGTGGTTTATGTCAATGTGAATCATTACTATTCTTCTATAGTCAGGAAGGAAATGCAGACCTCTCCTCCAGAAATGTATGATGTAGCTTAAATTTCCACTCAGTACAAGCATCAGGTGATTTCTTCCAACAGCTGTATGTGCCATATGGAGTTGTAATCAAGAGATGAACATTTTTGGGGGCTAAATAATTCCAAACAAGTCAAACACCATACAGTCGTGTGTACTTTTGGGCACATCAGCAGGAGGTGATGGGTAAATTGAGGCAGTCCATAGTACCTTGCTGAGAACTGACAAACTCAAACCTGAAAGTATCAGGCCAAGCTTGGGAAGTATTCAGTTCAATAATTACTGTGACCCTGATTCCCATGGCAACTACATTCCAAAGGGGACTCTCTCACTCTGATAAGGCCTGGCTGGTATCAGCCAGGCTGCCTGGGTTTCACTGTCTCTTGTGCTTTCAGATTAATGAGCTTGAATGCCAGGATGGGGATGGAATCGTCCGTCCCGCCTAGACATCACAAGTTCGGCTAACAAGCTTACAGCAATATATTCATTCTGGGGGCTGCCATTCTGTTTATGTTGGCACATGTAGCTTGTTAGGAATAATTACCTGTATTAGTGATAATATGTTTAATTGGCAATGGGCGGAGATGCTGTGTAACTGTCTCAGACCATTGGCTTATGTGAATATCTCACTTCTGCTGCTAGAGCAATCAAATCACTTCTCCTCCGTCCATCTGCGACCTATATAATCTAATGTATGTTTCGGTTAAGTTAGTGCACTCTGGGCTAGCCACCTGGTCCGCACTCCACCAGCGCTGTGTGAACCAATAAATCCTCTGCTTGTTTCATCAACACTCAGTCTGTCCAGAGATTATTCCCAATAATATCGCTCCTCTGCCTTGTTTAATATGCTATACTGGCATCTACGTCAGAGTCTGTTTCAAACAAACACACCACAGCCCTGGGATAATGGTCACCTGCTGTGTCCAAAGCACTAAGACAAGGGCTGTTTGTTTTCAGATATGGAGACAGTGAGCCCATGACAGCCACTCGCCCCCTCGATGTTATTTCTCTAATGTAAAATGACAGGTGTGCATGTAATCATCTTAACTGACAGAAATAAAGCCTGGGAGAGAGTCAGTTACCAGGCTAGTGGTGTGCATACCTCTGGTGTGTGATGAGGCATAGGGCGTTCAGCCTCCTGCCTAGAGCCATTCAGAAAGGGCTATATTCAATTTTCCTTTGCAGCCATGGATTTGCCAGCCAGATGCTGCCTGTGGAGTTGAAAGAACAACAGGGGTCTCATCTACCAATCCATGTTCCCTCTAATTTTTTCCATCCATGTGCAGAACAATTTTTGTTTTGTGCACAGAGACATGCGGGGGTGTGCACCACCAGTAGACACACAGGTTGCCTGAAGTGGGCGCTCTGCTAATCAGCTGAGTGGCATTTGAATCTTTCTTTGGTGGTCCCCAAGGCATTCAGCTCATAGGGAACACTGCTGCCCATGTTAAAGCTAATGTTGGCCCAGTAGGCATTAACGTAGATGAGGAATCCCTGTATGTGGTGAACCACCTACTTCCCTCCCCAGGCAGCTCTCAAGTGTCAATGCGCACCCACAGGTGCTCACCAGGAAGATGAGGTGTGTGGGAAGAACCAATGCCATAAGGTGATGCTCCCACTTCTGTGCCCTGGCCCTGCAGATTCATCTCACACTGAGGGAGAAAACATGTCAGCCCTAAATCTAGGATAGTATACTGCTCCCAGTTCAATTTTTACTCTAGTAAGTGGATTCAAGGTGTCTGGAGGTCCCCAAAGTGCTGCTAAAAGGGCCTTGGAGAAAGGTTGTTGTCCTGGCTACAAGAACAAAGCTACCTAGGGGAGTTAGATGAGTAGCTTCCATCACTGGTAACAGTCAAAATCTTCAAGAGACTTAAAAATCTCAACCTTGGCCTCTAAGAATTAATGAAATCCTGGTAGACCCATCACTGCTCCATGATGGCTATAAAACTTGTCCTTCTCCAGGGCACGTCTTGTCTGCAAATCAGTCCTCCCAGGTAGCTGGTCTCCCCATCCATTCAGCACTCAGTGCTCTCTTTTCTAGTTTGGTCTGTCTGTGCAGCCCCGTGGATGGCAGCTTTCCTGAAGACCTGATAAATTAGATGCAGAGCCCCCATAGGTTGCGCGTGTTCTTTCCTTAAACTCTCTGATTAGCTTAGGCCTGGTCCTCCTTTTGTGGATCTAGTCCAAGTTTCTGAAAGAAATGTTTTCTGACAGGATAAAATTTGCATTCAAGTTGCTAGGCAACTGCTATAGTTCTGCTGCCTATTGAACTTGTCTATGTGGCCAAAAGAAAGAAGGGAGAAGGCATTTTCCTTTCCTATCACCCTGCCAGTGAGCCAAAATCTGATCCAAGTGTTTTGTATAGGAGGCCTTAGAGTGAAGGTAAAATAGAAGCTTTTTAATGATATTTAATACATTTAGTTGATGAAAGAAAGGGTGGCCCTGTGGTTTCTTCACTGCCCTGGGACTCTGGAGATCAGGCTCTGTTTCTGACTGTCATAGACTTCCTGTGTGACGTTAATCATTGGTCACGTCATTTAACTGATTTATGCTGGGAAGCAAAAACAAGATTAGAATTAATGACTTGGTTTCCCAGCGTGGTGTTTCTTTGTGCTTGCTACCAAAAACATGCATATTTACATATCAAACAAAATATACAATAATCCTGATTATAGTATCACTTTCACTGGAGTTATACGTGCATCTCCTATGGAATGACTTTTGATTTACATTAATATAAATTACATCAGAATTGGATTCAAGCTGTCCAGAGACATATGCATCTCAAACCCTTACAATTTTTAAAAGATTTTTTTTTTAAGAAACTAGGGAGCTGCGCCCCCTGCTCACTACACACGCCAACCGCCCTCTCTCTAGGGGTAGGTGTCTGGCTGGAGGCAGAGGGGTTCAGATGGTGGAGGGTAAGCTTGGATGGCAGAGGGGACATAGTGTGGCCGGGGGCGTAGGCTTGGATAGAGGAGGGGACCCAGTTTGGCCTGGGGATGGAGGTGGGCTCGGATGGTGGAGGGGACCTTGTGCGTCACATCCTGGGGATTGTGGAGCTCAGATGGTGGAGGGGCCTGGAGGTGGGCTCAGATGCTGGAGGGTGGGCTTGGATGGTGTAAGGGACCCAGTGCATCACGTCACAGGGGGCGTTGAGCTCAGATGGTGGAGGGCACCAAGCATGGCCCAGAGGCGGAGGGGTTGGGCTCAGATGGCGTAGAGAACCTGGCGTGGCCCAGGAGGGTAGGGGACTTGGATGGTGGAGGGGACCTGGTATGTCATGTCCCAGGGAGAGTTGGGCTCCGATGGCGGAAGCGACCCACCGCAGCACATCCTGGAGGAGTGGGGGTCAGGCTCGGATGGCAGAGGGGACCTGGCGCGGCCTGGTGGGGGAGAGGGGCTTGGATGGCGGCAGGTGAGCTCAGATGGTGGAGGGGACCTGGCATGGCCCAGAGGAAGAGGGGTCGGATGCCGGAGGGGACCCAGTGTGGCCTGCAAGGGGTAAGGGGCTTGGATGACGGAGGGGATCCGGCGCGGCCCGAGGAGGTTGGGCTTGAATGGCAAAGGGGACCCAGGATAGTCCATGGGGCTGGGCTTGGATGGCAGAGGGGACCCCCCAAGCTGGGCCCAGGGGGGGGTGAGTCTTGGATGGCAGAGGGGACCCAGCACGGTCTCGGGGGGTTGTGCTGGCATGGCAGAGGGAATCTGGCTGGGCCCAGAGGGGTGGGGCTTGGATGGTGCAGGGGATGCAGTGCGGCCCGGAAGGAGTTTGGGCTCAGATGGTGGAGGCGACTGGCTGCAGCCCGGGGAGGGGAAGGGTTGAGCTCAGATGGCTGAGGGGAAGCAGCTGTTTCCAGTCCCAGCGGAAGCAGCTCTAGCCCCAGACAATTGCCAGCAAACTGCAATCTGACTCTTGAAATTCTTGCAGCTGGAGACAGAAGGTGAAAAACAAACGCTTATGGGAGAAGAGACGACCCATAATTGTGATCTAGCAAAAGCTGAGTGGCTGAGCATGCAGTGACAAACAGCAAATCCAGCCAGCAAGCGTAAACGGCCAATGGACTAGAATGTTCTGAACAATCTGTTCCTTGCATTGGGGAAGAATAAAATGTTAAAAGGAGGTTGGGAAAACTTCTGTTCTTTGTAATGAAAAACTGAAATGTCTGTTCAGAAAAATGGAAGTGGGAGTAAAATTTCAAAGTGAAAATGGTTCAATTATTAAAAGACTCAAGAAAACTCGTGAGATGTTCATTACAAGATCACTTATCTCTAAGTTCCCCAGATGGCCTTGCTGTGTTCTTTTCTCTTTACACAATAAATGTAATAGGAAGGAACAACAGAGGCAAAGAGGAGTCCAAATGACTGTGTGTATTAGCTGTATATTATATGCATGGCCTAGCTAGGTATTGTTTCCTCTGTAGCCCAAGTGGTAGCTAATGTGTGGGGCCTTACACGGTTGCTTCTGTTAGGAGGAGAAATTGATAACATGAGTCATAGAAGTCCTTGGTTTAGTTAAACAAATGTGTATCCAAAGTCCTGTTTCCCTGAACACAATAGAAACAAACCAGCAGTTTCCTCACTTAGCTCTGGTCTACACAAGGGAGTTATTTTGAAATAACCCCCCTTATTTCGAAATCATAAGTAGAGTGTCCATATTATCAAGTCTGTTATTTTGAAGTAGCTGGTCTGGTTATTTCAAAATCTGTACTCTTGCTTTTCTCAGGGAATAACACTTATTTCAAAATATTCATGGGGGTAACCGAGTTAGTCTGTAACAGGAAAAACTTAAAAAACAACAAATAGTCTGGTAGCACTTTAAACACTAATAAAACATGTAGATGGTATCATCATTTTGTTAGTCTTTAAAGTGTTACCAGACTATTTGTTGTTTTTTAAGTTTTTCCTATTTCAAAATATTGGTAGTGTGGACGCTCTGCTGCTGCTGCTATTTCGAAATAACTACTCCTCAGAATAATTCGAAGTAATTACTTCCCCATGCTTCCTGGAGCTCTAAGGGTATATCTACACATCAAAGTTATTTCAAAATAACATCCCTTATTCTGAAATAATTTTACTAGCAGCTACACAGCCAAACCGCTACAGGCAGTCCCCGGGTTACGTGGATCCGACTTAAGTCGGACCCCTAGATACGAACGGGGGGGCGCAGCTAGTGCGGGGTGCCACCCCCACTGTCGCCGCCTCTGGCGGCGCGGGGGGTGCTTCCCCCCAGCAGACCAAGGAGATGCGGAATGGCTTTTCTCGCCGCGGAGGACACGGGCGGTGGGACCGCCGAGACGTGCTGCGGTCCCGCCGCCCGCGTCCTCTGCGGCAAGAAATGCCTGGTCTGCTGGGGTGGGGGACGCACTAGCTGCACCCCCCCCAGCAGACTAGGGAGACGCACAGCGAGAAAAGCCGCTCTGCGTCTCCCTAGTCTGCTGGGGGGGGGGTGCAGCTAGTGTGCCCCCCACCCCAGCAGACCAGGCATTTCTTGCCGCAGAGGACGCGGGCGGCGGGACCGCAGCACGTCTCAGCGGTCCCGCCGCCCACGTCCTCCACGGCTTTGCTCCACGTCTCCCTGGTCTGCTGGGGGGGGAGGCGCAGCTAGTGCGCCCCCCCCTCCCCAGCAGACCAGGCTTTTCTCGCCGACGCCTGGGGTAGAGCAACTGGGGCGCTGCCGGGTTGGTCCCGCAGCGCCGAGGTGCGGCGCTACTGGACCAACCCAGCAGCACCCCAGCTGCTCTGCCCCAGGCGTCCCCAAGTCAGCCGCTGCTGAAACTGACCAGCGGCTGACTACAGGAAGCCCGAGGCAGAGTTGCTCTGCCCCGGGCTTCCTGGAATCAGCCGCTGATCAGTTTCAGCAGCAGCTGACTTGGGGACACCTGGGGTAGAGCAGCTGGGGTGCTGCCGGGTTGGTCCCCACAGCGCCGAGGTCCAGATTCAGCCGCTGTTGAAACTGATCAGTGGCTGATTCCAGGAAGCCCAGGGCAGAGCAACTCTGCCTCGGGCTTCCTGTAGTCAGCTGCTGGTCAGTTTCAGCAGTGGCTGAATCTGGACGCCAGTTCCGACTTATAGCAGAGGAAGGGTTTTGGACCTATCAACAGAGAGGAATAAGGCTGCCTGTTCTTGGCCCCTGTGTGAACATTGATCCTAAGCTATGCTGTGTCCCTATGAACCAATAAACCTTCTGTTCTACCTGCTGGCTGAAAGTCACATCTGGCTGCGGATGGAGGTGCAGGGGCCAGGGACCCCCAACACACCATGACAGCATCATCAGTCCACTGATGGTGTTATGTTCTGACAGCTTTGTCTAAATCATGAAGAAAAACATTTCAAAGCACCAACCCCAAGATATAACCTTGCAGGATTCTGCGATGTTACAACTTCCGCAAAAAGTTCCTGCCTTCAGCTGCTCTCTGTCTGTTTCTCTAAGGGCTGCTCCGGGCCGGTGTCTGTAATCCATGCAGTCATGAAAAGTAAGGGAAGCTGATGAGCATTTGCTCCAATTGGCCTCTCGCAGTGGGGACGCTGCCAAGCTCAGCTTAAGGTACGCTGATGTCTGCATATTCTACGTTGCGTACCTTACAACGACCTTCCAGGTCAAGTGTAGACCTGTCCCGAGAGACAATTGCTAGCTTACCAGGGACCTGATACTAAGTATGTTGAGGTCAATAAAATGATGCCCATTGGACATTTGAAGTCAATGGGCATCTTTTTATTGTCTTCAAATGTCTCTGGATGAAAGTCCATAACTGTATCTGTCTTAATAATGTTTTACCTAACTCATAATTATAGAGTTTATGCAGTAATTCATTATGTGAAACCTTACACCTGGTTTACCTGTCTGAACACTCAGAAATGACCTCTCGAGGTCCCTTCCAGTTCCAGTATTGTATGATTCTATGAAATCTTAATGTTTCCCTTTTTCTGGACCAACAGTTTTTTCTAAAAAAAGTAATCAAGTTTGCCTGACATGATTTACCTTTCACAAATCTCTGCTGACTCACACAAGTTCAATTCGACCTCATAAAACAAATATCTATCACAGCCTAAGCATAACTGCCACCAGGAAGATTTGAATCTGCGAGCTATAGAGCTTAGTGTAGGCGCCTCTGCAGCCCAGGCTGTAGTCTCTTGTTCATATCACTTGGGCTGTGTCTACATTGGCATCCCTTTCTGGAAAAGGGATGCTAATGAGACACTTCGGAATTGCAAATCCTTTCAAGTAGGAATAAGGGATCTTCTGGAAAAGGGCTTATTTTCCGGAGAATCGCGTCTACACTGGCGCTTTTCTCCGGCAAAAACCCCGAGCCAGAAAAAAGCGGCAGCCATGTAAATGCAAATGCCGCGGGGGATATTTAAATCCCCCGCGGATTTGCAATTCCGAAGTGTTTCATTAGCATCCCTTAGCATCCCTTTTCCGGAAAGGGATGCCAATGTAGACACAGCCTTGCTGTACAGTGGTTTAAGTGATACTGCATGGGATAGTGAACCACACTGGCAGCATGTAAGTTAGCAGAATGGGACAAAATTATTCTATGCCATCAGGTTCACACTGCCTGACAGAGGTCTGAAGGCTGTAAGATGTGTCCCTAAATGTTCCTTTTTAAAAACACCAGATAAAATCATCAGGCCCCAACGGAGTCTGGCCACTGCATGAAATTCCATCTTCCCTGCTATTAATAATTCAGAGGAAACCTGTTTGTAGGAATTTACCATTAGAAATTAAGAGGCAGCAAAGTGGAGATTTCAAGTGAAAAGGAATTATTACTGCACAACAAGAACAGATCCAGAAAAGCTTCTTGGTCAAAATTACTCCTAAGATGCGACACCTACTCCCCATGACAGAGGAGTCTCTGTCTGCTGCTGATCTCTAAACTATACTGTCAGCTTCTCTTATAGATTGTTTAGAATAGAGGTTTGCAAGTTTCATTCCACCAGGACCTATTTGACAATAAAAATTACTACTCAGGAGGGGGCCCTGAAGTCTGAGTTCTCCCATGCCCCACCATCCAGGCAGGAGTCCTTGAGTCCTACCAGCCTGGACGATTGGGATGCATTGAAACCAAAGTCTAAGGCAGGGGTGTCCAAACTTTTTTCAAAGAGGGCCAGATTTGAAGAAGTAAACATGCGTGAGGGCCGTCCCCTCACTCTCAGCCCCAAGGCGGAGGGCCCGCAGGGTTGGAGGCAGGTGGAGAGCGCAGGGCACGCCGGCCTCACGCCGGCCCGGGGGCAGGGCGAACCCGCAGCCGAGCGGTGGAGCGGGGCTGCGGACGTGCCCTACAGGGCAGGCTCTAGGACTGCGGAGGCCATGGGCGGCGGCGGCGCGGCCGGAAGTGGCACGCTGGGTGCGCCAGTTCAAAAGAGCGCCGGGGAGCCTGGAGAGGGGGAGGAAGCGGGGGCCATATTAAATCGGAACACGGGCCGCAATTGGCCCGCGGGCCGGACTTTGGACCTGCCTGGTCTAAGGGCTTCAGTCTCAGGCTGGGGGACTGTAACCTGAGCTCTGCCTGAAGCTAAGGCAGCTAATGGGGATGGGAGATGAAGGGAAAATTGACTTGAGGCCTGGGAATTTACAAGGGCTTGGGGCTTCAGGTTCCCACGGCTGTTACCTTTCAATTGCCACCGGAGCTCCACACAGCATAGTCCAGGCAGTGCTAAGGCCTGGCTACTCCTAGTTCTGCCTCTTCCACCCAAGGCCCCACCCCTTCCAGGGTCCCCAGAGCCAAGCCCCTCCCCCACATTGCCCAGGGCCTGGCAAAGCCTGTCACCAAGCCTACCAACGCCTAAGCCCTGCTGCCTGGGTTTGAAGCCCTTTGGCTTTGGGAAGTGAGAATTGGGCTTTAGCTTTAGCCTTGGACCACAACACGTCTAACACCAGCCTTGGCAACCCCTTTAAAATGGAATCGCGACCCACTTTGAGGTTCCAACCCACAGACTGAGAACCCCTCGTCTAGAAAAACCTCCAGAGAAGAGGAAGTGAAGCACTGCTTTTCTATTTGGGTATTACTATTAGTAGAGCCACACTTGTTCCTTTTCAGCCTCAGCTTTTTTGGAGTAAGGGCTCCTGCCTTCTTTTCTGCGCTGACTGAGGCTTCCCGGTGTTATTGTCACACAAATACTCAATAATGAAAATACTAATAGCTGCTTGCACCATTAAATTGATTATTTAGCATCTTTTATTAAACAAGGAAGGACAGAGAGAAGAACAGCACTGGAATTTCTAACAGTGGGTTGTTCAATTTTGTGGGGTACTTTTATAAAGCAACGTTTTTACTTTTACACAGCACCTACAAGGGGCTAAATTAAGGCCACTGTAAAAGCATGTCAATCCACCTATGTCTTTGCAGTGGTACCCGCTTACAGAAGGGCTAAGTTTGTCTTATGGAGCCAGTTTAGCTTGTGTGCATCAAACCAGATAACTAATTAATCCATAGACTGTGTAGGCCCAAAATATAAATCTACATGTCCTGCATCTCTGGCATGAGTCCAGGAGCACATCTGTCATGCTGCCTGTGTACCTGAAAAATATCTGAGATCAGAATCTGACTTTTAGGCTTTGCCTTTTGACTTGTAGCTAGGGATATTTCTCTCCGTAGTGTTATGCCTTACTGGTTGTCTTTCTCTTTCTGCATCTCCCAGTGATGCTGCTGGAGCTGATCTGTGTTTGAATATGATTTAACCCAGGCAGAAAAGAAACTTCTGACAGTTCCATATATAGCCCTCTGACTCACAGATTTCATGTGTCAAAGACTAAAGATTGGTTAAGTAGAATTAAGTTTTGGATTTGTTATAAATAGGGATTAAGTAACATGAATTTGTAATATTTGCATTAAAAATGTGGGCCTGATTCTTCTCCCACTTGGACTATTAAAAATCAGGAGCAATCTCCTTTGAAGCAAGGTGGTTATGTCAGTGCACATGAGAACAGAATCAGGCTTATTATCATTGGTAGGTCACAGTACTCTCTAGACACCTAGATAGGGTAGACTGTGCTCTCAGGTAACTTGGTGTAATGCTGGCGTAACTTTGCTGAAGTCTGTGAAGTTGCTCTGGATTTACACCAGAGTTATTGAGTTTGGAAACTGGTCCCCAAAGTAGCAAAAGTAATTTTAATTAGTCTAAGTAGTTGCAACTGAAATATTTTTTCCACGTCAATCAGCTTTATGTGTTTCTGCTACATCTGGGCACATAAAGAGGGCTCAGTAACATGGAAATTTTATACAGACTAATTCCTTTTCTGGAAGCTCCAGTAAATGGAGGCAGAGCTGCTGCTGGATTCAGATGTTACTGTTGACTTTTCCCCACTCTGATTACCATTTTGCTGAGCAGCAGCATAAGAGTCCATTCAGACAATAAAGTCACATTCATCCAAGAAAATCCTGACAGTTGTTCATTGTTTGTATAAAAAAATCATGTCCCTTTTGGTAAAATAAATGCTTCTGCAGCAGAGTGTCAAACACAGACAATATTAACTCAATTCCCTTTTCCATCATTTAATTTACCAACTTGGTACTCTAATTGCTAAGCAATTGAGAATAAGTCCCTAGAATATGGTTGCAAAGAACAACTGGACCAGGCTGAAGTGTATTCTACATAGTAGAACCAGTGCAAGTAAATCCAGGGCCTCTAAGAAGCCATTTGGCTTTTCCAACTACAGCTTTTGATGCTAGACCCAAACTCTACAGTGGCACCATTAGTATCAGCTGCTGGTACTGCTCCTATTTCCATGGGTCAGGAAGGACAGATGAAAATTCCAATAAAGTGCCACTGTCAGGAATGTATAAGGAGCTGGCCCAGTTCCAGAGCTCTCAAATGGTAGGAAGCTTCTTAGATTTGGCACCATTCAGCACTGAAGCCAAGACCAGGAAATCTCTCATTAGCCTTTGTGGCAAGCCATGATGGAAGGACATATTGTGACTGCAGGTTTGGCTGTTCTGTGGAGGTCATTGTAGCCAGACACGAACCCCATCTTGTTTCTTCCCCCTCCCCCAGAGAGCAAGAGAAAGGCAGTCAGCCTTTGATGCCCTGGGAACGCAGGTGTGGTGCCTGTCCCTGACTCTACCATAAACAGAAACCAGACAGTAAATGGGCTAGCTGATGACCAGGGGCCTCCCGTCGTCCTGATGGCTAGTACCAGTAATTGACACGCCTGCACTGTCCCAGGAGAGGAATCTTCGCCCATCACATACCAGAAGTGCCCATTGTCTGCATTTTCCCAGGTGTGAATTATGCTTTGCACCCTTCGTGGGAAACTTGGCATTCAAAGCCATTTTTCCTAATTGGCCACTTGAGACCAGGAAAAAGCCTACATAACCCAAGGGGTATAAAGAGGGGTTTAGTAGCCCACCCCATTTGAACTCCAATCATCTATACCTGCTGGCAGGTATTGATTGTCTCCCGAGGTCTGTGGGACGTCCAACCTCGTCCTACTTCTTCCCGAGGGATTGAGAGAAAGACGCTGGCCACGCCAAGTCTGAAACGCAGGGGTGAGACTGTATACCTTCTTTGTGTCTATTTTGCATACATTTAATAAGAGCTCAGAGAACCAAAAGGGTTTCATGGTACCTGTAAGTAACTTATTAGTGTAATTTCTGTCCTGTCCTTTGTAGTGGCTGTGTTATCTGTAACACAGCAGTAGCATTTAACAACTAAGTTTACCCTGTAACAATAAAATAGTAACTGTTTAAGCTTTAACCTGACTCCTTCAGTTGCTGTAACAGAACCAAGCACAATTTAAAAGAACTTCAGCCGGTCATAAGGGACTCACTGCCCTGACCGTCGGCTGACAGTCATCCCTCCCTAAAGCTTGTTATTTTCTGCTGGCGTTTATCTAGTGGCACATTCAATTTTCCTCAGCAAAATTCACCTTCAATGAAATAAGTTGCCAGTGTACATCTGGGTTTTTATTAGCTTGAAAGTTGATCATTTGGTCTTTAGATCATTAAGGTCTTTAGAGTAATTGGGCAAACTGCTTTCAAGAGTAACGCATTTTTTGTGGGTTTGTTTCTTCACTTTCTCAAACTAACTATGCGAACCATGGCCATATGAAATGGAGTGCAAATGCCCTTATATTGCCAGGAGTGCATCTGTATTTCCATTTATTCCAGAGCTAAATAAGCAAATAGTACAAAACAGGGATGTTATAGAGCCCGGAGTTCAGGTACCTCAGCATCCCAATGCAGGCAACTTAGGTTGTGTAATCACTTTGCTTTTTTCTAGCACCTCTCACACAAAGATGTCAAAACATTTCACACCCATTAATGAACTGATCCTCCCCTAGTCCCTGCAAAGTAAGTGAGTGTCACTAGGACATTGAGTGGGCTTTTGCTCATATGGCCAGCTGGGGTATCCATCCGAGCTGCAATGTCAACACAGCTAGGCTGTGTCTACACTGGGCCACTTATTCCGGAAAATCAGCCGCTTTTCCGGAATAAGCTGTGAGCTGTCTACACTGGCCCTTGAATTTCCGGAAAAGCAACGACGCTCTACTGTACAAAATCAGCCGCTTTTCCGGAATAAGCTGCGAGCTGTCTACACTGGCCCTTGAATTTCCGGAAAAGCAACGACGCTCTACTGTACAAAATCAGCCGCTATTCTGGAAAAACTATTCTGCTCCCGCTCGGGCATAAGTCCTTATTCTGGAACACTGTTCCGGAAAAGGGCCAGTGTAGACAGCCCAGTAGTCTTTTCCGGAAAAAAGCCCTGATCGCGAAAATAGCGATCGGGGCTCTTTTCTGGAAAAGTGCGTCAACATTGGCCACAGACACTTTTCCGGAAAAAGGGCTTTTCCGGAAAAGCAGCCTGCCAATGTAGACGCTCCTTTTCCGGAAAAACTGAAAACGGAATAGTATTCCGTTTTAAGCAGTTCCGGAAATTCATGCCAGTGTAGACACAGCCCTATTGTAGCATGCTAGCAGGTGAGTCTACCCATCTGAGTTGGGGTTTGCTGCCAACGGCAGTGTGGACATATGCAACATGATCTATACAGATTAGTGAGTGAACTGGGAAAAGAAGACAGGAATTCTCTTGATTCCTTCCTCTAGTGACCACTAGATCAGATAGTCTTTAAGGTGCTTCTAGACTAACAAAACATGTAGATGGTGTCATGAGCACAACCCACTTCCTCAGATGAATGGAGTTATTAAAGATCCAGTTCCAAAATAAATAGGGGGTGGGGGAGAAGGAAAGGAAAAAGGGGAGAAAAAGTCAATTAGGGTATGTCTACACTACAGCACTAATTCGAACTAACAATTCGAATTAGTTAATTCGAACTAAGCTAATTCGAACTAGTGCATCTTGACCTAAAAACTAGTTCGAATTAGCATTTTGCTAATTCAAACTAGCATGTCCACATTGAGTGGTCCCTGAACCAAAGTTAAGGCTGGCCAGAAGCAGTGCCGGCAGGGCATCAGGTTAGGACTTAGAGCGTGGAGCTGCTGTCTCAGGCTAGATGAGGGCTGTGCTTAAAGGGACCCGACTCCCACCCTGGACAGACAGTTCTCAGGGTTCCCTGCTTGCTTGTCTACCTCAATGAGGGACAGCAAAGCAGTCCTGGCTTGGAGTGCCCACACTCGGCACATCACAGCACTCGGCCATCAGCCCAGCTGCACTTGCTGTAGGCTGCCATCCAGGGGGGTCAATCGGGGGGGGGCTGCAGGGGAGTTTCCACCCTGAGGAGCCTGCAGAGCCACCCCAGTCCTCCCCATTGGGGGCTCGTACCCCATTCCTCCCTCACCTCCTTCCACTTACCCCTCCCTAGCCTCCATTCCTGATGTACAAAATAAAGGACACGTGTGTTCAAAAATAGAAACTCTCTTTATTTAACAAAACTGGGGGGGAGGGGGATTAACCTCTGGAGAGACTGGGAAAAGGAGGTGGGAGAGGGGAAGAGAGAGGGTGGGAGAGGGGAGGGGGAAACCTGGGAGGAGGGAGCTGGAAGAGGGAAGCCAGGGGAAGAAGGAGGAGGGGAAGTATCAAACTATGGTACACCATATCTTCAGTACTGTGTACAGATGTGGTCTCCTCACCCCAGAAAAGATATTTTGGCCTTGGAAAGGGTTTGGAAAAGGGCAACTAAAATGATCAGGGGTTTAGAACAGGTCCCATATGAAGAGAGGCTAAAGAGACTGGGACTTTTCAGCTTAGAAAAGAGGAGACCGAGGGGGATATGATAGAGGTCTATAAAAGCATGAGTGGTGTGGAGAGGGTGCATAAAGAACCCATAATATTAGGACTAGAGGACACCAAATGAAATGAATGGGTAGCAGGCTTCAAACTAATAACAGAAAGTTCTTCTTCACAAAGCAAATAGTCAACCTGTGGAACTCCTTGCCGCAGGAGGCTGTGAAGGCTAGAACTAAGCCTAACAGAGTTTAAAGAGAAGTTAGATAAAGTCATGGAGGTTGGGTCCATGGAGTGGTATTAGCCAGGGGGTAGAAATGGTGTCCCTGGCCTCTTTTTGTGGAAGGCTGGAGATGGATGGCACGAGACAAATGGCTTGGTCATTGTCTTCGGTCCATCCCCTCCAGGGTACCTAGTGTGGGCTGCTGTTGGCAGACAGGCTACTGGGCTAGATGGACCTTTGGTCTGACCCAGTATGGCCATTCTTATGTTCTTATGTTCTAAGCTCAGGGCTCAGGGTCAGGGGTCTCACTGGACCACCTTGATTTTCATGCAAACCTGCTCCTGGGTTTGCATGTGTCCTTTGGTGGCCAGGCTGGCAGCTATCCTGCCCTAGACGGCCACTTTCCTGTGCCTAGTGTGGAGGTCGTGGACTTTGGAGGCCTCCCCCCAAACTTGGATGAGGTCCACGATCTCTGCACTAGACCAGGTGGGCGCCCGCCTCTTGTGGCCCCGGGCAGGCTCCTGGGAGCCGCCAGCCTGGTCCCGGGATGAGGCGGAGGGCTGGGTGGCAGCAGGTGGCTGGCTCATGCCGTGCCAGGTGCAGGGTCTGCTGGCTGGGTGCTGGCAGGCTTGCTCCTGGCACGGGCACTGGAGCCAGACAGTGCCCCTTTAAGGGCTCCGGGGCCAGGAGGGGGGCAGAACAGTTTCCCTGGTTGTGCCCAGAGTGGCCATCAGGGCAAGCTGGGAAGGGCTAGCTTCCCACTGAGGTTCGAATTAAGTCGCTACGCAGCCCTTAATTCAAACTAGTTAATTTGAACTAGGCATTAGTCCTCGTAGAATGAGGTTTACCTAGTTCGAATTAAGCGCTCCGCTAGTTCGAATTAAGTTAGAAATAGTGGTTTGCCTGTGTAGCGCCTATGAAAGTTAATTCAAACTAACGGCTGTTAGTTCGAATTAACTTTGTAGTGTAGACATTCCCTTAGAGTGTTCATCTTACTCAGAGTTTTCAAATGCAACATCTGAAATGACATTAGGTACAAACTAAATGAATGTGCATAAGCAGAGCTCGCAGTGTGGTACCCGTGTTGGTTCCAGGTACTGTATTAGAGACACAAGAAAGGGTGAGGTCATATCTTTTATTAAACCTATTTCTGTTGATGAAAGAAGAGCTCTGTGTAAGTCGGAAAACTTGTTTCTTTCACCAGCTGAAGTTAATCTAATGAAAGATATGACATCACTCACTCAGTCCATAAAGATAGCACTGTAAATAAGGGAAAAGAACTAAAGCAGATGTTATGTCAGAGAGATATTGTGTCAACACCCTTTGTTGTGAATATCTGAACTGTGCAGGATCAGCAACCTCTGGGCACTGTAAATAAGCTAATCCATCAGTGCATCCTATATAATTGGAGCAGCTCCTGGACTCAGAAATAAAATCCACATTCCTGGCTCTACCAGTTTGAACAAAATAGAAACATGTAGAATAAAAATCTATGATAATCATCGTTCCATTCACATCTAGCAGAGAAAAGATGCAGACAAATAAATCAATCTCTTCAAGCCTGGTGTGGAACTACAAAGTCGTGATTTATAATCCAGTGCAATAAAAAGAGCATTTGACGTAGACACATGAGTGCAAACCACTTGTGCTTCAAAGCCTTTTTTAATCACAAAATGTGTGTTTCCCTTAATAAGTCCTTCCTGTGTCCCCTCTAGGTAGGGACAGGTCCTTTAAAGTGGACAAGGCAGGAGCCCGCTAGGCCAACAGCAAACTGCTGTGCTGAGGGTCCATTCAATAGTTCAGGAGTGACCCATGGGGCTGCAGAAGACCCTGTCTTCCTAGAAGGCACATTGCAGCAAGCTGTGCCCTGGAGAGTAGGGTTCAGACCTTCACAGCTAGCTGGGAGCCACTAGAGGGCAAGTAGGGGTGGAGGGAAAGCAGTGAGAAGAGGGGAAGAGGAAAAGAAGGGAAAGAAAAAATAAAAGGGGAGTGAAGTGGAAGCCTGCAGACACAATGTCCTCCCACCCCTTCCCCGGGTGCGAATGTGCAGGGCAGCCAATGGTAGTCAGCCACCTCATAAAGGGGACCCATTGTACAAGGAACTCTTGGTCCTGGGATTCTATTCCAGGTTGTGGAGTGCAGGAGAGCTGTGGCCCTACGTGCAGCCAGCACCTTAGCCAGGCTCCCGCAGCCAGCACTCAGCGTAGTCACCCCACGTCCTGAAACTGCCTGTCTGGGGCCATCTGCCGCAGGAGCCTGGGAGCAGCAGAGTGGGGTGAGTGGGTCTTGCTGCCTTAACAGGTGGCTGCCAGCGAGGGTGGCCCCTGAAGAGCCAGGGAGACACACAGGGCATTGGGGCGTGGGGTGGGGCCTTTTTTCTTCTCTCCATTACCTCTGCAAATGTGGTGGCCCTGGCTCTTCAAGCAAAAGGTATTGTTCCTCATTGGGAACACACCCAGGCTATGTCTAGACTGCAGTGGTTTTCTGGGATATGTGGAGGTATCCTGGAAAAGCAATGCCGCATCCAAGGAACACTTCTGCTTTTCCAAAAAAAATTTCAGAAAAGCGGACGCATTCTTTCACCATCTCTATAAATCTCATTTCACGAGGAAGAAGGGATGGCTCGAAAGAGCAAGTTTTTCCAAAATTTGGCGCTGTGTAGATGCACCAAATTTCAGAAAAGCCTCTCTAGAAAGAAAAGCTTTTACGACTTTTCTTTGTAGTTTAGATGTAGCCCCAGTTGCTGTAAATGCCATTTATTAAAAACACTGCTTTCCTGGGGGAGGAAACCTTTGCACCCCTTCCAGGGGCTGGTCAACACCCCCACCTAATTGAATCTATCTTGAAATCCTGTGAATTTTATAAAGAGGAAATGGTATCTGATGATAAAAGTGTTAACATATGATCCAAAGCCTATTAAAGTCAGTAGAAAGATGCTCATTGACTCTTGTGGGCTTTGGGTCTGGCCCTCAATTTAAGTTTATTGATAATCATTTGTGATCAGCCCAAGCTTTAATGGGCAGTTTTGTAAGCCCTTTCTGCAAGGACTAATCCTGATTTTTAGATTTGTTACACTCTAGCGTGGTATGAGGTTGTCAGTATGGGTCAGTATGTGTGCACGAAAAAATGTCTCAAAGATAAAAAGTGTATACTGAATGAAATTACTTTAATCCACAACTGGTGAAAAAGTTCTACCTTTTTTGAGGTTTTTATCATGTTAGTGGACAAATATTTTCTAATTACTTCTGTTTTTTTAGCAGTTGCACTAGAATATAAATTCTACCAATAAAGTTACAGATTAATTGTAAAGGTTTGCCTATATACTGAGTTATTCAGAAATAGCTAGGCTGCTGTGATTTTACACCTACCTTAATCTGAATTAACTCTCAGTATAGACCAGTTTGTGGCAGAGTATCTGTAAATGTTTGAGCATAGATAGAGACTTCCAGTTATTACAATATATTCACAGTCCTTGCCAGGACTGTCCTTAGGATTTAACGGGCCCTACATGGTACTATTAAACTGGTGCTCCTATGCTTAATGTCAGCCCAGACTGGGAGGAATGATTTTTTTTAGATATGATTTTATAATCTTCAGCAACATACTAATAAAATACTTTAAAAATGAATTTTAAACTCATGTCCTGTACAGTAACACAGTAAATTCATAGAAGGGTAGCCATGTTAGTCTGTATCTTTAAAAACAATGAGTAGTCCTGTAGCTAGCAAATATATATAGTATCATGAGCTTTCATTGGTAAGACCCATCCGATGAAGGGGTACTCACAAAAGCCCATGATACTGTATATTTTTCTTAGTCTCTAGGGGCATGTCCACACTAGGAAATTATTTTGAAATAACTTATTTTGGAATAATTCCAGAAATAAACTATTTTGAAATAGTAGGTCCGCACTACAGGGAAGCCTTGACATTAGTCCAAGGCAGGCTCCCTTAATGTGGATGTGCTACCTCAATTTAGAGCCCCAGGAAGCACCGGGGAATAATTACTTTGAATGACTCTGGGAAGGAATTATCATATACAGTAAACTTCTGATAATCCGGCACCTTTAGGACCCAGGGGGTGCCAGATTATCAAATATGCCGGACTATCGGAAGGGGGGGCTATGAGGAGTCTGGGGTGGCATCCCCCCCACCATACCCCAGACACCTGGGGTGCTGCCAGGTTGGTCCCACAGCCCCGAGGGGCAGCGCTACGGGACCTACCCAGCGGCACTCCAGCTGCTCTGCCCCTGGCTTCCCCGATTCAGCCGCTGGTCAGTTTTAGCAGCGGCTGAATCAGGGAAGCTGGGGGCAGAGCAGCTCCAATGGTCTGGCTGCTCAGAGCACTTCCGGGTTCCTGATGGTGCCGGACTATCAGGAGTGCCGGACCATCAGATGCCGGACCATCGGAGTTTTACTATATATAGTAGCCCAATGTCTGTGACTCTGTAACTCTGAAATGCTGGCTGTTCCCTCTGGGCGGCGCTGTTGCCTCCCTAACTGTTCCCTCTGGTTGGCATTGTTGTCTTAGTCATGTCCTTCACCTCCCACCGTGGCGCTTGGCTGACTTCTGCACTGCTCAGCCGGACCGCCATGGGGGAGCCCAAATGGCCGCTTGCTCCGCTTGCTCCCCCACGGTGGCCCAGCTGAGTGGTGCAGAAGTCAGCTGAGCACCACGGCAGGAGGCAAAGTGGGACGGGGTGGTGATGTGCAGTGTGACAGCGGCTCCAGGCCCCGCCCCCTGGCTGTGAACGTCACCGCTCCGCCCCCCTTTGCCTCCCGCAGTGGGGCTCAGCTGACTTCTGCGCTGCTCAGCCGGGCCGCCACGCGGGAGCAAGTGGGGCAAGTGACCACTTGGGCTCCACACCCCCTATGCAGCATGGGGAGCATGGTGCCCAAACGGCCGTTTGGGCTCCGTGGTCCTCCAAGTGAGAGGCAGGTGGGGGAGGAGAGCTGAGAGAGCACAAAGGGGAGGCAGTAGGAGGAGGAAGAGGGAGTGGGAGAGAGACATGGAGTGAGAGACCGGAGGCTCAGGAGAGAAGACCGATGTGGAGGAGAGACCTAAAAATCCCGTCTTATGACGGGCTAATTGACTAGTTTTAAAATAGCAGCAGTGACGCATCCACACTGTCACTATTTCAAAATAACTATTTCAAAATAAGCATTATTCCTTGTAGAAAACAGGAATTATTATTTTGAAATAACAGGCTTGATTGTGTGGACACTCCACATGTTATTTGGAAATTAGGGGAGTTATTCTGAAGTAACTCCCTAGTAATTACCATTTGAATGGCTCTTTCACAATGTTCTGCTAATAGGCCTGGCAGGTCTTTTCACTTTTAAATTAACTAGATCTTCTCAGGAGGAAGCAGAGTCACAGAACAGTGATAGGAGGAGGTGAATGGGCATTAAGACCCAGCGATACTCCATATTTTCAGGTGCCCATCTCAGCCGCATATTCTGTATGTGGGTGAGGATGGCCCTGGACCTTGCATACCATTCTTAGTCCCTGAAACATTGGGGTACAGAAAAGGGGTATTAGATACTGACACGATGCTGTTAGAAGTTCAGCACGAGCACTGTTTTGTTTGTCAGGCTCAGATTTTCAAAGGAGCACAAGGACAGGTGTTCAAGTGTTCAGCACTTACAAGTGGTGACAGATTTTCACAGCAGCTCAGCCCCAATCCAGGAACCCCGATCCAGGCCAGATTTTCTGAGGCACTCATCATCCAATGTGCTGAGCTCTTTGGGCTTTGATAGCAAGGCAATGCAACAGTCCTTAAGAAGGAGCAGGAAGAGCTACCCCACTCAGCCTGAGTCCCAGTAAACAGATGGCCTTTCTGAGAACTTGCTGGGGAAGAGTTCCTTATATAGCACCTTTTATACAGGGTGGTGTGAAGTGGGAGCAGATTAATGGCCCTCCCTCTGCTCTTTGGGTCATCAGGTATGAGCCTGGAGGAATAGAGAAGGAGCAAAGTACAGGGTTGGGCTCTGATGCAAGTGACGGGCAGGCAAAGAAGACCATTGTATCTCCCTTCCTTTGCATAAAAAACAGGCTCAATCTGGCCTTTAGTTCTGGCATTGCAACCTTGCATTGCAGCCAGTGCTCAAGGAAGGATGACAGGATTTGTTCCCTACTGATGACTAATGATGCTCGGGGCTGTATTTGAAGAGGGGAAAATCCTTGGGGGTAACTTCTGCCCTCACATCTGCCATCACTTTTCCTGCTGAAGCCAGTCAGAGATCCATTCCCATAGCTGAGGGCAGAATCTGATGCCCCAGTCTTCTTTTAACCCCTTCGTCACCATGACCATGGTACGTATCGTGCAGCTGCTCTGCAAACATGAGCCCTTGCTATGATTTCTATGGAAACTTAGATATTCGATGGGTTGGAATAGGCTTGAACCATCTGTTCTTCCCCTAATTATAAACTGGATAGGAGGAACATGTTTCACAGTGACATCCCTACAAAAGTTCTTCTTTTATTCGGCATGGAACCATCTGTGATTATTTGCTCATGTGCCAAAGATAATAAAGGGGTTTTGGGGCTGGGAAGGGAGACAGGCTGAATTCTGAGTCAGGTCAAGGAATCTGCTGATATAGCTGGTTCATTCTCTATTTTTTCTTTAAGTGCAGCTTCTCGGGAGGGAGCATTCACCACGTTTACCTTATCGCTGTATCTGCCCAGAACTGAAGGCTGACAGCAACAGGAAACCATGAAGGGTTCACAGGTAAAAAAATCACCAAAGCCAATGTCAGAGGCAGTAGGGAGGGGTATGAGCAAAACAGCACAAACTCTCTCCCACAGCTGTTGAGAAGACTGTGGATGAGACTCCGGCCTCGTTGAAGTTTGTGTCCAAAATCCCCAGGCCAGGATTTCACTTTGTCTGAATAAATGCTGGCCATCTAAGGAAAAGATTGTCTAGTGATCTGAGCAGTGGGCTGGGAGCCAGACACTGCTGTGGCCTGACCCTAGGTCATCGCATTGTAATGGTGGCTTGGCTTGTGGAACTGGGCGAAGAAGGTTCTGGAAGCCCTCGCCCCTCATCTCTGTCTTTCTCTCCTGAGAGAAATTGGGATTTCCAGGTGAAAAGCAGCATTAGTGCCTGCTGTAGCATTTGGCAGACCTGGAGGAGTATCACAGCCAGGACCACGCACGACTCCTGTACTCGAAAACTGCTAGAGTTATGCAGGCTGATAGATAATGCTACAGTCTTTTAAAGGGTGTAGCAATTGCTGCTTCTGCATGTGCTTTCCTAGAGACCTTGGAGACCTTTTGCCTACTGCTGTCAGCTGCCAGACCTAATATTGCTGTGGTTTTAAACACTACAACAGAACAGTTCTCCTTCCGTAACACAGGGATGGAACTACTTCACTAGCTCAGCACAGTTGCAAGGACAGACTAGTTAGTGTTTGTTAACGGAAGGCATATCTGTGTACATAGGTACTCAGAGTTAGTATTTATACTTTCTTAGGCAACTTATTAAGATTTTGACAAAAATGCCCCCTTTCCGCAGCACTGGAAAGAGTCCCAGTCCAGAAGCGACCCTTCGGAGTTCACTGAGAAGGAGAAGGAAAAGATGGCTGAGACTGAACTCCAGAAGCTACAGCAGCAGTTTCGGATCATGGTAGAAAGTCGGAAGTCTTTTGGTGTGAAAACGCAACAGCATATGTTCCATCAGGAGTAAGGGCAGCTTCATTTGCCTACTATGTCAGAGAGAAAGAAAAGACGCCTCTGAGTGTGGGCTGCACACATCCTCTGTGGGCCTGATTCTGTTCTCACTTGTGCCTGGAGCAGTTACACTAAAACCACCCCGAGCCAGGTTCTCAGCTCTAGTGTAAAATGATGTAGCTGCATTGACTTCCAAAGAACTTTGTTAGCATGCATCAGCTAGGGGTATGACCCTCTGTGATTCACATACTACACAATACTGGAGGGCCACAAAGCACACATTTATAAGCTTTGGGCCCAATCCTCCAGCAATGGTTTGTCTCCTGGTGTCATTTGGGAATACTGGATACACAAGAAATACAGGATTGAGCTATTTATAGGTTACTATGCTCTTGATAATCTTTTGAATGTCCTGCTTTCACATAATTAATATATTTGCATAGAATAATTAGAGACCCTTTATTTAGATCCGAATTCTTCCTTATGTAGAACTCGCTTTGAAATCATTGGGTGGTTTTAAATGCAAGCTAGGCTATAAAGCTTATACATTTTTGAAAAAAAAAGTTTTAATTTGTTTTTGTTTGGAGCAATGTCTTTCATATAGTTTTTAAATAATTTGTCTAAACTAATCTCTCCCTCTTTAAAAGCATGAAGCTAAAATTGCAAGGGTTAAATAGTTGATGTTTGTACAGTGCTTTGAAAATACTAAGTGCCAGATATCATTTTTATCAATTTTTCTACAGAAAAGAAATATCTTCACTGAAGCAGGAATATGAAGAGATTGCATTGCTCTTGAGCCTTACAAAGTCACAGAGAAATATGATGCTGGATAACAGAAACTGTATGGAACTTAAATTTCTTTTACAAACCAAAGAGGAATATGATTCTCTGATCAGAGCAACAAAAGCTCTGATAGCAGAACTTGATGATAAGGTAGAGTAGCTGAATAGTTAAATGGATAAACATGATATTCATCAGCAAAGCCACAAAATGAGCAACATCCTATTTATCTGTCACAGTTAGGATGGTAGCTCTTTCTTTGCTTTGCAGCTATGCAGCTGTTTAGCTTCAAGTGTCTTCACATTTCAAAGCTTGGCCAAAGAGCAATTCAATTATTGCTACCCAGTACTGCTTTCTGTTACACACTTGAGTAAGTCTTATCTGAGTAATGCCAATAAAGTAAGCAGGACGTCTGGCAGAAACAAGAATTACTTAGATAAGTATCTGCGGGATCATCAGACTTTACATTGGCAATACATTTTCAGGCTTTTGCTCTAACTCAACATAACCATAGGATTATGATCAAATTAGTCTGAAAGCCACAATAAATCTCTGAATCAAATAATTAAAGACGGGGGGGAGGGGTACTGGCCTATCTACAGTTTGTTTGCAGGCAAATCTTGTGTTCGAAGTATTTGTATATAAAATGTAACAGGTCAGGCCTTGGAATATGATGTCACCACGGCTACGTCTAGACTGGCATGATTTTCCGGAAATGCTTTTAATGGAAAAGTTTTGCGTTAAAAGCATTTTCGGAAAAGAGCGTCTAGATTGGCACGGACGCTTTTCCACACAAGCACCTTTTGCGGAAAAGCGTCCGTGGCCAATCTAGATGCGCTTTTGCGCAAAAAAGCCCCGATCGCATTTTCGCGATCGGGGCTTTTTTGCACAAAACAAATCTCAGCTGTCTACACTGACACTTTTGCGCAAAAGTTTTGCGCAAATGGGTCTTTCGCCCGAACTGGAGCAGCATAGTATTTCCGCAAAAAGCACTGATTTCTTACAGTAGGAAGTCAGTGCTTTTGCAGAAATTCAAGTGTCCAGTGTAGACAGCTGGCAAGTTTTTCTGGAAAAGAGGCTGATTTTCTGGAAAAACTGGCCAGTCTAGACACAGCCCTCTTATGTTCCTAATACAGCCTATTATAGAGTTTGCCCAGTGACTTTTGGTTCTACTCTGGTCCCTGTGTTCTTGTACACCACTATTGCTTCAGGGGGTGGCCTGAGTACAGGAAGGGGGGTATGGGATTTGCTGGTGAATATTCCCTATCCCACCATTGCTCTCATTGTTTTTTATGGAAAAGAGACAAAATGGTATTTCTTTGTTAAATGTGAAATTAAAACAATAACCAAATACATACAGTAAATCTCAGAGGGGTAGCCACGTTAATCTGTAACTTTAAAAACATCAACTAGTCCTTTGGTATCTTAGGGGAAAAAAAGTATCATGAGCTTTCATGGACAAAACCCATTTCTTCAGATGAACTGTAGTGGAAATAACAGAACCCAAAATTTATAAGAGTGTGGGGATAAAAAGCGGGGGAAAAAAAGCTACCTGTCAATTGTAGTACCGGTACTAATGAGGCTAAATGAGTGAGCTGGGAGTGTCCCATACTTAGCTTAGTGTTAAATGCAGGGATGGTTTTATAATGCAACATCCATTTAATATCTTTGTTCAAGTCCAGGGAAACAAATTTGCAGATAAATGTCAATTCTGCACTCTGTCTCTGTGTAATTGGCTTGTGAAATACCCTCAGCTCTTATAGGTGATACAGAATTGGATCTGGCCAGTATTTGAAGAGGAGACCAAGGAACACCCAAATGCTGTAAAAGTGGTTTGGGAGATGTAGTAGGTAGCACCTTTCCCTGTGAGCCAGTATGGAAACCTTGACCATCATGGTGGTAGGGAAAAAAACAACAAATGGTCTGGTAGCACTTTATAGACTAACAAAACATGTAGATGGTTTCATGAGCTTTCGTGGGCACAGCCCACTTCTTCAGATGACTCCAGTTAATCTATAAAGTGCTACCAGACCATTTGTTGTTTTTTTCTGTAACAGACTAACTCAGCTATCACCTGAAGCTCATGGTGGTAGTGGTCAGTTTCAGTGCCCCTCAATTGCTTCATTCTTTTAACTACTTTGTGTTGGAAGTTTCTCCAAATTCACCATTTCCCCAAACATTTCCTTATAAGCACCTTCAGGAAGGGTTCTACAGATCATAGGAGGCAGTGGACCATGAAGAGCTACAGCGCTAAAATGTTCTTAATTTTTTGTTCTACTCTGTTGCATTGTGTTGCTGTGCCCTAAACAGCTGCTGGTGTACTCTGGAGGTACCTGTAGTTCTGTGGTGACATAAAAATAAAGAGATTCCTATTTGTACTTTGTACTTCAGTGTCTGTAAAGAGGGATTATTGAGGATAAAAGCTGCTCTATAAATGTAAGATCATTACTGACCTAGGTGACTGAAGGTCAGGTCAACACATGGGTATTTATATTGGCTAAGCACACTGACTAAAATCCAGAATGTAAAGATAGATGATTTTTTTAAGGTAATGGAGATGGAAAAAAAGATCAAAAAACAAAAACTGACTGTAGCAAAGGTGAAACAAGCGTACGATGGCAAATGGCTGCAAAAACAGATTCAGATGTTGGAGAGTCGCTTAAACAACGTAAGCAGTTCCTTAAGTACTGTTGGTACATTTTACACTGTAGCTCCTTGACTACCTGTATGTACTATGTTTTTCTATGAGCTAGATAATGTGAATATTCAAGCACTGCTGGTTCACCCAAGCAATGAAAAGGAATTTGCCTGTCTTCACTGACCCGATCACTCTTTTTGTATAGTGCATGTCCAAGGCTCCTTCGAATTTTTCTGTCCAAGAGCAAACTTTGTGATTTCTTAGGTGCTCTCAGGGCTACACTTATTTTTGCAGCAAATTAAAGCTGATCGCAGTCAATCGTATAGGGTAGGGTTATAAGAATGTAACAGTTTAAATGGTTAATTGATAAACATGAGCTTATTGGTTTCCATATGATTACACACTAATTGGCGGCCCTGCTCCCAGGGAGCTGGCTACTACTCCATGCTTAAAAGCTGGCTTTCAGTGCGCACAGCTTCTTGGGAGTTCATGGCTCTCCTGCCCTGCAGGCTTGGTATCAGAGTCTGCAGTGCAGGGCAGCAGCCAGTTCTTCAGGAGTGGGGTCGGCAGCTGGGAGCTGATGTGCTAGTAAGCTGGCTCCCAGCGCACACTGGTTGCTGGCCCCGCTACCAGGGAGCCGGCTGCGCTGCAGGCTTTGCAGTGTAAGTTTTATACCGCAGAGCCTGCAGCATGTAACCATGTAAGCCTTAAAATTTTGAATGGTTACACGGTTGCATTATTAACCATTTTTTAACATCTCTAGTATAGGGCAAGTGGACTTCTATCACGACAGCTCCCACTCCATCCTGACCCAAGAGGTGTCTCCTGTAGGCACGGTGGACTATGGTGCTGTGTTAAAGACCAGGGTAGCCAAAGTCGTGGCTAGAGACTTTCTGGGCTGTGTTCGTGCTCTGCTGTACAGAGTTTGAGCCAGAATAATGGGGCTTCTCTTTCCTGTCCTGCCTCCCATACAGACATTTCCTTTGAAATCTTTCTCCCCAGGTCACCGTCCATTTCGATACCATCCTGACCACGAATGCCAACCTCAGAGAAGAGATTGAAAATCTGCGGATTCATAAATCTATTTTTGACAACTTCTACTCAAAACTTCATAGGAAACTCGACCAGCAGAAGAAAATAATGGACACGGCAATTGAGCAGTCCACCCAAGCATACGAGCAGCGGTCAGTGGGAGAGGAAAAGGCAGAGGCCACGCTTGCTCCTGGCAGAACATTTGGCATTGCTCTCCAGGGCATAGATGCCCCTTAGTAAATATCCACTTAGGATCAGATTTTACAAAGTGCCTACTGATTTCCCACGCTCAGTATTAAAATACTCGAGACTTGATGTTCAGAAGGGTTGGTCTCTGGCAGCTCCCATTCAGCCGCTGCGGTGGGGGCCAGGACCTGTGAAAATCAGACCCTTAATGTCTGAAGCGGGGCACCAGAAGGAGAGTTAAAATCCACTTGTGAAAATGTGGGCCTAAGGGAGTTTTCTAGTGCGCAGGAAAGGCCTGAGTGATGGGTATAGACTAGAATCCGAGTTCCTCTGGTCCTCCATAGGACAGGTAGAGCAGTGAGGTCTTTACTCATGTAACCAATGTGCTTCTGCCAGGACCAAGGAGCAATGGCCCAATCAAACACTTGTCTTCTTAGTTAAGACAGGGGCTAGGGGGGACCTGCGAGGGCCAATGGCAGTTGTGGTTCTTAGGGCGGTGAACTCCTGCCCCATGAAAACTGAACCACACCACATCATTTCCCAAGCACCACCAACCAGCCACCAAGTTGGCACAGCGCTTGGTCCCTGCTGCACTGGTCATATTCTAGCCAGTGTCCTTGAGGGAAAGACTTGATACCCCATTCTTCTGAGCCATGCTGCTCAGGACCCACAGTCTGTCCGTGAACCTGTGTCTGGATTGTTGCACAAAAAAAGCTCACTGTTTCACGAGTAGTATTGTGTGATTTTTGGTGGGGTCTAGGGTGGAGGCCCTGGCGCGGATTTCCGCAATGAAGGAAAGGCGCTGCAAAGACATTGCACAGTATAATGTGGAATTCAGGGAACTGGAGCGTGTCTTTGACCACGAGACCAAGCTGAAAGCCTTTATGCTCATCAAACTAGTGGATCGCTCGGACTTTGAGGATCAGTCCAAAAGGGAAGAAGGTACTGTGGGTCTGGGATAACAAATAAAAATAAATAAATAAAAAATATCCCATGCAGAAGCTGATGTGATTCAGCATAAAATCTCATGGTCTCAGTCGGCAAGGTTTTGTCCTCTGAGGAGAATGTTTATAACCCTCTCAGGCCAGGGTCTAGCCTGGTTCTTTCTAGAGAGGTTCTGTCGACAATACCCTTAACTCCAATAACCCCAGCTCTGAATCTTGGTGTTAGGGGTGGGGATGCTGAGATGGGGGACCAGGGAGCACCCCTGCTCTCTCCCACAGAATGGGTGGCATTGTCCATTCACATAATGCTGATATGAAAGGCCATTTGGACTTCTGTGGACAGATGACTAAACCCTGCTAGTGCTGAAGTCTTTGGAAAAAATCCCACTGGCTTAGAGGAAGCTTGGATATAGCCCACGATACAGACACATTATAGTCTGGATTCTCCACTCACACCAGACACCAGGATAAGGTCATTGACTTCCATGGTGTAACTGCTGATTTAAACCAGGCAGCCATCACTGAGCTGTATAACTGGGCAGCCAGTGTCAGCCTCAAGCCCATCTTTCTCTTTCTCTCCTTCTGTGGCACTTTGCAGCAGAGGGAGGGAGAGGTCTCTTCAATATTGGTGGGGGAAGGGGAACCCACCACCCTGCATTCCTCAGCAGAATGCCCCATCTTCTAAGACACTCCAGAACCCACCCTCCCTTCAGAACCTCTCTTATCCTGTCTTCCTAATGCTGGAGCCAGCTCCATCCCTGGGTAGGGCTATCCAGCACCCAGGGTGGGTGGGACTCAAACCCCCAACCTTGTGCTTCCCAAGAAAATGGCCTATCCCCTAGTTCACTCTAGAACCCAACCCCACCTCCTGTGGGTCCCTTTTCCTGCTTTACAAATGCAGGAGTGCTAGCTAGACAACTGCTTATATGGGATGGGACTTGAACCCACCACCCTGTGCTCCCCAGGCAAAGGCCCTATCTTCTAAGCTACCACATCCACCCTACCAATCTTCAGAGCCTCCTTTATCTGGCTTTTCTGATGCAGGAGACAAAGTTTATCTGTCTCTGCCTGAGGGGGTTGGAATCAAGCCCGCCATCCTGTGCTCCCCATCCCCAAGTTCACTGGAGATCCCCTGCAGTCCCTTACCCTGCTTTCCTAATATGGGAGCCAGCTCCATCTCTCAGGCAGCCAATGTTGGCTGGCTCAGACTGAAGGCCCCAACCCTACACTCCCCAGGCAAATGCTGTATCCCTTAGTCCACTCAAGAACCCATCCCACTGCTCTACCTTCAGAGGGTCCCTTATCCTGTGCTGGCTTTCTGGTCATTTCCAAGGTGGGAGGAGGGACCTGAGCTCCTGGGGAGAGGCTTGAACCCACCACCATGTGCTCCCCCGGCCCTATCCAGTAAGCCACTCCACCTCCCCTATCTTGCCTCTCTCATGTGGGAGCCTGCTCTGTCCGTGTTGGCTGCCAGGTGGCTGCCTTGGTAGGTGGAGTAGGAGGTTGGGACTCAGAAGTCCACCACCCCGTGCTGCAGCTGCTGAATCTCCTAGGCCACTCCAGAACCTCCCATCCCACCTTCAGAGGGTCCCTTATCTGGCTTTCCAAATGCAGGAGCCAGCTCCATCCCTCGGGCAGCTTGTGTTGGCTGTCCAGACTCTCCCAGGGTGGGCAGAACTTAACTCCCCAACCCTGCACATCTGCTCAAGAACCCACCCTACTTTCCTAAGGTCCCTTACCCTGTGTTTGCTGTCTGGTCATTCCAGGGTGGGCAGGGCAGGCAGGATTCAAGCTCCCCACCACTGCTCCCCAGGGCAGGCAGGACACTGCACTCCCCAAGCCAATGCCCTAGCACCTAAGCCACTCCAGAACCCACCCCACTTTGCTACCTTCAGTGCCTCCCTTATCCTGTCTTCCTAATGTGGGAGCCAGCTCCATCCATGGAGCACCACCCAGTATTGGTTGCCCTGCCGCTGCCTGAGTGAGTAGAGATTGAGCCCACCACGCTGCTGTCCCCAGGCAAATACTGTATCCCCAAGTCCACTCAAGTACCCACACCACCTCCCTTACCTGCAGAGGGTCCCTTGGACTTGAGATCCCCCGGCCCCTACTTCACCCACCAAGGCAGCGACCTGGCAGCCAATACCGGCTGCCCCCAGGGATGGACCTGGTACCTGCATTAGGAAAGCAGTATAAGGGAGGTGCTGAAGGTGGAGGGAGTAGAGTGGGTTCTGGAGTGACTTTGGGGATAGGGCTCTTGCCTGGGGGCCACAGGGTGGTGGGTTCAAACCCTGTTGCACCGTGGGATGACCAGACAACAAACACAGGATAAGGGTCCCTCAGAAGGTTGGGTGGGCTCTGGAATGCTCTGTGGGATTCAGCATCGGGAGCACAGGGTGGTGGGTTTGAGTCTCCCCTGATTCCCAACTCCACAGTAGCCTGGCAGCAAACACCTTGAGGGAGAGGTGCTGGAGAGAGGTCTCTTCAATAGTGGTGAGAGAGGGGAAATGGTGTCTAGCTTCACTGCACCATGGAGGAGGCCTACTCATTTCTTTGTTCCACCTCAGCTGAATTGAGTGAGGGGGCACTGGTGGAACCCGAGGGAAAAATCTGTCTCCTCTTTCTTAGTTCAGGTCATTTCTCCTGTCATCCTCTGGGAGAAATTCTCATCCTCCACTTAGATTGTTACCTTGCAGGCACATATGGGCCATGTGCTGCATCCTGGGTGTTCTTATTCTGTGTTTACATTGCAGCTGGGAAATGTCATCCTAGGTCACACAGATGTACACACCCTAGTTCTGCTCAGTGGTGTGGTGGCCTGGCTGGAGGCTAGGGCTACGTACATCACCAGGATGTTGGGCAGGATTGCCCTTGTGGAGCTCACCTGAGCACCCAATCACATTGCTAATTTTAAATTACAGCCCTCAGCTGATGTGTAGACATAACTTTGGTTTCTACAAATCAGCTCCGTTGGTCTCTCTGGCATGTACTGTTCTCTAGCCAGCTTGTTGGTTTTGTTGGGCTTCTTGAGTTTGCATTCTACACTGCCCAACTTTCCCCTCCTGGGCCATGAATTTAATCCACGGTGTTTTCAAGTGAATCCTTTTGAGTTTTTACAGCAATGGGATGGATGAAATAACAAGAAACTCAGGTAACTTGCTGGCCCAGCAGTTGCCATGTTGACTTTGGTCTCTTCCAGCTCTTAAAGCAAGCAAGCGAGCCAAAAAGAGCAAAGGCGAAAGTTTTGAGAGCTATGAGGTAGCTTACATGCGCCTGCTGAAGCTGAGCGAGAATGGGGACATTGGCCAGCTGGTGGCAGATTTCATTGAAAAAGAGGAGAAGAACTTTGCATATTTCAGCTATGTCACTGAGCTAAACAACGAAATGGAGAGGCTGCAGAAGAAGACGGAGGACATTCAGGTGAGCCCTGGCTGCTTTGTTACACTCTTCACACTGCTGTTTCTCTTTCAGCATGAGGTTTTCTTCTTTCTGATCTTGCAGCTGTGGCTGCCCACGCTAAGGCCTCAGCTGCTGATCCCACAGTGGGTGTGTGACTTTCAGAACGTAAATGGGGTGTGTGTGTATATATATATATATATATATATATATATATATATATATAAAAAAAGAACTTTGGTCTAGGAGGTGGAATCATTGTCTCATTGCTGCCATCTTGCACCCAGAGGAGATATTGCAAGAAAGTGACATCCCATAGCTGCACAGAGCTGAGGGTGTTTGCTGCTGGAGATGCTGAGCCAATGTTGTTTTTAATGGCCATTACTGGAAATGTGGACAGAAATGTGACAGCTAATGGTGCAAACATTTCTGCTGGGTGGGGTCAAGTCCCTGGAGGCTTGTCTTAGGGTTTTGCCTGGGTGAGACTCCCATTTAGTGTTGTGAGAGAGGTGATGGATGGAGGACTTCAGGGCTTGGCCCTGGTTTGAGGTTTTGGTGGGGGAGAGCAGAATTTCTAGCTCTGTCAGTGAGAGCTATTTCTGTCCTGCCTGGGGAACCTGGCTTCCCACCTGCCACAACATTTTCATCACATTCAAACTCATACTGAATAAGTGCCACACCCCAGCTACTAGTGACGGGCTCACTTTGCCCATTGTATAATCTTGTTCGACAGGCTAGTGGAGTGTTCTGTGGCCTCTTTGCAACTTTGGCATGATGTTCTCATTTATGTGCTTTCACTTCTGCCCATAGCTGCTGCAGCCTCCATGCCTTCTAATTAAATAAAAGCATTATATGCTGGAAGGGATTCTATGGAGCACTCTCTCAGCCTACCAAAGACTGAGACCTGTGCAGGGACCCATCAAATGGCTAGGCGTGGTGTGTGTGTGTGTGGGGGGGTGTGTGTGTGGTGGTGGTGGTGGGGGGGGGGGGGGGATGGAATCACGAAGCTGTTCAGAGGTTTTACTTTGCTACAAAGGATTGTTTCCAGGAGCAAATGGCACCCCATGCTGCACATAGCAAGCTGGGGTTTTCCCAGAGACTCAAAAACAGGACTTAACACTTAGCTCAGCTGTCCAGGTGTTCCCCAGTAGCTGTGATGGTTCCTGTTAGGAGAGCTGCTTCTCTGAGAACAGAGAGAGAAACACTCCTCCCCACACCACTTCAGCCATGCCAACATCTGTGCAGACTGTGGGTGGTGGGTGAACCTATGTCTGGAGAAGGCCAGTCCCAGCACACCCATTCCACCTAAGGTCTCTAGGAGCCAAGCCACCCCCCTCACAGGGAGGCATGCAAGCCCCAGCCAAACCCTCACCTCCAGCACAGGAAGGGAAGGTGGCATGCAGCCCTGGCCTTCCTTGGTCCCAGGAGCATGGGGATGGTGAATGGAGCACAGCCCCCACCTTCCCTGGAGAACAGGGATGGTGGGCACTCCCCACCCCGACCCCACAGTACAAGTGGTGCCCAGTCCGAGCTTTCCTGGCCCCCAGAGGACTGGGGGCATGGCCCCAGCTTCAGCCCAGGTAGCCCCAGGAAACTGGGAAGGGTAGGGTGGGAGGTGAAATGGGGGCAGGGCTAAGCTGGCAGTTTTGGAAGGTTTTGCCTTCCCCTGCCTCTTATGCCTGCTGCCCATGGTGCAAAGGAATGTGGCCCAATGTATTCAGCAGTTACTTGTGGGACCTCTGAAATAGTTATGTTCCTGTCACTATGAGCTGACTGTTCAGAAATGGGTCCAAAGCAGCGGCTAATTGATGTAACCAATGCAAGAACAAACAACACAGGGTATGTCTAGCCTGCATTGTTCTTTTGGGATACCGGAAGTATCCTGAAATAGCAACACTGCATCTTTAAAAGCGCCCACTATTTCTTGAAATAGCATGCGTGCTATTCCGGCATCCCTGTAACTCTCATTCCACACCGTGTAGACAGTGCCAAATTTCAAAAAAAGCTCTTTCAATTTAGACTGAGAATAAGTCACGCAATTTGTGCTACATAAATTGCATAGCTTATTCTGACAGGATGATAGGGATGTACCCATGTTCGTTGTGGCTGAACACTGAACATTCAGGACCCACACTCTGCTTAGCTCCTCCAATTTTATGACACACAGCATGTGCCAGGTGGCTATACCCTGCATTTTCCAGGTACTGAACAATCCATCAGGCACAAGGTAGTGGTTCCAGTCACCTGTCAAGCAATGGAGGGCAAAGAACACAAATCTGTTACGCTGACTTTGGAACATTTGTTTCCACTCCTAGGCTATGTCTACATTGGCGCGATCTTGCACCAGAGCTATGCAAATGAGGCTAAGCGTGGAATATTGCCGAGCCTCATTTGCATATCTAATGAGCCACCATTTTTGTGGAAGAGGCTCTTGCGCCAGAAGGAGCGTCTACACTGCCCCTTCTTGCGCAAGAAAAACCCTCTTGCGCAATGCCGTTATGCCTGAAAATAATCAGCGTAACAGCATTGTGCAAGAGGGTTTTTCTTGCGCAAGAAGGGGCAGTGTAGACAGCTCCTTCTGGCACATGAGCCTCTTCCGCAAAAATGGCGGCTCATTAGATATGCAAATGAGGCTCGGCGATATTCCACGCTTAGCCTCATTTGCATATCTCTAGCGCAAGATTGCGCCAGTGTAGACATAGCCCTAGAGTGGAAGAGCACACTAAGGCTGCTTATGATCTCCTGTGATTTTATTCTCCAGTTTACATTTTTCAGCTGGTTCCAGCTGACCACTACAGTTTGGAGCAGGGCCACAGGTGTATTGGTCCTCCTGGATATTAGGGCTATGGTCCTCCAGCTAAATCCAAGAGACACCAATATAGTTGGGTTAAAGAATTCCAGAGGAGTGCACTGGCTTTCCCACTATGGGCACAGCACTGTGTGTGTGGGGAGGCACTGTCTTATTATTTGTATCTGTGTAGTACCTAAGAGGCATGTCAACTGCTGTACAAATGTGCCATTGTGCTGAGCAAACACAGAAGAAAAGAGATGGTTGTGCCCCCAATGGGGATCCTAAGGTGATAGGTACCTGGCAGAGAATGAGCCCTGATCCTGTGAGTTCCAGTTCTTCACCAAAGATGAGCTCATCAGCCGGGGTAAATCAGTATTGCCTGCACTGGTTTATGCTAGCGCACATGAGGAATGGGTGCACATTTTTCAAGCTGCAATGAAGCGAGCTCAGAATAACGGTATTTGCTGCAGAGAGTAGAACTTTTCTCCCATTTGCTCTTCCAACACACAGGCAGGGAATAATGCTAGGGCTTGCTGTTGCCTTGAGAGACTCTACTTGGTTTTGGAAGGGACTGTTGTAATGAGCCCAGCTGAGGGTGCACCACAGACATGGTCATTGCTGGTGTACAGTGTGGTCAATGATACTACTACACACAAAGTCCAAGAAAATGGTTTGCTCAGGAGTGTGGGTCAGCCCTAATCATTAGTCTCATGTGCTCATATTTATGCAGAATGAAATCCTTCACTTAAAATCCCAACAGAAGGTTGCTGATGACAAAAGCAGCTCCAACCTGAAGGAGATGGAGGTAAGGAGTCTCTGGGGAGAGCCTAGCCCCCATAGTGCCTCCAAGCCAGAGGAGTTGTATGTAGCACTGTCTGTCACTCCAGCCCAGTCTGTGTATGTCATAGAGCCCTTGGCTCACTCTTCCCTGGAAGTGACCCTCCCCAAAGCCACAAGGGTCCTCAACTTATTGAGATGCTGTGGGGGAAGTAGGGTGCTATTAGCCCAGGACTGGGCAAGATTCAGTCCAGGGACCAGCCTAACACTTTGATCCAGCCCGTAAACTGCATCTGGCTGCTCTCTGTTTATATCAGGACCCTACTTAAATGGCTCCTGGTCACGGCACAATTCCAGTAGCAGCAGGGCCAGGAGTTGCAAACCCTTTAAATTGCTGCTATTTAATGCGTGTGCAGCTCCTGGCCCCACTGCTACTGCGTTGCTTGGGAACCACCTGGAGTTGCTGTGGATATTTAAAGGGCTCCTGGGCATGATGCTACCCTTTAAACAGCCACAGCAACCCTGGGCAGCTGCCAGGCATGCGGTAGCAGCAGGCCTGGAAGCCACAAGCCCTTTGCTGTGTTTTTAATTCAAAGCTTCTGGCTCCAAACAAATATGGGGGGAGGCAAGACCCTGCCCTTGCCCCTTTTGAGAGGTGGAGCCAGCCTGCGACCATGTGGCCCCCTGGCAAAAATTATTGCTCACTCCTGTATTAGCCTGATTTCTCAGCATTGCTGAGTATCTTCTGCCAAATGGGCTTTCAGGGTACACTTAGTGGTGAAGGCCTGTGTGCTTAGTCCTGCTTGGAGAACCAGGGACTGGATTACAAGACCTCTCACGGCCTCTTCCTCTCCTGCAGTCGTAGGATCCTCAAGGGGCTTCCAGGAGAGGGACCCCAGCAGCAGAAGAATTACAGATAAAATCGGCGCAATACCTGTCCACACTGGTTTGTGCTCAGTGTCTTTCACACTCACCACCTGTAGGGAGATGCTCCTGGGACCCTCCAACCCAAACTGAAATGGGGCCTAAACTACAAGCAGAGTTTGGGGTGTTTAAATGGGCACAGTTTTGTGGGGAGGCTCCGAAAAATGAGTTTGCTTCGGGTCCATCTTTTGTGCCCAATACGCCTGCCCTCACTAGCTGCTGGCATGGCTTTGCTTTGTGCTGAAAGGAGAAGCTGAGGAAGACCACCGAAGAGGCCAACCTGTACGAGTACACTTGTAAAGAGAGCAGCAAGGTCCTGGACCAGCTCAAATCGGCAGTGGCCTTTCTGTTTAAGCAAATAGACTGTGATGACACCAAGATATTGGAGCAGCTGGGGGAGAGCGGGGAGATCACGGACCTGAATTTGCTGCAGTATTTTGGTGAGTTGTTAGTGGTCTTTCCTTCGCCCAAATGTTACTAGAGTGACAATCCCCTACCCCAAACTATTTCAGACAAACTCACTGAAAGTCATTCATATGTTTATGCCTCTAGGGGGAATGTGGGGTCTGCTCTATTATTTCCCCAGCGATTGGAGTGGGTCTGGGAGCCTGGATTCTTCTCTGCACTCTGGGAAGCAGTGTAGCCTACTAGTGAGAGCAGCAGTCTAGGGCCAGGATTCCTGAGTTCTATTCTTTTCTCTGGAGGGCGGGGGGCAGGGCATTGAGTCTAGTCTGTTTTGTCTAGGACCCCACAAACCTGAGCCTCCCCTAACCAGTGGTGACCTATGTCAGATAAGAGCTTGAAATAGACCCCAGACTCCTGTCTACCAGCAGGTCTCAGAATGGACCTGATCTGGGGTATCAGCTAGTTGAAAAAGATCCCTGGCAGCTCTGGTTGGCACCATCAACAGGACCATTAACAGTCTGGTCGGTGGTGCAGCAGAAGCCAGGGGCTAAGACAAACTCTTTCCTTCCCTGGCTCTGTGTGGCTACAATCTCTAAGTGCATGGGCAGCCAAAGAGGCTCTATGTGCTGCTCCTGGCCAAGTGCTGGCTTCGTAGCTCCCATTGGCTGGGGACTGCAACTAATGGGAGCTGTCAGGGTGGCATCTGTGAGAGTGAGGGCAGTGCATGGAGCTTGCCTGGCCTCCCATGCACCTAGGGATTGCAGGGACCTGGCAGCTGCTTCCTGGAAACCACGGTAAGCCATGCTGGGACCCTTTATCTTGAACCTCCTCCAACACCCCAATCCTCTGCCCCAGCCTGGAATCCCCTCCCACAGTCAGCCTCCCTCTCAGAGCATTATGCCTAAACCTCAACCCCCTGGCCCAGCCCTGAGCACCCTCCTGCATCCAAACCCCTTATTTCCACCCACTCCCCGAGATGGAGCCCTCATCCCCCCCCCAACTCCTGCCACAACCCTGCTTCTTCTTGCACCTTAAACTCTCCTCCCTGACCCCATCCCTGAGCCCAGACCCCCCCCAGCTGGAGCCCCCACACCTCAATCTCCCATCTGAGCTTGGAGCCCTCTCCTGCACCTGAAACCTTCATTCGTGGCCCCATCCCAGAGCCTGCACTCTCAGCTGGGGTCTCACCCCTTTCTTGTACCCCAGCTTCCCGCCTCAGCCTGGTGAAAGTGAGTGCGGGTGGGAGAGAGCAAGAGAGAGGCTGGGTCTTAAGAAGAAGGTTGGGTAAGCGATGTTCAGTTTTGGGTGTTTGTACAGCTGGCCACCCTGATCTGGGGTGTCATCAGCTTCAACCTGTCCTCTGTAGGTGTCATAGAAAAGAAGACCAATGATCTCCTGCTCGTTGAATCCTTTCTGCGCTACAAGGAGGTGGAGGGAGAGCAGGATTCACAGCCTTTACTGAATCCATTTTTGGATGGCATAGGACTCCTTAAAAGTATGGATGCAGCAAAATTAGCCCCTGCATCCCCTGCCATAGAGCACATAGCAGAGAACCTAGAGGACTGTAAGTACTCACATCTTCTTGTCCAGTCTCACTTGCTTTCAAACGTGTTCATGCCCAGGAACAGAAGGAGAGCAGCGGCCTGGCTGGGGTGGGAGCAAGGAGACCATATAAAGAACAGAATGGGGAATGTGAATCAAATGGCAGGGTCATAGTAGTCAGAAGTGGAAAAGGATTATAACCCCCCAAGCCACTTGTTAATAAATCCCCATCTTGGGTAGTGCTCCGTCTAGCCTGACTTGAAATGGCTTGAGTGCAGGGCTGGATTAAGGTGGGGGCTAGCCGGGCAGCTGCCTGGGGCGCCAACCTATGGGGGGGGGCACCTGATGGCAGCTGTAAGGGGCCCGGCTGTGCAGCGTCCTTTCGAACTGCAATGAGGTGCTGCACGCCCAGGGCCGGGGGCCACGCAGCGCCCCTTAGAACTGCCATCAGGTGCCACGTGCCCGATTGCAGCTGTAAGGTGTGCAGCACACCAGGGGGCTGTACCTGCGCCGTGCGCCTGGGGGCAGAGCCACTCATGCGTCTCATTCCCACTGCCTGGGGTGCAGGAGTGGCTCAAGCCGGCCCTGCGTGAGTGATGGGGCTTTCACAACTCCCTTGGGGAACTGTTCTGACAGATCTCACGGGGACTGGTTCCCAACTATGCCAAGGCCCTTTTACATTGCTCTGATATAAAGAAGCCTTAAAGCGGATGGAAAGATGCTATGATACTATTCCCGGTATGCATAAGGGCTCAGCTTCCAGCTCCTGTGATGGGATGGATGGAGTGCCATGCACTATGGCTGGGCTCTGTTTCCCTGGGCTCATAGGCTACGTCTAAACTGTGGTGCTAATTCAGGATGCTGGAAATATTCTGAAATAGCTATTCTACACCTTTTAGAGTGTGCCCGTTATTTCAAAATATAATGGGCTCGCTATTCCGACGTCCCTGTAAATCTTGCTCCATGAAGCTTAAGGGATGTTTTGGAATAGCACTTTATTTCAAAATTTGGTGCTGTGTGCACCATGCCAACTTTCAAAATAAGCTATTTCAAAATTACCTTGAAATAAGTTATGCAATTTGCGTAGCACAAATTGAGTAGCTTATTTCGAGGTAAGAGTGCAGTGTAGATGCACCCAAAGTGGGCAGGGGAATGAAGCCTAGGAGCAGCCCTGGGGCTGCTCTAAATTGAATCAGGGATAAAATAGGATCCTTTATATCCCCAAAATATAGGGAAGCAAAGGTGGCTAAAAATCACCTCTGCTGCTGCCCCTAATGCAGGAGTGGAATCACAGAATCAGGCCCATTGTTCCTATGATGGGGCCAATGCTGGGAATTGTCCTATGCCTAGAGTTCCTGGTGTAGTCCCTAGTAGATGTAAGCATCCAGTGCCTAACAGAGATGTTAAGGACTAGTCGACTATCTGATAAGCAAGTGCTTATCGGATAGCCAGTCAACTAATCGATTTCTCCCCCCTTCCTCTTGCTGCCTCTATCAGATAGAAGCAGCAAAGGGGGGGAGAAGAAGAGGTACTTCAAAGGAGCAGTGCTGCACAGCTGAGCCTAAGATCAACTGTGCAGCGCTGTCCCTTTGAAATGCCAAGGCGGTGGAAATTCCATCGACTATTCGACTAGTAAGATAACCTATAGTTAACACCCCTAGTGCCGAACCTGGATTCATATCACTATCACTTCATATCAATCTATTAGAGTGGGCAAATTTCTGACAGTCTGGGGACTTAGAAATGTTACACTCTGCTGGCCGTGGGAATGAAATGTAGTATCAGAGCAGGGCCTGTGTTTAACACTGACATAAATGGGTAAAACTCCATGGGCCCCTGGATTTGTTTGTTATTAATGGGGATGATATTAGCAGCTTTCTGATGCTGTTATTGGAATTTGTGGGCTTGTAGCAAGTACAGTGACAAGTAAACTGAAGCTCTGGAGAGACTCTTCACTCTAATCCCAATTTCTTTTGAAACAGTTGATGGGCCTTTGGACCATGACAGTTTGCGCAACCTGATTATTGGGAACGTTGAGAAGGAAAAGTCCAGTAGGATCTCTCTGGACAAAGAGAAGAGGAGAGGGACAATGATATAGAATGGGAAAAGCAAATGTATTGGGTATAAATAGTAGATTCTAAATTCTTTTGAAATCAAAATCTGATTTTGTGCTTAATTTAAACAAAGCTAAATTTAAATTTGAAGAATGTGAGTACTGTCTTGATTTAAAGTAGCCTTTGCCATCTGACAGGCTATCAACACCTTTTACAGACTTAAAACAAAGCCCTAAGAACTTTATGCATATAATGAAATGCGACCACTTCTGAGGTGGAAAGCAGGATAGCAGCTGTCTAACAATAGTTCATAACAGTTTGGCCATGGCACTGGGACTAATATCCTCTGTGTCACAAAGTTCTGGTGCAGTTAATGGCCCGTGGTAGGTATGACCTCACTTTTTTTAATCTCTTCTGCCTATGCCAGTTGCCATTGGATCTTCAATGTTTACACAGAACAGATGGGCTGCTGATTAAAGTTCCCACAGAATGAACCGGAAGGCTGATGCTGTCCTTCCAGGTGTTTCAGACCAGAGATGAACCTTCTCTTGGAGCATGACTACACACCTCTTTGTACAATGGGCTGGCTCCTTGGTCTGTATAAATCAGTAGAGCACCATTGAATTCAGTTGAGCTGATTTACCCAGCTGAGGAGCTGGTTTTCATGATTTTAACATCTCAGTGAGATTTTCTTCAAGTAACAAATATTTCTTCTGTAGGCAAACACAGGCCAGAATCCTAGAGAATTAGAAATAAGAGGGGTGGGGGACTAGAAAGCAGGAGAGGCACTGTGGTCTAGTGGATCAAGCATCTCAGTAGGACTTGGAAGCTGGGCTCTCATCCAAGCTCTGTCCTAGGCCTGCTGGGTGACCGTAGGCAGCTCACATCCATGGCTCTGTGCCTCAGTTTCCCTATCCATAAAATGGGGATAACTTGGATACTGATCTCTTTTGTAAAATACTTTGAGATCAAAGTGTTGTATAAGAACTAAGTGGTGTTGTTATTACTATAGGAAAGCTCAAAAACCAAAGCAACTAGGTGTTCTTCTGAGCAATCTGACAGCTAGCTACAATCTGATCTTCCAATCTGTAACAAACATTGATCGCTTACTGTCAGAAGATTTCCCATTCTGCCATTACCCTCTAGCTATAGTCACCTCACATGGAAAGCACATGGTAATCATGTCTCAGAGGGGTAGCTTTGTTATTCGGTAACTTTAAATACAACTTGCAGTCCTGTGACATCTCAGGGTGAGTCTACACAGCACAGTTATTTTGAAATAATGGATGTTATTTCGAAATAACAATTCGAGTGTCTACACAGCAATTCCATTACAGGCAATCCCCGACTTATGACTGCCTGATTTACGACTCTCCCGCATTTACAACCATTTTTTTCATGCAAGATAGCTCCTAAAACCCCCCAATTTACACCTGCAGCTCGCATTTACAACAGTGTATGATGCAGACTCCACGCGTCATCCCAAAACAGGAAACGCACAAGGTCAGTCAGACCTGCCAGTCCGCAGCTGCTGCTTGAACTGCACGTGTCTCTGCCACATCAGTCTTCACTTTTTAGTTATTTTTGTGCATTATTTGAACTATTTAGTTTAGTTTTCCTCCATTTCTGTCATCAAGTTTAGTATTTTTCGGGTATAAAATGGGTTTCCAGGGATGGAACTGCCATTTATAACATTGCGTCCATGGAAAATAAGGGTTCGACTTACGATGGCTTAACTTGCGACGGTTCTCCACGAACCAATTAGATCATAAGTGCAGGGTTCGCCTGTATTTTAAAATAAATTCACGATAACAGCTTATTCCAATTTCTGTAAACCTCATTCCATAAGGAATAATGCCTGTTCCGAAACAGCTATTTTGAAATAGCGGGAGAGTGGATGCTCCACTGCTACTATCTCAAAATAGCTCTTCCCCAAGGCCATTCAAACTAATTACTCCTCAGTGCCTCCTGGAGCTCTAAATCAAGATAACGCATCCACATTAGGGAAGCCTGCCTTGGACTAATTTTGAGGCTTCCCTGTAGTGTGGACATACTATTTCGAAATAAGCTATTTCAGAGTATTTCTTCCGAAATAGCTATTTCAAAATAAGCGTGCAGTGTAGATTCATATCTTAGATCGTGAGTTTTAATGGGTAAAACCTATTTCATCAGATGAGTTGGAGTGGAAATTACAGAATCCAGGGTATATAATTTCTTCTCTCAATTCATCTGATGAAATGGGTTTTACCTACAAAAGCTCGTGACCTAATAAATGTGAAAAAACTTAAAAAAGCAATAAATAGTCTTGTAACACCTTAAAGCAGGGCTACTCAACTTTGGAAGCCCCAGGGGCCACAACGATACTCACAGCACATGGCAAGGGCCGTATGACAGCCCTTTTAATGAGCAATGAGAGTCCAGGAAATTAACTACTAAAACGCATATCAAAAGAAGACCATTATATTGACTACTTTTTTGTTTTGGCTTCACAACAGTCCAAGAATTTAACTACTAAAACAAACTGCACTGTGAACCCAAACCACACACCGTAAACCCAAACTGCACTGTAAACCCAAACCGCATCACGGGCTGCAAACAAACAGGCTGTGGGCCGCATGCAGCCCACAGGCCATGTGTTGCGTATCCCTGCCTTAGAGACTAACAAAACACATAGATATTATCATGAGTTTTCGTGGGCACAACCCACTTCTTCAGATGACTGGTATTTAAGGGGTCCAAACAGTTTCAAAATAAATTGCACAAGAAGGAGATTGGGGGTGGGAAAAGAAGAAAAAAAGGGGTAAAAAATTGTCAATTAGAGTTGTCCATGCTAAATGAACAGGGCTCGACAAATCTGTTTATCTACTCGCCCATGGCATGTAGATTTCCGCTGGTTGCCCCGTTCACCGGCGGTGTGCGCATGTGGGTCTGGTGCATGCGTGGTGCAGGGCTGGCAAGTGGATTTCACTGCGGTTTGTCAAGCCCTGTAAATGAACCTGATAAGAATACTTAATGCCCACATTAAGTACCCGTTGTTTGGTTTTTTATGTCATTAGGATGTGGAATGTAATGGGCCATCCAGCCAATGTCTTTGTTTAGACTTCTGTTGTAGGAATCAAACTTGTAAATGAAGTTAAGTTTTGTAGTTTCCCTGTCAAGCTGGCTTTTGAAATTGGTTTGAGATAATACAGTGATTTTGAGATCCATTAATGTCCATTATTTCTTTCTTGTAGAGACTGTCCAGTTTGGCCAATATAAATGGCAGAAATACATTAGTCTCTAAGGTGCCAAAGGCCTGCTCATTGTATTTATGGTAATCAAGGTTTGCCTCCCCCTGGGATCAATGAAGCCAGAGCACTGGGATAAAGTAAACTCTATAATAAATGGCCCTGAAGTTTCCCCCCAGGCCTTGCATTGTGACAAGATCTCAACAGGATTCCAAAGGCAATCAGGATAAAGGTTTTTCAGCCAACTCCTGCGCTGAGTTGGCTGCAGCGTCAATCCACCAACATCCACAGCAATGACTCCAGATTCAATGGCAAGATCAGAATCCCTGGGCGCTAGTGGCACACAGAAAGCCTAAATCAAAGGCAATTTGGAAAAATGCCTAAGTGACTGAGGAGCATAGTGATGTTATTGGACATCGGTGGGACTGGGACGAGTGCTCCTAAGCCTATGAGATGCTTTTGAACATCTCTCTCGCAGTCCCTGTTCCAAGGACAGTTGAGACTTTAACAAGATGGCCTGGGAGATCCAGAGAGGTGGTGCTAGCTTGGAAAGATTCCTTGCTCCGACTGCTGATGGTGGTGTATCCATGTGGGACAGTGTTGGGCGCTTTGCAGAAGCTGAGGAAGGGGCCTCCAGAGGGGTGTGAATGAAGGGAGCCTGCTCCAGTGGGTTTAAAAGGCTATGCTAGGCAGAGGAGATGGCCTGGGTGGAAAGACTGAGGATAAAATAGCTGCATGTCTTCATGCTCTGAAGGTTACAGCTGTTAGGAAAGGGTCCAGGTAGCTTCACATTGCTCTCAAAAGCATATCTGAGTCCTTAGTTATTTTGTCTTTGAAGCACCCCATACCTTGCACAATACCCATCCCAGAGACAGAAAGTGAAGCGTTTGCTGCCATGTCAGAGAAGTTGACAAATGCCAGTAATGTGCCATACATCAGGAGATTAGTGGCAGTTGGACAGTGAGCCAGGCAGCCTGATCTCATTTCCTCCCTGCTGGGCTTCTGCAAACTAAAAACGGCAATCATGGGCACGTAGCACCCCGTGCCACTCTAGCACGAGCTGCACAACCCATCTCGGACAAATCTTTGCCACTGTCCCTGTAGGCAAGTGTCATCAGCAGAAATTCAGTCGCAGGTATTTTTGGTGATGACCTTCAATGTTCCCACTAATCTTTTCCATCCACGTGCAGATTTTTTCCATCCATGTGTTAAATACATTTTTTGGTGCACTGAGGCACGTGTGAACATGCACCACAAGTAGAAACAAAACCTAGCTGTGGGTGCTCTGCTAATCTGCCAATGGGTGACATTGGAACCTCTGCTGAGCAGTCAAACAAGCACACACCTTACAAGGAACACTATTCTTGTTCATCTCACCCCACAGTTTGAGTCTCTCTCTCTCTCTCTTTAACTAACTAACTAACTAACTATCTCTCTCTCTCTCTCTCACACACACACACACACACACACACACACACACACACACACACACACACAACACTTTCCTTGGAGTGTTGCAGAATTGTGTTTGCTCCAGAACATTTATTTTTCAGACCCTGTCAGTGTTCCCTCTAATTTTTTTTCAATCCTTGCGCAGAATAAATTTTGTTATATGCACCAAAGCATGTAGGGATGTGCACCACTAGTAGACACACATGCTGCTGGCTATGGGCACTCTGTTAATTAGCTGGGCAGCATTTGAATCTCTCCTGGATGGCTGCCCAAGCGCTCAGCTTATAGGGAACAACGAGCCCTACCAGTATTGATGTAGGCAGCTGGATTTCCTTCTGCAAAATGTATAATTTAATTTGGACACAATTCAGGTGTGCATTTCCCCAGTTACAGTGAGAATTTCCTGCATAGAAAAACAGACAAGAATGGGACCAAGTACAAACGATCACATGGTGAACAGACCAAACCCAGCTTGTGTGGGCAGTAGCTGAGAACCAGCCCTAGACATCCAGGGAGAGGCAAGCATCACAAAGTACCACCCCCACCACTGTGTCTGAGGAATTAGCATCATGCCAGCTCTTAATCCTTCTCTTCTCCGTGTGTGATGATGTGGACGAGGTTTTTGTAGTCTAAGATCCCTGTGATGTCTGGAGGGAAAGCTGCAAACATCTGGTCGATCTGTGAGATAAATGGGCCCAGAAGGGAAAGGTTTAGCAGAATGGCAGGATATTTGGGTCTGCAGCTCCGACGGAGGGGGGTAAGGGCCATTGGAAATCACTGGAAGTCCTGCCCTTGGCTGGGACAAGGAGACTTTCTAGCCCCTGCCATTTGTGGCTGCCTGCCCTTATGTTGAATAGTGATAGAAATGTAGCTATGTTAGTCTGGTGTAGCTGAAGCAAAATGCAGGACAATGTTGCACTTTAAAGACTAACAAGATGGTTTATTAGATGATGAGCTTTCGTGGGCCAGACCCACTTCCTCAGATCAAATAGTGGAAGAAAATAGTCACAACCATATATACCAAAGGATACAATTAAAAAAAATGAACACATATGAAAAGGACAAATCACATGTCAGAACAGAAGGGGGATGCAAGGGTGGGGGGGAGGAAGGTAAATGTCTGTGAGTTAATGATATTAGAGGTGGGGAAAGGTAAATGTCTGTGAGCTAATATAATCTATGCTATCATGTGCCGAAAGTGTCCGTCTGCTATGTACATTGGACAAACGTCTCAGACACTTCGCCAAAGAATCAATGCCCACAAAACAGATATCAGACAGGATCACAAAGAAAAAACAGTTTCTTGCCATTTCAACCAGAAAGGACACTGTCTCAACGACCTAAATACCTGCATCCTACTCCAGAAGACTTTCAAATCTGCACTTGAAAGGGAATCCTCTGAACTGGCATTCATGCTAAAATTCGACACTCTTCGCGGGGGCCTCAACAAAGACACCAACTACCTTACCCATTACCAAGATAGCTTCCCCAATTATCATCTCTAATACCATTAGCTCACAGACATTTACCTTCCTTCCCCCCTCCCCCGCATCCCCCTTCTGTTCTGAAATGTGATTTGTCCTTTTCATATGTGTTCACTTTTTTAAAATTGTATCCTTTGGTATATATGGCTGTGACTATTTTCTTCCACTATTTGATCTGAGGAAGTGGGTCTGGCCCTCAAAAGCTCATCATCTAATAAACCATCTTGTTAGTCTTTAAAGTGCTACATTGTCCTGCATTTTGTTCTTGCCCTTATGTTGGTAACCTGAGTGACTGTCAGTGGAAATATGGGAGGGGGATTCTTGCTTTGTTCCTTTGCCTGAAGCACTAGATTACCCTTCCACAAAAGGGAGGCTGCATGTGGAAAAAGAGTCATAACAGGGAAACTGAGGTAAGGACTGTGCCCGACGCTAGAAAGGAAAGCTGACCCGTTGCAGCTAGAGCCTGCTGTCCCTGCATGCAAACTAAACAGCTCAGTGCTAGGCATTACTGAATGGTGCACTCTGTACGAGGATAGAGGTGAAAAGGAGCCCTATGCTTACCTCTTCCTGGGAAAACCGCTCTCCCTGCGTCATCAGCATTTCTTTAATACTGCAAAAGAAAGAGTATGGGGTAAGAATGAGGGAGGGACAGTGAGGAAGCCAGAACAGCTGCCCCCTTCCCTCTGCACACCCCACACACTGCTCTGCACTTACTAGTCAGATTTCAGGCCTTTGCCTTCGGGGTCAAACACCTTGAACGCATTCAGGATCGTCTCCTCTGGATCGGCACCTGCAGGGGGGCACACACAACCACTGGTGGGACAGAGCAGGTATTGTCCCCATAACAGACAGCGCCAGAGAGTGGCATGCACTTTGGGGAGGGGAAATCACAGATCTGGTGACCTCCCACAGGGGACAGGCTGTGTGGCTGAGAAAGCTCATTCCCTGTGGAACCCAGAGGCACTGAGACCTCTGGGAGGAGGGGCAGGGGAGGAAACATTTAGTCTGCAGCCTTAGCTTAGGGCCAGGTGGGGTTTAACTCCTGCGGTAGAGCAGGGGTCTCCAACCTTTTGAAGCGTGAGATCACTTTTTGAATTTAAGTGCAATCCAGGATCTACCTCAAACTCAAACACCCTTGCCCCGCCTCCTTCCTGCCCCTTCTCCGAGTTCCCGCCCCTGCTCACTCTGTCCTCCCTCCCTCCCCCACCCTCACTCACTTTCCTCAGAGTAAGGGTGGAGGATGCAGGAGAGGTTCAGGACTGAGTCTGGGATTTGGAATGCTGGCTCCAGCTGGGAACTGCTTACCAGAGGTGGCTTCTGGGTGGTGATTCAGGGGGCTAAGGCAAGCGCAGTCCTACCCTGGCCCTGTACCACTCTCAAAAGCAGCCAGCAAACTCTCTCCATCCTTGCCCTCCTCTGCCCAGTGGAGATGAGGGGCAGGGAGGAAGGAGGAGCACCCTGACATCAGCACCCCCCTTCCTCTTCTTCCCGTGCCCTGCACAGCAAGCAGGAGGCTCCCAGGGGCGAGGGGCACCTCCAAGGCAAAGGGCAGGAGCAGCACGGTAGTGCTGAGAGGGGCAGATGAAGTGCTGGCATTTGACAGCCTCCCCTTCCAAACCATCAGGATCACCTGTCAAAGGTTCCAAGTTCTACCAGTAGGTCCTGATCTACTGGTTGGTGAGCACTGTAGTAGAGGGACATGGCTTTAGCCCCTAAGGCCGCAGGTTCAATCCCACCTGCTGGTGACTAGGGTCTATTGGCTTTACACCTGCATGGAGGGGTTTTCAGGTCCGAGTGTCCTATCCTGCCAACACCCTGTGGTATACAACAATGGCTGACATATCTCCCCCCCACATACACATGCTGTCTGGACTGCCATTTCATATTCCATGGCATAGAGTGGAGCAGATATACATTCATTCTGCCCCTCCCTATCTCCAACATGTAGTTAATATACTCAGTGTATTTATAGCACATCAGCCTCATAGGATCGGGGGAATTCTGCACCAGTGTCACAGAGCTCAGGTTGCACAATGGCTGAGGGGGTATGGCAGGGGCATGGGGAGGGGAGGGGTTTAGAGTCAGCGAGAAGTGCCTGCCCTCCGCAATAATCCTCTCCTGACAGGCCACCAGAATGTGGGCAGCAAACAGCCACAGGCGTTCACGTCAGAATGGCTGGAGCATAGCACCGAACCCCTCAGAGTGGTGAGAACAGGTGTGAAAGAGCACTTCACAAGCATTGCTAGCTCCATTTCACAGAGGGGGAACTGAGGCACAGAGCAGTGGTGCAACTTGCTCACAGCCACTCGAGAGGCTACGGGGAGAATGGAGAGTAGTGCTCAGGATGTCTGAGTGACAGCCCCGTGCTCTATCCACAGGCTCCAGCTGCTGCCAAAAGGCCAATAGCAGCAAGTAGCATAGGGGAGGCTGAGGAGTAAGAGGAGAAATTGCTCAGCGTGTTAGAGCAAGATGCCCAATTGCTGGGAATATCCAGTGTATGAGTCTGTGATTGGCAACACCTTAATGGCCTGCCTTTGCCATTTCATGCCCCACCATGCTGGGGGAAGGATGCAGAAGAAGCCCCAGGCAATGACAATGGGATGTTTTCACCTTCTGAACTTTTCTGGAGAAAGAGAGTGATTTGAGTCCTAGGTCCTGAGCTAAAGCCTCCTTAAAAGTGCAGGCAAAGGCGTCCATTGAGTGCAGTATCAGTCCTTGGACAGAAACTGCAAATAAAGTGGCTTTTAATATACTTTGCTCTTTGCTAGCATCTTCACTTGGAGGATTTCAAAGCGCTAAGTCTTAGCACCCCTTATGATGCAGGGCAGAGTCATTATCCCTGTTTTACAGCTGGGCAACTGCTGTACAGAGAGGTTAAGTGACTTGCCCAAGTCACAAAGGAAGCTGGTGTCACACCTCAGGTCTCTGCCACCAAACTATCCTCCCATTCATTTTATCCCCCTATCTTATCTCACCCTTGAGCTTCTCGCCAAACATGCTCAGGAATACAGTAAAGTTAATTGGTCCAGGAGCCTCCTTTATCATTTCATCAAGTTCTTCATTCTTGACATTCAAACGACCTAGATAAAAAACAGACAAATCACCTGGGTTGTGGATTTAATTTGATGCAGCTATCAGAGTACCATTTTATACACAAACCAGCCTATGGATAAGTTAAAAAACATAGAAAATGTTCATTTTTACCATGGGAAGAGTCTCGAAGGGAAGTGGTAGAGGTTCCATCTTTTGAGAGCGATAAAATTGGACCAGACAAAACACTAGAAACACTAGAGAAGGATCCTGCACTGAGCTGTATGATCCAAAGGGTCTTTTCCAACTAGGGATGTAAATTTGTGGTTGTTTAACCAGTTAACCCTGGAGCAGCCCCTAGCCCATGTCATGGCGGGCTGCCCTGGCTATGCTGGGCTGAGCCTGCCATGCTATGGGCGGGGGCTGCTGTGACCAGACCATGAAGGGCTCTCAGTGCTGTGGGCAGAGCTGCTCTGGCCAGGCTGAGCTGGTTATTCGGTTACTGGGTGGCTATGTCTACACTGGCATGATTTTCCAGAAATGCTTTTAATGGAAAAGTTTTCCGTTAAAAGCATTTTTGGAAAAGAGTGTCTAGATTGGCAGGACGCTTTTCCGCAACAGCACTTTTTGCAGAAAAGCATCCGTGGCCAATCTAGACGTGCTTTTCCGCAAAAAAGCCCCAATCGCCATTTTTGCGATCGGGGCTTTTTTGCGGAAAAGAAATCTCTGCTGTCTGCACTGGCCCTTTTGCACAAAAGTCTTTTGGAAAAAGACTTTTGCCCAAACGGGAGCAGCATAGTATATCGTCAGTGCTTTTCCGGAAATTCAAGCGGCCAGGGTAGACAGCTGGCAAGTTTTTCCGCAAAAGCAGATGATTTTGCGGAAAAACTTGCCAGTCTAGACACAGCCGGTAAGTATACCAGTAAGGCTGATGCTTACTGGGTAACCAGTTAACCCTTTAGATATTTATTTCCAACTCTAATTTCTAGGATTCTAGGGAATATCATAAAACTGCACCATGATACTTGCTGATTTAGTTCCCACATGGATTTTGTCAGCAAAATGAACAGAACCAAGTGTCTGCATATTATCATTCATACAGCTACAAGTCCAGGGCTGATCTGCTTGAATTTCAATGCAGTCACACCTGATTGGCAAGGTGATAACCAGGAAGAATGTTCCCAATTGTCATACATCATATAATCCAGCAAGACTACTCACAGAGCAAGGCATAAGGATGGTCCCTAATTTAATATAATAACCATTCTCTCTAGGCAGGGTCTAAAAATGACCCACACTGATCAAAAATATTAAGAAGATAAAACATTCTGCTCTTTGCAATCTAAACCATTTTGGTTCCAGGGGTTTTGAGCACAGTCAAATGGAAGATGGAATTAACTAGTGAATGAAATGGAAAGCATCGAACAATTAGTCAAACATGATCAAAACCTTTTTTGGTGTGTTTGGTGTGAGAGTTCTTAGATGCAGGCTTACCCACTGCTGCAAACGTATCTCTCAAATCTGCCTTGTCAATAAAGCCGTCCCGGTTCTGATCCATGATGGTGAATGCCTGGATGGGGAGCAAGATAAATGGCGTCATACAGAAAACTAATTCAGCAATGCCCTGTCCTGTTCATTGTAGCCTGGCTAGTAATTGGGATGTGTCCAGTGGCATAAGCTATGGCTTAAATTGTGTTTGTTCACAGCTGTGCTTGTAGCTTCCTCCCGCAGTGGGAGCGGAGACGAGGATTTCCAGACAGGTTCAGGATAGCGCCCAAAGAGCTCTGTTCAGCAGTATGGCAACGTGTGTTAGGCTGCTTGACGGAGCAGTGCTGGAAGTTCCTCTCTGATCCCCTTTGGCATCGGCTGTGTGATGCTGGCGGAGGCATTATTACTCAGCGGCCCACAGAGGGGATTGCCTTCCAGCCTACACACCAAATGGGATCATTTGCTAACATCCTGGGAGCCCAGCTGACAGCTCTGCTCATGAGAATGACATTAGTCACATTAGAATGTGACTGTAACCTGAGTGTAACCCACACACCTGCTGGCTGTGGCTTACAGTCCTACCTAGTGGTACTTAGATCACTCGCAAAGAGAAAGAGAGAATGAACATGCGCTGCACTTACAGGGGTGGGGAACCTCAGGCCCAGGGGCTGGATGCAACCCATAAATTGTCTGGATTGGCCCCCAAGAGTTATGGCTCCTCCCAGCATTGGGGAGCCCGCACTGGTGCTCCAGCCCCTGCCACTCCCCTGAAGGGCTGCAGCACACAAAATCTACTAGCCTGGCCCCAGGAAGCACTTTGAATGACTCAGAGGAGTAGTTATTTTAAAATAGCATCACCGGAGCATCTATACTATTGATATTTCTAAATAATCATTATTCCCCGAGGAAAGTAGGAGTACAGATTTCAAAATAACCAGCCCAGCTATTTCAAAATAATGGGCTTTGAAGTGTCAATGTTCTGCTTATGATTTCGAAATAAGGGGGTTATTTAAAAATAACTCCCTTGTGTAGACCAGGGCTGACTGATGGGCATTGCAACAAACCAGCCAGAAGAGACCAAATCTCCCTGCCCAGAGAGCAGGGTTATCTAAGGCTATGTCTACACGGCAGAGCTTTTCCAGGACACCGAAGGTATCCCAGAAAACCTATGGCGCATCCAAGGAACGTATCTGCTTTTCAGAAAATTTTTTGGAAAAGCAGACGCATTTTTTTGGCATCCCTGTAAACCTCGTTCTATGTGAAAGAATGGATGTTCTGAAAGAGGGTTTTTTTCAAGACATATGGCCCCATGTAGATGGGCCAAATGTCAGAAAAGCCTCTTTTGGAAGCAAAGTGGAAAAAGATACACAAATTGCAGTTTGCGTGTCTTTTTCCTACTTTTTCCTGCAGTGTAGACATAGCCTAAGGGATTACTAGAGGTAGGAGAATTCCTTCTGTAGGGATCAGGGGTGTGAGCTGGGGAGGGAGACGTAGCTATTCTCCAGTTGCGTCTGGAGCTGTCTAACCACTCTGCTTGCAGCCAAGGCGTAGAGTATTTGCATCCCCAGTGAGAGAGAGAGCTAGCGAGAGAGAGAGAATGTGTGTATGTGTGTGTGTGGTGGTTCCCCCGCATGCAGTTCTTTTTGGCCACTGTCTTGTCCTCAGCCAAAACATGGAGAGGCTGCAACATGATCTCCATAGACTCAGTGGGTACCTTTTAAGACCTGCACATGACTGTGAAAGAGTTAATCCGTTCTCAATAATAATGCCCTGACTCATGGCCATAGCTCAGCCAATGAAAATTAGCTCAGATTCTACAGTGTTTCTGTGTTGTGTGCCATTGGCTGAGTGTCTTGTCACTCTCTCTTCTGCTGAGAGATACAGGGCCCAGGAAGTTCAGAGAAGACCCCATATTTGATTATGTAGTTGAATTAAGGTTTTTTTTTTTTTTTTTAAATAAAGCAGTTGTCATTTAAATGAGCTTTTGGGTCTCTTTATTCCTAATCCAACCTCACCAAACTGAAAAGCATTTGGGAAAAAGTTGACATTGGTTGTTTTTAGCTTTACCCTTTCATGCTTATTTGAACAAAAGCCTCTTACCTCTTTGAATTCCTGGATCTGTGCTTGTTCGAACATAGAGAAGACATTGGAATTAGCTCCCTCTGCTCTCTTCTTAGCTTTCTTGGGTGACTTAGGGAATTCAAGTACATGATCATTAACTCACTGTATTTTTCAAGGTGGAATAAATTTAAACTCCCCTGAATTTATTCCTCAGTCTTTATGAATAGCTAGGGGCTGCTGCCTGCTGGTGCACTTTAATTCTTGAAATGATCATCTGCCTTTCCATTCAGAAGTGTGGGGTGAAGTACATACTGTTCTGTACTGATGGAAGTTATTATTTCTTCTCCCCAGCAGACCTCAGTGTCTTGGGCTCCTGATGCATTTCAACAAATTGAATAAGGGGAAAGCAACATGAAAAATGACTCTCCATGCCACAGTGTGACGTCTGCCACGGTTCAAATGACATTTGGCTGAGAAGGAACAGTAAAGAAATCTCTCCGGGTAACAATATAATTCAGGACCCCCGGGAGTGGAAAAGATAGCTAACTATATCTCTGGGATTTCATGCAATGGTTGTAGCTATTATGAGCGTTATCACGGATATGTACTTTTTGTCACTACAAAGGCTACATAATAAAGTAGTCTTAAATCTGCCCTTTCTGGCATCAAGGAAGACGAAATCCAGAGTTTAGTTGATTCCAATTCTTGTGGTTTAAATAGAAAAGGTTATAACACCCAGGCTAACATTTCTACTTCATTGAGAACATCCGAACATTTCTGCCTTAGGTGCACTCATGGGATCTGCTATGTTCTTTCCCTGTTAAATAAAAATCACTGATTTGTAAGAGATCCCAAGGAGGGTGTCCATGACTGGTACTGCTAGGAGTTACAAGAATACTACTAATAAATAAAACAAGATTTAAATGGACCAGTTCAAGACATAGAAATGTGCCTCCCAGATAGTGCATGGATGAGGAGAAAGAATTCCAGTTTGACCCTAAAAACTGCTCAGTTTCAATTTACATGCTCGGTTTGGTTATTGATTTGAAGACAGGGCAGCAGTTAACCTATAAGAAAACAACCTCCACTTATCTGCTGCTATTTGCAGATAATACCAGTGTATTAAATGCTCCTAGGAGGCTTATTTTGTTTCAGGAGCTGTACAAGTTGCATGTCTATATCTCACTGGTCGCTAGAGATGTTCCTAGTAAAGACTCCCACTGCTATCTCATCTCGTGGTCATTCTTGCAGTTGCCCGCTCTCGTTACTCACCATCACCGGAGATGCTTTGCACGGCCCCTGATGTTCCTGCAAGAGGAATTCAAAAGACAATCCCCCAGGCCGCTCTGTGCTGAAACAATAAATACGGCCTGGTGCAGTTTAAAAATAAACGCATGCCCACTTTTGGCTGTAATAGGTAAGTTAACTGCCACCTCGGACGCCCCCGGCTCTGTTGTCTCTCTGTCTTTGTCTCGCTCTCATCTTGAATAACAGCTTGTTGTCACTTTGTGACATGTGAGACACAGAAGGTTTCAAGGTTAGAGAAATGCCAGCTGGTGGTGTGGCTGCCACTTTTAAGAAGTGGACAAAAAAAAGTGCTGTGCAGCTTGTGCAGAATGAGCGGCACATGCCTTTGTCAGTGGGTTGGGGGGAGGGCACAGTAAGCCTGTGAGAAACGCTATTTTGCGGTCACCCTGGGGGTCTGTCTATCCACACACACAGAGCCAGCTCTCGGAGCTGTGCTGATTTATAGCCACTGAATATCTGGCCTGCAGGTCAAAAAAGTCTGTGCTGTGAATGTCAGATCCGAACCAGGATTTGAACTTCATCCCGCCCCTTTTCCCTGCGCCCAGGGGTATTTAGATGGAGGGTTTTGTTTTGTCTTATTATAGAGCTTGGGGTGAGCTCCGTGTGCCGTGAGATACATCCGTCTACTCACTCAGGTCTGCTTCTGGGATGGCGTCTTCCACCCTGGAAGATCCCAGAGTGCTTCACTGACCCAAGAGATGTTGGGATTTGCAGCACCCACCACACACATGGAGCTTTCTCTGGGGTGGAATGTGACAGCTGTCACAGCACAGTAACCACACCACCTGATCCCGGTCTGCTCAAGGGTCACTATGGCCCAGGTGGTGTGAGCTGCCACCGTGCCAGAACAGATGCTCTCCCGTGAGTCGCACCAGCAGGATGGGATGGGCCAACTCTTTGTCGGGGGGAGGGGGCATGTGCAGGGCCTTTCTCAGTTGGTTCCTTGTTGAGAGGCTGCCTGGTGGCTATAAGGGACCCCAGTCTCCAGCTACTACTGTCTCTGGTCTCCCTGAAAGAAGAAGATTCACTCCCTTCCACTTGCCTGGGATCACTGGCCTGATAGGCCCCATCTTGTGGTCCTATTTTGGAGTTGTGGAGGTCAGTGCTTGGCTGCCGGGGACAGCGGAGCCTGGCCCAGTAAGCACAGCAGGGATTAGGTCACCAGCTGGGCTGCAGGACCGCGAACAGACACCGCTGCAGAGAAGGGACATAACCACACAGGCCTGCTTCCAAAGAACCAATGGGCCAGACACAGCCCTGCACAGGTGCCTGGAGTAAGAGGCATCTTGGGCCTCCCTCTTCCTGAGGCTGCGGGGGCTTGGTCTGGTTCAGCCAGGTTAAGGCAGATCTCACCAAACGCTGTGCAGTGCTGGGCCTCACAACCATGAATGCGACAATGCCACCCCATCCTTCACACCCTCTTACTGATCTACCCAGTTGTGCCGTACACCCATTACAGCTCTAATTCCAGCATGCTGCAGTCCCTCTGCCTTTCATTCATTCTCAGCTAGCTTTGCAGTGGGCTCATGGGCGGTGGGTATCCTAGGCAGGGGAAAGCATTGCCTTCCCAAACCGCCAGCCTGGCCCCGCCCACCGTCTGCCCCAGAACGCCTACTCTACGCGTACTGGGGCGGAGTGTTGTTGCCCCCGAGTGCCTGCTCTCCTGGTGCTCCTGGGCTGGGGCTGCACAAGAGTGGGCTGTTGAATAGTTGCTACGTTTCACCCCAGAGATGGCTGCACTTTCCCCAGTCGGCCACTGTTGCTATACTGTATTTGTCCTGGAGGTAAAGGGAATTGATCTTATCTGAGATTTGGAGCTAACTCAACATGGTAGCAGAGGCTTCTGAAGGAGAGGGATGATGGAGCTGCCTCCCAGCTAGACATGCTACATCTCATCTGGGTCCCACTAGCGCAAGGAGTCATTGACTCACAAGGCTGCATGCCTTCAGAACCAGTTGTTTTGGCTTCATATTTTTAGCCTGTTCATTGGATATCCACCCCGCCCCCTGACAGGCAGACGGGCTCGGACAAGGGAGTTAGAATGACACTAGTAGTTAAACAATGCCCTTCACATCCCTTCCCTGCTCTCCGCTGTCTTAGCCACCCCACAGATTCTTTTCTTACAGGCTCTAAGATGCAAACAACAGCTGCTCCTCCCATGTTCCCTTCGCCTGCCTGTGAAAATGGCATTGTTACAGCAGAACCTGTCTGTCAAGCCCTGAGACTCAGGAGCTATCTAAAGGCCAGATCTAACCATTGTCAGTCACTGGTGGGGAGACACCCAGGCAAAGTTGCTTTCAACATGCCTTAGTTTGTTGAAGACACTGTTAATAGGGAAGGGCTGGAGAAATGGGTGACCGGGTGCTTCTCATGGCAGGCCAGACTGCCTGTGAGTGCCTAACATCAGCCATGTTTAGGCAGCTGCAGCTAGGACCTCAGAGAATGCCCAGCACCTGCTGATATTGCCAGAATAGCAACTGTGCCCTTGTGCCCCATGGAGAGGCAGTTCAGAGCTGGCCAGGTGGCTATTTTGCCCAAGCTGTTGGGGCGGCACATGGAGGACATGTGGCTACACTGCGAGAAAGGGGCAGAGATGTGGCCCGTGGGGCAGTCAAGAGACACACACAAGCTCGCGTCTGGACAGCCTCAGAGGCATGGTGGTTCCGGTCTGGTTGGTTGTTGTGCTCAGATCACACAACGTCTCTGAATGAGCAGGGGTACCAGTGTCCAGAGAGGCTCAAGGCAGGACTGCAGGGGATTACTGGGGTCAGCCTCTCCTGGTGAGTCTGCGTATGTGTTTCCTATCTGATCTGAAACCAGGGAGCACAAATCAGAGCAAGTTAATTTAAGATTCCCTCTCCTCCCAAAATCGGGGGTTGGGCAGAGACGCCAGTTGGTTCTTATTTTATCCAGATATTTGGCACACACACACGTGTGTGTGCTCACATGCACAGATACACACACACACACACACACACACACACACACACACACACACACACACACACAAACCCCTCCTCATCTATTAAGAAACCCAAACCTGGATGATCTATTCAGACAATCACCCAAAGTCCTTGATTTTTTTGTTTTCTTGGGAAAGAATATAAAGCCATTGGGCAAACCTGTGTTTATTGCATTCTGAGATATTCCCCAGCATGTGGGGAATTCCTTGTTGCCCTTCAATTATCAACATTTAACATGGAATTTTCTAGGTGTCTCAGAATTTATGACTCCATAGACATTAAGAAGCTCCCTTAGGGTATGTCTACACTACAAAGTTAGTTCGAACTAACGGACGTTAGTTCAAACTAACTTTCATAGGCACTACACTAGCGCTCCGTTAGTTCGAACTTAATTCGAACTAACGGAGCGCTTAGTTTGAACTAGGTAAACCTCATTCCACGAGGATTAAGCCTAGTTCGAACTTACTAGTTCGAATTAAGGGGTGTGTAGCCCCTTAATTCGAACTAGTGGGAGGCTAGCCCTCCCCAGCTTTCCCTGGTGGCCACTCTGGCCAACACCAGGGAAACTCTACTGCCCCCCTCCCGGCCCCGGAGCCCTTAAAGGGGCACGGGCTGGCTACAGGGTTTGTGCCAGTTGCAAGGCTGCCAGCACCCACCCAGCAGCTGACACCCCATGAGCCAGCCACCCGATGCCCCCCACCCCTCCCCCTCTTCCCGGGACCAGCCTGGCGACTACCCTGCCCAGGGCCACAAGAGGTGGGCACCCGCGTGGTCTAGTGCAGAGATCGTGGACCTCATCCAGGTTTGGGGGGAAGCCTCCAATGTCCACAATCTCTGCACTAGCCACAGGAATGCGGCAGTCTACGGCCGCATGGCTGCCAGCCTGGCCGCCAGGGGCCACCAGAGCAGCCGGGAGCAGGTGCGCTGGAAAATTAAGGACTTGCGGCAGTCTTACTCCTGGGCCTGCCTGCCAGGGGCCGACCTGGAGGTGTGCCCCCACTTCCAGGCTCTGGATCGCCTCCTGGGGGCTCATGCCGTCCCTGCGCCCCGGGAGGTGATAGACCCCGGGGCAGAGGGACCGCTCCCAGACACAGAGGAGGAGGAGGAGAAGGGCTCCGAGAGCCAGGAGCCTGCCGGCAGCCTGCCCAGGACCCAGGACCCCCGAGACACCCCACAGAGCCGCACGCCTGTGTCGTCCGAGGACAGGGAGGCGTCCACATGTGAGTACCATCATGCTCCCCTTATGTGTACGGGGGGCTGGGGCGAGAGGGAGCCCCAGGACTGTGCGCCTGGGCCTTGCCCACCACGGAGAAGCAGCTGGGGATCCTGCAGGGGCCCTGGCCTTGCAGAGGGGAGCTGGGTTTCACACACCTGGGCCCCTGGGGTAATTGACCGCTGTTCTTGTTTCACCACAGCCTCAGCACCTGGGACTGTAGGGCGCACCTCCCCGCCTGCAGCAGCTGCCCGTGCCCGGGTCAGCAGGACAGCCAGGAACCAAGAGGAGTACCTGAGGCGGCACCTCCAGTTCCTGGAGCAACAGCTCCGTCTCCAGGACCACTGGGTCCAGGAGGACCTGAGGCTGCGCCAGAGGAGCTTGGAGGCACTGGAGGAGCAGGGCCGTGCCCTGCGAGGCCACCTCCAGAGCCTGCTGGACCACTTCCCAATTCCTCCTGCTCCGGCTCCTGCTCCTGCTCCCCCTGCTCCCGCTCCTGCTCCTCCTGCTCCCCCTGTTTCCCCTGCTCCCCCTGCTCCCGTTCCTGCTTCCTTCACACCCCCTGTCCCTCCTGCCCCACCCTCCACAACCATTCCCCACCGATGCCCCCGGACCTGCAGTATTGCGAGACAGGCGAGGCAGCCGGACCCACACCCCTGAGCTTTCCTTTCCCTTCCTCCCTTCCCTCCCCTTCCAGCTCCCGCGTCCCAGGTTTCCCCCTCCCCTCTCCCACCCTCATTCCTCCCTCTCCCCACCCCAGTTATGTTAAATAAAAAGACATTTTTGTTTGAAAAACAGGTGTCTTTATTTGACAGTAGGTAGGGAGGGGAAAGGGGAAGGGGGGTTGGGTGGAAGAAGGCCCCAGTGGGGCATGCAGGGAGAGGTCAGTCCTCCTCCTCCACCAGGAAGCTCTCCCGCAGGGCTTCCCGGATCCGGACGGCCCCCCGCTGGGCTTCCCGGATGGCGGCGGTGCGGGGCTGACCGTAGTGGCCAGCCATGTGGTCAGCCTGACAGCCTCCCCCTTTCTCTCACATAAATTGTGGAGCACACAACATGTTGCCACCACGGGAGGGATGTTGTGCTCGGCCAGGTCCAGACGGGTGAGGAGGCATCGAAAGCGGGCTTTCAGTCGCCCAAAGGCCCCTTCCACCACGATGCGGGCCCTGGTCAGCCTGGCATTGAAGGCCTGGCGGGAGGGATTGAGGTGCCCCGTGTAGGGCTTCATCAGCCACGGCTGCAGTGGGTAGGCGGCATCCCTCACCAGGCAGATGGGCATGTCCACGTCCCCGACCCTGATGTGGCGGTCGGGGAAGAAGGTCCCGTCCTGCAGCTGCTGGCACACGGAGGAGTTGCGGTACACCCGGGCGTCGTGTGCTTTGTCGGACCAGCCCACATTAATGTCTGTGAACTGGCCCCGGTGATCACACACGGCCTGCAGGAGGATGAAGAAGTACCCCTTGCGGTTCACGTAACAGACGCCTGGTGTTCCGGGGCACGGATGGAAATGTGCGTCCCGTCGATGGCCCCCCCGCAGTTGGGGAAGCCAAGGGCGCCGAATCCCCGGATGACGGCGTCCGGGTTGGCGAGGCGGACCACCCTGCGGAGCAGCACCCAGTTGATGGCCTTGACCACCTGCGGAGAGACACAGCAAAGTGCCAATCAGTGGGGCGCCCGGGTGGCTGGGAGCATTCGTGCCCTGGCAGTGCCCCGCGCCCCACTCCCGGAAGTAACCCCCCTGGCGGCGTGTAGTACGGCCGGGACAGACCGACCCCTCCGGTGCGGGGCGCTTTCGTTTACTCCCGCCCCCCCTTTGTCCCTGGGGTGGCCCATCCCCTCCTTGCAGCTCCCCTCCCCCCCCCCGGCGCAGTGGCCGACGAGTGCCATACCTGCATGAGCACCGCTCCAACGGTGGATGTCCCCACGCCGAACTGGTTCCCGATGGATTGGTAGCTGTCTGGCGTGGAAAGCTTCCATAGGGCGATGGCCACCCGCTTCTGGAGGGGGATGGCGGGCCTCATGCGAGTGTCCCTTCTGCGCAGGGCAGGGGCGAGCCACTCGCAGAGCTCCAGGAAGGTGTCCCTCCTCATCCTGAAGTTCTGGTCCACTGTCGGTCTTCCCAGCGCTCCAGGACGATGCGGTCCCACCAGTCACTGCTGGTGTCCAGACGCCAGATGCGGCGGGGCACGCCGGTGCCAGGGCGCCGACGCAGCTCCTCCACGGCCCCCAGGGCGCCCAGGTGGAGAGGCAGGGGGCTGACATGCACCAGGTGGTGCCAGGCAGCCTCGAGCCATTGCTGGCAGGCTTGCAGCAACAAGTCCAGAAAGTGCACCAGAAGGTGCAGGGTGAGCTCTGGCTCCATGTTGCCACCTGCAGCGGCGGCCCTGAAGGGAAGCACCGACACACACGGGCACAGAGACCGACGCTTTGCTGTCCCTCGGCGAGGTTGGCAAGCAAGCAGGAAAAGCTGAGAACCGGCTGTCCAGGGGGGGTCCCTTTAAGCACGAGCCTCAGATAGCCTCAGACAGCAGCCACACGAAGCAACTACTGACCTGATGCCCTGCCAGAACCGGTTTCAGCTGCCCATAAATGCGACCCAGCGTCCAATCAGTGTGGACGCGCTACTTCGAATTAGCAAAACGCTAATTCGAACTAGTTTTTAGGTCTAGCTGCGTTAGTTTGAATTAGCTTAGTTCAAATTAACTAATTCAAACTAAGTTAGTTCGAATTAGCGCTGTAGTGGAGACATACCCTGTTTTGTAAGACAGAAAAACACACTGAAATCCACATCCTCCCAGTCAGTGGTGCTACAAACATAAATTGCTGTGCAGGAATATGGTCCCTGAAATTCTCTTTCCAGCACTGGCAAATGCAGGATGAAAGCAAAGATCTTCCTGGGTGTAGTTCAAGAGCCAAATGGGGCCTACTGTGTATTGAAATGCAGGCTGTGTGTGACCCGCACTCTTTTCCATGGAAATTTCAGGGTGAGGATGAAGCTGATTAGTTGCAGATCACATAGCTTGGGAAACTGACCAGCAAGGAATTTCTTTTTATCTGCCCACTACCAGCAGTTTCACCAGTGTGGGCATTCAGGTTTTCACAAAAGAATGTGTCAATATGTGTAAAAGTAGGAGATGCCCTGAGTCTCTGGGCAAGCTGTCTGTGCTGGCCTGGGTGTTGCAAGATTTTGGCATCCTAGAGAGGAAGGGTGGAGAGAGAGGAGAGTTCTGCTGTCAGCGAAGAGTTGAGTTGTTTCTGTTGTGCAAGAAATGGCTATTTCGGTGAATAGTGCATGAGTCAAGATTAAAATGTTTGAATGTCATGATAAAATGGGATGTCCCTGACTTAATGTCCCTCTGTGACAACTTTATGATACATTGCCTAACATGCCCTACTCCATCCAAGCACATAGGGTGGAGGGATAAGCTTCTGCATTTAAAGCTGTAACAACATGATGATTATGCAGCATGGATGAGTGTTTTCCATCCTCCCCTTGCTCTGTGGTACCAGGGAATGAATAATGTTCTTCCCAGATTATTATCTTGCAGAACTTGCATTGAGGATGTATTGGTGATAGTCCGTATGGGATGCTATCAGGCCTTCCAGGGAAAAAGATGACAGAGCTGAACACTTTTTTATGGTGGGCTGCGTTTCAACTGGGAAACATGCTAGGAAAACTGATCTTAGGCCTTGTCTACACTAACACCACCCCACCCCGCTCCGAACTAACTTCTGTAACTTCAGCTACACAACTAGCTTAGATGAAGTCATGTATTTAGAATGGCATCTTCTGTGCTGTTAGGTCAGAGGGGGCTGCTCTCCCGTTGACTCCAGCAACTCTTCTCATCCTGGTGGAATGCTGGAGTTGATGGAAGAGCGCTTGGAGATCGATTTATTGCATCTAAGCAGAGATGATAAATTGACTGCCTCTGGGATAGCACCTTCAACTCCAGGAATAGCCAGTTCGATCCACTGCATAGTGAAGACAAGCCCTTAAGCCTAAAGATTCTTATCAGTGACGGCTGTTGTTTAATGAATAATTCCCTAATAGGGGCACCTTTGAGATGACTTAACTGAGCTGAAGTTGACGGACTTGTGATGTTATCTGTGACCTACCCTAGTTACATCCAGCTCTCCAGAGGCAACTGGGCCATACAGAAGTATCCCCTCCCAGTAGCATATGGCTTAGGGAATGCGCCTCTCCCAGGGAAGCTAGAAGGTTACAACGCTTTTGGAAACAAAAGGGAACAGTATTTAATAAGTAGTTGGGAAACCTGATCCCCTGGCATTCAAGGACGGCGGTAAGATGAGCTAGCTTCTTGATTGCAAGGTTGTCCTAGTTTGCCAAGAAGCTTTGAATGTCGTTTCTAATACCCTGACAGCCGCTTTTCAGTGACACTTTCCTCAGGCTGGCTGCCTCTGCACATGGGCTTTAAAGGCCTTGCGTGCTATTCCACTTATTCCATATGGTATTTGTTATCATGTCAGCTGACAGAGCTGAACATAATGAAGGGCTCATAAAAGACCCAAGAGAGAATCTGGGTCAGTACAAGTGAAATCTGGGTGTCCCCACCCCCCGACAGGTGAACAGGAGAAAGCCAGAAGGCAGAACTATATTCCATAGGAAAAGTCCAACAGCTGAAGGAAAATGGACAGTATCCCTGTTCCTTCATGGGACAGGGGGTTTGTGAACTGAAGAATAGTGCTAATGTGGGAGCCATTCTGGCCCTGAGCCAGAGCATTGGAACCAGGTTTAAATAGTGAAGAGGCTAAACAAGTAAGACAAAGAGACAGTATAAGAATAAACTCTTGAATGGAGCATGGGGGCCAAGTCCTGAAGTCAATATTCAGTCCTTACTTGGGCAGAACTCCCAGCAATGTCTGCCAGCATGTGAAGGTTTAATGACTTGCCCTACTTTTTTTTGGGGGGGTGACTGAGGATGAAAGAGAACTATGAAGTCTACAAAGTGTCCGCAGCTGGTATAGTATAAGTCACAGAGGAGCAAGGCAAATGTAGGGCCCTCCATAAAGCAAGCCTGTCAGGAAGATGTGTTATCACAGGTCTGTGCCCCCAGCCTCGCTATGATAATGATGAGAATGAGAAAAGAATAAACTCTTGCCAGCTGTTGGAGAGACTCATTCCAAACAAAGCCACTCATAAAGAATCTTGCAATTTAGAGGACAATGCTTCTGCTTCCAAGGGACTCACTCACACATAAATGTGTCAGTCTCACTATTGCCATAGTAGATGAAGATCTCACCTATTTAGCTTCACAACACTCCTGTGAGACTGGACAGTGCTATTTTCCCATTTAATAGATGGAGAAACTGAGGCAGAGAGTTACAAAGTGACTTACCTCTGGTCACATGGGAAGTTTCTGGTTTTTCAAATCTCAGGTCTTAAGAACTGGGCCATCCTCCTTCCACAGCTATACTCCAATTGGCTGAAATCTGTGAGATTTTATAAGTTACGTAGGACTGGGATACCCACTGGGGAAAAGCCAATGAGCAAAAAGAAGTGGTACTGCGGATCCAGTAGGTGGTGCTTTTCCCTTTGATTTGGTATTGAACTAATCTAACCAAAGAATTGTGGTTGCTAAAGTTTTGGTTTCACCCACCTGTTTCTTCTCACAATGAACTCCAGAGAGTCAGGTTCCTCTAACACTGAACAAGGAGCAGGTTCAGAAAAAGGGGAAAAGTACCAGCCTTAACGCTCCTATTTTTTCTCTGCTTCCCTGCAGAGCCCCTTTCCAGATCCACCCCCTTCTGAAGAGCAGGGCACATGTACTCATGTCCTACATATGTGTACCATGTTCAGCTCCTCACCATCGATGCAAAAAAACCCGTAATAAATCTGAGTTTTGATTTTACAAATATGTAACTCTTGGGGTGAGGCTGGAGGAGTTCAGAGCTATGCCCTCTTTCAACCAAAACCCTGCCCAAAACCCTGCCCTTTGAAGGATTTGGGGAAAGGTTTCTAGACCGGGCCCCTCAGAGCATATCTTCATCTATATGGAGTGTGAATGAATGACAAGTAGGAAAATGCCATGATAACTATCCTGTGGGCCTGGGGTTTATTAGATTTTATGGAGCCCTTTTTCCTAATTTAAAACAAAATGTTCACAATAATCGGAAGTGACTGTCTAGGAAGGAGTACTACAGAAAAGGACCTGCAGTCGTAGTGGACCACAAGCTAAACATGAGCCAACAATGTGATACAGCTGCAAAAAAAGCAAATGTGATTCTGGGATGCATTAACAGGAGTTTTCTGAGCAAGATATGAGAAGTCATTCTTCCGCTCTATTCTCACACACCTAGGCTGTGTCTAGACTGCATCCCTTTTCTGTAAAAGGGATGCAAATTAGACATATTGCAATTGCAAATGAAGCAGGGATTTAACCCCCCCCCCCCCCCGCTTCATTAGCATAAAAATGGCTGCTGCTTTTTTCTGGCTTGGAGCTTTGCCGGAAAAAAGCGCCAGTCTAGACGCGGATCTTTCAGAAAATAAAGCCTTTTCCGAAAGATCCTTTATCCCTTATTTTAAGAGGGATAAAACTCACAGAACATCCACACTGCAAGCTCATTCTTTCGAGAGCAAATTGAAAGAACAGAGGAGTATTTGTGCAATCGGTATTCCTCTTCCTATGAGGAAAAAGCCTTTTTGCAAAAGAACTCTTTCACAAAAAGACATGTGTGAATGGGGAGGAGGGGTTTTTATGCAAGAAGAGGCCTCCAGGAAAAAGCACAGGTGTCCTGGTGGCCACTCCATACAAACTAATCACAACTCTACAGTTCTTGTCTCCTGGCTCCTCTTAAAGCTGCAGGCACCCTGGGCAAGCCTTGTCAGAGAGCAGCAATCTGACCGTGCGGCTCTCCCTGTCACAGCCATGTCCGCCCTGGAAGCCCTTGTGACCTCCCTGGCCCTCATCAGGAGCAGCCCCAGGGGTCTGAGGCCCCACCGAGGGGGAGTAAGAGGTGCACCCTGTCCTGGATAGGCCCGGAGATACAGTCCCTCCTCGAGCTGTGGGGCGAGGAGGAGACGCTCCAGGATCCCTGGGCCAAACTGAAATTTATGGTCGGATGTCCACCTCCTTTGCAGAGCTCAGACACCCACTCCGGACCACAGAACAGGTCTGGAGTAAAGTTAAAGAGCTCCGCCAGGGGTATGTCTGGGATAGAGAATGTAGCTCACGCTCAGGCACCTACTACAGGGAGGCACCTCCCACACCTGGCCCTACTACAGGTTGCTGCATCACATCCTGTGGGGTGGGGAAACATCTTCTCCACCCATCCTGGTGGACTCTGGGTTCTAGACCCCCGTCATTGTCCGGCAGGAGGTCGCCTCGGAGGAGGAGCAGGAGGGCCAGGGCAAGATGGTTATGTTGGAGGAAGAAGAGGAGTAGGAGGAGGAGACGGGCACAGTGACCCTCTCCCTTGAGCTGGTGCAAGGGAGCCGGGACATCTCCCAGACCTCCTCGGATGCCAGGGAGGGATCTTCAGGTGAGTGGTCTCACTTTGGCACACACAAAGGGTGGGGGAGGAGGGTGCACAGGGGCCAGAGGGGAGTGTCACGCAGGATGCTCGGGCTGGACGTTGTGCTGCGGTCTATGCATGTGCAACCATATGCTGCGTTACTGTGCGGCACATGGATGCAGCAGGCAGCCCCTGAACATGGGTGGGATCCTGCTCCCAGGCTGAGGGGAGGCCACACATGTCCTTCCACTGGGAGGGGTAGAGAAAGGGGTGCACCCCCAGCTGGAAGCAGGCTAGCCACAAGGGCGCAGGCACGACCCCACACAGACTGAGGAGTGCCGCACACAGCACATGGGCGTGCCTGCACGTGCGAGGCAGCAGCTGCTCCCCACACACAGCTCAGTGACCCGCACCTGTGTGTGTGGATGCCAGGGAGGCCCAGGCTGCTCCCGGCTCCTCTGTTGCCCATGAGGGGATCCCGCTATGGCCAGACACTTCCCTTAGCTGCTTGTCTGTGGGCTAGGGATGGGGTGGAAGCGGGCAGCATGGTCCTCTGGGCATGTCGGGGCCCCTGTGAGACCAGGACTGCTGTGCAGGCCACACATGGTTTTGCACCTGGGACATCCCCCTCCTCTGGGCTGAGGACTGTTGGTGGCTGCTCCCAGAGGAGGACACGGCCTCAGGGACAGTGTCTGCATGGATGACTGACAGCCTTGCCTTCTGTGTGTTCTCTCGGGACTGAGGGCCGAGCCACCCCACCGCAGCCACTCGCCAGAGCCCAGGGGACCAGAAGGTATGCCAGGGTGCATGAAGACCTGATGCGGCAGCACATCAGTGCCCTCAGGGAAATCCACCAGACCCTGGTGCACAAGGTCTGTGCTGACCTGGAGTGGCAGGAATGTGCATGGGACCAACTAATGGAGTGGTGTGACACTATGTGTGGCGTCTTGTCACGCAAGGTGGCACAGCCACCTGAGGCCGCTGCTCCTGGCTTCCACCCTCCTGTCCCCCTGCTATTCCCATTCCCCCTCCGCCTGCCCCCCTGCTATGCCTCTGCTCCCTCCCCAAGTGTTGCCTATGGCTCTGCTCCCTGCCCCCCCCGCCAACCCTGACCCCGCTCCTGCTCCCTCTCCTGGCCACCTCCTCTGCTCCCTGGACCCTCACAACCCTGACAAGGTCCGTGCACCGAAGGGGGCACCTCGAGCTACCCTCCTCCCAGTTCTGAGCCCTCCTCCCCCTACCTACCTTTTCCCAATGTTTCATTAAAACAGAGTTCATGTTTTGTAAAACCAAACAGGGGTGTTTATTGGGAGGTCAGGGAGAGGGTAAAGTGAGGGGCTGTGGTGGGGAAGGAATAGAGCAGCAAACTAGAGGTCCCTGTTGGGGTGGCTCTGGGTAGAGTTACTGGGGTTCTTGAGAAAACCTCTCCCTCAGGGCCTCCTGGATGCACACCCCAGCCTGATGGGCCTGGTGGATGGCAGCTGTCTGGGGTGGCTCGTGGCCAGCATCTACCCCCCCCAGGAAGAAGGCCTCCCCCTTCCACTCCACAACATTGTGGAGGGTGCAACATGCCGCCACCACCTCGGGGATGTTGTGCTCCCCTATGTCCATGTGGGTGAGGATGCAGAAAAAATGCCTTGAGGTGGCCAAAGGCACACTCCACCTGGATCCTGGCTCGGTTCAGCTAGGCATTAAACAGGTCCCTGATGGGATCCAGGTGGCTGATGTATGGCTTCATGAGCCATAGCATGAGGGGGTATGCTGCATCCCTTACCATGCACAGAGGCATCTGCATGTCCCCAACTGCAAAGTCTTGACAGGGGAAGAATGTGCCCACCTCCAGCTTCCTGTACAAGCTTGAGTTTTGGAATACTCAGGCATCGTGTGCCCTGCCCGACCACTGACAAAAATGTCTGTAAATTGTCCCTGGTGGTCAACCAGGGCCTGCAGGACAACGGAAAAGTAGCCCTTTGGGTTTATATATTGGGCCACTCCATGGTCCGGTGCTCAGATGGGGATATAGGTCCTATCAGTGACTCCCCTGCAGATGGGGAACCCCAAGGTGGCAAATCTGTCCACGGTTGCATCCAGGTCTCCAGGACAGACAACCCATCGCAGCAGGAGGGAGTTGATGGCCCTCACCACCTGCAGAAGGAGACAAAGAAACACACAGCACAGAGAATGAGAAAGCGGGTGTCTGAGCCCTTGGTAGATAGCCTCTCTGCTTCCCTCCCCCAAACAGCCCAGGAGCCACCCCCTATGAGTTAACCCCCACCCCAGCAGCAGGGCTGTGTGAAGGCAGGATGGCCCAAGCCCCCAGGGATGGGATTTCTCCCCCACCCCAACTCCACCCCCCACAGCTCCCAATCTCCCTTTCCAGAGAGTCCACCTTATGCAACACTCTCCTCCCCTCATACAGGGACTGCAGCCAAGAGCTCCTCACCTCCATGAGGAGGGCCCCAACGGTGGACTTCCCCATGCTGAACTAGTTGCCCACCGACTGGTGGCTGTCTGGGGTGGCAAGCTTCCATATAGTGATTGCGAATCACTTCTCCAGGGAGACGGTGGGACGCAGGTGGGTGTTGTGTCTCTGGAGGGCAGGAGTGAGCCAGGCACACAGCTCCAGAAAGGTGGCCTTCCGCATGCAGAAGTTTTGGAGCCACTGCTGGTTGTCCCATGTCTCCATGAGCAGCCGGTCCTACCAGTCTGAACTGGTGTCGAGCCTCCAAAAATGCCTCTCCACTGTGGGGTGCAGTTGCCAAAGTGGAGCAGGTGCAGCCACATGGAGAGGGTCCCCAGAATGAACTTGGGGTCAAGCTCCTGCAGGAATAGGAAGGCAGCCGACACAAAGTGTTGCAAAAACTGCAGTGTGGCTATATGGGGCCATTGCACGCCATGGGGCAGCTCCGGCTCCATGACATCTAAAGAAAAAGAGGGCAACCACAGCCGGCACTGTGAGAGCTTTGCTGTCCCTCGAAGAGGTAGCAAGTACACAGCAGAAGCAGAGAAATGGCTGTCCAGGGAGGTCCCTTTAAATGTGTGTCTCTGCAAGGCTCCGGCACCAGCACTCGGAAGCAACTGGTGACCTCAATCCCAGCCTGAAGTGATTCTGGGTGGCCTTTTATGCAAGAGAGCGTCCACTCTCTTTCGCAAAAGCACACTGCTTTTTCAATGCACTTTTGTGTGTGGACGCGCTCTTGCACAAGAAGTTTTTTTCCCAAAGATCTCTTCGGAAAAAGGGTTCTTGTGCAAAAAGGTTGTATGTAGACATAGCCTCAGAGGGGATGTGATAGCAGTTTGCAGGTATCTAAAAGGGTGCCAAAAGGAGGAGGGAGAAAAATTATCCTCTTTGGCCTCTGAGGATAGGACAAGAAGCAATGGGCTTAAACTGCAGCAAGGGAGGTTTAGGTTGGATATTAGGAAAAACTTCCTGCAAGGGTGGTTAAACACTGGAATAAATTGCCCAGGGAGGTTGTGGAATCCCCATCTCTGGAGATATTTAAGGGCAGATTGGATAGACATTAATCAGGGATGATCTATCTAAATGGTGCTTGGTCCTGCCATGCAGGCAGGGGTCTGGACTCGATGAACTCTTGAAGTCGCTTCTAGTTCTAGTGTTCTATGATTCTATGGCATTGAGACTATTAATGCTATACTAAACCTATATTTTAATTAACATAAAGCTGTTCAAGGTTACATTTCAGTCTTAAAACATGAAGTAAATAGTTAAGTTGTTTCAAAATAGACTGTTTCTTACTTTAGAACAGCTGTTCTATCCTTTTCTTCCTGGGAGGGAGTTTGGGTGCAGGAGAAGGCTCCAGGCTAGGGCAGAGTGTTGCAGTGTAGTAGAGTGGGAGGGATGCAGGCTCTGGGAGGGAGTTCGGTGCAGGAGGGGATTCTGACCTGGGGCAGAGAATTGGGGAGCAGAAGAGGGTGCAAGATGTAGGCCCACAGGATGTGCCAGCAGCCAGACACTTCTGGGAGCAATTGGGGCCCCACAAATCCAAATTTAAGATCTGCCTGAGCCCAGCTGTGCCACTGGACTTTGGGCAGCCTGAAGATTTATTTTTTGTGCGGCCCCTCTTAGCTTTGGGATCTGGGCTGCAGCCTCGAAAGCTCCTACATTAATCTGGCCCTGCATGTGGAACCTGTGTCACTTCTGGAACAGGTCAACAGGAAATCCGCAACAGCCAGCATTCTGGTTGCATTACCCCCAAGTCCCAGGAGAGGGCTGCATTGTGCCACCATTTTCCCACCAGAGCTGATCAACAGGTATGCAGGCATGGCATATAGGTGGGGATTTCAGTCTGTCCATCACTTGTTATAAACTGACATTCTTGTCTCATCTGATCAGCCATGCCCTGGGGAAGTAACCCCTCTGTGTCCATAGAAATGCAGTGACAGTGGAGGTGGGAGCTGGGGCGCCCAGGAAGGTCAGGATTCAGAACACTGTATGTAAAAACGTTACTCAAAGAAGTGAATTATTTAAAATATAACATTTGCTGGCTTGCTATGCCCAGAAACTCTTGTTAAAATGACTTTGACTTTCTGCGGTCTCTGGAGTGGGAGGATGCTGAACCCTTGTTTCCTTTTTGGGGTTAGTGTGTGTGTTTGATGGCTCAGGCAGGAATAGGTTAATAAAACACATTTCATAGCCCGACTGTTTCAAATAACAGCAGAACAGAAATCACATGAAGAGCTATCATGGCTCAAGGAGGAAGAATAGATCATAAAGCGGTGCTGGATTCAATCTCTTTCCCGAGTTAATCCAAACCCCCCTGGCTCATAGCTTAGGGCCAAGAGCAGGCTATTCTCAGGAAAAACAGGTCAGAGTTCAGAGTCTTCAGGGTATTTATAGTCAGGATTTTAGTGTAAAAAGAGAAAAGAGAAACAGATACAGGTTGGGACTACAGGTTGAACCTCTCTAATCCAGAAGCCTTGGGACCTGACCAGTGCCGAATCAGAGAATTTGCTGTATCACGCGAGATCTATATGGTCTAGCAGCATTACTGACACTTCTGCTGCTTAACTGGGATCTTAGAAGACAGCGAGGGGTAAATTAGAGCTAAATAACAGCACAGAACACTGAGAGTCAAGACAGCTGGCTGTAAACAAATATTCTGGGACTGCAGGAAACTTGGCCACCCCCATGAAAAGTGGACATCTGGCTAACTGAAATGATGCTGGACTATGGAGGTTGCCAGATCAGAGAGTGCAAGATGAGAGAGGGTCAACCTGTACTATAAACCAAGGACCACAACACTGTAATTCTCTTGTGCTCATAACACACTAAGAGCTCTGAGCTAGGCATATGGTCACTCCCATCTCTGCTCTGCACCATGTGTACAGGAAGGGGTTGAATTCCTCATGCTAGAATAATTCTCAGTGGTAACACAGGAAAGGCAGGACTACCTGGATGCCCAGTGAACCCTCTCTACAGCAAAAGCAAATTCTTAATCCCATTCCCGCTCTTCAGGGGCCCTCTGTTGGTGAAACATCATGATAGCTGCAGGCTGCAGGACACTGGCTCGTGGGAAATTGGTGCCCCCTCACAGGCAGACTGGCTGGCTGCGTGCAGCGCACTGATAGCCAAAGCTCTGTATGAAGGGCAAGCATGTTCCCAGTGCACAGGGAATCTGCCAGTAAGGCTGAGCTGCTGGCAAGCAGGGAGTCAGTGAGAACAGTCTTTGGCCAGGACTGGATCATGGCTGAGCTTGTTAACCTCTCAGAGACTCAGTCATCAGGGCAAGCTCAGTCCTTGGACCCACAGCCTGGGCCTGCTCTCCCTGTCAATGATACAGCCCATGGGAAGATAGAGGCCCTTCTCCTTAGTTCATGGTCGGGGGGTGGAAATTCTAAGGATTGCAGCCTGGAGACCTCATGCAATAGGGGCCAATCCATCTCTTGTCCCCTCTGTGCCCAATGACAATTCAGCTGCCTTGGCTTCAACGAGTTAGGGAAGGGATGCTGGGGAGTAGTTTGTTCCCTGCCCATTCAAGGCCTCATTCAGCTGGGTTTTGCTTCCCTCCCTTCTGAAACAGTATCCCAGGCCCTGACATGAACCTGTCACCTGGAAACACACAAGTGTAGTAGCTTCCATCCCCTTGCAGGGCAGCTAGATGCAATTTACAAAGCCTAATTCCATTTCCATGTGACTCTCTGAGGCCAGTGTCCTGAACCCCATTTCACAGATGGGGAACCAAAGGCAGAGAAAGGGGCTGGGACTTGGCCAGGGTCACTCAATGAGTCAGTGGCAGAGTCAGGAATAGAACCCAGCAGTCCTGACTCTTAGCCCTGTGCTATCTAGTAATAGTACTTTCCAACTTCAAAGTGCTGCACCAGCATAAGTCGATATATTTAGACTGCACCAGTTGCACTGTGGCCTTATCCCAGGTAATGTCAAGTTCCTAGGTCCATTCAGAAAACTAAGAGGCTGAGTCTAGATTGGCATGATTTTCCAGAAATGCTTTTAATAGAAAAGTTTTCCGTTAAAAGCATTTTCAGAACAGAGGGTCTGGATTGGCATGGACGCTTTTCCGCAAAAGCACTTTTTGTGGAAAAGCGTCCGTGCCAATCTAGACGCGCTTTTCCGCAAAAAATCCCCGATCTCCATTTTCACGATCGGGGCTTTTTTGCGGAAAACAAATCTGAGCTGTCTACACTGGCCCTTTTGTGCAAAAGCTGCGCAAAAGGGACTTTTGCCTGAACGGGAGCAGAATAGTATTTCTTCAAGAAGCACTGATTTCTTACAGTAGGAAGTCAGTGCTTTTGTGGAAATTCAAGCGGCCAGTGTAGACAGCTGGCAAGTTTTTCCGGAAAAGCGGCTGATTTTCCGGAAAAACTGGCCAGTCTAGACACAGCCAGATTGTATCCAGTGCAGGAGGAAATGACTGGGCTGTGAATTATTTAACGTCAGAGGCAAATGCCCAGGGCAGCAAGCTGCAGATGCCAAAGTCATGTATGCTTTGTGTAAGCCCTTAGAGCGCAGGCCGCTGGCAGTTTTCCTATGGCATAGCTGTGCTGGGTTGAGCTCAGAAAGCTGCACTTCTAATCAAAGCTTGGATGCAGCCTCCCCTCCAGAGTCTAGCAACGATAACTGGCCCCATGTGCTATCACCTGAATTTGCAGCATTAGGTAAAAATCTATTAGTGCTGGGGGCCGGACATAGCAGCTTCAGGTGAGTCATCAGGCTGGGCCTTTCTCTACACAAGGGTTAAGCTCAGCAGTGGGTCAAATCCAGGCTGATCCTGGGGCTGAGGGAAGCTCAGGGGGATAAGAGGTTTTCTCAACCCCTTGAACTGCTTTTAGGTTCACACAGCTACTTAGTGTTTGAGCTGCTCCCCTAGAATTTCAGCTCCCACTGAGTGATGCAGCCTGATGCCCCTCAGGTATGTTTCTAGCAAAAGGCAACTGGCTCTAGACCACAGTGTGCCCTCTCTACGATACAGGCCGGCCTGCGAGCATCTTTTCATTCCAGTTCTTCTTTTCCCACCTCTGCAGCTTTCCTCAGTCTCTCCTGGCCAGGTTGCCACCACATTAGTCTCCAGTTTCTAATCTGGACTTGAAATTAGACAAAAGAAGATAGAAGCCAAGCTGTGACCTGGAACTCTCAGTAACTCACTGCCACTCTAATTCCTGTGTGCACCTGTCTTTCCCACATTGCCTGTCATGGAATTGTCTGGGGATTCCTCTAGCCCAGCCCTGCCCTGCCATCTAGAACTCTCTCCAGCATAGTGTGTAGGAGACCTCTGCGCCCCCTTGCTCTGTTATTAACATTGTCCCCTTGGCCCAGGCTTGTGTGTTTCAGATCCAGCCACTTTAAGAGCAGGGGACTTGCAACACCGCATCCAGTTGCTGACACAGCGAGGAGGCCTGGCTGGGAATTTTTCAATGAAACATTTTGTATGAAAATGCGGATCCCTCAGAAGCTGCAACTGCCAGTGGCATAGCGAGGGTGGGAACAGGGGGTGGGGTCAGTTGCCCCCAGGCGCCATGCTAAGGGGGGGGCTCTGCTCCCCATCATCCTTTGGCTCTCCTGCTCCTCCTCCACCTGCCGCCATCGGCTGGAGCCTCCTACCCACTTTTATGCCCCCAGTCCAACTCTCTTCCATCTCTGCCGGTAGGTTAGCACGTGCAGGGGCCCAGTCCCAAACTGGAAGGGGTGGGAGAAAACGTGGTACAAGCTCCCTGACCCAGGTCAGGCTCACCTGTGCACCAGGTTCGGGGTCCTGCTGCACAGCGGCGGCAGGAGAGGGGCCCCCAAATTTTGCCTCTTCCCCCAGGCACATGACACCTTCACTATGCAGCTGCCTACCAGGATAGGGTCTTTTTGGACACATTTCCCATTTCAAATATATTTTGGGGAAAAAAAATTGAAATTGTCAGAACATCCCATCTTGACATTTCTGGAGCAACAACAAACAAACAAACAAACAAATAAATAAAAATCCCTCTTCTGGTCACAAATGACTTTTCATTTAGAAATTTGAAGTTAATTTAAGGTTAAGATAATGTTCAAATGGACTAAATCAAATGAAAACACTTGGATTGGCCTGATTGTAAATGATCTTCAGATTGTGAGATCATGGATATTTTTGAGAATGTCAACTTTTTGTCTTGATTTTGGTCAGGAAAATTTAAAATCTTAAATTCTCACAAAACAGGAAAACCATTTCTATCTGGATTTCTATATACAAAGCTTCCACAACAATGCACAGATTGACATTATTCGCAAACGACAACAAGTGACACACAATCTTAGCCGCGCTGAATACCATGCCATCCAGAGTCTCAGAAACAACCTGGACATTATAATCAAACCAGCTGACAAAGGGGGTGCTGTGGTCATTATGAATAAGGCCGACTATAACCAGGAGGCAACCAGACAATTCTCGAACACCACATTTTACAAACTTCTCCCCTCTGATCCCACCTTGGAATACCAAAAGAAACTACACTGTCTCCTTAAAAGCCTCCCCACAGCTACTCGGGAACAAATCCACACAGAAACACCTTCTGACCCCCGACCAGGATTGTTCTATCTGCTTCCCAAGAGCCATAAACCTGGACACCCTGGACGTCCCATCATCTCTGGTATTGGCACGCTCACTACTGGTCTATCCAGCTATGTAGACTCTCTTCTCAAACCCTTCGCAACCAACACCCCCAGCTATCTCCGAGACACTACTGACTTCCTAAGGAAACTACAAAACATCGATAACCTCCCCAATAACACCATCCTTGCCACCATGGATGTAGAAGCTCTATATACCAACATCCCACATGAAGACGGATTACAAGCAATTAGAAACACTATCCCAGAGGACACCACTGCCAACCTGATAGCAGACCTATGTAACTTTGTTCTCACCCACAATTATTTCCAGTTTGAAAACAACTTATACCTCCAGATCAGCGGCACAGCCATGGGTACACGCATGGCCCCACAGTATGCTAACATCTTTATGGCTGACCTAGAACAACGTTTCCTCAACTCCCGTCCCCTTTCACCCCTTCTCTACTTATGCTACATTGATGACATCTTTATGATCTGGACGCATGGCCAAGAAACACTAGAGATATTCCACAGAGATTTCAGCAACCTACACCCCACCATCAATCTCAGCCTGGACCATTCTACACGAGAGATCCACTTCCTGGACACCACAGTACAAATCAACAATGGAAAATTAGACACCACTCTCTACAGAAAACCCACTGACTCATACAGTTACCTACATGCTTCCAGCTCCCATCCAGCACACACCATACGATCCATCATCTATAGCCAAGCCCTTCGATACAACCGCATCTGCTCTAATCCCACTGACAGAGACCAGAAACTTCAGGATCTCTACCAAGCATTTATAAACCTCAACTACCCACCCAGAGAAATAAAAAAGCAAATTGAAAGAGCCAGATGAATACCTACAAACCATCTACTTCAAGACAGACCCAAGAAAACCAACAATAGAACACCACTTGTCATCACCTACAACCCCCAACTTAAACCTGTCCAACACATTATCAATAAACTACAGCCTATACTGGAACAGGATACCATACTCCAAGAGGCTCTGGGAGACAGACCCATAGTCTCCTATAGACAACCACCTAACCTCAAGATGATTCTTACCAACAACCACAGGACATACCACACTAATACCAACCCTGGTACCTTCCCTTGCAACAAACCCCATTGCCAGCTTTGTCCACATATTCATTCTGCTGATACCATTATTGGACCTAACCAAGTCAGTTATAAGATCAAGAACACATATTCCTGAGCATCCAGAAATATAATCTATGCTATCATGTGCCGAAAGTGTCCGTCTGCTATGTACATTGGACAAACATCTCAGACACTTCGCCAAAGGATTAATGCCCACAAAACAGATATCAGACAAGATCACAAAGAAAAAACTATTTCTTGCCATTTCAGCCAGAAAGGACACTGTCTCAACGACTTAACCTCCTGCATTCTGCTACAAAGACCTTTTACATCTGCACTTGAAAGGGAATCCTCTGAACTGTCATTCATGTTAAAATTCGACACTCTCCGGGGGGGATTGAACAAAGACCCCAACTAACTTACCCATTACCAAGATAGCTTCCCCAATTATCACCTCTAATACCATTAGCTCACAGACATCTAACTTTCCCCACCTCTAATATCATTAACTCACAGACACTTACCTTCCTTCCTCCCCCCTCCACCACATCCCTCTTCTGTTCTGAAATATGATTTGTCCTTTTCATATGTGTTCATTTTTTTTAATTGTATCCTTTGGTATATATGGTTGTGACTATTTTCTTCCACTATTTGATCTGAGGAAGTAGGTCTGGCCCACAAAAGCTCATCATCTAATAAACCATCTTGTTAGTCTTTAAAGTGCTACATAGTCCTGCATTTTGCTTCACCTATTCTAACACTGAGTCTGGTAAGAGCAACCCACCGTGTGTGAGGCTGACAATATTAAGTGAGTGGTAAAAATCCTTCCTTTACTTAAAAGTACTCTGCCTCAGTTTCCCTGCTTGCCAGGTGTGCTAATAGCCCTTTTCTTTCTACCTGACAGCGGTTTGCATGACTCCATTGGCAAACGCTAGCCAACACTGAGGCTTGAAAAGGGTTGACTTTTTTTTTATACACAAAGAGCCGTGACACACATTCATTTGGAATGGCTTGGATTGTAGCATAAGTCAACCAGGAAACAGCAAAAAGGAACTGAGCCCTTTTTCCAGGAGTAAGCACAGTGTGTACAACTTCCTACAATATGCTGCATCCAGGCTGCCTGGCTAAATGGCAGCTACTTTACAGACAGACAGGTTTCTCCAGAAATTTAAAGGCACAGCACACAAAAAACAGCCATCATTGCTATGTGTCCCTCCACCCCATCCAATTGGAAGGTGCTGGTGTGTGAAAAGTATTATTTCAGAGCTAAATGATCATGACTCAGGCAAAGGGACTGCGGAGAGCCTCAGGAATGCTGCCAGCTCCTACACACTGGATCCTGTAGCTTTGGTTGGCTGCATCTCAAGGAAAGTCAATCAACTCTTTGGCTTTCCACTGTCTGCCTCTCAAGTGTTTTTTTGGCTTCTTTTCCCCAGGCTGGAGGGCTTGGTCTTTCCCTGAGCTGGGCAGTTAGTTCCTGTGACCTCACTTTTCCAGTGGCAGAGATGTGTAAGTAGGTGCAGGGATAGAAACTGGAGCTGGACCCCTGGAGTTGCAATCTGGATTTGTATCCAAATCTGCCTTCTCTGGAGTATGGAGGAGGGATGGTTTTCGATTCTGGGATTCCGGATCAGGCCTGTTCCAGAGAGAACACCCAATTGGGTAGGTATGGATCTAGGATGGCCCTCTAATTGGTTAAACATACCATACAGTGTGAGCAATGGGCTCTATCTTTAATCCCCTAATGTCCCTGCTGTTCAATGCATCACTGTGTAGTTTGCCATAAGGAAATACAAAGGTTTGCCCCAACCTGAGGACAGGGTGGTGGTAAGTCTCAATCCAAAGGGGCCGTCCAGCGTTCCCTGTAAGCACAGTGCTTGTGCAGCCATTCAGGAGAAATTCCAGTGCCACCGTGCTGATTAGCAGAGCACCCACATCTAGGTTTTTGTTTATACAGGTGGTACACTTTCACACATTCCTTAGTGCACACAGCAAAATTTATTCCACATATGGATGGAAAAGATTAGAGGGACATTGGATCTGTCCCTTACTGTTGCCTTCTCTTTGCAGGGAACCAAACTAGCAGGCAGAGCTAGGTGAAAACTAAGTTGCCCTGTGCTGATGTGATGCAGGAACACAGCTGAACTGGCATCGATAAGCAGAATTCCTCATTGCCGGTGAAGCCACAGGTAGCAGGCACCGACTAACCCAGGACTATTGCCTGATCCTGATATGTTTCAAATTCCATGAGTGTCCCAGCAGCTAAGCAGCTGTTTGTCTGCAGAAGAGAGAGTTAGATAATCCACTGGAATTGATGCTCATTGTTACTGAGAGAAATGTAGCCGTGTTAGTCTGGGGTAGCTGAAGCAAAATGCAGGACAATGTAGCACTTTAAAGACTAACAAGATGGTTTATTAGATGATGAGCTTTAGTGGGCCAGACCCACTTCCTCAGATCAAATAGTGGAAGAAAATGGTCACAACCATATATACCAAAGGATACAATTAAAAAAATGAACACATATGAAAAGGACAAATCACATTGCAGAACAGGAGGGGGATGAGGCGGGGGGGAAGGAAGGAAGGTAAGTGTCTGTGAATTGATGATATTAGAGGTGGGGAGAGTGGGATGTTTGTGAGTTAATGGTATTAGAGGTGATAATTGGGGAAGCTATCTTGGTAATGGGTAAGATAGTTCCAGTGTTTGTTCATTCCTTTTTGGAAAGTGTCGAATTTTAACATGAATGACAGGTCAGAGGATTCCCTTTCAAGTACAGATGTAAAAGGTCTTTGTAGCAGAATGCAGGAGGTTAAGTCGTTGAGAGAGTGTCCTTTCTGGTTAAAATGGCAAGAGACTGTTTTTTCTTTGTGATCCTGTCTGATATCTGTTTTGTGGGCATTAATCCTTTGGCGAAGTGTCTGAGACGTTTGTCCAATGTACATAGCAGACGGACACTTTCGGCACATGATTGCATAGATTATATTTCTGGATGCTCAGGAATATGTGTTCTTGATCTTATAACTCACTTGGTTAGGTCCAATAATGGTATCAGCAGAATGAATATGTGGACAAAGCTGGCAATGGGGTTTGTTGCAAGGGAAGGTACCAGGGTTGGTATTAGTGTGGTATGTCCTGTGGTTGTTGGTAAGAATCATCTTGAGGTTAGGTGGTTGTCTATAGGAGACTATGGGTCTGTCTCCCAGAGCCTCTTGGAGTATGGTATCCTGTTCCAATATAGGCTGTAGTTTATTGATAATGTGTTGGACAGGTTTAAGTTGGGGGTTGTAGGTGATGACAAGTGGTGTTCTATTGTTGGTTTTCTTGGGTCTGTCTTGAAGTAGATGGTTTCTAGGTATTCGTCTGGTTCTTTCAATTTGCTTTTTTATTTCTCTGGGTGGGTAGTTGAGAATTATAAATGCTTGGTAGAGATCCTGAAGTTTCTGGTCTCTGTCAGTGGATTAGAGCAGATGCGGTTGTATCAAAGGGCTTGGCTATAGACGATGGATCGTGTGGTGTGTTCTGGATGGGAGCTGGAAGCATGTAGGTAACTGTATGAGTCGGTGGGTTTTCTGTAGAGAGTGGTGTCTAATTTTTCATTGTTGATTTGTACTGTGGTGTCCAGGAAGTGGATCTCTCGTGTAGAATGGTCCAGGCTGAGGTTACTGAGGTTTAGGAAGGGTAGTACCAAAGTTGCATCAAACCTCCCTGCTGCAGCACAGAGAGAAAAAGGGAAGGATTGCTCAATGTGGGGCTCTGTGTTCCATTTGTGAGAGCAGAAATGTGGAGAGCAGGACTCCAGGTCTGTTTGCTTGGCACTAGGGCAAGTCATTTGTTTTCTGAGACTGTAGCATGGTAACCATCTGCGTGGGTGAACTGAGATCCCCTGGTGAAAGTGAAGAGCAAGAGAGCGATGCTGAATTATCTGGGCTGTCTCCAGACTGGGAAGGTAAAGTCATCCAGATGTGGGGAGTATTAGACAGAGGAGGAGCCAGAAAAAATCATCACAATCTTCTAAAGAGGTTTTGTTCCCTTCACATCTGGCTGGTGTCCTTTTGCATCAGTGCAAGGCTGAATCTGCCCCTTTCAAAGTGAGTCGGAACAGTGACGCTGCCACTAATATGATGGGCATTTTATAGCTCTCAAAATCCAGTTCTTTTGTCTACTGATGCCAGCTCTATTTCCCTCCCCACAAACCCCTTTCTCTGAAGGGAAGGTGGGGTCTATAGGAATGGAACTGACAGGGCTGGAGTTTGGTTTTCTGTCTAGTGCACCTCTCAGTAGGGAAGATTTCCCCTTCTTCCCCAAATCCTTCTGCAGAAGTAGTTGCCATTTTGCAATTCTGCTCAGCTTCAGAATGAAGATTGTGTCACTTTGTGCTCTCTCTTTTCCTCCCCTCCCTCAAGGAAACTTTACATTTGTTCTTTGTTGTTTCCTGAAATAAATCTCATCGAGACTGGAAATACATGGGGTTCTCACTGTTTATGGAAAACGTATCAGCAGCCTGGGATGGGATATAAACTCCACAGTGGAACTGGAAGCATTGAAGAGCATGGGCCCAGAGCTGCGGGCTGAAGTCCTGATGTAATGACATTGGACTATTTTTGGAGGGTCTTACCCAGGAGCACCTGGGGGGTGAGACTATAAGGGTGTGTCTACACTGCACCATTGGTCAAAGTAAGGTATGCAATTTGAGCCACGCAAATTGTGTATCTTATTTCAATATTATATCGAAATAACCTATTTCAAAATTTGGCGCTGTCTGCACAGCACTTATTTCATAATAAAGCACTATTCCAAAATGTTCCTTACTCCTCGTGGAATCAGGTTTACAGGGATGTTGGAATAGCAAGCCTGGTATATTTTGAAAAAAAAGAGCAAGCTCAAAAGATGCAGAATGGTGCTGCAGTGTAGACATAGCCAAATGGCCGGGCTGGGGGCTGAACTGCAAGAAAAGGCAGGTCGTTGCTGGGATGGAACAGCTGTCACTCAGGGGGCACTAGATGCAAAGACCCTGCTACCTCACCACAAGGGGGCACTCCAGTAGTGAGTCAACTCTAGTCTAGAACCTGTTTGCTTTTCTTTCATTCCTATAGGTCAGGGGTGGGGAACCTCAGGCCAAGGGGCCAGAGGTGGCCCCTGGTTTGCCTGGATCTGGCCCCTGAGGCTCAGGGTTACCCCCACATGGGGGAGCCCACACTGGTGCTCCAGCCCTTTGCCACCCATCCACAGGATGGAGCGCACAAAATCTACTAGCCTGGTCTCCCTAGGCTGTGGTACGCAAGGGGAATGTGGGGAGTGTCTTACTCCTTCTGAATCAGAGGCTTCTCACTTTGCTTCTCACTTGTGTGTGGCCCCTGACTGATTTTTCTGTGGGTCAGCAGCCCCCAATCCAAAAAAGGTTCTCATCCCTCCTATAGGTGGCTTCAGAAATGCAAACCCAGTAATCTCACAGAAGTATATCCCAAAGGCTAGGCCTCCAGCCCTCGACTTGAGAGAGTAGGTGAAGCACCTACTGCCAGAATAAAGCTCTGGGAAAGCCCATAGGCAATGACAAACCCATCACGAGGGGCGGATTTTAAAGGCCCAGTCCTTCTCTCATTGCAGGTAATGGGAGTTTTGACTTCACTTCAGTGGCATCAGGACTGATCCCTTTCCTTGGGGAGAAAGTCATATGAGAAATAGGATTTAAGAAGCAGTGGATTGAACAGCAGCATCACCTGCAGCCTAAAGCAGAAAACACAGTGCGTTTCTGTTGCTGTGCCCATCCAAAGAGGTGCCATTTGAAGTAACCAACATTCTCAGGGGGTGGAACAGTTGAATGACAGATTCTTCTGCATTGGGCAGTTCAAAGAGAAGCAAGCAACTGTCTTTAAGTGGGAGATATTTTTGTTTTGAGGGAGGGGGAAAGATGATGCAATCCTCAGTAGCTGCAACATTTTTTGATCCTTGAGCAAGAGATAGAAGGGCAATGGATGGATTTTGCTACTATCTTCAGAGAAGATTATTGGCCTCCAGATCCATCCCAACTTGGTAGATACCTTCCAAAGCCAGTTATAAGAGTTGTAGTAATTTTACACTTTTCTCCATTATGACTTCCAGAGAAGTTTGCACTCCATTAAATGCACAAGCAGCCATCAGTGTGGGGTCCAATGTACCAGCATTTCACTCTTCTAAGAGGTGGTTTGTCACACATGCAGCCAATGTGTATCCTATAGTTTGAATATCTAGAAATGCATCTATTGGCCTAGCACTAACATCAAGATGATGTACACAGAGACTTAATACTTAACACACATTGGTGCATTCATCAGCCTCGTATGCAAATTTTTTTGGATGAGGTGAGAGAGTTCTTTACTTTTTCTGCTGCAGAATCTTTCCCTGCATGCTTCTAGCCAGTCAATTGAGTTTCTTGCAGTAAGATAACGAGGATTTATCAGTTTTGGCTGGAACCTGTGTCCAAATTTAGGATGAGCAAGTGACAATGAACTTACCACACACTGCAAACTGGAGGCCAATGTTATCTCTTGCCTAAACAGAAGAATGGCAGCTTTTAAATCCATGATTGAGTGATCAGGCAGGTTAAAATGTTCCCCTACATGTTTATATGTGTTGCCATTTCTAATGTCTGATTTGTGTCCGTTTATCTTCTGTTGTAGAGACTCTCCAGTTTGGCCAATATACGTGGCAGATGGGCATTGCTGGCACATGATGGCATAGATCACATGGATGTGCAGTTGTATGAGTCCCTGATGTTGTGGCCTAGGTGGTTAAGTTTCTCTACAAGGGAATTTTTTGCCAGCCAATTACAGAGAGAGGGTGCAGAATTGACATTCATCAACAAATCTTTAGAGAGGTAGCCGAGTTAATCCTTAACAGGAAAAAATTAAAAAACAACAAATAGCCTAGTAGCACCTTAAAGACTAACAAAGCATGTATATAGTCTCATGAGCTTTCGTGGGCACAATCCACTTCTTCAGATGACAGGAGTGTTGGAAGTCCAGATCCAATAATAAATAAGGGCTATAAAAATAAATAAATACACATGTTTATAATTTATAAATATTTATAAATATATAAATAACCCTCTGGCTCATCACTATCTGTCAGGAAGGCTCATTTAGACCTGGTGTATAAATCATAGTTTGAAATTATTTGGTTAGCCAACATTGCCGAAGGCCCTGAAATTGTCACAAAAAACAACAGTTACATAAGGAAGCTAGTGTTTGTGCTTTTCAAACCTATTCTATTTTTTCAGGTACAAGTTTTATCATATACTGTATATTCTATTAAAACGTGTATTAATGTTTCAATTTCAATTCAAATGTCCAAGCAATGGCTAACTTGGCAACAGTGCATGTAACTAGGTGACAGTTGGAGGGATGATGGGGAAATTCAGGGAAGGTGTTTACGTAGGGAAATTGCTGGAAGTGCCAGTTTGGGTTAACTGAGACTACAGGCTAAGTAGGACAGTAGCAGAGTAAGTGCGTGTGCCACCAACTTTCCGACCACTTCACCAGGCAGATCATTCAGTGGCCACTTCTGATTGCTGGCATTGGAGGCACAGTACAAAGCACACAAGACCAGAGTTCAGGGAACTTTGGCTGCTATTCGAATGGCCCAGTTGGCCTGCCCTTTAGTCCCCAGAACTCTGCCATGGTCACAGTGCTGGTGCTAACAATAGGTTGATCATTGCTTTTCGCACAGTTCCAGTAGCTGACTCTGGCAGCAGGGTCTAGCTTTTGTGATTCATGTCAGCCAAGTGACTCTGCCTCTCCTTAAGGGTTGACCATGAATGGAGGTTTATGAAGCTACTACAGCCTCAGAGCTAATGGACCTGGTAAAGCAGGAGACAAGAGGCTTGTACTTTTAGATTCCTGGGTTCAGTACCTCCCGACAACTTGCTGGGGCATTGTTACATACAAGAATCCTTCCTAGTCCTTTATAAACATCATATCAGTAGATCTCAAAGCACATCACAGTCTTTAATGTGCTTATGACATGACACCCTGGGAGACAGGGCAGTGCAGTTCTCCCTGTTATGCAGATGGAGAAACTGAGGCACAGAGAAATGAAGTGACTTGCCCAAGGTTGCACAGAGATCAGTGGCAGCTGCAGACTGGCTGTCTGAACTCCTGGGGTCTGATTGCAATATGAGCAAGCAGTTGACTTCGTGGGGAGCTGTTTGTGTCTCTGGGGAGAAGATCAGGCTCCTGTTTTCTAGTCTCTACTCTGCCACACTTACCGTGACACCTTGGGCAAGACACCTCACTGCCTTGTACCTCAGTTTCCCTTGCTGAGGCTACATGTGTTAGAATTTGTAATAGGCATGGAGTCAGAGAGTGAAAGATGCTCGGGGGGGGGGGGGCGGAGCACACTGTTACTCTTGTCAGAAGCAGACGCTATGGCAGCGCTACGTTTGTGACCTTGCATCACACAAATGTACTATATGATGGATCACAAGATGCTGACAGGATGGTTCTGATCCTAAAAACATATGACTGCATATGGAGAGCCCCATTGCGGCATTACAATTCTGTCTGGTGATAGGGTGCAGATGGTGATGTATAATTCCATGGTAATTTGTAAGACTCTACATCTGCTCCATTGCTCATTTCTCAGCAGTCAGACAGCAGCCTGAGTGTTATGTTATCGTTCTGGGTGGAGAAATGAAGCTGGGTGCCAGGGAGCTAAGAAATCTGTCTCCGTGCATTGGTCCCCAGTGGAACTCTGCAGCAGAGACCTGTGTGAATATTTCTATCAGCAACTGGAGAGCTGCCCACCCAGTCCCACATGGCCTGCTCTCTGCTTTGCAAGCCTTGGCCTTTCATTTATGAACCAGGGGAGTTTCCTGTTGGGGGAGGTGCCAAGCTTCTCCTGATCAGTGAGCCCCTCCAGCATGGACAGGAGAGGGGCAACAGTGGGGACCAACTTACACCAGTACCCACTCCAAACCATGCTAAGATGATTTTGGTCTCCGTAGCCCATTCATCCTGGGTGTGAGTAATGTGTCCATCAGCGCTGATACAGCGACCTGTGAGAATCTGCTTCCTGGAAGCTTGAATGGTAAAAATTTTCCAGCCCTCACTGGTTTGGGGTCTTGTTCTTAGCTAGCCCTAAAGGCAGACAGCTCCTAGCCCAGTCCAGCTCCTGGGAGCCACCTGGCTGCCTACGTCTTCAGCAACAAGCTGCAGCCTTCAGACAGGGTGAAGCCAAATCCAGTGCAGGGGGCACTTCAGGTACGTCAATGATGCAGCTGGGAGTGAGCTTCAGGCCAGGGAGTCAGGGCATTGAACATGAGCGAGTGCATTAGAAATAGCACCATGGACATTGTGGCTCCAGCAGAGACACGGGATAACCCTGAGATCCGGGTCAGGTGGGCGTGAAAGCTTGTGCTGCTGCCTGGGCTGCAACATCCACACAGCTATTTCTAGCACACTAGCATGGATCTGTGGACACAGACTGGGCAGCCCCGGGCCCAGCTGCAATGTAGACCCCAGTGGATGGCCGGGTGCCATTCTTTACTGGAGTTAGCTCGGCTTGTAGTTGGGTGTTGCCCGAAATCCCCTTCCCACTTACCCACCGACACCCCTTACCAAGAGTGGTGATGCTCCCAATCCCAGCTAGCTGGCCCAGCTGGGCATCTGGGTGAAACCCAGACTCTACTGTCACTCGGGCTGGTAACCAACTCACTTTGCAGTCAGCACACAGGCTCAATCACTCGAGTGCTGACAGTCCTCCAGTGCCTTTCCACAATGCCCCTGAGTGCCCAGACAGAGGGACAGGAAATGCTCTCCCACACTTCACTGGACAAGGATCCTTAGGTGGATCAGTGCTGCCCCCTTTCTAACTGCTATTAACCAGACCCTTAAGGCCCTGCCTCTTCCCCCTGAAGCCCTGCCCTTGCTGCTTGCTTTCTCCCACCTCCCATCCCCGCCCTGGCTAAGCAGGGGCTACGACCCCGCATTCCCCCCATGCTAACTGGACTCTTGGTTCAGGCTCCATTTAGGGTTGCCAAGTTCAGGTTTCCCACCTTCCAACTCTAACTGGCACCCAGAGAAGCCAAAAACTAGACTGTCTGAGGAAAACCCAGATGGTTGGCAACCCTAGATTCAGCTCCCTCAGAGCAAAGCATGATGGGATGCATCCTCAGGGTTCCAACGCAACACAGCAGTGCAGCCCTACCCTTTGTAGGAGATGGGGACCTACATAGTCCCTTTGCGCGATGGTGAAGTTCTCCTCCCATGGTACACTAGCACCTCCGCAGCATAGCACTCCAGCAGGGCCACAAATCCCAGGCACTGAAGATTCACCGGACTGGAAGCAATGGATCCACGCGTGCTGGGGGCAGCAAAGGCATTGCTGGGAGATGGGATTTTGTGCTGCCCTCTGGGGTTGCTTCTCATGTGTGTCTTGTTAGAGCAGTTCCCTCCTAAATAAGGGCTATTTGTTTCCCGTTTTTGGAATGGGCAGCACTTCTGCCCTGCCCCTCTTCAGGCTCTTCTGAGGTCTTGTCCTCAGCTCCACTCTGTGGAGGAGATGGCAGGGATGGGATTTGAGCTGCTAGCTGTTGCCTGGAATAATTGCAAAAGGAAAAAAACCAGCCTGGAAAATGAACTTCCTCCGAACGGAAAGGCAGAGCAGTCTGCAATGTACCATGCAACACAAGAAACAGCTGCTGCAGCAAGTGGGGGATTAATGAATAGGCAAAGCCTCAGTCAAGAGGGCTCTGTGGGGAGTGCCCCTGAGCACTGACTTCCCTGACCACCACTGCTACAGGCAGAAGAGCAGAGGCCTCCCTGGGATAGGACCAAACTCTCAGGGAAGAATCTGGAGTTGAGGATAAATGGCACCATTGATGTGTCCAGGCTGAACCCATCACTGCTGCCAGTGTCTGCCTGAGCTGGCCATGAAAAGACCTGGTCCTCCTGCAGACAAGCCCATGGGTGTGGGCGGCAAAAGCAGTGCAACTGGCTTGGCCGTCAGGAGGGCATGTTCCGGTCTGGCGTCCATGGCTTCATGCCACAGCATCAGAAGAGCCACAAGGCTGAGTGGGGGGTGGCAGTATCTGGAGACTGCGGTGAGCAAGAGTGGCCCCGGGGCAGGGGGAAGGAAGGTCTGTTAGGATGGAGGCTTTTGGCTAAGTTGCTGGAGATAGAAGAAGGTGAGGCCTAGGAGCCACCTGTGTGTTTGCACAGCACCCAGCTAGGGTTGCCAGGTGTCCGGTTCTGAACAGGACAGTCCAGTATTTGAGCTTTCTGTTCGGGAAACAAATTGAGAAAATACAAATGAGAAAATAGAAATGTCGGGTATTTTCTAACTAAGATGGAATGTCAATTGTGATGTCATGTCAAGTGTGTCTGGTATTTTTGTTGACACCATCTGGCAACCCTATCCCCAGTCCAATGGGTCTCCTCAAGACAAAGGCTCTTCAGAGCTAGAATGATACAGCAGCAGGGATGAGAAGCACAGAACAGACATGCCTGGCCCTGCTTTCTGCCTGGAGCAGGGAGAATGAAGCAGCCCTGCAGTGGGCAGAGCAGAGAGGGCATCCCCATTACGTCAGGGCTGTGCCAGATGCTTTTCTTCCTACATCTCCTTCAGCCTCTCCCCTGCATGCAAAGCAGGCCCAGTTCTGCTCTCCCATCTGACACAGCTGTGATAGAATGGGGCTGCCTCAATCGCCCCCCCCCCCCCCGCCTGGATATTAATATTTGTTAGGAGCGATTACCCAGCAAGCCACCAGCCTCATTACCCTCGCAGCCAGCCTGCATGCAGACTCCAGTGTGGATTCCCACTCCACCGAGGCAGAGGGCTAAGCTGCCATGTAACAAAGAGAAGCGCGTTATCGCCCCTCGCCAGGCTTGGCTCCATTGCAGGTCCCTCGTCTCACAGAACACACCAAATTGAAAAGAGCATGGGTTAATCAAACCCTTTTGACTCCATTTTTATCACACTCGAGAGGGGCCGGCCTATTAATTAGAAAGGCTTTTTCATGTAAAACATAGGCTCCTCCGCAGATAAGAGGGGGAGATACTTGATTGTGCCGTTCCAGGGCTGCCAGCTCAGTTATTCCCTCTTATCCAGCCACTGTGCTGTGGCCACACGGCCTCCAGGCTCTATTTGCTCAAAAGCTTTGTTTGATTCTTTACAGAAGGCTGGTTTTTCCAGCACTGCCCCACTGTTCTCAGTTCCTCTCCTGCTCATACACTCAAGGCTGGTCCTGAGCCACACCTGCTCTCAGCACCTCTACAGTGTTGCTGTTGTAGTTGGAATCAGAACCCGGCCTGTCCAGTTACAATCTGCCATGCTTCATCTTAATGTGACCCCTGTGTGTTGCAGGCTAGCAGGCAGGGGAAGCCAGGATTCCTGGGTTCTGTTCCCAGCTCCTCTGTTGACGTGGGCAAGTTGTGGACTCTTCTGGTTCAGCATCTATATTTGCTTCTGCTTTTGCAGACCCCAGAGAAAATCCCTGTGGGCAGGAAATCTGGCAGAGGAGAGGAGGCAGAGAAATGCTTGTGGAGGAAAGAGTTGGGCAGCTCCCCAAAAGTGAGTGGTGCTGACTGGACTGGGGCCCAGATGCCTGCGGCTCCTTTTCACAACAGCTGCAGTTCAGTCCCAGAAGTGCCTGGAACTATTTGAGGCAGCTACTAATGACCCAATTGCCATTAGGGTAATGAAGGAGTTTCTGGGGGGCATCACTGAGAGGGTCAATTCAGGGCACATTATTTAGAGACAGGGCTATTTACAGCCAAGACGGGCGTCCTCCACTAAACGGCACCAAACCAATCACACAGAGCACTTCTGTCCACCACATGGGCTAGAAAGAAGTCACATAAGCCATCCCCTTAGACACTACAGTCACCACCAGCACCACTTCTTACACAGAGGAGAGATTATGAAATCAGTCCCAACAAATCCAAGTAGGTTCATTCAATCCCAAAGGACCAGCCACATTCCCAGGTCAATTTATATCTCAGCTCTTACCCAAAAGAGCATGGTGGGACAATGCTTTAGAATCTAAAATCTAGAGCAGCGGTTCCCAACCTTTTCCAGATGGGAAACCATTCTGACAATTCAGGAAGACTTGGTGACCCAAGACAATTACAAAACGGGGGAAGGAGGGGAACAGAGCCACCTGGGGAGACCTGGGGAGACACTTGGCAATTCTTTTGAAATGCAATGGCGACCCATATTTGGGTCCCAACCCATAGGTTGGGAAACCCTGATCTAGAGGTTTATTAATCAAAAGGAAGAAAAGACTAAGAGGCAAAATCATTAAAGGAATCAAATATACACATCAATTGCATACCTCTTGGTGCAGGCTTGTAGCAGAGATGGAATAGTCTGCTGGATTTATAAATCTCTGAAGACAGGACTGAAGACAAACATGGAGGAGACCTGAGGGCCCTCTTCACCCATGTGGAGGGAATCCCATTGTTTTTGCCATGTAAAAATATGTCCCAAGATGGCATTTGTCCCATGAGCAAGTCACTTGCCCATGCATGACTCAGTCCTTTTTAGGCAGCAGCCATTGCTTACATGTTGGTCTGAACATTCACAACAAAGCTCCTCAGACAAGGATTGGCACCACTTGAAGTGCAATGTCAGGGCAGTGCTGCCATTCACTTGACTAGCAGCCCTTTCACAAAACGTTGGCCAAATCTTGGGCTGATATGTCCTAGAAGCAAACATTTGAAATACAAGTACAGAGCCAACACTCATAACTTTAAATACAAAAGTGAAATCAGCAGATGAGCAGTATAAACAGAGTCAGTGAATCATAAGCTTTTGATAGACACTCTACTTGGCCCACTTTGTACAAGAGTTGCCACAAACATGTAACAGTGGTTACAACAATGTTTTGTACGTTCATCTGGCAATCCAATAACATCCCCCTCCCCCGCAGTAATTCCAGTGCTTAGCATCTGGAGCTCCCATGGGCCCAGTGTGGCCATTGCTCTGTTAGGAGAGAACGTGGAGGAGCAGCCATACTTCCCAGCCAAGATGCACACAGGATGTCCACACTGTTCAGCGTGTGCCCTGTGTGCAGGGGAGGGGCTGTGGGGCTTCTCTTAATGTGCTGAAATTGGCTGCTGGGGTTGGAGTCTGAGATAAGAGCAGAAAACCAAGAGGTGATGAGTTCTCCTCACCTGGAAGAGCTCCCGGACCACCATTGAGACAGGACCTTTGAGGGGATAGCAGATGGGATTCTCTCTCTCCCATAGTGCAATTAGTTCTTCTCTTGGCTCGCAATCTCTGGGGGCAGATTGGACCTGCTGCTTGAGCTGCTCCTTGGAACTAAGAGATGGGCCCCAGGAGCCAGGTTGGCTCTGAGCTGCCCCTAAATTTAGGAGGGTTTGATTCAGCTGTAAAGCATGGCTCTGGCTCCTGATTTCAGGGATGTTTGACTCAAGGATTTCCAACCACTTCTGTTTCTCCTATGTGCATCATCTCTCTGAGGGTATGTCTACACTACAAAGTTAATTCAAACTAACAGATGTTAGTTCAAATTAACTTTGATAGGTGCTACACATACAAACCGCTAGTTCGAACTCAATTCGAACTAGCGGAGCGCTTAATTCAAACTAGGTAAACCTCATTCTACGAGGACTAACGCCTAGTTTGAATTAAGGGCTGTGTGGCCACTTAATTCGAACTAGTGGGAGGCTAGCCCTCCCCAGCTTGCCCTGGTGGCCACTCTGGGCACCACCAGGGAAACTCTTCTGCCCCCCTCCCGGCCCCGGAGCCCTTAAAGGGGCACGGTCTGGCTACGGTGCCCGTGCCAGGTGCAAGCCTGCCAGCACCCAGCCAACAGACGCTGCACCTGGCACGGCTCGAGCCAGCCACCCGCTGCCACTCAGTCTTCTGCCTCTTCCCAGGACCAGGCTGCTGGCTCCCAGGAGCCTGCACAGGTCCGCAAGAGGCGGGCGCCCGCCTGGTCTAGTGTGGACATCGTGGACCTCATCCACGACCTCCGTACTAGGCACAGGAAAGTGGCCGTCTAGGGCAGGAGAGCTGCCAGCCTGGCCACCCAGGAGCAGGTGTGCATGAAAATCAAGGTGGTCCACTGAGACCCCCGACCCTGAGCCCTGAGCTTAGAATGGCCGTACTGGGTCAGACCAAAGGTCCATCTAGCCCAGTAGCCTGTCTGCCAACAGTGGCCAACACTAGGGACCCTGGAGGGGATGGACCGAAACAATGACCAAGCCATTTGTCTCGTGCCTTCCATCTCCAGCCTTCCACAAACAGAGGCCAGGGACACCATTTCTACCCCCTGGCTAATACCACTCCATGGACCCAACTTCCATGACTTTATCTCACTTCTCTTTAAACTCTGTTCTAGTTCTAGCCTTCACAGCCTCCTGCGGCAAGGAGTTCCACAGGTTGATTATTTGCTTTGTGAAGAAGAACTTTCTGTTATTAGTTCGAAGCCTGCTGCCCATTAATTTCATTTGGTGTCCTCTAGTCCTTCTATTATGGGAACTAATGAAGAACTTTTCTTTATGCACCCTCTCCATACCACTTCTGTTTTTATAGACCTCTATCTTATCCCCCCTCAGTCTTCTCTTTTCTAAGCTGAGAAGTCCCCGTCTCTTTAGCCTCTCTTCATATGGGACCTGTTCCAAACCCCTGATCATTTTAGTTGCCCTCCCCTCTCCCATCCTCTCTCTTCCCCTCTCCCACCTCCTTTTCCCAGTCTCCCTGAGTTTTGTTCAATAAAGAGAGTTTCTATTTTTGAACACACGTGTCCTTTATTTTGTACATCAGGAAGGGGGGCTAGGGAGGGGTAAGTTGAAGGAAGTGAGGGAGGAATGGGGTACGAACCCCCAATGGGGAGGACTGGGGTGGCTCTGCAGGCTCCTCGGGGTGGAAGCTCTCCTGAAGCCCCTTGATTAACCCCCCGCCCCCAGATGGCAGCCTGCGGCAAGTGCAACCGGGCTGATGTCCGAGTGCTGTGATGTGCCGAGTGTGGGCACTCAGGGCACTCCAAGCCAGGACTGCTTTGCAAGCGGGGAACCCTGAGAACTGTCTGTCCTGGGTGGGAGTTGGGTCCCTTTAAGCACAGCCCTCGGCTAGCCTGAGACAGCAGGTCCACGCTCTAAGTCCTGACCCGATGCCCTGCCAGCACTGCTTCCAGCCAGCCTTAACCTCGGTTCAGGGTCCACTTAGTGTGGACATGCTACTTCAAATTAGCAAAACGCTAATTCGAACTAGTTTTTAAGTCTAGATGCGCTAATTCGAATTAGCTTAGTTTGAATTAACTACTTCGAACTAAGTTAGTTCGAATTAGTGCTGTAGTGTAGACATACCCTGAGATGGATCTCAGACAGCAAGGGCCACAGAGCACCTAGTGAGTGCAATGCCAACGTGAAATTCTCCATATCCTGGGAGGCAGGATCAAGCCCTGAGAACTATGAAACTTAGCAGAATGTAACAGAGTTGTTGGAGACATAAAATGGGGTGCAGCTTGATTCTTCTGGTTCTAAACAGAAGCTGAAATCTGATGATCCACACTCAGCCCAATGTACGTTGTTAGAATTAACCTTTTTGTTGGCTTAACACTCAATTTAACAGGTTTTCTCTGAAACCAGTTTATGGGATGTTTATTCAAAACTGTTATGTTTTACTTTTTATGAACAGTATTTTGCTCTAAACATTATATAGATTTTTTTTTCTTTCTTACAATCAGATACATTGTACTAAACTAATAAGTGTTTATAGAAACTTCTCCATTCCCATTCAAACCAAGGTAAATTACCGTCAACTAATGCACTTTCTCTGGCAATCAATACATTTTAACATTGGATAATATTTATGAAACTGAATGTTTTTTATTGAAGCTAATGCAATTTGAGTCTGAGAATTTTTTTTAAAAAAGTCATACCCATTGTAAATTAAACAGTTGTTTATTAACTACAAAAGATGCTGGTAGTTACAGTAAAATATATGTTTCCTGAAGTCAATACATATTCCAAACTCATGGCTTTCAGTTAACCAAGTGACATCAGATATAACAAATGCATGTAGCTACTTAATTTGGTGCTTATATACTTTAGCTAGTCTATTTGTTTGTTGGTAATGATTATTTTTAGAAGGAAAAAGATGCTTCAGAGATGGATTTCCATACTGTATTGTGTGTTGCTTTTGTGAGGTGAGTGCCAGCTATGGCTGGATCTCAATCTGTACAATACAGGTAGCTTTCATAACCTCCCCACACCATGCCTGGGGTTAGAGATTTTATAGAATTACTCTGGATTTTCTCCATTGTAACAGACCAGAATTTGGCCATTAATCTGTATTAAAAAGAGAAAATTCCCACTAGCTTGGGAGCGGGGCTGGACCGAGTTATTCCGGCACCCTGGACAGACAGTTGAATTGTGCCCCGGGTTGTGGGAGGGCGTATGCGTGGCCCCGCCCCCGCGCCGGCACATAGGGGAGGGCACGCAGAGCTGGCGGTGGCAGGACGCAAGTGCCCGGCCTAGCCCAGCCCGGCTACCACCGCTGGTGGACAACCTGAGGCCACCAAGGATAGGATGAGCCTGGCTGTGCAGGGTCCCGCAGCCGCAGGGGGAAGGGCGCTGCTGGCTGGCGCTGTGGGGGTTAACGTGGCCCCCGCCCCGGGCAGCCACTACAGGGTGGCTTCTGGGAGCTGCTGCAGCCCAGGAGCCGGGTGCACGGCGCCTGATGACAGCTATAAGGGGCGCTGTGCACCCCTTTCAGCTGCCGTCAGGAGCCCCCCATCAGTTGGTGCCCTGGGCAGCTGCCCGGCTAGCCCATGCCTTAATCCGGCCCTGCCTGGGAGTCAAGAGCTGCGTTCTAGACCTGACTTTGACACTGAACTGCTGTGTTACTTTGACCAGGTCAAGTTGCTGTTCTGTGCCTCAGTTTCTCTTTCTATACATGGGGAATATCAGTGATTGGCTTGCTTGGTAAAGCACTTTGAGATCGACAGATGTGCTGTGCAAGTGACAGTGCCTCAATCAGAGTCCTGTAGTTCCAAGCACCTTGGTGGTTTTGGGGCAATATGAGGGAATCCAGGTCTGAAGGCAGACAGGTAGAAAGGATGGGGTGGGTGGAGTCTCTGGGACTAAGTGGAACCACTGGGTGCTACAACAATAGAAGGAAACCTAGATTCTCATCAGCCCATCTTTGGATGACACCCTTCCTGTGAGGACAATGTGCCTGCAAAGTAAGGGCATTAACAAATCCTCCCCCTGCCCCGCTCCTCCTCGTTTATTCCTTTCAGGGTTTTATCTTTACTCATTTTATGGCAGCTGTATTTAGAGATGTGCATCAGCAGCTTGTGAAGTTGGAAGTTCGCACTCAAGGGTACCTGGCTTACTGGTATTGGAAAACTGGCCTCCAAATGCTGCTTCTGAGCTGGCTTGCAGAAGAAAGAGACTTGGTGAGTGCTGCTCTCAGGATCAGTCATTGCTAGTCATGTGTTTCTTACAGCTGTGGACAAAGACACAAGAACTCTCCCAATGCTGCAAAGGGAAATGACATCTCACCTGGATTCCTGACTGCTGCTCCTGTGCTAGGATGACCAGCAAGTTCTCTCTAGAGTAAACCTGCCAAGTGACCGGAGACCCCACCTGCTTACATACTAGGGATGTAATAGTTTAGTGGTTTAACCAATTAACTGATAAGCAAAAGCTTACAGGTTAATGCTATATAGAATTGCCAGATGGTTTCAACAAAAATACCAGACACACTTGACATTGCATCACAATCTACATTATATCTTATTTAGAAAATACCCGACATTTCTATTTTCTCATTTGTATTTTCTCAATTTGTTTCCCGAACAGAAAACTCAAATGCTGGACTGTCTGGTTCAAAACTGGACACCTGGCAACTCTAATGCTATAGACTACACGTATTTCCTCCCCCCTCAACCAGTACATTTTTAACAGGCTGGCCAGCAGCCCGGCTCTATTCTAACTCACTCTGGATCTGGGACTTGCCCCCACTGTGGCTCTGCCATTCAAGTATATTAGGAGCCAGCCAAATTCAGTAATATGAGCATGGCCCAAATGCTGCTTTGCAATATGTGCAACCTAGACTTTAACCATCCATCCCAATTCACAAAGGTTGCTTGCACCAAATGCACATACACTATGAAGCAGGGCTAGAGCCAGATTATGAGATTCAGAACCTCTAAGTGTAAGAGGTTTCCTGCCAAAACTAAAACGAATGTATTAGTTTCACAGAAAGGACACTGAATACATAAACACAAAGGCTTTATGTTGTCACAGGAAAACAAGGGTATGTCTACACTACAAAGTTAATTCGAACTCACAGACGTTAGTTCGAATTAACTTTGACAGGTGCTACACATGCAAACCGCTATTTCTAACTTAATTCGAACTAGCGGTGCGCTTAATTCGAACTAGGTAAACCTCATTCTACGAGGACTAACGCCTAGTTCGAATTAAGGGGCGTGTAGCCCCTTAATTCGAACTAGTGGGAGGCTAGCCCTTCCCAGCTTTCCCTGGTGGCCACTCTGGGCACCACCATGGAAACTCTTCTGCCCCCCTCCCAGCCCCGGAGCCCTTAAAGGGGCACGGGCTGGCTACGGTGCCCGTGCCAGGTGCAAGCCTGCCAGCACCCAGCCAGCAGACCCTGCACCTGGCACAGCATGAGCCAGCCACCCGCTGCCACCCAGCCCTCCACCTCTTCCTGGGACCAGGCTGGCGGCTCCCGGGAGCCTGCCCAGGTCCGCAAGGGCGCCTGCCTGGTCTACTGCAGACATCGTGGACCTCACCCATGACCTCCGTACTAGGCACAGGAAAGTGGCCGTCTAGGGCAGGAGAGCTGCCAGCCTGGCCAACCAGGAGCAGGTGTGCATGAAAATCAAGGTGGTCCAGTGAGACCCCCCAACCCTGAGCCCTGAGCTTAGAAAGGCCGTACTGGGTCAGACCAAAGGTCCTTCTAGCCCAGTAGCCTGTCTGCCAACAGCGGCCAACACTAGGGACCCTGGAGGGGATGGACCGAAACAATGACCAAGCCATTTGTCTCGTGCCATTCCTCTCCAGCCTTCCACAAACTTCGGGCAGGGACACCACTCCTACCCCCTGGCTAATACCACTCCATGGACCCAACCTCCATGACTTTATCTCACTTCTCTTTAAACTCTGTTCTAGTTCTAGCCTTCACAGCCTCCTCCAGCAAGGAGTTCCACAGGTTGACTATTTGCTTTGTAAAGAAGAACTTTCTGTTATTAGTTTGAAGCCTGCTACCCATTCATTTCATCTGGTGTCCTCTAGTCCTTCTATTATGGGAACTAATGAAGAACTTTTCTGTATGCACCCTCTCCACCCCTCTCCTGCTTTTATAGACCTCTATCCTACCCCCCCTCAGTCTCCTCTTTTCTAAGCTGAGAAGTCCCAGTCTCTTTATCCTCTCTTCATATGGGACCTGTTCCAAACCCCTGATCATTTTATTTGCCCTCCCCTCTCCCACCCTCTCTCTTCCCCTCTCCCACCTCCTTTTCCCAGTCTCCTCGAGTTTTGTTCAATAAAGAGAGTTTCTATTTTTGAACACAATTGTCCTTTATTTTGTACATCAGGAAGGGGGGCTAGGGAGGGGTAAGTTGAAGGAAGTGAGGGAGGAATGGGGTACGAGCCCCCAATGGGGAGGACTGGGGTGGCTCTGCGGGCTCCTCGGGGTGGAAGCTCTCCTGCAGCCCCCCAATTGACCCCTCCCTCCGGGTGGCAGCCTGCGGCAAGTGCAGCTGGGCTGATGGCCGAGTGCTGTGATGTGCCGAGTGTGGGCACTCAGGGCACTCCAATCCAGGACTGCTTTGCAAGCAGAGATCCCCTGAGAACTGTCTGTCCTGGGTGGGAGTTGGGTCCCTTTAAGCACAGCCCTCGGCTAGCCTGAGACAGCAGCTCCATGCTCTAAGTCTTACTCTGATGCCCTGCCGGCACTGCTTCCGGCCAACCTTAACCTCGGTTCAGGGTCCACTCAGTGTGGACATGCTAGTTCGAATTAGCAAAACGCTAATTCGAACTAGTTTTTAAGTCTAGATGCGCTAATTCAAATTAGCTTAGTTCGAATTAACTAATTCGAACTAAGTAGTTCGAATTAGCGCTGTAGTGTAATGTACTGTAGTGTAGCCTACCCCAAGAGAGGATAGGCAGCAGCACTAAAGAAAATTATCTTTTCTTTCATATGAATGAATGATAAATGTTTGATTAATTGTGTAAGGGACATACAACGTTTCTTCAGACAACATATAAAATATATTTACAAATATTTATTCTGATTTAATTTTTGCTACCAAACAATGATTTGTTGGGATTTTTCTTTTGCCACACTATAAAAATACAGTGAAGCATCGTGAAACTGATGGAGGGAACCCAACACAAATTTATCCTCCTCAAGATCTACTCGACCCAAGCCCATAAGGCAAGCTCCTGCAAACTCAGGCCACGTCTAGACTATAGAGAAGATTGACACTATGGTGATCGATTTTCTGGAGTTTGATTTAATGGGTCTAGAAAAGACCTGCCGAATAGAATGCTGCGAGTGCGCCCATCAACACCAGAACTCTTACACCTTGCAAGGAGCAAAGGAAGTTGATGGGAGAATTTCTCCTGTCGACCTCTTGCTCTGAGGACAGCACTGAAGCTTGGCTTAAGGTACATCAACTCCAACTACATTTTTCACATGGCTGAAATGGTGTACCTTAAGCCAACTGTCAACTATAGTGTAGATCTGGCCTCACCTCACATGAAGCATGGACAGCGCATGACTTGGATGGTGGGCGAAGGTAGGGCTGGGGGAGGAAAGTCTCTTTCCTCCCCCTGCCCTGCCCCAGCCTTCCCCCTTCTACCCAGACCCCTCCCACATGGGAACAAGGCCACCCTCCTACCATGGGAAGGGGTCACGTGGCCCCAATCCACTCCCCAACATGGGGAGGGAGGGCAGTGTGCACCCCCAGCCTCCATGGCCCCAGAGCACCAAGGAAGGCAGGTAGCATGTGGCCCCAGCCTCCCCAAGCCCAGAGCATGGGGAGGGTGGACACTGGGGGCAGCAACATCCCACCCCCAGTACACTTACAATAGGTGTTCTGGGGGCGGAGAAAGGGTGGGGCCAAGCTGGCATTTTGGGAAGGTAATGCCTTCTGCTGCCGATGATACTCGGCACATGAGGTAGAGAGTGGCATACACAGTAAAATACACAACTCTACATATGTTCAGATCAAAAGAAAAAACACACTGACACAAGAAAAGCAGGAGCAAAGGCACTATACAACTGAGCACGCTGGACTGCAAAGTAAAATGGCGGCCTTCGGCTATTACCAGCTAAGGGAGACACTATACATCACGTACTTCCGGGGCGAGTCACATATAAGTGACTCCTGCCTGTCAATATGTGAGGGTTCCTTCATGACACTGCTGTCTCCAGCCTCACATCTTCCCTAATTTTACTGGCAGTGAGATTATTTACTTCCATAAATGATGAAGGTGTGGTCAGAATTTTACCAGTAGTGGCTGGCCAATAAAGTGTTGCCTTCGGAGACTGATCACAGATTTACTTATAGAAATACTAATTTTACAAGTGCAATTATCTTTTCTTCTCACCCCTGGCCTCCTGCCTGTCAATAATGCAGAATTACAGAAGGAGAAGGTGATGGGAAGGGATTTGTGTAGCTAGATGGGTATATTTTTGTCATATTTGCATGAAAATATCTATATGTAGAGAGAATTTTCTTTTTCCCTGATCTCCTTTATTTATCAACCGATTTTGATAAAATTTGAAATGGAATACATTTTTTTCTTTTTTTAAGAGGCCCTTCATATGTTGAGGCCTTAAGCTTAGTTACCTTTTGCCTTAATCTGGCACTGAGCAGAAATGTTCCCTCTAATTTTTCCATCCATGTATGGAATACATTTTGTTATATGCACGGAGGCATGTGTGGAGGTGCACCACCAGTAGAAACACAGGATCCTGGCTGTGGGCACTTTGCTAGTCAGGTGGGCAGTATAGGAATCTCTCCTAGGTGGCTGCCCAAGCACACAGCTTGCAAGGAACACTCCTGAACAGGCCCAGTTTAGCTGAATGCATGTCACCTGTCCATGACCATCCACATGGCCACACAAGCCTGACTGTATGCACCTGCACAAAGAGATCTGTGAGTCTAAAGCACCTTATGCATGCAGGGACTGATCCCAAAGCCCTTTGGAGACTATAAGTGTGACTTAGCTGGCTTTGGAGCAGATGCAAAATGAGCACAGGTGTTTGCATGTGCTTAGGTAAATACTTGTGAATCACTGCCTAGCTTAGCACAGAGCAGTGTGCTGCAGACTGCATTTGAAGCTCAGGCTGCTGAGGTTGGAGATGTGTAGCAGCCCTGCTCCTTGGCTGTGTCTAGACTGGCAAGTTTTTCCGCAAAATCATCTGCTTTTGCAGAAAAACTTACCAGCTGTCTACACTGGCCGCTTGAATTTCCGCAAAAGCACTGACGATCTCATGTAAGATTGTCAGTGCTTTTGCGGAAATACTATGCTGCTCCCGTTCTGGCAAAAGTCTTTTTCTGAAAAACTTTTGCGCAAAAGGGCCAGTGTAGACAGCAGAGATTTGTTTTCCACAAAAAAGCCCCAATTGCGAAAATGGCGAAAGGGGCTTTTTTGTGGAAAAGCGCAGCTAGATTGGCCATGGACGCTTTTCCGCAAAAAGTGCTTTTGCGGAAAAGCATCCTGCCAATCTAGACGCGCTTTTCCGAAAATGCTTTTAACGGAAAACTTTTCCGTTAAATGCATTTCCGGAAAATCATGCCAGTGTAGACGTAGCCACTGTGTAATTGTTTTCTCTGAAAATGAATGCATTGATTGCTGCTGCTTCAGGGGCAGATAGATTGCTTTTGCAGGGATTGCTCAGAAGTGCTGGGTTCCTCTGGATCCCTGGTGTGTCAGTTTTTTGGACCCCACACCTGCTTCACGGGGAATGATGGTGCCGTTTCATGCCCTGCTCCCTTAGCAGTATCCCATGCAATGTCAAATGTGTCTTTTAGTCCATTTCCATCAGGTGGCAGCGTTAACACTCATCTCACTGGTGCGTGAAAGGAAGATCTGAACCATGGGGAAATGCTGACAGAAGGCATGCAACTCCAGACTCAGTGCCGGACCGAGGCATACTTGCGCCCAGGGCAGCGGGCATGTGGCACATGTGCAATCCTTCCCCGGGCGCGCGGTGCCTGATTGACATAAGGGGCCCTGCACCCCTGGGCAAGCGGCACATGCATGGCCACGCCCCTGGGCACAAACCTATGGGGGGCGCCCGATTGAAGTGGTAAGGGGCACGCACGCCCGGGTGCGTGGCGCCCCTTACCACTTCAATCAGGTGCCCCCCATAGGTAGGCGCCCCGGGCAGCTGCCTGACTAGCCCCCCCCTTATCCGGCTGTAAACGGGTCTATAGGACACCCTGTTGGCACCACGTCACCCCCCCTTGGTCCCGTGCTTCCTTCCCCCCTTTTTGAGCACCCTCCGGCGTTCAAGCTTGTCTTAACAGTAGTTCGTAGGGCCTCCCCTAGGTTGGGAGTTCTCTGGCCCCCGAGGCGGGGTGAGGGGAGTCTGGGCCCGCCCCCTCTCACGGACCTCAGCCCAGGGCCCTGAGGACACGAACGCCTGTGCCGTCCGGTCCGGCTAGCGGGGCGTTCACCGTAACTCGCCAGCCCGCAGGCTCCCTTTGCCCGCCCTGGGCTACTTCCTCTCTCCGCCGTCACCACTTCCCCTAACAGCTGGGCTCACCTCCTCACTTTGGGTCCCATCCATCGCTGCTCCTCGTTACGGGGCTGCTCCCTCCGAGCTTTCCCCTTCCCCAGCATCTTCCGGGGTTTAAATCTCCACGCCAGCTCTAGCCCGTGGGGCCCCGCCCCTTCCGGCGTGGTTGTGCTTCCGGGCCAGCGACGGGGCCGCGTGATGATGTCACCACCCCCGCGTTGGTGTCTGGACTCCCTGCCGTGCCTGGGCATCCTGTCGGGGTGGCTGCCTGTGAACACCTGGCGCACCGCCAATAGGCCATCCCCGATGCCGCTTTGCCCCCAGGCTGCAGGGCGCCCGGCGTCGCTGCTCCGCCCCCTTCCCCGAGAGCTGCTAGGAGCTGCACCAGTGGGACTGGAGTGCAGGGAGCCTCTGCCCTGTCACACAGGCCCTGTCCAGGCTCTACATTGGGATGGAGCGCCAGAGTCAATAAGAGAGGGTATGTCTACACTACAGCACTAATTCGAACTAACTTAGTTAATTTGAACTAACGGATCCAGACTAAATAACTAGTTCGAATTAGCGTTTTGCTAATTCGACCTAGCATGTCCACACAATGTGGACCCTGAACCAGGGTTAAGGATGGCCAGAAGCAATGCCGGCAGGGCATCAGATGAGGACTTAGAGCGTGGAGCTGCTGTCTCAGGCTAGCCGAGGGCTGTGCTTAAAGGGACCCGACCCCCACCATGGACAGACAGTTCTCAGGGGTGCCCCGCTTGCAAAGCAGTCCTGGCTTGGATGCCTGGAGTACCCACACTGGGCACATCACACCACTCGGCCATCAGACCGGCCGCAGGCTGCCGTCTGGGGAAAGGGGGCAATTGGAGGGCTGCAGGAGAGCTTCCACCCCCAGAAGCCTGCAGAGCCAGCCCAGTCCTCCCCATCAGGGGCTCGTACCCCATTCCTCCCTCACCTCCTTCCACTTACCCATCCCTAACCCCCGTTCCTGATGTACAAAATAAAGGACAATTGTGTTCAAAAATAGAAACTCTCTTTATTGAACAAAACTCGAGGAGACTGGGAAAAGGAGGTGGGAGAGGGGAAGAGAGAGGGTGGAAGAGGGGAGGGCAACTACAATGATCAGAGGTTTGGAACAGGTCCCATATGAAGAGAGGATAAAGAGACTGGGACTTTTCAGCTTAGAAAAGAGGAGATGGAGGGGGGATATGATAGAGGTCTATAAAAGCAGGAGTAGGGTGGAGAGGGTGCATACAGAAAAGTTCTTCATTAGTTCCCATAATAGAAGGACAAGAGGACACCAAAGGAAAGGAATGGGTAGCAGGCTTCAAACTAGTAAGAGAAAGTTGTTCTTCACAAAGCAAAGAGTCAACCTGTGGAACTCCTTGCTGCAGGAGGCTGTGAAGGCTAGAACTAGAACAGAGTTTAAAGAGAAGAGAGATCAATTCATGGAGGTTGGGTCCATGGAGTGGTATTAGCCAGGGGGTAGGAGTGGTGTCCCTGCCTGAAGTTTGTGGAAGGCTAGAGAGGGATGGCATGAGACAAATGGCTTGGTCACTGCCTTTGGTGCATCCCCTCCAGGGTCCCTAGGGATGGCCGCTGTCGGCAGACAGGCTACTGGGATAGATGGACCTTTGGTCTGACCCAGTACGGCCATTCTAAGTTTAGGGCTCAAGGTCGGGGGTCTCAGTGGACCACCTTGATTTTCATGCAAACCTGTTCCTGGTTGGCCAGGCTGGCAGCTCTCCTGCCCTAGACGGCCACTTTCCTGTGCCTAGTGCGGAGGTCGTGGACGAGGTCCACAATATCTGCACTGGACCAGGCAGATGCCCGCCTCTTGCGGTCCTGGGCAAGCTCCCGGGAGCCGCCAGCCTGGTCCCGGGAAGAGGGGGAGGGCTGGGGGGCATCGGGTGGCTGGCTCGAGCCGTGCCAGGTGCAGGGTCTGCTGGCTGGGTGCTGGGAGGCTTGCACCTGGCACAGGCACCATAGCCAGCCCGTGTCCCTTTAAGGGCTCCGGGGCCGGGAGGGGGGCAATAGAGTTTCCCTGGTGTTGGCCAGAGTGGCCACCAGGGCAAGCTGGAGAGGGCTAGCCTCCCACTAGTTTGAATTAAGTGGCTACACAGCCCTTAATTCGAACTAGTAAGTTCGAACTAGGCTTAGTCCTCGTAAAATGAGGTTTTCCTAGTTCGAACTAAGCGCTCCACTAGTTCGAATTAAGTTCGAACTAGCGGAGCGCTAGTGTAGCGCCTAGGAAAGTTAATTCGAACTAATGTCCGTTAGTTTGAATTAACTTTGTAGTGTAGACATACCCAGAGTGATCAGTGTTCGATTTAGTGGGTCTTTACTATACCTGATAAATCAACCCCAGAGCTTTGGGGTCTTGGGCAAGACGAGGGGCTGGCTCTGAATCCTCAAAAGGGGCGGGGTCTAGCCCTGCATGGGTCTCTGGAGTGCACCACGCAGGGCTCCAGCAGCGATTTAAAGGGCCTGGGCAGTGGTAGCTGATGGAGCTCTGGGCCCTCTGGCAGTTGTCCCCTTTGTCCCGTCACTGACAGTCCTGCTCCAGGGGGATTGATCACCACAGTGGTAAGTGTAGATCTGCCGGCAGTGTCACAGATAGGCCTGACCGAGTTATTTGCATCCCCCTAGGTTGGGCCTGCGCAAAACCTGGCTCTGCACTGGAGGGCGAGTCGGAAACAACCTGTGGAGCCAGGAGACTGGAGCAGCATTTTAGGGCCCAATTTCTGCATAGCTGATGGTGAGGCCAAATTCAGACTGGTGTAATTCCTCTGCTGTTAAGGGAGCTGACTCCCCTTCCTGCAGGTCTGGGGCTGGTGCCAGAAGTTGGGGCTGTGGAAGGAATGCAGCTTTGGGCCCACCAAAGAGAGGGCTGAATACGCTCAGCTCCTATTGAAGAGGCCACTGAGGGTCGGATTCTGCTGTAGTAAGATTCGGGCTCCTCAAGTGGCAGACACCCTCACCCTGGCATCTCTCTGAGGCAGCCATAAATGACACGTTGCTAAACGCTGTGCACATAGTGAAGCACTCTAGAGTTAAGATAATCTCCGGAGCAGTTAAAGAGTAAACTAATTAAGGAGCATGTGCTAATTGGAGCAAGGAAGTGCTGTGAAATAAGGAGACGTGGGAGGGAAAACGGCATTTGCACAGGGCTGGTAAAGGGCATGATGGTGCTGGGAACAGCAACTGGGCCAGCGCAGCCCATGGAGAGGCCAAGTGTTATGTGGATGCCATTGGAAGATGACGTTCATGCCACACTGTCTCTGGAAGCCAGTAGATTTTTTTTTTTAAGGCAAGAAGGAAATCCGGCCTGAAACAGGTTGGGAAAGGCACGGCTCCCCTGCAAAGAGACACCCGGGGCTGGCCTAGGACAGCTGACTCTGACACAGGCTGTAGGGCTGTCTAATAGTCGCATATGTGTCCTTGTTTGGCCTGGAGTCCAGGCTCCAGCATGCTGTGATGTGAAAGCATCCCAGAGCTCCAGCTGCAGCCTGGGACATCTACAGTGCAATTAACCAGCCCTGCAGCCCCAGCCTGGTGAGCCCAAGTCAGCTGTCACAGGCCAGCCATGAATGTCTAATGGCAGCACAAACATGCCCTAAATGTCATCCTGATGCCTAAAGACAGGCCCGTGGTTAATGAGTGGAGAAACCTGAGAGCAGGTGACACTCATTTCATATTCAGGCAGACAGGGCCCTTTCAGATGGGGGACAGTCCCTGGCAACCTTCGGCACTCAGAGCAAGGCTCTCTCGTCTTTGGGTGGGTGTTTCCTTGCCTGTCAAGGAGGGGTCCGCTTAGAATTGTGTCTTTCCAGTTAGAGGTCTGGCTTGTGTAGGAAAAGGGACATGAGCTATTCTGCTGCTGGATTTGTGTTGTAGGCTGTGGGAGGGGTGAGGCACCGAGATGCGAAGGCACTGGGTGCTCTGCAGCAGTATGTAGAATCAGACTAACCAAAGCTGGGGGGTTGTGATCTAGGTTGGAGTCGCAGCAGAGGACTTAGCAGAGGGCATTTTGCACATGTAGGTTGGAGGTTCTGGTGTTGCTGCAGCCACCATCTCAAAATGAAACTTGGGCACAGGGATGTTTCTAAACCTACATGTATCTGCTGAGCTCTCCAGCTACTGACTCTTGCTCAGCTGTGCTGGTGACAACCAACAGTGTAAGGTCACTCGGGTTCCATGCAGCATTCAGCACCTCCCCAGTGACACTGTTCTGCACTTGGCTCTACAAGAGGATAGTTCTGTATTGTTTGATCTGATTGATGCAGGCACCAAGGGTTGATTCTCAGAATGTTTAAAAACACAGTAATTTAACAATGTCAGTTCCCCACATCACAGCCTGTGAACTGAGGTCACAGCTCACAGCATAGCCTTGTTGTTAACTAACTCTGGCTTTTGCGGAAAGGGAGTAAATTCAACTCAGTGCTACTGACTACACACCCTGAACTAACTTCTCACCTGCAGTCTGGGGGCAGTTTGCTTGGGTGTCTGACTCCAACTGCCCATGGAATGTATAAAAGAGGCTTAGCTACTGAGGATCCAGTAGGAAGAGCATTTGAAACAGCTGCATTTGGTTTCAAGTCCTCATCGTTTTTTGTAGTACATGGGCAGCTAATTGTGTATCCCACAAATGTTTTATTGTGGTGGATTCTCTTCATCTGCACCTGGCAGGAAAGCAATGACTCAGTTCTCCTTGTTTGGAAGGAAGCTGTAACATATGTAAACTCCTAGGCCTGGTCTACACTCCAGCAGAAGGTCAAATTAAGATACGCAACTCCAACTCGTGAGGAAAAAGTGAATAAGGAAAAGTTATTTACTTATTCCCATAACATAAGAACTAGGGGTCACCAAATGAAATTAATAGGTAGCAGATTTAAAACAAACAAAAGGAAGTTTATCTTCACACAGTGCCCTGTCAACCTGTGGAACTCCTTGCCATAGGAGGTTGTGAAGACCAGGACTTTAACAGAGTTCAAGAAAGAATTAGATAAATTCATGGAGGTCAGGTCCATTGTTGACTATTAGCCAGGATGGGTAGGAATGGTGTCCCTAGTCTCTGTCAAGAAACTGGGAATGGGTGACAGGAGAGGGATAACTAGATGATTCTCTGTTCTGTTCACTCCCTCTGGGGCATCTGACATTGGCCACTGTCGGCAGGCAGGATACTGGGCTAGATGGACCTTTGGTCAGACCCAGTATGGCCGTTCTTATGTTCTAACTACATTAATTACGTAGCTGGAATCAACACATCTTACATTGCTTTACTGCGCCATCCACAAAGTGGGGGGTTGATGGAAGCAAATGTTCCCATTAGTTTCCCTTACTCCTCGTGAGGAGCAGGAGTACCAGCACCAATGGGGACACCCTCTGAGTTTGATTTAGCAGGTCTTTACTAGATCCACTAAATTGAACCCCAGAAGATCAACTGCGGCAGCGTTGATCTTCTGTATAGTGAAGAGTAGCCCTAGTGCCTGATTCCCAATTCACTGACTCAGGAAGAAAATGAGATTCTCCAATCTTTACATCTAAGACTATATGTCTTGTTTGGTCCCTAAGGTTTTAGGCTCTATTAAGTTTTGTTACGCATTTATAATACCATGGAAAAAGGAAGATCTGGAACATTAAGAAATATTTTCTGTGTCAGAAAATAGCGGAAACAGGAAGACTGTGTTATAATAGAAAACATCTGATTTGAGAAGTGCCTTCTACATCAGCCTTGCAAGCCTTCAGAGCAAAGTCCCTGCCAAATAAAAGTTAACAGGAATCCAGTAGCCCAGAAAACTGCAGAATTTTGCGCTTTTGTTGTAATGAATATTACAGCCATAGGCACTGTGCATTTTCTGTAATTCCCCATTATGTCCACCAGATGGTGCCTTTGTACAATTTGCCTCATTCATTGTAATATTAATTCTTAGGAAGACAGGTGGCTGTATTGAATTATTTGTGTAGTTCTCAAAGTTATGAATTTATGTGGAAAAAACCCAACTTGCAGAGAAGAGTGGAGCCTGAAGATGTAAACTAAATCACCTGCTGTAATAGGTTCAGACGTTAACAAGCAACAGTTTAAATGATTAATGAGAATGTGAAAAACAGATTTAAATAATTTAATAACCCTTGGAGGGTGATGGTTCATGTTTTCCTGGGATATCTGGTGTCAGTGAATCCCAGGGAGTCCCCCATGTGGAACCCAACTTTGCCTTCTAATTCAAAAAAGAAAATAAATTTCCTTGAATAATTGTTTCTCCCAGAGAAATAGAAGCAGTGAAAGTTGTCAGCCCTGTAAGCAGGTTGCCAGAAATGACATCAGGGTGGGGAAATTAAATGGTCTACAGTTGAAATTGACTTATGCCAAGATTTGCAACCCCAGGTGCCTAAAAATAGCCCCTTAAATCCACGTTTAGTCCATTAGATAAAGGGCCTGATTTTTTTTTTAAAGTGGCATGGCCTATGTTGGCTCTGTAAATGAAAGGATTTGAGAAGTGGGTGAGAAACCCAGCTTTGGAAATGTTAGTCATGTGCTCTGTAGTAGAGCTGGTCTCCAGAATGGCAGCATGCCCCATTTAGATCCACGTGCTCCCTTCCATCTAGCCAGCTCAGATGCCTTCTGAGGAAGTCAGCGAGAGAGAGTAACTGGGTCCTCTGCATCCATTTCAGGATCTCCTCTAGCATGCGCAGCAATGTACTTGAGCGGGGGGTGGAGGGGTGCAGCTGTTTTGGGTGCCACTGGTTAAAATCCTGCCCCCAAAGCAAATGGGAGTTTCTGGTGATCCTATTTCCCTGATTCTCCAGCAGTAGCTAAATCAGCCCAGCCCAAGATGCCAAACATTCCTTCTGGCAGTAGGCCTGGGGGTACTCCACTATCATTTAGGGCAATGACAAGCTGGGTTGAGATTCTCAGCTGGAGCAAACTGACTTGACACCAGGTGAGAAATTTAGTCTCACACATTTTTGTCTTGGGCAAGAGCAAAGTGCTCCCAGTAACCTGTATTTCCAAAGAACCCCCCAGAAGGAACTTTTTCCTCCTCCCACTGCAAATGACAAAAGATGCTGGGCTATTCTGTGGGCTCCAGACAAACTCCAGGTCCAAAGCACCTATTCCCCATGTAAATCCCCTCCCACATATTTGTTTAGCTAATGGTGCTGCCTCTTTCCTGGGCTCTGAGAAAGCCTGGGTGGTATTCCTGGGAAGGCAAATGACCAGATGCCCATAGCCCTTCTCACCCGCCTCCTCTCTGTGGCTCTGCCCCAGGAATCTCAGGGTTTATTGTAAGCTGGTGGGAATGGAGCAGACAGGCCTTGTGGGAATACGGGCAGCCCAAGGCAGGGTCTAGCACATTGAACCTCTGTGTGATGGTGCTGTTGGCTCATAAGTTATATTGCTCCCCGTTGCTGCAGGAGCAGGGTGCTCGCCATATAAAATGCATTGCAAGAATGATGTTCTGAGCCAACTTCCTGCAGGTTCTGGCACGTCTCCCTTCCCGGGGCACGGCTTACGGGGGTTTGTTTTGGCGTTTTGGCAGAGCTTTGGAACTGGACGGGGTGTCATGATGTAAATGTCACAGTGGAGGGACTTTCTTGTAGAGGAAGGTTTACAATGGGCCCTGGCACTGCTCACAGGATTCCCTGGATCTTCTCCAGAAGGTCGTTCTAGAACTGGATCCCCCTGACTGAGAATGCTTTGGGTTCAGCTCTCAGGTGCTTCTTTCTGGCCTTGTCCTGCCCATCCCATTCTCTTGTCCTTCTTTCCTGGCCTGCAATTCCCATCATGCTGACTGGAGACACTTGGTGCTGTGCAGAATGTTCCTAAGTTACAGGCCATCTTCTGCTGCGTGGTTCCTGTGGGAGAGGGCACGATCTGTTGTGAAATCCTAATTCACCAATTGGTAGGTGCTGTGATGTCTCAGCCAGGAGAATGAGCTATTTACTGGTGTGAGCAGGTGTGCCAAGGGGCAAAAGCAAAATAACATTTTCTGCTTTTTTCCAGCCCCTCTTAAAGTGCTCCTAAGACACTAGAACCCTAAGGAGCTACCTTTGTGCTGATGGTGAAACTGAGGGACCAAGCAGGGACATGGTTGGTCCAAGGACATGTGGCTGATCAGGGACAAAGCTGGGACCAGGAGGCAGCTGACCTGACTCCTAGATCTCTGTTAGCTGAGAAATGCACTCAGGGGTGACTGTCCACGCACATAGCAGCAGACTGGAAGGACAAAATTGACATGGATTCTGTCTGTGGTTTGGAGGTACACAGAGGAGGTGATGCAATTGCTGCACCATTGCCTAAAAGCCACCGGAAACCTGGTGGAGCCCAGACCTAATGGGTGCCAAAGCCAGCTGTTGGTGTAAATGAGTGCTAGTGTGCAGCTAGCAGTGGGGTGTCACTCACTTGCACCCAGGACTGAATTTGACCCTGTACTCTATTCTAGTACTACCTCCTTTGCTAGGCTGCCATTCAGTCTCTGGCAGGATTGGTTAGTTTTGCACCTTTCCTCTAGCACAGATCAGGTACCCCCAAAATGTTCCCTTGAATATTTTCCCTCCATGTGCAGAATACATTTTAATGTGCACCAAATTATGTGCAAAAGTGCACCACCAGGAGAAACAAAACCTTGCAACAGGTGCTCTGCTAATCAGCTGGATGGCATTTGAATCTCTCCTGCTCAGCCGCACAAGCATATCTTGCAAATCATACCTTTGGTCTGGGTGTGTGTGAACGGACCAACACCCATGGCTGGGGCTGGCTGACTTTGCCTATTTTAGTCAGGACACTGTTCCAGAGGTCCTGTACTGCTGCCTCTTGGCGAGTTCTGTCAGAGGGGCATGTAGGTCTTTGTAACCTACCAGGAAAGGTCTGTCTGTCCGTCCCTGGCTTTTTAGCCAAACTGGTCTCCTCTGTGTCAGAGGAAAGGACTTGATCATTCTGCTCAGGAAGAGTTATCATGTGGATCGCCAGTAACAGGGAGGGGAGAATAAATTAATGCCGTACATGAGCACAGGGAACATTTGCTTAAAGCCAGGCAGAATAGGCCTTTCCATATTTTAATAAAAAGCCTTTCACAAGAGAAGGCCAAGGGTTGCCAGTGACAATGGGCCATTGTCAGTCACACAAAGAGGATAAGTCTGGAGACAAACTGATTTATTAACTTGCATGTTGCAGTGTTCTTTTGAGCAAGGTTAGAATCTGCTTGGTCTGAAATGACAGTTGCTGTGCACTCCATTGTTTAGCTTGCTACTTGTCAAGCAGTTGTTAGCTAGGCTGGTACGCATTGCTAGGCATGCTCAGCCAGTGGGGAAACTGAGGCACAGAACCAGTGGGCAACTTGCCCTGCTCCTCTAAGGCACCTTCACCCCCATGACTTACAGCAACTATTGATTTATGGTGATTTGGCCAGTCACAAATGTTCCTCTGCATGCAGCAAGATGGTCAAGCAATTGAGGAGTGGTGATTAGTGTTCTGCTATAGTGACTCTTCTTCCTGGAATTAGCCTAGGGTGTTTTGGATATGGGAGATGATTTACTTACATAGCACTGATTGGTATTTACTGGAACATAGGAGGATTGCCCTCTGCCTCATATCCAGGGGCAACACTGCAGATGAATTTCATGGGGGGATTTTCTCTCTTCTCTGCCCCAGACTGAATTCTGTCCTTCCACTCTGTTGCTATATGTATGGATAGTCGCCCCAGAAAGACAGACCTAGCTGTGGGCGCTCTGCTAATCAGCTAGGCAGCATTGGAATGTCTCCTGAGCAGTTCCACAAGGGCACAGCTTACAGGGAACAGTGCCCCTCACCAGGAACCGGTGGGAGAGCACTGTACACGGTTCTAGAAAGAGGGTATGTCTACACTACAAAGTTAGTTCGAACTAACGTTAGTTCGAACTAACTTTCCTAGGCGCTACACTAGCGCTCCGTTAGTTCGAACTTAATTCGAACTAACGGAGCGCTTAGTTCGAACTAGGTAAACCTCATTTTACGAGGACTAACGCCTAGTTCAAACTAGCTAGTTCGAACTAAGGGCTGTGTAGCCCTTTAGTTCGAACTAGTGGGAGGCTAAAGCTTCCCAGGTTTCCCTGGTGTGCACTCTGGCCAACACCAGGGAAACTCTATTGCCCCCCTCCCGGCCCCGGAGCCCTTAAAGGGGCACGGGCTGGCTACTCACTTTGTGCCAGTTGCAAGGCTGCAAGCACCCGTGCCTGCACAGCCTGCACCTGCCACAGGATGAGCCAGCCATCCGAGGGCTCTCAGCCCTCCACTGCTCCCCAGGACCAGCCTGGCGGCTCCCGGGAGCCTGCCCGGGGGCGCAAAAGGCGGGCGCCCGCCTGGTCAAGTGCGGAGATCGTGGACCTCATCGAGGTTTGGGGGGAAGCCTCCAATGTCCACGATCTCCGCACTAGCCACCAGAACGCGGCCGTCTACAGCCGCATGGCTGCCAGCCTGGCCGCCAGGGGCCACCAGCGCAGCCGGGAGCAGGTGCGCTGCAAGATTAAAGACTTGCGGCAATCCTACTCTCGGGCTTGCCTGCCAGGGGCCGACCCGGAGGCCTGCCCCCACTTCCATGCCCTGGACCGCATCCTGGGGCCTCATGCCGTCCCTGCCCCCCGGGACGTGATTGACCCCGGGGCAGAGGGACCGCTCCTGGACACCGAGGAGGAGGAGGAAGAGGGCTATGAGAGCCAGGAGCCTGCTGCCAGCCTGCCCAGGACCCGGGACCCCCGAGGCACCCCACAGAGCCGCTCGCCTGTGTCATCCAAGGCCGGGGAGGCGTCCACATGTGAGTACCATCATGCTCCCCTTATGTGTACGGGGGGCTGGGGCGAGAGGGAGCCCCGGGACCGTGCGCCTGGGCCTTGCCCACCACGGAACAGCAGCTGGGGATCCTGCAGGGGCCCTGGCCTTGCAGAGGGGAGCTGGGTTTCACACACCTGGGCCCCTGGGGTAATTGACCGCTGGTCTTCTTGCACCACAGCTGCAGCACCTGGGCCTGCAGGGCGCACCACCCCGCCTGCAGCAGCCGCCCGCGCCCGGGCAAGCAGGACAGCCAGGAACCAGGAGGACTACCAGAGGCGGCACCTCCGGTTCCTGGACCGACAGCTCTGTCTCCAGGACCACTGGGTCCAGGAGGACCTCAGGCTGCGCCGGAGGAGTCTGGAGGCCCTGGAGGAGCAGGGCCGTGCCCTGCGAGGCCACCTCCAGAGCCTGCTGGACCGCTTTCCATTTCCTCCTCCCCCTGCTCCCCCTCTTACACCCCCTCTTGCTCCCCCTGCTCCCCCAGCTCCCACTCCTGCTTCCACTCCTGCTTCCTCCACACCCCCTGTCCCCTCTGCCCCCCCCCCACAACCATTCCCCACCGACGCCCCCGGACCCGCAGTGTGGCGAGACGGGAGAGGCAGCCGGACTCCCACCCCTGAGCTTTCCTTTCCCTTCCTCCCTTCCCTCTCCTCCCCTTCCAGCTCCCTCGTCCCAGGTTTCCCCCTCCCTTCTCCCACCTTCATTCCTCCCTCCCCCCACCCCAGTTCTGTGAAATAAACAGATGTTTTTGTTTGAAAAACAGGTGTCTTTATTTGACAGTAGGTAGGGAGGGGAAAGGGGAAGGGGAAGGGGGGTAGGGTGGAAGAAGGCCCCAGTGGGGCATGCAAGGGAGAGGTCAGTCCTCCTCCTCCTCCACCTGGAAGCTCTCCCGCAGGGCTTCCCGGATCCGGATGGCCCCCCGCTGGGCTTCCCGGACGGCGGCGGTGCGGGGCTGACCGTAGTGTCCAGCCATGCGGTCAGCCTCAGCCATACCAGGCTGGCAGGAAAGCCTCCCCCTTCCGCTCACACAAATTGTGGAGCACACAACATGCCGCCACCACGGGAGGGATGTTGTGCTCGGCCAGGTCCAGACGGGTGAGGAGGCATCGAAAGCGGGCTTTCAGTCGCCCGAAGGCCCCCTCCACCACGATGCGGGCCCTGGTCAGCCTGGCATTGAAGGCCTGGCGGGAGGGATTGAGGTGCCCCGTGTAGGGCTTCATCAGCCACGGCTGCAGTGGGTAGGCAGCATCCCCCACCAGGCACACGGGCATGTCCACGTCCCCGACCCTGATGTGGCGGTCGGGGAAGAAGGTCCCGTCCTGCAGCCGCTGGCACAAGGAGGAGTTCCGGTACAACCGTGCGTCATGTGCTTTGCCGGACCAGCCCACATTAATGTCCATGAACTGTCCCCGGTGGTCACACACGGCCTGCAGGATCATGGAGAAGTACCCCTTTTTGTTGACGTACCGGGACGCCTGGTGTTCCGGGGCACGGATGGGGATGTGCGTCCCGTCGATGGCCCCCCCGCAGTTGGGGAAGCCGAGGGCGCCGAAGCCCCGGATGACGGCGTCCGGGTCGGCGAGGCGGACCACCCTGCGGAGCAGCACCCGGTTGATGGCCTTGACCACCTGCGGAGAGAGACACAGCAAAGCGCCAATCAGTGGGGCGCCCGGGTGGCTGGGAGCGTGCGTGTCCTGGCAGTGCCCCGCGCCCCATTCCCGGAAGCAACCCCCCTGGCAGCGTGTAGTACGGCCGGGACAGCCTGACCCCTCCGGTGCGGGGCGCTTTCGCCTCCTCCCGCCCCCCCCTTTGTCCCTGGGGCGGCCCATCCCCTCCTCGCAGCCCCCCTCCCCCCCGGCTCGGTGGCCGACGAGTGCCATACCTGCATGAGCACCGCTCCGACGGTGGATCTCCCCACGCCGAACTGGTTTCCGACGGATCGGTAGCTGTCCGGCGTGGAGAGCTTCCATAGGGCGATGGCCACCCGCTTCTGGAGGGGGATGGCGGGTCTCATGCGAGTATCCCTTCTTTGCAGGGCAGGGGCGAGCCACTCGCAGAGCTCCAGGAAGGTGTCTCTCCTCATCCTAAAGTTCTGGGTCCACTGTCGGTCTTCTCAGCGCTCCAGGACGATGCGGTCCCACCAGTCGCTGCTGGTGTCCAGACGCCAGATGCGGCGGGGCACGCTGGTGACGGGGCGCCGCCGCGGCTCCTCCACGGCCCCCAGGGCGGCCAGGCGGAGAGGCAGGGGGCTGACGTTCCCCAGGTGGTGCCAGGCAGCCTCGAGCCATTGCTGGCAGGCTTGCAGCAGCAAGTCCAGAAAGTGCACCAGAAGGTGCAGGGCGAGCCGTGGCTCCATGTTGCCACCTACGGCGGTCCCCCCCCGAAGGGAAGCACCGACACAGACGGGCACAGAGACCAACGCTTTGCTGTCCCTCGGCGAGGTTGGCAAGCAAGCAGGAAAAGCTGAGAACCGGCTGTCCAGGGGGGTCCCTTTAAGCACGAGCCTCAGATAGCCTCAGACAGCAGCCACACAAAGCAACTACTGACCTGATGCCCTGCCAGAACCGGTTTCAGCTGCCCTTAAATGCCCCCCTGCGTCCAATCAGTGTGGACGCGCTAGTTCGAATTAGCAAAACGCTAATTCGAACTAGTTTTTAGTTCTAGATGCGTTAGTTCGAATTAGCTTAGTTCGAATTAACTAATTTGAACTAAGTTAGTTCGAACTAGCGCTGTAGTGTAGACGTACCCAGAGTTCCTGCCTGGGAAAGCTGACATTCTAAAGACACAGCATGGAAGATTATTCTCCTTGTGTTGCACAGAGCAGGCTGGTGACTCGTCTGAGATCACCCAGGGAGCCAAAGGACTTGCAGGACTGGAATCCAGATCTGCAGAGTTAGGGCCAGCAGATGTTCCTACAGCTACTTCCAAGGAGCACTGTGGAGACTAGGCACTGCAGGAAGTACCACCCAAATGATCTAGAATGATAGTACCTTGTGGCCTTCTGATTGGCCCATGCTCACTATATAACCTTAGAGGGTGGCCCACGGTGTTTTCTGGGCCACCACGCAGAACTCTGTCTACAGAACCTGTTCTGATCTCCAGTCTCTGATGGCAGCCTGACTCTGGCCTCCTGAATCCAGCCTTGTCACTTCTTCTCATCTCTGACCCACACTTGATGCTTACTTGTTGATCCTGGCTCTAGTGATGACTTTGATCCCTGCTTGCTGAATATGGACTTGTGGCCATCTGCCCAGCGGGGACTGCTCGGGCAGACTGCCAGTATTCTGGTGCCTTACAGTGTGGGTGCTTGATCTGGCAATGGATTTAAGGAGCATGTGCCTCAGCAATGCATGCTTCTCGGCTCTGTGGAGAGGAATAGAGTCTGCTAGCTCCAAATCTATGGCCGGGAGAAATGTGGGACGGTATGCTGGTGGAAGGCAGTATTTAGGAGTGTAGGCATTTCCGAACTGAACTACACCCAAAGCCCATCCAGGCCTGAATTCCATCTCTGTTAGTGGCCAGCTCACCATGGCTATGTCTACACTGGCGGCTTCTTGTGCAAGAACATATTGCACAAGGGTTCTTGTGCAAGAACTGTTGCACAAGAGCACATCCACACTATGTTTTTGCGCATGAGTATCCATGGCAGTGTCCATTTTAGCCAGAGGCCTTTCTTCCATAAGAAACCCCTGGGGTATGTCCACACTGCCTTCTTGCGCAAGAGAGCTTACACTTGTTAGAAAAGAGCATAGCTCTTGCGAAAGAAGCCCTCTCTTCCCACACTTGACTGTAATTCTTCTCATGCAAGAATGGGCGGGCAATGTGGATGCTCTGGAGAAGAACGGCTGTTCTTGCTTAAGAACCCACCAGTATAGACATAGCCATCATGTGTTGGAGGAAAGTGTCAGAATGCTGCTGTAGGTCAATGAAGGACTCAGCCTAATAGTAAATGATGGGTTTATATTATACCAAAGAAGTTGGTGGGGTGTGTGGATATGCCCAGGGCCACATGATCATGGGGCCTGGGTCTGCAGTGGCTGGGGTAGTCCTGGCTGGTGTTCCCTTTAAGCTTCAGGGAAGCCTTGCTTCACTGGTGATTAATCAGCCCCACCCAGTCAGAGACACAGGGCTCCCTACAGGAGTTGACTGAGTGGGCGAGGCTGGTTAATCACCTGTGAAGCTGTGCTGCCCTGCAGTTTAGAGGGAATACTGGTCCTGGCCTAACCAAAACCATGAGGCCAAGAATGTCCATGCTGGGTCCATCTCGCCCAGTGTCCTGTCACTGGCAGTGGCCAGTGGCAGATACTTCAGAGGGAATGAATAGAGCAGGGAAATTTCAAGTGATGCATCCAATGTTGTCTAATCCCAGTGTTGTCTAATCCCAGTGTTGTCTAATCCCAATGTTGTCTAATTCCCAGTTGGAAATCTAGGGACACCCAGAGCATGAGGATGTGTGCCTGAACCTCTTGTCTAATAGCCAGGGCTTGACAAATAGTGTAATCTACTCGTCCGTGGTGAGTAGATTACACCCCAAAAGAGCCGGCATGGAGCCATCTGCGCATGTGCAGAGCGCAGAGCCGCGTGGCTGACGTGTGTGTTTTTAAACCTGCTGCCTTTTTATGTTATTGTATTATGTGAAGGGATAAATAATACTTTCTTCATTCAAACCACTCATGAGCAGATAGACTTCTATCTTGTCCCCCACCTTTAGTTGTCTCTTTTTTAAGATGATCTTTCCTTGCACAGAAGATGTTTCATACCTCTAATTGTTTTTATTGCCCATCTCTGCAGCTTTTCCAATTCTAAAATATCTTTTTTAGAGATGAGATAACCAGAACTGCACGCAGAATTCAAGATGTGGGCATACCAGGGATTTATATAATGGCATTATGATATTTTCTATCTTATTATATATCTATTTCCTAATGGTTTCTAACACTATTAGCTTTTATAACTACCACTGCATATTGAACAGATGTTGTCAGAAAATGATCCACAATGATTCCAAGATCTTTCTTGAGTTATAATAGCTAAGTTAGACCCCATCATTTTGTATATATATCTGGGATTATGTTTTCCAATGTGCGACACTTTGCACTTATCAGCACTGAATGTTGGCTGCCATTTTGTCACACCATTACCAGTTTTGTGTGATCCTTTTTTCAACTCCTGTCAGCCTTGGCCTTCACTTTCTTGAGTAATTTTGTATTGTCGGTAAATTCCCTCCCCCCCCCCTTGACTGGTCACCCCTTTTTTTAGCTCCCTTATGACTAAGTTAACCAGCACATATCTCAATACAGATCCTTGGGCACCCTTGCTATTGACCTTTCTCCATTGTGAAAACGGACCAAGGGACAGTTGAAAACTTCCTTGGGTTCTTCTCTAGCTGCCATCCTCATGGTGTTTGTGGTGCCTGGTTGCTCTAAGTGAGGATGTAAAAGAGGGCAGGAGTCAGCACCTGCCCTGTAAGGTGAAGGAGGGAAGTTTTTTTTCTGTCCAATCACCAAGCTGTCCCCAGGAGGACACAGATTTTGGCAAAAGACTGAGAGGAAAAACAAACCAACCTAATTTCACTAGCTTGCATGGAGGGCACAATTTTGTAAGCCTTCCTCCTGCAAAACTCCCATTGCCTCCAGTTACCACCTGCTCTCCTCTGCTTGCCACAATGGAAGAGAAGCAAAGGGGATGCCAAAGCTGTGTGATATTTAGGTGAGATAGAAACATGTAGGGCCAGATCCTCAGCTGATATAAATCAGAGTAGGAGCTTGGGCTGCAGTGGAGTTAAGCTGCTTAGGATCTGGCTCCCTAAGATCAAAGCTTGCCCTTAGTTATACTGGTGTCACGTCATTGGATTTTATAATGAGCAGACAAATCACTGCTGTGCCCACGGGGCGGGGGGTTTGCTCCAAAGTGTGTACAAAGTGGGCCATGTAAGGGGTCAAGTGAAAGCTTATGTTCCACCGATTCTATGTATGCTACTCATGTACTTGTGTGATGCTTAGATGTGGAGTTATGAATATAGACTCTGTGCTGGTACTGTGAATGTTCTCTGTCTGAGGTTGAGCAATGGGTCTGGACTGCCTGCCTGAGGAAGGAATGTCCAATGAATGACTACGCTAAATAGCATGGTTCCAGGAACAATGGCTCTCAGGGTAGCCAATACACACCTGAGGAATGCATCTAGAAACCTGCAAACCAGCTGGGGCATAATGGCTGCTGGCATGTGAAACACAGACAGGTCACTTGACCATGTGACCAGCTCTAGCTTGGGAGAAACCAGGAACGAATATAAAAATGCCATGAGGCAATCTTCATCTTGTCTTCAGTCTTGCACCTGCTTCTGGATGCAGCCTTGCTAGGGACAGAGAACTGGTAAGGATTGCTGACCCATCGTGACACAGGATGTACACCAGAGACTTCTAAGCTAGCAATTTGTAACATCTCTGCTAAGAGTTTGCATCAAAAACTTGGTGATTAGTGCATGTAATGTATTCGCCTTAACAACCTTACTCTTAACCTTTTCTTCCTTTTGTTAATAAACCTTTAGGTTTTAGATTCTAAAGGATTGGCTCAGCGTGATTTTATGGGTAAGATCTAAAGCAGGGGTGGCCAACCCAAGGCTTGTGAGCCACAAGAAAAAAATTGCAGCTCCTGACGGCCCCGGGATGGAACCTGGAACTGCTCAGGTCAGCCAGTCTCACGGCTGGACCCCGGTAAGCCACATGCACACTCAGAACCTGCATCGTTCCACTCAGGGCTCCCCATGCACTGTGTCATATCCTGCACATGCAGGCCAGGTCACACATGCTAGCAGACGGCTGCTAAGTGCAGGTGGCGGCTTTGGCAGTGGCTTCAGGACCCTGGCATAAGGTTGGGGGGGGGGGGAGAAATGCCTGGCTCTGGAGAAGGGGAGGAGGATGGGGGCGGGGTGGTGTGCATGGCGCGCCAGATGCAGCGCAGCGGCTCTGGCTCTGGGACCCGAGTATACGGTTGGCAGGGAGGGGGATTGGGTTACCGCAGGGAAGGGAGATGTCTGGCTCTGGGGAGGAAGGGGGATTGGGTTGCGCATGGCATCCCGGCCAGCTCATGCTCAAAGCCAGCCACATGTGCCACAGCGCCTGGAGGGAGACGTGCAGCTGTAATGGTGGCAGCAGCCCTGGGACCCGAGAATTAGGTTTAGAGCAGGGGGAGGGAGATTGGGTTGGGGGTATGTGCCTGGCTCTGGGGGAGGGGAGGGAGACTGGGTTAGAGCAGGCTGCTCTTCCCCTCTCCTAAACAGCTGGTGCACTTCCTGAAATGCTGGGTCTGTCACACCACTGGGGACTTTCCCCCTCCCTTCCTGCACAGCGAGGGATGGGGTAGGGAGTAGGAATCTTGGGACTGCACACCAGCTCCAACTTCTCAGGAAGCACGCGGCTGTAGTGGGGAGCAGAGGAAGAGTGCGTGCTTCCTGAGAAGTTGGAGCTGGCATGTAGTTTTGGGACTCCTATACACACACCCTGTGCAGGCAGGCAGCAGGGGGGAAGGAAGTTCCCGATGGAGCGACAGACCAGAGATTTCTGGAAGCGCACCAGCTGTTTAGGGAGGGGAAGAGCAGCCCGCACACTTCCTGAGACTCGGGATCCCCAGGTACTGGCCCCAGCTGGCTCTTTCCCCTCCTCCTGGTCAGTCCCCCCGCCACGAGTACCTTGCCCCTGAATCCTGTCTGCTGCTCCCACCAGCACAGTTGGGGCCACATTAGTGAGGTTTGGGGTTTTTTGGAGAGGTTGGTTTTTTGCATTTCATTTCTGTGGCCCCGACTGACTTTTCTGTGGGTCAGTGACTCCTGACTCAAAACAGGTTCCCCGCCCCTCTCATAAATAAAGACAACGCTGAAACATTTTGTGTTTGACATAATACTTTATTTAAAAATGAAGCCTGGCTAACAAGCCCCCAGTTGGGGCGAAGCCCCCATCTGGCCGCAGCATCATAACACTCCTGCACCCCCCCAGACTCCAAACCTGAGCCTATCATACACTGGAACCCCCTGTCCTGAGCCTCTCACATCCCCAAACTCCTGCATCCCCACATCCTCAGTCTTCTGCCACAACAATCCTGCACCATCCACACACTGCAAATCTGTGTCCTGAGTCCATCATACTCCCAGCCCCCCTGCCTTGAGCTCCTCATGCACCCCAACCCAAACTCCTGCACCCTCACAGCCACAAGCCTGCAGCTTGCTTAGCACCCCAACCCTCCACCTGACTCCATCACTGTCTAGCCTGGAGCTCCCTCCCTGAGCCAGCATCCTCTTCTCTACTTCCTCCTGCACCCAAATTACCTCCTAGAGCTTGCACCTCGTACCCCTTCCCAGTGCTTTTTTTGGTGAGATATAATAGCAGTGGAGACAGTGAAGAGCCAGGGCAAAGTTGTTGAACCCTGTGAAGACCTGGGGAAAAGTTGTTAACAACAACAACAACAAAAAGCAGCAGCTGTGGGATTTTCCCAGCACCTATTTTCCCCCTATGCACTTTTTTTTTGCTCAACAACTTTGCCCCGGCTCTTCACGCTGTCTCCACTGCTGTTGTGGCTCTTCGTCTGGAACGGGTTGGCCACCCCCATCTAAAGTATAAATTGACCAGGGATCTGTGGTTGGTTCTTTCGGATTGGGAAGATCTGTTTGGGGTGAGATTGGTTTCTATAACCCCACACCTGCATGTAGGCCCAGGGCTGACTGTGGCACAGAGAGAGTTGAGGTATCTGAGGGGTTTTGCTCATGAGGCTTCCTGCTGGCTGGATTGGCAGCTGAAGTGCTCTCTATGACTAGTTTGTGGCCTATTTGGGAAAGGTCTCCAGTCAGGGGCTATAAGCAGCCCTGGTTTTGAGCAATTTGCCCTGAGCGGACGCCCTCAGCAGTGCCCAGACCCGGCCTGATCCATCACAACTGATATATAGAAATCCAGGGGAGGTGCACCTGTGTGAAAGGAAGCAAAGTGGTCCCTAAGTGCAGGGAGTGAAGCTGTGCTGGTCAACTTTCCTCTGTCAGATACAAGTTGAACCTCTCTAGTCCAGCACCACTGAGACCTGATTGGTGCCGAACCAGAGAATTTGCTGAACTATGGGAGGTCACTATTATCTAGCAGCATTACCAACACTTCCATTGCATACTGGGCTGTTGGAGGACATTTAGGGGTGAATTAGAGCTAAAGAACAGCACAAAACACAGAGGGTGAGTCTACACAGCACTGTAAACTTGAAATAAGATATGCAATTTGCACTATGCAAATTGTGTATTTTATTTCAATTCTATTTTGAAATAGCTTATTTTGAAATTTGGCATGTCTATACATCACCAAATCTTATATATAGTAGCCCAATGTCTGTGACTGTGTAATGCTGAAATGCTGGCTGTTCCCTCTGGGGGGAGCTGTTGCCTCCCGCTGTGGCTCTTGGCTCACTTCTATGCTGCTCAGGTGGGCCGCCCCGGGGGAGAGCCCAAACGGCCGCTTGCTCCTCCGCGGTGGCCCGGCTGAGTGGCGCAGAAGTCAGCCGAGCGCCATGGCGGGAGGTGAAGGGGAGCAGGGCAGTGATGTGCGGCGTGACAGCAGCTCCAGGCCCTGCCCCTTGTCTGTGAACAGACCCTGGCCAGGGGGAGAGTGGGGGAATGAGGGGGAGGGGGAGGGAGAAGGGGAGGTCAACTGGGAGGCTTCAGGATCAGTGATGGAGTGAAGGGAAACGGTGCAGGGGGGCAGCTGGAGCTCATAGGCAGCTGCTCAGCTGGGTTGCTGCGTGGGAGCAAGCGGCGCAAACAGCTGTTTGGGCTCTGTGCTCCTCATGCAGGAGGAGGAGGAGAAGAGAAAGAGAGTGAGAGGCAGGAGGGGGAGAAGAGAAAGAGAGATGGAGAGAGAGGCAGGGGACAGAGGAGAACTGAGGGGGGGAGGCAGTAGGAGGAGGGGAGAGAGAGAGAGAGAGAGAGACGGAGAGAGAGACCGGAGGCTCAGGAGAGAAGACCGAGATAGAACGGGAATAAGACGTGGGGGTGAGACCTGAAAATCCCATCTTATGATGGGCTAATTGGCTAGTTTCAAAATAATATACAATTCCAAACAAAATACAGGACTATGTAGCACTTTAAAGACTAACAAGATGGTTTATTATGTGATGAGCTTGTTAGTCTTTAAAGTGCTACATACTTCTGTCTTTTGTTTCAGCTAGACCTGACTAACACGGCTGCATCTCTATCACTATTATTCAACTTCAAGACATCCTTTAACTCTTGAGGAACCTGGGTTACAGGGATGCTGAAATAGTGCGCCCATTATTTTGAAAAATATTTCAAAATAACAGGTGGCTTGTTAAGACACGAGGTAGCTATTTTGGGATACTTCTGGTATCCTGAAATAGCCATGAAGTGTAGATGTACCCTGAGAGCCAGGACTGCTGGCTGTAAACAAACTTTATGGGACCGCGGGAAACTTGGCCACATCCATGATAAGTGGACATCCGGCTAACTAAAATCATGCTGGACCATGATGTTGCCAAACCAGAGTGTGCTGGACTAGAGGTTAAACCTGTATTCCTCATGTACCAATTTACCTGCAATGGAGACACCATAGCATCTAGCTTGACCTCATTTAACATAGCTTCAGGAGGAAAATAGAATCAAAATCTTTATGCTTATAACAACAAGCCCTAAAAACCCCCAAAGCCTAATCAGGGTGATGGTACAGCGCACCCCTCACCACTCCCAGTTTATTTCCAGATTTTCCTAAAGCTCTGGAGTGCAACTTCTACCACTTTTACTGTAAGTTTTCTGGGCTGCATGGGCCACAAATAGGATCTAGAAGAAATTCAGATAGAGATGCACCTATTACTTGCATGAGACATGCTCTGATTTAGGTCCAGGTTACTTTACTTAAGCGCCTCAATGGATGATCAAGACTTGGGGCTGATTTCTGACCCGTTAGTCATTGGTAAAGCTCCCAAGTGTTGTTGCCAACTTGCATGACTTTATCATAAGTCTTATTGTATTTGGTCGCCCTTGTATTGTTGACGAGTCTCCCTTCTGAAAGTGGTGCATCAGGAAAGAGGAAAAACATGATGGTAAAACTACAAATAATGAAGGATCTAAAAGTAACTATATTTAACTTGCTTTAAAAAAAAGGTCTCTATTTCACGTTGTATGCCTTTAATTTAAACTATTGTTTTCCAGTGGAAATGTAATTAAAAATCATGTTTTTCACACTAGGTAGAACCCTTGAAATGCAAATGATAACTCTGACCTGACAGTAATTCTTGCACTGCTCTTGGGATGCCCAGATGGAATAAAACTCTCATAGTAAATCCTGTAACAGCCTGGAACGCAAATTTCTTGCCAGGGCCAAATGGAATATGGAACTCTGAAAGGTGTGAGTTCTATTATAGATTGAGAAACTCACTGGGTTCTCAACAGGGAAGGAAAATTCTCCATGCTCAGGTATTAGGCATCTCAATCCGTCAATGAGTGGTGACCTGGAAATAACTTCTGTCAACATGCACACATGCTTGTGAGAAACCCTTTGGCAGCATTTTGTTTGAGGATGTCTCCTTAACGTGGAACAGAAGTGAGAGCCTTTGTTGGAGGTTCTCTTTCTGAACCCAGCTCTCTTTGCAGAATAATTCAAACTGAAGACAAATCTGTAGAAGTTACAGCCATTGTTCATAGCCTTCTCTATTGACAGCATCATGCCAGTGGGAACCAAGCATGTGGCCACACTTTTATCATTGCTCCAGTTAAATTCAACATGCATTTGGCTCAAGCAAGGGCCATAAAGATTGGCCCTCTGAGTCTCTTTGTGTAGCTCAAGGTGCAAAATGTGTTTTGCTGCTTAGAACCACAAGCTGAAGTAGCAGCTTATGCAAAATTTCCAATATGAGCCTTCCCTGTTTGTAAAGAGGCATTTTTTCTAAGCTTCCCAGGCTGGGGAGACCAGAACTTAGTGGGGGATACCACAGTAGAACTGGTATTTAGGAATGGCATATTGTCAGATGGGGTGGTGGGGGTAGGGGAAGGAGGGCTAAGGATCCCAGAACAAAACAAGGCTACAGGTATTGTTTCTTTCTGATGTTTATTTTCAGTTCCTTCTTCTTGTTCCAAATCATATACATTAGTGTCACCACCTCATCTCCCAAGAACAAGTGTCTGAGGTTGACCTGAGTGCCCTATGGGAAATACACTTCCATTCTGGTCTTGGGAAGTCACACTGAATTCACTTGGAGGCTTAAGAGTTTTTTTTATCCTCACCGGGCTTCTGGTGGCCTGTCTGGGGCTGCACAGTGTTCCTGGGTGATGTTTTCTTTTGTTTTGGCATTGATGCTGGGGAATTTGCATATCATTAGCTGTTTGTGGTTAAGGACCTGCCATTATCTTTCAGAACATTGTTGTGCAAGCCTATGAATATTCTAAAGGCATGTTTACTTAAGCCTACATATGTTTTCTGTGTAAAGCTACACTCTATCCTGAGGATTCCACCCTAGCTTGTACATGGCTCATTTTTTGCTCTGATTTTTTTTATAACTTAGAAATAAATCATTAGATCTATTTTTTTCATATTCATTGTTACGTGTGTGGCACTATTAGTTCTTTTAAAAACAGATACAGTTCCTATGTCTCATACAGAAACTAGTGTCCTTGCATACAAAAAAGTGTGTTAACATCAAATGAAAAATATTCTGATTAAATAACAATTTAGCCCTTATCTTTACACATGCAAACAATCTTCCTGACACAACCATCATCAATAATATATTTTCAGTATAAAGATGAGTATGTTTTCCTAGAACTTTAATTTATTATTTACACATAGTGAAACAGAAATTTAATGTTCAAAGACTTTTCACATGCAGTACCGTTCGGTACAAGATGCTATACAATTGTATTTGTACTAAAATATCTGGAGCAGATATTTGAAAATCTTCTAACACAACCAACAAAAAGGCAATAAACAAAGGTAATATGTTATAGAAAAAACAGACTATCACAATGATTTTTTTAAATGTATCAGCTTTAGCTGCAGTGTCACTTTCTGGCATTAAAGTTGTTTGAATTCTTCAGAGAATAGCTGCATTAATGCATTTTAAAAATATCAGTCTTAAAACAATCTGAATTATTGGATTTTTCTTGCTGTTGTACTGTAAGCATGTTTTCTGTGGCAATTCCTATTAGGGTCAAAGGTGCAGAACTCGTCAGTTTGAAAATCTGAAAAAGTTTACTGGCTGTCTGAAAAAGCTGTGTCTGGAAGCAGTCCTCTCTTTAGTGGCTAAAGGAAAGCAAGTCACCTTTTTACATTGATTTGTTTGAAAATAAATTAAATTACCCAGCAAGATCATATAGACATATCAGATTTTACAACTGTCTCTTAAAGGGCTATTTAAAAAAGAGCCATTTATTTCAAGTGCTTGTAGGAAGGAGTTATAAGTAGACAAATTGTAATGGCACACATCCATGAAACCTTCATAAATTAGTTTTGTCCAATGGAGATGGAAATGTAACTATGAGCTTGTCTGGAATTATGTTTTTTGTAAAAAGCACCAACACATCATAGTCTTTATTAGAAGAGCAGGTGCAATCTGAATTTACATAGTAAGTTTTAAATCACAGTCTGTCTCCAAATTCTAGGGAACAGTGGATTGAAAAGGCTGGCAATGTCTTTTAGTGACCTGATAAATGACATAGCTTAGCCATGCCCATGAAAAATGCATGTAACTGATGTAGTAGGGAGAAAAATTGTGTAAGTCCCATATGCTGACTGAATGATTCAGAACTAACCCTTCAGACAACCCAATATCAAAGGAAGGAGTTGAATTGTAAGCTTATGCCCCAATTCTTAATAAAAGTGTTAGTCTTTAAAGTGCCACTGGACTCCTTGTTTTTGATTAAACAGATTAACATGGCTAACCTCTGAAACCTGTATCAGAGAGATGACCAACCAATTATTTGCATGACAGTAACAAACTTTTAAAAAAGCTTAAAAGCAGGTGCTATGCCAAAACTCCTGCTACATGGCAGAAAGCTTAGGGAGGAAGTATAGAAAACCCCAATAATGTGTTAGCTGTATTACTCTTATGAACTTTATCCTTTTAGTAAGCCTGGCCAGGGTCTATTGTCCCAGTGCAAGAATGCTGTCAGGCAGGTCATAAAATAAAACCCCCCATCAGAGAATCGACTTTTTCTTTGAATAATGCATCTTGCTAGAACATCCCCCCACGGATCGCAGCTTCCATGCTGTCTCCCCTGCCGTACCCAGAATCAGCCCCTGCTTCATCAGACAGCCCCTGGCTGTTATGGATTATTGGCAACAGGCACAGTGTCGGCATCGAAACCGCACGTCTTCCAGTACAAAATGTAGACCAGTTCGAGACTGGGCGCCACCTATATCCTGGTGTGAACCCAGCCGCTCTGTGCAAGCAAGCACCCCACCGATACCCAGAAAGATCCCGGAGGGTGTAACCTCTGGGTGGGTGGATTAGAGGCACACACGCTACCCCAGCACACGTGCAAAACTGAACGCTAGCTCTACGGACCGATCCAGTGCCCTGTGAATTTAGCCCTGACTCCAGCACAGCTGTGTGTGTGTTGGCGCGCAGCTGGCCCTGGGCACAAGGAATGCGGCTTCGCCGGGGGATGGGGCTCCCGGTTTAGGACGCACACACGCTCCGGGAGCAAGTACCGCCCCGGGCTCCCCTTAGTCAGAACCATGCAGCGCCAACTACGAACTCCTGGAACTTTGTTACGCGGCGGGAGGTGGGGGAATCGGGGTACGTCCCCCCCCAATAAATGACGCCCCCGCCCCCCACACCTCCCTAAAAGCCCTTCCTTCCTTGGCCGCCTGCATCGATCCGCGCGTTACGTCAGTATCGATAAGTTTGAGGGGGGGGGGGGCAGAGCCAAAGTCAAGTGCAACCCAGTTGCAAAGCGTCCCCGGACTTTGGGGGGGGGGGAAGGCGAAGGGGGGCGAAGGCATCGCTCGCACCTTAGGCAGCATCCGAGCCGCCTCCCCTGCAGATCGCTCCTGTCTTTGGCTGCCTGGGTTGCGGGCAGAGGCGGCGGAGGGAGGGGAGCCGGCGGGGGAGGGGGGTATTTGTAGGGCAGCCACTTCTCCCCGAAGCCTCCGTGCGGAGGACGGGGCGCGCCGGGGCAGCGGGGAGGGGGCGCGCGGGGTGGCCCCGGGGCTGGGGGAGCCCGGCCCGGAGACCGAGCCCAGCCCCGGCGGGAGCCGAGAGACACCCGCACAAACTCCCGGCCTCGCTCCCCCAAGATGGCCGCCGATGTGGGATCGATGATTCAATATTGGAAGCAATTGGATCTGCGCCGGCTGCAGGTGAGTGGCCGCGGCGCGGCGCGGGGGAGCCGCGGGGCGCGCCCGGGAGTCCAGCCAGGCTGCGGGGCGCGGGCGCTGCGGGGATCCCCGCACCCCCCCCCCCACTAGCCCCGATCAGCGATTGATCCCGGTCGCCGCTGCTCTTTGTTCGCTCCGGTCATTGATCCTGCGAGCCGCGCTACACAGCCCGGGACGCGCCACTTCCCCCCCGCCCCCCAAGCGCGCAACTTCGCTGGGGGCGCGGATCGCCCCCCTCCCCGCAGCCCGGCACCTGCCCTCTCGGACTTGCTGCTCCCAGCCGCTCCGGAGCAGGCTTCGCCTCCCGAGCGGAGCTGGAAGTCCTCCCCCCACCCTCCTCTGCTGCTGCCTTTGGACTCGAATTGCCTCGGATGCGAGCTATTTGCCAGGCAGGTGAATCCAGCAACTGCAGAGGTTGAACTTTTCCGTGTGTGTGTGTGTGTGTGTGTGTGTGGAGGGGGGTGATTTCTATTTTCTCTGAAAGAGATCTGCCGAGGGGGTGTCCCTGCAGCTGGGGCTGGAGGGGTTCGTGTATGATCCAGACTGTTTTCAGGGGCGCGATGTCGATATTAACTTCGTATTTCTGGAGTGCTTCGGAAGCAACTGTTTTGTCTTTACTGCTGCTCTGAATACTCCATAAATGTTTAAATCTTTGAAGGAGCAATCACAGCAGGCAGAAGTTGAGAGGAAATGAGGCAGATAACAGACCTATTATAGTATCTTGACTTGTTTGCCATGACATTAGCTTAAGATAAAAGATAATCAGACGGAAGATAAAAGGGGCTGCTTTTTTGCCTTCATGCAAATCTTGGGAAGTTTCTTTCCTTCAGGCAAGTGGTACCCAACCCTGAGCCCCAAGATCTGGCATTCACATCAGATGAATTCAAAAGCCAGTCAAGGGGCTTTTAAAACAGAAGATGCAAGTGACTTGCATTTTTCAGAGGTTTACTGGCCAGGAACGTGTAGCAAAGATGCAAACCAAACTGTTTATTGCCGTATTTTTTTGCCCTTTAAAATGCTGCAGCGACAGGGGAAAAAAAGTGTCTTTAAAATAAAAGACTGGCTCTCCCTCCCCCTGTTCTAGGTTGGCTGCATTGTGTTTGGTGCTCAGGCAATTGTAATTGTATTCCCTGCTAATGTTTGTGAATCAGACCTGGGCGCACTAAGGGCATAGACTCTTTATTTATGATTGATGTTCTGTAACATAAGGAATGACAAGAGCATGACAAACAGATATGGGAGAAAGCAGAAGGAGAATCAAATCTGCTCAGGGCTGGCTGAAGCCCTTCTGTGATCCTATTGTTATTCAGGTCTTGAGAATTTAGTGTGCAGATTTACAGCAGGGGTTTTGCCTTCATTCATCCCTGAATGTCAGTTAACAAAATTTTCATTAGCCCACTAATATTCAGTCTTCTAACCTTACTCCAGGTGCATATAGATCCAATTATCAGTGTTTTTTAGACTTGCGATGGATACACCTATCTTGCATTAGGGAAGAGCGCCTTTGTGGTTCTCTTTAGGTCATAGAAGTCTGTATACAGCTGTAGTGTCACTGGTCTGTGAAATTAACGATAAGCCCTTTGTTAACATTTACAAGAGGATAGATGACCTGAAAAAAATAGATGTTTACATTTTGTTGTTATATAGCTTTCTGTATGTGGCACATAATGAGATGAAGTCTGAAACTGGAACTCCTACAAAAGGAAAGACGCTCATTTACATGGATATTAAATAGGTTTATCCCTGTAGGATATTACAGGCTTTAAAATGCAGCATGCTTCATAGGGGAGTAAACAAATTTAAATACGATTTATGGCCCTTCAATAATGTATCAACAGTTCCAGCAGTTAATACATTTTGGCTTTTAAGCAGATTACTTAGTACATTTGTGATACTGAACCCTCAAAGTAATACAGGTACAGCCAACAGCTTTCCATGACTGCTCGTTTAGGGCCTTTTGGTTTGAAGGGGATTAGCATTCTAAGTACATGGGATACAAAGGATGCATTAATATATCATGCTGATGACTTTTTCACCAAACTGTAGTTAAAAATGTTTACTACTAGTTTTTGGTGTGAAAGGAAAACTAAACTTTTTTTGAGCTGGGGCAAATATTGGAAGATCTAGCTTAATTCTTCAGCTTAATTGTGCTCCCTTGGGAAGAAGTATAGAGCTTTAATTCTCAGATGTTTTGAATGAATGAGTAGCAGCATCTGGATGCTGAACTGTAAGAGCAGTTCTTGCTGTCTTCTGTCCTGGCAGTACTTTTTGGGGTCTCCTCTGGGTGGTGGTGGAAAAGGTGTTCTTGTGACAATTTGGCCTAATTCCCTCTATTGGAAAAAAGAAATTGAAACAATCCATTTATTCTTCCAAATGCTTTTGGAAAAAAAATGGTACACACAGGCCTGTTTGCTTGCAACAGCCATGCCATGGCAAAAGTTTGACAACCTTGACAAATGGTGGGCATATGTAAAACATGCAGATAATGGGATACTCTATAACACTTTGATCAAAATGTCATTGAGTCTTTTTACAGTAAGTAGGCTCGGAAATGAGAAGAGATAAAATTCTATCAAAGATAATGCCAGGCATATTTCATTTGGTTATGAGATTGTTTTATAGTGTACATTACTAATGTTGTATTTTTTACGGCTTTCTTGTGTATAATAGTCACAACAGGATTCATACCTTTATGATTTTTCTTGTTTTAATTTGCTCTGTTTTATTACACTTAGTATACCAGTGTATGGATTATATGCTGTCTGCATCCTAGGTGCAGCCAATTTTATATTTAAAAAGGCAAAACCAAGCAGCATTGTTGATTTTAAATATTTATGATCGCTCCAAACTGGGGTATAACTACCTACTGTTGCCATGTTTTATAAATGGGCTCTGGTTACGTTATGTGAGCGAGTTTATCAAATCAAATATTGTGCATTTTGTTTCAGTAAGACAGGCACTTCTGTGTGTCTGTGCGAATCAGTGCTTGAGCTAGTCGGCACTGTGGAGTGTTCCGCGGAAATTTAAGTGGTAAGGTAATGTGCGGCATCTAGTTAGTTCAGACTCTGTTGCTGTTTGCCGAGCGCCAAGAATTTTCTGAATGCGTAGCGCTTGATGGAATGTTTTCACTGTTCAAAATTTAGAAAAAATGTGGATGTGATTAAAATATTATAACCTTATGATATTCTGAAGTGCATAAATTTTACATATCAGCTACCGAGGGAGTTTAGACATCCATTAAATGATATGACAGCTTGACTTATCTAAATGTGCTATCATTTAACAATGTGTCAAAATTCTTCTTTATATAGATGACAGTGGTAAATAAGCCGTCAGTCCTGTTGGCTGAAGCTTAGCTTCTGAAACTTCTAATAAACTTCACCGCAGTACCGCAGAGAAGTTGGAAATGGAATAGCCTACTTATTACGTCTGTAGATATGCCTAGGACCTTGCAAGACCCACCTCCAGAGCTCTGCATGGGAGGACTTAACCTCACCAAATGCTCTGGACTCTGCATATCATTAAGACATTCCAAATTTAAAGTAAGACTGAGAGCTTATTGGTTCATCCAATGTACTACTTCTTTTAATGTACAAAATCAGTGCTTCTTGCACACATACTTTCATGCTCCCGCTTGGGAAAAAGCTCTCTTGCGCAAGAATACTTGCTCAAGAGGGCCAGTGTAGACAGCTAAGATGGCTGATGGCTAAGGTGGCGATTGGGGCTTTCTTGCACAAAATTGCGTCTGGACTGGCCACGGATGCTTTTGCGCAAAAGCACTTTTTGCCAAAAGCATCCGTGCCAATCTAGACGCGCTTTTGCGGAAATACTTTTAATGGAAAACTTTTTCTGTTAAAAGTATTTCCGCAAAATCATGCCAGTCTAGACGCAGCCGTTGTGTATCAGAGTCACCCACATTAAAAGCAAGAGAGAGACAGGGTCAAATTCATCCCAATTATGTCTCCATTTCAGTGGAGTTAAACCAGGGTGTCATGGGGCAGACACACCGCCATGGCCTCTCCTGCTGGTAGCCCTGGGAATGAGCTTTTATTTGCTCACTGGATGCCTCCCAGTGGCTGGTGTTTCCCCATGTCCTCCCTTCACTTTCCAGTCTGGACCCGTGTCACTCTTGGACCACAGCGTCCCCTTCAGGACGCTGCCCTCTGGCAGTGCCCACTCCAGTGTCCACCCCCTTCCAGAGAGGTGTTCTATCAGTCTCTGTACTCCAGAGTCCTCTCCTCCCAGGGAAGCCCCACTTCTCCTGTACCCTCCTTGCCTCAGTGACCCACTGCCAGTCTTCATCTAGCCCCTGCCTCAGGGGCAGTCTTCAGTCTGTAATGGCCATTCATCATTGGCAAGGAGGTGTGGACCTGTTGCCTTTGACTCCCCTGGCTGCCTCCCAGCAGCCAGGGGCTGTGTCTAGACTGGCAAGTTTTTCCGCAAAATCATCTGCTTTTGCGGAAAAGCTTGCCAGCTGTCTACACCGGCTGCTTGAATTTCTGGAAAAGCACTGACGATCTCATGTAAGATTGTCAGTGCTTTTGCGGAAATACTATGCTGCTCCCGTTCGGGCAAAAGTTTTTTTTTCTGAAAAACTTTTGCACAAAAGGGCCAGTGTAGACAGCAGAGATTTGTTTTCCACAAAATAGCCCCGATCGCAAAAATGGCGATCGGGGCTTTTTTGCGGAAAAGCGCACCTAGATTGGCACGGACGCTTTTCTGCAAAAAGTGCTTTTGCGGAAAAGCATCCTGCCAATCTAGACGTGCTTTTCCGAAAACGCTTTCAATGGAAAACTTTTCCGTTAAAAGTATTTGTGCAAAATCATGCCAGAGTAGACGCAGCCTGGGAGTTTGCCTGGCCAGAGTTTCCCCACCTCTGCTCTAAGCCAAGAAGCCGCCTGCTTCCCAGCCAGAGCAAAAGAAAGTCCTCCTCTCCCCCTCCAGGGGCTCTTCTTTATATAGCCCTTAGCTGGGCCCTAATTAGCAATACCCACCTCAGCTGGGGCTTCGTTCTCAGCCCTTGCTCAGGGCTGAGTTGCCCTTACAGGACCAGTGCAGGGCAGATGCCCTGTCACATAGGGATGGATTTATCCCTAATTCCACTGACCTCTGTAGATGATGTCTGCATGGTGTAGTGCAATGCTATCTCTTTCTGTTACATATTTGCAGTTGTTCTGTGATCAAACCTGAGACCATATCTGATTCCTTAAGGATTTCTTTGGGCTGTTGGCTCAAACAGAGCTGGTTCTTTATATAGTTATGCCATTATTCTATTAATACCATCTAGATATGATTAAAAAAAAAAGCTGTGCAGAACTTGCTTCCAGGTAAAATATTCGAAATAAAATTTCATTGCAGCATCATAAAAATGTCTCCTTTGATATGCGGGATTTGTCGCACCATAATTGTCTTGCGTTTAGGATCCTGCTCAAACTGTCACTTGGAAGGAACAAAAACGCATCCAGGTTTTTTCATGACCTTGAACAAGGTGGAAGGTGCGAGGTCAACAACCTGGAAATGCAGGCTCTTGAGTTCTCTCCGGAAGAGATGCAGGTTGAATCTCTCTAGTCCAGCACCCTCGGGACCTAACTGGTGCTGAAACAGAGAATTTGCTGAATCATGAGTGGTCTTTATTGTTTAGCAACGTTACCAACATTTCCACTGATTAGTGGGGCTCTTAGAAGGCATTTAGGGGTGAAGTGGAGCTAAATAACAGTACAGAGCACTGAGAGCCAGGACTGGTGGCTGTCAACAAACTTTATGGGACTGTGGGAAACTTGGCCACCCCCATAATAAGTGGACATCCAGCTAACTACAGTCATGCTGGATCATGGATGTTCCTGGACCAGAGAGTGCCAGAATAGAGAGGTTCAACCTATACAACAGAGCTACTCTACAAGTGGCCTGGTGGGGTTTGGGTGGGGTCTTTGAACATGGCCTCCACTGGGAACACACTCCACAATGGCAATGCTATATAATGGTCTTCTGTTGATTTGCATTTTAGTATTTCAATTACTGGACTGTCATTGCTCAGTAAAAGTGCTGTCCTATGGGTGGAAATCAGGTAAATATTGCATTTTATTAATATCAGCGGAACTGACTTAAATGGGGACTGTGTGTTGTGTAGTCTTGCCTTAATCTTTGTATTCATGTCCATCAGTGTGAAAGAAGCTATTTGCATATATTTGCATGTCTGTACAATCAGCCTTGAGGCCCTTGCCATGTGCTGTGTGTATGATTGTTACCCTTGGGACTTCCAAAGTTGAGTAGCCCTGCTGTACAACATAGGCAGCAGCAACTTCTACAATGCTGCAATGCCCAAGTGTCATAACCCTATTCTTAATGGATCAGTGGTTGGGGCCAGAAGGGTGCTTAGTCTTCACCAGCGTTCCCGATAAGTTGTGGGCTTATGTGGTCACTCAGGAGAGATTCAGATTCTACCCACCTGATTAGCAGAGCACTTGCCGCTGGATATTTGTTTCCTATTGGTGGTGCACATTCACACATGGCTTGGTGAACATTAAAAAATATTCTGCCCATGGATGTAAAGAACCCACACATTGATGGAAAAACTTAGAGGAAATGTTGACCTTTAGAGGCCCATCATTCTGTGATTGTTCTTTCAATGTTTCAATGGAATGGTGATTTTGGCAAATGTGGTCACTTCTAGGGATGTTAAATATAGGCTAATTCTTATCGTTACTTGACTATTCTGTAGTCCCTGGGGATAGGCCAGCAGCCAGTGCGCTCCAGCCCCACTCCTGAGGAGCCCCTTGCCACTACATGCTCCTGTCTGTATCAGAGGCAACAGTGTGGGAAGCCAGGCATGAGCTAGTCCACAAGGGAAGCCAGTTTAAAAACCAGCTCCCGTTGTAGACTTGTTGCCTGGTGCCCTGCACTGCTGCCTTTGATACAGGCAGGGGTGACAACAGCCCCTGTCGAGGGGGAGGCTAAGCTCCCAGACCCAGCATGAGCCAGAACTGAGCCGGGCTGCCTGCCCGCCTGGCTCCTAATGCACTTTAAATGCAAAGCTGCAGTGGAGGCAGGTCCTGGACCCAGTGTGAGCCAGAACTGAGCTGGGCTGCTGGCCAGTCTGCTAACATTTTTTACTGGTGGTGTGTGTGTGTGTGTGGGGGGGGGGGGGTATGTGTGTAGTCTGTAGCATTAACTGATAAGCTTTTACTTATTGATTAATCAACTACATTATTACATCCCCAGTCACTTTGCCACCATGAACTGGACTGAAATCTGCAACCAACAAAGTATGTACAGTCCAGGTTAAATTTCACATCCATTCAAAATGTTCTCTGAGGCACTCAGCTTTCTGATGGACAAATGTTTTAGGAAGCAGAGAGGATTGTCCACAGGCTGTGAACTCCGCAACCTTTCTTTCCTCCAGTTTCCATTCTGACCTGTTGTAGGCTAATAAAGGGCTGGTCATGAGTGACATGCAAAGTTGGATGTTCAGCAGGTGTAAATTCCTAGAGCTTCGCTGACATTGACGGAGCTACACCAGTGAAGAATATGGCCCACGGTATTCATGAACTCAGCCTTGGAACGCTTTGGCTCCTTCTGAGATGGGTTGTGAATCTAATGTGTATTACTTAAGATTCATTGAAGCTTACAAAAAGCTTTGTGGTTGTTTTTTAAAGCAAGGAAATTGCACGTAATTGGTTACTATTGTGACCACAGCTAGCTCCCTCACTGGTAAGCTTGGCAGAATTAATTTTAATTCTACAATTAATTTTAATTTTTAAATGTAATTTTATTTTAAGCATTTTTTCTTTTATTTCAGTTTTCACCATTGTTGGAAGTTGTGGGGGAGTCAGGCAATAATTATTTAATGACAGTGGATATTGAGATTCAAAAAGTTAAAAGTTTTATAGCGGTTAAAACAAACTGTCAACAGCAGATATCAAAATCTGATCTTTAGATTAGGGATGTTAGAGTTTAACCGACAAATTGTTTAACTGATTAGCTGATGCTCATCAATAATGGTATTGGTTAAACTTATCTGGCTCCCAGGGAGGTGGCTTTGCTGTGGCAGGGCAGTGAAGCCTCCTCCCTGGGAGCTGGGCTTGCAGGGGCTGGCAGCCTCACTCCTAGGGAGGCTTCACTGCGGGCTCTGCAGCATACAGCTAATCGTGGACCCACTACATAGTTACCATATTAAACACATTTGAACATCCCTTCCTTAGATCAAGCCCTGGTAAGTTCTCGACCAGCAGTTTTCTTACTTTGCCCATCTCTCTGTTTTGAATGACATCTGTGGAAATGTTATTCTTGCCAGTTTGCACGTGAACAGTGAAATCAGTGTCTCTCAAATTTACTGATAAGATAATCCTTCCAAGCCTACTGATTGGCCATCTCCATAGAGAGGCTAAGGATTGAATGGGTTACGGAGTCTGAATTATCTTTCTATCCCAGGAGGTGACTCCCTTGGGTTGGGATACACAGTTTCAGGGCAGCTGACATTACCAGGGCCAGCCTGTCAACATCCTGGGGAATGAAATTGACTCACTGAGGTTAAGCAGAGAAGGAACCTGAATCTTCAGGTGGCACTGTTCACTCGTCCTTTTGGGGGTGTACAGGAGGCAGGGTTTCCTGTTGAAAAACTGAAAATAATCCAGTTATCTTGAGAATAACTTGCAATGCGTCTTTCTGTTTCTCCACATGCCCCAGTAATGGCTCCCGTCAGCAACTCCATCAAGGTTTCTGCATAGCCTGCATGAGGCCTGGCTCTCTGCTGTGGGAGTCTATCAGTGCATTATGACCCAACTTTCTTCATCTGTTCCTCTCGAGCGTGAGAGCTGTTGGAGCTGGACTGGTCTGGCTGCCATTTTCACCATAAACCACAGCATCTCCTAATGATTGTTGATGGTTTCCTGGGTTTAGGGTCAGCAGAGCACAGGATTTCCTTGGGTAACACCACCCTGGGCACTGCCCCGTGGTGCCAGCAGCACCCTGTGTGAAAGTTACATCTCCGTTGGAACGGCCATGGCTCCAAAGTACACTGTCATTGATTTGATAGACAATGGCTCCCTAGGCTGATAGACCATAATACCACTGAGAAATCTGGGCTAAATATTATTGCTAAATATTATTAAGGGAGCAATTAAAGTTAACAGGACAGATTCATCCTGGTTGTCGTCTCATGGGTTTGATGGAATAACACCAAGGATGAATTTGAACTACTGTTTCCTGAAAAATAAACCATGACTTGAATGTTACAAGCTGACTTCAAACAGCAGGAGCTAGGACATTCAACTAAGGCTGGGCACCCGTCTTTGATTTGCCTCCTAACTGGGTCATGTAACATAATGCTGTATCCCGACCTTGGACCTGTGCGATACCAACGTGCAGTTGTCCTGGATGTATCCAGCAGGCCCTGTGTTTGATATTGGGTCTGACTGGGGAACACTCTCTCACTCCAGGGCATGGTGTCAGACCATCTTTCTAATAAGGTATTTACATGTTATTACTGCTGTAGCCAGAGGAGGCAAGGGTAGAGGGTGATTTCATGGTGTGCTGTTGTACTTTTATTATATACGGAAGGCAATGCGCTTCTAACCCAGTGGTGAGCAACCGGCAGCCCATTGGGGTTCTATGTATGGCCCACGAGACATTTTGTTCACTGTTGCACACGTGCAGGATTGCCAGATTCTGCTGATTTCATCTGATAGTATTAAAGTGGGACACACACACAAAGCAAGGGCACATGAAGTGAGGTGTGTGCTGACTGCACACAACATTGTGAGAGCTGTGCACTCCCTCTGCATCCAATCACAGCGCTGCTATGATTCCATCAACACTCTCTGCAAATTCTAGGCACGCAAGTGCAGTTAGCAAAGCTACCCTATCCCAAGAGACCATCTTTATGACAATTTTGAGGCCCATTGAGATGGAGGGTCACTCATGCAACTCACTCACTAACTTGGTTTGCCTATCGCTGTTCTATCCCATATCATTTAAAATGCTGTACAGCGCTGAGAGGGCAGCAGAGAATGCCAGGACTAAATACATTTTAAAGAATCTGGGAAATTTTTGTGTTTAAAAGGGCAAGGGGAAATAAAATGGGTGAAAATTATTTACCGTTTCTAAAAACAATAGATCCACTTAAAAAATTCATTTCCTTGTTCTGATCCTTTAATGGGACAGACTGTGACTTCCTTGGATGTTGTCTATAGAAGGGGGTAGATTGTGGAGTGATGTGGAGAGCTGTTATGAATTTTAGTAGCCTTGTCTTGCTGACTTGAAGTCACTGAATGCTTACTGTAGCACAGTGTATTGTTTAGGTGGCATGCTGATCGTTGTCTTTGCAGTCAGGGACCCAACCTCTATTGTGTTGGGCACTGTACACATGCACTCTCTGAACAGTGGCCCTTGCTCAAAGAGCTCACAGGAGATAGGAGATGGACACACCACTCAGATCAGGACAGGACAGGGTAATTGTGACCATTCTATTTCCTCATCCATTCATCTTCTAGGCTTTGATTTTGCAAGCATACCTGCAAGGAACTTTCCTACTGGGACAGGCCAACTTGAGATCCATGGGTAATTCATGTGAATAAAGCTGCTTTCCCCATCCATGTTTGCAGTACAGATGCCAGAGTCTAACCGGTTAACCAATAAACATCAGGGTATTAGTTTCTGTTATGGCTAAACTTTTCTGCTGGCAGGTGTGCATTGGCTCCCAGCAGGCTCCAGCTGCTCTCCCTGCTCCCAGGAATCTGGCTGCTACTTCATGCTGAGAGCTCTGCAGTATAAAGCTTATACTGTACAGCCCACAGCACCGGGCAGCTGGCTCCCTGCTTGGAGCAGGGCTTGTGCCCTGATAGTGGAGCAGGCGGCAGGAAGCTCTCCAGGAGCCATGGTGCACCTCTCCGCCATCCTTCCCTTCCTAGTCCCACCCCGTCAAAACCGGCTAATCGTGTAACCGCTAGGATTTTGTGGGTGTGGTGGTTTTTTTTTTTTTTTTTTTTAAACATCTCTAGTTTGCAGGCTCCAGAGCTAATTCTGAAGGTATATGCAACATGCTTGCCGGTGGCTCCATCATCTCCTCTTGCCTCTGAGCAGACAGAACTTGGAATTGAAGCTGATGGTTTGATTTTAAAAAACCCTCACAAGTCACCCTGTGAGAGATGCTTAGCCTTTCCCCACTGGGCAGAGAAAATTTAATTGAAACTCTGTTTCAATGAATGGGAGATGCAACCCTGATATCTCCTTTATAATTTGCCTCACCTGATTCATGCCCAGCTTTCTTTTCCCCTGCTTTGCCTTATTTCTTATTTGGGCTCTTATTCAGCAGTTGTATCTGGGGGGGGAGGGAGCAGGGGAGGGAGAGATGGGTGGTGGGGTCCCTCTGGGCAGAACTAAAACCAGTGTCAAGTCCAGGATTTGTAATTTCCTCAGGGCAAGGTCTGCTTGTTGCTGGTGTGTGCTGAAGCACACATACCTCCAGCTCTAAATGCAAATGTTTAATAATAACAATTGGGGTATCTCCTAATTATTGCCACGATCCAGCTGCCACTGAAGGCCATGGGAATTTTCCCATTGTAGCAGCAGGTTGAGGGAGCCTTATTTTCAATTATGAAAAAAAGTGGGGGGTGGTAATTGGATGGACGTACAGTTCTGATTTCCTCCTCTTAAATCTGAATTTCTTTGCCTGGCAGGAGGAAGTCAGGCTGTGAATGTTACCAAAGTGTAATTTTTTTGTGGTTGAATAATTGAGGCTCTGGAAGATAAGGCTGGCAGAGCTGCAGAAAATTAGAGTTTATCTTTAGCTCAGCAGCTCTCACTTTAGAAACGGGTGACCCCAATTCCAGCCTGAAGAGTGACTTCTTCCCTAATTAATAAATCCATTAATTAATTGTGTGCATGCTGCAGCCCATTAGAGATGAATTGGGTGGCCTCCCAACTCAGTTTAGGGGATTCTTTCTGTGGTCTTAGGGAATCTGTGGCCAAGAGGCAAATAGGGACATAAACGAAAAATATAATCAGGTTCCCATGGTCTGACAGTGGTTGCTATTGACATTGTGACTGCTAAGGTATTTCCTGGCCTATTAGCTAGTGAGGTGGTATTTGCAGATGCACATTTCTTGTTACAGAGCATTCTGATCAGCCACTGTCGTGTTATCACCCCTAAATGACACCCCTGGGTTCCAGCTGGAGTGCAAAGTGTGGAGGCATATGGAGAGGCTAAGAGAAGGCATTAACATGCGGGTGACAGTGCCAGAAGACCCTCCCCTTCTGGAGCACCCACCGCAACACAACAGAATGCAATGACAAAGCATAAGCATGACTTTTAAACACGCATGTGGCTCCCATTGTGTTGAGTGGGGCTACTCCCATGCCAGTCAGCTGACTTGAAGGTGTGTCATGACACGCTGCCCTGCCCTGCTGGTGTCTGGCAGCAGGCGCTAGAGGTGGAGGATGGAGCAGCAGTCAGGGAATACCAGCTCCCTAGTATCATCCTGGCCTGCACAGGCAGAATGGCTCAGTAACCCTCCTCTCAGCCACGGCTGCTCTGTTGGCCCCATGTGGCTCAGTGGAGCAAGAGGAGTTTATGCCTGGAGTCAGCTGTAGCTGTCCCTGGTCGTCCCCTGATCTCCGCTGCACTGGGTAAGCCTGGACAGAAGGAGCTGCGCCAGCCCTGTAAGTCTGGGCTAACACCATTGTAACTGACAACGGCATCCGGCCTCCCTCGCGGTCTCGTGGTTGGGTAAATCGTTGTCGGAGCCCTTTGCTCGAGACCAACCAGGCCATCTCTCCACCTACCAGGCCCAGCGGGGGCAGACCACCTCAGGACTTCTGTCATGGGACAGCCAGCCACCCACAGACACTATTTGTTTTCTGACCTCAGCGTCAGCCAGCGTGAAGTGAATTGTGGAAGGGGATCACGTGTGTGGTGCTGAACCTGCTGGCTGAGCCGGCAGCCCTAATGAAAAGATGCCTGTGAAAGAGCCATGCCGCTGTGTTTGCGGCAAACTCCTTGGAACTGCCTGAGGTCAAGAAAAGTGATGTCAAATGAGGCAGGAAGGCTGATCTCCGCTTGCACCCAGTGAAGGTAGATTTGGAAGAGGACTCTGGAATTCCTCAGCCACACATGGAATGTAATGTTAATGGTTTCATGATCTGAATGAGTAATTATGAACAGATTTAACAGGCAGCTCATCCCAAATGAGTGTCCTTCAGGAGGTACACACTTAACCAGATAACCTCTATGGTGCTTTCACCACTACCTGTTAGTCTCCCTCCATATGTTGGCAGAGTAGCTGCTCTCTTCGTTTATTTATTCTTCTCGTCTGCAGAGGCTTCAAATAAAAATGCAGAAAGAATGATTGTGCATTCTGATCCCCTGCTCTAATGTGTTCTTCACAGAATATAGTTCAATGCCAGGCTAAAAATCATAATTTTAATAAATCAAAATTCACTCTTTTCTTAGAATCATATCTGTGGATTTTAAAAATCAAATTGGCTTTTGGCTTTTCACTGTTTCCATTTCTCATTGAAAATACACTAGCCAGTCTGGGTCTTGTTTTATCATCAGTTTCTAATCTTTCAGATTCTTACGTTTAGCATCATAACCTGCTAGTTGCACTACAAATAACAATGAGACATTGAAAAACAGTTTCCATCAGAATGAAATAAAAACATCCTTGGAAACATTTTTATTGGGTATGGGTAGTGTAAAATCTTAGGGTTTTAAACAAAACCTAAAATTCAGACTGGCTTTGCTCAGTGTCTCTTCCAGAGAGAAGATGGAGTTAATAAACAGTAGATTTGGTACACAACTGGTTCTCCTTAGCAAACTGTCAATGACACATCTGTGGAGTTTATTTCACCAGGAACTCTACTTGGTGCCATCAAGGGAGGGCTAGAGGAATTTTCATGGAAGTTAAAGAGTTCCCAGTCCTTTTCTGGGGCTGCTTTGGTTCAGCATGTCAGTTAGGGAATGTCCACACTAGGAAACTGTTTCACAATAACTCCAGAAATAACTATTTTAAAATAGTGTGCCCACACTAAAGGGAAACCTCAAAATTAGTCCAAGGCAGGCTCCCTTACAGTGGATGTGCTACTTTGGCGTAGAGCCACAGGAAGCACTGGGGAGCAATTACTTTGAATGACTCTGGGGAGTACTTATTTTGAAATAGCAGCAGTGGAGCGTCCACACTACTGCTATTTTGAAATAACTATTTTGACATAAGCATTATTCCTTATGGAAAGCAGGAGTTATTATTTCAAAATAACCAGCCCCTTATTTTGAAAAAACAGGCTTGGTAATGTGGATGCTGTGCCTATTATTTTGAAATAAGAGGAGTTATTTCAAAATAATTCCCTAGTGTAGACCAGTGCTTACTTTCTAAATGGGATATGTCTACACAGTGCAAATAAACCCTCACAGAAGACTGGCGTCAGCTGACTCTAGCCTGAACATCTACACTTGCAGTTTTACAGCTCCACAACTCACTGTTTAACTTCAGTGCAGAAACAACCTGTGTGTTTCTTAGGGAAAGAGAGGGGTGAGGGGTGAGATTGAATTATTAGATCAGTGTCAACCCCTTTCTATTTCTGTCCTTTAGAAGTAAAGGTGCCTAACATTCTGTGTACCCAGGTTGAGGGCTTGGATTTCAGCAAATTTTCAAAAGAAAAACTGATGTACTATTAAGAATTAAAACGTAGTCATGTTCGCAGAGGAGGAGGGGGTTCCTGGAGAACTTTGCCCCTAAAGCAGAGATGTGCTTTAAACTAATTTAGGGTTTGAAAGTTACAGCATGTGCAAATTCAGAATTTTTCCCCCTCTTGTACCTTGAGATAGAAAATGGATCTGCAGCATGATTTCTTTATGAAGAGCACAGAAGGAGTCCCTCTCAAATTGGAAAATGAACCTTTAGGACATTCATTCCACCCAAAAAAGGCTCTATGAAGATTCTCAGAACATTTGGTACCTTCTGGCGCCTATTACAGAAAGATGTAGTTCCCCAGCTTGGGAGATAATAAGCAGGTATTGACTTCTGCTGAGGTCATTATCAAGATTTATTCAGTCAATATGGCTTCTTGCATCAATAAGTCTTGAAGTTGATAGAAGAAGAATATGTACTTCTGGAATTTATTAAAAAGTTTTTCCCTTTTCATAACACTTTACTATGTATATTACATGAGCATCTCTTTCTGATTTTTTTTTTTATTACCTTTTTGGGCGGTTATAATTTTTTATGCTGCTTTAGACCCGTTTTTTGTTAAAGTGAATGAAAAGCAGGAAAATTGCTGTGTTTTATTTAGTAGGTGTCAAGTGGAAGTGTTGCCCTGTTCTTTTTCTTCTGCTTTTTGGGCTAGGGGCGTGAAGGAAGATTCCTAAGACTAACAATATGTAACTCCTTTAATCTTCAAAGCATTTTACAAGCCTTAGAAAATGAATTAATCTGCCCACTATCCGTATAGCGATATATCTGTTTTGCAGATGGAGAAGCTGAAGCAGAAATGCCGAGTAACTTTCAGAAAGTCACAGAGAGGGTTGGTGTTAGTTCCTGGATTCAAACCCAGGATTCCTGGCATCTAGTCCTATGCTCCCAGATGTGCCATTTAGCTCTTTCTGTTTCCAATCCTTTTGCTGAGGTTTAAGAGAGAATGAGATTGTCTTTCAGTGATATAACTCCCAGTGATTTCAAGGGGGGACAAAACCAGACTCTTAAAAATCCCAAACCTAGGGAGGTTGATCTTTTTCCAAGCTGCAGCAGAGGGGCCAGGCTTCAGAGGAGCTGATACTTCTTGTACAAGTTTTCCAAGAGAAGTAAGCTGCCACTGGGACGCCTTTTGTTCTGTTACCTCCACTTAGTCCCAGTGAGTGCAACTGAGAGCAGACTGTGGCTCACTGACTTTATATCTGCTAGTTGCTGCTTTCTAGCTGCTTTCTCTCCTGGGCAGACAAGCAAGCACAGTTTGAGTCAAATGTAAATCCCCAGAGTAGGGTGCAAGTGGGGTGTTAGTGGAGGCGAGGGTGTGTGTGTTTGTGCTCGCACAATGGACTTGCCCCAAGTGAACACCCGTGTCAGCATTGTGTCTGTTTACCCAATTGACATTGCTCTGCACAAGGAGTTGGTGGCAGAGCTGTTTTGTGTGAATTGCACGATGTTAATGGGTTCCGGGATGATCTGTGGGAGCGGCAGTCCCAGTAGACATCACATCTGCAGGAACTGGAGCTGGCGTAAAGGTGGTTCAGCCTTTCACTTGGATGCTGGCTTTGATTCTTTGCTCTTCGTTATCAGGAATGGCCAGCGCAGTGTCCTTATAGTTTTGAGGGAGATTGAGGATGTACAGAAGGTGCCATTGCAAACTAAATGATTATACTCTGAATGCAAGAAACAAGAGGGACACTGTCTCTCATAACAGAGTGTGTTCAGGGTAGCTTATTTTGATTTTCAATATCCCACCTAGAAAATGGTCCATAAAGGCAGATTCACAAGAATTGTGTACATAGTTTACATATGCAGTTGCAGTGATTGTGCGTGCAGGTCAGGTATGTGCATGAACGTGTTTGCTGAGGAACTTTAGACTTCATTTTCAGCAGTCATGGGTGTGAATGGGTGGGGACAGGAATCTTTGCACAAAGGTCTAGTTTACTGTTCATTGGAAATTTGGCCCCTGAAGGCAGAAAGATGTCAGCTGTGGAAGAGGGGTCACCAGAGAATCTAAATGAAGGTCTCACTAGAAAGCTGACGTGTTCATTATATACAGAAGAGCTTGTTAATTAACAGGGCGGTGCAGTGAGGGCAGCCCCTTTATTTTAACTGGTTGTGTACATGTGCTGGAAGAATGCTTGTGACCTCAGCCTCTGGCCTGTGTTCAAGGAGTAGCTGGCAGTAACAGCCCATTATTCTTGACAGTATATTGGTGTGGACAAAGAGTGACTAAACTAAAATCTGTGTAGAATGTTCTATTCCTTATTCCCTTTGCTGGGTATTCATGACACTTGGCCCCACTTTGTGCCGAGGTTTGCAAGCTGTGTTCCATTATAAAACTGTTGTACTGTATTTGGGTCCTGCTCCATTTATAGTTATTGGGCCCAGTCCTGTATCCCTTGCTCACGCAAAACACTCTGCGTCCAGTAGCGATTTTGGGTGAGTGAGGATGGAAGATTGGACACTGTGTGTATATGGCACTTCAGGAATGCAAGCACCAAGCATTGCAACAAAGCAACACCTACTGGAGAAATACTTGTCCTTATGCTAGCTACACTCAGTGTCTAATGGGACTTTGTGCATCCACAGGACCAGAATGTGGAGTCTTCTGGTCCAGGAGAAAAGGCCCCAGCCTCTTAAACTGAATGAGTCTCCCTTAAAACTTAGTGGTATAGGATCTATGACACATGGATGAGTGTTTCTGATTCCATCTAGGAATGGACAGTGGGACATGCATGTAGACACACATGTGTGCATAAACACTCCTCTTGGCCCATGCTTCTCTTGTGATTTTTCTATCCCCATGTGAATTTCACCTCTCTTATCTCAAGAAGACCAAATAGCAAATTCCTATGGAAATTGTTCTGGCTGTTTAGTTAGGGGGAGGGGCTAATGATTAAATCAGTTTTGTACTCATCCAGGTACATTTCGGAGCAGCTGCATGTGATAACATAAGAGACAGGAAGCCAGTTGAAAGGATTGTGTATAATCTAAGGTTTGTTTTTGCTTAATCTGAGCATTAATATTATTTATTTTGGCAGGGGCAACAAAGAGCCTTTTTACAGAATTCCATCAGCTGGCGCTTTTCTTCTGGCTGTGTGTGTTGAACAATAAGAAGAAGTCATTTGTTTTAAGTTTAGATGCCAGATTACTTACGCACGCATACATACACACGTGTGTGCATATATATATTTTTCCAAAATGGGTCTCAGTGCCTTTGAATGTTGCCTCACCATGTAATTATTTTTTATGACTGGTTTGGTGTAACATTTTCCCAGAAGCTGAACCAGGACCCTATAATATCGATTTAGCTGCAGTTTAAGTGACTCACTGCTAATGTGGGGCAGTTTGAATATTAATTGGTCTGAGTGAGCTACTGCTGCAACACAGATTTCTAAAAAAGTAAATCGCCAATTTGGACCCCATGTAAATATTACTGTAGTGGGAGAGGTGCGGAGCATCAGCTGCCCTGAGCAGCCCTGCTTGCCTGTGATAATGCTTTAGCGATGTTAGGACCTCAGGTTTCCTTTGTTTTCTTCCATCAGGATAACATAATAAATTAGTCCCTGATTCCGGGCACTGAGCCTCGTAACATGCTCCACGGGCAGAGCCTTTCGTATGGGAGATCTGAGGAGAACAGCAGCGCTGGCCAGTGAACATCACGTTGCCCAGTCTGGCTGCACAGTACGTTTATTGTTGACTGACAATCATACAGCCTGCTGCTGTAGAGAGCTGCTTTCATTTGCGGATCTCTAAGTGCTTCACAAACATGACTTCATCCCAGAGAGGGACAAGGTGGGGAAGGTAATAGCTTCATTGGCCAAACTCTTTTTGGTGAGAGCTGGCCTACAGACATGGGAAGGGGGATGAAGGGAGAAAAGAGGACAAGTGCCTTGGTGGCCAGAGATTGCATGCTCCATGCAGCACTTAAAGCTGGTGAGGTGGGGCATGCCGCAGCCCTGAGGGCTGGCTGCTCCAGCCCCACCCCTTTTAGCCGAGGTCCTGTCCCTTCCAGGAGCGTGGAGTAGGGCCTCCCCCACCTTGCCCAGGGGCCTGGCGAGGCTGTTGGCTCCGTTGGGTGAAAGGGAGAAGCTTCTGAGCCATACAGAACTCTTCCTGAGGTCTTTAGGGCAGTGTTTCCCAATTTTATTTGGCCATGGAACCCTTTTGAACTCGAAAGAATTTTGTGGAGCCCCTGACTGACTGCACTGAGTAGTAACATCATTGTCCCCACTCTCTGGCTAAGCTGGCATTACATAGGGACACTTATCATGGCAAACACAAATGAAAATTGTTTTCAGTAAAATTGATAAATGAACGAAAATTCCATTCCATTACAATAATTCAGGTTATAATGGAATTTTCTTGCGGAACCCCTATTTTTACTTCGTGGAACCCTGGGGTTCCGCGGAACACCATTTGGGAAACACTGCTTTAGGGAATTATTCCCCCCCCCCCATTTTACAGGGGCAGTGAGGGAAGCATAAAAAGCCTTGGGGAGTTATTGTTGAGCATCTTCCCTGTTGCTGCACAGCAGGAGGGTCGCAGAACTGGGTATGTGTGTCAGGGGTGAAAGGAACTTAAATTTTCTGACAGGCACTGTCTTATTGCAACACAGGCCCCTGCCAGCTTTTTTAATAGATCCCTGCCGGTTTTTGCTAAAGTGCAGCTAGATCTTGCCAGAGCTGTGACTTACTGTCACTTCTGATGTGTATTGTCCAGGGCAGGGGGTATCCAGTCTTTTGAATTGTGAGATCACTGTTTGAATTTAAGTGCAATCCAGGGTCTACCTCAAACCCAAACACCCTTGCCCTGCCTCCTTCCTGCCCCTTCTCTGAGGCCCTGTCCCTGCTCACTCCGTTATCCTCCCTCTTTCCTCTATCTCCCTCCCTTTCACCAGGCAGGGGCAGAGAGTCAGGACACAAGCTCTGGTCTTGGGCTAAGGGATTTGGAGTGTGAGAGGGGCTCTGAGTGATCCTGGGGCAGGGGTTGAAGTGCAGGAGGGGGTTCAGGGTACAGGCTCTGTAAGGGAGTCTGGATCCAAGGGGTTCAGGACTAGGGCAAGGGTTTGGAGTGCACGAGGGGGTTCATGACTGGGGCAAAGTTTTGGGATGTGGGCTCCAGCTGGACGCTGTTTTCCATAGGTGGCTGCTGGGTAGTGCTGCAGTACGGCTAAGGCAGGCTCACCCCTGCCTTGGCCCTGGCCCATTCCCTAAAGCAGCCAGCAAACTCCCTTCATCCCAAGTCCTGTTGTGCCCCCCTCCGTTCTGTGGAGATAGAATACATGGGCAGGGAGGGGGCACCCTGCCATTAGCACCCTCCTCACCCTGCCCTGCACAGCAAGTAAGAGGCGCCTGGAGGTGGGGGTAGCTCTAAGGCAAAGGGCAGGTGGTGTGCTGCAGTGTGCAGCTGAAGTGCTGGCACTTGACAGCCTCCTGGTCAAACCAGTCAGGATCACCTGTCAGAGGCTCCAAGCTCTACCAGTAGATCCTGATCTACTGACTGGTGACTACTGGTCCAGTGACAGGCCTGCTGACAGGGGCTGGGGAGGAGGAAGAGGGAAAATTGCCCAGGGGCCTGGACAATTTAACAGGGCCTGACCACTGCTGCATAGCTCTGCCTGCAGTCTGGGGAAAGCACCTCTTGATTCAAAGAAGCTTTGGATATGCCCCATGCAGGTTGCAGGGCAGAGTTACTCAGCCCCAGAACCTGCATGGGGCATATCAAAAGTTTCTTTGAATCAAGAGATGCTGCTGCGGCTTTTCCCCAGAGCAGGCAAGTTGGATTCGGGAAAGGAGGGAGTTGAGGTGCGGTGTGGCCATCTTGGTGCTCATCTGAGCATGTGGGACATGGGAATGGGCCGGGTCCAGGCCTCCTCTGGCAGAGGGGAGAACGCTTAGGGCTTCTCTGGACAGGCAACAGGGGGGAGGCTGGTGGCCCTCGCTGAGGGAGGGCCAAATTAATTTCTGCCCTGAGGCTCAGAGTAGCAGTTGGTGGGCCTGCCCAGGGGACAGGCAAGTTGAAGGCAGTCTGGATCAGTGGTCAGCATTCATACAAGAGGCCCGATGGCCAGGAGATCCAATCCAAGGGGAAGGAACTGTGAGGCAGGATGATGGGATCGGGCAAGGTAATTCAGCGATTTGGATATTGGCATAGAGAGTACGCTTGTAAAGTTTGCAGATGATACCACGCTGGGAGGGATTGCAAGTGCTTTGGAGGACAGGGTCATCATTCAAAATGATCTGGAGAAATGGTCTGAGGTAAATACGATGAAGTTTAATAATGACAAATGCAAAGTGCTCCACTTAGGAAGGAACAAACCGTTTCATAGTTACAGAATTGGAAGCGACTGTCTAGGAAGGAGTACGGCAGAAAGGGATCTAGGGGTTATAGTGGACCTCAAGCTAAATATGAGTCAGCAGGGTGACACTGTTGCAGAAAATGCAAACATGATTCTGGGATGCATGAACAGGAGTGCTGTGAGCCAGACATGAGAGGTAATTCGTCCCCTCTACTTAGCACTAATTTGGCCTCAGTTGGAGTATTGTATCCAGTTTTGGGCATCACATTTCAAGAAAGATGTGGAGAAACTGAAGAGCATCCAAAGAAGAGCAACAAAATGATTTAAAGGTCTAGAGAACATGAGCTGTGAGGGAATGGGAAGGTTGAAGGAACTGCGTTTGTTTAGTTTAGAAAAGAGAAGACTGAGGAGGGACATGATAGCGGTTTTGAAGTACCTAAAAGGAACAAGAAAGAGCGAGGAAAAATTGTTCTCCTTAGCCTCTGAGGAGAGGATAAGAAGCAATGGGCTTAAACTGCAGCAAGGGAAGTTTAGGTTGAACATTAGGAAAAAGTTTCTAACTGTCAGGGTGGTTAAACACTGGAATAAATTGCCTGGGAGGTTGTGGAATCTCCCTCTGGGGGGTATTTAAGAGCAGATTAGACAGATACCTCTGAGGAATGGCTTAAATCCATGGTCACAACCTGTCAATTGCGATCAACTGATCAATTGTGGGGGCTTGAGCAGTCATTTGTGAGGTGTTCGCACCCCGCCTCATTCCCCTCACTCCCAAGGAGGAGCCCACACTGGCACTACAATCTCTTGGAAAAATGGAGGTAGCTCCGGCTTCCTGTGGGGTGTGTGTGTGTGTTTGGGGGGGGGGTGAAGTCCCGTGGCTGTGCACCAGATCCGGCATTTCAGGAAGTATGCACACTGCTCCTCCCCTCCCCAAAACAGCCAGTGTGCTTCCTGAGACACCAGCTCTGGTGTGCAGCTGGGGACTTCCTTCCCCGGGCTGCCTGCCTTCCTTCCTTCCTGCAGTGGGGAGGAGGGAGGGAAGGGAGAGAAGTCCCGTGGCTGCACACCAGATCCAACTTCTCAGGAAATGTGCTGGCTGTTTTGGGGAAGGGAGGAGCAGCGCGCGTGCTTCCCAAGATGCAGGATTTGGTGTGCAGCTGTGGGACCCCCAGGTACCAGCCAAGCTGTCCCTGTCCCCTCCCCCTGGCCAGATCCCCAACAGCACCTTGGCCCGCACCCAGGGCCCCACCAGCAACCTGCCTCTGTCCCCTCCCCAAGCCCCCACCACACCCTATCCCTGCCCCTGGCCAGACACCATACTGCACCCTGCTCCTGCCCTCTTTCCCTCCCCCCCCCCGGCCAGACTCCCATCCAACACCCTGACCCGACACCATCCAGTATCCTGCCCCTATCCACTGGCCAGACACCATCTAGCATCCTGCTCCTGCCTCCTGGCCAGACATCCACCATCACCCTGCTCCTGCCCCCTCCCTCCTAGCCAGACACCTTCCCCTACTTGCTCCTGTATCCTGTTTTCTACCCAGATTCTGCACCTCTCCTCCCTATCCCACTCACTGACAGCCCTGTCACACACACTAGATCCCCTGTTTTTGGACCTACCCTAGAGCATAGAGGGGCTCAGAAATTCCACTAACCCTGGAACTCAGAAGAGTTAATCTGGCCTCAGGCCTTGAACTTCAGTCCTACCTCCCCTCCCCTCATGGGCTGGAGTGCCAGGGGAGTGAGGTGTCTCAGTTGGGGCCATGTCAGTGAGGGATGGGAGGTTTTGTATGGTCCCTGACTGATTTTTTTCTTTTTTCCCCCTGTGGATCAGTGGCTTCCGACCCAAAACAGGTTCCCCGTCTCTCCCATAAGTAAAGACAATGTTGAAACGTTTTGTGTTGGACATAATACTTTATTTAAAAATGAAGCCTGGCCAACAAGCTCCCAATTGGGGCCAAGGCCCCATCTGGCCTCTGCATCATAACACTTCTGCACCCTCCCCCCCCAGAACCCAAACCTGAGCCTATCATACACTGGAACCCCCTGTCCTGAGCCTCTCACATCCCCAAACTCCTGCATCCCCACATCCTCAGTCTTCTGCCACAACACTCCTGCACCATCCACTCATCACAAATCTGTGTCTTGAGCCCATCATACTCCCAGCCTCCCTGCCTTGAGCTCCTCATGCACCCCAACCCAAACTCCTGCACTCTCACAGCCACAAGCCTGCAGCTTGCGCAGCACCCCAACCCTCCACCTGACCCCATCACTGTCTAGCCTGGAGCCCCCTCCCTGAGCCAGCATCCCCTTCTCTCCCAGAGCTAGCATCTCTCACCCCCTCCTGCACCCATATCCCTTATTCCCACCCCAGAGCCTGCACCTCCTGTCTCAACCCAATGAGAATGAGTAAGGGTGGAGCCGGGGGACAGCAAATGATGGAGAGGAGGGGAATGGAGAGGGTGGGGCCTCAAAGAAGGGGTGGGGTCTTGGGGAAGGGGTGGGGTAGATCTTGGCTTGCCCTGAGATTTAAAAAGTGATCTTAGGTGTAAAAAGGTTGGAGATCACTGGCTTAAATGGTGCTTGGTCTTGCTGTGAGGGCCGGGGACTGGACTTGATGATCTCTTAAGGTCCCTTCCAGTTCTAGTGTTCTATGATTCTATGAGGGTAGGATCCTAGTAGCTACTAGCGGGCAATAGCTCCTTGCTCAGCCAAGGTCAGAAGGGAAGCAGAAAGTTTCTATTTGGTCATCAGCCAATTAGGGTCAAGATCATGTGGGCAATCAGGAAGCAGATCAAGGAACTCTTGAAGCTGGCCCACCCAAGTTTGTAAATTCCTGGGTAATTGGATGAGTCAGGTAGTGCACCAGCCAAAGCTGCTCCCCAGGAATAGTGCCTTGCAAATCTGCTTTATAGTGGTGGATATCCAGAGACCATTCTTGTAGCTAGAATGAGGGTAAACATTTTGTATCTGCCAAAGAACTCCAGGACTTTGAGATCTAATAGCATAGAACCCAGGAGCTCTAACTTCTAGTCCTCTCCTCCATAACCATGGAGACAGTTAAGGGCCTGAGCAGGAGCACCGCTGAGCACTAGTAACTGTGAATAAAGTTCGTCAGAGAGACATGCGCTCAGGGCCTTGGGGAGAAGTCTCATTTGTGTGGCAGAATGTTATGTTTCCTCCTGTTGCTGAGTTTGATTTGGTGTTATTTGTTTAGAATCTGGCTAGCACAGGGGTCGCTAATTTTTTTTGGTCAAGATCTAAATGTCATGGTCAAGGTATAGAGAAAGTCCACACTTCAGAGGAAATAATATAGGTTGAACCTTCCTTAACCGGGACTCCCTGGCCTGGCAACACCCATGGTCCGGCGGGGGGGAAGGAGGAGAGACAGAGACAGACAGTGTGGGGAGGACAGATGGCGTGGGGGGACTTTTGGCCCCAGTGGAGCTCCCCTGCCCCAGTGACCTCTCACCCCGTCCTTTGCCGTGGAGCTCTGGACACATTCTGGCTCCAGCAGCCGGGGAATTCCAGCCTCAACCCCAGTGGCAGCCAGGGAACTCTGGGCCCGGGCTGCGGCACCCCAGCTGTGGAGCCAGGCAGCTGTGGAGCTCTGGCTGTGGTGCTCTGGCCGAGGCGGGAGCTGAGGAAGGAGCAGGGGCAGGCTGGAGCCCTAGTCTGGTGGCAGTACGGCCACAAGAGGAGAGACTTTCTCTGGTCTGACAAATCCCCTCGTTCGGGACCAGTCAGGTCCCAAGGGTGCCAGACCAGCGAGGTCCAACCTGGAATTAAAAAACCCCAATTGTGTCTTTTGAAAATGTCTTTTGACTCCTCCTTAGATACCACAATATGGGATTGAGAGATTGGCACAATGGGCCTCACTGGGTCTGCTAGTCTGGTGTTCCATGCATAGAGAGGATAGAATCCTCCTCCTTTCTGAGTTGTTTGTAAATCAGCATCATTGCCTTGTACGGCCGATTCTCTATCGTCAGGGTGAGGAGCAGAGCCTTCTCTCCTTCCTCTGTATCCATTCTGAGGATCTCCTCTTTATTCTGCTCTTTGCCCCATACCAATCTACAGCTAAAGTGCTGAACCTTTTTTAACATACAATGATAGTTTTCCGGCCCCACCCACTTCATTTGAGAGATGTCTAGACCCCGAGGTCTGGCCAGGTCTCTTGCTTCTAACGAGAGTTCGGTTCAAACACACTTAAGATGGAGAGCTATGCTGTGTGACGAGTCCGCTCGTGGATTGGAAAGGAGGGAGTCTGTGCTCACTCCCTCAGCCTTGGCTCCTAAGGAACCACCAAAGGAAGAATTGGAGATACTCCACAGATACAGAGAAAGCCACACTCTCTGGCGATGTCCTTTGCATTGTCTGATGCTTTGACAGAAGGCCGTGAAGACAGAAGTGGCTGGAAAATTCCCTCCTCAGCTCTGAACACATGCTGTGCCTTAGACCTAAGTGCTCTGAGGGACTGGAGGAAATATCAAACCTAGCAGATTATTTGGCTGGCAGAGTAAGTGTGGTGTTCCAGAAGATACATGGAAAATCTTGCTGGCTCCATGGGGCTGTTAGCTTGGTGGAGGAGAAGGAGAAGTCTGGGTGCTTTTGCAAAACTGGGGGACAAGGGGTGTGTGGCATAAAGTACATGATCTTGATGACCCTGGGGATCAGCTCTAGTTAGGGTGTGCTGATTACAGTGAGGGGACAGCCAGGTAGGCAAAAGGGTGTGCTGTTGAGAGGGTTAACACTGTCTGTTTGGGGGACAGATTGTGAATATGGCTTTACAACACCCGATGGCCTATAAAAGGCATAGAAAGAAGGCAGTTATTGCCTGATGATCTCAGGCGTGAATGGAAATGACATGAGGCTGGCTTGGCTGGTGAGTTCTTTCCAGTGCTGTGATACTGCCGGTGGAGGGATAGGGAAGACTGGGACTAAAGCGGGGGGGGGGGGGAAGTTTACGTGTGGTGCTTCCCAGTTCCCCTGGATGGCAGGAGGAGTGCCTTGGCGCTTGGTCAGTACTTGTAGGGGATGACACAATGTATTGCAATGTACTCTGCTGTGAGTTGCACGTGCAAGGTACGCAGCCTCCTACCCCCTGCGAGATGACTGGCAAAGGCCTGCTCCTTCCTCTCTCCGTGTTCAGCGTTGGCACGCAGCGCTTAGCCCAGTGTAATGACATAGCTTGTATCCATGCAAACTGCTTATTGGGCAACGAGCTGCTGAGCTAGAGATTTATGTTCTTCTTTTCTACCCTGAGTCTTTTGCAGTCTTGGATTGCGTATACTGGGTGGGCTGATTAACCTGGGGATAGATGCGAAAGCACCAGGCAAGCCCCACCGGGGTCTAGAGGCAACATCCAGGTGGGCCAGTCTCTAGGAGAAGTTTTGGGGCTTCCTGCTGAGTGCTGTCCCCTGTCCCTGCTTGGAGTCCATGTCTCCGGTTGGTTGCCTGACACACTTGAAGCACCACTCTTATATCTTGAGATATTTAAGAGCAGTTTAGGCAAACATCTGTCAGGGTTGATCTAGATGGTGCTTGGTCCTGCCATGAGGGCGGGGGACTGGACTCAATGACCTCTTGAGGTTTCTTCCAGTTCTAGTATTCTATGATTCTATCTGCAAGAAGCTGCTTTCTAGCTGATTTCCTCTCTCCCCCCCTCCCCCGCAAACTTTCTTGATTGCTGTAAGGGGAGGCCCCCACTGCTCTACCGCTCCCTGCTGTGTAGCTTTGGGCTGCTCTGTCTGGTTGCGAGCCAGATTCATCCCTGGTGTAAATCCCAGTGAAAGTTTTTGTTTTCCGTGCTTGTAAAAAAGAGGAGAGCACTAGTACCACTGAGTTGGCGTAGGCTGAGGTTAGGGTTTTGTGTTGTGCTATAGAAATGGGAATTGCTGTGCACCATGTTGCTTGATGGTACTTATCCTATGTGGATGTTATTGGCTTGTTGTGAAAACTTCAGTGCATGCATTGGCACAGCTCCAGGGTTAGGCGGAGCCCCCTGTTCATGGAGTTTTCAGTACCCTGGCTCCCCCGCCCTTGATCAGAATGGAAGCGCTACCAGATGAGTCCCTGCAGTAGACTGGTAATGGGCCACGTTGCAAGTAATCCTAGTTGCCTCTTCATTTTTGCAAAAGCCTCGCTTTCATGCTGCAAAAGCCGAGTGGTGGACAGGGTTTTGACTGTACCCCATCAGTGGGCCCATGTTGTGAGTTTCATGACTGTGTCCTCCTCACGTAGGTGAGAACAGATGGGGATTTGGGTTATTTTATCTTATACAGCTTAGTATCTTGCAAAAATTGCTGCTTCTCTCTCTTGCACCATTATTTCTGAGTGCAGATATTGTAATTCAGCCTATGAATATTGCTCAGGCAGATATCTGATTAGCAAATCGACCTGTGGAAATCCGGAGGAAGGCTGCTTCTCTTTCTAATTTTCCACAAGGAGGAGAAGGCTGCACAGAAGTGTGTAGCCCTGACTCAAGTGCTTGAGAGTCTCCTGCTACTGTACTTCCTTTCAAATAAAAGCAGCTAATTAACATTATTCTTTAATTATTGCTTTTATCAACAAGGGGTCTGATTTGTACCAGCAGGATGGTTGCTTTGCCTCCAACTACCCAAGTGAATGCTTCAGTTCCTGTTGCTTTTGAAATGAATTTGATGTCATCTGCCCATTGTCACTTAATGGGGGCACTTGGGTAATGAGTGTGCGTACTAGCACTGTTAGCAGCACTGCAAGCATGTAATTTAGCCCCTTAGGCAACAGTACTTTTGAAATCTCTGGATAGTTTTGAACTCTCTGTTCTTAATTAAATATGCAATTTTTCACGGTAACCAGGTTAATTCTTTTGTGTTGTGTTGTAATACTGTTAGGAATTTTCATAGTTCTTATTAAACATTATGCAGGCATTGTGAATTCCATAATTAAAAAAAAATGAAAAGAACAAAGCTTGATTCACTTCTTCCTTTTCCCTGGTTAATTTATCAAATGAATTTTGCAAATTTTTCTTTTTGTCCCCAGACAGTGTGCCAAGTGTTTTAGGGGGGAAGGATTTAATTGCTCTGTGGGGATTGGTTGGTTATGAAGGATTTGGCTGTTTGATTAGTAAACCCTATTGGGAATGGTTTTAATGCTCCACGATCTTAAAAATTGTCTGATTGTTGGGCTCTCTAAGGATGCTTTCCCTTTCCTTATGTACGGCAACAGCTTCACACAAGTGTGATTATTAGATACTGAGGAGGAAGTGAGGGGGAAGATCTTACTTCACTTTAAATTGGAGATCACGGGAGATTTTCCTTTTCCCTTGACAGTGCAAAGGGAGTGATTGCTTCCTACAGAACAGGTAGGGCGAGGAGACATCAGTAGCTGTTTACATACATCATCACAGATAATGCACATTGCTGGAGTGCTGGTGGTGCTGGCGGTTAAGCCAAATAGCTCATATACTACGCTGCAAAAGGGCCATTTCTGTCATGAGACCAGTTCCCGCTCTCATTTACTCCTTTGTGAATCCCAAGTAACTCCATTAGCTTCCGTAATGCATAATTAACGGCAACTGAGTTACACCAGATTTCATCCTGGCAGAATCTTGTCCCACCAGAGCATGTTTAAACCGGAAAAGAGGTTACCGGGTGACTTGTAGAAAAGGAAATCTTGATGTCTGTAAAAATCTCAGTGATTTCTCCTCCCCCCCCACACCCTTCCAAAAGCCTTTTGAGAGGAATTTCTCTTTCAAGTCCTGTTTACCAATATCTACTGTGTAGCATAATGAAATTATATAGGATATCTGATTTATCAAGAGGCAAATCTGCAGCATTCTCTACTGCATTGTGTCCAACTCACTGTGATATTTTCATTATACAGTGACTGAGGAAATGAGGCATTGATATTTGTGGGTAATAATATTAAACTGTCAAATTGGCATCATGACACACTGGAAAGTACCCATAAGTATTTGCTATATAGCTGTCCAAACCAGCAAAGCAAGTGATAAACATACCAGGGTGTGGCTATGCTGCTAAACCACAGGACAACCTTCCACCAGAAGCTGGCAGAAGTCCAGTTACTTGAGAGAAATTAGGTTGCACCCAATATATGGCAGGGAGCCATTTTTGTGAATATTGCCAATTCTCACCATTTTAGGACAAGTCTCACAGTTTTTGCATTTTTTTTCATAAAGCCTCAAAGCTATGAAAATCCACATGAGGCTTCCCTCTTTAATTTTAAAAGATGCATGTTTGCTCTAAGGCTTGGAATCACAGACCCTTAAGGCTCAAAACCTAGAAGGCAAATAAAAAACCCCTAACTTTACTATTTAAAAGAAATCTTGTTTGAAAATCATAAATCTCATGATTTCTGAATTTATTAGGTTGTTGATGCCATTAAGTAGATTACTTAAAATGTCTCCTCCAACTTCAACTCCTAACATTTTTTGGGATTAGTGCATTCAGTAGACACGTGCAGGAGGCTAAATCCTGTTTTGATTCTCACCTTCTCTAAAACCCATTGAATGAATGGGCCAGGCTCTGATCTTGTCCATATAAAGAGCTGACTTGAAGTAGATTGAAATTGAGAAGAGTCTTTCTATTGACTTCAATGGGTATTGAATCAAGCCCTAAAAAGTACAGTACTTGCTTTGATTTCAGTTTATGCTGGCATTATTGGGGACAGAATTTAGCCCTGTGGGAAAAACTAGGGGATGGAAGGATAGAATTTTGCTGTCTGGATGGTGATTAAGCAACTGTGTGATATGTTTCTCTTGTCAAATGGATGCTTGGTTGGTTAAATTTTCAAAATGCCATTGTACTTGAGGAAAAAAGTCAATATTTAGTATTTCCCCTCTTCTGCTGGTAATGGATTGATGCATCTTTCAAAATTCCTGAGTTTATTATTATCAAACAGATTCTTCTTCTAAGCTCTTTAGTTGTGCAAGAGGTTGAACTGTCCAGATCCAAGAGTTTATGTAACAGAAATAATATTCCATGTCTTTGCCGCTTGGGACTGGTTGCACCATTCCTGTGTCAAGTGAAGGAAGAGGGTAGGAGCTTGTCTGGGTCAGTTCTGATGCAACTGAAGCTTTTAGAGCATAGCTACTGTGTGATAAAAGTTGATTATCCCTTGACCCCTCCTGCATACACTGCTTAATCATCAGATTGGCAACTTCTGATGAAAACAGTCTTTGAAAAACATTAAAATTTATCTTTGGACATAAAAGACTTTTATGACCTTAAGGCAGAGGATCTGCTTCAGCTCAGGACTGAGAGCAAAGGCCGCCCTTCCCTCAGGCATCCTTGGCATGGCTCCTGCGAGCCCCTAAAAGGAGTGGCTCTTGCGACATGAAGCACCAGGTGCCCGATTCTGCGAGGTGCCCGAATCATAGAATCATAGGACTGGAAGGGACCTCAAGAGGTCATCGAGTCCAGCCTCCCGCCCTCAAGGCAGGACCAAGCTCCGTCTACACCATCCCTGACAGATGTCTATCTAACCTGTTCTTAAATATCTCCAGAGAGGGAGATTCCACCACCTCCCTTGGCAATTTATTCCAATATTTGACCACCCTGACAGTTAGGAATTTTTTCCTAATGTCCAATCTAAACCTCCCCTGCTGCACTTTAAGCCCATTACTCCTTGTCCTGTCCTTAGAAACCAAGAGGAACAAATTTTCTCCTTCCTCCTTGTGACACCCTTTTAGATATTTGAAAACCGCTATCATGTCCCCCCTTAATCTTCTTTTTTCCAAACTAAACAAGCCCAGTTCATGAAGCCTGGCTTCATAGGTCATGTTCTCTAAACCTTTAATCATTCTTGTCGCTCTTCTCTGTACCCTTTCCAATTTCTCCACATCTTTCTTGAAATGTGGCGCCCAGAACTGGACACAGTACTCCAGCTGAGGCCTAACTAGTGCAGAGTAGAGCGGCAGAATGACTTCACGAGTTTTGCTTACAACACACCTGTTGATACAACCTAGAATCATATTTGCTTTTTTTGCAACAGCATCAAACTGTTGACTCATATTCAACTTGTGGTCCACTATGACCCCTAGATCTCTTTCCGCCATGCTCCTTCCTAGACAGTCGCTTCCCATCTTGTATGTATGGAACTGATTGTTCCTTCCTAAGTGGAGCACTTTGCATTTCTCTTTATTAAACCTCATCCTGTTTACCTCTGACCATTTCTCTAACTTGCTAAGGTCATTTTGAATTATGTCCCTATCCTCCAAAGAAGTTGCAACCCCACCCAGTTTGGTATCATCTGCAAACTTAATAAGCGTACTCTCTATCCCAATATCTATGTCATTGATGAAGATATTGAACAGTACGGGTCCCAAAACAGACCCTGGCGGAACTCCAATTGTTATCCCTTTCCAGCAGGATTTAGCACCGTTAACAACAACTCTCTGACTACGGATCCTCCTGCAAAATGTGATGTACCCTCCTTGAAGTTGGGACGGGACTCTGAAAGAGCAGGGAATGAAAAGAATGGACAGGTGGCTATTAAATTGCTTTGTGAGGGCTGCAGATGTTCCAATCCCAAAGTGAGATTACTGCTCAGAACTCTGATCAAGTGGCCGAGGTTCTAGGATTTCCATTGCTGTATAATTGGAATTATAACATGAGCTCAGCAAATCCTGCAATATCACTAGCTGGGGAAACTCTCAGCCCTGGTGTCGGTGTTCAGCCAAACAATACAGACTAGAAACATGTGTGTGAAACAGGAATCAATTTTGCTTTTTACTCCTCTCCAGCATTGTTAGTGGGCAGCATTGGGCCATTGAACAGTGCATGTGTGGACATGCATAAGCTTCTGTGTATTCGCACCATGTGCACACATACTCTAGAGATGGCCTGCGCTACCTTGGTTAAGTCATAATAGGAATGAGAAATGAGTCTGTGTCTTTTCCAGGGCTTCTCTTTTGTCTGTAAAATTCCATATTTCACCCCTGGCTGAAACCTTGAGAACATACAACTGCAGCCTGAAGGAAATTATTTTTTTGGATGAATCAAGCCCATTGTAAACTTCACTCGGGCAGCAGTTTCTGGGACTTTGCTGTCAGAAGAGATTGTGCTGGAGTTTACAATGGGAGCAGAAGATGCTTTTTGCACAAAAGGATGACATCACAGACAGGGGCAGAAGACCATTTTGCGGAGCCCGGGGCAGCACAATTCCGCAGGGACCCCCCTTTGCCATGGTGCATGCGCGGTGGTGCCACGGCGCATGTGCGTGGCTTCTTGAAGCGCGGGGTCCGGTGCGGCCACTCCGCTTGCCCTGCCCTATATCCGCCCCGATCGCAGAAGGTGAATTAAAATAAAAATGGATTGTGAGGAGCAGAATGGTGAGAGGGAACTTTGTAGGCAGCTATGGCATTCTGCAGACTAGTCTGTTCACACCACAACCTTGACTACCTTTCTCTTAGTGGCCCAAGAGGGGGTGTTCTTCTTTCCCTAATAGGGTTGCCAGGTGTCCGACATTGGGCCAGACAGTCCAGTATTTGCTGCTTCTGTCCGGTTAAAAAAGCCAGAAAATTCTTCCCCTGCTGCATCTGGTGGGAGTGGAGGGGTTTAAAGGCGCCGCAAAACTTTTTTTGTACTTTTTTGTTTAACAACTTTGGTCCCCATGTTTTTGGTTTTTTTGCTCAACCAATTTCCCCCCTCCCTCCGCCATGTTTGCAGTTTTTTGTGAAACTATCTGGCAGCCCTAGTCCCTGAGTCTCTGGAGGCTGCTCCTCAGCAGGGGTAGGAAACAATTTTTGACCAGGGGCCACTTAAGAAATTTTTGAAGTGGCTCGGCTCGGGGCCAGGATACTTCACTGCTTCCCCACCCACAGACCATGATTGTTCTGGGGGTGGGGGAGTGCCTTTGCCCTTCCAGAAATTCCCCCTACGTGCCCATGTCCCTGTTGGTGAGAGGAAACTTTGGGCGCTACCCTCGCCTCGCATGCGAAGTCTCTTCCTACCCTGCCAGGAACGCATGGCACTCAGAAGCACCATGCGCTCCTTGCAGGGTGGGATCAGGCTGAAGAACACATCACACATTCCGCCCCACCCCCAGGCCAGTTCTAAGCGCCACATGCTCCTGGACAACAGAGGAAACTTCACACACTCCCCCCTCCCTCCCGACCTTAATTAGCGTGGGGGTGGGGGAGCAGCAGTTTCTCCACAGGCTGGATTAACCTGCTAGGTGGACTGGATCTGGCCCGTGGAGGCCCTTCTCTTCCCCCCCCCCCCCTCCGCTTCTAAGCTAAGTGGAGCTGGAACTTAGAAATTTCAGGACTGTACCAAGGGGAGGAGGAGGAGAAGCCATTGATTTCCCCTGGGATTTCTGAATGAAAGCAAACACTGCTAAAAGTGATCTACTATCTGTGGATCAGGTCATAGGCAGTTATGCCTAGTGGCTGGAGTGCAAATGCTAGAGCCTATTCTCGAGGCAGAGTTGGAGTGAGAAACGAGAGCTGAGGTTTGTCCGGAAACCAGTGTCTAGGGAAAGCAGGAGCAGGGTTGGAACGGGATGGGAACAAGGCAGAGTGCAGGCTGGGATCTGGGTTGGAGCAGAGCAGGGCTAGCAGACATGACCACAGGGAAGCAGCGTCTGAGGAATGCTGAGCATGTTGGGCAGCCAGCAAGCTACTGCTGGTGCTAGGTCTAGGAATTAGTCTGCAGACTAATTCCAGCCAGTCAGGCCCGGTGGTCTGTCAGGCAGCCTGCTGATTTGTTAGGGCATCAGAAGCACTGCATAGGCTCAGCTGAAGGCCTTACTTCTGAGGCCTGCTGGAGCTTCATGGCAGAATAGCTCCTGAGGGACCAGTTCTGCCAAATGGGTCCATAGGAGTCGGTCCCTGATGCAGTTGGAGGGAGGGGCTTTCTGCATATAGCTCCTGGGATCACACTGGGTTGGGGATAGATATCCCTGTGGATTTGTGGAGCTCCCTGAGGGCTACCTTGCTGGGTACATTCTCCCCTTCCTGCTGGTTACACCCTGTGGTGGTGTGGCGTGGCTCCCAGTTATCCATATGAGATCTGGTTGCTGTGCATAGATAGCAGTATTATCTTCTCTGCAGACGTGCTGACTGGCACGGCCCAGGCACCAGAATTCTGATTCCCACTAGCACTCCGTACTGCAGGCTGACATCATGAAAGGTATGGGGTCCAAGGGTCAATAAATAACCCCGTTTTTCAACGCGCCTTTGAGTCTGACCTGGCACCAGAGCTGACAGGACAATTCCAGATCTGGGGAATCACTGCGGAAATCCAAAAGGGTTGAGATCTGAGGTTCGAGTTCCCTCTTGCCTTTAGCTGTTAGAACCTGAATACGCCAGAGCGGTGACTCTGAAAATGTGCTGAATAGGGTGGAGGAAAAAGTACTGCCTGGGACACTTAACCCTCCTGTGGGCTCATGTGTTGGGAGAAATATGGGTGGAGAAACCCAAAGTGGATTATGTAGGCATGCACATTAAAAAATGTGCACCATGGCATTGACAGGGTGAAAACACCGAGTCCTGTCTTGGAGATTATGTTTCCCTCTGGGTACAGCACCCCATGGTGGGGAAGAGAGACAGACGGCTGGTAGAGCCATCTCATGAGAGATCCCCTGGGCCCATCTGAATGGTAGTGGTAGTTAATCTAAAGCTGATTTTTTTTTTAATTCTCCACATTTTAACCCTGCCATGGGACTCAGGGTGCTTCACAGTTATTAATGGCAGATATGTATGTCACTAATCCACTGGTGAGTGGACCCTATGCATAGGGTCCTGTCCCATATCTCCCTGTTTGTTATCCTAGAACCCTGCTCTTCTCGCTGTGTCCCTCCATGCAGAGGAGCTGTAGCTTGTCAGTAACCTCCATGGGCGGGGCGGGGCTGGGCAGGGGGAGAGGCTCACTTTCCCTTGCCCTAGTCAGTATTCTCCCCAGTTTCCTAATTATGCCTGGATTTAATCTGATCCTTGCCCAGGGAAGGGAGTCCAAGGAACAGACCCTGTGGGATAGTCCTTGGAATTTCAGAGTCCTTTGCAAAAGACACTAGCTTTGTGTGCTTCTTGGCAGAAGCCACAGAAGCGGGAGAGGAAGGGGGGTAAAGTAGCAGACCGCACATAGCATGGCTATCGGCAGATCCTTTCTGATCATCCACGTACAGTGCTCTTCTCTTCCACAGAAAAGGGCCGTGATTAACAGTCGCTTCATTCTGTGGTGAGACATGTTTCCCCACCGGATCACTAGCACGGACTAATCCAGACCAATATCTTTCCTCACTCACTTAGACTGGATCTGCAAAAGCGACAAGAAGTCCTGTGGTACCTTAAAGACTAACAGATGTATTGGAGCATAAGCTTTTGTGGGCAATGATCCACTTCATCAGATGCATGTAGTGGAAATTTCCAGAGGCAGGTATAAATAATGCAGGCCAGAATAATGCTAGAGGTAACGAGTTAATTCAGTCAAGGAGGATGAGGCCCACTTCTAGCAGCTGATGTGGAGGTGTGAACCCCAAGAGAGGAGAAACTACTTTTGTACTTGGCTAGCCATTCACAGTCTTTGTTTAATCCTAAACTGATGGTGTCAAATTTGCAGATGATACTTTACTCCGATACTTCACTCCCTTAGTGACTCTGCAGTTACGCTGACAGCAGAATTTGGCCCCTGGCTTGTGGAAGGCTATGAGGAGCGATAGGCAGTTTTGCTTCATGCTAATGTGATTGCAGAATAGGCTGTTACACTGATCCGTGTTTTGTATGCACCAAAGTCCCCTGAGCTTGAAAGAGCATTGTGTACAAATTGCAGGTAGAAGATTGCTCACTGAGTCTCCTAAGGGCAAGGATCTTACTTCTAGCAGTGTAACTTCTGATTCAATCTACTGAAGTCATCAGAGTTGCTCCAGATTGACACAGGCCGGAGTGAGACTCTGGCTCTCAGATTGCACTGTTTTGCTGTAGGGACTGCATGAGCAGATGTGCGTATAAAGACACACCAGATATGTGTTACCACCAACCCAGGGGATCTCCTAGAGAATCATTTACTCCACCCAGAGACAGCTTTATGCTCTTGAAAGAACATTTAAGAATCAACCAATGAGTAATTTGAGCTCTGGTCCTCAAACACCCCGTCTCTGCCATTTTTGGTGAGCTGCTCCTTTCTGGAGAGCCAGCATCTGAAATGTGGAGATGTGGGGCTGGGACACAACAGGGCAGGGGGCTGCAAGGATCTGATTTGAGGCTTGGTTTCACCATAGGTCTTACTAGCCGGGATCTCTACAACTGATTTAGAAGAGGGAGCAAACAGCACGTTTAGTGAAATGTGGGAAGAGCAACCTCTCCCAGTGGGCACAGGGAAGTAATACAGATTAGACTGGGCAAAAAAACACTAGGCAATGCCAGTTCTGCAGTAGCAGAGTTATAACAGCAGGTGACTGGTGGGCACCTTACATTCCCATTGGCTTTAATAGTAGTGGCGGGGTCTCAGAGCCACATTTGAGTGGGCATGGCAGTTCTTTCCCATCACTTCTCCAACTGAGGATAAGCCATGTTGTATGAGGCCGATATGAAGTATTTTCCACTCCCACTAAAGGTACCAATCGTCTGCGGCATCCCATGCCCCTAGAAGATGATGCTCACAGTGAAATCACAGACCAGACAGGATCGATATTCGCAGGTCTAAGAATGCCCCTGGAGAATTATTCTGGTTTTAAGGGGAGGTTGGAGAGGCAATAAACTTATAAATATATTATTATTTAAGAGAAGATTCATTGTAGTCTTTGAGTTTAGTTTATGTGGCGCCAATGTTTTGTTCAGTCATATTTTATGGTTATCGCTCTTGGTGAATTAAACAGAGTGACTGTACAATGCTGCCTGCCTCTGGTGAGTTTTTTGTTAAATAGTAAGTTCACTACAGGGTGGCAATCAAATAGTTTTAGTTTTTTTTAAAAAGCCATTTTAAAAAAGTGTGTGTGGTTTACAAAAACCAATATACAGGGATGTTGTATTCCTATAAAACTGACACACACATGTGCAAACCTTCTTGTGTTTTACTGGAAACCCAAACACCACTGTGCAGTGTTAGCTTGGGAGATTTGGAAAATGAAACTTCCTGAAAGGGATTAAATGCTTCCTTAATCTAGAATCATACAAATGTTGGGCTGGAAGGGACCTTGAGAAGTCCTCTTGACCAGCATTATGGCAGGACCTAGTAAACCTATACTATTCCTGTTAGGTGTTTGTCCAAACTGTTCTTAAAACCCTCCAATGATGGGGATTTCACAGTCTCCTTTGGAACCCTATTTCAGATCTTAATTACCCTTTTCCTAATATCTCACCAAAACTGCGCTTGTGGCATTTTAAGCCCCTCCCTTCCCATCCCACTGTCAGTGGACATGCAGAACAACTGACCAGTTCTCGTTATAACAGCTCTGAACATACTTGAAGACTATCAGGTCTTCTCTCCTGCTTGAGTCTTTTTTTTTTTTTTTTTTTTTTTTTTAAACTAACATGACCAATTTTTTTAACCTTTTCTCATAGGGCAGGTTGTCAAAACCTCTGATCATTTTTGTAGCTCTTTTCTGGACTTCCTCTAGTTTATCCAAATGTGTGGTGCCCAGAGCAGCACACATACTCCATCTGAGGCATCACCCTTGCTGAGGAGAGCTAGAGAATTAATCTCCTATGTCTTATGTACAATACTCCTGTTAATACACAGTTGAACAACATTAGCCTTTTTCACAGCTGCATCACATTGTTGACTCATATTCAATTTGTAATCCCTTGAATCTCTACATTCTTTTCTGCAGTGCTGCCACCCAACCAGTTATCCCCCATTTTTTACTTGTGCATTTGATTTTTCCTTTCTAAGCGAAGTACTTTTACATTAATCTGTATTGATATTGAATTTTATCTGGTCGAATTTATACCAAATCTCTAATTTGTCAGGGTAGATTTGAATTATAATTCTGTCCTCCAAAGTGTTTGCAACCCCTCCCAGGTTGAAGTTGTCTACAAATTTTATAAGCCTACTATCCAAGTTGTTGTTGAAAATATTGACCCAGGAATGACCCCTTTGGGAACCACACTAGTAACCCTTGCTGTTTGACAGTGAATCATCAATAACTATGCTGCGTACCGACTTCCAACTATTTGTGCATCCACTGACAGCAATTTCATCTTGATTGCATTTCCATAAATTATACAGGAGAATATCATGTAGGACAGTGTCAGATGCTGCTTATTCTCTATCCACTAAGCAGGATACCTTGCCAAAGAATGAAATGAGGTTAGTTTGGTGTGACTTGTTCTTGCTTGGCTATTCCATATAACCCTATTATGCTCTAGATGGTTACAAACTGTTTGCTTAATAATTTGTTCCACAGGTCGAATCTTTCTAATCCAGCACCCTCAGGTTCCAACAAGTGCTGAACCAGAGAATTTGCTGAACCATGTGAGATCAATATGGTCTAGCAGCATTACCAACACATCCACTGCTCACTGGGCTCTTAGAAGACATTAGGGGTACATTAGAGCTAAAAAACAGCACAGAACACTGAGAGCTAGGACAGGTGATTGTAAACAAACTTTATGGGACTGTGGGAAACTTGGCCACACCTATGGTAAGTGGACATCTGGCTAACTACAATCATTCTGTACCACAGATGTTCCTGGACCAGAGAGTGCCAGACTGGAGAGGTTCAACCTGTAGTAGCTTTCTAGATTGAAGTTAGGTTGACTGGTTTGTTATTCTTCAGGTCTGCTTTCTTCCCCCTTTTTAAAGATAACTTTTATGTTTTCCCTTCTCCAGTCCTCTGGGAGCTTGCACATTCTCCATGAGTTTGCAAAGATTATTGACAACTATTCCAAGATTGCTTCAGTTTGTCCTTTAAGTACCTTAGAATGAATTTCATCACAACCTGCCAACTTGAATACATCTAATTTACCTGAGTATTCTTTAGTTTATTCTTCCCCTGTTTTGGCTTGTGTTCCATCTACTTTGTTATTAATGTTGTGTTGAGTATCTGGTTGCCATTAACTTTTTAATCTAGTGGAGAAAGACATAACAAGAACCCATGACTGGATGTTAAAGCCCGACAAATCCAAATGAGAAATAAGACACAGACTTTTACCAGTGAGGGCAATTAACCGTTGGAGCAAACTTTCCAGAGAGGTGATGGGTGCTTTTGTTGTCTTCCCAGGCATCCCAGATGCCTGTCTGCAAAATATGCTTTGGTCAAGCACAAGTTACTGGGCTCACCCCTGGGGTAGCTGAGTGTAATTGAAGAACAAGGAGTAGTCAGTCCTTTAGAGACTAACAAAAAATATAAACAGTATCTTGAACTTTTGTGGGCAAAACCCACTTCTTCAGATGAACTTGGAGAGGGATAACATGATCCCAGAATTTATAACAGGAAAAAGAAAGGGGAGAGGGAGGAAAAAAGTATGTCAGTGGTAGGACTAATGAGGCTAATTAAGTGGGCTGGAAGCATCCCATAGGTAGCTTTTGATGTGTTAAATACACTGAATGCTGGGTTTATAATGAGACATCCAGTTTATGTCTTTGTTCAAGCCCAGGAAAACCATGTCAAATTTGCAGATAAATGTCAATTCCTTGCTCTCTTTCTGTGATTGGCTGGTGAAATTCCTTTGTAGAAGAATGGCAACTTTTAAATCCATGACTGAGCGACCAGACAGGTTAAAATGTTCCCCTACAGGTTTTTGTGTGTTACCATTTCTGATGTCTGACTTGTGTCCATTTATCCTCTGTTGTAGAAACTGTTTGGTTTGGCCAATATACATGGCAGAGGGGCTTGTGTTGTCTCTGAGGTCAGATGAGATGATGTAATGTTTCCTCCTAGCCTTAAATTCTATGAACCAACAGAAAATGTTTGCATTCCAAGTGGAAGGCAGACAAATCTGGTGGCATGTGTAAAGGATGGTTTTACAAAGCTCCTCTTATAATATCATGGGAGGGTGTTATCACAAGGCATTTGTTTTAGTATAATTTTTGTCTTAATCATTTTTAGAAGAAAGCCCAAAGATGCATATTGATCTTTGCAAAGGAGATCTGTGCTGATTTGGGCCCATGTAACTCTGTATGACCAGCTAGCAGGTAGTCAATTCTTATGCTTGTTGTTGAGTTTGTAGGCTAGTAGATATTACACTAACTTCCAACCTTGCAGTTCATGGCCAGATCCCCAGCCAATGTAAAAGAGCCTAGCTTCACTGGAATAGGGGGGTCTGGGCCACACACACTGCTGACATGAAATTTGAAATGAAGTCCATGTTTCTCTAGATGTCTGGCCCAGAATAGCACAGACAGTAATAGCTTTAGAAAATGGGAATCCTGGAAGGTGCTAGGAGTTTTTCTTTCCTACTCAAATTAATGGGACTCAGAACCACCCAGGAGGCACCTGCTGAGATGTTTGGAAGAAAAGAAGAGAAGGAAATTCTGCTGGCGGTGTCACTGAGGAAAGTGAGTAAAAGAGTAATTACAAATGCAGCTCATTCCCAGCTTTGCTAGTAACGCACGCACACGCACGCGCACACACACACACACACACACAAAGACAATGCCAAATAAATCTTCTAATTTAACTCAATTTTTTTTTTTTTTTTGAAAATGAAAATGTCCAAGCTTCATTTAAATCATTGCTTTGGGGTGGGGCTGGGGATAAGAAGGGTTCACTATGCAGGCTGCCCTGGGGAGGGCAGTGTGGGGCCAGGTGAGAAGCACCTCTCCATGGCTGCTATAGCTCCAGCAGGCACAGCTTGGGGGGGGGGGAGGTGTATATGCCTCCCAGCTAGGGCAAGTCCAGGTTTATCTGCCCTCTGCACTCCCTAGGCAAAGTGAGGAATGCAGAAAACTGAGCACTTCCCCTCACTCACTGATGAGGGGAACAGCCAGCAGTGTTCCTGTATGAACTGGGGGAGAGGGAGGAGCTTCAGCCTGCCCCCAAAGGGCTCCAGACGGGTCAAAGGCTCAGGGCTGAGGGGAGTCAGGGAGCACCCCCAGCCACCCCTTTCATATGCCTGATGATTCTGTCTCTTTTCTGTATGGTTTTAAGAGAAGCAATCCCATTGCAGGCACAGCCCATTGTCCTGGCACAACTAAAATCTTACCTTGCTTTAAATTTTGATAAGAGGAAGCTGTATGCCCAATTTGGCGGTTCTAGCTCTTACCATTTAAGAGGCACTCTTGGACAGACAGATAGACAAACTCAAATATATAGTAGATTTGTAAGTATCACTTCTGTCCAGTCCTGTACCAGCCTCATTTCATTGGCTAGGGCTGAATTCTGATTAGAGTTACACCCACACAAGCACTCTGATTCTCCCCCAGGTTTCAGACTCCTGGCACTCCATCTTGGGGTTGCTGCAAGTGTAACCGTGCAGGCAGGGACATGGGAACAATCTGTATAGTGTGTGGGAGGGGATGATGCAGAAAGCCATGAAACCAAACTGGAAACCCTGGAGATGATGGACACCACTTCAAGCCAGGAGGTGCTGCAGCAATTCCCACCTCCCTAGTTCTAGCATTTAAGAGTGCGAGAGTAGAATCGGGCTCTCAGAAAGCCATTTCAGGAGCGTAACTGTGAGAGCAGAATTGGCTCCTTACTTATTTGCTTTTGTTTTTGTTTTAACAAGAAGTAATTGGCAAATGCAGCTTAATTCAAGGTCAAGGTGCTCAGATTTTTCTGAGAAGCCAGACTTGAAGCAATGTGAAGCGTAGGTGGATAGCATATGTGTTTTTAAAAATATACTTTCCACTGAGCCATGTCAGTCTAGCTATTTTTAAAACAGGGATGTAAAATATTTGTCATTAAAGCTCCTGCGGCCTACAGATTGAATTCAGTGTGTTCATCACTTTTGTTGGGGGGACGGGGGGAGGAAGCCTATTTCTCTCTCAAATAACAGCATCTTTTAGCTTCATTCACCGGCCTCCTGTTGTACTGTGTCTGCTGCTCCCACTGTGCATCTAGAAAGTCATTTTAAAATAAGGCCTAGAGATCTGAAAGCTGAAGCTGAGCAGACACTGGTAATGTATTCACAGTCATGACACAGAATGGCAGCATGTCATGAACTGTATTCTCCGGGGACCAATGGGTCTGGGATATTGGCTTTAACCCACAAAGACTCCAGTCAGAGCGTAAATTCATCAGGCTTCCACTATTGCTCTTGGACTACTGAATAATTTACAGTTTCAGGGCCCAGCCAGGTTCAGGTCATTGGAGTTCATGGGTTAATAACAGGTTTGGTTTTTGTTGTCAGCAGCTGCCTTGATAACATATGAAAGAATCCTATTCTGTTGATTAGATTTTGAAATGGATCAATTTTTAATCAGCAGAACATCTGACTCACTCAATAAGAGTAGCATTGAGGAGACAGGGTGGAGGTTCTCTTTATTTACAGGATTGTTTGTTTTAAATAATACGCAAATACTCAGCATGGCCACAGCCCTCCCTCTCCCCCAAAACAGACTAGCTGGATTTATTGTAAGACTCAAATCACACATTTGATCCATCGACTGATTAGTTAGTAAATCCATGGTTCTGCTTAAGAGATAAGAGTGAGCGCTAGCGGTTTGATTTAGATATCCGCTATCGTTATTGATGGAAAAACATTTACTTACTAACGAGGGAATTTTGCTCAGCGGACTAACGAAGCCATGCCAATACAATGGTACGTGGGGGCACATTGGCAAGCAGGTAAATGGGGTTCTAAAAAAGTCCCCTCCATTCTAATTGGGAAATTCTATTAGAAACCTTGGTGCAACAGCTCTGGATCCTGTGGCTCACAGCAAACCCTCTAAAGAAGCCAGGATCTAGCTTTTGCTCCCATTCATGCAACTAAACCAACCGCATGGAGGCATTGTGCATACACTGTCATCGTTCTGCAGCATGGTAAGATCACTGCTACGTCTCCCAAGGCAGATGGGTTTGCCACCCCAAATTGCACTAGGGCCTCGGAGAAGCTTGTTTCATTGCAAGGAGCTGCTATGCCTTAAATCTTGTTCTAGCCCTGAGATAGGTGAAAGGGCCTCCATGGGCTGGATCCGGCCTGCCAAGCAAGTTGATTTGGCCCTGCCGCTTCCCCCACCCCCAGCCAATCAGGTTTTGGAGGTGGGGAGGAAAGTGTATAAAGTCTTCTCGCGCCTTGCCCCGGCCCTTCTAAGTGCTACGTGCTCGTGGCAGCGTGGAAGGAGACTTTGCATGCTTCCCCACCCCCAAACCCTAGTTGGCCTGAGGGTGGTGGGAGGAGTATATTAAGTCTCTTCCTTCCCTGCAAGGGGTGCAGCACTTCTAAGCACCGCACACTCCTTGCAGGATGGGGCAGGGTGGGAGGAGATTTCGTGCTGGCGGTTCTCTTTGGGAGGGCAAAGATTTTGCACATTCCACCCTCCCTCCCCCCCAGATCAATCAGGGTCTGCGGGTGGGGAAGCACAGGAGTGTCTTGGCCTCGCCCCTTCTGCCTGAGGTCCCGCCCCTTCCCGGGTGGCCCGGGGCCACTTCAAACATTTCCGAAGAGGTCCCCATCTACACCTCCACCTTTAGAGCGGTCTGTGATCCTGTCTGCTGAGAGAGGACTATTGCTGTTGTGCCAGAATATTATTTTCTTGCCCTGCTACAGGGCAGTGCCAGGAAAATGTCCAGTGGTTCCACGCATGCGGCCTGTGTTTATAGCTCACTGATTGTATTCGAGGGGAGGATGAGACACCATTCCAGATTTCACCAGCTGCAGGGTCTCTTCCAATGATATCTGATGGCAGACATCCCTCTCAATGTTCATGAATTTGATCTTCCACCCACCCCGTTTCTATCTCCATGCAGTGTGGGACAGCTTCTCTGGGAAATATAAATCAACCAAAAAAGGTGAAAGGATTTCTGTTGATAGGAGATCATGGGATTTCTTATGGGCAAATCTCAGGCCTGAATGCAATTGCCAAGGAGAGGAAGCTGCAGGTTCCTTGGCGGGCAGGGACAAAGGGCAGTTCCACCTTCTCTTTATACCCCAGGGACAGGACAGAGAACATGGCACATGCTAGTCATGTTGTTGAAGCTGTTCACAGGCTCTGTATAAGAACCCAAATGGGACAAGACTCTGTAAGTTCCATGTTTTTTGTTGTATCGCAGGGCACAGCTTCCTTCTCCAGATGGCTTTGGATCTGCTGGTAATCTGCTGAGATCAGCAGGTCTCTGCTGATTCGCTCAGCTGTGCAGCTAGCCTCAAACATGATTCTTTCAGATCTGTTGGCTATCTTCAGTCTGCTGAGCATAACAGGGGCACTCCTGAGAGTCTTTGCTTCCCTTTTCAGAAGGAAGCTTTTTTTTTATGAGCAGCTTTTGATTTTTCCATATTTATTCGTTTGTTAGAAATAATTTTCTGACTGATTTCCATGAGTAATTGTTGGGCTATCAATTGTTTGTGAGAGGTGTTGATTTTAAAAACACATGCCGGTTTGATTGGCCACATAGGTAACATAGGGATTGTTTCTGTTGCCTGTGGGATGAGCACAAAATGTAGGTTGTATTTTCACTTTTACACAGTTCAGAATTCACTTTCACTGACGATCAACTGTTTCAACCAACCTTCCCACTAAACACATGTATATGCCTGGAATATTTGTGGAAAGTAATCCTCCAAGGGCATCAGCCTTACTGAAACCAGTTTAGGATCAGATCCTCAGACAATGTATAAATCAGAAGAACCCACTGATTAACATTAGCTAAGAATCTATGCTTAATTTTTAAATTCAGTTGAAGACTGCAACTAGTTCTGCCAGTCATAATGGCGCTGCTGGCTCCATGGTTTAGCTGGTAAGAGCACTAAAGTCAAGGGGAGCTTTTCCATTGACTACAAGCCCACAGTGTAAGGGGGACAGGTCTTTAGACTAGTTTTGTGCCTGTGTAACCCTCGCACCTATTGGGTGTGGTGCATTGTCCCATGCAGTGGCACTTAAACCACTTACAGAGAGAGAATAAGTTTGCTATTTCCAGCTTTATCTGGGAACCAGCTGGCTTTTAGCTCAGGCAATAGAGGCTCATGCACTAAGCTCCAGAGGTACCAGGTTCAGGTCCACCTGTTGGTGTCACACATTTTCAAAAGGGAACACCTTGCCTAGTTCTATTATTATTTTTAATTTTAAAGCCAAATCTTCTTAATAAATTAAAATATCTATAAGTGTGTGTGTGTGTGTGTGTGTGTGAAGGATTGTGCTGTTTAAGTTTTAAGAGTACAAAAAGGCAACCAAAATTACCATTTCAACATTGCATCCTAACAGCCATATATATCCTATTGTAAAGACATGGATAAAGTACATTGCCTCCTAAGTGGATTCTTGGTGTCTGATTTTGGCTGGAAGCTAATTCGAAGAGCTGAGTTAAAAGAACTCACTAAAAATTATGACCAGCCCCCCTTTAATTAATAGAAAAGGTAAGAGTTTCATAAATATGGTGTTGCCGTATTAAAGATTATGTTGTGGTTGCTCATTGAGTACTAATAGACCAGTTGGCCTGTCAGCCTTTTGCTGGCTGGTATTGATAATGATGTGAAGCCAGTTTTAATGGTAATTTGCATAATTTTGCCCTCCATGCACTGTGATTTTACTTTTAAAACTCATTGCCTTCTGACAGTCTCTTTACCCTAAGTAAATATTTTTCCTTCTCATATGGATCAATTAAGATCACAGTTTCACAGGGGGCTGCTGTTGGCCATATCTGCCGCAATGGTAGTTTTTAAAATAAGATGCATATGTTAAAAAATGCTTGCAAGTGTTCGCTTCCTCTGAATATGGGAGAATCTGCAGAGATGGGTCTCAGAATTGGCTCCAGACATGTGGAATACACAGCAGCAGGACAGCCATCATGCAACCTGTTAGATCCTTCTTCCAACCAGAATTTCATTCTGACACTTTTCTTAGCAAGTGCTTTGGCTGTTGTTCTAAACAGAACAGGCTCCTGGCTATTATGGAAATAGGAAACAGCAAGCGCTCTTAGGGAATGAATGGCCTAATTTAATTACAGCTTTAATGTATTTTCATCTTACTATTTATATTTTTGGTAACTTGATTACATAGCATTTTAAACACCCGTGAATGTTTTTGAAACCTTTTGTGCAAGCAGTGGTTTGTAGTGTCCTGAAAAACTCAACTACAAGCATGAAAATGAATATTCCTGTGAAGTCTCCTATGCTTCCATCATCTTGTTTCATGAAGGGGAAGAAAGCCCAATGGCTTGGAACCAGAGGCATGGGGACAGTAAATGACTTGCAGTGGGTCACGCAATAGGGGTGTGATCTACAAAGATTCAAGAAGTCTCTGGGCGCTCCACTAGCAGAGCCCTTGCACAATCTAGATATGTGTCTGTAAGGGTATATCTATGCTTCATTCTTCTCTCTCTAGAGGAATGCTAATGCAGATACCCAAAAATTGCAAATGAAGTAGGGTTTTAAATATCCCGTGCTTCATTTGCATAACTGCATTTTGGTGCTATTGTGGAATAGCACAATTTGAGAGAAAAAACGGGGTTATTTTGAGAGGAACCCCATCCTTCGACATAACTCTTAACCTTTACTCCTCAAAAAATGAGGTTTATTTCGAAGGAAGGGTTTCCTCTCAAAATAACTCCGATTTTTCTCTCGAAATAGTGCTATTCCAGAAAAGTGGCAGTCCATGATTATGCAAACGAAGCACGGAAAATTCAAATCCGCACTTCACTTGCAATTTTGGGTGTCTACATTTGCATTCCTGTCTTGGAAGAGGAATGAAATATAGACATGAAACCAGAAGTCACTTTGCTACGTTGGTGATGGGACTGTGCCAGGACTCAGGAGATCCAGGTTCTATTCCTGGCCAGGTGATGTTAGTCACCTCACAACTTGGTGCCTCAGTTTCCCCATATGCAGGAAGGGGACAGTCACATGGACTTTTCCCTGTAATCTGTTTTGAGATCTGCTGCTGAAGAGCTGGGTCTCTCTCTTGTTTCCAGGGTGCTCACTGGAATGCTGTTCCTCTGCATTGCCCCTGTTTGCTGGTGAGCTGGAGTATGTGGCGCAGGGGCCCGATGTTCTGAGGTGCCGAGTGCTTGCCTCTCCCATTGACATTGACCAGAGACATAGGAGCAAAGTGCCTGGGGAAACAGGCCCTTAACCTCTGTGGGGCTGTTAGCGTCGCTCAGCTGCCAGTTTTGCTTTCTCCTTCCATTGCAGCATCCCACAAAGAGCCCAGGTGCAGCATAGGGACTGGGTGACCTTTGTATCCTGCAGGGCTGAGGGAGCTGTTGCTGCTGCTGCCTATGCTGCAAATAATCAGGGGACTCTCATCCAGCGCTGCCATCTTAGCATCTTCCATGGCACGGCAGTCCAATCCTTGGCACAAATGCATGTGGGAGCTCGCCATACCCCTGCCTATTTCCTCCTCTGCTAAGGTTTCTCCCTAGGACTTTACAGCCAGAAAGCCAAGGTTAAGGCTGCAGGGCAGCTGGGACATAGCACCACCTTAGGGGGGAGCAGATGTGCAGCTCAGGAGTCTCCCTGGGTATCAGGGAGAACTTTACCAAGAATCTTTAGTGAAGGCGGCAGGGCAAGGCAAATAATCTCTGAAGCGCAGAAGAAAAACGAATCCCCCCCCCTACACTCACACACACATGTGATACTGTAATTGGTCTCAACCTTTCTGCACACAGCAGACCCCATTCTTATGTCTTTTGGCTTCAGTGATCCATGCTTCAGTGACTTCTAAAAAGTACATGACCCAGAACACAACCTGCTGTTCCAAGCAGAACCTCAGAGCTTTTTCCCTGCTGAATTCAGCCAGCAAGTTCTTTGGCCTCCTTGTCGTGCAGGGGTAAAGCTGCGGTTGGTTGGACTTGCCTTGGTTGGGCTGCCTCTTGAGTAAGCTTGCTCTTTAATAATAATAAAAAAATGTTCATAGAGCAGGAGGAGGAGGAGAGTGTCTCCCCAGAGCCACCCTGACAAAGCCGAGGGCCTTCCCTGGTCTGTGAGGATTCTAGAAAGAAGATATAATTCCAGATGGGATTGGGATAAATACTAGTCATTCTCTGTGGTGGAACATGCTGCTCAAGGTACATCTCTGTAATTAAAAGGAAATAGACATGGCAATAGTCTGCAGGTCCGAAGCACTTAAGCATCACTGCTGCTATCTGAAGTAGGGAAGTATTATTATCCCAGTTGTACTCAGAGGGAAACTGAGGCACGAAGCAGGTAAATAGCTTGGTGTGGGTCACCTAAGAAGGTTCCGATCCTGCAGATCACACCACCACTCGGTTTCCCTCAGTCAAATGGGGGACAATGCAAGAGTTGCTTATCTCCCGCGCGTGTCATGAGGGCTAATTATGAAAGTGCTCTGAGATCCTTGGATAAAAGTGCAGTGTAACAGCCAATTCTTGCAGTGACGGGCGACCACTTGTTGCCAGGTGTGATCATCTTCCATGGGAGTTGTGGACCCTCAGGCGGGTGATAAGACCGAACCTTGATCCACAAGTTCTGTTGCAGTGAGGACAGATGTCTCCAGGTACAGCAGGAGGCTGTTGACCATGACTAGAAGCCAGTCTCCCGTTCTTCCTCCTGCGCCTCTTCTCCTTCTCAGCTTGTCGGTGGGCAAATTCAAAATGCAGGGAGCCATTGCATAGGACTTGTCTCCATTGAAAGCAATCCTGGGCGAGTGTTTCCCAAGTGTTAACGTCAGTGTTGCACTTCTTTATGTTATCCTTTAGCAAGTTGTTACAATGCTTCCGTGGTCCTCCCATGCTGTGGTATCCTTTCAGCTGAGAAAACAGGACCTGTTTGGAAGGCGATGGTCTGGCATCCGAACAATGTGACCAGTCCAGCAGAGTTGCTGATGGATGATCATTGCCTCAACACTGGTGGTCTTTACCTCTTCCAGAACACTGATGTAAATGCGTCTGTCTTTTGGTTATAAATGACAGGCCACCGTATATTAGTCTTGGGTGAAGCAGATGCCCTTGCACACTGAAGACTGATAGCATTGGACTCTTAAGTTCTGATGTGTCTAGTGGTGTGTTCGACCCAAGCAGTGGTTTGAGAGATCTTTGCAGTAGGCTAAGTGGAAAACTCCTTTATAAAGCAATAGAGTGTCTAATGTTATTACAGTAACATAAGCCCAAGGGCTCTCTTATATAACCTGGAAGTAACACTGCAGGAAATAGGCAGTTTGCTAATAGCAACAGTAATAGCTTATAGACTCTTGCTTCTGTCAGCAGGAACGGACGATATATCAGTTTCTGTTAAAAACATTAGCAGCATCAGAAGGTTAAATATGCATATTATATCATCCCTGGCGGTTTTATTTTCATGAGAGCAATGGCTGGCATAAGTTCATGACTTTAAAATTAAGTTTATTTCAGTGATGGAAAACGTGCTTACCTTCTTGACGTCGCCTAGTTATTTTCTAAGATTAGCTAAAAGGAAAAACATTTTTGTGAAGAGGAAAGGGCTGGCTGCCCTGATTTTTAATAACGAGTGCTTAGGAAGTATTGATTGCGATAATCAGCAGTTAGTGTCTTTTGTAATTTAATGAGGAACTGTCCAGTTTATGCTTCAGAAAGGCAGTTTGTGGCCCTGTGACTGCAGGTGCTGGTGAATGAGAGAGTTTTCAGAATGAAGAGTCCAACTGTAGGGGTGTGTCTAGACTACAGGGTTTTGTCGACAAAAGTGGCCTTTTGTCGACAAAATTATACTTGCGTCTACACTACTGCCGAGTTCTGTTGACATAACGTTGACAGAACTCGGCAGTTTTGTCGACGGCGGTAAACCTCATTCTATGAGGAATAACGTCTTTTGTCGACAGAGCTCTGTCAACAGAAGGCGTTATTGCATCTACATTGTCCTTTGCATCTACACTCTCATGTCGACAAAGTGGCTTGCTTTGTCGACAGAACTGGATGTAGTCTAGACGCTATTTGTCGACAGAAGCTTTGTCGACAGTATCTGTCGACAAAGCCTCTGTCGACAAAAGCCTGTAGTCTAGATGTACTCTAGGTGTTTCAAGGGGAAAGAGCTAATCAGGTGCCTTCCTGAGCCCACTGTCTGAATCTAATCCAAATGTGGTAGAGAGTCCATACTTGGATGGCCATGAAGCTCTACTTCATTCACTAAGGAAACAATGAGATCACTTTAGACTTTCTCTGATTCTACAATTCCTCCCTCAGGACTGCCCAGTCAACACCCTTGATCCTCTTTCCCCAGGAAATGTCCTCACTTCTTTGGTGGGTAATGAGTTGCCTGCCTCAAAGTCAGCAGAAATTGCTTAGACCTCTTTCAGCAAGATAACATCTGCTAACAGTGTGTTCCATGCAAATGCTGTTAGCTACTTAGGCCTGGTCTGTACTAAAGAGTTAGGTTGACCCAGCTACATCACTTGGAGTGAAAAAAAAAATCCACATCCCAAAAGATGTATTTATGGTGATCTAACTTCCTTCCCGTTTTGTCAATGTAGCTAACACATGGATTATCTCTGTTGAAGGGAGAACTTCCCCTCCTCCATGTCAACATCCACACCGATGCATTACAGCGGTGCAGCTGCAGCTATCTGTAGCATTTCAAGTGTAGACGAACTTATTCATCTTATCCATCCTTCTCAAAGTCCAGGACTATTCCCAGCATTGTCATCTTCCATTTTATCAGCCCCAAGTATTCAAAATTCTTAAATCAGGCCCCCCAAAATCACAAGGTTAGATTAAAAGTCATAAGCCCTATAACATGGGGCTTTTGTGCTTCTTTCTCCCTCCTTTGCAGAGGGATCTGTTCTAAGATTGTCACTGTGACTGCCTTTGCAGAAGGGCTGGAATAATAATTGGCTTTAATTACCCAGGAGTTTGAAGTCCTATCTGATCAGTGTTCACAGTCATGTACCTTTTCTGAGCAAAATTTTGCAGGCCCAGAACACTACAGAAAGCTACAGATGGTTTTGCTGCCCACCTTCTATTACAAAGCTTTGTTTTCAGTGGCTCTGAACTTCTTCTGGAGCCCCTTGAAGGTTTGAGAACAATACTCTGATCAGATTTGGAATTAGTTGACTTGAATCAACAGACATTTAACTTAAAAAAAAAAAAAGCTGCATATGAAAACCTGAAGTTTTGCATCCTTTAGTTAATTTGGATAGTTATAAAAAGATTCCTGTTTAGGCCTATTTACAGTTTTATTTTCTAATTAATTTGTTTGATTTATTTTGTTCATTTCATTTCTCCATATCGGCTGTGGCATTATGAACCTTATTGGCTCTCAAAGTTGCCTTTATAAAAGATAGTACTTTTGCCTTCCCCTCTCTGCTTAGATCAACAGATTTTTGTCACTCTGCTGACTTGAGTGACAAAAATAAGTTTTTACTATTTTTGTTGACCCTGCAGATCCAACACAGTGAGCCGGGTTCTGTTCTGGATCATGCATCATCACAGAGTTATTAACTGAATTCCAGTGGTAGGACCGGATTTCACTGTCTGTTGTACATTTGGAACCTGTTAAAACCCGGGGGAGGGGGAAGAGGGAGGTAAATATTCTCAATTGTAGCTAAGGATTATTTCTGGCTTGTAAATTCTTGCAGCTTGACCTGGAGAGATCATGTTGAGATCTCAAGACTGGCAGCTAACAAACAGGGCATTTTACTTGTAAAATGAGCTGAATTCAGTCTACAGTTATTGAGACACTATAAGCATGGAGGAGGAGTTGCTGTTTTTAACAGTCACACTTCAGAGTAAAAACCCACGTTGATTTGCAGTGTCCTAGAGGATTTGCATGGAATGTTGCATTCAGAAAGACCCTCAACTTCATAGTAATAGAAATGTAGCCGTGTTAGTCTGGTGTAGCTGAAACAAAAAACAGGACTATGTAACACTTTAAAGACTAACAAGATGATTTATTAGGTGATGAGCTTTCGTGGGCCAAACCCACTTCCTCAGATCAAATAGTGGAAGAATATTGGCATGACCATATATATCTACAGGACTATGTAGCATGCCAATTTTCTTCCACTGTTTGATCTGAGGAAGTGGGTCTGGCCCACGAAAGCTCATCACCTAATAAACCCTCTCGTTAGTCTTTAAAGTGCTACATAGTCCTGTCTTTTGTTTCACCTCAACTTCATGAGAGACAAATGAAAGGCATGTTGTATATAGTCAATTTCATGCTTTCCCCTTTACAATCAGTCACTTCCTAGCTAAAAAGTCTCTTGTGAACCTCAGCAGGCGAGTAGGAAAACCCTTTAAAAAAACCCTTGTTATTTTAAGAGCTGGCCTTATTATTTAAAGGGGTCTCTAATTTTTGTTTTAAGTTTGTCAATTTTAAAAACAATTCCAGTTGCCTGTGTCCCTTTTGAACAAAAATCTGACTAAAACTCACACACTAGAGGCGGAGCAATGGCTCTCTGGGCAGTTAGTTCTGCTGTGGCAAAGCTTCTCTCTGGGTTTATGCATGTTTGTACCTGAAATTTTCAAGCAACTCTGCACATCCTGCACTTCCCCCATGGGATGTATTGTCGCATGGACAATAGAGCAGGGCAAGAAGCAGGGTGCTGGGGATTCAGGCATGGTGCTGTAATAACCTCTCTGTGTAATATCTTATTAGTTGTATTCGATCTGGATTTCAGAGCAATCCCGGGAAATGGCCTCACATCACGGACCCTCTGTCCCCCCCCCCATTTAGAGTAGGATGTCACACTCTGCTTCCTCTCATGTAAGCTGCACTCATGTGGATAATTCCCTGTGTCCTGCTTTGAAAAGTTTCTCCTGACCAAGACAGATTCCAGGCACCGCCATTCTCATTGACTTCATTAGGACACTCAGTTGTGTAGCATCTCTGTCTTTGGATCAGCGCTGTGCAGAGAACTGAAAGTCAATAAAAGTTAATATTGACTGGTGCACTTCATGGAAAAGTTTTTGGCTACTAGAAGGTTTTAGAAAAAGCACAGACAATTTGCTAGCAAAATCACTGTCCCTCCATGTTTTGGCTTGCGCGGGCAATGCCACCCAAGAGTTGTGGTGTTTGCTTCCCTTCATCTGTGCCGATTTCTCATTGAAATGCCCCTCTCGCCTTTTCTTTTTTTTAAGCGACTACAGTTGATAATTTAGCTTTGGAGAAAGCAACCTCAGAGCTTTTATTTCTCAGAGGCCAAACACTGATGTTGTGTGAAATGGGGGCTTTGAGAAGTCTTTGTATGGAACTTAGCTTCCTGAAAAATTTATTTACCGCGACTGTGATCTGCAGGAGTGAATTGATGTTTATCTATAGTAGTTCTTGCCAGGAAAAAAAGTGCATAACTGCACTTTCTTTGGAAGCCTTGAAGGGGCTTTTAAATAAGTGTCTAATAGTAGGCACTCAATAGCACACACCCAGCTTGATAGACAGTATACAGTATATTATTACCTATAAGTAGGCTTCATCTTTTTCTCATGTTTTGGAGAATGCTTTATAGCTTTATGGCCAAAGTATTCATGATCGCCAGGTATTTGGAGCTAAGCAAAATTATACTGGCTATTATTGCTGTGAGATCGATAATACCAGGAAACACACAAGGCATTGAACTACTCTTTTGCTGTGTGGATCCTGGCATTAGCAGCTCAGTCCACTTTCCTGGAGTTGGGCAAAGCTGCACTGAGCTTGCATGGGGGCTAAGAGCAGAAACAATTGGATGTTCTCTTCATGTGCGTATCCTTTTGCTGTCTGTGAAGCTGATGGTGATGCCACCTCCCACCTTTGTTGTGATCATCTACGCTCGTCTTGCGTCACAGTATGGATGAGGGTTGGCTTGAAAAGTGTAACTGAGTGCATCTGGCTGGGTCTCAGCACCAGCTTTATTTCATTCATCTCCATCTAATCTCCATCTCAGGTGGACAAAGCCTTCAGCAAACCATAGAGCTCAGGCACCAGGGAAAAGGCGCAGTAGACAGTGCATGTGATGTTCTTGCATGGTTCCAGTTGCTGCTCTAAAGAGGCACCGGTGTGCTCAGCCAAACTTCAGCCTTTGTCTCATAGAGCTTTTGTGGCTATCATGAAATCCTATTGTTGGACAAGCCATCAGTGTCTTGGGCTGCTTGCATCTCTCTGTTCCCTTTTCATTGCACTCCCTCCGGCACTGCCCTTTTGTGGCATGGGAATTTATGTACCCTCTCGACGCTGCTTGTGGCCAGGCCAACCAGGCTTCATTTGACCTGCATCACTCAAAAACCTCCCTGATCCAGTATGAAATCATGTACTTCCTCTCCATCCCTGAGGTGGGTGAATGGCTAGGAGAATAGCCTGACTTTTGCTGGGTGTGAAAGAAGGTCCCCCATTCCATTTGGATAATCAAAGTTGGGTTGTGTTTGGTAGTGCATGACAGTGGCATTCAGATAACTGCCCCTCCAAACCCACTACATCTGCAGGCTGTGCTAAGAGGGGAGTAAAGTTCCCTCAAAATGGGCCAACCCGCAAATGTTTTCTCACATGTGCAACGTTGGTTTTCCAGTGAAGGGCTCACATAAAGGCAACTTCCCTCAGAATGTAGAGCATGGCTAACTCTTCGGCTTTATTGTGAGTCTCCAAATACTTGTCGAGTTGTTTTTATTTTCATGCTGTAGCTCCTGGAGTCAAATAATTTCTTAACTTTTCATATTTGTTAATGTAAGTATCTAGCTCTCATGGAAGCAGAATTAAAAATGGTGACAGTGTGACAGAGTAAAAGCAAGCAAAAATAATTCCAAATTAACTTTTAAAAAGCCTCTTGATGTTTAAGCTGATTTCCAAACCTTTGAGGGGCCACACTCATGCATGTTTAATACTGAGGTTAATAATAGCGAGTGTAATTTAAGACTTTATCCCTAAGAACTCCCAGCTGAATATATTCGGGCTAAGTCTAGACTGCAGGCTTCTTTTGGAAGAAGCTTTTCCGGAAGAGATCTTCCAATAAAACTTCTTCCAAAAGAGAGCATCCACACTGCCAAAGTGATCTGCTTTTTTCGACAGATAGCATCCATTCACTGTGGACGCTATCTCACATTTAAGCTGTGATTACTATGGATAGAGTGGCCACCAGCACACCTGTGCTTTTTCCTCTTTCCTCTTTTTGCAAAAGAACTCCCTCTTCCATATCCACAAGCGCCTTTTTCTGAAAGAACTCTTTTGGAAAAAGGCTTCTTTCTTATAGAAAGTGGTTTACCAATGTAACCCTTCTGCCAGGCCGAGTAAATAGCAGCAAGGGCCGGGTTCAGTATCTAGGGGTCTCCTCCCAACAAGGTAATACAACAGCGGCTCGAGCCCCCACCCAGTGACCTGGGAAATCTTACATACACCTCTGGGTGCCTCAAAGAGGCAATTCTTCCCTTCTCACAAGCACAGAGCCTCAGTATAGCAGCAAACCTTTTATAACATGAGGTAACCGACATCAGCATTAAATTGGGAAAACACCACAACTCGGATTTACAGATCAAACATAAGCAAAGGCCCTCCCCCGAGCTACAAATCCCCCAAAGTCCCAAAAGTCCAACACCCCAAAAGTCTCTGCCCTGGGTCAGTGCTGCCCCAGGGTTCAAAAGTTCACCCGGCAGGGTTTCACCATCCCAACCTGAAGGGGCGGGGATCGATACAGTGTGGCCCGCCGATGGCTCCGCCTCCCCGTGGGGTTCTGCCGTCGCTGTTGACACGAGTCACTCCGCCAGCCGCTCCACGCCCCTGGCTGCCAGCTGGTTGCTCCTGCCACTGCTCCAGTGGCTGTCTGCTGCTGCTCCTACCATCTGCAGGTCGTCCCCGTCCGCTGCTCTGCTGCCTGCCCGAACCCGCAGGTCATCCCCGCCAGCTGCTCTGCTGTCCGCCTGCACCCACCGGTCATCCTGGCAAACCGCTCTGCTGTCCGCCTGCGCTTGCTGGTTGTCCCTTGCAAGCTGCTCTGCTAGTAGCTCAGCAGCTTAGCACCAGGCTCCCCTCAGCAACAGTGATTTCAGCTCCGTCCACAGTATAGCACCAGGTGCCCCATAGCAATTTCAGCTTAGAACAGAGAAGCCTCAGCACTAGTGTTCCACTGGCCCACAGTGAAGTTAACTCCACAGCTCACAACTAGACTCCTAATGGAATCCAAATTAATTCTGATATGCCACAGTGGAAAGAGGAGGGGGTGCAATCAGTGTTGTTTAGGCCCTCAGACAGGGCCCCACCACCAGGTACAAAAACCTATCCCCAGCCTCTCTCAATTTGACTGGGTTTGGAACCCATGCCCCTTGTCTAGGAGTGCTACTTAGTTTATGGTGAATCCCTCTGTCATAAACAGTTCCACCATTCCATTGTCCTTGATTCACATAATCAGGGTAACAACACTTTTATCCCCCTTGCCTCAATAACAGAGAGACTGGGGATCCCACAGTGGCCAAAGTGACCATTTGGGCTACTGTGAGCACATACTAGACAGGGTGGGTGTGTCTATGCAAATTGGGATCAGCCCCTGAAGTCTCTTTGCACCACTTGCCACAGTTCACCACCAGATGTAAGGGTAGAGTTTACCCTGACCCCGCTTACATCAATGCCGGAAAAACCCCTCTGTTCTTTCAATTTTCTTTCACAAGAATGTGGTTGCAGTGTGGACATAAGTGAAGTTTTTTTTGAAAAACAGCCATTTTTCAGAAAAAAACTGTAGTATAGGAGAAGGCCTTTACTTTCCAAAGTGGATCCTTATTGTCATGATTTTCCATCCAATTTAGTGTAGTGCCAGTATTGGAAATCCTGTGTCTTTAGAGAGCACCCGTAACAGTCCTGGGCTGGGGGTGTATGCGGCATGCACAGTAAGGTGCGGATGGATGCACTGTGTGACAGCGAGATGTAATCTAAAAGTGCAGATAAATGTTATCTTGGGACTTAGTGTAGTGTTTAAATTAGTCCAACAAAGCTAATGCAGTTGTTTTTGCTCTTGCATTTGACATCCGATCATCTCACTTTTCTTCTCCTGCTCTGTTTTTATTTCCATGACAAATATTTGTTAAGAGATTTGCTTCAGTGCAGGGTGGTGGTGGTGGTTGTTGTGTAAGTCTTTAGTTGAACTAAAATCCAAGCAGCAAATGGAATCCCAGCTCTGGCAGAGGTGGCTGTTTCAAAGGGGAGAGGGAACTAGGCCCAGAATGGACTGCGGTTAACCACAAGTAACAGTCAAAGAGTGTCCTGGTTATCCTGGCCTTAGATCGGCAAGGGCTCAATCCAGCTGCTGCTGAAGTTAATGGGGGGCTTTCCATTGATGTTAATGGGAGCTGGATCAGGCTGCGGGGCAAGTGTGATCTTTGGATTACTTGCCTGAAGCGTCCATAGATTTATTGACCTAAACGGGAGCTGCCTGTGTGCACATCAGAAGACAGGTCTGGCCCCAGGATATCAGAACCAGGTGAAGCAGGGAGCAAAGTCTAGGTCACCTGTGGCTTTCCCCAGCTGGAGCCTGCAAATGATCATTAATGTCCTTCCAAGCCAAGGGCCTGATTCTGCGAGGTGCTGAGCACCAATGTCCCCTGTAATCTTTTCCATCCATGTGCATATTTTTTTTCCATCCAGACACAGAATAAATGCATGTGCACCACCAGCAGAAACAAAACTCAGCAGGGGGCACTGTGCTAGTCAGCTGGGCGGCATTTGAAACCAGGGTTGCCAGATGATTTAACCGAAAATACTGAACACATGCCCCACCAAAAAAACCCCCCACTGTTGAGTAAAAAAAAGGGGGAGACCAAAGTTTTTGAGCAAAAACAAGGACAAAACAAATCAAAATAAGGGCCCCGACAATTATTAAGCAAACAAAAATAATAATAAAAAAAAATACAAAAAACCCAGCATGGCCTCTTTAAGGCTTTTCGGGCTTTTTTTCTTTCGCCGGCAGCCATCTTATTTTCTTCCTCTGTGCCACAAGACCGCTTCCCTGCAGAACGAGGTAAGCGGAGGGGAGGGGGGACCTGGGAGGGACTCGGGGATTGCGGGGGGGCAGGCGCTGGACCCAATTGCTAAGTGTCATAGGGTTGCCAGGTGTCTGATATTTTTGCCTCCTGGCAGGGAAAAAAAATCAGAAAATACCGGACATTTTAGGTGTCTGGTATTTTCTGATTTTATTTATTTATTTATTTTTTTAACCAGACAGGAGGCGAAAATACTGGACTGTCCAGGTCAATATCAGATACCTGGCAACCATATTTGAAACTCCCCTGAGCGGCTGCACGAGCACCCAGCTTACCAGGAAGACTGCTGAGCACCTTTCCCCAGGGACTTCACTGTGGGCTAAGGGTTCTTGGCAATTAGCGGAACTCAGGACAAAGTATCCTATTTACAGGATGTTGAAGCAAAGAGGAAGGGGGGGCCCATCTGGCCTGTGCAGCACAGGGCCTGCCTGTTCTATGTGCCTTGTACAACACCCACTGCCCACCAGTCAGGTCTCTGCCAGGCCCCTCACTGTGAACAAGTGGGGGAGAGCATGCCAGGAAAGTGCTTCTGCCTTAGTTCGTTCTGATTGTCAGCCATGCTTGTCAACAACAGGAACTGCGGACCTATGGGGCCTTCCCTCATGCTTCCATTATGGAAACCCTAGGCATAATATTTTCTCTGATCCTCTCCGGGCCCCTTGTTTGCTTGTCCTGAGTTGGCTCCTCCTAAGGCGGTACCTCTGCCCTGAAGTCAGGGTATCGAGAGAGGATCGAGATATGTGGTTTGGTGAAAATCAATTGTGTAAAAGTACTAGTGGAGCGGCGGCCTCCCCCCTGTGCTTGGATCCTTGTGGGGCTGTCCCGACAGTTAGACCATTACTCAGGGGATGCCAAAGGCAGATGATCCATTCTCCTTTTCCCCATATGCTCCTCTCTTTCTTTTATATGTTTTCAACACATACAAAGGCAGGAGAAAAACTGCAACTCACTACATTGAAGCTCCAGATCATGACAAAAATGAATTTGGCTAGCACTAAACTTTTGTCTGTTTTTCCTCTTGCCTGGCAATTTGATGTTGGTGTATAGTGTCGGAAGAGATTACGGCAGCTCATCATAGAATCCTAGGGCTGGCAGAGACCTCAGGAGGTCATCGAGTCCAGCCCGCTGCCCAAAGCAGGACCAATCCCAACTAAATCAACCCAGCCAGGGCTTTGTCAAGCTGGGAATTAAAAACCACTAGGGATGGAGATTCTATTATCTCCTTAGGGAACCCATTCCAGTGCTTCACCACCCTCCTAGTGAAATAGTTTTTCCTAATATCCAACCTAGATCTCCCCCACTGTAATTTGAAACCATTGCTCCTTGTTCTGCCATCTGCCACTACTGAGAGCAGCCTCTCTCCATCCTCTCTGGAACCTCCCTTCTGGAAGCTGGGCCGCAAAGTTCATGAAATCAACAGAGACAGCCACAAAACCTGAGCAAGTGGGAGATTTAGCTAGGAAGGGCTGTTTGCTGGGCCTGCTTCAGATTTGGAATAGGAAAACAGTGGAGTTTTATTTTAACTTGAAGGTGTCCCAGCGGATTTGTTCATTTCGCTTCCCATAAGCAATGCGTTAATCTGTTTGAAACAGAGGATGGAAATGTTTGTTGCCGTAGGTGAAGCATCACTCAGAATGGGATTCCCCCAGGAGAGGAGCTGTGCTCCCCACCTTTTTAGTTTAATCTGTTAACTCGTTATGCATCTGTTTTGATGCCAGCATCAAAATGAACTGTAGGTCCTTGTCTAAGGGCCCTAAAATCTTCAATGCATTTGTCCTCACAATATCCCCATCAGAAGAGCAACCCTACCTACTGGTCCATCTTTGCAGAGGAACTTCCTCTCTCCTCAAGCGCACTGAAGTCAATAGGATGAGAATTTGCCCACAGGCTCTCTTGTGAGTCATTAGCCTTTATTAATTGGTCTTTTGTCAGTTACGAAGACCAGGGTTTTCCCTGCCTTCCCTCCTCCTCCTTTTAATAAAATTCCAATACACTCTCCTTTGGCTCTGTAAAATGGTCTAAATCCTGAGCAAGGTCGGCACTACAAAGGAGTCACCCTGATTATGCTATAGTAACTCAGGACGGAGTCTGGACCCTTTGATGTATCTATGGACCAAACTATGAAGTCCTTGTTTAATTCAGTCACACCTTTCTCAAGCAGATCCTCCAGTAGCTGAAATGTCCCAGTAAAGATAATGGGAAATCCAAGCCTTGGGCTTTGTCCCTATGTTTAGATCTGGGGGTGGAGGATCTAGCAAACAGGATTTCAGCCCTGACTCTGACTCACTGGGTGACTTCAGGCAAATCATTTTGACCAGATTTCTAGATGGCAGTTGTGCACATGGAGTAGTCTGGCCTTAAGGCGGAGCTGATATTTATCTACTGCAAGGGTGGGGAACTGAAGGCCCAGGGGCCGAATGAGGCCCCCGGCTTTCCTGGATCTGGCCCCTGAGGTTCAGGGTAACCCCCCCACCATGGGGGAGCCCGTGAGGGTGCTCCAGCCCCTCCACTATCCCACCATGTGGCTGGAGTGCATGCAGTCTACTAGGCTGGGTCCCCCTAGGCTCTGGTGTGCAAGGAATTGGAATGGAGCCACCTTTTCTGATTCTTTCCTTCCATGTGCCTTCCCCCAGTGAATGACTTTGCGCACTCTCCCCTCCCCCAGATCTCGATTGGCATGGGGCAAGGGAGCAGCAAGGGGGCCGTATCTTGCCCGACCTGGCTCTTGCTGGAGCTGAATTGTCCGGATCACTTTTTGAGGGACAAGAACGTTCTCTCAGGTCTCTGGGGTTTGGCAGGGCAAGTTCTTTGTGTGCAGAGGGGAATCTCGTGAGCTGAGAGCAACAAAACCCTGCGTGTGGCAGTGTGAACTTTGTACGGTGTCACTGGAAGGATACCTGGCCTGTCGTGGTGAAGAAGCCCAGGCTTTAAGCTGTCTCTGAACCTTGCTCAATGATGAGCAGGCATGGCCGTGGGGTGAGTGTTGTAGCGTGGAACAAAGGACTATGCTGTTCTTCTGAACCAACTGGGGTTTCTGAACTCAGCCTGGACTTTTAATGAGTGAGCAATTGGAAAATAAATGAGCACCCCCGCATGTTGGCAGCCCTCCTGGTGTGGACTGGTGTGAACTTTCCAGGAGCCACAATAACTGCGTGGATACTTTGAGACCTTCTCAGCAGATGAAGGGTCTGTCTCTTGAGTTGGATTTAACTCCCTCTTGCTGCTGATATTTCGGGTTCCATCCTGGTAGAATTTTTGGGGAGCCTGGCACTCCCCCACCAGAACGCCTTGTGAGCCAGCAAGACACTTAGGAGACAGGTGAGGGGAGAAGAGCAGAAGTAAATGGGGTGCTTGGTAGGAAGAACAAATGTCCCCCTGGATTGCAGGGCTTAACAAATGATTGTGTATATATGTGTATGTCCAAGCTATCCACCCCATTAAGACAAGTTGGGGTTTGCTTTGCCTGGGTGTGAGCAGCTAATCCCCAATGTCTGGTAGTGTGGCAACTTAATGGTGATTGAGGAGTGTGACGGAGCCAGACGAGCCTGCATAGAAAGGAAAGCTCCAAGTGAGGAGCAAGGGAAACGCCTGGGAAATTCAGGCTTGAAGAGACCCACAGGGAGCACGGGTAGGTTTGAGTGGGGGAAACCCAGCATTGGCTTTGAGCACCCTGTCTACAACCATGGAGCTCAAATTGTTCCTGTTGCTCCCTCCCTCCTGCCAGTCCTGGAATCTGTCTGCACCCCCCTCCAATCCTGCACAGATGGCTCAGTGGAGGAGCTTGGACTGAAGGCAGAGTTGGGGGCTGAACTGGGAATGGGGGAGCAGTAGGAGCTAAAGCTGGGGTGGCCTGGGGAAGAGAGGAAATGGAGGCTGAGCGGGGGATAGAATAGAGCTGGGGCTGGGACAGGGAGCAGAGCTGGGCTGGGGGCAGAATGGGGTTGGGTGGTGCTCTTTCTGGGGGGCTGGTCCAGGCCCGACCCTGTGCCTCTCGAATGTTCCTTTGCCTAGTCTTTTTTAGGCACTGAAATAAACTTTCTTGGCAAGTGCTGGCCCATCTCTTAAGTGGGAGCAGAGGAGCAGTGCAAACCTGTACCAAATCACCTGTATTTGTGGGTTAATTCTAACAGCTTGTTGGAAATTCTGTCCCTTCCCTTTCATGGCGACTGCATGTGACAGGTGCCACATGCTTAAAGCTCGGGTGTGACCTGCCTGCTTCACCGCAGTATGGAGCAAGGGGGGCGTATGGTTTCTGTATGAACTACCCGCACCACTGATTGGCATGTGTGTGGGCAGGGGCTGGTGCTCTTTGCTCTTCTGTGCAGGTGAGTGAGCAGGGCCTTTAGTCTAGGACTGCACACATAAGCCAGTGAAGGGAGACACAATCCACTCCAGGCACAGGACTGCTGATTTCTGCACTGATCCAATTAGGTGATGCCCGGGGTGGGGATGAAGGTAGGGCTAGGGGAGACAAGCCCCCAATCCTGCCCCCCAGCTCCACCCCTTGTACCCAGGCCCTGCCCCACCACGGGAACCAGTGTGTGGTTCCAGCCTCCCCAGCCCTGTAGCATGAGGAAGGAGGAGGGCATGTGGGCCCAGCCATCTCAGCCCCTGCCGGTGTTCTGGGGGTGAAGTCTGGGTGGGGCCAGGCTAGTGTTTTGGGAAGGAAATGCCTTCCCCTTCTGAGGATACCAACTGCCCACGGTGCTGGCCTTTACTGAGGACTTGTGGTAACTGCATGATCCAGCTCATAATCAATATCTGTGAAGTGCTTGGAGGTCCTCGGAGGTGAGGATGGTGGAAGGGAGAGGTGCAGTTGAAATGAATAAATTATTGCAATGCCTTCCTGCAAGAAGAGTAGTGCGAGCTCTGGTACCCAGCACACATCCTTGGCGGGGGGTGGGAACCCATCCCAGGGCAAAGGCTATTAGTGCTAAAAGCCCACCCAGAGATCTTGTGTGCAGGAAAAGTTTTTGAGAAACAGGCATAAAGGGAGCAGAATAACCCCACAGTCTGCATCTACACACAAACCGTTATTTTGACATAATGTCGAAATAATGGTGAGCTGGAGGATTGCTTACTCCAACTCCTGTAACCCTCATTTTACAAGGAGTAAGGGAAGTCAGAGGAAGTGTGCTCTACCTCGGACTTCCTGCTGTATAGCCAGCACGAGAAGCCGAATTAAGGTATTTCTATTTAAGCTAGCAATTGACGTAACTCAAGTTGCGTAGCTTATTTTGGCTTTAGCCCTGCTGTGTAGATGTGCCCTTTGAGTCACATCTGACCAGCATCTTCCCCAGAGGCAGGGTCCATGTTGAGCTTTGTTGAGAATAGGCACATAACTTGTGCACTTGGCAGAAGAAGACTTACAGTACTTGAAACTTGGATCTCTTGTTATAATTAAAAAGGGAGGGTACTAGTTACAGCTCGCATGTGTTTTTAATAGAAAAACCATGGTATTGGGCTAAAGTCTTTTAAGACACGGACACATATAGGTGTTTGTGGTGGCTCTGATGTGATCTACTCTTTGTATTTCTGAGCTATTTTTAATGCCTCTTTCTTGGTTCATGTAGGTCCGTGGTGTCCAGCCAGTTCTGAAGCAGAAGCCACTATTGGGGCTACTGCTATAGTGAACTAGCCACACTCAACCAGCCAAATAGTTCCACGTGGCTAGGGGCTAGTGTGTTGGACACTACAGATGTAAGGGCTTTGTTCTGCAGGTAGACAGTGCACTGAATTCCCAGTCAGCCCAATGGGAGTTTCAGAGTGGCACAGGTTGTTGGACACAGCAAAAAACAAAACAAAAAACCCACACTGATTTTTGTTATGTTGTGCAAGTTGAAAATGGAATAATAAGACTTGGATAGTGAACCTGATCTGAGGAAGTGGGTCTGGCCCACGAAAGCTCATCATCTAATAAACCATCTTGTTAGTCTTTAAAGTGCTACATTGTCCTGCATTTTGCTTCAACTACCCCAGACTAACACGGCTACATTTCTATCACAAGACTTGGATAGTGAACCTTATCCAAGAATCTCTTAATGTATTAGTTAGGGATGTAAAATCCCATTTTATTGATTAAGTGGTAGAACATGACATTTAACTGATTAACCAAATAAGGGGTGCCCCAGCTCCTTCCTCCCCCTCTCCCCCCACTGTGGCCGGGATAAAGTGGTCCCCTGTCACAGTCAAGGACTGCTTCAGCCCAACCGGAGAAGCCCCTGGACAGTCCTGCCTGCGACACACCAGGTCTGCCAAAGACAGGGGCAGCTCTGGACACCCGGGGCAGCCTCTGACAGTGATGTGTCCAGACTGCCACTGATAGGGGCTGCTCCAGATGCCTGAAGTATCCCTTGTCCACAGCACGCCTGGTCGGGCTGGAGCAGCCCCCTGCCCATGGTGGGCAGGGAGCTGCCTCAGCCCACACAGGTTAACCAGAAACAGTAAGCATTATCCATTAAGAATGATGCTAACTGGTTAACCTTTCACATCCCTCATTACAGTCTTGCCAGTAACAATTGTTCAACAGTCAGGAGTTGGGCCCCTCAAAAACCATGAGAGTGTCATAAAAATCATGAGATTTAAAAGAAAAATTATTTGAGTTGCTTTTTTTAAAAATTGACTTCTGTTTTTTGGGTCTTTAGGGACCAACTTTTCCAGTTTTTCTCTGTGTCCAGGAGCGCTAGACACTGAGCTTTTTCTCTCTCTTTTTTTTTTTTTTTTTTTTTTTTTAAAGTGAAGATGCTCATGTAATCACATGATTCCAGGAGCTGAAGTGATGAGAAAAATGCCAAATATTGCCAACTCATCTGATGAAATGGGTTTTACCCACAAAGCTCTGAAATATGATTCTCTATATTTTTGTTAGTCTCTAAGGTACCACAGGAGACACCTCGTTGTTACCAAATATTGTGACACTTATGCTAAAATCACGTGAATTGGCATCTCTGGTGCACGTTAATGCATGGAGTCTCTTCATCCCTATGGCATTGCTCCTCTTTTACAAATAGAGAGAAAGATCTATAGCAGGTATAAATTAGGGATGCTAAATTTTGATTAACCACTAATCAATGTAGTAAAAGCCTCCCGTGGGAGCAGCGGGGAGCTTAGGGTGAGCAAGGACTTAAGCAGTCCCCACTCACACCAGTTCAGACTACTGTGCTACTGCCTTTGAAATGTACTGCGCTACTGCCTTTCTAAAGTCCCGTGGGACTCTTGCTACATTTAAAAGGCAGAGGCACAGCAGTTGGGACCCGGCATGAGCAGGGACTGCTTGAGTCCCTGCTCGCACCATTTCCCTGCTGTGCCTCTGCCTCCCCTTTTAAGCCGGCTCCTCCCCAAGCACTGGCTCCTGCCCTCCCCCCCCACTCTTGCTGCCTCTCTCTGATATTGGGAAGCGTCTAGTCAAGTCACTACTTGACTACCCGATCAGCATATCCTTATTGGGCAGCTGATTAGTCGACTAGTCACTTACATCCCTAGTATAAATCAGAATAGTTCCTGGAGCTTTTCCAAGCAATAGCAGATGAGGACTTGGCAGGCTCGTAGTGAGAGGCAGAGAAGTTAAGTCACCTGCCTGATTCTCCCATGTGTTCTTTGGAATAACATCTGAATTTTTTTGGGTTAGATTTTCCAGACATTCTGCTGGGATTTGATACCCAAAGAATTCCTTTTTCTTAAGCGCACTCTGTTCTGTCTTGACGCCTTTGATCCTGCTCACCTTCCTCCCACTGCACATCTTTAGAGGATGAGGGGAAAAGGGTTGTTTTATCTTTTTTTCTCCTGAAAGAACAACTCACTGGAGGCGGTAGATGACATTTTGCATGTCACACTCACAGCTGAACGGCCTCACTGCACAGTGCAGTCACCTTCTGCCTTACACACAACCCTGTTGTTTTTCCCCAAGTTGTTCCAAACTAGTGCTTTGCAGTTGAATTCAATTGTGTATTGGTTCAATTTGATAAAAATATTAAAATGAAAATGCTGTGAGAGATTTAGGACCACATTTTCAACAGAAGTCCTCATTCAAGCATCTAAAGGCATGTCTGCATGGTGAGGTAATGTGCATTAGGGGTGTGTGATGTCTAAAGTGAATAATGTTGTATTCTAAAGTGAATAGTCTGTAGAGACCGGTATAGACCTTGCTGGTGTGCACCAAATGTTACCTAGGCCTTGTCTATACTTACCCAGAGATGGGTGCTCCAGGCTTCGATTTATTGGGTTTAGTAAGAACCCACTAAATCGAAGGCTGATGGTGCCTCCGTCGACCTGGGTATTCCACAGGGTCATGAGGAGTAAGTGAAATTGACAGGAGAGTTTCTCCCGTCCACTTCCCACAATGGGATGCCACAGAAATTCAGCCTAAGATAAGCCGACTCCAGCTATGCTATGCTTGTAGCTGGAGTTACGTATATCTTAAATCAAATTACTCCCCCAATGTAGACCTGGCCTTAGTGGACTTTAATATAATATTGTTTCTAACAGCATTATGTAAACATGCAGTAGGGAACTTTTAATGAGCACCTGCACGGACCAGTTAGTGTGCACCACAATTAGAAACTTTCTCTTGCCTGCACTGAGCGCCTTTCTATGCCAGCTGATAACCCTGGAGTGAAGTGATAAGATTTTCCAAAGTGCTCAGCAGTCCACCATACCCAGGGAGAAAAACAGTGCATGTCTGCACCCCACTGAGGACCACGGTGGAAGCTATGAGGTGATGGGCTAAGCATTGGGGCCTATGGCTCAGATCATCTGAAGTGATGGATGTGCTGGGTTATTAGCTCAGTGGAAGGGGCTTGGCAGCTTGCAAGCTCAGGCACTGGCCTTCTCTATACACCTTGGCTGTGTCTAGACTAGCCAGTTTTTCTGAAAAATCAGCCGCTTTTCCGGAAAAACTTGCCAGCTGTCTACATTGGCCGCTTGAATTTCCGCAAAAACTCTGACTTTCTACTGTAAGAAATCAGTGCTTTTTGCGGAAATACTATCCTGCTCCAGTTTGGGGAAAAAGTCCTTTTGCGCAAAACTTTTGCGCAAAAGGGCCAGTGTAAACAGCTGAGATTTGTTTTGCGCAAAAAAACCCCAATAGCAAAAATGGCGATCGGGGCTTTTTTGCGGAAAAGCGCGTCTAGATTGGCCACGGACTCTTTTCCGCAAAAAATGCTTTTGTGGAAAAGCGTCCTGCCAATCTAGACGCTCTTTTCCGAAAATGCTTTTAACGGAAAACTTTTCCATTAAAAGCATTTCCAGAAAATCATGCCAGTCTAGACATAGCCCTTTTGTCCCAGTAGAGGTTTAATTAGGGTGCTTGTCTTTTATCGCATAATTAGACCAATACAGCCCCCAGCTGGGACACATTTATATGGTACTAGGAGATTTACCTGGGCCCTTAATTCCTTTTGTATTTTCTTTGTGTAAATCATTGCTCTGGGGTGGGGCTGGGGATGACGGGGTTAGTTTGCAGGCTGCCCCAGAGAGAGGGCTAGCCTAGCCTCTCTGTCACTGCAGCAGCTTGGGGCCAGGTGAGAAGTGCCTCTCTAAGGCTGCTGCAGCTCCAGCAGGCACAGCTGGGGGAGAGGGTATATGTTTCCCAGCTGGGGCAAGTCCAGGTTCATCTGCCCCCTGTGCTTCCCTGCCAGTGTGAAGAATGCAGCAAACTGTGCACTTCCCCTCACTCCCTAATGAAAGGGGAAAAACAAGCAATGTTCACATATGAACTGGGCGGGTGGGGAGGGGGAAGCTTCGCCCCTTCCTCCCCCCCCCCGCTCTCCCTGAAACACAGTGGTGGTGGTGGTGGGAGGCTCAGGGCTGGGACAGGAGGAGGAGCACCCCAGCCAGTCCCTTTCATCTGCCTGGTGATTCTGTCTCTTTTCTGTATAGTTTGAAGAGAAGCAATCCCATTGCAGGCACAGCCCATTGTCCTGGCACAACCAGACCCTGACCTTGCTTTAAGTTCTGAGAAGAGAAAGCTGTGTACTGAATTTGGTAGTCCTAGCTCTTATTATTTAGGAGGAGTTCTTGAATGAATAAACAAAATCTCTCTCAAATATATAGTAGGTGCCGTCTACCAGTATATCTTATCTATCTTCCTAGAGGGGAATAAACTATATTAGCTTAAACATGTTGATCTGCCCCCAGCTAGGCTGTAGTGCAGCGCTGAAGTGGAACTGCTGTTGTGGGTAGAGCAGGCTGAAGCATTGGCTCGCAATGTCTTTGTGTCCTGTGTTTGCACAGCACCTAGCACAACAGAGTCATGGCTGTGGGCTGGAGCTCCTAGGTGCTGCAGCAGTATCTGTCAGGGTGGATGTTGGGGTCTTGTTCTATCTTTCTTTTTACTGGCTGTCAGCCTGCCGCCCTGCACGATGTTTCTCCCCCTTGTGGAGGTGGACACTGTCCCCTTCACGGGCTTTGAGGGGGTCTGGGAAAGTGAATCCCATTTGGAATGCAGATGACACAAGTGATTCCCTCCCTCCTTCCCCCCCCCCCCCCCGAATGGGCTGTTTTCTCCACTTTTGATAAGTGGAGGTGATAGGCGATGCCTATTGATTTCTCTGGTTTCTGCCATGAGGCAGCTTGTCCTGAAAGCCAGTGACTCAGCACAGCAGAAATAATTCCACATTCAGGGAGGCGTCAGGGCTAAAAGGCCTCAGTTAGTCACACGATGGGCTGCTGGTATGTGGGCCTAATCCTTGGGAGCTGTAAGTTGGTGTGATTCCTTTCACAGCAGCAGAATGCACCAATGTATACGGGCTGGGAATCTGACCTGTTGTGGATTATTCTTTGTAGTTGCAGCAAGCTCTGAAGGGGAAGATTTTTTTTTTCCTCACTCACACGCGGAATAATTTTTTTCTGTGCACCACGGCATGTATGTGTACCACCTTTAGAAACAAAAATAGAACCTGACTCTGCTTTTAGTTGTAACTAGCCACTGTCTGGAGTAATTCTGCTGAGGTCAGGTGAGTTACTCTCTAGTTTTGCACTGGTGTAACTGAAATTAGTGACTGGTCCATAAGAGCACGAGGGCCTGGTGACATCCCAGCATCTCAGTGAAGTGTGAGGAAGGGAAGGCCATGAGATGTGAATGACATTAACATGGGACTTGCTTTCCCCATAGATTTTGTTTTAAATTTATACCAATGGGTGGTCTCTGTATCTTTAGAGGGTCAATGGAGAAGCAGATATGGGAGGTGGTGGAATAAGGGCTGAGGGGCCGACAGATAGCAGGATTTGTTAACAAACATGTGAAGGAGAACATAGTAGAGGTGTAGCAGGAAGGCCAGGGCTGCCAGGAATACATGCTGAGAGCCAGATCTTTGAGCTCATTTGCCTAGCCTAGCTCTGTGAAGATTTCCAGAAGATCAGGAAGGAGGCTGCTTCCTTATGGGTCAATGCTTGATGATGGACTGGGGAGCCCTTCCCCCATCCTGTGGGTTCCTGATCTGTTACCAACTCAGCCTACCTCTGTTATCCTCCTTCCCAAACCATTACAAAAATAATTGTTACCTCTCCTTGCCAATGTTCCCACTAATCTTCTCCATCAATGTGCAGATTCTTCCAACCATCTGCAGAATATTTTTTTTTCCCACACACCAAGACATGTGCAGATGTGCACCACTAATAGAAACAAAAATACCTAGCTCTGTGGGTGCTGGGCTAATCAGCTGGGCGGCATTTGACTTTCTTCTGTGCAGCCACACAAATGTACAGCTTACAGGGAACTCTGCTTCTCTGCCAGCCTCAAGAAGAGGTTTAAAGCAGTGGGGGAGGGAGAACGGAAGGAAATCTTTTGCTTCATAGCTCTAATAGTTCTGCATTGATTTGTAGCACTGAGAGCTTTCCAGTCACTGTGTTCTTAGGCGCAGGAATCTGTTGGTACAACAGGGTTACCAGCCAGGCAACACAGGGCATATTTCTCACCAGTCCTGTATCTTGAGAAAATGCCATCACCTTAGCCTAGCCTCCTCCCCCACCTGATTGTCCTTCCTGCACCCCTGGCTCTGTTAAGGAAATCAATAAAGTCGCTCTGTGGAATGAACGACTAGCACAGGTGGGCCTGAGCTGCAAAATTCAGAGCCAGAGCCACAATGAAATTGTTCCATGCCCCACAGAGGCTGGGATTCAGGCCCGTCTGTGGAATCCAAACCACAGCACCAACCTTGGTGATTCAGTGGTGTCCTAGGAACATTTGGAACTGGATGCAAGCCCAGATCTAACTCCTCTAGTATCCCGCCTCTGCCCAGCAAGGCAGTTTAGGAGCAAGGTGCAGGGAACCTCACAGGAGGCAGACTGTAAGATAATTTGCTCTATTAGGGAGTAGGAGGGGAACTTAACTCCCAGAGACAGAGAGTTAATACCCTTGCATAAAGTGTGAGCATTTATTGTAATACCTCTGGATACCCTTGATTTCCATTTCAGTGTCCAGGACTTCTCCTGAATTGCTAAATTCTTCGCCCTAGGTGTATACTGGTGCAGCAAGTTCCACAGTTTAATTATGTGCTATATGAAAACAAATATTTCCCGTTTGGTTTGGAATTTGCTATCTTTTAATTTTGACTGTCCCCTTCTTCTTTTATAGGACAAGGAGAACAATATCACCCCATCTTCCTTCTCGAGATCACCCAATATTTTGTTGCCTTTTTTGTCCCCTCTTTATTCATTCTTTCTCAGGCAAACAATCCCAGTCTTTTCAATGTCCTTTCATCTGAGAGTTTTTCCAGGCTCCTGATATTGGGCATTCCTATTTGAACTCTTTCTCATTCTGCACTATCCTTTTTGAGGTGTGATGCCGTGTGCTGTTCACAGTACCCACTATGGAGGTGTATAATAGCATTATAATATTCTCTCTCCTACTCCTGCCCACTGCACATAAGTTTTCACTGAGCTCTGCCATGAGGCCCAATTCACTTTTTTGAGTGGATACACTTAATTCAGAACAGCGTTTCTTAAAGTGTGTTCCGCAGCACACCGGTGTGCTGCGAGGCAGGTGTGCTGTGGAGAGAATATAATTCAAAATGGCTGTCCTTAAAGAGACAGGCCTTTTTTTTTTCTCAACAACTTTTCTCAGGGTCTTTTTTTTCTCCTCAACAAAAAAATCCTTGGTGTTCCCCATAAAAAAATACTGTTTGGTGTTCCTTGGTCTTATATTGCTTGATGTTCCTTGGTCTTAAAAAGTTTAAGAAACACTGATGTAGAACCTTCTGAGGGGTCTGAACAGTGTACATTCCCCCCCCAGCAATGTGCTTTACTTTGCATTTCTCAGTGCTGAATTTCATTTGCCATTGTGCTGCCCATTCAGCTAGCTTGTTTGAGTCTGCAAAGTTCCTCACAAGCTGCTGGAGACCAGAGTAATCTAAATAACTTTGTGTCATCTGAAAAGGATGGGGATCTTGAACAGCACTTGTGTGCCTTTTCACTTCCTGATCTTGAATGTCCGAGCCTGGTTGGCTACCCAGAGGTATTGCCTAATGGTTAGAGCCTGACTTTGAAACTGTCTTCTTTGTTGGACAAATTTTGTTTTTCTGTAAAGCAGGGATAATAATTCTGGCCTAGCTACTGACAGGAACATTGAGGATCAGTTATGATATTGCTAACACTGAGCATTCGAAAATTATGATTTGGCTTGAATGTGAGATTTTTTTTTTTTTAAGTTGGGTTCTATTGATTTTCCTTTTGTTTTTCAAACCTTAAGAGGTCACATTTTTAAGCTTTTGCCAAAACCATCGACTCTCAGAATTCTAGAACTGGAATGGACCTCAAGAGGTCATTGAGTCCAGTCTCCTGTCCTCACTGCAGGACCAAGCACGGTCTACATCATTCCTGACAGGTGTCTATCTAACCTGATCTTAAATATCTCCAGTGATGGAGATTCCACAACCTCTCTAGGCAATTTGTTCTAGTGCTTAATCGTCCTGACAGTTAGGAAGTTTTTCCTGCTGTCCAACCTAAACCTCCCTTGCTGCAGTTTAAGCCCATTGCTTCTTGTCCTGTCCTCAGACATTAAGAAGAAGAATTTTTCTCCCTCCTCCTTGTAACACCCTTTTAGGTACCATAAGGGCACAAAAGGTGAAAGTTTCACAGGATCACATGATTCCAGGAGCTGAGCCTTTAAGAATATCTCCAGGTTTCATGAGAAAGGGAAGTATAATTATTGGGTTTTAAAGTCCTTTGAACATAAAAAGTATTATGCAAATATTAAATATTATTATTATTATTATTAATTTTATTATTAAATGAGCTGCTGCCACACACAAAAAGAGATATTATAGTTACAGTACATAGTTCTCTGAAAACTTCTGCTCAGTGAACAACAGCAGTCAAAAAGGCTTACAAACAGTATGTTAGACACTATTAGGAAAGAGAAAATGAGAAAGTGGCATTGTGACGGCCTGCATGGGTGCGAACGCCCCCTCCCGGCAGGGCAAGGGGGTTCAGCGGACCCGCCGTCTAGCTGTCTGAGTGCGATCACCCGGCCGCGAGTCCGGACCGGGGATCAGCGAACTCGTGGTTCCGTTTCCTCGGGGCTATCCCGGGGTGCCAGTCTGCCCGGGATCTAGGCGAGGAGACGGGGTCGCCCCCGGCGGCCTGTCTGTAGGTCGGGCCCCCGGCGGGGCAGTCCAAGTGATAGGGTCCTGGCCCTTTTAGCTAGTCACCCCAGCGGGGTTACGTGGGTTGGGGTCTCGTGGTAGGGAGGGGGGGGATGTGGGGGACCCGGGCCCGCCCTCTCCACCGGGTCCCAGCCCGGGGCCCTAAGTGGGGGGAGAACGAAGTGGACGTTCCTCCCACGACAGGCAGAAGGCCCCCGCCCCGGGCTGCTTCCACTCCCCGCTACCCTCCTCCCTGACGGGGGGGGTCCCGCAGTCACTTACCCCGCCCGAGGCGCCGGTCTCGTCCCGCGGCCGTCGTGAGGGTTCGGGGTCGTTCCCCCTTCTCCTCCAACGCGGGGGGGGGGGGGTTCCCCTTGGTGGCTGGGGCGGCGGCGGTGGCGGCAGCTCCCCTGAGTGCCGCCACGTCCTGCTCCACCGGGCCGCTTTTCAAACGGCCCGGGTGATGACATCAGGGGCGCCCGTTCCGCCCCCCGGGCGTCCTGGCGTCCGCTGACGTCACGGCCGGGGCGTACCGGCCTGACGTTGGTTCCGCGCGGCTCTGGCCGAGCGGAGCGCCGTTCGGGCTCTTCGCCCCTCAGCTGGGGCTGTCCTTGGCCCCTCCTTCCCCGCCGGGGAGTTAGCCGCCCCTCCCCCTGCGGGGTTTCCTCCCTGGCACGCTCTCCCCTGCTCCCAGGGCTGCCTGCCGGTCCGTCCGGCGGCCTCCAGGGGGCGCCGGTGGCCCCCGCTCTAGTGCGGACCTGCGGCGGTCCGTCACAGGCATTATGACATTTTTTATATTAAATCCATGGCATGACTATACCTTCAAAACTGTGGCCTATACCTTGAAAAATTCTGGCTGCCCCATCTCAAAACAGTAAAGTGGAACTGGAAAAGTTCAGAGAATGTCAACAAAGATGATCAGGGTATGGGTGACTTCCATATGATGACAGGGAGACTAAAAAGATTAGGACTGTTTGGCTTAGAAAAAAGATGATGGGGTTGGTGGTGACAGAGGTCTAAGAGAAGTGTTATTTACAAAGCCTCCAATACAATAACCAGGCCTACCTGCTGAAGTTAATACAAACAAGAAGTACTTTGTTTACACAACACACAAATAACTTGTGGAACTCATTGCCATAGGATCTTGTTGTGGCCAAAGAATAAATGAGTTCCAAAAAGAACTGCGTAGGTTCATGGAGAAGAGCTCCACCAATGGCTATTAGCCACATTGTCATGGTGCAACCCCATGTTCAGGGCAGCCCTGAGCCTCTGATTATCAGAAGCTGGGAATACAAGACAGGGTGGATCACTGCATCATTGCCCTATTTTATATACTTTTCTTGAAGTGCTGGTGTGAGCCACTGTTGGAGACAGAATAGTAGAGAGGCTGGCTCATGGTCTGTGACTGTTCTTACATTCATATGAAAACTCCAGAATCCTGTATCTTCTCCATACACTATCGCAGGAGACAAAATGGTTAAATATCTGGCAACTTTTTTTTTTAATGTGTAACACTTTAAACTGACAATGTTCTGTATAATAAAGTGATTTATTTTGCAATAGCTAATCTGAAACAACAGCAGCTAAATTTCATCTCTGGTGCAACTGTATTGACTTTAATCAACTTGAATCAGCCACCAATTTGGCCCAAGTGTGTCTAATTAAACACAACAGCACCTTTTTTCTATTTTGAGTGTTAGGTTCACGTACAAATTCCATATGAGCAGCTGCAGAGAATTTACATGACATATTGAAATCATTAGGTTACAGCTAGTAATTAGATTTACGTGAGGATTTTTTTTTCGCTCCTCTTTCTTATGGAAACTATGTTGGGCATGTGACTCGAGCAGAGACTTTTTTTGGTTCAGAGTTGGTATTGCTTGGGGAAGTTTACTTTGTTCCACTTTTAAAATTGTTTCCTATACTCTGCTTGCCTGTGAGGCGTAGATTGTATGTGGTTAATGACTTAAAAGGAAATATTTTTAAATCAAAAATTCAATTATCAAGCTAATGTACATTTCTGTATTAAGAAGTGTGAAATTGCACTCCAGGGTCAGAGGGTATAAGAAGCTGTGTATCTCACTGTCTATATCCTCTTCCAAAACAAAATTGTGTGTTGTGATTGTGGTGGTCTGACCCACCGGAGCATCTCATAGCCCTGGTCTATTTCGAAATAACCAGTGGACCATCCACACTATCAACTCCCATTATTTCAAGATAAAGGGCTGGTTATTTCAAAATCTGTACTCCTGCTTTCCTCGGGGAGTAATGCTTATGTTACAATAGTGGTAGTGTGCATACTCTGCTGCTGCTATTTTGAAATAACTCCCCAGAGTCATTCGAAGTAATTTCTCCCCAGTACTTCCTGGGGCTCTAAGTCAAGGTAGCATGTCCACAATAATGGAGCCTGCCTCGGACTACTTTCGTGGCTCTCTTGTAGTGGGGATACACTATTTCAATTTTATTTCGGGCGTTATTATTTTGAATCTAGTTATTTTGAAATAATTTCCTAGTATAGCCATGCCATAGTGGGTGATATTAGACAAACACCCACTAAATCCTACATGTTCCTAGAGTACCTGATCCTGGGCTCGTTGAAGTTAATGGGAAAAATGTCCATTGTCTTTAGTGGTGTTGGATTTTGACACATTGAACACTTAGGGCATGTCTAGACTACGTTTTATTTTCGAAAGAGGATATGCAAATTCCACAGGATTTGCATATCTTCTTCTGATCACTTTTTCAAAAGCGGGTCTTTCGAAAGTAAAAGTAGTCTGAACGTGGTTTTTTCGGGAAAAAATCCCTTTTTGAAAAACCACGTAAACCTCCTTTTTTAAGGAAGAGCCATTTTTTGAAAAGGAGCTTTTTTCCCAAAAAACCCACGTCCAGACTACTTTAACTTTTGAAAGACCCGCTTTCGAAAAAGTGATCAAAAGAAGATATGCAAATCCTGTGGAATTTGCATATCCTCTTTCGAAAATAGAACGTCGTCTAGACATACCCTTAGGGCCTTTATTCTCATTCATCTTAAAGGCCTTTTAAACCACTCTGGCAGTGCAGAGGGGCCTAGAAATGGGTGTAATTTGCAGTTCCCCCTCATGACAAGGTGCCTTTTCATGTCAGAGTGGCATCCAGGCAGTAGGCCCAGCCATGCACCCTCACATTAGCATGGTTTTGCACAAACAGGCCTTTCATTAGCTATGTGCTACCCTAATGCCTAGTGATTGTTGTGCAGGTTATGTTTGCAGCATGCTCCCACACCTGTAATGACTCCACCCTCAAAATCCAATTGCTTCAGCATCTTATACATTCAAAGGGTTTTCCCATGGGATGTGATTTTAGTTGCCACAAGCAACAACTTCATTATAGCCAGAAATGATCCAAGAACTATTGCCCTGTGGGTGGATAGGTATAATCAGGAGATGAAATCATGAAACCTCCTCCCCCCCATATAATAGTGCTACTGAGTCATGGATATCAAAACTGCTGAAAGACTCATTAGCAAAAGAAAACTCCCAGTATCTCTTGTTGTGGGAGAAGCCACTTCACCCCACCAGCTAATGAATTTATATTTTATTACAGTGCCGCTCAATACATTAGCAACACCATGTCTCAGGCGACTAGAATGTGAGTGAGATGAAAACCCCTGATGTCAGAAAAGGGCTCCGATCAATTGGGCCCCACGATATTTCTGCAGAATGTTTCTCATTCAGGAGTTTCTTAGATGAAAACTTGTCTCTCTTTTGGATTTTTGAACATAGAAGGGAATAGGCATCAGCAATGTTCCTTCTAACTTGTTCCATCTGAGGTGTGTGCGGATGTGCACCACCAGTAGAAACACAGGCTGCCTGCTGTGGGGACGCTGCTAATCATCTGGGTGGCATTTGAATCTCTCCCGGGTGGCTGCCCAAGTTCTCAGCTAACAAGGAACACTGGGCATCAGATTAATGACACTCAGCAAAAAGAAGTGCTGACACAAGCCTGTATTTTATTGACACGTGATAGTTTACGGATTTGTAGAATAAAATGGAATAAATCATTGTTCAGCTCTACTATTTTAATAGGCAGATGCTAAGGAGTAACCATTGCTTCTCCATCCCAAGCAGTATGAATCTGATCTACTTACTGGCTCACCAATGCTTGTTCTTGGGGCGGAAATGTCTGTACAGCTGTGATGTCCAACACACTAGCCACATGTGGTTGTTTGGCTGGTTGAGTGTGGCTAGTTAGCCACATTGTGCAAGCCTTTTGTCTGGCCAAGTGTGGCTAGTTCACTATAGCAGTAGCCACTATAGTAGCTGCTTCAGAAATGATTGGTCACCATGGCCCTACAGGGTTCATTGGACTATAAAACAGAGGAGTGCTCAAAAGAGTTAAGAACATAAGAACGGCCGTACTGGGTCAGACCAAAGGTCCATCTAGCCCAGTATCCTGTCTACCGACAGTGGCCAGCACCAAGTGCCCCAGAGAGGGTGGACCGAAGACAATGATCAAGCGATTTGTCTCTTGCCATCCCTCTCCAGCCTCTGACAGACAGAGGCCAAGGACACCATTTTATCCCCTGGCTAATAGCCTTTTATGGACCTAACCTCCATGAAATTATCTAGCTTCTCTTTAAACTCTATTATAGTCCTACCCTTCACAGCCTCCTCTGGCAAGGAGTTCCACAGGTTGACTACACGCTGTGTGAAGAAGAACTTTCTTTTATTAGTTTTAAACCTGCTACCCATTAATTTCATTTGGTGTTCTCTAGTTCTTCTATTTAGGGAACTAATAAATAACTTTTCTTTATCGGCCCTCTCCATACCACTCATGCTTTTATATACCTCTATCATATCCCCCCTCAGACTCCTCTTTTCTAAACTGAAAAGTCCCAGTCGCTTTAACCTCTCCTCATATGGGACCCGTTCCAAACCCCTAATCATTTTAGTTGCCCTTTTCTGAACCCTTTCCAAGGCTAAAATATCTTTTTTGAGGTGAGGAGACCATATCTGTACACAGTATTCAAGATGTGGGCGTACCATAGTTTTATACAGGGGCAGTAAGATATTCTGGGTCTTATTTTCTATCCCTTTCTTAATAATTCCTAGCATCCTATTTGCCTTTTTGACCGCCGCTGCACACTGTGTGGAAGTTTTCAGAGAACTGTCCACGATAACTCCAAGATCTCTTTCCTGATTTGTCGTAGCCAAATTAGCCCCCATCATACTGTACGTATAGTTGGGGTTATTTTTCCTGATGTGCATTACTTTACACTTATCCACATTAAATTTCATTTGCCATTTTGTTGCCCAATCACTCAGTTTCGTGAGATCTTCTTGGAGTCCCTCACAGTTTGCTTTTGTCTTGTGAAGAATAAACTTAACTGTTGTCAGTATGACCCCTGCTGTGACCTGGATGTTAAAGTCTGGTCTTTGTAAGAGGTACATGCTTGAACACAGGTATACAAAAGAAAGGGACAGGTGAAACTGGTTTGAACCTGTTGTTACGGCTGCAAAAGGACTTTGAGAGGACAAATGATGATTGGAGGGAATTTGGTGCAAAGGGGCATGACCTGTATATGCATGCAATTGTAAGTGGTCAGTAAAAGAGGGGTAATTACCATGTAAGAAAGTACAAAAGACCTTGCCTTTTATTTGGGCAGTTGCAGAAACTTTGCAGAAACTTTTTTTTCTCCTGAGTATCCTGGAGGTTTTTGCCCTGGAATGCATTCCTGAATAAAGCTGGTTGCTTAAGAAGGGTGTCTGGAATTGATTTGGTAGGGGTTTTGGGCCCCCATCCGAACCCTCGGATTAAATTCTCCGTCACTTTACTATCCTAAACAGTTTTGTATCATCTGCAAAGTTTACTACCTCACTCCTTACCCCTTTCTCCAGATCATTTATGAATAAGTTGAAAAGGATTGGTCCCAGGACTGACCCTTGGGGTACACCACTAGTTACCCCTCTCCAATCTGAAAATTTACCATTTATTCCTACCCTTTGTTTCCTGTCTTTTAACCAGTTCGCAATCCAAGAAAGGACCTTCCCTCTTATCCCATGGCCATGTAATTTACACAAGAGCCTTTGGTGAGGGACCTTGTCAAAGGCTTTCTGAAAATCCAAGTATACTATATCTACTGGATCCCCCTTGTCCGCATGTTTGTTAACCCCTTCAAAGAACTCTAACAGATTAGGAAGACAGGATTTCCCTTTACAGAAACCATGTTGACTTTTGTCCAATAAATTATGTTCTTCTACATGCTTCACAATTTTATTCTTTACTATTGTTTCGACTAATTTGTCCAGTACTGAAGTTAGACTTACCAGTCTGTAATTGCCAGGATCGCCTCTAGAGCCCTTTTTAAATATTGGTGTCACGTTAGCTACCTTCCAGTCATCAGGTATGGAAGCTGATTTAAAGGATAGGTTACAAACCACAGATAATAGCTCAGCAATTTCCCATTTAAGTTCTTTTAGAACCCTTGGATGAATGCCATCCGGTCCCGGAGATTTGTTAACATTAAGTTTTTCTATTTGTTCCAAAACCTCCTCTAATGACACTTCAATTCAGGACAGTTCCTCAGATTCATCACCCAAAAAAGACGGTGCAAATTCAGGAATCTCCACAACATCCTTAGCCATGAAGACTGAAGCAAAGAAATCATTTAGTTTCTCCGCAATGGCTTTATCGTCCTTGATTGCTCCTTTTATAGCTCGATCATCTAGGGGACCCACAGGTTTTTTAGCAGGCTTCCTGCTTCTAATGTACTTAAAAAACATTTTGTTATTTCTTTTTGAGTTTTTGGCTAGCTGTTCCTCAAAATCTTTTTTTGCTTTTCTTATTACATGTTTACACTTGATTTGACAGTGTTTATGTTCCTTTCTATTTATCTCACTAGGATTGGACTTCCACTTCTTAAAAGATACCTTTTTGTCCCTCACTGCTTCTTTTACATGGTGGTTAAGCCACAGTGACTCTTTTTTAAGTCTCTTGCTATGTTTTTTAATTTGGGGTATACATTTAAGTTGGGCCTCTATTATGGTGTCTTTAAAAAGTTTCCATGCAGCTTTCAGGGGATTTGGCTCTAGTCACTGTGCCTTTTAATTTCTGTTTAACTAACCTCCTCATTTTTGCGTAATTCCCCTTTTTGAAATTAAATGCCAGGGTGCTGGACTGCTGAGGTGTTCTTCCCACCACAGGAATGTTGACTGTTGTTATATTATGGTCACTATTCCCTATATCCTGGACCTGATTCTGCACTCCACTCAGGACTTAAATCGAGAATTGCCTCTCCCCTTGTGGGTTCCTGCACTAGCTGCTCCAAGAAGCAGTCATTTAAGCCATTGAGAAATTTTATCTCTGCTTCTCTTCCTGAGGTGACATGTATCCAGTCAATATGGGGGTAAAGTCCCCCATTATTATAGAGTTCTTTATTTTGGTAGCCTCTCTAATCTCCCTCAGCAGTTCAATGTCAGTATCACTGTCCTGGTCAGGTGGTCGGTAATATATCCCTACTGCTAATTTCTTATTATTGGAGCATGGAATTACTATCCATAGCGATTCTATGGAACATGTTGATTTACTTAATATTTTTATTTCATTTGATTCTACATTATCTTTCACATACAGTGCCAATCCGCCATCCACCCGGCCTGCTCTATCCTTTCTATATATTTTATATCCCGGTATGATTGTGTCCCATAGATTTTCCTCATTCCACCAGGTTTCAGTGATGCCTATAATGTCAATCTCCTCATTTAATACGAGGTACTCTAGGTCACCCATCTTATTAGTCAAACTCCTAGCATTTGTGTACAAGCTCTTTAGAAATTTGCCACTGGTTATTTGTCTGCCCTTCCCTGATGCATTGGATTCCTTTGTATGAGGTTGTTTGTCTGCTCTGGCCCACGGTTTGCCCTCTCCCCTCCTCTCTTTCTGACTACAGCTTAGAGAATCTCTATCAATGGATTCTCCTCTAAGAGAAGTCTCCTTCCGATTTACGTGCATCTTCGCACCAATCGGCTTTCCCCCATCTCTTAGTTTAAAAACTGCTCTACGGCCTTTTTAATGTTTAGTGCCAGCAGTCTGGTTCCACCCTGGTTTAGGTGGAGCCCATCCTTCCTGTATAGGCTCCCCCTCTCCCAAAAGTGTCCCCAGTTCCTAATAAATCTAAACCCCTCTTCCCTACACCATCGTCTCATCCACGCATTGAGACTCTGAAGCTCTGCCTGCCTACCTGTCCCTGCACGTGGAACTGGAAGCACTTCCGAGAATGCCACCATAGAGGTCCTGGATTTCAGTCTCTTTCCTAGCAGCCTAAATTTGGCCTCCAGGACATCTCTCCTACTCTTCCCTACGTCATTGGTACCTACATGTACCACGACCACCGGCTCCTCCCCAGCACCACACATAAGTCTATCTAGATGCCTCGAGAGATCCGCAACCTTCGCACCAGGCAGGCAAGTGACCATACGGTTCTCCCGGTCATCACAAACCCAACTATCTATGTTTCTAACGATCGAATCACCCACTACTAACACTTGCCTCTTCCTAACTGGCATTCCCTCCCCCTCAGAGGTATCCTCAGTGCGAGAGGATACTACAACATCCTCTGGGAGGAGGGTCCCAACTATGGAATGGTTTCCCTCTGTTCCCATTAAATGCTTTGTTCCCTTGAGACTTTCATCCTCCTTAAGAGCACTGGGGCTCTCAGACTGGAGGTGGGACAGTACTACAGTGTCCCAGAAAGTCTCATCAACATAGCTCTCTACCTCCCTTAGCTCCTCCAGTTCAGCCACCCTGTCCTCCAAAGCCCGAACTCGGTCTCTGAAGGTCAGGAGCTCCTTGCAACGGGTGCACACATACGCCACCCGCCCACAGGGCAGGTAATCATACATGTTACACTCGACGCAATAAACAGGATAGCCCCCACTCTGCTGCTGGGCTTCTGTCTCCATTTTTCTAATGAATAAGTTTAAGTATAAACTGGGATTCTTTTTAAACTTCTGGAATATAGATTATTCTAAGAGTTATGTTTTAAAGAAGGTCACAAGTGCCCTCTAAACTCCCCCTCTAAACTCCCTCTCCAAACTCTCCTGTTGGCTGTTCCTGGTCGCTGAGTCACAGGCTTATATAGCTCTGGTAGCCCCTCCCCCTGACTGAGGCTCAGCCAATTAACAGAGGCTTCTAGATTTCAAACCTTTTAGAAGCTCCTTCAAACAGACAAACCAAACAAACAAACAAACAATCCAGACAAACACAAGCTCAGCACACAGCAAATAACTCCCCCACACACAAACACACACTCCAGACAGCCACTTACCACAAGGGTCCCATTTTTACTCCTCTTTTACCAGGAAGAACTCCCTCTCCAGACTCTCCTGTTAGCTGTTCCTGGTCGCGTTTCTGTTTTGTCCATGGTTTCTCCATGTAATGGTGTGGCTCCTATGTGTTTGCACATCACTACTCTCTAATGGTGGAATTGGAACTACCCAGCTGTGTGTGTCAGACCCCTGGCTGCTAATGGCTAAAAACAATTCTCCTTCAGCTAAAGTGGCAGGGCCCTGCAGGAGAGTGTCACCTCTGCCCCTGTGAGGTTGAGAGTAGCTGTTGTGTGCAGCATTATGAGGATCCTAAAGATGTGGGAAGGCCACACAGGTTCCAGCATTTGGTATATAATGTAAATGGACACAGGTGCTGGCAAAGGTGTCTCAGAATAGCTCCCTCTTCCTCCAGGCACTGCTCTCTGCCGGTTGCATTTCTCTCTCTCACCTTCTGGCTTGTTTTGCAGAAACTGGGAGCCCAGAAGAGGGTACCAAATCTCCCCCCTGGTGTAAATGTGCATCATTCTACTGGAGTCAGTAAAACTGAGTTACAGCAGCAGAGAATCTGGCTCAGAATGTGACACTAGATGATGTGTGTGTGTGTGTGTGTGTGTGTGTGTTTCTGCTATGCCAAGACTGTGTGTGTGTGTGTGTGTGTGTGTGTGTGTGTGTGTGTGTGTGTGTGTGTGTGTGTGTGTGTGTGTGTGTGTGTGTGTGTGTGTGTGTGTGTGTGTGTGTGTTTCTGCTGCGCCAGGACTGATAATAGTTCTGCCTTTCAAAGAAATGGCTCCTTCATGCCAGGCTTTCACCAGCTGCTAAATGCTTGGACTGCTCTTCCATCCCATCTCTGTTGCTGTTTCAGTCTGTGAAAAGTGAGATTGGGGGGGGGGGGGGGGGGAAAGAAAGCCTTTTAGAACTCACTGCCTGGTTAATGGATCCAGAAGTTCACAACCTACTGACTTGGGTTAATGCATCTGTGCCATAGAAACTAGGGCTGGGATTTTCAAAGGAGCCTGATTCAATAAAAGTTGGGAGCCTAACTCCGTTAGGTTGTTTTGAAAAGTCCCAGCCAAATCAGTGAGGTATGGAAATGACCATTTCATCCCTCTAAGTCTGCGTGCCTGGCAGGTATTATTCCTGTTCCATGGAACAGCAAATTTGATACGTGATCCAAGAGGAGATATGATCCATTTTAATTCTGATGGGCTAGTTCTAAGGCTTGTTTGTGGATTGATCTCAGTTGCATTCCACTCCTCCTTATCAAGAAGTATGTGGCTGGAACTGATAAAGCTGATAGCTTTGTTTGGAAACTGAACATTCTAGAAGGGCTCAGAATTCTAAGAGGCATCCGCAACAGGAGTGAAAATGAAACAGGGTTTACTTGGGGTCGTCAGATTAAAACTCAGCTCCAAACTTGACTGCGGGCTTCCAGGGCAGGACTAGTTTGGGGTCAAGCAGCTAGGGAGGGGCACTTGCACCAATTTTTGGGAAGGAAGGGAGAATCACATGCCACACTGCAGAAGTTATTTTGCTTTCCATGCTAAGTCGTGGAATCAGTTCTTCTTTGGGTGCAATGCAAACCAAAGTGGGGCTGTTTATAACTTCATCAGCTATTGAATTTCTTACTTCTTTGGTAGTCTCAGCAGATATTCTTGGTCCTGTATTGTGCATGCGTGTGTATATGTACATAAGCCAATGGTGATCATTACATGGATCCACAGAGAATGAGTGTCTGTTACACTCTCTTTAGCCCTAGCTATAAAGTTCTCCAATTCAGTCCCTACTGTTGGCTAAAAGGGCAGCCACCACCTAGCGAAGGCCCATGTGGGATTTGAACAGTTGTGAGTGTCAGAGGGTGAGGATAAGCTGCTTCCTCTGTCCAGGACACATGTTACATGACAGATCCACAGAAGGGTTCCCTGATCAGTGGGTTACACATGTGGGTATCCTCTATCCTCCCCCACATCTTTATCCAGTGGTTACTACCTCCTGTTGTCTGTCATTGAACCTATCTGATAATGGGTTACCAGATGTCTGGTATTTTTGAGCCCTCTGTCCACTAAAAAAATTCAGAAAATACCAGACATGTGCAAAGTCCGGTGTTTTCTGTTTTTCCGGCGGGGCACTGGACGGAAGCCTGGTGGGGGCGGGGGCGGGGGTGGGAGGAGTGGCTGGGAGGCGGGGCCGTGATTGGCGCTGGGAGCCTGTGATTGCGTGCAGAAGCCAGGCGGGGGGAGTGGCTGGGAGTCCCAGCCACTCCCCCCACCCCTGCCAGGCTTCTGCACACAATTAGAGGGAGTCCCAGGCTGGGAGGTGGGGCCACGATCGGAGCCTCTGGTTGCGTGCAGAAGCCAAGCGGGGGCGGGGGGAGTGGCTGGGAGGTGGGACGCAATCAGCGCTGGGAGCCCTCAGCTGATTGCGTCCGAGGAGGAGTGATACCTTGGGGAGGAGGAGAAGCCCCGTCCCTGCTCCTGAGCACTGTTCAAGTGTGTTGTGGCGCCATAGTCCAGGAGAGAAGCCCGCAGGTGCTTTATGGGTGCGTTTAGGTGCCTTCTATGGGCTGTCAGCCAAAACTGACTGGGGTGGAATTTCTGCTTCTTCCCACTGGGACACCCAAAGTCCTGGCTATGGGGGAGTCACCTTCCTACCCATGGTCGCCCTCTCTCCCTCCGCCATTGTGTTGCCCCAGGGTCTGCCTCTCTCTGCTGCCTCCTCCTTTGTTCCCAGCTTGGTGGCTCTCAGTAGTAGCCACACAGGATGTGTGTTTGGTGTGGGTGTTTTTTTTTTTTTTTTTTTTTTTTCTCGACAAATTTTTAGCCCGTGTGCTCGGTATTTTTTGGGAGACCATCTGGCAACCCTATCTGACATATGTATCAGTTCCTCCAGGAACTGAATCCTGTCTGTGAACTGAATCTGCCCATAATGTTCATACGGAATCCATCAATGTGGTGTCTTAATATTGCTGCTATTTTTTTCTTAAATACAACTGTAGCTTATCTCCAGGGGATGTGTTAGTTGTTCCCTGCTGTCTGCTCTTAATCATCTAGCTGTCACATCACTAGGCACCGCAGAAATGAGTAATAAGTTCAGGGTATTACAATGGAGCAAAAGTTCTTCATTTAGTACCCTCCCCCTTCCCCTCCACGCCAGCCATCAGAGTTATTTTGCACCTTGTCCCATTGTGAGTTCCTGATAGCCCCATGGATGGTCTTTTGAAATTGATTGGACACATGGGTCCTTCCAGGGGTGGCTGTTTAGCTCCCTCCTCTGCAGAGTCAATATCTCTGTGGTTCTTTCCCACAGTAGCTTGTGTGGTGAGACTCCTCGGTCTAGCTATTCTCCACTCTGGGCAAACTCTGTAGCCCGGCTCTCAGCATAGTAGAGTGCTGCAGCAACATCTCTGCTGGGCTTTGCATCCCATTCTGCCATCCTGCAGCTTTGAAGGTCCCCTTTTCCTCTTCAGTCTGCCCTGGGGCACGCTTAGCCACACAGCACAGTCCAGCATCCCATGAAACCACTTCTTTGGAAGCTTCTGGCACTGACTGGTGCTGGAGAGAGGACGCTGGATAAGATGGACCATTCATCTGATTGGCAAGGCAGCACCTGTATTTAGGGATGCAAAGTCCCATTTCATTAGATAACTGGTTAAATGTTAAGTTTAACTGGTTAGCTGATTAAACAGGGGTGGGTGGAGGAGCAACCCCCTTGCTGTGAGCAGGGGCTGCTCCAGCCCAGCTGTTTCTGGCTCCCAGTCAGTGCGGAGCCTGCAGAACCATTGTCACAGTCACTTCCAGGAGCCACTGCTGCTTCTGAATGAGGCTTCTGAATGAGCTGGCAGCCCCATGTTGTTGCCTGGTAGAGCTGGAGCAGCCCTCTGCTCACATCCGGCTGCAGGCAAGGAGCTGCTCCTTCGGTACAGTTAACCATTACTGAGTAAGTATCACCAGTTAGGGTTACCAGGTAGCCAGTTAACTGGCTACCTGTTAACATCCCTACCTGTGATATCACCTACCCAGTGAGATATGGAACATGATAGAGACCTTCACATTTCACAGAGGAAAACTTATCCCAAGCTTCTAGCATCCAACTGCACAGCATTGGTGGCTTGAACAGGGATTAGTATTTATACCATGATTGTGTGTGAGTGGCATAATTTTGTATTCCAAAATGACAGGGGATTTTGTGTTTAATTTTAGCCACTAAATATGGCTCATTTATAGACACTGCTTGGGTCGAATCGTGGTAGCTTTGTTAGGCAAGCCAAAAACCCGAAAGGCAGGCACAATAGTTCTGATACTATCTCTTAACAGACTTGGTTTAAAAAATTAATGCAAGCAAGCTTTTGAGAGTTGCATGGTCTTCATCAGAGCGCCGAGAGTCTGTGTCTGAGATTAAACCTCACATTTCATTTTTATATGCTGTGCTTAATCCAATAATGATTTCATGTTACAAACGGCAATAATATCTTTCAGCATAGTTAATCAGAATAGACTTAATGCTGTCACTATTTATTAACCTTTGTTGAAAAGCAAGAAGTTTTCCTACTTATCTGTGATTGTTGCTCTTGTCAGGCTCTAGCAAGTGAAAAAACAGATTTGGCATTCATTAAAGCTGTGAGAATTCTGTAATGACAATTGAAACGACATGGTGTTTGGTGCATGAAATCTTTGTTCTATTCACTGCGATAGCTGTGAAAACGGAGCAGGGATAGAGTAACCCAAACTGCTGGTTCAAAAGACTTACGTTTACTTACCATCTAATCTATCTAACCACTGTCTAACAAAGCTGCCCTGTAAATGAGGGAACTCCAACTGTATACAGTAGCTAGACAAAACAAACCTTTTATTTGAAGCAGAAAGCCTTTCTGGTATCAGGCGGTGCAGAAAAGGGGGTGAATTTGAACGCTGAGCTATTCAGCTATATCAGTCTCATTGTGCAGCCTATGTGTCCAGATCTGTACACCCAAAACTTTAGCAATGTTTGGATCCCAATTTCTTGGCTTAGTATCAGCTGTCATCCCTTTCTAAGGCAAAATTTCCACTTGGTAATTTTATTTGAGAGAGGACTGCAGAATTTGACCTATTTCCAGCATCAGTTTGTACTACATTCAGTATTTGAGTGTAGGAGTCATATTGCTATTGATAACAATTCAGGAACTACTCAGTTTAGTCGAATGTTTTGTTGATGTTTTGTTGTTGTAACATGTTTACCAGAGCTGTGATGGTTTGGACTACTTTCAAGTAGGGATGTACAGGTTTAACCAGTTAACTGAGCAGGACTCTTCCCCCCCCCCCCTCCCATGCCCCCACGCTCCTGGCATGCCATGTGGCAGGCAGTTTACCAGTTAAATTTGTAGTTTAACTGGTTAACAATTTACCAAGGATTTTACCACCCCAGTTCAAGAGAGATCTTTGCCCTCTTGCCTTAGCCATGTTGTGTTTTTAAGGATCTTTTAGCTTTTGAGGATCTTCTTGTATATCTGGAAGTCATAGCGCTCTAACCATGTCTTGCTTTACAACACCCCATGAAGGTGGACAGGCATTCGTCTCATTTTGATGATGGAGTAAGTGAGGCATGGAGAGGTTGAGGGAAGTCCTTAAGGTCACATGTCAAGTTGGCACTTGAGGCAGGAAATGAGATCCACCTTCCCCAGATCTCAGCCAGTATCCTGCAGCAGTTCTTTGGGATTATGTTTAGCAGATGGAGGGGAACATACACAACTGGCAGTAGTTGAAATGTGTCTGTACTCTCAGTCCAGGATCTGGGCTAAAACCAGTTGTAACCAGTGGCAAGGCTCTTGCTGAGTTTTGGATCAGACCCTTATGCCTAGTGTCAAGGGACACATGTTGAGGCATGAGAACATGGCCTTATAAATAGTTGAGCTGAGAGTAGAATCCCAAGTAACCCTTGGAACCCATGTACTAAGACAAGGATCCTGTCATCATTTGAGTTTCCTTCAAAAACCTACCCCAAGACTCCTGCCTTGTCCTACAACCCTTCACATTTGTCCGCCCTTTCAGCTATTCCTCCAGTTTGTCTCCTCATGTCACCCTTATGCCTGGAACTGCCTCCCATTTCTTGTCCGTAAAGTGCCCCACCTCTCCTCCTTGATGCTAATAGCTGACCCTGCAATGGTTTTACCTCTTCATGCACATGAACTGTTCCCATGCGTATCTGCTCCCCATGTATCTCTGGGTTGCGTATCTGCTCCCCATGTATCTCTGGGTTAGCCAGTAAGCTTGCTGGCGCGGGGGCCCGCTCTGCCCAGCAGGTTGTGTGCACTTGCAGTCCCCTTCTAGGACAGGTTTTCTCCAGTGTTTCCTGTAAGCTAAGTGAGTATTTGAGTGGCCACCCATGAGAGATTCAGGTGCCGCCCAGCTGATGGGCAGAGTGCCCACAACTGCTCACAGCTGGCAGCATGAGTTTCCTGTTGGTAGTGCACATTTGCATATGCCTCGGTGCATGTAACAAAACATATTCCACCCATAGAGGCGACCAAACAAGGGCAGGGTATGATCTCTGGGGAAGGGATTACAAAAGGGAAAAATAAAATGAAGTTCTCATGGATAGCATCCTCTGTCCATTCATGCCTGTAAGGAACAAACATTTCTGCCATATGGGACCACCCACCCCCACTCAGCAGCAGTTTGGGAGTTGCCTGCTCTGAGTCAGGGTCTTAGCAAAGAAACCTTGGGGAAGGAGCACAGGTCTCATAGCTAAAGCACAGGCCTGGTTGATCTGGCTGCCATTCTTTGGCTTGTTGTGTGACTACAGGGGAGTCTTTTCCCCTCCCCAAGACTAGTTTTGTCAAAAGTGTTCCCCTGCCTTGCAAGGGAGCTGTGAAGTTTAACTTGTGCTTGTGTGATGCTTTGGATGAAAGGCACCATGTAAGAGCATGGTAATTAGTGTTCCCTCTAATCTTTTCTATCTGTGCGCGGATTTTTTTCCATCCATGTACAGAATAAATTTTATGTGCAACAATGCATATGTGAATGTGCACCACCAGGAGAAAAACATAACTAGCTGTAGGTGCTCTGCTAATCAGCTGAACAGCATTGGTATCACTCCTGAGTAGCTGCACAAGCGCCCAGCATACAGGAAACACTGATGGTCATGACAATACCTCACTTTTATATTGTGTGTTTTATAGCATATCACAAAGGTGGCCAGTCTTTCTCCCTCTTTTATGGAATGGGAAACTGAGGCACCGTGTGGTGAAAGTGACTTGCGCAGCATCACCCAGTGGGTGCAGTAGCAAGAACACAACTGAAGACTTTTGATCCCAGAGTGGGGCCACGCTGGTTAGTGTTCTTAAGGTTTCTCAGGTGCCTGGGGACCACTGGCATCACATGACTGTTGGGGAGGTAATGATCTGTGATGATGATAACTGACATGGATATGTCAGCAAAGACCGAAATAACCAACCGGGTGGAGAGGTGCTGCTATTTATGGGGGAGGAATGAAGATGTTCAAGGTGTATGTTTTTGAGGCTGTGCGGTAATAAAAGCTTGTTGCATGACGGGATCTCAAAATTCAATATTCTTATGTTGGCCTCCTCTTGCAAAGAAGTCTGCGCTGGAATTGGCTTATAAGAGCATCTGGAATTAATGAGCCAGTTTGGTACAGGGCAGAAATCAATGTTTCCTGCATTAATTGCACGATGTTCGAGCTTTGTCCTTTTATTTTGAGTTATGTAGTTACAACAGGAGATGTCTCTCTTAGTCCTCCATCTCTTGGGGAAAAGGCCTTAATCACTGTACCAATGGCGCTTCTAGATAGAAGAAACTAGGCTTGCCTGTTATGTTGGGGGAAGGTTAGCGTATGGGTCAGAGAAACATGGATGGAGACTGTAGCTTTTAAATCATGTTATCTCAAAGCTTGGTCACAACTGCTACAATGAACTGTAGTTTCATTTTAAGAAAGCTGTTAGGCATTGAATACCAGCCCCCCCCAAGACAGCGGTGGGCAACCTGTGGCCCAGGGGCCATATGTGACCTACCAGGGTTCCACACGTGGCCCACAAGACGTTGTGTTATCATTGCCCAAGCGCAAGGTTGCCAGATTCTGCTGGTTTCTGTCCATGTAGGTTTTTTCCTACTGATATTATTAAAGTGACACACACACACAAAGCGAGGGCGCATGAAGTGAGGTGTGGGCTGATTGCACCAACATCGTGAGAGCTGCGTGCTCCCTCTGCATCCTATCACTGTGCTGCTACCCTTCAGTCAGCACATCTTGCAAGTTCTAGGTTCTAGGCCAGGGGTGGGCAATAATTTTTGCCTGGGGGCCACTTCAAAAATTTTTGAAGTAGCCCCAGGCCACCCCAGAAGCAGGTGGGGCCTAAACAGGAAGGGGTGGGGCTATCCACTCCCAGACCATGATTGGTCGGGGCTGGGGGAGTCCCTTTGCCCTCCCTTCCCACTTGGCACCCATTCCCTGGAAGAGACTTGGCATGCTCCCCCACCCTCAGGCCAATCAGGGCCTGGGGGCGGATGAGTGCGCAAAGCCTCCTTTGCTCTCCCCCCCCATTTCAAAGTACCACATGCTCCTGGCAGGGCGGAGGAGACTTCACATGATCCCCCACTCCCAGGCCAAGTGGGGGTGGGACTGTGCGCAAAGCCTTCTTTGCTCTGCCCCCAGCCTGCGAGCAAAGCCCGGGAGCGAGGGAGCAGCAGGGCCTCTGTGGGCTGGATCAACCCGCTTGGTGGGCCGCATCTGGCTTGCAGAGGCCCTTTTGCCCACCCCTATTCTAGGCTCTGCCCTGGGAGACTGTCTTGGTTGCAACAATCTTGCAGCCCACTGAGGAGGAGGAGCCACTTGTGCAGCCCACTCACTAGCTTATGTGGTAGGGTTGCCAGGTGTCCGGTATTGACCCGGACAGTCCGGTATTTTTGCCTCCTGTCCTGTTAAAAAAAAATTCAGAAAATACCGGACCCCTAAAATGTCTGGTATTTTCTGATTTTTTTTTTCCCCCGTGCCAGCAGGTGAAAATACCGGACACCTGGCAACCCTACAACACACTCAGCAACCAGGCCCAGCCCCCAGTCTCCCTTCCCAGTCCTCCCGCTTGGCTCCCCCACCCTCACCCTGGCTTACCTGGTTCCTCAGTTGAGCTGTCTTGTGGCTGGAGCAGAAAAACAAGATGGCTGCTAGCAAAAAAAAAAAAGGCCTCTTTTTAAAGGGGCCATGCTGATTTTGTTTGTTTGTTTTTGTTTAATAACTGCTGTCGGGGTCCTTTTTCTTTCTCAGCAGCTTTGGTCTCACCCTTTGTTTTCTCAACAGAATTTTTTTCCTGGTGGTTTTTTTTTGGGGGGGGTGGTGGGAGGTGTTTGGTATTTTTGGTTAAACCATCTGGCAACTCTATTAGGTGGCTCATCACTGCTTTAAGGGAATCGCTGGTACCAAACCTGCAGGGTAAGTCTGGTTAGTAGACAGGATTCTGTAGGCTAGGGCCTTGTCTAAGTGAGGGAGGATTGCAGAGTTCTGCCCCCGCTGGAGAGGTAACAGCATGAGGCCTGGCAGAGAGGGTATGCTCAGAGAGGCCAGGAAGGCCACAGAGGTTCAGCTAGCCCTGTAACTAGCCAGGCTGGTGGAGCTCCCATTGCTACTCCCTGCTTTGTACATGTTCTGCTGAGAGCTGATTTCTTCCATTTTCAGGGTTTCAGTTGATCCGGCAACTTTCATATATACTAAAGGCCTAAATTGAAGGAAAACTCTTGCAGATCTCTATGGGAGGCCTTTCATGAATAGGATGACTCAGTCAAGATGTCAGGACCGTACTCTGCAAATGCACCTAAAAGGAACAAGAAATTCTAAGTTGGAGAGGTTTTGAGGGAAGGGGATTAGATCTGGGGGCCAGGATGCAGAGTTACTGTCTGGTCAGAGTGAGTGGGAGAAGGTGACGCTGAGTTGTTTGAGAGGAAGTTTAATGTTCACACAAGTATCCAAACTTCTGGATGCTTAGCTGACCTGAACCTCTGCGTTTGCCGATCATGAATATTTATAAAGCAGTGTTCTTGCCTTCTTGGAACACTTGCCTCGTATCTAACTAAAGTAAAGGCTGGAGTGTGGCATTCAGTGTTCAAGATAGCTGGACCTACTGAGACATTAAGTACAAACTACAGCATCCAGCTGGAAAGGCTTTGCTGTACTTTCTGTAGACAGTGGGGGCTGTTCAGAACTCTGCCTTTGCCACCCGGGATACCTGTGGTACTTAGTGTGGGAGAGATCACAGTCCTGCAATCAAGCCTTGATTCAGCAAAATGTTTCTGCCTGGGTTGAAGTGTAATCCTGTGCTTAAGTCCTTCTCTATCCTGTGAAGAACGGGAGCATGTTCTGAAGCCTCTGGAAATCTACAGGACCTAAGCACGTGCTTAAGTGCTTTGCTAAATCCGCATCCTCCCCCGTTCTGTATGGAAGGTAAGTGCATTTTTAACGGCCCCCTTTTTGACTTGAATTCCTCCCTGGAGTGTGCCAGAACTGTTGCTGGAGTTTGGCCTCCTAGTAGTCAACCTATAAGTATCCTTTGAACTTAAATCTACTTCTCCCTGTTTTACTATTAGTGGACATTGACCTTTTCCTTTGCTCACATTATTACTCTCTATTCTGGGGTGGGGCCAGATGTGGTTCTCCCGGGTTAGATCCTGGTGGGTAGCCAGACACTTTATTTACCTGCACGACCACAGATATGGCCTCCTGCAGCTCCCATTGGCTGCAGATCACTGTTCCTGGCCAATAGGAGCTGTGGCAGCGACCCAGACTGGGACATCCCTTCCTGCCACTCCCATTGGTTAACAAAGGTGATCCGCGGCCAACAGGAGCTGCAAATGGCCATAGCTCCAGATGCACAGATAAATAAATTGTCTAGCAGCCCACTAGCATCTAACCCTGGTTAACCGCAGCTAGCCTATGGGCTGCTTATTGTCCACTTCACTACATATGGAATTATCAGGCCTAGTTTTCAGCTAACTTGTCTAAATTAATTGATCTGTATTTGAGTGCTTGCATTCAGAGTTGGATGCCTCAAAGCTGGCCTCTGTGGAAAAAATTCAGACCTCAATCTTGCTCAGTCCTCATTTAAATCTTTATGTACTGCACGTTTATACTGCATATAGTCTGCATTAATCAGATATCATTCACAGTTTAAAATGTCTAGGCTTTTTAGTTTTTAATACCTGTAACTGAGATTTTATATGAAGAATATCCATGAGATACTTGGAATTGTCATAGGTTGTAAATGTATAATACTAGAAGATTTACCCGGTGCTGCTCGAGTCCTTAACTGAAGTAATGTTTGTTTTATTGGAAAATAAAATGAAAATGTCCATGCTTCATGTAAATCATTGCTTTGGGGTTGGAGTGGGGATGAGGGGTTCAGAATACAGGCTGCCCTGGGGAGAGAGGACAACCCTAAGTCTCTCTCTCTCACCAGCAGCTTGGGGCCAGGTGAAAAGCGCCTCTGCAGTCCCAGAGTGCCCAGGCAGGGGAGAGGTTCATGTCCTCTGGCTGGGGCAGATCCAGGTTTATCTGCCCCCAGCGGTCTCCAGCCAAAATGCAGGAAATTTCCTCTCACCCCCTGAGTAAGTGGAACAGCCAGTAAAGTTCTCATACAAATTGGAGTTGGGGAGGGGAGGAGCTTCAGCTCCCCCTCCCCTCCTTAAAGGGCATTGGTGGGGGAGGGGTATAAGGGCTGGGGCTGGAGCAATCCCAGGGAGGGGAGGGATGTGCACTTGACTGGTGGTTCTCTCTCTTTCCTGTATGGTTTTATGAGAAGCAATCCCATTCCAGGCATACTGCATTGTCCTGGCACAACCCACCCTGACCTTGCTTTAAGTTATGATGAGAGGAAGCTGTGTCCTGAAATGCGTGGTCTTAGCTCTTACCCTTCAGAAGGAGTTCTTGAACTGACCTATAGTCAGACAAATGCTCTCAAATATATAGGAGACAAATTTAAGCAATATCTTCTCAAAAGATAAAAGATATGTTGCCAATAGAATTTTCAGAGTGGAAAGTTTTTAATAGCTGATGTGAGCTCTGTACCTTCCTTGGCAGGATTGCTACATGTACCGTATTTTCCGGCGTATAAGACGACTTTTTATGCTAAAAAACATCCCCCAAAAATCGGGGGTCGTCTTATACGCCGGGGCTTTTCTCGCCCCGGAGGACACAGACTGAGGGACCTTGCGGTCCCGCCACCCGTGTACTCCGGGACGAGAAAAGCTGCTCTGTGTCTCCCTAGTCTGCAGACCAGGAAGACGCGGAGCAAAGCTGCGGAGGGGCTCCGGCAGCGGGGCAGCCCAGGCGCGCCTGGGCTGCCCCGCTGCCCGAGCCCCTCCGTGGCTTTGTGAAGCCTTGGGGGAAGCCGGCAGCGGGGCAGCCCAGGCGTGCCGCGGCTGTCCCACTGCCGGCGTTCTCAGAGGCTTTGCTCCCGGTGTCCCTGGTCTGCTGAAGACGGTCCCCAGCAGACCAGAGGCACCGGGAGCAAATCCGGGGAGGCGGAGGGACGCTGGGGCGCTGCCGGTTGGCCTCTTAAGGGGGGGTTGTCTTATACGGCGAGTATAAGATGAAAACCTATCTTTCAACTAGAAAATTAGGGGGTTGTCTTATACGCCTAGTAGCCTTATACGCCGGAAAATACGGTAATTATGACAGATTGAAATTGCACATCTGCAGAGAATTTACAGGTAATGATTATAATGTGAAAGTTTAATTTACTAAGAAGGTGTCACTTTCACAGCTCTGGTTAGAGCAGTTGAAAACCTGTAGCATAGTCTTGATTGAATTAATCTTAGCTAATAATTAGGAAATTCCATGAACTGAAAAATACTGAGATTCTTTTTAAGTGAGGAGAATTAGGTGTTACTAAAGCAATGAAATGTAAGAGGTGTTTGCAGTAGTGAGTGAAGGGACTTAGTGTCTTGATAGATTATTTTTTTTAAATTAATGTCAAAATTGTATGTCGGGTGGGTATTTGTTCTCACATTTCTTTTGCATTACAGTGGCTCAGATCCTTGAGTTCTCTTTCCAACAACACTGGAATGCAATTTGGTGCTGGAGTTAGCATTGAGAAAAAGGGCTGTGAGTAAGGACTTCACGACTTGGTTCCATATTTACAGTATTACATTCCAGGAAAATCCATGGAGTACATTGTTTAAAAAGAACTGCTCAGAGGCTGTATGTCCGGCAGATAATGTGGCAGATTTAGCAAAGCACACATGCATGGGGTTAACATAAGTCCATGCTTAAGCTGTGTTAAAGTCCATTTAACTTTAAGCATGTGCATAATCGAGGCCTGACATGCTAGTTTTTTATTTCTTAGTGAGCTGGACCTCAGTGTTTTAGGCTGCAAATTAAATGAGTTTCCTCCCCTTTCTATGCTGGGGTGTGTGTAAGTGGGGCAAGTACAGTAAAACCTGTGTTATCTGGCACACTCGGGGATTAGGGCGTTCTGATTATCTAAAAATTCTGGTTATCTGAGAGTCCCATCAACCTAGGAAAAACCAATGGACAATAATAGTAAAACTCAAGTCTTTAATATTGGTAGTTTTGTAGTGTGAGGCAGTTGGTCTCACATTTCTATTTTGAGTTAAAGATGACTAGTATTTAGTAAATAAAAAATTGTTAAGCCAATAATGGTAAACCAAGCCAGATCTGTGCACCTGAAGATGTGACAATATTGTGGCTGGGGGCAATTCTGGTTAACAAAGTGCCGGATAACAAAGGTTTCAGTGTATAAAGAAATAACAGAATGCCACTCTTGGCTGTAGCTTTGAGTTCTCATGACCATGGGCCATTATATCCTAGGACCTAGGTGAACAATGTTTAATTGAAACAGTCCAAATGATTCTTAGCACTGCAGTCTTTGAACTCTTTAGAAGGTTTGAAAGATTGACCTATCAGGGGTGGGAGAGGAAATGGTATGGCATCTTGTGAGGCTCCTGAAACTGACTGGTGTCTTTGACTGGTAGCATTGTCCAGCGCCCACCAAAATCTATTGGAAAGATACCCATTGTCTTCCACAGGCATTTTACTGAAGCTAAAGAACCTACAGCCTCTATTAGTTAGCATCTCAAATGCAAATTTATTATGAGTATCCCCTGGTCTGAATGAACTGGCCATTGCTAATGTGAGGGTGCTGTTGGTGCACTGAAGAGGTTGCCCACTATCTTTCTGGAGTATTTAATTTTCCTGACCCACATATTATTCTGCAGTGCATTATATATAAACTACTATCATTTCTCCCCCCGCCCCTGATCCTTTCATTAACTCTTAAGTAGAACATTATCTTGCTTAATATCCTGGCCACAAATTGCTTGTAATCAACCAAATGAAGAGAATGACTATGCATGTCTTGTTTGATTTAAACCCTTTTAAAGAGTAGCTCTGTTTGACTATGTTTGTTTCAGCTTTGTGTTGCAATTTGAGATAAATTATAGGATGTGTGGTTGGGTTTCTACCAAAGTATTATATTTCTTTCAAAGCAGGTTGGTAGTCACTTTCAGTTTTGGGGATGATTATTCGTGACATTTATACCTGTATGCTCATTTACATCAACAGAAATTGTCCTGAGGGCCCGAATAGCTGTGGTCCTTCTGTTTTGGAGGTGAAACCATTATCATCATAAAATGTCTTTCTCAGCATTCCTATTTCAAGTTCAATTAGTAGCAAATATTACTTTGATCTTATTCTGGTCACTTGAACAGATGCAGTTATTTTAGTAACAGACGCTACGAATCCAATCTTGTTAATATTGTTAAAGCATAAACATGGTATTTATATTTTTAGCAAATTGTTCTTTATGGTATTGATTTACATGTAATGTAGAACGTGCATGAATAACTGCTATAAACCTGCAACTATTTATCATCTGAAGTAGCTATGAATTCAGTCAATTTTTTTATTTATTAGACATGATTATGGAGCTTAAACTGTAAGAGTGAGAATAAAATGTAAACCATTTTTCCTGTGAACACTATCAAGTTGTATCCAAAGAGCAAGTTGATCCCTTGAAAGAAGTAAGGGTTAAAATAATCTGACAGAGTGAAGAAATACTACATAAATTATAATAAATGGATGCCTTGATCTGTGCTGGGTGTGTGTGTGTGTGTGTGTGTGTGTGTGTGTGTGTGTGTGTGTGTGTGTGTGTGTGTGTGTGTGTGTGTGTGTGTGTGTGTGTGTGTGATGCCTTGATCTGTGCTGTGTGTGTGTGTGATGCCTTGATCTGTGCTGTGTGTGTGTGTGTGTGTTTCTGCAGCTAGGAAGAAACAATTGAATAGAGTGGGTACAATATTTTTCTCTTGACTCTCGTTCCTAGTTCGGATAGGCAGCAGTAGCAGCAAATGATTTGTTCTCCTGTAGATATTTGAAACGCAGAAAAGTCAAACTTTGTTCAGCATAGTCTTTTGAAAAAAGTTTAAACCTTGTGTTTTAAACAGTGAACATAAAAATACTCTGGTTCCTGTCATGCTCGGCTATTTGGAGGTCTATAGTTCAGAGGTCTAACATGTTTTATGTTCTAAATTTAGCCATTTAAAAGAAGATTATGGACTATCCACTTGGGACTTTTAAAAAGCCTTTAACAATAACTCTTGAAAGCCTGATGCCTTTAATCCTTAACTTTAATTTAAAATAAAAAATTATTTTCAACTTTCCTTTCTTCCCCCAACCCATTCCACAGGAAGAGGAATCTTTACAACTTGCTTATGGAGCAGAAATGTGCTAAAGCTCTTTGAATTTCATATGAAGAGGAGGGTTTTTTAATAGAAAAAATCAAGTCAACATTTGAGAGTATATGCAGCAGTTTACTGAGATAGGAGGAATTAATCTGTCTAAAAGTTCAAAATGTAAAATGGGGGGGGGGGAACTGGCTGATCAACACAAGCTCTTCTATGAGATGCAAAGATAAAAGGCTTTTCCTCTGCGAGCGTCTTAACTATTGGCAGACAGTGGGGTCAAGATTTTTTGTTATGGAAAGCTAGAGATAATTAATGTTGTTGAGAGACGACTATTCTGTAGGCGTCTGGCTGGCTAGCCCCCTAGTCTGGGATCCTCTGAAAAAGAAGCAAGTCAGGAAAAAGTTATCCACTGAGGAACTGCCAATTTAACTGAGCAATAAATAATATCTAGAGATAAAAAGAACATTTAAAAAGTTGTGTGCTGTGGCTGCTGGTACTGCTATTTGATAGAAGGCAGAAAAAAATCATGTGTGTGTGTGTGTTGGATGCAAGGGTCTGGGGGGAAATGTTTGCATGTAAACCTTTTTTAAAAGTAGTTGCAACAGAGCACGCAAATGTTAAGCAGCCCACCCTGATATTTACAGTTTTCATTATTTTCTCTCCCCTTTAACACGGTTCAGCCTTTAATTTTATGGGCAGGAAATGCTTTGCACAGCTAAGAAGGTCACTGCTTCCTAGGCTGCCCATAATAAGTAGTGGACTTTTGAGTGGTTGTGCTTACTGAAGCACTTGAATGGAATAGCAGCACCAGCAAAACCCATGTTGAAGAGGACAGAGCATTCCTGCCTGTGAATCTGCCTGAGAGGTGTCCTGCAAGCATAAACGAGAAATGAATTTGCGCCTCTGTATTATGTTCTCCTAATGTGCTCCATCCAGTTTACATGTCAGTCTTCCTGGGGCAAGGCCTTCCTCTTCTTTCTTGTCTGTAGAGTGCTGTACCATTAATAGGAACACATCCGCAGATGTCTTAGAGGCTGGTCTCATGTTGCTTCCAGCTTTTGCTTTGTTCTTTCTTTGTGGCTGTGGTTTGCTTCCCCTAGCAAACAAGTTTCCCATTTATTTATTCGCTCCTGGCAATTATCTGCATCTGTCCAACTTGGCCCCTATCTGGAAGAGGTTCCAGGAAGGACAGGTAACTCCTCTGACCCAAGGCTGCTCTCCCAGCCTGGGCCAGCTGCATTGTGAGCAGAGGCAAGGAGCCTTAGATTTCACTTACTACGTGCAGGGGACATGGGTCTGTGGGATGGGTTCAGCACTTGGCCCTTATCCACAAGTTTCCCTACAGGCCTTGCTGCCCTGGGACCTCTCCTACAGCTTTCCTGCACAGTCCACTGGGGCCATGGCCAAGGTGTTGCGCAAGGCAATCCAGCACCCTCAGCGTGACTTGTGATCACTGCCCTGCCTCCATTTCATAAGAACATAAGAACGGCCGTACTGGGTCAGACCAAAGGTCCATCTAGCCCAGTATCCTGTCTACCGACAGTGGCCAGCACCAGGTGCCCCAGAGAGGGTGGACCAAAGACAATGATCAAGCGATTTGTCTCTTGCCATCCCTCTCCAGCCTCTGACAAACAGAGGCCAAGGACACCATTTTATCCCCTGGCTAATAGCCTTTTATGGACCATGAAATTATCTAGCTTCTTTTTAAACTCTGTTAAGTCCTAGCCTTTTTTAAACTCTGTTAAGTCCTAGCCTTCACAGTCTTCTCTGGCAAGGAGTTCCACAGGTTGACTACACGCTGTGTGAAGAAGAACTTTCTTTTATTAGTTTTAAACCTGCTACCCATTAATTTCATTTGGTGTCCTCTAGTTCTTCTATTATGGGAACTAATAAGTAACTTTTCTTTATCGGCCCTCTCCACACCACTCATGATTTTATAGACCTCTATCATATCCCCCTCAGTCTCCTCTTTTCTAAACTGAAAAGTCCCAGTCGCTTTAACCTCTCCTCATATGGGACCCATTCCAAATCCTGAGTCAGCTCTCCAGCCAGGCAGCTCTAGGCTCTCCCTGAGGACAGCTGCCACATCAAGAGCACCAGCCTGCTCTCTCATGCCAAGACACAAAGGCCTTGAGGGCGTTCAGAGGAGGAGGAAAAAAAGAGAAACTCCCCTTCTTTCTTGTGCAGTAAACAGACACAGCCAGGTGGCCGGGGTTCTCTCCAGAGCCACAAGCCGGGCCCTCCTGAGGGATGCTGTGCTTGGAGGCAGATGGTCCTCCTGTGGCTCATGCCACTCAAGTGGTTTAGTGATAATTTCCAGTCCCTGCTGCAAGACATTTCTGCAGCACACATGAGCTGTGGGAAAGAACAGGCTGGGCAGAGTTGTGCTTAAATTGACCTTGTGGATGAGGGTCCAGCAGCCAAAAAGAAAACATTAGCATGGAAGTCCCTTAGATCAGAGCCTTCGTCATCATGGCGAAGACACTAGCTAGTGTTCAGGCAGTATTTATGGCCAGGTTACAGGTGGTATGAGACACACATAAGGGCAAACAATGAGCCAGTGTTTCACAAGCAGCTTGCTGTTGTTTGTATATATATGACCCTTACACGGTGCGACCAAATAGTCACCAAAAAATCCAAAGGAGTAGTTATCTAGACTAATGTTCAGTAAGAGTCACCTAGCATGATGCTCTAAGCTCAGCCAAATGTGGCAGCATAAATACCGAGTGTGATGGGAATGCAGACCAACGTGTATGTGTAATTTTTGACTTTCAGAATTAGTCCTCGAGGAAAGCCAGTTAATGTGGTGGGGGGATTTACACCCATTCCTGATCTTGACCTCTGCAGACTAAACTCTGTGCTTTCCGATTTCTGCTAGGAGCCTAGACCAAAGCTGGTGGCACAGTTAATATACATTGCCCTGCATAATTTGCAAGGTGCTGTGCTCCTGGCGTGTTGTCTGCTACACAGCAATGCCTTCAAATGGCAGAGGTTAATATGACATGTGGGAACCCACCAATGGCAGTTGTGTTTTGGAAGCCGGAGCTGTATGAGAAACTAGCCTGGCTACTCAGAAGCTGGAAGCCAAGAGAAAGCAAAGGTGGCATGAGTTAAGCAGCAGCAAAGGACCCAAGGACTCTCCACTCAAACCCATTTTATAGGCTTTGAACTCAAGGAAAGTATTGCTGATATGGACCACTCTCAGACCAAGGGAACTCAAATCCAGAGGAGGAGTCATGTTTAGATTTGTATGATGGTGAATTTGAATCATTGTCAGCCCTGCTGTAGTTTCCATTATTATGTTAATATAGCAATGAGGTAAGGAGCCAGCTGAGATCATTTCTATTGTGCATACACATAGTGACAGAGTCCCTGCTCCAGCCTGTCAAAGCAAGTGCTGCGCCCATTTGAAAGATGCACTAAGTGTTGCCTTGAAGAAATCAGACGTCCACAGCAGAGACGAGAATTGAACCCATCTCTCTTCATTCCCAGTCTAGTGCCATTGGACAAAACCTCTTTGGCTATGAGGTCTGGCTGGTATACACCAGTAGCTGAAGGTCTGTTGGACACACCCTGCATGCTCTCTCCATATATTGGTCAAGGGCTCATCAATATGTCTTAGTGTTCAGCACTTGGCACTCTCTAGGACTCAGGCTGTCAGCTGTGATTTTTCTCACCTGACCCATTCCCTTTCCTTTCTATCCCCGGGAGTCTCAGGTCAGCCCCTCCAAGATTAGACTTAGGATCACAGCTCTTCCTCTGTTTAACCAAGTTAACCACAAGGGAGTGGATGCCTAAGGTCTATGGCAGGGCTGGAATACATCTTGAAGGAGCAATTTGGTGAGGAAGATTCCTCAGCTTGTCAGAGATCAAGTGCCATTAATTCACCAACGATGCATGAGAAAATGTCAGTGTGTGACCCAGGTCCTGGCATGCACAAACCTGAAAGCAGCAGGGTTGTGACATGCACTATTGTCACATCAAATAGTATTGTCCACATGCACATGAACTAGCACATTGCTCGTACCGCCCTTTCATTGTTAGCAATGTCCCTTGATTCCATAATCCCTTTTCCCTTGGCTTTATTGGAAGTAATTTTGCCTGATGCCAAACAAACAAAAGGAAGTATTTCTTCACACAGTGCACAGTCAATCTGTGGAACTCCTTGCCAGAGGATATTGTGAAGGCCAAGACTATAACAGAGTTCTAAAAAGAGCTAGATAAATGTATGGAGGATAGCCATTGATGGACCTATCAGCCAGGATGGGCAGGGATGGTGTCCCTACCCTCTGTTTGTCAGGGCTAGATATGGGAAACAAGGGATGGATCAACTGATGATTCTCTGTTCTGTTCATTCCCTTTGGCACACCTGGCGTTGGCCATTGTCAGAAGACAGGACACTGGGCTAGATGGACTTTTGGTCTGACCCAGTCTTATGTCGCCCCATAGCTTTGGGTGAGCAGCATTATGCTGGAAGCCTGGCATCGGACCTCCTCCTTAGAACCCTTTATTGATTTTCTTCACATCTTCTGTTCTAACCTTTGTGCTCAGTGGCGGGATGTTCACGGCCCCCTGGCTTTCACAAGGATTCGCGTGTTGGGATTCCACGCCCCGAATTCCACCAACCTGGTTCTTTTCCCTGATAGAAGTGTTTTAAATACCTCTGCACTTGGGCTTGCTGTGATGGCTGCCTGAAGGATATGGAACACCCTCAGCTGACCTAGTCATGTAACGCGTCATCCTGATATGTGGGCAAGAGGAAGTGGATGGAGTGGGAGGGATATTTGGACACGTAGAAACGTGCCCGGGTGATAACTTAAAATGTACTTGTCCTGGAGGCAGTTACGCTGATTGATGCCCAGAGAGAGCTGCAACACACCCCACCGCAACACATTCATCATACTGTAGTGCCTAATGTTCAGATGTGGTTAAACAAAGAGGCCCTGGTGAAAAGTGTGGTGGATTTAAAGGATTCGCTCGAATGCTGTTGAAAAAGCAGCAGCAGCTTTGAAAGGAAACCTTGATTTGGGATCTCAAGCAGATCTTTCCACTCATGGGTTTTTAAAAGGGCAGAATATTCATGAACCGCTAAAGGTGGTCAGAAACTATGAGGCCATGTAGGTTCACTTCCTGAGTGGCTTATCTGTTTCGACTCCTGCTGCTCATTTGGATATGGCCTATTACTGTGTTTGTGTTAAATCTCCTGGCACTAATAATCAATAGACGTATGGTCACCCAAGCTGTTTATGTATCTTTTCTATCAAAGCTGTGACAACAAGAGATCGACATGTGAGCAGCAAGGCTGATACATTGAGTGCTATTTAAGAATCAGAATGAATTAATTATTAATAATAATAATTGGGGCTATCCAGTACTTTAGCAGGCTTCAACTAATAGCTTTAAGTCTCTCACAAGTAAATCTTAACACAGTGGTGAGCAACCTGCAGCCCACATTCAGCCCACTTGGGTTTAGAGCAGGGTTTCCCAACCTATGGGTCGTGACCCAAATATAGGTTGCCATTGCATTTCAAAAGGGTCACCAACTGTCTCTCCAGGTGGCTCTGCCCCCCTGACTCACCCCGTTTTTTAATTGTCTTGGGTCACCAAATCTCCCTGAATTGTCAAAATGGGTCCCTATCTGGAAAAGATTGGGAACCACTGGTTTAGAGTGTGGCTTATGAGACCTTTTGTTACCACTGCCCATGTGCAGGTTTGCCAGAATCTGCTGGTTTCTGTTGGTATTACTAAAGTGACACACACATACAATAAGGCCATGTGGGGTGAGGTGCGTGCTGATTGCACACAGCCATGCTCTCTTTCTGCATCCAAAGCACTGCTATGGTTCAATCAGCCCACCCCACAAATTCTAGGTACGCAAGCACAATTAGCAAAACTACGCTACCCTGAAAGACCATCTTGGTTACAATGGTCTTGCAGTCCACTGAGATGAAGGAGGGCCACTCACATAGCCTGCTCGTTAGCCTAGGTTGCCAATAGCTGGTCTAGTAGGTGGAATGTTTTGATTCATCTATGCTGATGTTTCAGCAGAATGTATGTATATAGATGTCTATATTGACGATGATTATATTTGCGCATATAAACTATACAGAAAATCTCTCTGCAGTATGATACCTTTCTTAGGTGCACCATTGTTTTTTCGGATGAAACACCTAAAATTCACCTCCTTTCAGGCTAAGTTCCAGTGAAGTTGATGGAGTTAAACAACAAAAGGGTAGAGTTAGTCCCTCTGGAGTGATCAACATGTGGAAGTCCACAGAAATTCTGCCTAGAATTCCCAGCATGGTTGGTTACAGGTTGAAGTGCGTTGCTAGGTAATCTTGGATGTTTGTCGCTGGGAACGTCTAAGTCAGACCATGTATCACTGAGACGGGCAGCTGCAAGTCCTTTGCATGGTGAGGTCCATTCCTACAACCCGTGAGAGGGAATGTTGGCAGGGATGACAGAAATGAAAAATGTGTCTGCCTTGGTCCTGGCATGTAAGTAAACTTTGCCCCTGGCTGTTGTCCACTCATCCTAGTCCTGCAGATCTACAGCAGAAGAAACAGAAAGTAACGACCGTACACCTCAGTTTACAGGTAACCAACTTAGGAACCTCCTGGTGCACAGCAAAACTAATTCCACCCAGCTAATTCGATGCCAGTCTGTGCTGTCTAGACAGAAGAGTCTTGCTGGAGGGCCATTTAGTGCCTGCTAGTCCTGCTTCATGCACACCCACCATCTCTGACCGCTTGTGGTGGGTGTGGGTGATCTGGGAGTTGCTAACTCCAGATTGGACAATGCAACTCCAATAGGGAATTGCATTCATCAAGATCCTGTTTCACACGGTATCGCTGGGCCCTTCCTGCACAGGGAGGGATGCTGCAGAATGAGTTTGGGCTGCTGGAGTTAAATGTCACAATGAATCTGGCATCAGTGCGTTATCGAGAGATCTGATACCAGTCTCTCTCTTGCCTGGGCAATATGCATAGAGCATAGAGTTGTCAGGCACTCTGGATAAAAGGAGCCAGCCAAAAAGTGTGGCTCAGATTCAAACCTCTCCAGGGACAGATAACGGGTTGCTATGTCCTGCTTTGGATCCCTCCTGAGCAAGGCACCCAGATGGGAAGCTGGATTTGCACAGCGGTAACATGTCTCATTCGAGGGCTGCTGGGTCATTTGCTGTTGCAGGGAGACCTTAGGCTTGACTCCAAGTCAGTTATGGTGGCCTCTCCTGGTGGAACTCAAGACCCTGAGGGTTATTTTGGAGGTTGGAAATGCCAGAAGGCTGCATCTGGGACTTGACTACAGACAGCACCACCCTCCAATGAGTCCTCTTGGCCAGAAGAGAGGTGTGGCTGGACTACCTGGGAGATGTGCTGGTTCACTTCATCTCTGCAGCCCCTGTCCTGGTGAGCTGGGGCTCTCAGGTTGCAAAGGAAAAGCTGGGAGGAGGAATGTGATGAGGCAAATCCTGCCTGGCTCTACCAGTGCTGAATTCCCCTCACTCCCCTGGGTATTGAGGGTACATTTTTAGTAGGGAAGAGGTGGGACAGGGATGAGATATTGACTCTGCAAGCTTTGAGAGTCCCCAAAAGTTCTGCTAGCAAATCTTAATTGTGTTTGCATTGTTACAGCTTAGTGAGACAATTGCTACTGAAGATCATTAGCTGCGGAGTCTACTCACTATTTTGAGAAGAGCCTGTTGATTTTTTAATTGCTTGGGAGCATTCCGATCTTTCGCCTTCCCTATATTTAACTGATGCCATCAGAGCAGATATTTAGCTCCCCTTCTCCTCCACCTTTCTTTCTATTGCTGCATGATAAATAACTGCAGAATCAAAATTGCTGTCAGACAGAACTTGTCAGCTACACAGACACTGGGAAATTTTATTAGTGGACAGAAAGGGCTTTTTCCCTCCCCCTCTCCTCAAAAAAAGTCATTCTGCTTCAGAACCTAATTTTAATTTGGTTACCTTTTAATTTAGTTTTAAAATGTATTTTCAGACATAAGTCAATTTTTCAAGTATAATTTGGTGCAGTCAGTAGCTATAATGTTTAATGTCCTACCTATAAATTGTTAGACGTGCTTGGAAATGATTTGCAGAATTCATATTGGTCTGGCAATTGGATAAAGCCATCTTCATGGTCACATATCTGGGAAAAGGAAAGGAGGGAAGGGATGTCATTCTGGCATTATAGTTCCTCCCTGTGCAGATGCCTTACTCATGCTTAGAGGAAGATGGGGGACCCCTGATCTTCTCCTCTGGAATTTGTTGGAAGGGTTAGAGGATTGTTTGGAGCAGAGCCCAGGAGAGTCTTTTTGCTACTGCCCAGCATTAAGAAACTAGCCAATTAGCCCGTCATAAAACGGGATTTTCAGGACTCTCCTCCACATCGGTCTTCTCTCCTGAGCCTCCGATCTCTCGCTCCGTCTCGCTCTCCTCCTCTTCCTCCTACTGCCTCTCTCTTTCTCTTCTCCTCCGCTCCCCCTCCTGCCTCTCACTTGGGGGACCGCGGAGCCCAAACAGTTGTTTGGGCTCCGCACTCTCCATGTTGCACGGGGAGCATGGAGCCCAAACGGTCACTTGTGCCACTTGCTCCAACACAGTGGCCCGGCTGAGCGGTGCAGAAGTCAGCTGAGCGCCATAGTGGAAGGTGAAGGGGGGTGTGGCAGACACGTTCACGACCAGGGGGCAAGGCCTGGAGCCGCTGTCACGCCACACGTCACTGCCCTGCCCCCCTTACCCTTCCGTCGTGGCGCTCGGCTGACTTCTGCACCACTCAGCTGGGCCGCCGTGGCGGAGCAAGCGACTGTTTGGGCAACGCACTCCCGATGCAGCACGTGCTGCCCAGAGGGAACAGCCAGCATTTCAGCGTTACAGACTCACAGACATTGGGTTACTATACTATATATGACGTTTGGTCTCTGGGCCAACATTCTCTTTCTTTAAGCACTTGGGCGGCCACTCTGGAGATTCAAATGCCACCCAGCAGATTAGGAGCTCGCCTGGTACCCACAAGTGGCAGCATGTGTTTCTATTGATGTTGCATATCTGCACATGCCTTGATGCACATAACAAAATTTATTCCGTACATGGATGGAAAAAATTGGAGGGAACATTGGTTGGCAGTGAAGGAAGTCAGGCTGCAAAGCAAGAAGTCTGGTGGGATTGGTTAGTGTAGAGAGAGGTTGATAGTCTGAAATGCTCTACAACCTGCCAATCTGAAATCTCCACTGAGCTGTGCCAACACAGAGGTTTCTCTGTTTACTCCAGTCACATTGTATGCATGGGAAGGTTGCCTGCAATGTAGGCAGCTTTCTTTTTGAAATAAACATGTGTCCACACCCTTTCACGTAAACCAGAGTGGGGTGAATCCCCCAAATACAAACCTGACAGCACTATCGACACTGAGCAGAGGCTTAGCAAGACAAGTCCTAAAGGCCAGCAGCCATAGAGCAGACTAAGACCTAGACTGCCACTCTAGTTCGAAGTATGGTGGCTGATGTAGTCATTCGAACTTGCACAGGCTAGGTAGTTCGAATTAAAACTCCTGATTCAAACTACCGTTACTCCTCATTGCAGGAGGTAGTTCAAATTAGGAGCTTTAATTCAAACTACTTAGCCCCTGCAGTGTGTAGCCGCAGGCAGGGAGTTCGAACTACTGGGCATTTAAAAATGGCAGCACCCAGGGACATGCAAATAAAGCCCGGGATATTTAAATCCCAGGCTTCATTTGCAAGTTCGAATGACTACATTCGAATGACTAGCCACCCTAGTTTGAACTAGGGTGGCTAGTGTAGACATACCCCCAGATACTTAAGCAAGGACGTAATTTTAAGCATGTACTTAAGTGCCCTGCTGCTCTGGGACTTAAGCAATTGCTTATTTGGGGTCCTTCCCTGGAATGCCCTAACCCTATGGTACCAATGGTCATTTTACAGCAGGGCTATTCAACATGTGGCCTGTTTGTTTGCAGCTGTTGTGTGGTTTGGGTTTACATGGGGCTCAACATGCGGCCTGTGGGTAGAATCCTTTGAACATGGCCTCTACTGGAAACATGCTCCATAATGGTGAGGCATCTCCCAGGCAGGGTGAGCATTGAAAGACGCAAGCGGATGGGCTGGCCTGAACAGACGGGTACAGGGTGTTGGCGTTTCTAGCCCCCAGGGAGGAGGTGCCGGGAGCGCCGGGGCATTGTGGGAAGTGCTGTCTGCTTAGCCTTGTGGGCAGAGCCTGAGAGGCGCTGACTGGCTCACACTGGCCATGTTTGGGTCTGCCGCCACAGCTTAATCTTTGTATTTTGCTGTAAGTATCATTGTGGCTCCCAGGGCTTCCAAAGTTGAGTAGCCCAGTTTTACAGTGTGGTTTGTTGCCTAGGAAGGTAATGGGAACCAAGCTGATCTTAGCAACCTCATTCTTCTTGGCCCTTGTCTGTCTTTAAATGTGGTTCAGCTAGGGATGTGAAAGGTTAACCGGTAAGCATCACCCTTAATGGGGAGTTGCTTACCAGTTCCAGTTAACTGGTGGGGATTGGAGCAGCTCCTGTCCCACTGGTCCTGCTACAGACAGGGGTGATCCAGGTCGGCAGGAGCAGCCCCTGCCTGCCTTGGGTGAGCTCTCCATTCCCCTGCTCCCCTTTAATCTGTTAACTGGTTAAACATGACCTTTAACTGGTTAACTAATTAAATGAGATTTTACATCCCTAGACTTGACAATCCTCTTCTACCCCAGAAGGTGCAGGCCCTTGTACTGCCCCTGCTGAAGTCAGCGGTAAATCTTCAGAGATGCAGAATCTGCTCCAGAGGTTCCAGCCTTATTTGCAGATTTCCTCTGATTCTCCGCGATGGGTTTGTTTCCAAAAATCAAAGTGTTTTTTTTTTAATGCAATAATTTAACGTCAGATTTTTCTCCTGGATTAGTTAACATACCTACCAACCTGTCTGATTTCCAAAAGGGAAGGGGTGGAGTGAGAGGAGCTGTATATGTGCTACACACAAACACCAAACTCTTGTGTGGCTAAAATTCAAGGCAAAATGTCATAAAGGGCAGTTGCATAAAATGCTGCCCCAATTTAATCTATCAAGTGTGCCATCCAATTACTATCTTAGAAAAGGCTTCAGACCATATATTGAACATTATAAATGGGAATAAAATGATTCTGGTAATAGCTTAATAAAACAGGTGAGAGAGCTGGGTCTGTCTGCTTAGATCCTTGGATTGGGGCCAGATTGATTTGTCAAGGAGAGCTTCCCCCCCCCCCCCCCCCCCCCCCCCCGCTCCCCACCGCGCTTGTGGTGTTACATTTTGCAGAGTGTATCCATTTAGGCTTTGATACCGCTTCTGAGCAGTAATCATTGGCTAATGGTGGACACATGAAAAAACATGCATTGTCTCCCTCCTCTTAATTACATGCAATTGGTGATGTTTAAAGCAGGGCTGGGGAACATTTTTTGGGGCTGCTGAACCACAGAACAATCAGTCAGGTACTGCACACAAGTGAGAAGCGAGAGGAAGAAAAACCCCTTACTGACGTTGCCTCTGACTGAGAAGAGGAAAGACACTCCCCAGCTTCCCTTCCCACACCAGAGCCCAGGGCAGTGGATTTTGTGCACTCTAGCCCCAGGGGAGTATGGCAGGGAGGCTGGAGAGCCAGCACGGGCTCCCCATTGCTGGGGGAGCTGACCCTGAGACTCGGGGGCTGGATCCAGGCAAGCTGGGAGCCGCATCCAGTCCCTGGGCCTTAAGTTCCCTGATTTAAAGACAGTGGAAATTTGGTCTCAAAAGAAGACCATTTGCAGCATTAAAATACCTTGGAGTTGGGTAAGGACTGCAGAATGTTTCTGCCACCAGGCAGCAAGTGAGTATTACAAGTCACACAGATGAGGCAAGTTGTTACAGCGTCCAGGTATGGATCCTGGACTCTTTAGCTTAGCCTACAGCAGCTCTTGCTTTTAGCTCTGGAAATTTAGTCCCTGGTGTATCCACGAAGGTGGCAACCATCACATTTCCTGGAGTCACTTGGATTTTTTTTAATGAATTATCTTTTATTGTGCTTAATTGCCCCCTTTGTGTCTGCTTCCTGGGTGAAATTTACCTCTTCATACTAAGTCAGTGCTGCAGAACCAAACCTGGGAGCTCTGGAGCTTTGTGCATGAACCTCTACATCTTGAGCTAAAAGCTACCTGGCTCCCAGCTAAGTCTGTAGAGCAAACTCATTGTCTCTCTCTGTAAGTGGTCTCAGTGCCCTACATGGGATTGTGGACCACACCTAGTAGGTATGTGGGTTATACAAGCACAACCCGCCACTTCTTTCTGAGGGCTGAAATGAGATATAACTGGTGCCCAGGTTTTGGGGCAACTCCCTGCAGAGTCAGATTTTGACCTCTGGGAATGTTACAGGGAATGAGTTTTCCCTGCCTTGGCAGGTGCGGAAGCTTGTAATGAAGATCACGGTCTGTTTGTGGATGCCCTGCCCAAAGAGCCAGAGCTGAAATTCCATAGATAAATGATTTCGTTAGTAGCGGTTCAGTTGGATCCTGATTCAGCTTCCCATTGACGCATTCACTGTAATCATCTAAGAATCGTCCTGTTGAAGCCATGTGCATAAGGATCATGCTGAGTTATGCCCTCCATTCTAGAATCCATGTCGACTGATGCTTCTCTGGGCCAGAGCCTTTCATTCATCTGGGTTTCAAGGAGGTGCTGGGCACCCAAAAATTCCATTGAAATCGAGGGGAACGGCAAGTACTCAGAGCCTTTGAAAATCAGGATGCACGTCATAGGTGCCAAGTCTGCAAAGCATGGAAGTGTCAGTGGGACATAAATGCTTTGTTGATGGCTGCACCAGGACCTGGATGATCAGTAAAGTGCCATTCAGATCTGCTGGTCTTTGTAGTCATCCTGTGCTAAACCCCATGGTTCTTACTAAAGCAAACGCCCACTGCTGTTGGCAGGAGATTTTTCAGCAGGAGGATCTCAAGATTTGACCCAGTAATAATAGACATGTCATTCTTTTTGCATTGAATTCCTAAAGGTGCAAGACTTTAACTACGTGTGTGTAAACTGTGGAGCTGAGGTGTTTTGGTTTTTTTTTACCCACTTTAATTCCTATCAAGTGCATTGTGAATTCTTCATAGATTCTGCAGCTGATGTAATTATCACTTGCAGTAGTCTTACTGAAAAAAAAATGATGCAACACAGGTTTCTGACACTTGCCCAGATCTGAATTGCTTAACGCACTGTATTTCAAAAGGTGTTCAGATTTCACTGAATTTGGCAAACTTGTAGTGCAAATCAGCTTTCTTATTTACCGTACAAACCCTCTAATTTCTTGCTTCTGCTAGACTAATATGTAGGTGTCAGAGGTTAAATTCCAATGCACCAGTAAGGTGTCTATCTTGCGCAGAGAGATGCCATTCCTGCTCGGCGTCTTCCATGTTGTCATGGATACTAAAGCATGGGACCCCAGAGATTGTAGCTGGGAATTAATGGCAGTCCCGTATAAAGGATTCCTGTCTTGGCTGAGTTGATGGATTACATTGATGTGCCATTTGTCATACTGTAATTGTTCTGGCAAATGTAATACCCACTAGTATAAACATTGTGCTGCTTTGCTAATAAAACTGAAAATAGGAAGAGAAAGGATGATACAGTGTTACGTTCAGTTAAAGAGACAATGCTGCTTTTCTGTGTCTGAGCATAGTTCTTCCTGAAAACCCAGCTCATTCTGCTCTCTTTATTGATGAATGTAAATGTACTAAGAAACCATTCAGGCTCCTTGTAGAATATTTATTGCAAAGCTTCTCTTTGCTAGTGCCTGCTGCCTGACAATCTGGGCTCGTGTGCATGTGCGTGTGTATGCATGTATGTATGTGTAAGTTGGGTGGGTTCAGGGTTCTTGCCTATCATGCCACAAGGGAGGCTTGAAATTCTAATTCATAGTCACACATCCCTTAGTTTCACATGAGCATGGAGCAGTTGTTGGAGGCAACTGTTTTGTTTGTGTGTACAATATTTGCCACCCTCACGAGGAATCGTGGCATGGCAGATTTTAGCTGGCTGGGAGATTACTGGTTTCTCCCCTTGGATCAACCAGTTACTTTGTTACTTCCTCTCTCTCCTCCTTTACCACCTCCCTATGTCTCAACACACAGACACAAACTCACACCACCCCTTTTATAGTAAGGAATATTTCAGTGACCTAAATACGAGAGGTCAGATTCATTCCTGGTGTAATTCCATCCAAGCTGGAGTTCTAGGGCTGAATTTAGAGTCCTCTAGGTAGTAACTAGATGTATGGAAACCAAAGATTCAGGTTTTGGAGAGGATAGCTCAGCACTAATGACAGGGTGCAGGAACAGACGGGGGTAGGGTGTCTGGCTAGGGCCAGGAAGATGGGGGCAGGGAGTGCCTGGGACTAAAGCTGGGGGGCAGAGTAGCTGAGGGGGTTCAGAGGGATGGGGGGCAGTGTGGGAATAGGGTTGGGGTCTAGGTGTTGGAGAAGGGGGATTCAGTGAAATGGAGGGACAGGGAAGCAGGGGTGGGCGGGTAAGTGACCCCTGGGTGTCCAGCACTGCAGGGGTTAGGGTCCTGCAGGAGTCCAGTCCAAGGCGTCCCTGGGGTCAGAGCCGCTGCTCCGCCCCTCCCCTCAGACTGAGTCCCTGTGGGTGCAAAGCCCCAGAGAGCTCCAAGCCCCCACCTGCTTCCTGCGCATGCAGAGTCCTGAGTCCCAGCGTCGCTGCCTCTCACTGCTGCTGGGTGTGGCACAGCCTAACTTGCTGCCAGGAAAGCGGGGCTGGCCACTCTCACATCACAAGAGTCCATCGTGCCTGGCTGAGTCTCACGCAGCCCAGCCTGCTGCCTGCCCCGCGGGACCAGCCAAGCGCTGCGCTGCTCTTACCATGGCAGTGGCGCTCCTTCGGCCCGCATGGGGGTGTGAGTTTGCTTTCTTCACCTCTATGCCGGCTGGCCGGAGCTGGTGCTGCAGCCTCACAGCTGTGTGCCGACCATGAGGCTGCAGGGACAACATGGCTTCCCCACTGCTTGGTGGAGAGGGGATGAACTCCCACAGCGGACCACCTAAGAGGCAGCTGTGGACCACTATTGGTCCACAGACCACACTGTGAGACCCACTGGCTTAGAGAAATACTGACATGTAAAGCTGGATGCTAGAGAAGCTTTGTTAGCAGTGCCATTTTATCAATGGATTTGAATACAGACCTATGGTCCTGCTGCCCCAGAACAGTTGCATGTTTGAAATCCAGATCAGCATTTTGGCCCAAGACTCTGTTTTGGGGGGTATAATGAAAGGTCTCCACCCTCTTGTTTATAACATAAGGTACCCTCAGAATGTCATATATGAAATTCCTTGCCTTTTCACTCTGGGCACTCCCTTTTCAGAATCCCCTTGAGGTGGATGGATTTCCCTACTCTGGTGTGAATCTGGAGTAAAATCCTTGTAGTCAGTGGAGATGTTCTGATGTAAATCCAGTAGGTAGGAGAAAGGAATGAGGCTCATTGCCAGGTTAGGCACTGAGGATGCAAAAGGTGTCTGCCCTCTCTTTGCTTGTATGTTTCCTGCCACTGCCCAGTTCCATCCTCTGATGTGTGCACATGGCTCCCAGAGACGTCAGTGGAAGCTGCAGATGTGCATCTGTGGGCAGGCTCCATTGTTTCTACTTGGCACAGAAGCACTGTTTGTTAGTTACTGTCACTGGTGGTAGTTAAAAAAAAAAAGAAACAGTGCAGGTTTCGGAAACAGGCTGCACATCTATTACAGTGCTATCTGGTATGATCTCACCAAATGAGCAGCAAGGGTTTAGTTTTAATTTCTCAGTGACTGACTAGTCAGTTGACACCTCCACCCCCAAAACAAGTATAGAAATGGGTGATTCTGGGTCAAGTCATATTTTAGGTCTAAATAAATTGTGCTCCAGTGTCTCTTTAATATGGGAAAAATGCCAGCTACCCTGGACAGTTTCATATGACCAGTGGATTTATGTGGTCTTGATGGACTGTCTATGTATTGTTCATTCCTCATTATAGCAGTGTGACGAGACTCCCTGATGCTTCTCTATACCATTATTTATGGTAACACAATTGTTCCTCCTTACCATTATCTATGCTACTTCCACTCTTTAAAGAGACACTGTTATGTTAAAAAGAAAATGTCAAATGTAGTCAATCTCTGGCTAAAAGTCAATAGCTTACTAGCCCAGAGAGAACTTTTTGGAACATAATTTAATTTTTCACTATTTTTGCAAGGTTATCATTTTTGCTTTTCACTGGGCAAGGATTGACAGACCTGTCAGTTTCATCTGATGTTTACAGAGTCCGCTCCTGTGTGTGTATTTTGTCTTCAGACTTTCAGTTAAAGTGCCATCGCACACATTAGAGTAGTGGTTCTCAAAGTGTGATCTGTGGGCCACCAGTGGTCCACGGCCACTTCCCAGGTGGCCCACGGCAGGAGTTCATGCCCCTTTGCCCCCACGCAGCGGGAAGGCCACACGGCCGCTGCAGCCTCAAGGTCGGCACGCAGCTGTGAGACTGCAGCATCAGCTCCGGCTGGCAGGCAGAGAGGTGAAGAAAGCAAACTCACCCCTCCCCACACATGGGCTGAAGGAGCGCCACCACCATGGTAAGAACAGCACGGGGCTTGGTTGGTCCTGTGGGCAGGCAGCAGGTTGGGCTGCGTGAGGCTCGGCCAGGCGGAGCAGATTCTTGTGATGCGAGAGCGGTCAGTACCCCCCTTCTCTGGTAGCAGGTTGGGCTGTGCCACGCCCAGCAGCAGTGAGAGGAGGCGACGCTGGGACTGAGGACTCTGCACGTGCAGAGCTTTGCACCCACAGGGACGCAGTCTGAGGGGAGGGGCTGAGCAGCAGTTCAGCCCCCAAGGGTGCCATGGACTGGACCCATGCAGGACCCCATCCATTGCAGGTCTGGACACCCAGGGGTCACTTACCAGCCCACGCCCACCTTGCTTCCCTACACCCAGCCTCCCTGCCCCCTGATCCTCCATTTCCCTGAACCTCCTCAACACCTAGACCCCAGCCCTATTCCCACTCTGCCCTTATCTCTCTGAATTCCCTCAGCCATTCTGCTGCCCAGCTTTAGCTCCAGGCATTCCCTGCCCCCATTTCCCTGGCCTTGGCCAGACACCCTACCCCCAGTGTGCTCCTTCACCCTCCCTCCTGGCCAGACTCTGAACCTCCCTCCTGGCCAGACACTCTACTCTGTCTGCTCTTGCACCCTCCCTTGTTCCTGCTCACTCCCCCAGGCCAGATACCTACCCGCACTCTGCTCCAGCATCTACAGTTGCTCCTTGCGCCTTGCCTTGCTTCTCCTCTCTCCTCCTGGCCAGACATCCTACTCACAGCCTGCTTCTGTACCCTATCACCCACCCAGACCTTGCACCCACAACTCCTTCTGCACCACACCTCCCTCCCAGATCCTGCACCCCATCGCTATCCCACTCGCTGGCAGCCCTGTCCTGCACACCGAGCCCCTCATTTTTGTCCCCAGCCCAGAGCCTAAAAGGGGTCCATAAAATCCATTAACTCTGGAACCTCAGAAAAGTAAATCTGGCCTACGGGGAAGCCCTGAACTTCAGTCCTGCCTGTCCATTCCCCTCCCCTCGCCCCATGGGGCTGGGGCACCAGAGGAGTGAGGTGTCTCAGTTGGGGGCCATATCAGTGAGAGTTGGGGTTTTTTGGAGGAGTTTTTTTGCTTCTCACTTTAGTGGTCCCCAACTGATTTTTCTGTGGGGTCAGTGGCCCCAGTACAAAAAAGATTCCCCACAACTACCTTAAATAAAGAAAACATTGAAACCGTTTGTGTTGGGCATAAATTCATATTTTACTTTATTTAAAATGAAGTTTGATAAACTAACATGGGAAAGTTAAAACGCTTAATCTATTTAATAATTTAAATTAAACCAGCCCCCTACTATCAAAATGGCTCAGGTGCAATTATGTAATTAACTGAATTTCAATTAGCAAATGTTGGTCTGAGGAAAGGTTTGCATTGAGTGGAGTGCTCCACGGGCCAAAAAGTTTGAGAACCACTTTACACTGACCAGTATTGTTAGCAAGCTAGTATCTGTGGGGGTTCTATGTGTGGCCCATGAGACATTTTACTTACTCTTGTCCAAGCGCAGAGTTGACCGATTTCTGCTGGTTTCCATCCACTTAGATTTTTTTCCTGCCAGTATTGCTAAAGTGACACACACACACAAAGCAAGGGCAAGTGAAGTGAGGTGCATGCTGATTGCACACAGCACTGACAGAGAGAGCTGTGTGCTCCCTCTGCATCCAATCACGGTGCTGCTACGGTGCAATCCGCACATCCCACAAGTTCTAGGTACGCAAGTGCAGTTAACAAGACTGCCCTATCCTGGGAGACCGTCTTGATTGTGACAGTCTTGTGGCCCATTGAGATGAAGGAAGGTCATTTATGTAGCCCATTGGCTAGCTGAGGTTGCTTATCGCTGATCTAGAGGCATCAGACAGATAGAAGGCATCAGCCAGGTGGCACCATCTCCTCTCCCACATTGCACCCACCTCAGAGGAAGCGCTATTTTGTCACGGTTACAGGTGGCAGTCTCCAAAGCTCTGGCTGCCACGCACTTCAGTACATGCTTAATCTGAAGCATGTGAGTAAGCATTTTGCTAAGATCCTGTATAGAAAGGCAGGGCTTCTCTATTGAAGCAGCCTAGATGCAGGAGCTAGGCGAAAGTGCTGTAGCTATTGCTGAGTGATGCCAATAAGCGGGTCCAATGCAGCCTAACTGGGCACAAAAGACTAGCAGTCTCTCTTTGGGAAGAGGGGACAAGGGCCTGAGACAGAAATGGGGATGGTGGGGAAGCCCTTGGAACAGCCGAGCACTGGGAAGAAGGTTAGGTTGAGGCTTGTGTTTTGGTCCCTGTAGCATGCAGCAGAAGAAATCCAGGCCTGTTTGCCTGCCCCTCCCCTCCAAATTTTCATCTTTTGCCTTCGCTGCCTCTCTGATTTTGTCTCGCAAGCACAAAGGCTCTCCGCGAGGCAAAGGAAAGCAAAACTAGTACCACCAAAAAGAAGATAAAGTTGCCTGTTTTGGTGCATTGCGCCTGAATAAAAGCCCATGTAACGTCCTGAATATTTCAAAGGCATCGTAGTTTATATCATTGTATCTCCAAATGTTTTTAAAGTTTATGGTTGACCTGATTCATAGAAAAAAATAAACATCCTCTCTGTGTTTGCAGTCATATGTAATTTTTATCTCTTGACCTTTAAACGTAAGCAGCAGTAAAATGAAGAACTATGGCAGTCATTTAACACCCTGCCTGTACTAACTGGTTTCTGCCTGTGAGCCGTGGTTTTAAATTGGCTAATGCAGAATACTTGCAGAGCTAATAATAATTCAGATTACTCCTGTCAGCTATTCCGGTTTCATGGGTAATTTAGTAGTTGAATAAATTTTTTAAAAAAATTCATTCGTTTCCGTGCACTGTTATGAATCAGTAGATGGTTTACCATTGGCAGCAGTAACTGTAAGAAGATTTAAATTGCTACTGAAAAGGATTTGAGTGAAGGTAATGTTTTATAATGTTCTAAGCCATATGCAGTACTTTCAGGCCTCATCAGTTTTACATTGATTCCTAGTGAAGTGTTTAATTGCATCATGAATGCAATATAATTCAGTTCTTTTTGCTAATATGGTATATATCTCAAAGTGATATACAGCACTGACAGGGGGAATTCACAATTTTCATAGGATTTTGAATATAGATGTGCGGGTGTGTTTACACATGTCCTGAACATGTTCAGGGTTCAGTTCAGATCTCATGTATGTGTAACTGTCTATATACCGGTTTGAATGTGTATATTATTGAGCAGAGCTAGCTAACAAATCTCCAGAGATATATGCCTAAGCACCAGCGGGTAGGTGAAGTTTAGCTGACTGTTTAATTGACCGTGGATTTTAAATATGGGCACAGGAATTTATTTTTTCCTTCTGCCCTCTCTCCCCACTTGTAGAAGGGGCTACTCACAGTTTCACAGGTGCTAAATAATCAATATCATATCCAGCACCTGACAAATAGCTGGCTTATGCTGATGTAAAACTGAAGCATAAGTGAAGTTACTCTGGATTTACATCAGTGAAAACAAGCTCAGTATTTGGCCCTAAAGAGCCATAGGTCTATCATATGACATTCATCTTTGTTCAGAAGGCCGGCATAAATGTAATGAAAACACTTTAAGCAAGACCTTGGTGTCTGCACAGGGTGTATCTGGTCTCTGTAATGCTGCTAATTCGTATGTCCAAAGGGTTTCGGCATAATATGGTGGTATGCAGCCACCTTGCCACTTCTCTATACTGTATGAACAAGATGATCAGACACAATTCTAGTGTCATCGGCCTGGTGGTGGGCAGCAGGTGAAAAGGAACATGTTTTTGTGTTAACATGAAGACAGTTTGAGTCCATAAAAGAACTAATTAGCGGCGCAGAAGATCGCTAAACATTCCCTAGTAGCTCTAAAACAGTGCTGCCTTCAAAACAATTGTGCAAGATAGATATGGTATAAGCAAGGAACGTTATCTTCTGCATTCTGGGATGGAAAGAGCTAAAATATAGATGGCCCATGGAGTTTAGCTGCCTGCTCAGAATAAATATGCTCCTTCCAGAGAGCGGAGGAGAGAAAGATGCTGAAGGGAGTTAGCATTTAATACAGCGGGGATCCAGCTCAAGAACCAATCGTCCTTATATAAAGACTATCCCTGTAATGCTGCCAAATTCACTAAGACGGTGTGTTATCTGTCTTATAGCTGGTGATCTCTGCCCAGGAGCAGTGAGGGCATGCCTTCCTCTCCCTCCCATCCCGGATTTCCTGCTTTTAATTCATGAATGGGTATGAGTAGTTCCCATCTGGGCCTGGATCCTCCCTTTCCTCCCTCTCTCTGTCTCTTTACAATTTCCTCATTGCAGCTTAATTGGATAATGAGGGACTGGGGGTGGGTGACTCTGCAGGGTTCAGACAAGTTCAACAAGAGACATTCTGCTATTCTCTTTTAAACTGTGCACAAGCTAGACTCTTCTGTAGAGCAACACCCTACACACACGCACCCCCCCCCCCCCAAGAGTCCTCACCCATATCAGAGGTTTATACTTTTCAAGATATCCCACAGTTGGACCTTGAGTTAATAAAGTTTGTATATAACCCAAAGACTTTAATATAAAGCCCTCTCAACCCAGCTCAGACAAGGAGCTGTGGAACTCCTTGCCAGAGGACAGTGTTTTCCAAGTCTATAACAGAGCTCAAAAAAGAAGCTAGATAAATTCATGGAGGATAGGTCCATCAGTGGCATTGGTCACTGTTGGAGGACAGGATCCTGGGTTAGATGGACCTTTGGTATGACCCCATATGACTGTTCTTCTGAGATAGTGTAGTTTCCTCCTCGGTCTTTCCAAGGAAGGAGGACAGCCCATTCTTTTTCATCATCCCCATTGTTCTTACTGGGCACAGCAGAACAGATTATCCTGTTCCCCAAGGAGGAAAATGGCACCATGCTATCTCTGAAATTGGTTTCCCATAATCTAAGGCAGTGGTCATCTACCAGTAGATCTTGGAGCCTCTGACAGGGGATCCTGACTGGTTTGGCCAGGAAGCTATCAAACGGTGGCACTTCAGTTGCCCCTTCACCCACTGTCATGCTGTTCCTGCCCTCTGCTTTGGAGCTTGCCCATGGGAGCCTCCTGCTCACTATGCAGGGTGTGGGAGGGGCGCTGATGTCAGGGTGTCTCTCCTCCCCCCACTGCTGTTCCCTATCTCCACACAGAGAGAAGGGGATGGAGAGGGGTTGGCAATGCAAATCTCTGTCACACTCACACACTGTGTGTGTCTCTGTCATTCTGACAAACACACACTGTCCTTCACTCTCATCTCCCAACCCAACACGTACATGGAGGGTTGTTGTTACTTCTACTGCTTGCAAAGTGGGTTATTTTTGGTTTTTGACTGGCCTGGGCATTTCATAACTTTCATTTCTCTCTACCACTTAAATGTAATTCTTTGAGGAGTGAGTTGTAAAATGCCAAACTTGTCATGTCTGGAGTCATTATCCCTATGGCAATTGTCCCTGCAGCCCCTGAGACAGGGTCTCCACATGCTGCCCTTGCCTGCAGACACCACTCCTGCAGCTCCCATTGATCTGTAATGGAGAACTGTGGCCAGTAGAAGCTGTGGGGTTGGTGCCAGTAGATGAGGGGCAGCACATGGAGCCATTGCTGCACATGCCAGCTGCTTTCAGGAGTGGTGCAGGGCCAGGGCACAAGTGGGACTGCCTTGACTCCATTGCCCCACCCCTGGGGCAGCTGTCAGGCCATTCTCAGGGTGGGCCGCAAGCCCACAACCCTGCCCCTCCCCAGGCAAATGCCCTATCCCCAAGGACACTCAAGAACCCACCCCACCTCCCTACCTTCAGAGGCTCCCTTATCCTGCTTTCCTAATGTGGGAGCCAGCTCCATCCCTGCGGCAGCCAAAGTTGGCTGCCCATCCGCTGCCTGAGAGGGCCAAAAGGGAGGAGCAGGACTTGAACCTACTACCCTGTTCTCCCCACACAGATGCCGTATCCTAAGGCAAAAGGATTTTCCTGCTGTAATACGGGGGATGTGGGATGTGAGCTCAAAAAGGCAGAGGGAAGGGAAGAAGCCCCCCTGATCCCTGTGAAGAACAGTAATCAATGCAAGTGGCTACAAGAGAAATATTTCCCTTCTGTGGAGTTGGAATATCATGAGGGTTACCAGATGGTTTGAAAAAAATACCAGACACACTTGATCTCAGATCTGGGGTGGGGGAGGCCGGGGACTGGCCGGGAGGAGAGCAGGGCTGGCCGGGAGGCAGTTGGGGGGAGCAGAGCCGGCCTGGACATATGCAGATCCTGGGGTGCTGCCCGTCCCATGCATGGTCCCAGTGGGGCGCACGGGCGAGTCCGGCCCCAGGGATTCCATCCTGTCCCGCCCCCGCTTCTGCCCCCTCCTCTTCTGCATAGTTGCGTAATGCCTGGCTGGTAGACACGCTTACGTAGCGTGAGTGTGTCTACCAGCCAGACTGTACGCAACTACGTACTGATACTCATGATAATAATAAAACGTACTTCATTAGAAAATACTGGGCATTTATATGTCCAGTATTTTCTCAATTTGTTTCCTGGACAGAAAGCTCAAATACCGGACTGTCCAGTTCAAAACCGGACAGCTGGCAACCCTAAATATCATCCTCCAGGGAACAAGATATTGTTCTTCTGTTGTATGCAACCTCTGGAAGGAGCATACCAGTGACAGGGACAGTCAGGCCCTGATCCTCTCCTGAGAACCGAGGTTTGCCCATCCAGAGCCTCACTGATTTCTGTGGGTGCTGTACTCGTGTGGGGTTCTACCCACAGTTTTGAGAGGTGGAGGCGTACTCAAAACACAATCAGTGCTCATAGGAGCTGTGATCTAGCCCTCCAGCCCTCCCTTCCTCCCTCCCTCCCCAATCAGTAGTCTCTGAGAACTGGAGATGGTTGGGGAAAAAAGATTGATAGAATAATTTTCTATTAGTTTCATCCAAATGGAAATGTTTCATGGGGAAGATGTCTCTTTCGATGACTACCTGGATCAGTGCCAGGTTGACAAAAATATTAATATTTAATATATTTGGTATATTTCACATGGTTTGAACATTATTGAAACACAGTCATCTCTCAGCCACCCAGGCCCTTGCTATGGTGCTTAACTGACATGTTTCAAAATTTCCATTCACTTTGAAGGTAAGTTTGAAATCAGTCTTTCAGGCCGATTCAGACCAAAAGTAAATGTCCACATGCCAGCAGGAACTGGAAATTCAGTTTCTCAACAAGCTCTGCTGAGAATCTCCCAAATATTTGTGAATGTATCCTCTGCACTGTCCATAACAGAAATCCCTATTACTTCCTCTTAATTGGGAAACTGAGGCATGGAGCAATTTAAGGCTGGTATTTTTCAAAAGTGGTGTAAGGGAAAGAGCTGGGATCTCAGCCAAACTGATTTTCTCAAACCCAAATGGGATTATTGTGGCACATCCAAGAAATGAACCAACAGGCCTTCCCCCCCTCCCTGTTAGCACATGTTGATCCTGTAATGATACATTTTAATTCCTGAAAACATAAATTGCAGTGGCTCTTTAGCTAAAAAGACCTGAAAGGCATTAGGCAACAATGCAAGCATTACTGAGCTTTGCACTAATAGAGATTTGGGGGGCGGGGGCAGGAGTTGCTCATGTATTTACTGTGAGATATTCCGCAGGTGGGTGGAAATCATTAGATTTCTGCTGTGAGGCTGCAATTTTCGGCTTTAGGAGTCTTTCATTTTGAATGAAGTAGTAAGTTATTCATTCAGGATACAGAGCCCTTGAGTTTTATTTCAAATCTTCCCAACTTGAGAAGAAATTCTTCCTCCTTCTCAACAGTCCCATCAATTCCCTGCCACAGGAATGGTAACGGGCGGCATGCGATGTAAAATGGGTTCCCCGGGCACGGGCCTTGAGGGATTTTGAAAAATTAAATAGGATTCCACTTCAGAATTGAAATGTACAAGTCAGACCCATTAATGCCTTAAATTACCCTCTGCACTTCCATAGCAAACCATTTCCCCCTTTGTCTTTCCTGTCTCCCAGGTTTAGTAACGTGCTCTGTGTTGGGTTATGCCATGTTAAGCCACGTGTCCTGCTCCCCTAGGACAAGTCAGCCGAGTTGTCATATTTACGGCTGATTGAACAGAGCCCAACTGAGAGGATGCATTGTGTACCTGAGAGCATGAGGGGGAGCCTCATCCAGGGTAAATGATGAGGGGAGGGGTAGCAGAATATAAAATCAGACAGTGGATTTACCTTTCATAAATACATCTCCTGCATTCAGCGGTGGGCATTCTGTCCAAAGCTAAAGGAGAGGTCCTGAGCAGCTTTATAGACCCAGTCCGAGGATTGTCTCCTACAGAGATCTCAGCACCATCCTCGACTGGTCCCTGTGGGCTTAATCCTGCGTGGCTGTGCCTGGATTCAGGAAAGCACTGAAGGGCACGTTCATGTGGAATCACGTAACTCACCTTCTGAGCGAGGCTTCTGAGGGAGTGAGGCACATATGAAGCAGTAGTGCTCCCAAAACATTCATGACTGTTGGTGATGGGCATGCACCGATAGCATGGGCAGATCAAGCCTTGGGAAATCATGAGGTTGGCTCAAAAATCATGAGATTTTGAAAAATTAATAAACATTGGACTGTAATACAGGGATATCTGGGAACATTGCTGAGGGTGTCAATTCATGGCATATTGCTCTGAGATGGCAATTTACAGCCCAAGACTAGAGGCCCTACACTCCAGAAGAGCAATTCCATCAGAAACTTCATTTCCCTTGTGACACCACCATCCCCACTCCTTATACAGATGAAAGGTTATGAAATCCAGTCTCCTCAAATAAAACGGTTCTTCTGATCTCAAAGGACCAGCCACATTCCCAAGTCAATATATAACTTAGACTCTTACCCAAAAAGCACACTGTAGCCAATCTTTTATAATCTAAAATCTAAAGTTTTTTTTTCCATAAGAAAGAAAAAAAGGATGAGAATTAAAATTGTTAAAGGGATCAAATGCACATGCCTGTTGCAAAGTTCTTGGTGCAGGCTTGTAGGCGAGATGGAATAATCTGCTGGCTTAAATCAAGTTTTGGGAATGCAGCTGCAGCTGGGATACATCTTTCGGTCCTGTGTTCAGCGCATCAGTTCAAACCAAAGATCCTCCAGTGATAAGAAGCAGAATTGAAGACAAAATGGAGAAATTTCCAGGGTCGTTAATATAAGTTCAGCCACGTGGAGGGATTTTCATTGTTCTCACTGTGTAAAAAGCCTATCCCAGGATGGAGTTTGGAGTCATATGGGCTAGTCACCCATCCATGCATTACTCAGTTCTTTGCAGCTGGATGCCATTGCTTCCATGCTGGTCTGAACATTCACAGAAAAGCTCATCAGATGTTGAATGGCATCTCCTATGGCCCATGATCAGTCCAGTACTTCTATTTATGTGACTAGCTGTCCTTTTACAATAGTTTGGCCAAACCACCTGTTGATGTCTCCGAGAAGTAAATATTGGAAATCCAAGTACATAGCCAGTGCTCGTAACGTCAAATACAAAAATGATACCTGCATGTGAATACTGTAGTTCAAACATACAAGCTTTTTATAGACATCTCACCTGGCACACTTTGTACAAATATGTGTGGCAAACATATAACAATGGTTGCAATAACGATCTCTAGGCTCCTGTTACAATCCCATCATGTCACAGACTTCTTTGCTTTCTGATTTCTGAGCCGTCAGTGTGCACTTGGGTCACCGTTTCAAGCTTTGCTCTGCCAATGAGATTGTAAATTCTTTGGGGGCATGGACTACTTTTTCATCCTGTATCCATATGACATCTAGCAGACACGTGTGCTGCTCCATAAAAAGGGTTTGCATATGCTGTTGCAGTACAAATAATAAACAACAACCAGCAGGGCTAGAAACTTCCTGTGCTTTTTTTTTTTTAATGCAAGTAGAGTCTCATTTAATCTCTTAACTCCAGGAGCTGGAACTTTCAGTAAAAAATATCCTGATTAAATATCTAAATAGCCTGAAGTTTGTATTAAAATATTAAGAGTAAACAATGCTGCAATGAATTCAGTGGCTCCATAAACATCCACCAATCACAAGGTGTCTAAATGGTCAGCCATCTCTCCTCAAGTCAAGGAAGAGCACTTCTCATCTAGTCTTTTATCTCAGAGCTTAGGCCAACTAAGCATTGCCTAAACTAAAGAGACCCAAACCTCATCTATCCCAACATTCTCACACAGTCTCAGATGATTTCTTCACTAAATCCTCGACCAAAAAGAGCAACCTTCTAAATAATTAATTGTTGAGCAGTTGGTCTTGGAAGCCAAAATCAGCATGGTGTAGGAGGAAGACAAAACACTGAAATGTTTACTGGAAAATCAGCTGCTGCTCTTTCTTTCTTTTTTTTTTTTTTTTTTTTTTTAATGGGCCTGTACATATTTTCTTGCTTGTTTATGGAGCAATGAAAAAAATTGGTTACAGTGATGATAATAATATGGGGCTTGGGAATCTTTGCGGCAGTGCTAAGTTCCCGTTCCTGTGACTAGACAGGATGATGCTGTATATGCCCAGGCTGCACATTTAGGGTACGTCTAAACTACATGGCTCCGTCGACGGAGCCATGTAGATTTGTTTTTTTGGCAAAGGCAAATGAAGCAGCGATTTAAATGATCGTGGCTTCATTTCCATTTACATGGCTGCCGTGCTGAGTCGACAAACAGGTGATCAGCTGTTTGTCCGCTCAGCGCGCTAGTCTGAACTCTCCCCTGCTGACATCAAAGCCCTTTGTCGGCAGCCCCGGTAAACCTCATCCCACGAGGAATAACGGGGCTGCCGACAAAGGGCTTTGATGTCGGCAGGGGAGCGTCCAGACTAGCGCGCTGAGCGGACAAACAGCTGATCAGCTGTTTATCGACTCAGCACGGCAGCCATGTAAATGAAGCCGCGATCATTTAAATCGCGGCTTCATTTGCCTTTGCCTATCTGTCTAATCTACAGATAGTCGTCGGAGCCATGTAGTCTAGACACAGCCTCGCTGTCTGTAGTGGGGTAATACTTGGGAGCCCTACCTATGAACCAGACACTGCTCAAACACATAAAAAAAGACTGTCCCAATTTTAAAGAACATACAGTCTCAGTGGAAGACAAAAGGGGAGTGCAAAGAGCCGATGAGATACTGGTCAACATGATGAAGATGGCTGGAGCTTGGCTTAATTTGTAAATCTATTAGCAAAACTAACATCACCCTCAGGTTCCTTCCAAAGCTTAACTGTTCTTAGCGCTTTTCTGCAGGACCTCCTCTGCCCAGCCCTGAGATCCCTCCTCGCCACGAAGATTGTATGAGTGTAACAATCCCTGGAGGGCCCTCAAACAAAAATAGGTTAGAGCATCAGTTTTCAAGCTTTTTCTCTTGAAAAAAGCCCAATTGAAGAAAATAGCTGATGCTGCAACCCAACATCATGTGACTGGAGTGTGAGCTCCAGAGTGGGGCTGAGGATGGGAGTTTTGGGTGCAGAAGGGGGCTCTGGCTTTGGGGGGTTATCAGGGCTGGCACAGGAGGGGCTTACCTTGAGCGGCTCCCGGTCAGTGGTGCGGGGGGGACTAAGGCAGCTTCCTGCCTCTCCTGGCATCGCAGACTGTGCTGCAGCCAGCAGCAGGTTCCACCCCGTTGGAGTGCAGAGTCAGTGGTCAGGGCAGGGGCAGTGCATAGAGCTCTGTCCACACTCCCCCCTCCCACCTAGGAGCCGGGCCAGCTGCCGGACACTTCTGGGGCGCAGCACAGTCTGTGGTGCCAGGACAGGCAGGGAGCTGCCTTAGCTCCCCACCACTCGCCTGACCCCCTGCAGCCATGAGACCCAGCACCCGGCATTCCACCACCCAGGCCTGGGGCAAGACTTGTAGCTTGAAAACTACTGGGTTAGGGGCCACCTTTCCCAATTCCAAAATCTGCCTCCCTCATGTTTCCCCAAGGCCCCAATCCAGACCCCATCCATCACCTCCTGCCTCATGCTCTGACAGTCTGTCTGGCTCCTGCAGATCCCCGGCTCCTGCTGAGCTCTACCATAACTACAGTCCAGCCCTTCCATCCCTCTGTTCCCCCCCATGGCCTCTCTTGCTCCCCTTCTGTTCTGGTTCAGCCTCTGCCATTCCCTCCCCAACTCCCTTCAGCTTGGTTGAGTCTGGCCCTCAGCTCTCCCCTCCCCCTTCCTGAATTAATCACCCCTCCACACCTTTTTAGTTCTTCTCTGACCCCCATTTCCCTGTTCCTCCCCCAATTCCATTTCAGACCCCCCCTCCCCCAGCTCATCCCAGCTCCCTATGGTGGACCCCTCCAGCTCCATTCCCCACTTCCTTCATCCCCCGAACTCTAACACTCACTCCTTTCCCCTATACTTAACAGCTCCGATCTAGCCCCCCAGCTTTCCACAACCTCCCCCAACCCCACCCCATTCAAAATGGCTGGTGCTTTCACTTTGTGCTCTGTCCTTGTGAATAGCCCATGCCTATCTCCAGGCTCCTCCAATGCATCCTCAGTACTGTGATCCCTCCTTCTCTATGCGTCCTAGTCAGTTCTCTACACCCCAGGGCCTAGAGCTATCCCAACTGACCAATAGGTCAGCAGGACCCATTTCCTCTGCCAGCCCCTATGGTTGGGCTGCCTTGTCATGGAGAGGTCAAGTGACTCACCCCAGAGAACCACAGAGTAGTGATTGCTAGGGTCCTGCACTAATTGCTGGGTCAGAAATCAAAGGGCTGCTAGCCAGAGGCTACACAATCAACAGGGTCTTCAGTGGAGGGCTTTGGAGGGCATCCCTGTTCCCAAACTCTTTGTGTTCAGCTGGGCATGGAACAGAGGGGTGTCTCTCATTGGGGGTAAGTTCCAGAACCAGCACTAGGGACTGTAGCCTCTGCGGGGGTAAATTTTCCTGTTGCCTCTTCATCTAGTATCTTTAAGCCTTGTTAAGGTCCTGGAATAAGACACACTGCTGTTTGTGGGCTGGGCTTGTATTGATCACTTTGCCAGTTTCTCCTCCTGCCCTTTCCTAGAGTATACTCTCCACTGATTCTCTTTTATTGCTATTAATACTCTTCTTGAAGTGGCCTGGCATGTGACCTCTGAAGCAGGAGTACAGTTGCAAGTTCTCATGCCAGAATCCTAGCACGTCACTGTTCCTAACTTTGAGGCTTGGGCAGAGTCTCTGTTTTCCTCCCGGTGAGAGCATAAGAATGTAATAGGAGAACTGCCAAACTGGGGTCAGACCAAAGGTCCATCTAGCCCATTGTCCTGTCTTCCAACTTGGGCCAATGCCAGGTGCCCCCAGAAGGAGTGAACAGATCAGCCAATCATCAAGTGATCCATCCTCTGTTGCCCATTCCCAGCTCCTGACAGAGGACAGGGACACTATCTCTGTCCATCATGGCTAATCACCATTGGTGAGCCTATCCTACATGAATGTGTCTCGTTTTCCTTTGAACTCTGTGAGAATCTTGGCCTTCAACATCCACTGGCAAGGAATTCCACAGGTGTTGCATGAAGAAATACTTCCTTTTGTTTGTTTTAAACTTGCTACTAATTTCATCTTGTGACCCGTAGTTCTTGTGTTATGAGGAGTAAATAGCACTTCCTTATTTACTATCTCCACACCCATTGTGATTTTATAGCCCTCTACCATATTCTCCCTTTGTCATCTCTTTTCCATGCTGAAAAGTCCCAGTCTGTTTAATCTCTCCTCATACGGAAGCCGTTCTACACCCCGGGTTTCTTTTGCTGCCCATTTCTGAACCTTTTCCAATTCTAATATATATTTTTTGAGATGGGGTGAACACGTGTGCACAGGGTATTCGAGATGTGGGTGTGCCATGGATTTATATAGAGGAGAATATCACATTGCCATTTTATTCTCTATCCCTTTTCTAAGGATTCCCAGCATTCTGTTTGTTGTTTTTTACTGCTGCTGCATGGAGAGTGGCTGTTTTCAGGGGGAGTTGCTGCTCTTCACCTCCAAAGCCTCCCAGCCACCCAGAATCTGCTTGGCAATCCCCACTTGGCAATCCCCACTTCTTTCTGCAAGCAGAAGGGGTCAAGTCCTGCTGCCCAGCTTCTGCTCCATGCTCTACTGCAGGAGGGGGCACCAGGTTAGATCAGGGGCCATTCATGGCTTGCCAATGGCTGTTCCTATTCTGGAAAATCTGGCTCTACCTGGATGCCCTTAGAGCTGTCCCTGGAAGGCCCCTAACCTCACATCCTCACCTACCCTGCCCACTGCCCGGCCTGCCCTATGGGACTAAGCACAAGAGCTCAACATTTGCCCCTCTGTGTTTATGGCTTGAACCATTCCTTAAAATATCTCCACCACGCCTCCTCTTCTCCCAGTGGTAGAGCCCATTGTTTATTATTCATTTATTGCAGGGATGTGTGTGTGCTGCCTAACACCGAGTCAGCTGGGTGCTTCCCTGGGCAGCATACATCCCCAGTAGTGCATAGGAAAATATGCATGCAAACATTGCCTATGCGTATAACAGGCATAGTAAATAATTAACCTACCTGGCACTGAGATGTCAGTCCATCAGCAAGCCCACGGCCTGCATACATGGCTGAGCTGAAGCCCATTGGACTCCGATACAGGAGGAAGGAATCATTGTCTGCATGACTGATCTTTATCCTGGAGCTCAGTCAACCCACCAGATTCACACACTCAATCTCAGAGAGTTCCAAAAGTGAGAGCCAGATTTTCCAGGGTAGTCCTGTCTTTCCCCATTTGAGACATTGGATTTGGGAAGTGCCCCACCAGACAGGGGCATGACCTTGGTGGAAACTGCCTCAGAGAAGCTACTACTGAAACAGCTGCATTTGCTCTCAGAAATGCATGTGAAACCTGCTTGGGGTTAATGGGGTCCCAGGTGTGTGGAGTTGAGCCGCACAGTTCAGCCTAGTGTTTGGAACATTCCTGCCATAGGAACCTCGTTCAGCACCTGGCTCTGTAAAATCATGCTTCCAGGCAGGAATGCAGTCCCACTGTATAGCCTAATGTGATATCCAAGTCACTAACCTGATTATGCTTTTATATCATATTAGAGAAAATGAATACTAATTCAATACAAAATACTAATTCGGTAGAACAGAAAATTGCTGAGAGAATAGAAAACTCCGTAATGTGCTGAACCTCACATTGCAGCTCCAAGTAAATACAATGAGCATTTTATTTTTTTATTTTTCTGCAGAGCTATTTGCTGCTTTCTTGCTGCATGGCATAGTTAACCTAAGATGTGTAGAGTCAAATGTCCCTCGGTGCTGCTTTGTGGAAGCCTGTGGACTGAAGCCAGAGATGAATTTGACCCGGGATGTTGTTAGGGTAACCATGATGGTCATTTAGAATATTGTTCTCAGGGCCAGACCTCTTACCCTGGGGCATCAGATGAGTTCATAGGGCCACATTCACAAGTGAATGCTTGTTGACAAAAGAAGGTGGGAAGCGTTGTGAAAAAATGGATTTTTTTCTTTCAGTACATGACTGCAGCCTCTGCTTGAAAGAGTGCATTTAAATAGTTTTTAGGTGCAGTAGCAAGTTGTAGATTAGTAGATTGTACAAGACGCTGCCCAAACACAGCCTCACTAGGCAAGATAGCCTCGAGCTGCCGAAGTCACACAGCAAGTCACTGGGAAGAGATCTCCTGTGTCCTCATTCCAATCCAGTACCCCAGACTAACCCAGTGGAGTCCAATCTGTTTCTGTATTAAGTGTGGAATTGCTATGATAGTGCACCTTCTCGGAAGGCAGGGAAATTCCCCTTGAATTCAGCAAGATCAGTCCCTAGCCCTTTGTGGAGAATTAGGAATTTTTTAATGTATCAGAAAGAAAGCTGATCCACCAAGCAGGACAGTTGTTCCCCTTGCTACGGGGGTATGAACAACAAAGTTTATGCACCGCATCTGAGCATCCGCTGAGTTGTGCCACTAACTTGCGGGTGAAAGGTATATTTTGTCAGTTGAAATGTATTTAATAAAACTTTATCTAACTTGTTCGTCATTAGTTGTCAAACCACAGAATATTAGTTAATATGATTCATTCAGATGGGGGAGGGAGGTTGAGAGCTTCAATCAAGTAAAAATGTGTCCTAAATTCACACCAATCTAAAGCAAAGGCAGATGTCATGAGAACAGGTTCAGCCATACAAATCTGCATCCTAGACCTGTTCTCAGGTTAGCTCATAAAGGCCATGGGAATTTCTCCATTGACCTTGGTAGGTCCAGAGTCTGGGCCTAACACCTAAGGGCTGTTACCCAGAGTATATTTAGGACCGAGTGCTGCTCCATAAAGTATGCCTCTTCCCTACATCTGAGCCAGGAATATGTTTGGGTAAAATTGAAAGAGGCCATTGACTCGAACCTTTAAATACACTCAGGCTCTATTGATCTCACAGACTTATGGGCTGTTCTCTTGCTGTAGGATTGACAGGCAGACATAACCACTAGGATTATATGGTACGTTTGAAATAGCATCCTGGAATTCTGCGTTGGTTCCATTCAGAGATGCCCCCAATTTGCTGGCTGATCAGAACCATTTGTCCTCTGTAGCCTGCAAGTGTTGAAATCTTATGTAAACAGGTTTTCTAGTGAAACTTCCTGCACTACTTACTCTCACAGCAGGTCTGAAATCCCAATTTGATCTGTGGTCTTGGCAGCATTTGCTTCTTGGTTGGTACCAGAATGCGAAAATTAGAAATAATGGAAGGGGAAAGGTGTTGTTTGAACCAAATGTTATTGAACCTCAAATGTTCTGTTAGCCCAGAACCATACTGTGTGAATTTCAAGCCCTTCCTGAAATATAAACCCATCTCTGCTGCTGATTATTAGAATCTAGGTGTGTCTGGTCTTGTGCAGGAAAGCGCTTTGCTCCCTAACTTTCTTTGATTGCTATCCCTTCTCTGCAGGCCTAGCCTCTGCCTTGGTATCTCAGAGCTGCTCATTGGGATCCAACTTGCAGTGTTGATGATGTACTTTACGCACGGTATGGTACCAATACCACAAAATAGCTTGCAAAATTATACATTCCATGAAATTATCTGTTGTTTTCTATGACTGTATAAACTGTGCTGCTTCTGGTTAGCAGCTCAAATCTATTAGGATTTCCTAAGTGAAGTTTGATAAAGGTAGCTGCTAATGCAAAAATCACAGGACAGCATACCTGATTTAGTTTTATTCCCATTTATTCCTCTTTTGTATTTTAATTATTGCTCATGTAACTTTTAGGGCCAAGTTGAGAGCCCTGGAGATTGTTTATCCAGGGAGAAGATACAGCACACACGGCGGCAGTGCAAGACTGATGTGCCAATAAAGTGGGTGTCACATTGCCTTCTAATAGAGGATAACAGTCTTCTCCTGCTGCAACTAACAATTACTCCTTTCGCTTGAGTGGTAGAGCTCTGTGCTCTGGTGCTAAACAGTCCAGATTGAAAACTTTCTGGCAGCCTTTTGATAAGGGCCCTCATGCATGCTTTCCTATGAATCCTACATGGACCATACTTCTCGGCAAATGGAGGAAATCAATTTATTTGGCCCCTTCAATTCTCAGTTGACATTGACAATTCTCCATCAGAAGAGCTGATAAGTGACGTGGGCACTTTCTCATGATGAAATGGACTCATATCCATTCATCTAGTTCCTTGCACAGGTTACCACTTATTGGTAACCTCACTACCAACTCACTACCAACCTGCACTTGATTTGGACCTGCTGCCTTAGTTAGGGGATGGGGGTGGAGGGAAGCTATTACCTGTTACTGAGCTCGTGATCCAGGAAGTCTTTGTCTTCTGTTACCATTTACATCCCATGTAAATCTTTTGGGTGAATGCTACATCTGTTGTTAGAAAGGGTGGAATAAAAAGTCTGTTTACATTGACCAAATCATCTGGCCGTGAGTCACTTTGAACAGTCTGAAGATAGCTGGGATTCAGAAAAATGAAATGAACCCCTGGCTTTTCTGGGGGAATTAAAGAACACTAAGTTCTTGTAAGAGGTTGAGATCTGTACCATGCCTTGTGCAGAATTCCTATTGCACTTACCTTGAGTTTGGTTCACACAGGCTTTGGCAATGTTGCACACACAAAGCTTTGTCAGACATCAGGATGGTTCTGTCACTCACAGGGTTACCAGGCCAGCAAATGAACAGCCGGTGCCTGGAGGTGTTGTATGTATGTGATTCAACTATTTGCCTGAGGAAGGAGAAATATTTGTCTTTAACAAGGAGTCGAAAAATTAGCCTTTGGATTTGAGTACCTGACTGAAAAAAAGCTCATCTTCCTTTTTGGCATGTGTTTTTAAGCAGCTGGAATAGTCTAATTTTAATTCTGATTCTGTGCAAGTGGGAGTGCTAGAAATGTCTTTAATGGGTCAGTGTTTATTGCTTGTTGTGGGCATGCAGGAGATGTATGTGTCGCTTTTGCACACATAGGTCCAGATTAAACCCTGTGTACTGTGAAAAGTAGGGGTGCCTTGCTTAGAGTAAACTAGATGGAGCATGTGAGATACAAGATAATCCCTACCGTAGGCTGAATTGAGTCCTACCCCCTCCAACCTTCTGGAATGGGTTCTCAGCCAGGGTGGATGCTCTTAAAATCAGGAATAAGGGATCTTCTGGAAAAGGCTTTATTTTCCAAACGATCCCCGTCTAGACTGGTACTTTTTTCCGGCAAAGCCCCGAGCCGGAAAAAAGCGGCAGCCATGTTCATGCAAATGCCGTGGGGAAAATTTAAATCCCCCGCGGCATTTGCAATTCCGAAGTGTCTCATTAGCATCCCTTTTCCGGAAAAGGGTGCCAATGTAGACACAGCCCAGGGGTCTCCAACCTTTTAAAGCACAAGATCACTTTTTGAATTTAAGTGCAATCTGCAATCTATCTCAAATCCTTTGTTCCCCTTCTGCGAGGCTCTGCCTCTGTTCACTCTGTCCTCCCTTCCCCATTCTCCCTCCCTTTGGAGGGGCAGAGGCTTGGGGCACAGGATCTGGTCTAGAGCTAAGAGATTTGCAGTGTGAGGGGGCTCTGAGCTGAGCCTGGGGCAAAGAGTTGAGATGCAGGAGGTGATTCAGGGTACAGGCTCTATAAGGGAATTTGGGTCCAGGGGGCTCAGGGCTGGGGCAGTGGCTTCATGTGCAGGAGGAGGTTCATGATGGGGCAGGGGTTCGGAGCTGGCTCTAGGTGGGCACTGCTCTCCTCCAGTGGCTCCTGGATGGTGGTGCGGTGGAGCTAAGGCAGACTCACCCCTGCCTAGGGCCCTACGCCACTCTCAAAATCAAACAGCAAACTCCTTCCATCCCGAGCTCTGTTGTGCCCCCCACCATTCTGTGGAAACAGAATACAGGGTGGGAGGGGGCACTCTGACATAACTGCCCCCTCCTCTCCCTTCCCTGCCCTGCACAGCAAGCAGGAGGCTGGCGGGGAGTGGGGGGAGGTGAGGAGGAGGCAGCTCCAAGGCAAAAGGCAGGAGATGCACCACAGTGAGGGGAAAGGCAGCTTAAGTGCAAGCACTTGATGGCCTCCTGGCCAAACCAGTCAGGATCACCTGTCAGAGGCTCCAAGATCTACCAGTCGATACTGATCTACTGGTTGGTGATCACTGATATACACCATCACCGTACAGACACTGGACTGTTGCTAGGGGAGTGAACAACCCCTCTCCTTCACCTCACACTGGCTTGCTAACCACCACATCCGCCTGTGCCCACTATACTCTTGTTTGAACACCTAGTGCATGCCAGTTTGGTGGAAGTTGCACTCTAAGTAGTACTTACTGCAGAGTTACACTGCCATAATGGAGAGCACTTACCCCCAATGCATAACATGCAGCACCATTAACATCACAGGCGAAGTGGGTCCTGAGATTACTGTGGGATCATTTCATCCAGTCTATATTTGCCTCCTGTTACCCAGAGATGAAAGAAGAAGTAGGAGATTGAACTATCCTGTGTCACAAAGGACACTGCACCCACTGAACTCTGGAGCTACACCAGCTACATCAATGGCCAAATACCTTTTATTTACCTCCCCACATGCTGGTGCAGCTCCCATTAGCTTTAGTAGAAGTTGTGCTCCTGTAACTGAGATCAACATTTGGCTCACATACGGGGGTGGGGGTAGGGGGAGGAGAGGGGTATCCTCCCAGTTTTTTAAACAGCCCACACTCCACAGAGCACATAGATATATTTAGAAATGTATGCTTGCTTGCCTGCTTCAAAGTGGGCTGCATCTGGGAGTCTCAGAGTTTTGGTACTAATATGGTAGGAGAGTCTTATTGTATTAGCAATTTCCCATCAGATCATGTCATATTAGTATTGGATTGTATTAGTATTTGTTTTCCCTAATGTGATGCGAAAGTTACTAATATGATAAGACTTTTGCATTGTATTAGTGAAAACAAATATTAATACGATATGATGGAAAATTGCTAATAAGAAACTAAGTTGCTAATCCGACATGATGGATCTCCTGGAGATATGGTTTGTAGCTTTTTCTGAACTACCTTCAATCATGCTCAGAGGGGACATTGTAAAAAACAGCTCCACCGGGGCCTCGTGCTAACCTTATTCAGAGTTGGTTCCATGTAGCCAAGATGACATTCTAGCCTGAATGCTTGCCATTAGTAAGGGGTGGGGGGGTGGGAGAGGAAAGAATAATAAATCATTCACAGCAATTCTAGGCCCCACCATGCTTCCAGAACTGCTCACCTTACCCCAGATGCTCTTTGCCTTGCAGAAGGGTGCAGAAGTATTGGTTTCACTGGAAGGGCTGGAGCAAGTTGGATCTGCAGCAGTGTAAAAACCTTGCATCTTCTTACAGTTAAGAAGCTCAGTTATGAGCCCAGGGCACTACCCCTTGGCTGCTCTCTGCGGTGTGGTCAGTGGCTTAAACCCACCATTTGGCCAACATTGTTCCCTACGAAAGGCTTGGTGGTTTTTAAAGGGAAAACATCTATTATGTGAGTGTGAGACTCGACGCATTAGACTGCAATAACCTGGCCTCCTGGTAATACATGATTAGAGGATTCTAAAAACTCTACTTACTTCCTCTCTGGTACATAATGGCTCTTTTGGACTTTGAGTGGGATTTTATTTACTCCTCAATCCATAATAGTTACTGAAGGAACACAGCAGACCATTTCAGAGATGCCTAGTACCTGGCTGGAGCTCTGTGGTTGCAGGGGCTAGGTATGTTTATGTAAACATGTGGGTTTTTAAAATAACACGATGCTAGAGCATAGGTCTAGCATGCAAATATTATCAGGAAGCCCCCTTCTGAAAGGAAGCAGAGATGTTGCCCAGCATGAAAAATGGCTGATATTTTAATCATTGAAGCCAGTTTAAGGACTTTTTGGTGACCAAGTCCTCAGAGTAACAATCCCATTTGAAGTTTGCTCTCCCGAGAGGGAGGTACACTGGTCCTTACTCTAAGGTTATGTGGAGCCAGTAACTCAACTGTGTTAATAAACCATTTGTGGTACTGTGTTAATAAACCATTTGTGGTTGTAATATTTTTGAAAGAACTTAATGTTCAGGTAAGATTCTGATATCTTTACTTGTGTGAGATAGCACCTTTATTCTGTAAATAGTACCTCTGACTTACATAGAATTACTTGGGGAGTAAGATGCTACTCAGGCAGGTCTTGTCTATGTAACACCGGCAGGCAGAACCAAACCTTGGACATGAGTGCATGAACCTCTACAGCTTGAGCTAAAAGCCATCTGGCCCTCAGCTAAAGCTGTATAGAAAACCCATTCTTTCTCTCTGTAAATGGTCTAAGTGCCACTACATGGGAAAGTGAATCACACCTAGGAAGTGTGTAGGTGACATCTACATTTACTGGAAGATTTACACTGCGGAGACTGATCTTCCAGGGTCTGATTTAGTGGGTCTAGTAAGGACATACTAAATTGACCTCTAATTGCACTCCTGTCGACTTCAGTGCTCTACTGAGTCGCGAGGAGTAAGGGAGTCAACGGGAGACACTGTGGTAACTCAAACTAAGATACATTGATTTCAGCTCTGCTACTCACATAGCTGGAGTTTTGTCCCTTAGTTTGACTTTGCCCGCTACTGTGGTCTGTTGTAATAAACTACAATGGGTTAAATCCTTAGCTGCTATAAGTCGATGTAGCTGTGTCAATGAAGCTGCTCTGATTTACATCAGTTGAAGAAACTCTCTTATCTGTCTCCTTGCCAGGGGTGTTGTGAAGGCCACAAGTTCACAAAAGAACTAGATAAGTTCCTGGAGGATAGGTCCATCAATGGCTTTGAGCTAAGGTTGTCTCCGATGCACCTCCATGTTCTGCAAGTCTTTAACCTCTTGCTGCCAGGAACCGGGACTGGACAAGAGGGGATAGATTATTTATTCCCTCTGGCACTGACTGTTGTCGGAAGACAGGATATTGGGCTCGATAGACCATTGATCTGACCCAGTCTGGCCATTCCTATGTACTTATCTATCTAATCTATCAAATCAAACACCATTTGACATCTATGGGCTTGTCTCTGATTTTCACCCCCACTGCTTTTGTATGGGATCAATTTAACTGGCAGTAGAAGTGACCTCTGCTGTACACTGGTGTAAGTGAACTCAGAATTCAACCCAATAGAAATTTTGCCATTAACCTCAAGGGAAGCAGAATAAAATCCTGGAAATGGATGTGAAACTTTTTTTTTTTTTAATAGTAATCAGACAGAGCTTGCTTCTTGTGCCTGATTCCAAACTGGAGTGAGTCAATTATGGTCAATTGTGATTCTTAGATGATAGAATTTAATAAAGAATTGCTGACCTATGCTTGACTATAGTAGAGCAAATGGCATCACTATAACTTTGATTATATTGCTGCTCACATGGAATTCTCCACCAAATCTGGTTGAATCATCTCCTAGAAAAGCCCTTTTTTTCTGTGTGGAAAATGCCATGTCTTTCACCCTCTTTTTTTTAAAAAAAAATCAAACACTTTTTATTGTAGTCTTCACTCTAAGAGAGGCAATAAGATCCTGATTGCACTGATATTGCTGTAATCCAGGAGTAACTGAGATCAGAGCCTGAACCAATAGGTATGATTTACTTCCCACTTTCACCAGCAACTACTTATTTCAAAGGAGTGACTCCTGATTTACCCCAGGCTGTGTCCAGACTCAGGGTTTTTTTCCGAAAAAGTAGCCTTTTTCCGAAAAAACTTCACCTGCGTCTAGACTGCAACCGCGTTCTTTCAAAATTAAATCGAAAGAACGCGGCTTTTCTTTCGACGGTGGTAAACCTCATTTTACGAGGAAGAACGCCTTTTTTCGAAAGTGCTCTTTCGAAAAAAGGCGTTCTTGAATGCAAACAGGGGTTTTTCAAAAGAGAGCATCCAGACTGCCTTTCGAAAAAGCGGCTTGCTTTTTCGAAAGTTCCGCTTGCAGTCTAGACGCTCTTTTTCGAAAGAGGCTTTTTCAAAAGTATCTTTCAAAAAAGCCTCTTTCGAAAGAGGCTTGCAGTCTAGTGTGCATGAGAGGAGAAGCAGGCTAAGTGCCCTTCAGATAAAGAGGCAAACTCATCACATCACATTCCAAGTAGAGCTGGATTCCAGCCTTGTGGGAACACGTGAGTGTCTTGCATTGATATATAAAAAGCATCCCATGGACTTAACTGGATTCTGTTACCACTGTGGAATTTCAGCATTCCATCACAGTTTGGCCCATTATTCCTAGCATTTACTGGTCCTGCATTTCCTTCTATGGCAAAATTAAGTTTAACATGGTTAGCAGGATCCCTTGTAAATGCCTCTTTTAGCTGCTGGGTTGGAATTATTATTAATATAAGATACTACAGTGACACCAATTTAACCATAGATCCCTTTATTAAATCTAATACTATTTCCACTGTTGCTCTGAAGTTGTCCAAAAATCCTATTAAGCAGTTTTTTATGTCCAAACAGTCACAGGTGTTTATACACATTTAATCAAAATAGTCACAAATGGGGTAAATGCAGGGCAGCTTAGACACAGATTGGTTGGTTGCTGCATGGTCATGCAAATATTAGCAATGATCCTCTTTAAGAGTTTATTGTTTTATATCCTTTAACAAACAAATTATCTCATTGTCAATTAGCAATTTAGCTAAGGCTAAATGAAGTAAGTTTTTTTTATAATATGTTAAACTTATATAGCCAGCTATTTACTGCACCAGGTAACCCTGGATTTTTTTCCTGTTACTTCAGCCCAAATAATAAGATACCACTGGTGTTTGGAAGGGTTATTATGGATACGTCTACAAAACAGTGTTATTTCAGAATAACTGACGTAATTCCAAAATAACACAGTCTGCATCTACACTACCAGCAGTTATTTTGATATGATGTCAAAATAGTGTCAAGTTGGAGGACTTTTTACTCTGACTCCTGTAACCCTCAGTGTATAAGGAGTAAGGGAAGTCAGAGGAAAAGTATTCTCTACCTTGGACTTCTTGCTGTGTAGACAGCACCAAAAGCCAAAATAAGCTATTTCAATTTAAGTTACGCAATTGACGTAGCTCAAGTTGGGTAGCTTATTTCGGCTTTAGCCCTGCTATGTAGACATGCCCTATGAGATGAATACACTTCTTTCTCATGATCTCATTCTCTCTGATCACCTCATATTGCTCAGTCTAATGTCCCAAAGTAATTTACACCCATAGTTCACCCAACTCTAATATGAGCCAAAATTCTTACATTGTGGACCAGAACAAAGGAGCTTGGCCATCCTTAAAATTTTTGCTTCTTTAGCTCCTCTGGCATAGATACAGTGGCCAAAAAAAAAAAAAAAAAAAAAGTACCTAATGAATTGCTGAAGTTATACGGTAAAACTTGAACTGTAAACCAGCCTCTTGCATTCTGCTCTTGTCTCTTATCCAACACTATTCATCTCTCAAACATCTTGCAGAAATTGTCACAGGTTTAACATCCACACCAAATAAAAAGTGTGTAAATAGTTCATTGCTAGGAGAGTCTGTGCTCTCATTTAGCACCTTTAGGGGTTACTTCCTCCATCACAGTGAACACATCAAGAGGACACTAGATAGATCCTTTGGTAAGCAGAATTGACATGAATTTGTGGACCATGTTCACTTCCAGATCACTGCGAAAGAGAGGACAAAGAAATTAGCTTCCTAGAAAGCCAGGATTTCATTATTTGTCTTTGGAGCTAGCAGATGCAGAGTGTTTGACAAAGATTACCTCTGTGGTGTTGCGAGCATGTTCTGACTATGACAAGACATAATAAGTAGTTTCCTAATTTTCTTCCAGGAACTTGAGCAAAATATCAATTTCTGTCATCAGGAGACAGAGTACGTGAACCAGAACTAAATAAAAATAAACATTAAACAATTATTGGAATGTAGGTTGATTTTAAAAATCAGCAGGGTTGAGGGAACAAGCCACCTATTAGCTAGAAAGAGCTATTGGGCTTCTTAACAACATGCTGCTTCTTGGCTGAGTCTGGTATTTGGGCTATATATGCTGTGCCAACCCTGGATATTATTGATTAAAGATGATGCAGCAACAGCGCAATTATATCACAGTTTGTGCTCACGGTGGTAGTACTGCTTGCCTCTCATTTGTCTGTATGTAGATTGCTTTGTTTATATTGCTGTGCTGGATTTCATTTGCTTTTCCCCCCTGCATTATTACTAGTGGTGGTTAGCTTAGAAATTGAACTCACTGCATTCCATAAACTTGTTTTTCTTTTTGGTCTCTGACATCCAGCACTAGCTGCCGTCTGCCTTGACTGAAACATTCTTTTCATATGTATTTGCACCCTGCACTGTCTGCGCATACTGATAATTCAAGAGAAGTTGGTGCTTTTATCAGTCAAATCAATGCAAATAATGGGGGAAGGGAATGTTACTGGACTTTTCCATAGTAATTGTTCTGCCTAGATCTGATATTGCATTGAAATATATGTAAGGAGCTGCAATCCTACACTCTGGGAACAGAAGCAGATTGGGTTATAAGAAAATTATTTCTTGTCTTGAAGTTTCATATTCATGATGAGGAAAGTCAATGTAAGTATGGAGGGGCTCCTGTTAGAGTCTTAGCCTAGTGACCATGGCACACTGAAATGCTTCTTGCTGACTTATAAGTGGACAGCAGGTAGGGGCCATGGGTTTCTACTTAAGGCTCTGCAGTGGTGAGAAGATGACAATGCATATTCCCTTGGGCTCATGGGACTTGCAAAGACCCCCTCCATGGGGGTCCAGAGTGGGAGAAGTGCTGCTGCGGAGGCAGCCGAGCTCTGTTCCTGTCTGGGCGAAGCAGGATTTACTAGTGTGCTCCGAGGGGCTTGTGTGGTGTATGCTGGAGGAGTGCAGCAGGGGGTTGTTTCTGTGCATCCTCAAGCACAGCCAAGGCACACAGAAGTCTCAGCCCAGGGTTGCTTTCTGCCCAGTGAATCCTTCAGTTGAATTTCTGCTGCACATTGGGTGTGGAGCAGGGCCAGCTCACAGCCCTGGTATGCAAAAGCCTTGTTTATCTGTAGAGCAGAATGAGCTTTGCCTTGACCTCTCCTTGGAGGACCCACATCGAAGCCTAGGGCAGTGCAGGCTTCATGGTCCATTCAGTCAATTATTGTCGTACCGAGGCTGTCAACAAGGGAGCTAATTAGGACTAGTTCTGGGCAGGGTAGTTTGTGTCCACTGACTTACTGGACTGTGTCCACAAAATTGATTTTATGTGGGCCACCAAACAGCCATCAGGCGCTAGCAGTTTCCAGTCACACCCAACCTTGTGTGCAGTTGAGCCATTTCTTTTCACATTTCTTCCACTGGAAATGTTGTTCATTGAAGGTGAAGAAGGGGATTCCCCCCAAGCGAGTTAGACTATGACATGACTCCCGACAAAAAACGAGCCCTCCTGACAAAACACTCACTAAACTGTAAATAATAAAGTTGGAACATTTTTGCAAAGTCTATCCAGAAAACGTGAAGCAAACCTCAGGATGCAAGTTACAATGTAATCTAAATGTCTCTGCTACCCAGCTTTCCACATGCACGGAACCACACGGATACCTTGCGGGGATTGTGCATCTTAGAATCAGTCTATAATGCAATCAATTCTGTATATCCCCAGTGAAACAGCAACATTTATTTAACGTCTTTTATAGAGCAGCTGAGTTTTATCACAAATCACATTCCATTTCTATTCATCAGGGACCCCTTGAAGGCTAAAATGCACTTACTTTTCTCAGAGGAAATTTACCAATTCTTCAATAAAGACCCATTTGCCTCAGTATGTAAAATTGACACATTTATTGAATATTAAACATTTGTTGGTTTATTCTCACTTCTTTCAACTTTATCTGCTGCCCTTAAAAGTTGTTAGGGGAAAGATATATCAAAGTTCCAATAAAGGCCTATTTATGTACAGAAAAGAGAGATGTTTAAATTTCCTGGAGAGACTGGTTTTCCCATTTGTTTGGTGATTTCCAAGGTACCGGTTTGAATATAAGTGGTATCATTAAGCCTTTGGAGTGACCCTATTTTACATAACGATTACCTCAATCTTTGATAAATAGGTTGTAGCTTTTGTCTTTCTTATGATTATTCTAGGGGTTTTATAAAAGCTTTAGTTTGTTTCAGGAAGGTCTCAGTTGTGTAATATTGCAAAAGGCACAATAATCTTCCAACAGTAAATTGAACTCATTAGCATGTGGTCCAATAAAACATTTTTTTATCACCGTTACTAAATGCTCTTGTTAATCAATTAAAATGTATTCTAGTAATTCTATTTTTTCCTGCATGGTTGTGGGCTTTATTTAATAGCTCTGTATATTTTTAACAATTTTGTTAATGTGGGAAAAGATTGAACTGTTACACTTGAGTTCTGAATTCCATGTATCATCCCTGTAGTGAACAGCTGTGTGTATGGAACTCTGTATGTCCCCATTTTCTGCCATTAAGTCAGATAGCCTCTGTGTCTGGTTCACTGTTAAAGTAAGGGGCATGGGTTTTTTTTCCCTTTTAAATGGTGAGTGATTGCACTTATTCTGAACATATAAGTATCAACACACATGGTTACCTTGGTGATAAGCAAAAGATTGCCATTGTTTGTGGCAAATAATTAAGGTTCCCACCTTTAGTCTGATCCTGCAGTCATTACTCAAGCAACAGTAATTCAAAAGAATACTACAATAATTACCCCAAGCAGTGACCTTATTGTAAGTATAGTTTTTTGACCCACTGCTTTGTAGCAAATGGCAATTCTTTTTGCACATGGCAAAAATGTTCCAGGATTTGAATGGGAGATCTGCCTGAATAAAAGCTAACAAATCAGGTCCTTTTACTTATATATCTTTCATACAATTCACTTTCCTGCTTCCCGCTTCTCTCTATTTAAACTGCTTGGCTAAAGTGAAAATTGCAGACTTTTGTCAGGTTGTCATGTATTCTGCATAAGTGTTCCACCTACAGCAAGTAACTAAAGGAGGATTCTTTGACTGGAAATTTACCTGTTGATGCCTTCTAGCTCCGCTGTGAGTGGACAAAGTCAAGACAATTTGTCTTGTGGATAGTTTTACAGATTATTAAAGATAAGCATTTCATGACTAACCATTAATACCAACTGGTTTTAGTCCTTATCAGTCGATCTGCAAGCATATGATGGTTTTGGATGAAGCTTTTCCCTTGAAGCGTTGTGACCCCATATGGCCTTGTGCTACCTCATAAATACTAGAAAGTGAAACTGATCCATGTGGTTCCCTTTGCTGAACGGATTGAAATTAAAGCATGAAACGAACCACAGGATTGGTAACGGGCATCCTTCCCCTCCTCTTTTTGAGTCTGTGGGAGTGTGCCATTAACCTCTCTGGGCACTGGTTTAGCCCCCATGTATTATAGATGTTAGCCATGACCTCAGTTCTCAGAATCTCTACTGTAACTAACCGAACAGAATCTGATGCTGACCACGCAGGTCATAAGAACATAAGAATGGCCAGACTTGGTCAGACCAGAGGTCCATTTAGCCCAGTATCCTGTCTGCCCACAGTGGCAGATGCCACAGAGGGAGTGAACAGAACAGGGAATCATCAAGTGATTCTTTCGCTGTCACCCATTTCCAGCTTCTGACAAAGAGAAGCTAGGAATATTATCCCTGCTGATCCTGGCTAATAAGTATTGATGGACCTAGCCTCCATGAATTTATCTAGCTCTTTTTTGAACCCTGTTAAAGTCCTGGTCTTTACAACATCCTCTGGCAAGGAGTTACACAGCACACAGTCAACCTGTGGAACGAAAAACTTCCTGTTGTTTGGTTTAAACCTGCTACCTGTTAATTTCATTTGGTGACCCCTAGTTCTTATGTTATGGGAGTAGGTAAATATCTTTTCCTTATCCACTTCCTCCACACCTGTCATGATTTTGTAGACCTCTATCATATCCCCCCTTAGTCTTCTCTTTTCTAAGATGAAAAGTCACAGTCTTTTTAACCTCTTGTCATATTGGACCCATTCCAAACCCTTAATCATTTTTGTGCCCTTTTCTGAACGTTTTCTAATGCTAAGGTATCCCAGGAGGCATACCTGGGAGGTCGACAAATGCCTTTGATGTCGACCGCGGAACATCCAGACTACCGCGCTGAGCCGACAAACAGCTGATTGGCTCAGCGCGGCAGCCATGTAAATTTAAATGAAGCGGCGATTATTTAAATCGCCGCTTCATTTTCCTATGCCGGGTAGTCTAATCTACATGCCTCTGTCGACAGAGGCATGTAGTCTAGACGTACCCTAAGTGTCATGCACCCTGGCTGGGCAGGGGCAGGAGACTTCACGCACTCCCATGCCCCCAGGTCAATCGAGGGCTGGGGGCAGGGGAGCACACAAAGTCTGCTCTCCCTGCCATCGGTATGCGGCACCAGAGGGAACTGTCAGTCGTTTGAAATGGCTGGCAGTTCTCTGGAGGTGCTGTGTGCCCCTGGCAGGATGGGGCAGGTGTAAGAGACCTCACATGTTCTCCTGCCCCACAGGGAAGTGTGCAAAGTCTCTTCTTCCCCCCACCTCCACCAGGGGCATGTGGTTCCTAGAGGGAACCATCTCTTATGCCCAAAGCCCTGCTCCTTCCACTTACGGTGGAAAATTACCAACAACTACCAAAATTAGCAAAGTGGCCCCCCCCACAGAAATTATTGCCCACCCCAATTTATACAGATTTATTCTCTATCCCTTTTAAAATGGCTCCTAATGTTCTGTTTACTTTATTTGACTGCTGCTGCACACTGAGTCCACCTTCCTAATGGACAATGTAGATGCTCTTCAAGATCCTCCGCCAGCGTGCTCCTTTCAGCATCTAGGTGTAAACAATGGGCATCCAGGGCCTTTGCTTTGAACTGTGTTTTTATAGGGCCCATCTATGAAAGTCATGTCCCTTAGCCTGTGATTTTCAAAGTGGCCTAAAACTGAATAGTAAGTGAGTGTCCCCATCCTGCAAATGGCTCTGAAAATCTCTGTGAAGCCCATAGACAAGGAAACGGCAATGCAGCTGGCACCGTTAAAAGCTCCCCATGATCTGTTTCCTTGCAGTACTTACTGCTCCTTCTCTAAGGCAGGAGGCAAGGATGCTGAGATTTTAGAGGAATTGGCTCTATTAGTGCTCTAGTTTCTCTTTAGCTTGTAAAACAAGCTGGCACAATAAATGTCCTTTGAAAAGAATGCTAATAAACATATCACATCTTGAGTGTACAATACAAATAACCTACTTTTTCTTCTCATGCTGTGGAAATGCAGAAGTGGCCATAACATTACCCTCTCGGATGCTGTGGTGTAGAATGATCTGTAGGCATTCATCCATCGCTTTTGCTGGCTCGCATGTATGCTAATTTTTCAGCCTCCTTTTTCATTTCCTTTACTATATTTTCCAGAAAAAAATGGTTTAAAAACTGTTGGATTTGGCTCCCCCCACCTTCCTCCGGAAGAAGCTTAAAGGTACAATAAGCCTTTAAAGGGGGAGGCAGAGAGTTTCAAAAGTAACATGAGTTTGTTTTGATTTTAGATGACATCTATGTAAGCGAGCCAGCCTCAGTTAATAGCATGAGTGTGGTGGGTGTTTCTGACTAAGGCTCAGAAGCTTTCGTGCTGCCTGGTTTGGTCTCCTTTGCTTCCCTGCTGGTATTTCGGATAGCTATGTGAATGGTTAACCAGTGGGGGCTGGAGCAGCTCCCTGCCTGTAGCCTACATCTCTGCTTGTAGCCTAGAGGGCTGTGTGCCACCTCTGACGCTAGAAGTAGAAAGGGCATCGGTGCTGGCCTCTCACATTAGTAGTAATAATAGTAGTAGTAGTAGTAGTAATGGTAGCATCTGGAACAGCGCTAGGCAACCTAGGCTAGTGAATCGGCATTATAAGTAGCCTCCTTCATCTCAGTGGGCTGCACGCTTGTCATGACCAACATATTTTCTCAGGGTAGGGTAGTTTTGCTAACAGCACTTGCATACCTAGAACTTGCGGGATGTGCTGACTGCACCGTAGCAGCGCTGTGATTGGATGCGGAGAGAGCACACGGCTCTCTCAGTCACTGTTGTGTGCAGTCAGCGCATACCTCACTTCACCTGCCCTTGCTTTATGTGCATGTCACTTTTGCAACTCAGGTAGGGAAAAAACCCAACATGGATGCAAACTAGCGGAATCTGGCATGGACAAAGGCAAATAAAATGTCTTTCTGGCTACATGCAGGGCTCCAATAGGCCACAGATGGCCCACCACTGATCTAGCGGGCTGAACTGCACTGTGTTAGGGGCTGCACAAACAGAATTAACTGCTGCCTGACGAGGGTACTTCTGCCACAAGGCTGGCTGGCTGCTGCACACAAAATGGTGCCTGAGAGCCTCTGGACAAGGTAGAAAAACAGAGATGTTTATTCATCATGTAACAGTTATAAATTGCTCTCCCCTACATAGTCTTTAGATAAAGAAGGGTAACAACCTTCCTTTTTGTGTTCCTGATAAAGAAATATCACAAAGCAGCTCTCTATAAAAATAACCTTTCCAGCGCACAGGAAGGATCTTCTTTATGGGTGAGGGAAAGTGCTTAAAATGCTTAGAGGGAATAAACAGCTTTTAATGAAGTTACATTGCCACATAATGGGTATCATAAAATTGCCTTCATAGTGCAGGGTCCCAGGATGGCTTTTATTATTGACTGAGTTGGAATCCTCTCTGTAAAGCTCCAGCAGCTGCAGAGAGGAGAATGCAAAGTCTTCTTAAATTACCTGATTGAAATAACTGGCGAAATATTCTGCTTTGCTGCTTTGTGCAAGGGAAAGCTGCCTGTGGGGGTGGTCTGTCAGACCTGGTTTGCAGATTCTGAAGAACACAGGAGTTTCATTGCAGCAAAACAGATGTTCATCTTGTTTCTCTATCGGCTGTTTGATGAGAAATTTATTGCTCTTCTACTGGGCTGGAGCTCTTCTGCTGTGGAGTCTATTAGCCAGACCCGCAGCTGGCAGGAAGCCAGGAAAGCACTGTTTTGATGAAACCCATGAAAGCTCTGGTTCGAAGGCGCCAGTAATAATGCATTGGCTAGACTCTTCTGATTGGGCAATTGATTGCTCTGATTTGATTTATTGATCAATACCCTCAAATTTGGCGTCTGAGAAGCTGAACTAATCTTTAACTGCTGTGAACATCTCTGCCTGGTGGAGAATTAGAACTGATAAGGAATGTATGAAAGGAATCTGAACTTATCTTAATCACACAGTGCCTGGGTCTGCCTTAGCAGAGAGAGAGTCTGTGTGTGCAGAACACAATCACCAGGCAGAACAGAGCAGATCTATAAATTGATGGAATTCAAAGCCTCCAGCATCGATTACCATTATAACAAACAGTGGTGCACAGAATGTCTGATTATTTTTAGACAAAGATTCTGTGGTCTCAGCAGCAATTTTGCTGATGCTGTCACTGTGTCAGATGTCTGTTGTTGATTGCAATTAGCTGCAATACAAAAAAAAAATTTAAAACGATCTCTGTCCATAGTTTTATTTCTACTTATTAAATCCCCTCCTTTGTTTGCTTTCTTATACTGTCTACAGCTGGATGAAATATTGTGTTACCAGTAGAGATTTCTTATATTCAGTTGGGTGTAATCACTTTACAGATCATTGGATTATATCTGATATGGTTCAAATGATTCTGGGGAAATGTGGGGCATTTACTCTGGCTTGTTTAAAATGGTCCTGGTTTTGGTTTGGAATGCTTTTGATTTTCAAAACAGGTCTCCAAACCGGCAAATGATTTAATTCTATTTAAAATACCTAGTTTATTCCTCCTCTCCTATAACATAATTCCATGTACCCTTCAGTAGTGAATGTCAGGCACAATGAGGATTTTCTTTCTTTCTTTCTTTCTTTCTTTCTTTCTTTCTTTCTTTCTTTCTTTCTTTCTTTCTTTCTTTCTTTCTTTCTTTCTTTCTTTCTTTCTTTCTTTCTTTCTTTCTTTCTTTCTTTCTTTCTTTCCTGCAATAGCATAACATTGAATAGTTAAAAGAATTAATTTTGTTGAATGGAGCACATGTTTTAGAAGCATTCAGCAGTAAATCACACCTGAGAAGTAGGCTGCAGGTAACTGTGGATATGAACAAATTATCCAGAGCTCTGTCATTCAGTTTTCCCTGGGGCTGTGTACTGGGATTCTTTCATTGTCAAGTTCATTCATTATTTTGATGATTTCCAGTTTATCTCTAATTTCAGAACCATTAGCTGAGTCTCCTATATAGCACAACAGCTATAAACTTGCAACTGTCTATGGGGCATCTGTGATTGGCAATTCATTGCCGAAAGAGAATGTGTAGGACTTGTCTATGCTACCAGAATGACTGTGTGAAGGAAATGTGGCTTTTAAATAACCATTTTAAAACAGGCTTCCATGGCTTAGCTTTGCTCCCTATGTGGACAGGCATAATGGTAATTAACATGAGGTTTTGGAAACCATTCTCAAAACCACACAGATGCACCAGGGAAGGCGAAAGCTAATGTAACTGTCTGTCCAGAACACATGCAAGTGATATGTCCAAGTGGAACATACAAGCTGGTGCTAGTTAAATATTAGACATTGTGGGAAAATGATCATGGTGAGCTATGTGGAAAAACTTTCTGAGCTGGGAGAATTGTATATTCCTTTGGTCCTTCTCCAGGAGAAACTTCCCTTTGGAATTCAGAGGAGTCCAGATTTGCTTGCCTTGGAACAAAACAAATTCAGCACAAAGATATTGCAAGAGAGTCCATGGAAAGGCCTTGAAGCTCAAAAGTCTGGAGAAAGTGGAGGAGGATGTAAGGACTCAGACCATGAAGCCTCTGGGGGCCACTGTGGGTTCCTTGTGTTCAGCCCCAGCACTCCCTAATTTGCAATCAAAAACAGGCATAGGCCTCATGAAGTTAGCACAGAATCATGCTCCCGTTCCTTGTCAAGAATGAGTGTCCTCTTCCAGGACTAGATTCCAGCAGTGTTTTGTTTCCATTGCTTGCTGAGATTTCCAGGATACTTGGTTGCCGTTTAACTAACATCAGAACAAACCCACCTGGCAAATGTCTCTTGGAATATATTGACACAGGAACACAGGGTTGATCTGGGAATACATTATTCTGAAGATCAGCTTTCTCCACTTCCTCAGCACAACCCAGCAGATTTCTCCTCCTCTCCTTCTGCTGTCTCCTCTTTGCTCTCTGTATTTCATAGTGGTCTTCATAGGAATAGTCAAACTAGTGGGGATGCACGTGTAAAGGGGGGGAGGGTAAATTTCATGCCTGCCTGAGGTATCCAGGGTTGTGTTCTGAGCTTTTCCACTCATACTACCCCTGGTGGTCCTCCTGACCCTTTGTCTCTGTTTTTGAGAAGCAGCCTCCACCTAAGCTAAGCTGTTCAGGAGTTCATGGCTATCTGGACTCCCGTAGCCCCTTTTAGGGAGTCCCATTGGATCCTGCACAGTGTTGGTCTAATGCTCTGATGAGCTTAATTGCACTGAACTCTACAGAGGCACAGCCCTTAGAAATGGGTGGCAGGAAAAAATATGCCAGAAAGCAGCAGGTTGCATGTCCTCAGCTGGTGCTATCATGGTAGTTATATTTATTATATATTGGGTGGACAAAGTTGTCCCAACATGTAGCTGGGTTTGGTGCTGCTTAGAGCAGCTGGACTAGATGGACTCCTGAGGCCTCCTCCAACTCTAGTCTTCTGTGATTCTATGTACAACATTATATGTCATTCTGTTTTATCCTCCAACACAGGGTTCCCAAACTTTTTGACACGGGGACCAGTAAATCTATTCACAAACTTTTGGAGGACTGGCAATGTTCATTTGCATATTTGCATATTCATTAATCAAATGATGAATATTCAGATAAGTTGTTTCTGGTCCTCCCAAAACCCCCTGTGCCAGCTTTAGCAAAGCTTTTGATATGGTCACCCACAATATTCTTGCCAGCAAGTTAAGGAATATGGATTGGATAAATGGGCTGTAAGACAGACAAAGCTGGTTAGACCAGGGTTTCCCAAACTTTTTACTTTAGTTGGAACCCTTTCTTTTCAATACTGTTTTTTGCAGCCCAAAAATATAAACACATAAAAAACAAACTGAGAAAATACCAGGCGTATAACATGTCTGGTATTTTCTCACTAGGTATGTTTTATTATTACTAGATGTATCAGTTTGTAGTTTTGAACTGCCTGGCTGGTAAATGTGCTCAGGCTGCATGAGTGTGTCTACCAGCCAGACAGTTCGCAACTACTCGAGGGGTGTGTGTGGGGGGGGGGCAATAGAATCCCCGGGACGGACTAACTTGTGCTTCGTGGGAGGGAGGAGGGAAGGGGGGCAGCGTCCCGAGATCTACATATGTCTGGGTCAGTCCCACTCCCCACAGGCTGATTCATTCCTCCCCTCTGTTCCCCCCACTGCAACTCTTTCCAGCTCCACTTCCCCCAACCCCCTCCCAGGCAGCCAGGTCTCCCCCGCTTCTCCTCCCAATCTCCCTTGGCCAGTCCCGCTGCTCGCATCCAGCCCTCCTTCCAGTGGCCACTTCTCCCAGCCCCCCCCCCCCATCTTTCCCAGCCAGTTCCCTGCCCCCAACCTCGCAACCCCGCTGGCAGCCCTGCTTCCACCGGCCCCCCAATCTCTCCAGCCCACCCCGATTCCCCTGTCCATTGCTGCTTCTGCTGGCCGGCTCTCCCCACCTTCCCTAGCTAGGACTCTACCAGGAGCCGGAACATCTGGCTGCAGACTCCGCCCAGACCGACAGAGGGCTTGGAGGACCCGGCACCACGCGGGCACTCTGGGAGTGCAGAGCACCCCAGCAACCACTCTGAGGCTCAGTAGTTTTTTCCTGCGGCCCGGTACCGGGCTGCAGCCCATAGTTTGGGAAACGCTGGCCTAGTGAGATTGTGGAATCTCCATCACTGGAGATATTGAAGACCAGGTTAGACAGACACCTGTCAGGGATGAGCTAGGGCAACTCAACTTTGGAAGCCCCAGGGGCCACACTGATACTTCTAAAACATGCTGAGGGCCTCAACTGAAGTGTGGTTGCATATGCAAGCAAATATTTACAAATAGTTTCTCTCACGTGTACAGGCATGAATACAAAGATTAAGGCAAGACTACACAACACGCAGGCCCTATTTCAGTCAGTTCTGCTGATATTAATAAAATGCAATATTTACCCCATTTCTACTCATGTGACAGAAGATCATTACACTGACTACTTTTTTGTTTCAGCTCCCATTCACCAGCCACGTCTTGCTCCTCACATCAACCCAAACTGCACCACGGGGCGCAAACAAACTGGCCATGGGCAGCATACCAAGTTATTAATAAATATTTTATAAACCTTTACCTTTTCTCTCTGCTGCCATGTCTCCTCCCCTTGCTCCATCAGCTCCCCTGGTGCCTGCTGCCCCCCAACTCCTCACCCTTCTCTGCTGTCCTGACTCCTGCCCTTCTTACTGCCCTCAGCCCTCCTACGACCTGCCCCCCTCCACCAGCCCTTCTCTCCCCCCTGTGCCCACTCCTCCAGTAGCCCCACTCTGATCATGTGAACTACCCCTCTTCTAACACTTCCCTCTACACACCTGCCCTGCCTCTCTCCTCCGGTGCTGGTCCCTCCCCTGCAGGTGTCTGCCCTTCTGCTTCACCCCCAGAATCTCCTGGCACCTGCACCTTCCTTTAGCCCTGCACCCTCCTGGTGCCTCCCTCTTCCCTTACTGCCCCTGCCCCCTTTGCCCTCTTTTTCCATCATACGCACCCCCTCACCACCCTCTGCCCCATTCCCCTCCTGCCCCTCACACATGACTTGCTCCATCCTGGCCTTCTTCATGCCCACCCCTTCTTTCAAGCCTTCTCCCAGCACCTCCTCCTCCAGCCCCCAATGCCTTTCCCCTCTCCTCCCGTCTCCTCTCCTCTCCCAGCATCACCCTGTCCCCCCTCCCACTGACACCTCCCCGTCTGCTCTCTCCATTGTCTACACTTGGCCCCCTGGCATTTGTCTCTCTCCTGCACCCCTGTCTCTTGGTGCCTTCCCCTTCCCCCACCCAAGCCCCTTCTCCTTCCACCCCCCCCGCCACCCAAGCTCCCCCCCGCTGCCGCCGCTGTTTCCCCCGCCTCCGTCCAAGCCCAACCCCCCCGCTGCCACTGCAACTCCTCCCCTCTGCCGCCACCACACAAGCCCGTTCCTTACCTTCTGCCTTCCACGTTGCGAGGCCGGAGGCTGCGCTCAGGCCCCAAAAGCCGAACCTGGAGCCAGCGTGGCCCCACCACATGCCTCCGAAGAGTTTTAAAACCCCGGGCCGTGACGTCACGTCACACTCGGGCGTCCTCCCTGCCCACGTGCAACCCCGCACATGGGCAGCAGCAGGTGGCAAGGAGGAGCTGCGCACGGCAGGGACGGTCCAGAGCCAAGGGGGTCGCTCTGGGGGTGGGGTGGGAGGACACGCAGGGGGGCCGGCAGGGGGGAGCCAGGGCCCGGTCCAAACAGAGCTGGGGGAGAGACCCAGCTCCACATATTGGTGGAGCAGGGCCCCCAGCTCTGTAACTCGCTGGCACTTCTGGGTTCAGGGGCACCGAATTGGTCGAACTGGCCTAAGGCAGCCACCAGGCACGCTGAGACACGGTATTTTTTTCCTGCGGCCCATAGTTTGGGAAACGCTGCTCCAATGTGTAGGGAAAGAAATAATGAAATACCTAATGGAGCATATAGACCTGTGAAAAATGTAGCGGGGTGGGGAGATTAACTGCTCTCCTTGCCCCATATCAGATGAGGGCACTGTTATGTTTGATATAGTATGCGCATAATGAAAAGAAGTCCCTTCCCCATAGAGTTGGTTGCTCCATTTAGGGTGACTACATAGCCAGTTTGAAAAATCAGGATCAGAGTGGGAGGTAGGAGGTACCTATGTGAGCCAAAGTCCAGAATATCAGGTTTGTCTCTATAAAATCAGGACATCAGGTCACTCTGGTTCTACTGGTTCAGTGGATGTTACACATCACCCTCTGCCCTGTAAGGCTGTTCCTTGGCTTTAGCGCATGTTGTAGCAATTTCTGCTTTAGCCCAGAGGGCCCTGGTCCAGTCTCTGGGTGTTGACCATGATGCTGCTGTTCCTCTCGCAGAATGCCATGTAAGCCAAAGCCTAGTCCTGGGAATGGTTACTGTCTGGTTAACCCAGATTTGCGTGCTGGAGCAAAGGACTGATGTACTGCACTGCCTACCATAGACCCTTTGTGCAACGTACCTGAGACCTTGACTAGGTTTGACACTTGCCATTGGATGCACGCCTCAGATTCAGGGACTGGAAGGTCATCTTCTTCCTGGCCATGCCTGCATGCATGCTGGGCAGTTGTGTGCAGCTGAGGGCAAACATGCCATAGCCTTGGAATTATGCCTTGCTGGCAGCTGGTGGTTTTCTTTCTTTTGGGAATCTAATCTATTGATTAGCTTGCCTCAGAACAGTGCAGTAGAGTGTATAATGGTGTGGCTGGTGCCCGTGGCGTCTCCTCCACCAGTCTGAAAACCCTCCTGTAGCCAGGAAGCCTATCTCAGTGACCTTGACTGTTGCAACCCAGATTTGGCTCCTCCTGGTCTGACTTTTCTGCTTCCCCTTGTCATTCCCAGCAGAGTGAGTGAAGGTTCTGTCTGTCAGACGTGCACTTATTGGAAGAGCCGCTGCTTAGTGAGGTGAAGAGAAGGTTGCTTCAGCTGTACGATGTTTCCAGAGGGATCTTTTACCTCTTCCTTCTCCTTCTTCTGCTCCTCCTGAGATCTTTTCATTGCCACCACCGGAGTGACAGGAGCATCCTGTGTCTCCAGAAGGGTTCGGCGAATGTGGGCATCTGCTGGACAGCAGCATTTCTGAGGGAAGTGAATTGCTTAGTTGTCTGTCTCTGTCTCTTTCTGCTGGGGTCCAGCACTGTAAGACTTGAGCCAGACATGGGCTTTCATCATTTTTCCTGAATGGGCCATTTTGGGGACACCCCACTCTCCCCCCCCCCCCCTTTGCACATGCAAGATTCTGGCTCCTGGAAGAGTAGAAAGGAGACTTGCAAAGCGGTGTGGGCTGTGCCTGGTGAATTAGGTATCTCGTGCAGGGGGAGGGGTGCCACAAGCAGTTGCATGCTCACTAACCCTACTGGTCAAATCCCATGCATATTATCAAGAGGCTGTTGGAGAGGCTTATGATTAATGCATCTTCTGTGCTGGGATTAATGCAGCTGAGAAGAGAGGTGTCCCTCAGTGGGGCAGGCAGAATTCCCCTCTGCTAAATGAATCTGATGCCTTTTTGGTGAATGGAAGGCTAGGAATGGGACATAAGAACGGCCGTACTGGGTCAGACCAAAGGTCCTTCTAGCCCAGTATCCTGTCTACCGACGGTGGCCAGCACCAGGTGCCCCAGAGAGGGTGGACCGAAGACAATGATCAGCAATTTGTCTCCTGCCATCCCTCTCCAGCCTCTGAAAAACAGAGGCCAAGGACACCATTTTATCCCCTGGCTAATAGCCTTTTATGGACCTAACCTCCATGAAATTATCTAGCTTCTCTTTAAACTCTATTATAGTCCTAGCCTTCACAGCCTCCTCTGGCAAGGAGTTCTACAGGTTGACTACACGCTGTGTGAAGAAGAACTTTCTTTTATTAGTTTTAAACCTGCTACCCATTAATTTCATTTGGTGTCCTCTAGTTCTTCTATTTAGGGAACCAATAAATAACTTTTCTTTATCAGCCCTCTCCACTCCATTCATGATTTTATAGACCTCTATCATATCCCCCCTTAGTCTCCTCTTTTCTAAACTGAAAAGTCTCAGTCGCTTTAACCTCTCCTTATATGGGACCCGTTCCAAACCCTTAATCATTTTAGTTGCCCTTTTCTGAACCCTTTCCAAGGCCAAAATATCTTTTTTGAGGTGAGGAGACCACATCTGTACACAGTATTCAAGATGCGGACGTACCATAGTTTTATACAGGGGCAGTAAGATATTCTGGGTCTTATTTTCTATCCTTTTCCTAATAATTCCTAGCAACCTATTTCCTTTTTGACCGCCGCTGCACACTGTGTGGAAGTTTTCAGAGAACTGTCCACGATAACTCCAAGATCTCTTTCCTGATTTGTCGTAGCAAAATTAGCCCCCATCATACTGTACGTATAGTTGGGGTTATTTTTCCCAATGTGCATTACTTTACACTTATCCACATTAAATTTCATTTGCCATTTTACTGCCCAATCACTGAGTTTGGTGAGATCTTCTTGGAGTTCCTCACAGTCTGCTTCTGTCTTGACTATCCTAAACAGTTTGGTATCATCCGCAAACTTTACTACCTCACTGCTTACCCCTTTCTCCAGATCATTTATGAATAAGTTGAAAAGGATTGGTCCCAGGACTGATCCTTGGGATACACCACTAGTTACCCCTCTCCAATCTGAAAATTTACCATTTATTCCTACCCTTTGTTTCCTGTCTTTTAACCAGTTCGCAATCCAAGAAAGGACCTTCCCTCTTATCCCTTGGCCATGTAATTTACACAAGAGCCTTTGGTGAGGGACCTTGTCAAAGGCTTTCTGAAAATCCAAGTATACTATATCTACTGGATCCCCCTTATCCGCATGCTTGTTAACCCCTTCAAAGAACTCTAACAGATTAGTAAGACAGGATTTCCCTTTACAGAAACCATGTTGACTTTTGTCCAACAAATTATGTTCTTCTACATGCTTCATAATTTTATTCTTTACTATTGTTTCGACTAATTTGCCCGGTACTGAAGTTAGACTTACCGGTCTGTAATTGCTAGGATCGCCTCTAGAGCCCTTTTTAAATATTGGTGTCACGTTGGCTACCTTCCAGTCATTAGGTACGGAAGCCAATTTAAAGAATAGGTTACAAACCACAGATAATAGCTCAGCAATTTCCCATTTAAGTTCTTTTAGAACCCTTGGATAAATGCCATCCGGTCCCGGAGATTTGTTAACATTAAGTTTTTCTATTTGTTCCAAAACCTCCTCTAATGACACTTCAATTCGGGACAGTTCCTCAGATTCATCACCCACAAAGGACAGTGCAGATTCAGGAATCTCCCCAACATCCTCAGCCATGAAGACTGAAGCAAAGAAATCATTTAGTTTCTCCGCAATGGCTTTATCATCCTAGCATTTGTGTAGAAGCACTTTAAAAATTGCCACTGCTTATTTGTCTGCCCTTCCCTGATGCATTGGATTCCTTAGAATGCGGTTGTTTGTCTGCTCTGGCCCATGGTTTGTCCTCTCCCCTCCTCTCTTTCTGACTACAGCTTAGAGAATCTCTATCAATGGATTCTCCTCTAAGTCTCCCTCCGATTTACGTGCATCTCCGCAGCAATCGGCTTTCCCCCATCTCTTAATTTAAAAACTGCTCTGCGGCCTTTTTAATGTTTAGTGCCAGCAGTCTGGTTCCACCCTGGTTTAGGTGGAGCCCATCCTTCCTGTATAGGCTCCCCCTCTCCCAGAAGTGTCCCCAGTTCCTAATAAATCTAAACCCCTCTTCCCTACACCATCGTCTCATCCACGTATTGAGACTCTGAAGCTCTGCCTGCCTACCTGGCCCTGCGCGTGGAACTGGATGCATTTCTGAGAATGCCACCACAGAAGTCCTGGATTTCAGTCTCTTTCCTAGCAGCCTAAATTTAGCCTCCAGGACATCTCTCCTACCCTTCCCTATGTCATTGGTACCAACATGTACCACGACCACCGGCTCCTCCCCAGCACTACACATAAGTCTATCTAGATGCCTCGAGAGATCCGCAACCTTCGCACCAGGCAGGCAAGTGACCATACGGTTCTCCCTGCCTGGTGGAGACGGGACACCGACTCCTTGCCTTCCCCATCTCACCCTATAACCCAGCAGGATGCAACCCCAACCAAGTGGAAAGTAGAATCTCATATTGGCCTGCCTGCCTTTGCAACAGTAGAACAGTATACATGCTGGTGTAACCCACACACCTAATGTGGTTACTGAGTACTGCAAGTGGCCCTAGACCACTGCAACAGTTAAGATCAAAAGACCTTTACAGCATGGGCTGGGAGCCAGCTGGCTTTTAGCTCAGTAGGTAGAGGCTCCTATAATCAGTTCCCGAGGTCCCAGGTTCAAATGCGCCTTGGTGGTGGTTACACTGGCATCATGTCACAAGGTGTTCATGCAACATCATGCTTGTGTTACAACTTGATTTCAGCCTGTATTCCTTTCTCTCCTGGCCACTCCAGGTATGGGAGAGTGTTTCACCTCCCTGTCTGGCTGGTGAGCTCTGCTTGTGTGTGCATGGACACATATGCCCAGGCTAAGAGGGAGCTGAAAATGGGTCTCCTGCTACTGGGACCATTGACTCATCCCTCACTGTTCTGTTTGGGTGACGCACACCAGTAAGATTCCTATTGTCACTCTGCCTAGCTTCCGGGAGAGGAAGCAAAATGCCTGGTGTATGGACCCAAGAGCCCCATGCATTGTAGCAAAGGGTCGTCTGAAGTGCAACGATGGGTCAGGTATTGCACACTGAACCCATTAGCCCCACTTCAGGTAAATTTCCCCTTAAAACTCTCCATGACTGTAGCTCTAAGATAGTAGTGTGGTGGAAGGAGGGATTAGCTGATCAATTGCAATAAAGAATTGCATCCCAGAAAAGGTTCTGCTTGGCTGCTGTTTCCTGGATTTAAAGTCCTGATTGGCTTTGAGCCTCTTAACTACTTCTGTCCAACTAGTCCAGGGTTAGTCCAGGGTTCATCTGTAAAATATGCAGAAGCAAAGCTGAATCTTATTTAGTACTGTCCTAAGCACAGATCTGACCTTAGATGCCAATGTTGTTAGGAACGGATGCCTTGCAGTTGTCAAGAGCCCTATTATATACTGCTGCTTTATTTATTTCTTCCTGATTCAGTGGCCAGAGAATCCTTTCTAAGAAAATGACTCCCACCACCAGGCAGCGCCTTGTGAAGAGGCCCGACAGTGTAAGACAGAGTAATCTAAACTCAATCAATCTTATTACTTCTCTTTTTAGCACCACTTCGCTTATAAAAATATAGCTTGAGGTCAGTTCTGAGGCTTAGCAGCTCCCCATGCAGCTGCAGTTTTCTCTGGTGCCTGTAAAAATTGGGGTTACACAGTGCATTTTGACAAACATGGACTAGATTTTTTCTTCCTCGTGTCGCAGTGAAATGGTGCGTAGTGACAGATTGTTTGATTTCTGGCCAATGGAATCCAAGATAATGTAGAGCCCAAATTTTGTCTCATCTTTGTGGCCAATCAGGTATTGTCATGGAGAATGCCACTGCATTCAGTGAGCTATTCAGAACAGGAAGCACTTTGCCTGGTAGCAAGTGCTTGCAGAATTGGGGCCTTTCATTGTTACTTGGTGGGAAGCAGGCTTGTTGATGACAGCAACAGTGGATGGAGCCCCAGGCCCTTCAAACTGTGGCCGCAACGCCACACCATGCACTCCAGGCCATATTGAGGGCTACACCTCACCCTTTCCACGTCCTGGGCTGTTGGCCTTGCTGCTGGGAAGTGTCCCCCCAGAACATGTGTCTCACCTCCTTTTTGTGTATGAGCTCTGGGGAAACTCAGGGATTGATTGTTTCATTTGCTAACTGAAATAAGGTCAGCTGGGAAGCCTGGCAGAACTTCTGGGGTCGAGGGAAGTGTGGAACGGGATGCATGTTAACTCTGTGTCATGCCCTCCCCAGCTATCCAGTCCCCCCAGACCTACTCCACGGGTATGCTGTGGTTTGAGGGGAATGGCCATGGCATTTTTACCCACTGTGCCCCAGGCGTGAAAGAAAGCTGACCCATTTCTTGACATGGCAACCTCCTCCATAAAGGGGTTGCCTCCGTCCTCAAGAGGGCTGTGTGGGAGAGAATTGCTAGGGGAAAGGAGCTTCTGCTGCTGTCCCCAGGCTGCAGGTTTAGCAAGAGGGGAGGTGCGTCACATGGGGGGGGGGGCAAATCCCACCCATAACAGAATAAATTGGCAGGAACTCCTCATGGAAACCTGGTGGACATTCTCTCTCTCGCTGGAATGCATATGGCCGCCGTTACCGTGGTAGCTAAACGTTCCTAATGTCCTTGAGGGTGCTGTCACGCGCTCCACCAAGCAAACGCAGCTGAGACGTGCTACCCTGTGGCCTTTGCAGTGCCTGTGGCTGCAGCAGCGGGTGGCAGGGAAGTGCTGCAAAAACCAGCATGCTAGAAACAAAGGAGAGTAGCACAAAAGGCTGCCAAGCCTATGCCGAGGGAGTGACGGCTCTCTAACACATACTGCCACATCCTAAAGAGTTCTGTCCCCTTAGGTCCCGCTAGGATAAATTGTCAGTGCTCTGCATGGGGGTGGAATTGTGCCGCTCCCTTGAAAAGGCAATGGGAGCTACATTGCGAAAATCCTGTGAACACTCTGAAAAGATGCCCACAGTTTCTCCAGACAGCTCTCTGACTGCCTCCTCCCCCTCCTATTTTCCCCTGCAGTTTATTTCTCTGGGAGGAAGGGGAAATAAAAATCTGGAGCACATTAGAGCAAAGCTCAAATTGAAAGGCTCAGGCACATGAGCTGGGTCTGCCATATGCATTGCTTTAGGATTGCGTGAGGATACTATTGAATAGAGAGAGGCACCCTGATATTATTGGGGGGAGCACCAGTGGTCCTCTATATTGTTACCTAACACTTTCTATGAAAGACATTCTTTTTTTTTTTTTTCTTTTTTTTTTGAAAGCTCTATGGTTTGCAGCATGAATTTGAAACTTGGCAGAGGGCTTGTCCTGGAGTCAGGGAGAGGCCTTTTGCCATCCCCCATGAAAATGCAGCCAGATCTGGACTGTATAAAATATGCATCAATTTTAGTTAGAATGTATTGCAGTGTTCAGGCCGAATTCTCATTTACCTTGAGGCTTCTTGATAATGCTCTGACAATGTGAAGATGCCTTAAAGTGGGCATAAGAGCTCCTTCATGCTGCCAGAGCAATGGAAAGGAGTCTTAGTGTAAATGAGGTAAGTTGGAGGGCCTGATTGTCTGAGTACACACAAATCTGGGAAAGTTGCATTATCCCCATTTTACAGATGGGAAGACTGAGGTGTGGCGCAATGGTCCCAAGGTTGCAGAGCACATCAGTGGCAATGTGGGGGAGAGATCTCCTGGTTCTCATCCCCATTCCATCTCTTCTGATGTATCAGATAAAGTGAAAGTGTTTTTCTCCAGAGCCTTTCCAGACATCTTTCTAGTATGGAAGGATAGAGGGGGGAGGTGAGATTTTTTTGGGGAAAACTGATGGCTTGTGACTATGGTAAGATGTTTTCCAAAGAAGAAACAATTTACAATAATTAGAAATGTATAAAATGTCTTTAAACATGGTAGTAAAAGGGATAAGAAACCACTTGCTGCAGTGTAATCAGTTATTAGCAGCTGATCAATTATCTCCATGGATGGTTGCTGCTGGTACATGAGGCACGTAATAATAGGACTCTTGATTAACTAATTTGAATATCTTTTGAGAACAAATTCGAACTCTCTTTTTTCTCCATTGTAACGGATCTGTACATCTGCGAGATAAATACGGAATGAATATGGTAATGAATATTATTCTGTAAATGTAGCCCGAGAACACTCCCATCATCATTACAGCTCTGTCGTCGGGAGCCGCGGTAATAGATCTAATAATAAAGAGGGCTAAATGAGGGGAGGAATCTGTGACGGGAGGAACCAAGGTGCATCTTTCCCTGCAGAAAGAGCAGCCTATACCTTAGGAAGTAGAATAATATGTTGTCGGGAGGAAGGGGAAGCGTGGCCGTAATTCATGGAATTGCCCAGCTATGTCCGGTAAAGTGACATTGTAGGGCTTGTTTTGTCTGATCTGTTTGCAGGGGCATTGTGTTGAGGCCAGTGAGTCCTTCAGATGTGGAATTGATGATTTTTTGCCATAGTATGTTGGATAGGGATCCAGAGTAACAACCAAACTGACATGTAATCCCATTGTTCATACCTAACCAAAGGCACCTGTTGGGCCTTATTCTAACCTTTCAAGATGAGGTGCTCTCTTCCTAAACAACTCCATCCAGGAAGCCTAATTCCACCCTGGCCTGCCTCTTGTGTCATCTCTGAGACCCGTGCAGAGTGGGTGTAGAATGGCGTTGAATCAGAATGGTAGAGTCTCGGGTTCATTCTACACAGGTGTAATTGCTACACAAAATTGCCTGCTGCTGAAGCTGCATATACTTTGCCTGGCATTTTGACCTCCCAATGCACTTGCTGTATAAAACAGAGCAGGGCAGGAAAGCTCAAGGACCTGAAAAATACCGAGTGACTGTTTTATAGTGCGTGAGCCTTGGCAGCCACCTGTAAGTTCGCCCATTTCTGTGCGGTGCCGGAGTCCCCCACAGGCAGCTATCCATGTAATACGCTAGATAGCATCGCTTGATATTTTTGAAACACTGTCTTTTCATATCTCCACTGGAATGGAAATCTAACACGTGTCTGGAATTTCAGCCCGCTCAGAGATCCCATTACAGCCGTTTTGATAAAGCACTATAAACCCAGATTCCATTTTAGATTATAAGATCATATCGCTTATGTTTCAACAAACTGTGAGCTAAGATTATTTGTTTCACAAGGTTCTGAATGAATAGCTGCTGCGTGGCCCACTGATTCTTTTCACTGTAGATTGGCCTGAACCGATCAGTGGCAGGGCCTGGTGAAAATTATCGACAGCAAATGCACTGCAGGAATTAAGAAGGCGCTCTACTTTTTTTTTTTCCAAGGACTTTGGTTCTTATTGTATTTCTGTTTTGCTTACATGTGAGAAGTGGGATACAAATTTTGGCAAATCTTCAGCAAGAAAGGCCAAATTTTTAATTCCTGGTTAACTGGTGTAAATATGGAATGACTCCAGTGAACTCGTTGGATGGGCAAGAGATCAGAATTTGGGCCACAAATTCTTCATTTACTTTATAAAGCACAACCTGGACAATGAAATCAGATGAATAAGAAAAAATGAAATCTGTTTTCCATTACATCCATTGGAGCCAGCTAGGATTCATGAGTATGACACATAGCAGACCTGGGCCCAACAAACTCTTTATTTCTGAGGGGGAGTAGAGAGTGATTCATGTCTGACAGATAAAACAAAAATAATAATAAGTCCTATGGCACCTCAGAAACTAACAGATTTATTAGAGGACAAGCTTTCGTGGCTAAAATTTATCAGGTGAATTTGGAGTGGAGTTTATAGAAGCATAGATATGTATAGGCAACAAAAGAAATAGAGTACTTGTATAAATTAAGCTAATCAAGTCAGGGTGGAAGTGGCTTCTTCATAGCAGTTGTTGTGGAAATGTGGACATCAAGAGAAGGGAAATTGCCTCTTTTGCCCCTTTGTAATATGTTAACTAGTTAAAATCCTTAGGATTGATCCAACTCCCACTTAAGTTAGTGGGAGCCTTTGTGGTGACCTGAGCAAAGTTGCACCAGGCTCTCTCAAAGTAACTGGAGCACAGCTCCTGCCACCTGTGAAATGAGTCAAACTTCTGCTTGCACAAAGACCAAAAGACTTCGCAGCGTTTAGCGCTCTGGAAACTGTCCGTCATGGCTGGTGGCTTTGATTTCTCTCTGCTGCTAAAGTGTTAAAAACAGAGTTTAGACAGACATGATGTTTTGCAGAGGATTCTGATAGATCAAAATTTGGTTTTGTTCCTATTTCCAGTAAAAAGCCAATATTCCGAAAGTCAGACCTTAGAAGCATCGGGGTGTCCTAGACTCTGGAGGCCTTGAGGTCTCTGGCACAGTTTGCCTGGCAGCTGCCCAACCGTCACAAACCATGGAAGAAGACCTGAGCTTATCCATGAGCCAGGTAGGTTTCTGGCAAGCAGGTTCCATTCCAGTGGGGAATGGGTTCCATCAGAACGTAGCTGAGAACAAGTCATCGTCATGGGATGTTCATGTTTCAACCCATTTGGCAAATTGTGATGAAAAAAATGGTTTTGTCTGGGCCAGTTGTAATATATAATCCATAAATTGCCTAAGAGCAGGGGGAAGGGAAGGAACCCTGACCAGAAAGCATTTCAAGTGGCCTTGGAAATTCGAGGGCCAGAAAAGTTTCTCACCTCCTGTGTTTCCTTTTTGTCCCTTCTGCTTTGAGATTTCAGCTTTGCTAGAGCTGATTGAAAGTTTCCCATCAAAACAAATTTACCCTGGAAAATGGCTTTTCAGTTAGATGGAAACTTTTGCTAACAGATTTTATTTTTTCATTGAAAATGTTTATGTTTTTGTCAAACACACCCCGAATTGGATTTTTTCGCTTGTTTTTGGTAACCCACAATATTTGGGTTTAGGGGTTCTATGATGAAAAGGGGAATTTTTTGCAAAGGGAGAAAAAATCATTGAGCCCAAACTAAACTTTTTTGTACAATGCTAACTTTTGATCATGCCAGACAGAGGGCTATTGATTGTCATCTTGCTGGGGGGGCATTGCTTTTTTCTATCTTTTTGTTTTAAAAACAGAAAGCAGATAAACTTGACAAGGACTAGTTGTCTGGATGTGCAGAGACCACCGTCTGTGTTGCTGACCAGGGTAGTCTCATTGTTTTCTTGCATGCCTCCATCTGACAGTATCCAGCTGCTGTCTCTTGTCATATAGTTTGATTCTGAGATGTTTGGGAAGGGACCGTCTTTTTAGATTAGATCATGGAATCAAGGAAAATGATGGGAGCTGCATCTGCCAAGAACTTTGAGCATCAATAGGACAGAACACTAGAAAACATACTGTTCCCTTGGGAGGAAAAAGATGACCTAGATAATCTAATGGACAAAGAGGCCACCACCAAATATCTAATTGTGCATCTGTAACTGATCAGGGGCTGCAGAATTATGGGTGCACATTTTGGCATCTCTTTGCACCCAGTTCTTGATCCAGACTGTCTAGTGCAAACTGTGCTGCTCATGCATTGCAAAATGAGAGAGTTCTATTCCTTCCAGAAATGGCCAGCGGGAAATTCCCATTGCAAAGAGGAACTCTTAGAATCATAGAATCATAGAATAATAGGACTGGAAGGGACCTCAAGAGGTCATCGAGTCCAGCCCCCCGCCTTCAAGGCAGGACCAAGCTCCATCTACACCATCCCTGACAGATGTCTGTCTAACCTGTTCTTAAATATCTCCAGAGAGGGAGATTCCACCACCTCCCTTGGCAATTTATTCCAATATTTGACCACCCTGACAGTTAGGAATTTTTTCCTAATGTCCAATCTAAACCTCCCCTGCTGCACTTTAAGCCCATTACTCCTTGTCCTGTCCTCAGAAACCAAGAGGAACAAATTTTCTCCTTCCTCCTTGTGACACCCTTTTAGATATTTGAAAACCGCTATCATGTCCCCCCTTAATCTTCTTTTTTCCAAACTAAACAAGCCCAGTTCATGAAGCCTGGCTTCATAGGTCATGTTCTCTAAACCTTTAATCATTCTTGTCGCTCTTCTCTGTACCCTTTCCAATTTCTCCACATCTTTCTTGAAATGTGGCGCCCAGAACTGGACACAGTACTCCAGCTGAGGCCTAACTAGTGCAGAGTAGAGTGGCAGAATGACTTCTTACCTGGCCCTCAACTGTAAGAGAAGGTTTTTGTGCCTGTTGGTGTAGGGGGAGTGCTGGAGGAGCAAAGGAGCAAAGGTGGAGTGGAGCTGTGTTACTTAGATTCTCTGCTGCTATAAATTTAGAGTAGTCCCATGGCTGTTCTAACCAATACTCCCTGCCCATTCATGCTGAGCAAAAAATGTAGGGGGAAACAGAACCCGCCTGCCTAAGTTCTTTAGACTGTGTGGGTACTCATTTCTAGATGGTGCTTTTGCTCTTACAAACACTGGAGGAATAAAAAAGGGTTTTTTTTTTTTGTTTTTTTGTTTTTTAAATACCATATAAAGTAAACCTGTGTCACCAAACTGAAATAAACCCCCCATCTGGTTGTGTCATGCTGTCATCTGTTCTTGAATTCTCTCTGGTGTTGGTTCAGTTAGTTAGCATTGTTATTTAAGTACCTCTACTTGTCACTTTTATTTCCTGCTGGTAGAAAGCATGGCCTCATGGTGGTGAGTACGGTTTATAGGTAATTCAGCTTCACTTGGTGGGAATTTAAACATTAGTATTGATGCTAAAGTTTTTAATAAAATATAGGTAGAGAGAAGGGTATTGATTCTTAAGAGTTTTTTTCCTTTTTATTATAGAAGAGAAGGGTTGATGTATTGGCGAACATGAAATAAGAATTATCCTATGCTAGTACATGAGACTGCAAATGAGGACAGATATGCTAACAGAGGAATAAGTCAGGAAAACTATCAGGAAAATGTATCTGACATTGATCATTTGCAGCCTGCTAGAGTTGGGTGATGCTTATAGGCCAAAGGGCAATGGGCCCAGGTTAAGAACTGATAAGATCCCAGATAAGGAATGTTACACAGAAGGTTTCAGATCATGCCATATTAATTCTTGCATTCGAAAAGGTATTTTTTTATTCATTTAGTGACTCCACCTTTGTGTCACAAGTGTGGGGACAGCAGTTTTTTGTGGGACAGAGCTGAATTTGGATCATAGCTCAGGGATATTGTGAGTTGAGACTGGAGGGCAAAAACGAGTTGCATTTCTTGTCTGTTTTTAAAGTGGAATTTTTTAATCGAAGAAACTCAGTTGTCCATGTTACTCATCTCCTGTGAAATGAGGTGACTGCAGTGGTGTGGGAACATTTTTAAAATTGGGGTACTGAGTCCCCTTTTCCTATCCACCCTCACTCCCAGCTCAGGCTGGGAGCAAAGCCCCAGCACGTGGGTCTGGCAATTGGGACCAAAGGCATGGGGCTAGCAGCAGAGGCCCCAGCCATACAGCGCTCAAACCGAGACCCACCCCCCAGCATGTGGAGCTGGCAACGCAGGGCAGCAGCTGGGAACAAAGCACATGGGGCCAACAGAAGAGCTCCTGATGCATGGGGCCAGCAGCGGGGATCACAGGTGCTAGGATGAGACCCCCAAGGGTCCTGAAGCAACTTCTGCACTCCTAGTTTCTGCACCTATGGGTGACTAGTCTATATCTATGCAGCAAGGTGTAGTCAATCCAGTCTAGTTACAAGGGCACTGGTTGGTCCATGTTTATGCTGCAACTGTGGCCTACTTCTATTTCATACAGAACCTAGCCACATCCTTGATCTGCACACTGAGCGCTTGGGCTGCCCAAAGTTTTGGACTGCTTGTGATTTCCGTGTGGCTCTGCATACATAACATCACCTTGCAGGACTGGGCCCTTCTACAGCACCTTTCATGCTCAATGCACAGCAAGAATCAAAGCAATCTCCTAGGTTAAAGGCGTTAAAGAATGCATTCCAAAGCACTTTGCCCCATATGAAACCCCTGCAATTCTCTGTCTGTGCCCCCAGCAGCCAATACAGTGTGAAAAAAATGGCCTGGATTTTCCCAGAATACACTGCTGCAAGCATGCAGTGGGGGTGGAAGGCTCAACACACCAAATACGTGTTTGTGCGTCTGGGTGGATTGCTGCGATCTAGGCACATTGAAACTAGGGATGCTAGCTATTGGGTAATTGAATAGCCATGTAACTATGTGAAATCTTTGCAGTTACATGACTATTTGATAGTCCCTGGGGATAGGGCTAGCAGCCAGTGCACTCCTGGCCCCACTCCCGGGGACCTGTCACCCCACACTGTAGCTTCTGCCTGCAACAGGTACAGGCTTGCCGCAGACAGAGGCTGCCCCACAGAATGCATAGCAGCCTCTGTCTGCAGAGAGCTCATTCCCACTCCCCCATGGACAGGGGCTGTCTCATGGCAGCCTTCCGTTCCTCTCCCCCTCTTCCCCTGAGGCAGCAGTGGGAAGCGGGGCAGGCAGCACCATGGATCCAGTGTTGAGGAGAACCTGCTTTTAAACTGGCTCCCCCCAGCACCGTCTCTTGCTCACCTCCCGCCCCCCCCCCCCCCCCCCACTGCTGCCTCTGATACAGAGGCAGCAAGGGGTAGAAAGAATGCAAGTAGTCGAAAAGATTTACCAATAAACCTGGGCTTATCAATTAATCATATAGTCAACTATACGTTGATATCCCTAATGAAAACCTGTTCACTTGTAACTGTTTTCTGTGGAGCCTGTCACACTTTTGTTATGCTAACAGAGGGTTCTGTTTGCAGATCCTACGCTAGGCACTGGGACCTATCACGTGAATAGCCTCTAGGGGGCCAAATGTAGGAGTTACATTGGAATGAGTTTGTGTGACCAGTGCTGAGAGTGGCCCTTCTGTCGGTTGTGCTTCACCGCTCAGCTGTCAGCAAGAGAAGGTGGCCGAGAAGCAGTGGTGTAGTGACTGGTTCCCAAGGGCGGGGGGCATTTGAAACTCAGTGGTAAATTTTGCAGCCACTCTCTAATCAGAATGCATGGTACCAATGTATTCTTCTGGTGGCTGGGGTGCAAAACACTGGGAGTGCTGTCCTATTTAATATCATCCTAATCCCGTTGGGGATAGGTGGACCCTTCTGTAATCATGGGACCCAAAGGGAACCCCTGGGGCCTGACCTTGTGTTAATTCAGGCCTGCTGCATGGCTCCCCTTTCCCTTAAGGATAACATATACCCAAATTAACTAGCCAACTTAAATACTGAGGGCCACGTCTTTCCACCTTATGGTCAGAAAGGCCCCTTTCAGCAAAGCTGTTAGGGGCATGCCTAAATGTAAGCATGTGGAATGGACGCACATCCTGCCTGTTAGATGCACATGGAGTCCAGGCCTCGTATCTGAACACAGAGGGAGTAGCGTGCTGTCATGACGGGGGGGCTTGGTGCCTGGGGTAGATGACTCCTTGAGGTGTGATGCTGGGGAGGAAAAGGTTTCTCCCGTGACATTGGAGCTTGTCTCCTGGGGTTCGCTGGACCTTCGCTCCAGTTCTCCAAAGGGCTGTCTGTGAATGGTTGAGCTGTCGCACTGTGATGCCTGTGTTGATTCCTATGTGCTTGGCTTGTTAGAAGTGTGATTAGCACCCTTTCCTTAGGGCGCTGATTGCAGAGGTACAGAGGCCTCTCTTTTTTCCTGGGGCATGACGGGAAAGCAATCGTACATTGGGCTGCCCAGAAGGCTCCGGTTTGGAGGTGGGGCTGATCAGGTGGAGAATTGGTGCTTAGTAGAAATAAAGGGATGGGTTTAACTGCAGCAAAGGGCCTCTCACTTCATGGCAAGTTGTACCATGAATATGGCTGTATTTCAGAGCTGGAGGAAGTGATTCCTCTCTCACTGTTTGTACAATTGATAAAAAAGCTTGTAAACCATCAGGGGAAGACAGGCACTGCCTGATGCACCTGTGAGATGGTAGGAGCTACAGTGAGGGCCTCCGCTAGAGGAATAGCTGTTCTGCTGCCCATTTATCCCGGGACCTATTGCCTGCACCACACGCGGTCTCCATTGATGTGGCAACTTTGCATATGGGGTAAGCACCATTTGAGCTGATGCTCTGATATAAGGTCCCTTTGACAGCCAGCAAACAGAAGGACTCTGGCTGGAATGGTTAGGTTTGCCGCTAGACCTTCCCTAATGCATTATCTCAGGGCTCTCTGTTCTTGTTGATAATCTTCCCAAACTGTTTGGAAATGTTCCTGTGCACCAAACAAAACCTACCAGGCTGGGCTTGTGTTGGGAGGCTCGCGTTGTGTTTACTGTTCTTTGGCTTTTATTAAGTTATTAAACAAGGGAGTACAAGAAACAACTGTGGCTGTGATTTATTGGCTAATGATTACACCGAGGCCTTTGACTATGTACTTTGTGTCACAGAAAGCCCTGGATAAGTCTACGAGAAATAGGTTTCCATGTACATTTCATCATTTCACTCTTTGATCTCTGTCATGGCCAGAAAGTGACAACGAGTACAAGACATGCAACAAAGCAGCTGAAAAATTAAATACTGGAGTGGGTTGCTTTTTAGCTTTACGTCCATACACTGGAACAGCTTTTACACAGATGCCCATTGCGCTGGGTTTATTCTGGTCTAACTAAGAACAGGACTGTGTGTCCAAAGAGCTAGGAAGCTGGAGCTCTCTGGGTGCTTTCCAAACCCAGGTCTTGCCATCGTGAAACCAGCAATAAAACCTGTTTCGCAACCAGTATTCCCGGAACGCATCAAAAGGCTGTTAAAAGCTGCTGACTGCCATTTTTCACTCCCCGTTTCTCTGAATACACACAGGGGTTAGTTTTATCCGCTTTCTCTCCAATATTTTTTATATAACAGTGAAATATTTATATGGTCCAATAAAAGGCAGTAAGCTTGCAATCTCTCTCAAATTCATCCGAGACCAAGAGCTCTTCATTGTATGAATTTCACACCCGGCAGTGACCCCCTGATAATTGACTCCATACATCTTTAGCATCAGAAATTTACATAATATGTAGGAAATGATTGATAGCTTCTGTAACCCGGGCTGTCTAACATCCCATCTACCGTGCACTGCATGTGCTGCAATCCGTCTTGTGCATGGCAGTCTGTCTTGTTCTGCCCTGCTTCACAGATCTCTGTGTCCCCTTCTCTCCGCAGCTGCACCAGCCCACTCAGCCATTTCTCTGTGTGACGGGTGTCTCAGGTGCTCTGGGTGTTAGTCCTCCCTGCACAGCAGCCCCTTCCCTCTGGATGTGGCAGATCTGTCTCCAGAGCCGGTTGACAGAGCTGTGTTTTGTCCCCGGCGCAGACTTGTGTTGGAGACATTCCCAGGGAACTTCAGACCCAGAAATCTTGATGGCCTGACTCATAACCATTTAACATTGGAGACTGGCCGTGCTCAGGAAGATCTTACACTGCCTACATCCACAGTTAAGAGTGGAAGCAGCGTATTACTGTGAGAACAATGACCCTGGCTTGCTTCTCTCTGAAAACTCAACTTAGCTGTGTTTCATGTCCCTCACTAGTCAGGTGCCTGTTGAGAAGCCTACATACCTGAAAAGGGCTGTTCTAAAGAGGGCAGTGATCTCATGCTCTCCATGGCCATGGAAAGTAGGACAAGCTGTGATGGGCTTAGTCTACAGCAAGGGAGATTTCGTTTAGATCTGAGAGAAAATGTTCTAACTCTAAGGATAGTCAAGCTCTGAAACAGGCTTGGAGTCTCTCTTTCTGGAGGGTTTGAGAACAGGTTGGGCAAACACCTTTCAAGGACGGTCTCAATTTCCTTAGTTCTTCTTCGGCATCGGGAGCTGGACTTGTTGACTTCTCTGTGTCCTCTCCAGCACTTCATTTGTTGGTTCTGTTATTCACCCCATTTCACAGACTGAGTAGCTGAGGCCCAGAAGTTAGCCTCCTGCCCAAGATGCTAGTGACACGTTGACAGAGGCAGGGAGCAAAGAGAAGGCCTGTCTCCTTGTTCCTAACTCTAGCTGCTTGACCCTCCTTAAAATGCTAGGTTAAAATGGCCTCCCATCGTGTGATTCAAGGAGTGCAGCTGTCCGACCTCCAGTATTTCATATCAGTATTTATCTGGGGCATTTTCTTCCCTGTGTCAGGGTAGAAATGGTGTGGCAGTATTGCCACGTGGGATTTCCAGTACTTCCTGGTTCCATTGTGGGAGGAGATACGAGATGATCATTACCTCATTGCTTTTTTCACCAACCTGGATAATTGGTGTGGGGCTGTGATATATTGCATGGGTAACTGATGTATATACATAAGAGAGGGAAGGAATTAAAAGTTTCTTTTCAGCCTTTGAAGGGTTGAACTCTGGTGGGGCTTGAAGCCAAGTTCCCCTCTTGGATGAGTGCTTTTGGAAAAGGGGTCACAGACACCTCTCTGCAGCCTGCCCCTGTTCCCATCAGTGGCCAAGCTTCTGTGGAGGCAAAGAAGAACAGGACAGAGCTCTGGATTGAGTGGTTCTTGCTGGGCTTTGTAGGAGAGGTTGTGGTCCTTGTGGGTGTCTGGTCTCGGTGACTCAGATCTCTTCCCAAGTTTTCAGTTTGTTGGCATTTGGCATGAGGACTAAGCTGTCTGACCTCATGGATGCTTGTTAGTTGTGTTAGTGGAAAGTGGGATATTTATTATTCAGAATGGGCTGTTTGGAGGCTCCGGCATGTCTGTGTCTGATGTGCCGTTAATCAGAGGAGCCTATCGGAATAGAAGGGTTGGCACAAATGACAGGAGCTGTGTACACATGTCCCCCGTAAGGTCAGGTGGGTGCATGGGGGAGGGGTCAGGGCTGCATATTCAGGCCGGCAGAGGGATTCCTCTTGTGATAGAATCGGCGCCTGGCAGAGCAGCCTCTTGTCTGAATTCTGGCCTTATCCAGAGGAGCCCAGGCTTGGCCAGAACTTGATAGACATCCGTGGATGAATGCTGATAGAGTTAATGGCTGTTATCTCGGCTCATGCCTCCTAGTTATACACAGGGGCTGTCAGTAGCCAGTTGACCATGAGACAGGAAACTAGCCAGCCCCTTGGGCTTTCGTGTGGGTAGGTTATCGCTTCATGCACAATGAGTTTACTTTAAATAGTTTCGTCATCTGAGCTTACATGTCAGCAGCCAGGTGGGGGGCGAGCGAGGGCCCTGGAGACGAAGGGCCTTGAAGAAGGCCTCAATTGATTGCCATTTGCTGTCAATGGGCAGGGCAGACTGCTGGTGAAAGACTGTGTAGTCCCCAGCATGAGTTCAGCTGTGCTCTCCTCTCAGATTTTCAGCTCCGTACAGCGGAGCTTTGGTAATTCTCAGACTAGACTCTATTGTTCGAGCTCCTTGGCCACACCCATTGCCAGGTAATGGAGGTGGTGAGTGAGGGTGAATTTCTCCAGCACGGCTTGGGGTGGGGAGCTCTGCAGGAGCTGATCAGGGGAATAAAACCTACACCGCACTTCGCAGCTGGGGATCTGGGCAGGATACATGTTTTATAGTAGGGACAGGGCCGGTTCAAGCCATTCCTGCGCATGCATGACCCCGCCCCCCCCCCCCCCAGCGCGCTGCGCACCTTACAGCTGCAATCGGGCACGCAGCACCTGATTTCAGCTCTAAGGGGCGCCACACAGCCCCTGGCCCTGGGCACGCGGCCCCTGATGGCAGCTCTAAGGGGCGCCACGTGCCCGGCCCCGCAGCGCCCCTTACAGATGCCATCAGGCGCCCCCCATAGGTTGGCGCCCCGGGCAACTACCCAGCTAGCCCCCCTGTTAATCCAGCCCTGGACAGGGAAGCTGAGACTCAGAAAAGTTATGTGACGTGGTCAGGGCCCCACAGTGAGTCCGTGGCAGGGCTAGGAATATAACCCTGGTCTCTTGGGGTATGTCTACACTACAAAGTTAATTCGAACTAATGGATGTTAGTTCGAATTAACTTTGATAGGCGCTACACATACAAACCGCTAGTTCAAACTTAATTCGAACTAGCGGAGCGCTTAGTTCGAACTAGGTAAACCTCATTCTACGAGGACTAAGCCTAGTTCGAACTTACTAGTTCGAATTAAGGGGAGTGTAGCCCCTTAATTCGAACTAGTGGGAGGCTAGCCCTCCCCAGCTTTCCCTGGTGGCCACTCTGGCCAACACCAGGGAAACTTTATTGCCCCCCTCCCGGCCCCGGACCCCTTAAAGGGGCACGGGCTGGCTACAATGCCCGTGCCAGGTGCAAGCCTACCAACACCCAGCCAGCAGACCCTGCACCTGGTATGGCTCGAGCCAGCCACCCGCTGCCACCCAGCCCTCCGCCTCTTCCCGGGACCAGGCTGGCGGCTCCTGGGAGCTTGCCCAGGACCGCAAGAGGGGGGCGCCCGCCTGGTCTAGTGCAGACATCGTGGACCTCGTCCACGACCTCTGCACTAGGCACAGGAAAGTGGCCATCTAGGGCAGGAGAGCTGCCAGCCTGGCCACCCAGGAGCAGGTGTGCATGAAAATCAAGGTGGTCCACTAAGACCCCCGCCCTGAGCCCTGAGCTTACAATGGCCGTACTGGGTCAGACCAAAGGTCCATCTAGCCCAGTAGCCTGTCTGCCGACAGCGGCCAACCCTAGGGACCCTGAAGGGGATGGACCAAGGACAGTGACCAAGCCATTTGTCTCATGCCATCCCTCTCCAGCCTTCCACAAACTTTGGGCAGGGACACCACTCCTACCCCCTGGCTAATACCACTCCATGGACCCAACCTCCATGACTTGATCTCACTTCTCTTTAAACTCTGTTCTAGTTGTAGCCTTCACAGCCTCCTGCAGCAAGGAGTTCCACAGGTTGACTCTTTGCTTTGTGAAGAACAACTTTCTGTTACTAGTTTGAAGCCTGCTACCCATTCCTTTCCTTTGTTGTCCTCTAGTCCTTCTATTATGGGAACTAATGAAGACCTTTTCTGTATGCACCCTCTCCACCCCACTCATGCTTTTATAGATCTCTATCTTATCCCCCCTCAGTCTCCTCTTTTCTAAACTGAAAAGTCCCAGCCTCTTTAGCCTCTCTTCATATGGGACCTGTTCCAAACCTCTGATCATTGTAGTTGCCCTCCCCTCTCCCACCCTTTCTCTTCCCCTCTCCCACCTCCTTTTCCCAGTCTCCCCGAGTTTTGTTCAATAAAGAGAGATTCTATTTATGACCACACATTTTCTTTATTTTGTACATCAGGAAGGGGGGCTAGGGAAGGGTAAGTGGAAGGAGGTGAGGGAGGAATGGGGTACGAGCCCCCAATGGGGAGGACTGGGCTGGCTCTGCGGGCTTCTGGGGGTGGAAGCTCTCCTGCAGCCCCCCAATTGCCCCCTTTCCCCAGATGGCAGCCTGCGGCAAGTGCAGCCGGTCTGATGGCCGAGTGCTGTGATGTGCCCAGTGTGGGCACTCAGGGCACTCCAAGCCAGGACTGCTTTGCAAGCAGGGCACCCCTGAGAACTGTCTGTCCGGGGTGGGGGTCGGGTCCCTTTAAGCACAGCCCTCGGCTAGCCTGAGGCAGCAGCTCCACGCTCTAAGTCCTCATCTGATGCCCTGCCAGCCCTGCTTCCGGCCATCCTTAACCCCGGTTCAGGGTCCACTCTGTGTGGACATGCTAGTTCGAATTAGCAAAACGCTAATTCGAACTAGTTTTTTAGTCTGGATCTGTTAGTTCGAATTAGCTTAGTTCGAATTAACTAATTCGAACTAAGTTAGTTCTAATTAGCGCTGTAGTGTAGACATACCCTTGGTTCCCTGGATATTGGGCCACATGTCCTCTGTGGAGTCATTCCTCCCCACATCTACTGAAACCTAGCTTGGCCTCTTATCTGGAACTGCATCAAGAGCTCCTCCACAGTGCCAGTGAGCACGCTCTTGGGCTTCTGGCTGCATCTGGGTCTTGTGGGCACTCCTGCTGTGACTATGACCATGCTGGTGAATGAGGCCCTCTGGCAGCATTTTCTTCTCCAAGCAGTGACTTGCAGCTTCAGTCCCACCTGCTGGGCAGAGCAGGCCGTAGGAAAGGTCCATCCCATTGGTACATTTCCTTCGTAGGGCAGCACTGGGAGACAGAGAAGCAATCTGAGATGAACGTGGATACGTTCTGACCCTCTGACACGAGTGCTTCAGCCTCCAATATATCAAAAAGCAATTAATAGAATCTTCCCCCTCTTACATTTTATGGTTTGTGTCTCTTCCCTGAGACAGAAGGGTGGTAATTAGAATCTGTGTTAACAGATAAATTTTAATGAGGTTTTGATGGCTGGAATATATACTCTTACTGTATCCCTATGTGCAATGAAGGCCTTTGCATTTTGCCACTTTATATGGCACTGACATAAATTTTTACAGATGTTCTCACCTGATATGAGTCAGATAATTTGTGTTTCATTATGCGGGGAGATGGAGAGGAAATGCCAGGAGAGAGAAGGTGAGATGTAGTGGGGAGAGCCTGGGAAATAGAAAATCTGGGTTCTGTGCCTGGTTCCACCGCTGAATTGTTCTGGGAGAAGGCACTGAATTGCTCTGTGTAGAGATGGGGATAACACTAGTTCCCCAGTTCTGTAAAGTGCTTTGGGGTCTGAATGGAAAATACCAAATAAATGCACACTGTTATTTCTACCTAATCATCATCGTGATTCATTATCCAGTAGCCAGCCTTTCCCAGCAACAAGCTGTGCATGCAAGCTATACGGGGATAAAGGACTATAAATGGGATAGCTAGTCCCATTGATTCCTTTGGTACCTGACTTTCTTCCAAAAGTATTTCCAGCACGTACTTGCATGTTTGTAATAAGTGTGATCACGTATGTCAGTTACAACACTGGGTCTTGACAAAGTAAGATTTGATTGGTGCGCCCGGAGTCCCAGGGCACGCTACACCACAGCCTGACTTGTGCCCCCCCACCTCCTTCCAGTGGTGCAAACAGGCAGCAGCGCACACCAATAGACTAGGGTCTGAATTATGCAAATGAATTCCATGACTGTTAATGGGGCCATGTGCTCCCCTTGTGAAATTTGCAACTGCTAAAGTCAGGAAGAGAAGAAAGGGTGCAATGAAAAATACATGCCTAACAAATGTGGCTATGCATAGTGTTTTATCTCCCCCTTCCCTTCCCCAGCCTATATCTGCAGGCTTGGAGGGTGATTTTTTTTTTAAATGCCATTTTAAATCCTGCATCTGATTGCGGTTTCACACACGCAGGTTAGTGTTCTTCAAAACCAGCTTGATCTGAATCCATAATTCTTTAATGAAACATTTCCCTGCACTTGAAGTGAACTGTGCATGATTTACTGCGGGATACCCAAAAGGTCAGTTTACTTAATATCGGCACCTTCATTTTTCCAAATTCTGCTGAAATTAAAAAGCCATATATATCTTAAAAGGCATATTTATGAACACTTAAGCGTAAGTAAGTCATTGTTGGACTTCTTCCCTCTCTGCTGAAATATGGAATCTGGCAGCGAATCGGGTTTAGAATGAAATCTGGCAATACAATATGCTGCACTTTACTATTTTGACACTACCACAGTGATGTTTTTTTGCAGTTACTGTGGAGCTTATGTCACTGTTCCTTTTGGGAGCAAAGGGAGGGAGGAGAGGAGAATATTGATTATCAGAGTTTCTTGATTATCTTGCTTTTATTTTAGTTTATTTTATTTTGCATTGGATACATAGTCTCTTCAATTATTCATGCAACCTCCTTGTCGATATTGCACATGTTGGCTTTGTAAGGGAGGAAAATAAAATGCTTGAGAGAATTATGTGTATAGTTTTTTTTTAAAAAAAGCATCAAAAACATCTTTTTTCTGTTTTTTGTTTTTGTTTTGTTTTGTTCCAGAAGGAGCTTAATTCTGTTGCTTCAGAACTGGCTGCACGGCAGGAAGAGAGTGAACATTCTCATAAACATTTAATTGAACTCAGCCGGGAATTTAAGAAAAATGTACCTGAGGTACAGTATATTTGCTGTTATAGAATTAACTCAGTAGGACAGCATATTTTCCTCTGTTCAAACTAGATTTTGAAAATCGTAGACATAAGTGACTAACAAGAAGGGAAGCTAATTAGCCACAAAGACAAATTATAGTCTCTAACCTTTGGGTTTTCTTTATTGCTTATTTTTGCTGTGCTCATGGCGCCATTGTATTTAAAGGTACTGATCCTGGGAGATGCTGCACAGTTTCTGCAAGGTGCTACTCTCACCTCAGTGATATGGAGGGAACTCAGCATATTGCAGCACCTCTCAGAATCGGACCAGACAGCATTTCCATAAACAGAACTTTGGGTTTATAAAAAGCAAGTGTTAAGCTGAGATCCTGGCATCCAGCTCTCAGCCCAGATGGGATTGGCACATTTTTATTTTATTTTTTTCTAAAATACACTTTATTTTAGTCAGTTTGACTGTTTGTTAGGATTTTTTTGCCTCCGGTTTCAGATGCTATTTTCTTGCCTGCCTTTAAAAAACAAAATTATAAGGGGAGACTTTCAAAGGCTCCTCTACCCCAGGCAGGCAGGTACCTACCACCCACTGAAAGTCACTGTGAAGGGATAGTGCCCTTTTGAAAATCCACCCCTTTGTTCATGAGACTCAGAGGGCCTGAAGCTAGCATAGCACCTTACTCCACGAGTAGCCTCACTGTTTCCAGTAGCAGGAGGTATGATGCTCTCCTTCGTGGGAACAAGGCAGGCAGGATGGGGCTCATAGAGATTTAGAGACAGGCAAGGACCTTTATGGTCTTGCCTGAAACATTCTCATTTTCCTTCTATCAGTTTTCTGATGTTCTGCCCCATAAAATTTAAGGCTGGGCTGAAGGGAATTGGGTCCTCCAGCCCCAATGAATTGCTGTGGCCTTTGGATACCTAACTAATTTCCTCTGACAAGTTTGACAATCCCAGTCTAGCTGCCCAAGGAATGGACTGTCTTCCTGCTAATGCCACTTTCCCATGGTAAATTTTCCTGATATCAAGCCTGAGATCTCCCTCTATGAATCTCATCTTCTTGTCTAGAAACCCTGCTTTCCCCTTGGTCTTTCTGCTGATGATATGTCTGTGATTTGTCTTAAATGGATTTTGCACGCATTTCAGTGATAACCAGCACTTTCTCTCACTACAGCATAGCTTTTAAAGATCTTAAAGCATGTACAGAAATTTGACACAGGAATGCAGCCACTGAAATGCAACCACATCTGGGGTGGTGGCTAACAGCTCTCACTAACAGTAGAGAGCAGGTTAGAACTGGAATTGAAAAGTACTTCATGCAACTGAACATGAAAAAGGAAATGAAGGTGATCAGGATGTAATGGTTATACTTTGGCCCATCACCGAGGTGAAAAAGTGCAAGGGGCTTGTTATCCAACACAAAGGGACAGAACCTCTGTGGTCTATCTAGCAAGTAAGTTGGCAGCTCCAGCAGCCATTTCAGTACTGATTCCGATTTAAAGGGTCCACATGGCAAAAATAAAAGGTGGCCAGCGTAGATGGGAGCAGCAGCTTTAATGTTTCCTTCCTGTTAATTCCAATGAGAGATTGGTGTTCTCTGCTCCTGTCAGTTTGCCTTTTCAGCAAAGGCCCTGGCGGTCTGTAATGTGAGCCATGTGCTCTGGGAGTCTATTTGTTTAAAATCAGTAGGTGAATTGGGTACAATGAAAGAGTGTGTCCTTGGGCCTGATCCAAATCCCGGTGAAGACAAGTGAAAGCTTCCTGTTGAATTCAGTGAAAGCTAGATCTGGGTCAAACGACTCTACCCACAAGACATGTCTGATGCAAGAATGCATTCTGCAAACTTCCACTGCTTAGAAATGTCGAACTAACTCAATTCTGAGTGTGCATGCACTAGCTGATAGCTGGTATGGATAGAGTTAATCATATCTCCCTGAGCAAAATGCCTATCATAGATGTATACCCTTATTCCCAGAGCAATCCAGATTTTGCCTTCACATCCATGTGAATGGGAGTAACTCCAGTAAGGCCAGTGGAGCAATTCTGGATTTACATGGGTGTGGGAGCAGAATGGGCCAATATCCAGGGTCCCCACTGGGTTCTGTAGCAGTGGATTTTCTCCCAGAAGAGACCACTGGAGTGAATGTTCAAGATCTTCTCTGAGCTTAGATAGAAATGGGCATCTCGAAGAGAAGTCTGCCTTTATGGATTGAATCCTGGCTCCAAGATGAATCAGCCTTATAGGCCCCACACTTCCCAGCTCCTCCCTTGCTTGGTCTTGGCTCAATGCCCCTGTTATCCAGTGTAGGCCTCCTTTCCACAGGGTCTTTGTCTCCTGCAGGGCTTCATTGTGAGGCCTCAATGGAAGTCACCAAGTGCATTTCCATTTGGGGCACATGACAGGGTTTGAACCCTGGCCCCCAGAGATGACGGATGGGTGCCCATTTCCACCAATCCCCTGAATTGTCTCCCCCTGTTGGCTGCACTTGAGAACTAGCCAACACTGCTTCCACTGTGAGGGGAATGGATAAAGTGAGTGTACAGCTGATGGAAGGTGCTGGAGCATAAGGGTGTCTCTTTATCAGGCTCAGGAGACACTTCACTGGGCCCTGTGGGGAGCCAGCTCCAGGTCCCCTGGAAGGGGTGGGCCTGGGAGTTAGCCTCTTCCAGTCAGCTCTTCAGTGCTGCCAGAGCTGCAGGGTGCATGCCACTAGGGGCTCTTGTGGTGATTTAAAGGGCCCAGGGCTCTAGCTGCTGCTGCGGCCGAGGTAGCTGTGGTGGTGGCCAGGAGCCCTGAGGCCTTTTAAATTTCCAGACTAGAGCTGCCCCCTCCAGCCCCTTTGCCCACTCCCCATCAGCAGCCCTGCGGGCTTGCCAGACTTCTCATTCCCCAGGGTTCCAGGCAAAATTGTTCAGCCCATCATGAAGCCTGTAAGGGCATGTCTTCGCTGCTCTGGTGCCCAAGCGAGCCAGAGTCATGTTACCTCAGGTTGTCCACACAAGCTGCACGCTCAGCCTGGGATTAGAGTGGAGACATCTCTCAATCCCCGTGTCCCGTTTGGTCCTTGGCTCACCATGTGAGCCTTTCAGTAAAGTACCTGCTGGTATGATTTGTGACTGGAATTTCAGAAGCATTGCTCCCACTAATTGTCTTGCTCAGCCCCTCTGAAATTCAGGTCCATAGGAACTGGCTCGGCCATTGGGTAAGGTGACTGCACTAGCTTTGTGAGAAGAGGAGGTGCATGCTTACCATATGCTGGGCTCCCATGAGTTGTATTCCCCATGACACAGACAAGGTCAAGCCACATACCTTGGGTTATGACAAGGTTAGCAAGGATGTGACTGGGTAGCTTTGTGCAGGCAGTATCCTCTGCAGCACTGTTATCTGGCCATCACTGTAGCCTCAGGGAAGAAGTCTCCTCTGTTGATATCTCCCCCTTCCATAGCTTGGCCATGCTTGGGTGGAAGCAAGAATCTAGAGTCTTTGAGGCAGTGATGTCTCCTTGTAAACACAAGTATGCAGAAGAGCAGTTAGTGTAGAGAGCACATTCAACGCCTGAAGAATACTGACTAGTTCAGTGTCTTCCTGAATTACGCACACTCCCCTCAGATACTGCATGACACCAATGTTGCCTTCGACGCTGGGATCACAGTTGCAGCTCCTGCTGAACGTGGCCCTAAGAATGTTCCTTTTGCCATGTAGGAGACCCATTTGTAGCTGCACTGGGGCACTGTGCTTTGAAAGGCTCATTGGCAACAGATGCTGCAAAGGACGAATGTGTCTTGGTAGGCAGAGGACAGGAGGGGAGGGTTTGCTTACCCCCAGTGAAGAAAAAGTTGGGGAGGGAATAAGATTAGTGTCATTCTGCTGGCCTCTTGCAAAGACTCATTTAGTGTAGACATGCTGTGGATTGAAACCCTTTTCACCCTTTGTCAGCTTTTAGACTGTGGTAGGCTAAGAGTATTTATTGAGAAGATTAAGTCCAGTCAGGGCACCAGCTCTAAAGCTTCAGAAAAGAGACAGACAATGGCTCATGTCCATAGTTCAGAGTGTGTAGATCTGTAGCTATGTACAAATACCACTGCAGAATCATACGCTATCTGATTCTGGTGAACTCTCTGGTCTCTCTTTCAGGAAATCAGAGAGATGGTGGCTCCTGTCTTAAAGAGCTTCCAAGCAGAGGTAAGAAGCCATCACTCGCAAAAGGTACTCTGTCATGATGGTGTTTGCAGCTGGACAGATTAGACAGAGATGGAGACCAGGGATAAAAAAAAGCAGACAGACACCAAGATCAAACTGCACAACACTTGCGCAGCCTGCTCCTCTTTTCCAGCTCTCACATGCTTCCTTTGAGCCCAGTGAAGCCAGTTTCATCCTTTCGTCCATCCCTCTCCCGGTACTGATTGCTCCTAGTTGGTACTGTATTCCCCCACCTAGTCATCTTACAAGAGGTCTTAGGCATTTTATATGTGCAAATGTACTTTCCCAGCTTAGGTACCAGTCTGACGTGGAGAGATTTAAATCCTTCCACAGGGGAGGGCAGTGTGGGAGAAATACCACACTTCAGAACGTTTTTTTAAATGATTGCTCTTCTGGGGGGCTGCTTTCTGTGTTCTTCTAATGTGCTTAGATTGAAACCCCTAGAGAGATGTAGGCACTCAGCGCTCACCACCAGCAACACATTAGAATCTGTCATCTGCTGAGCACTACATTACTTTAAATCTGTCTCTTTGGAACACCAGAACGGCATAAAAAATATTAAAGTAAACAATAACTGGATTTACACAAATGCGGCTGATTTCCATATTTCTCATCACTTCATTTTATTACTCAGTTTACTGATATGCTCATTTATTTATAGGGCAATCCAGTATTGATTCATTCCAATGCACTATGCATAAATACACAAAAGAGAGTGATAACAATAGGAATACATTTTCAGGGTTTTAAATACTGCTTTTTTCCCAATAGCTTTCATTAGCGCCGCTAGGAGGGGATGAGCTATATGCTTTGGAAGGCCCAGCCTGTCCCTATATGCTTTGGGAGGTGTGACTCTGAATTCACAGCAGTGTAACTCAGATCAGAGTCTGCCCGCCTGACTCCACATTTTCTTTAGAATCCTCTTCACTGATTCAGCTTTTCCCAGGAAGGTTTTTGCCCGGGGGGTTTGAGGAGCTGACTTTGGAAGACGGATAGGAAGAGGTCTGTAAGGCTTTAGATGTGTTGGCCCCAATCCTGCTCCCACTGAAGTAATAAAAGTATCACTGAATCCACTGGGTGCAAGATTGGGCAAGTTATTGGGAGAGGAGTTGTTTTCTGACTCTTTGCGGGGCTGTATTCTGCCCTCACTCACCCTATGCAAAGCAGGCTCAGAGTCAAAGTGGCTGTGCAGGTGACATTTGCTAACTTCCTGCTCTGTCTCCATTTGGTTGGCTCTGATCTTTGCAAGTGTCATCAGTCAAAACCCTTCCTCAGGTCAGTGGGAATGTTGACTGAGTAAAGGCTACATTGTTTGGCCCATCCTCAGTCCCTATAAGGAACAAATGGCTAAGAGCCATTGTGTTAAGTGGTGAGCAGCATCTTTCTTCAATGAAAATCAGGATAGCGCCATCGACTTCTTCAGAACGATATTGATTTATAACAACTGGCAATCTGCCCCTTTGTTTGGGTATTAGCAGGGGAAGTCCAGAAATCCAGAGAACTTTGGGCTCTTTGCATGAAATCCTCCCCTTCCAAGCTTCAAGGGCTGCCAAACCACTCACAGGTAGAATACCTGGTGATGCTGGATTTTTTTCCTGTGGCTTATATTTCATTAAACATGAATATTTACAAGGGAGAATACAGCACTACATCATATTAGTCATGGGGAGTAGCCAATAAACCTTGTGATAATGTCAAGGTTCCCCCTTGTATTTTTTCTTTTAAACGGGAAGAAAAAGAATTTTTTGAAGTAACAACCTGTGTTTCTGAAGTCACCATCACAGATTGTGTAGATTTAAGTGCCGATATCTTCTATATGCAGATTCTTAATAGGAGGGGGAAGTTGTGGGAAGGAGAAGGGAATAAATTGTACCCACTGAGAATAAAAACAGCTTTTGTTTTCCATCCTGATTAGATAAAGGCTGGTTTATTTCCTTGGCAGAGAATAACAAAAAAGCTGCCCGTGACAGTAGCTTAATGGCAACAGCTTGAAATGGACAAAGTTTGAATCTCCTTGCACAGAGAGAAAAGAGCAAACCAAAAGCCCTGCTAATTACAAAAGTTGCTTTATGAAAGATAATTCAAAGCAATAATTTAGCAAACATAATCAAGTAGCGCAGATGGGGATTTTGATGAATAGTTTGCAACATGCAATTAGCAGCTCTTGCAGTTACATATCATTAACCCTCAGAGCACAAAAATTATTTTCTCATTATTAGATGAAAAGGTAAAATTAAGCTGACTAGACAGTAAAGGAACAAACTACAATTAATTACCTTCATTTATTACAGTCATTATTTTAAACTTATTTTTTTTCTCCAATAGATAGATGAAAACATCTAAATTAAAAGTTTTGTTATGCTAAATCAGAGGTGAAACTTTCCAATCCATCTGTATACTGGAGCAGCTCTGCTGTGGAAAGGAATGCTTCATCTTCCACTTGGCATGTCTGATTGAGCAGATATTTTATTGCAGATAAAAAGACAATTTAGCAATAATAAAAGCTTTATAATACATCTTGTTAAACACGGGAAGTAAATTTAAGGGTTGAGGATCAAAGGCTTTAAAAAAATGTTACACCCTATTTCTTGGTCCTGGGTGTATGTTGTTTACAGAGAGAGCCCACTAGAGCCAGGTGTCCTTCTTATTCTGTATCTGTAAAGTGGCTACTGCATTTTGGGGCCAATATAAATATGTTTTGTTGAAGCAAGTCTCCTTTGGTTGATATGAAATGAACATTTCTAAAAGGCTGTGGAAATGGAGCATCTATGCCTGGAATGTCAAATTCCAAATTCTCCTTTGTGAATCCCAGACAACCCAGTTGAAGTCAGGGGAGTAACTGGGAGCTGAAATTAGCTGTTGGACCCTTGGGGGAAGAAAATTCCTCTCACGCAGATGCCACCACACCAGTGAAATGATGCTAGGAATGCCTGACTACTTGCTTCCTTATGGGGAGTTGAAAAGATGGAATGTATCCAGCGGTAAGTTAAAACTTCCCTTGCCTTTGGTGAGGAAAGCCAGTAGAGTACTCTCTATGGGCATGTCTACACTAGGAAATTATTTCAAAATAACTAAATTCAACTTAATAACTCCTGATTTTACAAAATTGAAATAGCGTGACCCCACTACAGGGAAACCTCGAAATTAGTCCAAGGCAGGTTTTGTTAATGTGGATGTGCTACCTCAACTTAGAGCCCCAGGAAGAACTGGAGAGTATTACTTTGAATTACTCTAGGGACCAGAGTAATAGCGGTACCAGGGCATCCACACTATTGCTATTTCATAATAACTATTTCAAAATTAGTGATATTCCCCGAGAAAAGCAGGAGTTCAGATTTTGAAATAAGAGGCCCATTATGCCAAAATAACGGGGCTTGGTAATGTGGACACGCCACTTATAAATTCAACTTTCAGGGTGTTATTTCGAAATAAAAACTTAGTGTAGACCAGGGCTAAATGTTCAACAGCAAGGGAATTGTGCATCTTTCTCATGTGCCAGATCTGACCACTGGAGTATAATGCCAAAATGCAGGTAAGAGAAGAATGTTTGCAACAGAGCCACTTTTGAGTCTCAGACTTTGTCTATACTTCTAAAGCCACAGCAGCGCTTTAAAGTGAAAGTGTGACTACGGCAGGAGCACTGGGAGAGAGCTTTCCCAGCATTCTGTGTAAACCTCCTCCATGAGAGAAGTAGCACAGAGCACTGTGAGGCCATTTACACTGGCAGTTTACAGCGCTGTAACTTGCTGCACTTGGGTGGGAAAGGTTTCACACCGCTGAGCCAGAAAGTAACAGCACAGTAAAGTGGCAGTGTACACTAGCCTCAGTGAACTTTTTGTGGCAAACTCCCAGTGCCATGAATCTGTGTCCAGCAGAGCTGGCTCATGCAGAAATGAGAACAGATGGGGAAAAACTTCATTTTTTTTCCTGCAAGAAATGTTCCTTTAAAGAACCAAGTGTAAAGTTTGGAATGTGCCTTAGGATATCAGATGGGTCTATTTAATAGCAGACATGTTTTATGTACATCTTTGGGTGCTGTTTCAGAGTCCCAAGCATAGCAGTAACTGGGGAATGTATGTGCATGCTGTTTAATTTCATTAAGGGAGGAAAGGGCCCAGACTTTGAATTAAATGGATGGAAACATGGCAAGTAATGAACAGATGTCAGAGATGTAAATCCTGTATGGAATGACAAACTGCACACAAGCAAGAGACAGAGCATGTGTGTGCACCTTATAGATCTAATGCCCATGTCTGCACATGTGTTAGTCAGTGGGGGGAGGGAGGGTTACCCTAGTAAGGACAGCAGGATGAGGACAGGTAAAGGTGGTAGGCGTTGAATACTAAGGGGCAAGTTACAACTGGTCTGCACAGGTATCTTGGATGGGGGAGATGGTGCAGGCATGTAGAGGCAGGCATGACTATGGTCCAGCTACCAGCATACTAGCCAAGCAGTGCTGAGTGGCATGCCAGCTTTGCCTTTTCATTGCTGCATCCCGCACCCAGCACTCCAAGCCATGCTGCCTGATAAAGGCATAATCTGCCTCCCCAGTGTTCTGTCACCAAGGGTGCTTCACTCTGTCTCCAGGATGGAAACATTTGGTGAGAAATGTAAATGTCTGTTGGCTTTTAGAAACTAGTTTAATATTATCCACTGGACCCAGTCTTCACTGGTAGCATTTCCTGTGGCTTCTGGGAAACTTGGCTTGGAGAGTTTTATGCACTGCACTCTCTTGACCTTGCCCAGTGCATTCATTTGCTTTTTGCTGCCATCTGGTCGGACACTCAAGCCAGGGGCCTTATCTTGAGAGTTGCTGAGCACTCAAAACTCCCGGTGGCTTGAGTGGGAGCTGAAGGTGCTTAGCACCAATTGGGGATAATCCCGAGATGTCTCTAATTTCTTTGGCAGCCCATGTTCTATTCTTACAGGCTTATCTCTACCCCAAGTAATGCACCTCCCCCAAAACAAGTCCAGACTGACAGGTTGCTCATTGCCCCCCGCATGTCATCTTTTCTCTTCAGAATTGTTGTAACAGCTCTCTGAGCAGCTTTAATTATAGATTAGAGCCTGATTCAAAGTTGTCAGCATTATTAGTGGATATAATTAAAGACCATCTAAAATTTTAGGTGTAAGACCTCAACTCAGAATTTTCTTGCTTTGTCTTTTTATTTCCTGACCCATAATGTTGTCTTTAAAGCACATCAAGTGTTCTGTATTAGTGCTAGCGGGATTCAAGTCACTTACTGAAAAGTAATTTGCTTATATATAAAGGACCTTTTACAGACCCAAGCTTTTCTGGTGATATGCTGGATTTTTGAAGTTAGCAAATCCAGGAGCTCCTTAAAGATGTAGCACAAGTGGGATCCATGGACAGTTCATAAAATGGGTGAAGGCCTAGAAGGGCTTCTGTATATGAAGAGACAAATAGAAGATAGAGTCTAGTTCAGAGAAGAGGTAGAGAAAAGGACTCCGAGAGATACAGACTCACAAATGATTGTGAGAAGGTGCGTCTGGTTCTCCTAGGGCACCTCTACACAGTACTGTTATTTTGGAATAACTGATGTTATTTTGAAATAACAAAGAGCGCGTCTACAGAGCAAACTGTTATTTCAAAATTATGTTGAGACGAAGGACTTCTTACTCCAACTTTTGTAGTCCTCATTACACGAAGAGTAAGGGAAGTCAAAGGAAGAGTGTTCTTCCTTCGACTTCCTGCTGTGTAAACAGCACTAAAAGCTGAATTAAGCTATTTCTACTTCAGCTTTAGAATTGACATAGCTGAAGTTGTGATCTTAATTAGATTTTTGCCCTGCTGTGTAGACATACCCTTATATACTAAGATAAGGCACCACTCTAGGAATCACATTTAAAGTCGACAGAAGAAAATACTATTTTACATATTACAGAATTGGCCTGTGGAACTCTGTGCCACAAGACAGTGCTGAGGCCAATTGATAAGTAGGATAAAAAAAAAAATCAGACATCTTCTACAAAAAGTTCTTTCACAAGAACCCTGCAGTATAAATGTAGCCTATGAGTACAGAAGGTGGGGGACCCAAAAGAGACTTTAAAGTACACTGCCAGTAAAGTCTTCTGCTTAAAAACTCCTCAAGGTCATAGATTCCCTGACCTTGGTAATACACTGCCACCACCCAAATGCGAACCCAGGAAGACACACGTGATAATTGCTTCCTGTTGTCTACCCCAAACTCTTTAACCCTTCCTCAGGAGAGATCTTGAAAACAATAGCTGACCTTTTAGTCTCAAGCACATACCCACAGAACCTCTTGCCTTCTGGAACACAGGAATCCGATTATAGTCTTTAAAGGGTGATCTATTAACAAAATAAGAAAGACATACTTGGTAAAGCATACATGGCTGCTAGATGTTACAGAGCAACTGAAAAAAAAGATTAAAGCTCAGAGAAATTCTACCCTGGGATTCAGTTTAAAAGTTACAGTATAAGGAGAAGGCACATGGGCTCAGCACAGAGGAGTCCACAAACCAAAAAATAAAGAAAATAAACAGATCGCATCTAACATTCCCTGTTCACTTGCATATCTGCTGTTCCAAAGCTTAGTCCTTTCTAGTCATGGATATTGCTGGAAATTCCATGCTTTGTTCCTGGCTTAACTCATCTCTCCTCTGGCAGATCCTGCTTTTTCAAAATTTCACACTCTCTTTTCATTGGCTCTGCTGGGTCCCTGCCAACACTTCCTGAAGACCCAGAATCTCTTGGTTTAACCCTTACAGGTAATATAGTTAACTGAAAGGCTGGGATGTCCAGTAAAGTGTAATTTCCCTCCCTTTCATCATAGCATCTTAGATGACCCCTTGAAGCAGTGAGTGGCTGGGCACGCTTTCCTTAGGGAGGAATGCAGGTAAGGCTTGATGGCAGCATGTCTACAGGGAGGGGGCCAACCTCCCAGGTTACCTACTCAGTCTTCAGCCTCCCATACATTCAACAGAGTCAGGGTTCTTCTTTGCTGGGATTTCTGCTTATACATCTCATCTTCTACACACAGTGCCACAGCTCATCACATCCCACCCTTCTGAGCCTGGTGTTGCTAAAAACATTAGGACTGAAAGCTTGGACTAAAATGAGGCCTACGGCGTAGCCACTAATTCTGACCTCAACAGCCTAATCTGGCTCAGGATTTAGACTTCCCAGTATGGATCCTCCCTAGACTTTTCAGGGTTCAATATCCAGGTCCCAATTATATAGCATGGGCCCATTTCCAACCTTTTCTCCTCCTGTTCTGGGAGAACAGGTCTCTCCCATCAGCCTTGGTTTTGCTGGAGTTGCTCCCAATTCGTTCCAGTGTGATAGGAGGCTTGAACTCTTGAGTGCCCTTGTGCTGGTCTTCCCATGGTGCTTTTGCCATTGCTGGCAGAGGAAACACAACAGGTTCCACAATGTAACTTACACTCCACACTATCCTGCAGCATATCTAGCTCTGCAGAGATGGGGAGAGTGCCAAGAGAACAGGGAATAAACGGGGCAAGTCATTACAAGACAGAAAATTTGTTCCAGTGAGTGATTCTCCTACATCCTTGTATTGAGTAAAAAGCCCACATAAGCAAGCTTTTAAAAGCAGGTTTAGCTGCAGCACCATCTGTACACCCTTCTCTTCCTCCACTCCCACCACTCTTCTTTTTCACCAGTCACAGCCTGCTTCCCCCATCCTCACCCCAGCCCTTAAAGGCTTTTAGGAAGTTGGAAAGGAATAAAGCTTCTTCAATGACCCTTTCCCGCTGGCCATCTAAAATCAATGTGCTCCTCACAGCCTTGTTCATTTCACTCTGAAGCCTTTCATTGCAGATTAGACATCAATACAAGATGGTTTACAGTTGCCAGCTGTCAGTAAATGCACTAAAAATAAAATTAAACCCAACCATAAAAAATAAAGCAAAAAACTGTATATTGGTGAAAAGGACAAAATAATCCTGAAATATTTCCTCCCTCTACTTTGCTATATATTCTTTAATTGCCTATACGAATAGAGTTGTCTAGTGGTTAGGGAGCCAGTTTGGGATTTAAGAAAGCCAGGTTTAATTCCCAGTTCTGCTACTGCCTGTCTGTGTGGCCTTATCCAAGTTACTTAGTCCTTCTGCAGCTCAATTCCCCAATCACATACTATATCACTTGATGCTATGAGGATAAATAGAGTAAAGATTATGAGTTGTTCAGACATCTTGGTGCAGGGGGTCAGATGACAGCTGTAAATATACAAAAGGTATAATCCAAAATTGCCTTCAAATAATAATTCTCTGGACTGTACAGCCCCAACTATGAAATCAGGTAAGCCCCTGCTCTGCAGGGCCAGGCCTTTATGTATCTAATTACAGGATTGGGGCCCATTGGTGCCTTTTGTTATGTGCTGCAGTCTGCATTGCCTGACCTTTGAAAATGTGTCGTCATAATTTATGAGTGTCAGGACAAAGCATGAATGTTCTCAGTAAATGAATTACTTGCCACTTGGCATTCCTGTCTGGGCAGTTCTCCGGCAAAGCTTACAGCATTTAAGTCGTGGAATAATGCTTGCAGGTCGTGATTTTTCATATTAATTTTATCTTACAATATTTATAGAGTGGCTTGAATTTGTTGGGCATTTTGCAAACAGTCAATGAGATTACTCACAGGAGTAATGTTACCCCCCCCCCCCAAATGTATCGATTTAGACTCAAAATGGACAGCCCAGATTGTCTGGCTGTTGCAAGAAGCCCAGAGTCTCACAGCCGAGTCTTGTGAGCAACTCAATAATTCCCCCTTTACTCTGGGTGCTGTGCCATGTGGTGGTGGAATTCTTCAAGGCACTGAGCATTCTGGTTCCAGCCCAGCAAAGGCCTTCAGCATCTGCGTGTCTTTGAGCATGAAGGTTGTCCCAGTGAGGCCTGTGGCACTATGCAGAGTTTTGCTCGCTGAGAATCTGGCTTCAGGAGTTTTCCCAAGCCATTAGATGAAATATCGGCTCTCCCACAATGCAAGAGGGATGTTTTCTGAATGGTGCCCAGTGGCACCACCAGGGATCCCTTCCCGTTTCCCCTCTGAACGACTTGCCTAATGAGGCACTAGTGACTTGCCTGGCAAACAGTAAAATGGGAATGCAAGTCACCTGAAACATTCTCTTTAGCTATGAACTGTGTGTTGGAAGATATCAATGTCTTAGCTTAGCTCAGATCTGCACTTACCCCAAGATTGATGCTCTGGAAATCCATTTCCCGGGGTTTGACTTAGTGGGTCTAGTAAAGACCAATTAAATCAACCGCTGCTGGCACCTCTGTCAACCCGGTCATGGGGTCACTAGGAGTAAGGGAGGTCAATGGGAGAGTTTCTCTTGTCAACCTCCCACACTGGGGATGCCACAGAAATTCAACTTAAAGTATGTTGACTCCAGCTATGATATGTTTGTAGCTGGCGTGCTGTATCTTAGGTCAACTTTCTCCCCCAGTGTAAACCTGTCCTTAGTGAGCTCCCCTCCTGACTTTCTGGTAGAACCCACAGAGGCACCAGCTGATAAAAGTGGGTAATTGTTTTACTCAAAGTTTTCTTTGGAGCCAAATCCTATGGGCTATAAAAATCCATCACCACCCCTTTGAACCAGAGCTAGAACAGCTTCCAAATGTATTCCCTGGGCCTGCTGTTGTTGTGCTGGTCCCAGGCCTTGTTTAAAAGTTAGCAGGTGTCCCTTTAGCAAGGTACTTCCCAGTCTATCACATCACACCAACTGCTGATCCTTCGCAGTGTTTTCCCATCTAATACGAACAGGTGCTTTAAAAAAAAGACACAATCTGCCCAGGGCTAGGTCCATAGAGTAGTGTGCATGGCTGAAATTTTGAGGTCTGACCCCTGCACATGCTTTCTCCCAGAATCCGGGAGGTGGACTGGGCCTTGCACGCAAAAGGCTTACAGCAGGAGTGACCAAGTGGGATGCTCTATTCATTAACTGATTTTTGGGATTGATCTTGAGCACCCAAGCCCTGCCTGACTGCAGGCCTGATGACAAGGAGGGCAAGCAAGGCAGTTGGCCCAGGGCCTGGAGATACAAATGAACCCAGAACTCCCAGCTGGTGCTACTATAGTGACAGCCAGAACTGTGGACCCTTTAAATTGCCCCAGAGCGCAGCCACAGCCCCACTCCTTCTGCCCAAGGCCCCATCCCTTCTGGGAGTGCAGAGCTGGCCCCGCCCCCACTTTGTCCAGGGGCCTGGTGAGTCTGTCAGCCCCCCTGCCTGGCTGAACTTTGCAGTTTGGAGATCAAGGGTGGACCAGTGGTTAGGGTGCTGGTCTGGAATGTGGGAGACCCAGCTTAAATTTCTGGCTTTGCCAGAGACATTCTATGATACCTATGAGTATCTCTGTGCAATAGAGATGCTGTATTGCTCTATCTGTACAATAGGGAAGTATCTGTAGATTAGGCAGTGGCCTTCCTCATGGGGATGCTGCAAGGATAAATACATCACAGGTTGAGAGAACAGCCACACTGGGTCAGATGAAAGGTCCATTCTAGCCCAATATCCTGTCAACTGACAGTGGCCAGTCCTGGGTGCCCCAGAGGGAATGAACAGAACAGGAATCATCAAGTAATCCATCCCTTGTTGCCAGTTCACAGCGTCTGGCAAACTGAAGCTTAGAGACACCATCCTTGCCCATGATGGCTACTAGCCATTGTTGGACCTATCCTACATGAACTTACCTAGCTCCTTTTTAAACCTTGTTATAGTCTTGGCTTTCACCACATCCTCTGGCAAGTAATTCTACAGATACTTCAGTAATTGGGGACCATCTACACCATAAATACTTAGCGAAATGTCCAAGATCTTGTGATGACTTGTGATGTCCCCTCAGACCTTTGCATAATGGGAGGTTGCCTGTATGGAGGCATCCCTGAGCTGTTGGATCTGACCACTCACTGCCCCGAATATCTTAGAGAAGAGGTTTGGTTATTCTGATTTCTCATACAGAACTTCTCCTTACAATTACTCCTTCACCAGCTGCTTGGTTTTGGCACACTAATAAATAAGATACAGCTTGGATTTTATGGTGTTTGAAGATAACCATGATTCCCATTATGCGAGCAAAGTTAGCAAGGGGTTAGTGTGATGAGAGGGAGAATTCCTTGGAAAAAAATCTAATGAGATTAACATCCTTTGACTTTAATATCAGGAACTTTGCCAAAGCATCATTGAGCTTGTCAGGAAGTATTACCACAAAATTAAGAACCAGCAGCAATTTTCTTTCATTCAGTATCATATGCTTTATACAGTAAATTATTAATGCTTTTTTCCCCCTCTGTTAAAGCAGTTATTTGCAGCGGTCTTGGTATATTTCTCATTAGAAATAACATCATCTAAAGAACTATATTGATTATTTTTTTTTAATCTTAGATTCACAAACGTGAACCACATATTTATATGACATTCCCTTTAACTAGAATTCTCCTGCTTTATTTTTATGTTATTGATCTTTTTGACGTGAATTGCTTTTTGGCCTCGTGAAAATGTTGTAAGCTTTCTGACTTCAGAGAAATAGAGTCCAACTTGAGTAGTGCTGGAAAGAAGGATAACTCCTATGTCCCAGGGTAATATCCAACATATTTAATGACAGTTAAATGCAGTGGCTCCTTAGTGTGTTTTCAGAATCTCAATGTTTACACGCATTTTAATGGACTGGGTGGCAAAACCTGAGTGGTCTTTGGAAAATATTTAACCCTTGCCCTTCTGAGCTGCTGGCTAGCAGGGCAGCAGAATGCTGGGGAAAAAACGTGGCTTTCAGACAGCAAGCATGTTCCAGATTTAGCTTTCATCCCAACATTTCGTTTCATTTCACTGTTAGGCCTGAGCGACGAGGGGCTCGGCTGATGACTGGGTGATGACTGAGGAAACTTGTGGCCATTAGCCACAGAGCAGATACGGCCTGTTGGCAGCTCTTGGTCAAAATTGTCTTTGATCCCTGTCTGAGGCCTACCTATGGACTGAGCCAAAGGTCAGTGCAGGTGATAGGAAGACTCCCCACTGAGTTGGATGGGCTTTGGGTCAGATACCGTGTTCCGGTGACGTGGCCAGTGGCAGGCCACGTGGAGTTTGGTGCACGGCCTACTAAGGTTCCCTGCACTCCCTAGGCAGGTGTGAGGATCCACGGACTGGCAGGTAGAGACAGGTCTGAAGCCCATGTCAGAGCTGGGATTGGGACACAGGACTTCCTGCAACAACGTTTGGTTTCTGCTGCGCCTTCCCCCAGGGTCCCTGGCCTTTTCCAGCACTGCAGGCTGGCCACAGGAAAACATTGCCCCTGACTGCCTCACCCTGGAAACCTGCCCAGCTCTCCCTCCTGAGCTTGGCCTGAACTCTCCTCATTCTGACCAGACACTCTCCCCTACCCTCTCCCTCTCCACAGCCAGCAGGGTAACTCTTCTGCCCCTCTTTAGACGTCATCCTGTCTGGGGATTAACTGCAGCCCAGCCCATCTCTGCTAGATAACCATGCACACCTCTCCCTCCTGCAGAATCCATCCCCCTTTCTCGGCTCTTGTGAGCCACTTCTAAAGCCATGGAAGCAGCTGGGCTTTGTTAAGGGCTTTCTCCCTTGCAGCCCAGCTCAGCTGGGACCTTTTCCTCCCTTTCCAACCCAGCCTTCATTTTCCTGCCTCTCCAGGTGGCTGAGGCTGTAGCCTTCCCTGCAGGATCCCTTGTTCCTTACTACTCCTGCCTTTGCTGCACACTCACCCGTCCCTTCCCCTGTCTATTTTCCAGAAATATTTTCTGGGCTAGGAAACCTGCCTGTGCTTTTGTCACCTCCTGTCTGCAGCCCTCTGTCAGCCCTGGGGCCAGACACTGCTGCAGTGCCTTCTGCATCCTTTGGGCCTACAGCAGATCACATCTGCCCTCCTTCCAGAGAAGCTGGTGTCTTCAGAGGTCCCTTTTGAGTGCATCTCCCTTTCCGTGCTCTCCTGTTATTGTCTATATTCTTCCTTTCCAGCAGTGCCTAGGACAATTACATTCTGCTCTCTCCAGCCATTATAAAGCCCTCATTCCTGTGCCCCTCAATCACTCATGTCCCCATTTCGGCTGGGACCCGAGAGTGCTGCCTTCTCCCCTTTCTTTGCACAGCCCCTGTCACTATGCCGACTGCTTGTCCCTTGAGTTCCTCAGCTATTGCAAGGAACGTGGCATCAAATGGGCCCCAACTCTGAAACAGCTCTGGTCTGTGGGTTTGCAGGACAAGATTCCCACTGTGGACATTATGCAAAGCTGAGGTGACACCTTCCCCTCTTGGGAAAGTGGCTGTCTCTGCCAAGTTACCGTGTGGCTCTCCTCTCCATCTGATCTGGGCCTCTCTGTCACTCCTGGATTGTAACACTCCAGCTCCCCTGCCCCCTCCCCCTGTGAGTGATGAAAATTAGGGATGTAAAATCCCATGTAACTAGTTAACAGGTTAAAGGGGAATGGGTAAGGGCTACAGGGGATAGGACAAACCCACCATGGGGCTGCTCTGGCCTGCAGTGGGCCCGCAGGTATGGAGCAGCCCCCAGATCACAGGAAGCTGTTCCAGAACCTGTAAGCCTCCCCCATTAAGGGTGAGGCTCACCAGTTAGCCATTCACATCCCTAATGCAAAAGGCGACCCCACTCCACAGGCAGAAACCTGAAACACAGGCTGATTTTGTGGCTTGTTTACAGTCATGCAGCAAATCTGCAGGTGAGTCAGGAAATGAACACAAAACTCTTTGTCCCAGTCCTGTGCTTTGCCCACTAGGCCGTTCTGCCTACCCCAGTTTTACAGCTTGAGGGATTTTTACACAAGTGCTGTATTGGATCGCGGCAGCAAGATATGTGGCTACATTGTGCAGTGTGTTCCCATTAACTCTCGTGGGTATGTATTTACTCCCCTTTGCCATGCCAACTTCATTCCATGCCAACTTCAGGCCAGGATACCACCATATCACTTAGCAGTGGGCATTCTTTTTTCTCCCTCACCACGTCTGGTTGGGGTGTGTTTCCTGGGAAGAGACTAGATGCTTTAACATGGAACAGCTTCAAGGCCAAGTTTGTACTTGCTTGGATGTTCAAGTCAAGATATGCAACTCCAGCTAGGTTAATTGCATAGCTGGCTTCGACATACCGTGATTCAAACTTTGGCGCCATCCCCACAGTGGAAGGTTGATTGGAGAAACTTTCCCATCGACTTTCTTTACTCCTCAAGAGGAATAGAAGTATTGGTGCCAATGGGGGAACTCTCAGCATTCGATTTAGTGGGTCTTTGCTAGACCTGCTAAATCAAACTTGCCTCAGTCTGTGAGTAATATAGACGTGGCCCAAGTTTCAGTTGAGATGCAGTGTCATCAGAAGAAACAGGAGTTAGGAGGGTTCTGTTCTTGCTCCTAACCTCGTCATGTGACCTGGGACAAGTCATTTAAGTGCTTCATGCCTCCATTTTCCTGCCTTTTAATGGAGGATGATGACACTGCTCCAGCTTTGTACAGCATCTAAGACCCTTGAATGGCAGATGCTATACATGGCCAAATGACTATGTGTTCACCTGGCTGGCAAAAGCCACACATTTTAGCATCTGTGGCTGTTGCTCAGAGAGCTTTTCGCTGGAGTTTGTTTTATTTCAGCTAGTCATTGGCCTCTGCCTTTTTTTAAATTTCATTACCAGCTTCACTGTGGCTGAAAACAAATTACCTTCTCATAGTCAACCCAGTTACAATCCTTTCTCCAGTCTCTGATCACATTGCTCTGCTGCCAGTTTCACAGTAATTCCTCTGTCGTGGTCACTTTGGTCTGATTTTTACTGCTTGTACTTTGCAAGGGCTGTCTGTCTGTGAAAGGAAGCTGCATTCGAAATTGGAAGGGCACTTTCTTATATCACTTTCCTTAAGGAAACCTAGTAGAACTTTTTTAAAGCATTTTTATGATCTGTAAAGAACTCCTGAGAAGTTTTGGCTTTTTTTTTTAAGGGGATCATTTTATTTATGTATGTGAATGTTTGCTAGGTTAGAAAGCCAGGCCTCATCCATTGGGTCTTCAGGGAAGAGCACAAGACACTTAGAAAGTTTAGTAGGGCAGGACATCACATCTTTAAATTGGAAATCTGATGAACTTAGGAAGGGAAGTGATCATTGTATATTTGAATTAGTTGGGAGTTTAACAAAAAATAAGGGTTTTAAAGAGGTGGAAGCAAGGATCCATTTGCTAACTAAAAAAGCAAAAAGTTTTGAAGCACTCACAGTGCATCTTGAATCTCCAGCAAGAACCGGGGGAACCATTAGGAGCTGCAATTTGGGGTACTTTTGCCAAACTTAATTACAATTTTATTGAGCCAACAGTCTGATGAACAATGTTATTAAAGGAACAGCCCCATATTTAAAACAGGTGTCCCTACTTTTAAAAATATGAGCAAATTGTCCCGTATTTTCTACTTTTTGACTCCCATCAGTAGTGGTGGGTCCTACTGATGGCCAGATCCTTGCTCACTGGCACAGTGGTGGAAGGAGAGAGGTTGTCCAGTGGCTGACGATGGATGTGCAAGACTGGTGGTCAGGCAAAGCTACAGTTCGTGGGAAAACGTCTCTGCCCCTCAGCTGAGCTCTGGAGTTGTGAGGAGGAAGCAATTTCCAGCCTGTAGGCCCCCAGACAAGGGCACTTCGCCCCCCCTTCATAAGCTGCCCCCACCCTAGGTCCTGCCCCAGGGAGCACGGGGCTGCTCTGTCCCTAGGCACCCTCCCCTGCTGAGCCACCTCTCTGGCCTGGTTGGCTGAAGCCCCTGCAGCCGGGGTCCCTGGGCTCTGGTGCTCAATGCACCCTCAGGCCTCAACCCCTTCCTGCCTGTGCTGTAGCCAGGGGACAGGGGGCAGCTGGGTTGGGTTGGAGGCCAGCAGCAGCCTGGAGGTGTGAGCTGCCTTCCTACATCTTTGGGTGACAAGGGACGGGCTGCTTCTATCCACAGAGGAGTGGGGGAGAGGAAGAGACGACCTCTGGAAAACCACGTCCTCCCCACCACTATGCCCCCCCAGCAGATCCCACCGATTCCCTCCTGCGCTGCGCCCAGAGGCTGCTGCTCGCCGCCCCAACTGAAATCTGGGGGCCTGTGACCCTGTGTGCCCATCACATGTTGCTGTGAGACAGTGTTGCACCAGGTACATCCTGGGGACCCAGTGAGGCCTGGCAGGTAGAGGGCACCCGGTAGGGAGGGTTGGGTCAGGTCGGTCAGTCACCCCCATTCCCAGGTGAGAGAGGTGTACGGGAATGAGTGTGTCTTTAGGCAAACCTTAGAGATAAGAAGGCAAATAAAAAGACTCCAGCAACACTGCATTCCTTTTTAACAGGGGTTCAGTCAACTTGATGTTAATTTGAACATTTGTAGTGCATAGTTCTGATTGATTGCCACTTAACTCGCTTGAATACGAGTAATTTTACCAGATGTCCCATATTCAGCACAGGGAAATATGGTCACCCTACATAGAACTCTTAGAACAAAGGATACCAGATTTGACAATAAGAGGACAACAAACCTGATTCACCTTCCCCCCCATGCCCCTCTAGTCTTTCTTTATTCTTTTGCAAGCCTTGTTTATACATCACACACAGATACACACAAAAAGAGGAGGGGAAAGGGATGCAAACTATGATTTTCCTCTCCTTCACAATTTTGTATGTAGCATTTGGAATTCTCCCTTGCTGTGTTCCTACTCTCAGACAAACAGACAAACACATCCTCTCTCTCTTTCATCCTAGATTTGATCTCCTTTTCGAAATAATAAAACCACCCTAATGCAATTTGCAACCTGCTCATTCTGCGATGAGGACGGAGGTGGTCATAACTTTGGTGGTTAACAAAGTTATGATACTGGGAAAAATCAACAGAGATAGGAAAGTTTAACCATTTTGCCAATCAATTATAACAATATTTCTGCTTCCAAATGTTTAAAAAGTTGGCTTCATAAAGTATAATCATGGCACAGAGGCCAGCATGACAATAGTAATTAATTAGGCTATTATGCATTCTACAGTGATAATTGCTTTGCTGGAAAGTCACCAACCATGAAAAAGACCCTGCATATAAATGTAATTCATCAATCCAAGTTGTTCCAGCACAGTTGCATTTTCTCACCTGGAGTCAGTGTGCACTCTGTAAGGAAACAAAAAAAAAAAAATGTTGCATCGATATGTAATAGCTGAGTGCTTGCCATGCTTGGGATCATCTGTGGATTTTGCAGGGGTGAGAGAGAACAGCAGTTAAGTGTAAGTTTAGCATCTCAAATGGTCATCTCTGTGATCGATGGCTGGCAGGAGGCATTTCAGCTCTTCTCCCATTACTGATGGCAATCAGGAGGGTGGGAAAACCAGCCACTCTGACAGGTTGTCCACAAAACACCGCACAAAGGAGCTGGGAGTTTGCGTTTGATCTGAGTGAGGGCCTGATAGGATTATACTCCTGTGGGCAGTGCCTCTATGCCACCACTGAGACTCAGGTGAAGGGAAGAGAGCTCTGGAAAATGTGTGGGTGGAAATTGGATCTTTATTCTGCAGCATTTGCTCTTTGGGTGGATTTCACCTCTGCGCAGAGAGCCTAATCCCATCTATACCCTCACAGTAAGTCTTAGGTCGTGGCACCTTAGCTTGGCTCTGTGCCCTCTTCCCAGGGGTGAATTCCATCCAATGAGTCCAGAGCCCTTTTGTAAATAATTCCACATCCAATCTTGTATGTATGTGGTTGCACATGTGCTTCCTTGTGGCATCCACCTTTTCTTCTTATCTTAAAGAGATGGTCTTAGATTTAAAATGGTCTCCTTTTATAAAACAGGGTCCTTGCCTTGAGTAACTAACACAAAGTTCAGTCTAAGTAGCTTTTCCCCTTTTGTGCAGTTGGTTCTCTCTTTGCCTTTCACTCTACTCAAGCTGCAAAAATCCACTGGCCAAGTTTGCTTTTTGTCAATTTCGCCTTTCTCACCTGCTCCAAGCATCTTGAAGCAGTGTTTGAGCAATAGATATCTTTCACTGCAAATGTTAGTATTAATTGAAGCCCCAATCCTTCTACTTTCTCTCACCTTTCTTGTTTTTCAATGCATGTGAATATTTGTATTGCTTTCCAATTTTTTTTTTAAACTGTTCTTTCTTGCTTTAGGACAGACCTTACATCTTGGATCTAAATGATCACTTGAGCAGGTATCACAATCCAAAATATTTTATTCAGGTTGGGGAAGGAAATCGAACCCAGCCAGTCACATAGTAGAAAATGTCTCTATAGTGTGATATATTTTTCACACTACATGGTGATTTGAAATTGGATCTGATGGGCCAATTTCTATCCTGCAGTAAGAAAGGCATAACTGATTAAATGAAGTGACACAGGTGTACATCAGTGCTATATTAGACTATATTTCTCTCCCCATACACACAAACATTCTTGCTGCCTTTTACCTGGAGAAGGACAGCTGGCCACATTGTGCCATTGGGTTTTATGCAAAACTCCTTGCTAGTTCCAGTGAGGAGTCTTATTTAAAAGCCAGATGTTTTCAAAGATTTCCGTGCAGAGACCTATTGTGGAAATTCAGACTTTGGTGCAGCTCAGCCAATGTTATTGACCCATATAAGAAAGGAGTCCTGGGCAGGCTAGTACCCTTTATGTAAAACTCAGCCCGAGGGCCAGCCTTGAAAAAGGAAGGGTAATCCGATGAGTTGGGGTTGGTTGATTAGTCACGAGCAGCTCCATTTCAGTTACAGTCTGACATTTAACTTTTTTTTAGAGCTCAGGTAAAATACCAACCTCCAGCTCGTCACGTTCCATCCCAGCCAGTGTAATATATAATCCCCATGACTGGCCCAGCAGAGCTGCATCGGGCATTTAAATAGCTTCTCTGTGTCCATGCTCACTTGATGACTTGTATCATACTAACACATATTCCTTACGCTCTTGCTCCCCGGCTCTAGCTAAGGGAAGCCAGGAGGGTTCTCAGACAGAAGTGGCGCTGTGCAGGGAAAATCAGAGAGGGAATTTCTTCCCTATTGGGCACATTGCCACAGGTGGAGTGTTCATAAGTACTCAGTGTTGGCCTGGCTTTGTGCCCAGTGGGAATTTACCACTGACTCCCTAGGCACTTTGAGAATGTTTGAAAATGAAGTCCTAATATACAGAGGGTCAGATCTTGCTCCTGTTGATATTAATGGCAAAACTTCAGTTAACTGGGAGCAAGTGCAAGCTCCAGGTGACCAAACTTCCACCTCATCCCAAAGCAATGGGGCCAAATATTCATTATTGACCAGGAAGTGTTATTGTTTCATATTGTGCTGCATTGAGAAACTAGAAGAATTGGTCCCATGAAGCCCCAAACCTGATGCAATGTGCTGTGAAGTCAGTGTAAAGATTGCCATTGACTATGATGGGCACTGAAGGTTGGTTTCACTTTTGAGTTGGGATGTATTAGCTCTATCTTCTTTTGCTGGGTTTTCTGGTGTCACAGGGACATAGTCAACCCTAAAATTTTGACTGAGATTTTTTTTTTAAATCAGGAAAACAATTCAGGGCCAGTTTTCTAAAAGCTGATGTGTTTTAAAAAGTACTACAGGTTGAACCTCTCTAGTCTGGCACACTCTGGTCCAGCAACATCCGTGGCCCAGCATAATTTGTGCTTAGCCATGTGCCCATGGGGGTGGCCAAGTTTCTCATGGTCCCATAAAGTTTGCGGCTCCAGCCACCCATCCTGGCTCTCAGTGTTCTGTGCTGTTATTTAACTCTAATTCACCCCTAAATGTCTTCTAAGAACCTAGTAAGAATGGAAATGTTGGTAACACTGCTAGACCATATTGACCTTTCATGGTTTGGGAAATTCTTGGTTTGGCACCAGTCAGGCCCTGAGGGTGCTGGACTAGAGAGGTTCAACCTGTATTGGGATAAAAAAACTCAACAGCATCCCTAGCAGACTTTTTCAAGTGTATTTATTTATTTTGCTGATCTTCAAAACTAACAGTTCCTAACAACGTATTTTCCAAAGCAGTTTGACGGTCCATCCAAAAGGAAGGAAAGATACACTCGGAGTGTCTCCAAAAAGATTTTTTTCTGCTTTAAAAACTCAAGCAATTGTCTGATATTTAGGTGGATTATCTCTATTCGGAAAAGGTCATTTAATTTTTTTTTAGCTGACATTTCCTGAAGTTTACTAGGACTCTGAAAGAGCAGAGCCAACTACTGGCTTAAAATACCATGGATGGTAAAACTACAGTAGCATGTCAGAGCACACCTGTCACATCATTCTAGTGTGTTTCACTGGGATACTCTCAGCTCCTGCTTTTAAAAAAAAAATCTATGGATGAAATTTACTCCTTGCCCCAACAAAGTCTAAGCAAATAGTCTGGAATCTGGGGTACAGAATTCACATACATCTACAAGCCAGTAGCAAGCTGTAAAATGGGCAACTGTGGCTGCTATTTCAGATGCTGAGTTTGACTGAGATTAGGTTAAGGTGACATCTCTAAGTAGTGTACAGAAAATTAAAGCATGATGAATAGGTGGAGTCCCACAGAAAGCACATCTGAGCTATGACTGTTGAGGGGTTTTGGAGGTTCCCTGTTATTTTGCTTCCAGGGTTCAAAGCCAGTCAGAGGTCAATTTCTTGTAGCCTGAGAAGATTCTTAATGAGGTCACAGGAACTCATGTAAACTGTGCCAACGTGCTGAGAAGGCACTTCATTTTATATTCCAAGGGCTGATGGCATGGCTTCCAAGGACCTCCTCATGATGGTGGGGTGGCACACAGTCTTCTGGGGAACTTACCCCATCTTGTCCCCCAGCAGCTTCATTAACATCATTGGCCTGGACACCTTGCTGATCACATCATCTCCACTGCAGTCAGTGTCCTGTGAGTTCTATTTTGCATATGTCTTCCCAGCTTAACTGACACCACAGCCTGGCTGCAGTGCTGGGAGGAGACTCTGGCATAAGGGGCAGATGGGTGTGGCGATCACCCCTGCAGCTGATTAAACTGCTCACACTTGTACACAAGCACTCGGGGGTTCCCTGGCTTCATGGCAAACTTCACCTCCTAGTGCCTTCTGAGAAAAGATTGCTGGAACCAAGAGAGGTCTATAGAATGGCACAAGCTTCCATGGAAACAATTGAAAAACCTATAGGATGAAACCCTGGCCCCATTGCAATCATGGCAAAACCCATGATGGCATTTCACCCATCACATTTAAACCAGTGAGGTCCTTTGTATGGATTATTGGAACTAGCCCTGTGGAATTCTGGACTCTGGAAAGAATTCTCCATTAAGTCATATGGGAAGCTTTCTAGCCCTATAGTTCTTTCTTACTACAGGTCTTTTCCATAAGGGTTAAGTTTATTTAACATGTGGACACAAAATCTTTTGTATATTTCTAAGATAATGCATTGATAAATTGATTTGAAAGTTTAAAGGGCTTTGAAAATGAAAAGCATTATGGGAGCACTGCATGTCCATGTTATTTATTACTATGTTTTAATAAAGGCAGTATAAAGCTTCAGAATGCTTGCTGTAGTAATATTTAGCATTTGAGAGCTTTGCCTGAGTATTTCCATTTATTCTCTTAATTCTAATTGTCACCACTTCCCTTGCTTGCCCAGTGCCTAAGGCATGGCCTCTTGAATGCGGAGGATTCTGCCCTCCTTCACAGTGAGTTTGCGAGGATAAAATTCATTAGTGACTGTGAGGTTTCTCAAATATAGTGAGGAGGGCAATATTATATAAGTAGACAGAGTTCCTCTTAACAAAAAAACAAAATTTGTTACTCTTGTACTCTTTAACTATGTGTGTGTGTGCGCGTATGCATACGTGTGTACCCACAGGTGTATATGAGTGTGTACTGAATGATTGTGTTCTCTCCTAGAAAAAAGAAACTAGTTCAGTACTGAAAGTAAAACCCCCTATTGTGAGTGGGTTTTAACAAACCTGTTGCACAGAATCACATACTTTTTGGTTCTGACTAGAAATGAATGCTAGTCTCTTTTCCATTGGAATAGAACCAGTTTTGTGAAACCGACCAAAATGCTTCAAAAATGGAAAAGACATTGAAGCACCTGGAGCTCTTGACTGCTCTAGATCTCAAAGTGATTTCCATAACCAGGGGGGCAGCATTAACCCAGTGTTGCAGGTGGGGAGGAATGAAATGATTTTCTCAGTGAGTCAGTGGCAGAACTGGGACCAGAAAATAGGCTCTCTTGAAGCCCAGTTCATCCCCATTGGACCACCCTGGGCCCTCTTGTCAAACGTAAAACCCAAGGGGAATATGGGACTCTGTACAATTTCTGCTCTTTTCTAATTCACTGTTCCCAGGGACATGTTTATGGTGCTTATTGAACAATTGTAGAGTCAGCACTTAATAGTGTATGTAGAACAGCCTCTGAAATGGGGCTGCCTGAACATTTCCAATAAAAGTTAACGCAGGTGATTGTTTTCTCTCCAATAAGATCCCCCTACCTATTTGAAATTGAAAGGTACATGTCACTGACATGGGCCATGAGGCTGAAATGCAGGTGTTCCAAGCTTATACACCTATGTTCATGGACACACAGGGACACCGACAGCCTCCCCGGGTGAGGTGATGGTGAGGCCCAGCTCAGAATTCCCAGAATGGGTGGGGCAACAGGTGGAAGGGGCGGAGCCAGGGGCTAGCCAGCCCACCACCACTACCCCCCTCCCCTGCCAGTCCTTAGTGCCCTCAGTCAGAGCCTGGTGCCCTCCTGAAGGTTGAATGATCCAGAACCCTTTCAATCACAGGGTCCTGGAGCAACTGCCCCCTATCGGGGGACATGTTGACACAGCAGGATAAGTGACCTGTTTTCCACTTCAGCTGCAAGTGCTCAGCACCTTTGATAGCTAAGCCGTGTCTAGTGCATAGCTCAGGGGCCCAACTACGCCCTCCAAAATTAATGGAAGTCTTTCCATTGATTTCAGTGGATGCCAATCCAGCCCTCAGTATGTATTTAGGTGGCTAAAGCTAAGTCTACATTGCCCCTTTACTGTGCTTCAACTTTCTGGCTCAGGGATGTGAAAAAACACCCTCCCTCCAGCGCAGCAAATTACAGCACCATAAATCGCCTGTGTAAACTGGGTTACAGTGCTGGGACTCAAGAGTTGTGCTCCTGGTGCTGTTAGCTACTCCCCTCCTGGAAGGGGTTTACCTAGAGGGCTGAAAGAGCTCCCTCCCACTGTTCCTGCTGCAGCCACACTTTCTGTTTAAAGTGTTGCCGCCCGCGCTTTCATTTTAGACATGCAGATAAAGCCTAATTGTAGGATTACTACAGTTCAAGCTCATCATCTAATAAACCATCTTGTTAGTCTTTAAAGTGCTACATTGTCCTGCATTTTGCTACAGTTCACTGGATTGTGCAGATTAGAGATGAGAAAGACTTGGTAGATCACCACCGGAGGGATATTCTAGTGCAGAAGCATTGAAGTAGCCACTCCTGCTGTAAGAAAGAGGCTGATATCAGGGCTTTGAAAATCATCTGGAGGTGATCCGCAGCTGGGCAATGCAGAGAACAGAACTTTGAATGTACACATGCCTGTGATAGTTTTCCACTTGTGTTACTGACCCATTGCTGCAATGTTTGTGGTTTTCGCTTCTAAATACCCTGAAGCTGGATTTCTTTGTAAAATGCTAAAGAGAAAGCCCCCAAATTTCATAGATGCCGGAAGCACTAAAATAAGAAACTGGACTTGTGTATTAGATGCTAAAAAAACGCTACGACTTATGCAGTTTTAACAATAGAGAAATTATCTTTATGCTCCAGTGAGAGGCAGTTTGCTCAGGTGGCTGGTGAGTTACAAATGAATGGTTTGCTTTTGTTTTGAATGACAAGCAATTTAAATTCACTCTAGTGTAGAGGCTGGAAGCTTTTCTAGCAATGGGGGGAAAAAAATCCAACCCTCTCGCCCCTATAGACTGGTGAGCTTGCGGAGCGGCCATTGTGCAGTCGCTGGAAGTAAGGACTTAATCTGATAATTATCACATCTGTAGCTTGTGGTCAGTGTAACTGATGAGTACACCATTGCTCACAGCACTTCTGCTCCACCAGATGGGACCCGTTCAGTTTTAGCTTCAAGTATGGATATTGCTCTCTTTCTGGAGTAAACTGAAAAAACAACCAATAGTTTGGTAGCACTTTATAGACTAACAAAACATGTAGATGGTATCATGAGCTTTCGTGGACACAGCCCACTTCTTCAGAAGACCAGAGTGTTGGATATCTAGGACCAAAATAAATAGGGGAGACAGGAGATGGGGTGGAAGAAGGGAAAATTGGGAGGAGGGGGAACAAGAAAAGGCAGTGGGTAAAAAATATATCAAGGGAAAGCCGAGTCTGTACAAGATCACTGCCGTTTTTTGGGTAGAAGGCAACTATTAAGACAAATAAGTAGCTCTTTGTTTTGTTTTCTAATGTGGCTATCTAAAGTCAGACAACAAAATCCATGGTTAGACATTGAGCTGAAACTTGGGAGATCCTGCACCTGTTCCAAGATTTAGTGCAGGCTTCCTGGAGGACTTTGGCAAGTCATTGAGGCCCAGTTCAGCAAAGCACTTTAGAATGGGCTTAAGGCCCAGAACTACAAAGGAGATTAGGCTCCTATCTGCCAGGAAGCAAGGATTCTAAATCCCTTCATGGATCTGATGAGGCTGAGAACCTAACTTCTCCATGCCTCAGTCTTCCCCATCAGTGAAATGGGAGTAATAATACTTTCTACTCCAGGATAATTGAAGAAAGTAAATAAGATAGTGTTATTTTCTCCTCATAACACAAGAAGTAGGGGGTCACCAAATGAAATTAAATATGTAGCAGTTTTAAAACAAACCAAAGGAAGTTTTTCTTCACACAGTGCATACTCCACTTGTGGAACTCCTTGCCAGAGGATGTTGTAAAGGCCAAGACAACAAGGGTTCAAAAAAGAAGTAGATACATTCATGGAGGATAGGTTCATCAATGGCTATTAGCCAGGATGGAAAGGAATGGTGTCCCTAGCCTCTGCCGGAAGCTGAGAATGAGAGGCAGGAGATGGATCAATTGATGATTCCCTGTTCTGTTCATTCCCCCTGGGGCACCAGGCCTTGGCCACTGCTGGCAGACAGGACACTGGGCTAGATGGAACTTTGGTCTGAACCCGTATGGCCGCTCTTATGTAAATACATTAAAATCATTGCAGCTCTCAGGTACTCCAGCAACGAGCACCCTAGAAAACCCTCTCTGCTACAGATAAATCAGTGTGTTCTGTTGTTATCAGAAGGTCTAAATACCCTGGTACACTTCCATTTACTCGCCTAACTGCCACTTTAATCTGACATACTCGGTCCATGTAACTGACCCAGGACCTTGCCAGCCAGTCAGTGGCAGAGAGAGAATGAGAACCCTCTGATTCCAGACTCCCAGCCTCATTCTTCTCTCATTAAACCAGGCAGGCTGCAATGAGCTGGACCTTCAGTACCCTGAGGTGGTGTATGTGGCCAGCCAGAGACCAGCCCCGTCTCACTCATCACTGTGGTTTCAGCCTTTTCCCCTAACTTTGGTTACAAATTTACGGCCTGATCTGCCCCCCACCTCAGCTGTCTGCTTAGATGCTACTCCTGGCAGCATCAGAGACAGTCCTAGCGAGTCAGGTGTTTGTTGATTATGCAATTCCAAGCAGTGCTGACGCACACATCCTCCCTACAGTTGTCAGAGACCAGTGCAGTTCTTGGCCCTTGTGCCAAAACCCTTCTTGGTTCCATGTCTGTGGCTTGCGCGAAAGCCATCTGGTAGCACAGAGATCCTCTACGGAAGAGGCTATTTGCCTTTCCAGGTTCCGTAATTTTAACCTATTTTTCTGCCTCTATCCAAGTGCTAGAAGGTGACAGATTATGCTCTTGCATCAGCTAAAGCAAGGCAAGGCACTGGAGGTCTCACTGGAAAATCCATTGGGGAGAACGTGAAAGTTCTGAACAAAGTCACTTTGACCCAAATCCTCTGGCTGTTTAGGTGCTTACTTCCTACTGATTTTGATGGAAGTGAGATACCTAAAAACCTGTAAAGAGTCAGGACCTTAGTGAACAAAGAGCTCTGCAGCGAGGTGGGGGTAGGTGGAAAAACCCAGAAGGATAGTGTAGGCAAATGATGAAAAATTAACTGACCTGAAAGATTCATGCTCATCAATGTTACATGGGGACATTGTGGCAGACTAATATATTGGTCTGTTATTAGCCAGGCAAGGCAGCAGATCTTAGTTACTTCTGGCCATAGCCTCTTGCCAGATGGGGCCAAGGCAGATGGGGGTGGCCCCCTTGGTTTGTGAGGACTAGGAGCAAAGGCCCAGAGAGCTGGGTTCTCTGCAATCCCATCCTGACCTGCAGATGTCAGTGTGGCCCAGGCTTTTCAGTATGTGCATTGGTGGACCCAGTTCAGCAGCCAGCTGTTGAAATAAAAGATGAAATTCTTATTTCTTATTTAAGCTGCAGCATTAAATTATAATTTTCATTTACTCAAAGCGCATCAATGATTTATCTTGGCGTGACATTACTGTAGTGTTAGAAATTTAGCTGCAGGCAAAGGACGTGGGGTGTGGATCCTGCACCCAGCATAAACTCATTACTTTATTCCAGTTCCACAGCCTCCTCCCTCCTTGCTGCCCTTCGGGCACTTGGGACCTCCTGCCACTGAGGGGGCAGCAGAGAAGTATGGGGAGGAAATGGGACAGAGGCTGCAGAACAACTGCCAGACTTGTTCCAACCTCCTGAAATTTCTCTGCCAGCTTATGCTGTTGTGGTCATTATGATATTCATGGTACAGTAGTGCTTGGAGCTGTGATCTCATTTGGGCAGTGTTGCCCTTGGCACTGTACAAACTAATAGTCAGACATGGCCCTGCCTCTGCCTGAAGTCTAAGTAGACTGAAAAAACAACAGTAGCATGGTTATGATTGTCCCTGTCTTGTACAGAAAGAAGTGACTTGACCAAGATCACACAGTGAACCTGTGGCAGAGCTGTGTACTGGTCTCTCAAATTCCAGTGCAGTGTGGTGCCTTAACTGTTCAATAAGTTTGGCTTACCTGAGCCCTCTCTTGGGTTTCTGGCCAGTGTGTGCAAGTCTAGCTCCTGGCTCTAATGATGGTGCATAATGTCTGGAATGGAAGCAGTGTTCCCTGTTAGCCAGGGGTAGACAATAATTTTTGAAAGGGAGCCACTTTACAAAGTTCAGAAGTGTCCGTGGGCCATCCCGGAAGGGGTGGGAGCCTTGGGTGTAAGGGACAGGGTCATGCTGTAAAAAGATGCCAATATGTTTTTTACACAACAAAGTAATTCAAATATAATAATCATTAACTGCATACAACATTATCCAAAGATTATCATAGAAAGTAATACTTGTAAAATGTGTAGTAACATTTTAGTGTTACTAAAAGTGGGTCTGGCCCACAAAAGCTCATCACCTAATAAACCATCTTGTTAGTCTTTAAAGTGCTGCATAGTCTTGTCTTTTGTTTCAGCAAGACCAGACTAACACGGCTATATTTCTATTACTAACATTATGAGAACACTTGTAACATTTGTAATAACTACAACACTAACACTAATCATAGGGCACTGAAAATTAGTACTTAGTCCTGCCATGAGTGTAGGGGACTAAACTAAATGACTTTGAGGCCCCTTCCAGCCCTATGATTCCATGAAATAGTATCCAAGTCCCTGTTTTTCTTCCCCCCACACTAAGTATATTCAGTTAGGGTTTATGGGTTACAAAAGATTCCCCCCCTTGACTATAAAAATGGCATCTAGATATTTTAATCAAAACCAGTTATAATGAAATAGGTTGGTTATTGGTTTATCTGAGGGATCCTGCATCCCTGGCAATGCGCTAGAGGTGTGGGGAGCTGCGAGCCCTTTCAGCTGTTCCTCTAAAGGGCTCTTGTGTTCCCCAAGCCACTAGGGTTGCCTGACAGGCACTGGGAAGGTGCCAGCCCTTTAAATAGAAACACTTAAAAGGGCTTTCAGCTCCACTGGCCTCTAATGCAGTTGGGAGGGAGTCAGCAATTCAAGCCCTTTTAAGTGCTTCTATTGAAAAGGCTTGTTGCCTTCCCCACCACTGTCAAGCAATGCTTGCCTAGCAGCCTGGGGGAACAGGAGAATAGACCCAGCTGAGAGGGCTCGCAGCTCCTGCTCCGCTGGCGCATTGCTAGGGAGCCAGAGACTCCAGCCCTTGCAGCTGTTTCCATTTAAGGGGCTTGAGTCTTCCCTTCCCCTGCTGCCCAAGGCTGGGGAAGACGGGAGCACTTTAAACAGAAGCAGTTAGAAGGGCTTACGTTCCTCTCCTGTTCCCAGGCAATGAGCTGGGGGTGGCACCAGACCCGGCTGGCTAAGAGGCTTTTGCCCACTCCCTGCTGTAGAGGAACGCACTGACAGGTTGGCTTTGCTAGAAGGCGCTCAGTATTGGCACCTTACCAGGTTCTTCTAAGTTGGGTTCTTTGTGTTGTTGCCTCTGCAGCGAGGGTGCCCATGTGGGGAGCCTGATAGGTCCCAGTGAGAGCTTGTATCTTTCAGAAGACGAGAGCCAGGAATCAGCCAATGAAATGAATAGGCAGCAGGTGTAAAACAAACAGGCAGAAGTACTTCAGACAGGATGCTGTCAACCTGTTGAACTCCTTGCCAGGGGATGTTGTGAAGGCCAAAATTATAACTGGATTCAAAAAAGAACTAGATAAGTTCATGAAGTGCATCAATAGCTATTAGCCAACATGTTCAGGGAAGAATGAGGAAGAAGGGCTCTTGCGCAAAAGGGATTTTTTGCACAAAAAGGAGCCGTCTAAACGGCGCTTTTTTGCACAAAAACCTCTTACACAAAGGGGATCCGAGGAGGAAATGCAAATGAGAGCACAACATACACACTCCATTTGCATTTCCACTTGATGAAAAGGATGGTCGTATAGACGTAGCTGGAGTGTCCTTTCTCACTGCTCCAAAGTTCCATTCCCAGTAGCTGCCAGAGAGAAGAGACCCCGATGGGAGTGGTGTACAGAGAACTGACACATAGTGAAGCCGTCTTCTGAGTCAGTCAGCTGCTCTGATGGATGCAAAAGAGACGTGAAAGCAGGGGGAAGACATTGAGTCTGTTTCAAAATGTGCAGGCCCCCAGTGTGACCTCATGTCCCCTCTGTCTACCTTCAAGATGGTGCTAGCACTTCCCAAATGCTTTTAACCTCATAGCACCCCGGAGGACAGGGCAAGGCTATTATCCCCCGTTATGCAGTTGAAGAGACAAGGCACAGATCCTCAGAGGTGTTTAAGCTTTTAACTTCCATTGATTTCAATGGAGCATTAATTTCTGCCAGGATCTGGACCATAAAGGCTAAGTGACTTGCCTCTGGTCTCAGGGGAAGTCTGTGGAAGAACCCATACCCGACTCCCTATCTGTATTACAGGGATAATAGCAGTTCAGTGAAATGTTCTGCACACATCCGATGAAAGGTGCTAGACACACATCAAGCAATGCTATCATTCATCCTGATATAGAACCCTTATCCGCAGCATTTTATAAAGCACCCGTGAGGCCCGTTCCTGGAAATATCCCTTCCCTTGCTCACAGGTCAATATGCCAGTCTCTCTTTCAACTCAGGTCACCTAGACCATTTAATAGCATGACACCGTGCAAAGCATTTGGCAGAGGGGCAATACATGTGAACGTTGCTGTGCCTTCAGGGTTTCCACTCAGTGGGAGGTGGCAAAACATAGAAAGGTGAAAAGCAGGCAAGATGGTGGGACAGGTTTGTGTGTTGTAAACTGACCCACCGGACCTAGGAAATATACACCATGTTTTGTCTTATTCAGAGTTTTCTCTCTCCATGTCTCTGTGGAATCTAAGCACTGCATGGGTCAGTGAGGCCAGCACAGCGAGATGCATAGTCAACTTTGTGAAATCTTTTTCTCTTGTTACTTCTCTGGTCATTTCTTCTCCCACCCTAATTCCCTGCCATTGCAATTACAGCAGAAAAACTTGATCTCCTGCAGCATGCCCTAAAGGTGCTCCTACTCTGCGTTACTCTGTTGTTATGGTCTTAAAGTCGTTGGGAACCTCTGGTACAAATAATTCCTAGAGTAAGCCAGAAAAAAACAACCCAGCAATCAGAACTTATGATCAGAAGTGGAACCAAGCAATAAAACAAAGGGTCAAAAGGCTGTTAAGTGTTACAGTCTTGTTTAGTGGTTAGACTCGTTAGAGGACAGACCCGGCAGCTTTACAGTGAAGGGAGTTGCACAGCTCCAGCAGTATAAGGAGAAGGTAGGTGGTAATTATTAACACTTCCTAGCGGGGCATGGATTCTGACTTCAGTTATATTTGTGCCCTTCTGGAGCAACCCCCCTGCAATCCAGGCAGGAAGATCTGTCTGTGGCTTAGCTAGAGTCACTCCAGATAATAATAATTAACTGTATACAACAGGCCTGCACAACTTGGAAAGCGGCGAGGGCCATATTACCCCAAAGAAAACAGCTGCGGGCCGCAAGTAGGGTTGCCAGCCAAAACAAAAAACAAAAAAACCCATGCGTGTCGGGCATACAAAAAAAACCCCGCTCCGCCCAGCTTCAGCATGCAACCACAGGAGGTGCCACCAGGCTTCTGTCCACTGCCCAGCCAGAAATTCAGAAAATACCGGAAATTGCACATGTCCGATATTTTCTGATTTTTTTTACCAGACAGCACAAATACCGGACTGTCTGGTAGAAAACCGGACACCTGGCAACCCTAGCCACATGGGTAGGTTTCGGGGCTGGGGTGATAATTTATTAAGAATTTTACAATTAAATCAAGCCTGCACAACACACGGCTCCCAATGCTCTTACCCTCTCCTCTCCCAGCATCACCCTGTCCCCCCTCCCACTGACACCTCCCCTCTTCCCTTTTCCTCAGTGTCTGCACTTGGCCCCCGGCATTTGTCTCTCCTGCACCCTGTCTCTTGGTGCCTTCCCCTTTCTCCTGACCTGCCCCCCTCTCCTCAGCACAAGCCCCTCCCCTCCCCTACCTGGCTTCTGCCTTCCAGGTTGCAGGGTTGCCGGAGCCTTTTTGAATCCAGCGGTCGCCAGCCATGACATCACGACGCCACATCACGCCAGCATCCTGGCGTCTGCCAGTGTCCCACCATCTGGCTCGCGCCCTGCCTCTTCGCACCAGAGCTGCACGCAGGCAGCCTGGTGGCAAGAATTGCTGCACTTCCCCCTCCCCGGCAGTGCTCCGCTCCTCTACCCAGCCACAGAGGGAGGCCATGTTGCCCGTAGTCATCACGGGCCACACAGTGAGCCACTGCAGGCCGCATGCGGCCCACGGGCTAAATGTTGTTCTGGCCTGGCATACAGCATTATCCAAAAGGCAACACTTGTAAAATGTGTAATAACACTACCATTTTGAGAACACTTGTAACATTTGTAAAACTACAACACTAACATGAAACATAGGGCACCGAAAAATAATACTTAGTCCTGCCATGAGTGTAATCCTGGACAGTTGAGCTGAGACCAGATCCTAGTCCTCAACCGTTTCTTCTCTTTAAAGCCCTGGTGTTGCATGTCCTCACCTCGTATTTTTATTTTCCCTCAGGTGATTGCACTTAGTAAAAGAAGCAAGGAGGCTGAGACGGCTTTCCTCAGTGTTTACAAGCAATTAATTGGAGCACCAGGTAAGGAACGCTTTGGCTACTTAGCTGCATAATTAATGCTAAGAACCAACGGAGGCTCCGGAGCAGCCAATATAAACATGGATGGTTGTGAACGCTGCATGCCACAGCATCCTTGCCCTGTCCTGGTGCCCAGGGCTTTCTGCAGCTCTATCTCTCACGCTATACATCTCTCCAGAATCTGACCAGAATCACTCCCTCAGGGTTCGCTCTTCCTGTGTCACAGCTGGGATGGTGGCGACTTGTTTTTTCCATGTTATTTTTGAGATCCAAGTGGAACAGAGAAGTAGAAGCATCTTTTGCCATCCTTGTATTTGGCGCCTGAGACAAATGCCTCTTGACTTTAAAATAGGAATACATTTGCTCAGCCCTTGTAATGACACTGCTCCTATCCCCAGTTGTGTGTTTGACGGTAAGTTAACCACGGTGACAGCGCTCCTTTACAGCACAGCTCCCGACAAGGCAATGTAGCGTGCATAGGGACATCCAACTAACCCTATGCCTTACACTGTTCATGCCCTCTGAGCTCTTTTGAAAGGGGAGCTAATCGAGAGTGACCCCATGGTTAACATACAGTAACTTGGCCTCTTTAGCCTAGAGTAATCTGTCAGCCCTCCATGCTCACTAATAACAATGATTTCTAGCACAGGGTCACACAGCACTGTCCTACCAGTATTCCCACAGCCTCACCAAATCCTGCTTGTTGGCTCACTCAGGGCAATTAGTGTTTGATGGGAAAGGAAAATAACATTTGGGGTGGGTTTTTTTTTTCCTTTCAGTCTTATCACTGTGGCTGAGCAGACTATGTGCCTGGACTGATAAATGTTCACTGTTGGTTAGGAAGCCTGTGTTGTCTCCATATAATAGATGGGAAAATTGAGGCACAGCGGAGTTAAGCGACATGGCAAAGTCCAGCGGCAGAGCAAGGCCTGGCATCCTCACTCTTGGCCAACCAGCAGGCAGCTCAGCCTCCTGCCCAATTTGTTGTGGATGGAGCGAAGCAGTGGTTAGGAGGATGAAATAGCCTTCAGGCTTCTGAGGATCTAATCCCCATTCTGGGAAAGAACTAGAGGCTCTGTGTAGCATGGACTCTGTCTTACCTTAATCAGGCTGTGATCCCACGGATGGATTTGTTGCCCTGCAAAGAAGGACTGGCCTCTATTTTGAATTGACTAGTAACTCCTAATGGAAAGTCCCATGTGTCCTGCCACAAGTCCCTTTGCTTTGTGCTCGCCGGCGCAGAATCTGGCAGGAAGGAGTCTCCCAGTAACAAGGAAACAGCGGCGCTGTCAACAGCTTAGAGGATGAAGAGCCCTCGCTGCCAGCAAGGTGCAGGAGGGCTCTGGCAGGGGCACTAATTCATCGGGCAGACATTTAGGAATAACAAAATGTTTTAATGATTTCTTCGGGGAATTCAGGAGACACATTTTTGTCCTCATTACATTTTACCCTGCATGGCGAGAACGAAATGTCAGAGCCATTTCCAGCTCCAGGACCTATTCACTCGCAGACCCCACCTCGCGCCTGTAATTTTAGTCCTCTCGACACATGCTTTGACAGGCAGATTCTGTGCCGAATACTTTCGCAGTGGCGCACAAGTCCTGATTCAACGGTTTTGTTTTGAATGGCTGCTGTCAACCCGGCGGAGGCTGATTGCTCAGCGAGTATTTTGATAAGTGAGCGGGGCTGTGGGGCTGCAATTAGGAGAGAAGACCGTAAATCTTTTCGATATTGTTCACACAGATGTGGCATGAAGTGATGGGGGGGGAGTAGTAAAATGTGTTAAAAGCATAATTATTGTCATTGTTGCTGAGGAGGATTTGATTTAAGCCTCTCTTTGAGTGGTCTAGCAGGGGTGGCTGGTTCCTCTCTTGCATTGGGCACACCCACGAGGCATGGACCCAGGCTGGAAGGAAAGGGGTGGTTAGCAGAGGGCTGGGGAGAAGCAGGTAAAAGCATGGGCTGAAGAAGTGGAAGCTTCAGGGAGATTAGGGAGTACTGTCTCTGTTGAGGATTTGCCTCCATTTCAGCCAGCGGCATTGGTGAAACTTTGATGAAGGCAGGAGCAGCCACTGTTTGCACTGGCCACGTGGAGAACGGTTTCCAGCAAGGCCATGCTTTGTCAGTGCAACTAGCATCTGTGCCTCTTTATACTCATGGTTGAGATCAGAGCAGATCCCTGGTGTAGACCAGGCCTGATAGGTACTCACCTTCAAAATAATGGGAGCGAAGCTGTTGGAAAAATGTTTAGCTCAGAAGTACTCTCACGCTCGTCAATTTTGCACATCTTTGATCGCTGTAATTGTGTCAGCCTATGCGCGACTCAGACCTTAATCCCAAATTCTGCCCCTTCCTCTTGTCCTGAGGGGCTTCTTATGGTTCTGCTGTGCAGGGGGATTTACCTTCTCCTACCACTGCAGGAGCTGCCAAGAACACAGGGGCGATGAATCTGCCACCCTGTGGTTCCTCCAGCCATTGACTCTTACCCTGGGGGTGCCAGGAGTCTACTGCCTGTACATGGGCAGGTGGGGGAACTGCCATGGTCTTGCTATCACTTTGTGGTGACCTTGTGAGCCAGAGATCACCATCGGTCCTCACTGAGTGATTAGGAGTAGGTACTAGGAATAGTATTTCCCATTGGGAGGATACACTGAGCTGCTAGAGGCTAAGGAAAGTGACATACTTCCCCCTGCTCACCCCCCTACAGAGCCGTGTGCTCAGCAGAGGCGAGTCTGGATCTGGAAGGGATTCCATGTGACGCACCTGACCCCGTCTGTGCAGGGAGCAGCGCTGTGTCACTCAGACTAATGCCAGATTTGTTAACTTTCTGCAGCAATGCTGTGTGACAGGCTTCTGTCCATGTAGGGGGGCAGGGAGCTGAAAGGGAGCTATTGGACTCTGCCAGTGAGCTGCTGGAGATGACAGGAGTTGTGGGACCATCCCAGAGAGAACCCTGCAGTTGGGAAACTGGGAAATGCCCTGTAGGGGGTCAGCCATCAGCAACAGGGGGAAAGGTCTCACAGTCAGCTGCATGGAGAAAGGAAGAACGAGGGTCCAATCCCACAGTCCGTCTTCGGGCAGGACTTCCCTGTCAATGGGACTGTTTGCCCAAGCTAGGGGTTACCTTTGTTTGGGCTTTAAGTGGTAAGCCCCAGTGGGAGTTAGTAGGTTTAACCTCAGTGGCCTGCAGGACTGGGCTCAAAGGGGAAGCAGTCCTGAGGGAGTGGGCTGGCTCCAGGGATTCAGCAATTCTTCTGCTAGGTGGGAGGAGAGACGAAGGAGGTTTTGGCAGTGGGAGCAGTCATGGGTGCAGGCCTGGGTGGGGGGAAGCGCGGAGACCATGGAATAATTAAAAGCAGGAGGCTCTGGACTGGGTCTCAGCGAATGCGGCTCTCCCTTCCTGCCAGTCCCAATGATCCAGCCGTTGGGAGTCCCTCCAAAGTGCGGTGTGCGGTGTCATTTGCTGGAGATGCGTCACTGTTCTGCAGCTGCTTCACGCGGCTCCACGGCAACTTTGATGCAATGTGTAATTAGACGTTAACTAGAGTAATGTTCCATGAGTATCACATGGAGCTGGAATGTTTCAGGACCCAGGAAGGCAAATGAATTATTCAGTGAATAACTCAGGTAAGAACAGCAAAGCCGAGTGGAAAATAAAACCCCAAAATCCAGGGCAGTGGGAACCAAAATGTTGTATGAGAAACATCAGGCCAAATTCAGCTCTGTGCCTCTCTCTGCGTTGGCGTCAGTGGGAATGGCCAGTGTCTGAACATCAGCTGAATGTTAATGCTGGCCTCTCTTGGGCCTTGTATTCATCAAAGCTAGGGGATTGCTCAGCTCACCTTCCCGCACTGGCCCTTTTACCCTTCAGGGGTCCCATCCATCACAAGGGCTTCAGTGTCTCAGAGGGCACACCTTGCAGTTGCTGACAAAATGTAGATTAAAAGGTCTAAGTTACGGGGCCCACTCCGGAGGTCCTTGTTCAGTCTGGATTCAGCCTCTTGTCAGGCACAATTCTCAGCGGTGCCCCTGGGGCCAAATTCTGTCTGCAGGAAGTGCTTTGCTTTTATGGTACTGCAAGAACAGTCAGGTATGGCCCTTCATCATCCCGAACACAGGCTTGAGAGGGGACCAAACCAAGACCCTGCTTCTGCTCCTGGCCATGGCCACTTCCAGAATCGGGGCCCAAAGCCCTGATGGAGGATGCCCCTGACAGAATCAAAATGAGAAATCTACTGCTATCCTTCACTCAGAGGCATGCGGGGTCTGTGCCCCTCCTCTCTCCATTGTAGACAGCTCCAGACTTTCAGCTCAGAGCCATGCTGTGTGAGGCCATCCCTTATCAACACTTTGTTTCCCCAAACATGCTCACATCCCCTGCGGGAGTGTTGGTCTCACTGCAGTAGATTGTGCAAAGGGAACTTGTCTTTTCTTTACCAGGGAATTGGGTTTCCTGCAAGCATTACCAATATTTTCTACGGAAGCCAGAAAAACAACTCTTTGTGGCTGCGCTGACTTTCCCAGTTATGAATGCTAAAATAATATGCCATAGCACCAGCTAGTGGTTGTATTTGGCATATGTGATTTAAGAAAAATTCCGGGCCAATTTTTATGTTTAAAAAAGACTAGGTTTTGCATCCAAGTATTTTTTTTAAAAAGAAGATTAGTTGGTTTGTAAGGCTAGACATTAATGAAATTGAAGTGAATTAGTCATTTAATTAAACATCATGGGCACAAAGAGGTTAGCAATTGCCATGCAAAGCCAATATCATTTTAATCCGTGCTTTGTTTTCATGGGGCTGGTCCTGCAAACACTGATGCATGCTGCTTATTTTGCCAGCATGGGTTGTCTCACTCATTAGTAGAATTACACACCTGTGGAGGTGTTTGCAGGATCTGGTCCATACTCAGTAGCAGAACTCTTCACATGCCAGAGACTGGGACAGAAGGCAGGGGGGAAGAGGATTAATGTGCCACACACCTAAGACAAGAGACACACTGAAATATTCTTCCCATATCCTGAGTTCTGTTCCTTTTAGTGGGAATGGCTTTTCCTAAGAGCCCAGCCTCATGCTTCCTCATTTCCAATGTAAATTGTTCCCAACAATAAAAAGGTCCAACCCTGCCTCACCTAGGTCAGTGGGAAGTTTGCCATTAATTTCACTGGGCAGCCAACTGACTTGACGTGCAAGATGTGCGAAATGGGTTGACTGAACGGCACACTGGGACTATGGTGACATTACGTCCCTTGAAATGCAGGGCATCTGAGAGCTGGCTGGACCGTTAGGAGGTGTTCGCCAAATTAAAGAATAGATTCAGTTTCACACCTGAATTTAAAATTTAGATCTGAGGCAAGTTGATTTTATTGCCTCTGCTGCCTACATGCGAACCCGCTGTTGAGCCCACAGATGACCTAAAAACCTCACTTCTCGCTAGCAGGGAGGCGATGGTGGTACGTTGTTTTTAAGCTCAACTGTATTCTTTGGTATTGCCAGGTCCAGAAATATATAATCAAAATGCGAACAGCTCACAACTGAAGAGGAAATGTTTAGAAAATATGTCATTTTTATTTCAGCAAAGGCATGCTTGCTGAAAGAAGCTAGATGGAAATGCTGATACAGGCAAATCTCCATCGCAGTTTTATTACACAATATAAAGGCATACATTTTTTGCTATTACATTATTTCTTGTTAAGAAGAGTCAGAGGAATTTGCCACCACAGATTGGATCAAGGATCTGTCTAGCTTTTTATTCGGCATTGAATGTTCCCTGGTGCTTACAGCACGAGGCAAGAAGAGACTCTCTTGACAATACACCAAACCAGTATGAACAGTGGGCGTGAGGTGAGAAATCCTTCACAACCCAGCAGTCTATCATCTTAGGCCCCGGAGCATCAGGTTTAATTACCTATATCGTTATCTTAACGTGCGTAGCTGCAAATGTTATTAATGGCTATAAAATTATCCTTTTTTAAAATCAGCCATGCTATGTGTCTTCAGATGATGACCCTTTATAGCTGTGAATTCCACAGGTGGCCTCTATGCTACAGGAAGGCATGGCTTCCTTTTATTGGTGCTAAATTTATGGTCCTCTGATTTCATGGAGTGTCAGTTTCCTCCGACATTTGCCAGGGTAAGATGCAAGGGATAATTCCTCCTGGGCCGCGGCTAAGCAGGAATCTTTAGTAAAGTCTCCCCTTGTTTCTTTACTGTATCTTCAGGGGTAGCCGAGTTAGTCTGTACAGGATAAACTTAAAAAACAACAAATGGTCTGGTAGCACTTTATTAGACTAACAAAACATGTAGATGGTATCATGAGCTTTTGGGGGCACAGCCCACTTCTTCAGATGACCGGAGCTTGTTTTGTTAGTCTATAAAGTGCTACTTTTACCAGACCATTTGTTGATTTTTAAGTTTATTTTTTACTGTAGTTTCTTTGTCCAGGGATAATCCATCATTTATACCGATGAATCAGATGTATTCAGGGCTCATACACAGCAATGTGATGCTCTTCTGTAGTTGCCTTCAGTCCAAGGATATCAACGTGCTTTATAAACCTTATTTGTAGTTATTTAGTTAGATGTTTAAAAATGACAAAGATGCCTATCCAAGGCTCAGGACACCCAAGATGTCATTACTGATACAACAAAACCTAAGCAGTATTACAGTCTTCATCAGCACAGGATCTCAGCCAGCCAGCCAGTCACCTCCAGAAACTCCTTCCACACTATCATCATGAGGGGCATTCCCTGAGGTGTCTCCCACATTCCTATCAAAAAGAAAGCATGATGGGAAGCTCAGTCAAGGAATTTAGCCTCCTTGCACTCTGCTGTCATCACATTATTAGCCAGTATAGCTATTTTCATGTAACATAAGGAAACTGAGTCACAGAGCGGTTAAAGGCATGGGAGGTGGGTATAATAGGCCAGGGAAGACAGTGCCTTCTAGGGTTTCTAGGTGTCCGGTATTGACCCAGACCGTCCGGTATTTTTGCCTCCTGTCCAGTAAAAAAATTCAGAAAATACCAGACACCTAAAACAACTGATATTTTCTGATTTTTTTTCCCTGACAGGAGGCGAAAATACTAGATACCTGGCAACTCTACACACACTCAGCTACTGGGCCCCGCCCCCTCTCCTCCTCAAGCCCCAGACCCCCGTTTCCCCGGTTGTGCAGGGAAGCTGTCTTCTGGCTCAAACAGAAAAACAAGATGGCCGCTGGCAAAAAGCTTCAAATGCTGTTCTTAAAGGGGCCATGCTGTTTTATTTTTTATTTTTTTATTTTTTAATGTTTTTTTGCTTAATAACTCTCGGGGTCCTTTTTTTTCTCAACAGAATTTTTTCTCCGTTATTTGTTTGGGGGGCAGGGGGTATTCGGTATTTTTAGTTAAACCATCTGGCAACCCTAGTGCCTTCCCTCTTGCTGCCATCGACTTGCCTCCAGACAACTGGACTGCCATTCCCTCTCTTCCCCAAGACCCCCACTGCCACCTCTACCTCAGAAGGTCGCCACAGCTCACTGCGTCCCTTCTCCTGGGGAGGGGGGAGTGCCACAGAGAGCCATTGGACTCCAGCTGGGCCAGTGGCTCAGCGTGGGGATGAGGCCTTCAGGGAGGGAGAAGCTGGTGCTTGAGTAGGGTGGCCAGGAGTCCAGTTTTGAACCAGACAGTCCAGTATTTGAGCTTTCTGTTCAGGAAACATATTGCGAAAATAGAAATGTCGGGTCTTTTCTAACTAAGATGGAATGTAGATTGTGACGGAATGCCAAGTGTGTCCGGTATTTTTGTTGACACCATCTGGCAACCCTATGCTTGAGGAGACTATTGGCTTGACCCAGCCTGACTCTGGCAGTGCTGGGGCTGGCCTGGTATTTGAAGAGTCTAGGAGTTTGGCCTGGCCTGGCCGGTGGCCCTAGGGCTAGCCCAGTGCTCAGGGAGGCCACTGGGTCAACCAGGCAGTGGAGCTGACGTGGTGCTCAGGAGCCAGGGGAGCAATTCGGTCTGGTGCTGATGGCATAGCCCAATGTGGCTGGGGTAGGCATGCCAGGGCTCCTCCAGGGGCTTTTCCTTTGGGGGGGAGGCGCTTCTGGTCTCTAGCTTGTGGGGGCAGGGCCTTGGGCAAAAGGGACAGGGTCTCTCCAAAGCACTTCACCCACAGCCCATGGGTAAAAGTGTGTTATTTTCATGGCAGTCGGGGGCTTCTGTTTTGGGGCCTCACATAAGGGACATGTTGGGCTTCTCAGCTGGAGCTGTGAGTACCAGCAAGCTCTGGAAAGTAGGGCCAAGATTTCCAAATCAGACCTAGGAATTGATGAATTTTGGCTGCTTGGATGGGCCTGATGTGATCAGTTAGTCTGACGTGCTGGGTAACATGGGCCAGAGACCCCAGCCCACAACTGAAAAATAGTCAGTGCTGGAGAATCTCCCAGGTCCCTTGGTACATTGTTCCCCTTTTGGAAATTTTGAGGGGACAATGGGATTTCCATCATGAGACCTGGCGTTAATGGGTTCCTCTCACTCATTTTTATCAGGGGTTCCAACCAGGAGGTTTCAGACCAGACAAAACTAAATTTCTGTGGGAGATTCTTGGCCACAGTTTGGTACGTTAGGTCTGACTCTCCTTTCCCATATGGGTAAATCAAGGATGAGCCCGCTTGGGCAGGTGCTTTCTTTGCGTTGCACTGACCAGCTGCATTAGCATAGTGCAAAGATTTTGAGAGTGATCTGACATCAGGATTGTGCATTGGCTCACAGTCACAAAGGAGAAAGGTGAGTGCAGAAGCTTTGATCCCCACTTGAGCGTGCTTTCTTTTTTTCCTTGCTATAATTATTATCAGAATGAGCCTTTCCTCTTGGTTCTTGCTGAGAAAGGGGAATTTGGAGTGATTCTTTATACAGCTGTTTTTGCTGGAGTGAGAAACTAGCTCAACACATTTAAAAGCAAACAGAAGGCTTTCTCCCCCCATCAACGTGTGTACCTTAGTCGCTCTGCCTGACATTTAGCTGATGGTTCGAATAATTCTTCAAGACAAAGTAAATGGGATTTCCTTTGATAAAGCGATTCTTCAGTTACAGGCATTTTAAGTATGCATAATTTGACAGAATCTTCTGGTCTTTTATTTCTATAAGGAAAACCACCCGGTTGTGTTTCAAAATAAACAACAAGGGCGTCTCTGGATTTGGCAGAAATGGTGGTTGCGTAAGGAAATTAATGAAGACTGTTTTTTTCATAGACCAGAGGTCCCCAGTGCGGTGCCCACGGGTGCTATGGCGCCTGCCAGGGCATTTATGTGCGCCGGTGTTTTAAAACAGTGGTCTCCAAAGTGGGGTGTGCACCCCAGGGGTGCATGAGACTATTGGAGGGAGCGCATGCTGCTGTGCAACAGCTAAGAGGGGAGATGCTGGTTCGCAAGACATGTGAACACGCCGCGCATGCGCTCCCTCAGATGTCTTGCGAACCGGGGATCTCCCCCTCAGCTGTTGCGTGGTGTGTTCGCCGTGCTCCCTTGGATGTCTTGCAAACCAGTGTCTCTCCTCTCAGCTGTTGCACAGCAGCATGCACTCCCTCCAGTCGTCTCACGCGCCCCCTGCATGCAACAGCTGAGAGGGGAGAGGCCAGGTTCGCAAGACATCCAAGGGAGCACATGCGTGGTGTGTTAAAACGCTCGTGCAACAGCTGAGAGGGGAGATGCCCAGCGTGCCGTGACATCATGGCCTAGGACTTTAAATTTTAAAACCGCGCGGCCCAGCTCCAGGCCCAGCACGTGGTCTGGGGTCACGGAAGCAGTTGGGGCCGGGCCCGGGCCCGATCACAGATTCAAACTGGAAAGCAGAAGGTGGGGATGAAAAATAGGGGGAAGTGATGGGAGAGGAAGGGGCTTGTGCTGAGGGGAGGGGGGCAGGTCAGGAGAAGAAAGGGGAAGGCACCAAGGGACAGTGTGGAGGAGAGACAAATGTCAAGGGGCCAAGTGGAGACAATGAGGAAAAGGGCAGGAGGGAGGTGTGAGAGGGAGGGGGGAAATGATGATGCTGAGAGAGGAGAGGGGAAGGGCATTGGGGGCTAGAGGGGGGAGGGGGAGGTGCTGGGAGAAGGCTTGAAAGAAGGGGTGGGCAGGGAGGGAGCAAATCATGTGTGAGGGCACAGGGGCATGAGGGGAACAGGGGCAGAGGTTGGTGAGGGGGTGGGCATCAGGGAAAGAGAGGGCAAAGGGGGCAGGGGGAGTGAGGGAAGGGGAAGGCACCAGGAGGGTGCAGGGGTAAGAGAAGGTGCAGGTGCCAGGGGATTCTGGGGGTGAAGCAGAAGGGCAGACACCTGCAGGAGAAGGACCAGCACCAGAGGAGAGAGGCAGGGCAGGTGTGTAGAGGGAGGTGTTAGGAGAGAGGATGAGGAGAGGGTAGCTCATGTGATCAGAGTGGGGCTACTGGAGGAGTGGGCACAAGGGGGAGAGAAAGGCTGGTGGAGGGGGGCAGATCTCAGGAGGGCTGAGGGCAGTGAGAAGGGCAGGAGTCAGGACAGCAGAGGAGGGTGAGGAGTCAGGGGGCAGCCGGCACCAGGGGAGCTGATGGAGACAGGGGAGGAGACATGGCAGCAGATGGTGGGGACATGGTGGGGATTGAGAGTGTGAGATTTAAAGGTGCCATGATTTTTTGGGGGGGGAAGGGGCTTTTTTTGCTCAACATTTGGACACCCCCCCCCTTTTTTATTAATGCAGAAATTTGTTTTAAAATGAATTGCAATATAATGAAAATAAAAATTATCCAACTAAATTAAGTTTTCTAGCAAATTAACCCAATGCACATTTAATATGAAAATAGCCTTCAATTTGCGCATTTGACGCCTTTTTTCTATTTTTTCTCCAAAGGGCGGGGGCTGAATAATTGCCGAATAATTTAATTAATACCCTTTACATATAAAATTACCTTTTTTATGTTATGGAGTCATATATTATGTAATATTAAATATGATGTTATTTGTATTATTTAATGTACAAATACAAAACAAGCCTTGAAAAATTGTTGGCACCCGCCACACTCTTCTGAAAATATGAATGTGCTATTGGCCACAAAAAGGTTGGCGACCACTGTCAAAGACTAATGACGGCAGGAGATAGGGAAGAACCAGGATGCCCAACAGCATCCTAGTGCAAAGTACAGTATTTGCTCAGCGCTTATTGAAAGGTGCCGCATGCAGGCAGTTCCCCACTGCCTTTATTGGGAATGGTAAGCTCTTTTGAAAACTGGCAGTAGATTCCTTGACAAGATTCATTGTTGGTGTAACTCATTGAAGACAGTGGCATTCTACCAGGAATTTATCTCCCCTATCTTGCTAGAACAAAAAAGGCCAGATTTTCAGTCAAAAGGTTCCATTTTTGCAGGCTTCTGCTCACTTAGCAGAATTATCCTTTGATTGGTGGGGACAGGCCCAGCCTTAGGTCAAGGTGAGCAAGGTGGCTGCCTTGGGCCCCACACTGCTCAGAGCCCACCCAGCTGCTCACTTGCTGCCCTAGCTGGGAGCCGTCCAGGTGTGTGGCAGAGCCAACCACAGTATACCACCCTGGGCCCTGCAAACTCTTTGGCCAGGCCTGGGTGAGGATCATGAGAGACTTGATGTTGACATTAATTAAATGACAGATGTTAACTGGTGCAGTTTTTCACCGTCAAACTGCAGAGAGGGGTAAAGCTACATTAATAATCTCACTCAATGGGCTTTATCCAAAGCCCCATGAAGACTAAGGAAACCCTCCCATTGACTTCAGTAGGAGTTGGAACAGGTCTGTTATGCATAACATCAGAAAATGAAAGATATCAAAGCAGCATTTTGGTCTTTGGCTAAAATTTGTTTCATTTTTATCTTCTGTTTAAGAAAATATAAGGAGCCAATATTTAGTTCTTCCATAGGATTTCTTCTTTGTAAACTGGAGAGTCCAAATTCATTTTACTTGGTAGAAAATACCATTTAGTACCAGACCTTCATTGGTATGAATCAATGTATCTGCACTGAAGTCAGCAAGGGCTATGCTGACGTACGCCAAATACAGAACTGGCCTTCCACATCTAAGTAAAGCCTTGGAAAATATGCCTAATTCTCTAGTGTGTGTTCTCGGTCAAGGGCCACACCCAACTGACCTCAGAGGCTTTGGGGTAAAGTCCTTGTCACTGTGAAATTGGATTTTTTTCCCTCTAGTAAACCCCTGAAATCGGTTGTCTGATACCAGGATTCCAAGATGGTCTCTGAGGAGAGAGTTCACACTATAAGTTCAGTGAGTGTTTCTAGCTGCTCCAAAATTGTTAGTGTGATTATTGATGGTGTAGGGAATTCTTACATACAGTTATTGCAACTTGTTCTTTTCCTCTGCCATGCATCTGGTAGGACAGTTGGGCTCATGCCATCACTGGGCTGTCAGTATTCTGGTTTATTTCTGTATTAAGTGTAGTACTGTAGCACATGGAGGCCCCAGTCATGGTGCTGTACAAACAGAACAAAATGGCAATCCCTTCCCCAAAGAACTACAAGACAGAAGACCACAAGGGACAGCGAGACAGAATGAGGCAGGATTGGTCCCAGTGTACCAGCAGCCTCGCGAGTGTGCAGTTTTCGTAGGCAAACCTACTAAGTGTTGTTGGACTCAGTAGCTGAATCACTGCCCTGCACAGTGCAGGTCAGCCCCGATGCACTGGAGAGTAGAAAGGTTGCTGCTTGTTTCGAATCAGTGGTTCCCAGTTTCCCAACCACAGCTCTGTGCACCACCACCAGCACTTCAGGCTTTTGTGTGACTGTGGGTGGCTTCTTCTCCCTACTTCACACCCTGTCCCCGTACTCTGCTGTCTCAACCTGCTCTCTGGATTCCAAAGGCTGAGAAGGTGGAGGATTAGCTGGGTGAGTAGCCCGAGGAAATGGCCCTGGACTGTCAAGAAACATTTCCCAAGACCAATCTGAAGAGTCTTGTTGGTCTTGTGCAATGGACCAAGAATCACCCACATGAAGGAATATTCCACCAAATCAATGACTTGATTTGGGCAGGGGACTGGACTCGATGACCTCTTGAGGTTCCTCCCAGTTCTAGTGTTCTATGATTCTATGACTTGCAAGTTGCAGGGACGACTACTTTACATGTCCTGTCTGAAGCATGTACAGCTATTGCCATTGACTGTGGCAGTGACAGGGCAGGTCCATTGAGGTCTTGCTCCTGTTACAGTCCTTGACAAAACACCCCTTGAATTCAGTGGAAGTCAGATCAGGCATACACTCAGCTATTTACCTCCACTGAAGTATCTTTCCCATGGGCCAATGAGGTGACCATGGGATATTTAAGAGCAGGTTGGATAGACATCTATCAGGGATGGTCTATGGTGTTGGGTCTTGCCATGAGGGCAGGGGACTGGACTCAATGACCTCTTGAGGTCCCTTCCAGTTCTAGTGTGCTATGATTCAGTGAAATTCTGCTCATGCAAAAGACAAGCACAAGGCCCATCCGCTCGGATCATCAAAAACATTTAGACACCCAACTGCCATTGAAATCAGTGGGCAGTAAGCAACTAGAAATCTTTGGAGTGACTGGCCCATAGGGCTTAAGTGAAACTTGAGTGGTGCTGTAACCTTGAGTTCATCTTCTATAGGAGGTGAATTTCCTGCTCCATACAAGCAGGGCAACTGGAGTCAGGAAGACCAGTACCGGCCATGATGCTGGGGAAAATCCAGAGGAAGCATGTTCATTCAGGGGACTTATTCCAGATCGACCTCTGTGTGAATGAGATGAGAACCTGGCCCAGTGGGCTCCTTGCAGGAGTCAGGCAATCAAGCATGAGCCCTGTATCCCAATTAATTGCCTTCCTCCCCATGATTCCAAACTGACATTACACCTTCTTGACACCCCCACTACCAAATGTCACCATGTGGCCCCTAGACAAGCAAAATGAAATATCAGTGAGGCCAGCCACACAGCTGTGGCAAGCTGGCACTGCTTTGTTACTCCCACCTGTAAATAGTCTGTGCTTGATACCGTGGCAGGCTGAAGGAGTTGTTAATAGCAGCAGAGCAGGATTTTATTGCCAGTTGTTGGTTTGTGGTTGGATCTATGCCATAGGTGTGTGGTAGAAGGCAGAGAGCCTCGCTCTCTTCCACTTCTCTATCTAACTTTTTGACCCTGGAGAATTTGATTCTATTTTTTCTCTCTTTTCCGCCACTGAAAAAAAAATTAACCTGGCTCAATAGGAGGCATTTTCTTGAACTTATTAAAAATCCAGACTTGTAAATTAATTTGTTCATGTTGTACAATGGCAGTGCAGATGGACTCATTAGCATGCACACAACAAATAATTATAGATGAATTTTTAGCTGGCCTGCTTAATGGGCTTGCTGGGTTAATTATGTCAATGTATAATTACATCAGCCCAGGGAGACATAATGGCACACCCTGCTGAGCAGACACTAGCTAATGACGGTGTAATGCTGACAGAGGGAAGACATACTGTTCTGAATGCACCTGCTTACCTCTGCACAAACTGCCATTGTCTTTGCCTGCCTTTGCCTAAATAAACAGTATCAAGAGTGCATATTGCCGATTGGCATTGGAGCAGGGCACAGGGTGGGAATGGAAGGCTGTGTGCACAGAGAAGTCCTGGTGGCCGGGAATAAAAGTCTGTATTCTTGCAGAATGTAGGAGTGTGCTCAAACTTTAACTGAGCTCCTTGGCTTGCAGTAAGGACCGTCTCAAAGGCACCACCTTTGGATTTGAATCTTGACGGTGTCCTGCTTGCTCCAAAGCCCAGGTTTTAAAAAACTTCCCCCTCGTCCCCCCAAGGCCCATGTCACTGAGGCCATATGTCCTACTGCAGAGGGTTTCAAACTTTTATCTCATGTCCCAGTTGAAGAAAATTGTTGGTGCCGCGACCCAACCTCATGTGTGGGCTCCAGAGTGGGGCTGAGGATCGGAGCTTTGGGTGCAGGAGGGGGGTCTGGCTTTGAGGGTATCAGGGCTGGCACAGGAGGGGCTTACCTTGAGTGGCTCCCGGTCAGTGGTGCGGGGAGGGGGCTAAGACATCTTCCTGCCTCTCCTGGCATCGCAGACCAGGCTGCCCCCAGAAGCAGCCAGCAGCAGGTTCCACCCCGTTGGAGTGCAGAGTCAGTGGTCAGGGCAGGGGCAGTGCATAGAGCTCTGTCCACACTCCCTCCTCCCACCTAGGAGCCGGGCCTGCTGCCGGACACTTCTGGGGCGCAGCACAGTCTGTGGTGCCAAGACAGGCAGGGAGCTGCCTTAGCTCCCCCACCGCTTGCCTGATCCTCCTGCAGCCATGAGACCCAGCACCCGGCATTCCACCATCCTGTGCCGGGTGCCACCCGTAGCTTGAAAACCACTGGCCTAGATGGTGATTTGTGCATGTGCCATATGGGCACAATTCATAGGTGACTGAGGCAATCAGGTTGTCAAAATAGTGGCCTATATGCAGAGCAGATCCATTGACTTAGCTGCAGTCACCTTGGATTGATGCAGGTATAGCCAAGAGCATCCTCTGGTCCCTAGCATTGAGGAAGGTGGCTGCAGCATGCACTCTGGGCAAGTCAGAAAAGGAGTTTGTAAGAGGCAACCCATCCTGCCTTCCATGGTGAGTTGGAAACGTGGGTGTGTAGGGAATGCAGCCTGGGGCTTGTGCCTGCCTGCCATGGCCATTACAGCCCAGCTCAGCTGTCTGCTAAGGGAGGCCCATGCTCCCAGGATGCAGATGGCAAAGGAACAGTTGCTCATTGGTTGCAGTCCCTCCCGGTGTGTGCAGGCTCTGATCCAGGCTGTAAGCAGCTGCATTGCTCCCAGACAGCATGGGGGCGGCTCCCTGCCAGCTGCTGCCCCTCACCTTGTCACCTTGCTCCTCTTTAGACCCTGTTCCTGTCCTGGAGGTGGCGCAGAGCTTAGAAGAGAGGCTGCAGCAGCTCCAGTGCCCTGACCCCGAGAACCCACCCCTGAAGGAGCTCAACAGGCAGCGGAAGAAGCCTCCGGAGCTCCTCGGCACCAAAGGTACCAGCTGCTGCTCCTTTACCCTGGCCAGCAGCAGCATGTCCCTGACTCCAGCACTGACGCCAGCAGAGGCCTTTGCAGCCTCTAGGAGAGTTTTCAGCAGGGTCATATAATAACCTCCTTAGTTCTTGTATGGGGCAAACCATCCACCCTGTGCCCTGCCCACATAAAGGGGCTTGGGGTACAGGGCACTCTGCCTTCTGGGGCAGAGGGGGAAACTTCCCTGTGCTTTGCTTCAGGCCTTGGTCACCCGGGCTAGGCCAGCTCAGCATTTCCAGGGTTGGAGCAGTATCATGGGCTTTTGCTCCAAACCGGCTTGGTCCCTTCCATGGTGCGTTTCTCCCAGTCCCCAAGCCCAAGTGAAAGCCGAGACTGGAAGGCCAGCCGATCCCCTGAGGTGAGCTCCCTGCACCTCCCTCCCTCCCTGTACCGTGGGTCCCTGCTGGGATCCACTGCAAATCAATCGGTGCTTCTCTCTGCCCAGGGAGGGGCGGCTTTGGGGGGCTGGTTTGACAGGTGCAGGCCATGCTGGCATATGCCTGTCACTGAATCACCCCCCATCCCCAGCCTGGAAACCCCCTGAGAGTTGTGGAAGGCTTGTTCTGTTGGAAAACATGTCAGGGAAGGGCCTGATCCTGTGTACCTCCAGCGCGTTATTGGGTGCCCTCTGCCTCCCCAAAGTCCAGGGACCTGATCCTCAACATTGATAGGGGCGGTGCTGATTTGCACCCGCAAATCACCTTGACAGGGACGGGGCAGCCCTCATGAAGGCTTGTCAGTCCAATGGCCTTTAATTGCTTTCATCTGAATTTTCTCTCCGCTTCTGGTGCGACAGGGCCGAGTTCTTATCTAGGGGAGCCCCCTGTAGTTCCCGGTTCTTTGCAATAATGCTATGTGCTCATGTCTTTCTCCGCCAATGCGGGACTTCACTGAGGGCCCTTCTGCAATCACCAAGGGTGGAGAAAAAGAGCAAGAATTCTAATGAATATTCATTAGCGACAACATCATTAACATTGGGACTTAGTTTTAAAGGGATGGTCAGTATAAAAATCAGGGACCAGTTCCTCGCCTGGTGTAAGTTAGTCATATTGAACACCTAGCACTTACACAGGGTTTTTCAGCAGCAGATCTCAAATAACTTCACAGAGGAGTCAGCATTGCTAGCCCCAATTTACACATGGGGAAATTGAGGCCCAGAGAGAAGAAATAGCTTGCCCACAGTTACCCAGCACGCCAGTAGCAGAGCCAGGAATCAAATCCAGCTTTCCTTGTCCCAGTCTAGTGTTCTGTCCACTAGGCCACATAGCTCTATGGAAGGCAAGGCAGCTGTACTGACTGGTGCCAGCTAAGGATCTGGCCTTGTATTTTCAACAAACATTTGTTTCACTAAGGACACCTATGACCTTTACAGCCATAAAAAAGCCTGAACTGGCCCAGGTAGCTTATTTAGCTCTTCCAGCAGCCTGTCTAGTGTTTTGCCTGTTGGAAATGTAGGAGGTGACTTTCAGAGCTGGCTGCTGTCAGTTTCCGTCAGGTTCTCAGTACTGCCGCGTTTGGCGTGCAAACCATTTTAGGCCGAGACACTGCCAGTGCAGGGCTTGAGATGACGGAGCCAGATCCTGCAGGGTGCTCTAGGTCTGGGAGGGTGCTCAGCAGTGTTGGCAAGGAAAACAAGAATTCTACATCTGATTTCCTTTTGCATTGGAACAAACTCTTGAGCATGCAACAAAACATGTAAAAGAACAAGAACTATAGGGAGCCTGACCTCCTGCCAGCACTTACCTGGGAAGTGGGTGATAGAAGTTTGAGTTAGGGATGTAACTGGTTAACTGGTGGCCCGGCCATGCCCACCCTGCTGTGGACAAAGAGTATTCCATCCTCGCTGGGCCGACCATGCTGCGGGTGGGAGGCGCACCAGCCCGGCCAAGCCCACCATACCATGATAGGGAGAGCTCCCGCTCAGCTGTCCACAGCATGATGGGCCCAGCCCAGCTGGAGCAATGACCCCCCACCCTCGGCACGAACCTAGGTCAGCAGTTAAGCGGTTAAACATAATGTTTAACTGGTTAACTGGTATTTTACATCCCTAGTGTGAGTTCCTGTCCTTCCTCTTACAGCAGGTGATGAAACTGGAGCTGCTCAACTTTGTAAAAGGAATAATTAAATATTCATTGGGCCACAGAGGAAGAGACTCACTTTATGGGCTGGGTCTCCTCCCCCCAATCTCCCTCCACTCCCATGCATGCTTAGCCAGCGGCCTGCTGGAGATGTGTGTCTTGCTCTCTGGTTTTGACCAGAAATACCATCCTGGTTCTCAAAAATCTCACATCCCTAAAAGTTTCATTGACCTTTCAACAAACATTTTTGGTTTTGACCAATTGGAAAAAAAACATTTTTATCAAGAACCAAAATTATTCCAGCCACTTGTGTACACAGGAGTCTGAAGACTCGTGGTGTCCGATGCTGTAACCCAGAAAGTTACAGTCTTTCATCTCTTCTCCTCCTCCCCCCTCTCCCTCGCAAATCACCTGAAAATTGCAGCCACACAGGATGTAAATAATGATGGGTCTTGAGCTCTGAGAGCTTTTTATGCAGAAGCTTGGTTTAATGCAGGCATGCTGTGCTCCAGGCTGGAGGTGCAGTGTTGTGTAGCTAAGACGGCTTTGCTGGTCATTTACAGACCTTGCCACCACTCGGAGCTGAAGTGGTTAGAATGAGATGATGAGCAGATATAACCTAGCCAGGAAGCTGCCGCTTTGGCAGCACTCTGGATTTCATGCCCTGCTGTGATTCTTTTGCACCAATGACCAGCGGAATCTGCAGAATGTATTAACTCAGTAGCTTCAGTTCTGGAAATCGATTCTTTACCCCCTGAGATTGAGCTCTTGCCCCCTGGAAGAAGCGGCTGATTTTCTTCACTTCTGTCCTGCTGCTTATGTGAATTTTTCTCCCTCCCCCGCAGAGCAAAGAGGGGGAACATCTCCAGCTGGTCTCGCCGGGTTGGAGACTGCCAAGTTCACAAGCATCAACAGCAAAGCACTTTTCACAGACACCTTGTTGCAGAGAAATGAAGCTGAAAAACAGAAGTACGTGAGTAGCAAGGGGTGGTCCTTAAAACCAAAAAGTAAATATGCTTTAGACCTGCATGGCGTTGAAATGTGAGTCTATCCGTCTGTCCGCATACAAGCCCCTCTATCTGTCCGTCTCCTGAATAGTTCATCATACAGCTCCAGCTATCCATCCTAAGCTACTTTCTCTCCTGCCTAGCATTTATTCACTGCTCTTCCCCCTTGCAAGCTGGGCTGAAGTTTGCATGTCCTGCTCTGGCAACAGTGGGCCCAAATAAGCTGTCTTACACCAGGCCTGGTTCACCACCCACTGCTCTTCCTCACTATCTTAACTGTCTCCCGTGTGATAGAGGATAATGGCTGGACTCACTCCTATGGCCTGAGTTTCAAAGCTGCCTAAGGGATTTAGATTCCTATTTCTTATTCACATTAATGAATGCTTTGGGCATCCTAATCCCCTAGGTGTCAGTCCTGGCAGCCCCAGCACAGACAGCAGCAGAGTGGCTCTGGAGTTACCTTGGTGTCACTGGACCATTTGTCCCAGGGCTAGTGCTAAGTCAGGCCAGTCACCCAGGGAAAATGAGGCTCTGGAGACTGAGCAAGGGGAATGGTTCTTCCCCCGTTATTTCTGGTACCCAGGTTTTCTCACCTCACAGGCTCTCTGGCAGCACACACCTGGTGGAAAAGATGCCTATGCTGGCCTTGGGAGAGAGGCCCTTTGGCAAGACCTGTCTGAGTGAGAGACACGTTTGTACGCTGTGAATACAGGATCGCGTGTGTGTTTACATGTTGTATTTTGCACATCCTCTGTTGTAGTTTTGTGCACAGGAATATTTTCCAAGGCAATTTACTCCTCTGTGTTTGTAAATGTGACCCTTGATGTTCTGTGGTGAGGGTTGACCCGCCTGAGAAGTGTGCTTTTAAAAAGTTAATCTGACCTCAGGCCCACCTTGCAGCCACTCAAACCAAGACGCTGTTGATTCTGATGGTCTTTTGTCTTCCGCATGCTGGGTGCTAATCTAAGAACCTGAATGGATGGATGTTCAGCTGAGCCTGCTGCCCTGGTGTTCTTTGTTCCATCATTCCTAGAGCTAGGAGATTGTTTTTTCTCAAGGGACAGAAAACACAGCAATCACCATTGGTATCTTTCGGTCTTATGGTGTTTTGCTCAGAGGAATCAGATAAAGGCAGTAGATAAAACTCATTCTTAAATGGCCTTTCAGTTGTGACAGTTCAAAGTTTACCAAAGGCTTCTTTAAAGGGACTTTCTTGTTATTCCTTAGCACACTGGGCTGATAAACAAATCATAGAATCGTAGACTATTAGGACTGGAAGGGACCTCAAGAGGTCATCAAGTCCAGTCCCCTGCCCTTATCACTGATAGACATTTATCTAACCTACTCTTAAATATCTCCAGAGATGAAGATTCCACAACCTCCCTGGGCAATTTATTCCAGTGTTTGACCACCCTGACAGTTAGGAAGTTTTTCCTGCTGTCCAACCTAAACCTCCCTTGCTGCAGTTTAAGCCCATTGCTTCTTGTCCTATCCTCAGAGGCCAGGAAGAACAATTTTTCTCCCTCCTCCTTGTAACACCCTTTTAGATACCTGAAAACTGCTATCATGTCCCCTCTCGATCTTCTCTTTTCCAAAATAAACAAGCCCAGTTCTCTCAGCCTTCCTTCATGGGTCATGTTCTCTAGACCTTTAATCATTCTTGTTGCTCTTCTCTGGACCTTCTCCAATTCTCCACATCTTTCTTGAAATGTGGTGCCCAGAACTGGACACCAACTGAGACCTAATCCGGGCAGAGTAGAGTGGGAGAATGACTTCTCATGTCTTGCTCACAACACACCTGTTAATGCATCTTTAAATCCGCCCTTCTTTTGGAGGAAGATCCTGCCAAACACATAATGCAAAATCACTTTTCCCTTAGGCTACGTCTAGACTACAAAGGTAAGTCGGAAAAATATACGCAAATGCAAACTGCAATTTGCGTATCTTTTTCCACGTTTCCATTGAAAGAGGCTTTCCCGAAATTTGACACATCCACACGGTGCTATATTTCAGAAAAATCTGCTCTTTCGACATATTCCTTCTTCTTCATATAATGAGGTTTACAGGGATGGCAAAAAAGCGCGTCTGCTTTTCTGAAAATTTTTTCAAAAAAGCTGACGTGTGCTTTGGACACAGCATTGCTTTTCTGGGATACCTCCAGTATCCCAGAAAAGCGCAACAGTCTAGATGTAGCCTTATTGATTTTTCCCCACCTCAGCTTACTTTTGGGAAGGGGCTTATTTTTCCCCTCTTACTGTCAGAAGATGCTTCAGAGTGTGATTCACTCATAACCTGAAAGATGCATCCACTTTGGATTTTCTTACTGTCTTCTCAAATAAACCCAGTCCTGCCCCCATGCAACTCCAGGAGATGAGGATGATTTGCCTGGGCCTGGTTCACAGAGACTTTGCTGGGAGTCGAGATTGCTTGGTGCTTCTGGAAATTAGGCCTTTCGGCCCAGATCCTCCAAGGAATGGAGACTGAGACAGCTCAATGCTTAAATCTCTATGAGAGTCTGGGCATTGGAGGGGCTCCTGGAAGGCCCCCAAAACCAGTGGCTTCTAAAAATGTGGGCCACCCATAGCTAGGGTTGCCAGGTGTCTGGTATTCACCCGAACAGTCCAATATTTTCACCTCCTGGCCGGTAAAAAAATTCAGAGAATACCAGACACCTAAAATGCCAGGCACCTGGCAACCCTACAAACACTCATCACCTGTTCTCCCTGCCCCTCCCCCAGCTCCCAACAACCCCCATCCCCATGCTTACCTGGTTCTGCAAGGCTGCTAGCACAAAATGGCTGCCGACCACCCTGGGTCTTAGTGCTTAACTGCTCCCCTGTTCCTATCCCTGCACTTTCTCTTAAAGGGGACATGCTGTTTAATGCTGTTTTATTTAAAAAAAATTTTTTTTTGCTCCACAGCTTTGGTCTCTCCCCCTCCCCCTTTTTTTCCCCTTCAACAGAATTTTTTCCTGGTGTTTTTTGTTTGTTTGTTTGTTTGTTTGTTTGTTTGTTTGTTTGTTTTTGAGGCGTGGGGGGAGAGTGTTCGGTATTTTTGTTTCAACCATCTGGCAACCCTACCAGTAGCTCTTGCACTACCCAAGATGGAGTCCCATCAAGCACAGTAGGCACAGAGGAGGCCTGCCCCATCTCAGTGTGCTCTCTCAATAGTGTATTCCCCTTTAAAAATCTCCCTCACCCCAACCTATTCTGCTGCTACAGGATTCCTGCAAGGCAGGGGAAGGCAGTTTGTTGCTTCCAGGCCAGCCCCACCAGAGCTGAGCTGCCATGGTCTCCGCACCTGTGCCTATGCACAGGACCTATTCTCTCCACCTCCCAGGAAATGCTTGCAAAGTTCAGAGCAAAATCTCCCAGGTGTCTGGCTCAGCGTTAATTCCTGGAGATTTGCTGGGGACCGGCGGCACACCGGGAGCTGTCCCAGATGACTGCCTCTACCAACGCCAGTGGGTTCAGGTACTGGGAAGAGGTGCTTACATTGCTCCACTCCCCCAGTATCTTCACCAGCCACTCGTGGGCACCCCAGAGTCAAGACGACAGTATGGCCGAGTGTTTGCTAATACATCACTGCTGCTCCAGTGGAGAAACTCCACAGTTGCTGTCTCTCTCTGCACAGAGATTACACTGACTGCTCACTGTTGTCAATGTGCACAGTACAGGCCGGGCCAGTTACGTGTGTGAGGAGAGAATTCCTGAAAACCTGCCTTCTGGAGGCGCTCACAAGCTGTGAGCAGTCACTTGCAAGTAACGGAGCCAAGAAGTGGTGACCAATCCTTCAGAGCCTGGAAGTTCGGTTATGTCAACCACAGCATGGAGCTGTGCCATTCCCCTAGGTCTGCAGTGAGGATGGCTGCAAAGTCTGTCCAGTGCAAATTCCTCCTGATTCTTCCAATGGATTGTGCTTGGACAGCCCCTGTGTCTGCAACAATAGTGTTTGGGGTCTGAAGCATGTGTTAGCAGAGTGAAGGAATCCATTAATGGCCTGTACTCCCTTCTGGTTCATTTCCAATCTTGAAGGAACACCAAAATAGCCAAATGGATTAATTCTCTCTCTCTCTCTCTCTCTCTCTCTCTCATTTATCTATGGGTAGATCTTGCATTCTTTTAACCAATTTTTGTAAAGAAATTTATCTCTGGGCTAAGATCCATCATGCCAGGTTTTTCAGGTTGAAGTGAATTTTTTACAGCCAGGGCTATAAACCCCTGAAAATAGAGGTTTTTAATGGAAATGCGGACAGTTCTAGTGGTATGAAAATGTCTCGGCTGCAGTAGGCATATAAATTTTCTAGGGAAACTTCTGAATGAGGGGTTTAAAGTACCTGATAAGAAAGATAAATTAGCAGATCGATGGCACGATGTGAATGAAGCTGAGCTATTTCATGCACTCCCTGGGGAAAGACTTTGGTTGTCTCTGAGAGCCAGAGGTGAGAGTGGGTTGATACAGACCAGTACACAGTACCAGTAAGAACCAGCCATTAGTGACGGCGCATATATAGCTGATGTTAAAGCATTGCCACAGTATGCAATTTGCTCCCCCCATCGGCAGCACTGCCAGACTCTACCCAGAGCAAAAGAGGCAGCTGCCCTGGGCCCTGGCAATTTAAAAAGGCCCAGGGCACCTGGCTACCGCAGCCTTGAGGCTACTGGCCACTGTGGCAGTGGTGACCACACAAGGTGGGGACTGGCCTCAGTGCACCCCATCTGCCAGAGGCTCCATCCCTTCTAGGGCCCAGAACCACCCTCCCCCACCCCTTGCAAAGAACCCTGGCATACCGGTAAGTCCTGGTAATCACTTTCACCCCTCAGATCCAGGCATCATGGCAGGTGGAAGGCCTCATCCCAGGCCCCAAAAGTGACAACTGATACTGGCCCTTCTCTCCACAGGGGACTACAGGAAGCACAAATCACTTTGGCAGCTAGGCTGGGGGAAGCAGAAGAGAAGATCAAAGTGCTACATGCAGGTATGGAAAGAGCGAGGGTCAAAAAGTCCCTCCCCGGCTGGGTTCCTGAGGCCCTGGCTTCCTTCCGCTTTCCCTTCTAACTCAGTAGATCCAGACATGGGTGCAGCTCAGTGGTGCTTCGCTCTTTCTCCCCTGGATGCACGGACATCACAGCCCTCCTGGCAGAGCAGTCAGGAGTCACATGTGCATGCCACGGGGAGAATATTCAGGAGAGGCACATCCCACCTGTCTGGCCTTTACTGTCAGGGGACCAGGTGAGGTGTAGGAGGGGATAAGGGTGCCAGATCTGGGTGGGAGAAAAGGTGCAAGAGCAGACGGGGAGTAGGTTGTCTGGCCAGGGGGAGGGGGCAGGAGCAGACTGAGGGTGCAGAGTCTTGGCGTAGGAAGATGTGTGTGAGGCACTGGGGGTGCAGGGTCTGGGCATGAGGGGCTAGGAGGGCACTTACTTGTTTTTGTGCCACGTGCTGCTCCCAGGGACTCGAGGCTTTCCCCGCTATTGGAGCAGCAGGGAAAGCCTTCAGGAAGTACGTCAGCGTGCTGCTGTTCCCCCAGCTGGGAGAGGAGGTGGGGAGCAGCAGTGCACAGCTGTTTCTAGCTATCGTGCGGCTTTCTCCCTGCAGGAAGCCGGCGCTGGTGCTCTAATCTTGCAGTGGGCTGTAAGGCTGTAGCACCAGCATGGGCTCCCTGCTGCACAGGGAAGAAGGGGGGCTGAGCTGAGAACTACAGAAGAGCCATATTGGATCCAACCCTCAGTAAACTGAGAGAGTCTCGCAGATGTCTGTAGGAACCGGCTTTCAAAGGGCTTTACAAAGGAAGCCGGTGTCTTTATTAGGGATGTAAAATCCTGTTTAATTGGTTAACCAATTAAAGGGGGGGCGGGCAGAGGAGCTGCTTCAGCCTCACCGGGCTGGAGTGGCCTCCCTGCCCTACTTACCACAGCTGGGCTGGAGTAGCCCCCTCCCCTGTCACAGACAAGGGTTGCTCTAGCTGGCCGATGGAGCAGCCCCTGCCTGCAGTGGATCCCGTGGTACTGGAGCAGCTCCCTGCCCATGGAGAATGGGAAGCTGCTCCGGTCCCTTCCAGTTAAACCATTCACATCCTTAGTCATTATCCCCATTTTACCAGTGGAGAAACTGAGGCACAGAGGGGCGTGACATTCTCCATTTCATGCATCAGGCCAGCAACAGACTGAGGGATATTATCCAGCTCTCCTGGGCTCCCAGCCAGTGGTCTTGCTTCTAGGCCAGTGTGACTCCATTGACTTAGTTGTATCCAAGGACTTACAGACCCCACAGGCTGAGTGCCTGCCCCCGAGAGTCTCCTGACCAGAGCGGGAAATTGCTCCCACTCTGGTTCTGCTGCCACAGAGGGTTGCAGACAGGGAGCTGCTGAGCCTGCGTGTTACACTGGCCTGGAGTGGCCTTTGGTGCACTCCTGTGTTCCCCATGCACAGAGCTGGCCTGTAGTCTGTTGTTGGTAGCTGCCTAGCAGCGGGTGAGCAAATGTTGGCATGTCCCTCTGCCCTGCCATGCTGCCCAGGCTGTCTCTGTGGCATGGACACACTCGGGACATCTGTCCTGCAGTGCGCTGCTCTGTTTCTGCCTGGCATAGGCCACAAATGTCCTGGGTTTGAAACGTGCAGGGCTGTGGTTCCGGAGGAAGGGAAAACTGGGCCAGAAAAGCAGTTGCTAAAGGTCTTAAACAGCCGTTGGCTGGGCTCCGGTCATGTGAGGGAGAAGAGAGGAGAAGACGGGAGAAGATCTGGGTGCCACAGAGGGAGATGAGTGGGGCAGGGTGGTACAAAGGGGCACAGCCAGGAGAACAGGGTGAAATTATGTGGAGGAAAACTGGCCCTTCATAGGCCAATGGCTACACTCCCATTGGCTTCTCTGGGCCCTTACCAGGAATAACTTTCTGGGAGTATAAGATTCAGATCTCCCCTGGGAAGTGAAAACTACTGTGGATACTGAACTAGGAGAGAAAGGACCAGACCCTCAGCTGGGATAAATCAATGCAGCTCCATTAACTCCAGCAGAGTGACTTTGGGTCACTGCAGCTGATGACTCGCCCTGTATGGTAGGGCAAGGAATGGGCCTATTAGATCTCTCCAGGTTTAATTTCTCTGGCTCTTGCACTCTATTTCTGCTGCTGTCAGGAACCCAGAAAGTCCCTGGTGCATGACAAAAGTTCATCCCTTCACTACCAACATAAAAGCTAATTGAACATTTTGGGAGCTCCAAAAAGGCTTGGGTCGAAAATCTATTAACTGCTCCTAAAGTCTCTGAACTTGGTGACTTTATTTTTAAAGACTGTTGGTTTCCTTGTCTTTATTTGCATCCGTTGCAAATAAATGTCTTGGTTTTGCATCCATTGTCATAAAAATTAAAACAATATACAGTGGGACGGCAGCAGAACCCAGGGGTAAGTGGTACCCTGCCAAAGGCTGCTGGAGCCACCTTCCAACCAGGCGATGCTTCATCAGCCACAGGTCAATCTTCTTCCAAGAGAAGGGTGTTACTAACTGTTTGGTGTTTTATTTTCCATCTGGTCAGCACTAAAGGGCACCCAGACAGAGCTGCTTGAGCTACGGTGTAAATATGATGAAGAAGCAGCTTCAAAGTAAGTCACTCTGTTTTGTCTATTGCGCATGGTCCAAGCAGAGACATTGCGTCCAGCCGCAGCCTTTGAGGAGGGCCTGTCCTTCATGTTGCACATGGAATGTGCCAAGAGAGGCCCAGATGGAACAAAGTTCGTTATCCCACGTGCTCCAGATGGCGAGGCATTGCACTGTGTGGCAGAGCTAACCATTTAAACCCATTCCAAAATATCAATAGCCAGCTGTTTGCCAGGATACAGACCTGCGTGGTGGAGACCTACATATATGCCACTGTCTCCACCTTTCTGGAGGCTAGATCCTCAGTTCTAACCAATCTCTACTCTGTACAGGGCAAATGTGACTTCATACAAACTTTACTTCTCCACCAACCAGCCCCCACCACAACTGAGAGCAGCCTCAGGGCTACCCTAAATTGCACCTACTCAGCATTTTATTTCCTCCAACAGCCTGTGATCTCCAAAGAGGCAGTCCTACCCATCCTCTGGCCATGCTGCGTGCTAGGGACAGATGTGGGGGATGAAGAGGGATATCTGTACTAATTCAATGCAATTGGAAAACTCCGCATGCATTTAATCCAGCCATTCACCACCAGAGCAGAGTGAGGGTGTATCTACACTGCAGAGTTTTTCTGGTTTTCTGGAAAAACTACATTTACATCCACACTGCAATTGCGTTCTTTTGACAGAAAGTCGAAAGAACACGTGTGTTTTTCCAACAGTGGTAAACCACTTTCTACGAGGAAGAAGCCTTTTTCGAAAAGAGCTTTCAGAAAAAGGCATGTGTGGATGGAGAAGAGGGTGTTTTTTCAAAAGAAGATGTCTCCAGGAAAAAGCACAGGTCCCTGATGGCCGCTCTGTCCATAGTAATCACAATTTAAATGTGAGATAGCGTCCACATTGATTGGACACAATCTTTTGAACAAGCAGATGCGCTTTTGCTGTGTGGTTGCTCTCTTTTGAAAGCTGTTTTTTCCAGAAGATCTCTTCCGGAAAAGCTTCTTCCAAAAGAAGCCTGCAGTCTAGACATAGACTGAAGAAGCCACAACAGAGCTAAAAGTTTCCAAGCAGCATCACTTTGCTAGACAGCCATGGCTTCTGGTCCCAAAAGAAGCGCCTTCATTGGGGTGGGGCGGTATATCTGAGACCAATGCAACAAACACTAATCAGCTCTCAGCAAAATATTCCACACTCTCTGGCTGTGTCTACATTGGCATCCCTTTCCGGAAAAGGGATGCTAATGAGACACTTCGGAATTGCAAATCCGCAGGGGATTTAAATATCCCCCGCGGCATTTGCATTTACATGGCTGCCGCTTTTTTCTGGCTCGGGGTTTTTGCCGGAGAAAAGCGCCAGTGTAGACGCGATTCTCCGGAAAATAAGCCCTTTTCTGGAAGATCCCTTATTCCGGCTCATTTTCTGGAGAATCGCGTCTACATTGGCGCTTTTCTCTGGCAAAAACCCCGAGCCAGAAAAAAGCGGCAGCCATGTAAATGCAAATGCCGCGGGGGATATTTAAATCCCCAGCGGATTTGCAATTCCGAAGTGTCTCATTAGCATCCCTTTTCCGGAAAGGGATGCCAATGTAGACACAGCCTCTGAGTCTGGTGTCTCTCCAGAGATCTGGGCCATTTTCACAAGCACCTGAGTGATGATGAAGATGTCATGGCTGTGTGGTTTCACAATCATCAGCAGCCAGGCTCCAAGATGTGGCCTGATGGTTTGAACATAAGAACAGGAATGACAGAGCACTAAGTTCTAATCCTCGCTACGCCTCTTGGCTGCACCCACATGTCCACGGATAGCAGTGGGTGTCATGGTATAGATGCTGCAAGCAGGCACTGAGAATAGGGTCAGACTTCTCAAAGCAAAGACTGGATTTCAGGTGCAGTATCAACCATCTAAGAGAGTGGCTTCCAAAGGGCTGCTTCACCAGTCCCAGGTGGGACGTGAAGGTTCCTAGGCTTTCTGCTAGAGATGTGCTGCTAATAAGACCCCAGATCCAAATGCCCTCTGTCTTCAGCAAAGACTTGCAGATCTGGACTTTGTAGCTAGCACCTCTCTCTTCTAATGGATGGGACCAAAAGCTCAGGTCTAAAGGCAAATTCCCTGCAGTTTCAGAAATTATAATCATAAGCTAAAATCAGTTCTTCCTTAAAACCTCTGGGCCTTCCCAGGACCACTTCCAGATGTACAAATATATCTTGAGCTGCCTTCTAGCGGCAGGGGGGAGAGTACGATTGCTGGATTATATTTAACAGGCTCCTCCGCTTCATTAAATGTACATTGGCTTGTTCTTATTTTTTTTGGTCGGGTGCCATTTACTTTTATGAGTCAGGAACATCTTTTCCCTCCCGTCGGCTCTTGCTAGCCGTGGAAGCTGCCAAGCATTTACAGCTGTTCAAATGTTCCACCAGTCTCACTCACACATCCTCATCACACACGCACGCACACAGGCGTGCCCGCTCATTCCTATTATGCACCCCAGTCAGAACACTTAATCATATCATTCCCAAGCAGATGTTCTTTGATAATTTGAGATACCATTTTAGATGCCATTTTGTACACGCAGTGCTGTAATGAATGTTGCCTTTGATCAGCATCGCAGCCACCATGCACAGAATGATAGGGATGAAAACTGGCTTGGTCCCATCCCTTGGTATCTTTGCATCTTTCGGAGGCACATTTTGGACTTCCCCCGGTTGGGTTCATTCAGCTTGTTTATATTTTGTTAATTTGCCAGCCGTTGAATGTTGCATAGCCGGGACTGGAGACCACAAATTAGAAACTTCAGCTTTTGACCCTCCTACAATAAATAAATCCAGTGCCCTGTACAGAGGCATTATGCCAGCTCTCCACGGCTGGCAAAATAGCAAGTGGGAAGCAATTACACAGATGCAAAGGCTCCTCATTGACAAATAACCCAAGATAAAGAGGCCTTTGGGGAAAGTCATTTAGAGGCAGTGGGTGGCTCAGAGAACCGGCAGTGGGAGAAGGAGCCTTTCATGTCGCGATTACCATCTTGCACATGGGCATGACTTGCTAGTGACCCAAAAGTGTTCCCATCTTGGGATTCTTTGTCGGCCTGCATGAAATGAGCGGGGGTGGCCTGTGGCCAGGTGCTCATGGACAGTTGCTCACTCTATAATGCTAATGTCACAACTGGCATGAACCGCCACCTTGCTGGGGGTCTAGCGGAGAAACTAAGGATTGTCTGGGTCGCAGAGGCAGAACTCCTGTTAACCCTGGCGGGTGGTCATTCCAGATCCAACATGGGCAGGTGGTGTGGGGAGTTAGCATCATTGCTGCCCATGTTGTATCTGACCTGTGGATATCAGCAGACAGATGGTCAGGACTATCAATCTGGCCCGTTTGAGGAACAAAATTACACTTGCCAGGCAATTTTCCCTCTACTCTTGTTCATCCGTATGCGGATTTTTTTCCATCCATGTGCAGAATAAATTTTGTTACGTTCACACAAAACCTAGCTATGGGTGATCTGCTCATCAGGTGGGTAGCATTTGAATCTCTCCTGAGTGGCCACAGCACCGCACAGCTTGCAGGGAACACTGTGATGATATGGGAATATTCAGGGCTTGACAAACCACAGCAAAATCCACTCACCAGCCCCACACTGTGCAGGTGCCAGACCGGCACTGTGCATGTGTGCACCACCAGTGAACGGGGCGACCGGCTGAAATGTACTCACCATGGGAGAGTAGATACACAGATTCGTCGAGCCCTGGGAATATTATTTTTGATGAGTGAGTCAAATAGCTTTAGTGTTTTCTTCATCTGCCGATCTATCCATGTGTCTGCAGCATCACAGTCAGGACAGGCACGAAGATTTGGGCTCTAGGTCAGAACTTTTCCATGACAGTTTTGCAAGGCTGCATTATGCATATTGCACACAGATGGCTCAAATGTCATATTTCAATTAAGTTGTTTTTTTTAAATCCACCTGGCTTATTGTTGAACACAATGGAATGTGTGCAGAGATGCTCAACTGCTTGCCAATTAATTGTTGTTTTGTTTTGTTTTTTTTTGTGTTTTTGCTTTGCTTTGCTGTCTCAGGGCAGATGAAGTAGCAATGATCATGACAAACCTTGAACAAGCCAATCAGGTGAGGAGAAATTCTTTCCGCTGAATCTCTAGCTGGCACGGCCCAAATAACTGATTTCCTTCCCTTTGCTCCCTGCGAATATCCAGGGACTGAGGTGATTAGCTCTGCAGCGTGGGCAGTGGAGGAAGATCCAGGTGAGTGCAGGCTCCTGCAGCCATTGGCAATGCCCATGTGAAACGCCCCGCCCCTAGCCCTAAGCTCTGCCCATATCAGCTGCACCACCAGAGCCTGTGTCTCGTGCTGGATCTACCCCCTTGGGAAGAGCAGCTTGGTATCTGAGCCGATCGCTCAGATTGTTGCCCCCAGGACTTCTTGGGGTGGGGGAACTGACTCAGTGACCATGGGATCTCCTCACAGCGCTGGCAGCTGGATCCCAGGGCTGGTGAAGGAATTAAACCCAAACCTGACAGACATGGCTCAGAGTGACATGGTGGCTTGTGAATCCCTACTGGGAACACTCCTGCATTAGCCAGGAGATATGAAAGGAGACACCTTGTGAGCTATGCAACACTTTTATCCATTGATGCTCTTTAAAACAACCTGAGCCACCCTCTGGTTTTGGTTACATTGGCACACGGGATTGCCCTGATGGCACTCATAGCATAGTTTGACCCGCTCTCTTTGTTTTGTGCTTTAGTTATCACACTGCTGATGGTGACATGCCTCCATAGTTCAAGAGTCATCAGCATTATACACCATCTGCTCCAGTGTCTGGGGAGATTTAGGGCAGGTACAATGCCTAGGGCGTAGAGCAAAATAATGCATTCAGAACTGTGTACGTTTCTGGAGTCCTTGCTACTCATTTGATACATTTTTCCATGAGGTGGGGCTTTTTTTCTTTTGAAGTCACAAAAATGTAAATGCAAACGAGGCATGAGTAATGAAATATTCATACGTAGTAATGTACATGTAAATATCACCTTTCATGCAGAAGGCATCAGTGTCTTTTGAAAGATGTATGAACTGCGTGGGATCACTTTACCCACCACTGAAATGCAGCTGTCTCTGGGGTGGATTGTAGCAGCTGTTTAAACAGCGCACAGCAACACTAAACAAGATTTTAGGTCAGGAAGAGAAGAAAGCAATGTCTAACTGGAATGGGGAGGGGTTTTAGAGAAGCAGGAAGTTTAGAGAAGCAGGAAATCCCACCTTGGGATTTGCTTGTGACGGAGGGAGTGACACCTCCCATGCTTTGCCTGGCATTTTTAAAGACTAGAAGTGATTAGCACTTGGGTTCAAGCAAGACAGGGTTCAAAAAAGAGCTAGATAAATTCATGGAGGACGGATCCATCAATGGCTAGTAGCCACGATGGGTAAGAATGGTGTCCCTAGCCTCTGTTTGTAAGAAGCTGGGAATGGGTGACAGGGGAGGGATCACTTAATGATTCCCTGTTCTGTTCAGTCCCTCTGGGCTATCGGGCATTGGCCACTGTCAGAAGACAGGATACCAGGCTAGACGGACTTTTGGTCTGGCCCAGTCTGGCTGTTCTTATGTTCTTATGATCTTATGTATGATCTTATGTGCTGCTGTAGGGCATTAAGTAGCGTGTTGAAATGATAACAGGGTCCAAACAAATGTGAACCCGAAGAAATTTGTATCCAGATCAGGATCTCTGGCCAGCCCTATTTCTGTACTGGGCCACCACCGCCCCTGGATCCGAAGACACCAGAACACTGGGAACCCTGTGCACCGCATGACTGTTGCCCTGTGGCTCGCTGAAACACATGAGAGCAGTGAGCTCACAGAGGTGGCCTGTTCTCTCACCCGCAGAGAGACAAACATCCCCTTGACGGCAGTGGAAGCAGTGGGCACTCTCTAGGGATGACTGCTTTGCTAGCCACCTAGCCTGGCTTTCACCGTTCACTTCCTGACTCCGACAGGCAGAAGCTAGACTCTTAACAGGAGTGGTTTGGGCTCTCTGTACCCAGAGCCTGGCCATTGTTGTAGTGTTGTGCTGACTCCACATAGGTATTATTCAGGGTGGCCATTACTTTATTTGTGCCAGGGCTTCCTGGGGCTCTGAGCCCTGACACCCCCCGGGCCTGGTGGCTCCGAGCCCCGGCACCCCTGGGCCTGGTGACTCCAAGCCCCAAAACCCCCCGGGCCTGGCAACTCCGAGCCCCGACACCCCCCAGGCCTGGCGACTCCGAGCCCCAACATCCTCCGGGCCTGGCGACTCCAAGCCCCGGCACCCTCGGGCCTGGCGACTCCGAGCCCTGGCACCCCCGGGCCTGGTGACTCCGAGCCCTGACACTCCTGGGCCTGGTGATTCCGGGCCCCGGCACCTCTGGGCTTGCTGCACCAGTTAGGAAAGTAAAAAAAAAAAATTGCTTGAGCCCCAGCCCCTCTTTCATTACAAATTAAGCCTGGGCTCCCATACAGAGGAGGGTTGTCCCCAACAGCCGCGCAGCTTTAGGCCTGGGTGAAAAGTTCAACACGGGAAGTGCCTCCAGTGTGTGGCTGGTTGGCTGCCTCTGTGGAATGGAGTGCCCTGCTGACACACATCATTGCTTCCCTTGCAGCGGGCGGAGGCAGCGCAGAGGGAAGTGGAGGATCTGCGGGAGCAGCTCGCGTCTGTCAATACTTCCATTCGGCTGGCCTGTTGCTCTCCACAAGGATCCAGCGGGGTAAGGGAGAGGCGCGTCTGATGTTCAGCAACAGCAGCACTCAGCAGGTCAGATCCTTGGCTGCAGGAAACTGGCTTTGCTCTACAGACCTTGTGGGAGCCAGGCCTATTCACGCCAGCTGGGGAGCTGACCTGGAGTCCAGGGTGCAGGAAACTTTAAGGGCCTTGGTTTTCCAGTATATAAAATCACACGTCTAAAAAAATCATCCCTCTGGGCTGCTGATGGGCTCAGTGGCACCAGTTTAATAGCACTGTGTAGGGCCCATACACCCTAAGGACAGCCCTGCACAAGTCTATGGGATACAGGTGTTTTCTGCTGCTGTAGATCAGAACACAGGCTCCTGAGTTCAGAGTTGCAGACAAAAGCCCAGGGACCCAATCCTTTGTCGTGCTGAGCCATGAGAGCTCCTGGTGCTCAGCACCTCACTGCATCAGGCCCTTCGAGAGAGACAGAGAAATAAGCATTGATTCTGGGCCCCATGCCTGCACAAGGAGAGTGAATTAGCACCAAGCCCCAGATCTTTAATGTTTGTAAAGACAGGCTCACGCACCATTAATGAAAGCTAAGTATAACAGGATATACATGAGCCCTCTCGAGGTGATTTCCGTCCCAGCTTCTGGCTTCGTTAGTCCATCTGGTTTGTCGCCTCTAGGAAACACATTTAAATATTTGTTTATTTTTCAGTCTATATCCTCTGTCAATAGAAGGCTGTGCCTGGCAGGGACTGCAATAAATCATCCCTAATGTGAAGACACTGGCAGAGGGCATTTTATTGCTATACTGGAGCTCAGTTAGACATGTGTCTGTATCTGGCTTCACATGTCTCCCCTCACCCCCTCAGAATGCAGGTAACACCCCTCCCGGCATGTTGTCAGGGCTTGCCAGCTGGGGGACATTGCTTTCCTTCAGCCTTTTTATCTCTGCCATCAAACACAAGCTCACCCTGCTTTGAGCCTGGATGCCGTGCCAGAGGGCTGGGAGGCGGGAAGCAATGTGGCCAGGGGACAATTATCCTGCTCAAAAGTAACCCTGCTGAGCGGAACTGAACCTGAGACCTCTGGAGCTTAGTGCACAAGCCTCTCGGCAGTCTGGATGCCCGCCTAGGGCTTTGATCCAGCCACCAGGCCCTGCCCCTAAGCTCGTTGTGGGGGAGGGGCAAGAGCCCTTCTAACCGCTTCTGTTTAAAGTGCTCCCGTCTTCCCCAGCCTTGGGCAGCAGGGGAAGGGAAGGCTCAAGCCCCTTAAATGGAAACAGCTGCAAGGGCTGGTGTCTCTGGCTCCCTAGCAATGCACCAGCGGAGCAGGAGCTGCGAGCCCACAACACGCTGGGGGGGGAGGGCTGCGAGCCCTTAGAGCTGTTTCTATTTCAAGTGCTCTCCTGTTCCCTGGTGCTGCTAGGCGAGACGGGCTCACGCCCCTTAAATAGAGAGCATGGGAAGGGCTGACAGAGGCATGGGGAGCTGCAACCCCTTTCAGCTGCTTTTATTTAAAGGGCTGGCCCCTTCCCCTGCGGGTCAGACAACAGGTTTGCCTCGCAGCTGTGGGGAACAGGAGAGCCCTTTAAATAGAAACAGCTGAGAGGGCTCGCAGCTCCTCTAGCAAGTTGCCAGAGATGCCAGCTGTTTTTATTCAACGGGCCCTCCTGTTCCCCCAGGCTGCTAGGCAAGCATTGCTTGACAGTGGTGGGGAAGGCAACAAGCCTTTTCAATAGAAGCACTTAAAAGGGCTTGAATTGCTGACTCCCTCCCAACTGCATTAGAGGCCAGTGGAGCTGAAAGCCCTTTTAAGTGTTTCTATTTAAAGGGCTGGCACCTTCCCAGCGCCTGTCAGGCAACCCTAGTGGCTTGGGGAACACAAGAGCCCTTTAGAGGAACAGCTGAAAGGGCTCGCAGCTCCCCATGCGTCTAGCGCATTGCCAGGGATGCAGGATCCCTCTGATAAACCAATAACCAACCTATTTCATTATAACTGGTTTTGATTAAAATATCTAGATGCCATTTTTATAGTCAAGGGGGGGAATCTTTTGTAACCCATAAACCCTAACTGAATATACTTAGTGTGGGGGGAGGAAAAACAGGGACTTGGATACTATTTCATGGAATCATAGGGCTGGAAAGGGCCTCAAAGTCATTTAGTTTAGTCCTCTACACTCATGGCAGGACTAAGTACTAATTTTCAGTGCCCTATGTTTAGTGTTAGTGTTGTAGTTATTACAAATGTTACAAGTGTTCTCATAATGTTAGTGTTGCTACAAATGTTACAAGTGTTGTCTTCTATGATAATCTTTGGATAATGTTGTATGCAGTTAATGATTATTATATTTTGAATTACTTTGTTATGTAAAAAACATATTGGCATCTTTTCACAGCATGGCCCTGTCCCTTACACCTAAGGCCCCCACCCCTTCCGGGATGGCCCACGGACACTTCTGAACTTTTTGAAGTGGCTCCCTTTCAAAAATTATTGACCACCCCTGCTCTACAGCTTGACCTAAAAGCCTGCTAGCTTTCAGCTAAGGCTGTAGAGGAAACCCATTCTTTCTCTCTGTAAGTGGTCTCAGTGCCCTACATGGGACTGTGACCATTCTTCTACAAAGGAATTTCATTAACCAATTACAGAGAGAGTCTGCAGAACTGGAATTTATCTTCAAATGTGACACTGAACCTGGGCTTGAACAAAGACGTTAACTGGTTGGCACATTACAAAGCTAATTTCTCCTGTCTTTAACATCTGCATATCTACCTGAAAAGCTATGTATGGGACACATCCAGTCCACTTAACTAGCTTCATTAAGTTAAGTGGTCCTACAATGGACAAGAACTTCTTCTGCTATTATATATCTCTCGGTTTCTGTTATTTCCACTCCAGCTCCATCTGATGAAGTGGGTTTGGCCTACAGAAGCTCATGATCCTATACATTTGTTAGTCTCTAAGGTGCCACAGGACGACTCACTGTTTTTAAAGTTACAGACTCACACGGCGACTCTTCTGCGACTCTTTCACACCCATCGGGTGTGTGGGTTACACAGGCCATCTCTCGGAGCCTCTTGCAAGCGTGGTGCAGTGGGTTGGCATTGCAGTGCAGCATGGGGCATTCCAAGGGGGTCTCCAGGATTATCTCTGGCATGTCATGGGCTTCTCCACCCCCTGAACTAGCCCAGACCTGGGAGGGTGCGAAAGTGGCTTAAAGCCACCCAAGCCTATAACACCTTAAACCCATGCCCAAAATTACAAGGCAAGGTGGCATCTTGGGAATGGAGACGATCTGAAAATCCGGTGTCTTGAGCCAACTTCTTGGATCTGGCTGATGATACCCTCGGCCCCTGGGCTCTCAAGCCAGCTGCTCACCAGAGCTCAGCCAAAGGTGGCGGTTGTGCTATGGGACACAGAGTCCCGGGAGCTCCGCTGCCCAACCAAACAGCTGCAGCAATCTAGCATCTGAACTGATGCACAGCACTGTGTCATGCTGGGTTCTGTTGCCTCAGGGGACGGCGCATAATGGGACACTACGCAGCGGGCAGAGTATACAGTGACCCCTTGGGAAAGCAGCAGGTAGCACCAGGGAGTGACTGTCTTGTAATAACCCATGGACTGGAATTGGGAGCTTTTGGGCTGCCAGCCCATCTGTGCTCTGAGCAGAAGCACAGGGCAGCCCAGGGCACTGTGGCTGGATGGTTCACGCTGCCCTGATCTCCTTGCAGGATAAAGTGAACTATTCGCTGTGCTCAGGGCCCAGGCTCGAGGCTACGCTGGTGGCAAAGGACCGGGAGATCCTCCGGCTCCTCAAGGACATTCAGCACCTCCAGAACTCTCTGCAGGAGCTGGAAGAGTCCTCAGCCAACCAGATTGCGGACCTGGAGCGGCAACTCATGGCCAAGAATGAAGCGATTGAGGTACGTGTCCCTTTCTGTCCTTCAAAGTAGGAAGAAAAATTCTGGCCTTTCAGCAGGGGTGGCTGCAAAATACACACTGAAGTGCTGAGCAGGGCACAGGGGATTCTCCGGGGGAAATCCATTTCTAAAAGGAGGCAACCTGAGCAGCACGGACAACCACTGTATGGGCCTGCCTCCGATCTTGGTGACATGGTGTAAATCAGGAGAGAAGCCCACTGAAGTCAAGAGAGTCCCACTGGGTTCAGGGAGATCAGACTCCAGCCCTTGAAAGAGAATCTCCACAAACGTGGGCAATGCAGCGCTACAGGGTGTGGGCTGGAGTGTGAGCTGGGGCAAATCAGCCTCCTTCCACCGAATCATAGAACACTAGAACTGGAAGGGACCTCAAGAGACCATCAAGTCCAGTCCCCTGCCCTCACGGCAGGACCAACCACCATCTAGATCATCCCTGATGGATGTCTGTCCAACCTGTTCTTAAATCTCTCCGGTGATGGAGATTCCACAACCTCCCTGGGCAATTTATTCCAGTGTTTGGCCACCCTGACAGCTAGGAAGTTTTTCCTAATGTCCAACCTAAACCTCCCTTGCTGCAGTTTAAGTCCATTACTTCTTATCCTATCCTCAGAGGCCTAGGAGAACAATTTTTCTCCCTCCTCCTTGTGACAGCAGTTTAGGACTTGAAAGCTGCTGTCATGTCCCCTCTTAATCTTTTCTTGGGCCTGAGTTCATCTCAATGGGCCAGCTGGGCAGCACATGAGATTACACTCAGCAGAGGGGTTTAGCTCCTGGGACATCCTTAGCCTGCGTGGAGCTGAGAGCTGGCTGTGTCCCCGGAAGAAGGACCAATCCATTCTCACTCTTGTTTCGCTCTCATTCCTTGTTTAGAAGCTGGAAGAAAAATTGCAGGCCCAGTCTGACTATGAGGAAATTAAAACAGAGCTGAGGTAAGGTCCACAACTGTGCGCTGTCCTTTTCCTGCCCACATGCCTGCCTGGTGTGTGGGTACACAGGATTGGGAGGGGCATTGAGAGCTCCAGAGGCTGCTCTGAGCTGCGTTGGAGACAGACTTCCCCAGATGTCGTCCCAGGAGGCATGGCAGCTCCGTAGCACACTTGCCAGCCTGTCGCTGAAGGCAGAGAGCAGCCTACCTTCCTGGCCTCCTGACTCTGGGCCCATGGAGTTCTCCCTCAAATACGGAGAGAGGATGTCACATTGCATCGAGCTCAAAAGGCAGTATGGCAGGGAAAAGCTGCACCGGTAGCTCTGATGGGAAACGCCAGCCGTTAATTAAAAAAACCTTCCCCCTGGTTTCAAAGGCAGCGCTTGGATGGGATGGAGTGGACACGCTGGCCAGAGCTCCCCAGTTACCTTGCTTCCCTCCCTGTGTGTCTGTGTCAAGGAAGAGGATTAGCCTCAGGACTTACCCTGTCTTGTTTTCCTTCCAGCATTCTGAAGGCAATGAAGCTGGCCTCTGCAAACTGCAGCCTTTCTCAGGCAAGTGCTGGAATCGGCTCGGGACTCACTGAGAGTCGGTTGCAAAATCGTCATCTCCAGGCAATCAATAAATCTTTCCCGAATGCTGCTTTCTCTCTTTCAGAGCATATCGAAACCAGGCGAGCCCTTGCTTCTGGGCAAAGAATCTTTCTATCCTTCCCAGAAATACCTGTTGGAAAAGCCAAATCTCTTAGCCAGCACTGGTAGGACAACATGTTTTTTTGTTTGGTTTTATATTTATAACACTTCCCCAGTGCATTTATTGCAAAACACATACGAATGTAACAGTCATAATCATCCCTGGGGGTGCTCAAGACTCCTGAGTTCCTTTACACACTCTCCCATTGACTCCTCGTTGGGCCAATCACTGACAATGAGCGGGGATTGGAACCCTGAGTTTCCTTGAGAACAGCTTGTAGAGTGTTTGTGGTGAAAGTGGCTGTGCAGACACCCAAACTGAGCCTCACAAGTCCCCGAGGCAGGGAAGATAAGGGGAAACTGAGGAAGGAGCAGTGATCTGACTTCTCTTGGCTCACATAAGGAGTTTGTCGCAGAGGTGGGGAGAGAACCCAAATTTTCAGAGCTCTTGGCACCTGCTTTAGCCCTGAGACCACCCTCCCCTACCTGAGCTGCTGTTTCCTCATTGTAGACCTTCCCCCTCCCTTGTAAAGTATTTTGGCATCTTTGGTACATAGAGGATTGGGAGGGGCATTGAGAGCTCCAGGGGCTGCTCTGAGCTGCGTTGGAGACAGACTTCCCCAGATGTCGTCCCAGGAGGCATGGCAGCTCGGTAGCACACTTGCCAGCCTGTCGCTGATGGCAGAGAGCAGCCTACCTTCCTGGCCTCCTGACTCTGAGTGTCTTTCTGCTTCAGTCAGGGGCCACATCAGGGAGGGGTTTTTTGTTTCTCACTTTTGTGTGGCCCCTGGCTGACTTTTCTGTGGGTCAGCGGCCCCCGACCCACAAAGATTCCACAGCTCTGTTTTAATTGCTGCACAGACATTCCTGGACGCAGCCAGAGCTCAAGGACCCTCTCACGTCACAGCGCAATGGAAGCTCTAGGATTAGACCAGAGCCCCTCAGCCTTTGCTCTAAGTGGCTCCAGCATCACCATCCTACCGAGGTTCACCTCAGGAGGTTTAGCTGAGGACATAGCTCTCCATTGGGCAAAGGCCTGAGAAAGCCTAATGGCCTACAGCTCAGCTACCCCAAGCTCTGTGGGACCAGGAGAGGCAAATCCTGGAACAAGGGAGACCTCTCTGGCCCTGCCTCTCTCCCAGTCCAGCTTCAGGAGTGGAACTGCTCAGCTAGCGGCCCGTGCCTCTGAGGCAAAGGGCAGAGAAAGCTTGTCCCGGTGCATGTGTAGCCAAGGGAGCAGGCTTGTTCCTTTGCATCAGGGCTGTTGCCAGTGACATTATGGTGCCGTTAGACACCCCTGGCTGACCCATGCCCATTGGTTTGGGCTCAGGGATGGTTTAATTCAGGGATGGGGAACCTCATGCCCAGGGACCAAATGCAGCCCCTGGCTTAACTGGATCTGGCCCCCTGAGACTCAGGGCCTGCCCAAGATTGGGGAGCCCATGCAGGCACTGCAGCCTCCACACCACCCCACCACAGGGCTGGAACGCACAAAATCTACTAGACTGGAGCCTGGCTCTGGTGTGCAAGGAAAATGTGGGGAGTGTCTTTCTGCTTCAGTCAGGGGCCACATCAGGGAGGGGTTTTTTGTTTCGCACTTGTGTGTGGCCCCTGGCTGACTTTTCTGTGGGTCAGTGGCCCCCGACCCACAAAGATTCCACAGCTCTGTTTTAATTGCTGCACAGACATTCCTGGACGCAGCCAGAGCTCAAGGACCCTCTCACGTCACAGGATCCTGGAGCCACAGCTCCAGCCTGGGCCCACACATCTATGCTGCAGCTAAACCGCCCCACAGCTGGCATGGGCCAGGCATGGCTTTTTGATTGCAGCGCCAGCATCTCCTGTGGGCCAGGTATGGCCTTGATTCAGCATCAGCACCCCCAACATGGAGTCACGCAGCTCCCCTTTCTCCTAATCATTCAGTGGGCACTGAGGGTCCCAAACTCAGGATCAGGCCCCGGGCCAGGGAAATGGTACGATGTCCAGTCTGGACGGTGTGGCCGTGTCGTATTGCTGGCTCTGGGCATATTGTTGTCCGTGCTGGGCTCCCCAGCCCTGCACTCTGTGCTGTAGTGTGTGTGTCTCTCTCTCGTCTTTAGAGGAGGATCACTCTGAGGACGAGTTGGTGAAGGATTCCATGGGCACGGACCAGTCCTACCCCTCTCCCCAGCAGCTCTCACAGCCCCTTGGGGAAGAGCCTGCGTCCCCCAGCCCTCTCCAGCCTCTGCTGGCCCCACCCATGGCCCAAGAAGCCCAGAGGACTTTCTCATTGTCCCCTTTCCCCAGCCTGGCTGGGGGCGAGCGGCTGCCGACAGAGGCCTTGCTCCCCAAGCAGATGTTGCCGCCGGTGTACAAGAGTGAGAGTGGCAGCATGCTGGCCTTCCCCTCCCCCTTCTACACGGCCAAAGGCCCTGCACTGCCTGCCACCCCCGGCCAGGCTGCCGCTGCCAGCGACTCGAGCCCACCCAGCGAGCAGTCGGAAGGCAGCAGCGCTAGCTCTGCTGACGAGGAGCAGCTGGACACGGCCGAGATCGCCTTCCAAGTCAAGGAGCAGCTGCTGAAACACAACATTGGCCAGCGCGTCTTTGGCCACTACGTCCTGGGGCTCTCGCAGGGCTCCGTCAGCGAGATCCTGGCCAGGCCCAAGCCCTGGCGCAAGCTGACAGTGAAAGGGAAGGAGCCGTTCCTCAAGATGAAGCAGTTCCTCTCCGATGAGCAGAACGTGCTGGCACTGAGGACCATTCAGGTGCGCCAGCGAGGTGAGTGGCCTGGAGGGGGTCGGCTCAAACGCTACATAAGCCATGGGGGGAGGAGGGAGGGAGACATTGCAGGACGCAGGATGTTCACTTTGTCTTGCTGGGGGCAAGCGGAATCCATAGCCCGGAGAGACCCTGTGGAAACTCCCTGCTTGCACTAGCGACCAGGAGGAGAGAGAGCCCCGATTCCCAGCACCTGGGAACAGTAGGCCAAGGTCCAATCCAGCAAGGTGCTGAGCACCTGCCACCATCGGCTTCCATGGGCACAGAGAGAGGGTTGGGCCCTAGGGAATAATAATTATTGAAAACCAACCTAAAGGGAGCCGCCTCACTGAGGCGCTTTGTTCATTTCTTCTGACAAGGGACATTTAATTGTTCATTGTACCATTTCAGGAAGTCCCAATCCATGGGCAGGAGAACCAAAAGAAAGACTTGACAGGAGACCTCAGTCCAGTGCTGCCTCTGCTATTAATTACTCTTCCCCTGCACAGGAGGGTTGCGAACACTCACAGCCTTAATCCCTTTCTTACTTGTCTCAGGCCACACACACAGTGTCGGGTTAGACCTGGGATTATAACCCAGGTTCTTCAATCCAGCATTTAGCCACAAGACCAACCAGCTCTGCTGTGAGGCAGTGTGGGATGTTACTACCCTTGCAGATTAGCAATGCGAGGCTGGTGCTGAACCCCTGTAGCTTCCCCCAGGCAGATGCTGGAAAAAATCAGGCTGCTTTGAAGAACTGAACTTGGCCAGAGTTTCTCTAGTGCCCAGCTGGCCCCTACCCTGAAAGGGTGCATCTACACAGCACCCTTACCTCTTAAATAAGCTACGCAATTTGCACTGCACAAATTGTGTAGCTTATTTCAAGGTAATTTTAAAATAGCTTATTTTGAAATTTGGCACTATCTGCACAGCACCAAATTTTGAAATAAAGTGCTATCCCGATAAGTCTCTTAACTCTCATGGAACAAGGGCTATAGGGATGCCAGAATAACACGCCCGTTGTTTCAAAATCTATTTCAAAATAATGTGCGTATTTAAAGATGCGGAATTGCTATTTCAGGATACTTCTGCTATCCCAAAATAGCCCCACTGTCTAGATGTAGCCTAGCTATTCAGAATTGAACACAGGCTGATTGAAATCCCCAAAAATGCACCAGATCATACCAATGTTCCCTCTAATCTTTTCCAGGCATGTGTGGATTTTTTGCAGAATACATTATGTTATGCACACCAAGACACGTGCGAACATGCACCACCAGTAGAAACAAAACCTAGCTGTGGGCACTTTGCTTATCTGTTGGGTGGCATTGGAATCTCTTCTGAGTGGCCGCACATGCACACAGCTTACAGGGGACACTGGAAATGTCTACATAGTGGGGCTATTTCAGGATACCGGAAGTATCCCGAAATAGCTACCCCACGTCTTTTGAACGTGCCTGCTATCTCAGGATAGGTCTCAAAATAACAGACACTCTCTTTCAGCATCCCTGTAGCCCCTATTCCATGAGGTTTAAGGGTTGTCTCAAAATAGCGCATTATTTCATAATTTGGCGCTGTGTAGACTATATCTTATTTCGAGTTTAGGGTGCTGTGTAGAAGCACCCTGGATGATATTGCGCTGTTCCAAATAGGGCTAAACACACTATAAAAACAAGTGTCCCCTGCCTGTAACAAACCAGCACACTGTGGTGTACAGATCACTTAGTTTTGGGTTAAAGCATCATCTGCGATATATACTTCATAGGAGCTCAATGCTGAGAGTAACTTCCAGCTCCTGTGTGACTAGGGCAGACAGGAAAGTGACTCTCCTGATGCTGCTGCTCTGTTATCCAAGAGACCTTGGTCGCTCGGTGGTAGATTAGAACCCTGCTGCAGCCTCTCTCCTCCAACTGGCAGGCAGGTCGTGGATTTTGCCGTGTGAAAGGCTGGAGCAACTGACTGACCTGCCCCTGGAGCACACTGGCACAGCAGCATTTTCCACCCTGTTTCCTTTTCAACTTCTTGGCTCCCTGATCCTCCTGCAGCCTTCCCTGCACTTAACCTGGTTGGGCAGGATCAGGGGATGAGGGAAAGGGGGGGGGTCAGTTATGGGTGGCGCCGCCCTTCTGGTTCCGTGTCTCTCCAGAAATGACCTACATCAGCATTTGCCAGACATGCTGGGAAGCTCCTCTGAGCCCCAATGGGCCAAAACCGGGTGCAGGCTGGAGATGCCTGAAAAGTAGAGAACTGAAAGTTGTTCCCTCCTCCTCCTCCTCCCCCCCACAACCAACCCTGCGGCATTCACAGTCCATAAGAGGTCCAGGGGAGAGCTGGAGAATGTACAGCTCACATAGTCACCCAGTGCAGCAATAGCTCTGTCCTAGCTCTCTGCAGACTTCTCCAGCCAGCCACTCCGATACTTCCCTTGGCCTCCAGTGCTTGACAAACACATAGCCAGATGCTGAGTGGGATCGCAGAAGGCACGTGAGCTCCTGGTCTTTGCTGTACCATAGGTGGCATAGTTCTACATTACAGAGGGGGGCAAGGGGCTAAGCTTCTCCATCTGTTAGCATTTCGAGTGGTAGCAGCTGCAGTCGAGATAAGGCGTGCTCAGCTGCTTCTGCTTCAGGAGCTGTAAGTGGTGGAAACTGGTTTTCTGTTTCTAAGGGGAGAAACTGAGGAGCAGAGGCTACTCTGGAACCAGACAACATAGGGCAAGAGTCCATCAGCCTGCAGGCAGGCAGGACCAAGTATGCTGGGACCCTCTCTGCCAGAGTTGGTCTAATCCAGCAGTGGGGAAATACCAACATTGGTTAGCCCCTGCTGCTTCCCGCAACTCCCATTGTCTGGGAACAGCAATCTGTGGCCAATGGGAGCTGCAATCGCCTGTACCTGTGGAGGCTCAGGTAAATATAGCAGCAATGGTCCACCAGGGGCTAATCCTGGCAAATCGCCGCCATCTTATTGCCCACGCCTGGTCTAATCTGTTCTTGGAAAAATTGTCCCAGAATAAAATCACATTCCCAAGGGGGATTAATTCCAGAATACTTAAATCATACTGTCACAGGTATTCTGGAATAGTCTTTCTGCATTAGTGATGCTGGTCGGTTTCTCCCTGAAACATGAGCCCGAATCTACTTGCTATGGAATCCAGAAATGACCTATGTCAGCATTTGCCAGGCACACACAGGATAAAAACTCATTTAATCTCCAAGCAGATTCAACACGGAGCCCTGCTATGTTCCGGCTAATTGAAAACTCTGCATCATTGTTAGACATGCCGCTTGGGAGAGCCATTTGTTTGTCAGTGTGATTGGAGGATTCAGACAGACCCAGGGAGCTGCCCTAACAAATGAAAGCATCCTGCTGCCAGGTTGCTAGCATAAGATCCAGGGAGATGGGCCATTTCAGAGAGAGCCAGTAGCATGCTCGTGTATTTCATGGGCATGTGAAAGGCACGGAGGCAATATCCTGACTAGAGCTTTGCTTTTGGCAGTCTATTTGATAGGCCCCATAGGAACGTGGGTTCTGTGCAGCCTTCACACAGCATATTAAATCCAGTGCTGAGGGCAGGCACCAGATCCTACAGCGGTGTCCAAACGCCGCTATTTAGTGGGCTGGACATGAGCTTGGGGGGTGAGTTTCACGTGGGGTAGCTGGCGTGTCCTGGTGGGTGTGACGAGCCTCGTGCAGACAGGCACATGGCTTGAAGCCCAGGCTAAGCAGACTGAGGTAAAGCCCAGGCTCCCTAGGAGGTTTTAGTCTGATCTGCTCAGCTCAGGCGGAAAGCACCACTTAAGAGGTGAGCATAGTTGAGGCGGGCAAGCTGGCCAAGCCAAGGCCCACAGCACATTACTGCCTCTTCTCATGGGCCCCTCACAGCGGTATCAGGTATTGGAGCACCTCAGGGGTGTTGTACAAACACAGATCACCGACTGCCTGATAACAGCAGGCTGGAGAGCTCAGTACCCGGGGCCCGACGGGCCTTTGGCCTCTCTGCCAGCAACAGGAAAGAAAGGCGGAAGGAAGATCTGCAGGAAGGCACAGACCCAGTTAGCAGGGAGAAGGGCTGTAACACAAAAGCAGAAAATGCCCTGTGGGGAGGGCAGCCCAATTCTATTCCCACGCCAGCTGCGAAACCCACGGTTCCCCAATACTTCTCCTCTTAGATCTCCCAGGCAGCCAATGTATAGCCCTTCCCATCAGCACCTGCACAGGGGGAAGTGGGCAGTGAGGCGAAATTAACCTCTTGTCCACTTGTGTCCCTATTACCTGGCTAAGCGGTGCTGGCAGGGGCGCTCAGCTGAGAACACAGTGCTGTGAAAGCCCTCTGGAGTTTATTCCCCCCAGAAGCAAAGTACACTCACACACTCCCTGAGGCCAGCATCCGTGCTCCGTTGGTGTGTTCCCGCCTTTGTTGCAAATGGGATTGCAATGCCCTTCAAACCAGAGGGCATTGGGAGAAGGGGAGGAGGCCGTGCTGCATGGTATAGGAAATGAATGAGGTGTAAACTGACAGCCAGATACCTGGCCTCTCTTCAGTTTTGCTAGTGACTAATGGGGAGTGACGTTTCCTTAAAAGTGGAGTTCCTAAAAATAACCGAACACGAGCATCGGTAAATACTTCCTGACATACAAGTGGAGCTTGTAAAAACAGCGCAAGTGACAAATCTGTTATCATGCCTCTTTGATCAGGTAGCATTACTCCGAGGATTAGAACGCCAGAAACCGGCTCTGACGATGCCATCAAAAATATCCTGGAACAAGCGAAGAAGGAGATCGAGTCTCAAAAGGGAGGTAGGTGGGGCAGTCACAGAGCCAGGCAAAGCTCCCATCATCACACAAATGAGTGTTAGCCTCAGGGCAAGCTTTGGATTTATGGTGCCAAGCCGACAAAATGATATATGGGAGCTGACCCAGCCAAGAGAAGCAATGCCTGGGATCCACATCTTTCTGATCATTCTCTTCCTCCTGAGATACCACACCTGGAAAACAGAGGTCAGGACTCGTTAAATGAACAAAACTATTGCAGGTACAGGAGAAGGAAGTGAACGGAGGGCCCGACTGCGTGAATCTGTCAGGCACATAATTAATACATGAGAACAATAATAAGATCCCAAATATCCCTTAAGTGCTTGATCACTAGCGGAGCGGCAGCTTCATGCCAATGGGATGGTGTGTCGTCCCCTTCTGCGTCCTCTCGCCCCAGGTCATTGCTCCTTCCCATCTAAGCAAAATGAGGAACAGATTTGCCTGATTTGTTCTTTGACCACTAAGTCCCCTGTCCTAATCCCGTCCCACCTTGCAGCTTGGTGTTACCACACAGAGAACTGTGGGAAGTGAAACTGACCCACCCTTCTGCATGGGTAAGTCGGAAAAAACGCTAAAAGGGGGGAAACACCACCAATAAAGCAATTCCCAAAAGAGATAAAAAACCAAGCACAGTCTCTGTTTCATCCCTTGGGTTAGTCTTTGTACAGGTAGGGCTGCAAGTTTTTCCAGAACGTCTAGTGGTTTTCAGCACCTCAGTTTTTAAGTCGGTAGCTTGAGATCACTTTGTGGGGTCTGACTGCCAGAGACTGGCTGCTCTGCACTTTCTGAGGACCAAGGCCTGTTTAAGATGTCTCAGGTGGAACCCCAGACTTTGTCCCTTTTGAAAACCTTGCACATTTTGTTAAACTTCTTGGCTGAAATTGTACAACTGGAAGTGCCGACCATAAATATGGATTTAGGCAGTTATCTTTAAGCATCTGGGCTTGAAAGAGTTGAACACCTGTTGTTTAATCCAGAAGTGTCCTTTTAAAATTAGTTCCCTGGTATTCTTACAACTACTGAGACCTGAGCAAGGTATGTATAAAATTCATCACTTCATTCCAATGGGTCTGTTGAAATGTATGTACTGCATGCTGCCCTCTGCTGGATGCAGGCATAGCAACACCTCTGATGCTGGAAGTAATTCCATAATTGGGCTTTTCTTGTCATTTCCTATCTTTGAAGAATAATCTGTGATCATTATCTTGCCATTAGATTGAAGCCAATTCTTAGTAGAACTGAGACAATGTCATTTGGCAAAATCCACATACACAGTTGTACTATAAAATGAAACCTTCCATGTAGACTTCTGACAGTAGGGGACAGCAATGAAAACAAACCATTTAAATGTCATTACAGAAGATACATTTTTCCATGATTCTGGGGGCTCCTCAGCTCCCTGCCTGCACAAAGGCAAATGTAAATTGAGTTGCTGTTTTAAAAACTTCAAATCTAACCTCTTTTTCCCTGAAATAGATGAATAAATAAGGATGCCTGATCCATATGGCATGAGGAATCATTAAACCAGCTGTGTTCAGAGTCAATTACAAGAAGTGAAATATTTTAAAGCAGGTAGTCGCTGACAAAGCAGAATCCCAAAGAATTAAATTAGATGATAATGGTGGAAAAACAGACAGGGAAAACAAACATGTTTGCATATTGGCATAATCTTTAAGGGGGTTTATTTGGCAGTGGTAAAAATAAAACACTGGCTTCAGATGTGCATGGCAAACCATACGCTCTAGTGGGCACTTATGTCCAGACAAACTCTCTGACTTCGTGTGCCGCTGACTTTCCAAATCAGCCCAAGGAGAGCTGAAATTTGCCAAGCTGAATGTATGCCCCAAACTGAATTGGATTAAGAAGGTTCAAGTACAATCTCTTCACCTGAAGAATTTAAAAACAATTGGCATATTAGAACATCAGAAGTCATTTCCATTGTGAAGATATAAGAAGCTTCATGTAGACATAGTGATTGCTACCATATTTATCCAGAAATATAGGAAACTAACTCAGATCACACTATACCAGCCAACATGGAAACTCCCCTATCCCCTTCACTTCAGTAAGATCTGGTCATCACATCCAGATTGGGATGATTTACATGATAATGATATGAAGCAGAGGCATTTTTTTTAAGGCAAGGAAATTACATGCAAACAACTGGACTGCAGAGGTAATGTCCTAACATGGGAATTTTTTTAATTTAAAGGTCAAAAGCAACCTTAAAAAATAGATGATTATTTGTGTTACCTAGTGCCTGTGGGCTCCAGCTGAAATCAGGGCCCCATTGTACTAGGTTGTGCCCAGCCACATAGTGTGAGAGACTCCTTGCCCACAAGAATTTCACAATCTAAACAGACAAAACAAAAGATAAAACCAAATCCAGTGCTTGAGTGACTGGATGACAGCCAGATTATCACCCCTCTGTCTGGAAATGGTTTAACTCCCCTTGTTTCAAGGCACCCTGAAATTATTTATGAGATTAGCAAAAGATGTTATTTTTCTCTGTTTTCAGTTTGGTTCCTTTGTGCACTTTGTGTCTTGTCAGTTTCATCGTTTCCCATATGGTCTGTCAGGGCCCAGTCCTGAAAACTCCATATGTCTGTCAGTTCTGGGACTGACAACATGAGTAAGTGTGTGCAGAATTGCTTTCCCCTGTTGCTTGTGTGAGACTTACTCACACCAATTAGAGAGGAAACATACTTTAAAAAACAGGACAATGAAATTATGAACCCACAAATATTGGCAAGGGAGCCGTTTAAGGGCAGATGTGGCACATGAAACCATGTTTAACAGACTTCTTAATTGACTGACTAGATTTTAAGTTGTAGCTGCCCTTCTAGCTTGGTCCTGCTGCACTTATGCATTGTATTCTGTTCCTCTGTTTTGCTGTAGTGTAAAACATTATTATGGCAGGTGTCCCCAGGTGGCACTGTTACACATAGTCTTCCAAGTTCTTTTCTTTGGCATGCGAGCAACTGGTCAGTCTTGGGAAGATATGCTCTGTGTCTTCGTGTTAGTTTTATTATGCAAGGCTCGGATTAGAAAGAGCTATGGGAGCACCAAGGGAGTTTGCTCTCTGCCTTGGTCTCTGAAGCTATATCTATAATACAGATCTTAAAAACTGCACAGCTCTGCCACTATGGCTATGCTGCTCTAATTTTTCCTGTGTAGCTACTCTTTGCTGATAGGCTAGAGCTCTCTTGCTGGCATATCTAACCCACCCCCAAGGAACAACATTAGCATTGTCAGTAGGAGAGCCTCTTCTGCCAGCATAGCACTGTCTACACCAGCACTTTTGTCAGCAAAACTTAGGCTGCTCAGGGAGCTGGGTCTTTTACTCCCATGACCAACAAAAGTTTTTCCAACAGAAGTGTTAGTGTAGACAAAACCTGAGTGGAATCAGTTCCTGTGCCTGAGTTGCTCCCAGGAAATCAGACATTAAGATGGGCTGAGATCCCAAAAAAGGAGGATTTGCTCTGTATGCTGTTTGACCACCCTCTGTTCTAGGACTGGTGTATGAGTGTAAACACAATGGCTACATCTACACTGGCACCCTTTTCCGGAAATGCTTAAAACGGAACAGTTTTCCGTTATAAGTATTTCCGGAAAAAGCGCGTCTACATTGGCAGGATGCTTTTCCAGAAAAGCACTTTTTCCGGAAAAGCATCCGTGGCCAATGTAGATGCGCTTTTCCGGAAAAAAGCCCCGATCGTCATTTTCGTGATCGGGGCTTTTTTGTGGAAAAGACTACTGTGCTGTCTACACTGGCCCTTATCTGGAATAGTTTTTCCGGAAAAGGACTTTTGCCCGAACGGGAGCAGCATAGTTTTTCCAGAAAAACACTGACAATTTTACAGTAGATTGTCATTGCTTTTCCGGAAAAGCAATCAGCCAGTGTAGACAGCTGGCAAGTTATTCCGGAAAAGCGGCTGCTTTTCCAGAATTAGTGGCCCACTGTAGACACAGCCAATGAGTTACTTTCAGAGTCATCCCCTACACCACATTACTGATTTCTCCTCCACTGGAGAGGTGATGTTCAGAGCCTCAGACATATGCTACCTCTCACTAAATGAGCAACATACTGTCCCCTATGTGAGTATACAATACATAATGGGGCTAGTGATCTATTGCTCCAGGAAACATCTGCCTTTCCTGACTTCTGTGGTTTTTAACCACGTTTCCCATTAATAGAAATTAATTTAATTCTTTATGTAAATATTTGCATTGGCTTCTAAACTCCCCTCTGGTCTTGGCCAAGATTTTCCAAAGGGGCCACTAAGTTTTGGGTGTGCAGTTCATGACGATTGTGTAGTCTGTGTAATTGTGTAAAGTTTCAGTTGAAGGAAACACAATTCATAAAGCTGAAGCAAATGAGAATGGGGGGATACAATGGAAAAGCTTTCCCTGTCCTTTGCCAGTGTATTAGCAAGCTTTCGTTAGAATGCATTTGTCACAGTTACATAATCCAGCAATTACAAAGAATTTATGCTACCTGCAAAAATAGCTTGGCTTTCTTTTCTCTCTCCACCCACAAACATTCAACTTTTGATCTCTGCAGAAGACACTGACACAGTGAGTGACACCTCAGTGAAAAGGCTTACAATGATCTTTAGCGATTTTTTTCCCATGGAGGGTTCACAGCTCTATAAATAGCTTCCATTGTTGCTTGCAGTATTGTAGCTAACTCGCTCCCAGGATATCAGAGAGACGGAATGGGTGAGGTCATATCTTTTATCTTTTATTGGACCAAATTATGTTGAGGAAGGAGACAAGAGCCCTGGGTAAGCATGAAAGCTTGTCTCTTTTACCAACAGGTTGGTCCAGTAAAAGATATTATCTCACTCAGTCTGTCTTTCTAGATTTAGAAATAATATTCCAGACCTCCTCCTGAAATAACCCTATACTATATAATCAACAGTTGCCCCAAAGCTCAGTGATTTAAAAGGCCTTGGGGCTGCAGGCATCTGCCTCTGTTACTGCTGCTGAAGTCCTGCACAGTGTGATCCAGATGGCACCGAGGGCTGGCTGCCTCAATCCACGCCCCTTTCACCTGAGACCCCACCCCTTACAGGGGACTCAGATCTTTGTCCCCCACACACACATTACCCAGGACCCAGTGAAGTCTGTCACCAGCCTTGATAGTCAATATAATCATATTTGTGCATAAGAGCTAGGCTTGTTGTTAATAATAGTATTTTTAATAAACATAGCTCATATAAAGATAGGATGGTGGTGGTGTTAGATGGACTCCCCCCCTGCCTTTTATTGGGAGGCCATACCCTCAACTTCTCTCTCAAACCCCTGCAAGTAGGGCCCTACCAAATTCAGGGCCATTTAAAACATATTGCAGACCATTAAATCTGGTGTCTCCTCATGAAATCTGGTCTTTTGTGTGCTTTTACTTTATGTTCTAGAGATTTCACAGGGATAACCAGTGTTTCTCAAATTGTATGGTCTAGACCCAAAAGGGAATTTCATGGAGATTGCAAGGTTATTTTCAGGGAGTTGTGGCATTGCCACACATCTGTGCTGCTTTCAGATTTAGGCGGCCAGAAAGCAGCAGCTGCTAGCTGAGGGCCCAGCTCTGAAAGCAGCAAGGTGGAAGTAAAGGCTGGCAACCATAGTATGCCATCCTTCCTTCTGCACTGCTGCTGGTGGCAGCTCTACCCTCAGAGCTGGGCTCCTGGGCAGCAGCCTCCAGTTGCCTCTCCAGTTGCCCAACTCTGAAGGCAGCATTGCTGCCTGCAGCTGCACAAAAGTAAAGGCCACAGTGCCACAGTCTCCAACCCCATAATCTTGCAAATCCCCTCCCAGCTCTTTTTTTGGGTCAAAACCCCTTCAGTGGCACACTGATATTTCAGATTTAAATAGCTGAAATCATGACATTTACAATTGGCAAAATCCCGTGCCCATGAAATTGACAAAAATAGACCTTGAATTTGGAAGGCCCTCGCCATAAGAGGTTATAATGTGCGGCTGTCCATGAACAGCATAGATATATGTTCTAAGATCTAAGTGTTCTTTTCCATGAAGGCTATGATAGCTCTTTGCTCAGGGCTGCCCAAAGGGATCATATGTAGACTGTTGTTCTTTTGAAGGCATTTACAACCAGCTAATCCTATTGGTTTAGATTGTGTTGACTCCAGCATTGAGGTTCTGTGCTGCAGAGCATTACCAGTGCTTTCCAGCTGTAGATCTCCGAGCTCCTTACAAAAGACTTTATCCCCTTTTCTGAGCTAATCCTGCTGCATGCGTAACCCGTTGATGAAGTGTGTGAGAGAAGGGAGGCAAGTCTGTTACAGCCCCTGTGAGAGAGGGTTGGGGTTTTCATTAAAGCTATAGCAGCTCACGCTTTTAGCTCTGAAAGTCCCTGGTTTAATTCCTGAGGGGTCAGCCATGACGGTGGCCATCCCATCTCCTGTGCAGAATGAGCTGGGCTGGTCCAGAAGAGCTAGCACATCCCCACCCAGCCAGGTCTCAGATCTGTCAGCCCCATGATACGCAGATGTGGAGGGAAGGTTCTAGCAGAGCGTCCATGGCCTAAAACCTGTGTGGGCCTGTTGAGGCCTGCAGCCAACTGTGCTGAACCCAGTGAATCAGAGGGCCCTGGCCCCCGCTCAAGATGCCCTTTGCCCGGCAATGTTTCATTTCCCAGTCCTGGGCAGTGCCCTTTCCCTGCCCCCTCATTCCTGCGTTGTCTGCTCTGTCCTCAGGTGAAACCAAGAGCTTGGCTGCCCCCCAGGCAGTCACCAATGGCAACAGCAACTCAGAAGAGGCCATTAAAAGCATCCTGGAGCAGGCCCGGCGGGAGATGCAGGCCCAGCAGCAGGCCCTACTAGAGATTGAGTCTGGCGGCAGCAGCAGGCCCGAGGCCGCACCACCCACAGAGCGTTCCACCTTGGCCACTGTCAGCCAGAACATCGTCCAGGCCTACATCAAGCAGGAGGAGGGGACGCTGGGCACTGGGTCCAGCTCCACCTCCACGCAGACCTCCCTGGCGGTGCTCTCGCCCGCCGCCTTTGTGCAGAGCATCATCCGCAAGGTCAAGTCGGAGATAGGCGACGCCGGCTCCTACTTCGACCAGCACTGGGCCTCAGAGAGGAGCCTGCTCAGCCAGCCCTACACCTCCGTGTCACCGTCCCTCTCCTCCTCCTCCTCCAGCTACTCGAGCCTGGCCAATGGGCGAGCCTGGCTACGGGGGGAGCCCAGCGAGGAGGAGCTGGCTGCAGGCGACGAGGAACCTCACAAGGCTGTGGAGATGAAATCCGAAGGGGCCAGCTCAGAGCCACAAAGCGCTGGCCGCCTCTCCTATTACCCGGCGTATGTCCCGCGCACCCTCAAGCCGACTGTGCCCCCACTCACCCCAGAGCAATACGAGATGTATATGTACAGGGAAGTGGACACCTTGGAGCTGACAAGGCAGGTGAAGGAGAAACTGGCCAAGAATGGAATCTGCCAGCGGATCTTCGGGGAAAAGGTACTGACCCAGAAGGAGCTGGCCCAGAGACTGGCCAGAGCCCTGAGCCTAAGCATGCCCCAGTTTAAAAATTGGCTTCCCTCTCTGGTCTTCTTTGCTATCCCAGCCACCGTGGTGCCTTCCCTCATCAGCCATGTCCCCATAACACTCTAGGTCTCCTCCGCTAGCAGTGCCACAGGGCTCCCCACATCTCCATACCCCCTCGAGCATTTTAGGGACCATTTTACACCACACAGTCCAGCAGACTTCCCTCTTTCCACATAATCGGGAGGGGACAATTTGGCCTTTCCCCTAGTTGTTGCTGCTGTCTGCCATACCCCTGTGCTCAGAGCATGGGGCTGACCGCTCTGGCCAGGGGCCCATGGAGCCACAGGGATGCAAGCCAGTTTCTCTGGGAGGTGGGTAAAGGTCGCAAGAAAAATCCCAGGCCCTGTCTCAGGGGCGGGAGCACGGGGCCTGCTTGGCAGGTGCCCTTTGCTTTCCCAGCCATTGGCCTCTCTGAGCTGCTCCACTTCCCATCTGTCTCCCTCACTGCCAGGGCTGGGCCAAGCTAGTGAGGGCCCTTTCCCTGCTGCCAGCCACTGCTTCCCCTTCCCCTCGCCTGTCTTCTCTCTCCCAGGCCCTTGGTGGAGCAGCCAGAAGCACAGCACCCCCTGCGAGTGGCCTTTGGGGCTTTGGGGCCATTTCTGGCTGGATTTCCCCCATGCTCTGGACTCAAGGCACTGGGCTGCTGGGGGTGCTGGGAGCTTCCAGCCCAGCCCAGCCAGGGGAAGATTCTCTTTGGAGATCAGCTAATGGAGCAGCAGCAGCCACTCTGGTTGTACAGCACAGCACAGTGTGCTTGGAATAGGGTTTGGTAGCAGGCTGGGGGAAAAAAGGGAACTAGAGGCGACGACAGCCCAGCTCCTCCTCCGAGTGCTAGGAACACAGCCTGTTGCTCACAGATCATGTATGAAACTGCTGGGTGGGACTCTGCCCCCTGTTGTCTCCCCTTCTGCACCCTTAGCTCCCACATACATGGGCCAGAGAAGCTCCATAGCTGCACAATTCCCGAATGCAGGATTTCCTGTGAAACCCACACACACATGCTGACCCCAGGAGGGTTTGCCCATAGTACGCAGCCCTAGCACTGGGGCTGGTGGCTGGTGAGGGTGCCATGGTTCAGAGCAGCCCTGGGGTTGATTCTGTTATGATGGCATGAAACAGAAAGGGGGCCATTGCTCTGCCTTCCCGCGGGGCTGCAAACTCCTAGCATGGGCTCCAAGCTGGGACTATGCTGTGAACACCAGACCTGTCTCCAGCCTCAGTAGTTTGGATGGACAATCTCCCACTTAACACTAAAGGAGTCTGTGGGAAGAAACAGCAAAGATTCATAGAGTTTACGGGCAGAAGGGACCATCGGAACCTCTGGTCTGACCTCCTGTGTATCCTAGGCCATTATTTCCCCCCGCTACCCTTCCCCTGAGCCCAGGGACTGGTGTTTGACTAAAGCATCTTCCTGAAGAAGTTAATCGTCCAATCCTGTGACTCCTGCTGTAGGTGCTGGGCTTGTCTCAAGGAAGCGTGAGCGACATGCTGTCCAGGCCCAAACCATGGAGCAAGCTGACCCAGAAAGGCCGAGAACCATTTATCAGGATGCAGTTATGGCTCAATGACCAGCTTGGCCAAGGGATCAGCCAGCAGCCAAACCCTCCACAGGGTAAGTTCGTGCTGCTCTTTGACACTACACCGGCTGCCTTGAATATTGTGCAGAGGAATGATCAGGGATCTAAGTTCCAATGCACTCAGAGCCTGGGGATGTTGAGAGTGTTTGGTCCAGCTATGGTGTGAACTAACCAGTGATGTTTCTCTGATCCATTGGATTGACCCAGCTGATAAATTAATAGATGGGTCATTTCACCACTCCGACCTGTCAGTCGGTCTGATCATTGATATTTGTATCAACCAGGGAACTTTCAGCTTTAACCTGGAAACTTCAGGTACTTTTCAGCTCTCCTCTTTAACAAAACCCAGAAGGAGGAGTACACTCAGCAGGATAAAATATCTCAGTACAGTAACATTTGCATTTCCCATTCTGGTGGGTAGATCTGCTGAGCAGGAGCTTTCATTTTGCAGAGGGCTGAAAGCAATAAGGCCCTGGCCTCTTAGCACTAACCATAATACAAATGATAAATTATAGCAGACATGCCAAAATACAAGAGGTGGGTGACACTTCTCAGCTGAAACCTATTTTCATTAAAAAAAGAAGAAGATTCAGTGACGCTAAAATGTTTTGTGAATTCATGTCATTTCACCATATTGTTCATTCAGGGAGGGGAGAGGATTCCAAAAGCATCAAATTGTTTCCTTTCAGCATTTTCTAAACACAACATTTTGTTACATTTGAAATAACTTCTGGCTTCAACATTTGCTTGAATTTTAAAATTTCAGAACATTTTAAAAGGGTCAGAATTGAAAGAAAGCATTTCATTCCATTTGAAATGGAATGTTTTTAATGCTTCAGTTTGTGGAATTTTTTAGTTTTTGATCTGAAACAAACACTTTTTTTTTTCAAAATCTTGAAATCGCCAGTGAAGCAAAAAATCAGTTCTGTACAAAACATCCCGTCAGAGACCAGTCTCACAATATTGCTTCCCAGCTAGAAGCCAAATGTGCTATACATTGCATAAAACAGACTGAGCTTAAAAAATTTCCAAGCTAATTAAGTTAGAGCAGAGTTGTTAAGAAGAGGATCCAACAAATGTCTGAACATTTTTGGTTTATTTCTATGGATGTTTGACAGCAACCATGCACAGCTCTTTAGCAGGGTTTGAACCTGAGATCTATAGCACCACAGTAGAGACCTGAGTTGCTGGAGCTAAAAGAGGCACTCTATCAGGGAGCACTGATAGTAGGTTATTATCCTCTCTTTGGCACAGCGCTCAGGGAGGTGCAACCCACACTGTATAAGCATGCTACAGATATATACACTCATATGACTCCTGTAAAGTTACATGCATGTATCTCCGAGCCAAATACAGCTCTCCGTGCAGAGGCAAGGCACAGGGGTCTCGGTCAAGGTGTGCTGCCTCATCTGTCTCTTAATGAAGTCAGTGGAAAAATTCCCATAGACTTCACTGGGCTTTCACCCACTAGATCAAGTGTCAACACTTATTTAAATGGAGAAAGCGAATATAGTTGTTGAGCACCATACTACATAGCCACATGGCATCCAACCTTAGCAAACCAGTGTGGGAGATTGCCAGTCAATCCGTTAGCCTGTCTTTGAGCCATTAGTGATGCTGACACTAAGGTCCAGTCCTAACCAATTGGCGGTCCTGGGTGACCACCCGGATCACCCATAGGATTGCTAGATGATTTCAAATAAAATACCAGACCAAAAAAAAAAAAAAATCTGAGGAACATTTGTCAAACAAAAAAAAGGGGGGAGGGTTGGGGAGTAACCAGGGAAACCTGGAAGGTTGGGAGATCGAGCCAAAATTCAGCCTCCCTCCTCTTTTCCCCCTCCTATGCTGCATTCAAATTGGGATGCTATATTTCCAGGTTAAAAAAGGCATGTACATTCATTCCTCCTCCCTCTCCTTCCTCCCCCCCCCCTCCCCCCGCCTTCCGATACACACACACACAGACACACACACACGCTGTCATCTTTTGGAAAGGATGCTTCATACATCTTTCCTGAGCCATTGTTCTGACATAGCCGATTCATTTCCAGCCCCCTTAATTAGTATGTTTCACAAAATAAGGTTGTTCTACAGATCCTTCAAATGTTATTTTGTCAGAAATTGGTTTTGAAAGTCATCTGGTTAAAAAAAAATCCAACAACAACAAAATCCTTTGGCTGTATGCCTAGAACAGAGAAGGCATGGGGGTGGAGGGAGGAGAATATTAATGTTGTGTTTTCTCTCCTTAATTATTTCCACTACCACAGATCTGTATATAAGTTTTTGACTTATCAGTCCCCCACTTGCAAAAAGAAGAGACAGGTGACATTTCTCCCTCCTCAGATGCTCTCCATTCTGTGCGTGTTGCAAATGACAAATCACCCCAATAAATAACGTTCTAGTTATTTTATCTCTCATTGATTTTCTTATTTTCTCCCTCTCCCCCACCAAGGTGACTGTCACATGCAAGCAGGAGAAAGAGATTCTCTGTCAACTCCTGTTTGCCCCCAGATGGTCTCAAACTCGACTGGAATTGACAGTTGTTAAGAAAGGGGGAAAGACATGGAGAGACAGCGTGCCATGAAATTAGTCTGCAGCCGCATGCAAGCAGCTGTCGGATTTGTACAGAGGATTTTGTTATCAATAAACCCGTTCAAAGGGATGTTTCAAGTGCGCTTAAATGTCTTCCCGGTGATAGATCTAGGCAGAAAGACACTGGAGATCTGAGACCAGGAGGGGATCTGAGAGAGATGTGGCAGCAGGCAGGGCAGAGCAGATACTATGTTCACTGTCAAACCCCTGAGCTCTTATTTTATATGAATTTTTTGGCTGGATGCTCACATACAGACTTTCACTGATCATGTTTCTAAGTACCACCAGGGCCAAATTAACACCATCCAGCATCCTAGGACCATGTGGGCCTCCCTGCCAGTGGTGGCCCCGCCCATGATGAGATGAGCAACATCCTTCCCGTCTGTTCAGCTGTGGTGCAGCATATGGGACCAGATGGTTTCTGATCTAGCTGCAGTGGCTGCTGCTGCAAACTCTGCATGAGGCTGCCTGCAGACTCAGGCAGCTGTTGTGCATTGGTCACATTTGATCCACCTGTTCAAGCTTTTCCTCTCCGCTAGGACTGCCAGAGACAGAAAAGGGATTAAAAAGAAAGTTTGAAAGAAAGCTTAGATTCTGTTGCTTTCATAGGGCCCTGGGATGGGCCTGCTATACCCATGTACTGGGCTTTCGTCCACAAATCTGTACGTATCTTGTGTGCCAGAATCAAAGCACAGTGTTTGCCTGGGATCTTTGGGTGATTAAGGCTCAGTCTGACCATTGTGTGTCATGTGTGGCTGACTAGGAGACAGCAGCCAAGCATAAGCCACTAGATCATGGTTGAATATCGTGGCAGCTTAAAATAAGCCAGCAGCGGGAAGTGGTGGGGGTGACTCAATAGGCTGTGTTCTTGCCGCTGAGTCAGACTGGAACCTTGCCGAGCCTAGTAAAAGGGGTTAGAGCTAAGTTAATCCAGTCCTGGCCGCCCCAGCCACTAAAATACCTGCGGCACCTTTTGTAAGTGTCACAATGTCAACTCTGCTGCCCCAACCAATTTCACCGGATGCCATAGAATCATAGAACACTAGAACTGGAAGGGACCTCGAGAGGTCATCGAGTCCAGTCCCCTGCCCCTCACGGCAGAATTTCCTTTCATCCTAACTTCTAAAACACCGCCAGCACCCCACTGTTTGAAATGGAGCTGATATTTTCTTCTCTTTGCTGATTCAGACTGTTGCTGGGTGCTGTGAAATAGTTGCTGTGATCTGCCCCAGAAGTGGCTGCAGTGATAGGTGAAATGATCCCTGGGTATAGCTTACCTGGGAGCCTTCAGGATGAAAGATGCTCTGGGATATTGTCAGGGTTAGGTTTAAAGGCTCATTCAGAAGTCTCTGTCTTACACAGGGCTGAGTAGCAGCCAGCAAACAAACCAAACTGACCAAGATAAATTTAACCCCCCCCGGGCAAACCCTACAGCTACGAAGAAACAGGATTGTGTGAGCTGCAACAATAACCTTTCTCTCTCCCCGGTGTTTGACAGCCAGCCCTGGGGAGACCCAGTCTTCCCCCTCCGCTCCACCCAGCCCGCTGGAGCAAGACAAAAGCCCCCCTGAGCCTCTCATGATAACTCTGGAGAGCAGCAAAGAAAATCAGCAACCGGAGAGCAGGTCGACTTCATCACTGAGTGGCAAGACATGTCCCAACAACCAAGCCCCTGTGGGCATCCAGGAAATTGTCGCCATGTCGCCCGAGCTTGACACGTACTCCATCACCAAGAAGGTCAAAGAGGTGTTAACGGACAACAATCTAGGTGCTGATTTCCAGATGCCTCTTGGCTGGTCGTGACCTCTGCAGCAGCATGTGCTTAGCTGCAGAGAAGGGCTAGTCCAGGGAAGGGGGGGCTCTGGGGTGTCAGTCCAGCCTATATCGGAGATGGATCAGGTATATGATTTGGACATGGACACAGGTCCTGGGGCAGAGGGTTTCCAGTGTTGTGCATTGATCTTGATTTCTTGCCAGGTGTCTGTCTAAGGCCAGGGTGGGGATCCGGCCCCCAGTTTGCCTGAATCTGGCCCCTCAAGGCTTGGAGCTCCCCCCCAAAATTGAGAGGCCAGCGTTGGTGCTCCAGCCCTGTCACTCTCCCACCTTCTGCCTGCTGCTGCACCCCCACTCTGCTTCAGCACCCTACCTCCCACCCCCACCCTGCTCATGCACCCTAACACCCTCCCAGAACCACCAGCCCCTGCACCCCAAGCCTGCTTCCTGGAAGCCCCTCCCACACCCTGAACCTCTCATTTTTGGCCGCACCTCAGAGCCTAGGGGGCCCACAAAAATGCACGAGCCTGGGCCCCCCAGGCTCTGGTGTGTATGGGGAATGTGGGGAGTGTCTTTCTCCTTCTCCATCTGGGGCCACGTCAGTGAGGGGGTTTTGTGTTTTGGAGTTTTTTGCATCTCACTTCTGTGCAGTCACCGACTGATTTTTCTGTGGGTCAGCAGCCCCCAAACCCAAGAAAGGTTCCCACCCCTGCTCTAAAGGTAGGTCTACACTCCAGCTGGAGGCTAATTCTATGAGGAATGAGGCCAGGCCTAACACTGCTTGCACCCTGAGCACGCGTCTTTGGTCGCTCAGGTGGGATCGCGCTTGGACAGCCAGCCCCTCCCATCCTTCGTGCAGCTGCAGTAACTTTGCTAACTAGCATATGGGCTTGAGGACAGCTAGCCTGGGTCTGTTGGCTCATGCTGGGAATTACACCTCCAGCTCCAGCGTAGACCTCCTGTCTATGTCAGACGCTGAGCGAGGCCAGGCTGATGGGCAGGACACCCCAGCTGCTAGTAGCATGGAAACTGAGCAAGGCTGGCAACCAGACGATTCAGCTGCCTGCACAGCACAATGTTCTGTCATGAGTGCATCAGCTTTGGGGCAAACAGCAGACGAGCCGAATTCCCCACTGGGGTGGGACATGCCCCTGCTCTCCTGAAATCAGTGGGAACTTTGCCATTGGCTCGAATAACCTGGGACAGCTTCATTGCGGGCAGTGGTGTACCAGCTGGGGTAAGGGTCTGTGCTGAGCTACAACCCCAGCTGCTTCCTAGGTTCCTGCAGCCACATCTCTTTTAATCCCTCTCTGCTTCTTCTCTGCCAGGCCAGCGTCTCTTTGGGGAGAGCATCCTGGGCCTGACACAGGGCTCGGTGTCTGACCTCCTCTCCAGGCCCAAGCCCTGGCACAAGCTGAGCCTGAAGGGCCGGGAGCCCTTTGTCCGCATGCAGCTCTGGCTTAATGACCCACACAACGTGGACAAGCTCCGTGACATGAAGAAACTGGAGAAGAAAGGTGAGTGTCAGCGTCCCCGAGCTCACCCAGGGCACAGAGCCAGGGCTGGATTCTGACTTCAGTGCAAATCCAGAGTCATTTCTTGGACATGCTGGACTGATACTGCTGTGCACCAGCTTCCGCCTGGTGGGTGTAGCTAGTTGGTGGCAAATCCTTGTCAGTGAGGTGCGGTCTGATTCTGCTGTCGCCCTGGTGTAAATCAGGAGTCATCGTACTGAAATCAGTGGAGTTACCTTGGTGAGAACCTGGGGGAAGGCAGATTGGAATTGGGCTTGCACCCGCTGCTGCTCAGTGTCTACAGTTCAAACAGGCGGGATCACAGCCAGCAAATAACCTAGATCTGTGCGTTTGCCCATTGCAAGCTGGTGACTTACAAAGGACCATGCTCTGGAGCTAAAGAGCAATCCAGGCAGTGACTGAATGGTGGCAAGCGGCCAACTGCTCCAGTCTGGGCACTCAAATAGGGCCAAACTCAGTGTGCATGACCAGATGGTCTCCCCATGGTGCAATGCGCTGGTTGATGGTCTCCTCCACCCTAGGGGTGGCTGCATTTTGCCAGGGCAGGATGTAGTGGAGGGCGCTGTGCTCTGACAGCCTCCAGGGCAGGGCAGGCAAGTGCCCTACATCAGAGAGGTGTCACTAGGAACTATTGACTGGAGCTCTCTAGTCGCTGAAGCTTGCTCTGGCCTTCTCAGGGTGTGTTACTGGGGCATGTCACAGGGAACATGGGATGCTGGGATTGCATCCCATGCTGGGATTGCAAGCTGCAAATGCTCAGGTCAGAGAGGAGTTGGGGCAGGTGAGCACTCCTGGTAGAGTGGACGTAGGCTTGGATCCTGTCTGCTCACTGTCCCCTATCGCCACATCCAGATCGTTGCCAGCAGGAAGCTGGTTCTAAGGGTGAATCCCGTCCCCAGAGCAACCCAAGATTCACACTCTAGTGTCCAGAGGGGGAAGCCAGATGCTTGCAAGTCAGAGTGGCCAGTCCAGGGATGGGCAATAATTTTTGCACGAGGGGTCACTTCACAAATTTTAATAGTGATCATGGGCCAGCTCCAGGCTCTCCCGGAAAAGGCAGGATCTCCAATGGAAAGGGGCGGAGCCACAGGTGGAAGGGGCAGTTCCCTCTAGGTGCCATGTACCCCTGGCAGGGGAAGGGGACTCCACATCCTTCCCCACACTCTGGCCAGTCGGGGTCTGGGGGCAGGGATCGTGAAAAGTCTCTTGCACACCACCTCCACTCTGCCAAAAGCTCGCGGCACCTAGAGGGAACCACCAGCCACGTTGTACAGTGATCAGCTTCGCGCACTCCCCCACCCCCGGGTCTCAATTGACCTGGGGCCAGGGAAGCAGTAGGGCAGGCCATGGGTCACATCAAATGGCTTGCTGGGTAAAATCCAGCCTGCGTTGTGTATCCTGCCCATCTGAGTGCGCTTTGCAGAATGGACTGTGCAGAGTGTAGTTTCCAGCCATGCAGCCTCAGAGGTTTGGGTTGACTGGCTTAATGGCTGTGGCCCATGTTCCCTGTGAGCTGGGCGCTTGGGCAGCCGCACAGCAGAGATTCCAATGCCGCCCAGCCGATTAGCAGAGTGCTTACACCCAGAAACCGGTGTCTCTTCTGGTGGTGCCCATCCATACATGCCTCGGTGCACAGAACAAAATGTATTCCACACATGGATGGAAAACGTTAGAAGGAACGGCAGAGAGGGTGAGGGGGGCTGGTAGCACAGGCCTCTCATGGCCGGGCTGCCTCTGCTCCTCTCCCTTAGCTTACCTGAAGCGTCGCTATGGGCTGATCAGTGCCAGCTCCGACAGCGAGTCTCCCAACACCCACTCTGAGTGCACCAGCCCCAGCCTCCAGGCCCAGGACCTCGGCCTGCTCCAGGTGAAGAAGCCCCGGGTGGTGCTTGCTCCAGAGGAGAAGGAGGCCCTGAAGAAGGCCTACCAGCTGGAGCCATACCCTTCCCAACAGACCATCGAGCTGCTCTCCTTCCAGCTGAACCTCAAGACAAACACGGTCATCAACTGGTTCCACAACTACCGGTACAGCGGGTGGGGAGGGGCCGTCTACATCTCAGCAGAGCAGGGTGGGGATCTCAGGAAGCACTGAGTTTGGCAGGTCCCTCCTCTGTTTTCAGTGGCAAGACATTGGCAGCAGCTCCCCTCAGGGACAGCAGCAGAGGAGGGGACACCAGAGGAAGGTCTGAGGGTTGCTGATCATAGACATAAACCAGGTTCTTTCAAGCGATGCCTGGCCCTGGCCATTCCTGGCTGGGGCATGAGTGGGCAGCGGTTCCATGTGTCAGGTGGCAATGAGCAAAACCCCACTGACACGGACCCCACAAACTTGAGCAAGGTGTCAGCGTGCAGGGCACAGCAGGTCCTGGACATCCCAGCCAAGCGGGACCCCTCAGCAGCAGGACCTAGGCTCTCACTGATAACACCTTTGTGATGTGCCCACAACTGCAGGGGTGGTTCCTGTGCCGGCAGCCAGGCCAGCCCAGAGAGACGTTTGCCAAAGCAGCTCTCAAGAGAGGAGCAAGCAGCCCATGTCCAAAACGGGGTGTTGATTCTGAAACCGAATGATGGCACATTTGGTGTCAGCATTGATAGCTAGTGCTGCTCACTTCCCGAGAGCCCCGTCACTGGCTAATGTGCAAACCCACCACTGCTGTTGCAGAACTGAATGAAGCAGGGCTTGTGCACTGTGTGGGTTCAAGTGCTGCAACTGGCCCTGTCCAGTGTATAAGCCAGCAGACAAAGGCAGTCAGGAGTCCAGAATGCAGCATCACTCCATTTCCAAAGAGCTGCTGTCCTACATCCACCAGTCTCAATTCTTCCTCTGTGACTAGCATGGGCCTCCAATCCCACAGCTGCATAGTAAAGGCTAGAACCAGACCCCTGGCTCCTCCTGCCAATCTCCAGGTGCCTCAGGAATCACCCCTTTGGCGCCTCTAACTGATGGCTTTCCCAGGTAGCGGTGTGCATGCGGGGGTGAGGGGCTAGGGGTGACTCAGTGGAGACATTACACTTGAGCAAGGTGCAGACAGACGCAATGCATCTTCAAAAGGATCAGCTTGAGTTTCTCTTGCCCCAAATCCCAAGGGCTGGGCTTCGCACAAGTTTTGTACCATGCTACCAAAATCTGTTTGAAACCCCAGTATAGCTAAAGCAATTCTGTCCCCTAGAGCGGATGGTTTTGCTAGTACAACGGGGCTTATATCTGACCCTGGACAGTGCATTTAGCCATGCGCTGCTTTATCTCCCCCAAGGTTGTATGAGGGTGATGCTAGGGTTTTAGCTGAAGAATGCTCTTGTTGCTCCCCTCACCCCCATGAAACTGTTGGTGAAAATTTGTCAAAAAGTTTCTGGGTTTTGCAACATTTTCCACATGGTTTTTCCCCCTCAAAATCACTATTGAAGTGTTTCATGTAGATGTCAGCCAATGAACCAACTGGTCAGATAAAAACTCACATGGAAGCTAATTGCAGCTTGTGGGGGGGAGAGTCCCGCTGGAAGTCTGTGAGATGGAAACAAGTAGGAGAGTTTGCACAGATGTTGACGGATCATTTCCCATTCAGCCTACTCTAATCTTGACTGCCCCGTACACTAGAAAGGCTACAATGGCACAGCTCCCATGCTGTGGTGCAGACAGTGAGGGGAGGGGTTCTTCCGTCACAGTAAATTCACCTCCCCGAGAGGCAGTAGCTAGGCTGACAGAAGAATTCTTCCCTTGCCATATCTCTGTCAACACTGGGGCTTAGATCGGCTTTACACCTCTCATTCCCCTGAGAGATGTAGCTCAGTCCGCCTGACTTTCTACCTGGGCCCTTGGCAAGGAGAAGGGATTAGAGGGGACCCTCTGCCCGCTTTGAGGGACTTGGCTGGAGCATTCATGGTGCTCGGTGCTGCTCTTTCAGTCCTGTTGTGCTTATGTTGCAGGTCCCGGATGCGCCGGGAAATGCTGGTGGAAGGGGCCCAAGACAATGACACAGACCTGGAGCCAAGCGGCTGTGGGGGTGTGCCACCTGGCAGCAGTTCTCACCAAGTCCCCAACCCACTCAGTCCTGATTCGGAGGGGGAGGACAGGAAGCCTGAGGTCAGGGATGTGAAGCACAGAGCACCGAGCGAGGCCCTGATCAGAGTCAAGCAGGAGCAGATGGAGGCAGGAGAGAAGGGTGACGGTTACAACCACCAGGACTCGTGCAGCCTGGAGGGGGAGACGGAGCCTATGGCGGCCTCCATCCCGCATCCCCGACTTCTCAAAGAAGAACAGGTTGATGCCACCTGTGCGGAGGCTGCTCAAGATGCCCCTCAAAGCACTGCCGGTCTCACCAGGAGCAGCACTTTGTACACCAAAGTGCACACAGCTGGGACCCCTGACTGCTCTGCTCTACATCCACCCCAGGAATCGGAAGGCCGAGAGCGGCTGCAGCCTGACCCCATTAGCTTTAAATCTGCCTCGGAGTCCTCCCGCTGCAGCCTAGAGGTCTCTCTGAACTCGCCCTCGGCTGCCTCTTCTCCAGGCCTCATGATGTCCGTCTCTCCAGTCCCATCCTCCTCTGCTCCCATCTCTCCGTCGCTGCCAAACACCATCTCTGCCAAGGCTCAGAATTCAGTCCCTGCCACAGATACAGGCTCTTTACAGCAGAATGTCAAGCTGAATTCAAACATCCAGCGAAGGCACGAGAAAATGGCCAACCTCAACAACATCATCCACCGGCTAGAAAAGGCAGCCAATAGGGAAGAATCCCTGGAGTGGGAATTCTGAACAGCTGGGCAGCAAGCTTCTGATTGGTTTTGTTGGTAACAATTATAAACTCTCTGGAACACACTGATGGAATATGTTGCCCTACTGGAGTATATGTATAAATATATATATTTTGTTAATATCATCACATGCTAAGGACAAAAGAAAAACCTATTTGGTTAATAAGAAAGGGAAGGAAAAACAGCACATTGCTTCTGATTCGTCACACCTTATGAAAGGGAACAAAAATAAATAAAACCTGATATTTGTTTTAAATGTGAAAAACTGGGAACGCTTTTAGAAAAAAAATATTTATAGACCTCTTTTAGATATTTTAATAAAAGGAAACTTTGGAATTTATTAACAGCTTAAGCTGCTTTGATATTAAAAATAGCTATAAAATCAAGATGATGTAGCAGTTGTGTCATTAAATGTACACTGAAGTCTTGTAGTTTGCCACTGGAAGAGATTAAAAAAAAAGACTTACTGATCAAAGCCATCGAGAAGCACTATAAGACTGACCAAATTTAATAAACTTTTGAATAGCGATTTTTCCACATTTGTCTGTAAGACACTGCGTTGCTACTCTCCATTCCAGAGACTGTGGGATAGTCCATGAAGACTCTAAATTGAAAACTTTGATGCCATCAAGTATGTATTTAGTTCTGGTGGTATGTTTTGAATCCTTTGTAAACTGTGCAGTTGTATATGTTGTAGAAAATGTCTGCAATAGCCTTCCTGAACAAGATGTAGCATGGTACATAACCAATTCCTTCCACTTCCTCTAGTTAGTAATCCATGACAAACTGAAATGAACAAAACGATTTTAGCTGTTAGCAGCAAAGCTTTCCGTCCGTTTGAAAAACAAAAAATGAAATAACCCATGTCTCTGATTTTGGGGGGAAAAGGAAAAGGTCCACAGGTGCAAAATGCCTTTGATGTATCTGGGTTGATGGTAACACATGTTAATGACGATCATGACATCACAATGTTGTCTTTATGCATGACCATCACCTCTTTTGGTCAGCCGGCGGGACACCTGAACTCTGAGCTGTCAGTGCCAGTGCTTGGGGACAAGCACTCAAAAAATATAAACCACTGGCTCACATATGAAATCTGAATTTTTGTTTACCTTAGTCCATGCCAGCTTTTGAGGCAGAAGTGCTCTTTGGTTGCTAGATTCTGGGCTCTGGAAAGAGTGCTGAGCCTCCTGCCTCCTGGTTTGAATCCATCAACAATAAATGGCTTTCTTGAAATGTTGTGGCTCCTGCATGTCAAATAGGCCCTCAACTGCTCCCTACAGAAGTGCTTGGTTGAAGTTACAGCCAAACGCCTCTCCCCCTGCCCCGCTGAATGAAGGGTCTAAGCTCTTCACAGTAGAAAGGCACTTAGGGGTGCTTGCTTCCATCCTATCCCCACTTTACAGTGGGCACCATTGCAACAAATTTCCTTCTGGTACTCACTGTCTCTTCCTGTGCATACACAGGCTGTCTTTGGTACAGGTTGAACCTCTCTAGTTCAGCACTTTCTGGTCTAGCAATATCCATAGTCCAAGATGATTTTAGTTAGCCATATCAAGGATGTTGCCAAGTTTCCTGCAGTCCCATAAAGTTCGTTTACAACCATCAGTCCTGGGTCTCCGTGTCATGTGCTATTTACCTCTAATTTACCCTTAAATGTCTCCTAAGAGCCTAATAAGCAGTGGAAGTGTTGGTAATGCTACTGCACGATATTGACCTCTTGTGTCTGGCAAATTCTCTGGTTTGGCACCAAGCAGGTCCCAAGAGTGACAGACTAGAGAGGTTCAACCTGTAATAGATTCAGCAAAGTCCTCGAAAGCACATGCTCTACCTTCAGCATGGCATAAGTATGCCCATGAAGTTACATGTTTGTGTTTTGCTGAACTGGGGCCTGCAGTTCTGATGCAGAGCTCATGGGAAGACTATAGGACTCATTCCACTGATTTCTGGGGGCTTTGGATCAGGCTTTCATTACAGAAATGTCCCGGCTTAGTTGTCAGCCATCGGCTAAGGCATTTTAGCAGCATCAGTTTCACGTGTGTATCTGTGCTGTTGAATAGCCCCTTTGATGCATTTTTCCTCGTCTTCACAGCTAAAGACTGTTGAACAGACAGATCTAGCCTAATCCATGCCAATGAGCAAGACTTGGCTAACACAATGCCTTGAAAAGAAGAGTGGTTTCAATTAATTGTGTTGGTTTGTGCTGTGCTGGGCATGGGGTTTTAAGGGCCAGAAAGCAGCATGCAAAGACCTGCCCATTCCCTCCCTCCACAGATGCAGCCAGTTAAAAATCTCTACAGCAAATGGCAACTGAAGTGTCTTGAGCACATGTGTGTCAGGCACGGAGGTGATGCATGGATATGTTTTTGTCAGAATAGAAGGTATTTTTATACCTCAGTGGTAGGTATTGCCCAACTTTAAAAGCAAATCCATTATGGCAAGGATCCCATCTGCCATAGGTTAGCAACCAGAGTCCCTTGTCTGAACACGTGGGAGCTTGTCTAATGTAACAATTTGTACCATAGAAGGTCGAGGCATACACATTGACTACTATTCTTCTTAGTGTGCTAGTTGTTAGCTTTAGTGGAACGGGATTTGATTAAGCACTTAGTCTAGTCTTCTGAACACAGAAATCCTGTTGTACTAAAAGCTAGTGGGACATGTTGATCACTTTTTGTTAAGGCTCATGTACTGTACTTAACAAGTTTCTATGAGATTGATGAACTTTGTTAAAAATTTTAAAAGGGACAAGTTCTGTAAAGAGCCACTAAATGCAGAAGTTGTATAATAACTTTGGTGCTTTGGTCTGTTTTGTTCTGCGTGGTTTCCTAATTAAGCCCTTTCCTCCTTCCATTCATCTCCCTGCTTTCTGAACCTCCAAGGAGTTAGGTCTTGATGACACCGAATACACCATTGATACATGATGTGTCATGTCTTGGGCCCAGCATCCTTCCCCCCCTCCCCCCCTCCATTGTAGCCAGTGAGAGCTTTGCCTTTCCATTCAGGAGCATTGGGGCATGTCTGTTTAACCTGCCCTATCCTTTGTAACTATCGCCTGCTTCTCCACATGCCCAGGTGAGTCTGAGCAGGAAGCTGCACTGTCATCCTGTGGCTAGGGCACTCGCCCAGAAGTCAAAGGACTAGAGGGGAAATACTGGCTCTAGTGAAATGAATGGCAAAACTCCCACTAGCTTCACTGAACCAAGATTTCTCCTCTTGACTCTGCCACCGATTCACTGACACACCTTGGGCAAGTGACTTCCTCTCTCTGTGCCTCTGTTTCCCCAGTCTGATGCTCTCCTCCTTTGCTCTCACATGCTTTTGCTAAACATTACTAGTGACTGTTGCTGAGTGTGAATTTGCCAGCACGCAGCTTGGCAGACAGAAAGCATTTTGGACGAAAGCAGATTAAATAAACATTGCAGAGTTTAAGTTTTGCACTAGCCTGGAAGCCAGCAGCCACCAGAATGTCCTCCTGGAGATGGAGCGCAAACAGGTTCTTTCTCCAGCCTCCTCTGGGCTTGCTCTCTCCCTGTTTATCACCTTATTAGTCCAGTGCCTAGAAGCTGGGACTCTTCTCTGCACAGTAGAAGGGGCAGCTCTGACAGTGGTTGTCTACACTGCAAATGAAGGTGTGAACAGGGTGGCTGGGCAGATCCATGCTAGCTTTGATCTAGGGAGCCCAGCTATGGCTGGCGGTGAAGGCATGGTGTCATGGACTAGCAAGTCAAGTATGTACTCAGGCTGCCCATACTTGGGGAGCTAGTGTGTGTGTGTGTGCTAGCCAGATAAATCAAGCATAGGTGTGCCTAGCCATGCTACAGTCATCCCTGCTGTTGTACAGTCAACGTCTTGTACAATCAACTCTGCTATTTCTGATGTGTGGTCCTCCCTTAGGGCTGTGCTAAGAACAGCTGACAAACCCCGCACTCCAAACAGCCCTGGGTCCGGAGCAGAGTTCAAAATTCAGCAGTGGAGCTGGGTTTGAATTCTGCAAACAGCTCCTCCCTGATCCTGACACAAACTAAACCCAGAATCCATCTTGTAAGTCATTTTGAGCCCCCAGTGTCTGTCTTCAAGCAATTCACATTGCACTTCCACCTGCAAGTAGGTCAGTGGGGTGTTAAACTTGCCTCCATTCAAGCTAGTCTGCTTTCAGTTTCGACTCACACTTTGCCTGGATTAGCAAGCGCCTATTTTCATTGCAGACTCTTTGTTTCTTTAAGGAGGTGGCTGACCTTACACAGATCCATATCACTCTACGGTTTTGTAGCTTCTGACAGGAGACAGGGTTTTGCCATTGATGAATTAATAAATCCATATGTTGCGGAGCTGTTGAAATGAATGGGGAGGATTTAGTTTTAATGAATAGCTGCAACTTCTCAAGGAAGCACAGCCTGCTTCCATGGCAACCATTTTTCTCCCTTTATGGACAATTGAATGTGTAATGAAATTAACCCTCTGGATGCTGGGGAAGGGAGGCATTTTCCCCACACCTCTGGAATGGTGTTAGACAGATCTGAATTGGCTTTTCTGAAGGACTTCTTTTTAAAATAGCATTTTATCTAGCAAAGCAGGATACATATTGAAAGGCTTGTAAGGTGGATCAGATGTTTAGCTGGCAGTCAAGAGACCTGGGGTCTGTTACTGGCGGAGCTGGATGTGGCCCCTGACTTGCCTGATTCCAGCTCTGAGGCTCAGGATCCCTCCTCCAGCATTGGCAAGCCTGTGCTGGTACTCCAGTCCCCCTGCTTCTCACTTGTGTGTGGCTCCCTGATTGATTTTTCTGTGAGTCAGTGGCTCCCCACCCCTGCCCTAAACTATATCAAGTTTAAGAAGCCCCATGGCATTACCAAAAAAAACCCTATATTATTCTAACAGAAAGGACAATGAAAATAGAACTAACAAAGTTTTATATTTGCATGTATTTAATAATATTTTATTTTATTAAAATAAAAAATGCAGAGAGGCAGTCTTGCAAATACTGATCTGCTAGGCTCAGAGCTAGGTATCAGCCTGCACTTACCAAGGAGAAGGGGCAATGACTTCAACCATATCAGAACCCAGAGCTTTGCTCCAAAACACTGAGATCCAGACTGAAACACTACGGCTATAAAAACCCAGAGCAAAACCCTGGGTACGTCAGAGTTTTGAATCAGAGGGCTTTGCTGGTTGGAGCCAGCTCAGCACTAAATGCAGAGAAGTTTTCCTGTAACAACTGCTCATTCTCACTAATCTAGATATAACTCCTCAGCCAGCTGGAGCCAAGTTCAATATCATGTGTTTCCTGTCTGTTGATATAAGACGGAACCCACGTTAGATCCCACCCACTGGCCTGGGAAATTCACACACCACTCTGGGGTGCCTGTGAGAGACAATGTTTCCCCATGCCCACGCACAGCGCCTGAGTGTAGAAAAGAAATGTTTATTAAAAGGAGGAAGTAACTCAGTGTTAATTTGGGCAACCACTCCAAACAGGGTTCATAAACAGAAACCATGAGTAAATGGGTTGGATAGTGTCCTTTTCCTCTCAGGTTCTTAAATCCAGCAGCCCAAAAGTCCCTTTCACATGTCCAACCTTAATCTGCACCCCACTTGCAGTTGCTCTCCTTGGTCAGCGCTGATCCAAACTTCAGAGGCATCTGCAGAGTTCACCTCCCACCTGTGGGTGAGGGGCAGGTAAAGAGGCATCTTACTTGCTCTGCTTCTTGAGCACTCACACCTTAACCCATGCTCCCAGCTGCTGGTTCCCTGCTTGTCACTCCCACTGGTTGCTCCTGCCAGCCTCCTGCTCACTGTTCCTCTTGTGCCTTTCCACCAGTCATCCTGCTGGCAGCTCACCATGCCTCTCCAGCTCACCAGCCACTCTCCATCACCTGCTGCCAGTCTGCTTCCTCTTTCATAACCCACTCTTCCTCTTCTATTGCTAGGGATGCACCTGCAGTAGAGACCAGAGGAATTTCATTAAGGCACGAAGAGGCTGGCTGGTGCAGAAATGATTTTGAGACATGGGCCAGGCCAAGCCCCATGTTCTGAGCTGGACAGTTCAATATTATCATAGAATCCTAGGGCTGAAAGAGACCTCAGCAGGTCATCAGGTCCAGTCTCCTGCCCAAAGCAGGACAAATCCCAACTAAATCATCCCAGCCAGGGCTTTGTCAAGCCAAGTCTTAAAAACCTCTAGGGATGGAGACTCCACCACCTCCCTAGGTAACCCATTCTAGTGCTTCCCCATCCTCCTCATGAAATATTTTTTTCTAATGTCCAACCTAGACCTCTCCCACTGTAACTTGAGACCATTGCTCCTTGTTCTGCCATCCATCACTACTGAGAACAGCCTCTCTCCATCCTCTCTGGAACCTCCCTTCAGGAAGTTGAAGGCTGCTATCAAATCCCCCCTCACTCTTCTCTTCTGCAGACTAAAGAGACCCAACTCTCTCAGGGTACATCTACACTACAGCATTAATTCGAGTTAACTTATTTTGAAATAGTTAATTCAAATTAAGCTAATTTGAATTAACGCATCTACACACAAAACCTATTTTGAAATAGTGCATCCACACTGAGTGGACCCTGAACCGAAGTTAAGGCTGGCCGGATCCAGTGCAGGCAGGGCATCAGGTTAGGACTTAATGTGTGGAGCTGCTGCCTGAGGCTAACTGAGCTCTGTGCCTTACCCCCACCCCAGACAGACAATTCTCAGGGTTCCCCGCTTGCTTGTCTACCTCGATGAGGGACAGCAAAGCAGTCCTGTCTTGAAATGCCCTGAGTGCCCATACTTGGGACACCACAGCACTCAGCCACATGGAGCCAGAGCTGCCCCTGGGCACGCTGGTGTGTCTCGTGGGGTCATTGCCATCAGCCCGGCTGTACTTGCTGCAGGCTGCCATCTGGGGAGTTCATCGGGATCCAGGAGGCCCTGAGGGAGGGCATCCACCCCTCAAAGCCCTCAGAGCCACCCCAGTCCTCCCCACTGGGAGCTCGTGCCCCATTCCTCCTTCACATCCCTTCCTGATGTCAAACAAAAGACACGTATGTTAAAAAATAGAAACTGGGTTTATTGAACAAAACTGGAGGGGAGATGAACCTCTGGGGAGACTAGGAAAAAGAGGTGGGAGAGGGGAAGAGAGAGGGTTGGAGAGGGGAGGGGGAAACTTGGGATGAGGGAGCTGGAAGGGGGAAGCAAGGGAAAGAAGGGGGAGGGGAAGCTCAGGGCCCGGGGTTGGAGGTCTCACCGGACCAACTTGATTTTCATGCAAACCTGCCCCTGGGTTCACATGTGGCCTTTGGTGGCCCGGCTGGCAGCTATCCTGCCATAGTCAGCTGCATTCCTCCATCTAGTGCGGAGCTCATGGACGTTGCGGGCATCCTCCCCAAACCTGCATAAGGTCCATGATCTCCACCCTCGACCAGGAAGGCGCCCGCCTTTTCCAGCCCTGTCAGACCTCCTGGGAGTGGGCAGACTGCTCCTAGGGAGCGGTGGAGGGCTGGCTGCCAGTGGCTTGCTGGCTCACGTTTTGGGGCCTCTGGGTCAGGGGCCCCGGTGGCCACTGATGGCTCTGGGCTGGCAGGCTTGGAGCTGGCACAGGCACTGTGGCCAGGGTCTACTCCTTTAATGGCTCCGGGGCTGGGGGAGAGTGGCCACCAGGGCTCCCTGGAAGGACTGGAGGCCCCAAATTTCGAATTAAGTGTCTACACAGCACTATTACTCCTCGTAGAATGAGGTTTACCAAATTCGAATTAAGGGCTCCGCTTTTTTGAATTAATTTCGAAATAGCAGTTTGCATGTATAGACGCTATTAAAGTTAATTCGAAATAACAGCTGTTATTTCGAATTAACTTTGCAGTGTAGACACACCCTCAGTTTCTCCTCATGGGTCATGCGCTCCAGCCACCTAATCATTTTGGTTGCCTTCCGCTGGATGCTCTCCATTGTGTCCACATCCTTTTTGTAGTGGGGGGCCTAGAACTGGACACAATACTCCAGATGTGGCCTCACCAGAGCCAAATAAAGGGGAATAATCACTTCTCTGGAGCTGCTGGCAATGCTCCTCTTAATGCATCCTAATATGCCATTAGCCTTCTTGACTACAAGAGCACACCATTAACTCCTATCCAGCTTCTCATCCACTGTAAACCCCAGGCCCTTTTCTGCAGAACTGCTACCTAGCCATTCAGTCCCCAGGCTGTACCAATGCTTGGGATTCTTCCGTCCCAAGTGCAGGATTCTGCACTTGTCTTGTTGAACCTCATCAGATTTCTTGTTGCCCAATCCTCTAATCTGTCCAGGTCACTCTGGACCCGATCCCTGCCCTCCAGTGTATCTACCTCTCCCCCTCGCTTAGTGCCATCTGCAAACTTGCTGAGGGTGCAATCCATCCTCTCATCCAGGTCATTAATAAAGATGTTGAACAAAACCGGCCCAAAAACAGATTCTTGGGGCACTCTGCTAGAAACCGACCACCAGCTTCACATCAAGCCGTTGATCACTACCTGTTGGGCCCAAGAGTCTAGCCAGTTTTCTATCCATCTTACAGTTCATTTATCCAATCCACATTCCCTTAACTTGCTGGCAAAAATATTGTGGGAGATCGTATCAAAAGCTTTGCTAAAGTCAAGGTATGTCACATCCACTGACTTGCCCATCTCCACAGAGCCAGTTACCTCATCATAGAAGTTCATCAGATTGGTCAGGCACGACTTGCCCTTGGTGAATCCATGTGGACTATTCCTGATCACTTTACCTTCTTCCAAGTGCCTCAAAATGGATTCCTTGAGGATCCCCTCCATGATTTTTCCAGGGATTGAGGTAAGACTGACTGGTCTGTAGTTCCCTGGATTGTCATTTTTCCCTTTTTAAAAGATGGGCACTACATTTGCCTTTTTCCAGTCATCTGGGATCTCTCCCAATCTCCATGAGTCTTCAAAGATAATGGCCAAAGTCTCCACAATGACATTTGCCAACTCCCTCAGTACCCTCAGATGCATTAAATCTGGACCTGTGGATTTGTGTATGTCTAGCTTTTCTAAATAGTTTGTAACCAGTTCTTTCTTCACAGAGGGCTGCCCACCTCCTTCCCATACTGCATTGCCTAGTGTGTTTGTCTGGGAGCTGACCCAGTCTGTGAAGACAGAGGCAAAGAAAGCATTGAGTACTTCAGCTTTTCCCACATCATCTGTCACTAGGTTACCTCCCTCATCCAGTAGGGGCCCCCACCCTCTCTGATCACCCTCTTACAGTTAACATGCCAGTAAAAACCTTTCTTGTTACCTTTCACATCCCTTGCTAGCTGCAATTCCAGTTGCACTTTCACCTTCCTGATAACTCCCCTGCATTCTCGAGTAATATATTTATACTTCTCCCTAATCATCTGTCCAAGTTTCCATTTCTTGTAAGCTTCCTTTTTGTGTTTAAGCTCACCAAGGATTTCCCCAGTAAGCCAATTAGGTCACCTACCATATTTGCTTTTTTTACTGCACATCGCAATGGTTTCATCCTATGCCTTTAATAAGACTTCTTTAAAATACTGCCCACTCTCCTGGACTCCTTTACCCTTCGTGTTAGCATCCCAGAGGATCCTGCCCATCAGTTTTCTGAAGGAGTCAAAATCTGGTTTTCTGAAGTCCAAGGTGTGAAGTTGCTGCTCTCCTTTCTTCCTTTGGTCAGAATCCTAAAATCTACCATCTCATGATCACTGCTGCCCAGGTTGCTACCCACCGCTACTTCCTCTACAAATTCCTCCCTGTTTGTGAGCAGCAAGTCAAGCTGCACATGGCCCCTGGTCGGTTCCTTCAGCACTTGTACCAAGAAGTTATCCCCAATATTCCCCCTAAACTTCCTGGATTGTCCGTGTACTGCTGTATTGGCCTCCCAACAGATGTCAGGGTGATTAAAGTCCCCCATGAGAACCAGGTCCTTAGAGCTGGAAGCTTCTCTTAGCTGTCTGAAGAAAGCCTTGTCTACCTCATCCACCTGATCTGATGGTCTATAGCAGACACCAACCACAGCATTAACCCTGCTGCTCCTGCCTCTAAACTTAACTCAAAGACTCTCAACAGGCTTTTCTCCCACTTTAAACTGGAGCTCCGAGCAGTCATACTGCTCTCCTACATACAGTGCAACTCCTCCTCCTTTTCTCCCCCACCTGCTCTTCCTGAACAGTTTATACCCATGACAATACTCCAGTCATGTGAGTCATCCCACCAAGTCTCTGTTATTCCAATCAAATCATAGTTCTTAGACTGGGCCAGGGCTTCTAATTCTTTCTGCTTGTTTCCCAGGCTTCTTGCATTCTAGTGGAATTACTCTACTTTCTCCATTCAAATCAGGGGTCCTCGTTTGTTGCTTCTTCCTCGTGTTTCTTCCCAATATACCACATCCCTCAGGGGAAGTGTCACTGTCCCCCAGAGAACCTAGGGTATGTCTACACTACAAAGTTAATTCGAACTAACGGATATTAGTTCGAATTAACTTTGATAGGCGCTACACTAGCGCTCCGCTAGTTCAAACTTAATTCGAACTAGCGGAGCGCTTAGTTCGAACTAGGTAAACCTCATTCTACGAGGACTAAGCCTAGTTCGAACTTACTAGTTCGAATTAAGGGGTGTGTAGCCCCTTAATTCGAACTAGTGGGAGGCTAACCCTCCCCAGCTTTCCCTGGTGGCCACTCTGGCCAACACCAGGGAAACTCTATTGCCCCCCTCCCGGCCCCGGACCCCTTAAAGGGGCATGGGCTGGCTACGATGCCCGTGCCAGATGCAAGCCTGCCAGCACCCAGCCAGCAGACCCTGCACCTGGCACGGCTTGAGCCAGCCACCCAGTGCCCCCCAGCCCTCCCCCTCTTCCCAGGACCAGGCTGGCGGGACCTCAAGAGGTGGGCACCCGCCTGGTCTAGTGCAGACATCGTGGACCTCGTTCACGACCTCCGCACTAGGCACAGGAAAGTGGCCGTCTAGGGCAGGAGAGCTGCCAGCCTGGCCACCCAGGAACAGGTGTGCATGAAAATCAAGGGGGTCCACTGAGACCCCCGACCCTGAGCCCTGAGCTTACAATGGCCATACTGGGTCAGACCAAAGGTCCATCTAGCCCAGTAGCCTGTCTGCCAACAGCGGCCAACCCTAGGGACCCTGGAGGGGATGGACCGAAGACAGTGACCAAGCCATTTGTCTCGTGCCATCCCTCTCCAGCCTTCCACAAACTTTGGGCAGGGACACCATTTCTACCCCCTGGCTAATACCACTCCATGGACCCAACCTCCATGACTTTATCTCACTTCTCTTTAAACTCTGTTCTAGTTGTAGCCTTCACAGCCTCCTGCAGCAAGGAGTTCCACAGGTTGACTCTTTGCTTTGTGAAGAACAACTTTCTGTCACTAGTTTGAAGCCTGCTACCCATTCCTTTCCTTTGGTGTCCTCTAGTCCTTCTGTTATGGGAACTAATGAAGAACTTTTCTGTATGCATCCTCTCACCCCACTCATGCTTTTATAGACCTCTATCCTATCCCCCCTCAGTCTCCTCTTTTCTAAACTGAAAAGTCCCAGCCTCTTTAGCCTCTCTTCATATGGGACCTGTTCCAAACCTCTGATCATTGTAGTTGCCCTCCCCTCTCCCACCCTCTCTCTTCCCCTCTCCCACCTCCTTTTCCCAGTCTCCCCGAGTTTTGTTCAATAAAGAGAGATTCTATTTTTGAACACAATTGTCCTTTATTTTGTACATCAGGAAGGGGGCCTAGGGAGAGGTAAGTGGAAGGAGGTGAGGGAGGAATGGGGTACGAGCCCCCGATGGGGAGGACTGGGCTGGCTCTGCGGGCTTCTGGGGGTGGACGCTCTCCTGCAGGCCCCCAATTGCCCCCTCTCCCCAGATGGCAGTGGTCTGATGGCCGAGTGCTGTGATGTGCTGAGTGTGGGCACTCAGGGCACTCCAAGCCAGGACTGCTTTGCAAGCAGGGCACCCCTGAGAACTGTCTATCCGGGGTGGGGGTCGGGTCCCTTTAAGCACAGCCCTCGGCTAGCCTGAGACAGCAGCTCCACACTCTAAGTCCTACTCTGATGCCCTGCCGGCACTGCTTCCGGCCATCCTTAACCCCGATTCAGGGTCCACTTAATGTGGGCATGCTAGTTCGAATTAGCAAAACGCTAATTCGAACTAGTTTTTTAGTCTGGATCCGTTAGTTCGAATTAGCTTAGTTCAAATTAACTAATTCGAACTAAGTTAGTTCGAATTAGTGCTGTAGTGTAGACATACCCCTAGTTTAAAGCCCTCCTCATCAGGTTTGCAAGCCAGGCTGCAAAGATTCTCTTTTTTCTCTTGGTTAGGTGAATCCCATCTCTCCCTACCCATCCCTGTGCCCAGAACAGGGTCCCATGGTGAAAGACACCAAAGCCCTCTCTCCGACACCACCTGCGCAACCACACATTTACTTCCACAATTCAATGATCCCTACCCGGGCCTTTTCCTTCAACAGGAAAGATGGATGAGAACACCACTTGCATTTCAAATTCCTTGATCCTTCTTTCCAGCGCCACATAATCTGCAATGACCTGCTCACGATCATTCTTGGCTGGATCATTAGTTCCCACATGGAGAAGCAGGAAGAGGCAGTAAGCCGAAGGCTTAATCAGTTTTGGAAAAATCTCAGTCACATCCTGAATTCTAGCTCCTGGTAAGCAGCACGCTTCAAGATTCCAAGTCTGGACAGCATATGGATGACTCTGTCCCTCTTAGGAGGGAGTCCCTGACCACCACCACCCGTCTTCTTCTCTTGAGGGTGATGGTCATGGAACCCCCACCCCTAGAATTACATCTCCCATGCTTTCTGGTAGATGGGGTCTCCTTCTGATCTCTTCTCTGAGAGGTGCCTGCCAAAGCATTCTCCTGTGCAGAGAGCCTGAGAGCAGTTATTTACCGCTAGTGGAATAGGGGATACCTGAGTTGGCTTTCTTCTCCTGGGCTATGTCTACACTATGATGATCTATCGGAAAAAGGTAAGCAAATTGTACTCCACAATTCGTGTACCTTTTTCTGATAGCTTTTTCTGAAGAGGTTTTTCCAAAATTTGGCCCGTCTACACTGGGCCAAATTTCAGAAAAGCCTCCTCTTTTAGAAGAGCCCTTCTTCCTCATGAAAGGAGGAAAACAGGTCTTCCAAAAGAGCGTGTCTGCTCTTCCATAAAAAAAAAGTGATTTAAAACAGAAGGGGCAGGGGCAGACCATGATTGCTCTGGGGGTGGGAGTGTCCCTTTGCCTCCCCTACCCCCTAAGCACCCATGTCCCTGGCAGGGCAGGAAGAGGCTTTGCATGATCCCCACCCCCAGGCCTGAGAAGCCCCCCAGGCTTCCTCCACCCTGGCCCCGCCCTGCAAGGAGCACGCAGCACTTAGAAAAGTGCCTTGTGTTCCTAGCAGGGCAGAGGAATCTTTGTGTGCTTCCCCGCCCCTAAACTCTGATTGACCTGGGGGTGGGGGAGCGTATGAAGCCTCCTCCTGCCCTGCAAGGAGCACGTGGCACTTTGAAGTGCCACTCACGCCTCGCAGGGCAGGGGAAGGGTGGAGGGCACTTTGCATGCTCCTCCCGCCCCCAGACCAATCAGGACTTGGGGGCGGGGGAGCACATGATGTCTCCTCCTGCTCTGCCAGGAGTGCACGCCACTTCAAAGTGCCACATGCTCCTGGCAGGGTGGGAGGAAACTTCGTGCACTTCCCCTACCCACAGGCCCTAATTGGCCTAGGGGCGGAGGAGCAGCAGGGCCTCTACAGCCTGGATCAACCTGCTTGGCGGGCCAGATCCGGCCCACAGAGGCCCTTTTGCCCACCCTGCTCTAGGGAGTCTGCCCCACACTGTGCCTTGCCCACCATCCTGTGCCAATGGGCTGGCCCTTCGCAGCCATCTGGGCATCAGAGTGTAGCACTGAGCTGCATCTGTGTCCACCTCTGCAGGGAGCTGCTCTCTGCAGTTTTCCCTCCTGCAGCGGAGATGTGCGCTGCTGCCCCCTATTACTGCGGGTGCTGTCGCAGATCCCACATGGGCTGCCAACATCTTGGGTGCAGCATCAGTCCAACTACAGCTGTAATTCCCCCTGCATGGGCCACCCACAGCTCCTGGCTTCATGCTGGCAGTTCCTGCAATAATCCATCACCTTCATAGGACAAGGACTTCCAAGGTGATTGCAGGAGATTGCCCTGTCTGTCACAGACAGCCCCCAGGGGGCCCCGTCACTGATTGTAAAGCATCTAGCAGACATCCACACAATGGAAGACACTCAGTATCATGGCAGGCTGCCCAGGGAAGGGCCAGAAAGCAGCCATCCCTGTTCTGAAGAGGCACCCCGCAGACAGGTACTATCCCAGCAGGACAGTAGGGTTGCCATATTTGAACTTTCAAAAAAGAGGGAATGTATCTGTATCACACTCTACCAACTCACGCTGTATTAAGGTGTATACAATGTGAGTTGGTAGAGTGTGATACAGATACACTCCCCCTTGGGCTGAAACAAAAGACAGGACGATGCAGCACTTTAAAGACTAACAAGATGGTTTATTAGGTGATGAGCTTTTGTGGGCCAGACTCACTCCTCAGATCAAATAATGGAAGAAAATAGTCACAACCTCTTTTTTGAAAGTTCAAATAAGGTAGCCTGATAGTGTCCTGTGATTGGGTCTAACGAGTCCTAACTAGGAGATACAATCCAGGGTCACAGCAGCCTGAGCATGCCAGGAGGAGGGCTGGAGTGTGTTCTCCTGGGGCTGCGATTTGGACTGGAAGAAGACAAGCAGGGCCTGTAGATGCTCCAAGCTTGGAAATTTACTTCTCCGTCAGCTGATGGACACCTTAAGGCCTCATGGGCTAGGTGGGACACTGGCTATCACTTGCTGTTGTGCCAAGTTTCCTTTCTTTCACATTCATTATTAAACAGGGCCTGCAAGTAAAGCTATACGCATGTGGCCAGTTGCTTTCCCTGGCTGGTGATTGACTCCACCTGGCTCTGTGATCCCTGGCCTAAAGTATTTATGATTTAAATGCCATCACCTGCTCTGGGCTGTGTCCCTGTGTTGCAGGCTCAGGGTGGATGATGAAACAAAAGCATGGGCGGGGAGGAGGGAGACACAAGGGCTGCGTCTAGACTGGTAAGTTTTTCCGCAAAAGCAACTACTTTTGCGGAAAAACTTGCCAGCTGTCTACACTGGCCACTTGAATTTCCGCAAGAACACTGACGATCTTGTGTAAGATTGTCAGTGTTCTTGCAGAAATACTATGCTGCTCCCGTTCGGGCAAAAGCCCTCTTGCGCAAAAGCATTTGTGCAAGAGGGCCAGTGTAGACAACGCAGTATTGTTTTGCGCAAAAAAGCCCCAATGGCGAAAATGCGATCGGGGTTTTCTTGCGCAAAACCGCATCTAGATTGGCATGGACGCTTTTCCACAAAAAGTGCTTTTGCAGAAAAGCGTCCATGCCAATCTAGATGCTCTTTTCTGCAAATGCTTTTAACGGAAAAACTTTTCCGTTAAAAGCATTTGCGGAAAATTATGCCAGTCTAGACGTAGCCAAGGTGTATTCTTTAAGGGAATGAATCTCAAGGTGAGATGGGCATCTAGCTCTCGAGGGGGATTTTTAAAATCCTGCAGCAAATCTTGTTTCTCTGGAAGTGAGACTTAGGGCAGCTGTTGGCTTTCACTAGCTGTAGATGTGCTGATATTATTTGGTGAGAGGCTAACAACCACCACATCCAAAGGGCTCCAAACACACTGCAAACAGGGCAACATGGTGCCCATTGTCACCTTATTAGTGCTTGGAGCCTTTCCCGCTTTCAATGCTGCTTTGCCACAATGCGCGGGTGACACATACGATGGACATTGACAGAAAGATTAGAAATATCAGAGGAAATGAACTGGCCATGAAGCATAAGCCCCTTCTGATTGCGGGGCTCGGCTCTGAGCTGGCCAGGGCAGGTAGAATGAGGCATCCTAGACGCCAAGACAATGGATTTGGAAGCATTAGACACCAATGTCTGCTTTCGAGCAAAGAGGTAATGGCTATTTTTTTTAACACGACACTGTGTTTCCACAAAGAGAGGTTCAAGTGGAGCCTGAGCCAACACCCAACCAAGTTTCTGGGACTACATTTACACTGTATCCCTCTTGCACAAAAGCCTATGCAAATGAAGTGTGGATTAGCATACTGCCATGCTTCATTTGCATAATTAGGGGCCATTTTTGCACAAGAGGCTTTTGTGCAGAAAGGGGCCAGCTACACAGCTCCTTTTTGCGCAAAAATCCCCTCTTGCACAAGAGGTGTTCTTTTTCATTTTTTCAGGAAGAATGGCTCTTGCGCAAGAGGGGGTTTGTGCACAAAAAGGAGCTGTGTAGAAGACTCCTTTTTGTGAAAAACCTCTTGCGCAAAAACGGCCCCTAATTAAGTATACAAATGAAGTGTGGTAATATGCTAATCCGTGCTTCATTTGCATAGGCTTTTGCGCAAGAGGATGCAGTATAGACATAGCCTGGGAGTTGTTGCCTTCAGTGAGACTTAGATTAATCTCTTGTTAGGCAACAGCTTTGACATCACTTCCCTATTTTGCACCCAGTAATGTGGTGTTACCTAACAGACGTCAGCCAGACGGCACAAAATGAAACCTACTGAAAAATGCAAGGACCATTTCTGGAAATGCTTTGTAAAACATTTTTGCCATTGTGGTTATTGGAGATACTCTGGCACCTCTACTTGAAAACACCGCAGCAGCCATGTTTCGTGACGTACATTGAAGTTTCTCTCTTTATATAAAAAAACCTTTTCCTGCGGGTTAATAGGGTTGTCAGGTGTTGGCTTTTGAACTGGACAGTCCAGTATTTGAGTTTTCTGTTCAGGAAACAAATTGCGAAAATAGAAATGTCGAGTATTTTCTAACTAAGATGGAATGTTGATTGTGATGTCATGTCAAGTGTGTCCGGTATTTTTATTGAAACCATCTGGCAACCCTACAGGTCAACAGAGTAACATCATGCGTCACTTTGTGTCTCAAAGCCTCTCTCTCTGCCAGCAGCCACATGGCTTCCCTTCTCACCCCTCCACCTTGCTCCAGGGAATCACATGGCCTCCCCCATGCTGGGGGTGGGAGAAGATGGCCCAATCCCCCGGCAGCTGAGGGGAGACCGCCAGGACTGCAAAGACTGGTGGGGGGACAAAAGGGGAGAGCTGGGTCTGGTGAGGTCTCAGCCCTGCCCAGTGGTCAGGGGCGCGGGGGGGAGGGAGGGAGAGCCAGGGCTGGCCTGGTCTCACCCCATCCCTGGCAGCCAGGGAGAGGGCAGGACCTGGTGTGGCTTCAGTCTAGCACAGCTTTACCCCAGCTCCTCCTGGTGGCTAGAAGCAGGGGGGGAGGGCTGGCCCCTCCCTGGCGACCAGAGGGAAAGCTGGGTGCGACCTTACCCTGGCCCCCTTCCCCAGCAGCTGTGTGGGGAGCCCCAAGAACTGGGTCTGGCTGAGGTAGCAAAGAGCCAGGGCTGGAAGGGGTCCAAGAGTCCTCAGAATGAGTTGTATACATGCAATTTGTCCATGTATACAAAATATACACGTATGCAAAAATCTATGAATAGTTCCATTTCCTGCACTTCGGAAAAAATCCAACGCTGTTTTGAGACTTTGATCTTCTAGGTTCTACACACGGTCATTCACATCTTGCAAGAGAATATGAATTTTAGTCTTTGGTTTGCGACTTTCCATTATTTTAGGTTTATTTTTTAAACTAAATTCATCTTTCACCAGACTTCAAAGAGCACTTCTGCCAAGAGATCATAGGTAGTTTATAGAGCCAGAACTGGAAACAATTTATGTTTGTGTTTCCCAGCACTAAAATAGCAATTATCAGTGAAAAACAAATCTTTGGGACCTTGTAGCATTTGGATCTCAAAGCATTTTACAGATTGTTAAGGTCTGGATTTCAACTGAAGATTCTTTAAGTATTCCATTTAGGTACAAACTCTCTCACCCTGTCCCCCTAATATGCCACTTCAGTTTGCTTGATAAGGGACCTTTGATGTAGTCCAGTGACAGTATTTATGGAAGCAGAACAACTCCCACACAATCAGTGGGTTTGATCCCAGGATTTTCAGTATTAAAAACATGTGCCTCCCATTTAAACCAATGCAGTAATTCCATTACCTGGTAGCAGTATAGACTCTTGTCCTGTCATGTGAGGGAATACACGGTCAGTCCCATGTTCTGGCAGCGTGGGTAACATATAGTGCAATGTTCTCATGACCTGCTGTTTAAAATTGCTATGGCGTAAATCTTAGCACAACTAACAATGTCAAAACTCCCTTTGACTCTGGTAGGACCAGGATTTGGAATAAAAAAACAAACCACACAACAGGTTCAGACTAACAAATAACACACAAACTTGTAATCCAAGAGACAATTAACTCCAGCCAAACTTTTAATGACATCGCTTCCCAAAATGCTACACTTCGCAAATGATCAAACAGCTGTCCCTTTGGAATGAAAACACACATTGTTCGACAATCAGACACGAACATAAATAAAGCTAACCGTAAATTAAGATCAAGAGACAGAAACACAAAACTTAGAATGAAAAAAAAAACAGGCTTGTATAAATTAAGGATGTGAATCTTTAATCAGTTAGCCTCATCCATAAAGGCTGAGGCTCACTGGTCACAGTTAACCAATGGGGGCTGCCTGTCACGGGCAGGGAGCTGCTTCAGCCTGGCCAGAGAAGCCCTGGAAGGGCCAGTCCACCCAGATAGAGTGCCCCCCTGCTTGGCCTCTGTAATTGGTTAACTGGTTAAACATAACATTTAACCGGTTAATTAATTAGACAGGATCTTTACATACATAAGAACATAAGAACCGCCATACTGGGTCAGACCAAAGGTCCATCCAGCTCAGTATCCTGTCTGCCAACAGCAGCCATCCATCTCCACCCTCTGACAAACAGAGGCTAGGAACACCATTAATGGACTTACCCTCCATGAATTTATCTAGTTCTCTTTTAAACCCTGTTACAGTCCTAGCCTTCACAACCTCCTCAGGCAAGGAGTTCCACAGCGGACTGTGCACTGTGTGAATAACTTCCTTTTAGTTCATATATTACATCCTTAATATCTATGCTCAGTACAATCCAGCCCGCAAATAAGGAGGAGATAATCCACTAAAATATGGCTGGCCTGCCTTAGTGTTCATAAAATGCAGGCAAGAGTTACACACATACTAAAAAAAGGATTGGCACAACACATGAATCATTTCACACCTCACTGACAATATAATTCTCTGACAAATGTGTTCCCACTCTACGCAAGAGAGCTTCCCTCCACCCTCAGTGTTCAAGAGATACTTCCTTCCCCTTAAAAACAAACAACTTCAGGGCATTTGGAGGTTGCAAAGTCTGTAGCACTCAGCTCTTTCTGCCCACCCAGGTATTTATCCCATACCCAGAGCGGTGAAAAACAGTATAATTTTCAATCCCTGGCATCGGTCATTTCTCCAGGGCAGTCACGCCTCATACGATTCCATGCAGTACGCAGAAGCCTTTGGCAATCTACAATGGGCTGTCATGCTGGAAAACACATTTCTTTCTTAAAACCCTGTCCTAGTCTAAAGGTGAGCTCATCTCTTATGCAACAGTATCTGCGGGATCAAATTCATCCTGGGGTAATTCCCCCAACATCCCTGGAGTTTACTGCTGGGATGAAGTTGTCCCGCTGACTTTAATGACACCTAACAAGCAGACAGTGCACACACAGTGCCAGCCACCACAGACTGCGAAAGAATCAAAGTGAAACTCTTCTGCAGTTCTACCAGGTTACTCTAGTTAACTATTAGAGAACTTTACTCCTGCAGTGTAAAGTTAATGGTGATTTTCTGACCAGATACAATTGTCAACTCCTAAGAATCCCCATGTATCTTGTACAAGCATCTGGTTGTTCTCTTCTATTTTTAGCATCCCTGGAAAATGAGAACATTAGAAAGAGGCAGATTTCCCACAAAGCAATTGAAATGTGTCCCTGTTACTTCAGCAATCTGAGTCACCACAGAGACTGACACAACAATTTTTCTGACCTATTCCAAGGTCATCCCTGGCGTTTCTCCTCAGGATTGAGGTATTGCACTCACTTACTTAACTACAAAGATGATAACATAAAAAGCAGGCCTCAAACAGCATTGCTGGCTGGGATTGTCAATGAATACCTTGCTGGGGTCGATTCTGTACCAAGGAGAGAGTGTTGACCAGCATGTGCCCTTTGTAAGACAAGCACTCAAATGCCAGCATTTCTTCTCTGAGTGATCAGATTCAAAATGCACCCACGCAATATGCTGGAGAGGCAACAAATATTTTTAAAAGAAAGATCTTATAAACAACTTTTCAGATTAAAAATAAATTAAAACACCCATACTGATCCAGCAGTGAGTCTGTGGCATGTTCCGTGGTACAAAGGATCCAAAATGAGGTGCATAGAAATAACTTCAGAACTTATGCTCAGGGAAGATATTTTACATTTAGTCAGTCTTTGGAGTAGGTTTCATTCCCAAAAATTGGATGTCGCTTCAAATGAGCCAGGAGCTGCAATAAGAGCTGCATCTCTTCAATTGAGATGTCCCAAAACATAATTGAACAGAGAGCAAAATTTAAAGATGCACAAAACCAAAATATTTCAGCAATAAAAGCATCATTTAAAAAAAAGGTAGTTTCAGATACCTTCAGCTCCTCACAGTGCTAAGATGCACCATATTTTCAGTGCTTTGTAATCTAAAGTTTTATCCAGGAGCGAGTGCCTTTTGGGTACTGAATCACTGAGCTGCTGCGTATTTCTTCTATAAATTACAGAAGTTGGTTTGAAATTAGCCTTTTCCAAGTTAATATTTATATTTAAATTTACATTGTGCTTCCCTCCCCACACCCTGCAGTGTTCACCATGTCTGAATGGGGTGTAACAAGCAGACATTTATTAATACTAATTACTATTTCCGTTACTATAACGCCTACGAGTCCTAACTCTTAACCAGAACCTCACTGCTAATGAGGAAGTCGGCTTGACATATTTAAAGAACAGAGCAAACCCTATGTTGCCCAAGCAAGGTGGTTGGTCTGCACACTGAAGCCATAGTGCTGCAGCCACTTACGCTGCAGAATAACTTACTTCATCAATGGCTTCCCATTTAAATTTGGGCAGGATGCACAGCAACTGTCTACCTCTGTGGCCTCTGGAGTCCATTGGCAAACTCCCATTAACCTCAGTGAGAACATTTAGGGCATCTAACCCTATTAACACACATTACTCGTGTGTAAATGCTTGGTGAAGGCATGTAAATAGGGCGGTATGTCCCCAAACTCTCAATGTTACCCCATCACTGGCCCCGTTGAGGTTAATGGCAGTCTGCCCATGTACTCCAGCAGACACAGATGTGGACTTGTGCATTCTAGGGACCCACAAACACCGGCTCTCTTAGGTATTCGCAGAATGTAGCCTTGCTAGGTACAAACCAGAAATTAAGTATTGTTTGTCTATAATCCATCCTGGATTAGGGGTGAAAATGTATAACCATGTAAATGGTTAACCAATAAGATTGGGTTTATTAGTTATCGTTCACAGTTACACACAGGCTCCTGGGATGCCAGCTGCCACCCTAATGCAGCAGTGCTTGGTTGGCAGCCAGCTCCCCATGAACAGGACCACAGAGGAGAGCCATTGCATGCCAGGAGCCAGCTGCTGTTACCTCAGGTGCATGTAACCACTGAATTTTTCAGTTGTTACACAATTACCTGCTTTTTAATATCCCTATGCTGGGCAAGTGCTGAAACAGAATTAACAATATTTTTAGAGGTCCCGTATCACGCAAGCCAGGAGGGCTGGCAAGATTATTTAAACCAGTGTTCCCAGGTTCCCAGCTTTCCAGTACCATCATGGAAAGTGGCAACAGTACCAAAGAGTGATTAAAATAACTGATTTTTACAATTATGAGCCTCCCAGTTCCACACTGAGGTGACTTCAGTAGCTGCTGCCTCCCAAACCAAATGAAAGAACTTATCTGGAAGCAGCGATTCTAACCAGCTTCATGCTTTTAGCACATTCTTTGCTGACTCCAGCAGCTCACAGGACGCTAGAATAGCTGGAGGAAGATTGTGAGAGACACTTTGCAAACAACACCATAGGCTTTCAGAACCCCTCGGGGCTCGTTTATACTGGCCCCTTTTCCGAAAGGGGCATGTTAATTTCACAGGTCGTAATAGGGAAATCCGCGGGGGATTTAAATATCCCCCGCGGCATTTAAATAAAAATGTCCGCCGCTTTTTTCCGGCTTTTAGAAAAGCCGGAAAAGAGCGTCTACACTGGTCCTGATCCTCCGGAAAAAAAGCCCTTTTCCGGAGGCTCTTATTCCTACTTTGAAGTAGGAATAAGTAGGAATAAGATCCTCCGGAAAAGGGCTTTTTTTCCGGAGGATCAGGGCCAGTGTAGACGCTCTTTTCCGGCTTTTCTAAAAGCCGGAAAAAAGCGGCGGACATTTTTATTTAAATGCCGCGGGGGATATTTAAATCCCCCGCAGATTTCCCTATTACGACCTGTGAAATTAACATGCCCCTTCCGGAAAAAGGGCCAATGTAGACGTAGCCTAGGTGTGTCCCCGCTGAGCTCTGGTGCTGAAGCAGCAAGTACACTAAATGACTTTCAACATCTGACTCTGGCCAGAGGGGTTTGGATAGAAAACTATGAGTCCAACCTCTCCATGAAGTCCATTGCCAGCAATGGGCGGGTCAGATAGGGTGACCAGATGCCCTGACATTGTAGGGACAATCCTAATATTCAGGGTGTTATCTTATAAAGATGCCTATTACTCCTCACCCCCGTCCCAATTTTTCGCGCTTGCTATCTGATCACTCTCAGATCAGACAAGGAGCTTGGAGGGAGGAGGAGAAACCTACATCCAGAGGCAGAGTACAAAAACCAATTGTCTGCACTCCCACCTCAAATGTGCTGCTGGCAATGGGAAGCCCAGACGCAGTGACCCACAGGGCCACTGTTGGAGCCAGGTATGTGATATCAGGCAGGCAAAGTGCCCCAATGCAGGAGTTCCCGATCACACTAATTGGCAGCATGTGACAGCGGCTCAGGCGTCACTGCAGCCAGACTGACTTCAGATATGGCTTAGTGTTTCCAAAGGAGTATTCCCCCCAGCACCTCGTCTCTCCACACTCATGCCTCCTGTCCTCCCCTCAGAGCCTCGGTCACAGTTCACGGCTCCTCTGGCTCTCCAGCCATTCTCTCCTCAGCTCCGTGATCTCCTTGCCGTACCAGTTGTGGAGCTTGGAGAAACACACTGTACCTGGGCACACTGGGCTCTCTGCCCCGGCCCCAGGGCCACAGGCACTGCCCGATGACCCACGTCTGCGAGGTGGCAAAGGAGGCGGCTTCAGGCTTCCCTCGTGGCTGCTGCCTGCCGATGTCCTCATGCTCCCTGAGTCAGCAAGGGCCCCGGGGCTGTCCCCAGCTGGCAGGGGATCCACACATTGAGCATTGTTCCACACCGCACAGCCGTTCTCTTTCAGAGAGGCACAGGGCGATGCCATAGGTCTCTCCCGAGGAGGTGGCAGCTCTGGAGTAGATGTGGTGTCTGTGCTGAGAGCCAGTTTGGTTTTCCGGTAAATCGGTGACCTCCTTTGGACGCTGCGGCCACCAGCCAGGCCCCACTGCATCTCCTCCAGCTGCTTCTCCAGCTCCTTCACCACCAGCCGCATGTAGTTGAAGCTGGCGCGCGACAGGGACTTGACCCAGGACTCCATGGTGGCCTGACTCTCGGCTGCCAGGATGTAGGTTCGTGACTTGGTGCCGTCAAACTTGATGGCGAAGGCGAACTCTTCGGCGGCCTCACAGAGCTCCACCGTGCAGCCCTCCAAGATGATCATGCCAACCGGCTCGCGGCTCTCCTGCTCCTCAAAGTAGAAGAGCATGTTGCCCTTCAGCACAAACCAGCGCCGGTGGTAGGCCGTGTTCCGCTCGCCCTTCTTGAAGAGGAAGCCGGCGTTGTCAGCGGGGGAGTCACACGTGGCGTAGAACACCAGGCTCCGCTCGTTCAGCTTCATGGCTCCAAGGCCTAGATAGGGAGAGAGATTTTTATGGAACCGGGAGGCGAGGCTCTGCTGTGGTCTCTGAGCAAAGACCAGGCAGGCCCAGCCCTGCAGCCAGAGTGACTGTACTGTCTCAGTGAGGGCCTAGCTCAGAATGGCCCTCATTGCCCACCGAGGTACAGACTGGAAAGTGACATGCGGGGGCAGGAGTTCAAACCCTAACACAAAGGCAGAGGGGCATCTGCACAGAGGCTCTACATCTTTGCCCTGGCCCCCTATGTACTGCAAGACCCTCCCTCACCGGCTGCTCTCCCTTCACCGGGAGGAGGGATTCAGAGCCCAGAGAGGGGAAAGCAGGTAACCTGGCAGCGTTGGATTGGAGCAACTGACTACGGCTGACTAAGATTCGCAACAATAGGACTGGCACCCTGTCTATTCCTGGTCTCTGATCAGGGCAGCAAGACTGGAGCAAGGAACCCAGTTAGTAGTGCCAGGCCAGCTGGATGTTTCATTGTTCAATTGCAATTAATATGGGGGGGAGGAGCATAATTTAGGAACTGCTGTTCAGTCATGCATGATAAATAGCATTAGAGGAAGCAGCCTTTTTCCAAAAGAGCTCTTTTGCAAAAAGGTGTGTGTGGACGGGGAGGAGGGAGTTCCTTTGGAAGAAGAGGAAGGAGGAAAAAGCACAGGTGTGCTGGTGGCCATTCTGTCCATAGTAATCACAGTTGAAATGCGAGATAGCGTCCATTCAGTGTGGATGCTATCTTTCGAAAAAGCAGATGGCTTTGTTGATGCGCCTTGGCAGTGTGGATGCTCTTTTTTGGAAGAAGTTTTTTTGGAAGATCTCCTCTGGAAAAGCTTCTTCTGAAAGAAACCTGCAGTCTAGACATAACCTGGGTGAAGTTATTCAGTAGCAGTCTATTTAGCAACCCAGCCTGACTTACTTGGCAGTCTGAGCACATTCTCTCCTGCTACAGGGATTGGCCTTGATAACTCTGCTTGTTTAACTGTCCTGGTTCCTCTTCTTGGGCTGGGAGGCAAAAGACTCAAAGATTCTCTTCCTACATTTACCACTAACTGAGTGTGCAACTCCAGGCAAGTCCCGTTGCCTCTCTTCCAGAATTCGCATCTGGAAAAGAGGGAGTGTGGGATATATCCTGCTTGGCGATCTCTATAGGCAGAACAATGATAGCAGCATCCCCATGATCCAGGAAGCTTCAATCTGAGCATGTAGTTGGTTTCATTGATTTCAGTGGGAACATTTTCATAGACCACTAGAACTGGAAGAGGCTTTGTCTACACTGCAAGGATTTTGCACAAGAAGTTTTTTGCAAAAGAGATCTTCTGCAAAAACTTCTTACACAAAAGCACGTCCACATCTCAAAAACACATTGCAAAAAGCGATGTGCTTTTGTGCAAGAGAGCGTCCGCACTGCATGGACAGAATTGCGCAAGAAAGCTCTGATGGCTATTCACAGAATGGCCATCAGAGCACATGTGCTTTTTCTGATAGGCTCTTTTTGTACAAGAAACCCCTGAGGAGCATCCACACATGCCTTTTTGCGCAAGAGCTATAGTGTGGATGGCAAAAGCCCACTATCCTGTCAATTTACTGTATTTTTTGTATTGTTTCACAAAAATGCACTTGAGGTGTGGATGTTTCACCGGTTTTTTTGCAAAAACCTTGTAGTGGAGACATAGCCTTTGAGAGGACAAGTCTGGTCCTCTGAACTCACAGTAGGATCAAGACCCATCTAGACCATCCCTGACAGATGCCTATCTAATCAGCTCTTAAATATCTCCAGTGATGGAGAGTCCACAACCTCCCTGGGCAATTTATTCCATTGCTTAACCACCCTGACAGGTAGGAACTTTATCCCAATGTCCAACCTCAACTTCCTTTGCTGCAATTTAAGCCCATTGCTTCTTGTCCTATCCTCAGTGGTGAGGGAGAATAATTATTCTCCCTCCCCCTTTTAACACCCTTTTAGATACCTGAAAGCTGTTTTGTGCCCTTAGTCTTCTCTTTTCTAAACTAAACAAGCCAATTTCTTTCAGTCTTCCCTCACTGGTCATATTTTCTAGACCTTTCATAATTTTTGTTGCTCCTCTTTGGACCCTCTCCAATTTCTCCACACCTTTCTTGAAATGTGGCACCCAGAACTGGACACAAAACTCCAACTGAGGCCTAATCAGGGCAGAGTAGAGAGGAAAAATGACTTCTCATGTCTTGCTCACAACACTCCTGTCAATGCTTTAATGTGTAAAGTAAACTTACGTCCTTCACTGAAACCAGAGCAATGCCAGGACCAACGGCTGCCAGAGGTCCCAAGACTTCAGTGCCCCCTCGCCCCAATGGACAGCTGAAATGGGCTCCCAGCACAGCGTACTGCTATCCTTTTACGTGCCCATTGAGAAGTAAACTATTAGCTTATTTTGGAGACCTGCCACTAGCCTCTGAAACATCTATAATTTCTCATGTCACAGGTAAGCTCTGCAAATGCCACTTTGAACAGAAAGCATTTGCTTTCAGTGCCTATGTTCTCTTCCAAGCAAAGAGGCTGCTTTCACCCAGTATGTTGTGAAATGTGTTCCCTTCAAAATCTTCAGGGTACCTTGACGGCCAGGAGAGTAACTTAGCCCTGGATGGAGTGGCAAGGGCTACCAGTAGAGGTTTAACAACGCTTTATGCGCCATTTCCTTTCTTGTTTACAGTAACTTGTGTTTGATCGAGGAAGTAAATTGTCTTACCACATTTGTTATTAACTACTGCTATCGCTGCTGCACGAGCAGTCAGAGACATTGTCACTCCGTCATGTGGCTGTCCTTGTCCTCAGCAGCAGGGATGTTCACTTGCTGTGGGGGAAGGAGAGCAGTTGCCCCCCTCAGATTTTAGTTTGCCCCCCCAACTTCTAATAGATCTATATGCTCCATTGTGTCCTCCGACATTCAGCCTTTGCAATAGAATAGAATCACATATAATGCTCTCTGCATGCTGACATAACTCCCCCTTGTCCAAATTTTTTTAGTACAGCCCCTGCTCACCACAGCAGCCACAAGATATAGGATCTATAAATATAACAATGCTGTTAGCTTCTGCTTCCTTAATAATATTGACAGTACCTCCAGTGCAAGGCACTCAATGGACCTTGCACTTATTCATTAATTACCAGCCCCAAAGGAGACAGTGAGGTTATCTACCAGTAACTATTTGAGACCCAGGGAACCCAGCACACCAGGACAAAGGGCCAAATTATCAAAAGCATCCATGAATTCTAAGCATGCAAACGGGTCCAGCTGGAGGTGGGCGGGACTCCAACCCTCAGTCACCACCAGCTTCCCCAGGATGCCAGCCTACTGAGTGTGGTTCACTTAGATCATGTAGTGGCACTCAGATCACTTCCAGAGAGAAAGAATGAGTTTGCTCTGGGTCTACAGCCTTAGCTGAGAGCCAGCTGACTTTTAACTCATGCTGTACAGGCTCATGCAATAAGCTCCAGAGGTCCCGGATTCAGTTCCAGCTATTGTCATAACCCTCACAGATGCTGAGCAATTGCAGCTATGTTTGCGGAAACAAATTGTTACAGTGTCAAATAGGGCACCCCGAAGTGACACCAATAGGTTTAGTGACTAGCCCCAAGAAAACTCTAGCAGTCAATTTCAGACCTGGGACTGCAGTCCAGGTGTCCTGACAGTCCTCTGCTCTGATCACTAGACAACACTCCTCTCTACATTTGTTTGTTTAACTCAGGTCCTAGTTAAGTAATTTTTTAAACCATAGGACCACAATAAAACACTGGGATATGTGAAAGTAATTTCACTTTTAAGTCACATTAAAAATTAAATGAAGGGAGTTTTGGTCCATGCCGCGCTCCTCCCCCCAATCACCAGAAGGTTATTTTTATAATCACACAGGGGCCTGATCCTGAGTATAAGCCAAGTAGAAAGTATCAAGGAATGTTGTTCACAACCCCATCTATTTCATTCATGGGGTGACTTGCTGTTGCTGTTGAACTTGTTAGGAAGTTAATGCCAAGTTATTCTGCTGCTAGCTGGAGGCCAGCTGACTTAGCAGAACTAAGAGATGAAAATGAAATAGGAATCTGTAACTCGGCAATGAGAGACTTTTTTCAAGTGACACTGGGAATGGCTGAGATCAGCACCGTGTTTTCCCATCAGGTGTGTTTCCTGCATGTCAGCCAGAGTCCTTCTGGTGGACTCCTTCAGGAATTGGGCTCCTCTCCCCCCCAGCTGAGTGTGCATTGGGCAAGTTAGCTAGGACATCCCTCCCCGGTCCTTAGAAAGTTGCTCTGCTCTCCTGGGGATACTGGTGTGAGAAGGGCGAGTGGGGAAGTGGCTGCAGCCCAACCAGCCAGGATGCTGGAGAGGGACTCGGCCTGGAGGCACCCACCGCTGCAGACTCCACGGGGGAGAGGCTCAAGCCCGCTTCGCAGAACCCCGCGGGGCAGCTTTCGGGAGCGGGCCCATCCCCGTGGCCTCCAGCCCCGTTCAGGGCAGGGAAGGAGGGGGGAGACCAGACTCTCCCGCCCCCCTGGTAGCTCTTCCCGGGTCCCGCTTGGCGCCTCTGCCCGCCCCCAGCTCTGTCCCTCGCCAGCGACTGCCACGGCTCCATCCCGCCCCGGCCTCCATCCCCCGGCCCGGCCTTACTTCGGCGCCCCCGGGGCAGCCGCGCTGCTGGCTGCGCCCCGCTCCTTTGTTCCCTTCGTTCCGCGCCAGCCTGTCCCCGGCCGGGCTGGCTCCTCCTCTGCGGGCTGGCCAGATGGAGCAACAACAGCTCGGCCGCTCTTAAAGAGCCAGCCCAGCCCCACACCCGCCTCCGGAGCCAGCCAGCGAGGGGTGGGAGGGACTGCCCCTCCTACCCTCGGCCCCTAGCGTTGCTGCGGATGGTTGTGTCCAGACTGGAAAACCTGGACTCACCCCGCTCTGCCCTCGGCCAGCCGCAGGGAGACCAAGCTGGGGCTGACCACGCAGTGTGCACGCTCCAGCCCGAGTGGGAAATGCCAACCCCAGGTCCCACAGATCCAGGTTTCCAATGCAGGAGAGGGACTCACCCTAAGGTCTCTTGGCCCAGTTGAAGAAAATTGTTGGTGCCCTCTCTCCAACATCGTGCAACTGGAGTGTGGGCTCTGGGGTGGGGCGGGGGCTCAGAGAATCACAGAACACTAGAATGGGAAGGAACTTTGGGAGATCAAGTCCCGTCCCCTGCCCTCAGGGCAGGACCAAGCACCGTCTAGACGGGATCTACTGGTAGATCTTGGAGCCTCTGACAGGTGATCCTGACTGGTTTGGTTAGGAAGCTATCAAGCACTGGCACTTCATTTGCTCCTCCACCCACTGTCCTGTTGCTCCTGCCCTCTGCTTTGGAGCTGCTCCCTGGGAGCCTCCTGCTTGCTGTGCAGGGTGTGGGAGAAAAAGTGGGGGATGCTGTCAGGGTGTTCTTCCTCCCCCCACTCCTGTACCCCATCTCCACACAAAGGGAAGGGGATGGGGTGGACAGAACTTGGCAATGAAAATTTATATCACTCTCACACACTGGCTGTGTTTAGACTGGCCAGTTTTTCCAGAAAATCAGTCGCTTTTCCAGAAAAACTTGCCAGCTGTCTACACTGGCTGCTTGAATTTCCGCAAAAGGACTGACTTCCTACTGTCTGAAATCAGTGCTTCTTGCGGAAATACTACACTGCTCCCATTCAGGCAAAAGTCCTTTTGCGCAAAAGGGCCAGTGTAGGCAGCTCAGATTTGTTCAGATCACAAAAATGGCGATCGGGGCTTTTTTGCGGAAAAGCGCGTCTAGATTGGCATGGACACTTTTCCGCAAAAAGTGCTTTTGTGGAAAAGCGTCCATGCCAATCTAGACGCACTTTTCCGAAAATGCTTTTAACAGAAAACTTTTCCGTTAAAAGCATTTCCGGAAAATCATGCCAGTCTAGACGTAGCCACTGTGTGTCTCTGTCATTCTCACAAACACATACTGTCCTTCACTCTCATCTCCTGACCCAACACATAGGTAGACTGTTGTTGTTTCTTTTACTGCTTGCAAAGTAGGTTATTTTTGGTTTTTGACTGGCCTGTGCATTTCATAATTTTAATTTCTCTCTTACGCTTAAGTTTAATTATTTGAGGAGTGAATTCTAAAATGCCGAACCTGTCATGACTGGAGTCATTATCCCTGTGGTAACTGCTGCTCCTGGAAGTGGCTGGCATGTCCCTGCAGCCCTTGAAAAAGGCAGAGCAGGGGGTCTCCACATGCTGTCCTTGCCAGCAGACTCCTGCAGCTCCCATTGATCAATAATGGGGAACCATGGCCAATAGAAGCTGTGGGTTCAGGGCCTGTAGATGAGGGGCAGCAGATGGTGCCATGGAGCCATTGCTGTCCATGCCAGCTGCTTTCAAGAGTGGTGCAAGGCCAGGACAACAGTAAACCTGCCTTTACCCCACTGCTTCACCTCCTGGAAGCAGTCTCAGTTAAACGGTGCCCAGCCAGAGCCTGCTTCCTGTACCCCTGTCCCAGCCCTGAACCGCCTCCTGCACCCAACCTTCTTCCCAGAGCTTGCATCCTGAAACCCCTCCTGGACTCCAATCCCCTGCCCTGGGCTAAGCCTGGAGTCCCTCTCACACTCCAAAGCCCTTGGCCCAAGACCAGAGCCTGCACCCCAACCCACTACCCCAACCTGGTGCAAGTGAGTGAGGATGGGGGAGGAAGAGGGATGGAGTGAGCAGAGTGAGGCCTCAGGAAAGGGGTGGAGGAGGGGCAGAGCCTCAAAGAAGGGACGGGAAGGAAGTGGGGTAAGGATGTTTGGGTTTGAGGTAAATCTTTCATTGCACTTAAATTGAAACAGTGATCTTGTAGTTAAAAAGGCTGGAGACCATTGCTCTAGATCATCTCTGATAGGCATCTGTCTAACCTGCTCTTAAATATCTCCAGTGATGGAGATTCCACAACCTCCTTAGGCAATGTATTCCAGTGTTTACTCACCCTGACAGGAAGTTTGTCCTATTATCCAAACTAAACCATCCTTGCTGCAGTTTAAGCCCATTGCTTTTTGTCCCATCATCAGAGGCCAAGGAGAACAATTTTTCTTCCTCCTCTCTGTGACACCCTTTTAGATACTTGAAAACTGCTATCATGTCCCCTCTCAGTCTTCTCTTTTCTAAACTAAACAAGGCCAATTCCTTCAGCCTTCCCTCACAGCTCATGTTCTCTAGACCTTTAATCATTCTTAATGCCAGGGGCAGATGACAGTTTTGCGGGGCCCTGGGCAGCGTAAGTCTGCGGGGCCCCCCCTTTGCCACGGCACATGCGCAGCGGCGCCACAGCGCATGCGCAGCGGCGCCACAGCGCATGTGCAGCGGCGCCACGGCGCATGCGCGGGGCTTTTTGAAGCGTGGGGTCCGGGGCGACTGCCCCGTTCGCCCTGCCCTATATCCGCCCCTGCTTATTGCTCTTCTCTGGACTTTCTCCAAATCTTTCCTGAAATGTGGTGCACATAACTGAACACAATATTCCAGCTGAGGCCTAATCAGCACAGAGTAGAGCAGAAAAATGACTTCTCCTGTCTTGCTCACAACACTCCTGTTGTGCATCTCAGAATCATGTTTGGTTTTTTTGCAACAGTGTGACACTGCTGACACGTTTAACTTGTGATCCACTATGACCCCTAGATCCCTTTCTGCCATACTCCTTCCTAGACTGTCACTTCCCATTCTATATGTGTGAAACTGATTGTTCCTTCCTAAGTGGAGCACTTTGCATTTGTCTTTATTAAACTTCATCCTGTTTACCTCAGATCATTTCTCCAGTTTGTCCAGATCATTTTGAATTATGACCCAATCCTCCAAGACACTTGCAACCCCTCTGAGCTTCGTATCATCTGCAAACTTAATAAGCGTTATTCTATGCCATCATCAAAACATTGATGAGGATATTGAACAAAACCAGTCCCAAAACAGATCCCTGCAGAACTCCACTTGTTATGCCCTTTCAGACAGTTATTCTGACAGTTATTCAGACAGTTATGTACCCTCCTTATGGTAGCACCATCTAAATTGTATTTCCCTAGTTTATTGATAAGGTCATGCAAGACTGTGTCAAATGCCTTATTAAAGCGTAGGCATACCACATCTACTGCTTCTCCCTTATCTACAAGACTTGTTATCTTATCAAAGAAAGCTATCAAATTGGTTTGGATTTGTTCTTTACAAATCCATGCTGGCTAGTACCTATCACTTTATCTTCCAGATGTTTGCAGATGAATTCCTTGATTACCTGCCACATTGTCTTTTCTGGGTGAGAGCTTTGGGTGTAGGAGGAAGCTTTGGCTTTGGAGGGGGTGGATATCAGGAGTAGGAGGCGCTTACCTCGAGCCACTCCTGGTCAGTGGTGCAGTGGGGGAGCCAAGGCAGCTTTCTACCCCTCCTGGCATCGCAGACCATGCTGTGCCTCAGAAGCAGCCAGCCGCAGGTTCCCAGCCAATGGGTATGTCTACACTACCCTCCTAGTTCGCACTAGGAGGATAATGTAGGCATACCGCACTTGCAAATGAAGCCCGGGATTTGAATTTCCTGGGCTTCATTTGCATAAGTGGGGAGCCGCCATTTTTAAAACCCCGCTGGTTCGAGCCCCGTGCAGCGCGGCTACATGGGGCTCGAACTAGGTAGTTCGACTAGGATACACCTCGTTCCACCTCGTTAAATTCAAATCCCGGGCTTCATTTGCTAGTGCGGTATGCCTACATTACCCTCCTAGTGCGAACTAGGAGGGTAGTGTAGACATACCCAATGGGAGTGCTGAGCTAGTGCTCAGGGCAGGGGCAGTGCACAGAACTCTGTACGCTCTCCTCTCCCACCTAAGAACTGGGCCACCTAAGTAGTTGGCCGCTTCCAGGGCACAGTGCAGTCTGTGCTGCCAGGACAGGCAGGCAGCTGCCTTAGCTCCCCCACCGCTTGCCTGATCCCCCTGCAGCCATGAGACCCAGCACCCGACCTTTCACCACCCATAGTTTGAAAACCACTGGTCTAGGGCAGTGGTTCTCTGCCAGCAGTGTGTGTATGCAGAAGCCTTCCAAGGGGCACTCAATGCCTCTAGATCAGTGTTTCTCAGCCTGTGAGTCACAAACCCCCGGGGGGCTGTGGGATAGGTTTGAGGAGCCACAAGTGCACAGCCAGCCTTAGAAGATGGCAAGCAGGCTTAGCTCATCTGTGATCGAGGTCTGTCCAACTTGCTCTTAAATATCTAGGGATGGAGATCCCACAACTTCTCTGTGCAATGTCCCAGCACACAGTTTCACAAACACATCACCAGTCACTGATGTGCTTGAGTACAAAGGAGGAATTTGGGAATTATTGCTGTTAAATGTTATGCTGCAGCAGCTAAGGCAGAGTCCTCAAATCTGATCATGGTGGGTGCTGTATAAACACATAAAGACCTGGCCCGTGCGCTCAAACAAACTACAGTCTAACAAGAGTGGGTCCATTGGAGCCTGTGGGAATACTCAGTAGTTTGTAGCTAAGCATGTGTTTCATTATTTTCAGGCTCAAGACTTGGGTCTATCAGGGACAAGGCAAAAAATGTGTGTGACAGGTTAGATCACAGAACTCCCCATCGGGTTGTCCCACCATGTGCTGATCATGCCCCTGACACCCACCTTCCTGTCTTCTGGGGATCCCCATCACTCTGTCCAGTTGGGCCAGAAAGCTCAGGCAAGGCATAGAGTTTGGGTTACCACCCCCGCTGCAGAACTACACAGACACTGTACCAGCTCAGCTCCAGGAGGGCTCAGCACCCAGAAAACCCAAAAGGGACCAAAACCCCAAATGTAACAGGTTTACACAGAGAAAGTTCATAAGGTCCATCCCTTTTATCAATGAAAGAGAGATATGCACAGTGTTCACAGCGGATGCTCCACCCTCCCTTGATAACAATTATTTACTCTGGGCTTGGTATTAATCTAAACACTTTGTTTAAGTACAAGAAATAGAATTTAAATGGTTACTAGTGAAAACAGTCAGATCAAAATAAATTACTATGTTAAAATAAACAAAAGAACACCAGCTAATTCTAAAATCCTAAGAAACTTGTTACATGCAAATTCTTACCCAAAACAGTTATTCTAATTATCTCTTTCACAAGCTAAGCAGCCTCCTAGATTGGTCCCAATCCTTCCCTCTGTTCAGATCTGTGGTGTCCAACACACTAGCCACTAGAGTGACTAGCCACATGTGGCTATTTGGCTAGTTGAATGTGGCTAGTTGGCTGGAACAATGTGGCTTTTTGGGCAATTGAGTGTGGCTAGTTCACTATAGCAGTAGCCACTCTGGCCACACCCCTTTGTGTTTGTTTTCCTCCTTTTTGTATCTCTTTTGCCCATGGCAGGAATTCTTTGTGCTCAGTTCAAACTTTTCTAACCTCGTGGAAAAGTACAGGAACAACATGGGTTTCAACATCAAGTGGCCTGGCCACATGTCTTTCTAGGACCAACCACAGTTTGGCTTATAGGACAAACAAGACTATTCACAGGTCATTGATTTGATCACCCAACCATTCAGTTACCAGAGCATTCGCAATCACCCTGGTTAGCACATTTAGAATTAAAAGCACACTTCATATTTCTAACTTCACAAACAAGAATGATTCATGCACAAAACAGGATATACACATTCAGCAGATTGTAACATTAAAATGAATGTGTTACATGAGGTATATACTCTAAAAGTAAATACAGATATTCATAAAGCATGGGGGATTGTGTCAGTGTGTATGTCTTAGCAACTCTTTCAAGACAATACAGCCAGTGCCCACAATTTGTAACCATACAGGTAAATCAGTGTTTCATTGATTCCTTATATGGGATATTACTTGAGTAACATGTTCTACATTGCACAATAGCCTGACAAAGTCAGTGACTGAATTAGCCTTGTTAAGATAACATCACATACTGCATATAGATATTATTGCTTCTTTCACAAGACCAGAATCCTTTTGAGGGCCCACCATGAGAACCTAATTTGCAATCAAACAATAATATGAAAAATTAAGCTTCCTCCTTGCCCACATACAAAGGAATTGCACAACGATAATGTACATTAAAATACACATGACTAAAGTCAAGCAGTAGCTGCTGAGACCCACGGTGAATTTGGTCCAGGCCAGTATTACAATTATGCAAGTGTATAGGAATTAAAGTCCCCTTGTAGCCAAATGCATGCAACCTCGTATGTAGAGTGTGGAAGAACAGTGTCTGCATAGGAGAATTGGTTGAACCAGTTTTCAGTCAAAAACTGCAGTTTGGTCAAAAATCTAAATGTTTGACAGGAATGTGTTAATTTGGCTGAAAATCTGAATGGGAAAAAAGTTGAAGTGAATGGTAAAAGAACATCAGAAGAGGAGTCAGATGAATGGTCCTGCAAGTCGACTATCCTCTCTGCTGACACTGGCCAGTACCAGATGCTTGAACAGGAATGAACTGAACTGGGCAATTATAAAGGTAGCCATGATCTGTTGCCCAGGCCCAGCGTCTAGACTTTTAATAATGGCCAAAACATTTTGATAAGGTAAAAATGTTTCATTTTGATCAATTTTGTTTGACTTTAATATTCAAATATTATGTTAATATTAAATATATTCATGCTTTGATGGCCTTGAACAGGATTTTTTTGGAATTTTCAGCCTGTGGGGAATTTTGGCTTTTTATTCTAATTAATTTTGGCCTGGTATTCTAAATCGGAATGAAAGCAGAAATTGCATTTTTCCACCAGCCCCAAGGCTGCACTGCAACACAGCTGTTGCAAAGGAACAGCTGAATTAACCCTGTTTTTTTTTTAATTGCTCCAAACAGGCTGTAGTTTCAAGGTCCACAAGACTTGTCGGCATCATTTTCTAATCATCTGCACAGAGAGATCTAAGCTAGTAGAACATCATTTGGAGGATGCTTTAAAAATCTTTGTAATGCCCCTCTCCAAAATACCACAAAGTTCCACTTTATTTCAGACCCCTTGGCCAACCAAACTCTTATTTCAGTCCTTAAAGGTTCTAACAATTCCTGGACCTGGGTACCAAACCTAATTGCCTCCCAGGCTGTGTCTACACTGGGCCACTTATTCTAGAAAATCAGCCGCTTTTCCGGAATAAGCTGCGAGCTGTCTACACTGGCCCTTGAATTTCCGGAAAAGCAACGATGCTCTACTGTACAAAATCAGCCGCTATTCCGGAAAAACTATTCTGCTCCCGCTCAGGCATAAGTCCTTATTCCGGAACACTGTTCCGGAAAAGGGCCAGTGTAGACAGCCCAGTAGTCTTTTCCGGAAAAAAGCCCCGATCGCAAAAATGGCGATTGGGGCTCTTTTCCAGAAAAGCGCGTCTACATTGGCCACAGACACTTTTCCGGAAAAAGGGCTTTTCCAGAACAGCAGCCTGCTAATGTAGACGCTCCTTTTCCGGAAAAACTGAAAACGGAATAGTATTCCGTTTTAAGCAGTTCCGGAAATTCATGCCAGTGTAGACACAGCCCCAGTGTTTTCCCCAGGAACTGAAAGTAGAAGAGGCTGGAAACACCTAAATTGGCACTAACTCGGACTCAGAGTTCAATTGCTCACCAGACTAGCCTTGCAATGCAAATTGATTCTATCTACCTTATAGAGCTGGTTGTACAAGCACTTACCTTCAATGCACTGATGCGAAGGCCTGCATATATAAAGTTGCTCCTGCAGGATCCAAAATGGGTGTCACAGGACAAGTGTAAGCCACCCAACAAATTATTATTGCTGTTTATTTTTTCCATGCTAATGCCATGCTGGGCATTGTACAGGATGCAATAGTCAAGGCAGTCCCTGCTCTTCAGCATTTACAGAATAGCAGAGAGCCATGGAGAGGGAGAAATGAGGTGCTGTGAACTCCAGAGGAAGGAGTTACCTGGAGAACATGAGAGGGGGTGATGAAGGTCAACCACAGGCTTCAGAAGGAGTTGGATCAGGCCTCTAACCATCTGACTACATGAGGGGGGTAGCATTCATTTCACTTGGTAACGGTGCTCTGTTCAGTGGCTCACAGGCCCAAAAACCTGGTTCAAAACCAGTCTTGGGCTATGTCTACACTGCAGAGTTTTTACAAAAAAAAACAGCTGGTTTTGTGCAAAAACTCGCGGAGCATCCACACTACAAGTGTGTTTTTGCACAAGAAAAAGTACAGTAGAGCATCCATGGCAGTGTAGACACTCACTTGCACAAAAGTACATCTCTTGTGCAAAAGCACATGGCAGTATGAACGCGCTTTTGCACAAGAACTTTTTGTGAAAGACCTCTTCCGCAAAAAGTTCTTGCGAAGCAGCCTGCAGTGTAGACGTAGCCTAGGTGTCACTGCTCAGGACTGGGGACTAAACTGGGTCTGCGGCAACTTGTATGTATGCCGATGAGGCCTTAACCAGGATCCAGTGTTGCTTAATTGCCCCTTAGTTTGTATGTGTACCACACCCACACCACTCCACGTTACTGGAAACCTTCCCTCCCCATGACAGGGTGTCATGAGCCATATAAGCATGCACAGCTCATTAATGCAGGCAGCTATGTGGGCTGTAACCTAGGCTATGCTCTGGTGTCACTGAGCCCAGACCAGGCAGTTCCAATGCAACCAGAAAAGATGAACCACAAGGTAAGTAAACAATCAGCAGAGCCCTCTGGGAACTAACGTGCTAGCAGGCTGCTGCCCTGCTGGATAGTTCATTCAGGGTATGTCTACACTACAGCACTAATTCGAACTAACTTAGTTAGAATTAGTTAATTCGAACTAAGCTAATTCGAATTAGCGCATCTAGACTTAAAAACTAGTTCGAATTCGCGTTTTGCTAATTCGAACTAGCATGTCCACACTGAGTGGACCCTGAACCGAGGTTAAGGCTGGCCGGAAGCAGTGCCGGCAGGGCATCAGATTAGGACTTAGGCTGTGTCCAGACTCAGGGGTTTTTTCGAAAAAAGTAGCCTTTTTTCGAAAAAACTTCACCTGCGTCTAGACTGCAGCCGCGTTCTTTCGAAATTAAATCGAAAGAATGCGGCTTTTCTTTCGACGGTGGTAAACCTAATTCCACGAGGAAGAACGCCTTCTTTCGAAAGTTCTCTTTCGAAAGAAGGCGTTCTTGAAAGCAAACAGGCTTTTTAGAAAGAGAGCATCCAGACTCACTGGGTGCTTTCTTTCGAAAAAACGGCTTGCTTTTTCGAAATTCCGCGTGCAGTCTAGACACTCTCTTTCGAAAGAGGCTCTTTCGAACGTATCTTTCGAAAGAGGCTTGCAGTCTAGACATAGCCTTAGAGTGTGGAGCTGCTGTCTCAGGCTAGCCGAGGGCTGTGCTTAAAGGGACCCGACCCCCACCCCGGACAGACAGTTCTCAGGGGTTCCCCGCTTGCAAAGCAGTCCTGGCTTGGAGTGCCCTGAGTGCCCACACTCGGCACATCACACCACTCAGACATCAGTCCGGCTGCATTTGCCACAGGCTGCCATCCGGAGGGGGGGGGTCAATCGAGGGGCTTCAGGAGAGCTTCCACCCCAAGGAGCCTGCAGAGCCACCCCAGTCCTCCCCATCGGGGGCTCGTACCCCATTCCTCCCTCACCTCCTTCCACTTACCTCTCCCTAGGCCCCCTTCCTGATGTACAAAATAAAGGACACGTGTGTTCAAAAATAGAAACTCTCTTTATTGAACAAAACTCGGGGAGACTGGGAAAAGGAGGTGGGAGAGGGGAAGAGAGAGGGTGGGAGAGGGGAGGACAACTACAATATCAGGGGTTTGGAACAGGTCCCATATGAAGAGAGGCTAAAGAGACTGGGATGTCTCAGCTTAGAAAAGAGGAGACTGAGAGGGGATATGATAGAGGTCTATAAAAGCATGAGTGGGGTGGAGAGGGTGCATAAAGAAAAGTTCTTCATTAGTTCCCATAATAGAAAGACTAAAGGACACCAAATAAAATGAATGGGTAGCAGGCTTCAAACTAATAACAGAAAGTTGTTCTTCACAAAGCAAATAGTCAACCTGTGGAACTCCTTGCTGCAGGAGGCTATGAAGGCTAGAACTAGAACAGAGTTTAAAGTGAAGTGAGATAAATTCATGGAGGTTGGGTCCATGGAGTGGTATTAGCCTGGGGGTAGAAATGGTGTCCCTGGCCTCTGTTTGTGGAAGGCTGGAGATGGATGGCACGAGACAAATGGCTTGGTCGTTGTCTTTGGTCCATTCCCTCCAGGGTACCTGGTGTGGGCCTCTGTCGGCAGACAGGCTACTGGGCAAGATGGACCTTTGGTCTGACCTAGTACGGCCATTTTAAGCTCAGGGCTCAGGGTCAGGGGTCTCAGTGGACCATGTTGATTTTCATGCAAACCTGCTCCTGGGTGGCCACTTTCCTGTGCCTAGTGTGGAGATTGTGGATGAGGTCCACGATGTCTGCACTAGACCAGGTGGGCGCCCGCCTCTTGCGGATCCGGGCAGGCTCCCGGGAGCCGCCAGCCTGGTCCCGGGAAGAGGCGGAGGGCTGGGTGGCAGCAGGTGGCTGGCTCGAGCCGTGCCAGGTGCAGGGTCTGCTGGCTGGGTGCTGGCAGGCTTGCACCTGGCACGGGCACCGTAGCCAGCCCGTGCCCCTTTAAGGGCTCCGGGGCCGGGAGGGGGGCAGAAGAGTTTCCCTAGTGGTGCCCAGAGTGGCCACCAGGGAAAGCTGGAGAGGGCTAGCCTCCCACTAGTTCAAATTAAGTGGCTACACAGCCCTTAATTTGAACTAGTTAATTCGAACTAGGCTTAGTCCTCGTAGAATGAGGTTTACCTAGTTCGAATTAAGCGCTCCGCTAGTTTGAATTAAGTTCGAACCAGCGGTTTGCATGTGTAGCACCTATCAAAGTTAATTCAAACTAATGGCTGTTAGTTCGAATTAACTTTGTAGTGTAGACATGCCCTCAGAGGGTTTCCTCTTTAGTCCAGATTCACCTGTTGTTCTTATTCCAATGGCTTCCCAGCACCTACTTCCTGATGGAGCTGTGTAAGGCAGGAAATTTCACTCCACACCTGTTTGTTACACCCACTCCCCAATTTTCCCTGCTTCCTTGGCCTTGGAATGCAGTGGTAATCCCTGAGGGTATGTCTACACTAGCCACCCTAGTTCGAAATAGGGTGGCTCATTGCAGGAGGAGTAACGGTAGTCCGAATTAGGGGCTTTAGTTTGAACTACCTAGCCCGTGTCTCGTGTAGCCGCGGGCAGGGAGTTCGAACTACCGGGCATTTAAAAATGGCGGCGCCCGGACTTCATTTGCAAGTTCAAATGACTACATTAGCCACCCTAGTTAGAACTAGGGTGGCAGTGTAGACATACCCTGAAGGTATGTCTACACTACAAAGTTAATTCAAATTAACAGCTGTTAGTTTGAATTAACTTTCATAGGGGCTACACATGCAAACCACTATTTCTAACTTAATTTGAACTAGCGGAGCGCTTAATTCAAACTAGGTAAACCTCATTCTACGAGGACTAAGCCTAGTTCGAATTAAGTAGTTTGAATTAAGGGCTGTGTAGCCACTTAATTCGAACTAGATGGAAACTAGCCCTTCCCAGATTGCGCTGGTGGCCACTCTGGGCACAACCAGGGAAACTCTTCTGCCTCCCTCCCGGCCCCGGAGCCCTTAAAGGGGCATGGTCTGGCTACGGTGCCCGTGCCAGGTGCAAGCCTGCCAGCACCCAGCCAGCAGACCCTGCACCTGGCATGGATCGAGCCAGCCACCCGCTGCCACTCAGCCCTCCGCCTCTTCCCAGGAACAGGCTAGTGGCTCCCAGGAGCTTGCCCGGGGCCGCAAAAGGTGGGCGTCCACCTGGTCTAGTGCGGAGATCGTGGACCTCATCCAGGTTTGGGGGGAAGCCTCCAACGTCCACGATCTCCGCACTAGCCACAGGAACGCGGCTGTCTACAGTCTCATGGCTGCCAGCCTGGCCACCAGAGGCCACATGAGGACCTAGGAGCAGGTCCGCTGCAAGATCAAGGACCTGCGGCAGGCCTACTCCAGGGCCTCCAAGCCAGGGGCCAACCCGGAGGCATGCCCTCACTTTGAGGCCCTGGACTACATCCTGGGGGCTCACACATTCCATGCCCCCCAGGTGGTGATTGACCCCAGGGCCGAGGGACCCGTCACTGACACGGAGGAGGAGGAGGAGGATGCAGAGAGCCAGGAGCCTGCAAGGAGCCTGCCCAGGACCCAGGACCCCCGAGGCACCCCACAGAGCACGTCGGCTGTGTCGTCCGAGGCCGGGGAGGGCTCCATATGTGAGTGCCATCATGCTCCCCTTATGTGTATGGGGGAGGGAGAGGAAAGGGGGCCCAGAGACCGTGCGCCTGGGCCTTGCCCACCATGGAGCAGCAGCTGGGTGTCATGCAGGGGCCCTGGCCCGTTCCCCACACGCTGACCTCGCCCTGCAGAGGGGGGCTGGGTTTCACCCTCTGTGTCCCCAGGGAGAACTGACCACTGTTCTTGTTTCACCACAGCCACAGTACCTGGGCCTGCAGGGCGCACCACTCTGCCTGCAACAGCCACCCGCACCCGGGCCATCAGGCACACCAGGAACCTGGAGGACTATCAGTGGCAGCACCTGCAGCTACTGGTGCACCAGCTCCGCACCCAGGAGCGCTGGGTCCAGGAGAATCTGCAGCAGCGGCAGCGGCAGCGGAGCTTGGAGGCGCAGGGCCGTGCCCTCAGAGGTCACCACCAGACCCTGGTGGACAGATTCCTGCCTCCTCCTGCTCCAACCGCTGTGGCCGCCCCAGCTCTCGCTCTTCCTCCCACCTCTGTTCCCCCTCCCGCTTCCTCCGTACCCCCGTCCCTCCTGCCCCATCCTCCACACCCACTCCCCCCCGACGCCCCCGCAGTTCTGCGAGACGAGAGAGCCAGCAGTACCCCCAACCCTGAGCTTTCCCTTCCCTTCCTCCCCCTTCCAGATCCCTCCTCCCAGGTTTCCCCCCTTCCCTCTACTACCCTTATTCCTCCCTCACCCCACCCCAGTTATGTACTATAAAGAGAGAGTTTTTTGGCAAAACAGGGGGGTTTATTTTACATTAGGAAGGGGGGTTAGGCAGGGGAAAGGGGAAGGAAGTGAGGGTGCAAGAAGGCCCCAGTGGGGCATGCAGGGAGAGTTCAGTCCTCCTCCACCTGGAAGCTCTCCCGCAAGGCTTCCCGGATCTGGACGGCCCCCCGCTGGGCCTCCCAGACGGCGGCGGTGCGGGGCTGTGCATACTGGCCAGCCATGCGCTCAGCCCCAGCCATCCAGGCTGGCAGGAAAGCCTCCTGCTTCCGTTCGCATACATTGTGCAGCACACAACATGCTGCCACCATGGGAGGGATATTGTGCTTGGCGAGGTCGAGGCGTGTGAGGAGGCATCGAAATTGGGCTTTCAGTCGGCCAAAGGCCCCCTCGACCACAATGCGGGCCCTGGTGAGCCTGGGGGGAGGGGCTGAAGGCCTGCCGGGAGTGGCTGAAGTGCCCTGTGTACTGCTTCATCAGCCAAGGCTGTAGGGGGTAGGCCGCATCCCCCGCCAGGCACACGGGCATGTCCACATCCCCGACCCTGATGTGGCTGTCAGGGAAGAAGGTCCCGGCCTGCAGCCTCTGGCACACGGAGGAGTTGCGGAACACCCTGGCGTCGTGTGCCTTGCCAGACCAGCCCACATTAATGTCCGTGAACTGGCCCCGGTGGTCAGACATGGCCTGCAGGAGGACGGAGAAGTACCCCTTGAGGTTGATGTACTGGGAGGCCTGGTGTTCCAGGGCATGGATGGGGATGTGCGTCCTGTCGATGGTCCCCCCCGCAGTTGGGGAAGCTGAGGGTGCCGAACCCCTGGATGACCGCATCCAGGTCGGTTAGATGGACCACCCTGCGGAGCAGCACCCGGTTGATGGCCTTAACCACCTACAGAGAGACACAGCAAAGCGCCAATCACTGGGGCGCCCGGGTGGCTGTGAGTGTTGTTCCCTGGGACTGCCCCGCGCCCCACTCCTGGAAGTAATCCCCGCGGGCGGCATGTAGTACGGCCGGGACAGACCGAACCCTCCCGTGCGGGGCACTTTCACCTCCTCCCCCCCGTTTTCCCTGGGGTGGCCCATCCCCTCCTTGCAGCCCCCCTTCGCCCCGGCCCAGTGGCTGGTGAGTGCCGTACCTGCATGATCACTGCTCCAACGGTGGATTTCCCCATGCTGAACGGGTTCCTGATGGATTGGTAGCTGTCTGGCGTGGAGAGCTTCCACAGGGCGATGGCCACATGCTTCTGGAGGGGGATGGCGGGCCTCATGAGAGTGTCCTGTTGCCACAGAGAAGGGGTGAGCAACTCGCAGAGCTCCAGGAAGGTGTCCTTCTTCATCCTGAAGTTCTGGTTCCACCGTTGGTCTCCCCAGCGCTCCAGGACGATGCGGTCCCACCAGTTGCTGCTAGTGTCCAGACGCCAGATGCGACGGGGCACGCTGGCATCCAGGCGCTGCTGCGGCTCCTCCACGGCCCCCAGGGAGGCCAGGGGGAGAGGCAGGGGGTTTATGTGCATCAGATGGTGCCCGGCAGCCTCCAACCATTGCTGGCAGGCCTGCAGCAGCAAGTCCAAAAACTGGAGTAGCATGCCCAGGGCGAGCTCTGGCTCCTTGGTGCCAACTGTGGCGGCATCCCCAATGGGAACCACCGACACAGGCAGGCGGCGAGGAAAACACTTTGCTGTCCCTCGGCAAGGTAGGCAAGCAAGTGGAAAAGCTGAGAACCTGCTGTCTAGGGGGGTCCCTTTAAGCACGAGCCTCAGATAGTCTCAGACAGCAGCCACATAAAGCAACTACTGACCTGATGCCCTGCTGGAACCAGTTTCAGCTGCCCTTAAATGCGATCAAGCATGCAATCAGTGTGGACACGCTATTTCAAATTAGCAAAACGCTAATTCAAATTAGTTTTTGGGTCTAGATGCATTATTTCGAATTAGCTTAGTTCAAATTAACTAATTCGAAATAAGTTAGTTCGAATTAGCGCTGTAGTGTAGACATACCCTGAGTTACTTGAATGGGCCTCCTCTGATGATTTGCACCTCAGGAACGACTCTCAGTCACACCAGTTTTAGCTTAGGTTAACTATTGGTTTCAATAGTTAACCTAAGCTAAAACTGGTGTGACTGAGAACACCACCTGGTGATTCACTAGAGCTGCACGTGAGTTCTGTGTGTGCCCGCATGCAGTGGCGCCTTTCTGTGTTTACCGAGCTAACCTCGCACTTACCACTTCTGCATCCATTTCTTTCTGGAAACAACAGTTTGCTCAAGAAGCCAAAGGAAAACCTCACTGGTACAGCAATCTCAGAGCAAGGGCATTCATTCTTTGGCACTAAACTGCACAACTGAGTGTATTTTCCAAACCAGCTCGCTCAGTATTTTCAAGTAGTTCAGACCCCAAATTTTAACTTGGGGGCTTCCTACTTCAGCAATGCTTCACAACTGAAACTGGTGTTACCGTCCCTCTGCAGAGGCGTAGTGAAGGTGTTATGCGCCCGGGAACAAAGGCAAAATTGGGGCCTCCCCTCCCTGCCAAATGGTGGGGCCCCGAATCTGGTGCACAGCTGAGCCCAACCCTGGGAGGAGCGGGGGGAACTTGTACCACGACTTATACGACCCCCTCCAGTTTGGGACTGGGTCCCGCACACACTAATCCTCTGGCAGAGCTGGAGGGGGTCAGACTGGGGGCAGAGAGGTGGGGAGGAGGTAGCTCCAGCCAGCGGTGGCAGGCAGAGGAGGAGCAGGTAAGCAGAGGGATGACAGGGGGAGTGTAGGGTGACTATACTGGCACCTCACTAGTGTGGCACTCAGGGGCCACTTCCTTCTCCCCTCTCATGCCCTCCTCACTACACCACTGTAATTAATCCACCTCTTAGGATATTCATTGTTTGATGAATTACTTATTTTACTAACTACAGACATATAAATAATAAAGTTTTGTGGTTTGGTTTAGAGCAGGGCAAGTGCTCTGGGGTAGTGAGGGGAATTGGGTTAGAACGGGGATATGGGAGTGTCTGGCTCTGGGGGAGTGGAGGGGAATATTTTGTTAATGTTTTGGGTTTTATTTATTTATTTCCAAATAAAATCACAACATGTATATTAATTTTATATCAAATATATGTCAATTTTTTTGCAATTGCATGAATAATTATATGTTTATGCAAAATCTCAAACTTACAGGCTGTGTCTACACTGGCACCTTTTTCCGGAAATGCTTAAAACGGAACAGTTTTCCGTTATAAGTATTTCCGGAAAAAGAGCGTCTACATTGGCAGGATGCTTTTCCGGAAAAGCCCTTTTTCCAGAAAAGCGGCCGTGGCCAATGTAGACCTCTTTTCCAGAAAAAAGCCCCAATCGTCATTTTCACGATCGGGGCTTTTTTGCGGAAAAGACTATTGTGCTGTCTACACTGGCCCTTTTCCAGAACAGTTTTCCGGAAAAAGGACTTTTGCCAGAGTGGGAGCAACATAGTTTTTCCGGAAAAACACTGACAATTTTACAGTAAATCATCAGTGCTTTTCCAGAAATTCAAGGGGCCAGTGTAGACAGCTCGCAGCTTATTCCAGAAAAGCGGCTGCTTTTCGAGAATAAGTGGCCCAGCCACAAAGTATCTGAAATTTTCACAGAAGCCTGTTCTATTTGATTGACCATGGTCTATACTTGTTTTTATTTCAACAAAACAAGTTACGTATCATATAAAAATTTTAAAAGTATCTTACATTTATATTTAAATTTAAAATTATTTTATGAGGAAATAACAATTTTACACATCAAATTATTGTATTATATTCAAACAAGACCTGAAAAAATATTATAAAATATACCTAAAACATAATCTGTAATAATAAATAATTACAACTTTCCAGTAGAAGTACATTTTCTTTGGGCCCCCCATCCCAATGCACTCACCCCTCCTCCTGAATCAGACCCCTCCAGTTCCGGGAGCACCCCTCCCATCAAATCCTCCCCCTCTCAGAGCCAGGCTCTGGAGGAATGGAACGACTGGGTAAGGAAATCTAACCTTTAAAGTGTCTACTGCTGCCGCCCGGCCCTGCTGCCTCCACTTGCAGCATGTAGAGAGCCGGGAGCACTTAGCCAATTCCCGGGTCTCTGTTCAAAAGCGTCACATGGGACGGAGCAAAGTGCGCTTTGCTCCTATCCTAGCCCAGTGCCCCCCTAGTGTGGCGCCCAGGGGCAATTCCGCTCCCCCCCCCCGCCCTCTGTGTACCCTTTGCTACATCTCTGTCCCTCTGCCCACCCAGACAGCCACTGGGGGTGGGTGCAATACCAGTTTCCCCAGAAATGGAGCAACCCTTGGCATTAGGAAGGCAGGATCAGGGCTCTCGTGAAGGTAGTAAGATGGGGTGGGTTCTGCAGTGGTGTAATGGCTAGGGCATTGCCTGGGGAGCACAGGGTGTGGTGTTCAAGTGCCACCCACTCTTCCCAACACCAGCTTCCCCGTAGATAGGGAAGTCCCACCCTGCATCAGCCTAAGTCTGCCCCCCACCCTCCACTCTGGGAATGGCCAGACAGCTAACACAGGCTGTCCCAGAAATGAGGCAGGATAAGGGAGGTGCTGGAGGTGGAGTGAAAATCCCAACTAATGAAATTCTCTAGTCCACAGGAGCTGGACAACCAGGATTTCTAGACTCACCTCTTCTGCTCACTGCTGTTCATCATTCTGAGTCCTTCATGGCCCTTATCATGGGGCAACGCATGACTAGCCCTTAAGAAGCATGAAAGCATAATATCCCCTCATTTTACTAAGAAGGTACCTAGGAATAGAAATCAATCTGCTAATATGCCTGGAGGAGGCCTAATCCATTATGGCAGAATATATCAAATCTATGTGGTTGGCCAGCTCTGGTGTGAAAACCCCTGCTCTAGCTGAGCCTGGCTAGAGCTGAGCTGGTCTCAGTGTCTGTATTACACTGCAGAGAGCTGTGACCCGCATCTCTATGTCACTACTGGCAGAAGCCTACAGGTCCTAGCTCAGCAGGACAGAGTTGAGGAGCACCCAGAAGGGTAGATAGCAGGGCTCAGTGGTATTTAAGCACAAGTGACAGTCCCAAGGGGGTTCCAGTGACTGAAACTACCACAGGGAGAATCTCCTAAACACAGTGGCTACGTCTACACTACGAGTTTCCTTGGCAAAAAATATGCTAATGAGGGACTCAAGTGCATGAGTCACAATCTCATTTGCATATTTTCTGCTCATCCATTTTTTTGCTAGGGTTTTTGTGCAAAAACAAGCAATGGGGACGTTTTATTTTTGTTCAAAGACCCCTTTTCCCGCAAGATCGGTAAACCTCCTTTTTGGGGGCATAGGAATGTAGCCAGTGTGTCTAGCTAGCTAGAAACAATTAGCTGTCAATAATGGCATGAGAGGGCCAAAAATACAGAAATTCTACACTTTATCCATTTGGCCTCCAGTGACCATGACACAACTGCTTCTGCTCTCTAGCATGATCCCAAACTCCGTAGATGTTAGGAATGTGGACAGATGAGGCTCTCTTCAGTAGTATTTTGTGAAAACTCATCTGGTGTGTGTACTGGGATTTTTGAATGTGTGGAGACTGAATGAATTTGTTATCCAACCTGGTGACAGCCAGGTAAACCAAAGGCTAAAATTTCAAAGCGTATATACAAATGTTTGTCAAATGCTGATATAAAAACATTTATTGCAAAACAAATCCTCCTTTATTAACCAGCACAATACTAAAAATGTCCACTAGATGGCACCAGAAACTCAGCTTTTAGTTTGCAGGTTCCTTTCTTACATGCAGGAATTTTAGATAAAGCCTCTGTTCTGGCCACTGGCCTGCACCATTCCCCTGCTGTTCTGGTCTGTGGGTCCTCTGAGGCTACGTCTACATGGCAGGAATTTGTCAGCAGAGGCAATGCAAATGAAGTGCTCATTAGCATTTCTCATTCTCTCATTTGCATAGTCTCTTGCGATCCTTTATGCGCCAGAGGTTTTTGAGCAAAAAAAAAAAAAGCAGTGTAGACGGCGCCATTTTGTATAAAAAAACCCTTTTGTGCAAGATCCCTTATACCTCAAAAGAACAGGTATATAGAACCTTGTGCAAAAGGGTTTTTTGCCCCATCTACACGGAGGTTTTTTTCTGCAAAAATCTCTGCTGCAAAAAGGATCGGAAGAGACTATGCAAATGAGAGCATGAGAAATGCTAATGAGCGCTTCATTTGCATTGCCTCTGCCGACAAATTCCTGCAGTGTAGACATAGCCTGAGGAAAAAGCAGCATGCTTGCTAACCTGCACGCAGCGGAGTCAAGCAGAGTGACTTTGGAAGGATAGGATGACTTACGTGCCTATTTAAGATGTGTAAGAAAAAAAAGCTGTGTTTGTTACGGGGGCTTTCAATGTGAGTGACGTGCTGGAGGTTGCACGCTGCCCATAGGAAAACATTCTTAGACTAGCTGAAAATGGTAGATGATTTCCTAACTCAAAGTGTTGCGCCCAGATTGGGAAAACTGTCTATTAGACCTCATCTTGCCAGATAGTGGGGGACTGACCACAGAGCTGAATGTCTGTAGTTGCTTATAATGCAGGGTGATCATGACTTAATTACATGTATTATGTGCAAACAGCGGACAGGTGGGACTTCCCTGGTCCGGCACCCTTGGAACCTGAGCAGTGCTGAACGACAAGAGTTTTCTGGACCAGGGCAGGTCCATCCAGCTCCTCGCCTCAGGCCTGCTACCCCCAGGCCTGCTGAGGCTGCCTTTCCCACCCAGGGACAGGGTTATGCTCCCCAGCACACTGACTCTGGCTGTGTCTGCGCTTCCTGCCCAAGGCCAAAGCTGCACTCCCAGGCGGGGCTATGCTGCTGTGCAGCCAGCTCCCACTGGTCCTGCTACCTCTGGCCAGGCAGTGCTGCACTCCCAGCTGTGCCAGCCTGCTGCCGCCAGGGCTGTGCTCCAGGGCAGGGCTGCGCTCTTTGCTGCCAGCTCCAGTGGGGACTATACTCCTCATCATACCAGCCCTGTTACTGCTGGGGCTGTGCTCTGCACCCTCAGCCCCTGAACCTGCCCAGCTGGGCTCTCTGGTCCAGCAATATCCATGGTCCTTCCGGAGCACAGATGTTGCTGGACCAGAGAGTCCTGGATTTTAGACCAACTGTGGGCTGGGTCCAAGGAACAGTGGAAGGAGGCCTGCACTGCCCCTCCCCCCGAACTCTGGGCAGAGCCTAGGGAGCACCAGCAGGAGGCCTGTGCCACCCCTCTCTGCCTCCAGCCCAGGCCCAGGCAATGCCGGCAAGAGGCCTGTGCCCCTTTCTGCACCCAGGAAAGCTGGCAGGAGGCCTGCAGGGCCCCCTCCTATCCCCAGCCTGGGCCATTCTTACACATGCTCTCCTGGTTCAAAGCAGTCTGCAACCACTACCAACCCCACACTGTCTCCTTGCCTTGTGTCTCCCACAGCCATCTGTGTCTTTTTTCGCACTACCCCCATGTGCTTGCTATGGCCTCCCTATTTCAGCCATGCAAGCCTCACCCTTCCTTCATCCCTAAGGCTCCTGCAGACTCACTGTAGTAGACGGCCTACAAGAAGTGACTGAATAATATTAGGGATGATGTATATAGAATACCCGCCATTCACTCTCCTTGGGTTCCCAATGCATCTTGGCTATTCCAAGATACCAGCTTCTTTGGAGCTAAGACCAGTGTTCCCTGTATGCTGTGCGCTTTAGCGGCCACCCCGGAGAGATTCTGTTGCTGTCCAGCTGGTAAGCAGAGTGCTCACAGCTAGTAGGGTGGTGCGTATCCCTACCTGTCTCAATGCATATAAAATTTATGCCATGCATGGATGGAAAAAAATGAGAGGGAACATTGGCAGAGACTGTCTTTATTCTGTGTGATATAAAGGGCTGAGCATACTGCCTTAATAACTAATTAGTCATTAAATAGCTCTCCAAACCTTTTAAAATTCCAGACAGCCATAAGTTTATTGCAATCCCCTGTAGTTTCTTTAGGAACCTGTCTTCAAAGCCTCAAGAGCAGCATTGAAGTCTTTAGAAATCATTCATAGAACAAGGCCTCTCCTCAAACAATCTGACAGCCAGGGAACAGGGCTGGGAGTGTGTCCTTAGACAAAGCCTAGATGGATGCATTTTATAGAGGTTTCTAGGTACACTCTGGAACTTGGCCTTGGCCCAACCACAGTGATGTTTAGCAGTCCTTGCAGGAAGTCACTTCCCAAGAACACCAGAGTAAACAAAGAATCTTAGCTAACAATACACATCTGCTTAACCCTGATGAACCGCATGGCTGTTCTGCCTGCATGGAGCGACTGAGAACATACAAGCAATATTGGGATTCCAACTAATATGGCACAATAACAACAATGGGCAGAGGTTACCATATATGGCCCACGCTGCAGGGCTTTGACCTGACCTTGGAGGCTGTCAGGAACGTCTGCTACCTGCTGCACTCAGCCTGATCCTGCATCTGACTGCAGATCCAGCACCCCCAATGATGCTTTGTCTGAATGAGGCCCTTTATTTAGGGCTGAGTTGGTGTGGCCAAGGAATTCCCCTGCAACAGGAAAAAAGGCAATGAAAAGAATTCTGAGTCTGTATTTTACAGAGATGATTACAAGAAAGTCTGGAGATAAATATCTATGACATACTCTGGTTTTAGGGGTGGTATGATATACAGATAACAATAGAGGGATTTGGTGCAGTATTATTTTGTCTTATGGTTACTCAGCGGTGCTGCTCTGCTAAGAACTGCACATATACACCATAAAATACAATTCCAGCCTGCTGAGTTTCAGTCTGACTAGACACAGCAGACAAAGGAAGGATTGTGATCTCTCTCTCTCTCTCTCTCTTTTTTTCCAGCTGGGGAGTTGAAGCGCAACAAGATTAAAAGAATTGCCTAAGGTCATCCAGGAAGCGTGTGGCAGAGACAAGAATTATCCCAGCACTACATCTTTGACTTCCTCAGACACAAGACTGTGTGTGGGACTTTGCCCCAGCTGTTCCTAGGAACGTACAAAGCTATTTAGTGTTGAATTACAGACCGGCAGGCCATTGGTCAGTATTAGCTGTGATTGCCATAGGGTTAGGTATTCTGGTGGGTGAATAAGTGTTTTCTACCCTGGCAGTTTTTAAAGGAATCTTCAAAGTCTTTTTTCTCCAGCCACTGTGTATGCCCTGAAAGAAGGAAAAACCCCTTCTTCCTCCCACCCAGCATTTTAATTCTTTGTTGTCTAGGTATGAGTGTAAAATGCCAAAGAAAGGGACCTGTCCTGGAATTCTTGCTCACACAGGAGCCAGTGGGAGTTGGGATTGGGCCAGAAGCAGAGACCCACCAAGTTTCACTCCACAGTCACATGTGGTAAATAAAGTACTGTAAGTCCCCAACTTCTGAACAAATTGTGTTCCAAAAGTTTGTGTGTGTGTAAGTTGGTTCTTTGGAACTCGGAACACATTTTCCTATAAAAACAATGTTATATGGTAGTGAGGTTCCAGGCTAGCCTACAAAAGCCCATTTAACCCATTTTATAGCTAAAATACTGTATTTCTGCAATGCAAAATAGTAGAAAGAGTTTTTCATGTAACCTTGAATGCTGGTGCTTGAAGAAAGGTAGGTTTAATAAGTGGAGATTCTGGGCATCCTCTTGCTGCACTTCTCTCCCACATTCATTGGCTCTGCGCCAGCTTCTGTCACCAACTCCCAGCTACCCTGCCTCATGGGCTGCACCCATCCGCCACTCACTGGGGGGCAGTGAGCAGTGTGTGGGCAGAGGAGCAGGGGGCCCCTGCTTCTCCAAAGTCCCCAGGCCAGCGCTTGTGCTGCTCAATCCTGCCTGTGCCTCTTACCTGTACCACTCACCACACCAGTGTTGTCCTTACCCATATGCAGAATACATTCAACCTGTGAAAGAGCCATTCAACCGGTAATGAAGCCATTTCACAGGCATTTGCCAGCCCCAGATATACACTGCCCTCCTCTGAATTTACTGTGTGAGTCCACAGGAGCTTAGTTTAAAATTTGGTTTAAAAATATTTCATTGGTGTGTTGCTGAAGATTATAAAATCACATCTCTAAAAAATCACCACCACTCACCAGGCCACCATCGGGCACAGAGGCCCCAGTTTAATAGTACTGCATAAGGCCACAATCATCCTAATGCCGTCCTTGCCCGAAGTGAGCTTTGGTTTGTAAGTGCAGATGTTTGTAATGCGGGGGAGCCTGTTCTATTCGGTCTTATTAAATGACTCAGGTCATGTGTCTGAACGCTAGTCACGCAGTCCTTATTTCTCTGGTATGACCACACTGTCCCAGAAAACAAGATCAAGTTGGGAATAGAAGAGGCACCTGGCATTCAGTGCTTCTTCCTTTTGTTTGCAAGACAGCAAAAACTGGTGCTGGTAGAGCCCATCCTTCCTCTGCAGGATTGGCCTGATCACAGAGACAGGCCTTGTGACTGCATTTTATATCCAGCTTCCTTTTTCAAACAGTTGAGGGAAAATCTAGGCAGCACTCTCTGCTGTGATCAGTGGATTCAGCCCCTCAGCTTGTAGCTGTGCAGAGGGATTACCTGGTTCGCCAAAGATGGAAGGATAAAAACAACAAGAAAGCAAAGGTCTCAGACAAGTCCCACACATATAAATAGCCTTCCTGGAAGCATGACAGGCTCCCTTGTGCTACAACACAGCTGAGCCAATGAGCCAGAGGACGGGACAGGCTTTTAAGAAACAAAGAACTACTCTGTGAAAATATCCGTGGTAATAAAAAAAAAGGGGGGGCGGGTGTGGAAGGCCACAGAAAATCTCTACTATACCAACAGGCTGGATTTAATAGCACCTTCCTTCCAAGGCTCTCCGACAGAGTGCTTCACAAACAGGAATTCATGAAGCCTCATCACAAACCCGTGTAAACAGTTGTGTGTTTAAACGGCACTTTCACACTCAATTCCATCTGGAGAAGGCCAAGCCCACTATTGAATCCAACTTCGAAACTGCAGCCTTTTTTTCTTACGCACCCTGATAAACTAAATAAAACTCACTCTCAATCACTCCAAAAAGGGTGCCAACAAGGACTTAACAAACATTCGACACTTGCCAACAAGGACTTAACAAACATTTGAACTATCTCACCCATTACCAAGACAGTTTCCCCAATTATCACCTCTAATACCATTAACTCACAAACATCCCAGTCTCCCTACCTCTAATATCATCAATTCACAGACACTTACCTTCCTTCCTCCCCCCCCTCCCGCATCCCCCTCCTGTTCTGCAATGTGATTTGTCCTTTTCATATGTGTTCACTTTTTTTTAATTGTATCCTTTGGTATATATGGTTGTGACTATTTTCTTCCACTATTTGATCTGAGGAAGTGGGTCTGGCCCACGAAAGCTCATCATCTAATAAACCATCTTGTTAGTCTTTAAAGTGCTACATTGTCCTGCATTTTGCTTCAGCTACCCCAGACTAACACGGCTACATTTCTATCACTATTCCAAAAAGGGGTATTTTTGTTCTCCCTCCAAGTGCCGAACCAACCGCACCTCCAGAGGGCGCCCGCCGCAGGGTACTGGGCAGCGAGCGCGGCCCCAGGGTAGCTGCACGAGAAACCTCGTGCTGAAGAGGCAGCGGGTTAGGGTCAGGTTGCATGTTGCGGGAGGCTGGGAGGGCGGATTTCAGCTCGGCGCGGGCTGGGGGGCTGCTGGCCGCGGCAGAGGACGGTGACAGGCGCGTGTCCCGAGCGCCAGCTGCTTTCAGTTCCCTGCCTTTTCAGCCGGAGGTGCGGTCCAGGCTCCTCCGTCCCGCCCACTAGCGCCGGCGGGTAACTGCCCGCTGCTTTCGGTATCGTTTGCGGCCGGACACCGACTCCCGGCCTCTCTCCCGATTGGTCCGAAAGTTGCCTTTTAAATCAAGGGCTGGCAACAAGCAGCCCCTGTCAGAGGCTCGCAGGGGGCGGGCGGATCTCCCCGGAGAAGGGACACACGCAGCAGCGTTACAGCAACTCCGGCAGCCCCCCGGGAGCGGGGAGCAGCGCACGTGGGCCGAAGCGCCGCAGCCCGGTGCACCCGGCTGGGCTCCCCCTTGCGCTGCTGTCTGCCCCCAGAGGCCACTTCAGGCCAGCGGGCCGGTCCCTCCGCACCTCCCCTGCTCTTTGCACAACAGCCGGGGAAGGGACCTTGCAGCCGCGTGGGACTTGCCGCGCCCGGGCCGGGGTGCCGCGGGCGGGTCCCGCGCTCCAGCCCAAGCGGCAAGCGCCGCAGGGGCGGAAAGGCGGAGCCGCTGACCCCTCTCCACGCCCGAGTTTCCTTCCTGAGCCGCCCGGCCCGAGGCAGCGGGCACCTGGCCCCAGCGGACAGCACCATGGGCGAGCGCCACACGGACGGCTTCTCCTGCAGGTACGGCCCCTGCCCCCTCCCCGCCTGGTTCCCCCTGCCCGGCGCCCGTCTCTCGGGGTGCCGCCGGATGGCTGTGGCTTTGCAGCCTGGCGCCCTACGCCCTGGCCTGACCGCAGCCCGGCGGTGGGAAGAGGCCAGCGCCCCACACTGGGCAGCAGCAGCACCACGTGCGCGCCGAGCGCCGCCGACTCGGGCAGGTGCGGGGCTCGCCCGGGCCGGCCGCACTGCCCGGGGCAGATGGCTGGGGGCCCTGGAAAGTGAAAGTAGCGGCGGCCGCGGCTCCTATTCGTGCTGCGTAGGGAGTGTCCACGCTGGGATCGGGGCGGGCAGGTTCTCCCCAGCCGGCCGGGAGCTGGGGCCGCAAGGCACAGGGATTAGGCACCCCTCCGCGCTGCCCCGCAGCCTAGGGGTTCCGGCGTCTCCAAGCGGGGCGCCTGAGGCTCTGGGGCCGTCCGGGTCGGGGGGGACACGGCTTTGGGTCACTCTCCATGTGGCGCACCCCACGTGCCCTGGCCTCCCCTCCAGCGAGTTGCGGGCTGGCGCCTCGGTGCTGGGACTTCGTGTGGGGGATGGAGAACGTCCCGCGTCCGGCCTGATCTCCCGAGATGGTGCCAGTCTCAGGCCGTCCATACCCTCTCCCTGCATTCACACCGCAGAGCCGCCCACACCGCTCCTTACATCTTGCACAGGGGGTGCCTGCCGCAGGCTCAGCTGGCTAGTGGCTGTTCGCTCCAGGGGCTGGACTGCGCCCTCTTCTCCCAGCTCTCTGTTCTGCTGCCCCAGTGGGACCCAGAGCTGCTTTCCTGCCTGCCCTCCGGCCAAGTATTTGAGTCCAGGTGGTGATGGTACCATGCAATCAGGATGGGCAGAAGGAAGGGGAGGCTTCTTATTTTTGCAACTGAACAAGTGGTGAATTGAGGAGCTGACAGTTCAGAAGAAGCCTCTGATGGTGCCTTAGTTTTACCAGCAGGTTATTATGACTGAGTAAAGGGCCTGTGAAATCAAAGGGAGACTTTGACCTTAGCAGTCCTTGAAAGTAGATCAGACCCTAATATTTCCTTGAAAATTATATCCTTGTTTTCCCCCTAAAACTTTTCTTCCTCACTTACAGAACATGGCATTTCTGGCCGTTAACCATTTCTGGTTTGTATTTAGAAAAACTTTGGAGGGAAACTTCTCTCTCTCCCCCCCCTCCCCTCTTTTTTAAATTGGCGAGCTAGGAGTGGCCATCTGCTGGCATCCCAATTGTTTCATGGAGATGTATTTGTAATAGGAGGGCTGTGGCTTTTGCATTGTGTCTAAGGAAAGTAAAAGCCATTGATTTCCTCAAAGTCTTGTTTTGTGTGCTGTCCCCTGTTCTGTTGTGGAAAAACCTCCAGAGGATGACTAAATTGACACAAATCCTACTGAGCATGTAGGCATAAGACAAAGAATAAGCTGCTTAAATAGCCTGTTAGGTTTAGGAGGATTGTGTTAACCACTGCAAGGCTATGAAGATTAAGGGCAAAATCCAGACCTAGTATGATTACTACACCTTTATAGAGCTAAATAAGTGGGTCCTGGGAGAAAGAGTGGTGTGAAGAGGTGTATGATTAAGCAGAGAGAGTCTGCTTTTTAAACCCTTTTGTTTATTGCTCTTCCAGCAGCACCTACTCTTCCACCTCTGTACTGGGGTTACACCAATGTGCTGATTTGTATCTTAAATTGTAAGCCCATTGTAATGTGGTTTGATCCCAGGGGGTACATGAGACTGGGTTAATATTAATAACTCACAATTAAAATCAGTTAAAGGGTTGTTGTCTGGACACACAAGTTGCACCAGTTTAACTTCACTTGGCCTAGTTAAACTAGAACAACTTCTGTGTGGAGGCTTTTTCATCAATTTGAAACTGGTTCTGTGGGTTTAGCTTGCACCTGTACATTTACCACCGCAAATTGAACTGATATATACTAACTTGCAACTGATATAAGATTGTGGAAACACACAAGTTGTACTAGTTTAACAAAATTGATATAAAATCACACTTTTAGTTAAGCACTGCTTTGTGCACAACCAAGGCCTCTGGCCAGTGTTGCCTGTAAGCTGTGAGCTTGTGCTACTTGCTCAGGAGAGATTCAGATGCTGCCCAGATGATTAGAGCACCCACAGCGAGGTTTGTTTTTCTTGGTGGTGCATGTTCACCTCAGTGCACTTACAAAAATTTATTCTGCACCTGGATGGAAAAGATTTGAGGGAACATTGCCTACAGCAACCCTTTTTTAATTTTTCCACAGTTTCTCAAATGGTGATATTTAAAAATAAAAACTAAGTTGATTTGGGGGGAGGAGAGGGAGAGCACACAGCATGTGCTCACCAAGCACATATCTTCCCCTTGCCCCCATGCTTTCCAGTGTGTCTTTCCCATCATGGAGAGAGTATATCATAGTTTATCTTTGCTTGTTGAAAAGGAGCATTTCTTTTTATTGAGGGCACCTGTTTCCTGATGTAGAGTCCCATTCTGTGGCACACCCTGATCATAGTTTTCCATCTTTCCCCTGTGTGTGGAGCTTTTTAATATTTTAGAATCTTTAGAGATCCGTAGGGGGAAAAAAAATTCCCAGAATTTCTTCCCACATCCGTTGCTTACTTAGGTTTTGTCTGCATTTTACTGAAGTGCAGCTGCTGCAATGCTTTAAACGGAAAGCGTGACAACAGAGAGCTCTCTCCCAGAGCTCATGCTATCAGTACTCTGTGTACAGTAAACCATCTCAAGGAACCGAGTAGCTAACAGTGCTAGGAGTGTGACTCCTTGTGCTTGTTCACATTGGTGCTTTACACCCACTGAGCAAGTTACAGCGCTGTATGTGTGCCTTCATACCCCTGAGCCAGAAAGTTACAGCGCTGTAAAGTGCTAGTGTAGATTTAGCCTTAGTGCATTTATTTCACTGTCTCTTTATTTTGTGAGTCTGGAGCTATTGTAAAAATGGTGTGTTAGGCCATTATCTTCATGGATTCTGTCTCTCACAGACCCTATAGTAACTTTAATTTGCCTGAGTGATTGGATCATACGTTTTGTTGTCGGGATTGCTGGTAGCACACTGTTCAGGATTTAAGCAGAGTGTGACTAACCCTTGCAAAGGTCAGTTCATGAGCCGGTCACAGCCTGGCATGGTGGCAATAAACTGGATGCCTGCTGGCTTTTTATATAGTTGTGAAATAACTGGCAGATTTTCAAAAGTATGCAAGTACTGTCATGTGTGAGACTCCAGTGACCTTTTAAAAAAATTGGGGGGAAATGCTTAAAGATTTCTTTTTACGCTGTATTACACTATTGAAACACCAGCCTTACTCCAAGTAAGATCAGAATGTGACAGGTAATTACCATATTATGTTATAGGTATGTGTAGGTTTAATCTCTCTTCCCATGCAGGTGTAAATTCGGAATAACCCCAGCAAAGTCAGTGGCTTTGTGCTAACCTGATTTTTCTCTAATTGCTTACACTGGTGTATGTTTCATCATATAAAAAAGGCGCCTTGAAATTCTTTACAAAATGTTAACTGTTAACGAGGCTTGGCTTGAAATAAAACACTGACAGGTTTGGAAGAGCTAATGGAAATGTAGCAATTGGAGAGGTGTCAAGCAAAGTCCAGGTTCCTCTAAGGCTGGGAAAAGGAAGAGGAATAGCAGTCACATGGAGAATAACTATCAGTTATTGGATGAAGAGGAGTGGAGCATGTCTTGCTTTCATTGGTAGGACTCCTGGAGGAATGTAAAGCTGTCCTCCCCTAGGGGAAGTGGGATCTAGTAGGTAGTCTTGTTAGAAAGAATAAGGACTGAATGAATGGGGCGTAGGATTTGAGCACCCCAAAAGTCAGGCTACAGAGTAGCTTAGAGAAACTTCTCTTGCTCCTGCCCGTGCTGTGCCTGTTCTGCAGACACAGAGGATTTCAGTCTTCCCCTGATTGCAGCACTAAGTTTATTTTAATAAAATTGGTTACTGACAAGTTATAAGGCAAGGTTCACTTACGTCCAGGCTGCTGTGTCTAGCATGCTGCCAGCCTCCCATACTCAGCTAGGTGACTGCCTTGCATACAGTGGTTCCTTTAATACATGTAATCCTGGAAAGAAACAATGATTTTGTTCTTAGAATTGAGTTGTGGGAACTTTCTGTTTTGGTGTTTGAGAAATAAAAGTTGTAAGCAAGGCAAGAGGATAAGTATATACACAATGAATGTTAAATAGTCCTTGAATTGAAAGGAAGGCTGGTGACTTAAACTCTAAATTGGTGTGTTATGATCATCTGGCCATGTTGAAATTGAAAGTATCTTTTCAAAATCCATTTTACTTTTCAGGGTTTACATTTCTTTTGGCCTAATGAGTGGAAACTGAGCAATCAGTTTCATTTTCAGATTGGCCCGCACTAGCTCATTTTTGCCATCTGTCCGTTACAAATGCTCCCTGTGGGTGTTATATATTGGGATGTGGGGGTTGTTCAGTTTGTTGTTGTGTGTTCTTTTGGTCTTGTGGTGTTTTGCTGTAATTTCCACTGTAATGACAACATCCTCCCCCCCCCCCCATGTTACTGCTTTTTGTAAAAGGTGAATTTTACAGATCGTCAGTGTGGGGCCATATTTCATTTAATAGTGTCCTTCTAAAATAGCTTATTTTCTGATAGCACCCTGAAGGACTTGATCCTACAGCACTTGGGACACCTCAGTGGAACTGTGGCTCTCAACAGTTCACCATGGTGTGCTGCATCCACACAATATATATATTGTACACTTACCAACCTCCTTCCTCCCTGGATTCATGTTTGGTATGTGACAGCAATATGATTCACATTGAGCTAGTGCCTTTTAGTTCAACACTGGCAAATACCTGCCAAGAGCATTTTAAATTAATGAAATAAGTCAAAACTCTAAGGCTACGTCTATACTGCAGGCGTTTGCTGGCAGAGAGTATGCTAATGAGTGCTTAATTAGCAACTTCTCATGCTTCATTTGCATATTCTCTGCTGATGGTTTAGGTGCGAAAGGTTTTTGCGCAAAAACAAGCAGTGTAGATGGATCCGTTTTGCACAAAAAAAACACCCCTTTTGTGCAAGATCTTTATGCCTCAAAAAAGGAGGTCTACAGATCTTGCTCAAAAAGCATCAGCAGAGAATATGCAAATATGGCACGAGAAGTTGCTAATGAGCGCTTCATTAGCATACGCTCTACCAGCAAAAGACTGCAGTGTAGACACAGCCTAAGTGTTAAAATTAACTGTAAGAGGGGCATGGCATTGTACATTGCCACCCTCACGTGTGCTTTGCTGCAGGCTAAGGGTGCTGAAGACTAGCCGGTGGTACCCCAACGCGGTGCCTGCAGGCGCCATGGTGCCCGCCGGGGCATTTGTGCCCCTGCCAAGTGACCAAGGCCGGCCCGAGCCATTCTTCACCCGGGTGCGCAGCGCATGTGCGGTGCTGTCCCCGGCCACGTGTGCATACACAGCCCAGGTACCTGGCAGCCCCAAAAGGTTGGGGACCACTGGACTAGTCGATTGTCCAATAAGCAAGGGGTGGGTAAAAGGGTCTCCGCAGACCGAATCTGGCCTGCCAAGCAGGTGGATCTGACCAATGGAGGCCCTGCTACTCCCCTTCCCCCAGTCCACTTAAGGTCTGGGGGTGGGGGAGCACCCAAAGGCTTTTCCCAGGGCATGGGTGCCTTGTGGGAAGGGGGGGAAGGGGCTCCCCCATCCCCAACCACTCATGGTCTGGGAGTTGGCTAGCCCTGCCCTTTCCTCTTTAGTCCCGTCTGGGGTAGCCTGGGACTACTTCAGACATTTTTGACGTGGCCCCGGGCAAAAATTATTGCCCATCCCTGAGATAGAGGCAGCAAGGGGGAGAGGGGAAGAGAGGATACTTTAAAGGGCAGCATCGCACAGCTGATCCCCAGCTCAGCTGTGAGGCGCTGCCCCTTTGAACAAGGCAAGGCCTCTGTGTTTCAAAGTGGCAGTGCCTCAGCTGTGTGGCACCTGGAGCCTGGGGTCAGCTGGGGTCTGAACCTGGGCTCCAATGTGGCATTTCCCCGGAAGCTGAGATGAGCCGGGGCGTCCCCAGCTGACCCTGGCTCCGCGTGGCATTTCAAATCGGTAGTGCAGCATGGAGCCCGGAGTCAGTAGGGGACTCAGAGTCCCCCGCTGGCCCCGGGCTCTATGCTGTGCTGCTGCTTTGAAATGCACAAGAGCCCCTGCTGGGGACTCTTCGACATTTCAAAGGTGGCACCCACATGCAGCCTGGACTCAGTGGGACTTCCCACTGCCCAGTGGGCGCCCTTGTACATTTCAGAGGAGGAATGCGGAAGTGCCTGTCGAGTAGTCGATGGAAATTCCACCAACTACTCAACTAGTAAATTAGCCACAATTTAACATCCTTACTCCAGGCGGTGCAGTTCAGCAGAGCGCCCAGAGAGCACAGCTACTGAATGACTATCCCCCAGCCAGAGAAATGCCCCTCTCCCCAATTATCCAACCCCTTGGGACTGTCCCCACAACATCCCGCCCCAAACACTGGGCTTGCACAGGTGCCAGGGCAGAACAGCCTCCTAAGGACTACTCCTTTCAGTGCCCATTCCTCCCCATGGACTGTTTCCCATACACCTTCCATTCAGGCATTATGCCCTGTATCTATCCTCCAGTCAGGGCCTGAGCCTCCAGTCCCCCCATTTAGAGTCTATCCCCCATGCATCAACTGCATCCCCATATTTGCAGCCCTAGCTCCCTATCCTTCAGCCTGCACCCCTGGTGTCCCCAGCATCTCCTTTCCCATGCCTGCTAGTTTCCTACATTGGCTTCAGGTAGCTCAGCAATGCAGCCCACCCTGCCCTCTTGCTGCTGCAGTCCTAGTGCTGGGGTGCCTGCTCCAGCTAGGAGTCACTGGACCCGTGATCCTATGGGGTGAGGGGGTACCGAGCACTCCAGCCTGCTGCCAGTGCTGCTGGGCCTGATCCTGCCAGGACAGGGACTGACACCACTGGGCCCCATTCTGTTGGGAAAGCTGACACTGGGCATGATCCTGTCTCATTTTTTTTTCACCTTCTCTACCAGCTCTGTGTGGGGGGGGAAGAGGGGAAGGCAGTTAGTTATGACCCTGAGGATGTCACTTGGGCCATTACAGGGCTGTGTCTACACTGGCGCGATCTTGTGCCAGAGCTATGCAAATAAGGCTAAGCATGGAATATTGCTGAGCCTCATTTGCATATCTAATGAGCCACCATTTTTGCGGAAGAGGCTCTTGCGCAAGAAGGAGCTGTCTACACTGCCCCTTCTTGCGCAAGAAAAACCCTCTTGCGCAATGCTGTTATGCATGAAAATAATCAGCGTAACAGCATTGCACAAGAGTGTTTTTCTTCCGCAAGAAGAGGCAGTGTAGACAGCTCCTTATTGCGCAATAGCCTCTTCCGCAAAATGGTGGCTCATTAGATATGCAAATACGATATTCCACACTTAGCCTCATTTGCATAGCTCTGGTGCCAGTGTAGACATAGCCCAAGAGAGTAAGACCTGAGGAATTGTGTCCCCGCTCTGTACAAAAGGGACCCAGCGTGATGTGTGACTGGTATTAGTAAATTGCATAGGGGGAAGAGGCTAGATAGTCAGCTGTTGGCGCCACTGAGATCAGTATTAGAGCCACACTGATTCACACCATTTGAGCACTGGCACTGTGTGCCTTGCCTTGTTCCTAGTGAAGCCAATGGCAAAACTCCAATTGACTTCACTGGCAATCCGCATTAGGCATAAGAACGTGAATGCTGAATAGATCATGTGGTTGTGTGAATGCTATCAGTAGTTCTGGGGCCAGTTGCTGCTTGGAGTCTCTTTTTTAAAAGGTTCAGCGCTGAGACAGTCTCTGTTGTACTGTCACTTACTTGCTCCGAGTAAAGCAGGGCTAATTGCTGTGGCAAGAGGAGTTCAAATGAGCCTGTGGTGGTCATTCTAGATCGCTTCTTTTAAAGCATGTGCTCTATTGGGCGCATACTGGAGTTGTGCCTCTTTTTGCTGGTTAGTGGTGCAAAAGAAGCCTCTTGCCTGATATTTCTAAAGGAAAACATAAACAGGACTGTCAATTCTTCCCTTTTTGTGTTGATCTGTTAGGCTGATTCCTCTTAGAGCAGGGCTGAGTAATCCCTCCCAAAGGGACGTTTTCTTCCGACCTGTGAGCAAAACTCTATGCATTTTACAAGTCTGAACCAATATCCTGTCACTTCACACAAAGCAAGGAAATTAAAGCTGATTTGTCAAGATGTCACAATCCCACCAGTTCCCCATTGGTTGTTGGGACCTGAATTTCTAAGGTATTGAAACAGATTACAAGTTTGGTGGTTATATTAAAAAACAAAATCAATCAAGCAACAATTACTTTTATCATCAAAAGGAAGTGACACCCCCCTCTCCAAAGGCACAGGCTCTTTCTCCCTCCCCCCATCCTCTTCTTTGCAGAACACTCTGAGGACATTGTTTTTTCAAACTTGGGGTTGCGATCCAGTCCTGGGTTGTTGAATGTAGGCAGTGGCTCTCCATTCTGCAGGGGGGAGGGATAGCTCAGTGGTTTGAGCATTGGCCTGCTAAACCCAGGGTTGTGTGTTTTGTGAGTTTAATCCTTGTGGAGGCCATTTAGGGATTTGGGGCAAAAATTCATCAGGGATGGTACTTGGTCCTGCAGTGAAGGCAGGGGACTGGACTCGATGACCTTTCAAGGTCCCTTCCAGTTCTAGGAGATAGGCAATCTCCATTATTAAAGGGTGTTCAGTGGGGGTGCAAAGGCAAGCTTCTTGCCTGTCCTGGCACCTCAGACTTCACTACGCTCCAGAAGTAGCCAGCAGCAGGCCCAGCTCCTGGAGGAAAAGCCGGGGGGAGGGGATGCATAGGGCTCTGTGCACAGCCCTTGCCCTGAGCACTTGCTCCACACTCCCATTGGCTGGGAACTGCTGCTAGCTGCATCCGGGGCACAGCCTGGCCTGTGGTGCCAGGAGAGGCAGGAAGCTGCCTTGGCAACCCATTGCACCACTGACCGGGAGCCGCTCAAAGTAAGCCCCTCCTTCACCGGCACTGACCCCTGCCCCTGAAACCAGAGCCCCCTTCTACACCAAAGTTCTAATCCTCAGCCCCACCCTGGAGCTCACACTCCAATTGCTCACATTCCAATCAAATTGTGGGAGCATATGACCCATGAGGAGAGGCTGAGGGAGTTGGGTCTATTTAGTCTGCAGGAGAGAAGAGTGAGGGGGGATTTGATAGGATTTGATAGCAGCCTTCAACTTCCTGAAGGGAGGTTCCAAAGAGGATGGAGAAAGGCTGTTCTCAGTAGTGACAGATGGCAGAACAGGGAGCAATAGTCTCAAGTTGTGGTGGGAGAGGTCCAGGTTGGATATTAGGAAAAACTGTTTTACTAGGAGAGTGGTGAAGCACTGGAATGGGTTACCTAGGGAAGTAGTGGAGTCTCCATCCCTAGAGGTGTTTAAGTCTCGGCTTGACAAAGCCCTGGCCGGGTTGATTTAGTTGGGATTGGTCCTGCCTAGAGCAGGGGGCTGGACTTGATGACCTTCTGAGGTCTCTTCCAGCTCTCTGGTTCTATGATTCTATGAAATTATGTTGGGTCATGGCACCAACAGTTTTCTTCGGCTGGGTCATGAGACGAAAATGTTTGAAAACCGCTGCTCTTAGTGCATGCTTCTGGGCTTGTCTGCATGGCAAATTTTGGGCCAAAGCATTTGGGAAGCCTTTTGTTAATATCTCCTTACAGTAATAGCAGCCCACTGAGGATTTACTTCTAGTGCTGCTATCTCATGAGAACATGGTCCCTTTATGGGGCTGCAGCCCTGCTTGGTGACTCAGTTGTAGAGCAGGTTGGACCCATTTACACAGTCTAGCTCCGATGTGGGACTGCGGTGCTATAGTGGGGTTTTCTGACAGGGCAGCCTGTGCTGCTTGGGTCTAGCATGTAAGTAGGCAGCCTTGCTTTGAGTCAGCTTGTCTGAGACTCTGGTCTCTAAGGGTACATCTAGACTATAAGCCTCTTTTGAAAGAGAGCATCTAGACTACAACCAGTACTTCTGAAAAAGCAAGCCGCTTTTTCAAAAGAGAACACGCAGGCAGTCTGGATGCTCTCTTTTGAAAAAGCACAGTTCCCGTTCAATAACGCCTTTTTTCGAAAGAGCACTTTCGAAAAAAAGCATTACTCATAAAATGAGGTTTTCTGTGATCGAAAAAACTTCTGTGGTTTTTTTCCATTTACTTTCGAAAGAACGTGGTGGCAGTCTAGACACAAGTGAAGTTTTTTTTTTAAAAAGGCCACTTTTTTCGAAAAAACCCAGTAGTCTAGACGCACCCTAAGAGATGCAGACATGTTCTCCTTTCCTGTTTATCATTGTCTTTCAGTGCTCAGCAGAGGCTGTGGATGTCTCTGTTTGTGCAGAGTGGGAGCAAGCCTGCAAAACAAGGAAGGGCAGTGTAGCTCCATCCTTGGGGTTTGAAATACCTACTCTTTCAGGCACCAGAGCACAGAGGGGAGGGAATACAGCCAAGACAGAAGAGATAATGCCACTATAGAAATCCATGGTAGGCCCACATCTTAGCCCCATCTCCAAAAAGATCTATTAGAATTGGAAAAGGTTCAGGGAAGGGCCAATAATGATTAAAGGAACTGAAGAACTTTCATATGAGGAGAAATCAAAAAGGACGTACCAGCTTGGAAAATAGGGATGCTAATTATAATTTAAAATGTTAACTGGTTAAATGCTAGGTTTAACTGGTTAACCTTGCAACAGCTCCCTGCCTGTGGTGTGGCCTGGTGTGCCTAGATGGGCCTACTGCACCATAGGATGGCTTGGCCAGGCAAAAACCACCACTCCGCAGGGGCCTGCTCTGGGTCAGCCGCCCCAGGCCATGGGCGTGGACCTGGTCTAGTCACGCTGCCACAGGCACATTTAGCGGGGACTGCTCCAGCCCAACTAGGCCTCCGGTTAACCAGTTACTCATAATCATCACCGGTAAGGGTTATGCTTAGCTGGTAACGGGTTAACACTTTACATCCCTATTGGAAAAGAGGCGACTGTGGGGTATACAATAGAGGTCTGTGAATGGTGTAGAGAAAGTGAATGACGAAGTGTTATTTACTCGGTCACAAAAGAACCAGGAGTCACCCAGCAATTTTAAAAGCAACAAAAAAGAGAGTCATTCTTCACACAGAGCACTGTCAACCCGCCGGACTTGTTGCCAGGGGATGTTGAGAAGGTCAAAATTATAACAAGGTTCAGAAAAGAATTAGGTAAGTTTGTGGAGGAAAAGGTCCATCAATAGCTAGTAGCCAAGATGGGCAGGGATGGAAACCCATGCTCTGAAATCCGTAGCCTCTGTTTGCAAGCTGGGCGTGGACTTCAGGGGGTAGATTACCTGTTCTATTTATTTCCTCTAAAGCACATGGCATTAGCCTCTGTCGGAAGATGAGAGGCTGGGTAAGAGGGACCATTGGTCTGAGCCAGTATGGCTGTTCTTATGTTTATTTGAAACCTTATTGAAGCATGATGCATTGCTAATCTGCTTTGGTCCGGGCATACCAGAGCCTGAGGTTACCACTTCCTGGCGTGGGCTGACCCCTTGTTGAGACTTGAGGCTACCACATCCCGGCATTGGCTTAACCAACAAAGGCATTAACTATGATAAAAAAAATTCTGAGGAGGATTTTTCCTTTTGGTGCTAGGCCAGCAACATTATATTCATTGCAGGCAGCCCTCCCTCCCCTTCCCTCACCAGATACTAACTTTGGCTTCTTTACCCAGGTCATATTTGATTCCCAGTCTGTAGGTAGATTGGGAGTCAACTGAGTACTGTTTGTTACTAACTCGCCTGGATGAACCTAGAAGTGTTTCGTCACCAGGTTGTGTGTAAATTTACTGCTAGAGAGAGTGTGTGTGTGATGGGTACATCTTTCATGGTGTCCTTTGCCTTATAGGTTAATAGGTTTTTTTTGTGTGCATATAGAATTAATAATAATGTTTGCAGTATGTGTTGCATGGGGGGGAGGGTGGGTGAAGGGCTTTGCGTGCAGTGTGTAAAAGAGTTAGCTGTTGGAATGTTTTCTTTACATTTACCAGTGAAGTAAATCTTAGGGTTTAATTGTGAGTGGTGCCTCTCATCGCATCAAAGCCCATAAAATGGATCTGAAAAGAATTTGACCCAAACCAGAGATTTCCATAGTTCAGTTTCATGGAATATAATGAAGTATAGTAGAAAAATGATTCATTTTCAAAATAGATTGGAAGGAAATACTTTTTTCAGACAGTGCATAATTGGACTGTGGAACTCACTGTTACAGGATGTTATCGAGACTAAAAAATTAGCAAGATTCAGAGCTGACTCAGTCCTTTATATGAACACAAGAACATCTGGAATAGTAACCGCTAACATCTTGAAAAGGATCTAAAACCTCTTGCTTCAGGGATTAAGCCTTTCTCTAACTAGTAGGAATTAGGATGAGATCTTCATTGGAGGCAGATTACCCCATATCTCCCAATTGTGTGGTTCTTGCATGTTCCTTTGAGGCCTCTAGTGCTGGCCACTGTCCTGGATACTGGATTAGAATGACCATGGGTCTGGCAATTGCTTTGTTACTGCTATTGCTCATTTGCAAAACAAATAATGTAGAAATTGTCATGACACCAAATTCTATTGACAGGCCAAATTTGAGAATTCATTGCCAATCTATATGAAAGGAGGCACATCCTTCAGCTTCCAAGTAATTTAGGAGATATTTGCATCTGTATGCAGTCTGAATTAGGGATGTAATAGTGTAGTTGATCAACTGATAAGCAAAAGCTTATAGGTTAATACTGTAGACTACATGCATTTTCCCCCTCTCCACCAGTAAATTTTTTTTTTAGCTGGCTGGCCAGTAGCCCAGCTCAGTTCCAGCTCACACTGGGTCCAGGAGGTTAGACACCACGCCCCCATCCTCCCCCAGCAGAGGCAGCAGCGTAGGGCCGCACGCAAACAGTCTGTGAGGGGAGCTGGTTTTTAAATTTTGTCCCCTCACAGTCCAGCTTCCACCTGGCACCCCTTGCTGCTACCTCTGCTATATGGCCTGCAGCATGGAGTAGCAGGGGGTTTCTGGGGTGCACTAGCTGCTGGCCCCATCCCTGGGGATTATAGAATAATCAAGTAACCAATAAGAATTCATGAGGCTAGTTGACTATTCAGTTCACCGATATTTAACATTCCTAGTCTAAATTCCCAGCTGTATAATGTATTCTGTCAACTTTTTAACTAGAGCAGTGGTTCTCAAACATTTTTGGCCCATGGCCCACTTGGCTCAATGCAAAGCTTTCCATGGACCAATAGTTGCTAATGGAAGTTTGCCGTTAATTACATAATTATGCCCAAGCCATTTGGCTAGTGCTGCAGCTAGGGAGAATAGTTCAATTTAACCAGGAAGAAAGGAAATATTAATTTAAATTATTAGACTAAGCGCTTTAACTTTGTCATGTTAGTTTATCAGACTTCGTTTTAAATACAGTAAAATATTAACTTATGTCCAACACTCAAGTTTTCAATATTTTCTTTATTTATGGCAGGGTGGGGAACCTTTTTTGGGTCGGGGCCACTGACCCACAGAAAAATTAGTTGGAAACTACACAAGAAGCCCCCCCCCAAAAAAAACCCCAAAAAAACCCCCAGCCTTCCAAAAATCTTCAACCTTCACTGATGTGATACCTAGCTGAGACGCTTCATTCCTCTGGTGCTCCATCCCCACTGGGGGAGTGCAAGGGGGAAGGATAAGGAGGACTGAGTTCAGGGCTTTCCAAAGGCAAGATTTACTTTTCTGAGGTTCCAGAAATAGTAGATTTTGTAGAGCTCCTTAAGCTCTGGGGTGGGACAAAAATGGGGGTTTCAGTGTGTGGGACAGGTCTGCCAGCAAGAGGGATGGTGGTGCAATATCTGGGCAGGAGGGGGAGTGTAGGAGAGGGTGAGGTCCAGATGGGAGGTAGTGTGCAGAAGCAGGCTGGGAGTAGAGTGTGGGGCAGGAGCTGGCTGGGAGGAGGGTGTCTGACCAGGGGAAGAGGTGAGAACAAGGGAAGGTGCCAGGAGGGAGGTAGGGTGCAGGAGTGGGCTGGGGGTAGGATGTCTGGTGGGGGGAGGGTGCAGGAGTAGAGTGAGGGTGTGGGATCTTGACGGGAGGGACGCTGTGCATGAGGGGGCTGGAGATGTAGGGCGTCTGGGCATGAGGGGGTAGAGGGCACTTACTTGCCTTCATACCCTGTGCTGGTCCCAGGCATAGCCTCCCGTTGACCGGAAGCCACTTGGGTGGGGAAAGCCTCTAAGCAGTGTGCCTATGTGCTGCTGTTCCCCCAGCCGGGGGAGGAGGGTGGTGACCGCTTCTTCCCCTCCAGTCCGATTGCACAGTGAGGCTCGGGGCTTTCTCTTCCCCACACTCCCCAGCCGGGAAGCTAGGGCTGACACTCCAACCGTGTTGGGGAGGGAGGGTGAGGCTGGAGCAGCAGCACGGACTTCCTGCTGTGGGGGCGGCGAGGGAAAGGGATGCTGAGCGCAGATGACGGACCACCTGGAAGGACCACAATTTGAGAGCCACTGAACTAGAGGAAACTTTGGGAGCATATTTCCGATACAGTCCTGGCTAGAAAAATGTCTTTTCAACGGCTTCCCATTACTGCTCCCGGCAATCCATTGGCACGCACCAGACACTGGATTTCTGTGTGTACCATGGAGCTTGTGGAAGTTAAGAATCTAGCTCATCAGCCTGTTTTGCTGGCACGCTAATGGAGCCAAGGGAAGGTCTGCCGTTGGTGGTGTGCATGTGATGGGTTCTTCTGATATGTATGTGAATATGATGGGGAGGGGGTTGCCTGGGGCATGTGACAGTTTGTTAAATCAGAGTGTGTTGCAAGATTCCCTTGGTTAGACCTGCTTTCTTGGCTACAAGTCTGCCTGGGAAACAAGACCTGCTGTAGAAGTGTGTACAGGGAGCTTGGATTTGTGTTCTGCCCCTGGAGGGCAAATGCACTGGGAGAAGGCCCACATTTCAGCAGCTGTTGAAATTCCATGGGCTGCACACTCGTGTTGTCTGTGGGAGGAAAGGAGAACTGTGCCTGAGGATGCTGAGTCATTCACAGGCTGGCAGAGCTGATAGAAGGAGAAACTCAGGGGCCCAAAGGGGGGTGAATAGCCGGAACAGTCACAGCAAAGCACGTCTACACTCTGCCTGCTTCTGGCTCCAGAGCTGTTTCTTCCTGTGTTTGTTTCATGTCCCATCAATTCCAGTTATTTCCAGACACACACTGTTATTCTGAGAATATTGGGCAAGGCTTGGATGGCTCTCAACAGATACAATCTCTCCCCAGCCTAGAACATTCAAAAGACATAATAAGAAGCACCGTGGGTCTGCATAAATATTGGTCCAGTTTCAGAACAGGTTAAGTGTTTATCGTGCTGGGGGATGCTGGATGTAAACAAGAAGTCGTCACGCACACTCTGCTTTGAGATGGTCTGAAGTGCGCTTTCCACCCCGGGTATTAAACACCTTGGGTTTTCTAGAAAAATGTAATTGAATCCCTTTAGAAAGTGCTTCCCAAACATGCCACTTCCCATCAGCCTTAATCACAGAAAGGCTTTCCAGAGGAGCACTAAGCAACATGTCAGTAGAGCGGCAGGGTATTTAGCTAAGCGCCGGCAAAAGACATTTCCTGTTTGAGCAGAATGTGTGACTGATAAAATGCTTCTGACCAACAAAAGGTACACTAGTAAGCAGTCTCCACAGAGCCCAGCTGGCGAATGTGGTAGTTTTAGGATGAGTGGGCTCGTGGAATGCTTGTGTCTGTAAACTCAAGGTCAAATCCTACAGTCTGTACTCTGAAGTAAGGACTAGGGAGTTGAGGTCCCTGGTCTTTACCCATCTGTGGCATTCTGGAGGTGAGTGAGACAGTGGGTAAGTGTTGGTAGGCTCTCGAAAGCCATTAGGACAACAGCTTTGTAGAAGCACAAGGTTTTATATGGTTTGTTGTTGGAAGTCTTCTGAGCAAATCTGCTTAGTGTATGGATGCCCTTTCTAATTGCCAGCCCTGCAGTCTCCTCGTGGGATCGGGTAGTCAAAGTGGGCTCTCTCAGGCTCACGCTTAATGGCCTGTAATAGATGTCCTCTGAGCCAACATCTGTTGTTAGTGACATCCATGAAATCCTGCTGTCCTGAGGTTTCCCATGTGTGGCGGAAGGCAAAACTGGGACCTATAGGCTGGAACTTAGGGCCCCATGATGCTGCTCTTTCTTGTGTGGGTTAAATTAGTCAGTTACAATCAATTAGTAGATGCACCTTATCTGGTGAGTAGTCTCATTGAAATCAAGAAGGGCTCGCCGAGCGGCGGCGAGCCCTGGTCGCCAGCAGTGCGGTTCCGTACTCTGCACATGCGCAGATCGCTCCGTGCTGGCTCTTCCGGGGTGTAATCTACTCACCATAGGCGATTAGATTACACTATTTGTCGAGCCCTGGAAATCCGTATGAGTGAGAAGGACATCATCAGGGTCTGGGTTGACGAATTGTGTGTTGCATGTTCCAAAACAAAAATTTAGCTCACCCTCCTATTGCTGGGCAGAGTTGACAAGAAGTAAAACCTACACCCTTCACCGCTCAGGTCAGATGCTATGGCTCCGTGGATGCCTGCAGGGTTGATCCCGGTCTGTCATTAGCCATTTTAACACTGCTGTGTCTGTTGATGTCATTGGAAAGGCTCTTGCTTGACACTTGTGTAGATGAAAGTAGAGTCAACCCTGAGAGTATGGCTAAGAAGACAACTATTTTTTTTTCTTTCCATGGTTCCTTTTCCTGTGATCTCTGCAGGTTTGAGCCACCCATCTGACGTCTTTTTGGACTCCTTCAGTGATTGGCAATGTTCCCTCTAATCTTTTCCATCCTGGTGCGGAATAAGTTTTATGTGCACGGAGGTGTGTGCACAACAGCTGGGAAGCATTGGAATCTCCTGAGCGGCTACACAAGTGCACAGCTTACAGTGAACTCTGGTGGTGGGCCCTCAAGGGAGCGTTCTTTGGAAATGAAGAAGTTCTGTGGACTTAGTGGGGAGTGATTGTAGGTGGGTTAGGAGCATGCAGCAGTTCCCTTGGGAGGATGGCTAACAAATGGGTAGTGGAAGGTGGCTGTATGTTGGGCTCACCAAGCTGCAGTCATGCTGGCATTGGGAAGACATTCCAACACTACTGTTTTGTGTTACTAAAACAAGAACCATGGATTACAAGACATTAGGGGTAATAAATTAGTCAGTTATTTACAATTAATTAGTAGATGCATTTTGCATCGACTGCTCGATAGGACACCTCTGCCTTTGAAGTGTACATTTCAAAGGCAGAAGCACTGCCTGGACCTGGGTGCAGCTGGGGACACCCCCACTGACCCTGGACTCCATACAGTGCTGCCACTTTGAAACGCTATGGTGAGCCTGGCATCAGGCTCCATGCTACGTTTCAAAGCGGCAGTGCCTCTCGGAGCTTGGGATCAGTAGGGGAGTCCCCATGTGCAGCTTGGGATCACCCTAGCTAGCTGGCCCTAGGCTGCATTCAGAGTTTCAAAGTGGCAGCACCACATGGCTCCACATAGTGCAGCTGCTTTGAAGCACCCTCTTCGCTCCCCTCCCCCCCGCTGCCTCTCTGATAGAGGCAGCAAGGGTGAGGAAGCGACTAGTGGAGTCACTAGCTGACTAGTCGCTTGCATCCCTAGTAGAACCAAACAACTGGGTAAGGAATGCTTTTGGAATCAGGGAGCTGCCCTCTCATCTGTCTGGGTAGTCACATGAGTGCTTGTGGGAGCGTCCTTGCAATGAAGCATTACAATCAAAATTTAAAAGACGTTCCCTGATTCTGTTTTGGATTCAGAGAACTGTTGAGTACCCAGAACTTGCAGACAAAGCAATGGGTTTTCTGATGCCATTTGCTATAAACTGGGACTCTCGGCATTTGCTTATGGGATAGTCAAGTAGTCCTTCACATCCCTACAAGGCACGCCTGGGCGTAGGCAGCTAGCATTGGGCTTGTGGGATTATATACAGCAGAAGGCGAGGTTGTTCAAGTTGAGCAAGGTGTCATTTTTAGCAGACCAGTGTGTTCGAGTAATAAAGGCTGGGCTGCTCCCTCCAAGAAGGGAAGTCAGCACTGCGTCTTCTGTGGGTGGAAATTGTCTTGTGTCCAAGTAACAGGAGGATTACGCAGAGGGATTGTTCTCACCAGCTGTTGCTGCTTTAACGGAATGAGGGTGCTGGTTGTAGTGCCGTGATGCTGCTGTTCCAGTTCAAATATTGACACAATTGAAAGTCACCCAGATTTGGCTTGGCAGAATAATAAACTGCCTGCTCCACTGTTTATGTTGGAGTTGGTCCAAATATCTAGAGCCATCAGGGGAAAAAATCTTGAAGCCTTCCTAATGTAAAGGCCTGTAAATCCCAGCTGAGATTGGGAGGCGAAAACTCCTTGCTGTATTGACTTCCCATCCACTTGTGGCCTTCAGGCCCGTGCGTGTGAGAATAAGGTTTGCGAGTATTAAAGCAATTGTTTAAACAAACAGGCTGCACCAGGAAAGCCACAGGGGTTAAGTGGTGGGTGGTTAAGATCAATCCTGCATATCCAGAATCGTTTTGTCACTCGGATTGCTACAGCTGGGTTACGGGTATACAATTTGGAATGGGTGCACTAGTCAATCTGCTTCTTGCATAGCTGGGCTGGCAGCAGTGCTGTCTTTCTAGGTAATATGCTTAGAAGAGCAGCGTTTCAGATAGCGGAGGCGTGTCAGTGTGAAGCTTGCCTATGACAGCTGTATTAGCAGGAAAACTTGCCTGTCCATGGAAGCCTATGCAGTGCGTAAGAAGCTTGTTTGCCTGGGGAAGGGAGAGAATGTGTGGGTTTAGTTGTGATGTCAGTGTAGTTGCTTCCCATTTGAACTCCCCTTTAGGCAGGTATGAGCTGGCCAAAGAGTAAGACAAGTGTTTTCTATTCTTCCCTGTCCCCCTCCATGGCCTTTATTAGCTAAAGTGAAACCCTGCCTGGCTGTTACATGTGGGTAAAATGAAACTGCACATGTTGAGGATATACCTGAGAGCAGTGGCAGGGAGAGATGCACAGAAAGATGTTGAAAACCGCTGTGTGATCAGGGATCCCCCTAATGCTCAACGTGCTTGTAAAATTCTGACCGACTTATCTAGCTTAGCAGCACAGCCTGGGAACTTGTAATTATTGCCACATCTTTCAGATGGGGAAACCGAGGCATGGTGCTGCTTAGTGCAAGAATCCCACCCAACAATCAAGCCCAGGAATCCTGATTCCCAGGCCTTTTTGGGCATCTTGTTCCTGTTGTTTAAAAGCCAAAGTTTTCTTTTGAGACACAAGGTGGGTGAGATCCCCTTCCAGTGCATCATCTGGTGGTGAAAGAGACTAGCTTTCCAGCTCCACAGAGCTCTTCTTCCAGGACTCATTAATAGGCCATCTTACCTTGAATGGCCCCTTATGCTAAACAGTCTGTTCCCCCTTGTGACACTCTGAACATTTTTCCCAGCCCCGCATAACTGGAAAGGTGCTTGCTCTCTCTCCTCGTGCACACTCTCTCTCTCCAGAACTTGGTCCAATAAAAGGCATTAAATCTTCCTCGCCTTGTCTTGCTAATGTCCCAAGATTAGCACCCCTGCTACATACTGCCCAAAGCACTCCTGTTGTTCCTGGAGTCAGCTGCCATGGATGGGCCAAGTTCTATGTGCCGCTCTGGAATTTTTATCCACTTATATTGTCATGGTTGATTTCCCTCTCCCCCTTTCTTTTCTCCCCAAGGCAGATTGCTGAACACACTGGTAAATATTTAACTTTAATTTTTGTCTGAGCAGGGAAACCTTCCAATAAATTTTTCAGCAGAACTGGAGGTGTGGTACTCCATTCCATCCCAGCCATGTGCTTTAACATAGGTCTGAATTGACTGGTTGCCTGTAGCAGGGAATGGTGGCCTATTGCTACTTTGATGGTTTTTAACATGTATTTAGAGCCTTGTTCTGGTCTCATTTTACCTGCTGCCTCTGACCCCTCCGAAATATTGGATGTTCCGGTGTTTCCGGAACTGGAAAAGAGGTGTACTCTTCAAAATGGTATCGCCCATTCTTGATACTGGACAAAATCATGTCCGATTTTGTCTTGGTACCTGATGGGAGACAAAGCCATAGATCAAGAGGGCTCCCTGAGTTAAAACTGGAAAAGGGGCCTGCCTAGTTTTGCCTTAGTATAATTCCATGGCCATCTCAGAGAGGGTAATAGCAGATTTAAACCCTTTAACAAACTGATGCCCACAGCTTGTGTGCAGTTAAGTATGTAGGGAAATTATATCTTGAGTTAATGAACCTGTCTGAATAAGGACTGGAAATCCCTTGGCTCTCATGCTGGTGTAAATTTGGAGCGGCTAGACTGATGTTCATGCAGTTCAATCAACATCGAACTGTTGTGTGTGAGATCCGAATCGGGCCCTAAATGGGGACCTCAGGATTGGGCGCTTTGTCACTGAAATGCAGCCGCCTCTGGTGGGAAGGACAGCACATCACACAGCAGTCATGGGAGGGGAAGTGTCATAGGGTCTATAAAGTGGGTGGAGAACAGGTAGGAGACACAGCCCACCCCACAAGTGACCTGCAGGGTCCTTGATAATTTGAGCCTGTGCTTCCAGAGACTCCAGTGCTCTGTCACGCAGCTGCTCTGACGCAAACCCCTGCGACTTGAAGTGCAGTGCAAGGAGGTGGGGAGTCAGGTTCCCTCTAATCTTTTCCATCCACGTGCAGAATAATTTTATATGCACAGAGACATGCGCCCATGTGCACCACCAACCAAAACACAACATTTAATTGCGGGTGCTCTGCTGATCAGCTGAGCGGCTTTTGAATGTTTCCTGAGCGGCTGCACAAGCACCTAGTTTATAGTGAACACTGGTCAGGCATGGCTGCACTAGGGGTTTGATCTGGTATATCCTCTGGTGACGAAAATCCCACAACATTTCCCCTCTAGGCATGGCATTTTCATCACTGAACCGCCCTCTGCTGGCCCGTCAAGCTTACAGAGCCTCTTGCCTCTCCCAAGAGAGCCCCTCACGCAGCCTTTTTTTCTTTTGTCTTTGCAGCACACCTGCATTGCTTCAGCCACGGCAATGAATGGCCAGACTATCCCTGCAAACACTCCGGGGCCTCCCCAGGGCTGGAATGAGTTCTGTGAGCTGCACGCCATCACCACGGCCAAGGAGCTTGCCAAGAAGTACCTGCTGTTTGCCACTGAGAACCCCCACCATGACCTCCGGGCAGCTGAGAACTTCTCAGTGCAGTTCACAGAACTCTTCCAGCAGTACTTCTGCCACGAGGTGAAGGAAGGTTTTGCCATGAACCCGGTCAGGGTCCTGCCCTTCAGCAGGGTGCAGGACTATCGGGAGACCAGCAAGAGGCGCTCGGGCTCTTCTTCCGGGACGGTGGCGGCCAAGGTGGAGGCGGAGCTGACTGCCCACTCTGAGGCTGACCGAGCGGCTGACACTAACACCCGGGGCCTACACAAGTCATGGAGCTCTGAGGAGCTGATGGGGGCAGCTTCTCCTCTGGCCACCAGGAGACACTTCTCTCTCACCCATCTGCGAATGAGCTGGCGTAAGCTCTTTCGTAGGAGATTCTCTGAGGCCATCCCTGGCGAGGGAGACGGGGAGGCGCCTGAGCCTGCTTTCAAGCCTGGACTGACCAAAAAGATGCTGCCGTGGACCCTTTCCCGAGAGCAGGCCCACGAGGTGTGCAAGGAAGGTCTCTTAAAATACGGCATGGTAGATGATGCCACCATGGACAGTGGGACGCGCTGGCAGCGGTGCCGGCTGGTTCTACGGAAGGCAGGAACATCAGACAGTGATGAGTACATCTTGGAGCTGTTTGATCCTCCCAAGGTAAGCAGCTTGCAGGCTCCCAAATAGCCTCTCTGCTGAGTCTTTGTTTGCTACTGACCATGCCTCTTCATTGCCTCATGCATTACTATATTGTTCATCAGGAACATACCACTCCACTTTCACAAGGAGGTGTGGCCCAAGTCTGGGGGAGAGCTAGAGCGGTGGTTCTCAACTCCTTAAGGTACACAGAGGTCTTTGAAGGGAGTACTTCAACTCATCTAGATATTTGTCTGGTTTTACAACATGCTACATAAACTCATGACTGGTGTGGAAAAAGTTAATAGAGAAGAGTTATTTACTTTCCATAATGCAAGAACTAAGGGGTCACCAAATGAATGAATAGGTATCAGGTTTAAAACAGACAAAGGAAGTTTTTCTTCACAAAACGCACAATCAGCCTGTGGAACTCCTTGACGCAGGATATTATAAAGCCCAGGACTTTAACAAGGCTCAACAAATTTATGGAAGATGGATCCATCAATGGCTGTTAGCCAAGATGGGTAGGAATGGTGTCTCTAGCCTCTGTTTGTCAGAAGCTGGGAATGGGCAACAGGGAACGAATCACTTGACCACTATGCAAAGACAAGATACTTGGCTACGTGGACCTTTGGTCTGATCTAGGAATGTAACAGTGTAGTCGACTAATGGATTAAATCAAAAGTTTATAGGTTAATGCTACAGACTACATGCGTTCCTCCCACCTGCCAGTAAATTTGTTGGCAGGCTGGCCAGCAGTCCAGCTCAGTCCTGGCTTGAAACAGGTCCGGGACCTACCCCTGCTGCAGCTCTGCATTTAAAGTGTATTAGGAGCCAGGTGGACAGGCAGCTTGGCTCAGTTCCGGCTTGCACTGGGTCTAGGAGCTCAGATCCGCCCCCCAGACAGGGGCTGCTGCTACCCCATGCTGCTGCTGCTTTATCAGAGGTAGCAGTGCAGGGCTACGGGCAGCTGGTCCATGAGGGGAACTGGCTTCCCTTACGGGCTAGCTCTCACCTGGCACCCTATGCTGCTGCCTCTGATACAGAGGCAGCAGCACAGATTGGAGGGGGCTCCTCAGGAGTGGGGATGGAGCGCACTGGTTGCTGGCCACTAGTGGACTAACTGATAAGAATTCTTGAGGTTACTTAACTATTCAGTTAAGTTGAGGTTACTTGACCCAGTATGGTCATTCTTATGTCCTTATAAAAAGCCCCTGTGAAATCAGTACAAACTAAAATGTTTTGCTTATACTGCTTTGTATGCTATACACTGAAACTCAAGTACAATGTTTATATTTCAGTTGATTTATTTTATATAGTAAAAATGAGAAATGACGCAACTTTTCAGTAGCAGCGTGCGGTGACGTTTTTCTGTTTGTGTTAGATTTTGTAAGCAACTTGCTTTTAAATTAGGACAAACTTGAGGGGTACACAAGGCAAATCAGACTCCTGGAAGGGGCAGAGTAGTTGGGAAAGTTTGAGAGCCACTGAGCTGGAGAATGATCCACGGCTGCTTGGATTGGGCAGGATTTGCATGGTGGGATCTGTAGTTACTCCTTTGCCTTGAAGGGGAATGGCCCAGTTCCGTAGCTGCTGCAAGCTGATCTGGCCTGATGTGTCCCTAGCCTTTGTGGTAGAAAGCTGGCTCGTTTGCAAGCCATGGTTCCACTTTTCCCCCGCTGGAGGAGACAGATTAGGTCTGATTTGAGGAAGTGGCCGTTGCTATTTGGTGCCAATATATCAATGTTCTCTCTAATCTCTTCCATCCATGGGCAGATTTTTCCATCCGCGTGTGGGATGCATTTTTATGCGCACTGAGGCATGTGGGAACGTGCACCACCAGTAGAAACAAAACCTACCTATTGGCACTCTGCTAATCAGCTGGGCAGTATCGGAATCTGAGTGGCTGCATAACTGCACAGTTTACAGGGAACACTGGCTTGTATCCCTTTAAAGTGCAGGCTGGGATTCCCCAGCATAGAAAGCTGTGACTACTCCATTGTGTACCTGTTCCTGAAAGAACTCCACAATGGAGCATGGAACAAGTGACGGATGGAGACTGGCGAATCCTCATTATTGGAGGCCTTTACGAATGAGATTGACAAACACCTGTAAGGTGGTCTAGGTTTACATGTGGTGGGATGGACTAGATCACTGTTTCTCAGCTACTGGTCCATGAGATCTCACTGCTTTCCTAAACTGTCATCATCTTCGGTATCAGAAAGGTATAGAAATGCTGGACTAGGTGACCTCTTGGGCTAAAAAGGACCTTTACATTTCTGTGATGTTTCTTTTCTTCTACACATTCTTTGCCAGGTGTCTGGTATTGGCCCAAACAGTCATTTGCGGCTTCTGTCTGGTTTTAAAAAAAAAAAAAGCAGAAAATACTGGACGAGTAAAATGTCTGTTTTTTTCTGGGTGGAAGGCCACTTGAGACATTTTTCCCCTGGGGAGGGAGTGTGGTGATTTAAAGGTGCAATGACTCTTTGTGTGTGGTGTTCGGTGTCCTCTCCCCCAACAACTTTGTTCCTCTGGATTTTTTTTTTCTTTTGCTCAAGCAATTTTTCCCCCACCATGTTCGGTATTTTTTGTGAAACTATCTGGCAACCCTACACATTCAGAATGGGATCTCAAAATGGTCTATCTGGATGCTTTTACTTGCATCATGGTTTTATTTAAAAAAAAAAATAAATTTGCTTCAAGTTTTGTAAAATCTCCTAGTGATTGGCTCTGAGTGTGTGTGTTGGGGGTTGATTCCAGGACGTCATATTTCTCTTGTGCAAACCTATTCATCACTTTCCCATTCTGAGAATTCTCTGGGTACTGAACCTCTGCGCAAAACTATGGAGTGGAAATTAATTTCCAGCCATGACAGAAAGGAACTTGGAAAGAAGCGAATGAGCCCTGTGCTTCATGTTTTATTACTTGATTACAGTAGATGAAGGTTGCACTTAAATTGTTTTATTTTAACTGAGACAATAAAGCATTAATGTTTAAACCTTTATGGAGCCACTGACTAATGAAAGGTCACCCATCCCGGGTCTGATCTTGTCTCCAGTGACATCATTTTGACTCTGCTTTGAAAGTGAAACTTTACCACACTTAGACTTGTTGCCCTACATATTCAGAATGAACCTTACTGCTTTGACTAGGTGAGAATTGCATGGATTCCAGTAAGAGAGTTTCCCTTTCACTTCTTCTGCAGGCTTTTTCAGGGTCTGATGTCTGGCAAGATTAGCTGTGTTGTGAAACCTGCTTCACACACCCTGTGATTTGTGAACCACTCTTGCTCAGAATGGTTTTAGATCTAAGCTGTCAGCTGTCCAAGCTGTCTGTCAGGAGCAGCGTTCCCACTAATCTTTTCTATCTGTGTGTGGAATAAATTTTATGTGTACCAAGGGATGTGTGAATGTGCACCACCAATAGGAACAACAACCTAGCTGTGGGTGCTCTGCTAATCAGCTGGGCAGCATTGAAATCTCTGAGTGGCCACAAATGCACAGCTTACCTGGAACACTGGTCAGAAGACTGTGGTGGTGAGGGCACCGGAGCTCTAGCAGCATGGGCGAGGGGGGTGGGAAAGGCAGGGAGTGGGAAGAAAGCACTAGCAGGGAATTCTTGGCTATGTTACTTGATGCCAGGCACAGAGTCCAAGGGCTGATTCTGCTCTTATCCTGGGGAGAAACTGCGCACGTCCAGCCTGTGGAAGCTGGAAGCTGACAGCCCCGTACAGGGCCAGAAACAGCCAGGCTGGAGCAGACCCTGCATGTGTTTAAATAAGCAAATAGGATTTTATCTTGGGGGAGCCTAAGAGCGACTGAGAAATCAGGTTATCGACTGTTGCTAGGAAGATGAAGGTGGGAGAGACGCCTGCACAATGGAGTGAGGGCTCTGCAGGGTTGTGGCTGTCCCTTGGATGGGCAGACTTTGTTTGTTGACTAAAGCATTTGAAGGAGGGCCCAGCTTTGGAGAGAGGGGGCCTGTGTAAAGCAGGTTGGTTCTGAGGAGCCTGGGCAAAAAGGTCCCAAGGAGAAGCCAAGTGCAGGAGTAGCTGGTGTAGGATTTGAGTGGCAAAGTGGAGAGATGGGACAGGAGGAATCCACGACTAGCTTGTCTTCTTGAAGCGCTTTATATCCAGAGCGTGGGTCCTATTTCCCTCATGCAATTCTGCTGGCGTCAGGGATAAGTAGGTTTGCCAGAAATTGAGTCAGCTTAATAAAAGCTGACAGCTCATGACCAACAAGCCCCAGGATGTCAAGGGCCATCCTTCCTCCCCCAGCACTTCTCTCTTCCGAGGCTGCTAGTTGGGATAAGTAAACTTCCGGGGGCCCTTGGTGCAGCTGCTTCAGGTCCGAGAAATAGGATGACCATACATCCAGTTGGACCAGGGCAGTCCCATTTTTCAGCCCCATCCTGGCCGTCCATACGTGTATCCAAACTGGGCATTTCTCCCAGCTGCAAGCAGCCACTGCAGTGCTGCCTAGGGGCAGCTGAAGGCCGTGGTGCCTGACTGCCACGCACCAGAAATTTGATGCTGGTGGGCAGTGCACAGAGCTGATGGCTGGCATGGCGTGGAGTTCAGGAGACCATCCCCAGTTCTGGGTGGAGTGGGTGGGGCAGCTTGTCTACTCTGGAAGAATCCTGGATCCTCATTGTTTCATTAGTTCTCTGATCATAGAGAATTAAAACTGAGTTATTGTGGGGGCAGGGAGACTCTGTCAGACTCTTTAGAACGAAGTTCTGTGGTGGGGTTCTTTTTGGGGAGGGGTGTCTCCTATTTAATTACAAAGACTCATTAACACTCTGGAGAAGGAAAATCTTAGTTTAAAAGGCTCAGAACTTTGTCTTGAGGCACAGCGAGTCTACAAATCTGAGACTTCCTGCTGAAAATCAGGGAAGAGAAGGCTTGAAATGTCTGATATTTCTCGATTAAAGAGCAAGCAAACTTGTCAACCCATACCCAAAAGAAACCTTTAAAAATAAAAATCAGGCTGCATTTTTGTATCCCTGAGAAGTGCAAAAAATAAATAAATGAAGGCTCAATTAAAAAAGACTTTGCCAATCACTTTCTGTGCTGATTTTTTTTTTTTAAAATGTTGGTTGGTCACTTGGTCTGAGCACGCTCCTCTCATGTCCCTGGAGCTCCCCGCCATCCGTTTTATCCGGTCCACGTGGAAATGAGCATTGTGTCAGATCTGAGCATTGTACTGTGTAGACCACAAACTAGAAGAGCGCTTTTGCACCCTTACATGTTTGTGGTGGAGCTCTGATTACATGTATTGGTTTCAGATTTTCACAGTTCCCTGTGAAATTGGTTTCAATAACAGGTAACATTTGCAACTGATTTACAGTTCCTTGTAGATTCCACAGAATCTTTCTGTACATGTGCATGCTCACAAAGAAGCAGAAATGCATTTTTGGGGGGCTGTCTAGTGCGTTCGTCATCTGGAGTTCATCCTCAAACAGTCTCTGTCCTAAGATGGTTTTAGGGGCACTCAGGCAGGGTGGGCAAAATACAGCCAGTGGGAGCTGCAACCTGGCCCCGCACCACTCAAGAAAGCTGGTTGTGGGGTCATGTGCATCTCTTAAAGCTGCAGGCCCAGCAGGAGTTGGGGGGAGATGCATTGCATCCTGTCCCAGCCCCTAGCATACTCTTGCAGCTCCCATTAGCCCGTTTCTCTCCTTCTCTGCCCTGTAGCATTCCAAACAGCACACATGGCCCCTGCAGCTGGCTGCTCGGAGCAGCCTGTGAGGACTAAGGATGTTAAGTATTGACTAATTGAACAGTCTATGCATTTTGTTTCTGCACTTCAAAGGTGAAAGCGCTGCATAGAGCCTGAGATCAGCTTGGGAGTCACCAGCTGATCCTGGGCTCCATGAGGCGCTGCCGCTTTGAAACACCACGTGCAGCCTGGGTACACCCCAGCTGGCCCTGGGCTGCACTCAGCATTTCAAAATGGTAGCGCCATGTGGATCCCAAGGTCTGGCCCCAGGCTTCACGTGGCGCTGCTACTTTAAAGTACCCCCTACTCACTTCCCTCCCCTTGCTGCCTCTTTCTGCTAGAGGCAGCAAGGAGACTATCCTCTCGACTATCCAATAAGTATTTGCTTATCGATTAATACTTCACATCCCTAGTGGGGGCATAAAAGGAAGGGTGCCTGGCTGAAGAACCTGCTGGGCTGCTGGCTGGGAGCTGCCCAAGTAAGGTCTGCCTCAGAAGCACTGAATTCCAGCCCCTGGAAGGATCAGATGGAAAGCAGCAGCATATAGACATTGCCTCTGGGTCTGTTGCAGAGAAAGAACATAGCACCCAAGCCTGGTGGATGTGATATATCTTGACTTTAGAGAAGCTTTTATGTGGTCTTAAGCAAGTATGGATTGAATAAATGGACTGTAAGGTAGATAGAAATCTGGTTACATTGTTGGGCTCAATGGGTAGTGACCAATGGCTTGATGTCTGGTTGGTGGTAGGTGTCAAGTGGAGTGCCCCAAGGGTCAGTTCTAGTGCCGGTTTTGTTCAACATCTTTATTAATGACTTGGATGGATTGCATTCCCAGCAATTTTGCGGGTGATACTAAGGGGGAGAGGTAGATGAACTGGAGGGCAGGATTACAGTCCAGAGTGACCTAGACAAATTGGAGGATTGGGCCAAACCTGATGAGGTTCAACAAGGACGAGTGCAGAGTCCTGCACTTGGGACGGAAGAATCCCAAGCATAGTTACAAGCTGGGGACCAACTGGCTAGGTAGCAGTTCTGCAGAAAAGGACCTGGGGATTACAGTGGATGAGAAACTGGATATGAGTCAACAGTGTGCCCTCGTAGCCAAGAAGGCTAGTGGCATATTAGAGTGCATTAGGAGGAACATTTCCAGCAGATCTAGAGAACTGATTATTCCCCTTTATTTGTCTCTGGTGAGGCCACATCTGGGAATATTGCTTCCAATTCTGGGGTCCCATTACAGAAAGGATGTGGACATATTGGGGAAAGGCCAGCGGAGGGCAACAAAAACTAGAGCATATTAGGGATGTTAAATGGAATTTAATCAACTAAATGGAGAGAATGGCAGAGCCATAGCAGGGTTATCTCCTGGCCCTGGCTCTGCCTTTTAAATGTATTAAGAGCTGCCTTTTAAGCTGGTTCCTCCCAGCACCAGTTCTCCCTCTCCCCCGCTGCCTCTTTCTGATAGAGGCAGCAAGTGGGGGAAGCGACTAGTCAAGTCACTAATCAACTAGTCACTTACATCCCTTGAGCACATGACCTATGAGAAGAGACTGAGGGATTTGGGCTTATTGCAGAAGAGAAGAGTAAGGGGGGATTTGATAGCAGCCTTCAACTTCCTGAAGGGAGGTTCCAGAGAGGCTGTTCTCAGTAGTGGCAGATGACAGGAGGAGGAACAGTGGTCTGAAGTTACAGTGAGGGAGGTCTAGGTTGGATATTAGGAAAAACTGTTTAGGAGGGTGGTGAAGCACTGGGATGGGTTACCTAGGGAGGTGGTGACTCTCCATCCCTAGAGGTTTTTAATTCCCAGCTTGACAAAGCCCTGGCTGGATTGATTGAGTTGAGGTTGGTCCTGCTTTGGACAGGGGGCTGAACTTGATAACTCCTGAGGTCTCTACCAGCCCTAGGATTCTGATTCTATTGTCTTTCGTCTTTTGATGCTTATTGTCTTTTGACCAATGTCTTTGTCTTCATAGCGAAAGGGGGATTTCAATTCCTCCTTCAAAGGGGAGTTCTCCCTCCACTATTAGTCGCTGGCGCCAACTTGCAGAGCAGCACATGGGCTGGCAGGAGGATGTGGTGATAGGCTTGAAAATCAGATCTAGCGGCAAGCAAATGGCAAGCTTTCAATACTTGGATTGTCTTTGCTGTCGGCGCCACAGAACCATCCATGCGTGCTAGCTGGTGAAGCAAGATCAATGTGCCAAACTGTACAGCTGCAGCAAAATGGCTGGGAGGGAGCTAGGCAGGAGAAGTGGAGCCTGGAGCTCTGGGCAGTCAGTCTGTATATCGCCAGTCGGTTTTTAGAAGTCTCTGGGACAAATCCATTGCAAGGATGTAAAAGGTTAACTGGTTACTTGGTAGGTGCTTCACAGGCATAGTTACCTGGTAACTGGAGGAGGTGGGGGGGGGGAGGGGAGCTGGCTCTGGTGGTGAGCCCGGACGGAGCAGGACCCCACCTGCAGAGGACAGGGTTGTGGGGGTCCCCTACCTGCAACAGGTTGGTTGGCAGGACCCCAGGTCTTCTGCACAACTCTCCATGATTAACCAATTAAGTAATTCAGATAATATTGTTTAACCTGGTTAAAATTTTAAATGTATATTTACATTCCTGATTCATTGCTAGGGCAAGTGCTTGCATCTCTGGGCCCAAGAGAGCCACGCCGACAGTAATCCAGTGGTGCATATGGCATTCCCTCTTTCAGATATAGAGCAGTTGGCGTCCACTGCATTCTTGAGTAGGATTGAAGACAGTTATTTCAACAGGGCCTTTCATCACAAATGAGTCCAAACACCCACTGAAGTGCAGCCACCTCTGGGGTGGCTCATGGCAGATGTTTAGCTGCACACAGCAACGCTACATGACTGTTTGGAATCAGAATGAAAATAGATTGCCCTTGTTATGGGGGAAGGTGAAATTATCTCAGTCAGGGCACCAAGGCACTTTTTGCCAAGCTTCTTTTTATCACTTGATACTTGACAGTCATATCTGCAGCCAGTGGCTCTAATTAACCTATTGTGTTTCTTGGTCCTTTCGAAGCAAAGCTCAGCCTGGCTCTCAATCTGAAAGCCTCTGTAGTAACCATCTGCATTTTTCCTGCCTTAGCAATCCTTGACCAAGTTTTATTCTTAAATGCCAGTATTGGTTTTGTGCTTAATGTCTTGTATTAAATGAAATAACTGCCAAGAAAAAGCCACAAACTGCAGATTCTCGTCGAGGTTGACGAAACAATAAACACAAGCGAGTAGGGGTAGCCTCAGCAGAATAATCCCTGCTCCTCCTATGAGCTCCTGTTTGCAGACCCTTGTGTCTCTGGGTCCTGCCCCTTGAGGAAGCTCATAGGGGTTGCATTAATACAAATAATAAATAATACATTCCCAATTTTATAGTACACATTGAATATTAACAAATTTATTTAAATTTCAAAGTCCTGGGGGGGAAGGTTGTCTGTCTTCTCTGTTTAGAACTAAAGTCAGTGGGATTGGCACATATTTTGGTTTTAGACATCAGGCCTGAGTCGGATCTAATTAAGCTAACCTACTGTAAACAGGACATAACCCTGGAAAAGTCAGTAGAGTTACACCAGGATAAACTGGTATACAGGAGGGAGGCTCAGATGTGTTGGGTGCAGATTAGGCAAGACACTTGTGTAAATGTCAAGGGGCCCAGAACACACACCCAAACACACCTCCTGACAATGATCTCTTTGTGCATGTTACTCATTTTATGCACACAGTGAATGCTGAATCAGTGCAAGCTACTGATTATCATGCTCAGTTTCTAATCTGGTTGTGCCCAGAGTGACAGTTACTCTTCTGTTTAGATTACTACTAAAGGATCAGTTCTGCAAGCTTTTACACAGAGGAGTATTGTTATTCAGGAGAAGTGGCCCTGTTTAGTTCAGTTGGACTTGATGCATGAGTAAAGTGACTTGTCTATAAAAGTTTTCAGGACAGGGTCCTAAATTTGGCCCTTTGTACCTAAATTAAGGGGAAAAGTCTCATGATTTATACCATCTTAAATCTGGAATAATTCCCAGTTAATTTAGTTAAATTGTTCTTTTTATATACAGTCAGAATGTGGCCCAAACACAAATAATTTAGCTTCAAATTTAAATTTTGGGTTTTGTTTCTTGAAGTATGTAAAAGGTGATGGTTAACAATTTGATTTGAATAAAAATGCTTAATTAATGTTAAAACAATGGAAAACCTCTTTAAGACTGGAGTTGCAGGTGACAGCCTCAGCAATCTAAGTGCAGTTGTCTGTTACTTATAGTATTAGTACCAGAAAAGGAAACTGATTATAAACAGAATGACACAAAGCAGTGTAGTTTCTTTACTGGACTGATTGAAATGCAAAAAGTAAACAAACAGCAGAAATGGAGAAAGGTAAATTAGTTTCTCCATGTTTGCCTCATTAAAGTAGCTGAAGTTGTTATTCATAGAATACTAGAACTGGAAGGGACCTCAAGAGGTCATCAAGTCTAGTCTCCTGTCCTTATGGCAGGACTAAGGTCCAATGTCATCCCTGATGTCTATATAATCTGCATTTAAATCTCTCCAGTGATAGCAATTCTGCAATCCCTCTAGGCAATTTATTCCAGTGTTTATCACCCTGACAGGAAGTTTTTCCTAATGTCCTACCTAAACCTCCCTTGCTTCAATTTAAGCCCATTGCTTCTTGTTCAGTCCTCAAAGGTCAAGAGGAACAATTTTTCTCCCTCCTCCTTGTAATGCCCTTTTAGGTGCTTGAAAACTGCTCTCATGTCCTCTCTGTCTTCTCCTTTCTAAATTAAACAAACTCAGTTCTTTCAGTCTTCCCTTATAAGTCATGTTTTCTAGACTTTTCATCACTTTTGCTCATCTTTTCTGGACCCTCTCCAATTTCTCCACATCTTTCTTGAAATGTGGTGCCCAGAACTGGATACAATTCTCCAACTGAGGCCTAATCAATGCTGAGTAGAACTGAGAGGAGCATCTTTTTTAAATGATGGGCCTAATCCTGAATCCTTTTTCAGGCCAGATGCCCGTTAAAGGGTGGGATTCTGTTATGTACTCATATTCCCAGAGGTCTATAGATTTACAGCTTTTATTCACTTTTTGTTCCAGTGGTAATTTTAACTGTGTGAGGGAAGAATTCAGGATTGGCCCTCATAATTCTTCTCTTATCAGCATCCCAGTAGGATCAACCTCCAGTGCTCGAAAGTAATGAGATCTAAAACCAAGTGATTCACCTTTGGATTCTTGTTCTTTGCCCTCCGATTCCTAAGCCACAGAGGTAACTTGTGGCTCCCATTTTCAAGCTTTTCTTCACAATCCCAAGAGGTAGAGTTACTGGTTTTTAATTGAAACTTGAGATTCTCACCTAATCTCATGCCTTCAAGAGAGTGTGTGTGTGTGTGTGTGTGTGTGTGTCTTTATTTAGAGAAAGAGTGAGTGAGTCAGAGGCACTGGGGAGCTAGTCTTGGCTGGTCGCTAGAGCATTCCAGTTTAACTTTGGCAGGCCAAGCTGTTTTCTAGAGAGTGGCTCTTCTCCAAGAAATGCCAGGGTGATCTCTAGTATTTTTTTTTTTTTTCAGATCTTTCTCCTTTGGAGAAACCTTTTATTTCCTCACCTTCTCCTGCAGTAAATGATAAAAAGGCCTAAACCTGTAAAGTGTGCTGTGCACAGCATCTGATAGACCAGGTTGCTTCAAAGAGCTCAAATCTTCCCCCTCCCCTGGGTTGGAAGTCTGGGGCTGGCATTGTTCCTGGCAGCAGGATAGCTGTAGAACTTAGCTGGCTGCACAGCAAAAGCTAGAGTGAAGTGCCAAGGTCTAATCGGCCAGCCAGCCTCAAATGATCTCTTCTGCATCTCACTGGCTTTTTTCCTAGGTCAGTGATTTCCAACCAATTCTATAGCTGTAGCCACTATAGCAAATTAGCTACATTGGTTAAGCCAACTAGCTATACTCAGCCAGCCACATGTGGCTATCCTGTTGGACACCACTTTCTTAGGCAGTGTCTGTAGACACAGAGGACTGGATGCTGGGTCCGCTGCACTCAAATGCAGTGAGGCTGATAGCGTCTGTCTATCTGTGTGGTTCCATGCCTTCGGAAGGAGCGGTGCCAAGGCCAGTCAGCCTTTGGCGCTGTACAGAGCACAACACACGGCCCTCCCCAGCCTTCAAAGGTGCATAGAGTGGCCTTCCCATGTCAGTACTCCCAGCCACTGCAGATCTGGGTCCCTTTGAAAGGCCAGTTTCCTGTGCATTAGCTCCCTTGATTCCCCCTCTCTTCTCCCCATTGGCAAACCTGGTCAAATACAAAACTTCCATGTGGTTTAACAGGGAAGGATTGGGCCTGTGAAGAGTGCAGCCAGACTTATTTCTAGGATGGCCAGATGTCCCGTATTTGAAGGGTCTGTCTCATATTTAAGCTTTTTTGCAGCTGTCCTGACTTTCTTAAAAAACAGGCAAATTGTCCCATATTTTCTGTCTTCCCCCATAAGCGCTGGTGGGTCCTGCTGCTGGTTGGATCTCTACTCGCCAGCTGCCCACCCACCAGAGGTGAATGGGAGGGTCTAGTGGCCCCGCAATGGGGGTAGGTGTACAAGGCTTGTGGCAGGGCCTTGCTGTCCTCTTCTTGCTTTATCCCTCTGCTCCACTGCTCCTCCATAACCCCAGTGGTGGGGCATTTCCTGCTCCCAATGCTTTGTGGAGAGCCAGTCCCTGGTCACAGTGCTCTGATCACTAGCAGCCTGGCTGGCAGGCTCCTTCCTTCTTCCACTGCCTCTGACTGGGTCAGCAGCCTGGGAAAGCCCAAGACCATCCCAGGTGCTAGCCAGGCAGAGCCGAGCCCTGCATGTGCCAACGCCCTGCACAGAGCTGGCATGGAGCTAAGCTTTAGTGTGATGGCAGGAAGGAATTTCCAGCTGGTTCACACCCCAAACTGCAGGCTCCACAGCAGCTTTTTGGGGCAAGAGCTTAGAACTCACTCCCCCGCACCACCTAGGTGCTGCCCCCAGGAATCCCAGGGCTGCTGGTCCCTAGACACCCTCCCTTCCTGAGCCAACTGTCTAGCCAATTTTCTGATCCCCTTTAGTCAGGTTCCCTGGACCCTCTTTCACAGTGCATAGCACTTAACCCCTTCCTGCCTATACTGTAGTTGAGGGGGTGTGGTGGGGGATGGGACAAGGGGCTTTGGGGTTGTGTAGGTGACCAGCAGCAGCCTTGGAAGTGTTAGGTGCCTTTTTACACTGCATGGGCAGGAAAGGACAAGCAGCTTCCAGTCCTGAGTTAGAGGCAGAGGAGGGTGGGGAGAGAAAGAAGACATGAGCTCTGGAAAGACTACAGAGACAGGTTTTTCCTCTCTCCACCCACTCCTTCCCTGTAGTTAGAAGCTGCTCCTGTCCCTTCCCTTCCAGATGGTGCTAAAAGGCTGCTGCTGACCACCGTCTGTGTAAACCCTGTCAGAAATCTGGGAGGAGGGGAATGTGACTCTGCATGGCCCCTACCCATGTGTTTGCTCAGGAAGACGTGGTACCAGGGATCAGGAGAGGCAGATCCATTCAGGGGCCCAGCCACGCATGGAAGGTGCATAGGGCAGGGGGGTTGGGTCAGTTGGTGACTTTCCCACGCACGTGAGAGGTAGGTAGGTAGGGGTGTGTGTGTGTGTGTGTGTTTGTGTGTGTGTTTCACTCCCACCTGTGATCCCTCAAGCCTTAAAAATAAGAAGATAAATAAAAAGAACCCACCTATGCAGCTTCTTTTTTTTTTAAATAAACAGGGGCTTAGTATTTGTACTGCATAGTTCTGGCTGCTGTTGAACTTGCTTGAATATGACTAATTTTACCAGGTGTCCCATATTGAGCATAGGGATGTATAGATCCCCCTATTACTTCACAATACTGAGGTAGGTGTGTTTCCAGCCTCCAGGTCTGAGAACATGAAAAGAACAAAATAATGACCTGAAATAATTCATGTCTCAAGCCTCCAGGGACACTGCATAGGAATCCATTCAGCCTAGACCTGAAGACCATGAATTAGGAACTGAATTTAAACCCAGTGTAAATGGCCCACTACATAGCTTTTATTTTCATCGAGCTATAAGTAGATGGATGGCTGTATTTGCTGTGAGCCCTCTCCTTTAAACATTGCAGTGCTCTGATTACGCAGGGTTTGGGTTGCTCTTTAGGGTTTAGTGTTTTTAACTTTAGATGGAGTGTGTGCACACACACATACACAAGGTAAAAGTTCTGTGCCAGTTGTCCCTGCTGGTTATGATTAGAGACAAACATCTGTTCTGAGGTTTGTAAGTACTCCTTAAATAAATTTTTCTGTGCAGAGGCAAAGCTGCAAATGAATATTTTGATCCCTCCTTTTCTTGTAAAGCTGTGAAAACCTCAGGTACTGAACTCACTGGAGGGTTAGTGTGTGTGTGGGTAGCATAAACCCTGACCTTTCCTTACTTAAAAGAGCAGAACGTTCAGATTCAGATATCTAATTAATTAACTGCTGTCCAGTTGGGAAACATATTAGGCCCAATTATGTAGCTTATTCTGCTTAAGACAGAGGTTGTCAAACTGTGGCTCCATTTAGATGGCCCATGGATAATTCCTTTTAAGGTTCCCAAATTGGAATATTTTCTGTCTGAAAAGGAATTGGTTCTTGACAAAAAAATTAAAAATGACAAAGAAGAACATCTTGTTGCTTTTAAGTAACAGTTTGAAGATTGATTAATTTCCAGTGAGGTGAAGGATGTTAATTTTAGATTAATCAAATAGTCGATGTAATTTGCATTGATTATTTGATTAGTCAATAAGGGCGCCTCACCTTTGAAATGTAGCAAGAGCCCTGCTGGCTCATTCTGTATTTTAAAGGCGGAAGCGCTGCAGGGAGCACAGCCAGCGGGGGACTCAGGCAGTCCCCTGCTGGCCCCACACTCCCTGCTTTTGCAATGTATAAGAGCCCTGAGAAGGCTCTTGTATATTTCAAAAGCAAAGTACCCCCAGGAGTGTGGAGTCAGTGAAGGACTGTTTGAGTCTCTAGCTCACCCCACCTTCCATGCAGCGCTTCTGCTTTTGAAATGTAGCAAGAGCTCTTGCTGCATTTCAAAAGCAGAAGCACTGCCAGTTCCACATTGTGCCCCGCCCCTTCTCCCCATGGAGATGGTGCTGGGGGGAATTGGCTTTTAAACTGGCCTCCCCCACAGCACTGGATCCTGCTCCTCCCCTCCCTCCCCTTGCTGCCTCTCTCTGATAGAGGCAGCAAGGGCGGAGAAGTGACTAGTCGAGTCGCTAGCTGACTAGTCGCTTGCATCCCTACTAGAAGCTGAACCAAACAACTGGGTAAGGAATGCTTTTGGAATCAAGGAGCTGCCCTCTCATCTGTCTGGGTAGTCACATGAGTGCTTGTGGGAGCTTCCTTGCAATGAAACATTAGTCAAAATTTAAAAGACGTTCCCTGATTGAGTTTGGATTCAGAGAACTGTTGAGTACCCAGAACTTGCAGACAAAGCAGTGGGTTTTCTGATGCCATTTGCTATAAACTGGGACTCTCTGGTACGGCAACATCCAGGACTACACAGCCCAGGGGTAGGAAGGTCTGGCAGGGAGCATGAGGCAGTGACTCAGCAGGAGCTCCATGGCAGACGAGAGTGGAGGTGCAGTGGGGAGTTCTGGCCCCTGTGCCTGTAGGACCAATGGCAGATGGAGAACTTCGGCTCCAGGGAGCCCCAGCTGGGCTGGCAGCAGAGGGGCTGGTGCCAGAGCTTGGTGTGGGCGCACCTGGGCCATGCACAGGCTGGAAGCAGCCAGCAGTAGGGAGGGGCTGGGAGACCAATGACAGGGGACCTCCCCTGGTCTGGCAAATCCTCTTGTTTGGAGCAGGTCAGATCCCGAGGGTGCCGGACCAGAGAGGTCCAACCTGCGTTACATACCTGTGTGTGGTGACATTTACCACCCTGACGTCCAAATACAGAAGCAGGATGAATGGCTTAACCTCACCTAAGGCTGAAGCTGACACACATTGTACCCAACGTCTCTGAACTTTGCTCTCAAAAACAGGCATATCCGTCACATTAGAAAGGTGTGACTAAGTGATATTAAAATACGAGCTATGTGCTTTTATTTGTAGAACAAAAACCCATTAATTATGAAGGGTTTTTTATATAGCACTTTTATCCAAGGCACTTTTACAATAATTAGCTAATGGTACAAGCAGCATTTGGAAAGATCACTGAGGGGCCCTCCAAGATCCTCCAGGATTTTCAAGTGGTCCTTAGGGAAAAAAGTTTGAGAGCCATTGGCATAGGAGATGCAAAGAGAGTGTAGAATGGGAATCCCACTGGCATGGGGCGTTCCCACAGGATATAGAGTCAGCCTAGCTGGCTCCTTCCCCCCTGCTTCTCCTCCATAACTGGTATAGGCTATGGGAAGGTGTGTGAGCAGGGAGGGGGGGGGGGTAGGAGCAGAGCTTCAGCAGTCCTCAATTGATACATGGTTCTTTGGGGATCATTACCAGCTAGTGGGATTTAGAACAGCCTCCAAAATGCTCTAAGCTCTGCAGAGCTGGCCTCCAAATCAGGAGCTGGATAAGAGCCCATTTAAAATCCCATTTAATTAGTTAACCGTTTAAATGTTAAGAATCTGTCTTCAGTGCAATTGGAAGTGAGAGGGGTGGGTGTCTAGGTGGGCGGACATGTGGTTTTTAACATGGTTGGGAGCCAAGAACCCTGTCAACTTTATCTGAGAAACTTTGCAGTTGGAGATCTTTCACCAAGAGGTAGGTTTGTTCTTTGGAGCTCTTTTGGCTAGACTTGGGGAACGTGAACCTGAGCAAAAGTAAAACAAATATTAATGAATGCGAGGTTTGACTTCTACCCTCTCTTGTTGGGGATGTTGGCCAGGAAGATGTTCTGGGCTGGGAATGCACTTTCCAAGATCGCTCCCTTGTTATACTGTAGCTCGGACTAGATAAAGGATGTGGGTGCTGTGAGCATAATGTTCCATGGGAGTATTTGGGAAACTACTGTGCATTTCACTGGAATTCATTTCCCAGCTTTGCTTCTTACGTCTTCTGGCAGGTCACTTAACCTCCTGGCGCTTCCATTTTCTACTGAGCTCTGTGGAATTAAGAAGGACTCATTAATAAAATAAAAAATAGTTAAAGATTATTGGATGAGAGATGATATCAGGGCTTGATATCTTGTGAGGAGGTAAGCATCAAAATCATTGGGGGTCAGCCCCTTCCAAGACAGCTATAGGCTGAGTCCCTAAACAGATAACTTTTCGCTGTTGTTGGAATCCAGCTTTTCAAAGATATTTAAGCACCTGCCAAAATCTTATCCTGGGTCATTAGCCATAGTGATGCTGTTTCAGTAAATATTTGTTCTTCATTTACCTGCCTGTTTTCCTAATTCAGGCTCCCGATTCCCTTTCTTTTGGTTTTATAGATGCTGTTTTTGTAGCTGATTTTCCCCCAAACATGACGTTTCATTGGTGTAAATGCACATTTTGCTCTCATGTGTTGTCCTGCAGTCACCGCATGGCATCAGAGGGACACAGAGGACTTAAAGATGCCCAAAGCCCTTGCAGAAATAAATAGCGCTAGCAGCTCTTTCTCTGAGGCTGACACGTTTCCCAATTTCCAGCTCCGAGTTTGTTTTTGCAGCCAAGTTCTAAACTCCATGAAAATTGGGATTTTGACTGGAAATGTCCCCAGATGTTGTTACTGAAGGAAAGAGAGAAGAAACGAGGCTTTCATTTTTGTGAGTTTTGTTATGGTAATGACTTCTGTAGATCACATGAATCACTGTGTTCTGAGATGAGCAGTGAGGATTCCTTCCAGTGTGGAAGCTGTGCTGCCCAAGCCTTGCCTTCTCCTTAACTGAGAGTGCTCCCTTCTAACCCTGTTCTAGTCCCTGCTGTGACTTGGACAGGATGCTGATATCTTTGTGTACTTCAGTTCCTGCCCTGCTGGGAAAGTGCCTATATTAAAGGCATTAAGGTAATTAGAGGAGGTCTATCAGTATTTGAAGGCCCAAGTACTCATTTTGAAGCAAATGAGCTTTATACAGAGGCATTGAACCTCTCCCAGGTGAAGCAGGTAGTGTCTGTCATGGCAGCAGGGGGTGTAGCAGAGAGGGTAGGAAGCAGTTCACAGTCTAAACCATGGGTTCCCAAACTGGGGGGCGTGAAGAAATTTCAGGGGGGGTGCAAAGCGACCCAGGCGCCCCCCCCCCCCAAGTTTCGCTGCTATTTTTGTTTTTCAGCCCCGGTTAGTTCCTTTTTGCTCAACAAGTTTTGCTGCTCTTGGGGGGGAGGGGGAAGGAGGGTTTCTCAAAAATCAAAAAGAGTGTGTGTGTGTGTGTGTCTGAAAAGTTTGGCAACTACAGGGACTCTAAATGGTGGATCCATGTGTGTCTGATCCGGTCAGGGTTTGTGTGGGGTAAGATATTTTGTTAGTAGCATACAAAACTGGTAACAGATACTAGGAACGTCTTTGCAGTTGGTTTGCTTGTGGTTGCCAGGTGTCCAGTTTTGAACTGGACAGTCCAGTATTTGAGCTTTCTGTTCGGGAAACAAATTGAGAAAATACAAATGAGAAAATAGAAATGTCGGGTATTTTCTAACTAAGATGGAATGTAGATTGCGATGTCATGTCAAGTGTGCCCGGTATTTTTGTTGAAACCATCTGGCTATCCTATTGGGGGGCGGGGGGGGTTCATTGCTGGTACAAAATACAGGTTGACTGGCATACAAATGCCTGCCTTAAGCAGTAGGGGACTGCAGCTGAGGCCTAGTTTGAGTTGGCTGAGGGTGACAGTTGGTAGCTGAAGCACGGGAAGTGCATAGAGCACAACTTGTTTAGTGTTACTCTTGTAGCTAGCACCTCAGGTCTGGCAGCACCTCAGAACACAGGGGAAGCCAGCATGTGTCTTCGATGCAGCTGGGTGGGTGGACATGAGCTAGTGTGCTGAAAATAGCCACATGGAGATGGTGGCTCAGGGCCACGCTGACCCCAAAGTCTGAGTGTGGGTGGCTAGCCCGCTTCTCCCAGCGCAGCAGCGTCCACGCAGCTATTTCTAGCACACTAACCAAGTCCTGTGAGTACAAGTCTGTCCCCCTCTGGGTTGAGAGGTTCGTCCCCATCCATACCCTTATGCTCTGACTCCAGATATACAAGCCCCAGAGTGTCAGGCCAGGTACAAGGGGGGGCAGAGACTGTGTTAGTGTGGATGTCCACTTTGCAAAAGCCGATGGCTCAATGTAGATTCTTTCCCGGATATGTTCCTACCTCACATTCATCACTGTAGTATCTGAGCCCCTTCCACCCAGCACTGGAAAGCATCTCACAGTGTTGAGATGCCTTGCTACTTCCCGCCAGGTGTTACCCCTGTTTCAGAGGGATTCATTGAAACAGAAGCAAAGCAACCCAGGGAGGCTGTGAAACAGAACCTGGCTGGGGAGGAGAAAGAGAGAGTTTGGTCATTGGCATAGGCAGGGGCCAATGTGTCAGGCATTCAGTGTAGATGAGTTATGCTCTTGCTTAGAAATGGTAGCTTACGGTCTGTCTTTGATCTCTGTGCTATTGGTCCTGCGTGCAATGTTAGCAAGGCTGCATTATCCGTGTGTGTGTGTGTGTGTGTGTGTGTGTGTGTGTGTGAGAGAGAGAGAGAAACAGGGCTGTCAGTCTGTCCTGCTTGTCGGTGTGTAGTCACTGGGATCTGAGCACGTCTGCCTTCTGCTTTGACTTATGTGGCCCCCAGCCCATCTGGAACGCCTCTCACTGTGCCATTACCAGTCTCATCATTTCAGAGACCATGGTGGTTACTTAAAAAGCGAGCTCATGTGGACTTAACCGCAAGCTCAGTTTTGTGTACAGCCTGGAAATCCCCACCTGGGTGTCTTTTGTGAATGGAAAAAGCTCTTTCTTTCATTCACAGGCAAGGGCCCATTGGGAGGCTAGGCTGCTGCATGAACATACACCCTTTGGGGAGAGTCTGGGGTTGGGTTGAAAGAAGGGGAGACTGAAGAAAGTGAAATCTGAAGCAAAGCCCTAATTTCTGCAGTTTTGGGAAGTGTTCTTTGAAGGGATGGGTGGGACTTAGACCTCACTGTGTGAGGGCACTTGCCTCCTCTTTTCAGTGCACAGCACCTTGCAGGATTGGATCTGATGCCCATGGGTGCCAGCATTTAGACCTATGCTGACTGAGGCCAGCAGGAGCTGCAGGTGCAGCCCTCGGGTGCGTGGCTGTAATGTTACAGGACTGGATCAAAAGCCAGCTGTCTGCCACAGCTGAAAGACGGAACCTCCACCAGCACCACTATCGGTGCCAGCTCTCGCTGTGCTCTGTTTAAAACTTGAATCTTGGCTCTCTGGTAGAGGAGTGGGCACGGTTTTAGCACCAGTCACTTTAACATATTCCAGGAGAGGTTAGATCTGAGAAGAAAGGTATCAAATAGCCAAGGGGTCAGGCCAGCTGATTCCTTTCAGGTGTGCAGTTCGGGATTGGAAATGCACTTCAGAACAACTAGGAGGGGTTTTCTAGGGGAGCTTGTTAGCATACGGGGCTGAAGCATTCACTCTGGCTTGGGACTGTCGCCACAAGAATTGTGTTGCAATGGCAAGTGAATACGTGAGAACTCGTCACTGATTTTGGGTTCCGTTTGGCATGCTCTCCCCAGCTAACCTCAAAAGAGGTTTGGGAGAAACGCAGGCCCCTGAGTGGCTCTTGGATTAGGATTGGCTGCTGGTGTGGACAGATTGTCACATAGGAAATCAAGGGCTGGGTGTGAGGAATTTTTTTCATCACAATAAAAAGTTAAATAAGGATTTTTCTAATCCTAGGAGAGAGCACATGCTACACAAGTGGGAGCTGGGTGTTGTTCTGTTGGCCACAAGGGACCTGTATAATCCCCTGCTTCTGTGGTGGACAACCCACGACCCGCAGGCTGCATGCAGATCTTTGGGGTTCTGTGTGTGACCCATGAGACAGTTTATCATTGCTCATGTGTGGCGTTGCCAGATTCCTCTGGTTTCAGTCCATGTAGCTTTTTTCCTACTGGTATCACTAAATTGACATGGACGTAAAGCAAGGGCACGGGAAGTGAGGTGGGTGCTGATTGTTCACAACATTAACTGGGAGCAGTGCGCACCTTCTTCTCATCAGAGCACTGCTATGATTGCTTACACCCTGCAAATTCTAGGTACACAAGTGCAGTTAGCTTAGCTGTGACCAAGTTTTGCTATCTTGTAGCCCACTGAGATGGAAGGTCACTCATGCTGGCCACTCACTAGCCTAGGTTGTCCCTGACTGCCCTACTCTGACTTCCTTTCTTTCTGGCTTAGGAGTATGAAAAAACTCCCCTCACCTTGCGTGCAGCAAGGTTATAGTGCCAGTGTGAACCAGACTATGCGCTGGGAGCTATGCTCCCAGCACTGTTAGCTTACTCCCCTTGTGGAGGTGGCTAACATATAAAGTGCTGGGAAATCTCTCCGCCAGCACTTGTGCTGTTGTCATGCTTTCCATTTAAAGCACTGCCATGGCTGTGCTTTAATGTTGTAAGTGTAGACAAAGCCTGAGTTGCCACCCGTGTGAGGCTGATGGCCAAGAGGTGGAGAATTTTCTCAAATATTAGGTTCAAGATAGATGATGTGTGGGAACTCGGAGAGGGATTTTGATACCCGCTGTGCCATGGGCCCTCGTGGGATGGAAGCGAGAGCAGAACTAGCCCCTTCACTTTACAAAGCTTTGTCTGAATATAGGTTGCTGGATGCAGCCTTTATGAAGGGCGGCATGAAAGGCTCGAGAAGCTAATAGGGAATGGACACGCTGTACTGCTCTTCTGGTGCAGGCGGTTTCTCCAGGAGTGGTACAATCCAGTACAAATCCATCACTGTGGAGTGGCGCTGTATAATCCTGCCACTGTGGCTTTTGCTGCCGGTGGCAGCAGTTGCCTCCTTGGCATGGCCCCTCTGCACTTCACTTTCATCTCTCTCTTTCGATCACTGTTCTTCGAAGGCAAACAGATCTGGGTGTGTGGGGCTTTTGGAGATTTCAGTGGTGACTTTTTTTTTAACATTTATTTTGGTGAGCAAGTGGGGAGGGAGGGAGAGGGATGGTGATGGGGGGGGGGGTGGGAGGAAGATGTGACAAAAGGTTATTTGTCATTTATTAACCACAACTTTTTCCATCCTTGGTCATGCACGGAAAAAACACTTTTAGCAGTGTAACCACAGCCCCAGAGTTAATTGCTGAAGAACGGAGTTTCTTATTTTGGAAACTGTTGCTGGGATGAACTTAGCTTGTGTTTGATTGGCTAATGAAGGGGAAGGTCACAGGAAAAAAAATCCCCAACCTGCCCGGGTAGAGGCGGCTTCACCAGCTGTGAGCACAGCAACTAAGAACAGTCTCTAACTCTACATTCCCATGGCTCAGAGTGACCCAGTCCTAGAAATCTGGGGGTGGACGAAACTTGACATTCTTTAGCTCATTTCACTGCCAATGCCAGCCAATGTTCCCTCAATTTTTCCATCCAAGTGCAAAATAAATTTTGTTCTATGCACCAAGGCATGTGTGGATATGCCCCATCAGTAGAAACACATTCTGCCAGCTGTGGGCAGATGTGCGTGCTCTACTAATCAGCTGGGCAGCCCCTGAATCCACCCAGGCAGCTGCTGAGGTGTTCAGCTTACAGGGAACACTGATGCTGTCTTGTTCCCTTTAAGTTCCTGATGTTTTGTCTACACTAGATTTAAATGTCTCAAAGCAGTGAGTTTCCTCCATTTCCTATCGGGAGACCATTTCTCTGCCTAATACATCTTGCCTTATATAAGAACTAGCTAGTGGTATTTATCAGGAAGCTTTCCCCTGATCCTCAGCCAACTGGTTCTGTTTGTATCATGCCAAACAATTCCTTTCCATCCTTATGTTATCTGCATGCAGTTCCATGTAACTGGCTTATATAGTAACAGGATTAGTCACCTCACTTGTGAAAAGCTGCCAGTTTGAAACTCAGCAGAAATGTCTCTCTGAATGGTGACTGGCATATCCTCCTTTTCTGGAAGCTTTTAAACCAAGGCTGGATGTTTTCCTAAAAGATCTGTCCTAAATCAGTCTGGAGTTACTTTAGAGAAATTCCATCCTGTGTTACGCAGCTTGAATAATCACAGTGTCCTGAGAAACTGTGACTATTTGGTCCTTTTTATTGTTTCTCTTATTGCCTCCTCCGGCGTGTAACTGGGCTGGGTGGGTTGTGATATTTATGGGAGGGAGTGGTGGTAGTTCTGTTACCCCCACAGCAGGACACCCACCTGTACCCAATTCCTAGGGCTCAGGATGTAACTTGCTCAGAGTTTGCAGGACCTTTTACCAGTGAAAGAGCCTTACTCAGTAATATTCTTATTCTCTTTAACAGCAGTTATCAAGCACACAGAATACACATGCTAAGCATACGGTGCCATGCTCACCAATCCTGGTCAGGCAGGTGAACTTTTCCTGATGACTAGGCAAGGTAATTTTTGTTTTTCTGGATTCTGGTTGTTGCACATCACGGTTGAGCAGAGGATACTTGACAGCTTTGATTGTAGGCTGTGTGTTGGAGGTGAGTTGCTTTTTCTTCTTCCAGGTCTTTCCTCCTGTTCCTTCGTTTGTGCTGGTCTCCTCCTTGTACTAAGGATGCTAAGGTGTGTAGTTGATAAACATTTTATCATCGACTACATGATTAGTCAGTAAGGGAAGGCTTGCTTGCGCCGGGTCCCGGAGCTACTTCTGCTGCAGTTCTGCAGTCTAAATGTAGTAAGAGCCGGGTGTGCAGACAGCCCAGCTCTTACTACATTTAAACTGCAAAGCTGCAGCGGTGGTTGCTCCCAGGCCCAGAGCAAGCTGGGACTGAGCCGAGCTTGCTCAGTCCAGCAGAGAATGGGCAGCAATGCGGGAGGGGGGGGGGGGGGAGAGAAAGGGCTGGGAGAAGCGAATAGTTGACTCGACTGTCTTATAAGCCTAAACATATTGGGTAGTCAACTACTTGACTATTCTCTTACATCCCTATCTTGTACCCCAGTTTATATAATGAAACTCAAGTGCTGCCTAGCTATACCTTAACCTAGGGGTGGGCAATAAATTTTGACCAGGATCCACTTAAAAAATGTCTGAAGTGGCCCCAGGGTGCCCTGGAAGGGGTGGGCCAGGCTTCCAGAGCCTGAGGCTGTGGGTTTCAGTGCACTTGTCCACCCTGTGGGGTGGGGCAGACAGCTTGCTCTGGAGCTGCTGCCAGAGCAGGAGCCGTGGAGCAGCCATCACGCAGCCTGCTGTGTGCCTGATTGGTCTGGGGACGGGAGAGCATGCAAAGTCTTTGCCCCCTTCCCCCAGAGAACCATCAGTTGTTCTGAACACCTGGCGGTTCCCTCTAGGTACCTGTGCACCTGGCGGCGGAAGGAGACTTCCCGTGCTCCCTCCTGACGCCTACAGGTCAATCAGGGCCTGGGGAGGGGGAGCACATGAAGTCTTTTGCTACCTGCCCCTGCCCTGCAAGGGAGCGCCTCACTTAGCGTCCAGTGCCAGTTGAGCAGCAGGTGATGATTGACTTTAACTGCTGAGCCCCTTGCAGGGCGGGAGGAGACTTCACATGCTCCCTTGTCCCCCAAGCCCTGAGTGGCCTGGGGCCAGGGGAGAACGCGCAAAGTCTTCTCCCGCTCTGCCCCCGTCCTGCAAGGAGCGTGTGGTGCTTAGAAGTGCCACACCCCTTGCAGGGTGGGAGCAGCCTTTGCGCGCTACCCCCACCCCCAGACTCTAATTGGCCTGGAGGGGGGACACTGGCAGGGACTTTGTCGGCCAGATCAACGTGCTTGGCAGGCTGGCCTCAGCCCTCAGAGTCCCTTTTGCTCACCCCTGCCGTAACCAGTTATTTTATTAAATGTTTGACTAGTCACTATTGGCATTGCAACATATTCCCTAACTAGTTATATCCCATTGCCATAATTGATTTACACCTAGCAAAACCAATTATACAGTGCAGAGACAAAATTGAAAAACCCTACAGACAAACAATAGGGAAGTGGGGACCATAATGAGAGAACAGTAAAGGAATGAGGATTTCACCACTCCAACTATGGATACGTGGTTTCTTGCCAGATAGAATCCTGTCAAATCAAGTTTTTGTTAACCATCTTAAGATCTGTTTCTTTATCTGGTGGTATTGGGTGCCATTAGGACAGGTTCTCCCTCCTAACAGCCCGATATTATGCTATTTTAATGTAAACTAGGTGGAGCGTGATGAGAGGATGTGACTTCCTGCTTTACAACTAATGGCTGCTGCTCTTGCAGTCTGACTGCAGATGAAGGCTGTAGGCTTTTGGTCTTACAATCTGGTTACCCTTTTTAATTACAGGGCGGCCCTGCTATAAGTTGCCCCGGTATATATCTGTTCCGCACTATAGTTGTTGACACTTGTAGGAACCGATGCTTATAAGTCTTCCCATTCCCTTGTCTTAAGTTGTGCTTTTCAAAAAAAAAAAAAAAAAAAAAAAAAGAAAGAAAGTTTGTGCAAATGGAAGTTGGCTGCAGGGGAAAAAAATGTAAGTTGTTTTGCTATCATTTCAGGTATTTTGGAACATATCTTAGATTTATAGCAAAGGTGGCATGTACTCTTTTTCTATTGCCATCGTTACTATTCCAGGAAGGGGTGGAAAGGTTGGATTGTTTGTTGGCCATACCATACACACTTTGGCATGGATGGCCATCATCCTTCCCCTTCTGCTAGTCCCAAGCCTTCCTAGAAGCCGCTCAGGATCCACTTTGAGTGAAATAAATTGAAAAATGGAGGCTAAAATTTGTATTTGTGTATTAGTGAGTGAAGGGAGCCCCTGAGACAGGGCAGGACTCTGTATCAATATACTTGAAAATAGGCCTCTTAGGACCTGGAAAGTGATGTATCAAGCCTCCTGCTTGTGTAATATATATATTTTGTTCTGCTTCAGGATGTGGTTGGTTCAAGGCTGAGTGCTTATTTCAGAGGTAAATATTTATGAGCTGCTTTAGAGACCGCGTGGGATGCGAAACAAGGCCTTGTATCTGCACTTGATCCCAGACCCATTCCTGCCATCCTTGGAGTGCTGTGCGCTTTTCAGGGGCTGACTGTGTAATTGGGAGCACAGTATATCAAACCCCAAATGTTCAGGATTCAGGCCTTAAGACAAGTCATGGGATTGATTGGCTTAAAAATCCTTTTCTGCCCAACCCAAATTGGTGACTGTTTTTGAAAGCATTGGCCTACTTGGATTCACGGCCTACTGGAGGGGCTTGATTTTTGCAGAGCACAAAAAGGCCTAAACTTCCGCTAAAGCAGGAGGCACTTAGAACCATGTGAAATAGAGCACTGGGACTTTTAGTAGGAAAATTAAACCACATGGGATGCAGGGTCGGCTCTACGGTCCCTTGTTTGGTTTTGCTCACAGGATCCCCCCTTCCCCCCCGAGCTCTGTGCTTCTCACTGGTACATCGAAATGGAAGGGAATGCTGGTGTCAGTGGAAGGAGGCCTCACATCTGTGCAAACCTGGCTGCTGGTATAGACTCTGCCAGGTTGACAGAAGAGCTCTTCTGTGGACTAAGTTACTGGTGTTTACCTACAACAAGAGAAAAAATGCATCTGTCGTAAGAAGCCTCTATAGAAAGGATGTGGGTGCATCGGCGAGGGGCCAATGAAGGGCAACCAAAATGATCAGGGGGCTGGAGCACATGACCTACGAGGAGAGACTAAAGGATTTGAGCTTATTTAGTCTGCAGAAGAGAAGAGTTAATTTGTTAGCAGCCTTCAACTTCCTGAAGAGAAGTTCCAAAGAGGATGGAGAGAGGCTGTTCTCAGTTGTGGTGGATGGCAGAACAAGGAGCAATGGTCTTAAGTTACCATGGGAGAGGCTTAGGTTGAATATTAGGAAAAACTATTTCCCTAGGAGGATGGGGAAGCACTAGAATGGGTTCCCACGGGGGAGGGAGGAGAATCTCCATCCCTAGAGGTTAAGTCCCGGCTTGACAAAGCACTGGCTAGGATGAGTTAGCTGGGGTTTGTCCTGCTTTGGGCATTGGATTTGATTACTCCTAAGGTCTTTTCCAGCCCTAGGAATCTATGATCTACACTACAGTGTTGTTGCTGTGCCAGATGCAGCTCCCATTGTGTAGACATGGCTTCATTCCACATTTGCATCACGGTAAGAGAAGGCAAAATATTGTTTCATCTTCAGGGTCTAGCTTTATAATTATTCTGTGACCTGAAATGAATAATAATAATAAAAAAGGAATACCAAATAAGACAGAGGATATGTTATTGCCTCTCTACTAATCCAGGATATGCCCACATCTTGAATACTGCATACAGATGGGGATGCCTCATCTAAAATAAAAAGATCTTGGCATTGGAATAAGTTCAGAACAGGGCACACAAATGATTAAATGATGGTTTGGAACAGGTGCCATATGAAGAAAGATTAAAAAAGACTGGGACTTTTCAGCTTAGAAAAGAGGGGATATGACAGAGGTCTAAAAATTCATGACCGAATGAAAAAAGGGAATAAGGAAAAGTTATTTACTTGTTCCTGTAACATAAGAACTAGGGGTCACCAAATGAAATTAATAGGTGGCAGGTTTAAAACAAACAAAAGGAAGCTTTTCTTCATGTAGCACACAATCTACCTAAGGAACTCATTGCCAGAGAATGCTGTGAAGACCAGGACTTTAACAGGGTTCAAAAAAGAACTAGATACATTCACGGAGGTTAGGTCCATCAATGCTTATTAGCTAGGATGGGTAGGAATGGTGTCCCTAGCCTCTGTTTGAGAGGGGCTGGAAATGGATGACAGGAGGGGGGAACCACTAGATAATTCCCTACTTCTGTTCATTCTCTCTGGGGCACCTGACACTGGCTGCTCTCAGAAGACAGAACGCTGGGCTACATGGACTTTTGGTCTGACCCAGTATGGCCATTTTTATGAGTAAAACATCACCATTACTCAAGGACAGACACCTGCTGGCTCTGGCTGGAGCTTGTTCAGGCTTTTTTCCTTCAGGCCTTTTGACTCCTCAGTGAAATGTGTTCTGTTTAGAATTACCCCTTGCTATGCAGCAGCAGCCTTTCCTGTATTTCAACATTATTTTTAGTTTTGTTCCTTCGTTTTCAGTGTCTTCTATTTCTAGTGAAACACAAGAGTAAAAAACTCTCCTTGAGTTTGATTGTCGTCTCAAGAAGACCCTTCAGGAGGGAAGTCTCTTTGATTAAGTTAGAAAAAGGATTTTTGCCCAAATAAATTTTTTTTCCCCAAAGTTAAGGGGGAAAATAAATCCTTCAGGCTGGCGTGGGCCAGCCTCCATGTCTATAGCTGCAGACCTGTTGCTTCACTGGCTATGTGGCATGCAAATCAAGAACATCTATGGTGCAGTTCCCTTTGTGCAGAGTGCTAGCAGGAGGTCTATGTATTCCGGGGTGTATTCAGCACGTAAGGTAAAAATGGGCTTTTTACCCTGAAGTATATGCACAGCTTAGCCCATGATCTCTTCGCTTCCCTAATGTTTCTTTTGTCTTGAACTTCCTCCAGAGGAAATGGTGATGGATTGTTTGGCAGGAGAATTCTGACAAAACCGTGTGCTTACCCCAAAAACATGCTGAGCGGGAGAAACTCATTCTTGCATTTCTCTAAACCTTCTGCTTGTGGTTTCCATCCATTGTTCCCTCTGTTTCCCGCCATGTTCTGCTTTGTTATTGTCTTGGCCACTTCTCATCTGGGAAACCTGAGGTACAGTTTGTGCTGCTGGCTGGTCACCCAGCTAGATCTTAAAGCTGTGGTAACAATCTCCTCTGTGGTGCTATCTTTGTTTCCTGCAGGCTGTATCAGCCCTGGGTTTGTCTGCAGCGTCAGAGGCTGCCAGCTGCAGCCCTTATCAAGCTGTTTCCTACATTCTCATGGTCAGAAATTACAATCACATGTCCAAGGCAAGACATCTGAGAAGAAAACATGAAAGGAGGGAGGGATGCTGGTAATGCTAGTGCTTGTATCTGGCCAGACCCACTACCCCCTGCAACACACACTGCTTTCCTATAAACACATCTCTCCTCCTTTTAAGAGAGGCTGTGTGAATTTCATAGCTGCAGTAATTAGACATTTCCTCCCTTATCCCATTTTTTTGGGGGGTTGAGGGTAAGGGAGGGAGAGCTCACACTGAGAGTCTTTGTTGTCCCATTATAAAAGTTTATATGTATTTATGGAATGGAGCAGACTTATTTTAGCTACACTGGGAGATTGAACAACCAGCGTACCTGTCGGGGTGGAACCATGTCATGTCACTGAACTTTTTTCAGAGATCCATGGTGCATCTCACAGCAGTCAAGGTTTTAGCCTGGGTTTCACACAAGTGTCCTAACAGGTAGACAGACAGACGTCTTATCCCCGCTCCAGTGTGGGTAATTACATCCTGCCAACCTAAATTCCTGCTGTGGTTTCTATTGGGTGTAGCTCTTATTAAGCTGCTGCCTCGTGTTACTGTGCACTTAGTGAAACCGGGACTGTGAATCTCACCCCAGAATTGGCTGCATTTTAGTGAGAGATTAAATAATTTTAGATATAAAAATGTAGCTGATATATGATAGTATGAAGCCTTGGTTTAAGAATTCTGATTTAGCGTCTGGTAGGGACGTAAGTGACTAGTCAACTATCCGATAAGCTTGTGCTTATCGGATAGTTGACTAATCGGATAGTTGACTAGCGATGTGACAAGTCACTTCCTCTACCCCCTCTTGCTGCCTCTGTCTGAGAGAGGCAGCAAGGGGGAAGGAGCAGGAGCTAGTGCTGGAGGGAGCCCGCTTAAAAGTCGGTTCTCCCCCCAGCACCGTCTCCTCAAGGGGCAGGGGAGGCAGAGGCACAGCGGGAAATGGCGCAAGTAGAGACTGAAGCAGTCTGTGCTAATGCCAGTTCTGCTTTTGAAATGTACAAGAACCCCACTGGGGCTCTTGTACATTTCAGTGGCTGAGGTGCTGCAGGAAGGATAGGGGGCTGGCTCTCTCTGGGGCTTCTGCTTTTGAATTGTACAAGAGCTCTGCCCAGGCTCATGTTCATTTCAAAAGTTCAGGTGTCAGTCCTGCACTTCCTGTGGGACTTCCATTTTTGACTGTAGCAAGAGCCTGGCAGGACTCTTGCTGCAGTTCAAAGATGGATGCACCCTTATCAATTAATCAAATAGTTGATGGAAATCCCATGGACTATTTGATTAGTCAATCTAAATTTGACATCCTTAGCAGCTGTCATTTAACTGGCACTCTTGTAGTCACAGAAATGGGAATGGGCAAAGCCCTGCTGAGTAACAGCTACTGTAGTATATTCACTTAGCCAGTTGGCAATCCTTCCCCACAGTATAATTTCTAGAAACCTCAATATGTGGAGTGAATGAAGGGTTGCAGTTGCATGCAAATATTGTGTTTACCTTCTGTGTTCTCTATTTATTCTAGGAAGTTTATTAAAACGACTGTGACTTCAAATATGAATAAAACCACTGACAAAAATCAGTTTAAAGATTTTGTTTATAGCCTGGATCTTCAAAACCCAGCACCCAGAATATGCAATGCTGTATTGATGTGGGTAATGTGGGTCAAAGGCAGCTGGTTTATTGCTCCCACTTACCCTCCTTTTAAGAGGAAAGAAGAAACCATAAAATAAATTCAGAGGGGTAGCTTAAAAAACTTAAACAGCAAATAGTCCTGCAGCATCTTAGAGACTGACACCATCTACATGGTTTGTTAGTCTCTAAGGTGCCGAAAGACTATTTGTTGTATCTTTAAGTCTTTTCCATAAAAATAACAACATGCAAAGTAGATGATAGGTCATGAGAACAAGCAAAGTAAGATGACGGGTTGGCGCTGTAGCGCCCAATGCCCTGTCTGGAGTCTTTTAAAGATAACAAAGGTTTCTTGGAGCACATCAGTCTGTGGTTAGATGATCTGGAGAGAGGAGATAAGTTGTTTTTTTCCAAGGACAGCTCCTGTGGAGAGGTGTGGAAGTGTTAATAATACCTAGCACTTACAGGTGCTTTCCCCCCACTACAGCTCCATGCTAGAAGGGTGAGAACAGCTTCTCATTGTGGGGGTGGATTCTCCTTCCTTCTGTGCACGTTTCTTTCTGAACCCTCTTGCCTTATTTGGAGCCCCTTTCTTTCATTGTAGCAGCCCTCCCCCATCCAGGGCCATGGTGTTCCTCATGTAGGAGGTGTTGCCTGTTGATGAAAGCAGCAGCCCTGAGAGAGCATCTCTTTCTGCAGGTCAGCTTGCCAACCTCCTCCTCCCGCCCGCCCCTGGCTCCCGCTCCCTGCACCAGAGGGAGGCTATCAGCTTTCAGCAGAGCCAGGTGGTGCTTGTGCAAGGGTGTGTAAGTATGGTTGGCTTGAGAACTTCTCCTCAGCTTTGAGGCTCTAGCAAAGAGGGCTTTCATCTTTGCTCAACTCAGGGTGCACCTTGGTTTCATGCAGTGCAGGAGACAGCAGCTGTGTTCATCTCCAATACGGAGGTGAGGTCTATAAAGATGACAGGCCCATGCTAGGGATGTAATAGTGTAGTGTTTTAACCAATTATTTGATAAGCAAATCTTATAGGTTAAAGCTATCGACTACACGCATTTCCTCCCCTCCCTTGCCAGTAAACTTTTTTTAGCAGGCTGGCCAGCAACCCAGCTTGGTCCTGGCTTACGCCAGGTGTGGGACCTACCCCTGCTGCGGCTCTGCATTTAAAGTGTGTTAGGAGCCAGGCAGGCAGGCAGCCCAGTTCAGTTCCGGCTCATGCTGGTCCGGGACTGCTACAGTTCTGCATTTGAAATGTAGTAGGAGTGAGTTGTCTATGCGCCTGGCTCTTTCTACATTTAAACTGCAGAGCCACAGCAGGGGTAGCTGCTTCTGAGCGGCCCTCCTTGATTGACTAATGGCGCAGTCAATACAGGATTGTATCGACCACATGATTAGTCATTTACCCACCTCTTAACATAATTATTTGAGACTGAATTCCTGGTAACCACCTCGTTGAAGTGCTCCAGGATGCATTAAAGCAGGGACTTAGAATTTGAGAGGGTGGGGAGGGGAGCCTTTCTCAATGATGTGTCTTTTGTTGTTTCTGAGACAGGCCACAGGTTTATACATTTATCGTTATAGCTAGGCTCATCGAAGGAAAGGGGCAATTACCCAGAAGGCTGGCAGTTCAAAACAGCCAGGGGCTCCTGCGTATAGCAGCTGCAGCTCTAAATTGCCACCAGATCACTGCACAGTGTTCTCCCAGTGGCTCTGAGGGCTGGGATGGGGGGGGGGGAGAGAGGGAAGGGGGACGCTAAGGCTAGCAGCCACAGCCCCACCCTTTCCACTAGGAACCGCCACTTCTGGGAGTGCGCAGGGACCTGGTGAGCTTATTGGGCCCCCCATTATAGTTGTCAATCACTGGTTGCATATGCTCAGTAGAGACCTCTTAGATTTTTAGCTGCTGTATTTGCTGAAAGGTTCTGAGCATGCTGCAGGTGGCCCTACGGAAGAAGTATCAGAGGGGTAGCTGTGTTAGTCTGGATCTGCAAAAGTGACAAGAAGTTCTGTAGCACCTTATAGATTAACATGTATTGGAGCATAAGCTTTCGTGGGCAAAGACCCACTTCGTCAGATGCATGATCATGCATTATGTGCATCTGACGAAGTGGGTCTTTGCCCATGAAAGCTTATGCTCCAATACATCTGTTAATCTATAAGGTGCTACAGGACTTCTTGTCGCTCCTACGGAAGAAGTATTACATCATGTCATTACAGAGTGCGCTAAAGACACAGACTTCTAGCCTGATTCTGGCGCCTCCTAACTTTGGAGGGCTTGATGTTACAGTCTTCATAGTGGTGTTTTAGCATGGACTTTCATGTGTGTAGCACAACCATAGGTGCATTGCATGGTGTCTTAAGCCAGAAAGACCTTGTAGGGTACTATCTTCTGCCACATCCTGCCATGTGCCCTGCGGCCATTTAAAACTTTGATCAGGCTGTGCAGCCAGTGGCAAAACTAAAGATTTATTATGCAGCTTCACTTTTCACTGGGTATTACCTGCAGCGAAGATAGAAAACAGCAGTGAAAAGAAACCAGATCCATTAATACAAGAGCCTGATAAATAATGCATTGGACTGGCTAGTCTATTTGCATGCACATCATTGCCCCCTGTTGGAATGAAGCAAAACTTCTTAGCTGTTTAGTACGCTCAGTCTAGCCTGCTAAAGAAATGAATAGAAATTCCTATGAGTCATGGGGTGGCTGGGCATTTGTAGCAGGGGACAAGACGCTGGCTACCACAGTGTGAAGCGGGATAGTGAAAACCACTGGTGAATGTGTTAATTTGATGGAAAGCAAAAGTGAAATATGGTGAGAGTCTGGTTTTTTTTCATGGTATATGAATTTGAGATGGACAGCCGCAGGCTAACAAAATATCCAAGTTTGTGAGTACGTTGTGTAGGTTTTGTTCAGAGCCAAGATAGCCTGGGGCACTTGTGGTTCATGGTGTACACTCTGAGTTTTTTATTGAGGAGACTCATGTGTAATTCCTGACACTCCCAAGCAGAAAATATTAGCACTAATGTGGCCTGCTGCAGCTGTTTTGAAGATGGCCATGCATCTGTGATTCCTAAACGCTTTTGTAAGAGTACAAGCTTAGCCAAACTCCTACCTCGCTATGGCCAGCCCTGTCAGCTGGAGGCAGGACCCGTCTTACTCTGGCCATACGCCCATTGAAGTCAATTACAACATTCCCATTGATTCGATTAACTGCATTTTACCGGGGAGTGGGGAAATAAAACCTTTCTCTCTAGTTTGCAAAGTGACCCTAGATGGAAATAGGTGAGACGGCATCATTGCAGGATGGTTTTCACTCCTGTGCCACTTTAAACGTTTTGGCCACTTTTCCCTGTGCCCATATGATCTGTCTTCCCCTCCTTGATTGTATAACTCCTCTTGAGGTTAGCTGTTCTCTCTGAACTCTCATTTTGAAAAAACAGAGGAGAATCAGAAGAATCGCAGCCTCAGACTCCAGTTGAAAGCTAACCAGCTGAATAGCTGACATTGAGTCTCGAAAGTACCTGTGGTTTTTGAGACTTTCTGTAGTGAATGAGTAAATATTCATACCCTGCATATGAAGCGGGCAACCTCTGCCTTATTTATTGACATTTTTATCAATGGACAAAGAGGGTTAGTCATATGCAGTGGTGCAGAAGAGTGTCTATAATTTGCTCATGAGTGAGTTCTCATCAGTGCCATTTTAATTTCCAGCCACAGCCCTTTAAAGGATGTGTTGCCTTCCAGCTTGCTGTCCTTTTCATTAATAAGAAATACGTGGTCAGCTGGCTGATGCGGTTTAGGATCTGTGTTTTATTTCATTCATTTCTTATTTAGCAGCTGCTCATAAATTGAATAGCAGTGCTTTTGTGAGTGTTCTGCTCACAAGCCAGCATTTCAGATTGGAACTAAGATATCAGTTTTAAATCTAAGAGAGTCCATTTTTGTTAGGCAGATCTGTTTGTCTATTCCCTAGAATAGTTCTGTGCTACGACACCCTTGTTTTGGATAGATAGTTTTTTTCTTTACAAAAGCCTGCTTATTTTTTTCCCCCTTCTGGTATCAGCTGTTCAAAAATAACTCTGTTATGCAGGTTGGACTTCCCTGATCCAGCATCCTTGGGACTTGACCAGTCTTGGAGGAGGGATTTTGCCAGACCAGTTGAGGTCATATTTGGCCCTCCCAGCCATAGACTAGCCATTGGCCTCCCAGCCAGCTCCACTCACCAAACCCACTGCCCTGCTGATCTCCTCTTGCCCCCGGTAAGCTGGGCAGCCCAGCTCCTAATGCATGCAGCCCCACTAGGTTGTGCAGGGCAGCCCTGCTGCAGGGAGCCCAGGTGCCAGTGCTCCAGGCCTCTCTGATCCCGAAATGTCTGTGGTCCTTCTGAACCACAGATGTTGCTGGACCAGAATGTCCTTGTTTACAGAAGTTTGACCTATAGTTATGTTTTCCAGATGGGTGAAAGAAATCCTGATTCCCACATTCAGTGATCTAACCAATAGACATCATGACCTCCCATCCTAGCCTATGTAGACTATTATAGACTCATAGGCCGTGTCCAGACTCAGGGTTTTTTTCGGGAAAAGTAGCCTTTTCCCGAAAAAACTTCCCCTGCGTCCAGACTCAAGCCGCGTTCTTTCGAAATTATTTCGAAAGAACGCGGCTTTTCTTTCGATGGCGGTAAACCTCGTTTCACGAGGAAGAACGCCTTCTTTCGAAAGTCCCTCTTTCGAAAGAAGGCGTTCTTCAATGTAAAGAGGCCGTCTTCGAAAGAGAGCATCCAGACTCGCTGGGTGCTCTCTTTCGAAAAAGTGGATTTCTCTTTCGAAAGATCCGCCTGCAGTCTAGACGCGATCTTTTGAAAGAGGCTCTTTCGAAAGATGCTTTCAAAAGAGCCTCTTTCGAAAGAAGCCTGCAGTCTAGACATAGCCATAGACTTTAAGGTCAGAAGGGACCATTATGATCATCTAGTCTGACCCCCTGCACAGTGCAGGCCACAGAATCTCACCCACCCCCTCCTAGAATAATCTTCTCACCTATATCTCAGATATTGAAGCCTTCAAATACTTTGAAGACCCCAAGATGCAGAGAATCCTCCAGCTGTGATCTGTACCCCATGCTACAGAGGAAGGCGAAAAACCTCCAGGGCCTCTGCCAATCTACCCTGGAGGAAAATTCCTTCCCGACCCCAAATATGGCGATCAGCTATACCCTGAGCATGTGGGCAAGACTCATCAGCCAGACACCCAGAAAGTTCTCTATAGTAACTCCTATCATCCCTCCATTGACCTATTTCCCACTGATAATGAATGGTCAATTAGTTACCAAGATCATGTTATCTCATCAAACCATCCCCTTCATAAGCCCATCTAGTTTAATCTTGAAACCAGATAGATCTTTTGCCCCCACTACTTCCCTTGGAAGGCCGTTCCAGAACCTCACTCCTCTAATGGTTAGAAACCTTCGTCTAATCTCAAGTCTAAACTTCCTACTAGCCAGCTTATATCCATTTGTTCTTGTGTCCACATTGGTATTAAACTTAAATAATTCCTCTCCCTCCCTGGTATTTATCCCTCTAATATATTTAAAAAGTGCAATCATGTCTCTCCTCAGCCTTCTTTTGGTTAAAGTAAACAAGCCAAGCTCCTTGAGTCTCCTTTCATAAGACAGGTTTTCCATTCCTCGGATCATCCTAGTGGCCCTTCTTTGTACCTGTTCCAGTTTGAATTCATCCTTCTTAAACATGGGAGACCAGAACTGCACACGGTATTCCAAATGGGGTCTCACCAATGCCTTGTATAATGGCACTAACACCTCCTTATCCCTACTGGAAATACCTCGCCTAATACATCCCAAGATCGTATTAGCCTTTTTTCACGGCCATGTCACAATGGCGGCTCATAGTCATTCTATAACCAACCAGGACTCCGAGGTCCTTCTCCTCCTCCGTTACTTCCAACTGATGTGTCCCCAGCTTATAACTAAAATTCTTGTTATTAATCCCTAAATGCATAACCTTACACTTCTCACTATTAAATTTCATCCTGTTGCTATCACTCCAATTTTACAAGATCATCCTGATCTTCCTGTATGATATCCCGATCCTTTTCTGAATTGGCAATAGCTCCCAACTTTGTGTCATCCGCAAATTTTATTAGGACACTTCCACTTTTGGTGCCAAGATCAGCAATTATAGTTGTATGATCAGCAGTGCAGTTTGGCTAAAGGAAAGCTGTTAAAGGTGACTGACACCTCTGACTACAGGTGCATAAAGGCTTGTGTGTAGTGAGGAATGCTTATCTTTTAACCCAGAAAAACAGGTTTTCACTTGAAGACATGAAAGTCAAATCCTAAAAAGAGATAAGCATTTCCAAGCGGTTAATGACACAGTTTAAACATTTTTCATTAAGCAAAACAAAGTTTCTGCATCCAGCCATCTGGAATGTCCTGTAAGGAAGTCATCAGTTGCTTGGGAGACCAACGGGGCTATCCTACTTTGGAAAGTACAGCAGAAGAATTTGGAAGGCTCTCTAGTTCCTCCTGAATTGTGATAAGGAATAGGGCCAGGAATGCACATGTATAAAAGGGCCTTTAAACAGCAGACTTTCAGCAGACTGTTCTCTTGTTGGAGAAATGTTTTATTGAAGCAATTGTTTCAAACACAGTTAAGGCATGTATACGTTTACAGTAAAAGGTACAGTGAATCCGGGAGTCGGGTGGGTTAAGGGGGAAACAAAACCCATAACATACGTTAAAAGCAACCAGCACAACCCGCCTTGTCCCAGATGTCAGTGGGGTGGTTTTAAAAACTCAGTCAATATGTGTCCTCGGGGGTGCCACCCATAAAGCGAAAAGAGTCTTATCTCTGGCAAAGTTCATAGGCTCATGGGTGTAGTACACCCTACGATGAGATGAGTCCTAGATCCTTTTTGGTCCAGTGTTCTTCCTGGAACAAGAAACATAGTCTCAGGGAAGAAAATGGATGCTTCCCTTGACCTTGTCAGCCCTCTTGGTTTGTCTACACAGTCCCTCGTTGTTCATAATGGATGGCTTTATGGCAAATACAAAGTCCGGGGACTGCAGGAGCCTTTCCTGACCTTGATCCTTGTCAGTAGTCTTGGATGGTTGTAGTCATCCCTCGTCAATGGTTTGGTGTGGTGGTTGCATTGGTAAAAACACAGTCTGTTGGGAGACTGTAATATCAGCTCCTATAGTGTCTAGGGTGGTGCAGGATGGAATAGATGTTTCCATTGGACATTTAAATGTCCAGAATTTGTAACGAAGTTTGGGAAGAAAGGAGTGTATAGATTCTAAGACCAGAAAGGACCGTTTTGATCATCTAGTCCAGTGTTTCTCAATCAGTGGTACGAGTACCCTTGGGGTACTTGAGAAAAGTCTGGGAGGTGCTTCAGTACAACTGAAACTTGGAGAAAACTGAATTTTTGTTTTAAGTTTTACAGCATTTTATTATTTTTGTACTTTTTTATACCCAAAAATTTCATTGCCTGCCTGCCTGCAATTAAGTTGTTTAAACAAAAGTGTTACAACGGTTAAAAAAAAAAAAGTGTGTATCTGAAATCTGTCGGTACCGGGGGTACTTTTTTAAAGGGGTTCTTTATAAAAAAAAGATTGAGAAACACTGATCTAGTCTGACCTCATGCATGGCATGAGTAGGAGAACTTCACTGAGTGGTTTCTGCATTGAGCCCATGAAACTACATGCATTTCAGTGCTGCAAATGAAACACTAATGCTCAGAGTAAGTCCAGCTTCGTGGGAAGGCACTGCCATTTTCCCTAAGTTCTGCTCTGCCAAAACCTCTACTTTTCTGGCCTGGTGCTCTCCTGAGCCAAGCCTACCCCAGCTGGTCCCTCCTGGGAGGAGGAAGCCAGTCTGAGGCCACCTGATTCACCTCACATGTGATTCAGTGCCATGCTGGGATCAAAGGACACAAGGATGGGATAGTCTCTTTTTGCACAGTTAACATGACTTGTTGGTCAGGAGTCTTCTGCACAGGCTTCCCCTTGTGCCTCTTCCCACGTGATCCCAGTTAAGTCCTGGCAAGACCCAGGAATCTCCTACCCTGTGGCCTTTGGATGTACAGCTGTGTGTGGTTTTCAGCTTGGCCTTCCCCCCTTGAATCTAAGGATTTCAGGGAGGACAGTGCTGTGCAACCAAGCGGGTGTGTGTTCGGAGTAGACCATGGCTTCCCTTGCCCCAGTTGTACTATCACTTTGGCCTGCCCCCTCCAGTTCTGCAACATGTGCTCCAATGCAACCTCCCCCTGCCAGTGAGACTTGAGGAAGGAGCATGGGACACCCGGCCCAGGCTCCCCCACACCTCCAAAGCCTCGTGCTTCATCCACAAACCCAGAGCAGATGGGATATTTCTGGGTAAGAAAAACCAGAGCAGTTTAGCACTTCTGTCATTAGGCTCCAGAGTGAACATGCCTCTGGGACAGACGGTGGCCATTGGCCCCTTGAAAGCTCTTATACCAGTATGTCAGTTTGTCTGCTGACTGAGGGGCACCTCTGTACCAAGTCACATGAGGAAGGCCTGTGGGGGTGTTCTGGCCACTCTTAGACCCTTCCTGACCACATATTCTGAGTGTAGCTGAACTGTTCCAGGTGCTGTGGGGCACAGTGAAGCCTGGCATAAGAATGTGAAGAGTTGAGAAGCATGTGCAGTGGAGTCAGTCTGAAAGGACGCCCCAAGGAAGGTCAAAATCACTTGCCTTTTTAGAGGTTGGTCTTTCCCTGAGGAAGACATCTGGACTGGTTATCATTTTATCCCCTGTACGGTGATAAAACAGCTGCTTTGGATGGACGCTACTGATTGCATGTGGGCATCAGTGCAGGTTTCCCTGGCTGCCTGACAGGAGCAAGTGGGCCTTTCATGTGGGACCAGATGCTGTTGTGTGTTGGCAGATGCTGCAAACAGTGAGGGGGCATTAAATGGAATGGTGGTGGTGGTGTCCCTTACAACCCTGGATCACACTATCAGTTTATAGGTCGTGTATCTCTTTTACCCTTAAGGCAACCTCTCTGGGTTCCTGCCAGGGCTTGGGAATGGCTGAGCCTGGTGTGCACTAGACTAGAATTTTGAGGACTTAGTTTGTGCTGTGAGGCAATTCCTGCATTTCTGCCAAGCCTCCTTAACCTGCGGGAGTCAAACAGCTGTTCAAAGGAACAAAAGGATCCAACTGGGGAAAGAAAAGAGTGAGAAGCATGGAAAATAACAAGCAAAGGGGAAGTCGAGCGAGCAAAAGCGAAGGGAACAGACCCCTTGCCTTTTGGAAATGAAGGGTTTTTCACCCATAAATCATGTGGGTTCGTTTGTTGGGACCCTAGAGCACTGCACCTTGAGACAGAGAGATGGGAACCCCAACATGTCTTAGAGGTTCAGGCTACCTCCTGCAAGTGGCCTATTTGCAGTCCTAATCTCCAATCTCCATTCCAAAGCCCTACACAGTGAAGCCTCTAAGTAGCAGATCTGTGTTAAGAGCCCAGATGGCACTTGTTGGACTCCCTCCAGAAGTGATTACTTAACCCAGCCTATAATGAGTCATAATTGTCCTCCACCATTATAGATCGTGTCCTGAAAGGTCGGTATGAAGGAGCCCTGTGGCATTCTCTCATTTACGGAACTCCTGTTCTGTTCACAAATATGTATCTCTCTCTCACTTGGGCCCAGGTTCCTCTATGAGGAGATGTTATCTGGTTACCTTCTTATGATCGGCTCACATGGGGTGAGGAAACTAAGGCCCAGGGGCTGGATGTAGCCCACAGCTTGCCTGGATCTGGCCCCAGAGGGTCAGGGCTCCCTCCCACCCAGCGTTGGGGAACCCGTGCTGGCACTCCAACACTCCCCCACTATCCCCTCATGGGCCTGGAACTCTCAAAATCTATTCGCTTGAACCCCCCAGGCTCTGGTTTGTGAGGGGAATGTGTGGAGTGTTTTTGTCCTTCATGTCAGTTAGGGGTTTGTGTTTTTTCTTTGTTTCTCACTTGTGTGCAGCTCCTGACTGACTTTTATGTGGGTCAGCTGCCCCCGATCCAAAAGCTGAGGCCTGCCCCATCTTGGGGATGTGTATGTTGGAATAACAGGCAGTGCTTAGTTCCTTCTCCCATTGTCAAAATGAAGGAGAAGATAAGGTGAGGACCCAGCTCCCTGACCGGCACGTGTCAGGAGGAAGAGTGAGTCTCTGAGTGTGCCCCCTCAGTCAGGCCCCTACTGTCTTTGAGGTCACTGGGAGCTATGTCTGGTAAGGGTTTGGAATGGGGTGAAAAGGATCCAGGTGACGTCGGAGCACAAATCCCATGAAGGCTCAATAGGGCTGATATTCCCAAGTCACTTAGAAACCCCCACCCTCAGTGAAGAACACAGGGTTTGGTTCTCGAATGGTGTCACCTGTTCCTCCCAGTGGTTCTTTACCTGTCCATCCATCATAGGGGAGCCCATCCCTCCCACATGGATGCTCCAGGTCAGGGTGGGCAATCATTTTCAACCGGGGGCCACTTATGAAATTTTTGAAGTGGCCCTGGGATGCCTTGGAAGGGGCAGGGCCTCATAGAAGGGGCGGGGCCAGGACATGCCTGTGCTTCCCCACCCACAGACCTTGATTGGGCTGGTGGGTGGGTGGGGGAGCCTGTGAAGTCTTTGCCCACTGCCTCCCCCCCCCCCCCCCAGAGAACCGCCAGCTGTTCTGAACAGCTGGTGGTTCCCTCTAGGCGCTCGCACTCCTGGTGGTGGGAGGAGACTGTGCTCCTTGCAGGACAGGGAGGAGACTTTGTGCTCTCCCCTCACCCCCAAGCCCTGATTGGCCTGGGGCAGGGGGAGCGCACAGTCTGTTGCACCCTGCCCTTGGGTGCATGGCTCTTGAGCCAAGCACCAGGGTTGACTCTTAAGCGCCACGCTTTCCCCCCACCCCCCCACCTCTAAGTCCCTAGGACCTGATGGCCATGGGGTAGAGGCTCAGCAGGGTTTCCCCAGGCTGGATCAAACCACTTGCTCCAGGCTATTAGTCACCAGGGGTGAAGTTTGTCCTGCTGCATGGCGGCTCACGGGCCACGGCTGTGACCTGTGATTTACAAGAAGCTGTGACTCTCTATTGTGTTTTGTTGCGCAGTCTCTTTGGCTCTTTTCTCCCAGTGGCACTGTTGTGATTAAGAGTGGAACCGAAAGAAGAAATCCGGGAAATCCCCAGCATGAGTAATGGCAGAGCTCAGCTTGGCTGTTACAACACCAGGAATTGGAGCTACTTGCCATTTCTCCTTCTGGGTCTTCGCAAATATCCCCTGGGTGCTTCCTACCCCTGTGAGTCATTGTGCCCTGGGGGGCCAGGGTCCTGTGGCGTGGCTTGATGCAGAGTCCCTTGTCAAGGCAAACCCCAGCTCCTCTGTGTTTGTCTAGCAGTGGGATGGCATGACTTGGGTCACCTGCCCCCTAGGGTTCTCTCTAGCTTCCCTGGTAATCCGCAGTGATCCCTGGAAGTTGTGCATTTGTGCAGCTGCTCAGGAGAGATTCCAAAGCTGCCCAGCTGATTAACAGAGCTCCCCCAGCTAGGTTTGTGTCTCTGGTGGTGGTACACATAAAAGTTAATTCTGCACATGAAGGGAAGAAGTCTGAATGTGAATGGAAAAGATTAGAGGGACTTCTGGTAGCAGTGACAGTCTTTCCGTCAACTTCCAGGCAAGCTGGGACAGGCTCTGCATGAAAGCAAATGCACCTGGAAAAAATTTTTAAATGGGGCAAGTTGCAAAACTTTAACAGCTGGGAGCATCTCTGCTGTGAATTTCCAGGTCACCCAAGATCACCGCAGGATTGCCCTAATCCTCCCTACCCCCATAGGAAAAAGAAATGCTGCAAGAGGTGTTGGAGTTAAATGATGATGCTGTTTTTGGTGACCTTACAGAAATAAACCCATGGATGCTGCTTTCTCTTAGTATCTGATTTTGCCTATGATATCATGATGATGGCCATGTAAGTACCAGGGTGCATGGATAAGTACTCTAGGGTGGCCATCAAGGTACCTCAAGAGTAGAGGACAGTTGCATTTAGTGCATAGGGGACTCCGGACAGTGGGATGTAGGAGGTGGGATTTAGGAGTCAGGGCTGGGGTGTAGGGAAGAGCGTGGGGAGCAGGGTGCCATTTTGGGAAGGCAAGGAGTGGCTGCAGCTGCACATATCAAGTCATTGCTGCTCTTTTTCCTGTGACTCTCTGGGAGCGAGGGGAAAGTTCACAGCCTGCTGCATCCTCCTCTGCCCCTCCCCCCTCTCGGCAGCCAGGAGCAAGAGGAAGGCACAAGCTGACCAGGACAGCGATACTGACATAGAAATGCTGAGGGAGATTAGAGAGGCTACCAAAATAAAGAACTCTATAATAATGGGGGATTTTAATTACCCCCATATTGACTGGATACATGTCACCTCAGGAAGAGAAGCGGAGATAAAATTTCTCAATGGCTTAAATGACTGCTTCTTGGAGCAGCTAGTGCAGGAACCCACAAGGGGAGAGGCAATTCTCGATTTAGTCCTGAGTGGAGTGCAGGATCAGGTCCAGGATATAATCGTTACAGGACCGCTTGGGAATAGTGACCATAATATAATAACATTCAACATTTCTGTGGTGGGAAGAACACCTCAGCAGTCCAGCAGCCTGGCATTTAATTTCAAAAAGGGGAATTACGCAAAAATGAGGAGGTTAGTTAAACAGAAATTAAAAGGCACAGTGACTAGAGCCAAATCCCTGAAAGCTGCATGGAAACTTTTTAAAGATACCATAATAGAGGCCCAACTTAAATGTATACCCCAAATTAAAAAACATAGCAAGAGACCTAAAAAAGAGTCACCGTGGCTTAACCACCATGTAAAAGAAGCAGTGAGGGACAAAAAGGTATCTTTTAAGAAGTAGAAGTCCAATCCTAGTGAGATAAATAGAAAGGAACATAAACACTGTCAAATCAAGTGTAAACATGTAATAAGAAAAGCAAAAAAAGATTTTGAGGAACAGCTAGCCAAAAACTCAAAAAGAAATAACAAAATATTTTTTAAGTACATTAGAAGCAGGAAGCCTGCTAAAAAACCTGTGGGTCCCCTAGATGATCGAGCTATAAAAGGAGCAATCAAGGACGATAAAGCCATTGCGGAGAAACTAAATGATTTCTTTGTTTCAGTCTTCACGGCTGAGGACGTTGGGGAGATTCCTGAATCTTCACTGTCCTTTGTGGGTGATGAATCTGAGGAATTGTCCCGGATTGAAGTGTCATTAGAGGAGGTTTTGGAACAAATAGAAAAACTTAATGTTAACAAATCTCCGGGACCGGATGGCATTCATCCAAGGGTTCTAAAAGAACTTAAATGGGAAATTGCTGAGCTATTATCTGTGGTTTGTAACCTATCCTTTAAATCGGCTTCCGTATCTAATGACTGGAAGGTAGCCAACGTGACACCAATATTTAAAAAGGGCTCTAGAGGTGATCCTGGCAATTACAGACCGGTAAGTCTAACTTCAGTCCCGGGCAAATTAGTCGAAACAATAGTAAAGAATAAAATTGTGAAGCATGTAGAAGAACATAATTTGTTGGACAAAAATCAACATGGTTTCTGTAAAGGGAAATCCTGTCTTACTAATCTGTTAGAGTTCTTTGAAGGGGTTAACAAACATGTGGACAAGAGGGATCCAGTAGATATAGTATACTTGGATTTTCAGAAAGCCTTTGACAAGGTCCCTCACCAAAGGCTCTGGTGTAAATTACATGGCCATGGGATAAGAGGGAAGGTCCTTTCTTGGATTGCGAACTGGTTAAAAGACAGGAAACAAAGGGTAGGAATAAATGGTAAATTTTCAGATTGGAGAGGGGTAACTAGTGGTGTCCCCCAAGGGTCAGTCCTGGGACCAATCCTTTTCAACTTATTCATAAATGATCTGGAGAAAGGGGTAAGCAGTGAGGTAGTAAAGTTTGCAGATGATACCAAACTGTTTAGGATAGTCAAGACAGAAGCAGACTGTGAGGGACTCCAAGAAGATCTCACCAAACTGAGTGATTGGGCAACAAAATGGCAAATGAAATTTAATGTGGATAAGTGTAAAGTAATGCACATCGGGGAAAAATAACCCCAACTATACGTACAGTATGATGGGGGCTAATTTTGCTACGACAAATCAGGAAAGAGATCTTGGAGTTATCGTGGACAGTTCTCTGAAAACTTCCACACAGAGTGCAGCGGCGGTCAAAAAGGCAAATAGGATGCTAGGAATTATTAGGAAAGGGATAGAAAATAAGACCCAGAATATCTTACTGCCCCTGTATAAAACTATGGTACGCCCACATCTTGAATACTGTGTACAGATGTGGTCTTCTCACCTCAAAAAAGATATTTTGGCCTTGGAAAGGGTTCAGAAAAGGGCAACTAAAATGATTAGGGGTTTGGAACAGGTCCCATATGAGGAGAGGTTAAAGCGACTGGGACTTTTCAGTTTAGAAAAGAGGAGCCTGAGGGGGGATATGATAGAGGTCTATAAAATCATGAGTGGTGTGGAGAGGGCTGATAAAGAAAAGTTATTTATTAGTTCCCATAATAGAAGAACTAGAGGACACCAAATGAAATTAATGGGTAGCAGGTTTAAAACTAATAAAAGGAAGTTCTTCACACAGCATGTAGTCAACCTGTGGAACTCCTTGCCAGAGGAGGCTGTGAAGGCTAGGACTATAATAGAGTTTAAAGAGAAGCTGGATAAATTCATGGAGGTTAGGTCCATAAAAGGCTATTAGCCAGGGATAAAATGGTGTCCTTGGCCTCTGTTTGTCAGAGGCTAGAGAGGGATGGCAGGAGACAAATCTCTTGATCATTGTCTTTGGTCCACCCTCTCTGGGGCACCTTGTGCTGGCCACTGTCGGTAGACAGGATACTGGGCTAGATGGACCTTTGGTCTGACCCAGTACGGCCATTCTTATGTTCTTATGGCTGCCTGCGGCTTAGCAAGGCAGCCTGCGAAAGAGCCCTCTGGCGTGCCCCAGCCTACCAGCTTCTTCTTGTTGGAGTGCTGCACTGGGGTGCACTGGCTTATTTACACCTCTGGCCTCAAGAGAAAAACAGAGGCCACAAGAGTGTCCTGTTTTATCTAAACAGAGAACGGAGTAGTAAAAAATAAGACTGTCATCTATAAAAGAGGACAGATGGCCACCCTAGCATACTCACGTCCTTCCTCTCCAAGGTGATCAGAGTGGTTGGTACAACATTAATTCTTTGATGTAGAGGTCACCCTTGACAACTTTGTCTTAAGCCCACAATAATGCCCTAATACTTAGTGTCTCCGTATTTCCTTCCAAACCAGATAGTGTCAGTAGCCTCAGGTGAATGGAAAGGTTTGAAGGGGAGAGAGGGTGTCTTTTATATTTAAAAAAAAAAAAAAAAAAAGAACGTTTGCCAGTATGTATGTGTTGGAAGAAGGTTTATTTAATGACAAATGAAACCAGCACATGAGAGAATTCGCATTGGGCACATGCCCTGGTGTGTGGATGGAGTATAGTGTTTTAGGAGGATGGTGCTGAACCAACAAATTCCTATAAACTAATTATCTGTGAGTAGCTATGATAAAAATATATTTATTGTACTTTATGTTCTTAAAAAAAAAAAAAAAGTGGGCTTCTGCATTCTGCTGACAGATCTCTCCGAATGGGAACAGAATCTATTATAGATTAGTACTCTTACAGAGTAAATACCATGTGCTTATCTCTTAACCCAGCGGCAGTGCTTTAGGCTACTGGAGGGGGAGCCTCCATTGTGCTATTAAAAACTTGCTTCCGAGAGTAACTTTGAGTATCGAGGAGTTTCCAGTCCTACAGTTTTCAATAAACATAAATATTAAAGAAAGTAAACGCAAAAAAAGTTGTGGTAATATTTGGTACTGGAGATTTTTCAAGGCGGAAATTCAGCAGTTACACTCTGCACGCTGTGGAGCAGCAAGTTGCAGCTCGACCTTGACTTGACCTTAAGGTCTTGTATCCAGTGCAACCACAGATCTGCCACGTTATCTGAACAGTCATGTTTCTCACTTCTATATTTGGTAGTTGCAGGCCAAAAATCTCATTTCTTCCTTCCCCTGCTTTTTTCAAACATGCCTATTCCCAAGGATTTAACCCCAGGTGCTGCGTAGATCTGCGCTTGGCCCTTTTCTACACCTGGAACCAGCTCTTGGTAAAAATTGCACAGTAGAGATATCCACCAATGCCACATTCGAAACTCAAGCAAAGTATCTCTCTCCATGTCTTAGTGCATTGCTAAAGCAAATCAGGCTCCCCCAGTACTGTCTTGTTACCTTGTGAAGCCCTGTCTGTCTGTCTAGCTTAGGGATGTAAAATCTGGGTTAATCAGTTAACTGGTTAGATCTTAGGTTTAACTGGTTAACTGATTAAGCAGGCTGCTGCTGCTGGCACCCCACACTGGGGCGGGGACAGGATGGCAGGAGTCAACAGTCATGTTGGAGACAGGGTGGTGGGAGGGAGGGGTGGCTTCTGCTCCCCCACATAGGAGCCAGAAGCAGCATGCACTGGGGGCTGGCTCCTGCACCAGTCCCCCCTTCGTGTGCATGCGTGAGTGGAGGGAAGAAGGGGGCTGGCGGGAGCTGGCTTCTGCTCCCAGTCCCTCTGTGGGTGGACGGCTGCTCCAGCCATACAGCAGGCAGGAGCTGCTCCTGGGTACCTAGTAATCAGTACCTGGAAAGTATCACCCAGTTGATGCTTACTGGTTACCCATTCACATCTCTAGTCTAGCTGCATGTTGCTGTCTCTTGTCTTTGTTTTCTAGTGCCTAGCACAGTAGTGGACTTCTAGTCATTCTCATGATGCAAATCTCATTCATACTCCTTTTAATTCAGTGTTCCTTTGCTGCAGCCACTGACAGCAGGATTGTGAAATCTTTCCACTCCATAGTTGCAGCTGAGCAGAGTTACCCTCCTTTCAAAACCTTCCTTAACTTTAGCACCATGCAGAGTCAATTTTGTAAGAAACATCACTGCAAGGGCTGCTGCATGCCAGGGCATGTGAGGTGGGGAGAGGGAGCTGAATTGCTGAGACTTCAATCTCTCTTTGTGCAAGCATTCTCACTCTTGGGAGGGGAGACAAATTGCAAAGCAACTGATTGGAAGAGAGCAGCTTCAGGCAGGACGAAAAGCAGCTGCAGAACTTGTGCAGCCACGGCCATGTTACCACTGTCATTGGTGAAGTGGAATTTCAGTCACACCTTTTTGATGGCACTCGTCCCTCCTATACTGCCTGCATGCTGCCCTAGCCCAGAGCACGCTTCCCAAAGAACCTGAGCATTGGATGAAACCATGATGCATTGGATTTAGGGATGTAAGCTTCTAGGTGACTACCCGATAAGCCTACTCAACTATTTGCTTCTCCTCCTCCCACCCACCCCCTGGTTTCTGCCTCTGTATCAGAAGCAGCAAGGGGGCAGAGCAATTGGTGCCAGGAGGAGCTGGCTTAAAAGCTGGTTCCCCCCAGCACTGTCAAGGGCAAGGGAGGCAGAGTTGCAGCAAAGGAAATAGTTCTTACTACGTTTAAAAAGTAGAGTCCCACGCTAGTCCCACAAGCTGCACCTCTACTTTTTAAATGTAGTGAGAGCCTGGAGGCTCTTACTGCATTTAAAAAGCTGAGCCACAGCGAAACCCCTTTCTCGAATAATCGAGTAGTCAATGGACATTCGATCGACTACTCGATTAGCTTCCTAACTTACTCATTCCAGGAGGCATACCTGGGTTGTCGACAACTCCCTTTGATGTCGGCAGGGGAGCGTCCAGACTATCGCGCTGAGCCGACAAACAGCTGATCAGCTGTTTGTCGGCTCAACGCGGCAGCCATGTAAATTTAAATGAAGCGGCGATTATTTAAATCGCCGCTTCATTTTACTCTGTCGGGTAGCCTAATCTACATGCCTCTGTCGCCAGAGGCATGTAGTCTAGACGTACCCTGAGTAACTGTGTGCCACTGATAGGTCAGGTATCATTGTGGGGTTGCATGGGCTGGGGTTCCTTGTGTTGGAAATCTTCTTGATGTGTTTGATTTGTTTTAATGTCCCTTCCTTCCTGTGAGCTCTAGAACCCTTCCCTGCAGTGTTCCCTCCAATATTTTCCCCCCATCTTTGTGCAGAATAAATTCTGTTATGTGCACCAATGCATGTGTGGATGTGCACTACCAGTAGAAACACATGCTGCCAGTTGTCGGTGCTTTGCTAATCAGCTGGGTGACATTTGAATCTCTACTGGGTGCCCCCCTTCCCTCCCAAGAACACTGCTTCCCTGTCGTAGCAATGTGGATAGCTCTCTCCCACCCTCACCCCTGCCCAAGGCAGGAGGCAAAGGATGAGCAGCTCCAGACTCCCCCCCCCCCTCCCCCGCGCTCAGCTGGTCTAACAGACCCACTCATCAGGTTCACAGGCAGATTCATTTCACATGCCAGTGCAAGCTTTGTGACCTGTGCCTTTTTTGCCTCATGAGCCAGTTATGTGTGTGGCTGAAATCCAGGAGGTTGCATGTCCCCAGAATAATTCCTAGATCAGACCTTTTTTTAGAAAAACACTCTCAATTTAAGAGTCGGGGATGGACCTACCATGACTGTTGGTCAGTTGTTTGAATGGGGCATTACACTCACAGTTAAAAAATGTTGCCTTATTCCCAGACTAGACTTGTCTAGCTTCAACGTCCAACCATTGGATCATGAGTTAGACCTTTGTCATCTGGGTCGTTCTCAGGTCACCTTTAAACTTTCTCTGTGTTAAGCTGAGTATCGGGAGGTCCCGCAGTTGGTGGCTGTTAGGCAATTCTCTAATGAGCTCTCCAGTTTCCCAACCTGCTCCTAGTTCTGTGGAGTTGGTTTCACAGAAGCCAGCTGGAAAGGGGCTTCCTGCCCTGCTTAGCAGGGTCAGAGGAGTGTAGCTAGGCAGGGATGCGGCAGAGGGGGCTGCCCGGGCTGGTGGTGGGAAAGATGGAGCTATGTGGATGAGCATCATTTGGATGAGCTGTAGAAACAGTCACACACAGACCTGCCCTTCTCCTCCCATTCCACAGATATCTTGTCAGGGTTATACCCAGGGTTCACAAACTCTTTGCTAGGCCAGGACCTGTCTCTTTGTGTTTGTCTGATGCTTCTCTAGGGCACATATGAGGTGAAAAGATCTCCACCTGGCAAACTGCCTAGCCATGCGTTTAGGCAGCTTGGCCAAGATGCCAGGGTTCAATGAGCTTCCTTCTTGTGCCTGGAAGTCTTAAATGAGTGTAGGTGGTAGGTGTCTCACCTGAAATATTGCCCTGCAGTGGCTCAGTAACCGCTTTCCCGTGCTACACCTTAGTACAGAGCTGGGGGTGGGAGCACCCTCAGGAAACCCCAACCCTACTTCCTGCAGAGGATAGGTTTCCCTGGATGGGCTCCCGGCCAGCTACTGGGCAGAATCCTAAGAGTGCAGCTCTCAGAGCTGCTGTGTGTATGCCCTGGGTCGATAAGGCTGCCGGCCACATGTTAGAAATGTTCGAGAATGACTCATGCGAGTGCCTTTGTCACGCTGCTCTGAAGCCGGAGCCTGTGGGTTCCTGAAGACTGCCTGGGTGCAGAACGTTGAGTGTGCAGTTCTTCTGTTACTCAGAAATCCCTTTCTCAGTATGATTTCCCATCTTACCCGTGTATCTTGAGATCAGGTGCCCCGTTCCAGGGGTGAGCTGGGTACGTATGCAGGTTGTGGCAAGGCAGTTCTCTGAAGCCTGAGCTTGCATTGGTCACCCTATCATTGCGCTGCATCACTTCCTTTAGAAATATTTTTCTAACCCCCCCCCGCCCTCCCCTCCTCCACGCGCTCTGCAGAGGAACCTCGTGTTAGTTCTGAGCAGTGACAAGCTTGGGCACCAGCCTGTGCTCCGGGAACTTGCATTTCAAGGAACTGATGCTAAGCCAGCATCAGGAAGCAGGGCTGCTGCGGAAGTGTACGTCCCAGAAGAATGCGGGAGCTTGCCACGGGTGTTTTGGAGCAGCACCAGAGTTGGAGGCCTGTGTAATGACAACACTCCGCACCAGTGCAGTACTTTGCAGGCATTAGCCAATGACCCCTCGCTATCTTCCTGCAGTCTGGGTCAGTCCAGGATGAATATCCCCATTCTGCAGACAGGGAAATGGAGTAGGGATGTAAAAACCCCATTTAATCAAGTGAGTGGTTAAACGTTATGCTCAAGCCATTAACCGCTTAAAAGGGGGCAGGCGAGGGGCCACTCCAGTGAACTGTAATGGGTAAGCATCAGCCAGTAAGGGTGATACTTACCAGTTAACCATTCATATCCCTAGAACAGAGGAGGTGACAGGGTTTGCCTAAGGCTCCACCTCCACAGTGATGTAGTGCCAGAGCTGAAGTTAGTGCTGGTTTGCACTCAGCTCAGCACGCTACGCACCCTTCTGGCTAGCCTCACAGGGGCCCACTCTGCATAATAGGCTGCACGCCCTCAGTCCTCCTACATCAGTACTTATGCAGAGTGTGCTGCGCTTTTCAGGAGGATCTCAGAAAGTAAAGTCCTTTTCTCTAAGCTTCTGCACGGACATCTGACTCTTTTCCGCCATGCTACTCACCTTAGCCTCAGTGACTACACCCTCTCCTCCCATCAAGTCCCTCATCCATCTGCCTACGTATAGAGCAGCAATACTGCTTTACTACAAGGCACAGGGTAAATCAAGATCCAGTTAGCAGAGAGGATTAGTGCAGGGAGTAGACGACCAAACTGTTTACCTGGGTTGGCCCCTGCTGCTAACAAACCCTGGTACAGCTCAGCAGCATGTTTGATACTGTACAGTCACTGCCTAAAAGCCTGTGAGAGCTGCAGCAAGTCTCTGGCAGGCTCAGGAAGTCCCCAGCACCTGGCGTTGTTGTCTCTTTCACACATTTCTTTGACTACACTGATTTGTGGATGTGATCATGCATTTTCTGAGCACTGCTCTGACCCCTTTGCACGACCTGCTGCGCGTGAAACTTCTAAGAACTTTCTTTCGGCGGAGTGCCGAGCTGATAAGGGCTGATTCTTTTCATGTTGCATTTCCGGCCCCAGAGTACGTTTTGTCCTCAGTTAAAAGGAGGGAGGGGAAAACAACAAACAACCATCAAGATTTACCGTGCTTCTGGTAGGAGCTCTGTCTCCCTGCGTTTCTTCTATTCTGAGCTCCTTTAGTGGAATTCCTCCATAGCTTTGTGCCTTCTGTCAGTCAGTGCAGATTCACTTTCCCACACACAGGGTGCAAACTGGGTTTGATTTTTTTTTTCCTGTTGCTTCCCACAGAGCTTATAAATCAGAAATGGAAAAGATGCTCTGCTGCTCTAGAACACTGCTTTGTCAGTGGAGGATTGTTCCATATGGGATGGTTTCTGCCCCATCAAGTTTTGTCTGGTCTAATTTTAAAATCCAAAGGGCTGAGGTCCTCAAGGCCTTGGGGCAGTATCCAAAAGCTTTAAGATAGCAGTGAATTTTGTGCCTTCTGTTCTGCCTAAAATTCTGCATCTTCAAATCCTTGGGTAGCACCCACTCCATTAGTCCCAAAGAAACAAGTCCCCAGTGGACTGTTTGTGGTGCACTGTATTTAAACTATCCCCACCTAAAAGTCTTACTGCTGAAGCCCAAAAAACTGCCACCGGCCCTTAACCCTTTCAGGTAACTATCCATACTGATGGTTAATTTAAAAAAAAACAAGAAGGAGCAGCAAGCTTCAATGGCTGAAAGTGGCTTTAAAATGTTCATCTTCGGGACTGGTACCTTCAGACCCTCCCTGGGCAGAATGTTCTAAACGTGCCAGATGTCTCATCAATTGAGACCTTTCACCATAGTGCAGGCATTGCTCTGGTAGAGTTGGCTTGGGGACCAATGCTGCTGCTGGGGCAGGAGGTGGGATGGGACAAAATCACAGGTTGCTCTCCTTTCTGGATGACTCGGGTATACATTCTGGAGGAGTTCAGATGTTTAGGCAACATGTTCTGACTTCCCCAGAGATTGAGACATTTTTAAATGGGAGAGAGTGTGGGGGTAGGGGTGGGTGTGAGGGAGTGGGGGGTGGAGGTGTGTGTATTGCTTTGCAAGGTCCTATCTTGAGGACCTTTTGTTAAATAGTGTTGGGGGAGTGTCACTATCAGAATGTTTAGAGTTTTTCCGTTCTGACTGATTTCATGACCACAGTGGTGTTCTGACTGATTTCATGACCACACTCAGCACAGAGAATACCCCAGATATGGTGGTGAAGTTAATTATTACTATGATTTATTTGTATTGGGGAGTGCATTGTGCTAACCGCTAAACAAGCGCAGAACATAAAAAGCCGGCACTGCTCCAAAGAGATTGCAGTCTCCATCTGTAAAGGTTTTGAGGATGACCATGTCTGAATCCTTACAGGGGAAAGATGTGATTGAATGCTAGCTGTCTCCCTAGGACAGGCTAAAAATCACCTTTCTTCGCAATTCTCAGGGCCCATATCACCTCATGGGAAGTCAGTTCAGGCTCTCCTGCATGCAAAGTCAGTCCCAGTGTACTACGGACGGAACCTGTAATTCAGTATGATACTTGTATTAAAATATAAATAAATATAAATGCCCATGCCTGAGTGCATCCATCCTGCCTTGTTGGACGATGTGGCCAGCACCCTAACTCTGCAGCTATAGGAAGTAATGAAATGGATTTGTTGAGAAGAGCAAGAGAGTTACCTAGAAGGAGGGCTGATCTACACTGAAAAGTTTGCGCAGATGCGTCTCTCACAAGGGTGTGAAAATTCCTTCCCCCCCCCCCCCCCCCAATCCCCAGGAGATACCTAACTCCTGGTGTAAGACTGTGCAAGGACGGGAGAACCCTGCCCAAGCTGGCACGGTTATCTGTACCAAAGCGCTGGATTGGGCCCTGGGAGTGTGGTTGGCTAGGATGACTGGAGATTCCCCCAGTACAGAGAGATCTCTGACCAGGAGAGCAGATCGGCCTCCCCAGGGAATGGAGGGGAGGAGCCTGGGGAGAGCGTGGGGGTGGAGCCGCATCTACCTGCGCCACTTCGATATTAGGACCCTCAGCAAACAGGGAAGGGGGGAGGCTCTCCAAGGGGCTGAGACCTAGGATGAGGTTTAGGACTGACAGGGTGTGTCTAAACTACATGGCTCCATCGATGGAGCCATGTAGATTAGGCTGATCGGCAAAGGGAAATGAAGCTGAGATTTAAATAATCGTGGCTTCGTTTAAATTTAAATGGCTGCCACGCTGAGCTGACAAACAGCTGATCAGCTGTTTGTCGGCTCAGCGCGCTAGTCTGGACGCTCCCATGCTGACCTGAAAGCCCTTTATCAACCTCCCTGTGCCTCCTAGGATGAGGTTTACCGGGGAGGTCGATAAAGGGCTTTCATGTCGGAAGGGGAGCGTCCAGACTGCCCCGATCTGTTGACAAACAGCTGATCGGCAGAGCAGGGCAGCCATTTAAATTTAAATGAAGCCGCGATTATTTAAATCACGGCTTCATTTCCCTTTGCCGATCAATCAAATCTACATGGCTCCGTCGACGGAGCCATGTAGTCTAGACGTACCCACAAAGTCTGAGCTGCCCTGAACCACCATCCACTTTGCAGGCAATCCTCCTTTCTGCTATGAGCGCCCAGCTGTGGCCTGGCCTGACAACAAGCCAGGGAGCAGCCTCCCCTGCGCTGAGACACAAGGACAGAGCACAGATGCAGGATCCCTTCAGCCAAGGCATAGTGTGGGGCTGCCCTCCACCCCAGCTTCTGGGTAGCTGAGCAAGAGGGTTGGAGCCCTTACTGTGCCTCCATGGGGTGCTGCGGAGCCTCTGCTGCCTACCAGAATATGCCCCCAACTGGTGATGTGGGCAGAGCTGGCTAGAGTCAGGCCAGGTCAGATACAGGAGGTCAGAGTCTGAGGCAGGGCAGAGTGGGGTTGGCCAGAGCTGGGCAGGTAGCACAAGGGAGCCTGGTCTAAGCAGGGGAACCCAATTGCTTGGACTTCCTGTTCCTATGCTTGGTTCAAACCATTCAGTGCCCAGAGTTGGAGTTCTCTGGCAGGCGTCAGCTGTGGTACTGGGTGGCAGATCAGAATGTACCGTCTTATGAGCCCTGTGACAAGGGCTCAAGACCTGCAGTCCGTGGCACTGAGGTACTTTTCACCCCTTCCCTGTAGTATCCAAGCCCCTCGGTCACCCGTGTATCTCTCTTCACACACTCAGGTGCCCGGGCAGTGCGGTCACCCATTGTGAAGAGGGAGAGCTGAGAGACACGGTGAGTTGTCTTGGGTCACACAGGGAGTCTCAGGCATAGTTTATTTTCTGAGTCCCAGACTAATGCTCTAACCACTGGACCGTCCTTCCTCAGATGGGCTGAAGCAGGAAGAGGTGTGGTGTACAGAAGGGATCAGTACTTGCAACCTCATGTCATAATCCACTTCCTATTAACATGCCCAATACTCAAATAATAGAGCTGGTCCCAGTCTGGGAGACCTCTTCCTTGCATTTTGCAGTGTCCAAGCTGCTCCCAGCTACCACTGATGCACTGGCTGCATGAGACAGTCATGTTCTGCAGCAACTATATAAGCGCCGTTGCTCATTTAGGAACTGCTCATTAGCTAGTGTGTCTGAGAGTCAAACCTTGCACTGGGTTTCCCTCTGTGATAGAGGAAGCGAAAGCTGCTGCCAGAGGGTATTATTAGAGTGTAAAGAAGCATTGGCTCAGCATTTTGTCATGTGCCTCTTCAAGGGTTTGTCAGAGTGAAACTAACTTGGTTTGGACACTCGATCCCAGCCGTGTCAGTGGCTCGCTTGACACACGGCGCCCTGCTGGTACAGAGATGGTCTCGGCCCGTGTGGGTTCCCACAGACCCAGAGAGGAAGCCCGAGGGGAGCTTTGCGCTAGGCGAGCCAGGCCGGTGTTCGGGCCAGGTGCGAATCCTGGGCCTGGGTTCTTGCCCTGCTCATCTTAGTCACATGACTGCTCCCTTGTTTTCCAGTGGCGGTAGGACAGGAAGTGATGTGCCTAGCCCATAGCCAGGGAGAGTTTGGCTGGCGATGAGGGAAAGCTTTCTAACTCTAGGGGAGTGACGCCTGTTTTCAGAGCTTCCAGGGACGGGGTGGAAGCTCCATCGTTGCATATTTTTGAGAACTGGTTGGATGAACACTCACCGGGTGTAGGTGTACTTGGTCCTGTTTCAGCCCAGGGGGCTGGACCTGATGACTTATCAAGATCCCCCTCAGCCAGGCTCTGAGCAGTCGCCATTGCCTCACTGGTGTTGCTCAAGGCCCTGCTTCTGTAAGCCTCCCCTTCTGAACAGCTTCTTCCCCACCTGTGAGCGTGGTGGATGCAGCCAGCTATGTTGGCAGCAAAGCTGCTGTGTGTGAGGAAAGGCTGCAGAAGCTGATCCTTCACTCACTCCGTTTCAGGAGGAGCCAGGGACTGCAATTTTCCAGTGAGGCCCCAAGAGAACAACCCTTTGGAGGAGACAGGAGATTCACAGCCCTGCTGCGGAGTCTCCTCCCATCCCGGGCTCATACTGGAGCTAACCAAGTGGCAGTAAGAGCCCGTCGAGTGGTGGGGCCAGCATGAATCTGGCGGGCTCCCTATTCCATGCATGTCCCGCTGCTTATGGGGAGGATGTTCGCTGAGCAGCATAGATCACCTGGGCAGACAGCAGGAGCGTATCCAGGCTGGTCTGGGCATTGCTGGGGTGCTGATAGCCCATAGTAATGAGAGACACACAAGATGTACATCCTGGACCCATAGCTGTTGGCACAGGCGCAACCTTTTATTTTTCTGGTGGGTGCTCCACCCCCACTCTGCACCATGCCTCAGCTTAAGACCCTGCCCTCCTCCTGTCCCTGATCTGCCCCCTCCCCTGCTGTCCTCTCTGCAAGTAGCTGTGGCTGGAGTGGTGAGTTGAATGGTCACAGTGAAATAGGTTGGCATTTCTTGTTAATCCAGTTTTGCTATTAAAGAGGAAAGAACAGTAATATGTACCATGCGGTTCACCATGATCTATGCATACTCTGGTGGGGGGCACAAAGCCTATGGCTTCACGATAAAAACCACTCGCTTAAGGGCATGTGGTTAGAATGGACACGTCCCTCCAGGCAGGATATTCCATGGCTGAGGGTTGCTGCTGCTTCTTCCTGCGAAGCATCTGGATGCTGTCAGAGACCGGATACTAGGTTAGATGAGCCACTGCTCTGCTCCCCTGGGGCAGTTCTTATGTTCCTCTTGGCCTAAAAATGTTGGTTAATCTGCAACTAACGAGTCTATTTCCTGTCCCCCCGCCTCCCTTCTCCCTCTCCCTCCTCCCCCAAGCTAAAATTAGGTTACAAATCTCTCCCAGACAGGACTCCTGTTTCTGTGAGCGCATCTCAGTGCTAAAAATTCAGATCATCTCAGGGTCGGCCCCTGAAGAGAAAACAACGGAAGCCAAACTTTCCTGGAAATGCAGCCCAGTGTGTAGGCGGGAGGCACGTCCAGAGAGAGGCACCAGCCCTGCAGAATCCCACTCACATGGATTTCGTAGACAACAGAAATATGCAGGATGGTTCATTTTCTCCAGATAATAACAATAACCCCTAGGGGGTCTATAAAACTCTATTATTGGTAAATACGCCCTGGTTCTTGTGGGTGCCAGGACTCTGACAGTCTGGTTGGAGCAAGCATCCAAGGAAACCAGTGGCCGAGTTGTCTGGCATGCCAGAGCAGGGGCGATTGTTTGGAAAGGCGGGTGTGAAATGATTGCATGGGTCCAGCTGCAGCGTTCTCATTCAGGAGCTGGGGCTCTCTGTGGGACATGCATGCTCTCAGGGCAGAGGGGCCAGTAGCACATCAGGTGCCTTTCTACAGGCTTGTCTCTGCCTTACTCCCCAGCAGGTGGGACGCAGTCCTGTAAACCGGCGGTTCTCAAACCGTGGGATGGGACCCCAGTTTAATGGGGTTGCCAAGCCAGCCGGGGTCACAGACTGAGTCCCACCACCTAGGGCCGAAGCCCAAGCCATAGTGCCTGGGATTGAAACCTGAGAGCTTTGGCCTTGGGTGATGGGGCTCTGGTGACAGGCCCCCAACTCAAGGCTTGGGGGCTCGGGCTTTGGGCCCCCATCCAAAGCAGCTGGGCTCAGGGCCAGGATTCAGTCCCTCCTCCTGATGTCATTTTTGCTGTCAGACGGGGGTCACGGTGCATTGGAGTGTGAGAACCCCTGCCCTCCACCCAGGCATTGGCAGCAGAACCCCCAGTGCAAGACCCCAAACGCCTTGTGGCACTGTCCCAGCCTGAGCTCAGACTGGGCCCGGAAGGGACGGGGAAGTTGTTAGGAGGATCTGAAGCCGTGTGTGTCTTGGGAAGTCTATTCACTGTGACTCGGAAGGTTTGAATTAGGGTACCACTGAAATCTTCTTGTAATCAGAGCCGTTGCTGTCCCTGGGGTGTTCCAGCAGCCTGCATCCTCTGCCTGATGCTCTTTGGCCTGGGTTAGAGGCTGGGACTGGATGCCAGGGGATAAATTGCCCTGTTCTGTTCATTATTGTTGAAGCATCTTGGCACTGGCAGAGGGCAGGATGCAGGGCAGGATGCGCCAGTGGGCTGACCCTCCAGGTGTGACTGTACCAAGGTTTCAAAGGCCTTGCTTGCACTGGAGAAACTTGCGTACCATTTGGTTGCCTCCCCATACCTGTCTCCCCCCCCCCCGTACTGTCACACAGTGCTCCCGTCACTGCACAGGTCCTCATGTGGCCCCCCCCCCCCTCGTGCTGGCTTCCACCCTGGCATGCCTGGGGTGATGTCCCTAAACGTGCAAAGAGCTTTCCTACCGGGTGCCAGTCACTGTGTCAGGGACTGGGCTAGCAGCCATTGTGCCCAGCCAGGCGTGGCATGGCCATTCTCTGCAGATGGCTTCGGGCGTTCTGCCTCGCCTGCTGGAATCCTTCAGGGGGGTTGCTGATGTACGGGATCTGCTGAGCTGCACTCCATTGTTCAGCTCTGTTGGGGAGGCAGGAGTGGCCCACGGCTATGCAAGATAGCACAGCCTGGTGGTGCAAGCAGCACCCAGCCAAGATCAATGGGCTTACGGCCCAGGAATATCTGATCAGGCATGGTCCAGGGCCGAGGAGCGTGCCCTCTCAGATAAGCCAGGCAGAGTGCTCACAGCTTTGGGGACTTTTTTAGCTTCTCCCGCTCCCCCTGTTTGTAACCAGCACCAGGGTCCACTTACATGCAGGGGGCTGAGCCAGAGCTGGGGGTGAGGACTGGACTCCCAGCATCTTTGCTCCCTCTCTGCCTTAAAGAGATGCACACCCTGGCTTCTGAGGGCAATGCTGTCCCCTTATACCTAGCTTAAGTGGAGGTGTCTGGGATGGTGGTGGGGGGGGGAAGAGTTGTTAACTGTTTCCAGGCTGAGTTGGCAGCACCTCCTGCCAGTCCTTCCTGAAAAATTCCTCCCCCTCCTCCCAGAAACCAGAACCCTGCTGTGTAGAAGGCAAAAGAATCATTAATAGCAGTCAGCCTCCTAGATACAGTCAGTGTAAGCGAGAGGCCAGAGCAAAGGTGTTTGGCTTGGCTAAGTCTTAGCACCTTAAGCTGGGATGAACACCAATGTCCCATTGCATTGCAGGGCGTTTGAGCCTCCGGGGCTGTGTAGAAACTTGCATGAATTTCAGCGTGGCAAGGCCAGCTGAACAGGCTGGGGGATGCCACTCTTCCTGTAACACAAGTCTAGATGGCCCTCAGCTGGCTGGTTCCAGCCCTGCATCCCAAAGCTCTCTTCAAAAGAGGGGCATTGAGACCGAGTGCGCAACAGGCTCAGGGCTGTGCTGTGAGCCAGTAGCAAAGCTAGAACCAGCATCCAGATCTATTCAGAGAGGAAGGAGAGTCCAGGGGTTGGGTAGGGGGCCAGGCTGAGTAACTCAGATTTCATTTCCTGCTCTGGCGCCAATTCCCTGATTGACCTTGAAGAAATCACTTAGCCCTTGTGTCTCTGTTCTCCATAGGCTGGTTATAGCCTCATGGGGATGCTGGGGGTGTGAAGACATTGACGGTTGTCTGGGCTCCCAGCCTGCTGCAGGGTAGCAGATTGCAGATCCTTTGTGCGCTGACAGAACAGGTCCAGGTAGCAGCTCTGGCTGCCCGGCCCTGGCCCCTTGCTTCCAGGGGTGAGAGAAAAGCTGAGCTTTGGAGGCATGTACTGGGCTGGGACTGGCAGCTGTGAGAGCCAATGCGGGTGGGAAACATGTTTTGGCTGAGAGCAACAGACTCGTGTCATGTAGGGCAGCAATCTGCCATCAAACCGTGACCAGGTAGGTGGAGGATTTTTCAGCACTGGGGACTGTGGGCAGAGCTGCTGAGGTCATGCAGAGGGTTATTTAAACTGTACCATATTCCACAGGAAATAGGGCCTGCATTTCACTGACACTTGTGAAGCCAGTCTCCTGAGAATAGGCTTGGAGGCAGCCTCCCTGGCACTCAGGTACGGTGCTGTACCAGCCAGCGGGCAATGCTTGGAGGTGGAACAGAGCCCCAGCCCACCAGCACAGGCCAACAAGTGCCAGGTGCAAGCTGCATCTAGCCTCTGAAACAGACAAGGCCCGGAGCATATACCATGGCCCGTGTCGCTCTCCAGTAATACGCTGGCGGTGCCGGATTGCATCTCCTTGCAGAATTGGAAGAGACCTCAGCAGGTCATCAAGTCCAGTCCCCCTGCTCAAGGCAGGACCAATCCCAACTGGACACTCAACATGGACACGCAGGCTGGTGCACTGTTGTCACTCTGTAACTAACTGTATCATGGTGTTGCCCAGGAAGTCAGCCAAAAATCAGGGCACCCTTTGTGCTAGGCCCTGTACAGACTGGCTGTACCAAGCCTGGGTATCACGGTGAGGATTTGACAGATAAACTGAGCATGTGGTGGATGGAAGCACAAGGTAAAAGCATCATGGCCAATCCGAAAGTTCAGAAATCATGAGCCAGGTCCCCAAAGCCTGAGTGGCTTAAAAATCATAGGTGTAAAAATGAACGTGTGGTGTATTTTAATTATACGTGGGTGATAGCTTTATTCCCAGAGCGTGGACAAGAGTCTTGCTTTATAGGGATCTGGAAGGGGATTTTGGCTAAGACTATCTGCAAGCAGCGTGTTCCCCTGTAGCCCTTCACCGCAGCCATCTGTGGGGAAGAACCTTTGTTTGTTTGGAGGAGCTTTTAGGAAGCCAACCCACCAGCCCTGTGTAAACTGTGTACTTTAGCTGTTTCCTAGAATACCCTAAAAGCTCCCAGAATAAACTCCAAAGATTCTGGGGTGCTGATTTCCTGTGCTGGCCGGACATTCTGTCAGTGTTTAGGTAGGGAAGGTTCCTGTAAACAGCTTCTGTGAAGCCGCACTGAGAATTGCTTCCTTTGCTCAGAGAAAGTGACTAGAAATGCAAGTGCTTCCATGTGTCCTGTGTGGGTATGTGCGTGGGGGGAGAATGCAAAGGAAGACTGATTTCTTGGAAAAGGCTGGCTCACTGGCTCTCCCAGAATCTGATTTGAGAGGAGTTTCTCAACCACTCCTCTGCATCTGAGGCTTCCAGCCCAGCCTCCTTTTCTATATTCTACAAGCTCAGGGGACATGGAGACTAATGCATCCATTCCTGCTTGTTGTCATCCCCAGTGTCTGTCCAAGTCACTCGGGGTGGGCAGTTGTTGTAACAGGAATCGCTAGAATGTGATCCCTTTTGTTATCCTAGCTTCCCTCCTGGGACAGGCCAGAATACAAAGGGCAGTTTGTTCCCAGTTCTCCTGTATGTTGCACCTTCTATTTGTTGGTGGCAGTAGTGGGATATGTGCCTGCACTTCTGTGTAGTGAGTGGCTAAAAGACAATCTTCTCTCAGAGGTGTTGGGAGGTTCTTGGTAATGAGATCCCAAGATGGTCTCGCTCTGAAGCGTAGTACGTCTCTTAGGGTTGATCAGGAGACCCAGCCGGACTCCCCTCTGGACTCCACATCCCCAACTTGCTCTGCTGTGGGTCTGACTTCCTTCCTGGCTCCTACACCCATAGAGTTTATGCCCTAATATTACTGCTTCATCCAGAATCGTCCCAACTGTGCAGTCACTCAAATGCAGCAGAGCAGAGCTGGGCAGCTTGTTCGAAGCTGGCAGTAACATTGTGCAGGGTTACTTAGGGTGAAAAGCAGTGTCACAAACCAGGCCCCTGCAGACAGAATGTGACCTCTACTGTGCTGAGAGAGCGCAGGGGCTCAGTGCCTGCTAAAACGTGGAGCCTTGTGCATGGTCCACTGTGATGTATTGTGCACACGTGGGGTTGTGGTTCCTTGGGAAAGATAACTGTTCTTTGTAATAACAGTCCAGTTGGCAGTTTGAACCCCAATTTCCTTCCCTACCCACCTTCTTGAAAGAATTCTGGGCAATATTCCCTCTAATTTTTTCCATTCATATGCAGAATAAATTTTGTTCTGTGCACCGAGGCATGTGTGGAGGTGCACCACCAGTAGAAACACAGGCTGCTGGTTGTGGATGCTCTGCTAATCAGCTGGACAGTACCTGAATGTCTTCTGCATGGCTGCCCAAGTGCCTAGCTTACAGGAACATTGATACTGGGTTATGTCTAAAACAAGCATTTGTGTCTAGATAGAAGCACTGGCCTTAAAGTAACCAGTAAAGGACATTGGAAATATGGTGTGCTCATATTGCTGCAGTGTTTGTGTGTGCGCCGTGCACACTTGTGCACATGTTGAGTTTGTGTCTGGGCAAGAAGACTGATTTGTGATTCTGCTTAAAGTACTGTCCTTAAAGTAACCACATGAGTAGGTGTGTGTGTGTGTGTGTGTGTGTGTGTGTGTGTGTATCTGTGCATCTATTGCTCTTGCCATACTGAAATTATTTCTGGAAATGTCCTTATTCGTGACACTGTCCCTTTGAGCCCAGAGCACATCCCTCCTACGTGTCGCCCATGCAAATGTTGTGCTGACCAATCCACAGGGCTTGCTGGCGGGCTGGCAGGATTTGCATGCAAGATATTAGGAAACAGCTGCTGTGGTTTGTAACAGTTATACTGAGGAGGAAGAGTAGGCAGTGCCTGTGGTTCATACTCTCCCAACTGATCTGGGCAGAAGGACAAATAGCACTAATTAAAACCCAAGGCGTTGGACAAGAGCTAGGGGTGAGATGGCCTCTCCTATCCACCAACGCTGGTCTGCTTTGAATGCATGCGTGGCTCCTGAGATCCCATTTCTGACGTGTCGGGTCTGTTTGTGGCCACGCAGTTGGAATGGACTCTGTCGGAGGCTGTATTCTCACTTTCATCTCGTCCTGCAACACATGGTCTATTGATTCGCCAGCCGCTACATCCTCTGGGCTCTTCCTTTCCTTTGTGCTTTCATGTAGCAACTGACTGAAAGGAGAGATTCAAAGGTTAGAGCTGGGTCTGGAAAAACCCATTGTCTGAGTAGGAGAACTTTAATAAACAGTGTCTGTGTTTGGAAGAGACTGGGGGGCGGGGGGCTAGTGTCTTGTCCAGGGTCAGGCCTGATTCTGTTTTATCTGCATTCCACCTGGTCCAGGTGTGGAAACATCTCTGCTCCTCCTAACAGCTACCAGTCAGCTGTTCAGTATTTGCTCTGTTCCACTCTAGAGCTGGCTGCATTTCAGTGACTGTTCCATAGCCAGTGCAGGACAGAAATGTCATTCTAGCTCTTCAGATGAACTCTCCCCCAGTGACACCTGGGTACTCTGGGGAAGTCCTTTCCCAAACAAAAATGCTCCCTGCAGAAGGTCAGTTGTGTTTGCCTTGTGAGGCTGGGCTGTCTGTCAGAACAGAGCCCAGTGCCTCAGCATTAAATCAACCCCCAGGTTTGTTGGACAGACCTGGAGATTGCATTGAGAAGGGCCCCTCCTGGTGAAGGGTGGAGAATCTGATTTCTGGGGCGGTGAGAGGCTGGAATTCAGCATGTACATCTGCTAAAGCCCTGACGGTGGTGGAGCATAAATGGCATGTAGGCCCTATCTGGGGCAATTCCCCCAGAGTCCTTCCTGAGCAGGCCACTTGATATCTTTGGCCAGTGCTAAATGCCCATGAAAGGTTTAGAAATGACCCTCAGCATCTCCGATCAAAGAAAACGTGGCATGCTGCTGTTTCTTTCCCAACCCTGCTTCCGAAATGTCTCCCTCTTCCCCTTGCATGCTGTCTCCGACAGATCCCACTTGGAAGGTCCACCCCCTTGTGTCAAAGGACGGGTAAGATCAGAACCTGATCCCAGGTTCCTGGCTCATCTCTGTCGCTCAAACTTTTCTTTTGGTGGATAGTGTGTCAAAAGCCTGGATCAGCCAGAATTTCTCTCACCGCCTGCTGTTGCTAAGACCCTACCTCAAACCCTGCCAAAACCCACATGACCCCCAACTCAGAGTTGAACCTGGTCTCCAGTGTCTCAGCGATCACAGAACACATCTGCTCTGCCAGCACGGAGACTTTCTTTTCACATTTCCCTAGTTGGGTGTAAAGCTGACGAGTTCACTCTCTGTTACAATCGCAGCACATCCCTTATATGGGCCTATTCTGCCAGTTGCTGGATACCCTGTCATCACTCCAGGGGGCTGCAGTCACCGGATTAGTGTTTGGCTTCATTGTTGTACAGAGCTGTAGCAATTTTTTGATTCCTCACTGTAGTTTGGCCCATGCAGGAAAACACTGTGGTATTTTTGTCCTGCATTACGCCTGGCCTTCAACATTCGGTTTTTACATGGCTTCATTTTCATGCTGTTTCCCTGCTCCCCTCCTAGGGGGAGTGTATTTAGGTTGTCTTTCATCCCTGGTGTTCCCTGGCTGTCAGCTAAAAACACCTGAGAGGTGGAGCATTCCTCGTGCTGGGGACTGCTGCTGGAGAATACTGAAGTGCAGGTTTTGTTAAATAAAGGTATCCCTTTAAAAGACCCTGTGCCACCATGCCAGTGGGCCTTGTTCCACTGTGCACTGTATTCCTTGTCTCTGTAAACGACCTGCACAACTCCCTTTTCTAGTATTATTACTTTCCGGTCATCTGGTTAGTTCCACTTTGCAGAGTTGTATGTTGCATGGTAGTTCTGTGACACCAGCTCCTTGGAGCGGTTCCTGCCAGGCTCCTGTGCTGTTTGTAGAAGAGGGCAGCTTTTAAAGGCACAGTACTGAATTAGTGCACATCCCAGGTACCGATTCTGTGATAACACAGCTTGCACAAATCGACCAGTCACTGTAAAAGTTTCTGTGATTTTTATGTTTACGTGCTGTAGGAAACTGGGGTTCATTTGCACCGCTGTAAATGTGACTGTGCTGTTTGATGCAAAGTTCTTGAGCTAATGCCTGAGAACCAGGAACTGAAATTGGCTGGCCTGTTTTCTGCTGAGTGAATATGAAATGAAAGTGGATTTTAACCTACGGTCTGTGGGCAACATACATTTGTGTAGGGAGCCAGCACGGTCTAGACACCATTTTAACCCTGTTCCTGTTGTTCTTACAACCAAGGACCTGTTCTGTACCTTAAGTGACAATGAATTCAAGTCCTGTTCCCTGCATGTCTGGGAAACTGTTCAGACAGAGTTGACAGGCTGCTGTATCTGGCTGGCCTGCTTTGAACATTTGCTACTTTCTAGAAGTGCTGCTAACAGGTGGATTGGTTAGTTGACTTGTTTTAAAATCACCTATTGAGTGATCAGGTGAGGTCTAGTAGCAAGCTCCCCACCTCCCGTACCTTCTACTATCTGCAGTCCTGTGATGAGATCAGTTGAGCTCAAGTTGCCGGGTTTAAAATGACACGCCACCCAATCTGGGGAGAACTTGAATTGCATAACTCCAACCACATGACAAACGCTTCCCTGTTCTGTGTTTTGCCCGACACTTGAAAGCCACAACCTGTTTGTGCCAAAGAGCCAAGTGAGTCATGTTTTAACTCTGTAAGGCTGGCATGGAGTCCTGGAGATCTAGCACATTTGTATTTCTCCCCATCAGTAGGAAGCTGGAAGATGAGCTAAGAGGGAGAGATCGCTGCTTTGTGCCCTTTCTTCCAGTTTTGTATGTTGTGATTGCTGTCTGCTATGCCTGCTGTCTCCCTAGCTCTAGACAGACGAGGGAGATTCTTGTCTGCATCTCCCCACCCTCTTTGTTCCTGAAATACTGTTGGGATGACTCGGAGATGTCCTTAGGAAGCTCTCTCTGGCCTCAACTGAAGAGGTTGAGGTGTTGAATCCTTAAAAAGGAGCCTTTCTCCCAGGCCTTTTCAGCTGCTGAGAAAAATAAGCCCAGAACGGAGTTCTAATCCGTCTGAATCAAAATTCCTCCCCCGTCTGTTAACCAGGGTCTGCTTCTGCGGCATTTGGGATGCTTTCACCCTTCCACTACTCCCGTTGGCCACGGAGTCTTGTAGTGTAGACGCAAGGGTGATTTTTCCAAGGCGCACACAGGAATTGAGAGCCCAATCTTGCTGATCATTCAGTGACTTCTAATGGGAGTTGAAAGCCCAGGATATGGTGTCCAAAACCCAAGTAGACAAGAACCCTTTAAAACTAGCCGCTGCTGGACTCTGCTGACCTTCCTGGACCATTGAAGTTAGTAGGTGAGAGCTACAGGATGAAGTTCCCTGGTCATGTCTGCATTTTGTCAGACTTTGTGGGGAGCCGGATGTTGTTGTGTTCTTAGCTTTTTTTCTTTTTATCAATTCCCAGCTTACTTATACTAAAAGAAGACTCAGTTCTCTCCCCAGCAGCTGTTCCAAGATGTTATCTCACCTAATTCATCTCAGACGCTACCGTCCTGCTCTAGCCAGTGGAGTTACTCTAGTGCATCTAAGTGGGGCCGCTTTCTGAGGGCATTACACACCATGGGGCTCCTCTGATTTATAGAAGCTAGGTAGGAAGCCATGCAGGGAGCAGAGTAGACAGGCACCTAAAGTGCTGGGGGCTTGGGCCGGCTCTGAGCACCCATATGGGGACATGTTCCCCCTGGTTTCAGACTCTTTCTGGGTAGTGGGCATATGTAATCCACCAAGCCAGGGGAGTGAGAGATTGGAGCTCCCAGAACACCCCAGCATCTGTCTTGGTACCATGTTGTAATCACTGGCTTCCCTGCTGTCCCGGGTTTTGTGCTGTGTCACTCCCCTCCCCTGCAGTTTGGGGGACAAGACCCAACCCAGTCAGTCATCCAGTGATTGTAAATCACTGCACTGGGCCATTGGCTGACTGTGTTCCCCTAGCCAGCATCACAAGGAAGTGGAAAGTGCCCTGGCATGGCTCAGCCTCAGGAAGCGGCTCCCGATCTCAGCCAGCAAGTGTGGGGCGGGAGAGCTTATTTCTGCCAGATGGGTTGGAAGCTATTGGAGGACTTGGTATGTCCACTGACCCTGGGAGCCAGCTTTTCAAATGTCCCTGGCTCATCCTGCTACTGCACGTCCAGTGGGAATCCCCCAGCTGGCTCAGGGCGTGAAATCAAAAGCAGCCTTGCGTAAGCCTACCAGGCCAGCCCAAGGACATGGAGCAGCTGGGACTGTGAAGGGAGCCAGGAGCAGTGGCTGCTCTCTTCATATCACAGGGCTGGGAGCCCAGTTCTCCAGAGCCCTAGCCACAGTGCTGACATCAGGAGAGTTGTTGAAAAGCCTCTCCGTGCCTCAGTTTCTGCACTGGGACTGAGATGCTGGTGCTGTTTGACTCAGTAAGAGAGTTGAAAGGACTAATTACTCTCTTGCTCGCAGATTTTCTATGCTCTTTCTTATCCCTTATCCCTCCGTATCACTAGCCTTGTCACTAGTGATTTACATGATAGCGGGACCCTGTCATTGACACTGCTTGCTCCTTCTGAGGCCCTTTGGCCCTGGGACGGCATGGTGAGTTGGGGAGATTCTACGCATCCAGTCTGGCATATGGGTCTGCAGCTCTATAAGGATTTAGCTACAGCTTGCTGTGTACTGTGCCTTTAAGTCTCAAAAGACACTCTGCAGGCATTTTTTGCTTGGTGCAAGCCATGAGCCCTGGGCACTCAGGCACAATCTCATCCACCTTACTTTGTTCTTTTTCATCTGGCCCTATTAATCTCAGGGGAGTCAATTCTGGCTGTTTGCTCTTGCTGCCGGGTGGAAAATTACTTGCATGAGTGGCTCTGAGTCCCAAAAGCTGCCCCCTTTGCCAGCTCCCGAAGATCCACTCCTGTGAGCAAGTGTCAATCCCATGAGTAATGGATTGCTGAACCTCCAGGGATTTGGGTTAGCAGCGAGCCCTGATCCAGTTCCCCGGCACTGCTGCCAAGGAATGAGCAGAACTCTTGTCTCTCCCCCACAGATCTCCATCTAGGTCCCTCCAGAGATTGTGGCTCCTCTGTGAGACCATGTGACAGCCCAAGAGAAATCTCTTCAGGCACTCCTTCACTCTCTTGCCACTTCCCCTCCCAGACAGCTCTTCTGAGCACTCGTCCCCTCCGATTCTGCCTTGCGGATGGCCCAGCTCCTGCATGTGCACAGGAGACTGGGAAACCCAGCATTGGAACGTTTCAGAGCAAACGCTGGTTTCAGTCCCAGGAAGCAGACACCCCTGCCCGAGTTTGGAATGGTGAGCTGGCCTGGAAGCCACTCAGCCACGGGGCTGGAAAATTACTCCCACCGTGGCGGCAGAACCCTCAGCAGGACTTGCCTCTTGGCAGGAAGCAGTCTGTCAGCCCGCCGGATGGCAGAGGGGTGAAGCCTTCCCAGGGCTGTGACTAGGGCATAGACCATGCTGCTATGACGCTGCCCTGCGGGTTCGGTTCTGGGAGAGCGCGAAGGAAACGCAACATCCGGTGTTTGGTTTGATCTCATGCCAGTCAGACTGGGCAGCCTCCCTGACGGTTCATTGACTGCCCTTCTGATTTTCAGTGCCAGGTGCCGGACCTGTCCCCCGCCTCCCTCCACTGTACAATCAGAGCCAGATAGGGCCCAAGCAGCGGACTCAGGGGCCGGCTCCAGGCGTGGGTTTGAGGCCCATCTCTGGGGATGACCAGATGGGGGCCAGCCCCTGAAAGCTGAAATCCCCACAATGCCTGGCTGTGCAGTGCCGGGCCACAGAGGGCTGGGAGGAAAGGAGCCCCTGCCTGGGCCTGCTGGTGAGTCTGTATTCCAAGCAGGTCAGAGCAGAACCCTCCCAGCTGTTCAAAGCACTGACTTCCTCTCCCTGGTGGGACCCAGTGGGGCTGCATGGCAGCTTGTCCCCTTCACCCTGCCTGAGGGCTGCCCTCGGGAGGCTCCCGCAGGCTGCTTCCCACGCTGTGCTCTTGCTTTCAGCTCGCTCTTGGGTATTGACTGCGAAGCCCCAGGGCAGAGTCTGTGGTAGTGGAAGTGCCCCAGATCCAGCCCAGGCCACCTGGTCACTGATGGGCCACAGCTGCAAGTGAACCTGCCTTGTTGCTGCGGGGGGATGGATGACAGGCCGGTGGATTGTGATGGACCGGGAAAGGCCAGTTCTCATCAGCATCGCCTGCAGCGTGTCCTGCCCCAGCATGGGAATAATGGGCACAGCCTAGGGTTAATAGTTAAGGTAATAGGGTTAAGGTAAATAGTGTTGTGGGGGATGCTGTAGTACCCTCAGGTTTTCCACCCGGCTTCTCCACACCCAGGGGTCAGCCCCACCTGCCCCATGTCCTGCCCTCCGGGCAGCCCCAACAGAATCCCACTGGCCCCTTCGACTTCAGCTCCCATTGGGGTCCTACTGCCCGCCATCCCTGCAAGCTCTGCACCCACCAGCCGTGGTCCAGACCACCGCCCTGGGGGCTGCTGTGTCACTCTGGCTCCTGCTGCTGGCCCAAGCCATTAGCAGCAGTGATGTCCGGTCCGGGGAGAGTTGGCAACTCTAGGAGTGACTCCCAGTCTGGGGAAGGGGTGAGGAGTGCAAAAAGGTTGAGGGGAGCATGGTTGAGAACACCCACTTCAAAAACCATTCCAGTGTGGCTGCTAGGTCCCCAGGCCAGCTGCATCCAAGGAAGAGGGGTGCTTTCCCTTCCCATGGCCAGGCCCTATAGAACAGCTGGGAAGAGAGGCAGCGCAAGGTGATGCTCCAGAGCCGGAGGATGAGCAGCAATTGTGACGTGTGAGTTCAGTGTCTCTCAGGTGCTTGGACAAAAAATGGCTCCATCTAAACCACTTGGGAACTACCCTATAGCATTTTCCCTCTGAGCCCTCCAGCAGGGCAGATGTTGGGGGGGCCCTCCACACCCACCACCATGCCTCATTGTTGTCCTGCTTGGAGCTGCCTGCAGGCGGTGTTCAGTGGCTGTCTCCCACAGTGGGAGCATGAGGCTGACAAGCAATCTGTGTGGGTGAAACTGACGAGCACAATTCCCTGCTGCCTTGGTTGAAATCCTCTTCCAGTCCCACCATCCACTGCCCCATTCTAGCCTTCGCTACTGGCAAAGAGCCACTTAATACCAGCTCTCCTCAAATTCGGACTGAATCTCTGTTTTGTCTGAGCGAGGGGGTTCCCAGCCACTGAACCATTTCAGCTTTGCCATGAATCATTGATAATGCCACTTATTCAACATTTTTTCCCATGGACACAGTGTCTCCATGTGGGGCTAACTAGACTTAGTTCTCCCGATTTCTCGAGGGCTGAATCATCTGGTGTAGGGATGCTTCCTGCGCCGGCCTCTAAGGCACCATCTGTTAGCAGCTTTACAGGGATTACTTCCTTGATGCTCTATTGGGTGCCAATGACTCATGCATCTCATCCCAACCGAAGATGTTAACTCAGATCTCAGTGGAAAAGCCCAGGTCATTGACCAAGGCTGGTAACTGTTGCCAGAAGGAAACGGTTTCTGGTAAAAGTATTAAGGGGTCTCACTGCCTCTGTTTTCTTCCTTAACTAGCTTTGCTCCCCTGGTTTTCAGAATGGCTCATTTAGTTTCAAGATGAAGTAATAATGACACTCCCGTTTTCATACATATGGACCTGTCTAGAATGCCACATTGCTCTGAAAAATGGAAATTGATCTCCGCAGGGTTAGAATCATAGAACTATAGAGCTAGAAGGTCATCAAGTCCAGCCCCCTGCTTAGGCAGGACCAAGGCTTTGTCAAGCCGAGACTTAAACACCTCTAGGGATGGAGACTCCACTACTTCCCTAGGTAACCCATTCCAGTGCTTCACCACCCTCCTAGTGAAATAGTTTTTCCTAATATCCAACCTGGACCTCTCCCACCACAACTTGAGACCATTGCTCACTGTTCTGCCATCTGCCACTACTGAGAACAGCCTCTCTCCATCCTTTGGAACCTCCCTTCAGGAAGTTGAAGGCTGCTCTCAAATCCCCCCTCTCTCCTCACTTCTGCAGACTAAACAGACACAAGTCCCTCAGCCTCTCCTAATAGGTCATATGCTCCAGCCCCCTAATCATTTTGGTTGCCCTCCACTGGACCCTCTCCAATGCGTCCACATCCTTTTTGTAGTGGGGGGGGGGCGGCCAGAACTGGACACAATACTCCAGATGTGGCCTCACCAAAGCCGAAAAAAGGGGAATAATCACTTCTCTGGATCTGCTGGCAATGCTCCTCTTAATGCAACCTAATATGCCATTAGCCTTCTTGGCTACAAGGGCACACTGTTGACTTGTATCCAGCTTCTCATCCACTGTAACCCCCAGGTCTTTTTCTGCAGAACTGCTACTTAACTGGTTGGTCCCCAGAAGGGTTTTTCCTCTTGAGTCTGTTTTTTCCTGCCCCCGGGAGAGCATCTAGGTTTCTCCCCAATGTTTAGTCCTACTCATATTAATACAGCTCGATCACACCGAGCTCCTTCAGCCAGCGTCCTCTGACAGACAAGGTCAGGACTGGCTGCTTCAGAGGAAGGTGCAAGAGACCCCTCCTCCTACCACCATGGATGAAGTGATATGCCCCTAGGGAAAGTTTCTTCCTGACCCCTTGTAGAAGCTGGCTCGTGCCCTGAAGCATGAGGATTAGTGGATTGGTGTTCACAACATAGAAACCACCCCACAGAGCTGGTATTAAGTGGCTCCTTGCCAGCAGCAAAGGCTGGAACGGAGCAGGAGATGGTGGGGTAGGGGAGGCTATTTGCCCTGGTTTTCCCAAGCTGTAGTCGCTCTGTAGGGAGACTCTCCAGGATGGCAGACTGAGCCCAGTAGCTCTCCCTCATCAGTGGAGGCAGGCTTCTGTTGCTTTGGAAGGTCATCCAGTACCCCAGGGCTCCGGAGACACCTGCACTTCTCATTTCTTACACCTGTTTGATTTAACCCACCTGACTGCTTGATCATGTTCCTTCTGGTCCCTCCCCTTTTTGAGGGTTGACCAATGATGCTGCTATGGTGAGGCTCTCTGGGCCCTGGCCCCTGCCCTTTTACTGAAGTCAGGTTGTCTGGCAGCTCACATGGCCAATTGAACATGTCCAGTGTACTCTGCAGTAGAGAGGTTAAAATGCATTTATGTTTGTAAACGTGTAAGTTTTCCAGCGATTCCATGTTTACATGAGGGGGTTGGGAAGGCGGGAGCTGGTGCTTTTGGGAATCTGGCTTAAAAGCAAGCACCAGCTCCTACCTGCCTTCTAACCCCCTGCACTCTGTATCAGAGGCAGCAGGGCGGAGGGGAAGTTGGCTCAGCAAGAGCTGGTATGTGCAGGGAGCTGCTTGAAAACTGGCTCCCCATGTAAATGCACTCCCAGCCTCCCTTCCTCTGCCCCATGTGCTGCTGATCAGGAGCGGCCTGAGGCCGGCTGTAGCAGCTTGCGCCCCAGGCCGGGGGGGCGCGATCAGCGCCTCCGCCTGCACAGCCGTCAATGGCTATGACGTAATAACGGGGCGCCCGGGTGCCCCATGATGTCATCATTGGGCGCCCGGGCCGGCGACACCCTAGGCGACCGCTTAGTCTGCCTAGGCTCACGGGCTGCCCCTGCTGCTGACTCTATGTGCAGTAGCAGCATGGCAGCAGAGGGGAGGGGTGGGTGTGCATGTAACCCTTGTGAGTTAACTCATCAGCCCAGGGACATGTTAAGACCCCTACTCTGCATAACTTTCAGAGGATGAAATCTCGGCTGCTCAGTCTAAAAAGATGGCTCCCTCCCTCCCCCTGGCCAGCAAAAGCCTTGAGCACCCCATAAACCCAATAAAAATGACGAGGATTTAAAAGCTGCCCAGAGCACGAGGCTTAGGAGAATTTCTCCCAGGCAGAGGGAAGAAACGGTTCTTTTAATCACAACTGGGTAGCCCAGCTCCACTCTGCTTTACACCTTCAGAGTTTTCCAGTGCCGTTGCATAGATGTTCCTGTTAGAGGCCAGCACAACAGCCCACAAGGCTGCCAGGGTAGATCGGACCCATGTGCTTTCTCATTAGCTGTTGGAGGAATAGGAAAATGTGAGGCTGTGCTGCTGATGCTGCATGTGGGATTCTGCCAGCTGGGAACTGGCGGAGAGTGTTTTTTGTGGTGCCAGGTCTGGGAGGCCTGAGTTCATCTCCTGTCTGGGTGTCTGGGGCCAAATCCGGGTCTAAACACAATGTTGGCAAGCACAGGGACAAATTAGTGTGCTGCCTAAGATTCACGGGGGAGTTAATCCTTTCCAGTGTAATTAGGAACTTGAATAACGGAACAGGTGTGAGCGGGTGTTGGAAAAACACACAAGCCAAGTTTTTACAAAGTGATATTAAGTGGTGCCCGGCCCCAGGTACCTGAAAGGGGCCTCATAGTGCTTCCAACCCCTTCTTCAGAAGAGCTGCACCAAAGGAGCAATTGGCAAACCCATGTGATGCTGTGTGTTTCTACTGCTGCCTTGGCTGAGAACTAACATGTGCACAGAGAGAGAGCACTCCTGTAACACAGATCAGGAGCCTTTAAGGCAAGGGTGAGGAACCTTTTTTGCATGGGGGGGAGGGGCACTGACCCACAGAAAAATTGGTGGGGGTCTGCACACAAGCGAGAAGCTAAATAAATAAATAAAAAAAACCCCAACCAACCAACCAACCCTTCACGTTCCCTGGGCAGACCAGAGCCCCGGGGAGGGTGGGGGCCTGGCTAGTAGATTTTGAGGGGGAAAAGCCTCCAGGCAGTGCTTTACTGCACCAGCTGGGAGGAGGAGCAGCAGTGACACACAAGGCCCATGGGTCGGATCTGGCTCTGGCTTGCCTGCTCCCAGCCAGCAAAGATCAGGTCTCCGTCCCTCCTACAATGGGGACCAGCCCTGTGGGGGAAGCTTCCAGGGGAAGAGCATGGGGCTGGAGATTGGATCCAGGCAAGCCCCTGGGGCTTTAGGTTCCCCACCCTTGCTTTAAGGTGTTGGGCACTAGCCACTTTGAAAAATCTTGATCATGCCTCTCAAGTATAAAGAGCTGGATCCCATGTTAGATTTTGAAAGTCACCAGGCCCAGCATTCCCCTAGTGCAACACCACTGACGTCCCACCACAGTGTATTTCTCTTTTTGGCAGCTTGTTTGCAGGATTCTGCCCAGGGAGACCATGAGGCATGCAGACCTTTCATGCTTCCTGAGTGTTCCGTCATGAGCGGCAGCATCAAAACTGCAGTGTTTCAGACCACAACAGAAGGCCTGGTGGAGCACAAACCTGGAAATGTCAGTGCCTTTTCCACTCGTGTTCTGTGCAGTCTGGCCTATAAATAGGGATTTGAAAAATCAGGCTGATGATTTAGTTCTCCAAGAACGAATGAGACGAAAGGTGGAATGTATGGTAGCGGGGCCATGCAACTTGGCAGCCCTGACATGTGGGAGGAAACCTAGCTGCGTCTGGGAACCATATTGTGCGGTAATGTAGTTTACTTTTGCTGTACTTTCCCATAGTTAGTGTTGATTAAGAAGCAATTGCTTGCACATGTCCATCTTGGAAGGGGTAAACAATGAGGCTCTAACGATCTTCTCCCCATCTAGGAAGGAGCCCAGATCTGCGGCTTACCAAGAGCACTGCTCGTGTTCGAGGTCAGCTGCCTTCAGACTGGTGTCTGTTGTTTTTATCCCATTAGGAGGCTGCAAGGAAGCTGAGTACACCATGTGTCTGAAAGGGCAGTGCTGGGGCCAGATGTTGTGCAATATATTGATGTGATTCCTTGCAGAACTGCTGCCTTGTTTTTGTATCTTGTGCCAGTTATTTGCTTAAGCACAAGCGCCTGGTCTGTGTTTTGGCACAGCCAGACAGTAGAGGTCAAAATGCAATACCAGGGGCTGCCTCGGAAGTTGTTCTGAAGTTTGTCTCCATTTAACTCCAGCCAAAATGGGCTCCTACCGAGGTCAGGAACAGCAGCCAAGATGCAGCACTGCAGAGCAGATGAGAGCTGTAGACTAGCTTAAACCTTCGTCCCTAGAATGTTACTATCCTGGTGCGGAAACAGGACACCGAGCCTCTCCCCTAGTAGGAGCAGGGCTTAGTGCTTTTCCTGCAGGGCACCTCCTGCCCTGTAGGCACCCTCTGTTGCCATGCTGGGCAAGCAGGAGCTGAAAATGCTCAGTGGTATGAAGGATGAGGCTGTGTTTGACCGTCTCTGCCTGGGCTCTGTGGTGTTCCTGGTGTGGGGATTCTGGTTTGGGGCACGATCAGTGATTTTTCTCTCTCTCTCTCTCGCCAGTGCTCCAAGCCCAAGCTGCTCACCACCTGCTCTGCTGTCCGAGAAATCCGGAGATGCACCCGCCTCGAGATGCCAGACAACATGAACACTTTTGTACTCAAGGTAAGGCCTGTGGGGATGGACAGTAGCATGCACCACGCAGTTACCCCTGTGGGAGAGCATAATCCGTCTGGCTCTGAGCCCCCTCCAGCAGCAGGGAGCAAATGCTCTCTGAAAGCCACAGCCATCCTGGCACATGCCGCACTCTGCAACCTCCAGCCCTTTCCTGCCAGGGTTACTGTAGCACCTGTGGAGAGGGGAGGGAGACCCGGTGCTTGCGTTTGTTACTTTTCATCTATTTTTCCAACAGCTGCTTCTGTCTGTCTCTTCCCCTTTAAAGGATCCGAGCTCAGACCATCCTGACAGTAGTTGCCAGGCATTGAGATATCAGGGGCATTAGGCAGGGGCTTTCACCTGCACTGCACCTACCAGTGCTTGCTGCCTTTCATACCGCTTGTCACGTCCCCAGCTCTATTCCTGCCAGCACCTAGGGGCCCGGCAGAGGCTCCTTAGCTGGGGTGAGGAGGCTAGAGGCCCTGTCAGTAATGTCCGCTCTGGGGCGCGTACAGGCCCGCGAGCGTGGGCTCTGGCTCTCCTCGAGGAGGCGGCCTTATCATATTCCCAGTGGTGGTGTGTGGGGGGTGCTGTTCCAGCAGCCCTGGGGCCTGCATGCCACGTGTGCTGGCAGAGCAGAGCCTGGCTCCAGCCTCCGCAAGTCAGCAGATGCCTTAGGGCACCTCACAGGCTCTGGGGTCTCCTTCTCCCCTCCCAGCACGTCTGCTGGAGCTCTGTTGCTGTGGGCCAGACCCTCTTCTGCCCACAGGAGTGCGGGGGAAGTGGGAGCTGCTGGAAGGGGGAGGCCAGGCCCCCAAGCTACGCCCAGGCACCTTGTGAGGCAGCCGGTTGCTCCCACTTGCCCCTGTTCTTGCTGTGGGGGTTAGACTGGGACCAATGCTCCCAGAGGTGTAGGACTGACTTCTGGCCCTGCCCTCCCCCTCCCATCTGCTCTGTTCCTCATGCCTCTCTGCTGCCTGGCCTCCTTCTCCCCAAGCAGCCCTCTTCCTCCAGGGACTGGCACATCTTGCCCCATGCCCACAAAAAGCAGAGAGGGCAAGTCGGAGAGTGGGGGCCACTGCAGTTTGGGAGCCGCTGGCTCCAAGAGACACAGCAAGGGATTTATTCTTTGGGTACCTGATTGCAAGGACAAAATTCTGACCAGTCACTGGTGCTGCCCAGAATGGGGCCTAGCAAGGTCTGGCTGGAATAGGAATAGTTCCTCTGGGATATAAGTGGCTAGAACACCCCACCCTGGGAACAGCCTTCTTCCCTGTGTGAGATTCCTTCCTCCCATAGCTTTCCTTCTCCTGCTGCAGAGGCCGGGAATCGTTTACCCTGGAGACCGTGGGAGAGCGGGAGGAAGCAGAATAGCCTGGGGAAGAACAGAAGGGGAACTCCCTGGGTCTGGCAGGAGAGGCTGTGAAGGAAGCGATACTGGAGCTGGTTCTCAGCATCCAAGCGGAAATCCCCATTCCTGCGGTGTGGGCAGTGGAGTCCTGGGTGGGGCAGGGTAGCTGTGTTTCTGGGCCATGCTCCCACGCCACCCAACGCTCGCCTTCTCTCCTGTCTAGGTGAATAACTGCACCGATGTTGTATTCGAGGCCAGGGATGAGCAGCAGCTGAGTTCCTGGACAGCGGCAATCAAAGAATGCCTGACCCGAGGGTAAGGGCCGAGTGAGGACGCTTGAGTGGGCAGCAGCTGGGGGGCCCCTGTTCCAGGTGACACTGGGCACATCTGGCTCTGGGCACTTACGTTCGATGCATGAGATTCCCTCCCGGAGGGAGGCTTTGTCTGGGCACACGTTCCCCACACACAGCTGCCAGGCAGCCTAGGGCTGAAGAGGAGCCCTGGCCAGGTCTTGGAGAAGCAATTTGCCCTCCGCCTGCCCCCCCTTGGGCCTCAGGACACAGACCTTTGGCTCTCTTAGCTTCTGGATGGCAGGGCCACGTGGAGTCCCTTTGCATGCACCCGACAGCTCAGCCGAGTCCTGCAGGGCACTCTGGGCTGTTGGCTCCCATTGGAGTCCAAGGGAAGAGGATCAGGCCTGGATTGGTCCAGGCAGAGCTGTGCTCTGGGAATCCGACGTGGAGCTGTCCCACCGCCCAAGCCATGTGCGGCCTGGTGCCGGGGGGGGAGGGAGTCACTGGGTTGGGATTTCCAGACACCCCAAGCAAGGGCTGCGGGGGAGTCGCGGGCAGAGCCTGCAGTTGTGGCTGGTAATGTAGAGCCGGGTGAGTGACCCCTGCCCCCAGGTCAAGCTGCCCACAGTTGTGCCAGCCCTAGGGGCTCCATGTGCCCACATCTGGACTCAAAGAAGAGGCTGCATTGAGAGACAGGGGCTCCAGACTCTTTACCAGGGTGTCGTCTGCCTGGCCTGGCTTCTTCAGCCTGCTGCAGCCCGTGGGGCAAGTGAGACTAGCTTGGTGCCAGGCGACTTCCCACGAGACCGGCCTATGCTCTTTTCTGGGCTCCTGGCTCTGCTGCAAGGGATGGATTCCAAACCCAGGACAAACGGGCAGGGGGGAGTGGCAGCTTTCTCACAGGAGTTGGAGGGACAGAGCCTCTGGGCAGCCAGTTGAAATCCAGCGCGTCACACCATCATCTGATAACGATGGGGCATCTGCCCAGTGCCTGGCATCTTCCCCCCACACGCCTCCCTGCCATGGGCAATAGAAGATCCAGGGAGTGACCCCCACCCACAATGCACCACACAGCCCTGCACTCCCAGCAAGCGCTGTGGTCCTGCAGAGGTCATGCCCCCGCACCAGCTGCAGAAGGAGGGGCAGGAAGCCTGTGCGAGGGCCCTGATTGTTTCGTGGCTGTCAGCAGCCGTCCCTCTGCCAAGAGGGAAGTGCCAGTGGCAGCTGCGAGTGCGTGTGACTCATGGCCAAGTGAGTGAGGGGTCAGCGCAGGGCGGGACGTTACTGTGGCTGGCAAAGCTGCCCGGCTCAGGGATACCCCCCAGCGAGCGCTGCTGTCAGTGCCTGTCGCGGAGCTGATGTCACTAAAGGTGCTTGTCCATGTCTGAGCCCCCTGCAGGCAGCCCCCACCGCCAGCTGGGGAGGGGTCTCCTGGTTGCTCTGCGCTCCCCACGGGCTCCTCTGCAACTGTGGATTCCCCGGTGCCAGCCGACCTTTCCTGGCAGCCAGCCCTTCCAGCGTGGGACCGGAGCCAGATGTTCTCAACCCCTGCCAGGAGCTGGGCTGGGTGGGGCCTGGGATTCCTCGCCCCCTCACACTACTGCTGGGATGGGGAGTGTTCTGCGAGGGAGGGGGAGCGATGCACTGCGAGTGCTTCTGGTGAGGGAGGCGAAGGGTCAGAGAGCTGGGACTCCCAAGCACAGGGCTGCATCAGCACCAGCTGCTGCCCAGATCAACACCCCTCCCAGCGGGGCTGCCTCGCAGGGGCCCTGGGCACCATCTCCCCTCATAGGCTCCTCCTCCTGCTCTGCTCCCCCGTGGACACAGTCCTCAGGCTGACGGGGCAGTGCCAGCCCTGCTCAGCCAGGACGGGTCTGGTGGTTTGCCAGGCCGGGCTCACGCTGTGGCCTCCCACCAGCCAGAGCCTGGCTGCTGATTGAGGGCTTCATGCTTCGCCTGACCTGACCCCTGCCCGCCAGCTGCCTGGGAAGGGGGCTTTCCAAGTGACTGGCTCCCCTGGGCTAGTGGTGAGCCATGATTGGCCAGATGCAACCTGGCATAACTCGCCTGGGCAGGAACTTGGCCCTAGCCTCAGGCGAGCTGCAGGAAGTTAGCAGGGCCCGTCGGGGAGCCCCAAAGCCCAGGTCACGCTGCCAGGCGCAGTGAACCTGTTGGCCCCTGTTCTCAAAGCACCCGGGAGGGACCTGCTGATGGGATTCCCAAATCCCTGCGTGGCAGGCTAGGCAGAAGGGGGCTGGGCTGTACGGGGCAGGTTGAGGTGGCACTGCTGCCCCTTGGGAGGAAGCGCCGGAAGCCCCGGCTGGCCTGCAGCCCTGGCTATTGCCTGGGTCCTGTGAACAAGGCACTTCCTGTTATTGAAATAGCCTGCGGAGAGTGAGCCAAGCCCTGTTGTGATTTATGGAGTGTGCTCCCCGACTCCTGCGGCGCGCCTCGTTCCCATGGCTTAGGGCCTGCTTCCTGCCTGGCCTTTGGGAAGCCAGCGCGCCTCCATTTGACTCCAGCCTTACTGACGCACCTCAGAGTGCTTCAGCCATTGGCTGTAGGTCCGCCCCCCACCTCCTAAGTCCCGACTGCACGGAGAGCAGCCGCCCCCGCTACAAGGGCTGGGGAGCAAGTGTGCTGCTCTCTGCCCTTGAGAGACGTCAGGCTGGTCCCTGTAACTGTGCTCCGTGGCACTCCGGCGTGTGACGCGAAGCAGTCGGAGGTGCGCTGTGGAGTACAGAATTCAAAATGGCCACCCTTAAAGGGACGACTTTTTCCCCTCAATAACTTCCCCCCGACCCTTCTTTTCTCTCCTCCTTCCCCCAACCTTTTGTTCTTTTTCTCAACAAAAAATCCTTGGTGTTCCTCATAAAAAAAAAAAAATACTGTTTGGTGTTTCTCGGTCTTAAAAAGTTTAAGAAACGCTGCTGTAAGCTAAGCACTTGGGCCTAGGAGAGATTCGGATGCCACCCACCTGATTAGCAAAATACCCATACTGGCCACAGCTGGCAGCCTGTGTATCTCCTGGTGGTGCATATCCACACATGCCTTGGTGCACATAATAAAATTTATTCTGCACATGGATGGAAAAAATTAGAGGGAATATTGCTGCTAGAGCGCCATGACAATGGTCCCTGAGGGCTTCTCCCTCCCACCCATGTGTTTTGGGGATTCTTGGTGCATTTCCAAGCTAGCCTGCGTCCTTTCCCTCTTCGCACTGTCAACTTTCATTCCTGCTTGCATGGCAGCTGTGCCCAAAGGGAGCAGCACCGCACTCCAGAGCTAGGAAACCAACCCCCACCCCAAGCACGGAGACGGAGCAGGCACAGACGACAGTGTCTGGTCCAAGCTGAAGGTGCTGCTCTGTCTGCTGCAGTGCACAGAGAGGATGCCAGGGCAGCTCCGGAGCTGGCAGCTGAGTCTTGTTAGCCACAGAGTTCAGTATGGTGTTTCTGCCCTGTTCTGCAGGCTGGCAGTGTGCTCAGCTGTGGCCAGGCAACCCACAGTAGGTTCTTCTCACCTCCCTTAAGTTTCCCATCTGCTGCCTCACAACACTTGGCACAGATGGGGAAACATAGGCAGGAAGTGGGGCTGCCACCTGTCCACTGCTGGGAGGGTGTTTCTGTCAGTAAGGAATAGATTCTGGGTGACCGGTCTCCCTAGCCTATCAGTAAGGGCGAATTAAAATCATGCCTCCTCCTGTGTTTCTGGTGAGGCCTATGACTCTTACCTGAGTTTGCCCCAGATGTGTTGTGTTTTTCCTCTGGCCAGTGGCCCTGTCCCTACAGTAGGTGGTCTTTCTCTCAAGGCAGCTGAGGGAATGTACCTGCACTAGGACCCCGCTGTGCTGCAGTGCTGCCGCGTTTTGAAATATGCTTCCATAGGAATGTTGGGTTTAGCTTTGTTTTTTAACGTGTGAAAAAACACCTGGAATTTCCCGGCATTTTGTGTCCTTGGGAGCCCTGACTTCTGAGCAGTGGCTGAGCTATCACGTTCCCTGCCTGGCAGCGTCTCTGCCTGGCACGCTTGCATGAAGGGAGCTCTGTTTTTTGTGTGTGTGTGTGTGGGGGGGGGGTGTTTTTTCTGCTCACCCTGGGGCTTTGCTGAGGGGAGTAGCCGGGTCTCCGCCTGGGCTTGGTGGCGGAAGCAGTGACATCCTTCCTGTATCTTCCTGGCAGGTCAGAGGGAGGTGACGCAGAGCTACTCGCGGGCCAGCTCTCTGACATCACCGCCTCGAGCCCCTCCAATGGCAGCACCGACTTCCTTCCCCAAGGTGGGTGTCCTGCGTGGGAGAGTGGGGACACTCACAGGTCCTGGGGCTTCCTTGTCTTCAGGGCAGTGGTGTGGGACACCCGTGGCAAGGAGGAAGCTGCCTTAGTAGTTGCACTTTGCCCCTATGGTGCCCTCCCCTTTCCCACCCTCTTACCAACATGAAGCCAGCCTGCTTGTGGGGTAAAGAGCCTGCTTGGTAGGGGAGCCCTGCACTTGTGGTGGGTTGCGTCTCATTTCTGCAAGTCAGGTTCTCCACGGCTTGCCTGGGAACCCACAGCGACCCTCTGAGAGAGCTGGGACAGAACCTGAACGCCTCACGCGGGTCTGGTGCCTCTCCGACCACTCATGCAATTCAGCTTTACAGTGGTTTGAACCTCTTGGGCCAGGTCCTCTGTGCTCCAGAGGGCTGCTGCTGCCGTGGCAACAGTGCATTTTGTGTACAGAGGCCTGGCCAGAAATGCAGGGCTGCTCTTGTGCTCCCCCCCAGCAACACCCAAACTAGGCTGACGGACTGTGGGGATGATCGGCGCCTTTCAAGGTCCCAGCCAAAAATCACAGCCTCTGACCGACCGTGCTCTGAGCCGCGTGGCTCTCGGAGCGACAGGTCAGACAAGGGAGCGGGAGGGGAAACAGGCCCAGGCGGGAAGCAGCTCACCCAGTATCACCCCAGCAGCGCAGTGGGAATAAAATCCAGGTGTGAGGGAGGAGTCCCAGGCCAGAGCCAAATAAGGAGGCAACTGCTGAGGTGTGTTAACTGCCTGCTTGTTAGAACCACGGCTAGGCGGGCGTGTTCCTGTTTGCCCTGTGGAAAGGGGCCAGTGTGGGATTACTGCTTTTCCACCATGCACCAATTCCCTGAATTCATCCCCAGCCCACAGTGCGTTCTGGGGTTGCAGGGAAGCCAGATCAGAGCCCACTTTGGGCTGCACTGGCTGGGCCAGCAGCTCAGACTGGCTCTCTGAGAAAGTGGCAGCTTTGTAGCTCGCTGGATGTTAGGGGTTCGCTGCAGGAACGGAGGGGAGTTCTCTGCCTGTGACCAGTTACTCTAGGGTCCATAGGCTCCCTTCGGGCTGTAAGCGCTACAACCAGAGCAACCTGTGTAAACAGCAGCCCCAGTTGGTGCTGCGCCAGTCATCAAATAGCAGCTGGGCTATTTGCACACTCAAAGCCAGGCACACTGACCTCTGCCTGAGGGAAATGCAGATCGCCCTGGGGGCATGTGCCCCAAGCAGCAGGTGCCCGGTGGCTATGGAAGGTAAAAGTTTTCCCAGGGGAGCTGATCTGTGCTGCGGGCTCTGAATCCCCTGCTCAGCATGTCGTTACCCCCAGTGGAGTTCTCGGTAAGTCAAAGGCTCAAGCCACCCCACACCACCTAATCCTTGGATGGCCCCATTGGCATTTGAAAGGCCCCAGTTCCGGTACTGTCACAGACCCCCAAGCTCCTCAGCCAACAGGCCCAAGGAGGCCTTGCCAAAGACTAACCGAGCAAGGGGGAGCGCTTGGACCGTGACCAGCCTGCAGGGGTCCCAGGGTTCCCAGACCCACGATATTGCTGGAATGAAAGGGTGGGCGGTGCTGATCACCAGGAAGTATCTGGTGCTGGAGCCCTGGGGAAGCTGTCCAAGGGCCTGTTGTCAGGCACTCCTGCTGTCAGGTGCTTGCATGGCCAGGAAACTGGTTGGTGAGGGCTTGCAACGCTTCGGCTCCTCTAGGCCCATGGCAGGACTGTCCTGCTGCTGCTGCCCCTGCTGGTGGCTATGGGCGGGGAGCGGGCCCCCACAGCATTCCAACCCCACTCCCTCTGCTCCAGCCCAGGCCTCCTAAAGCGAATGAGGAATATTCAGCACAGGGCAGCAGTGGGAGAGAATTACACAGCTCCTCGGGCAGGTAGAACTGCGGATCTGGGGCTCGATCCTGTGAGGGACACAGCACCCTTCAGCGCCCCTGGCTCTCGGAGGGAGCTGAGCACCCTTGGGGCCCTGGAGAGCAGGGTTCTGTGAGCATCCTGCTCTGCTCACCTGACCCTGTCAGACCTGTGCTCCCAACATGCTGCCAAGAAACAGCTTATCAGACAAACGCCAGCCCAGCGGCTTCTCTCCGCGGAGGCAGCTGAGCCAGGAGGGGCCCGTTAGCTCTCCTCTTTTGCCACCGTTCCAGCCCAAAGGTTAAATGGGAACTACGTCCGTCAGCACCGTTGTGAAGCTGATGGCCGCCGCTTCGGGCAGCAAGCGGAGGGAGAGTTTGGGGTTCTCTCCTCCTCCAGCTGGGAAAATTAGGCTGCGGCCAGCGTTCAGTGAAAAGAGGAACGGGGGTGGCCTGCTGGCAGGTTGAGTTGACAGGAAACAAGGGTTTTGCTGATAGTGTCAGCGCTGAGTTTCAGTATCTCACAGCTCCCACCGTGCTGCGGGCAAATGCCAGCACCACAAGGCCAAGGACCTGGAGTCAATCAGGTTTCTGGTGGAAAGCAGAAGTGGCCAGTGACTGATTCAAAGCCAAACTGGGCAGCGTGCCGGAGGGAGCCTTTCGCACGGCAAGGGGGAGGACAGTGCAGTCCCACTGGTTCTCTCACGGGGGCCTGTGATACACAGTGATGGTGGGAGAGGTCAGCTAAGGAAGGATTCTGCTTTGTTGTGGCGAGGGGGCTGAGGCAAACCTGGGCCTAGCACCACACACAGAGCCTGGGCTTCAGGGCCGCTCGTGTTCCCATGGACACCTGTGGTGGGGAGTGTCTGTCTGGCTCGTGATGGTTTATTGGCTTCAAGTCCTGCTTGAATTGTCAGGTACTTTCCAGAGAGCAACACAGCAGGAGTCCTGCTCCACAGAGGGGGATTTCAAGGTGCGCTACTCCCACTCGGGGGGAGCTGTGCGGCCGACCGGAGAATGGCTCCGCAGGGGCCACGGGTTCCGTGTGAGGCTTTTCCAGAACTCTGCCATGGCTGCCATAGCAGCTCAGCCCTCCTCAGGGTTTGGCTTATGGGATGCAGAGCATCTTCTTCCCTGGGCCTGTCTCCACGGCTCTGGCTCTAATGGTGTTCTTCCTCCTCAGGGGCTACACATTGTGGGCAGCCGGAACCATCCTGCCAGAAAACCGACCAGTTTCTCTCATCCTACCCCTGGTTCCACGGTCCCATTTCGCGTGTCAAAGCCGCCCAGCTTGTTCAGCTGCAAGGGGTGGAAGGCCACGGGGTTTTCCTCGTGCGACAGAGCGAAACTCGCAGGGGTGAATACGTCCTCACCTTCAATTTCCAAGGAAGAGCGAAGGTACGGCCTGTGCAGCTGGGGGCTGCAGCCAGCCCTGCTTTTCTGCTCAGGGTTTCCTCCCTCTGATTGACATAAGACAAGCACCCCACCCCCCACATGCAGACTGCTCACATTCCCTAGCCTGGCTGTGTCTGACTAACACCCCAGCCCGTGCTCTGGGAGCCGAGTGCCAAGGCCCAAAGGGTAATTTACAAGCCTCTTCTGAGCTCCAGTGTTCGGTCTTTGGCAGCCCATGTTCCTCGCAGAAGGCTCTGAACAGAGGAACAGGCCTGCCTGTGGAAACCTTCCCCATGAGGCGCTGGCTCGGAGCCCCTGGGGAAATATGGTATTGGCTGTGCCTGCCCCTCGTGGCAGGACTCTGTCTCGTCCCTTGCTGCAAACCCGGTAAAAGACCAGGCTGGTCTGACTCATGCCTTGGTTGAGGGATGGACAGCACTTGCCAACCGGTTGTGTGTGGCCCAGGGAGTGGCTCAGTTCTGCTGCCTGCAGGCCCGGTTGCCTTACCATCAGACACTGGCCTGTGGCTTTATCCCGCTGCCATGGCCCGAGCCCGGCTTGTGGTGTTTCTTGGCACTGTCTTCTCAGAAGGGCGTTTTGCAGCAGGAATGCGAGCAAGACCTTACCCAACCAGCCCCTCCGCCTCCGAGCTCACTGCCACCACTTCCTCCCTCTCACCCCACCCCGAGCGATCGAGCAGCTTTGAGAGACTCCCCCTCTCCCTTGCAGCACCTGCGGCTCTCGCTGACCGAGCGGGGGCAGTGTCGTGTGCAGCACCTGCGCTTCTCCTCCATCGTGGACATGCTGCACCACTTCCAACGGTACCCCATCCCCCTGGAGTGCGGCGCTGCCTGCGACGTCAAGCTCGCCAGCTACGTGGTAGTCATCCCGCCCACCCAAGGTATGACGGGGGAGGGTTAACGTGCTCACGTGCCAGAAGGAAAAACTTGTCTCCCCACTGGAGAGTGACTCCTGCCCTGTCCCTAGGCCCAGCTACGGTTGGCAGGCCTTCCTAGGCCAGCTGCTGCACTCCCTGCTTTGAGAGCCAGCCACCGGGGTCGGCTGGCTGGCTGGCATCTCTCTCCTGCCTCTTGAATGGGCTGTTCAGTTAATGGAGCCACAGCATTCGCCGTGGGAATGAGGAATTACTGAATCCTGAGCCCGAGCCTGCCTGAGATGCTGGTGGTACCCTAGGGTGCGTTACACATGGCCAGAGACATCTAGTAACCTGCTGCTGCTGTGCTTTGGCTGGGTGCTAGAGGATGGCTTTGGATCCTGCCCCGTTGGCCAGGGCTGTGCGGCTGTTGTGGGTTTGCTAAACTATATTAGCTAATGGCCTTTCTGGCCAGAGTCAGGCAACATGTGACACCACCCAGCAAAGCCAAGCCAGTGGCTGCTGTCAGGCATGTGCCGCGCTGGACCCTCTTATCCAGGAGGGAGGAGATTCTGGCAGAAGCTTGTGCTCTACCCTCCGAAGAGAGTGCAGGTTACTTCACTTCTTATCCCAAATGTCAGCAGTAAAGCTCTGTTTATGGCCCCTGTGTTGACCCTTGAGTTACACACTGCGCTGGGCATCAGCCCTGCTTTTCCTCTCTGTCCCCACAGCCAGGTGAAAAGCATGGGCCATCAGGTGGCTACAGGGGCACGAATCTAGGCAAACCTCCCCATCTCTCCACTGCAGCTCTGGTGTTGGACAGGCCAAGCCAGTGAGATTCCAGAACCAGCCACCTGGCCTCCCATGGCACGGAGGGAGGAGGGGGTTCCCTTGCTGGACTCTGCAATCAAACTCAACCTAGCAGCTCAGGTTCCAGGTGCAGCGTCTTGTTCTGGGGCTGCTTCTGCCCTCACTTGACTTACAAGCTTCTTTCACAAATTGCTGTATCCCGCCCACTCCCTTGAAAAGGGTTAGGTAACATGTAACGAGAGACTCTGCACCTCCTCTACACTTTAATTTCATTGACTAATTACATTGGTTTGTTTAAACTTGAGCCTGCTTCAGCTCTCAGTTCATGGAGAAAATGTAACTTTTGGCGTGAGTCTGCAGTGGGTCATGTCAAATGGCCAGGCTGCCCCAGTGGATGGCAGCCAGACATGCTTTCCAAAACAGAACAAGCTTACACAGCTTTATGAAAAGAAAATCCAGGGCATGGCCTTGGCAGACGCAGCCCCCTTCTCCCCTGTACGTAAGGGTGGAGGGGACAGGCTGTCCTAGCAGAGGCATGCTAGCACAATAGCGAGGAGTTCCTCGTGGCACAGTTCAAATGGGGTAACTAGCTAACTTCCTCTTCCTTCATGGAGGTGGCCCTGGCTGCACCTGGAGTGCTGCCTTGTGACTAGGGATGTAAAATACCGTTTAATCCGCTAACTAGTTAAGCTTTATGTTTAGCTCATTAACCACTTAAACAGGGTGGGCAGCCCTGACCCCTTGCCTGCAGTGCAACAGGCCTGGCTGCTTTAGCCAGGCTGGGGGCAGGGTCCTGCTCTAGTCCAGCCAGGCCACCAGTTAACCACTGACATCACTTTGTGGCCCTGCCAGATAATGGCGCAGGGAGGCGGGGATGGAAGCAGCCACTCTGCAATGAAAGGAAAAGGGTAGGAGCTGAGTTTACATTGTGTTGAACTCATGTCCGCGTTACACACATTTTAAAACCAGCAAAGCCATGGGCAGGTTCTAGTGTGAGGCTGAAATCTGAAGAGCCCTCCCTGCCTCCTAGAATCACAGCAATGGACTGGAAGGGTTCGTTAGAGGCCAGCAAGTCCAGCCCCCTATGTTGAGGCAGGACCATCCCCAACAGCCATGTGGCCAGCCTTTTCTAAAAACCCTCCAGTAACATGGATTCCCCAGTCACCCTGATACCTAACAAGCCTGGTACCTAGTGAGCCCTGCTCTGGTAATTAATGAGTCTTATTGTTAAGTTTTCTTTTGTGATACCTCTTAGTCTGTCTTCTGTGGACTCAGAAGCAATTGACCAAAGTGCTCTTGCCCATGAGCTAGCCTGGGCCAAATGAAATGAGCAAGGACTTGGTCTAGATTGGAGCCTCTAGCTCTGGGAAGGGAATATTAGAGAGTTGATTGAACTGACCCAGGAGGAAATTCAGGCCTCAAGAGTGGGGGAGAGGAATACCAGCCAGACACAGAGAGAGATGCTGAAAATGGTAGGCCCCAAGGATGCTAGAGGGATTTCCTCTCTCCCCCCCTCCCCCCAAGAACTTACTCCCTCCCTTGAAACAAAATACAGGACTATGTAGCACTTTAAAGACTAACAAGATGGTTTATTAGGTGATGAGCTTTCGTGGGCCAGACCCACTTCCTCAGATCAAATAGTGGAAGAAAATAGTCACAACCATATATACCAAAGGATACAATTAAAAAAAAGTGAACACACATGAAAAGAACAAATCACATTGCAGAGCAGAAGGGGGATGGGGGGGGGGGGAAGGAAGGTGAATGCCAGTGAGTTAATGATATTAGAGATGGGGAAGGGGAATGTCTGTGAGTACATAGTATTAGAGGTGATAATTGGGGAAGCTATCTTTGTAATGGGTAAGGTAGTTGGGGTCTGCTGCTTCCTAAATAACATTAGGTAATTGAACACAGGGGCTGTGGCGCTTTGGTACAGACAAGTGCCATGGGGCCGGGGGCCTGCGTTCTGAGCCGCCAGAGCCTGTGCAAACACACACAAGACAACTTTCCAGCTGTTTGTTCCCTCTTTCTAAATGAGAAGCTGCCCTAACCACTGACCACAGGGGCTGCTCAGCCTGGTTCCCAGCGCCAGCTCATGCAGCTCTGAGTCAGCGCAGGCTAGTCGAAGGGTTCAGACCAGATCCTGTGCGCAGGGCAGATGCAGAGCCGTAATGCCACTTCTCGGCTTCGGAGAGGTGGCTTCTGGCCCTCTGCCAAATCGCATGGGATGAGCAGGAGCATCCCAAGGCATTTTTCATTGCACGGCCACAGAGGGGGGAGCATCCTCCTCTGTAAATTGCACTAACCCAGTGGTTTGAGCCTGACCCAGGAGAGGGATCTGGAGGAGCTTGGGTCACTTCTTGAGGGAGAGCCTCTCCCTCTGCCACCAGCTCATCAGTACACGACCATGTGGCTTCCTTGGCCAGCAGGGGAACTAGGGCCTGCCTTGAGCAGGGAGTCAACCAGAGAGCACCTGGACAGGGCACCAACAGTGACCATAGGCCTTCTGTTCTATGTTCTGCCTCCTCCCGCCTTGAGATAACTGGCGTGCGTACAGACAGGTTCCTATGGGTTAGATGCTTAGGAATGACACCAGAGAAGGCTTAAGGCCAACTGAGGAAACTTACCGCTCACAGCTTGGATTTCCCTTAGCCTGCTGCAGGTACATTGGCCAGTTGGATTTCTCTCCTCTCCCTGCAGGTCCTGGCTCAGGCAACACCATCTTGCTCCCGTTCTCAGTCTCAAATTGGAGCTCTGAACTTAGCCTTACCCACATCGGTCCCTCCAGCTGCCCCCGGCTACACATGGCAGACGACATTCATCCCAGTTCTCAGCCAGAGCAGATCTTCCACCTGGTGCCCTCTCCAGAAGAACTGGCTCACAGTCTTCAACACAACGATGTAGCCACCATGCACACCAGTCGGCAGCGGGACTCGGACTATGAGCTGGACTCCCCTGGCAGGGGCCATGTGCGAGCTATTGACAATCAGTATACGCCGCTCTGACAAGATGGGGAGAGGGGGTTGCAAACCACGCACTTTGGCATGGAAGCCCATTAGATAATTTTTGCTATATATTTTGGGAAGCCCATGAAAAGAATGTAACTAGTTCTGATTAGGGAGATTTTTGTAAGGGAGAGGGAGTATAGATACATAATTTGTTCACTCCAATCTGGGTGTGATCTATTAGGTCTGTTAAAGGGCCTGTTTTACATATTAATCAAAACTTTCCTATTACTGTTTACACAGGTCGTTCCTGTTAACATGCCACGCTCTCTGCCTTTTAGGCTAGCGTCTGCACTTAAGTAATCGGTATAGACTGTCGCTTTCTGTCTCCGCTGCCCTTTTGGACATGATGGAGCCCAGAAAACAAACCAGCATATTAAGTTACAGCCATGTAATTGGACAAAAATGGATTAGAAGTTCTCTGCAACAAGTTACTGGTCTGGGCTGTGCATAAAACAGAGAAAAGTCACTTCCTGAAGGCCAAGGAATGTCTTGCCGTTGCGTAAGTCATAGTTCCACATTTCTAACAGAGCAGATGTCTTATCGCTAACATGAGTTTATTCAGTATTTTTGGACAGAGTGAAGGCTTTAATTTAAATCATGTTAGCATTTTTTTTAAAGTTGAAGTTACTGCTGCAGCTATGGGTAAAAGAAATGCTTACATCTCTTAGCTATGATTAAAAAGTGAACACTAACTTCCTCTCAGTGAGGTCAGCTTAACACAACTGATCAGAGGATGAGAGAAGACTGACATCTTGTCAGAAAGAGCCTTGGAGTAAAACTTCTTTCTGCTGTGGAAATCTTATTGGCACAAGTCTACAGTGAAGCAAAAGTGTGGGTTCCTTCCCCCCAATAAGTTATGTGAGTTTGGTTTTTCAAAGCAAGAGGTGTGTTGACAAACAGCTGCTGTTGCTTGCATTTAACAAAAAAAAAATTTTAAATACCAGATCATATTTGGGAAAGTAAAGCTATGCAAATGTTACTTCCCTGTGTGCCATAGTTTTCTAGTCAGATTGGATATAACCTTTTCACTGCCCATATCTCCTCCCCTCCCTTCAGCATCCATAGGTCTCAGGAAAATCAGATGGACAGTTGGATTTTTTAAATACCATTTTTGCTATTTATAGAGAAGTAACATGAGTAACAAACAGTTACCCAAAAGGGGGGTTCACTAATGAACCTTCTTATTCTTGTGCCTTACTGTGACTTTGGCATTTCCTTGGTTAGGAGGAGATGTGACTTGTTTGCTTTCGTGTGTCTTTCCAGAGAGATGGGTCCATTAAGAGCTGCAGGTTCTGACTTAAGATTCATAGTTTAACAAACAATAAGGCCACGTCTACACTGGCATGATTTTGCGTAAATACTTTTAACGCAAGAGTATTTGCGCAAGAGAGCGTCTACATTGGCATGTGCCTTTGTGCAAGAGATGTGCTTTTGTGCAAAAGCATCTGTGCCAGTGCAGACGCTCTCTTGCGCAAGAAAGCTCTGATGGCCATTTTAGCCATCGGGCTTTCTTGCGCAAGAAATTAACGTTGCCTGTCTACACTGGCCTCTTGCGCAAGAACAGTTGCGCAAGAGGGCTTATCCCTGAGCGGGAGCGTCAGAGTATTTGTGCAAGAAGCACTGAATTCCTACATTAGAATGTCAGTTTTCTTGCGCCAGTACTCGCGGCCAGTGTAGACAGATGGCAAGATTTTGCGCAAAAGCAGCTGCTTTTGTGCAAAATCTTGCCAGTTTAGACAGAGCCTAAATGTGTGGTTTCACTAACCCCCCATAAAACAGAAATGTTTCTCGGCTGAGCTACCCTGCTCAGGGAGTGTCTGACCCTTAGAATGGATAAGATGCCTTCATGTCCGCTCAGGATCAAACCCCCTTGTGGAGGGAAAAGACAGCAATTGCTTAGAGAAGGAAGGTAACATTTAACTAGCAGCAGAAGTAAGACAAGCCAGCATCATATAATCACTCAATGCTCCACCGAACCAATGTGTTGCCACTGAGGAAATAAGAATCACATGAAATGAGACTCATTTAAATATTCACTCTGGATCCTCTCTACACTTAGCCAGAGAGTTTTGGTTTTTGGGTCACCAGGCAGTGAATGCAAGAAAAACACAGCTGTATTTATGTCCTGCCTAGTTATTAAAAAAAAAATCCTCTGCATTGTACTTGTCACTTTACTTAAATGGTGGGAGAGAGGAAAAGATACTTCCATCTCAAATTAGCAGCAGAAAATGTAAACTGTGCAAAGAATTCCTGGCAAAGAATTGAAAGGCCTATAGTTTGTTTTGCCAGCATTGAGTCACACCAGAAGGGGCACTATGATAGAAGAGACTCCCTTGGATCATGGTGTACAGGAGCAATTTTTTTTTAAAAGGTTTAACTTGAAAAGCCCCTTGATTGTCTGACTTTTATACACCCTATACTCATCTTGGAAGTTGGCAAAATATATTGTTCTCTATAGCTCACCTTTGTGCATTCGACAGCACTCTAAGGCAGAGAACAACCCTTAAAAATTCTGACCAGAGGCTGAGGTTCTGGACACACATGGAGCCAGGATTTCTGCATCAACTGGAATTCCGCAATCAATCAGCCAGTTTTTTTAAACAATGGAACTCAAGTGGCCAGTGCCCTTAACTTCCACCAAACACATTTCTGCTGCAAGAGCAGACTCACCAACAGTCTCAGTAGCTCAATCACTGTTCCCAGTTGGTCTTAGGATTTCTCATAGGCAAGGTATTGCCCAAATCCAGCGTGGTAGGCTACAATATAATAGGGCTCAGTTAATACAACTATCCCCAGGATGGTTTTTGCCAAACAATTCACTGTCCTCCATCTCTTGAGAAACTCAGAGGGTGGAGTCTCAGTGGGAGTAAATCACCTAGTGCCCACACCCCTTTACTTTTAAACAAGGAAGGCTTAAGAACTATAGGACAATGAGGTGTAAGTGTGCAGGCTACAGCACAACACTTACCTCTGCAACCCTTAGGAAATGCTTGGTTTGTAGGTTAAACCTTGATTTGATGCCATCAGCAACACTTCGCAATGACCACAAACCAACCAGCACCAAGTCTTCATTCAGTAGAAGGTAAGGCAGCTTTTACCCACGTTAGTGATCAGAGCAAGGAAAGAGCATGGCCTTGACAAAACATGGTCATCACAGCCCTCATGCCTATTGGTGCTGCTTCTGGGTTGGGGTTTTTGGCCCACCAAGTCTTGTTTAAGGGCCAGCAGCCAACCACACACACACTTGATGTATTATATTTCATTGCTAAGGCTGCTTTAATGGACTAAACTGAATCTTCTTATTGAGTACAATATACTCCAGGTGTGTGTCATTCATTCAGGGCTCCTATACAAACATATCCAAGTAGGCTCTCTGACAGGAGGGTGGGAGCAAAGGGGGCAGTTACCCAAGGATCCAGCCATTCAAAAGAGCCCAGGGCTAGGACAGGAGTAGCAGTAACAGCACTCCAGGTGGTTCTGAGAGCTAGCTATCCCCAGCCCTATCCCTTCTGAGCCCCACAGAGACAGAGACAGGCCTTCCACTTTGCCCAGGGCCCCAGTAAGTCTGGCACAGCCCCTCCATATAGCCACACATCCCTATCAGTACCTTTGCCTGGTACCTAGCTGCAAATCTGTTCTGATTATTCACTAAAGTTGCTATTTCAGAGTTAGCCAAAGCTAGGAAGAAGCTGCAGAGTCCAGAATAAAAGGCTGTCACAGGCCAACAACTCACTGCTAAAGGAAATTGTGTATGGAGTGGGAGGAATTGTATAGTGAAAGCTAACAGACTGTTTGCAACCTCCAGCCACATGGCTGTCAACCACTTTCCCCACCAGTGTTCTACCCATCTCATTCCTTCCCCAGCCTAAAGGTTTCTATTCCCTCACTGGACAGATATTCTTCCATACCTTTCCTTTGTTACTGCAGTAGAGTAGCTCGTCTCCCCCTCACTCTGGGATGGGATCCTAGAACTATTTATATAGTAATTCCAGGGCCAGATCTTTAATCTACACTCCTAGGTCCTGGGAGGCTGATTTTAGCAGGGACAGAATTCTCAGAAGTAGATGGCTTGTGATACATTTCCAAGTCTGACTTGTTTCCCGTCCACTTCTGCACCACCAGGATTACTTTATTACATGAAATCAGTACACACCAATTCTCTACTAAGAAACATGGGGACAAACTGATAAGCTCTTGATATAAGTTATAATTGTATGGACTTCTCTAGTTACTTGGCAAAAAAGATCTTAATAAAGTCTATGGCATGTTTCAACATAGACTTTAAGACTTTTTAAATATTTAAATGAAAGTTAATAACATCTTGTGGGCCAAAGAATTATCCCCCTTGGTGAGTGTTCACAGGAAAGTAGCTTTCAGTCATCACAGCCTTAGAAGGATGGAAAGGCAAAAGGAGGACACTAAACTTTTGCACTTCTCTCCTGAGCAGTGGAACTCAGTTGCACTGCCACCTGGACTACTGGATACCTGGGAACACTGCCAAACAGCTGCTGAGCTTGGCATAAGTTCTTAGCCCGTGACAATCTCAGGGCCCAGAGAAGGGACACACAAAATTAAATCTGACTGATTTGTTCCAAAATCTAACCTAGGAGGCTGAGTGATTGTAAACAGCTTATCTAAGGGCTGGCATCATAAAGGAGACCCAGCATGTCTGTTCTTCCACAGCAATAGGCACATCGGGGCTTCTGAAACCTTTCTAGTTTCATAGTTACTTAAGGCGGTGTTCCACAATAAATACATAGTAGGATCTAGGGCCTCACCTGCTAGCCCAAGCTTCTCTCTGGTGATAGGCTGAGCTAGCTATCATACACGCTACAGGGAGTGCCAAAATATAAACCTGACTAGGCTTTGGCCCAGGTGCAGAAAGACCTCTCCCATCCCCAACTCTATACCCCTTGTTCTTATGAAAGCATTTGCTTGCTATTTGCTGACAGACACTGCCTACAGGCAACTCTTGCATGTCCTTGTGGGAGACATTTAACAACGTATCCTGTTGCACTTTAACACAAATATACCTATAGTATCATGAGCTTTTGTGGGCACAACCCACTTCACTCATCTCATCTGAAGAAGCGGGTTTGGCCCATAAAAGTTCACAATACTATATTGTTAGTCTCTATAGTAGCATGAGCTTTTGTGGGCAAAGCCAGCCCCCTTCTTCAGATGAGATGAGTGAAGTGGGTTGTGCCCACGCAAGCTCATGATACTATAGATATATTTTTGTTAGTCTCTGAGGCTATGTCTAGACTGCAAGCCTCTTTCGAAAAAGAGCGTCTAGACTGCAAGCAGTACTTTCGAAAAAGTAAGCTGCTTTTTCGAAAGAAAGCAGCAAGTGAGTGTGGACGCTCTCTTTCTAAAAAGCCCTGTTGGCATTCAAGAACGCCTTTTTTCGAAAGAGTACTTTCGAAAAAAGGCGTTCTTCCTCGTGAAATGAGGTTTACCGCTGTCGAAAGAAAAGCCGCGTTCTTTCGATTTAATTTTGAAAGAACGCGGCTGCAGTCTAGACGCAGGTGAAGTTTTTTCGAAAAAAGGCTACTTTTTTCGAAAAACCCCGAGTCTGGACACAGCCTAAGGTGCCACAGGACTACTAATTTTTAACATTACAGACTAACATGGCTTCCCCTAAAAAGAAATTTATCATCATCAGTATGAAGTGCCATTCTGGTCTAGCCCTCTGAACAGCTAATCCTACAGGGACACCAAGAGTAATCTCATTGAGCCTTTTGCTTCAAGGCTGCATTCAATAGAAAAGCTTTGAGGAAGAGGTTCAGGTCCAGCAAAGAAAATCCAAATCATCATCATCCTCACCACCCCAGCCTAGTCTGTGCAAGAGTGAAGCAGTATTGATAAATATTTGATGTTCCTTGGACCACAGAAAACTTTCAAGTTAGAGCCAATGTGTACTTTACCATGCATATAAGACCTTTCAATGTTGACTGACAAGCTTGAGTACTATATTCCACATTTCAGCATAAAAGCTTGTTGTATGAAAAACAGGTTGTCATCTTAAGACAGCACTTGCCCACCTGTTCACTGCCTTTTTATCCAGTAGGCAATTTAAGGCCAGCAAGAGTTTTGTTGAAATAAAGTGCATTTATTTCAAAGCGCTACTTTTTCATCATCACAGAAGAATTCTGGTAGATTTTCTATGTATTGTTTCTGTATGTACTGTATAAGTAACTTATTCTTGAATAATGCAGTTTTGCTACTATGTACAAATCAGCTCTTAAATAAATTGTTTTTAGAATCTATTTCTTCTCAGATTAATACTTTTATCCTAATTTTCTCCAGCTCTCAGTGACTTGTCAGTTTTTGAACCAATAGCAGTTGGAATGTAAAGATCCCGTCTTGCCTACTTTTAGAAATGAAAGTCACATGACTACGGTGAGGCATAGCCATGCTGGTTCTAGGATATTAGAGTGGCAAGTTGGGTGAGGTCAGATTTTTTTATTGGGCCAACTTCTGTTAGTGAGGCTGACAAATAGAGCCCTGCATGGATACAAAATTTGTCTCTGCATCCGATCTGTAACCCTGTCAACATAATCCACGGATATCCACAAATTTGGAGGGTTCTACAAACTTTCCAGCATACCTCACCCAGTGCACTAAACGACCCAACAACTATGAGGGTCAAACCAGACAATCATTACCATTCTTAAATGAACTTGTACAATAAAATGATAAAACACCATCATCATGTGTGAGTGAACACTTCACAAAACAATCACTCTGTAGCAGTCCTCATCCTCAAAGGAAACGTGCACGATACTTTTTAAGTATGAGCTTGGGAGCTTAAATTCATATATTGGGTAGACATCAAAAAGCCTGAACTGAAAAAAAGATACTGGAATTATGGTGTATTACAACAACCTGTAACCCACTGACAATTCCCCACCTGCTTCATCTCTGTTTCATTCTTTTGAGTGGATAGGTTCATGGGCCACAGCCCCTTGAAATATGTTGAACAAACTAAAGAAATGTGTGTCTCACCAACAGACACTGGTCCAATAAAAATCAATAGAGGTACAAAGTACACTTGGATGAATAAGATGTACCATTAATATTTAATGGTTTCATGCCCCCTGTTGCCTGTCAGAAATACTTCTGTAAAGCAGTAACAATTTCACAGCATTTTGTCCACATAGTGAATTGACTTACAAGACAAACTATATTTAGCCTCCTTTCACACCTTTATCTTTGAGCCACAGTATACTTTGCCAGCTGTATTGAATGTGTACATATTTACACAAACACATTATTAACCCGCCTTTACAAATTCAACAATTGGATTGTGCTTTAACAGGACACTGCTTTTCTCCCACCCATTAATTTTTGGTTACCAGCTGTAAGTACACTCCATAAGGAACAGTGATGAAGACCACAGAACATTTTATGGACAGTCTAATGTATTTCACACCAGTGAGAGCTTTCTAAAATACATGAAATTCACTTTTCTTCTAGTCTTTTTCTATAATTCTCCCTCATGTTTTGCCAGTAACTGTTGTAGCCTTTTTTTGCTCAACCTGGCAAGAAGCTTCCAAACACCACTGACCTTTGCATCACATCTACTGCCCCAAGCATCAAGACTTCCTTATTCTGCTTCACTCAGAAGATGATACATCATGGATAAAAGCTACACAGTTGAACCTAGAGAGTTTAGCTGTAAAATGCATTTAAAGTAGAATGTTTTAACTAAATAATATGAATACTGAACTGCAGATATTTAATACCAAACCTCCTTGTGCTTTGCATAGTAAAAACAGCTCAAAGTTTATCGCTGAATACTACTCACATTTCATAATGCCAAATCATTTTTACCTGACATTAAATTGGACAATCTTAAAGCTAAAGAATAAAGTAGGGCAAGAGTAACATACACACACCAGATTGATCAGTTTTTAAAACTTTTTTTATTTTTTAATTTTTTTTAAGTTTTTATTTTATATTATCTACAAAGTAAAAGTTTTCTTAACTTAAAAGTTACATCACTGTCTTGCAATAGTGATCACTTCATCAAACGTGATTTATAAATAATAATCCATCAGTTTGACGATTAGAATTTTACTGAACCTGTTTCAAGTTTAGTTAAACATAGAAGGGATCTCCGAGACTTGATTTTTAGTGATAATAGCAGCAAGAATCACTTGTGTTACTTCTTTTGCTAGCTGATGAGTTCATAACTTTGAAGGGTCGTTAAAAAATAAATAACTTCCAGTTTTCAGCAAGCAGAGTTTGGGCACCTGCAGGACTGTGATACAGTGCATGGAATTATGGAATAACCCACAAGTTCCCACATGCCTCTAACTCAGTCCGAATCTCTCCCACTGCAAGATGAACTGTTAGCATTCCTATTGGATGTTACAAGAAATCGATTTTTTTAAACAAAATAAATGAAATTCTAGTTGTCTGTGCTTCCAGTTGGCAGAGCAGTGGAAGGAAGGTATTTGGCCTACAAAAGGTATCCAGCCTTTGTTACTCCACATCAGCCTTACAACTGTTGTTGGTGGTGGGCTTGTACTGCAAAACAAAGAGTGCATGTGTAAATTGTTACATGGCTTACCAGTTTGCGATTTGCCAGTTACATCACTGGATAACTATTTTGCTCAAGTCTGTAAAAAAGCCTGCATTAAGATGTCCTTTGGCTGTTTTTCTACCTATCCCTAAGAAAGCAAAAATTCTCACCCTCCCCCTCCATTTTTCACCCCACAAAATCAGGTATTGGTTCATTGTACAAGTTAACACCCTGCTTTGGGAAAAAAACAGTACTCCAGACACTTAGGTAAGAATTACATTTAAAGAGTAACAAAACAAGTAGGGCCTGCTTTCCCCAAGAAACAAGACTGCAAAATGTCACTCTTGGGCTAAAAAGACAACATTATAATGCCATCTGCCTTCAGTTGCCAGGAATACTCCTATCCCTGGAGCAGTAATTTTACAACTATCCTCAAGCCACTTTCTATAACTTACATGTACAAAAATTGGATCATTACTCCTTAAGCCACCTAGATATTCTATCCCCTAAGACAAGGGCAGGCAAATATTGTCCTGCACACTCCGAAGTCTGCATAGTAGGTTTCAGCCATAGAGAAATAGCCTTTCCTAACTTAGTCTACTTTGTATGCATACAAAGTTTACATCTGGAGCAGCAAAATATAAATACTAACTGCAGAAATACTGTCTGTCTCCTTCAACAGTTTGCCTCTGTAAAAGGACATCTTTTTTTCCCTATCCCAAACCTGGCTCATAACGGTTTTGCTCACTAATTTGACCTGGCTCAGTTAAGGTGCAGGTCTCCCACGCACACACTCCTCACCTGAAGGGTGCGTCATATAGGGGAAATGTGTTGTTGTCGAGACTGGAATGGGCTGTAGTGCACTTTGAGCGATGGCGGCTTGGGGACCACCAGGTGGCTGTGTCGTCATTAGCATCATTGGAGCATGGGCAGTTGGGTGAGAAGGAACCATTCCTGACTGTACATGAGCCTGAAACAAAGAGCTCTTTAGTATAATGGTCACAAGGAGGCAACACTCCTGGCCACATGACTAGCAAAGATTCCTCCAACTGAAACAGTAAATCCTGAGATTTACTCCTTGGCTAAAATGTGCATGTAGGGAGTAAGTTTGAGATTTTTAAAACACAAGGTGTCAAATCTTTATTCTTGGCTTTGCTGACTTCTCTTCTGTTTGGGCAGGAGCTCCTTGCTAAGAATGCTACTAGAGGATACTTTTGGAATATTTGTTTAAAAAAATCATCTTTAGACATTTTGTTAAGAATTGAGGGGCATTTCCTATGCAGAGAATGACTTGGATGCTATGCAGAAATAACAGGCACTGATATGGGCCTTCGCACACGTAGGATGAACTGTTATCCCTATCTCATTACTTCATATGAATACTTTTGGAAGGAGGAAGGAAAAGTATGAAGCAAAAGCAATAATATTTACCCAGCACATTCTCCAACCAAGACTTCACACTTCAATGAAATTAACTTGGTTTCTCACCTGTTCTACAATTCCTACTTTAACCACATTCTCCTGTGCTAGTTGCCCACGATCTCATTAATGTTCAGTCTCTCTATATAGCTATATTGGATCACACACAAAAACAGATGGGACATTATTTTCCCCATTTTTCCCCGCTATGTCATGCAGCTAGCTCAGATCTGTCCTATTTTCAGTTAAACTCGCTATATCAATTCTCATGTACTGAAAGTATTCATAATTAATCCCCCCCAAAAAACTGAAATGTGTCAGTCTCACTGCTTATCTTGTGACAAATAAGCACATAACGTATCTCCTCTATGGGAAATTCCTTTCACTCATTAGTAGAGCCCCATGCAGATCTAAAAATGTGGATCCATATCTGCTGGAAACAACATGCATCCAATCTGCAATCTGCTCCCCACCATCCCTAAGCAGTAGCAAGCGGTCTCAGGAGCACCTCTATGGGTGTGTCCTATGGGTGCTTCTCAGTAAAAATGAATGGTGGATATCCACATCTGGGGATGCAAAATATCGAGTGTATGGATATCCATGGTTTTGCAGAGCTCGACTCATTAGTAACGATTCCTGACAGGAGGCAGAGGGACTACCTCTATTTTCCAGGTGCAAGTCCTGCCAATCTTGATCAGTTACTAATCAGTTTCTCAATTTACAAGATGACTAAAAAACCAGGCAGCATTTAACTATGCCCATGTTTAGATGCAAACAAGTTTTCAAAACAAAATAAGCCCACAACCCTTCTTTTGTCTTTAGTTGTAGGTGTGTTTTAAGTAAAGCTGGTAGAAAATACTCAGATCCCAAGTTCCACTCCAGTAGATATGAGTGGCTAGGATTTCCGACTCATTCAAGTTAGATGTGCCGAAAAGGCAGAGTTCCCATATGGCTAAACCCTGCAACTCTTCCCATAAGCACTACTTTAATGTATCACTGTCACCCTTAATCAGGCAGCATTTGATTAACAGGACCCTCAAGTTGCAATATAGCTTTTAAGAAGTTCCCAAAAGGATAAGAAGTAACTCCTGAAGCATACTAAGAACATGTTTGTTCTTCACAGGCATGCCTTCCAGGCCTCATGCATTATGTCTCTCAAGATCACTAAAATTTTTATTTTGAGCAAGCAGCGCTATTAAAGCCATGACAACCATTTGTAAGCAGCTGAGCTCAAAACAGACATGAAAATAAGATTTCTGCAATGGTAATGCTGCTTTGATGCTGATTTTTGTAACATGTTCAGTTTTGTGAGCGAGGGATTCAAATTAGCACTGAGTTACTGATTGCCTTTAAAATTAAATTAATTTAATCTGTTGGGGTTGTCACATCTGGAATTCCCCACCATAAAATGGTAATGAATTTTATGATCGTACTTAGCATCAGGAAACCTCTATCTGTGGTTCTTCAGGATTATTTATTTTCCCATAAGCAGCTGAGGTTAGTCACCACATTCGAGATTTTTAGATAGAAGTAATTCCTTTACTAAAGATTTAAGGGATGCTACACCATCCTGAAAAGCCATCTATACATCTTTTGATATGTCCATGCCTATCGTTTTTATCTCTGTGAAACCAACACTGAATTCCACAGGCCAACATCAGAGATGCAGAAGCTTGGTTGTGCTCCTTAAAACTCTGAGACTTCACCATAATCATTTAGTTATTTTGCACTATAAGAAGCATCTTATTTCCTTTATTAGTTTTTGTGAATCTCACAAAGCAAACAAGGAGCCAGCAAGATTAGACAATTTACCTCTATTTAAAGAAAGCAGGGTGCCCACAGGTATGCTATCATCAGTTACACTTCAGTACAGTTCTCCTAGTCCTTTACATCTTGGAAGTGAAATGATTACCTCTGCTCTTGAGATCTGATGTTCTTGGTGTCTATATAGCAGTCACTTGCAATTAGGCACACAAGGGTCCAAATGCAGGACTTTACAGGGACCCCAAATGAAACTACAAAATCCTGTCAGTCATAGAACTACCAGGCTAAGAGATCAATATCCCACCTATGCCAAAATGTCTTTTCAGGGAATAGCCAAAATGCTTTAGAAGACAATAAGGCCCTATTACAAGTTGGCTAAAGAAAGTCAGTTAGGAGATCCTTCATAACACAAGAGCAAGGCAACAGGAGATCAAAATTAGAAAGCTATAAACTGAGAATGGGTAAAAGGAAATCCGGTAACAACAATTCTCCCCCTCCCCACAATGTCTCCTAATTAACTTGAACAAAGACTGACCCAGACAGATTCCTACTGGATTAACAAGATCTTGAGTTACACTAGCTAGGGTAACATGTATAAGGAGTTTTAACCCTTCTGATTTAAGGCATAAGCCAACCCCTGTATGCCTGGGGTTAGAAAGAAGTATCCTCTGTAGAAATGATCCTGCTTAACTGTACATTCTTTGATATACCTTTATGTTTCCAATAATCTGTGTTCTCTAAATGACAAACAACCAGGAGCCCTGTGGAACCAGATTTATTTGGGCATAAGCTTTCATGGGCAAAGACCCACTTCATCAATAAGCATCGAACAAAGTGGTCTTATGCCCAAACGAATCTGCTAGTCTTTAAAAGTGCCACAGGACTCCTCATTGTTTTTGCAGATACAGACTAACACAACTATCCCTCTGAGATAGTATTATAGTGCTAATCTCTGTAGAGCGGACTCTCCACACTGCTAATCACAGTCACTTCCATTCTCTGGACTTTTTTCTATTTTTACCATATAGTTTTTTATGTGGAGTGACCAAAACTGAAAAGAGCATTCCAGATCAACATGCTGACTACTGCAGCCCACTGCGTTGTCCCCTGTATCCCTAATGGCAACTTAATTCACAATCCATCAATGTACTGTAGTTATCTTTCCATCAAGTGTGCATTATACTTCCCACTTGTCTAATCTGAACTTCTTCCACCTCACACTGCTCAGCCACCTCACTTTAAATTCCTCTGCAATTCTTCATAGCGCTCTCAGGAGTTTCCAAACAGCCCTGAGAATTTCTCATTGCATAGATGTATAAAGATTTAGCTTTGCTTTCAAATGTGTTTTAACAAATTACCTTTTCTAAAGCTCTGTGTGGAGCCCACAGTATCTATTTTATATGAAGTGGGTGTGGCAAGATTCATGAGCACCCAACAGTGCTTCCAGAGTGCTAAATTAACAGCACTGTGCAAACAGAACCCTAAGCAACACAGAAAATAGTCTGCCAAGAAAAATGATGTAAAAAGAGGCCACTATATGATCTTGAGGCACTAGGCCATTTAGTCTTTGGAAGGCTGTTAAAGTTTGTTTACCTGGGGTACATGGGCCATGTGTGGCGGATTAGTATAAGCAGGCTGAACATGGGAAGGATGAATAGTGAAGACTGTTTGTTGTGCTGTTGGAAAACTATTTTGTGGAGACTGTGTATTGGAGCCTGGTGTCATGGAAGGTGGGGTTGGAGCAAGACCAGCATGGTACATTGCTGACTGCTGCTGTGGGTTTGCCAGATGGAGTGCCTGAGCAGCTTGGTGCTGGTGATGCTGCAAAGCAAAAAGTAAGAAGAATTAGTCAAAGATACAGGTTTGATTCCAGGGGGGAAACGAACATTTATTTCATGGAAATAATAATGAATTATTAAAATTTCACTTAAGAGCAAATATGCTCCTATACACACTACACAAATTATAAAATAAAATGCCACATTTTAAATTGGAAAATCTTAACCACCAAGTTCCTAGCACAGGGGAGGGGAGAAAAAGAGTGGGCAGCGGAGGGAAGTCACTAGAACCTTCAGATCTGATGTGTTTCCAGAAACCGACACTATCACAAAAACAAAACCCATCTTTCAGCACTTCCATCTGTGACTAACTTTCATGCCTTAAATCCACATGCACGAAACTGCACCAGGGAATGGTGTTCCTTTAATTAATCACAACAGCACTTCTGAGCCACCTGCCCTCCCATTCCTTATCAAAAAGGGTCAAATGAGTAACTTCCAATCACTGGACTTTGTATGTATGCAGGAGGTGGGGGAAGAGACACCCGCTGCAGTTTACACAAATAATTTTAAATCATGATTCATGATCCTTTACCTTGACCTTTATTTTTATCACATATTGGTTTAAAGGCAGGCTGACTGCACTTCACTTTGGATTCACATACAAATCGTAAGGAAATGATATTTCCAAGCCAAATATTTCTGGAATGATGGAGTATAAACATGCTTAGAGCTGCACAAAGAGCAAACAGACACTGAAGTAACAGACTGGTGCAGTGTTTTCTAACATAATGGGGTGCAAGACATATTCCAAAATATTTACTCTCTATAGTTTTCTTGTTACCTGCACTGGACTGGGAGCAGGGTGACTTCCAGCATGTTGGCTTTGCTGCTGTCCTGTTGGTGTGGCAGAAGGCTGTGGATGAGGCGGATGTGGATGCAAGGTAGCATTTGGGTGGGTATATTGTTGAGCTAGAGAGCCAGTAGAAACTAGAAGGAAAAAAGAGAAAATTGACAAGGGATACAGAATATACATCTCATCAAATTCACATCACATGCTATGTTTTTACTGGGAATGTCAACGTGTAATCGACTATACGATTAACAGATAAGCCTCCCTCTTCACCCCTGGGTTACTGCCTCTGATAGAGAGGCAGCAGCAGCACGGAGGGTGAGAGGGATAGGCTGGAGTCAATATTCACAGGAAGTGGGCTTTCAAGCAGGCTCCCTGTGCATGCCAGCTCCCCAGACCCACATTCCCCTCTGCCCCAAAGGGGCGTGGGACAGAGGCTGCCGCCACAAAGCAGCTTCTGTCTCTGGCAGCCTGAGCTCACCACAGACAGAGGCTGAGACACAGCAGCAGCCCTTGTCTGCAGGAGAGTATATGCTCTGAGATCCCCACAGAGGGAGGCTGCTCCGACATGGGAGCTGGCACAAGCTCAGACCCCATAGGAGGCCGCAGTGCGGGGTGGAAGGCAGCTGGTCTGTGCAGGGAGCTGGTTTTTAAACTGATTTCCCTCATGGACCAACTCCCATCATTCACCCTGCGCTGCTGCCTCTGGTACAGAGGCAGCAGCACGAGGTGGTAAGGGGCTCCCTCGGAGTGGGGCCAGGAGTGCACTGGATACTGGCACCGCCCCCCAAGACTATCCAATAGTTGTGTAACCGCTAAGATTTTATGCGGTGACATGACTATTCAATTACATGCCATCTAATGTCCCTAGTTTTTACAGCACAACACTGTAAAATAGTCTTTCCCCTCCTAAAAATAGTTTATTTTGTAGATACCTGCACATCTTACCTTGGATTGAAAATCTATATTTGCTTTACATGATTTTACAGGAAAGTCAACAAATTGTTCTGGAAAAAGTAAACTCTGTATTTTACAAAGTTAAATAATTCACAAACATGAATATTCTATTTCCAACATCCACAAAGTCTTTAGCTTTTACTTGGCTAACCTCACCATGCTATTTCTGTTCACAGTACCGTCAGCACACATATACACCATGTACTTGCAAATAAGCTACACAAACACATCATAAACAAGAGCTGGGAAACTCTGGCTTTCTGAAAGCAAACCAGCTTTAGTTGAAGTTGATGCCTTATAAATAGGGCCCAATTCAAGGAGCCTTCTTGTATTATCGCCATTCCCATTGGCTTCTTGTTGCTATGGGGCCCATCATTTCTGGAAATCATAGGCGCCAAATTTACACAGAAAGAAAACTCAATACTTAAGTAAGATAGCATTCACCAACTACAGCCACAAAGACACAGGGAAATTCTTCTGCAAAGTCAAGTGTAACAAGATGTCTATGTGCTTGGCCATTCCTATCATGTTTGGCTGTAAATTGGGCCATGCAGAGTTTGCTCACTCCCGTTTGCAACAGGCACAGTAATTTATGAGGAGGCCACATTAAATTGCTTCAAAAACGTCTTCACTAGAGCACTAAACAATTTAAATGAAGTCTCTAAAAAATGACATGCTTCCTCCACACCTGCATCTTTTAGATCTTACACAACATTTAAGATGATACACTATCTATTCACAGCTTGTGTATGAGGCTTGCAAAAATTATACTGATTCATGCTCACATTCACCTCTATACCACACTGCACCGAGATGGAGATTACCTCTGCTACCTGCAGTGCCAGGAATGGGATGTCTGAAGCAACCTATTACTTCATCCTGAACCCAGTATCCTAATTTAACCACTGACTGGAATATGGTACAAATAAGAAATATAATTACTGGCAAAATCAGAGAGCAATGCTAAGAAAGTCAACATTAGGAACATTTTTCTCTGCTGCATCTTCTTGATTTAAAAACCAGTTAAATTGGGGGGAAAAAGAGTTCCATGGGGGCATACAATATAAAATAAATTAGATTACAGTTTAGGCCACAACCATCGGAATATTCATTGCCAGCAATTATTTTTCTTCTACAAAATCCCAGCTCAGACCAAATGGGTTTAAACATTCTAATTTTCTATACCCCAATATGCCAAACCCACATTACAATTTCTGAAATGTATAACTCCTTCGTAGAACACACATAAAATGATATGCATTGATCTGTTCTCAACTAGAGAGTGGGGACTGAAAGAGACAGCATACCACACATACTGCCATTTGATACAGTGCAGCACTGTGTGCCACAAGGCTTCTGCAGGAACTCGCCACTTGCCACTCCAAGTGCTACAGACATATTCCAACTACTACGGAGCAAACAGCCTGTCCCAATCTTCCCCACTTCAGTTTGCTATTACTTCCTTTTTGCCTTACATTCGCTGAATACTTTACAAAACCCTGAACCGTGACTTTATTCAGCTAGTGATGAGTTTGCTTCGGTATAAATAATCCACCTACTGCAGCCCACTCAACCCTTCAAGAACTCACCTCACTGGTCAGCTCCTAGAAAATATCATTAACTCTTCACTGACCCTATGTACAATAATGGCATCTTCTGATTTCAATGTACAGATGAATCATGTGAACTACACTGCAAGGCTTTCAAAGTATTATTCAAAGGTCTAACTTGGTCATGACATATTTGTCACAATATTAAATCTTCACAAAACATTAATTTTTTTTAGTTAGGAGTTGGATTTTGGGAAGTACTAAATTAGCTTGAAAATGTCTAAAGTTTCTATGCATCTAACTGCAGTTAGTCTCCAGTGCTTTGGTATTCTGTTTTGCTTTCAAACAGAGAAATAGTGACTTCATTTTTAATATTACCACTTAAATTGCAGATGGAAATTTGCTGCTGCTGTAAATGAAATTTTTCACTATCTGCAAGTCTGTATGAAATTGACCAATTCACACATTAGAATCAAATCTCAACTCACTATTACAACTCCGTTTCCTTATGAAATTAGTCTTAATCCAATATTTATATAGAGGGGACCAAGACACAGGGGGATTAAATGACTTTCCAAATCTAATCCATTCTCGAGTTTGATTCAAGTGCCTTAGCCCCAAGAATCTCTTTCCTCCTTTCTAATTAAAGTCCCATTCCATTCCAGAGGAGATGTGTTATAAGCATTTACTAGAAGCTCTGTAGGGTATTCATTGCACACTGAAATAATTTAATTATTATTCCCTAAGGCTATTACTGTGCTTCATCTTTTTATTTTTACATAGCTTGAGAGAAGACCAAATGCAAAATACTCTGAAGCAGATACCTCTATCATGTAATAAGACTTCATGCTGAAAAGCATTTATTATAACACCTAATACAAGTGCAGAACTTATTAGAAAATTTTTAAATGCAGAAGGAAGAGGGAGAAGAGCAAAGCACTAATTTTCAGTAATTTATCCTCAAGGCATATGCTTGATAGAGAACTGAGTTAGTTTTGTTTGTTTAAAACTTGGAATTTACATTTTCCCAGGTGTGCGTCTGTTTCATAACCTATTCCAGTCAGTTTATATACTATTAGGTATGTCTACACTACAGCATTATTTTGAAATAAGCTATTTTGAAATAGCTTATTTCAAAATAACGCGTCTACACACAAAATGCATTTCGAAATAGCGTTTTTCTATTTCAAAATTGCATGTCCACACTGAGTGGACACTGAATCATATTTAAGGCTGGTTGGAACCCGTTCTGGCAGGACATCAGGTCAGAAGTTGCTTTGTGGCCAGGGCGGCCAGCAGGACACCCTGGGAAGGACTGGAGGCCCCCTATTTCGAAATAAGCATCTGCACAACGCTTATTTCAAAATAGCAGTTTTGAAATTGGCACTATTCATCATGGAATGAGGTTTATCAATTTCGAAATAAGCCCTCCACTATTTTGAATTAATTTCGAAATAACAGAATGGCTGTGTAGACACTAGAAAAGTTATTTCAAAATAATTCATGTTATTTTAAAATAACTTTGCTGTGTAGACATACCCTTACGTACTAAAAATGCTCACTCAACTGCTACTGCAAATTATATTTTAATAGTAATATGTAAGACATTCACCTTTTGTTATTTTTCTGGAGGCTTTTACAGATTCCATATAATATTTTATTCAAGAAACAAGTGTATAGGAGCAAGTAATGAAATGGGTAATTTAGAAACAAATGCATCCACTTTTTCCAATTTATAGTAGAAGTTCAATTCGTACCCCAGAAAATTAAACATTAGGGTTTTCTTTCCATTTATTTCTACAGAATCTCATTAAGAACATAAGAACGGCTGTACTGGGTCAGACCAAAGGTCCATCTAGCCCAGTATCCTGTCTGCCAACAGTGGCCAGCACCAGGTGCCCCAGAGAGGGTGGACCGAAGACAATGATCAAATGATTTGTCTCCTGCCATCCCTCTCCAGCCTCTGACAAACAGAGTTCAAGGACACCATTTTATCCCCTGGCTAATAGCCTTTTATGGACCTAACCTCCACTAAACTATTTAGCTTCTCTTTAAACTCTGTTATAGTCCTAGCCTTCACAGTCTCCTCTGGCAAGGAGTTCCACAGATTGACTACATGCTTGCCATTCTACAGAGATGCTGAAAACTCATTACTACAAGAGAGATTCTGATACTGTATTTCACTTTCTACAGGTCTTTCTTTCCCTTTAGTAGTAAGGATGTGTGAAAGGAAAAAATCTTAGTTTATGAGTCGTAGTTATATGCTCTCATCTAAGAAGGCAATTCTTCAACACCATAATCAGATTCCAGAGATTTAAATTATAGTGTCACCAAATTACTTCAGATGAGCAAGACATATAAACCCATTAAAGAAGCCTTGCAAAACTGTCATGAAATATTACCAACCTAGACTCAATCTACTCACCTTCATTAGGACAAATGCATATAAACAATGTTTTACGTGATCAGCCAAAGAGTTAATCACCCTAGGACAATATTTCCATGATAATTTCTATAATGAATGTGAGGAAAAAAATAACTGCTAAAAGTAGTCAAAAACCTTATATTACATTGTTCTTGATGCATTGGCAGTACTATGGAAGCACATTACTAATAGTATTTGTGATGGATCCTCTGTGCAAGAACCCTCTGCTCATCTCAGGACTGCTGATAATCATGGTTTGCCTCCAGCAGAAGTCTAAGTCAGAAATGCCTCTTTTCTTTAAAAAAAAAAAAAAAAAAAAGCTCTGCAGCTTGAAGTCTTGACAGAAGTTGGCCAAATTAAATTTAAAAAAAATTACCTCCCCACCTTGGCTCTTTTTTCCTGGGAACCCTGAACAATGCTCAGTTGATTTGCTTCACTTACATCATTTTCTAAATAGGTGGTTTCTAGTTATAAGCCATATTAATCATAACTATGATGTCTTTTTGATATTGATAGTTAGGACAAGCAATTCCATATTGGATTAGACAAAGATTCCTTACCAGAGGGGGTTTAATTACTGAATAGAATTCCAACTAAATCAAGGAGGAAAGAGCAACAATCAATGCTGGCAACAAGAGCAAAGACAAAGTGAAAGATGGCCATTGTAAACCCACAGAAATAGCTAAAATTAAAAATCAGAGCAGCAGAGTGGAGACACAGAATTACCAACCATTCGCCTCAATAGAAAACAATCCCCAAACTTCTGACATTTCAGTTTATCCTTTGAGGAAAACTGAATGCTGACAATGGACCTAGTGGGCTTGGTCAGAGGAGCAATACATTGACCATCATAACCTACAAGATAGTTTCTAGGAGCTGACCAATGAAGTGGCTCCAAAACTATTGCCAGACCCAGTAAAATGGTGAGGATAACCACCTCTAAAGACTTCAGTCTGAATGGTAGGAAGCAGAGAAATAGCATGTCTTACTTCAAAAAATATATATATAAAATCATTTTACACATTTATGGTGGTCTCCATTTAAAAGAATACCTATGTAAGGAAGGAACTTGTTAAAGGAATTTCAATGCACCAAACCAAAAAATATGAACACCCTTAAGCACTCAAAGTACATTTCCAGTATAAGAAAGACATTCTGTAAAAAACTTTTTCTGTCTGCCAAAATGAAAGCTACAAAGTCCTTTTAAAGCCAAAAGGCTTTAGGGAACACCGGTTACAGTATTTATATTAAAATAATTAAAACATTTCTGACAAAGTGGTTTTACTGACAAAAGCTGATGCCCAGATAAATCTGTTCATCTTTAAGGTGCCATTCATTGTTTTTGTAGATACACACTACCACAGCTACCCCTCTGAGAATTATTTACATTATTCTTCATACTCTCTTGAATGAACTGATATTTACAAGAAAGAACGTGCATGAAACATACAGCTACTATGAACAAATAGAGACCCTAACAAACTTGCTGCAATACAGAAACAAGTTGACACACCCAGGAATTGCACCTCACCTATCCGTGAAGCGCTAAGGTCTCTGGCAGGATGGGCACAGAATAATCTATGGCAATTCCACTAGGGACCCTACCCTGGCACACCATGAGATTCTGAAGCTTCTTCTGAAGTTTTGTAAAAGCTTCCAACAGGCATTTAATCTCACTTGTCATTTATTTCTAAGAGACTACAATAGACATCATTTTGGAATGGTGAGATCTATGATCAGGATAAAACTACAGACGTTATTTGCCATATAATTAGATCATGAGTTCAATATCTCCTCTTTAACATGTTTTGCTTACCCTACAATGTCTTTGTTCAGTGTCCGGACTATCTGGCACTTTTTTTTTTGGCAGCTAGAGTCTTCTGATACAGCTTACAAGTTTTCCATAATAACTGCTTGCCTTTTTCATGAAGTGTACAGAATCAAGTTATATTTGGCCCTGTTCTCAGACACACTGGAGAAAGGAGGCGGCAAAGAGTCCTTCCCCTTTCAGCACATTATTGCAGGACGTAGATGGCAGCACTCAAACACAAGGACCAGGCAGCATAACTGGAAGTGCTTACTCAGCCAGCAGGAACTATCCCCACCAGACCCCATCAAAAGTACACAGGGCTGAGGTCAGGCTACACTTTTAGAATGACAATATGTGCTGCTTGCCATGCTCCATCAGAGGCCCCAGAAAAAGGATTCCAAAGTGATTTTTCACAATTGCTATGGGGATGCACAAGGTACTCTACCCCACCAGCACTCAAAATGAGAGTTCAGGCCATACAGTTTTATTGCTAATAAAACAGAGTCAGTGGTGGGCAACCTGCAGCCCGTGGAGCCACTGGATGCCTCCCTCCCCACACATCTCTCATGAAGTGAAGCACCAGAACCCCATACTTCCTACATCTGCCCCCACCCAGGACTTTTGGAGCACATGAATTGCCTGATTCGCATTACATCTCTGGCTCCTCTCCCTCCCTCTCATAGTTCCAGCTCTTAGAAGGAAGAAAAGGAGCATGAATCAGGTGATTTGTTTGCTCTGAAAGTGTTGGGGGGAGGGGAGGAGGACAGGTAAGTGCAGGCCTCCAGTGCATGAATCGCATGCAGATGGGGGCCAGATGAGTGAAACCCCAGTGGGCCACAGGCTACTGCTGCCCACCAAGGTGCACTACTCCATCCACTAATCATGGCTGCCCAACCCTCACTGGGGTTCTCTTCCCTTCAGGAATTTAATAAACCTTGAGAAAACTGAAAATCCCATTTTGGGCAGGGATGGGGAGGAGTGAAGTTCATGCAGATCTTAAAGAGAGAGATGCCCATTTTTTAGTGGCAGACTAGGAACAGGAGGCTTTAAAATCTTCTTCTAGAGGCTAGTTAGATGCAAGACTTCACTGCACAAATAATAATGTAACTTGGCATGCAGAAAAGTATTTACACAAATCTATTCTACAAACAAGTCACATGTCCATTGTACATTACCTTTTGGTACCCTGTAAATTCATTCATTCAACAATTTTGTTCTTTGAAAAGAGTTTTCCCACATGTTCTATATTTTGGCCTGGTGCAAAGAAAATATGTTCCTTCAGAATGTCTATTCCTTTAACATCTATTCTTTAAAAGTTCTCTGCACAATACAAATATAATATAAAAAACCCAACTCACTGGCAAAGTAGAAAGAAGGGCCTGTCTCCTTGCTGTATGGTATTTTGGGACATGCTGAATTTGGGAAATAGAAAGGTAAATTAGCCTCTTGCCATGTTCACACTTCCAATCATCTGAAACAATTGACTTTTTTAATACTGTAGGTTCATGCAGATTTCATTTTTATTTGTTTAGTTAACAGTGCTGGATATTTTACTGAATTTTACAACTGAGTGAATTTGAAATAAGCTCCAATAAGTTCTCCTTGAACTGAAAACCCCACTTTTTACTTTAATATAAAAACAGATATTGAACTATTACACTCCAAAAATAACCTTAGAGGTACAGTTAAAAAAATAACAATAAAGCAAACAAACAGGCTTTTTGTTTTTTCAGCTGTATCACTGAGGTCCTAAATAGTTCCCAAGGACAACTTTGGAGACGGTTCACTCTTAATCCCTGGAGACTCCTGGAAATTTATTACATACCCACCACTGTACTATTAAGAAATTAGAACTTATTGCTAAGATAGAAAATCAGATAAAATTAGAGAGAACACCAGACCAATAAAACATGTGCAGAAAAAAGAGGGAAAGATCCAAGATCAAGCAAAAGAATAAATAATGCATCAGTGTAAAATCAAAATCTGGTTTTACACAAGTCTTTTACATACACAAGAGAAATTTTATAGAAGCAATTACCTAAAACATATACAATTTATCCAAACAATAAACTAGTGGGAGTTAATTGTTACAGGAATATATTTGTCCTCACAGCCTGTCAACAGAAAACGTGATAACTCATGATTACTAGTATTCTTGAGATAACAAGCAGCCCATGCCTACGAGAAAGTACAAAGCTTGAGCCACTATCCTTTAGAACCAATAAACAGATTAGTTCTACATACATTGATGCTTTGTTTCAGTGCAAAGCATCTGTTGCAAACTTTTCACAATAAAAATTTGGTTTAGTTAAGGATCCAACATTTAAATCCTGAAGTCAGATCAAGTAACAACAGTATTTTTGTTAATGGTGTCCAGTTTTAGTTTTTATTTGTAGGAGTTACAGAAAAGAAGGTTTCTGACATTCTCTCAATGTTTTAGGAGAAACAATCATTCCGGTATTGCTACATCATGTTTAGAAGAACCTTTAAGGATGTCATTTAAGTTTAGTTACTTTCCATTCGTTGAAGAATATTCAACTTCAAAAATGTGGCACTCAAGTGCAGTGACAAAGACACCACTCAGCTCTCCTTAATTGCCTATTACTGTGACATCTAGCAGAAATATTCAATCACACAGCAGTCACTAAAGGGAATTTTGAAAACTGCATCATTCTACCAGAAGATTTACCCAGTATCCATAATTTGTACTTGTTTCATACTAATCAGGAAGGTGAAGTATTCAGAGATTTTTCACACTGATTGAGGAAATGTTAGGAAAATGCTTTAAAAGCAATTAACAGCTCCCCCCTTCCTCAATACAGCTCTCATTTTAGATTTCTTCATTCTGAGGGTATCCTATAGAAAGCACATGCTAGCTATAAGGACAAAAGGATCTTATCAGAGTTAATCTTAACAAGAGTGGGATATTTAACAATGCCAATTAAGAAGCCAGAAATAAAATCTGAGAACTCATTTGGGTGAATTTATTCTAGAGATTAAAAGCAGTGGCTGTTATTTCTCACAGTGAATGGTGTAATCATCTGGAAGTTATTCATCACTTAGATTCATTAAAAATTCCTGAAGAATTAAGAATCAGACCCAGATCAGAAGTTTACTTCCAGATATGCTGGTGTATTCAATACATGGATGATGATATTATTATTAATGGAGATATACCTACCTCATGGAACTGGAAGGGACCTTAAGAGGTTATCAAGTCCAGTCTCCTGCCCTCATGGCAGGACCAAGCACCATCCCTGACAGATTTGCCCCAGATCCCTAAATGGCCTCCTCAAATATTAATGCTCAAGCTACTGAGCGACCCCTCCTCCCTAATTGTATACACGTTGTTTGTATACAATTGAGTTATACAATGGGGAAAAAAAAACACTGTACTCTACGCGATTAGAGATACCAGCTTACAGTACAATCCAAAGTGACTGGAGGAAAGCTTAAAATATCTAGAGCCTCCTAACGTAATTGTTAACATAACCAGCAAGTTGCCCTATAGCAATTTACTCCGCATGCCACACTTCTATTAAATTTTACAAACTGATTACTAAAACAAACAACCACATATTGATAAAGGAAGTAGAATTTCTTATTATCTAACAACAAAGTAGCTATTTATGGGAAAAGAAACCACTAAAATAAATGCCATGTTTGATTTGAGAAAGTCCTATAACCGTAGAAGCCATCTACTAAATACCTGATGAAAAGCCTAGAAGGCTAAAGATACAGTTTAGCTAATTTATGCTAAGGTAGGCAAAAGATGGCATGCCTTAAGATGGTAAGAACATACTATCATCCAATATAAGTACTTCCTTACAAAGCCATCTATGATGTACACGCGCATCAGACTGGACTGAGGCAGATTTCTGTTGTAAGCATGTCAAGCACTCCATTATACAAAGAAAAGAGGGTCAGCAGTTCTGAATAGCAAACATAACTACCCAGAAGAGTTCAGAAGGCCATCTGGCTTCTGGAAAGACCAGGTGCTTAAAAAAAAAAAAAAAATGCTGCTTGGACTTGTATAGAAGGATAAACCTGCACAAAAATCTAGAGTTTTCAGGTTTCTTCACACACAACCAAAACACGTGTAATCAAATTGTTTGAAAAGTATACTGATGATAGATCAAAGCTGTAAAGCCAACAATATAAAAACTAGAGTTCTGTGCTATGTTGGAACACAGAAAAATAATTTTAAATATGATTTGAAAATTATTCCTGTGCCATGATTTCCAAGACCTGCCAAATTGTAGCAGATAAGAATGACGTTCAATATAAAGTTGTTGGGGAAAGTTGCAATCTACAACCAAATTTCAAGAGATAATATTTCATTTTTTAAGATAGGATTTTTTGAGAACTGCCTTTTAGCCAGGAAGTTTGAAAGACTTCAGTCACATGAACACCTCAGAACACTAGAGATGCACATGAAAGAGCAGAATATTTTAACAACTGTCAACATGGGTCAGTGAGAGCAAAGTCCTATTACTTAGGCTTTACAGGTTACAGCTGAATTGAAAAGAAAGTATCACATGACATTTTCTCCAAATCCAGAGTCAGATTTTTTTATTATGATGTTGGAGCAATGTTTAGCTTCATCTGCATTATTCTTTCCTGAATTAAGTTAACGTACATGAGCAAAGATCAGGCTTCAGTATGATATTTCAAGACAGCATAGATTCTGTTATCAGAATTTTAAGCTTTAGATTTCTAGGGTTCCAAGTTTTCATAAAAGACAATATTCATTCATAAGGAGAAATTGCAAAAATGTGTCACAAAAAAACAATACAAATGATGTCTGAAGTTAAATGAAATCCTTTAGCAGACTCTAGGTCTACATTATGATCGACCTAACAATTCTTTTCATCAAATACTAAATAAAAACAGTGCAATAATTATGGTTTTCAAAAGATGACTGTTTTGTTTTGCTACTGGTGTCAAACACTAACCCTCCTTTAAAAGATCATGAACTGCGCCTTCAGTGGCAAGTTCTTAAGCCAGTTTTTCCTTTGGATGAAGTATTAAGTGGTTTTAGGAATTCTTTTCATTGTATTTTGTAAATAGCATCTCACTGTGTTTCAATGTATTTCAGTGAGGTTGGTGCCAATGAAAAATGACAGACTAACAACTTCTGAGACTTCCAGTTGTAACTGAAACCATAGAGCAAGCATTAACACATGAAAGGTTCAAAACAGAATTGAAATTATTGGTTTTATCAAGAAAAGGGTTTTTTACACAGAAATGTTTTCCTCAGATGACGAATTTGTATATACTGTAAACGTACACTACTAGCACTAAAGAAGGAGTTGTATCATGCTCATATTGTGAGAACTGGAAGTGAAGTTTTGAAACTGAAATCAGTTTTGTGACAATAATACAATCCTAGTAAAATAAAGAAACAGACAAGGATGTAGTGCTAACAGCACCAAAAAAGCCTGAGACAGACTTACTTAAAAAGAGGTAGCAAGCCTCTTATGCTGACACTTCATCTCCAACACTATTATCTTATTAAAACTAGCATACTTGGATCTATTTTCACTCTAATCAGATAACTCACTTTGCAATACCTTGCTTATTAATTTTACGAATTATTCTGGGTCTACTGTTATAACTTTAGCTGTGATGAAAATGGTGAAAGCTTGAGATAGTAAATATATCCCTGCACAATGTAACAATTTAAGAAGTTACAAATAACACAAAACATGTCCTACCATACATAGCATGCGTCTGCTCATGCGCACCATACTGTGTTGCTGTAGAAGATACTAAACCAGGCTGTGCATGTGTTGGTGGTGCCATCATTCTAGTGTTACCCTGTATTACAGGGCTATAAACATGAGGATGCTGTGTCCAATAAAAATAAAAGGCAAATCAATTAGTCAAAATGCATGATTGTACAAAAAGTTAAACATCTTTTAATCAAACTCATACAGTGCATGCTTAAAGTCACTTAATTTGGAAAGCTTCCATTTGTTTTGCACTAGCAACAAAGATGTTTCAAAATACATGTGTCACCATTAGCCAGATAACACCGAAAAACTTAAAAGTGCAGATTACCTTCCACAAAAGGAAACTAACATTGAACAAACGATGTTTTAAATGATAACATATTCCATCCATCTAATCACACCAATTATTTCAGTAAATGCAGCTTTTAAATCTATGTCCAATTAATCAACTGAATGAGCTATTCTACAATAGGATGAATTTAATGAGGTACAGATATTCTGTATATGAGATCTGTATTTACTATTAAGTGGACATTGTTTGCAAAGGTGTGTGATGTGAAGTACAAAGCATTAATATTTCTGCAGTGCTTGCATAGTGTTTATAGCAACTACATGATGCAACAGAAGATACAGTAAGTAAAATTCCAGAAGTAAGTCTTTTAATTACGCATCTGTTCCAATAAGAATGCTGCAAGAGGCAACAAATTAAAAGGGTCTTACCTGAGACTGATAATGTGGCATATGCTGCACAAGAGGCTGATTAGGGAATTGTTGGGGACTATAGGCAACATACTGTGTTGAATAGGCTGGTGGTGTAGCTACAATAGGGGGGCCTGCAGCTGAGGCAGAATGCATCATGGTGCTCTGGTGATGCTGGTCTTGGCGTTGTTGTGGCATATTTGGTACTGCAAAGCAAGGAATATTTCACATTAGGAAGGAGATTTTAAAGTAACCAGGTCTTTCTTGGAAATGTTAATCCAAAATTAACATGCACAACTAGAATACCCTCACCATCAACTTTAACCATAGCTTGTACATTACACAGGTATGATTCTGAAGAGGAAAGGAGCAATGACAGCCTTACATTTCCATATTGGGCACCAGCTATTGGGGGATACAAAAATCAAGATTCTAGTCTTTGCAGGGGTCAAGAGGAAATCATGGATGATGCCCTGGGTTTAACTTGTCTTCAAATACATTAAGCTTGATCTTTCTCCTCAAGGTTCATCCTGGTTATGACACTATTTGGGATTGTTTGGAAACCGTGACACTATCTTTTTCAACTAATCAGCTGTTCCTGTGAAAGTAATATTTGCTCATGACTGAATAGATGAGGGAAGATTTGCATGATAAACCAAGTTGCTTAGCTGCTGGGATTTAGCAGTGCCCCAGCCAGGAGCTCATATGTGCTCATATCTTTTAAGTGTTGTCATGTGGCAAAGAGACAATCTATGGGTCATAGTACTGAAGGGGCATGATAAAAGGAAAAATTTAGAGTAAGAGAAGAAAGAAAAATATTGCAGACAGCCAGTTAACTCACCTGGTAATAAGCTGAGTTTGTAAATCAAATTAAAAGTCTCTCTCAATGCAAAAATGTAGCAACTTCATCACTACAAAATGGAGCTTTCAGTGCAGTACATTTAAACATAAGCAGCTCCATAGGAAACTAACTGTTCAAGAAAAATGTGCGTGGTTCCATGTTAACAAAGTTGAAACTCCTACTCAAGGAACTCTAAAGGAAGCTGTTTAGAACAGAACTGCTTTAGAGAGGAAAGTAACCTTTAAAGCATACAAGAAAACATTTGTGTATCACCAAACAACTATCTTCTGTCAACCTTAAGCAGGAAAAAATGGCTACACTAGTGGCCACAGAATTTTAGTGAAGGTATGTGCACAATTTTTCATTATTGAAGCTAAACTCTTACCTAACACTGCAAAGAAATCCTGAATGCTGCAAGCAAAAGTGGTATCTTGTCTAAATATGCACTTGAAGAGCATGAATGTTCACACATTCTACATAGCTTTGGAACTCTCAGAAGTAGGAACATGATTGACTGAAAAACCCTCTTAAATATATGTTTAGTAAAAATCAGTATTACCGACCCGAAGCAGTCAAATCATTTAACGAACATATACATTCTGAATTTTATCTTCTGGGAGTTGTTTTTTGTTTCTTTTTCAAGCTTTTCTCCACAATTATTGGGGCAATAAACTTGGTATTTTGTAATGGAAGAAGAGATGTTCACATGATCAACTGCCTCCACAACTGGGACTTTAATAGCATTGCCAAATTTCCAAGAATTTGTCAATATTATAGAATTAGTGTAATCTAAAACACATCTATAACAAGAAACAGTTCCTGCCTTCTGTTCATTTGACATATATTAAAAACACAGAATAACGCACCAAGTTAGAAATTCACACTAAATTTTCCAGTTTATCTAGCAACAGCTTTCACTCACTGGAGAACAGTATCTAGCCATAAAAGTATTGTGTTAAACACTTCAGTTATTTGGCTGTAAGAGGGATGAACAAGGGACAGTGAAATAAAAGGACTAGCAGCTAGCCATTCTAAACAGTGCTCCAGTAGAAAAAAGGGGGATAAAAATAAACCCTTTCCACTAGATCAGGGTAGATCTTAGTGGAAAGAGTACCATATCCAGAAAATATCCTGCTAAAGTATAGCTTAATGTTCTGATGCAAAGTGCTAGAAAGAGACCCTCTTTAACAACTTCAACTAAAAAAATTTAGGAAACATTAGGAATTGAAACTGGTATTCTTCAAGATTGTTGTTCATGTCCTATTGTGGAAAATAGGTATTGCAGTGCACACTTGCCACATGCACAGGTGCCAGAAGTTTTTCCCCTAACATAGAGGTGGGCAAATCTGGCCCATAAACCATATTCCATCTATCTGGATTAGCAAAATTCCCTGACGGACTAACCCTGGCAAACTGCCACAGTCTTAGTCCCCCCAATAGCATCCATAGGGTAGTGCTTCTATGGTGTAATAGAAGAGAGACTGTGCACTCTCCAACCCTTAGCTCCTTCTTGCCAGAAACGCTGACAATGAAAGAAGGGCAGGATGTGGAATCTGCATAAGCAACACATCTGAAAGAACACCAGTTATGGAACAGGTAACTTTCTCTTTGAGTGCTCAGTAAGGTTCATTCCACAATAAGTGACTACTAGCAGTGTCCACATGGAGTTGAGCAGGAGTCATGAACAAGGCTACAGGACCACCCTGCTGAACTAAGCATCATTCCTAGGCTGGGAGACGAAAGGCATAGTGCAAGGCAAAGATATGCACCAATGACCACACAGCTGCCCAACAGATGTCCTAGATACAAATGTGATCCAGGAACGCTGCTGAAAAGTCCTGAGCCCTGGTTGAGTGAGTTTATACAATCAGTGGCAAGGGAATGCAGGTAGAACGTAGCAGGTGTGGATGCACAAAATGATCCAGTTCAAATTTTTTGGATGGACTCTGGATGGCCCTTTATCTGCTCTGCTGTCCGGAGAAACATTTGGGTATATTTCCAAACCAGCTTTGTTCTGTCTAGGTAGAAAGCCAGGACCAGTCTCACATCTAACCAGTGGAGATACTTCTTCTCACTTGAAAAGTGGGAATTAGAAAAGAGAACTATCAAGGGACAGACAGACTCATGTGAAAAGCTGATATCACTTTTTGGGGAAAGGCTGGATAAGGAAGGGGCTGAATTTTGCTGCCTTGGGGGGTGCTGCAGGCAGGCAGATGCTTAGGTAAGCACCTCCTAGCCAGAGCCTGACTCTGGCACCCCAGCCCCTCCCCCACCCAGGTCACCATCCAAATCCTCTGCAATCCTGCCCCAGGTCACAATTGCCTCCCAGACCCTGTACCCCCTCTTACATCCCTCCCCCAAGCCAGAATCCTCTCCTGCACCCAAGCACCTTCCCAGACCCTGCACCCCATTGCCCTGCCCCAAGTCACATCCACCTCCTTCACCCAAACACCCTCTCAGACCCCACACCATCTCCTATACCCCCAGTGCCTTACCCCATGCATCCAGACTCCATTCTAGACCCCCATACTCCCTCTACAGAAAAGTGCAGCCCATGACCACGTAACAAATCTTGGAGTGGCTCCCCACCCATAATTATTGCTCACCCCTGTTCAACACTCATTGCAGAACCAGGACTCTGACTGGGGGAAAAGAGCCATTCCAGACCTTTACGGAATCTGCCAGCCATGTCTCAGAAGATGACCATGTGGCTTTGTACCGGGAGGATGGAAGGTGGAAATGGCTGACAGGTGCACCTTAAGCAAGGAATGCGCCAGATCCTGGCTCTTCAAATAGAGCAGATTGAAAGATTGAAAGGCCTGAGCCAATAGTTGGGAAGATGCCAAGGTCTGCCAGTCAATGTGCAAACATGGCCCATTTAGCTGTCTAGCTCTGTCGGGACAAGTGTTTCCTGCTCTCAAGGACAACTTGGTGAACACCCTCCAAACAAGCCTGTCCCTCTGCATTCAGCCACACTGGATCCATGGTGTGAAGAGGAGGGATGCTAAGCTGTGGGTGAAAGAGACAGCCATGGTCCTGAGAAGATCTGCTCAGAATGGCAGCAGCCTCGGGGGAGAAAAAATGGTTACTTGCTTCGTAACTATTGTTCTTCAAGATCTGTTGCTCATATTCATTCCACATCCCACCCACCTCTCCAGTGTCAGAGTGTTCCGGCAAGAAGGAAATGAGGGAATGGAAGGCCAGCCAGGATATATGCGCACCGATACAGCAGCACCACTCCAGGGGGCTACCCGGCTGGCCCAACGGTTACCGCTAAGGGAAAACTCTCCAGCAATCCATGCACACAGCCCACGCACATCTAAGTGGAATGGACATGAGCAAGTACTCGAATAACCACCACTAGACTTGACAAGATCCCACACCAATATTGTAGGGACCATGCCTGGGTGATCATAATGACCATTGCCTTGTTGTTGAGTTGAAAAGTGGGAAATGCATACAGCAGAACTCCCATCTATGACAAGAGGAAGGCATCTGGGAGGGAGCCCACACCCAGGCCTCACCTGGAGCAGAACTGGAGGCAGTGGCAATTCTGCCCAGTTGTGAAAATTTTCTCTTGGGGAATACCCCAACTCTGGTAGACTATGTGGTCAACCTCTGCATGCAGCACCCACTTATGGTGAGAAGTCTCAGCCCAAGGATCCGTGAGAGTTCTGTGCGCCTAGGCGGTCGATAAGTTTCCAGATATAGTGCACAACACAAATACTGTAGCACGAAGGCCTTCTAGCAGAGGGCCACAGAGTGGTCTCCCTCTCTGTTGATGTAAAACACTGAGACTTGGCTCTCCGTGAGGACTCTTATCACTTGGTTTGTCAGGTGGGGACGAAAGACCATGCATGCAAAATGCACTTCTCTGACCTCTTTAACACTGATGCATAGTCCCAACTCCCCTGGGAACCACAGGCCTTGGGTCCTGGTGTCCCTGGGATGGGCTCCTCAACCGAAGTCGAATGCATCTGATATCAGTCTGACAACAGGAGGGAGGCTCTGGAATGGGACTTCCAAAGCATATTCCATGGAATTGTCCAGCATTGGAAGGAGGTAAGTACGAGCTTAGAGATGGTGAGAACCGTGTTCAGACAATCTCTGGACTTGGAGAAGACTGACTCCAGCCACTTTTGCAGTGGGGTTAGGTGGAATTTGGCATGGCAGACCATGTAAGAAGAAGTTTCTCACCTTGTGCAGTAATGATGGTTCTTCGAGGTGTGTGTCCCCGTGGGTGCTCCCCTGTGGGTGTCGGACTCGTCCCAGTGCAGCAGATCGGAGATCTTTTAACTGTTGTCTGTGGGACCACGCATGCGCAACAGCAATCTTGCAGCTTTTTGCGCCGTCTCTAGTCACGCGGTCCGGCTCCCACCAGTTCCTCCTGAACATCAAGATCTGAAAGACATAAAGAACAGACTCCGAAGAGGGGAGGAGGGCAGGTAGTGGAGCATCCACAGGGAGACACATCTCGAAGAATCATCATTACTGCACAAGGTGAGTAACTTCTTCTTCAGGTAGTGTCCCTGTGGGTGACTTCACAGCAGTAGCCGGAAAGAAGGCGGCAGGATCGGAGTCAGTGGATTGCCGCCATGGATAGCGCTGCAGTGGCTACAGCTGTGTCAGTCATGATCATGTTCTGTAGAGCTTAGTGTTTCGTGAATGTAAAGTCCGAGGACCAGGTGGCTGCTCGGCAAATGTCCTTTAGGGGAAGCCCTTGAGGAAAGCCGCTGAAGAGGCCATTGCTCTTGTGGAGTGGGCTGTGATGGTGTGCGGAAGTGGCCTGTTCCTTAGTTCATAGCAGCGGGTTATACAAGAAATGATTATTCTAGAAATTTGTTGCGAAGAGAGTGGGGAACCCTTCGAACGAGCCATCCATTGAGATGAACAAATGCTGAGATTTCCATGATTCGCGAGTCCTTTCGATGTAAAAGGCAAGGGCCCTGTGTACGTCGAAGGCATGTAGTCTTGCTTGATGCTCCGAGGTATGGGGCTTTGGATAAAATACTGGTAATATGATGGGTTCATTTATGTGGAAGGCGGAATTAACTTTCAGTAGGAAGGACGGTTGAGGATGAAAGATAACCGCCTGTGGTGTAAAGATGGTATATGGCGGAGTAGCTGCAAGGACTGCTAATTCTCCCTTTCTCGTAGCGGATGTAATAGCCAGGAGAAATATCACTTTCATCAGTAGGGTACTGATGTCACATGTAGCCAAGAGCTTCAATAGTGGACGCATTCATGTATCTAGGACTAATTCTACATTCCAGGAGTCTGGAGATCGCCTGTGTTCGGGAAAGAGATTGGTAAGGCCCCTGAGGAATCTCTTTGTAGTTGGGTGAGAAAAGGGGGTGAACCCTTCTACTGGCTGGTGAAAGGCCATTATCACCGCTAAGTGTACTTTGAGTGATGAGAGGGTGAGTCCAGCTTGTTTAAAGTGTAAGATATAGTCCAGTATCAATTGCAATGGGCTAGTGGTAGAGATCAGATTACAAGTTTAGCACCACTTTGGGAATCTGCCATTTCTGCAGGAAGTAGTGCATGTGGAAGATTTCCTGCTGTGCAAGAGAACATTTTTTACTTCCTGGGAGCAACTCATCTCTGTTTGCTTGAACCAACTAGGAACCACGCAGCAAGAGTGAGGAGATGTGGTCGCGGGTATAGTATTCGGCCGTGATCCTGTGAGACGATTTGGATGATTGGGGAGATGGAATGGACGATGAGGAGACATTCGATACACGTAAGGAAACCACGTCTGGTGGGGCCATAATGGTGCTATTAAAATCACTGTTGCTTTGTCCATAACTATCTTCTCCGGGACCCTTGATATTAACGGAATGGGAGGGAATGTGTACAGTAGCTCGTGGCCCCAGGTGTAGAGGAAGGCATCCGCTATGGATGCTAGGCTGATACCCACTCTCAAACAATACTGTGTGTCGATTGAAGGGTGACCCCACTTGTCGAAAATGGTATGCATGTGTGCTCCCCGTCCGAGCAGAGAGGCGTCTGTTGTGAGCTGAACGGTGGGCTGTGGTTTGTGAAAAGGCATACTTGTCTTCATACTGAGAGGCACAGTCCACCAGGTAATGGATCGCTTGACCATGATGGGGCCTACCACCATCCTGCGTACGTTGTGTCTGCCAGGGGGCGTATATTTTGGACACCCAGTGCTGAAGGCAGCGGAGGTAGTTTCTTCGCCGCCATGTGTCCTAACAGTAGGACACATGTGAGAACAGCTACGGTAGGGTTCATGGTAATGACTTGTACCAGATCTTGAATGATACAGAACCTGGCAGCAGGTAGGTAGGCGCACACCGTGGTGGAATCAAGGTGGGCTCCTATGAACTCTATGGACTGCTGTGTCAGAAGAGAGGATTTTTGAATGTTGAGTATGAGCCCCAATATGTCGAACAAATGCCTCGTGATGATGATGGCGTCGGAGGCTTCCTCGAACGAACGTGCTCTGAGGAGGCAATCATCTAGATACGGAAAAATGATAATTTCTAGGCGACAAAGAAAGGCCACCACTACTGTGAGCATTTTGGAGAAAACTCTTGGGGCTAAGGATAGTCCAAATGGAAGAATTTGTATTGGTAATGGGCCTTACCTACTAGGAATCTCCTGTGGGCCAGATGAATGGCAATATGGAAGTAGGCATTCTGTAAATCAAGGGATGCAAACCAGTCATCCTGTTCCAATGCCGGAATGATCATTGCTAATGTTACCATCTTGAAGTGCTGCTTGCAGAGGAAATGATTGAGTTGTCGAAGGTCGAGTATGGGCCTCCATCCCCCTGACTTTTTCTCGGTCAGAAAATAAAGGGAGTAAAAACCTCTGTCCTGAAATGTCTCTGGAACCCTCTCTATCGCTCCTATGTCAAGTAGGCGGGATAGTTCTTGAGCAAGAAGAGATTCGTGAGATGGGTCCCTGAAGAGGGAGGGAGGGGAAGGAGTGGAGGAATAAAAATGGGATCACGTAGCCGGATTTTATAAGCTGCATGACCCATCGGTCTGATGTTATTGCGGCCCAACGGTCTTGAAAAGGCCTCAAACGATGATGGAAAAGCACTTTGGTGACATTGCAGGTGGATAGCAACTGAATGGTCTGCAATCCCTCAATGTTCCAATCAAACCTGCTTCTTACTTGATTGTTGAACAATACTGATGAGCTGGTCTAAGTGGTTGTGGACAATGCCTCTGGGGACGTTGTCTTCCTCTTTGAGGGTCGTATTGTCTCCCTGGGGTGGCACATAGGGGAATGGCATCTGCCTTTGGTAGGGTGTGAAACATCTCCACCTGAAAGGTGGCATATACATCCCTAATGTCTTTAGTGCGGTACAGGTGTCCTTTCCAGAATGCAGAACCTGGTCTGTCTTGTCTGCAAATAAGTTTTGCCCATCAAATGGCAAGTCCTGAACTTTGTTTTGAAGCTCCTTGTGAGTTGCTGCCATATGGTGACATGATGCCCTCCGCATGACCACAGATGTTGCTGTGGTCCGGGCTGCTGTATCGGCTGCGTCTAATGCAATGTGGAGCGTCAAGCAGGAAGATGCGAAACCTTCCTGTATGACCGCCTTTAGTATTTGGCATTTGGTCTTTTCTTTTCCAGCCTACGGGTCACCGACAGTCCTAAGGTGTCCGGCTCATCACCCGTACTTACTCTCGGTGGTAAAGAGTGAGACAGGGAAGGAAACTTCTTCCTGGGAGCCATCTTGGCTGAAACGTGGCAAGGCGCCTCCATGGAAGGGTCTGACTGTGGCCTGAGGGCCTTGTCGAAAAGTAACATTTTGAGACACATTTTGTGGTCTCTGCCTGCCTTGGCAGTCAGCTTTGAACAGTGGGGGCACTTCTGTGGAATGCGCCCCTCACCAAGACATTTTATGCAGAATGAATGCTCATCTGAAGCAGGCATGGAATCTTTGCATAACACACACTTCTTGAAGCCTGGGGAGCCAGGCATTACGATATAACTACCTAAAACTAAGTACTATGAAAAAAAAATTTTTTGTTTTGTTTTTCAACTTATTAACTCTAACTTAATAATGATAGAATAACTATTTACAACTAAATTGACTCTCTCCTCTCAGGTTTGAGAAACAACAGGAAAGGGAGCTGTTTCTCCATCTGTGCCCGAAGACAGTTAGGAGGAACAGGCGGGAGCCGGACCACACGACTAGAAACAGCACGAAAAGCCCCAAGATGGCCAATGCTCATGTACAGTCCAGCAGACAACAGCTAACAGATCTCTGATCTGCGGCACTGGGACAAGCCCAACATCCACAATGGAGCACCCATGGGGACACTACCCAAGAAAGAAGTGCATGTTACCATATGTCCCAAATAGCGTAGACACATTCTGGTTGTTGTTATGGGCGGCTCTCAATTGCCCTCAATAAGATGAGCAGCTGCCTTGATCCTCTCCATGCAGAGGAATACCCTGGCAATTATGGTGTCTAGTAGCACTCCAATGAACTCCATCCTTTATGCCAGTACCAATGTGGACTTTTTGTCATTTACCAGCAGAAATGGGTTGTGGCATATAGGCAGCAGAAATCAACTTGTCTCTGGACCAGGGACCTGGAACTGCCCTTGACCAGCCAGTTGTTGAGGTATGGAAAGATTTGAATGCTCCAACACCTGAGGTAAGCATCCACTACCAGCATGTACTTAGTGAAAAAAGGAAGTTAACTCACCTTGTTCAATAATGACGGTTATTTGAGATGTATGTCCATGTGGGTGCTCCACTGTAGATGTCGAGTTGCCGCAATGCTGCAGACTGGAGCTTTCCATAGCAGTAGCTTGTCAAGCCATGCATGCGCTCCAGGCACCTTGCGCTGTTCATGCCTTTGAGTGCACGGCCCAATCTCTCCTCAGTTCCTCATGGACGCCCGAGAATCTAAAGGAAGAAACAAGAGAATAAATCTCTCCAAAGAAGGGGGAAGAAGCTAGGAAGCGGAGCACCCACGGGGACACACATTTCGAAGAACCATCGTTACTTCACAAGGTAACTTCCTTTTCTTCTTCAATGATGTCTCCATGGGTGCTCCACTGTGAAAGCAGGTGAATTCACAGCAGTGGTCTATTGGAGTAAGGAAGGCAGGCTTCTGATTCACCATCTATTAGCCATGGAAAGCACTGTGATAGCTACTACCGCACTGTTGGAAAGATTGCATGTGTCATAAAGGTATGGTCAGAGGACCATATGAATGTCTTGGAGTGGCACACCTCTTAAGGACGACATGGATGCAGCTACTGCCCTGGTGAAGTGTGCACGAGGTTGCGCAGGAAGAGGCTTGTGATGTACTGTGTAGCACTGTATGATACAGGAGACTATGAAACAGAGGTCAATGAAGGAGAAGGCCCTCCTGACATCCAGAGTGTGAAGGAGTGCTTCATGAGTGGACGAGTGCAGTTTTGGGTAGAAGGTAAGTAGTATGATTGGCTCATTGATATGGAAGTCTGAGCACACTTTCAGTAAAAAGGATAGATGGGGGAGCAATATAACACTGCGTTTAGTAAAGACTGTATACGGTGGTGATGTTGTGAGGGCTGCCAGTTAACTGACCCTGTGAGGAGAAGTGATTGCTAAAAGGAAAACCACCTTAGAGGTCATTAGAGACAGCGAACATGTTGCTAAGGGTTTGAATAGAGGTCGAGATAATGTGTCCAATACCAACTCCAAACTCCATAATGGTGGTGGAGGTTCACAAAGTGGGATTAAGTTTTGGAGGCCCTTAAGAAAACGTCCAGTGGTGGGATGTGCAAACACAGAATGTCCCTCCACTGGGGGGATGGAACGCATTGATGGCAGCAAGCTGAACTCAAAGTGATGGTAAGGATAAGTCTGATTGCTTTAATCAAGGAGGTAGTCCAGGATCATGTGGAATGGGGTTGTATGTGTGTCTCAGAAGAGTTCTGCATGCACCATTGTGAAAATCTCTCCCATTTCTGTAGATAAGTAGCCCGTATGATATTACATCTGATATGCAGGAGGATGTGCTTTATTCTCAGCAGAGTGTTTCTGCATTCTGAAACCATCCAGGAGCCAAGGTGTCAAATGCAGTGTTTGGGGGTGGAGATGTGGCAGGATTCCCCAGTTCTGGGTTAGCAGCTCTGGTGGGCAGGGAAGGGGAGAGGGAGGTTGAAGAGACATCCAAGAGAGATAAGGAAACCAGGTCTGTGTAGACCAAGAGGGAGCTCTGAGGATTACTCAGGCATTGTCTGTTTTGATGTTGTCGATGACTCTCAGAAAAAATGGAATCAGGAAAAAGGCATAAAATAGGTGAGCCTTCCAAGATATCAGGAAAGCATCCCCTAAACAACCGTGTCCTAGACCCGCTCTGGAACAACAAGGCATTTGGCGTTGATTGAGGGATACGTCCGGTTCTGAAATATGGGCCAGAGTATTCATTGATTTCTCTCTCATTCATGATCTATATTGAAGACCCTGCTTAGAATGTCTGCTTCGGTGTTGATGATTCCTGGTAGGTATGACGCTGTCAGGGTTACACTGTCGGTGATGCACCAGGTCCAGAGACAGAATGCTTCGGTGCATAACAAATGGGATCGAGCACCGCCCTGACAGTAGATGTAATACATAGTTATGCTGTCAGTTACTACCCTGACTGTAGAATTGGCTATGCATGATTGGAAGTATTTGCAGGCATTGGCAACAGCGCGGAGCTCTAGGAGATTTATGTGCAGAGATGCTTTGTAGTTGGACAACTGGCCTTGGGCAAACAGACCATCAAGGGGGGCTCCCCATCCCACCATGGAGGCACTGGTTGTGACCTGGGCTGATGGTTGCTCACACTGGGAATGCATCCCTTGCCAGCAGGCTGGCTGGGATGGTCCGCCATTTGAGGGAGGTTATGACTTATGGAACGGGGAGAGACTTGTTTGTGAACTCAATGTTTTGAGGAAGCATAGACCAATACTAGCCAATGCTGGATGGAGCAGAGCTGTAGGCAAGCGTGCTGCTGCATTGTGTATGTCACAGCAGCCATGTGGCCCATCAGCTGTAAACATGACAGAACTGACACAGAAGGACTTCAGGTAATTATGGTGACCAAATCCTGTATTGTCCAAAATCTGTGGGTTGGCAGGTAGACCCGAGCAGTAGGGGAATTGAAGAGAGCACCTATAAACTCTAGAGATTGAATGGGCTGAAGGGTGGAACTTTTTTTCATTGGTAATGAGATCTAGGAAGTCAAACAAATCTCTGGTGATGGATATTATGCACAGAGTCTCTGCTTGGAATTAACCTTTTTTCAAGCTATCGGTGAGGTAGGGGAAGATTATCACTCCTTGACAATGTAGGTATGCAGCTGTGGCAGCCAGGGTCTTTGAAAATACCCTGGGAGCTGAGGAGAGGCCAAAGGGTAGGACTCAGTACTGAAAATGTTCTGATGCTATAAAAACTGAGGAGTTGTTTATGAGATGGGTGAATAGTTATATGGAAGAAAGCGTCTTGTAGGTCGAGGGCGACAAACCAATCTCCCTTGTCTAGCGCTCTACTGCTCCAATGATCAGGAGGAGATGAATCTCCTGCCTGAACAGGTCTTTGTGAGAGGGATCCCTGAAGAGGGACAAGGAAGGTGGAATGGGTGGGGGGGAATGAAGCGAATGGAATGGAGTAACCAGATGCAACTATTTCCAAGACTCGGCGATCTGATGTGATGGCAGCCTAGCGATGGTAGAAAGAGCGCAAGCAGTGGTGAAAAAAAATCAGTGTGTTGGTAAAGATAGACATGGGAAAGGTTGTGCAGGCACCCAACTGATCTCAAAGCTGCTGTTTGGTGGACTAGGATGCAGAGGAGCAATTGTTGTTTTGGGACTTCCTCTGAACATGAGGTTTGGGATGAGACTGGTCATAAGTTCTATGCTGGCTCCTCCAATATGATGATTCACGGTGGTGTTGATAAGGTATGAATCTCTTCCATCTATAGGGAGGTGTATACATCCCTAACATTTGGAGTGTGGTTCAAGAATCCTTGCTAGTATGAAGGACTTCATCAGTCTTCGCAGAGAAAAGTTTTTCCCTATCAAAGGGAAGGTCCTCCACTTTCCCCTGAAGGTCTTCAGAGACTCCTGCAACTTGGAAACAGGAGGTCCTCTGCATAATAAAGCCATCTGTAAGGCTGCACAAGCCGTGGAATGTCCCTCCTGAACAAATGACTCGAGCACAAGTCGTTTGTTATCTGGAAGCTAATCCATCAGGTTGGTTAATCTGGAATAGTTATCCAAAAACATGATTTGTCAGGAAGGCATTATAGTTTGCTATGTGCAGTTGCAACATAGAAGAGGAATAGACCTTTCTTCCAAAGCAGTCCAGACATTTGTCTTGGGGCGTATTACAGGTATTGAGGCAACTTTGATCTGTGTTGGGCAACATCCACCACCAGTGAATTGGGTTAGAGGTGGGTAAATAAGAAGCCTCGACCTTTGGGGAGGAGGAAATACTTTTTATTGGCACATTTATTGGTGGGAGGGATAGATGCAGGTATTTGCCTGATCTTATCCATAATCGCCTTGTCTACTGGAAGCGTGATTTTTGCTCTTTAAGAAGGTTAGAGATTCTTCTTTTCCTGGAACTCCATGAGTTGTACCTGTTGACTTGTGGCCACTCTTTTAAAGAGTTCTTGGAACAGTTTGAAGTCATCCACCAGGGGGACATCCCCCGGGATGACTGCTTCATTAGCAGATGAGGAAGACTGATCAGGGGGTGAGGTGTTAGGTGTTATTTGACCCTCCTCTGTTTCCTACTGATCCACAGCATCTTGGTTACTCACCTGGGGAAAGGAAGGTGGTGTTCTAGAAGATGGTGTAGGTGGGGAACTGGGAAGGTGCCTGGATACTGACCTCCTGCAGCTAGGTGACCAATGTCTATAATAAAAAGGCGGATATTGCCACTATCATCCATGGAGGATGGCAATAATAGAGACAACAGTGCCTTAAAGATGGCACAGTATGATCTCGCTGGCAAAGTGTGGAAGAGAAGACACTCCTGTGATCCTCCTCAAAGGCACTCTGCACCGATGGCACCGGGATCTCTGAGATCTAGCCGAGCCCCCCGAAGAAGGCAGCAGTGAAGAAGAAATATGCCTCATTTGTCTGAGGCACAGTGTAGCTATGCGTCGGGAGTCGAGTTGTGAGCATGTGTGGTGATCATAGGAAGAACGCTCAACTGGTGCTGGGGAGCGCAGCACCAATACTGGTGACGATGGTGCCAGGAAAAAAATTAGTTCTGGGCTTTCCGGTGTGGCAGGCCTGTGGTTAGATTTTGACCATGCCTTCATCAACAGCAAGGGCTCTGTAGGTGGCGGTGGTGCAGATGAGGTGGAAGGTTTGTCCGCTACACGTGGCTTAACCAGTGCCAGGGCAGTAATCAGCGCTGGTGATGGAGCTACTGGCACCTGCACTGTCTCGTGCCGTGGCTTCAGTTCCACAGACTTGATAGAATGGGCAGTCACAGTGCCAGAAGTACCCAGTTTGTCACTGGTGCTGATCTGGGGAGCAAGGAGCACACTACAGAGACTCTCTTTCCATTAGTTTTTTTTTTCCACTACCTTCGTTGTGGGCAAGCTGGCCCGTCTCTTCTCAGGCCTAGAAGGCTCTATGTGAGAGCAAAAGTCCCCAGTGTCAGGAGACTGAAGAGCCTTATGTGACGTAGTGGGGGTACCTGGCTGGTTTATATGCTGCTGGCTCTGGGGTAACCCCCACTGGCTGCCGTGAGTACCATGACCCAGCAAAACAGGATGAGTCACTATGCAAACCAGTGGCCAGACAACCCTCATGGAGAGGAACAAAGGAAGGTGGAATGCTGCCCTGGCTGGGGGGCAGGGCTGGAAGAGGGTTAGTGAGTTGCTGGCTGTCTGAGAGCATGGAGGAGAGCCTAGGGGAAGGGGCTGGAGTTTAGGGGCCCAGTCTCCCCCATCTCAAGGGGGCCTGAGGCATCCTAGCCCAGCTCTGGGACCAGATTACATCTGTGCTGTGCTGTATCCTGGAGAGGCAATAAACTTCCTCTATTCCACCGGCTGGTGCAGTCTGTTTGTGCCATTTCGGGGTGCAGGAGACGGGGGACCCCAACGCACCGTCACACCTTATCAAAGAGGAGCATGTGAAGTTGCAGCTCCCTGTCACAACAAGCTAGGGCAGTGAGTTTGGAGCAATGGAGGCATTTTTGAGGGATAAGCAGCTCACTGAGACATCTGATACATGAAGAGTGCCCATCCAACACAGGCATGGATTCATGATAGCTGTCACATTTTTTAAAACCTGGTGACTCTGGCATGGTGAGGAGACAGGTAGAATCTCTTCATTCATTTTTTTTAGTCGGCAGCTAGTCAGGCCTTCTGGCTCCATTAGTTTATATTAAATCAAATGAAACAAAAATGACTAAGACAACCACAAAGTACTAACTGTAAAAAACTCTAAATTTAACACTAAGTGCATCTCTCTGAGGTAGAATTCAAAGAAGCGAGGCGAGTTCCATCTGCAGCTGAGGGCGGCAACAAAGAAACTGAGATTGGGCCGCGCATACAAAGTAAAAGGCATGAACAACACATGGCACCTGGAGAGCATGCACAGCCCAACCAGCTACTGGTGTGGAAACTCCATTGTATGGCGCTGAGGCAACCTGACACCTACAGTGGAGCACCCACAGGGACATCACTCGAAGAACCTGGAAGGCCAAATGGGAGAAGAAATTGAGTTTTCCAGTAAGTCAGGAGCACTAAGAAAATGTGTGGCCCTCAAAAATGGAAACGCGCAAGTGCCTGGCTCAGGGGCAAAGGACTACAGCACACTTCATCAGGAGGGCACAAAGCTGAACATCCCACTGCTTCACAGTCATTGGTTTGAAGGATTTGCAAATCTTGCACCTCTCACTGATGTGCACTTCACTCAGCTCCTATGTGGGTCACTAACTGGCATGAACCATTTGCAAGAATTGCCAAGCTTAAAACCTGAGGACCATCGTATGCCCCAATCTGAGTTAAAGTCCTGAAGAGGACCAGCTAAACTAGAGGTAAACTAATAATGAACGAAAACTAACAGGGAGAAGGCAACATCACTGGCTGCAAGAAGGAACAGAGAGGGGAAGGAGTGCACAGTACCCCTTATACTGCACCATAGAGGCACCACTCCAGGAGTTGATAGAGGTGTTCCCCCTATGGGTATTGCTGGGGGGACTTCTAGCACCAGTGCATGTGGTGAACAAGCACATCTATTGTAGAATGCACATAAGCAAGCTAAGAACAATCAGCTATTAAAGAATCCAAAAAATTTGAAAATGTTTTTAAATGTAGTTATTCTGTAGTTCAGTGATGAGGAATCTCTTTTCTGCTAGGGCCATTAACCCACAGGAAAAAAAAAGTCAGGGGTCATCACACAAGCAAAAAAATAAAAATAAAACCTTCACTCACATCTATAGTCATGGCTTGATTAACTCTTCTGAGGGCACAAAGCTATCAGATTTTGTGGGGGCCCCTTTGGGATAGGGCAAAAAATGTGAAATTGAGGGTGCAGGAGGGGGCTTCTGACTTGGACAAAGCATTGGAGTGCAGGAGTAAGCGAATGTTCCAACTGGGCATGGGACTGGGGATGAGGCATTTGGTTTGCAGGAGGGTGCTTCAGGCTGGGGGCAAGGCATCTAAAGTGCAGGAGGTGGCTCAAGACAGGAGGCTGGGATGAGGGTGTAGAGTCTGGGTGGGATTTAGGGTGCTGGAGCAGGCTCAGGGTTGGGGTGTGGTGTCTAGGAGGGAATAAAAGACTTAAGGTGAGGAAGGGGGCTCAGAGCTGGGGACAGAGGGTTGGAGTGCAGGGCACTTACTAGCATATGGCTCAGCATGGATCGTGCTACCCTGCGCTTGCCCACGGGCATCAATCTCCCCCCGCACAAAGTCTGCAGTTTTGGCAGTCAGGAGTTCTTTTTGCAAGGCCTCATTAGCCCAAGGCACTGGGCTGAAGCCCCTAAAGATCCCTGCTTAAACTACCCCTCTCTGTACTGGGAATAGGCTATGGGCACCAGTGCTCACAATCCCGCCCCACATGGGGGAAATCGATGCTTGGGGCTTCCTGCCCACAGCATAGAGACTTGCCGCAGGTCAGACCCTTCTGCACTGAATTAAAAGGCAAGCAATTCTGATATCAAGCTTACCAGATTTTTTAATCAGACAAAAGCAATGTATTTATCATTTGTATTTTGATTTTTAAGAATTTGTACCAATTCAAAATACAAAATTAAACAATATAAATTAACATGAGCTGGATAAAATGTGCACATCTCTATTCATGCTACATGCAGTCTAAATCCAAACAGGCAGTATTATTCTCACCTTTACCTGCTCTATAGGTCTTGGCTTGGTTCACTGGCATGGGTGTCATAGGAATAGAATATAAAGGCTGAAATAAAAGAGAACTTGGTGAAGCAGTGGTTTTTTGAACAGGCTTTTAAATAGATTAGATTAAGAATTCTCGCTCAAATCTACCACCGTTACTGTTCTTAACCACCCTGAAATTAGAAATATTCTTAGTTTTTTCCTAAAAGCAACTGCACAGATTTTACTCTCATAACAAAATAAAATGAATGATTACAGTAACAGCATGGGAAGGACAACGATTCCCTACTATATAGGTCTCCAAAAACAAAGCTGGAAATAAAAGCAAGTGTATCAGAGTTTTCGTGCTCTATTTATAAACTCATTAAGAGGTTTCGTGTAGGTGATTGTTACTGTGGTTCAGGAATAATGATCATAGAATACTAGGACTGGAAGGGACCTCGAGTGGTCATCAAGTCCGGTCCTACCATGAGGGCAGGGGACTAAGTACTGTCTAGACCATCCCTGATGGACATTTATCCTAATCTATTCTTAAATATCTCCAGAGATGGGAGATTCCACAACTTCCCTTAGCAATTTATTCCAGTGTTTGACCACCCTGACAGTTAGGAACTTTTTCCTAATGTCCAACCTAAACCTCCGTTGCTGCAGTTTAAGCCCATTGCTTCTTCTATCTTCAGAGGCCAAGATGAACAAGTTTTCTCCCCCTCAATCTTCTCTTTTCTAAACTAAACAAACCCAATTCTTTCAGCCTTCCTTCACAGGTCATGTTCTCTAGACCTTTAATCATTCTTGTTGCTCTTCCCTGGACCTTCTCCAATTTCTCCACATCTTTCTTGAAATGCGGTGCCCAGAACTAGACACAATACTCCAACTGAGACCTAACCAGTGCAGAGTAGAGCGGAAGAATGACTTCTCATGTCTTGCTCACAACACACCTGTTAATGCATCCCAGAATCATGTTTGCTTTTTTTGAAACGGCATCACACTGCTGACTCATATCCAGCTTGTGGTCCACTATAACCCCTAGATCCCTTTCTGCCGTACTCCTCCTTAGGCAGTCGCTTCCCACTCTGTATGTGTGAAACTGATTGTTCCTTCCTAAGTGGAGCACTCTGCATTTGTCTTTATTAAACTTCATCCTGTTTACCTCAGACCATTTCTCCAATTTGTCCAGATCATTTTAAATTATGACCCTATCCTCCAAAGCAGTTGCAACCCCTCCCAGCTTAGTATCATCTGCAAACTTAATAAGCGTACTTTCTATGCCACTATCTAAATCGTTGATGAAGATATCAAACAGAGCCGGTCCCAAAACAGACCCCCGTGGAACCCCACTTGTTATACCTTTCCAGCAGGATTGAGAATCATTAATAACTACTCTCTGAGTTTGGTTAACCAGCCAGTTATGCACTCACCTTATAGTAGCCCCATCTAAGTTGCATTTGCCTAGTTTATTGATAAGAATATCATGCAAGACCATATCAAATGCCTTCCTAAAATCTAGGTATACCACATCCACCGCTTCTCCCTTATCCACAAGACTCGTTATCCTATCAAAGAAAGCTATCAGATTGGTTTGACATGATTTGTTCTTTACAAATCCATGCTGGCTGTTCCCTATCACCTTACCACCTTCCAAGTGTTTACAGATGATTTCCTTAATTACTTGCTCCATTATCTTTCCTGGCACAGAAGTTAAACTAACTGGTCTGTAGTTTCCTGGGTTGTTTTTATTTCCCTTTTTATAGATGGGCACTAGATTTGCCCTTTTCCAGTTTCCTGGAATCTCTCCTGTCTCCCACGATTTTCCAAAGATGATAGCTAGAGGCTCAGATACCTCCTCTATCAGCTCCTTGAGTATTCTAGGATGCATTTCATTGGGCCCTGGTGACTTGCAGGCATCTAACTTTTCTAAGTGATTTTTAACTTGTTCTTTTTTTATTTTATCTTCTAAACCTAGCCCCTTTCCACTAGCATTCACTACGACAGGCATTCCTTCATCAGACTTCTCGATGAAGACTGAAAGAAGGAAGTCATTAAGCATCTCTGCCATTTCCAAGTTTCCTGTTACTGTTTCTCGCTCCTCACTGACCAGTGGGGCCTACCCTGTCCTTGGTCTTCCTCTTGCTTCTAATGTATTTATAAAAAGTCTTCTTGTTTCCCTTTATTCCTGTAGCTAGTTTGAGCTCATTTTGTGCCTCTGCCTTTCTAATCTTGCCCCTGCATTCCTGTGCTGTTTGCCTATATTCATCCTTTGTCATTTGTCCTACTTTCCATTTTTTATATGACTCCTTTTTATTTTTAGATCATGCAAGATCTCATGGTTAAGCCAAGGTGGTCTTTCGCCATATTTTCTATCTTTCCTATGCAGTGGAATAGCTTGATTTTGGGCCCTTAACAATGTCCCTTAGAAAAACTGCCAACTCTCCTCAGTTGTTTTCCCCCTCAGTTATGATTCCCATGGGACCTTTCCTATCAGCTCTCTGAGTTTAGCAAAATCCGCCTTCCTGAAATCCATTGTCTCTATTTTGCTGTTCTCCCTTCTACCCTTCCTTAGAATTGTAAACTCTATGATTTCATGATCACTTTCACCCAAGCTACCTTCCACTTTCAAATTCTCAACCAGTACCTCTCTATTTGTTAAAATCAAATCAAGAACAGCTTCCCACTGGTAGCTTTTTCAACCTTCTGAAATAAAAAGTAGTCACCAATACAGACCAAGAACTTATTGGATAGTCTGTGCCCCGCTGTGTTATTTTCCCCAACATATATCTGGATAGTTGAAGTCCCCCATCACCAAAAATCTTGGGCTTTGGATGATTAATGGATGATGATGGGGCATGAGCCAGAAAGAACACAGCTTCACTTCCATATTGAGTTTGCAGGACACACAACTGGAAAAATACCTTCATACAGACCACGCACACTTCCCCCAGAATCAAGGACGCACAATATAGACCCAAGTTTCGAAGTCTACACACCCAAGTGTAACCTGATTCTTCAAAGCTTCTTTTAGTGTAAGCAGATGGTATTTTACATTGCTATTTAAATGTATAAATTTAAGGCCAAAAGGGACCACTAGATAATTTAGTCTTACTTTCTATATAACAAAGAGCAGAGAATTTCTCATAGCCACCCCTTGCTTTGAGAGCACTAAGTTATGTGTAGCTAAAATATCTCTTCCACAATGGCATCTACTAGGGACATTAATGTGCACTTGGTTAATTGATAAGCCTGGGCTCATCGGTTAACCCACACAGTTATATGCACCTTCACCTGCTGCCTCTGTATCAAAGGCAGCAGAGTGGGGAGGTGGAAGCTGGTACACATGGGAGACACAGAGCCGCCTCCTCATCCCAGTTGCTGCCTCCCAGAGACAGCAGCAGCATGAGAGGGTCAAGCAGCTAGCTCTTTTTCAAGATTTTGATGTTATTTAGTTAGGATTTGAATGAGATAGTATTTATTTATTACCTGTGAATTTTAGGTTTTATATTTATATACTTAAACATTAAATCACTGTAGGCAAAGAATTAAAAAAAAAAGGAGTAGTAAAGTACATTTAAATTAAGATGATGCAGTAAAATAGTTGGGTTTCAGTGATCAAAATGTTGTAGTTCACGAACAGCCTCAGGCAAAAAGATCTTGAAGACTAGTAAGTTATTTCATAACTAATCTGAATTTTAAACTTTATGCTGCTACATTAGCATTTTAACTTTCTTTTGTGTTATCACTGAAAAGATATTGCCATTCAAAGAGTAAATCTGTATATTATTTAGCAATTACCAAAAATAAACCCATTACATTCTAGTTACATTAGGATGAATAGATATGCTAAGAGAAAATGTGCTGCAGAAATTTGCATGTTTGATATTTCTTTTCCTAGACTAGAGTTTCATGGTATCAATGTTTTAAAAGCTCATAGTCAAACCTATTACAGGCTATTTGTCAGCCAGAAATCTATGTAGATTCAAAACAGAGGCACATAGCTTCCAAAATGCAAATTAGATTCTATCAGATATAGGAGAGGTACCCTTTGTTTAACAAGGGGTAGCAACCTTTCAGAAGTGGTGTACCAAGATTTAACTTATTCACTTCTATTTACAGATCTGCATGCCAGGAGGAGAAGGGGGCAGGAGCAGGCTGGGTATATTGACCATATTTGCTGAACCAGTTACAGCTAGGAAGAACGATTTATTTTAACAGAATTAAGAATTTTAACTCTCTCATGTTAGTTTTTCAACCTTCATTTTAAATAAAGTAAAACATTAATTTATGTCCAACACAAAAGATTTCAGTGTTTTCTTTATTTATGGCAGCAGTCAGGAACCTTTTATGGGTTGGGAGCTACCGACTCACAGAAAAATTAGTTGGGGGCCACAAAAGTGAGAAGCAAAAACACTCTTCCAAAAAACCCCAACCCTCACTGATGTGGTCCCCAACTGAGACACCTCATGCCCCTGCTACTCCAGCCCCACAAGGTGAGGGGAAGAGAGGACTCGGGTCCAGGTTTTTCCATAGATAAGATTTAGTTTTCTGGGGTTCCAGAACTAGTGGATTTTGTGGACCTCCCTAGCCTCTAGGGTAGAGACCAGAGGTGGAAAGTAACTAAGTAGCAATACTTTGTTACACTACTCAAGTACTATTTTTTGTATTTGTACTTTACTCAAGTAATTTATTTTTGTGATATTTCAACTTTTACTCAATTGCTTTTTAAAGAAAATACTGTACTTTTTACTCTAAAAAAATAACCAATCAACAAGCACAATGACCCTGCCAATGAAGAAGCTTTTTAATAATCTCATCAACACTTTTTCATTCAAAAAGGATAGATTCTCCCTAGCCTAGTGGGCTGGATCAAGCATGCTGGGGAGAAGCTGCATGGCACTATGCACTGCTGCTCACACTCTCACTGGTTGGGGAAATGCTGTGCTGGAAACCGCTGGTGGAAGGGCTTCCCTGCTGCTCCCATTGGCCAGATTTTGGCTAAATGGGAGCAGTGGGGAGCAGCAGGGAGCACAGAACTAAGTAAGCTGCCTCCCCCCCCCCCCCACTCCCTTCATGGCCAGCCCCTGCACCTCCATCCCTTTCCTGCACACACCCCCTCCCACCTAGCTCTCCCATCCCCTCTACCCCAGTCTGGCTCCTGCACCCTCCCACTCTTCCAGACACCCCACTCTTAGCTTGCTTCTGCACCTCCCTCCCAGCCAGACCTCCACTCCCAGCCTGCTCCAGCACCCTACCTCACACCCACTCCCCATCCCTATTCCACTCCATGGCAAACCACTCCCACACACTGATCCCTTCATAGAATCATGGAGCTGGAAGAGACCTCAAGAGGTCATCAAGTCCAGGCACCTGCCCAAGGCAGGACAAATCCCAACTCACTCAACCAAGCCAGGGCTTAGTCAAGCTCGGAATTAAAAACCTCTAAGGATGGAGATTCCACCACCTCCCTAGGTAACCCTTTCCAGTGCTTCCCTACCCTCCTAGTGAAATAGTTTTTCCTAATATCCAACCTAGACCTCTCCCACTGTAACTTGAAACCATTGCTCCTCCTCCTGTCATCTGCCACTATTGAGAACAGCCTCTCTGGAACCTCCCTTCAGGAAGTTGAAGGCTGCTATCAAATTCTCCCTCACTCTTCTCTTCTGCAGACTAAACAGACTCAACTCCCTCAGTCTCTCCTCACAGGTCATGCGCTCCAGCCCCCTTATCATTTTGGTTGCCCTCCACTGGACCCTCTCCAATGCATCCACATCCTTTCTGTAGTGGGGGGCTCACAACTGGACACAATACCCTCATTTTGGCCTCATCCCACAGCCTGGGGGGCTCTCAAAATCTGCTAACCCTGGGACCCCAAGAGTTAATCTAGCCTGTGGGAAGCCATGAAACTTGGTCCTCTGTACCTCCTCTCCCGTCCCTCCTCTGCCATGGGGCTGGAGCACCAGGGAAGTGAGGTCTCAGCTGGGAGCAACATCAGTGAGGGGAGTTTTGTTTGTTTTGTTGTTGTTTGTTTTTTGGGGGGATACCTCTTACTTGTGTGGCCCCCGACCCAAATAATAGTACCTTATGATAATTCAGGTGGTTAACAATAGATTTCCATAGGACAGCTACTTTTTACTTCTGGATACTTAAGTACAATTAAGATGTGATACTTTTGTACTTTCAGTCAAGTAGTTTTCCAGAAGGAAACTTTTACTTAATTACATTTTTTTTCAAAGTAGCAGTACTTTTACTCAATTAAATTTTGGGGCATTTTTTTCACCACTGGTGAAGATAAAAATGAGGGTTCAATTCCTGGGACAGGGCTGCCAGCAAGTGGGATAGGGATACAGGATCTGGGCAGGAGGTGGAGTGCAAAAGGGGGTGAGGAGAGCAGGGTCTAGAGGGAAGTTTGGTGGCAAGAGAGGGTGTTGGATGGGGGTACAAGAGGGAGTTTGAGGCTGGAAGAGAGGGAATAATGCAGAAAAGGCGAGAGGGTGAGAATGCAGCCAAATAGCTAGCTGAGGAAGGAGGCAAAGAAGTGGGGAGTAAAGAAAGTGCAGCTTCTGCAAGGTAAAATTGTATTCCCCCCCTCCCATCACATCTTCCCTCTACTCCAGCCTCTCTCCCCTCAGCCCCGTAATCCCCTCCCCACAGCCTCATTCCTTGCATCACCCTATATCCCTCAAGCAACCCCTGCCACCTCCTATCCTGCCCCCGCATCCTCCTTCACCTTGCACATTGGCAGGGCAGCAGCACTGAGACTCTCAGCCCCCAGAAGCAGCTCTAGAATGAGGAGGGGCCAGAGGGAGAGAGTCACTTTCCTTTCCAGCTGAGCCCTTTGCCAGGGCTTGCCCCTTACCTGCATGCTGCTAATCTGTGGCTGGAGGGGCCTTGAGCCTGAGACTGCTCAGGGCTGCCCGCCTCCGCACACACCCTATGGGGAGCAAGCGAAGCCTGAGCCCCAGTGCTCCATGGAGATGGCAGCAGCTTGTGACCTCCTGCCCCAGATCTGCTCCAGCTCCAGCCCCATCCCCTACCAGAGCAGGGAACAGAGCCTGTAGCAGGGAGGGTGGAGGTGTTAACCCCTTAGCTCCTGATAGCCCCATGCCAAGCTGAGTAGGGTCATGCTGTTTGCTCTGCTTGCTGGGCTGCCTATGCCTCTACTCCCCTGCCCTGCTTGCCTTTCCAGCAGGAAGCCGGAGATGGTTCTCCAGCCTGCAGCTGCGTGGTGACCACAAGACTACAGCCGCTATGCAGGGGAGGAAGGGAATCTTAATTCCCAGTGCATGTGCTGCTCAAAATTGGCTCACGTGCCACTTACGGCATGCCGTAGGTTGCCAACCCCTGGTTTAACATTTCAGATGGACAGCTTCAACGTTAGTACACTAATCCTTACTCCCCCAAAAGACATTTCACTGAAAAGACTATTATTTGAATCTTTATATTGTGAAACACCGTGGCTCAAGTTTCCAACTGCCCAATACATAGCACACTATTATAGCTATTGTTATGAAGTTTGCATTTCCAAACACCTATAGATCACAGGGTTCATGGGATTGAAAAGGATCTTGTGAGATCATCTAGTCCAATCCCCAGCACTGATGGCAGGTCTAAGCATTATCTACACCAGGAGTGGCCAACCAGTTAAAGATGAAGAGCCAAAATAGCAGTGAATAGAGTGCAAAGAAAAGAACAAAAAACAAAAACAAAAAACCGCGCTGGGGGAAAATAGGTGCCGGTACACCATCCCAGGGCATACCATCACAAAAAAAGCACTGGGAAGGGGTACAAGGTGCAAGCTCTGGGAGGGAATTTGGGCGCAGGAGGAAATAGTGAAGAAGATGCTGGCTCAGGGAGGGAGCTCCAGGCTAGACAGTGATGGAGTCAGGTGGAGGGTTGGGGTGCTGAGCAAGCTGCAGGCTTGTGGCTATGAGGGTGCAGGAGTTTGGGCTGGGGTACATGAGGGGCTCAGGGCAGGGAGTATGATGGGCTCAAGACACAGATTTGCAGTGTGTGGATGGTGCAGGATTGTTATGGCAGAAGACTGAAGATGTGGGGATGCAGGAGTTTGGGGATGTGAGAGGCTCAGGACAGGGGGTTCCAGTGTATGATAGGCTCAGGTTTGGAGTCTGGGGGGGTGGAGGAGTGTTATGATGCTGTAGCCAGATGGGGGCTTGGCCCCAATTGGGGGTTTGTTAGCCAGGCTTCATTTTTAAATAAAGTATTATGTCAAACACAAAATGTTTCAGCGTTGTCTTTATTTATGAGAGGGGCGGGGAACCTGTTTTGAGTTCTGACCCACAGAATAGTCACTGACCCACAGAATAGTCAGTTGGGGCCACACAATTGAGATGCAAAAAAACAACCACTCCAAAACCCCCCAAACCGCACTAATGTGGCCCCAACTGTGCTGGTGGGGGCAGAGGACAGGGTGCAGGGGCAAGGTACTTGGAAAGGGGGGAGGGAGGTATCTTGCCCGGGGGAGGGGACAGAGACAGCTGGGGCCAGTGCGGGTTCCTCAATGCTGGGGGGGGAGCCCTTAGCCTAGAGGGCCAGATCCAGGGAAGCCACATACAGTCCCTGGGCCTTAGGTTCCCCAGCCCCTGCACTACGTATTTGGTAGCCTGAGGTACAAAACTCAGCACTATCTTCAACAGTGTTTGGGCCAGCGAACGTATAGATATGAACTTACAAAATCTATTTCTGCAATAACATCTCTTAATTAAGCAATAGGTCAGGTTAAGATGTAGTTGCGGAACGTAACATTTATGTAAACAACTAAAAAATAGCAAAACTTACAGATGAATAATGGTATAAATACTGATCACAGAGCACTTCTATCCCTCCACATCACATACAGCATTTCTTAAACTGGGAAGACACAAGCTGTCTACCTCTATCCCAAACCCATTTTGCTTCCAGCTTTTATGATGGTTTTAAATATATAAAAAGTATTTTTAACTTATAAGGAAGGTCACACTCAGGGCTTGCTCGGGGTCACCAGTACAAAAGTTTGAGAACCACTGACCTAGCATAACAGCTTACTTCTGCTTTTACCTGCACGCCTGGGCTCACTGGAACTGGGTACATCATATTTGGTGCAAAACAAACGGGCTGAGTATACACAGGAGTTGGCTGCTGATGACCCACCAAAGAAGGGCTAGGTTGAGCTTGTGGACGAGGTGAGGTTGGTGTAGTAGAAGGCTTGGGCTACAAATAAATGAAACAGTTCATTCATCTATACCATTTTTATTTCATTGTGGTCAGATAGAAATGTAACATGTTATGCTTCTTTTAAGTCAGGAATTTAAAACGTTCATATTTTTCACTTGATTGCATGGTGAAGTTAAAGAAAAACTGAAAGAAAAGTTTATCAAGATTTTAAGACTGAAGGTTTGTGCTAGAGTTAGTGTTTTCTAATTTGGTGCTTCAAAAAAGAAATGAAATGTTACACTGCCTGTGGAGAAGGCGAAGACATATCATGCCTTCACATTTCCTGGCAGACCAAGTTTTCAAAGATGCTACAGGCCCTCCTTGTGGTAAACTGACTGTAACATTCACAGCTGTTTCCCCAGTAGGAGGAGGGAACCTTTCAAGGGAAAAGTGGACTGTCTTTCAGTTTCCTGGCAACAGCTTCGGATAAAAAATTTTTGTTAGTCAAAACCAAAATCTTGAAAATCTTCTTAGAGGGCAATAGAAATGTAGCCGTGTTAGTCTGGGGTAGCTGAAGCAAAATGCAGGACAATGTAGCACTTTAAAGACTAACAAGATGGTTTATTAGATGATGAGCTTTCCTGGGCCAGAGGAAGTGGGTCTGGCCCACGAAAGCTCATCATCTAATAAACCATCTTGTTAGTCTTTAAAGTGCTACATTGTCCTGCATTTTTCTTAGAGGGCTTGTGACCTTCTGTGACTAAGTTCCATTAAGTTAAATACTGCCATTATAGTTCAGTAGAATGTAACTTGGAACCAGTTTAGATACCAGATGAGGGAGCAGATAAGAGACTATGTGGTTATGATCCAAAGGAAATGAATGCAGTATAGCCTCTAAAATGGTGACTCAGACTAGGTATTTAAAAACAGCCTTTTTTATTAAAAAAGATAGTACTCTAAATTAGGTGTAGTTTGTTTCCTGAAATATGGTGAACCCTTTTCAAAATGTGCTATGGTTTGAAGCACCAAACAATTTTCTTTAAAACCCTGATAATTAATCAGGTACAGTGTTAAATTATGAAGGAGAACTTGTCAGAAACACATAAGGTATAATCTATATTTAAAAATACTAGAGCTGCACTGATGTAGTGCTTCAGCATAGATACTACTTACACTAAGAGGAAGGGTTCTCCCATCAGCATAAGTAATTCACCTCCCTGCGAGGTGTTAGCACTACCTACACCAGGGAATGGGGTAAGCATAGCTATACTTCTCAGGGATGTGGAAATTTTACAGCCCTGAAAGGCATAGCTGTATCAGTGCAAAATCCCAGTGTAGACCGGCCCTAAATCTCAACTAGCAGAATACAAGGAAAAATTATAGACCTGTGCAATTACTGGAGAAGCTGCATGTCACTATAGGCTATATCACTTAATACAACCACCAAACTTACTTGAGCAAAAGATCGAGGGTTGAACTCCTTTGCATTGGGATTAAGTGTTGATTTCCTAACTTGCCTAAACACAAAAACACACAAAGGATTTAAAGTTCAGAAATATTCCTTCGCAAACTTTTCCCTGGAACCCTTCCACAGTTCAAGTTTTAGACTTATTAAAATCCTATGAATATAAAAATAATGTCAAACTAGAAAAGACTTGGGGTACATGGCTAATCAGATTATATGGAAAGAAAAAGGAAAAAAATTCAACTTCTTTCTACAAAGCACATTTTGATGGTGCTTATTTTGACTGACAAAGGGACAGCGTTTAGACAACTGAGTGCAGGATTAGGTATCAGGGGAACCAGTGTTCTAGCTCTGCCGCCAGCTGCTTCATGGCTTTGGGCAAGTCATTTAACTTCTGCTTCAGTTTCCTCCATTTGTAAAATGCAGATAATCTTTACCCACCTAACATGAAGATTAAATCCTACATACAGGAAACCCTCACCCATTCATGGTGAATATGTTCCTGACACCAATGCTAACGGTGAAGTCCGTGAATACTATGAATGGAGGAAGCGGAGTGAGTGCTGCTCCTTGCAACTCCTGCCCACCGTGGTGAGTGCAAGAGGGAGGACGTGAGAGGGGAGGGATGCTGGCTTCTGCTACTGCCTTGTAACAGCCCCCTTCCATAATCTTCAAGGTCGTTTTGCCCCCTCTCCAGAGGCTGGCAGATGAGGTGCAATGGGGGGGGGGGGGGAGAAGAGAGTAGGGCAGTGGCAGTAAGGGGAGGGACTTGGGGGATGGGAGATATCTGTGAATACACAAAATTGTGAATAGCGATTCCGCAAATCTCAAGGGTCTCTTGTAAATGCTACAAGTTAACAGTGGCTCTTTCCTTTATAGGGTATTCTAAAAATCTGATACACACCAGATTTGCTTATTAAGAACACAGTTTCTTACTCTGAGGTATCTTTCTTCTCTTCTTTATCCTCTTTATCTTGTTTACTTCCAGGTCCAGATGTCTGTACACCTTGAGAGGTTACCTCTGGTCCCCGCTTCTGATCAGAGCTATTACTAGTTGACGGAGAAATACTCGGACTATTTGATTTGCTACTGCCACTGTTAGAGTTTGCATTACTGCTGGTTTCAATGATAGATTCTTTAGAGTTTGATTCTGTTTTCTCGTTAATCACATCTCTGGATCTTTCACCTTCTCGATTTTTGTTTAGCAGTTGATCCACTGTATCTGGAGTGGTGCTTGGCTGTAACTGAAAGTACAAACAGATAACACAATAAATATCATCTTATTAAGCAATCCAAAAAACACATGAATTATTATCAAAGTACTTATGCAAAAAGAAAAGAAATTTTCCATAAAATGTTCAGTTAAAATAATTTCAGGCTCCTGCAGCTGAAGGTGCAAGTTTAATTACTAAAAACAGAAATAAGCACACGTGTGATAGGTCTATAAACTTCAAGAGGCTTAGATAAAAGAAGCAATTTGATAGGACTGAAAAGGCCTCCTAATTTTCTAATCAATGTACAAAACATAGTAAAACATAACTAATACTGAATTATTCAATACAATGTAATACTAATACTTAACGATGAGATAATTTAAGAAGTTATTTTTGCCTCCAGATAATTAAAAAGATAATTAAATGTTTTAAGTTAGGCAAACAATTATATTATAGCTGCTTTTGGGGTTTAAAGGTTCTCTGAAAGGGAAGATGTGAAACATAGCTACATCTAAGTTAATTATATGTGCCACAAGTGCTGTAGGAATTTGCTTGTGAAGAAACAGGTTCTAACTAGTGTTCCAATAGACACTATTTAAATTATAATCTGCATTTTACATATGCTCAATATCAGACACCTAAGCACAACAGACAGATTAAGGAGAGAGTCAGCACTGACTGTTTATATTTGCTTGTATCTCCATTTTATATGGATGTTTGTCTGAATGACATTCTAACATGTATTCATAAATTTAAGGGCTTATCTTCCTATTGATAAATATGTTCAACTCATTAACTGGAAAATAAATGCACAACATCAAAGGAAAAGCCTGGTATGTATCTTCCCTTTTAGTCAATGCTCACATAAAAGACACTTACCCTAAAGTCATTCTTAAATTTCTTTAAATCATCAATCTGTTTTCTATGTTCTGAAACAACTGAAGATACACCTGCCAAGTAAAATATATATATGAAAAGCACAAATTAATACTCGATATAACTCCAGTTACGAGATTTGTTTTGTAAGTAACATGAATATCAAGTTTCCAAGAATGAAAGAAAATGTACATTTGGAAAATTGTTGCTGCTCCAAGAGAAGCAATCATTCAGGGGCAATTCTAATGCAAAGCACTGCATGAGAGAAACTGATTGATCAGTTAACTAGGTGCTCCCTTAAAATCACATAAATGTTATGTATTTAAGTTATATTTCATGCTTTGTCTGCAAAGACACTTAATTTTTAGTTAAAACCTAACCTTCAAAATCTTAAGCAGTACTAATGAGAAAAGATCCAGTAATGTATCAACCTCCTGCCCTCACTGCTAAACAAAGCAGAGAAGTAGAAGCAGCTCTGTATCTCCAAGAACTGCAGCCACTCACTCTTGTTTCCCCAAACTGAAATAATCTCACTGAATTCTGCTTTTCCCTCTCTCAAATTAGTTGTGTAGATCCATGGCTTTTAAACAATTTGAAGCGCAGGACTGTTATCCTTTTTATGGAGACACACAAAAAATAGCTCTGTTCTTTATATTACTAGAACCCTACAATTGAATTACAGCAGGCCATAATCCATAATAAGGAACACATATTAATACAACATCAAGTTACAAATTGAAAATAAACAAGGAAATGCAAGTGTTATAACTTAAATACAAAATAATTTGGCCTAACTAGTAACTCAAAGAATAACCTGTGTGCAAGTTAACTGCAAAAACTAGAGCCAATTGATTTTTTATGACTAGATCAATGAATTTTTTGAACTGTTAATTTCTCCACTCACGTTTTTCAGACTTTTCTAAGCATAACTTGTGCATTTCCATTTTAAATTTACAACTTTAATGTAGGTCTTTGTTTAAAAAAAGAAAGAAAGAAAATAAACACACCCAGCTGCTTCATTGTAGCTGTACAATTTTGCAAAATTCCCAAACTGCATTCTTAAAAATATATAAAATCCTTCCCACCAAAATCATAGTTATTTTTGGCAGATCCTTAAGTTTTTGCTACTCCACACTTTACATATAGGAAAAACTAGATGTAAATCTACGGATGCTAAAGAAATAATATAACCTTAAAGTTTACAGCACATATGGCCAGAAACATTAGCATATTAAGACCAGAGATTAAACTGCACAATCCCCCTGTAAAGTTTGCAATGCTTTTCACTTTCACAGCTTCATGAACAAAAATTCTTACTCGTAGAAAGCTGATACAACTGCCTATTAAAATGAACTAATAAATGTTAACAGCACTAACTGATACTGGGATCTGTGCTTAACAATTCTCTGAATTACCTTATAAATATTTGAAGGAGATTTTAGATACAAACCTTTGTTTTCAGGTTTAATAAAGCTAGGAGAACTCTCACTTGATTTAGCATTTTCCTTGTTTCCAGTTGCAGAATTCTGCCTCTGGTCCTGAAGCCTGGAATCTTTAGCTAGAAATACAATTTCAATTCAAAGTTACTTTCAAACACTCATCATGTATAGATACATACTTCAAAGATGATGACAAAAATTCCAGGAAATATTTGAAGGAAAACATTAGGCCAGAGGAGAACATAAGAGGAAGCTAACAACCATTTTACATTTACAAAAACTCTGTTAAAAGTGAGCTGCAAAGGGAAAACATGTATTTAATTTTTTTTAATTCTTTATGATGCCTAATGAAAACTTGAAAAAAAAACCCTGGACTTTGTTTTATTGTGTATTAGAAATTCAGGTCCTACCATGCTGAAGGATTAGGGCACTGGAAAATTAGTAAAAAGAACTAACAAGAGCAAATGAATGATTCAAACAATTTGGATAAAGAAAGCTTCTGTTAGAAAATCCAACAGATTGGGATTTTCAATTAAAGTGCAACAGATGTTTGGGAGTTCGAGACCTTCAAGCATTCCACTAACAAAAATAATGACTTCTTATTACTGATATTTTGGGCACAAGAAAAGGCTGCAAATCAATTTAACAAAAAAAAAAATCTTTCAATTGCAACTTTAACTGTACCCTAAATTCCATTAAGAGAAGTACAGAGGAATGGTGAGAAGGTGATTAGGCTTAGTCTACATTTAAAATAAGTCAGAGATATGAAAATCCCCACAACATGACTGACACAGTTATGTCAACAAACCTCTACCCCTCAGCACAGATACCAGCTATGCCAACAGAAAAGTGCTTCTGTTGGCATAGCTAACTTTTTACAGAGGTAAGTTCCTATACCAACAGAAAAAAAATTCCTTCTCTTGGTTTATGCTGCATTTATAGTGGGGCTATGTCATCACAGCTATGCCAATATAGGCTTTATAGTGAAGATATAACTTTATTTAGTCTATCAAAATATTTTTCAGCAGTGTTGTTGTGTAAGACTTACCCCCAATACTCAAGTATCAAGAAACTAACTATGCAGTGGAACACAATGCAATCAAATTCACAAAACAGAAGTAGTGAAGTGTAGTGTATGGGTCAGTATATCCTTTCCCTTCACTTAAGTCTAGAACTGGATAATTTAAAATCTCAGGACAATTTACCTTCACTAGATGGGGTAACTGCTCTACTGGACACAGGACTGGCAGGTGTGGGAGATGCAGCTGGGACAGGCATGGCAACTGATTCAGTAGGAATAGTACCGGCTTGTGGAGAGGACAGAGCAGGCCCAGTTGGAGTACTTCCAATATTGCTCTGTCTGGGTGACCTAGGCCTGTGTGTTTTAGGGGATAATCTTGGAACTAGAATAAACAGAAACAATAGTTATAGAATTGCTGATTCCCTACAGCACTTAAATGCTTGAGAGAGAGAGAGAGACGCCTAAAAGCATGCTTTAAAAATATTTAGCCCAACACAGTACAATTATTGAAACCCTGTCAGCCTTCCAGATTCATTTATTTCTTTATAATGCATTTCAGGTCACATGTAGGATTCATCTGCAGACAGACTCCCCCAATTACTGCCCTGTGCAGTCCTACAGCAAAGCTGCAGTCCCAATCAGCCAAACCACAATAGCTCAGATTAACAATTTCAGGCACAGCAGAAGAGGCAGCCCTCTATATAAACAAACGTAAAACACTTTTTAAAAAATGACTGAAGGATATAAGTATCTTACACTTGACTTGCTTTACATCAGTGATGAGCAACCTAGGCTTGCGAATGGGCTGCACGAGAGCCCTTTTTCATCTCAGTGGTCCATCATAACCAAGATAGTATCCCAGAATAGGGAATTCTGCTAACTGCACTCGCATAACTTGAATTTGTGGGGTAGGTTGATTGAACCATAGCAGCATTTTGACTGGCTTCGAAGGGAGCATATGGCTCTCACAGTCAATGTTGTGTGCAAACAGAATGCACCTCATTTGACATGCCCTTGCTTTGTGTTTGTGTCACTTCAGTGATACTGGTAAGAAAAAAAACTATACCGACAAAAACTTATGGACTCTGACAACCCTGCATTTGAGCAATGGTAAATAAAATGTCTCCTGAGCTGCAAATGGCACCCCAATAGACCACATGCAGCCCATGGGCAACTGATTGCCCACTGCTGCTTTACGTGCTTTTCTTTAGAGATGGACGCCTATTGGAGAACTGAAGTATTCCACTGAGACCGATACTTATATTTGTGCCACTCCAGAAGTTCTATAACTAAGAAATGTGTACAGAATATTCTTTGAAGACCACTGACGACTCCTGCTTAGTCCTCACCATAAATTATAATCTGCTTTGACATTGATCATCCTGAGAGCAACTAGCTGTGATGCCAGAAGATTACAACTTCAAGTGAAGCAAAAGAAAAAGGACTTAAAAAAACCCCTATTTTCATTTTAATAGCCCCAATTTAGAAGAATGGGAAAGGAACCATTTAAAACCTAGGACAGTTAAGATAAACATGTAATTTTGAATTTTCTTATAAAGGCTTCATATTAAATGTAATTCCAACTTTTCTTAGCCTATCACTCTTACTTATCTCTACTGAAGGATCTTGTTCATATACAGTTGCACATAAATTCTGTCAAAGGAGCTATTGAGGTACAGCTTGAGAGTAGAGAACATCCCATTTTTGGCTCTTCCAATAGCTATAAGATTGTACTTCCTTTCACCAACTCCTATGCATTTTCCTTCCATTAAATTATGTTTAAATGCAGCAAACAGTTAATGGAATAACCCCTTTGTAGTTAAAGCAATATTACAATCATTTAGCAGAACCGACATTTATTTAAAGGCTGAATTGTCTGGAAATTTAAGAGTTGATTTAAGACTAATATTCTAAAAATATTCCTGTATGCCTTCTTCAATAAGCCACGCTATACCTACCCCCACTGACAACTGATGACCAAGTCCCACCTGATGGGCTGCCTCGTGCCACCGTAGAAGTAGATGCTTCCCCTGGTGCATTATGAGATACAAATTCTAAGCCACTTGAAATTGTACCCCTACCAGTAGAGACTCTGTGACCTCGAGGGTGCCGTTGTGCCTTAGGAGACATCCGTGGTGGCCCTGGGAAGAAGAACACACCCCATACTATGAATACTCTCATTTTAAGGGTAGCTAAGTTTACTATCTATTTTTACAATTGGCTGCAAGTCCCGTAAGCTTTAGTAGGGCAAGCAGAGTCAAGCAAATTAAATAGGTGTTGACCGTAACTGGGGTTTCATGGGTACAGAGCAAAGGAACCCACAGGGAAATATTAACGGTCCAATCAATCTAGGTATCCTAACTTACCCATCATCTTGGTATCTACTTACAAGCCTTTAATAAAAAAAAGGTTTTGCAGCACCAATTTAGTTCCTACGATATTTTAATGTCAAGCATTATGTGCATTTTAATATTGCTTACTGTGACCTGAGCTAAACAAACTAGACTAATATAGCTTTGCTGGAGGTAGTATTGAAATCTGAACCAAATATGCTTAATTCCACACTTGATGAATCAGAGCAGCTAAAGAATAGTGGAACTTGCATGCTGGTTTCTCAAATTTTGTTTAGTCAACAAGGCTTGCAAGGATAACCAAAAGCAATGAAAGAAACTCCTATGGATGGGTATATCTTCTTTGAAAGAAAAGATCTTGAGATTCTAGCAAGCTAGTTGGGTATATTAATAATTTATACAGATGGTGGGAGATAGCTGGGTCTCTTACTAACGTTTCTGTTGAAATCTCTGTTTTGAGGGGCCACCAACTTTTCAGTTAATGCACTGGTATATAGTATTGTCTATTTCTTTACATTATTTAATTGACTAAGGGTATGTCTAGACTACATGCCTCTGGTGACAGAGGCATGTAGATTAGACTACCAGGCATAGGAAAATGAAGCAGCGATTTAAATAATCGCCACTTCATTTAAATTTACATGGCTGCCGCGCTGAGCCAATCAGCTGTTTGTCAGCTCAGCACGGTAGTCTGGACGCGCGGGGGTCGACATCAAAGGCATTTGTCGACCTCCGAGGTATGCCTCATCCCAGGCATGTAATCTAGACGTACCCTAAGAATCACACATTCAGGAGGTGCTCATCACCAAAATACTGGCATGCACTATATATATATATATATATATATATATATATATAAATGTAGTGCAAACATTTCTGCATGTATAAGTATGAGATTGAAGAATGCAATCCTTTACATATACTGTTAGCTACCAAAGGTTTACAACACTGCTGCCCCACATAAGCATTATAATTTGATATTTTTCTATAGGCTCATTTTTAAAATAACTCATACTAATCTCTTTTCACAAAAGAGGATTGGGGGATTTGTGAGTAAGCAGTTGGCATGAGTCTGATTAATTTAACTATTTTGTTTGGTATTACATGACAAAATGCTTTAGATTTTTACAATTACCTTAAATAATCATTACTAGGAAAGCCTTCTAAAAAAAACGGCCAGGCTCTATGTGTTGCCATTTGCCTAAGTTAAGACACTGAGCAGCGTTACAAAGCTGAGCTTATTTCATACCAACATGGGAAATTTCACAGCTTTATATTTTGTTTTTGTAAAGTTTCTTAAAATAAAAAGATTAATAGAAATAATCTGATAAACTAAAGTTAAACACAAATTATAGATTAAGTAATGAAGAGGAAAAACAATTTTGTAATTAAACTCACAAAGGAGTTAAACAAAGACAAACAAAAACATGAACAAATTGTGGTATTGTACCTTCTGCAGACATGCGTTTAGGCATAGTAGAGACAGGAGCTGGAGAACCATGAGCAGAGGGGTGAGACGGGGGCCTGGATGGCCGCGAAGGGGGTCTGGAGGGCGGCCTTGTAGGGGTGGCTGCCCGAGGTGGAAGAGAGTTGGGACCTGACTGGTAGCGAGAAGGTGGGCGAGAGGAAGGAGATGGGCAAGGCGATGGCCAGGGAACACCTGACAGAACAAATGATATGAAGGAAAGTATAAAAACTAAAGAAAAATTATGGGGGGAGGTAAAACAAAAAAAGTAAAATATGATAAAAATGATTTTTCATATAATTAACCTTTTGGGGCCAAATTCATTCATTTCTACAAATAGTAGAATAATCAGTTAGGCTGTTTTTTCCCTCTTCAAGTCTGGTCAAACAATGTCTGAATGTCTCATTAGCTCCCCAAAGGGTTAATTTAGGATCTACAAATATTATTGAGGAATAGCTAGTTAAAGCTTAAAGTTTAATCTGTTAGCCTGTTTATATACATTTCTCAGTACACATTTCTCTAAAAAGGATGTATAAATAGTTACTAAAGACTCTCATACAATGATTCACATACAATAACTGAGTATGCAAACTATTACTTTTCAAATGACAAGTGATAACTACAGAAAGTATTTCTTTACAAAAAACAGCGGTGTTCAGTGTCTGAAGTCTGACATTTGTGCCCCTATCATTTCTGGAGAGGGCTTATTTAAAATTAGTTTTTGCAACAAAGAAGCCTGCTTCACAATTTAAGAACACAATGCATCAACTGATGTGCATTAAGCAAACTAATACAATGAACAAAACAGGCATGAAATGTAGATTTCAAACAAAATTAATGTTGTCTGGGCAGTAGTTGTGATCAGAATGCTTAAAGGAAAAATATTTAAGTAGCAAACACCACTTACCTTTATCTAGGTATTGCCAAGGTCTTCTCCCCAGAGTGTCACACTTGAGTATTGTGTTGTTTTATTTCTTCACAACATCTTTAAATGTTACGATTTTTTTTTAATAAAAGTATTCCAACGAGGCTGGCGTATTACTGAACTCAATAAGCAACACATGCCAACACTGAACATCCAGTTCGCAGCATATAGGACTCAATTAGCTCTGTTAAAGGAAATAGTGCTGCACTTTGCTCAGTTACAGCTATATATGTAACAAACATACTCAAGGGTATTTATCTGGAGAGAAAACTTCTGGAGAACATCCTTCTCTATCCAGCTGTTTTTCATTCCTATCACAGCACTTAATCACACCACACAACATCACACTGAAATCAATGGGAGCCTTTACATTGCTTTCAGAGGAAGTTGGATTGAGTGTCCATACAAGAGCATGAAGTGGTATTTCTTCTAATACTGCTGCCTCTTTCCCAAGATACACTACAGACTTATATGACATTGGAAGATCAGTAGTACTATAACTCTCCTCGTACCCACTCACAACACAAAGCTGATCATCACTAATTCAATATATACAAAACTTCATGCAACACTACAGATATATGCATCAGTCATCTAAAGTTTATTTTCCTTCATGTTTAAGGTGCAGAAGGTAAACTACATTCTCAGCTGCATGAAACTACTACCAGTATAGTTGACTAAATATTTAAAAGCTCATACTCAGATATCAATAAAAGGTTAAACCAAAGAGAAAACCATGAACTCTAGAGAGTAGCCTAGAAAAGGGAACTGTTGTATGATTGTTTTGTGATTGGTATTTCACAGAACTACATAGTTTCCACATTTTTAGAAACAAAAGCTCTCTCAATTAAGGCTGATTGATTTAACTGAGATACTTGCCTCCATTAACTACTCTTTGGTCTGCTCCAGAATTAGGACTGAGGTCTGAAGTATGGGATCCAGATCTTGAAACTGAGGGGCCTGGTCCTGACTGGCCCATCCTTGGTGAATTTTGTCTGCCTCCTCCCCAAGATAGGATATCTCTGTTTCGTTGTCCAGATGGAACATATTTGTTCTCCCTGAAACAGAAAATTCCGTTCAGTGTTATAAGTAGAGATGGGGAAAAGAGATATATATCTGACATTTGAAAGAATGAATAAGCTTTACTGTTATGAACTTCCCACTACCAAAATTAAGGTAAAGCCTATAACTCTTAGTCTAAGTATTGTGCTCTATTAATGGTTCAATTTCAGAACAAAAAGAATTACTTGCAGTACATAGCTGATGGTACTGTATATAAGCCCTTGTAATGTGGTTTCTATAATCCCGTAGAATGCTAGATAATTTAATGCTGAATTTTCAAGGTTTTCTGGGACATTTTAGATGCTTTGATATGTAATATGAAGAACCTACATTGCTATTTCCTAAAGCCTGTGTGAATTCAATACAGTGATTACACAGTTTCTTCCCGACTCTAATTCGACTTTTCTTTTTTAAAAGCAGCCATAATAACCAGCAAATACGAGTAAGTCCCAATGCATAGATTATTACTGTACAATGCTTATTTTCATTAATATATTGAGCATTATTTTTCCCTTTAAATACCTAATGTTTACACCGTGTCCTTCTCGTTCACTTGAATTTCTCTGAACAGCCGTATATTTTTCTTCTTCTGTCCTGTCATCGTTTTCCAAGGCAACCCGAGCTTTGTATTGGGCACTTGATTCAATTTCTTCTGCTAACTGAGCTGCTCTTGCTTCCCGTTTTAAAAATTCTTCTGAATTATCCCTCTCTAAGGGCACCCTACCAAGATGCAAGGGGAAGGTAGAAAAAATCATTATAAGCATACAGATAATCCACAAAAATAGCTTTAATAAATGTAAGATCAACAAATCCACATCAGCAAGAAAGCAGTTCAAGATGATATGAAAGGTTTAGTTTAACTTACACATTACTTCTAATTTCAGGAGTTATTAACAAAAATATGCTATTTGTTTGCTGACCACAGTCCAAGTTCAAGATGCAGTATTCCCCTCATGACTAGAAATGCCCCTTGCTGCTAATGTCAAGTAAGACTTGAATTTAAAATCCTTGTTTTCAGATGTGAGAATTAACTATCAAGACGCTAAAGGTGTTTCTCCTTTCAATTCAACTCTAAAGCTGAAGCTCTGTAAGTGGAATTTCCAGAGGCGTTAAAGAGAGTAAAGTATCCAACCCCTTTAGAAACTCAAAGAAAGCTAGGATTGCCAGATACCTTCACAAAAAATACCAAACATGTCCAAAGCGTTGAGAAAAAGAAAAACAAAAAAACCCCACATGTCCAGTATTTTCTGTTTTTTTTTTTTTTTTTTTTTTTAAACCGGGCCAATACCAGACACCTGGCAACCTGAGAGAACCATTCAACTCTTAGGATCCTTTGAGAACCCTGGCCTTAATGCTTTGACTCTTACTGTTATTATCAGTGGTTACAGCATAGTTGGAGGAACGCATCTATTCTCTGAGAGCAGGGAACTGGACTTCAAAACCCTCATTTTTTTTGTTTTTGTTTTTGTTAAACTCTAGCACAAATTTCACCACCAACTTAGCCTTCACTCACACTGGATAACTAAACAGCTTTTCAAATCACCTAAAGGTACAATTCAGGTTAATTAAAATTTGTGCAATCTGAAATTTTCAAACCAAAGTTATTTGGAATTTCTTTAAAAAAAGCAAAACAAAATGTTTATATCCACTCCATGTCCATTTTCCCCCCTCCCCCCCCAAAAAAAATATGCTGAAACTGGCAAAAAATGTTTTGGTGATACCATATTTACATTTTCTGTAAAGAAAAGTTTTGGTCACCTCCAGCATATATGCAATATTTGGAAGACTATTGAAATGGCAAGTTAGAACAATGCAAGCTATGGACAGGACAGGCAGCTTTAACATGAAATTCAGTGGTGTTTTTTTCTTGAATAAAATCCTCTTCTAACTGTTGTAATTCCCATTTTATTTTTAGAAAATTATACTGTCAGGTCAATGCTTTGTTCTGGTTACTCTGGCACCTGAAATATCTTGTTTAGAACCGTAAGTTCATTTCCTCACTCTCATTTTCAGTTTAGCAAACCAAGTTTACTCACTAAGCTGCAAAAAAGGCAGCAGCCCCATTCGGTTTTCTCTTAAATTAGTTAATGATTGGTGAGTGCATTAAGAATGCCAGAAACAGATAATAAATCAAATACAGATTCATAGGTTACTATCAATAACACGTACAGCAGGGTTAGGGAACCTGAGGAGCATGTGGCCCTTGGCTTGCCTGGATCTGGCCCTTGAGGTTCAGGGTTCCCTCCCTTGCATAGGAGAGCTTGTGCTGGAGATTACAGCCCCCCACTACCTCCCTGTAAGGCTGGAGCACACGAAATCTACTAGTGAGAGGTATATGGGAGTGTCCTTCTCCTCAGTCCATAGCCATGTCAGGGAGGATTTATTGGGTGTTTTGGGGGGGGGGGGTTGTGTGTTTGTTTTTGCACTCATGACTTGTGTGCAGCTCCTGACTAATTTTTCTGAGAGTCAGTGGCCCTTAATCCAAAAATGTTTCCCAACCCTGATTTAGAGACGCAAGCTGACACTGAGGGTACATCTAGACTACATGCCTCTGTCGCCAGAGGCATGTAGATTAGGCTACCAGACATAGTAAAATGAAGCGGTGATTTAAATAATCCCGCTTCATTTAAATTTACATGGCTGCCGCACTGAGCCGACAAACAGCTGATCAGCTGTTTGTCGGCTCAGTGCGATAGTCTGGACGCGCGGGTGTCAACATCAAAGCTATTTGTTAACCACCCAGGTATGCCTCCTGGGATGAGGTTTACCTGGGTGGGTCTACAAATACCTTTGATGTCGACACCCGCGCATCCAGATTATCACACTGCGCCGACAAACAGCTAATCAGCTGTTTGTCGGCTCAGCGCGGCAGCCATGTAAATTTAAATGAAGCGGCGATTATTTAAATCACCGCTTCATTTTACTATGTCTGGTAGCCTAATCTACATGCCTCTGGTGACAGAGGCATGTAGTGTAGACGTACCCTGAGGTTCCAACTGTTCTGAGCATGGTGGAGACACTATTGAGTAACAGTTCATATCCTAAAGATCCTGCAGTGTAAACAGATAAAACAAAGGGTGGCAGAGGATACAGGCACTGACAGCTACAATATCTTATGAAAGATCACACAAGAGGAGAGTGGCAGAACCAGGAATACAACTCAGGTTCCCTGAGTGCCAGTCACCGGACCACAGTATTTCTAAAGATGAAGTTATTTTCCTATGCTGTAACTGGAGTTCTTTGAGATGTGTGTACCCCATTGATGCTCCAATTAAGAAAGCCTGCATCCTCTTCCTTTAAGTTAGATATGTCTGTTAAGTAGGAATGTAAAACCTCAATTAATCAGTTAGCTGGCTAAATGTTAGGTCAACCTGACTTTTAATCAGTTAACCGACTAAGCGGGATTCGGAATGGAACCATTCCAGCTCCACTGGAGTAGCCTCCATCCCCATAGCAGGGCTGCCTTTAGCTCCCAACCCTGTGGCAGGGCACCCAGGCTCCTCACAGACAGAGACTGCTCTGGATGCCAGGGAGCTGCTCCAGCTCCCACTGGTTAAACAGAACAGCTACCCCACTCCTACCACCTCCACACATATGATTCAGTTCTGCAATGACCTAAAAGGCTATTTTTGCCACCTCTGTCTGAAGGAATATTTCCAACACACTACTGAACATCACACTTCCCCTCAGAATTCCCCCATTTATCCCACAAAAGGAATGTATCTACATGGACCCCTCCTGACGGTCATAGTGATAGTCTGGACATCTACATTGATTGCTCCTGTAAACATGCACAGACTTACATTTTGAACAAACAACATGTGACATAAAATCTCAGCTATGCAGAACACAACACTATCCACAGCTTCAAAAACAACTTTAACATTATAAATCAAAGAGGCTTACAAAGGGGGTACTGCAGTCATCCAAACCAGGAGAAATTACGAACAGTAGGCTGCCAGACAATTCACCGCCACCACATTCCACAGACCTCTTACCTCTGATCCCAATGAGGAATGCAAAAAAAACCCTAAACCGTCTGCTTATGAAACTCCCTGCTACAATTCAAGACTAAACATAAACAAACCCCTCCCCCAAATCCACAAGCAGGTGTATTCTATCTGCTATCTAAGATCCATAAACCTAGACATCCCAAACATCCCATCATCTCATGCATAAGCACACTTATAGCAGGATTATCCCATTATGTTGACTGTCTCTTCAGACCCTATGCTAGTAGCACTCAACTATTTTACAGACACCACTGACTTCCTGAGGAAGCTATAGCGCATCAGTAATCTTCCTGAAAATACCATCCTGGCCACCATGGATATAGAAGCTCTTTACACCAACATTTCACTTATGGATAGACAACAAGCTGCCAGGAACCCTTTCCCTGATGATGCCACAGCACACCTGTGGGCTGAGCTATATGACTTTATCCTCACCCACAACTATTTCCAATAAGGGGACAATTTATACCTTCAAGACAGTGATACTGCTATGGGCACCTGCATGACCCCACAATATGCCAACATTTTTTTGGCTGACCTCAAACAACATTGGCTCAGCTCTCATCCCCTAAAACCCTTCCACTACTTAGGCTATATTGATGACATTTTCATCATATGAACCCAACAGAAGGAGACCCTTGAAGAATTCCAAAGGGATTTCAACAGTTTCCACCCCACCCTTAACATTAGCCTAGACCAGTTGACACAAGAGATCCAGGGCAGCGTACCAGTCACCCAGATCCAGGGAAGGGATAAAGGAGGCTAGGGAGACCATATGGAAATAAAGGTTTCTTATGAAGGCATTTAATTTCCTGTGGTCCAGGATGGGGCACAGGCCTCCTTTGATGTTGAGAATAAGGAATTACCACGAGTAGTATGCCCTACCCTTGAATTCCTGAGGTACCTCCTCTATCAAACACAGGCAAGAAGCAGTCCAGGCATGTGAGACTGATGGTTTCCAAAAGGAGGGAAGAGATCTGGAATAGAGTCTGGTGTTCTGCCATCAGGTACATCCTCAAAAGTGGGGCTTGGACCCTTGGGGCTGCTTGGAGATGCATTGGTGCTGTGTGGAACAGGAGCGAGGAGGTTCCCTATGGTTAATTTGTCTGCCATGATGGCACTCTTGGTCTTATTTGGAAGGGCTAGAAAAAAAGCAAGCAGGTTGTTGTGGCCTAAAATGCCAGCACTGAGGGGCAGGTGTGCGGTTCCCTGGGGATTTTAATGTGACCCTGGAATAATTCAAGCTATGAAGTCAATAGTATGTTCTCTCTGCGAAAAGGCTCAAACCATAAAAGGGCAAGTCATGCACGGTGCACTCACTCTCAGGTAGGAGGTCAGAATCCTGCAACTGTGAATAGTGGCACATGGCAATCCCCACAGCCATAGTATGGGCGGCTAAGTCCAGCATCCAGGGCCTCCTGCAGCACTGTCTTGGACACTGTGGGGCCCTCCTGCATTGCTGCCATAAGTTTCAGCCTCACCTCTGTGGTAGGAGCTCCTCAAATTTGGAAAGTGCATTTCAGGAGTTAAAATCATACCAGCTGAGGAGCATCTGCTGGTTGGAATTGTGGAGCTGTGGGGCCCTCCAACAGAGTACACACCTTCTACCAAACAAGTCAAACACCTTAGCTTCCTTATTTTTGGCTGCAGGCCCAGGCTGCCCCTGGCACTTCTTGTACTTTACCACATCCACCATGAGGGATCCAAGCAGGATTGTGTGAACAGATGCTGGTAACCTCACTGTGGCACATGGTAGTGCACTCCACTCCCTCGGCTGTGAGCACAATTGAGACAGGAGTCTGCCACAGAGCCTTGGTGATTGTCTGCCTGCACTTGGTAATAGGGAGGGTAACTCGCACTGGACCTTCCAAGAAGAGAAAATCTACAATAGGGTCCATCTTCTCCACCACCTCCTCAGCCTGTAAGCTAAGGTTTTGTACCACCCACAAAAGAAGGTCCTGGGGGCATGAGCGTTCATTGAAAAAGAAAGGCCAACCACCATCTCGTCTGGAGGAGACGACAACGACATCAACTATGGAGGATCCTCCTGCCACTAGCAGGTCCTCCACAGTTTATGCCTCCTGCTGTTGGTTCTGAGAGGCTGGTTCAAGCAGAAGTGCCAGCGACCCGTGATTGCCAACACCTGCCTGCACCTCTGGCACCAGAGGGGGTGCCTAGCATGGAAGAGGCAGCTGCCAGCAGTGCCCAAACCAATAGTGCCATGGAAGCAGCCCTGGAAGGCAGGCCATGCCAGTGAACAGTGCCTGGATGATTCCCTATGTTGGCTCATGGGCAAAGGCTTGCTGCGGTGTCCCTGTGACGGCAGCACTGAGAAAGGGCCAGTGCCAAGTGTGACAGGAGAGCCATATATGGCACTGCTGGTATAATCGCTGGTGCTGACAGCACAGTGGTCTGTGATGCCATGAACGTTGAGGCAACAGGCAGACTGTGGTACCAGAGAAGGCCCAGGAGGCAGTGACAGGGCTGGGGTTGATGCTGCCATTGTCACTGAGGCCACCTGGAGATGGCGGTGCTGTTCATGTGTTTACAATGCTGTAAACTCAGTGTGATCCCATATGGCCTTGAAGCTGTCTGGTGTGGAGGACAGGTCCAGGTCCTCCACCACGGGCTCCAGAGAGTCCACTGACACCATAGTCAACTGTCCCACTTTGGGTGCAAAGAAGTCAACAGTACCAGAGCTGAGGTACCAGACTTGACACTGTGCAGGCAGTCTCCGGGGCTTTGCGAGACCCCTGGCGGGAGAGTGGCCCCATTCAGTTGTCATCTTAGACACCGGCGAATGAGAATGGTGCTGCATTGAGGAGCTCGCCTTATCTGTGGGAGCTTGCTGCCAGTGATCCCGCCGCTCATCCTGGTGCGATGCCGAAGCCTCTTGCACCACGGCCAGTGCGCTTTGCACCAAGGGAATCGAAGCTGCCTCATGAGGCCTAAGTCCAGACTCCCATCTGAAGTTTAAGTCACAGTCTAAACAAGAGAACAGGAGCTTAAATCCCCTGCAGATACTGGATGCATCTTCTCCAAGGGACTGCAGACAGGCAGCATGTGAGTCACCTATGCGAATACCCTGCCCACATTTAGCACACGGTTTAAAACCCTGGGGTGGCTGCTTGTCCCACATTCTTCAGCAAACAAGCAGAGGAGGAAACCACCATTAACCCCAGCCAAACAACTATCTATTTTTAATGGGAGGCCACCCCAAGATTTTGGTAAGCGGGCAACAGCCATACGTCTATGGAGGGGACACAGGATCTGGGATGGCAGGTAGAGTGTAGAAGGTAGCTTAGTATAGAGGACTGGGGTGCAGGAGAGGGTGTGGGTATGAGAGGGGGTTTGAGTGAATGAGGGAGTGATGATCTGGAGCAGGAGTTTGGGGTCCAGGAAGGGGTATGGATGCAAAAGAGGATTCTGGCTAGAGGGAGAAGAGTAGGAGAGGGTATAGGGGGTAGGAGGGAGTTGTGACCTGAAGGAGGTAGGGAGAGGGGATACAGAGGGTTTGGGTGATGATCTGGGGCAGGCAGTTGGAGGGGGGGAGGCAGTTGGAGGGGGGCAGTTCCAGAGGCTGGTTGTGGCTGGAAGACACTTACGGAGGTGGCTCCTAGCCAGTAGCTCTGCAAGAACCTGAGACAAGTTCCATGCCGGTCTGCTGGACAGGCTGCTTCAGGTGGTTCTGCTCCAGCACAGAGAGGAGGGAGGGAAGGAAAAAGAAAAGAGGTTTCATGCCAGCCCTACCTCCAGCAAAATTTCTCAGCTCCTCTGGCTGGAAACTGGCCAATGGGAGGTGAGAGATTTTGCTGGGAGCAGGGACAGTGCACAAATTCTCCTTCCCTCCCCGGTTTGCCACCAGGTATTCAAAACAACATAAGCTGCTCTGTAGTAAGATTGCCACGAAGTGGCCTTGGGATGGATCTAGTGGTTTGGTGGGCTGAATCTGGCCTTCTAGCCAACTCTTGCCAACCTCGATCTAAATGAACTAAGAATGACTGAGTACTGAGTACACTACAAAGTACATGCTAAGCAAGAAGTAGAAGCTCCAACACCAATCACTGGCAGAAAAAAGGAACTGAAGCAGCAGTCTGGTTGGCAAGGGTAACCAGTTGTGAGGCATCACTACAGCCAACTATGGGCCAGAGCAGACAAACAACCGCATACAAAGGAATCTAATGCATAAGGGAAGGGCAGACAAATAACCAGTGGCAAATTTTTAAAGTGCTTGTACACAAATGCTAGGAGTCTGACTAATAAGATGGGTGAACTAGAGTACTTCATATTAAATGAGGAGATAGGCATCACTGAAACCTGGTGGAATGAGGAAAATCTGTGGGACACAATCGTACGGGATATAAAATATATAGAAAGGATAGAGCAGGCCGGGTGGGTGGCGGAGTGGCACTGTATGTGAAAGATAATGTAGAATCAAATGAAATAAAAATATTAAGTGAATCGACATGTTCCATAGAATCGCCATGGATAGAAATTCCATGCTCCAATAATAAGAAATTAGCAGTAGGGATATATTAACGACCACCTGACCAGGACAGCGATACTGACATAGAAATGCTGAGGGAGATTAGAGAGGCTACCAAAATAAAGAACTCTATAATAATGGGGGATTTTAATTACCCCCATATTGACTGGATACATGTCACCTCAGGAAGAGAAGCGGAGATAAAATTTCTCAATGGCTTAAATGACTGCTTCTTGGAGCAGCTAGTGCAGGAACCCACAAGGGGAGAGGCAATTCTCAATTTAGTCCTGAGTGGAGTGCAGGATCAGGTCCAGGATATAACCGTTACAGGACCGCTTGGGAATAGTGACCATAATATAATAACATTCAACATTCCTGTGGTGGGAAGAACACCTCAACAGTCCAGCACCCTGGCATTTAATTTCAAAAAGGGGAATTACGCAAAAATGAGGAGGTTAGTTAAACAGAAATTAAAAGGCACAGTGACTAGAGCCAAATCCCTGAAAGCTGCATGCAAACTTTTTAAAGACACCATAATAGAGGCCCAACTTAAATGTATACCCCAAATTAAAAAACATAGCAAGAGACCTAAAAAAGAGTCACCGTGGCTTAACCACCATGTAAAAGAAGCAGTGAGGGACAAAAAGGTATCTTTTAAGAAGTGGAAGTCCAATCCTAGTGAGATAAATAGAAAGGAACATAAACACTGTCAAATCAAGTATAAACATGTAATAAGAAAAGCAAAAAAAGATTTTGAGGAACAGCTAGCCAAAAACTCAAAAAGAAATAACAAAATGTTTTTTAAGTACATTAGAAGCAGGAAGCCTGCTAAAAAACCTGTGGGTCCCCTAGATGATCGAGCTATAAAAGGAGCAATCAAAGACGATAAAGCCATTGCGGAGAAACTAAATGATTTCTTTGCTTCAGTCTTCACGGCTGAGAACGTTGGGGAGATTCCTGAATCTGCACCGTCCTTTGTGGGTGATGAATCTGAGGAACTGTCCCGAATTGAAGTGTCATTAGAGGAGGTTTTGGAACAAATAGAAAAACTTAATGTTAACAAATCTCCGGGACCGGATGGCATTCATCCAAGGGTTCTAAAAGAACTTAAATGGGAAATTGCTGAGCTATTATCTGTGGTTTGTAACCTATCCTTTAAATCGGCTTCCGTACCTAATGACTGGAAGGTAGCCAACGTGACACCAATATTTAAAAAGGGCTCTAGAGGTGATCCTGGCAATTACAGACCGGTAAATCTAACTTCAGTACCGGGCAAATTAGTCGAAACAATAGTAAAGAATAAAATTGTGAAGCATGTAGAAGAACATAATTTGTTGGACAAAAGTCAACATGGTTTCTGTAAAGGGAAATCCTGTCTTACTAATCTGTTAGAGTTCTTTGAAGGGGTTAACAAATATGCGGACAAGAGGGATCCAGTAGATATAGTATACTTGGATTTTCAGAAAGCCTTTGACAAGGTCCCTCACCAAAGGCTCTGGTGTAAATTACATGGCCATGGGATAAGAGGGAAGGTCCTTTCTTGGATTGCGAACTGGTTAAAAGACAGGAAACAAAGGGTAGGAATAAATGGTAAATTTTCAGATTGGAGAGGGGTAACTAGTGGTGTCCCTCAAGGGTCAGTCCTGGGACCAATCCTTTTCAACTTATTCATAAATGATCTGGAGAAAGGGGTAAGCAGTGAGGTAGTAAAGTTTGCAGATGATACCAAACTGTTTAGGATAGTCAAGATAGAAGCAGACTGTGAGGGACTCCAAGAAGATCTCATCAAACTGAGTGATTGGGCAACAAAATGGCAAATGAAATTTAATGTGGATAAGTGTAAAGTAATGCACATCGGGGAAAAATAACCCCAACTATACGTACAGTATGATGGGGGCTAATTTGGCTACAACAAATCAGGAAAGAGATCTTGGCGTTATCGGACAGTTCTCTGAAAACTTCCACACAGAGTGCAGCGGCGGTCAAAAAGGCAAATAGGATGCTAGGAATTATTAGGAAAGGGATAGAAAATAAGACCCAGAATATCTTACTGCCCCTGTATAAAACTATGGTACGCCCACATCTTGAATACTGTGTACAGATGTGGTCTTCTCACCTCAAAAAAGATATTTTGGCCTTGGAAAGGGTTCAGAAAAGGGCAACTAAAATGATTAGGGGTTTGGAACGGGTCCCATATGAGGAGAGGTTAAAGCGACTGGGACTTTTCAGTTTAGAAAAGAGGAGACTGAGGGGGGATATGATAGAGGTCTATAAAATCATGAGTGGTGTGGAGAGGGCTGATAAAGAAAAGTTATTTATTAGTTCCCATAATAGAAGAACTAGAGGACACCAAATGTAATTAATGGGTAGCAGGTTTAAAACTAATAAAAGGAAGTTCTTCTTCACACAGCATGTAGTCAACCTGAGGAACTCCTTGCCAGAGGAGGGTGTGAAGGCTAGGACTATAATAGAATTTAAAGAGAAGCTGGATAAATTCATGGAGGTTAGGTCCATAAAAGGCTATTAGCCAGGGGATAAAAATGGTATCCTTGGCCTCTGTTTGTCAGAGGCTGGAGAGGGATGGCAGGAGACAAATCTCTTGATCATTGTCTTCGGTCAACCCTCTCTGGGGCACCTGGTGCTGGCCACTGTCGGTAGACAGGATACTGGGCTAGATGGACCTTTGGTCTGACCCAGTACAGCCGTTCTTATCTTCTTATGTTATGTTCTAACCAGACAGGTATTGCTAGGGAAAAATCTTTCAACAGTTGTGCATACAGCACAGGCATATGCAACCACTCAAAGAGAATTGTTATTTATTGTTCCAATAATACAACAAATAGGGGGTCACTAAATGAAATTCCTAGGTAGCAGGTTTAAAATGAACAAAAGGAATATTTCTTCACACAAAACACAAACTGTTAAACTCCTTGACAGAGGATGCTGTGAAGGCCAGGATTACAACAGAGTTCAAAAAAAAGAACTAAATAAATTCATGAAGAATAGGTCCATCAATGGCTATTAGCCAGAATGGACAAGAATGGTGTCCTTAGCCTCTGTTTGGCAGAAGCTGGGAATGGGAAACAGGAAATGAATCACTTGATGGTTACCTGTTCTGTTACTTCCATCTGAGGCACCTGGCATTGGTCACTGTTGAAAGAAGGGATACTGGGCTAAATGGACTTTTGTTCTTATGTTCTCTCTCTAGCTCCAGCCCTATTTCTTCTGCCCAAGGCCCTGTCCCTTGCAGAGGGCCCAAGCCAGTATGCAAAGACTTTACCAAAAATTAATGGAGTGGCCCCCCTGCAAAAATTATTGCCATCCCATCCTTACGTAAGGCTACAGAGCTAATTAATGCTCTTGTGGAATGGGCTATCGTTCTCAAATGAGGCTGCGGGAGGGGAGAAGGGGAGGAAGAGCAGGGAAGGGAAATCTACTGTCATGCGCAAAGAGCTGACTCCAAAACATATTGGTTCCCACCTCCCCCCCACACACACACACTCCATGCTGCTGCCTTACAGGCACTAGCTCCCGTCCCCCTCCCCCCTTGCTGCCTCTGATACAGGGGTGGGGGAGAATGCATGTAGTCAGCAGGGCTTATCAGTTAATCACGTAGTTCAATGTTTCTCAACCAGTAGTACAAGTACCCTTAGGGGTACTTGAAGTCTGGGGGGTACGTCAACACAACTGAAATGTAGAGAAAACTGAATTTTTGTTGTAAGTTTTACCGCGCTTTATTATTTTTGTACTTTTTATACCCAAAAATTTAATCACCCGCCCGGCTACGATTAAGTTGTTTGAACAAATGTATTGCAATAGTAGAAAAAAATTGTGTGCATCCGAAAATTGTAGGTACTGGGGGTACTTACAATTTTTTTTTAAAGGGGGTGCTTATATTTTTTTTAAAGGGGTAGTGTATAAAAAAAGATTGAGAAACACTGATGTAGTTGACTACATGTTGACATCCCTAACTGCCACATCTGAGGAAGCCTGGAATGATATCTTGGTCAGGAGCTGACCTTACAGAATGAACTTAAACTGGTCCCGATATTCTTCTGGCAGATGCTAACTTAGAACACATTTCATTATTTTGGTGAAACATTTGTTATCTTCCCATGACTGCCTGACAGCTTGCTTATACTGATGTGTGGCTGAAGCACAGGATATACAGCCAAAAAGATTGAGACGCTGGTGGTTTCTTACTATAGAGGTTTAACATTGTTTTAACAGCCTCCACTACTAGAAATTCAGAACTTTGTGACTAAAGAAAATCTGATTTTCTAGTTCAGTGTTTCTCAACCTTTTTTTTTTTTTTTTAAATAAAGTACCCCTTTTTAAAAAAAAAAAAAAATTGTAAGTAACCCCAGTAGCTACAGTTTTTGGACACAACAATTTTTTCTATCATTGCAACACATTTCTTTAAACAATTTAATCATAGCCACAGGCAGGCGGTAAAATTTTTGGGTGTAAAAAGTACAAAAATAATAAAGCGCTGTAAAACTTAAAACAAAAATTCAGTTTTATTCATATTTCAGTTGTGTTGATGTACTCCCTAGACTGCTCTCGAGTACCCCTAAGGATAATCGTACCACTGGTTCAGAAACACTGCTCTAGTTGAAACAGTATTTTTATCCTTCTTTAAGGCAGGCAGTGTGGTAATAGGGCTTTGCCAAATAATTTGGGTGAGCTCAGGAAGAGCTTCACTGACTGTAAGGGCAATCTTCCTAGATGTGAGAGAGTATAAAATATCTAGGAGTTTATTGCGTGATTCCTGAACGTCCAAGAGAATTCGCAACTTGTCAACAATACACATTATCAGATCCTTGAACTGCCTGATGTGGGGCATAGTGCCTTAGGAGGCAGGGAAGGCAGGACAGCTTCACCAGAATAGCTCCCTGACCAGAGAGGCACCTTCCAAATAACAGGGAGTAGGACATTCCTGGGTAAAATTAGCAAAAATTTAACCCATAAAAGGGGAAATCTCGATTATACAACCACCTCTAAATAAAAAGGGGTGGGAGGTTTTTTTGCTTTTTAAAAAAAGATAAAATGAAGAGAAAAGTTCTTCAAAAACTGGAACACTATAAGATACGTAACTATCAGAGAAAAGACGGTTACTTACCTGTAACTGTTGTTCTTCAAGATATGTTGCTCATGTGCGTTCAAATTAGGTGTGCGTGCACGGTTTCCAGAGCGTTTTTTCCCCAGTGGTACCTGTCGGGCCGGCAGATCGCCCCCTGCAGTGGCACCGCTATAGCAGAGCATAAATACCCCGCTGGCCCTCCCCCTCCTCAGTTCTTTCTTGCCAGAGACTAACGAAGGGAAGGTAGGGGGGGAATCAAATGGACATGAGCAACACATCTCGCAGAACAATAGTTATAGGTAAGTAACTGTCTTTTCTTTTTCGAGTGATTGCTTATGAGCATTCGAATAAGGTGACTCCCAAGCTGAAACCATACGGAGGCGGGGTCGGAGATACACTCCTAAGAAACACAACTCACTGGTTATAAAGAAACCAATCATACATTTTATTTAACACAACAGAACAATTCATCTGAGGTATGTATGTCACTTCTAAATATATGAACTCTTTTTTTTCCCTTAAGGTTTACAGAACTGAACAGAGAACTCTGGAGCCCAAAGCAGCATCACTCCTGGCCTGCTGGGTAATTCACAGTGTGCCATAAACATTTGAACAGAGGACTATGTGGCCACACTACAAATTTCAACTATTGGGACCTGCACCACAAAGGGTGCTGAGGACGCCTGAGCTCTAGTGGAGAGTGCCTTAACATAGCGTGGCTCCCTGTGAGCCAGAATATAACACTCCCAGATACACAAAGAAATTCAAGACGACAGCTTTTGGGCCGATACTGGCAACCTCTTCATTCTTTCCCCAAAAGAAATAAACAACTGAGATGATTTGCTAAAGTGCCTTGTTCTGTCTATTAAAAAGGCTAACGCTTTTTTTTTTGCATCCAATGAATGTAAGGCTTGGTCCTTAGGGGAGCAGTGGGGTTTTGGAAAGAAAACAGGTAAATAAATGTCTTGGGACATGAGGAACGAGGAGACTACCTTAGGGAGGAAGGCTGGGTGCAGATGCAGCCTGACCCTATCCGTGGAGAACACCAAATACAGGGGTTCTACCATCAAAGCCCTGAACTCAGACACCCTCTGTACCGAGGTTATAGCTACTATGAAGGCCACCTTAAGCGACAGATACTTAAGTGAGCATGTGGCCAAAGGCTCAAATGGGGGAGACATAAACTTAGTAAGCACCAGATTAAGATCACACTGAGGCAAAGGTAACCTCACGTGCAGAAACAACCTGTCTAGACCCTTGAGAAACCTCTTGACATGGTTGGTAAAAAGGGATCTGCCGCCAACCCTAACATGGCCATCAAATGGACCCTGATTGAAGAGAGAGATAGGTCCTCTTGATGCAGCTCAAAGAGGTAGTCAAGGATAACCGGTACTGAGGCAAAACAAGGGTCCAGCTCCTTGCTGACTGCCCATAGGGAAAACCTCTTCCATTTGGCTGCATAGGACAACCTGGTAGCCAGCTTTCTGCTCCCCAGCAGAACTGCCTGCACACCCTCTGAAAAAGCAAGCTCTGGCTCTGTTAACCATGGATAAGCCAGGCTATGAGGTGGAGGGACCTAACATTTGGGTGGTACAGGAGACCTCTGATCCCAGGCTTGAGTGACCGGGTCCTGACTGGGCGAGAGAGGCCGCGGCTCGTCCCGCACCATATCCAGCAGGATGGGATACCAGGACTGCCTGGGCCAGTCAGGGGCTATCAGGATGACCTCTGACCTGAACTGCTTGGTCTTCGCTAGGACCCTGGGAACAATGGGAAATGGGGGGAAGGTGTACAGCAGGCCCCCAGGCCAATCGATCCCTTCTGGATTCCGTCCCCAGGCCCAGGAATGAGAAATAATGGGGGCACTTCTTGTTTGCTTCTGTGGCGAACAGGTCCACCTGGGGATGACCCCACCTCCGGAAGAGAAGTAAAAGAACAGTATCCTTCAGGAGCCATTCGTGGATTCTGAAGGATCGGCTTAGCGTGTCCGCCAGTGTATTCTGGCGGCCTGGCAGATACACCGCCTGGAGGTGAATGTTGTGGGCTATGAAGAACTCCCAAAGGAGTATAGCTTCCTGACATACAGGAGAGGAGTGAGCCCTCCACCCCCGCCCTTTGTTTATACAGAACATGGCTACCGAGTTGTCCAGCAGCACCGACGCAGATTTCCCTGAGAGATGGACTGGGAAGACCTAGCATACCCTCCTGACAGCCCTCAATTCCCTGATGTTGATATGCAAGTCCCTCTTGTGAGGGGCCCACAACCCATGTCCTGTGGTGCACCATATGCGCACCCTACCCCTCGTACGAGGCATTGGTTATCAGTCTAACTGAGGGGACCTCAGCCAGGAAAGGAACCCCTTTTGCACACTTCCTCCTCTTGAGACCACCGCTACAAGGAGTCCCCCACCTCCTAAGGGCAAAGACAGGACAGAGTCCCCAATGAGCTCTGGCCTGGGTGAAAGACCTCGCCAACCAGGCTTCTAGAGGTCTGAGCCTCAACCTTGCATGGCAAATGATATCATCATCAATTCACAGACACTTATCTTCCTTCCTTTCCTCCTCCTCCCCCCGCATCCCTCTCCTGTTCTGAAATGTGATTTGTCCTTTTCATATGTGTTCATTTTTTTAATTGTATCCTTTGGTATATATGGTTGTGACTATTTTCTTCCACTATTTGATCTGAGGAAGTGGGTCTGGCCCACGAAAGCTCATCATTTAATGAACCATCTTGTTAATCTTTAAAGTGCTACATTGTCCTGCATTTTGCTTCATATATTTTATAAACACTCTGGCGGCAGTGGAAAGCCTGAAGGGAAGCACCATAAACTGGAAGTGGTTCTGAGCCACCACAAACTGGAGGAACCTTCGGTGACTTGACCATATGGCCACATGAAAATAGGCGTCCTTTAAATCAAGGGCTGCGTACCAGTCCCCTATCTCTTAAGGCCTGAATAATGGAGGCCAACGTCACTACCCTGAACCTCGTTTTCTTTATTATCTTGTTGGGGTTTCTGAGGTCCAAGATAGGCCGCAGCCCACCCTTCAGTTTGGGGATAATAAAATAATCAGAATAAAAGCCCCTGCCCTCCAATTGAGGTGTAACTCTCTTCTGCTCCTTTTTCAATGATCAAGAGGACCTCCTGATGGAGGAGGACTTCGTGAGATGGGTCCCTGAAGAGGGACTGGGAAGGGGGCAGATCCAGAAAAGGGATAGAGTAACTCATCCTTATCAGGCCTAGCACCCATTTGTCGGAAGTGATGTGGGCCCAGGTCCGGAAAAAATGGGACAGCCTGTCCCCAAAGGGAGGAGTGATAACAGGAGCTGGTAAAGGGCCCTCGAGCGTGCCTTCAAAATGGCTGCATTGCTTGCTGGGTTGGGGGGGTGGACCAGCACCTCTGTCTGAGTTGTCCCATGGGCGCTGAAACCTAATGCATGAAGAAGGGGCCCCCGCGGCAATACTCATACCCCCACTTGGGTTTCGAGGCCTGCACCTCCATTGGTTCTGCCGGAAAGGCTGAAACTGCAGCCTTCCTAACTACCTAGCAGGGAGCTGCCTTCTCTGGGGGGCTGGCGTATGAATCCTTAGTGATTTGAGAGTGGCCCTCGTGTCCTTAAGGCTACAAAGCCTCAAGTAAGTATGCTTGGATAACAGGGATTTCCCGTTGAATGGCAGGTCCTGAATTGTGTTCTGCATGTCCGGGGGAATCCCCGAAACCTTGAGCCACATGCCCCTGCACATGACCACACCGGAGGCCCTGGTATGGGCAGCAGAGTCCACAGCGTCCAGTGCGGCTTGCAGGGCCATACATGCTATGGGTCTCCCCTCCGCGGTCATAGATGCAAACTCCTGCCTGGAATCAGGAGGAAACCTGTCCCGGAACTTGTCCATCGCCTGCCACATATTGTAAGCATAGCGGCTCAGCATCACTTGCTGATCAGCGATGCGCAACGGGACACTTCCTGTGGCAGACACCTTACGCCCCATAAGGTCAAGGCGCTTAGATTCCCTGGATTTTGGTGTAGGCCTGGGTTGCCCCTGCCTCTCCTTTTAAGCGGCCATCTGCACCACCAGGGAACCCGGTACCGGGTGGGAGTAGAGGTGCTCATACCCAGACTGAGGAACAAAGTACCCCCTTGAGAGTGGGGGTTATAAAAGCAGGGGGTCTGCCACAAGGTATTTGTGATCTTAGCCACAGTCTTGTTCAAAGGGAGAGCCAGCTTAGCAGAGCATTGAGGATGTCCACCATAAGGTCAGTGTCCTCGGTCACCGGCTCTGCTTGAACCCCCAAATTTGCCGCCAGTCTATGGAGCAACTCCTTGTGTACCCTGGCATCCATTGATGGCATGGATGGCGCCAGGTCTGCCAGGGCTTCGTTGGGAGAGGATGAAGAGGACTCATGAACAAGTGCAGGGTCGTCCAACAGCTCAGGAGACTGAGTGGGCTGGGGAGGTTCCACGAGGGCAGGCAGTGGGTTCACCGTGGGGGCCGATTGCACAGGCATCTCCTGCCTCTGCAGGCTACAACCCTAGATGATTCAGAGGGTCGACACGGAAGTGAAAGGAGTGCTCCTTTGTGAGAGACACTAGACCCCTGCGACAGTGGCATCGGCCCCTGCCACTGGTAATAGGGCCACGGCATCCAGAAAGGCCAGGGTGGCTGAGCTTCCAGGGGCCAGGTGTGCTGGAATTCAGCAGTCCCAGGACGGTGCAGAGAATGGGAATGGTGCCAGAAAGAAACCCTGGATGAGGCCATGGAACGCACCAACTCTGGCTCCGACTCTAAAGAGTAGTACAATGCAGACCAGGGCAGTGCCATGGAGGGCAGCTTGTAGAGGTGATGTGGCCTGTACCTCTCCATGGATTATGGCTTCCCAGCATGGGTTTGCCTTGCCGGCCCCATCAACAACAGTGCCGGAGTGCCAGTACCAGGAACCTGCTGCACCGGACTGGGATTGGAGATCGTCAGTAGTGCCAGTGTCGGTGCCGAGGTAGGCGGTGCCGATGGTAGGCAGGAGTTCTGTGACGAGGCTGCAAGAGACGGTGCTGAGTGGGCCACCACAACCTGTAGAGTTGGGGGCGGTGAAGTCGCCACTGGAGCCGGTACTGACCAGGCCACTGATGTGGTCGCCGCTACCGGTGCTGCCCTGGCCTCCAGTGCCGCAAGCAAAAATTCTCTATGCAGAGGCAAAGCTGTTAGCTTGATGAGCTCCTATGCCGCCTCAAAAGTCTCCAGGGTGGATGGGCGGTGTGCAGGGATCAGCCCCAGGCTCTGAGCACACAGAGAGCCTTCTCTTCTGCTTTGTGCACCAGCATTGCGAATCTGAGCACGGAGATCGAGGGCAATGTCAGCTGCCATGGGTCTTGTGGTCAGGTGATCTGCTCCTAATCTCCTTCCTCCTCTTCAGTGCTGGCAACTGAGACCGAGGTCCTCGGTGCTGCGGTACGGGAAAGTCCCGGCTGAGTGTCCCTCACCAATGCTGGTGCACTGCAACCTCGCAGGATGGCGCTGGTTGAAGAGCCAAGTGCATAAGTAAGTTTTGCGTGGGAATCTCCCTCCCGTTTAGTGCGAGGCTTAAAACTCCTGCAGATCTTACAGGAGTCAGTGAGAAGAGACTCGCCCAGACACTTTAGACAAGAGTTATGGGGGTCTCCCCTTGGCATCGGCTTAGCGCAGGACGCACAGGGTTTAAAGCCCTGCAGGCCTGGCATGCCCCTCCCCCGACGGGGAGAAATAACAAACTGCGAACTAACTACTTGAAAACTACAAGAGGAACACAAAGAAAAACTCCCAATGGGCAAACAATTAACTCCCGCTGGGATCTGTCAGAAGAATAGAGAAGCTCCAACAACCGTCATGGATGGTATGAAGAAACCGAGGAGGGGGAATGCTGGCAGGCGTACTTATGCTCCGCTATAGTGGTGCCACTCCAGGGGGCAACCTGTCAGCCTGATGGGTACTGCTGGGGAAAAAACACTCCAGAAGCTGTGCACACAGCACACACACACACCTCATTCAAACGCACATGAGCAACACATCTCGAAGAAAAAGCTAAATATTACCGAAGAGGAACATTAGTATACTCCACATCAGGCCAAAATAGCCTCAGCATGGAGCACAAGGATGTATGGGGTGCATTCAAAGGACAAACAGGTACAGCTATCAAAATCTCCCTCAAAGGTGTAGGCTCCACCAAAGTGGAGCGCACATAGGGACACCACTGTAAGTACAACTTGACACTTCCACAGCAGCCGTTAAATGGTTTAACATCTTTCCCCTTCCTGTCCCTAAAATTATGAGTGAAATCCTGCTTTCCAATTTCAAGCAGTGCTAAGATTAAATGACTATTTGCACGTAACTTAATCCAAAGGCCATTAATGACAGGGCTCAAATGGAGCTATTGCCACACACAAAAACACTACCTTTAGGCCATAAAAACTTTAAATATTTGACAAGAGAGTAAGACTTAAAACATCTGGAATTCATATGAAATATGACACGGTCAGAATGGGTCTAATTAGGGACTGGAAATGGCTCTCTCATTACAATGAATAATTTTCCACTTTAGGTATTCTCGCTGTGTTATTCACATCCACCCTGATTGAACTAGCTCTGATGTAACACTCCCATCTCTATATCCCTATTTTTTTTTCACTTCATGCATCTAATGAAGGAAGCTATAATTCATGAAAGCTTATGCCATAATAAAATTGTTAGTTATTAAGGTACCACTGGATTCCTTGCTGTTTAAGCAAAACAAGCTTATAAAATGGATGTGGAATTCCAGCAGACATTTAAAAAAATACAAACTTTTACATGGAAAAAATGCACAAGCTACCCATGCAGTATACATGTCAACCTAAAAAGATTGACAGAAAGTGTAATAACATAGTCTCTATCAAGGACGAAACCAGTAAAGGTCAAATGAAGGTGAGACCCAACACATGACTGCCTATGTTACACATTACAAGGTGCCTACCACCTTGATATAAGAGAGTTTACTAGAACAAAAAAAATCAAATATGCTTGCTTACATTTAACTATCTTCTTGAATCACAGGTGCAAATGCAAAATAAGTATTCAAAGTCAGGCACAATACAATCAGACAATGAATCCTTTAACTGACTCCTTTTTTTTACTACAAAAATGTTCAAACAATAGGAATTTAACATGTTCAAAGTTCTCTAATTAGAACGTCTCAAAAACAACAAATGGTCTGGTAGCACTTTATAGACTAACAAAATATGTAGATGGTATCATGAGCTTTTGTGGGCACAGCCCACTTCTTCAGATATCTGGAGCTTAAAGAAATGGGCTGTGCCCATGAAAGCTCATGACACCATCTAATTGTTTTATTAGTCTATATCATGGGTTCCCAAACTGGGAGAGGCCGTGAAGAAATTCCGGGGGGGAGGGGGGGAAGAGGACGTGAGGTGACCCAGGCACCCCCTTACGTTTTGCTGCTATTTTTGTCTTTCAGCCGGTCAGGGTGTGTTAGGTTTTTTTGTTTGTTTTTTGGCTCAACAAGTTTTGCTGATATTTGGTGGGCGGGGGGAAAGAGGGAGGTGAGGGTCTCTCAAAAATCAAAAAGGAGGCATAATGCCGAAAAACTAAGGAACCACTGGTCTATATAGTGCTAAAAGACCATTTGTTGTTTTTTTAAGTTTATCCTGTACAAGCTAACTCAGCTACCCCCTGAAGCTCCTATAAGATCTCACAATTTAGTAAGAGAAGTACAGAGTCAGCTGTGCTTGTGTTCTTGCTACAGTTCGGAAAGTGAATTTTTCCCTTGAGATTTAAATTCATCTTTACTTTTTTAGTCTGCTCTAGAGCTATATATAGGGGAGATGGACACAAGAGAGGTATTTACTGTTCAAAAAAAGTACAGAGGAATTAGAGCAGAAGTTTTGTTAAGTACAGCTAAGAAAGTTGAGTTTTTTTGGTTCAAAGATTTAGAGTGTTCAAGGGTTGTGGCCAGTTGAAGTCGCATTAAAATCACAAATTGGAGTGGTACTGCAATCCTGAACGTCACATCACAACACCACTCACTTAAATTTGGCCCATCCACCACTCTACCAAGAAAGAGGGGCACCCAGGCCAAATTTGAGAACACATTGCTATTTGGAACATGGGGATCAATGCCATTTAATTTGCCACAATAATACAAAGTTGCACTGTATGTAAGAAAGTAGGTAAATTTCTGCATCTAAATTTATAAACTGAAGATGAGCCATGGAAAATATTAATGCAAATCTAAGACCAAAGTGTTTTAGAACTTACGTATATGAAGATAAACTGCTGTCATAAGTTGACACTACGCCATAATTTTCTTCATTGTAACGAAACATGTCATTAGGATCCCATCCATTAGACTAGAAGAAAATTAGGTTTATTTTTCAAAACAGCACTGGAAACATGTCCCTAAAAGTTATGGCTGTGGGCAGAAATTTTAAACTTTTCCCTTACTGTTGGATTTATCAGTGAAATCATAAATCCAAAACTTACATTTTGAATGCAGTATCAAGTATTTTACCCTCAAAATCCAGTATTGCATCTAGTGTGTCTTGTCATTCCTATTTAGCATTCTACAATGTACTGGCTTGCATTAACAAAAAGCTATGATTTCTTTGCAGAAAGTCACAACCAGATGCATTCATATCTGAAATATGGAATAGTGTTCCTCCCTGTGGCGAACACTGGAATTTTTCAAATGCTCTACTAACACAAGTATCTAACAGGAGATCCTCCTTAATCTCAAACACAGAATAATCTCCCCATTTCTTAGTGAAGCGTTGTATGTCACAATGACAGCTTTACTAAAATGTCATTACTTTTATAAAGAATACAAAATGTTCATTACAATATTTTATAGATATTTAATACCTGATGATCCAATAAGATGGATCTATACAGAGAACATCACCTATCTGAAGATTAGTATTCATAAGGTAAAGTGATCTCAACATCACTGCAGAACAAAGATTTCTTGAACCATATAGTCAGTCTCCTCTAATCCACAATACAAATCACTTCTTGTTCTTACACATCACAGATCTTGTGTCTTAGTAAAAAAGATGCTTTATAGCATAAAATTGGTTATCATACCATACATAGTTTTTACATGTTATACTATCTTGATTTGCTAATTGATTTACTCCATCAAGTAATTCAGGACCCTGAGATACACCGGTTTGGCACTTCAATTAAACACCATGACAATGGTGTCCATGATTTGATTATTCCTTTTAAAATCATAAGGAAAACGGAGATATCCATCGGCAAATGATGAATTTTCATAACAAATCTTCACACAATACAACTGTGCTATCTTAATAGTTTAGCTAAAACTAAAATTCCATTCTAGATTGATATTAAGGGGTAGCATGGGCAAAAATCTGTTTTCTAAAAAGATTTCAATGTCTAGTTTACTTACAACATCGGTCTCTAAAGCCTCAAGCTCCTCAGTAGTGGTAGTCTCGCCTCCATCCCATGGTTCAAGGTCCTTCTCTTTGTGTTCACCATTTACTTTAGCACCAATGGCTGAATCAGTAAAAGCATCTACAATGAAGATTCACATTTGGTTAAGCAAAGGAAAAACATAATGCAAACAGGTCGTTGAGGAATAATCAAATGTAAATGCATTATAAATATACTAGCACGATCCAAAACTGTCAGTTACTATATTAATTGAGAATACATTCAAAACTAGAATGTGTTAAGACTTGTACACTATTCAAAAACAGAAGAGTATACAAAATATCTTTTAAGTTATGATGCAATTACTTAGTTTCAGCTAAGTGCCAGCTAATGCTAAAACTGAAGGATAGGCACCAAAACAGCTGTCATTGCCTTTGATTTAAGAAAAATCGAAGAATATTAATTAAGACTAGGCCTTTAATCATAGACAGTATTGTTTTAAGAGAGTAACTTAACTATTCTGAGAAAAAATATTTACTGATGTTTGTAACATACTACTTGAAACAAAACCGTTGTTGCATACAACTATTATATATTACAGACACCAAGAAATATTGTACAGATTTACTCACCCCTATGCCCAGAATGTCTAAGCTGTGTCTTAAATTATACCTCCCCTCTTTGGACTCAAGCCCAGTTTCTTCCATTTCAATGATTCCTTGATACCAGCGTTCACACCTTTACAGTCTCTCCATAAAAAGAGCCCTGCAATTCTTGGAATTATCCATTAGCTTAAATATACCAGTTTTCCAGTGTGAAGGTGATGAACATACCTTTTTTCTAGAAGAAACTTAAGTACAAACTTACCCAAATTACTTAACATTCAAAAACTTTATATTCACATTCAACACAACTATAAAACTAGAGAATTAGGAACACACAAAACTGTACTAATATGCCACTAACCAGGTATACTAAACTATTCTAATCACTAATTTGATCATGCACTTTTATATGCAGGTTCATTTACAATCTATTCAAACCAGACTGAAAGAGTACATTTGAAGGCATACTAGAATATTTCAATACTTTATTAAGAGCATAATGACATTCAGAATAAAGGAAGCCAAGCTTAATATTTATAAACTAAGCAAGGTCAAAGCTTCCTGCAAATTCTTAAAATACTTTTTCAAAAATGGAATTAGTTTATAAACCCATTTTTTTCCATTTTGTAAATTACGTTCAGTCTAGTTTTGAATCAGAACTATATTTTTTCATTACATACATATTGAAATAAGCAGTCATATGACAGTAAAATCATTGTTTCTCCTAAGATTTTAGGAAAAGGTAAGAACCAAGCCAACAGATTGCACCAGAAGTGGAAGAATGAAGCTTTAATTTATTTTGGCAGTGTCTTGAAATTGTATTGAAGAGGAACACACACCAAAGCCATTATGAGAGGAGTTTACATCTATTTAAGAGATTTACTTTGCCATGAATCTGCAACATTTTTTATCTGGAGTCATTGAAGACATGTTTTAATTAAGGCTGTCAACACAGCCTAACTATTACTCCAGCTTTATCCAGTTTCACGGTCAAACTCTGTGCTCATATTGCCTCAATTTGTTGCAGCAATTGTTTTGTAATAACATTCCACATTGTATCTTATTAAATACATACTCAGCGCATATATAGCATAGCAAGATCAAATAGAATATTTGTGAGAAATAAAGCATTTAAGCATAAATAGCTTTGTTAATTACCAAATATGGTATAAAAATTAAGGAATATGTATAAAAGGTAAGACAAATGAATTATATTAGCTTAAAATGAAAGTATCTCCAAACATGAAAGACCCATTAAAGAAAAGAAACCACATGAGAGGAAGATACCCTGATAAGGCCAAGTCACTTTTAGGGCTTGTTTTGTAAAAAAATAAGATGAAATCAGTTTGTAAAATGTCACTGCAGAGTCTGCCAATAAAAGCAGTGATAACACCTATTTTCTTGAAGGTTTGTAGTTTTTAAGCAAGGTTATGCTTGAACCTGCTCCCAACCACCTAACTTGAGCCTGTAAAGGCATTTAGGTTATTGTAAGCTGTTCTGAAGCATATTTAGTATCATACCACCTTGTAGTTTTGATACAATATTTCGCATACTGCAAACAATTAAAATGCAATAGCTAAAAATCTATTTTCTAAAAGGCTCAGAACAAAAAAAAAATTTGAAATTTTCTAAAAATGATTGTGATATTATGCATGCATGTTTTATAGTGCCATAAATGTGCGATCAGAGGTTTTAAATTTCAATAACATATTATAGTAACAAGAGCATTATGAAAAGGCATGATGCAGAAACACAGAGTGACCACCAAAAAATTTACCTGTTTCTGAAGGAACTAAAACAGATATGGAAAGAGAAAAAAATTGAAAATCAGATAATAATACACATTCAATTTTTCAGGTGTTTCACATTACATAGTTAATTTTATTTATTTTGAAGTCATGATCATAAATCTTTATGAACCCTTTATCTTTGGAAAAAATGACAGCCATATGTTTCATTCAAATTAATGAACATGTCCCTTTATTCATAGTTCCTTATGTCCCCCTATTTTCTCCCCAAAGCATTTCACAGTACCAAGAAAAAAATATGACTAAATTACTACCTACTTGAAGAGTATGTAAAAAATAACTTTAAATGTTTATCGCTATTCAATGCAAAATACAATTTAAGCGCTATATCATGCTAAAGTTGAACAATAATAAGAGAACACGTCTGTTTTAAAAGGCACAGTAGTCTCTTGGGATGCCTATATTTACTTTTATGACATTTTTATATGCAGTGAAACAAAGCAGTGACCTAATGAACTCAATGGCCTACTCCTACATTTGTGTGAAATACAAAACATATCCTCTGAAAGCAAGACATTGGAGTGGTCTCCAAACTCACTCTCTGAATCATTGATTAGCCAAAAGGGAAACACAGTTTCAAACTACACCACAGCAGTGGCTGAAAAAGTATTTCACAATGGAATAAGGAATCAGGTAAGACGGTATCCAGGTAGAAAGGGATTTATATGTTATTGAGACTTCTAGTTTCTATGAAGTGGCCTCAAGACAGAATGCTGAAACATACCAGGAGAACAGATTGTGAATAAATACCACCTGAATGGTATTTTATCTATCTTGCCAACCCACTTCTTGTCTTAAAATTGGGGATGTGGGGAGACAAAACATTCATTGGAGCTCTATAAAAAGCTACAAAAGTTAAAGTGCAAAGGAGAAAAAAAATGCTGTCTGATGAAGTTTACAAAACTAGCAGCAGACTCCATAATCTACAAAGCACATCATTTCTAAGCATTTAAACAGAAACAGTTGTGTGTACTAGAGACGTTAAAATACATTTAATTAACTATGTAACTGCTGGCTCTCCACACATACTGGCTCCTGCCTATGCCTCCCCATCACCCGCACTGCTGCCTCTGGTACAGAGGCAGCAGCACAGAGGGGGTTGGCAGCACTCCAGGAGCTGGTACAAAACTGGCTTCCCCTGCATTCCAGCTCCCACCTGCCCCACTATGCTGCTGCCTCTGTAACAGAGGCAGTGGGGAAAGGGGGAAAGAGGAGCCTGCATGTAACCATGAAGGTTAACCAAAGGCCCAGGCTCACTGGTTTACCATGTAACATGGTTACACTTTCACATCCCTATTGTCAAGATGATTAATATCAGAACCAAGTACTTTTATGAAGTATGCAGAGGCACTGTTTTCTCCTGTGAATCATATTGGACATATTTTCATCAAGTTAGGCTATGTCTAGAATGCAGACTTCTTTCGGAAGAAATTTTCCAAAAATTCTTCTTCCAAAAGAGTGCATCCACACTGCAAAAGTACGTCAGAAAAGCGATCTGCTTTTTCAAAAGATAGTGTCCATTCAGTGTGGACTCTATCTTGCATTTAAACCGTGATTACTAAGGATGGTGTGGTCACCAGGGCACCTGTGCTTTTTCCTCTTCTTCCAGAAGAACTCCCTCTTCCCCATCCACAAACACATACCCTTTTCCAAAAGAGTTTGTTCAAAAGATTTTCTTTCAAAAGATCACAATTGCAATGTGGATGTAATTAAAGTTTTTTCGGAAAAACAGCCGTTCTTCTGAAAAAACTCTGTAGTATAGACATACCCTTACACACATGGATTCACACCATCAGATCTCAAATGCAAAACATAGAGTTACCCTTAAGGAAACCATATACTGAAAAATGCGACTTCTAGTCACAGCCCCAATCTTGTGTGCTGCCTCTAAACAAACTTTAAATGTATCAAGAGTATATTCTCTCATGTAATTTTTTCAGAGGAAAAAGGGTCAATTGATTCTCATAACTCTTTAAAGAGGAATCCCAGTAACATGCTATGTCTCCTTATTTCACTGAAATGACATGAGATCATTGACATCTTAGATTAATTTAGACAGCCACATGGAGAACATAAAGCAGTAATCTAAAAGCTAACTATGTACACAGGGCATTGAGATAAATGGGGAAAAAAGTAAAGCAAATAAGTACTGTAGTGAGTAAGCTAAGTTAATGAGCAACTGAACATTCTGGAAACCCACAGAAATGCGAAGAATTCTAATAGTTCCTAAAAAGCACGCTTATTTTTTATGAATGGTTTACAAGGAAGACAATCCAATACAAGGAGTGCTGCTACAAATGTCAATTTGAAGTGTGGTCAAAGACAGAACTGTGAATCATACTTAGCAACTATTGTATATGGTACTTGAGATATCATGTAGACAACTACATGATTAAATCTTGTTGTCTACATGCATTTCCTGCCTCCCTCTGCCTTCCTACCTCTGTATCAGTAACAGCAAGGAAGAAGGGAAGCGGGAGCCGGTGCCCATGAGGAGATGGCTGAAAAGCTGGCTCCTCACAAGCACAGGATCCACCTGCTTCCCCGCACCCAGCACTGCTGCCTCAAATAAAGAGGCAGCAATGCGGAGAGCAAAGGGGGCAGGCTGGAACAGATATGCATGGGGAGCCAGCTTTCAAGCAGGCTCCCCTTGCATGCCGGCTCTGCAGACCCTCCTGCCCCTCTTTTGTTGCATCCTACAGGGGAGGATGGAGACAGGCAGGAGCCAGTACTGAGGGGAGCTGGCTTAAAAGCACCCTGAGGCTCTGTGATGCCACCTGCCCGCCACCAACTGCCTCTATATCAGAACTAGAATGCTTCCAGCTCCAGTCCTGGGGAGCCTCCTACCATGCCGCACTACTGTTTCTGTATCAGACACAGCCGCGCAAGACAACAGGCAGCTAGTCTGTGTGGGGAGCTCGTTTTCAAACTAGCTCCCCTCGCAGATCAGCTCCACCTGCAACCCTCTGCTGCTGCCTGTGATAGAAAGGCAGCAGAGCAGAGTAGCAGAGGGCTCTGTGGAAGTGGGGCCAGGAGAACACTGGTTGATGGCCCCATCTCTGGGGACTATCAAATAGTCATGTAACACGACTATTCAGTTACGTGATATCTAACATCCCTATATGGCACTCCATATCAAAGCACTTCATGAACAATTCCCACGACACAGAGACTGCAAGTCTTCCATCAGTCCCATTTCATACCTGTGCGACTGAGACAGAAATAAAATAAATGAGTGAACTCAGGCTTATGAAGCCAGTAATAGGAAATGTAACAGTTCCTGGCTAGTTCCATGCTGCCTCTCTGACCTGTTGGCACAGAATCTTTATCAGAAGGCTAATGTTTAGTATTCAAAGCCTTTTTGTTCCTATTTTGAATCCTGCAATTGAGCAGCAATGAAACTCAATGGCATTCCTTTCTCTAAATGGCAAAATTGCAGAGTATGCAAAGATGAGATATACACATTTTCGGAGATGCTTCAGATTAATATGTTCTTGAACAAATTAAAGACAAGCTTGTCAGTGCTACAGAGTGACTAGGAAGCTTATCTTGAAATTTTTCATTTGCTCTTGTTTTCATGAATAAGTAAAATCTAAGATATTAGAGGCATATTTTAATTATTGCCCTACAAGTATGATTAGAGGTTCAGATTTTATTAAACCAGTGTAGTTTTTATAGTCCAATGATGTTCAAATTACTTTCCAAACTGAAAACAAGTTTACTTTTGCTTGAAAGAAATTGTGGTTAAATGTTTTTAAAAGTAACAACTCTGATTTGTATTGTGCCTGCCTACTATTGACATGAAAGCATTAAAACAAGTTTCTATCATTGCAGAGTTAAAATTCTGTTCCTTTGTTCATATCATGCTGACTGACATTCCCTGACTGACACAGTTGGTCAGGAAGGATGCCACCTCCATCATTACAATCCCCCAAAAGAACGTAATAGCTATTTCTCTTTGCTTTTTTACATTTTAGACTGGGGATAATAGCTTGGATTTATAGCGCTGTGAAAGTACTGTGAACAAAACACTGAAAAATACTGAGGCTGGACCAGTAGGACCATCTTGAATTACCTTCTCTTAAGAGGAAAGGCATCAACCATAGTCAATCTTTGTTCCAATTTAAACCACATGAGAGGACTACACAAAATGCTGCAAGAAACTCACTCTGCTGAGCCAGGCATTGGGCAGCTGCTGAACATTATATGAGATTGGCACAGGGATTTGAATCTCAGTACTCTGAAGTCTGTTATTCTTTACCATTTACGAACAAAGTTGCTTAATGGTCACTTATTAAGAAAGTTCTGTTTTGCAGACTAAGGGTTGGAATTTTAACCGTTTGCTTCCACAAGCACAACTTGTACCCACTCTTGGCAAGTATTTGTGACAATGACGATGAATAAGTTCAAATAACTTCATATTTATTTCCTAGTGCATATTCATTTACAGAAACTAAAAGGAGAAGCTGTCTGATTGTGTGAATAGCTTGATGAGAAAAGCTAATAGGGCAGCTCAAAACAGAGAAAATCCTGCAATGGAATGCTCTGTAGAGATGTACTGTAATCAACAAGAATTCACATGGGCACAGAAGTCCACACAAGCTCTCACTGACACATGTTAAGGTCTGTACAGAGTGGTAATGAGCCCACTGCAATCAACTTCTTATTCCCCATTTCAAATTTATGTAATTTGTAGGCACTCATCTCCACTGCAGTCTAAGACCCAATCATTTCTCCTACCCACCATAGCATATTAGAAAGATGTCAAATACTAGCATGACTGAGCACTAGTAGTGTACTATAAAAATATTTTTACAAATGATCTAAGAAAGAAAGAAAGGAAATTATTATTTGCCAGTGGAGCAGATAGGCTTTTACCAACTAAATTGGAAAGAATCCTATAAATGGAGAAGAGAATATGGTAAGCCTACTTGAACTCTAGATTTTACCACCTATCTAGGTCCTAAAGACTTCAACGCATTCAGACAAGGTCTGAGCTTTAACTGGGTCTTTCACTAAGGATTCCCAATTTCCAAGAAACTTGCATCACTAGTAGAAAGTCTTGAACTAACTGAGCTCTCCCATTCTTCCCCCATCCAATATCAACTTGTAGTTGAGTCAGTTTCTGTCCTATCCACTTTGACAGTAAGAATCTTCTGTTAGGTGACTGGTTTATCACATAGCAGATTTAGGAATAATAGCAAAGTCTCTTGAACATTCTCAGATCTGTGGACCATGGACTTGTGGGCTCCTTTAGACCCATTGTTTATCCTCACTTCCAGATCATAGAGCTCCATAGCAGAAAAACACAATATGCATGTACAGTGATAAAAATCCACAGAATTGAAAAAGAGACTGGATTTTACTGAATTAAGATATAGCTATAGAATTTTAGAATAATCCCTTAAAGGAACATTTGTCTGAAGCACTCCCCAGAAAGCTATTATACTCCTGAATGTTTTAAAGACACTACTACGCTACATTCAGAAAGCTCCAAGTGAGCCTATGCTACAACATTGTAGAGTTGTCATCTAAATGAAAGGACCATTTCTTTAAATAAGGAGCTGCTTTTCATATGCTACTCTGGCCAGACTGTCCACTGTGGGCCAAGTAGAAATTTTAAAACTCTGAGGGATTCTGAACACGTTCTTTTGAAATCTATATTTAGTTGGCTGCGGTTTCACATCATACACTGTGTTGTCAAAATTAATGAGGCACTGCAACATATCCACTTCCAGTACAATTACTAAAGGAGAGCATAGCTTCACCAAGAAACCTATAAAGACTAACATTTAGCTTTCACTGTGAACTGTAAGCATCTGTCTGACCCTACAAATCACAAAAAACAAAAACTCTGATGCTCTTAAAAATGGCCCATAATTGCTGCATTTCCATAAGTTTTCTTTACTACCCGGGAGTCATTTTTTTTTTATTCGTCATCTTATTTCTCAAAGGAGTTTCCTATTTCTTTCAAATCTGCAACTGTGACCATAAGGATCACTTATTCAGACAAATACCATCTTAATAGTATTCCTCTTGAGACACCATAGAGAGGATATCAATATTCTACTATAGTTCATCATACACTGCAGCCATCTCTGATCTATCCTGTTCAAAATCTATATACGTTCACCCAAGTTCTCACAGGTAAAACTTGGATCTTAAAGTAGCCGAATTTAGTATTTCCAAAGTTTCTTTATTCTCAAAGAGATTCATTCCAATAACCACATATAGAGGTGAACTTTTAATCTAGGCAGCTGCTTCTTCTAGAATATTTCCCATCAATGAAAGATACCTGCAAGGGGATAGGGAGGGAGAAAAGTAACAGAATCTACATCACTTTGCTTGCTGCAAAGATCTGAATTATTAGCCTGAGGGCTCAACACACATTTATCCTAAAGATGCTTACGTCTAAGTTCTTCCAGATCCGAGTAAAGTGCTGTACTTCATTGCCCCTTGTGCTTGGATTGTACAACTTCTCTTAAGAAGGTAGGGTCTTTTAAAAGCTCGGCATCAGCAAGCCTCTATTCGTAGGATTAACATGATAGGTCAGAGGGCATTTAATCAGAATCTCCTATTATGTCTCTCATCTATCACAGATATGTAGAAACTTTATGTCTGGATGGTCTCTTCAGCAATAAATGCCAGAACGTTGTGGTGCGAACATGTCATCTACCAGTGGTATTTATTGAGGCCTGCCAATGTACAAACTCTGCCAGCTGTACACTTGTGGTTTTGTTTCAAGGCACAAAAAAGAACAGATTTCCTTTCTCCTTTCATACCACAGCAAAGAGGGGACTTATTAAGAAAAGAAATGAGACCTTAGACATTTGCTATAAACAGAAAAAAAACATTCAAAGGAAGCAGAGCTGCCTGACAGGTCAACATCTTAGTTACCAAAAACTAACTATAGAGTCTTGGAGTGGCGCAGTAAAAAGAGAAGATGGCTCTCGCTCTCTCGCTCTCTAATTAAGAGCTTTTCTGGCAGTTACAAATCAAGCCATGGCTTGAAATATTCAGGTCATTTTTGTCTCATGTCCCACTGGATTCTTTTGTATTTATTAAAGTCTGAACTATAAAGCTGTATGCACTTGATAAGAAATAAGGGTATGTCTACACTACCCTCCTAATTCGAACTAGGAGGGTAATGTAGGCATACCGCAATTGCAAATGAAGCCCGGGATTTGAATTTCCCGGGCTTCATTTGCATAAGCGGGGCTCCGCCATTTTTAAATCCCCGCTCATTCGAACCCTGTGCCACGCAGCTACACGCGGCACGAATTAGGTAGTTCGAACTAGGATTCCTCATTCCACAAGGAGTAACGGTAGTTCGAACTAGGAAGCCTAGTTCGAACTACCTAGTTCGTGCCGCGTGTAGCTGCGCGGCACAGGGTTCAAACGAGCAGGGATTTAAAAATGGCGGAGCCCTGCTTATGCAAATGAAGCCCGGGAAATTCAAATCCCAGGCTTCATTTGCAATTGCGGTATGCCTACATTACCCTCCTATTTCGAATTAGGAGGGTAGTGTAGACATACCCTAAGTTATTTATGTAGAGAGATGGGTTCTTTCTAAGGGGGGGAAAAAAATCTTATAATTTGAGCTTTTTACTCTCCACTTGCTTGCAACAGTTGTTAGGATTTTGAAAACAGACCTTTTAAGCAAGCATGTTCAGAGACAAATCCTAATTTCTGGTTAAGAGGACTTCACATATTACCTTACTTCTGGAATACTGTAATACATTTTAATGTTATGTGAGAATTCAATGAATACTTTAAAGTGCCTACTAAAGCAAATGCAAACAAGCCATTCACATCTATAAGAAAATGTAGCAATTTCCCTGAGTAAATTACCTCATTTTCTAGAGGACCTATAGCATCACATCTGTTAATACTTTTGGAAGTTAACTTTTTAAACAGCACAAAAATTACTGGCAATGCTTACCCAATTTTTTAAAACTGAGTGCTTAAAAAGTCAGGCTTCAATATATATGTATTTAAGCAACTAAATAAAAATGGACTGATTTAAAAAAGGTGCACAGCAACTGCATCTCCTATTGACATCAATGAGATCTACAGGTGCTCAGCTTTTCTGTGTAGTCTCATTCAGGTGTGTATATGTGGTTTTCAGAGCCTAACCCAAAGTATCAAGATTTAAAATGTTTATCTTTATGATATAAAGCTATGCCCAATTTTAAAAAGCCATTTAAAACAAAGAAACGTACCTCTCCTTGCATAATTGGTATCCATATCTTTAAACTGCACCATAACAAAATCTGAAGACTTGAACAAGATACTCTCTAATATGTCTTCCCGTTTTGGCCCCAGACTGGATTCTGCAGTTTTTCGATGAGCCGCATCAAGCACTAAATCACACTGATATTAAAAATACAAGTGAGTTTGATTCTAAATATTTAATTTAATAATAAATTGTGAATATTGAACAATTAATTGTTAACAACCTACATAACAAGATTTCAACAAGTACTAGGCACATTTCAAACACTGAAAAACTTCATGAAAACAAAACTGTTTATGGGCAATTCCTCAACAGAAAGAGGCTAGATCTAAATAAACGTAAGAATTAGAGATGTAAAATCTCCAGTAATATAGTAACTGATTAAACTAGATGTTTAACTGGTTAACCACCCATGACACGGCAGACGCAGCTGGGCTGCTCCGGCTGGGCTCAGGTATTGGTTAACTGGTTAAACCAGTGGTTCTCAAACTTTTTGGCCCGTGGACCACCTGGATTAATGCAAATCTTTCCATGGACCACCAGATGCTAAAGGAAACTCACCATTAATTACAAAATTACACCTAAGGTACTACAGCTAGGGAGAAGGGTTTAATTTATTAAACAGATTAAATATTTTAACTCTCTCATGTTAGTTTATCAAACTTCATTTTAAATAAAGTAAAATATTAATTTATGTCCAACACAAAAGGTTTCAATGTTTTATTTATGGCAGGGGTAGGAACCTTTTTTGGGTTGGGGATCACTGACCCACAGAAAAATCTGTTGGGGACCATACAATAACAAGCAAAAAAAAAAAAAATCCTCCGAGGTCCTCTCCCTCCCCCCCCCCCCCCCCCAACCCTTATTGATGTGGCCGCCAATAGACACCTCACTCGTCTGGCTCCCCAAGGCAAAGGGAAGGGTCAGGGAGGACTGAGATTCAGGGCTTCCCATAGGCCAGTTTTACTTTTCTGGGGTTCTGGAGTTAGTGGATTTTGTGGACTCCCATAGGCTCTGGGATGGGAACAAAAATGAGGGGTTCAGGTTCAGGGGAAGGGCTGCCAGTGAGTGGGATAGGAATGGGTTGCAGGATGCTAGGTCTGGGTGCAGAAACAAGCTGGGAGTAGGGTGTCTGGCCAGGGGGGTGGGAGGAAGGGCAACGGAGGGTGCAGTGTGTGGCCAGGAGGGAGGGTGCAAGAGCAACAGTGGATGCTAGAACAGAGTTGGGGGTAGGTGTGTAGACAGAGGGGAGGTGCGGGAGCAAGGGAGGGTGCAAGAGAGGGCTGAGGGGGAATGGTGTTTGGCCGGAAGGGAGGTGAAGGAGTGAGGCAGAGTGGAGGAACAGTCTGGGTGTCTAGCCAGGAGGGAGGTTGCAAAGCAGGGGCGCGGAGTGCAATCATTTTTTATGGGGAGGCCAATCCAAGAATTTAGTAAGCAACCGAGGGCCGCACTCTTCCATTATTAATGGAGAAGGTGCGGGAGTCTGGGATGGAGGTTGGGTGCAGAAGAAAGCTTGTGATAAGGGACTGAGATGGGGGATCTAGGAGGAAGTTAAAGTGAAGGAGGTGATTGTAACCTGGGACAATAGAATGGGATGAGGAGGGGGTACAGGGCCTCTTAGAGCAATTGACCTGGGGCAGGGGTTCAGATTGTGACCAGAGTCAGTGGATTGGGGTGCAAGGTGTGGGAGGAGTTGTGACCTGAGGTGGGACATAGGAGGAGATACAGTGTCTGGGAAGGTGTATGGGGCCCGGAGCTAGGGTGCAGAGGGTTGGGGGAGGGAGAAGCTGGGGTGTCAAAGACAGACTCTGGCTGGGAAACCTCAGCTGGGTCTCAATCAGCAGCCCAGCAAGTTCCTTAGCCAGGATTCCTGCTTTGCAGCTCCTGGGGAGCTGCAGGAGACATGCTTAGTGCTCAGAACTGAACACTGAGCCCTCGGGGGATGAAGGAGGAGAGGCACTTCCCATGCTGCCTATTCTGCAAACAGGCATCTTCTATTGGCTGAAACCAGCCAATAGTAGCAGAAATAGCATGAGAAGCTGTCATGGAGTGTGAGGTAGTCACCAGGCACTGAACCCAGTCTGCAGCCAGATGAGACTCTCAGCTAGCAGGCAGAACAGATGTATTGGTTCATAGGGATACAGCGTAGAATAGTCTTCTTGTTAGCACAGGAAGCAGGAGCAGACAGTACAACCAATCTTGGGAATAAGAGAGCCCAGAGCCCTAGCTCTTGGCCCTTGCCCTGCCCCCCAAAACTAGGAAGGCGGGAGTCTTACTAAGCCAGTGCAGACTAATTCAGGCTCCCAGAAACTGGTTACAGCTCTGCAGGCAGCCCCACCTACTCTTTTGTTCAGATTCCCAAGTAAAAGGTGTCACCTGGTTGCTCCCCCAACCTAAGCTCAGGTCAGCTCAGAGAGCCTGAGCTACTGTTGTGTACATGCTAAGATGGGGCAGCCTCTTCTCAGTGAAAGTCATACCCAAAATTCCCATCTCCAGCTGGGCACCAGTGCAGTGCCCAGGGAAATTAAAAAAGAATAGCACAGGATAGTAGGAATCTTATACCATACAACCAAGCAAACAGAGTGAATAGAAGCCCCACTATGACACAGAAGCCTGTCTCCCCTCCCTCCAGGCTCTCAGCGTTCAGAAACACACACAGCTTTCCTAAGCACCAAGAAGGGGCAAAGCAAGCAGGGAGCCAGCTGAGGCTCTCTCAGACCAGATCTGACCCGAAGATTATCTTTTGCCGAGTCCTGGTGTAGAAGCAAAATGGGAGTGTGGGGTCTTGGCATTCGGGGGGGGAGGGGACTGAGTCAGGAGGATTGGGGTAAAGAAACTGGGCATGGGGGGGGCTGCTTATCCGGCTCCATGTCCTAGGGAGTCCCAAGCATAGTCTCCCACTGATACCATTGGCTGCAACGCCAGCCAATGAGAGCAGCAGGGAAGGCCCATCATTACGCTGATGTTCTCCCAGAGAACTGGGCAGGAAGGAAGTGAGAAACGGCAGTGTGGAACCACTTTTTATGCCTCTCTCCTTTGAGCTGGTCTGGCAGCAGAGCTTTCTTCACACTTCCTTTGTCCACCCCCGCTGTGGCAGGCAAAGCCCTCCCCCCTTTTTTTCAAACTATGCAATTAAGTTTATTCCTGATTTACTTTTAACTCTGGCCTGATTGTGAACAGTGCTTGGCAAATATTCAATAAGCTGAGTTGTGATTGGTCATGTGGGATTGTTTTCTTTCCTTGCCAGGGAAAGCACACAAGACCATGTTATGCTCGTGTGTGTGTGACGATTTAAAATTTGATTTCTACGAATCCCTGGCCATGCACACCTGAAACTGCCTGTCTATGAACCTTCACACCCCTTTAACCTAACTGCGAGAACATCTGTGGAATGTGAACAGCAAAGGGGTGTCAAGGTTCCATGGAATTTTTGATGGAACCCTTTGTTATTTCCATCTTGTCCAGTTCTACAGCATTGCTATGCAGCTAGAGAGACCTCTCTTTTTGCGAAGAACGTCTTCATTATGCTGCCATTTGCCTCACTGAGGTAGGTGGGAGAGAGGCAAGAAACTCAGCGTGGAGCTGCTTGTGCTGCTCTCTCTTCTGAGCCGTCCGGGCTTTCTTCACACTTCCTCCCCCCCACTCCGGAAAGCCCTTCATACTCCTCACTCTTCCATCTGCGAGAAAGCCTTTCATTATGCCATTCCAGGGTCTAGGTGTTCTTCACACTCCCTTTACCAGTTGTTATGCTGCTGTGATTCCCCAGCTGACCTGGGCTGGAGGAGGCAAGAAATGCAGCGTGGAGCCTCTTGTGGTACTCTTCCTTTTGAGCTGGTCTGGTGGGGTGAGGGCATTCTTCATGGCTATTTTGTAGACAGAAGGCTAGAGGGCCAGCGTGGGCTCTCCACAGCGAGGAGAGGAGGGTAGGGATTAGCTGGAGCCTTGGACCACCTGGGAGGCGGCTGTGGACCACAAGTGATCCGTGGACCGCACTTTGAAAAACACTGTGTTAAAACCTTTAAAGAATTAAACTCCTATAAAGAATTATTTGCTTTGCTGTATGAATGAGTAGTAAATCAATGAGCTTTGTGGAAAACCTATCAGAAAGAAAAAGCAAACTAAAACGTTACCTTAGGACTGTAGGTTTTAAAAACTCCTTCATATATACCACCATTTTTCACTTGCAGTTCACATTTGGATCCCTAAAATGTGAGACCAAAAAGAAAAAAAAATCAAAGAAGCTCTCTCACTCTGGCATAAAGACTGTCAAGTGATATCTGAGTGTGCTTTCTTCTTTACTTGTGTTTGTGCATTTAATGTGAAAAGCTCAATTTCCTAGCCAGGCCTTTCCCATTCACTGTTTCCAGACATTCACAAACATGTGCATATGCTTTGCAGATGCAAACACCAGTGTGTACTGAAGAGTTTGTCCTAATGCTGTTTGCAGGTGTCCATTTAAACATCTATGGCACGCAAGCGTTACAACTGTTCAAGTGCACATGCAAGTTTTTGCAAGAGCAAAGAGTGTGCATATATACATGCAAAGTCAAAAGAAGTAGGGTTGTGGGATGAAACATACCATCCATCAGAAGCAATTTACAACTTTCTAAACTAAGAAAAGAAGATCAGTCACCACTATAGCTCTTGACAGTTAAATCCTGGCAAAAGAAAGCTATTGTTCTAAAGCAAGGATGGGCAATAATTTTTGATGGGGGGGCCACTCCCAGGATTTTGGAAAGCGGTTGAGGGCCGCACTCTTCCAAGGTATTAATGGAGGAGGTGCATGGTCTGGGATGGATATTGGGTGCAAAAGGGAGGTTGGGGTAAGGGATTAGGCTACAGGAGGGAGTTTGGATGAAGGAGGTGGTTGTGACCTGGAACACTGGACTGGGGTGCAGGGATCTGTGACTGAGGACAGGAAGGGGCTGTGACCTGGAATGCAGGAGTTTGGATAGCGACCTACAGTAGGGGACTGAGGTGCAGGGGTTTGGGATGTGACCTAGGGCAAGAGGGGGTTGTGACCTGGGCCAGGGGACTGGGGTGCAGGAGGGCATGCAGGGGTTTGGGTTGTGGCTTGGGGCAAATGATTGGGGTGCAGGTTCTAGGAGGGTGAACAGGTGCAAGAGGGGGGCAGAGTGTGGGGTGGGAGGTCACAGGCTTGGTGGAGAGAGGGGCTGGAGTGCCAGAGGAAGTGTCTCTCTGGAAGACTTACCTGGGTGGCTACCAGCCCAGCACATTTCTGAGGCAGCCTCCCTGCCTGTCCCGCCCCTTCACAGGCTGCATGGGCCATGTGAGTGTGTGAATACTTACAAGCTTGAGGAGAGGGGGGCATGGTGCTTCGTGTGCTGCCTGTTCTTCAAACAGGCTGCTCCCATTGGCCAGAAACTGGCCAATGGGATTCTGCAGAGAGCAAGAGCAGCTCATGAAGCCCTCTTCACAGCTGTAAAAGCATGCAGCATGCAGGTGGGGCAAGGCAAGCAGGGAGCCTCCTAGAGGCTCCCTGCTATGTCCATGGATTGGATCCGGTGGCTTGGAAGGCAGGCTGTATTTTGCACAGCCCTGTTCTAAAGGCTCTCAATTAAGAGGCAGTTAGTTTAATATTTTATAATTAATTCTTTATCAGCATCTCTAGAGATGTTTACTCTTTGGCCATATGATAACTTACAACAACTGATGTAAGTATGTGAACCATTCTCATGTTTGCATAGATGCCATCAAAAGAAATCTGAAAGATAAAAACCTTGTATCAGAAAGCAAAAAAATAGAACTATTCATCACAATTCAAGTGACGTAATGGAAGATCTCCCAGATTCAAATATTACCAGTTTGTAAGAGCATGTGGATCAAATACCTTGCTCAGGGCTTGCGGATGTTAATTTAGTTATCAGAAACCTGAAGTATGAATCTACTAATCTGCTGCACACTGCAGACATGAACTTTTCAGATTCTCAGTGTTCTCTGATCTACTGTCATTTCAAAATAGGGTAGATCAAAGCCCATTAAGAAACTGTTAGGCTACGTCTACACTGCAGGCTTTTTGAGCAAGAACTCTATCTGCACAAGAGTTTCTGCACAAAAATTCCTGCTCAAGAGTGCGTCCACACTGCCATATGCTTTTGCAAAAGAGCATCCATGGCAGCGTGGATGCTCTCTTGTGCAAGAAAGCTCTGATGGCCATTTTAGCCGGAGGGGTTTCTTGCGCAACAAACCTCTGTTGCCTGACCACAATGCCTTCTTGCACAAGAGGGCTTATTCCTCGTGGGGAGATGAATAACTCTTGCGCAAGAAGCCCTCTTTTCCAACGCTTTACTGTAAATTTACTTGTGCAAGAACGCGTGTGCAGTGTAGACGCTCTGCAAGTTTTTGCTTGCGCAAAAAGCCTGCAGTGTATGTATCCATAGTGTGTTGCAGGCTAGAGTAGGGCAGATTTACACTCCAGCTTCACGTAAACTACATACACCTGTAGACAAAGGTAAACACACAATTCATTAATTCAGAAGTAACTAGTTGACTCAATGCCAATAAACCAATCCAGCCTCTCCATCATTTAAGAAAACCTCCAAACCCCTCGCAAACATGCCCAGCTACCATTCTGCTCCAATTTAAGTCTACTGACTGTCCAAATACCTTAACTACCACCCAAGAATAAGATAGTCAAGGAGGAGCTATCTTAACTAAAAGCCTGTAGAAATACTCTCCTTTCTCTGCTCTCATTTCAGAAACTAGCTAACAGACACAGATTATATAAATTCACATTAGCAGCAGTTAAAAGCATTGAATTATAAATGCCAACACAACTACAGAACACGTTCTAAACAAACCAAGACAATTTTTTACAATCGTATCAAAATCTAAGATTCTAGGCTAGACAACCCCACCAAATATCAAGCATGCTACTAGATTTGTCAGATTTGCACTTGCATACATTAAGTGATGAGAATGTGCACAGTGCGCGACATCTCTCCTCTCTCTCTGCCAGCATCATTCTTATGAGACAACAGACACTGAAACAGATGAATACCCCATCATATTTTGAACTTGTCAACAGATAGCATCTCTTTCAGGCTGTGTCAAACTGTTTAGTTTAATCCAGTTATGCCCATCTATTGAAATACACGTTTTGTGACATCACCCATTGTTCTGAGAAACTAGCTTTCACGGTTAATACTTCAATATTTGTTAGTGTGAGTGATTTAAAGACACCAAACAAAATATTTTGTTCAGCTTTAGCCTCTGAGAGACAGTACATTAAGTTTGAAGGGACAAGGGGAAAATGTGTTCTTTAATGTTACAAAAAGAGAACTTTCCTAGCTGTAAAAATGATGCAACTGTTATAACCTTAGCCATTTCAAGATAAATTGCTTAATTTTGTGTAGGGAGAGAGGTTAATTGACCTTAAAGATTTGCACCATATCAAAGTTATACACATACATGCTTTTAAGAAAGATTTTACCAAAGGAGTCCAAAGCAAGGCTTAAAATAATCTTTGCTTCACTAGAACTCCAGACATGTAAAAATTATATATTTATGCTAACTGGTAGAATATTTTTAGAGCTGTATAGAATTTGAAAACAAACAAAACTGAACTCCCAGTTTAAAAGATAAATTAGTTCAACCTTATTAATAGTGGTAAAACATCTGTTCTTTCAACTCAGTGATGTCTTATACTTCGCCACTTAAGGGAGGAGCTAATATTACAGGCCTCAATTAGGAACAAATATATAAACATTGCCATGTGTAACACCTATATATGTACCATACTGAACATAGGTATGGTACAGCTACCAAGATATATAGATAATAGATTTACAAATCCGCAGTTCTCTATTTTGTAAGTAAGTGCTTTGTTTGGTAGACTATTAAATGAATGCAAGGGTTTGAATTTCAAAAGAGCCATTCAATGTTTGATCAAATGTTTTCTAACAGTGTCTGAAAATGGCTAGATATCCATAAGGGTATTAAAATAAAGAGAGATTTAACAATTAAGATATTTTACTGTCTACTAGTCTCATATTTGCACTATCTACACAGAACTGAAATATTTAGCCCTTTAAGCTTATTTCCCTACAATAGGCGTTGAAATTTTCAAGTTATTATATATTGAGTTTCCATGCAAATCAAGATATTATTTTGAAAAAAAATTAAATATGTACTTACTGTAGATTGAGGCGGCCCTTTGCCACTGCTGCGACCTCTGAAATTATTAAATATATATCAGATTCAATAAAAACAAGACAACTTTGCTGAAGTTAGACACCTCTTCAACTCAAGTATTCAGGGAAACTGATTAAGTACAGAAAACCTACCCAGATTTCAGGTGTTGAAGAGAAAAATCAATCTCAATAAAGTTTTCCTTTCATATTTTTAAAAAGAACAAAAGCAGAGAACTGTTAAAGCTCCTATAACATTTTCCTCTATCAAGAGAGAAACCTAATTTAGAAGCATTTTTTTAAAAAGATACCACTACCACATCTACAATGGACCAAGGAATACAGCAGTAAAGGAACACTTCTAAAGCAATTTCACTTGAAAGATGTGTTACCTCTTAAATACTGGCCCTTTTCATATTAAAGTTACCATGTATTTATGACCAAGTGTTATGTGTCACAAAGGTAATTATCAGAAGTTTCATGTTAGAGAGTCAAGTACCACTTCAGAATCAAATCTGAGAACAACACGTACATCTAGAAAAAGAATGGCAACTTTATAAGCAAATTGGTAAATTACATCATTTTTATTCTACTAAAAAGTGGTGATAGCATAGTACTCCCAAATATAGCATAGCAATATTAATCGTGTATCTAAGATTATAAAAAAGAGTTTGCATTTAATAAATTTTATTTTGGAAACAGTATGACCACAAAACGCATGTGCACATAATGTTATGGTTTCATGTTAAGCCATAACTTTTGCATTTACTCTCATAACTGTAATGTTATATAAAGTACGATTTTTTGCATTTTAATCTGATCACGTTGTCTCCTCCAATCCCACATAAAAATTCTGGGGACTACTTAGATTAGAGGAATTTGAAAGGCACCTTCTTTCTGTGACTATCTCAAACTCAGAAGGAGTTCTTCATTCTAAAGTACATACAGCTTTGAATTGTGAATCTGTTTCTGCACTGAATACTGTATGAGGTGAGAGACAAGCTATGAAGATGCTGTCAATAGTAAAATAAATTGGAACTCCTAACCTTAAACATTGACAATGCAAAATATGAGATTTTAAAATGCTTAGAATTTGTTTTTCCATAAATAAAGGATCTGAAAAGCCATCCTGAAAATTTGGTACTACAATAGTGGGCAGTTGATTATATAAGAGCCAGAAAGCAATTTGATATACTTAAAAATGAGACTTTTTCATCCTTCCAAAACTAAAACAAAATCCAGAACAGCTGATCATTTTGTCCTCAAACATTTACAGAAATAAAGGCCAAGGTCAACTACAGAAAGGTTCAGGTCCAAAACTAAAGTTTAAGCAAATCAAAACAAAGAATTATAAGTGTTTCATATGAGTAGGACACTACCAGCACCTGCTCTAAGGGAGAGTCTGGGTGGCATTAGACCTGCACAGCAGTAACAAGCACTTTCAGGCTGTGTCTAGATTGCATCCCTTTTCTGTAAAAGGGATGCAAATTAGACACATCACAATTGCAAATGAAGCAGGGATTTAAATCCCTCCCCCCCCGCTTCATTTGCATAAACATGGCTGCCGCTTTTTTCTGGCTCGGAGCTTTGCCAGAAAAAAGCGCCAGTCTAGACGGGGATCTTTCGGAAAATAAAGCCTTTTCCGAAAGATTCCTTATTCCTTAGGAGCCGCGAGAGCTCGGCTCTGGCTGCATGTCCCCAGGCGCTGGCTGTGGGGCCCGGCACAGCCAGGCTCCGCCCTGCCCCGCCCCACCAGCTCCATTCCTGCCCCAGCCCCAGCCCCTTTTGTCAACGAAAGACCATTCCCTGCCAGCCACCCAGTTAGCTGCACCCACCCCACTCTGGCTCCGCGCCACCATTGCACCCCACACCCTGCTCCCCCCGATCCCTGTGCTGCCCCTGCACCCCGGTCCCCACGCTAGCTCTGGATCCTCGACGCCTCTGTACCCCACAGCCTCTTTTCCCTGTGCCCCTCCAGGTCTGTGACCTCCATTCCCCGCACTGCCCCTAAACTCCGATCCCTCTGCCCCTCCCATTCCCCTCGTCCCATTCCCCATGCCTCCCCTGCACCCTGCACCCTGTTCCCCCCCAATCCCTGTGTCCTTCTGGCTCTGCGCCTCCCATTCCCCATGCCACCCCTGTACGCCCCACACTGTTCCCCTCTGGCTCTGCTCACCCTGGTCCCCACGCCCCTCTGCACCTCCCATTCCCCACAGTGAACCCTTCTCCCCCTGCTCTCCATATCCCTCTGGCTCTACACTGTCCCTGAACTCTGCTCCCCCTGTGGGTCAGGAGTGAGGGGTGCTTGTCCATAGGGAGGGGCTGGACAGGGCAAGGAAAAGGCTGTTGTGACCCAGTAGCAAGTGAAAGGGGAGGGGGAGTTTACTTGAAGCACCTTTACCTTTATGGAAAAAAATAATTAAAATTATATTTGCTATTTATAGGACTAAAATGCCAGGACAAAAACGAAAACAAAACAAAAAAAATTGCAAAGTGCAAACGTGTAAAAGCCAACAAAAAAAGGAGGGGGGCAAAAAATGTTTTTGCTTGGGGCAGCAAAAAACCTAGAGCCGGCCCTGGCCCAAGAGAGCCCCCAAACGACCACAAATATCAGATAAGGCTCAAAGGCACTAGGCTAGGCTTACTGTAAACGAAGCACAGTAATAGATTCCTGGTCAGATGTCTACAGATGGGCATAAATTCTAAGCCTATTACAATGAATGGGACACAGTCATTGACATGGGATCTTTCACTGTCCCCTCAGTCAGACAAAGATAACTCTTGAGGGTAAACTTTCAGGCCCTCATCTCACTACAGTGTAAGTGTAAGAAACAGACCGTTCTTTGCAGCAATATTGCAAGACCTAAAGTCTATACCTTTGTCTACAGCTAAATTGAAACAGCTGCAGCCATGAGCTAAGAAGCAGGTTATCACATCCTCTCCTCACATACCACCTAGTTTAAATAAATTAAAATAGTATACTATTAGGATGTTAGGAAGGAGAACCTGTCCTAATGGCACCCAATACCACCAAGTAAAGAAACAGTTTTTTAAATGGTTAAAGAAAACTTAGTTTGACAACATTCAGTGTGACATTCTCATTTCTTTATTGTACTCTCATTATGGTGCCCACTAGAGATGTTAATATGTGTTTAATTAAAATTTTCAGTGATTACACATGGGGGCAGCAGTTGGTTCCCTGGGAGCCCGTGCATGCAGGGAGCTGACTTTTAAGCCAGCTTCCCATGCATAGCAGCTCCCGCCTATGCCCCCATGCTGCTACATCTGATACAGGTAGTAGCATAGGGGGAGCGGTAGGACGAGGCAGGCAGCTCCCCAGGAGCCTGTGCATGTAAGCTGGCAACTAAAAAGCCGGCTCCTGAGGCACACCAAGTCCCATCGGGCCCCATACAGCAGTGCAGTGTGGAGGGAGTAAAGGAGGCTCCCCGGGAGCTCATGCGTGTAGAGAGACAGCTTTTAAACCAGTTCCCCAGGTGTACCAGGAACCTGCCCAGGCTCATTGGTTAACCAGGTATATGGTTACATTTTCACAACTCTGCTCCTCACTTCTCTATTGTCTGTCTGTATGATCTGTCTGATTTTTAATTTGTTCTGTCTGCTGTACAATTAATGTTTCTATGCGTAAATCAGCTAAGGTGGTAGGCAGTGTTCCTTTTAAGCTGTGCGCTTGTACAGCTGCTCAAAAGAGATTTAAATATTGCCCGGCTGATTAGAAGAGCACCCATAGCTAGGTTTAGTTTCTACCAGTGGTGCACATTTACACATGCCTCGGTGACCATAAAAAAAAAATCATAAGACTGAAAAAGATTAGAGGGAACATTGGTGGTGGAATATAATTGGTTAGAGAATTACATTATAATAGTACTGGTTAGTAACATTTTAGTAAAATAACTGGGTACAGTACAGGCAGTCCCCGGGTTACGTACAAGATAGGGACTGTAGGTTTGTTCTTAAGATGAATCTGTATGTAAGTCGGAATTGGCGTCCAGATTCAGCCGCTGCTGAAACTGATCAGTTTCAACAGCGGCTGAATCTGGACGCCAGTTCTGACTTACATACAGATTCAACTTAAGAACCCCAGGCATCCCCAAGTCAGCTGCTGCTGAAACTGATCAGCGGCTGATTCCAGGAAGCCCAGGGCAGGGGCTTCCTGTAGTCAGCCACTGGTCAGTTTCAGCAGCAGCTGACTTGGGGACGCCTGGGGCAGAGCAGCTGGGGTGCTGCTGGATTGGTCCAGTAGCGCCGCCGCTCCTCGGCGCTACTGGACCAACCCAGCAGCACCCAAGCTGCTCTGCCCCAGGCGTCCTGATTCAGCCGCTGCTGAAACTGACCAGCAGTGGCTGAATCAGGACGCCTGGGGCAGAGCAGCTGGGGTGCTGCCGGGTTGGTCCAGTAGCGCCCAGAGCGGCGCTACAGGACCAACCGGCAGCGCCCCAGCTGCTGTACCACAGGCGTCCGGAGCAAAGCCGCGGAGCACGGGGGCAGCAGGACAGCCCAGATGCGCCGTGGCTGTCCTGCTGCCCTCGGGCTCCGCGGCTTTGCTCTGCTTTGCTCCCCGTCCCCCTGGTCTGCAGACCAAAGCGGCGGAACACGCGGGCAGCGGACAGCCCAGATGCGTCTGGGCTGGCCGCATGCTCCGCGGCTTTGCTCTGCTTTGCTCCCCGCCCCCCTGACCAGAGCTCACTGCCCGCGTGTTCCGCCGCTTTGCTCCCCGTCCCCCTGGTCTGCAGACCAGGGGGACGGGGAGCAAAGCCGCGGAGCACGCGGCCAGCCCAGACGCGTCTGGGCTGTCCGCTGCCCGCGTGTTCCGCCGCTTTGCTTCCTCTCCCTGGTCTGCTGGAGACCAGGGAGAGGGAGGGCCCCGTTTGTAACTGCAGATCCGACATAAGTCGGATCCGCGTAACTCGGGGACTGCCTGTATATCTAAATATGACTCAAGTTTCACTATGGCTACATCTACACCGGCATGATTTTCCGAAAATGCTTTTAATGGAAAAGTTTTCCGTTAAAAGCATTTTTGGAAAAGCACGTCTAGATTGGCAGGATGCTTTTCCGCAAAAGCACTTTTTGCGGAAAAGCGTTCGTGGCCAATCCAGACGCGGTTTTCTGCAAAAAAGCCCTGATTGCCATTTTCGCAATCAGGGCTTTTTTGCGGAAAACACTACTGTGCTGTTTACACTGGCCCTTTTGCGCAAAAGTCTTTCGGAAAAAGACTTTTGCCCAAACGGGAGCAGCATAATATTTCTGGAAAAGCACTGATGATCTTACACGAGATCGTCAGTGCTTTTCTGGAAAGTCAAGCGGCCAGTGTAGACAGCTGGCAAGTTTTTCCGCAAAATCATATGATTTTGCGGAAAAACTTGCCAGTCTAGACACAGCCTATAAGAATAAGAAGGAAAGACCGGGATGAAGAAAAATAACTCAATCTCCAAGACACAGCCTAAGATCAGAGCTGTCAAGAATTCTCTGCTCGATCTGACATTAAGCAGCCAGAATCTAGACAAAACTGACCTTGCCTGATCAGTATTGGTGAGCATGACATTGTATGCTTAGCATGTATATTCTGCTTGCTTGGTAACTGTTAATAAAAAGAGAATAAGAATATTGCTATGCAATAAGGATGTAAACAACTAGTACAATCACTATTCAGCTATTTATTCCCCCTACCCCTGCAGCCTTTGCATCAGAGGAAGGAAGGGAGGAGCAGGATTCAGTGCTTTGGTTCCTCCCAGTACCGTGTCGGTGCAGAGAGGAAGGGTAGGGTGACAGAGGCACAGTGGGGGACCCAGCATGAGCCGGGACTGCTTTAGTCCCGGCTCACGCTGGGTCTCCCACTGCTGTGCCTCTGCTTTTTAAATGTAGTAAAAGCCCCTGGGCTCTTAGTACATTTAAAAGGCAGAACCGCAGCATGGGTGTCTCTCTCACTGCCATCCCTGAGAGCTAACCTACATTGAAACTGCAGAGTCACAACATGGATAGCATGCATACCCCTCCTCCCCCATTGACTAATTGACGGAAATTCCATTGACTACTCCAGTGTTTCCCAGTTGGTGCTCTGCGGAATTCTGGGGTTCCGCGAAGCGAAAGTAGGGGTTCTGCGAGGAGCCAGCACTCCCCTTCCCCCTCTGAAAGAGAAAGCCAACTAGCCAACTTCTTAAAGAAACAGCACACTTGTTTCCCATTCTTCCCTGGCAACACAGAAGCATAGCAAGGCGGGGGCAGAAGGGAACAGTTGCTCCTGGCCAGCATACTAGGGGGTGCCGGACCGAGGTGACCCCACATGACCCACAGTGGAGAGGGACGCACTTCCCCTTCCCAAAGGAGCCGGCATGCTCTGCCTGAACAGCTAGGGCTGTGGCACCTGGCAACTTAGTTCCATGGCCTTTCTTTGCGGTGGAGGGGTGGGAGGTCAGGAGACCCAGGGCTGTGCAGCTCCAACTGTGCAGGCAGCGCGCTCTGCCCTGGGACTCCCTGCACCCTCCCCCCACACACAGGATGTCATCACAGAAGTAAGTTGCTGGGATGCAACAGCCCCTGCTGTTCAGGCAGTGCATGCGCCAGCAGTTTGGGGAGGGGAAGTACAGTTGCACACTTCCTGAAACCCAGAGGTGTTGCAGGATTGCCAGGTACTGGTCCCAGCTGCCTCTGTCCAAACCTCCCCACAAGTAGCCTGTCCCCTGCCCCCACCAGCACTGTTCCCAGCACCCAGCAGCACCCTGCCACCCACCCCAGCACCCAGCAGCACCCTGTCCTGAGCCCCAGCACCCTGCCACCCACCCCAGCACCACCCTGTCCCCAGCCCCAGCACCCTGCCACCCATCCCAGCACCCAGCAGCACCCTGCAATCCACCCTAGCACCCAGCAGCACCCTGTCCCTAGAACTCTGCCACCCACCCCAGGACCCTGGCCCCAGCCGCAGCACCCTGCCACCAATTCCAGCACCCAGCAGCACCCTGTTCCTTATCCCAGCACCCTGCCACCCACCCCAGTGCCCAGCAGGACCATGTCCCTGACCCCAGAACCCTGCCACCTGTCCCAGCACCCAGCCACCTGTGCCAGCACCCTGCCACCCACCCCAGTACCTGGCAGCATCCTGTCCCCTACCCCCACCAGCACAGTTGAAACTACATTAGTGAGGCTTGGGGGGTTTGGAAGATTTGGTTTTTTTGCATCTCACTTGTGTGGCCTCAACTGACTTTTCTGTGGGTCAGTGACCCTTGACTCAAAACAGGTTCCCCACCCCTCCGATAAATAAAGACAATGCTAAAACCTTCTGAGTTTGACATAATATTTTATTTAAAAATGAAGTCTGGCCAACAAGCCCCAATTGGGGCCAAAACCCCATCTGGTCACAGCATTGTAACACTTCTGCACCACCTGTCCCCAAATCTGAGCCTATCATACACCGGAACCCTCTGTCCTGAGCCTCTCACATCCCCAAACTCCTGCAGCCCCACATCCTCAGTCTTCTGCCACAACACTCCTGCACACATCACAAATCTGTGTCCTGAGCCCATCATACTCACAACCTCCCTGCCCTGAGCCCCTCACATATCCAACCCAAACTCCTGCACCCTCACATCCACAAGCCTGTGGCTTGCTCAGCACCCCAACCTTCCACCTGAGCCCCCTCCCTAAGCCAGCATCCCCTTCTCCTGCATACAAATTCCCTCTCAGAGTTTGCACTTCTCAACCCTTCCCATACCCAAATTCCTCATTCTCACCCCAGAGCCCGCACCTCCTCTCTCAAGCCAGTGAAAGTGTATAATGGCTGAGGATAGCAAGTGATGGAATGGAGAGGAACAGAGAGGATGGGGCCTCAAGGAAGGTGTGGGGTCTTGGGGAAGGAATGTGATTTTCATGCACTGGTGGGTCCCCAATCCCCCCCCCTTTTTTTTTTGCTTGACAAAAATTGGCTGGAAATAGGCAGTCAATCAGAGCTGAGAGAGTGGCCTGAGAGACTGGGGCAGTACAAGCCTCTTCCCCCATCTAAAGCTGAACGTCATGTGGAAGGAGCAGCCTGCATTTTCAAGCAAGCTGGGGCTGCAGCAGGCAGGGAGCCCAGCCTGACTTGAGGGTGCTGCAGCCTGCTGGCCAAGAGACACATAGGTAAACTCCTCCCAGCCAGCAGCTGCCTCTGGCACCCCTACCCATCCTGCACTCCGACTCCCTCTCCAAGATCACCATCCAAACCCTCTGCACTCCCTGCCCCAGGTGACAGGGACCCTGCACCTTCCAGACCCTGCACCTCCTCCTACATACTTCCCCCAGGCCAGAATCCTCTCCTGCACCCACACTCACTCCTTGACTCTACACCCCAAACCCCTCACCCAGATCACAGCCCCCTCCTCCACCCAAATACCTTCTCAGACCCCACGCCATCTCCTGCACCCTAATCCCTTACCCTGTGCACCCTTCTTCACCCACCCTCCAACCCAGACATCACACGCCCTCCACAGAAAAGTGCAGACTTTGACCATTTACCAAAATCTTGGAGGGGCCCCCCACCAAAAATTATTGCCCACTCCTTCCCTGGTCTGCTGGAGACATGGAGCAAAGCCGCGGAGCACGTGGGCAGCGGACAGCCCAGACGTGCCGCGGCTGTCCTGCTGCCGGCGTCCTCAGAGGCTTTGCTTCCTGTCTCCCTGGTCTACTGGACTCCAGCAGACCAGGGAGACAGGCAGCAAACCCCATTCGTAACTGAGGATCCGACATAAGTCGGATCCGCGTAACTCGGGGACTGCCTGTATTAGATCAACTGCACATGTAGCACACAAAAGGCACAAATACTGGTTGTTCTTCAAGTACCTGGAACCATACATTTCTTAAAGTAATAATGAATGCAAAAGATAACTGCTCAAGAGCAGACCTGCAGATTCATCACTCTGATAAAAATAACAAATTCAGTGATTTATGACTGTCCAAGACTGACAGACTTCTTTGTATTTACAAAAAAAGAAGGAATAGAAAGATTCTCAAATATTGACTGTCCTATTTACAATATAAGCTTCTCAAGCAGCAGTTCTCAACCCACAACTTGCTGAGGCCCTCTTGGCACCCAGCTGTGGCCCATGTGACATCCTCAGAGCCATAAAGGTAGTTTATATATTGTATGGACACAGCCCATAGAGCACAGAGAGCTGCAAGTGTGGCTCACAATGGTAAATAGGTGAGAACCACTGTTCTTGAGGCATGATTTGAGATGAACCTATTGACAGCATTGAAGCCTCTCATGCAGAAGTCAGAAAAGTGATGTAATCATATGAGAACACTCTGAAAGAGGCTATAGCTGAGTTTCCACTGTGCTCTGTTATACTAATGTTCTAAACACATTTTAAACATTACAGAAAAGTCAGGCAGCTGACTTAACCAGCCTCAGACAAGCTAGAAATTAACTTGGATATTCTCTTTTGTACAAGCCATTTCAATAACCTAGAGATCTGCAGCATTAGATTTAAAAGTGACCGTCACAACTGAAAAAAGATTAAGAAATCAGTTTTATTTTAGTGAGAAGTGCTTTTTAGCCTGTAAGCTTTTAGTTTGCTGGACTGAGCAAAATGATTGCAGTTTTCCTTTAACATTTTCAGTGAATGCGAAGTTATAAATTCCACATCTGCTGCAGCACTTTCATTAACATTACTGTCTTTTCCTTTTGTTTCTGTAGCAATGGCCCTCAGCAAAAATTCTCCTTGTCCTCACTAGCAATCATTTCTCTAATTCTAAATTGATTCTAAGAGCTAAGTTAACAATGGAACTCTCACCTACAGCATTAAGCTACTAGAGATCTTTCTGAACTAGGGATGTTAGATCTCGGGTAACTCAATAGCTGTGTAAGCGCATGAAATCTACGTGGTTACAAAACTACTCAATAGGCCCAGAGGCAGGGCTGGCAGCCAGTGCGCTCCCAGCCCCACTGCCCAGGAGCTCTCTGCCATCCTGCACTGCTGCCTTTGTATCAGAAACAGCAGTGTAGGGTGTCAGGCAGGAGTAAGTCTGCGAGAGGAGCCAGTTTAAAACCAGCTCTCCACACAAGGAATGTAAGCAACTGGTTAACCAGTTGAGCCACTACTCAACTAGTCGCTTCCCCCCTTTGCTGCCTCTGAATCAGAGGCACAGGGGAGGGAGGGGAGGAAGGGAGCAGGAGCCAGTGCTGGGGGGAGGCATCTTAAAAGCCAGTTCCCCACTACCATCATCTCCATCTGGGGACAGGGGAGGAAGAGGCACAGCAGGGGGAACAGTGCAAGTTGGGACCAAAGTAGTCCTCCCCTGCACAGAGTTCCAACTGCCGCGCCGCAGGCAGCTCTTGTACATTTCAAAGGGAGCAGTGCAGCAGTTGGGACCCCTCACGAGTGGGGACTGCTTCTGTCTCCACTCACACGGGTTCCCTGGTGCACCTCGTCCTTTAAAATATACAAGAGCTGCCTGCAGCACAGCAGTTGGGACCCTATGCTGGGTCCCCCACTGCGCCTCTGCCACCCCTGCTCCTTCCCCCTTGCACAGAAACAGTGCTAGGAGGAACCAAAGCCGGCTCCCCCCAGCACTGTCTCTTGCTGATACACAGGCAGCGGGGGGGGAAGGATAGTTGACAGAATTTCCATTAGTTAACTAACTGATTAATTGAAATGTAACATCCTTACACCATACAGACCAGCTGCCTGACACCATGTGCTGTTGCCTCAGATGTGGGGGAGGCTGCCACGTGGGGGGGCAGGAGGAGACAGGTGCCAATGCGAAGCCAGTGCTGGGGAGAAATCAGCTGATACAGAGGCAGCAAACGGGGGGGAAGGGGGAATGTGAGTAGTCAACAAAAATAGCTAATAAGTCTAGACTTATTGGTTAACTGTACAGTCGACTGCTCACTGAGGGTGTGTCTAGACTACAGGGTTTTGTCGACAAAAGTGGACTTTTGTCGACAAAACTAAACCTGCGCCTACACAGGATCAGTCCCCTGCCATCACAGCAGGACCAAGTACCATCCCTGACAAATTTTTGCCCCAAATCCCTGAATGGCCTCCACAAGGATTGAACTCTCAACCCTGGTTTAGCAGGTCAAGGCTCAACCCACTGAGCTATCCCTCCCCCCTGTAAGGTAACTCGTGAGATCATAAGAGTCCAGTCCCCTGCCCTCACAACAGGACCCAGCACTATTCTAGACCATCCCTGATAGATGTCTATCTAACCTGCTCTTAAATATCTCCAGATTAATGAAAAACTCTTTGGCTCAGGGACTGAGACAAACTAAACGGTTTAAAAATCTATAAGGACAGAATAAGGTGAGAAGGGAAAGCAATCATAGCAATCATCATGCTGACTGTAAGCAGTGCATATCCTGACTGTTAGCTAAGTTTCTAATGTAATATATTACTAATTTACTGTGGACACTATAGAAGTGAATTAAAGAGCAATTTGAGTAAAAGAAAAGCAGGTAGGCAGACCAACCTTGGAAACCATTCCATGCATAGTAGGGGAGAGAAAAAAAATCACATATAAAGGCATAGACATTGTTAAGAGTATGTCAACAAAATAAACAGTTTAAGCCATTCTTTTGTAGGAAGAGAGCCAAAGTAGCACATTTCTCATATCAGGTTATTTACATTATGGGTATGCTGTGCTCAACAGTCACACTGAAAATTGAGACCATTACTAAAGAGTATTCCTTCCTATGAAAAGGTAAGTTTTGGAGATCTATAGGAGTTAGAACATATTTATAAATTCTACACAATTGTAACTCAGTTAGTATTACCTAACCATCAAATATAGTATTATTCTACTATATATTTGAAAATGTGTGCATCTGCCTGTCCGTCCACCTGTAAGTCCATTTGTTAAAGAACTCCTCCTATATGGTAAGAGCTACGACCTGCCAAATTCGGTATGCAGCTTCTTCTTTTCATAACAAAGCATGGGCAGGATTTGATTGTCAGGACAATGGGATGTGCGTGGAATGCATTTTTTCTTATCAAATGGAAAGGGAGAGGTCTGGTAGCAGGGACAGCTACACTCCAGACTGACCAAAAAGGGGCAGCAAGCAAACACTGCCCTGGGCAGCAAAGTCCTGAGAAGCTACACTGCTGGCCAAGCAGCATGGTCTAAGGCCAGTCCCCCTGCTCTGGACCAGCTCCATTACTATTCCCTGTCCTGAAGGCCCCACCACTACCCCATTACTATCCCCTGTCTTGAGGGCCCCCCAACCCTCTGAACCATTCCACACATCCCCCAGGCCTTAGATTTTTCATCCCTAGTTTAAAGCAAGCAATCACAAACAACAACTGTTCAATTTAACAGAGTGAAGAGAAGACTTCTGGATGCATCAGTTAGTATTATTAATGCTTTGAAAACAATCGATGGGATGAGAGTTGGCTCCAGAACTGCTTTCCCTTCAAAGTCATTGCCTAGACACAGTAAACCAGTTTCTTGTCTTAGAGAAATACTTTGGGGGGGGAGGGAGTACAGCTGTCTGTCAAACAGATTATCTCAGACTTAGTCTACTCTACTGAGACAGGTCAACATTATCATCTTGTATAATGACTTATTCACAACATACATAACTGCCTGCATCTTCTGAGAACCTCTGCAAAAGTCTGTATCCCTCATTTCAGTTCAGCACCTTGAAAAATCAGACTGTCTTTATAAAAAATGTTGGTGTACCACATATGCAAAGATAAAAATCCTACATGCAACATTAAAGCCCACTGAAAATTTTGGTTTATATAATACTGTCTACTTAAGGTTAAACTCCTGCATTTTTATTCCATCCTGTAAATAAACAGTAAACATGAGGTCAAAGATACAGTCCAGTACTTTATATCAGGTGTCCTACTTCATGTAAGGTACACTAATAAGATCCACTGATGAGCATTCTTAACATAATTGTCGGAAATCACAACAATTAGAAAATTTTTAGATTGTTGTCAATTGCACTTTCTAGAACATCTGAAACAAACATTGCGTTGATAATAACTGTTTATGAACAATCAACAATTAAGAGTGACCTGTAGGTTATTCAGTTTGATAATTAAAGAGTGTTACATTAAAGCAATATTGATTACTAACTAATTCTCTGTGGATTTTATTATAAACTTTGACACCACGGGAGATTATGTAATCCTGGAAAATATATTAAAAATGTGTGTGTATATTAGGGATGTTAAATATAGTTTAATAAACTAATTAATGGAATTTCCACCGGCTAATTGATTAGTGGATAAGCAGAGGAGCCGCAGGAAGCTCTCGGCCTCAGGAGCTAATCCCGCTGTGGCTCTGCCTTTTAGATGTATTAAGAGCTTCCTAATACATTTTAAAGGCTGAAGCGCAGAGTGGGGGACTAGCATGAGCCGATACAGCTGATTCTCAGCTTATGCTGGATCCCCCCACTGCACTTCTGCTTTTTAAATGTATTAAGAGCCAGAAAGTTGGATAGTTGACACACTAGTTCACTAGTCACCCTCCCCTTGCTGCCTCTATCAGAAAGAGGCAGCAACAGGGGGAAAAGGAGGGGTGCTTCAAAGTGGCAGCACAGCGCGCAGCCCGGGGTCAGTTGGGAACCCAAAGTCCCCAGCTGACCCTGGGCTCCCTGCAATGCCACCTCTTTGAAATCCCGTGGGGAGCATGGGACCAGCAGGGGACTGCTTGAGTCCGCCCACTGACCCCATGCTCCCTGCAGCACTTTTCGCCCTTGAAGCGTAGCAACAGCACTGGAACAGCACCCTTATCTATTAATCCAGGGGTTCCCAAACTTTTTGACACAGGGACCAGTAAATCCATTCACAAAATTTTGGAGGACCGGTAACATTAATTTGCATATTTGCATATCCATTAATCAAATTATGAATATTCAAATAAATTGTTTCTGGTCCTCCCAAAACCCCCAGTGCCAGCTTTAGCAAAGCACAATATACTTGTCAGAAAGTTAAGGAATATGGATTGGATAAATGGACTGTAAGACAGAAAGCTGGTTAGACCAGGGTTCCCCAAACTTTTTACTTTGGTTGGAACCCTTTTTTTTTTCCCCCAATACTGCTTTTTGCAGCCCAAAAAAATAAACACATAAAAAAACAAACTGAGAAAATACCAGACATATAACATGTCTGGTATTTTCTCATTAGATAAGCTGTATTATTACTAGATGTATCAGTTTGTAGTTTCAAACTGCCTGGCTGATAAACGTGCTCAGGCTGCACGAGTGTGTCTACCAGCCATCCAGTTCGCAACTACTCGAGGGGAGTGTGTGTGTGTGTGGGGGGGGGGAGGAGACAAGAGAATCCCCGGGACAGACTAATTCATGCTTTGTAGGGGGAGGAAGGGGAACGGGGGCAGCGACCCAAGATCTACATATGGCCGGGTTAGTCCCACTCCCCGCAGACAGATTCATTCCTCCCCCCTGCTCCTCCCACTGAGCCTCTGGCCAGCCCCACTTACCCCAACTTCCTCCCGGACAGCGAGGTCCCCCCCACTTCTCCTCCCAATCTCCCTCGGCCAGCCCCGCTGCCCGCATCCAGCCGTCCTTCCGGCGGCCACTTCTCTCCCTCCCCCCGCATTTTCCCAGCCAGCTCCCTGCCCCCAACCTCACACCCCCCGGCAGCCCTGCTTCCACCAGCCCCCTTCTCTCTCCAGCCTGCCCCAATTCCTCCTCCAGTGCTGCTTCCAGTGGCCAGCTCTCCCCTCCTCCTCACCCCAGAATCCTCTGGCACCTGCACCTTCCCTTAGCTCTGCACCCTCCTGGTGCCTCCCCCTTCCCTTACTCCCCCTGCCCCCTTTGCCCTCTCTTTCCCTGATACTCATCCCCTCAGCACTCTCTGCCCCATTTCCCTCCTGCCCCTTTGTACCCTCACACATGACTTGCTCCATTCCCACCCTTCTCATGCCCACCCCTTCTTTCAAGCCTTCTCCCAGCACCTCCTCCTCCAGCCCCCAATGCCTTTCCCCTCTCCCCTCCCAGCATCCCCCCCTCCCACTGACACCTCTCCTCCTGCCCTTTCCCTCATTGTCTGCACTTGGCCCCCTGGCATTTGTCTCTCTCTCCTGCACCATCCCTTGGTGCCTTCTCCACCCCCTGCTCGAGCCTCTTCTCCTTCCACTCCTCCCCCTCCACCCAAGCCCATTGCTGCCTCCTCGCCTCCGCCCAAGCCCGTTCCCTACCTTCTGCCTTCCACACTGCGGGGCCGGAGGCCGCCAGAGCGGTCCCGCCATGTGCCTCCGAAGACTTTTAAAATCCCGAGCCACGACGTCACGTCACACCCGGGCGTCCTCCCCACCCACGTGCAATCCTGCACATGGGCAGCAGCAGGCGGTGAGAAGAAGCCGCAAACGGCGGGGACGCTCTGGGGATGGGGGACCCGCACCCACGCCAGGCAGAGCCAGGGGAGAGACCCAGCTCCACATATCAGTGGAGCAGGGCCCTGGGCTCTGTAACTCACCGGCACTTCCGGGTTCAGGGGCACGGGCCCCGAATCGGCCTAAGGCCGGCCCTGCCAGCAGCCACCATGCATGCTGAGGCCCGGTATTTTTTTCCCGCAGCCCAGTACCGGGCCATGGCCCATAGTTTGGGAAACGCTGTATTAATTGAATAGTCAATGCAAATTGCATCAACTAGTTGATCAGCCAATTAATCAAAATTTTGCATCCCTATCTGAGACTGGGCATGAGCCACTAATCAACTGATTTCCAGCTTCCACCCAATCCTTGCTATCCCTCTGTCTCCTTTGCCCCCCCGTGGAGGCCATGCTGGGGGGGGGGAAACTAGCTTTTAAGCCAGCTCCCCCCAACACCAGCTCCTACTCTACTGCCCTTGCTGCCTCAGGGGGGAAGTGACTAGTCAAGAGACTAGTGGACAATCCGATAAGCTTATTGGGTAGTGGACTAGTCACTTACAACTCTAGTGTATATTATTATATATGGCCTCCATATCCAAGTGCTTTCAAACAGTAAATTAAACCTTGAAGTAGAACTGAGAGCTTAAATGGAAAATTATCCTAATTTTGCAGTTCAAAAAAGGGATGAACAAAGACATTTAGTGCCTTGCCCTAAATCAAACAAATCAGGCATTTTATATACAAAACAGTAACTATTTTAGGGAAAGATGGGCTAACACAATATAAAAAAATGAGAAGTTACAGGTATTCACTAAGACACCAAGGGAACAACTGTAAACCAAGGGAAACATCATGAAATGGTTACTAAGACAGAGATGAAGGCTACTAGTTAATTGAGGTCAATACTAAAAGCATGCACACACACACGCATACACACAATCATTGAGTCCAGTAAGTAAACTCTTTAAGCTAGAGAAAGTTGAGATTTAACTTTGGTTGTGCCAGAATCAGTCTGCATTTTGAAAAAAGCCACTACAATAATATGAAACAAAATACAGGACTATGTAGCACTTTAAAGACTAACAAAATGGTTTATTAGATGATGAGCTTTCGTGGGCCAGACCCACTTCCTCAGATCAAATAGTGGAAGAAAATAGTCACAACCATATAGTTGTGACTTATTTCTTCCACTATTTGATCTGAGGAAGTGGGTCTGGCCCACGAAAGCTCATCATCTAATAAACCATCTTGTTAGTCTTTAAAGTGCTACATAGTCCTGTATTTTGTTTCAGCTACACCAGACTAACATGGCTACATTTCTATCACTATACTACAATAATATCTAAGAGTTAGCATACTCTTCATATTCTCAGCTAGCTCCGTCAAGGTGGGATAATCATTCTTTATCCTGCTCTTGATCTAAGATTTTTGGTGAGACTACTGAAAAGTGAAAATGACTAAAGAAGTCGGACTGAGAAAATTAGCATTAGTGGCAAAAAAGAGTTTTCAATCAGTTCAGCTTTCATCTGTTTATAACAAGGAATTTTAAAAACACTTAATTTCTATCTCTTTAATACTGAATGTTCAGAACAGTTAAGAAACTGATTATGATACTAAAGTACAGAAGAAAATTGTCTATAACTGTATCTCAGGTACTTAAAGTAGAGCCTGATTTAAAAAAAAATTGAATAACTTTTCCAGGGGACAAAATATTGGTATTCCCTCACAATAACAAAAATTTCCTTTGGATGGTACCGTCCGATGGCATTGAACCAACTGTTTATGACTATAAGAGAGATCCAGAATAGCTAAATTTATATTTTGATAAAACTGAACTAGGGATGTTAAATTGAGAGTAATGATTAATCAAATAGCTGATGAATTTTACATCAACTATTCGATTAATCAATAGTGCACCTTCACTTTTGAAGCGTAGCAACAGCCCTACGGCTCCATGCATCAGGCAGTATGTGGAGTTTCAAAGCGGCAACGCCATATAGAGCCCAGGGTCTGGCCCCAGGCTCTACCTGTCACTGCAGCTTTGAAGTATCCTCTACTTATTCTTCCCCCCCCCCCCCCCGCCCACTGCCTCTTTCTGACAGAGGCAACAAGAGGAGCGGGGAAGGGGGAACTAACGACTAACATGTTGACTATCTGATAAGCAAATGCTTATCGGATAGTCGACTGGTCCTTTACATCCCTAAACTGAACTGACCAAAACAGAATTAAAGACTGTTTTGGATAGCATGATTTTTCAGGTTTGTATATAGTGTCTGCATTTTCTGTAATCGTTTAAGCAGTTGGAGCATGTATATGTGGAATATGGCGGTGTGGCATTTAATATATTTGCCTGTTTGTAAGAGGTACATCTACATTTTTTTTTACTGCATCTTTCTGAGAGGTATTTTTTTTTAATATTTTTACTAAATTGCTGCTAATCCCCAACCCCCCAAAAAAACGGAAATTTATCGCAATCTAATAATATAAGCAAAGGAAGAAGCATTTAGCTCCATTGTCAAAAGAGAAGCAGGTATTTGTCTTCACTAATTTTTAAATGTTATGCCTCCAACAGTTCAAATGAAATTTATGGCCAAATTTCAACTCCTAAAATGTGACTACTCATGCAAAGCTCTGTTGCATGTGCATCTTAAGAATGTATTACGTATGTAAACATTATGGAGTGATAATTAATTTAAAAAAGTGTTAAGAAACTAGCTCAGCAAAAGCAAGAAACAGTTATTTAATTTTTCATCACAAACTACAGATTTCAAATTTGTTTAATATCAAAGTACCAAGATTAAGACTGTAAAACATTTTAAAAAAAATATGCTTAAACTCTGCACTCAATCAGAACTACCATACAAATTTGCAGCATGACATAAATTTTTAAAACACTTTTAAAACAAAACCAAGATTTTTCTCTTAATCTGCGAGAGTATTTTAAAGGAGCTTCATTCAGTCCCTTGGCAAGACTTCCAGTGAGAGAAAGTCACATAATTTTACAGGACCCTTCATCCAGAAAAACCTTCAAACATATTGTGTGTTATATAAAGGGATTCAGTCACTGAAATGCAGCCACCTCTGAGAGTGAACTGAGTGAACTGCCCTAGTAACAATTTATCCATTTGAAACTAAAATGGTAACATAGGTAGGAAGAATGTAATTGCTTTAGTTGGAATTTGACCAGGAAACACGAGCTCTCACACACAAAAAGCATTCACATCCCCACTAAAATTTCAAGGAAGGCTGTAGCTTTACTGACCTTCGGGTTAACCTCTAGAGTGCCACTCTTTTTCAAGAGGACAGAATAGCAAATACTAAGAGTTCATTCTACAGGGTCACAAGTGTAAGAAATCACTTTCCTAAATTGCTCAAGGTGTCAATATATTTTTAGTTTGCTTTATTCTATTCCTTTTTGTCCTAGATCTTTCCCCCACTTTGTTATGTTGAAGTGAAATCCTGCTTTCTGAAGTTGTCCAGTAAATTTTGTTTTTCTGCTAGAATACAGAGCTGAATAAGAGTAGAATTGCCAAACTAGTGAGCAATGTAAGAGGGAAAACAAACCCCAAGTGACCTGAGAGACCAAGAACTGCAAAAGGAAATGATTATGCAGGATCCTAAAGATGTCTGGAGATGCAGGATACCAAAAAGTCTGAATGGTGGACAGGTTACAGGTCCAAGCCCAAATAAACAGTGAACTCTTCGGTGGTTATATCTGTGCCCTGAGAATCATGGCCTATCAAGCAAAGGGTGGCAGTTGTGATATAGGATCAGAACTAGGGAGCTGATTGCAGGGAGAATCTCAATATCCTCAGCTGGCCTTGAGGACACCTCTCACCTGTGAAAAGCGCCTGCATATTAGAAACTTCGATAGTGTTTCACTCTGTGAAGTGAGCTCAAAAACCTCATCTGCTCCGATGGGGTTATCGTTTATCACCTTCCCCTGCATTTCCAGAATTGGACACTTTAAGCAGCGCCCCAAGAAGCCGGCCGGGAGGGGACGAGCTGTCCATTGCAGGGCCGGCCCCGGGGCTGGAGCAGACTCACTACGCTGGTCTCCATAAAACGTCTATTTTCGAAAATAAAATGGTCACCTCTGGACCGGCAGCAGCAGCGCTGGCTTGGCCGCGGGCCAGGCGCCCGTTCGCTGGGCCGGGCCTACTCTCCCCACGCCGGCCGATGGGGGATCGGGTCTCTCCCTCCGCACCCTGGAGTCCGCCCGCCGGCAAAGCGAACCGACCTCGAGCCCTTCACCCTGCGGCCGCCCGCCCCGCGTCCTTCGCGGCCTCGGCCCGGGACACGGAGGCCTCGAGGCGGCTTCCCCGCTCCCCCTGCGGAGCCACCAGCCCCCGCGCCCGGGCTGCGCCAGCACCGCGGCCGGGCCCGGCCCCCTTCACCCTCGCCGCATGCTGATGCCAGGCCGGGGCCCCTTCACCCTGCCTGGCACCCCCCGGAGCGGCCTGTCAGGGACAAGGGGCCAGGCCCCTCCCCTCAGGCCCGGGGGCGCTGCCCCGCGCCCCAGACCCACCTGCCCATGTTCTGCCGCCCGCCGCCGCCGCCCCCCGCCGCTGCCGGGAGGCCGGGGCCGCCGCTGCCGCCGGGGGGTTTGCGGTTGTTCCCGGCGCCCTGGGCCGGCTGCTGCTGCTGCTGCTGCTGCTGCTTGAGGGACATGGCGAAGGGGCCGGGGCCTGCTGCGCTCGCTCGCTGCGCAGGAGCCGCCGCCGCCTCGGCCGGTTGCTCCCAAACAGTGCGAGCCGAGCCGAGCCGGGCCGGGGAGGGAGGGGGAGCGCGCGGGCAGCGGGGCGCGGAGGGATCCGGCGGGGGGAGGGGAGGCGCGCTGCGTACCTGCCCGCCCAGCCCTGCCCGCCGCCTGACAGCGCCCCGCCGGGGGGCCGCGCCCCGCCCCGCGGCCCCGGCAGCCCGCCCGGGAGCGCTCGGGGGCCCGGCTCCGCTCCGTTCCGCGGCCGGGAGCGCCTCCGCGGCCGGACTCTTTACGGGAAGTCGGAAGGGTCTGAGCGGGGAAGCGGTAGGTGAAGGGGCGGCCGGGGAGCGAGCGCCGGCCGGGACACGTGAGGCGGCCGGGGACAGGCCCAGGGACACCGGCCGCCCCTCACGCGCCGCGGGGACGTGGCTCCGCGCGGGGGCGGGGGCGGATCCAGGCTCCCTGCCCGCCCGCCCGCGGTTCGGGACCCACCGGAGCCTCCCGGGCAGTGGCGCTGGGCGCAGCAGAGCTCCCGCCGCCTGGCGGCGCCGCGGGCCGGTTACCGCCGCTCCCTGGGCCCGGCCCCACCGCCGCACCTGGCATGGGGCCTCCCTGCAGCCGGACAGGCCTTGCTTCGGGGCAGCCGCGTGCTCAGTGGAGCCCCCTCCCCCGGGCGGCTGAACGCGCAGAAGCTGCCCCTGCCAGTTACCTCCCGCTGCTCCGCCGCTTTCTTGCCACTGATCTCGGCCGCCTCTGCCTTCCCCGCTCCCTTCACTCTTGGGTGGGGGGAGCGGTAGCGCCCCGTCCTGTAGTAGGATTCCCCAGCAGCACTCCTGTGACTTTGCTGACTTTATGGAGACGGAGCAAGTTCCTGCTGGCAGGATTAGGGCATTCTCTGGTAAATAGTTTTGGCCACAGCCCTTCAGTTTGGTAATACACTGTGGCTGCGTCTAGACTGGCAAGTGTTTCCACAAAAGCACTTTTGCGGAAAACCTTGCCAGCTGTCTACACTGGCCGCTTGAATTTCCGCAAGAACACTGAGGATCTCGTGTAAGATTGTCAGTGTTCTTGCAGAAATACTATGCTGCTCCCGTTCAGGCAAAAGCCCTCTAGCGCAAATGCTTTTGCACCAGAGGACCAGTGTAGACAACGCGGTATTTTGGGCAAAAAAGCCCCGATCGTGAAAATGGCTAGCGGGGCTTTCTTACGCAAAACCGCATCTAGATTGGCACGGATGCTTTTCCGCAAAAAGTGCTTTTGCGGAAAAGTGTCCGTGCCAGTCTAGATGCTCTTTTCCGCAAATGCTTTTAACGGAAAAACTTTTCTGTTAAAAGCATTTGCGGAAAATCATGCCAGTCTAGACGTAGCTAATGTATTCATCCGGTGCTGTTTTATTCCACGGTTGAGAACTTAATGCTCCCATAAATTCACACGCATTATAAAAACTGCTAGTAGATATCAATAAACCCAGTAATTTAGAAATTTTAGTGTGCTTTAAATAATCACTTTTGCCAACATTTATTAAGACTCCCGTGAGGGAAATAAATATTCCTGTTATAACTAAAACAACAACGTAGAGGTAACCCTAAATTCTCTATACAGAATTGGTTTCAGATTTGGTCTCAGTTACATTTGAAATTTAAAATAGATCATCATGTGTCTGGCTCCACAGTGACTCTAACTTCACTGGATTTTTTGGAAACTATTTCCTTCATCTCAAGGAGGAAGTGCAGCAGCTCAGTTTACAGTTCTGTATGGGTGCACCTACACAGCACCATAACTCAAAATAAGATATGCATTTTGAGCTATGCAAACTACATAGCTTATTTTGTTGCTATTTCAAAGTGGCTGTCTACTCAGCATCAAATTTTGAAATAAAGTGCTATTCTGAAACATCCCTTACTCCTGGTAGAACGAGGTTTACAGAGATGTCAGAATAGCAAGCCTGAAATAAAGGGCTTGCTGTGAAGATGCAGGAGAGCTACTTCAAGATACTCCAGTATGCCAAAATAGCGCTGCAGTGTAGACGTACCCTATGACACCACTCTTCAGTCCTCCAACAGATCTGTAGAGATCTTCCCACCCTCTTCCAACAAAGGAGGAAATAAGGATCTAGTAAGACATGGGGGGAGTTCAAGCCAATCAGCATCACAGAAACACAGTAAAGGGCAAAATTGATTTTTGGCTTTGCATTTCACCTTTTAAAGACTTAATCAAGGCTGCACCAAGTTTCTTAATTTCAGTCTGCATAACCTACCTAACAAAAAACCAACCATCTCAAATTATATATGCAGGCTTCTAAACAAGTAGTTTAGAAATGTGAGGAATCGGAGGTCTTTTAAATACAGATGTATCACATTTTAGATGATAGTTACCTTACACATTACAAAGACAGCCTCACCACCTTTTGATATTCTAGTAATTCCAGATTAGCCACTTAATTGACTCTTACAATAAGCAATTTCCTCCTTCCTTGTTCCCTTGCCCCCACCTTCTGTTCTATGTAGCTGATTTGTTAGTTTGTAATTTGTTTACTGTTTTCATTGTATCCCTCTCTTATATAATGGTCATGCCAATTCACTTTCAGGATACGATCCAAAGAAGTGGGTCTGCCCCACAAAAGCTCATCACCTAATAAACTATCTTGTTAGTCTTTAAAGTGCTACATGACTGCTTTTTTTGTTTTATCAAGATCAGACTAACACAGCTACCTCTCTATTACTTTTCATTTTAACATCAGTAACTTTTTCATTTTAACATCAGTAACTTATTACAGCATTACAGTTCTGTATTTGAACAAAGCTGAAATGGATCCAGCAGGGTTATCACATTGTTTTGCCAACTCCTTCAGACTTAAGATTCCTAATTTAATATATTGAAAGAGAAATTGTTTACACAGTTAATGTTCGATTGCAGTAATCGGCAGAAGCTTGGACTTAGTGTAAGTGCTGAAAGGCCTATTGACCCTTGTTGCAAAACATTTTATTAATGTATGGTATTGAATATGAGCCAATTTTAAGCATGGAACTTTAATTTTAGATCTCTTTGAGGTGTGTCTTGAACCTGTTACTTTATTCTAATTTTCAATTTCAGAGATATTGAAGTGCAACCTATTCATTGTAATATGTACAAATAAAATCTGAACTGGCCTAAAGTTTGTCATCTACATTATTAGCACAAGCAGATGGAATTTCAAAACCAGGAGAATAAATTGATTTATAACCATGGTTACTCAAAATTCTTGAGGCTAATCTGTTCATAGAAAATTCTCTGGGATTCCTAGAGAGTTAAGTGTAATAAAAAGGAATGATGCTGCTGGGCAATTGTTATTTATTCACCTTGCTTGTAAAGTAAGTTTTCCCATAGGGTTGGCAGAGTTGTGGGTGGTAGAACACAATGGTAAAAATACATAGCAACATTTAGCATTTTCCCCACATTTGTATACTTTTGGCTGCTAAGTTTCTTGTTTTGTTTTATTTTACAAGCCTGACGAATGATGTGGTGACACATTATTGGCTGAGTGACAGTAGATGCCAATTAGGTAGACACAGAAGAAAGAATTCTTTATATTTAATTGGAAATGCTTGCTGTCTGTGGCGCTAGAAATTTAAAGCCTTCTTTTTTTAGTAGATTTTGTGGCCAAGTAGCGATTTCATAACCACAGGAATTAATAGCCACACATCAAGCATTCACACAATTTGTGCAAGACTTCTGTGTGCACAGAGTTGGAGACAGCTAAAGTTACCCAGCACATTTCAATTATATTTGCAGCAAAATCATTCTTAAGCCATAATGCTGCAACCCATCTGATGTCTGCTGCTAAAGATGATCTTGAACCTTAAAAAATGCATTTTTTTAATTTCTTTTAAAGACAACCTGCATATTTTTATAAAATGAAGCAAGTATCCTGAACACCTAGATTAGACTAAGCTCTTTAGGGCATTACCTGAAAAGATCATAGTATGTATGATTCCTAGTACTATGGCATTTTAGTCACAAGAGGGACTTCTTTATACTACAGGCAGTCCCCGGGTTACGTGGATCCGACATACATCAGATCCCTACATACGAACGGGACTTTTCTCGCCACGGAGAATGCGGGTGGCGGGACCGCCCAGACGCACTGCGGTCCTGCTGCCCGCGTCCTCTGCAGCGAGAAAGCTGCTCTGCGTCGCCCAGGTCTGCTGGGCCCCCAGCAGACCAGGAAGACGCGGAGCAGCTTTTCTCGCCTCGGAGGACGCGGGCGGCGGGACCGCGGTGCGCCTGGGCGGTCCTGCTGCCCGTGTCTCCCTGGTCTGCTGGGGGGGGGGCGCAGCTAATGCGCCCTCGCCCCAGCAGACCAGACTTTTTTCGCCGCAGAGGACACGGGCAGTCCCGCCGCCCGTATCCTCCGCGGCTTTGCTCCATGTCTCCCTGGTCTGCTGGGGGGGGTCCCCAAGCAGACGCAGAGCAAAGCCGTGGAGGACATGGGCGGCGGGACCACGGCACGTCTCGGCAGTCCTACCGCCCGCGTCTCGCTGGTCTGCTGGGGGGCGGGTCCCCCAGCAGACCAGGGAGACACGGAGCAAAGCCACGGAGGACACGGGCGGCAGGATCGCGGTGTGTCTCGGTGGTCCCGCCACCCAAATCTCTCTGGTCTGCTGGCGGGGGGGCCATAGCTAGTGTGCCCCTCCCCAGCAGACCAGGCTGGGTTGATCCCACAGCGCTGAGGTGCGGTGCTGCGGGGACTTACCTGGCAGCGCCCCAGCTGCTCTGCCCCAGGTGTTCCCAAGTCAGCCGCTGTTGAAACTGATCAGTGGCTGATTCCAGGAAGCCCCGGGGCAAAGCAGCTCTGCCTCGGGCTTCCTGTAGTCAGCCGCTGGTCAGTTTCAGCAGTGGCTGACTTGGGAACACCTGGGGCAGAGCAGCTGGGGTGCTGCCTGGTTGGTCCAGTAGCACCGAGGGGCAGCGCTGCAAGGCCAACCCAGCAGCACCTCAGCTGTTCTGGCCCAGGCATGTCCGATTCGGCCGCTGCTGGTCAGTTTCAACAGCGGCTGAATCTGGACGCCAGTTCCGACTTACATACAAATTCAACTTAAGAACAAACCTACAGTCCCTATCTTGTACGTAACCCGGGGACTGCCTGTACTACAATACAAGTGTAGTAGTTAAAGAGACTTTCAGGCTTGTTTCAGGTTGAATTGAGAAGAATTGTGTTTATTGATGCATGCACCAACATGCCCCAAAATGTAAAGGAAATGACAATATCCACTTAAAGGAAGTAAAATTGAGTTAACATGATTTCATTATCTTTGCATATTACTTTCATTTTAATTCTAGAAAAATATTTTAAGAGCATACTGTAAATTTGGTACACAGGTACGAAACAGTTACTATTTAATCCAGAAACAAAACTAGAAAGAAAATATCAGTAGCATGATCTGGCATGCATAATATTGACAGAATGACAGTTCTTGCATTTCAGAGATGGTGAAAAGAATGCATTTGACTGCATTGCCATAGGCTGCTTCCAAGAGATTTTGTCTGAATGTAATGTAACCCCCCTTTTTCTCCCTGGGTTACTCGGGAGAAGGTCACACTCACATGTGTCTGGGCACCTGATGTTTTTAACATAAAGGAGATCCTGAGTACCCCAGTGGTGATGTTGTTTAGTTGGGGATTACCTATCCAGTCCCTTGCTCCTAAAGAATATACGGTAGCGGTACCTCCACCTGGCTAGCCCTATACACACTTAAGGGTGTGCCTTGAGAGCCTCCACAAATAAAATTACTTCAGCAATAATCTGGATCTAACTCCAAGACAAAAATTATAAATAATATATACCTAACTGATTAAATTAGAATTAACACACCTTTACTTAACAACTTAAAGAAACAGGGTTTAACAGATTAAAGTGAATAAAATCAATTAAAGTACACGGAAATAAAAGGAACTTATTTATCTGGCATTTGTACTGCCACCATTTATCCCACTCCAGAGTGTGCACTCCTCCAGACTCAAGAGTCCCAGACGTTTGCATGGGCAAGCTTGAAGGTCTGCAGCGGGAGTGGAAACAGCATTGTGCAGGTCCTGTGTGTGTACGAGTCCAATGTGAGCAGCCAACCACAAAATCTCTCTGCCACTGGAGCAGGCTCCACCAAATGCCAGCAGCTCTGGTTCACTGGGCTGGTCACACTACCTCTCTTTGGACCCAGAGTTAGTCAATATCTTTGAGGTCTGTCCCAAGCAGCACTTTCCCAAAGAGCCCAGTTACTCTCAGTTTCCTCCTGCATGCAGGTTTATGTAGCCTCTCAGCCACAGACACATCCAGAGTCTCTCCCCTCTAGGGATAATCATCAGCCTGCTACATCCAAGGTTTTCTGGCCCATGCTCTAGCCTGCAACACAACAGTTCCTAAACTGAACAAAGGCTCCCCCAGAGTAGCCTGGTTCCTCTCTCTCAAAAGAGAACCTCTCTCTCCCAAAATGCCTGGATGAGCCCCCGTTTCCTCCTTTTTCCTCAAGGGCTCATGGGAGTTGTACTTTCTAGGGCTAGATTGCAGTACAAAGGATCTTCCCAGAAAAAGTCAGAGGCCTCTTTAGTAAGGGGACTACAATAGCTATTTTAAAACATTTTCTGTAACAGTTTGGGTTAGTATATAAACAGTCTGTTAACATCCAGGTTGCTATCCCGAGCATTAAGTGATTGAGGTCCACTACAATTCCTCAGTGACTGCTCTTAAGGATATCGGACCCATAATAAGTGGTTCTCAGCTTTCTTACGAGAGAGATACTTCCTCTTAATCCCATACCTTCCTGCCAACTTCTAGTGCTTAATACATTATTTTTATTATGTTCTGCCTGTCCCTCTTGTATGATGTTTGTTTCCTCTCCTCTCACTTTGCAGTGTAGCTCTGTTGATCTCTGGCTACGTCTGGACTACATCCCTTTTTCGTAAAAGGGATGTAAATTAGACGTATCGCAATTGCTACTGAAACGGGGATTTAAATTTCCCCCGCTTCATTAGCATAAAAATGGCTGCCGCTTTTTTTCGGCACGGAGCTTTGCCAGAAAAAAGTGCCAGTCTAGACGCGGATCTTGCGGAAAATAAAGCTTTTTCCGAAAGATCCTTTATCCCTTATTTCACAGAGGGATCTTTCGGAAAAGGCTTTATTTTCCGCAAGATCCGCGTCTAGACAGGTACTTTTTTCCAGCAAAACTCCGTGCCAAAAAAAAGCGGCAGCCATTTTTATGCTAATGAAGCGGGGGAAATTTAAATCCCCGTTTCAGTAGCAATTGCGATACGTCTAATTTACATCCGTGTACTTTAATTAATTTACATCCCTTTTACAAAAAAGGTATGTAGTCTAGATGTAGCCCAGGAATATGATCCCTGCCAAACCTGAGTAAAATACCTACACAATAATGAACAAAAACAAAGCCATTTCTAAAACATAGCTGGTGAAGGAAACTGCTTACTTTTGACTTTTGTTGGTGAGAGACAAGCTTCCCACCCCTAGGGCAAGGTACTCCTAGGCTTTGTCTACACTGCTGGCTTTTGCTGGCAGAGAGTATGCAAATGAAGTGCTGGTTAGCATTTTGTCATGCTCCATTTGCATAATCTATTCAAGCCGGGGAGGCATAAGAATACTACGCAAAAAGGGGTTTTTTTGGACAAAAAGGAAACATCTACACTGCTTGTTTTTGCGCAAAAATTCCTTATGCAAAAATGGTTCATAGATTATACAAATAAGGAGCAACAAAATGCTAATCAGCACTTCATTTGCATACTCTGCCAGCAAAAGCTGGCAGTGTAAGCCTAGCCCTAGAGCAGAGGAAGATGTGAGGCTGTATGGTCCCATAAAAGGTATTACATCATCCATCTTGTTTCTCCAATATTCTGGGACTGATGCAATTGCACTGCATATGTATCTTTGACTCCTTTGTTCTTTTCTCCCTGACTAGGGATGTAAAATTTCAATTATTTGGCGAATCAAATACTCAATGCAATTTGCATCGACTATTTGATTAGTCGATAGGGCGCTTCCACCCTTGAAGTGTAGCAACAACCCCAGAGCTGTTGCCATATTTCAAAGGCAAATGTCCCCTACTGACCCCGTGCTCCCTGCAGCGTTCAAAGCGGCAGTGCCACATGGAACACAGGGTCAGCTGGGGACTCTTATACCACTCCTCATTCTTTTTTACCAGGCTGGGACAAGGGGTTGGGACACAGGCTCTGGTCTTGGGCCAAGGGATTTGGAGTATGGGAGAGGCTCTGGGCTGAACCTGGGGCAGGGAGTTGGGATGCTGAAGAGGATTCAGGGCTGGGGCAAGGGTTAAGGATATGGGCACTGCTTATTCAGGTGGCAATGCAGTGGGACTAAGGCATGCCAGGCTCACCCCCACCTTGGCTCTGCACTGCTCCTGAAAGCAGCAATTATGTCCAACAATGGCTCTAGGGGGAGAGGGACATTAACACCCCTTCCTTTACCTATCCCACCCTACACAGCAAGTAAGGGACCGCTCCAAGCAGAGAGCAGGAGCAGAATGGTGGGGGGAGGGGTGGGAACTGAAGTGCTGACTCCAGTCAGGTTCACCTTCTCAGAGGCTTCAGGATCCGCCAGGAGATCCTGATCTCCTGATTGGTGACCACTGCCATACAGTATCTCCTCCTTGGTTGGAATTCCATAAATTGTATACCAACTGCCACAGAGCACATCTATGTTAATGTTTTTGTAATTACGGATCAGTGGTGCAGTCCTATTAATAATAGGAAATGGTGGAAGTACTCATGTGGACCAGCCACCAGCATTTTCAGCCACCATAATGTCATCTAACTCCAAGGGTATGTAGATGTCAGAGTAAAGTGCCAGTGGTTGTCTAAACCAGCATTTTAACCATTACTGGCAGTACTGGGAGATTTTAAGAAAAATGCTCCTGGAGGTAAGGTCTTGGACAAAAACTACAGCGATCAAACAAGATTATTTTGCTGGTGACAACCACCACCTTTTTTATTACAGTTAATCTCAGAAATTTAAATAAGAATGTTTTCTAGGAGAAAATTGTGGTCCAGTAGGGAGACCACTAAGAATCTGATCTGATTGTCATTGGAAAAAATGTGGGAAAACTTCCATTAAATGTAGCACAAATTGAATTGGGTATAGGACTACAAATCAAGAAACCTTGCTTCTACTCCCAACTTTGCCAAGCAATTTACTGTTCTTCTTTAGACTTGTAACTTCACCATTATATGTCCGTCTTCATTAAAGCATTTGTGTTAGGGTTGCTAGATGGTTTCAACAAAAATGCTAGACACACTTGACATTACATCACAATCTACATTCCATCTTATTTAGAAAATACCAGACGTTTATATTTTCTCAATTTGTTTCCTGAATAGAAAGCTCAAACACTGGACTGTCCAGTTCAAAACTGGACACCAGGCAATGGTATTTTTTATTAGCTACAGATAGAAAAATCTCAAATATTACTACTAGACAGGGCTCCTAAAGTGTGCTCTGTGGAACCCTGAGGCTCCATGCAATGGGCCCAGGGGCTCCACGAGAAAATAGTGACCATTGTTTGGCCCTGTTATTTTGTTACTAATTTTATGAATTTTCTTGGAAAAAATAAATTAAGAAGTATACAAGAAATAAAAACAGAATTCCAAAACTTTGTCTATTTGGGTACCTATTGAATTAAAAGCCATGATATTTTAAGAGCATCACAAAAATTTCAAAATCCCATAGGGGCTCCATGGCTGAAAACGTTCAGGAAATCCAGCCATAAGCTATAGAAGCAGCCTACATCAATGGAGGGAGTTTTTCTGCTGGTGTAGGAACAGCACTTTTATGAGCAGCAGTAGCTCAGTTGATGAAGCATTCTGCTGACAGGGCTACTTCTGTCCTGAGGTTTAGACTGTCGTAGATACAGCTTTTGGCAGAGGATGGATTTTTCCACACCCTGACTGATGTAACTACATCAGCCTGAATTGTATGTGTAGGTCAGGCCATTTATACCCCTCTTCCATCTTTGCAGCCAGTTTATCCATCACCAGAATCAAATTACTGCTTTAGAAGCAAGGAGTTCACTCAATGGAGAACAAGGTTGTATTTAAACAGATGACGGGTGAAACTCCTCATACAAGCAAAGCTAAGGAAGGTATTCAGTACAGGGTATCCATTTGTCAGGTGGGTTGCAATATGGTTTTCATTGATGCTCTTTCTGGGTCTGCTGGTTTCCTCTTAATTTGCTCTCTGACAGTTCTCTTGGTTTCCCTATTACAGTTTCCTTGCTAACTGTTCTGATCCCAAAGTGGATTTTCTATTGGCCTTTCTTAAGACTCAAATTAGCTGCCATACATGCTTTTGGTTCCACCATTCCATCCCTTGACATGTTGTTTGATGTCAGAAGTGCACATAAAACAGGATATGGTGGTGCATATAGCTATGAAATTTGTGGCGGATTGTTTGCTTTTCCACAGTTTTACATTTTGAAACGTTTCCTTTGAGTGGGTTTCAGCAGCCACTTTGCTCTTAGTTGCTACAGCTTGTTACAAAGTGACACACATCATGCTTTCTTGTTCATTCTTGTCCTTTTCATTAATCTAAAAGAAAAGTCCTCAGACAAAAAGGTAAGGCCCTGCTCTGTACAGCGTAACAATCTCCTGCCATATAACCACTTTTCCATTCCCTCCTACAGTACTTTCCTCAAGGGAAGGATTCTTTCATCCCTACTTATTCTATAAACTCTTTCCTTTTGGTCTTAGTCTGTCCTTCTTCAGAATGCCAGGTTTCTCCTACATTTCCTGGGGGTAGCATCTTCATTAATCATTGTCAGACATTCATGTCCCCCAGGATTGCTCTTCTCCCAAGCAGTTATGTTTCAGGAAATTGTCAAGGATATTTCTATATGCAGAGATGATGTAGCCCTGTTGGTCTCAGGATATGAGACAAGTTGGGACAGGTAATATCTTTTACTAGATCAATTTATATTAGACAAGTTTTGAGCTATACAGGATATAAAGAGTTCTGTGTAAAATGGAAAATTTGTCTCTCTCTCTCACCAACAAAAGTTGGTCCAGTAAAATATATAACCTCACCCACTGTTGTAAGGATATTTGTCTCAAGCACAGCGCTTGAAACATTCTGTACCTTAGAAGAGTGCCTTATAATCCCCCTTTTCCTTGTATTCATTTAACCAGATCATGCTGCCTCACTGAACGGCATAGACCCATTTTGGATTTCTCAGAATGACCTCAAATGGGGTGGAACAACTAACATGCATGTGACAGGGAAGCAGTCATGTCATTTGAGGTCTCCTTGTTACAGAGACAGTCCTATGCTATTTACTTCCATTTGCAGAGTGAAAATCTCTGGGAAGGTTACATTGAGAGACTTCACATTAACAGTCAGTTCAGCCAGCAGGTAGGCTGTTCATTTTGGTTTGTCACCATGTCAACAGTCAGTCACATGTATCACATCTCAGATGGCCTATTAGAAGTCACCTCCTCAAGAGGGATCCCATTTTGACAATAAGGGATTCATACATCCCTCCACACGCACATTAAGATATTAACCCTGGCTTCAGTATTTTTGGGTTCATCTGTCCTGGACCATCCACTGGGATGTTATTCTAAAAATTAGTCTAATCACATTTACCTCATTAGGCATTTTTGCCACATTTTGTCTTACATTTCTGAAATGCTACATTCTTTACCTTGCTTTCTTAAAGAATGCCTTCAAATCATATTTCAGATTTTTTTGCCTAAATTATTACTACTGAAATGATTTAATAAGATTTACTTGTTAGCATGGCTGGGTGTTGAGTCAAAGTAGGGCTGGAGGAGGCAAGCCCACAGCCCCACCCCTTTTGTCCAGACCCTGCCGCACATAGGGATGTGGGACAGTGCTTGGCCCCAGCCTCTCCAGCACCAGAGCATCGGAAGAGCAGGTGATGTGTAGCCCCAGAGCACAGAGAGGGCAGGCATTCTGGGGGCAGAGTCTGGGGGAAGCCAAGCTGGCAGTGTGGGAGAGCAATGCCTTCCCTCGCCTAACATACCAGCTGCAGCTGCTTGTTATTCATCTTCTCAAAATAATCCAAACTGATCAGTTTCATTTTCTAGCTACCATCAGTTTTTACAGGATGAATAACTCCTCATTGTATTCCTTTTATTGTTAGAAGCCTGTTGCATCTCATCTTAAATTAATTTCCTGCAGACACTTATCCCACATACTGGACTAAGATTGTACTTAGTTCCCCATGGACTGCAGTAAGACTCATGTGCTTTAAGCTAAGAATATACCTAAGGGTTTTTTCTGAAAGCGCTTTGGAGGCGGTACCTTTTAACCTATGTTCATATAGCACCTACCAAAAAATCCTGATCCAGAATAGGCCATTGGAGGATTGCTTCAGTTACATGTATTTTTATCTTCTTCTCCAGACATGATCCTGGTGGTACTTGACAATCCCACTTTGTACTGCTTCTCAGCTGCTTTAGTCAGTGCAACAGTCTGTCCCCCACTTTGCCACTGCAGATTTGTGCCCACAACTCATTCTTGTAAGGGTGACATAGGTTTTTGCCCTTAAGGTACTTTTTGCACTGTAAAGGTTCTGTGGCATATTCAATATTCCAGCTACAGATTTCTATTTTACATTGTGATGGGAGCGAAGAATGGAAGGAAGAAAAGAAGCTTAATGTGTAGAAATCCCAAATTTAGTCTAAGATTACCAGGTGTACTTTTTATGATGTTTCAAACTAGAGACTAGAGGATTTCTCAAACACAGGAGTGTCTCATGATCCTGAAACTCTGCTGTTGCATTGGGCAATAGATCAAGTTTAATGATTCAATAGCCTCACATACAAACAGCACAGGGTTATGTGTAGGTTGCCAAGAACTGTCCAATCTTTGCATTCAGAAACACAAAGCATTGCCTGTGTGCGTAGGGGCATCAACAGCAGGGGGGCCCAGTTGCTAGGCTGCATACTTTCCAGAGCAGTAACACAATGAACATTCAGAGACAGCCCAACCACTGAACATTATGGATCAGGACAGTTCCTGATCAGGAACCACTGACAAGTCATCTCTCTGGCAACAAATACAGAACTCGCTTAGCAGGGAAACCAGTCTCTTGTTCTCAGGGAAGCAATTTAAGCCCGTATTCACAATGACTGCTGATGAACAGAGATGTTAACTCTGCTTTAACAGAGACCGATTCAGCTGATTTGTTTAAAAAAAACCGCACAAACACAAAAATATCCTGCTAGAAAGGAATTTGAGAGATCATCAAATCCAGTCCATGTTCTTAAGCAGGATCAAGTAAACCTAGACCATTCCTGACAAGTGTTTGTCTGACCCAGGGGTAAGCAATAAGCAGTCCATGGGCCAGATGTGCTTCAACAGAGTTAGTCCCTCACCGGCTCTCAGATAGATGCTTTATTTACCTGGGCATTCACAAGTATGGCCATTAGCAGCTCCTGTTGGTCACAATTCACCACTCTTGGCTAATGGGATCTTCAGGAAATGGGGGCCCCAGCCTGTACAAGAGCTAATCTTGGAGAATTGCATCTGGCCCATGGGTGGCATATTGCCCATCCCTATTCTACCTAAGGACTTATGCTTATCAGATAGTCGACTAATCAACTAGTCGATTTCCCCCTACCCTTGCTGCCTCTATCAGATAAAGGCAGCAAAGAGGTAGGGAAGAAAGGGTACTTCAAAGTGGCTGTGCTGTACAGCTGAGCCAGGGATCAGCTGTGTGGGGCTGTCCCAGAGGCATCCTGTGACTACAGATGGACTCAGCCGCTGCCTAGGGCACCACTGCTCGGGGTGCCCAATGGTGACGTCATGGGGGCGCCCGATGTTGACGTAAGTGCATTGACAGCCCTGCAGGCGAGGGCGCAGATTGTGTAGTCCACCTGGGGCAGCAGCTGCCGCAGCCAGCCTCAGACCACTCCTAGGCTGTTCCTTTAAAACGCCCAAGTGCCATGGAGCCTGAGGTCAGCTGAGGTCACCACGTGGCATTCAGCTGGTGCGTCAGTGAGGAACTCTGAGTTCCCTACTGACCCCCAGCTCCATGGCTTTGAAATGCACAAGAGCCCCAGTTGAGGAGTCTTGTACATTTCAAAGCAGGCACACACGTGCAGCCCTGAGTCAGCTGGACTTCCCACTAACCCCTGCTGCACCTGGAGTTCCGCATGCCAGTAGGGGCTCTTGTACATTTCAAAGGAGGAATCCAGAAGTGCCTATTGACTACTCAACTAGTAAATTAACGGCAATTTAACATCCTTAACTCTAACAGGTTCTTAGAGTGACAGCAAAATGCAGGACAATGTAGCACTTTAAAGACTAACAAGATGGTTTATTAGATGATGAGCTTTCGTGGGCCAGACCCACTTCCTCAGATCAAATAATGGAAGAAAACAGTCACAACCATATATACCAAAGGATACAATTTAAAAAAAATGAACACACATGAAAAGGACAAATCACATTACAGAACAGAAGGGGGATGGGGGGGGAGGGGGAAGGAAGGTGAATGCCAGTGAGTTAATGATATTAGAGGTGGGGAAGGGGAAATGTCAGGAGTTAGAGTGACAGGACTTCCATACTTAACTGTTCTTAAATTGGAAAGATTTTCTGAATATCTAACCCCCCCGTTGCTGCAGATTAAGGTAATTTTGTTGTTGTTCTTTCTGCAGTGGTCACAGAAGAGCAGATCACCATCCTCTTTATAACAGCCATTAGGACATCTTTATGACTTTGAGCACTTAGCAGGTTCTCCTTTTTCCTGGCATCTGAACATGTTCAGTTTTTTAAAACCTTGCCCTATAAGTCTGTAACCCACACATCTAGTGGGTGTGATTCACTGTCCCATGTAGTAGCACTTAGACCACATACACTGAAAGATAAGAATGAGTGAGCTCTACAGCCTCAGCTGAGAGCCAGATGGCTTAGATTGTAGATCAAGCTATAGAGGCTCCTACACTAAGCTCCAGAGATTCCCATGTTCAAATCTTCCTGCTGACGGTTAAAAATCAGATTTTTTTAAAACCTCTGATTGCTTTTTTCTCTCCTTTCTGGACTGTCTCTCATTTGTCCGTTTCTTTCCTAAAGCGTGGCATCCAAAACTGGACACAAAACACCAGCAGAGGCCTCACCACTGCCAAGCAGTGTGGGACAACTAGGTCTTGTATCTCACATACAAGAGGCCTGTGAATACAGCCCAGAATATAGAGCTTCCCACCCCACACCAACAGCATCACATGGTTGGTTCAGTTCCATATAGCAATTGAATGGAGTGCTTCTCTAGCAGTATTCACTAGTGTCAAATTGTTCCCTCCACATTATCTCTATATATTGGGCTACCTCGGACACAAACAATAGAATCAAACCTTTTCCTTGAGCAGATTCAGTAGCATTCAAGGTGTTAAAATGGTATCTTAGCAAGTCAGCCAAAAAACATCCCAATTAAGTAGGCTCAGCTGTACTAGTAGTAGTAGCCAGCATTAAAAATAAATTAACTTTTTGTGCAAGATCCCCAGATAAAGAACAAGAGGTTTCTTATTTAACAAAGAGTTACAAATAAGCACTTTCCCTATCATTCATTTATCACATTCTGAAATCAGGAATCAATACAACCTGCAGTATAGTAATATTCCATAACAGTAATGAAACTACTACACCCTTGAATTAATGCAAGAGAGTCAAATAAACCCTCAAATAGCATAGCCACTGCATGTCTTGCAGAATAACTACATTCCATGACACAAATAAAATCATTGCTGTGCATTAATCCTACCATAGGTAACAGAAGAAAACCTCTCTCTGCTACAGCACCTCTATTTCATAGGGCAACAACTCATTGATCTGTTGCAGCTTTATAGTATATCATCCCTGGGAGGGGTTCAACAAGGATTAACTTCCTAATGTGGGAATAAACATTCTTTTTCCTTCATGTGTTTGGCTATTTTTAATGATTGGATGTAGAAGAAATTCCATTGGCCAACGAGTTGCCTAAAAGTTGGTGGTAAATAATAAATGGTTAATAATAAATGCTTTGATGTTTGTTTTCTAAATTAATTACCAATCACTTCCAGGCTACCATGGGGCAACATTACAAAAGTTTCCCTGTTCTATCAGTAGAAGCACAGGTACAGCTGTGCTTAACTGAAAGCAAGAGGTGGCTGGGAAGAGTGTCTAAAATATAACACTGTAGCTTGATTAGCCTGTAGATAGGAAAATAAGGATCACAATCACAATCACTTCACTTTAGAGTTTAGAGCAAAATCACAATCACTTTAGAGTTTCACTGTTGTCACCATGCTCAACACAATGGCTGCTCAGAATTCTGTGGTGACAGAGACTCAAAGTATCTTGCTCTGCAAACACAAGCCCCTTCCATTTGAGTGAAAGGAAAGCTTCCATCATTTATCAGAAATGTGGGCTTATGGTATACAGTTGAACAACAGAGGGCAGTGATATTCTGCACAGAAGTTAGGTACTAGAAGAATACTTAAACATTTTTTATTTATAGACCTTTAACCCAAACTTGAATGTAATTAAATAATCACATTATTTTAAGCTAGATTTACCCCATATTGCTTAGGACCTTAACTCAATTAAGTTTTATTTTCCTTCATTTAAATCATTGTTCTGGAGTGGGCCTGGGGAAGAGGGGCTCACTATGCAGGCTGCCCTGGGAAGACAAGACAACCCCAGCCCTCTCTCTCACTGCAGCAGCTTAAGGCCAGGTGAGAAGTACCAGTCCAAGGCCACGGCAGCAGTCACAGCCAGGTGTGGGGTGCAGGTAGTAGACACACATACAAACTTTTAAATATATAGTAGATAGCTGTCCCTTTTTACACCCCTGTCCTATGCTCAGTGGATTTATAGCTGTCCCGGTCCCCATCTCTGGCTCCTTGTTATCTCTCTGTGGTCATTCTGTAGTATAACTTTTTCCTGTCAGAATCCTCCCTTTTCATTCTATGAGAAACAATAACATTTCAGGCACATCCCATTATCCTGGCACAACCAAACCCTAACCTTGTTTTAAGGTATAAGAGGAAGCTGCATTCCAAATTTGGTGATCCTCGTTCTTACCCTTTAGTTTAGGAGGAGTTCTTGAACAAACAAATTCACTGACAGACAGAGACAGGAACACATTTCTAAAATATATTGTAAGATTACAATATGGTGCACATATTCTCAAGTAGGGAGTCAGATTAGAAAATCGGGATAGTTTCCTCAGATATACCTTTACCCCAGCTCTTTCCATATTAACTGGATGTTAATGACCAGTAGTAAAATAGTTAAGGGTATTAAGGTTTTTGGTTTAAGAGTTAACCCAAACTGAGTTGTGCAATGGCAAATCATGCTATTGGTTGTCTTTCTGCAGGTTCAGGAAGGTAACACTGCATCAGGTCATGTTTGGAAGATTTCTTCACAATCTCGGGATTGGAATTTTTGTGAAACTCAAAGCTTAAATTCTGCAAAAACTAACTGATCCACTAGAGCAGTGCTCTTATTATGACTGACCCATCTATTGTTCTTTTGAGGTTGCAGTTGCTGTTCAATGTCATCTGGAGAACAGAGGCAGACTGGCAAAAAGGTATTATTTTTCCACTTTGGAAATGTGAAGGCAGAGAACTAGACTGTTCTAACTAGTGCAGCAGTACTCTTCTGACTGTCACGGGGAAGGGTTTTGTTTCCATCTTCTTATCCCAAACTTAAAAAGCAAGAGAAGATAACAAGAGGGCTTCACTCCTACAGTGGAGCAAAACTTCACGGTGCACCAGCTCATTGAGTAGGCATGAGAATTGAAGTGACTGGTTCGCATTGCAGTGGGGGATTCTCGGAGCTGCAGTTAACTCTCTTAACAAAGAATTGCTTTGGCTGATCTTGAAACCTACCACATCTCAGATAAGCTCTGTGGAATGCCCCATCTCCTATATGATAACTCCACAAGCTCATTTATGGGAGAAGAATCACCTTCTTACCAATTAAGTCAAGCATTCAACAAGGAAGAGCTGCCAGGCCAGAATTTTTCAGTGGCATCAGATTAGCTCAACCCAACAGTAAGTAAATGCATTTTGGACATTGGCCTTAATGACGAGAACTTCACCATTGTCCATTTTGATGATGACATTCTGCTGGTGATTGAATCTATGGCTGAGCCTGCTGCATCATTTAAAGCTCTGGAAAGCTCAGCAGCAAAAGTTGGTTTGAAAATTAATGGGTGATCAACTTGAAATTTCATCCAATCAGTGATTTTCATCATGTTGAGGGCTCTAGCATCTTAATGGACAAACCTCCAGTGTCGAGATTCAGGTATTTTACCCTCTTTTGCTCTGTTGTTGACAACAGAGGTGGTATTGAGAGAGAAATTGAAGCTTGTCCTGAGAAAGCCTCATCAGCAATGGAGCACCCCTTCAAGAATGTATTTAGCAAGCTGTAGAGATTGGCAGAGAGTTGAAGCAAATGATTCATCTAGCTTCAGTAGTCAGGAAGATGATCCTTGGGAATGAAATGTGGTTGCTCAAAGTGAAGATTGAAAAGAAATTGGACAACAGTCAGCTGAAGCCTCTTTGATGGAAAAGATAAAATACTATGAATTAAAGTCCAATTAAGAGAGCCATTTAATTAACAGGACTGGCTCTTTCAAACATTGGCCAATGCTCTTTGGCTGAAGATGCATTTGATGGCTTCTGTTCTGTCCTTGTGACAACATAAAAATTGACCAACTAACTAGCACCTAACCAGTATGATTCCAATCTCAGCTGGGTTGAATGGGTTAAGGATGGCGGGTATTGTGACACAAATTTCCTAGAGGCTCCAAGCCCATTTTGAAGATGCCTGAGCATTCAACCTTGCTGGGAAATAGCAAAGAAAACTTCTGATGCCTGCTCAGTTATTTATGGAATGTCTGCAGGTCATGCTGTTTGTTTGTTTCATGATACCTTCAGGTTGCATAATGTTTCCAGAGAAGATACAGATTGGATGTCTGTCTATCAGATGGCTAAAGGAAAATTTTACTGAGGTACTGGAAGCTGAGTCAGCCCCAGAGGAGAAAAAAGAGATTATGATACTACTATTAATGAGAATCTAAAACAGTTTTCAAGAAAATAGTGACATATTTGGGAGCACTTTGGAGATTATATTAATGGTTGACTATGGCCCACTAGGATCAAGACAATCACAGTCCAGAAAAATTGCATAGTTTGGATATTCTATCTTAACAACCATTACATCTTGTTTTCTCTCTCTCACACATTGATGGTGAATGCACGAAGTGAAACAGCCAGATTAGGAGCAAGGTAACTCTTCTGCTAGGTCTCCTTCACCCGACTCCCAGCATGATATGAGATAGATAAACAGTAAGTTTTGGGGAACTGGATGGCTAAGAGGCTTGCTAGTGGGCTAGAGAATAGTTCACATCTAGCATATCACTTCAAATTCTCAGCCACATTCATAGTGACTGATCACTGGGAAAATTTGCTGGCTCTTTGGTGGACCTGAAGACTAAACTCAGCCCTTAGCTTCCCACCAGCTCCAGTTTGACAGGCCACGCTGGCGCAGCTTGTGCAATTCAACATCCCGAACAGTCAGACTAACTTGACATTTACAGAAGGAACCAGGAGTTGTGTTTTAGTCCTTTGTTGGCTTTTCATGTCCCTGCCCAATGATCACTGCTAATCCACCCATGGGAAACAAACCTCAACATTAAAAATGCATATCCAATTGTGGACAACATCCGCTAGTATCTCTAGGAGTTGTAATGCTGAAGGTACGTTTGCTTTTCTTTGGGAAGTGATTTTGAACCCTTGTGGTCATTGTACAAAACACATGAAGTCTGAAAATGCTAAACTAACAGGATGTTTTTGACTAAAAGAAACTCTCAGCAAATTAGACCATGGGAAACTGGGTTGAGTTTACAGCCCTTTCTTCATCTTACAACTGCACAATCAGTACTTTGCATCTTAGTTTACAGCTCTCTTCCCTAGAAGGCTCAAGGTCTTGGGTCTTACAGGCATCTCCAGGAACGGTGTAGCATGTTAGATAACTGCACATCTTCTATTGCCATTTGCCCTTTCATGACTGTTTATTTGTATATAAGCACCAGCCATGTGTCCATCTGGATGTCCAGGAAGATTTTTCTACATTTTCCATTGTTTTCATGCTGTGTAGAAATAGGTGGACCTATAGTCAACTTTTAGATGTAGATTGAATAGAACTCTTCAGATTTGCTACTACATTTCTGTGAGCTAATAGGTTTAATTGGCTTGTTGGTTTTGTGTGCCCAGCCATACAAGTTCTTTTATGGTTTCCTTTTTGGAATGCACCAAAAGGTAATCCTAATATGGTGACTGAGGCTTTAATCTATTAGTAAGTTAAAATTAGAAACATATCTGCCCAAATTTCTGTAGTTGGGGGGCAGACAGAATTGCTGTGACCCTGGGCAAGATGAGGGGAGCTGGCTCTGTGCTCCCTGAAGGTGCAGGGCCTCAGGAGGAAGGGGCAGGGCTGAGGCTAGCCTCTCCCTCCCCATCCAGAATGCATCATCCAAGGCTACAGCTGCAATTTAAAGGACCCGGGGCTGCAGCCATGTTGCTGTCACAGTAGTGGTAGTGAGAGCAGGGGTCCTTATGAACCACTAGGCCCTGGGACAGGTGTCCCTTTGCTCCTGCCCCATCTGCAGGTCTGACCCTGATAGTATCTGAGCTCGTCGCTGTCATGCACCCTCACAACAGCCCTGTATGGTAGGGTAGTGATATTATTCACACTGGACAGATGGGGAACCAAGACAGCAGTTGAAGCTTAGATGCTGAAAGGTATCTAAGAGCCTTTAACTCAGTTTAAAATCCATGGGGGTTAAGTATCTAACATTTTACCTTTGGGATCTGAGTTTCCTACCTTCTCTAATGAACCTGGTTATGCAAAGTACTAGCCAAGAACCCCAACCAATAGATTAGCAGCTTCATGTCTAGCTAAAATGGTTTTTTACTAAAACATTTCCCAAGTTTTACAAAAAGTATTATTTTGTTTTCTCTGATTTTCACCCTACTTTTACATCATTCAAAAGTTTATAAAGTAACTTATTTTATTAAGACAATATAATATAGTGACTGAGACAGATGTATTTTGGTAATTCACGAGTCTGTGTGTATATGCAAAGCTGCCAGTTTAAGTAAGGCTTTCAATTAGTCTGGAAGAGACGCACAATGAGCAAATAAGCACACATGCAAGCTTTCAAGTGAGTGCATACACTGAACATACTGATAAATCTCACACCCACCACACAACCATTTCAAGCTGCCAGCAGATATTGGTTCAAAGATTTGACACAGTAAAATGGAAATAAACTGAACATTTGTATCAGAACACATTTAAGAACTATTAGAAAATTTAAAAAGGAATATTAAAAAATATTTTAAAAGAAAAAGGAGACAAGGAGTGTATGCGCTGTGTTGTGTAGTCCATTTATTAAATGTAAATATTAATAGACTAATAGTTCTAAGTTGACAACAGTAAACTTTATTCAAATGAAAGGTTTTATTTGGGAATTAGAGAGATACTGTTTTCTTAAACTCAGCACTGGCATTATGATTTGCATTCTGCTTTTGTTCTGCAATAAGCCATACTGAAGAGCAGAATTCAGAGAATTAATCTATTGAATACTTTGTTCCCGTCTTTCTTTCTACCAAAATAAACCCCAAAATTATTATTTTTTTGTGCACTCGTTTTCAGCTGGTTTTGTTGTTCTAGTAATAAAAACTGATACATTCCCAGGAAAAAATAAATAAAATAAAAACTGAAAACAAAGAGATCTACCTATAGACCATCCTGCCATTCTAGGTACCTGAGTAAATGGTAGATTACAGGAGGGTCTACAGAAATGGCTAACCCAAAATAGCTCATTATAGCTTGAGATTAGACCTTTCAAAGGGGTCTAAGACAAATTTTCCCTTTTGGAAAATTCTAGTTCTGATCACCAAGTGAAGGAGAAATTTCCCGTGTGGTAAGAGCTAACCAACACCAGCACACCTTCCATCACACAACTTATCACTGTGATAGAGTGTCCACAACTAATGAAAAGGGAATACCAAGGTACTTTTTTCCCCCTCAGTTGTAGGATTATGGGGCTATTTACCAATGTGTTTAAACAAAGGGAGAGCAAGTTGAGTTGAGATGTAGCAAAAAGAATGACTCTAGGAATATGTATTTTAGACACACAGTAGCCAAGAAAATCTAGCCAGTCCTTTAATGGAAGCATATGTGAGGACTTTTAATTATCAAAATGTTCAGCAGTAGATGCTGCAGAATTAGGAGTTATAGAATTTTATGTACATAATTCATTCCAATGAACAGCACTCACAACCTCCTAAATTATATGTGTAAGAAAGCATTGCCAAGTGACATCCATCTTACTTGTGAAGAGATTATGGAAACCCGTCAAAGAGCTTGGCTATACTAAAACTTTATATTCAATCTCTCAATCCCATTTCCTTGCACTTTGCTTTTTTCTACACTAAGGCTATGTCTATATTTACACAGAATTTAGATTTAAGATACACAACTTCAGCTACGTTGAGTCAACATACCTTAATTCAAACTTTGGTGGTGTCTCCACAGTGGGAGGTAGATGGGAGCAAAACCTCCTGTTGCCTTCCTTTACTCCTTATGATTCTGGAGTACTGGTGTCAATGGGGTCACCCTCAGTGTTTGATTTAGCAGGTCTTTACTAGACATGCTAAATCAAACTCTGGAAGATTGATTCTCAGAGTGTTGATCTTCTGGAAAGTGAAGACATAGCCAAAGCCTCATTTGTGTAATCTTCCATTTCATGAAAATCATGTTATACCTTTCACTGTTCCCAGTTTTTTGCTATTATCTCTCTGCTTTTTATGGGCTCCGATTACTAACAGTCCAAGCCTTTGCAGATGTGAACAGTATTACATTATATTCTTTCCTTTGACAAATTCCTGCCTCATGATGGAGCATGTCTCTCACTGCTCAACTGTAGAAGTAGCTGCAGTGCAGTACCCAGTTGGAGATGTGCAGAGCATGGTCACTTGCTAACTCCCAAATCCCTTTTTCATTTGTTTCTGGGTTATGGGAACATAGAATCATAGAACCATAAGGCTGGAAGACACCTCAGAAGGACATCAAGTCCAGCACCCTGCCCAAGGCAGGATCAATCTCAATTAAATCAACCCAGCCAGGGCTTTGTGTTTAAGTCTCGGCTTGACCTCTGGGGATAGAGAGACTCCACTACTTCCCTAGGTAACCCTTTCCAGTGCTTTACCACCCTCCTAGTGAAATAGTTTTTCCTAATATCCAACCTGGACCTCTCCCACCACAACTTGAGACTATTGCTTCTTGTTCTGCCATCCATCACTACTGTGAATAGCCTTTCTCCAGCCTATTTGGAACCTCTCTTAAGAAAGTTGAAGACTGCTATCAAATCCCCCCTCACTCTTCTCTTCCACAGACTAAATAGACCCAACTTCCTCAGCCTCTCTTTGTAGGTCATATGCTTCAGCCCCCTAGTCATTTTGGTCGTCCTCCGCTGGACCGTCTCCAATGCAACCACATCCCTCCTATAATTGGGGGCCCAGAACTGAACACAATACTCCAGATGGGGCCTCACCAGAGCCAGATAAAGAAGAATAATCACACCTTTGGATCTACTGGCAGTGCTCCTCTTAATGCAACCTAATATGCCATTAGCCTTCTTGGCTACAAGGGCACCCTGTTGACTCATATCTAGCTTCTCATCCACTGTAATCCCCAGGTCCTTTTCTGCAGAACTGCTACCTAGTCAGTTGGTCCCCAGCCTGTAACAATGCTTGGGATTCTTTCGTCCCAAGTGCAGGACTCTACACTTGTCCTTGTTGAACCTCATCAGATTTCTTGTGGCTCAATCCTCCAATTTGTCTAAGTCACTCTGGATTTATCCCTGCCCTCCAGCATATCTATCTCTCCCCCTAGCTGAGTGTCATCTGCAAACTTGCTGAGGGTGCTATCCATCCCCTCATCATTAATAAAGATGTTGAACAAAACCAGTTCCAGAACTGACCCTTGGGGCATTCCACTAGAAACAGACTGTCATCAAGCCGTTGATCACTAGCCGCTGGGCTCGACCTTCCAGCCAGCTTTCTAGCCATCTTACTGTCCATTTATCCAATCCACATTCCCTTAACTTGCTGGCAAGAATATTGTGGGAGACCATATCAAAAGACTTCTTAAAGTCTAAGTATATTACATCCACTGACAGCAGCAGGATGTTTCAAGAAAGGAAAATGAGAACCTCTTTCAGAAGCATCACTGGATCATTCAGGCAGCACCTTTCCAGTTTTCTTGGGCTTAGAGGACAGATGCTTGTGTGGTTAAAGGAACTGGACTTGGACTGCTATTCATTATAATACTATTGATTTCCTCATACTACTCTCTTATCTGTTCATACTTTAAGCCACTGGTGGGCAACCTGTGGCCTATTAGAATTCTGCATGCAGCCTGGGAGACATTTTATTTACTGTTGCCCACGTGCAGGCTTGCCAAATTCTGTTAGTTTCCTTCTATATAGTTTTTTTTTCCTTACTGTTATTGCTACAGTGACATGCACCTAAAGCAAAGGCATATGAAGTGAGGTGCACACGGATTGAACACAGCATGGACTGTGAGAGCCCTGTTCTCCCTCTGTATCCAGTCACAGTGCTGCTACAGTCCAATCAGTGCCCCCTTGCAAATTCTAAGCAGGCAAGAGCAATAAGCAAAGCTACTCTCTCACAGGAGACCATCTAGTTACAACAGTTTTGCAGATCACTGAAATAAAAGAAGGCCACATGAGTGGCCCCTCACTAGCCTAGGTTACCCATAACTTCTGTAAGCTCTTTGGTGCAGGGACAGTCTCTTACCATGTAAAGGTGATAGTGGGCCGTGTGTTACAACAGTATTACAAGTAGCAGGGATTGGGGAGTCTGTGTGATTTTATACAAATCATTTAACTTCTGTCCTGCATTTTGCTAGTCAATAAATCAGGGTCCTATCACAGATAATACGGGATATAATGAATCTTTGTAAAGGGCCTTCCCTGTTGTGGCATGAAGACTGACAGCTTCCAGCATGTCAGGGAACAGCATGCATGAAACACTAGAGGATAAAATAAGTTAAACAAAGATTACAGGGCAAGTGCAACTAATGAGCCAACTTTTGTCTTCAGCTGTGGCCCTAGCTCTAACCCAGGGTTTCTCAACTTTTTTTAAAAAAATAAAGTACCCCTTTAAAAACAAAACAAAAAAACAGTACCTACAGTTTTCAGAATTTTTTTTTTTCTACCAACACATTTGTTTAAACAACTTGATGAAATTTTTGGGTGTAAAAAGTACAAAATAAAATGCTGTAAAACTTAAAAATGCAGTTCTCAACATTCCAGTTGTGTTGCCATACCTTCCAGGCTTCTCTTAAGTATCCCAAGGGCCCTCATACTGCCGATTGAGACACACTGCTCTGACCCACCCCAATGCAAAGACTGTACTTAGTGCCACAATGGATCCAATCAGCAGTGGAGGACTCATAACAGTGAATTATATGAGGGGTGGTGTAAGAGGGGGGGCCCCCCCCAATATAAACAGCAGGCATGAAGTTAGAACTCCTGGCTGATTTGTTTACTTCAGCAATGACAGGGCTATTCAGTATCATCATTCCCATTTTTCTAGGAGACTTTCTATGGGAGCTGTTTTATCCCTCAAGAGGAGGGATGGAAAGGGTTGGGAATTTAGAAACAGGTCTCCCTCTCTATAGGACTTGAGTTGGTAGATGTCAACCACCACTAAAGGTCGGGGGGCGGGGAGAGAGAAGAGGGACAGCAACACTCACTACCTCTGTCACTCTCTATGTATTTATAGTGTGGTCAACTTACGGGAATATTACTTCTTCCAGGAAAGAAGATGTAGACCATTGTTAAGATTTCCCACAAGGCACCTAAATATTAAACTAGATCAGGACATCCATCTAAGACACTTTAGCAGGAGGCTGCCGGAAAAACCAATATAAGTGCTACAGATAAGTAACCTAACAAACACCTGGTGGTAATTACAGGACAGAGGCTTATATGCAGGCTCCAGCCCAAAGTAACAGATGTTGGGATAAGATTGCAAAACTGGAGGCCAAAGGGACACAACAGCAAAAAGGAATCTGGAGGGAGTACTAGGATTGTGTTTCTGGGGAGAGTAGACGGAGGAGAGAGATATACACAGGCCTTGCACAAGTATCTGAAGCAGTTTCCATGGATGGGTAAAATTTGGGGATGTTACACATGCTTCTTGATTGCTTTGCTTTCAAGAGACATTCCAGTTACCAGATACTACCATCATTCATCCCAGCAGGAAACAAACCACAGACCAGTTGATGGTACTCAGGGACTGCAACGTGGGCCCCATCTGGGAGTGGAAGAACCACACCTCTAGAGAGGTGATGGCCCAAGACAGGCTGGGGTGGGCAGCATGAACCACTATTAAAGGCCAGAAGGGGGCAGTTAGGCCAGTAACTGAAACAAACACACACCTAGGCTATGTCTACACTTGCAGCTTCTTGCGCAAGAATTTGCAGAGCATCCACATTGTCCACCTGCTCTTGTCCACCTGCTCTTGCACGAGGAAATTTATAGTACAGCATGGTAAGACAGGGCTCCTTGCACAAGAGTTACACTTTTAAAATCAGGTGTAAGCCCTCTTGTGCAGGAGCTTTTGCGCACGGCCATCAGAGCTTTCTTGCACAAGAACCCTTGCGGAAGATGTTCTTGTGCAAGAAGCAGCCAGTGGAGACATAGCCCTAAGGTATAACATGGCCTCTGGCTACAAAAGACTGAAAAAGGCAATTGAAATAAACCTGGACTCTGCTTCCAGGTTAAATTAGTGACAAAAAGAGACAGATAAGAGGAATCCCCTCCCTTCAGCTTCATTTAGTTCCTTCAGGCCACATTAAAAGATTTTTCTGGAACATTAGCTCGATACCACTCCACAGTTACATCTTGAACAAATGCAGAGAGACCATTCACCCGAGTTCCAGCACTTTTATTTTTCTCTTCAGAACATAAAAATCTTTTGTTTCAGATATTACAGGACAGAATCAGTCTTAGTAAGAACTACATCAAAGGCTGTATCTCACAACTATTAAAATGCAAAGATGAGGGATTCTAATTTATTCATTTACAAAGGCTCATCTCATTCTGTGCAAACACTTGGCAAACTACCTTAAAATGACTGAGTGCCTCTGAAAGGTGCTATTCCTTGTTAGCTATAGAAATAGAATAGAGTGAGCAGTAACATGCAAGCTTCCCATCTCCCTATTAGCTGCCAGCATGCTTGTAGATAGCTGGAACATGGTTAGGACAAAGAATAGTTTAGCCCCTACTTCTATTACAAGAATGTTAATTCAATTGCTGGCCTTGCAACTTAGACTTGGAGAGAGGTGATTGTCAGATACAGATATCTAGCCAGTGATATCAACTAGTTTCATAAAGGCTCCTGCACAAGTCTTAGATACAAGCTAGAATTAAGTTGATTTTCTTATCTTTTACTTTACTAATGCCATTTCCTTAGACAGTTTTACTGCCAACACCATTCTGTTTCATAGTTCTTTTGCTCAGGTTTCCCCAACCAACTCCTCCTTCCTTGATTAGAGATTTTCCCCCTCAATAGTGTGATCAGCTACAAAAGAAAAAACAAAAACACTGCACACTTAAAATTAAGTCATTTTCTAAAAAAGAATGCGAGGATACAGTGTTCTACACACAGCAAGCTTTCAGCAATAGGTAAGAGGATCCTAGCTGGTGTAAAAATATATTTTAAATAAAATAGATTTTCTATAGGAGAGTAAGCTACATTGTAGGTCTCTAATCCTTTAGGACTATTTTACAGCAGCCAGAGGTGCGAGTGTACAGTTTATATCCCACAGAAAGGTTCATTTACATCATGCTTCAGAAGACAGGGTCAAGTCTATAGAGCAAAGAACTGGATGCATCTGGTACATCAACAAAGAGTCACTTATTTTACATGTAAGAAAAATGTAACCTTCTTCCTAAAATTAAGCCTGACAATTAGTAAAGGCATGAAGCAGATTTAATGGAATTCTAACCTTACTCCTATGGACATGGCTACTATAACTCACTCATTTCTGAGCTGACCAAAAGAACAATTTAGCTTCATAAAAACCTAATGTTAGTTTCATTTTTTGGTTCTGCTTAGCAACTGGATAAGTCCCAGCTTCAGTTGCATTGGTTTTGGCCTAAACTGGTGAAAGAGCTGTAGCTGAATGCTGAACAGGAGCTTATCCAATGGCGAGGACAGCGTCACAAGATCCCCCTTACACAATCCAAGAAGGAGTAAGTCAGCATTTTTAAATGCTCCCGACAAGTCATCGGACATATTCAGGTCTTCATTTAAGGGAGACATTGTGAAGTATCAAGTTTAGTGTGTTCTAGAACAAAAAAAGCCAGATTTGAACCACCGCTTCCCTAAGGTTGCTTGCATATAGATGGCTGTAGGGCAAACTGGTTTCAATCCTTACTCACCAAAAACAAGAGGGATGTTAAAGGAAACTAAGCTATCCTAGGAAACGCGGGCAGGAGGTGCACCCAGTGTGGAGAGCTTATACTACATCATGACACCTCTCTGTACAGACTGCCTGTGGAGTGTTAGCAGCTCCTGAAGTGTACAGCAGCCTTAAGTGGTAGCAAGCTGGCAACTAGCCTGAAAGCTGCGAGTATTTGGGCCATCTATGAGAAGTGACAGTTTTCAGAGAGGGGGATGTGAACATGTGGCTTTCACACAACACACATCATTCTGCCTCACTCTGGGGACTCAGGTTCCTAGTGCCTGCACGACTGAAATATGCAGAGGGCAAATGTATAATGCATCTTATTCTGCGAGCAGAATAGGGTGACAGTGTTAATTTGAAACAGATACTAGTCTGTGCTATATTGTTGCTACTTAATTAGGAGGAATGCTTATAAATAATTATGGAGACAAGGGGGTGTGAGAAATTTTATTGGACCCACTTCTGTTGGCAAGACAGGCTTTCAAGTTTACCAATGCCTGAGGAAGAGCTCTGTGTAAGCTCAAAAGCTTGTCTGTCAGCAATAGAAGCTGGTCCAATAAAAGGTATTTACTGCCCCCATCTTGTGGCTCTAGTCACCTGGGGCCAACACGTCCATAACACTGCACATAAATAACTATGTTCAATTATTTCTATAGCATACTACTGTCACATTTCCTTGTACTTTTAAGCAGTTAGCACTGCACAAGACCACCTTCAAAGAGGACCGCATGTTAACTGTTTAACGTGTACTCCCTTATAGCAGTGGGCACCACATTAATTCTCACTACCATTTACATGGTTTATTATTTTTAAATACTTCAGTCTGTTTCATTGTCCATTCTAACTTCTCTATTACTACCCTAATTCTGCACTGGCAAAATGCTGCAGTATTTAAGTTGTACACAGTAAGTGGGATGGGGATGTTTACCTCTGAATCAAACTTGCCATTTAAATAAAAACTCTTTAAGAACATTTAACATCTTGGTTAGTAGGAAGAGGCTTAAAAAAAAAACCTTAAAAACTTTGGGTCACGACCCTTTAAGGATAAGATTCATTTTGTGTTTCAGATGTGTCTAAAACTGAACATAATCTAAGGAGAAAATAATGTGTAAAGTGGAATTTAGAGAAGGTAGGAAGGCAAAATGGTGTTTAAAGTCTGCCTATGATTAGCTATCTAATGCCGTGAAATGCTTTTAAAATACTGTAATTTCCCCATAACTGGCAGCTAGCTTTATGAATAGCTCAGAAAACAACTTCTAGCTGAGCCTCACAGGACTTGATATTTAGTGTTGAATCTAACATTCAGCTTGAGTCCCAAAACATGTGCTCGGTCACTCAGAAGTGGCATCAGTTGCAGTGAGGATGATCCACTTGTCTCAGCCTTCACTTGCCCCTTTTGCTCCGGCCTCTCCGAGGCGGCTTTCCTGTGCTGCCCGCTGGGGAACTTGCAGAAGATGCCACTGCAATGTTGATCTGTCCTCCCTGAATTTCCTGCCTGGTCTCAGCTGGGAGGTGGTTGATTTTCTGTTGTGTTTCTAAGTAGAACATGACATCCCGCAGCTGCTCCTGTATTTCTGTGATCTGCAGGTCCTTCTGCTCACAAGTTTCCTTGAGCACCTTCTCTTCCTCCTTTAGTTTGTTCTGCAGCAAGACCTGGTTGGCTCGCAAACATTTGTTCATTTCCTGCTCCTCCTCAAGTTCATTGGAGAGCTTGGCCACCTTGTTATTCAGCTGCATGCACCTTCCACACAAGAGAAGTGATTAGGACAAAGCAAATCAGACCATGCTAAAAAAAGGGAATAATGCTCACATAGTTACTTTACTTTCTACCAGTTCTGGAAGCATGCGAGCTGTCCTGAATTCACAGACCTTTCCTTGTACCACCACCACCCAGCACCTATCAATGCACACTGGCAGCAGGCTTGGGTCTTGGCAGCAAGCATGGCCAAGAGGTGGTGTTGCTTAAGCCAGGTCTACACTAGTGGGGGGAGGTTAAATTTAAGATATGCAACTCAAACTACACTAATTACAGCAGGAGGCAGATGGGAACACTTCTGTTGGCTTCCCTTACTCCTCAGAGAAGCAGGAGTATCAGCATCAAGGGGGCATCCTCTGAGTTTGATTTAATGGGTCTTCACTAGACCCACTAAATTGAATGCCAGAAGATCGATTGCAGCAGTATTAATCTTTCACTTAGTGAAGACATGGCCTAAGAGAAGAAGTGAAGTTCTGATGAGCAGCCACAATGGACTAATTATCAGAGGAATTAAGCTATTAGTGGTATTATATGAAAGTTTACAGAATCTCAGAAGTGTAGAGCTGGAAGAGGCCCAAGAAGGCAAGTCAAATCCTCTGTGCTGAAACAGGACCAAGTAAACCTAGCCCATTCCTGACAAGTGATCTCAAACACCTCAAAACCTGTTCCAGAGCTTCATTAGCTTTAGCATTAGAAAGTTGGATAGTTGGAAGCAAAGTCTCCCTTACCACAAATAAAGTCCATTATTTCTTGTCCTTGTCCAGTGGGCACAAAACAATTCATCAACTGCCTCTTTGACAGCCCTTAGAGTTGAAGGCACAGAAATCAGATCCCTGCTAAGACTTCTCATAACTAAAGGTGCCCAGTTTATTTACTCACAGATCAGGTTTTCTACATCTCTCATTTTTCTTGCCCTCTTCTGGACATTTGCCAATTTATCTATAACTTTCCTGAAGTGCAGTGCCCAAACTTGGGCACAGTATCAGCTGAGGGACCCTCACCAGTATTAAGGAGATCAGGACAATTACTGTTTATATTTTACATATGGTACTTTTGTTAATAAACTCTAGAATGATATTAGCCCTCTTCTCAGTTGCATCACATTCCTCTACAATCCCCACATCCCTCTTCACCACTACCGAGCCAGTTATTCCCCATTTTGTAGCAGTAGATTTGATTCTTTCTTCCTACGTGAAGTATTTTGCGTTGGTTTCATTGAATTGCATCTTGTTGGTTTCAGATCAGTTCCCCAATGTATCATTTTGAATTTTAATTGTCTTCTGAAGTGTTTGCAGCTGCCCCCTCCCTGGCTTGATATCATCAGTAAATGTTATAAGCATACTCTCCATGCCATTATCTAAGTCATTAACCTGAATATTGACCAGTAATGCAGCAGACAGCTTAATTTTTCCAGATTTCTTTTCCTTTATTTCTATATGGCAGGAAAATACTCTTGGGTTAAAACTGAGATCTAGGCATTAACTAGATGTTAGATACAACTGATATCCTGGCAGCAAGCTGTAGTGCAGAATAGAAGCTTCACGGGTTAACAATCTTGTCACATAGGTTTTCCCATCCAGCCTATAGTTTACTGGCAATGGGATCACCCATTTGTCTATAGAAACACATTATGGTACAGTGGCTGGAGCAGGACTCCAGCTTTGATACTGACTTCCAGGATTATTATGGGATAATCACAACCTTTGTGCCACAATTTAAATCAAGTGTGTATGACAAGGGTAATGCTTGTCTAACTTCCATGGATGACTGGCGCTGTGCAAGAGTGCCAGGGATCGCTACTGAGGAAGACACTGCTAGACATTAACTTAGGTGCTTCACAGTTTGTTTGAATAATGCATTGTTCAAGTGGAATGACTCCTTGCAACTGACTTCCTTCCTTCACAGGTTGTATTCCTGCTGTCTGCACAGCTGTCTGGCTTCCACTTAGGAGTGGGCTTGGAAGAAGAAAGGTTTAATGAACACTAAGCAGGCAAACTATGTGGAAAGAGCAGAAGCTTGAAAGCTGCTTTCAATGCTACAGCCACTTCAGCTATTTAAGACACCCACAGAGATGGGACATAGGATTTTTAAAGTTAGGGTCCTTACCATACCAGTTGAGGATATTGAATATTCATATTCAAGAAGTACTGAAAGCCTGATGAAAAGGGTTTTATAGGTCAGCTACAATTTGAGTCTTAAAGTTGCATGTATAAAAGAGTTAGGATACTTGTTAAAAATTACTTTTGTTTAGAGACAAACATACTTTCTTTCCAAGGATTGTTTCTCTTTAAGTAAGTTGTTCAGCTTGTGCTCCAAACTATCACATTTCTCAATGGTTTCTTTAAATTTAGTCTTCATGTTGTTAATCTGTAAAAACAAACAAGACATTTCAAACAGATCAAAGTCCTGTGCACTTTCATTATGAGAGTCACATTTTCTAGGGCATTTACTAAACTTTGACCAATTACTGAAATTGGGTGAGCAAAGAGTTCTAAAGCTTTAAACTAGCAGAAAAAAGCCTCATCCTCCTTTAAAAAAAAGAAAAAAAAAGAAAAAAAAAATCCCCCTATGTCAGTGATGGGCAACCTAGGCTAGTGAGTTGGCCACATGAATGGCCCTCCCATCTCAACAGGCCACCAGACCGTCATAAGCAAGATGTTCTCCCAGGATAGGGTAGTTTTGCTAACTGTGTTTGTGTACCTAAAATTTGTGGGGTGGCTGATTGAACAGCAGAAGCACTTTGGGTGGCTGATTGAACAGCAGAAGCACTTTGATTGGATGTAGAGGGAGTACATGGTTCTCTCAATGTTGTGTGCAATCAGCACGTACCTCACTTCATGTACTCTTGCATTAAAAGCATGTCACTAATACTGGTAGGAAAAAAAACTTACACAAATGAAAGCAAGCAGACTACCATCATACAAAATTGCCAATACTAAACAAAATGTCTTGTGGGCCACACATGGACAGCCTGAGGGCTGCATGCCCAACACTGCAGTAAATGCTGCTTGCCAGAAAAAAAATATAAGAATGAACAAAAACACTGACAAGAAGCTATGGCATTTGCTTTTAGAAAACCATGACTAAGCTTGTAGATAGCGTGGGGACACCACCAGTGGACACTAAATAAGCCTGTATCAAATCCCTAACTTGCTGGCTTCCCTTTTTGCTTTAAGTTTAGATTTAGAAAGCAAGTTAGCTTAGCGATTCACACTCAGCTGTTGATTTTGGCAGCTATTAGATTTTAAATAGATATAAAATTAAGATTTAAACCTACATCTTTAACTACAGTGGCAAAAAACTTTGAGATCTACCAACAGGAATAGAAAAAAAACCCAAAAAAAACCACGTACTGAAAGCTTGACGTGGTTTAGAATTATTTCCTGCCTGATCAGAATTTGAAGACAGACACACATTGGGATAGTTCCATTTCAGTATTTACTAAGCAGCTGCAGACCTCTGACATACAACAGTGGCCTCCTGACATTATCTCCCAATCAAACATAATACAACATTCTGAGTCTGGGTATAGGCCAGGGCAAGGATCTCAGAGCCAATTCTCCTGTCAAGAAGAAAAGGACCTCTCCCTCATACATCAGTGCAGTTCTCCAACACTAAAAGCACAGTAATGGCCTGGTTTTTCCAAGGTGCTGAGCAACTGCAACTCCTTCTAGAGTCAATGGGACCATGGGCATTCAGCACATTGAGAATCAGGTCAAGTGTTCAATTAAGATCAGAGAAGAAAAAGAAGCTTACTTCTTCAGCTGTATCCTTTTCTATTCGAACTATCTTGTTTTCCCAGTAGATGCGCTGAGATTCCAGCTGGCTTGTAAGCAAATACGAGTACTACAATCATAAGAGATGGGGAAAAAAAAAAAGCAGCATAGTTATGGCAGATTACCATCATTTCAAAGATGCCAATAAACCCAAAGGGCTCCAGAGGTCTAGGAGGCACTCTAAGCATTTCACAGAAGGGTACAAACTGCAGATTCAGTGCACAGACGATGGGGGTGGAGGGGGGGGGGGAATAAATTGTGAAGTCTTTACCGCACACTCATGGGGTTACCCCTGAGTTTTAGATGAGACATCACAATAGTATTTATCACACAGGAAAAGGACAGTAAAAGGGTAAGCCTTTAGCTTTTACCTTCAACAGGAACATGCACTTACCAATCACACCCATTATTTGCATTTGATCTCCTGAGGCAGCAGCTCAGCAGCCACGGACTGCAGCAGTTGCCAAAGCTTAAGTCAGCTGTTTACAGCAGCTCAGCTCTGGCAGCCATGATGGCTGATGCACAGCAGGAGGCGGCAGAGCAGGAGAGGCCTCCCTCCCTACACTAGGCTCAGGGAGGAAGGAGGTGCAAACAAGGAGGGTGCATGTACACTGTGAATGGCTGCTCCCCCTGCCCCCGTAATCACTCTTGCGAGGGTGGTACTAGGGCTGAGGCAGCACCTCCCCCTACCTTTCTCCCTCAATGGCAGCCAGACGGGGCTCTGTACTCTGTCCACGTGGCTACTTTTGCTGCCAGTGGCGCTGAGGCAGTGGCAGAAGGTGGTGCTTCACCCCCTTCGTAATGGTGGCCATGTGAGGGTGCAAGACACAATTGGGTAAAGAGGGGGTGCAAAGGAGGAGGGAGCACACATGCTGCCAACAGCCACTCCCCCTGTTCATGCAGCAATAATATCCATGCTCCCCAGGGGGGCAGCCTCATTCTGCGGAGTGATGGGGTGGGGGGGGGGGTCAGGGAGTGTTGGGATCACAGGGCAAGAAGGTGTTGGCATGGGCTGTAGGAGTCAGAGGTTAAAGGGTCAAAGGGCATAGGGCATAGGAATGGGAGGGGAGGGTTCAAAGGATGTTAGGCACTATGGTCCAAAGGCTGGGTTGGGGCTAGGCAGTCAAGTAACTTTGTATCTGAATACATGAATATTCTGAATTTACATAATGAATATGCAAATGAAATGTTGCCATTCCATCAAAAGAGTTTGGGAATGGGTTTGCCGGCATAAAAAAAGTTTGGGAACCATGTACTGAAAGATCCCTGAGTCAGTTGCTGTGTTTTCCATTTTCAGGTTTAACTCTACAATTGAAGAGGCATTTAAAACTCTAAAAAAAAGGATGAAGTGCAAATCTCATATGATCTGTATCTTTGGGGGAAGAACTGATCTTCAGAGATCAATAAATATCAGCCCAAAATACCTGAGTTCTGACCAGGAATGCTTATTACCAATGCTATTTTGGTGCTTAAACAAGGACTTACTGCTTTACATCTCATCTTTTCCTATTTGACTGTCTAGTAAATTTATAAACAAAGAGTCTGGTAGCATTTTAAAGACTAACAAAACATGCAGATGGTATCATGAGCTTTATAAATTTATAACGAGGATCTGCAAAATAATCTGATCATTTGCTTAGCTACACACTCACAAACCCCAAATTAGGATATAAAGTGCAGGATGAAGCAGGAAGACAAAACCCTTAAACATTTTTAATAATATCCAAGAGACTTTTTAGTCCTGTTTAGAGTTGATGTTTACATAGCCCATCACAAGTGTCTCTGAAGGAAGCTAAAATATTTACCTCTAGCTGTAAGGAATCGATCTTTTCCTCCTGACACATATCCCCCTCACACTCATATTGAACTATCTTCCCATCAGTTTTACTTGCAACCAGTCGATGGACGTAATTATCTAAAGAGAAAAAAGCAACAAAATCAAAAAGTTCCAATTTGAGAAGTCTCAGGTGTTACAACTTGACTGGAACTACAGGAAACACTTTAGACAGCACAGTTAATCATGCAATTTAATACCACAGAGTAATACCGAGGCAAAGAGGTTAGTAATTACTTCATGTATTACCCACATTTCACAGAATCTGCACCAACGCTAGCTAAGATAGTTATAAAAGTTCAGTCATGAGTCAGGGTGAAATGATCAGCAGACAGGAAGTTCTCAATTTCACCAACGCTACAGAGCTGCCCCATGGCATTATGGGTTTATGGCCTCTCTGATGCATCTGCAATGGCTTTACTAGAGAAGAGAGATGGTCCTGGAAGATGAGATATTAGCACTGTAACAACTCTCTTCATGTTAAGTTTATGACTAGGACAGAGTTAAAAATGCCACAGCAGAAAGATTCAGAGAATGATGTCCAAGCAAGCAAGGTTACTAGGAAGAGCAGAAGGGAGAGGTTTACCTCCAGCATAATCCCAAACTCTGTGGTTGGTTAACTGCATTGCATAAGTGTGTTGAGTCTCCTCAAAGTGCTTGTAAGCGTGCCGGCTCACATAGCGGCCACATCCAATGTGCCCACATATTAAACAAATCCAAAGGTTCTGTCAACAGAAAGAGATTTTGCACATATGTAAAAGTACCACTTGTCAACATGAAAAGGGTGCAAATGTAGCTTCAGAGGTTGGAGAAAGCACGTAGCAAGGACAACTGCTGGCATCCTCCCTCAACAGCACACTCTACTGCTTGTATTTCCAACCACCTACCTACAAAATCAAAAGACCAGAGGAGATTTTAACAGGTCATCTAATCAAGTACCCTGCACTCATGGCAGGACTGAGCTCCACCTAGATCAGGGCTGGGCAAGATGTGGCCCAAGGGACAGATCTGGCCTAACACTTTGATCTGGCCCTTGACTGCATCTGGCTGCTTTTTATTTATATCCTGCTGCCCATGCCACCAAATTTCCAGGCAAGGTGGGATCCTATTTAAATGGCTGCTGCCTCCAAGTTACAGTGCTACCCCAGCAGGGGCCTGAACCATGACCTTTTTAAATAGCTGTAGCAACTCTAGGCCAGCTGCAGTGCCAGGAGCTGTGAGCCTTTTGCTCTGTGTTTACTTTGAAAGCCTCCAGCCCCAGAGAACTGTGGGGGCAGGCTAGTTCCCAACCCCACCCCTTCCTCCCCAGGCCCAGCCCTTTCTGGGAGGGAGGGGATGGTTGTGAGCTGGCCCATGACCATATACCAAAATTCATTAAGTGGCCCCCTGTGAAAATTATTGCCCACCCCTGACCTAGATAAATCCTAGTATGTTTTTGTCTAACCTACTCTCAATCTCCAATGGTGGAGATTCCACAACCTCTCTAGGCAATTGATTCTAGTGTTTAATCACCCTGACAGCTAAGAAGCTTTTCTAATGTCCAACCTAAAATCTCACTTGCTGCAATTTAAGCCCATTGCTTCTTGTCCTATTTAACCGGTTAACTGATTAAACAAGATTTCTAACCCGCTAATTGCTCAGGGATATGGGGTGAAGGGCCGCTTAAGCTGGCTGGGACAGTGGTTAATGGGCAAGCATCACCCAGTAAGAATGATAATTAACAGTTAATCACTGGCATCCTGTGTCATATCCTCAAAAGTTAAGAACAATTCTTTTCTCTCCTCCTTGTAACAATCTTTTATTTGCTTGAAAGCTATTATTGTGCCCGCTCTCAGGCTTCCCTTTCCCAGACTAAACAAACCCAATTCTGTCAATCTTCTTATTTTTTTACTCTTCTCTGGACTTTCAGTTTGTTCACATCTTTCCTGAAATGAGATGCCCAGAACAGGACACCGAACTCCAGGTAAGGCCTAATTAGCCCATAATAGAGTGGAAAAATTCCTTCTTGTATCTTGCAACACTCTTGCTAATGCATTCCAGAATGATGCTTGCTCTTTTTGAAAGTGTCACGCTGGTAACTCATTTATCTTGTGGTCCACTATGACCCCTAGACCCATTTCTGCAGTACTCCTTCCTAGACAGTCACTTCCCATTTTGTATGGCTGTCTAGACTACAGGGTTTTTTCATAAAAAGTGTTTTTTCGAAAAAACTTCACCTCTGTCTAGACTGCTGCCGTGTTTTCTAAATTAAATCAAGAGAATACGGCGGTTTTTCTGACAACAACAACCTCTTTTTACAAGGAAGAATGCCTTTTTTCCCCCCAAAAAGGGCTCTTTTGAAAAAAAAAAAAAAAAAAAAAAAAAGCATTCTTGACAGCAAACAGGGTTGTTTTTTTTTTTTTTTTTTTTTTGGAAATAGTGAATCCAGACTGACTGGGTGCTTTCTTTTGAAAAAGCAGATCACTTTTTTGAAAAAAGTTGCGGCTCTCTAGACCAGTGGTTTCCAACCTTTTTACACCCAAGATCACTTTTTAAATGACAGAACAAGCCAAGATCTACCGCCCCACCCTCTATTCACCTCCTCTCCATCACTTGCTATCCCCAACCCTTACACTGCTGCTTCCCTCCCCCCCGCCCCAATTCTTCTGTAGGAAGAAGTTTTTCCAACCTTTGGCTTGTCTAGACTTGACCAAATGTCAGAAAACCCCCTTCTTTTGGAAGCCCTCTTATTCCTCGTGGAAAGAGGAATATAGGGGTTACCGAAAGAGCATGTTTGCTCTTCCACGAAAAGAAGCAGAAGAACAAACGCATCCCTGGATGCAGAAGAGTTTTTCTTGGGTATCTCCGGAATCCTGAAAAACTCCTGGGCTGCATCCAGACTGGCATGATTTTGCTCAAAAGTGGCTGCTTTTGCGCAAAATCTTGCTACCTATCTAGACTGGCCACGAGTATTTGCGCAAGAACACTGACTTTGTACAGTATAAAATCAGTGGTTCTTGCGCAAATACTCCAACGCTCCTGCTCAGGGATAAGCCCTCTTGAGCAAGTATTCTTGTGCAAGAGGGCCAGTGTAGACAGACAGGTTGATTTTTTGCGCAAGAAAGTGTCTACACTGGCGCGGATGCTTTTGCGCAAAATCGTCTGTGCCAGAAGAGATGCTCTCTTGCGCAAATACTTTTAACAGAAAAACTTCTCTGTTAAAAGTGTTTGCACAAAATCATGCCAGTCTAGACACAGTCCTGCAGTCTAGACGTAGCCTCGCTGGGTTGAGACAGGATGTGTAGGCTCCGGGGTGGGAATGAGGGATTTGGGTGTGGGAAGGGGTGAGAGGTGCAAGCTCTGGGAGGAAATCTGGATGCAGGAGGAAGTGGATAAGGGAATGCTGACTTGGGGAGGGAGTTCCAGGCTGGGCAGTGTTGGGCTCAGATGTAGGGTTAAGGTACTAAGTAGGCCACAGACTTCTTGATGTGAGGGTTCAGGAATTTGGGTTGGGGTATGTGAGGGGCTCAAGGGCAGGGGGTTCTGGTGTAGGATAGGCTGAGATGTAGAGTCTGGGAGAAAGGGGAGTGCAGGAGTGTCACAATGCTGTGGCTGGATGGGGGCTTGGCCCCAATTGGGGGTTTGTTGGTCAGGCTTCCTTTTCAAATAAAATACTATGTCAAACACAAAAAGTTTCTGCATTGTCTTTATTTATGAGATGGGCAGGGAACCTGTTTGGACAGGGTACCAGGGGGACAGGTTTCTGTGGCTGGGGATGGGAGAGGGGACAGGGAGCTGGAGAGAGGGGATAGGAAAGGGGGGAGGGGAGGAGTGGCGACAGAGGGTCTCCTGCTATCGCCTCCTCCCAGGATTCTCCCCCGCACGCCCCTGAGGAAGCCGGCACGTGCCTCCTGCAGCGCAGCCAAACCCCCGCAGGCGCCTGCCCCAGGGCCAAACTGCCTCTCCCGTGGCCAAGCCAACACCCCTCCCTTCCCCACCCGCAGCATGGCCAAAACCCTGTGGGTGCCTGCCCCAGGCCAAACCCCGGGGCTGACCCCCACTCCCACAGCGCAGGGAAACCCCTGCACTCAACTCACCCCTCCAGCACCAGGGAAGCTGCCGCACTCCTCCAGGCCCGATGCCCCCTCCCCCAGCACGCAACAGAACTGTAGTAGGGGAGCAGCCCACGCACTTCTGGAACCCTCGGAAGTGACGTGGGCTTCAGACAGGACCACCCCGCAGGAAGCCAGCACTACACTAGATGCAGTTAGTGGGGCTTCTCGAGGGTAGGAGGAAAATGGGGAGTGAGGGGGTGCCCGAATGCTTCACGGTCAATGGGTTTGTGACCACGGCTCTAGACAATCTTTTGAAAGAACCTTTCAAAAACTTTAGAAAAAAAGCGTGTAATCTAGATGTACCCAAAGTGTAAAACTGATTGTTCCTTCTTAAGTGGAATACTTTGCATTTGTCCTCACTAAATTTCATCCTATTTCAGTCCAATTCTACAGGTCATCCAGATCATTTTGAAAGTGTATGGTATGCATGTTGTGAACCACCTTGAAGGCTAATGGCAAAACAGCAGAAATACAGTATAAGCCTACTGAAAGAGGTCTCAATAAATCAGATGCAAGGGCAGCCAGAAGAGTGATCTTTAAACACAAGTGAGAATATGGAAAGCAATCTCTGAACATCTGCTATGCTTCTTAAAGGCCCTGGGAAGATTTTTCACACATTGGGATATCTTTGTGGGACAACATCCCATCACAATGCAAAGTGTGTGCATTAATCCAGCCAGAAGATGGATTAACAGCAGCATTAGGGATTTAGGAAATGACAAAAAGCACCATTGAGATGAAAAATAATACATCTGGATCCATCTCCCAGCCCACCAACTTACCTCTTGAACTCCACATTCAAAGCATTTATTTTCTTCCACAGGCTCGGGTGTTTGGCAGTACCTGCAGACAGGACACCTATAACCATAAAAATCAAGCAAACACTGTTAGATTCATGGAACTTGATGGTTACTGCTAAAACTGAGGAGTTTGTTGCTAACTAGACATGAAGACAGATGTGGCACCCTGGGATTTTGTGGGGTAGTCCCTCCAAAAAACCCCACAAGCCTTCTTTTGGCTTTTTCCTCACTAGTCTGACCTAAATTTGCTTCCCTCCTACACAAGCCAGCAATTCTCGCATTATTTATTCCTGTAAAATAGAATTCTTAAACTGAACTCAAGTCTTTTCCATGGAAAATGCAATACAAATTAACAAATGTCTGACATTTGTCCTCAACATTAAAAGAAAAATCATCCAACACCACACTTCTGGACAGTTATTTTGAACTGGTTATAACAATCCAGTTATTTTGGACTGGCTTATTTAGTACTTCCTTCAATTGATCATCATGATGATTTTGATCTCTGAAGAGAGCTGGAAAACACAAGGCTAGCACTTTCACACACCAGGAGTGGGGCTAGCCCCCTAGATCATCCATCTCACATTTCATGTTTAAATTTGTAATGCATCTTGATTTAGGTCTGTATCCCGCCTGTGGCTCTTGCGAGAATCAAGAACTATGTCAATAACTAGGTTATCACTAGTGGTCTGTGACAGTCTGGAAGATGGGCCATGGGCTTGGAACTCGTCCTCCCTGCAGTGGGGAGCTTGTGCAGATGCTCTAGCCCTGAGCACCCCCACTCTGCTGCAAGGTTGTTGGACCAGCACCGGCTTGCTGCTGTAGGGACGGTGGGAGGCGTGAGCTGGGGAAGTCGGGCCAGTCGAAGGAATGGCAGCTCATGGAACTGATTGCCTGGGATCTCCCCTGCTGCTCCCATTAGCTGAAATCAGGGCCAATGGGAGCAGCAGTGGGAGATGCATGGGAGCAGTGGAAGGCACAAAGCCAGGCAAGCGCCTTCTATCCCCCTCATCCCCAGAAACCTTTTCATCCCATCCCCCTCAGACTCCATACCCACAGTCCTCTCCCCGCACCTTCCGTTGCACCTGGACTCTCCACCTCACTCCTACATTCAACCTCCCTCCCAGTCAGATCCCCACACCCTCACCCCACTCTTACACCATCCCTCCTGGTCAGAACCTCCCAGCCTCCTCCTGCATCCTCCCTCCCAGCTAGATCCCTACCCCACTCCCTCCTATACCCATTTTGTCATCATGGGTTGGCTGGTGGTTTGAGAACCACTGATAGAGTGAGAAGCAACCTCCTGGTTGGAGGCCTGTCTCAGAATCACCTGGTTGGTTACATGTAGAATTTTCATTTCAAGGAAAGAAAAAGCTACCCTTCTCCCTACAGGCACTTCCTAGTTAGATACTCAATTTGAGACAGAACATAGATTGCCTTAAAACCTGCAACAGGGTTCCATGGAGAGTTGCACATTCTCATGGGAGGATCCTATGAGTATGCATTACTGAAGATATTCTAGTCTAGCAAAACAATGTAGTCAGAAAAAATAATAATGAAAGAGTATTAGTTTTACTGATGAGATGTTTTATGCTTTGATACTGTGCCAGGTTTTGGTTAAAAAGGAGCCAAGAGACGTGGATTAGTCAGTTTTTGGCAAAATCCCCTTTCTTTAAAATTTAAAGATTTTGTGATTGATGAGGCACCCAGCTATTTTTATAGACTAGTTATTAATTCAGTCTTGATGAAATTCTGTAAAGAATTCACTTTTGGACAAGACCAACCAACTCTGCTGAAACATGACCTGCAAAAAAAGGGTATGTGTGAAATGTTAACTGTAACAAAGGAACTATGCCTTTCTTTTCTGTAACATTTCAGGCAATCCCAGTTATTGCAACAAATGGCAACTAATTACTAGGAGGAATGCAAAATATGTATGATATATAAAAGTACTTTGTTCTCATTGGGAGATTCTCTGAAGAATTTGACTGCATTATCTAAATGGAATGCATAGAACAAATAAGAGCAAAAATACTCTAAAGGATTAAGGTTAAGTAATTAAAGGCAAGAATGCACAAGCTTTAAGATCTTTGGAAATCTTCAACAGCACACATTTATAATAATAAATGGCAGTTATGAACTACTTCACTCTTTAGTGAAAATCTAATAAATTTGGCACTTAATTTTGGGTGCAAGATTCCCTGCAAAGCCTCAAATGCTACGCCAGCATAAGTAACTGTAAAGGAATACAATTATGACTCGCTCCATCTCCGATTACTGCCTGGGCATATCACAGCCTCAGCCTCCACTGGATTGAGCAACAAAGGAGTGGCCAATATTCTGTCATGATCTTATGCTTCTATTCTTAGGTCCTACTCTCCCCTCACACTTTGTGTTTAGAAACTGGTAAGTAAGGGGTTCAGCTACAGTCAGCTGAGTACAACTTTAGTTCACACACAAAGTCTCTAGAAAAAACAATGTGGTAAAACCCAGCGATTATTATATGGTGGAACTGATGGCAGCTAGCCGTGCTGCATGCAAGGGATTGGTCTGAGTCTGAAGCTTGGTCCTGTACTCCCCAGTTAGAAACATGAGTGCATACCCTCTTGGTCTCAGTCTAGGCCATGATTTTTCCAGCTTGGTGCTATGACTGAAGCAGCCTCCTATTTCCCATTTGCCAGGAAACCTTATCGGCTTGAGACCCCTTTGCTTAGCATTACAGCAAAGAACTCTCTTTGGACTCTCTTTAGAGAGCAGGCCCAATTCTTTGTTGTTACTGTAATGTCTAATTTAGATTGCAATGGCCTGAGAGCAGAGTATTGGAAACATCAAAGATAGACATCTATGGCACAACACTTCTCCTACAGCCTCAAGTTATCCACATGTCACCAGAGCGGACACTGGTCAAATGTAGATAAGAAGCTGAGCCATATAAAAGTGAACAAACTATGGGGCCTCTGTGTCTGAAACAGTGATAACTGACATCTCTGTCCTAAGTATTTTTAGTTCTTCCGGATGCTCTGCAACAAGCTCAGGCCTTGAGGAGCCAGAGGGAGCTTTATCCAACTGTCCTAGCCAAGGACAGTTATCTTCTGCAACTCCTAACAGAGAAGGTGAAGATCACTTGAAGCAGCTCTCATCCCCTCATTAGAGACAACGAGCTGGTCCCATCAATATAGACAAGAGCTCGACCACACCTTCTTAAACACACCACTTTGAATCAGGGGAATAAAAAGCCTCTTACGTGGTGTCTTCCCAGCGCTGCAGACACTGGCTGTGAAAACTGTGGTTACACACCGTAGTAAGGATCCCGTTCACAGACTCATCCATTCTTTCCAGGCACACTGTGCACTTTGGAAGCTCCGTCAGATCCATTACGGGAAGGCTGGCTCCCTTCACAAGAAGAGGTGCACAAGCTTATTGCTGCACACACCATATTCTTCAGGTAAGTTATATTTTGCTACACAACTTCTTACTCCCTAGCCCCAGCAGTAGGGTAAATAAACTGTTTAATATTCCAGTAAGATGAAATGCAGACAAAAAAATTAACAGTGGTTAATCTCATTCACTATTTTTGATTATTCGTCTTACCCATGACAGTGCAAAACTAATACCCAGTTAGATGCAGGGCAGGACATTTCAATGACTTCTAAACATCTGAGACAAGCTATGCCAGAGATATGACTAGGAGCGAGGCCCTCAGTTCTACTCCCAGTTCTGGTACAGTCTGTGATCATGCACAAGTCACTTAATGATCCCTAGGGGGAAGCTAAAGCAGAGCAATTAACTTGTAACACCTCTCTGTGTTGGAATAAGGATGAGGGTGAAGCATCACTGTAAAGATACCAGTTTATAAATACGAAAAGAAATTAATTAGTTTGGGGAAATCCTTTGCTTAGCTCTAGTAGGCCCAACATTGATTCCAACTGCCTCAAAAGCACAGACGTGACATGGTAAATTTATCTGCACTAGGCCCAATTTTGGGAATCAGTAATATCTACTGCAAGAATGAAAAGTTTGGATCTGGAGAATTTTCAGTGATTGCTTATTAGGACTAAGCCCCATTAGTTCAACAATCAAAGGCAGAATTGGGTTAATGCAAGTAAGTATCCTCCAGGCCCACAGACCTACCTGCCCTGTCCACTCCCAGATAATCCTATTAAACCACTTGTAAAAATATCAGAAAAGGAAACTCACATCTTCTGATTTGAAGACTTCAGCCCTCTCCACATACACCAGCTGGCATACATCTTCCTCTATCGAGTTGAATTGTCGACCATTGCAAGCCATGTAAAAGCTATCAGCATCAGCCTATGCACAAACCAAAGGAAGACAGTTGAAGAGGATTTTCAAAGTACCATTATGCTACCAAAAATAAAGATATTTCAAACTCTCTCCTGCTAGTCAGGAACCTTTCATTTCCACATTGGTTTCAGCAGAATAGTTTTCTGCTTGAATTGTCAGGACAAACTGAAGTGCATTGAGGACAGCTATTAAGATTTTAATATTCAACAGCAAAAGACAATTTCTCTCTCTAGCATCAGTTTTGTCCCCAGATCCCAATTTCAGAATAGGTAGGAAGCAAATATTGTATCTTTACAAAAAGATGAAGGAAGAGGCTTGATGAAGATAGTGCTATTCAAAAACATACAACAGTCATGTAAGTGAAAAAGATGGCATGTAACTTAACTACTGAATTCATTTCACTCAAAAGCAGCTCAGACATTTGAGCCACTAATGCCAGAGTAGAAAGAGGCACTCCGAGACCTCAGGCCCAAAACTGTACCTGCCTTTGAATGACTAGCTAAGCCACTTTCTCAATGGCAACACCAGCGGGTGTTAAGATTTTAACATGCTGAAATATTCCAGTGAGTGATCCTAACATCAAGTGAGGTGAGCTAGATTTCTTTATCCCTCAGTGCTATGAATGATAAAATATAAAGTTATTCTTTCCAGTCTGTCCATGTGACTATTTCAAGTCACTTCATATATACAAGTCATACAGCTCCATAGAACAAAATTACGTAGTATAATTCAAATGTGCTTTTGCTGCATGCAGCAATTGCCTCTGAGGGCCTACTGAAGCAGAAATCAGCAGGTTGATAGACAAATGAGAAGTTGCCAAGTCAATTGATTCTAGACCTTTCTGCTAAATTAGTGCAAGGTTGCTCAGAAAACGTCTAGTGCAAACAAAGAAAGTGGATATCAAGTGGGTTTTTCTGCCTTTCTGGGTACATCTATAACATGTACACAATACATATAGGGATTTTATCCATGTGACAGGCATGGAGGAGAACTACAGTATTTGGTCAACTAGTGCACCTCACCCAGTTTTGAGAGAAGGAAAGCTTAATAGACAGTGTATGTTTAGGGGTCCTGTGGATCTTGACAAACACCCCACTCATGAGAACAGTGGACTAGATGTATTAAAGGGTGTTCTCAATTCTTAATTTATATTAAACTACTACTGCCACATTAATCAGGCTCTTTCTGCTGTGATCATGAAGATATCAGAGTAGTTTTATAGGCATGCTATGCACTTCTCCTCCATCCTTGTCTATTTACTAGAAGTACAACCATTTTTGAAGCACCAGCAATTTCACAACACTGTCTGCTGTGATGAAGTCAGGATAGAGAGACGCTTGCATAGCAACCATTCAAGATGCAGGCCTAATTCCAGGCCTGTTAGCCCCAGAGACACTTTAAAGGAAGCATGAATAAGATATTTCAATTTACACAAGAGCATAAGTTGTGTATGATTTCAGGCAACAAAGTAGACTACTAAAGCTGGATAACACCTTCAAATAGTATCTACAGAGCAGTATGCAAGCCAATTCTAAAGTACTTCCTACTAAGGCACAGGAGTCTCATATCTTAGGTTTTACCTGTGTACTAAACTTTATCAGCACCATATACTGATTTGGAGTGGAATCTCTGATGATTTTCATATGTTCTATTACTTCATAGAATGAGGCCACAAACTTCATAAGGTCATGACTGGTCATTGTAGCAGGGACTGTGAGAATACACAGCATAGCACTACGCCTTACATCTTCTTTTAAGGAAGTCATCTTACTAAGAAGACAATAATTAGACTGTCAAGCTGAGGTCAAGTTAGACATCCTATTATAAGACAATACCATTTTACAAAGACGTCAAAAGATAAGTCAGTGCTTCTTGGTTCAAATGGTTCTATTAACATTATTTTAAACACTAACCTCACTGCTTTGTAGCTATTTGCAAGCATTTAAGAATTAAGAGGTTGTGGTAACACGTATACATATGTCCAGGCAAGTTTTGTCATCTTCAGCAAACAGTTCATATGTGCAGCTCTGAAGAGACACACGAGCCCTTTAAAGGTACACCTGTAGTTCCAGGAAAGTAGTTGGAACTTGAAACCACAAATGCTCAAAATATTCCTAAGAACAAGTGAGCAACTGTTATCACTAAAAATGGAAAACGCATACAACATGTCATTGTGTCCTGGTAACTTTCACAATGAATACTGAGACTGAAATTTTCATTCTGCTTCCCAATGTATACAGTAGTGCTCTCTCAAAAACAAAAACCCAATACATTTGGAATGAACAGGTTTCCTATTTTCGCTGTAGCAATTTAAATCCTGGGATATCCTTCAACAAAGTCTTCTCAAACCCAGTCTTTGGCAGCCACTATTTTTAATTTCTCATCACTTCTAACTAGGTATGCTGACAGGAACTCCAGGCCCCAGGACAACACATTAAAGAGCCCCCTTCCCCCCCACACCCTTCACCTTCCTTGGCAGGGCACAAGCCAGCCCTCTCCTTGTCCAGAGAAAGAGGGTTGGTGGCAGAGCACCGCCACTCAAGAGTACCCTCTGGTCGGCCACTGTCCCATTTCTCACCTGCTTGGATGTGCCCCCTTCTCCTCTCTAACCCCCTCTCCCTCAACAGTCCTATGCCTCCCCGCCAGCTTCTCTTCCTACTCCTGCCTGCATCTTTCTGCACTTTTGCCTTCTCAGGCTGGTTCTCCCCCCCGCCCCCAGCCCTTACTCTTTGGAGTCCCATCTGTGGCTCTACCTCCAGAGCTTGGCTTCCTCACTCTTCCCAGTCCAGCTCTCCCCTCCCCACTTCTCCTAGCCTTGCTGCTCCACAGATCTGGGCAAGGGTTCAAAGCAGCAAGGAGCTCCTGCCCTCTCCTCCTGGTGGCTGCGCTGCCACCAACCCCATTCTGCTGACCTGATCAGAGCTTAAAGCAGCAGGGAGTTCCTGCTGCTCTTCCCCTGCATTGCCACCACCCCTCTGCTGATCTGAACCCGGGACTTAATTCAGCCAGGATCTCTGGGGGCTCACTACCTGGCTGCTGAATGGATCTGAGCTCCCCTCAAGTAAGGATTGCCGAGCGGCAGCCCCAAGTTCCCTTTAATTCCACTGGGCCCCTGTGCAATTGTGCCCTTTGCGCTGCCCCGCCCCCCCCACTCGCTTCTAACCTTGGCACAAACAAGCACTACCAGAAGTGACCTTACCCCATGGCTGAAAGTCCTGGACCTGCCTCAGATTCTACCATTACTACAGCTATAAAATTCAGATGGCACTTCAATTTTTTCTGGATGCGAGTATATTACACTACCAGGCTGTCACTGCTCTGCCAGTCCAAAGAGCAGCAGCTCCAATGGTTACTGGCTCACCCTTCTGGATGGCAGCTTAATTCAGTGGCACTGTTCCCACTAAGTTTATAATTAGTTAACCATGTCTTACTTTGTTTTGTACAGGTGCATAATGCCATGAACTATTTCAACTGATGGGTTCCCACTGAAGAAAGAAATCTGGTCAGGAAGTTGCTTAGATGGCGAGTCTGGAGCAGCTTCAACGCATTCTTTAGTTTGCCCATCACATTTACTTTTATCATCAACAGGTGAAGCCTCTGGAGTTTTTCTTCCTTCCATTGCAGCTTGTGTCTCATCTTTTTCAAATCAAAAGCTTTCAGATTACATGTCACGCAACAGAAAATGTAACCGTCATCTTAATGTACAACAGAGCCAGACATCAAATAGTTTCCCTCAAAACAGAATTAGACAATGTCTACAGAAAACAGCATTAGACAAGACTTTGCGCAGCTAAAAATACCCCCACCCACCACATGTTATAGAATAAAACTATGTCGTCAGGACAATTTTCCTTGGGAATTGTTTTGATATAGAATTTACCACAACCTAGTTTTCATATTTTTCCTCTATTCTGAAGTCAAATTTTCCCCAAGCTATAGAATTTTATATTAAACAATTGAGAGTTTCAGTACTGCCTACTAATCGCAGCAAGTAGGCAGTCGCTCAAGTGACTATAGGGAACACTGGTAAGCACAAGGATAGGGTATTCTGAGGCGCATGCACAACAGGTGTATTCTTTGCATTTACTGCCAAGAGGCTGGCCTGCTTTGCCTTGGCTTGCCTTGCCATGCCAAATAGGTTTGCCTACTGTCCCCAAAAAAGCTGGTTTAATATTTCATGCCCTTATTTATTACACAGTAGATTTTGGTCAGTGGACATTCCTGCATGCCCAGCAGTTGGGAAAGTCAGCCCAGTTATACATACTTCTGAGACACAACTTAAGCAACAAGGTGTAGCATAGCCACACAGATGTACCAGAGAAATAAACAGGTCTGAAATCCTCCTTTGAACGTTATGGAATAGGTACCTGGATTGGATTTTATGGTCTCTATGATTATATCTGTCATCTCTCTGCGACCAATATGCTGGTGAATAATTGCTGCTTTTTCCATAGGTGCCTTTCCTTCCAAGCAGGCTGCAGCTGAAGCCAATGACTTATCTTTGATTTCCTCATCAGACATTTCAGTGGCTAAGTGGAAACAATGATTAATGTAATTGCAATAGCTGCCCAGAAGCAGAAAAACAACTCTACCCAAGCAAGGGCAAAACAGACCTGTGTATCAACAGCAATTAGGGCATTATTAGCTTATTAAATTAATTATTGAAACTGCTTTTATTACTTCTTCTGGCCAGCAAAAACATGAATCAGAAAAGTATTGTTGAGAGTGTACTTTATTTCCAATACAATAAACATGTGGTCTGTCACTCTTTAAAGCAGGGCTACTCAACTTTGGAAGCCTCAAGGGCCACAGTGATACTCACAGCATATGCCAAGGGCCGCAACTTAAGTGTGATTGCATATGCATGCAAATAGCTTCTTTTACACTGGTGGACATGAATACAAAAATTAAGGCAAGACTACAAAACACACAGGCCCCATTTAAATCAGTTCTGCTGATATTAATACAATGCAATATTTATCTGATTTCCACCCATATGACAGCACTTTTAATGAGCAATGACAGTCCAGGAATTTAACTACTAAAAAGCATCTGAATAGAAAGCCATTATATTAACTACTTTTTTGTTTTGGCTTCACAACTGTCCAAGAATTTAACAGTCCATATCAACCTAACCTGCACTATAAACCCAAAATGCACCATGGGCAGCATGAAGCCTGAGGGCCAAGTGTTGAGTAGCCCTGATTTAACAGAATTTCTGTATCTACTTAAAGTTAAACAGATGTGAAGCTAAAAAAAGGTCAAAATAGGGTTAGATATCAGGAAGCATTAATTATGCCCCCATTGTACTTTAACTCTGGAGTCATATAACTGCCATCACTGCATATACATTACTGGCAGCATATCCAGATCAGATTTCACAAGAGATTTTAACTGGTAACAAAGGGAGTCTTGATTTATTATCTTTTATACAGGAAAATGGTTCCTTTTTAGATGACTTCATTTATCTGCCTTCACCCCCATGCACTGGGAAAATACTTTTAATAACTGTAGTAGGTGCCTGCTCTAAGAATCACTGAGGAGATGAGTATGGAGAGGGGCACCCCCCCCAACACACGGAGAGGGGCACCCCCCCACCCTCACACCCATTTGCAGCTACCTCAAATTTTAGTTTCTTCTGAGCAAAGTTTTGTTTTAGAAACTGCAAAACAAAGTGAAGCAGCTTTAAAAGCACGTGCAAATGCCCCTCCCTCGAAGGGCAGCGAGGCACCTGCTTTTGCACCCACCCCACCACCCTTCAGAGACGGGCCGACACCCCGCTCCCTCGCTCCACCCACCCAGACCGACACACGGGAGGGGGCGGGCGCCCTGCTCCCCGCCCCGCCCCGCCCAGCCCGACACACGGGAGGGGGCGGGCGCCCTGCTCCCCTCCCCGCCCCGCCCAGCCCGACACACGGGAGGGGGCGGGCGCCCTGCTCCCCGCCCCGCCCAGCCCGACACACGGGAGGGGGGGCGGGCTGGCGCCCCCCCCCCCAGGCCTCCTCGCTCCCCAGAAGGCGGCGCGGGGCCCCCCAGGCCTCCCTCCGGACTCACCGGCCGCGCTGTAGGGGAGGCCGGCGGGCGGCGCGGAGTGCTCGGCCAGCTCCAGGCGGATCACCACCAGGGACACGCTCATAGGGGCCAAGGGCCGGGCCGGCGGGGCCCGCGCGGGACCGTGCCGGGCGCAGCGCAACGCCGGGGATTATGAGCCGCTCGCTTCCGCCCCGAGACCTTTGCCCTCTGACGTGAAGGGGTCACGCAGGCGTACGCGGGAGGGGGCTGGTCACGTGAGACTCAAGCCGACGGCCCGCTGCCTGCTGGCGCCGCAGGTCAGAGGTCACCGGGGGTTTGGTACCTGCGCTCGCGGGCCTAGGCGCGTAGGGGGGGCGGGTAATGGGGGGCGGGGCGTTGGGAGGAGGCTGGGGGCAGGGCTGGTCGGGGGGGTGTTCGGGGGGCAGGGCGTTGGGGGGAGGCTGGGGGCAGGGCTGGTCGGGGGGGTGTTCGGGGGGCGGGGCGTTGGGGGGAGGCTGGGGGCAGGGCTGGTCGGGGGGGTGTTCGGGGGGCGGGGCATTGGGGGGAGGCTGGGGGCAGGGCTGGTCGGGGGGGTGTTCGGGGGGCAGGGCGTTGGGGGGAGGCTGGGGGCAGGGCTGGTCGGGGGGGTGTTCGGGGGGTGGGGCGTTGGGGGGAGGCTGGGGGCAGGGCTGGTCGGGGGGGTGAGGCTGGGGGCAGGGCTGGTCGGGGGGGTGTTCGGGGGGCGGGGCGTTGGGGTGAGGCTGGGGGCAGGGCTGGTCGGGGGGGGTGAGGCTGGGGGCAGGGCTGGTCGGGGGGGTGTTCGGGGGGCGGGGCGTTGGGGGGAGGCTGGGGGCAGGGCTGGTCGGGGGGGGTGTTCGGGGGGCGGGGCATTGGGGGGAGGCTGGGGGCAGGGCTGGTCGGGGGGGTGTTCGGGGGGTGGGGCGTTGGGGGGAGGCTGGGGGCAGGGCTGGTCGGGGGGGTGTTCGGGGGGCAGGGCGTTGGGGGGAGGCTGGGGGCAGGGCTGGTCGGGGGGGTGTTCGGGGGGCGGGGCGTTGGGGGGAGGCTGGGGGCAGGCCTGGTCGGGGGGGTGTTCGGGGGCAAGTCGGGAACAAGCCTGGGTTCCCTGGTGGGATGCTGGGTGCAAGGCGGGGCAGGGAGTGGAGAGGTCTTCCGTAGCGGGAGGAGCCCAGGGTTAACTTCTTGCCTGGGTTTAGCCTGGGCAAGGGCAGGACCAATCAGCATGACCGAGAGATGCTCAGACTAGGGATGTAATAGTGTAGTCGATTAACTGGTAAGCAGAAACGTACTGGTTAATGCTATAGGCTACACGCATTCCCTCCCCGCCTTCCCTAACCAGGACATTTTTTAGTGGGCTGGCCAGCAGCCCAGCTTGGACCTGGCTCATGTCAGGTCCCAGATCTAACCTGCTGTAGCTCTGCATTTAAAGTGTCTTAGGAGCTAGGCAGGCAACCAGTCTCAGTTCCAGCTTGCACCATGTCTGGTACCTAACTCCACTGCAGCTCTGCATTTAAAGTGTAATAGGTGCAAAAGGGCAGGCAGCCTGGCTCAGTTTCCCTCCCCCCTGGATAGGGGCTGCTGCCTCTATTAGAGGCAGCTGTGTGGGGCGACAGGCAGCCAGTCCATGGTGGGGGCTGGTTTTTAAACTGGCTCCTCATGGACTTGCTCCCATGTGGCACTCTGTGTTGCTGCTTCTGATACAGAGGTGGCAGATGGCTCCTCTGGAGTGGGGCCAGAATACACTGTCTGCCGTCCCCACCTCTGAGGATTATAAAATAGTCGAGTAACTGATAAGAATTCATGAGGTTAATTGACTATTCAGTTAACTGATATTTAACATCGATAGCTGAGACTATACAATGAAGGGGAAATTGTATCTACTGTTGCATCCCATTGATGGGGGGAAGGGGGTCTCTTGCTTGATTGAGATTCCTTCTCACATCTCCCATCTGTTTCCCATTGGTTAGAGCTGAAGGGCAATATGGTTTTCTGTCGGGCACCTATATGTTATATGTGCTCAGTGTTGTACAGGGTGCCTTTGAAAAGTGCACAATAAAACTGATATTAATAAAACTCAGTCCAGAGTGAAAGTCATGTTCTGCAAAGAGCTTAGTACAAATACTTATAATCCAAAGAAGAAGCCAGAGATCCCTAAATATGTACATCTAAAACATATTCCCTTCTTCACAGAGTTTTGCAGAATGGGCCTTAGGAGATTTATCCAAGTTTCTTATTTCCGATGTGCCAGAACATCAGGAATTCTAAAGCATGTACGATACAAGCCTCCAAGTTTGGTACAGTGGAGGCATTCTGGATCATGTCTCTATAAAGCTGTGATCTTTGACATGGGAGGAGTTCTTCTCCCTTCCCCTTACAGAGTGGCTGTAGGTGAGTATTTTTGACTGCACATATTGACTGGAGTAGCTGATCAGTGACCTCCTTGTGCATTTAATACAAGTATATTTCACATGTGTTTTATCATTCTCGCGGGTGGTTCCAATTCCCAGTGAACACTTATATACATTATAAAAATTAGTAGAATTGAAATAGTTTGCAGGTGGGAGGTCCGGGTTTGAATGGGGGTGAAAATTAAACTGTCCTGGATAGGGATGTGAAGAGGTGGGTAATTGACTGACTAATCATGTGGTAGATAATTTGTATCGACTACATGATTAGTCAATAAGGGAAGGTGCTCTGTCCTAGCTTGCGCCGGTCCAGGAGCTACCCCTGCTGTGGCTCTTCAGTTTAAATGTAGTAGGAACTGGGCATGCAGGCAGTCTAGATTCTACTACATTTAAACTGCAGAGCCATAGTGGGGGTAGCTCACGGATCCAGGACTGTCCAGTCCTGGATTGCGTTGGTCCAGGAATGCTGGAGCTCTGCATTTTAAATGCGGCGAGGAGTCCTGTGGCACCTTATAGACTAACTGAACTAACTTTCAGTTAGTCTATAAGGTGCCACAGGACTCCTCGCTGCTTTTGCAGATTCAGACTAACACGGCTACCCCTCTGATACTTGCATTTTAAATATAGTAAGAGCTGGGCAGCTTTGCGGCTGCCTTCCCTACCTCCTCACTGCTGCTGCTGCTTCTGACTTTTAAGCCAGATACCCCTGCATCAGCTCCTGTTTCCCCCCTTGCTGCCTCTTACCCAACTACCCAATAAGCCAGCAGTAGGCAAAAGCTTTGGACTTTGATCCGACTGCATTGGGCTTTGATCTGGCCCACGAGGCAACTACAACTCAGCCCCGCCCCTCCACACAGCTGCTGGAAAGGAGACACCACTGGGGATGAGGCTCCTTAACAGGAGTGCCTCCAGCCTCTGGGGCTGGCCCCAGACTGTATAGCTACAGTAGCGGCGCCTCCAGAGCCAGCCCTGGGCCAAGTGCCCACGGTAGCAGCACCTCCCAAGTCCAGCTCTGGGCTGCATGGCTGCGGTAGCGATGCCTTTGGGGCAGGTACCAGGCTGCATGACTGTGGTAGCAGTGCCTTTGGGGCCAGCCCCAGGCTGCCTAGCCGCAGTAGTGGCATCTCTGTGGCCAGCCCCAGGCTGTGGTAGCGATGCCTCCAGGGCTGGCACCAGTCTGCTTGACTGCGGTAGCGGCGCCTCTAAGGTTGGCACCGGGCTGCGGTAACGGCGCCTCCGGGGGTGGCACCAAGCCAAGCCATGTGGTCATGGCGGCTCCAGGGTGGCCTGTGGCTACAGTGTCTTCAGGGCCTGCCCCAAGCCACATATCTATGGCAGTGGCGCCTCCGGGGTAGCCTGTGGCTGTAGTACCTTGAGGCCAGCCCCAGGCCGTGTGGCTGCGGCAGTGATGCCTCTGAGGTGGCCTGTGGCCGCTGTGCCTTGGGACCAGCCCCAGACCATATGGCCGCGGCAGCTGTGTCTCCGGCCTCCAGGATCGTGTGGCCACGGCAGTGGGGCCTCTCGCTGGGGTGGCCGGGACAACATGGCTCCAGTCATTACTGCAAGAGGGCATGAAGCCAGGTTGGTTCCCCTCATGCCCAGAACCCCCACTCTGTGAGGCTTGGGCACCAGAGAAATGAAGTGTCTCAGTTGGGGGCCACATTAGTGAGTGTTGCGGGGTTTTGGAGGAGTTTTTTTGCTTCTCACTTGTGTGGTCCCCAACGTTTTTTAGTGGGTGAGTGACTGCTGACCCAAAAGGGGTTCCCCACCCCTGACATAAAGAAAACTTTTAAATCTTTTGTGTTGGACATAATTTTATTTTATTTAAAATGAAGTTTTATAAACTAAATGAGAAAGTTAAAATGCTTAATCTGTTTCATGATTTAAATTAAACTGTTCTTACTAGCTGCAGCTGGTTCAGAAAATATGGTCACTGTACCCAGCAGGGTAGTTCTCAACCCTGCCTCTTCTGCCCAAGACCCCACCCCTTCTGGGTTGGCTCGCGGCCACATCTGAAATTTGTGAAGTTTCCCCCCTTCCAAAATTATTGCCCAGCCCTGCGATAAGGCTAGGCTTATTGGGTAGTTGAATATTTGACTCATTGCTTACATTACTAGTCCTGTAGCACTTCCTACTACAATATAAATATGAACTAATTCTCTAGTGTAGAATTGAGGCACACTGGCAGGATGGCTGCAGGAAAGCTGTTACTGTATCTCTTCTGTGGGTGCAGAGGACGTCTGTTAGTTGGTCTGTCGGTTCAGCATCTTTTAAGAATGCTAATATTACCTCTTTTGTACTATAGTTCATAGTAATGCTAACTGGTGCTGAGGTATTTCAGTTCAACCAGTAAGGCTCAGATTTAGTCTCAGATATTTTAGTAGAAGTCATGGATAGATCACAAGAAATAAAAATTAATATCTCATGACGTGCCCATGACTTTTATTTTAGTCCAGGACCCCTGACTAAATTTAGCAGCTCCTGAGGTCCCTAGGTGCCACTGTCACGAGTGGCCTGGGGCTGATGACTTGCCTCTGCACTGGCCCTGGGGGCTGATTGCCCCAAGCCACCCACTGCTCCATAGCCCTTAGGACTTCTGCTTGGGTGCTTCCCAGAATCAGACACCTGAACAGTGTCTGGTGTGGCTAGCCCTGCCTGGACTGCTGCGTGGGTGCTCCATGGGGCCAGACACCTGGGGTCACCTGAGCTGCAGGTCGCCCTAGGGCCACAGCCAACAATGCTTGGATGCTCCCCAGGGCTAGCCACATTGGCTGCTGCCTGAGCATCCCGGGCACCTGGACTTTGGGCTACTTTAGTAGCAGTCAGTGCGGCTGACTGTAATGCCTTGGAGCTAGCTGCTCTGGTGGCCCTGACATCAGCTGCATCAAGTACTATAACTGCAAAAGTCAAAAAGTTACAGAAAATCACAGAATTTGTGACTTCCATGACACAATCACAGCCGTATCCATTAGAACTTTCCCATTCTTGACAACATTATAAGTACTGTCTCCTCACTCTGTTACCTTCTTTTATTTAGAATGGGAGGTGCGGAATCGTATTCCACCTGGCACTATCAAACAGGCCTTCATATCTGGAGGGATGAACAGGCCCTGGATGAGGTACATGAGAGGGGAACTGACATCTGCAGAGTTTTTGCAAGAATTTGGACAGCAGTGCTCTGAGATTGTAAGCGAAGCTTCCAGCTTTCCTACTTGATTCTTGCTGACCCCTCACAGGAGAACTGGGTCTCATTAAACTGCATAGAAATATAGTGCTAACAAAAGCGCAATTTTTAAAAGAGCCCTCTCTGTAGAAGGTTCTGTTACTGCTTCCACTGTTGCTTTATGTGCAGGGTTGCGGTGGGTGTGGATTTTCCTAAACCGACTTCTCATGCATTTAAGAGCCATAGGTGTTTGCTTTATCTGCCTATTTAGATTTTTACATTGCAGTCATTATTCTCATACTTTACTGGAGTACATTTTATTATGTGTACCAAGGCAAATGCAGATGTGCACCACCAGTAGAAACACCAACAGGCAGTGGGTGCTCTGCTGATCAGCTGGGCAGCATTTGAATCTCTCATGGTGGCTGCCCAAGTGCCCAGCTTAAAGGGAATACAGGTCGCCTTCCTTTAATCTTTTCCATCCACATGTAGACTTTTTTCCATCCATATGTGGAACAATTTTTTCTATGTGCTCCTAGGCATGTGCAAATGTGTACTACCAGTAGAAACAAAACCTGTCTGTGGGCATTTTGTTAATCAGCTGGGCATCATTTGAATCTCTCCTGGGTGGCCACACAAGCACGCAGCTTACAGGGAACCACTGGACCCTTCTGCTTTATTTATTTAAGTTTTTCTACTTTTCTACTTCCACTTCCATGAGAATTATTGCAGATATGTGGTATCTGTGTCTGATGAAAGGTCAGCAGGGAGAGAAAAGCATAAAAGTTTCACATTTGCTTCCATTTGCTAATGATGATCATTACTGGGTTTTCTCTCATTTCTTAGGCAAACTTCTCTGTTCCAGTGGACTCTTTTCTCTCTGAATTAACCAGCAGTCAGATGTCAAAACAGCTCCCCATTATGACTGAAGCATTAGCGTGTATCCGGGCAGAGGGTCTTAAGACAGCTGTTCTAAGCAACAACTTCTACCTTAACAGTGGGATGAGCTTTTTCCCCCTAGACCGAAACCAGTTTGATGTGGTAAGCCTAAACAGATTAAAAATGTGTTTGTGTAGCTAGATTTATAAAAAAAAACAACTCAGCAGAGTTCTGTAAGTGCAGGTACAAATTAAAGACTGCAAAACAGCAATAAATATACTGTGAGGTAGTGTAACACATGGTGTGACTTCAGCTACATATCTCTGTAGTGACTAGTCCATAGCAAGGTTCAGAGTGTGTTGCAGTCACTTGTGCATTTTGTGGATTCATTACAAACGGGCCCACAGTTAGCATACATTACATATATAATGCCTGTAAAAGACTTAGGAGATTGAAGACCCAATACACATTATTTTTAAAAGCCCCAAAGTTCATTTCATTTCAAAGGGGCCCAGAGAGCACTTCACACATAGCCCCACTGAAATGCTGTCATATCTAGGGACGTGGATAGCAGCCAACCAGGTACCCATCTCAGCAAGGAGGGAGGGAATATTAGCCAGGAGCACTGGGCAAGCCTTTGGTCTTATCAGAGGTTGAACAAGGCAAGCTGGTGCTGATTCAGCAACATATTTATTTGTATTTATTATATGTTTTTATTTTTTTATTGTATTTAGTTTAAGATGCTGCCACTTGGTGCTTTAGAATCTAAGCTTAAAATAGTGGGGAAGTTCTTGCTCTGCCACGGACTTACCAAGAAGGATGGATTTTAATACAAAGCATTTTAATTATTTTTGATGAATGTTCTCTCTCCTGTTCTATAAACTAACACAGATGCTAAGTGTGAGCAAGGAATGTGGACAGCGCTATGAAGTCTGAGCCCTCTGATATTAGATGTTAAATCTGTTCTATATGACATAATTAACCTTTTCTCTGCTATTGAGTAGTTGGTGGAATATTCAGTCATTGAATATTCCAGACAGAATAGCTTCATTTTCAGCTCTCAGATACACATTTTCTTATCATATACATAATTGGCTATTTACTTTGGGACTTTTCTTTTAAAATATAAGTAAATTATCAGATGTTTTGCTAATCTATTTTTAAATGTGGCTGAGTTTTCAGCAGATTCGAAACTATACAGTAAACAGTATACTCCCAGTTTCCTTGCATTTGCTTTAGTTACCAGGTGTCTCTTTGTTTTGCATATTAAGTGTGCAACAGTCATTGCTGCAGCCAGACTTAGAAACAATGCCAGTTTAAGTTGTACAAGATTTCACAAAATCTACCGTGAATAGAACTCTTTATATGTATATATTGAATCCTAACCACAGTGTTGATGTATATGGAGACCCAGATTATGAAACTGACTTCATAAACAGATAAATATAGTGTCCCTAGCCTGCCTGAGTGACACGCAACACTGAAGCAAATAGGATAGAGGAAAAGGAACTCTAAACTGTACAATTCTCTGGCTTTCAGTCCTCTAAGATGTTGTTTTATAAATAAGGAATTTCTTTTTAAAAATTTTCTGTTTAACAATACACTTTTCTCTATGTGCCAACTCACATTTTTGGACTGACAAGTCCAGAAATTCACTCATGACTTAGGCTTGTTGTGTAGACCTTACTGAGGAAGGAAAAAAAAATCATACATGAAAATAATCAGATTAATGTTTTTAAAAGTTATGGCTATTTAAAATCATTTTGTTAAAATCTGGATATTAAATAATTTTCTATTTACTTTTCCTTGTATGTGTTTTACTAGCAAAACTGGACTCTTTTAAGATACCTTTACTGTTACAATAATATATTATTTTGCTAAAGTGCCTTTCATCTCAAAGCATTCTCAAAACATTTTAATAGCAATATACCCTCTATATAGGATACACCTAGCTGTGAAATGTCACCCCCTCTGGAATGTGGTTGCTATTTAACAATGCATAGCACTATGAAGCAATAATTTAGGTCAGAAAATGAAGGAAAATGTCTGTGTATGTTGAAAGTACCCATCAGTGTGGTAGCTAAACTACTACTGTATCCTGTTGTAAGTGAAATATTTATGTAAAGTGTTTGACCTTGTCAAAATTAGAATTTGGTCAGGATATTGGGGTTAACATCTATACTGTTGTGAAAATTGACTTGAGTTTGATGATGAGCATAACAATCAAGACCTCAGTTTTGCATTTCAGCTGCAAGAAGAAACCTCCAGCAATTCAGCCTCACCTGCCTTTAGCACAATATCAAGCTATTGGGCTAGTATCGACTAGGAAAAGAGTATCACCTATGGAGCCACCTGTACCATGAGTATTCCCTGAAAGCCGCCCATCCAAGTACTGATGTGACCACGCTTAACTTGGTTGATCTGAGAAGATCACAGCTGAGGCACTATGTTTGCATAGGGGGAGGGATAGCTCAGTAGTTTGGGGTAGATGGAAGGGTAAGGAAGAAGAGAAGAGTGGCTAGTCCCATAGATAAAGGGGAAGACTTAATGGAGACAACACCAATAATGAGCATTAGGATTACAAGGGAAAATAGGAATGGTAAGGACTTGCAGCCAGAGGAAGCTAGAGATAGACCAGAGAATTGCACTATCACTAGGAAAAGGCAGGTCTATGTGATTGGGGACTCCTTATTGAGAAGAATAGATAGGCCTGTAACCAGAGCTGATCCAGAGAATAGAAGGGTGTGCTGTCTGCCAGGTGCTAAGATAAAAGATGTGGAACTGAGGTTGAAGAGAATTATTAAGGGAGCAGGAAGGAATCCATTGATCATCCTTCATGAAGGAACAAATGATACGGCTAGATTCTCGCTGGAACGAATTAAGGGAGATTATGCTAGGCTGGGGAGGATGCTCAAGGAAATTGAGGCTCAGGTGATCTTTAGTGGAATTCTGCCTGTTCCTAGAGAAGGGCAACTAAGATGTGACAGGATTTTGATGATCAATAGATGGCTTAGGCAGTGGTGCTATAAGGAGGGCTTTGGGATGTATGGTCACTGGGAGGCATTTATGGACAGAGGACTGTTCTCTAGAGATGGACTTCACCTTAGTAGGGAGGGAAATAGACTTCTAGGATGCAGGCTGGCTCAATTTATTAAGAGAGCTTTAAACTAGGAATTTGGGGGAGACGCCCAGGTAATCTCTGTGCCAGATTTTAACACTGAGAGGGAGGAAAACGAAGTAAGAAAGGATGTAGCTGGGGGTAGGAGAATGAACATGAGGAAGGGTGGGGTGGATACTAGTCTAATAGGTCATATTGGAGGTATAACATCTGTGCCAAATTGGGTAAAGAATGTGAATGAGGCCAAACAGCAAAAATTAAGATGTTTGTACAACAATGCGAGGAGCCTAGATAACAAAAAGGAGGAACTAGAGCTATTGGTCCAGGAAGTGAAACCAGATATTATAGGAATAACAGAAACATGGTAGAATACTAGGCATGACTGGAGTACAGGTATTGAAGGGTATGTGCTGTTTAGGAAAGACAGAAATAAGGGTAAAGGTGGTGGAGTCGCATTGTATATCAAAGATGAGGTAGATTGTAAAGAAATAAAAAGTGATGGAATGGAGAAGACAGAGTCTGTTTGGGCAAAAATCACATTGGGGAAGAAAACTATCAGATCCTCCCCTGGGATAGTGCTTGGGGAGAGTTATAGACCACCAGGATCCAATTTGGATATGGATAGAGACCTCTTTAATGTTTTTAATGAAGTAAATACTCATGGAAACTGTGTAATCATGGGAGATTTCAACTTTCCAGATATAGACTGGAGAACAAGTGCTAGTAATAATAATAGGGCTCAGATTTTCCTAGATGTGATAGCTGATGAATTCCTGCATCAAGTAGTTGCTGAACCAACAAGGGGGGATGCTATTTTAGATTTGGTTTTGGTGAGTAGCGAGGACCTCATAGATGAAATGGTTGTAGGAGACAACCTTGGCTCGAGTGATCATGAGCTAATTCAGTTTAAATTAAATGGAAGGATAAACAAAAATAAATCTGAGACTAGGGTTTTTTATTTCAAAAGGGCTAACTTTAGTAAATTAAGGAAATTAGTTAGGGAAGTTGATTGGACTAAAGAAATTATGGATCTTAAAGTGGAGGAGGCCTGGAATTATTTTAAGTTAAAGTTGCAGAAGCTGTCAGAAGCCTGTATCCCTAGAAAAGGGAAAAAATTTATAGGCAGGTGTGTTAGACCAAGCTGGATGAGCAAGCATCTCAGAGAGGTGATTAAGAAAAAGCAGAAAGCATATAAGGAGTGGAAAGTGGGAGGGATCAGTAAAGAAAGCTACCTTATTGAGGTTAGAGCATGTAGGGATAAAGTGAGAGAGGCTAAAATTCAGGTAGAGTTGGACCTTGCAAAGGGAATTAAAACCAATAGTAAAAGGTTTTATAGCCATATAAATAGGAAAAAAAAAAACAAAAAAAAGAAGTAGGGCCGCTAATTACTAAGAATGGAGTGGAGGTTAAGGATAATCTAGGAATGGCCCAATATTTGAACAAATACTTTGCTTCAGTCTTTAATGAGGCTAATGAAGAGCTTAGGGATAATGGTAAGTTAACAAATGGGACTAAAGATAAGGAGGTAGATATTACCATATCCGAGGTAAAAGCCAAACTTGAACAGCTTGATGGGAGTAAATTGGGGGGGCCCAGATAATCTTCATCCAAGAATATTAAAGGAACTGGCACATGAACTTGCAAGTCCATTAGGAATTTTTTTTAATAAATCTCTAAACTCAGGGGTTGTACCATTTGACTGGAGAATTGCTAATATAGTTCCGATTTTTAAGAAAGGGAAAAAAAGCGACCCGGGTAACTTTTGGCCTGTTAGTTTGACATCTGTAGTATGTAAGGTCCTGGAAAAATTTTTGAAGGAGAAAGTAGTTAGAGACATTGAGGCTAATGGCAATTGGGACAAATTACAACATGGTTTTGCAAAAGGTAGATCATGCCAAACCAACCTGATCTCCTTTTTTGAGAAAGTAACAGATTTTTTAGATAAAGGAAATGCAGTGGATCTAATGTACCTCGACTTTAGTAAGGCATTTGATACAGTACCACATGGGGAATTATTGGTTAAATTGGAAAAGATAGGGATTAATATGAAAGTTGAGAGGTGGATAAGCAACTGGTTAAAGGGGAGACTACAGCGGGTCATATTGAAAGGTGAACTGTCAGGTTGGAGGAAGGTTAATAGCGGAGTTCCTCAGGGATCAGTTTTGGGGCCAATTTTATTTAATCTTTTTATTGCTGATCTTGGCACCAAAAGTGGAAGTGTCCTAATAAAATTTGCGGATGACACAAAGTTGGGAGCTATTGCCAATTCAGAAAAGGATCGGGATATCATACAGGAAGATCTGGATGATCTTGTAAATTGGAGTGATAACAATAGGATGAAATTTAATAGTGAGAAGTGTAATGTTATGCATTTAGGGATTAATAACAAGAATTTTAGTTATAAGCTGGGGACACATCAGTTGGAAGTAACGGAGGAGGAGAAGGACCTCGGAGTCCTGGTTGATTATAGAATGACTATGAGCCGCCATTGTGACATGGCCGTGAAAAAGGCTAATATGATCTTGGGATGTATTAGGCAAGGTATTTCCAGTAGGGATAAGGAGGTGTTAGTGCCATTATACAAGGCATTGGTGAGACCCCATTTGGAATACTGTGTGCAGTTCTGGTCTCCCATGTTTAAGAAGGATGAATTCAAACTGGAACAGGTACAAAGAAGGGCCACTAGGATGATCCGAGGAATGGAAAACCTGTCTTATGAAAGGAGACTCAAGGAGCTTGGCTTGTTTACTTTAACCAAAAGAAGGCTGAGGAGAGACATGATTGCACTTTTTAAATATATTAGAGGGATAAATACCAGGGAGGGAGAGGAATTATTTAAGTTTAATAGCAATGTGGACACAAGAACAAATGGATATAAGCTGGCAAGTAGGAAGTTTAGACTTGAGATTAGACGAAGGTTTCTAACCATTAGAGGAGTGAGGTTCTGGAACGGCCTTCCAAGGGAAGTAGTGGGGGCAAAAGATCTATCTGGTTTCAAGATTAAACTAGATGGGTTTATGAAGGGGATGGTTTGATGAGATAACATGATCTTGGTAACTAATTGACCATTCATTATCAGTGGGAAATAGGTCAATGGAGGGATGATAGGAGTTACTATAGAGAACTTTCTGGGTGTCTGGCTGATGAGTCTTGCCCACATGCTCAGGGTTTAGCTGATCGCCATATTTGGGGTCGGGAAGGAATTTTCCTCCAGGGTAGATTGGCAGAGGCCCTGGAGGTTTTTCGCCTTCCTCTGTAGCATGGGGCACAGATCACAGCTGGAGGATTCTCTGCATCTTGGGGTCTTCAAAGTATTTGAAGGCTTCAATATCTGAGATATAGGTGAGAGGATTATTCTAGGAGGGGTGGGTGAGATTCTGTGGCCTGCACTGTGCAGGGGGTCAGACTAGATGATCATAATGGTCCCTTCTGACCTTAAAGTCTATGAGTCTATGAGTTTGAGCATTGGCCTGCCAAACCCAGGGTTGTGAGTTCAGTCCTTGCGGAGACCATTTAGGGATTTGGGGCAAAAATTGTCAGGGATGGTACTTGGTCCTGCTGTGATGGCAGGGGACTGGACTCGATGACCTTCAAGGTCCCTTCCAGTTCTAGGAGATAGGCAATCTCCATTAAATGATTTGTCAGGTCAGGTCATATCCTGTCTACCAGCACAGCTCTACCACTGTTGGGATCACAGAATCATAGATTGTGCATTAAACATTTAAATGTAATCACTGACCTCACTGTCATACATAGAATCATAGAACACTAGAACTGAAAAGGACCTCAAGAGGTCATTGAGTCCAGGACCAAGCACCATCTAGAATGATCATCCTTGATAGATGGCTATCCATCCTTTTTCTTAAATTTCTCCAGTGATGGAGATTCCATAACCTCCTTAGGCAATTTTTTCCAGTGCTTAACCACCCTGACAGGAAGTTATGTCCCACCTAACCCTCCCTTGCTGCAGTTTAAGCCTATTGCTTCTTTTCATCAGAAGCCAAAGAGAACAATTTTTCTCCCTCTTCCTTATAACACCTTTATAGATACTAGAAAACTGCTGTCATGTCCCCTCTAAGTCTTCTCTTTTCTAAATTAAACAAGCCCAATTATTTTAGTCTTCCCTCATAGGTCATGTTTTCTAGACCTTTAATCATTTTTGTTCATCTTCTCTGGACCTTCTCCAGTTTCTCCACATGTTTCTTGAAATGTGATGCCCGGAACTGGACACAGTACTCCAACTGAGACCTAATCACCACAGAGAAGAGCAGAAGAATGACTTCTCGTGTCTTGTTCACAACACTCCTATTAATGCATCCCCCAGACTCAAGTTTGCATTTTTTGCAACGGTGTCACACTGCTGACTAATATTTAGTTTGTGGTCCATTCTGACCCCTAGATCCCTGTCTGCAGTACTCCTTCCTAGACAGTCGCTTTCCATTCTGTATGTGTGAAATGGATTTTCCTTCCCAAGTGGAGTACTTGCATTTGTCCTTATTAAACTTCATCCTATTTACCTCAGACCACTTCTCCAGTTTGTCCAGATCATTTTGAATTATGACCCAATCCTCCAAAGCAATTGCAACCCATCCCAGGTTGGTATCATCTGCAGACATAATAAGCGTACCCTCTAAGCCATCATCTAAATCAGCAGTTCCCAACCACTGGTCCACAGACTGCTGCTGGTCCATGACCCACTGCTTGTTAGGCCACAGTGGCTGCCAAAGCTCAAGCCGGCTGTTCACAGCAGCTCAGCTCCAGCAGCCATGGTGGCTGAGGCATGGCAGGAGGGGATGCCTTCCTCCCTCCTCAGTAATGGTGGCCCAGCCAAGGCTCTGGACTCCCTCACCACACCCATGGGGTCACAAGATGCGCTTGGGGAGGGAGGCTGTGCATCGTCAATGGCTGCTCCCCTTTTCTGTGCAGCAGTTACAGCCATGCTCCCTAGGAGGCCAGCCTCACTCTGAGGAGTGTTGGGGGGGGCAAGGGTATTTTGAGTGAGAGCGTGGTAGGTTAATGGGGCAAGAGGCTGTTGGCATGAGCTATAGGGGTCAGAAGTTAAAGGGCATGTGGCGTAGAGGTGGGGGTCAAAGGGTGTTAGACTCTGAGGAGCAAGTGGCTGGATAGGGTAAGGCAGTCAGATAACATTTCATTTGCATGTTCTTCATTTGCATAATGAATATACAAATAAAATGTTAAAGGTCTGCCAAAGTCTGTGAATGGGTTTGCCAGTCCCCGGCATAAAAAAGGTTGGGAACCACTGATCTAAATCATTATATAAGAACATAAAAATGACCATACAGGTCAATCTAGCTCAGTATCTTGTGGCCAGTACCAGATGCCCCAGAAGGAGGAAACACAGCAGGTAATCCTCACGTGATCTGTCTCCTATCACCCATTTCCAGACAGAGCCTAGGGACACCATTCCTACCCATCCTGGCTAATAGCCATTGATGGACTTAACCTTCATTAATCTGTCTAGCTCTTTTTTGAACCCTGTTAAAGTCCTAGTCTTCACCACATCCTCTGGCAAAGAGTTCTACAAGTTGACTATGTGCTGAGTGAAGAAAAACTTCCTTTTCTTTGTATTAAACCTGCTGCTTATTAATTTCATTTGGTGACCGCTAGTTCTTATATTGTGGGAATAAGTAAAAAACTTTGCCTTATTTACTTTTTCTATACCAGTCATGATTTTATAGACCTCTATCATATCCCCCCTTACTCTCCTCTTTTCTAAGATGAAAAGTTAGTCTTTTTAATCTCTCTTCATATAGAACCCATTCCAAATCCCTAATCATTTTTGTTGCCCTTTTCTGAACCTTTTCTAATGCCAATGTATATTTTTTGAGAAGAGACCACATCTGTATACAGTATTCAAGATGTGGGCGTGCCATGGTTTTATATAGTGGCAATAAGATATTCTCTGTCTTATTCTCTATCCCTTTTTAAATGATTTCTAACATTGTTTGCTTTTTTGACAGCCGCTGAACACTGAGTGGATGTTTTCAGAGAACTATCCACAATGACTCCCAAGATCTCTCTCATGAGTAGTTGTAACTAAATTAGTCTCCATTATACTGTACATGTAGTTGGGATTATTTTTTCCAATGTACATTACTTTACATTTATCAACATTAAATTTTATTTGCCGTGTTGTTGCCAATCACTAAGTTTGGTGAGATATTTTTGAGGCTCTTCACAGTCTGCTTTGGTCTTAATTATCTTGAGCAGTTTGGTATTGTCTGCAAATTTTGCCACCTCACTCTACTCCTTTCTGTAGATCATTTATAAATAAGTTGAATAGGATTGGTGCCAGCACAGACCCTTGGGGGACACCATTGATTACCTCTCTCCACTCTGAAAACTTACCACTTATTCCTACCCTTTGTTTCCTGCCTTTTAACCAGTTATCAATACATGAAATGACCTTCCCTCTTATTCCATGACAACTTAATTTACTTAAGAGCCTTTGGTGAGGGACCTTTTTAAAAGCTTTCTGGAAATCTAAGTACAGGCAGTCCCCGGGTTACGAAAATCTGACTTAAGTCGGACCCCTAGTTACGAACGGGGGGGGGGAGGGCGCAGCTAGTGCGGGGTGCCTCCCCCACTGTCGCTGCCTCCGGCGGCACGGGGGGCCTTCCCCCCAGAAGACCAGGGAGACGCTGAGCTAGCCCCCCCCTCCAGCAGACCAGGGAGACGTGGAGCGGCTTTTCTCGCTGCGGAGAACGTGGGCGGCGGGACCGCGATGCGTCTCGGCGGTCTCGCCGCCCGCGTCCTCCGTGGCGAGAAAAGCCGCTCTGTGTATCCCTGGTCTGCTGGGGGGGGGGGGGGGCGCAGCTAGTGCCCCCTCCCTCGCCCCCCCCCCCCCCCCAGCAGACCAGGCTTTTTTTGCCGCTGGTCAGTTTCAGCAGCGGCTGAATCAGGACGCCTGGGGTAGAGCAGCTGGGGGGCTGCTGGGTTGGTCCCACAGCGCCGAGGTGCGGCGCTACTGACCTACTCAGCAGCGCCCCAGCTGCTCTGTCCCAGGCGTCCAGATTCAGCCGCTGTTGAAACTGATCAGCGGCTGATTCCAGGAAGCCCGGGGCAGAGGAGCTCTGCCTCGGGCTTCCTGTAGTCAGCCGCTGGTCAGTTTCAGCAGCGGCTGACTTGGGAACACTTGGGGCAGAGCAGCTGGGGTGCTGCTGGGTTGGTCCCGCCGTGCCAAGGGTCGGCGCTACCAGACCAACCCAGCAGCACTCCAGCTGCTCTGCCCCAGGCGTGTCCGATTCAGCCGCTGCTGCTCAGTTTCAACAGCGGCTGAATCTGGACGCCAGTTCCGACTTACATACAAATTCAACTTAAGAACAAACCTACGGTCCCTATCTTGTACGTAACCTGGGGACTGCCTGTATACTATATCTACTGGACCCCCCTTTTCCACACGTTTGTTGACCCCTTCAAAGAATTCGAGTAGATGAGTAAGGCATGATTTCCCTTTACAGAAACCATGTTGACTTTCCTCCAAAAAATTATGTTCATCTATGTGTCTGATGATTTTCTTCATTACTATAGTTTCAACTAATTTGCCCAGTACTGACGTTACATACACCGGTCTGTAATTGCCAGGATCCCTTCTAGAGTCCTTTTTAAATATTGTCGTCACATTAGGTGTCTTCTAGTCATTAGGTACGGAAGCTGATTTAAAGGATAGATTACAAACCCTAGTTAATAGTTTTGCAATTTCACATTTGAGTTCTTTCAGCACTCTTGGGTGAAAGCCATCTGGCCCTGGTGACTTGTTACTGTTAAGTTTATCAGTTTGTTCCAAAACCACCTCTAATGACACCTCAATCTGGTACAATGCCTCAGATTTGTCACCTAAAAAAAATGGCTCAGGTTTGGGAATCTCCCCAAAATCCTCAGCCATGAAGACCGAATCAAAGAATTCATTTAGCTTCCGTGCAATGTCTGATTGCTCCTTCAGCAAAGGGCCCCTTCATTGTTGAAGAAGATATTGAACAGAAATGTCACAAAACAGTCCCCTGTGCAACCCCACTTCTTATGCCCTTGCAGAATGACTGTGAACCATTAAGAACTACTCTCTGAGTATACTTGGATCTGGACTTTTTATACTCCGGTCATCTGAAGAAGTGGGTTGCGCCCACGAAAGCTCATGATATCATCTACGTGTTTTGTTAGTCTTTAAAGTGCTACTAGTCTATTTGTTGTTTTTTAGATTTTTCTCTGAGAATGGTTATCCAGCCAGTTATGCACCCACCTTATAGTAGCCCCATCTAGGTTGTACTTGCCTAGTTTATGGGAGACTGGAATGTATGCAGCAGATTCATGGTCCTTTGTTTCATTGATTGCACTTCATGCCAGTTACATGCTCATTCATACTTGTGTCCTCCATGTCCAAAACTTTGCTGATGTTCATGAATGAGAATTACAAGGGCTTTGTGCTTTTCATGTTGTCATAGGTAATTGAATCTTGCCGGGAAGGGATATGCAAACCAGACCCTCGTATCTATATGCTATGTTTGGAACGCTTGGGTGTTCAGCCAAATGAATCCATCTTCCTTGATGATATTGGGGAGAACTTGAAAGCAGCTGCCCAGCTTGGCATTGAGACTGTGAAGGTACAAAGCAGAACCCTCAGGGTTGAATGGGGACAGTTGTTGGTAAAACATTTATTGTCTGATTTATTTTGAGTTTTTAAAATCCAAATTCTGCATTTAATGTGAATGTGCTTAGTATTTTCACATAGCGGCATTAGATACAGATTGCCATGCTTCAGACATTGAACATGTCCATTGTCCTGTCTGACACCAGTAACCCAAATAATCACAGGGTTAATGCAGGGGGAATTGTGGATGCCAAGATTGCAGGGTTCCATGTTCAGACCTGCCACCAGCTCCTTGTAAGCTTTGGGCAAGTCACTCCTCCCAGTGCACTTCAGTTCTCCGTCTGCTAAACAGCAGTAATGTCATCTTCCAGACATGGGATTGTGAGGTTTCATTAACCAGCCCCGTGGAAGTTAGATAAACCTCATGTACATGTCTCCTGGGGGTTGTCTAACTTCCAAACCCCAGGGAGGAGGAGGCAGGGTAGAAGGTTAAGGACAGGACTCATTGATGGACTGAGTCCTGACCTCCTTCTGCCTGTCCCCGTGGGAAATCCCACAGTCATCACAGCCTGGGCTTGCAGTATGATCGTCCTCTCACCATTGGAATTGCTTCCCCTTCCCCTTGGACAGAAACCAGACAAAATGTAGGGGCTTAGTTCAGGGGAGAGAGGGCAGTGTTGGTGCTACCTTCAGTGTAGTGTCGTGGCAGATGTCACTTGAGTGTTGCATGGATGCGCCTGAAGAGCCCTGTCTCTGCCAGGAGATCAGGACCTTATTAGCTATTTACTGTACAACTTTTTCTCCCTGGTATCAGGTTGATGACCCAGAAACAGCTCTCAAAGAATTAGAAACCTACTTGGGCTTCCCTTTGCGGGGATTTGTTCCGCACACTAGCTTAGTGAGACCAACAATGGAAATCCCAAAAGATCCCCTACAGCAGTACCTTGAGGAGGTCCTAGGTGGCCCGAAAACAGGTATTTAAGCTTTTATACTTTACAACTTTAAAGGACACTTGTTCTGGGTCAGTTGGCTTTTCCTAGCATAAGATTGTAGCAGGGTGCTAGTGCAAGAGCACCTACTTAGGCCTTGCCCTGTCAGCTCCAATCAAAGGAAACAGATTGAGGCTGATGGAAAGGCCTGAGATTGGCAATACCTGCAGCCGGATGAGCCAAGGGCGATATAGGCTGGGAAAGAGATAGAAGTGGGGGTTGTCAGTAAGGGAGAGGTTAGTGAGGGAACTGGAGTCCTTCTAGCTGAGGACTGACTTGCTGCATAAGAGAGAAACAAAATCCTGTTAAAGACTGTAGATAGTTTGGTACTTGTGGTGGGACAAACTTGGGTGAATAGAGACATAGGTGTTGCATAACACTTGAGGCCTTTCTCAACCTAATTTGAGAGGGCAACCAGCACCTAAGTGGGGGAGAGGACTGGTCATGCATCCTGTTACAAAGACACATGGATTTTAAACAATATCAATAGTATTTACTTCTGCAAAGCCACTCGCACAACATCAGTGTCTTTCCAAGCTCTTTGTGAAAAGCTGAGCTGTTTAAAACATTATTAGCATTTACCTGGATAGTTAGAGGGAAAACCTACTCTATGACTGTCCTGCATACTGTGTGCATGCATCTACCTATACAGTGACTAGCTGTATTGTGTAATATTGTGCTCCCTAATCAAAAACTTTTAGGTATTGCATCTCTCTTAAGAGGCATCTGTTGTTTATATATGGTGGTTCTTCTCCAACACTTGTAAATTTGGTAATAGCAGGAGGCCACTTCTCTGCTAGAGGTTTCCAGCTGCTGCCTCAGCCACACAAGTATGACATTGCCATTTAGGAGTACAATATGAATACCTCATTAGATTAAGTTTTAAAGCAGCCATGTCAACGTTTAAGTCATGTTTTAATACAAGCAGTTATCTTAGCTGGACTATTAATGACTATTAAAATTATTTGAAGAGTAAGAATTAAATGTATCTGCTTTCCTTTTCATTATTCGTGCTTTCTATTTACTTGCATACTTTGTTCTGCTTAGACAGTGAAAATAGATCAGTTAACTTTGCTTTGATTTCTAGTCAGTTTCTTTTCTCTGTTTTCTTGCACTTTGTGGTTCTTTTTCTTGTGCAACTTTTGGCATTGCATGGGTAATGTTTAAGTACAGGCAGTCCCCGGGTTACGTACAAGATAGGGACTGTAGGTTTGTTCTTAAGTTGAATCTGTATGTAAGTCGGAACTGGCGTCCAGATTCAGCCGCTGCTGAAACTGATCAGTTTCAACAGCGGCTGAATCTGGACGCCAGTTCCGACTTACATACAGATTCAACTTAAGAACCCCAGGCATCCCCAAGTCAGCTGCTGCTGAAACTGATCAGCGGCTGATTCTAGGAAGCCCGGGGCAGGGGCTTCCTGTAGTCAGCCACTGGTCAGTTTCAGCAGCGGCTGACTTGGGGATGCCTGGGGCAGAGCAGCTGGGGTGCTGCTGGGTTGGTCCAGTAGCGCCGCCGCTCCTCGGCGCTACTGGACCAACCCAGCAGCACCCAGGCTGCTCTGCCCCAGGCGTCCTGATTCAGCCACTGCTGAAACTGACCAGCAGTGGCTGAATCAGGACGCCTGGGGCAGAGCAGCTGGGGTGCTGCTGGGTTGGTCCCGTAGCGCCCAGAGCGGCGCTACGGGACCAACCGGCAGCGCCCCAGCTGCTGTACCACAGGCGTCTGGAGCAAAGCCGCGGAGCACGGGGGCAGCGGGACAGCCCAGACACGTCTGGGCTGTCCGCTGCCCGCGTGCTCCGCCACTTTGCTTCCTCTCCGTGGTCTGCTGGAGACCAGGGAGACGGGCCCCATTCGTAACTGCAGATCCGACGTAAGTCGGATCCGCGTAACTCTGGGACTGCCTGTACATTTATAAAAAAAAACACCAAACCCTCTTTAAATTAAAAAAACATGAAAACGTTTCCTTTGACATTGGTCTGGAAAAACTTTATATATTGAATTTCTGCTTCCTGACAACCTTTTGAGTACCGCTTGGCACATCATTTTACAGAAACCCAGAATCCATTTGCGTGTCTAAACCAAGCCTGATATTTTTTTAAAGCTTCGTATTGATTTGGATTTTAAAAAGCAGTATTTTTAAAACCTTAAGATAGTGCCTGTTCATTGAGTCAACTTGCAACTAGTGCATAACTAATATTCTACTTTGCTTCTTCCTTCTACCATTCGTTTTCCAGAAACTCCCCTCTGTTTCAAGCCAGCAGAGGGCTATATTGTTAAATTAATGGTATCATTGACTTAGAGGCCATGCAGGTCATACTATGTATAATATATTGTATGAATCCAACAAAGACAGCATTGTTATTAAAATTTTACCGAGGTGCTTTTTATATGGTATTTTGAAACATGAGTCTCAAAGACTGAAGATCACATGTGAACAGTTTGTAAGAAAAAGGGATGATTTTCTAACTGCAATCAGACCCTGAAATCAAAGCATCAAATGGGTCTTTCCAGCATGTGTATTATCACCTTTAATAAAGATGTTGAAAATAGATACTAGTGAACAATTCTGTTGATTGAGACAACATAGAATGCCTCTTACGTGTTGGCTCTGCAGGAATAAAATGCAGTAAAAAATTATTTTTGTCACTAAAATCAGCAGCTGTGACTCTGAAAATGCACAAGGAGCAGATTTGCTGAGCCAGAAGGGACCATTTTTACACATTTTTTGAGCTGAAAATTGAGAAGAATTTGGGCTGTCAGTTATTACTGTAGTTTACAAACTCAGATTAATCAGATGACTGCTAATTAGTAGTTAAAATGATAGTGGAGTGTGTTAGTGAATAAAAGCCAAATGTGCTGCTAAGAGACAGGATCAGAGTTCATGAGCAAGCTTACACCTCTGTACTGAGGCCCATCTCTTGTGAGACAGGAATGGTGCAAAGCTGTGTGGAGTCCCCAGCTGACCCCAGATTCTGGGCATATGCCACAGCTGGAGTTCCCAGCTGACCCTAGGCTCTGCGTGGCATTTCAAAGCAGCAGCACAGCATGGAGCCTGGGATCAGCAGGGGATTTAGAATCCCCACTGACGCTAGGTTCCATGTGGGTGCTTCCGCTTTGAAATGCACAAGAGCCCCCACTAGGGACTCCTGTACATTTCAAAACTAGCAGGCCTGCATGCAGCCTGGAGTCAGTGGGACTTCCCGCTAGCCCCAGGCAGCACATGGAGTTCTGCATTCCTCCAGCAGGGGCTCTTATACATTTCAAAGGAGGAATGCGGAAGTGCCTATTGACTAGTTGAGTAGTCAACGGAAATTCCATCAACTACTTGATTAGTAAATTACTCGATTTTTAACATCCTTAGCCTGGTGATTTAGAATAATAGCTCCTATCCCTTGCTTTGGGAAACAATCTTTGTATAGAACTTTCTGATTGGGGAGGGGTGAGAGAAAGAGGAATACTGGGCAAAAAATATAGAGCAAAGGTCAAGCAGATTTCTGGCCCTCTGCCATCCTGGAGTGACCGTGATCACTGATCCCAGAACAATGGAGCAATGCTCAGGCTTCTGCTGAGGCAAAGGATAGTGTCTAGCTTTGTCCATTTTAGAGTGAAATTAAGCATGGAAAAGAGATGAGAAATAATTTTGGTTTCTGTTCTTTTCTCTACTTCCAACTTTAAGGTCCTCTGATAGTACGGCAGTTCAGTCATGGACAATCTAACCCAACTTACTATATCAAATTTGGGGATCGTCACTTAGTCCTGAGGAAGAAACCTCCTGGCAAACTACTTCCATCTGCTCATGCTGTGGAGAGGGAATACAGGTGAAAAGGCACAGTGTGCTATAGCAGCATTGCCAGTTCTGGCTGGTGTTTTCTGATTATTATAACATAGTTCCAAAGGAAAGGTGCACAACATATGGACAGTGCTGTTTTCCGGTCTCACCTTTCCTATTCTGAACCCTGCTGCATGAGAGTAGCTGTCAGTAGGAACCTGGAAGGCTTAGGACACAGGAAGGAGGGGAGGGGGCGCATATTTCTCTTATCACATTTAAGGAAGTGCTGCATGTGCTTCAAGAGGTGACCAGGTTCAATATCAGTTAATACCGCATCATGACTCAGCATGGCATTACAAGGCACTGTGTGGCAGGAGTTGTTCCCTTTGGATGATGCATAAATCTAAGCTCCACTAATTAGAGCCGTCATAGTGCATATTGCAAGCATTGGAGGGCGGTAACCTCTTTGAGTTAGTCTGCTTCCATCAAGGATCATTACATTCTGTTTTGTTAAACTCATTCTGCAACTGCAGTAGGACATAAGATGTCTTCACTTCATGATAATTCTGTGGATGTGTAGATTTCACAGTCATCAAGAAGCTGCCAGCTTCTTATTTACAGCATCATCTGAAAGTGAGAACAGATATTCACATGGCACTTTTGTATTAATTGCAATTATTTTTTTAATTTAATTGTGTGACTTTACTGCAATTAATCTACAGCCCTAATAGAAAGGGAACCATGCTAACATTTAGCATTCATCCCCACTTTATTACTGGCTTCCCTGCATACAGCACCTTTCACCTTGCAGGATCTCAATGCACTTTAGCATACACATATAGAAGAAATACTTCATCCCCCATTGAAATTCAGCCACCTCTGGAGTGGAACATAGCTCTTTAACAGCACAGAACATTACCTAACCAATATACTATAATTCTCTGTCTAAATGGTTAAGTGTATATGTGTTCCTCTTCCCCTCTGCTAGACTTGTCAGACTTGCATCTGAGTTTAAGGATTGAGTGAACTTGTAGACTCTAAAGTTTTACATTGTTTTGTTTTTGAATGCATTTATTTTTTGTACATAAGTCTACATTAATAAGTTCAACTTCTGTGATAAAGAGATTGCACTATAGTACTGTATTAAAATGCTATTTTATTTTTACATTGCAAATATAAAATAAACACTGTTCATTTTGTATTCTGTGTTATACTAGAAATCAATATATTTGAAAAGGTGATAAGCATTCAAAAATATATGAATGGTATTCTATTATTGTTTAACACTGGGGTTCCCAACCTTTTTCGGTCCCTGTACCTTCTTGGCTTTTAGTAAACCTTCCCGTACCCCCTATTCAATATGAAAGGAAATAAATTTTAGACTCTAGAATCCACAATTTTTTCCACTAACACTACTATTTTCGGAATATTTCAGTTAGGACAATCAAGTTATTTACCACATATTCCCCGTACCCTCTTGACAAGCTTCTCATACCCCCTGGGGGTACACGTACCACAGGTTGGGAACCCCTGGTTTAACAGCATGATTAATCTCAGTTAATCTTTTGAATCACTTGACAGCTCTCCTTTCTATGTGTCCATCTAGCTTGCTACATGTGTATGTTAGTGATTGATTGAAGGGAGCGTATTTTTTTGAAATCACAATATGGCAGGCAAAAGTTACCCATCTTTTACTTTCCTGACAAATTCTCTCTGGATTGTTTGTCCTGGCAGGATATTGAAGGCTCTTGCTGAGGCCGGAGTTCCTGTTCCTAAAGTACTTGCCCTATGTGAAGATTCAAGGTAACGTTTTTCCTCCAGTTTTCATCAAAAGTATGTAACAGTTGTTGGTAGATACTTCCACTCCCAGTTTAGAGCAGAGCAGAAGAGAAGGCAGCTCTCACACTCAAAGGTCACAGAAGCTGTGGAAGAACATAGCTAGATAGAACTGTTAATGTGGAAAGGAGCACCAAAGGTGCAGTAACTTCAATGATTGCATAATACCTGCATAGAAGTATTGAAATTAACCCAAAAAGAAAGAGCCCTGTCTTGGCTATTTGAGGAGGAGACATATAAAAGGCACAGTTTGTGGTGGTCGGTGGAGAATGTTTGATCTTACTACAGATATGCTGAAATATGGGGCATTTGTGTTTTAGATGGCCCTGCCTGCTTGTGGCCTCAAATGATTCACTAGCACTTTTTGCAGGAAAAGTGTTAACTAAGTGTTCTGACCAACTTTCCATTCAGCCTAGCAGTTGGGTATGTGTGAGACAGGGTTTGGTCACAGATGACCCTTTGGGGGTGCTTCCCGGGATGCTGACATGACCACTGCCACTCACCTTCCTGCTCTCTGGGGCTTCTCACCACCTGGTCCTGCTGGGCCAGTTCTGTTGGTCTCCCCCAGCCAAGGCCCCAAGCTGAGATCCCTGCCCCTCCACCCCCTGATAAGCAGTACAGACACTGAACCTCTTCAGGTCCAAGGAGAGTGCAGTTTAGGACCCAGCTTGCTGGGATACCACTCCCCCAGTGGAATCAGACCCCAAAGAATTAGGTAAGCCACTTTTATCAATGAAAGGTGGAATGTATACACAGGTTGTCCCCCCAGGTAACAATTACTTTCACTGGGTTTGATTAAAAAATAAAAATGATGTTATTAAGTTGAAGCAGTAGGATTTAAGTTGTAATAAGTGAAAACAGGCAGAGCAAAGAAGATTACAAATCAAAAGAAACAAAAATGCTTGGCTAATTCTACACTGAAACCTCAGAACACTCTTTAAACTCACCTTAAACCTCTTTTCCAGCTGCTTCTTCACACCAGGGCTGTCTCCTCACCCTGGGGTCTTCGGCTCCTTTCCTTCAGGTGCCGCCCAGCCAAAAGACCAAGTCCTCTGCTTTTCTATTCTTTTTGTTAAGGAATTAAGACTACCCCCTTCCAACCACTGCTCAGACTTAAAGACAAAAGAGATGGTTTAACAATCAAAGATAACACCTTCCGTGTCTCTCATTCATACGTTTGAAACCCACAAAGTATTCCCCACTCCATATGTCTAACTTTACACATAAAAATGATACACACAGCAAAGTAAGATAAACAGCACCAGCGGATCGTGACATGAAGATTGATGGGTTATATGAAATAATTTGCTCAAAGCACCTTTGAGTTATGTATATTCATGTCCATAAGTCCATTTCATAAAGCATTGGGGGAGGGTGTCCCATCACAGCATGGATTTGGTTTCCTACTCTAAACTGTAGCATTGCTCTGTGTTGGTTAAACAGTTGCCATTATGTGCTCTGGATCTTGCTGCAGTTCAGTGATGGATAATGCTTTACCTGTGCATTGCTTGCTCATACATCACTAATGCCTTTTGAAGATTAACTAATCATTATTGTGAAGCACTTTGAATTCTCCAGATGAAAGAGGGTTTAGAAGTGCAAAGCACCATAACATATTATTATTCAGCTTAGTTTGGGTGTGTCTTTATTATTTAATTTTTTCAGGTAGTTAAAATTGCTCTTAGGCTCTGAAAAGAAACTGTACAAGTACTGGAGCTCCCTGTATGATTCCCTTGGATGGTCCCAGATCAAATATGCTCAGATTCCAAGTAATAAGATTATTTTTCTAGCTGCCAGGCCTGCAAATTCACCCTGAGAGCTAAAGCTAAGTTCTTGTGGGCTTTCTCATGATCATCAACAAAGATTCTACAACTGGAACTTGGTTAACAATTCTTACAGGTTCTTGCATGAGAAGGAATAGAATCTCTTTTCCTTGACTTGGCTGACTTTGAAGGATTAATTGGTGTCAACAGTAAAACAAACTGGCTTCTGATCCTAAAACCAGCTCCTCTGTTGAGAAAGGTGTTATTCTTACATAATCCTGTTTCATTTTAATCTTAACTGTACTTTTGTTCTGTATTGATATTTACATACAGGAATATTCCACTGATCTGAGCAGGGCTGGCTCAAGCCATTCCTGCGCCCCGGGCAGCAGGCGCACGACGCATGCGCAGCTCCGCTCCTGGGTGCATGGCGCATGCGTGGCCCCGGCGCACTGCGCACCTTACAGCTGCCATCAGACGCCCCCCCATAGGTTGGCGCCCCGGGCAGCTGCCCGGCTAGCCTCCCTCTTAATCCAGCCCTGGATCTGAGATCTGTCTCTGAAATATCTGCTGTTTCAATCCCATCATTCTAGTATCATTGGCACCCCATTCTACCTGATGGAGTACTGTACTGGCCACATCTACAAGGACCCCTCTCTTCCTGGGCTGGAGCCTGGCCAGCGGAGGGCTATTTACATTGCTATGAACAAAGTCCTCTGTAAAATCCATAGCGTAGACCTCAAAGCGGCTGGACTGGAGGATTACGGGAAGCATGGTGAGAAGGAAATCTACTGTCATGCTCTTCCTGTGTGTTAGTTTTTAAAGGGACATGGTAGCATAAATTCTTAAAGCAGTAGTGGGAAAGGGGAGCTGTCCAACAGCATGATGGCTCCTCAGGCCAGACAAGGTTGCATAGAACAGATTTTAGGGATCTTCCAGAGGTCAGTGTTTTTGGAAATATTCTCTAGAGCAGTGATTCCCAACCTTTTTCGCATGGAGGAACCCCTAAAATAATTTTTCATATCCCGAGGAACCCCTACCTATGAAAACGTTTGCTTGGCCAGAAAAAGTTGACAGCGGGGAGCGCAATTCAATTACTGCTAAATTATTGTCAAGAAAATGTATGTGTAAAGAGCTGTTATATATGTGTATATATATACGTCAGCTTACATTGTAAGACTTTTTTTTTAATGTATTTATTCCACGATTTCTTGCGGAACCCCTGACGATGGTCTGCCCTGGTTGGGAAACACTGCTCTAGAGCTTCATTTCTTTGGCTCTACCTGCAGTCCTTTCTGCCAGTAACTTGTTTGCTACCGTCATGATTGGTCTTCCTTAGATCCTGTCCCACAGAGGTTCAACAGTACCCCCGGCAGAGTCGCTTTGGGGGGCCAAGGTGTCCTTGTGCAGCTGCACCAGGATTTGGCCTTTGTTGGAATTAGATTTTCGTTTAGAATCCCGATTATCTGTAACTAATCAGAATATCTAATCCACTCCCCTGCAAGGAAACAATAAGTGCCCAGCTAGAGAATTTATTGGGTCCTTAACCCATACCACAGGCATATCACTAGTACAGGAGGAGACTCCCTTCTTGAGACAGCAATAAAACATTACCTGAGTGACCATCTTATCATAAGCCACTACCATGATGCTCTCCTTATCTGCTCCTCCTAAAAGCTGCTAGCTGTAAGAAGAGGTGATATATTTCTGCTTCAACAGATTTACAGGACCAAAGGCAGCCTGAGCAGAACCAGGCAAATCTCCTGGGCCGCTGGGAATTCTGCCCAGTTATTCTGGGTCTGAATGTGGCCCAGGGCTGTAGCAAAGTGCTCTTTTAGAGAAGCATATGTATGTCTGGTTGGGTGGAAACAGGCTTTATTTTTGGCTGTTAGACCATTTTCGGATGCAGCTGTTTTGTGGTTATTTTCAAAGGCCTCCTTGTATTTGTAACTGTACCCCTGCTTTAGGTAACTATGTTCAACGGCAAGTTCAAACTTGGACCAAGCAGTATCGAGCCACGGAAACTCACGCTATTCCTGCCATGGAGAGACTCATTGAGTGGCTCCCATTGCATCTCCCCACAAGCCAGAAGACCACAGTTGTGCATGGAGATTTCAGGTACAGAAAACGTGCGATAATCCGGCACCTTTAGGACCCAGGGAGTGCCGGATTATCAGATATGCCAGACTATCGGAAGGGGGGGCTATCAGAGCTCTGGGATGGGGTGGAGGGGTTGCCACCCCAGACTCCTCATAGCCCCTCTTCCGATAGTCCAGCCCTGCCCCAGTCGTCCCTGATTCAGCTGCTGCTGGTCAGTTTCAGCAGCGGCTGAATCAGGGACGCCTGCAGCAGAGCAGCTGGAGTGCTGCCGGGTTGGTCTGGTAGCACCGACCCTTGGCGCTGCGAGACCAACCCGGCAGCACCCCAGCTGCTCTTGGGGATGCTTGGGGCAGAGCAGCTGGGGTGCTGCCTCAGCGCTACTGGACCAACCTGGCAGCACCCCAGCTGCTCTGCCCCAGGCGTCCCCAAGTCAGCCACTGCTGAAACTGATCAGCGGCTGACTCCAGGAAGCCCGAGGCAGAGCTGATCTGCCCCGGGCTTCCTGGAGTCAACCGCTGGTCAGTTTCAACAGCAGCTGAATCGGGACGCCTGGGACAGAGCAGCTGGGGCGCTGCCGGGTTGGTCCCCGCAGTGCTGCACCTCGGCGCTGAGGGGACCAACTCGGCAGCACCCCAGCTGCTCTGCTCCAGGTGTCCCCAAGTCAGCTGCTGCTGAAACTGATCAGGGGCTGATTCCAGGAAGCCGGGGCAGAGCAGCTCTGCCTTCCTGGAGTCAGCCGCTGGTCAGTTTCAGCAGCGGCTGAATCGGGGACAGCTGGGGTGCTGTCGGGCTGGTCCCGCATCCCCGAGGGGCAGCGCTTCGGGAGCCTACCCGGCGTCACTCCAGCTGCTCTGCCCCCGGCTTCTCCGATTCAGCCGCTGGTCAGTTTTAGCAGTGGCTGAATCAGGGAAGCTGGGGGGCAGAGCAGCTCCAATGGTCCGGCTGCCCAGAGCACTTCCGGGTTCCTGATGGTGCCGGACCATCAGGAGTGCCGGACCATCAAATGCCGGACCATCGGAGTTTTACTGTACTAGTGAGCTGCCAGTACTCATTTGGAAAAGTCTTAGAGAAGAAAAAAGGGGAATCACAGAAAAGCCCCCAGCACTATGGATAAATGCTTTTTAAAAGGAAGTTACAGCACTACTCTGCTCAGCACCCTGAGAGCTCACAAGAACCATGTTGTTGGGAGAAAGTCAAAATGGTTTCTGTAAAGGGAAATCATGCCTTACTAATCCACTAGAGTTTTTTGAAAGGGTCAACAAACATGTGGACAAGAGGGGGTCCAATGGATATAGTGTACTTAGATTTCCAAAAAGTCTTTGACAAGGTCCCTCACCCAAGGCTCCTAAGTAAAGTAAGTTGTCATGGGATAAGAAGGAAGATCCTTTCATGGATTGTTAACTGGTTAAAAGACTGGAAGTACATGGTGGGAATTAGTGATAAATTTTCAGAGTGGAGAGTAGTAATCAATGGGGTCCCCTAAAGGTCTGTCCTGGAACCAATCCAATGCAGCTTATTTATAGATGATCGAGAGAAAGGGGTAAACAGTGAGGTGGCTAAATTTGCAGACAATATCAAACTGCTCAAGATAATTAAGACCAAATCTGACTCTGAAGAGCTTCAAAAAGATCTCACCAAACTAAGTGATTGGACAACAAATGGCAAATGAAATTTAACGTTGATAAATTTCAAGTAAAGCACACTGGAAAAAATAATCCCAACTATACGTACAGTATGATGAGGACTAATTTAACAGCTACTACTCAAAAGAGAGATCTTGGAGTCATTGTGGATAGTTGTCTGAAAACATCCACTCAGTGTGCAGCGGCTGTCAAAAAATACAAATAGAATGTTAAAGCAAAATGCAGGACAATGTAGCACTTTAAAGACTAACAAGATGGTTTATTAGATGATGAGCTTTCGTGGGCCAGACCCACTTCCTCAGATCAAATAGTGGAAGAAAATAGTCGCAACCATATATACCAAAGGATACAATTAAAAAAAAGTGAACACATATGAAAAGGACAAATCACATTGCAGAACAGGAGGGAGATGTAGGGGGGGGGAAGGAAGGAAGGTAAGTGTCTGTGAATTGATGATATTAGAGGTGGGGAGAGTGGGATGTCTGTGAGCTAATGGTATTAGAGGTGATAATTGGGGAAGCTATCTTGGTAATGGGTAATGCCCACAAAACAGATATCAGACAAGATCACAAAGAAAAAACAGTTTCTTGCCATTTTAACCAGAAAGGACACTCTCTCAATGACTTAACCACCTGCATTCTGCTACAAAGACCTTTTACATCTGCACTTGAAAGGGAATCCTCTGAACTGTCATTCATGTTAAAATTCGACACTCTCCGGGAAGGAATGAACAAACACTCAAACTATCTTACCCATTACCAAGATAGCTTCCCCAATTATCACCTCTAATACCATTAGCTCACAGACAGAAAAGTTATTTACGTATTCCCACAATAAAAGCACTAGGGATCACCAAATGAAATTAATAGGCAGCAGGTTTAAAACAAACAAAAGGAATTTTTTCTTTACTCAGTCAACCTGTGGAACTCCTTGCCAGAGGATGTTCTGAAGGCTTTGCCTTAACAAGGTTAAAAAAAAAAAGCAGACAGATTAATGAAGGTTAAGTCCATCAGTGGCTATTAGCCAGGATGGGTAGAAATGGTGTCCCTAGCCTCTCTTTGTCTGGAAATGTGTGACAGGGCAGGGATCATGTGAGAATTACCTGTTGTGTTTGTTCTCTCTGGGGCATCTGGTATTGGCCACTGTGGGCAGACACGATACTGGGCTAGATGGTCCGTTGGTCTGATCCAGTATGGCCGTTCTTATGATCACATGCAGCTTTTCACTCCCCATTTCATCTGCCTAGTGCATCTGTAGCCATTTAAACCAGTGTGCAGTTTAGTGCAGAGGAATTTTAATCCAGTAGTCAGAGTAGGAAACTGGAAGTCAGGACACCTGTATTTTAGTCATAGCTTTGCTTTTGAAACAGCGGCTTGCATTCTCTTGGGCACAGCCACATTGCTGATCTCAGCTGAATTGAGACCTAACATTGTGGATTATAAAAGATTTTCTGATCCACTCTTAGCAGTTAGAGAAAGAACCTTGGGATGTGAAGTTTAAAACAGTGAGGCTGTGTCTACATTGGCATCCCTTTCCGGAAAAGGGATGCTAATGAGACACTTCGGAATTGCAAATCCGTGGGGGATTTAAATATCCCCCGCGGCATTTGCATTTACATGGCTGCCGCTTTTTTCCGGCTCGGGGTTTTTGCCGGAGAAAGGCGCCAGTGTAGACGCGATTCTCCGGAAAATAAGCCCTTTTCCGGAGGATCCCTTATTCCTACTTGAATAAGTTACTTGAAGGGATCCTCCGGAAAAGGGCTTATTTTCCGGAGAATCGCGTCTACACTGGCGCTTTTCTCCGGCAAAAACCCCGAGCCGGAAAAAAGCGGCAGCCATATAAATGCAAATGCCGCGGGAGATATTTAAATCCCCCACGGATTTGCAATTCCGAAGTGTCTCATTAGCATCCCTTTTCAGGAAAGGGATGCCAATGTAGACACAGCCTGAGTGTTTAACTAGATCTGTGTTTTTGATGGAGCCTTGCCTGACAGTGGCATTTAGTTTACCTGCTACCAGTATTACAAAGTAATTACCTTCAGTAATACCTTGGCTGCATGTGGGGAGGTCAAAATCCTGAGGGGTGAGAATTATTTTTATCCTGACCTAAAAACTGTGCATGGAGGAAGAACTTCATTTGTCTCATGGGTGGTAGACAAGCTTGCAGATAGGTGACAGGGGAGTGTTCATGTGAGGATTACGTGTTGTGTTCCCTCCTTCTGGAGCATCTGGCATTGGCTACTGTGGGCAGACAGGATACTGGGATAGACGGACTATTGATCTGACCTAGCATGGCCGTTCTTATGTTCTTGCAGATCTGGGCACCACATTTAAAAAGCAGTGGTGCATTGTCTAGGACTTGAGCGCGAGCTGGGAATCAGCTGATTCCTGGCTTGTGCCAGTCCCCTGCTACACCTCTGCCTAACCTGCGCGGCCCCCTCCTTCCCCCGAGATGGTGATGGGGGAAACTGGCTTTTAATCTGGCTTCCCCCAGAACTGGCTTCTGCTCCCCCCTTGCTGCCTCTGAGGCAGCAAGAGGGGGAAAGCAGCTAATCGAGTCACTACTCGACTACCCGATAATACTTATTTGGTAGTTGATCAATCGCTTACATCCCTAATCCATATGGCAGATCACTATCACAGTTTCCTTTGCCAATAAAACTCCTACGTGGAGTGGAGCAAGTAGGTTCTTTGCATCTCAGTAGGAGCGCTTCAAACTCCCGTATCATAGCCAAACTCCATGCAAACTTTTGGAAGACTCTACACCCCAGAAAAAGTCAACAGACAACTGTATGGGATCCTGAGCTACTAACAAATTATAAGCATTGAACATAAAATTACCAATAAATCCATTATGAAGCTGATCTGGAATATGTCATTTTCCAGTTGGCACATGCCATATTTTCTATTAATGATTTGAGACCCTAATCTGTCATCTTTTTTTTTTTTAAACCATATGTCAGTTCACAATCAGCCGGAAGGTTGAACAATATAAGCCTCTTCTGTGCACTTCCCAGGGCTGAGCTCTGACTTTTACAGCCCTCCAAAGGGAGCTAGTTATAGGGAATCACTCCCACAAATAGTACAGCACTCCAGGTCACTTGTTCAACTGAAACTAAATGAGTGTCAGGAAACCATCTCCTTGTAAGTTTTTTTTTTTTTTTTTTCTATTAGGACTTTTTTAACACCCTCTCCTCTCTGATCCAGGCTGGATAATCTGATTTTTCATCCAGAGGGTCCAGAAGTCCTTGCTGTTCTCGACTGGGAACTTTCTACCTTAGGAGATCCCATCTCAGATGTGGCATATAACTGCATGGCCCACTATCTACCTTCTCACTTTGATCTGCTGAAAGGTACAGTGTATCCTCCTGGGGAAGGCACAAATTGCTTCTTGTTTTGAATGACAACGAGTTGGAAAACATTGTTTAGAAACTGCCAAGATGTTGTCAAGGGTGCTCAGCTAGAAATGTGACTAAGTGCTCTGGAAAAGGACTCCCTTTCTTATCTCATCCCATCACTCCCACCTCTACCTTTTCTCACCTCATAAAAGAATCCTTTTCTCTCCTTAGTGTTGACATCTTCCGATACATGTAGTTGATTCTTATGGCCAACTGCGTAGCATCACTGAAATTATTTAGGCCCTCTAATCTTCTCAGCACTCAGTTCTGAAAAGTGCCATTTTGAGAGGGCTGGGAGGCTGGCTGCAGCTGTGCATACTGGGATGCTGCTTGCTTTTCTTCCTCTTCCCCTCACGATCAGGGAGTGAGGAGAAAGCACATGGTGTGCATGCATTCCTCTCACTGCCAGCTGGTGAGAGGAGGGGGGCAGAGAAGTAAGCGATGCTAACTATGTACTTTCCCCTTACGATCAGGGAGTGGGGGAAAGAGGAGCAAACAGCATTCCCCCACCCACCCTCCTGAAATGGTGTCTTTGTCAACCCTCTAGAATCCTAAACTTCTTTGTTACTGTTCTTTGAACTTCCTCCTGTTTGTCAATATCCTTTTGGTATGAAGGTGCTCAGAACGGAACACAGTGATCCTAACATTGTTCTGATTGTGGAGTCATTGAAAGAGCAATTGTTGCTATTCTGCTGTGTCATGTAATGTCTTTGTATTTAGCCCTAAAGCACCGTGGGACTAGGGATATACAGGTGATGGGGCCAGCACATGGAGAGTTTGAGGAAAACCTTAGTTTGCAGATTGTAAGTTCCACATCATAAAACAAACCAAAAAAAGTTTTGGTTCCCCTCTCCCCCCACACTGCTCTATCATCATCAGAAACAAAGTAATCTTAAAACTCTGGAAGTCATTTTCTGCAGAAATATAGCAAGGCAAAAAAAAATTTCGGTCTGAAATTCTGCAAGTCACACTTAAGACTGAAAGGATTTTTATCTCATTAAACCCCAGGAATGTAAAGGCTTTTAAAAGTAGTGGCATCAGTAGTGGTATTGCAGAGCCAGAGATTAGAAAGATCAAAAAGTTACTGTTGTGTAAAGTAGGAAGATTAACAGGAAAAATGGCCCCTGGTTAAATTCAAAACTGCCCAGACACATCCAAACTAGCTAGTGATTAATGGAGGAAATTGGTTCTGTATGTACTCAGAGTCCGTAGAAACCACCATGACTGGTAGTTGTTTTCTTCTTTTACAAGAAGAGTGGTTTTGGATAAAGGTATTGCAGTCACATGCTTCCTGCCTAGGAAAAAGCTAAATCACTAAAGACACTTGTCTGTTTCCTTCTGCCTATGTAAATTCAAATATTTGTTAGAGAAAGAGTCATTCACCCCATTTTAGCTTAATCTTAGGTAGGCTTGGATTCAGGCACATCAGAGTTTGGAACTAGACAGCAGAAAGGCCGAGCATATGTGACAGTCATGAAACTCATACTGTTTGAATCCCTTTGAGAACACTGCACGCTTACCCATTGTTATGCTGGATTCTCTTTCAGGTTTGAGGGAATGTGATGTAATCCAACTGGGAATTCCCACAGCAGAGGAATATTTTCGGATGTATTGTGAGCATATGCAAATCCCACCCATTGAGAACTGGAATTTCTACATGGCCTTTTCCTTTTTCAGAGTTGCTGCTATCCTGCAGGGCGTGTACAAACGCTCACTCACAGGTGAGAAAATGAAACAAGCCAGCCCCTGAATGTTCAATTGATGCCACATGTTTTAAGATGGAGGTTTATCTATCCTCTGTATGCTGCAGCTTTGAGAGTTGACAGGAATACACACGCTGTCCATCTACAACCCCACTGAAGAGATGTCAGTGCTGCACCTACTGTGGTATTGATTACAAAAGTGATCTCAGACTTTACAGATATCTATACAAACAACAAGGAGTCCTAGGGCACCTTGAAGACTAACAAATTGATTAGGGCATAAACTTTTGTGGGCTGCAGCTCGCTTCGTCAAAAGCGTGAAGTGGAAGCTTCAGTTTGGCAGGGACTTATACAAAGATGGGGGTGCTACATTGTATTAATGTCGCTAATTTAGTCAAACTGGAAGTGGCCAGTTTTCCCTCTAATTTTTTCCACCTATGTGCAGATTTTTTTCATCCATGTGCAGAATAAATTTTTATGTGCACTGAAGCATGTGTGAATGTGCACCACCAGTAGATACAAGAGTCCTAGCTGTGAGTGCTGTGCTTATCAGTTGGTTGGCATTTGAATCTCTCCTGAGTGACCACATATGCACAGCTTTACAGGGAACACTGGATGTGGCCTGTTTCCAACAGTTGATAAGAAGGTGAACATATCTGAAGGAGATGTCAGTACAGTAAAGGGCACCATAACTTTATATTTTAAGAAGCTCTGAAATTCTGGATCATAGAAGGCAATAGTGACTTACACAGTGGGTATGTCTACACTACAGAGTTTACTTCCACACTGCAGTCACATTCTTCAGAAAGTAAATCAAAAGAACAAATGTTTTTTCTGGCATTGGTAATCCTCTTTCTATGAGGAAGAAGCCTTTTTCCAAAATTGCTCTTTGGGAAAAAGGCGTGTGTGGACAGGGAGGAGGAGTTTTTTTCAGAAGAAGCCTCCAGGAAATAACACAGGTGCCCTGGTGGACACTCCATCCAAAGTAATCAAGACTCTATAGTTCCTGTGTCCTGGCCCTTCTTAAAGCTTCAGGCACCCTGGACAAGCCTTGTGGTAGGAAGCCACCTGAGAGCAGCACCTTACTGTGCTGCTCTCCCTGCCACAGGCCTTGCCACTCATGGCCCAGCCTCAAGGCCCCCGCAACCTGCCTGGCCTTTGCAGGGAGCAGTCCCAGGATCCACCCACGGGGACCAAGAGGCGCGCACCCTCCTGGTCCAGAGCAGAGATCCTGTTCCTCCTTGAGTGGTGGAGTGAGGAGAAAATATTGCAGGATCTTCTCTCCAAGCACCAAAATGCTGACATATTTGAGTGCATGGTCAAGTCCCCGGTGGAGCACGGACACCCACCATGGACCTTGGAATAGGTCTGGAGTAAAGTAAAAGAGCTCTGTCAGGGATATGTCCAGGCCAGAGAGTGCAGCTTGCGCTCAGGGGCAGGACCCACACTTGCCCCCTTAGCTGGAGCTGCACCAAATCCTGGGGGGTGGAGAAATGTGTCTCCCCCCATCATTGTGGACTCCAGCCTCGAGACCCCCGTCATCACCTGGCCAGAGGTCACAGCAGAGGAGGAGCAGGAAGACCAGAGCCAGCCAGAAGAGGAAGAGGAGACAAAGACCGTCACCCTGTCCTTGAAGTCGATGCCACAGGTTTAAAACATACGAAAGGAAGTTTCTTCACTCAGCACACAGTCAAGCTGAGGAACTCCTTGCCAGAGGATGTGGTGAAGGCTAGAACTTTAACAGGATTCCAAAAGGAGCTAGATAGATTCCTGGAGGTTAGGTCCATCCATGGCTATTAGCCAGAATGGGTAGGAATGGTGTCCCTAGCCTCTTTTTCTCTGGAGGTGGGTGATAGGAAAGGGATCATGTGAGGATTACCTGTTGTGATCCCTCCCTCTTGGGCATCTGGCACTGGCCACTGTCGGCAGACAGGATACTGGGCTAGATGGATCTTTGGTCTGACCCAGTACGGCCGTTCTTATGTTTGGTGGATCCCGATAGTGGACTACTCCATGCCAAACTGGTTGCACACTGACTGGTAGCTGTCTGGGGTGGCGAGCTTCTAGAGGGCGATGGCAATCTGCTTCTCCAGGGGAATGGCGGACTGCAGGTGGGTGTTGCGTCTCTGGAGGGCAGGGGCGAGCCAGGCACACAGCTCCAAAACGGTGGACTTCCGCATGCAGAAGTTTTAGAGCCACTGCTGGTCGTCCCACCACTCCATGACCAGCCAGTCCCACCAGTCCAAACTGGTGTCAAGCCTCCAGAAACACCTCTCCATCGTGGGGTGCAGTTGCCAGAGCAGAGCTCCCACTCCCAGGGAGAGGATACCCAGAATGAGCTTGGGGTCGAGCTTGTGCAGGACTGGGAAGGCAGCTGGCACAAAGTGCTGCAAAAACTGCAGCATGACCATGTGGGACCATTGCATGCTCAGGGACAGCTCTGGCTCCATGGCTCACAGGAAAAAGCTGTGAGGTCCACAAAAGCAGGGCAGCCACAGCAGGCACTGTGAGAGCTTTGCTGTCCCTCAGAGAGGTAGCAAGCACACAGCAGAAGCAGATAAATGGCTGTCCAGGGAGGTCCCTTTAAATGTGTGTCTCTGCAAGACTCCAGCGCCAGGACTCGGAAGCAACTGGTGACCTAAAGCCTGGTCTAAAGTGGTTCCGAGTGGCCTTTTATGAGAGAGAGAGAGAGTCCAGTCAGTCTGGACACTCTCTTTTGAAAAAGCGCATTGCTTTTTTTATGTGCTTCTTTGTGTGGACGCGCTCTTGCGCAAGAAGTTTTTTCAGAAGATCTCTTCCAAAAGAAGCCTCCAGACTAGATGTAGTCAGTGTGGCAGGGCAGGTGGGGGTGTGGGGAATGAAGCAAGTTCTTTTAGAAGGGCTAAGGTGGTATGTGACCACAGCATAGAGCTGGGCATTAGATCTGGGTTCAGATACCAGTTTTGTGTCTGAATCTCTTTGTGAAGCTGAGCAAGTCACTCAGGTAAGTTTACAGTCAGATGGAGCACTGGCTCTACCTTTTATAGACAAAGTACATACCAACAGAGCCTACCCTGCAAAAAGAACGTAATTGCAGGAGCATATCTTCTGCTTTGGCTCAGTCTGCAAGGCTCTGCCCCTTTGGGATTTGCCTTGATGATGATACTTGCATTTCAGTTGTGGGCACAAAAGGTTCCTTGAAGGAGTGATGGGGGACTTCATTCCTCACTGTTTGTGGAGTGTGACTGGGGGAAGGTTATTATTCAAAGAGAAGTAGTTAAGCCTAAGAACAGTATCACAGAACAAATCCTTGCATAGACCTCGGAAGGCTTTGGAATGGAGGTTAGCTGGAATGCCAGTGGGCTGTGTTTGCATAGATATGCATCCGTAATAAAGGAGTGGTTTCTGCAAACAAACACAGAGCTGGAGAGAACAATGTGTTTTACTACCTGTTGCTTTTTGCTGCATTGCAAAGCCTGATCTGGTTACTGAGCAGAGCTGCTAGGAGGTGCCTGATTGCTGCCCTTTACTCCAGAGTTGGCTGCTTTTCAGCTGGCCTGCATGTATATTGTGAGGGGCTTTGGGACTAGTATTAACCAAATCCTGAGCCACACCCAGCACCTGGCCAGTCATTATCAATGAAGCACATGCCAACCAAGTGGAAAATCAGGAAACACAACTCAAAGCTTGCCTAACTTACTGTGCCATGGAGGAAGGGAAGTGGGGTAACTGCTACTGCAGATCATGGATCAGTAAACAAGAGGAGAAATGTTTGATGGCTTTGCAAGAGCTCACAGAAGCAAAGCCCAGGACTTTTGTACATGTGCTAAAAATTTAGTACCCATACTGGGTATTCTTGCATGTTCAATTGGTACAAGGAAACTATGGAAAGTGATGGAAATGATTAAAAATAATGTGCAGCCAAGCCTGTTAGTCTAAAAGAGGATTCTGTAACCCCCTTCACTAGAGCACTATGCGTTCTCTGCCTGGGCTTAGCTCGTCCCGCTGCCAGAGAATGTGCCACTTGTTTTACTCATTCCAGGCTCACTAAAGGAGTATTTAGGGCTGATTCTAGGGACTTTGTCCTCCTCATAAATGATCTGGAGAAAGGGGTAAGCAGTGAGGTAGTAAAGTTTGCAGATGATACCAAACTGTTTAGGATAGTCAAGACAGAAGCAGACTGTGAGGGACTCCAAAAAGATCTCACCAAACTGAGTGATTGGGCAACAGAATGGCAAATGAAATTTAATGTGGATAAGTGTAAAGTAATGCACATCAGGAAAAATAACCCCAACTATACATACGGGGCTAATTTGGCTACGACAAATCAGGAAAGAGATCTTGGAGTTATCGTGGACAGTTCTCTTGAAAACTTCCACACAGAGTGCAACGGCGGTCAAAAAGGCAAATAGGATGCTAGGAATTATTAAGACAGAGATAGAAAATAAGATCCAGAATATCTTACTGCCCCTGTATAAAACTATGGTACGCCCACATCTTGAATACTGTGTACAGATGTGGTCTCCTCACCTCAAAAAAGATATTTTGGCCTTGGAAAGGGTTCAGAAAAGGGCAACTAAAATGATTAGGGGTTTGGAACGGGTCCCATATGAACAGAGGCTAAAGCGACTGGGACTTTTCAGTTTAGAAAAGAGGAGACTGAGGGGGGATATGATAGAGGTCTATAAAATCATGAGTGGTGTGGAGAGGGCTGATAAAGAAAAGTTATTAGTTCCCATAATAGAAGAACTAGAGGACACCAAATGAAATTAATTGGTAGCAGGTTTAAAACTAATAAAAGGAAGTTCTTCTTCACACAGCATGTAGTCAACCTGAGGAACTCCTTGCCAGAGGAGGCGGTGAAGGCTAGGACTATAATAGAGTTTAAAGAGAAGCTAGATAATTTCATGGAAGTTAGGTCCATAAAAGGCTATTAGCCAGGGGATAGAAATGGTGTCCCTGGCCTCTGTTTGTCAGAGGCTGGAGAGAGATGGCAGGAGACAAATCACTTGATCATTGTCTTCGGTCCACCCTCTCGGGGGCACCTGGTGCTGGCCACTATTGGCAGACAGGCTACTGGGCTAGATGGACCTTTGGTCTGACCCAGTACGGCTATTCTTATGTTCTTAGGCCAGCCCTGCTCAAACTTTACCCTAGGGAACAGATAGACTTGGTATTTAATCCGAAAAACTGTGACATCATCATATCCCTTACAAAATAATTCTCCTGCATCCTGCAGTGCCATCACTGAGCACTAGGGTATGCTGGTGTTTTGGGCTTTTGCTGGAGTGGTTTGCAATGTAGACTCTCTAAGAAGATGGTGATAATTAACCACCTTCATTTCATGCAGGTCAAGCAAGCTCAGCCACAGCTGAAAGTGGTGGAAAGCAGGCAGAGCGCATGGCCAACTTAGCATGGAACTTTGCTACCAAAGAAGGATTTCGAGTGTTTAAAGAATTTCCAGATGCAAAACCTTTAGCAAGACCTTACAGTACCTGCACCCAGCCTGAGGCATTCCCTAGGAGAAACTATGTCACCATGGCACCTTCTTCACCAGCTCACACTTCCAAAGCTCATCTGATTCTTTCTCCTAATGACCTTCCAAGGAGAGCCCAGGATCTTTACCACAAGTTGAAGAAATTCATGGATGTCAGTGTCTATCCTGCTGAGCAGGTTCTGAGAGATCATCAGGTTTCACAGACTAGATGGACTCCACATCCTCTTATAGAAGAGCTGAAGGTAAGTAATGTTTCTTGCTTAAAGTAGCAATGCCTCCGTAAGATGGTGTGTTGATTGTACATGTCAGCTCCCAGGGTGTGTCTGAGCCAGACTCTCAAATATCAGCTTCTGTTAGAAAATAGATCCAATACAGCAAGAGAGGGGAAGCTAAAGTGTGGCTTGCATGCCATCAGCTCAGTTCTAACTGCAGAATCTTTATTATGGGAGGCAGTGATTGAAGTGAGGAACCAGCTTCACTCCCAGATCCTAAGGAAAGTTTACAGGGCTGGGAATGAAATCATGGAGAGAGGCAGTAAATACAGAGGCCATATCATCATGTAATCTGACTGACTAAAGCAGCATTTTTCAGGGAAACATTTGTCCTGGGTGTCTTCTAGTCTTTTTCTTGTGTCTCCACCTTATGGATAAAAGCCAGCCCCAACTTCTGACTAAGTTGTCTGGCCTGCATGAGCTCATTGACTTGCTCTCTTAGAATCCTATTAACCTGCCTTTGTCCCTACACAGTTCCTGACGTTACCGGTGTTGTCTTCCGAAACATGTCACATTGACTGTCTCCTGAGTTTGCTCTGGAGCTGTGGGAGGAGGGTTGAGGGAGGGAGTTTTATCAGCACAATGTAACTGTAATCTTCACTTTTATACCAGAGGGCCTGAACCTCAGGAGGTTTGTCTTGGGGTGTGAGTCTGATCTCACACTGCTGTGTCCCCATTAAAAGGCATACACCTGTTATGGGGCAGAATCAGGCCCTTCAAGTCCAACTCATTCTTTACTCCAGTGCCATCTCTCTACTGTGACACTAGCATTTGTCCCTCTTATTGGCTGCAAGTGATGTTTCCATAGACCTGCTGGACTAAATTCCCCTCTGGTGTAACTCCATTGATCTCATTAGGCCAATGCCAAGCTGAGTCTGATGTAGGGATGCACATGAGTAACCAGTTAACTGTTTACCCGGTAAGCATCACCCTTACTGAGGGATGGTTATTCGTAACCGGTGCCTGGCCACACCTGTAGCTGTGATGCGGTGGGCCAGTTAACCAGTCAAACAGATAGTTTGTTAACATTTTAAACAGGATTTTACATCCCTAATCTGCATGACATTCAGTTTGTTTCTTCCTCACAGCTTTGGGTGTTTGTCAGTCTATGAGCGGGAAAGGCAAAATTTGGGCCTCAGATCTGCTCAGCAAATCCCAGCACTACTGAATTCTCATGCCCATTGAGGGGTCTTTTTGGGCAGAGAACTGGCCCCTTATACATGAGAAAAGAATTGTGCCCCAAGTGTCATGCTCCTCTATTCTTTAAGGACAAGGCGAAGTCTGAAGGACTCTGGAATCTTTTCTTACCCCTGGAGAATGACCCAGAAATGAAATATGGAGCTGGCCTCACAAACCAAGAGTATGCCCATTTGTGTGAGCTCATGGGAACTTCACTGTATGCACCTGAGGTACGTGCTTTAAGCCTTTGCTAAGTCATTGGAAGTGGCAGAGGGAAATCATGCAGTCCAAGTATGGGATTCTTAGCTAGACTTCCATTACTGGAATAGTTATAGGTTTCGCCTCTCCCTGCTGTACTGCTGCCTCCAGTACATGTCCCCCTCCACTCCCATTGCTCCTACCCTGGCACCTGGCTGTTTTGAACCAGAATGCTAATGCTGTTTTGCAGCGTGTATTTATGCTATTTGGGGAGAGCCCTGTACTGGCAAGAACGTGGCCCATTGTGTGCTGTGCTAGTCAACCTGGCACCAGCCCCTGATGGAATAACATTTGTGAGGTTTCCAGGATAGTATGCATCTATTTGTGGTGGCATCCTGTGCTGTTGAATTTACTTATAGCCATGCCTACACAGACTTTCTTGAGCTTTGCGTTACCTATGGCTTGGGGATAGGAGTTTTTTTCTCTGCTCCCGTATGCTTAAATAGGATACTCACCAAATACTTAAAGGAAGAGTTGGCTGCCGCACAGACCCCACACCCAAGGAGGTTGCCAGTAAGGAAACTTGGTCTGCCAACCCCAATGTGATATGCAGTCCTTCGATTTGTGTAGGTTTCCACTTAGTAGCTTTAAGATAACAAATTCAGCTGGGCTGTATGCCTTAAGGTTTGAGTCTCCAGGGCAATTGTAGATCATTTAATTGAGTAGAGGAGTGTGAATGACACACCAGGTGATTAAAATTAAAACCTGTATTTATAGTTGGCCAAAGTCAATAGGCCTTACACTTAAACCACTCTGCATTGACACTCGCATTCTAGGTTGGATTAATGACTCCAGGGTGTCAGTCCCCTGGCTGGGAAGAACAGGTTTAACCTTTTCTCTAAGGGTATCTGGATGGTGGATGGGCAGGCCTAACATCAGCTTGCTGCCCTTTTTATAATCAATTATAATAATGGCCCTTAATTAATGACCATTCAATTCATCTTGTTGCTATAATTACATATTTTCTGTTTTCTGACTGTTTAACATTAGGCATCATCTCAATTAATGTGTGTAAATGCCAAATCAAACACTATAGAGAGAACTTTTTTTCCCCAAAAACAATAACATTTGCTTTAAAACTCTTGTCAAAATCAGTTAAGACCAAATCATCTTAACATGACCTAAGGGGTCTGCCATAACTCATCTCCAAGACCAGATTGACTCTTCTGTGGGCCCAAGGTGGGGCCAGGAATAAGGGGTTCAGAATGTGGGAGGAAGCTCCAGTCTGGGCAGAAAGTTGGGATGTGAGAATGTGTGAGGCTCTGGCTGTGGGTGGGCGCTTTGGGGTGGGACCAGGGTTGAGAGGTTTGGGGTACGGGATAGGGCTTCAGGAGGGGGCACAAAGGTTTGGAGTATGGGAGGGGCTCGGGGGGTGTGGTGTTTGGGTGGGAGTTAGTTATGGGAGGGAACTCAGGGCTGGGGAAGGGGCTAGGATGCGGGATCAGGGCAGGAGTTAGGGTTAGGGAGGGAGCTGGGGCAGGGTGTTATGGGGCTGGGTGTTTACCTGAGACAGCTGCCCTTAGGTGGCACAGGCCTCAGGGAGCAGAAAGGGCAGGTGGCTCTGCGCACTCCCCTTCACTTGCCTGCAGACACTGCCCCCCACAGCTCCTAATGGCTGCAATTCCTGACCAATGGGAGCTGCCAGGGCAGAGCCTGCAGGTGAGGGAAGTGCACAGACAGAGCTCCTGCTAGTTGCACCTCTAAGCCGGTAAGGAGTGGAGGTAGCAGCATGTGGAATCACATCCCCCTTCCTACAAGACAGGCCTGGAACTTAGGGGCTTTAATGGCTGCTGCCCAGCCCGAAGGGGTCCTACAAAAAGATCTGCATTTTTGTTGGCCCAGAGATCTTTTTGCTGCATCTCCCTTAACCACGAACCTGGGCTCAAGCCCTTAATGCCCCCTTCTTAATCCAGCCCAGCTCATCTCTAACTGGCTCTTAAACTGGCTCACTTCACTGTATCATTTTACCAGGTCTCACTTGAGTATCATCAAGCCTACTTTAAGTAAATGGATTTTGGGGCACATTTACATTTCTGTGTGACATAAGCAGCCGTTATCTTTATAGGTTGCAGTAGCCCCAGGTGCCCATTGCTTCCCCTCAGCATTCTTCTCCCTGCTGGTTCAGAGACTTGTCTCTGGAGTGCAGCTTCCTTCCACTGCAAAGGCAAAATCTTGCCTGTAGCCCTGCCTTTGGAAACCAGCATGAGCTTGAGTTGTCTTCACTTTCCCCATGCTTTGGAATGGCTTTTGGCAGTCAGAAGTAGCTGTGCAGTTCAAGGCTGACCTACAAATTCCCTTCGCTAGCAAACATGCCTCTCCTGTGCTGACTGGGGCTTGGCTTTCCCCCTTTCAGATATTCAACTGCTCTGCCCCCGACACTGGGAACATGGAGGTGCTGGTTCGATATGGGACGGAAGAGCAGAAGGAACGCTGGCTGCAGCCTCTGTTGGATGGGAAGGTCCGCTCCTGCTTTGCAATGACTGAGCCACAGGTCAGTGTCACTCTCCCACGAGGCACACAATGGAGTATTGCAGAACCTCACCGACTGCACTTCTGTCTGTTCTCAGTGCTGGCAGTCATTATAGCCGCCAGCCAACGTTTTCAGATGTGGCTCATGATTTTAGGAGCTCAACTTGAGTCCTTCAAAGGGGCCTAGTTTTTAGAGGATGGGAGCTTAGCAATGTCTGAAAACCACATTGGTTTAAGGTTTCACTTGGAGCACTCAGAATCAATCCAGTAATCTTGGCCGCCTTGTTTCTTAAGCTGTGCTTTTGTGTGGCTAGTGGTAACTATGAAGTGTAACAATGTGTTTTCGTTAGATAGCTGTCTAGTTGTCAGTCTCAGCCAGCTGATGGCCCAACTGGTACAGGGGCTGGTCACCCATTTCCAAGGGAGCTATAAGTGCTCGGCATCTCCCAGACCTTGGCTGGAAGGCCGTTGTATGACCACCCAGGTTTGTTTTTAAAGGTGTTTGCTCACTCATTCAAGCTATGGCCCCCAGACTTCGGTGTATATTGGCAGGGATATGCTGAGCTCTGCCAGCTTCAGGAGATGACTTCTCTGTTCCCAAGTCACCTCGCTAGGATGTCTGAAACTTCTTTCTAGCCCCCCGCCGTGACAGAGATCAGATGGCAGATTCTGAACTGAAAATGTTTCTATTTAGGTTGCTTCATCTGATGCCACCAACATTGAGGCTTCAATCATAGAAGAAAAAGGTTTCTACATTCTAAATGGGCATAAATGGTGGATTTCAGGTACAGCCCAATACACACACACACACTGTCCTGTTCACAGGGCCATGTGCTCCCATGGCTGCCTGCTGTGGTGTGAAGTTGTCTTGTTGGACCTTTTCTCCAGTGTGCTGATCTAAAACAGTTGTTCTAGAAAAGGGCCCTGACCCTGACTTGCTCTCAACCCTTGCTTATGGCAAGTCAGATTCTGATCTCAATTACACCAGTGTAAATCCAGCATAATTTCACTGTCTAGAATGGAGTTACTGTGGATTTACACTCATGTAATGGAGAACAGAATTGCTATGTGGCCCCTTTGGGAAATGCTTTTGCTATAGTCTTCAGGTTTGTGTTAATTATTAGGAAAACATCCCCTTTGTGGGCAAGGTAAACAGAACACACAGAGTGTCTGGGATTGCTAATGGGATAGTGAGACTTTCACTCAAAGTTCAAATCTCACCTGGGTCAGCAGTGATTGCAAGCTGTTACCATCCACTGGCTGCTGGCTGTGCAATGAGTCAGGTGGTCTCAATTCAGTTCCTAGTATCTGGTAATGAGCACCTATACTGGCAGTTCCAGCGGGAAGCTGGAATGAGCCTTGTGGAGTCTTCTCCCCTCTAGGTCCTTGTCACAGGGAAGGTGGAATGATGTGGGAAAGCTTGAATTTTGCCTGGTACTGTTTTTATCCATAATTATGGTGGATAAAGAACTTGAGAGGCTTTATCAGAGCCCCAAGTTCTGATGTCAGTTCTCTCATCGCTTCTGTTAACTCTTGAAACAAACTATCAAACCAAATAATCTCATCCTAAATGAACTACTGCTACAATGGCTAGATTTGCTTTGCTCTGTTAAAGGGCTGAGTTAGAGACAGGCACCAAAAACCTGATGTGCCTTTGCTGCAGTCAGTCATGTGCTCGGGGATTGATTTGGCCTGAGTTTCTCAGCCAATCAGTCTAGGTTTCATTGTGTGTTTTCCTGGCAGGGGCTCTGGATCCTCGTTGCCAGCTCTGTGTGTTTATGGGGAAGACTGACCCTGAAGCCCAGCGCCACAAACAGCAGTCGATGCTATTAGTTCCCATGGACACTCCAGGCATAACAGTCACCAGGCCTCTTAGTGTGTTTGGTGAAGAAGATCCGCCAGGTGAGGCATGGAGCTAGCTCTGTTGCTAACTCTCACAACTTGACAGCTCTTCTTTCTCCACTAAATTCTTCTGGTTTGGAGCATGTTGTGGGTCCTCTGAGAATCTGGCCTTTCCTTCTGTGGGACCCCACTGTGGGACCCCACTGTGCTTTGCCTCTCAGTACCCTGTGGATTGGGCATTATAGCCCTCTGTGCTGTTGATCGGAAACTGGTGCCCAAAGCATGGAAATGACTTGCCTGAGGTCGTGGGGGTGGGGTAGCAGAGCTGGGACTAGAACCTAGGTCTCATGACTCCTAGTTCTTTACATCACTCTCACACTCTCCCGTTGTCTCTGGTGGAGAGTCAAACAGAGTTGTCAGTTTTTCAGAGCAGTGGACTCTTGAGACCTCTCCTGGTTCTGCCTCCAACTCAGAGTGGGTCAATCACGTGACTTCTTTGTGCCTCAGTTCAATAACAGCTTCCTCCCAAGGGGCATCAGTGCAGATTACTGACTGGATGTAAAGCTCGGGCAAAAGGGGTAGTGGAAATGGGCAGACCAGGGGTGTGAGAATTAAATCATTTACAGGTTATGTTGTGATGCTACCTCCTCTTAAAGCAAATGCTGGAATCCTGGGCTATATTCCCTGCTACTGCCCATAGCACATTGTTAAAATGTCCTAGTGTCATTAACGTCACATTGCTAGTTACTTAATTAAAACCCTGTATGTAGATGATCTTTTGAGCTATTGAGTCTTAAGTGATGTTTCCTGGCTCTTGACAAAAAGAAACCACAGCAAAACCTGTTTTTCCATCCATTTAGCATTGGATGCACTATCTTGTCCAGGATCTCTGCATGGGAAATTACAGGAAGTGGCACTAGTGGAGTGAGTTGGGAATAACAGGGAATTGGTTGGCTCTGGTAGGAGGAGGAGCTGAAAAGTGCTGAGAACAGACCTGGAAAAACCCTCCCATCCCCCTTTCTGCCTTGGCTTTGACTTTTTTGTTCAAGCCTCAGAAAGAAAACAGCAAACCTCAATGTTTGTGAATCCATTTGAGAGACCTGAGCTGTTGGATCACTTGCCTGCTTCTGGCCAATGAGACACAATTTCAGGGCTGTGTGGTCTCTAGAAGAGCCAGGAAGAGAGGAGTGGGGAGAAATTACATCCTGCACACGGGGATGTGTCCAGTGAATGACCCACTGAGCTCTGTGCATTCTTTCCCTGCCTTTGCAGCTGGCCATGGGGAGATCTTATTTGAAAATGTCCAAGTGCCCAAAGAAAATATACTGCTGGGACCTGGCCGAGGGTTTGAAATTGCACAAGGAAGACTAGGACCTGGACGGATCCACCACTGCATGAGGCTCATTGGCTATTCTGAACGGGCGCTGGCTCTCATGAAGGGGCGAGTGAGTATCGTGGCACCTTTAATCCATTGTAGCTGCATACCTTCCTGACACCCACAGCACCACTGGTAGCATAACAGGGGAGTGGGAAGCAATCCATTATCCAACCTTCTTTCAAAATCAAATCTTCATGCCCGTAGCAGTGAGAGCTCTTGTCAAATGTTAGAAGTCAAACCACAGTGAGTGATTAGTGGAATCCTTAGATCTCTAGCATGTAAGAGTTCAGAGCAAATAAATAGTTTACAAGAACAGCCTCACAAAACATAGACGATCAAATGGGTTTCCCTGCCTGCCTGGGTACTCTGTTGCCAAAGGGCTATTTCAGTCCACTGCTTAGCTCCTTCCCACAGGTGGGGATCATCTCTTATGATTAGAGATATAGACTCCCCCTGTTTGCAACTCTGGTCATCCAGATAATGCCCCCAGCACACCTTGAATCCTTCTCCTCTTTTTCCTTATAAGGGTTGAACTCTTCCTAACTCTGATTCTTTTCCTAATTGTCTCCAACATCCATATCCATTTTGAACATGTTCATAACAGCCACTAACTAGGCTTTCAGATCCCTGGACTGAGGCCCTGCAGTGTTCTCTGATACTCCAAGGCCAGTAGGCAACTGGGTCCCAGCACTGGCCACAGAACCTTTGTGGTCATCCAAAGCCTCCTTTTTAATCCCTTTTTCAGGCTCTACACTCTTCTGTTCCTCTGTCACACCCCACAGTGCTTCATTGTACCACAGGGAGGAGAGGTATCTGGTCCAGGTGGGTCCTGATAGTCTGGGAGTTGGGCAAGATATTAAAAACCTAATTGCAGGCTTTTGTGAAATGTCTTAATGCAGATAGTTTGAAGGCAGCTTTCAGTATCAACCTGGTAACTTCTGAGCACATGCTTCTCTACTGACCCTCCCTTCCAAGCATGTCTGCATGTGTTAGGTGGCACTGAGATGCAGGGAGATATACTTTCTGTTTCTAGAAGTATGGGGTTCTATCAGCACTCGTAATGCTCTTTTCTACTTTAGTAAGGATGTTCCTCGCTGATTTGCCTTTTTCCTTCCCTTGCTCTCAGAACCTTGCTGAATGTCTCTTTGCCTTTTTCAGTCTGTGGCAGTAATGGCAGGGGTCAGGTAGTCCCTCTGCTTGCAAAGGGAGTATTACACAGTGTACCTGCAGCTGTACAGTGTTGGCTGGTGATACTTTGGTGCTCACAAGCTAAACAGGGTGTAATCTAGTTAGTATTTGGCTGGCACGCTGTCCAGGAAGCACTGCAGGAATGGGGCTCAACAAGGAATCAATGCTAGGGGGTGCTGTGCTTCTTTCTGATGATCTGGAAACTTGAGATTCTGACAGCTATTACCCTCTTGGAAGGACTTGACTCCTGAGTCCTGGTTAATGCCATTTTAGGCAGGGTGTCAGTTTCCCTTCTCAGCAATTCCCTGGGCAATCTGAGACAGCATTCTTCACTTCCTGTCCCAAACTGCCACGTCATGTCACTGTGCCCTGCCAAATAGCAGCCACATTGCCTCCCAGAGCTGACTGCATCCCAGCAATGGGTGAAGTGTGTCCTTGTGTAGGTAGCTTGGAGGGCAGACAAGATGCCTGCTTCTCTGCAGATGTGAGATAGTATCACCAGCAAAACTCTCTCTCTCTTTGAGCTCAGAGGCCCTTAGCCATGTGTGCACCCGTTGCAGGTGACGTCTCGTGTGGCCTTTGGGAAACCCCTAGCTGAGCAGGGCACGATCCTGGAAGACATTGCCAAGTCCCGTGCCGAGATTGAGCAGGCCCGGCTTCTTGTCCTGAAGGCTGCCCTCCTCATGGATACAGTGGGGAACAAGGTGCGTGTCTGGGGCCTTCCAGAGGCTGAGTACATGTACAGTAAGGACTGCAGCGCTCGGCCCAGTGCCTAAGCCTTTCCACAGGTTCCTGATCAAACTGAGTTTGGGCCTCTCCTGCTTGGATGTTCGTGCCCCTCAGCATGGAGCTCAGCAGGACAAGCTCTCTGTGTGCAGGAGAGGCCCATGACTGGGATAACACCGAGGCTGTAGGCCTAGCCTGACGTATATTACCACAGTTATTTGGGGAGACCAAGACTTCAAGAGCAGGGGCTACAAGCTAGGATGGGGGGGTTGACCAGTCTGGCTGGTTGTGATGTATTTGATCCTGTTTCTATACAGACAGCTGCTTTAGAGATTGCCATGATCAAAATGGCGGTTCCATTGATGGCTCTGCGGGTCATTGATCGTGCTATCCAGGTGAGTGGGGAATCGTCATCCATCGTTGATTTCACTCCTATTCCAGGAGGTTGGGGTTTAGCCTAAACAAAGCAAACAGCTGATTTATGGCTCCATGGTTCTGCTTTCAGCTAGCTCCTGTAACTCATGGGGTTAGTCCTGTCCTTTAGGGATATCAGCTATCGGGTATTTAAATAGTTGTGTAAATGCATGAAATCTTTGCGGTTACATGACTATTCGATAGTCCCCAGGGGTGGGGCTGGCAGCCAGTGCACTCCTGGCCCCACTCCCGAGGAGCCCCCTGCCACTCCGTGATGCCGCCTCTGTCTCGGAGGCAGTGGCCCGGGGTGAGTTGGTCTGCAAGGGGAGCCAGTTTTAAAAACCAGCAGCACGGGCTGGCAGCAGCTGTCCATGGGGGTGTGGTGTCAGTGGATTGCAGAGCAGCTTATGTCCACAGGGAGCCCGGACCCCCTGCAGACTATGAAACACAGGCTTGCTGTGGACAGAGGCTGCTGCGGGAGATGTGGAACAGCCACTGTCCACACGGAGCTCGGTCCCCCCACAGACAGGGCTCTGATAGAGGCAGCAGCACTGGAGAGGGAGCAAGTGGCACTGCAGGTGCTGGGGGGAGGGAGGGGAACTGGCTTTTAAGAAGGCTACCCACAGCACTGGCCCCGGCTCTCTCCCCCGCTTTGCTGCTTCTAATACCGAGGCAGAAAGTGGCGGCGGGGGGAGGAAGTGGGTAGTTGACTAGATTAACAAGCTACGTTTATCAGTTAATTGTCTAGTTAGTCGACTGCTTGTTTGACATCCCTGCTGTCATGGTCTCTGGGATGAGGAAAGTGCTGCTAGAGCTCTTCCTCCTAGACATGAACCCTTGGGGTCAGGATTTAGGCACATTTGCAGGGGCTGGCATGGGGCTACATATTCTGTTACCTATGCGCTGTTCCTGTTCTTTGGGTCAAAACATGCCGTCCATCTCCAGAGTTGTCAGGCCAGAACCCGTGTGATAGGAAGCAAAGCTTCTCCAGCCTGTGACTTTTAGCACTACGGAAGCAGGAAGGCAAATGTTCCTGCTGTGCTCTGCTGCTCCCATCATGGCCCTGTTGTGCTTTTTCATGTTTCTATGGGTTTGTTGCAGGCCTTTGGAGCGGCTGGTCTCAGTAACGACTACCCTCTGGCACAGTTCTTTGCCTGGGCACGAGCCCTGCGTCTCGCTGATGGACCTGACGAAGTTCACAGGACAGCTGTCGCTAAATTGGAACTGAAACGTTAGCTCTGGCCTGTTGTCAAAACCAATCACTAGGAGGTGAAGAGGAATTCCCTCGGGATGTGTAAATCTGAGGGGGTTAGGCTGATTAACACAGTGTTTTTGTGGGTGGCAATAGCCCATTAATTTCAATGTCCTTGCAGATTGCCAGATCCCTTAAGGCAGAGGCAATGCACTCTCCAGTTGGCTTTAATTTTGGGCTCATTTGGTGGTGGAACAAAGTGGAGAAAGTGGATCCTTGAGCCACACAGAGTGACTTTGTTCTGGTCTGTGATGTCTGGCTGCACCCTCCCTGTGAATCTGAGCCCTGCTACTGGGCTTCCTGGGCTAGCAAGCGGTCAGTCTTCAAGGATGGAAAAGACAGAGGGTGCTTCTTGTCACCCAGCAGGAATCCCTTAAGGGGCCTGCTCCTGAAAGGCTCATTGATTTCAGTGAGTGTGAGAGCAGGCCCAAGATACCTGAGAGGCGCTGACTGGTTTGACAGGAACCTGCTCCTCCTTGGAAGGGATGGATGCCCAGGCTGGGCTGAAGTGGGAGGGGAATTGGGTGGCTCCTGAGGACTCTGCCAAAGAAACAAGCTCTAGGCCTGTGCTTTGCTGTTTGAGGGGCAAGTGGGTGATCATATACCACCTGAAGACACTTGATCACATGTCTGTAATTTGCACTGCTCTGGAAAGAAGAGAATCATGGAGGGAATCACACTGATTCTTCTGACACTAGTAATAAAAATAATGGATCCAGTTCCTTGTGTGTGCCGCAGTTGTGAGTCCTTACTTGCTGCAGGGCTGGTTTAATAGTGTCTCCAGAATATTTTATACCTTCCCCTGAGAAACAGCAGTTCTTCTTCGAGTGGTTGCTCATGTCCATTCAAATTAGGTGTGCGCACCGTGTGCACCACGTCTTCCGGAGCATTTTCCCTAGCGGTACCTGTCGCACCGGCAGGGCGCCCCTAGAGTGGTGCCACCATGGCGGGGCATAAGTACCCCTGCCAGCGCTGCCCCACCTCAGTTCCTTCTTACTGCCCGTGACGGTCGTTGGAGCGTGTCTCTCTCTTACATCAGTTAATGGTTCCCATTTCTCTTAGTGTGGTAGATAGTTCTAAATAGTTCAATTAGTTAGTTAGTGTCTCTTTGTTTTTTCCTTTTCCCCCTTCGGGGGTGAGGAATGCCAGGGCCGCAAGGCTTTAAGGCGTGCGCTGTCTGCGCAAAGTTCATGCCCAAAGGAGACCCTCACGACAGTTGTCTGAAGTGTCTGGGTGAGGCCATCTTACAGACGCCTGTAAGATCTGCAAGTCATTTAAGCCGCGCACTAAGAGGGAGAGAGACTCTCGTCTAACACTTCTCCTCGTGGAGGCAGCTTTACAGCTGGCACTGGCTGGGTACTCTGCGGTGCACAGTGCACCAGCATCCACGCGAGATGCCCTATCCCGAGACCGGGCCACAGCGTCGAGGGGCCAGCACCGGTCTCACTCTCCAGCACTGAAGAGGTCAAGAACATCTCGTGGTATGTCTCCGAGCCGGAAATCCAAGTTGAGCCTACGCCGCAGTGCTAAGTCACCGCTGCACATATCCTCATCCTCCACGGTGCGGCGTAAGCGAGCGGGACGTCCGCCCAGTGCTGGGCAGCTACCCTCACACCGCCCTTCCACACCGGATACCTTTGAGGTGGCGCAGGACCTTATTATCCTCACTACCTCCCCTTCGTCGTTGGTTGAGGCGGAAGGGTTGAGGTCACCTACACTGGAGGCCGTGTTGGCTCAGGCTTCACCTTCGCACCGGCATGACCGGACAGCTCCAGCCACTTATGCAGTGGGACCGTGCCCTGTGGGACCAGTACCGCTTGCCTCCTCGTTGGTGCTGGTCTCGATGCAGGCCGCCAGGCTTCACCCAGTGCCCGACTGGGCTTGACCGTCCTCAGTGCTGGGACCTCCCCCAGACCCCGTCTTGGCTGCACCGGTGCTGTACCAGTCTGGCCTTGTGGCAACGTCTACGGCACCGTCATCATCGACGCTGGCGCTGAGCAGCTTTCCAGGGGTGCCGTTCCAGTCGTCTGCACCGGGCCATTCAGCATCAGCCTCTTCAGCACCGATGCACGTTTTGGCACCGTCGCAGGCACCGGCATCGACCCTGTGGACCTTGCCGGTACTGCCATCGACGGTGACGTCGGCTTCCTCGGGGTTCGTCTCGCAACCGGTATGGGCTTCAGCAATGCAGCCATGCTCCGTATCGGCATTGCAACCAGCATTGGCACTGGGACCGGTTCTCCCGGTGCCGCAACCGGCTCCACACCGGGGCTTGTCCCTCTGGCACCAAGTCCACTCCTGGCACTGGGACAGGTTTTCTCGGTGCCACAATCGACTCCACTCCCGGCACCGGGACCAGTCTTCCCGGTGCCGGCACGCTCTCATCGGGCGCACACGGGCAAACCCGAGTCCATGGCCAGTTTTGCCCTTCCATTGGTGACAGGATATTCGTCATCTGTGCCTCCCTGGCCGGTGTCTGACTACTTGTTGGATTTGGATGCAGCATTGTTCAGGTCGGAGTCCTCAGGAGCTTCCTCGGCTCATAGATCCCGTTCCCGGCAACGACGTACACTTAAGGACACAAGGTCTACCCTACGGTCCTTGGGGATTCACACGCTGGCCCCTCAGCGTCATCAGCTGCCCTACAGGCAACAGGGGAGAATGCAGTCCCAGGTTCCCCGTGGGGATTACTAGAGACGCCATCCTCGTGCTCCCAGTGGGGGTGCTAAGGCAGCTGCGGGCCCCTCGTCCACAAGGAGTTGTCGACGTCGCCCGAGAGGGGACAACCCCCGTGAGGTTGGTCAAGGTCCCTCCCAGCAGCACAAGCACCAATTTTGACGGGCTGCTAGAGAGTCGCGCACCAGCCTCCCACCCTGGCCCCCCGTTTGGGGCCAGGTTATCCCGGTTTGCTCAGGCCTGGGCAGAAATCACGACCAATGCCTGGGTCCTAAGGATAGTCAGGAGTGGCTATACCATCCCTTTTCTGTGCTTGCCCCCTTCCAACTCGCCTGCCCCGTCCTTTTTCAGGGACACCTCTCACGAAGACACCCTCTGCCAGGAGGTGCTGGTGCTCCTCCAGAAGGGAGCTGTGGAGAGGGTCCCTTTCCATCTGGAGGGTAAGGGGTTTCACTCCCGATATTTCATTGTCCCGAAACCCAAGGGTGGGGTTCGTCCCATCTTAGATCTCAGGGACCTCAACAAGGCGGTCGTGAAATCCAAGTTCAGAGGGTAACCCTGGCTTCTGTCATTCTGATTTTACAGTTAGGAGACTGGTACGCAACTCTCGATCTCAAGGACGCTTACTTCCATGTGGCAATAAGACCCAGCCACAGGAGGTTTCTCCGTTTTATTGTTTCCTGATGCCACTTCCAATTTACAGTGCTCCCATTTGGCCTTTCAACAGCACCAAAGGTCTTTACAAAATGCATGGCAGTCGTAGCGGCATTCCTCCGCAAAAAAGGGGTATACGTGTTTCCCTACCTGGATCACTGGCTAATTCGTGGTCGTTCCTACGAACAAGTGGAGGCCCATGTGTCTCACAAGGGCCCTCTTTGTAAGGCAGGGACTCATGCTAACCGAGGAAAAGTCATCGTTGACTTTCTCTCAGCTCCTCAAATTCGTAGGTGCCCTCCTGGATGCCAGGGTGGCGAGAGCACTCCTCCCCAGAACCAGGTTCCTGGCCATAGTGGAGCTGGTCTCCAAACTAACTCGGTTCCCCATCACGACCGCTCAGGTCTGCTCAAGGTTGCTGGGTCACATTCCACCAGGGCACAGGTGTCCTCTGTAGCTTTTGGGGCGCAGGTTCCAATCACTGAAATCTGCAGGGCGGCCATGTGGTCGTCGCTTCATACCTTTACGGCGCACTACGCACTGGCGCAGCAGGCCAGGGAGGACACAGGGTTGGGCTCTGCAGTCCTCAGCTCTGTGTTGTAAATACGTTTGTTTATCTGTGTCACATTGCACTTTCTATAGTTTCTGTGTTCGCTTGGTTGAATAAATTTGTTTGGATTGTTCAACTTTCGTGGACTTCTCTTTCTGAGTACTCCGACCCCTCCTCCTTGAAGTGGGGCTGGCTTGGAAGTCACCTAATTTGAATGGACATGAGCAACCACTCGAAGAAGAAAAGAACGGTTACTTCCCTGTAACTGTTGTTCTTCGAGATGTGTTGCTCATTTCCATTTGACTCCCCCCTACCTCCCCTTCGTCAGAGTGTCCGGCAAGAAGGAACTGAGGTGGGGGAGCGCCGACAGGGGTACATATGCCCCGCTATAGCAGTGCCACTCCAGGGGGTGCCCTGCTGGCGCTATGGGTACTGCTAGGGAAAATGCTCCGGAAGACACGGTGCACGCGGTGCGCACACCTAATTCGAATGGACATGAGTAACACATCTCGAAGAACAACAGTTACAGGTAAGTAACAGTTCTTTTCTTCCAAATGGAGAGAGGTGTGTAAGCATGGCTGATTTCCCTTTATCTTTTGGGTGGTCTTGAGTGATTGGCAGGAGGCACAGCATATGCATGTGCTGCAGCTGGGCGAGGACCTACCTGCAGTGTGGATGTTGCCGTATAGTGGTGATCAGTGCTCCCTCGAATGTTTTCCATCGATGTGCGGATGTTTTCCATTCATGTGCAGAATAAGTTATGTGCACCGAGGGATGTGTGAATGTGCATCACCAGAAGAAACAAACCTAGCTGTGGATGCTTTGCTAACCAGATGGGCAGCATCTGAATTTCTTCTGAGTGGCTGGACAAGCACCCAGTTTACAGGGAACACTGGTGGTGACTTGGGTTCAGGTGGGCTTGGATTTGGGTAGCTAGGCTGAACCTCACTCCTAGCTGCAAAATAGACATACCCACAGGATGCCCAAAAATCTTCTCCCCATCACAGCTCACATACAGCCCTGGTGCAAAATGTGCTGACCAGGATCCTAGAGCATCCTGTGCACCCAAACACTCCCATGTAGTCACTAGGAAGTATAAAGGTAACCTGGTCAAAGCTGCTTCTATCCAGTGCTTCTGAAACAGTGCTGAAATTGCAACCAAACCATGTGTGGCATTATGTCATTTCTGTAGGCTAGAGGAGCTCTGAGGTGAGAGGATATATGGAATGGTGGCAGGAGATCAGTGAGAGGCCTCATGAAGTGGACAGAGAGGCTACAGAATTGTGTGATAGAGGCAATGCAGCCGCTGACATGCTCCTCCAGCCAGCTGTGCTGTTCCTGGCCCCAGCTCTGTAGATCAGTGGCTTCTGTGACAGGTCATTCTGCTGAGCTGGTGAGAACCTGGTATTCTGTAAAAACAACAGTGACAAGCCCTGAGAACAAGACCTCCCAGTTCCCCAGCAAGAAACTGTTGACAAGCAAGTGGCCAGTGGGGCCAAAAAAAGCAGTGCCTTAGGCAGCTACAGCAGGGGACACCACCTCACGAGGGGTACTCCAGGTGCTTACTCACACCAAATATGTCCCTGAACCATGGCACAAAGAGATGTCATTCTAGCTGTGGATTGTGGGACTGGCAGCAAATTGCATGGCCTTAGCTCAGCTGATACTTCTCAGAATCTAAGGATGGAATTCCAGCCATCTTGCATGCAGTTGGCTTTATATTCTCCACTTGACAGAATTGTGGCTCTCGGCCAATAGCTCACACGTACAGCCAGCTTGGACAACTATCCTGGAGAATGCTAGACTCTGTAGCAACACTGCAAGCTTTATGCTTAACTCATCCTTTTCCTGACCCTACCATGTTTTGGCTTTGGTTGGTACTAGATCCTGCAGAGCCCGCTGTGATATACCAAGGTACAGCTCAGTCCAGCAAATTACGAGTTTTTAATTACCTCACCAAGAAAAGTGTACCAACATTATTAGAGTGGTGTGTGGGGAGGCAGGTACTGTCTCTTCTCCCTCCCCCTCCCCCTCCTGAGGAGAATGCTTTGGCCAGTGAGTAAGGCACCCAACAATGGGTCTGTATGTATGAATTTAGTCTGCTTTTATGGTTCCTCAGAGAAGGTGTACAGAGAAAGCCCCAAACAGCCACTAGCCAAGAACACAGAATCCCAGTCTCCTGCCCCCAACCTGACAGCATCTCTTGTATTTACATAAGCAGAATGGCACCATACCCTGGATAGGTACTGCAGAGATAACACAGAGATAAAGCCTTCCTGGCAACAGCCACTGCTTATATCCACATCCACCCACAGTTATCAGCTGATAAGGGAAACTTGCAAAGTAGCACTCAAGCTTCTCCCATTAAATCAGGATTTGATGCTGTAGTTCAGCCTTTGGACTAATCTGGTGCACAGTCAGAGATGTGTAACCCAGCCCATCCTGTCTGAGACAGATAGGTCAGCAGGGGCTTCCCAGAGCTAAGAACAACTTGAGCTTGACTAACACTTGCTGAAATCAGAGGACAGTGTCATGGGGCTTGGCTTAAATCTGCAGGCTTCGAAGAGTGTCTGTGCAGCATTTAGAACAAGCTTCTCAGCCTGTCCCACAGATCCAGGTTAGTGAGGCTCAGTGCTCCAAAAATAGCAGTGTAGACAGTGCTTTGGGGTGGGGGCAAGGGCTGCAGTATTGGAGCTATTTCGCATGGGCAAGCTGCCCTAAGGATGGATCCCTTGCAGCAATCAGTAGGGCTCAGGAAAAAGGTGGAATCAACCTATGTGGCACAGGATCAATCAGGTCCTCCGTATTATCATTGTGCATATGCAATGATTTCATAGTAACATCAATCTAGTAAATAGTAATTTATTTCATCATTTTAATGTTCACAGAGAACTATTTTAAAAATTAAACAGAAGGACAGAATTTCCATTATTATTGAACATTACTGCAATTAGAACAGAAAGGAATGTATACATTGAGTGGTATTTGCTAAGGTTAGCAGCCAGGTGTTCAAAAATCAGTGATTTAGTATTACTTTAACAGTAACAGTCTGCAACAAATACACCAACAAATACTTGTGATATTCCTTTTACAGTCTTATTCAAACCTATTACCAAATTTTTCAAGCCCAATATAGGGATGTAAGTGACTAGTCAACTATCTGATAGTCAAGTAGAGATTCGACTAGTCACCCCCACTTGCTGTCTCTATCAGAGGCAGCAAGGGGGGGGGGGGAGTTGGAGCTGGTGCTGTTCCCCCAGCATCATCTCTGCAGGGGGAGGGGGAGCAGGAGAGGCAGAGGTGGCACAACAGGGAAACAGTGCAAGCAGGGACTAAAGTCCCCACTTTATCCGGTTCCCACTGCAGCGCTACAGGCTTTGAAATGTAACAAAAGCCCCAAGGGGCTCTTGCTACATTTCAAAAGCATAAGTGCGGCAGTGGGAACACGGGGCAAGCTGGACTGCTTGAGTCCCTGCACGCCCCACCCCCACCTCTGAGAGGCAGCTAGGGGGAACCATAAGCCAGTGCTGGGAGAGCCGGCTTAAAGGCCGGTTCCCCACAGCACTAGCTTTGGGGTACCACCTGGTCCCCTCCTTGCTGCCTCTATCACAGGCACCAGGAAGGACAGGTGAGGCTGCTGCAAAGCAGCTCCTGTCCACAAGGGTTCCAGTAGGGAGCTGGGCTCCCCTGCAGATGGGCTGCTGACGCCAAGCAGCCCCTGTTCATGGCAATAAGGATTAGCTCAGTAAGCACAATTTAACAGCCCTAGTCCCACACAATACATACTCTTTGGCTGTGCCAATGTAGACATAATCTTGTGCCAAAGTGTCCGCTTTTGCACAAAAACATGCTGCCTGTCTACACTTGTGGGGCGTTCTTGCGCAAGAACTATGACGCTCCCACTCAGGAATAAGCCCTCTTGTGCAACTGTTCTTGCGCAAGAGGCCAGCGTAGACAGGCAACATGAATTTCTTGTGCAAGAAAGCCCAATGGCTAAATTGGCCCTTGGATCTTTCTTGCGCAAGAGAGTGTCTACACTGGCACAGATGCTCTTGCGCAAAGGCACATGCCAGTGTAGATGCTCTCTTGCGTTAAAGAGTATTTGCACAAGATCATGCCAATGTAGATGTAGCCTTTGTGGGTACAGGGTCTTCAGGATCATGACTCGTAACATGGCAGAACAGCCTGGTTGCTGACTGGCCTTCACTAAGTGAACAAATACTGACTCAGCTGCATCACTGGCCTAGCTGAGCTACTGAGAATGCCTGAACTGCACCCCTAGGCAGCAAATGCAGGTGCCACTCTTTTGAAGCTATGCCATGACACATTTTAACTGCATTTCACATACATAATGTGAAATAAATATCACATCTTCTGACATGGCAATGATGCACTGTTTTACCAATACAATATTTGATACTTTCCTGTGTAGAAAATATTGATATGAACATTTTTAAATAGAAAAAAAAATCACTTCTTTCTAATGTGGTGCCCCTTACAGCCTGTTGAGTGCCAGGGCTGGGGAACCTTTTTTGGGTCAGGGCCACACCCAAAAGAAAAGCTAAAAAAAAACCCTAAAGAAAGAAAACAAAACAACCCTCACTGACATGGCTCCTGAGAAAGACTCTCCCCTCACACACCAGCGCCTGGAGCCCCAGCCTAGTAGATGTTTTGTGCCCCAGCCTTGCAGGTGGCCTGCACGGTGGAGCCAGTGTATCAAGAGAGACCATAACTGGACGCATGGGATGAAGCTTGTTCAGGCCAGCGGCCCCTAGACTTGGGGGACAGACCAGAGGTCCCGATCTGATAGGGGCCGTCCCGGGATTCAGGGTTGGTTTCCTATAACCAGGGCACCTAGCTCTCCCCCTCCACATTCGTGGCGCTTGCTCTCTGCTTGCCGGCGGCAGTGCCGGGCGACCCAGGCATGAAGAGTCGCCAGCTCGTAGCCAGCCCGGCCGGGGGCGGAGCCAGGCGAGCGGCGGCAGCTGGAGCGGGGCCACTGGCCGGAGCCAGCCCCTGCCCCGCGCACACGTGCTCCCGAGCCCGGACCCTCCCCCGGCCGCTGGGTGGGGCTCCGGCTGCTCCGCCGCGCCCCAGCTCCAGGCTGCGTTGGCGCCGCTCTGCGACTCCCCAGCGCCAGGATGCTGCGAGCGGCTGCGCTGGGCTCCAGGCTGTGGGGCCGGGCGGCTCCGGGCCGGCTCGGCTGCCGCTTCTCGGCCGCTGCCTCCGCCATCCCCACCCCCAACCCCTGCCCGGAGGTCGCCTACACCAAGGTAGGGAGCGGGGCGGGCGGGGTCCGGGCTGATCCGCCTCCTCCATCCCCTTCGCGCAGGAGAATCCGCCGGCCAGGCCCGCTCCGCAGTGGCGGGCTGGAGCGGGGCTGCAGCGACTCGCGGGGATGGGCGCCCGCTGCCGCAGCTGGGTAATGCCCGGACCTAGGTTTTACTGCAGGTCACATTTGGGGCTGGCCTAGCAGCTGGGCCCGGACTTTCCTGTGAGCTGAGCGCTTGGGCGGACACCCAGGAGAGGTTCAGATGCACCCAGCTGATTAGCCCAGCGCCCACCGCGGGCAGCCTGTGTGTCTACTGGTGGTGCACACCCCCGCATGTGTCGGTGCAAGCAAATTTTGTTCTGCACCCGGATGGGGGAAGAAAGGGAACATTGGCTGGGCCCCACTGGGATTCCCAGCCTGAGTGGGTGCAGTGGTCTTTCTGCTCCCCTGGACAGTCCCCATCTCGGGGAAATTTGGCACCTGCCCCAGCTGACCCTGGAGGCCTTTCTTTTCTTACAAGTCTGCTATGATCCCCAGAGCCTGGTGCCACAGTTCTGGTTGTGTGCTTAAAGTGCAGCCCTTAAAAGAACATCAGAGTGCCTTTAAAACGTGTTTGCCCTCCCCCCTGAGGTGGGCTTGGTGGGAAGAGCCTGTACTGATTTACATGGTAGTCTTGCCTGCCTGCCTCTACTAAAAACAATCCTTAGAAATGTTTTTTCCTTCGCAGTCAGCCTGGGCGCTCCCCTTGCAAGGGAGTCACTGCGTTTTTTCCCTGTGCAGCCACAAGCCTACTGTTGCTTTATTGTTCTGGTTGTTTTTAAAGCAATAACAATGCCCTGGGACCAGCCTGGCATTGCAACTTGCACTGTGGGATGGAATGAGTTCGCAGGTCCTGAAGTATTGTCAGTTCCCAGAGTGCCAGAAGTGGAGGATTACATAATACTTCACTTTTTTTGTAATTTGTCCTTTAGATAGGGTTGGGTAAATGCCAAGTGCAAAGCAAACTGAAACCTGCCTCCTATAGCAGAGACAAACTCCAAAATTATCTCTTTGCGTGGTGCTGGAAACACTGTGCCTCATAAAGCTAGGGGGACAGCACACAGCACTGTGAACTGACTGTCTTCTGGAACTGCTTAGTCTTTGTGGATTAATGTTATTTACCAAGGTGCTAACCTTTGTATTCCTGTATTTAGTCACCACAGATACACCCATGGGCACTGCCAAACCTCATTTTAGAAGCTGCCTTACATGCTTTCTTGATACCTGAGATTAGGTTGAACCACATTAATGCTGAACCTTGATATTTTCCCCCTTCCCCCTTTTTCTCATCTTTCATAATGAAAGTCAAGTCACTCTTGGTGGGCCTCAGGTCTGAGCCTGAAGCTGCCTTGGCTGGGTTGCAAATGCTACAAGGGAGAGATAATAAAGTCAGAATAATACCGTTTTCTTTATTGGTGATGAGCAGGAAACTGAACAAAGCCTTCAGGGAATTTAAATGTTCTGTCTTTTGCTGGGAAGCCTTCTTAAAAAAAAAAAAAAAAAAAAAAAAAAAACAGCCTTCCTCTATCCCAGGTTGTTATCCACTGTTTGTGTGTAAATTCTAGTCTTCTAAACTTCATTATGTCAATTGCTGTTACCAGTGCAAATGAATAAAGAGAAAACAAGCTAATCCATTGGCTAGGATTTAGCATGTTCCCTGGGTATGTGGTTTGTGGTGTTTTGTATAGACTTATCTTCTCCTCTTCCTTCATTAGTACCTCAGGGAATGCTGTTTGGTTAGCTTTAATGATGAAATATGAAAAATGACCAGGCCCAGAAAAGTATAAACTTGTAACTGCTGTGTCACTGTTCTTGAGTAACAGCTGTAGATAATGAGTTACTTCTGTAAGGGAATTGGGTTTGCTTTCTCTTATTATGCAATCTTGGTTTGATTAAAAATGCTGTGGTCTTTGCACTGAGACTTTGCTTTGGCTTCTCTCATGTCAGTTAACGTGACACGCTAGCATTGAGTTTCCTGTGCAAACTACATCCCACGTTGCGCTGATAAAGCTAAAGTAACAGCAGAGGGAAACCAGAATTATTTTTGTCCTTTTTAAAAAAAATGGTCACAGTTCCTCTGATCAGGGACTGCCTGGAAGAAATAGTGGCCCTAGTATAGTGCAGGCAGGCTCCTGAGTGGGGCTTCTGTATAATGTGCCAATCAGCCTTGCAAACTGATGTCTATGAAGATAGAGTGGATGAGGAAGAAACTGACCCAATAGGTCCTTGGTTGGCAGGAGCTGCCAAGAAAAATGTGGCCCTGTTTGTGGGGAGGTGGTGTGAAGGGACATCAGGAACGTGGGGGAATTGAGAGACTTAAGTGATGTACCCTAGTAAAATATGTCCTGAAATCTTCCTAAATGAAGTTTGTAATTCTGTGTCTGGCAACCTACTGAAGTGTACAGGTGCCAACTTGCTTTATAGTGCCACTAGGAGTTGCACGTGTTCGTCCTCGCTGACTAAATGCAAAATGAGTCTGTTTGACTGCTGCTTCTCTAGATCTAATGGGAATTATTTTGGGGGCCACGGGGATTTTTGTATGGAAAATTTGTTTATAAACTGTCTTAAATGGACAGTAAATCAGTAGACCAAGATCCAAGGAATCCCACTCTGAAGGGCATTGCAAAGTGGCCAGTATGGGAAATGCAGTGGAGAAATGGTTTGGCCTTCCTTAACATCTGGGGTTGACAGCTATAGGCTGTTCTAAGCCTCTAACAAACAAAGCAGCTGCGTTAAAGTATGTATGGCAGTGGCGTGTAAAAAGCCCTGATCAGGAGTGGGATTTCATAGTGTTACCTGTATGACACCTGCTGCAAGAGCAGAGTAGTCACAGTTCTTACCCTTTGAAACTTAGTCTAATTTGAGGCAAGATGGAACAAGTGAATGTGGCAAAGAGAAAGGGGCAGAGAGGATGAAAAGAGCTGTCTCGTGTTTGTTACACAACAGTCATAATAGGAAGAACCCACATGGCATGTAAGATCCAAATACCCCTGTCTATTCACAGTATGCAGGGGCTGGAGGCTTCTGAAACACTGAGGAAAGCATGAACTAAACTGAGAGCATGGTCCCTATTGAAAGAGGTGTGACCCTATTCCTACAGTCTACATGGGCCAACACACTATGGCGTTCATGCAGCTGAATAGGTAGAGGTTGCAAAACTTGGTAGCTGTGTTTTGGACTGGAGAGGTTGATCAACATATCACAGCAGTCAGGATGGAGAAGGAACTACGTAACCTTGTGTGTATTTTGGGAGTCCTAATCTGGGCATAGAATTGTAGGACTGGAAGGAATGCAATTAAGGTTAATAAGGGTGTGTTTTGTTGTCTTTTCTGGTGGCTTTTGTGTGTTCTGTTTGTCACTTGCCCTCTTCCCTGCCTCACTCTGCTCCTGTTTATGCTACTTGCACAAAATATGTAGGACTGAGGGAAGGAAAATGTGTTCTCCCCCCAATATGCAGAAGATCTTTCTGGTGGGTGCTGCTCCCTAGCTTGTCTCAGGCAGGAGGTATGCTATGCGCATGCCCATGGCTCTCCAGCAGAGATGGCTGGGTGAGATCTGTCCACAGTCCTTGTTCTAGTATCTAGGGGTCTGGAGGAGTTTTCCAGCTCACTCCCAAGGGTATATGCGTGGGCTGGGATGCCTGGAAAATGGTAGTTAAACAAATGGCTACATTACCATGGCAGAGTCTAGCACAGGGGAGTCAATTGTTATCGGGTTCCAGGGCCTGCCTCAGTCTTGTGAACCAGTCAGGCTCTCTTTCCCTAGAATGAGGGATTTGATGCTGTCCTCACTCAAGGATTGGCAAAGAACACCTCTCTCGCCCCGTATTGCTTGATCCAAAATGCCGTGAGATTATAAGGCTGAATGACTGCTTCTCAGAAACCCTTTGCACATGGCACATCTTTGCGGGCTTTTCTTTTTAACAGTAGCTCTTCTATGACTGTCTAGTTTTTTGCATGTTAAAAAGTGTGTGCTGAGCCACAAAACTTTAATCTGAACTGCTTAATGCATGGAGCTGTGCTTCCAACTTCCTGCTAAGTCTGGCACCAAACAATAGAACGTCCAGATTATATGGCTCTGGGGCCTGAATATCTCTCTCTCTCTCTCTCTCTCTCTCTCTTTTTTTTTATCACAGATTTTCATAAACAATGAATGGCATGATGCAGTCAGCAAGAAAACCTTCCCTTCTGTCAACCCAGCAACAGGGGAAGTTATCTGCCAGGTTGCTGAAGGAGACAAGGTAAACACTGTCCTTATAAGATTGTTTATAAGAACAGGTATTGATAGGTATTGATAAGTACCTGTCTCTTTATAACCCACTCCAGAAACATGTTTGCTTTCCACCCTGTATCCTGCAAGTGCCTGAACTCTGTTATATGGAAAACTACTACATTTACTGTATTAGGGATGCACTAGTGTACACGGGATGCTGGTGCTCATTATTTAATCTTCATGGTTACACTCAGCCCGCCTCTCCATGGGAGCCAGTGGTCCGCGGAGAGCCAATTGAAAACTCAGCTCCCTACGACCACCAGCTCCAGTCTGTCCCCCCAGTACGTTTCTGCCTCCCCTCCACATGTAAACTTGCAACTGCTGAATTTTTTCAGCAATTACACATTTACTTGAATGAATACTTTTTAACATCCCTGTATTGTATATAAAGCAGGGTCAGCATTGTTTTCCTGTTAATTTGGTTTCTACCCACCCCAAACCTCAATGAAACTCTCTAGTCTTGCTCTTAATCAAAGGTAGGAAGCCAAACAAATGGGGAGTGTAGTCGTCTGTCATATGATGCTTTACTGTTCTCTGCCCCACTCCCGAAAGGGGGTTGTTTTAAACCTTAGAAGACTGAAGCAGAAAGGTGAAGTAATGTGAGGCCACCAATGAGTAAGCATCGGAGCCTGGGTTGGAACTGCGGAGAGGTAGGGAAAAACGAGCTCTGCTCCCAATGTTGCAGTCAGGCTTTACAGAAAGTTCTTAGGCTAGGAAAGGACAGAAGCCAGCACTGCCTTATGCTAGGGGATTGTCTGTCTGACGTAGGTGCTGTAAAGCAGGCCTGGAGGTTTGGAGTAGTTCCAACGAACTGGAAGGGCTGGACATTTTCTCAGCAGAACAAAAGGGACCTGATCACTTCCAGCTTTCGTATTTCAGTGGTGCCTAAGGAGTAGGGATGTAAGAGGCTAGTCGACTAGTTGACCATCCGATAAGCATAAGCTTACCGGACAGTCGACTATTGATGCGACTAGTCGCTTCCCTCCCCCTTGCCGCTTCTATCTGAGAGAGGCAACAAGTGGGAGGAGAGCAGGAGCTGGTGCTGGAGGGAGCCAGCTTAAAAGCCGGTTCCCTCTCCCCCCTCTCTCCACGCAATGTCTCCGCAGGGGCAGGGGAGGAAGAGGCACAGCGGGAAATGGCGTGAGTGGGGACTGAAGTAGTCTCCGCTTGGGCAGCGTCTGCTGTGATTCTGCTTTTGATCCCCTGCTGGCCCCGCGGTCCTTGCAGCACCTCAGCCTTTGAAATGTACAGTACGTTTCAAAAGGAAGCCAGGCGCTCTCTGTGGGGCTTCGGCTTTTGAACTGTAGCAAGAGCCCAGCAGGCGGAGGCACCCTTATAGACTAATGCAGTGTTTCTCAAACTGTGCTCCTCAGAGTCCCAGGGCTACGCGAGACATCTCCAGGGGCTCCGTGAGGTTGACAAACTGGAAACATTGATAGGTACAATACATGCAATCAGTTAACTGCTGGGGCTCCGCATAAATTTTTATGCATGTAAAGGGCTCCGGAGCCCAAAAAGCTTGAGAACCAGTGGACTAATCGAATAGTCGATGGAAATCCCATAGACTATTCAATTAGTTAATTACTCTAAATTTAACATCCCTAGTAAGGAGCCTGATGCAGTACGTGCTGTAGAGACACAGACTAAACCAGAGACTCTTCCAAAGAGCTGCTAGCCCAGAAAGATGGGAGAAGATTTCTCTTCACTTTTACAAGTGGGCAAGACAAAGTGACTCACCCAAGATCACTTGGAGTTTAGGCAGGGCCGAGGACTGAACTCAGATCTCCTGACTTCCTATTCAGTGCCTTAAACACAGGCCCAGCCTTCCTGTCTAAGCTGGTCCTGTTGGAGGAAGGAGAAGAAATCACTTGGATTTCTGCATGGCCTGCAAGTTGGTTGCTTTGTTAGGTCAGCGCATGTGCCAAAAATGAGAGCTGACTTGAAACAATAAATAGCATGAAAAAACAGAGAGATCCTGGATTTTAAATTGAATCAGCTATGTTAACCCTAAACAAACTCCACTAAGGTGTCAGAAGTCAGCCCCCTTGCTCTCTCCAGAGGATCTAAAGTAAATATGAACATAGCAGAGACTGTCACTGAAATATGGCTCATGTAAACATACTTGATGTTTCCCAGGACAGCAGCCTTTATGTAGTAATGGTCGCTCGCCTGCTACAGCCATTCTTCTCAAACATAATTTCATAATGTTATCTCTGAATAGCATGCAGCCCTGGGAAGGCTACAGCTGGGTGGGTAAATAATGAGTCTGCAAAACCTCTGCAGGCTGGAATCCATCTGCAGTCGGCCAAAGGTCAACTGACATCAGGGCTGGGTTTTCATGTATGAATGACGCCTCCTGTGCTTATGAAGGAGATAATGGGAGCTCTCTGGTGTCCCTTGGATGGATGTTCTGTTCCCTCCCAATCTAGGGACCTTCTCAGCCAGTGCCTGGCAGCTGTATGTTGACAGGGGAGTTTTTTTTTAATTGCATTAAGTTCATGAATATGTGTCTGGTTGTGAATTCTCTACTGTAATGCCAGTGTTTGGCAGTGCTGATGAGGGATTATCCAATTCCTGGTATGGGACTTTTGCAGCTCCCCCCCCCCCCCCCCCCTTCTACAGCTCCCTTCAGATGAGCCAAAAGAAGGATAATCTGACCAGGGCTGTGCTACATACAGAATTCAGCCTCCCATCGCCCTGGGAGATGGGTCTGTTTGAACCCCAAGATGAACATCAGGCCGAGGAACCTAATGCAGAAACCAAGTGTACAGCTTATACCATGCACCAGGGACCCAGAAAGCCCTGACTCCAAATGCAGGCTGTTTTTCAGCTTCCTCTTTCTTTCCCCTGGATCAGTACCCAGTCACCTCTCTGATTTCTTGTAGCCTCTGGTCTGGAAAGCTGGTTCCCTCTGAGCACAGTCTCCTCCGTCCAGCCTCAGATAGCTGGTGGCGGAGGGGAGCACCATCCATTCAGCCTCTATGTCTGCCTTCCTCCTCAGGCGGATGTGGACAAGGCTGTGCAGGCGGCCAAGACAGCCTTCCAGCTGGGCTCGCCTTGGAGACGGATGGACGCCTCTCACCGGGGGAAGCTGCTGAACCGCCTTGCCGACCTGATTGAGAGAGATCGGGCGTACCTGGCTGTGCGTATCGTGCTCCCTGGGTGTGCTGTTTCTCCTCCCTGGGGGGCTGTTGTCTGACAAGAGTGCTGTGGGGGACACGGCTGGTCTGGTTCTGCTGGAAACAGAAGGGATTCTGGCAGTGGCACCAGAGGTAGTTCAGCTGTCTCCGAGGCCTTTTTGGGTGCTGCTGTTGACTTGAAGTGGCTACCGTTAGACACAGGGATTACAGTGCAGGGCAATGGCTCTCACCAACCCCACTGTAATAGCTGTTCTAGAGCCCGTGTCCAGAAGGAGGTGATGGCAGGGAGTGAGGCTCACCTGTGCTCTTGGCTGTGTATGTGAAAAGGAGCTGCCACATGGGGTGGGAGGAGCTGGTTGTTGCCGCCTTATGCACTGAGGGGCACGCAGGGTAAACAGGCAAGCCGCTCTTCTTGTTTGGTGATCCATTCCTGCCATCAGGCCTGACGGCTTGTTCCTTTTGTCATGGCAATGGCCCAGGCTTGGAGCCCTCTCATCCTGCAGATCCCACGGGGCCTTTCTCCGCCTCGACTGAGTGCTCAGTGCATGGAGCAGGAGAGACCTCAGCTAGAAGGGCCTTGCAGCCTAAAGGGCTGCCCTGCTTCTGCCCGGACAAAGACAAGGGAGCTAAGCTGTTTTCCCTGGGAGCAGACTTTCAGTCTCACTGACTAGAGTCTCACCTCATGCTGCTACTAGTGCAGTACATGCTGAAACAAACCCTCTAGCCCAGCCATGGGCCTGGCCTGTAGCCCCATTGCTTCCCCTCTTGCTTGCAGGCGTGAGGATATTGATCATAGCTACACAACTCTGTCTCATTCTGCCCCCTCCCTCGCCACTGTGATTTACATATCAGTGAGGAGAGAAAGAAATGACTGTCCAACTCTACCTTCAGCTGCTCCTGGGGGTGTCTAGTGCTAGGACGAGCTAAACGCAGAACCTGCGCAAAGAGCAAACTCAGAGTCTGGCTCATCTTTGGCTGTGGCTGGGAGTGAGAGCTGGGACTCTACAAATACAAGTTTGTATCTCTGTTTGTAGGAGCTGGAAACTCTGGATAATGGCAAACCGTACTCCATCTCCTACTTAGTGGACCTGGACATGGTAACAAAATGCATCAGGTAGGAGTTTGTTTTCTTCACACAAGAATGAGAGGAAGGCACAGCAGGAAGGGCGATGAAGTCTGGCATTTGATTGATCTGTGGGAGCTAGAGATCTGCAAATTCTGCCCTGGGGTGGGCATAATTGTCTGGGTGCTGCTGTAATAGGACGGGGCAAGCTGGTTAGATTTGGTCTGACCTGTGGCACTGGGTGTCCTGTGCTGCTGTTCTGTGGAAGGGTGAAATGCATCCCAAGCCAGTGTCTCTCGCTTTTAATCAATTCAGACAAGTTAGTGCTGTCAGTTGCTTCCTTAGCATGGCCCTGGAATGTACATCTCTAGATCTGGCTTTCCTTTAGCCACATACTAGCCCTGAAAGAGCCTATTGATGAATCTCAAAGATGTAGCGAGGGTGTTTTGTGTCCGGAGGCAAAAGCAAAATTTGTGCCCCTGCTGCTACCAGGGCCCTGAACCTGGAGCACGGCTGAGCCCGAGTCCGTGAGGAATGGGGGGGAAACTTGTATCACATCTTCCCCCACTCCTTATAGTTTGGGGCTGGATCCTGCATGCACTAAGCCTCTGGCTGAGATGGAGTAGGGCTGAGGGTGGAGAGGAGGCTCCAGCCAGTGGCAGTGGGTGGAGGAGGAGCAGGCGAGCTGAGGGATGATGGGAAGAAAGGGGAGAATAAATTGGTGCTCTCCTAGCATGGCACCCGGGGACAACTGCCCCTCCTCCTCCCCCACTGCCTCCTCTCTATGCCCCTGGCGAATCTGACACTTCTAGACTTGTTAAACTCAGTGTAATAGGCCACTGTGAGCCTGGCTGGATCTTAACAGTCTGTTTCTGTTGTTTTTATGCACAGCAAGGTGAGTCTGGTATCTAAAGACCTGTCTGTGTTAAGGTGCTGGCTAGAGGGAGGCTTCCTATGAGGAGTGTTTTACAGTGGCAGAATCTGGTCGTGGGGGCTGGTCCAGTGTTTGAGCTGAAGTGAGCTCAGCAGCATAGCTCAGCGGAATGCATGTTGCTAAAAGTGGCCTTGTCGAATGCTCAAGGAGTCCTTAATCAAGGAACATGAAACCTGCTCTTCCAGCCCTCACTGTGATAAGGTGCATGCCAGGGATATTTTTTTGGCTGTTAAAAAACAATCTTGCCAGACTAGTGGGTTTCCATAGTTAGAAGTGGGCGTGCCATGCTGGGAGCTAAAAAAGGCTCACTTTCCATGGAGCTTACAGTAATTACTGGGCCTAGGTGCCTTTGAAGGGGCTCTCCTCACACCTAACACACTGAATAGTTACAAGGTTTCAGGTAACCAGTGCTGTTGCTTTCCATTCAGGTCTCTTTAAAAATCAGTGTTTGAGAAGAAATGTTCTTAGCCGTGGTCCCTATCTGGATTCCAAATATAGCTGCATATGGTGCATCATGATCTAGAGCCAGATTTTTTTATAGCAGTGTCCGTTGACCCACATCTTCATTGTGCGTTGTTTTGTGTATCAGACAAGATCATATTGGCCCATGGGGGACAATGCCTCTGCAGTTCCTCTTACCGCTGCCTGGCGGAGTGTGAGTCCCTGTGTGAGATGTCAGGAAAGGTTTGCTCTTAGACTATGTCTGCACTGGGAAGATTTGGAGACAAAAGTACTGTCGACATGCAAAAGTGAAAATTGGTCAAAACAGGTTTTCTGCCTCCCATTGTTGACGTTTCACGGCCATATTGCTAGTTCCCCTGTCCACAGCTAGAGCAAAGCATTGTAGGTAAGCATCCCACAGCACAGTGTTGTGGGCAGGCAGAGCTGATCCCTGTGCTACTTCGGATTCCCTCTGACTTCTCCCACCGCATTCCCAGCTGCTGGGAGCAGCATCATGAATAGCTCTGTGAGCTCTCTGTGCTGAGGAATGTCAAAGCAGTACAGCCGTCCTTCCAGCCTTCCCCCTGCAGCAGCCGTCTGCCTGCTGCTGTGTTTCTAGCAGGGCAGAATGGCAGCATTTCATTGGTTTTTCTGTTTTAGTTTGTTCTCCAAAATGGAGCCGCTCTCTCAGCTGTTAGATACTTCCCAGAGCTTTGAAAGTGAAGGGGCACATGCCTGCTGGGCAACAAAGATCACAAAACAACTGAGCAAAACCATCAAGACAGGCATTGTGGGATACAGGTAGAAGCCAGTTTCCTTGATAAAATAAACATCAGCGTCCACACTGGCTCTTGGAGGGGGTTTTCTTTACAAAAGTTGCTTTGCACTGTAAACATTCTTACTCTTTGGTCACCAAGAGGCATTTTTGGGTGACTTAATGTGCCATTTAGACAAGGAGATACGTTGTCCAAAGCCAATGGCTAAAACAATGTGATTGTCAGGTACTACGCTGGCTGGGCTGACAAATATCATGGGAAAACCATTCCTCTTGATGGAGACTTCTTCACTTACACAAGACATGAGCCAGTAGGGATCTGTGGACAGATCATCCCGGTAAGTAAAATGTATCCTAGTGCTGCAGAAATGCACTTTGGCATAGAAGCTGACCTTAAAATGCAAGTTTCTGGCCTCTGCTAGGCAGAATTTCCCTTTAATGCTGAGAGGAATTATGCTAAGTGGGCCCTTTCTGTTGCTCTGGCAGAAGTGACACAGACTTGGTGTAATTATCAGTCAGTCTCTGTGTATTCAGCTGTGAATTATAACATTTTAACTCTTGTTTACGCTTACAGCTCAGATCTAACAGTTTGGAGAACAGAAACTGTTATCAAACCCTTTCTCTACTAGTCTTGTTAATAGAAGCCAGTTTAGGCAAAATATTAGAACAGTAAATAGCCTGTGTCTGATAGGGAAATGGAGCCCAGCTCATTCAAGTCTCATTTCCATTTGTATCTAGTCTTATTTCCATGAATTGCTGGTGGACATAAAATAGGGCATAAATATTAGGTTGTTGGAGCGAAGACATTTCTCCATGGATAGCATAACACGGATGTTAGAAGCCTGGCTGTGAGGCACTATGCTTTGTGTGCCCACTAATGAGGAGGAATTGGGTATAAACTTTTAATTCTGGAATCTTATCTGTTCATGAATTAAGTACAAGCCTTTTCATGGCAAACTCTTGCAGATGCACCGCAAACTAACTTGTGCCGAATTTGAACTAGGCCTGGTTTCCGGCAGTCAAGATTAAAGCTTTCAAAAATTAGACTTAAGCTTTGTAAATAGATGGCCCACCAAATCTCTGTGGCTCCATTCCACATCTGTGACATGGGAATAACACTCTTTGCTCCCTAGGGGTATTGAGACTAAACTAATCTTTTTGTAAAGTGCTGGGATCCTGTGGTGGGGTGTGTGATTACATATTCAGTAATTAAATGAATAAAAACTTCTAAGGCTAGGTCTACATTGCAATGTTAAATTAGAAAAAGATATGCAATTTGCAGCATGCAAATTGCATATCTTTTTCCAATTTACTTTCGAAAGAGGCACTTTCAAAATCTGACGTGTCTACATGGCGCCAAATTTCAAAAGAAAGTGCTCTTTCAACGCATCCCTTATTCCTCATAGAACAAGGTTTACAGGGATGGCCAAAAAGCATGTCCACTTTTTCAAAATTACAGGGATGGCCAAAAAGCATGTCCACTTTTTCAAAATTACAGGGATGGCCAAAAAGCATGTCCACTTTTTCAAAATTACAGGGATGGCCAAAAAGCATGTCCACTTTTTCAAAATTATTTTTTGAAAAAGCAGATGCGTTCCTTGGATGAGTTGCGGTATCCCAAAAAAGCAATGCAGTATAGATGTAGCCAAAGAGACCAGGCCAGAAATCAGGCCTATAATGCAGAATAATATAGGTAAGATTTCAGGAAGTTGTTTTAAGTGTCAATAAAAAGGCTTTACACCTTTTTTGTATAAAAATGTAAGCTTCTGCAGTTCCCCCTTACAAGTGCACAAATCAAGGGTAGAAATAGTGAAAGGAACCACAGATTTATAATCCAGGATTTTGTAAGACACAGATGGGAAGGGAAATAAACATGGGGCAGGATCCACAACTGGGGAAAGTGACTTCAATTGAGATGAGCCAACTACAGAAATGGGGGATCTGTCAGACTTTTATTTATGTCCAAAGAAAAGGGAGGGTCATTGTTTTCAAATTTAGCTTACAAGGTTTCCTTGTGCCTTACAGTGGAATTTCCCACTCCTGATGCTGGCGTGGAAAATCGGGCCTGCCTTGGCCACGGGGAATGTGGTTGTGATGAAAGTGGCTGAGCAAACACCCCTGACGGCTCTTTATATGTCCAATCTGATCAAAGAGGTGAGCAAAAAAGCTGGTTCTAGCCCAGCCTCCTACTTGCACATCAGTCAGGGGTTGTACAATGTGCTATGACTATGTAACATACCTGAGTAAGTTGGAGAAATCTATAGAATATGGTAGTGGAGGAACAGCTAGAGCAAAAAGTAGCTAGAGCAAGAGAGGAAAGATGTGGAGTTTTTTGTTGTTTTTAAAGAAATTCCAGTCTGTAGCCTAACTAGATGCCATTCCAGTCCCTGCACAATAGAGAGATGCTGCTTTTGTATGGGATGGGCGATTGCAGTTGACTTCAGTGGGCTAACTAATCAAAACTGAGTTGAGTGACTTGCTTCAGTTAACTTAGTGTGTGCTATAGCAAAGGCTTAAGAAGACTGCAGCATGGAAGATGTATGTGAGATGGAGAAGCATGTTAGAGAAGAAACTGGTGACCCAGGAGTGGATGGAGTAAACAGAACCGCTTTATTGCTCACGCATGTTTACCTTGGATGTCCAACACAATGTCTGAGTGGCAACAAATTGGCATTAATCAGACCCTTTTATCTATTTTAGTATGTTAATTCACATGTCTATCACTACTTTTCCTAAAACCTTATTTAGTAATGTTAATTCCCATAAAATGAATATTAATAAGCGAATAATGAATACAGTTATACTCACCTCTAATTACTATTTACATCATTTCTAATTAAATCAAAACTTTTCTGTACTACAAACTTTCTAAATCAACAGATTAGAGAGATTACAAGGAATTTGACCCTGAAGATATGTTATACAGCGCCAATAAGGATAAGCAAGAGACTTAACAAAATAAAGCAACTCCATACTTACCTGGTTTCTTAGGCTACAAGAATGAAGAGAAAGAACATGTTTGTACAGCAGAAAGGATAATACCGGTTTTGACTGGACTTTTAATCTATCTTCCTAAATGACACCCAAAAAAAAAGGAAAAAGAATGTTTAAAGTGTAATATTGTGGCTGACCCCTGAACCACTAATGTGGAGCCATTTCAGACCCCTATTAATTTTTACATATCCCAACACTGCCCTATTTTCTGGGGGCAGAGCTTTGGAGATTGGTGTTACTGACATGGTTACGGAGCCTCTTGATTTGTAAAGGGAATAATAAAGTAACTTGAGTTTTCTTTGGCTGGTGAACTTGCAGGCTGGATTCCCGCCAGGGGTGGTTAATATCATTCCTGGCTACGGGCCCACTGCAGGGGCTGCCATTGCATCCCACATGGAAGTAGATAAAGTGGCCTTCACTGGCTCCACTGAGGTAAGACACGGCATGACTGTATCCTTGTCAGCAATCTCATGGGAGTGACCATGTGTCTGTGTAAAATGTACTTTCTGTACCAAGTACTAAAAACCGGTTTGCCTTCATTTTAACAATGCAGCTGTCTTTAAGCACCAGGACTGATTTGTAACAAATTAAGCCTTACTCTGTTCAGATGGCCGTCTTGGAATGGTTCTTACAGAAGATTCCCTTTGGGCTGCACCTTTGAAGATACAGTCTAATCTCAGGCAGGCTTCTATGACTCAGCTAAAACTCCATAGTGAGCGGATTATAAGGAAACCGCTGTCAGACACCTAACACTAGTAATTCAGCCAGGTGATGAAATAAGGTCTAATGGGTGCCAAAATAAGGTCTAATGGGTGCCAAAATAAGGTCTAATGGGTGCCAAAATATATAGAGTGCTGGGAGATGCACACAGTTTTTAATTTCTGTATATCTCTGTAAAATTAAATCAATACAAGCAGAAAGGACACACTGGGTCAGACTGTTTGGTGATAGTAGCCAATGCCAGATGTCCCAGAGGTAATGAACAGAATGGGATGTTAAAATGAGTGTAATTGCATAAAATGTCAGCGGGTACATGTGGGGCAGCAGCCAGCTCCTTGGGAGCCAGCTTTTAAGTCGGTTCCCAGTGTGCACTGCCTGTCACCTGCCATACCACTCCCAGGGAGCCAGCTGCTGCTCTGCACTATATCAGAGGCAGCTGTGCAGGATAGTGGTCAGCTCCCTTGGAGCCAAGTGTAACTGTTCAGGTAACCAATAAGCTCATGCTTATCGGTTACTCTTGTAAACAGCTGCACTCTGATAGCCCTGGTAATCAGGTGATCCATTCTCATTCATAGCTTCTGATGAACAGAGGCTAAGGACATCATCCCCTGCCCATCCTGGCTAATAGCCATTGATGAACCTGTCCCCCATGAATGTATTCATGCTATTCATCTGTGTCCAGCTGTACTTGGTCAGAGGTTCTGATGCCTGTCATTACTGTTGATTTTTGTTACCACGAGGAGTTCCTTAATGAAATCGGAATGGAGTACAGTAACAGGATTTCTTTTTCTATTTATATTGTATATCCCCACACAAGCTAATTGAAAAGCATTAGGATAAAATAAGGCCCTTCTCTATAATGCTCTAGGGCATCAGAGCAACACAAAGTGGCTACAAAAGTTGCTCCGTATAGTGGTTCATAAACTTTTTTATAAGGTGACCCACCAAAGGTCCAAATTTTGGGGGCAAATCATAGGCCAGTGATATCCTCCACTGCCATCACCTTATTGCATCACTAAGGATGCTCTGATCTCCTATAGCAGCAGCTTATGTGCTGGCACCACAATGCTAATCCCAGATTGGCAGGAAGACCCTGTGGTGGGGAAAGGGAGTGGCCGGTGTTTGGTTTGGAATGACCCAGCCCTGCAGTGATAGCTCCTGTCCCACAGGACTGGGCACAGTTCCTCACTCTGGGTGTTTCAGTGAATGGAGTTGAAGTGCCATGCACTCAAATTTGGCCAGGTCACTGCCTCCATTGTGACAGGAACAGCTGTTGTGGGCTGAATGGAGAGCAGGCTTGTTCCATTCCTCTATCCACACCTTCTAGGGCTTCCACAACCAGCAGGAAACTTCCATCAGTTAACCTTTGGAAATAGGCTTCGTTTAATAGGCTGAGAGGTGGTTATTTCCTACTATTGATTCTTCTGTTGCCAATACAGGTTGGACATCGGATCCAGAAGGCTGCAGCAGAGAGTAACCTGAAGAGAGTGACGCTGGAGCTAGGAGGGAAGAGCCCAAATATCATCATGTCTGATGCTGATAGTAAGAACCAATTCAGTGTTATATTACAATTTGTAGCTCTTAAAATGACACTTTGCAGCCAGGATTTGGTAGGAGCGGCAAGTTTCCCTCAGAGCTGTGCGGTAGGCTTGGCCATGCAGCTGTTTAATGAACCCTGCCTAGCCAGGGACTCCGGGCTCTGCACTTAGAGCTCCCTGGCTGGGGGAGAAGCACTTGGGACACATCCCCTCCCTACTGGTTGAGAGAAACTCATTGCTCTGCCCTCAGCAGGGAGCTGCTGCTGTAGCTAAGAGAGAAGTGCCCCTCCCCCAGCCAGGCAGCTCCCTGGGCAGGGCTCATTATACAGCAGTGGGGGCATTTTACCTTGCAGCTTAGAGGGAATCTTGACTGACTGGAAGTTTCTAAGAGTTATTCCCTCATAAGCTCTTATACCAAGGGATTCTCTGGATTACTGTTGATGCCTCCAAGCTAATGTCATACACAGTGCATCTTGGGAGGAGTATCTTACACCAATTTGGTTACTTCATTATGTGCAAGGCTCAACAAATAATACAATCTACTCACCCGTGGCGAGTAAATTGAAACCTGGAAGAGCCGGGTTCGGGTGATCTGTGCATGCACAGATTGCCGGACAGCGTGGCTGGTGAGCAGGGCTCACCATGGTTCGGCGAGCCCTGATTATGTGTATCACCATTTCCTCACAAAACAATACACATCAAGGAGGGAACTAATTTATCTACAAATTATACTTGTTAGTTGTTTTCCTGTAGACCTCTCACATCCTTCATTGATTCTTCTGGGCTCTGTTTCATTATCATCTGTATTTAGTAGTGTTTCCTCCCGTTCTTTCCTCTACTACGTTTTGCTTCACTTCTGTGCTTGCCTCTTTTTAGCCTCTTGCATTTTTTTCTTAATTCTCTCTCCTATTTCCTCTTCCATGTGGATTGGTATATGTATCTGTATGCACCTCTTACTGGAGGAAGAAACTGGAGCACTCTGCAAATGGTAGGGGGGAAGGAAATTTCACTGGATCCAAAACAACTTTTCCAATTTGGTTAATTTCAGTTTGGGTAGAATCTGATTTAAATTAATTTGTCAGCATGTATACCCACATTCACAACCTTGCTAGAGCATCATACCCTTCCATTGAAGTGACTGCATGTAAGGAACTTTTAAGTCCTGATGATCTTGTTGTTGGCATGGGGAAGATTCTCCTCTTAGTCATCAGTTGAGTTTTTTGCCATCTCTTTTCTAGTGGACTGGGCTGTTGAGCAAGCCCACTTTGCCCTGTTCTTCAACCAAGGCCAATGCTGTTGTGCTGGATCCCGGACATACGTCCAAGAAGATATATATCATGAATTCATAGAGAGAAGCGTTGAGAGAGCCAAGTCCAGGGTGGTTGGAAACCCATTTGATTTTCAAACTGAACAGGGACCACAGGTGAGAGCATGATGCTTCAGTTTTACTTCTGTTAAGATGCTACTTGATTATGCTTTAAAACATGGAACTGTATCCATGAACCAGTAGGCTAGAATTGAAGGTAATTGGCAGTCACATGCCTAAATTGTGCTAAATGTTGCCCATTATCTAAATGAAATAGGGATGAATAAACTGCTTTAGATCATCACTTTGACCTCAGAATATTCCCTCTGAAATTATTAGATACAGCAATTTGGTTTAGGAATCTGTCTAAACACAGCATTGTTATTCCCTTAACTGCTTCCTAACTCCATGTAAAGATCTGGTGTATGTAGACCAAGATAGGCAGAGTCCTTTTCTTCCTCCATGAGTATCAAACTGACGTACAGTAATTACTCGTTTAACACGTGCCCACTTAACATGTTTTTGCAATAGCACCATTTTTTTGGGGGTGGGGGAGGATTTTTCAAATAACACGACCGTCCCCAAAATAACACGAAAATAATCAAGTAGCAGACTACTTCGAGCGGCAGTATAAGTTGGCGAAAACAGTGGTAATATGCATAAGCGGATGAAATCACATGGTCACAGCGCTCCTCCGCTCACTCACGTTTATCTTTGTGTTTTAACAAACCGCGGCAACTTGTGTTGCTAGATATCTAATGTTGACATTGATGACCCAGCACCAACAAAAAATTGACTTTGCCATCAGCACCTGAAATGCAACCTTCTCCTTTTCCATTATTTTTAACGGGAAAATTGACCCCGCATAGCACGTTTTCGCTTAGCACGAACATTTTCAGAAATGCATCTGTAGTGTTAAATGAGGAATTACTGTATTGCTATTCTTTTTTATTTTAGGTAGATGAAGAGCAGTTTAAGAAAATCCTTGGTTACATTAGCACTGGGAAGCAGGAAGGAGCCAAGCTACTCTGTGGTGGCAATCCTGCTGCAGACAGGGGCTATTTCATCCAGCCGACTATCTTTGGGGATGTGCAGGACAACATGACCATTGCTACAGAGGAGGTCAGAATGATTGCTTTGTAATTCTAATTTTCTGCCAGGTGGTGGTGGTGGTGGTTTACCTTCCTCCTCCTCCTCCTTGCTAGGGACTACAAGTATCAAAATTCCATAGATTGTTATCTGAACTCTTAACTCTTACAAGAATCAGAGGAAAAATGGACAAGCCATCATTCAGACATGTTTTTCATTTAGCTTTTTATGGCTAGAAGGGACCAATTTGATCATTTAGTCTGGTTTCCAGCATAATACAGGCTAGTGATCATCACCTAGTAGTTTCTGCATCAAGCCAGTAACTTCTGTTGGAGCTATAAGTTAGACCATGGTTTTTAATCTGCTCTGTTTTGATTTCACAGATATTTGGGCCAGTCATGCAGCTCTTGAAGTTCAAAACCATTGAGGAAGTCATTGAGAGAGCAAATAACTCGAAGTATGGTCTGGCGGCAGCAGTTTTCACAAAAGATCTTGACAAAGCAAACTACGTGTCCCAGGCATTGCGGGCTGGAACTGTCTGGTAAGTCTACACACAGGATCTCTGTTGTTAAATCCTTCATGGAGATTTTAAAATCTATGGCTTTCGCATTCCAGCTGCTTCCTTCATTAAATGTATAAACTGTGTATTATTGTACACCTCACTGTAGGTAAAAAAGTAAAAACATAAAATATCAAAAATATCAAACCCTCTCATAAAGTTCCCAGCCTACCTCTGGCAAAATGTGTACAGACTGATGTGTGAGCCTTGAGGCACAGACAAAAGGCTTGGTGGCCTTGGAACTAATAAACAGGCTCCAGCATTAGTTCCTTAGATGCAGTGGGGGAACCTTGCCAACTCCTGGCTACCAGACTCAACCACTGGAATTTAGAAGCTCTTAGTTCAACAGAGAGCTTTGTGCTGTCTTGACTCCTGCAGCAGAATACTTTTGGGGTATATAAAAATCAGTAGGGTCTGAAATGGCTCTGCATTAGTGGTTCAGGAGTCAGCCATAGCATTACCCTTTAAACAAGCTTTTTCTCTTTGTTTTGTAGTTTGGGAAGATAGATTAAGAGTCTGGTCAAAACCCAGTATTATCCTTTCTGCTGTATAAATGTGCTCTTTCTTTGTTCCTGTAGCCTTTATTCTTGAGCCAATGGAGTTGCTCTGTTTTGTTATGTCTCTTGCTTATCCGCATTGGCTCTGCATAACACATCTTCAGGGTTAAATTCCTTGTATCTCTGTAACCTGTGAGTTTGTAGCATAGGACAATGTTGATTCAATTGGAAATTATATAAATAGAAATTAGGATGGGTATAATTGTATTCATTATTTGCTTATTAATATTCACTTTATGGGAGTTAACATTACTAAATAAGGTTTTAGGAAAAATAGTGATAGGTGTGTAAATTAACATACTAAAGTAGATAAAAGGGTCTGATTAATGCCAATTTGTTGCCACTCGGACATTGTGTCGAACATCCGAGGTAAACGTGTGAGCAATAAAGCGGTTCCCGTTTACTCCATCCTCTCCTGAGTCGCCTGTTTCTTCTCTAACAAAAACAAAAAAGAGAGGTATGTCTAAGGTTGTCAGGGCTTTTAGTATATAGGTTTAAATAAACATCTTGAATTGTACTGTAGACAGAAACTGAATTTAGTGAAAACTCTGGAACACCAGCATCTCGTGTTCCCTTCCAGAAATGGCCTGGAGGAAGCAGGTAGTCAGTACTTAAAGTTTCAGGTAGGGAGAATTGTTGCTTGGTGTGCTCACAGGTAGGATACCTGAATTGGATTCCTGACCCTGTCTTGTTCTCTGGGTCAGCAGAGAATGAGGTTAGTACACAACCAGCAAAGGAATAATTGTTGTACCTTACATTCCCTCACCTCCCATTCTCCCTCTCTGACTCTGATGGATACTAAGTTTTGTCTCCCCTGAACCTGCTTGGCCAAAAGAGTGGTATGTGGGAGAGAATCCTGGTAGATGTAGACTACTTGTTGTAACTAAGTTTGAGGAAATGTTCATCCCTTAATTATGGAGACTTTCAAGAAAATCCTTGCTATTGTAGATACTTTGGAGCAACAAACTGTTTCTAAGGTTTGGTTTCCATTACAGGGTAAACTGTTACGATGTGTTTGGTGCTCAGGCCCCATTTGGTGGGTACAAAGCATCTGGGAATGGGCGAGAATTGGGGGAATATGGCTTGGAGGCATATACAGAAGTGAAAACGGTGAGTATCAATGAGTTTGTCCCAGGATATGGGACAGAGGTATGGGTTTTGTATCTTTTGACACTAGACTGCCAGAAAAAGGCAGTTGGCCCTCAGTTTTCAGTATCACAAACCTTTCTCTTTGAATATTTAATTATAATTGTAGTAGCTCTGAATGTTATGCTTCTAAAATAACAAGCCTTGTGGCACTTTGTTAGCATGTTTCATTAAAAAACGCCAGAGTATTTCACAAACAGTAAATAAACTTCACATACTTCTGTGAGGTGGGACAGCTAACCTTTGCCTCTGAGATAATTTTAGAGGTGAGGAAAAGTGACCTACCCAAAGTCTCATAGTGAGGCAAGGGTAGCACTTAGGATCTAGAATGCCTAACTAGTAGTTTATTGCCTTAATTAACACTATCTTCAAGAAACCTCTTAGGATCTGTTTATTTGCCTTGTGATTGTAAAGAATGAGTGGACTAGTTCTGACCTCTTTTAGGGAAGGAATTTAAACCTGCATTTCTGAAGAACATGTGCATTTTTGGAAGCTTGAATGTCAGTAGTCCATTTATAAACCAGCCACTGAATAGCTGGAGTGTAGTTTATTATTGGAATTGGAGACCTCCAAGTAGTGCTGACTATTTAAATGCCCTCTTCCATCCAAATCAAGATTGAATCAATGTGATACTGAAAGCAAGGAAATCTGAAAGTCCAGAAACGTACCAAAAGTGAGCTCCACTACAATGTAAAATCATGGTAAAACCCTACCACATGACTAATTAAAACAGTGACTGGCACTGGAGCCCCACACTTCCCACTCCTCCCTCTCGCTCCTTCCATGAATCTGCTGATTTAGACTCTGTCCCCAGCTGCTATGTCTGCCTCCCAGAGTTTGAATAGCTGATTCACCACATTCATGCTGTGAAAGGGAGGGGGAGGAGTGGGAATATAGCATGAATCAGCAGATTCATGGCACTCTGAAAGTGCTGGGAGGGAGGTGGAATTTGAGGCTACAATGCCCAGTATGTGAGGTTCATTGGGAGGAGGGCCCACAACAGACATAAACTAGTGTAGATGAGTGAGACATAAGGAATAATCAGTAATCAAAGACAACTTAATATCTCTTCCAGTTCTGTTTTGTGTGGTATTTATACTTCAACAATAGTATGACATTTAGGAGTAATGGGAAAGGAACAAAGTGATTCTTACTAACAATCAACATTCTTTCTAGGTAACAATCAAAGTTCCACAGAAGAACTCTTAAGGGACACACTAATTGCTCCATGCATCTGAAACCTTCTATGCAGTTGAAGTTTAACAGAGTGAGTTGGGAAAACTCTTCCGAGAGCAAGCAAACCTGAAGTCCATATGTGCAAAGCACATATAACTTTTTTTTAATGTTAAACAAAAATTCTTTAGAAAGTGCCTGTGGCAATTTCTTGTTCTCTGCTTGTCTGAAATTTCACTTAGCTTTAATTTTTTTTATACCAAATGTAATTCTCTGGGTAACCTCATTTGCATTTATCTGAAGAAACCAATGTACTTTTTTTGGAAGTCATTTGAGTGTTTTATGAAAATACCATTACTATAGATTGCCAATTGTTTATAACTGCTTTATGGAATATTTTTTTGGAATAAATCTATTTCCCTGACTTGAGAGTGTTATCACTGGCATGCATGAGCAGAATTTGGCCCTTTAACCTAGCAACAGACATTGTGTAACACTGTACCTTCCTAAACCATTGTTACTCTGAATGTATGACTTTTTGATTATCTACAGTAATTCAAATTAAGTCTAAATGTGTCGTCTTACAGAGTTCTGTGAAATTTCTTGTACTATGTACCTTTTCCTAATAAACATACTAGTGCATAACCTGTCAGACTACAGTAAAATTAAGCTTACATTTTGGTTTAGTCTATGGGTGATTATATTTTAAAACTGCTAACCCAAATTAAAATACATGGAGAACTTAATGTTCAGATACACAAGGCATAATCCTTGAAAATAGTATTGAATTTAGTATCACAGATTGAGTAAGTCCATGGAAAACAAAGCTGAGTGTCCTGGTTTAACATTAAACTCCGAGAAAACTCAGTCCAATACCTATAGGCTTCGTCTAGACTGGCATGATTTTGCGGAAATACTTTAACTGAAAAGTTTTTCCGTTAAAAGTATTTCTGCAAAAGAGCGTCTAGATTGGCAAGGATGCTTTTGCGCAAAAGTATCCATGCCAATCTAGACACGCTTTTGTTCAAGAAAGCTCCGATGGCCATTTTAGCCATCAAACTTTCTTGTGCAAAAAATTAAGGTGCCTGTCTACACTGGCCCTCTTGCGCAAGAATACTTGTGCAAGAGGGCTTATCAGAGTAGGAGCGTGAAAGTATTTGCACAAGAAACACTGATTTTATACATTACAAAGTCAGCGTTCTTGTGCAAATTCAAGCGGTCATTGTAGACAGCTGGCACGTTTTTGCGCTTTTGCGTAAAATCTTGCCAGTCTAGATGCACCCATACTGTTCATCTTTGGTTTTCAGCAAAAAATGCTAAAGAGCAGAATTCTCTACCAGAGAACGCTTAACCTTTATTTTGTACAGGTGATAGGGTAATATACTGCTGCCCCATGCTTAGAAAAAGTAATAACTTAACTTCAGAATTTCATTACAGAGGCTATTTCTTGATGCCAAGAAGTTTAATAGTTCAAAGTGGATATAATGCAACCTCTAAGAGGGCCTGTCAACCTTTTCAAACCAAAGAGCCAAACTACATCAAAATTCAGACTAAGTGGTCAACAATGAACCAGTATAAAAATGACCATTTGCATGACTGAAAATATCCAACTTAATATTATTGGCTTGATGATTAATAGCATAAACAGGGCTCGACAAATCGCTATATCTACTCGCCCGTGGCAAGAAGATTTCAGCCGGTCGCCCCGTTCACCGGTGCTGTGCTGTGTGGGGTTGGTGAGATGATCTCGCCATGGTTTGTCGAGCCCTAAGCATAAATGAAACATTGTTCTCACAGACTTTATTTAATGGGACTTCTGCTGCTGCTGCGGGTGCAGTTTGTGGATGTGGGGATGCAGAAATCAGGGTTGGGGTGGATGAGGGGCTCTGGGCAGGGGATGGTGTGAGAGATGCAGGAGACAAGCTGTAGATGGTGGGAAATGTATAGGGGGCATTCTGGGGCAGGATTATCTTACCTGCTGGGACTGGGTTGCTGCACCCAGCAGTGACTAGACGAAGGGCCAGGCCAGGATCACTAGCCAGATTGTGGCCTCATCTCCTACCCACACTGCAGCAGAAGGGGGCTGTCACTAGCCCTTCCTGTGGCCAGACGGAGACAGAACACTGTGGCTAGATGGGGGCTGGGCTCAAGTTGGGGCCTTGTTGGCCAAACTTCATTTTAAATAAAGTAAAATGTCAAACACAAAAGATTTGCTGAAACAAAAGACAGGACTATGCAGCATTTTAAAGACTAACAAGATGTTTTATTAGGTGATAAGCTTTCGTGGGCCAGACCCATAAAGACTAACAAGATGGTTTGTTTAGGTGATGAGCTTTCGTGGGCCAGACCCACTTTGATCTGAGGAAGTGGCTCTGGCCCCACGAAAGCTCATCACCTAATAAACCATCTTGTTAATCTTTAAAGTGCTGCATAGTCCTGGCAAAAGGTTTCAACATTGTCATCTTTATTTATGGCAGTGGTCAGGAACCTTTTTTGGATTGGGAGCCACTGACCCACAGAATTATCAGTCCAGGACCACACAAGTGAGAAGCAAAAGCCAAACCCTCACTGATGTGGCTCCCAACTGAAACACCTCACTCCCCTGCTCAAGCCCCGTGGTGGGGGAAGGGACAGGAAGGACAGAGGTTCAAGGCCTCAGGCCAATTAACTCTTCTGGGTTCCAGGGTTAATGGATTTTGTGGCCACCCCCTAGGCTCTGGAGTGGGGCCAAAAATGAGGGATTCAGTTTGTGGGATAGAGCTGCCAGTGAGTGGGTAGGGATGAGGGTGATGGTATGAGGTTGGGGTGGGAGGTAAGGTGCAGGGGCAAGCTGGGAGTAAGGTGTCTGGCTAGGGGGTAGGAGCAGGCTGGGATTGATAGGGTGTCTAGCCAATGGGGAGGTTCAGGAGTAAATGAAGGTGCACAAGCAGGCTGGGAATGGGGTGTCTGGGCAGGGGAGAGTGTGTAAGAGTAGGGATGTAAGAGACTAGTCAAACTATGATAAGCAACTTACCATCTAGTTGACTAGTGATGCCACTAGTCCTCTCCCCATTGCTGCCTCTATCAGAGAAATATAAAGGGGGGAGCCGTCTTAAAAGCCAGTTCCCCCCCAGCACTGTCTCTGCAAGGCACAGCGGGGACTGAAACAGTCTTTGCTTGTGCTGCTTCTGCTGCAAGTCTGCTTTTGAAATGTACAACAGCCCCATCAGGGCTCTTGAATATTTCAAAGGCTCAGGTCCCTGCAGGGCCAGCAAGGGAGTCCCCCAGTCCAAAGCTCCTTTCCAGGCTTGCTTTTGAAATGTACAAAAACCCCACTGGGCTCTTGCTACAGTTCAAAGGCCAAGGCACCCTTATAGACTAATCAAATAGTCAATGGAAATCCCATTGACTATTTGATTAATCTAAATTTAACATCCCTCTGAAAGAATGGGCTGGGCGTGTGGGGTCACAGTGGAGGGTATACATAAGGGGCCCAGGGATGTAGGGTCTGGGTGTGAGGGGCTGCAGGGGCACTTACTTGACTTTACACCCTGTGCCACTCAGCACGGTGTTCCAGGCATGGCCTACTGCTGCTCCCACTGGTTGGATTCCAGCCAATGGGAGCAGAAGGGAAAACCTCCAGGTAGCACACTCATGCACTGCTTCCCAGCCAGTGAAGGGAACTGGCAGCCACAGCACACTGAGTCATTTCCAGCTCTGCTATCTCGCAGGCTGGATCTGGCCAGGAGGCTCAGGGCTTTCTCTCCCTCCCCTTCCTACTCCACAGGAAGCCGGCACTGGTGCTACAATATTGCAGGAGCCTGCAAGACCAGAGCACAACTTCGTTGCTACAGGGGAAGCTAAGGGAGGGGCTGAGCTCAAGCTGTAAGAGAGCCATAGATTGTCAATCCTTGCTCTATGACATATTGCATTTCTGGCCTGAGCTAAATGGATGAAAAAATTGATTTTTTTAAATGGTTGCGTATGCTGCTGGTGAATGGCATTATACTGCCACCTCCAGGACACTCAAGTATTTCCATTCTAGTGGAGATTTGCACCTGACTGTAACCCCATGGGCGGTTGTTTAACTACAATTATTCACAAAATATTATGCTCTACACTGTTATTTTTCCTTTTCCCTGAAACTAGCTGGATGCCAACTGTACTGATGATTGTGGATGGTGAGGCCATGTTAAAGCTAGACACTACGGCTATGTCTACTTTGGCAAGATTTTGTGCAAATATTTAACGCAAGAGTTTTTGCGTTAAAAGTATTTGCGCAAGAGCGTCTACACTGGCATGTGCTTTTGCGTAGTGTAAGCATCCAAAGGCTGGAAACTTTAGTTCTTTAGCAAGATACTAATGTGTACAGGACCAAAAAGTAAATTCAAATTACAAAACTTGTTATTCATTCATAACTTACTTTTTTGGGGGGGAGGGGGAGAGTAGCAGTGAGGCAGAACTCATGAGCAAGATAGTCTTGTGTACTATTATTCCCCAAGTCCCTTTTATCAGTTGGTTATCTCATTGATTGCTAAAACTGGTCCCACTAGCAAACTGCCACAGCAATACAAAAATATTTTATTATAACACCATATGTTATGCTAATATTTGTAAGGGTGTGTGACATTCCTTTGTAAAATGAAATAAATGGAGATTTTTCCATTGATCTATTGTCTTTCAGATCAGATCTGCAGAACGCAAGAGTTTTTGCATTAAAGTATTTGCGCAAGAGCATCTACACTGGCATGTGCTTTTGCACAAACATCTATGCCAGTGTAGACGCTCTTCACAAGAAAGCTCTGATGGCCATTTTAGCCATCAGGCTTTCTTGCACAAGAAACTCATGTTGCCTGTCTACACTAGCCTCTTGCCCAACAACAGTTGCACAAGAGGGCTTATTCCTGAGCAGGAGCATCATAGTTCTTGTGCAAGAAGCACTGATTTCACAGAAAATCAGTGTTCATGTGCAAGAATTTCCCGCCAGTGTAGACAGGTAACATTTTTGCGTAGACACAGCCTGCTTGTTCGAATAGCCCTTAGTGCATGCTGCTTTGTGATCCACTAGGCCTTGCAAGTAGGTGCAACAGCAGCTTGAGATGCAGCTGTCTAGGGATGCCAATGTGCTTATCCAAGTCAATGTGTAACCACTGGAAAAAAAAGTCAGCAGTTACATATTTACATGCTAAAGAGGGTGTTGGCTCCCCAGCTCCAAGAGCTGGGGCAGAAGGGGACTGTGGTGTGGGAAGGTTGATGAGTACAGGCAGAGGACAAAAGATTGAGATATGTAGAGTAGGAGGGAAGAGGGTTGGGGCTCCACTGCCAGATGCAGATTATAGCCAGTAAGCTTACTAGCCAGCAGCCTGTTCCTGAATCAGCCTATTTGCCCAGCCCTTCCCCTGCAGGCTGCAACCATGTGCACTATTACTGAGCCCCTTATGCTCCCTGGTTACCTGTTATTGAAAGAAGCACCTCCCATTTGCCAGTTTCTGGCCAGAAGCTGGGCGAAGGGATTGCGCTGGGTTAGCAGGAGCGGCTCCTCCGAGCTCAGTTTATAAATCCAAACCACCTTGCACCTGTGTTTGAGCGGCGTGCGGCGGGGCAGGCAGCGACCGTGGGCCAGATCTGACGGGCCGTAAACAGCGCGCCCAGGCTAACGCGCTCAATGCTCACCCCGAGGCAGCCCTGGCCGGGGCCAGCACCGAGCGCCGGCGCAGCAGAAAAACCGTTGCCCGGGTAACGGGCGAGTCTGGGCCGGGAACCGCCAGGACACCCGCTAAGCCTGCGCCGGCCTCTCCGCCGGGCTCGGACCGGGCGACGGGGGCAGAGCCGGGCCCTGAGCCCTTCGGCGCCCCAAGCCGCCCTGCCTCCGCGCGCTCGTCACTGAACAAGGCAGCGGCCCAAGCTCAGGGCGCCTCTGCCCCGCCGGCTGGGTGAGGCCTAAGGAATTCGGCCCCTTGGCCTCGCCGCTACCCCACACCCAGCCTTACAAACACACCTCCGCTCACCCAGCATAAAATGGCCGCCGACGGTGCCCGCGCGCATTACATATTTATAGGGCTGAAATCCCGCGAGATCTCGGGGGGGGGGAGAACTTGCCCTCGTGCCACCCGTCTCGCGGGTGCAACCTCTTTCAGAATACTGTCGCGCAGAGGGCGGAGCCGAGATGGCTCGAGGGCGGAGCTACACGAGGTTGGTTTGCTTTCTGATTCCGCCACGCCTCTTCACCTTCTGCAATCCGTTCCTTTCCTCTACGTCATCAAAAAGCGCCGTACCTCGTGGAAGGCCCTCTAACGGGGGCCTTGGTGGTGGCTGTCGCCTTCTTAGACGGGGAATGCGGGCGCCTGTTGATTATATAATCACCGCGGAGGCGGCTTCAAAAACTCCCCCAGTGTTGTGGGGAGCTAGCGGTGGCCGCGGGTCCCCGAGCTGCGATGGCGCGGGTCGCGCTCTGAGTGATTCTGTGCGCTGCGCAGCCTGGCGGGGCTGCCCCGCACCAGGGCCCCGGCAATGTCTGGCTCCCAGGCGGCGCTGGCGGTAGCGGAGTGTCGGCTGCGGCGATTACCGGGTTAAGCGGCGGCCTCTGGCCCTCCCCGGACACGCCTCGCGGGCTCCTCCCAGCGCCCCCTTCCCCGAGCCCCCGACTCGGCCGAGCGGGGATGAGGCGGCGCAGCGGCACAAAGGCTCCCCGGGGGCTGCCCGTTGCCTAGTGCGGGCGCGGCCCGGCTTCCCCTCCCCGCATCCGGCTGCTCCGCGTCCCTCTGGTTCCCCCGTCACCGACTCCCCCTCCCCTTCCCGTGTCCTCCGAGCTCCCCCACCAGACAACGGCCCCGGGACCCTGCCCTGCCCCCCCCTCGCCCTGGGGAGCGGCAGGCGGGATTCCCCGCTCCCTCTCCACGCTCCGCCCGGGGCCCTGTGGGGGAGGATGTCGGAGGATCACGACATGGATAAAATGATTAAGGTAGGAAAGAGGCGCCGGAGCTCGGGGATCCCGACCCCTTCCCTGCCTTTAGAAAAGCCCTTTTCCATCATCCCTCCCGCCCCCGCCGCCTTTCTGCTCGGGGACCGCATCCCCTAAAACAGCTCGCGCCTTGGGGCCTTGGATTCCATGTCCAAAATCTCTTGGGATGGCGGGGTGGAGGTGGAAAGGGGAGTCGCCCACAATACTGGGTGCAGCCTCGGCAGGGAACATAAATCTATTTTGATTAATATTTTGGGGAATCTATCTGATACTGTTTTACTCCGACGTCTTGCAGTTGAGAAATCAGCACTCTATTTCAAGTCTTATTTCTCCTCCTTATTCCTTTCATCAGCATATTCTTTTACACATGCTGTCTCTCTGAAAACAAACTTCAGCCATCTGTGTCCTTTGATGCTGGGAATAAAGAGCTAAAATATTTAAATATTAGTTACTTTAATTATAGAGCTGTTAAACTTGGCAATGGAAATTTAACCAGCTGGCAGAATAACTACGTGTTATGGTTACTGTCTGATTATTGGTTTGAGTGTTGTTGGGGTAATAAATATGTAGGCACTCTGGTACTGCTATCAGTATAAAAACTTGTATCTGTGTCCCACAGATTGCAGGAGCAAGTCTCTAAAGTATTTTGTCTTGTAGTAGGCAAAACCTACTCATATGGTTTTGTAGACTCACTACTCAAATTGAAATGCAGGAAATCTGTCCACTTTAAAAGAAAATGCTGCTCCCCTTATGAAAATGAACTTGGTATGAGGCATATTTGCTTTTGGGAGAGGGCACAGAACAGCCTAAGAGTTATACAGCAAGAATTATTATAAGAACTTAATACTTTCTACTGAATCTTCCTGAGAAAATAGTGAAACTCAGTGAGACAAAATAAGAGTAAATATGTAGTGGAGGATTTCTGTAACTTTTCTGTCTCGCTCCAAAAGTTCACTACTGTCAATTAGAAGTTTAAAAAACAACAAATAGTCTGGTAGCACTTTAAAGACTAACAAAACATGTAGATGGGTGTCATGAGCTTTCATGGGCACAGCTCACTTCTTCAAATGACTGGCTGTAAGTTTGATTTCCTTCATAAATTCCTAATGACTCAGGAAGGGATTCTGTTATTAGCCTAGCACTTCATAATCTTATAAAAGTACTACTTTTGCTAATGAAGCCACAAAGAGGAAATAGACAAATTACAAAAAGGCACTAGAATTAAATATAAGTAGTACCTGGAGAAGGGGGAAGCATTTTGAATGTCGTCTCATTAACCTTCCACCATCCTTTTAAGACTTGTGTGGTTTCTTAGATGGCACACACAATGTGAGCCATTTAAGAGTTGTATAACTTTGTAACATTGGAGTCTGGATTTATTTGAAAATGTGTTGCTGGATCTTGCTTTTTATCAAATTCTAGCATGGCCATTTAGTCTGAGCATCAGGTTGGAAATATCTATATGCTTCTGAAACAGTACAGGCAAATACCAACAAGATACCTCATTCCTTGAGTTAATAAGCTGAGTATAGTGCAGTAGTTGTCCATCTGTCTGATTTGCATAATTATAATCCTATGGCACAGTTTGTAAGAGTAAGTGCATGCCTGGATGTCCTTTGTTTAAAAATCCACAACCCTTCAATGCATTCTGTGGTGTCCGCCAGCCATATACTTGGCTGCTTTTTTTCGGGGTAGCTAGGTAGGCGTGGATACTGTGAGGGCCTTTGGGGGTGAAAGACACAATATAAATTCACAATATAATTCAATTTTAATTAAAAGCATGAGGTTGAACTTCCCATTTATCAAACATGATTATTAAAGTTTGATTTCATTCCCATTGTTTCAAGTTCTGTGACGAAATGTGGAAGGGTATTGCTGTGCCAGCATAAACTGGCAGAAGTTGGAAAGTACATTAGAGCAATGTAAATCCACTCAAGTTTCGAAGAACAGGCATTACTCCAAATAAAATGTTAATTTTTGATGTTGAATAAGAGTGATTATTAAAAAAACCAAAAAAACCCTCCTCTGTAATTGTTCACTGGGTCTATGTGCAAAGTATTGGGGAAAATGAACTTGGGAGCACGTAGAATTTCCCATAAATAGTTGCTACATGTCCTCATTTGTGCTTAAGAACTGCTTGGTGAAGATGACTCAAAGGGGTTCTGCCATTCACTTGCCATTAGGAATGTTAAATATTGGTTAATTGAATAGTCAATTAACCTCATGTATTCTTATCAGTTACTCAACTGTTCTGTAATCCCTAGGAGTGACATGGCCCCACTCGCAAGGAGTCAACCTCCACTCTTCACTGCTGCCTCTGTATCAAAGACAGTAGCATGGGGTGTCAGCTGAGAGCTGGACCATGAGGGGAGCCAGTTTAAAAACCAGCTCCCCTTACAGATCAGCTGCTTGTTGCCTCATGCTGCTGCCTCTGATGGAGTTAGTATATAGTGTTTGGGGAAGGGTGCCTATACCATTATTTTTAGATGCCCTCTCTTACTGAATGGAACTCTTTGCCACAGAGAAACAGTAACAGACGGGGGAGGGAAATTGGGGAAATATATTGCAATGCAAGTGAATTCCAGGAAGCAGACTTAGTTCATCCTTAAACTCAAAACAGTCAAAGGCAAAACAATCCCACAGATATAGGGGAGAACATTTAATCTCAGAATACTGCTACATTCAGCCTCTTTGCAAAACAGGTATGAATGTTTGGAGGGATTTTAAGATACAACGTAGAACCTTTAAAATCTCTTCACTAGCAGCAGAAGCACTTTTATTTTGAGCATCTGCAGATTAGTTCCTGCTGACCTGGCAGTCACTTTACAAGTTCAGTTTCGCTACACTGTTACTCCACATTACCAGGCTTCACTAGCTGGAGATATAGATAGAAAAGGCAGCTATCTAGATGTGCCATCTCAGTTCCTCTAGAGCAGTGGTCTCCAGCCTTTTTAAGCACGAGATCACTTTTGAATTTAAGTGCAATCCAAGATCTACCTCATATATAAATACCCTTGCCCCGCTTCCTTCCTACCCCTTCTCCAAGGCCCTGCCACTGCTCCCTCCATCCTCACTCACTGTCATCAGCCTGCGACAGAGGATTGGGGCGCAGGCTCTGGTCTTGGATTAAGGGATCTGGAGTGTGAGAGGGGCTTTGAGCTGCTCTTGGGGTGGGCAGTTGGATGTAGGAGGGGGTTCTAGGTTCAGGCTTTGGGAGGTTTGGATGCAGGGGTGCTCAGAGCTAGGATAAGCGCTTGGGGTACAGGAGGGGGTTCATGACTGGGGTGGGAGTTTGGGATGTGGGCTCCATTTGGGCACTGCTGGTGGTTCCTGGGTGATGGTGCAGTGGGGCTAAGGCAGGCTCACCCGTGCCCTGGCCCTGAACCACTCCCTAAAGCAGCCAGCAAACTCCCTCCCTAGTCCTGTTGTGCCCCCTCTCTGCTCCATGGAGAAAGGATACAGAATGGGAGAGGGGGCACCTTGACATCAGCACCCCTCTTTTCCCTCCCCTGCCCTGCACAGAAAGCAGGAGACTCCCAGGGGGAGGGGCAGCTCCAAGTAAAGGACAAGAGATGTGCAGCAGTGGGGGTAAGGGGCAGCTGAAGTGTAGGCACTTGATAGCCTCTTGGCCAAACCCATCAAGATCACCGGTCAAAGGCTCCAAGATCTACCAGTAGTTCCTGATCGACTGGTTGGTGACCACTGCTCTAGAGAATCTGTAGGTTCTTTTCAGAAGCTTTAAGATAGCATTTATATAAGCTCATTGCTTTAGACTGCACCTTTCTCCTTTCCTGGTCTCTTTGTCCTATGTAAGGCAAAAAGAAATAGTTGTCTTGCTGGGCTCCTTTGAGGCAGGGTTTTTAATTCCTCCTTGCATCAAGGAAATTCTGGGTTATTCTTTGGACAGGGTTTATAGACATGGTGAATGTTATTGTTTGCCAGGGAATGTGCAGAGGAGTCATAGTGACCTGTAAGTCTTTATTTAAAGAAACCCTATCTATGCTTTGTCTTTCTAGAAGTAAAATGCATTTTTAACCACCTGCACTCATTATACAAATAATTGCTCACAGAATAAAACAATGGGATAAATCTGTTCCTTAATATATACCTTTCTAAAATCATTGCAACTGATAAATTGGTAAGAGAACTACACTTTGTCAGTATTATTACATGAAAACAGTAAACCATGTGGAAGACACCTACTCTAATTTTCTCCCATTTCTCTTACTGGTTATAACTGGGACATTTGAATGTTGCCTTTGTACTTTTGTTCATGCCACTTATTTAATTATTAGTAATTATTTAATTACTAAGTACTCCACAGATCATATGGAGAGAGAAGCTCCCTGTCCTAAGCAGCTTACAATATAATTGTAAATTCACATCTTCCCCTTTACTCTGGGAATTATTTTATCTTTGTAGTAGGAGGCTGTGCCCCCTGCTTTCTACATTCACCAACCCCACTCTCTCTGGGGGTAAGCAGCCCGGCATTCCCCCCGGCCACTGGGAGGGCACCAGACTGAGTCATAGCAGCCCTTGTCAGCCCCAGCTATCCCGCCTCCTGGCTGCTGGGCAGAACTGAGGCTACACTAGCCCCAGCTCTTTCCCCTTCCCGCTGTCCTTGACAGCCACGGCTCTCTTCCCTCAGCCACTGGTAGAAGTTTTAGCCAACACTCTATCTACACTAAGGCCTCCCCACATACACAACAAATGTCATGTCGAGGAACATGTTTAAGCATGATTGATATGCCTCAGGAACGTAGTGGTGTTTGGTCTTGTCTTTGGAACTGGTGTTTATGTATTGGCTACACTGTTTAATTTGTAGTGTAAGCATCCAAAGGCTGGAAACCTTAGTTCTTTAGCAAGATGCTAATGTGCACAGGTCCAAAAAGTAAATTCAAATTACAAAAGTTATTATTCATTCATAGCTTACTTTTTTTGGGGGGGAATAGCAGTGAGGCAGAACTCATGAGCAAGATAGTCTTGTGTACTATTATTCCCCAAGTCCCTTGTATCAGTTGATGGTTATCTCATTCAGATTGCTAAAACTGGTCCCACTAGCAAACTGCCACAGTAACACAAAAATATTTTATTATAACACCATGTTGTTATGCTAATATTTGAAAGGGTGTGTGACGTTCCTTTGTAAAATGAAATAAATGGAGATTTTTCAATTGATCTGTTGTCTTTTGGATCAGATCTGTAGAAATGTGCTTTTCAGAAATGTCTAGTTATTGTTTTTTTTCCTTTTTGAATAGGAAACCTCCATTTTAGAGGAGTATAATATTAACTGGACTCAGAAGCTGGGAGCTGGAATCAGTGGTCCGGTTAGGTAAGAGAGTACACATGCTGATTTGTGTATGCCAAATTATCCTGTTAGAGCAGCAAAGTAGTGAGTATATATTTTAAGTATGTTAATAATAGAAAGATGGGTAACTCAAGAAGTTTCTCTCAGTTATAAGGAAGTAGGAGAAATTTGTGATTATAACAAGTTCTTGACTCTGATGTAAGGTGCCATGTACATGGAGTGTATATGTGATTTGGGTACTCTGCTACTATTGGGGATGTTTGAAATAAAAGTAAACACATTTCATCTTATCACTCCTATTTTGCCCCATTGTTCACCTTTCTGTTTCTAAAATAAGCTAGGAATAAGTTATGTGCTTGGGCAAGATGGTCTTAGAAAAATTCTGTTCCAGCTTCTCTTTCTCTTTCTAAAACATCATTCAGCCAGCGCCATACCCCTCTAGGATATTGCCAGTTGGTTATTCAGGACTACTTGTCTTTTAGCTAATTTTACCAGCTTGTTTTTCATGTTATATGAAGCCAATGCAACTAGTCCAGTGTCTGTTATCAGAACTGCCTGAATCATTAATATTCTCACCACTGACATGCAAGAACTGGTCCCTGCCTGCGAAAAACTTATGACGACTCACCACTGGAGTGCCCCTTCAGGGATGGGTCTCCTCTAATGTCCCCTGCTGATAGTCATACTTGTCCACTTGCTTCTTGTGGCTCAGTCCTCTAGTAAAGTTACATTTAGTCCCCGACCCCTACAGCGTAATAAATTCAACTTGGGCATAACTCTTTGCCCCTATAGAGGAGGGAGCCATACTAGATTCTTTTAGCTGAAAATCTAACTCCTAATGCTACAGTCCTCCCTGCATTGTGTTAGTATAGGGAACCTTTCTCTAGACTCCAGTTCAGAGACTTCATGGTGAGTTACCAAGGCTTGTTCCCTTTGACTCTTGATCCTTCCTAGAATTCTCTTTACTGTGGTTTCTTTCAGGCCTCTTCCCCTAGGGTTCCCTTTGCCACTCTCTAGGTAATTCTTCACTCTAACAACCAAAGATGGACTAAAAAGAGGGACTCCTATTGCTGTATCCCTTTTACTTGCTGGGCTTCCTCCAATACTGAGGCCATGTCTCCATTTGCTGCACCAGAGATCGATCTCCTGTCACGTGATTTAGTGGGTCTAGTTAAGACCTGCTAAATTGAATGCTGAGGGCAGCTCCAGTCAATGCTGGTACTCCTCACAGTCATGAGGAGTAAGGGAAGACAATGGGAGCATTTACTCCTGTTGGCCTCCCACTGTGAAGACAGTGCCAAGATTGGGTTCAAGTAAGCCCCGTATTTTACGTATCTGGAGTTGTGTCCCTCGAGCCGCATCTAATGTACACATCTAATGTAGACTTGGCCTAACCACCCAGCTCCTCCCCCAGTTGGGCTTCATCTTGTTGCACTGATGAAGGTGCAGCCAGGTTTCTTAATTGAGCTTTGCTAGCTCCCGTTAATGCTTTTAATGTAAATGTGGAGAATATACCCCATCACAATCCTGGAAAACAAACTCCACTGCTTCCATCACTGGGAGGTTGAGAGGGAAAAACTGAGTTGGACCATCTCATCTATTTCCCTATCCAGGAAGGATAATTTCTTAGATTTTCTATCACTGTGTCCCATCTAATTTGAAATGTCCCTTTGTTCTTTATTTGTTTATATTTGATGGCTGCCAATTAGGCCCAAGATCTTTCCTCTGAAGCAGTCTAATAATTAATATTAATATACATCGCACAAATAATTTGTTTCAGTATGGCCAGTGACTTGTCAGAACAATGGCTTTGCATTGGAAACATTGTATGTATTATTGCTGATTCGACCCTGCATTCCAGGTGTTTGTCACTGAACTTTTAATAAAAAAACTACTGACCTAATAATTAACATACAATATATTGTACGGGATGAACCTCCCAAATTTAGGACTCTCTGGTCCAGCAACACTCATGGTCCGGCATGGCCATGGATGTTGCTGGACCAAAGAGCTCTGGAGGCTGGGAGCAGGAGTCAGCCAGGAGAACCAGGGGCTGGGGAGTCCTGGGTCCCACTGGGGAATCCCTGGTGTCAGTGAGGCTGGCAGCGGCAAGGCGGCTCAAGCTGGGGAACTCAATGACATCTCAGCATCTGTGGGGCTGAAGTGGCTGTTCAGCCCCAGCTCAGGAACCCTGCAATGGGCAGCAGGGCCTAATGATGGCTGGGGAGTCCCAACCTTGGCCAGGATACCTCGACAGCAGCAGATGGCCCTGGCTAGGGAATACCAGGAACCCACCAAGCAGTGAGGGCCGGAGGACCCTGGGGTACCCCCAGAGGGAGTGGGGTTGGTGGGAGCAGTCTGGTCTGGCAAGGGAACCCCCAACAACAGGGTGGGGAGCCCCATGGAGAGGAGGCCAGGAACAGAGCAGCAGCCAGCAGGGGAGTATTGTCCTCCCCTGGTCCGGCAAACTCCTGGATCCAGGACCGCTCAGGTCTCAAGGGTGCCAGACTATGGAGGCCCAACCTGTACTTGTAATCTACATAGCTATTGACAAGTTTCAGTCCTTGCCTTCTCTTGAAGCAAGATACACTGTGTATTGTTGAGAGTTTATGTTCTCTGTAAAATGTCCATATTTTGAGTATGTCTTGTGATTGTTGTGGAATTTGATAATGGCTTGTCATTCCTTTGAGGCTTTTTAGTCTAGTTTCTAAACAAGAATTAGAAATTGCATATTACAAATAGCCTACTTTAATCTTAGCTCCAATTTAATGGATTAATACCAGTAATTATAAATAAATAAGTTAATTAAAATATCTTTTTCACAATCCTGCTAATTGAATGATTTTGTTGCTATGATACTAGAGTCTGCGTGAAAAAATCTACTCAAGAACGATTTGCACTGAAAATTCTTCTTGATCGTCCAAAAGCTAGAAATGAGGTATAGTCCATTTTTTAAAAACCTGTGTAATTATTGAAATGTACAACATCTCTCCCCTTTTGCAAATTATTCCATTTATATTAAAAAGAGTTAGCTGAGGTACAATGTCTGTCAGCCATTGGCAAAATCCATTAAGATATAAAAAAAAGTGGTTTTTGAAATACCACTTGCAAAAAAGCTCTTTGCTTTTGACCCTCTGAGGTCCCTGTGTTTGGTTTCTACTGGGTACCATATACTGGTCTTGCTAGACATGCTAATCTGCTGTTTATGTACAAGTGCATTTCAGAAAGGTGTTTTATGAATTTACAGTGTCCTTCTTACTCTCTACTTGTAACATAATAGGAATAGTTTAGAGGTAACTTAAGTTCCAAACATCTTGCTCCTAGAATAATTAATGTAATAACTGTTCAAGTTGCATTCTAACTGGTTTAAGGGTTATTTGGCGTAGGAGATCTTAGATGAGCACTCTAGCTTAATTTGTGATTGACAATAAGAGGGGAAAAGCCATGTGCAATGCATGATCTTTAGATGTCTGTTAAAGGTTTTTATGATTTTGAGAACAGTTTTATGTTCTTTTGAAAAAAAAATTGGTTCAATCAAAGTAGATGTGATGTGTCAGGCAAACACTTTATCACTGTATGTTAAAATGTCGCTACACTTGCCAACCCTCCTGTCTCTGGGGGTAGACAGGCACAGCTCCTCCCCCCCGGCTGCTGAGGAGGGCTGGAGCTGTGCCAGCCCCTGCCTCTTGTGCCCCTGTACTGGCCACCAGGAAGGGTAATGCCAGGGCCGCACCGGCTCCAGCCTCTTGGACATGCTTCTCAGCCTCTCTGCCCCAGTCCCTCTCTTCCCCCTCCATCCCCAACCACCTCCCCAGTTGGGGTGTGTCTAAACTACATAGCTCCATTGATAGAGCCATATAGATTAGGCTGATCGGCAGAGGGAAATGAAGCTGCGATTTAAATAATCGCGGCTTCATTTAAATTTAAATGGCTGCCACGCTGAGGTGACAAACAGCTGATTAGCTGTTTGTCGGCTCAGCGCATTAGTCTGGATGCTCCCACGCCGACCTGAAAACCCTTTATCGACCTCCCCGTTATGCCTCGTAGGATGAGGTTTACCGGGGAGGTGGATAAAGGGCTTTCCTGTCGACAGGGGAGCATCCAGACTGCCCCGATCTGCCGACAAACAGTTGATCGGCTTCATTTCCCTTTGCCGAACAAACAAATCTTCATGGCTCTGTCAACGGAGCCATGTAGTCTAGACGTAGCCTTGTAGCCCCAATCTTTCTGGCCACCAGAGGAGAGCAGGGCCAAGCTAGTGACAGTGGGGATGGCATCAGTGGCTCCTCGCTGCTCTCCGGGGCCCCGATGCTTGGGAACCCAGCAAAGAACCGCTGCTTCTGCCTATCAGCACTGAGGCCACTACCTGCCAGGCACTCCAGCCTAAGATTACATTGCCAGCTTCCTGTGGGAGAGGGAAGAGGAGGAGACCCCGAAGCTCCACACTGGATTTGGCTTGCAGGGAAGCGCACATGCTGCTTTGGGGAGAGGAGGAGTGAGGTGGCGGGAAGAGCTGGGGCTTGGAGCTCCATGGCCCACACCCCACTCCTCTCCTTCCATTTCTACACCCACTCATCCTCTCTAACCTCTTTCCCTCCACACATGGCCCATCCTCCTCCTTCCATTCCTATCCCCACAGCCCTGCCTCCATTCCTACATCCATAAATCCTCCCTAGTCTCTCCCCACACTGTGTATTCCTATCTCCGTCTCTTTCCTCCATTCCTACAACCCAGTCCTTCCCTGGCCTTCCCTAACCCCTCCCTCACTGCACGCACATGCTGCCCATCCCCCTGCCGCCGTTCCTATATTCCCCTCACCCTCCATCCCCATATACAACCTATCCTCCCTCCCACAAATGGGCAACCTAACTAGCAAGGTAACAGCACCCAGGGATTGGCAGCTGCTCTGAACGCTGCTGGGCCTCCCCTTTGTGACACCTCAGGGGCAGTGGGTCAATGGGGAATTAACCCCCTGACTCAAGCCACACAGAGTCTGTTGGCAGCGTATGGGGGAGGGGGTTAACCGTTGGCCCATGTGGCATGGAGTCTGGATGGGGGGCAAAAGCCCAAGGGGGGTGGTGCGAAACGGGGAGGGTGTTAACTCCCTGGCTTGTGCCACACAAAGCCAGCGAGGTGGGGGTGCAAAACCCAAGTGTGGGGTTTAATACCCTGTTGGTGCGGAGCTGGGAGAGGGTGGATGAGGGGCGGGGGATGCAGACAGAGCTGAGGGAGCCTGGAGTGCCCTGTGTGTTGTGGGACTGGACTAGGAATCTCATTCGCAGGAGAAGGTTGAGGGCCAAGACACCTCCCTTCCCCTATCTGTAGCCAAAGACGCTCGGGGGACACAGGCACCTCTACAGGCTCCAAACTGTTCCAGGCTATGGTGCAACTCTACCCAGGGCCCGATCCTGCAGAGCCACCCTGGCTCACTGAGAGAGAAACAGAGGCCTCTCCTCCCTGTGTTCTCAAGTGGATCCCAGCTGTGACGCAAGTCGCCCAGTACTGAACGGACAGAAGCAGGCTGCGAAGTGGCTGCCACATGCGGAATAAAGCTGCCCTACTTCCTGACACTTGGCCCAGCCCAGCCATGCCACTGCCCGCTCCAAAGCAGCCTGAGGCGCCGTGGGACAGACAGCTCCCCCCCAAGCCTGTTCCCTACAGCCCCGCTTCTCCACAATGCAAGAGAGAGAGAGAGTTCTCTCACATTCAGCATAATTTTCTTTTGGTGGTGTCTCATTGAAAAGTATATCAATCTACATTCAGTTACAAGCAATAGTTTACAATTTTAATGCATTCTTCTCTAAAAAGAAAAAAAAGAGAGGTAAATTATGCAAGTTCCATATCTGCTACAAAACAAATTCTCATTAAATTTTCTGAAAAGGCTATGTGAAAACTACATCAAGGATCTGGTTTGATCTTTCAAACAGAGGGTATGTCTACACATCAAATTTAATTCAAAATAACAGCTGTTATTTCAAATTAACTTTAATAGCGTCTACACAGGCAAACTGCTATTTCGAAATAAATTCAAAATAGCGGAGCGGTTATTTCAAATTTGGTAAACCTCATTCTATGAGGAATAATGCCAAATTCGAAATAGCTAATTTGAAATAAGTGCTGTGTAGATGCTTATTTCGAAATAGGGGGCCTCCAGCCCTTCCCGGTTTCCCCTGATGGCCACTCTGGGCCAAACCAGGAAAACTCCTCTCCTCTCCTCTCCCCCAGCCCTGGAGCCCTTAAAAGGGTAGACTCTGGCCACAGTGCACGTATCAGAGCCAGGCCTGCCAGCAGTCGCTGCCCTTGACACAGCGGCCGCACAATGAGCCGGGCAGCCAGTGCCAGCCAGCTGTCCACCACACAGTCCCCCAGCTCCTAGGAGCCAGCCAGGGGCCAGAGACGCCGTGCGCCCTCCTGGACTAGTGTGGAGATCGTGGACCTTATTGAGGTTTGCGGGGAGGCCTCCAATGTCCATGATCTCCTAGACAGAGGAAAGCCGCCGTGTTCGGTCGCATAGCTGCCACCGTGACCACCAAAGGCCACATGTGCACCCAGGAGCAGGTGTGCCTGAAAATTAAAAAGAGTTGCAGCAGGCGTATGCCAGGACCACACAGGGCAGCTCCCCAACAGGGGCAGACACTTGTCCCTCTTTTGACGCCCTGGACTGCATAATGAGGGCAGGACAGTCCGTGCCACCCTGAGGGGCTCCGATCCAGGAACAGAGGGCCCTGACCAGGGCGCAGAGGAGGAGTCGCAGGAGCCACCATAGAGGGTGCCACGCCACCAGGACCCCCAAGCTGTCCCAGCAGTTGAGTCACTAGGATCAGCTGGGGAGGACAAAACATGTGAGTGCCATCACTATCCCCTTCCTGGCGGGGGGAGGGGGCGGGGAGGGAGACCAGGGACCGCGCGCATGGGCCTTGCTTACCACGGATCATGCAGAAACTTGTGCACGTGCGAGCATGGTCCGTGCCACCCCTGGGCAGGTGGCTTCAGCTGAGTGCCACACAGGGGCCGTGGCCTGATAGCCACATGCATGTGCGAAGAGACCTGACGTGCTCCTGACCCTGGGGCGGGACACAGCAGGATGCCTCCCTTCAAAACCCCCTCTACACAGAGGCAGGGGACATCTCCCTCACCTCACCCACACTATACACAGCACAGGGGCCTGGGTGCGGTCTCGGAGCAGCTCCCGCTCCCAGAGATAGCCGGACATTCCGACCATGGCCTCTGTGCAAGCACTGCAGCTCTGACGGTGCAGGGAACCGTCATCCTCACCTCACAGAGGGGGGCTGGGTATCATCCACTGTGTCCCTAGGGAAAACTGACCACTTCTCTTCTTTCTTCACAGCTGCACCAGCTGCGCGTGCAGGGCGCACCATCCCACCTGGGACATCCTCCTGCACCCGAGGGCTCAGCAGGTCCACCCGCACACTGCAGGGGTACCGAGACCAACAGCTGGGGACCCTGCGAGCCCTGCACTGCACTGTGGAGCAGTGGGTGCAGGATGACTGGGAGTTCTGGCAGGAGCTGCTTGCCCAGGGTTGCGCTATCTGTGCCCATCTGCAGACCCTGGTGCAGAGCATGTTGCCTCGTGCCGCTCCTCCTCTCACTCCTTCTCCCATTCCCGCCTCTCTCTCCTCAACCTCCACACTCTCCTCCCCATCCTCCCGGGGATGCCGAGGCCCCCACACCCGCCGTGTTGGGAGACAGTTGGCCCAGCGAGACTCTGACCTTTCCCTCCCCCTTGTTCCCCTTGCTTCCCCCTTCCAGTTTTCCCCCTCCCTTCTCCCACTCTTTCTCCTCCCCTCTCCCGCCTCCTTTCCCCAGTCTCCCCAGAGTTTCATACCCCCCCAGTTTTGTTAAATAAACACAGTTTATATTTTTGAAAATGTATTTTATTTAACATCAGGAAGAGGAGTTAGGGAGGGTAAGTGGAAGGACACGAGGGAGGAATGAGACACAAGCCCCCAGTGGGGCAGACCAGGGAGGCTCTGAGTGCTCCGCAGGATGGACACTCTCCCTCAGGGCCTCCTGGATACTGACAGCCCCCTGATGGACATCCCAGATGGCAGCCTGCAGCAAATGCAGCCAGGCTGATAGCAACATGTCCACGAGAAGCACCAGAGTGCCCAGGGGCAGCTCTGGCTCCATGTTGCCGAGTGCTATGGTGTGTCGAGCGAGGGCAACCAGAGCACTCCAAGACACAAATGCTTTGCTGTCTCTCAGCGAGGCAGGCAAGCAAGCAGGGACACCTGAAAACCGGCTGCCCGGGGGAGGAGAGGGGAGGAGGGAGTCCCTTTAAACACAGGCCTTAGATAGCCTCAGGCAACAGCCACACAAAGACACTTCTTGCCCTAACCCTGACCTGGTTCCGGCCAGCCTTAAATCCAAATCAATGTCCACTCAGTGTGGATGCGATATTTCGAAATAGCAAAATGCTATTTAGAAATGCATTTTGTGTGTAGACGCATTATTTCAAAATAGCTATTTCAAAATAACTATTTCGAAATAAGCTATTGTGAAATAACGCTATAGTATAGACATACCCTAAGAGCTTTACAATTAGTTGAAACTTGTCAACTTCCAGTATGACAGAATATTTGAAGAGAAGATGACTTTCCATGAGTCCTATTACATCTAGCCATAAAAGGAAACAGAGTATACCGTTTCAACTTTTATTGATGGACTTCCACATTTTTGTCACTACAAGCCATATTCTTATTGTTACAATAAGATCATTTATTAAAGAAAATATTAAAAACCTTTGAGTGGTTTATTAGTGTTGATTCCATAAGCTGTAATAATTCTTGTCATGTAAATGAACTGATAATATTGCCTTTTTGTCTTATTTATTTGAGTGTATTGTTTGCTTGATTGATCATATAAATGCTTTTAGGCATCATTTTGAAATAGAGTGGATTATATAATTTTAGCCTGTGGATAATTTTACATTGAAGCAGTTAAAAGGCATTTCGACTTATTGGCTCCTGTAATCTTAGGGAATATGGGAAAGAATTGAGCTGCTTGATGCATAACATTGTGTACAGTAATGTTTCTTACCTTCTCTTTAAGGTACGTCTGCACATGATGTGTGCAACACATCCAAATATTGTTCAAATTATTGGAGTTTATGCTAACAGTGTGCAGTTCCCTCATGAATCCAGTCCAAGGTAAGATTACATAGGGTGATTGATTCCCACAGCTTGCTTTCCATGTTTAGGCCCAGGTATAGTGGAGACTTTTTCTTTTAAATTAATAATGAACCTGAAAGGAGTCCCCAGCTGGGGCTTCAGTGCATGATATTACACTTCACATTTAGCTGTATCCAATTTTCTAATTGGAGTGCCCTGGACAGATACTGTATACATTGAATTTCATTTTCTGATTAAAGTTTGATTTCTTAGCTGCCTATTTCCAGTCACCATCTTGTTGAGTAATACCATAACTTGGGATGCATACATTGTCTGAGAGAAAATAGGCTTCTGTCCTGCTTTAATATATGTTTGACATATAAGAGCTTCAGAGTCAGCATTCTTTGAGTTTTCAATTGTCAAACCTACATTAAAACGGGGTAGACATTTTTCCTCTCTGACACTGATACTTTCCTTTTACATGTAGGCTCACAAATGAGATCCCTTTGTAAATAATTGGTCACTTGTGGTCAGGAGCTGGTTCAGAAATGCCAGTGTTGTTAATCATAAATCTTTATACTGAACTGCATTTGAGAAATAGTAATTCTGGCCTTGCAGAAGTCAAAATGTAGCCATGCCTAAAATCGATGCAGCAAAAACATAAACGTGAGTTTATGACTTTATATGACTTAGAGCAGAGATGAGCAGTAATTTTTGGCCGGAGGCCACTTCAGTAATTTGGAAGGGGCAGGACCAGAATGCTTCTGGGTTTCCACACCCCTAGACCATAATTGGTCTGGGAGTGGGGGAGCCCCTTTGCCCTCCCCTTCTCACTAGGTATCCATGCCCTTGGGAAGGCGGGAAGAGATTTCACACACTCCCCTGTCCCAGGCCCTGATTGGCCTGGGAGTAGGGGGAGCTCAAGAAGCCTCCTTCCACCCTATCACCCACCCTGCGGTTCAAAGTGTCACGTGCTGCTTGCAGGGGGGAGGAGATGTCACACGCTCCCCAGGCCCTGATTGGCTTGGGGGCAGGGGAGCTGTGTGAAGCTTCCCTTGCCCTGCTCCCGCCTTGCATGAGTGTATGGCACTTTGAAGTGCTGTGCGCTCCTCTCAGGATGGGTGGGGGGAGGGCGGAGGAAACTTCTCACAGCTCCCCCTGCACCCAGGCCAATCATGATTTGGGGGCGGGGGAATGCGTGACGTCTCTTCCTGCCCTGTGAGCAGCGCGTGATACTTTAAAGTGCTGTGTGCTGCTCGCAGGGCGGAAGGAAGCTTTGCGAGCACCCCTAACCCAGGCCCTAATTGGCTTGGGGGCGGGGGAGCTGCAGGGCCTCCGTGGGCTGGATCAACCCTCTTGGTGGGCTGGATCCAGCTCATGGAGGCTCTTTTGCCCACTCCTGACCTAGAGGAAAATGCTGGTATTAATATAAAACATGGGACTGCTGTCCCCCGTCTTTTGTTCTCAGGAGGATTGGCAATAAAATTCTAATTAAAACTAGGAGACACAATATGATATTCTGGCTGTAAAGATGGCTGTCCGCTTCCCGTTTGTAAATTGCTGTGAACTCCTATAGCTCTACATAAATAATCTCTAAAGTCATTCACTTCATCCGGAAAGCATGCAAGCCTAATGTGTAGTCTCCCGTGTGATAATACAATGCACTATTCAGTGAGTCAGATTATGCAGGGGACTAGTAGATATTGTATTTGACACTGTAAAAACCAAAATTATTACTACTAAAGTAGACAGAACAACACTATGAAACAATTAAGCCATCTCTCTTTTGGCTTGCATCACCAGCTGTAATATGTGAATTACTAGATTAGCAACTTTTGTTATATTTTGACCGTTTTTTTTAACAAAATGAAATGAAATGCTTTTAAACAGGGCTCGGCTTCTATTTGTAATGGAGATGATGGAAGGGGGAGAGCTATTTCACAGAATCAGCCAGCACCGGCACTTTACTGAGAAGCAAGCAAGCCAAGTAACAAAGCAGGCAAGTTAATTCCCATGTATAAGCAAAACCATGAACAATAATGGTTAAAATAGTTACAATTTCATGGGGGTGCGGGAGGAAAAAGGAAGCTAAAATAACCCTCCGTTCTGATCCAATGATCATTGCCTGCTTTGTTATAATCTGATAATACCAAAGTTCTGATAGAACTGAAGAATTTTTAAGGTTTTTTTGCTAGTCTTTCTGGGTTGAGATCTTTATACCTTTGAAGTCTTTCATATTGTTGGTTCTCCAATTACTTCATTCTCCTGAGCACTTCATGAGAGATCCCCCTCCTGGCTAGTCTCTCTGCCCTGTCCCTGGCTTTGTAGTTCTCAAAACATTAAATTCAAGAGAGCACCACAAAATGTCATCATGGGGAACAGATGGTCACTGGACTACTGTTTGGGTACCACTGCTAAATATCAGATAGTGGGAGATAGCAGATATACCATAAAGTATGTATATGGCCTTAGCATTTATTTTTCTCAAAGTCTGGAAAATTCCAGTGTTTTCTTTAAGCATTAAGGATTTGCTAATATCTTATGGAGGACCTAAAAATTAATTGAGTTCCAAGATAAATCAACCAGCATATGTAGCACATGTCTTCTATGTTCCTTTTGTCTCACTAGCCAGCTATAACACACTCAGCACCACGGTATCTTACCCCCTTCCTCCTCCACACGGCTTGTATTACTAAGGACTTTTGCGTCCATTAACTGCTTTGTTGCTTAGCAGTTCATCTACTTATCTCTGATCAGAGGGGCCAGAAGTGGTCAAGCTTGAAGGAGGAGCTCAGTGAGATGGCATTTCTGCAAGGATCCCCTTGGGAAATTCCCTGCATCACTCCTTCGGGGGGGTGCAGAAGGGGAATTGTTTCTTATTTCTCCCACCTTTTTGAGTTTTCTGTGGAGCCCACCAAGAAAAGCCCAGATTAATAAGAGGGCTGCAGAAAAAAAATAGAGTTAGGTTGTGGTCTCACCAGAGAACCACTGTGGGACAGGGAAAGCTTCTACTAGCAGCCACAGAAAAGGCAGATATTGCTGCAGAAATGTCTGAGTCCTTCCAAATGCTGAAGGGCACTTCTGTATGTGGGTATAGGAGATGCAGTCCTCCTCCCCTGGTTAGAGAGGATTATGACATTCCAATAGGGAGTTGCATGAATTGAGATGGAAGATAAAAGGAGCAAGATTAAATAAAAACACTAAACTACAAATATCCTGGTCCCTGAAAATGACCATAGTGGATTTAAAAAGAAAAAGCAGCCAGGGATACCACAGAATTGTTTTTAAATAAAATGCTTTAAAAGATTTTCCACCATGTGTTTGGCTCTTCAAGCTGCTGATATGATTGCATAGTGATATCTTGATGTGGTAATTGTGCTTCTGTTTGTGGGCTCCTAGAACATTTCAAGTGGAAATTAGGATTGTTAAAATGTGTTTAAGTAAATGTGAAGCCACTGAAAATTATGTGGCAGAGGGCAGGCACGCAGGGAGCTGGCTCCTGCCTCTCCCCCACCCCTGTGCTGCTGCTTCTGATACAGAGCCCAGGCTCATCAGTTATCTATGTACATGGTTATACTTCCGCATCCCTAATGGAGATGGGAACCCCTTTGGAAATTTTAGGCATAGTCTGTGGACCCTCAGGGTGCATCTACACTGCACCTTTAGCTTGAAATAAGATATGCAATTTGCGCTATGCAAATTGCATAGCTTATTTCAAGTCTATTGTGAAATAGGTTATTTCGAAATTTGGCTCTGTCTACACAGCACCATATTTCAAAATAAAGTGAATAAATGGTGAAGTAGCGCATCTGCTATATTTCGAAATTGTGGATGCATTCAAAAGACGTGAGGTAGACCTCTGGTATCCCGAAATAGCATTGCAGTGTAAACATGCTCTCAGGGATCTATGGACCAGAGGTTGAAAACCATTGCCTTATATTTGATACATTGTTTTTCATGAAGTGTTAACTGCAGTTACCTTTCTTGCTTTCCATTCTGTGCTATGGACCAGCCCGGAAATTAGATGAGTGCAGGATTGTTCTCTGCAGTAAATTTACTAGTGTTTTATGAAGTTTGATTTTGAAAGACAGCATGCTTTCTGATCAAGAGTCACCAGGAAGAACTCATCAAAAGTATTTTTATTTTTATGTTTTGATTTGATTTGATTTGATTAGTCATATGGATGGAATTCAGCTTATTTAGGTCCCAGTCTTACAACCAACCATGTTTGAAGTCCATTGATTTCAGTGGGACCACACACAGGCATAAAAGTTACTTCTGAATGTATTAGTGTCTACAAGACTGTGGTTTTAGAAACTGTTTTAAAGTGTTATTCTTATGTCTGGTATTTCCTGAATAATATCTGCAGCTAGAGAATTTTAACCCTGTGTTCCTACTTAATAAACCCTTGGTACAAATCTTTCCTGAGAACCCACATTTACACTTGTGCATTTGTTTCTGGGTTAAGTTAATAATATTAAAGATCTCTCACTGCACTGTTTTTTTTTAAAGCACTTGCCATCCTATCCGAACGCCTTAGGTGGGCAGAAGTCCTGTTGAAATCAATAAATTTCTCCCCAGATAAAGACTGTTTGGGCTTTAATTTTGTTTTATTTCCTTGATTTGATGTAAATATTTTAGTTCTTTTCCTTGTTTAAATTAAGTAACTTTCATATGTACAATCTATGGAGTTTTAAAACGAGGCAACAATGTAAAACTATCATCCTTTTGCTTGGAAGGACTAGTAATAGTTTTTATGTATTATATTATCATATGGAGCAGGTAAAATGTAGACAGTTCATTAACATGTTAAAGAATAAAGCTGCCTGAATGTTGACTCTTAAGTCATGAAAGCAAGAAACATTGGCTGAAATCAACCTTCATAGCTTAAGTCCTGAAATGAGAACTTCACTGTTGAAAGTTAAGCAGAGTGTAACTGCCTGAGTACATGCAAGCATGTGCGTGACACTGCTGATCAAGTACAGCAAATAAACAGACACTGTCATGATGAAACCTCAGTATTGAAAATGCATTGAAAATGCACCTGTCTCAGAGGAGTAGCCATGGTAGTTTGTATCTGCAAAAACAACTAGGAGTTCTGTGGCACCTTAAAGACCAACCAATTTATTTGGGCATAAACTTTCATGGGAAAGCTTTCGTGCACCACTTTGTCAGATGCATGTATTACATACCTGGTTAGTAATACTGTTCCAGATTATTAACAATTAAAATAAATTGAGTATTTATATAATTTGTTTTCCTTTTGTCTAAACTTAATGAAATGCATCTTGAATAGAATGGTCAAGTATGTCTACTTCTAGGCTGTTTTGCTTCTTGATTTCCATGCACTAGGGCAGGGTTCTGTTTGGGTTTCCAACCTTGTACAGGAATGTCTGGAGCTAAAATTGACATTTATTAAACATTTAACTTCTCCCTGAAAACATTTTGGACCTAACCTATGTTACAGTGACTCTTCAAAGTGCAAAAATACTGCCAAGGCAAAAAAAGGAGTTCTGTAACTGTAGCTGATTTATTGTGCCCTTTTTCAGATAGCTTTGGCTTTGCAGCACTGTCACTCATTAAACATTGCACATAGAGACCTCAAGCCTGAGAATCTCCTCTTCAAGGATAACTCTTTGGTAAGATGAGGACTTCATTTCTTCTTTGGTGAATTTTGTAACGTAGTTCAAAGATGAAGCTTAGAAAAGTAGAAAATAATAATAATACTTAGTTCTTGTATTGTGATTTTCATCAGGAGTTCTCAACATGCTTTACAAAGAAAAGTCATTGTGCGTAGAGATCAGTCCAATCTTTTGGTGATAGCACATGACTGACTCCTTCAGTGTCCTACTTTTCAATGCCCCAGTGAAATCCTTTGTGATTTGTTCAGAACAAGTCCTCACCACTGAGATCTTACCTAGGGCCAAATCCTGTGCCTAAGCATGAAAAGGTGATAAATGGGCCTTACATGAGAGATATTTTCAAGGGTTTGGATAGGACAGAATTCTTCCTACACCATGTTATCTGTCACTGCATATCCATCCCTCCCACCTCCAACACACACTTGAAAACTTACACCAGAGTGATGTTTTGACTTGAGCAGGGGTGGCTAAACTGCAGCTTGCAAGCCGTGTGGAGTTCTTTTACAGTTAGCGCAACTCCCAGAGCCCACTCCCTTCCCTGCCTAACAGATTGGTAGTGAGGGGAGCTCAGGGCTTCTGCCTTCTGTCAGGGCTTCAGACCTGTGGGGTGCACCTGCAGGACCCTCAAGCCTTGGCAGGGACCTCACATGGGACAGAAGCCTCAAATCTCACCAACTTTTCGCAGGGCGGAAGCCCCAAACCCTGAAAAGAGAGCCCAGACAGGGATGATGCCCTGAGCTGCAGCAGGTACACTCAGCTCTCAAGCATATGATTATTGTATTCAGCTCATAGGGTCGGTAAGTTTGGCCACCCCTGGTCTAGAGGATCTGTGTAGTTGTGGTATCTCTGTTAGTGGCCCGTCACATCCCTCCCACCCTGCACATACAATGGAACCACTGCAGTTTTATGAGTAGGGTCTGCCAGACAAGGGAGCTAAGATATACTTTGAGTTTGGATGATACAGGGTATTTGTTGCTCAAGTATATCAATTTGTGATGCTACGATAGCAGCCTTGCATCAGCGGGAAGAAAATAGCTAAAAAAGAGGAGGAAGCAACAGAGGAGTTAGATGAGAGTTGAATGCAAGAGAGAGGGAAGAACTCTGCTCTGTGAAGTGAACACATTCCAATACATCATGATTCCATAATAAAAATCCCTCCTGCTGCTTGTTTCAGGATGCTCCAGTTAAGTTGTGTGACTTTGGATTTGCCAAGATAGACCAAGGAGACTTGATGACGCCCCAGTTCACGCCGTACTATGTAGCACCTCAGGTAATACTTTTGCTATAGGGAAATAATACATGCCACATTTACTGGCCATGCCTTCATACACAGCCCAGTATAATACCCTTTTCCAGGCTTCTAAGGGACTCTTGGGAGGAGAGGGGGGTGATGTGTAAAAGGGAAGTCAAATCCCCCGGAGCCATTGATTCCCCTATGAGGGGCACGTACAATATATATACATTGCTAATGCTTAGATATATTTGCTATTTGTATAGGAGTAAGACATGACAAAGGTCAGGGCCTGTCACAGGTAATAACTTATAATAAGGAGACGAGGGGAAGTGAAACCAGTCTTCTGTTAAGTAGAGATATGGATAGATTCCACATCCTTTAAACTTGTGACCGGCTCAAGCAGGAAAGGAAAAAGGGAAGTATGGCTCGCCCATTGTTCAGCAAAAGTGAATGACTGTAAGACAGCTGTAACTGCAAAGTCAGCAAGTAGGCATTGTATTTAACCTCATTGGGAAAATTAACCTGACCTATAGGAATGCTAAACGTCAAAAATGAAGTAACCTATCATGTTAAGGCACCTAAACCAGGAAGGATGTGAACCCTATAAAAACCCCTGCATATGAGATGTTGGGGGTCGGCTCTGATCTGAACATTGAGTTCCTTAGCCGTACCTTGGTTGCAACCAATAAACTTGAGTTGGACCCAGCCTGAAAGTGTGACTCTCTTCTTGGGGTAAATCAGACTAGCCTCCAAGGGGACGAAACCAGCAATTTATGCAACAGGGGGAACCATGAATAAATAGATCATGTAGATAGCTTTTCAAGAGTAAGAGCCTACATCTACTGATTACAGCCAGGGACTGTGAGCTAAGGGCTCTAGAATCTGTTTCTAGCCTAGGGTACCTGGTAAGCATCCCCCTTACCAGATTTAAATTCAAGAAAGTTCAGCCTGAACAGTTTGTTTGGCAAAGATTCAAGCAGCTGAAAATTGAGTCCTATAGTGGAAAGTGTCAGGTAGCTTTAACTATAAGCATGTGGTTTAGATTTGTACTGTAATTTCTAATATGGATTCTTGCTTTTGTCTTCCCTGCAATAGGTCCTAGAGGCACAAAGACGACATCAGAAAGAGAAATCTGGTATTATCCCTACCTCACCAACACCCTACACTTATAACAAGGTAAACTTTTCAAAGAATCTTGAGTGTTTGCAGCTTTTAAGGAAAGTGCTTTTTCCTTATGCAGGTAGATACCATCATAGAAGTAACCATCACGCTACCCTGAAGTGGGAGAATTTGTGATTAGGAGCAATAAAAAGGTTCAAACTCTAGGTTTTGTGATACATAAAAGGAACCAGGTATCCCACACTGAATTTCATAGTGAAAAGTAACAACCTTAGGGGGAAATGCCACTTTCCCAAATGACCCTTTCTATAGCAGGAATGGAATAATTTGAAGGATAGAATTTTTGATTTGGCTACTTTATAATGTAACAAGTGTTTGAAAATAAAAAATAAATGAGCAGGTGATGCAATGGCAACACTATGGTTACTCTTTCTTGGGTAAATGGTGGTTCTGGTTTTATTAAGTGGTCTTGGAGAATTGTGTGCATGTGAGAATTATGATATGGAAGAAAGCAAAATATTGCTATAAAAATGCTATTCATTGCAACTTAGCTTAATAGTTCAAAATACATATGTCCCTGTTCATAATTGCTTTTTTCAATCATCAATTGTTATTTTAGGGCTAACATATTTCAGAGATGTTATGGATAGTGTCTGCTTGTTAACTGGGTTGTGCAGATAGCTATCTGAGATCTAGTGATAGGAGATATGCTTAATTTTAAAGCCTGCTAACTTGAGCTCTCGTTCATACTGTTTTCTTTTTTTAAGATTATAAATAGTTTTATTATACAATGGGAAACTACTTTAGTGTCTGTACCAGTAAGGGCTTCTCCTAAAAACCAAGTATACTTATGTGCATCTTTCCTTCCATTGTTAGTGGTGTTTTGGCCACTTAAGGTTTTCCTATGATGTTTGCAGCTATGACTGAAGAAAGCCTAGGGTTCTTAGGTTGTAAGGAAAAATGTTTACATTGATCATTCCCAAGGCTAACTTATCAGCTCAGCATATGCTGAAGGAGTCTTCAGTATACAGAGGTACATCTTAGTAGACTATATCGGAAATGGCAAAAGTGATCTCTGTTGCATTACCGCAGTGTCTTGCTTACTTCTTCCTTTTCAGGAGGAGTCACTGAAAAGTAGCTTGGGCAGAGTTGAGCAGGAAGACACCAGTACTTTCCAGACACTTACATAAATAATAGAATAGACAGAGCAGGTCTCCAACAGGAATTTCTTTCAGCGTAGTAATTTGCACACACTGGCACTTTCACACCTTCTCTCATCCATTTGCCATTGAACCTCAGTGATAGGAAAGAGGTCTCAAGTGCTTTTTGATAAGCTGTTAAAGTCACAACAAAGAAACATGGGTGCGCTTGAGTGGACTGCAGCAGGTAGACTATCCATAGTGGGTAATTTCTCTCTCTGTCGGCATAGAAGTGTCAAATGCAACTCTTGCAAGTCCTGAAAACGAAATACATTTTTGCTCTCATGTTCATACAGAGTTTTAAGACCGTTTGGTTCTTTTAATGGATTAAATCTGTACCGTAACAAAGTAGGGAAAGAGTCATGAGAACAGGAGTGAACTCCACAGTATATTCCTTTACTGACAAGGTTAACCAATTTGCTGCCAACGCGTTATTCCCCCTCACCCTGTTTACTGGTTGTCTTGTCCTGTAGAACAGCGGTTCCCAGCCACTGGTCCGCAAACCAGTGCCAGGCTGCAAACTGCTGGCTGCCAGGCCATGATGACTGCTCAAGGTCTGGCAGGTTGGCTATGGCAGCTGTGGTGGCAGAGGCAGGGGTGGGGGGCAGGAGCAGGAGGCACCTCCCTTCCTCCTCACCCATCTGTGATTAGGGAGATGCACTTGGGGAGGGAGGAGGTGTGGAGGAGGATGTGATCGTGCCACCTAGAGCTGCTTTCCCTGCCTATGTGGCTGATTTTGCTGAGGCAGCAGCAGGAGGAGATAGAGTAGAAGGTGCTTCCCTCCCTCCTTATCCCCTCAGTAATAGTGGCTGGCTGGGGCTCCACACCCCCCCCTTCTAACCATGAGGGGGCGTAAGACATGCTTGAGGTGGGAGAGTGCACACCACCAACAGCTGTTCCCTTGCCTGCACAGCAATGATGATCACGCTTCTTAGGGAGGCAGCCTTGCTCTGGGGAGTGCAGGGATGAGATGCGGGCAAAGGGTGTTGGATGAGGGCTGGTGGGGTCACTGGACAAGAGGATATTGCATGGGCTGTAGGAGTCAGGTTAAAGGGTCACAGGGCATGGAGCATAGAGTAGGGGGGTCAAAGGATGTTAGGCACTGGGGATCAAGGAGCTGGGTTGGGACTAGGTAAATAGGTATTTGCATCTTTGAATATTCATTTGCATAATGAATGTGCAAATATGCAAATAAAATGTTACCAGTCCACCAAAAGTTTGTGAATGGGTTTGTTGGTCTGTGGCATAAAAAAGGTTGGGAACCACTGCTGTAGAATCATACTGTCATATAGCAGCCTTTCTTGTAAATGATACTAATCACTTAATGAACTGTTCCAGCTCTTTCTTGAACAGCTTTCAGTCATGGGTTCATTAATTAGCTAGGAGTGGGTATAAACTGTTCTTACCTCTGTCTTTCTGCCAAGTATGACTCATTGCCACAGCCGCACCTAGCATATGCCCAACTCTCTGAAATGGACTGTGATAAATTCCCATTGCCTTTACGTGGTAATGCAGGGCCATTCTGATTATTTAACTATCCACCTTCATGAGTAATAAATGCTGCTTATGTCTTTTTGCTACAGAGTTTAATTGGAGGAAAAGCCCTTCGCTTGACCCTTTGAGTGTTTGCTGTTTGTTTTTTTTTAATGTTGTGTGTACTAGATTGTGTGTGTGTGTGTGTGTGTGTGTGTGTGTGTGTGTGTGTGTGTGTGTGAGAGAGAGAGAGAGAGAGAGAGAGAGAGAGAGATTTGGAGGGGGATATAAGTACCAAATTGTTTGTTAAAAGGTAGACTAAGGGTGTGTGTACACAGCAGGATTTAACTCGAAATAAGCTATGGAAATAAGCGTTGCATCACTTATTTTGAGTTTTGGTGCTGTCTACACAGCACTTATTCCGAAATAGAGCATTCTTCCTCCGACTTCCCTTACTCTTCATAAAACAAGGGTTACAGGAGTTGAAGTAAGAAGTCCTCCAGTTTGACAGTATTTTAACATTATGTCAAAATAACTGCCAGCTGTGTAGGCGCGGACTGTGTTATTTCGAAATAATGTTAGTTATGGCTACACAGTGCTTTGCCATAAATTGTGCCCCAAAAGTGATAATTTCCTTGCTTTCAGAGCTGTGACTTGTGGTCCCTGGGTGTCATTATTTATGTGATGCTGTGCGGATACCCTCCTTTTTACTCCAAACACCACAGTCGGACAATTCCAAAGGACATGCGGAAAAAGATCATGACAGGAAGTTTTGAGTTTCCAGAGGAAGAATGGAGCCAGATCTCAGAAATGGCAAAAGACATTGTGAGAAAGTGAGTCAGTTGAGGAAAATGTTATATTACTCTTTATTATTTATATCAAGAAATTGGAAAATCACTTAATATTTTGTCACTAAAGGCTCCATTTTCAAAAGGAAAAAATTGTCTGCTGTGTATAAAGCTGGAACATTGTTCATGCTGAATATGAAAAACAAAGGTTGGTAAATGTTTTCCCTTGTTTCTCTTTTTCTAAACCACTGTCTTCAAATTTTAACAGCTCCTACCCTTAAAATAGTTAGAGGTTGCATGGAGATTTTCCCTTTTACAGGAGTAATATGGCTAAATCCTCATGCAACACTTTTGGAAAAGTATAGCTCTTAGTGCCTAGTGCATGTCTATTTAGTCTAAAAGGAGAAGCTGCTCAGAAAAGAAAGCACTTAAGTACAGGGCAAAAAAATTTCTGATATGTATTTTATCAAAGGGACGCTGTCAGGGTCACATTCTGCCTAAAATTTGAGCAATAAAATCTGTTTATGCCTAAGATCCCAAAATAAGTATTTCCGTAGGTTTTTTTTTTTTTTAAGAAGTAGTGAAAGCTAGTTAAATAAATATTCCCTGAAATGATTGCAACTCAAACATTGTAGTCCTCTGGTATTGAATGACAACCAGAAAATGGAACTGATCAGAATCCAACTGCATTTTTTAAAGTGAAACTGGCTAGTTCCATCTTCACTGTTTAGTCAGATAAATTTTAAAAAACCATAAATAGTAAAAATCAAAATCAGTTTAATGTTTTAACCTGACATTGTCACCAGACACTAAAGCACTGTAAAAACTCCTGGAACTTAAAGCCATGGCATATTTTTGTCAATATCAGACAAACCTATTTATAGTGGTATAGAGAGAGTCCAGATTTGTTTTGACATACTAATTGCAGTTATGATTCCACTGAAACCATTGAGAATGAAATCAGTTTTTTCTATACTACAGCTTTACTCTAAGACCATTCCACTGCATTTCAAAATGGCCATAATTTGGATTCCACAGATTGTCCAAATTAGTGACACAGTCAGTTTTCTTTCATTCTCTTTAATAAACTATCGGAACACCTTTTCCTTCCAGGAAATATGTCAAACCCTGTATCTATGGCTTGACATGCAATAAGATATTTGCCTGTATAGGGATCCTCTTGGTTGAGAGAGGTTCTTAGTCTGTATGTGTGCTGTTTGCTTATTTAAAAAAAAACAAAACAGATTGTTATTCACATGAGCCTTTGCTCTGAAAGTCACATTCTGCCTCCAAGTGGCTGCTTGCGTCGTAGCATGTTTTAGCTGATTTGTGGCCTTAATCTTTACATGTGACTAAGTATATAAATTATCCCTTTTAAATCTAAAGTTAAAAATCCATATGGCTTAGGGCATTGAATCAAATCTGAAATGTAGGTCTGTTTGCCATCTATGTCTTGCATCTAAATCTACTGACTAGCCTGGGGTACTGCTGACACAGTTGTGAAAGTCCCCTACTTTTTCTTTCAAAATAGAACAATTCTGCTGTACAAGCAGATAATCAGTTTACAGTATAGTAGTGCAAGCAAGTTAATTGTGGCTTAATTTTACCTTATTGTTTTGTCAATTTCCAACTTAACCACTAATCTTTGATGATCAGTAACACCAATAATGTATCAGCCATAATACTGACAACTTATTTTTTATTAAACTGTTGTGCTTAATAGTGTGAGATTTAATTTACCCGCAGAATCTCTTCCAGACTGCTCTTTCTAGCAAATGTCTAGTGATTTTGTCTTTCTCTCCCTAACAATTCATAAGGTTTTCACATAATTTCATAATACAGCTCTTTTTTTTTTTTTTTACAAACCTGTCTGGGACTGTGTAGTCATTGCGTAATAGTACAAGTATGCTTTGATTGTTGTTACTAGTAAAAAGCAAAGAATAAGCAGATATCGGGCAGTATAGCCAGTACTAAAACGTAGGTAGAAATGGATAATTTATACTGTTGGCATGGGAGAACCAAGTATTCTGGGGGCTATGCCATCAGTGCCAGAGACAGAAGGGAAGCCTGTCCATTCATGTGTTAAGTATCAGAGGGGTAGCCGTGTTAGTCTGAATCTGCAAAAGCGACGAGGAGTCCTGTGGCACCTTATAGACTAACTGAAGTGCAGGAGCATAAGCTTTCGTGGGCAAAGACCCACTTCGTCAGATGCATGTCTGACATGCATCTGACGAAGTGGGTCTTTGCCCACGAAAGCTTATGCTCCTACACTTCAGTTAATCTATAAGGTGCCACAGGACTCCTCGTCATTCATGTGTTGTAAGCACGGCCATTAAAATAGTTGACTAAATTAATATATTACTGGAAAGCTCTTTATACTAAGTGTTGCTAATTCACCAGAGAGAGAAGTTGTCTCAGTTGCAGGGGTTTACATTATCCATCCTTTGCTGAGGAAATAGTGCTAAGAAGTTGCATTGTAAGAGATAAGTCTATTCAATAAACAAGTACCTAGCTTTGGAATTCTGCCTTACTCCTCTGTGCACAAAATCCTTGACTGAGAATGTTCCACTACCTGGCAAATCTGGAGGAGTGCATTTCCAAGGAATGTTGATCCTTTCTGCTTTGGGTATTTGTTAAAGGAAGAGAGATGCTCCTACTACAGGATCTGAAGGTACAAGTTAACTGAATGCAGTCATTACAGGATCCCTTTCTCAGTTTGTGTCACTGAAAATACTGTAACTAAGCAGTGCTAAAATAACTCTCCAAAAAGAATCACTGAAACAAAATGACTGACGAGGGAGCAAATCATTTTGTTAGCATTGTACTCCAAGGAAAACTCTTATCTCTAGGGATGGTAACTGCAAAATTCTGATTCTAGGGAGGGCAGCAGGTTGTGATCTAGAAAGAATAATGCATCTTTAAGGAATGATTTGTTTTCTTTCTCAGGCTGCTGAAGGTAAAGCCCGAGGAACGGCTGACTATAGAAGGAGTCCTGGATCATCCCTGGCTAAACTCCACTGAAGCGCTTGATAACATTTTGCCCTCTGCCCAACTGATGATGGACAAGGTTTAGATAACATTTTATCATTTCAAAAAGGTCAAGTCTAGAAAGGGGCCACATTGATGTTTAAGCATTCTTTTTTAAAACTGTCCTGCATATTAAGAGCTCAGAGATTGATGACCTTCATAAAGACAAGGAGAATTTTTCTTCAACCAAAAAGTTTCATTTAAAATTGGGCTAGAAAGAAAATGCTTATCAGCTGTAAAGAGCAAAGCTGACCTAGTGAGGCTTAGTAAGAGATGGACAGTTGTAGTAAATATGACCTATTTGGCCCCTTCTGCCTCTAGGAGCTTTGCTCACTTCAGTATTGCATCCTTTTCCTCCTTTGTTTACCCTGGATCTGCTGCTGAGGGTTGATTGGCAATTGGGTCAGCTGTGTGGTCTTTCAGTGATTTACGTGGAAAACCCATTTGCACAAAGCTGATTGTACACTCTGGTGTCTAAGAGTGTGGAGGTTAGAGATGGAAAAGGACCATTAGATGTAGTCCATGCCTTTGCAAGGTCAGGATATTCTCCCCACTTGGTCATTGTGCAGTACTGAATTGGTCTTATGTAGCACAAGCCTGATTTTATTGTGCATCTCTGAAATGTGTACAGGATTTGTAGGTACTGTTTTTGTTCTGGCTTATATTGGCCTTTTATACACAAAGGAATTAATTAAAACTTTGTGTAACTTTTTCCATTCCAGGCAATGGTTGCTGGGATACAGCAGGCTCATGCAGAGCAGCTTGCTAACATGAGAATCCAAGACCTCAAAGTCAGCCTCAAACCCCTACACTCTGTCAACAACCCAATTCTGCGCAAGAGGAAATTGCTAGGGTAACTTTCTTAACATTTTTAATGGTTTTTTTTCCCAATCTAATCATTCCTAAGTGTCTGAAGCCATGGTGCTTCAGTCGTTTAACACTTAAACCTCTGTTAAGGTTTGTTGACTGAAATTCCTAAAATGTCTGGTTGGTTAGCTAGTTCCTATTTCCTGTGCTGAAGCATCTGAAGTCAAAACTAATAATGATAATCCATGTATGGCATGCTGTGTTTTCACAGTTCCTGCCAACACCTCTGTGAGGTAGGAAAATGGTGGCGTTATCCTCATCTTGTATATCGTGAAACTGTGGCAGGTAGGAGCAGCAAAATGACACCCAACAAGTCAGAGGCAGAGCCCAGTTTTGACCTCTCATATTTGAGTTCTGATCCTATTCTTATTTTTCTAGGCCAGGGGTTCTCAAACTTTGAGTCACGGCTTATAAAGGTAAGCCGCTAGCTGGCCACGAGATGCTTTGTTTATATGAGCATTCATGGGTATGGCCGCTCTCAGCTCCTAGTGGCTTGAGTTCACCATTCCTGGCCAATGGGAGCTGCAGCTGTTTTCTGCAGCTCCCATTGACCAGGAATCATATACTGCAGCCTCTGGGAGCTGCAAGCAGCCATGTCGGAAGACACTCAGGTAAACAAAGCATACAAGCCACAACCCAAAGTTGGAAAACTCCTGCTTTGGATCATGCTGTTAATCTTTACTAAATAGTTTTTGTCACCGTAATCTTTAGCCCTGTTTATTCCTTTTTGCCTTAATCAGATCCTTGATTTTAAAAAAATCTTTTGCATTCTCCTGGCAAAGGAACATTATCAGTACATAGTGAAATACATCAACATTGCAGGGCACAGGATGAGTCTGAAATCTAGTCTGAAGAAGAATCTTTCTTAGTTCTGGACTTCAAAAAGCTATTGGTCAGTCCTGCATATATTTTATAGTTAGAGCTAAATAGCAGCACAAAAGTTCAAAGATTCATATCACAGCAGGGCACAGGCTATCCAATAAGTTTCTGTACTGCATTGGAGACAACTTTCTATTTCAGAAGGTTGAAAAAGCTACCAGAGGAGAAGCTGTTCTGGATTTGGTTTTAACAAATAGGGAGGAACTAGTTGAGAACTTGAAAGTGGAAGACAGTATAGGGGACAGTGATCATGAAATAATAGAGTTCATGATCTTAAGGAAAGGTAGAAGGGAGACCAGCACAATTGAGGTAATGGATTTCAGGAAGGCAGATTTTGATAAGCTCAGAGAACTTGTAGGTAAGGTCCCATGGGAAGCAAGAGTGAAGGGAAAAACAACCGAGGAGAGTTGGAAGTATTTCAAAGGGACATTGTTAAGGGCCCAAAAGCAAACAATTGCGCTGTGTAGGAAAGATAGAAAATATGGCAAAAGACCAGCTTGGCTTAACAAGGAGATATTGCATGATCTCAAAATAAAAAAGGAGTCATATAAAAAATGGAAACGAGGACAAATAACAAAGGATGAATATAGGCAAGCAACACGGGAATGCAGGGGCGAGATTAGAAAGGCAAAGGCACAAAATGAGATCAAACTAGCTACAGGCATAAAAGGAAACAAGAAGACCTTTTATAAATACATTAAAAGCAAGAGGAAGACCAAGGACAGGGTAGGCCCACTGCTTAGTGAGGAGGGAGAAGCAGTAACAGGAAACTTGGAAATGGCAGAGATGCTCAATGACTTCTTTGTTTCGGTCTTCACCGAGAAGTCTGGAGGTGTGCCTAATGTAGTGAATACAAGCAGAGAGAGGGTAAGTTTAGAAGATAGGATACACAAAGAACAAGTTAAAAATCACTTAGGAAAGTGAGATGTCAGCAAGTCACCAGGTCCTGATGAAATGCATCCCAGGATACTCAAGGAGCTGATAGAGGAGGTATCTGAGCCTTTAGCTATGTTTTTTGAAAAATCATGGCAGACAGGGGAGATTCCAGAAGACTGGAAAAGGGCAAATATTGTGCCCATCTATAAAAAGGGGAATAAGAACAACCCAGGAAACTACAGAACGGTCAGTTTAACGTCTGTCCCAGGGAAGATAATGGAGCAGGTAATTAAGGAAATCATATGCAAACACTTGGAAGGTAATAAAGTGATAGGGAATAGCCAGCATGGGTTTGTGAAGAACAAGTCATGCCAAACTAATCTGTTAGATTTCTTTGATAGGATAACGAGCCTTGTGGATAAGGGAGAAGCGGTGGATGTCATATACCTAGACTTTAGTAAGGCATTTGATACGGTCTCGCATGATATTCTTATTGATAAACTAGGCAAATATAACTTAGATAGGGCCACGATAAGGTGGGTGCATAATTGGCTGGATAACCGTAGTCAGAGAGTTGTTGTTAACGGTTCTAAATCCTGCTGGAAAGGGATAACAAGTGGAGTTCCTCAAGGGTCTGTTTTGGGACCCGTACAGTTCAATATCTTCATCAATGATGTAGATATTGGGATAGAGAGTACGCTTATTAAGTTTGCAGATGATACCAAACTGGGTGGGGTTGCAACTTCTTTGGAGGATAGGGACATAATTCAAAATGACCTTAGCAAGTTAGAGAAATGGTCAGAGGTAAACAGGATGAGGTTTAATAAAGAGAAATGCAAAGTGCTCCACTTAGGAAGGAACAATCAGTTCCATACATACAAGATAGGAAGCGACTGTCTAGGAAGGAGCATGGCGGAAAGGGATCTAGGGGTCATAGTGGACCACAAGTTGAATATGAGTCAACAGTGTGATGCTGTTGCAAAAAAAGCAAATATGATTCTAGGTTGTATCAACAGGTGTGTTGTAAGCAAAACTCGTGAAGTCATTCTGCCGCTCTACTCTGCACTAGTTAGGCCTCAGCTGGAGTACTGGGTCCAGTTCTGGGCGCCACATTTCAAGAAAGATGTGGAGAAATTGGAAAGGGTACAGAGAAGAGCGACAAGAATGATTAAAGGTTTAGAGAACATGACCTATGAAGCCAGGCTTCATGAACTGGGCTTGTTTAGTTTGGAAAAAAGAAGATTAAGGGGGGACATGATAGCGGTTTTCAAATATCTAAAAGGGTGTCACAAGGAGGAAGGAGAAAATTTGTTCCTCTTGGTTTCTGAGGACAGGACAAGGAGTAATGGGCTTAAAGTGCAGCAGGGGAGGTTTAGATTGGACATTAGGAAAAAATTCCTAACTGTCAGGGTGGTCAAATATTGGAATAAATTGCCAAGGGAGGTGGTGGAATCTCCCTCTCTGGAGATATTTAAGAACAGGTTAGATAGACATCTGTCAGGGATGGTGTAGACGGAGCGTGGTCCTGCCTTGAGGGCAGGGGGCTGGACTCGATGACCTCTTGAGGTCCCTTCCAGTCCTATTATTCTATGATTCTATATTATTTGATTCCAAGTCCAGGATATTGAACTTCCCTAAAATTATTCCTAGAACAGAGCTTTTATGAAAAATATCCCATCTTGATTTCAGAATTATAAGTAATGTAGAGTCCACCATAACCCTTGGTAAATAGTTCCAGTGGTTGATTGCCATGAATGTTTAAAAATGTCTGAATTTGTTTACCTTCACCTTCCAGTCATTGAATCATGTAATATCTTTCTCTGCTAGATTGAAGAGCCCATAAATATTTGTTTCACATGTAGATACTTACTGTAATCAAGTCACCTCTTAACTTCTGGTTTAAGCTAGCTATATAGAGCTCTTTGAATCTTTCCCTGTAAGGCATGTTTTGTATCATTTAATCACTTTCATGGCTTTTCTCAGAACCTTCTCCAATTTATCAATATCCTTCTTAAACTGTGAACTGGACACTGTGTTCCAGCGGTGGTCTCATCAGTGCCAAATACAGAGGTAAAATAATCTCTCTACTCTACTCTAACTCAAGAGTCCCCTGTATATGCATCCCAGGATCACAGTAGCTCTTTTTGGCCACAGAATCATGCTGGGAGTGTGTGTTTGGCTTTTTATCTGTCATGACTCCCAAATCTTTTTCAGGGTAATTGCTTCCCATCCCCATCCTGTAGGTATTGATTACATTCTTTATTTCTAGATGTTACATTTACATTTGGTTGTATTACATTTTTGCTTGTGCACAGTTTATTAAGTGATTCAGATTGCTCGGAATCAGAGACTTGTCCACTACGTTATTTACCACTCCCCTAATTTTTGTCATCTGCACACTTTATCAGTGATAATCTTATGTTTTCTTCCAGGTCATTGATACTGTTAAATAGTGTAGGCCAACTACTGATTCCTGCATGGGCCCACTAGAAACATTCCCACTCAATGACCGTTCCTTGTTTACAGTTACATTTTAAGACATGCTATATTAATTTTATACCATTCTTTTTCATGTGGTACCAAGTCAAAATATATTATGCCAACATTATTTTCTTTGTCAACCAAACTAATAATCTCATTAAAAACAAGTTCGCTTGAGAGGCTATATTTTTTATAAACTCACGTTGATTTGATTAATTATGTTAGCCACCTTTAATTCATGATTAGTACAGTTCCTTATCAGCCTCTGCATCTTGCCCAGGGTTGATGTTAGGTCTGTTAGCCCCTATAATTATCCAGTTTCCCCTTTTTAAAAATTAGCACATTAGTTTCTTTCAGAACTTCCCCAGTGCGCCCACGCTTACTGAAAATCAACATTAATGACCCAGGAAGCTCCTCAGCCAGTTCTTTTAAAATTATTTGAATCAAGATTTTCTGGAATTGCTGATTTAAAAATGTCTAATTTTGCCAGCTTCAGTTTTACATCTTCCAGAGAGATTAATGCAAGGGAATGAGTGTAAACATCACTGTATGATGAGAACATATAATATTTCCCCCCTCCCCAGGTACACCACAGAAATATTTCTGCCATTTCTACATTATTGATAATTCTATTATTCTAGTAAATTACCATTACCAGTATATCTTTTGTTTACAGTATATACTTAAAACTCATTATTATTCTTAACACTGTTGGCCATAGATGTCTCCTTGTGTCCCTTAGCTTCCCATATGAATTTTCTGCAATTCCTAACTTTTGATTTGTATTCATTACTGTCAATCAGCTTACCCCCTTCTTCCATGTGTTGTCTAATTTTTATTTATATGTTTGATATGTTGTATTAGGAATTTATGGACAGGGCTTCAGAGGCACTTCACAATCTACTAAAGCCTTCAAATTTAAGCTTAACAAGACAAAAGTGTTCTTTTGAACACATTTGACACCACTTAAAATGAGAGAGATTCAAATTAAGGCTAATAATCAAACTGTGTGAGCTACAGAACAGGTAATACACCTAAAATTCAAAAATGAGAAGAAACAGACTAACTATATCTTGTTATGGTATTTTGGCTAAAATAACTTTCCATGTGAGTAACACGCAGATGGAGTGTAAATACCAAGTTCAGTTTCTTCAATGTACTGTTAATTGGGAATATATATATATATATATATATATATATATATATATATATATATTTGCTGTGATTAGAAACAAAGTATCTACTCTTTTTTTTTCTTTTTTCCCAAATAGTGTTTGTATTCAGGTAGTTGGGATCTTTTATTACATTGTATTATGGCATTTTGTTTGGAAAAATAATTGAATTTTTGTTTTTTAAAAAATCTTTAGTTTTAAATATATTGAAGGGAATATCAAGTGGGGCTCTGAAGGGATCAGTCCTGGGTCCAATTCTGTTCAATGTGTCAGTCAATGATATAGATAATGGCATGGAAAGTACATTAGGTTTGCATATGAGTGACAGCTTTGTGGATCTCAGCCTGACAGAGCTGGGATACTCAACGGGTAGTCATGAGGGAGCCGCCCAGTAGTGCCAGCATGGGTGGGAGAAGAACGGATTTGTGGGGCAGCTGGTTCATGGCCTGGCTTGGAGTGCCCAGGACTTCTCTGCCACAGCCACCTTCTAGTCAGTGCTGGCCGCGACCACTGAAGCAGCTGGTCCTCTACGTGGCCCCACCAGCTGAGCTGCATAGCAGCCGACAGAGCTGGAACTGGGGCCACTGTGATGCTGCCTCAGTACGGACAGTCTCACCGTGGCTCTGGCTCCAGCTGCAGTGTGTCTGGGTGCCCACCATGCTGCTCACCCTGCTGCTGCGTGGTAAAATGGATGGGAAGAGAAATTTTGTGTGCACTCATTTAAGCATGCTGCAGTTTCATTTTTTCCCCCTGGCTGGAGGCTGCTGACATGAGGGTTAAAAGCCCACAGCCTTATCCTGTGCTGTCATTGTTTTTTGACAAGAAAGCTCAGTCCATATTTTAGGTTATATTTTGCAATTCCTGGATACTACTTGCCTGTCAGTGGTATAAAAAACGTTGGGAGCCACTGGACTCGATGATCTCTCAAGGTCCCTTCCACTCCTATATCATTTATAGTTAGACTGGAACAATCCTAGCTATAGGAAATTGATTAGAGCAGGACAGCTAATCAGGGCTTTAAGATTTGTTCCAGGTTCTGTCTGATTGACTGGGCAAACCACTTAATCTTGCTCTGTTGCAGTTTACTCCTCTGAAAATTGGGATATTTACTTACCTCCTAGGACAGTTGCACATGTTATTTGATCTTCTGATCTAACATGCCATCATAAGGCATAGCATTATGCCAGAACTTTGATAAATCTATTTCCTTTTACAGGTTTTCATATCCCGTAAGAGAAATATGCCTGGGTTCAGAATTCTGAATTGAATAATGGATACAATCCAACTTCTTTCCAAATTCAACTGCTAGTGATTTTCTTCTTCTTAGATTTGGCTTTTGGTTAGATGGCTGTATTGTGTTCAGACTGTAATAATGTTCCTTCTCACTCCAATCTGTTACAGTACTAAGCCGAAGGATGGTGTCTATATCCATGATCCTGAAAATGGAAGCGACGATTCTAATGTGGCACTGGAAAAGCTCAGAGATGTGATTGCACAGTGTATCCTGCCACAGGCTGGTAAAGGTCACTGCTTTTAAGAGCGCTAATGAGCGTTTACCCTGGTTCCTGTTTACCTCCTGTCTTAGCAGTGAAGGAGCATGTCCAGCCTTTCTATTTGATATAGCCAGTCTTAGGAGATAGAGAGCTCATTGTCTGACACAGAGTCCTAAAGGGGCTTGCTTTATAGCTATAAACAAACAAGTTTCCTTGTAGGAAAGCCCAACAGTCTTTGAAATTGTCCCTTTTTATCAGCTGTGAACACAACTCTGACACACATATGAATCCATGCCTCTTTGCCCTAGAATGAGTATCTCTATGGCACCTTATATAAGAAACTGAATTGCAGAAGATTGAGCCATATGCATAACTTTGGTGCAACCCTTTGCTGATTTATGTGTGTAAGGCTGTCTAGCTAAAAGAGCCTTCCAGTGCTTGGGTATCATACATGCCACTGTAGGGGATCTGCGGAGATTGTCAGTTGTGTGGCCATTTAAAGGAAAGCATCACCCTATTGGTCAAAAGGCAGGAAAAGATAGTAGATAGATCTACAAAGCCTGGGTTGCTGCTCAGAGCACTTCCAGGATTTTTCTTGACACACAGTACATTGGACTCCAGGCAGAAGGAGGGATTGAGATGTAGAGACGATCACTGCTGAACTTTCCAATTACAAGAATAGGATTACTCTTTGAAACTCTTTGTAAGTTTGATACCTATGTAATAAAGTGTTAACGCTTTGTTTTAGAAGTGCCATGTGGTGCTATTAAAGTGGCTTTCAAAACAAAGTCTCTGTTCCCAGAACCAGTAAGCAGAAGAAAAAGCTAGGAGCATCCTTTGTTTAAGGCGTCAGGAAAGCTGAGCATGTCTATGACAGATCTGTTTTATCTTGTCTTTCATTTAAATAGGAGAGAATGAAGATGAGAAACTGAATGAAGTAATGCAGGAAGCATGGAAATATAATAGGGAGTGTAAGTTACTGCGAGACACTCTACAGAGCTTCAGCTGGAATGGTAAGCGGCACCTTCTCTTAAGACAGAAATTGGTGTCTTATGCAGGGCATGTTTTGAAACTCTTAATAAATCAAATTCAGCCTTAGAGGGCCCCACATGGTTTCAGTTCTGCCAGCAGGATCCTCAATTAAATGTTTTTTAAAACCTATCTAAAATTTGTTTGAGGCTAAGGGTAAAATTGTGAAAAAGTACCTAAGCTCTATTGATGTTTGAATGTGGGTTAGGTTTCTGAGTCACTTGGGTGCTTTTGAAAATGTTATTGTCAAGGATCAAAGCATCAGTTTGTATTCAGCCTATTATTACTATCTGCTTTCCACCCTGCTCCACATTGAAACTGACTTGCTTTTTCTTTAATTTTAGGCAGAGGGTTCACCGATAAGGTGGACCGGCTGAAGCTGGCAGAAATAGTGAAACAAGTTATCGAAGAGCAGACAAACTCTCATGATTCACAATAGCTAGAGCTTTTAATTTTTTTTTTACCATTTGAGAGTTATTCTTTACATGTAAAATATTTTTATGTAAATTAATAAATCATAATTATTTCATTAAATTTCCACACTGCTTGAAAATGCTGTATAGTTGTAGATACAAAAATCATTGGTACTGTAATATTTTTTTAAAACTCAGTTCCTCAAGTTATATATGAACACTCACATGTTCTGTTAATTCATGAGTCCCTTGCTTGGAGCAAATTATATTGTTAAAGGCTGTTTGTTTTCTTATAATCAGCTGCAGAAGTAGCCTTCCATCTGCTATACAGTCAGCTGCAATGACTAAGTATGTGAATGAGACAACCACAGTTTCTTAGCCTTTTACTCAGTAAGTATTTGAAGCAAGTGCTGTGTAACAAACTTCATGGACACTTTTTCAGTTAAAACCTGCAGCATTGTAGGGACAGCAGAATAACCTTCACTTCTGCCAGATAACCTAAGAGCCACTATTTAGCATTACAAAGGAGATGTGAACTCAAATCCATACACTTGCTATAATTTTCAGTTCTGATTGATAATTCTGTATCTTTTCACCAGCTCCACCTCTTCTTCCTGGCTTCACCAGGACTGGGCTGTTCAGTAAGAGATTCCCCTTCATTTTGAAACAGCAGGGGAACACTTTAGTGATTTATGCTTAGTATTTTTATTTTAATGGGGATAGCTCCTTCAGGCAGCAATGCATGGGTGGTTGTTTGTTTTTCCCCAGATGAATAAATGAGCCTGAAGGGTTTTTTCCACCACTTTCCCATTTTCCTTCTGGAATATATAACCCCACAGAAGCATAGAATCCAGCTTTTCCTCCTGCGTGGAAGGGTTCAACCCTTGTCTAATCACAATGCTGCTCTGCAAGTTGGCTAGCAGTCCCCCATCTGTGTCCATCATTGGAGTCCAAGCATATCAACACTCTGATTTTCTCAAGCTTCATCTGCCTAGGAAGGGTTAGAGCTGCCTCCAACTCAAGTCCCCATGGTGCAGCATATTATGAAGGCTATCAAGGGCAAATCCATACACTAGCCTAAAACTTTGGCTCAAAAGTTTAAAAAGAAAAAGATGCTTTTTATTTAAAAAAATCTGTAAATATATCTAGTTTTCTATCTTCTGATACTTTCCTTTCTTTTGAGACTCGTGGAAGGCTTTTTATAGAGATATTTTTGGTACCATACATGTGCAGACATGGAGAACGTAAGGTCTGCAGACAAAAGTGCCAATTCCAGGGCTATTAGGAGTAATTGCTCTTGAACTTTGTTACATTTGATAGCTCATTAGTCTTGGATTTACTTTTAACAACCTGAGCCATAAATCTCCCAGTGTACTCATTATGGCAGTTGGGCCACATTCAGTCTTTTTTTAAAATTAGATTTCCTCTTAAGTCTTTGCTTTGACTGGCTTTGCCTTGTCTGAGACTTTTTGTATGAATTTGTAAACAGTAACTTAGTTTTTCCTACAAGGCATTGTTTCAGTTTGCACTCTTTTCCAGTGCAGACATTATCTGTGTGTTGGCTGTCTTTTGATCTTTTTCAACAGAACTTCCACTGCTTAAGCTTTAAACTGCCTGATTATTGCAATTTTAGGAGAGAGTCCTTACTTAACTAGCACCTTCCCTGACTGCAATGGGAGATTTTTGCCTAAGTAAGAATCGTACCCGTAAGCTCTACATAGAATACTTCTGCACTGACCCATACTAATGAGAGAGGTAGTGAACTAGCAGGCAATGAATAATGGTTTTATGTTTCCATGATGGAAATCTAATTTTGTGGGAAAGTGAACTTAATCTCTGGCTAATTCTGGTCGGTTACTTTTCTGCCCCATAAAACTACATGAGATGGGAATACCTTGCACAGTTGTGCTCCATAAACATGGATACTGAAGCAGTCCTTCATAAAAAGAGATGACCTCTTCTGACTGAGGCATAAGTACAATACAGTAGAAGAAATGAGCATTCTTCACTTCTCTATAGTAGCAGCTGCAAGACCTCGGGCTTGTACACCTTTCCTTTGCACTAATCGCCAGCTTGTGTCAACATCCATAGTCTTTTAAATAGTCAAGTTTTTTTAAACTTTCCCTCAAAGTCTGTTTTTCCTGGGACAGCTTAATTGTCAATTTTTAAGCATGGTGCATAGAGAATTGAAGAAGGAATTTGTGTTGAAATTTTTATTGGAATTATTGCTAATACCCCACAAACTGCTTTGGAGCTTTATCTTGTAAGCCAGGAAGCCCAAATCTTGCCCAATTAGGCATCACAGAGGCCTCTTTCCAGGAGCCCAAGGCCACGTGGTTGTCCTCCTCTTTAATATGGAATGCTAACCAACAAAATATACTGGTTCCAGAATGCCATGCCAACCAATTTCTGTTTTGTCAGCAAGATGGAATAGAGCATGCAGGGATCTCTTCTCTCATGCATATTGCATATTTAACTAGGCTTGCCATGTGCAAGTCCATTGGCCAAACTTTGGGCACTTCTGCCTTACCCAGTGACCTGGTATTTTCATCTTGCTTTGTTTTGGAAATGAAACCAAGATGAGATTCCCCAAAACCCTTTTGGTGCTGCTATTGTGTACCCATCTCTAAGAAATCACTTCAAACAGTTCCCACAAGACAAAATATCCATTTTACCAAAAGCCTTAGTGTGTGTGGTAGCAACTACTACTAGGAGAAATCCAAACCAGGGCTAGAAAATGGCAATGAAAACCTAGAACTGGCTTATCAATTACTGAGCATTGTGATTTGAGTTCCCTCCTCCATTTATCTGTTTTAATGTAGATAAAAAACAGAATGGATTCATGCCATTAGTAATTGCAAGATGGGTAAATTCAAACCTGACTTAGAATTGTTTCAGTATTTTAACAGAACAAGTTTAGAGGAGGAGAAGTCAACTTTTCAAGTCTGTGGTGGAAAAACTGCCTTGTGTAAGTTTTCTTTGATTATATTGTCCATGTACTAATGAGAATAGACTAATTTTTTAAATGTGTGTAGGAAGGAAAGAATTAAAATGACACTAGTTGAAACAGAAGATCAAATGGTTTTATAAAACTGATTAAAAATGATAATTTTGCTTTTTAAAAATTGCCACGTTTTTAATTCAAAATTAAATACACCGATATTATTTAAATATTTTAAAGTCAATTTTTATGTTTTCTGCCCTATATTTGTATTTCTTAGTGGATGAAACTGCCACTATTTTTATCTTCTGTATGCATATTTTTATTTTGCAATATACTTCACCAGTCCTCGTTAGCAGACTGTAATAGTTTTGATATCTTGAAAGTGTCTGATGAATGGAATCCCAAAAAAGAACCCTTCTTTATAAAAAGATAAAGGATAAAGGAAGCTATTTTGGGTGGGATCCTTTTGGTTTGTAAATAAAACTAAAATGAATCTTTGCCTGAAATTTCCTGACCTTTAGGGTTTTTTAAACATATAGATGGCTTATCTTGTGACTTGACTATTTGGGGCTATTAAAAAAAAAAAAAAAGATTAGAATAACTTTTCTAAAAAGAGACCGCATTGGTGTGGAAATAGCAAGATGTAAGTTTTGATATCATTACCTCGTTTATCCTTTGGAACTCTTTCTTGGAGCCCTTCATATGCTATGTTTAAGTTCCGTGTATTAAGAATATTTTCATTTCTCCTGTTCAGTGCTATCTGTAATATTTTAGTTCATTTTGGATCAGTATTAGATTGTAAATATTATTCATCAGTGTACATAAAAATGATTTTACTAAACGTATAAGGTATCTGGCTTTTTTGTTTGGATCAGGGCAGAATTGAAATCCTTCTAGGCCAAAGGGGAGAAGTGGACTATCCTGTGGTCAATGCCGAGAACAAATGGTTTCTTTTTTCTGACTATAAGTCATCTGGCCTCTCTGCTTCGGTTTTACCTGCATGTAGTAGAAGGGAATAGTTTAATCCCTTTGTACCTTACAAGAGTGCTGGAAGGCCTAACTTACTCATGTTTTTAAAGTGTTTTAAGGTAAAATGTCACATTTAAGGGCATATTACACAACTGGGCTAGACAAAGCCTCAGACAAAGAGATACAAATACAGATAGTCTCTTGCTGACAGTAGACAAGGTAACCTACATCTCTTTAGTAACTATGGCTAGGTCTACTCTACACCCCTCTGTAGGATGTAAATAAAGCACATTGAAAGTGCAAATCAAGCGGGGATTTAAATATCCTGCGCTTCATTTGCATAATCACGTTCTGGCGCTGTTTCGAACAAGCACCATTTTGAAACAAACTGTGGTTGAGACGTGGTTCTGCCAACAGTGGGGTGATTTTTCAACATATCCTGTACTCAAAAAATGAGGAGTTAGGTGGCAGCATTACGATCAATAAAAATACAGAATAGCCCCATCCTCTCAGAGTTACAAACACATCAGGAACTGAAGTTCATAACCCTGAACAAAGAGTTACAGTTGTTTTTATACAATTTACATCATCAACAGCCCCTTGATTTAATGCAGCTTTGAAACTTAACCGTGCAGCAGAAACATGCAGGTTGGTTGGTTGATTTTTGTAGCTTACACTTACACACACCACAGTATCTGCTTTTTTTTTCTTGTTTCTGTTGCTGCCTGATGGTGCTCTTCTGGTTCCAAATGAGGTGTGTGGTTCATGGCTCAGTTTGTAACTCTGAGGTTCTACTAAAAGGGTCTCAAACTTACAGGCCAATCACAGCTGGAGTGATTACACAATCAGGCCCTAGAGTCCTAACAGGTCAGGTCAGGGGTACCAGTCCCTTACCTGCCCATAAGCCTGCTATCTGACCCCCCCTCCCATGGTGCACCACCTCAAGCACACAGCTTTGAGGATCACCAGGGGAGAGTGGCTTGGTGCCATGCAGTGACAACAGTTGCACCCCCGTGGCAGGAGCTGCTGATGGAGCAGAGCACACTGGGCAAGTGCACTCACTCTACTGAGCATCACTTCCTCCGTGGCTCCTGCCGTTGCAGGTGGGCATGGCTGTTGCTGCCGTATGGCACTGGGTCCACACAGGCATCCCCACAGCTGCATGCTTGGGAGGATGGACTGCTATGCAGGGAGAGAGCAGAGCAATGGCAGGAAGGAGAGTTGTTTTGGGCCAGTAATGGATTGGGAGTCCCGGGCCAGATTGCGTAATCATTTCAGCTGCAACTGGCTGAAGGCCAGGAGTTTGAAACCCCTGTTCTAATGTATATCTTACTGTAGAGAAAGTTGATATATTTCTACTATGGTAACTAGGACTCCATTTAATATTTTAAAACTCATGTCTCCTTTTACATTTGGTGATCCCATGCTGTACGGATATTCTTGGAAGCAGAAACTAGTTATTCTTATTTTCTTAGAGTTGTATAAAAGGAAAACTTCCTAAGGCACTGCATTAAAGAAAATGGAACAAGCCAAGGAAAGCATTGCATGGTTTGAGTTCGCTTTGCTGAGATTTCTAGATGGAATGTGAACGAGGAGTTCCGTGCACCAAATAGCTGGAATGATGTTGCTTTTATAAGAACCTTACACAAAATGGGAACTGTCCCGAGATTTCTCATAGAATTTTGTTCAACCTTTCAGCAAAGGAACCTATACTATAAGACTGGTAGCCTCTTGGGCAGTTAAGTATCTCTTATGTCACAGTGTTACAGTCTGCATTAGATATCATTCTGCTATCTTCAGGATCCTGGTAGAATATGGCAGGAAGTCTAGAAAACAGTGACTATCCAAAGGTATGTTCTAATTGTCCTTGATGCTACACCTTGACACAAACCCGACTAAAAGCTCATCAGTAAAAAATTCTTAATACATTTCTGCACTCCTGAAATTGACAGGGAGTAAAAGGGAGGATTCAGTTCTAAGAGCTCCACACCCAGGAAACCAACTACCAAATGGGACCAAACCCCCTTCCCCCCTACTAATGTGTCTTACCCTGTGTAAGAATTTTACATAGGTAAAGCTCGTAATGTTAGGTCAGCCCTCCTTATCAATGAAAGAGAGAGATGCACAGTGGTTGTTCTCCCCAGATAACAATTATTTACACTGGACTTGATAATAAAAACTTTTGTTTATTAAGTATAAAAACAGGATTTAAGTGGTTGCAAGTGAAAACAAATCCAAGTCACTAAGTTAAAATAAACAGATAAGCTAATTCAAATCCATTAAGAAACTTGTTACAGGCAAATTCTTACCTTCATGGTGGTTCTTCATATTTCTACCTTCACATTCAAGAATGATACATACACAAAAATAGGATATACAGATCTAGCAGCCTGTGACATTAAAATAGATTACATGAGTTATTCAAAGCATCTTTGAATTATGCATATTGATACTCATAAGCCAATTCTCATAAAGCATAGGGGCGGGGGGTTGCATAACCCAGTATACGCTAGCTAGCAGAGAGTCTATATGAGTCCTTATTTACACTTACAGATGCAACATATCCCATTAGCATCAATTACAAAACCTTCCTGCTCCTCTCTGCATAGGGGAACACATGGCTGCATTCTAAGCCCTTCTGAGCTTCCTGCTGTAGAATGTTCACATTCAAAGATGTACAAAGAGAAACAGACACTGTCTGGGCCATTCCATTGCAGCAAAAATTTTGGGAGTAACATTTTAAAACTCTTTTCCTCTTCACAGCACAGGAGCCTATGTTTCCTTTCACAATAGAGAGATGTGTTAGTGTTTCAGTGCTGTATAATACAGCCAGATAGGCGGCTCCCTGGCTGGCCTGCTGCTTTGTTGGATGTAGTATTGCCCTGTCAGACAGAGAGCACCCGAGAAAATACAGAGGTGACACGCCCATAAAAATGTATGTGAAAGTTGGCAGGCAGCTATGGTACTCCAGGCAGATCTAGCTGGTGATACGCAAGGAGAATGTGGGGAAGATAACTTGACCATTAAAATGTTTAGAGGCAAGAAGTTTGTAAGGGGGTACGGGCAGTGGCTAGAATTGGAAAGAGGGACATTACCTGTGTCTTTTTACGATGCAGGACTGTACTAGGTGAAGGAGCTGCTCTGTGATTTAATTACTGCTGAGTTAACACCCCCCACCAATTACCTTGTCTGCACCAGTTTGGGCAGCAGCGACCATAAATCGGATCCAGAGAGCATTCAGTTTAGTCCAGTGTTAATACTGATGAGTCTGATGGCAAGGGATGCAGTGCTGGGACAAGGGCTGCTCCTCAGACTGGGTATCTCCGTGGTGCTACTGGGGCCTCTTGTGCCCAGCACAGACGGTCGTTCTCCTCCACTGCCAGGGTTTGCTTCCTATGAAGTGATAGTTCCAAGGAAGCTAGCGCCAAAGGAAGGCAGCACCACTCAGGATGAGGTGTCCTATGTCATCAAGGCAGAAGGAAAGAACCGCGTTGTTCACCTAAAGCAGAAGAAAGGATTCCTAGTAAAAAATTTCCCAGTCTTCACTTACGATAATAAAGGTCAACTGAGGGTAGAGCAGCCCCATATTCCAGAGGATTGCTACTATCATGGACATGTGGAAGGTACCCCAGAGTCACTTGCGGCCCTCAACATTTGTTCTGGACTCAGAGGGTTTCTCCAGATTGGGAGCTTAAGCTATGGCATTGAACCTGTGGAGAATTCCTTTACCTTCCAGCACCTTCTGTATCGATCTGATGAGACGGAATCCATGCCTGAGACATGTGGATTGACAGCCACAGAAATAAAATATAAAGCTTCTGAAATGGAGAGTAGACTCATTCCCAAAGCGGAAGCATTTCATCCTTGGTCGCATACTAAGTATCTGGAGCTTTTTATAGTGGTGGACAATCTGCGGTTTGAATATTCGGACAGAAATATATCTAACATTTCGATGCAAGTTGTTGACGTCGTCAATATGATAGATGAGCTTTTTTATGCTCTTCGTCTTCGCATACTACTCACTGGCCTAGAGATTTGGACAGAAAACAACCCTATCACAATTACACACAATATAAATGAGGTTCTTTCCGATTTTAACGTTTGGAGAAAACGTCATCTTTATCCACGGGCATCACATGATGTAGCACACCTGTTTGTATATTTGAACTTTGGAGCAAATATTGGAAAAGCGTACTTGGGTGGTGTCTGTGATAAGCAACGGGCAGCAGGTGTCGAAGCATTCATGCATGGCCCTTCCAAAGAGTTTGCAGTGCTGGTGGCCCATGAGCTGGGACATAATATTGGTATGAAACATGATGACAGAGACTGTGTGTGTGTCAATGACAGTACCTGCATCATGAATGCGCATCGTACCCAAGTCCATCAATTCAGTAACTGCAGTGCTAGAGACTATTATGATCTAATAGTGTCAGGGAAAGCACACTGTCTGAATAACATTCCAGACATTGAAAAACTATTTCATCTGCAGCATTGTGGCAACTTAATAGTAGACCCAGGGGAAGAGTGTGATTGTGGCTCCAAAACACAATGTAAAAAGGACCCTTGCTGTGATCACACATGCCAATTGAAGCCAGAGGCTCTTTGTGCTGTTGGACAGTGCTGTCGCAATTGTAAGTTTCTTCCAGAAGGAAGAACATGCAGACGGAAGAGAGGTGAATGTGACCTGCCTGAGTATTGCAATGGGACGTCTCCGTGGTGCCAAGAGAATGTTTATGTGCAAGACGGGACTTCATGTAGTGATGATGGCTACTGTTTTCATGGGTACTGCTCCACTCACAATTTACAGTGTCAGTACCTCTTTGGCAAAGCAGCAAGGGCGGCTCCAGAAAGTTGCTTCAAAGAAGTGAACACAAAAGGGGATCGGTTTGGCAACTGTGGGGGAGATGGAGGAGAATTTAAGTTTGAGAAATGTAAACTGGAAAACGTATTGTGTGGAAGGGTGCAGTGTGTGAATATAAAAAGGATACCTCGGTGGGAGGATCATACGACCATAATTCAAACTCCGGTGGACAATCTCTGGTGCTGGGGTACAGACTTTCACTTGGGGATGGAGCTCTATGATAATGGTGTAGTAGAAGATGGCACCAAGTGTGACACAAACAAGATTTGTTTTAATCATACATGTGTCAATGAGACACAAGTGCTGACATCAAACTGTACTGCAAAGAAGTGTAGTGGAAGAGGGGTTTGCAACAGTAACGGGAACTGTCACTGTAATAATGGCTGGGCCCCCCCGAACTGTCAGTTTGCTGGTTTTGGAGGGAGCATTGACAGCGGACCCCCACCACTTACCAAAATTGGCCTCTTTAACTTTATCGGTACTATTTTGGGCATAACCATTGCTGCTGCTATCATCACAGCAGGTATTGCTGTCATCCTTAAAAAGCCTGCATCAAAAATGATTCGCAGAGCAGCTGAAAGAATTGGGCAAAGAAATCCAACTACCAGGAGCCAATAGAAAAAAAAGAGTCAGAATTAGCTTCCAAAAACCAGCGCAAAGTGGGAAGTCTGTTGTTTCTCAGAGCAGCTGTGGAAATTTCTAGGGATCCCTGCGAGAGAATCAATGGGTATGGATGATTACTTTCAGTAGGACTCATGTACATTTACTTTACAGATGCACACACACACATGCGCACACACTTTGGATGATTTGTTCTGGGTTTTTTTTAAATATTTAAATAAATTTGGTCTTGGAATCAACAGCGAAATGGTCATTGAATTTTAAAAAGGGGATTTAAATCTATTAACTTCCTCCTCCAACCAGGCCCTAAGTAATTCACAACTTGTCTGTGCCAAGGTTTGAAACTGAGCTCTGACTGGAATGCAGGACCCTCGCTTCCCACTTCATTGCCAATGTGTCTTTTTAAGAAATATTGTTGAAGTTACTTAAAACCTGGCAGAGGAGGGGATGAGATCCAACTGGGACTTTTAAAAACTAAGTATTTAGGGCTAAGGTTTTGCCATTTTTTTCTTTACAACCCCCTGGTTTTCCCCTCAGCAGACTGGAAATATTGTCCCCTTCAGCAAAAGTCATCTTTCCAAGTGGTTGCCATCTCTCCTTTTTTTCAGTGAGATAGAAGCCCCAGGCAGCCCTCGGTTAAGATGGCTGCCATTTCTCTATAGGCTGTGATGAAAGATCGTAGGCAGTCTTTCACAGAAATGGACATTGTCCAAGTCCCCCGTTGTTACCCGTGCGGCTAAAGTTCTGCTGCCCAGAGGAAAGGGGGTGGCCTCATATTCTGTGAGGCAGTGGAAAGGGGCACTGTGAAAAAAGTTTGTGGAGTGGGGGGAAAGGGAAGACCATCGGTATAGGTGCATGCACGTGGCAGAATACGATGAGTGAAGGAAGAAGCCAAAGAGGGTTTCCAGAGAGTGTCAGAGGGGAGGTGGGTTATTGATAAAAGCAACGGCTAGAGAGGGATAAATAGCAGTGACTCCCATCCTACCCCACCCCAGGGTATAGGAGAGGGCAAGTGGAGTTCCCTCCAAACAGCAAACAGTGTGGGAGAGGGCAATTCAGTTTGAATTTTGAATCCCACAGAAAATCACTCAATGGTCTGAAGGCAGACCAGGAAAAAAAAGTAGTTTTGTTTTGATTCATGACTCTTCAAAGTGACAGTCACAAGCCTCTATTTCAGGCTTCCCCAGCCCTCCCTGCCATGTGTCAGAATAGGAGCTGCTGGCAGCCATCCAGCGCCCCATTCTCCAAATTGTCCCTTTCCAGCACATCAAAGTGTTTTGCCAAGCACGCATACCTCAATTTTCTTAAGGAAAAGGCAGCAGTGGATGACTGACAGCCATGAATGGTTGGGATGTGTGGTCTGGGATTTTACAGGAATTAGGGCGATGCTAAATGCTAGATACCATTTAATTTCTGTCCTATGGTTGTGTCCCATATGCCAGGTGCAGCAATATTTTACCCGCGACATAACGAGGACGTCTGTGAATGGTAGCTTGAATAGCTACATCAGTGCCTCTCAGAGATGACTCATGAACAGGGCATAGCTAGGCTTTCATGGCGCTGGGTTCTGGCATCACTTGGAAAAGTGTCACCTAGCCCTTTGACGGCCAGGGTATTCTGAACAGGCAAGCCCTAAAATCTGTCTCTGCACAAGCCCCACCTGGCGGCATTCTAAGTCCTCCTCTACCCAGAGCCGTGGGCCGTAGAATGTTCACATTCAAAGAGGAACCAAAACAATCAACCGCCATCCTGGCTATTCCAAGGCAGCAGGAATTTCCAGGTTTCAATATAACCTGTTTTTGGTTTTGTCTGTTTAAAAGTCTGAATTTCCTTGCATACAGAGGTTTGAAGGTGGGGCTGTGCTTCCTTAGATGGGCTTCTTGGCAGACCTGTTGTACTCGTCATTGCCCAGCTGGTGAGCCCTTAATGTGACAAAAGAGAGATGGGTGAGGCCCACAGAGATAGGGGTGTGAATGGGAGCCAGCCCTCTTGACGCTGATCTGGGGTGTCAAGTATAAAGGGAGAAGTTCACTGTCTATACTCTCTAAAGCTCAGAGAGACAGTTGTCAGAGGTCATGGGTAACAGTTGGGAGTGGAGAGAAAGGCATTACCTGTTGCTTTTTAACATGTTGGGCTGTACTGGGTGAAGGAGCCGCTCTGCTGAGTTAACACTCTACCAAGATTTCCCTTCTCTGCACCAGTTTGGGCAGCACGACCATAAATCGAATCCAGAGCGGATTAGCGTTCATGCTGAAGTGTCTGAGATGGCAAGGGATGCAGTGCTGGGACAAGGGCTGCTCCTCAGACTGGGTATCTCCGTGGTGCTACTGGGGCCTCTCGTGCCCAGCACAGACGGTCGTTCTCCTCCACCGCCAGGGTTTGCTTCCTATGAAGTGATAGTTCCAAGGAAGCTAGCGCCAAAGGAAGCCAGTGCCCCCAAGGACGAGGTGTCCTATGCCATCAAGGCAGAAGGAAAGATCCACATTGTTCACCTAAAGCAGAAGAAAGGATTCCTAGTAAAAAATTTCCCAGTCTTCACTTATGATGATAGAGGTCAACTGAAGGTAGATCAGCCCCATATTCCAGACGATTGCTACTATCATGGGTATGTGGAAGATACCCCTGAGTCACTTGCGGCCCTCAACATTTGTTCTGGACTCAGAGGCTTTTTCCAGATTGGGAGCTTAAGCTATGGCATTGAACCTGTGGAGAATTCCTTTACCTTCCAGCACCTTCTGTATCGATCTGAGGAGATGGAACCCATGCCTGTGACGTGTGACGTAACTGACAGAGAAAGCAAACGTCCAGCAGCTTTAATGGAGAGTAAGAAGGATTTAACAGGGAAAGACCTGACTATAAGATTCAGACACACCAAGTATATTGAGCTCTTTATAGTGGGTGACAAAAACCTGTTTGACCATCATGGGAAAAATCAAACCAATGTGACATATTTTGTTGTTGACACAGTCAATATGGTAGATAGTCATTTTCAACCTTTAAAAATACGTGTCCTTCTGATTGGGCTAGAAATCTGGACACAAAGCAACCTCATTAGAATTCCTCAAGACATTAGGTTGCTTCTTCAAGGTTTTAATGACTGGAGAAGACTTAATCTTGCCCAACGTGTGAAACATGATGTTGCACACCTATTTATTTATAAAAATTTTGGAAAATTAGTTGGTAGGGCATATGTAAGTGGGATCTGTGAAAACTATTATGGAGCAGCAGTTGAAGCCTACATTTATAAGGGGCCAATACTCTTTTCAAAAGTTGTCTGTCATGAACTGGGTCATAATCTTGGCATGGAGCATGATCAAGAAGGCTGTATGTGTGGCAATCAAAAAAGCTGCATTATGAGTGAAGGAAATTCAAAAACAAGTCTATTCAGTAACTGCAGTAAAGAAGATTTTTTATACCTAATGGATCAAGGAAAAGGAAACTGTTTGTATAACGTCCCTGGACCTCACAAACTTTTTACCATCCAGCGCTGTGGTAACAAAGTAGTGGACCAGGGAGAAGAGTGTGATTGTGGGGACCGGATACAATGCAGAAAGGATCCCTGTTGCCATCACAATTGCACGCTGAAGCGAGGAGCTGTTTGTTCTGTTGGACAGTGCTGTCGAAAATGTAAGTTTCTTCCATCAGGAAAAACATGTAGAGCAATTTCAGATGAGTGTGACCTGCCTGAATATTGCAATGGGATTTTTGAATGGTGTCCTGAAGATGTGTATGAGCAGGACGGAAATCCATGCAGTGACAACGGCTACTGTTATAAAGGGAAATGTGCCACCCATAATTTACAGTGTGAAAGTATCTTTGGAAAAGGAGCTAAGGCTGCTCCCAAAATGTGCTTCAATGAGCTGAATTTAAAAGCTGATCGGTTTGGCAACTGTGGGGGTGACGGGAAAGAAACTGAGTTTGCGAAATGTGACTTAAACAACAGCTTGTGTGGGAGACTGCAGTGTGTGAATGTGAAAACCATTCCTGTTTTGGAGGAGTATGAAACTATTATTCAAACACCTGTGGTTAATGGGTGGTGCTGGGGCATAGATGCAGGGATAGATATCATTGATATCGGGATGGTGATAGATGGCACAATGTGCGGCAAAACAAATCTGTGTCTGAATCGGACATGTACTGCTGCTTCAATGATCAAAAAAGCTTGCAATGAGAATATACATTGTAGTGGAAAAGGAGTTTGCAACAATAATAAAAACTGTCACTGTATATGGGGTTGGGCCCCTCCAAACTGTCAGTTCCATGGCTTTGGAGGAAGTATTGACAGTGGCCCTCCCCCATCTAAGCTGCATTATGAAATCTGGTGGGTATATTGGGCAATATTTGGTCTGGGTCTCCTCCTTCTCATTGGTCTTATTGCTGCTGCCATAAGATTTAGGAAGCGTATCCCATCATTTCTGCGTTGTACATCATTCAAGAGGGCTCAACCAAAAAGTCATCTTTCAGAGAAGAATATAAAGAACTCTGCAGAAAGAAACCAACATCACTGAAATGCAAAATGGAAAGGCCATAATGTAGCAGTTTCCACTGCTGCCTTAAGTTTCCACTGCTGTCCTAGCCTTGAACCAGTTTACTAGTTACAAATTCTTAGCATTCACATTATATCTCCTGTAAGGAATACCTAGACTTTAATAGGTTTGGTTTGGGTATAAATAAAGATAATATGTAAAGCCAAATAAACATGAAAGTTTTAGTTTTCAGCTCAGCACAGGATTTGAACAAAAATTATAATGAAACAGGTTCTTATTAAATTGAGTGGCTGGAAGATCACCCTGCAAATTACTTATTTAAATTCATGAATAGTTTTTAAAATACTCAGCTGAGACTCTGGGTTCTTTCATATAATTTACAAGATAGGTGACCCAAGAGGCCCAGCAAAACTACTTATCTCTATAAAACTACACCTCTATCAATACTAGCAGCTTGCAAAAGCCAGGTACTTCTCCAGAGATTGATCTACCAGGGTTTGATTTTGCGAGTCGAGTAAGAACCCCCTAAATGATGCCCTCACTGATGGCATCCCCGTCAACCCCCCCGATATGCCATGGAATCATGAGGAGTAAGGGAAGTCAAGGGGAGAATTTGGTTTGTTGATAGTGGGAGAATCAATAGTGTTGTTAGCTAGTTTTAAACACCTGTTTTCCCAGTGTAGATCAATCCACTGAGAGTGAACTACTCCTCCAGCCTATTACTTTCTCTGCCCTCTTCTATGGCTTTGGAAAATCGCTGACCATCTCTACCTCACTTGCCACTCTCAGAATCTCTGTCTGTAAAATGGAAACAATAATACTGATGTGCCTACAGCACAAGAGTGGAGGCTGTGGTGATAAATGAGTTAATTGATTTTAAGGTGACTGTGATCAGCTACTCTGACCTGCTGCATAATACAGGGCAGAGAAGTTTACCAAACAATTCTGAATGAAGTCCATAAATTGTTTGAGCTAGGGTGTGTCACCCAGTCATGATTTACAGTAGGGATGGGGAGCCTTTTTTGGATCGGAAGCCATAGACCCACAGAAAAATCAGTCGGGGACCATGCACACACAAAAAACAAACAAAACAACACAACAACTCCCCTCTCCAAACCAAAAACAAAACCAGACCCCTCATTGACGTGGCCCCGGACTCCCCACATTCTGCTTGCACACCAGAGCCAAGGCAGGCCCAGACTAGTAGATTTTGTGTGCTCCAGCCTCACAGAAGGAAAGCTGAGGGCAAGTTTAGGTTCCCCACCTCTGACTTACAGGCTTCAAGTGAGGTGGAAACAGGGCAACCAACAGACAGGCTGGGCCCCTGGGCAAGACAGTGGAGGGCCCAGTTTTGCACCCCTAAAAGGGGCAAGGCGGGTGTTTTGCCTCCCCCAGCAAGTCCTTCAGTGGTGCCTAGAGTGTACTGCTCAGGGCTCTGGCAGTGATTTAAGGACCTGTGGTTTTTGGCAACTGCTATAGTAGCAGCAGCTATGGTGAGGCCCTTAAAATGACCAGACCCTGGGGCAGCTGAAAAATATTCCAATGGTTAATTAAAGTGCAAAATATAACGGGGTTATTTCTCTGCACCTGTTTACCTTCAACTTTCAGCTGTTTCATCTTATTTTACCATTGTCTGTGTAAGTGCTTTCTCCTCTGAAATCCTCTCCCTCTGCAATTTCTGATAGGCCACAATCAAGTCACCACTCAACCTCCTTTTGGATAAGCTAAATAAATCAAGCTGCTTCAGTCTCACTCTATGGTAGGCTTTTCAGGCCTGTTATCATTCCTGGTAAAGCGGTTTCCTGTGTAAGTGCTAAAATTCACAAACATATGCAGTAACCCAGTGACTACTCTCCTCACACCTCTAACTTATTTGGAAACATGTCCTTGAAAACCCTTTTAAATATTAAAACAACAAGAAGTCCTGTGGCACCTTAAAAACTAACAGATTTATTTGGGCATTTGTTTTTACCTATGAAAGTTTATGCCCAAATAAATCTGTGAGTCTTCTCGTTGCTCCTGCAGATACAGATTCACATGGCTTCTCCTCTGAGACTTTTAAATGTTTTACCCAGTGGTTTTCAAACTACCGTCGTGAAAAGTTGCGCCCTGGGTCTTATGGCTGCGGGGGGATCAGGTATCCTGGCAATGCAGACTGTGCTGCACCCCAGAAGTAGCTGGCAGCAGGCCCAGCTCCTAGGTATGGGTGGGGAAAGAGCACACAGGGCTCTATGCACTAGCCCCCGTGCCCTGAGCACTAGCTACTTGCTCCCATTGGCTGCTGACTGGAAGCCACTCAAAGTAAGCCCCTTTGCCCCAGACCTGATACCCTCAAAGCCGGAGTCCCCTCCTACATCCCAAAGCTCTCATTCTCAGCCTCACTCCGGAGCCCACGGTGATCTCCAACCTTTTTAACCACAAGATTACCTTTTCAATTTAAGTGCAATGTAAGATCTACCTCAAACCCAAATACCCTTCCCGGGCTTCCTTCCCAACTTCTCTGAGGCCCCACCCCTGCTGGGCATTTCATAACTTTGATAGCGTCTTGGCCAAACCAGTCAGGATCACCTGACAGAAGCTTCAAGATCTACTGGTAGATCTCAATTGACTAGTTGATGACCGGTAGTCACATGATGTTTGATCATGGCATCAACAATTTTCTTCAACTGGATCATGAGACTAAACATGTGAAAACTGCTGACCTAGTTACTTCCTCCAGCCTTAGCAGCTGGGCTCTGCATCTCACTCAATGGGAGGCCAGGCACAGCTTGTAGGTACCTGCAACCCTTTTTCATATATGTTCTCAGACTGCCCCAGAACATTATTGTAGGGTAAACTAAGGCAGCCCTAAATGTGCTAGTAGGCCTCTAAACAGCATGACTCCATCCTGGGATCAACCCTGAAAACACCACAGTCAGGATAAGAGCTGCAGGCAGTAAAAAACCCTGGGCACCATAGCAACCACGTTCTAAAACACTCGAACAGGGTCCCAGTTGGTAACATAACACATTTTGCTTAAAATAACATTCATAAAATTTGCTTAAATTGTCTTGCTTCACTCCTAAATAATAAGCCTAAAAACCAAGCGCTGCACCAACTCAAGGCCATACCCGCCTGCAATAAAAAAATCATCATCTATGCAAACTAAAATGTTATTACTGTTTTGCTGACATGTTTTGGCATTTAAACAATAACCACCTGTATATTAATTAATAAGTTGTTACTTTGCAATGGGCGGAGATATTATGTAATCTTTAGTAGTTCTATTGGCTTATGTGCTCATTTCGTCTTGCTGCTAAACCTATCAAATCATTTTTCCTCCGTCCACCTGCTAACTATATAACCTATTGTATTGTGTTAATTAACCAGTGTTCACCAGGGTAACCCCTGAGTGTCACTCCATTAGCTGGTGTATAATAAATCCTCTGCTTGTTTTCACCTGCATCCAGAGTGTCCTGGATTATTTCCAGCAATTATCATGCTGTTGTGCTCCGAAATCCTAGCGTTAGCACCCTGCATGCAGAGCAATGTGATTGCAGTGGGAAAGATTCTTTCTGATTGAAGGGGAGGGGAATAAAAGCCCCACACACAAGCCCATCCAAAAAGTGATGCAGCAGCTCTGAATAGTAAATGTTTGCTAGCAAGAAAGTCAGAAACATCACTGATAGAAATGTAGCCGTGTTAGTCTGGGGTAGCTGAAGCAAAATGCAGGACAATGTAGCACTTTAAAGACTAACAAGATGGTTTATTAGATGATGAGCTTTCATGGGCCAGACCCACTTCCTCAGATCATTTGGGCTGTCTGGACGCCCTGTTCTTAGTGGGACACTCATGTATTTAAGCCCCTCTGCAGGCATGCTGACTTTTTTTTTTTAATGGGCAAATTTCTCTCTCTCCTCTAGTGTTGGTGGTGCCTGTTGCACTCTGGATCCATTCTTACCTGCTATCTGCACAAGCACAGTAAGTGATAGGACATATAGCTCAGTGGTAGAGCATTTGACTGTAGATCAAGAGGTCCCTGTTTCAAATCCAGGTGCTCCCTAGCTTTGTTATTTTTTAAATAGGAATCAAGTTTAAAACAAAGAAAAGGAAGTATTTCTTCATGCAATGCACAGTCAATCTGTGGAACTCCTTGCTAGAGGATGTTGTGAAGGCCAAGATTTAACGGGGCTCAATAAATAGGGTAGAAGTGATGTTGCTAGCCTCTGTTTGTCAGAAGTTGGGAATGGGCGATAGGGGTAGGATCATCCCTGTTCTGTTCAGTCCCTTTTAGAGCACCTGGCATTGGCCACTGTCAGCAGACAGGATACTGGACTAGATGGACCTTTGGTTGGACCCAGGCTGGCTATTCTTATGTTGTTAGCAATGAGTGGAGGGAGTGTGCAGTGGCTGGTGATGGGGTTTGGCATGCAGGGCTGATGGCAAGGCACAGAGGCATTATGAGGGGCTGGCTGCCTCCTCTGCTGGTCTTTCAGCACAGCCCTACTGGAGGGGCGGGCAATTATTTTCACAGAGTGGCCACTTTATGAATTCTGGTTAAAGTTGTGGTCCATCCCCCCAGAAAGGATGGGGGGCCTCTGGCTGCAGGGTGGGCCTGGGCTACAGAGAGAGACAAAGGGAGTGTGTGAGCAAGAAAGAGAGACTCTGTGTGTGTGAGGCAGACTTTGTGACACAGATTGTGTGCAGCAGTGTGTATGTGACAATGTGTGTGGCATAGAGACAGTATGGCCCTGACTGGGTGTGTGTGACAGTGACAGAGCGTGTGTGTGTGTGCTGACTGCTGCTGGGTAAGTTTCTGAGAGAAGGCACATTCTGTCTCTTTAAGAGAAATCTGTCCTGATCTGTTGTTTTCCCTCACCCCCACTCTGCATTCCTCTGTGTCACTTACCATCCCTAGTCAAACTCCCCTTTCTCCTCTCTGCACAGGTAGCAGGAGAATTCTGGGAGCAGCTGCCCTTTAGTCTTTTACTAGCTGGACTTACCGAGCGTTGCTCGGGAAACCAGAGGGACAACATTTAGGAAATTTAGGCAAGGAGGGGACCCTGAGTCAGGGGACCCCCAGAGCCACAGACCCTGGGGGCAGATGGCTCCTGGCCCACACCTGTCCCTGGGAGAGCAGCAGGACCCTCCTCCCCCCAGGACCGAGCAGCCAGCCCCCAGGAGAACAGTACACAGCCATGCGGCCAGTAGCAAGGGGACTTCTCTTTGCAAGGTTGGATCAGGGATCCACCTGCCCTGTCTTGGTAAGCAAAAGCGAAGAGCCCCCCTCACAGTATAAACAGCAGCCGGCTGGCTTCACAGTAGTGTCACGCATCGAGGGTTTAACCGTCCCTCCGCCCTGCGCTGTAGCAGGCACATGGATTCCTTCTGCTTGAATAAGCCCAGCGAGCTGAGCAGAAAGGCTGGCCGGCTTTCGTTTTGGTTTTCGGAGGGGGAGGATGGCAGGTGGGGAGCGACCCCGGGTGAAGGGGAGGTTACATGCAGGAGGGGGTGCCCCAGCTCGCACCTGGGGCTGCAGGTGATGCTGGGGGCAGGACGGGTGCCTGAGCCATTGTGCGCATGGGGGTGGTGGCACTGTGTGCCAGCAGAGGGGGGGGGCAGTGGAGAGAGTCAGTTATGTAACCTCACAGGTGGGAGGAGGCAAGTCCAGGGAGGCTACACACGGAAGGGGCGCCCCAGCTCCTGCCCGGGGCTGCAGGTCCTGCGAGGGGCAGGGCGGGACCCCAATTGGGTCCAAAAGTACCTTAAAACTATCTCCTAGATGAAAGGTTATCCCATGGAAAGTTTGGTTGCGGAACCTCTTAAAGCATCCAAGTTATTAGAGCACAAACTCACAAACATTCTCCTTTATCTATTAGATAGGTGGGTACTTGGACAGATGTGGTGGAAGAAAATCAGATTCTCTGTCTATGTGGGGCACAGACTGGCAGTTTGGGAGATGGCAGGGGAAGGGTGGGGAGGAGCGGGGCGCTGTCCGTGTGGGGCACAGGCTGGCAGTTTGGGAGGTGGCGGGGAAGAGGGAGGGTGGCAGCATTCAAAAGAGCCAACCCTGCTCCCCCTTCTCTCTCCCCCCCCCCCCTTGTATTTGGCCCGGTGCCGGTTTTAACCGTCAGCGACCTTTTCCACCCAGCTGCCCGCCGGTTTGCACACTGGCTGAGGCGCGCCTGCACTGCGAGGGTGGTCCTCCGCACGCTGCCTCTGCGCAAGTGCCACAGGCCCAGAACAGCGGCAGCCTGGCAGCGCATTGCCGCCAGCGGAGCTAGTGCAAGGGGGGGGGGAGTGGGGCCTCTGTCACACCCTCCCACAGTACCTTAAAATGTTCTCCTGGAGCAAAGCTTATCCCATGCAAAGTTTGGTTGCGGTAGCTCTTATAGGGTCCAAGTTATTGGAGCAGAAACATACAAACATTCTCCTTTATAGATTAGACTAGCCAATTAGCCCATCATAAGATGGGATTTTCAGGTCTGTCCTCCATGTCAGTCTTCTCTCCTGAGCCTCCGATCTCTTGCTCTGTGTCTCTTTCTTTCTTTCTCCTCCTCCTACTGCCTCACCCCCTCTCTCTCAGCTCTCTTCTGCCTCCTGCCTCTCTCTCCGTCTCTCTTTTTCTCTTCTCCTCCCCCTTCTGCCTCTCACTTGGGGGACTGCGAAGCCCAAACGGCCGTTGGGCTCTGTAGTCCCTGTGCTGCATAGGGGGTGTGGAGCCCAAATGGTCGCTTATGCCACTTGCTCCCGTGTGGCAGCCCAGCTGAGTGGTGCAGAAGTCAGCCGAGAGCCACAGCAGGAGGCAAAGGGGGGTGGAGCGGTGACGTTCACAGCCAGGGGTTGAGGCCTGGAGCCGCTGTCACACCGCACGTCACCGCCCCGCCCCCTTTGCCTCCCGCCGTGGCACTCGGCTGACTTCTGCGCCGCTCAGCTGGGCCGCCATGGGGCTGTTTGGGCTCCCCCGCGGCAGCCTGGCTGAGCAGTGCAGAAGTCAGCCAAGTGCCACGGCTGGGCTACTATATATATATGATATGATAGGAGGGAAGGTTGCTGAAAGGGTGGGGTCTCTGAGGGAAGGGGCAGGGTCTCTGGCAGAAGGGTGATTGGCCCTCAGGCAGAAGGGGTGTAGCTGGACCTCCACCACCGATGCCCCTTCCTTCCCCCACTGCCGCTGGCTGAGTCAACATCCCAGGAAAGCCCAAGTTCCTCCCGCCCAGGGTGCTGGGCAGGACGAGCCAAGCCCTGCATGTGCCAAAGCCCCACACTCCGCTGTCACAGGGAAGTGTCTCCACCCCTCAGTGAAGCTCTGGAGTAGTGTGGGAGGGAGCAATTTCCAGCCTGTTCACACCCTGAACCTGCAGGCTCCACAGCAGCCCTCAGGCAGGGACTTAGTACCCTCTTCACCCCCTTCCCAGGGGTGACGTGGGGATACACGAGGGGGTCGCATGCATTCCCCAGAGAGCCAGTCTGGCAGCAGGCCCCTCCCCAACGGTCACTCACCAGCAGTGCTACAGTGGGGGGAAAAATCATAGCAAGATGGCCCCAGCTTGTGCTGCTCTCTGAACTTGCTGCACCACTTCCCGTGGTGAGTGAAGGGGCGGTCCCACCATTTCCTGGGATTGGCGCAGCCCAAGACAAAGCTTTCCTGTTGGACCTTCCCTGCCACAGTGCTACCAGAGATGGGGGGGGAGGGGACAGTGTATGGACCCCTGAAGGGTCAGGCAAGCAGCCATCGGGAGTCTAGCAGGACCTGTGCCGGCAGCAGTGTTGCGGCGGGGAAAGTTCAGCAAGGCGGCCTTGCTGGAAGCTGTGCAGTATGGTCAGAGGAAGGGGAGGGGGGCATGAGCAAAGCAAGGGTGCGGGAGGGGCTTGAGGCAGAGGTGGGGTTCTTCTGGCCCTTTCCCGGGCTGGGGGGCATGTGGCTTGTGTCCCCCTGGAACCTCTTCACCAGTTGTCTTTGCCCACCCCTTTCCAGGCGGGTCCCGCTCCCAGGGAATGTGGGGCTGCTCCATCCCTGAGGCACCCTCCTCTGCTGAGCCATCATCCTGGCTAGGTTCACTGAAGTCCCTGTGGTCAGGTTCCTGGGATCCTGGTACACGATGTATCCTCAGGGCGTAACTGCTTCCTATAACTGCAATAGCTAGGGGACTGGAGGTGGCTGGGTTATGCTGCTGGCCAGCAGCAGCCTGGAAATGTTAGCTACCTTTTAACAGTACATGGGTAGGAGGGGATTAGCTGCTTCCAGCTACATGGGAGCAGTCATGGAGTGGGGGGGGGGGGAGGGACGACGACAGATTAGCTCTTCCAAATCAGCCCTTCTCACCTTTTCTTCCCTGTGGCCAAAAGCAGCTCCCCATCCCTTCCATTGCATGAAGTGCTGCTGCTGGCCGTATTCTAGTGTAAATCCTGGCAGAAATCTGGGGAGCAGGTCATGTGCCCCTTTGTGCTCCTCCCCATGTTGCCCCAGGAGGATGCTGTACCAGATACCAGGAGAAGTAGGGTCCATCCTGAGGGCCCAACCAGGCCTGGAGGGCAAGAGCACCAGGCAGGAAATGCTGGGTCAGTCCATCACATCCCTCCCGTGGGGGAAAGGTGTCTGGGAGTGTGTGTGTGAGACCTCTCCCTGTTTGAACCCTAAAGCCTTAAAGATGAGAAGGTAAAGAAAAATAATCCAGCTAGGAAGTACAGGTTGGACCTCCCAGGTCCGGCATCACTGGGATCTGACTGGTACTGAAAGAGGGAGTTTGTCAGACCAGGGGAGTTCAGTCCCTCTGCCAGGCTCTCCTGCCCGTGGGCCACTAGGCTCCCAGCTCCCTGGCCAGCTCTGGGACTCCATTGCCCCAGGACCACTGGAACTCAGCTGCTCCGCGGCTACCAGGGCTCTGCTGCTCTGGGGCTGCCAAGCTCCATAGCCAGCGATGGGCCACCGGGGTTCTTCTTCTCTGGGCCACTGGAGCTCTGCAGACAGCCCCAGAGTTGCCGGCACTCTGCAGCCCCAAGGCTGCCCCGGGGTCAGGGCCAGATTACGGTCTTTGTAGGCCCTAGACACTCTTCTCATTATAGGCCTTTAAATTAGATGAGGCTGATAAGGGGATGTAAGGAGATGTTGCTGCTGCAACTGTATAGTTTGATTTAGCAGGTTTTTTTCTTACTTGCAAGTCCCTTATTAATTTTTTTTAGGCCCTAAATTTGTTCATAGGCCCTATGGAACTGTGCCTATAGTGCCTAATGGATAATCTGACCCTGCCCAGGGTGCCAGAACTCCACTGCCCCAAGCCGAGGCTCTCCAGTCCAGGGGCTCTCTGATCCAGCAATATCCATGGTCATGCCAGACTATGGATGTTGCCAGACCAGAGTCCCGGACCAGAGAGGTTCAACCGGTATTTCTTTTTAATAGGACCTCTGTCAACTTGATGTTACTAGCCTGTTTGTACACTTGATTGCCATTGAACTCATTCAGGGCACATCTAAACTACATTCCTTTTTCAAAAGAGGAATGCAAATGAAGCCGATCAAAAATTCAAATGAAAAACCCCTTTTTCGAAAAAATGAGGTGTACAGGTTTTTTTGAAAAAGGGTGGGTTTTTTTCAAAAAGACCTGTCTAGACTGTGGTTTCTTCTTCGAAAAATCCTTTTTCAAAAAAGCGCTCTTGTGGATTATGCAAATGAAGGGCAAGATTTGTAAATCTGCGCTTCATTTGAATTTTCGATCAGCGTCATTTACATTCCTCTTTCAAAAGAGGAATCTAATTTAAACATAGCCTTAAATATGAGTAATTTTACCAGGTGTGCCAAATTCAGCACAGGGAAATATGGTCCCACTACAGACAGTCCCTGGGTTACGTACAAGATAGGGACTGTAGGTTTGTTCTTAAGTTGAATCTGTATGTAAGTCGGAACTGGCGTCCAGATTCAGCCGCTGCTGAAACTGACCGCCAGTTCTGATTTACATACAGAATCAATTTAAGAACCCCAAGCGTCCCCAAGTCAGCTGCTGCTGAAACTGATCAGCAGCTGATTCCAGGAAGCCTGGGGCAGAGCAACTCTGCCTCGGGCTTCCTGTAGTCAGCGCTGGTCAGTTTCAGCAGCGGCTAAATCAGGACGCCTGGGGCAGAGCAGCTGGGGTGCTGCTGGGTTGCTCCAGTAGCGCCGCTCCTCGGCACTACTGGACCAACCCAGCAGCACCCCATCTGCTCTGCACCAGGCGTCCTGATTCAGCCGCTGCTGAAACTGACCAGCAGCGGCTGAATCAGGACCAGAGCAGCTGGGGTGTTGCTGGGTTGGTCCAGTAGCGCCCAGAGCAGTGCTGCAGGACCAACCGGCAGCACCCCAGCTGCTCTGCCACAGGCGTCCGGAGAAAAGCCTAGTCTGCTGGGGAGGGGGCGTACTAGCTGCGCCCCCCCCACCCCAGCAGACCAGGAAGACACGGGCGGCGGACCGAGACGCACCATGGTCCCGCCGCCTGGGTCCTCCACGGCTTTGCTCCCAGTCTCCCTGGTCTGCTGGAGACCAGTAGACCAGGGATACTGGGAGCAAAGCCCCTGAGGACGCCGGCAGCGGGACAGCCGTGGGGCGTCTGGGCTGTCCCGCTGCCGGCTTCCCCCGCGGCTTTGCAAAGCCCCGGGGAAGCCGGCAGCAGAGCAGCCCAGGTGCGCCTGGGGTGCCCCACTGCCCGAGCCCCCCCGCGGCTTTGCAAAGCCTTGGGGAAGCCGGCAGCGGAGCAGCCCAGGCGCACCTGGGCTGCCTCGCTGCCCGAGCCCCCCCGCAGCTTTGCAAAGCCGCGGGAGGGCTCGGGCAGCGGGGCAACCTAGGCGCGCCTGGACTGCTCCGCTGCCGGCTTCCCCGAGGCTTTGCAAAGCCGTGGGGGGGGGGGCTCGGGCCCCTCCGCGGCTTTGCTCTGTGTCTTCCTGGTCTGCAGACCAGGGAGACGCAGAGAAAGCCCCAGAGTACACGGGGGCAGGACCGCGAGGTCCCGCAGTCCGTGTACTCCGGGGCAGCCCCGTTCGTAACTGCGGATCCGACATAAGTCGGATCCGCATAAGTCGGGGACTGCCTGTAGTACTGTCATGTCTTCTTTATACAGGGCAGACTTCACGGTTCTGTTTATACTGTGCCACCTAGTGGCTATATATAATATAATTTTAGCATGCCATTCCAGACATCTAACCTGTTTAGAAACGAGTAGTTCTATGGCTTCTTAGAGGCTAACAAATGATATAGATATAGATATAGATATAGATATAGATATAGATATAGATATACGGTATCATGAGATTTTGTGGGCACAACCCTCTTCTTCAGACTCCAGGTCATCTGAAGTGCGTTTTGCCCACAAAGCTTATGATGCTCTACATATTTTTCTCAATATTTAAGGGGTCACAAGACTACTCGTTATTAAAGTTACAGACTAACATGGCTACATGGCTACCCCTCTGAGACTTTTGAATACCTCAGGCATCTATCTGCAGCTTTAGCCAACTAAATAAATTTGGAAATTTGGCCCTCCGTGACCATTTAACTAGCCTGCAGGGAACAATGGTATAAATATTATAGTGGTGCTCAAATCCAGAGACACTCCAGTGAATAAAGAGGAATCGTATGTCAGTGATAAATTAACCAATTTAATTTCAGACCTTTGCCTTCCTAGGGCCTGTACCCACCACCCATGTATATTCCTGATAATTTTTTTGCTGTCTTTCTCCAGTGGGCAGTTAAGATGGAGTGACCCAGTGCCGCAGCTGAAGAACCTCTACACGTGCATCCAGTTGCTGGATTGGGGTCTTGGTTTTGGAACAGAGCTATATATATATTGGGTATTGGAGCTGCTTGCACTTTGACAGAATCCAGCTAGAAAATTCTAATGTAGTCCATTAGCACTTCCACTGTAGGAGGGATAGTAGATGCAATGATTGCAAAAGAATAGTGGATTTTGGGATATGGTGAAGAAGCCAAGAAAGTTGACTCACAACTGTTTGGATCTGACAAATCAGTAATTTGCTTTAACTAAAAACATGTTTTTCTGCTGTAATTTGTTGAAATATGGCTTGGAACCAAGCATTGTCTATCTACTTTCATCTTTTTGAATTGTCAATGTCAGTGTGTCACAAAGAAAGAAAAGTCAGAAACAGTCCACCCAGAACTAACCAGTGGAAATGGTGCAGTCTAGTGTTCAGAGCACAGACCTGGAGCCAGATCTCTGCACAAATCTTGACATTGATTTGCTACATTGTCTTGATCACAGCTCTTAGCCGCTCTGCACCTTGGTTTCCACATCTAAGTCTTTTTCCACATCTTTTTTACCTTTCAAGGTGTTATGAGGACACATTTATTAGTTTGTGCAGTATTTTAGTCCTGATACTAAATAAATACCACTCCACTGCCATAGCTTGTGTGTATGTTTGTGCTGCACTGTCCTGAAATGGATATAATCAAATCTGCACATATGTGTGCCACTGATGCTATAGTGCTCCCTGTGAAGGGTGATTCTCCTTTAGTCCAAATAGAAGGGGCCTGTGATTGTGGAAGTGAAATGTGTAAGAAAAAGAGGTACTAAGGTAACAGTGATGGGCCAGTGTTAAAAATGTAGCTAGATATCCTGCTGTTGCTGTAAAATTCAGCATATAGATAACAGTGAAGTCATAGTTAAATCTGGATTTGCCAGAAATTTGGGGTGTGTGTGTGAGGAAACAAGAAATTCACAGTTCTCAAAAGTCCTTTCTCTCTCTTATGGGATAGTACGCATTACAGATGAAATATTAGCCTAACGTGTGTTTACTAGATCTTGTTATCTTTTACCCACAGTTTTAATGCACATCAGCCTAACCATTTATTAGGATGGTGTTATACTTCCTCCCCGTTAGGAAGGATGTTGTCACCGTGTGCCTGACCTAACCTGTGCACCCCAGCCTTCCCGTGCTTGGCCGTAGTCTTTTTCAGAGTCCTTTTACTAGACCAAGACTCCTCATGCACCCAGAGGGAAGGGAGACCAGGGCCCACCCTCACTCCAGGTCTCAGCCCAGGACCCTAAGAAAAGGTACAATGGCTACCTGTTTGGCCACTGGGGCTGTACCACAACTCACCGTCCCACGGGCTTTCCTTTGCCCTGTCCTGGGCTCCTTCCTTTCCTCTTGTCGGGCTTCGCTGTCCCTGTCATGACTTTGGTCCTGTCGTCAGTTGTTCTGGCAGGTTCTTCCCCCGACTCCTGTCCCTCTCTCCCTTCTTACTCATCAGTGCTCTCCTCCTCCTCGTCCGGGACGCTGCCTCCTTGTTCCTCCTGGGCGCCCTCTTTTTCAAAGCTGATGCCCTCTTCTTGGGATGCCGGCACATGCGCTGTCCTGTCTCTCGGTGCAGCAGTCTGGGGAATCACCGTACATGTGCGTGCCGTGGCCACCGAGCACGCCCGGCACAGCCGCTTGCCTTCCCCGGCGCTGGGGCCAAGCGCCATTTCGGTGTGGGTCTTTCTCCATCCAACCCCACCACCCCGTCACAGATGGTAACATGGAAAATACCAGCATTCCAGTGGTTAGTGTTACTACATGTAGGAAGGTTTGGAGTTTCTTAGTCTGGAAATGGCATGGGTTCAATGACAGCTTTTCTTCTGTAGTTGAAAATGAATCAGAGACTGACTTCCTGCTGTGTGTGGACGCCCTCTTGCACAAGAAGTTTTTGCAGAAGATCTCTTCTGATAAGAGCTTCATGTGCAAGAAGCTTTCAGACTAGAAGTAGCCTAACTAACACATCACTCCTGATGTATCAGGTTGCCACCCTCTGACATTACCTAAATCCACCCATGACCCTGACCATGGAGTTGAATCACTATCTGTCATGTTGTCAGCTTAGACCCTGAACCTGGGTTGGTATGTATGTTATTTGTGGAGAGGCAGTTGGTACCAAGGTGTTTCTTAATGAGGTGTTCTGTTATGACCATGCTGGATTGTGCTCATGGCCTGTGCCTACTATTTTTAAGTATGAGTATTTCTGTAATATCAGACCTGTTCCTGACAACTCCTGCCTCTCGCTCACAAATTCTCTTTGCTTTTTATTAGCAAAGTTTTGACCATTGCTGTCTAGGCCTCAGGCCTCATACCTGGCTTGTGATACATGAACTTATGTTACAGACCTTGCCTGCAGAAGATGGGGAGCTGCTCCAGCCTCCACCCGTTAAAATTAACCAGAACATCACCCTTAAAGGTGATGGTTACCAGTTAACCTTTCACATCCCTAGTCCCCAGGTCACCATCTGAACAATGGATATAACTGAACTTACCTCACAGGCATAGATGCTGGCAGGATGCTGCTACATCCCTTCACTGAAGGGGTTTTATCTTATAGAGCAGGGAACCTTTTTTGGGGTCAGGGGCCACTGATACACAGAAAAATCATTAGTGGGCTGTACACAAGTGAGAAGCAAAAACAAAAACAAAAAAACCCAAACCCTCACTGACATGGCCCCCAACTGAGAAGGAGAAAGACATTCCACACATTACCCTTGCACACCAAAGCCTGGGGTAAGGGGGCAAGCCGGTAGATTTTGTGTGCTCCAGCCCCACAGGGGAGTGGCGGAGGCTCCTCAATGGTGGGGTGAGGGAGCCCCAAGCCTCAGGGGCCAGATCCAGGAAAGCTGGGAGCCAGGCCCTAGGTTCTCCACCCTTCATATAGAAGGTGTACAGTTGAGTTCAATGGCTCTCAGCACCTCCACTATATAAATTGTTCCCACATCCTTGTTCATAGGGATGTAGTTGGGAGTTATTAGCTAATGTCTGTAAGATGCTTTGAAGATGCTCTGGAGATGTGCTACATAACACTATTACACATGGACTACAGGTCAAATCTTGCTCACTGTACTAATGCAGTGAAAAAACCCTATTGACTTAAATGGGGTTACTCACCTACCGAGTGTGATTTGGTCTTTAGGGCAGAAATGAATCAAATTAGTTTGTTTGGTATCAGAGCCAAATGATGCTCAAAACAGTAATTGAACGATGTCAATGATGAAAATTAACTACTGTTTTCAAAGTCATTACTGTGTTAATTTGAAATCAAGGAAATCTATTTTAGAAAAACGTGATGTAACTTCAATGGGTTTAGAAGGCATAGGGATGAAACTGGCTAGTGATTTTTTAACCTGACAGTATGACTTTAAAGTTTAATGCATTTAGTTGCCAGCGTTGGACTCATCTGAATTTTTGCATGGCGGTAGAAGGGCATGATTTATAAATAGTCACCTTGTCTTTATTGTGCATTTGTAATTACAAATATCTGATAATCACTGAGGTAAGAAAAACACTTCCTGGTTATCTACTCTTATGAAAAAGGTCTTTTTGGAGCTGTAAAGGGTTTCTGACCTACAATTCCCAGCAAATTCTGGGGATGTTTTCATAAGGAAAAAACTGTACAGAATGGCTTATAAAGGTAAAATAATCCATGAAAAATCCATAAAAACTATAAAATAAATTATGATCTTCACAGAAAGCAGCTGATTTCCATCTGGATGTGCTCAGGTTTTGTTAGCCTTATCCTAGCTCTGTGTGTCTATTACTCACAAAACAGTTCAGAACAAGCAAGTGAGCTGATTGGCTCTGTATGCTGCCTCTCAGGCTGCCCATTCCTTCCTTGCTCGGCGGAGCGTTGTCACAACACCGTGGATGTAGATACAGTGGCGTCTTGGGTGCTGGCATGAAACGTGCTGGCATAGTGCTTCTTCTGGGAACGTAAGAGAGGTGTCTGAGTGTCGACGTCACGGCAAGCTTTGCGTTTCATGCAGCGAAACATGTGCTGGGTCCACCCATAAACGATGCAGTTCAGCAGCCCCTGAGAAGCCGCTGTTAGAGCCTAGGAGAGAACCCAGAGCATAAATCCCTCTTCAGCCAGTGCAGAATGGAAACCATGCACTTTTGCAATTTCCTGCACATCGGATTTACTCACTTTTCTAATCCAACCCCCCATGGTTCCCCAAGTAAGTGTGCTCTGGCCAGCCAGTGGAAGGAAGGGATGGCTTGTTGCCTGAGCCTCCCTCCCTCATGGTCTGGCCAGCCGGGGAAGACTGAGTATGATTTCCCGCCGCTTCCCACGCTCCCAACCTTTCTGCTGGCTGGAGTATGGGACAAGGAGCTCAGGCAGGGAGCTGCTCCTGCCTTCCCCTGGCCAGTGGTTTGTACAGAACAGCTCCCTGTGTAGGACTATACCATGTAGGGAGAATTTAGGATTACTGAGCATGCTCAATAGCTCTGCTGAAGCCCCTGCCCTTCCTATGTCTATGTTTCTGCTGACTACATTTTACAAGGGGCATATAAAGGGGGCAAAACAGAGGAAGTGGCCAGGGTCTGAAATGTACTGGCCTGGGGGAATCAAGCCACTTTAGTGTGAGGCAGAAGAGGAGTCTAGGGGGGAAAAGCAGGAAGGGAGGAGTAGGAGCTTGTGTTCTGCTCAGGGTGGAGACACTGCCAGCCTCTGAGCAGGGTTTTTGCCCCACACAGAGAGGGGCAGAGGGGGTAACAGCTACCACAGTGGGATGAGCCACCTGCTGAGTGTGCAAAGGCAGAAGTGGGGCAGAGTGGGGGTTTTACCCCTCTTTGGATGCTATGTAGAAGCCCAGGGCTGCTTCCTGGCAGGGTTTTTAAAGGTACAGCTGTCCTAATTAATTGGCTCTCACTGCTGGCCCTCCACAGCCCCTCTCTATCTGCACTGCTATGCAGACAGGAGACAGAATGCTGTAAAAATCCGACATGCAGTTTGAAGGAGCGTGTCACACATTTGGAGTATTTAAAAGACTCTTATTAGTCCTCATCCTCCCCCCCCCCCCGCTTCCTGGTCCCTAGCCCTGAGTGTCTAGGACAGACAAGTTCACAAGTCTTGTGGAAGGGGGAAAGGAATGGTTAACATAGTCTATCTTGATTTTGTTAAGTTCTTCATACTAATGTACCCTAAATGAAGCTACAATAAGGTGGGTGCAAAACAGGTTGGAAAATAGTGCCCTGGGTGTAGTTATCAGTAGTTTACAGTCATGTTGGAAGGGCATAATGAGTGGTGTCCTGTAGGGACCAGTTCTAGATACACTTCTGTTTAAAATCTTCATTGATGCTTTAGATAATGGCTTTGAGACAGGGGTGAGTTGGGGGGAGACATGAGTGCTCCCCCAAAAATGCCTGGGCAGGAGCAGTCACAGGAGCCAAGAGAGTTGGAGCTGCCTTGCTGCGCTTCTTTGCTGCTGCTGCCAGTATGTAAGGGGATGAGGCAGACCAAGGACAGAGCAGGAGAGGGGACGAGCAGATGTGCGGGTTGTCCTGGCCCTTGCCCAGCCCTCAGGGTCTCCCCTCACCAGTCCGCCCTCTCTGCTTGGAGAGTGCACTTAGAAAGGCAGTGAATGATGATAACACATTGGGGCTACGTCTACACTGGCATGATTTTCCAAAAATGCTTTTAACAGAAAACTTTTCCGTTAAAAGCATTTTTGGAAAAGCACGTCTGGATTGGCAGGATGCTTTTCCGCAAAAGCCATTTTCGCGATCAGGGCTTTTTTGCGGAAAACAAATCTGAGCTGTTTACACTGGCCCTTTTGCACAAAAGTCTTTTGGAAAAAGATTTTTGCCCGAACGGGAGCAGCATAGTATTTCCGGAAAAGCACTGACAATCTTACATGAGATTGTCAGTGCTTTTCCGGAAATTCAAGCAGCCAGTGTAGACAGCTGGCAAGTTTTTCTGCAAAAGCAGATGATTTTGCGGAAAATCTTGCCAGTCTAGACACAGCCTGGGAGGGGTTTGCAAGTGCTTTGGACCAAAAGCTAAATATCAATCAACCACGCAAAACTCTTGCAAAAAAAGCCAATCTCAGCATTGTAAGCAAGACACAAGAAGTAATTTGTGTGCTTCACTCTGCGCCGATTAAGGCTCAACTGGAGCCCTGGGTGTGATGACTGAAACATGATAACAATCATGGGTCTATAGGAATGTGCTAGATGCTGGTATTAGTGTTTTACAATTACAGTTTCCTACACTTCATACGCATGTACCTGCTCTCTGTAGGACTTTGCTACTTCTCGTAGCAATATCTTACAGCAGCATTTCCTTATGATCCTACAAATTAGTAACTACTACTGGTAGCACAGTCCTACAGGGAACAGCTCTGTACAAACCGCTGTCTGGAGCACAGTTACTTGGGACACCATGGGGTGTGTGTACGTTTGTACCCTTTCAGTCCATATTTACCAAAAAAATCACACACATACCTGATAAATTCCTGCTTTCGGGCCTGGATATTTATGATTTTAAATGACCCTCCTCACACTAAGGCAGGCCTCACTCCGTGAGGTGCTAGAGGAACGCTGTGCTGCCGGAGTTGCTTTCTTTTGAGCAATTGCTCGCTTTTGTCCTGATCACTCCTGGTTATAAAAGCTCCATTGGTTCTTTTCACAAATGGAGAACTGTTAACTCTGATGTCCTGGTCAAATGTCAGTCAGGGAATTAATGCTGTCTCGCTGAGTTTTCTCTGGACCTTCAGTCGGAGACAGGATTCTTCATATAAGGAGGTTTAGGTTGGACATTAGTAAAAACTTCCTAACTGTCAGGGTGGTGAAATGAATTGCCTAGGGAGGTTGTGGAATCTCCATCTCTGGAGATATTTAAGAGCAGGTTAGACAGACACCTATCAGGGATGGTCTAGACAAGGGGTTCCCAACCTGGGGTACATGTACCCCCAGGGGGTACGAGAAGTTTGTCAAAGGGGCATGGGGAATATTTGGTAAATAACTAGATTATCCTAATTGAAATATTCCAAAAGTAGTAGTGTTAGTGAAAAAAAGTTGTGGATTCTGGAGTCTAGAATTTATTTCCTTTCATATTGAATAGGGGGTACAGGACGGTTTACTAAAAGCCAAAGGGATACGGGGACCGAAAAAGGTTGGGAACCCCTGGTTTAGATGGTTCTCGGCCCTGCCATGAGGGCAGGGGACTGGACTTGATGACCTCTCGAGGTCTCTTCCAGTTTAGTATTCTATGATTCTATATCTTCCTGCCCTGAGGTGCAGCATGGTGATGTTCTGGGCTAGGAAACAGCTGTTGGGTTCTACTTCAGGGGCAGCTGCCATTCAGTAGAGGGGAAATGATTCCTAGATATAGTTTATGATCAGGATGAGTCTGCAAAAGTGCTTTGGGGAATATAAAAGGGAAGAAAAGGACAACAGAAATGTAAGATAATCATTATCTGGCCCTAAGAGATTCAACAAGTGGCAGCTTTGTTCATAAAACTGTGCTTTCATTTTTCTTTATGAGGTTTTAGTCTGTCTGCATTCCTGGATGACACATGAATTTTGGAATTTTTTAGTGCCCTATGCTTACTGCAGCTTCAAGATACAGCCCTCTAAGAAAACTACTGGTTAACAGCATCATAAACCAAGGTTTTACATTCAGGTTCTATAGAAACTCAAAGAGTAGTATTCAAGTTGTTTATATCAGGGTCTACATTTGGCCCTGCATTACAAGGGTTTTTAATGCCTCACAAGTCCATTTATGGACCTAGAATAATATAAGATCTGATCTTTTCTAAGTATTTCCAGCACCTAGATGCCCTAATACATAAGGAGCCCAGCTTCTTCTGTTTGGTTCCTGAGACCTTGCAAAGCATGTAAAGAACAAACATAAGGATGACTACAGACATCCTTCCCTAGTTCCATCCATAAATTGGACAAAGGCTCCTCTGCGCATGGTCTGCAGGGGAAGAAGCAGACTGTACATTTTGTTTGGCGTACTTGAGCCAACAGTGTGATGCTGTTGCAAAAAAAGCAAACATGATTCTGGGAGGCATTAACAGGAGCATTGTGACCAAGACACAAGAAGTCATTCTTCTGCTCTACTCTGCGCTGATTAGGCCTCAGTTGGAGTATTGTGTCCAGTTCTGGGCACCATGTTTCAAGAAAGATGTGGAGAAATTGGAGAAGGTCCAGAGAAGAGCAACAAAAATGATTAAAGATCTAGAAAACATGAGCTATGAGGGAAGACTGAAAGAATTGGGCTAGTTTAGTTTGGAAAGGAGAAGACTGAGGGGACATGAGAGCAGTTTTCAAGTATCTAAAAGGGAGCTACAAGGAGGAGTGAGGAAAAATTGTTCTCCTTGGCCTCTGAGGATAGGACAAGAAGCAATGGGCTTAAACAGCAGCAAAGAAGGTTTAGGTTGAACATTAGGAAAAACTTCCTAACTGTCATGGTGATTAAACACTGGAATAAATTGCCCAGGGAGGTTGTAGAATCTCCATCTCTGGGGATATTTAAGAGCAGGTTAGACAGACATTTACCAAGGATGGTCTAGTCAGTATTTGGTCCTGCTGTGAAGGCCGGGGACTGGACTGGATGACCTTTTGAAGTCCCTTCCAGTTCCAGTGTTATATGATTCTACAGAACCAACCAAAAACTCACATGACCAAAAAAGGAGAGAAGAGAAGTTCTGAAAAGGTTCAAACTGGAGTACTTTACCTGAAGAATATAAAGAGCCATGTAGATTCTGCTGTTCACTGATACAGTCAACTTCACTATTCCAAGGATAACGGCTGTGAAAAAGGATTGATAAAGTGATATTGCTTTAGCCTTCATTATTTTCAGTTACCATGCCAACTGGCCAGAACACAAGCATGGAAACTGGCAGATATAACATAGCTCTCTACAAACCTGGGCCCCAACAACAGAAGAAAGCAATAGGGTAGAACACTACTCGTTGTTCCACTATTTTTATCATTGCCCACTGCTGATCGCCCAGGAATCCTGTTGAGTTTATGAACCTTTTGTACAAAGCTCGGGCTTTGATGAGAAGAACCTAGAAAAGAAAATGCAACTGTATAATTCATTGTGTCTCATGTACAGGCTGATTTAAGAAGTGTACATCAAAGCCATGTACAGGAATTGTGCTGCTTGGTTGTTCTTTGTGGGGTACTTATTTAATCTAAGAAATAGCTGCAAAATAGACACTGCCGTGCCAAATCTGAGCAAGAGTCCATTTAGTTTGGTGTCCTGCCTTCATCAGTGGCCAGCAAGATACTTCTGAAGAAAGTATCATGGACAACTAATGGCATAACTCATCTATGAGAGAAGTGGTGGCTGATGTATGTTTTAGTGCATGACAGCAGATGTCAGTTATGATTTTATTCTAGCAGCAGCTAATACAGCTGGCATGGAGGGGCAGGAGGCTGGACAAGGTGAGGGAGTTGGCTCTGCACTTCTGGAAAGGGAAGGGCTTGTGATGGAAGAGGTGGGGCTTGGGGAGCCAGCCCAGGAGCACCACTAAACTGCGCTGTGCACCCCATGCTGGCCCTCTAACCCCATCCGGACCATGTAGCTAAGGGCTCTGTAGCATGCTGTGCAGCGATTTAAAGGATCTGGAGCTCTGGCCAGTTGCCACAGTAACAGAAGCAGCAGCCAGGCATCCAAGGCCCTTTTGAATCACCAGGCCACAGGGTAACCTCCCCCTTTGCCTTTTCCTCCCTCTCCCGCAGCTGGCAGGCCTCATAGCTGGACTCCAGGAAACAGTGAATCATTCCTAACATGTTTTAAAACAAATTATCCCTCTTTTGAATGCAATTCAAGACTGAAGCCTTGCCCATTTGCGATCATTACATATCCTCTGGTACATGTGTTAACCCTGGTATCCCAGCCCAGTTCTCAATCATATATATTGTGCCTGTAATTTCAGTTGGATTCAATAGTTTTCTCCACTTTCTCCCTTATGCTGTTGTATAACGTTGCTGTATGCTGTTAAATAGTTGCTGCCTTCCACTTCAGAGGAGTGCACATTTCTGAGCTGGGTGGAGTAATTCCTGTGCCCAAAAGGGATAGGATTTTTGGTTGGAACATCTACAGATAGCCAGTGGGAAGAGGACAGTCACACACAAACTAAATAAAATGTGTTTTTATTTTAGTAAATTATAAATTGCTCCTCACAATGACATGTAGGCAAATCACAAACAAAAGCCAGCATCTGTTTATAACTACCCATAGGGTGAAGCAATACAATCCAGCGTCAGAGGAGGTTAGGAGAAAGGAAAAGAAAATGTCTCTATAATTCTGACCTGGTCAGGCAAAGGCCTGGCCCAGAATAATAATAACAACAATGCCTACATCTTATATAGAGCTTTATATCTGCAGATCTCAAGCGCTTACAAAGGAGGTCAGTATCACTATTATTTTATAGATGAAGAAACTGAGGCACGGAGTGGCAGTGGCAGTGCCTAGAGTCCTCTACTGAAGGGGGTGAATCTAGGGCAGAGGTGGGCAATAATTTTTGATGGGGGGCCACTCCAAGAATTTGGAAAGTGGTTGAGGGCTGCATTCTCCCATGATATTAATGGAGGAGGTGCAGGATCTGGGATGGGGATAGGGTGCAGAAGGGAGTTTGGGGTGAGGGACTGGGGTGCAGGAAGGAGAACGGGGTCTAGGAGGGAGTTTGGGTGAAGGAGGCAGGTGGTGACCTAGGTCAGGGGGCTAGGATGCAGGATTTTGGGATGTGACCTAAGCTAGGAGGGGCTTGTGAACGGGGGCAGAGGACTGGGATGCCAGATCTGGGATGGGGTATTGGTGCAGGAGGGGGCAGAAGGTTTGGGTATGTGGGGCAGAGAGTTGGGGAAGGGAGGCACTGGGGTGCCAGAGTTAGGTTCTGGGTGGAGCTGGCTTGGTGCTCCACGTGGCTCTGCTCTGGTATGAGAAGGAGGGGAAGGGGGAAGGCGTTCTACACTGCCCTTGCTCCCGGCAAAAATTCTTGGCTCATCTTGGCTGGAAACTGAGAGATTGGCCAACGGCAGCTAAGAGATTTTGCTGGGGGGCGGGAACAGTATGAGACTTCTCCTTCCCCAGCCCTCCAGAGCAGAGAACAGCTGGATTTGAACTGATCTCTGCCTAAGGGTTCCAGCGAGGGGGCCACTGGCCATATCTGGTGGCTTGGGGGGCCAGATCTGGCCCACTGGAAGCCCCTTGCCCACGCTGATCTAGGGACTGCTGAGATGATTGCCTGGCAATTTGCCGGTGGCAGCTGGAGCCTTGGGCCCTTTAAATCACTATCAGAGCCCCATGCAGTGCTAAGAGCTGGGTGAGGGGGTGCAACTTGGTCCTGGCAGTGCTGAGGGCTGGCTGCCCCCAGACTCACTCCTTCTACCCAAGGTCTTGGCCTTTCCAGGAGCTTGGAACCACCCTCCCCCTTCTTTCCCCGGGGGCCTGGCAAGCTGTGTTCCCAGTAAGCTGTGTGCTTGAGTGGTCACTTAGGAGAGATTCAAATGCCACCCAGCTAATTAACAGAGCACCCGCAGCTAGATGTGTTGTTTCTGCTGGTGGTGCACATACACACATGCCTTCATACACATAACAAAATTTATTCCACACACTGATTGAAAAAATCTGCACATGGATGGAAAAGAGTAGAGGGAACATTGCTGGCAAGTCTGTTGCCTCTCCTCTCCCCCCCTCACCCGCCGGTCACTCTCATCCTTGGCATCTGCAACTCACTGTTTGAGGAACAGGAACAATATTTCTTACCATAATGGCGATGAAGCTGATCAAGAAGGCGATCAGGAAGACTCCAATGCCATAGAAATACATCACAAAACAAACAGAACCGCAGTGGTTTTGCAGTTGGCCAATGAGCATGGCAGTTTCTGTGTGCATCAAGAGACACCTGCCGCCAGAAAGGGGACAAAAGACAGCCTGAGTGTTTACTTCTGGTGACTCCTTTCATCAGTCTCAGAGGAAGCCAGGTGCTCTAGGAGCAGCTTACCCATGTTTCTGGCTGAAGTTCTGGTAGCAATTATGGGTGTTGCCCAGACAAAACACAGGAACCATTAAGAGGAAAGGGATCAAGCTGAGGGGAGAAAATAACAATAGCTCAGTCACAACAAGCAGCCCTCCTATCCTTGCCCTCTTTTCTGCCACTACTGAGATGTTGTTTTGCTTTTTATTGAGAACATCTTGAAATAGTAGTTTTCTAGAACTTAAATGTTAATGCTTACAGCTTCTGAGTGGCACACGATATGGCATAATGTATGGCATAACATAGGGGTGGTATAACATACGGGTAATGGGAGGAATTATACCTGGTTAGCTGAGAACAAAATTTGTTTCAATGTATTTTCAGATTCTATTACTGAGTACCTCAACAGGACACTTTCATACTACTGTTAGCATTGATAATACTTTATGTCTTCAAAAAACTTTAGAAGCATTAATTAATCCTTCTAAGACCGGCAAGGGACGACAGTAACCATTTAATGGCCATCCAGGGTTTCGTGGCTATCACCCTGTTGCACACCATGGCTGCTTTAATGTCATGGTGATAGTGAAACTACAACCTTGCTCCTACAAAAGGAGACTCTTCATTAGCTATAGTGTCAGAGGGGCCCAATGACATGCAAGTGAGCAAAGTCCTGGTTCCATGCTTTGGAGGGAAGACATATATACACACGTACACTCTCATGTGTGCATAAAGTTGGCTCATTGCAGTTTGAGTCAATACAGCTCACTTGAATGGAGCTCAAAGAATTTACAGCTGAGGATCTGTCTGTAAATTTTGTCAGCCCAGGATATCATGATTGCCAAGTCATGGGATTCACAATCAAGTTTTAATAAGAATTGTTTCTAAACAAAGAACAGTTTGGGTCTAAAACACTCAACTTTACTGTAAACATCCAGCACTAAAGCCTACCTGGACAAAATTGTTGCTATTCGGCCAATGCGATTTGCATAATCTAAAACCTGTAATGATGAAAAAGCTTAGTTACATGATTATTCCTTATATATCTGTACAACTGTAACCCACGTGCCTGCTGCAGGTAGTATACTACTCCATGTAGTGGCTCTTAGACCACTTACAGAGAGAGAGATTGGGGCTACGTCTAGACTGCAGGCTGCTTTCGGAAGAAGCTTTTCTGGAAGAGATCTTTCGGAAAAAGGCTTCTTCCTCGTAGAAAGAGGATTACCAATGTTGGAAAAAACCCTCTGTTCTATCGATTTTTTTTTTTTAAAGAACATGATTGCAGTGTGAACATAAGTGAAGTTTTTTCAGAAAAAAAAAAAAACCCGGCCATTTTCCCAAAAAAACTCTTTAGTGTCGAGTTTGCTCTGCAACCTTAGTTCTCATCTACACTAGGGAGTTATTTTGAAATAACCCCCCTTATTTCAAAATAATAAGTGGAGCATCCATACTAACAAGCCTGTTATTTTTAAATAATGGACTGGTTATTTTGAAATCTGTACTCCTGCTTTCCTCGGGGAATAAGCTTATTTTGAAATAGTTATTTTGGTAGTTATTATTTCAAATGTGTTTATTTTGAAATACTTTCCTAGTGTAGACATGTGCTTAGCTGAAGGCCAGCTGTCTTTTAACTTAAGCAGTATAGGCTCATGCACTAAGCTCCAGAGATCCCAGGTGTGTTTCTGCCTGTCAAGGATACACAACCACCATTTAGTTACATTTTAGCCAGCCTCATCAAAACAGGCATTCTGAAGAGCTCAGTGCATGAATTGGACACAAAGCTGCAAATTTTGGTTGGACAAATTAATCACAGGACACAATCTTTAATTCTTAGAGACTCCAAAATAATCCTGGGAAATGACTGGAGGGAAAATACCAGATGACTATTGCAAATTTAAAAGTCAGCCAACATTTTGGCATGTTGAGAGCACTAGTCCCTCATGACAACTCCTGCATTCTGCTCCAGGATGATTCCCACTTAAACATTTTCCTTCAGAAAAGTCCTTGGAGAAGGGGCATACAACCATGTGCCTGTCAGAGAACTTTGACTGCTCTGAAAAATGTTACAGAGAAAATGGGCCAAATTCAAAGTTCGGTAACATAAAGTTTAAACAACACATCTGTAAATGGGCATCAACTGTACAAGTGAATGTAAATTGAAAAGAAGAAATGGAAGGCAGGATTGCACCAGGAAAAATCACAATCAGGTGTACATACAATAAAGCTGAGGGGTGCTTTATTTTTAAGCTTCCTGAATTTCCTGCCTTAGTTGTTCTTTTCCTTCTATAGGCCCATCCTTTCACCCTTCTAGCTCTCATTCACAGGGCCAAAACATGGCTCTAGTGAAATCAACAGGAGGTCTGTTCCACCAACTTTCATGGACATACCAACACATGAATTTCCTGACACTTGAAGATTTGTCCCTTGTGTCACTTTATCATGTCACGTTAAGGAAAGGACAAGCCATATGGATGCATGTTTAGATTTGATGCTCTTTTCCTTAGGAAGACTATGTGAATGTGAGACTTGGGTGTTCCAGAGACAGCTATTTGCTTATGCTTGCCAGATGCTGTAATAAATATTATGGTGAGAATCCATGAAAAGGGCCAGAAAACAAATTAGAGCATCTCATGATATGTGGACTAACATTTTCCTCCTTTGCAGAATGAGTCATTTTTTAATACTCAGCATACTCTGAACCAAATTCCCCTTTATTCCCAGGACTCGGTACTTGCCCAAAACAGAAGGAAGTTATGAATAATAAGACTTAGAAACCTTCTAAGATCAAAATGTTTTAAACATTCATTAATCTCCATATCAAACCTCTGAGAGAGGTAAATATTTGAAATCAGCTTCTCCTGGCTTTCAGTACTGTGTTCAGATCACCTTTCTTTGGTCATGCTTACAACATGTGGTTCACCACCAGCTCATGGGAAATAACTTTTTATTGAAACAAACTGAAAGGTGCACATTGCAATGGAAATTAGTTTGGGGGGTTGTGCAGTTGCTTCTTCCTCCAATTTATTGACTGGCTGCTCCTCCAAAGCTAGAGGATTCCAGTTTCCAGAAGCAAACCAGAAGAGTAACAAAGTCCTGATGAGATCTTTGCATGCAGGTTATTTATTTTGTGCAGCATAACTTGGCACAATCCTGCAACAGTATAATGAAGCTCTGAGGGAAAGCACAAACAATTGTGACTATGAGGGACTCTACTAACTAGGAATTATATTGTGAGTGCTGGCACTGGTCTGCCTTTAGGAAAGGTAAACTGGTCCCACTCTGCAAAGACACAACACAATCCTGTGCTGCAGACATGGAAAAGCAGTACCACAAGTAAAAATCCTCAAACAAGAAACTGTGTTTTGAATAATACTTTGCACATTTTGAGCACCACTCTTCTGAGCTCTGAAAGCTCATTACACATGAGGCTCACAACACTTTTGTGGACAGATCAGCATTCCCATTTTATAGTTGGAAAAACTGAGGCACATGAATACATCCTCAAAGTGTGCTTTCCCCTTTAAGATAAAGAATTTAACTGGCATCACTCTTTCCTCTTCTCCTATGACAGTCTGTGTGCCTGTCAGGATGGCTAAAATCAATTATTAAAAAAAACAGATTTTTTTTTATTTAAATAATATTTTTTTTAGATCATCTATAAAATACTAACAATCAGCTATTGCTTCTTATAAGTTCTTTCAATATCTGTTTCTCAGCAGATTATCATATGCAAAGACAGACGCAGGCTGGATAAGACTGTTTTTGTTCTGTGCTTATGTGGTGCTGGACCTGGTCCAAGCACGGCAGAGTTAGTTAAGACATTGTCTTAAAACAGAGAGACCATATAGGAAAAGACAGAGCATAAAAAGCAACAGTGGAGTAGCCTGGAAAGAAAATGGGAATGAAAAATGGAAAACATTATTCAGCACACACACAGCTTCCTAAATTCCTCCACCTTTTTGCCATAGAAAAGCTGACATGGCTCCAGGGTGTAAAAGAGACCCTATCTGAGAATATTTTCAAAAAATTTATTCCCCAGGTAAAATAGGAAAATGTGTCAAGTGTAAGCAGTGCAAGAATATGTTGCAGGACCTAGCTGAAAGAATGAAACATCATAAAGAAAACTGCTCACTGGGAGAAAATGATGTGGATGAAGATGTGGAAATGTTTGAAGAACAGTGCGGATCAAATCTGTAGATAAAGATTGATTCACCAGCCAATCACAGAGAGAGTCTGCAGAACTAGACTTTATCCACAGATTTGATATCTAACCCTGGGCCTAAATAAAGACATTACAAAGACAATTTCTCCTGCCATTGACATTTGCATTTCTACCTCAAAAGCTATGGGACACATCTAGCCCACTTAATTAGCCTAATTAACATGGGTCCTACAATTGACGGGTACTTCTGCTACTATTCATCTGATGAAGAGGGTATTGCCCACGAAATCTCATGATTATATAGATTTTGGTTAGTCTCTAAGGGCATGTCTACACTAGGAAATTATTTCAAAATAACTTATTTCTAAATAACTCCTGAAATAACTTTCAAAATAGTGTGGCCACACTACAGGGAAGCCTTGAAATTAGTCTGAGGTAGGCTCCTTAATGTGGACGCACTACCTTGACTTAGAGCCCCAGGAAGCACTGGGGGGAAATTACTTTGAATGACCTCTGGGGAGTAGTTATTTTGAAATAGCAGCAGTGGAGCGTCCACACAACTGATATTTCAAAATAACTATTTCAAAATAAGCATTATTCCTCGTGGAAATCAGGAGTTATTATTTCAAAATAATCAGCCCCTTATTTTGAAATAACTGGCTTGGTAGTGTGGACGTGCCACTTGTTATTTTAAAATAAAGGGAGTTATTTCAAAATGACTTCCTAGTGTAGACCAAGTCGAAGGTGCCACCGGACTACTTGTCTTTTTTATTGCAATATCTAGCAATCCTTGGGCTGATCACAAAAACCACTTGGAAATTGTGCTGCCAAAACTCAGAGAGACAGGCCTACCTATAAAAGCCTCTATTTGTAAAACACAAGCAGCCAGAGTTCCTTATTTGGAACACTGAGCAGAAGGAAGTCAAATATCCTCTGGTAAATGTTCTCTTTAATCTTTTACATTCTTGTGCATATTTTTCCCATCTATGTGCAGAATAATATTTAAGTGCACTGAGGCACATGAGAATGTGCACCACCCACAGAAACAAAAAAACCTAGCTGCGGGCACTCCGCTAATCAGCTGGGTAGCACTGGAATGGCTCCTGAGTAGCCACACAAGAGCATAGCTTATAGAGAACACTGGTTCTGATCCCCTAAAAAGTGATGACCTAGAAGTTGAGACCATTGTAAATTGGCCCCTGCCTCATATCATGGAACAGGTCCAACTTTCATAAGTCTGGTAAACTATTCCAGACACTTTGTGTGTGGGTTCAGTGACTTTGCATCTGTAGTCACTGATCTATATAAAAAGACTAAACCTGACAAAGTCATTTGGACAAAGGCATACTAGGAAGGCTTTGATAAGGTAAAGGAAAGCTTGTCTGAAAAGCCTGTTCTAGCTAGTCCAGATTCTGACAAAATGTTTGACCGAGGTGAACACTTAAGGATGTCATAGTGCAGTAGATTAACCGATTAACCAATAAACAAAAGCTTAATGCTAGAGACTATATGCATTTCCCCTCCGCCAGTAAATTTTTTAGCAGCCTGGTCATCTGTCTGCTCAGTCCTGGCTAATACCAGGTCTGGGAACTATCTCTGCTGTGACTGCATTTAAAGTGTATTAGGAGCCAGGCAGGCAGGCAGCACGGCTCAGTTCCAGCTCGTGTTGGGTCCAGGAGCTCAGTCCCCCTTCCTGGACAGGGGCTGCAGCCACCCCGTGCTGCTGCATCTGTATCAGAGGCAGCAGCGGGGAGGCAACAGGCAACTGATCTGTGAGCGGAAGTTGGTTTTTAAACTGGCTCCTCTCGGGGATTAGCTCCCGCCTTGAACCCCACGCTGCTGACTCCTCAGGCGTAGGGCTGGGAGTGCCCTGGCTGCCAGTCTCACCCCCTCAGACTATAGAATAGTCGAGTAACTGATAAGAATTCATGAGGTTAACTGACTATTCAATTAACTGATATTTAACATCCCTAGTGCTGACACATTAGACATGGTTTTAGGTGTTGTGCTGATGCAATCAGGGGAGACTAACAAGAGCAAAATATTGATACCCACCAAACAGAATTGTTGTGTTTTTGGAAGGCTGTGCTATAGTGTAATTAAACTTTACCTTTTTAACAGAAAGTGCAAGGTCCTAACAGATCATTCACCATCTGGTTAAACAACACTGAAGACTCAAATTCCAAGCTTCTGCGCTGGAGCCTGATACACCAAGAATTTGATATTGAAATTGTGTCTATGAAAGTTTAAGGAAAACATGGTAGTAGATGACCTGTTCATAGGGGCATGAGGGGTCAAATGCCATGGACTGGTAAGGATGGCCAGCAGCCAGTGTGGGGAGTAGTGGGGGGACTAGCAGGGCGGGGGCCATGGCACCTGCAGCAGGGGTCTGCCCCCCATTCCCTCACCAGAAACAGTGAGGGAGAGTAGAGTAAGGGGGCCCCAGATGCTTTCCTCACCTGGCTGTACCACTCTGGGAGAGGGGGCAAGACTGCCCTGCAGGGAGCAAATGAGCTGGGGTCATCTGGCTCTGCTTTCCCTACCACTGCCAATGAGTGCAGGGAGGAATGGACCCCTGCTGCCAGTCCCAGCGTTCCAGCACCACTAGTACCCCAGGGCCTCCTCAGGGGAAGAAAGAAGCAGGGAGAGAGCAGAGCAAAAGTAGAGCGAGGTGGAGCTTGAGGCAAAGGGGGGGTTGTGATCGCCCTTCCTCAGGCTGGGAAGGTTACCAGGCTGGTCCCCCCACTCCGTTCCCTTCTCACCAGTCTCCTCTGCTTATCTGCTTATCAGGCCACCTAACCTGCTGACCCCAGACACCAGTGGTTAACCCTCGGGCAGCTTTGTTATAATGGAGCTGCGACTGTCTGTACCTCTCTATTCACCCCTTGCACACTATGCCTTATGAGGTATTACGGCAAAATTGCATGCAGTCACAAGATTTCACTGTAGGGTATTACTAAGACAGGTGCCAAGGCTGGGAAGTGGCTAAACCATTTCCTCAGAGACAAAAGACAACCAGATGCCTCAGCCACAGGTGTAAAAAGACTAAATGGTCCCTTACCTGCTCAAATGCCCATTCTATGGCTGGAAAGAAGTGTTGGGTGAAAAATCTACATCTTAGCAAACAAACAGCATGGGATTCTTATCCACAGAGACTATTTGGCTCCTAAAGTTCACCTGGAGAAGCTTCTTGAACCAGGGAAAGGCCAAGAAGAAGGGATAGCAGACCCCCAAAATGGCATCTCCCTTTCTCTATGCCCAAGACGTTCACAACATCCAAAGAATAAAGGAAACAGCATGGGACTGGGGGAAGGATCCCAAATGAAAAATGTTCTCCTGAAATGTGTTTTGAGAGACGGCTTTTAATTCATCCATATTTGTTAAGTTAGGCATTAGTTACATTTTACATTTATTTTTTCTCTAAACTCTTCTTTGACTTTTATGACTCATTACTTGCATTCCTGTAAAATCTCTCTCTTTGCAGCTAATAAACTTGTTTATATTTTGTCTAAACCAGTGTGTTTGAGCTGAAGAGTTTAGGAAACTCCATTTGGGACAACAGAATTTGTGCATATCATTTCTGATGAATAAAATGCCCAACTTTATATGAGCTGGCATTGTCCAGGAGGGAGCTGAGCAGTACAAGACAGACATTTCTGGGGAAAGTCTGGGACTGGGAGTTTGCTGATGTTGCCTTGCAGTGTAAATCCAAACTGGTTGGCTGCAGCACTCACAATGTAACTGGGAATAATTTAAATGCTGGAGGCTGTGAAAGAGCAGATCAGGACTGTTAATGACCACTGCAAAACCAGTGTAAAAGGCAGCCCAGTTAGAGAGCTGAGGGAACACAGCTGCTTGTCAAACCAGATTGTGTCCTGAATATATCACATCTTCAGAATCTGTCTTTTTCAGAAACGTGTAGGCAGGGAAGAAGGGAGAAGACTGAGCTCCTTTGGTTTTTAGGGAAAAAAGAGACCCTTAGGTTATGAAAAACTTCCTGTCAGAGTGATTAAGCACTGGAATAAATTGCCTAGGGAGGTTGTGGAATCTCCATCTCTGGAGATATTTAACAGCAGGTTAGACAGACATCTATCTGAGATGGTCTAGAGATGGTACAGGGTCCTGCCATGAGGGCAGAGGACTGGACTCGATGACCTCTCGAGGTCCCTTCCAGTTGCAGTGCTCTATGATTCTATGAATCTATGATGGAGTAGTAGTGAGATCAATCCAGGTGGATTGAGCCCTAAATCTGAAATAAAGGATTGGAGATGACTGCAAGTCACAAGACTGAGACCTAAATTTCATATAATCCCAGAGTTTGGGCGGCTGATTATTAGAAATAAAAGGTTTGAAAAGAAACTGGGATCTGAACATAAGGACTAATGAAGAAAGAAAAATAATGCCCTCATGAGCTAGTCCAAAATCTAAGAACGGAAGTTCTTAAAAGTGTCAAGTTTGCTGCTCTCCAATAGAGACACAAAATGGGAGCCCTCTAAGGAATTTAACACTATGTTGTATAGGGTGAAGTCTATGCGAAGTCTCAACTAAGAAGTGGAATGAAATGCAGAAATATAGCTAGTGTGTTTACTGAGATGAGCCAAAGAAGGTATATAAAGAAATTGTTGTTCGGTAACAATATGCCACAAGGAATTCTCAGACAAATAGCAGTGACTCAGAGTGCAGCCAAGTGCGAACAAGGAAACTGCTCTGAACAGAAAGATTTTGGTCACAGGGTGTGTGAAGTGTTTATTTAGCTTGCACGCAAAGTGTGTTTTTCTGAGGACTATATCCTTGTTTCTCTGTTCCTGGGGTCACGCGTGATCTTGAAGAGTCATTTTTAAAGGCTAATGACGATAGTAGGACCCCTTCTCCACAGAGCTAATCTGTCCCGCACAAAGTATGAATAGTACTTTAAATGCCAATTCACTTCCATCACACTGCTCACCTGAAGCTCTTAAAGCACTTCACAGAAATAACTCACTCCTGTGAGATAGCCAGTAAGTATTATCCCCATATTACAGGTGTGGAAACTGAAGCATCAAGGCATTATGGTCAATCTCTGAGCCTTTTTCCATGCTCATGCCCAAGTTGCCTCCCCAGCATTCTGGCTTGTCAAGACTTATTGCTTTCCTGAAAACCCCTCCGGAAGGGTCATTTCTTCTGCAATGCCCACTAGAAGTAGGTTAGCGACAATAATAATCTACTCAGGGCCAGAGGCTCAGCTGGTGTCAAAAGTACAGTGACTTTAAGAGAGCTATGGGCATATATATCAGCTGAGAGTCTAGCCCTCCTGGTTATTTTATGAGACCCATTGGGCAGCTTGTCTTCTCTGTTTTGGACTGGGGCAGCAGTGGTGGCTGGAGCCCCAGGTTCTTTAAATAATCACCCGAGTCTGGACAGCACACTCCAGGTGGTGCTGAAGGACTGGCTGATGGAGGCTGACCCCAGCCCTGCCCCTTCTACCTGAGGCTCCTCCCTTTCGAGAGTTCAGAGCTGCATCCCTCCCCCCCTCCAATTTTGTCCAGAGCACAGCAAGTCTGTCAGACGCTCTGGGCACAGGCACCGGCTCAGACAGAATCAGAGGCAGGATCAGGGCCTTAGAGCATAAGCTCTTTATGGCAAGCATTGTTGTTGAGTTTATTCTTGTATAACACCATGCACAACATTAGTTCTTAACACACAATAAATAATATAAAAAATTATCCAGGTAGCACTCACGTGGGGGGGTATGCTGTACAGGTTCTGATTGTATTTCACCTTTAAATCCATGTACAGATGCCAAGTATAGTTGACAGTGTACAGAAAGGACGCTACATAAAATATCTGAAAAATAAAAACAGGCCATATGTAATTCCATCAAATTATCGTTTGTACCTTAGCCCCTTTTAGCTCCAATGAACCCAGAGCCCTTGAGAAAACAACACCGTGCAAGTGATAAAAACGAGTCCTGAGAGAGGGAAACACAAAGCGCTCAAGAGAAATTCAGAGTGCTGAGCCTGGTAGAAATGCCTAGAGAGCCAGACACAAAAATCAGTACCTGCCAAAAATTAAGAGGCGATTCTGGCCCTCCCTCTGAACTTGCAGGCTGCTCCAGCTGCAGTAAAGGAGCTACAAAGGGTGGAGGGGGAGGGAAGGAGAGAATTTTCTGGAGCAGCACAGGGCTGGAGTAAGCAACCCAGCATTGCTTCCTTCAGAGGCCCCCAGTGAAGGGGCTAAGCTGGCGGGCACAGGCACTGACTTCCTCAGTTCCTGGGGTGTGCTCAGCCCCTCTGCCCAGGGCCTTCCCCTTTCCACCCTGCTCCCACTCCTCCCCTTCCCCAAACCCACCTCCACACTTCCTCAAATCCACCCCCTTGTCTCATCTCTTCCTGCACCCTCTTCTTGCCCCTGTTCTTCCCCCTTCCTCAGCACCATGGGAGGCACTGGGAGAGAGGGAAATGAGCAATCAGCAGAGTCACCACTGGGGGTGCTGAACACCCACTGTATTTTCCATGGATGCACCAGCCCCAGCGCCCATGCAGAGTTGGTGCCTGTGGCTGGGAACGGAGCTGGGATCAGAAGACCACATGCCCATCACATTCCAGCACTATGGGCACAGCTCACAGGCACCTGAGGGGACCCTGTCTTACATCAGAGCAGCTCCCCAACAGTTACATCAGGGGCCAATCTGATCCAACTCCCCAGCAGTACAAAATTGAGACAGTACAAAGATGGCTGAAACCCATGTTGGTCCTCCTGTCCCTAAGCTATGCCTTCTACGTTGTCTCTCTCATGAGACAGCACAGACTGCCACTTAATTTGCTTCCATTACACTGTGTGTGTGTGTGTGAGTGTGAGAGAGAGAGAGAGAGGGAGAGAGGAATGCCTGTAGTCTGTAACATTAACCTATAAGCTTTTGCTTATCGGTTAGTTGACTCTATTACATCCCTACATGGGAGACCATTGAAGAAATACAAGAAACTGGGTTTCTTGCTTCATGAGATATGTCTATGCAGCAACTAGTTACCCACAGCTGGCCCATTTGACTCAGGCATGTGGGGCACTGGATTTAGGGGTGTTTTATTGCAGATGTCTGGGCTTGGCCTGTGGCTCAGGCTCCAGGACTGTGTGGAAGGGCCGGGACCCAGAGCTTGGACTGCAGCCTAAGTCCAGAAATCTGCACTGCAATCAAATATCCATGCGCTCTGAGCCCCATGAGCCAGCGTCAGCTGGAACAGGTCAGCCATTGGTTATTCTTTGCTGTGCAGACAGCCCCACTGCAAACACAAATGTTTTTAGCTATCGGTAGGGAGATCAAAAGAAGTGACGATTACTTAAGATGTGCTTGCAGTGACCCTCTGGCTCATTGTAGGATTTTTAAAGGAACCATTGCCTTCTCAGTGCCTTCCATGGGGAGCTCAACGCTCACTACAAACATAACCCATTTACCTATCTTCCAGCCCCAAGGGAGCTAAGAAAATGTTATTACCCTCATTGTGCAGGTGGTGGTGCTAAGGCACACACTCTTAGCGAAGGCCTCTCACTGAGCCTTTGGTATAGCCATGACAACCTAGGCTAGTAAGTAGGCCGCACGAGTGGCCTTCCTTTATCTCAGTGGGCTGCAAGATTGTCATAACGACAGTCTCCCAGGGTAGGGTAGTTTTGCTAACTGCGTTGATATACTTAGATCTTGCAGGAGGTGTTGATTGAACTGTAGCAGCGCTGTGATTGGATGCAAAGGGAGCACATGGCTCTCCCAGTCAGTGCTGTGTGCAGTCAGCATGCACCTCACTTCACCTGCCCTTGCTTTGTGTGTGTGACATTTTAGCAGTACCAGTAGGAAAAAAACTGCTTTATGGATGGAAACCAGCAGAATCTGGCAACCATGTGCATGGACAAGGATAGACAAAATATCTCACAGGCCACACGTGGAACCCTGGTGGGCTGCATGTGGCTCACAGACCACAGGTTACCCCCCACTGCTTTGGCAGAACCAGGAAATCAGCCCTGCTCTCCTAGCTCCCAGCACTCAGCTTCTGTGGTGTCGAAGATAATCCAGCAGGCAGGCCATGGTCCCCATCGGAGCCTGGCATAGAGAAATAAAGCTGGAGTGTAGGAGAAAGCAGGAGCTCTTTGTTTATCCCTTTTCAGTTGTTACTTATAATCATTCTGTGATTTTCCATTGTGCAAGCCAAACAGAGTGGAATCTACCAGGATTGTGATTAGGTCATTAGAACTTAATTGGGGAGACGGCAGATGAAGTGTGCAATTACAGCATGTTGCCCTCTCTGTGGGTTATTGCCGCATGGAATCCAGGGTTACAATGAGAAAGGGGCAGCTGAGGAGAAAGCATGTAACTTTGTCATTTCATTTGTTCAGCTAAGTGCTGGGGACTGCAGGGGAGGAAATCCTCAAGGAAAAGGAAACAAAGTGTGGTCCAAACTCATTTGTGGTCAATCATAGATTGAAACTCCCAACCTGTAACTCCACTGACCACAGTGAAGTTATGCTGAGATAAACATAGCCTTGCATTTGGAGAGAGGACCTATGATTTCTATAATTTATAGGGGAACATTTTAACCTGCATGGACACTCAGTCATGGATTTAAAAGTAGCCTGAACACAAAGGAATTTCACTACCCAATTACAGAAAGAGAATGTTGAATTGGAATTCATTTACAAATTTGGTATTGCTATCCTGGGCTTGAATAAAGACATTAATTGGTTATCACACTAGAAAGCCAATTTTCCCTGCCTTTGATATTTGCATTTTCACATTAAAAGCTGAAAATGGGACACCTCCAGCCCGCTTAATTGGCTTCATTAGCACTGGTCCTACAATTGACAGATAACTCTTTTGCTATTATATATATCTTAGATTCTGTTATTTCCACTCCAACTCATCTGATTAAGTGGTTTTTATCCATGATCCTATATATTTTTGTTAGTTTCTAAGGCATCACAGGACTACTCATTTTTAAAGTTACAGACTAACATGGCTACCCCTCTACGATTTGTATTATCTTCCATTTAAGAAAGTAGTAGAAACTCTATGAGCCCCACTGGTAAAGCAGAGCATAATTAAGATGCTTGTTTTTGTGTGAAAACACAAACAGTTCTAGACAGGTTCAAACAGTATCATAATAGAGAAACAAGCCAGTGAAAAATAATACCAGAATTATTCCTGATAACGCTGTGTTCCGAGAAAACTAATGAAATCATGGAAATGGGAAGAGGCTAGGTCACTCAAGAGACTGATAATGGATTTAGTCTTAGAGCCTTTAACTTTTAGATTGACATTTCAAATTTGGGGAGAATGGTCAAGACACAATTCTGGCACAGTCTTCCTGTGTGACTTTGGGCAAGCTGTGTCAGCACTGTGTCTCAGTTTTCTGTCTGTAAAATGGGGATCCTACTTCTCTATCTCATGGGATGTCGTGCGGGCCTCAAAGTGATGAGCACCGTTGAAAAATGAATAATCTAGTATAGGTTGATCGTGACTGAGAATGCTTTTACCATTTGACAGCTGTTCAGTGGTTGATATGATGAAATGTGTATGGTCTCCGTCTGGCTTTAACCATTCCTATAACTGGCATTAACTGAGCTTCTGGTTCTCAAGAGAAATGCCGAAGAGTGAATGGGCCATGCAATCTAAAATCCTTTTATTTTTGTTGGTAATCCTTCCAGGTCACATGGTGAGGCAGCAGGAGGGACCTTGCACTGCTGTCCCTTTGCACTTATTCTAAGAACAGTAATAAATAACCATCTGTTGCCCATCTCTGCTCCTAATACACTTTATAAGCATTTATCTGTGCCAAGGAGCATTCTGACAAAAGGAATGTAATGTTGTTGTCGTTTACTGCATGCCTACAAAATGCAGCACCCCTGAGATTCTTGGAATAAGGACAGGGAAGGGATTGGAACAGGACCATTGATGGGGGAGGGGAGAAGGGGCAACTGTCCAGGAGCTGGCGATTCAAAGGGGTCTGGGACTCCCAGCCACTGCTACGGTGGCAGTGGTGGCAGCTGGAGTCCCAGGCTATTTAAATTGCCGCCAGAGCCTTGAACAGCACACTCTGGGCAGCGCTAAGGACCGGTATTGGGGGTACATAGTCCAGAAGCCTCTTCTGCCCAAGGCCCCACCCCTTCCAAGAGCATGGAGCCACAACACACCCACCTGACCTAAGGGGCTGGCAAGTCTGTCGGCCTCTGCAATGGAAGTGTGGATGATGGAAAGTTTACTTTACACCTCTCTGCTGAGGTGCTGTTCAAGCTGTCTCCTATGTGCCTGAGTTCTTGCTCCTCCTCTTCCTGCCCAGCGCCTTATCACACATCCCACCCATGTGAGGCAGGGGTTGCTATGGCAAGCACTTGAGTTGTTTTAATTCTGTCCTAGAGTAAATAGCAGGAACAAATCTTGCCAGAGTGCAAGTTGGATCTGCCAGACCTACATACTCTCCCATCAGACAGGCATTGCCTTTGTCCTTTCCTGGGTACAGGCTTGGGGGGACTAGTGAGTGCCGTATAGCCCCCTTCCCTGGCTACCTTCACCTATGTAACCATAAGTGTTCAGGATAATGATTCACGCGTGGTCACTGCATTCAGGAGGTGGCAGCAGTAGCCTAAACATCTAAACAGGAGCTCCCCCACTGCCATCTCTCACGTTGGGGCTAGCCAGGTGCTGATGGATCCCTCTCATCAGGACCCCAGACTTGCTGTACCTGATTGCCCTGCAAGTCTGTGTCATCCAGCGTCTTGCCTCCTGCACTGGCCAAGACTTCATGCTTCCAAGGAACACCAGCCTCCCCCATTTTGCAGCTATTCTTTTAGGTTCCATTTCCTCCAGTTTCTTGCAGAGGCTCCCAAGCTGCTTTGCCGTAGACCGGGGAGGCAGACAGGGCCACCCCCTGAATTCAGTGGGGCCAGAACTTTGCCTCAAGCTCACAGTCTCCTTCATTGCCCTTCAATCACAAAGGGAGGTGTCTCTGAAGTCACTGCCAAACCCACATCTCCTGTGACGCCAAACAGCACCTGGATGCCAGGCAAACTTGTATTCCAACCTTTACTGGAGTAAACAGAACCAGACAAACAGCAGGCATTGTCACTCCTCAAATAGGTATGTGCCAAGGCAATCTAATTCCAGCTCTCTTTGAGCCAGATCTGGACGATGGGATCCTCACACCACTCATAAGAACGATGGCCTCATGATAGTTTTCCAACAGCAAACTTACCTATGTGGCCCATGAACAGGACCTCCTCATACAACCTTCAAGTTGACTATATCCTCATTGTCAAGAATTATCACCATGCCTTCCCTAATGACTGAATTGCACACAAAACCTTTTGTTCCTTACCGCAAGGTGAACACATATCACTGTTTTTACAGCAGCGCAAGAGGAGCTAGAAAGATCAGAGATAAGCTAGAAGTGGCATAGCTGCTACCTAATACAGTACTTGGTGTCATGAGTAATAAGAATTACCCATGTGTACTGAGGTTTAAAAAAAATCCAGCACAAAACTGTGCCACAAAAACCTGGCAACCAAATATAAAGCAATGTGAGCACTCTCACATACTGTACATTGAGTTACTCTCCTGCCCTCTCCACCAGATATAGGTGACCGTATTTCCCTGTGTTGAATACGGGACACCATGTAAAATTACTCTTATTCAAGCAAGTTCAATGTAAATCAATTGGAACTACGCAGTACAAACATATAAAATAACATGAAGTAGACTGAGCCCCTGTTAAAAAGGAATGCAGTGTTGCTGGAGTCTTTTTATTTGCCTTCTTATCTCTAAGGTTTGCCTAGAGAGAGGTGACACACTCATTCCCGTACACCTCTCTCATCTGGGAATGGGGGTGACTGACCGACCTGACCCAACCCTCCCTACCGGGTGCCCTCTACCTGCCAGGCCTCACTGGGTCCCCAGGATGTACCCCCCTCTCCTGGTACCTGGTGCCACACTGTCTCACAGCAACATGTGAGGGGCATACAGGGTCACAGGCCCCCAGATTTCAGTTGGGGTGGCGAGCAGCAGCCTCTGGGCGCAGCGCAGGAGGGAATCGGTGGGATCTGCTTGGGGGGGCATAGTGGTGGGGAGGACGTGGTTTTCCAGAGGTCGTCTCTTCCTCTCCCCCACTCCTCTGTGGATAGAAGCAGCCTGTCCCTTGTCACCCAAAGATGTAGGAAGGCAGCTCACACCTCCAGGCTGCTGCTGGCCTCCAACCCAACCCAGCTGCCCCCTGTCCCCTGGCTACAGCACAGGCAGGAAGGGGTTGAGGCCTGAGGGTGCATTGAGCACCAGAGCCCAGGGACCCCGGCTGCAGGGGCTTCAGCCAACCAGGCCAGAGAGGTGGCTCAGCAGGGGAGGGTGCCTAGGGACAGAGCAGTCCCGTGCTCCCTGGGGCAGGACCTAGGGTGGGGGCAGCTTATGAAGGGGGGGTGAAGTGCCCTTGTCTAGGGGCCTACAGGCTGGAAATCACTTCCTCCTCGCAACTCCAGAGCTCAGCTGAGGGGCAGAGACGTTTTCCCGCGCCAGGGCTTTGGCACATGCAGGGCTTGGCTCCTCCTGGCCAGTGCCCTGGGCCATAGCGTCTTGAGCTTTCCCTGGGTGCCAGCCCAGCCAGAGGCAGTGGGGGGAGGAAGGGGCCTGCCAGCCAGGCTGGGGGTGAGCTGAATGATGGGACCAGCGGCTGGGTCTCTGCAGGGGGGCTAAGAAGGAGCAGCAGGGCTGGGTGGGGAGGGGGAGGGTGAATAGGCACAGAAGGGAGAGGACAGTGAGAGGGGAAGCATGTAAAAGGCCAATGGGAGGGCAGCAGAGGTGACATAACCAGCCACCCCCTCCTTGTGCTCACCAGCCAGCACTGGCTGGAAATGGAGCAGGGTGGGGGGAGAGGAGAGGAGCCTGCTGACAGACCAGCAAGGAGAGCGGCCACCCTCTGAACACTGCAACTTTCCCTGATCACCAGACTTGCACACTCCCCTCATTGTCAGTCACTGAACATGTGGCTTACAAACTAGAACAAGCCCTAGTCACGTCTGGATGGCAATATAGCAGTTAAAGAAGTGAAAACCTATTAGGTCATTTTTTCCACCACCCCAGAGATTAATGTAACATTGCTGCTTACAGTATGTTGCCTTCTCCTGTTCTAGAAGGCACAACCTACTAGCCCTGTGTCCAGAGAACTGCACTCTAATGGACACTGCTAGGGAGGACATAACAGAAGCTTTATGGTTTTCAGCCTTTGCAGGTTGTTTTTTTAAAGCCAATTACTTGACTCTATATTCTATATTAGACATAAAACTGAACTCCTGGCAGCTTGTGACCAAAGATCCCATGGCACTGCCTGTAGGAGCCATGGCAGTAACACTGTGCCTTGCCCAAACGGAAGATCAAGTAATTAAAAGCTGTCTCCCTGGATTCGCCCTGTAGTTTCAATGGGATTTCTGTGTTCTTCACTTCTCACCGTATCATGGTGGCCTTGCATTGCTGAGTGTGGTTAGCCAACTGAAGTGATGGGTGAATTGATTTCTATCAATTCCTGATGTCATCCTCACACAACCCAGCGATTCCTTTATGTAACTCACAGAGACAGTGTGAGAGTTAGTTATTGTAGATGAAGTTCTTTGCCTTAGCACTGACACAAGCCAGCGTGGGAGTTGGGAGCTCCTTGGGACAGAGATGAAGGATTTATCAACTCTAGGCACTGAAGTGAAGCAATTTCATGACCACCACTCTTGCCTCTGGAGCACAGTGGTTTTCACAGCTAACAGGCTGCCTCTCCACAGTTATAACAGATCAGTCAGTCCTTTCTCTTTCTCAACCCCAAATCCAGTGTGCTCGGGGGTCCCACAGAAAGGGGTCTCTGGAACAGGCAAGAACACCCCATGTGCAGCTACCCAAATCTTTGCATCTGCTCCCCTCCCTGGAGTGCAAGCACATCAGCTCCTCTGCATCTGGGGATTTTCCTGGCCATGCAGGCAGAGGCAGGGTTTGTCCCACTAAAAGGCACTATTGTACTTCCCAGAAGAGGTGACAGTAAGCAGGTGCACCCTATTGCACAGCTCCAACAAGAGCTGATTGAGCTGTGGCAAAAGCCAGCAGGGAGCTATTTAAAGAGTTGGCAGGAACCCCGGTTGTGATAGGACAGTGCCTGTGAGAAATTTTAAGCTACTTTCACCACTGCTTCCCACTTAAGCTCCTTCAGCTCAGTTCATCTTTAATATGACCAGACCTGCTTGAAATAGCCTCAATGTCCTAAAGACAAAGTACTTCCTAAATTTTCTCCCTTCCTTACAGCACAAGCCATTCCAAAGCCCTATTGCCATTGCGGGGCAATGGGTTTCTGCACGGATCCATTGCTACCATCCCCACAGCCTGCCTGCAGCCCCTCACACATTTCCTCTCCTTTTGGTCATTACCTGGTATGCTTCAGGCAGCTACAAATTGAGTCTGGCCGGAGGAAACCCTAATGATGCCACGGCAACCCGACAAGACAAAGAGAACTGTCAGGAAAATGCTTCCACTTCACTGAGGCTCCTGCACATGAATTCAGCACAGAATAGGACATACAGCTGACCTTGAGAGTGTATCACGAGCACAGCAGCGCATAGAGTAATCCAGTGGGACTGCTTGGGAGACTATTGGTAGAAGGGTAACAGGAACAAATCCCATGGGGGCTACTCATATGAATAAGATTTACAGGGCTAGGCCCGAGGGGAATACCAGGGTTTGTTTGTTCTTTTACAGGAAGGAGAAGCATGGAAATACAGCAGTACAGTCACAGAGGCAGCTTTGGGTACCTGCTCATCAGAAGATGAGATCAATTCATTTGACAAAGACAACAGAATACTCCCCAAGAGTGACCCTAAAATGCTATCTGTCTCTAAGCCTTGTCTACACTATGCAGAAAATCTATACTGCCCCATTGATCTACCGGAGTTCGCTTTAGCAGATCTAGTTAAGACCTGCTAAATCAAACTCAGAAGGTGCCCCCATTGGCACCGGTACTCCTACTCCTCATAAGCAGGAGTGGCCCGTGAGCCTAGGCAGACTAGGTGGTCGCGTAGGGTGCTGCCGGCCCTGGTGCCTGATGATGACGTCATGGGGCGCCAGGGTGCCCCGTGATTACATCACGGCCATTGACGGCCGTGCAGGCGGGGGTGCTGATCGTGTCTTCCACCTGGGGTGCCAGCTGCCACAGCCGGCCTCGGGCCGCCCCTGCCCATAAGGAGTAAGGGAAGCTGATGGGAACATTTGCTCCCATTAGTCTCCTGTTGTGTAGATGGCACAGAAACGTAATGTCAGATATGTCAAGTCCAGCTACGTAATTTAAGGCCTAGTCTACACTACATCGGAAGGTCGAAGTAAGATATGCAACGCCAGCAACATAGTTGCATATCTCACTTTGACCTTCCAAAGTAGTGTAGGCCAGGCCTTAAAGACTTTGCCTTTGTGAGATAGGCCTATACAAATATCATTTTACAGACCAGACACAGGGTTCTTACCTATTAAGGCCACTCAGCAAGTCACTGTCAGAGCCAGGATCAGAGCCCAGGATCACTGTGTCCTGTGCAAAGCAACCTGACCTCACAAGCTGATAACCCAAAGTTACTCACCTGACCAGTTGTTTGAAGATTATAGCAGACAACATCTTGATTTGTGCTGGGGGTGGTATAGAGAAGTGCTCCAATGAGCCAGCACATCCCCAAAAACAGGTCAGAGAGGCTCAGGTAGAAGAGAGGACGCACCTAGAAAATTTGAATTGATCATTTTGCGTGGTGAGCATTGTATGGTCAGCTACAATGAGGATTTCATTTTCACCATCCTTTCCTGATATACTTGTGTGCCAAGCCAGCCTTATAATGCGGCTGTCGCTACATGGAGGAAGTTGGATTGACTTGTGTACTCAGTACAGGTTTGCAATAGAAGCACCCAGATTTAATTATCTTGGGCCGCATTTGCAACTGCCCAATAACCTGAGAGCTGCTTCAAATCTAGCTCTGAAAATTCAAAATCTATGGTTTAATACCATACATTCCTTTTGGTGTGTTATTAGTAACACCCAGGGTGACAAACACAGAAATATTTTGAAAAATCAGATGTTTTTCTGACAATGGGTGTTTGTTTCTCTGCTGCATAGCATAGCTTGGAAAATGGAATATCACTTTAGTTAGCCAATTTCAAGTTCTCATGCACTAGCACAAGAGTCATCCATTTGAACAGGGCCACCCCAAGGGTTGTTTTACACCTTTGGAGAATTATGACTTAACCCCCTCCCCTCTCCCACACACATACATTCAATAACTTGGGAGAAGCAGCAGGGGAGCCTATGCTAAAGCCCCTTCATGGCCAGCTCTGCCTGGCACAGAGAGGAAGAAGCGCTGCGTGCTGCTGTTCCCCCTCTCTTCCCCATCTCTGGTTGGAGGAACAGCAGTGCGGGGAAGTGTTCGCCTGCAGGCTTATTCCTGCCTCTCCCACTGGCCAGGTTTTTGACACATCTTAAGAGACTGATTCATTCGCCTATATGGTTAGGCCAGTCCTGCATTTGAGTTGTAAACACTGCAGGGAAAGATTTTCTTGTTTAAAAATGCTGAACACATTTTCACTGACATAGTAAGTTGTAGGTGAAACTAGGCCTACAGGCAGTCCCAGGGTTACGTACAAGATAGGGACTATAGGTTTGTTCTTAAGTTGAATTTGTATGTAAGTCGGAACTGGCTCCAGATTCAGCCGCTGCTGAAACTGATCAGCGGCTGACTACAGGAAGCCCTAGGCAGAGTTGCTCTGCCCCCGGCTTCCTGGAATCAGCTGCTGATCAGTTTCAACAGTGGCTGAATCTGGACTCCTGGGACAGAACAGCTGGGGCACTGCCGGGTAGGTCCCCGCAGGACCAACCCAGCAGCACCCCAGCTGCTCTACCCCAGGCATCCCGCAACAAAAGCCTGGTCTGCTGGGGGGGGGGCGCACTAGCTGTGCCCCCTCCCTCCCAGCAGACCAGGGAGACCCGAGCAAAGCCGCGGAGGCGCATAGGTCCCGCCGCCTCTGCGACTTTGCTCCTGTCTCCCTGCTGTGCTGGGGGAGTTCCCCCCAGCACAGCAGGAAGACCTGAGCAAAGCCGCACAGGCGGCGGGGTCCCCCGCCTCTGCGGCTTTGCTCCTGTCTCCCTGCTGTGTACAGGGGACTGCCTGTATTATCTAGGTGCCTATATGTGGATTTCAGTGCCTAACTTTCAGCATTCAGGAGTGAAAAAATTAGTCTTTTTTTTTAAGAATTTTTAAAATTAAGCAAAACATGCAAACATTTATATAAGTTTTAGATTTGGGAAACCTTATTTATTTCTTGGAACCTACTTGTGGGCTGAATTTGGTCAGACATTGCTTTTGAATTGAAAATAAATGTGCACATCACTATATTTGCTTGAACTTGTCTTTTTCCTGACCTGTTGATTTAGTCAGTGCAGCAGCAATAAAAATCTACTAGCAGGCTGTTTTATCCGTACTTATTAGTTACAGATAGTGAAATCTGTTTAAGCTCTTTCTAAGGTATATTTTTCCTTCAGGTTTTATAGAGTGGCTGAGACTGCAAATTTTTATTTTTATCTTAAGATCTCTATTTTTATTAGCACAGTGCATTGACCCGTCACCTCAGCAAACCTATGAATCAAATTTTGTATTGCTAAGTATCTTGAGCTAGTTTCCCATCATTAGGTTCATTGCATTTATTAATCCCTCTTAAAACATTTTTGAAACATTTCCAACCATTTCTCCATGCAGAACCAAGCAGGTGTACAGCAGTGTAGCATTCTATGCATGATTGATACTATGGGTATATTAAAAACAAATCTGGAAGAAGGCCGATGATCAATTTTAATGGGTGGACAGATGACCCAAGTCTGTACAAGTGTAGCAAAACTCAACTATTTATCAAGCGGGTTATCTAGGTAAAGGCATATACAAGGAAGTTGGAGGAGTAGGTGATGCTGTGGTTAACATGGAAGGCAAGCCAGTTATTTCCTTCAGGAAGAAAATCCAAATCATTTATAAACTGAAGGAAATAAATGTAATGGCTCAAAATTGCTGGTTAGCTGAACAAAATGTATAGCCACTTTATATATGTTTAGACTAGGCTGGGGACACTTTAAAGCACATCTGTTTGCATAAAAACCCTTGGCTGTGTCTAGACTGGCCAGTTTTTCCGGAAAATGAGCCGCTTTTCCGGAAAAACTTGCCAGCTGTCTACACTGGCCACTTGAATTTCCACAAAAGCACTGATGATGATCTCATGTAAGATTGTCAGTGTTCTTGCAGAAACAGTATGCTGCTCCCGTTTGGGCAAAAGTCCTTTTGCACAAAACTTTTGTGCAAAGGGTCAGTGTAGACAGCTCAGATTTGTTTTCCACAAAAAAGCCCCAATTGCAAAAATGGCGATCAGGGCTTTTTTGTGGAAAAGCGCGTCTAGATTGGCACGGACACTTTTCTGCAAAAAGTGCTTTTGCAGAAAAGCGTCCATGCCAATCTAGACGCTCTGTTCCGAAAATGCTTTTAACGGAAAACTTAGACATCTAGACGTAGCCCTTGTTTCTTCAATGCTGTACCCATAGAGGCACCAGGGTTTAGCTCTGCTTATATTTTTGAGTCACCCTGTTCTTTTTATCACAAAACAGGCAAAATTGTTTTGTTAGCATGTCATGCCTTAAACACAATTTAGTTAATGTAGAGGATTTTCTGGATTCTGTAGATCCAGAAAATGTGTTTCAACAATGAAACATTCAGCTGCCAGTTCTATAGTGTGGAAAGATAGGTACCTATGATTCCCATACCTTTCAATAACTGGGAAAAAAATCTTCCTATTAAACATATTACTCTTTAAATATCAGGGAATAATCTGATCCTGACAAGCATCAGGAAGGATTCTCCCTATGGCTTTCATTTACAGAACTGTACAACCAGTGGGGGAAGTGGGAGCATACTGAGATACGCAGCTTTTGCTGAAGCATCAGGAATTAACTACCATGCCAGGAATTAACTTTCATACAAGTCTCGAAGCCTGCTGCACAGTTGCCAATGCTGTGTTCTGATGTAATCAAACTAATGATGTCACTGTTCTTGAAATAAGACACTTTTTGACACAGGTGGGGTAGTCTAATCACCTCTAGCCATTCATGTTGAAATACATGGGCTCCCTAGAGCCAGTGCCTCCAATCCTAGCAGGGATAACCCAGCCATCATTCTTCCAAGGTAAATCAATTTGAGTTCCAGGAAGTTGATTCTGTGTTTAGGGTAGGCTTTTTCTATGAGGTCTTATATACCGAGGCCCTATCTGCTCTTTGTGGATAAGTCCCCTATTTTGTAAGTCCCCTAAGTTTACAGTGGACTCTGCAGCTCACACACACTATGTTCCATAGGAGTTTTGGGTGTGTGGGACTCATAATATGTGACATACTTTGGAGATGAGGAAGATACAGAACTAGAAAACTTTGATAAATTATAACAGAATACTGGTTTAGAAGTACAGCTCACCTAATTTCTGACACAAAATACTATTCAGTCGCCCTCAACTTTCCATTAACTTTGAAGTTCTTGAATATTATTAGTGCACATTCTTGTGAAAAGCAAATGTTATGCAAACATTTTAATTGACAGTGAATTGTAAATTATTTCTGACTGGAACATTTGCAATTTACAGTTTACTGGTTACTTCCAGTGGTCATTCAGTCAGCAAAATGAAACACCATCTGACGTGCATAATTAATTAAACCATGGGAATTCTGAAGTTTGAATCTCAAATATTTGCAGTAAATATTTTGAGGCTATTCATATTTGGTAGAAAAGCGAAGCATAAATCAATGTATCTTTTTGAATCATGAGTTAATCTAAGGGTTTACAATCTGCTAAATCATCAGAAAAGGAAGTTCAATGAACAAATTGTTGTGAAACATTTGTTCAGCTGCAGTCATGATAATGCTTATAGTTTTACATGTAATTATATTTGGTCAGAGGTGCGGAATCCTCACAAAAGTCAATGGAAGTTGAATGTGGGTATCTGAGTGCAGAATTTGACACAATAATACTCATATCCTTTGACATGCTCCTATATGCTCTTAATCCTCGCAACTATTTTCCTTCATCTTCTGAAGTAGTTTTAGTCTTGTTTCTATTTAGCCAGACTGAAAAAAATCCATGTGAGAGGCAAAGTGACTGTTCCCCAAAAAGAGTCAGTGTCAGAGTGAAGTGTTGGAATGAAGGCTTCTTGGTTCTCAGTCTTTGACTTAGACTATATAGGCACAATTTAGCATTATCCACTTACATACATGTTATGGGGAAGGATTAAAAATCATTGAAAGCACATGTGCTTCATGAAGCAGTGCATAATTACAGCAAAACATATACCTGTGAGTTGTTTATTCATCTACCCCACAGTATTAAGCATTTGGTTTGTTCTGGTAATAATAAAAACAGTGTGCCTAAGAAGTCAAAGCCGTCACAGTGGAGAACTCATGCCCACACATCTGTTTTGTTACATAAAACATGATTTATCCTCAGGGTAGTAAACATTCAGACTTAAAAAATGAAAGGCAGAATCCTTACCTCTGGGGATCTCACCACATTTTGGAAGACAGCATAGGCAATAATTGAGCTGGAACCTATAACACTGAGAAAATGAAGAGCAGGTCTGTTGGAGAGTGCTACTTTGGATTTTGTTTCACTTGATCTGTGTATGTCTGGGTTGTTATTCTCTTTTTTATGTTCTTTCTAGAAGATTGACCTGGCCTTTCTTGGGTTCTTTACTCAATTAATTGTTGAGCTTTGGAAAATAAAATGAAAAGGTCCCTGCTTCATGTAAATCATTGCTCTGGGGTGGGGGTGGGGATAAGGGGTTCCGTTTGCAGGCTGCCCCAGGGACAGAGAATTAGCTCAGTCCTTTTTCACCACAGCAGCTTGGGGCCAGGTGAGAAGTGCCTCCTCTTGGCTGCTGTAGCTCCAGCGGGCACAGCCGGGAGAGAGTGCATGTCCGTCCGCTAGGGGACAGACACACAGGCAGACAGATAAACTTACTCAAATATTCAGTAGATTAATAAGAAGACAATAATCAATAATAAATTCCTGTCTTGAGTTCCAATGAAGGAGATTTAAAGGGAATAATACACCTTCAAGCAAGCTACAGGGAAGGCTCTCATTCCTGACATTTGCTTACTAGTTTCAAACAATATACTGTACCTTAAAGTGGCCATGACAAACTGTATCCATTGTATAGAGGAATAAACCTGGGGGGTACATAAAAAAGCGGGTGGTAAGTGCAGCTGTAACCATACTCTCCATTCCCATTCTCTATCTCTAATAAAAATGGCTAAATTGTCCAAACTCGATCATAAATACAGAGGGGCAGGGCACACCCTGGGTGCTTGATGGAAAACCTCAAAGCCATGTCTCTACCTTAAAACTGAAAGAACCAGCTCCAAATTTCTCTTAAGAAGGTTTTCTTTACTGAGGGCTAGGTTATGCAAGGTGCCGTGTCATCACAGAGGCTCGACATGAGCTGCATGGCTCCAGAGCGCAGATGGAAAATTAGAGAAGGAGGGATTAGAAAGATGGAGAGAGGGGAGAAGGAAGGATGGTAGCAGGCGAAGGCGATGTTTTGCTATCGCCAGAGGAAGCATTGGGCGGAATGGGTAGAGAGGGAGCTAAGAGGGGACGGCGGGGTAGAGGGATTGGGTCGGTGAGAGGGAGGCTGTATGAGTTGGCAGGGACATCGGAGGGGACGGATGGAGAGACTAAGGGATAGAAGAGGTGAGATCCGAGGAATGGGTAGCTGGAGCGCACGGACGGTGCGGGCTGGCCAGGGGCTCAGAGGGCTGGGTGGGTGGTGAGACCAAGGAATGGGTAGCTAGTGCTGGCTCTGGGCTAGGCTCGCTGGCGGAGTCCTAGGGTCTCGCCCACTCACCTCCTGCCAGTCCCGGTCCAGCCGGGTGACATTGAGCCCGGCTGTCTGCGCTGCGAGAGCCATCGGGCGCCGGCAGCCCCTTGCCCGGGGCACTGCGCTCAGTGCTCCAGCCGGAGCCCCTGCCCGGCTCCTCCTCCCGGTCCGGCTAGTCCTGCCCCTGGCCGCCGCGCAGCTTCCCCACCCAGCTGAGCACGGGCAGCCCGGGGCAGGGCAGGGCAGAGCAGAAGGGGAGGGCAGAGGGAATGCGGGAGACTGGGAGGGCGGAGAAGAGACAGCGCAGAAGCCCGAGCCGCTCGGAATGGACTGGGAAGTGAAGCCACCCCTGTTACATGGGCAGCTCTCCCCCTCTGTCGCATAAGCACCTGCCGCTGCGGCAGCCGGTCCCTTTGGATGTGTCTGTGTGAACGCTCCCCTTCTCCGTTCCTCTGCTCAATTCCTTCGAGAGTCATCCTTCGCATTTTCTTGTCCCCCTTCCCCCCCATTTTCCGTCCCTTCCTCTGCGCTCATGGGAAAGTGTTCTTCAGTCTGCATTAGTTCAGGAAGGCTTCATGCAAAAGTAGCTCCTGCATCTTGCTCCGCAAATGGGCCGGATTGGGACCACCGTGCACGAAGGGACAGCAGTACCGAAGCCAGCAGAGCCCTTTCCTGCAGTCAAGGATAATGGAGAGCCCGGAGCAGTCACCGGCAGAGAACGGCGCTGGAGAAAAAACCAAGCCAGCGGCTTGTGGAAATGTGCTCGTAGAACGGAACCTATTCCGGGAGCAGCGTGAATACTAAGCGTTCAGGGGACAAGTACAGCTTAAAATCGAAGCAGGCTGCGTTACTTAGCGGACTAGAAGTAATAATGATAATGGGGTGGAAAATTCCCTCTAAGGAATTGGAAATCATGGGAGTTTTAGTCTGTGGAAATTCCTCTGAATTGGGAGAGGAGACCGTTTGCACTGGAATGGGTTCCCTAGGGAAGTAGTGGAGTCTCCATCCCTAGAGGTGTTTAAGTCTCGGCTTGACAAAGCCCTGGCCGGGTTGATTTAGTTGGGATTGGTCCTGCCTAGAGCAGGGGGCTGGACTTGATGACCTTCTGAGGTCTCTTCCAGCTCTATGGTTCTATGTTTGCTAGTAATTTATATAATTGGGCTCCTTACATTGTGGTAAGTGTTCGAGGGCAAGCATCTGCGTACACAAAGGGTCCAGCCCAATGGTGGGCAACCTGGCCCATCAGGGTTCTATGTGTGGCCGGTGAGACATTTTATTTACCATTGCCCATGCATGGGGTTGCCAGATTCTGCTGGTTTCTCTGCTGTGTAGGTTTTTTCCTGCCGATATTATTCAAGTGACACACACACAAAGGGAGGGCAGAGTGAGGTGAAGTGCGAGCTGCCTGCACACAACACTGACCATGAGACCCTTGCGCTCTCTCTGCATCCAGTCACAGCTGCTACCCTTCAGTCATCAAACCCCACAAATCCTAGGTGCGCAAGCACAGTTAGCAAAACAGCCCTTCCCTGGAAGACTGCCTTGGTTACAACAGTGTTGCAGCCCAGTGAGATGAAGGAGGGCCTCTCATGTGGCCTACTCACTAGCATAGGTTGCCTGTTGCTAGTCTTCCCTAGGTTGCTCCTTGGTAATCCAGCCCAGGTTGCCTATAGCTAGTCTAGCCTAGGTTGCTCACTGCTAGGCTAGCCCAATGGAGTCCTGAGCCTGACTCAAATCTCCTGGCATTGCTGCACTAATAATGATAATTCTCAAGACATCGGGGCACCCCTTGGTCATTGGTGTGGTATGTTAGGCCCAACACAGTGTAACTGCCACTGGGATTAAGGCAACTAAATACATTTGAGAGTCTAGGCCAAAGCTCCCTGTCTCCTCTATTCTGCATGGATTATCAATCTGCAGCAAGGCTGATCCGCCAGCACTTCCTCCAAAACATGAATTATATTGGTTTAAATCCTTCTTCTACCAAGGGCAAGTGGTATTTATGCCCATTTCAAGGGCTGTTCACATTTTACACCTTCTTTATAGGAACAAGTCAGCATTGCAAGAGTGGGGCTACTGTTCCCAAAGGGCTAGTCTACATGAGAAACAGTACATTGGTGCTGTTGGAGTGTATTTACAGTGTTCTCCTGTGGGCATAATAAATCCATGTCTACAAGTGGTACCTAGGTTAGTAGGAGAAGCTCTGCCACCAACATAGGGCTATCCACCTAGGCACTATTGGTGTAACTTATATACCCCTGAGTATATTAAGTTATTCCAAAGTAAGAGGTAGTGTAAACCTGGGCTAAGATTTGGGCCTATTTTGTATCTACAAAAGATTACAGAGTTACTCTCTGGACTCCTACCTTTGCATTATAAAATGGATTTTGATGGATGTTTTATGGGATAGAGAAGTGGTACAAAAGAGCTGATCAGTAACTGAAATTCTCACAAGTGTCCTCACCTGATCTGTACCATTGAAGAATAAAGATACAAGGCACAACAAAGAACATGATTCTCCATAATTAATATAGAGCTATGGAAAACATTGAGGAACTATGGAAAATATTGAACATGAAATTCACCCATAATCAGAAAGACTGCCCAAGGCCCTTTGCTCGTTTAAATCCTATGGTGCCTTTATAGGATATAAACAGTGTGCAGACCTTGTGCTGTTTCTCTGCACAGGAGTAAGTTTCACCTATTGAGAATAGAAAGAAATAGTCAGCTCAATCATAGATCATGTAGTCACTCTGGGGAAGATTGATGCTGCCACGATCAATCTTCTGGAGTTCAATTTAGTTGGTCTAGAAAAGACCCACTAAATCAAACTCAGAAGGCACACCTGTCAGCAGCCTGTACTCCTGCATTTGCTCCCATCAGCCTCCTGCATTTGCAAGTTTCGATGGCAGGGAAACTTGAATCAAGGTACATTGACTCCTGCTATGTAATTAATTCGACCTTCCCCTTTAGAGTAGACCTGACCTTAGTAAACATTATGAGGACTGAGGCTGGAGGGGGACCATAAAATTATCAATAGAAAGATTTCAGATCCCATTACCAATATTCTGAGTCATCTTGTTCTCTACTGTTAGCAATCTGAGTTTATCATATTCTATTGCCCAATGATAACAGTCAATAACATCAGATCACATTTATTGGACCAATTTTCCTTTACCAAGGTGGATCTTGCATATTTATGCTAATGAAAGAGTGGGTTACTGGCCAGGCACAAGAAATTGCAGTTATGGGGGGGGGGGAGTAAATGAGACTTGTAGCTGCAGAGATCACAGCTAAAAAGAAAGCTTTTGTTGGCCATGCAGTGTTTCTATAAGGCAGAAATCAAGAATTATACTGCTTTATTCCATATGTGTAAAGTTATAGTTAATTTTCCATAAGTTAATTACCACAGATCTGTTAAAAAAAATCATGCTCTGTGTTCCTAATCATGTTGAAGGTTACTAATGCTGAAGTAATATTTAAGACATCATTTACTTTTCACTGTTAATGCTGTTTGATCGTTTTTTTTGCATTTCACTTGGTGAAAACAGAATGGTCAGTTTTAGTTAGTGGCTTTCATGCCCTAATAGAGTGCTGCAGTGTTTGAGTGACAAACACTGCAAGAGGATTTGAAATCCAAAACAAATACTTTTAAAATTTCAAATCTTTTTTTAGAGAGAAAAATTAGGAATCTCCAGTAATATAAGGATGGATATGGATAGGATATTTGCTAGAAGTCTTGGGAATTTGAAAATACCTCTGACAAGCACATAGATTCATAGATTACTAGACTGGAAGAGACCTCTAGAGGTCATCAGGTCCAGACTCATGCAGTCACAGCAGGACCAAGCACCATCTAGACCAGTGTTTCTCAATCAGTGGTTTGAGTATCCTTAGGGGTACTTGAGAGAAGTCTGGGGAGTAGTCAACACAACTGAAATGTGGAGAAAACTGAATTTTTGTTTTTTAAGTTTTACAGCGCTTTATTATTTTTGTACTTTTTACACCCAAAAATTTTATCGCCCACTCAGCTACAATTAAGCTGTTTAAACAAATGTGTTGCACTGGTAGAAAAAAAATGTGTGTGTCTGAAAACTAGGTACCAGGGGGTACTTGTAATTGTTTTTTTTTTAAATAGGGTACTTTTTTTTTTGTTTGAAAAAGGGGTACTCTATAAAAAAATGGTTAAGATACACTGAACTAGACTATTTCTGACAGGTGTTTGTCTAACCTGCTCTTAAATATCCCCAACGATGGAGATTTCACAACCCCCCTAGGCAAATTATTCCTGTGCTTAGCCACCCTGACAGGAAGTTTTTCCTAATGTCTAACCTAAAACTACTATGCTGCAGTTCAAGCCCATTGCTTGTGGTTCTATCATTAGTGGTTAAGAAGAATGATTTATCTCCCTCCTCCTTGTAACATCAGAGCCCCACCTCTCCAGCTCATAGATGAAGCTGCTCCAGGGCTGGCCTTACCATGAGGCAAACTGAGGCGGCCGCCTCAGGTACCAGACTGTGGTGGGGTGGGGCGCCACTAGGACCCAGTGTGTAGAAAATTGTGTCTTCTGCTGGTGCATATGTATTCTCTCTGCTCTAGATGCACAGAGATGGTGGAGTGCTGTGCTAGAGGAAGGAGAGCACAAGAGACATAACAGACAGGCAGGAGAAAAGGTGGCATGGGGGCAACTTTTAAGCTCCTTGCCTCAGGTGCCAAAACGTTGTGGGCCAGCCATGAGCTACTCCAAAGGAAAGAGGGGGATCATACATCCATGTTAGAGAATCTGATAGAAGATGTAAAGTGGGCAGCTGGCTCCTCATATTTTATTCCAGTATTCTATAACAGCTAAAAATGGCTTGGTGGTACAGTGTACTGGAGCGTCCACCTAATTTGCAGTACTGAGACTTAATGTACTAACAGAGAGTGTTCACTATATGCCTGATGGTCACTTTGGGTTTATGCTGGAGATGAGTTGCAGTTAGCTTAATGAGATTAATATGTGTCTTATGGGACTCCCAGGAAATGAATGAACCAGTGTCTTACCCTATCATTATAGTCAGAAAAGCCACTAGAGAGAAATGGGGCTGTCATTTGCACTCATTCAGTTTGAGCTCTAGGAACAATTTAAACAGTTAATAAAACATTTTACTAAGTTCAAGTGACTCATTTTTCTTGGCCTTTTGTATTATGGAGAGTTGCTAGACAAAGGTGTTCTTTGTCTCCATTATTGTTCATAAGTTCATTGAGCATAAGTAGAGTTTTCAGGGGTGGAACCATAGAATCAAAGTAACATGAAAAGAATACAAATTGGACAGATGGCCATAAGATTCTGCTATGTGCTGAGCCATCATCCTATGATATAAAGTTATGTGACAATGCAGGTTTGGGGAGTATTATTTAGGATAATTGTACACAGGATGCAGGTGAGGCATGAAAGTAAAGGCTGAGAAGTTTCATAATCTTACATACAATTATATCAAACTGTGTTAATACACCCTGCCCTGTCTTTCTACTAACACAGAAAGTGAGTGATCTTTTCTCCAGTAAAGAGCGCATTTGCACTTCCACAAAAAAAGCGGAAGATCAGACATGTTCTCTGGACATGGTGGAGTTTTTCTGATATACTTCTGGTATCCCAGAAAAACCCCACAGTGTAGATGAACCCCTATTGATGTTATATATCATCACATCATTAGAAATATCACATGATAGCAGACTTTCTGGGGTTCATGTTTAGTGTTCATGTATATTTTTAATGATGTAAAAGGAAGTGCCAGACAAAAGAAAAAATGTTAAAATGAAATTAAGACTAAAAATATACATTAGTATTTGAAGAATAAAAACATGACAGGGATGCCCAAGTCTCAGCATTATAAACCAAGAAAATTAAGTGTAAACACATGATGCAAAGAAATTGAAATAAATTAAGGTAAAGAAAGGCCAACAAGGCACCTAAACAACCTTAACTGTGTCTTCTAGTGATGCCACAAGGCAAAAAAAAAAAAGTGTTTTTAAAAATAAATTTAATCTAAACCAGGGCCATAAATATCTGAGTCAGAATGAAGGTTATTGGATGACATGACCTGTTTTAATACAAAAGTAATAATAAGCTACTCTGTTGGGGTATGTCTAGACTACATGGCTCCGTCAGCGGAGCCATGTAGATTTGTTTGTTCATCAAAGGGAAATGAAGCTGCGATATAAATAATCGCGGCTTCGTTTACATTTAAATGGCTGCCCTGCTCTGCTGATCAGCTGTGTGTCGGCAGATCGGGGCAGTCTGGACGCTCCCCTGCTGACATGAAAGCCCTTTATCGACCTCCCTGGTAAACCTCATCCTATGAGGCATAACGGGGAGGTCGATAAAGGGCTTTCAGGTTGGCGCGGGAGCGTCCAGACTAGCGCACTGAGCCGACAAACAGCTGATCAGCTGTTTGTCGGCTCAGCGTGGCAGCCATTTAAATTTAAATGAAGCCGTGATTATTTAAATCGCGGCTTCATTTCCCTTTGCCGATCAGCCTAATCTACATGGCTCCATCGATGGAGCCATGTAATTTAGACATACCCTTGCAGAGTGGCAGAAGAGAATTGGCTTCTAGAGCACAGGCTGGAAGAAACAAAGCCTCTCAGAGATAACTGATCTGCCCTGGAGGAAGGGTGCATCAGAGGTGGTAGAGACAAGAGTTGCAAAACACCTGACAAACAAAAGGACCCACAGCCCAGACTACCAGAAGAGGGTCACCCACAGAAGAAATGTGAACATGAGGACAAAGCAGAGGACAAGATCAGCAAGTGATGGTGAAATTGAGTTGAGTAGCATGCACTGGGGAATAAGGAAGAGAAACAGGTGGTGAGAAAGAAAAAGAAGGGAAGCCAATCCGGGATGAAGAGATGATGAAGATAGTGAGGGGGACAGATCCTAAGGAAAAATGGGAATGAGGCACAGGAGTTGCCTTTCTCTACATCAGTTATTTTCAAAGTGTAGTCCACAGACCACTACATTGCCTTGCAGATGGGCCATGGCTTAAGGCTCAGCCTACCACATCCCTCCCTGCAGCAGGGAGACCATGCTGGTGCTCCAGCTCTGAGGCCTCCCCCCCATAAGGTTGGAGCGCCAGTGCCAATTTCCTGCTGGAGAGGGGAGAAATCCCCGAGCCTCACCTTTCCTTGCCACTCCCCTGCCCTGCTTCCACACCCCCCACCCTCTGCCTGCTCCTGCACCCTTCCTCCCAGACCTCACCCCCTCCTGCACTCAAACTCCCTGTGAGACCCTCCACTCCCAGCCTGCTCCAGCACCTTACCACCCACACCTTCACCCTCACCCACTCCTGCAGCCCCATACTAACCCACTTCCTGGCAGCCCTCTCCCACATACTGATACCCTCATTTTTGGCCTCGTCCCAGAACTTAGGGGCCTCATAAAATTTACTAACTCCAGGACCTCAAAAGAGTTAACCTGCCTGTGGAAAGCTCTGAACCTAGGTCCTCCCTGCTTCCTCCCCCTGCCCCTCCATGGAGCTGGAGCACCAGGGAAGTGAAGTATCTCAGTTGAGGGCCACATCAGTGAAGACTGGGGTTTTTTGTTTTGTTGGGGGTGGGGAGAGAAGGTTAGCTTCTTTTGTGTGGCCTCCCAATTGATTTTTCTATGGATCAGTGGCCTCTAACCCAAAAAAGGTTCCCCACCCCTACTAAATAAAGACAATGTTGAAACCTTTTGTTTTGGGCATAACTTAATAATGTACTTTATTTTAAATGAAGTTTGGTAAATGAACATGATCAAGTTGAAGCACCTAATCTGTTTAATTATTTTGATTTTTACTAATATTATTTCCTTTATCAATTATATATGTCCCTTTATGTTATAGCTTCAGTAGCCTAATATGAATAATTTAGTATTTAAGGTATTTAGAGCTAAGCAAAGGCATTTTGTCATCATGGGTGGTGGTTTGCTTTGAGTGGGATGGGCTGCAGGCCAAAGAGTTTGAGAACTGAGAACCACTACTCTAAATACATTGGTGGGTAGATACCAGGGATGTGAAGAGTTATTTAAGTGAAAGGACAGTGTTGACACAAGAACAAATAGATATAAACTGGCCATGAACAAATTCAAATTGGAAATGAGGAGGTTCCTAACCACGAGAGGGCTGAGGTTCTGGAACAACCTCCCAATAGGAGTTGTGTGGGCAAAGTTCTTTATTAGTTTTAAGAGTGAGTTGCACAAATGTATGAATTACACGAGAGGGTTGCTTGTGAAGGTAGGGCTCAAAAGCCCTGGGTCTCACTCTTGGTTTATATCTTGTATTCCTAAACCTCATGCTTCAGGGTTTAGATGGCCACTGTCAGGCATCAGGAAGGGATATATTTGCCCCCTTTCTCCCCCAGTGTATGTTGTAAGTTTTTGTTTTGATTTCTTCTTCAGCAGCATCACTGATGGAGATAGGACACTGGGAAGTAGGCCAGGTTTCTGAGGTGGCACCAAGCGTCCTCTCTTTTAGGTGCTTGACTGTCTGTTTCTTATTCTGGATAACTGATTGCCATAGATGGGGCTGGACAGCAATTTTGAAGTTGGCAGTGATTCAGGGAGAGGATTTTCTTCCTTTGCCATTGTGAGGACAGGTCACTTGCCAGGATTATCTGGTATATCTCACTTATTTCCTTGCCATTGCAGGAGCTCCCGGGAGGACTGACAGAATTGCCTAGGGTTACCATACGTTCGGTTTTTCCTGGACATGTCCTCCTTTTCACTTATTAAATCTCCATCCAGCTGGGCTTTTTAAATGGCTAAAAATGTCTGGGATTTTGCCCTGCAAAGGTGAACGGGGAGGGAGGTGGGGCACATGACTGTCAAACTGAAAGTTCGGAGCTGCTCTGCGCATGTGTCCTCAGGGCCTGGCAGGAAAAGCACAGCGGCGACAGCTTGTGAAACCCAGGGCAGGTCTGATGTGGCCAGGGTGGACTCCTCACACAGAATCACCACATAACTTAATGGGACAGAGGGTAATGTCCCCAGCTCTGTGGAAGGGGAAAAGCACTGGGTTAGAGCAGGGAGACTGGGGGTGCCCTGACTCTGGGGGAGGGGAAGGATATTGGTTAGAAGACAGGGGCTGGTGGGTGCCTGGCTCTGGGGGAGGGGTGGGTACATTGGGTTAGAGCAGAAGGTTCTGGGGGGTATCTGGCTCTGGGGGAGGGGAGGGGCATTGGGTTTGAGCGGGAAGGCTGGGGGTGCCTGAGGGTGTCTGGCTCTGGGGGAGGGGTGGGTTAGAGCAGGGGAAACTGGGGGTGCCTGGTTCTGGGGGAGGTGTGGGTGCATTGGGTTAGAGCAGGAGGACCGGGGTGCCTGTTTCTGGGGAAGGGCATTGGGCTAGAGTGGGGGGAACTGGGGGTGCCTGGCTCTGGGGGAAGGGCGGATTAGAGCAGGAGGAATGGGGATCCTGGCTCTGGGGCAGGGGTGGATGCATTGGGTTAGAACAGGGGGCTCTGAGGGATAACTGGCTCTGGGGGAGGGGAGGGGCATTGGGTTTGAAGGGGAGGGCAGGGGCACTGGGTTAGAGCAGGGAATTGGGCGTTAGGACTTCTGGCTTCTTTCCTTTCCCAAAGGTGGGCAGTGGGTCTGTTGGTTAGATTTGGGGTTCCAGTCTCAGCTCTGTGAGGACTGGTGCTTGGTGGGGCGAGCAGGGGAGAGGAAGAGATTCTGGAAAGCAGGATTCCTAGGTTCCTTTTCTAGCCATGCCACTTCTCCCCTTGGTGCCTTTAACTTGAGGCCCCAGAACAGGCCCAGCCAGCAGCTTCCCTAGTCCCCACTCTCTCCTCCTGATCCTGCAGCAGCCCGGGCTGCCGGCTGGTTGGACATACCGCTGAAGCCTGCATCTTGGGGCAGTGTGGTGGGGAAGCGGGAGCCTGGCATGCAGTGTCCCCTCACATCATAAGCACCAGTGGGAGCAGCGGCAGCCCCGGCAGCAGTAAGGCAGCAGCAAGGCAGCAGCCAGAGCCATGAACTTGGTGTGCGCGGAAACAAGTTTGCTGGCTCACGAGCCCGGACTCCTGTGCGAGTGGAGCTGACACCGCAGCGGCACCAGGTGTCCAGTGTTTTGAAAGTTCAAATAGGGTCATCCTAGAATTGCCAGCCTCTAGGCAAGCTCCATGGTCCCAGAAGGGGCCAGGCTTTGGGCTGAAGGGGCAGGGTTAGGGCTAACTTCACTCTGCCAGCCCTTTCACGCCACATGGCATGCACTGCCCAGGGCTCCGGCAGCAATTTAAAGGGCCTAGGGCTCCAGCTGCCACCGTAATGGCAGCTGGGAGCCAGGGATATTAGCTATCGCGTAATTAAATAGTCATGTAACCAACCACATGACATTGTAGTGGTCACACAACCATATGAGAGTCCCTGGGGGATGGGATTGGCAGCCAGTAGCCCCACTCCCGGCAAGCCCCCTTTCACCCCACGCTGCTGCCCCTGCCTGAGAGGCAGTAGCAGGGTGCCAGGTGGGAACTGATCCATGAGGGGAGCCAATTTAAAGACCTGCGCTGCGACCTGCCAGATAGAGGTAACAAAGTGGGGTGGCAGAGCCTGTCTGCGGGGTGGCCCCAGCTCCCTGGCTAGTGATACTCCCCCTGGCAGGAGCCACTCAATGCCACCACGTCCCGCCCCCGCAAGGCTCTCCCAAGTCCGCCCGCAGCCTGCGCAATAAATGCTGCCTCCGTCGGCCGGGTCGCCCATTACAGGGCTGAACCCACCAGCCTCTGCTTAGCTTCCCCAAGCCCGCCCCCGGCCTTTACAGCCCCGCCCCCGGCGAGCCTCCGAGATGCGCGTGCGCCGTGCTCCGCCTCCCGCGACCCCCGCCAGCGAGTAACGCGCGGGCGCGGTGGTTGGCGCAGGCGCCTCCCGTCCTCAGCCTCGCTATGAGCCCAGGCGGCGTGAGGCGAGTCCGCGGGGCGCCGCTCGTCCTGCAGGGGGCGCCTCCCGAGCTATCGGGGCCTAAGCGGGTGTGGTCGGGCCCCCTCCCCGCATGAGCCGCGGTCCCGCCCCGAGGGTGGCGGGCGGTTGGGCCAGGGCCGCCGTTGGACGAGATGCGCTGGGCGGGGCTACTCCCCCTCCGCGTGCCTGCAGGTCGCGCGCCTGCTCCAGAGCTCGCGGCGATTCCGCCCACCCCGGCGCAGCCGCTGGACCCGGGGGGGAGGGGGGGCGCGAGGTAACCTCCTCCGCGGCAGCCGCGTGAGAAACCGTCGTGCGCGCGCAGTCTCACATGGTAACAGCACATTGAGCGGGGCAGGAAGCTCAGGCGCTGGGGCCACAAGTGGGGCCCAGGTTGTCTGGATCCGACCCCTGAGGCTCGGGGACTCCCAGCACTGCAGGGCTGGAGCACACAAAATCAGGCTGCCCCAGGCTTTGGTGTGGGAGGGAAATTGGGGCAGTGTCTTCAGTCAGGGACCACGTTAGTGAGGGTTCCCCCCCCCTAGTTCTCACTTTTGTGTGGCCCCCAATTGATTTTTCTATGGGTCAGTGGTCCCCACTCAAAAAAGGTTCCCACCCCTGACATAAGAATAACAACTTGCTAGGGCACCAAAATCTGCTGCTTCAAATACAATTATCTGTGGAAAAGATATGTAAAAATATAGAGGAAGGGCTTGTAACATTGCATATTATTCTAGTTGCCCAGCTGTTTCCCTTATAAGACTGTATGTGCATTTACAAGTTCTGCCATTTGGGCTGAACTTTTCCACGAAGAGCATCTTCTTCAGCTTGACTTGTGGAAAATTTAAGCCGAAACACTTATTTCTCAGAATGAGGCTTATAAATCAAAGTTGTTTGAGCCATGTTGTTTCTGAAATGTTCCAAAAGTCTGCCACGGTGATGGGATTGGGAGCTGAAGGAGGCTAAACTGGGAATGATAGGTAGTCAGTAGAAGCTGGAAGAGGCAGGAGGAAAAGCAGAAGGCTACTGAGAACAAATAAGGCTCTGATGGAAATTGGATCTAGGACCCAATGTATAGTAGGAGGTGGGTGAAAATGGGGGTGAAGAAAGATCTGAGAAAGCACTAGGGTGCAGGAGAATACTGGGACTTGCCAGGGAAGCACTGAGACTGGGATGAGACTCCTAAAGAGCAGAGACTAGAAAAAGGAGTCAGCAGTGGAGCAGAAAGAGGTAAATTTGGGGTAAAAAATTCTGTACCCACTAGACCCGATTTCTCTCGGCGTCTAGGATAGAAGTCAAGATTTCTGGATCTCACTCACGATTCCTTGCTGTCAACAAATATCTGAAACTCACTGGCAAAGTGTATCTTTCACTCTAGTGCAGGTCCACAGAAAAGAGGACAGCCTATTAATTGCTGTCACTTACTATGTCTGTATAGTGGACATAATGGGTTCTCTCTAAGGATGTTAAGGACTAGTCCAGTCAACTAGTCGATTCCTCCCCCTGTTGCTGCTTCTATCAGACAGAGGCAGCAAAGAGGGGGTACTTCAAAGCAGCAGCACTGCACGAACCATGTTCCCGGGCTCCATGCAGAGCTGCTGCTTTGAAACACCATTGAAACAGCTAAGCTCGGGCTCTGTGCAGCACTGCCCCTTTGAAATGCTGCTGCAGTGTTTCAAAGAGGCAATACCACATGGAGCCCAAGGTCAGCTCCGTATGGCGCTGCCCCTTTGAAACTCCGAGGCAGTGTGTCAGAGGGGCAGCACTGCACAGCTGATCCCCGGCTCAGCTCTAAGGTGCTGCCCCCCTTTGACAAGCTGCCACAATGTTTCAAAGCGTCAGCTGGGGACTCCCCAGCTGATCCCAGGCTCCATTTCCGCAGAACCCAGGATCAGCAGAACTCAGGAGTCCCCAGCTGACAACAGATTCCAGGGAAATGCCACGTGGAACTCCGGGTCAGCTGGGGAGTCCCAGCAGATCCTGGGTTCTGCAGAAATGCTGTGCGAAACCCAGGACCCTAGACTCTGCATGGCATTTCAAAGCAGCACAGCCGCATAAAGCCTAGGTCAGTGTGGGACTCTGAGGCTATGTCTACACTACAGGGTTTTTCTGGGATACCAGAGGTCCCAGAAAAAACTCCACTGTGTCCAGGAAATGTGTGTGCTCTTCCATGTTTTTTGCAGAAGAGCAAACATGCTCTTTTGGAAGCTCTGTCTTCCTCCTCCAAGGAAGAAGGGCTCTTCTGAAAGAGAAGGCTTTTCTGAAATTTGGCCCAGTGTAGACGGGCCAAATTTCCCAAAAGCCTCTTCCGCAAAAACTATCGGAAAAAGGTACGCAAATTGCAGGGCACAGTTTGCATACCTTTTTCTGATACATCAGTATAGTGTAGACATAGTTTGAGTCCCCTGCTGGCTCCAGGCTCCATGAGGGCACTTCTGCCCCTGCTGGGGACTCTTGTACATTTCAAAGCTACCACATACAGCCTGGAGCCAGCTTTTGTCATTTCAAAGAAGGAATGTGGAAATGCCTATCCAGTAGTCAACAGAAATTCCATCAACTACTAGACTAGTAAATTACTTGCTATTTAACATCCTTAGTTCCCTCTTGCTGCTGAACCGTACAAATGACAATATAACACTACATGGTAGGATTTCTGCTTGTTTGCTTTTTTTTTTAAACTAGAAAATTACACACACACAAAATATGTTAAAAGATTATTAAGATTGCAAAGTCAAAGACTCACAAGTTAGGAAACATCAGAATTCAGGTTGCCTGAGTTCAGCCTCATTATGCATGCGCATTAAGATATAGTCTTTAATTACATGATCACACTATTTCTTTCCACAGGATCTCTACCCTGTTCAGTGCAGTGGAAGGACAGTTCTATAGAGGCAACCTTAATCATGTAATTTCCTAAGTCTTTGAGTGCTTGACTTGGCAAACTGAAGTCTGTTTTTAATTATTTTTGTGTATAATAGTATTTATCAACTAATACACAGAAATTTCAATTCAAGAGGTGATTGTTTGAATCCGTACTACAGAATACTGTCATTTTTTTTTAAAGACGACATGCCTTTTCTCTGAGTTTTCTAAAGCACCAAGCACACTAGAAGGAATTCTGCTGTTCTCTGGAGGTCAAAGGAAAGTTTGCTTGCATAAGGAGAACTGGATAGAACTTTGTGCCAGTATTTCACAGCTTGTAAAAGTTTTCCAGACTGTTAAAGCTCTTCTTTTTCACTACTCTTCTTTTGAAAAGAGGCAAGGATGTTTAGGCTTTTCTGAAGCTCCTCCTTCTTCCCATCACTCATTTTGTTCTTCTCAAGCAATTTTGTAATCCGGACAACTTCATTAGCAGCAAACTCCTCTCCTTGCTCCAGGATTTTACTCATGATTTTCAAGTACTGTTCAGCCCGTTTTTTCTCTGTTTCCTTGGCTTTTGCTAAGCTCTCCTGCCCTTGTTTGAGAAGAGCTTGACGCTCTGACTCTTTAGTGGTGCCCACAAATTTACCTGCCAGGATGTCATATTCTTGTAGGCAGCCTGGCATCCCCAGATAGATGCCTTTACTCTTCAGCCAACGCTGAATAGAACTGGCTTTTATTTGGCCACTATAAAGTAAGGGATTGTCAAAGTCCCCATCCTGGAACAAGTAAAAAATAGGATAGTTGTCCTTATCCAATTTATATTTCTCACCCAGCTCTGTATTCAGTTTATCACCATAATCTGAGAACAGAAATGAAATATGAAAAGGATCAGTGCATTAATCATAGAAAAATCAATAAGTAGGATCCTTTCCTTTCCAAAGCAGTTAATGTTTGTTTGTAATTACAACTCTACAAGCACCCTCTCTCTAAGAATTGCCCTAAGATGAAACAGCCCAAAAGTCTAGCAAATCCACTAGTTTGCTTGCAAGAGTAACCTCTGTTGACTGCTTCAGGGGAAGATGCAAATCCCACAATTTATAAATCCCCCATATTTAACTTTGCTTTACTCCATCACTGATTTTGTCTCTTAGACTTGGGGTAGGATGTAATGACTCTTTCCTGATCCACTCAGATTGCCTTGTAGCCTGAAGTATAGAGACTGATAATATCCATTGAAATTTTGGGCCTAGCAGATGTTCCTGCAGGCAGTTTTCTTCTTGAGAATATGCTAGATTGCAAACAAATTAGTAAAATGACATCTGAAACAACATAAATCACATGTGAATTCCTGAAGTTAGAATACAAATATAGATATTTCTGATATTCTACTAAGATATAAAGTGTTTACTTTTAGATAGACTTCGGTGTCTAGTACCATATGCAGCAGGGAACTCTGTAGCGATTTAAATCCCATTTATCTATATAATAGGCAACTGCAAGGGTAATGGCAATTCAGTCTTCTCTGCTTATACAAGCCTTAGCTGAAACACTATCCCAGAGGATACCACTGCCAGTCTGATGGCAGACCTATGAAACTGTGTTCTCACCCACAATTATTTCCAATTTGGGGACAACTTATACCTCCAGATCAGCGGCACAGCCATGAGTACCCACATGGCCCCACAGTAAGTTAACATATTTATGCCTGACTTAGAACAATGTTTCCTCAGATCCCATCCCCTTTTACACATCTCTGTTACTTAACTCTTCTACTACAAGTACCAATTAGTGCCAGCTGTGGTGTGGCAATATCAATCGTAATGTTGTCAGCAAGGAATGACAAAGCTCTCTAAAGTGAGGGGTTTGGAACGGGTCCCATATGAGGAGAGATTAAAGAGATGGGGACTTTCCAGCTTGGAAAAGAGGAGACTAAGGTGGGGATATGATAGAGGTCTATAAAATCATGAGTGGTGTGGAGAAAGTGAATAAGGAAAAGTTATTTACTTGTTCCCATAATATAAGAACTAGGGCCACAAAATGAAACTAATAGGCAGCAGGTTTAAAACAAATAAAAGGAAGTTATTCTTCACACAGCGCATAGTCAATCTGTGGAACTCCTTGCCTTAGGAGGTTGTGAAGGCCAGAACTATAACAGGGTTTAAAAGAGAACTAGATAAATTCATGGAGGTTAAGTCCATAAATGGCTCTTAGCCAGTATGGGTAAGAAATGGTGTTCCTAGCCTCTGAATGTCAGAGGGTGGAGATGGATGGCAGGAAAGAGATCATTTGATTATTACCTGTTTGATTCACTCCCTCTGGGACACCTGGTACTGGCCACTATCGGCAGACAGGGTATACTAGGCTGAATGGACCTTTGGTCTGACCCAGATGGCCATTCTTATGTTCTTAACCATGTAACACTTCTTAGCTAGGGATGTAAGCAACTAGTGACTATTGCGCCTCTCCCTTTGAAATGTACAAGAGCTACAGGCAGCTCGTATACATTTCTAAGGAAGAGATGCAGGGAGGAATCCATGTGAGCAGGGACCAAAGGAGTCCCCACTCACGCAGTTTACCAGTTGCATCTCTTCATGTAGAAAGGTGTAGCAGTTGGGATCCCATGTGAGCTGGGACTGCTTCGGTCCCCTGTCACACAGATTCGCCGCTGCGCCTCTTCCATTGAAATGAACAAGAGCCACAGGCTCGATTCATTGAGTAATCGAAATTTAACAACGCTATTCTTTGTTGGGAGCAAAATTATTGCTGAAGCAGTTCTCATAAGGCATATTCCATAAACGTGGGCTAAGAGGCTAAGAAAAGGCCCAATATCCTTTTCAGCTTGCAGCAAATAAACTTTTAATTTCATAATTGTTGAGAGACTGCACCAACTAGCCCACCAGAGTTAGGTATATTCAGCACTTCTGCTCCCACCTCACATGAGGCTGTAAGGGTAGTCACCTCTACTACTAACCAGGGTAGAGGGGCATTCGGTTTATTAACCACTAAAAATGAACTTGTCAGTTGTTTACTCTTCAATCCCTCCACCAAAGTTATGCCAGGCCATCTTAATTCCTCTGTGACCTCTCAACATGCCACCTGTACCAAAACTCTGCTAGAGAAGAGAGCTGGGTGACTTTATAGTACTTAAGAGGTCTGTTTGTGCCAGTGTTTTATTTGTTCCCCCACAAATGATATATTAGTCTGTTTACAGCTCACCTGATATTCCCACTTCAGCTATGAGCAGGTCTTTGCTGGAAGCTGAGCTTTCTGCCAGTTTTTTAAATTCATCTTGCTTCTCACCGTAAGGATATTGGGTGTCAAATTTCACCAGGACATACTTATTCTTTGGAATTACCTGGCCCAAGAAAAAAAAAAACCAAAAAGATTAATGGAGGAATTATTGAATACAGGCAGTCCCTGGGTTACGTACAAGATAGGGACTGTAGGTTTGTTCTTAAGTTGAATCTGTATGTAAGTCGGAACTGGTACATATTGTAGGGGAAACTCTAGCCAAACATTTCTCCAGAGCTCAGTTTTATTCTCCCACACCTCACTTCCCTCAGTCCTTTATTCTCAAGCTGAGGTGTCTGCTGAGAAAAGCCGCTCCGCGTCTCCCTGGTCTGCTGGGGAGAAGCAGCTAGTGCGGGGTTGCCTCACCCCGTTTGTAAGTAGGGATCTGATGTAAGTCGGATCCATGTAACCCGGGGACTGCCTGTACATCATAAACATGAAGTTTACCAGTACACAATAATTTGTTGGTCAGTTTTCATTATTCCTGTGAAATGACTATTTGAGTATGAGGCACCATGGGCAAAATGATCAAATATTATGACTATCAGTGTCAAAGGAAGAAGTGGATGGACTGTGCATGCATTCCTGTATTAGCTGAAGGAATTCTAAATTGTATACTTTTGTATTTTATTAAAATAGCTAATTATACCCCCAAAAGATTTTATTTTCATTTTGCTTACCTAATGTAAAATTCTGATTGACATAATTGGCGAAATTCTGACTTGGAGATCAGTATCAGCCCCAGCTGACTTCAGTGGGACATCTCAATTGAGTATGCAAGTAGGGTTTTATGCCAAATAAAACGCTACTTTAAAGTCAATCAGCAATAGGACTAACAGTATTTTAAATAAGTGTGAAATTTGGAAGTGAAATAAAGTGTGTTGCTCAGCAAATAGGAGCATCTTACATTGTTAATGTTAAGGTATTTGGAAAACAAATTATGCCATCATTTGTGCTATTGGTTTTTAGTTCCACTTTGGACAGTGAAATTGATCTTGTCAGATTGGCACCGAACACATTGGCTCTTTGAGGTGAGCTTAGACATGGATGTGTATTTGCTTTCAATCAAAACTTATATTAGAGGGGTAGCCTTGTTCGTCTATAAGGTGCCACAGGACTTCTCTTTGTTTATGCAAATCCAGACTAACAGATTTATTGGAGTATAAGCTTTCGTGGGCAAAGACCCAATTTGTGACATGCATCTGACGAAGTGGTTCTTTGCCCACAAAAGCTTATGCTCCAATAAATCTGTTAGTCTATAAGATGCCACAGGACTTCTCATTGTTTAATCAAAACTTGGTTTGTATCTATATCTGACGTGTTTTGGCCCTTTCTAAGTGGGAAGATGGTACAGCAAATTCTTCCTAGGAATGGTGTGAGATTACCATAGCTGCTTCCCCTACACATGTAAAGGCCATCCCAGTCATTTTTTAAGCCTTCATAGTAACATATGCAACACCTGAAACAAAGTGTTTAGTTTTGGTCCTCCTAATCAGTGTAGTCAGCATTTCCTGCCATCTCCTCAGTATGGCTGAAATTGCAAATACTATACAGGCAGTCCCCGGGTTACATGGATCCGACTTACCCCATTTGTAATTAGGGATCCGATGTGAGGCAAGCCCGCACTAGCTGCTTCCCCCCAGCAGACCAGGGAGACGCGAAGCTAGCGCCCCTCCCCAGCAGACCAGGGAGACACGGAGCAGCTTTTCTCAGCAGACACCTCAGCTTGAGAATAAAGGACTGAGGGAAGTGAGGTGTGGGAGAATAAAACTGAGCTCTGGAGAAATGTTTGGCTAGAGTTTCCCCTACAATATGTACCAGTTCCGACTTACATACAAATTCAACTTAAGAACAAACCTACAGTCCCTATCTTGTACATAACCCGGGGACTGCCTGTAGCTTGACTGTGTCAGCCAGTATTTTTAGCTCCATCCCACAATGTGGTGCTTCACGTTTGGAAATAACCCCAATATCCTTGCTTCTAACAAGAGAGCTACATGCTATGGAACAAGTGCTTAAGCAGTCCCAGAATACAAATACACCAAAACTGGACTATCAAAATGGACATTAATTTCAAGTAGAACTGTCAAGAACAGAAAACCTCCAGCCATTTGCGGTCAGTACCTCTACTAGTTACTTGCTATGATGGGTTCTTCCTTAGATGCTATGAGAAACAAGTTCAGTAAATTACTGAGTCAGTGTCATTATTGCATGGACCTACAGTAGGAGCTAGTTTAATTCTGTTTTTCACTCCCAGGGCAACAAAAATGATTAGGGGTTTGGAACGGGTCCCATATGAGGAGAGGCTAAGGAGACTGGGACTTTTCAGTTTAGAAAAGAGGAGACTGAGGGGGGATGTGATAGAGGTCTATAAAATCATGAGTGGTGTGGAGAGGGCTGATAAAGAAAAGTTATTTATTAGTTCCCATAATAGAAGAACTAGAGGACACCAAATGAAATTAATGGGTAGCAGGTTTAAAACTAATAAAAGGAAGTTCTTCTTCACACAGCGTGTTGTCAACCTGTGGAACTCCTTGCCAGAGGAGGCTGTGAAGGCTAGGACTGTAATAGAGTTTAAAGAGAAGCTGGATAAATTCATGGAGGTTAGGTCCATAAAAGGGTATTAGCCAGGGGATAAAGTGGTGTCCTTGGCCTCTGTCTGTCAGAGGCTGGAGAGGGATGGCAGGAGACAAATCGCTTGATCATTGTCTTCGGTCCACCCTCTCTGGGGCACCTGGTGCAGGCCACTGTCGGTAGACAGGCTACTGGGCTAGATGGACCTTTGGTCTGACCCAGTACGGCCGTTCTTATGTTATGTTCTTATGTTCACTTGCAATATGGAAATTTCAGTTCCAGTTCAATTTCCCTTCCCTTCTGAAATCTGGTTTTTGTGATTAAACATTGTCTTACAAATGCTAACAATCTATGTCTTTAAATAAGAAAAGTACAAATGAAGTGGGGGGAAAAATCAGGAAAGTATTTCCATTTCTCCTGGGGTCTGAAAAATCCTTTCTTGCAACCTAAATTTGGTGTGTAAGCTACTTGCCTTTTCTTGGTTGGAAAAATTGTTTTTTTTACTGATCTGTCCAGTGAACTCAGGGGCACAGTTCACTTCAGTGTAACTGATTGCATACCCTGTGCACAGGGTAAGACATACCAGATAAGAGTCAGAGGCTCACTTAGTCCCCCTGTTGCATACCCGCACAGAAGTGGGTGTTTCTGGATTTTCTTGCTTGTGGCAACGTCGCCCATGCGCTTTAAATGTTAGGATCCTGGCTGGAGCTGGATACTGAATGCTCTCCTCAGACGTGCTTAGTGTAGGCTAGGCAGAGGTGCCCCGCACTGCATTAGTGAAAGGCGGGTGCTGCCCTAGCAAGACAGTAGTAGTCTTTGGATGGAAGGAAATCTGACCGATGCATGCGCTATTTAGCTGCTGAGGACAGCGAGGGGTGCAGTAGCAGAGCTTCTCCGAAGTGCCCAGGATCCCGCCTGCCCTCCCGAGACCGATGCCCCTCTTCCCCAGGTGACCACGCTGCACAGCAGCCTGGGCAAAAACGTTCACCCACATTCGGGTGCAATTGAGACACTTGGATGCCGGTGATTGGCTAGCTACTGGGGCCGCTTCTCTTCCGCCTTTCCCCATTGGCTACCTTAGTCCAGGAGCACACGCTTGAGCCATGCAACTGTAGCTACCATCCTGCGGCTTCTGGAAATGGCCCTTGTGCCTGTGGAGGAGGCAGGCGCGCTGGCCGCGAGCCGAGACCCAGGGTTCCGATCGCAAGAGCTCTGTGGGGCTGAGCGCTCCGCTCCAGCTATTTTACCCGCAAGTGCCTGAGCTTCCCGGCCTCAGCGGCGATAAGGGTTCGTGCTGTGAAGTCTCCCGCTCGCCCTTCCCAAAAATCCTCCCCCAAAGCTCAGCGCCCAGAACACGCTCTTATTGCAGCCGCTCGACAGCTGCGCCGGCGCTGGAAGGTCATTTCACTACAGCGACCCAATGTTCCTGAGAAGGCCCATAAGGGTAAGGTCCTTCCCCACTCCAGCAGCCACGGACTGCGGCCCCCCGCGCTAGTGCAGCACCTGCCCGAGCAGAAGCCAGCCCGGGAGAGAGGCAGGTCCATGCAGCCAGCAGCGTCCCCCTTACCTTGTAGAAGGTGATGCCATCCAGGGGCAGGGAGCCCTTGGTGTGCAGAGCGCTGCTGCTCTGCCAGAAGGAAAGCCAGCACAGCAGCAGGGAGGAGACCGAGACAGCCTTGCTAACAAAAGCCATGTTGAGAAGGCTCTAGATGGAGAGGACTCGCTTTGCGCGGTTCACGTGACCTAATCAGTTGTCACTGGCTCCCCCCAATGGGGGAGGGAAGCGTCGGGAAGCGCTGCAGCTGCGGAGCCAAACGCTAACCCTAACCTTAGCCCCAGGGGCCGGAGCCACCGAGAAAATGGACGGGCGGGGGCTGCCAATAGACAATATCGCCAGCTCCTAATGACACGCTAGTCTGACAGGCCAGCACCTCCATTTGACCGCCCGGTTGCTTCCCCTGTCTGCTTGGCTCCCCTGGTCCACGGCACAAGTAGCTCCAAGAAGCCAGCCCAGTTAAAATTAATTAGCCTAATATCTTTGTCGTCCAGCTGAGCGTGTCTGGTGACATCCTACCGTTCAGTTCCAGAGCGGGGGCGATTAAGAGGTAACGATTTAGCCAGCTGCAAAATGTTTTTCAGCAGTTACTTGATTTAAATGCATTTTAACATCTTTACCTCATTATAGGTAAGGAAAGGGCTGGCTTCGTGGTAGGCAATTTTAGAAAAAAACCCATCTCTTCCCACTGCACCAAAACCAAACCATCCTCAGCTAATGCTACTCTATCACTGAAACAAAAGACAGGACTATGCAGCACTTTAAAGACTAACAAGATGGTTTATTAGGTGAAACTTTCGTGGGCCAGACCCCACTTCCTCAGATCAAATTGTGGAAGAAAATTGGCATGACCATAGTTAGTGTCTGAGAGAATGATAGTAGGGGTGATAATTGGGAAAGCTATCTTTGTAATGGGTAAGGTAGTCAGCATCTTTGTTAAGGCCCATTTGTAAAACATCAAATGTAAGCATGAATGACAGTTCTGAAGTTTCCCTTTGTAGTCTGGTGTTAAAGTCTCTTTGAAGTAATATACATGTAGTGAGGTCATTGATGCCCTCACTACATGTATATTACTTCAAAGAGATTTTAAACACCAGACTACAAAGGGAAACCTCAGAACTGTCATTCATGCTTACATTTGACACTTTATGAATGGGCCTTAGCATCTTTAACTACCTTACCCCTTACAAAGATAGCTTCTCCAATTATCATCCCTAATATTATCTCATACACAGTAACCTCCGCCTCTCAGTTCTAAAATCTGATTTGTCAATTTTACATGTGTTCACTTTTTTTTGATTGTATCCCTTTGGTATATATGGTCATGCCAATTTTCTTCCACAATTTGATCTAAGGAAGTGGGTCTGGCCCACGAAAGCTCATCACCTAATAAACCATCTTGTTAGTCTTTGAAGTGCTGCATAGTCCTGTCTTTTGTTTCAGCAAGACCAGACTAACACAGCTACATCTCTACTCTATCACTGGTTGGACTGCACCAATAAGGCTCCAGTGTCTTGGATAATTTGTATCATGTTAATTGAACTGGTGCCCTAGCTGACCTGATGATAAAAACAAACAGCACCCCTTTGTCTTAAAGCTCCCTCCTGTGCAACTGGGCTGGGCATAAGCACCCATTCAAATTAACATTTTACTGATTTTTACTAAAATTCCCTAGTGTAAAAAAACCCTCTAAAATTTCTAAATTATGGTCAAGAGAGCAGACTATGGAAGATGCTTGATGTCTGGAAAGCAGTCTGGTTACCTGGTGCAGGCTCCTCTCCTAGTTTCCAGCTAGATGATCTACTATGTAATTTGAGAGCCTGCCTGTTCAAGAACTCCTCCTAAAAGGTGAGATAGGGGACCACCCTCTTCAGGATACAGCTTGCTCTTACAATTTAAAGCAAGGTAAAGGTTTGATTGTGGCAGGAAAATGGGCTGTGATTGGAATAGGATTGCCTCTCATAAAATCATACAGAAGACATACAGAATCACCAAGCAGGCGAAAAGACTGCTGAGAGTAGACCTCTTGCTTCCTGGTCCAGGATTGCACCAGGCCCAAGCTTCCCACCACTCAGGCACCCTTCAGGGAGGGCTGAAATCTCCTTTATTTCCTTTCATCAGTGAGTATGGGGAAAATGCACAGTTTGCTGCATTACTCACTCTGGCTGGGGAGTGCAGAAGGCAGATAAACTTCGACCTGCCCCAGCTCAGGAGATATGTACCCTTCCCTTGGCTGTGCCTACTGGAGCTGCAGCAGCCAAAGAGAGGTGTGTCTCACTTGGTCCAAAGCTGCTGGAGTAATCCTCTCTCTCCAGGGCAGCCTGCATACTGAACCCCTCATCCCAGCCCTAACCCAGAGCCATGACTTAAATGAAACTGGACATTTTCATTTTATTTTTCAAACACAAAAAATAAGGACCTGACCAATGCTGGGCAAATCTTCTAGTTGTATTATAAATAGCTAACATTACATATTTTAGTATGTTTCTATATGAGCAGTTGCAGTAGTCGTCACAGGACTGTAAATATGAATGGGAGAGTGGGTCTGTGTGATAATAAGTGGAAGAACATTGTACGTCCATCCTTGTTAAGATGGGGGGAGGGGGTCTACAATGAGACATTGAAGAACCTTTGCCTACAGGTAATGCTTAGAATGCATGATTAAAAGTACTTAACTGACATGCACACTAAGAAGTTAAGAGGTAGATAACTGGGTAATCATGTAGTCAATATAATTTATATCAACCAGATGATTAGTCAATAAGGGAAGGAGCTCAGAAGGAGCTACCCCCCACTGTGGCTCTGCAGTTTAAATGTAGTAAGAGCGGGGTATGCAGGCAGCCTGGCCCTGTGGTTAAACTGCAGTCACAGTGGGGATAGCTGCTGGACCCAGTGAGACCCAGGACTTAGCTGGGCTTGCTTAATCCTTGCTCATGCCATTTCCAGTGGCCCTTGTCAGAAGGGGGTCCCAACTCCCTGCTGAATCCTCCAGTGTACAGGGGCTGCTGCCAGAACAGCCTCCTCTGGCCCCCCCACACAGCTGCTTCAGTCTGTGTATGGAGGGGATGAGGAGGGATGGAGTGGCACCATGGAGATGGTGCTGGGGTGGGCTGACTTAAGTCAGCTCCCCCACCCCCAGCTGCCTCTGATACAGAGGTAGCAGGTCATGGGGGGAATGTGAATAGTCAACAAATTGACTACTCTTTTACATCCCTAATGTGCACAGAATGCAATGCTACTACAGGTTGAACCTCTCAAATCCAGGATTCTCTAGTTCAGCAAAAATCCGTGGTCCAGCAGGGCCTGGGATGTTGCTGAAAGTGTGTGTCCCGGAGCAACTGGGGAGCCCCCGCTGTGGCCCAGAACCCCCAGCATTAGCAGGGCCAGGAAGTGGCTGGGGAGCCCCAGCCAGGAAATCCTGGCATCAAAGGTGCCAGGCAGTGGCTGGAGAGTTCCTGCTAGGAATGGAGAACTCCCAAGCGCAGGGCTCAGAAACCATGGAGTCCCAGCCCTAACCGGGGAACCTCTCCCTGGCGGGAGTGGGGCTGTCTACGGCTGGGCAGCCCCAGCCAGGAATCCTGAGAAATCCTTGGTGGCAGCGGGGCTGGGATGACCAATCAGACTCTGCCAGCGAACCCCTGGCTGAAGTGGGGCTGGCAGAGGCGAGCAGCTGGAATCTCCAGCAGCAGTGGGGTGTCTGGGCAGTCCCAACTGGAAAAGCCCTGGCACCAGTAGGGCTAGCAGCCTGGGACGAGTACTGACCTCCCCTGGTCCGTCAAACTTTCTGAGCTGGGATAGCTCAGGCCCCAAGGGTGTGTGACCTCGGAAGTCTAATCTGTACAGGTGACATATCTATTTTATTAAGCTGAGCCACATTTCAGAAATGGCCCTTGAGCTTTTTGGGTAATTAGGATTGATCTCTTCTGTAAACAAAGTGACCAGATAGCAACTGTGAAAATATGGGAGTCTTTCAGGGGAGGTTAGGTATAGTTGCATATATAAGACAAATTTCCTCGTACAGGGAGGGTCAGTGTACCTATGTGCACATAATTTAAGTACCTTACTTTGCCACTACAAAGTTAAACATTTTTAGACCTTGATAGTGCTGCTTTGCAGTTTCTGGTGTATTCTACATCCCTCCAAACCTTCCAGCTGAGAACTCTGAATCACTACACAAAAAAGGGGGGATAAAGGGAAACATACTGTTAATGTATTTCCCTGGATTTCTGTGTTCTTATCCACAAATACTGTAGCACTTAAATGAAAAACAAGAACTGGCAGCAGGTCAGCAAGACATCAATATGCATAAGTTTGTTAAACTGGTTTCAGTTTCAAATGGTACATTTATATAAACATGAATGAGAGAAAAGTTTAACAAGTATAACTGTCACCTTAAATATGATTTTTTAGCAGAGCACATGGTTCAGTAGAGGACAGTAACTGATTAGCCATACCTGTAAGAGAAACTGGTCATGTTGCTGCAACTTTCAATGTCACTGTGTTCACATAACATTTAAGAGAGTAAACAGACACACTAAACTGGACATTAGGTTCCGAGTGCACAACGGTCTGGTGTTCTACTTCTCTGTAGAGTAAGAGAAAAAGCAGCACAAGACACAGTTTGAAGAAACAAGGACATACTGTTTCTGTCAGTGTATTGGAAGTTGGAACGGACAGGGCAGTGATACCAACTGCCAGATGCCACATATTCTTGTTGAAGCTGTCTCTGACCACCAGGACTAGTCTACCATAATTCCATTGGCTGCAGCCAAATACTGCATATTCCTGCTTCCTTCATCTTTAAAACTTGGGAAGGGTGCAAGTGGGTAATGGAGAAACTGTCAATTTATGCAATACTGCCATATGAACATGCCACAGAACATCTACTTCTAACTCCACTCCCATCAGCACGCCTTTCCTATGTTTTGCACAAAGTACTTCGCTTCAGAGGACTCCAGGTAAGCTTATTTTCCCCCGTTTTTTTTAAGCAATTTTTGTTCCCCTTCATAAAATAAAGGGAGCATCTGGCTTGGAGTTTGTTGGCAGACTAACATTATAAAGCAAAATGGTAAAGGCAAGGACTTCAACTATTTCCAAAGATGCAGACATTAAATGAAAGGCAGCACAAAACTAATTTATAATGAAACTGACTTTTATATAAATTATAAACCCATCCAGTTTAAAGCAGATTGCTTTGTGGTTGTGTCACTTAATTTCATAGAAGGCTGAAGCATACATAACTTCCAGACTCATAAATTACAACAAATAGCCAGGAAAAGAAAGTTCAGCTAAGACTGCAGATATAACAAAAGAACCTTTTTATATTAAAGGTTAAAATAAATCATGATTTAACATAATGATTGCAAAATATAAATGCAATTTTTGAACAGTTGAAACTGCTAAAAGATACAAAAACAATGGGCAATACAGGTAGGCATTATACATTTTTCTTTATGCAGAGAAAGGTAGATGGAGAGCTCTTCACCTTTATCCACATCAGACAAATGATTTAAAGCAATCAATTGAGGAGGAAATCTGTAGAAGGATCTTGGCTCATGATCCCAGTAGTATAAAAGCAATAATTTTCAGTCTGTAAACAGTAGTCTTGGTAGCTTTTCTAAACACATGGTTCATTTCACCACAAAAAAGGGTAACAGCAGCAATGGGTTATACCCTGGATTTCCTATCAAATCCCAGTGAAGGTGTATGTGCTGGAGGGGGAAAAATGCTCTTTACTTTAGTAAGAAATATATATTTAACTGTACACAATTTATAGGAATTGAGAAAAGATTTCCAAAGGCTCAGTAATTAATAAGCTATTTCTGCATATGTATCTAGTTGTCTCTTTTATAGAGAAACCCTGAAAATTTAAGAGCTGGAATCTGATTTTCATGCTACATAATTAGTATAGAAATATCTACTGTGTAACAAAAGAATCATAGGGTTTGATCTTAGACCTAGGGTCAACTGGGTGGCTGCAGGTAGAAATGGGAAAACAGCTATACACTGGGAAAAACAGAATATTACTCTTGAACAGGCACTGACAATGGTTTAAATGCTCGTGCAGTCTGGATACAAGCCTGTTCAATGCCATTTCTGAAAGTGTGACTGATGCTTGGTTCCACCCACTCTCAGAACTCAAGCCAACAGTCTAAAATTAACACAGCCAGATGTATAACCCACTGGTTTCAATTGTGTTCAAAGGGAACTGATGCTGGAAAACATGTTTAGCAAGTTCTGCTTTCTAGCATACACAAGGCTTTAAGATTGGTAGTCTTGACTTGCTTCACTAAAATTTTCTACTGGTTCAGCTCGGCTGGTGGTAACAGCAATGGGCAGGAGTTTCAGCATAGACTACTGCACTGTCTGGTCTTGTTCAGAGCTGGCTGCCAGTTGGTACCTAAGTGTCAGTGTTTGTCTGGAGCCCTTCCTCTACACGAGCGAATCCTACTGGTGTTTACAAGATACAAATATGTCAGCCAAAAAGCCCAGTGCAGACTTCACCTCAGTGTCATTGTAGACATTGTGCAATCCTAGTGATGGGACTGTTTTCACTTAAACTATGCATTTCAAATGATCAACTTTAGTCATGAGTCATGTTTTAATGTAAATAGCACACTTGTCTTTCCTAAAGTATTTCTATACAAACATATAAGACAGTTTGCTCAGGAAAGGTGTTTCACTATAAAACAGAATTAATACATTTTGGTATTGTTTTTCCCCGGCCCAAAGCACTTACCAGACACTGCAACTACATCATAAGCACATCCACCACAATTGAAACAACTTATAGGAAGTTCTCTTTCCCTTTAAGAAAGGGACAAAGTAAAACTAAATCCAGCAAGAGCAGCAACTTGAAATTTTACATAGGGCTTTTAAAAAAATACTCTCGTCAACATTCTAGCATGTCTAACAAAATGCATTCAGAAGAGATGGCAACACAAACATTGTCAGCTCTCTTAAAACTTTAAATATAGAATTCAGATTATACTTGCTTTTTTAAATCAGAAGATAAGAAAAAATCTGTAAAAGTCTCAAGTGTCCCTCAGATCCTAGGTACAACATGTTCATATTTGTGCCTATTTGTTTTGTGTGTGTCTATATTACTCCTTTTTAAATTAAAATAGCAGAAATGCAGATTTTATAGGATCAGATGGTGCAGTTACATTGCTCTAACAGAATGACTAATGTACAAATACTTGGATAATCATAAAAGATCAGTTACAAAAGGAAGTGGTCACAAACAAAAGAGTAGCACTCTCAGCCTCATACCAATCTGGAAGCAAACATTATTTCTGCCAACTTATCACCATAGACAGTTGATAAATAATTTTTAATGGAATGGAGTCCTAACTATTAACTCTTAAAAGTTTCAAGCCCCTTTTAAAGTCACAATGATTATTGTGCTACATGAAACTGATATAAGATCAGAGTCAGTGGTGCCAAGATTTAACTGCAAGTATTATGTATATTGCCTCTAGCCTTTTGTTGAAACTTGGATTCCTGTTTTTGTAAAGCTGGCTGCTCAAGTCTGTTTTATATCAGGCTTGTAATTTTTTGAACTTCTGTTTCACTAAAAATAAAGTGTGTATAAATTAACACTATTTCCTTCCTCCAAGATCTCTTGAGGTTCAATCTTAGAGGAAACTACATCAATGTAAGCATGACTTCTGACCCTCCTCAGTTAATGGTGGTCACTGGAAGGCAGTATATGCCTGAATACAAATATGTGTTTCAAATACAAAGTCACTTCTCCCTGCTGGACCCACAAGGTACTGAGTCTCCTTTTAAGCACAACCAAGTGGCTTGTCAATAGAACGGACAGCTCCAGAACTAATCTGCTTCAGTGGAAGAGGCCACACAATATGCTCCAAGGTTGAATGTGGACATCTACAATTTCTGCTTTTCTAAGGCAAGGACCATATAAAAACTATAAACACTGTATGGTGATGAAAATACAACTCCTTTGAGATATATGCTTTATACTGGATTTCTATTGCTGCTTCTAAAGATTATCTCCAGGTGACTCTGGAGATCAAAAGGGAAGAAAACTGAATTTTACCTGTTGCAATATGCTTATGAACATGTATAAAAAGTGGTCAAACCCTAACAGAGGGTCCCTACTTCTGGTTTATGTACAATAATTTAATTGGCTGAATATATCTTCAATACCTAAAAAAAATATGTTATGATTGAAGTCCTTCATGCATTTATGAGGAAGTTCTGGATTAAAGTGATGGTATGTTGGATGTTGCTTCTGCCTGGGATTACGGTGTCATTCTGTTGTGAAGTCTTTATGCCAAGGGTGCATTTCTTAAATTTTTAGTTTTTTTATGGTATCAAGTCTCTTTTTTAGCAGCTCCCCAATTTCCTGAATTGATTGCTGGTAACTGCTCTGCACTTTTCCTTGCACAGTCTTTGTAAACGTTTTTTCTTCCTGCAGATCAAGAAAACACAGTTATTCAGCCTACAGGCTAAAACTGTCTTTTAAATTCCCCTGTAAAATTCCCCACACCCTCTATGAAAATATTGAAATAGAGACCTATGCATGTATGCACTCCATATTGCTGCCGTGAGAAGCATGGTGTAGACATACCATTTTCATCTACTATTCTAAACACCCTCACAATCCCTATTTTCCAAGTTTTCCAAACATGCATAAGTAAACATAGCTGAGAGCAGTTCTGTCTTCTCACAGGTTCTCTAAAGTCCTATGAACTGCATTCCTTGGTATAATTCTCCAAAACATAATATGAGATAGATATTCACTTTCCTATGCTGAGTACAGTGCGCACATATGAAGGATTAGGTCTGTTGCCCATAGTAAGGAGCAACCATATCTGCCATTTTACTGAGGTGAAACTCATTGCCTAATCATAAGTAGATGTACTTTCTTACAGAGAATCATAGGAACTATATGGATAATCATTAGGTTCTTTCCATACAGTGACTAAGTTAATCAGTGCCAAGCCAGAAGTCTTGAGTCAATGCTACCATCTCTGCAAGTGCATCACTAGTTATGTTCCATAAAGAGCAAATTCTTGTCTGATTCAGCTGCCAGATTTCAATGACTTTTTCAAAAGCAGTCCCAGAAATTCCCTGTGCGTGCTAGGGATGTTAGCATGTAGTCATTTATACAATTAATGGATAAGCCTTGGCTCATAAATTAATCCTAATGGCTACAAGCATCCTTCTCCCTCCATCAGAGGAAGCAAGGGGGAGGGAAGGTGAGAGCTGGTGCTCAAGGGAAGTCCGCTTTTAAGTCGGCTCCCCCTACAGAGCCAATCCCCCTGCAGAGACAGCAGCACGGGGTGGAAGGCACGAAATAGCGCTTGGGGGGAACCCAAAGTTAGTTTCCTACAAGCAAGGGTTCTGTAGAGCCGCCTCCAACCCCTCCTTTTGCATTGCTGCCTCTGTATCAGTAATGCTATTCAGCTTACTCACAGTGTTTGACACCCACAGTAAAGTATAAATAATGAATAGAATAGCAAACAGTATGCATGTAGAAACCCTCAATCCCTCAGCCAATGCATTTAGAGTACCAGAAAATCAAAATAAATGTGAAACATTTTTTTTTTTTTTTTTAAGATCTTCACATTTCTGATTTCCAAATTCCCTCAATGCTTGGAAGAACATAAAGGAAATTTGTAGAATCCGCTGACTGAATAAATTAGCAGAACATTTACTTGTGTCACTCGAATGTAATTAAAGAACCATAAAGACAATTAAGGGTCAAAGTGCTACCATAATTCTAGACAGTGCTTCAAAGGGATAAGACAATTTGAAGTCTAGTTCATTAAGAAAAGGTAATTTGAATGTTACTTTTGTCCACTCCCAGTTCTTGTAAATTTACAGTGACTTTTCATATTTAAGATATACTAAATTTCACACAGCAACAGCATAGAAGAGCAACAGAAATGGGGGAAAACAGTACAGAAACTACAGTTAAATGCATAAGGCCCACAATGATATATGCAATTTGTTTTCCTAATCTTTCAATAACTTAAGAGTACTGGAAAGCAAACCCAGAAGTGTGATTTTTAAATGGATCTTTTAAACAAATCCTGCTGTTACACTACACTACAGAAAACTTCATCTGCATATTGGTCTAATACAGCAGGGATGTGAATGGGTAACTGGCACATGGTGAACCCATTAATTGGCACCCAGGAGCAGCCACCCCACACCTGCTGCACTGAAATCAGGAGCAGACAGCACTGTGAGCTAGAGGCTGCTCCATCTGGGCTGGAGGATCTTGCTTAACAGGTTAACCAGTTAAACATAATGTTTAACTGGTTAATTAATTAAATGGAATTTTACCTCTATACTGTAAAGCTCCCAGAAGAATGTAAAGTCATGGTGGGACAGACATGCTGATAAGAGTTTATCTGGAAGTAAAAGCTCCACACATCTGATTCTATAACTGCTATTTACTAATTTCCCAGAGTCAATAAGAGTTTTGAGGCTGTGGACACTACCAACGTAGTGTTTTTTGAACAGCATCAAGTTATATAGAGTTGGGTTTTTCTTTTCAGGTCTACTGAAAAGAAATCTACATGAGTTCATACAATTCTTATAATTAAAAACTGTAAAACACAGCCACCAACTATTTTAAGTGAGGAGAGCATAATTTCCCAAATGAGACCAATTCTTATACTATGTGGGAATAGCACAAAGTCATGGTTCTCAAAAACCCATATCCCACTTGAATTATGCTACAACTTGCAATTTGTCGCTAACTTTCCTAACCTAAGGTGAGGCAAGAATGCCAATCTACTTTTGATTCTCATTCTTTAGAATTCTCTGAACATATTTAAAGGTAAAGAAATGGCTAGTTTTGTGCTTTATCTGCCAAATGAAATGTGTACATCCAAATTCAACCCTCTACCACTCAGTGCCAATGATATTTTGAGGCTCTGAACAGAGGCAGGCCATTAATTCATGAAAAAAAGACTCAATAAGTGGTCAGTGAGAGTATGTCTACACAAAGTTATTTCAGGATACCAGAGCTACCGAAATAGCTACCCCACGTCTTTTGAATGCATTTGCTATGTTGCCATCTCTGTAAACCTCATTCTGCAAGGATTAAGGGAAGGCTCAAAATAGCACTTTATTTAAAAATTTGGTGCTCTGTAGACAGCGCCAAATGACAAAATAAGCTATTTTAAAATAGAATCAAAATAAGCAACGCAATTTGCGTAGCGCACATTGCATATCTTATTTCGAGTTTCGGGTGCTGTGTAGACACATTCTGAGTGTGTCCTGTTAAAGGAACGACAATCTACCTATTTCCTGGTGTCATAATATCTTGGTCCTTTGAGGGCATCTTCTCCCTCTTTTAGGAACATTCACGGCTTCAAAAAGGATATTTCTTCACTAAGAATAATTTTCAGAGACATCTTAACAGACATTGTGCCTGAACTTGCCTAGGGAGATTGTAGAATCACCATCACTGGAAATATTTAAGGGTAGGTTGGATAGACATCAGGGATGATCTAGATGGTGCTTGGTCCTGCCATGAGGGCAGGGGACTGCACTCGAACTCTCCAGGTTCTTTCCAAAAAAGAAAGAATTTTCTAGTATTTTATGATTCTATATGGTCAGAAATACTTGAACTACACGGATTTCCTGTCACAACTGTGCCATCATGATTTGAAGTTGTCAAGTCTTTCTATGCTGGACATATCATTCACTTTCATGGAAACACAAATTGATGTCACACAAAACACCTGTCTTCACATACTCAACTTACTTAAAAAAGATACATAGGTTTACAATTTTCAGATTCCAGTCAGAGTTTTTAAATTAATTATTTTGTTAAAAGTGACTATGCTGGACTCCACATGGTAGGAACTTTATAACAAAAGCTCTACTACTTTAAGTCAGTGACACTATTTTTTTTAGTTAATAGCAAACAACTGAGTCAATCATATTAGTGCTTATAAAGCTTTTCCAATAGGTAACATTTAAAGAAAAAGCTGAAGCTAGCAAAGAGATATTCTCTAGATTTCTTTAATTAAAAAAAAAAAATCACAAAAAAATAAGGTACAGTTTCTTACCTGTGAAAGTAAAGTGTCATCTATGGACAATTCTTCAAGTTTAAGTGCAGTCAGAATTATTTCGAGCCCTTTGATATGATCAATTACATTGGAAGTTAATGTCTGTAGCTCAGTAACATAATCCAAAAAACTGGTAAACACAGGTGGCTAAGAAAACAGGAAGAAGTGACATTAAAACACATTTTACATCCATGTTAAATCTTTTTGTATAAGACACTCAAGTCACCATTTCAAAATAAATTGACTTCTCTGTGCCCCAAACCACAAATGTGTTATTCAAATATAGCTTAAAAATTAAGGCTGGCCAGCAGGCAAGCATTTCCATTTTGTGAAAAACGGAGCTATTGGAATTAGTTTTTATTCTACCATGCAATGAAGCTGACCTTATAAGCCAGTGGTTATGACATGTTCCTGGGAGACTTTGCTCTGCCCAATTTGAATATTAATAACTCCTGTTGGACCTGTTCCACTTAGTATAGAATATTAAACATTCATTAGGTCAGAAGATTCTGACTCTCTTACCCAGTGGGGATCTGGGAAGTTAGGTTCAAATCACCTGCTCAGACTGATTCCAGCTAAGGTCTGAGAAACTTTCATGATGAAACAGAAATATTTTCTTGACAAGTTTCAGTTTGGAACCAGAAAAAAAAAATTGAAAAATTCCCACCGTGAACTATTCAAAATTCTATTTCATTTAGTAGTTAATGTTTGTAAAACAATCTTCTGAAGATGAAAAATGTTATGTAATCTGATAGTACCCTCATTTTAGAAGCCTTTATCTTGCTTTTTTTTTTGTCGGAACAATTTGGAAACAACACCAACCCTGGACTTAAGATGCTTATATACAAAACAGAAATCATACTAACTGTATTCAATAAACTAATGAATACTCATTAGGGTTGGTTATGAAATATTCTATAATGTTGCATTTTTCCATTAATTTTCAAAAGCACATAAGTGACTTAAAGTCCTAACTTCAAAAGTGGCTTAGGAGAGCCCCTTAATAGAGCTTAAGTGCTTAGTCACTTTTGAAAATAGGACTTAAGATGCTTTTGAAAATTATATTCACTAACTTTTAGGGAAGCATCTTAAGATTAAAACTCGTGCCTCCATTGAGTCACCTACCAGAACTACATTGGTTTCTTTTTTTTTCTTTTTCTTTTTCTGTAAGCTTGATTTGAAGGGTCGTAGGATGCTATCACAGTAACTTGACACCCATAGGGTGATGGAAATTGTCTGAAAGGAAGAAAAACAGATGTACAAATATGGTTCAAATAGAATTCATATTGGTGAAGCTGTTTTTAAGTTCAAAACTATGTCCTTTAATAAAGGGTTAAAGTCAGGGTGGATAAAGATCAATGCTTTTTAAAAAATTAAAAATCATTTAAAATTTTTTTCAAAAAATAAACTCAGATTTTATCAATAAAATACTAAAGTCTCCTTTAAAAATAAGTTACAATTAAATCTCACCACAAACATTCTATACCTACACTTACAGTCTCACAAAAATTAATTAATGGCTCTAGTCTGTCCAGCCTAACCACCAGCTCTTGTTTCTTGAAAGTTCTAGGCTTTCAATTTCTGTTTCTCAATGTACAAACGTGTAAAGACAGACACAGACTGGATAGAATTATTTTTGTTCTGTGCTTTTGATATTGGTGGAAGGTTGCTAGATGCAATGTAAGAACAGTGTGCAAGAAATACCAAGGGAAAATTTGCCAGTTTAAGTCTTGATGGAAGGAGCAATGTACACAATGATCCAGTAATATGTGCCTGTGACACAACAGAAGATGAGGTTGTGTATCTTTCAGAAACAATAGATACATCAGGGAATGTCCCCACAACAGAATATTTAAAAGAAAAATGAGAAGATGTTTAGAAGAAATATCGGAAAGATGCTCCTTATCAATAATATGGCTTCAGTGCCTCTTTTAGCCAAAGACTTAAGTACTTCCTCTAAAGGAATAAAAGAAAATGTTGTTGAAGTCACAAAATACTTCTAACAACCATTTTAGTTTAGTTTCACTGAAGAGAGCTGAAGGATCCAAAATAATTCTTCCCCTAAATGATCAATGGAATTCTGTGGTTGTTTTGAACAATTTATTTGCAAATTAGCCTGTTTGCATAAAATTTGTGAAGAAAACCATTACTAAATAGATGGAAATCTCATTCACACAGTATCTAACATTGGAATGTAGAGAATGTATGATTATACTGAAAATTATCTGTAACTGTAATGAAACTTCAGAGAAATTGCTGCTGCAACTGAAATTTGCAACGCACTTCAGGAGACAGTGATGAAAGAAAGAAATACCACACCAGAAAGTTAAACTACAAGCAATAAGAAAGTGAGTGGATCAAACACTGACTCCACCCCATTTTGCAAACATTCTTAAACCCAGATATAAATGTAGATGCCTAACTTTTGAAGATGCTGCTGCTGCCATAGCATGAACATCTCAAAATCACTGTCAGTTATTCTAGTCATAATAAATGTCAGGGCTGGAGCAAAACCATATAACCAAGTACATTTACTGATGATATTTTGAACAAAGTTACACCCCCTGCATTGGTGGGTATCATTAACTAGGTAAATTGAAAGAGTGTTTCTTCAGTTGCTAAGCCAACTTTTCACAGCAGAAGCTTCCTCTTCAGGCACGGAGAGAATATTTTCATAAGAACTGCCATACTGGGTTAGACCAAAAGTCCATCTAGTTCAGTATCCTGTCTACCGACAGTGGCCAGTACCAGATGCCCCAGAGAGAGGGATCACAACAGGTAATCCTCACGTGATCCCTCCCCTGTCACCATTCCTACCCATCCTGGCTAATAGCCATTGATGGACCTATCCTCCATGAATCTATCAATCATTTTTTTTGAACCCTGTTAAATTCTAGCCTTCACCACATCCTCTGGCAAGGAGTTCCACAGGTTGACTGTGTGCTGAGTGAAGAAAAACTTCCTTTAGTTTGTTTTAAACCTGCTTCCTATTAATTTCATTTAGTGACCCCTGGTTCTTTTATTGTGGGAATAAATAAATAACTTGTCATTCATTTTTTCCACTCCAGTCATGATTTTACAGACCTCTATCATCCCCCTTTAGCCACCTCTTTTCTAAACTGAAAAGTCCAAGTCTTTTTATTCTCTCTTCATATGGGACCTTTTCCAAACCCCTAATCATTTTTGTTGCCCTTTTCTGAACCTTTTCCAATGCTAATATATCTTTTTTGAGATGAGGGGACCACACCTATACGTAGTATTCAAGATATGGGTGTACCATGGTTTTATACAGAGGCAAAAAGATATTTTCTGTCTTATTCTCTATCCTTTTTTTAATGACTCCTAACATTCTATTTGCTTTTTTGACTGCTGCTGTACACTGAGTGGATGTTTTCAGAGAACTATCCACAATGATTCCAAGATCTTTCTCTTGAATAGTTGTAGCCAAATTAGTCCGTCATCATATTGTATCTATAGTTGGGATTATTTTTTCCAATGTGCATTACTTTATCAATATTAAATTTCGTTTGCCATTTTGTTGCCCAATCACTTAATTTTGGTGAGATCTTTTTGAAGTTCTTCACAGTCTGCTTTGGTCTTAACTATCTTGAGCAGTTTGGTATAATCTGCAAATTTTGCCACCTCACTGTTTACCCCTTTCTCTAGATCATTTATAAATAAGTAGAATAGGATGGATCCCAGGACAGACTCTTCGGGGGCCCCACTAGTTACCTCTCTCCACTCTGAAAACTTACCATTTATTCCTACCTTTTGGTTCCTGCCTTTTAACCAGTTATCAGTCCACAAAAGGACCTTCCCTCTTATCCTATGACAACTTAGATTTCCAGAAAGTCTTTGGCCAATGTCCCTAACCAAAGGCTCTTAAGGAATGTAAGTAAACTATATCCACTGGATCCCCCTTGTCCAAATTTGTTGACACCCTCAAAGAACTAATCAAAGAACTCTAATAAATTAGTAAGATATGATTTCCCTTTGCAGAATCCATGTTGACTTTCCCCCAACAAATTATATTCATCCATGTGTCTGGCAATTTTATTCTTTACTATAGTTTCAACTAATTTGCCCGGTACTGACATTAGACTTACCGGTCTGTAATTGCCAGGATCACCTCTAGAGCCCTTTTAAAATATTGGCGTCACGTTAGCTATCTTCCAGTCATTACGTATGGATGCCAATTTAAAGGATAGGTTACAAACCAGAGTTAACAGTTCCACAATTTCCAATTTAAGTTCTTCTTGCTTCTGATGTACTTAGAAAACATTTTACTATTATTTTTTGAGTTTTTGGCTACCTGTTCTTCAAACTCCTTTCTGGCTTTTCTTATTTTATTTTTACACTTAATTTGACAAAGTTTATGGTCCTTTCTATTTTCCACATAGGATTTGACTTTCACTTTTTAAAAGATATCTATTTATCTGTGTCTGCTTCTTTTACCTAGTTGTTAAGCCACAGTGACACTTTTTTGGTTCTCTTACTGTGTTTTTTAATTTGGGGCATACATTTAAGTTGGGCCTCTATTATAGTATCTTTGAAAAGTTTCCATGCATCTTGCAGAGATTTTACTTATGTCACTATACCTTTTAATTTCTGTTTAACTCCTCATTTTTGTGCAGTTCCCCTTTCTGAAATTAAATGCCATAGTGTTGGGCTGCTGAGGTATTTTTCCCACCACAGGAATGTTACATTTTATTATGTTATGGTCACTATTTCCAAGCAATCTGGTTACATTTACCTCTTGAACCAGATCCTGTGATCCACTCTGGACTGAATCAAGAATAGCGTCTCCCCTTGTGGGTTCCAGAACCAGCTGCTCCAAGAAGCAGTCATTTAAGGTATCAATAAATTTTATTTCTCCATCCTGTCCTGAGGTGACATGTACCCAGTCAACATGGGATAGTTGAAATCCTCCATTATTATCAAGTTTTAATTAGATAGCATTTCATAGCCACTATCACTGTCCTGATCATGTGGTCAATAATATATCCCTACTGCTATATTCTTATTATGGGAGCATGGAATTACTACCCATAGAAATTCAATGGAATATTTTGGCTCATTTAAGATTTTTACTTCATTTGATTCTACATTTTCTTTCACATATAGTGCCATTCCCCCACCAGCACGACCTGTTCTGTCCTTCAGATGACTGTGTCCCCCTAATTGTCCTCATTTCACCAAGTTTCTGTAATGCCTATTATATCAATATCCTCCTTTAAAACTAGGCACTCTAGTTCACCCATTTTACTATTTGGACTTCTAGCATTTATCTATAAGCACTTTAATAATTTGTCACTATTGATCTGTCTGCCATTTCTTGATGTGTTAGACTCTTTTTCATTTGATTGTGTCTCATCTGATCCGACCCATACTTCCATCCTCTCCTCCTGACTAGAACATAGAGCATCTCTATTAATAGACCCTCCCCTAATAGATGTCTGTCCAGTTCCTGTGTTCCTCCATACCTGTCGGCTTTCCCCCAGTCCTTAGTTTAAAAACAGCTCTAGAACCTTTTTAATGTTAAGTGCCAGGAGTCACTGTTCATTGTTTGGTATTGTTCACACAAATCTAAGAAATCAACTGGGAGTAGGAAAAGCAGGAAAGTTGTATTTCTGTTTCAATCTATGAATCAAAATGACAGTGGGCATGAGGAAGATAAGAGCCAGTTGTAGAAGCTTTAAGGACACTATACATTCAGTGTTCTGAGGACTTGTTTATTAGAGTTAATAAAATTAATAAAAAAAGAGTTTAGGGACAGCTGTCAGTCAGCAACTCAGGAGACTACTGCAGTTGCAAATATAAACATGTATGTAACATTTAAGATTTAGTTTAACAAATGCAAGTGTTATTGTGTTTGTGGGTATGATTTAGTTCTTATAACTCCTAATGTACTGCTACTGCATTTACAGCTTGATGCAGGTAATGAATATTATATACTTTTTCCTAAATAGAAAAAATCAAGTTATCTAAAAAATTACACAAAGTATACCCTCTTAGATGTTGTAAAATGCTGTACTGAGTTGTAAATTAACATGCTTTAGTGATCAGATTTGCACCACAGTTTGAAGAAATATGTCAAGTGTCAGTGGGAAACATAATTTACAACAATCGAGTTTTTTTGGGTGTTTTAAATTGCTTTGATTTAAATCAATCCATCCTGCTTCAAGTCTAGTAATCTACTATATACTTGAGAGTTTGTGTGTCTGTCCATCCGGAATCTGTTTTTTCATGAACTCCTCCTAAACAATTAAGAGCTAAGATCACCAAATTTGGAATGCAATTTTCTTTTATAATTTAAAGCAAGGTAAGGGTTTGGTTGTGCCAGGACAATAGGATGTACCTAGAATGTGACTGTTTCCCATAAAATGGAAAGGGAAAGATTTGCTAGTAGGGGCGGTTAATACTGTATAATGAGCAAAGGGGGACAGCAGGGAGCCAGAGATGGGAACTGGGACAGCTATAATTCCATTAGGGCAGCAAAGGACAGGGATGATGAAAAGGACAGGGATTTCCTATATTTCTGAGAGTTTGTTTTTTACCGTCTGTCTGTCCCCCAACCAGGGACATGCCCCTCTCCCCTGTCTATTTCCGCTGCAGCAGCCATGGACTGGAGCTTCTCACCTGGCCTAAAGTTGCTGTGCTGAGAGAGGGCTGAGGTTGTCATCTCTCCAGGGCAGCCTGTGTACTGAACCCCTTATCCCCAACCCCACCCAAGAGCAAAACAACAAAACTCATTTGAGTTAAGGACCCAAGCAATGCTGGATAAATCCTCTAACTCAGATATAAAAAGCAAAGAGATGGCAGCTTCCATAATTGTACATTAAAAACTGGCATCTGTGAATTTCATTTATTATGCTAACATCCTGAGTCACTTCTAAAACATTGTACCATCCTCTTTATCTGCATTTTGTTTCCCAAAAGTGATGTACTGTTATATAAACACTTCTTCAAAAAAGAACGCTTTAGGAATTCTCTACATTCTCCTGATTCAATTCCAACACTAGAAGTCAAGTTTTATTTTTGTAGCATGATCATCATGATCAGGGCTCGACAAATTATACAATCTACTTGCCCGTGGTGAGTAGATTGTAACCTGGAAGAGTTGGGTTCAGGCGATCTGCGCATGCGCAGATCGCGGGACAGCGCGGCTGGTGAGCGGGGCTCACCGTGGTTCAGCGAGCTCTGATCATGATTATATGTTGATGAATGTGAAAGGGCAAGGTTCAGGGAGAATTTGGAAGGGAGAAGGATACAGATTTTGTCTTGTAATTTGGATGCCTGTAAAAGAGGGACTTTCACATGGAACAATTAAATTAGAACAGCAGGAATTTGCAAAGAGACCAAGCAAGAATTGTAGCAAATAAAAATATGCTTACCTCAACAAAGAAGACTAAGTTTTCTAAAATGTTAGGATGAGTTTTTAAGATACCATCTCTGACTTCCATCAAGTCACCTTTACATTTATTGAACAAGTCTGACAAAAGGAAGACGGAATAAGGATCAACATTGATGCTTACATATGTTTTATCTGATACACATTTTAATATACTACATAAAGTTACAAAAGGACTGATTTCAAACTAGTGGAGGACAGAATACGATTAACCAAAGACAGCTTCCAAAGTGGATTATTTTAAAATAATTTCTGAATGAATCTAATGCAAAGCCTTTTTCATAAACTTGGGATGTAAGGTTTTCTATTGTCTTCTGTGTTTATAATTATGTGCACCTTTCATGGAGGTAAATTGTTAACTGTTTTCCAGTGGTGGATTTAGAGTTAATGAGGCCCCATGATCAGCTTCCTTTCTGCGGCCTGCCTCTGGGGACCCAGCCAAGAAAAGAACATTCACTCTTCCTACCCCTTCCATTTTTCATTATTTTTTTTCATCCTCCTTTTGAATTACAAGTAATAAAAAGTACATGAAAATACAGTGAGGTGCTTTGATTGTTTTTATAGTCTTCACAGACCACTTAAAAATTGCTGAAGGTCTTGGGTGGACCACTTAATGATCTTTCCAAATATTGTTTGTATCATTAGCTAATTACTATAAAGTGCTTTATAATGCCCCCCCCCCATAATCTCCATGGCTTTGGAGGATAGCTTCAGGTGCCCCAGTAGCCCTGTGCTGGCTGGCCCAGAGAAGTGGGAAGAGACCCACCTGTGCTCTACCCAAAGGTATGGAGGGGGTACAGTTCCATTGCCTTCCCCTCCCACTGCTCTCCATCCCCCAGCCGCTCTCACCCTCACCCACAGGCAACCGCCACTCACCAGCTGGCAGCTAGCAGCACAAACATGGTCTGAAAAGCTTCCGAGGTGTGGATAGCTGCACAGCCTGTGGCTGGAGAGGAGTGGCGCTTTCCCATTTCAAAGCACCTCTTTTCTCTGGCCGCCTGTGCGGCTGCCCAGTGTTCCTCAGAAGCCTTCCAGCCTGTGTTTGCACTGCTTGCTGCCTCCTGACAGTTCTCCTGAGGCTGCAGCCTGCAGGTGGGCCTTCCTGCTCTTCTGATTGTCCCTCCCAACCCTCTCTGCAGAGGCACTGCCCCCCACCGTGTGGGGGCTTGTCAGATCCAGTGTTGGACTGCCTGGCCCAGGGGGCCTCTATGTCTTTGGGGTATTTCATTGTAAATCCCCCTCTGCTTACTCTGAAATGACTGACTTTTTGCTTCAAAATTAACTTAATGCCTGGAATGAGGAAAGAAAGACTATTTCAAACTGCAGCCAAATCATTTGGATTAGTCTTAGATCACCACAAACAAGAAAACAAGAATTACAAGAATTCCAGTGTATGACTGGTAGACAACACATGGTTTTATTTTTTTGAAAGATGGGGAGATTATGAGGGGATGGCAGTGAAATAATAGAATATGCCATTCTCAGCCTACAGCAATTTAAGGATGACATTATCAAAGAAGCCTAAGAGAACCCTATAATTCATTTTTAAATCTTATTTTGAAGTGTCATGTTTATTCCCAAACTTTTACTTACCTGTTAATTGTTCTAGTAAAGATTTAAAATTATTCCCTATCCTCTCTTGGAGTTCTGTTGAATCTTCTGAAATAAAAAAAAAGATTACAAATAAATCTTTTCTAAATGATTTTTGTGCTTAAAAATACAAACACAATTTAAAAAAAACCCAAAAATATGCTCTGTGCGGAATGCTTCACGCATGTCTAACTGGTACATTCTTATTGTAAGAAAATACAAGAAGACTTAAGATCATGCACACAAATTAAATGAAACTGTGATTTTCTTCATAACCTAAGATGTCATTCCAAAAAAATCTACACGTTTGGTTTATAAGTGTGTTTCCAACTCATTAATAGCATGTATTAGCTTAATGCAAAACCATTTTGAAATTCTATGGATACTTCCACTCCATGCAACACACCATACAAATTGGCTTCACGTTCCCGCAACCCAAACACTTACCTAAGCCATTGGTATCTAGTTCATAAATATCACTAACAAGATAAAACAAGCTAGTCTGGCACTGACAGCTGCCATTACTGAAGAAGCCAGCCATTCGGGTCGGAGGAGGGCCAAGGACAGGATACTAGGCAAGAAATGGGGGGAAAAAAAAAGATGTTGCAGCTTTTCCTTAAGACAAGTGTTGGTCTTTGACACATCTGAGAATTCACACACTGCAAATTCAGGCATAGTTAAGTGAATTTTGCAGCACTTACAAGTTGCACAGTATTTCAGTGTTTGCATTCATAGTCATTAAAGGTTCTGGGATCACTTTTCCTTAATAGATACCTGAATATTCTGCTCAAGAAACCGCTTCCCTGAATCCACTGCCACTTCCAGTTGTTGAAGCAGAGACCGTATTGTATCAATTTTGGATAAGACACCATTCTCAGCAGTCTTTTCAGAGTTTTTTGGATGAACAGTATGACTAAGAGTTGGGAGTCCGCTTACTAATCTTAAAGTTAAAGATCGGATTTGCAACCAGATGGTTTCTTCCTCCAACGACAGTTTCCTATGCTCCTCAGAAATGTCCCTAGAGAAAGGCACCAACCATTTTTAGACAAATGTTTTATAACAGTAGCAAGCTTCCATGAACATCCTTTATCCTACTCTGGTGCAGTTTTTGAATCACATGAGAGGTGAGAATGAACAGAAGTTCAGGCAAAAGTATTAATGTGAATAAGCACAATAAAACATTAGAAACTGTGAATGATGCTCTTGTTAAATGTGCACAATTAGCCAGCCTAGAAAATATTTAAGAAATACTGACCCCTGCGGTTCTGGGCTGTTACACTCACCTGTCTTTTGGATCCCAATTAAATAAAACCGTTAGGTCTCTGTTGTCATGCAAATCTTTCCAAGGAATATCATCCTCCTCTGGACGCAGACTCATGGACTTTATACTTTCTTCTAAACTGGTTGATCTAGCACATAAATATTAGTATCATTAAACCAAATGCGTAATAGTTGAAGTGAAAGCCCAACCAGGTGATATAGTTTATATTCTCCACCAAGCATGTAATTTTACTACCATCTACGTAAGACAAATCTATCTACTTGTGTTGAAGAGCCAATGCGAGTGGGGACAGAAACAAGCAACTGACATGCATTAACTGGAGTTTGTACTCAAGGTATATTGGAGCAATTAGAAGAACTGGATAAATAATTCATTATAATAAATGAGGCTATGTTGTACTTCAACACCATATTCCCACAGAACACCTCAAACGTTAAACTTCTGAACATCCTTCTGAAGCACTCTAATAGAGTAACACATTTTACAGATGGGGAAACTAAGGACTTGTCTCCACTTACAATACTATTGCAGCATAGCCAGGGCAATCCATCTCCCTAGTTTAATGGAAGTCTCCTTCTGTCGACCCAGCCCAGTCTGTGCAGGGACTTAGGTTGGCTTACCTATGCTGCTCAAGGGTGTAGACTATTTACACACCTGAGTGACAAAGTCAAGTCAACTTAATTTTCTAGTGTAGTCCAGACCTAAGGCTGATACGGAAGCAATTCTAATTACTTCTTCTAGGTAGGAAAGAAGCCTTTTTAACAGGAAAGGCTGTCCTCCCCTTGCAGAATCCCTGTCTGGTTTACTGTTAGAGTTACTTACTCTTGTTTCCACCATACTTACATATTTGCTTCAAGTAAGAGGTCTAACAACATCCGTTCAGTGCGGACTTGTGCAAAGTGAAGCGAGGAGTTCAGCCTATTCCTAAAAGCAATGAATTCTGGGATCTTCTCAAATGCCCCGTACTTGTAGGCTTGAATAATATATTCTGAGGTCTAGGAAAGAACACACATTAATCTGTGTATTAGTTGCCATGATAAAGTAAAAAAAAACTTGAGTCTTAACAGGGTTATATCCAATGAATGAAATCTGTGATTGCCATGAATCTGGAGGTGTAGAATCTAGCAAGCATTTATCACCTGGGAGAAAGATGTAGTTCTGCACATAGATAGTGGAGTAAGCTTTGCTTCTTTAACAAAAGCAGACTGTACCCTGGGATAGTGTGTCTAGCAAGCCACCAATTTCTTTTATTAAATAAATGAGCCAATATAAAGAAACATCAAGTTGATGCCACTCCTAATATTGAAAGATAGCTTTTTCTGAATGGGAAGCTTCTTCTTTTTCTTTATATCTGGTTATATATGTTACAGAAATTGGGGGCATCTCGAATAAAATGCAACCATTTCATTTGAGAAAATCCATTTATAACTAAAATAAATCTATCCCAGATTTTCCTTCATCTGACTTGAACATGTGCCATTATGTGTTATTTTCTCATGGGTTTAAAAAATTACTCATGCTACACTTTTGCTTCTCATTTTTATTAGATTTTGAATACAACATCACAGGATAACATCATGCGGCGTGTACACATTACATCTCAATACAATCTAAATCCCAAAGGAAACTTCAGAATCCATGCAACAATATGCATCCCCTCTCCAACAGAATGCAACAATATAAACTTTAATCCAATGTTTCAGGCCCTTCCAAGTGTTCCTCATGAAGAGATCAATATAAGTAGGGAGCCCAATTCGAGCACTTATTTTGATGTAACTATCAATATTAAAACATAGAAAGGAATTCATGCACCAAGACAACATAGATACTTTACCAGAATTACTCTATCAATGAGAAATTCTGGAAAATCAGAACAAACCCCACAAATGATAGATTATGGGATGAACTCACATCTGACATACACCAGATCATGTCACCGGTGTGTGTTTAGAATATATCAATTGATTCAACCTGGTCTGAAGGGTTTGAGAGACTAGAACCTTGTACTTAACACAGTCAAATGTCACCGTATGTTGCCAAAAACAGGGAATGTCCGTTTAGCCAGTTTTCTTTTTACCAAGCAATTTGGTTATTTGCAGAATATGAAAAATATGCCAATATTCAACAACATACCCTGATAACCAGCCTTGCAGAATTCATTTCAGGCCGCGGGATTGCGCCCTGGGCGCTAATTCAACTGCATCGACGCGGCTTTTAAATCCCCAGGGGACACCACGGTGCTCTGTTTGCCTGCAGTATCTGGAGAAATTAAAGACGGACGGACACAAGAAAATTAAAGAGATTACTTGTGATTCTGCAGTTTTAAAGAAGGACTCTCTTGAAAAGGATGAAGTTGCCTTTTTAGTTTTGGCTAAGTACAGTAAATGCTGCCTTTTTTCCTCCTGTCTGCCCTTTGTGTTCTCTCTCAAAACAGGAATATTCAAGATTGTTGGTAGTGGATGTCCTACTGGATTCGGTGATGTCTGTCACCTTGTGAGGTATTTAATTCACTATGTCATGGGGCATAAATTCAGCAAGCATGCTGAAAAATGCATTAGTTTAAGATGATCTGTTCTGTTCACTAAAAACAACTGCACTTTCATGTGAGACCTCTCAATTTAAGCTCCAAATATATTGTTTCAGCAAAGTCCCATGAAAAGAATACTACAAGGCATGTTTATGGGTTTCCATATATAGACTGTATTTGGAACACACACATTTTGGTGAAATTTCAAGTGGTTTAAGAAGCTAAGAGCAAAGAACAAGGAGCAGGCAGTATTCTGGCCAAAAAGGTAACTTTTAAAGAACAGTCCTCCTTTAACATTGCAGTTAGATGATGTTGTGGGACTAGAAGGGGATCCAGGAATCTGACGTCAGAACTGTTAGTAAGATGAAGAGGCAACCCCCTAACTGAATAGCAGGAGGGAATGAAAACTGCAGGCAGATTTTGAACTCATGACATTTGAGGCATGACCTCTATGAGAAGCCCTATTTGACATGAAATTGTCCTATTCAAACAAAACTCAGGAAATGAATCTTTGTCACTTGCAATTTGCAGAACAGACAGGATTTAAAGATAAATACAACAGGCATGCTGGTAATTCTTATAGTAGTGTAGTTTCCATTAAACAAACCTAAAACTGGTGACTACTTGAAACCGTTCAGCTCAGATGATAAAGTAAATCCATGCTTGTCTTGTGGAAATCAAGGACAGTATTAGTGATCTGTCTTGTTTGGAATGCAGTATATCCATGAGAAGAAAAAAAAAGACATTTTAGGTCTTCAAAACTGTCTCTTCAAACTAATGGTAGGAAGAAGTTGATAATCCAAATGCATCTTTTTCCACTTTGATTCAAATCCTTTGAGATGAGATACCTGGATTAGTCTGTTGGTTTGCTAAGAAGTATTCCACAAATTCTGAAAACTGAACTGACACCAGACTCTGGGTAGCATTCCCCATGCCAAGAGTGTCCCAACATCACATGGAATGCAGACAGATGTGTGTGGATACGTGCACTGAGATACTGAAAAGGGCAACTGGGTCTTCTCCATCCAAAATATTTTTTTAATTCAAACCAACAAGAATAACCTTATCCTAAGCTGGTGGCCAGAGGCAACAAAGCAGCTAGATGCTAGTTGAATCTGAGCTGTTTTCCAGATCAATATGGATTTCTTGAACTTTTCAGTCTACAGTGTTCCCAGTCAAGAGAATTATGTCCAAAGTGTTTCCTCCAAATCTTCATTTTCCCATTTTATGTTGCTGTCAAAGTCATCTTTGTCCTGAATTGTAGTCTCTTCCTCTGACATCCACTGAATTACTTAGAAACAGATCAAACATAGCTTTAAAAAAAAAAAGCACGTGTCCCTTTGCAAAAGAAGCGGCATTACGTTGAAAAATCCAAGACTCATCTATCAAAATAATTAGGGTTTTCATCCAGAATTGTTTCTTTGTAATGGGAGTACACCCATCACACAGTATCAAAGACCTTGGTAAGTAAGTTCAGTAGAGTAAAACCAAAAACCAGGCAAGTAAGAGAAAGCTTGCCAAAATGTCATCTATCCAGCAAATCTCCCACACACGTGACATTTCCAAGCCGCCACTTCCACATGTCAATTGCAGCCACATTTTGCCACTAAAATCACCACCTCCATTTCCACCCTTAGAAGATAGTTAAAGCATTACAGAGACCCTACATATTGAAAGAACTTAGCTACTGACAAACTAAGGAGATTCTTCTATCTGACTGTACTGTTTATATCATATGCACATTTCTACACATGATAGGTAACCCTTACTTTGTTATTTGATGTTAGAAGAACAAAGTGAGCAAACTTCCCACTGGGAGCCAAAAAATTTCTAAATTCTAATCCCAGCTCAGCCAATGACTCAGAGGCTATGTCTACACTGCCAGCTTTTGCCAGCAGAGTATGCTAATGAAACGCTCATTAGCAACTTCTTGCACTTCATTTGCATAAACTCTGCCTGAGGCTTTTTGTGCAAGATATTTTTGCACAAAAACTAGCAGTATAGATGGGTCAGTTTCACACAGAAAAACCCTTTTGCGCAAGATCTGTATACCTCCCTTTTTGAGGCATAAGGATCTTGTGCAAAAAGGGTGTAGACAGAGTGTAGTCAAGTCAGCTATTCTGCAACTCAGTTCTCTCACATCAGTAAAATGGAGATAATTCTCTATTACGTACCTCTCAGGGATGTTGTGAGGATCAACATTTGTAAAACATTACTGTGTAAGTGCTAAATCTTAAAATTCATTCTCTGGTATGAAGTGTACCTCCTGAATCCATCACGGGGAGTATATACAATCATGTAACGATTGTTCTAGATTACAGCACTTTCTTCTATTCTTAATGGTCTAATAAATACTCACCCCAATGCTAAAGAAATGAATGTAAAATTCAGTACTTCTCTATCTAGTTAGGATTTTATTAAAACATGACAATGCTGTTGTGGAATAACAAAGACATTTTTCCTATGGCTACACCAAGATTCTTCCAGGAAATGCATTGAACAAATAAGAGTGTTATGACAATAATAATTAAAAAGTGTGAAGAGTCACAAACAAGCAACTGAATTTCTCTGGAGGCTTAGCCACGAGCATGAGCATTTTAAGTAGTATCAAATGCTCTTCAGGAAGTTCAGCTGCTCTTTCATCAGCCTCACCCAAAGAATCCCATCCTTGAAGTGAGGCTCCTCTTTATATCAGGAGGACTTTCCTGCAAGTCACATCACTTTTCCTTCTGTTGGTCTGGTGGTGGCAGTTGAAATGAATTTTCATTAGCACTGCAGAATCCCAAATCCTCATCTTGAGGTATTGCAGCTAATTTTTAGTTCTGCTTTGCTTTAATGAAGCCACAGCTTTTGATAAAGCTATTCTAAATTTTCCTCTCTTCATACCTTGACTTTATGCCCAACAGCACAATTATAACAATCTGTAGTATTGAGAGTAGTCATTTAACCAGAGCATTGTGAGACTTCAAGACCACCTGTTCATGCCATCAGGATCTTCATGTGGCATCCTGTGCTGCCATGTAACTATGAATTTATACCAAAATGGACTAGTCACTTACCATTTTAATTTTTCAGTTATAGTAATATAGAAATCACTATTCTTTAGCTATTCATTCTAAAATGACTATATCAGCATGGCTGAAATATATTTAGAATATATTGGCTTTTAGCAAATGAAAGGTCAAAAGCAGAATGCCAGCAAGCAATGAAGATTTGTGGTGGAATTTTAAGCCGTTCTGAACAGAAAACAAAAAGCTGTGGCAAACCTTTACCATTGCCACAAGCTGCTATGTGATGGATCTGATGTTTCTACTGTGATCTACCCACAGCAAATCCTGTATAAGTCTTTCTATAGGCTCTCTATACGCTCTCTTCGAAGTAACTTGGACACAACCGCTTAGTTAGGAGGAGTCAAGAGAGAACTAAATGTTACTTACATCTTTCTGGTTGGAGTGGAAAAACCTGAGTGCAAAATTACAGGATTGGGATGCAGCAGCATATTGACCCAGGGACTCTGCATAGCGTGTCAGAAGGTATCTGGAATGCAACACAGTAAATTGAATTATACACTGTGACAATGCACTGAAAAGATAAATTTCCTTAAGGGACTCCACTGAGCAGAGAACCATAGCATAACTTCTGCCTTCATAAACAATTTTCAAAGTAGACCAGACTGATGTTTTCCATAGCATAGTCTTGAGATTGCATGACCAGTTCTGTATGTCAGCACTATGCTCTGTCTCCATATCAAGCATATAAATTCAAAAGGCATTTTCCACAAAGGAAAACAATAAGCAGATCCCCTTCATTTAGTGGTACCAACCTTTAAAAGTAGCCAATATAGAAATGGTCGAACTAGAAATGGATTAAAAGACACTATGGTGGAGGTGAAAAAAGATTTGAGGTCTGTGTTTTGTGTGTAATACTAACATTACAGAAGCAGCTTTCGTCCCACATACTATTTTGATAAAGCCTCACAGACACATGGCTACCTCTGGGACAGACTGCAGCACTTAAGTAATAAATAATGCTGCAAAACCATAGGAACATTAGGTGAAATCTGAGACAAGGGCATCAGCATAAATCCCTCGCCTTATTAAAAACTCTACAGCATCTTCACTGTGAGCCTTTTCATAACATATGACTGGTCTGTAATTCTAAAGGGAACTGAAAATAGAATATTTAAAAATAAGTGTGACCAGTTATCCTGAATATATACTACTCACCCAATGGTGTCGTGCTGTATGTGCTTAGCATCAAGGCTGGAATAAAGCTCCACAACAGGTTCAAATGCACCAAGCTTGCAGTAAATTCGAATGAGCAGCAATTTGAACTGAGCATTACAAGGACTGTGGGTTAATCCTTCTTCTAATAAAGTCAAGGACTGCCACACGGCCATCTCTTCACCTGGTGATGAGGAGACAAGCATACACAAGCGTTAGGGGTGAACAGTGTATTTAATAAAAAGCAAGGTTTAAAAGTGGCACAACGTACTGGGTTGAAAAACTTCTCTTATTCTTCAGACATACTTCCTATGCTGCCTATATGTTTCTCTCCTCACTCAAAGCTACTTTAAAATATATGAATGCCTAAATGAATTGTATTTTGCTCAGCACCAAAAATAAGGCATGTGGGCACCTCAAATATAGATAATTACAATTTAACCTTGATGCAAAAGGACTCTTTTCATGCTTGTTAACTGGTTAGAAGGAGCTAGTGCCTGTATTTCCACTGGGAACATTCTGCTACCATCTACCACAGAGTGCAAATGTCACACACCAGCAGCATATGACAGTAAAAGGATGATGCTCTGGTAAATGATCACACTGGATTTATAGACTGCAAAAATATCAGATTAAGGGGGCATTTGAGTATCATGGGACAGAGTCTAGCAAAGTACTACCTAGCCCCAACAGAGCCAGGAATTTGGGGACATGTGGCTATACCTGCCTACCTTCCCAGGAGAACTTTGTGGGCTGGATCCCTCCATAGGATTTCCCAGTGTGAAGGACCAAAACTTCTCCAGAAAGAAGAGTCCTCATCTGTCACACCACAAGGCAGCAGAAAGAGGGGATACCCGTGGAGCTCCCTACCTCCCAACCACTTTTGAGCTAGGACTCTGGGAGAATTCTGTGGTCATATTTCCTCAAATCAGTAATGCCAAAAGGTAGTCTTTATAGTTGCTGGAGCCCAGCAATGTCAGCAGTCTGACATCAGGAGGGACTTATTTCTCGTGTGAATAGGTTGTGCAGAGGGAAGGGGGCACGGATTCTGTAGAGGGATACAGAGAGAGGCTCGACTGAGGAAGGATGGGGGAACGCTTAGCAAGGAAGGATTCTACTGGGACTGAGAAAATGAAATTCTTAATACATGTTTGGTTTAAGACCAGATTTGGGTAAGCAAACTCCTTATTAGCAGAGGTTAGCTTGAACAGCTAAGAATGGTTTATGCAGAAAAAATTTCCAAACCTACAGAACTGACACCCACACACCCCCTCAGCCCTTCACTTGTAATCCCTGCCCTCAAACTTTGTGTTTTTCTGTCTTTTTTAGTTTATAAGCATTTTGGGGTAGGGACAGTATCTTCCTATAGATGAGAACAGTGCTGAGCTAGTGAACAACAATGGAATTAAGCCTCAAAGAGATGAACCCTGTCTCGTCTCAGAAACATCAGACTAATGCTATGTGACTCACCAATGACTCCTTCTGCCCAATAAGTAGTAACTACAACTGACATCTGACAGAAGCAAGGTTCAGCTCTCCTGTTCAGGAATGGAGAACACACAAGCAAAAACAGGAAAATATTCATATAGATTTTAAGAATAAGACGAGTGCAGGGACTTACCTGCCTCTAGCCACATGTCAAGGAGCAGATGAACTGCAAGCAGACAGTAATAATCTGAAAACTGCAATTCAGTTTTCAAACAAGATTTCCCTATAGAGAAAAAAAAAATGTTACCCTGCCAAAGTACAACTACAATCAAAATAGTTACATGCAAGGGGGGGGGGGGGGGGGGAGAGAGAGACAATAATTTCTAACATAGATTGATGTAAATTAGCTGCCTTCCTGTGCATCAGAGGAAATTTCTAAGGGATGTTGTCAAGTTATTTTTGAAATCCCAAATTCCCTTACAGTTGTGACTAATGCCAAATTATAAAAATGGAACAGATTGTCAATGTGTCACTTTTCCTCATTTATGCTTTTTGAAGTGCCCTCAAATTGGACAGTGGAATGGGTTCATTTCACTTTTGTTTCTAGTTGGTTTCACATCCAGGTTCTTTATAGTAGCTCAGCATTACAGAATGTGGATTACAGACCCACCAGAGGATTGTTTAAAGACAGCTTCTCAACCAGACACAAATACAATTACTACTTTCTTTTTGATAAAATAGAAAAATTTTACAAAAACTAACAAGCTTTTGGAAATGCAGCCCACAGGAGAGTCTAAGTATAATTTACTAGTTTCAGATAGTCTTACCAAACTCCAATCCATGCTGATATCTTAACATCAACTCCCGGACTACATTCAGCTTTTGTTTTTTGTCAATGATGTGATAGAGACCAAGCAATCTTGTTAGCTGTACCACACACAAGTGTTGTTGCAAAGCTTTGATGTCAGCTGGCAGTGCAAGTTTATCCTCTGCTGGTGCTGATAGAGGAATGACTCCCAGCAACTGGTTGATGAACTGGAAAGGAAACACAAGTGTTAAATTTTGCAATGTGCTTAGTTACCTAAAACAACTAGCAAGTCTTACTTCCATTGTCATGAACTGGAACAAAATGATATTATGGAGGTGTTGGTACCAACTCTATAAGTCAAGTGGCACTTAAATCTGAAATTAGAGGGCTCAACCCTCAAGATGGTATGAATTCTGATCCTGACCCTAAGAATGCAGAAGTACCAAAAAAAGTCAAAGGGACTATCCACAGACTTAACATTAACTATGTCTTCAAGTGCCCAAATGCTCTATTCCTTGCTAAGTAGGAAAAATTCTATTGTTATTTATTAAAAATATCTTATTTATCAGCACCAACCCATACAGCTTTTTCCAAAGAATTAATTTTCTTAGGCCTGGGTAAGTCAGAATGAAATCTGTTCAGCACTTTAGGAATTAAAAATGAATGATTTAAAAAATTTCCCTTGCTACGTTACCATTATTTTCCCTCTAGCACAGCGCTTCCCAAATGGTGCTCCGCGGAAACCCAGGGTTCCACAAAGTGAAAGTAAGGGTTCTGCGAGAACCCGATCATTCCCACCCCCCCTGAAAGAGATAGAGAACAGCTGGTGTGCAAAGATGCTGGCTCCTTCTCTGGTTTCCTGACGGCTTTCAGATACCGCCCCTCCACCACTGCCACTCTGTTTCCAAAGCCCACTCGGGACATGCGGTTGACATTGTTTGACCAATTCCCACCCCCCATCCCCCGGCTATAGGGATTCCTTGAAATTCTTCAGAGTTTAAAAGGGTCCCATGGCCTAATAAAATTGGGAAACACTGCTCTAGCTAAAAATGGATTTAACACAGCAATGATTAGAACTGCTTTGAACATTTTAGGTAACATGGGCTTAAAGTGTTGGCAGCAGCCTGTCTATAGTAAGGCTATTAAGCATAACCACTATTGGGAGAACTGAGCCAACATTAGCAACAAAGGGAATTTTTTTTTACAAAAGATCCCCAATATAGATAATGCATATACGTAGTTTACATAGCTTTTGTTAATGACCTTTAACTGATCCAGGACGTTTTGTCTCACTCTCATCCCTGAGTAATATTTCACAATGTCCTAGATCATAGGTTCCCAAACTAGGGAACGTGAAGAAATTCCAAGGGGGGGGCCATGAGGTGACCTCCCGTCATTCCCCCTGAACCCTATGAAAGAGCCTGCGCTGGTGCTACTTCCTGCGAAAAATGGAAGTAGCACCTGTCATGGCGCCAGGGACTTCCTTTTCCCCTGCTTCCTGTCTGTGTGTGGGCGGGGCAGGGGGTAGTAGGAGTCCTGGGACTGTGTCAGCTCCAACTGCTCAGGCAGCACACGACTGCCATGGGAAATAGAGGAGCAAGGCACGCGCTGCCTCAGCAGTTGGAGCTGGCACGGTCCTGGGACTCTTACTTTCCCCTCCTCCCCCTGCGTAGGCAGGCAGCAGGGGGTAGGAATTCCCCAGTGGCACAACAGACTTAGCTGTTCAGGAAATGCACCAGCTGTTTGGGAAGGAGGAAAGCAGCGCACACTCTTCTTGAGACCCAGACCTGGCACGCAGCTGTGGGACCCCCAGGTACCAGTCAAGCTGTCCCTGTCCCCTCCCCCCACCCAGACCCCTACGAGTACTGTCCCCTGCCCAGACCCCCACTATTTGTGCTTATTTTAAATTTTAAATACAAATTTTATACCAAGTTTATTGTGTTTATTTTTTATTTTAAATTATGAATTGAATTTTTTGATAAAAGGAAGGTTGGATGATGGTGAAGAAGAGGTGAGGAGGCATGAGGGTCTCTCAAAAATCAAAAAGGGGGTGTGATGCCGAAAAGTTTGGGAACCACTGGCCTAGAAGAGCAAGGAGATGAGTAGCAGGATTCCCGGCTGCTGAAGTCATCTACCAAGCTGCTCCTGACTCTGCTGAAATCCTCTCTCTCAATTTAAGTTTAAACAAGGTAGGTGTCAGAAAGATACTCAGAGAACTACAAATAATGTCTCAGTCACCTCTTTTAATTGATGCTGATGTTACCATTTGTCACTTGGAACTGATGCAGTGTTATTGCCTGGTGCCCTATCTATGCCTGATGCATGGCAGAGTTTAAGAGAAAGGCATTTAACCAGAGAGTGTTTACAATTGGACACAGAGAATGTATATAGGAGAGAAGGAAAAGATAATGTTTATCAAAATAGTAACACAAAGTCCTATTACCTAACAAACCAATCATTCATTCTGATACTTTAGATAAAAATTAACATTCATTTTATGGAGGTTTATCTTCCCTTAATGCTCACGTGTAATTCACATTGCTTCAATGGTAGTTGTACATGTTTATATGAGGAGAATAAACCTCTTTAGAGGACAGATATTTTGGGCGGTACTGCAGGAGTGGGGATCCTAAGACCTGGATCCAGCCCCTGAATCTTGGGGCTTCCCCAGCATTGGGGAGCCTGTGCTGGCACTGCAGTTCCTCCCCACCATCCACTTGCAGGGTTGGAGCACACAAAATCTAATAGCATGGGCACCCCCAGAGCTCTAGTGTGCAAGGGGAGTGTCTTTCTGCTTCTCTGTCAGGGGCCACGTCAGTGAGGGTTTTTGTTTTTTGCTTCTCACTTGTGTGGCCCCCAGCTGATTTTTCTGTGGGTCAGCATTCCCTGACCCCAAAAAGATACCCACCCCTGCTGTACACACCCCTGCTGTACTGTGTATCTCAGACTGAGACAATCTAAACAAGAGTGATGAGAGGTTATACCACTAAAATCAATCCTGAAGGAGCTTTCCAGTAATAAATACAGCAGGACTGAATCTACCCAAAGCCACCTTAAGGTGATAGGACAACACAGAACTGAAAAATAAAAGAAGGATAAGTCCTACAAACAGTTACTGAATTATTCCAATAGAACCACTTGTGGCAGTGAATGCTCTAATGCCTGAGAGTCACTTTTCAGGAATAAACCCTGTATGTAAAATCCCATTTAATTGGTTAATCAGTTAAATGTGATGTTTAACCTGTTAACCGATTAAAGGGGAGGTGTGTGGGAGGGCTACTGGAGCAGCCCCACCACCACCTTGGCTGGGGCAGTCTCTGCCTGTGGCTGACTCGCCACAGGTAGGGGCTGTTCCAGCCTGTGCCTGTCTGCAGAACTGGAGCAACCCTCTGCTCATGGCAGGGGCAAGCTGCTCCAGCCCCCAGAGGTTAATTGGAATTGGTAAGCATTACCCATTAAAGGTGATGCTTACTGGTTAACCTTTTGCATCCCTAGTGTGTATGTTGTGAAAATCCTCCCTGAAATAATTCAGAACTTTGGCACTATTGATTTTCTAGAAACCTATTTTTTCCCCAGTTAGAGAAGAATTTTGAATAAAAATTAACAATTCTACGTTTTCAGCAATTTGTTTTTCTTAAAAACTGACTTACTCTCTCCCAGAACGGAGGTTTCCTTTTGATAGCACCACAGTCAAAAGCTGTGTTTGGCAAACAGCTGGTGCTCTCAGAAGTCTCCAGCACTTCTCTTTTACTTCACCCAATGCTGATGTTCTTACCTTTTTACACTGGGTGGGTGGGAGAAGATCCACAAACACTTTGAGATCAGTGAAACAGCAGGGTTTGTCTCCAAACTTTTTGAAGTACTGGAACATTAGTTCTTCTGGGTCACCTAGCAAAGAAACTCATCATAAAGTAGCCAGTTTTCAATTCTTTTAAAGCTCAATTAGAAACAAAGTCAATAATAGAACAAGGCTTGTAGGGATTAGATTTTTATTGGTGAATATTGATAAGCATCTGTTTCACCACACATACAAACTGAAGAAAAAATATTTCCACTGATAACAAAAATTTGCAGTTGACGAAGTAAGAAAAAATGTTTGAGAACATTTTAGACTATCATTAAATAATTACTGTTTGACACAAACACCCACAATATCCAGCACTAAAATAAGCATTTTCTGTCAAAATTATTAAATACAAAATATATTTAGGCTAGGAGAGCTCTAGATCTATGAGAAATGTTCAGTCCCGAAAGTGTAAACTTTCTTATGCTCAAAATTATCAGTGATTAATAAATCATAATAATTCCACTTTGGATCTTACAATCAATTAAAAAAAAAATCTAACCCAACTGATAGAGTGAGATTAAAAAAAAAAATCAGAAGAATATTGTAAGCTACTAATGCACAATTTAGCTAATAAAATTTACTTTCTTGCAGGCAAAATAAGTTAATTTAAATAGGGCCTGCAGAAATCTTGCTAATGTTAAACTGCATTCTCTTTTTCCACTCACAAAAAATGTTTTTTTAAAACCACTAGGGGGCTGCTTGCCATGCCCGCCAACCACCCTCTGTCTGCTGCAGCTAGAACGTGACCTCTCCTGCTACCCAGGCCGCAGCAGGCAGGGGGCCACCACCAGGCCTTTCTGTGGCCAGATGGAGGCTGGACAGTGGGACCTGTCCCAGGATTGGGACCAGGGACAAGATGCTGAGAGCAGATGGGGGCTGGGCCCCAATTGGAGCCTTGCTGACCAAGCTTCATTTTAAATGAAGTAAAATATGTCCAACAGAAAAAGGTTTCAACATTGTCTTCATTAATGAGAATGGTGGGGAACCTTTTTTGGGTTGGGGACTACTGACCCACATAAAAAAATTGGTTGGGGACCACAGAAGTGAGAAGAGGGAAAAAAGCCCCTTTAAAAACTCCCAGCCCTCACTGATGTGGCCCCCAACTGAAACACTTCACACTCCTGGTGCTCCAGCCCCATGAGGGGAGGAGAGGTAGGACTGAGGTTCAAGGTGTCAGGCCAGATTAACTCTTCTGGGGCTCTAGGGTTATTGGATTTTGAGAGCCCCCCTGGCTCTGGGTTGGGCCAAAAATGTGGGGTTCAGTGTGTGGGATAGGGCTGCAATAGTGTAACAGAGATGGAGATGGGAAGGCGGTGAGGTTCAGGAGGGGCTGAGGGTGCGAAGTCTGGATGGGAGGGTAGGACGCAGGAGCAGGCGTGGGGGTAGGAGTGGGTTGGGTACATGGTATCTGGCCAGAGAGAAGGGGGCAGGAATGGGCTGGGAGGAGGTTGTCTGGCTGGAGGTGGTGAAAGGGTTGGGGGGCACTTACTGGTCTTTGGGCTGTGCATCAGTCCCAGGCACAGCTTTCCGCTGCTCCCATTAGGCGGATTCTGGCCAATGGGAGTCAGGGAAAGGATCCAGACAGCGCACGCACGTGCTGCTGTTTCCCCAACCTGGGGGGGGGGGAGGGGGAGAGTTTCTTCCTTGCACAGTGAGGCTTGGGGCTCTCTCTCACCCCACCTCCAGCAGGAAGACAGTGCTAGTGCTCCAACTACGCAGGAAAGGAGGGAGAATGAAGGGCTGCAGCGCTAGGCAAATAGGGCCAGAGCTACTCAGGTCAGTGCTGCCTGGCGCTGCCTTGCAGAAGTGCCACTTGCTGCTGCAGCCCCTGTGTGGCTGGGTGAGAGGGAGCCAGTCTGAGCTTGGGTCTCACTGGGGGCGGCTTGGCGATGGGCTCAGAACACGGTCACTCAAGGCACGGCAGAAAATGAGGCAGCAGGAAGGTGGTGGGGGGGGGGGTGTAGGTGTCTTCCCCTGTAGCTAGTGCTTCTCCTGAGACCTGAGCCTCGCAACAGCTGAAGCAGCTCCTGGGCTGGGGGCTGCCCGAAAGGCTGCAGGCAGGACCTTTGGGAGGCGGAATCTGTCCAGGCTAGGCTGCTAAGTGGCTTTGCAGGTCCCCAAACAGTGTCAGGGCAGAGAGCCTATGGTACGCAGAGTGACATGATGATGTCATTCATACATCCCACAGGAAAACTTTAAATATATAAACGAGAGAGAGGAGAGAGAGAGATGAAACCACCAAATAAGTGCATTTAAGAAATATTACTGTTCCCATTAACACGGCTGCCGAAGAGCCCAAAGTAGTATCAGCTAGTGAAAAATCACTAGATTTGTGTTCCTAAACCCATTAGGAACCTCTGAAATCTCCCCAAAAATCTTTGTTTTAAAAGCTCTAAAACATTCTAGAATTGTTATAAGAATAATACTTGGTGTTCTCTTTACCTTTCATCAAGATTTATGCACGCAATCCCTGCATACAATTTACATCAGGCACTACTAAATTGATGATCGTAGCATAAGGAGCTTGCTCTAGGCTAGTGTTCACTCCCTTAAGGTTTAATTTATCATCTAATTAGTGGCTCTTACCTAGTTTATATTCATCATTACAACCTCTGTGCCGCAAACGTCTAATCAACTCCAACTTGGCTAAGTAGGGTCCCCGAAGTGGCCGAGAGTTCTTAGCTTCTTCTGTTATCCTCTCCTCTACAAATTTCACAGCTTGCTCTGTAGAATAATGCACTTCTCCCTCCAAAGAGCTGGGCAGTTAAAGAAAGGAGTATTGATTTCAAGTTTTATTGCATCATTCCCATTTCTGAAGTTCTGTTATTAAGTGGTAAGCATGCCTTAGCAGCACTCCTTCAAGGCTACCAGGTTCAACAGACTCTCTGACTAAGACCCATTAAGGAAGCAGGTTATGGAAGCACTAATAAAATCAAAACTAGCATTATACACCTGCTTCCAAAGGGGGTCAGTGCCATCTTGCAACAAGGACCAGCTTCCATAGCTAAGAAGCTGGGTCACAGTATCTGCCAACAACCATGACGACACTTGAAATAGGAGCTCCACATAGGATGCATTTACATTAACCATTTACTTATACTGGATACACTAAAGCAGGAATGGGAAACTGGCAGCTTGGGGTCTGTAATCTGGCCTGCCAACTCGTTCTATTTTGACCACCGCAACCTGGAAGTGCCAGGGTCAGGAAGGAGACATGGCATCACATTGAAGTGGGAGGGAATCCTGACTATGCATGTGTTACATTGACTCTGTGGTGAAAGCCAACGGGGGCTATGTCTACACTATGGAATTTTTTCCTGGATATCTCCGTATCCTGGAAAAACTCTGCTGCATCCAGGGAACACATCTGCTCTTCCGAAATTTTTTTCAGAAAAGCAGACGCACACTTTTGGAAGCACTGTATTCCTCATTTTATGAGAAATAAGGGCTCTTCCAAAATAGGATGTTTTTCCAATATTTGGTCCTGTGTAGATGGGCCATATGTCGGAAAAGCTTCTTCTGAAAAAAGAATCTGAAAAAGGTATGCAAATTTGCATACCTTTTTCTGAAACTTGTCCCCCACCAGCAGTGTAGACATAACTGAGAGTGGAGCAAGGAGAGGAGCACAGCCCTGAGGGACAGGAGCTGTTGCCATAGGACAATCTCTCCCCCACTCTGTGGGGGGCGGGGGGGAAAGGGAAGGACCCTGAGTGTCATACCTCAGCCCACTAATTACCGTATATTCCGGCGTACAAGACGATTTTTGATGTTAAAAAACATCCCCCAAAAATCAGGGGTCGTCTTGTACGCTGGGTATACATCCCAGGTGCGCCTGGGATGCCCCGCCGCCGGCTTCCCCTGAGGCTTTGCAAAGCTGCTGTGGCTTTGCTCCCGGTGCCTCTGGTCTGCTGGGGACCGTCTCCAGCAGACCAGGGACACCGGGAGCAAAGGAGGCGGAAGGGCGCTGGGGTATAAGACGAAACCCTATCTTTTAACTAAAAAATTAGGTGGTCATCTTATACTCCCAGTCGCCTTATACGCCGGAAAATACGGTATTTTAGAGGGTTCTGTGGCCCTAGACTACCTAAAAGTTGCCAATATATGCACTAAAGTACAACTATCAAGGGACACAAACTATGACTTTGGCATCTACAGTGCAAAGAAAAAAGACACCTTCAGAGATAGTAATTAACTTACTGCTCTCCTTCTGCTGGAGGAGTCCAGGATTTGTCAATGAGTTGAAAGACTGAATCAAAGTACATTATATAGAATTGCCAATCATCTGAGCTATAAACAGGCAAGGAGCAAAATTAAGAAAAATGCAAATAATGTTACTCACAGATACAAGTTTACTCTATTTCAAAAACAGTTAGATCTTGCAAATGACAGAACAATTAAAACAGAGGAAATACTCACACTAACAGTCATTTTCACTAGAAAATTTCCCGTCTTAAAGGAGCACTGTTAACCTGAAGTTTTTAATACCAAATTATTTAAAGAAATTCGAGTTTCTCATACAGTTTTGTCAAGATTTATATTTTAAGGTTTTTTTACAATTTTTTAAAAAAGGATTTTGACTCTGATTAGCTTTTACAAAAGGTCTTTCCAAAAAAGGAGAGAGCAGGAACAATAGTAGTGCCACCAAATTGCTAACACAGGAGCTAGGGAATGCATCTGATCTAACCATCAACAAACTAGTAAAAGTGCTGCAAATGCAAAATGTAAATAGAAAAATTTTCAATTTCAAGCTAATGTTTCAGTTGTAATTACCTTAGCTGTTGCTAGGTCACTGTTTCCCCTCCTTTCCGGACAAACATTTTTCTAAACAGGTGCTTTAATGTCACTCCAGGATTTCCAGTGTAGTTATGTTTAACCTTTTGCTAAAGAAATACTTCTAAGTAACATGTTTTTTTCTGATCTTTGGATGGCAGCTTCACACAGGATTCCCTATAATTTCATTAACTGTATCCTCGTCCTTACAACAAACAAATCCTCAGGACTGCTCTCAGAGGCAGATCTGATCCTCCTCATTTGTTCTGTTCGGATATACTGCCCTGCCCTGTTCAAAGCAGCTGATGAATTTCAAAGAGTAAGTCTACACTACTGAGCTATATGGGAGCAGCTGCACCACTGCAGCACATTTGGTGAAGACATGCTATTCCCACAGGATGATGATCTTAATTCAAAATAATTATTTCACTCCTGTGAGAGGAGGAAGCTGTGTCAGTGGGAGTCTCCTTCCAATATAACAGTGTGGGCACTGTTTTAGATCAGTGTAACTTGTGTTACTCAGGGGGGTTCATTTTCACACCCCTGAACAATGTACATATATTGCCTTAAGCTGCAGTGTAAATCAGCCACAGATTAAGCCTGGCAGATTAAGAGAACCAGGTTGTAGGAAATAATTGTAATAGGAAACGGAATTTAAGTACAAGTTTGCATTTTTTCCTGAAAATTAGCATGTTGGACAATAAGCTACTTCCAGTCTCTGGAAATAGACTGAAATGAGTTTATTTCAGGAAGGCAAATGTTGTATAATTCACTTGTCCACGGTGAAAGTTAGCAGAGCTATATCAACTAATGATAATTTGCAGTTATATCACCTTCCATCAGAGGATCTCAAAACAATTTTAATGCTGTGAGAGACAGTTAGCTGAGGTACAGCAGTGAAGAGGTTTGTCCAAGGTCACAGAGTGAATCAGCAGGATAGATCTGAATATTCTACAGCCATCCTAACTTTTCTGCTACTTCAACTACTACACATGCTTGCTATCGCAGGAATGAAAGAAGACAACAAGCACTTAACTGCCCATGTTTAACTGCCCATGTTTCTCATTTTCTATTTTTAAATGACAGCTGAAATTTCAACTTACTTTTTCAGGAGCAACCTCCTAGACAGTGCATTGCATTCTGGCCACTTGAACAGCTTCTTATACATTGCCATACACTTATTCTCTCGACTCTGGAGCTCACTGGTCAACTTCTCTAAATCAGAAATAGTTGTAAATTTATTTCAATATTTTTTCCTTAACTTTCAGAATAAAACATTCTCTTATCCTACACAGGAAGCAAAAGAGAAAAACACATTCTTCTCTGAAACTGATGGGCCAGGACTGAAGTCCAGGACCTATGCCAAAAAGCATAGCTGAACCAAGAAGTCAGTAGCACATTTAAGGTCTTATATCTTGCAGATCAAGGGTGCTAGAAATGAGTGCTTTGTTATTGAAAAGTGGGGAGACTTAACGTTATTTTTAAGGACTGGCACCTCAACAAGTGCATCAGTGCTGAAACTCTTTGCTGGATCAGCACATACTTTCCAGCTGAGGAAAGTGCTGATCCTGTGATTAGAAAGAAAACGTTTTATGCCTGTTTACTGGTCAACATATGGCGTAAGAAGGGACTAAAACTATTAAAATTATTTTCTCAGTAATACAGCTACCCTCCTTTTTCTGCTAGAAATATGGCTCAGAAGCTGCTGGGCCTATGGTGCAAAACCCTAACTTGAAAATACATAAGACTTAGTGCAGAATTGTAGAGTCTGGCTAGAATCTTGATATACTGGCTGCTCTTAAGATACAGATGAATTTTTGTGGTAGAAAAAGAAAGCCCTAAAATCATCTAGGATGAGAGGGTATAATGTTTCTAAGCTGACAAGCTGGGTTTTGTGGGTCCAGTTATGTTAATCGGATAATTGCCCTTTGTATGACATGCTGCTACTTTAACACTTAAAATGAAACTGATGCTGCAGACACTCCTGAGTGTAGTGAATGACATCACAAGCAGTGTAACGAAACTAGTGGGACAACTCCTCTTTCTCAGTAGCATCTACAGAATTGGGTTCAATGTGTGTTACTGGTACTCATTAATTTACAGCTATTACATGTGTAAATTAAGTAAATCACCATAGTACAAGTCCCCAAAAAAAGACCTGGGATAAAAGCAAGAACACTGCCAAACCTCCACACAGCTGGGATTGTTAATTGACCAAATATACTGAAAGATAAATTACCTCCTAGTTTTCCTCTAACAACATCCAAGGCTTCCTGATACTTCTCCAAACGTTCCAGTATCATGTAGTAGAGTTCAACCTTAGAAGAAAGATTTGGATACACTGACATTTGGAACTAAAGCAAGTGAAAAGTGGAAATAAAAACAGTTTGTGATTCTGTTGTGAAGAAGAGGAGAAAGTCAATGCTGCCTGAAAACTAACAGCCATCAGAGAGGAAAATTCAAGAATTTAATTTAGCACCCTTTATCCCAAAGAATCCCTGGGGCTTTACAAACACTACAAAGGAATCACTTCATCTAGCAATGAACTCTTCACAATTCCACCACATCTACTGTCACACTCTCTTCTTCTCCCTTTCATTTCTTATGCTCCTCTACAAAAGCTGCTGACCACATTGCTTTGTTTGACCAAGAGGAGAACCCCAGCAAGCATGACCAAGATGTGTAACTGAATAAAAAGTGAACAGGATGGCTACGTCTAGACTGGCCACATAAGACAGAATAGGCATGCAAAGCAGGCAAGTCAGAATAGGGAAATCTGCGGGGATTTAAATATCCCCCGCGGGATTTAAATAAACATGGCCACCGCTTTTTTCCCGGCTTGGGGAAAAGCCGGAAAAGAGCGTCTAGACTGGCGCGATCCTTCGGAATAAAGCAAGTAGGAATAAGAGATCCTCCGGAAAAGGGCTTTATTCCGGAGGATCGCGCCAGTCTAGACGCTCTTTTCCAGCTTTTCCCCAAGCCGGAAAAAAAGCGGCGGCCATGTTTATTTAAATCCCGCGGGGGATATTTAAATCCCCCGTGGATTTCCCTATTCTGACTTGCCTGCTTTGCATGCCTATTCCGTCTTATGTGGCCAGTCTAGACGTAGCTGATATGTATTTCACTCACAGTCCTTTGAAAGAATCTTACCTTTTTTGTTTTCTCAGAGTCAGCTCTTGAGAAGTTACTACTGCGACAGTCTCTACTACTACTGTGTTTAAAATGAAAACTTGACTCCCTGCCTGCAATATCTCTTTATTAAGTTTGCAAGTTTTTCTGAGGCATGGAATTCTGTTTTTATCTTATGGGTTCCTTAGCCAACACTGTCCAGCCCACTCTCCTGGATCACCAGCAAGTGTTTATTTGGTATACTTAATACTAAAGAAAATTAGAGCACCATAATGGGAACAAGATTCAGTATTAGGTATGCTATATAAAGTCATTAAGCTATATTGTTAGCACAACATAAAATTCACAAAATGCACTAACAATGAGCAAACCAAACAGAAAACATCCGCAAATCTTACTTCAGCCTCAGCTTCAATCTTATCCTCCTTCACCATTTTTTCCACCATTCTTTCAGCTAAGGGTAAAAACATAGTTTTGGAGAGCTTTTCATCCTGTGCTGAAATAGACTAGAGGAGAGAAAAGAATCACTGTAGCATAGCAATTCATCAGCCTTTCATATTGTTCAACTCAAAATTAATTTTTTCATCAGAGGGGAAATACTGCACATGCAACAACCCAAGAAATAATAACCAGTTACATGCATGGACACTGTGGTTTGTAAACCATGCAGCTTGGATAAGCACCTGATGATACAAAGAAATGCTCATGCTTCACAACCGGAGTCTCAGAAAAATGTAAAAGGCGTGTTATCAATAAAAATACATTAGCCATTTAGTGGATTCATTTCCTGTACAACTACATTATTTCAAAGCATACTCGGGGGCAGTGCCCCCGTTTGCTGTGCTTGCCAACCTCCTTCTCCTCAGGTAAGCAGCCCCAGCTCTTCCCCAGCTGCCAGGGAGGGCCAGGTCGAGGTATAGCAGCCCTGGCCTGCCCTGCTTCTCACCACTCCAGCCACTGGAAGGGGATTTGTGTGCTGAACTGAGGCCGTGGTGGGCCCAGTTCCCTCCCTCCAGCTGCCAAGAGGGGGGGGATTGTGTTGAGCTGGACTGACACTGGCCTAGGTCTCTCTCTCTGGGGGAGGAGGGGGGAGAGGAGAAGGGAAAAGAGGGGCAACTCCTGGACCTCTCCTTCTGATAGGGAGGGGGAAGGCGGCATGGCTCTGTCCCCAGCTGGCAAGGGGCAAGGCTGCGCAATTCCCATGTGCCCACTTCACCCTGGAGATGCCGAACAAGTCCTGTGCACCTCCCTGCCTCCACCCAGGCACCCGCAAGGCTCTGCGACTCCCACACGTCTCCCCCAACAAAGCCCCTGAGAGGTCACGTGGCTCCCATGTGCCTCCACTTACCCCCACCCAAGTCCCCACAAAGACAACCATGGCTCCCACCCTGGCCACCGGGAAGGGTCATGCTGCAGCCACACCAGACTTGGCCCTTTGTCTCTCCCCTTCTCCACCCACCAGGACCCTTTTTTCCTCCCCTCTGCCCATCAGGGTCCTCTTAACACCCCCACTTGCCAGAGCCCTCTTGTCCCTTCCTCCTGCCAGCCAGGGCCCTCTTATCCCTCTCCTCCGCCGTGGCCTAACTTACTCCAACAGCCAGGTGGCATTGCTCCCAGGTCCAGCTTTCCTCCCATGTCCCAGGAGAGCCTTGGCCACGTCACCCCAAGTCCTGCTTCCCTCCCCCTGCTGGGAAGGGGAGGGGTGGGGCAGTAGGCAGCCCCAGCCTTCCATGTGGGCCCTCGGGTTGAGGTGGGGCATGTTCCCGTAGGACTCAGAGGTCATCCCACAGAGAAAACTATTTTAAAGTATAGTAAAGACAATTACAGTTTCCATGCTTTTTTTTTTTTTTTGCTTGACTAAGGCTGCATCTACACTTGCACTTCAGGGGTGTGAATCTTGCCTTTCACTGGCAAAAGCGCTGGCATAGACAGTGCTATTTTTGCAGGGGACACACACCTGCCAGCACAGCTACCACCACTTGTTGAGGGTGGTTTAATTGTGCTGGCTGGAAAGCTCCTTCCTGTTGTCATAGAACAATCTTATAGTGGTGCAGCTACAGCAGTGCAGCTTAGCCACTCTAAGGTCCATAAAATAGACACAAAAAGGGAGTTACAAGGGGGAGGGAGAAAAAGGTTCTCCTTAGCCTCTGAGGATAGGGGAAGAAGAAACAGGCTTAAATTGCAGCAAGGGAAGTTTATTTTGGATCTTAGGAAAAACTTCCTGTCAGGATGGTTAAGCTCTGGAATAAATTGCCTAGGGAGGTTATGGAATCTTTATCATTGGATATATTTAAAAGCAGGTTAGATAAAATCTGTCATGGTGCTCGGTCCAGTCTCTAAGAGGGCAGGGGACTTGACTTGATGACCTCTCAAGGTCCCTTCCAGTTCTAGCATACTACGATTCTTTGCCTAAACAAGGTCTGTCAGGAAGCTGGATTAACACTCAAGACTGTTATCTGTGCTAATGCAACAAAGAACATTTTACTTTTTATTGTTGTAGGAATCTTGACATCTAGGAGGCAGACAATACCAGGTTAATTTCTGGACCATACAGAAAATACAGATTTGAGGAAGGGTCAGTGTTTATGCTGACACTACATAGAAACAGAAGCACCCTACAATGTTAGCGGGCACCAGCCAGCTTATTCAAGAAAGCTACTGTGTATTCTTCATAATGTGTCAACACCCAGAACATCTCAATGCTATCAGTACAGCCACTGTTCAAGTCTTTAATTCAATCCCAACGCTGTACTCACCTGCATAATTAAGCTCATCACAGACCAAAAGTAGTAAGGGTTTTTGGGGACAATTTTATAAAGTGCCATTCCAGCCTGAAAAATGTAAGACATGCATCCATCATTTCAAAATGCTTCAATTTATAAGCTGCATCATAGAAAGTGAAAGAGTGATGACAATAAAGACAACATTCCTGAGGATTAGTGACCAGATAAGAATTTAACCACCCCAACTAAATATAAATTCCCTAGGACAGTGGCTCACAACCATTTTTTATGCCATGGACCAGCAAGCCCATGCACAAACATTTTGTGGACCGGTAACATTTTGTTTGTACATTTGCATATTTATTATGCAAATATTAAAAAAAAGTTTACCATCTGCATAGCCTCAATCCAGCCCCTTGCTCCCCAGTGCCTTACACCCTTTGACTCCCACTGCAACGCCCCGTGCCCTTTGACCCTTTAATCTCTGACCCCTGCAGCCCTCACACATCCCCTCATTTGCACCCAACACACTCCCACACTTCCCAAACCAAGGCTGCCCAATCTAGACAGAGTGGTCATTACTGCTGTGTGACCAGGGAGAGTGTTTATCCTTTGTGCTCCCTCCCTTCCCAAGTGTGTCTTGCACCCCCAGGGGTGGAAGGGAGAGCACAGGGCCCGGGCTGGCCACCATTACAGGGGGAAGGAGGGAGAGAGATGCCTCAGCCCCTGTGCTGCTGCCAGCAAAAGCAGGCACACAAGTGGAGGGCTGTAGCGGGAGCCTTGGGGAGGCCCCTCCTGCTCCACCTCAGCCCCAGTGCCGCCAGCGGCAAAAGCGGCTGCACAGGCAGCGGCTGGAGCACAAAGTCCTAGAGAGGCACCTTCTACTCCTGCCGAAAACAGCTGTGCAAGCAGGGAGAGCAGCCGCTGGTGGCACACATGCTCCCTACTTCTTCGCACCTCCTTCCTCCACAAGCACGGAGTGGGGAGGTAGAAGTGAGAGGCCTCCTGCTGCCACTGCCTGAGCCAGCACGGCTGCAGGAACTGAGCCACTGGGAACAGCAGGCTTGAGCTCCAATAGCCACAGTGGCCCGGCAGTCAACTGACTGGCAATTGGGAAATGCTGCCCTAGGAAACACCCTTCACCCGGCTTTATATTGGTAGTGACACAGTTTCTCTCCCTCCATCAGCTGCTGCTTGTTTCTTAAAGTGTATTACTGCTTCAGCTAGCATGGAAAGGCATTTCCAGAGCAATCATTATTCAAAGCGTCTTTAGCAGTGGTTGCCAACCAGTAGACTACAACTGACGGGTAGATCCTGAGGACTCTACCAGTCAATTGCAATTTCTGGGAGTGGAACGGGGCTGCTGCTATGGCCTGCCATGGCCCCACACCTATGGACAGCTCCCAGAAGCAGCAGGTGGAGCTGTGTGTGTGTGCATGCTGCTTCTGCATGTAAGAACCATCCTCACAGCTCCCATGGGCTGGGAAAGGGAAGGCAGAGGGGGCAGAGCATAGAGCACTAGGGCCACAGACACATGTTGATCCATTCCAGAAGTGGTGTGGGGCCGGAGCAGCTTCCCTTAACCTCACCAAGCTGCCAAGTGGAAGCCACCCACAGTAGGTGTAGCCCAGCAGGAGGCCACACCCCAGAACCCTTCAGGAGCCAGTACCAGCACCCCATTACTTCCTCCTGTACTCCAAACCCTAGCCCTGAGCCCCCTTCCAGAGCCAGCACCTTAAAACCCCCTACTGCATCCCACCCCTCTGCCCCAGCCCTGACCTTACTCTGAAAGCCAGCATGCACCCCATATTCCCTTGCACCCCTCTTGCACTCCAATCACCTGCTGCAGCATTGAGCCCTCTCAAAGAATCAGCACCATTGAGCTCTTGCACTAGCACTGAGCCCCCTCTAACCCAGCACCCCCGTACCTCTTGCACCCCAACCCTCTGCCTCAGGCTCAGCCTGGAGACGCTTCCCACTCTGCAAACCCTTTTGCCTCAGCCCAGAGCCCACACCCATTCCTGAAACTCAATCCCTTGTCCCTGCGAGGGTATGGGACAATAAGCAATGAAAAAAGCGAGGATGGAGTGAGCCCTGAGCCCCCTTCCAGAGCCAGCACCTTAAAACTTCAGAGGGGCTTCAGAGAAAGGGTGTGGAAAATCCTGGGTTGCCCTTCAAACCTGGATCTTGGGCATATAAAAGTTGAAGACCATTGGTCTATTGGTTTAGATACAGGATGTGCACGTTCATGCACACACTACATACTTCTGCAGACCAAGGGAAAAGTTTTCAGTTCTGGTTTCCATTTGTGCACAGTTTCAATCACATACACACAACCAAGTCTACACTTTATTAATGTAAACACCTGCACTTGAACATTTTTAACTTGTACATACATGTGTTCAGATTTTGAAGGCATGTGGCACAAGAGACAGCTGAGAAAATGCATACTTGGAAAATATAGCTCTAAATATCAACACACAGCCAAATCACTTAACTTAGAATGGAAGTTATTCTATTTCAAACATTCCCTCACATAGGCATCATCTACCACATATCAAACTAAAATCTGGCCCTTTTAATATGCAAAAATTGTAAATCCAAAATTGTTTTGATATTCACCAATAGGTATGTCAAACAGACAGATCTCTTCCATATTGCTATATAGCACTCTGAAGGCATATACCAGTGCAATGTCTCAGCTTGCTGGAGGTTGGTATAGGATGTAGTTGGCTGTTTTGAGATTTCAGTCTGGCTGACGTGGGTCAAATGTGCAACAAACACAATCAAGCAAGTTTAGAGATTAGCAAACTAGATACATTCCTTGGTGCTGTGGTCAAATCTTCAGCTATTTTTAAATTAATACTGAAAGTACTTAGTACAATAAGATCTATTTTAAGCAGCAGTCTAAAATAACCTATCAATTCAGGACAGATCTGAGATGTGACAAATAATGATTTTGCCACATTACAGATTCAAGCTTTCTATGAAGAGTCTTTTGATAAAAAGCTTATCATTCTATAAGTCACTATATACATCAATGGTGGGCAACCTGTAGCCCAACCTGAGGCCTGTGGTTCCCTTGGCTGCCCCCATTTTCCACACACCTCACTCAGTGGGGCACCAGAACCTTGCACTTACCTGCTCCTTCCCAGCACTTTTGAAACATACAAATAGCCTGATTCCCTCTCTGTCCCCACTTCTCCCTCTCAGAGCGGGAATGCTGTAAATCAGCTGTTCGCATCATTCCAGCTCTGGGAGGGAGGGGGAGAAGTGGGTACTAAGCTAGGGATGTAAGCTACTAGTCAAGTCACTACTCAACTAGTCGCTCCCCCCCACCGTGCTTGCCTCTTCTGTATCAAAGGCAGCAAGGGGGAGAGCAGGAGCTGGTTCTGGGGGGAGCCAGCTTAAAAGCCAGTTCACCCCAGCACTGACTCCACGGCTCACGCTGGATCCCAGACACTGCACCTCTGCTTTTTAAATGCAGTAAGAGCCTGATGGTTCCTACTACGTTTAAAAAGCACAGCCAGAGCGAACCCCTTTAGACTACGTCTATACTACAAGGTTTTTGCTGTTTTTGTGCAAAAACCCACAGAGCATCCACGCCTCAAGAGTGTTTTTGCGCAAGAAAATCTACAGTCAATCGACAAAACAGAGGGCTTTTTGCGATGTAGGTATGCCACCTTCTACAGGGCATAATTCCTTTTTGCGCTACAGTTTTTGAGCGAAAAGGCACGTGTTGACGCTCCGTAGGGGTTTCTTGCTCAAAAAGAGCCTATCTGAAAAAGTACAGGTGCTCTGATGGCCATTCTGTGAATGGCGATCAGAGCTTTCTTGCGCAAGAGCATCCATACAATGTGGACGCTCTCTTGCACAAAAGCAATGCACTTTGAGATGTGGATGCGCTTTTGCACAACAACTCTTTTGCAAAAGACTTCTTGCACAAAAACCCTGCAGTGTAGACGTTGCCCTATTGACTAATCAAGTAGTCAATGGAAATTACATCAACTACTTGATTAGCTTACCAACCTCTATTTAACATCCCTAATTAGCGTGCTCCAAAAGTGCTGGGAGGGAGGGGAAGAGCAGGTAGGTGTGGGGTTCCAACGTTGCAGTGTGTGAGGTGCACAGAGTGAGGGGCAGACAGGGAGGCCAAAAAGCTAAAGGTGGAATCCCTTGTTCAACGAGTTGCTGAGGCCCACTGAGGTGGAGGGCCACTCCTACAGCCTGCCCACAATTTGTGTTTGTCCATACCTTATATATATCAATTATTCAGTCCTGTTCTAATTGAGCCATTTGCAGCTGGGCCACACAGACATTAATCACCATTGTTCAACTCTTTTTAGTTGTGTAGACAAGGTCACTTGAATCTCTGTACCATGACCCTAGTACAGTGGGAAGAGCTTGGAATCAATTTGCTTGATTTCCTCTGCTTTTTTATACATTAAAAAGGGAGAGAATGCGCACTTTGAAAAGAGACTTCCATTTATAGGCATTCTCTAGGCACCTAATTTGGGAAGGATGAAAAACAAAACTAACAAGCATGAGAGTGTCTTGCCAGCAGAAAACCAAGATGCAAGTGAAGAAAAAACAAGCTTTTTTGTCTCTCAAAATACTAACTGCACAGTCCAACTACATACTGGTTTCTAGAAATAAGAGTGCAGGCAAGAAAAAAAAGCTTACGTTTATATAGTATTTGAAACCGTGGCCCTCAGGAACTCTCAGAGAAGTTAACTACTCCTGCCTAATGCACTACCTTATTTGTATTAGTACTCTCTGATAATAGGCATCAACAGGAACCTAATAGGACAAGAAGGCCAACAAAACATACTGCATCAGTACAGACCACATACTGTAGTTCATAAAGTTATCTTTTTCTTTTTGAAAGGAAATAAAACAACTGTCTTGTATATAAAAACACAAATCTAAGTAGTGGTTCTAACTAACACTGTATCAAATACTGACTCATGAAGTAGAACTTTAGTATTGCTTCATCACAGCTTTTTAGAACGATTAATATAACTTTTAAAAGGTGCTGCTCACTAGTACAGTATGATAGATACAGAGAAGAGCCTTATGGAAACATTAGTTATTATTTTCTTTGTTTCATGGGCAGCCATCAAGTGGGACGAGGGGGAGAAACAAAACAAAAATCACACTTCTATCTTAAGAACTTTGCCCCCACTATAGTTAAATGCACCACCTATAATTACTGTAACTGAAATGGGAGAAGGTACCTGTTGCATTTTCTTGTATTCCCCGACCCTGGCATAGGCCATGAAGAGATGAGAATGATACTCCTCACTGTTGGGAACCTTCTTTACAGCTGCCTCATAAAGTTTAGTTACCAACTCCGCTAAACCAAAAACAGGATGTTTCAGTTCAGGCACATTTGGGACATAAATTTATAAAGCAGCTATTTCAAGATAACACATGGGATGCTATGCAAGGTAATACAATTACATTCAACACATATAGGAAGTAGTTTCTCTCCCTTAGCACCCCAAGTCCACAAATACATAGTAGGCATGCAGAAATTTCCAAGTTTACCTATTTGGTGGCATTACACCAATTCTAGATTTGTACTTTGGTCATGCAGAGATGGTATACTTTAAATAAATGATTTATGAAGACACAGAATGAATTCCTCAAGTTTAAACTATTTCAAGGATGCTCCCTCTAGTATAGTGGTTATCAAACTTCATTACCATGAGATCCTTCAGATAACAAAAATTATTACATGACTCAGGATGGGGGACCAAAGCCTGAGCCCACCACACTGGGCACAGGATAGGATGGGTGCCAAAGCCTCAGACCAACTGAGTGAGGCAGGGTGAGCAAAGCTAAGCCAAAGGGCTTTAGCCTTGGGCAGGGGGGCCTGTAACTAAGCCCCCTTCACCCAGGACTGAAAGCATCGATCCCAGAGAGAGGAGTTTGGGGGACTTTGGCCCCAAGCCTCAGCAAGTTTAACAACAGTCCTGGCAACCTGATAAAATCAGGTTCATGAACACTTTGGAGTCTCAACCCATAGTTTGAAAACTGCTGCCTAATATATAAAGCATGATTATGCTATACATTAAAAAACCCTGGTACCCCAAAAAAGAGTGTATTCGAAATTATACAATCATTATGCTAAATGGAATTTTTAAAATTCAAATTATTCTTCACATAAAGGCACAGAATGAATTCCTCAAGTTTAAACTATTTTATACATGCAATGTTTTAAGATTTAGTATGGTTTTATATATTCTTGAATGATTACTTTCTGTGTATAACACATCCAACTATTTTTACATTTATATGTTTCTGGTTTTTAAGTTGAGAATTATAGAAATAAAGATGAAAATGCAGATATGAAGGGGTTTCATATTATTACAATAAAGGTGCTTTCACAAAGCAAAGATTATGTGCCAGAAATTAACTAGTAAAGGACACAAGAGGTTGTTATATCAAAGAAATGGACTCAGGCAATTATATCTCCTCATTTCAATCTACAATCATTTTCTGCAATAAATCTGATAAACATTACTGACAGCCTCAGGATAGTGCTAAGGCAGGGTTTCCCAATCTATGGGTCAGGACCCAAATATGGGTCATCATTACATTTCAAAAGGGTTGCCAAGTGTCTCCCCAGGTGGCTCTGTCCTCTCTCCTCCCCCCGTTTTTGAACTGCCGTGCGTCACCAAGTCTTCCTGAATTGTCAAAATGGGTCCCCACCTGAAAAGGTTGTGAACTGCTGTGCTAAGGTATCTCTTACTGCTTCAGACAAACCAAATCATGTATGCTTTTTTTCTCTCAATAAGCATGCACAGCTTTGTTTACTGAACCACCCAAGAAGTCATGATTTAGAGGAATTGTTTTCAAAAGAGTAACAGGAAAGGGAGAGGTCAGGATTTCCCCTCTACGTCTATAACACAACTTCTAAAGTAATTTTGAGGGGCTAAATTCCTTGATTGTGTCTATATACATTTTACACTGCTTCTTCAAAGTTCATATATAATATTAGCTGCTAACCATTTACACTGTTCCCATTTAGATTAACAATAACTTCACATTGTTTTTGCTGGAGTAAGTTTGAGTGAACTTGTTTGATATTATGACTAACATACCATGTTAAAATTACTTATGACCCATTTTTCAATAACAGAAGCTAGCTAGGACATCTTTATTTAAGATGATCAAACGGACATTTTTATGTCAAAAGGACATTTACATGGTTTTGTGCCAAACTGGGCACCTGAATCCCACGTTTGAACCACCTACAGCTGGTCCCCGAGTTATGAACACATCAACTTACGACTGTTCGTATTTACGACAAACCTCCTATTCACCTGGAACCCGAGTTATGAACGAAATCCGCACTTATGAACAGCGCGGCCATATGTAAGTGAATGTAATCTGACTTACAAACAGATTGAGTTACAACCTAGTGTCTGATACGTAACTCGTTCGTAAGTCGGGCACCGGCTGTATTATTAAAGAGCCCATGCTTGTAACTCTACTTTATACGTTTCCCTTTAAATTCCAGACAATTAACTTTAAAGAAAGGCTAGAGGAAACATTATGTAATTATGATCAAGAAGTTCAAATTTGCAGGAGAAAGTAAAACCAAAAAAACCTACGTCTGTGCATTTCCCGATAAAGGATAGTCAGTGCTTGCAAAGAGTTGTCATCTGTGGGTTCGAGTGCAGTTACTTCTTGTGCAAGAGCAAATGCTTCATCTTGTTTCCCAGTTCTCTGCAAGCCAATCGCTTTTAATACCTATATATGTAATAAAGAAGCAGCTGTTAAAAAACACTGCCAACACCTATAGAAGAAACTTTATTTTGAAACAAAAGATCATTATTAGAGAAAAATTAAACTTGTCCATGGTAAGAAATGGACTTGTCTAAGTGACTGCCCTCAATTTCTGAAGAATCTAAGACTTCATTAAAAAAAATACAATCTTGTGACTGCATGGAAAATCTTCCAAATGCAAATAATGTAAAATTGTTGTTTTCAACCTATGTCTAAGATTTCTAAAGGGGTCTGTGCCACCCTTAGAATTTTTTTTAGGAGTCAGCAAATGGGAAAAAAGGTGAAACCTTGGGTATAAAGTGATGCAGCGCTGCCTTCCTCAGTCTGTAGACTGCCAATTTCAGTGATTTTGCTGCTGCTCAGATTTCCCTACTTGTAGCTGAGTGAAACCAATCAGTCTTACTAGTTTGCACTGCTACTGTTCAGAACTATGTGGTCAGAAAAGAAACTAAAATATTCTCATCATTTCACTCTCTTGCAGTTTGGGAAAGCTCTGGTAAGTTGCAGCTGCATCAGTATCCAGGAGCCTGGGAGAAGGACAGAACAGCAGAAGCCCTAGTAACATCATAGCAGTCAAAGGGTGGAATTTTTGTAGGTTATTTTCTATCATTTCTTTATACATTTTCAAACAAATATGATATTCAATGATTTAACGTATTCTATTAACCATCTGAAAACTTCTAAGAAACATTATGGCCTCTGTAAAAAAAACCCATAAGATTAGTGAAAGCTTGAATGGGACAGCAGAATTTCCTTAAATTTTAGAACTGTGTGCACTTGGTAGAATACCATAAAAAAGCAATCACATTTACCTTCGCACAGTGAAGATCCTTGTGTTTTTTTAGCAGTTTATCAGCCTGCTGGATTGCCATTTTATTATTGCCATTGTCAAGATAATCTATATAAAAAACACACACAGTGATTACAACTGAGAGCAAAGAAAAGATGGATGTCTATTTCCTAATCTCAAAGAGGAGAGGTCCATGCTGCAAGGGTGATATTTTGTTTAGAAATTAAGCTCGGTTCATAACTACTAAACTCCTGTTTAGAGACCATTTACACTGTGCATCTTAAAAATATATCTTTTGTTCTAGTTTTAGTCATCCAAATGCAGTAAGAGAGTTTTTGGTCTTTCCCGATGAAAGCTCATTATAATATGACCTACATAGCATAGTGGGTTTAGCTATGAACCCAGTAAGGGGGAGGTCTCAGTCTGAGGAGGAAGAACTAAACTGCTTTTAGTTCCATACTGTAGACCCTGTGAGCCAGAGGTCAGCTGATGGGGGATCTGAGACCTATTGTGACAGTGGGGGGAAAGGGAAGTTATGCTGTGTAGACATACCTTTAGAAAAAGGTGGCTATAATTTTGCCTTTTCATATTATTTTCAGTTCCACATCCAATGAGATATAGTCAGACAGTAATTTTTAAACACATGTCAGAATAAGAGAATATTTTGAGAAGTGAAAAATAAACCCACTCAGTCTTTGCACCACAGATTATATGAGATTTGTTTTACTTTAGGTCAGCAATGGGCAATGCAGGATAGTTAGTGGGCTGCATGAGTGGCCCTCCATCTTAAAAAGTGTTGTAACCAAGGTCTCCCAGGAGAGAGTAGTTTTGCTAATTGCACTGGCATACCTAGAATTTACAGGATGTGCAGACTACACCATAACAGCGCTTTGATTGGATGCAGAGAAAGCGCACAGCTCATAGATTGTCATTGCCGCTGCTTACCACCGTCTCTCGAGACGAATAGGCCATATATTACAATCAATGCTGCGTGCAATCAGCATGCACCTCACTTTACTTGCCCTTGCTTTACATGTCTGTTATTTTAGTAATATCAGTATGAATAAAAATGATACAGACTCAAGGCAGCAGAATCTGGCAACCATGTCCATGAGCAACAGTAAACAAAATATCTTCCAGGCCTCACACAGAACCCTGATAGGCTAGTTATGTGTGGCACTCCAATTGCCGGTTGTCCACCACGGTTCTAAGTGTAGGGATATAGCCAATGATCAAAAAGCAAAAGTGAAGTGTTTCTAAATTTCTTCTAAATTCCTGGTTAGGAGCCAACACTAACTAACTGAAATTAAATTATACACTTTTTTGCAAGGACTGTATTTCTTATGAGGATGGATTCCACTAAGTTAATGTGTTCTTCAGTAATGTCCTATCATATTCTACAAAATTCAAATTTATATTACCAAGACTACATTAAGTAGCCTTTAATATTTGCCACTATGGTATGTCCTTGCTAAAGAACTGAACCATTGCTAAGTGAACTAGAACTGTATAAGTGCAAATTGTGTAGTCTGTCCATAAAACAAAACTTTAAAGTATTTCAAATAATAGGATAAAATATTATTATGAATGTATAAGAGGCTGCTGTTCTGAAAAGGATATACAACAACCTCTCTCATGTGTCTTCTAGTTTGGTGGCTAACCTTAAATATTTGCTAATAGAGAATTTTTTAAAACTCTGAAATAGAACAAGTTGATAACCTCTCAATAAATTGATGGTTTTTTTGGTTCAGTATTTCTATTTCATGGTACACGCTATAGATGTAAGTGACTAGTCGAGTGACTACTCGCTTCTCCACCCCCTTACTGCCTCTGTAAGGGGAGGGAGGAAGGTGTCAGCGGTTGGTGCTGTGGGGGAGTCAGCTTAAAAGCCGATTCCCTCCAGCACCGTCTCTGCAGTGCAGGGGCAGGAGACGTAGAGGCGCAGCAGTCCAGGACCCAGCAGGAGCCAGAACTGTTCAGTCCTGGCTTGTGCTGGGTCTGGGATCTTATTGACTGCACAATTAGTCAATTACCTGCTTCTTTGCATCCTTGGTGTACATTCCTTCAGTATCCAGTTTTGGACACTCCTTCAGTATCCAGTTTTGCACTTCCTCCACCCCACCCACACAGAGTAGATCTCCAACACAGTAACACACAAAACTACAAGCCTTTCTAAATAGCAGAATAAGGACTGTGCCTTGTCAACATATGAGCAAGTTTCTCAGGAACCAAAAAAGCTGGCATCTTCCATTTATCAGAGAAGAGCTTCAATGTAAGAAAGATATTAAAGAACAAATTATTAATAGCAAGTCTGTGGGCGAAGATTTTAAATTAATGGAAAAAATGCAACACATAATTAATTTTCTGATTACTGTATAACAAATTAAGATAAAAGACAGCCAAAGTTGTCTTGGCATCCTCAGCAATCAAGTAATCAGTGGTCCTCAACACGGTGCCCGTGGGCTGAAACACCCAAATACATCTCAGTTAAAAAGACAGCATATTTCAGTGTTTTCTGGCTTACTTTAGGTCAATTTTTTAAGTTAAAGTTTTTCTAACAGTTAACATTTACATTTTCTCCAATTTAAGAAGTTATTCTAAAGACTTTGTATGTAGTGATATATTTGCAATCAGAGCATGCTGTAGAAATTTCAGGGAAACTTTCAGCTCATTGAACCAGTCTAGAGTCCCATGATTACAATTTCTGATACATTTATTTTTCTTTAATATAGCAAGATCTTCATGGTTTTATTTTTTATGGTATTTTAATTAACATCAAGTAGCTGTGACCCCATTCTTCAGCCAATGACTTTACCACAATTCAACCGGGGATACGGTTAGGGGTCTTTTTGCAAAGTTTTCTTTGCAGGATAAGTGATTAAAAACAAGAAAGGTGCACTTTCTCTTGTCTTTCTAATCAGTGATTTATTTGTAAAGAGAAGTCAAAAAATATTTTCTGCACCCTCTAAATTATCTGTTCGGGGATGCTAGAAGTTTAACAACATCCCAATGTGGCACATGCACAAATATTGAGCAATTTTTTCTACTACTTTCTCAACCAACGTGTCTCCTAATAAAGCTGGAGAAGAACTGCATGCCATGCTTAAGGATATTTTGGGGCAGACTTTTCAGGCAGGAGGCTGTTGAACAAGACTACTCTGTTGTATAAGTTTCACTGCTTTATCCCTCTACTGATTTTTGTATAGCCATCACTGTGATGTCTAGGTGCCCCAATATTTCAATTGACCAGGTTAAGGAGCATGTGGCTTCTCTCTCCTGTTTCACATATGAGTATCTAGTTTAAAAATCAGTTTTGCATGGTGAATATTTAATGTTTGTTTGGAAAGGAACATGGGGACAAAAAGTTCATTTCTGCATTAAAAAATATGCACCTGCCTTTAAAGTCTCTGGATATTAAAACAAACAAACAAATAAAAAAATTGGGAACAAAAATTTCTCAACTACGAGGAAAAGAAATTAACATGGCAATTGTCCAATCAAAAGGTGTTTTGCATTAAGAAATTATACCACTTTCTTCTCTCCCCCAAAAAGTTAGAGTTGAGAGATTTTCAAGTGTGGGGAAGACAAGAGAGAATAGTAAAGCTGCACAGGAGGTTAAAGCATGGGATAGCGTATTTAGCAAAGAAAATATACAGAAGTGGAATGCGGCAAATATATTCTCTAATGCTGAAAAGAAAATCATGTGTAAAGTTAGGATCGGATTTTGGGATGGAGAGCCCAGAAGAAAAGTTCTTTGTGGCAAGGATTGTTGTCCAGCACTATCACCTATAGTATACCATCATGCAAGAAAAATAATAGTTTTCACAGCTCCCAAATGTAGATATAAACCCCTTTACTTACATAACAGACTGAGCTAATTGGGGCAAGGATTCTCTTTGCATTTTGCCTTGAACAGCAATAAACTTGAAGACTAAACACTAATACAGTGACAAAGACCAACAGTGAGAAAGAAAGGACCAATCCCTGAGTTTCCTCCCATATTCACAAAACAACTGACACCTACCCATAATGGCTTCCTTAACAAGCCTGACCCTAGAACTTTAACATACAAGTAATGATCAATCACAGATTTGTAAGGGGTGAGGAAAAGTTGGGGGGAGGGGGAATCAACACTATGCAAAGTCTCTTTACCCCACAGTAGCCCCACGTGCTTTAGGGAGGGACGCTTAATAGCGATAAGTCCCTGCTCACGTGCTATTTTCCATATCAGATGCAAACCATCGCGACAGAGCCTAAAATGGGGACAGGATGATCGGATAACACGTGTGAAAAGCAGGATACTGGGGGGAGGGAGGGGCAGTTGCCCTTTAACAAAACCCCTAACATCGGGGGTAGCTGAATGGGGAGGGGAACCCAGGGCCACACACCCCGCCCCCAGGACGGGGGGAGATACGGGGCTGAGGGCACCCCGAGGAGGGCTGAGGGGCAGAGACGGGGGAAAGTGAGCAGAGGCTGCCGCCGGAATGAGGGGCCCTGCTGGGGCAGAGGGGCGGGCGAAAGGCGCCCGAGGGGCCCCGGGAAGGAGCTGCCCTCCGCCCGCGGTCGGAGCCCCGCTCCCTTGAAGGAGTTCGGGGGTGGCGAGGGCCAGCCCTGCCCGGTCTAGCCCCCCCGCCCCTCCGGGCCCAGCACGGCTCCGCGGGCAGAGGGAAGCAGGCGAGGCCGCGGTGGCGGCGCGGCCCGGTCGGGCGGCTGGGAGGGCCGGGGGCTAGCCGCGCGGCGGGGCCGGGGGCGGGCAGGGGTCGGTACCGTAGATAGGCCGGAGGCGCCGGTCGTTGGGGTCCTGCACATGGCCCCGCGCCGCCATGATGAGAGCGCAGAACCGCAGTGCGCAGCCGCCGCGCCGGCGGGACCGGCCAGGGGCGGGGGCGGGCGAGCGAGCGGTTGGGCGCGAGGAGCCCGGCACGCGCCTCCCTCCTCTCCCGCGAGAGGGCTTGTCGCGCTACCAACGTCCCCGGTGCCCTGGGGGAAGGGGTAGGGCCAGCCGCGGAACTATCGCGATAGCCCACCGCGGCGCTACGTGCTGTCGCGATAGGCGGGTGCCCGCCGTTATAGCGGGATGGTGCCCCCTCCCGGCAGCTCCCTCAGCTCCCGGCCTGGCCACGCTTGTGCCCGCTGCGCCCCACGGCTGCCTGCCCAGAGCTGCAGCCCCAGGCTTGCACAGCAATGTGGGACGTCTCCCCCCCCCCCCTCCTGGAGCTAGGCCCAGCCCTGTCCCCGGACCTGGGAGAAAATCAGCCCCAGCCTTCCCCTGGCCGGCTGGAGCACGGAGGAAGCAGGCTCAGGCAGCGCCCCGCTCCTTTCTTCCTGGGGCAGGGCGGAGAATGGTTCGCACCCCAGCGGAGTACGGCCTGAGCCCAGGCCCCTTTGAACTGCCAGCACTATGGGGCCTCAGGCCATGTCCAGCAGGACAGGGAGATGCTCTGGCTCTCTCCCTTGATTGGCTCCATAGCTAACATAAAGACTCAATTTCCCTTTGGATCGAGACTTTAAAAATAATTTTCTGTAAGATACCTGTCTTCTGACCAATGCTCAAAGAAAGGAAGCGAATAGGTTTGGACTGAAGCTGAAAAATCTATGACTACCACAGGATCCATAATTTGGATGCCTAGGAGGGTATGCAACTGATATCCCTATAAATGTTTACAGTGTAAGAGCAGACTTTAAAAAAACCACACAATAAGATGTTGCCAGTAGGGGTGGTAAAATTGTGTAAATTGTTAACTAGTTAAACTATAGATGGGTTCAGCTTGGCTGGAAAAGGCCCCTGGTTATCATGCCAGTAAAGCAATGTTTACCACTTCAGCAGCTGCTGGCACCCAGAATATCACATTTCTACACTTATGTATATTTTATTCACTCCAGAGCATGGACTGCTTACACATTGAGAGCATCTATAAGGCCATCTTTTCTTTTTCATGAATGAAAACTTTGGCCAATGTCTGAGATAGAACATTGAATTAGATGGGGGGGGGGGGGATAGAGAATAGATAGAAAAAAAGTTTGTAACATTTCTGGGGGGAAAACTGGAATTACCAAACAGCATCTACATTTGATTAAATTGATTACAGGATCTACATTAAGTACATTTAGTTCAAGAAAACTAAGTGATTTCCTAATAGACATTAAGAATGTTAAAGATTAGTCGACTATCTGATAAGCATTTGCTTATCCGACAGTAATGTTGACTAGTCAATTCCTCCCGCCCCCCAGAGGCAGCAAAGGTAGGGGGAGGGATACTTCAAATTGGCAGTGCCACACATTTCAAAGGAGGAATGTGGAAGTGCCTATCGACTAGTCGATGGAAATTCAATCAAGCAGTCGACTAGTCAATTAACCGAATTTTAACATCCTTAATAGACATATATTCTGTAAAACATTCTAACAATAATAGCTATGTGTTAATCTACTGTATAATATATGGAGATACTACTGTATAGATGTTCTCCCCACCCATCTATATATATCTATATAAATATTAGAGTGAGTCCATTTGTCTGTGAGTCTGTCTGTTGGTCCATTTGTTCAAGAACTCCAGACAAACTAATACTACTATCTGATGACTTTTTGGTGAAATCTGTAAAATGAATTTGGTAGTTTTAATTCAGATTCCTGTAAACAGATGTCCTCATTACAAAACACCTCTACAGCTGGTAGCCTCATTGCAGAGCAGTTACTGAACCAGAACTACCCTCTCATGTTAAAGGGAGCGGCAAGTGATGCACAGGAAGCCTAAGTTGTACCAGTACATACTTTTGATAATCAGAAGACTTCATTCTCCAGAGCTGAGATGACAACCTTTCATCAGCCCTGAAACACTTTTTTAAAATTATAAGTTGTCGATAATAGAAAGTCAAATTTGCTATACTCTCCTTTTAGAGACGCTTCAAGTCTTGGAGGAGATTAACACTTCCTGATGCTGGGTTACTCCCATGTTACTCCCTTCCTCGTGGCATTAAGTCTCATTCTCAAAAGCCTGTTCTCAAAAGAACTGATGGGAGAGATGCTGGTGTTCCTGTGTCACTGATACAGATCCACTTGATGAAGGGGGTTTTACTCACAAAAGTGCATGACTTACTACATTTGCTAGTTTCTAAGGTGCCACAGGACTGCTCGTTGTTTATAAAATTATAGAATAACATGGCTATCTCTCTGAGATATAGATCCACCAAGGTGGCACTCAAATTTTTTCTCTGTATAAAAAAGTTTTTTCTGCTGGACAACAGAATGTTCCTGCCAGGTGAAAGAATTACATCATCACATCATCAGCATCAACAGGCTCATGAAGTGAAAGTGGCCTGAGGGAAGTAGGCAAGCGTACAGGGGGTAGGCAAGCATAGGGTGCAGCCCCCTAGTAGTGTATAATGTTGTATATGCAGCAAATGGGAGAGAGAGATTTTCCTAGAAAATTTGTGTAGGAGGATTACATACTGTTCTCCTAGATGCCTTCCTATTGGATCAGTTCAACTCTTCCCCATATATATATGCAATACTTCATAAACATCCACCTTTTCACCACTGTGGTGAAATCACTGTGACTTTAACTTGGCATGAAATCAAAGTATAGCTGGGCCCCAGAAACTACATTTCAAATACCTCTCTTTGTTAGACAATTAGGTAAATGGGCTCCTTCTCAGGACACGCTTGAAGAGAATGTCGGAGAGAGCACAATCTTAAAGCCACTTAAAGAGACTTAGAAATCTGTAGTGTCAAGGACCTAAGCTGATAGCAGCTTTCAAATACCTAAAAGGGTGTTACAAGGATGAGGGAGATACATTGTTTTTGACCTCTGATGATAGGACAAAAAGCAAAAGGCTTAAATTGCAGCAAAGGACATTTAGCTTGGACATTATGAAAAAATGTCCTGTCAGTGTGGTTAATACTGGAAAAAATTGCCTAGGGGGGTTGGGAATCTCTATCACTGGAGATACTCAAGAGCAGATTAGATAAACATCTATCAGGGATGATCTAGAGAGGGGTTCTTGGTCCTGCAGTGAGGGCAGGGGACTGGACTTGATCTCTCCAGGACCCTCCCAGTTCTAATGTTCTATGATTTAATCTTTCTGTGAAACAACCAGCTTCTCTGCCTGAAAGTAAAAAATAAAATTAAGAAAAGGTCATTTTTTTGCTTCATCAATGAGAACAAATAAAAGCTCTGGCAAAGAAGAGACGTTAGTTCAAAGAATAGTTTAGTTTTCCTCAAGTTTGCCACCAGAGACGTCCACTCCTTCACTGCATTTCAGAGGAACCTGACTGATTAACACTGCCTGTCTAGTGATGCTCAGTGTCTCAAGTTCCTCTCCTGCAGCCTGGAGTCCTCCTCCCTACACAGGTCTGCCCCGCTCGCCTTGGAATCCACTGCTTGGCCTGAGTCCCGAGGAATCTCAGGATCCGTTCGACAACTGGAGGGGGATGGGGCATCAGGAGGGGGCGGAGCTTCACTCCAGTGACCTGGGTACTTACCCAATCCAGCAGACGTGTGGGGGCGGGGCCTAGAGAATGTTTAAATGGCGGTTATGATGGCCAATCAGCTGGTGAACCGAGTGGCAGTCGGCCAATAAAAAGGCGGGGGCCGGATGTAGCCCCTGGCTAGGAAGTCGCTCGGCAGGCCGGGTTCGGTGGCGGAGGCGCTGGGTGAGTTGCGGAGCGTTTGGTGTCGCTGCGTTGCCGGGCGGGGGCTGCTAGCGACGCCCTCCTTAGGGATGGCCCCCGAGCTGAGCGGGGCGCTCGGCTCCCGCCCCCGCTGTTCCCTCAATCTCTTCTGCCCCCTCAGACGTGGCCCCTTGGAGGGGCAGGCGGGGGGCGCCCCCCAGACGTGGCAGCTCGTCCACTGAAGACCCTTCCCCTCCCTCCAGTAGGTCTGTGTTGCTTCATCGCCTCTAATGTCTGTGCTAAGGATGCCAGGCCGTGGCTATGGAGAACCCCCCCACCCACCTATTTCACCGGTATCTAGGGCAACCGGGAATCCGGAGCAGTGTTCTGGCTAGAAATGGCTCTTATGGGGTTTGGAGGGATCTACGCTTGGCAATAATGGCAGCTATTCTATGGTTTGTTTTAAACCTTGGTTTTGGCATCAAATAAGTGTGATCAGCTGGGGCAGGCGTCCAGTCTCCTAGTAGAATTTTCAGCTATCTTTGTTAAGGCTTGTTTTACGATACTCGTTGAGTGGCCTCGTAATTATCGGTCTTACTGCATAAACGGTTAGATTATGCTTTACTGTCTGTAAAGAGTCTGTAGTTAGAGCTAATATTTTATTTGTGTCTATATCTCTCTTAAGAAGAAACTGTACATATCTCAAGGAAAAGCATCTGAAAAACTTCTCATCAGTTAGCTAAGGTTCCTTATGCTCTTAAAAATAAGCTTGCTTAATCTTACAATTGTTTCTAAATGATGTGGGAGTCTTGTTGACTGACTGAAGCAATGATCTGGAATATGCAATATAATGCAAGTGATGTGAAACCAGGAAGTAGCCGAATGAATAATTACATCGGTCTTACCACCAGAAATGAAACTGAAAATATTTAATTGTCCCTTGCCATAGCTTTCAAGAGAACATGGATATGGCTGCAGCAAATGAACAGAAAACACAACTGTGCAGCAACTGGTAAGAAACAAATGTCTGCCATTAGTGGAACAAGTGTGTTACCCTGTGTAAACTTGTAGAAATATACTTCTGGAAGATATCTTCAGAGATGGATGCAGCAAGTAATATGTAAACTTGTTTCTAATGACCACAAATAGGAAACACATATAGAAAATATTTGGGTGAAGCAGATGTTTTGTTTGAAATATTTTTTTTCAAGAAGTGACATTCTATAAAGTGGTGTAGATGGAAACTTAACTGCTTTGGTTCTGATGTCTTGTCCAAATATATGGAAATATATATTTATTTGGGGGGTAATGTGTATTTGATCTTAACAAACAAGGTCCACTGGTTAGTATCTGTTTCAAAGCTCTGTTCCAGCAGGTCTGAGTTGGAAGGCACTGCTGGCAGGAGTAAAGTAACAGTGATAGGTACTTCACTTCTATTTGGAATGTGCTGTCACTTTCAGAAAAGCATAATAATATTAGTGGTCTCTTCTCCCCAACTCCACTGAGGAAACAGAAATCAATGAGAACTACCAGTTCTCAGAGCACTTTTTAAAGATCTGTTTCTTTAAAATCAGTTTCAAGAAACTTAAAGTATAAGGGATTGAATTTTTGTGGCTTATTATGGGTGTGTATTATCATAGATACAGAATATCATTCTGATGATGTTCCAGCCTACTGGGTTCTTAAGAGCAGATGGGCTGAGAATGAAGGATTATTGCTATAGTTCTTGTAGGGGCTCCTTTTGTCTTGTCAGGGAAGGTAAAAACTGTCTTATTGAGGCTGACATTCACTTCTATGTTTGTGAACATTGTTTCCTTTAAGTGAAAGATGAAATTTGACTTATTTTACTTCTCCCATCAGGTTTGATAGAGAATGGGAGAGCACCAAGTACTTGGCTTTCACTTGGGTGACCATCTTTGCTTTTATGGCATGGGGTAGCCTTGCAAGCAGCAGTCTTAAGCTTATCATACTACACAGTAGTAACTTATCAAAGGTGTCCATGTTAATATAACAAACTTCAATAACATAGTGCAAAAGGTTTTGGTATCTGCTGTGATTCCATGCTCCTAGAGTCTCAAGAGCCCTCCACTCTGAAAGGCTTAAGTTCATTCCCTGTAGTCCCATATTAAAGTTCATGGGCCCAAGTAAAGCAATAAAGCAATGCACATGGAGGCTTACTAGAAGAGTTTCAATTCTTTTGGGCTTTTCCCAGCTCCTTATTCCTTGTATGGGATAGGGGTGTTTCTCTTAGTTTTCCCCTGGGTCTAGAGTCCTCTTCCTACTAACCAGACCTCCTGGCTTCTCACCTGTCTCTCTAGCAGTTGTAAAGCTGTCTGCTTCTCAGAGTTCCACCTTTGTTTTTTCTGTTCCTTTCCTACCTGACTCTTCTGGTCTCCTTTTCCTCTAGGGCCCAGGCTTTTTTCCCCTTAAGCACAGTTTGGCATCAGCCCACCAGTCTCAGGTGCATTGTACTCTTCCCTCTTAAAGGACCAGTGACACTTCTCAAATGTCTAAACGAATTTTTCTGACCTGTAAGGCTGTCTGTACAACTGTACACATAGCAGTAGATTTCTCCAAAGTAGACTAAGGTAGGGATTCCTCACTGCAGTACAGCAGGGATATTGCATTTTTTATTGGTTGAACCTTTGAGTAGTTCTGCAGCGTGGCTTAAGAATCTGTCTAGTTTTGCCAAGAAAGGATTGCCTGACTCTTACACTATGGTAGTGTTCTCTGCAAAAAATTTTTTAACTTTGTCAGTCCTGGTCTGATGGCCTGCATTTGACTCCCTGAGTATGCTGCATGGCTTGCCTGTTTTCTCTAACCGTGGAATTGAAGAGTTTTGACTGAATTGAGAGACACTGGGTATCCAGTTTGGTGAGTTTGCGTACTCTGACTGTATGCAGCATGTAGTCCTGGATAGCCTCTTTTCCATGTGTTCAGTTTCATACATGCAGTGTTCCTAAAAGGCTCTTTTGCTTTTAGTATTGCCATCCTGGCAGTTTTCTTACACTGAAAATCAATTCAAACAGATTTAAGATTTAACTTGTAAAGAGTAACTTTTTTATTTCTCATAGCAAAAAGGATATTCTTGTAACTAACTTCACCATCCATGAGGTCCACTGTAATAGAAATATTAGCCTGTGTTGTTTCTGCAAGGAGTCTGTGCCTAAATCTGAAATGAAAATCCACATTGAATCTGAACATGTGCAGGTAATAAAAGAATTCTACTCTAAAATGAATTCTGCTCTAAAATAGCTGATCTTCATGCAGTGCATTTAATAATTGGTCTTTTCTAGGTTACCTGTAAGTGTAATATGAAGATGGAAAAAAGTCACCTAGAGGATCATAAGGTTGGTATGCTGCGTGTCTTCCAGTACATCAGAACTGGAAATGTACTGATACTAGAACCTTACTGTTAACCAGATAATAGCTACCATGTTAACTGATTTCTGGTCAGCTCAGCACATGTTTAATCTGCTTTCTAAATCCATGCTAATCACTAACACTTTTGTGAGAGGCAGCGTGTCTGAAGTAGTGGTAGTCCCATGCCTATTAAGCAGCTACAAGCTCCTCAACAGGAGGGAATCTGTGTACGTTGGTAGCCTAGATTTGTCCCTAAATAGTAGGTAAGTAAAAATTCTGCCTGTGTCTATAATAGCATTGAACTTAGCAACTTCATCTTTCAGTATCTTGACTTCATTTCCTTTTTGCACATCAACCTTTATGTAAGACCTAAGGATTTATTTTGTCTAACAGATTTAAAATAATCATGGAACACTAATTCCCTATGATTTTTTTCTTATTTACAAATTCAGTGGAGTTAACCTTGACATTCTTTTCTACTGACAAAGGAAAATGGGCTTTGGCTTCAGCATAAGCATCAAATGCAAAGCTATTGCATGGAGAGGGACACACAGGGAATTGGACCAAATAGTTTATTTTAAAGCATGGAGCATTGATCCTGTGATGTCCTGTTGCAGACCAGTCGGGATGGTTAAGTCTAAAACTAAAGAAATGTACTGAGTGTTTAGTTTTTAGGGATGTTACTTTGAAGTTTGTCTAAATTTTTCCTTTTTCTATATAAAATACACTGAACTTCCAGTGTGCCACACTTAAGACATACAATACAAATTCCTGTGTAGATATACACAGTATCATGAGCTTTCATGGGGTTCCACTAAAGTGGGTTGTGCCCACAACAGCTCATGATACCATCTAATGTTTTGTTAGTCTTGTAGCACCTTAGACTAAGTCGTGTTTTTTTTTTTTTTTCCTCCCAATTACAAACTAACTTGGCTTCTCCCTGAAGCTTTTAATGCAGTGGTCTCCAACCTTTTTAACCAAAAGATCACCTTTTCAATTTAAGTGCAATGTACGATCTACCTCAAACCTTGCCTGGCTTCCTTTCCATACCTTCTGAGGCCTTCCTCCCTGAACCACATTCACTTTAACCAAGCTGGGGTAGGGGATTGGGATGCAGGTTCTGGGCTTGGGCCAAGGAGTTTGGAGCATGGGAGCAGAATTGGGGTTTAGGAGGGAGTCCAGGGTGTAAGCTCTAGGAAGGAATTTGGGTGCAGGGGAACTCCATGTAATGGCTCCATGGCACCATGTGCTGCCCTTCCTCTACAGGACTGAGCCTACAGCTTCTGCTGGGCACAGTTCTCTATTGATCAATGGGAGCTGCAGGGGTGGTGTTTGCAGGCAAAGACAGCATGTGGAGACTCCCTGCTCTGCCTTAAGGGCTGCAAGGACGTGCCAACCACTTCCAGGAGCAATAATTATCACAAGGATAACTACTCCAGTCACAACAAGTTAGGGATTTTGGAACTCACTACTCATGCTTAAATTTAATTCTTTAAAAAATAAAAACTATGAAATGCACAGACCAGTCAAACCAAAAATAACCCACTTTGCAAGCTGTAAAAGTAACAATAACCCTCCATGTATGTGTTGGGTTTAGAGATGAGTGAAGAACAGTGTTTTTAAGGATCTAATCATATAGTCAATTAACTGATAAGTAAAAGCTTATAGGTTAATACTATGGACTATACACATTCCCTGCCTGCCACCCCTTGCTAATAAAGTTTTTAGCAGGCTGGTCAGCCCAGCTCAGTCCCAACTTGCACTGGGTCCTAGACCTACCTCCACTGCAACTCTGCATTTAAAGTGTATTAGGAACCAGGCGGACAGACAGCCTGGCTCATGCTGTGTCTGGGAGCTCAGACCTCCCTTCTCCCCTTTCGCGCCACCCCTCCCCCCCAAACAGGGGCTGCCCAGGGACAATAGAATAGTCAACTAATGGATAAGAATTCATGAGGTTAATCAGCCATTCAATTAACCGATATTTAACATCCCTAGTGTGTTTGAGAACAATAGATACAGTGTGAATGACAGATTTGCATTGCCAAGCTCCCTCCATCCCCTTCTCCCTATGTGGAGGCAGGATATAGTAATAGGGGAGGAGAAGCACCCTGACCTCATCCTCATCCTCCTCCTCTCCTCCTTCCCACATGCTGCACAGCAAGCAGGATGCTCCCAAGAGGGCAACTCCAAGGCAGAAGCAGCATGACAGTGGGTGTAGGGGCAACTGAAGTGCCAGTGCTTGATAGCTTCCTGGCCAAACCAGTCAGGATCACCTGTCAGAGGCTCCAAGATCTACTGGTGATCAGAATCTACCAGTTGGTGACCAGTATTTTAAAGCATAATGTTACGAAGATGTTTGCCAAAAAAGGCCAGTTCAGCGTAACTGTACAACTGATTATATTAAGTTATTCAATTTTACATTTTAGGCATCAGCATGCCCTCTGCGTCTTGTAATGTGTCAACATTGTGAGATAGAACTTGCATTCAATAAACTTCAGGATCATGAGGATTACTGTGGAACTAGGACTGAAACATGTAGCGAATGCGGTCACCATGTAATGGTAAAAGATTTGAAAGAGCACCCTCAAGTTTGTGGAAAGGTGAAAGAAAAGAGAGCTAGTCAAGCAATGTCACATAACTATGAGGCTGATGCTGCAAATCTGTGTGCCTTTCAAACAATCAGAAACATTCTGAAGTCAGACAACTATGTTGAGCCTTTACAGAGGATGTACGGGCCATTGGAAGGCCAATTTAATAGCCGCTTTGGAGAAGACCAGACTTCTAAGAATATTAACAGAAGAAATGCATCTGCAATGCAGAGAGATCAACCTCAAGGTAAAGGGCAATAGTTATAAATTCATAACTCTAACAATTTTACCTCTAATCTTGAATCTGGTAACTAAGTGGAGTAAAAATACCACACCTATGCATATGTGGAAAAGTAAAAATTGAAATTTTACTACAGAACAGAAATTCTACTATATAAAATTCAGTAGATTATGAAATCTGGTGATGGGATAAGATTCATTCTAGTATTTATATCTAAAACAAGATTTGGTTTTCATCCACTCAAATTCTGTCCATTCTGTTTAGCAGTCAACTCTTCTGTGCTTTACTTACAGGTTAGTTCCTCATATATTAATCATTTTTTACAGCAGCTTGTGTGGACATAGGTGATATAAATGCATCTTCTCCCTTCCCACTTAAGGCTCTCATCTCCAGCTCACCATGTCTAAGGTCATTCTTTTGAAGATCCATTTTCCATGAATGCATGCTCGGCTATATGCTCTGGGGCATTCCAAGAACGTAGCATTGCTTAAGACTGAATTATAGCCCTTGCTTTAAGAGTATTCTGCTTGTAGAAATAACTCCAGTTATTAACCTTGTATTAACTAAATATAATGACAATTTCAAAATTGGAAAGAGTACCTCTAGAATTGGGCTTCCTACTGAACATATAGGAAGGGACTGAATTTTATCTAGGAACAGAATTCTCCACAACCCCCATGTAAACTTCAACACCTTAATTCTGGGTCATATGGTGAGTTTGGATTGAATACCAGGTTAATTAACTGGCAGCCTGGGGGTGCTCATCCTTTCTTTGGTCCTAGTCCTGCAGTGTGATGTGGTACTGGAGTTCTGACTATACTAGGGATGTTAAATATCTGTTAATTGAATAGTTGATTAACCTGATTGATTCTATAGTCCACAGGGATGAGGCTGGCAGCCCAGTGCACTCCATCCCCAATCCTCAGGAGCCCCCTACCACTCTGTGCAGCTACCTGTGTATCCGAGGCTGCAGCATGGGTTGCCAGACAGGAGCTGATCCATGAGGGGAGCCAGTTTAAAAACCAGTTCCCCTCAAGCACTGGCTGCCTGTCACCCCTCACTGCTGCACAGCGTGGGGTGGCAGCAGCCCCTGTTGGCGGGGTGGGGCAGAGCTGAATTCCCAGACCCCACAGGAGCTGGAATTGAGCTGGACTGCCTGGCTCCTAAGGCACTTTAACAGCAGAGCCACAGCAGGGATAGGTCCCACACCTGGTGCAAGTCAGCACATAGTTGGGATGCTAGCTTGCCTGCTAAAAAAAGTACTGTAAAAAGGTCAGGACATGTAGTCCATAGCATTAATCCAGGGGTAGGAAACTTTTGTCAGGGGCCACTTCAGAAACTTTTGAAGTGGCCCCAGGCTACACCAGAAGGGGCAGAGCCTCAAGTGGAAGGAATGGGACCAAGATACTTCCAGGTTCCCCACCCTCAGACCATGATTGGTTTGGGGATGGGAGAGCCCCTTGGCCCCCCAGGCTTTCCCTACATGCCTATTCCCTGGTGTGGGAGAACTGTGTGCTCTCCCTGCTCCCAGGCCAATCAGAGCTTGGGTGAGGAGTGCATCAGGTCTCCTCCTTTTGCCCATCCCTACATTAACCTATAAGCTTTTGCTAATTGGTTAATTGAGTACACTATTACATCCCTAGTTTTGACAAGCTTCCTGGGGAGGAGGGAGGGAAATGGTGACCGCTATTTTGCTCAAGTCACCATGACTAACATCAGGACACAAAGCTTCAAGCAGAAGCTCCATTGCTGCCCTCAGTTTTTCTGATCAGGTAGGATGCAGTGGCTGCTAATGTCTGGGGAGCTGCAGAGAGGGAGGAGCAGCAACATTATTGAAGACTAAGATGAGACACCTCCCAGAAGCAGCAACCCAGGAGTCCTTCCACAAATTCTTTTGAAGAGCAACCATTGACTTCATGTAACCAGTACTTAAAGCTAGGACTAGATCAGTGTTTCTCAACTTTTTATAAAGAACCCCTTTTCAAAAATTATATGCACTCCCAGTACCTACAGTTTTCAGATGCACTTTTTTCTACTATTGCAACACACTTAATTGTAACCAGGTGGTGGCACTTCTGGGTGTAAAGTACAAAAATAAAGTGGTGTAAAGCTTAAAACAAATCCAGTTTGCTCCAATTTTCAGTTGATGTACCACCCTGACTTCTCTCAAGTACCCCTAAGGGTGCTTGTACCACTGGTTGAGAAACACTGGCCTAGATAGGGGATGGATTGGTTGACACAGTGCACTGTTCTACTTGTTCTCTGAATCACCTGGCATTGGCCACTGTTGGAAGATTGGTCTATCTAAGTTAGTAACCTTTGGTCTGACCAGTATGGCCGTTCTTGCATCCTTAAGCAGTAAGTCCAGTCCAGTTTCCAGAGTATCTTTTATAGGATATGAAGGAAAAGCTGCAGACTGGATTATAGAAGAGGTAACTAAATCTGAGGTAAAGATGGCACATCTGTGCAACTTCCATATTGGCTGCAGTTTAACACTTTTGCAGTGGGCTCTTGTGGGGAAAATAACAGCAACATCCCATGCTCAAAAGAGGAACTTGACAAAGCACTTCAGTGTGATCCTCACTTCTACCAGCTCAGGGCTTGGAATGGAAAGAGCAGTGCTGGCGCTCAAGTCACACAGTTGATGTTCCTCAATAAGGGTGGAAATAGATGACCTTGAAATTCTTCAGGCTCTTTAGGCAGTAGACTTCCCCACCACAGTTCATGGGGGCCCAAAATACTTCAAAGATCTCTGTGCACACTAGTTCATCACCATAGATGCAGTGATGATCATTTGGACTACCATAGAGTAGTGCAGGGCTACTCAACTTCAGAAGCCCTGAAGGCCACAATGAGACTCTCAGCATGTGCCAGGGGCCACAACTTAAGTATGATTGCATATACATACAAATATATGCAAATGGCTTCTTTCACACTGAGGGCATGAATACAAAGATTAAGGCAAGACTACACAACACTGTCAGAGGCAGCGGGGGGGGGGGGGGGGGGCGGAGAGAGAAGAGGAGGTACTTGAAAGCGGCAGCATCACTTGAAGCCTGAGGCCAGACCCTGGGCTCCATGGGGGGCTGCTGCTATGAGAAGCCACATGCAGCCCACTGCCAGCTGGGGTGTCCTCAGCTGACCCCGGGCTCCACCAACAGCCCTATAGCTATTGGTACACTTCAAAGGCAGAGGTGCCCTTTCTGTTAACTGAGCCCTTTCTGTTAACTGAACAGTTCAGCTATTTGATTAGTCATTTATCTGATACTTAACATCCTTAGCTGAGCCCTGCTTAAAACCCAAACAGCACTGCAGGCTGCAAACAAATGGGCTACATGTTGAGCAGCCCTGGTGTAGTGTAGGAATGTTAAATGTTGGTTAATTGAATAGTCTGTAACCTCATGAAATTTCATCAGTTAGTTGACTATTCTATAGTCCCTGGGGCGGGGGCCAGCAACCACTGTATCAGAGACAGCAGCTTGGGTTGCCATGTGGGAGCTGGTCTGTGAGGAGCCATTTTAAAAACTAGCTCCCCTTACAGACCAGCTGCCTGTTGCCCTGTGCTGCTGCTTCTGAGCTCCTGAACCTGGCATGAGCCAGAACTGAGCTGGGCTACCTACCTGCTCAGCTCTTAATACACTTGAAATGCAGAGCTGCAGCAAGGGTAGGTCCTGGATCCTCACAAGCCAGGACTGAGAAATGTACTGGCAGGGAGGGAAATGCATGTAGTTGATAGCATTAACCAATATACTTTTGCGTATCAGTTAATCGACTACACTGTTACATCCCTAGTGTAGTGACTCAAATGGGTGTCTTGGCAGTGAGCTGAAATGACTTGTGCTTCAGAGTTTCCTAGGCAGGATGCAGGAAATGTGGTTGCAAGTGTGTGATTGAGCTGTGCCCCTGGTCATAGTGCAGTTTTGTTTTTACCACTTAACACTGGTGGAAGAGAATGTCAACAGAACAAAAGACAGGACTATGCAGCACTTTAAAGACTAACAAGGAGGTTTATTAGGTGATGAGCTTTCGTGGGCACAAAAGCTCATCACCTAATAAAACATCTTGTTAAAGTGCTACATAGTCCTGGCTTTTGTTTCAGCAAGACCAGACTAACCCAGCTACATCTCTATAACTATTCAACAGAGAACAAGGTTTTTTTGGGGTCCTGGAACAAACTTTTTATGCTAAAAATACAAGTTACTGTATTGCTTTTGAACAGGGCAGATTTGGACCTTATATTGCAGTTACCGTAATCCCATTGGAATTTGAGTTATGAAATAACAGCATGTGAATCCTGAAGAATTAGTATTAATACTATGTTGAAAATTCTATCCTGATTGGATAGTCGCTTTAGCAATGAGCATTAATTGGATCCTTTAGTTAAACTAAACGAAGCTCTTTAAAAGATACAGGTTAAACTGAATTGTTTTCTCTCGAACTATGGAGAGTCACAACATTTGAAGACCAGCAATGATGGATTTGAACACCAATAACAAATTAGATCGCTCCCTCTAAGTGTTTTGATTTGAACTTCTCCTCTATAGGATTGTGAATTTAAAACTGGACTCTATTTAGAGTCCAGGCTTAATTTCATGGGTAAAGTTTACATACCTAATCAAAATTGCTATTCTGTTGTCTAAATAGAATGGAATAATGAGTTGATTTAAATATAGGTAAATGTACAAGGCATTAATTATCTAGAAATGCCTCGTAACTTCAGCTATGCACACCACCCATGAAAAGATCATATAAGCTTGTTTTCTTTGATCTCCTCTAAGTTTGTGTAACAGCCTTAACGAGTGCATTTCCTAATGTGTTAATGCTCTGTATAACATTCCTCCCTTTCTTTCCACATTCATTCTCTGGAAGTGTCCTGTACCTTGTAAATATCACTTTGGGGGGGTCTAGTTATGCTTACCATATGTCCTGACTTTTCTGGGACAGTTCCCAAGCTTCTGTACAGTGCACACTGTCACCTGCCCCAGGGTGCCTCTGCCACATGTGGCCTAATCTGGCCATACTGCTGCTGTCACCTCCATCTCCAGGCAGCTGCTGTGTGGTGGGTGGGGGTGGGTGGGTGTGTGTGTGTGTGTGTGTGTGTGTGTGTGTGTGTGTATACACATACTCCGGCTGGAGCCAGGGCTGGCCACCTGCAATACTATTTTTAATACCCTAGTCCCTAAGGGCAGCCCTAGCTACAGCCAAGGAGCAGCTGCACAAGAAAGTCACGCTGCCCCAGCTGGAACACAACTGGCCTCATGGCTGCTGCTTGACTCCAGCTTTAGCTGGGGCTGCCTGCATGGACTGAGACCATGGTACGAACACCACCATGGGTGCCTCGGCTCCAGTCCCACCCCAGGAGCAGCTGGGGCCAGGGCTGTGGGAGCACTTATGGCCAGGACTGCAGTACTAAAAATAGCACTGACGCTGGCTCCAGTCCACAAACTGCTTTCCATGTGGAAGGCAGAAGGTGAGGGAAGGGGTAAAGGGAGAACTGAGGGCTGGGGGTCGGAGGCAGCGGGGGAAGGGGAGGCACCAGGAAGGTGGAGGGAGTACGGGAAGGTGCAGGTGCTAGGAGGTTGTGGGGGTGAAGCAGAAGGGCAGACACACGGAGGAGAGGGACAGGCAACAGAGGGCAGAGGAGAGAGGCAGGGCAGGTGGGTAGGGATGTAATAGTATAGTCAATTAACCAATAAGCAAAAGCTTGTCAGTAATGCTATAGAAGACACACATTGCCCCTACTTTCCAGTTCACTTTTTTAGCAGGCTGGCCAGCAGTCCAGCTCAGTCCTGGCTCTTAACAGGTGTGGGACCTACCCCTGCTTATTGGTTAATTGACTCACTATTACATCCCTACCCATGCATTTAAAGTGTATTAGGAGTCAGGTGAGCAGACAGCCTGGCTCAGTTCTGTCTTGTGCCAGGTCTGGGAGCTCAGAACCCCCTCTCCTCCCCCCGACAGGTGCTGCTGCCACCCATGCTGCTGTCCGCAGGGGGAACTGGTTTTTAAACTGGTTCCCCTTGCAGACAAGCTCCTGCCTCGTATCCTGCTGCTTCTGATAGAGGCAGCAGTGTGGAGTGGTAGGGGACTCCTCAGGAGTGAGGCTGGAGCACACTAGCTGCTGGTCCCACCCCCAGGGACTACAATTGAATAGTTGAGTAACAGATACACATTTTTGAGGTTACGCAACTATTCAATTAACCAATATTTAACATCTCTAGAGGGAGGTGTTAGTGCGGGTGGGAAGGCAGAACTACAGATCAGAATAGGGCTAGAGGAGACATGAGCACGGGGAAGAGAAGGGCTGGTGCAGGGGAGGGGGGCAGGTGCCCGAAGGGCAGGAGCCAGGGCAGCGGAGGGGGGTGAGTGGGGGACAGCAGCAAGCACCAGGGGAGGGTGGGAGACATGGCAGCAAAGGGGAAAGGGAGCAGCTTATAAGATACTTATCAACTTGGGTGCCACAGTGGCACACATCCGGACAAGAGCACATGAATGGGAAGCAACTGTCTAGAAAGGAGTACGACAGAAAGGGATCTACGGATTATAGTGGACTACAAGCTGAATGAGGCTACAGCATCACAATTTTGCAAAAAAAGCAAACATGATTCTGGGATGCATTAACAGGTGTGTTGTGAGCAAGACAGGAGAAATCATTCTTCCGCTCTACTCTGTGCTGGTTAGGCCTCAGTTGGAGTATTGTGTCCAGTTCTGAGTACTGCATTTCAAGGAAGATGTGGAGAAATTGGAGAGGGTCCAGAGAAGAGCAACAAAAATGATTAAAGGTCTAGAGAACATGACCTATGAAGGAAGGCTGAAAGAATTGGGTTTGTTTAGTTTAGAAAAGACTGAGGGGGGACATGACAGCTGTTTTCAGGTATCTAAAAGGGGTGTTATAAGGAGGAAGGAGAAAACTTGTTCATCTTGGCTTCTGAGAATAGAACAAGAAGCAATGGGCTTAAACTGCAGCAAGGGAGGTTTAGGTTGGACATTAGGAAAAAGTTCCTAACTGTCAGGGTGGTCAAACACTGGAATAAATTGCCCAGGGAGGTTGTGGAATCTCCATCTCTGGAGATATTTAAGAGGAGGTTAGATAAATGTCTAGACCATCCCTGAAAGACAGTATTTGGTCCTGCCGTGAGGGCATGGGACTGGACTCGATGACCTCTTGAGGTCCCTTCCAGTCCTAGTATTCTATGATTCTGTAACTCAATGCTGGTGCACAAGACACAACTCACTCTGCTCATGATTGGAAAAATCTTCGAAGGAACACTTTCCCCAGCTTCTCCCCTGGAGTTAATGTAACTGCAGGCTAATTTTGTGGGAGCCAAACCCATCCCTATTGGAAGCTTGGAGGATAGCCAAGCTAGTCTGTACAGGATAAACCTAAAAAACCAAATGTCTGTAAAGTGCTACCAGACCAACAAAACATGTACATGGTATCATGAGCTTTTGTGGACACAGCCCACTTCTTCAAACTCCAGTCATCTGAAGTGGGCTGTGCCCATGAAAGCTAATATTACCATCTATATGTTTTGTTATTCTATGAGGTGCTACCAGACCTTTTGTTGTTTTAGTCCATCCCTATTGGTAGAGAATGGTGGGAGGCATTTTTAAAGGGTCACATGACACCCTTTACTTCCGGTCATGTGTCCATCTTGACCCCTGGAGTGCTGTCTGGGGTGGGATTTATTGTGGCAGGGGCATGGCTAATGGGTTGTGGGAATGGCTAACGTCACTAATTTTGGTTCAGAAAATATGGTCACCATAGGTAGTCCAACACGAAGGTGTTGCTAAAGAACATTGAAAGTAAAATCCTGATCTTAATGAACATATGTCTTAATTTAATGAGAAACTAAGATATTACTTTAGCATAAAGAAATACGCAGTTTAATGCTGTAATTCAGCCATGTGTTATATCAAACACCTCACTTCTTACCAACTTTATTTTAAAAGTGAATCACAGAATGAGATGTCTCATTCTCTGGGATTTAGAAAAGCTTCCTTAGGCTTCCATATGGTTTCCCTAAAAATACTGTGGAATTACAAAACGGCTACAGATACATTTAGCCAGGTGTTAAACTGAACAAATTACTCTACTGACTTTCAAAACACAGACTGTTAGCACAGTAAAATCAGTAGGGTTCTGAAATCCAAGTGCAGATCTTGGTGCATGTAAATGTAATTGCCAACGTTTAGAATATGAACCCCTCTTCCTGGAACACTTTAGAGGCGTCACTTTGTATGGCTATAATCCCATTAACCTGTATCTGAGTCAAATGCTTGCATTAGTATGTAAATGAACTCATGGAATTCTAGAACTGAAAGGGACCTCCAGGTCAGTGTCCAGTTCGTTGCCCTCACAGCAGCCACCAGCATTGTCTAGCTCAGTGGTTCCCAACCTCCTTCAGGATACAGATCCCTTTACAATCAATTTCATAGAGGAGGAGAAAAGCAAGGATCAGGCCTACCACGGTGGGCCCAATCCTTATTTTTAAACTTTTTCCATGGATCCCCTGCAGTACTGATGCAGAACACAGGTGGGGAACCACTGATTTAGATCATCCCTGATGCCTAGCCAACCTGTTGCTAAGTATTTCCAGTGACTGAGTTTTCAGTCTCCCTAGGCAATTTATTCCAGTAGCTAACCACCCTGACAGTTGGGAAGGTTCCCCCCCCTTAATATCCAGCCTAAACCTTCCTTTCTGCAGTTTAAACCTATTGCTTCTTGTGAGTGACTGAAAACAAAGGTCTGTTATACCTTCATAGCAGGGATGTAAAAAGGTGGTTAATGTAACTACTAAAAAGCATAGTAGTTACATGCATTGTGGGCTCTGAAGTATAAAGCTTATTTAAGACATATACTTCAGAACCTGGAGTGGGGCTGGCTGCCTTTCCCAGGCTGTCTACACTGCAGAGTTTTTTCCAGGATATCTTTGGACATCCAGGGAATGTCTCTCCCAAAATTTATTTAGAAGAGCAGACACGCTTTCTTTGGCATCCCTGTAAACCTCATTTTACAAGGAAGGGATGTTCTGAAAAGGTTTTTTCCAACACTTGGCCCAGTGTAGATGGGCCAAATGTCAGAAGAGCCTCTTCTCAAAAAAGCAGGAAAAACAATGTAGTGTAGACAATCCCAGGGAGGCTTTGCTTTGGTCTCTGCAGCTTGCTCCCCAGAAGTGGGGCTGGTAGCCAGCATATAACCTGCACTGAAGGGTGGGGAGTGGCTGGGCTCACCATGGACAGGGGCTACTCCAGCAGCCCCCAGGGTGGGTAGAGAGCTGCATTAGCCTCTACAGGTTAACCAGAACTGGTAAGACTCAGTCAGTCTCTTACATCACTAGTTCATAGATCTTTAGGACTAGAAGGACCCAGGCTCAACTATTGTGACCTCCATCACACATGTCAACTTCTTCCAGTAGTTCCTGTATCAAGTTTTAACTTGTGGTTGAACTAAAGATGATTTTAGTTCACTTGTGATTTAAATATTACAAGGAATGGAAAAACATGTCCTCTAGTCTTTAAATTTAAGAATTGTATAGCCAGTAAAGAGGTGTGGGGGGGAGGGGGTGGTGGTTCCATGTCTCTCAGGATAAGCAGAGGGGGTAAATGCAGGAAAGGGCAAGGATTATCTTTTGAAATGATTAAGGGAAGATAAGTCATGAAGTGTCTTCCTAAGGCTTTGATTATCTCTTAAAACAAGAGTGCTGTGTTTGGGGGGCCCTGTTCTGCTTTCATTTGTGTGGGTGAACTTCTGTTACTTAGTCTGTTCTTAAAATGTTAATTACTGTTACAAATTTAACAGTTGGTACTTACAGCTTCTGATCTTTCTTGGCTTCAGGGCATGAACTGGACCTGCTGGAGAGGAATAAAAACACAGCATCCTCTCTTTATGGAGAGCTAAATTCTGACTTAGACTATATGTTAGCCCTTCGACTGCAACGTGAGAATAATCCCTGCAACAGTATTGCAGCTGAAATTCACCATGATTTCTGGAACAACTATGCTAAAGAATCAGAGTCATCTGAGTATCTCAGTGGAACAAACAAATCAGATACTTTCTCTCCTGTCCCTTTGTCTAACACTTCAAATCAGCTAAAAAGTAAGTTTCAAAAAGTGTTTTCTGGAAAAAATTGATATTGATGATCAGGGAATTCTGACTGGCTCCTTGGTGATATTTTTATCAGGGATGTTAAATATTTGTTAATTGAATAGCTGATTAACCCATGAATTCTTAAAGGTTATTCAATTATTTTATAGTCCCTGGGGGTGGGACTGGCAGCCAGTGCACTCCAGCCTTCCTCCCAAGGAACCCTCTGCCCCCCTGTGCTGCTGCTTCTGTATTGGAGGCAGTGTTGTGGGGAGCCAGGTGGGAGCTGGCCCACAAGAGGAGCAAGTTTTACCCCCCCAAAAAAGTGCTTCCCTTGCAGACAGGTTGCCTGCTGCCCCTGTCCAAGGGGACCTGAGCTCCCAGACCTGGTGTGAGACAGAACTGAGCCAAGGTGCCTGCCCACCTGGCTACTAATACACTTAAATGGAGAGCTGCAGCGGGGATAGGTCCTGGACCCAGTGCAAACTGGGACTGAGACTGGTCAGCCTGCTGAAAAATTTAATAGGGGGCAGCCAAGTTAGTCTGGTAGCACTTTAAAGACTATCTGTTGCTTTTTGTTTTTCCTGCTACAGACTAACAAAACATGTAGATGGGATCATGAGCTTTTGTGGGCATGACCCACTTCTTCAGATGACTGGAGTATTGGATGTCCAGAACCAAAATAAAAATTTACTGGCAGGGGAATGCATGCAGTCTGCAGCATTAATCTATACATTTTTGCTTATTGGTTAATCGATTACACAGTTACCTCCCTAACTTTTATTTCAGTACCAGAAGAGGAGTATTTCAGTATCTTTTTAAATTGCTTTAGAAATTTCTACATCACATACAGGAAATGTTAATGTGCAGAAAAGCCTTCTCTATATTTGGAGCCTTTCTTCCCTTTTTGACTCTTCAGCACACTAAATTTTCAACAGTACTAACTGCAAAAATAGCAATATTGTGTATATACGTAGTCCCAAGATTTGTTTTGACTAGTGAGATCTTGATATTGGAACCTATCCTGAAATTCCTTTTCCTTTAAAATACTTGTGGTGGGATGAATAGAGCATCTTAACATGGAAAGGGTAAGTGACTAGTTTCCAAAACTGTACTAGAACAGTGTTTCTCAGCCTTCTTATAAAGTGCCCCCCTTTTTTTAAAAAAAAAATGAAAATTAAGTACCCCCAGGATCTACAGTTTTCAGATATACTTTTTTCCCCCTCCCATTGCAACAGTTTGTTTAAATAACTTACTTGTAGCTGGGCAGGCAATGAAATTTTTAGGTGTAAAGTACAAAAATAAAGTTCTGTAAAACTTAAAACAAATTCAGTTTTCTCCACATTTCAGTTATGTTGACGTACCCACCCAGACTTCTCCCAAGTACCCCAAGGGTACTCATACCACTGGTTGAGAAACACTACTAGAAGATTCAACTTGATGTAGTTCAGCCATGTCTTCAGAAAAAAGGGCTTGTCTACTTGTGCTGATATAGTAACAGCTGAGTAGGTAATGTCACACTTCATGCTTAAATATGCTAATAAGGGATAATACAGTATTGATGTGCCAGATTACTTTAATAATTTTGTTTGCTGTTACATGCCTAAACAGACAATGAGACTTGTGTGTTTAGAACAAGGAACAGTGGGTCCAAAAACAAAACACAACCCTTTTCAAAGAGGAACCATTTTTCAAATGTAAAAGCAGAATGATTGCTGCCTTGAGCCTTGCTGTGGTGTAGAATAGAATGATTTTATGGGTTAGAAATTCTGAAGACAGGTTGGTTAGTCCGATGGACCTGTTTTATAGGAGGGAATTGAATCCTTTTACTTACCTCACAGATGATGAGATCATGTTACCATGTGAATTTTGTGAGGCCCTCTACCCTGAAGAAGACCTGATTCTCCATGAGGTTTGGTATTTCTGTGACAATAATACTTAGCTATTAAAGTGCTTTTTTTTTTTTGTCAGTCTAAAAGCACTTTACAAAGTAAGCAAACACTATCTCCATTTTATAGATGTATATGTGGGAGGCTTACTGAAATGGATGCTACCACTTGTTAGTACAATTTTCATTTAGAAACTGAATTTTGTTGGAGCAATTTGGCACAGTGTGATGGTAGGAACATACTGCAACAGTGCTTATAGGACACTGTATCTTCGTAGACTCTTGCAAAGATCAGTATTCAATAGCAATTTTTGAGTATTTATAGTTTACTAATACAAAACTTACATCAAAACTTTCACTGTGGTCTGTTTCTTGGATTTAACTTTTGTGATAAATGAAATGCCAATAGTAAACAACATACATTATGAAATAACTACAGATGTTAGGGTTTGAATTTCAAGATGTATAGCAAATTATGTGCATCACTCCAATTTGTTTAATATCTGAAGTAGAATATAATTGTTGATGGGTGGAGGCCGGTAGGCCTGCCGGAAGGGTTCCTCCCAGCCTACAATGGGTATACAAAGTGTCATTTGGGAACAGGGTGGCTGTTTTGCTCTGACATAGCAAGTCTTCAAATATTGCTAACACCTTCTTTCCAATGTTGGCCACATAACAGACAGGCTGTAACCCAGCAAGTGCCTTTGCTTCATTCAGTAAACGAAGTTCCTCACCAAGTCAACAACAAGAATGCAACAGACCTGCTAAAGATTTCTTAAACCAACTGCACAGCGGCAAATCTACATATTCTCTGCAGCATAAAGCTGTACAGACAGAAGGGAGTATCATCATTCCATGTGAATTCTGTGGAGTTCAGTTAGAAGAGGAAGTACTCTTCCACCACCAGGTACAAACCTCAAATTCCACCCTACAGATGACTAGACACAGCAAATCTGACTTGGTAGTAAATGTTTGTATAATGGTAAGCTCAGAGCCTGCAATTGGGATCACAGGTACCAGGAGCTCACATATTTGTAATTTGAATAGTCTGCTCTGAACATAGGGGTTGCAGTCTGTACCCCAGGATGCTGGAGCATGCTGGGGCTCATGTTAAAGGAACAGGTTTTTTGTGCATTGAAAATAATCAAATAATGGAGTCTGAGCAAGTGGCATTCAAACAATACAGCAATTCTCACCTCTTTGGAAGTCCTGACTGCTATCTTACCAATGCTTTGCTATGATGCATTTCCCTGTATGACCACCTTCCATCCCCAAGCAGTGAGGGCAAATTATTCTGTAGAGAACCAGACCATCTGTGTTTAGTCGTTCTCCTGAAGTATTTACAAGAAGCCTACTTTATTGCCCTTTGCAAACCTGAACACAACATTTTAAATGTGACACTTTCATCTTTTCTTTTTAGCCTCTTATTCATGTACCCATTGAATTAATGCATGTGAGTGAACTGTCATCTCAGAAGCAGAATTTCTTGAAGGGGAACATGGTATACTCACAGTTCATTGAGTCTAGAGTCTGACCCAAATTCAGATACTGTTTGCTGTCTTGTTAAACCTGCAGTCACAAATTATTGCTCCCCTGGTCAATTGTTGCCACTCCACTTAGTTTAACACAGGCAAGACTAAGCATGGAACAGGAGTTGTGGGGTGGAGACCTATGAGGGCCCTGATAGGTATAAGATTGGGCTGAGTAGACAGTTACCTGTAGGTGAGATGGATCCAGGCGGAAGGGATAGCCTAACCTTTTAAAACTGAGGAGGAACACAGGGCAAGTAAGAGAAGATGAGAGGTGGAAGAGGAGATAAACCTGCAATCTCTGTATCATCTTTGATCACATAGTTAATGACAGAAGGTAACAGAGATCCCTTTGATAGCTTCCCTTCTCTATTACCAATGAACTGGAAAAGGTGTGAGCCAAGATCCAACTGGGATGGTTTTGCAGTGTCCAAGTACGATGAAAATTGCCATCGTACAGAAGTTGTTTTACCCCTTAACGGTGAATAAGTTAATGGGCACCAAGTTTTGACAAGCTTCCATAACTAGCTGCTTTGCTTTATAGCGTGTGTTCCATAGTAGAGGGAGTTTCAATGCATTTTTGCATCATAGTTGGTGGCTGAGGATTTCAACATCTAGTTGGTTTGCCTTCTGAAAGTAGGGCATTTGGATAAATGCCTTCCAACAGCTGACCAAAGGATGCCATCTGGGACTTGAGCCACTGTCAAGTACAATTTAAAGTAATCTTAGCTGTGGTTATCCAATCTAAAAGGGACACTCTTCTAATTAAAATCTTCACCTCTTCCCTACTTGTGCTATAGGCAATACATAATATGTCACTGAAAGATGGCAATTTGTTTTTATTTTCAGTTTGTGCATTTGATGGCACCTGGTTCAGTCAGTGTCCCCTTTTTGGTGAAGGTCTTTCACACAGCAGCAGAGAAACTATTAAGGGGGGAAAGTGATTGTAAAACTTAGGGCAAGTGGCATGAATGCTATGAGGCAGGTATGGAACTTGGCCTTTCAAGTTACATTGATTCAGGTTCAAAAGGTCTGCTGATTTTATTGCTAATCAGGGTTCACAGTTGCATTGTCACTGCAACAGCAATGCAGACTGCCTGCTTGTGTGCTTCTGGCTGACTTGAAAGGGATCATTTCCAGGAATGACAGGCTAAACATGAGCTGCATATAGCATGATCTCAGTTATCGTGTGGTGACTTGTCCTCTGGGAAGTAGACTGAGACCAACTCCAAGTACAACCCAAAATAGTTTCTAGTTGATATGAACAAACGATCTAAAATGAAGATGTGAGCATTTAGTCAAGTCAGTCTCACTCAAAACAAATCCTTGCTTTCCTTTGGCAAAGTTTTCACAGGAATTGTTCCAAGTGTCCAGAAACAATTAACTTCTCTTGCATTAGGACCAGTGTGACTTACGCCCAGCCACTGTCCGCCTAGGGGAATCATGGCAACCATTGCCACACAAAGACAACTTGAAGAGATCCGAATCGCCAGACGTTAGAAGACGCATCAGGCATCAAGGTATGGGCAAAGTACAGACTTCTAGCCTGTGCTTCTTTCCAGTCATGCTTTTCAAGATCACTTCCTCCAACTTCTAAAACAGAACAAGAATAATGCACGTCTAGTCTAGGTAAGGATTAGAACATCCTAACACCAACTTCATGTCACTGTCCTGTTTCACATTGCAGAACTCGCAATCTCTACCAGATCATCATGGAGCCCAGCACACAAACCAAAGAAACTTGCAATTACTGATAGTCTGTATAGTCCAGTGTGTGGTGTTAGCACCATCCATAACTGTTGCAATCAGAGAAACTAATGTTGGGGTGAACTTTGAGTTTCTTGCCTCATCAGTTTTTATTGCACCCTTAGGTTCAAATAATGTATTGACTTTCATGCAGAAAGTTTTAAGTGACAGTGGAACATATACATCAGAAGGTAAAGCTGATACTGAATGTTTACTAACTTTAAAAACAGCAACAAATCCCAGTATAGGAACTCAATAGTTTATATACTGTCTTAAATTGCCAAAAGGAAGTGTTGAGGGCCATCCAGTATGTTTCTCTGACATTATACTGTCTTCCTTCCCCACTCTCCCCCCCCCCCCCCCCTCCACCTGTGTCATGGAAGATAGTGACTTTGCTTACAAGCCAGTTTAAAATGCAATTAAACTTTTTATACTAATTTCCCATCAGGAATAGAAGCCATAACTTTATTCTAAAGCAGTTCAGCATCCTTGTGAAGCTGGTAAAATGTGTAACTTTGTCCACACTGAAGAAAGATAGTACAAGATATCCGTTTTTAAAAGTACTACAGCACTGACCTAACTATAATTACTGTGCTATGCTCTGTGTACGCTTTTGAAAGGAACTGCTAACTAGAGGATTTTCTCCAAACCTGTTTTAAATTGGTTTCCTATCTTGGGGAATTGTACTAATCAGTAAAGCCAATATTTCTATGGTGCAGTAAATTTTCCTGCTATATGGGATTGCTTTAAAATCCAAGAGCTTTTATCACACTCTTCCTCTTTGTTCTGATCTGTGCTGATTCCATGCTGTTTGATTATTTCATTACTGGTACTATAATTCTTTATTTTATCTGACTTGCCTTCTAGGTGAAATCTTATCTGGATACCTAGAAGACTTCAGGCAGCAGAGATTCACCCATGAAATAGGAGTAAGCCAATCACTAAATAACTTGGAAACTGCCAGAAGCATACCATTGGCCTCTCTTAGTTCGGTAAGAGTGAATGATGCTCCGACCCAAGGGAAGTCCAGCAACTTAGCTTGTAATGAAGGAAGACTGAGAAACAGAGGCACCTCTGAATCTGGAGGAGGTCGTCCTATGTCACTTGTGCAACCCCCTCAAAACTTCCACTCCGAAAGCTATGTGCCGACTTTCCAAGGGAGGTCTCCCCCACGACCAAGGTAATGTCTCTGCTCAGCATGGTGGTGGAAAGAATTTTTAATGCTAAGGGATTTCTGGGGGGTGCAAGCTTATGAATGGACAACTAGTCAATTCTGATCTAGCCCGACTATGGGGAGTGAAAATACTACAGGGCCTGTTTCTGCTAATGTAAAACATCAAAACTGGACAGTAGGAGAGGGCTAGTGGCTGCAGAATTCTCTTCCAGCCTCCTCCTCACCCCACCACAGATCCTTCTGCACTTTGCCTATGGCTGGGATAGGCTGCACTCAGTTTGACTAGCTGATGTCCATTTCTATTTGTAAATGAATTTAATAGGAAAAAAGGTTTTAAAGGGAACTGTTTATGGCTCCTATTTGTGTACCTCTTTTCATCAAACACTCCTTTTCAGGGAAAGGAGTCTAATAATTTTTTGTGGAAACTCTTTTCTGATTCCAGTAGCATTCTAGCCATAGGGATGCATAGTTAAATAGTTCCTGTCTTTAACAACAACTGCCCTTGCTGTTTAGTTCAGCTTCCACTATGCATGGCCAAAAACTCTGTGGACATTGCACATTTAAATCACTATTTCACCTTTGGGTACTTTGAAATACATTGGTCTGGATCCCAAGACTAAGCTTGGGAGGCAGGCAAAGAAGAAGGTGGGTTTTTTGACCAGTTCATTTATCAGAGGGACTGTTCTTTTCTAAAACCAGATCATGTCCGAGCACCAAATTTGTAGAGCTGCTTTGTCTAATGGTGTTTGTCACTCCTCTGCAGTGTGAGAAACGAAGCAAGCCGAAATCCTAGGATGGGAAATGTACCTGTCAATTTCAGAAACCGGAGAACAAAGGTAAGCTTCAGAACTCTTCCCTGTGGTCCACCTCTTAGTGGCTGACTAAAGGTTGTGGGTTTTTTAGCACAACCACGATGCCTTGTGGAACCCTAATATGCAACATGGGGAGCTGCTAGTGATTCCCTAACTGCACACTTGTCCCTGTCCCCAGTGGAGTACTCCCATTGGTTGCCTCTTGTCCTCTTGCCAATACTCTTGTAGCTGTTCTTGAACACCATTTCACTGTGACCCCCTTCTCATGACACCTTGATACAAGAGATTCAAGCCCCCTGCCCCTGGGCTTCAGTCCCAAGTGGGGATCGGTAACCTGAGACCCACTGTCCAGAGCTGAAACACTAGCTGAAGTCTGAGGGCAACACCAGTCCAGGAGTGCCCACTGAAATGGGGTTAAGGATGTTCAATTGCAGTTCTGGCTAATTATATAGTTGATACCACTCGTTTTCACTCAACCAGTCAATAGAACTGCTCCAGGAGCTGGCTCAACTTGGGATTGAACAGGAGCCAGCTCGAGCCGGCTCTTGCCAGCTCCAAGAGCCACCCGCACTACAGCTCCGCATTTTAACTGTAGTGAGAACAGCCAAGCTCTTACTACATTTAAAATGCAGAGGTGCAGCATCCCAGACCAGTGCAAGCCAGGACCCCTCAGTCCCAGCTCACACTGAGTCCAGCAGCCTGTTTGAAGCAGACAGCCCTGACTGCTGTGAACAGGGGCTGCTTGGTGACAGCAGCCCTTGTCTGAGGGGGCCCAGCTCCCCACTGGGACCCCCTCAGACAGGGGCTACTTCACACAGCCTCCCCTGTCCCCCACAGAGATGGTGTTGGCTCCCAGCACAGTCTCCCCCCTTTCCCCCTCCCTCCCGGTCTCTGAGGGGTAGGCAAAGCAAATAGTCAATACTCCAGTCAACTACCTGATAAGATCATGCTTCCTGGGTAGTCAGCTAGTTGCTAACATCCCTAAATGGGGTCCCAGTGCACAGATTGGGAACCTCTATCATTGGTTCAGTGTCAGCAGGAGTCTGAACTGTATGTTGTCCTCTGTCCTTCCCTTGACAGTCTGAAGCAGAAAATGTGTGTCTAAAAAGACACACACTTCACTTATACTTTTCTCCTTTCACAGGCAAAATCCCAGAGACCAGAGTCTGGCCATCATGAGGAAGAATAATGTATCCTGGATGAAGCACATTTAGCACTTGAGACTTTTACTATGCACTATATAATACTTATTTATCCCAGCTCAAGTATTTGCTATGTTGCCACCATCAATGAAGACTCTTAACTTTTTATTTTTTTTAGGCAGTGACTTTTAAAGGGAACCAAACTACTAAAGTTTGTAGAAGCAGCCTATAGTATAGCTGCTCTATAGAAATGGTAGAGTAAATTTTATATTGTTGCTTATTTGGGTAATCTAAACTGGCAAAATCCTAAATCAGTTCTTTGGAGGCGAAACCTATTCTTTTTGTTATCTGCTTGTTTGTGTTAGAGGGATTTTCTTCTACTGTGCTAGCCCTTGACTTGGCAATGTGCAGCAGAAGTAATCTAGTGATGAAACAAAGTAAATAAATGAATAGGTTCTATCTGAGCAGTAAACCTGTTAAACATAAAACAATCAAACTACTCAAGAGGAAGAGCCTGCCCTGGTAGATTATGGTGGGCTTCAGTACTTGTCTGACTACTTCAGTCAGATTCCTCTGTAGTGAGTTACAGAACATACTTCTCTGCACTGAGCAGATGATTTTACTGATACCTTTTGAAGTTTAGGATTAAGGATAAGTGCAGTGGCTTGGTTTTAAATCCTATTTCCCCCCTAAGTCATTTAGTATGCTACAGTTGGCAATAATTCTGCATTAACTATCTCTATTTCAAGCAGTCAGTACTTTTTTCTTCCCTCCCTTCCCCCCCCAGTCTTCTATCCTGTCATGCCTAGGCTAGGAATCACATGGGGGAAAGTTATCACATGGGGGGAAGTACTACATATTGTAACTGTATGATTCTATGAAATACCAGAAGTGCCCAGTTTTCCTAAAAGCATCTATAGATGGGATTGTGATCCCCAGTGGGGGAGTTTCAGTTCCATGGGGCTTCTGGTCTCTCAAACTGCTCTTCTGCTGTACTGGAGCTCTTAATTTTTAAATTCCTTAAAATAAAATTTGTATCTACTGGTTGCCTTGTGTTCTGTAATGTGAAACCAGTCTAGGAAGAAACTGGAAAGTACCTGAAAACTGGGGAGTGGAGTGCAGGAGAAGGAGAAAGATAATGAACTTTTCCATCTGTCTAGTTTCAGACATTCCAGCTCATCCTTCAGTTTAGCACTAGTTGTGATTGGGCTCTAAGGGCATGTCTAGATGGCAGGGGCCAGGTGCAGATTTAACTGCAATCTGAGAGTGGGGTCTAGGGGAAAAGGGATGTTCTAATTGCAGTGGAGACAGTTGGACCTAGGTTGTAGGATGCTGGGAAGGGACGGGGGGGAGAACTCGGAGGTTGGGCTAATGTTTGCACTGTAGTTAAGTAGCTCCTTACCCTAAGCCAGTTTGTGGGTGTGTGTAATGGCAGGGTAGATATAGCTTCAGAGGCAAGATGGGATTTACTTCTACAGCAGCTGGCATGGGATTTAATTCCATCTCCCAGACCTCCAGGGTTGCAAAATAATCAGTACCCCACACAGCAGCAGGAGGTTAGAATAGACTCTGGTAGAAGAAAGCTAAAGGTTTGAGGGAGAAATGGAAAGCTGATAAATCAGAGTTATACCCACCCTTCTGCTGTGCCCACATTGCACTTCGGAATTCCTAATGTCCTCGTGAGATGTGAGCCCTGCAGGATGAGGCATCCCTGTGGGGCTTGTTTTGGTAGGAGTGGGCTACAGATGAGCTGATACTAGGACAGTGCAATTTGTAAAAGATTGGGCTTTAAGGGTGTGTCCAGACTACAGAGTTTTTTTTTTTTTTAAAAAGGCCTTTTTTTCAAAAACTGCTTTCATCTAGATGGCCATCGCATTCTTTCGGAATTATATGGAAAACAGGGCAAGTCTTTTTTCAAAATAGTAAACCTACTTACCAGGAAGAATGCCTTTTTTCAAAAGCTTTCAAAAAAAGGCGTTCTTGAATGCAAGCAGGGCTTTTTCGAAAGAGCACCCAAACAATCTTTTTTTCAAATCTCTTATGGCTATCTAGATCTTTCAAAAGAGGCTTGTAGTCTAGACATACACTAAGGCTATGTCTAGACTGCAAGCCTCCTTTGAAAGAGGCTCTTTCGAAAGATACTTTCGAAAGAGCCTCTTTCGAAAGAGCGTCTAGACTGCCGCTTTTTTGAAAGAAAGCACCCAGTGAGTCTGGATGCTCTCTTTCGAAGAAGCCCCTATTTACATTCAAGAACGCCTTCTTTCGAAAGAAGCACTTTCGAAAGAAGGCGTTCTTCCTCGTGAAATGAGGTTTACCGCCGTTGAAAGAAAAGCCGCGTTCTTTCGATTTAATTTCGAAAGAACGCGGCTGCAGTCTAGACGCAGGTGAAGTTTTTTTCGGAAAAAGGCTGTGTCCAGACTCAGGGGTTTTTTCGGGAAAAATAGCCTAAGACAGCAGTCTTGTGCTCAAAGGCTGGAGATCACTGTTTGAGTTTAAGTGCAATCCAAGATCGACCTCAAATATAAATACCCTTGCCCTGCCTCCTTATTGCCCTTTCTCCAAGGCCCTGCCTCTGCTCACTCCATCCTCCCTCTTGCCCATCCTCACTCATTTTCACCAGGCTGGGGCAGAGGGTGAGGGTGCAGGCTCTGGTCTTGGATTAAGGGATCTGGAGTGAAAGGATCTTAGCTGCTCTTAGGGAAGGCAATTAGGATGTAGGAGGGGGTTCTAGGTGCAGGCTCTGGGATGGCATTTGGATGCAGAGGTGCTTGGGGCTGTGCAGGAGGGGTTCATGACTGGGGTGGGAGTTTGGGATGTGGGCTCCAGCCAGGCACTACTGGTGGCTCCTGGTTGGTGGTGCAGTGGGGCTAAGGCAGGCTCACCCCTGCACTGGCCCACTCCCGAAAGCAGCCAGTCAACTCCATGCCTAGGTCCTGTTGTGTCCCTTCTCTGCTCTGTTGAGAAAGGATAGTGTGGGAGGGGACACCTTGACATCAGCACCCTTCCTCTCCCCCTTCTGTCTGCACTGAAAGCAGGAGGCTCCCAGGGGGAGGGTCAGATCCAAGGCAAAGGGTAGGAGGAGCAGTAGCAGGGGGAGGGGCAGCTGAAGTGCAGGCATTTGATGGCCTCTTGGCCAAACCGGTCAGGATCACCTGTCAGAGGCTCCAAGATCTTCAGTAGATCCTGACCTACTGGTTAGTGACCACTGCCCTTAGAGTTGGGGAGACAGGCAGGAGATGCACTAAGGTTCCACTTGCCTCAAAACAGTAACAAGGACAGACTGTAGCAAAGCAGGAAGTTAAAGAAAAGAGCTAAGTCACCTCACAGCTCTTACCTTAAGTGCTATCATTCTGTAGCTCACATGGCACATTTGCACTGACTGCAGGACAGAGCTACTTAATTTCAGATTATTGGGCTGAGCTTTAGCAGGGGTGGCATGGAATCACAAGGGCAAGACACTCCATGCCTGGCAAGCTGTACGAGAGTGCTAGTGGTTTTGCTGCCATAGTTAGATGTATTGACAGTTATGTATATACCCACTACTTTGAAGCATACTTTGTAGCACTGTGTGCTACAGGCAAGAGGAAAGTGAACCTGCCTTCAAAAACTTTTGAAAGTGCTATTTTTTAAATGTAAAAATACCCCTTCCAGGTGTCGTACTTCTCAACAATCTCATCCCAAGTAGCAGGGACACTAACCAGGATTCTAGTTTGTCAAGACATCTGTGGCTGCAGCGGGGGGAGGGAGAAGAGGGAGAACAGGACTTTTCTGATGTATTAAGAACCAGGGCCTTAAAATTGAGTCAGTTAGTATTCTGTATTACTCGTTCCTACATAAGCAATGGGGGGGGGAAGACCCTTCCTGGGTTTTGCATTTCTAGTGGTTTAACTCCCAAAAAGGGGCAGAGCACTACAAAAATACAGCAGTGTTCCTCAGCTCAGTTCTACTGTTATCTGTATCTTCTACCCTAGTTCCCTTCAATGAAATTCCATGGTAAATAGGGAAGTTTTAGGTTCAAGGAAATTAAAACAAATCTTCACTCTGGATCAGGCAAGAGTGCTGATCAAACTTCTCTGAACATCACCTCTGCATGCCAAATCAGGAGCAGACTTGGGTTTGTGCTGCTAATAGCTTAAAGGCAAGCTACTGCAGCAGTTCTTTAAAGGCCTAGTGATAAGAACTGCAGTACATAAGAGTACTTGCTAAACTACAGTTAGTGTCAATAGTCATTTCAGCACAGTTATATTGACAGCTATGTACATACCTGTTACTTTGAAGCATCCCTCAACTGGCCATTCATTGTGTACTAAGTTAATGCAGCAGACTACTTTTAAGTCTTCAGCTAATCATCTTGGCTTGAAATTTATTTCACTTGCTCACTCAGATTGAGAGCTGACTTGTCAATTTTACCATACAGTAGCAAACAGGCAATAGAAAAGACAAAACAAACAAGCATTACATAACCTCAGCAGTGAAAATAGCACAGAGGAGACAAGTTCCTGGAGCTTGAAACAGGGTTATGAACAAAGTATTTGATCAGAGGAGAGTTAGAAGCTACTTAGCAAGCCCTAAGCATAAGATGGGGATAACCCATCTGTGGCACACAGAAGAATGAAGTGTTATCCACTATTTTTCTTTTTCAGCTGCAGGACAATTGATGTAACCACTATATTTCCAGTTTTATAAGAACTGCTGCTAGTATACCTGAAACTGGTTTTGGTCTGAGGGAGGAGTTTGTGTAAAAATGTAAATTTTATTTCTATAAGGACATCTTAGCTGAGGAATTTCTAGTGAGTGAATAACACAAGTCACTGTAAGAAGTTTCCAGAACACACAGTTGTATTTTAGCAGTGCAACAGGGAAATTAATGGTAAAGATTGGCTGCGGAGCAGTTACAGGTTGAGGCTTGTATACACACCAAACTGCTGGTTGGAAAAACCCAGATGGAAATGTACAGCAGACAAGTATCAGTAACATTTTCCAGTTGCTGCAGCACTTCCACTGCAAGCCAACAATGCCCCCACTAGATTTTACTCTGTGTCAGACAAACTGACCCTGTGGGCCAGGGCTTCCCAAACTTTGACACAGGGACCAGTAAATCCATTCATGAGCTTTTTGGAGGACTGGTAACATTAATTTGCATATTCACTAAGCAAATGACTATTCAAATAAGTTGTTTCTGGTCCTCCCAAAGTCCCCACTGCCACTTTAGCAAAGCTTTTGATAGTCACCCATAATATTCTTGCCAGTAAGTTAAGGGAATATGGATTGGATAAATAGATGGTAAAATGGATAGAAAGCTGGCTAGACCAGGGTTTCCCAAACTTTTTACTTTAGTTGGAACCCTTCCCGCCCCCCATACTGTTTTGTAGCCAAAATCTATAAGCACATAAAAATAAAAAGAATAAACTTTCAGTGTTTCACCTGGCTGCATCCTCTGCCTGGCCAGGGTTTGGGGGACCCTGGTGCCACATGGGCACTCCAGGAGCAGATTGGGCGTAGGGTATCTGGCTAGGAGGGAGGGTACAAGGAGGCATAGGGTTGCCAGGTGTCTGGTTTTGTACCAGACAGTCTGGTATTTAAGGGTTTGTCCAGGAAAAATTGAGAAATTACCAGACATATAACATGTCTGGTATTTTCTCATTAGGTAAATTGTATTATTACTAGATGTATCAGTTTGTAGTTTTGAACTGCCTGGCTGGTAAAGGTGCTCAGGCTGCATGAGTGTGTCTACCAGACAGTTCGCAACTACTTGAGGGAGGGGGCAAAGTGGAATCCCCGGGGCTGGACTCACTCATGTGCCCTGGTCTGCATGTGCCCAGGTCAGTCCCGCTCTCTCTTCCCCCCCCCCCCCCCCACCTATCCCCTTCTTCTCCCAGTCTCCCCAGTCCAGCTCTACTGCCACTGGCAGCCAGTTCCCTCCTGGTCCCCCCCAGTCAGCCCTGCTCCCCTGATAACCCCCCGATCAGCCCTGCTGCCCTGGTCCAGCCCTGCTTCCTGCAGCTGGTTCTCCCATCCTCCTCCTCCTGATCTCCCCCATCCAGCCCTGGTTCCACCACCTGCCCTCCCCGATCTCCACTGGACAGCCCCTTGCCCCCAACCCTGCTTCTGCCACCCTCCCGCCTGCCTGCCCCAATCTCCATGGGACAGTCCTGCTACCCCCAACCCTTCTGCTAGCCCCCCACCCATCCCCTCCATCTCTGCAGGACAGTCCTGCTACCCCCAACCCTCTGCTGCCCCCAACCCTGCTTCCCAGCATCCAGTTCCCCCCCCCCCATACCCCTTCTTCCAGCCCGCCCTGCTCTGCTCCCCTCCCAGTAGCCACGCTGAGGCCCAGTATTTTTTTCCCCGTAGCCTATAGTTTAGGAAACGCTGCTGTGGACAAGTCTGTACTGATGCCACTCAAGCCTACTCCTGGGGACTAGGCTGCAGGGACTGACACAAGGGGGGGGGGGGAAGAGGAGGGATTGTCAGCAGCCAGCAACATGACTAAAGCAGAACTAAGCTCTGTTTAAAGCCAGTGTAAGGCTGCTTCTACCAAAAGGGAAGAGTTATTAAATACAAGAACCCCAATAAAAGTATTGCAAGGGACAACCTGGCAATGGTAGTTCCTGGGGGCACAATGCTATGGCTGCTTCTCATTCCCTAGGGCCAGGTCTACACTACTTGGGAAGATACACAAGTCCAGCTCCATAATTTATGGAGCTAGAGTCAACATATCTCTCACCATGTTTCTGTGCTAGCCACATAGTGGAAGGTTGACAGGAGCAAATGCTCCTGTTGGCTTCCTTTACCCATGAGAAGCAGGAGTACTGGTGCCAACAGGGATGGCCCTTTGAGTTCTATTTAGCAGATCTATCCCACGCCCATTAAATTGAATCTTGGAATACCAACTATGGCAGCATCGATCTTCTGTGTAATGTAGATGTGCCCTTAGTGAGGAGGTCTAATAGGCTACCTTATTTATGGGGAAAAATATAGATGAAAACAGGGAATACATTAACTAAAACTGCTAATCTGCCAATTGAGTAATCTCTGTAGGATCACCAGCCTTTGCCTGTTTTGAAAAAAAAAATGCACTGGTATACAGCAATATTAGCTGAGAAAAGCAGGGATTAAACAATTTTTAGTCATTTTAATTTTCTGAGATGATGCAACTTGAAGGATAGGTTTTGTAGGTCCAAGGGATCACACCACTCTTCCAATCAGTCAAAAGTAGATGAACATTATTTATTGTTGACACATTTTTCCTGTAGTAAGAAGCTTCATTTACACAGCAGGGTGTAAACAGCATTGACTGAAAGTCTGTTAAATGCAACCATAAATAACTATAATAAATAATATATCAAGTAACTTTACAGCACACATTTCAGGGCCAAGATGTGGATATGCTTTACTCACATGTGCTTTCTGGAAGGAGAAGCAGAAACATTAGCAGCAGTTATCTTACTCACAGCTGTAATCATATCATTGGAAAGGATTGGCATACCAAGTCCTCAAACCCCTATCCGTGAGGTATTTGACTGAATTTTGAGTCCACTCAGGGGTTTGAAAGGAGATACCTGAACAGTTCAAAAATGCTATTCAAACCACCAGAAAGAAAACCAAAGCCTTTTTTAGCAACAGTTCTGCTATGAAATTCTGATGACATTTTTCATGTTCCCCATGCTCAGTGAGAATGCACCTTTTAGGGGGTAGTAAAGCATTTCAAGCAACATATCGTGCTTAGTTTTCCTCTGGTCTTTGTAAACTTTATATATGTTTGCCTTACTTGGAATGATATTTCAGCTACATCTATGCTTCTACCAGGAAGTGGACAAGATTCAAGAGTATATAATATTCCTACATGTCTCTCAGAGGAGAGGGGGGGGAGAAAGGAAATTCTACAGAATGGTAACAATTTTCCTAACAACAGGATTTGGAGCCATTGTATGCCAACAACAACAACAACTACTACTACTACAGCTGTCACGCACACACATTCCTTTTCCATTCACTCACAGAATAAGAAGCATACACACACACTTAGTGGCTTTCTCTGTTCTCTCACACCCTGCTCTCCAAACATCTCACACATAATAATTCCCAATATTCACAATAATATACAAAAAAATACAGTTTTTCAATTCCCATTACAACTGACAAGCCAAACAATTAGGGTATATCTGTCTTCTACAGAGACACATAATACCAACCTTAAAGTACAGTCACACACGCACAGTCATAGACCTTTATGTGGTTAGATGTGTACCAGCAGGAAAATGACTGACCTGTAGCTCAATACGGGCACTTAACTTACAGAGTACTGAGCCAAGATGTACAGCAGTAATTTCAATGTTCACGTCAGTGCTTGAGCACAAATAGGTTTTTATAGGCGTTCAATTCTGATGCCTCACTTTAAACACACCTAATATAGGACAACACTTTTTTGCATTAGTGAAGGAAGATAGATGTGCTGTGTTTTCTCACTGCAGAACACATTCCATAACATACAACAGTTTAACACACAGAATTATCACTTCCTATATTCCACCATTGTCTTTCCATATAAAAGCTACATCTTCAATTCTGCAACTTGGCACCTTCCCCCAGACCCAATGTGTCACATCTTTAGGATAATTTGCTTAAATGTACATAAATATTTTTTTAGTACAAAACACAAACGACAGATGCTTTAATCACTAGTTAATATTCCGAACATGGACATAGAGAGAACTCACTGTTTTTTAAATACTGGAAGAAACAAAGATCAGTGAAGACATTTTTGTTAGTAGGTTCACTATCAAGCCAGGAATGTCTTGGGTAGGACCTAACAGTATCATGGTCACTCTGTGTTCTGGGTCTTTCATCTATTCAACTTTGAAATTTGAAAATGAAACACTAAAATGTATTATAGCAGTTACCAATGTGTGTGTTTTGTATTTAAATAATTAAATCAAGAACATTTCAGGATATGTAATTTGGAAGCATGTTTTCTGTTATAAAATCCAAGCATGTTTGTGTGTGCTGGAGTTCAGTGTATTGAGTACAGAAAAACTCTCAGCTTTCATGAGAGATACATTATTCTGGTTTTATGAACAATGAAAGTGATTTTAAAAAAAATCATTCTATTTTTGTACTCAAATGTTTTAGAGAGAGAATGAACTCTAATTATTTAGACCTGAGCTCTCAACCTCAGAATACTCAAGTCTGTTGTGTTTACAAGGACAACACAATTCTAAATTACAAAATTAGAAATGCCCATGTTCAAAGGTCTTTTAAAATTAAATTATACACATCAAACCAGTCTGTACTAAACTATCCTACAAATATTCCACAAACAAGGCAGCAAAATAACCAGTCCACCACAAAAATCTACAAATATAAAATGTAAGTCTTCCAGTAATTACTGTAATGGGAACAGAAGTTTAAAAAATAAATTAGTCTCCAATTCTTCATGTAGTGTCACAGGAGGTATCTTCATGAGAATCCCAGGCTTTCCAACAGAGCAGAGTCATAAAACGAACCTCCCGAAAGCATCCCTGGTCTTGGTCTTGCTCAACTCAGCCGCTAAGTGGATCCTCTCTGTAGTGAACTGCATACCGTAGCTTTTCCAGCATTATATCCAGAGAGGAATATTGAGGAAGCTTTATCATGAACATACAGGTTTCAACACGGATGTACCGAGAATCTGGGGAACCTGTAAAGGAACCATATGAAGACTTGTAAACAGGCTCTCTACTCTGAGGTTCTCATTAACTTTCTATTCCCAGGACGTACTTTTTACTCCATTGATACTGACACATATCCAAGTAATGGAATCCTGCAAGTTCCAGGGTCGGAAGACCCACCAAAAAGCACAATAGAAATGACAATATTAGATAGGAATGTGAATGGTTATCCAGTAAGCCACTGGTGGGAGCTGGAGCAGCCCCTGTCTGGCAGGCCAAGGTGTCTTGTTGCAGGTCACTCCAGACAGCCCTCTGCCCATTCCCTCCTTTAATCAGTTATCCAGTTAAACAATATGTTTAACTGGTTAGCCAATTAAATGGGATTTTATATCTCTACTTTTAAGTTTAGTGGGGTCAACACTTGGCCTACAGTATTGTCACTGAAATAGGATGGATAATACTCTGCTCCACAGGAGCCACATCACAAAATTCCACCACATTCCCTGCTTCTCCCTTGTGTGGCCAAACGGCAGTTATTGCAAGTCTTCAGAAGATTTATTTTTGATTGAACAATCTTATTGTGGCCTGACTTAAAATTAGCTACATTCTCGTCAGTTACAAAATTTCTTAGCTGCACTGCATTTTCTTCTGCAGCCCTGTTTACAGTGAGGTAATAATGTGCATTATGGGGTGTGTGATTTCTAAATACACTAACGTATTTAGCACACTTCAATGGAGTGTACCTCAAAAGCACTAAAATTAAACAGCAATCAGCACTGTTTAATGCACTTTAGAAATCACATTAGTGCACATTACTCAACAGTGTAGACAAGCCCCTGCATCTGTCAGACAAAGAATATTATAAAATGCAATAAGGATTTCAAATCTAAAAAGGGTCAAAGTCAGAGGCTGATTTTATTAATACAAATGTACAGTAAACAACATACCTGCAGCTCCATCTGGGGGTGCAATTTTCATGGGATAAGGTGGGACATGTGCAGTGTCTGGCCCTCCATCTTTGCATGGGCATGTAAAGGGGATTCGTTCCTGGTTGCAGGCAAACTTTATGAATTTGCAGAGTTCTTCCTGAGTAAACATTTCCAATGCACTCCAGAAAAATTCAATATGTTGGTCCGTTTCCATCAGCCCGACCTGGTACATAGTATGGGCCTAAGAGAGGAAAAGGGAAGGACAGTGACATCAGATACACATAAAGAACATGCTATGTATTCATAGAATCAAAGAAGAATTGAGAGGTCATCGAGTCCCGTCCCCTGCCCTCACGGCAGGACCAAGCACCATCTCATCCCTCACAGCTGTCTATCTAACCTGCTCTTAAATCTCTCCAGTAATGGATATTCTACAACCCCCCTAAGCTATTTATTCCAGTGTTTAACCACCCTGACAGGAAGTTTTTCCTAATGTCCAACCTAAACCTCCTTTGCTGCAGTTTAAACCCATTGCTTCTTGTCCTATCCTCAGAGGCTAAGAAGAACAAGTTGAAAACTGCTCTTATGTCCTTGCTCAGTCTTCTCTTTTCTAAACCAACCAAGCCCAATTCTTTCAGTCTTCCCTCATAGATCATGTTTTCTAGACCTTTAATTGTTGTTGCTCTTCTCTTAACCTTCTCCAATTTCTTCACATCTTTCTTGAAATATGGCGCCCAGAACTGGACACAATATTCTAATTGAGGCCTAATCAGTGCAGAGTAGACTGGAAGAATGACTTCTCTTGCTCACAACACTCCTGTTAATGCATCCCAGAATCATGTTTGCTTTTTTTGCAACAGCATCACACTGTTGACTCATGTTTAGCTTGTGGTCCACTATGACCCCTAGAATCTTTTCTGCAGTACTCCTTTCTAGACAGTCGGTTCCCATTCTGTATGCGTAAAACTGATTGTTCCTTCCTAAGTGGAACACTTTGCATTTGTCCTCATTAAATTTCATCCTATTTACCTCAGATCATTTCTTCAGTTTGTCCAGATCATTTTGAATGTTGACCTTATCCTCTAAAGCACCTGCAACGCCCCCACACTTGGTATCATCTGCAAACTTTATAAGTGTACTCTCTAAGCCAGTGGTCTCCAACCTTTTTACACCCAAGATCACTTTTTAAATGACAGACCAAGCCAAGATCTACCGCCCCGCCCCTTCCTTGAAGCCCCGCCCTCTCTATTCTCCTGCTCTTCATCACTTGATATCCCCAATCCTTATACTGCTGCTTATTTTATTTTATTTTATTTTTTTTATTCTTCTGTAGGAAGAGGTTTTTCCAACATTTGGCCTGTCTACACTGGACCAAATGTCAGAAAAAAAAACCTTCTTTTGGAAGCCACCTTATTCCTTGTGGAAAGATGAATATAGGGGTGACCAAAAGAGCCTGTTTGCTCTTCCACTAAAAAAGCGGAAGAACAAACGCAACCCTGGATGCAGAAGAGTTTTTCTGGGATATCTCCAGAATCCTGAAAAACTCCTGCAGTCTAGCTGGACCCTTGCTGTGTTGAGACAGGATGTGTAGGCTCTGGCGTGGGAATGAGGGATTTGGGTGTGGGAAGGGGTGAGAGGTGCAAGCTCTGGGAGGAAATTTGGATGCAGGAGGAGGTGGAGAAGGGGACACTGGTTCAGGGAGGGGCTCCAGGCTGGGCAGTGTTGGGATACTAAGCAAGCCACAGGCTTGAGGATGTGAGGCTGCAGGAATTTGGGTTGGGGTATGTGAGGGGCTGAGGGCAGGAGGTTCCAGTGTTTGATAGGCTCAGATCTGGGGTCTGGGGAAGGGGGAGTGCAGGAGTGGTTGTGGCCAGATGGGGGCTTGGCCCCAATTGGGGGTTTGTTGGCCAGGCTTCATTTTTAAATAGAATACTATGTCAAACACAAAAAGTTTCTGCATTGTCTTTATTTATGAGAATGGCAGGGAACCTGCCTTGAGTCAGGGGTCACTGACCCATAGAAAAGTCATTTGGGAGCAGGGAACACAGTACTAGGGAGGGGTGCTAGTGGGTTCTGGAGTGGGGGCAGGGGAGAGGAGGCAGGGAGCCAGGACAGGTTTCTGCAGCAGGGGACAGGGTGCTGGGGGGGGGGGACAGGTTTCTGCAGAGGGGAGCAGGGGGACAGGTTTCTGTAGTAGGAAACAGGGTGCCAGAAGGAACTGGTTTCTGCAGGGGGGGCAGGGTGCTGGGGGACAAGTTTCTGCAGGGGAGGGCAGGTTTTTGCAGCGGGGTCGGAGGGGCAAGGGAGAAGGAACAGGGGGCCACGAGGGCGGGGGACAAGTTTGGAGTTCCCTACACCAGCCACAGAGGGGAGCCTCTGACCCGCGCTCCCTCCGGACTGACCGCAGGGCAGCCGGGCTGGAGCGAAGAAAAGTGGCTGCCCGGCCAGCTGGCCGTGGTGTTCAGCCAGGGTGCCACCAAGCTCCACGTGGGCAGGCGCAGAGGGGAAGCCGCCCAATCATCTGGAGCGTGGTTCAGCCTCATCTGGGCTGAACGCCACAGCCAGCAGGCCAGGCAGCTTCTCCTCTGCACCAGCCCATGTGGAGCATGGTGCACCCTGGCTGAGCGCCATCGCCAGCTGGCCGGGCAGCTGCTTTTCTTCGCTCCAGCCCGGCTGCCCTGCGCTCAGCCCAGGGAGGCTGCGCCTAGCTCCAGCTGTGAAAGCCACAGTCAGCTGGCTGGGGTGTTTCAGCCCTCTTGACCTCCTAGCTCCCACCATTCCTCGCAGCTACTCACCTGTGTTGTTGCTCAGTGAGTAGCTGCTCCTCAAATGAGGAAATCTAATGTAAATGTACTGTGCAGGCGCGCAGTTCAGAGAGGGCTCAAGAGCTACTCTTAGAGCCCCTGAGATCTACCGGTAGCTCGCGATCTACTGGTTGGTGACCACGGCTCTAAGCCAATATCTAAATCATTGATGAAGATATTGAACAGAACTGGCCCCAAAACAGACCCCTGCAGAACCCCACTTGTTATGCCCTTACAGCATGATTGTGAACCATTAATAACTACTCTCTGAGAATGGTTAACCAGCCAGTTATGCACTCACCTTATAGTAGCCCCATCTAAGTTGCATTTCCCTAGTTTATTGATAAGAAGGTCATGGGAGACCATGTCAGATGCCTTACTAAAGCGTAGGCATACCACATTTACTGCTTCCCCCTTATCTACAAGGCTTGATATCCTATCAAAGAAAGCTATCAGACTGGTTTGACATGATTTGTTCTTTACAAATCCAGACTGGTTGTTACCTATCACCTTATTTTCTTCCAGATGTTTGCAGATGAATTCCTTAATTACTTGTTCCATTATCTTCCTTGGCACAGAAGTTAAACTAACTGGTCTGTAGTTTCCTGGGTTGTTCTTATTTCCCTTTTTATAGATGGGCACTAGATTTGCTCTTTTCTGTCTTTGGAATCTCTCCCAACTTCCATGATTTTTCAGAGGGGATAGCTAAAGGCTCAGATACCTCCTCTATCAGCTCCTTGAGTATTCTTGGATGCATTTATGTACTTTCTGAACTCTTGGGTGAATGCCATCAGGTCCCAGTGCCTTGTTAATGTTTAGTTTATCGATTTGTTCCAAAACCTCTAATGACATCAGAAAGTGCTTACCAATCCATTACCTTAGCTTTAGGCACATACGTTCCAAAAGGGGCTGCAGAACAACGTACCTTTAGGAACTCCAGGTTAATGTAAGGTAGCCCACATGTCCTTAGCTCCATTTCGAGAGGAGTCAGTGTTGTTAGAAGCTGCAGGGGTATAATCGATCCTAGCCCGGCACGTACAGCTGTCATGCAGTCGGGATTCTGCAGTTCACGCAGCCTCAGGTTCCGGATTGCTGTTGCGTAGATGTCCTTATTCTCCCACCTGACATAAGGAATTCATAAACAAACGAGTATGAGAGGAAAAATCTTATCCCCCACCCTCTTCCACTTCAAGCCCATTTTCTGGGTTACCAAACATGGCTTCAGGCCATTGTCATTCTTATGCCATATCTGTCCCCAATTTAATGCCACATGCAGCAGCACCTGCTGATCCAAATACATGCCCCTCACTTTCACAGCTACCCAGTCCTTTGTTATTTACGGATGAGCTGGGAACCTCCAGCCTACTGCTGCCAATCAATTGTATCAGTATCCTCAGCACCCTAGATTTCCCCAAGTTACAGCTGCATTACCATTTAGCTGATGGTGGAAAAGCCATCACACAGAAACTTCTAATCCACTTTTCTTCACAAAACATCCTCCCAATAATGGATTTACTCACACTACAGGAATGTGCCTGCCTCTGGGACACAGCTCCACCTCTTCACCTGTCATGCTCAGGTAGGTGAACTTGCAACAAGGCTTGTTAGGGCAATCAGGGCTCTCTGTTGCTAGATGCTGGGATGCAATTTCAGCACACAAGGCCTCCAGTTCAGTCTCATCATTTATCTAGGATGACACATGATGGTGATGGCTAATAACTTGCACTTTGCTGTACCTTGTTCTTGTTAATCTATTAAACCACCAAGCCAACATAACGAGTAAAAGGACCCTATTACATTTTACATTATCCAGTGGCACAAGCAGTGACAGATAACCTGCCCACAGGTAAGCAAGCCTCTGTGGGTACGAGTTGAGCAAGCCACCATTCTAGTGTCACACTGTACAGATTACTGAGGTGGTATTAAGTATCACATGCTGCAGAATGCAAAATATTTAGGGAAACAGCATTTCACAGACTTTTTACAGTTATGACTGGTTTTACAGTTCTGCTGATAACTGCACACCTTACTACATTTGTGCATGAGATCACCCTGTGCTTGCAATTGTTCTGAATTCAAACAGCTAAGAGTTAAATAACTGACATACAGCATTAAGTTTCTTCATTAGATTTCAGCACTGCTAAAGCCAGATCAACATATAAGCTGGCAATGAGTCAAACCTGTTGCTACCTAATGTGGAAGCACTAACCCTGCTGATCATGGCACCTACAGAGAAACCGTAAAAAGTTACAAGTTCCTAGTCTCAGTTTAAGCAGCTCATGGCCAGTGGGCGAAGGACAACAATGCATGGTTCTGCTGCTTTGCTACGCCGACAGGATGTAAAATTACTAAAAACTCAGGATCCCATCCTCCAATTTTATGCGCAATGACAGATCCTTGCACCGACAAGGAATCCTACTGGCCTTTTAATAGATGTCTGCAGGGTCAACTTGCTGTTGGGCAGTACAATTATTGCATGGTTTGGACATCACTCAGCAGCCCCACTTTTGGAGCATGGCAGGGAAGGAACCATGCCTCAGTGACTGAGCGCCCTCTGGGACAGGAATCAGGTCTCCAATTTTTCTGTAGAACGTCTAGGACACATAGTAGGGTCCAAATTCCAATATCCTTACCAACACTAAACTGGGTCTTACTCCATAAGTACCACCAATGATTTCAGTGTGGGTGTCTATGGAGTCACAATAGCAGAATCAAGACAGATCTTCACTCTGTGGAAGATCAACGCTGCCGCAATTGATCTTCTGGAGTTCGATTTAGTGAGTCTAATTAAGGCTCGCTAAATCAAACTCAGGGTGCCCCTGCCAGCAACCAGTACTCCTATTCTTGCCACCCGCTGTGGGAATGCTGCCATACTCAGCTTAAGGTAAGACAACTCTATCTAAGTATTCCATGCAGCTGGAGTTGCATTCCTTAAGCTAGGTTGCCGGGTCTAGTGTAGATCTGGCCACAGGTCCATAAACAAATTTCTCATGACAAGATACAAGAGAGTCTTGAAAACAAACACTGGAAAAGATGTTTTAGAGGAGATGGGCTTTGTTCTAAGGTCAGAACTACAGTGTGGAGCTGACAGAGAAGCTCCTTACTTCTAGTGGACATGAAGCACATTTCTAAACACCATGGCTGTGTCTACACTGATGCAGATTAGACAGCTCACTGGAATATTTAAATATCCCCCGCGGCATTTGCATTTACATGGCTGCCGCTTTTTTCCAGCTTGGGGATAAGCCGGAGAAAAGCGCCAGTCTAGATGCGATTCTCCGGAAAATAAGCCCTTTTCTGGAGGATTTCTTATTCCTACCTGAAAGTAGGAATAAGAAATCCTCCAGAAAAGGGCTTATTTTCCAGAGAATCGCATCTAGACTGGCGCTTTTCTCTGGCTTATCCCCAAGCTGGAAAAAAGCGGCAGCCATGAAAATGCAAATGCCGTGGGGGATATTTAAATCCCCCGCGGATTTGCAATTCCGACTCGTCTCATTAGCATCCCTTTTCCGGAAAGGGATGCCAATGTAGACATAGCCCATATGGGGGGAACTCATCTACACATTCCCTCCAATCACAAATGCTGTGGGCAAAGGAGACAAAGGAAAGAAGAAAATTACATTTTCAATTTTTTTGACATAGTTGTAGGTAAGGATGTCAGCTTCCTGGAGATCAACATCTGGATCCAGCGGTTCTCCTACTAAGGTCTTCCAGAAGGAGGCTAAGAGATCCAGTGGAAGAGGAACATCTGCTCTAACTGCAATGCCCAGTAGCTGTCCGAAGAAATGAAGCAGCTGCTCCTCCGCATAGGTGATAGGACTAGGTGTCAGAATGTACTTCCCCTTATAAAACAAACACACATTTAACAATTAGAGAAACTTCCTGAAAACATTCAAGTCTGGAGTTAAGAACAAGCAGGGGAGAGATTTTTCAGGCACGCTGAAGACTATTTAGTTGCTTAGAACAGGATTTCTCAAAGCACAGGGCCCAAAGAGATGTAAGATTTGGCCTTTAACATCACACTGTGGTGCTAAAGGGGGGTTCTGCTTTTAAAATGTGAAGAACACTAACCTAGATTTTTGTATTAGTTTTAATACTTCAGGGTCTACAGCACATAGGTCGTAGCCTGCTATGCACTAGTTTACATACAGAATTGCAATGTTGTTATGGGTCTGCTCTGCATAAGGTATCCTTGCTCCACTGCCGGAGCATGGCAGGGAAAGAACCATGCCTCAGTGATGTGAGCTCACTGGAATAGAACCATGTCTCCACTTATGTATAATGATGCACACACAAAATAGGAGCCAAATTCCAATATCCCTTACCGACACTGAACTTGGTCTTACTCCATAAATACCACAAATAACCTCAGAGAGGACATTTGTAGAGTCAAAATAGCAGAATCAGGCCCATAAACGAGATACAAGGGACAATCTTGAAGACAAACACTGGAAAGGATGTTTTAGAGGAGATGGGCTTTGTTCTAAGGTCAGAACTACAGTGTGGAGCTGACAGAGAAGCTCCTTACTTCTTGAGGACATGAAGCACATTTCTCAACACCATGTGGGGAGAACTCATCTACACATTCCCTCCAGTCATTAATGGGAATTGTATGGCTAGCTCCCACAAGCATCACTTTAAAAATTCCACTAGTCAGCAGCTGAGAGCATTCTGAGATCTAAATTGGGTTCTCAAGCTTTTTCTTTTTGAGCTCCCCCGCCCTCACATTCTATAAACACTCCACAGGCCCCCAGGGCTATAATAACTGTTTTCTGCAGATAAAAGCCAGGGCTGGCATTAGAGGGCACCAAGCACGGCAGATGCCTGGGGCCCTGTGTTTCAGATCCACGCAGAATGGCATCAGCTTTCTACCCTGGACCCTAGCAAGTCTAATGCTCACCCTTTCTGGTGGTCCTCCTGAACCCTGCTCATGGTCCCCAGGGATCTCGGACCCCTAGCCAAGAACCAATGGTCTAGAATGCAGGAGATTGAACTAGATGATCTCTCAATGTCTCTTCCAGTCTAACGATTCAAACCCTGTCCTGGTCACTGATTGCTGAGATCCAGTATGTTCTTAGTAAAAGGAAAGCACTGGTCTATGAATTCTGCATGGGGATATCATACCTTATTCTTATTGACTGCAGAGCTGGGGCACAGCAAGAGCAGGGAAAGCGAGGAGCTCTGTAGCTCCTTACAGACCTGCCACAGGAAGTGACGAAATGAACCACCTGAAAGAACGATGCAAAGATTTTACTATAATAAACCAAACACCCTCTCCCTTTTTTGGCTTCACTCCTGGCTCTTTCTGATCCACAGTGTACTTATCCCCCTGAAATCTACTTCGCACTCAAATTTTTACAAGTGAAACATGTTTAATCTCTTCTTCATTTTTAGCCTCTGTTTTCCAGAAGCTGGGAATGGGTGACGGGGGAGGGAGCACTTGATTCCCTGTTGTGTTCCCTCCCTGTGGGGCATCTGGCATTGGCCATTGTTGGCAGACAGGATGCTGAGCCAGATGGACTTTTGGTCTAGCTCATTTTGGCCATTCTGATGCTCACTGTGTATGTATGGTTAATCCAGGTTGGGAGAGATGGCCGCCATCCCTTATCTATTCATGTGCATATCTGCACTTCAGTTGTTTAACTGCAGAAAAAAAAATTCAGTGAAGTGCTTCCTGCTACCTTCATAAGTAACAATCTTGTCTTCAATTGCTACTTGCTTATTTAAGGTTATCTGAGGAGATGCAATACCTTTGTTATTCTGCTTGGCCTTCAAGGGGAATTTATAACCTTATTAAGATGCAATGAGTTTTCAAAGTGATGAAACTTGCAGGCAGAGTACTCACAATATAGTTACTTGCAATGAGACAATATTGTTAGAATCTTTAAGCAAACCAAGAAAATATGCATCACATTAATCCATCTCTGCTTGCAGCTATTATTCATCATAACCATGTGTGTCATAAAAATAAATCTAATGCTTTGGGGAGATACTTCACACAGGTCTTTAATGTCATTTGCATGCACGTCATGCAGTTTTAACAGAATTGAGTGAGTCAGTAGCAGGAAAGGATTAACTAGCATTACGTTTTTCCCTCTCCCACACTACATCTACTCATTAAGCTCTGAAGTCATTAACTTCGATAGAATCAGTACATAGGGACTGCATCAATCTAGCAAACAGGAATTGATTTCCTCTAACAAAGTTTGTTCTTTAAACCTCCCTTGTATTTGCATATACCCTGAGTATGGCAACAAATCGGTCAAACAAGAAACGTTTTGCCTTCTTTGGGGGCATTCTGGTCACCATTCCCAGATCCACACATGTCACAGCTCTTCTGTCGCACTAAAACTTACTTGTTCCATGAACCTCTTCTCCAGTGAAGCGAATATTAAAGGCGTATGTGGGATCCCCGCCACTGGCTAATTTCACACACAGCTGAGAGGATGGGACACAGGCTAGCTGTCTAGCTGCCTGGCAAAAGTAGGAATTCTCTGAAGAACGGATCTCCCCTATTTAAAAAAAATAAAAAAATAAAAAAATGAATCTACCTCGAGTATTTTGTGCTAGCAAGCTCAGAGTCTCAGGATTTTAAGACTGATCTGAACTCCAAGGTGTAACACCAGCCAGTAAATGAACATTAATTTGAGAGAGAATAAATAACATACAGACCTCCCACTATTTCTAATGGATCCAGGGTGATTTCTGGGGCTGCATGATCTGCTGTTCTTTGCACAGTGGCATTCAGCACTCGATTCATTACAGTCACCTTGGTGTCATAAAACATTAACCCTAAAGAAAGTAACACATGTCTATTATTGGTCCTTCTGTAATTTTACATTTTGGGACTGATTTAATCTTCTGAGAGCCACAGTCTAACAACTGGATAACCAACACAAACCTTTGGGAATTTTTTTATATTCGGCATTAATATTTATAAGGAAACATGTCAAGTCAGGACTTTATTACAATATTTCTGTACAACATATTTCTTATGCTAGATCAGTATTTCTTGTCAGCTACTATTAGCTTCACAATATGATGGAAAACACATTCCTAAATAGTCTTCTGAAATCTGGCATGCTCTGAGGGTGATATTGTGACAGGAACACAGATATTAAATAAGTCTGCCTCATAGCACCCAAATTCATATGCTGTGCGCTAAGGATGTTAAAATGTGTTTATTTAGGTAAATGTGTACCACTGAAATTTTCAGCGGTTCCATTTTTACACATCAGGCGGAATGGTGGGTAGATGGGGCCCTGTGAGATCTGGTAAGCACGAGGAACTGGCTTAAAAGGCAGCAGTGCAGGGGGGCTAAGCTGACACTCCGTAAGCACCGACTCCCGGCTGCTCTCCCCACTCTGCTGCCCCTTGGAGCCCAGACTCAGTTAACCATGTACACGCTCACATCCCTACTATGCACAAACAGATTGTGTATAACTCAACTTCCACACCACAGCTTTCCAGGTGCCCTTTTCTGATTGTGTAGGAGCAATGACCCTACATCAGCTATTTCTCCAGAATAAACAAAATGATGGATCTGGTAAGGGCAGCCTATATGTTTTACTCATTTTATATTTGCTGGAGATTCTCATGAAGGCTTCTATCAGTTATTTTTAATACTCTGAAACAAAGGTCTCAGTAAATTTCTGCGGCTCACCAGCTCTGGAATCCTTGACTGTACTGTATGTTCCTGTGGCTAACATACCATTTCAGCCTTGTTATTTCTACTGCAGTAAAACATGAGATCCCCAAGCAGGACAAATGTACATAACGCTTAGCACAGATGCACACAGATGCCTGTCTCCATCCCAAAATCATACAATCTATATATTCAGGTTTGCAGTGAGACACAGCAGCCTCCTTGTTACAGAAATTCCAACTGTGTTTTAAGCAAGGTCATTTGAAACACAGCCCAGTGCCGGGTGACTCCACTCCACCAAGCAACATTCTAGCAGCAGCTCTTACTCATGTGCTCAGGTTGTTCTAACCCAGTCACCCTTTTCAGGCAGCACACTGAGTTATTGGGTTGAGAAGTGAAGTCAAGGAGCTTTACTTAGTTTGGGGATCTCTCATTTCCAAGGTAAATGTGGACTGATATTGTCTCCAGTCTGTACCACTGAGAGAACCCTCAGAACTTGCCAACTTCCCCCAAGCATCTAACAGTCACAGAACTCGGGCAGTCCTTGAGAAACTGACCTTTGGCCTCTTGCAGTAATGCAGCAATACTGTTAGTGTACACGTCTGTCTGTCGCAACTCCACCAGCGGCAGGAAGAATGTCTCTAATGTGGTGTTCAGAGACTGGAGTAGTGCAAAGCGCAGGCGAAGACTTTCAATGGGAACATCTAAGACGGGGAAAAATTCAGAATCAGAGACAGCTGAAGGACAGGGCATAAGTTCCAAACTCACTACCCCAGCACCCATTTTGGCAAAGTGACATAGTGACTACAGACTGAATGGGCCCTGCAGAATGAACTACACCCTTGTCTTTTAAAGGCAGCCCCTGCAGGGCAGGGTTGGGATACTGGTGGAGCTTTATGTGGGGGAAGCCTGCACTGCCATTGCCTAAGCTTTTCCTTTTCTGTAGTCAGACAGAGGTCTTCAGTTTACAGTGCTGCATTCACAGCTCTTCTATAAGCATTTCACACTGAATTCATAAGCCAGGGGTCTCAAACTCAAGGTCTGGGGGTCATTCATGGCCCAAACAGCTCCACAATCTGGTCCACACATGGTTGCTGGCACAGGAGTCCCTGTGGCCCTGCGGGTGGAAGGTCCTTTACCCTTTCCCCAAGCCCAGCCCCTGCTCCATCCTGCCTCCCTATTACACTCCTTCCCTTGAGACCCTTGCTTGAGAGAGGTGGCTTTAGAGATTACTGGGGAGCCTGGTGTGGCAGCAAGGACTGCGCCCCTCCTGCATTCACCATGGCAGTGGGAGCTGTAGGGAAGTGGAGTAACCAGGTTGGACTGAGAGATGGCAGCGGAGCAGAACAAGCTGCAGCAGTGCTCTAATTTCCTGTGGCTCTTGCAGCCATGGTGAGTGTATGGGGGGAGGCCAATCCCAGCTGCCAGCCCTAGCCCTCCCCAGGGTGGTGGCCCCAAACTGTCCTATAGATGGGACAGTTCTGAACCCTCCTCCCCTGGATATCAGGGAACATGCCAGCAGCAGCCACTGTAACCCTGCTGCAGTGATGATAGCAGGGGCTTATAAACAGGCAAACCACAAACATTTCAGTCCCGCCCACATCCTCAGCAGAGCCATGCAGCCACAGTCTCAGCTGCTCCCGGGGGTGGGAGTGTGTGGGGGGTGGCTGCCCCACCCTAGGAGCAGCAGGCAACCACCACGTGGGCCATGTGATGGCTGCTGGAGCTGGAGCCTGGGCTGTGGTACTACAAATAGCACTGCAGCCCTGACTTCAGTCCCACCAGATGGGGCAGCGGCTCACCACATGGTCCCGCTCCTGGAAGCATCTGGGGCTAGGATCACAGTACTAAAAATAGCACTGTGGCTCCAGCTCAAGGCAGGGGGCTGCCCCATGTGCCAGGACTGGAGCTAGGCCATGGTGCAGCTGTTCCTGGAACAGGGACATGGTACTAAAAATAGCATCATGGCCCCGGCTCTGCCTGACATGATGCCCTGCCCCAGCATGAGGGGGTTGAAAGGTGCAGGTGTCAGGAAGGCAGAAAGCAAGGGAAAGGGTAGGGGGTTGAGGAGAGAAAGGGGCTTGTGTTGAGGGGAGGGAGAGCAGGGCAAGAGAAGTAAGGGGCGGGCACCCAGGGGCAGGGTGGAAGAGAGACAAATGCCAGGGGGCCAAAAGGAGACAATGAAAGGAAAGGGTGGTGGGGGGAGGCGAGGCAAGGTGTCAGTGGGGGTGGGAGAAGGAAGGGGACAGGGTGATTCTGGGAGAAGGGAGGGAGAATAGGAGCAAGAGGGAGGAAGAGAAGAAGGGAGAAGTGGGTGCCAGGAGAAAAGGGGTTGAAAGAAGGGGTGGGCATAAGGAAGGCAGGGAATGGAGCAAGTCACATGTGAAGGCACAGGGGCATGAGAGGATCTGGGGCAGAGAGTGGTGAAGGGGTGGAGCATCAGGGAGGAAGAGGGCTGGAGGTCAGAGGCAGTGAGGGAAGGGGGAGGCACCAGGAAGGTGGAAGGAGTAAGAGAAGGTGCATATGCCAAGGGATTGTGGGGGTGAAGCAGAAGGACAGACACGTGAAGGGGAGGGACAGGCACCAGAGGGCAGAGAGAGGCAGGGCAGGTGGATAGAAGGAGGTGTTTGTAGTGGGGATGAGGAGGGGGGCTAGAGGAGGTGTGGGAACAGGGGGAAGAGAAGGGCAGGTGCAGGGGTCGGAGAGGGGGCAAGTCCCAGGAGGGCTGAGGGAAGTGAGAAGGGCAGGAGCCAAGACAGCAGAGCAGGGTGAGATGTGGGAGGCAGCAGTAGGCACCAGGGGAGCAGATGGGGTGAGGGGAGGATGGGAGACATAGCACCAGAGGGAAAAGGGATTGGTTTATAACTTGGATGCCATGGTGGCACACATCCGAACAAGTGCACGAGACCTCAATATTGGTGCATAGGACAAAACTCACTCCACTCACGGGTGGAAAATCTTAGAGACAACACTGTTTGTAAATCATATGGAGGTGGCAGTGGGGCCAGGAGAACCCCAGGGCCTCCCTCGAACTCTGCCAGAGAGATGCCTGCCAGAGTGGCTAGGAGGATTTGAGGACTGGCACTTGTCCTAAGGCCATGTTTCTCAAACTGTGGGTCCCGACCTCCAGGGGGTCATGAGCAACTTAGAGGGGGGGTCACGGTATCACAAAGTTTGAGAACCCCTGCCCTAAGGTAAACTGAGTTTGAGACCCTGTCTGTAATCAATCCTTAACCATGACTTGAGCAGGAATACAAAGCTTAAGGAGTAATAATTAGAAACCCCCTAATTTGTACATACTTAGCAGACAAGAGACTCTGGGATCTGCTATATCAGCGGGATCCAAATACACTTCATGTGGGTGCAGTCGTGCTGGGGTAATTGCAAGGTGACGGCAGAGTCGGTTGATGTACTGCACAAGGGCTACATCCATTTCCAACGTCCACTTCCGGGATGCTTTCTGAGCATGCTTTGTGTCAATGCAGGCACACCTGAAGGGCACAGGGATTAGAACTGTTAAATGCAAACACTGCCCTGGGCTGCATGAACCAGGAAGCCAAATGGCTTTAGGGGTCTTTCCTCTTCCCTTTCCCCAACCTCCTTTAGCTCAGACATTAGACTGCTTCAAGTATGAGAGAAAATGAATCATTACGTGCCCCCCCCCACCTTTGCCTGACTTTCATTACCTGCTAACTAAGCTTGCTTTCTGAGCTCGTAAGCAGACAAGAGAGTGGAATTATGGTAGGTCATTTGCAGCTTGAAATTAGGGAAAAGGATAGATTCATTTAAGGGAGATCTCTGCTTCAAAATGGCAACAGGGAAGAAAGTAACATGACGATGAAACATTCTGCTCTATATTGGCTCCTTCAAAACAAGTGGAGAATCTACCAGAGCAGTTTTAGGACCTGGAGCCACAGAATGCAGGATTGATGTGACAGGAAGCCTCAGAAAGCCAGTTGAGGCAAGAGCTGGAAGTAGACTTTTTGATAGGTCAATTTATTATGCATTTTGGAAGTAAGAAGACAAAATTAATTAATTTTGTTTAACCAGTTTTCATTCAGGTGTGATCCTCCTAACTTGCATGTGCATGTGGAAGCCAGCAACAATCATTCTGGAAGCTGAATATGAATTGGGATCCTTAAATAAACTATTCATCAGTTCTATGTTAAGGCCTTTTAGCTGTGTCCCAAAGTATATTTAGCATTACTACATTTAAGATTACATGTAGTAAAATGGAACCATTCCAAACTTATTCATAATAAACACTGAATTCTACCACTTTTACAGAACATATATCGCACCTTTCAAAATGCAGATCATATCCACAGGACAAAATGGCTCTCCACACACTACGGATGTCCTGTTTGGCTCGATCAACAACAAATCTGTGAAATCCATCCAGCGTCAAATATTTCTCTTCTGGAACTGATAGCAAAGATGTTATTATTAAACCACTACAGGTTGAATCTCTATGGTTCAGGACTCTGGACTGGCAACATCCGTGGTCCATAAGGACCATGCATGTTGTGGGACCAGAGGGTCTCAGCAGCAGAGGTTGCTCGTGGCTTGGAGCATACTCAGACAGAGGAGCAGATGGAGCTGTGGAGGCACCGCAGCTGGCAGAGCAGGGAAGCTAGGAGAGGGAGAAGTTCATGAGGCAGTAGAGCCAATAGCTGTTGGGACCACTAGGACCTCTGGTAAGGCTGTTGCGAGGCTGGCAGAGCCACTGGTAACTCCAGCAGGGCTGCCGCAGCTCACAAGATCAGGAGCTCCAGGAAGGCTGCTGCAGCTTGCAGCGCTGGGGAGAGGAGTCCAGCTGGGAGTCTGGCATCCTCCACCCCACCCCATACCTCCCATGGTCTGAAAAACTCCATTGCCCAGGCTAGGCCAGGTCCCCAGGGTGCTGGACCAGGGAGGTCCAACCTGTAGTAACTAACCAAGAAAATAATGTGCATCACACAGGCTTATTTCTAGAGTGTTTGCTCTTGTCTTGCTACCCTTAAATCATGTCCTAAGCTTGAGCTATCTGACAGCTTCCCCGGCCTTGCCCTCTCCACAAAGGAGAACTCCAGGACAACCCAACCAAGAAGAAAACCTGAAAATGTTAGGCTTTAACCCAAGAGGGTTCATTTCTCCCTTATTAAAGATTCCATCCTGCATTCCATCAAGGAACATTTCTGCCCGAGGAGGAGATATGCTAGTTCCCCAAGATTGATGTCCTATAGCTTGCACATGGGGCACACATCATGTTTGATGACTGAGGCTGGAACTCCCTTCAGAATTCACCCTGTTTCCGAAGGTGAGGCCACCAAATGAGACCCTATTTTTAACCTCAGATAGGCCAGGATTGGAATATAAAGCAAGAACCTTGCACTCTATATCTCTGCCTGGCTGTACCGGACTCAAGATTGTCATGCGAGCTGTGTAGTATTTCTGAAGCTGTCATTTCAGTTTTATAGATTATAAAAGTTTCATTACAAATAAATCCATTCCAAACTAAAACTAAGGAACACAGAGGGCAAGCACCATTACACATAGCCTTTATACAGTGAGTTCTTTGGACAAAGAGGAAGATTAGTTCCCTACTTCAAGTGTTAAGTACACTGTGTCCAGTTCTGCTCTCATTTACACCAGTGATTCCAGAGTCACACTGATAAGTAGAATGGAATCTGGGTGAACATTTGCAATTATTTTAATCTTTTAGACCACTTGTAAATGAAACTCTTTAAAAGAAAAAAAAGACACGTGCTCTTTCTGGCCAATTTTTATTTTTAAATTCTTTTCCCTTTGATATCATGTTTTCAGAGATTAAGTCAAGGGTGGGCAATAATTTTTGCAGGGGGGGCCACATAATGGATTTTGGTATGTCATCACAGTCGGCTCCTCCCCAGCAAAGGTGGAGCATGGGGCGAAAGAGGTGGTGTTGGGGACTAGCCTACTGCCATAATTATCTGGGGCTGGAGGCTTTGAATTAAAAACACAGCAAAGCACTCTCAGCTCCCAGTCTTGTTGCTACTGCACTGCCTGGCAGCCACCCGAGGCTACTGTGGCTATTTAAAAGGCTCATTGCTCCGGCTCCTGCTCATTGTTCCAGCACCACCATTTAAACAGACTTCTGCTGCTTGAGCCACTGCCTGGAAATTCGGTGGCCCAGGCAGCAGGATATAAACAGAAAGTGGCCAGATGCCGTCCGCGGGTCTGATCAAAGTGTTAGGTGGGTCGGATCCAGCCCTTGGGCTGCCTCTTGCCCAGCCCTGGATTAAGTAATGAGAAGAATTTCTGGACAGCGCTTACCTTCTTGTTTCTTTGTAGGAGACTTCTCTGGATCCTTCTCGTCAGGTTTGCCCTTCTCTGGAGATTTTGGCTTTACAATAGGTTTCTTTTCACTTAAAGCTGTTCTGCTATGAGATAGAAGCATTTTTTTGTTTAGAAAGTTCCTTGCCTTTTATAATTGAGTGTGTTATCAGTTCAAAATATGAAATATTGTTTAGCATATGAGATGATGTAAGTCTTCAAAGACACGAGTTATTTTACATCTCCTTTTTTTTTAAACTCTTTTAAAATCACTTTCTCTACCCCAGTATGTAAGAATACTATAAAGAAAAAAGCTAGTTCAGATGTTTTATGACTGGAGAAAAGTACAAGGCACTAACCTGACACTATTGAGCACAGACTTTTCCTTTGCAGGTGGTTTAGTAACCGGACGTTTGGAGCTCACAACTTTCACTGGATGTTGCTCTTTGCCACCCTTGTTATACTTGCTCTTATCAAACTTGGGCTTGGGCACACCGTATTTCCTTAAAATCTTCCAAGAGAGAAAAGAAGGATTACCCAATAGTTCCAAATTACACCAGGAGAGTAATCAAAAAGGTGTTTTCCATAGGGATACCTGAGTGAGTTGGTCCTCGAGCACCTTCTTTGGTGGACGTACATTTGTGAAAAACACATGGAGAAGGTTTCCAGGAGTCTGGGAATTTATTTGCTCTTTGCTAAGATAAATATCAGCAACTTTAATCGGTTTCGCAGGAGTTAGGCTCAGCATTTGTTCAGAATGAACACAGCTCTTAAATATTTCTGTGAGGACTTCTCGGGCACCTGGAACCAATTTCTCACCTAACAGAAAAAAGTGAAATACAATCCAACCCAATAGGAAAACAGAGTTTAGAATTAAGGCACTGGGAAGATACTTTTCTCTTTATTCACTTTACTATTTTTAAAAAAAAACCTTATGCTCTAAAATACTAGACATCAAATCATTTAGAAAACATTATATTAAGCAGTCCTGACATTTTTGAAGTTCAGTTTATGGTACTGCAAACATTTCTTTTGATCCACTTCACTAGTGTAATTTTGATGTAGTTATCCAGCTAACCCCTGTGTGGACATCACCATTTTTTTTATATTATCACAGAATTGGATGGTACCTCCAGAGGTTGTCAAGGCCAGTCTTCTGCACTCAGGGCCGGACAAAGCACCATCTAGATCATCTCTGACAGTTTGTCTGAGCTGCTTTTAAAAATCTCCAGTGATGGAGATTCCACAACCACCTTAAGCAATTTATTTCAGTGCTTAACCACTCTGTTTTTCCTAATGCCCCATCTAAACCTCTCTTGCTGCAATTTAAGCAATTTACATAGGTACACAATAGTATTTATCATAGAATCCTAGAAATGGAAAGGACCTCAAGAGGTCATTGAGACCAGTCTCCTGCTTGCCCTCATGGCAGGACAAAGAACTGTCTAGATCATCCTTGACCGGTGTCTGTATAACCTGCTCTTAAGTATCTCCAGTGATGGAGAATCTACAACCCCCCTAAGCTATTTATTCCAGTGTTTAACAACCCTGACAGTTAGGAAGTTTTTAAACCTCCCTTGATACAGTTTAAGACCATTGCTTCTTGTCCTATCCTCAGAGGCCAAGGAGAACAATTTTTCTCCCTCCTTCTCCTTGCAACACCCTTTTACATACTTGAAAACTGCTATCAGGTCCCCTCTGAGTCTTCTCTTTTCTAAACTAAACAAGCTCAATTCTTTCAGTCTTCCCTCACAGATCACGTTTTCTAGACCTTTAATCATTCTTGTTGCTCTTCTCTGGGCTGTCTCCAATTTTACCACATCTTTCTTGAAATGTGGCACCCAGAACTGGACACGATACTCCAATTGAGGCCTAATCAGCACAGAGTAGAGAAGAAGAATGACTGACCTCGTGTCTTGCTCACAACACTCCTGTTAATGCATCCCAGAATCATGTTTGCTGCCTTTTTTTTTTTTTTTTTTTTTTTTTTGCAAAAGTGTCACTTCATTGACTCATGTTTAACTTGTGGTCCACTATGATCCCTAAATCCCTGTTCACAGTACTCCTTCTCAGACAATCAGTTTCTATTCTGTTTGTGTGAAACTGATTGTTCCTTCCTAAGTGGAGTACTTTGTATTTGTCCTTATTAAATTTCATCCTGTTTACCTCAGACCATTTCTCTAGTTTGTCCAGATCATTTTGAATTATGACTCAACCCTCCAAAGCAGTTGCAGCCCCTCCCAGCTTTGTATCATCTGCAAACTTAATTATTGTACTCTCTACACCACCTTCTAAATCATTGATGAAGATATTGAACAGAACTGGTCCCAAAACATTCCGCTGTGGGACCACTCTTGTTACACCCTGCCAGCATGACTGCAAACCGTTAATAACTACTCTCTGAGAATGATTATCTAGCCCAGCCATGGCCAAACAGCAGCTCGCGAATCCTGCCCCCCCAAAAGTGCGGCTTGCGAAGCCGCTCCTGTACTCCCCCCTCCCAACAGCCTCCACCCCCCACCAACTCCTGGCTTTCCAGAGCTGCGGGGTTTTAAAAATGGCGCCCAAGATGGAGGCCATCTTGAAGGGACAGCCTTCTTTTTAAAAACATTTTTTTCTTGTTTTTTTGTTTTTGCTCAGCAATTCTGTTCGGGGGGGGGGGGGGAGCTACTTTTTTTTTTTTTTTGGCTTGACAATTCTGGTGTGGCTCTTCACATTTTTTCCACCGCTGTTTTGACTCTCTCTGTTAAATGGGTTGGCCACTCCGGCCTAGTCAGTTATGCAACCACCTTATAATACCCCAACTAGGTTACTTCTCTAGTTTATTGATAAGAAGGTCATGCGAGACCACGTCCACGGCTTCTCCCTTATCCACAAGTTGTTATCCTATCGAAGAAGCTATCAGATGGGTTTGACATGATTTGTTTGTTACAAATCCATGCTGGCTGCTACCTATCACCGTATTATCTTTATGTCAATAATTAAATTTATTGTACTCTGTGGTTATTTCCCGCCCGGCGCCCCCCCCCCCCCCGCACCAATTACTTTTTTCCCCCCTCCCTCATTAGAATTTAGGCCCCATCCAAATAAAAAAGCAATTTTATATTGCATTCTATGATTTGTTTCAAGAGGTTTTGATCACTTCGTTAGAGTAAAATTAACTATGACTGATGTAAGTCGTAGAACTGAGAGTCAAATTCTGCTCAGTCATGCTGGGCAAATCCAGAGTAACTTAGTTCAAATCAAGGAATAGTTTGGTCTAATAATATTTATAAATGGATTAAGTTCATAATTCTTTTTTCTGCTGACTATTGAAAAAGTCAGTAAATAAAAAACTATTAATGACTATCGGATCAGCTTTAGGGATCGCTGAACACTCTAGTTGCCAAAGATCACCACCCTTCTCCTACCCCCAATCTACTGGCAAGTAATTTAGACAACTATCATTTTTCCACATCAGTGATTTATTCTGGATTTACAACAGCATAAGTGAGAAAAATTTGGCCTCTGCATAAAACCTAGAAACAAGGTATTTGACAATATGAAAGATACACACCTTTTATCGATTTATCATTAAAATAGTCTTCTAGAACTGGACTCCCTTGTGTATCAAATAAACTCTGATTTACAGTAGATACAGTTAAAATCTCCTCCGTTGACATTTCCATTAGTTCATCTTCACCATCCAGACTTGACAAACCAATCAGATCACTACTGTTAAATAAACTGGCTCGGATTTTCTCTATTTTAGCTCGTGACCTTATCTGTGTAAATAATGAAAGTAGTTACAAGGAATTCCGATGGGGAACAAATTATCTATCTGTTTTAACATGGGTTAGGTCTTGCATTCTCTTTTCTTGCAGAGGTTTAACATCATACATCTGTTACATTAACCTTCTGATACCAGAATGCAGATTTACCTGGCACTACAACCACTCTAGGAAAGGGGATCTTTGAAACCTTGGGTTAATTACATGGGCCTCTAAGAAATGACTAGTTCATTTTTTAAATATTGTGGTATCTTTCAGAAGCCCTGAGATAAGAAAATACTAGTTGTAGAGCAACCTGGAGGTTTTAGGTTTACCTGCAGTTCTCCTGAATGGTGTAGTATTTAAAAAATAGCTACATAAAATTGTTCTTGAAATTAGAGCTACGCAAAGCTATTGCTCCAGTTCCCTAACTTCCTCTGATGGCTCAAATATTGCAATGCACCATTACTGGAGCAGTTACAGACTAGGTGTATTTTCAACATGATTACATTTCCATTTTCCTTCTACAGGGTCTACAGATTATTTCTTTGGCGCAATTAAAAATTAAGATGCTGAATACATTCCTTTGGAGTAAATGATATTTTCTTTCGCAGGGGATACTGAAACACACATCTACTTCTGAAGGTGCAACAAACTTGAGGCAGATGTTACTGAAAGAACACGGAACCGTTTTAGCAACAAAGTTCAAAGTCATTTGTTGTCAAACCATAATATTGATGGACTCAAGTACATTTTTATGGTCTACTAAAGGAATCGACTCTAAACCACTGGTGGGCAATAATTTTTGATGCGGGGCTACTCCAGGAATTCGGAAAGTGGTCGAGGGCTGCACTCTTCCATGATATTAATGGAGGAGGTGCAGGGTCTAGGATGGAGGCTGGGTGCAGAGGGACCTTGCAGTAACAGATTGAGGTGCAGGAGAGGATCTGGGCTCTGGGAGGGAGTTTCGGTGAAGGAGGGAGTTGTGACCTGGGTTAGAGGACTAGGGTGCAGGGGTTTGGGTTGTGACCTGGAGCAAGAGGGGTTGTAATCTGGGGAAGGGGACAGGGGTGCAGGGATTTGGGTTGTGACCTGAGGCAGTGGATTGGGGTGCAGGCTCTGGGAGGGGATATGAAGGTGGGGGGGGCAGAGGGTTTGAGTTGTGACATGGGGCAGGGGGCTGGGGTACAGGATCTGGAGTAGGGATGTTAAATATCAGTTAACTGAATAGTTGAGTAACCTCACGGATTCTTATCAATTAGTCGACTATTCTATAGTCCTTGGGGATGGGGGCTAGCAGCAGCGCTGGATGCCAGGGGGGAGCTAGTTCACGAGGGGAACCAGTTTAAAACCCAGCTCCCCTTGTGGACTGGCTGCTTGTCGCCCTGTGCTGCCGCCTCTGATTAACAGGCAGCAGTGCAGGGTGGCAGCAGCCCCTGTCTGGAGGGACGGGACTGAGCTCCTGGATGTGGCGCAAACCGGAACTAAGCCGGGCTACCTGCCCGCCTGGCTCATAATGCACTTTAAATGCAGAGCCACAGCAAAGGCAGGTCCCGGACCCGGCACGAGCCAAGACTGAGCTCGGCTGCTAGCCAACCTGCTAAAAAATTTACCATTGGAGGAGTGGGGGTGGAAAATGCATGTAGTCTACAGCATTAACCTATAAGCTTTTGCTTATCAGTTAATCAACTACATTATTACATCCCTAATCTGGAGGGCATATGGGGTCAGGAAGGGTACAGAGGGTTTGGGTTATGTGGGGTAAGGAGGCAAAGGATTGGGGTGCTAGAGGCAGGCTCTGGCTGGGAGTCTTACCTGCTTGACTCCCAGCCAGTAGCCTTCCCAACACTTCCTGCCTGCCCTGCCGCCGCACTAGCTGCAGGGACCATGTGGTTATTGAACAGCTACAAGCCTGAGGGGAGGGTGTAGGATGCTTCATATGCTGCCTGTTGACAACAGTGGTGGAAACTGGCCAATGGGATTGCACTGGGGGAGGAGCAGTGAGCGAACCCTTTCCTCCCTCAAATAGCTCCGCAACAGATGCATTTTTCAGCAGCATGCCGGAAGCAGGCTGGGAGTACAGAGGCTGGATCTGATGGCTTGGTGGGCCGCATTCAGGCCTATGCAGGTATTTTGCCTTGGCCTGCTCTAAACCTTTACCCATGAATTTACACTGTTGCAAGCAAGAAGAATAATTTCAAAGGTTCTGATAAAGGCGACAGTCACTGCATTGTGATCACAGGGGCAAAGCTGAAGGTAATTCAGTACAAGAAAGCATATCCACCCAATTCTAATAATTTTTGCTGGACCTTTACTTCAGCCCCTCACCACTCAACATAGAAAAGTGAATTATTTAAATTGTGGTATTCCACAACGGACATGGAAAGGAAACAACCCTTTCCAGCTCCATATGCCACCATTACAGAATTGTTTAGAGAGCAGTGAAAAACAAGATTATTTTTGTGGCTGGTTTTTGAGTGTGGGGGAAGACAGTTACTAGAGTCAACATTATTCATTTAGGACAAAATCTGATTTGATTGCTGCTGGAAAGGGGAGCTACAAATGAATTCCCCACTGCCTGAAAGCTGTTACCTCCACTACTGCGAAGCCCTTGATTGGCCGTGACATCAGTGGCTGGCTGTCCAGGGACGTGACAGTGTACATGGATCCAACATCAGAGACAGACGCTGTTTCTACATGGTCAAGGGGTTCCCCGAGGCTGCCAATGCTGCCCAGGCTTCCAGTGCTGCAAAGTGAAAGATCTAAACTCTCCTGGCTGGAAACCACATGTGGCTCTAGCAGGCCCGGTGGAATGGCCAACTCCAGGCCGGCTGGAAATTGGTCTACGGAAATATCACTAATTGTCCGAGAGATCCCCTGTGAGCTGCAGAGGGAGGCCTGGCTTGTCGAGGCTGATGCGCTAATGCTCATGGCAGGTGTGACGCTGCTAGAGCTGCTGATATCAAGACCATCTGCACTACTAGAAACAGTTGGTTTTTCCAGTTCAGTCCTACATTCGCCTGCTTCTGCTTTGTCCTTGATTTTTTTGGGGTCCTCTTCCTGCAAAGGGATGTAGATTTCATCTTTGAACACTCCACCGTGTGCGTTACAGGCCTTCCGGATTGCACTTCTGACAACACCCTCCTCTAAGTGAGTTGGTATTCCAGAAATCACAAGTAACCGACTATGAGCTGTGGCACCTACTAGTGCCTGGCACGCATCTGCTACAGCATCATTTGTCACGCCTAGACCTTGTGGATCCTTTTTCGTTAGGTGTCTGAGGATTATAAGTAAGGTCAGTGCTCTATGAAACCACAACATATCCTCAGGTTTGCTTCCTCCTATAGTGAGAATTGTAGTGTCAGTGTCAGCAGCTCGGGATGTAGACCGTTTACCTGAAGATGATGTCTTTTCCCGCTTCATTTTGACTTTTTTCCTCTTTGATAACAAGCTTGGGCTCTGAGGTGTCTGCCCCGGAGAAGATGAAGAGGAGGAAGATGAATCACTTAGACTGGGGGCACTTGTGGAGGACATGACATTAGCTGTTACACTCATGTTGACTGGTAAAGTCACTTCTGCTACAGCTAGGCAGCCTTCCAGCAAGGCGTGAAAGTAGGTTGAAAATCTTCCCTGGTCAGCCACTCCCACACCAGAACCACCACAGGCATTTCCAGATACCCAGTTTTGAGTTTCTTCATCATAGAGTTTGTGCAATTCAGACTGCAGTGCCATAAGCATGGCTAGACAGGGATTTAGCTGAAGTGCAATAGAAGAGGACAGCCCTGCTGGGTTCTTCTTCCGTTCCAGATTGTGAATTTTGCGAAGTAACTCTCCCAAGAGATGAAATACCAATTCCTTCACACAAGCTGACATGTCTGTTGTCCAGAGGAAGTTCCCTGCGGATAGAAGACAGATGGACATACAAGAGACTTAGATTTATTCCAATGTGATGGCTTTATAAGAATTATAACAATATCATTTAATGGATGTAAAAATCAAGCAAGGCCATTTACACACTCACAGGGATATTCTTTCCATAGAGACATTAAATATATGATACTAGAGGGCCCGATGGCAAAACAAACCTAAATATTTCATCCCTCAATTCAGTGTTTAAATAATGCAAGAATACAATCTGATCAATGGGCCTGTCTTTACTGAAATGCTGCATGGAGTGTATCCACATTAACCCAACGGATGTCTCTATTTCCAGTGTTTGTTACACTCCAGGGTGTTCAATTCACAATACACGGCATTGTAAGAAGCTGTAAGGGGAAGCTGGAGGTACTGGCAGCTGCACAGGGATAAATGGAGGTCTGTGGCATTTGGGGAAGGGTTGAAGGCCATTTGCGATTACAGGCAAGGCTATGATTTTCACCTGGAGGTCACAGTGTTCACAGTAACTGGGAATTTAAGTTTGTGAAACCTGCAGTGATGGCCCCTGTGCAGGGCCTGGTTCCCTTCTCTGAGCTTTGCGACATGGGGTCACAATGCCATCTGGTTTGCTGAGTCCACCTGGTCCTAGATGCAGATGGGGTGGTGTCCCAAACTTGAGTGGTGCTGTGACCTAGGTCACAATGCCCGGAGTAGGAAGCAGGTCCTACCCTGCAAGACAGGAGCTGCCATTGCAAAAGGAGGGAATGAGAAGGTCATGCTCCAATACCCCCATGTCTGTGACTTTTCCCATGACTCTGGTTTCTTTTCCCTTGCATTTCTGCCATCCGAAACCGATTAAACATTTGAAACTCAGACTTGATAAGTCCATGACGTAGGTATTCCTCTTAAAATGATCAGCAGAGAAACAGTGAGTGCTTATATTTAGAATTTCACATCGTGAAGGTTTCATAGTTAATACAATGAGATGAATATGAGATTTGATACCATTCATATTTATAACTGTAAGCCTTCTAGAGACTTAGGAGGTCAGCATTAAAGCAGTTTACACTTTGTTCAGATTTACAAAGTTGTTTTCACAACCAGGAGTGCTAGATTAGGGAAAAAAAAAAAAAAAAAAAAAAAAAGCTCAGAATGAAAGCTTCTGTGGCAAAAAATAGGCTGCCAGGTTTGGAGAATTCACAGGGTCCTGATCACTAAATAATCTTATTGTCTACACATCCTTGCATTGATAAGGGGTAAAATATTCAAAATCTCTTAAGTGACTCCTATGTCTCATTTTCAGAAGTGATTCAGACACTTAGGTGCACTTAATACGTATCAGCTGGAAAATCTTCACATGGTTTTTCTAGAACTGAGTTTATTTTAGAATTCGGCACTATTAAAACATGCAAAGGCACAGTATTTTGGAGTTTAAAACCCTAGTTTCCATCAAAATGACAAAATATTTTTTTTCTAAATATTACAGTTGATCAGCTATTTTACTGGTAATTAAATACCCAAGAAATACTGAACACTCACCTAAAAGTTCCACCACTTGCAAGAGAACTGAAGCAGGAATAGTATCCAGATCATCTTCTGATTTTCCATCACCATTCTCTGATTTCCAAGTTAACAGCTGTTCTGTAAACGCCAGAGCCAAAGGGAATTCAAGTGGAAGAGAGTGCAAAAGTAAGACAGCTCCAGGGGGGGGGGATACTCCTTAAACAAGACAACAGAAGAAGAACTCCCATTACAGTTCTGTAAATTACATGGCAACAACTGTGCCAAGTAAAAGTAAAGAGTTATTAGGCCAAGTTGAAACATGGTTTTAATTTTTTCTAAGCGTAAGCATTGTTAAGTGAGGAACTTTATTAAATCACCTAATCCTCTCATTAAAACAGAAATTAAAAGACAGAAAAGGAAAATATTAAGTTAATGATGTAGCCAGTTCTGGCTTCACGTTTGTATTTATTAAAATGTGTAGATCTTTCATATTCATTGTACTACAGACAATGGTTTCCTGAATATTGACATAACACTACAGCTATAGTGACCGCAAGTGGAGAGAGATGTTGAAGAATTGATTGAAAGAAATCTTATTCTTTTGCCCTCTCTCTCCCTCCCATTATTATAAACAAATTATGCTATTTCTGCTACAGGCTGGAGGGAAGAATGAATGTTATTTCTACTGAAATATTTGGAAGGGACACCGATCCTACAGTGATGCAGGCCAGCTACGTAAGTATCCACGTAGATAAAACTAGGTTCAAATATGGTATTGCAAACAGCATAGCACTGCACTGGGGTAAGGGTTCATGATTGAACTTAGCAGAACAAGTATCTGCTCTGTTCCCTGCCCCAGTTCCTGCAGCATGTAGGTGGGAGACATCCCTGGAAAATCTAGAGACTGATTGATTTCTGAGAACTGAGGAGATCACAGTCTGAGGGGGATAAGTTTAGAACCTCCCCCACAGTATCAAACCTGGCCTGTTCATTTAGCGATAGTATATCCTTAATGCCTGGTATTTTGTGATGCCTTGGCACAGCGTAGTTCACACACAAACAGAATGTAAGATGTGGTGCTGTCTCAAGAAACTCTGATCAATAAAGTGATTTAGCCAGTTTCCATTCTGTAAATACTAAAAACATTTACCTAATTTGATGTGGACCTTGTCAGTGGAGATAATCACGGCAGGGTACTGATTAGTTGTTGGGGGTGGAGTCAAGCCTGTGTTGGTTGGAGAGGCATCCCGAGGGTAACATACTGCCTCTGTCAGGTTTAACTGACCATTCCTTTTAATTTTATGACCAAGACCATAGACAAACACTCGAGCCCATGGAGCCTTATATAGGGAGGAGCTAGAAAATAACCAGAACATAACTGATCAATATAAGGAATTAAAATGAATAAAAACTCAAATTTAAAAGGATATCAGAATGGTGTATGTCAGAACCTTCTGCACCATCATCCCACACATCTCCAAGATAAATCCTTGGAATGGTTTGTATGGAAAAAACAACAAAACACTACTCAGAATTCCCAGAGAGGCAGATCACAATCCAGATCCTGCAGCCTATACAGCAGCTCTTTATACCTGGTTGCTTTTCTACTTCCTTTGTAACTTACTCTTTGCGGAATCCAGACTGACTTTCCTTACAGGACACAATTACAAAAGCAGCCCCAGGAAAATTAACATCCATATTGACTTTGGACTCTGAAATAGGGAACTCTTCAGCAGGGAACTGTTCTGGTGCAGTCTGTAAAATGACATTTAATAATGAATGCCTTGGAGATGCAAAGCAACAAGCCAAAACCCCCAGAGAAACACTACAGCATGATTAACAGTATTATGAATTTAAGGACAGTAATAAGTGATATGAACTATTTTGGCAAGAAGAATGGCAATCTCTACAGGGGAAAAAGATTAATATATTATTTTAATAAATTCACATTTTCATTACAGGACTATAAACGTTCAGAAAGAATCGGAAAGTACTGTTTACCTGCAAGAAGGAACAGATTTGTTTAGTTAGTTCTAACAGACTCTCCTCTCCTTGATGTAGTGTCCGAGTGATGGCGACAGCAAGCCACTCCCTGATTTGTTGTGAACTGCCCTGGTAGAACAGGTCTGTGGCAGAGCAGTTCTGAGAATGGATACAATACTGTAGGGACTGGGCCAAAAGAATGGAACTTGAACTGATTGTTCCATCTGTAAAGAACAAAAGCAGCATACTGCGTATTTTGGAAGACACTCTGAACTTCTATGTAGTCAGTCAAAGAAACACTGAGGAGCAGGTTTTAAAAAGCTCACAGATCAAAAGCCTTTATTATCTGCATTCCTGCCCAAAAGCAAGTCCTCCCAAGGCTTAGCAGTGTAAGGCCAAACCTGCACCCCTGACGTTGCTGACACAGAACTGAATGGAGGGTTCGGTCCCTGCATTATTGCAATATACACATGGACTCCTCCAGGATCAAAAGCAGAAAAGGGCTCTGTGGCCATCCTACTGTGCCCTACGCTGGAAGCAGTCAGATACTTCCCCATCCCATCAGCTTTGAAGACACTGCTTCCCCTGGTGCCCGCAGGGGAGGAGGGAGGAAGATATACCAGCCGTGTGCTGGCCAAGGAGACTGAATGGGCCAAGCAGCCCCAGCTTGAAGGGTTCTTAGAAGGCTGCACAGTGAGTCCTCGGCACTTAATGTTTTTCCCTGCTCACTCCATGAGATGAAGCAGTGTCATTATCCTCAAGCTTTTCTCACCTATACACAAGCTATTTTAGGGGACTGCTGATCACTGCCTCCCTTACAGACTGCTGCTGTCTAGTAAACCATTGCAGGAGCTATGGCAGGCCAATTGGAGGGCATGGTGGCATGAGACAAAGCAATTCCTATTAAGGCTGTTTGCAGAGATCTCACTCAGAGGGTGCAATTATACATATTAACGATTCCAATTGCTCACAGATTAGCGAAATAAGGGGAGAAATGTAAAACAAATATTACTAAAAAGACAGGAGAAGCAAAGTGCTACAGAGGGAGGATGTTTGCTTAACTGTGCAAATTCAAATGGTAATTTAAAAAGGATCCCAAAACCATGCAATTCCTCAAAATACTCTCTAACTCTGCAGAGGAGTCACACATGATGCAACCACTATGAAAGTCAGTCCAGTCTCAGGATGATTGCAGGACACAGGGAAGATCTTTCCAGTGCTTTAGGATTAAGTAACAACCAGTTTTTAGCTATTTTTTTAGTTCCTCCTGAGTTCCCTGCCATGCTGTATGCATTTCTTAGCATGCATTAAGGCATTTGATAGGTTGATTTCCATCAACAACACACATTTGATTTAACTTAAGCTCTCTTTCTAGCATTTGGCCACTGGCATTCTCACAGATTCAAGAAGAATAAGTTATCAGATTCATGACCGTTAGGAAAAGGATGCACTGTTCTGTAAAACCGAAGATATGTTAAATTCTGAAAATGAAGTGATCCAAAGGCAGCTATATTGATATACTGAATTCAAATTACAGGCAGTCCCCGGGTTACGTACAAGATAGGGACTGTAGGTTTGTTCTTAAGTTGAATTTGTATGTAAGTCGGAACTGGTACATATTGTAGGGGAAACTCTAGCCAAACATTTCTCCAGAGCTCAGTTTTATTCTCCCACACCTCACTTCCCTCAATCCTTTATTCTCAAGCTGAGGTGTCTGCTGAGAAAAGCTGCTCCGTGTCTCCCTGGTCTACTGGGGAGGGGCGCTAGCTTTGCGTCTCCCTGGTCTGCTGGGGGGAAGCAGCTAGTGCGGGGTTGCCTCACCCTGTTTGTAAGTAGGGATCCAATGTAAGTCGGATCTATGTAACCCGGGGACTGCCTGTATACAACATTTTCAGTTTCTCACAAGTATCCCACAAATTGAAAGAATAGCAGCAACATGTTAAATGGAATTTGTTTGAGGAAGAAATGAGGAGGGTCTTACAGCTTACTTTTCATGAGATCATTAACAAATATTTGCAATAAACAAACCTCAGTTTAGCCCAGAATTTACTGAACTCCTTTAACATGGGGATTAGCCCTTTTTCTAGTGGCTCATGGCTCTAGTAAGAGACCATTTATTTAATTTGTTTGTGCTAATTTGAAAAGCTTAATTGAAAAACAATAGCACTTATCTTCATAAAACAAATTGAAAATTGTCATTAAACTTCAATCATTCTTTCACACAGTAAGTGGACACGGACATGGGATTTGCTATACTACTGTATCAAAAGCAACTGAGCTACTTTTCAAATATGGTTTTACCAGGAAGGGGTGGTGCAAGAAGCTGGTTGGACAACAGCTGCAAGTGCTCCAGAGTGATATCACGGATAGCAGGAATGTGAAACAGACGAGTAAACATATGTGGTGATTTGGGGGCAAAAATATTGAGGAGAGCCATGCGGCAGTATAACCGTGCAAGAGAGGCTTCACATCTCAAAAGTTCTCTATAAAAAAAGGAAGATTCAGAGTTAATTAGAATAGCAGTTATACTTAACGGCTTGTTTCTTGGACACAAAACCAATGTATGAACTTACAGACAGTAATAACTAAGTAGACACAAATCTTTCTTATTCACTTTGGAAAGCAAATCATTAGTGACGGAATAGGTAGGTTCTATATGAAAAACTATAAACGTTTCACTACGGCTTCTCCAGTGCCTGGGCACCAGCAGGCCACAAGCTTAAAACATCTATGGGGTTCTTCATAGTTGGGGGTCCCACCTGTACAGATCTGATGGCAGGAATGGAGCCCTCTTTACACAGAACTCCAAGACAACGGTAGTGAACAAAAACTCTTTTCATCTCTAGAAAGAGATGAAGTGGTCAGTGCCTCAGTTTTAGTTCATTAGCTAATAGCCCTTTTTGGCACGGCAAAGTTGTAAATTCTTGCTACCTAAAATTCCCTTTAGTTTCATTTTGGCCCTCTGATATGGTAGATATCTTCCTGTAGTGCTCTTTGCTTTTACAGCTTGGTATTCCAAATGAGAAGTTCAATCCTGAGCTCCCAAGGAAGTAAGTGCTCAGAATCACACAGGATTGAGTGCATAAATGCAATTACCACCAATACAAGAAGAGACTATACTAGACAAGATGTTCGTGCCTTTGACAGAGCTAAATATTTATGAGTCATGTAGAGAGATCACTCTTGTTTTTAATAATGCCTCAATAAGACCATAACAACTCCTTTTATAAAAAGATGATCTAGACAACACTATATGGAGACCCAATGACCTTTTTGTAGGTCTACATCTAGTAAGTGTACAGGTTGGCCCTCCCTAGTCCTGCACCCTCAGGAATTAGCTGGACCAGCGGAGGTCCCCTGCCACCAGCCCCCCAACCCATCATTGGCTCCACTTCCAGCCCCACCCAGCCACCCTGCCGCAGCTCTGGCTCCCCTGGCTGCTAGGATGCTGCCAGACCATTGGCTCCTCAGTTGCTGCCAGATCCACCAGGCTCCTAGCCCAGCAGTGCTCCCAGCTGCCAGCCCTCCTACTGCCTGACTCCAGCCACCGAGGTGCGCAGGCTCAGAAACATCCATAGTCCTGCTCTACACGGATGTTGCTAGATTAGAGTCCCAGTTTAGGTAGGTGCAACCTGTGCTACGAAGCGGTTCAGAAATTTATTTGAAATCTATTATTCAATGCAAAGCTGCAATAAGTAATTCATTCTAACATGTGAAACCCTGGAGTTTGTCCAAGTGATAAGCACGGACATGTTGATGTGTGCGCCCTATATGCACTAAATTAATTTATTTACCTGTGAATTTGAATGTTCGTATTATCCAGAGTAACCAATCCATTTGTTGCAGTCCTCCTATAGCCAGCAGGTGGCCTTTCTAACATGTCAATAGGATACCAGTACCTCACCAATACACCTTCACTTCTAAGATAAGTCTCTACTTGTACCAGTTCATTTACCTGAAATATCAAATAGAATGCTCTCAGTACATTGGACACATCTTTAATCAAAAACTGCATCTTAAATGAACTAGCATGTGTTAGATTAGAGAAAAGTGCTGTAAATCCATTAATAAAGGCGAAATATAGCTTTACTCACTGAATCAACATCCAGAACAACACCATGAAGACCAAATGTCTTCAGCATCCCACGAATAGCAAATTTTGGTAAAGCTGTTCCCACAGCATTGCTGGCCATGTTGTTGCTGTCTGGACAGCGAGTCACCACTGTAAGACCTGGAGATGAAGGAATAGCAGTCTACATAACATCATTTACAATCACAATGTGGTAGGAAAATTCCTATTTCCTATTTTTGATCACATTCTAAGCATTCAACTCTAAATGTACTAAGTCTTAGTATGTTTTATGTTGTATACGCTGCCAAACTATTTTCCAGTAAAAATAGATTTAAATTATTATGGTTATTATCATTGTAGAAATGACTTAGAACTATTGTAGAAATAGATTTGGATTTTTATGTGTAGAAATAGATTTAGATTTTTATGGTCATTATTTAGTTTTTAGTTCTAGAGTAAATATTGTAATATAATACAGTAAAACATGTAATAATGTACCCTTTTGAAATTCTGTCTATGTCCTTGTTAAATTTAAATTTAAAATTAAATTAATGGAGATTGCCTGTCTCCTAGAACTGGAAGGGACCTTGAAAGGTCATCGAGTCCAGTCCCCTGCCTCACAGCAGGACCAAGTACCATCCCTGACAAATTTTTGCCCCAAATCCCTAAATGGCCTCCACAAGGATTGAACTCACAACCCTTGGTTTAGCAGGCCAACTCTCAAACCACTGAGCTCTCTCGCCTCACATGTGAGAGAATGAGGAATATATGGAAGATAAGTGTGAAGGTCACCATTGGACCAGATGTTAGGGGATGTACCCACTAGCTAACAAGAGGCACCTGAGAATACTGCATATCAAAAGAGGGCAGATCGATGGATCTGAAAGATGGCAAGTGTCTACAAATTGGGAGAAGATATTTGTAGTCGAAACTACCTTAGCATGGAATAATAATAATAATAATAATAATAAAGCAAGAAAACAACCAGAAATAACAAACATCTGTCAGAAAAACAGCATAATTATGCAAAACTTTCTAATCCCAGTAAAGAAAAACATACTATAAAAAGGGACTACATTGCCATGAAACTTTGGGGTATGTCCTGCCAAAGACTGGAGCACCGGTCTGAACCATTAGAGCCTCTGCTCCTCCATCCATGATCAATATGGTAGGCCATGGACCATGGATGGTAAATATAACATTGATTGGTGGGATAATATGTGTGTGTGTCTTTATAAGCATATGCTAACTGCTTTGCCGTTGTTTTCTCAATAAACATGTCGTATTGCCCTTTCCCCCTACAAAGAGTCCAGGTGTTTTTAAACACAACAAGAAAGTCCCAAATAATTGAATAGTTTATACACACTGATTTGTAGTACTCAGTCTGAAAGACTAATCTTTGGTTCAAGGATGCACAAAGATTGCTTTCATTCGATTCTGTTTTGGGGGAATTGTTTAACTCTGACAAGTGATTCACTTTTTAAAAAAAGCAAAACCAAAGCAGTGATTTAACCCCTCACTCTATTAAGCTAAAAAAGTTGTAGCCTTAAACAAACCAAATATGATTTTGACTTGTGCGCGTCAAGTTCAAAGGGCATTTAGTGCTAACTTTTGTCCTATTGGCAAATAAAGCTTGAAATAGACATACCTTTCCGAACTTTATCAATTGTGAATTTATTTGCTTCATCTTTGATATCCTCGATAGTAGGAAGATAGAGGTCTCTTGGGATACCACCGTTTTCCTCATAAAGGAATTCTACAGTTTGTCGGGCTATATCTACCATTCCTGGTAAACAAAATAGCCTTTGGATTAGACACTGACCTTGATCTTGTAACAAGCCACACAATTGAACAAATGTATCCCAGCATATTCTCATTTTATTATTCTACCACTTTTAATAATCTCTTTTGGTAAGAGGTAGCAAAATCTGCCTTATATTTAGCACTCAAAAAGGCTAAATCAACATCACACTGATTTCTGGAGAATATTTATTGATCTAATCTTCTTCAGGAAACAAATTTATTACTCATGGTAACCCTATCACAGTTACACTAAATGTTTACCTGCATACTATAAGCTAGTCTGAGACAACTTTGTGGGTAACCTAATGGTGGGTTTCAAGCTTTAAGTATGTGCACTATGGACAAAGAAAGTCATCATTTTCATTTACCTCTACAGATTTTCTGTCCAGATAGAAATTTATGAGAACAGACATTTCAGCATTATCCTAAGGTAGCAGTTCTCAAATGGTGAGGCGCAACCCTGTTTTGATGGCAATGCCAGGCATGACATCAGACTTACTGGGTCCTGGCCAGGATCCCCTCTGCCCAGGGTTGAAACTGAAGCCCAAGACCTTCTGCCCAGGGTGGTAAGACTCCAGTTTAAAGCCCCCTTTCTAGAGCTGAAGGTCTTGGGCTTACCCCCCCACTCATCCAAGATAGCAGGGGTTGACTGAGCTCAGGATTTGGTCCCCTCTCCTGGGGTTGTATAGTAAATTTGGTTGTCAGAAAGGGGTCACTATGCAAAAAAATTTGAGAACCTCTGTTCTAAGCGATACCAGAATTAGAGAGAGAGTTAAATAGAGAACTACCATTGGAATCAAAACAAGAACTGCCTGGCTCCATTAGGATTAAGTCGTAAAGCTAACCTTCCTTGGCAATTTCAATTCTAATTACACTCACTTAAAAGGGAATAACATACAAAAGTCCCAGTTCCTTTTGCAACCTCATCTCCTCAGAGCTTTAGTATTCTTGCCTTCAAGTTTTTGTACTCTGTTCTAATGCCTGAACAGTTTCCATCTCTGGAAATGCAGGATTTGGTATATCGAGGGCCACAGAGTAAAAGACAAGAGGAAAGGGAAACAGAAGTGGCAGGAGCTCTACTCTTCAGCATCACAGTACATGAGATTTTACTGATTATTTAAATTCTATCAGACTGATTTGAAGTGATGCTTTCCTACCAATGAGCTAATACACTCTGCATTAGTGACATCAACCTCCACTACCAGGGTACATTAAACTGAGATTAATTATTAGAATAATCACAAAACAAGCTAAGAAAAAGCATTTCAAGGAAAAAAAACATTGCATAGGAGATTGTTTTGGTTTCATCAGAACTGAAATGTTTATCTACTATTCAACTGCATTGTTCATGACTTTTTTTAAAGGAATGTTTTATTGTAATCTACATGAAGCAGTGACTAGGAAACTCAGTCTCAAGTGACACCAGGAAAAAGACACATTCAGCCCTAGCAAGCTAGCTGCTATATAAATATTGACCAATTAAGAGCAATTAACCTAAGAGTGTCTATGAAAAAGAAAAGACGTCTAAAGCAAAACAGGAGAAAGTTGTTTTATTTACAAGCACATTTGTCACTGAATATTTAGGCCGATTAGTCCCCCTATATAAGATATAAGAGAAGGCTGTTGACTCTCTTGCTGAACAAGCAAATGCATGTGAGATTGAGCTGTCAAACGTGGACAGAATGGAAATGAAAGTCTCTGAAGCATTCCACCTTGTCCAAATCACTAGTTTACCAACATAAAAGAAGACACAACTTAGGAAAAAATCCTAAAGTTGTCAGCCATGAAAATAAAATGAATCCTCATATGCCTGTTAGAGATTGTAGCCATGTACTTTATCAATAGCTCCTGAATAGTTAGCAAAATCAAGTATCAAAAACAAACATACCACCAGGAGTTTCTGGGCACTATGTAGCATTTTGTCAAGACCCTTAGCCAAGTGACTTTGATTAAAAGATCTTTTATAGGAAAGTACATGCAAAAATCTGTGATTAATACAAGATTATACAGTTAAACGTTTGTATCTTGAAATAGAGAAATTAAGGTTCCAACAATATCATTCATTTTAGTTTTAAAATGAGCCAAATTAAGCACTCAAGTTCCCATCCTTGCCTGCCAATAATCAGTTAATAAGGCAGCAGTCTGTATCTTTCTGTTGTAATTGATCTTTGGAATGAAAAATATAGAACTTTGTTTCAAATAAAAGTAGTGACTGTTGAATACAGCAGAATATAACAAAAAATGCTGAGCACCCCTTAAATAATGTAATACTTTTTTGTGTGTGGGGGGAGAAGATTTCAATGTGGCACTTACACATAATCCTTCTTATAGGTTGCCCCATCAGCCCCTATTTCTTACACAACTTGCTAAAAGTTTCTCAACCAATATTTCAATCTATAATCTTTCTTCTTTCTAAAAATACTTCCCCACAGGTTTCATAATTCAGTCAGTATTGATGTAGCTATGTCTAAAATTGTTTTATAAAATCCTAACTACTACATATTCTCATACTCCTAACTCATAACCTATAAAAAGAAAAGATTTTGAAGAAACTTTGCACAAATCTGGACCCTGCACAAAATATCCTATTTTTGAGCCAAAACCAAGCGTGGAAAATATTTGCCCAAAAGAATGTTTCTGTAAGTTACGAGTGTATGAAAAATAGAAGACTAAAACTAGGGATGTTAGAATTTAACTGACTATTTAATCGATTAGCTGATGCTTATCATTTAAAGTCAGCTGGCAAGCAGCTTACTGCAGCAGGGCAGCAAAATGCTGCCTCCTCAGGAGCAGGAAAGAGCTACCTGCTCTGCTCCTGGAGAGGCTTTGGTGCAAGCTCTGAAGTCTAAAACATAGCTAAATGTAACATGCAACCACTTAAGATTTTTAGCAGCTACATGGCTACCAAATTAAATGCTTTTTACCATCCCCAAACTGTTTTACAGCCTTGACTCTAGTAGGTGCAACAAGGGACTGCTAGACTGATCTAACGCTCACAGTTTCATTCCTGCACTTGTTATCTGCCACATACAATTATGACCATAGAAATAAATATTTGATAGTCATACCTAGCTGTAAAGCCCCTTTAATTTGGTCCAAACCAGACTTCCTCTCAGCTTCATTGCGGAACCGTCTTCTAATTGTAGGGAAAACTTTAGTTTCCCAGGCTTTAACCAAGAGGGCATAATGATCCTCCTGGGAAGAGAAGTCAAATTTAGGCATTTAGAACATGAGAATTAGTGGAAACTCTGGTTTCTCTAAGAACAAAAATCAGTTCAAAGCACTTTTTTTAAAACACAAGATTAATAGTTTGAGAGTAGCTCTGTAACATTTGAGGTGTCCCTTCCTCCTTACCCGGGGAATGTCATCGTCATCATCATCATCACTTTCATCATCTGCAATCGCAGGGGGATGTGGATCTGGGCCTGATGTGAAGAAGTTTTCATAGCTGAGTTCCATTTTATAATGACAAGAAGTGTCGCTGTCATATTCTGCAACCAACCAAATTGAAATAATGAATTAGAGACCTACAAAAATATTTCATGAAGTTCTTCAGATAGGTTGCATTCTGTGGTCTCTTTCCAATCACTTGGGGGAAGTTATTTAACGCATTTTGACATTGTGTAGAAAATTGGATGAACTCAACGAAGTGAGGCATCTCTGGACAGTCAGAACACTAATGAAATATTTTTTCATTATGATTACTTTAACTCGGAACACTTTGAATGCTTTATTCCATATAATGCAACACAAAGATGACTGATTTTTTCCAACTGCATTGTCAAAAACGAAGTGAGCATTTTTCTGCCGATGTCTATTGTGCTTCTTTAATTATTATTGTATTGTATCTGGGCAGAGTCCTGAGAATTTCAAATCAGAAAACATTTAATTGGATTTAGACCATTTTACTCAAATAAACTGAGCATGCTATTTAAATGTTAGTAATGATCACTTTACGTTGCTGAGCTGTGGCAACAGCAGCTATTCTACAAGGAGGCCCATGGGTTCCAGGATCAGAAGCCGTGCTGGTACCAGCATCGTTATCACTATCAGAAGCCATGGCGAAAGGCAATGCTTCAAAGTTGGCACTTATTTCTTCAGCTAGGTCAATGCACAGATCAGCAGCATTCCTGTGAGCTTGTCCCTCAGCGTAAGCAAACTGTCGAGATCCAAAGTTTGCACGGACTTTTGTATTCTGTAACAAAAATTCAAATAAAGGTATTGATATGAAGTACTATTCCGAACTTTGGCCACACGCAGTGATGAGCTTCCTGCTGGTTATGACCATAGTCTCTAGTGACACAAGTTTCCTTGCATTATTGACCACAAAGTTTAAATAAATAAGTGTGAGAGTACACAATTAAAAAGTACAACACTGCTCAATCCAACTTTTGAGCTTTAATTATTCAAGCTGGTACTTTCCAGATACATTTGGACAAGTGCAATTTGCAGCAAGGTCACTGCTAAGACTAAAGTCAAGTAAGGTCCACTAATATATAAAGATCAACTCAGTCTCCCTATCATCATGATGGGTGAGAATGGCTGGCATTTATGATAAATGAATATGCACATTAGCAAGAGAATACAAGTTTTAACCCAAATGAATAAATAATGGTGAAAAGAATATTAAAAATATTTTCATGATTTCCACACAGAAATGCTGACTATTGATGATAAAAGTCAAATACATCCCAAAGTAGGTGTTTGATTGTTAAACCTGCCTTTTTCTGAATGTGAACCACTGGCCACATTCCGCCAGAGACATCCTCCAGGTAGGGCCCAAGTCGCTGTCCACAATAGGTGAAGTACACTCTTCCTTTACCTGGCTGCCCTGGGGGGGGAGGAGTGCCTTCTGATCTCTCCCAGCCAATCCCTGCTATATCCCCTAGAGGAAAATAAAACAGGAGAAAATTCTTTTTTCATCCATCACCTTGTTTATATTGAAGAGGCATTAGGCTCTTTCAGCTAAATAACTAAGCAGAATTCTGACATACCAGGAGAAAGGGTTACATCCAACCGGACACTCTTCCACTGCAGCAAGCTAGAGCCATTGTAATGCACAGCTCGTCCATTACTAAAAAATAAAATGTGAAGAAGAAATTTAAATATAAAAAAGCAGCCCTCTTGTGTAAAACATCATTGTAAATGGCCATCATTGCCAGACACCACTAAAGTGCAAATGAAACTCTCATTTTCAAAACTTTAACCCCTTCACTGAAATTACTGGTTGAGCACTCAGATGTGTTCAGCACTAATCAGGAACAAAAAGCAAGCATGGTACCCCTTCAGAGGAACTTATTTTTGTTTAGGGAGGGCAATAGGCTTGGCATTTTTAATGAACATGTTTGCAACGTACTTGTGAAAGAGACATGTGCCAACAGGATTTGTCCAGGCCCCATCCCGTTTTTCTGCTTCAGTAGCAAACCCAAATGAAACAATCGGACCAGTGTCATCATCTGTATCTCCATAGGAAACTATTTCAATCTCCCAGTAAAATGATGGTGCCTACAAAAAGTCATGCAGAAAACTTGTTGGTAATCTTTAAAAAAAAAAAAATGAAGGCAAAATACCACAGAAATTGCTCCATCACTGTGATTACTTACCTGAACTGGAACTGGGGAGGTGGCGTAGATAAACGTGCCACGGGGCAGTCCCCCACCTGCACTAGGGTCAGCCAGAAAAGTCACAGCTGTGAGATGTGATGAGAACATGCATGCTCGTACAGGTGGAAACACTCTAGAAGGGCTCCAGGTTATCTCCTTGGGCTGTGAAACAGTTATAAAGAATGTTTTAATCTGACTGCATTTGAGGTCACAAGCTAGATTTCATTCTACTGAAATCCAATGACCAAAATCTACTATAGAATGCATACTTGACACAGAATATAAAATAAATAACTAATATATTGTATTCAAGCGTGTTTAAGTGTGATGAATTTTTCTTTTTTCTTTAAAACCCTGTAATGGTTTGACTCCAGTCATTCTCAGATCACCTTATCAGAAAATGAATGTATTAGAGAAAACACCAGAAAAGCAGCACTTCGTTGATGTTTGTTTACCTGTCTTCTGTCTGCCTGAAGTGGGGGAGGTGGAGGACGAGCACAATCTCGATACAACATTCTTAGCCTTTCACATTGCACTTCTACAACAAGAAGCCTCTCCCCTGTAACAAAACACACCAAACTCATATAATTGATCAGCTTAGCTGGAGACAGTCATTTGAGATCTAAAGATTACACCTCTATTAAGAACCAATAAATGTGGCAAGCAGGTCAAATTCAGAAATTATTCTTTCCACTCACTTCTTCCCCCCTCCATAAAAACAAACCCAGATTGAGACAAACATTAGAAGTATGCCTGAGAAAGGCTTATATTTCCATGAAAGTGTCATATATGAGAGGAATTACAAGACCAATAAATAACTCTGAAATTATTTCCAAGTAACAGAGAAATTGCATTCTAAGTGACCAAAACAGTTGATCTGCATCAAGGCTGTCACTCCATCTTTACTTGGGGTGAATAGTAAAGAGGCACTTACACAGCACCTAACATCCACACTCTAGAAAGACATCCTCATATCTACACTCCTCCATCACTATTCAGCATGTGCATGCTTCTGTTAAAATTTATTTAAAATAAAAATCAATTAGCTTGTACAGCTTCAAAGAAAACTGATTAAGACAAACGAAACCATACTATTTGCTATTAGGTAATCAAGATTCTTCAGTGTACTGAAACTTATAGGATACTTTTGGGTAAGGGAACCTTAGAAGTTATAGATTAGCCATTGGAATAAAATGACCACTGGACTGCTATTAAAATGAAGCACAGGACTGCATTGTTCATAAATATCTAGTGCAGGGGAGGGCAAAGGAGCCTCCAGCCTTTGGCCACCCTGCTGCTCCCCCACCTCCAGGCCAACAAGAGACCTATGGACGGGAGAATATGCCAAGTCTCCTCTCCCTCCCCCATCCCCCGGGCTGTGTGGCATCAGAGGGAACTGCTGGCTGTTTTAAAACTGATGGTGGTTCTCTCTAGCTGCTAGGCACCCCTGATTGGACAGGGGCAGAAGATGAGAGATTGGCCTGGGGGTGGGAGAAGTGCACTTAGTCTCATCCTGTAGCGGCACCCAGAGAGACCTGCCAGCTGTTTTAAAACACTTGTCAATTCTCTCTAGATACCAGGGCAAGGGAAAGACTTCACATACTCCCCCACCACCAAGCCAATCAGCATGAGAAGTCTCTTGGCCTTGCCCCTTCCGCCCAAGGTCCTGCCTCTTTCAGGGCAGCCCAGGGCCACTTTGGAAAATTGAGAAGTGGCCCCCTTTTAAAAATTATTGCCCATCCTGATCTAGTGATTTGGGGCACCAAGACAGAGACGTTCCGAACTGTCTAAAAAATCAAGTCTTGATTTGGTTGAATAAGAAGTAGGACTTTGTGGACTTGTAGATGCTAATGTTCTACATTGTTTTGTTCTTAAGAGCATTTATGTAAAACAATCTATTTTTGTGAGTTCGATTTTCACAATAAGGAGATTGCACTACAGTACTTGTATGAGATTAACAGAAAATACTATTTCTTGAGCTTATCTTTTTACAGTGCAAATATTTGTAATAAAAATAGTATAAAGTAAGCACTGTGTACTTTGTAGTAATTGAAATCAATGTATTTGAAAATGTAGAAAAAAATCCACAAATATTTAATAAACTTCAATTGTTTTTCTATTGTTTAGCAGAGAACCTGAGAGCATGATGATGTCATTCTGTTGCCCAGCAGGAAAAACTTTTTTTTATATAAGGAGAGATTCAACTACAATAAAGCAAGAAAAGGCCTACAAGAAAGGCGGAAATCAACAACAGAGGTGACTGATAATCTCCCTGAAATTTCAGTAAGACATTTCAATGATCAGAAAAGACTGTCTGATTCACACCACCACATTGTAAAAAACTATTTGGAAATGTACACCACCAAATCAGCCTTGTCTGTTCCCCTGGAACTAAAATTTGTCAGGAGTAAATATCACATAAAAATTTACTACAAAACAATGTAACTTATCACAGGCTGATCCACAGTTACCAGCAAGCCAGAGTTGAAGAGCATGGATAAAATAAAAAATAAAATCCTATTTATATAAACTTTAGTTTTGTTTTCATTTAACTTGTAATATCTGATCGGCAAATATTAATATAATAAAGATATGCTGAAAATTAATTTTGAACCAATAAGCTGCAGAGTTACCAAGTTTACAACCCAGTGTATTCATGAAGATAATTTATGGCAAAGGAATAAGTTACGCACATCTAATTTCAGACTGAAGGCGTATCAGAGTGCTGTTTGCTACAGCCTAACAGCTTCCTTTTTTTCAGTTTCCCCCTCCATTTAGAAATTCTGGCTGAATCCTATAATCTGTCCTTCACCCTAAAACTGCTACTGGGTCCAAGTGCCCACCCATAAACAGAGGAGGAAATCAGGAGATTTACAATAAGGGGAAAACATTAGAATGATCTTTAAAATAGGCAAGAAGTACACTGTTACACTAAAGAATGAATAAAAAAAAGAGAAAAACAGCAGCTTACACTCATAAAAAACTATGGAGAAATAACTGTATGCACATGTTAAACACATACCAGGACTACACTCTTGCGCCACCAAGTTAAGAACTTCTACAGCAGCTGGACACTGTTCTATGAATTCTTCACAAAACAAACTGTCTTCTAATAGCTGGGCCATCACCAGGCATGCTCTTAATGTAAAACATATACACATAAAAAACATTACAAAAATGTACATTATATGGTGAACTTGATGACAATAGTTGTGATGATAACTTCAGGACTAGCCTCAACAAAATGTGCATTCTTGTCTACTTCTGTTTGTTTAGTTGCTCTTTGAGAGTGCTGCAGAAATGGCTCGACCAACTTCATGATAATAAAACACCCAGTTCAAAGGGCTGCCAAATCCACTCCTGGCTCTGGGCTCCTTATTAGCAGTTAGGCCATTGTAACAAAGTCAGTACACTATTTCCTTTTGTAAACTAATACGATTCTTTATTCAACATAGTTTTTCCATGTAGCAAGATGCCAATATTTACACAAGAAAAATAAGCCTCAAGATGACCTCAGTTGGCTGGAACATTTACATTTTGTACAGCACCTTGTACGCTTAAGAGCTCTTTATAAATAATGAACAAAAACTCACCTTGTTCTTATTTCACCAAGGAGCCGGACCACTGCCATTACTGGAGTTGAGCCATCTCCTGTTGCAGGAAGTGAGGTATGAATAGATAGACTTCCCTCCTGAGGGAGCAACATGGACTGGACTGCCTGTACTACCTTCTCAGTAATGGACAGTTTATGAAGAGGCAATGCCTGATGATGGTGGTGGGGGTACGGTAAAAAGTTAAATTCAAGTAGTTAGTTTCTAAGAAATGAGGGTGTTTCATCACCTGGAGTTAATTCTCATTTTGTACTATCACAAAAACAGCACCAGACAAAAATTACAAGCCAAAAAGAAAAGGTAACACAATGCGTTACGGAATAACCTTAAATACTGAAGGATGAATACCATGTTATTTGGAAGAGGACTTACATATAAAAAATTTTATGAAATGTTTACACCATGACATAAACATTACAAGTCATCTTTAACCAAACACAAATCAGGCTTTTTACATGCTGCAGACAGATTGCTATTGTTTTTTCAAATCACTGTATAATTAGAGTACATTATCATTACACTTCATATTGGATTTTAAAATGACCTTACCTCAGATCTTGGAACACAGAGCCTAGATAATGGAATAGTTAATATGTCTGATGCTTGTGAGGTCTTTCTACAGTCTATACTGGCAGGTGGAAATCTGACAGTTGCTATACCTTCCTGTTCATTAATGGAAGCCACCACTCCAATACTTCCTGCTATTCCTCTACCCAAAACCTACAAAAATGAACAAGGAAGTACAACTTAAAAACCGTGAAATGATCAACAGAACCACAAAGCATTTGAAGTATAAAAGGAAAAGAAGTTAATTACCTGCACTTCAGAACCTATTTTAATTGTCTCTTTAAAGCCACCAAGAGCACATAGGGCAGCCACCGCTTGTCGAGCAATTCTTTGAAGTTTAGCAAGCTTCCTGCCACTGCTGCTCCCATTTTCCAAGATACTCTCTGCATATTTCCCAAGTTGCGGAATGTACATCAGAGCCCGAGACAGAACCTAAATATTCAAAGCAGAAATACTGGTCAGCAAAGTGTTGGTGAATTTTTTTTCAAAATACACCCAAGGAGCTATGCTAATTTTTAAGGAGAAGTATTTTCTGATACTTTAAGGTTCTTGATCAGTGAATAAGAAAGCCAGATTCCATTGCTAATGTAGGGATAACATATTAATGTATTGAAAATGATTCCCCAAATGGAAGTGACCCCCCATAATTTGTTCCCCACAACTTAAAGTGTTTAGATTTATTATTAATTCTTCTTATTATTATTTGTTAAGATTGTTAAATGTTTAGATTTATGATTATTATTGCCCCTTTAGAATATAATATATTAGGTCATGTAACTTAGAACTGTTAAAAATATAATCCTAACTGTTAAGAATATAATCCTATGTAACCAGAAACAGCCCCCCCCCCCCTCTGTGCTCCAGGGCATGCTCAAGCTTGTGCAAGGGGCTGCTTGAAATTGACATTGCAGAGATACATTGTAACAATGCATTGTCAAGCCACTAACTCTGCTATGGGAGCCAAGCCCTGTAATTGTCTAAGGGCATTGTTAACTTTACTTAGCAGTCAGAGAATGTTTTAAGCAATACCACCCAGAAACTTTCTGTAACTACAACTTTTATTATTATACAAAATACTGTATGAATGTATGAGAGAGTGCTTGGATGATGAATGAATGGCTCTGAGAGGTGCCAGCCTGAGAATACAGCAACAAAGGGCTGAAGAAGGCGTCAGGTGCCAGTGCAACCAAAAGGTGTCAAGTGGAGAAACTGGAGGTCCACCCGATGAGATCACTGATGAGCACCTGGCAGCCACCCTGGAGACATCAGCATGATACAGCAATTTCCATAGACTGGCATAGGAAGAAATTCCTATAAGAACTGGACTAAAAAACTATGGAATCAGAGTCCAAGGTTCTGCTGCCAGCCCACCAGGAGCTTCAGATGCGCATCTGATCAGGACTTCGCTCCCCACTACCATCACTTGTGTACAGAATACCTGGCCAGTATTCTGTCACAAGCAACTTCCAGGCTGGTAACTATACACAGAACTTGAATGAATGGATGTATGAATGAATGGTTTATATATATATATATATAAGTGTATAAGGGTTAAGTAGTGTTAGGAATAAGTAGTTAAACAACGTTGTTTGCTTCTATCTTTTCTTTATTTTTTATTATTATCTTTACAATAAATGTGGCTTTTTGCCTTATCCCCCTCATAAGATCCTGCTTGCTTTTATTTGGTACAACACTAATCCCACATAACTGTTAGAAGTGCAGTGATACGTCATGCCTCCTCGCCAAAATCCTCTCTCCAGCACATAGCCTGAGCACCCACAATGTATGGCAAGGGATCTGGAAATAAAGACTTTGTCCTCCAGACACTATTTTGACCCTTTAGGGGTCCAGGTGAGAGAGAATTGGTTTGTCAAGCCATGATGACTGCCAGAATAAACAGTCTTATGAAGTATAAAAAAATGTAACATTGCCATTTATCAGCAGTCTGTCCCTTGTTTCCAGATTTTTTTTTTTGACAATTTCTGCCTCCCCCGACCTTCTTTCTCTGATATTGCATATGGACCCAAGCTGAGCTATTAGGAGAGATAATATCTATTTGGACAGTGACAATTTTAAAATATATTTTAAATGAGGAAGCAGGAGATAAAGGAACTGATGCCAACAGTGAGAAGCTGTCCTGCACTGGATATATTTGAATGTACTTCATAGATTTAGATATCTAATCCTGCCTTGCTTACTTTTTCAGCGGTTGTCGTCCATATTTGAGCTGCATTTGATTCTGGTGCCATCAATAAGCTATGAAGCAGAGCAATCACCTCCGCTGCCATACTGTTTGCTACATGTCCACTGATAAATGGACGTACAGGATCCGTTCTGTAGAGAAGAAAAATATCACTTGCCCAATAATTCAAAACAGGATAGAAAGAGATGTTTCACTTGTTACCACTGCCCAAAACATGTGATGCAAGAGCAGGGCATTGATGGTTACTCTTCATTCCTACAAAGACATTCATGTTACTTTGAAGATTCCATAGTGACATTCTACCTAGCAAGTTCAGAATTCCTCTCCCGGCAAATGGAGGTTTGAGCCGTTTTCTTTTTGTCACCAGTTGACAGCCCACTAGTGGTTTCTGGACTGTTAGCTTCAACAGGTGGCCCGACACTGACAATTAGGCCAGACTGTGCCCACTTGGTAGCTTTCCGAAGAGCTGCAGCAGCCTCTTCTGTAATAACCTCACAGCAGCCACTCTGAGAAAGAAATATGGACAATATTCAGAGTGACTGTTTAATTAGCTCTCTTCAGGTCAAATCACCCCCAAAAGCAGCCATAACTAAAGGAATAATTTACCTGATAAATTTTAGTCCGGCCCTAACCCCTCCACTTGTGGTATAATCACAAAGAAATCAATACTTCCTTAAACTGTATTCATTATTCACACGGGATAGTTTTTTGTTTTATTTCAATATTTTTAAATCAATGAATTAATCAAGGAATAAATTTAATGCTATTAGTTTAGTTGGTCAGATAGAAACAACACCATATAACTGTTCTCTGATCAAAAAATTCATGAGTACTTCTGAGGCACATACCCATGAACATGAATTTAAAATCACATCTAGACTGCAAGCTTCTTTCGGAACAAGCTTTTCTGGAAATGATCTTCTGGAAAAACTGTTTCAAAAGAGAGTGTCTACACAGCAAAAGTGCAACGAAAAAATGATATGCTTTTTCAAAAGAGGGTATCCACATTGACTGGACACTATCTCGTATTTCAGTTGTGATTATTGGGGATAGAGTGGCCACCAGGGCACCTTTGCTTTTTCCTGGAGGCCTCTTCTTTCGTAAAAATACTCTCTTCTGTGTCCACACATGCCTTTTTCCAAAAAAGCTTTTTTCGGAAAAAGGCTTCTTCCTCGTAGAAAGAGGTTTACCACTGTCAGAAAAAACCCACCATTCTTTCAATTTTCTCTCGAAAAAATGCAATAGCAGTGTGGACGTAAGTGTAGTTTTTCAGGAAAAACGGCCATTTTTCCAGAAACATCCTGCAGTGTAGACATACCCTGAGAAAGCATTAGCAGAAATATTTTTGAAGCAACATATAACACCTCTTTTTCAAGAATTTACACATATCTGCCATTAACATTGTTAGAATGCTGAGGTTTATGAACAGGTGTCCCTGAATTTCACCAGTTTAACGTAAATATCAATTAGACAAAACTTTATCTATGTTGAAGAGGATTAAATTTAGTTTTTGGGTTATTTTACAGAAGGCTTAAGAACAGTGGGATAGTGAGACTTGTGAATGTCTAATGACTTCTAAGATGTTAAATAATTATCTTTATTATTTCCTTACTTTAGTCATGTCCCGATCCATCTTCACTACTTTCTCCATATTCGCTCCAGTACCAAGTCGGAATGGTCGACCTTCTGAACTACTACAATTGTAAGAATAAAACATATTGAATGTGTTTGTATTATGTAAAATTAGTGAACTAAACACTCCATATTTTTGTTTCATCCTAAAGACTCTCAGAGTATTCTATAACCTTTATTTACATGAATAACTCAACCAGCTCTTTCAAAAGCTTCAGGAGGTAGCCAAATTAATCTGTTACAGGAAAAACTTAAAAAACAAAACCAGCTCTGTAAAGACTTCTTTGCAGCAGAACTGCTTAACATCACCACAATTTTAAAGAGCTGAGGACACATGATGAGAAGTTAAGAAAGAGTTATTCACCTTGTGCAGTAACGGTAGTTCTTCGAGAGGTGTGGCCCTCTGGGTGCTACACTCTGGGTGCTGGTGCATCCTTGCACTGGGGACCAGAGACTTTTCCAGCAGCTTCTACCGCACCGTACATGCACTGTGGTGCCCCCTTGTGCCGTTGAAGTCTGTTAGACATGCACATGGCCCCTCCATTCCTTGTCTACTCATTAGAGCATGGGGCTCCAAAGCAGGGGAAGGAGGGAAAGTAGTGGAGCACCCACGGGAACACAAATCTCGAAGAACTACCATTACTGCACAAAGTGAGTAACTCTTTCCTCTCCTTCGAGTGGTGTCCACGTAGGTGCTCCACTCTGGGTGACTACACAGCAGTTGTCAGCCTGTGGAGGTGGGTTTGGAGCCCCGTGTTAGTCACTACGGATGGTACTGCTTGTCCCACTGCCCTGAAAGATGCGATTGAAGAGGAGAGAGCATAATGTGCGAATGTATAGCCAGATGACCAGGTGGCAGTATTACAAATGTCCTGGAGAGGAACATTGCTGAGAAAGGCTGTTGTGGAAGACATCGCCCTGGTGGAATGTGCTGTGATGGTTTCAAGTAAGTTTTATCAGAGTGTATAGCATGTATGAACACAGGAGAAGACTCATTTTGACATCTACTGAGGTGAGTTTGCTTGTCCCCTGGATCGTTCTGCATAGGACAGAAACATTACGCTCGCCAGGCACTGGTGCTGTCAATATAAAATGCAAGTGCCCTGCGGACATCAAGAGTGTGCCATGCAGCATGCACCGGATCGGCGTGCAGCTTAGGGAAAAAGGTAGGTAAGTATATGGGTTCATTGACGTGGAAGGGGGAAGGTATTTTGGGGAGGAACTTCAGGTGGGATCGAAGTGCAACTCTGTCTTTGGTGAACACTGTGTATGGGGTTCAGCCATTAATGCGGCGAGCTCACTCACCCTCCTACTAGAAGTTATTGCAACTAGGAAGGACATCTTCATTGATCGATGTGACCAAGAGCAGGTCGCTAGTGGTTCAAAGGGTGGTTTTGTCAAGCTCTTGAGTACTTGGTTCAGATCCCAGACTGGAACTGGTGGACGGACGGGTGGGAAAGTGTTCTGTAGACCCTTAAGGAACCTCTTGGTTATCGGGTTTGCGAGGAAGGAAACCCCCTGTTTGGTGCGATGAAACACTGCTATTGCAGCTGCGTGTACTTTAATGATGCTAAGAGCAAGGCCTGACTGTTTCAGGCATAAAAAGTAGTCCAACAGGATGGGGAGGGGGTCGGATTCTACGGTTGTCGTATGTGAGCACTTGCACCAGTGAGAAAATCTGTTCCATTTATAGAGGTATGTTCTCTTGGTGGATTGTCTTCTACTGTTGATCAGTATTTCTTTCACTGTTTCTGAACAGTTGTTTACAGCAGCCTGGAGCCATGAAGGAGCCAGGTGTGGAGATGAAGCTTGTGGCATTCTGGATGGATATTCCTCCCGTGATTCTGCGATAAAAGGTTATGATGGAGTGGGAAGGCATACGGATCTACCGTTTTCATGTTGTGAAGGTAAGGATACCAAGTCTGTCTGGGCTATGCTGGTGCCACTAGTATAACTCAAGCCTGAGCTGTCCTGATCTTGTTGAGAACCTTGTGTAGAAGAGGAAAAGGAGGGAAAGCATAAAGGAGAGGAGCATCCCACCTGATAGAAAAGGTGTCCCCGAGGAAGTGTTTCCCTGCTCTGGAGCAACAGAGGGGACATATCCTGTTGTTTCTTATGGCAAAGAGGTCTATGTCTGGTTGGCCCCACAGGTAAAAGACTAGATCAAATGCATGCTTCTCTATTTCCCATTCGTGCTGGTCGTGGAACGTGCGGCTTAGCGCATCCAATGTGAGGTTGAATACTCCAGGAAGGTGGGAGGTTACCGGGGTGACCTGATGTATCAGGCACCAGATCCATAATTTGATGGCTTCCATGCAAAAGGATGGGGATCATGCACCTCCCTGTCAATTTATATAGTACATGCAGGTGGTGTTGTCTGTCATTATAGTAATGGACCTGCGAGCTATGTAAGGTTGGATGTGTTGATATGCATATCTGACTGCTCGTAATTCGAGGAGGTTGATATGAAAGTTTGTTCCATAAAGGACCATTTGCCTTAAGCTGTGATAGTCCCTAAATGGGCTCCCCAACCCATGAGCGATGTGTAGGTCATCATTGTAAGTGTGGGGGAAGGCCGCTGGAATGGTACGCCATCTAGCATGCTTTGTGAGTTTGTTCACCATTGTAGGGAATTGACGCATGGTGGGATAGTAACTAGTTTGGAAAGTTGATCCCTGAAGGGCTTGTAGGTTATGGCCAACCATGACTGTAGGCCCCTCATGCAGAGTCTGGCCAACTTGATGACATATGTTGTAGAAGCCATATGCCCGAGGATTTTGAGGCAGTCGCGTACCGTCATGGTCAGAGCTGATTGTGTACTTGTGATATGATCGTGTATGGTATTGAATCTGCGTTCAGGCAGAGTAGCCTTTGCTGCTACCATGTCAGGATGAGGGCCCCTATAAACTCTAACTTCTGGGTTGGGTATAGTGTGCATTTTGTATGGTTTATATGGAAGCCGATGTTGACCAGAGAGTCCATGGTAGTGTTGATCATGGCCTTTGTTTCCTGAAAGGACGACCCTTTTATGAGGCAGTAGTGTAGATATGGAAATATCTGACTCCTTGATGCCATAGTGAGGCCATCACGACTGCCAGAGTTTTGGAAAATTCCCTGGGGGCAGTTGAGAGGCCAAAGGGGAGCATTCGATACTGGTAGTGTTGGGTGCTCACCATGAATCGGAAGAAGCATCTGTATGCAGGATGGATTGTGTTGTGCAAGTAGGCATCCTGGAGGTCAAGAGCCAAAAGCCAGTCCCCTTGATCCAATGTGGGAATAATTGTTGCTAGGGTTACCATCCTGAAGCGGTGGTAAGCGATGTATTTGTTGAGTGTCCTTAGATACAATATAGGTCACCACACTCCACTCTTTTTCTGGGTTAGGAAGTTAGTTAAGTAAAACCCCTGACCATGGAATTCTGCTGGTACCTGTTCTATGGCATCCAACTGTAGTAGATGAGAGACTTCTTGTGAGATGGGTTCCTGAAGAGTGATGGGGTGGGAGGGAGGCAAGGAGGTGAAGGGGATGGCATAACCATGTTGGATACAGTCTAGGACCAGTTTGTCTAATGTGATTTGGGTCCACTGATGGAAAAAAGCTCGGAGACGATGGTTGAACTGAGGATGACTGGGCGCAAGTGGTATTGAGGTGATTTTCTGGCTCTCGACATATTTTTCCAATTTGGCTATGGGTGGATGGGTCATAGAGGAATTTTGTGTCTGCTGGTGTTGGGGTCTGCGATGTTGTGGCCTTTGTTTTTGGCGGAGATCGTATCTGGATTGTTGTCTATATGGCTCCCTGGGTCTCTAGTAGGTTGAGTACCTCGTTCTCTTAAAGGGGGGAATGTACATAAAAACATCTAGCCCAGTAGCCTGTCTGCCGACAGTGGCCAGCACCAGGTGCCTCAGAGAGGGTGGACTGAAAACAATGATCAAGCGATTTGTCTCCTGCCATCCTTCTCCAGCCTCTGACAAACAGAGGCCACTGGGAGTGTACATTCCCAGGGTCCTGAGAGTGGTGCGGGAGTCCTTCATGAAATGTAATATCTCGTCTGTCTTAGCAGCGAAGAGGTTGGTCTTGCTGATGGGCAGATCTTCAACCTTCTGTTGTAAATCTCTTGGGACTCCAGATGCCTGCAACCTTGAAATTCTGTCCAGTACATGGCAGATGCGGTTATACAGGCCACAGTGACTGCTACGTCCATTGCACACTGTAGGGCTGTACAGGAAATGGTGTTGCCTTCCTCCATGATGCAAAGGAGAGTTGATCTCTTGTGTTCTGGTAAGTGCTGAATTAGGTCTTGCAGCTTGCAATAGTTGGCATGGTCGTAATCCGCGAGCATTACCATATAGTTTGCTGCTCTAAGGAGCAGGGTGGCAGAGGAATAGACTTTACAACCCATGATGTCGACTTTTTTATGGTCTCTGTCTTGTGGAATAGTCCTAAGATTAGGTTGTCTTCCCTTATGTCAAATGGAGTCTATCACTAATGAGTTTGGTAGGGGTTGGGTAAAGAGGAAACCTATTGTTTTTGGCGCAATGAAGTACTTGCAGTCTGCCCTTTTATTAGTTAGGGTAATGGATGCAGGAGTATGCCAGATATTAACCGCTGGGTCCATAATAGCTTTGTCCATGGGGAGTGCTATTCGGGAGGTAGTGGGAGGCTGTAGTGTGCATAAGAGCCGGTATTGCTTCTCTTGTGCCTCCCGTAGATCTCGTTCTTGCGCCAAGACCACCCTATAGAAGAGGTCTTGGAATTTCTTTGAGTCGTTGCCAGATGGCGGGGTTTCAGCCATAACTGCCTCATCGGGTGAGGTTGAGGAGTTGTGCAAAGGGGATCTGTCTTCCTCTTCTGAGAGAGAGTCCTGTATCTTGGAGTGAGTAGGAGAATTGGGCTCAGTTACCAAGGTGGTAATTGGAGGAGAAGCCAATGGTGGTCTGGAGATGGTAGAGGGGGCACGATGGTGGCGTGGATCCCATGGCTGCCATTGAGTGGTATATGGCGGTGGTGAGTAGCCATACTGCTGTGCATACCATGTGTATGCCTCAGAGCTGGGCTGCCAAGAGGTAGGTCTGTAAGCAGGACTGAAGTGTTGGGAAGAAAATCTACTCCTTGATTCCGTGCCCACCTTGCTCGGAGATCGTGAGATGTTTGATGATCTGCATGAGTGCACCAACTAGATGGAGGATCCCGGTTAGATCGGTGCTGTTGGCATGCAGCTCTTTACTGGGGATCGATAGTGCGCACGTTCTTGAGATGGTGTCGCGGTGTGCGGTTTACTCGGTGCCAATGTTGCCCCCAGTACTGAGTGATCCGGTGGAGGCATGTTGGTGCGGGGCTTCTTTTGCACGGATGTCGGTGCCATTTGAGCCTGTTGTCTCGGTGCCGAGCAATCTCTATGTTGGCCCGCCAGTGTGGCCAGTGCCATTGGTGAAGCCCGTGCCATTGGTGCTGGTGGTGCAGATGGTCTCTGTTTCGGCTCCAAGTGGGCTCTCTTGTGCGATACCAGCATCTTGGATGGTGCCGTTCAGACATGCTGGGCCTATCCACAGTGCTGACCCTTGCAGTCATCATTACCGATGGTAGCGAATGAGCTGGAGAAAGACTCATTTTCGATACCATAAGGCCAGAGGGGGCAGAAGAATGAGATTTATCCATACCCTTGCTCTGGGAGGCCAGTTTTGGAACTGCTGGTGCGTCCTCTGACGGTGGTTGAAGCGACTTCTCGTAGAGGAGAGTTTTCAGTCTGTTCACTCGATCATGGCACGGTCTAGCCGTGAGTTTCGAGCAGTGGGGGCACTTTTGTGTCTGATGTAACTCCCCCAGGCACTTTATACACTTAGAATGCCCGTCGGAAATGGGCATAGCATCCCAGCATGTCTCGCACGTTTTAAAGCCGGGAGATCCCGGCATGAGTCATGGGGGAAAGGTGACAAGCTGCAAGAAATTTTTTTTTTTTAAACTTTTGAATGCGGAGGATTGGTAGGGGTAAAATAATTTGGATACTGAGGTAACTAATGGGATTAACTGGGTTTTTGATGGTTTTCTTTGACAGAGGTTGAGAGGAAAAGAGGCTCCGTCTGCTGCTAAGGACGGTAGAGAAGGAGCTGAGGGGCCGCACGGTGCGTGCACCTAACAGACTCCAACAGCACGGCATATGCGCGGTGCGGTGGAAACTGCTGGAAAAGTCTCCAGCGCGAGGATGCACTAGCACCCAGAGTGGAGCACCCACGGGGACATCACTCGAAGGAGAACCACTGTACTGAAACGGCAGGAGATTTAAGTATGGAGAGTGTAATTACTTGAATTGGAATTTGGCAATGCTTCTGTGGTTAATTCTCTTCCCCTCCGCCTCTCCCCCCCCCCCCCCCCCAAAAAATGAGTCAATTCTTTAGTGGCCATAAATGCCCAATAGTCTTGTTTTTGCATTTCATCTGAAAGATAGCACTGCTGGCAGGAATGGTGTAACACCATTGCCTGTTAGCATCATACCAAGGCAATGGCTTAAGAGTGATTCAGAGTAAGGGTTGTCATGTAACAAACTGCCAACATCACTTCCTCCAGCATCCTACTTTTATTTTGGAGGGGTCTCTCGTGAGATTTACAGAGATCAAAATCTGAGTTATTATGACTGAATACTAAGATCACTTCAGTAATTCTAATGGAATTATGCTAATGGAGCGCTTTATTGAGAGTATCAGAGGGGTAGCCGTGTTAGTCTGAATCTGCAAAAGCGATGAGGAGTCCTGTGGCACCTTATAGACTAACTGAAGTGTAGGAGCATAAGCTTTCGAGGGCAAAGACCCACTTCGTCAGATGCATGTAGTGGAAATTTCCAGAGGCAGGAATAAATATGCAGGCCAGGATCAGGCTGGAGATGACCAGGTGGATCCAATCAAGGAGAATGAGTCCCACTTCTAGCAGCTGATCTGGAGGTGTGAATTCCAAGAGAGCAGAAGCTGCTTTTGTAGTTAGCAAGCCATTCACAGTCTTTGTTTAATCCAGAGTTGATTGTGTCAAACTTAAAGATGAACTGTAGCTCAGCAGTTTCTCTTTGAAGTCTGGTCCTGAAGTTTTTTTGCTGCAGGATGGCTACTTTTAGATCTGCAATTGTGTGTCCAGGAAGATTGAAGTGTTCCCCTACAGGTTTTTGTATGTTGCCATTCCTAATATCAGATTTGTGTCCATTGATTCTTTTATGTAGGGACTGTCCTGTTTGGCTGATGTATATAGCAGTGGGGCATTGTTGGCACATGATGGCATATATTACATTGGTGGATGTGCAGGAGAATGTACCAGTGACAGTATGGCTGATCTGGTTAGGTCCTGTGATGGTGTTGAAACCAACAGAACACCACTGGCCATCACCTACAGTCCCCAGCTAAAACCTCTCCAACGCATCATTAGTGATCTACAACCCATCCTGGACAATGATCCCTCGCTTTCACAGGCCTTGGGAGGTAGGCCGGTCCTTGCCCACAGACAACCCGCCAACCTGAAGCATATTCTCACCAGCAACTACACACCGCACCATAATAACTCGAATTCAGGAACCAATCCTTGCAACAAACCTCGGTGCCAACTCTGCCCACATATATACACCAGCAACACCATCACAGGACCTAACCAGATCAGCCATACTGTCACTGGTACATTCTCCTGCACATCCACCAACGTAATATATGCCATTTTCCTGGTATGCTAAGGAATGGGTTCTCTATTTAATTCTTTTCAAATCACATTGAAAAGGAGTTTTCTGCTTCTTGCTGTGGTTTCTGAGTGGATCCAAGAGCAACACACCCAAAACAAGCTGCAACTCCTTTACCACCTCTTTTTGTACATCTGCCTCTAAAGTTTCATCTTTGTTCCTGTTGTCACTGGTTCATACACTCTCACAGATCCTGGGGAAGAATATTAACATAAGCTTCCCTTTCATTTGTGCACAGGTAAGGTAACTATCTCACTGAATTAGACATGAATTGCATTTGACCATCGACAAAGCAGTGAACCTGACTATACACCAATTGCTGTCAAACACACAAAAACAAATAGGTGAAGACAAATACATTCTTCCTCTAACTTATCAATATAAATGGAAGTTTGACTTTTGATTTGATGTTGCCTGTACAACAATGACCACGTTTGAGGAACTGTGGTTTAATTTGCGCATTTCTATTTATGCAAACTATATAGTATCACCAGTACGTACTCACTTCTAGATAAAAATCCTACAATTTAACAAGCAGCAACAGAAAACAGAATTTGAAGCATTTTGCTTTTGCTCAGCTATGATCATTTCTAGCACAAAACCCTTACTGCTCTGGCACAGTCCATAAATAAAAGATGAAAGCCCCTGAATAGCTCTGTTAATTCTAATCCACTGAATAAAAGTTACCTCAGTAAGGGCTGAAGGACTTCATGGGATGACTGATCTTCCCGTTTGTGAATAAAAATAGAAAGTTTGCCATCCACTGCCTCACTCTCTTCTCCAGGGTCTTTATCTCCTTTTATGGAATTTTTGGGGCTGGTTTTTGCCAGAGTGATATCTGGTTCAGAAGCAGTTGGAGACAGAACTGTCTGACAACCTTTGAGCAGAAAGGAAAAAGAACAAAGTCAGATACTTTAAATGACTGGTTTGAAATCAGTTTCCATAACTCATTTGTCTGGCTTTAAAAGCATTTCCTTTAGATTTATCTGAGCTTTCTTTCATGTGTCTACAATAATCATCTTATTCAGAAAACGGAACTATTCTGAACAATCAGAATACAAGTGTTATAGAAACAGGTCTAATACTAGATATTTGAACTCATATTGCTGTTAAGATTTTGGCAAGATAATCATCTGAATGCTAGCATTTAGGAGACATTTATCCTTAGTGAACTTTTTGCTAATCTCTTACACAATCATGCATTATTTCTCAAGCTCATACAACATTTATTACATGTAATAAGAACAAATATTTAGACATGAGAAACTGTTAAGCACCTGGCACTACATAATCTGCCAGTTTTGCTAACAGCAGTGATGCAATCTTGGAGGCGGGGTCACTGGGGTCATCTTGTTCACTGTTCAAGGAAGGCACAGAGTAACTCCATGGGGGCAGTTCAACATTTCCACAGTCTTCTACACTCATGAGAGGAAGAGCAGCACGGCACAGCTGGAGGATTATAAGGACGAGTTTTGGAGAGGGGCGTTGGTCCAAAAGCAGTGAGAGAAGTTTGGACACACAGGCTGGCTGGCTCAGGATAGCTTTACCTATGTGACTCCTGAAAGAAAAGAACATAGTCATCTCTCTGACTGCAAAACAGGAAAGTTAAATTATTCTCTTGAAATCAAATATAAACTACATGATGACAGGTTTCACAGGTAGCTGTATTAGTCTGTTTCAGCAAAAACAACCAGGAGCCCAATGGCACCTTGAAGACTTATGATTAAGTCTGATGAAGTGCATTACAACTCACAAAAACTACAAGATGACATTCTTGCCACTGGTAAAAGGATCTTTATAGTGATACATGATTACATTATTAAAGCCCTTACATAAAAATTAAGTCATGATCAATTTCAAATGCAAGAGAAATACCCCATTATTTATCTCTGCTGTCTCAAGCCTCTTACACAACTCCCATAAAATGTTTGTCTATTTCCCACATAATCCCTCATAAAACAGCTCTTCAAGATTGTTCCGTTATTTGAAATTTTATCACAAATTTTAGAGCAAAACAATTCAAATGTTGCTATTTAGTCTCATTAATCCTCCAGCTCAAAAAAATCCAAGAAAGCTTCTCTAGACACCAAAGTTTATAAGCATAAGCACAACTGTGAATACTGTGATATTCAGTTCCACTAATCTCTTTTGTAACACGTAAGTACTGTATTATTTCAGTATATACTACACAGCCCCGGGCAAATACAAAACAGTTATTTAACAGTGGTATTACTGCAGCTGTATGTCACGTTTCATCAACAAAAAGATTCCATATGCTGTAAGATGCCAAAAACACTTTGCAAAACTGCAGTTTTTATATTCAATCTTGCAGTTGTTCCCAGTGTACAACTCCTATTGAGGTAATAAAAACCAGGACCACAGAGTCAGGTTTAAAATGATATTATACTGAATGGTTGCATTCTTACTGAATAAACCATTTGCTCGGTTGCAGCATATATCTTAAAAACATGCAGGAATGTGACAAAAGTAAGTTAATGTTGTTAGACAAGAACTGTGCCGTGACAAATATAGTTTTTGATTTTTGAAAGTAATGATGGACATCTACACATCTGCACCCACTGTCAGTAAGTTATTAATCCTAAAATTTATCATAAATGTGTTTATACTGCACGTCACATTTCTAAATAACTTTAAGCTTTTGGAATAGTATTGAAAGAGGTGTCATTATCTTTACTATTTCCATTAGATGGAGAGTAAGCCATTAAAAAATGACTATCAAAATTCTTCCAATACCTTGACAAGTCATTAAGAAGGCTAAGTACATCTTGCAGTGCATCATTTCCAGCAGCCTGGTTACCACAACATTCTGTGGCTCGTGCCAGGTGATTGGTGAGAAGACTGGAGACCTGTCGAGCCAGACCAGAATGAACAGCTTCCGTTGACCCACCTTCAAAAGTAATGCAAAAATATACAAATGTAATTGTGTACATGATAAAAAAGTATATTGGAAAAAACCTAAACACATTTATTTAAAGTACAAGTTTTGCTTATAGATATAATTGAGTTACAATCGAACTTGCAATAACAGCTCACAGATAGCAAATCGACAGGGAGTCTTATGATACAGAGTAGTTGAACATACTATTCTATTTATGTGGATAATATTTAAGTGGGTATTTTTCCCACCAATGTAATTTTGCTAACCCAGACTCCAGAAATTTCTGAGGGGTATAAACACAGAAGTGCTGGTTTTCTATGAATATAGGAACACGAGAGTCAAAAGAACTTTTTCAAGTTTGCCAGCAGCCTGTCAGATTAAAAAATCCTGAAAGAGAAAATTACTCCCCTGGAGTTGTTACATCAAGGAAGAATTCGAGCCATTACATTTACAGTTGATTAAACCTGAGACTAAGTCACCTAAGTCTCTCCCTCTCAAAAAATTCTATAATGAAAAACTTCTCTTGATTCGTTTAAAACTACTACCTTCCCATTCGTTTTAAAATCCCATCTCAATAGTAATTTTATCATCTAGCTCTAAGACAACATTTTTCATCAATGAATTTCAAAGCATTTCATAAGTTACTATATATTTAGACACACACACACACACACACACACACACACACACACACACACACACAGTTACAATATTTTATGTTTAATAAAAATAATTATCCCTAAATGTCAGTGGCTGGTCAATGCAAGTTTCACAAAGCATATACTATTTCTTCTCATACAGTCAACTCAATGTCTAGCAGCGATTTTAAAATACACAATACAGAATATCAACATTGCTCTTACCCTCTTCTTTTTCCCATTCAACACAGCGATTGGCTAGAACCTGGAAGGCAGCCCAAGCCATTGTAGCCACTTTCTGTTTCTTAGTCTGTTTTTCATTTGAGCTGGATTCTGTCTGGCTGCTTAAACTACAGAGTCTGTCCATAAGCTGTACCAGGCCACTGCGTACCAGGCACTTCTCCTCACTCCTGTTCAGAAGAATAATGAATTCAGGTTGCACTGTAATAACCTCTCAACTATTTTTCACTTACACAAGCTATCCCACATTTCTCTGCTTCTGTACTGTATCCATTTATCATTTCTTGCATTGGACAATTCAATGTTTCCTCCATTACTTTATCCTTAGAGAGGACAAAATGCAACAGGATATTCTCCAAGTTTGTCATCCAGAATTATTCCTAAATGTCATGATACCAAGCTGTTCCTAATAGATTAAATGCTACATAAATAGTTATCAAATTTATATGCGGTCTACAGGGCATTATTTTAAATTATGCCACCTGCTAAAAATGGAAGACACAATCTTCTTTCTTTCTTATCTCACATCATTAATAACAGTAATATTTTACATTTGTTTAGAGCTTTATAGATTCATAATGCACTCACGCCCAAAGCATCCCAAGACAGTTTGGTTGGTTCTATGCTTACTTCAGGTAAACTATGAAAGCTGAAGTGTCTTGCTCAGTGCTACAGAACAAATCAGTGGCAGAGGCAAGACTTGGCTCTGCCTGTGCCCAAACCTGTGTGTCTATTCCTCAGCAATACACTGTCAGGAGATATTACAGGGTGATTTCAAAACCAGGATGCTAAGTGCAGGGAAAACTTCATCAGCATAGGAAAAATGGATGTGTGTATGAGAGAGAAAGGGAATGAGTGAGAAAGAGAGAGAAACAGTGTAAGAAAATGGTTCATAATCCACCCTCAGCCACACAAAACACTTGTGCTAATAGTACTGAATTGTGTACATATCTCAGAGTTGATCCAATAAGTTCAGACTTTCTAAAATGCCATTTACAGGGTCAGAGGACTGAAAAAAAGGAGGTATATCCCAATCTACATAAAACTTCCTTTTGAAGCAACACTTAACTACATGGCACAACTATATCAAAATTATTGAACCATTCTTTTCTCTCTCTCTTTGAAGCAAAATGTTTCCTACCTTGTATATGGTATAGTACATAAGAGGCCAATGCTATTTGCACAAGCAATGGGGTAACGAGCACACAATGAAACCACTGAGGTCATGGTCTCTCCAAAGGCTTCTTGGACTTGTTCCACCATCCCACCACACGTGAGTTCTTCAATTCTGTGGGAAATTTTACATTTTAAATTGTGTCTTTCTGCACCGAGAACAATTAAAAGTTTCCAAACATAGCTACAGGAAATCACCATCATTTGAAAGAAATTATGAAAGTTTTAGACACAAAAGTTCTATACCAGATTTATATAAAATGTAAGAAATTCTTAGTGCTACAAAATATGGTCTTCTTGCTCTACTCCTCAAAATAAATATAAAATAATGCATGCATAATCACCTTTCTGCCTATAGACTTGACTGAGAAACTGGTTCCAGACATTAAACAAAATATTTACATTTCTTTTTACAGTTAAAAATGTTTTGATACAGCTGCCACAATGTTGTTACCTTATACCATAAAATCCACTCTTTCAGATCTTACTGATTCATTTTATTGTGTGTTTTGATTTAAAATCACACACATAAAAGAATCTCTCATGTGCTCTTGCCTTTAGATCAAAATACATTATACAACTGTTAAGAACCAAAACACCTAAATATTTTACTTCCGTAGCCCTGCACACTAGGGATGTGAAAGGTTAACCCATAATCATTATCCTTAGTGGGTGATGCTTACTGGTTCTGGTTTACTGTTGGGGGGTGGAGCAGCTACCCACCTGCCATGGGCAGGAAGCTGGGGTAACTCCTAGACCTGGCACGAGCCAGGACTGAGCCGGCCTTACTCAGTCCTGGCTCATTCTGGGTCTAGCAGCCCCTGTCCACAGGGGGTCCCAACTTCCCTCCAGGACCCCACACAGAAAGGGGCTGCTCCTAGAGCAGCCTTCTCTGCCTGCACTGCTGCCTCCCCCCACCCCCAGCCTCTGATATAGAGGCAGTAAGGGAGGGGGGAAATGCAAGTAGTCAATTCAACTACTTGATAAGGCTAGGCTTATCGGATAGTCGACTAATCGATTACTCTTTTACATTCTTATCCAGAGCTGCCCCTGTCACCAGTGGTCTGCATTTGTTACCCCTACCCCTTGATTGGTTAACCAGTCAAATTTCGCATTTGCATCCCTATTGCACACAGCCACTATGCAGCTAAAACAACATAAACGAAATCTAAGTCTCTGTTCATCAGTGTTTCAATTTTTTCCATCCATGTGCAGAATAAATTTTATGTGCACTGAGGAATGTGTGCATGTGCGCCATCAGTAGAAACACATGTTGCTGGCTGTGGGCACTGTGCTAATCAGCTGGGTGATATCTGAATCTCTCCTGGGTGGAGGCCCAAGTGCTCAACTTACAGGGAACACTGCTACTCTCTCAAGTCTTCTAGGTCAGCAGTTCTCAACTACTGGGTCATTGGCCAAAAGTGACTAAGAGACGGCAGCAGATACAATGGTGTTAAGGTTACAATTCCTACTTCTTTCTCTGTCTTTAGTCATCTAGTGAGATGAATTTGCTTAAATCACTTACAATTAACCCTGAACTAGTAGCGTCCCATAAGACTTTATCAAACCTGCATGTTCTGACAAGCTATAGGACCATAATGTCCAACCAGTTCTGAAGCAGTAGTCACTCTAGTGGGACTACTATAGCAAACTAGCCACACTCAGCCAGCCAAATAATCACATTGTTCAAACCAACTAGCCACACTCAACCAGACAAATAGCTAGATGTGGCTAGTGGCTAGCATGTTGGACACCACAGCTATAGGACCTAGCAATTCTTTTGAAGCACTGTGGGAAATATTAAAAGGTATTCCAAGAAATCTGAAAATTCATGCCCTGGCAAGGTAAGAAAGTTATTTCTTTAGCTGCTGTTCGTATAATGCAGTACACCTCCTTGCATAAAGCACACCACTTAGTCCCGAGTTTAACAAAGTTGTGATTAACAACTTACCTTGGTCCTCCTTGAAGTACCATAGTCACTGGACCCACAAGATGTGTAACACCACCAACCCGAACAGCTGCTGTTAGGAGCTCTCTCATATGCACGAGTGCCTGTTTCCTTGTATTCCCACGACGCCATCGGGTCTGAGCAGCTAATAGAAAACTGCTACTGGATACCTAATAAAGAATTGTCGGTTTTACTACATATGCCCCATTCTGTACCAAATTTAAAATGGATGTTACATTTGTGCTTGAGTACATACGGAGTTAGCAGGTTGAACATGACATACCGCTTGGTCAGGATTTGTCCCAATGAAAGCAAACAGCTGCCCTAACAAGACACTGTATGTAGGTTTATCTCTGCTATCTTCAATGGTCAAAGACTGAAGAAGAGTAAAAGAGCTACTTCTATGACTAGTGACATGGCGCCGCCTATGGGAAAACAACACTTATTAGAGAATTTAAAAATGGGTTGATCTATGAAAAATTTTCTTCTAAAACCAGGGTATGTTAGTAACAGAAATACAGAATATACTGTTAGGTGTTTCATACAGCAATTCAGTGGACCAGCATCCATACCTCTGAGTAGATCTAGTGAACTCCAAATCTTCATTTCCAATCATTTCTAGGTCAGAAGGTGCTGACATGCTCCGAAGAAAGACAGGCTGACGGACAGCATGAGATATCACTTTCGTTTCAGATGCTGACTTACAAGCTGCAATGTAATAAAACAATGTTTTGTCACTGCTGGTTTCTGCATTTCATTTTTATAGCAAGTTTCCATAGTAAGGTAACCTCTGACAAAAAAAAAGTATTGTAGATAAGCTATCCATCTTCTTAAACCCGTCTCTTTACTACATCCAGTAATAGCCTTATAATTAAATATTTACTTATAATGTGAGATGGCAGAATGTGGAATTATTTATCAATTGGAAAGGAGAGGGATCAGAGGTCATTTAGCACTAATTACTATATTTTTAAAATTAAGCTATATAACTGAGAAATTTAAAAGACTAACAGCCTATGTTTGAAATATAATTGTTATTAATGTTGCACATTCCCCTGATTGGTTCTGAAATTAGTCAAATAACTCTATTCACAGAGCTATGCTGGTAAAATGACAACACTGATATGAAAATCGTAAAGAGGGACATATAAGTTCAATGCCCCTAAAAACAAATTCACTGCTTGTTAAATGGAAAAGGAATAATAAGTAGGGAAATGTGATTTTAAGGGCTATTACAAGTGATTAATTATGGGTAGGTCCTCCGAGAGGGGGTAGGAGCAAAGAGAGCAATTGTCCCAGGGCCTGGAGACTTAACAGGACCCAAGACTCCAGCCACTGCCACAGTAGCAGTGGTGGCAGCGAGAGCCACAGGCCCTTTAAATTGCTGCTGGTGCACTGGGCTGAGCGCTCTGGGCAGCACAAAGGGCTGGCTGGGGAGAGGGCCTCTTCCACCCTTTGTGTTGCCCCTTCCAAGAGTGCAGTGCTGCACCCCCCTTGCCCAGCGGTCCATGGAGGCTGTTGCTCTGCTGATTACAGGTGTCAATTATATTAATAGCAAACATTCAGGTGTAATAATCCAATGCACTGTAAACTGGTACCTGGGGTCTCAGCAGGGGTACCGGATATACTTCTTGTGAGACCAGCTTGCGCTGCAATAGTAACATGCAATAGTAGCTCTGCTCTATTCATCAAGCTCTTTACCAATGCTTTTGTTTTAGCCAAGGGATGCGAGGACTTCTGAATCAGAGAATTGACTTCTTGAAAAAATTTCTCCCTAAAATGGTGAATGAAAAATTTGTTCTTCATTCCTTCTGACATAACTGGTAAAATTTTAATGATGTCCATCTTATAATCTCTTACTTATTGTTTTTGAGTTAAGAAACAAATTGAACACAGCAAAACCAGGGTTCTTCTTCCTCCCTTCCCTTTACATATCTGTAAATAGTTAACTGTATTTATGTCTCCAGTATTTCAAATTTTGATGAACTTGGATGATCCCCAAAATGATCCTCTTTATGCAGTTACCAGCAATGTGGAGAGGCCTTTCAATTCTATTGTCAATACAATCTAGTCAAGGCTTCTGTTCCACTTTGTAAGTAAAAATCACCGAGAAGTTGAATGCAAGACTTAGATCTTGATTTGAAAAGATGCTTAACCACATGCATAACTTCAAACCTGTGGGTAGTCTCCTTTAACTTAGTAAAGCCATGTCTACACTACGAAATCAGGTTGAATTTATTGAAGTTGATTTTTAGCACCTGATTTTGTAAAGCTGAAGATGCATGCCCCCACTTTGTGCAAGAATTCAACGTAGTTTAAAGTAGCACATTCCTAGTAGAGTGGCTACCATCAACTTTGAGAGTGATGCTCTGTGGGTAGCAAACTGGGGCCAAAACTGAACAACAGGTGCTTCTGGATACATGCAGTCAGCATCCCATAATGTACGTGTCTCCTTCCTCTTCCGCTGCTTGAAAGCAACAGCAATCAGTCTTTTCATGCCTTTTCCCCCCCCTGGTTTTCTGTGCAGATGCCATAGCATGGTAAGCATGGAACGCATCCCTGAATCTATTCAGCAGCAAAGTGTGATGGTAATCATATTAACCACAGTGTGCCTTAGGCTGGAGTATATCCAGAGTGTATCTAGGGTCCGCTGGAACAAGGTTCAAAACAAACAAAAGAAACTTTTTCTTCACTCAGCACATAGTCAATCTGTGGAACTCCTTGCCATAGGATGTTCTGAAGACTAGGACTTTAATAGAAAAACGAGCTAGATAGATTCATGGAGGTTAGATCCATCAATGGCTATTAGCCAGGATGGGTAGGAATGGTGTCCCTAGCTTCTATTTGTCTGGAAACGGGTGACAGGAGAGGGATCACGAGGATTACCTGTTGTGTTCCTTCTCTCTGGGCATCTGGAATTGGCCACTGTCAGCACATAGGATACTGGGGTAGATGGACCTTTGGTCTGACCCAGTATGGCCATTCTTATGTTCTAATGAGGATGAATCTCAGGAGGCCATGAACATACTCTTCTGCAAAGCACTTGAGTTGAGCAACTTGCAGATACTGCCGACATTTGATTGTCTGGATACACAGAACATCAATTCTGGTGCTGTGAGACAAGTGCAGAGTGGTGGGACTGCATGCAGTTATGGGACAACCAGCAGTGGCTGCAAAACTTTCACATGCGTACGGCTACTTTCGTGGAAGTATGCAGACTGCTTTCTCCCAGCCTGAAGTGCAAGAATACCAGAATGAGACCTGTTCTGGCACTGGAGAAGTGAGTGGCAGTAGAGCCTGTGGAGGCTTGCAGTACCAGATGAGCTAATGGTGAACTGCAAATCAATTTGGACTGGGAAATCTACAGTGGGGTTATTGTGATCCAAGGCACTCAATACCCTGCTGCTACGTAGGGTAGTGACACTGGGGAACGTTGATACCATAGTGGATGGTTCTGCTGCAGCGGGGTTCCTTACATGTGGGGGGAGGAGGAGGGGAGGGAGGGTGATAGAATGCACATCCCTATCTTGGCACCTGACCATCTTGCCAAAGAGTACATAAACCACACAGGGTACTTCTTGAGGGTGCTGCTGGTGGATTACAAGGGCTGTTTCACCGACATCAGTGTGGGATGGTCAGGAAAGGCGTATGACACACGCATCTTTCGGAACTCCTGCCTCTTCACCAAGCTGCACGCTGGAACTTTCTTCCCAGACCAAAAAAATTAACATCAGAGACATTAAAATGCCAATATAATCCTTGAAGACCCAGCTACCCCTTGCTCCTGTGGCTCATGAAGCCATGCATAGTCAGCCTGGACCGGTATAAGAAGCAGCTCAACTAAAGGCTGAGCAAGTGCAGAACAGTGGTAGAATGTGCTTTGGGCATTTAAAGTGAATATTTCACAGTCTACTGACTAGGATGGATCTCAGTAAAACCAGCATTCCTATCATTGTGGCAGCTTGTGATATGCTCCATAATATTTGTGAGAGTCAGGGGGAAAGTTTTATGCCAGGGTGGGGGAACTAAGCACAGCATCTAGCCAATAATTATGAGAAGCTAGACACCAGGGCAATAAGGAGAACACAGCAAAGGGCACTGCAAATCAGAAAAGCCTTGAAAAACAGCTTTGTGAATGGCCAGATGATTTGAGAGTCACGCATATTGCTCTAAAGGTGTCACTGCATTTAGTATGCTTGCCTGTAACCTCCCCCCAAACCCTCAACACAAGCAATAAGAGACTGTTCAGAAATCATGCACTTCTATTTTAGGAATCCAGCGGGGATAGAAAAAGAGTTCAGGCTGGGAGCTTTGGGGTGTGTATTATGTGTGTTAAGACTAGTCTACAAGCATTTGTTTATCAGATAATAATGTCGACTAGTCAATTCCTCCCCTTGCTGCCTCTGTGAAATAGAGGCAGCAAAGGGGAGGTGAGAGGGGTACTTCAAAGTGACAGTGCGTTCTGGGGCTCCAAGAGATAAGGCTACGAAACTCAGTGAGGAGGAAATATGGGTCCACTAGGGCTGCAGGAGGTGCCTATGCCCATAGCAGTCCTGGAAGGCTGCCATGCACTAGGGCTGCAGGAGGTGCCTATGCCCATAGCAGTCCTGGAAGGCTGCCATGTGTGCCTATGCCATCACATCCATCCATGGCTCTCAAGACTCTCTCCTGGTTTTTCATTTCCAGTTCCCTGCACCCTCTCCTACCCTCATGCTCCGCTTGCATCTCCTGCAGCAGCCTATTCTCTGCTTGCTTAATCACTCCCTGTTCAAGTGGTCAGATTGCATTTGCTCCTTGAACATGCCATACCTAGTAAGTTTTTGCCTGCATATTTGTGCTAGCCAGACAGCTGGTGGAGCCAGCGGAGCATGCAGCATCGTCGCTGCTGTTCCCACTCTAATGAAAAGCGAAGGGCAGACTTTCCAGGAGATATGTTGTTGAGGGTAAAACAATCTTTTAGCATAAAGGAAGATCTGTCTAAAGACAATAGGATATGTTATGTACAAGGCCACAGCTATGCTTTTACCCCCCACTATGCAGCAGGTACACCACAGAGATCTTAGGGAAGCAGCTGGACTTGGTCTAATGGCAGGCATGGTAAGGGACAGGACAGGGCTCAAGCTTGTGGTGGCAAGGGGGTCCGGGCGTGCCCACATTGTGCCCATGTATTAGGCACCTCCCTCCACCCCCATTTACCAGGAGAGTGCAACTTTCTCTTCCCACAGAAGCATTTGGGTGGAGGGAAGAGGGGACCAGACAAGGAAGCAGGGCAGAAGCTCAAGCCATGCTTCTTGGGGGATGAGCAAATTTAGGTTTACTACAGAGGTACCAGCTAACAGCTTCCTCTGCTCCATCAAGGTTGCCATGCGTGACATCAGTCTTCTCCAAACCACAGAGTAGTAACTGAATGTGGCCAGAATCCTGGACTTTAAGCTTCAGTGCTTTGGGCTGAGATGCGCCAGACCACTTACTGCTATCTGGGTGTGGAAAGGTGTCCTACCATGGAGGACAGAATATGTCAGGCCTCCCCAGAAACCTTGTGAGAAGGATTAAAGGGTTCCTCTGTGAGAGTTTTATAGAGGTGTGCAGGGAGGTTCCCACTCTGTCTCCAAACATGTTAACAAGCTGTTCCTGTGAATCCCGACTGTGTAGGCAGATCACATCCAATTGCCTTAGCCCACTGGTAGCACAATAAAAAATGTGAACTCACAAGATGTGCCCTCCCTGGTCTCAGGGCTTTGCTACAAGTCATCTTGGGAGGGGATTATCTCCAAAGTTATAAAAAGGTCTTGGCTGTCAGTGACACTGGTTGCCCCACTTGTCTGTTGACCATTCTCATCTTCCTCTTCCTCCACACTGTCCTTCACACTGCTGCCCAAGGCTGCCTGAGGAGTATCTTGGGAGGAACCCACTAACTGGCTTAGGAAACGGGTCATGTCCCCCTTTAGGATCTCAGCAGCTGCTCACAGAAGTGGCATGTTTGAGGCAATGATCCAGAACATCTTTTTGTCCCTTTGTCTTCTGATACAACTGCATCAGCTTCTTTATTTTTATGCAGCACTGCTGGCATGTCCTTTCTCCTACATGCCCTTTGCGATCTTAGCACAGATATCAGCTTTTCTTTTGCTGCTTTGTAGTTTGGCCTGAACAGATTTATCTCCCCCCGCAGTGATGAGGTCCAAGATCCCTTGCATGCTCCATGGTGGTGATTGTCTTTGACTCTGGCAATTCATGGTCAGGTGTGCTGCTGAGCTATGCTGCCTGCTCTGAGGTCTGCTTGCCATGCTGGCCACACAGAAAATGAAAATCAAATTTTCCCTGAACTATTCCTGTTCACCTGGAGAGCGGTAGAGTTGAAAGTCCTGGCCAGAGTAGTCATAGTGGAGCACGGTGGGACACCCCACAGAAATTAAGAACAATTACTTTCTCAGTGCCACATCTGCACTTCTGTAAAGTTGACCATGCAAGGTTGAATTTAGTGTAACTCCTCATGAAAAGCAGGAGTACTGAAATCAACTTTAATGGCCCATAAAGTCGATGAAACGAGTTCGGTAGCATGGTCTCATTTTTCAGACATTCAACTTAATGTGGCAAAGTTTGACCTAAACTCCCAATGTAGACCAGGTCCAAGACTGCATGTGATTAAAGTTAATGGATATACTTAAGAACTTTGGCTGAATCAGGGCCTAGGATGCTTAACTAACATATCCCGCTACTAACCTCAATGACAGGACCATATTCTCAAGATCACTCCCATCAAAGGAAATTTCTTTCATTGAACATAAAAGTTCCAGTTCTTTCATTTTGCTCTAGAGAAGAACAGGATGAAAATGTATCTGATTAAATAGGATCATGGGATTTTTTCTGCACATATTCATTAAAGTGTCCATGGTCACAAACCAAGAATATTAATCACCCATATCTAACTGCCAACTCTTTAATGCAAACATAGGCACTGGGAAATCATACTACATTTTTGGGACATCTTATTCTTCTGATATTTTTACTCCAAAAAGCAACAGTGATTGATATTTATGATGAATTCTTATTGTCAGCATATACCTTAGACAACTTGAAAGCATGTATTATAATTTTTAGTGCTAATATACTTATCCACTAAAAAAAACTTAGCAGTAAATGGAATAAAAGAGTAAATATACTACAGTCCATAAATGCAAAAATAAGGTAACAGGAGCTTATTTCTGTGAATGAATGGGATAAATGCAATGCTTACCTCATTGAAATGATAATCGTAAAAAAATGGAACGTTGTTTTCTAGCTTCCCATGTATAGAATCATCTACCTCATTCTGCCATCTCTGTTCCAATTCAGCTACACTCTAGTAAAAAAACACAAAAATATTGAATATACAAAAGCATCCGTTTATCTTAGTTTCAGTAAGGGAAAAGAGGTCTTTGAATGCATTTCGAGGGGTTTCTTTTAGTTTTTTAAATGTCTATGTTAGTAATACCTTAAGAAGTTAATAATAAAAAATTTCTTCGGTTCTCTTACCTGCAATTGTCTTTCCATAGCATTTAGCTTTTTGAAGGTCTCCCCCATAATTTTACACAGCAAATCATATTCCTCAGCATGTTCTTCTTGATACTGGAAGTTTATTAGGGACTGGAGTGCATCAACCAAGTTCAAATGTTTAATAACACATGAAACTACCATCTCCTCCATTACATCTGGCTGAATCACTTCCCTGTTACAGATGGAAACTAATCTAATTAGCGAAGATACAAAAGAATATGTATTTACCATTCACTAGCAAGAAATTGTGCTTTAGTATCTTGTAGTTTAGTGATCACCCCACTTCACTGAAATATGGGTTAAACCTAGTCCTGGGAGAGGGCTGGGACTATAGGTCAATCAGGTGAAGGCAGGTAGCAGCCAATCAGGGCCTAGCTAGGGCAGTATAAACAGGCGCTGCTAGGCTCATGGAGGCACTCTTGCTCTAGTGATGGAACAGGAAGGACCTGGCAGCCTGGTAAACTAGGATACCCGAGATGAAGCAATGCTGGAAAAGGGCAAGCAGAACTGTGGAGCTCTGGCCAGGCAAACTTCCTGACTGAGACCTTGTTTTCAAGCCCTGAGGTGTATGAAGGCTGCAGGAAGGCAGCCAAGCCAGGAGAAGGCTGCAGGTTCGCATACCCTTGCCAATGATGAGTGGCCATTCCAGACTGCAGTTTGCCCTTGAGGTAAGGGGCTAGATCACAACTAGCAGGGAATCACTGTTATATAACCACAACCCCCAATATACCAAAGGTGGGTATAGGCGGTTGTGGTTCTCTGGGAGTGGAAGACCCCAGAGTGTGAGGGCACTGCCACTGGGCAGTACTGAAAGGAAGGGGGCACCATGGGACAGAAGTGACATGGGGCCTGAAATAGTGGAAAAGACAGGTAACGAAGGGCAAGCCACCAGACAAGAGGGGCACTTCAGGACTGGAAGAGCTCATTCCCAGATAGACCAGCAGAAGAGGCCATGCCAATGAATGTTCAACCTGCCACAGATCTAGAAAATGCATATCAAGTTGAGAATTATCTTTTTCAATCTGATATTTCCGTGCCTAATATTACTGTAATAAATATCATCCTTCAATTATCACTACTGAGGTATTGGAGAATATTTTTATGTATTTTGTTTGGTTTCCACATTTGACAGCCCTTTGTATGCTAGTTTCAATAATAACGCTGAAGAAACAGTTACTTACTTTATACTAGGTCTAAACTGAGGCCGAGCACGTCCAGATATTTCCCTGAGTTTTATCATGATTCCTGGAGGCAACCTGATCCTAGGCAGATCAAAGTAATGTCCGACAGGAGGCACTAAGACATCAGAAGGATAGGTGAATTCTCGATCCTCGTCTATGGTAAGAGGCAGCGGAGAAGGGCTTGGAGTAAGGGCTGGAGATATTATCCCATTGGCCTCCACCTGCCACTGACATCTGAGAAAATAAAGATAAACAATACCTATATTAAAGGGCCTTTAGTTTCCTTCTAACCCTTACTCCTCATGTTGAGAAAGGCATAGTGCAACACCTTACTTAAAAACGTTTTATATGGGGCTTTATTTCAGAACATGAAGAAAGTAAAAGGTTCATGCTTCACAAAATGGCAGAACACAGCATCCGTTGAAACAAATGGAAATTTTGCCAGACTGAGCTTTCTAGCACATGAATTTGGCTCCTACTGAATCAGGATCATAAGAATAAAAGAACAGCCATACTGGGTCAGACCAAAGGTCCATCTAGCCCAATACCCTGTCTGCTGACAGTGGCCAATACCAGATGCCTCAGAGGGAAGGATCACAATAGGTAATCCTCATGTGATCCCTTCCCTGTCACCTGCCTCCAAAGAAAGAGAGGCTAGGGACACCATTCCTACCCATCCTGGCTAATAGCCATTGATGGACCTAATGTCCAGGAATTTATCTAGTTATTTTTTTAATCCTGTTAAAGTCCTGGTCTTCATAACATCAAATCAATATCAGGGCAACAACAGTGGGTCATCTGGGTTTCAGAGCCAGTATAGTTTGGACAGCTGGACACTGGCATTCTGAAGCATACCCGAGACCCCAGGTGGGGAATCAGTGTTAATTCTCCTTTATGTTTGCATTACAGATGCTGGCAGATGGGGCTGGCAGAGGATGGTGTGGATCTGTGGGTACAGTATTGTTTTCTGGGTGCACAGGAGGGCTTCCAGCTTTGTCTGGAGGTTTGTAGCTAGGCCTCAGTGGTGAAATAGTCCTAAGCAGGCACAAGAAGACAGGCATATTATGGAGCCAGCTGTTGCCCCTTCTGTGCACTGCGGTGGCTCATGAGCAGGAACCAGATATGATTTTCCCCCAGGTGAAGCGATTTGGGAATGTGTAAAGGGATAGGATTAATGATCAGAACTAAGGACAACTTTGGACAGACACTGGAACTTCTCATGACTAAAAATTGCCGTCCCTCGCCCCGGAGGGACATGTGTGACATGTGTGATGGGGTGCTGCAAAGTGCCTTCCAGTCAACAAGGTGAGAAGGTACAGGAATGGGAGATAGGAGTGCTGATAATATCTCACCTGGCCACAGTATATGGGATACAAACATTATTCAGAGACTTGGGAGCAGATGTGTTGGCTGACGTCTACAAAGCTGGCTAAGTATGCGAGGGAGTCAGCCACGTTAACTCATGGCTCCTCCTTGTGGCAGACATCCAGGCCATGGATACAGTATCAAATAAAATGAATTGGTGAAGGATTTAAAAGAGGTATTCTTTAAAGAAATGGAAACCAAGTGGGGGTCAGAGCTCCAATGACCTGTACAACAGGGAGACAAATCTTCATTCAAGAGATGGGTGCGGCAAGGTGCCAACAGCAGAATGACTGAGGAGAAGGGGAAGGGATGACAGCAGCACCCCATTGGTATATGTAAATGATTATGGAATTATCGGCACTGTATATTTTTACATGCCAGGCACTCCCCAATATTTAAGAATAAATTTGCAGCCTAATTAAACCACATTCAGTGTCTTCCGTCCTTCCAGCATAGCCAAACATTTATTTATTCAACAGATTTTGCCTTTTTCTCTATTCAACTACCTATGAACAGATTATACAATTTTGAAACTCACTGACTTCAAGAAAGAAAACTGATTCTTTATGTTTACAGATTATTCAAATGCTCATTTTACCTGATTTTAAAATATATGTGCTATAACGTACTTACCAAACACACACTGTACAAACTTCCCATTTTTATATTAGAAGGAAATATTTGTAACTCAAGCAGTGATTGGAAGAAACTCAAGTCATTCAAAATGCCACAATTTATTTAACTGGCTAAGAGCACCAATTGGGAAGTTTACAATGAGATACAAAAATTTTCTGCTAGCCAATATTACAAAGTTTGAACTAAGAAGTTACTTTTCATAAGTATTTGAGCTGGTAAAGCTTGAGTGATTAAAGTGTTTGCTGAAAGTTAATACAGAAAGGATATAAACATGGCTGAATGAAAGTTTTCTGTAAAAATATGAATTAGTTTTCACAGAATACTTTCCAATTTTCACTCAGCTCTAGTAAGGAAAAGATCTTTTTCTTTTGCTAAGATTATTTCTTTCCCCTGCAATAGTTATACAGAATTAATAGCACTGCTGAGTTAATTATGCCCATATATTTTAGAGAACTGTGCGTCTGTCTGTAAGTCTGTTTGTTGAAGAACTCCTCCTAAACAGAAAGAGCTAGGACCACCAAATTTGCTATGCAGCTTCCACTTTGCCTAACTTAAAACAAGATCAGAGTTTGGCTGTGTCATGACAATTGTAAATACTGGATACGGGACAGTTTTCCATAACATGGAAAGGGAGGGGCTGCTGTTCGGAGGGACACTGTATGAGAGTGGCCACTGGGAGCAGCAACCCTATAGGAAGCTATCCTGCAGAATGTCCACTAGCTACACCACAAAGGGAGTGGCCAGGAGGGCTGAGGCTCTGCCATCTTACCTGCCAGCACACTGGGTAAATAGCCTTCCTGCCCCAAACTTTTGTCCCCTTTCCCTGACCATTGGCTGAAGCATTGGAGTGGGAGAGAAGAAAAGGCCCCTGGTGGCTAGGAGGTAGGCTGAGGGAAGAGAAAATGCCTTAGTGGTTGGGGAGGGTCTTGAGAAAGAAATGGCCTGTGCCAAAAGGGACTCCCTGCCCTGCGTCCCTCATCAACCCTCACTCTCATATCCTCCCTCAGTCTCCTGCACTGCTTCCGAAGGCCCTGCCCTGACTCCTGCACACACACACACTCACACCCTGCCAGCATCCTGCCCTGCAGGACTCAGGAAATACCAGGTAAGTCTTCTAGGATACAAATAATAAAAGTGTAGAGCAGACAGATACATGACTGCATGCTTAAGTACAGAAGCAAATTAACTTTTTCTGAAAGCTATCTGGCTTCAAAATGCAAATTAAGTAAAAAGACAAGGGAGGGGTGAGGCAATATCTTTTAGTAGATCAACTTTTGTTGATAAGAGAGCAGCTTTCGAGTCACAGAGGTCTTCTTCAGATCTAAGCTTCTCTCTCTCACCATTAAAACTTGGTCCAATAAGAGATATTACCTCATTCACCTTGTCTCTGCAATAATCTGGGACCAACACTACTACAAGCATCATTTGATGATTCCCTGTTCTGTTCATTCCCCCTGGGGAACCTGGCACTGGCCACTGTTGAAAGACAGGATACTGAGCTAGACAGAACTTTGGTCTGACCCAGTATGGCCATTCTTATGTTTATATCACAACTACAGTGCATACAATTATATTAAATTAAAATTAAATTAAATTCAGATTCAAATCAACCTTTTTTTTTTTTTTACCTCTGTAACAGTTTAGATCTTAAGAGTTCCTGGCACGTTTCCTCATCTTTGGTAATTTCTGGTCCATTGTATAATATCCTTAGCATGGAGCAGGCTAACACAGAGAGGCCTAAAGCCAGATCAACCAAGAATGGTAATCCTCCCGACACATCTTCTGAAGACTCCTGCAGTATTGACAGAGATAAACCAAGCGATTAATTATTTTTAAAGTGGCTATCTAAGCATTTTACTTCGAAATATGACTTGCATATATCATACAGTGTCACAATAAAGCAAGCTCTGACAATTTTATTTATAGAACACTACAAATGAGTTTGTATGAAAACTTAATTTGAATAGTATGAAATTCATGTGATTAGAAAACTGGGAAATCAGATAATCCTAAAAGACTAAAAAAATTTTTTGAGGGGAGACAATCCACCACCCCTGAAAATGTCATTTTATCTTCTCTTAGACCAGATTTTGTCTTATCTCTTGGGCACTGTGGTACACATTTTTCTTCTTAGTACTTAATCTCAGTTTCCTTCCTCCCACATTGGGTCTTTTTCTCTGTCTTAGAGCCATTAATTAATTATTTACATCTCTGATTTCCACTTTACTAGCAGATACTTAATCCCCTCATTGTACTCATCTCCTACAAGTCAGGATGAATATCTTAGAGGTCTTCCCCAAGTCCAGCGTAAAAATATATATATCTCTCTCACTCACACTCACACTCTCACTCACACACACACACTACTTAGAACTGTCATCTGCTGTCCCAAAGCCTAATTGTACCACAAAGTGTATCTGACCAAATCTAGCCAATGAAGTGAGAGAGCTCCCTTACACTGTAAAGAAATGGCCATTGAAAGAGCCATCCTGAAGTTTTAACCCCACATCCAACCTTTAGGTCTGTTTCAAAAGTACAACCACGATTTGTTTCTTAATTTGAAATAATGTGCATAATGTAAATCAGATATAAATTCACATTCAGCCTATTTGACAACATTGGTCATAATGACCGTACCTGTGCTCGGACAGTGCAAGCAAAGCCCCACATAGCTTTGTCTGGAGTGTTGTGCTCACGGCCACTCCTCATTTCAAAGGAGAAGGTAACTGTATCCCCTTCCACCTTAAATTTTAAAGGGAGGGAGGAAAAGACAGTTAAAACAAGACAAATGGACTTTTAAAAAATAATACTGGCTTATTTTATGGATTAATTTTTAAAATAATGACAGTTGCTTTATTCTTAAAAATATCTTTTTATTTCCAATTATGTATGCTAATTAAGCTCTTCCCCTTTTCATGAAAATATCCATTTGTGATTACACTTTGGTTAGATTTTGTTGCTCACTATCTATAGTGGGCAAAAGAAAGACTGTGTCGCGATAGCTACAATTATAGCTAACCCAGGCAAGTTTCCACTAAAATATTTTATTTTTTGAGAGCACAGGCAATAATCACCAGTTCCTTTCCTGTGGCCAAGAAGGTAGGCTAACTCTTCAAGTAGAGGAAACCAATGAAATAACTTAATAAACAGCAGTGGCTGCTAACATAACTGTACTTTCTGCAAAACAACATTATCTTCACTAATTTGAGCCATTGGAACAGAGCGTTTCCAAGACTAGAACTTCCAAGTTGCAAATCAGTACACTGCTTGTCTAACCGAACAACCACCTCTCCCTTTACTTTTTGACAATGTTATACATTTTATCAAGTATATACCAAATTTTAGATAGGACAGCACTCGGGGATTATGCTTTACCACAACTACATAAGGGAAGTGATCTTTTACGTAAATCAGAGAGAACATACTGAGTTCACCAATTCTGATAGAGATTTCTGAGAATCTCAGATTTCTACTTCTTGTTAAATGTATGTTCCCTAAAATTCCATATTAACTAATTTTAAAAATGAGATAAATGGATAGAGGAGAAATTGTTAATATTTAATATTTTTAGTGGCTTGTGTGCTGTCCTAAAATTATGTCCCTATGGCCTTCAAGACCATTTGCACAGCTTCAGGGTCAGCAGGAACCTTCAACATATTTACTCATGGGGAATGATCATCTCCTGAATGTCTTTCCTGCTTCTCCTACAAAACACTGATCATGGAATGTCATTACTTGCTAAAGTAAGTGACATGCTGCTATAAAATATGGGCAGCTGTCATGTTGCATAGGATAAGAGTTCCTTCCCCAAGGATATAAACACCATCTTAGCAAGTGCTCTCAAAGAAACTTACACTAAAATATTTGGGCTCCACTGCTACAAAAATAAGAGTTTAAAATAATCTCAACACAGTTTTCAAAAAGGGATTTTTCTGTGTGAAATATTGTTGGATTGTAATACTGTACCTTCACTAAGTCTTTCGGCCAACCCGTTCCTAAGACACTACGGCTGCCATATCCCAGTGTATTGCCTCCATACTCAGCAACCTTCCTACTGTTTGTGTTAGGACCAGCATAGATCACCAACTTCAAAACATAAAATACACTGTTAGACTGTAAAAGAAAAACAAAAAATCTAATAATAATAATACTTAGCACTTACAGAGCGCTTTACAAAGTCGAAGCGCTTCACAAACATTAAGAAACAAATCCTCACAATAGCCTTGTGAGATAGATAGGCAGTCTGGCAAGTATTATTATCCCCATTTTACAGATGGAGAAACTGAGGCAGAGATGGCTAAGTGACTTGCCCAAGGTCACACAGGAAGTCAGTGGCAGAATAGGACTCAAGAGATTCCTAGCTCACAGAGTCCAATGTAGTTTCTAAGTAAAGGGCCAGATCCTGCTCCTTTTGAAGTTAATGGGAGTTAACAATTTGTAAATTAGTTCAATGGAAACGTGATGAGGCACAAAGTTTTAAGTGTTTAAAAGTTACTGGTGACAACCTAGAAGTCTAAATTAGGTACCACAGGACTCAAACTAGAATATTAAAGAATACACAGAAACAAATAGTAAGCAGGATAAATTGCTCTTAGATTACACAGAAAATAAGGTTGGTATTTCATTATCTATGTTATTGAAATTGAAGAGGCATATTCATATTAATCCATGTAAACAAGCCATTTATAATCAGAAACTTTTCCTTTCCAGTTCTGCCCAGTTTAAACAAACTGTGCTGATCTACAAAGGAGACAATTAAATGAAAGTTAAATAAATAAGGAAAACTGGATGACAGACAAGGAGAATGAACTCAGCAAGTTCTACAAGAAAGAGGAATAATCTAAGGAGTCATGAAATGAATGTCAGCAGGAAATGCTGGTCTGGGTTTCTGGGGGAAGTAACTTTTCTGAGGATTATTACATTTCTCCTACTGGATTACCACCACCACATTTGGGCACTTTAGAAGAAAAGTTCAACAGGGAACCTAATTCTTTAAGGATCCATAAACTAAGTTTCTGTTAGATAACAGTGATATTCACTGGACATTACATTCTAAAAGGGTCCTTTGTAAATGTTTAGCTCATATCTGACCGTTTCTTAACAAAATAATAGAAATTATCCCCCCCCCCCCAGAAATCAGAAATGAAAAAAGATATATTAACTCATCCAGTCACAGTCCCCTGCCATTTCATGATAGATCCTCCCGCATTGTATATTTTCTTGTACATAATCCACTCTAATTTTACAGGTGCTAAGAGAGGAGACTGACATCCCTGAGAAGTATTCGAAACCACCTACTACTCCAAAATTTCTTTTCATTTCTAAAATCTAGGATCCCAGGGGCAAGCAGATCTTGTGAAATTACAGTGTGTTAGTGTTGCTGTCGGTAAAAACCTACCACATCATCCTCATCACTACTGATAAGGTGTGATGGATGAGAAATGAAATGAGAAATGTTAATGAAAGACTCACAATAGTGAAGTTTCTGTACTGGCTCTTCCTTACCTTATCATAATCATACTGTGAAGAACATCTGCTATCAAATCTAAGATATAAACAGCGGGCTCCTGGGATATGTACAGTTTCTTTAAACTTGTAATTGTCCCTGACAGGATGAACTGTTTCTACAGTTTTCCCAGCAGCCCAGGGTGCTGGGATCTTCAAGCCAGTGAGAAAACCTGGCTCCTCTTTCTCTTCCAGCATTCTGAAATCACAGAAAAAACTGAAGGTAGTACTGAAGATGTAAACATATAGAGGTTTATTATTATATTCAACCACCAACATAAGATGCTTTGAAAGCCTAATAACTATCTTCAGGTTATTAACAGCTAACAAAATATTTGTCTAAATATTCACTAGAAGCATGTGTGTTGAGGGCATAAAGGCATCTTAAATAACCTGAGATCTTTACGTTACAAAGAAAACATGTCAAGCTAGAACAATAAGCTTGGATATTTTAGTTTTAGAAACCTAAAAATACCTGGAAAAAATTACATCCAACAAGTAAAGTACTGTACCGCACAAAGGTTCCAGTTTCTGAATGTTAGTACATAATCCACCTACCTTCTTGGGGAAGATAAAAGATAAAATCGTAATAGACTATATATGTAAAATTGTATCCAAATCTGTTTAACTCTGGAGTGAAAAGGAAGTTGTTGCATTTCATATATGTCAAAAAACTGTTTTCAAACCTACCACTGCTTAAAAAATGAAAATCTGAAAAGCTGAATGTGACATTAAATAAAACTTTCATGTGATAACTGGATTTAAGTTGAGACGATAGTCTTTACATTTGTGACCTAAGATTTAAAACAGGGCTGGGGAACCTTTTTTGGGTCGGGAGCCACTGACCCACAGAAAAAAAAAGTCGGGGGCCATGCACAAGTGAGAAGCAACCCCCTCAAACCCTCAGTAATCTGGCCCCCCAAGAAGGAAAAAGGCACTCCCCATATCGCCTTATACAACAGAGCCTTGGGAGCCCCAGGCTAGTAGATTTTGTGTGCTCCAGACCTACAGAGGACTGGAGCACCATTGTGGGCTCCCCAATACTGGGGGAAACCTTCGGGAGCTGGATGCAAGCAAGCTGGGCGCTATATCTGGCCCCTGGGCCTGAGGTTCCCCACCCCTGATTTAAAACCAGGACTAGACATAAATATCACCTTACTCGTTTACTTCTTAAAAATCACAATTTAAAATACCCTATGCTGCTACAGGAAATAAGTTTGTTATAAAGCTAAGAATCTATACATTGACTTGGGCTCAAGCATGAAGAAATTCTTTCCAAAAGCTAGAGAGAACACACATGTATACTTATACTTCATCTAAGCTTTCTATTAGACTCAACTTTCAACTCTATGGAATTTTTTCCCAAAAATAAACATACTTTCATAAAGTCTTGTTATATAAAATTGCTTTGTAGATTCGGACTACTGTAATGCTGACTTTTCAAGATCCTTGCTTCTATGAGTCACTCTAGCAATGGTCAGGCTAGGAACAACATAATTAAAAAATGAGGACTTCCTTCTTATATATACCCCTGCCTTTAACTTCCACTCCAATTCATCTGATGAAGTGGGTTTTACCCACAAAAGCTCATGTCCTAATAAATCTGATAGTCTCTCAAGTGTCACAGACTCCTCATTGCTTTTAATAGAAAAATATTAAATATTGGGAGTAAGGGGCAATCACCTCTCATCAGGGAACAGCTTGCCCTTTTGCTCTGCTGTACTGCTGGGGGAACTGCCCACCTCTGAGAAAACTGGACACTGGGTTTTAAGCAACAAGGCCGTCTGCAACAAACACAAACAACTTTAGCAGCACATACACATCATATTTCACTGTAAGAACCGTGTACCTTTCTGAAGCTTGTTAATATTAACGCTGCATTGTTACTTATGCTGAGCGGGACACAAGACTCTGTTACTAGTTACTTCAAGACTCTGTTACTAGTAGTAGACAAGCAACTGTTATAGAACTGTGATCCATGGACCACTTGCTGATGGTGTGCAGAGAAGTGACTGGAAACATGCCACCTAATCGCCAGATTGTTTCTAGTGTCTAAATCACTTTTTATTTAAAAAAAAAAAAAGCTAAAAATAAATTAAATGTTTTTCTTTAGAGATGTCAATGCTGCTGTATCAGAGGCAGCAAGTTGGGGGTAGAAGCAGGAGCTGGTGCTAGAAGGAGCCAGCTTAAAAACTGGTTCCCCCCTGCAATGGCTGCATGGTGCCCCTCCCCCCTGCACTGCTGCCTCTATCTGGATTCAAATACCCAATATCTAACATCCCTAGCTTTCCTATTATTACTTTTCTATATAAACAACTGTGGTAGTTACCACAGAGACATTGTGAAATTGCCTATGTGAAAGGGAAGTGGGCTTATTAATAACTCTTGAAGGATAAGGTCCTCACCATGAATGTTTAAGAACCCCTGATCTAACTAAAATAAGTTTTCCCTTAATTTGTTAGTGTATCCTCTCCCCCTTGCGAGCCAGGCACCGTCCCCCCCATATCAATCCCCCTTTCCCCTCCCCACTCTAACCTAATTCTCGGGTCCTGGAAGTGGAGCCACCACCACTACAGCTGCACACGCCTCCCTCCAAGCGCTGGGGCACGTGTGCAGAGTGGCCGGCCTTGAGATGTGCTGGCTGGGACGCCGTGCACACTCCACCCCCCCCCCCCCGCCAAACCTAATCCCCCTCTTTTCCGTTCCCCTCCCCCAAACTAAAGCTAGGCACTCCCCCCTTCCTTGCTCTAACTAATTCTTGGGTCCTGGAGCTGCCGCCACTGCAGCTACATGTCTCCCTCCATGCACTGGGGCATGTGCGCTGAGTGGCCAGCACACCAAGCGCACAGGCCCCCCCCACCCAATCCCTCTCCTCTCCCCCTCCCCAGAGCCAAACACCTCTCTCCTCCCTGCTCTAACCTAATTCCCCTCCCCCACTAACCTTATGCCCAGGTCCCGGAACCGCTGCTGGCGCCACCACCCACCGTTGCAGCTGCCTACACTCAGTGGCCAGCTGCTAGCATGTGCAGGCTGAGACACTGTGTGCGACCTAGCCTGCACGTGCAGGCTACAATGCAGTGCGTTGGAGGCTGTAAGCGAAACGGCACGGGCCGTGAGCACGCATGCAGCTTACAGTGGCTTGGCCACGAGAGCAGCTGTCCTGAGCGGTTCCGGGTTCTGTCCCAGTTCTGTCAGGAGCCACAGGTTTGACCACCCCTGAGCTAGAAGAAGTAAGGACTTGAGCCTTTCAAAACTTAGACCTTAATTGGTTTCGTAGTACGTAAATAGCACAAGGACCCCTTTGATTCAAAACAATAAGAAGTGATTAGTTCATAACACATTTTTTATCAGTATTGGTATTATGGAAGAACGCCATCAACAGCATAGCTCCTTTTGCGGAGCTATCAGAGATAACATCAACAGGTGGCCCCCAATCTGTGACGAGATCAGTTCCTGGGGAAGAGTCGCAAGTTAGGGGCATCGTAACTCAAACCCTCATTTACGATAGGCATCGTGTGCCGTCGTAAATGCAGGCAGAGGACGCAAGTTGGAGGTTTTCGGCCCCTTCCGCACTTACAAAAATGGTTATAAGTGCAGGGGGGTCAGAACTCGGGTGGTCGCATCTCAGGGGTTTCCTGTAATTACTATTCTTTAGTCTTGTTATTTTAACCTCGTATTCTTCATGAGAATACCAATGGTAAGTTGAACATCAATATGTCCAATTTTATTTTAAAAATCTATACTTCAGTCCACAATGTAAAGGCTATACCTGACTGGTATAAAGTACCAGCTGTACCAGCTGAGGCATCAGTGCATCGGCCATGGTTAGCGTCTGTAAGTTTGGATGCATCAGAGATGTCAATAATACTGGAAGCAGGTGACCAAGCATAGTGGCCTTAGTAACTTGTTCCAGGCCTTTTAACCTGCAACAAGAGTCAAAATGTCTAACAATTCTTTTCATAGAATGCCATTACTATCTGTATTTAAAGCAATTAGTTTAATATAAAATTAGACTGCATAAGTAAATAATTCAAGAGCAAGCAGTATATTTTTATGTGCAAGTGTTCTGAGAAAAACCTTTCTATGTTAATATCTACAGAACACACAATCTTTGCTAACATATGAGATTCACGGTCTTTTCTAGAAGTCTGTTTGCTGAACAATAATTAAATTGTTAATTTACTATACTGCCCAGAGGCCCTGATGGGGATAAAGGCCCCATTCTGCTATGCATTGTACCAACACAACAGTAAACACCGTGCTCCAGTTCACAACTCCTTACGATAAGAAAATACTATAAGACATAAGTCTCCAAAACTATCTATGAGCAAAAAACCCACAAAAAAACCAAGCCTGTAAATATGACAAGACAGTAGCCTGCCCCTCCCCCCTAAAAGGAATATATTCCAAAAACATGATACAGACCCAATGGGTAGAAACAGAAAGCCTATACCTGAAAGCCTAGAATCTAAAACAGGACTTTTTCTAGAAAGTCTTTTTTATTCTGGATATTTTAAATTTTAGTTTTTTTGGCCTAACTCTTTCTTTTTCAAAATGGAGACATTTTTAAAATTCTCAATAAGATTGAGGAATATATTTGTTTTCTAGTCCCAGTTTTCATTTACTCCCTGAAGCAAGCAAGCAGAGGGGATGCTTTGATAATATATGATGGATATTAGAGTATCACCAAGGAATGTGACTGAAAAAAATACTGCTGTCAAGGAGATCTTCAGGAGATAAAGATCCTAATCCAGGGCTACTCAACTTTGGAAGCCGCAGGGACCACAATCATACTCACAGCACATGCCGAGGGCTGCAACTTAAGTGTAGATGCATATACATGCAAATATATGTGCAAATAGCTTCTTTCACGCTGATGGGCATGAATACAAAGATTAAGGCAAGACTGCACAACATGGAGGCTTCATTTAAGTCAGTTCTGCTGATATTAATAAAATACAATATCTACCCGATTTCCATCCATATGACAGCACTTTTAATGAGCAATGACAGTCCAGGAATTGAACTACTAAAATGCATATCAACAGAAGACCATTATACTGACTTGCCGTTATGGAGCAAGTTCCCAGTGGAGGCCATGTTCAAAGGATCCTACCTATGGGCTGCGTAGTGAGCCCTGCGCAAACCCAAAACACACCACAGGCCGCAAACAAGCAGGCCACGGGCCACATTTTGAGTAGCCCTGCCCTAACCTACAGAATTTCTCATGAGACTGATTCTCAAAGGGTGTTGGTGGATAAGAATGTCTCCATTTATTATAATGTTTAAGGTACTTAGCCAAGTAACTGGACTAACTAAAGAGCTAAATTTTGTGATTTTGAAGAGTTTCTGTACGTCTGTATATTTTATTAATAAGCCCAAAATCAATTTATGGAAAACCTGATTCAAAGCTCTCAAAGGAAGACTGCCTTAGGGATACCAAAGAATAATTGATATTAAGAAATAGTTCCTAGCTCTTCAATACTTTATTACATTAAAAAGAAAAAGAAAGGGAAGTTAAGAATTCTGATAGTTTTACCTTCCCTTTACTAAACAAGGTGGTACATAGAGTGGGCAGCAGCTCATATTTTTCAGACTAAAAGTATGAATTCAGGTCATCTTACCTCTGCTCTCTGTCAGAAATGTCGCTGTTTATAAGAGCTGTAGTGACTTGTTGCAGCATTTCTAAAACTTCGTCACATCCAGTCAGGATTTGTGTAGCAAGAGCCAAAATACTGGTCTTTAGCTCCTAGGTACAAAATGTTATATAATAATACTTACATTCCTAGAGAATAAACAACTGACAACTGAACTAAACTATGGGTTTCCAAATTAAATAATGACAATGTGACCTGGCATGCCTATGGATTCATCAAAGACTTAAATTTAATTTGTAATACTAAGGCCTAAAGTGCTGGTAAAAACTGGGTGCATTTCATAGGATGCACATGCAGTTTCTAGGGAAGGAAGAAGTCCCCAGTTCAGCACAGGAAAGTAGCCAGCCAACGCACTGCAATGGTGACAGAATGTCCTAGAAGGTATGATGACAACTGTAGAAAGAAACTGAACAATGAGAACATGGGTGAATAGAGAAAAAGACAGACAATAGTATTGAAACATTTATTACTCAACAAGCTTGAACATAAATGGCATTCTATAACAAGCTTACAAATGCCTATAAAAAGCAGCAGACAGAAATAGCCCAATGATATCGGCAATACAATTAGTGAAATAACAATTACAAAAACAACCTGAGCTTTGGGACAAAACTGACAGTTATTTACTGACAGCATTACCCCAGCTATAGTGTTCATGTAAACACCAAATCAATGAAATCATCATAATCCTCTAATCTCACATTTCCCTTTCCCCAGTTCCTTTATGGCATGGAAAGACAAGATGGGCCTACAAGCAGGTTCTGAAGATTAGCAAAGTCATGCTTTTGGAGACCGGGGGAAAGACCATTCCCTCATATGAGTTTTGTAGTTAAAAACCAGCAAAAATTTTATGAGTGAAGTCAAAAGTTATAGGAGCACAAATAAAAATCTCTAAAGATGTGATGCTGGCTAAAATTGCATTCCAAAGCTAGTCTAAATATGAAATGAAAGAAAATACATAAAGTCCAGAAGACACCCTACACTCTTTCACAGACAAGTACAAAATGCTTTCACAAATTTTAGAATGGACATTCTGGCAGACTGTAATAATACAGTGCCAAAGGAAACTATACAAAGAACAATCACAGATTCTAGCTGAAGTATGGGACCGCATTGACTTCCACTGTATAGCTTCTTGAACACAACAAAAAAAATGACAACACAGATTCTATCAGTAAGTTACACTGCTGAAACACAAGAACTGTCAGCAGAACACTGGCCGTAGAAAACAGTACTAGAATAAAACTCGGTGTTTACCTGTACCTTCAATGTCTCTCCCTGCAAGGAGCTGTCACTGTCATCATTCTCATCAGGTTTAATCAAAATAGTATTACTCAGAAGGTGGTTCTGTACCGCCATCAGATATCGCAAGCATGAAGATGCAGCCTTTAATATAAATAAGCACATTTTACATTATCTGAACTCTTTAAATCAGACTGGGCACAGGCAATCCTTGTGTTTTTTTAAAGTGTAAAAAAGGAAACAAGCAAGGGAAAAAAGTACAAGAAAGATACAAAATTCCTTCTAGTGAACATATTATTGGCACTGAATTACATAGTTCTTTTCGAAACAGCAGAGTCTCACTAATTCATAATGATTGCAGCTGGGACACTTTGTAAACTAATAAGTGTGTGAAGAATTTAGAAAGAATGAAGCATCAAAAACACTACATTTATTTTTAAAAATGAGTTATAATTAAATACTAAATGTATATGTGTATAAATGTTATGTGGTGTCTACGGTAAAGTAATGAAGTCTTAACGTGTCTTTACTGCAGAGCTCAACCATGAAATCTTTGCTGAAAGGAGACGCAAAGTCTTTGGTGTGAGATCCGAGGAGGGCAGGTCAATGAGACTGAAATGAGAATTAGGGACTTTACTAACATACTGAAGTACTATAGTAAATCTCAAAACAACAGATCCCCAAACCTCATCCCACTTATTACTCCCCCACTGCTGCAACCTCATGTTCTCCTACTCATTAACTGTTAGATAAGAATATCTATGTGAATTTTCACTCCTAATGGTTTCAGCTCTTGACCCATCTCCCAACATAGAACACACAGTATTCCCCTCTCTTTGAATGCATAACTAAGCACAACTCTAAAGAGCTTTCACTACATTCTAATCCATTTTGTTAATCACTCTGTAAAACTTTGAATATAAACTGTATGAAAGCAAACATTAAAACTGAAACAGTATGCTTGCAAGGTGTTAGGGAAAATGTATCAATTTTCCCTGCTTTAACTCTGCCCCCCTTTCTCTTCATGAACATTTTAATTCAGGAATATTAATGGATTTCATTTTTGCAACAACATACTCTGAAAACGCCCCTCACATATTATTTTTCAAGACTACATTATTGGATTCATTATACTTCTTAAGAAAACTTGAGAAAATTGAGTATTTTAAAAAAATACATTTTACTTACAGGCACGGTTGAAAGAAGTCTTTGAAAGTCATCTTTAGATACAGTTTGGCACTTGGTGATTAAGATGCAAGATTCTCGAACAACAATCTTGAGAATGTAGTGCAAAAGCTCATCGTTTAGTCTTTAAAAATGCAGGAAAGAAATTAGGAGATGTTCATGATTTATAATTAAAGAAAATTCATGATTGACACATTCAAGACACCTGAAAAAGTCTTGAAAAACCATATTACAAATTAGGATACACTGACTGAATGACTGCTTCAGAGATTTTCAAGCACAAATAGGCTTAACCAAAGCACTCTGATAGCAAAGATGTTTGAAAAAATATGCCTCTTACCACAATATAATAGAAGATAGATATAACTCTGGCTTGTTTAAAATATCAGTATACTCTGCATTAATTTTGCTCACTGTACCTCCAGAGAGTCCACATCAAGTGAAGCCTTCTTTTTTAATAAAAAGAAACCCATTCCGAACTTCAATCTTTAAATAAACATTAGAGCTTCTCCAGGATGATAGTCTTAGTTCTGAAGAGTGACACTTAAAACACAGTAACATGGAGAGCAGTGTTAGATTATATAACATCATCTGCTCTCATTTAACTATCTGGCAATTCATGACAATCTCCTCCAAACCATGTATGTGGTTCTACAGAAACTTCAAAAAATTTCATTGTCTCTCAAACCACCAAAGGAATTCAGTGCTCTTGAAAAAAAGGTACAGTATGTACACAAGACTGGCATTAGCTCAAAGTGCAGTAACAAAGGGAACAAGTCGTTTAGGAAGCAAGTAGTTCAGTTTACCAAACTGAGAGCAACCATTGTGTTATTTCACTTCACCTGTAATGATCATCATCTTCACTTCCAAATCTGTTGTTCTGAAGCTGTTCAGCTAAACTATTGAGGATCACATCACGAAGTTGAGAGAGCCCACTATTTCTTTCTCCTACAACAGCAGAACAGTTTATTTTACATTTTTCAGATACAATTTTTTATTCTTTCATAAAAAACATTGCTGAACCTACACTACCAACAAAAAGTAACTATACCTACAATTAACTGTAATTCTCCACAGACATACAAGTATTTTGGGAGTTACTGCAGATGCATTACTACTTTAAATTCTGAGATGACAGATTTTACATTTAGTGGCAGATACCACCAATGCAGTCAACAATGGACCCTCTCCACTTGCATGTATATCCAGCCTAATTATATCTATTTTTAAAATAAGGTATGATTGGCATTGTCAAGTGGTGCCATTACCACAGAAATAGAAATAACCAAAGACACCAGCAACATGTTACTTTAAACAATAAAAATGATTGAAAATACTTTTAAGACCCTAGGTATTATTTCAAGACATAACACTGAATTTCTTTGTGACCTGAAAGCATCACAAACAATCTAAAGGCTAAAACAAAATCTAATAATACATTTGTACAGATGACATTGAAATGTAATCACACTACTGACATTTTTAGTTATCATCCTCATTACTATGGTCCCTGCTGAGAGTGAATGGGTTACAATAGTCTTTACTGCTTTGGTATGTAAATGGGTCCATGCAGAGAAGATGATAGCTACATGTAGACAGCTGTCAGTGTAATGATCCCTACTGGTAAAAATAAGGTCTTATAGAAGCTCAGATGCCATTAGACCCATGATGAATACAGGAAGAACTCATCATCCATGTTTTTCCATCCATGTTGCAGTGATCCACCATCTGGTTACTTATGTGCAGACATCAAATCTTTGTTTGCCAAGATGTTTTTTTGACAAGCTCTTCAAAACTATCCTCACATGGTGAGAGTTTGGTCAATAACTTGTCCTTTTTGACAACTAGATTGAGGCACAATTCAGGACTCTGTGTGTCTTTTCTTTCTTATTCTGACCATAGCAAAGCTATCAACTTCCTTGCTGAAAAAACTGACCTGTCCAATATACTCTTCCAATTTGGCAAGATCTCTGAAATGTGAGCTCCCTTTGTTTTGACGTCATTGAACAATTTTTTTTTCTGAGCATCATATAGGGATTACACAAAGTCATCCTATTAATGAGTGTATGTGCATCACAGCTTACATAGAAACATAGAATACTAGGAATGGAAGGGACCTCGAGAGGTCATCGAGTCCAGTCCCCTACCCCCATGGCAAGATCAAATACTGTCTAGACCATCCCTGATTGACATTTATCTAACCTACTCTTAAATATCTCCAGAGATGGGTATTCCACAACCTCCCTGGGCAATTTATTCCAGTGTTTAACTACCCTGACAGTTAGGAACTTTTTCTTAAAGTCCAACCTAAATCTTCCTTGCTGCAGTTTAAGCCCATTGCTTCTTGTTCTATCCTCACAGGCCAAGATGAACAAGTTTTCTTCCTCCTTCTTATGACACCTTTTTAGATACCTGAAAACGGCTATCATGTCCCCCCCCTCAATTTTCTCTTTTCTAAACTAAACAAACCCAATTCTTTCAGCCTTCCTTCATAGATCATGTTCTCTAGACCTTTAATCATTCTCGTTGCTCTTCTCTGGATCCTCTCCAATTTCTCCACATCTTTCTTGAAATGCAGTGCCCAGAACTGGACACAATACTCTAACTGAGGCCTAACCAGCGCAGAGAAGAGCGGAAGAATGACTTCTTATGTCTTGCTCACAACACACCTGTTAATGCATCCCAGAATCATGTTTGCTTTTTTTGCAACAGCATCACACTGCTGACTCATAGTTAGCTTGTGGTCCACTATAACCCTTAGATCTCTTTCTGCCGTACTCCTTCCTAGACAGTTGCTTCCCATTTTGTATGTGTGAAACTTATTGTTCCTTCCTAAGTGGAGCACTTTACATTTGTCTTTATTAAACTTCATCCTGTTTACCTCAGACCATTTCTCCAATTTGTACAGATCATTTTGAATTATGACTCTATCCTCCAGAACAGTCGCAAACCCTCCCAGCTTGGTATCATCTGCAAACTTAATAAGCGTACTTTCCATGACAATATCTAAATCGTTGATGAAGATATTGAACAGAGCCTGCCCCAAAACAGATCCCTGCAGAACCCCACTTGTTATACCTTTCCAGCAGGATTGTGAACCATTAATAACTACTCTCTGAGTACTGTTATCCAGACAGTTATGCACCCACCTTATAGCAGTCCCATCTAAGATGTATTTGCCTAGTTTATTGATAAGAATATTATGCGAGACCATATCAAATGCCTTAATAAAAGTCTAGGTATACCACATCCACCGCTTCTCCCTTATCCACAAGACTCATTATCTATCAAAGAAGGGTATGCAGCAACACTTCTCAGTTGGGTTCAGTATGTGTTTCAATCCACAAAATATCTGTGTGTTCTCTGTTTTTTGGAAAGTAGAAAACAGCCCGGATGAAAATTTCTGTATCAGGTGACCTAATTACTATGGATTCTTTGATACCAAGAGATTCAAATATAGGTGCATGCAGAAGCATCCTTGTGTCTATTTCATCTTGAGTACTGTACAAGTCCTGGGCTTCTTCAATACCTCTACTGATGAGGGACTTGGCTCCTTCACCACTGGAAAAGTCTCAGTCAAGAAGGACCGTGTGGTGTGCTCCTACATTCCCAGGTAGATTTTGAGCCATGCAATTCATACAGAAATTTTACAAGTGATGCTTATTGGATGCAAAACTTTAGAAACTTTTTTCAAAGAAGCACAGTATATCCATTCACCTGGGATTTCTTGCAGCAATCCTTAAATCCTGACCAGCGCTGTCTTTCTGCAATTTGTACAGTGTGACAAATAGGACAACAGTAACTGAGTTCAATTACAGAATTAGCTTTGCTAAATCCTTTTTGGACTTGCCTCAAATACTCAGTAGTCCATTTATCCAATTAGTGTAATTTGTCTTCAGTCATTTGCATTACAGCTATGGCATCTTGGATGTACACTATTGTTTCTTCACTGCATACTCTTAGCTCATTCTAGCTTGATTTCACAGCTGATACCCTAATTCATCTTTGTCAGTTTTTTTTATTGTTACATCAGCAGGCCAAAGGCACAGGCTTCAATAGGTGATTGAGAATAGTTGCTGTTGAAACATCATTGCATCTTGCTATAGTCAAGGGTCTATGGAAAACTGATATCAGCTGTGATTGCCCCTCCTTTGAATTTGTTGTTCTTAACCATGTCAACAAGTGTTTTGATGCCAGATTTATTGATTGGGCAACTAAAGAAGCTGTCTCTCTCCTTAAAATCAAGAGCACCTCTCACAAAGCTGTTTGCTCTTCATCAACATCTGTTATTTTCAGGAGCTCCTATACAACTGATATGATGGGTAATCTCTGGTTGCCACGTATGATCATCTTCCAAGGGAGTTGTGGACCCTCAGGTGGCTGATACGTGGTCTATCCTTGAACCACAAGTTCTATTAGAGTGAGGACAGATGTTTCCAGGTATATCAGAAGGCTGCTGACCATGACTAGAAGCCAATCTCCCCTGCCTCATGCATCTCTTCTCCTTCTCAGCTTGTTGGTGGGCAAATTCAAAATGCAGGGAGTCATTGCGTAGGACTTATCTCCATTTCAAGTGATCCTGGGGGAATGTCTCCCAAGTGTCAACGTCAATGCTGCACTTCCTTATGTTATCCTTTAGCAAGTCCTTACAAAGCTTCCATTTTCCTCCTACGTTACAGTAACCTTCTTTCAGCTGAGAAAATAGGACCTGTTTTGGGAGGTGACGGTCTGGCATCCAAACAATACGACCAGTCCAGCAAAGTTGCTGACAGATTATCATTGTCTCAATACTGATGGTCTTTACCACTTCTAGAAGACTGATGTTAGTGCATCTGTCTTCCTATTTCATCTTCAAGATCTTGTGAAGGCAGCATTCATGATACCTCTCAAGGAATTTCCAGTGATATCTATAGGCTGTCCAGGTTTTAGTCCATACAACAGTATTGGGAGAATAATGGCTTGATAGATGAGAAGCTTGTTGTTGGTTTAAATGTCTCAATCTTAAAAAACCCTGTGCTATAAACAAGCAAGGCTTCACTGGCGCAGCTCAGATGATGTTGGATTTCTACATCTGTCAATATCTGCCTTGGATGAAAAATAACTTTCAAGGTAGAGAAAATTATCATCATTCTCCGGTGTCTCTCCATTGATTTTAATAGATGGGTCACATAATACCTCATTTGGAGAGGGCTAATGGAGCACTTCGGTTTTCTTGATGTTGTGAGTGAGACCAAGACATGCGTGAGCATTAGCGAACACATTCAGGATAGCCTGAAGATCTCTCTCAGAGTGGGCAAAAACTGCATTGTCATCAGCATACTGAAGTTCTACAATAGATGTGGTGGAAATCTTACTTTTAGCTTTCAGTCTGCTAAGCCTAAATAGCTTTCCATCCATTCTGTAAAGGATTTCAATGCCAGCGGGGAGCTTCCCAGCAATTAGGATAAAAATGATGTCAATCAAGACCATAAACATGACTGAAGCGATGATACAGCACTGTCTGACTCCTGTTTGTACTTTGAAAGATTCACTTTGGGAGCCAGTGCTGTTCAGACAGTCACTTTCATGTTGTCATGAAGCAATTTTAGAACACTGATGTATTTATTAGTACATCCAATCTTCGAAAGTACAGTCCAGAGGGCACGGCAATTTACTGAGTCAAAGGCTTTAGTTGGATCAATAAAAGCCATGGACAGTGGCTGGCTTTGCTCCCAACACTTTTCTTGCCACTGCTGTGCAATGAAGATTATATCCGCAGTTCTGTGACATGGTCAGAAACCAGCCTGTGACGCCAACAACATTTCTTCCCACAGAGGTGGGAGAAGGGTTGCAAGGACCCAGGCCAGAACTATGCCTGCAACAGCGTGGAGAGAGCTACCACAATAGTTTCCACTGTCTGCTTTATCCCCCTTTCTTAAAGAGGGTTGCAATCAAGACATCCCTCATTTCACTGAGTATCTCCTCTTTTGTCCAAATGTTATGGATAAGCAGGCTGAGCTGCCAAATTGACTCTGGTCCACCATCTTTAAACATTTCAGCAGGGATATCATCTGGACCTTCTGCCTTCTGGTTCTTCATCTGCTTGATAGCACTGTATGCCTCAAGCAAATTAGAAGGGTCTCCAAGCTCATTCATAGAAGATTGTTGGGGGACATGCTCAAGAACTTCTTTTGCAACCATGGAGATACTATTAAGATATTCAAAATGTTCTTTTCAGATAAAAATATTGGCTTTGTTGTCCTTCAAAAGTGTGGTTTAGGGATGTTAAATATCGGTTAATTGAATAGTCAAATAACCTAATGAATTCTTATCGGTTACTCTACTATTCTATAATCCTTGTGGGTGAGGCTGGCAGCCAGGGCGCTCTAGTCCCACTTCTGAGGAGCCCCCTGACACTCAGAGGCAGCAGCATGGGGTGCCAGCTGGAAGGTGGCCTGTGAGGGGAGCCAGTTTAAAAAACAGCTCCTCTTGTGGACTGGCTGCCTGTTGCCCCGCTCTATGGTCTGTGATAGAGAGGCAACAGCACGGGCTGGCAGCAGCCCCCATCCGCTGGCGGGAGGGGGCGGCGGGAAGGGCTGAGCTCCTGGACCCAGTACGAGCTGGGCTGCCTGCCCACCTGGCTCCTACTACACTTTAAATGCAGGGATGCAGCATAGTTATGTCTCGGATCCAGTGCGAGCCAGAATTGAGTCGGGGCTGCTAGCCAGCCTGCTAACAAATATACTGGCAGGGGGAAGAAGGAAAGAATGCATGTAGTCTGTAGCATTATATAGCATTAACTATTTGCTTATCGGTTAATTGACTGTGCTATCCTTACTGTGGTTCCATCCTCAGAGTGAAGGGGGTTCATGCCATGACAAGCTGGCCCATAAAAAACCTTAATGGCATTAAAGAAACGAGGTGTATTATGGATATACATAAAATTTTGGAATTCTTGCATTCTCTCAGTCTACCATTTATTCTTAAATTCTCTGGTTTTACATTGGACCTCCACCCTTGCCTTAGCATGGGCTTCTCTCTTTGTCTTGCAATTTATATCATTCTGCCAAGCACGAAATGCCATTCTCTTCTCATTGATGAGTTGCTTGTTTGCAACATCATTCTTCTCATCTGACAAATCCTGATGTTTTCTCATTTGGGAGCCTATGGTTTCTTCACAGGCATGGATGATTGCTGCTTTCAGCTGGCTCCAATATTCCTCAGTTTCTTCCAGAAATTCAGATGAAAGCTTTTTTTCTATGAATGCTTGGAAGTGGTCATGCTTAATGGGGTCCTTTTGATCTTGAACCTTCAGCTTGCACCTGATCTGCTTTTGTAGCCTCCATTCGGGGATGATCTTACCTTTCATTGTGGATTGAACAAGGTGATGATCAGTCCAGAAGTCATAAGCATTTGTCATTGTTCTTGTGAGCATGAACTAAGACATAGTCGAGAAGATGGCAGTGATTTGAACATGGGTGTCTCCAAGATGTTTTGAACTTGTCTTTTTGTCGATAAAGGATGTTCGTGATAAGTTCATGGTCAGCACACTTGGTCTGGAGCAGGATTACATTTGAGTTGCTTTTGCCAAATCCTTCTTTCACAATTGTTCCTTTATACAGGTCAAAGTCTCATCCAACACGTGAAATAACATCCCCCAGAAGAATGATCTTATCTTCTTTAGGGGTCTCTGATAAAATGGTTTCACATGAGAGTAGAAATTTTCCTTTACAACCTATACTTACAATAGTTGCCTGTTGGTTTTTTGTGAGCCTCAGTCTGAGTGACATAAGCTGCTCATTGATGCCAACTGGCACCTCAGAGAGGCACTTTACAAGCTTATTCTGTACAGCAAAGCCTACTCCATACAGTTGAGGTTCATTCAAAGATTTTCCCTTCCAGAAGTAGGTGTATCTTCCTTTCTCCTCCCTTTCCTGCCCTTCATCAGCTCTTTTAGTTTTGGACAAGGTAGCAATATCGATGGTAAACTAATTCAATACACGAGCAAGGATACCTGTACATCACTCTGGTCAGTCACTGTTTGAATTGTACATCAGGGTACATACATTCCAAGTTCCAAAGTTGACAATTTTCTTACATTTTTGACTGCTAGGGTGGTGGTGATCCTGCTGGATGCAGTTATCCAGCTACGAGGAAGAGAGGCAGACTATTTTTAGGGCACTTTTTCTAACCTCCTCCCCAGATGGGGTGAGCAAAGTGGGTCCTAAAGAGGAACGCTCAGTCACGGGTGCAGCTGCTGAAATACTCAAGCTGCCTCAGTCTTTAAGCAAGACAAATAATCACACACCCAGCACCTGTGTATTGGTCAGTGAGTAGGAACTTCCATATCTCATTGTCCTATTCCTGTCACCACTCACTGATCGCCACCAGTCTTTTGACTTGTGCAAGTGTTGTTTCCCCAAAAACTGGAAGATGCCTGTGCGGAATTCTTTTGAAGTGGGTAGACTGGTGCACAACAGTCACCACACTATTCTTGACAAACAGGGGGCTTGAAACCAATGGCATGGACACCACAACGACTGGCGATCCACTATCTGCTGCAGCCTTCATCCACTTTCACAGCTGTTGTAACATTACAGAACAGTTTCACCTCCATTGTGCAGTTATCCCCCATCTGCTCTGCCGTTGAGGACTTCTTGGATCACACTTTGTCTGAAACCTTGCCTTTGACCATTCTGCCATGGGTGACCCTAAGGGCGTACATGACACTAGGTAGCATTGCTCTTGGGGTCACTGAAACATGCAAGCCTCTCTACCACTACAAGGTGATGCTCCATGGAGAGGAATTTCATGCAGTTAAGTAGATACATTGATAAACACCCTGGATTTTCTTCAGGGTCTAAAAGATGTGTCATATTGTTGATGACATGGTTGGTAAGAGCTGTAATATGCTTTCCCCTTTTTGGTGCAAAGTCAAGGACTTGTTTGTGGATGTAGTCTTCATTAATACTTGTTAAGCTTCTTCCTTCTCTCATATCTTTTGCATATTCATAATATGAAGCTGTCATCTCTAACTCTTAATTCTGACATGTGCATACAGGTTACTGATTTAAAAGCTAGTTTATGTCAAAGGCTAGTACTTCATGCATAGGGAATTACAAATTAAAACCTTCTAGCAGACACTACTTTGTAAGTAAAAAACCTTACAAATGGTGAAGCATTATATTAGGACATTCACCTATACACATATCTATTCACTACAGGCTATGGGCACACAATCTATTGTTACATGTACACATCCTCTGGTGAAAGACTGACCTAGTCAGCAAATTTCATTTGAAAATATAAAGAACTATTCAAATCACTTCTGAGATACTTTGACAAGTAAGAATATGTAACATGAAAACACTTTATGTTAGCCTATTACAAAATGTTGATATTTACCATTTTTGCCACATGCTAAATAGCTTCTTAATTTTGGGGAAAATAAATATTTACCCATTTAAAAATCAATACAAATAGTTTACTACTTTGTCATTTGATAGCTCTGACCAATAAGCAACACATTAAGATGTTGAAATTAACTTCAACAGTAAAAACTGTATGTAGCCAATCATGTTTCAGTGTTTCTGGAACTGTGGGGGGAAAGGACACTCGATTTAGATTTCAATGTTTTACCTCACCAACAGGTTATACACTGCCCCTTAACAGGGATGTTTATAGAGTGAGTAAATGAAATGCCAAAAATAGGGCCCTTTCTAAGGAATTGTTGAGTTCCTATTAGGTGAGACATTCAGGCTAGACAAAGTACATTATAAACAGTGTCAAAATAGATTTGTAAACCTTTCTAATTTTAATTTAAATCTAGCTGTTATTCTGATACAGTGTTCACCATCCCCTTCACAAACTCTCTCCCACACATCCAGGCAGAGTACTGAGAATTTAAAACATTCAATAACTTTCAAGGAAGTCAAGTATCAGAGGGGTAGCCGTGTTAGTCTGAATCTGCAGAAGCGATGAGGAGTCCTGTGGCACCTTATAGACTAACTGAAGTGTAGGAGCATAAGCTTTCGTGGGCAAAGACCCACTTCGTCAGATGCATGTACATGCATCTGACGAAGTGGGTCTTTGCCCACGAAAGCTTATGCTCCTACACTTCAGTTAGTCTATAAGGTGCCACAGGACTCCTCATCGCTTTTTCAAGGAAGTGTTAGTTTACGATAGTCTAACATTCAGCAACTTCCCTGAATTTCTTTAACCCTGGAAATAAAAAGTGCTAACAGGAAAAAAGACAAAACCACTCTTGCTTAACTTAGTTTTTAAGTGTAAGGGTTTTTTAACCCAAAGTTTCCATAAGAACTCACCTTCAGTCAAGACCAACTTCAGTAAGTTATTAATTTCCACTTCAGTGGGATATAGCATAGTTAAGCCCGAGCTTAAAAAAAAAAAAAATAGAGGGCGGGGGGGAAGAGACCAAAAGTCAAATTTAAAACTTGTTTATAATGAATGAAAGGAAAATAGTTTCATTATAATAATGGGGAAAAACAATAAAAAGCAGAGCTTACAATTGCATAGCTACCATTTTTTGAAATATTCCATATGGATACCTGAATTTTTATAAAAAGATATTTTTATACTAAGGAAAGGCATCCAACACGTCTTAACATTTAGATTAAGATATATGTCATGGTTTCTTCCTGTGATTTCTGTTAATCAAATAAGTTTTACTATATAAGCAGAGATTTTTCCCTTCTTCAGGCCAGCCGGTCCCTCCTGACAAATCCTACAGTGAAATCGTCACTGTAACATATGATAGCAGAGTCATTTCTGTAATAAACAAACATCAAACACAGGATGATGGCTTTACTGCAAATCCAAACAGAATAATGCTGGTAGAGAGAGGGAAAAAAGCAGCAACTCAAACATCTGGAGTAAAAGCTATAGAAAATGAAAGTCAGCAGCCAAGAACTTTTACTAATATTAACACTTTAAATTCACTAACCTTTGATCCACTACAGAAATCTTTCTTTAAACTAAACAGAAATCCAGAAGTGCGGTAGTATTACAACAGCACTACTATTCATAACACTTCCAAAATAAACAGCCTTTTCTCCATTTAATACTTTGTCCCCTCTGCACAAATTGTTCACCATATCAGGATAAGAGATCACCCTTGAGCACTGCTTCTGATTGCTTATACTATATGGACATATTTTACTGTATTAAGTGTGTCTCATACCAAGCATAAGTGTGTTCATCTATTGTTCATTTTACAAGAGTGAACCGGACCCAAGAGTTCTGTAATTTATTCCCAACACAGTCACTGATTCGAAGACTGATCACAGTCAAGCCACTTTGAAATGAAGACTTAGAATAGTCATTGCCACATGGAGAGTCTACATTTCTCAATATCTTACAAACACAATTTATTTAATTCAAAATTTAAGCCAGAAAATATGAACCTCAAAGTTAACTTAATTTATTTTTCTACTATACAATGAAAATAAATCCTTCCTGATCTTTACTGATCTGCTCCTTTGCTTACATAAACAATGTTCTTATATGCTGACCAAAAACAATGAATCTAGTCAAATACTGTAACAACTACTTAATTGTTCTATCCCTATTTGTAGTAAACACAAACAGCATATCTAAAACCCAAAAGAAAAGCTTTCAAACCAAAGATGTACTACTATTCTGTTGTGCATTTAAAGGACTATATACATTTTGTAACTTACTAGTTTATAAGAAAGGTATACAGGTTGATCTTTGGAAGATTTTGTTCTCAAGCTTTGGAAAAGTTTCCACTTGAAGGCAGATTTACATTAGGACATCTGCGATAACATTCTATCTATGATCTTGAGATGCACATTTTCTGATTCTCTTGATACCCAATTGAATTTTTCTACTTTATTGTCCTTTGCTTGGTCAGCCTGCTCTCACGACAAAACACATAAATGAGACAGTGGTGTCACTGCTCCTTCAGCATTTGTACCTATCTGCTTGGCCTCAGCCTCAGCACAAGCACACTGGGTTCACCGCATCCCAAGACACCTATATAATCACAGGCTCCTCAACTGTTAACTCAAGTCTCCCACCATCCCAAGACATGTGGACATCTGTTACACCCATTTCATACTTTTCCAAAATCATCCTCACTCTACTCCTCACACACTGTTCTCACCTCCCACTCAACTCAAAACTGCTTTCTGAAACACTGCTGTAACCATCATTTACATAGCTTCTTTCACCCCAAAGCATATATAAACCACACACACACTCTGCAGTGCCACTGCAATGCAGACAATTCTTGGGTGAAACATGACAGCAAATGATCATCAATCATACTCTTTATTAGTTTAAAAGTGGAAAAAAGTGTAGTAGCCAATAGGAACTACAGCAGCAATTTAAAGACATAACATAGTTTTTACATATTTAATTACCATCCCCCACTTAATATAATTTCCTGTATTTTTCTTCCCCTTCAAACCAACAGAATATGCATGACCTGATCATATTTAACTAAAATGTAATCGCTAAAGGCATAGTTTACACACAAAATACTGGATTCTTATTATGAAGTTCAGATTAGCTGCATTTTTTATTTGAATGTCTCAGTAAACTAAGAAATTAAGGTCATAATTATCATTAAGATCTTAAATTCACTTTGTTCTCACAAAGTAACACTGTTATTTACCTGATCGCTAGACAGACCTCCTTCTGAATTTCAGGGCAAATCTGGCTCTTTGGTGCCATCAGTAACTGCCAAAGTAAAAGGCCAGACCGTCTAACAATTTCTCGGTTTCTCTCAGTTTGAGGGCTGAAGAAAAATTTAAAAACCACCTAAAAAACCAATAAAATACACCACTATTAAAAACATGTTTCTTCTAGATTCAAGGAAAGTGCTTCCTACAGGAAAGAACCTATAACATAGTGGTCAAGTGGGAGCAGAATCAGGCCAACTTTAAACATATTTGTGGCCAGCACTCTAAAGTAATTTCCCGCAGCTTGCTCAGATTCAGAGGTAGTCAGAAATTAAATCCAGACCTACCAAATCTCTGATAAATGCCTTAACAAAAATTAAGCAAATCACCCTTCTTCTTGTCTTTGAGCAAACAACTTAACCTCTCTGAAATTATCCAATTCATGACATACAAATAAGACACCACATGGGGTCTAATTTTTGGTTGTAATGTATTCTAGAAAAGCAAAATAAGTCATCTCTAGGTTGATGTCTATTGACTCTTATCCACTCAATACAAAGTCACCTTTTATTTAAAATATTTTTTTGTCTGCATTCTTAAAGTCTCCTTTACAGAGTTGATTTTAAAAATATACTTAAGATTAATGTATATACCTGAAAGACAACAAGGATGCAGCGTATAATGCAAGTATCTCCATTCACCATAGCCTTCTCCATAATGTCACAAATACTGCTGAGATGGTGTGCTTCAATTGGATGTTGTTTGCCCAAAAAATTTGTTATTGGGAGATTGTTACTAGCTGCAAGTAAATTAAGTTGGTGGATGCACATGGCACCAACATGGTGCAGTAACTGGTTGATAACCTCATTTGTGGTAATAGCATCTCCTGAAAGAAAAATATAAATGTACATAAATCTCTCGATGAACACAGATGTGCAAATATCAAGTTTATTTTTAAAATGTTATGAAACCATCTTTAGCATCACTGAAATTCTGCAGCTCTTCAGAGCTATCTATATTAAAAGTTGAGAGATTTCTGTTCAAGTTTTTGTAAGTATTAAAGGGAGCAGAAGCCTAAAAACTAACAAACATGAACAAAAAAAGCTTGATTTCAATAAAGATTAAATCATTCTGTAATAGGTTGTAACTAATCTTGTATTTTGTGACTTTCTGAAGAAAATACGTTCAGTCTATGTTAATCTCATATTTTACTTATACTTATATAAAGAGTGTAGGCTTACCTCTAGGCTCCGTAATGATATGACTAACTCCCAGTCTCTGACAGACATAATGGAATGCTTGGTTTCCAGGATTACACCATTGATCAACGTAGTCATTAGAGCATGTCCAGATCATGTTATTCACTGTATCATAACATGCACCTGAATATAGAAAAAAAATCAAAGTAGCTTTTATTTATTAAAAAGTTGTCTGATGATAGTATTTTCTATTAGAATTTTTTTTCTTAGAAACCACTTCAAACATTGCTATATCAGATGTGAATATAATGTGTTTTATAAAGTTAATTAATTATGCAATACATCAGGCTTCTTAAAGATAAGGTTTAAGAATAACAATCTTTTACAGCAAATTTCTTAACATGATTAATGGAAATCCTTCATGTATCATCAAATAAATGCCTTAAGTGCTATAAATTTAGAGTTTCTTGGTGTTCTTATCAGTCAAATTGCTTGCTACCAATTTGAGTTAACCGGTAGAAATGCTGGGGCTGGCATTTTATACTGCTGTTCAAGAAAAACAGATAAACCCATTTCAAGTACTTTAGCTATTTCTATTCACAATTAATTGTATTTTTTTAAACATTTAATTGCCTTGCTGTTACTACTTTGCAGATTATATATAGCACTGGTGGCATATGAGGAGCTATACAAATAGGCACAATACACTGAAAAAACAAAAGTGCTATGAGGGCATTTGAAAACATGGAGGAAAAGTATGAATTTGGCATTAGCCGCACAACATGGGATTGCAGAAATTCCTCTACAGGCTGGTCTAGACTAGCCTAGAAGATATTTAAACGCATTTCAAAACTCCAGGGTAGACTGGACTAGTTTTATTGTGACAGACGATAAGCTGATTTAGGTGAACCTTTACCTTGATTAACATGTGTGTGCTACAGTTTCAAAACTTGTTGTCTAAAGTGTTTTCACTAACATTTTAAAAAATACCTTTTTAACATTTTAATTAAGTGTTGTTTAATATTTTGTTTTTTCAACAATTTATCCTATTCTATTTTGTAATGTTTGGACTACTGAGCCTGGTAGAAGTAATCCAAGTGCAGAATGCACATGAATGTGAGGTTGTGATCACCAATCATATGGAAGAAAGAAAATATAAGCAGAATATCTATCTTCCTTATTAGTGTATCTTTTTTTTCCCCTCAAGTGAAAAAATTTCAAATCTTCTACATGCTGAATCTTTCTTTTAAGAGTCTCTGAAATCCAGAAGATATTTTTAAAAATCTCAATTCTCTCCACTTAGGGTTAAATACCTCTTCTCACTCTCTAGAAGAGCAAATGCAAATGCAAAACCTTTAAGCCAAAGCATAAAAAACCAGGGGAAAAAATCTTGCTTTAGAAATTTCACATCATAGCATCTAGGAGGTACTTTAATTTAATTTTACTCCCAGAAAAGTGCAAATCTCCTGGAAATTGAAAAAATTAATTTAGAAAATAAAGATCATGATCTCCAATTCAGAATGCCCCAAAAATAAATGTATTTCTTACCAAGTCCTGGTATTAGAGCACCACGTCCAAGCGAACTTCCTGTGGCATCGATGAGATCTGCTCTGCTTGTGAACTGCCCATCCGAAATATTGTATACCAAGCTAGATGCAAGAACTTAAAAAAAAACAAACCTCCAATTAAATTCTCAAAAGTTTAAAGTAAGATAAAAAGAGAGTCTCTGAAATCCACAGAAAAACCAACAGCAACAAAAACCAACTTACTTTTCAAAGATGACAAACCACTTGTCCCACCAAACAGTGATCGTGTTGCAGAACTGCCTGACCCTCCTGGAGGTGGGACCAGCATCACCAAATATGTTCCACATGTGTACATTGGAGTCTTTCGTAACATTTTTAGTGGTAGCCCACAACTAGTGTTAGCAGCTGAAATATTAAATAAAGCAATGATTCAAACATGCTTTTTTTTTTTTTTTTACTAACCAGTTAGAAAAATATGATCAGCAAGCAAGGTACACTACATCTTGGTGTAGGACATCTGTATTGGAGCTAAAATAAAATCTATATTGGACATCTGTATTGGAGCTAAAATAAATCCATCAGATCATGCTCATAAATCTAACTTTTTTGCAGCCATTGGAATTTACTTGTGGGGCTGAACAAGAGACTCTAAAATGCCTGTTCCTCCACTCCTACCCCCATTCACTGGAGTTAATTCTTAGGAAGGCATGTACTGTTTCAGTGGCATTTTAAAATATAATTTGAATAAAATGTTCTTTAAATATGAATAATGATACATCCTACTTCCTATAATAATTATGATATCATCAGAAAAAAAAATCCCTCCCTCAGAAACCTAAAACCTAACAGAAGGTAGAATTCATGGAGAGGCAAACAGACATCCCTTCGACAGAAGTTTAAGAGGGTAAAATATCATACCCAACATTGTAAAGCCCAAGGAAGACAAGAGGCCCTCGGGATGTACTACCACTTTTTACTCTCTTTAAATGTCCCTACTTGTCAAATCATGGTGGTCTAGGCACAATAAGAAGTAATGATCCCATCTTAAAAAAAATCCTTTTGGATTTTCATGGGAGATTTTTAAGGCCTCTTGTAGTGCTGGTGCCATTTAAAAAGTCTTATGAAATCACTTACACATTTCGTGGGCACACATTTCGTGGGCACAGTACACTTCTTCAGATGAACAAACTATTTGTTGTTTTTTAAGTTTATGCTGTACAGACTAACTCAGCTACTTCCTGAAGCTTCAGAATAAAAGTGGCAGAATTGAGCTGTCAGATAGCTACAAAAGGGGGCAGTGTTTATGACAGCTACTATTTTTGCGTAATCAATCTTTTTTCCTTACATCAGTGTATTTTACATGAATATGAACTATGTTAGTTTGTTTTTAGAACTTTGAGTGTTTAGCACTTGGACTCAGGTGTGTATTTGTAAAAAGTATTCCAACACAACTACCTTTATGAGAAATTCACACAATTTTAGAGAACTTTAATATATATTAAGAAATTAGTCTTGTGGCACCTTAGAGACTAACAAATGTGTTAGTATTTAAGATGCCACAGGACTGCTCGTTGTTTTTAACATTAGAGACTAACACGGCTACCCTTCTGAGACTACAAAATTAGTAAAAATAATATATGTGATAGCAGTTTAAAAAGCATACATTTAAAGACATTATACATACAGGTATATAGGATTTTCAGAGTTCTATATTTAGAGAAATAATTTTGTAAATATGCACCACTGCAAACAAAATGGAAAAATAATTATCAAGGAGAACAGAACTCTTCTGACCTGCTTGGTCTTCTTTCAATGTATTGGAGATTGTAGAACCAGTCAGAGCAGCCAGTGTTGCTGATGGGGAAGCTCTGTACCTTGAAAGCCTACTCAGAAGCATCTCATTTATACTTTTTGCTGATTCCCCCTCTTTCCTCATTAGTATAATGCGCTCCTGTAGAGGACTTGCTATACATATATCATTTTCTTCCTATGCAAATGAAAGGAAAAAAATGGTCATTAGACATAAGTGTCCCTAAGAGATTGAGGATTTTATTCCTACATCTCCCAAAGTGAGAAGAGAAGCAAAAAACAGATCCAGAATTATGCAAAGAAGTCTCATATCAAGGTGATTGGTGTGACTGAAATACCTAGAAACCTAGTTTATTAGATCATTGCCAAAATCGTATCATAACTGATCATCTTTAGACATTTTTTAAGTTGAAAACCAGAACTTCAATAGTCTGGTTGCCATAAATAAATTTCCAGAAATAAAGTTAAAGCTAACATTATACAAAACCAAGTAGTTAGATGTTTTAATTATAACACATATATTAACAATTATTTTAATTTTACAAGTAAGTTTTGTAAAAGACTAAGTCACATAGCTGAAAGACTGGATGAAGATTTCCCCTACATAATGCAATTCTGGAAAGGTCTAGGTCTTATCTACATTAAGAATACTTTACCAGTATAGTTATATTAATATTATGTTATTCAGTAGGGATGTAAGCAACTAGTTGACTACCCAATAAGCCTAGGCTTATCTGTTAGTCAAGTCGCTACTTGACTAGTCACTTCTCCCCTCTCCCTTGCTGCCTCTAAAACAGAGGCAGCAAGGGAGGGAGCAGAAACTGGAGGGAGCCGGGTTAAAAGACGGTTCCCCACAGCACTGTCTCCACAGGGAAGCAGGGGAGGCAGTGGCACAGTGCGGGAAACGGGATCAACAGGGACTCAAGCAGTCCCCGCTCACCCCGGGTTCCAACTGCTGCACCTCAAGACAGAGGTGCAGCCGTCAGAACCTGGTGCAAGCAGGGACTGCTTGAGTCCCCACTCTTCCCAGGTTCCCCACTGCACCTCTGCCATTGAAATGTAGTAAGACACATGGAAATTCCATCAACTACTCAATTAACTGCTTAATCCCCAATATTCAGAGAACAGATATAAGTAAGGCTGCATATCGGTCATAGAAGCCTAGAGTCCAGGACTTTCCAGGCCCTTTGGGATCTCCATAGTGGCTTGAAGGCCAGCTGAGAGGCTCAGGCAGCCCCTTGACCAGTCACACTAGCAACTGCTGGGAGTAAAGATATTAAGTATCAGGTAACTGAATAATCGAATAGTCAAAGCATTTTTGCATTGACTATTCGATAGGGTGCCTCCAGCTGACCCCGAGCTCCATGGGGCACTGCTGCTTTGAAATGCCACAAGGAGCCTGATGCCAGGCTCCCTGTGGCATTCAAAGTGGCAGTGCTGCGCGGATCAACTACCCCGAGATCCGTGCAGCACTGCCACTTTGAAGTACCCCTCTTCTCCCGCCGCTTGCTGCCTCTATCTGACAGAGGTAGCGGGATGGGGGGTGGAGGCGGACAAAGCAACTAGTTGACTATCCTGTCGACTATCCCATAAGCATTTGCTTCTCAGATAGTCATCTAGTCCTTCACATCCTTAGCTGGGATAGTCTCAGGATACTATCCTCCCTCTTATCAGCAGGAGTTTAGGTATGGGATGGGGCCCAGGGTTGGGGTAAGGGGATTGGGGTATAAAAGAAATTTTGGGGTATGGGCTCTGTGCGGCGCTCACCTTGGGCAGCTTCTTGGAAGTGGCAACATGTCCTATGACTCGTAGGTGGAAGAATGGTTAAGCAAACACTGCATGCTGTCTCTCTACCCACAGGTACTGCCACTGCAGCTCCCAATAGCCAGAGTTTCTGCCCAATGGGAGTTGCTGAGCCAGACCTTGGGATGGAGGCAGTGCACAGAGTCCCCAGGCTGCACCTCCATCTAGGAGCTGAGTATATGTCACTACTTCCAGGGCCAAGTAGAGAGCCTGCCAGTCCCAACAAACCTCTCTCCCACAGAGCACCCAAGATTTAGTTAGGAGTATATAATACAAGTCATGGAGAGGTCCTGGGCCACGAATTTTTGTTTACAGCCCATGACTAAAACATACCTTGGATAAAAATTATATATTACTATAAGCACAGTTATAGCAATGTCATTTAAAAAAAAAGACCCCACTCCCCTAACCAGCATAGCTATCCTGGTAAAAGTATTTAGTGTAGATGAGACATTTAATAAATTTAATATTTTAACTAATAATTTCACAAAAAGTTAAGACAGTGGCTGTGTTCTCAACAGGAATGAGTGAAAGCTTTTTCTTAAGTGCTTTCTGCTGTGAAAGACCTTCCTAACAGAGAGCCAAGGCCAGAAACACCCGCCGAGAGCGCTCACATTCCGGAGGGACCCATCTGGAGGTCATTCAGAAACTGAAATTTGTTTTTTCTAGTAATATACAAAGGAAATGAATCGGAGAATCCCTTACCTTAAAAATGGAAAGACCCTTCTGTTAGATTAGATTGATTTTTAAAGTCCTCAACTCCTTCCCAAGATTCCATGAAACTGGAGAATAATAATTCAGGGAGCCAGTACAATGGGAGTTTGCAACAGGTTAGGGAGTCAGAACCTGCACTGTCGCCCGCAGCTGCATCATGTCTAAATACCTCCTCCTGCCTAAGTGCAGGGGACTGGATTAGGTGACCTATTGAGGTGCCTTTCAGTCATAGCTTTCTATGATTCTTGGTCATCATTTCAACAATTTATACTGCTTCCAATATACTATACAAGTCTATTGGTACTGACAATAGTAAAAATTGTACCAATGCCAAAAAAAGTTAATAGATTGATGTGGTTTCAGTCTCTATAGAACTGAAATTGTTTAGACCAGTGTTTCTCAACCAGTTGTACGAGTACTCTTAGGGATACTCAAAAGAAGTCGGGGGGGGGGGGAGGTACATCAACACAACTGAAATTTGGAGAAAACTGAAATTTTGTTTTAAGTTTTAGAGCACTTTATTATTTTTGTACTTTTTAAGCCCAAAAATGTCATTGCCCACCTTGCTACAATTAAGTTGTTTAAACAAATGTGTTGCACTGGTAGAAAAAAATTCTGAGTGTCTGAAAGCTGTAGGAGCGGGGGGTACTTATATAATATATTTTAAAAGGGTACTTTATAAAAAAAAAGTTGAGAAACGCTGGTTTAAACTGCTGGAGACTGTGCCATTTAGAAGCAGCCATTAAATGCAAGGTTTAAACTTGAGAGTTACGTTTTTAACATTTCTTCTGCACCTCAAGAGAACTAATCAAGGATGTATAGAAGCTATCGAGAGGAAAGGAATCCAAACTGTTGTCATGTATATCTCCAAAACTTAAATTAAAAAAAAAAATAGTACAAAATTTACAGACTTGAGTGATAAAGTGCATTTGTTTTACCCTTATAAACATAACTTCTATTAAGCTGAACAGCTTATTGCATTTTAAAACAGTAAACAGTCTCCACTTAGTATATGGCATTTATACTAAATTACTGATTCAGTAAGAAAAAGAGAAATAATATAATTTCATACTAACATAACATGGTACAAGCTTGCTATATTAAAACGTCCTCTGGAAGTACAAATTTTATAGTATGGCTTTGCATCCTGTTAAATATTATGTCAACTGCTTGTAACGTTTTGACTATATTCCTGAAATAATAGACTAGCACTTCTGTGAACAATTAACATATCTGGTAAGTTTAATAAATGTTACTATTTTAAGAAACATTGTTCGCGTCACTAAACTACATCTACTACAAAAAAAAAAACCACACCCAAATTCAATTGAAAATACACTTACTATAAGTTCAAAAATATCCATAAAGACAGAGTGTCCCTTTGGTGTTTTTTCATTCAAGCTTGCAGGAGACCAGATCCAGTAGAAATAGGTACCGTCTGAAGAAAGATGTACGGTAGTCATAGTACTGCCAACTGGGAAGTGATTTACTGGCATTGGAAGTATCTGACATACCTACAGATCAGTAGGAAAGCAAGCAAGAAAGAAAGAGAGTCCAGTTCACACTTTGAAGTTGCTCTTCAGACTATAACTAGATAACCTAAAAGTGTGGGGTTTTTTTAAATTATTAAAGCAAGGTTCATTAGGGTTCCATATCTATTTATAATTTGCTATAATCTGAGGGAGAACACAGTTTGCCAAACAGACATACCACGTACTAACAAATTCCATGCTAGCAAGACACAGTTATCCATCTAAAAATAGACAGGTTTCAAACTCCTGAAAAATGTATACACTATCATTAGAAATATAAATATTAATATAATTATCTGCTTTACACTACTGAAATATCTGCTCAAAATTCTGCAAGGAAACTAATAAGAGGAAACCAAACACTTAATTTGAGGAAACATATTGTATATGGCTGGAAACAGTAGCCTTGCTCTTTATTCTTCAGTGAAACTTCTTTATACCGCAATGGGAAAAAAAGGAAAGAGAGATAGTACAATTATAGTGAGAAGTGAAGGTGCCAACCATTATTGTATTTAAAAAAAATGGAGGCATCAGCAGCGTACTTTGTTTTTAACTATTAATTTGTGATATGTGCACATGGACACTGTGGCACAATGTAACTTGTAAAATGGTTTGCAAGGCATGACATACAACTTTATTAGTGGGCATCGGCAGAAGCAGTTTCATTGTGGAAAAAAAAGCACACAGCAAGCACGAGAGAATCAATTAAATTTAACCTAGAAAATTTGCTTGAAAGTACAGCAGTATTATTTTTTTGACATTTTAAGAATATATCTTTTTATGAAACAAAGGCATAAGGGTTTTGTTTGTTTGTTTTTTACCTGAAGGGTATTCTGGTCAATGACCTGGAAAAGGGAGTGAGGCTTATTATCAAAAGAGACAGGCCGATGAAGAAGTTTGCCATTGCCAAAAGCAATCCATCCAGTCTCCAATTCCTCATTACGACAGTACACAAAGCCTCTGGGGAAAAAGCAGGACATTACAACCTTTAAATATGCTACTCTTTTTCAAACATTTCTTGAGCTTTGTTTGAACCTAGTTACAAAGCCATGTATCTACAGGCGACCGCCGCACTTACGACCTAATTGGTTCCTGGAGAATCGTCTTAAGTGGAGCCGTCGTAAGTCGAACCCTTACTTCCCACAGGCGCATGATATAAATGGGGGTTCCGTTCCTGATTCATTTTGCCTCCTGGGAGTTGTAGTCCCCAGCCGTGCCAGTGGAAGCGGTGCCGCATAAACTGCTCCCATAGCCAGCTGAGGCTGTGCCGGCTGGAAGCGATATCGCATAAACTCTTCCCATAACCGGCTGGGGCTGTGCTGGGAGGAAGTAAAGGACCCGCGCTGGAGAAGCAGTCATAGCCAGCTGGGGGCTGTGCCGGGTGGAAGTGGCACCGTGTGAGCTGCTTCTATAGCTGGCCTGGGGCTGGTGGGCTTGAGAGGCTGGGCTGGAGAAGGGTGGTCGTAAATGCAGGGAGTCCTAAGTCGGGAGGTCATAAGTCGGGGGTCGCCTGTATTTAATGTAGTAACACTGTGTGATGTGGCATTCCTTATGATTATGATATAAATATGACATAACTGAGATATGTTTGATGCAAGCGGGCTGATGAAAGTTATCACTGGAAATGTTATGATTTACTGAATATGATTCTCTAATTCATATACATGTATCACTTTTGTAGATGCAGTTAGGAATATTGACTTGTGTCTGTATTTCATATCTGCTACTTTGGGTCACTGCTGACACCTCAAGTTCTACAATGGAATAGCCACACTGGGCTTAATGGCCCACCAGATAGTACAAAGGACTGAACTGGCTTGGCCTTTCTGGAAAATTCCATGCTATTGACTTATGGATGACAGAGTCAGGTGATCTGGTCACCTGATCCTAACCAAATCCCTGGTCTGCTGAGCTGTTTCATGAGAGGTGAGGGAGAATCAAAGATTTCCTACCATATGGAAATTCTATATAAGGGGGAGAAAAGCAATGATGGTCTTCATCATCCTTTACCTCTTTCTCTCCAGCCCAGAGATACTTGAAAACACTATGAAACTAAACAACTGAAAAGGGTGGGAGAGAACTGCTGGACTCAGGCCCTGGGATTCCTGGCCTGTGAAGGACTCTATTTAAACAAAATCCAGGATGAGAAATCTAGGGTGTAACCAGTTTTTAGCAACTCTAGATTAGACTGAATAATCTATTATTTTCTTAGCAAACTGTATCGTTCTTTTATTACCTCCTTGACCACTTAAAATACACCTTTTAATCTCTCTCTCTATATATAAATAAAACTTTTCCTGCAGGACAACAGAGTGACATCATCACATCACTCTGCATTCTACCAGCCTCCTCCTTCCCCTTTCCCCAGCTCTTGGCAGCTGCACAGGGCAGCCTCCTCGCCCCTAGGCAGGCAAGGGGAGAGCATAGTTAGGGTTAAGTTGCGGCCGGAGAGAGGGTGGGGGAGGAGAGAAAGGGCCAGAGCTGGTGCAGCTGTGGGAGAGTGGGGGAGGGAGGGAGAAAGGGCCCAGACAGGGGAAAGAGAAGGGGCCTGGGCGGCACAGCTGGGGGTGGAGAGGGAAGGATAAAGAGGCCTAAGGTGTTGGAGGCGGGCCGGGAGCAGAAAGGGCCTGGGCTGGCACAGCAGGGGGTGGGGAGAGAAAGGGCTGGCATGGTGGGAGTAAGGGGGGAGTAAGGAGAAAGGGCCCAATGGCCGGGGGGAGGGGGGAGTGGGAGTCAAGTTTGCCTAGTGCCCACAAGAGGGAGTTTGGTGAGCATAGCGAGTAGGGGGCACAGCCCCCTAGCAGTTAATAAAAATAAGGAGTTCTGTGGCACCTTAAAGACTTGCAAATGCATTTGAGCATAAGCTTTCGTGGACAGGTGCCCACTTTGTCAGATACATGAAGTGAAAACTTCAGTTTGGCAGGGATGTATACTCATGCAACAACAGGAGTTGTTAAACTTATTTCTGGTTTATAATATAGTTTATGTAATAACTAACTGGGAAAGTGGCAAGAGGCTGTTCATATCTTTCTTCACATTGAGGAAGGAAGTTAACTTCATGCAATTTTGGATTTGTACCCCAACATCTAGTTACCATGTTGAACATCTAGGTACTATAGTAAATCCCTTAAACAGCCCTTCTAGGGCTGACATCAGTGTCTCCATCAGAACTGGGTATGGCTCTGACTACTGTGCTGGAGGAGGCTTGAGAGCTTAGCTCAGCAAGACCAAGTAAACGGGTGCCCAAGCTGTCAAAGAAGGCTGGCTCAATGGCATGTTAAGCTCCTCAGTTGGCATCCCAGGGGTCCTAAACCATCAAACTCTGGCTTTAAGTATGTGAAGCCTGAAGAGTCAAGCATCATAAGCAAGGAAACAATAAAGAGATAGAACAAGTCACATCTTGTACTAATAGCTGAAATTTGTAACACAGACAATATAAATTCCTAACTTCCAAGCTTTGATGTGGATGCAGCAGTGTAATGAGATGAATGGATTTTAAGCAACAGGTTGCAATTTTATTAAACTTACACACAGGAAAGGGGTACCACCTGTCCATCACCGATTCTCTCCTACTCCAGGCATTCAATTGGTTGCAGTGTAGGAGCCTTGTGACCCCCACGGTATAAATAGTATCTAAGGGAAGGCTCTTCTCAGCTTACCACACAAGGCTCAGCCTGTTCCTACTCCAATCACCCACCCCTCCATGAGGGGCACGGAGGGTATAGAAGAAACAGGACTTCAAATCACGAGAGACTTGCTCTATCCCACGAGCCTAATCCCATCACCAAATCCAAGGTTTTTACCTCTGGGAACTATTCTTTCAATTCAACTGGAAAAAGGTCGCAAGTTACAGGAATTCATAACTCAACCAAGTACCTCATTTAGGTTCTAGAACATTCTTACTCAGCCTACTGTGCTTGAAGATGTGGGAGAAAGGAGAAAAACTCCAAGGTCCTCTGCCAATTTGTTCATGGAAGAAAAAAATCCTTCCCGACTCCCAAACAGGCAATTGGCTAGTTTCACAGTATCAAATCAGGATGGATTCCCATGCCTCGCTCAGCATGGGGGTGCTGGAACAGAGTCAAGTGAGCTCCACAAGGCCGCTGACTCACGTTAAATCCTGGGAGCTGGGGAAAGCTGGTCAATCAGCACCCCTCACTCCATCTGGCCAATGGGTATCAGAGAGTCCAAAGAGAGTCTCCCTCCCACGCTGAAAAGGCTGTTCCACCTGCCACTGTCAACCGCTCCCGAGGAAGAATAAATTTATGTCTATAACATTCTATAAAGGAAAACATCTCAAAATATGTTAGATGAGGAAGATAATTAAGAGAAGTAATTTTCAATATAAGAAAGGGAAAATCAAATCACTGAATCTGAATCACGGAAAAATGATTTAGTGAAAAAAAAAACTAGATGCTTCATATACATATTAGGTCCTTTGACAACAAAGATTTATCTAAACAGGTTAAAAAATTTGCAAAGGCAGAAATATCATAATACTGTGGCTTACCGTAGAGTACCATGTAATCCAGATCCTAATTTGCTTATTCCTTTGCCTACTGAATTAGATGTATAAAGATAAAGTCCATCTGCTGCAAGACAGCGCCCTAAGTCTGCATCTGAAATAGGAAGGAAGCATTCACCTTTTATGGACAGCAAAGCTACAGTGGTTATTTACAATTATCATGTTGCAGCTGCTGGTAGGACAGTCACTGAAAACAAATTAGAGTTCCTCTTCTTACCTAGTTACCAGAGGCAAGATTTATCTTTTATATATAAAAATTACTATCTGAATTACAGTCACTTCTCAAATGACCAATCAAAGACCAATGCCCCATTTTGTAGTAGGCATTCTACCTTGCTTATATCCCATTATGGATAACTGTATATTTACAATTTACTCACATTATTAATGTAAATATATTAAAATATGAAATAAATTATACAAAAAATGTGAAATGCTTCCAAGCAAATTCAATGAGAACAGTATAACATACAGCCAGTTGCTCATTCAAGTATGCAGGGTCGGGAGTGGGTAATTTTTTTCTCAGATATATGGAAGATATACATTTGAGAAGTTCCCTATTTCTGTATTGATTTCTTACCTATTACACAGTATAGCTCAGAGTTTAAGTTATAATTTTAAATTCCTCATGTGTTCTGGCTCAGAGTTCATGATATATGATCAACCACGAACAACTACAGATTTTTTGGCTGCACACTCAAATCTGACTATGGTGCAAGTTAGAGTGTTTCATTTAACCGTGTTTGGTAATAGGACATGCACAGCACAACAGGACTCATTTAAGATGAAAATGCTTTACTTTCACAATCAGAATCTAAATTATTTTTTATAATACATTTTAAGCCTAATTTTCTTCTAATTGTTTTTAGAAGATTTCAATGGAACAGAAGACCACTTTCTTTTATGTTGTTAAAAAGAAAAGAAGGATTTAACTCCTTTTTCTAGGGAATGAGGAAGGGTATGTCTACACTACCACCCTAGTTCAAACTAGGGTGGTAATGTAGGCAACCGGAGTTGCAAATGAAGGCCGGGATTTGAATTTCCCAGGCTTCATTTGCATAAAGCCAGGCGCCGCCATTTTTAAATGTCCGCTAGTGCGGACTCCGTGCCGCGTGTAGGCGCACGGCACAGAGTCTGCACTAGCAGACATTTAAAAATGGCGGCGCCCGGCTTTATGCAAATGAAGCCCGGGAAATTCAAATCCCGGCCTTCATTTGCAACTCCGGTTGCCTACATTACCACCCTAGTTCGAACTAGGGTGATAGTGTAGACATACCCAAAGGGTACATCTAAACTACATGGCTCCGTGCAAGCTTGTCTACTACTGTTTGGTAACTGTGGGGAAAAAAAAACATCTAACAATGCATTTATAAAATATAACTGCTGCCAGTAAATGCAGGTGGAATTTAGTATTGCTCTTACATTTAGCCATTTGTTTCTCTGATCTTTGTTAATTGAGAGAGAATAATCTTTGTTCAATGAGGACATAGTCAATCTTTTAATTCATTTACATCAGAACTAGAAAACCACCAAGCAAGCAAAAAAGGTTGGAGATGGAAAAATTGTGCTGCTATAACATACTTATGGCACACAAGATTATCCAACCCACTTAAAGTACACTGACAGTTCATTTTACATATTCAAATCACAAAAATCAAAGCTTTCTTTTTTTTTTTCCAGAACAACTTATTTCATAACTCCATGGCAGCAAACATAATGTTACACACATGCAGAGTGTAAACCAATATATTTGTCTTCCTGAGTCTGCAGGCCAGCTGAAATAATGACTCAGAAGTGTGAATTACTTTCATCTGCCATGATCTCACTGAGACTTCAATTCAAGTCTGATGACATATCAACACTAACATTAACTATTTCATTGCTTACTTTTGTAGCAATAAAATTAGGGAAGTGGTAGAAATTGGGAGTTGCTGTAGGAAATACAGCAGGAAGAAAAGGGGAGGCACAGAAAGAGATAAGGGAGAGCAGAGAAGAATGGGTAAGGAAAAGAAAGGAAAGAAACATTGGCAGTTCTAAAGTTAAGCACTTTCCCACTAAGACACTGTTTCTCAAAGTGGGCTGTGGGCCCACTAAGAAAGATGCTAACGGGACACTCTGGTTTGTTTGCTTACTGGCTCCGCAGCCACAGAACCTCATGCCACCCATCGGCTGCAGTTTGCCATTTGCAGCCAAGGAGAGCCACAGGAAGCAGCGGCCCAGGCCACAAAACTTCCCACAGCTCCCATTGGCTGCAAACACCAAACTGCAACTACTGGGAGCCAGAATGCTCCATGGCTACAGAGCCAGTAAGTAAACAAATAGAAGTTGCCCGTCAGTAGCTTTCTCAAAGTGGGCTGTACACTAATAGTTGCTTACTGTGACAATAATGTATTAGATGTAAAATTAGGTCCTCGCTCATCAGGGAAGTTAAAAAATATTTTTTTTGGTAAACCTGTAACCACTGAAATTTTCAGCAGGTACACATTTACACCCGGGGGGCGGTTCTATGGGAGCCAGTGCTTTAAGCCAGCTTCCTACTAGCACCACTTCCCGTCCTCTGTACTGCTGCTTCTGTATCTGAGGTAGCAGCAGGGACAGGGGGACAGGTAGCAGTGCTTGCAAGGAGCCTGCTTAAAAGCCGGCTCTTCGTGAGCATTGGCTCCTTCCTGCCTGCCCCACGCTGCTACCTCTGTATCAGAGGCAGTAGTGCGGGTGGGCAGGTGGCTTTCTGCAAGCCAGTGCTTGCAGGGAGCCTGCTTAAAAGCCAGCTTCACGTGAGCACCAGCTCCTGCCTGCTCCCCCCACGACTGCCTCTGCTACAGATGCAGCGGGGAGGACAGGAGAGGAGAGGAGAGGCACGCTTTTGTGTAACTGTGAATGTTAACCAATGGGTCCAGGCTCATCGGTTAATCATGTAAATATGTATACTAACACATCCCTAATGCGCATTAGTCTGTTTTTGAATATGCATGCTAGAAAACTGGTTGCTTACCTATCTTCTTGCACAAATGTGGGGATTTGCAAATAATAGGTACTAGCAAGTTCCTATAGATGCCCAGTTACACCATCTTCTGAAAAACATGGACCCACGTGTTCTCTTTATTATGCATTATGGGTACTGCTACACTGTAGGGGGTTTGGAAGAGGTATGCAAATAGCGCTCGCATTTGCATTCCCATTTCCATTTTTTTTTCTGGAGTGGCTTTTCTGCCATTTGGCCCCGTTTATACGGGGCCAAATGTCAGGGAAAAAAGCCCTCTTTCGAAAGCCCCTATAAATCTCATTTTATGAGGAAGAAGGGGGCTTTTGAAAGAGGGGGGTTTTCAGACATTTGGCCCTGTGTAGATGGGGCCAAATGGCGGAAAAGCCTCTTCCAGGAAAAAAATCTGAAGGTATGCACACACTATAGCCGTACCCTATGACTGCTTTTATATTATTTCCAACAGAAAGAAAAAGAACCTCTCAAATTCTAAAGCTTTAGATAAAGAATAAAATACTCTGTACTATCAATGAAAAAAAACTGATTATCTTAAATGATTTTGGTATATTCATAAAATAAACAGTTCACCTTTGTTTTCAGAGTTAGAACCACTGTTAGCATCAGGCGCAGGTAACATATCTTCAAATCCCCAAGATACCATGTGTTTTCCACCAAGCAAACAGGAGGGAGATCCAGGACCACCTTCCAGAAGCAGCAACCTTTAACCCCCCCAAAAATAGAGTAAAATACAAAATGAAAATGTTTTCAGTGTAATAATAAAAGCAACAGTTAACCAGCTAGAAAATTAAGATTAAAGATATTTTTCAAGAGGGAAATTTCTTATCTCTGTTACAGTTCATAATTAAGCGATCTTCAAAAAAACCCTAAATATACTAAGAGTTAGCCTTTTATTAGTATTCTACCTCAATTACCAGATTGCCAATTTTCCTAGGGCTTCCCAAATTTTCATTTGAGTAACTATAAAGTCTTGGATTTGTCAATGGCACACGTATTGAGACTCATCTTTTATCTTTAATACTGACGTATTTTCAAGGTCAATGCAAAAGGGCTACAATTAGAAAACTTAATACCTACCTGTATAATACATCAGCCACAGGCAGGGATCCCAGGTCTGTCTGTTTTTGTAATAGATGTACTGTGTGAACAAAAGTTTTCAGCGATCCTCTAGGACAGTAAATAAAATAAGAGTTACAAGTCTTTGTGAAAAATAAGCACTGATTTTTACACAAGAATAGAAAGCACAACAGATATTCAAACATAATATCCAGTAACAACTTGATGCAAAACTTTAATGATGTGTTCGTGTTCTCTCTCTCTCTCTCCCACTCTCTCCCTCCCCCCTTGTTCTGAATTATTTCTACCCACTCTGGGGTAACACAAAAGGTACGTCTACACTGCAGGGCTTTCCGGGATACCAACTCCGCCGCATCCAGGGAACGCATTTGCTCTTCCACTTTTTTTTTTTTTTTGCGGAAATGCAAATGCACTCTTTCAGAAGCCTGTCTTCCTCACTCCATGAGGAAGAAGGGCTCTTCCGAAAGAGGAGGATTTACCTAAATTTGGCCCAGTGTAGACAGGCCAAATTTTGGAAAAGCTTCTTCAAAAAAAAAAAAATCGGAAAAAGCTTTAGAGTAGACCTAGCCAAAGAGGAGGCATTGGGAAGGACAATATCGGACTGCCAGACCTGAGCCTACTTATTTTGGGCATCAGCTTCCACAGACAGCTCGATAAACGAAATGCAAGGGAGGGGAACTAGAGCAACTTAGATCTCTTTTATTCATTGTTAAAGGACTATATTTGGTTTAAGTGTTGCAAATGAAGACTTCAAAGGGATAGTCCAATGCTTTCCACAATTGATTATCCTTAAAAGGAATTTAAAAATCTTAAGTCTAGGGAACAGAACTGGTGGGCTACACTAGCAAATGTTTGTCAGAGAAGATGAACAGTAGAAATCTCGTAAGTGTTTTTTAGGCCACTACTAAAATGTGTCTTATAATGGGTTCTTCCCCAACTGAAGGTTATCTCCTTAGTAGTTTCTTCAAAATATTAAACTTGCAGGTTCAAATAGAAACTTAAGACAGCAGATTATGTTAGTTTTGTACTTTAAAGGCATCTTTCTTTATAAATGGTGTCCAATACATGGAGGAGTACACAATTTTTGTAGGTAAACATACAACTCAAAATACTATAAAACTGTAGGTAGCATTATATAGGCAACTTTGTAAAGACATAGAAGAAGACCTTTAATTCAATTACTTTATTTAATTTTGGTTCCTTTAACCATTTATATTCACAAAGAGAATATCAATGCCTTTTGACAATAACCTTAGACATGCCGCATAGCAACAACTGATCCCATATGGATTCCAGCTCTGCATTTTCACACTGCAGTCTGGTTTTGAATTTTGCTGAAATATGGCAACTTTCAGGTCTGTTACTGAATGTCCAGGGAGACTGAAGTGCGCTCCTTTTGGTTTTTGAATGTTACCTTCTTTGATGACTAATGTGTGTCCATTTTGCATAGAGACAATCTGGTTTGGCTGGCAAAGGTAGCACATGATTGCACAGATCACATTAGAAGATGTGCAGGTGAATGAGCCCCTGAAAAATTGACTGTTGTGGTTCGGTCCTATGATCATGTCACCTGAATAGCTATGCAAACAGAGTTGGCAATGGGGTTTGTGGCAGGGATTGAGGTTTGTGGGCTCCTGGGTTAGTGTTTCTGTGGTGTGGTATGTAGAAGGCAGTCATCCAGAGCATAGGAAATTTGAAAGGTATATACATTGGCAACTAAATATAAAGCACTTCCTGCAACTGATGACAGACAGAAGTACATCATTCTCCATGTAAGCCTCTGAGGAGAAATAAGCTGCAGGATCAGGGACACAGAGCACAGGGAGAAGTCAGAACTCTTCCCCATTTACTCAAAGAAAGATGATGAAGAGAATGTTTAGTATCCTCTGCAGACCATCGTTATAGACAGGTTCAACACAGTACAGGAAACCACATGCACATGAGTCTTAACCTAAGTCTTTCCACTTCCACACGAACAAAGTATTTATATTTCGCATATTGGTTTCACCTTTTCCAACCAGTTTTTAATATAAAGAGAGACTAATGGTATTGTATAATGAAAATCTTTTCCATAGCAACATCACATTATAATTTCTGGCATTCTTTAACACAAACACATTGCCACTAACTATGACAAATGCCTGATATAGACTCTTCTTACCTTGCACAGGCCAAGGCGACAAGGGCAGCAGCAGCATTCTCTTTTTGCTTATATGGAATCTGTTGGCCTGAGGCAGACGTTTCCTCTAACCAGGAGCAGAGCAAAGATTCAATTCCATTAAGACAGTCAGCTGGTTCTTTAGTCAAACTCAAAGGCTGGCAATCACGAAGGCAATTCAATAGTACCTCAGCAGTTATGTTACAGAGAGAGGGATCTGTTCTACTTTGAGACTGAATAAGAGGAAAGACCAACAGAAGCCCCATACGTGAAGTAAATGGTGCCTGCTCAGGTTGCTGTAACAGTCCCTGACGCTTGAGCAAGGCCAATGTTTCTTCATCCCCAGAATTCTCCCGTTCATGTTGTTCTTCCAAGGCTAGCTGGCGCTGGGCATTCCAGAGTCCACGCAAAGCATTTAAACGGTATTCAAGCAGGCGGGCATACGCATTGCTCTGGTTTCCGCAAACAGAACGCAAACGCTCAGCTAGTTCCGTTGGATTCTTAGTCTCAAATGTTAGAATCTAAGAAGAGAACATGATCACATTTACTAGTGCAAACATTTCTTTTATTAGAAATGCTTTTAAAATAAAATCCAATAAAATACATGGCACATAACTTCTAAATATTATACGGAAACACAATACCAACCTAAAGTATTACAATATTTTTACACAGAAAACACCTCATGCCCCAAGGAAATCAGGATTGTTACTTGACATACATTTTGTAGTACTTTCTCCGGTTTTAGAAAATTGCAAATGACAGTGCTTTCCTCAATCTGCTAATTTCAACAGCTTCTTCCCACTGTGATTTTTTTTCTTGCAGTAACTCTTTGTTACATATGCTTCAAATGTTTGCAGTTATATCATGTTATTTTCCTTACTGATAGCTGATGTCACAGCAAACACACACATTATGATCAAATGTTTCTATGAGCAGAAAGATGTCTGTTATCTTGGCATTTTCAAATAAGATGGGAAACTAAGTGGGCACAACAAAATCAAGTATCATGGCTAGCAAGCAATGTTTTGAAGAATTTCTGCAAAATACTAAGCCAGAAAACTATTATTTCTGAGATGGTTGATAGATCTCTTTTCATTATATGAAACAGTCCACATCTGAAATCAGCAGAGTCACCTGGATTGGTATTCCCACAGAACATTTTCTGATATAGATCTTTAGATTCATTCCCCCAACTTGGGGAGCCCAAATACATTTTGTACATCAATATCTCCAGTCTAAGAATATTAGTTACTAACCTATACATTACACTGAATAATACATTCACAATAATAGCTGTTTATTTTAAATTGCTCTTTTAAAGTGCTACACTTTGTGTAGTCTCCCCTCTTCTGTGGTAAAATATAAACTCTATTAATTGGTATTAGAGGTTGTCGGACTTTAACATTTTATACGCAGGAAATGTGTTGCTTGCAATTAGAGACTTGCAAATCAGTATCCACAGACTACATTTGCAGATCATGGATTGAATACAGATACAAATTTTGTATCTATACCAGGATTACTACTTGTAACTCAGTAAGATGGCTTCTCAAATAGAAAGTAACAAAAAGCGGTAGCAAAGAGGAATAATTAATGAAGATTAATTCTAAATAGTAGGTCTTTCAAAGAAAAGGTGGCTTCCGATAAGGTTAAACACCTAAAACGCTGTTGGTGTTTGGGTTTTTGTTTGTCTATTTCTTTGTTTTTTATATGTTTGTTAGACAAATGTCACAGGCAACACCAAAAATAATCTGTTTACTATTTGGATTCTCCTTTGATATTATGCAAAGGCTAGATCATTTGATTTGTTTTTCTAATCAAATATGTTCTGCTTTTTTCCCCCCCACTGTAAACGTAATAGTGTCTTTAAAGTGTATGTCACATGAGGTTTAAATATCTAATGTGCCTAGCTACGCAATAAGTTCCTATATAGTATTGATTCAGACCTCTCTTCAGCCTTTTTGAACTATAAACAAAGTCTGTCTCTAATTTTAAACAGTTACCCACTTAGTGGACCTAAAGCATGAGTTTTAAAATGAGAATGCTATAGTACAGGATTGCCATTCTGTTAACAACTTCCATGAAATGAAAACCGAAGAGGAAGAAGAAAGGAAGTGAAAGACATGAACTGTTGAGATTGACTGAGTAGAACTTTCAAATCAAAGTTAAATTTCAGCCTAAACTCTGTATGTTGTCTTCGGTCAGATAAAATGCTGTATACAGGCAGTCCCCGACTTACGCGGATCCGACTTATGTTGGATCCGCACTTACGAACGGGGCTTTTCTCGCCCCGGAGCTCACGGGCGGCGGGTCGCCACCCGTGTCCTCCGGGGCGAGAAAAGCTTCTCCCGGTCTCCCTGGTCTTCTGGGGGGGGGGTCCAGCAAAGCCGCTGGACCCCCCCCCCCCAGCAGACCAGTGATACCCGAGCAAAACTGCTGCCTGGGCGGCTTTGCTCAGGTGTCCCTGGTCTGCTGGGGGGGGGGGGGTCCAGCGGCTTTGCTGCACCCCCCCCCCCCCAGCAGACCAGGGAGACCGGGAGCAAAGCCTTGGAGCACGCCCACAGCGGGACAGCCCGGGCGCGCCTGGGCTGTCCCGCTGCGGGCGTGCTCCAAGGCTTTGCTCCCCGTCTCCCTGCAGACCAGGGACACCGGGAGCAAAGCCGCGGAGCACGCCCGCAGCGGGACAGCCCGGGCGCGCCTGGGCTGTCCCGCTGTGGGCATGCTCCAAGGCTTTGCTCCCAGTCTCCCTGGTCAGCAGACCAGGGAGACGGAGCAAAGCCGTGGAAGATGCGGGTGGTCCTGCCACCCGCATCTCCCTGGTCTGCTGGGGGGGGGGGATGCAACTAGTGCCCCCCCCAGCAGACCAGGCTTTTCTTGCCTACGCCTGGGGCAGAGCAGCTGGGGTGCTTCTGGGTTGCTCCAGTAGCGCCGCTCTTCGGCGCTACTGTACCAACCCGGCAGCACCCCAGCTGCTCTGCCCCAGGCTTCCTGATTCAGCCGCTGCTGGTCAGTTTCAGCAGTGGCTGAATCAGGACGCCTGGGGCAGAGCAGCTGGGGTGCTGCTGGGTTGCTCCAGTAGCGCCGAGGAGCAGCGCTACTGGAGCAACCCAGCAGCACCCCAGCTGCTCTGCCCCAGGCGTCCCCAAGTCAGCCGCTGCTGAAACTGACCAGGGGCTGACTGCAGGAAGCCCGAGGCAGAGTTGCTCTGCCCCGGGCTTCCTGGAATCAGCCGCTGATTAGTTTCAGCAGCAGCTGACTTGGGGACGCCTTGGTTTCTTAAGTTGAATCCGTATGTAAGTCAGAACTGGCGTCCAGATTCAGCCGCTGTTGAAACTGATCGGTTTCAGCAGCGGCTGACGCCAGTTCCGACTTACATACAGATTCAACTTAAGAACAAACCTACAGTCCCTATCTTGTACGTAACCTGGGGACTGCCTGTACTAATGAATACATTATATAGCACTGATAGCCTTAACCACAGGGAAACAGTCTTGAGCATAACTTTTACAAGTGGGATCAGTAGTGCAGCTCAGTGATACCATGCCATATAATGGATAGGAAAGACTCTCCAACTTTTTAATTCTGAAGACCAGTGTCATGAGAGGAAGGATCTCTAAAGACTTGCGCAAATACAAAACCTGTGTCCACAATGATCCACTACCTGCAAACATGATCCATAGCTGTAAAGAGAATATCCACAGATTTGCAGGGATCTAAAGATCTTCTCATCTCCCAATTCAACAATATGTCTCAGTATAATTTCCCCTCAAATGCTACATTTAGCACACCAGAAAGAAAGGCTCTCTAGACTGCTGTTGAACAGGAAGCCATGTGCCTCAAATTCCATTTCATCCCTAACCTGTGAAAAATAAACAAAAATTATGTACCCTATAATCTAAAGTCTCCTAACTAAAATCTGAACACCTGGAAGAAAGTTCAACTTTTCTCTTCACAGAAGCATGTTTTGACCATTGATTCTGTAATTTTTTGCTTTAGTAAAACTTTCTGATTTAATGTGTATATGTGCAACACATAAATGTTAAAAAGCAAAAAGTGACGTAGTAAGTGTTAATCAATTTATTTTACACGAAGAAACCATTGGGGGGGGAAAAAAAACAAGCTTTTTCCAGATGAAAGAATTAGAACAAGTATTGCTGCTCTGTATTTTTATGATCAGAATCAAATGTTTAAGTCACAATTTCTTCATAACTATTCTGACACTTATGATTGGATATTTTTAACTTTAATTCCAAGTAAACTTTAAATTTCAATTTTAAACATTTTGTAGACAAGAAACAATGTAATTAAATGTCTTCATTATTCTTGAAAATTCGTGATTTTGACATTGTATTCCATTTACAAGAGTACATTTTCAGTATTCCATCTATAAACAGCAAAAAGGATTATTCTGAAAGGATCTGGGAGATAATTAACAAAATAGACATCCTATGGTGCATATGCCTAAGTGACGGCTACATATATTGATTTAGCAATGCCCATAGATTACTAAGCTTTTAAAAATCCTTTTGATTATTCAGAATTAGCCATTTTAAATGGCACCTTATAAGTACTAAGAAGTCCATTAATAAGGCAAGATTGTTCCTCAGATACTGATTACTAGAGTAAAAAAAAGTCAGCCTTAAATCTTTTTATAAGAATTATTTCATGCTTTTTCTTCTTAGCAAATGTTTGATATCGTTTCTTTTTGTAATCTTTTCTCATGCATATTAAGCATACAACATTTAAATCTACAAAATAAGTTTCATCCTGGGCTCAGATACATTTCCTTATCATCGCAATCAGCTAATGAGGCCACAAGCGGGGGATGTAAATGATTAAACTAGTTAACTGGTATGGGCTGGAGCAGCCCCCCAGTCGCTACTGGGGGGGGGAGCGCCTCTCTAGCTTCCCTTCCCCCCCCACACACACCTTCTCCTCTTTAATCAGTTAACCGATTAAACAATGTTTAACTGGTTAACCAATTAAGCAGGATTTTACATCCTTACCACAAACATCTTACAGAGGAAATAAACAATAATTTGTCATTGTACACAGGCAGGTGAGGAAAGGATGCATAAGTATTGATTACAAAGGTACAACTCATCATTTCTGCAAACTGATCAGATCTTCCACTGCTCAAGAGAGGGATTCAGCATCACTGTACAAGTTGAAGGAGCACTAACCCTCAAATTATTAAGTTTACTAATTTCTTTTAAAACATGATTGCAGCTCGCACATATTAAAGACATGATAACTGTGAAGCCAAACCTGAAAGACTCTAATAAAGACATTAGAGAGGTATACTTTGGGGTGACATACAAAACAACATTTGACTCCACAATCAATCAAGAATTCAATTGGCAAACTAGCCAACTGAACATTTCCAGGGATGCAAAGATCAATCTAACAATTAAAATTATACTTGTCACTGGAAGATTTACCCAGTGTTGCTTGGATACTTAATGCAAGTAAGTCTTGTTTTTCTTCATTTAAATTATTGTTCTGAGGTGGTGCTGGGGATACGGGGTTCAGTATATAGGCTGCCCCTAAGAGAAAGGACAACTCCTACAGCTCGGCACCAGGAGACATGCCTCTCAATGGCCGCTGCAGCTGCTGGGGACACAGCCAAGGGATGGGTACATGTCGCCCAGACAGACACACACAGACCAACTGAAACACAATTGAATTCCACCTATATCCTATTGTCTTGGGGGAACCAACCCCTGACCTTACTTTAAGTTATAAGAGGAAGCTGTATACCAAATTTGGTGGTCCTTTCTCTTATCACTTAGGAGGAGGTCTTGAATGAATAGGCTCACTGACGAACAGACAAATATACAGTAAGATTAAGATTACAAATGCAATAGCACTGGTCACTAAAAGTGACTAATCTAAATAATCAAAAACTAAATCACTGGATTCCTCCCCTCTATTTACTTTGCCTTTGGTTTTTAGAAAGTCTCTGTGTAGGAAACAAAAGGAAAAATAGGAGTTTGAAAACGTTTATTTATTGCTTGAATAATAATACCAAAATAAACCATTTCATTTTAAATGGGAATGGGAAGTGATGCTTCCATAGACATAGTGATTTTTCAGCTCCATTTAAGGGTTTTGGTAAACTCTGGATCCTTTGAGAACAATGAATGATGTTTACAGGCACTAAAATATTATTTTATATATATATATATATATATATATATATATATATATATATATATATATATATATATATATATATATATATATAAAAATAAAGGTGATCTGTTCAAATAACTGCTTATAGCAGTATTTCTGTATCATGTATCTTATGTTCTAAAAATATGAAAGCCTGTTTTTACAAGTTATTGCTGGGGGGGGGGGGGGGAATTTATGGCTCACTTAAATGGACTGACCAAATATGTAACTGAAAAGCAAAATCTTTAAACAAATGAGACGAAAATGGCAAGTACTGAAGCACACTGAATTCTTTTAACTCTTTGAACTTCTTATACTAAAATTTACCAGAGAACTACAATCAATGTTTCCTTGGAGTTCTGCAAACTACATCAAATTCAATATATTAAAATACAGGATTTCAACCTTTTAATGGAGAGATTGCCTGGTGGACTCTTCTCTTTTCACATTTAGAAGCTCATGACATCCATGCCAACTACAGCAATCACTTAAATAGAAAAGAAACATGCAACTGTTCAGATACTGCAGGCCACAATTTTCCAGACATGGTTTTTAATGCTGGATGCCCACTTTAGATACTGAAAGTTGGATTTCCTGTGGTGCTAAGCACCCACAATTCCAACTGAAGTCAATCAGACATACAAGCATACTTGAACAAAAAGCACACTAAGTTAGAAGAACCTCTAAAATGGAGTTCGGTGTTGAAAATTTCAGTCTGGCTGGCGTGTCAAATGCTTTATCATTTTTGAAAAATAGAAAAGTAGTTAGCAGACTTCCTTACTGAGTCTGAGCTCAAGAATTAATCTCTTTTGTTTTTTCCTCTTCTTAGAAAGCCAATAAAGTTTTATGCTTTAAAAAATAATTAATTTGATCAAATGTCATTCCCTCTTTTAGACAGCAGCACATCTAAAAAAATAATAATAATAATCTCTCCTGAGAGATTCTGATTGCAAAAGGAGCACAAACAAAAAAAAGAGGTTATCTGGGGGAACTGCATTGTGGATTCTCTTTTGGATTTTAATAGAAGATTACGCTATGAAGTAAATAAGATTAATTTGTGAGAAGACTATCTTGTAAAGAGATTTTATAAATAAAACAATGCGTCTGAATCTGTAGTTGCCATCCACCTGAAATATACTGACTTCACTGGACTATATATGGACTTTACTTGTTAAAAAGAACATATGAGGATGACACAAACTGGTAAAAAAAAGGACGTACTATGAAAGAAGTCAGAAAGCAGGCTAAACCCTAAATGCCCCACAATACTTAAGCATGACAGGACAAGATAGGAATAGCTTTGGCTGTTACTTGAATTTACTCAGTTTTATGTAAGCTTGGCCTAAAAAGTTTTTGTACCAGTATAACTATTTCAGTTAGTGTGTGGGTTTTCCCCCCACTAAATAGTCCCCAATAAAACTCCTAGGACACATTTATACTAGTATAAAAAGATACCTTATGCTGAAATCACCTACTGCCTTTCCCATATGAGAACAAAAAGCAATGTCAGTATCACTGCATGCAAACTGGGGGCATGTCTACACAGCAGGGCTAAAGCCAAAAGAAGCTATGCAACTTGAGCTACGTCAACTGTGTAACTTAGGTCGAAATAGCTTATTCTGGCTTTTGGTGCTGTCTACACAGCTGGAAGTCTGAGAAAGGACACTCTTCCTCTGACTTCCCTTACTCCTCATACAATGAGGGTTACAGCAGTCAGAGTAAGCAGTCTTCCAGCTTGACATTATTTTGACATTACGTCAAAATAACTGCTTGTAGTGTAGGCATGGACTATGTTACTTCAGAATAACATCAGTCATTCCGAAATAATACTGCTATGTAAACATAGCCTGGAAGTGGGGAGTTGCACCAGCTACACCAAAAAAACCTGAAAAAACTGCTCATGAAGCTCCCTGATGCTGTTCAGGAACAAATTTACATTAACACCCCCCCTTAATTCCCAACGAGGAGCTTTTTATCTGCTACTCAAGACACACAAACCTGGAAATTCCAGACAACCATCATCTTAAGCATTGGCACACTTACTACAGGATTATCTGGCTATATCGACTTCCTCCTCAGACCCTATGCTACCAGCACTCCTAGCTACCTCAGCAACACCACTGACTTCCTGAGGAAACTTCAGAACATCAGTAAGCTACCTGAAAATACCATCCTGGCCACTATGGATGCAGAAGCCCTTTACACCAACACTGCACATGAAGACAGAATACAGGCTAACACTGCACACCTAGTTAGAGAGTTCTGTGACTTTGTCCTCACCCACAACTATTTCTGATTCGGAGACAATGTGTTTCCAAGTCAGTAGCACAGCCATGGGCACCCACATGACACCACAATATGCAAACACCTTTATGTCTAACCTTGAACAACACTTCCTCAGCTCTTGTCCCCAAGATTCTTATATTACTTACGCTACATCAATGACATCTTCATCATATGGACCCACAGAAAAGAGACTCTTAAAGAATTTCACAAGGATTTCAACAACTTCAACCCCACCATCAACCTCAGCTAGGAACAGTCCACACAGGAAATCCACACTACAGTACAATTAAATAATGGACAAATTTCCACCACCCTATACTGGAAACCCACCGATAGCTACACTTACCTTCATGCCCCCAGCTTCCATCCCAGGCACATTTCTCAATCTCTTATACACAGCTAAGACATAAGATACAACTGGATTTGCTCCGATACTACTGACTGAGACAAACACCTACGGGATCATTATAGAGCATTCCTAAAATTGAAATATACATCTGGAGAAGTAAAAAAACAGATTGAAAGAGCCAAAAAAGTACCCAGACATGAACTACTTCAAGACAGATCCAAAAGAGAAAACAACAGAAATCTACTTGTCATTACCTACAATCAACAACTCAAACCCCTCCAACGCATTATCAACAATCTACAACCTATCTTGGAAAATGATCCCTCACTCTCAGAGGTATTGGAGGAAAGGCCTATTCTCACTTATAGACAACCCCCCAACCCGAAACTAATTCCTTCCGGTAACCATGCTTCACAGCTACAACATAAACATCCAGGAACCCAGCCATGCAATCAGCCACGGTGCCAACTATGCCCACATATCTATACAAGAGAATTCATTACTGGAGCCAACAACATAAGCCACCAAATCAGAGGCTCATTTAACTGCACATCCAGTAATTTGATCTATGCCATCAAATGCCAGCATTACCCCACAACTATATATATTGGACAAACTGGACAGTCCTTACGGGAAAGAATTAATGGACACAAATCAGATATCTGTAAAGGGACCATACAAACACCTGTTGGGGAACACTTTAATCTTCCTGGGCATGCATTAACAGATCTTCAAGTAGCTGTTTAGTTAATGTAGCATGATACCATCTACATGTTTTGTTAGTCTTTAAGTGCTACCAGACTATTGGTTGTTTGCTAATTAATGGTCTTTATCTGCCTCTTTTGACTATCCAGTCTTAGGTACTTAGAGACTACAGGCAGTCCCCGACTTACGCGGATCCGACTTATGTCGGATCTGCACTTACGAACAGGGCTTTCTCGCCCCGGAGGTCAAGGTGGCGGATTGCTACCTGCGAGCTCCGGGGCGAGAAAGCCCCGTTCGTAAGCTTCTCCGGTGCCCTGGTCTGCTGGATACCGTCTCCAGCAGACCAGGGGCACCGGGCGGGTTCCCGCACTTCTGAGGCTTTGCCAGAGCAAAGCCTCAGAAGCGCGGGGAACCGCCGCTGCTGCCGCTTCAGTCCCGGTGCCTGTGGTCTGCTGGGGACCGTCCCCAGCAGACCACAGGCACCGGGACTGAAGCGGCAGCGGCGGCAGGTCCCACGCCTCTGAGACTTTGCCAGAGCAAAGCCTCAGAGGCGCGGCACCCCGCTGCCGCTCTGCTCCCCGTGTCCCTGGTCTGCTGGGGATGGGGGGACGCAGCTAGTGTGCCTCCCCTCCCCCAGCAGACCAGGCTTTTGTTTTGGACCCTGGGGCAGAGCAGCTGGGGCGCTGCCGATTGGTCCTGCAGCGCCGCTCTGGGCACTACTGGACCAACCCGGCAGCACCCCAACTGCTCTGCCCCAGGTCCTGATTCAGCCGCTGCTGGTCAGTTTCAGCAGCGGCTGAATCAGGACGCCTGGGGCAGAGCAGATGGGGTGCTGCTGGGTTTGTCCAGTAGCACTGAGGAGCGGCGCTACTGGAGCAACCCAGCAGCACCGCAGCTGCTCTGCCCCAGGCGTCCCCAAGTCAGCCGCTGCTTAAACTGACCAGCGCTGACTACAGGAAGCCCGAGGCAGAGTTGCTCTGCCCCAGGCTTCCTGGAATCAGCTGCTGATCAGTTTCTGCAGCAGCTGACTTGGGGATGCCTGGGGTTCTTAAGTTGATTCTGTATGTAAGTCAGAACTGGCGGTCAGTTTCAGCAGCCGCTGAATCTGGATGCCAGTTCCGACTTACATACAAATTCAACTTAAGAGCAAACCTACAGTCCCTATCTTGTACGTAACCCGGGGACTGCCTGTACAGAGGCTGCCATGTGGCCCAGGAGCTGAAGGAGGGGTTTTGCTGTAGTTTGGAAATAAGATAGGACATCACGACAAAGCTGTCTTTGCATAAGTATACCATGGTAGTTATGGATTCCAGGCAGTCACTGTTACTAAAAATTTCTGATTTAACATGCATAGGCACATGCACATACTAAAAATTAAGCATTCATAGGGACAACCACTAGAAATAGCAGTATGAGTTTACTTGTACACTGAAGTAAATAAAAGAATGTCTTTCCATGACTTTAACTGTCCTTGACTGTATTTTAAACTCTCAAGTGACCCATAAATAATGGGCAGGAAAAAAAAAAAAAAAAAACCTTAAGCCCCCAAATGCTACAAAACAGACACTAATATCTCACCAGGGAGCTGATGTAATGTATTGTAACTTTCTGAAGAGCTGAGACACATTGTGTAATAATGATGTCAAAACACAATACTCATGCACAGAGCAGAGATCCGCTATCATTTAAAATGCCAGTCATGTTTTTATTAGGTATGTAAAATCCTGTTTAACTGGTTAACTAGTTAAAAATTATGTTTAACTGGTTAACCTATTTAAGGGTAAGGGGAGGGCCACTCCAGCCTAGCTGGGCTTGAGTGCCCCTCCCAAACTTGTGAACAAGGGTGGGACAGAGAGGCTGGGGGGGGGCAGCCCCCTGACCACAGCAGGCGGGAAGCTATTATACTCCTACTCATTAACCAGTTAATCATGTACAACCCTAGTTTTTATATGGCACTGTGGTATATTTTTAATCCTCTTCGCTACCAAAGAAATCACAACTTGCTGAATGGTGATTTGAGAGTGCAGATCTGGAGCCCTGGTTCTCTGATAACTCTCTCATCCAATGGGTCTGAGCAAAGGAGCATCTCACTAATCCTGGAACATCAGGCTCCCCAAGCTATCCAGTCAGAGAACAAAAGGCCTGCAACCACCAGATTGGCTCAAGTGACTTGAGTGGGCTGTCTGAGCAACTCTGTATCTGCCTGCTTCCTGAAATGCAAATCCAATCCTGTTCTTGATTCGTATGCTCCGTCTGATGCCTGCCTCCCACTTTGCTCTGGCTCTGTGTCTAATCCTTGCCTCTTCTCTGGTTTCTGCCTTTTCACCTCACTCCTCACCCTCAACTACCAATCCTGGCTCTAAACCCTGGCTCTGGTTTGACCTCTCTGCTATCTGGCAGATGACTTTGGTTCCAGCCCCTGGTTCCATTCCCTGACCTAAAAGCCTGCACCATCCACTATCCTGACTATTAGACTAGACAAACCTCCTATAGTTTGGTCCCTTATATTCCAAGAAAGTGAACTGTAGCAAGACTGGATCCCATAATTCAGCAGACAGAAGTAAACTTCTGTGTGCATATAACCATAAATAGATACATTAGTTCTACTGAAGTGAAAAAATATCACCATTTTCTCTTATAAACTGTGCTAAAACAGACTCACTCGATTCTCTAAACTATGCAGGTAAATTTAAAGGCCTAAATATCATGAAGAGATTAAATAGTTTAAAGTATGTAAGAATTCCAGATACCTCAAGAACAATGGTATTTAAGAAAGCTTCAAATAATACTTATTGGAGAAAGAAATACAGCAGATGTAGCTTAATGCATATTTATTCAACTTGCCATAGGGAGTCTTAACTGCTTCCTTAGGTGTCTTATCACTAGATTTGTCAATCTTCTTGCAATTACAGAAGAGAGATTACAGAATATGATAAAAACCATAGCAAATAAAGTTAACTTTCTAAATGTATCGAAGAATATATTAAACAGGAGTCATGTGCGTGTGGAGGGGAGAGGTCTACAAAAAACCTAGTCATATAACCAGAAGAGAGACTCTAAATTCAATACTATGAAAAAAACCTAATAATTAAATCAAGTATGAAGATTGTCTATATACTAAACTCTAGTACGTACCAGAATATATATGTTTAGAAATATTTCTGCACACCAAAAACCTAAAGTAAAACAATTTTAAACACAGAAAATATATAAATCTAAAACTTTTAAAAGAAAAATCCTGTATTCTGAATTGATTACAAAATATTTTTGAAGTGCTCTACTTATGTAAGACTATATAGCATTAATTATAACATTATAGCCCACTATTTACAATATATTTTGTCTTCTTTAAAACCTGTTAAAGCTTTATATGATATCACCATTAGTGGTGACTCCTTGCACCTTCACAAGCCAAATACTTCACAGGTCAGTACCTGGATATGAAATAGAGTTGTGTAGGAAGTGACCATTTAGCAGATAGCAAATTTTCTTCAAATAAGCACTACATCAATGTGTAAGCACAAAAAAGTGCATACAATGCTGCTAGAGATGTCAACTTTTGAACAACAACAGACCCCTCTTCCACTTAAACATATTAAATATCTCCTGGGGCATTTTTCCTGAAGAGTGAGGGTGTTAACTTATTTCAACTTTATCTACATTTCCAATTTCTGAATTGGAAGACTGGGGGTTCAGACTTAACAATGTGTTAAGTAAGATGTTAAACATCATTTGGTATTAGCCATATACTTCCCTAGTAGGAGGCATTTTTGTTAATACACTATAACCTCTGTAGTCTGGATGTTCTTAATTCAGGAACACCCATGCATGGTGCAGACCCTCGCAGGCAGAGATGAATGCTTCTCTGTGTGCTGCCGCGCCTCCTCCCCCTTAGCTGGGGGAATGGCACCTCAGCAACGTGTTCTTTCGGAATCTGTTCCCCGTTGAACCCATAACAGTGGGGTGGGGGTGACTGGGAACACCGGGAAAGTGCCCTACTCTCATCCCCCTCACTCCTTCTCTGGCTCAGCAAAATATTCAATCTGGCAAACCCGGTTTCCCAGGATTGTCCGATTAAAGAGGTTCAAGTGTACTGGTGTATCTAAGCAACCATCAAGACCACTCACTATCATTATGCTAAAATGGTTTCTTTGTAGACATTCCCATAATGTAACTGTTCCAATGTAGTGCATTTGAATTAGTAGCATGAGCTGTACTTACTTTATGGAGCATTTCATGCTCAAGAAATTAATTTTACTGACCTACTTAACCTAGAAAGGAAGTGAGAAATTTGTTAAAGAAATTTTATGGATTTGAAAAAAGGTGTTAATTAAAATGTAATAGAACGTAGAAGTACTAGGAAAAATAATCTGATGTATTTATTTCCCACTCAGACCACAGGTATTATAAATAGAATTGATAAGAAGATGTCCTCTTTTCTCTGTTGAATTATAGCCCTATAGTTTTTGAAACGTCTAGATAGGAGTCACTTATTTCTCCACATAATCAATTTAAGAAGAGAATCCTTATTCCACTTACATAGCACAATACCTTGGAAATTGTAATGCACTTCACAAACATCCTCTGAATTAAACACATTTTACACAGCCAAGTAAAGAATCCACCTTTTTAACTTCCAGCTCCATCCCATTATCATTATCTCATCACCACCCAGCACATATAAGATATATGGAGTGTTGCTTTCTTATGTGGTTCTTATACTTTAACCAAAAAGCTAGTGGGGGGATAAAAAGGGGAAGGGATTCAAAGTTTCCAAATTGTTCTGTGATAGAAATATCAGAATTTCTTAGATTAAGATATTCTTGCAAAGTAAAATGGATAGCAAGATACCAACATTTCAACTGCTCCAAAAAGCTATATTGTGTATAAACTCTCAGCCCTCAGCATGGTGGATGTGTCACTATGTTATGATCTAGCTTTTCTATTTAACACAATTTCTGAAGAGATCCAACAAGAATCACACTAAAGCTTTCTAGGGTAGTAAGCAATAGCTCCCACAAACACTACAGAATCAGCTCCATACACCATTTATTCCAAGCATATGCCAAGCTCAATAAGTAAAGGATATGTTCTTAAAATCTGCTCTTAACAGAGATGGAAAGAAAAACACAAACTGGGTAAGATGATGTGACAGAAGTACACTGGTGTTTCACTACCCTGCATCAGCTACTTTTATTAAGCCTGACATACCATGACAAAGTATGTTAAGGATGGTGAGTATTTATTTAAAAGCTGACATGCAATATACCATTTGAAATCTATTAACACTGGTCAGTAACATCACGTGAAATGTTTGTAACAACACTGCAGTGAAATTATGAATACATACTGATATTACTATAAATCAACAAAGGAGACAATAGAATTCTCTATATAAAGCAAAAATAAAATACGGTGGCAGATGCCCAGACAAGAAAAGAGGGTTCTGATCTGCTGGCTCTGGATCAGTCAGGGACTAACAGGGCTGCAATTTTGTAGGGGGAGGCGTGACCCTAACAGCACCTCTATGCCAGATAGTAAGACATGCCCTGATATGTAGCAATGAGTTCATGAGCCTGACCATCTCAGGGTACCTCATCCATGTTGTCATAATTTGTATCTAAAATAGGTCATATAAAGTATCATATGCAAACTGGAGACACACTGGTAATTAATATCATTGTGAAATGTCTATCTAACACTATATGATGAATTATGGATACTAATAATATGCTTTAAAAATCTATGACCAAACAAAGGAAGAAACAGGTTCTCCCTCACACAGAAGACAGCAATATTCCTGCTAGGAACTTAAGCAAGATGTGACCCACACCCAAAAAAGAAAATCCTATTTACATACAAATCAACAGAGCAATGAGATATCCACAAGAAGACAATAGCACGAGATCATCTGGGGGGGGGGGGGGGAGAGAAAATAGTGAGTTTGGGAAGATAAAAGAAACTATCTTGACAGACACAAGGAGTCTTGCAAGCTGTGAAAGATGGGTCTTTCAATTAAAGCGGTTGAATATAGGTGAGAAACCTGCTTAAATAAAGATCTTTCACCTAGGATTACAAAGGAAGCCAGTACCTTGTATTTTTGCAGATCATCCTGATGGTAAGAAATTTGGCCATGGTTGGAAAAAAAAAAGATTTATTGGAAATCTACCTTGACCCCAGGCTGTAGCTTAAGTGACTTTTACTTGTATTTACTTCTAAACACTGTGATTTATCCCTTGTACTTGAAATCTCTCTCTCTTCAATTAAATAAACCTGTTTCATTTTTATGCTATATCAGTCCAGGTCTGTGTTTGACTTGCAGTTAAAGAAAAAGCTTTAACTTTTGTCTCTTTAAAGAAGTGGTGCCCCTTATTACTCCGCCAAACGTTCCCACAGAAGACTAAATATGACAAAAATACATTATGTTTTTGGCAGTGTCTGGGAAATCAGGCATGCAACTCCAATAATTCCAGTAGTATATCTGGAATTCCACACTAAACAGCTCTAAAATGTACATGACACTGGAATGTGGAACAGCATCCCACATATTTGATTAGTTTATGATCAGAAAACTTGTATAATAGGTAAAATTTTTAGTGAAAAGCACTATTTAATTTGTCAGCTAATAAGAACAGCCATACTGGGTCAGACCACAGGTCCATCTATCCCAGTACCCTATTCTGCCGACAGTGGCCACTGCCAGGTGTCCCAGAGGGACTGAATTGAACAGACAATGATCGAACAGGCGATTTCTCTTCTGCCATCCATCTCCACTGTCTGACAAACAGAGGCTAAGGACACCATTCTTTACCCATCCTGGCTAATAGCCATTTAAGGACTTAACCTCCATGAATTTATCTAGTTCTCTTTTAAACACTTTTATAGTCCTAGCCTTCACAACCTCCTCAGGCAAGGAGTTCCACAGATTGACTATGTGTTGTGTGAAGAAGAACTTCCTTTTATTCATTTTAAACCTGCTGCCCATTAGTTTCATTTGGTGGCCCCTAGTTCTTACATTATGGGAACAAGTAAATAAATTTTCCTTATTCACCTTCTCCACACTACTCATGATTTTATAGATCTCTATCATATCCCCCGTCTCCTCTTTTCCAAGCTGAAAAGTCCCAGTCTCTTTAACCACTCCTCATGGGGGGTGGGGTTGCGACTTCTTTGGAGGATAGAGACATAATTCAAAATGACCTTAGCAAGTTAGAGAAATGGTCAGAGGTAAACAGGATGAGGTTTAATAAAGAGAAATGCAAAGTGCTCCACTTAGGAAGGAACAATCAGTTCCATACATACAAGATGGGAAGCGACTATCTAGGAAGGAGCATGGCGGAAAGGGATCTAGGGGTCATAGTGGACCACAAGTTGAATATGAGTCAACAGTGTGATGTTGTTGCAAAAAAAGCAAATATGATTCTAGGTTGTATCAACAGGTGTTTGGTAAGCAAAACTCGTGAAGTCATTCTGCCGCTCTACTCTGCGCTAGTTTGGCCTCAGCTGGAATACTGCGTCTAGTTCTGGGTGCCACATTTCAAGAAAGATGTGGAGAAATTGGAAAGGGTACAGAGAAGAGCGACAAGAATGATTAAAGGTTTAGAGAACATGACCTATGAAGCCAGGCTTCATGAACTGGGCTTGTTTAGTTTGGAAAAAAGAAGATTAAGGGGGGACATGATAGCGGTTTTCAAATATCTAAAAGGGTGTCACAAGGAGGAAGGAGAAAATTTGTTCCTCTTGGTTTCTGAGGACAGGACAAGGAGTAATGGGCTTAAAGTGCAGCAGGGGAGGTTTAGATTGGACATTAGGAAAAAATTCCTAACTGTCAGGGTGGTCAAATATTGGAATAAATTGCCAAGGGAGGTGGTGGAATCTCCCTCTCTGGAGATATTTAAGAACAGGTTGGATAGACATCTGTCAGGGATGGTGTAGACGGAACTTGGTCCTGCCTTGAGGGTGGGGGGCTGGACTCGATGACCTCTCGAGGTCCCTTCCAGTCCTATTATTCTATGATTCTATGATATGGGACCTGTTCCAAACCCCTAATCATTTTAGTTGTCCTTTCCGGACCTTTTCTAATGCCAGTATATCTTTTTTGAGATGAGGAGACCACATCTATACACAGTATTCAAGATGTGGGTGTACCACGGATTTATATACGGGCAATAAGATATTCTCTGTCTTATTCTCTATGCCTTTTTTTAATGATTTGTAACATCCTGTTTGCTTTTTTGATTGCCGCTGCACACTGCGTGGACGTCTTCAGAGAACTATCCATGATGACTCCAAGATCTCTTTCCTGATATGATAGGGGCTAATTTAGCTACAACTAATTATATGTATAGTTGGGGTTATTTTTTCCAATGTGCATTATTTTACATTTATCCACATTAAATTTCGTTTGCCATTTTGTGTCCCAGTCACTTAGTTTGGTGGGATCTTTTTGAAGTTCTTCACAGTCTGCTTTGGTCTTAACTACCGTGAGCAGTTTAGTATCGTCTACAAATTTTGCCACCTCACTGTTTACCCTTTTCTCCAGATCATTTATGAATAAGTTGAATACCACTGGTCCTAGGATTGACCCTTGGGCAACACCACTAGCTACCCCTCTCCATTCTGAAAATTTACCATTTATTCCTACCCTTTGTTTCCTGTCTTTTAACCAGTAATCAGTCCATGAAAGGATCTTCTCTCTTATCCCATGACAACTTAATTTACATAAGAGCCTTTGGTGAGGGACCTTGTCAAAGGCTTTCTGGAAATCTAAGTACACTATATCTACTGGATCCCCCTTGTCCACATGTTTGTTGACCCTTCAAAGAACTCTAATAGATTAGTAAGACATGATTTCCCTTTACAGAAACCATGTTGACTTTTGTCCCACAAATTATGTTCTTCTATGTGTCTGACAATTTTATTCTTTACTGTTGTTTCAACTAATTTGTCTGGTACTGACAGACTTAAATTCAGATTTACAAGTTTTAGAGTTTGAGACTTAATTTTTACTAAATACCCAGGAATTTAGGAAGAAATCAGCAATAAGCAGGCTTGGGACAAATCCTCTACATTTAAAGAGGAATTAATATAATTCAGAAGCAAGTATGTCTTTGCACCAACTTGCAGAGCTCAGGCTCCAGATTCTGTTAAAAGCCTCAGCCCAGTACTGAACAAGGAATCATGGATCCCTAATACCCATATACAGAAACTGGTCTTCACTAAACATAGTCAATGGACATGCCAATGGGATGAAAACACGGACACGTAGGAGACAGCTCTTTAACTCCACCCTGATATCTTCCCCTCTGGTGAGAGTCCCATTGTAACCAATTGCTCTAAAAGGAAAAAAATATGCAGGGAGAGGGGGAGGATAGGTTGTTTTTTGCCAAGATTTTTCTAACATGTACTTATTGGCTCTGGTCTTTCATCATTGCACTCAGTTCTGTAGAAATATCACTACCTGCACATGTCTGACTTACTATGTTTCAACATTGCTTAAGCCCTGTATAGTACAAGTGCTTTTATGAAGACAACATATGAAGGGTTTCTTGTCTTTATGTTAGATGAATGAATCTCACCATCTGTGGTTAACAAGCCGTTATGCACCTTCTATTGGCTAAAGACACTTCATCAGGAGTGAACAAGTTACATTTTAAGCAATGTTCATTCATTATCTTGTTCAACTTAATTTCATACTGTTGCTTTAAGTAAAGAGATTTCTAACGAGGCATCTCCAATGGGTTACTCATGTGGCCAGTATGCTCTGGGTTTGCCTTTATGTAAAAGAGCAACCCTATACACGTTGCATACCAACAGTCTAAGTTACAAAAGACTAAATGTAATCCTATCTTCATATGTAGAATCTCTTTCCCAAGTCCAGTAGCATCCAATATTAAAACAACAAACAGACTAATTTAACCATTAGCCAATAATTTGCATCATTCCATAATAAAAATAACACAGGGGCAAGATAAATGACAATATATTTTATTAGACAAACTTCTGTAGGTGGAATGTACAAGTTTTCAAGCTACATGGAAATCTTCACTCATGTGTAAAAATTAATTAGCCAAGAGCTTTCTAATTTTTTTTATTTAAAAATTAAGTGAATGCGTCACTCAAATGTTCTCATACCTACTTTACTAAACAATCAGAAAGATTTTGCCTTGCTACAGTTATTTTGAAAAATTGGCATCAAAATTCTTTTATACCAACTAGTTCAAGGTATTTGTGGTCAGTCACATCTTCAAACTAGTTATAGCTTCTGTTAAAATCAAACAAAAAATAATATACATGGAACTGAAATAACTCAACAAGTCTAATGTTGCAACCTTGCTGTAATTTTTCAACTAGCAGTCTGAAGTTGTATTATGCCAATTATTATACTGAATTAGCTTGAGGCTTTGCATTGTGAAAGCAATCACTTTTCTGCATATCAGGAATTGTAGTTATCTCAAAAAGATAGAAATCTTTTGCACAGATTATACCCTCCAATTTTCTTCCATTTGTGAAATATAAAAATTGTTTTCAATTTAATTTATTTTAGGTGCTCGATTACTTCCCCATTTACTATCTGCTACATTTTTATGAGGATGCTACTGCTCAAAATTCAGGTTGCTGGGACACCCGAATAGACTGGACAATTTATACAGACTAGCTAAATCACAATGAAGAGCAATACCAAGAGAATCAGTACAACTCATCTTCATAAGCACCAAATTCAGTGTAACTATGAGATTTCAAATGATTTTAGAGAGAGATTCTCCTAAAATTAATGCAGACAGCTCAAACTGAATCTCTCATATTTAGTCATACCAAGCAGTACTTTGCTCCGCAAATAATCCCAGTGAGTCTACTAAAAAGGGAATACTCCTGGAGTAAGATAATACTCAGCTTGAACAAGAGGGGAAAATGTGGAACCTTTATTAGTAAACATTGCCTTGACTTTTCTTTCTTGTATTAACCGAAGTAGTTGTATATCTAAATTTTTCCTCCTGACCCAATAGAAATTACTACTTAAAAGTGTATATAAATTATGGACTCTCTAAAAAGCATTACACAAATGAATTTCTAGTAATAAGATAGTGTTCATTTTTATCTGCAAATACTAACCATCTTTATATTTCATGTTCTTCAATCAATAATATTGTGTATGAAAAATGCTATAATAATATTGATTTTATATTTGATGTATATATACATACGTAATTTTAAAATTTGAAACAAATGCCAAATAATACATATGATTTTAAAATTGTTACATAATACTCTTGCTTTATGCCATTTCTCCTAACAATATAACTAGTCTTTCAGCTCTGTAACACAATACTTAACAGGATGCACTTTCAATTTATAATCAGAATTCTGGTATTGTTCTAGTTTTTCTATCTCCTCCTTCAAAATCTCTGATTCATATTATACTGTATATAGAAGCATGATTAACAGTTGAAAGCATGAACCATGTTTCCCTGGTAGGAGCACTATAAATTGAATCACTTACTTTAAAACATGCCATAGGAGAAATAAGAAAAAAAAATTAAATGTATGCATGCAATCTAATATACAAAATATCCTTAATATCCTTCACAGTATAAAAAAGGACACATAAATGTAATATAGCTTTTGTACCTACACTACTTTTGCTAACAATCCTACTGTCTCTCAACAAAGGTTTAAAATATACAGATAATAAAAGAAAAATCTACATAGGAAGTTTTAATTTATATTAATATGAAAATATTGATTTGGCTTTTTATTATTTATATGTTTGGATTCAGATTACTAAAAGGGGGAATACCAGACCCTCATCCTGCAAACACTACTGAGTAAGACAGTAGTAGTATCACTGAAGTTGGTGATAGGCAATATGCTTAGAAATACAGTAGATGTTTGCAAAATCAATCCAGAAAAATGCTTTAATATTTTCCAGATGTGGTAGCTAGATTATTATTTTAAATGAAGTTGTGCATGCTGCTGATCTATAATTTGGACTAGTGCCATTCAAAGGATTTTTTTTAGTGTGACTGAAATCTAAATAAAGGTAACTGGTGATACAAAATATTTAACAGTAGAATTCACACTGGAGAGCAAGTCAAACTGTTGGTCAGATGGGCCAACACTGCAGGATTGCTTTCAGAAGAAAGAACAATAATGGGTTAAAAAATTCACTCAGAAAACAAATAAGTAATTTGTCCTGATGAGCTTAAAGTACTGTCAACTTCTTCAGAATTTAAGCTTTCATTTTTTAATTATTACACTTCATGCCCATATGGTGGCAAAAATAACCTTCCAAATGTGAATGAGATAGCAAACTGATGCAGTGTCCTCTTTTTAGGCAGCACTGCTACTTTCAAGATTCATGATGATTTAATACAGGCTGCTGCTTAGGAAAGCTCTGTCTACTAGCAGAGACAGCAGCCCGTGGGGGGGTCCAAGCTGACTGCAGACGGAGGCTGCTGCCACAGACCAGTCTCTTTCCATGGGGAGTCCAGACCCCCCCCCCCCGCCGCGGACAGGGGCTGCTACTACCTCAGGCCGCTGCAGCAATGTGGGGTGGCAGGCAGCTGGTCTGTGCAGGCAGCTGGTTTTTAAACTGGCTCCCCTGGCGGACTGGCTCCTGCCCACTATCCCACACTGCTGCTTCTGATGCAAAGGCAGCAGCACCAGGTAGAAGGGGACTCCCCAAGAGTGGAGCCAGAGTGCAAGCTGCCAGCCCTGCTGCCAGGAACTATTGATTAGTCATGTAACCTCTAAGATTTCATGCGATTACATGACTATTCAACTACATGATCTCTACCATCGCTAATGGAGACATGGCCTAGCTAGCTGGCTGCAGGAGAAGAAACACTTCTAGCTCCAAGAACAAGGTCCGTAATGAAGGCCATTAAGAGAGGATGTCCAAATGACTGCTATTTTTCTTAGGCAGAAATATAAAGTTTAAAATATTTAAGAATTTAGGATAGCAATGGAACTTTTTTCACTTTTCGCTGAAAATACGGACATTTTATAGAGCATATATTTACTTTGTATGTGCACAGACATAAAAGTTTAAAACAGCTTATTTATTAAAACACTGAAATTTGGAAACTAATCTTTAAAAAAGATACAAGGTAAGAGAGCTAGAATAATTTTTACGGTGGTGTTGCTGATAATAGAAACCATGTATTAAATTCTTACTATTACTTGAAGCCACAGGGTACACGACAGCATCCCCCGCACACATTTCTTTAGCACTACTGCAATAGGAACATATTTTCTCCTGTGTGTGTATAGATTTAATGACCTTCCATTTAAAAACTCATCAATATTAATCAAAGAAGAAGTAACATATCTTCTCTATCCCAGTTAAAATTTCTTTATTATATAATAAATTAGAATAGCAATGGCTCAATCTACTATATGTATATATATCCATGCATCTAAAATATTTATAATGTATTCTCTATTGCAACAAATCCAGTACAACTTACTAGAGAAAGATAGGAGTTGTATATAAAATGCAGAGTAGAAGTTATATGCAAGGTACTAAAAATTTGTAGCAGAAAGGTACTGAACAATATTAGAAGTCATTTAAGATCTCAACTGATCAAAATTCAGGCCAGAAGCACTATACTAATCCAATTTTTAAAACTAAGGTATCTCTTCCTTGGTGTCTTAGTGCTCCCCCATTACAAATCAACAGAACAAAGCTATCATAGCAGACTGCTATTTTTAAGTTTCATACTCAATGCACACACAGCACTCAAATGCCATCCTTTCCATTTCAGAGTGTTTTGGTTGTTATTTTAAACCACACTCACAGAATGCTAACAACCCCTTACACAACTTGCAATAAAACACATGATGACCTTTCCTGCTCTGCTCCATTCCTCTCCCTCTAAATAACGTGCCCTAAAATTATTAGAGATAAATAAGGTTCCAATACCAAGACCCTTTATGTCAAGTATCATTTTAGAGCAAGTTTTTGATCTAGTTTGTAAAATAATGAAAATAAACTTAAAAAAACCAACAAATAGTCTGGTAGCACTTTAAAGACTAACAAAACATGTAGATGGTATCATGATCTTCCATGGACACACATCTGAAAAAGTGGGTTGTGCCCACGAAAGCTCATGATACTATCTATATGTTCTGTTAGTCTTTAAAGTGATACCAAACTATTTGTTGTTTTTTAAGTTTATCTTGTACAGACTAACTCGGCTACCCCCTGAAGCTTATGAAAATAAGAACATATCAAAGAAAAAAATTGGAATCCTTTTGTAGTGTGTGAGAGAACAAGCACACTAGAGATCTAAGAATGCCCAAGACATCACTACACTACAGTAACTAAATGATTTGCTCACTACTGCCTCCACGAGTATACAGTGAGGGTTAAAGCAATTTCTGAAAACATGTTTAATTGAAAATCAAAGTGCATGCATATCACAAGAGAGGAGTCACAGCCTTAGAGATATAATAAATAAATCAATAGGAGATATCACACAAATAGGGAGAGCCTTGTATGTTGGGTTACTTGTGCCAATATATATTTCATGATAATCATACAGACCCCCCTCAATGACATTTCACAGAGCATAAAGAGTCAGAGTCAGCAAAAAATAATAATAATAATAATAACCTTCCTTTTTTTAAATAAAGCTGGGGGGAAATCTCAAACAGCAGATTTAACTTCCTGTCACCAGAATTTAGCAATAATATTGTCAAGACTGCAGACTTCTGCATCTACTGTGGCTTATGGGTTCTTGGCAACACCTGGGTTTGCAGCCAAAGCTTCACTAGAGGGGCTGCAGCTTAACAAATGCCTTTGATCTAACAGGGCAGACAACTAAAGCTCCTGCTGAACCATCCTCACGTAGGTAGATAACACTGCTCTGCTTCTCTGACAAAGGCTCTATGTCATTGCAAGGCACAGTGACAGGGAGAGAGGGTGGGGTGATAGGAGGACGAGAAGAAAGATATCCAGAAAGAGGCAGACGACTACCGAATCCATGCAATCTATACACAGTCACAGGAAACCCCACTGGAAAAAAATAAAGATGCCTATTTTACATAATGTACAGATTCACACAGCTGTCTGCACAATTCGTCTTTCACCAGAGCTAATAACATTTGTGGGAGGAGCCAAAGCAATGATGAATAATCCAGCTGTTTCCCTTGCTTTTTAATAATAATCGTTACAAGAGCCTATATACCTTACCTAGATAACCCAAGTAACCCAGACGCTTTACACTAAGACAAATAGATGTAATTACTAAACATATAACAACCAATAAAATCAGCAAAAACCATGAATAAAAATCAATACATCAAAGGCCATTCTAGAATTCACTGATTTGTTTCATCCCTACCGATTCAAACCAAGGGGATTTTGCTTCAATCCTTCACCCTCCATCTTCACTCCCTCTCCATCCCACAACTTCAACACCCTCCCCATTCGGTTAGGGGCTGATTGGTTCAGGATATTTTTAGAGCTCTGGTTTTTAGGGCGCCCCCCCAAGTCATCCATCACCTTCTTGCCTCCACCTCTCTTCACCCCATTTTCCCCAACCTCTCTGTGTCAATTCTCCCCTCTCCCTCCGGCTCTTTATCAACACCCTCCCGACCTCCATCCTCGCCCAGTCGTCCAGCCCCCTCCCAGGGCATCTTTCTCTTCATCCTCTCCCTGCCTCGCCCCCTCCCGGCAGGGTGCGGGGTGGGGGAGGGGGCTCACCTCCAGCTCGGTGTCCGCGGGTTCGGCCACCCCGATGATCTCGCTGGGCAGCTCGGCCAGGTCGGTGACCCGGATCAGCCCGTCGTGCAGGAAGATGGTCTCCTCCTTCACCGAGAGCCACTGGGCCGAGTCCGCGGCCGCAGCCGCGGCGGCCGCCGGGGACCCCATGGGGCTGGCAGCGGGCGAGCCTGGGGCAGAGGAGAGGCGGGTCCCGCTACGCCCCCATGGCGAGGGGAGATGGGCAGGGAGAGGGGCCCTCGCGCGGGGCGCCAGGGGACCCTGGCGGGAAGGGGCCGGGGGCGAGCCCGGGGACAGGGATCTCCAGCGGCGGCCGTGCGCAGGGCGCAGCTCCTGCTCCCCTCCTCACACACACAGGTGACAGCACGACGCCATATTGCGGGCTGCGGCGGGCCCGGCATGCCCCGCGCCGGGAACAATGCCCCCTCCCCCCGCGGCTCCCAGCGCCCCGCCCCCCGCGCCAGGCCCCGCCCCCGGCCTGCAGGCGCCTCCCACTCAAAGCTGGCCCCTCAGGCGCGCCCTCAGCCCGAGTGGCCAGAAGCCGCCACACACCCCCGGCCATGCCCCCCCCCCCCACACGCTCCTCGTCTGCCCCTCCCACTTCCCCAGCCCCTGCTAGCCCCCTTCCCTCATGCTCCTTCCCTCCCCCAGCCCCTCTGCTGCCCCCCACCCCTGCCTCCCCTTTGCTCCCCCAGTTCCCCCCCTCACTCCGCTCCCTTCCCCTCTGCCTCTCCCTTCACTCTCCCCCAGCTGCCCTCCCTTACCTTGCCTGACCGCACATCTCCTCTCCTGCCCTACTAACCTCCCCTTCTCCCAGCTCCCGTCAACCCCATCCTGGCTCTACCACCTCCTGCCTATCCCATGCCACTCCTCCAAGCCCCCCCCCCCCCCCGCTTCCCATCTTCCTATGCTCCCCCTCGCCTGCCCTTTCCCTTCACTGTTTCCCACCCCACTGCAGCCCTTGCATATTCCATTTTGCTTTTCGCTAGTAAATTGCTGCGGCAGCAAAAAGTGGTGGCCGTTTGTATTCTAATGAAGCACTAGATATTTAAATCCCCGCTTCATTAGCAATTTTGGTATGTCTAATTTACATCTTTCTGGGACAGAGGGATGTAGTCTAGACATATCCCTAGAGTTATCATGACCACATGCAGATGTATTTAGATTTCATTCCTATACCGTCTCCACACTAACGGGCACCTTCCAAAACTCAAGCTCTTTTGACATGCATTTAAAAACTCAAAGGAATCCAAAATTAAAATTATCCCTAGGTGAAGCATTTCTTCCTTTTATCCCACCAAACTTTATTTCATCACTACTTCCATTACCAATACAACTTCAAAAAACCCCATTGGGCTCCCACCATTTAAATTCTGGACTGAACTGCTTCAACTATTTGCGGATGTTAGTTCAGAGTTGCGTGCACATGCAAACTCAAAAGTTCAGAGGCAGATGCACAGGTGTCAGCAAAAATATGCACATATCCAGCCGTGATTGTAAGTGTTGTATACTAGCAGAAATACCCAGCATCGCCCGGGGAAAATATAGTAGGTGTGATGAATGAACTATGTCAGTTACATTAACATAGCATATTTTATTGGAAATACTTTTCTCTGATATATTACATTAAGAAATTAACATAGCTAGTGATGTGCTTACAAAACTACAAATCCCATAGGGTCTCTTTTCTCAATCCCCACAAATCAGGAAGGCCTATCTTCCCTTAAAGACTCTATGTAAGCCAATGTCTGCAGCCTCCTTCCCAGAAACCCTGAGAAATGGAGAGGCTGTCTCCTAGGCTCTGCAGCAGCAGCAAATCGCTGCTCCCCAAGTAGCTACTCCCCAGGTGCCTTCAGTGCATGCTCCATGGGACAGCCTGAATGGACTTCCTAGCGGCAGCTAGATCAGTTGCATTGATCAGACAAAGTGAAAGACCTTCAGACCAGGTGCAATTAGTGATCAGAACATGCAGCACTTGAATGTACCTCTTCTAATGAGAATAGGCTGTTCTGAGTGTACCGTGTCCTCCTCAGGCTCCACGGTGCTCCTACCTACCTCCTCTTTGTACTGTGAGCTGAATCCTGCAAAGTGCATAATACCTGTGGCACTTGCTGATAACACACACAGCCCTGCCAGGAGAATGCATGCAGCCCAAAGGAGGGCGAGTAATGGGGTGGCTCATTTGGGTGTGGGGGGAGGGAAGCAACTTTAATTTCCAGAAGGGGTTCAGTCGGAGTCCAGCTGCGTGAAGATGTTGAGAGGCTGTGATAGCTGGAGGCTTCTCCCAGCCACAGTTAGCAAGGCTAGACCCCAGCCAGCATCAGCCACATTTGGGTCTGTCCTGGAGACCTGCGGGTGCCCCAGTATAGGGGAGGTAGCTGACTCTCTGCCCCACTGCAGCCTCTCCCACATGGGCTTTCCCTTGATGGTGCTGCAGGTGCCCACATGCTTTATCCTCTAGGATCTCGTAGTTGCAGTTTATGTGACATGCTTAACAGAAGATGCTTAACAGCAAATGCCTATGATCAGGTGCTACTAAAATCTAATTATCAGTGGGCCCAAATGGGGCTTTGAGTGGGGGAACCGATTTCGAGATATAACCAATCCAGTTATTTAAGTTAGGAAATCAGTAGTATCCGTGCAAATTTTGGTGTTTCTAGCTCTTACCATTTCAGAGATCTTTCAGGACAAACAAACAAACAAACTTTTGGAAATATTTATAAGATTATTACATCACAGTAAATGTTCTATAGTGTTTTCAAAAATCTTAGAGCCATAGTAATATGCACAGCACTGTATCATAAAATCTATGCTGAGAGATGATGAAGGCAGCTGAGTTGTGTATGGGAATTGTGACGTATCAGATTTGCGTTGTTAAGTTAGTGAGGGTCTGCTGTGTGTGTGTGTGTATGTATGTATGTATAGATATATATACATACATACACATACTCATGGTAAAGATGGGCTTCAAAATTACAGGCTGCTCTTCCACTTTAAGTGATCGGTGTTTCTAGTTCAACACATGGTATAATCTTTCTGTACCTTGCATATTCAAAAGTTTCAGAGGAGTAGCAATGTTAGTTGGTAACTGAATTTTTTTTTTTTAAACAACAATAATCCTGTAGCACCTTAGAAACTATATATATATATATATGGATGGTATCATGAGCTTTCATGGGAACAAACCACTTCAGATGAAACTGAAGAAGTTTATCTGAATATGTGGGTTGTGCCCATGAAAGCTCAAGATGCCGTCTACATTTTTTGTTAGTCTCTAAGGTGCTACAGAACTATTTGTTGTTTTCTATACCAATGAGCTTGACCAGAGAGTGGGGCATAGCGTATAATAGGGATGTAAAATTCCATTTAATTGGTTAACTCAGGGGTTCTCAAACTTGTGATATCATGACCCCCTTTCAGTTGCTCGCGACACCTCTCCCCATTGCTGCAACCAGCCTCTCAGTTGCTCGTGACCCCCTGAGGGGTTGGGACCCACAGTTTGAGAAACGCTGGGTTAATTGGTTAAACATAGGACCAGGTAGGAGCAGTCCCTACTGCAGCATGCCTGGGTCCACAGTGGACAGAAGCTTCTTATAAAACCATACAGAAAAGACAATCACCACTCAGATGAAAGGAACTGGCTGGGGCATGTCCCCTCCTTTCCAGGTCTGCTGCAGCTAGGGTTGCCAGATGGTTTCAACAAAAATACCAGACACACTTGACATGACATCACAATCAACATTCCATCTTAGTTAGAAAATACTCAACATTTCTATTTTCTCATTTATATTTTCTCAATTTGTTTCCTGAACAGAAAGCTCAAATACTGGACTGTCCAGTTCAAAACTGGACACCTGGCCACCCTAACTGCAGCCCCAAGCCTCACACTTCCCAGGTACTGTTTAGGGAGAGTGTATGGAAGAGGCTGAAGTGTCCGCCCCCAGATTTGAATGGGGACACTGGCTGTTACTCCCCTTTGTCAGGGATTAAGGAGAAAGTGCACAGTTTGTGGCAGTCCTCACCCTGGCTGGGGAACACAGGGGGCAGACAAGCTGTGCATTTTGCTCTCACTCCTTGTTAGGAGTAGTAAAGGGAAGAGCAAGCCCTCCCCATGTACAAATCTCAGGGGGAGGCTTTGACCCCCTCCGCCCTCCCTGTCTACCCCCATAAAGACACACATACAGCTCCCTGCTCAGAGCCTCTCCTCACCTCCCCAACTCTTAGCTCTCTTCCTTGAGCCTCTCTTTAAGGATCTGAACAACACCTAGTTAGTGTGCTAGTCTGCTCATAGTAGCGGAGGAGAAGAAGCTCCTGCAGAAGTAATGAGCTGATATACAAAAGGGGATATATGAGGTGCTTTGGAGTGATGACCAGGTAGTGGCCTCATATAGAAGGAAGTGATTGAATGTGTGGTTGGAAGAGTCTGTTGGAGTGTGGGGGAGGGGGGCTTTCAAGGGCATCCAGACTGATTAAATAAGCTGCTCCAACAGCATCTCCCTGGAGGAATAGAGAAGCTAATCAGGTTAGTTTTATTCACAGTATTTGGTTACAAAGCAAAATAGTAAGTGAGCCCAGGGTTTTATTACCAGGAGTGGGATTTTACATTTTTCATTCATTTGTAGAAGACAGGAACAAAGGAAAGGATCAGAAAAAGAAATATGTGTATAGTGTAATGGAAGTAACACTGGAAGAGTGAATTATGACTATCTAGCTTACCTACATACACTTCCACCTATCAGTTTAGTATCTGAGGGTATGTCTACACTGCCACCCTAGTTCGAACTAGGGTGGCTAATGTAGGCATTCGAAGTTGCAAATGAAGCCCGTGATTTAAATATCCTGGGCTTCATTTGCATCTTGCTGGGTGCCGCCATTTTTAAATCCCCCTTAGTGTGGACTCCGTGCCTACGGCTACATGCGGCACGGAGTAGGAAGTTCGAATTAGGCACAGAGTCCGCACTAAGGGGGATTTTAAATTGGCAGCGCCCGGCAAGATGCAAATGAAGCCTCGGATATTTAAATCCCAGGCTTCATTTGCAACTTCAAATGCCTACATCGGCCACCCTAGTTCGAACTAGGGTGGCAGTGTAGACATACCCTGAGTGCTTTCCTTGGAAAATCCATAGTAATAGCAAAATTCCTAGGAAATTAGATAGAATTTATGGCATGTCTTCCTTTCTGGGATCTAAATTCTGCTTGAGGTATTTACATATATACATAATTTTTGTTGTTTGTTGGGGAATGGGAATAGAAGAGGATGCTTGTATTGTACGTATTATTTATGGTGGAAAAGCTTTCTTGAAGATGGTGCTTTTGCAGTGTTTTTCAAAAACAGCCAAACTAGATTCCCTTGATCTCTTTTGGAAGACTGTTCTGTAGCTGGATCCCCCAAATAAGAATGCTTTGTCCCCAGCTCTCATGGGTTTTATTCGGCTTCGGAGGTGTAGCCAAGTTAGTCTGTAACAGGAAAAACTTAAAAAACAACAAATAGTCTAATAGCACCTTAAAGACTAACAAAACAGGTAGATGGTATCTAAACTTTCGTGGGCACAGCCCACTTCTTCAGATAACCGGAATGTTGGGTTATGCCCATAAAAGCTCATGATACCATCTACATGTTTTGTTACTCCTTAAGGTGCTTCTAGACTATTTGTTGTTTTTTTAGGTTTTATTCTGTGCTTTGTGAACAGCATTTTGCGAGAAGTGTTCTCTGTCACTGTTTTATATATTGAAATTCATTCTTTGCTGTAGCTAGGTCTTAATCCATTAGTTGCCTTGAAAATTAGGCCCAAAACATTAAATTGTCACCAGAAGTTGAGTGGGAGTCATTAGATGGATTTGCATATGCCCTGATATGCTAACGGCAACCCAAGCCAGGGAGAAGATGAGCAGCCACATTCTAAAACGGCTGATTCCTCTGCACTGTCTTCATTTGACAGGGGATTAGCAGACAGGTTTTCATAGCTCTTCTAGTCTGTAGACTTCATAACTCCAAGTTTCCATATAACAAGTGCTCAGGATCCAGATTTCCAGTGGGCCATTCTCCAGAAAGCCTGATGATGTGCATCTCTGAAGGAGGTAAGTAACCTGACCTACATTTTGGGCAGTAAAAGGCCATTTAAGTGTAAATGGAAAGCCGCGGTAAGTTTGCTAATGCTACAGGATTGCCCTGGAGACTGCAGGAATTAATCTTTAATTGAAGATTGTCATGTTATGAAACCTCCAGGAATACCTCCAACCAAAATTGGCAATGCTAGACAGTGCAGAAATTTTAGATATCCCCTTTACCAAAAATTGACTCGGTACTTTGCTACATGAACACGAGGGGTAGTTGGTATTCCTTGCTATATATTTAATCTTTGAGGAGAGTTTGGTTTAATAGAATGTGTGAAGAGCTCTCTGGTTAACTATCAGTTATAGAATTAATATATAGCAGTAATTTATCCTTTGTTAGTCCAGCTCTGCCTAAGTGCAAATTAATAACAAGTAAATAAAATTAAGATTATGTTTTCATGTGTTCTACTGTCTTGATGTCTCCCATTTCTGCATAGGGTAGAAAGAGGAATTATTTTACATACCATTGTCTGACTATGCCAGATGTAGGAGAGAGGACACTGGATGTGGTTTCATTAATCTGTAACTTATTCTTATATGTCTGAGAGTATTTGGCAGATAAAATTGTACATTGCACATAATTCCACAGTTATTTACATATAATCAGATGCCAGCTTGCAGCCTTTTCTCTTGCCCATCCTGGTTCCCAGCCAGTCCAATGCTGTGACCTTGCCATCCCCACCTTGAAGGTGGGTTAAGGGGAACAAATAAAGAAGGGAGGGTTGTTTCCCTGCTATACTAATCACAGAACCTTGAACCTTCTTCTCCCTATACCATTTCCATTACTATAATTACTATAATTCTATTACTATAAAGAATACCTGAGAGAGGCATGAGTAGCATACTGCCTTCGGTAGGTCATGATAAAACCTAGTATTTCAACTACTTCCCTGGACAGGAGAAATAGAACTTCACATATTAGGTGTGCTTCACCAAAATCCATTAATAGACTTGTGAAAAATGTCAGAATGATTGTATTGCTTTAATTGTCTCTCATCTGCTTGGTCATCTACTGCCCAACTTATCTTTATTTCCATAAAATAACTTCTGAAAAAACTGTCTCTCTATGTTTCTTTGGTTGTGTCTACACTGATATTCAGAGTCTGGAATGAAGGTAGCCAAGCAGCGGAATCCCCAGTGCCATAAGTGGATGTGCAGTGTGTATGCTGAACACATCACCTTCAGAATGCACTGGCAGCAGTACACTCTGTGCTGAAAGTGGAACCTCACTGTTCTGACCTAAAACTCACCCTTCTTTTATTTTGTAACTTTCTTTAAAGGAACATTGTCTAGGCTTCTAGGTTCATTTACTTTAAAATTGCTGTACCCTGATGAAAATACTTTGTATTCTTTAAGTGTTTTTTAATATAACATTTTTGTATTAAAAATGTTCAAATCTAAAGTAATATTTGTTGTTTTGTTTGAGCTGAAGTAAATGGTGTTTATTCTACTTCCTTGCTCTTTATCATGTGGCACCTACTACATATTGCTTATAGAACATACTGCCACCACACTAATAACACAGTCTTGCTGCTCAAGAAAGACTATGCTTTTTCACTGTAAGGTGTCACATACATTAAAGCAACTTTTCAAAAAATTAAACAAATACAGCTTTGTCACTTTTTGCTCCATTTCAAACAGAGAGTATTGGGGTGGGTTAATTAGTATTTAACAAGGAAAAAGAACAAAATAAATAGTGGAAAAAATAGGTTCCACTATTAATAGTTTCAGACTTCTCTTCGATGACTGCTATAAGGAAAAAAAAATGCAGGACAATGTAGCACTTTAAAGACTAACAAGATGGTTTATTAGATGATGAGCTTTCGTGGGCCAGACCCACTTCTGGCCCACGAAAGCTAATAAACCATCTTGTTAGTCTTTAAAGTGCTACATTGTCCTGCATTTTGCTTCAGCTTCCCCAGACTAACACGGCTACATTTCTATCACTATAAGGAAAAAAAATCTCTTGTTTGGATTTAGTAATGATAAACTGTAGGTAATGCTGTGCTTAATAACAAGACACGTTTGAGAAAGGGAAAAAAAGATAGAAAAACATTGAAAGAAGCAAGACAAGTTTACTATAAAATTTAATCATGAATGATTTTCCTGGCAAACATTTCTTTAATGAAATGTGCATTTGACACAGAGTTAAATGTGAGAGGAACTGGAAGTCAGTATATTTTAGTGCTGTAATAAAACTGTGGCATTTCAAGATAGCATTTTACAAGTGTAACCAGGCTAGAATGTGAGAAAGCAGGTATTTAACATTGCCTTTTTTAATTTCATCTGCAATTTTCACATTAAAAGAATTCAACAAAAATGGCCCTAAGAATAGAGGTGTTTAAATGCCACTCTGTAGTTGAGGAGGAGTGTACGGAAGATGAACAGATCCCTTAAAATGTAACTTGAATTTCAAAATCCGTAATGTCCCTGAAGACTTCTTATTAATATCCAGACATTAGTAGATTTGTAAATACTATTGTTTGACATAGTTTAAAGTCAGCCTTCATGTAAGACTGGTGAAATGGAATTTAAAAAAAATCCTGCAGATTCTCCCACAATAATCTGCCTGTTAATATAGAAACAATTAAAACAAGAGAAATATATTCTATTCATATTCATTATTGCACAGGCCACTATTAAAAGATATTTCATGATTTCTTTATTGCATGAACATTGTTATGGCTGTGCTCTAAAGTTCCATTGTAGTTTAGTTGAGATGTGAGAAGGATATAAACTGCAGTTTCCAGGATTCATTGCAATAATATCGTTTGGGTAAATCCATGTATGTTGCAAAATCAGCACAGTTTTCCTTCCTTTTATGGAGTAAGCAAAAGACAACTTGGCAATACTGGAATGATGCTGAAAAGGTCTGCTAATAGGCAAGGTTTAATATTTGGACACCAATCCAAAGTGAATCATCCACTAGAAATATCTGGGGTTCATAGTTAGTGCTTATTTTGCATTATTTAAGTCTTACATAAAATTATCGGACAGAAAACAACACCATATGCTGATCTTCTGTTAGCAGCTCAAGAAATAATTCAGCTTTCCACATTCTTATTTCTCTAATTAGCCTCAGAGATAGGTGGCAATGTTAACTGACATCAGCCTCAACTAAAGCCTCTGTGTTGCAGAGAGGAGAGAATTCCAACTACTTGTTCACACAAGGTAATCTCTTAATTTTTCTTACATCATTATTGCCTTTGTATTTCAGAGATAGCTTTTGTTCTAAGTGGAAGACATCTAGAATCAATCAGTGCAATATATTTTATCCAAGACCTTGTCTTTGAATTCAGTTAAACTTGTGCAATTTTTTGTGTAGATCTGCTCTATGTTATGGATTTTAGGTCTTTCCTCTTTTACCCTACTTTCTAGGCATCAGTCAGCTAAATACATTAAAGCTCCCCTGAGCTATTTGAACTTGAACACCTGTTAATAAGTTTGTCTCTCTGCATGATATAATCTGAAATGGCACAGGATAGAGGCTGCATGAGTTGTTATTTGTGTTTCCTTAGAAATTGCAGTGTCAAAGTCATATCTGCCACACCATACAGAAAATTAGGCTTATTATCCAATTTCATGATGTTGCTGTGACAGGGTGTAGAGGCATTGCCTGGTTTAGATAGGGAGTTAACATCCTGTTTGCCTGTTCTCAAACTCTCCTAAAGGTGAAGGGTGGAGTGAAGGATTTGTGTCTTACTCATTATGTTCACTCAGATGCTCAATCAGAGCAAGTTCTAACAAGCTTTCAAACCTGCAGCTAGAGGTCCTAGACTGAAACTGGAGGATATCCCCACCACACCACATAATACTAGTGTTCTGTTGTATTTGCTTGCTTCACTATAGGTGTTCTGAGTGTAAGTTTTGTGCTGAATGAGCAGTATGTGGTACCAGAAGCTGAAGTCTTCAGGAAAACCAGGATCGCTCCTGTCCCTCTCTGCTTGTGTGTATACTAGCATTTTAAGAAAAATGTTGAGCCGACATTGCAACTGAATGTTTTTCCATTGGAAAATGCTAATTTATCGGGAACTGGAATTTCTGACACATGGGAAACAGTTGTTCTGAATTAGAACAAAAGGCCAACATTTTCCACTAAGCAAAATTTTCGCAAAAAAGTATTAGGCCAATCAAAATGTTTTGATTGTGACTTTCTTAAATATTAGATTATTTTAGTTGTACCTTATAGACTGATTTTATATTGTAGTCTATCTTTGATTTCATATTTTATATTATAACTAGAAGACTTACCCAGCCTTGCTCAGATGCTTTGGGGTAGGGGGCTGATGCTGTGAGGGGTGCAGGAGTCAGGGTAGGAACTTGTAAATGTTGGGAGCTAAGGCTGGAGGTGTGGGGGGTGCAGGAGTCAGGGTTGGTATTTGAGGATGGGGTCATGGCAGAGGGCCAGGGAAGTGAAAGGAGTCAGGCCACAGGGTTAGGAAGAGGGGGAGTACAGGGTGGAGAAGGGGCTCAGATGAGGGAGTGGGAATGGCTGCCAGCTTCTCCCAACGCCAACCTGGGGCAGTAGGGGCTGTGCACCCCACCCACCAGCTTCTCCCCGGGATGGACTGAGGCTGCACAAGCTGCCTGCCAGCTGTGCAGTGGCCAGCAGCTGCTCATTGGGGCACTTGCTGCATGTTGTCATGCAAGGGTATAAATGTCTCTGTTCTCACTTCCCTCCCTTTCAATCTGATATGAAACAGTTGCATTCTATGCACATCCCATTATCCTAGGACAACCAAACCCTGACCTTGCTTTAAGAGTTATGATAAGAGGAAGTTTCATACCAAATTTGGTGGTCCTACCTCTTAGGCTGTGTCTAGATTGGCAAGTTTTTCTGCAAAATCATCTGCTTTTGCGGAAAAACTTGCCAGCTGTCTACACTGGCTGCTTGAATTTCCAGAAAAGCACTGACGATCTCATGTAAGATTGTCAGTGCTTTTCCGGAAATACTATGCTGCTCCCATTCGGGCAAAAGTCTTTTTCCAAAAGACTTTTGCGCAAAAGGGCCAGTGTAGAGAGCACAGTATTGTTTTCAGCAAAAAAAAAAAAACGATTGCAAAAATGGCGATCGGGGCTTTTTTGCGGAAAACCGTGTCTAGATTGGCCACGGGCGCTTTTCCGCAAAAAGTGCTTTTGCGGAAAAGCATTGTGCCAATCTAGATGTACTTTTCCAAAAATGCTTTTAACGGAAAAGTTTTCCGTTAAAAGCATTTTCGGAAAATCATGCCATTGTAGAGGTAGCCTTACTGTTTAGGAGCAGTTCTTGAACAAACAGACTCACAGACGGATGGATCAACTGATGCACATTTCTAAAATATATAGTCAGATTTATAATATGAAATCCATTTTTTAACTAAAAGATATTTTAAAACCTTCCATTTCAGCCTTATCAAAACTCTTTGTTTTGTTATAAGAAATGTTATCTGAATTGGCAAATTAACATGGAATGTTTTGATTTTGACAAGTAGGCATTTTCTGATGGAAAAGCATTCATTTGTAAAATATCCAACCAGGTCTACATTTTTCTTCAAACTTCCCACTACTACACCACCCGTAATTCAGCTTCATCAATTTTAGCAATGACATGAACACAAGAGTAAATTGGATGTGGGATTTTTTTATTACCATTAAGCCTTGCTCAAAGCAGGTGTATATAATACAGCAGTAAAATACTCGTTTCTACTCTACGTTAATGCTCACATTCTTACTACCACTGCAGAGGTGAAGAGGTGCCAAGGGGGATGTTAATGAAAATGCCAGTTTTGGTAAGGCATTTGTCATGGCTCTAGCTACAGAATGTCATTCAATCCATCAGTTTAATAGAAGAACTTCACCCACTGTTAGTCTAACAAACCCATATGCCACTTCTGAATTCTTTGTTGCCTTTTCCCAAATCCTGGAAGATCTGAACCTCTCTGACAGCAGAGCAAAGCGGTGTGCAATAGGGTTGCATCTTAGAGGAGGTTGGTGTTTTGAATATTGGGTTTTTCAGTAGGGGGGCCCTGATAAATGGTTTTGCTGAAGTGTCCTAGATTTGTGGGAACTGGTCCATCTCTGAATTAAATCAAGGAGCTCTATAAAACCAGATGCCTGGTTGTGAAAGGAAGAGAGCTTGTGTGGAGGTGGAGTTCCATATGCAAGAACAGAAGAGCTGAGTTGTTCTGTAGCTTTCCTCTTTTCTGCTTTTGTTTAAAAAAATATTGTTTTCCCTTTTGCCTTTCAGCCTGGGAATTCTAAGTACTGTAAATAATTATAGAAAAAACAGTTTGGCAAAAGTTGTGTTTCTCATTGGAGTGGGTTGGCCTTTAGAATAACAATACTCTCAAAACCAGGGTGAGATGTACCTACATATTTTAAAAAGTCCACCTTGAGCGGACTGCATCTCCCTCTGATAAGTACTGGAGGAGGTCTGTTGCTTTGGCAACGCTTGTACAGCTCATCATACTAATAAAGACTTACTGAATTGGGTAATTATCACAATTAAATGAGAAGATAGATTAAGGAAAACATCCATAGTCTGGTATGCTCATATCATTTGTATTTTAGAACCAAGGTTTATTTCTAATGTTTCCTAAAAGAAGACCAAGGAATTTACAGATTAATCACTAAGATTCTGCTGTAATTTGCTTTTACTATTTAAAAAGCCCCAGCACATATGTATTTTAGCTACCTAGTTTTATCTCTCAGGCAGGTCAGCATTTTTCTATTGCACTGAATAATTATGATCACCATAACCAGATTTAATGGAATTTCAATGAAGAGGCAGCTATTCACAAGTAACAATGTTAGTTTTCCTCTGTTACACAGCAGAACTAATCATGAAATAAAAATGGATGCATCTTGGCTTTTTCATCCTTGTGACCAAATTGCTGTACAAATCTGCCGAGTATGCTGATAAGAGTCTTGTTTTATTACAGGACACAATGCAAAGGTAGAATAAATTACATATTTTCAAGACTATCTGGAGCCAGGAAAGTCATAATGTCTAAGAAAGTATTCATACAATTTAACATAATTTAATTTTGTTGATACTTCTCAGAGAGGATCCATCACAAGCTAAAGGTCTGGAAGAATTTAGATTTAAAATAAATATAATATAGTGAAATAAATACAGAAAAATGAAACCTGAGTGGCATGGCAGGTTCAGAGATGTGATTTCTACTGCTCCTGACCAGGTATCAATAGACACATCCTAATGTATGTATTTGAAAACCCTACTCCCCTTCTATGCCTAGTTTTTGATTGTAACACCCACATATTATCTCTGGTCTTTGAGGCTGTAAACTCTTTATTTATTATATACCTGTACAGTGTCAGCAAAATGAGACCTAACTTAGTTATGATCTTTAGGTGCTACCATTATAATACATGTTCAGAAAAAACAAAAATTTTTTCAATGGGAGCAAAGGACAATATTCCAGGTATCCCTTAAGCAAAAAGAACAGTTCTCCAGCCACATTCCATGCCCACCCTCCAAGTGAGAAAGGTCTACGAATTTTACTCACAATCATCATGCAGCATGTAAATCAAAACTAAGGGTACAAAATGTATATTGTTAACAAAATGTCATTTATGTTGAATTAACTTTAACATTTACTTTTTTGAATTATTATATAGGGAATAAATGTTTATGGCTTACTATAAAGAGCTAAATTTTGCAGCTGAAATTACTTTAAAGTAAAAAAGTTACTCATCACCCTTACCATGATAATGATAATTGGAAAAACACAACTACAGCAGTTATATTTTATGCATCTAAAAATTACTTCTGAGTGACTCGGAGAGTGGAATGAACAAGATTACCTAGTGATTGCAGTTTCTGAAATAACAAACCCAAAAGGGAGGAATTAAAATGTAACTTCAAATGAGTGACTTAGGATATTTTAGCTTCAGAGGAGTAGCTGTGTTAATTTTTAACTGGAAAAACTTAAAAAACAACTGATAGTCTTGCAGCACCTTAGAGACTAACAAAACATTTAGATGGAATCATAAGCTTTCATGGGCACAACCCATGTCTTCAGATGAATGGAGTTATTAAAGGTCTAGTTTCTAAATAAATAGGAGATGGAGGGGCGTGGGTGGGAGGAAGGGGAGGGCGGAAAGAGAAGAGAAGGAAAAAGAAGAAAAATAAATAAAAAAGGAGAAAGAAATAGAGTATCCATGCTACATGAAGCTGATAGAGAATGTACTAACTGTTGTAAGTACTCTGTTTGTTTTTTTATGTCATTAGGATGTGAAATGTAGTGGGCCATCTAGCTAATGTCTTTATTCACACCTCTGTTATAGGAATCAAACTTGTAAATGAAGTTAAGTTCTAAGGCTTCCCTGTGGAATTGGCTTGTGAAATTGACCTGAAACAATACAGTGACTTTGAGATCCATTAATAAGTGCCCAGGCAAGTTAAAATGTTCCCCTACAGATTTAAGTTGTGGGCTGTAGATGATAAGTGGTGTCCTGTACTTTTCTTTTTTGGGCCTGTCTTGAAGTAGCTTTCACCCCACCATCAACCTCAGCCTGGACCAGTCCACATGAGAGATCCATATTCTTGACACTTCAGTACAATTACTTGATGGATATATTTCCACCACCTTATACCAGAAACCTACAGACCTCTACACTTACCTTCGTGCCTCTAGCTTCCATCCAAGATACATTTCTCAATCTATTGTTTATAGGCAAGCCCTAAGATACAACTGGATTTGCTCCAATCCCACAGACCAAGATAAACACCTACAGGATCTATATAGAGCATTCTTAAAACTGAAATATCCACCCGGAGAAGTGAAAAAACAGATTGAGAGAGCCAGAAGAGTACCAAGACATCAGTCAAGACAAGCCCAGAAAAAAAAACAGAACATCACTTGTCATTGCCTGCAGCTCACAACTTAATCCCCTCCAACGCATTATCAACAATCTACAACTTATCCTGGAAAATGTCCCCTCACTCTCACAGTCTTTAGGGGACAGGCCAGTCCTCGCCTATAGACAACCCCCTAACCTCAAACAAATTCTTTCCAGTAATCATGCAACACACCTTCCTCATACTCATCCAGGAACACACCCCTGCAATCAACCCCAGTGCCAACTTTGTCCACATATCTATACCAAGCTATATCATCACAGGACCTAATCACATAAACCACCACATCAGAGGCTCATTTAAGTGTACATCCACTAATGTGATCTATGTCATCAAATGCCCTTTTGCCATGTATATTGGCCAAACTGGACAGTCTCTGAGAGAGAATGGACACAAATCAGATATCCAAAAAGACAACACATAGAAACCTGTTGGGGAACATTTTAACTTGCCTGAGCACTTATTAATTGATCTCAAAGTTGCTGTATTGTTTCAGGTCAATTTCACAAGCCAATTCCACAGGGAAGCCTTAGAACTTAACTTCATTTACAAGTATGATTCCTATAACAGAAGTCTGAATAATGACATTTGCTGGATGACCCGCCACATTCTTTGTCCTAATGACATAGAAAAACAAACAAAGGGTACTTAAAAAAAGTTGGTACCTTCTCTATCAGTTTCATGTAGCATGGACATGCTAACTGACTATTTCTTTCCCCTTTTTCCTCCTTCCCCCTGCCTCCCTTCCACATCCCCTATTTATTTCGAATCTGTACCTTTAATAACTCCATTCATCTGAAGAGGTGGGCTGTGCCCACACAAGCTCATGATATCACCTACATGTTTGTTAGTCTCTAAGCTGCTACAAGACTATTTATTGTTTTTTAGGTTTTTAGGGTATTTTGTTAAGCTTTTATTACTTTTATTACTCCAGTCCTTGAAATTCAAAACTTTTGACAAGGTCTTGTGAGGTTTTAATTGACGGAGACTTGCAGGACTACTTTTTAAACTGATGCACTGCCTTGTTCTTGCGGAAAATTAAGCCATGATGGTGAAATGCCTGGTGAAATCATTTATGTGCTTCATATTTTCCTGATGCTCTAGTCTTTGGTGGCACATATGTGAATCCTAAAGTAAAAACTGAAACCACTTTAATGATAACTGAGCAGTGTGACACAGAATGTGTTAGTTTCTTCTGGAGAGAATGATTAGTCAGTGCATGGGGTTGATTTGGAATTAGATGCCTAGCATTTCCACAGTTGTTGTCCCATCTAGGCTTGTCTCTTACTCCCTGTTCTTCCTATTCTTTTCACTATCTTCCTCTTTTCTTTTCATATAATCTCAGTGCAATAATGTGGGTGCAAAAGAGAATTGAAAGCTACAAATCTATGATCTGAGGACAAAATAACAGCAGGTGAGCAGCTTAATGGGGTGTTAAATGGGAAGCAAAGAAACAAAAAGGAAGGACAGAAAGTGTATTTTGGGGATTTATTGATGAAGGAACTGTACCATGATGAATTCTGTATCACAGACAAACTGACCATATATCTGCCATTTTTTGTTATGCTCACTATGAGTCACCTGTTTTTTTCTCTTGTTCTTTTCAGCCAGATGGTATATGCTAATACAATCCAAATGATTAATCACACTACAGATCTGTGACGTAATGGCATCCAGTCTAGTCTATGGTGGATGAGAATCGTCTTTCCATACTTCAACAAATAGGACGGTTTATCTACTGGCATGATATCGTAGACCTGGAGTAGAGAGATGCTCAAATACTGAAAAACTGTATTTTAATTTAAAAAAAAATCTGAAACCATATAGCACTGTCCTTTTAAAAGGTGTAATTTTGTAGTTAGTATACTCTCCTCCCCAAAAAGAGCCATGAAGATTGTCCTTCAAATAAAATAAATGAGCTCAATGATCAATCAATTCAACAAGTGACAAGAATGCCATCTCTGTTAGTTTTCCAAAGCCAAATGTTAAATGTTTGAAGGACTGTACTAGCATCATCTCCATCATTGAGCTATTTGTGTACAAAGTAATATTGCTTAACTCGAGCATTTCACATTCAATGCAGAAAGAATAATGCATGCATTGTGTTCATTCCTGTGCTTCCAGATTGTTGTGACACAGGATAGCTGTTGATTGTGCATGACAAGCACATATGAGAGATGTTTTCTATGCTTGGGTATCTAATTTGCTCAGCTTATGCTGGCTGCTAATCAGATGGCATGAAAAGTTGCAGCACAGGTTTAATGTGCAGATTCAGAAGAACTCTAATTACTTTTTACAATTCTTCAAGAGATACTATACTTCCTGTGTTAATCAAATTGGGCCACTCTTCTCATGTGCATTTTATACTACCTGTTATTTACTGGATGATGTATACCCAATGAACTTGTTTCTGATTGTATTATTATAAATTTGGGGTGTCCTGGGTTGTTTCTGTACCTTCTGTAGGAGGAAAGGTATTTATTTAATGTAATCCTGTTGGTTTAAAAAGAATACTATATGAAGTTGTGTTCCCCTTCCCACAGGAAGAATCAAACAGGAGAAAGTTCCTTTCAGTCAGCACTCTTCCCCAAAAGTCTTCTCACGAGGCTTTTTCTCAGGGCCATGTCCCCAGTGGTAGTTGTGCTGTCTCCTTGGATTTCTATGTTCCTTCTTTCTGTATTTCTGTGGTGTTTTTCTCTCACACAGACACATGGCTCCAAAACCAATTAATCCACAAACACCACATTTTCTGTACCAGTTTCTAGAGAACCTCTTTGGGCCACGTTCCTTTTCTACTCAAGCCTTGCCATATGCTTACATTTTGGGTGGTAGCTGTTATTGTTTTACCTGTCTGGTTCCATAAAGCAGCCTGATAATTTCTTAAATAGAGCCGAAATGGTGGTAATGTCCAGCAGCTTCAGTGAGAGATTCCCTGCAGCATTATATTGACTCTTGCCCACAGGCTGAGGGATGTTTGTGCTTGGTCATAATATCCTTTAAAGCATTCTAATATTAAATTGTCTGGAAAAACAAACTTCTCCTTTATATACAGCAGGGACATGAATCTGTTACATATGGATATTTTTGTATCTTTCTCTTTATTTAACACCTTGTGAGAATGAAAATTTTGAACAATGGGATGCCAGATAAAGCACCTTTTGATATCTGAAAGCTTTAATTTTAAGAACGATTCCATCCTAAGTGTATCTATCGAGTAAATGAAAAACTTGGTATCTGAAAATATAAAGTACTCTTTTATTTTATGTTCATGTGTTCTTCATGAATACAATAGAATGAACTGGGATGGAGATCTAAAATAGTTCTGTTTCATGCACTGCCACTGCCTTGCTGAGTGGGATTGTGCAAGTCTATTAACATTTGTGTCCCAGTTTCCCAATGGGGTTAACCATAAGTTTTACCCCAGCTGAGTGTTGTGAAGCTGGTTTAATTAGCATTTGTCAGCAGATTAAAGGTGCAGGCAAATTACAATTATTAATAAATTCCTTATGCAAAGAATCATAGTCAATCCAGGCCTTGCTAGTTGTGAAAAGAAGCCGAGGTCTAAAGCTCCATCATAGAATGCCAATGTCTCACTTGACGGTTCTTGACTTCTCTTTACAAATCTAAATAGGGACAGCATTCTGAAAAAATGGACTTCAGTGTGAATTGATAATAAAGAGGATTTCTAAAAACTTTAAGTTCCCCTTCCACATACTCACCATTCTTCCAGAAATTTCTTGTCACATTTAATGTATTTATTTTTGTATTAAATACTGGCATTTAGATAAATACTTTGACAATGGAGAAGAGGCCTTGTGAAATAATGGGCAAAATTTGGCTCTCAGTGATGCCCATACAAATGTTTTTTAGTTCTCTTCTTATTGATTTTCAGGCATTTGTCTGACACCTCTGTAGAGTCTGAACATGTTATAATATGAAATAAGTTATTTTCACAACACAACTTAGAAGTAAAAAAATATTATTTCTATTTTATAGGTGAATAAACTGAGATACAATGAGGCTATATTCCTTGCTCAAGCTTATATGGAAAGTCTGTAGCAGAGCTGAGAAAAGAACCCAGGTCTTCTTACTCCTAGTCTTGTTTCAGTCACCCTCCTTCATGAACCAAGATCTGATGCTGAAGGCACTGGGTTTGCATAGAAATAACTGAAGGCAGAATTTGGCTGGATCAGGGTAAATCTTATTTAAGTACTGGAAAATTTAGCAAAACCCCAGTAATAACAATACCCATTTGTTTAAACAATTTACATTTGGGTTTTGAAGCACCAAACAAAATTGTAAAGAACTGTAAAAGTCTAGAGCAAATAATTTACTTTTTAGGCTCTCAAGGGTTTGTGAATTTCCATATAGAAGGGTTTTTAAAAAATTCTTTAAGTGTGTTATTTCTGGGGAAAGGCTTTACTAAAACGGTATATCTGGTCTGTTATATTTTAGTAGGGGTTCCAGACCTGGGACCTGGTGGCACTCAAAACATAGATCCTACTCCTAGCTCCTGGCAATCTATAAATGAGTCTCTTTCCAGCAATGTTGATTTTATGCAGTGCAATTGAAAGATAACAGAAAGTGGGCAATAGGGATGTGAAGGACTAGTCAACTATCCGATAAGCAAATGCTTATCCGATAGTTGACAGGTTAGTTGACTAGTTGCTCCCCCCCCTCTTTTGCTGCCTCTATCAGAAAGAGTCAGCAGAGGTGGGGGGAAGAGGAAGAGGTACTTCAAAGTGGCAGTGCTGCATGGAGCCTTGGGCTAGACCCCGGGCTCCATGCAGTGCTGCCACTTTGAAACACCGTGTGCAGACTTTGATCAGATGAGGTGTTCCCAGGCTGCATGAGGCATTTCAAAGCAGCAGCACTGCATGGAGCCTGGGATCAGCTGGGGAGTCCCCTGTTGATCCTGGGAACCATGTGGTGCTGCCACTTTGAAATGTCATGGGGAGTCCAGTGTCACGTTGCATGTGGCAATTTAAAGTGGCAGGGCCGTGTGAAGCCTGGGATCCCCAGCTGATCCCAGGCTCCATGTGGCACTGCTGCTTTGAAATGCCATGAGGAGCCAGAAGCTGGGCTCCCCTCAGTGTTTCAAAGCAGCAGCACTGCATGTAGCCCGGGGTCAGTGTGGGAGTCCCCCGCTGACTCCAGGCTCCATGCAGCGCATTTGCTTTTGAAGCGTAGCAACAGCCCTAGGGCTGTTGCTACACTTCAAAGGCAGAGGTGCCCTATCGACTAATCGAATAGTTGATGCAAAATGCATCAACTATTTGATTAGTCAATTAGTTGATATTTGTATAAACAACGAGAAGTCCTGTGGCACCTTATAGTCTAACAGATTTATTGGAGCAGATTCATGGGCAACAACCCACTTCATGAATCTGACAAAATTGTTCTTTACCCACCAAAGCTTATGCTCCAATAAATCTGTTTTTTTGCATGCTCCTCCCATCCCACAGGGCGGGGTTAGGGTGGAGGAAGCTTCATGCACCAATCAGGGCCTGGGGGCGGGAAAGTTTCCTCCACCCTACCCCCGCCTTGTGAGGAGCACGGCACTTAGAAACGCCATGTGCCACTTGCAGGGTGGAAGGAGGCTTCACGTACGCCCCCGCCCCCAGGCCCTGATTGGTCTGGGGACCAGGGAGCACAGGAAGTCTCCTCCCACCACCAGAGGCATGAGTGCTTAGTGGAAAGTGGGAGGCAAAGGGGTTCCACCACCCCCCAGACCAATCATGCTATGGTGGTGGGGAAGCCCGAAAGCATCCTGGCCCCGACCCTTCTGGTGTAGCTTCCCACGGCATTTCAAAAAAATGTTGCCCATTCCTGTTGTAGAGGCTCTGTTCTTAGCACTTAGCATGTTTTGTATTCAACAAACCCCCTACAAGACTATTTATTATTAACAATTTCTATTGTGTTAACTATAATGTAAAAATGAGGGTGTGCGCCCGTAATGGTTCCAGTCCAGCTTCCACTGAAGCTAATGAGAGAGCTGTGTTCAGTGAAAGCAGGACAAGGACCAAATTTCAAAGGGCCAGATTTTCAAAACTATTTAGGTAGTCTGTACATAGTGGTAGAGGAGGGGGTAAATCCCTGTCTTCATCATTCAAGGAAACCTTGCCTGCAGTTACCCATGTTGAATTGTGGTGGCTGTCACAATTCTGATTTTAGAGAGGATAGAGTTTTAGCAGTATCATTTGACTAGTCACCTTTCTTTTGTTTCTGTGAGCTAGGGGATTAAAAATAGAAACATATATTTGTGGTTCAGCAAGATCTTCTCCTCTAGAGATCATAAGAAAGTAAAGTAAGTTAACATACGCAGAAAAGGAAATAGAAATATGCCCATCTTGGGGTTCATCCCAGGACTATGAGGCTGAGGCAGGACCTGACCATCCATGGCCTTCAGATATACACTGCTGGCTGTGTGAAGGAAGTGAGATGGCTAAAATGCTTTTTCCTGTCTCTGTTTATTAGTGAGTGTAAATGGTCTGACATAAGAGAACATGAGAAACCAACTGAACAGGTAAGAAATTATCATTGCAGGTGTATGGTAAACTTGTTGTGTAGAGTACCAAATGCAGCAATCAACCAGCCCTCTCCCTGATGATTCAGTCTGGACAAATGTTCATTACAGGTGATGGGGCTGGCCCACTTTGCCCAATTAGTGTCTTCCTGAGCAATAATATTAAAAGCAATAAGGACTATTATGACTCAAGTCATCTGGGAAAAAACATGTCTGTCTTCCGCAGCATAAAAGTTTGAACTGTGGCACGTCTAGGCTGACCTGGAAACACCAAACTAACAAATAAAAGTTGCCCCTTTCAAGTCTCCTCCTATTTCTGCATGGCCATACTGGGTCAGACCAATGGTCCATCTAGCCCACTATCCTGTCTTCTGACAATGGATGGTGTCAGATGCTTCAGAAGGAACAAACAGAATGACAATTATCAAGTGATCCAGAACAAGGGATTGCATCAAAGATGTTCTTGGCTAATAACAATTGTGGGACTTATCCTCCATGAACTTAACTAATTATTATTTAAAACCAAATAATTGTGGACTACACATCCCCCAACAATGAGATCTGGAGATGGATTATACATTGTGTGAAGAAATACTTCCTTATGTTTATTTTAAATCTGCTGCCTTTAATTTCATTAGGTTATGTAAAGTGGTAAATGACATTTCCCTTTTCTTTTCTTTATTTATTTTATAGACCTCTGTCATATCTCTCCTCAGTCCTCTCATTTGTAAACTCTCATTTTAATGTCTCCTCATATGAAAGTTGTTCCGTACCCCTGATAAGCTTTTTGCCCTTCCTTGTATTTTTTCCAGTTTTACTATATCTTTTTAGAGATGGGGCAACCAGAACTGGATGCAGTCTCCAACATATGGACATATAATGAATTTAAATAGTGGGATTATGTCTTATTATTAGAGCCCTACCACACTTATGGTCCATTCACACCTGTACTATTTGGAAACTGGTAAATTTCAGGTTTTCAGCTATTTAAACATGAAGTTTCGCAGTGTTTAACAATGGGGTCCTGACCCAAAAGGAGATTGTCCTGTTGTAGACTGGTCATGGGATTGCCACCCTGACTTCTGAGCTGCCTTCAGAGATGGATTCTGAAGATAGCAACTGCAAAGCTTCCTCAAGGGATTCCAAAAGATAGAGGTGGATCTGGTCTGGGCCCTCCTCCCATTGCCAGAGCAGGAACAGGTCCTGTCCTTCTCCTGCCCAGCCAGAGATAGGATGCCCCCTTTGACTGGGTGCTCCTAGGAACAAGGAGACATCAGGTTTCATGAGGAAGGCCTTATTTCATGGTCTGTAATGCTTTTTTACAACTGTGAAATTGGTAGAGCCCTATTTTTTATCTGGCCCTTTCTTAATGCCTAGCCAATTAGCCCATCATAAAACGGGATTTTCAGGTCTCTCCTCCATGTTGGCCTTCTCTCCTGAGTCTCCAGTCTATCGCTCCGTCTCTCTCTCTCTCTGTCTCCCCTCCTTCTACTGCCTCCACCTTCCCTCTCTCAGCTCTCCTCCGCCTCCTGCCTTTCTCTCTTTCTCTTCTCCTCCCACTCCTGCCTTTTACTCAGGGGATCGCGGAACCCAAACAGCCGTTTGGGGCTCCACATTCCCCGTGCTGCATGGGGAGTGCAGAGCCCAAACGGTCGCTTGCGCCACCTGCTCCCATGCAGCGGCCTGGCTGAGCGGCACAGAAGTCACCCGAGCGCCACGGCAGGAGGCGAAGGGGGGCGGGACAGTGACGTTCATGGCCAGGGGACAGGGCCTGGAGCCGCTGTCATGCTGCATGTCACTGCCCCGCCCCCTTCACCTTCTGCTGTGGTGCTCGGCTGACTTCTACGCCACTCAGCTGGGCCGCCGTGGGGAAGCAAGCGGAGCAAGTGGCTGTTTGGGCCCCGCACTCTCCATGCAGCATGGGCTGCCCAGAGACAACAGCCAGCATTTCAGCACTACAGAGTCACAGACATTGGGCTACCATATATATGACTCCTAACATTCTGCATATTGAGCAGATGCTTTCAGAGAACCATCTCTGATGACTTCTAGATCTCATTCTTGGGTGTTAATAGCTAATGTAGACCCCCACCATTTTAGCTATATAGCTCATTTATATTTTCCCCCATGCATTACTTTGTAATTAACAACATTGAATTTAATCTGCCATGTTGTTGTCCACTCATCCAGGTTTGTGATATCCCTTTGTAACTGTTTGCAATCATCTTTGGCCTTTGGTACCTTGAGTACTTTTGTATTGTCTGCAAACTTTGTCATCTCACTGTTTACCCCCTTTTCAAGATCATTTATGAGTCTGTTGAACAGCACTCGTCCAAGAACAGATCCTTGGGGGCCCGGCTCTCTATTTCTCTGTGAAAAGACACCTTTATTCCTATTCTTTTTTCCTGGCTTTTAACCATTATATAATCCATTAAAGGACCTACTTATCCAATTACTTTGTGTAAGAGCTTTTGATATGGGAGCTTGTCAAAGGCTTTCTGGAAATCCAATATCAATAAGATTACTGTTGTCCAATTGTTGACCCCCTCAGAGAAGTCCAACAGATTGATGAGGGATGGTTTCCCTTTATAAAAATCACATCAACTCTTCTGCAGCATATCTTGTCTAATGATTCTGTTCTTTATTATAGTGATAACCAACAAGCCTGGAACTAAACTTAGGCTTACTGGTCTATGATTGCCATAATCTCTGCTGGTGCTTTTTTAAAAAAGCAGTATTACAGGCAGTCCCCAGGTTACGTACAAGATAGGGACTGTAGGTTTGTTCTTAAGTTGAATTTCTATGTAAGTCAGAACTGGTACATATTGTAGGGGAAACTCTAGCCAAACATTTCTCCAGAGCTCAGTTTTATTCTCCCACCCCTCACTTCCCTCAATCCTTTATTCTCAAGCTCAGGTGTCTGCTGAGAAAAGCCGCTCCACATCTCCCTGGTCTGCTGGGGGGAGGAGAGGGCGCTAGCTTTGCGTCTCCTTGGTCTGGTGGGGGGAAGCGGCTAGTGCGGGGTTGCCTCACCCCGTTTGTAAGTAGGGATCCGATGTAAGTCGGATCCATGTAACCTGGGGACTGCCTGTACTTTAATCTTCAGCCATCTGGTACAGGTGACAGGTTACATATCACAGTTAATAGTTCTGCAAATCCATATTTGAATTTCTTCAGAACAGTTGGATGAATACTGTCTAGTCCTGGTCATTGACTGTTTCAGTTTGTTCCAAAATCTCCTTTACTGACACCTCAGTTTGGGACAGTACCTCTGATTTTCCACCTAAAAATGACTCAGGTATGAGATTCTCCCTATCTTCTTCAGTGAAAATCAATGTGAAGTATTAGTTTCTCATAATGTCATTGTCTGCCTTGAGTATTCTTTTAGCCCCTTGATCATCCATTGCCCTCAATGATTGTTTGACAGGCTTCCAGCTTCCGACATTCTTTTTTCTTCATTGTTTTGACTTCCAATTTCAAAGGACTTTTTTTGTTATTGCTTCTGATTCTTACTATTTAGCCATGGTGGTATTTTTTGGTCTTCTGACCTTTTTTTTTTTATATGGTGAAATGCATTTAGTTTGAGACTCTGTTATGGTATTTTAAAATAGTTTCCATCCAGCTTGCAGGCATTTCACTCTTGTGACTGTTCTTTTTAATTTCTATTTAATTTGCTTTCACAGTTTTGTGAAGTTCCCCTTTTTATAGTATAATGCTACAATGATGTATTTCTTTGATATTCTCTCCCTCCCTCTCTCCAAATGTTATTCAATCAGTGGGAAATTTCCACTGCCCCCTACGTCATACAAAGACTGTTCCCCCAAGACACCACCTTATATACACGTACAAACAAATCACTCCTCACTACTGATGTTGACAGGTTACCATCCTCTGATACTACTTAGATGCCACCCATCACAGTGTACCTACTGGTTTGATTAGATCATCTCTAGCCATCATTCTGTCAATTTAGTTAATTTTCCTGAACCTGGGTCTGTATCTGTGAGGAGTGGGTACCAAAGGTCTTTTTTAATGAGCTGGTAGTACCATGTGATTTCAACTTATGATCAGTACCAATTATTGTTCTGCACCTGGGCCTATTACCAATTAGTGTTTTGCATTCTCAGCCCTGTTTGTGCCAAGTTCTATGAGCTGGGGCCTGCCTCTTGCTCACAGCTTAGCTTTGCTTTATGTTAGCCATGTTTTGTCCATTGTTAGCTAGGCCTCATCTCCTCAGCCCAGACCCGTGCTGCATTGGCTTATGTTTTAGCCCTTTATCTTACTACAGGAAGAAGCCCTAGTGGCTGAAGATATAAAGCACAAGGAACATTAACAAGGACCGAATAAAGAGTATTAGAAATGTTTGCTTTAGGTGGGGAATCTATCATTTGAATCATTTGAAAACTAGATAACACTGAACAGTTGAGAACACAGTAAAAGAAACTGGCTGGGGGAAAACTGTGAGCTAATAAACCTTCCCATAATTCTGTAAAAAAAGAAAAAAATAACAATATGGCTATTGGCCAGTCATGCCTATCTTTCCTACACTGACCGAGAGCTTCTTTCACATGGTACAGGCAGAAAAATATGAACTGGACAGGAACTCTGCTCTCTTTTGCTCTTATCTGCTAGTGGGGAGAACCAAATACTTAAATATGTACTGCTACAGAAGTATCCAGTACCCTTTGTTGAGAGCACATTCATTGCAAATACTGTTAGCACTTAATTGATATATGTTTTTATATTATAACTGAATTTTAGACTTTTTTTGTCTTTTTATTTGAAAATAGGAAAATTTAGTGCTGGTGATTAAAGGAATTGCATTTGCAACACTGAATACCTGTCTCCACCAGATTGATACCAGGAAATGGCATTTTCTCCATATCTTCTCCTGAAAATGTGCCTCAACCCAGATCAAGACTTCTAGTCATGAAAGTATAGCTAAACTCTGCCTCTATTCTGAAACTGCCAATAAAGATGACTGCTCTACAGGCACACCAGGGAGACGCGAAGCTAGCGCCCTCCCCCCCCCAGCAGACCAAGGAGACGCGGAGCGGCTTTTCTCAGCAGACACCTCAGCTTGAGAATAAAGGACTGAGGGAAGTGAGGTGTGGGAGAATAAAACTGAGCTCTGGAGAAATGTTTGGCTCGAGTTTCCCCTACAATATGTACCAGTTCCGACTTACATACAAATTCAACTTAAGAACAAACCTACAGCCCCTATCTTGTACGTAACCCGGGGACTGCCTGTAATGTAGTTATCAAAGAATGGACAGATAAGAACATACGAACATAAGAACGGCCGTACTGGGTCAGACTAAAGGTCCATCTAGCCCAGTAGCCTGTCTGCCGACAGTGGCCAGCGCCAGGTGCCCCAGAAGGGGTGGACCGAAGACAATGATCAAGCGATTTGTCTTGTGCCATCCATCTCCAACCTCTGACAAACAGAGGCCAGGGACACCATTCCTACCCCCATGGCTAATAGCCTTTTATGGACCTAACCTCCATGAATTTATCTAGCTTCTCTTTAAACTATGTTATAGTTCTAGCCTTCACAGCCTTCTCTGGCAAGGAGTTCCACAGGTTGACTACACGCTGTGTGAAGAACTTTTGCTTAATAGTTTTAAACCTTCTACCCATTAATTTCATTTGGTGTCCTCTAGTCCTTATATTATGGGAACTAATGAATGACTTCTTTATTCACCCTCTCCACACCCCTCATGATTTTATATACAGTAATTCCTCATTTAACATGCTAGATATGTTTCAGAAAATGATCGTGCTAAGTGAAAACGTGTTATGCGGGGTCAATTTTCCCATTGAAAATAATGGAAAAGGTGAGGGTTGCATTTCAAGCACACGTGCGCTCGCAGCTCCAGCCTGCACTTGTTAGCAGCTGGAACCAGGACAGAAGATTGGGGGGAAAAGGGGACTGGGTTATAGCAGAGAGGGGAGGTGTTTGGCTCTGGAGAAAGGAGGGAAAGGACAGGGGAGGGGGCTTGCAGCCAGCGGCTGGGTTTCCCCAGCTTGCCTGTCACTGGCAGCTGTGCAGGGCTTCCTCTGCCTCCTTACAAAGCGGCGGAGGTTTGCCACTCGCCACGCAGTTCCCCGGTTACCCCTTCTGGCCAGATGCCTTGTGTCCGGCCAGAGGGGGTCACCCGGGAATGGCACTGTAAGCGTCAAACTTCTGCCGCTTTGCAGGGAGGCAGGGGAAGCCTCGCGCAGCTGCTGGCCACTGGCTGGCCCTAGCGAAAATCGTGTTCCCTAAAAAAAAAATTGTGCTATCGCGAAAACGTGTTAAGCGGGCACGTGTTAAGTGAGGAATTACTGTACCTTTATCATATCCCCCCTCAGTCTCCTCTTTTCCAAACTGAAAAGTCCCAGTCGCTTTAACCTCTCCTCATATGGGACCTGTTCCAAACCCCTAATCATTTTAGTTGCCCTTTTCTGAACCATTTCCAAGGCCAAAATATCTTTTTTGAGGTGAGGAGACCACATCTGTACACAGTATTCAAGATGTTGACGTACCATAGTTTTATACAGGGGCAGTAAGATATTCTGGATCTTATTTTCTATCCCTTTCTTAATAATTCCTAACATTCTATTTGCCTTTTTGACCGCCGCTGCACATTGTGGACATTTTCAGAGAACTGTCCACGATAACTCTAAGATCTCTTTCCTGCTTTGTCGTAGCCAAATTTGCCCCCATCATACTATATGTATAGTTGGGGTTACATTTTCCAATGTGCATTACTTTACACTTATCCACATTAAACTTCATTTGCCATGTTGTTGTCCAATCACTTAGTTTTGTTAGATCTTTTTGAAGTTCTTCACAGTCTGCTTCTATCTTGACTATCTTGAACAGTTTAGTATCAACAAACTTTACTACCTCACTGCTTGCCCCTTTCTCTAGAATAGATCATTCATGAATAAGTTGAATAGGATTGGTCCTAGGACTGATCCTTGGGTCAGTACTTCATTACCAATTCTCCAAAAAAGTAAAAAAAATCCCTGTATTCTTGAACTGCCTACTTTACTCTGCTGCTGAAGCAAGGTGCATATTTGATGCTAATGAAGTGCCGCTATGTTTGAATCTGTAACTATTTTTGGACCTGAGTATCTTCAGCACATTTGATCCCACCCACTCATCTTCCCAGGCCACTAAATAATTTTGTGTGCTGCAAAATTGGACTGGTGAATTAGGGCTTGTCTTCATTATGTGGTGGATTGATGCTGCAGAGATCGATCCACTGGTGATCAACTTATCGTGTCTGCTTAGATGAGATGAATTGATCTGAACACTCTCCTGTTGACTGCAGCATTCCACCAGGACGAAAATAGCAGGAGTTAACAGGAGAGCGCTGATCTTATAGCACAGAAGACACTGTAGGAAGTATGTCAACTTCAGCTATGCAATTTGCATAGCAGAAGTTGTGTAGGTTAATTTGGCAAGAGTGTAGTATAGATTAGGCCTTAGAGGTGAAGAGTTCTATACTTCATTACCAATTCTCCCAAAGAGTAAAAAAATCCCTGTATTCTTGAACTGCCTCCTTTACTTTGCTGCTGAAGCAAGGTGCATATTTGATGCTAATGAAGTGCTGCTATGTTTGAATCTGAGTAACTATTTTTGGACCTGAGTATCTTCAGCACATTTGACTAGAGGGGATTAGGACTTCAGATTTCTCTAGTTTCTTTTATGGGCAACACTCTTAGTATAAAGCAGTGTCTCAGCTAGTTATAACCAAACTGTTTACAAATTTAGAATAGTGAGAACACAGAAAAAGCTCTTTAGGTGATAGAAGTATTATGCAGGTAGCGGTAGTGATGAAATATTTCAGCTTTTAAAGATTGTTCCAAATATTTAAATTTCTCTAGGGTGATTTTATTTCCTATTTTTTCTTTTCCTGGAGTGTCTCAGAAACATCACAGTAATTTTCCACTAGCTTTAAAATTGCAAAGAAATAGATTTGGATAAAGAAAAGTTGGAGTCATAGTCTGCAGGCTGAACTATCTTGTTAGAGCTAAAGGTAGCTACAGTCTGTTCCATTTTAGGTAGTAAAAAATGAGGGGGGCCTATCCAGAGATCTAACGGAGTAAGAGCTAGGTTCTGTCTCTAATGCTGTCTGTTGCTTTTAATAAACTTAAAAGCAACAGACAGCATTAGTCAGACAGCATTGGTCTGGTAGCACTTTATAGACTAACAAAACATGCAGATCAGGCATATCAAACTCGAAGCCTACCGAGGGCCGGACAAACTAAAACTGATAGCTTTCAGGGCCAACCCAAATGGTTTGACCAAAAAAGAAAAAATTTGTTGTCAAGCATTTTAGGTGCGGGGAACAAGGCACCAGTACCAGACACCTGCCAACCCTAGGGCCACCAAAGAAAATGTACTTTGTTGGAAAATCTTAGTTATTTATTTTATAGATTACATTGCAGGTATATTTTATAATATTACAATAATTTGATGTATAAAATTGTTATTTACTCATATTACATAATTTTTAAATTAATTTAACATAATTGTTAATTTAAAAATAAATTTAAGGTATTTTTAAATTTTGTATATGATATATAACTTGTTTTGTTGAAATAAAAACAAGTACAGACCATGGTTAATCAAGTAGAACAGGCTTCTTTGTAAGTTTGAGATTTTGTATAAAGATATAATTATTCATGCAATTGCAAAAATTGACATATTTATTGATATAAAATTAATATACATTTTGTGATTTTATTTGGGAATAAATAAATGAAAAACAAAATATTAACAAAATAACCCCTTCCGCTCCCCTAGAGCCAGGCACTCCCATACCCCCATTTTAACCCAATCCCCATCCACTCCCCCAGAGCCAGCCCTCCCCAGCCTAATGCCTCCCTCCTACCCCAGAGCCAGGCCCCCAACCTAATACCTGGGTCCCAGAGTCAACGTTACTGCCTGATGCGCTGGGTGGTGTGAGCACAGTGGCCAGCTGTGAGTGCCTGCTGGAGTGCCCAGTGCAGAGCACCCAGATGGCTGTGAGAGCATGTGCAGAGCAGCCCAGCCGGCCGTGAGCAGTTGCTGCGGCACAGAGAGGCCCGGCTGGCTGCGAGCAGGTACTTGGCCATGTGCTCCGAGCAGCCAGTGGGCTGCACTTCATTCTTTTATAAAAATGTTCTGGGGGGCCGCAAAAAATTTTGATTGGGTCGCATGCAGCCCTCCGAACACCAGTTTGACATGCCTGATGTAGATGGTATCATGAGCTTTCGTGGGCACAGCCCACTTCTTCAGATGACCAGAGTGTTGGATGTCCAGGACAAGATTAGGATGTGCAGACCCAAAATAAATAGGGGAGAAGGAATGGAGGAGGTAGGAGGGAGGGAGGAGGGGAAAAAAAGGAGGGGGGTGGGAAACAAGGAGCAGAGGGTATGAAAATATCAAAGGGAAAAACAAGTAGGCAGAACTGGAAATCTATAAGCACCTGAAGATTGGATAGCTAAAAAGAGGCAGATAAGGATCAAAGGATAGTAATTAGATAGGAAGGGTACTAACACAAGAATCTACACCAGTAGTCCCCAACCTTTTGGGGCTGCTGGTTGCTGCGTGCCCGGGGCCGCACATGCGCCACTCGCCCGGGGTGGGGGCCTCGCATGCACCGGGTGCTCAGGCCTCGGGGCGCAAGAATGGCTCGAGCCAGCCCTGGTCACTAGGTGGGCGCACATAAATGCCCCAGTGGGTGCCATAGCGCCCACGAGCACTGCGTTGGGGACCCCTGATCTACACAAAGAGCTGTTGTCACCTTCAATGAATGTTAGGTTGATACTGTCTAACCATCCTTATCGCAATTGAGAAGGTTATCAGTGGAGGAACTGAATTTGTGGATGAATTATAATTCCAACACCTCTCTGAGTATTTGACTGTAGAATTGGTTTGTGACACAATAGCCACCTGGAGATCTTTTAAAGAGTGATTAGGTAGATTGAAAATGTTCTCCAGCAGGTTTCTGTATGTTTCCTTTATGTGTATCTGATTTGTGTTCATTCTTTCCCGTAGGGATTGTTCAGTTTGTCCATTATATATAGCAGTGGGGCATTGCTGGTATAGAATCAAATTACTGGATGTGCAGTTAAATGATCCTTTGTTTTGGTAGCTTATGCTCCAGTGATGAATTCGCTTGTATAGATATGTGGGCAGAGATGGCACCGTGGTTGATTGCAGGACTGGGTTCCTGGATGCTTTTGATGTGATTGTGTAGCATGATTACCAGAAAGATTTCTTTTCAGGTTGGGGGTTATCTGTTAGCGAGAATAGGCTTTTCCCTCAAAGCCTCTGAGAGTGAGGGATCATTTTTCAAGATGGATTGCAGATTGTGTATAATGCGTTGGAGGGGTTTGAGTTGTGGACTGTGGATAATAACAAGTGGAGTTCTGTTATTTTTTCTTTTGGGTCCATCTTGAAGTAGTTCATGTCTGGGTACTCTCTTGGCTCTGTCAATCTGTTTTTTCACTTCTCCTGGTGGTATGTCAGTTTTAGGAATGCTCTATAAAGATCCCGTGTTTGTCTCTGTCTGTGGGATCGGAGCAAATCCGGTTGTATCTTAGGGCTTGGCTGTATACAATAGATTGAGAAATGTGTATGGGATGGAAGCTGGAGGCATGAAGGTAAGTGTAGTGGTCAGTGGGTGTTGCTTTTGAGTGTACCATAACCTTTCTTCAATTTTTACCAATCTGTTAATTAGGATAATGTCCAGCTGTCCCCCAGAGAATATTGGTTGCTTTAGATCTGCCTAGGAAATTAGATGTGTGGGCATTAGCTGAACAGAGTGGATATGATTGAGTTACAGCAATTTTTCTGATAGTCTCACAGTAAAAAAAAATTAGAATTGCTACTATAATGCTCCAGATATTTCCTTAGAATTTATCAATAGTCTAAACAAGATTCTCAATCTGGAACCTTTCAAAGAGCATATAATATTTCTGAATGTGAAAAAAATAGAACAGTGTTTCTCAACCAGTCGTATGAGTACCATCAGTGGGTACTTGAGAGAAGTCTGGAGGGTACAGTGCTTTATTTTTGTACTTTTTACACCCCAAAATGTCATCGCCCACCTAGCTATGATTAAGTTGTTTAAACAAATGTGTTGCAATGGTAGAAAAATATTTTGTGTCTGAAAACTGTAGGTACTGGGGGTATTTATATTAAAAAAAGGGGGGGGGGAATTATATTTTTAAAAGGGCTATTTGAACTAGAACATTACTTGTACTGATTTTTCTAATGAAGCCCTTCCCTGAAAGAGATCTTTCCATCATTTAGATTTATTTTACTTTGCCATATGCACATTAAGTTCTTCAAGTTCTACCTGAATCACTGAGGTCAACATCTGAGCCCAGGAATCACCTAATTTGTGATCGACAATAGGATTAAAGTGAAATTTTATTATTTCAAAGTTAGATAGGATTGTATCCCATCTAGTAAAAATATCATGACTTTTCCTGAGCTAGTTTCTAAAGAAAATACTAAATACATGCTTTCCCCCCAACACCTCAACTATCCACATATATTGATGAGTGACTGATGAATTCCTCTAATAGATTCTGACAGGCAGGTTAAAAGACAAATGGGACAAAGGAGAGAAAATGATACATAGAAGTCATAGAAGAGATTTTTAACCTTTCATTTATGGGCCCTAAATTTCAAAGGGAGATATGGACTGTAGACTTCTCAAGGGCCCACAGACTACAGGTTGAAAGCTCCAGAATTAATGTAAATAGGTAACGCAAAGACAATCTGAAACAATGGATGGCAGGACCTAAAATGTTTGTGCCCCACCTGCTGAATGGTGGTTGAAAACTGCTCATCAGTGCCCCCTGCTGTACATCACTGAGCTTGATGCCAATACTAAAAGAAAAACAATTTGAGAAAGCTAATTGTGCAGAAGATATTTAAATGTTTTTTCTCTAAGTTGGCAGGTGGTTGGTTACAATTCTGTGTACACAACTGATTTTTTGAGAGAGTGGGCTATTTATCACTAATGCCATTCTATTCCAGATATTTCAGTGCAACTTGATGGAAAACTACAACTAGTCAAGGATGACCTTTCATGTTGGAGCAATTTCTCCTGTTAATAGACAAAGATTGACTCCCCCCCATAAATCTCCTTAAGTACAGCTGATGTGCTTACGTTCATAGGAACCCAGAATTTTAGCTATTTGTAAAATAATGTATCTGGTTACAAAATAAACAGAGCTATATGAGCCAAGGGCTTTGCTCAGGGAGAAAGCATAGAATTCTAGAAGATCTCAATGTTAGTAAGTTGGTCAAGGGAGAGGTGCTATTTAGGCAGCTTTACTACGTAAATTTTGCACGATTCCACTTGGATAGAATGTCCTATTTTAAATGGTTAGCATCAATGAAGCCTGGAGTCATTGGTATATCTATTAATGCATACAGCTTTTTATCGGGAAGGTGCCTGCCTCAAGGCAAGAGGCAGCTCTATAGTGACTAGAACAGGAGGGTTATTTTGTAAAGAACTGAAATTCAATTTTAGTCAGAGGGCTGGGGGACAAATAAAACTATGTAAAGCCTTCAAGCCATAGATCCTTTTGTTACACCTTAGGAGCTACAGTAAACTCAGTTCATGTTCAATCTGCTAAAATGGTCAGCAATGAAACAATGTTTCTGACTCGGGGAGGGAGTTACTGCATGGCCTGACCTGGGTCATATGAAGTTATTTTTGCAACCCTGTGGGCTAGTCTATAAAAAAAGATTTTCTAAAATTTTGCAGAAATCAATGTCATGGAGGCAACAAATACATTGACTAGGCTGCCATTTCATAGGTGACTCCAATTTGACAGCAGTAGATCAGAGTATTTTGCTAAGATGCCAAGGTATACATTTTTGACTACTTTAGTCTTAATAACCTGCCATTACAGTACGTTACTTTAAGAGCTCCATCCACCTTTGAGGGTAGAAACAATACCTGCCTAATAGTCCAATGCTTCAGATACCAAGCACTTTTATGCTTAACTGAACACCTCTAGTAGTCTAATTAACTTTTGTGGAAATACTTGAATGCGTAAGTGGTTTGTTAGATAAGGACCAGAGTGCTCAGTACTTTGTAAGATCAAGCTTTATACATGAACAAATGAAAGTAGATGATTTGTCCAACACCCCCTCAGCAAGACCACCCTTTGGCCAGAGCCAGAACTTGAAACCAGGACTCACCCCTCCCCATCATCAATAAGGAAATTTATTTTTACTGGTGAAAGCAAAAATACCATGGAAGTTTAATAGTCTATTAAGACAATTTATGACAGGACATGGAAAATAGAACAGTCTAAAAACCCTGAAAAAGTTTACCCCAATTTATCACTAGAACTAGCCAGATGTAGGGATATTCTTCAAATAGTGAGCACAAAGCCCACCATCATTTAAATTTAAATAGGATGAAAGTGTTCAGAAATGCACACGTGTAAGAAACTGCTATTGTTCAAAATGCAGGGCCACATTCCTCAAAATCTCACTAAAAACACCACCAGTTTTCTAATTGAATCCAAACTTTAGGATATGCACAATACATTACAAAGTGAAATATAATTGGAACAAGACAAATCTCAGTTTTCCCCCAATTTTAATGTGAAATTTTCTGAAAAATTTAGAACACCAATTTGTGAGGGTAAACTCCATTGGAGAGAGAAAATACAGAACGCAGGTAACCACGCAGCTGGGGCACCTTCTTGATCATTGGCAGGATTTGTGAGTCCACTGACTTCTGGTCTGCCTTGCGTTGTTCTGTTATCTCGTATTTCTGAAGAACAAAAATCAAGAGTTAATTTATCAGTTGTGTTGAAAAAAAAAGCAATAAACTTTAGCTAAATTTAGCAGCAGCTCCTTTAAGCAACTCATGCTATGCTGCAAATGAAATCTCTAAAGATCATAATACACAACAGATATACACAAGAGACCATGAAATGCCTATTAAAAAAATTCAGGGCCATTTTATAACTCAGTATACAGTATAAGATTGTACCCATGAAATAGACACTGCTTCCATAACTTGTGTAAAAACACCTACTTAGTATGGAGTTATTTTGATAAAAGCAATATTAAGATTTTTCCCTCCTGATGTGGGAGAGAAAGCGTGGGAGGTGATGTCTGAAAAGCTCTGTATCTCAAAAGTTAACATGGCTGCAACACTTTTCCAAATGCAGTAATATTACTGCATTTTAGTGGTTCTAACCTTTCTTCTCAAATGTTCTTAGAAATTCTTAAACATTCTATGTGTTTCATGGAAAAACAAACTCTTAATCTTACTTCCTTCTCGGTGTCAAAGATTTCGCCTTCTTGATGTTTGGGCTTACGCAGCCTCTTCTTCTTAAAGTATGCATCAGTGAGATGTTTTGGAAGTTTCACCCCAGAGATATCAACCTTGGTAGATGTGGCAATAACAAATTTCTGGTGAGTCCGGCGCAGGGGGACACGATTGATAACCAAAGGTCCTGGTGGCACAGGAGAGAGAGAGAAAAGAAAAAACAAAACAAAACTTAGAATGAGCTTAATACTGGAGAAACAGTACTTTCTTCTTGTGATATGAACAGACTTACAATGAATTCAACAGGAATTAAACACTTGAGTGAAAAAAGGCTCACCTGTTACCAGCAACAGGCCACTGGCAAGCTGCTTCAGAAAGACCACACGCTGAAAGCCAAACACAATAGGACATTAGTCTCAGCCAACAATGTTAAATGCAGTTTGATGTTTGGGAAAAATACCAGGACTTAATTTTTGTCCAAAGCTACAAGGGAGACAAACTTTAGCCACTAAAGCAAAAGGCACAGCATATCAAATCCACACTGTTCCAAGCTTGGGACCCAACAATTGCATTCCTAAGCAGACCCTTTCGTAAAGGGAATGGATTTACATTAGGTAAAGCCTGGCAATCAACTTGCAAGTCCTTCCAATTTTTAACTTATTGGAGGTATAAGCAACGCATTGTTTACACTTAATTTATAAAATGTCGTCTACATGCCAGTCAAGGAAATGGGGAAACCCCCCCTGCTCCTACCACTGATTGACATAGCTAAGCCAATAATCCCTTTGTTCAAGGAAGTGGCACTCCTTCCTACACAGAAGGGGACTATGCCATCCTAGGCTCTGTATAGTATACAGACACTTCAAAGCTGTATTGTTCCTGCTTGTGAGAATGTGGCATTTTGTTTCTAGAAAGAATCACAAAGTTTTGCAACTCAATATAAAGCATTGATGATCAAAACCAACATTAAAATTTTTACAATAATTGGGTCAGAATGTATAATTGTTTATTCTGTTTTGCATTGGTACAAAGTTCAAACTTATGGCCTTACACTCTGTAGCTAGTAGAGCTATGTCTACACTGCAAATGGATGCCTGCAGCTGACTCTGCTTAAGGAGCTACAGGCAGTCCCTGGGTTACGTACAAGATAGGGACTATAGGTTTGTTCTTAAGTTGAATTTGTATGTAAGTCGGAACTGGCTCCAGATTCAGCTGCTGCTGCTGAAACTGACCAGGGGCTGACTACAGGAAGCTGGAGGCAGAATTGCTCTGCCACAGCAAAGCCTCAGAGGTGCGGGACCCCTCTGCCACTCAGGCTTTGCTCCGGGTGTCCCTGGTCTGCTGGAGACAGTCCCCAGCAGACCAGGGGCACCCGGAGCAGCTTTTCTCGCCCCGGAGGTCGAGGTGGCTGGACCGCTGCGCTCTGGGCGGTCCCGCTGTCTGCGAGAAAGCCCCGTTCGTAAGTGCGGATCCAACGTAAGTCAAATCCACGTATCTCGGGGACTGCCTGTATTTAATTGCTATGTACACATTATAACTCTGGCTCCAAGAGCCTCCCACCTCATAGGATCCCAGAGCTCCAGCTCCTGCTTGAGGTTGAATGTGTACACACCGCTATTAAACAGACCCTTAAGCCTGAGCCCTGCACACATAATTGTAGCATAGAAGACCAAGGTGCATAAAGAATTAGACTAGGGCTACTTTACACACAGCCTGTGGTTAAGTTTGGGTTTGCAGCCTGCAGATGGGAGCCAAAACAAAAAAGTGGTCAATATAATGGTCTTCTGTTGATATGCATTTTAGTGGTTCAACTCCTGGACTGTAGTTGCTCATTAAAAGTGCTGTCATATGGGTGGAAATCGGGTAAATATTGCACGTTATTAATATCAACAGAACTGATTTAAATGGGGCCTATGTATTGTGTTGTCTTGCTGTAATCTTTGTATCCATGCCCGTCAGTGTGAAAGAAGCCAGTTGCATACATATGCAACTATACTTAAGCTGTGGCCCTCTGGGCTTCCAAAGTTGAATAGCCCTGAGGTATACAAATGGCTCAGCACATTTCATAGTATGGAAAGGTCCCTTTAACCAGTTGTGTTTATCCTCCTCCATCCCCCCAGCTCTGTGTAACAAGATAACTTAGAATACACTGCCTTGCATATTGCTGTGTGTATGTGCTGAAGGGAACTTATCCTTAATAAGACCGCGTAGGGTAACTGTACAAGAAGGCACTGATACAACTATCTAAACAGAATGAACTACATGGATTTGCAAGCCTGGTTCCAAAGCAAAAACAGCTGAACCATGCATTTTAGATTACTTCCAGTGCTCCCTCTAAGATTTTCTATCCATTAGTGAGTTTCGTCTTGTGCACCCATTTTGAGGTCATGTATGCTTGTGCAGATGGGTGCCACAATGGCACTCATTAACAAATAATTTTTTTTTCCTGGAAAAGCAAATGTGTTCTTTGGATGTGGCAGAGCTTTTCCAGGATACCTCCTGGTTTTCCTCAAAAATGCCCCTTTTGGAAGCTTTATTGAGAAGGGTACCTGAGAGGGGCACTAGAGACATTTCATTGGCTCTAAGATAAGGAGTCTCTTACCTACACTGGAGAGTAACGAGTAGAGAAGTGAGATCACTGCCTTTATCTTTGTGCCACTGCAGTGTAAAATGGCAACACTGCATAATGTTGCACAAATAGCATGAACACCCACTGGCACAGCCAGGCAGAATCCAGGGCAGGCCCAAACTCCAGGCCTAGCAGCTGCCTTGTCTGCCCTGGGAGCAGCTACCATGCAGCCCTAGCCCAGCTCCAGCCCTTCCTCAGGGCTGAAGGGGGGGGGGGGCACGGTTGCATGGCAACTTCCCAGCTACTCTTGGGTGTCAGCCCCAGCCACCTGAGGAGCCGTGCCACCGCAACCATGCAATCCCGGTCCCAGAACAGCTGGGGAGTTATGTGGCCCTGGCCACAGCCCTGGAGAGTCAGGGACAGCAAAGAGCTGCCCAGCTGAGTCTTCCCTGCCCCCTACTATCAGCAGCTCCCCTCCCCTCAGCACACAGCTGTGTTGGTCTTCCAAGGATGTGGGTGGGAGGTTATAAAAAAAAATGGTGTTAGTATGGCTAGACCTAAAGGGATGCTTACTAAAATGCCATCCAGTATGTTGAAGAATAGTTGTAGCATGGAAAAGTATATGAAAGACAATTATTCTCTACCTTGCCTCTGTGGCGACCAGTGAGAATGATCAGAACAGTTCCTGGAGTAATAGAAGCCCGCAGTTTCCTCTTGTGTTGGCAGAAGGGCTTTTTGCCGTGACTCAAGAGCTTGCGAGGAACATCTTCAGTTGGATAATATCTAGGCTAGGGGGAAAAAAAACCAACCAGCAAATTGTTAACCAAAACTGTACTTTTACTATCCATCAGTCAGCTTAGCTAAAATAGTTTCATCTGAGTTCTGAGCCTTCCCCATTAGTGACTGATTCACTTCTTGTTTCATAGGAAGACTATCTTTCCTGAAAAACCTGTTCTGTTCTATCCTCTTCAGATTTTTTATGGTGTGCACTGAATTCACTTTCTAGTAGGCCACAAGTGGGCAATCTAAGGCACGGTGCTGGATGAAATCCCCAGCTTGCCTGGATCCAGCCCTCAAGGGTTAGGGCTCCCATCCCAGCCTGCTCCTGAGCTCTACCCAGACCTCAAGGCTGCTTCTCAGCAGCCTCCTCCAACACAGTGAACCCCTCTTTTTGGCCCCACACTAGAGGCTCTACAAAATCTACTAGGTAAATGTGGGGAGTGTGTCTCAAATTAAAAAAAAAAAAAAAAACCCCAGGTTTTTTTGTTTGTGCAGCGCCAATATTTCAGGGTGTCAGTGGCCCCCCAACCCAGAAAGGTTTTCCACTCCTGCAGTATACTAACATTTTACATCAAGTAGATAATCAGTTACATGGTACAGAAAAAAGTTGTGTGATTGTTTACAATTTACCAGAGAGGAGATGCCAGAGGAGCTCTACTATGATTCTCATTCATAGGCTTATGCCCATTCACACAAGGAACCTAGTTTATCATGGAGGGTTGTTAGGGTATTCCCATGGGAATCTCCTTAATGGTGAATGGAGTAGTTTCCCATAACTGTACTAGGGATGTAACAGCATAGTCAATTAACCGATTAGCCTAAGCTCATAGGTTAATGCTACAGACTACATGCATTTCTCCTACCTTCACCAGGAAATTTTTCAGCAGGTTGGCCAGCACCCCAGCTCAATCCTGGCTCACAGCAGGTTCAGGACCTACCCCCACTGTGGTTCTGCATTTCTTTATCAGAGGCAGCAATGCTAGTCCATGAGGGAAGCTGTTTTTTAAACTGGCTCCCCTAGTAGACCAGTTCCCACATGGCACCCCATGCTGCTACCTCTTACAGAAGTAGCAGTGAAGAGTGGCAAGGGGCTCCTTGGGAGCCCCACTCCCAAGTCTACTGAGTAACCAAATAAGAATTCAGGAGGTTAATCAACCATTCAATTAACTGATATTTAATACAATTAAACTGTTCATGTTCTCTGACTCAGGCTATGTTTACACTGCCATATTCTGCATTATAGACTAGGGATTTTAGCAAGTAGTTGACTACCTGATAAGCACAGCGGCCCTTATCGATAAATCATGTATCAAATTATGTTGCCTACATCAGTGTTTCTCAAACTGTGGGTTGCGACCCCCAACTTACAGGGAGAGTCGCAGCTGGAGCCGGTTTTTTCCTTGAACAAAATTGTCTTTCCCCATGGGATCCATCTGGTAAAAACCCATGAAGTACTGGACAGAAGCCCAGCAGGGACAATTTTCCCCTGCCATGTCTGGCAGGGGACTGAGGAGCACCACGGAGTCTAATGAAGGGGGGGCAGTTGCTGGGCGCCAGAGTTTGTGCTGCTCTGGCCAACGTGAGCAGCAGAGATTGGCAGCTGGACAAAATGGTTCCACTTTTAACTTTAGCTCCCACCCCCACCCTTTTTTTTTTTGCGCTTAACTTTGGTGGTGGGGGAGGGGCTGGTCACACACATTCGTTTAGCATTTTAGGAGGTCACGGTATCACAGTTTGAGAACCCCCATGCCTACATAATTAGTCAGATAACTGCAATTTAACATCCTTACTACAGGTGTGAATAGCAGTGTACACCAAGATGCAGTGCTGTGAATCCCCATGTGAACACTAGGCATGAACAAAAAGTTCATGAACACTGACCCTGTGATCCACAGTGTTTCAACTTTGAAGTGTACAAGAGCCCCAGTGGGGGCTCTTGTGCATTTCAAAGGGGAAGCACTGGCATGGAGCCCACAGGTCCCGCATGGAGCCCAAGTTCCATGCAGCGTGTCAGCTTTGAAATGTACATGAGTCCCTAGCAGGGACTAATGTACATTTCAAAGTGGATGCGCCCACATAGAGCCTGGAGTCAGCAGGGGACTCCCAGTAGGCCCCAGGTTCCACACGGTGTTTCAGTCTTTGAAATGTAGATTTCAAAGAGGAAGCACCACCACTGCGCCCCTGCTCCATCCCATGGAACAGGAGGAAACCAGCTCACCCCATCATCCCTCCCTTGCTGCCTCTGTAATAGAGGGAGGGGGAAGAAACTAGCAACTAGTTGCTTAAATCCCCACTGCAAACATCTGGAAAACAGTAAGGTGATAAGGTAACAGCCAACATGGATTTGTAAAGAACAAATCACGGCAAACAGATCTGACAGTTTTCTTTGATAGGATAACAAGACTTGTGAATAAGGAAGCTATGGACATAGCATACCTAAACTTTTCTAAGGCATTTGACATGGTCTCTCATGACCATCTTATCAATAAAATAGGGAAATACAACCTAGAAGGAGCTACTATAAATTGGGTGCATAACTGGCTAGATAACTGTTTGCAGAGAGTAGTTATTAACAGTTCACAATCATGCTGGCAGGGCATAACAAGTGGGGTTCTCTAGGGGTCTGTTTTGGGACTTGTTTGGTCCATTATCTTCATCAATTATGAAGTCTGCAGATGATGCCAAGTTGCGAGAGGCTGCAAGTGCTTTGGAGGATCTGGTCATAATTTGAAATGATCTGGACAAACTAGAGAAATGATTTGACGTAAATAGGATGAAGTTTAATAAGGGCAAATGTAAAGTATTCCACTTAGGAAGGCTCAATCAGTTTTACACATACAGAATGAGAAATGGCGGTCTAGGAAAGAATACAGCAGAAAGGGATAAAGGGGTTATAGCGGACTATAAGCTAAATAGGAGTCAACAGTGTGATATGTTGCCAAAAAAAAAAAAAAAAAAAAAAAAAAAAGAGAAAGAGCAAACATGATTCTGGGACGCATATTAACATGAGTGCTGTGAGCAAGACACAAGAAGTCATTCTCCGCTCTACTCTACCCTGATTAGGCCTCAATTGGAGTATTGTGTCCAGTTCTGGGCACCACATTTCAGTAAAGATGTGGAGACATTGGAGAAGGTCCAGAGAAGAGCTTAGCACACTCCTTCACCCCCAGGCCAATCAGGGCTTCGGGGAGCTGTGCAAAGCTTCCTTTGCCTTCCCCCTGCCCCAGAGTGCAGCACTTCGAAGTACCATGCGCTCCTTACAGGGCAGGAGGAAGTTTCATGCGCTCCTCTACCCCCAGGCCCTAATTGGCCGGGGGTGGGGGAGCTGTAGGGCCTCCCTGGGCCAGATTCTGTCCATGGAGTCCCCTTTCCCTGATACAGACAGTGCTTGGTCCTGCAGTGAGGGCAGGGGACTGGACTCAGTGACCTCTTGAAATCCCTTCCAGTTCTATGATTACAGACTACTAAAAAGTACATTCTGTTGTCTCATACATCAATGCAACTCTGTAGTTCAGCATTTAGCAGGACAAAATTCTTGTGTAATTTACTTTTTTCATTAGTTTATTCTTACCATTTTACGAACTTTTACCACACGGTTGCCTCCATTCTTATCTCCACCAACTGGTTTCGTGAGGGTAGCAGGTGCTTTCTCCCTCTTTTTCTTCTCTATCTACGGACAGCAAACAATAAATTCCAAGCAAGTTAACTTGTGAAAGTTTGATACACAATGTATTTAGTCCAATGTGGAAATACATTCCCTTTATACCTTCGTTTCTGGTGCCTCATACTTGCGCTTGTACATGGCTTTTCTGGCATACATTGCTGATCGGGAATATTTCCCAATTCCTCGGGCCAGCACCGGGTTACGACTTGCATGGTGCTTTTTAGGCTTCTTTGCCTTCTTCACACCTGCCTTTTGCTCGCCTGCCATCTACCAAATATCAAAACAAAGCATTAGCGAGGTGTTAAAACAAAGTGCACAGGGCAAAAAAATGGAATGGCTGCAAAGAACAAAAGCAAATTATACTTTAACCCGATGTCCAGACGAGTGCTTTCAAAACCCATCATGTTCCTACAGTGCTCTTGAGACCATCTGGCTCTATTTACTATTCCCTCTCCCATCAAAGCCACCTAAACTAAATGGAGCTTAATCAAGATGCACAGGCCACCTTATCCACTGCACCTGGCTCGTAACACAAGTCCATCTATATCATAAGTTCCATGTACTAACACTGAAGTCTCACTCAGAGAAGAGGAAAATGCATACACAAAATGGGGGCTGCAGTTACATGATAGCCCATCGAGGGAAGTGTTAGAGGCCATAGCCATATAGCAGCTTGGGCTTTTACCCACTCTGCGAGTCCCTGGGCTAGGCAAGGCTCAGAAAGGATTTTACTGGCAGGGAGCACAGCCAGGCGAAGGAAGGCATCCCCCTCTCTGGGCCCACATGCCTCTGCTCTGGCTGGATCACTTTTAATCGCTTCGAACCAAACGGTTGCTGACCTGCGGGGCTGGGGCTGCGCTTTGGAGGCTCCCAGCCTGCTGGTCACCGCGCCGGGGAAGGACACCAAGGATCACCTTCCCACCCAAGGGCCTATTCAATCTGCTGCGGTAGCTGCCGGCTCCCCAGTTACACAGTCACCACAGCGCGCCAACCGCGGCCTACACTCCCCGGAGTCACCAGGGCCCGCCGGCTCCGCGCATACACGCCCCTTGACATGCATCCGGGGCCCCCAGAGCCATCGAGCAGGCCTCGCCGGCCCTGTAGAGCCTCCTCGGGGTGGATGGCGGCGGATGGCAGCAACGACTCCCCAGCAACAAGGCCACCACTCCGCCATTCTTACCTTCCCAGAAGAGAAAGGGAGCAATATCCGGGAACCCGGCCCTAAAACGAGTCCAGCGTCTGACGTCACTCCGTACACTCCAGGTGCACGCTGGGAGATGTAGTCTGTAGCCTGTAAAGGGTTGCTGGTTGGCTGTAGGTCTCGCTACGGAGGGAGTGTCAAGCTCTGGGTCAGAGGGAGGACTCTTACCATCTACAGTAGTTACAGAATGGGGTAAAGGGAGTTGGTCCCGAGGGAGCCTGAGTGGATTTTGGCCGGGGGATGGAGAAGGAGGTATGTGTTCGTTACAGGACTTATGGGTTCTGTTCTTGGTTGTGCAGATGACTTACATTCCCTCCTACCATGTTGCAAATAGCTAAGTATTTAACTTCACTAGCTGGAACTCGTAAAAGCTAAGTTGCGTAAATCTGCAGAATTGGGGCCTTTGATTAATAATAAACGTAATTTTATAAAGGTTACTTAAGGTGACACCATTCACTTAAAACACAATTGCAGACAACAATTGTACCTACTCTAATATGTAATCCCCACAAATGAAAGAGATCGAGGGGAGGGGGGTAACTTTCTTGCTAAGTTTATTTACTTTCGAGAGCATTTTGAGTGTAGTATACTGGGTATTTTGTTGAGCGTTAGTTATGGTTCCTCTCTTATGCAGTACGATGACGCCAACGGGGGAGCAGATAGATGCCTTATAGTTTGGAAGAGTTTTGTTTTTAAAATAGCACCCTTTAAAAAAAGGAGTTGTCAGCAAGCGGACAGATTTTAAAACGCCTTACAATCAAGTTAATAGTATCTCTAAATCATCCAGCCATCATTGCACGCAGATCCCTCTGGCCAGCAGAGCTCCCGGGCTGCGCAGCTCTCTGAGTTGCACGCTGCCCGCGAGGCGGGGTGCTCCGAGCGCGCGGAGCGGGCACCAGACAGCGCCCCGCCCGCACCCATGGAGGCTGGGCCGGTCGCAGGCAGATGACGTCGGCCAGGCTGCGCCGAGGCTCTGTGTCTCCGCGGCCTGGCGGCGGCTGCTTTTCACGCTCCTCGCAGGCCGCGTCCCGCCGGGCGAGGAGTCGTCCCCCCTCCTCTCCCCCCCGTGAGAGGCTGAGACTCGGGGGGACGGGCAGCTGCAGGCGAAGATGACATCGCGGAGGTGAGGCGGGAATCGGGGCCAGCTGCTCCTGCAGGGGGGCGGGGTCCCATTTGGAGCCAGGGGCCCGGCGGGGGGCGGCAGAGACCCCCCGAGGTGGGGCGAGCCCCCCTCCTCCTGCTGCGGCTAATGAGGAGGCGAAATCACCCCCGGGTGTGATCCGGGGGAGGCCGGGGCTCGCCCTGTCACATCACGGTTGAATGTATCCCGGGGCCCCGGCCGCCTGGCGCGCCAGGGCAGGGAGGGTTCGTGCCGGGGGGCAGCGGGCGTGAGCAGCAGAGGCCTTAGGGAATGTGCGGCTCAGGGAATTAAAGGCTGAATCCGCTCTGACAGTTATCAGCAGGCGAGCTGATGCTTTAGGGGGCTTTGCCTGTCGCGAAGCAGCCTGTGGTCTCCTTCCAAACACCTGCAACATGGTTAGGGTTTAGAATGGAAAAAAATTTGGGTTTGATGTGTGTCTCTCCCCCCCCCCCCCGTCTCATTTTTACTTTGTAAAAGGTTCTAGTTTATCGTTTGCAAATACATTTTTCCGTGTATTTTATCTACTCAACCCCCCCCCCCCCGGTAATCTTATCATAGTAATTGAATTCAAGGAGCACTATCAAGAGAGAAATATTTGAATTTTTACCTCTATGTGAATCCTTTGGTTATGAAAGCTGACAGTATTTTTAAAAATCTGATTTGCTTTACTCTGATTACTTTTAAAAAACAACAACAAGGAGTCCTGTGTCACCTTAAAGACTAACATATTTATTTGAGCATCCCTTCCTTGGTATTCACACCTCCTCATCAGCTGTCAGGAGTGGGCTACATCCACCCTGACTGAATTGGGCTAGTGAGTACCAGTCCTCCACTTGATAAGGTAACTCCCTTCTTTTCTTGTGCTAGTATATTAATGTCTGCCTCTGTAATTCCACTCTAACTTATCTGAGGAAATGGGTTTTACCCCACAAAAGTTTATGCCCAAATAAATCTGTTAGCCTTTAATCCTAAGGCTAGGGAAGCTAAGTCCCGGAGGCTAGATGCTCCTCCCAGCATTGGGGAGCCTGGGCTGGTACTCCAATCCCTCCCTTCCCCATCCCACCACAGAAGAGCACATACAAATCTAGAAAGGGATTTAGAGGTCATAGTAGACCAGAAGCTAAATATGAGTCAACAGTGTGACACTATTGCAAAAAAAAAAAAAAAAAAAGCCGTCCTGATTCTAGGATGCATTAACAGGAGTGTTGTGAGCAAGACACGAGAAGTAATTCCTCTGCTCTTCTCTGCGCTTATTAGGCCTCAGTTGGAGTATTGTGTCCAGTTCTGGGCACCATATTTCAAGAAAGATGTGGAGATATTGGAGAAGGGCCAGAGAAGAGCAACAGAAATGATTAAAGGTCTAGAAAACATGACCTATGAGGGAAGACTAAAGAATTGGACTTGTTTAGTTTAGAAAAGAGAAGAAGCGACATGATAGCAGTTTTCAAGTATCTAAAGGGTGTCACAGAGAGGATGGAGCAAATTGTTCTCCTTGGCCTCTGAGGATAGGATAGGAAGTTATGGACTTAAACTGCAGCAAGCGAGCTTTAGGTTGGACATTAGGAAAAACTTCCTAATTGTCTGGGTGGTTAAACGCTGGAACAAATTGCATAGAGGGGATTATGAAATCTACATCACTGGAAATACTTAAGAGCAAGTTAGACAGACATCTTTCAGGGATAAAATACAGGACTATGTAGCACTTTAAAGACTAACAAGATGGTTTATTAGGTTATTTATCTTGTTAGTCTTTAAAGTGCTACATAGTCCTGTATTTTGTTTCAGCTACACCAGACTAACACAGCTACATTTCTATCATCTTTCAGGGATGATATAGACCATGCTTGGTCCTGCTGTGAGGGCAAGGGACTGGACTTGATGATCTCTGGAGGTCCCTTTCTGTTGTAGTATTCTATGATCTACTAAGCTGGGCCTCTCTAGGCTCTGTTGTGCAAGGGGAATGTGGGAAGTGTATTTTTCCTTTTCAGTTGGCCACGTCAGTGAGTAGTGGATTTTGTTTTTGGTTTGGGTTTTTTTGGGTTCTTACTTGTGTGCAGCCCTCAATTGATTTTTCTGTGGATCAGTGTCTCCCAACCCTAAAAAGGTTCTCTACTCTTGCTTTAACGTGCCATTAGACTCCTTGTTGCTTTTGCAGATGCAGACTAATATGGCTACTCCTGATACTTGTTTACTTTTTGTTTTTCAGTTTAAAATGATGAAGCTAGATTGGAGTGGCCTCTTCACAAATTTTCAAAGTGGTTGTGGGGCCTCTGGTGGAAGGGGCAGGGCCTTTAAATAGAAACAAGTGTAAGAGCTTGCACCTCCCCTGCAGTTTCTAGGCAAAGCCGGGAGCTATGACCCCTTCAACTGCTTCTATTTAAGGGGCTTGTGCCTTAGCAGCCTCTGGGAAGGAGCAAGCCTTTTAAATAGAAGCAGTTGAAAGGGCTCCTGTACTTGTGCCTTAGGAGCCACCAGGAAGGCGGAAGCCTTTTAAATAGAAGTAATTGAAAGGGCTCATGTGTCCCTGACTCCCAGGCTAAGCGTTAAGGGGCGGGGCTGAGAACTGCTGCATGGGCTAGATATAAGAGCCTAGGTGAGCGGGATTTGGCCTGCTGACAGGCTCTTGCCCTGTCAATTTCATTTCAGGGTTCCCTTCCCTCCTACCACTATGTTGTTGTGTCTGGATCTCTAACAGCTTGGATGGATATTTTAAGTCGGAGGGAAATTTTAAAATTGAAATTGAGGGAAGGAATCATAAGTGTTTATTTTTTTTATTCATTTCAGTGACCCTTTCCGACCTTGTTTTAAAATAAAGCCTAAATATATATTTCTGTGTTAAGTGCCCATTTTACTGTCTTTTCTTACTATCTGACTCTTGAGAATTAGCCCTTTAACTTATTCAAAAGTTGAAATTAAAAGGAGCTCATAAGAGAGAGTGAACAAAAACTAGATATGCAGACAGACCAATGAACTTATAAGTAGGAATAATTAAACTGAAAGTCACTGTCTTCCTGATGTGTCTAGGGGTACGTCTAGACTACATACCTCTGTCGCCAGAGGCATGTAGATTAGGCTACCAGACATAGGAAAATGAAGCGGCGATTTAAATAATCGCCGCTTCATTTAAATTTACACGGCTGCAGCGCTGAGCCGACAAACAGCTGATCAGCTGTTTGTCGGCTCAGCGCGATAGTCTGGACATGCGGGTGTCGACATCAAAGGCATTTGTCGACCACCCAGGTATGCCTCCTGGGATGAGGTATACCTGGGTGGTCGACAAATGCCTTTGATGTCGACACCCGCGCGTCCAGACTATCCTGCTGAGCCAACAAACAGCTGATCAGCTGTTTGTCGGCTCAGTGAGCAGCCATGTAAATTTAAATGAAGTGGCGATTATTTAAATCGCCGCTTCATTTTCCTATGTCTGGTAGCCTAATCTACATGCCTCTGGCAACAGAGGCATGTAGTCTAGACGTACCCTAGGTGTCAGCCAAAATCTTGAAGCACTCTAATTTGTTCTGCAATCAAAATAGAGATCTGACTTGCCCAATTATGAAAAGAAGAAGCATACTGATTTTGTTTTTCTTTCAGGATGGTAAATTGGTACTTTGCTTCTCTCACTTCCACTCCCCAAATTGTGCTGATTAATAAGAAAAGAAAAATATACTTTTAAAGTAGTGTATAATTCAAGAATGCCCTAAACAAGGCTTGCCTGGATCCATCCCCTAAGACTCCGGGCTCTCCCCCCAGCATTAGGGAGCCTATGCAGGTGCTCCAACTTTCCTGTGGGGTTGGAGCACACAATCTACTGGCCTCTCCCACCCCGGGCTCTGGTGTGTGAGGGAAATGTGGGGAGTGTCTTTCTCCTTCTCAGTCTGGGACCACATCAGTGAGGAGGTTGGTTTTTTTGCTTCTCACTTGTGTGTGGCCTCCTGTTGAAGTGCCTGTGGGTCAGTGGCCACCAACTCAAAAGCAGCCCCACCCTGTCCTAAACCTTCTAATCCCTGCTTTTTTTGTATCTAAAATGGACATATTTAACCCTTCCCATATACTCTTGGAAAAGGCTTTCTGCTTATCTGGTAGCCCATCGTTCTTGCTGTAATTGATGTTTGAGTGTCTCACTGGTTATCTTTCCACTAACATTTTTACCTTCTCATAAAATGATAACTGATCTAGAATGCCATGTGGTTGAAACTATTAAATCATGATTGATTTGGGGAACATTAAACCATCTGTTCTCACCTGTGGGCAGAAATAGAATATTTTCCTATGTATTGGTTTTGATTGCATTATAGGTTTTTTGTCAGTTTTACATTAGGAGTAACTCTGGAGTCTGCATAGAACAGAGCTGGAAAAGGAAAGTAAAAAAGAATCTAAAATGCATTCCATTCCTATTAAAGGAAAAGTAAGTGAAAATCCTTTATAGGGTTTATGCTGCTCCTATTTGTGTCTGTGCAATCCTCTCTGCTCTCCTCCCAGTGTTGGAAAGGATGTGGCCACCATGGTTCAAAAGTATAAATATGGTGGCAATATGCCAAATGAAGTAATCCTGATCACCGGTCCGGAACCATTTACCATAGATCACTAACACCCCCATTTCTTTCTATTTGGAGTGGTTGACAAATGCATCTTCCTACTCAATGCCAAAAATACAAGGATGAGAGGGCAGGAGAACCAGTTACCATTAGAACAGAAGTTACAACGTGCAAAAACTTGGTTTCTTTCCCAGATATACTGTGTTTGGTGAGCTACAGGAAGGAAGATACTCCTTTGATAATCTTTTTCATGATTCCATAACAAAATTTCAAATATGTTTTATTATGGCTTCTTCTATTCACTGAGATATATTGTCCTTGGCATAACTTTATATTATGTCTCTAACTAGTAATACAGTGGGATGTATATTTGTGTATTTGTAGGACTGGATGTTGCAATTACTGTGTGTGGAAACTCACAGTGAAGTGAATGGAAGTTCTGCATGGGGTATGCTTGTACCACTGATTCCAGTATATTCACATTCCTGTATCTATACTTTTCTTTTTGTAATTATAACTTAAGTTCAATACAGTCTTCACTTAAATCCCACATATATTAAAAACACATGCATGGCAATATTTTAAAGTTATTGCTTCTCACAGAAGTTATCTAGTGGGATGGGTTTGTGGGGAAACCTCATAACTGCTTCAGAGTTTTCTCCACCACCCTGTTGTTCCTTATACAGTAGTATGTTTCCAGTGTCTAGTCTAACTTAGTTATTAAAATCCCAGGCAGTGGAGTTTACACTGCTTCTTTTGGCATGTTATTCTAAAGATCAATACATTTCCCCATCAGTAAACTTTCCTTGACATTCTGAAATGTTTTTCTTTTCTTAAATTTCATCCTAGTTTTGGTCCTGTGTCTCTCTGTATACCACATGCACTTTCTCTCCTTGAAATTTACATTTTCCCCGTTCATGTAGAGTGTTACTGAGTTCTACACCTATAAGCTTTGCTTAGCTGTACACAATTAGGCCCACATGTTAAACATCCCTAGTACAGATGCGGCTACCAAATTTCTTAAGTGCCCAGGGCTCTAGGAGAATGGAATATTATATTATAGGAATAATAACAAGTCTTTCTCAATTTAAGCTGTTTTTCAAGAATTGCTGAACCAATCAAAAGAGGAAAGTGGCTTCCCTCTGTTTAAACATGCACTTAGTTTTCTGTTTTCCTAGTTTTCTCTTATGGCAGCTTACAGCAAAATTTAGATTTATGTTCAGAGTAATCAGAAAAAACTGTGTACATTTTTTTGTTATAGTATTTTTATAAGCGTGACAGAGTAGATTTCTGCAAAGCAGCCAAATGTCTGTTTTGCTATACTCAGCAAAGAACTCACTGAGTTTTTCAAGATCAGTGCATTCTTCTGCTTTCTCAATAAAGATAGTGCATATGTCCCATGATGAATGATTTATAGTAGTTACAAAACAAAGTCTTTCAAATGTCTAGGAAGACTTTAATTTGAAGAGTTGAGGTGAAAATAAAAACTCAAGAAAGTAACCTGGCAAAGCCACTACAAACAAATTGTTGCACACTGTTCATCATTTTGCATTCTGTGACAGTGCTGTATTTTGTTTTGTGTTCTGTCTTGACCATCTGGGTGGCAGCGGAGCTTTTAGTTTTCCAGCTTTTAAAACATGTCTGGTTAAACTGGAAGTTCCCCTCAGACATCCACTTGGGTATAGTTTCTTTTATGCCACAGCTATGCCATGGGAATCAGAGTTATGCTTTAATTAAAAGGGTAATTGAAGTAGTAGATATTTACTAAGGATGTGAAAGTGTAACCAAGTAAATGGCTAACCAATGTGTCTGGGCTGGTTAATGGCCACAGTTACACGCAGGCTCCCGGTACAGTAATTCCTCATTTAACACATGCCCGCTTAACACGTTTTTGCAATAGCACGATTTTTTTTTGGGAACGTTTTTGAATTACACGACCGTCCCTGGAATAACATGATTTCCCCAGCCGGCCCCCTGCCAGCGGCTGCATGAGGCTTCCCCTGCCTCCCTGCAAAGCAGCAGAGGGTTCGCCACTCATCGTGCCGTTCCCTGCTGACTCCCCTCGCCGGATGCCTTGCCCCCTCTCCTCTGCCCCTGCTTGCAGGCTGGTGGCTGCGCGGTGCTTCGCCTGCCTCCCTGCAAAGTGGTGGAGGGTTTGCTGCTTGCCGTTCCCCACTGACTCCTTCTCGCTGGACGCAGTGCAGGCTGGCAGACCCATCACAGGGGCATACTCCCAACCAGTCCTTCTCCCTTCTCCCTTCTCCCTTCTCCCTTCTCCCTTCTCCCTCTCCCTCTCCCTCTCCCTCGCCCTCGCCCTCGCCCTCGCCCTCGCCCTCTCCCTTTCCCTTTTCCTTTCCCTTCCCCAGAGCCAAACACCTCCCCTCCCTGCTGTAACCCAGTCCCCTTTCTCCTCCAACCTTATGTCCTGGTCCCAACAGACACCACTGCTTGAAATGCAGCCCCCACCTTTTCCATTATTTTCAGTGGGGAAATTGACCCTGCATAACATGTTTTCACTTAACATGATCATTTTCTGAAACATATATATAGTGTTAAATGATGAATTACTGTTCTGGCTTAAAAGCTGGCTCCCGGCATGCACTAGCTCCTGAGTAGCTGCCTGCTGCCCACACTGCTGCCTCTGGTATAGAGGCAGCAGTGGCGTGGGGGGAGAGGAGAGGCAGATGGGAGCCATTACATGGGGGGAGCCAGCTCTCTGTAAACACTAGGCTCCTAGAGTGCCAGGCAGAAGCTGATATGGGTTGAGAGCTGGCCTAAAAGCTTTTGAACTGGCTCCCCATGTGCACCAGCTCCCAGGGAGCCAAGTGCTGTCCCGCATGTAATGTCTGAAATTTTCAGCAGTTATTTAATTGTGTGCATTTTAACATCCCTAACATTTACAGCTATAATTCAGTTTCTGTTTAGCTTTCTGGAACACTTTTCCTTTGGAAGAGGTTTTCCATGCGAAGTCTCTGCATGCAGGTGAACTCATCCAATTTTTTTTGATTATCTCAATGAATTTTAGACAAAAGGGATACTCTTATTAGTATGTGTGCAATTTTCATGTGTCTTTAACCTACACATCTGTATGTATCAACTTCCACCTACATTTCCCTAAGCCTGTTCCTTGTGAGAGAGCATACTTTGGCCTGTACAGGAAAGCCCCAAGTGAAATAATGAATCGTGAGGGCTGATATAAACCTCACATTTTCTCTTAAATTGATAGTATAATAATCCCAATCTCTCTTTGGTTCACAAAACATGAGCCTGGAGATCATTTCTAGTTTCCTGAATAATAGGACTGGAAGGGACCTCAAGAGGTTGTCTAGTCCAGTGGTTCTCAAACTGTGGTCCCCAGACCACTAGTGGTCTGCGGCTCGAGCTCAGGTGCCCCCTTCAAATCTCTCTCCCTCTCCCCATAGCAAGTAAGTGCCCCCCCCAGACCCTGCATCCCTTCCATGCTTCTGCACTGCCCCCTGCCAAGACCCTATACCCTGAGCCCATTCCTGAACTCTTCCCCCTGGCCAGACACCACACCCTCACCTTGCTCCTGCACCCTCCTCCCAGTCAGAAATCCTCCCCCCAGCCCTCTTCTGATCCCTCTCTCCTGGCCCCACACTGCACGTTCCCTTGCTCTTGCCCCCTCTCTCCTCACCAGACACCTAATTCCAGCCTGCTCCTGAACCCCACCTCTCACCCAGGCCTTGCACCCTCACTCTCTCCTGCACCCTGCCTCCCAACCAGTCCTCACCCCCTCACTCTCTCCTGCACACCAGCTCCTGCCCAGCTCCTGCCCTCTCCTCCCTATCACGCTCACTGGGAGCCCTGTCCCACACACAGAACCCCTCATTTTTGTCCCTCTTCCGGAACCTGGTGGGCACACAAAATCCACTAACGCCAAAACCCCAGAAGAGTAAATCCAACTCATAGGAAGCCCTGAAGGTCAGTTCTCCCTATTCCTCCTCCTTCCCTATAGAGATGCAGTGCCAGAGGAGTGCGGTGTCTTCGGGGGGCACATCAGTGAGGGTTGAGGGGTTTTTTTGCTTCTCACTTGTGTGATCCCCAGCTGATTTTTCTGTGGGTCAGTGGCCTCTGATCCAAAAAAGTTTCCCCACCCCTGCCATAAATAAAGAAAACTTTAGAACCTTTTGTGTTGGACATACTTTAATAGTTTGATAAACTAACATGAGAAAGTTAAAGCGCTTAATAATAATAATAATAATAATTAATAATAATATTCCCTTTCTTACTGATTAAATTAAACTATTCTCCCTAGCTGCTGCACTAGCAAAATGGCTCAAGCATAATTATGTAACTATTGGTGAGTTTCCATTAGCAGGTGGTAGTCCACAGAAAGGGTTGCATTGAGCCAGGTGGGCCATGGGCCAAAAAGTTTGAGAACCACTGCTCTACACTCATGGCAAGACTCTTATCTAGACCATCCCTGGCAGGTGTTTGTGGGTGGTAGAGCTGCTGGTCATCTTAATATTGCATTACTTCTTTATGGCAGCAGTGGAATAAAACTTGTGCAGCGATATGCAAAACATGGATTGTTAACTAAACCCCTAAGAATAAGTCTGCTTAAATGTAATGCCATAGGTGGTGAGGCAGGACTCTTCAGTTATAAATAAAGGCCATATATGGCTCTCCTCCAGTGAGATGCACTGTTTGTCATTCAGGAGGCTGCTTGTGGGTGGTGAAAACCAATATGATGTTCCTCTGTGTTTTGTATTTAAAGAGTGTTATATTTTAGGACCATAGGAATTGATAGACTAGATCAGAGCATTGCTCCATCTAGTTAGGCAGCAAATCTGTGACACTGGCCAGTACCAGATACTTCAGAAGAGGGTGCAAGAAAGCTATATTTTGGACAATTGTGGAATAATTTGTCCACAAGGGAAGTTTCTTCCTGACACCTCCCGCCATCAGTCGATGATCAATTAATGCCCTGAAGCATGAGGTTTTGTTCTATTTTTACTTTTAAAATAAAACTGTCTTAATGTTACTTGGGAGGTTTTCAATATTGTTATATATGTTTTTAATTTTTTCTTCAGTCCTAGTAAGCTTTAGGTCTCCATGGATTCCAGTGGCACCCAGTTACATAAGTTATGTGTATAATGATCACGAGGAGTGTGTGTCTTTGTTCTTAATAGTTGTCTTTCAGTTTCACTGAATGTGACTTCACTGTTTTATGAGAGGATGAACACAAGTGCTTGACTTGCCCGCTCTATGCCATTTTGTTTTATATACTTTTTATCATGTCTCTTCTGAAATAAACAGTTTCCAGTAAAGTGGCTATAGTATTTTCACTTTTATGATATCTCTTATGAGAGGGTCTCAGTGATATGTCAAACAAAACCTACTTTTAACTGGTGATATGAAAAATATGTTAGGAATACTCTGAAATTTTTTGAGATAATTTTATTATGCTTTGAAAAAAAAATCCTTTAAAATCTAATACTGTAGCTAGCAATTTTAATGTTATCTGATATTTGTGTGTCAGTGTGGCATCATCTAAAGAGAGATTCTGTTTTTAAATTATTTTTCTTCTTTATCTTGTGTAGATGGTTTCACCCAAATATTACTGGAGTGGAGGCAGAAAATTTACTGCTGACAAGAGGTGTTGATGGCAGCTTTCTGGCCCGGCCCAGCAAAAGTAACCCAGGAGATTTTACCCTTTCTGTTCGGTAAGTTAAGTGTTTGAGAGGCTCTGTCATTAGTAACCACTTGGCCCAAATGTACAGAAGAGGCCACTGTTCTGTGGAGAGAAATCCTGTTAGTTCAGGAAAATGAGATTTTTGTAATCTACAAGTTCTTCTCCATTTTTGTCTTCTCAGCCAATCATGTTGCTATTTTAACATTTTTTTCTTCATAGGAACCCAAATGGTTTTCCAAGTTGTGCATACCTTGGAAGGCTGTGGATCCAGCCTTACAAGTGAGCCAGAAAAGCGATATTTCAATCAGTTGTTAATTTCTTTACTTGCTACCCATTCAAAGAAATCCATTAAGGTTCCTGTACAAAAAGTAGCAGAGGTGACAGTGTTAGTAAGATTGTGCATGTAATATCTGTGCTCATTTATACTGCATTCTTGTTTCTCTTCTCCTCCTTGTCACACTGTTAGCTACACTGACCCATTACCTTAAAAACTGACCCATTACCTTAGATAATATTTGCAGTTAAGTTGCTTTGCTAAGAATGTGCGTAGCACCATATAAGTTAGCATGCAAATATGTTCTTTGCACCAATTACCCCACCCCATAAACTCAAAATAAGAAAAGGCTCATAAGGAAAGTCCAAAGTAGGGAATAACCCTTTTTCTTCACTTACTTCTTAGGGATTGCAGAAGTAAGAGGGATTGGAATGAGAATAGAATGGTAACTTGTCAAATAGAGATAAAGAGATCATTCCAGACACCGTTAAGATACTTTCCTATAACAAGAATAAGGAAATATTGAGGTAATATTGTTTGTTAGGAGAAATCATCTAGAGTGTGCCTTCTAAAGCACATGCCCTCTGGGTCAATGTGGGCATAGGAAAGGGGAAACGGGCATCTCTGACACTTCATTATTGGCTTAGATTTTAAGATAGTCTTAGTGGAGCTCAGTCGAGGGAAGGAGACCCTATCAAAAAATCTATGCTTGGATGTGGGACTAGAAGGTTCCTGACTGAGAAGTCCATTTGTTAATTCTTAGTACAGTCTTAGGATGGCCATTGAGCTCTGCTCTTCATTGATACTAGTGCAGGTAGTGGCAAATTGCTTACAGAAGTGGCTGTCTGTGGCTGATTGAAGGGAGCAAATTTGTCTTTAAGGGAAATCCCCCGACTGGGAAATCATTTTAGAATGCCTGGGTTGCTCTTTGGAAGTGGCAGTTGGAGTCTGTCCAGCCTTCCCTAGAACCTGACTGCTCTCTTGGGCAGAGCTGGACTCTACTTGGGGGAAAGAGATATCACAGAATTCCAGTGAGGTGTCTTGTGGCTGCAAAAGACTTCTCTCCCTCGTGAGAATTGTGTATAGAGAGCAGGAGGTTTGTGCAGCTTCTGTTGGAGAATGTTGGTATATCTATACCACAAAAACAAGATAACCTCATGTCAACAAGTCTCAAAGTCTGGGTCAACCGACCAAGGCTTGTGAGGCTTACACAACAGAGTTAAATGCAATAGTGTTTGGGCTCTGAGATCCAGGAAGGAGGAGAGTCTCTGAGCCTGGACTTGAGCTCAAGCCCAAACATCTACATTGTTTTTAGCTCCCTAGTATGAGCCCTTGCAAGCCTGAGTCATTTGACCCTGGGCCCTGAGAATTGCTGCCATGGGTCATCTTTTGCAATGTAGATTCACCTTGTGAGATCATGAAGACTGCTTTGGTTCAGTGGAGCCATAACTAATTATGGAATCAAATAAACTTTATTTTAGTGCTAACTGTTGAACAGCCACTTCCTCTTCTTGTAATCCTTGATGCTGTTTCATTGTCCTGTTGTTAACATGTATAGTTGAAATAATTTAGATATGCTGCAATTCTTCTGCTGGAGCATGATTAACATATAAAGCTGAACTACCAAAAATTCTAAACTAGTAGAGTGGAATATTTAAGATGATTGATTTGAAACTGACTAACTTGTGTAAGTTTCTTTTTCTTTTTTTCTTTTTCTTTTTCAATTAATGTAATAAACATTAGGAGGAATGGAGCTGTCACGCACATCAAGATCCAGAACACAGGTGACTACTATGACCTGTATGGAGGAGAAAAATTTGCCACGTTGGCTGAGTTAGTCCAGTATTACATGGAACACCATGGGCAGCTCAAAGAAAAGAATGGAGACGTAATAGAATTAAAATATCCACTGAATTGTGCTGATCCTACATCTGAAAGGTTAGAGAGAGAAATAGTGGTGAAAAATAAGAAGGAGCCTATTCTCCTTCCCACATGCATGTAATTCGTATTAACTTTCAGGATTTGCTTTTACTCATTAAGAAAGGATGGCAGTGCCTTACCTTGCAAGTAGTCCAGCTGATTTCTGTGGCATTATTTGCAAAATAAGTTTTTACTTGACGTGAGTGAGGGTGAGAGGAACTGGATGGAAGAGAATTGGCTCTGTAACTTTCCAGTTATCTCTCATGAATGTTGCAGTAACTAATACAATAAGGAAGTAAAATGTGCAACTCATTTTCTGACTCTTCTTGGAAAATTTAATTGATTGCAAAAACTTCAAAAGGCTTCAGAGAATTATTTGTTACTGCAGTGACTTCAGTATATATTTCAGAGTATATTTTTATCCTTGTAACCCTGTATTGTAGATGGGCTTAAGAAAACAAAAGTCAAATGCAAACACACAGATTGCTGAAACTGATATTTTTAACTGGACAGTAATAGTCAGTAAGATTTCGGACTTTGAATACTTGCTAAGGAAGTACAGCTAAGGAACTCTTCAGAAATAAATGTAGTTCTCTTTGAAAACTGGAATTAGTTAGTCTTGATCCATTATTCTGCATCATGGCTAGTAAATGTCAGTTTATTCTAACAAGTGGAAAAGAAGGGAAAAATATTAGAATCACACCTTCACAAGGTCTGATGAAACTGTATTCCATAGTGTGTAAGGAAAACATGAAAGCACTGAAATCATGCATGTGAATAAAATAAGCAATGGAAAAAATACATGACAGAAACTGAAGTGTTTAACTGCAGTAACTGAAAATTTTATTAGAACTCATTTCAGCTCTTGTTGATTTTTCTCTTGGTGGCATTCTTCTAAGGTTTACATGACTTCAAGAATCTTAAACAGTTTTCTGAATATGAAAGTTCTGTTTTGTTAATTGTTTTGTGCATAATGTTTTATGGCTTCTGAAGTATTTCTGTACAAGTACATGCCCATGCATGTACTCTCAGTACGTATTTTTTCTAAACCTGTGCTATGCTGGGCTTTTTGAATATCTTTAGCACCATTTGTGGCCATTGAGACCTCAGTTTAGGATGAACATTTTGGCTTATGATAGCTGTTTATACCAGATGGGCTCAGTTCTGGATATTGTGTGGAGAAGGACTTCTTTATTTATCTATTTTTATCTTAATGTACATTTTAGGTGGTTTCATGGGCACCTTTCTGGAAAAGAAGCTGAAAAGTTATTAACAGAAAAAGGAAAACATGGAAGCTTTCTTGTGCGAGAGAGTCAAAGCCACCCAGGAGACTTTGTTCTTTCAGTCCGGACAGGAGATGATAAAGGCGAAAGTAATGATGGGAAATCGAAAGTAACCCATGTCATGATTCGGTGCCAGGTACAACAAAGCAGGAACTTACTGATATTTTTGTTAAAAGTGTCATTTCTGGTTTGCATACTTATTGTGTCAGCAGCAATGTTCCCTCTAATATTTTCCATCTCTGTGTGGAGTTTTGTTATGCGCACTGAGGCATGTGTGGATGTGCACCACCAGTAGAGACACGTGCTGCCAGCTATAGTGCTCTATTAATCAGCTGAATGGTACCTGAATCTGTGTGGCCATCCAAGCACACAGCTTATAGGGAACACTGGTCAAGAGGGGCATTACAGACTGCTTAATACTATTCAGTCTGCTGATTTTGGTTAGATGCTGCTGTAGGTACAGTAAATTGGTTATTTGCTTAAATTTGACTTCTTTGCTAGTTTCAAGTATTTTGTTGGCATTTTATTTTTCTGACTATCATGCCATAGCTATCTGGGTCAACGCTGGTTATGTACTGTATATATTTGTGACTTTTTAAGCGAGACTTTTAATTTTAGATAATCTAAGCATGAACCCACTTTACAAAGTCTTTCCTCTAACCCTGTGTACCTAGTGAATTTTTCATTTCAAATGTTAGTTTTAACAACATTTGTATCTATATTACTGAGGAGCTTTGACAAAGTTTCCATTTGATTATCAAAAGTCTGTCTCAAAGCCTCTGCTCATGCAGCCTTTCACGTTCACGAATCTTTCTTAAATTTGTTGCAGTCTACTTCTGTTTTTATATACTATATCTGGGAATCTCATCCTTTAAAATTTTTAGAATATACAGTTCTTGTAATAACTATCTTATAAAAAAAGCAAAACTAACCTTCCCCACATACCTAATATAGAGAAATCAGGAATTTGAGGATTAAATGATACACCTGAATGGGAATGCCTAAAGATGTTTTGTGTGTGTGTTTGGATGTTCATGTAATAAATGCTGTCCATATTTTGAGATAATTTCCTACCTTTATTCATTCATGTAATCATAAAATTATAGGACTGGAAGGGACCTTGAGAGTTCTTCTAGTCCAGTCCCTTGCACCCTAGGCAGGAATAAGTATTATCCAAACCATTCCTGCAGGTATTTATCAAACCTAGTCTTAAAAATCTCCAATGATGGAGATACCACACCTTCCTAGGCAGTTCATTTCAATGCTTAACCACAGTGACAAAGCTTTTCCTAGTGTCCAGCCTAAACCACCCTGTCTGCAATTTAATCCCATTGCTTCTTTTTCTATCTTCAGAGATTAAGTGAACAATTTTTCTCCCTCCAGTTTGTAACAACCTTTTTATGTTCTCTCTCAGTCTTCTTTTCTCTAGAGTAAACAAACCCAATTCTTTTCAACCTTCCCGTATAGGTTATATTTTTGTTGCTCTTTTCTGGAGTTCTTCCAGTTTGTCCTATCTTTCCTGAAATCCAGTGCCCGGAACTGGACACTGTATTTTGACTGAGGCTAATCAGCATGGAGTAAAGCAGAATAATTCCTTCTTGTGTCTTGCTTACAATACTTATGCTAGCTTTTTTGCAACAGTGTTATACTGTTGACTTGTATTTAACTTGTGGTCCATTATGATCCCCAGATCCCTTTCTACAGTACTCCTTCCTAAGCAGTCATTTTCTTTTTTTTATTTGTGCAACTGATTATTCCTTCGTAAGTAGAGTAGTTTGCACTTATCCTGAACGAATTTTATCCTGTTTACTTTGAACCATTTCCCCAGTTTGTTCAGATCATTTTGAATTACAATCCTATCCTGCAAAATACTTGCAATCCCTCCCAGCTTGGTATCAACCACAAACTTTATAAGTTTATTCTCCATGCCATTATCCAAATCATTGATGAAGATATTGAACAGAGCAAGACCCAGGACTGACCCCTGTGGAACTCCACTTGATATGTCCTTCCAGCATGACTGTGAACTACTAATAACTATCCGTGGGAACAATTTTCCAGCCAGTTATGCACCCACTTTATAGTTGCTTCATCTACATTGTAATTCCCTAATTTGATGATGAGAAGGTCATATGAGATTGTATTAAATACCCTACTAAAGTCAAGATACACCACCTCTGCTGCTTCCCCTCCATCTACAAGACTTACTACTCTGTCAGTGAAAGCTCTTTGGTTGGTTTGACCTGATTTACTTTTAACAAATCCAAGCTAACTGCTTCTTATAACCTTATTATCTTCTGGTGTTTGCAGATCTTTATGTACATTTATCTTTATATGTATTAGCCTTCTTAATATACTTAATTATTTGAAAGCTTCAGAGGGGTAGCCAAGTTAGTCTGTAACAGGAAAAACTTAAAAAACAACAAATACTCTAGTACAGTGTTTCTCAACCTTTTTTTGCTCCTGGCCCCCTTTTGAGCCTCGTTTACCTCTATGGCCCCCCTCATAGCCGCTGTTAGTCGGAAAAAAAGGTACATAATTTACCTAATGTTTCCTTTTTTCCATGTGGCCCCCTAGAGGTAGAGCGTGGCCCCTGGGGAGCCATATGGCCCACGGTTGAGAACCACTGGTTTAGTAGCACTTTAAAGACTAACAAAACATGTAGATGGTATCATGAGCTTTCATGGGCACAACCCACTTCTTCAGATGACCAGAGTGTTGGAAGTCCAGATCCAAGAATAAATAAGGGAAAGTGGGAGAGAGGAGGAAAGAAAAATTGAAGGGGAGGAAGAAAAAAAATAGCGAATAGATAAGCTTCAGAGGGATAGCTGAGTGAGTCCGTAACAGGAAAAATGTAAAAAACAACAATTAGTCTAGTAGTATTTCAAAGACTAAATAGTTAAAAGAGGCTGATAAGCGAAAGTTTGGGAAGTAAAATTACTGTTAGAGTTCTCCTCTGTGTCCTCTACTTATCTGCAGCTAATCCCATCATTTCTAGATGAGTTACTATATATTGCTGACTTGCTTTTAAAACAAGGACTATAGTTTTAATAGCTGTATTCCAGGATCCAACGGTAGACTCTGTGATACTTTGGTTTTTATTTATTCACACCTAATTCTCTGATTGTATCCCTCAATATTCTACTTGAGCTGAATATATCAGATAGGGGCACTGTTACCCTAAAAAAAAGATAACCTTAATACTGCATTGCTATTTTTTAGTGGGATTTGATCCTATTGAGTCATCTATTATCATTTCAGTATGAGATGGCAGGGGATAGTGTGGTTTTTTTTGTTTTTTTTTAATACTCGTTTAAGGGACCTTGTGATTGGTTGAACATTCTAAAGAGGTAATTAACTCATACTTTATTTTGATTATTATATACATTGCTATAAATAAGCATATTTTGAATATCTGTCTTGGAAGGAGCTGAAATATGATGTTGGCGGAGGGGAAAAATTTGACTCTCTAACGGATCTAGTGGAACATTATAAGAAGAATCCTATGGTAGAAACTTTGGGCACAGTACTACAGCTCAAGCAGGTGAGCTTTGTAAATAGAACTTTGATTATAAACATGAATTACTTCAGGACATGAAGATGAGAGGGAAGGACGGTGGCAGCTCACCCTTTTTCTTACATTTTGTAAGGTGCTGGAAGACACTGATTCAGCACTTACAAAGCAAAAATGAATTTACCCTCCTCCTCTACATGAGCATCCAAATCTTTCAGGGAGGTCCAATGACTGCACCTAAGCTGCTATAGCTTTTTTATCTATCTAGAAATTATCTAATTCTTTATTTCTGATGCATCTAGAACTCCGCTGAGCTTCATTGAGAGCTGTGGGCCTAAAAGTATTTTAAAATCTGGTTAGAAAGAGAGGAGGAAAGTAAGCTTAATGTATTGAAATTGGAACCATGAAACTATATTACTGCTACCCCATGAATCTGATTTTGTTGTAATTCTGTTTTTAAAAGAATGTCCTTCTAAGTCTGGATTGATGCTCGGGTCTTAATGCAGGGTATGTTTACACAGCAATGCTATTTTGGGATACCGGAGTATCCCGAATTAGCTATCCTGCATCTTCACAGCAAGCCTGTTATTTCAGGCTCGCTATTCCAACCGCACTGTAATCCTCATTCTACAAGGAATTAGGGATGTTTTGGAATAGTGCTGTATTTTGAAATTTGGCTCTATATAGACAGCACCAAATCATGAAATAAGCTATTTTCAAATAGCATCAAAATAAAAGAGTCAATTTGCGTGGCTCAAATTATTTCGAATTACAGTGCAGTGTAGACACACCGTGAGTGGTACCTACATACAACATTTTTGATACAGGAGAGCTATGTAAGCTAACTTTTTCTTGTTCTTATTGCTATGCAGTGATTTACTATAAAATATCTCTCTTGATTAGCCCCTGAATACAACCCGTATTAATGCTGCAGAGATTGAAAGTCGGGTGCGAGAACTAAGCAAACTAGCAGAGACCACAGATAAAGTCAAGCAAGGCTTCTGGGAAGAATTTGAGGTAATTTAATTATTTCAAAAGTAAAACAGGCATGTCTTAGTTATTGAAATATAATTGCTATAGTTTCCCAGTTGCTTTGGGGCCCTTTGCCCCTCAAATCTTTATTCTTACTCTCCATTCCTGTAACAAATATTGCACCTTCTGCGATTTGCCAGTTCAATTCATGCATTTCAGAGAAGAGTGCTTGGAAGGTGTGCCTGGTCTTTTATGCCACGGACTGAGCAGGGTCTTTGTCAGTGCTAGCACAGTACCATTGTTCCTTACCCCGCTTTGAACTGATGTGCTGGGATAAGGAAAACCACGCTGAAAAGAAATGGCGGTGATTTTGGCATCGTCTTGTTTTTCAGTGGGAAATCTTGTAGACTCTTTTGAAAGCCCCAGAGGAGAATAAGTTTGCATTTCTTTAGTTCTTCCCATGAGAGGATTTCAAATTATTTTGCAAAAAAATTAAACCTTGCATTCCTGTGGAGTAGGTAAGTTGTTATCTTTGCTTTTCTGATTGGCGGAGAGAGGCAGGGATGCTGTAGTATGTCAGTGGCAGAATCCTGGAGTTCTGATGACCACTTCCCCACTGTAACCACTAGATGGCACTCCCTTCCCCAAAAGTGAAGTACTAACAAGTCTGGTATTAGACATCTGGTTAGCAAAGACACTGCACGTAGTAGTCAAAATAATGATGTTTGTCCATGCTGTTGTAATATTTCACTGATTTTCAGAGGCGCCTCTGGGCAATAGTGTCCAACTTCTAGTGAAATTTGGTAGGAGTTGGACATATGAGGCCCGGTATGCACTAGAAAATGAGATTAGTTGGTCAGGGGTGTGAAAAATCCCCACCTCTGAACAGCATAGTTAAACTGGCCTAAATTCCATGTAAGTAGTGCTAGGCTGAAGGACAGATTCTTGCATCAATTTAGCTTAGTGCCTCCTGTGGAGGTGTATTACTATGATGATAGGAGAACCCCTACCATTAAAGTAGGTAGCAAATTCTCTCTAGCCATACACAAATATTTAATTTGCAAGAAGCTGGGAAGTAAATCTACTGGGCACTAGTTTGTCATGGTCTAGTTGTCTGTGTGAACCCTACTGGCCTCTGTTAATAGGGGGCAGGTGAGCAAAGCCCACAGGTAAGTGCTGAATGTGCGGGACTGGGAGATGGGTTGGAAATGGGGGGGACTACGGCCTATAATGGCAAGGAGAAAGGAGGGTCAGGGCACAACAGGGAGGCAAGATCAAATCAGTATCTTAGATGCCTATATACAAGTGCGAGAAGTATGGGTAATAAGCAGGAAGAACTGGAATTGCTAACCAATAAATACAACTATGATATCATTGGTATTACAGAAACCTGGTGGGATGGGACGCATGATTGGAATGTTGGTATGGAAGGGTACGGCTTGCTCAGGAAGGACAGACAGGGAAAAAAGGGAGGAGGGGTTGCCTTGTATATTAAAAATGTGCACACTTGGACTGAAGTGGAGATGAACGTAGGAGATAGCTGTGTAGAGAGTCTCTGGGTTAAGCCAAAAGGGGTAAAAAACGAGGGTGATATCATGCTAGGAGTCTACTACAGGCCACCTAGCCAGGTGGAAGAGGTGGATGAGGCCTTTTTTAAACAATTAACAAAACTATCCAAAGCCCAAGATTTGGTGGTGATGGGGGACTTCAACTATCCAGACATATGTTGGGAAACTAACACAGCGAGGCACAGGCTATCCAATAAGTTTCTGGACTGCATTGGAGACAACTTTCTGTTTCAGAAGGTTGAAAAAGCTACCAGAGGAGAAGCTGTTCTGGATTTGGTTTTAACAAATAGGGAGGAACTAGTTGAGAACTTGAAAGTGGAAGACAGTATAGGGGACAGTGATCACGAAATAATAGAGTTCATGATCTTAAGGAAAGGTAGAAGGGAGACCAGCACAATTGAGGTAATGGATTTCAGGAAGGCAGATTTTGATAAGCTCAGAGAACTTGTAGGTAAGGTCCCATGGGAAGCAAGACTGAAGGGAAAAACAACTGAGGAGAGTTGGAAGTATTTCAAAGGGACGTTGTTAAGGGCCCAAAAGCAAACAATTCCGCTGTGTAGGAAAGATAGAAAATATGGCAAAAGACCAGCTTGGCTTAACAAGGAGATCTTGCACAATCTCAAAATAAAAAAGGAGTCTCATAAAAAATGGAAACTAGGACAAATAACAAAGGATGAATATAGGCAAGCAACACGGGAATGCAGGGGCAAGATTAGAAAGGCAAAGGCACAAAATGAGATCAAATTAGCTACAGGCATAAAGGGAAACAAGAAGACCTTTTATAAATACATTAAAAGGAAGAGGAAGACCAAGGACAGGGTAGGCCCACTGCTTAGTGAGGAGGGAGAAGCAGTAACAGGGAACTTGGAAATGGCGGAGATGCTCAATGACTTCTTTGTTTCGGTCTTCACCGAGAAGTCTGGAGGTGTGCCTAACGTAGTGAATACAAGCAGAGAGAGGGTAAGTTTAGAAGATAGGATACACAAAGAGCAAGTTAAAAATCACTTAGGAAAGTTAGATGTCAGCAAGTCACCAGGTCCTGATGAAATGCATCCCAGAATACTCAAGGAGCTGATAGAGGAGGTATCTGAGCCTTTAGCTATGATTTTTGAAAAATCATGGCAGACAGGGGAGGATTCCAGAAGACTGGAAAAGGGCAAATATTGTGCCCATCTATAAAAAGGGGAATAAGAACAACCCAGGAAACTACAGACCGGTCAGTTTAACTCTGTCCCAGGGAAGATAATGGAGCAGGTAATTAAGGAAATCATATGCAAACACTTGGAAGGTAATAAAGTGATAGGGAATAGCCAGCATGGGTTTGTGAAGAACAAGACATGCCAAACTAAACTGATAGCTTTCTTTGATAAGATAACGAGCCTTGTGGATAAGGGAGAAGCGGTGGATGTCATATACCTAGACTTTAGTAAGGCATTTGATACGGTCTCGCATAATATTCTTATTGATAAACTAGGCAAATATAACTTAGATAGGGCCACGATAAGGTGGGTGCATAATTGGCTGGATAACCGTAGTCAGAGAGTTGTTGTTAACGGTTCTAAATCCTGCTGGAAAGGGATAACAAGTGGAGTTCCTCAAGGGTCTGTTTTGGGACCCGTACTGTTCAATATCTTCATCAATGATGTAGATATTGGGATAAAGAGTACGCTTATTAAGTTTGCAGATGATACCAAACTGGGTGTGGTTGCGACTTCTTTGGAGGATAGAGACATAATTCAAAATGACCTTAGCAAGTTAGAGAAATGGTCAGAGGTAAACAGGATGAGGTTTAATAAAGAGAAATGCAAAGTGCTCCACTTAGGAAGGAACAATCAGTTCCATACATACAAGATGGGAAGCGACTGTCTAGGAAGGAGCATGGCGGAAAGAGATCTAGGGGTCATAGTGGACCACAAGTTGAATATGAGTCAACAGTGTGATGCTGTTGCAAAAAAAGCAAATATGATTCTAGGTTGTATCAACAGGTGTGTTGTAAGCAAAACTCGTGAAGTCATTCTGCCACTCTACTCTGCACTAGTTAGGCCTCAGCTGGAGTACTGTGTCCAATTCTGGGCGCCACATTTCAAGAAAGATGTGGAGAAATTGGAAAGGGTACAGAGAAGAGCGACAAGAATGATTAAAGGTTTAGAGAACATGACCTATGAAGCCAGGCTTCATGAACTGGGCTTGTTTAGTTTGGAAAAAAGAAGATTAAGGGGGGACATGATAACGGTTTTCAAATATCTAAAAGGGTGTCACAAGGAGGAAGGAGAAAATTTGTTCCTCTTGGTTTCTGAGGACAGGACAAGGAGTAATGGGCTTAAAGTGCAGCAGGGGAGGTTTAGATTGGACATTAGGAAAAAATTCCTAACTGTCAGGGTGGTCAAATATTGGAATAAATTGCCAAGGGAGGTGGTGGAATCTCCCTCTCTGGAGATATTTAAGAACAGGTTGGATAGACATCTGTCAGGGATGGTGTAGACGGAGCTTGGTCCTGCCTTGAGGGTGGGGGGCTGGACTCGATGACCTCTTGAGGTCCCTTCCAGTCCTATTATTCTATGATTCTATGAATAGTTGCACTTTGATCTACTTCAATTTCAGAAAGAGCTAGATAAGATTGTTGATGCATGTCAGCAGCGCAACTAGTGGCTGGCTAGCATAAGGTAGATTCACACCCCAGCTTGCCATAAGCTAGGTTTTCATGTAGACACAAGCCTTTTTACCCCCCGGAAATCCTAGCTTTTCTCTGTTGTAGTAGCTGCACTTTGCATGGAGAAAATTGAATGGAGTTATTTCCCAAGAAAACTCTGCTTGAATTGCCAGTTAATTTACAAAGATTTTTTTAGATCATATTTGATGGCAGTAAAAGTTTCCAGTGGTTTAAATTGAAGACTGCATTCTTTTTATAATTACATGGTGTTAGCCAATGTATATATGTTAGGCATAGGGCATACCACATTAATATTGTATTACATCCAGCACGTGGGCAATTAATTGAATTGTATTATGCCTTTCCCACAGTTCTTTCCACTTTGCTCACTTATGTCAAGATATGTATAGCCCGCAACACTCTGCAAAATTAAATATAGTTTTTGGCATTAGTACATATAAAGCCTGCCAAAGGCAATATATATTTTTCTATTTCCTAGCACAAGTATCTTCACAGGCAACTGGTTTAAAATATGGTGTCAAAAGTAGAGATAAGGAAGGATACAGAACAACAAATTAAAGACCTGGTACAAACTACTGGGTTGGATCTTATGTGACCTATAAAGTGCTTTAAGGTCTCAGAGGGGTCGCCGTATTAGTATGTAACTTTAAAAACAATGAGCAGTCCTGTGGCACCATAGAGACTAATAAGAAATAAATAGATATAGATATATAATCATGAGCTTCAGATGAGTTTGAGTGGAGAGAGTGCTTTGTAACTTGTAAGCAATTGTGCTATAAATATAAGAAGGCGAAGGATGTATTTCTATGAAAGGTGACCTGAATATGAGAAACTGTTTCCCAAAATGATTGATATTCATTTTTTTCCCTTTCTATACTATACAGATCGAACTTCTCTAGTCCTGCAACATCTGTGGCTCAGCATGATTTTAGTTATCTGGATGTCCACTTATCATAGGTGTGGCCAAGTTTCCCATGGTCTCACCAATATTAGCTCTTAGTGTTCTGGGTTTTTGCCTAAATGTCTTCTTAATAGCAGAGGAAGTGTTGGTAATGCTGCTAGACAATATTGACTTCCCATGGTTTGGCAAATTCTCTGGTTCTTCACCTATCAGTTTCCAAAGGTGCTGTACTAGAGAGGTTCAACCTGTACTATTGACTAAATTTGTGTAGTCAAGCAGTTGACTATGCATTTTGTCCAACAATGGTCTTGTAAAAAGAGAATCCAGGGTGATTTTTCACATAACTCAACTTGCTAGGAATTTCAGAATAACAAATGTGTGTGTGAAGTTTTTGGGTTCTGGTTGTTATGTTTAGTAGAACAAAATCTCATACTTGAATTTATGCTTAGAAAATACTTATAAAGTTTTCCAACACAGTATATTGCTTTTTCAGTGTTCCTTTTGTTGGAAATAAGAAATTAATGTGTGGATATTATATGGTTTTAAATAGGGAAGATAATCTATTTAAAAGCTGGCCCGATTATATTATATTTATATTGTACCCGTTTTAAAATGAGGGGAAAGAGATAAGCAGTTTAGAAAACAAAACTCCCCGTGTATTTAGTGTGCTGCTTACAGGAGGATGGTGAAGGATAACTGGCCAAACATAATCACTGTAATACAAATCTTCCTCCCAGCAACGCTCTCTCTCTTGCCGTTTTTAGAAATTCCCATTTTGGGAATGTTAAAATAAAACTACTACACAGATGGACCTTTTGAGCCATTTTCCAGGTTAATTTTCAGTAGTGTTAGGATGACAGCTGTGTAATCTGTATGCTTTCCTAGAATACTTTCTTAGGGATTTATTATTATTTTGTTTAGGTGCAGCCCTTCCATTTGGAGCTAGTATTACTATCTTTTTACCAGAAAGCATATAAGGGAGGGTGCCTTCTCCCCTCTCTATGATGCTGTATGTCACTTTTACATTTTTATTAGTACCCGGTCCTGGGTTTTTTCTTTAAAAAGGTATTGATTTGAGTGTTTTCCTGTGTGTAAATTGCCCAATTTCAACCGTATTCCTCATTTTTTCTCTTTCTATATATTGTGTTTTAAACCATAGTGAGGCGCTCCTGGTTCCAAAATTTCCTTGTGATACAGGTCCAAAAAAGAATAGAATGAAGATGATAGCCTCTTCCAAAGGGCCTCAAATGGTTTCTGTAAGACAGGTTTATACTGACGAACTGTCTTAAATGATTTTGGAATATATATTATACTACCAGCATATGGAGATAGGAAATCAAGGAATCCTGTCATAGCAGCTTCTTTTATAAAGAGGCATACTGCTGTTTGAGAAACTTCTTGAACACTGTTGGGGTTTGAGAGTGAGTGAGGAGAGTAACTACAGTTTGTTAGATAATGAGGAAATATTTGCAAATGTATTCATTAGCTGAGTAAAGCCCTCATGATTATTATTCTGCCAGTTGGATTTCATGGGATAATTAAACAAATGAAAAGCACAAAGGAGCATCTCTAGCTGAGGTAGGAAATTGCTCTCTACCAGCACGAGAGGGAAATAAACAGTTTCTTGATCTTGATCAGAGAAAGACAAGAAGAAGATGGAAACAAGAGTTTCTGGTCTCTAGTCTGTCTGAGTTGAGTAGTTTTTCTCCCCCGCAAATTATCTGCCCATTGACTGTCAGAAAAGGGACCATCAACAGAATTATCTCAGCTGATCACTGTCATGAGGGAATGTGGAGAAAGAGGAAGCAGCCTTGAAAAAGTAGGGCCCAGGAGATTTAAGAGTCTATCAAACTAGCATCCCTTGGCTTCCACACAGAACATGCAAATATGCTCCATATATCTCATGATAAGCAGCCACATTCTGCCTAGCTAGAGTTTCCATGTGGATGTGAAAAAGAGCTTTGTATGCAGAAACCATGGTCTGTGGCATACTTTAATAGCTGTAATAGTATGACATTTAAACTACGATGCATGTGACCGAGTACTGCAGTTAGCATCCTTTCCTGGGAACTGGGAATTTATACTTCCAGGACTCAGACTTCACTAGCAAGAGTCCTAAAGGTACTCTTGAGTCCCCCCCTCCCGCTTTTCCCCTTTTGTAGTTATTGCTGGCTGGTGAAGTGATTTTGATGGCCTGTGGACTAATGTTTAGCTGCCCAGGAAGGGAAGAGACTGGATTCCTCCCTATGTGCCAATATTTGTGTCAGAGGGATGTAATGTAATCCAGAGGGCTAAGCATTCCCATACAGTTCCCTTCCAAATATACTGTAGATTCATATATGTACACACACAGCTAGCATTGTTACTGTACCTCTTGCTTCCCCTTTTGGGCTGGCCTGAGATGATTTATGGCCTGTTGGAGTAGTGGAAGAGACACTCATAATGTAGCTGATTGACTGTGGCTGGCCCGTGTTGAAACAGGACAGATAAATGCTCTGACTTTCCTGAATAAATGTATTCACTGGGAAGCCAAAAATTTAAGAAAGGAGGAAAAGTTATGAAAATAGAAAATCTTTCTTGTGAGCTGTTTTATACTTCCTTCCATTCACTTTCATTGCCTTTTGGAAATTGCTGTGTTATTCGTAACTGTCTTTTTACAGGTGGTGGCCTCTGAAATGAAGCCATCTTATAAAATGTTAATTTTGCTATTTTTCAGCTCTGACAGCCATTAGTTGTCTATCTCTGTGGAAGACTCTGGGTGTCCATGATGCTTCAGATTGTGCTATTTATGGTGTTACTACCCAAATTACTTTCCTTTTCAGTATATTTAAAGATACAATTCCTCTTTTCCTGTGAGCTACTTGATAGAGATGTTGGCAGTGTTCTTTATTCTTTTGCTTCGGAAAAAAAGGGTTTTTGATGAATTTAGTGCTTGGCTGGTATAGTGAATTAACAACCACCATCTATTATTGCAACCAGATTTATTGTTGTACTATGTACAACTTTAATGGGCTCTCTACATGTTGCTGTAGCTCATGAGGCTTTCCTCAGGGATGCACAGAGCAATAATAATTGTTTGTATGAAGCAAGGACATTTCTGTAGTCTTGCCTGCTTGAGTCCCATGCTGAAAGACCCCGAGGGTGAACTTTGCTTGCAGATTATAAAATGAACACAGTTAAACGTGCAATACTAGTAGCTTCAAAGTGCTAATTACACCCACGGTGTTCAGTGTAATTGGCTTATCCAAGCACGTGAAGCATCATGCGGTATGGCAGGCACATGTTGTTAGCTGAAGTGAACCTTCTGTAGAACTTTGCACCATAAATGATTACTACTACTAACACTTTATACTAGAAGAACATCTTCTGTTCTTGGCACTTAGCAAGCATTCGCACACACTCACAACTCTCCTATAGATATCTTATCTTCATACTAAATATAGGGAAATGGAAAGGCAGAGGAACTTGGTAACTTATCCAAAATAACACAGGAGTTTTGTGGTGGAGTGGGAAATTGATCCATGATTTCCAGTTCCAAAGCTAGTGCTGTAATTATGAGATTATCCTTCTGCTCAGTTGTAAAAAGAGGGTATAATACTTGCCTCTCTTCAGAGGAATGCCTTAAGATTAAGCATATACAGAACTTTCCATGCAAAAGTGTAAGTCCTGTTGCTGTTATGGTTGCTAATTTTACTTTCTGGTCCTATTTTGGAACATGTCTGCCTTGAATAGTCTTATTCTAATGTGACAAGTTTTTATCTAGAGCTGCTTATAGGGAGTCTTTTTTAAGAGAAAAATCTAGCAATTAGGGATGTAAGTGATTAGTCAACTACCAGATAAGCCTTCATGGGGGTGGGGTAAGGGGTGGGAGGAGGGCAGAGGAAGGCAGAGGCACAACGGGGAAAACAGTGCAAGCAGGGACTGAAGTAGTCCCCGCTTGCACCAGGTCCCAATTGCTGCGCTTCAAGGGTGGTGTTTTATGAAGCTACGTTTCCATTTGCAAAAATATTTGTGATTTTCTGATTGAACTGATTGGGAAATCCCAGCCCAGCTTCTTGCTTCATATGATGACACAAGTCTTTGGGTATGCTTTGTGAGGACCCTTAACTTCAGTTGTGTCAAGGTTGAGAGGCCACATATGGCGCACTTCTTCATTCCTGAATTTGTTGTAACATGGCCACTACATAGTAGGGATGTAATAGTGTAACCCTTTAAATAGTTAATCAGAAAGCCTGAGCTTGTTGGTTACCGTAACGGTTACACACTGGCTCTGGCACCACTTGTGGGGAGTTGGCTGTTGCCCTGCACTGCAGGCTCTGCAGTATACACTTTATAAACTTTATACTGCAGAGCCTGCAGTACAGCTAGCTCCCTGGGAGTGGGGCTAGCAGCTGGAACCAGGCTTCCAGATTTTTCACAGTTACACAATTACCTAGGTAACCGCTTGTTAACATCCCTACTACATAGTGCATTTTAGGAATTAGACTTGAATCATGTTTTAATGCTTACCTTCATTTAGAAATCTAGCCAGAAGATGTAACACTTGGAAGATCTGGCACGCAGTTCAGTATGTTCTCATTCAGGCATTCACTTTCATTTTGCAGCTGGCTTGTTTGGGTTTCCTTTGGATTGCCAAACTTCTGTATAACCCCCCTCCCACCTCCAAAACCAGCAGCCCAACGCATTTTATGATGGGTTTTTGTAACCAAATATTGTTTTTGTATGTAAAGCTCCCTAGGAGGTTGAAATTACAGCCATTTGGATTCCTTACATAAACCTTTGCCTTCAAAGCTGTCAGATTATTTCTTGTAACTGCTGTTTTGAATTTCCTAATTCAACGTATTTAAGCCTTTGGACCAACCTTTTTAAACCATAAGATTTTATTTTTCTAATGATGTCTCTTCTCATCTGATAGTCAAAAGTCAGATTTTTTTTCTCCACAGTCACTGCTATGTGTGGTGTGTCTCCTCATTGCCAACATGATATAAGTTTTAGTGAAACCAGTTGTTTATATTCTTTTCATCTAGACATTACAACAGCAAGAATGCAAACTTCTATATAGTCGTAAAGAGGGTCAACGGCAAGAAAGCAAAAACAAAAATAGATACAAAAACATTTTACCTTGTAAGTAGTATTCACCTTTTCTTCTTTTTTCACTGTTAACATTGGGTTGATACTGGTATGTCATTTCACTGGGAAGCTGATCATTATTGGCCAGTAAGTACAGTGTTTTAAAACATCAACAAGCTAAATGGGTGTTGAGTGATCAGCACTAATGCTCAGTATATTTAAGAGGATTAACTTATGCTGGAGTGGTGCAGGGCAGAATAATTATATATACTTTTTATATATCTCATATTCAAATTAATTGCAAATATTAAGCAATGCCTAAAAAGAGAACACAAACAACTTGATGTTTGATTTTAATTTCTTCAGAAATTTGAAATTGTCCTAGAGAGCAGGGAGAGAGGAAAGGTTGAGTCTTCTGGCCATTTTCTTAGCTATTAGAAATGGTAAGTTGTCAAGAACATGCAAAACGTGGCCTTTATGTCATTCTTTTGGTACGAAGGAAACAATTACAATTTGGCTAGATAGCAACCACAGAATGCAGGAGTTTAATATGCTGTTTACTTATCCTTCCTCTAGTTGATCACACCAGAGTTGTTCTACATGATGGAGATCCAAATGAACCAGTTTCAGATTATATCAATGCTAATATTATTATGGTAAGTGTGTTATGGTCTAGTTCAAAGCCTGCTTGCATTTGCATCCCTACTAAAGTAAATTATTCTTTACAGTCACATCATTCATTGATGCTTGTTTTGATCTCTAGCCTGAATTTGAAACTAAATGCAACAATTCAAAGCCAAAAAAAAGTTACATTGCTACTCAAGGCTGCCTGCAGAACACAGTGAATGACTTCTGGAGAATGGTATTCCAGGAGAACTCTCGCGTTATCGTTATGACAACAAAAGAAGTCGAAAGAGGAAAGGTAAAATGGAACCTTAGGCGGGTCCCAGTAAAATTAATTATTTTTCAACACAAATTAAAGACTAACCAGTCTTCAGTCACACTGACTTACAAACTTAAATATGATGACATGGTGCAGATGTGACTCCCATTGGAGGCCCAAGTCCTGACCTGCAAGATGCAGAATGCCTTCTCCTCTCACTGACAGCGATAGGAATCAAGAGCGCACTCATTTCACAGGTCAGGCTCTTGTTTATAGAGCTTGAATAAGTGACCCTTATATGTATTGCTATGCTGCCCTTAGATCTGTTACTTAAGGAGAAGGAATAGTGAAGAAATTAGTAATCTTGCGCAGCTAGGCTGGCATGCTGACTACCAGAATGTATTTCTCTTCTTCCTCCATTACTTCATTGCTTTCCATACTTGGCAGTGACAACGCTCTTTGGGCTTGTATGATGAGCAAGTCAGTTGGATCACAACTGCATCCAGCTGAGAACCCCCAAAGCAGGAATGATTTAGCTCTTTTATTTCTAACATTCTGTCTTCTGCCTGCAAGTGCAGTCTGTGTGCCATGTTCCGCAAGAACACAGCTGCTCACTCAACCCTAGTGATCTGCAAGTCTCTAGTGAAGTGCTCTGGCAATGCCAGCATGTTTATTACTTTGAAAGCAAGAACTTTTACAGTAACGTATCCCAGAACTGTGTCTTGTTTCTTTAAAGGAATTGAGATCTTGTTTGTTCTCCCCTCCTGCAATCTGGGGCAATTACTCTGTTTCTGACTCCTAAACTTGCTGGATGAGAAAAAACAGAAAGAGTTCTTGACAGTGACACCACTGCTTGTGTGCAGCTTGGGTTTCTCTCTCAGGAGTGCTTTGCCTTAGATGTCTGCAAACACTTTGTCTTGTCTGTGTTCTTCTTTCCATCTCTTGGTCAGAATGATACTTTCTGTTTGAATCTTATACTTCATCTCTTCAGTAAAAAGAAAATATTCCACTCAGTGTGAGGAGGACTCGAAGAAGACTAAGTAAGAAAATAGCTAGTGCTCTGTTATTTAACAAATAATTGACCATTTTTTCCCCTTTGCTTGACCATATGAAGCGGTGAGATCTGTTAATACACTTAGCATGAAAGCTGGATATTTGTAGCTTTTGTTGGGGTTTTCCCCCGCCTTAAAGTCTCCAGCATGCCATGTACAGGGCTGTGGGTTGGTCCTGGTTTTGATGTCTGAGTTGTTAAAATCCTGCCTGCCCTTTATTTAAAAAATCAAAAAATCTGTGACTTCTACCTGGGTGGCTTGATGAAGGACTCTATGACGGGTTCCGTCTGTTCAGAGTGCAGTGAAGAAAGACCAGCTGGCCCATTGGCTCAAGAGCTGTGCTTTGGCACCCTCACTCCTGGAACAAAATGAAGAGATTGTGGGTGTTTTTAAAAGAGTCATACTTCAGAGCATCCCCAGGACCCTGTAACTTCTGTGATATTTTACCAACTAGGCAAGGCTTGTCTTGACTCATCTTTTGCTTTGTTTTTTTGTCAGTGATTGCTAGATATGGCTGACACTCTAGCAATAGCCCTTTTTGCGTTAACATCGATCCTTGTTCCTCCAGTCAACACCTCTGCTGTACATTCCCCACGTTTCCTGGCACTTCTCTAAGTCGTGCCAGTCTTCTCTCCACACTAAAAACACAGCCCTTTAGAATGATTCAGTAATCAGATCATTAGTGATGCAGCATGTGCTAAGTATTTTTGAGAGATTCAGTGTGCCTTTTCTATTTCAGTAGACACAGATTGCTGTCCTGGTTGGATGTGAAAGCTTATACACCCCAGCTCAAGGTGCTTTTTGAGGTAGAAGGAAGCATCTGTCCTAGAGAGGATGACTTTAGGACCAGTTTACTTCAGGCAGTAGGGATTCCTGAAACTCTCAGATCCATCTAAGAATGTTGAGACTACAAAATATGCAGTTAGAGAATCACACGAAGGCACATCATTACAAATTAAAATAATTCTCTCTCCCTCCCTCAATAATCGTCTCCACCCTGTCTCTCTCAAATTAAAATAGTGCAGTCTTGGAAGAGATCCACTGAGCTGATGTACAATGCATCCCCTTTCTCACACTGGTGACTCTTTAATGTTACACATTACCGTTGAGACTCTTTATGCCAACAGCTGCCTCCTTGTTCAGTATCCTGCATTAAATTGGCAAATTGTTATCTGTGTTGATTTAAATACAAAATGTGAGTTTCAGTGCAGCTTATGCTTTTTGAGGAAAATACAAATAAACAAAAGCTTAGTTCCAAAGCATCCTGGCAAATGTGTATGCATGCTTCCCTCATCTAGCATAATAGCTTCTCGTGTTGGCAGCAAGATACTTTCCCTCTCTCATGTTTTCTATTGCTGTTGAGTTTTGGCAGTGAAATTACTGACCTTCAGATGCACATTTATGGGGAAGTCATTCTCTTCACTAATCTGTGGGTGGCCTGCATTTGATATTGCTAGAAAATCTGTCTGTATGTCTTCTAGAAATTATTCATCCCTACAGTACGTAGACTAGGTTTGCATTTGAATGTTCTCAAGGATCTTGCTATTTCTTATTACTATTTTTACTTGGTTTTGGAGGACTTGCTTTTGTTATATGGAATACATTACCACAGGCCCTAGAGTAGTCTTCTAAGGAAAGTGGGACACTCTGAATCAGGCTTAAATATCAAAGTGAGATGCGTTCAGTACTCTGTGGAGAACAATTCCTCATTGTTTGAGTGAAGGCCTGGAGGTCCAGTGAGCCTTCTCTGCTCTGATTTCCAAATGAGGTGAAAGGCAAATGTCTTCCAAGATGCTTCTGTGTTAAAAATGGCTCATTTCTTTGACTTATATTTATAGCTTTAAATACAAGATTTTTAGAGCTACTTCTTAGGTTAATGCAGTCCACTTGAAGTTCTCCATGTATTAAAACTACTTTTGAGGTGGGTGTGGCATATGCTTCTAGGGGCTTTCCTTTTTACCGTTACAATGATGAGATTTTTATTTATTTAGTTAGTTAGTTAGTTAATTAGTTTAATTTTGGTATCTATTGAAGCTAACGAAATCAGGAACATTGCTGGAAAGCAAAACGCTCCCACTCCCAAAGCTATCCTGGGACCCTTAAAGCTTCCTTGTAGTCTCTTTTCTCCTCCATCTTGCACAGGGAAAAGAAATATCAAACATTAAAGGACATTGGGTGATACAGGCTAATCTAGTTTTCCCTGTTAAACTAGCCTTTGCCAGTTTGCACTGTGTTAGTAACTGTAAACTCGGTATTTATATAAAATATGTTTAAATCTTCAGAAAACTGCATTTTAAAAAACAATCTGACTTGTGAAATCAGATATTAAACTGTTTTTTTTCTTCCATCTTCCAGAGTAAGTGTGTCAAATATTGGCCTGATGAATACGCATTAAAGGAGTATGGAGTTATGCGTGTTAGGAATGTTAAAGAAAGTGCTGCTCATGACTATACGCTAAGAGAACTCAAACTTTCTAAAGTTGGTCAGGTAAGTATGTCAGTAGTTTTTCTTTGGTTGATTGGTTAGTTCTTTTCTAGTTTATAATAAATATTAATTTTTAAATTTAGGATGCAAAAAATAATTGCAGAAAGGACTAAATCTTCTGCTGGTGGACAGAAAGAGAGTTTAGGAACAAATAATCTTTAAGTTTTAATAAATCAAGCCCTAACCTTCACTTCGAGACTCAGGTTCTAAATCAAGTGATTTTGGTCTTTTGAGCTTGGGATAATGTCTTGACCCTCCAGATTCTTGTAGCCAGAAGTTAAGCACTTCAAAGAGTGTGTGTCTCTAGATTTATTGGGAAACCTGATGATAAAGTAGTCTTGTCCGTAAATGCAAACCTAATTAGCCTTCGCTCTATTTAGGTGCTTGCATGTGCCACTTCATTATAGCATCTGAGGGCCTTACATCATCTTGGTTAAGATACCTAGTATTGACAGTTATTTCTAGGCTCCTTATATGACAGCCTCCCTGTTCACTCATTTTTTCTGCAGTACGCAAAAGCATGCAAAGTTTGAGTGTGTTGCACAGAGTTGCAGCCCTAAAGAGCTTAGTCTGTGACCAAAGGAGCTGCATCACAGTGGGGTGGCAATGGGGAAGGAGAGAACTTTGGATGTTATGTGTGGTTACTGAGCAAAAGCATGTGCACACGTGCTTGACTTACATGTGGATGAAAAAGAAACTGACTCTTCATGAAGGTGTTAAAAGTGATTTTTAAAGGAGAGGTTTGAAGGATGGGAGAGTGTTAGGTTGGCAAACCAGGTCATGCAGACCAATCTGTGTATAGCGGAGAGTGTAGAAGAAGGTGTAAAATCTGCTGAGGGATAAGCCAACAAGCAGGTTGCTTAGACTGATTGTCACTGGCCCAGTAAAACCATAAACAGTGAATAAGAGACTAAGGCTCTGACTCAGCAACTAGGAAATTGTGCAAGTCATCCTACTGAAGCTAGATTATGTTCTAAGAGGCAGAGTCCTGAAGGTGAGGACAAGAAGCTAGAGATGATTGCAGTGGAGAAGCAGGAAGCCATGAAGGGATTCATGGAATCATAGAACACTAGAACTGGAAGGGACCTCGAGAGGTCATCGAGTCCAGTACCCTGCTTTCATGGCAGGACCCAGTATCTTCTAGACTAGGGGTTCTCAAACTTTGTGATACCACGACCCCCTAAAATGCTAAGTGAATTTGTGTGACTCTCCCCCCCTCCACTCCCCTGGGTCACTTCCTCCCCCCTTTTCACCAGACTCCTTGCCCTCCTGGAGTTCCTTCAAGGCATTTGCAGTCCTCAATGCCCGTCCCCCCTACAGGCTCCTTCCCCCTGTCTCTTTCTCCTCTGTGTCCCTTTGGTGTGTTTTTTTTTTCCCTCTCCTCTCCTCTCCTCTCCTCTCCTCTCCTCTCCTCTCCTCTCCTCTCCTCTCCTCTCCTCTCCTCTGACCCCCACATGCCCTTATTTACCTCCGGGTCCTCTGCCCTGACCCAATCCCCCAGCCTGCTGCCTGAGGGACCCCACCCTCTCCCAGCTGGGGAAGTGTTTGGTCACCCAGCAACTGTGTGCTGCCCGGCCCCTTCTGCGTCTGCTCCTGCGCTGGCCTTACTCTCCTGCTGCCTTGCCTCCTCCTGCAGCTGAGCCATGCTCCTGGAGTCCCGCGGCCCTAGCCACGCTGCATGGCTTGCCAGCGGCTGCCTTCCGCCACCCTGCCACTCTTCACGGCCTGGGGAAGAGGGGTCACAAGTAAAAAACCGAATCCAGCTGCGACCCCCCTCTTAAGTTGCTTGCGACCCCCCCTGGGGGTCGCAACCCACAGTTTGAGAAATGCTGTTCTAGACCATCCCAGATAGATATCTCCAGAGATGGAGATTCCACAATCTCCTTAGGCAACTTATTCCACTGTTTAACCACCCTGACAGTTAGGAAGTTTTTCCTAATGTGCAACCTAAAACTCTCTTGCTACAGTTTAAGCAGATGATGAGGTCCGATTGCCAGGATGGGAAGAAATATTTTGGAGGCTTGTGTTCATCTGGAGTGGAAGCATGTGTGTTGAGGAGGCAAGAAAGAAGTTACTGTAATAAATAGGAATGTGTGGCCTTTTTAGGTTTTGATGGTGTTAAGGAGTCTGTTGTGTTTTCCTTTTATAAATCAACTGATTCATCTGAGTAAATGGATGCTTGTGGCTGGGTGTCTCTTGATATATTTAACTTTTTCACTTGTATGTTTGGTGGGGGGGTTTTTTCAGGGGAACACTGAGAGAACAGTCTGGCAATATCACTTCAGAACCTGGCCTGATCATGGAGTACCCAGTGACCCTGGTGGTGTCCTGGACTTCTTAGAAGAAGTCCACCACAAGCAAGAAAGCATCACTGATGCAGGTCCTGTTGTGGTACATTGCAGGTACAATAATGTGACATATTTCCTAGCTTCCACTATAAGCTTCTTTAAGAATTAAACATTTCTTTCTGAAAAATGCCATTTTTTCTTGGGTATTTGGCTACCTGAGAAAACACTTGAAGTTTGATGGATGAATAACTTTGCACATGTTTCAGAATTTGGGAGATGATGCATGCTAGCTGCCCTTATCACAGCGTGAATATTAGTATTTATTTTTCAGAAGTCTGAGAGTCTGTGTCTTTGTGCGTGCAGAGGAGGGTTTCTTTATGGGGTTATAGGAAGAGGGATGACTTTATGCTTCTCTGTAAATTGAGAATGTTTACTAAATCCTAAATTGAGTTGTGCTGTTCCATTATATTACTTCTGTTTTCTGCAGGTAAATCACTCTTTGTTTCTAGTTAGTTAAGAACTTGAAACTATTTTGTCAGTCATAGCTCAGTTCCATTTGTTTGATAATATCATCTGGAAGTCCAGTACATCTTTATATTGGACACTTGTTGGTCTACTGTGACTTTATTGCCTATTCAGAAAGGAAACTAAATTACTTCCTTTTTTTTTTTTTTTTTTTTTTTGACAGTGCTGGAATTGGACGAACAGGGACTTTTATTGTGATTGATATTCTTATTGACATAATCCGAGAAAAAGGTAGGTCCCCAGTTTAGTTTTTTCACAGGTACTGTGAACAATTGGTGAAGATCAGGCAAAAGTTGCACAGTGTATGTTTGTGCCTAGGAGATATCACATCCCTAGCGATGTGTCCCCATTTACTTCAATGGGAGTCATATGGCCAAAGCCTGGAATGAGGATTTTGCATCTCACCTTCAGTGGTTTTGTAAATTTCGTGGGTTTTTTTGCTCACATACCTGCTTTTTGCCAACACGGTTTTTTGCAGCCTTCCATTTGTACATACTGTTTGCCATATTTGTTGTCCAAAACATTTTAATGATTTTGGTTTCCTATTTGCAAGGGCAACTTCTAATGTTATAGTGGACAGACAATGCAATGTTCATATTTTTTATGTTGTTCAACATAAAATTAATACTATACTCAGAGCTCGACGATCACAGCAAAAAACACTCACCAGCCCCGTACTGAGTATGCGCGAGACCCGCACTGCGCATGCGCGAACTGCCAGTGAACGGGGCGATTGGGTGAAATCTTCTCGCCACAGGCGAGTAGATAAGCAGATTTATTGAGCCCTGACTATACTAATATAAGGTCTTTCCTGATCTGAAGACTGCTTATCACTAATCTCCTCAGTTATGATGGGATGCACTATTTTCTTTAAGTTTCAAGTATTCCACCTCTACATTAGTGCCTCTATATTATGATGAATATTTTCAGCTGTAGACTGCACGTGACTCCATTTGGAATCTAATAGGGCAATGCTGAGTGCTGGCTCTTTCCTCCTACAGAAGAGCTGGATAGCTTGTCTTTACTGCAAGTTGATGTACAAATGGCTAAATAAGGGTCTCAGATTCTGATTACCACCCCAAATCATTGTTATAGCAACCAAATGTACTATGTGTCTTACATTCACTAGGGAAAACACAGTCTGTCCCAAAGAGCTGACAGTGAAAACATCCTGTGCTAGTGCAGCAGTGTAATATGGGTGGTTTCTTCTAGGTGTAGACTGTGATATTGATGTTCCAAAGACCATTCAGATGGTGAGATCACAGCGGTCTGGGATGGTTCAGACAGAAGCACAGTACAGATTTATTTACATGGCAGTACAGCACTATATTGAAACTCTACAGCGTAGAATTGAAGAGGAGCAGGTACGTTGGTCGGAACCTACCATGGTCTTTATGCAATGATGCTGATTAGGAACTTGCCGTGATGATGGGAAAAAGCAGAATTGCCTGGTTGCTGTCTGACTCTGAGGTGTATTTATAGTATGTTGATTGTATGCATCATGAAAAGGCTTGTTCTGTTGCACTGTTTGTTCAAAGAGCTTTGCCATTTATTTCAAGTCACTGTCTTAAAACACTTGCTGAAACTGAAGGATTTAGACAGATCTCAAACGGTAAAAAATGCTTAGTCTCTGCCATCTAGGAGGGGAAAAGGTTCTTTCATTAACATTCCTACCTATAGTGATTTCCTGGAAGGCGCAGCAATTTCTGAGGCCCAATCCTACATTCCTTGTACACTCAGAACTCCCATTAACATCACTGATTAGGATGTGCAAGGAATGAAAAGAAAGGCTCTCAGTCTTAATAAAGAAGGCTCCAGTATGCGTCATTGTATGGCATATGGATTTGAAGTCTGTCCATTATATCTGTGTTGAAAGTGTAGCAATTCTATTCAAACAGAAGTTACTACAACACCTGTTTTGGGTGCCTAACATTTTAAGTTTTAAGTATTAAAAAGTAATTACATTGGTCATAGTTTAAATTTTTGGAAAGAAATACTTTTAAAGAATGGAGCCAATGTTATTACAGCATAATAGCCAAGGAAGAGAGAACATTTAGAGTGGAAACTCTCATCATAAGTCAGAGTGGCTGCACTGGAATGAATATTGTCTGGGTCAGGATTAGTTGTAGTAGAACTGCAGAGGTCATTCCTTGCTTCAGAAACCTCCACTACACCCCAAATGCCTTTGCCAATTGTTTGTATTGTGCTGTGGTGGAGAAAAGGCTTGTTCTTTTTCTGTCCTTTTCTTCCCTGGTTCTTTCAGCTCTTACCCTACATGACTGCCATCCTGAGTTCTTAGCCTTGTCTGGAATGGCAGGGTCTGTTCTCAGAAGGTAGCTGTAACCACTATATAGCTAACACTACTGATCCCTTTTCTCAAACCATTCATATAATCTATTCCACACCTGATCTCAACCATCTGCAGAACAGTACATCCTGGACGCGTCAGACATTTTTCTTTTATGACTCTGCTCTGTCCTACCTTGCCTTAAAGCTGATGGAAGTTTGAAAATACATGGATGTGTCCTGCAAAGCTCCGTCCCTCAAAGATTATATATTGTTCATTTCACTCACAGCTTTTCACAAAATTTCCTTTACTGTCTCTTGGAGTTTGTTTTTTAGATCTGATACAGTATTTCCAATACATATGGAGCTAATACAGTTACATTTGTGTCTGATATGAGAACAGAGGAATCATTCTCTCCTATGATGGTCAGGTGAATCTGTAGTCATGTAAAATGTATACTGCTGGGCTAAAATGGTAACAAGACTTCAACTGGGTTCTGTGCTTTTCTTTGCTCTAGTACAGTAATAGTGCTTCTAGTTTTGGAATAAAAAGCCCTTTGAAGCTCTTGCAGGAAGCTAATGTAATCCTGAGCAGCCTTTTGATGGCCTGACGGTGCTCCACATAGGCAGTAAGAGAGAGAAACAAAAATGAATGGAAAAGAGTTGGGAGCATCGGTAGAATGAAAGAAGCAGCTGAGTGTCTCCTGTCCCCCATTTGCAGCTTATGTTATGGTGAAATCTGTTGTTTCAGTCATCCTTTTTACCAGAGGAACACCCACTCCCCTCAAAAAATAGTTTCGGAAAGAAAAACTTTTGGGTGAAGCAAGGTCAATATCTTATTCTTAGAGCCCGGCATGGATACAAAATTTTCATCTGCATCCATATCCACAAAAATGATCTATGAATATCTGCATCCACAGATGTGGATAGCCACAGATATAAAGTGGATAGCTGCAAGTTTGCTGGGTTTTAGATACAGAATTTGTACCCATGTCCATATCTGTATAATGAACCGTGAATGTCCACGGATGAGGATACCCGTGGGTATAAAGCAGATACCCATGGATTTGCAGGTGTCCACTTATTCATGCCCTAATTCAGACAGTGTCCTGAGTTGTTTACCCAGCTCTATTCTAGAAGTATTCCCTATTGCCTTTTGGCATTGAGAGCCTCCGGAGTCTTGATGTAATCAATGTTGTGTTAAATATTGCCTGTCTCTTCTGAATGTATGAAAACTACAAAGTTAAACCTGTTTGATTAATTTCCTTCTTGGAAGCAATACTTATTTTTTAGTAACACTGAAGTCTCTTGAATAATTATTTCTAATTAGGAATAATAAAAATGTGGTAGGAATAGTTACACTGAATAATAGGAATTAATTATAACAAATCAGTGAACTCAGAGGAAGAAAGGTCTTAGATTTACATCTTCATGGTTTGTTTCCTCTAATTTAGTCAGATCAAGGAACAAAACTGACTTTTATTCTGCTTCTCTGCTGCTTTTTACACTTAAAATAACCCTGCTGGTTGAATTGTAATTTATCACATAGTTAGAAGAATTTAAAATACAATTTTAGTCTGCAGCATAAAATTGATCTTTACTAGCTGTGTCTAGGTGAGAATGTGTATCTCACAGATTCTAAAATAGGGACAGGTTCTGAACCTTTATTCCCCTTCAATCTGATTTTTGAAAATTTACAACAATAATATAATTGGTTTTGACTAGTGGTCCCTGTAAAGTGATTTGTCAAGAGAAAATGGGAGGCAGAAGTGAGAGAACATTACATTTCTAGTGGCAGCTACAGTATAGTAAAATATAGGCTGAAATTTTCAAAATTGCTTTAATGTGAATTAGGAATCCAAGGCTACATCTTTATTTAAAATACTATTGTGTCGTTGGTGCAGCTGTGTTCCTGTAGCACATCAGTGTAGACACTTAGGACAGCACTGGGCGGGGTTCTGTCATCATTCTGGTTAATCCACTTGAAGGCAGAAGTTAGGCCTAGGGAAGAATTCTCCCATTGGCCTAGTGCTGTCTATACCAGGAATTAAGTTGGGATTGCTACATCTCTCAGGTATGTTTTTTTTCAAACCGCTTGAGGGACATAGCTGTGACAGTGTAATTTTTCAGTGTAGACCTGTCACAAGTCTTTGAAGAGGTTTTGAAATTCTCAGTCATAGGCAGTGTGCCTTCCAGTCTTTTCCATCCACTTACAGATTTTTCCATCCATGTGCAGAATAAATTTTGTTATTCACCAAGGCATATGTGAGTGTGCACCAACAGGAGGAACACAAACCTAGCAGTGGGCACTCAGTTAATCATTTGGGTGGCACTGGAATCTCTCGAGAGTGGCTGTACTAGTGCATAGCTTCCAGGGACGATTGGACATAGCAGTGTTTCCCAATTTTATTTGACCACGGAACCCTTAAAAAAAAAAAAAAAAAACGGCTGGGAGAAACTGATCACAACAGAAACAGAAGAAGAAGAAAAAAAAAACCCCCACCACCATCTCCGGGGAGAGGGGGGAGGAAGGAACTGTCAAGAAACCCCTCCCCCCGCCCCCAAAAAAACAAAAACAAAATGCTGGCCCACCCCAAAGACTGGCTCGGGGGAGGGTGGGAGTGATCGGGTTCTCGCAAACCCTTACTTTCACTTCGCAGAACCCTGGGGTTCCATGGAACAGTATTTGGGAAACACTGGGTCATAGGATTGATTGGCTCATTGGTGCATTTGGTCTGAGCCCTACAAACTTTTTCCACAATGTATTGTTAGAGTGGAACTTGTGCATGTGTTTGACCTTTTCAATCCACTGGCTGACATTGTCTAGAGTACACTGAAGGATGAATCTTTTGACCAGGTTTGGATAAATTCACAAAGTTGGCACATCTTATTTGAGATCGGTGCGGGGTGGGGGGGGAGGGAGAGAAAGAGGGGATAGATGGGCTAGGACCAAGTGTTCTGTGAAGATTTTTACCAAAAGTTGCCAGTAGTCAAAGATAACCTCTATCTCTAGTAGTAGCCAGACTGCATGTTGTAATTACAGAAATGAGATCTTTCATGCTTTAACTTTTACACAAAATCAAAAACTTTTCTAGAAAAAGTAGGTTTGGCTAATTTACATTTAATTTCTTGAACTTAACTATTACCTTTCACAAATATAGATTTCTGTTGTTATTGGCGATTCTAAATCTGTTTAATTTTTGTGTTGACTCTCTTTTCAGAAGAGTAAGAGAAAAGGGCATGAATACACAAACATTAAATATTCTTTATCGGACCAGACAAGCGGGGATCAGAGTCCACTCCCACCATGTACTCCGACCCCAGCCTGTCCAGAGTAAGTAGCAGTTTCTGACAGTAGTAAATAAGTTCTGAATGGCGTGTGAATTCAAGTAGGTGCAGCCTTTGAGAGCTTTGTTGTGGGCTGTTTTCCTTGCAAGGGTTTATTTCTAATCATATGAGAGGAATTTCCTGAGCAAACTCTTGCTGTCTTTCTCTACTCAGTTTCACTTGAGATCTTATTAATTTTTTCAGGTGTCCCCACAAATGGAATTTTTCGGGACTGCGCTTATTTTTCATTTGATACAAAGGGGCCTTTGGTGAGAAGGGTCTTTAATTCATTGAAACAGTGGTTCTCAGCCAGAGCGTTGGAGTCCCCTGGGGGGCCATGAGCTGGTTTCAGGAGGTACTCTGAGCAGGGCGAGTATTAGACTTGCTGGCGCCCAGGGCAGAAAGCCAAAGTCCCATCCCCAGGCTGAAGCCTGGAGCTCTGAATCCTACTACCTGGTCGGGAAGTCAAAGGCTAGCCAACTTTGCGAGGGCTCCTCTGCCATGGTGCCCCAAAGAGCTGGCCTGCTTGCTACCCCCTAATGCCAGACCTGGCTTTTATATGCGGAAAACCAGTTATTGTGGCACAGCTGGATCATGGAGTTTTTATACCATGTTGAGGGGGAGGGAGGGCTCAGAAAGAAAAAGGTTGAGAACCCCTGCCTTAAAACATATAGGATATCTTGGGTCGTGAAGCACTTGGATATGAAATATATACTGGTTTTTCTATTCATAGAACACAAATCGTGCATTGTGTCCCTGCAGCTACCAATGAATAGAACAACTGTTTAGCAAGAATATAGCAACATTGCTTAACAATAATTTGGGACTGAAAGTAAAGACAATACTATATTCCATTGAAATGATCTGTCTTGTATTTCTACGCTGACTATCACTATGGTATCTGAGCTAAGGAAAATGTAGGTTGAAAGTATTCAGTGACCTAGATTAGAATTTAGCTAGAGCACACTGAAGTGAATATGTCTGTGCTTGGAGGTGCAGTGAGATGGAGAACAGCTCCTTTGTTTAAAAAAAATAGTCTCTAGGTCTCAAATCACTTAACAATTTGCCATTCTGTTTTCCCTATTGTATCGTGTTTTCTTGTTAACTTCTTTAATGACCGGAATTGCAGTAGAACTGCAATGCCACTCTTTTGGAATCTTGCCTTCATTCTGTCCCAAGTTTTGTGCTGACTTAACTCTATGCAACCCTCTAGGTATTAAAGCAGGCATTGGGTGGAGTTGTCGCAGAATTTGCCCCATAGATTGGGTCATGCAGAAATCACCCAGTATTCTGAATCCAGATACTCTGTGCTTTCAAGAGAACTGAACTAGTATTAGCTGTCTTCGTTGAATTATGCGATGTGTATTTATTTTCTAGTAAACCTGACTTTATTTCTCTATAAAAATCTGTCATTTTAGAATGAGAGAAGATAGTGCTAGAGTATATGAAAATGTGGGGTTGATGCAGCAGCAGCAGAAAAGCTTCAGATGAGATGTACAGAAACTTCCATGCAAAGGAAGGTATGCACATTGGAAATTCTAGTGTGATCTAGCTTAAAGCTGCTTTTGTTGCACTAGCATATTTTAACATAACCACGGTTAGCCACAAAATATATTTAATCCAGCAATCATGGCTATAGTGTCAGTTGGTTTAGCAGCTGAAGTATTCAACCTCATTTTCATAGCCATTTGATTTACCAACTGAGGTGAGTAATATTTTGGACTGAGTGGAGCCAGATCTGACACAGTCCTTTTTGGGCTGCACCAGCTGAGACTAAATTTACTCAGTTAAAAAAAAAAGGATAAAAGCATTTTACTTTCTAGAACATTTACAAAAATTAAAGAGAATGAAAGGCTATTGACGTATACCTTCATCTTGCTCCTCTCCCCTCTTCCCCCCACCATGGTTCAATATCCAAAGAAGGGAATTTGAAAGGAATATAATTTGAGGGGAAATGATGGTGACTCAGAGAAATCATCAGAAATGCAGGTACAGCTTGAAAAGTGACTTTCAGAAGAGCACTTTTCTCAGCACATGTACTTCCTAGTGGCTCAACTCTCTAACCTCTGGGGTCAGATCCTGCAATCTTTATTGATGTACAGCAATCAATAATGTAATAATAGAATGTTTAAGTCTTCAGGGCTGTCTCAATAAACACCCAGTTTACTTAAAGGAAAGAATTCCAGTTCTTACACACACAAGTCAGACCATGCAGAGCAAAGAGGAGAGAGCAGAGATAACGCTCCATCTTGCTTAAAGTTTGAAGGCAGACTTCCATCACAGGTTATAATTGGTTTTGATTATTACACATCGGTAAAGGCTGCAGGATATGATTGAAACTTTTAACTGCTAAACCAACCATTGTGGCAAAGATTCTTCGATTAAATACATTTCAGAATTGAGACTGTGGCACTCAGTGAGTCTTTAGATATTGAGGGTTGTGTTGGACTGTAAGTGGTTTTTAAATCCTCCCATTTTGATATGTTGACCAAATATGTTTTTATGCTCATGTTAGCACTGCTAGGTCGATACAGCTATGGGAGGTTGGGGTGAATGCTGTTCTGCATCTCACTGTAGAATCTCCATTTGCACAGATCTGAAAGGCAAGAATCAGATAAACTTTCAGATCTCAGGGAGAGTTTGTGACACCGGCTACTTTTGTATTGCACTGAATAGTTCTAGACTCATTTGCTCTGGAAATTATCAATAAAACCTTAAAACTTTTTAAAGTAAAACTTTGTACAAGGTTTTAGCATGTGGGTATAATGTGCTTATGTGATAGAACATCTCTGCTTCAGAGAGTGGCTGGGCCAGTGATCTGCAAACATGATTTACGTAGACCTTTATATAATTGATTGCATCAGAGCCATTATGGCATATAAAGGAAATGGCATTCACCCTGACCCAATAGACTGTAACCCACATCAGAGTTGGAGTATGGCCCATAGACTAGACATTTGTTAAATAAATCATGGTCTGAAGATCTGCTCACTGTTTTTTTGTGGTATATCCTGTTTTGAAGTCTAAATTTCCATAGCTCCCTAATTAGTATTCCCTATATCCAGGGAACAGTACACATCTTAAAATCTCTGTTTTGTATTGCCACTCACTTGGCCCTCGAAGGAGTTAAACTACTAGAACCAATTTTAACTTTATAATGGGAGTTTGCCTTCCAACTTCAGAAGCAAGATGGAGTATTAGTTCTGATCTTTGCTCTGAATAGCCTTACTTTTGTCTTGTAATTGGAATTCTTTCCTTTAAATTGAAGTAAACTGGGTGCTTATAGAAGATATTACATATACGGTCCTGAATACTAAAACATTCAGTGTCTGGAAACAGTCCAACCTAGACAGCTGCACTGTAAGCTTGCCCATGCTGCTTTGCAAGTATGCTTTGATCCTGGCGTACACTAGGCACTTGGAGACTACTGAAGGATACAAGGCAGCAGCCTGTCAAATCCTTGGCCTCTTACTGACACTATCAGAAAAGTGCCAACTGTGTGTGTATGAAGTGGAAAGGTGTCCACAAGGAACTAATCTAAGAACACTGATTGACTTCAGGTCCCAAATGTATATGAATGCCTTTCAGTCACTGCCAGTGCAAGACAGTTTGGAACTAAGACTCTGGAGTAGAAAGTGAAGGGTCTTTGTCCTATTATTCATATAATATCACTAAACTAAGCCCTTAACATCACTCAGATAAGTACTTGCATTTTGCCTTATACTATATTTAAATACCTATAATTTCTCTGCTCCCCAGTCAAATGTAATGGAATATATTTGTTTCATTCTTGCTGTTTCTCATAGACAAGCCCAGTACTTCAGATTTCATTTGGAAATATGGCATCTTGAATTTAAGTTTTTAATGAATTGTCTTTTGAAGTTAGGTTTCTATATTCTTTTGATATATTCTTACATTTTGGGCCAGAGATACCTTACGCTAATCCTTTCAAGAATTAAAAGTTTAGGCTTTTATTTATTGTCCAATGCAACTGAAATGCAAAATGAACACTGTAAATGATGAAAAGTAAATTAGATCTCAGTTCTTTTAGCTACTTCTCTAAGAAATTAGTAATTTTTATTTTCGTTATAGGATGTCAGACTTGTTACTGTACCTTTGATAGAACAAGTTTACAGTTGTAAAGTGATCATGAAGAATAGCCACTCCACATATATGGGAGAAGACCAGATTATATTTCATTAAACTGATAGAGAGCTATAGTTGTTTGAAATTCCATCTGATATTTTAGATCTAAGATCAATCACTGCTGTTTATGCTAAGTGTAAAAATAAAGTAACTCCATGTACGTTCACGATGATGAATTATATGTTTCTAAAGGACTTACAATTTTTTTCACTTTCACAGAAATGAATATTTTTTTTAAAAAAGGTCAAGAAAGAGATGGAACAAGCTTCGCATGAAGAATGAACTTTTTATTTACGGTTGTTTATCCCTTCAGTAGTAAGCAAAATTTAAGACCATCTAAAGATCATTATATCCTTTCTCTCTAATACCTGATTTACAATTGCTCATTTTTCACATTAAAAAAGAAATCCTCTCTACAATGTAGAAAGATATTTTATAGAATTTTAATTGTGAATCCGGCCAACAGTTAGACTGGCATTCATCTGCTTCAGATAGCATTTTTGTTTCAAAATCTAGTTATTAACATTATTTCTTGTTAGAGAAAGTTGTGGGGATTTTTTTTTTTTTTTTTTTTTTTGTGATCGGGAAGCAATAATGTGGGTAAGTCCATTACATTAATATCAAATAGTAATGGGAACTAAACTTGATTGTTTGAAGACTGTGGATCACCCACATTCAGAGTTTTAATACAGTTCAAACTTGTTCTTGGTTTGTCAGGGTGAACAGTTAATTTTTTATATGAAGGTGGTTTTTTGTAACAGCTGATGGCTTTGATTACTTCTCAGCTGTGTTGCTGGATGGGCTATTTTTGAGTAACTACAAAAAGTAGCCTTTGCATCAGACTAGAACATTCTCTAGATGATTCGTATCTAAGATACCAATTTACAAAAAACACAGCTGTCAAAAAACACAGCTATAGGGGCTGCTGCCTATGTTAGTTTGTTAGTGATCATGTATTAAGCAGGAGAGTTGAGACATTTTAGGAAGCTCTGCAGTAGCACTTGACATCATATTAAAATAAACGAGTATCCGCCAGTGTTCCCTCTAATTTTTTCCATCCATGTGCAGAATAAATTTTGTTATGTGCACCCAGGCATGTGTGGGTATGCACCACGAATGGAAACACATGCTGCTGGCTGCGAGCAGCTGTGGGTGCTCTGCCTTTGCCAATCAGCTGAACAGAATCTGACTCTCTCCTGGGCAGCCACCCAAGCGCTCAGCTTACAGGGAATGCTGATAACTGCCTGTGCAAACTGTTATCTTAGGCTGGAGTGACTCCCTTCTTAAAAATTATAGTTATTGGGCCATCTGGTTCTCAGTAAGGCCTTACACTACTGCAGGTGGCTCGTTCAGAGTTGCCTGGGGAAAAGAACTATGTGGAAACTAGCTATCACCTATATTGCCTTAGTGAAAAGGGCAGTGCAGGTAGCAGTCAACAGCAGCTTGTTCTGGTCTGTTTTATCAGGCAGGAGTTTCACTAACATTCTGCCTAAAGTGCCTTTCAGAGCCACATCCAATTTACTGTCCATGTTTTAACTAAAAAAAATACTGTATCTGTTTCTAAAAACACTTTTGATTATTATTAATGAAACAAAATCCTCCCAGAGTGATGCCAGCAGTGAGAGATGCTATTATCATGCCACAGTTTCTTGAGTTTCTTCATCTGCAGAAGGCCTATAAACACACTAGAGAAACTTTGCCTTGTTGTGTTATCTGACTCTAGATCTCCCATTGGAGCTTAGAGCAGCTGACGGTGCTAATAGCAGGATCAGGATCAAGGCATAGGTACCAGTGGTATCTTAGCAGCATTTTTCCTCTCCCTGCTGGTGGAGAATTATGGTGAAGCCACTAGGTGGTATTGGAGGTGTTGTTATTTTTATTTAGAGTATGCAGATCATGGCAATCACTGCATTGCATTGTATGTGCAGGAAGGGTGCAGGAGTGATGAAGTTACATTATTAATCATATTAGTGAAATTACACATAAGCCTGGAATGTAATTAGTGAAACGTTTGTGTCCCCAACATTGATGTTGGGCTTGCATTAACTTTCCCTGAGAATGCTTTGCAAAGTCAAATGCTTCACATTTTGTTTTTGTCTGAACTGAATGAAGGTGCATCTTAACTTAAGCTGAACTTTGTTACTTTGCCTCTTAATACCTCTTATCTTCTGGTCCTGGAAATCCTGTCACCAGCAAACCATAATATTTGTGTCTTAATGTCATAATCTATAGTACAGTCATTAATATTTCCACCCTCTGTAGATCTAAAAATCTTATGGATTTATGAAAGAATAATTTTTGTTCATCTATTTTTGTTCATTCTGTCACGAATAGCATACAGTATTTGCTTTATATCACCTTCCTTCCTCAGCCTCCATATGTAGTTTCATCCTGTTGACTTTTTCTGCAAAGATTAAATAGGGATCATTTAAGTGCCGAGTTGTGTTTTTGAATACTTCCCTGGATGCAACCAACTTTTAAATCAGGAAGAAATGGAGTGCATGTTCAGGATTAGAAATACTTTGCACCAAAATGAAAGTTCAAAGGAAGATCCTCTAAGCCGTAGCTTATGAACTGCACTAATGTGACCTGTCGTAAAGATTGACTTGTGAGAGCTGCAACCAATAATATGCTGATGTATTCAGCATAAGACTGCCTATCATAAGATAGAATTTAAGCTCTGTGGAACTTACCTCTGTACTTATTTGTTATTGGAACTGAGGGAATCTTATTTGTCTAGAATGTGTGTTAATTTTTAGGAGCGCATGATGGATGAATGTTTTTTTTTTTAATTAGAAAAGATTCCAAAAGATTGTATGTTAGAGAGAGCTGTTTCTTTTTTAACTGGAGTGTCTGGCCCTGCTGAAAACCAAAGGGGAGGGAGATCTTACAAGTTACAAACCAGCTGCCTTTCAAACATAGTCAACAGAGGGGTAAACTCTTTGTGTGTCTTTCTCTTTTACTATTATTTTAAACATCAGTTGTTTTATTACAAATCAAACAAGAGAGAGAAACCTCCTTTGGTACAGGGGAAAAATGGACACTTGGTTTCATGTATTTTAGTGAGTTTTTGAAAACTAATTTAACATCATGTTACAAGCTATTGCTGTAAGAATGGAATGGAAAAGGGATGCAGTTTTGAAGCATTCTATAGTAGAAGACTATACCACAAGGGAAATTTAAACCAACTCTGAAGGTGCAGTATTATAGGCTAGCAAGAAACTGCTGCAGACCTAATTGACTGAATATTTTATAGCATACATTTTAATTTCAGGTAACCTTTAGTAGGACTGATTAGGTCTTCTGTTGACCAAACTTATTTTCTCTTGAGGTATATGTATTGAAAAATGCAACTTCGTTAGTTGTATCCCTAGCTATAAAACTTGTTTCCTTTTTCATTGTAGGGATGGGATAAATCAGACAGTTGGTACTAGGACATTTTTCTTCATTATTTCAAATTAATTTTTAATTTTTCAATTTTTAAATAGCAAAATGTAATTATTAATTACAGACCTGGTTATTTATGACACTATTGTGATTTTTTTATTACAGTACTAAAGGCTAATGGAAAAAAATATCCTTTATTAGGTGGACTAGACCGTACATTTATTTTTTTCCTGCAATGTATGAAGTATTGTACCAGAGTATTAAATGAAATGTAATATTTTATTGAAAATCTCTATCCTTTAAAAGGAGGACATTTAGGATGTCATCAATTTGATGTGAATCATGTAAATGTTAATAATGATGCGCTGTTTTATTATACATTTAGTGTTTCAAAAGACTCACTTAATTCCTTTTGCCCACATGCATTCTGTAGATCATTTACAATTGTCAAAATGTGACATTAAAATAATAGATCATGTATAGAAATATTAGTGGTTGTTCATTGTTTTCCCTTATGGTATTTATGGGTGTTAGTTCAGCTGCTTTGCAAGCTGTGCTGTGATTTTAATTGCTGCAAGGTTATATTATCAGTATAAGAGCATATTTGTAAACAGCAGAATTAAAAATTAGGAATAAAAATAATTTTTCTTATAAGTTTTTGACCATTACTCCAATTCTTTTTCTGTAATACTTATATTAAAGATTTATTTTATTATGTAACCTCCACACTAGACTGGGAAGCATTTCTGATCTAATTACATTTAGCTTCCCTCCACAGTGTAGCTCTGTGTTGTGTCTGCTCCCTTCATCAAGAGCGTGAACATAGCCAAGCTTTTTTTGTAATATATGATATTTCAGTGTTGTTAAGCTGCTGCTTTTATTGCCTACTGCAAATTGGATAGCCATGTAGCAAAGCACTCCACTCTATTTCAGTACAACTCATCTAGTTAACTTCCAGAGGCTTGTGAGTTTTGTGTGTGCGCGCCTCATTGGACATCTACAGGAGATTCTGGTTTCCTTCCTCTCCCTATGTGGAGACTTGCCTGGATTTATGTAAGTCTGTTGCCATTTGTATTTGCATCCATAGCCACCAAAATAAGCTGCAGATAGCTGCACCCACATCAACAGATGTGCATACCTGTGCGTATCGGCAAATTTGCAGGGTTCTAAATACAAAATGTGTAACTGCATCCGTATCTTCAAAAATGAGCTGCAGCTATAAAACGGATCTCTGCAGATTTGCAGGGCTCTAGCTACTTGCATTCAGATGGTGCAGGGCAAATCTCTAAACTCAGGATAGGCAATAGTCGACTCTGCAGCTGAATGTTTAATGTGTTATTGAACCCTTCGAAAGGGAGAAGGGAATATAAAGTTTAATGGGGAGAAGAGGAGAGAACAGCAATCCCACCCCTCCCTTCGTAAACCATGGGGGCTTCGTTTGAGGATGGTAGTGGGAGGAAAGCTGCTGCTTTCATTTATTTCTGATGGTTTTTTCCTTCTGGCTGCTTTCTTGTTTCTTGGAGAGATGTCAGCTGTCGGTCCTATCTCCAGGGCTCTGGTGGCTTCTGGGTTCTTTGTGTGCCAGCCCCATGCAGTGAGATGCCAGTGCTTTTGGGGCACTATGCTGACCTCAGGCTTCTTTCTGCCAGCTGCTACAGCAGTACTTCAAAAGCTGCTGAAATCCTTGGATTGGTGAAGCACTTGGAGCCAGGATGCTTTTAAAATCCAGTGCGCTGCCTGTTCCCTAGACAGGCACAGAGAGTGCACAAGACCCCCAAGTCTAAACACAGCAGTTCAGTTTAGTGTTAGGCAGTGTCACACTGTAAAAGCAACTGGGAACTAACTCTTACTAGGCCTTTTACTGCCATTATTGGTAATACACAACCAAGCGGCCTACAATACTGAGTCAGTTTCACAGTCATATGAACTAGTTATAGTAAATGGAACCGTGACACTGAGTCAAACCCTTTGGCAGATTGTGCTTATAGATGCTGAGCTGCGGAAATCTAAAGGAACCAACCTATGCTCTTTAAGAGGCAGGTGTTATATTGCTATTCATCCAATTAAACACAGAACAAATATCCGCTACGTTTTTTGTAAAACAAGCTTAATCTCAAAGCAATGGAAAGGCATAAAAATAATCTCCTGAAATGTGAAGAAAGCAAATCCCTACTGTTGGAGCCTTTGTGGATTTGAATACAAACTGAATTCAAATTAGCAAACTGGCTATCTAGAACATCTCAGCTTTAATACTATAATCCTGTAGTTTAAGAGGGTATGAATGTGTCTAATAAGGGCGTGTTGGGTTTGGATCCACTTTTGTGTATTGCGTGAGAAATGTATGCCATGTAGGTAGGTTGGAGTTACTCAGCCTAGTTTGAGATCTGTACTTCAGAAATCTAAATCAGCAAAGGAACAATTCTCCTTATGTCAAGGTATTGGGCTGAGACCTAGACTCCGTCTGCGCTGGCATTTGAGAGGACTGTAACTTTCTGGCTTAGGGTGTATGAAAAAACACCCCCTGTCTGGAGAGTGGCAAGTTACATTGCTGTAAAGCACCACTGAGAACCAGGCTACAGCACTGGGAGCAAAGGTTAACAGCATTCATGTGATGGCTACACTTTCAGTTTAAAGCACTGCTGCAGCTGCTTTTTAAACCATTAAGCGTGGACAAAGCCTTGGACTGCTATAGTGTTGGTTCCTATCCTTCTCCTCTCACCCTTGTCCCGTAACTTACCTGGATAACTTCTGTTAGTACCTTTCCTCCCACACTTATTGTCTCCATCTATTTTATAATCTTGAACCAAACACCTTAACACTCTATTCTGTTGCTCATATGTTACACACCCTGCTGGTCTTTTGACTTAGACCACCCCACCAATCTCCACCCATTTGTATTATCCACTACAACTAAGGTTATGAACCCTGTTGGCCAGCAACTGTTTCTTTACTGCATGCTTGCAGTCACATTGTTTCATGGGTCCTGCTCAATGAACCCTTTAGGTTTTACCATGGTGCAAGTGAATCATTATATATCTGTTAAAAGTTACAGGAGAATCATTGTATCAATGATAATTATACAGCACTTCATTACTTGAACTGAAACAGGAGAGAGAAGAAATATTTAAGAAGCACAAGAGGTTAGGTCTGTTCCTTCTTTCCTCTTAAGGCTCTTCCAGACAAAGCGGTTAAATATTCTTAAGGAAATGGCGACATCTTAGCTGCTGCTTTCTGACGAAGTATACAAAGCTGTTCTCCCAGCTGGCTACCATGGATGGATTGATTGTGCCCCTCCCTGTATCATCCATTTGGTTTAATCCTGCCCAAGAGTGGCAAATTGTGGGTTGGCATTTGGAATTGTCTCACGTTGTAGAGCATAGTTTATAGAAAATGTTCAGCTTTTAATTGTTGTTCCACTGTAATATCAAGAAGCTAGTAGGAAAACATAATATCCCTAATAAAATTGTAAAAGACTATATTGTATGACAGAAGAATATTTTCGGTTGTATTTTAGATAAAGGATAAGCTTTGAAGGAGTGAAATCTACAGGTTTGGATATTACAGGCAGTCCCCGGGTTACGTACAAGATAGGGACTGTACGTTTGTTCTTAAGTTGAATCTGTATGTAAGTCGGAACTGGCGTCAGCCGCTGCTGAAACTGACCGCCAGTTCTGACTTACATACAGATTCAACTTAAGAACCCCAAGCTTCCCCAAGTCAGCTGCTGCTGAAACTGATCAGCGCTGATTCCAGGAAGCCTGGGGCAAAGCAATTCTGCCTCGGGCTTCCTGTAGTCAGCGCTGGTCAGTTTCAGCAGCTGCTGACTTGGGGACGCCTGGGGCAGAGCAGCTGGGGTGCTGCTGGGTTGCTCCAGTAGCACCGCTCCTCGGCGCTACTGGCCCAACCCAGCAGCACCCCAGCTGCTCTGCCCCAGGCGTCCTGATTCAGCCACTGCTGAAACTGACCAGCAGCGGCTGAATCAGGACCTGGGGCAGAGCAGCTGGGGTGCTGCCGGGTTGGTCCAGTAGTGCCCAGAGCGGCGCTGCAGGACCAATCCGCAGCGCCCCAGCTGCTCTGCTCCAGGGTCCAAAACAAAAGCCTGGTCTGCTGGGGGCGGGGGCACACTAGCCGCGCCCCCCCCCAGCAGACCAGGGACACGGGGAGCAGAGCCGCAGCGGCAGCGGGGTGCCGCGCCTCTGAGGCTTTGCTCTGGCAAAGTCTCAGAGGCGCGGGACCCCCCCCGCGGCTGCGGCTTCAGTCCCGCTGCCTGTGGTCTGCTGGGGACGGTCCCCAGCAGACCACAGGCACCAGGACTCAAGCGGCAGCAGCGACGGGTTCCCGTGCTTCTGAGGCTTTGCTAGAGCAAAGCCTCAGAAGCGCGGGAACCCGCCCGGTGCCCCTGGTCTGCTGGAGACGGTCTCCAGCAGACCAGGGGCACTGGAGCAGCTTACGAACGGGGCTTTCTCGCCCCGGAGCTCGCAGGTAGCAATCCGCTACCTTGACCTCCGGGGCGAGAGAGCCCCGTTCGTAAGTGCGGATCTGACTAAGTCGGGGACTGCCTGTAGTTAAATTTTCTATTTTTTTCCTTAATTCAATACTTATTGCAATGCTTTGTGTATGTATGTATAGACAAGAATGTTATACACACACACATATCATTTTAATTTCTAGCACGGCATCCTGAATTTTTTGTTTTGTGCCTCTAGTAAACGAAACTGACTCAGTGGCATATATCTCATGCATTTGGGATAAAGCATCCCTGTGGGGCTCCAGTTGTCTTTCCAAATGCTCTGTGTGTGATGCTCCCTGCCTGAAACTTTGCTGCAATGAAGATTGGGCACCTGTGACCTCTGAAAGTTTGATGTCCCAAAATACAACCTGATTCCAAAGGCAGGAAAATGAACGTGAGAAATGCAATGCCTCTGCAGAGCTCTGAGTAAGCTCAAAAGCTTGTGTCTGTCACCAACAGAAGTGGCTCCAATAAAAGACATTACTTCACCCACTTTGTCTCAGACACCTTGATTTGGCTGGAGACCAAGAAGCCAGACAGTCTCTCCTGCTTTCTAATTGCTACTCAGGGATTGACTCTTCCCATGGCCCTGGGCTACCCGTAAACCTCTGTTACAGTAGAAGAAGGATGAGGAGACTCTTCTGTTCCCTCTGGGTGTGGGGAAGATAGACAGTGTATGCAGCCTGCAGGTTAAAAGGAAGTATATGTGACTGCCAAATGCTTGGGAGGATGGGCAGCTTCTGAGCGAAGGGCATGAATGAAAGTGGCTTATTGTCCTCTCTGGTCTGGCTGGCTGAAAGCACCCGTATCAGTGGCAACTGGCCCTGCGAAGGAGAAGTGTGATTGAGTGCACAGGGACTGATTACTTGCTGACCCATTCGGTGTAAGGCAGGAATGAGGAAACTTTTAACCTTTTTGGGGTCAGGGACTGCTGAGTCACAGAAAATTCAGTCAGGAGCTGCACAAAAGTGAGAAAACAACAGCAAAAAACAAAAAAAGTCACAAAAACAAACCACCCCCCCAAGCCACTTAGCTGATACCACATGGCCCCTGACTGAGAAGCAGAAAGATACTTACCACATTTACCTCTCAGCCTAGGGGGGCCTGATCTAGACTCTGGGGTGGGGCCAAAGGAGAGGGGTTCAGCATGTAGGAAGAGGCTGCTGAGAAGTGGGTTTGAGGGGAGGTAGGGTGCAGGAGGAATGGGGGATGCAGGAGCAGGCTAGGGTAGGGGTTTGGGTGGGAGGTAGGGTGCAAGAAAGGAGATGGGGTGAGGGGTATGGGAAGGAGGATGCAGAAGTGGTCTGGAGGTGGGAGGGTCCAGGAGTGGGCTGAGAGTTGGGGTTCTGGGTGGGAAGAGGGGGTCTGGGTGATTGGGGGTGCTTACCTGGCGCAGCTCCTCAGGGATGCACATGGCTCTGTGTCCCCTGCTGCCCCCAGGCACTGCCCCCTGCTCCCCTATTGGGCATGTGTATGGCTGCACTGCCAGTTTCTCAGGGAGCCACTTCTTCCCACCAGACAAAGCCCATGGGTTGGATCTGGCCCCAGCTTGCCTGAATTCAGCTTGCAAGGCTTGAGTCTCCTCTCTATAGTGGGGGGCCAGCCCTGGCACTGAATCCCCCACATTGGGAGGTTGTGTGTGTGTGTGTGGGGGGGGGTGTGTGTGCAGGCTCCCTAATGCTGGGTGGGGGGAGCCCTAAGTGTGAGGGTACGGATCCTGATAAGTAGGGGCTCCTAGGCCATAGGTTCCATATTCCTGGCTTAAGGAAAGGCACCTGGACTAGGGACATTAAATATCAGTTAATTGAATAGTTGATTAACCTAATGAATTCTTATTGGTTACTTGGCTATTCTATGGTCCCCAGGGGTGGGGCTGGCAGTCAGTGTGCTCTGACCCCACTCCTGAGGAGCTCCCAGCCACTCCATGCCACTGCCTCTGTATCAGAGGCAGCAGTGTGGGGTGCAAGGTGGGAGCTGGTTCGCAAGGTAAGCCAGTTTAAAAATTGGCTTTCCTCATGAACTGGCTGCCTGTCGCCCCACACTGCTGCCTCTGATACACAGGTAGCAATGTGGGGTGGTAGCAGCCCCTGTCGGAGTAGGTGTGGGTGGAGAAGTTGAGCTCCCAGACCTTGCACAAACCGAAACTGAGCTGGGCTGGCTCCTAATACACTATGGCTATGTCTACACTGCAGGCTTCTTGCGCAAGAACTGTTTGCACAAGAGTTCTTGTGCAAAAAGTTCTTGCGCAAGAGTGTGTCCACACTGCCATTTGCTTTTGCACAAGAGATGTGCTTTTGTGCAAGAGCATCCATGGCAGTGTAGACGTTCTCTTGCGCAAGAAAGTTCTGATGGCCATTTTAGCCGTAGGGGTTTCCTGCAGAAGAAACTGCTGTTGCCTGTTCACACATGCCTTTTTGCACAAGCGCTCCTGCGCAAAAACCTTATTCCTTGTGGGGAGAGGAATAACTCTTGTGCAAAAAGCCCTGTATTCTTACGCTTTACTGTATTTTTTCTTGCGCAAGAATGGGCTTGTAGTGTGGATGATCTGCAAGTTTTTGCACAAAAACTCTGCAGTGTAGACCTTGTGCAAGCCAGGACTGAGCTGGGCTGCTGGCCAGCCTGCTAAAAAATGTATGGGGGGGGGGGGGAAGGGAAATGCGTGTCGTTTCTAGCATTAACCTAAAAGTTAATTGGTTAATTGATTGCACTATTACATCCCTAACCTGGATCTTATAAATGGTGCTGTCAGAAAAGCTGCAGATAGCAGAGGGCTCCCAGAAGAGGCCTGCGTTACCAGGGAGACGCAGAGCAAGCTTGTCTGCTGACCTTTCCCAGGCAGAGAGACCTGAGTGAGGAATGCTCAGCTCCTGCTAGAAAGGCCCGGGTATAACTGCTTGGTGACTTGTGGACTGGGACAGAAGAGCTCCAGGACTAGCTCAAGAAGCCAGAGCCGAGTGTTTATGGTGTGGGGATGGGCCATGTTTCGGGACTTTGAGCAATGGTGGGTGATACATGGGCACTAGAGTTTGGAGATGCTTGTGAGGGAGGCAGGTTCAAACTGTTATGGTGAATGCCACCGCTCAGGGCACCTCACAGGGCCTATCCCACCCTCCTGGAGCCCTGCAGAAAGGGCAGAGGGATGTTTAACTCTCTGAATATACGGGCCTAGGGAACAAAAATGCGTTTTGCTACTTTGCTTGTGCTGTTGGGCAGACACAGATACCTGCTGAAGGAATTATCCTGGTTGAACATTGCAGATAGCAGCTGCTTTGAGGTATTCTCTGTGTAGGCTTGTGGATAAACAGAGCTAGCTGTTGGGACTTAGACACAAACTCACAACAACTCCCAGGCTCTTTCCCTGTAATGCTGTCTTGTTCTAAGTCTGTTGTGTCCAACATGCTAGCCATGAGACATATGTGGCTCTTTGGCTGGTTGAGCATGGTTTGTTGGCCATAGCAGTAGCCACAATAGTGGCTAGTTGGACACTATGGTTCTAAGTGCATAATATTCACTCTTCATGAGTGCATTAGTCACTGGGCAGTGCCCTCAGGTTGATAGCAGTACGAATTCCCTCAGTATCTTGGACTTTACTCTGTTATTCCCAGAGGATCACAGGAACCTCAGGCATAGTGATGACTGACTTTTCTCGCTACCACACTCCGTTGACATGCATCATGCAGTGGGGGAGAATGATTCTGGAGAATTTACAGTGCTGCCGTCTCTATTGTATTCAACCAATATGTTGAAGGTGCTTCAAAATATCTGACAGCACTTTTTGCATGTGTAAATGAAGCCCATCGAAGGTTGGGGATTAAGGAAGGCAGTGCTGCCTAAGGTATGTATGGCATATATTGTATATGATCTTTAATGGTCAGGATTCACATATTTATATAGCTCAGAGCGTTTTCTGCTATTTACATAGATACAGTGGCAAAGTATTAGCAAACTGGTAAGAGTGACAGCTACTCAAAATATCTGCACAAACCTGAGTTTTTAGAGAGATGCTTGCCGTTCAAATGAACTTCCCAGTCGCTGAGGAAGATAGCAGTGCTCGTAGACAGGTAAGGGCCATGTATCCACAACTCCTGGGGTAGTTTGCAATAACTGGTTCATAGATCAGTAACGGATTAAAGATAGGAAATAAAAGGTAGAAATAAATGATCAGGTTTCAGAATGGAGAGAAACAAATAGCAGGGACCTCGAGCAACGTTTCTTTGATTTTTTTCCATCCATGTGTGGAATATATTTTGTTCTGTGCACTGAGGCATGTGTGGATGTTCCCCACCAGTAGAAACACATGCTGCTCGCTGTGGGTGCTCCGCTAATCAGCTGGGCAGCACTTGAATCTCTCCCAAGTGGCTGCCCAAGCGCACAGCTCACAGGGAACAGCCCAGGGATCTGTACTGGTACATGTGTAATTCAGCATATTCATAAATGATCTGGAAGAAGGAATAAAGAATGAATTGCAAAGTGTGCCGAGGATACAAAACTACTCGATATTGTTACATCCAAAGCGGGCTGGAAAGAGTTACAAAGATCCTCACAAACAGGGATGATGGGGCAAAAGAATGGCAGATGAAATTCATGTTGGTAAATGTGAAGTAGTGCACATTGGAAAACATCCAGCTTATACACAGTGATGGGTCTAAATTAGCTGTTCCATCTCAAGAAAGCTATCTTGGAGTCACTGTATGTTGTCTGAAAATATATCCTTTGAGTGTGCCTTGGGAGTCAAAAAAGCTAACAGAATATTAGAAACCAGCAGGAGAGGGCCCGATAATAAGACAGAAAATATCATACTGCCGCTATGTAAATTCATGGTATGCCCACATCTTCAACACATGCAATTCTGGTTGCCCTATCTCAAAAAAAGAAATGGGAAAAGGTACATTGAAGGGTAACAAAAGTGATTAAAGGAGGAGGGAGGAAAAATGTTCTCCTTAACCTCTGAGGATAGGACAAGAAGCAATGGGCTTAAACTGCAGATCCCATTGGCAGGGAACAGCCATCCACGGGCCAACAGGAGCTGCAATGGCCCCTGGCAAATTGGATCTGGCCTGCAGGCTGGTATTTGCCCACCGCTTGTCTAGATGGCATTTGGTCCTGCCATGAGTGCAGGGGACTGGACTTGATGATGGTCAGTGCTTTTTTGTAAGATGATCTCTTGAGGTCTCTTCCGGTTCTGTAATTCTATAAAAATCATGAATGATGTGGAGAAAACAAATAAGGAAGTGTTATTTGCCCCTTCCCATAACTCAATAACTTGGGGCCACCCAATGAAATTATTAGGCAATAGGCTTAAACAGAAGGAACTACTTCAGTGCATGGTGTAGAACGCATTGGCAAGGGATATTGTGAAGAGCACAACTATAAGGGTTAGAATTAGGTAAGTTCCTGGTAGGTAGGTTCACTCCTTGCTATTAGGCACAGTCAGTGCTTTTTTTGTAAGAAAAAAGATGCTGGTGCTCCGGGCCAATGTTGTCGAGAAAAAAAAAAAGTCTCCCGTCCCCTAGTAAACTTCTGTCAGGAGCCAACCTGCCCCAGGAAAACAGGTGCTTCTATGCATGGGAGAAATGCCATTTCTTTTCTGTGTGCTGGGAAAATAGGTACTGTCACACAAAAAGCACTGGGTATAGTTCAGTGCTGGTGGAACTAGATCCATGTTCTCCAGTATCAACTGGCAAGGGGGAATTCTCTGTAGCGAATGTACAAAGCAGAGATTTCTTAACTGGGACTGTAGTAGGGAATTCATATTCCCTGAAGGTAAATCTGATTTTTAGATTGTATCTCTGGGCCCATAGAGAACACCACCCATCACATGGGCCAGAGATGGTAGTCATTTTCATTTCTGCTCCAGCTTCTTTTGCATTGCTGCTCTATTCTGCATCTCATAAAGGCCCCCCTTTACACTGATTAACGTTGAGTTCCAGTTCCAGCTCTCCTGAACCAATTTTCTATTCCCTGCGTAGCCTTCCGAGCTGTCATTTACATAATGCCATGACTACAGTCTCTGTGTAATAAAGAGATTTGGCTAAGCACTGTATGAAATTTCAGAGCAATCTCTGAGGATGCTCCGGCAAGCTTTTCTCTGCAGATTAACCTTTTGATTCATAACAATTCATAACTGTACTACTCATTGGCAACTCTAAATTTCTATTGGCTTGGTCTGTTGCATAGGCCTAGATCTGCCAAATATTATACATTTCAGGACAATGTGTTCTTGTAACACAGCAGAGGAAATTTAAGGGTTCTGTCAAGCCTTGACTCATTGATATAGGACTTAACATTTCTGCATAATTTAGATGGGAGGTGGGGGGAGAGCTGGGCCATGTACTGAAATTAAGCATGTTATTTCCAAACGGGATCGTCAGGCATAGCCTGGGCTGTTACTTTTAGCAGAGGTGGAAAAGAAGTACAAAAAGTTGCATTCTCACAGACAGTCCTCACTTTATACCTGCTGTTGATGCCAAAGGAAAAAGCAAGTGTTGGCCAGGGTTGCATACAAGATAATTTAAATAGCCATGTATCCTTGATATGTTATGCATGGGAGTTCCTGCCCTCTTCCATACAAACCAGTAATTTCTGAGAGTTGTTTAATGCAGACACCCCATCAGACACACTTGGCTTTCAAAACAACAAGCTAGTTAGTGGGGTTAATTAGAATAGGTGGAAATTAACATGGGACAGAGACTGCCCACTGCAAAAAACTCCCTATACCTGTGAATGGAGAGGCCTTGGCTAAGCAGGGCCGGTGTGATTATTTGTGGGGCTTAGTTCGAATGGGTCACTGTGGCCTGGGCTACTGGCGGCTGCACACTGGGCTCAGGGCTCCAGCTCTGCCTATGTGGGGCTATGACAGCTGCTCCCTCAGTGGTGTGAAAGGCTCTTAGGCCGGTACCATGCGAGGCTGGGCCACCCTGGGCACCCTCACCACTGTCTCTCACAACAGCCTCCTCCTCTTCTCCTGCAGGATGGGGGCCCTGCTGAGCAGGGGGGCCACCACCATGCATAGCCCATAGCTTCAGGACAGTCCTCGGGTAGGATGTGCCACCCAGGTAAGTGGGGCAAATAATAAAACATGAGGGCACATGCGGGGGAACTAACTGTGGCCAAGAAGCCGAGTGGGTGTTGTAGCAGGGTGCGGGGTTTGAGGATGCTCTTATGTGGGGCTCCTGGCTCCTTTCTTTCCTGCAGTGTTAATGTGTAGAAGGTGAGGGTTTCACTAGATCTAGGATTCCCTTGAGGAAGTAATGACCCATTTTGGTTGGCACATCACTGGAATCCCATCCTGCTTGCAGTGTGGCCAAAGGCAGAGAATCATTCACACCAAACAGAGGCTGTGTTTAAGCTTGCATGATGCTCTTAAAATGGACTGCTGGTACATGATGTGGATTTTGAACCCTATGTGACCTTCCCAGAAGAATGCATGGGGATCCTCCGGATTCCTCCTGACAGAAGACCCACAATTACACATTTGAGAGACTCAAATAGGTCTTCAAACCTGCCTGAAGCATCAGAGATGGCTCAGGAAGGACTGTGAAAAGCATAGGGAGCCAACCTAGCATTTCCGAGTTTCTATGGTACCTCAGTGGACAGTGGGCATGTCTTTTTCTCTGAGATCAATATGTGTAAGTATTTGTTTCAGTGAGAAAGAATTCTAAGTATATCCTGGTGTGGCAAGAAAGGACTCTTCCAGCCAGGGCCCGGTTCTGCTCCCCCAAAACTCTCTAGCAAAAGTCCAGTGGCCCTATGTGGGAGCAAGGTGGTAACATGGCATTTACACTGCTAGGGCTGGTACAACTGAATGGAACCAGCTCCAGGACGTGTCATGCTGTTGGATGCCTTCAAACCAGTTGCAATTTGATATGGAGACTAAAGCCATGTGGCTAATAATTTCTCAGCAGAGGAAGAGAAGGATGAAATGAATCAATATGGAAAGTGTCCACTGGAAAGTCAGCAACATTATTATTTACATTGCACTGATGCCTCAAATGTGCCAGGGCTGTACTAGCACATGCAGAGGCCTGATTCTTGGCCTGGAGAATTTACCCCTTAAAAGACAAGAAACAGTGTGCAACGTTTGAGCAAATAGACAGGCCGGGGGTAGTTCTCTAGGTTTGATGGGTATCTGTTTGTGTCCATAGCCCTGTTACTAAATAAAACTACCGCTGAGAACGAACAGCTGGAAATGTCTCTGGGTGATTGTCATAAGTGTGCGTATTCCACACTGGTCCAGAGGGGGCTAATACCCTGTGAGCAGACGAAGTCCTGCCCCCTCAGTCATACTGAGCATGCTCCAAGTACTGAGGCAGTATAAAAGGGAGCAGCTCAGCTCAGTCTTGACTGGATGTTGGAGAAGAAGGATTTATTGCAGGAACTCCAGAATGTCACGACTCTGGCCATTGGGCCATGCTGCCCTGCAACATTGGGACTGCCTTATAGACTCTGGCCATTAAGCTATGCTGCCCTGCAATCCAGGGACAACTATTCAGATTCTAGCCACTAGGCTGTACTGCCCTGCAATCCACGGACGAGTATACAGACTCTGGCCATTGGGCTGTGCTACCCTGTGACAGAGGAGCTACTACACAGACTCTGGCTGTTAGGCTGCACAGCCTTGGGGTGACAGACCGACTTGGGTCACTGACAGACCAGCAGTAGGGCAAGCGGTGGCCACACATCCCTGTGGTTCCTCCCTTATGGGACAGAGAGTGCATTACCATGACAGTGATGAATGTGACCTTGCCTGACAGCAGGGACTGGATAAGGGCTGCCCAGTATTCAATGTGTGAGTCACTGTTGCTTGAGCTAACACACCAGGCTCCGTTGCATGGGGTTGTACTGTATTCCTGACAGGAAACGAAGGAGAGGAGTAACATGTGTTTGCCAGGGGGGTTACAGTCTCACTTAAAATGGAAAAATCATCCTTTGTATTATTGAAATGCCCTGGGTGAAGATTAAATTTTTTGTAGTTTGAAACCTGTGACTCCAGAGATGTGGGCTGCCTTGTCTGCGATGTGGGGGTTAACAGCATTGCTGTACCCCACTGGGAGGTGTGAAGTCACAGAGGGTGAGGGGATAGCACAGTATGGCGCTTGGCTGTTCCTCACTGCTGAAGGGACCACTTGTGCTGGGCTGCCATGGTGCCTAGTTTCATTTCTGTCTCTCTCAGAGCCTCAAAGCTGCACCTATGCCAGGGGTGGGCAATAATTTTTGATGGGGGCCACTCCAAGAATTTGGAAAGTGGTCAAGAGCTGCACTCTTCCATGATATTAATGGAGGCAGTGCGGGATATGGGATGGAGGTGGGATGCAGAAGGGAGCTTGGGGTAAGGAAGGGAGTTTGAGTGAAGAAGGCCATTGTGATCTGGGGCACTGGACTGGGGAGCAAGTGGTTGGATTGTCACTTTGGGCAGAAAATTGGGATACAGGAGGGGATATAGGGGCTTGGGTTATGAGCTAGGGCATGATGGGACTGTGGGGTGGTCAGGGAAATGGGGTGCCAGATCTGGGAGGGGATATGGGTGTAGGAGGGGGCAGAGGATTTGGGTATGTGGTATAGGGGGGCAGGAGTGGGGGGCAGAGGGTTGGGGAAGGGAGGGGCTGGGGTGCCAGAGGTGGGTTCTGTTCAGGAGACTTACCAGCCAGCAGCCCCTTCATGAATCAGCCTCCCTGCTCACCCTGCCCTCACCCCTGCCTCTGCCTCCGCCCCCGCCCCCGCCCAGGCTGCAGCCATGTACTCTGTGTATAGCTATGAGCCCTTTGTGCTTCATGGCTGCTTGTTATTGAAACAGTCAGCTCCCACTGGCTAATTTCTGTCCAGAAACTAACTGGCCAATGGGATTGTGCTGGAGGCGGGAGCAGCTCCTAAAGCTTTCTCTCCTCCCCTCTGGGCTCAGTTTTTAAAGAGAAACTGCCCCACAGCCACATTTCTGAGCAGTGTGTGGGTGGAGCAAGGTAAGTGGGTAACCTGCCTGGGTTTCCCTTCAGTGTCTGCAGGTTGGATCCAATGGCTTGGCGGGCTAGATTCAGCCTGTGGGTGGTACTTTTCCCAGGCCTGAGATAAGCTATCACTATGTATAGCCACATGCCTCCTACTTGAGCTGTCCATGCAGGTCAGTGTCCTGTCCAGCAGCATTCAACGAGAAGAGACTATTTCTCGCTCCTCCTTTAACAGCCAGGACAGGACTAATCTGTATAAATCCAAACACCGCGCTGCTCAGTGGTTGGGCCAAAGTTTTCATTCAAGTACAATTCTAAGTTACTCAAGGGTCCCTCCAGCCACGGACCCTAATGGGGTGCTCACTCCAAGTCCTTGCAGTTTCTCATCTTCCTGCTTCATGGGCCCAGGGAGGCAAAACCATGTGACTAAGGGCAGAGCAGCAGTTTGCCAGAATGGTGAGACAACCGTGGAAAATGAGGGTTAATCTTCTCTTGCGAACAGCACAAAGAATCATTCCATAGCATCTCTGTGTCCTTAAAATAACTTTATCTCCTTCCTCATGCATGATTAACATTCATTCTGGAAACGTGTGTATGCACACGGAGTCTTTCTCTCACACCAGGACCAACAACATGCTAGACAGCTGCATGGTTATTATGATTTTAAATAAAGCACTTTAAAAATCACTCAGAACTCAGCAACAATTGCCATGGATACCAATCACTGAAATTCCTCTGTTACCATGGCAACACTTTCCCTATCTTGTCTGTTTACCCTGGAAGTGAACACATCATTTAACATGAACAATAGGAAGGGAACTTGAGAGCCATCTTACAAGTATGGGGAAGGGTAAAAATCCTCATGGAAAAACATATGGCTTAGACTTAGGTTTCGATAAATATAGTGTGTGTGTGTGTGTGTGGATGCATAAAATGGTGTGATATATGCAAAATATAATCCCCATCCAAAATATGTTGTCGTGAAAATTGGCCAGTTGAAACGTTTATCAGCATGTAGCAAAATATATATCCATGCTGAGTGCTGACAGTATGCATGGGGATGTGACATATTTACATGCCAGTGATAACTTAGTTCCATATTTTGAGCCTGTTTCAGATTTTAGCACACTTAAAATGTGACCCATCAGTGTTACAACACAGGCGGATTCATTCATGCCTCTAAGCAACACTGCACAAAGAATGCCTCCATACTTGTCCTCCATGAAGCTAGTTCTGCCTGAGTGACCAAGGACCCAAACAAACAAGATAATTTATCCTCCCAGAGTTTTTCTAGACAGGTAAGCGCGGATGGGCCTGAAGGAGAACACATACAAAGGGCCATACTGGGTAAGACCAAAGGTCCATTTAGCTTGACCGTGTCCAGAGCCACGTGCCTCAGAAGGAATGAACAGAACAGGAAATCATCATGTGATCGAGGCCCCTGTCACCCATTCCCTCCTGGCAAACAGGGTTCCTTTGTAGTTGCAGTGAACGTTCAAGGTTCCAGTGGGACAGCATTACAGATGGGCTGTTCATGTGCACCTTGCAAAAACTGTTCTAAGCTGTCTCGATGTGCCTGAGATTGTAGAACTCTGAATCAGGCCTAGCACCAGACAGAACAGCCACAAGGAGACTCTGTATTGAGTCACTCTGGATGGTTGCCTGGCAGCTACTGCATCCGCCAGAGAGCAACAGATCCACGCCCGCTGATGGAAGGGATCCCTGGACCCTTTAAATCGCCACCAGAGGGCTGTGCAGCATGCTCTGGGCAGCTTTGAGGGCTAGGCAGTGGGGCATAGCACTCTGGGCGGTGCCGAGGGCTGTGGAAGGGGAGCATGGTGCACTCACTGCCCTGACCCTTCTCCTGTCACCTGAGGCCCTGCCCCTTCCAGGAGCACAAAGCCAGCCCTGTCCATCTTGCCCAGGGGCTCACTGTGACAGTCAGATCTCCTGAACAGAGCACATTGCACACTAGCTGCAGGCAGCCCTCCTGCACTCCCTGGGCTAGGAGGGGCTGATGACTCCAGACTTATGCCCCTCCAATGCTAGGATAACCCTCAGTCTCTCTTCCAGGGCAGGGTTATAGTACTAGTACCTCACTCCATGGCACAGAAACATGGCCCTGACAAGGATCTGCCCTTTGAATTGCTTCCTGCCAAATTCAAAGATTTGCTCGTTGCCAGGGAACTTCTCCAAGTTTTTTGCCAGAGTTTGAACTAGGAGGGAAAACCCCAAGCAAAGTCACAGTGGTTTCCACCCACACCCATCTCCACTGCTGATGGGCGCTTTGTGCAGATTCACCAGCTGGCCTGTGAAGCTTCTGGCCTGGGTTTCCGGTTTTGTTTCTGCAATGTGGTGGGGCTCTGCCACATACCGATCCCTGACAGCCCAAGCAAGGTGTATGGTGCATGCTGTCTCTCTGCAACCTGCCAGCACTCTGTTTCTGTGATTTATTTGGGTTTGTTGGCAAGCCGTGCCGTGGGACATCTAAGCGGAGTACTTACATCATCTGATGAGTGACAGAATTAGCATCTTAGGAGTGGAGTGAGAATAGGCAATAGAAGGAAACCAGCAAGTTCTTGCAGCAGTCTTTGCTTGTGGTTCATTAAAATGTACCTGTTTTCTCCCCTCTCCCGGCTTATTTTTCATGCTCTGAGGTACATATAGCACAAAGGAACAGAAAACCAAGGGAGGGTAAATCCTTTTCCACTGTAGAGACTGTTGCTAAATTGTGAAGGTAAAAGGCACAAGCTTCCTCTGACTCACATCTGAGATTCAGGTAAATAACATGATACATGGGTGAGGTGTCTGGTGTTCAGTAGGACAGGTTTTGCAGAAAATGACATGCCACAGCTTTGATGGCACTCATGCTGAGGGTGTGACAATTCACTTGTGGCTTGAGATACATATATATTGTCAGAGGTGGCCCTTGTTACTCAATGCTCAGCATCTCCTGAAGGCAGCCCAGTTTTTTCTATGGAGCATTCTGGTGGGGGTTTCCATGTCACACAGGAAGAACCAGCAAAGAAACAAAAAGGAAACTGAGAGAGCATCAAAAGCAGGACGTGCAGGAAAAGGAATCACAGCCAAAGAACAAAGAAAACAGGGGAAAAGATCAGGAAGCAAAAGTCGAATGTAAGCTTTGCCAGAAATATCAGAGCCCCATGCATGTCTGTCCAGTATTTGGTCTCTGACAATGACCAGATGCTTAGAGGAAGGTGCAAGAAACACTTCAGCATGCAGATGTGGAGTCATCTGCCTCTCCTGCAGGCCTGAACCTAGCTCCTAATACTTAGACATTGGCTCCAACTTCTGCCATATTGGATCTTATAACCTTCTCATACATTGTGCTTGGTAACTCTATTGTAACAGAACATTCTTGTTGCTAGTTTAAACCATTAACATCAGTTGCCCATTTATTATTAGTAACAACGCGATGTCTCCTGGAAACTGGGTCGAGAAGATGCCCTGCCATCACAGGAGACGAAAAGGAAGGGGTAGTAATGATTATGAGGCTGCTAGGGGATCTGGATTTGCAAGCACATTATTAGATGTCTCAGCTTTGTATTCATAAGCAAAGCAGCTGCTGCTGGAGTTGAAGTCTGTTTCATTTAACGTTCCCTCCCAGCAAGAGGGCTGCAAAGATGCTGCAATGAGAGCCATATAAAGAGTTCATTGTAATGTTCCTACAGGCCAGCCTGTGACTGTTTTATTAGCAGGGATGCAAAGTGATAGAAACCTGCTCTTTAGGGACCCTGCTAGCACTTGTTCGTTCTTTTATTTTTACTCACGATAAAAATATTTAACTCTTGATTTTGGAACAGCTTTGAAGTTGAATTCGGGGCTTGTGAAATGGGTGTGATTGCTCTTGAGAATGAAGTCCCTTAGGGAATGTCTACACTAGCCCCCTAGTTCGAACTAGGGTGGCTAATGTAGGCATTCGAAGTTGCAAATGAAGCCCAGGATTTAAACATCCCGGGCTTCATTTGCATCTTCCCAGGTGCTGCCATTTTTAAGTGTCCCTTAGTCTGAACTCCGTTCCACGAGGAGTAACGGTAGTTCGAATTAGAGATCCTAATTTGAACTACCTACTCTGTGCTGCGTGTAGTCGCGGGCACGGAGTTCGGACTAAGGGACATTTAAAAATGACGGCACCCGGGAAGATGCAAATGAAGCCCGGGATATTTAAATCCCGGGCTTCATTTGCAACTTCGAATGCCTACTTTAGACTCCTGAGTTCGAACTAGGGGGCTAGTGTAGACATACCCTTATCCTTCGCCCTTGGAGCTGGTCCAATTGCAGTCAGGAACAGGGAAAACTGGGCAGGCCAGCTATTGGAGCTGACAGGCTGGCTGGCTCTCAGCTGAACTCTAATGCATTTGGACACCAGTCCTTCTGGGACTGGCACTGGCACCAGCAACTCCTTTCGCCCAGGCTACCCAGCATTAGATGGATAAGATTTTTGGTCAATTGCTACCATGAATTGAATCCGAACCAGCCACCTAGAGGTGATCACATTCTGTAGCCCATTATCTATGGCCTAAGCAAGTCCCCTGAGTAAAGATTTACTTTACAAGCACCCATTAAAGAAAAGAAACGACTAGTGATACTGATCAGTCCTTTTAATGGCTCTACTTTTTTATTCCTTTCTGATTTGGGCTAAAGCAGTCGCAGACAAAGGGGCAGGGAGGCACTCACAGCCAACCCCTTTCACTTACCCAGGGAGGGGTGCCTCTGTCTCTTTTATGTATCGTTTTATGAGAAGCAACCCTATTCCAGGCACGTCCCATTTTCTTGGTCTAAAAACTGCTGCCAATTTGCTGCTACCAGTCTTTTCATACTTCCAGTTAGCAACCATTTAAGATGGTTGTCTATTTTTTATATATATACTTATTTTATTTTATACTAGAAGACTTACCCTGTCTTGCTCAGATCTTTAACTCACTTTTGGTTTTTTGGAAATTAAAATGAAAAATGTACATTTGAATCATTGCCGTGGGGTGGGGCGGGGGATGAGGGGTTCACTTTGCAGGCTGCCCCAGGAGATAGGACTATCCTAGCCTTCTCTCACTGCAGCAGTTTGGGATCAGGTGAAAAACGGCTCTCCATGACTACTGCAACTCCAGGCGGCACCCCCAGCCATCCCCTTTCACTTGGTGCTTCTGTATCTTTTCTGTATAATTTTATGAGAAGCAATCCCATTCCAGGCACAGCCCATTGTCCTGGCACAACCAGACCCTGACTTTACTTTAAGTTATAAGAGAAAGCTGCAGACTGAATTTGGTGGTCCTAACTCTTACTGTCTAGAAGTTTTTGAACAAATGGACAGGCAGACAGACAGACTCTCTCAAATATATAGTAGATAGCAAATTATTGCCCCCAGACAACTTTGTTGGTGTCAGTTTAACCATCTGGTCCCT